>NC_134207.1:135683374-140683374 GCF_965140235.1 Caretta caretta
TACTCTTCAGGAAAATTTCCATATATTTTCTTACTGCTTAGAGGCATGTGGGCTCATATATACCTATAGCTTCTCTTGTGTCTAAACTAGTTATTCAGAAGACATGTCAATATGATAGGGCTTTAAAATTATTAATGAACATGTATTAGGACAATATTTAAAGGTATTGTTTTGAAAAGCCACACAGTCCTCATGACGGCATCCTAGAATTCCAAAGTCTTCATCTTAGAAAAGAACTTGCTTTTTTTCTAGCGTGGTTATTAAAAACGAAGGCAAACATAACTCCAAGCATTAAGCAAACCAATACAGAGATACAAGGTGCCAGGCAATTTCTGAACATGCCTCAAAAATAGACCAGGTATCAGTATGAATCATATATTTTGCATTTGTGCTTCAGCTATATACTTAACACAAAGCGTTACGTATATAGTAGCATAAATCCACTCTGTTAGAGATTAATTAAAGATGGATTATATTCACATCATTGTCTAACTGTCATAATGCCAGAAATGCATGTCATGGTAACTGTTTTTAAATCTAACAAATGTATTCAAATCATAGTCTAATTGAAAAGTATAACATAAAATCATAAACTTAAAAACACTTTGTCTTATAGAATCACCAGCCAAAGTTTCCAGGCAAATAAGGAGTAAGGCCTATGTGGGAGTGATGCAATAAGGCCCGCTGAGTTTGAATTAGGTCATAATTAGCAAGTCTCATCTTGGAAAAGGTCTGCTTAAGACAGCTATTTAGAAATTATTCTGTGTGTTTTCCATATCACGGAGACTATTGGTCTGTTTAAACTCCTCCACCCCACGCTCACCGAAATGTCAAAAATCCAGACAGAAGACCACTTTCTGGAAGTTGGCATGATCTCATTTGGTCATAAGAGATCATGAAAGGTCTTAAGAAGACGTTGTTTACAGAAAATTAAATATAAAATCTCTATAAAAATAACTAATGCTAACAACCTGAACATAAAACCAGTTGCTCAAATGTGAAAATAAATTTAGACTTATGATAAATTCATCATCTCTGCTTTCTCGTCTGTTAATCTAAAAACAGGCAAATGTTCTCGTTCTTTCTGAAAACAAGGCAGTTTTATTAACCTTCCTATTTTGGAACCAGGCTACAAGTCATCTATCTTACTTTTTGAAATCTAAATCTTGATTGAGAAAATTTTCTTTAAAGCTCACCAAGATGAAACCCTTTAGAAATATACAAATGCAAACATTATATATGTTCTGTATATGTATTCGAGCTAGTCTCATACCGTATTCCAGATCATTCATATTTTCTTATTCAAATGTTGACCTGTGGTATAGTGAATTCATGTGCATTTATCAACTTGGGGAATATTTACTAGATTATGTAAAGTGGTTTCCTAACAAGATGAGGAAGTAAGGGCTGGTGACACAGGTAGAGGGAAGTAGGAAATATTTTTCCTGTGACAGTTGGAATGAAGAAATAGCTTCCATTCTGAATTCCTTTTCTAAATCTACTATATATATAAGAATAGAAACTGCACATTGATTTAGATTATCTTGCAACCTTTTGTGCTATTTATGCATTTCATATTCTGTATATGCTTAAAGGCAATTAATTGCCATAAGCTTTACTTCTATTGTTAACCAAATCTAAAATCAGATGTACTGAATAAAAGAAGGTTTTGAGCTGTAGCTCACGAAAGCTCATGCTCAAATAAATTGGTTAGTCTCTAAGGTGCCACAAGTACTCCTTTTTTTTGTGAATAAAAGAAGGCTCCCTTCTTTGCAGTTGTTCGTGGAAATCTTGATGTCCAAAGTTGGTACACTTCTACAAAGAAGACAGTTGACTTGGTTAGATTGTTACATGTAGTGTAGGGTTTTTTTATTATGGTTGGTTAGATATTGCTTCATGATACAAGTGATTATTTATTGTATAATTAGCATGTGGAGTTCTTTATTTCTTAAAAACAATTTATAAACCTAACTCTCTATAAATCACTCATGTGTCTTACATAAACACATTAGGATTCTTATTTTAAAGGGAAGAAACTAAGGAAGCGGTTGATGCTTGCCCACAAATTTAAAGAGCGATTTCAACATTGGAATTAGGACTAGTATTCCTGGGTTTTACTCCTGCACCAAGACTACAGACTATGCCTTCCTCTTGAAATATTTTGGGTGTAATGCAGTGACAGTTGAGTGAAAAGGGGACCATATTCAGACACACAGAGTACAGAATTCCACCTTCCTCTCCTGTCAACCTAGGCCCTGAATTCTAAGTGTCAGCAAAGGAAATAATATTCCTAAGGTATGTGAGGATTTGTTATTATTTATAGTAGTAATAGCAGTAAAGGATGAGAAAAAAGTGTCTTGACTCCCAGCAAAAAAGCCTAACTTGTTAATAGATGTTCTTGTAAAAAGGATTGGATGACTTAGGTGACTTGGTAGTCTTTAAGTCTAGGGTTGAAAATTAGCACCGGATGGCCTCTGTGAAATACGTTTTGGGGTTGTTGTTTTTAGTGGTAGCCCAGTTATCAGCGGACAAGTATCCATATAACAAAATCAGAACCAAAATCACACTCATTTTGGCAGTCATAACAGAGAGGCTAATGATTAAGCATAGATGCTGTGACCAAAATCAAGATTGGGTCCCTTGGTGGTATAGTATGGGTAAACGTTCACTGCCTGTGACTGTGAATACCTATTGTGACAGGGTCGGGCCAGACGGCTACAGGAGAGTAATAGAAGGCAGATATATTAGCCCCAGGTTAAGTAGGTCCCTTTTCCCTGGATAAGGTAACAGGGAAGGTACCAGAACAATCAGGAACCTTCTGGAGACAATTAAGACAGACAGGCTGATTAGAACACCTGCAGCCAATCAAGAAGCTGATAGAATCAATTAAGGCAGGCTAATCAGTGCACCTGGGTTTAAAAAGGAGCTCACTTCAGTTTGTGGTGCGCATGTGAGGAGCTGGGAGCAAGAGGTACTAGGAGCTGAGAGTGAGAACGCGTACTGTTCGAGGACTGAGGAGTACAAACATTATGAGACACCAGGAGGAAGGTCCTATGGTGAGAATAAAGAAGGTGTTAGGAGGAGGCCATGGGGAAGTAGCCCAGGGAGTTGTAGCTGTCGCACAGCTTTTCCAGGAGGCATTCTAGACAGCTGCGTTCCACGGG
Organism: Caretta caretta; assembly: GCF_965140235.1. NCBI lineage: Eukaryota > Metazoa > Chordata > Testudines > Cheloniidae > Caretta > Caretta caretta. Next base: position 135,686,539 of record NC_134207.1, read on the forward strand.
ACCCTGGGCTGGAACCCAGAGTAGAGGGTGGGCCAGGATTCCCCTCAAACCTCCCAACTCCTGGTCAGACACAGGAGGAGTTGACCTGGACTGTGGGTTCACAAAAACGGCCAAACTGAGGGCTGCCGTGAAGCTCCAAGGCAAGCAAATCCACCAATAAGTGCAAGACCCACCAAGATAGAGGAGGAACTTTGTCACACTATTCTGTGGATAAATTGAAGACTGCAATCTCCAAAACTGCCAGTCTGGCACCTTACACCAAAACAAAAAATCTGCCCCCCAAAAAACGGCAGGGGGGGGAGGAAGGGGAGAGAAAACAGGTCTGCCTGTACACAGGGGAGTGGCTAAAGATGAGATCTTAGGGTATCTGTTGACCACTTTAGGCACTCTCTGTTGTTGTCATCTCTTCTCAATCCAAGTATATAATTCTTTGATGTTGTTGACTGTGATTTATTTACATCAAAGGACAACATACTTCTGACATGTACACAAGTAATTTCTGTATCTATTTCAAATGCAGCAGGTTTATCAGAAATTCGCTGGACTACCTGTTAGAGATACAGGCCTGGCCTACAGATGTGTTCTTGAAGTTTATTAATTTAATGTAGCATCAAAACAAGGATAGGATTCTGTTTTGGTTAGGTATAAGATGATGATAGTAAACAATTATATTCCTATTAAATGTGTTCTGATATTTTTTTTTTTTGGCTAATGAGTTTATTACTGCTACATACGTATATTGCAGAATGCTCAGAAAATCTCAGTCATGATTTGGGGTCCCATTCTGAAGACATGATGTTTATCTTGGAAAGCTTACAATCTGGACATTCTAACTTTTTAATATAATGTTCTATTTTGAACCATAGGCTTCTTAAAATGAGTATGGTGGTTGATGTCTAGCACTGGTATCAGCAGTGCTATGATCAGGAGACTAAGCCAGGTTTTGTCTACAGTGGGGCAATTTACAGCGCTGCAACTTTCTCGCTCAGGGGTGTGAAAAAACACCCCATGAGCACAGCAAGTTTCAGTGCTGTAAAGTGCCAGTGTAAACAGTGCACCAGCACTGGGAGCTACGCCCCTCATGGAGGTGGGTTTTTTTAGAGCAGTGGGAGAGGCTGTGCCACGATCATACAAGCCACAGTAAAGTGCTGCTGCGGCCACGCTTTAGTGTTGCCAGTGTAGACTAGCCCTAACATTTTTTCCCACCATCATTAAGCAATGGGAGTGATATGTGCCTAATTGTGTGATCATACCTAACTTCGTTCCTTAATGATCAGAATGCCATGCTATTTTATGGGTATCACAGGTGTTTTTCAAATGGCTTCTGCTCATTCCCTCTGCTGGGATGTTCTGTTGGCGCAGCACTAATGGCAGAACATTTTGTAGCAGTGTGCTCTCCTGCTCCCTCCGACTACTCCCTTTGATGTTTCTGAACATTCTGAGGGAGAGGCTATAAAAGGGGGCATGCTGCCTTGGCTGCCATCCTTCCTTCCAGCTGTGTCAGCAGATAGACCACAACCTCTCCAAGATGATCCAACCTGGATCCAGCTTCTTCAAAGATGCAATGCCTGAGTTAGATTTTTAGTTAATTAGAACGGAGTATAGATTCATTACTTTTGTATATTTCAAAAAGTTATTTTATAAATTTTATTAGTTCTCACAGCTCACTGTGGGCTCACGGATCCTGTTGCAGATCCAAAGGAAAAAAGGTCAAGATTTAAGAGGTATGCTTCTTTTCCTGCTTTATTCCCTTCTTTGCATACCAATACGAGGAGTGTGGCTTGCTTGGAGGAAAGACACTCTCCTTCTTGGTATGCAGTCTGAAGCACTTTCACCTCAAGAGCTCTCAAGTTACATCAAAACTGGTTTCACTGCTTTGTACTTCAGGAGACACTAGCAGGCAAACCTTCCAATTCTGTAACCACTGGTTCCATGAGTACTGAGAGTTCTGCATCAGTCCCAGCCGCTTGAGGAATGAAAAGTCCAATATCCTCCTCTTAGAGGTCAGGGAATATTTCATAAAACAGATTCAGTATTCCTGCATCCACCTACACTGGGTATAGAGAGCAGCACTCCCTAATGGCAGTCTCAGATTCCCTCTCGGAGGAAGAACCAGAGGGATCCATTGAATACCAAGACGTTGATTAGCGACCTGATGATCAGACATCCCCTGTTGAGTGTGGGTGTTTCATCAGCATCTTCCCCATCAGAAGATGCCGTTATATTTCACAAACTGGTGGTCAGAATGGCTTCAACTTTAAAGATCCATCTCTGTGAGGAGAAGCAATCTCTTATCCATTGTTGAGTATAATGGGCTCTCCTCACAGCAAGATCATCCTCCCAATTTTTGAAGGGTTACTCCAACTAGACAAAACTATCTGTGCAAATCCAGCCACTCACTGGTCAAGCCCTGTTAAAGAAGGCCGATAAGGGCTATCAGTTACTGTACAAGGGATTTTCTTTTTTCTACATACACCCCACTCCCTGGTGTTCACCACAGTATTTCAGAGAACAAAAGAAGGTCAGTGCTTTCTACCCCTCTAACAAAAAGGACAAAAACCTGGATACTCAGAGCAGGAAGATTTTCTTCTCAACCTCAGGAGGCATTAGGATTTCTAATTATCAGACCATAATGTCTAGGTATCAGTACTTTCTCTGGGAGAAAATATTCTTTATTTGCTAGAGATCTGCCTGAAGAGCAAAGGAAATTGGTTAAACCCTTAATAGCAGAAGGACAGCTGATAGCTAAACAGTGATTGAGAGCCTCATTTGATTCTTCAGATGCTACAGCAAGTGCAGTAGCTTCAGCCATCACACAGAAATAATGTAATGTAATGTAACTTTGATCATAGGAAACCTGAGAAGATCTTTGGGAAGACTATCTTTTTCTTGTAACCTGCTGTGAGGTTCTACAAAAAATGGGATTTGAGCTTCTATAAAGTCAAGTGACAGCTAGTGTCTGCTTTCAACCTTGTTCCCCTGATTGAGACCCCTTTGATTTCAATGGACCTTGGAGCAAGACTTAAGGGTGGAGAAGGATGATGGAATGCAAATTTTCAGGGAAAGGGGTTAACATTCCAGGCAGAGCCATACCTTTCTAAATTTTTGGTGTTTGAGAATTTAGTTTTGTTAAATTAGTGTTTTGCACTGAATTATTTTTAGCGGCTAAACCATTGTCATATTTGAGCCTCATAATGACCACAAAGTCACTTAATGGTCTCAGTGAAATTTTTGTATATATAAAACATTTGAATAAATATCCATTTTTCCTTGAGTGCTCATGCCCCCCATGTGCCTGAGATTGGAAATTTCTAGCCAGCAGTGTCCATTGGTCTATGCCTGTGCAGTTGCCCTTTTCATGCTCTGTCTCGACTGAGGGCTTAAGGAGCGGTGCAGACCAAAAGCTCTGCAGTTTCTTCTTACTGCCACATAGCCTGAGTCAGAATCCTTTGTCTGTAGATACCTTTGCGTTTCTTCTTCTTCTTCAGAACTGTTAAATATATTGCACATAGTTTTTAGTATTTTTAGTGTTAGATTTTAGTCTTGTATATTTAGTATAGCTTAGTTTCTCCCTGCCTCAGGGAGTCTCTCCTTATGGACAGAGACTATGCCCAGAATCCTGGAGTTTAAGAACTGTCTCCTTCCCTCGTTCCTTCTCTGTAAGTGATGAATACCAGTGCTGCCTCTGTTTCGTAGAGACCCATATTTCAGCCAAGTGTAGCACTTGCTGCCCCTTCCCCCCACAAACCTGCAAGGAGCAAGAGCTCAGTCTGCAGAAACGCCTTAAGGAGAAGCCATGATGCTTGCCTATTACATCAGCCACAGCTGCACCCACTCCGAGCATGAGCTCAGGAGCCAGAGGCCCAAACTACTAAGCCCAAGGAGTCCTCAACTAAAGTTTCTTTTGAGAGTAAGGGGCACTCTAATAATCATAAGGACAGGTCTCCTGCCAGGTCTGTTTCCACAAGAAGGGATCCCTCCCTGACCTCTAAAGTCGGATGAGTTCTCTTGCACAGGTGCTGAGGAGTTAGGCCTATGTAAACCCTCAGAACATAAGGGTAAAGCGCAAAGGAGAAAGGATCTGCTGATACCAGCCACTGGAATGCATGTGCCTGCATGCACCCACCAACACCATCTAAGAGTTAGAATCTTTGATGGTCCAATCCATCCCCAGGAGGACCTGCCATCCACTATGACCACGGACCCACTGGATCCATGAGTCCAAACTACCGGAATACCCTGTACTCCATGAGAAACTGAAGCCTATCCTTCCCTATCCTCAGTCTCCTCTTCTGTTGGGTCTAACCCTCCTGAGAGATATTTTGACACTCAAGGAGGAAACCAGTTCAGGGAGAGGGGTATGATCCCCTTTCGTGTCCATTGGCAGGAGCTTTCACCCACCAGTATCAACCGCTCCAGCAGTCAAACAAGAACTCTTCAGTTAAGTAAGATGCTCCAGATGAATCTTCACCCCCATGCGGGGAGTGAGTTTGGACAGAGACTCGAGAAGATCAGGGAGTCTATCTTCCACCTGAATATGGTTGTGCAAGGGATCATTGGTACCCAGTGCCCTGGGGTACCCCCTCAACTGGTTTACCCTTCATATCAGCCCTACTGTGGTCCGTGGGATCCCTAAGTTAGACACCCTAGATCAATCTGAGTCCCACTGACCTTCCCCTACATATTAGGCAGCTGTTGAAGTATAAGGGAGAGGAAATTGAGCTGAATCTCCGGTACTGACGATAGTGAATGGGTGTTTTATCATCCTCACCCGAGGAGAGAATTGTCCCATCATTGCCGTCCCCATCTGATGACCACAACCATTGTTGAGTTCCTGCAGAGAATGGCAAATAAGTGCCAGATTTCATTCAAGGAGGTCCAAGATACTCAGTATCAGCTTCTTGACATCTTGCAATCTTCTGGTCCCAGCCGAGTGGCCCTCCCAGCAAACAAGGCCATCATGGAACCAACCAAGGTAGTTTGGCATATTCCAGTCTCCTGCACCCCCACCCTGAAAAGGGCTGAGACACAATATTTTGTACCAGCCAAAGGAGCGGAGTTTCTCTTCACATGTCCAAATCCCTTTTGATACAAGCAGCCACTGAGAGATGTTGCTTTGGAATGCTGTAGCCTACACTTGTGGAGAAGGGCTCTAAATGACTTGACCATCTAAGGGGGAAGGTATTTTCTTCTATCAATGTTTCTAATTGCTAACTATGAGGCCTTGTTGAAATCCTATTTTGCTAACAATTACTTGGAGTTTAGACTTCAGGGACAAACCCCCTCAGGAGGATGGGGCCCAATTTATAGCCCTGATTAAGGAAGGCAAACTGGTAGCCAAAACATCTTTTCAAACTGCAATGGATGTTGCTGAAACCACATCTAGAGGGACAGACATAGGAATAGTTCAGAGGTATGGATGTTGGCTGCACTTCTTGGGGTTCCCCAGGGAGGTTCAGAATACCATGGAGGACTTGCCCTTTGAGTCTAATCTCTCTTAATAAGATGACTTACTAGTCTCTACATTCATTGAAAGACTCTAGGGCAACTCTCAGAACCCTGGGCATTTACACCCCAAAGAGAAAACCTCATAAGCAGGAGTAAAATCTGAGACCACCTTCTCAGCCATTCTACCACTAGCACCCATTCAAACCACCATGCAAATCTTGGTACAAAAACCTCGGTATATTGCTCCCTCTACCATAACTCCAACTACTCAACCCTATCTACCATCCAGGGATTACTTTTGACAGGACGATTGAAGACTGCCTACCCCTACTGATGCCATCCACTACTCCCCCCCTTCCCCCCCCGCAAACATTTGGTGGCTGTCTTGCTCTTTCCACTCAAAATTGAAGAGTAATCACAACCAACAAGTGGGTGCTGGAAATCATTCCCTTTGACTACTCTGTAGAGTTTTTCTTCCCTCCTACCCCCAAACCCTCTTCCTGGGGCCCTTTTCAGGGACCACTCTCAAAAGGCGATTCTCCGTCAGGATGCAGGTGTACTCCTCCAAAAAGGGGCCATAGAACAAGAACCACTTCAGCACCAAGGACGAGAGTTCTATGCCCCTTTTTCATGGTGCCCAAGAAAAACAGAGAATGGAGATCATTCTCAATCTTCATTCTTTTGCTCACCAGAGGGCGCTGTGGTTCAAGAACAGCAGCAGCTCCCAGCAGAAAATAACTTCTGCAGTTCTGCCTTCTGCGCACCAGAGGGCGCTGTGGCGATAGAACAAAGCAGCAGCTCCTGACCAGCTAAGGAAGAGAGAGCCTGACTTCTTCACAGTGCCTGTCAGGTCAGGAGACAGGAGCTATGGGGAGACAGACAGCGTGGCATGCTGGAGGGTCAGAGAGGGGCTCAGAAGGGGGAGGACAGACTGGAGCAGGGGCTGAATGGGAGTGGAGGCACATGGCCACAGGGGGGAGGGAGGTGCAGGGCCAACTGGTGATGGGGGGTTCAGAGCTACATAGGGACAGGCGGTGGCTGGGTGGGGGCACAGAGACGGATGGGGATGGGGTGGAGGGTATAGAGCCACATAGGAGGAGGGGGTGCAGGGCCACATGGGGATGTGGGGAGTGAGTGTCTGAGTGGGGGTGAAGGGACACATGTGGACAGAGGGTGCAAGAACACATGGGGACAGGGGCAGATATGCCTGACTGAATGGGAGAGGCTAGAGGTCAGCCAGGGTCTGCATGGGGCTCCCTAACAATCCCTCCCTGCCCCCCCCCCAAACCTGTTCCATACTTTTCTCACCCTACACAACAACCCTCCAAGTTCACAACCCGGGCTCTTTCCCAGCAACTTACTTTCCTCTCCCTCAGCTCCTCTGTTACCCCGACTCCCCCAAGCCTTTGTACCGCTTCTGAGAAGTGCGGGAAATACGGTTCTGTATTGTAGTTTAAATGATTTATTACTCCGAGTTCTGTATTAATATGTCTAGTAAGGAATCTATTTGTCAAAAAACATTTCCTGAATCTTTTTTGTTGTTTGTTGTTATAGACATACGTGCTGACCAGGGTTTTGAAATAAATGACCAAAGATAATAGAAACTGGTGTGGTTATATTGTGTTGTTTTGACAAAATATGCAGAATTTTGCAGAATTTTTGCCGCTTTTGAGGATCTCTAGCTGCATCATTGTTTGCTCTCAATTAGCATGTATTCCTCCCTTGGATGGAGTGAGGTCGATTCCACTAAGGCACAAGCAACCTCAGCAGCACATCTTCAAGGGGTACCTGTACTGGAAATCTGTAAGGTGGCTACCTGGAGCTCTATCCATACAGTCACAAAACATTGTGCATTAGTTCAGCCTCTTCTGCAGATGCAGCTGTTGGGACAGCAGCATTATAGATCTCTATACCAACTACATCTTCATGTTCCCCCTCCTGTTTGAATACTGCTTACCAATTGCATATGTGTGGAATACAGGGACCAGCTCTCGAAGAAGAAATGGAGGTTACTGACCTATAACTGGAGGTTGTTTGAGATGTGCCCTCCTTCCCCTCTGCTTTGAATCCTTATGATTCACAGTAAGAGCAAAACTAGAGAGGTGTCAGTCTGCATTGCCTCTCATACCTTCAGTCCAGACCACAAGGAGGGCAGCTGCACTTGAATGGACTAATGGACACTGCTCGCTTGCGAAATCTGCAATTTCACGTGCATGGTGTACATGTGTACCCTCATGTGGACTACAGATAAGGACCACACATCTTGAAGAACGTACAGTTACAGATAAGTGACCTCCATATTTAGTCTTCTCTTGTCAGAGAGCCTTATATTAATAGTGAACATGGAATCGTCACTACAATAAGAGTCTCAAAATTACTAATAATTGGATGTCTGTATTTGCCCTTATTAGGGGGTGGAAAATAAGCTTGAATTACAAGAGTTCCACAATAGTAATTCAGCGTACTTCTCTGAATGTTTATTCTGTTCCACACATAAAGTTTTCAACATTGTCTGTTCATTACTTCCCCCCAGCCCCTATATTCTTACTGCTTGCCATTTTAATACTTGAACAACTGGTAGAGAGAGCTTATAATCCTTCAGTCATTTGGCTTGTCTTCTTAGAGGGTATTTATAAACTATATTGTCCAGAGTGTTCTGTAGTGTCACTTACAACACAGAGAGCACTTTCAGTATTAAAGAAAAAATGACACTGTTTGCTTAAGTGGCTTTTCTAGATCATAATGCAAGTGACAATTTAATGAGAAATTTTCATAGAACCTAACTCATTCCACAAATGCTATATGCTAAAACTTTCCAAAGATCTATTTTCTAGTAAGCAACAAAGACTACATTAAAAGCAAATGGCACCAGTTATGTCAAACTCAACAATCTAATGGCCAAATTCTACCAAAAATATAAATAGCATTTTTAAAAAATAAGTCCAGATTCCCTCTGACAGAAAAAGAAATTGTGGTGTGTGGGGCTATAGGGAGGAAATATCCATGGGGAGTTTTCCTTGAAAACATGGGTGGATTAGGGAAAGGTTATATTCCCTACAGAAAAGACTACATGGTGCCAGATTTCATTCAAGGATGTTCAACCTAAAACCTTGCCATGTTATGTCACATATGTTTGCATGGAGCATTTATCTCCTATTTTCAGGGATCATTCACCACCGCCAGTCACAAATATCAGTCCTTTTATCTGAAGCTGGTGAGCAGCAATCTAGTTACAAGAATATCCATGTGGTCCTGTACAGAGATAGTGTACTAAAGCAGTTGTTCCTAAGCATTGATCTGTTACTTATAACCTGAGTGTCTGATCATACTTCAGATGCCTTGCTGTGTTTTGGGGCTAGAACATGGGCATAGAACCTCCAGTCATCTTGCTGCTGCGTTGGCATCATCCCCCTTTCCATGCTGTTACATTCTGTTTCAGAAAGCTAATCGTTTTAAACACTTTCCCAGTATCCCCTTTGGTTTTAAAAAAAATAGGCTTGTAAATTCTATAAAGCCAAACATTCAGTTATAGGCAATGTACAGTAGATACAGCAATGAAAATAAATATTTTCAATTAAGAAAACTGTTTTCCTAAAATCTGTGACTTGAGAAAATATTTTCAGCACTCCTAACAAACCAAAGTTACATGATAATGAGCTAATTACTATTAATTGTTTCTAACTTCAGTTTGTAAACCACAATGCAAATTTCAGAAAGGAGACATTTCAGAGTTTTAAAAGAAAAAAGAATGCTGGTTTCAGTTAATTTGAGAATTCCAGGAATGTGTTTCACATTTCTGTTATAGTGAATGAAATGAGTCACCCAGAAACCATTACTAAAATATTTTTTGTTGCTCCTAAATGAAAATTACTTTAAAGCTTAGTGCCTGTAGAGTGGAGGCAGAGAGGAGACGATAATGTGTGAGAATGAACTTAAAAAGTGGTAGGTTTTGACCTTTACTTGTATCTTGGTTCACTAAATACAGGCATTAGATTACAAAACGTAATACGGAAATTATTTACAGAGGGCACAAGAACCTACAGTGACAGCTTTTTTTCTCTGGGTGTCATGTGCAAACGTCCGGGTTATGATGACACTTGAGGGTGTGCTTACCAGCACAGCATCTGATTAGTCACTTAACTTAGCAAGGAATGTCTTGGCACATACCTTATCAAAACATGTGAATATATCAGCAGAATAACATGTTTATTTCCTACTAAGCACTTCAACACATAGTATAATGAAACAACTTCGTATTCTATACACTGTTAAAAAACAAAGTGTTATGATACTTCATTTGAGTTGGTCTTCCCTATGAACAGTTATCTGATGTGTTTATCTATTGAAATATATTTTACTCTCCTTAAACTGCTTCTCTAGTGATTTAGTCAGTGCATGGACAATGTTCAAAAGTAGTGTTGTCTGTCAGACTTTAACTATTTCTCATTCTTACAGTGAAAAAGATTGAAGCTAATATATCCAAGTTTTTTTCATGCTTAGTAGTATTGCTTTTGTTTTATTTATTATTTCTTGAGAGTAGGTGACGAAAAGTATCCTTGAGATCAGTCCATTACAAAGTTCCACGGACTTCAAGTTAATATTTAACATTAATATTTAAAGTATAAAATTCCTTCTTCGAGTGTCATGGGTGCTCCACTCCAGATGCACGTACCCAGCTGTTGTCTCACGGCAGCATTAGGGTCTGTCTGTGCGCGCGTGTCCCACACCCCCTCAGTTCCTTCTCAATCGGCTGAAGACGGGGCTCAGGAAGAGGTTCAGCACTGCCCCTGGTCACTGAAGGAAATAAGTAGAAATAGGTAGATAGAAGTGTCCCAGTTCTTTCCCTTCCTTTAGAATAGTTATTCCTTGTTCATTAGCTAAAAAAAATTGTTTTTTTTTTTTTATTCTCACGTTCATCTCCCGTTGAGACTTCCCCCTCAGGCAGTCATAGCTTCATGATGCCGGGGTCCCCTGGATTCAAAAAATGCATCTTCTGCAATGAGTCTATGCCATGGTCTGATGAACAGTCACACTGTGTGAAGTGTCTAGGCGAGACACACGTCCCCGCTAAGTGTGTCCATTGTACTAGCCTGAAAACCAGGGCTCGCCAATGCAGAGACCTGCTGCTGAAAATGCTCCTTATGGAGAAATCTCTGCAGCCACCAACAGAGATGGGCACAAGTAAACCCTCTCCCTCATGCTCCCCTGCCAGGTCGGAACCTACCAGGAGCACGGCTTCACTCTCTCATGCGAAGAGGCAGGAAACCCCAATCTCTCCACACAGAGATCTACAGAAACAGAAAAGGTCTCTGGCGAAATCTCTTCCTCCGGTGCTGACCGTGGCAAAAACTGGCACAGCTGACCACCCCAGCACCTCAGGCACAGCTCTAATGGGGCACAGAAACCAGGACTCGACTACCCCACAGCAGGCAGCTTTCCTCAGCACTGGCCCTGCCAGCACCGTGGACGGACCCAGTGCCAGCAGTGCAGTCCATGAGCCTGACAATGACCTCCGCCGCAGATGCACCACTCCCGCAGAAATTGCTGCAGACGTCGGCTCACGCTCCGAGACCCGCAGCACCGCAGTCCATGGAGCAGCAGTAGTTCTTGAATCAGGCCCCAGAGCCTGACTCTCCCCTCCTAGGCACCGAGCACTCACTCTCTGACCAGCTGCTCTCACCACCCGACTTGGCCACCCTCACCGACCGTGAGAATGACATGCTGCAGCAGGCAGAGTTTTCCCTGCTTGACTCTCCTCTCCCACCGGAGCCATACCTATTTCAAAGCACAGCACTTCACAAGAACCAGCCTCAATTTCACTACTTTGTCCCCCCACGGGCGGGGCCCCACTTTTCATACCCTGTGCACTGGCCTCAGTGGTACCCTTGATCTACCCATTGCGCCAATCCTTCTCGCAGACCTTCCACCAGACCGCAGACCTTCTCTGCACCTCTATCTCCAGTTCCATCTACATTCAGAGCTCCTGAGCTGCCCCTCGAAGATGTGGGCTACGAACCTTTCCCTGAATCACCTGCTCATAACTCTCCATCAGCTGCAGATGAAGCTCGCATGACACCACTGCCACAGAACGTGGATGATTTTAAGCAGTTCCAGGAACTTTTTAAGAGGGTGGCAATCAGCCATGACATTCCATTAGAGGACATGCAGGAGACACAACACAGACTCCTGAAAATCCTCCAACCCTCTGTGCCATGAAAGATTGCACTACCCATAAACGAGGCTCTCCTGGAACCCACTGATACGATATGGCAGATCCCTGCCTGCATCCCACCAACATGTAAAAGGGCTGAACGTAAATATTATATACCAGCTAAGGACGTAGATTTCTTATTTTCCCATCCACTGCCCAACTCTCTTATGGTGGATGCAGTGACCCATAGAACAAAGCAGCCACAATACAGGCCCACTCTGCAAGATAAGGACCTCAAACGACTTGAATTCCTGGGCCATACTCCACCCTCCTTGCAAGCTACGACTATGACAGTTACAAGTTATTTGACTTTACCTCCCATATCCCAGAGGACAGAAGAGCGGATTTTAAATCTGTCCTCATCGAAGGTCAACTGCTGTCTAGGACAGCGCTACAAGCATCCCTGGACATGGCAGACATAGCAGCCCACACTACTGCCACCATGGTATTGATGCACTGGTCTTCCTGACTGTCTGCATCTGGCATCCCTAAATATCTGCAGACCAAAGTGGAGGACCTTCCCTTTCATAAGGATAAACTTTTTTCCAAAAAAATCGATGAAGTTCTTCACACCATGAAAGACTCTAGGTCCATCCTGTGCACACTGGGGATATACCCGTCTCTCCCCAGGAGGCAACAGGATCAACCTTATCAGAGGCCCCATGCACAACAATATCACCGGCCCCAGTTGAGACTGTATGATACTGAGAGGAACCGCAACAGACCTCTCAGGCACAGACAAAACCATGCACAACCGACTACATCCCACACATCAAGAAACAAACAAACAACAATTCCCCAGGGCCTCTTTATTCCCCGTTTTAAAGATAGGTACTATGTTTTCCCTTCTCCAGTCTACCGCGACTCACCCCATCCTCCAGGAGTTCTCGAAGATAATTGCTAACAGTTCCAAGATTGCTTCAACTAGTTCCTTAAGTTTCTTAAGTACCGTTAGGTGAATTTCATTAGACCCTACTGACTTGATTACATCAAATCTATCCAAATATTGTTTAACCTATTTTTTGCCTATTGTGGCTTGGGTTCCTTTCCTTTTGTTGTTAATATTAATTGGGTTGAGTATCTGGTCACAATTAACCTTTTTAGTGAGGACTAAAACCAAATAGGGATTAAACACCAGAGCCGCCTTCATATCCTCAAATATTACTTCTCCTTCCCCACTAAGTAGTGGATTTACATTTTCCTTCATCATTGTCTTGCTCCTGATGTATTCAGAGAACCTCTTCTTATTGCCTTTTACATCCCTTGCTGGGTCTAACTCATTTTTGTGCCTTAGCCTTTCTGATTTTGTCCCTAGATGCCTACGCTCTTCCTTTGTACTCCTCCTTAGCAATTCGTCCATGTTACCACCTTTTGTAGGATTTCTTTTTGATTTTCAGGCCGTTAAAGAGCGCCTAATGGAGCCATATTGGCTTCTTACTAGTCTTGCTATCTTTCCTTCACATTGGGATAGTTTCCTTTAATGTTGTCTCCTTGAGAAATTGACAGCTCTCCTGAACTTCTATTACTTAGCTTTTTATTGCCATGGGACCTTACCTACCAGTTCTCTGAGTTTGTTAAAGTTAGCTTTTCTTGAAGTCCATTGTCCTAATTCTGCTGCTCTTGCTCCTTTCTTTCTCTAGAATCATGAAATCTATCATTTTGTGATCACTTTTATCCAAATTGCCTTCCACCTTCAGATTCTCTTCCAATTCCTCCCTATTAGACTTGACTCTGACCAAAATGTCTGTTCCTTCCTCCACTTTCAGAAACAAAAAGTTGTCCCCAATACATTTCAGTAACTTTTTGGAAATTTTGTTTTGCTGTATTACTTTTTCCAACAGATGTTTAAATAGTTAAAGTCCCGCATTATTAGCAGGGCTTGTGATTTGGTTATTTCTGTTATTTGTATTAGAAATGCCTCATCCACCTCCTCTTCCTGAGTTCATGGTCTATAGTTGCTCCTTTCCCTCATGTCCTCCCTATTTTTTTCCCTTTCATCTTTACCCCGAGATCTCAGCTGGTCGGTCTCTCACCACCTCCTAGACCTCAGAACAACTGTACAAAATTACACTGATGTGATTGACCATGTGATGTATAAAGCAAGTTTATTTCTGCATTATTTTTGTATTTTATGCATTGTAAAGTCCTGGAAAGACACACAGAGTAGCTATTGCCTAGATTCAAACTGAGCACCTGTTACTACCATGGACTTCCAGGGGAGGGGCAGGTGCTCAATGCCACACAGGATTTGGCCTTTAAACAGCTAGGTCACAGGTTACAGTTTAATATGCTACATCAGTAATGGGCGTAAAAGTGTTGTCTATCTGCACTTGGAAACTACTGGACTTCGGTGGCATTTTTAAGTGAGGTCATTTTTAAACAAAATTTTGCAGTTTTGTCTTTTAAATAAGACAGAATTTTAAGCTGCATCTTCCGATGTTTCCTTTGAACACTGGCCTAAGACAGATAAATGTAAGTGTGACCCTTCTGCCCATCAGAGCTGGCAGCAACAAGGGCCGGGTTCAGTATCTAGGGGTTCCGTTCCAATAACACAATGCAAAACCATTTCAAGCCCCCACCCCGTGACCTGGGACAAATATATACCACCCCACTGGGTGCCTCTAAGAGGCAATACTTCCCCTCTCGCAAGCACAGAGTTTGAGCGTAGCAAAAGCCTTTTAATAATGGAGAGAAACAATGTGGCATTATGTTGGGGGAAACACCACCAACAGGATTCATAACACAAGCCATGAGCAAAAACCCACCCCAAGCAAATTGGGCCATGTCCTCTCCCTTTGGTTCTTGAGTCCAGCAACCCAAAAGTCCAATAACCCAAAAGTCTCTGTCTCTGTCCTTGGGGAGTCCAGAGTTCAGAAGTTCATCTGCAGAGTTTTAACCCTCCCCCCCCCAGCCTGTGTGGAAATTGGGGTGGGGGAGTAAAGGGGCATCTTATGTGCTCCGACAGCCAACTGCCCCATCTCTCTGTGGGTTTCTGCTGCAGCCTTCACCGCCAGCCGCTCCCCTGGTAGCTGTCCTAGAAGCCACTCCGCCAGCTGCTCCCCCCGGTAGCCATCTTGCGAGCCGCTCCACCAGCTGCTCCTCGCCGGTAACAGGCCTGCGAGCCACTCACCAATATATCTTCAGGCTCCCTACTACTTAACACAGTACTCGGTGATTTCAGCTCGTAGTAGGGGAGTCCAGTGCTGGGGCACCATTGGCCCAAAGTGAATTCAGCTCTGCAATCTGTAATCAGACTCCTAATGGAATCAAAATTAGCTCTGCTATTACACAGTGGAGAGAGGAGGCAGTGCAGCTGGCATTTAGGACCCTCAGAAGGGGCCCATACCACAAGTTACAAATGTCTGTCCCCAACCTTTCTCAATTCACTGAGTTTTGGAACCCATGTCCCTTGCCTAGCAAGTGCTACTTAGTTGATGGCGAGTACCTCCATCATAACAAAAAGCCAAGTACAGTTCCACTGTCCTTGATCCACATAATCAGGATAACAACACTTTATTCTTCCTGCCCCAATAACAGAGAAACTGGGGATCCCACAGCAGTCAAAGTGTGAACATCTAGGTGGAGTGGCACATGAGATCAGCCCCTGAAGTTCTTTTCCACAACCCATCACAACTCACCACCAGATGTCAGGATAGAGCTCATCCTGACTCTGCTTACATAAGAAAAATGTCTCCATTTTTGGTTGCAAAAGCCCCAACTGAGCTTGAACAGTTGCAACACAGGTTTCTTGAAATCTTGTGCTGTGGCTGTACAGGAATGGAGGAAGAGATTCCTTGCTTTCATCACAGTGTCTGAAATCCCATCAGCAGACCACTTTCACATGGTTGACTGCTTGGTTATTAGTCTTTATTTTTGGTAGCAGTGGCAAGTGTTTCTTACTATGAGAAGTTTTTAGCTAACTTTCCAGATGGGATCATTCAGATTTGGATTAATCTGCTGGCAGCTTTGGGGCAATTATTAGAGAGGACAAATACAGGAGCTTTTCTGCTTGAATTTCAAATATACCACCCAAAGCAGTTCTGGAGGCTCCTCAGAAAATATTTACTTCACAATTACTAAGTAAGCAAACCGCATACTGAGTGTAATTATTTTGTTTTTTCCATTGTGCAAAGATTCTTTGTGCCAACAATATGCAAGTGCCCTGAGAAACCAAGCTAAATATGTCTACATATAGAAACTTCTTAGGCCAAGATTCTGAAGTATGGTCACTTATCTGAAAAGAGCAACGGTTATCATGGTGACAAAATATCTCACTTTTTATCAAATATATGCATGAAACTACTTGTAAAATTAATGCTTTTTCAGTACTCCAAATGTAAAATGTAAAGTGAAATATCTTCCCTTAATGCAAAACTGATAGACTTCTTTAGAGCTGTTATGAAAAATGATGATAAAGGAAAGAAGGGTAGTATTGTGATGGGTGTTAGTACTGTGGCTTTTCAAATTTTAAAATGATCTCAGCTGGTGTCTTCTAAAATTTTTTTTATAAAAATTTTTGGATTAAACAGTAAGAGAAACAAAGAACGAAAGATGGGAGGCTCATGGCAGTATAGGAGCAAAATTAAAGTAACGGAAGTTAGAATGGGACCTTGTGTTATAAAATAAAACTATAAATTAGTCAAAAAGTGAGTAAGTACAGACATGTTTATAATACATATTTTACTGATTACTACTTGTGTTTAAAAACAAAACACATATATAGTTATACTGATTTTGAAAATGACCCAATTTACTATTATCTCTGGCACTTACCTTCAGCACGTTATTTTGACAAGGGAGCCTTGTAAGTTCTTTGATCCAAAGCCATTTGAAACCCTGTTTAAAAATCTAAATATGACTCACCATGCTTGTCTACGTTGCATTATATAAAAAAGCATTTTTGGTTTGTGTGATGACACCTTCAGGAGACACGGTCGCAGGTATTACAGGTCCCATTTTACTTCACAAAGTCAAAAGCCCAAGCCTGGAGAGAAAAAAGAGGTAAATGTATAAACTGTTGTTTTGTTTTGTTTTAAATAATGGCAAATGTACTTCATTTACTGACCAATACATTAAAAAAAATCACAGAATCTTACCCTGTTTTCCCATAGACTATGTAATTTGTAATCTCCAGAATCAGGTTCAAGAAACATAAACTTTGTGTGCACATCCAGCATCATTTAAAAACTCTGTTCTTTGATTCAGGGAAAATACAAATTCTGTAAAAGTACAGATGAAGTTTTTATGATCTCCAAGTCTGATTCAGCGAACTCCAATGCTTTGTGGACACAGTAGGTCAAGCTTGTAAAATGTGGTTACCACCTATAGCTCATATGGAGAAATCTTCACAGCTTATTTTGGAGGTTTGAGCCTACACGCACTGCCTTTATTTTGTTTGGGAAGTTCCTAAATCAGCACAAAAAACTTGAAAAAGGCACAAAGTGTGTGTGTGTGTGTGTGTGTGTTAAAAAAAATCATTCCCAATAGGTCTTCTGATAGGAAGCTTGGACAGTGTTAGATTTAGCTCTGTGCTACAGTAACACAGGCTTTTGATGTATTGAGTTAAAGTTTGTCAAATCAGCACTTCATATCGTTTGCTTTTTGTGCATTTGATATAAGGGCATAATATTGTATGAGAAGATGAGCCATGTGAGCAGAGTGGCTTCAGTAAGTCGTAACAATTCAATATTTATCCTAACATTGAAAAGAATCAAGCAGCTAATTTAAAGCTTGATTTCTTTTCTGCCATTTTTTAAGGAAAACTTTTTCATCTGAGGAAGATAGAACCAAATTACCCTGGTTTTATTCCAAGCAGTTGCAGAGGTGGGGAATATTCCCCTTTTAATCTTGTGATTCAGTATCCGACTAGGTTCTTAAGTTAAAGGGTCACTATCTCTGGCTTAGATAGGCCTCAGCATGTACCCTACAGTACCTTAAATTCTGAATAAGTCTTCCCAAGTTCTTCTGGTGTCCAAATAAACATGATCTAACATTGTCATGTTTCAGAGTAGCAGCCGTGTTAGTCTGCTATTAGTCTGTCTGTTATTCACAAAAAGAAAAGGAGTACTTGTGGCACCTTAGAGACTAACAGATTTATTTGAGCATAAGCTTTCGTGAGCTACAACTCATGTTAGCACTGTTATGCTGCATGTCATTTTATATGATCATTTGGGCAAATGTAATGTTAAACATGTACATTGAGGTAGGCTGCAATGAGAAATGACTAACTTAACTAGTCAAGGAAGTACAGGCATTGAAATAGAATCACATTTGTGACAACTTAGTGGAGGAAGTGTTTCTGGTGCCTTGGATAAATACACAGTTTAGAAACTATCGAAGTGGAGTACATGTGGTAAATAAACATAATTTTAATTAAAAGATCTCAAACTGTTTAAAGATCAGTAAATGTTGTTCTCATTTTACCTTGAGTAAGACTAAGACAGGGGTCTCAAACACATGGGCCTGCCATAGGTGCCGACTCCACTGGCAGCCAAGCTCCCCTCACGACCCCGCCTCTGCCCTACCAAGCGTGCCGCATCCCCACTCCTCCGCCTACCTCTCAATGCTTAGGACTTTCCGGGGGGAGGAGCAGGGACGCAGTGCGCTAAGGGGAGGAGGCGGGGCTGGGGTGGGGATTTGGGGAAGGGATTGGAATAGAGGCGGGGGGGCAGAGTTGGGGCGGGGACTTTGAGGAAGGGGTTGGAATGGGGGCTGGGAAGGGGTGGGAAGAGGCAGGGCAGGGACGGGGTCTCATGGAAGGAGTGGGGTGTGGTGGGAGTGGGGGACTTTTGTATCTTTGTCTGAAAAAGTGTCAGTGATGCGGCCCTCAGGCCAAGTCCTCATGTGGTCCTCATGTGGCCCTCATGGTGATTTGAGTTTGAGATCCCTGGACTAAGATATCAAATTTTTGCAATCTGCTCACTGTCAGATGGTAAACCAGTAGCATAGTTGACAATGGAATCTAGTTGTCTGTCTTACTTCCATTGTGTAAGCATTAAACCAGAATGTTTTTCTTAAGGACAACTTAAGGCAAACTGTTATCTTACAAATACCAAGCAGCTGGTATATTAATATGCTGATGCTTTTTCAAGCACTTCAGGTTATAAGTCCAGAGTTAGACCTTGACTTTGATCCTGTGGCATGTTAGACACTTTCCTTCAGCTGGAATTTCCCCGGTTGCACCTAAAATAAGTTAAAGATCCAATCAGGAAGTTGATATCCTTCCCCCACACCTGCTCCAAACACTAGCAGTGCTGAGCCATGTTCATTTGCCCTGGCAAATTGCCGTGTTTATGATCCAAGTTAAACACAGGCATTAGTACTGTCTAGCTGCATATCTCTTATTTACCTTAGAAATTTTGCATGATTAAATGATTCCTCACTTCCTGAGCTGGCTCACATATAGCATTGTCTTCTAGTGGCCTCCACTATCCTCAATGGGTAAACTGCTGTTTGCCTCTCATGCAGGTATATATCAGGTTTGATAGTTGTATTGGAATATACAATGTGCCAACAGTAGCTTGAACACTTTTCCAGGTCTGTATAATAACTTCTCATGCGATTTGTCTAGACACTTGAAATAGTTTAAAGTTCTCAAACTTTCCATCTCTAAACTGGTGAGCCTTTGAGCAATGTTACTTGTTACCTTGAGCTAATTTCAAGGATGTAGTAGTACAGGATTCATGAGTCACATCTTTGAAGTGTATATACTGTTGCCTTAACAACAGACAGCATATATGTTACATATTTATCTATTCGTTTGGAATTTTCCTACTCTATAATACGAGTGCCCATCTTTCAAAAATATACACATAAATAGGTCAATCAGTTACCTCAAGATAAAATCAAATTAGCCAGTAACATCATCAGTATGACAAAGTAATTTTCTATGAGAGTCTCATGCAACAACTACTCCACTCTACCCATCACCCATCTTTTTTACAGATGAGAGAGAAAAGATAACCCTGAAAGCTAATAAACTTGGGCAGTTACGGATCGACTAGTAAAGCACATTCCAAAGTCTCAAATTCCCTGCTTGCTGAGTGGATTACCCTCTTGTTGCCTTCAACAGGTAGGGAATGTGAGAAGCCCAGAGGGCATGCTGGGAGGATAGGGGCTGTGACTTCCCATTCCCCCTTTTGTCTTTTGCTTAGCTGTTGGCAGGAACAGGAGGTAATGGGGCCAGTGAATTGGCTTCCAGATGTCCCTTCCCTGTCTATTTAAGCTAGCCTAGGCTTTTCAAATGCCTCTTGCTCTCCAATTAGCTGCCCTGCCCTCCTTCCCCTTCATTCTATGTTGGGAACAGTCCCTTTTATGTTGCTAGGAGTCTGACTGACTGCCTGTTTTCTAGTGATCAGGAAGGAATTTTTCCCTTTGAGGCCATGTTGGCAGGAAGTTCGGTGGGTTTTTTTTTATGTCTTCCTCACAGCCTCCTGGATGTACAGTTAATTGAAAACAATAGATTATTGGAAGGTTTATATAATGAGGGTAGGACTACTGACCCATCACAACTTCTGGCCTGTGCCCAATGCATATAAAGGCTAAAAGCACCAGCTCCCAGAGGTCAGTGGGACTCAGGGTTTTGCTGTAGGACCTTACACTTATATAAGGAAAGAGTCCCCAAATCTTTGAGGACTGAGGTCTCTTCACCACCAGCTTTGTGGCCTCTGTCACCCACCCCACCCTCCCCCCACCCCTTACACAGGGATGGGGAGAGGGAGGTTTTATAATTGAGCTGAGCCTGTAGGGTAGGTAAGGGAGCATCTATCCTGAGTTACTGTTTTGTTTGTGAGGTTGGAGCCCTGTAACCTGCACTGGAACCTATTAAAATGCCTGGTACGTAAGAGTGAGGAGTGGGCATTGTAGGTGCCAACCCCAGTGTATAAATAATAAAGTTGCAGCCTGCTGATTAAACCCATCCCATGTGTCTGTCATTTATTCTCCTTCCTGGCCTGTCAGTGATTTATAATTCATGTAATTAGCCTGAGTTGCAGATAATGATGGGTAAAGTGGTATATATGTACAGTCTATAGACTTCAGAATATATAGGAAATGGGCTTTGTGAGAAAAAAGCTTTTACAGTTTCACACAACAGGAAAATATGTATGGTGCTGAATTCCTTTGACCAGTTTCTAAATTAATTTCTCAATGTGATTCAAGGTGATACTTCCCTCCCTCCCTCGCGCACACACATTTGTTTCCATGGCCAAAAAAGTCCCAGGGCAGTTGAGATTTTCACCCTTTGTGGTAAGGACTCCTGGCAATCTATCTAGATAAGGGGTGGGCAAACTATGGCCTGTGGGCCGCATCTGGCCCCCCAGGGCTTTGGATCTGGCCCGCAGGATTCCCCCCCACTCTGGCGCCGCAAGCCCCGCGCCGCTCCCTGAAGCAGCTGGCACCACATCCCTGCAGCCCCTCGTGGGGGTAGGGAGGCCAGAGGGCTCTGTGTGTTGCCCTCGCCTCCAGGCACCACCCCCTGCAGCTCCCATTGGCCGGGAACAGGGAACCGTGGCAAATGGGATCTTTGGGGGAGGTACCTGGAGGAGCAGCAAGGGCAGCACACAGAGCCCTGTGCCCTCCCTTTTCCAGGGCCGCAGGGACATGGTTCCGACTGCTTCCCAGAGCAGCCTGGGGCCGGGGCAAGCAGGCAGGGAGCCTGCCATGGCTCCGGTGCACGCCACTGCCACCCTGGTGCCGCTCTAGGTAAGTGGCACTGGGCTGGAGCTCATACCCCGAACTGCTCCACCCCACACCCCAACTCCATGCCCGAGCCCCCTGCTGTAGCCCGCACCACTCCTGCACCCCAACACCCAGCCCTGAGTCCCCTGCCATACCCCTCCTGCACACCAACCCCCTGCCCTGAGCCCCCCTGCACTCCGCACCCCTCTCTGCACCCCAGTCTGCTTCACTGAGCTCCATCATACACCTCGCATCCCTCCTGTGCCCCAATCCCTTTCCCTGCGTCCTTTCCTGCACACCACACTCCCTCCCACACCCCAACACCCTGCCCCAGCCCTGCATACAATTTACCCACCCAGATGTGGCCCTCGGGCCAAAAAGTTTGCCCACCTCTGATCTAGATCCTCTCTCACTTTCTCACATACATTCACCATGATCTATGATATTTGTATCTGAGGAAGAGGTACTACTTTGACACATCTGGGAGTGTGATTACTTTTTATTCTCTAAAGTATTTTCTGACTTTCTCATTCTTTCTACAGCTTATATACAAAAACCAAAGTGGAAAAAAATCTTGGGCTCTGTGTTTCACAAAAATGGGCTAGTATGAGTGCCTCATGGTGAGACACTAACTACACATAATGACAATCCATGACTTACAAATCAGGTGTTGGTGTCTATAGACAGCCATGCCTCCACCTTGTTCCATTTTTGTATGTTTCCTTAACAAAAATGTGACTTGTGTGCTTTGTTCTGAGGACTAAATATTTGTTGCATGTGTTTTAACTCTGTTTTCTATGGATGTTTTAATATTGCATATATGATTTTTGCCATCCAACCTGAATGCATCTTTTCTAAATATTTAGCTCATGTTTTTTAAACTTGTTTTAAAAATGAGATTATTTCCTCCAGTTATGGAGAAGGAACACAATTGTGTATGTGTATACTCAAACCCAATGGACACATACAACTGTGAATATATAAACAAAGGTCTATGTATTTATATTAAATGTATAAAAGTATATTTTGTGTATGTACAAGGGGTCTGCCCTCACATAACTTGTTGGATCAAGGCATTCGCTAATGGTACAATACTTATGTAAATCACATTGGCCAGGCCAAGCGTGGTGAATTTTTTATATAGAGTTACATGGTAAATCACCCACAAATAAATGTAAATATCTTCTCTACTTTGATGGGGACATGTCAGAAATTCTGTACACACAGTATAGGCTGTTGGAAGTTTTTCAAAGTTAGGCACGTACAGTCTTGCCCATACATTTTTAAGTCAGGGGGGAGCCACACAGAACAGCTTAAAGGGTTAGAGTATAAGTTATACATACAGCATATATCCTTCAGCAAGTTTGCAGTGTTACACAGAAGTTGCTATAATAGACTCTTCTGATGTAATCCGTGTGAATTTACATATTTTATGTTGTACTACATATATAAATAAATGAAAATTATTTGGAAAATATATATGCTTCCCTGTATGAAAAGGGAGGGTAATAATGTTCATGGAATATTGGGTTGTATTTATCTTTAGTTGATCTATTTTCTTTTACTAAAAAATAGACATTCCCAGTTCATTGAAAAGGGGAATGTACATTTAGACTTGGTTTCAAATTATGAGAAATCCTAACTTCTGACATTCATGCTATAAGGAGCTATTATGCAGCTTTGCAAGTTGAAAGGCCTATTCTTAAAGTAGTAAAAGTTTGTGAAATTTTATTTTACTAGAAAAGTGAGTATATTCTATATTCATAAAACCTTTTCATCTTTTTTGTTATATTAGAGAAAGATTAAAGATTATGTCCAGGTTATTACTTCAGTAAACAAATACAAATTCTTTTACTTTGCAGCATTTGCTGTCATTATTCCTGCTGCTGAAGTCAAGTCTGAGTGATCATTAGGCTCTTTTGAAAGTATAGTAATAATCCAGAATAATCCATATCTATAAAACAATAAGGTTTAAATTTGCAATTCTCTTTATGAGAACAGTCTGATTTAATTTGGGTTTAGAAGAGCAATTACTATACAATATAATTGTGCTTTAAATCAAGTTAGGTTTTATTATATCTTTAAACATACAAAGTTGTCTGCATGACTTTTTTCATTCACCCAGACCATTTTAAAATTATGGGTTTATTCACAGTTCATAAAATTCATGTTGTACATTTAAAGACCCAATCCTTGTTTCTTTATTCATGTGAGTAGTCCCATTGAGTAAGGCAAGTATAAGTATGTTTCTGTATTCATATGGAAAAATTGATCCATGGAGTGAATCTGTTGGCAGATCTCTCTGTTGCCTTCACATCACTGTGTGCACAGTCACAGCAGAGGTTCTTATTTCAAATCCTTCTCTACTTCACAATTAAATCTAAATTTGTATGGATCTGGCTGTGGGACAGGCTTCAAGAACTGCACTCAGTGCATGTGATCAGAGTTCAAATAGCAAAGTCCATCTTTGTGTCTAGAGTTCAAGATGTTTTGATTCAAGATACCTTGGTTCTTTGTTGTCAGACACTGGAAGGGTTTCTTATGTCCCTCCTGTCTTGCTGGACAATACAGAATATCATCATGGGGCAAATCTATACTAAAGTATAGATTTGTGTGCATGTATGTTTACAAATAAACACTATGCGGCCCTATAAAACAGTAGTTTGGCTTTTTAGTTCTGATTATCAATACCTTGAGAAGGCTGTCACACTGAACAGCACAAGGAGAAGATTATAAGGAAACATGGAAATATGCTTAATCTTAGTGTATTTATTTAGTATACAAAATTGACATCAAAATTGATTTAATCTCCAATCTCAATTCCTTAGATATACATCTTTAATAAATATTGTTGTTAGAGATTCCTCATACAGTTTTCATTCCCTCCTCTGCTTTTTAACAGAATAAATGTAACTTGCAAAACAAAGTCTCAACAAGGTAGGGAGAAATCATTATAAATTGATACTCTTGTAGGAATATTATTCTGTGCAGTTTCTACTATATTTAATAAATTGTACCAACTATACCCTTCATGCTTACATAATCCTGATAGAAACTGAACCTTACAGAATAAAATAACATGCTCCTGGCAATCTGAATAATGTAGAGTCAGTGTAAGATGTTTCATGAAATATATAAATAACCTTCTGTACCCAGAAGCAGTATATACTCTACTAGTTAACTATAAATAACCAGAAAATTAAGGCAATTGTAACAGAGGTAGATCCTTTTTTCCACAGCTAGGTTGTAGACAAATTAGAAAAGAATGCTACACATTCCATGAGCATGTTCCATACCTTGCCTGGCTTTCCTGTGCTGATTCAATGCTATGTGGAGTGTCACCACACTAAATGGTGTGTGGCAAGTACGCCTATGTATCTTGCTTCTGCAGTTTGTCAGATAAAGATGGGGAAATTCCATAAACTTGAACTGTTGAAGAAAAGAACGGTTACATGGAACTTCTATTTGACAGTGTTGCCAGCACTGACAGTTGGCATGGCAACACAGTGATTATGCATATTTACTACCAGCCTGCTGCTCATCCTCTGAAACTGGGAATGCATACGGCCCACGTGATCCAACCCTACCGCCTGTCACCTTCACGCTCTGGAGGGAGGAACAGCAACCCTGATGTGACTCATCTTTTGTGTGAAATGGAAACAAAATTTATTTTAATAACATGCATTCAAACTTGTATGCTCAAATAAATTGGTTAGTCTCTAAGGTGCCACAAGTACTCCTTTTCTTTTTTCAAACTTGTATGTCACAGATATTATCTGGGTCTATGTAAAAGGCAGTTATTCAACAGCTGTCCCACACGTGAGTGTGTGTGTTCACTCTCTCTCTCACTCACACACACACACACACACACACATTTTTGCTACATTTGTCTTTATCTGGCTCTCCAGTAGCCCAAGATGTCACTGCTGCCAAACCAGTAACTTTTTAGGATGAAATGTTGCTTTTCCCTGTCACATAATGAATCCTTGACCATAGTAGTACACACTTTGTGCTGCCACCCAGAGCTTTATAGCATTGGCCTGGTCTTGCTGGAAAGGCATAGTGATTTAAAAATAAAATTATTAAAATTAGTGAAATTCGTATGAAATTACTTGACAATCATGCTAATAAAGGCTTGGGAAATTTACTTGATGATTTAGTATTGTAGTTCTTGTCCAAGTTTTGATCATCTTGCACAATTTGGCTTGTTGCCCTGACTACATCACACACACCCTTTAAGTCCTTCCCTTGGCTCCCACTCTTCCATCTGAAACAAAAATTTCTTATCCTTGGTTTCAAAGCTCATCACAATTTTGTTCCACCCTACCTATCCAACTTGTTACCTTTATATCAGGTAAGTTCCTACCTATGATGCCAGCGTTGATTGCCTGCTTCTCAAACAAGCACTTTCATGGTTCCTTCCATATTGCTTGCGCGGGGAGAGCTCCTAGTCAAAGTCCATAAAGCCAACTCTTTAACTTTTCTTAAGTCCCTCTTCAAAACTCACTTCTGCTATAATACAGAAAGAAACTGGAATCTGAGATTGGCTAGGTAGGTTGTGAATTGTGTAGTGGATCTAAAGGGTCCACCCCAGTTGATGAGCCAAGTGGTATCAATATTATGCCACATGATGATGGAATTTTTTATTTTTCTGTTTGCTATTAAAAATGCTGCTTGAGAATGTATTAGAGTTTGATTTAAGGATATTTACTTTGTATATTTTGTCATGATGTTGACAATTTGTTTTTTAATGGTTACAAAAGCTTTATTTTTTAAAACGCAATGTCAAATGATTATTGTCTGAGCCCCTCTCATAATTTCCCAAAGTATGAAAATTTAAATAAATAAAAATGGAAAAAATGCTTAAAAATAAACACTATCTGTTTAAATTTATTTTAAAAACTGCTTTGGGGATGAATGGGTATAAAGGAGACTGTTCTTTGTGGGACTCTAGCCTCATTTGTTACAGAAGTTAGGAAGGTGTGTAGTGAATGAATCAGGGAGAGAAAGGATGGTTTTATGGTTAAAGCAATTGAATGCTGCCTTGGAGAACTGGATTCTATCCCTACCTCTGCCACAAAGTTCCACTATGATACTAAGCAAGTCACTTTTAAACCAAACTTTTCAGAGTGTGGTCACAAAGGATAATATTCCTGGATGCTTGATTTGATACCTTAGATCTGATTTGCAGAAGTGCTGAGTACTCACAGTTGCAACTGAAGTCAGGGGGAGCTGTGCTTTGAACATATGAAGTGCTATCTAATGCTAAGTACCCTGACAAATCAGGTCCAAGGCATCTCAAATTGGGCATTCAAAATTAGTGCACGCTTTTGACCATAATCTCTCAGTGATTCAGCTCCATAGCTGTAAAATGGGGATAGTAACTCTGACAAGAGTGTTGGAAAGATAAATTATTTGTGAAGCACCATGCATCCGATGAAGTGAGCTGTAGCTCATGAAAGTTTATGCTCAAATAAATTTGTTAGTCTCTAAGGTGCCACAAGTCCTCCTTTTCTTTTTGCGGATACAGACTAACGCGGCTGCTACTCTGAAACCTGAGATAATATAGGTTTCAGAGTAGCAGCCGTGTTAGTTTGCATCCGCAAAAAGAAAAGCAGTACTTGTGGCACCTTAGAAACTAGCAAATTTATTTGAGCATAAGCTTTCGTGAGCTACAGCTCACTTCATCGGATGCACTTTAAGGTGTCACAAGTACTACTCTTCTTTTTGAGATAATATAGTGATGATCACCAAAGAAAAGCCCACGAGGAAATTAATAATTGTCTTCAGAGCAGGGTTTGAATAGTGTGCAGTAAATAAGGCCTAAGGCCACATATTAAACAATGAAGATAAAACAAAATATTAAATAGCTGCTCATTAAGTGAGCACCATCCATCCTGTGCACTGACTCAGGCAGGGGTCACGTGGAAAAAATAGTACGTGATCATGTAATTAAAGATTGTATCATAATGCATGTGCACAAGGAAGGAATTAAAGATGTGCAGCAACCTTGATTCTGGCACTTCCTAATTTTGGAGTGCTTGACTTCACAGTCTTTAATGTTAATTTAATGGAGTGGATGGGCAGGTAGGTGTGTACACACGTGTTCTATATAAGAAAAACACGTTTTTGATAACTGATAAGCCTGCAAACTCAGTCTGGGATCTCAAAGTCAAACTGGGTTATTTTCTGTATTGCATATCATCATTAATTAATGCAGATTCTAGAACATAGTTAACAATTTTGTTGAAAAGTTGCAAGCCAGAATGGAATCCAGCTCCCTCTGTCTTAGGCTAACAGGAGCCAAAAGCAATACACTTTGGTCACTGAAGGAAGCAGGTGTCATTGAATATTCATAGGGAACAGATCTGTTGTGTAAGGCGGCATCACTTTTACTAGCATGTGTTTACAATTAAATTGGATTGTTGGGGTGCAGTAACCACCCATGCCTGCTGTACCCTCAACATCTGTAACAAAGGGAGGAAGGAAGGAGTGCGGATTGGAAGGAAGAGTTGGCTAGCTGAGGACTGAGGAGAGGGACAGTGTGGAAGACTTGGAAGGGGGAAGGAAGTGGAAACTGGCTGAAAAGTTGGGGACAGGGAGAAGAGTAAAAAACTTCCCTTTCCCACAGACCTCCAACATGCACGTTCTCTGATGTTCACCCATTTTCTGAGAATTGTACATGGTCTCTCATTCAAATATTTTATCCAGCCTGCTTAGCTTTTGTGACTTGAAGTAGCCAATCTTTGATGGAATGACCTGTGAGAGCTATTTAGGGTTTTTTATGAATTTAGACCATTCTTGGTACAAGAGAGATCCCACTATTTATTTAGAATTCCTTTATTTTGAACCTTTTTCCTTAGGTTTTTTAAATTAAGAAGCAGTTTTCTAGTCAATATTGTACTACTTATAATACACACATTGTAAATGTCAGAAGTCTTAATAAATAGAACATAGAGCCTGATTTTTGCCTTACTCATTATCCCTACTTTGATCAGATACTTAAAACAATAGGTTTTTGTTAACTTATTTTTCCCAGAAACATTTGCACAATTCTTTCAGGTGGAATATCTAAACTTGTTGCTTCCCCTTCTAGAAAACAGCTTTTGGTGTAATGATATCCATAAGTAGTGATTGGTCCATAAGGATACTATAAAGATCACATTGTTATGCTTGTAAAAAGCACACGGGATCTTTTCAGGGGAAAAGGCAATACGCTGCATTTATTGAAAATATAACAGCATTTGCATTCAATCTTACACCCACACACACACGTCCTGCAGATGGTCTTAATAGTTACCAGTCTGTCGTAGCTTGAGTCAATCTAATGGCCAGTTAGATTGGGCACAAGTGAGAAGCTGGGTTCTGTCGGTTGCAATCCAATGCTCCGAGGCTTTGCAGGACTGAACCCAGAGTTTCATGGCAAAACACTCCATCTTCATAGTTGTAAATTCCCATTTGAGTCCATGCATTTTATACTGTCATCCTTTATAATCATTAGTCCTTAAGTGGTGTTAATCTTGGGATTTTCTGCTGTTATCATTTGATAGTTATTGTTGTCTTGGCATCGTTATCTCCTATTTGTTGTCTCACCTTCAGGGGTGCCTGCCTCACCTCTGAGGTCGTCAATGCTGCTAACGTTTAGCATCGGATACAATGGATGTTTTCAGATTGTCTCCTGATGTTTCCAAGTCTCTCTCTTTTTCTTGACCATCTGGACATTTGTGATGGGCTTTTCACTTATTTTTAACTATGCACATATTCCTCACTTACAGCAAACAATTTTAGAGACTTTCAGACAGGATAACATTTTGGAAAGGATTATATGGTTACTAAAGGGATTACAAGAACCTTATACAACTTAATTTGCAATGCATACAAGAAGCAAAACCTTATAGCAAATACTATAATGAAAACTTATCCTAAAACAAAAGGTGACCATAATCAGCCAAAAGGACTGTTGCGGTCTATTCCTGCCTTGAAATCAAAAAGGGTGGCTGGCAGGGCATATTAAATCATACTTATAAAATACATCAATAAATACTACATTCTAAATCAAAACATTTATTAAAATAGGATTTTCCTACTACAATATGCCTATGTCAAGCTGTTGTCTTATGGAAAGAAGCAACCTGTGAGGAAGCAATTTCACTGACTTGACAGGTTTCAGAGTAGCAGCCGTGTTAGTCTGTATCCGCAAAAAGAAAAGGAGTACATGTGGCACCTTAGAGACTATGCTCTAATAAATTTGTTAGCCTCTAAGGTGCCACAAGTACTCCTGTTCCTTTTTACTGACTTGACAGACTGTCACAAATACACACACAAGCAAGGAACCCGTGCTCATAACGCAAGAAGGAAATGAATCCTAACTGGAAATATAGATCTTCCAGTTCATTTTCCCTAATGAACTGCTAGTGTCTCATGACATTTCTAGATGCAGGAGAGGAAAATAACAGTATGTTGTCTGCCAACTGTGTGGCGGAGACAGCCAGTAAACAAAGTTTTTAGATGTTATCACAGTGAGAATATACCTTTTTTTCTAACCAACTACACAGTATTTTCTATATAATTTTTTAGACTGCTGTGACATTCCTGGTAAACTCCATGTACTGTAGCTTTCTATCATTTTGGTTTGTGCTTAGTTACAGCCAAGAAAAGCAGAGAGAAAACAGAGGAGCTTCAGTGGAGTCAGGCAAATAAAGGTTAATTACTGGCTGGTGATTCCTTCTCACATGACCATAAAAAAATATTTGGCTTTTGGGCTGTGCTTGAAACCTAACAGCCTGTCACGGTACCTGTAGTAAGATGTAACCTATTTATTTATAGAATTAGCCAGTCAAAATAGAACACTCTGAACTTCATTCAAGACGAGCAGTTGCTTAGGATGTGTGTAAACACGTACTCTCTGAAAGAAGCAGCACTTTACTCAGAAGCAGACAAAGCAGAGTCTTGGGCTGTTTTTCTTTTAAAACACGAAGAATTGAAAATCTTTGTCTGGATTTACTAGTTTGGTGTAGATTTCTTGTTGTTGTTGTTGTAAGTCTGAAATGTCGGAAGGTGAGGACTTTGGACAAGGTAAAAGGTACTGTAATTTACTTTTATAGCTTTTTCATATAGAATTATATATTTTGAAGTAGCATAAGAGTAAGAGCCTGGAAGTCCTGAATTCTGATCCCAACTCTAACTCAAACCTGCTCTGCAATTATAGCAAATCACGTCATCTGTCTCAGTTTCCCATCTTTGAAATGGACCTAAGGATACTTAGATCACAGCAGTGTTGGGAATTAGTTAATGTTTTTAGAGAGATTTTGTGTTGTAGAATGCTATATAAGTGCTAGTGTATTTTTAAGGGGGGGAAAAAGAGAATAACACAAAATAATTTAAGATTTCTGATAAATCACTCCTCTTAGCCATAATCCTGACAACAGCATAAGCCTCAAAATGTCAGACGCACAAATAACTTTTGTGAAACCTGTTTGACAGATCCATAATTAATACTGCTAGATAGGGCACTGTGTTCCTGTGAGACATGCCCATGGAATACTTTCTTTCTATGATCTGCTCTGTTTAAATTAGATTGTAAAATCATAGGAGAGGGACTGAGAAATAGGTGCTGATCTAAAATTTAGTTTTAGAAGCAACTATTTTGTTAAATTTTCATCAACGTAATCCATCATGCTCCAGTGGAAATAAATGTAATTACTTAAATTTAGCTACAAATATATGTTAAATGCAGATATTATTAATATTCCAATTAAAATGTGTTTAAAGTGAAGTATGAAGTTAACAAATGTTCAGTGTATCCCAGGAATAAGTGAGCTGGATTCCTTAAAGGAAATAGGAAAATATGAATAAATAAATGGCATTGGATTTAACATTGTGTGGTCTGCCAAAACATGTTGAAACCAGTAACCCTTTAGGAAGTAACATCTTGGCTGTCTGTAGGGAAATGCTTTTTTTTCCTTCAGAGACGACAAACTTGTATTTTACTTTTGTGTGTAAATCAGGCTGCAGCAAAGTTTCTGCTCTGGGAGGAGCGGGGAGGAAGTGTTGTTTTTTGAAAGCCAAACAGTATCTCCACTTTGAGACTATTTTAAGTATCATGATATTAGTGAAAAATATTGACTCCAAAGTATGATCAAAGGAACAGTTTGAGACTCCACAAATTATACAATGCGCTATGTCAATCAAAAGTTTTAAAACCACATAAAGAGGGCAGAAATTTGCTTGAAGACTTCCAGCTTTTCAAAAACAATTTTGTGCAGCCAAGGCACATTTTAAGGAATTGTAAGAACCAGAAATCTAGATTCACATAGGGCTTGAATTTATCATGCCAACTGATGAATCTGGATACAAACACAGTAGTTATTTTTTCCACGATTTATGGAAAAATATCTATAGTATTAAAATAGCTATTTCTACTTGTCCAGTCCAGGACAATATCTTCAGACCTGATTCTACAATTGGATGTGGCAAACTCCTGTCCCCATGTGGATCACTGGTGACATGACTGGGCCTCTGTGCAAACACATCAGTTCACCCACAAACATCCTGTTGCAGGATCTGGGCTTTCAGCAAATATCTGATGTAAAAGTATTGTAACTCAGTGTAATATGATTATTTTTAAAGTGAAGTTGTAATTATCTATTGATAGTCTTTATTTTAAAATATTGATTTAGTTGCTTTTTATTAAAAACACTTTAGCTGGTACTTTTATTAAAATCTGGTTATATTTACAATACAAGGAAGGAATAATATGAGTGACACAAGAAAACTCAGGGGAGGGGAGGGGTTTAAACAAAACAGTGTGATTTTTTTTTTTCATTATATCATGTCAGTCTTATGAAGGGACTGTATCCTGCACTTGCAGGAGAATGGAACAATTTGATCAGAGAGATTATTTTCCATCTCTATTTATCTTAACGCCAGTGAAAAATAATTGATTTAACAAGTTACTCTGAAACTTTTTGATTAATCTGATGTTTACCAATATACAAAGGAAACTAGAAGGATATGGACAGCATATGGAGTTCAGAATTTGTTGTGAGGAGGCCTTGGCTATTAGATATGAGATAATGCTGTAAAAATTAATGTTTAACCTGTTAGAGTTTTGTAAGCTGATGGTTTAGTTAGCAAACATTTCAGAAGAGAGAACTTGAAACAAAACATATTAATATTAATAGGGCCCACTCCTTCCATAATGAATTCCTGGAACAACCCTTGAATTCGTTGGCCCAAATCCTGGTCCCCACCCTTTGTGCCTCTCGAGTGGAACAAAACGGTTGGAAATCCAGTGTGATCAGCAAACTGGGAATTGCAGCTCTGTGCCAACTCCCACTTGCAGCCACCATCTATACCTCTAACATATCCCTCATGCTGAAGTGCAATATTTATTTTCCCTTTTCTTTCCCTTGAACTGGACTCAGTAATGTGAATTTCCCAGTTGTTTTCTGCTTTATAAATTCTCAGATTGGGAACTGTTTTTATATTTTAAAAAAGACTCAGGTGTTGGGGGGAGGAAGGGGACAAAAAGGAGTTTTTCTGATTTCATTTGCCTTTTTTTCTTAGCAAAAAGGGGATCATTTTTACCAGTGGATTTTTCTGGGCATTTAGCCTGACTTGAATAAATTTTAGATCAACTTTTGAAAATAACTACTGAGCATGTACAGGGGAAAACACATATTTTAGTTCTATTACATGGTTATAATAGTTTAGTTTTCCTACAGTCTGCATCTCTCGGTGCTTTTGAGTGTTAAATATAGTTAGTTTAGAATTTCCACTGCTGTTTTGGGGAAAAATGTGATTTTCAGGCAGCTAGACTAGATGACTTCTCAAGGTCCCTTCCAGCCCTACATTTTTATGATTTTATGAAATATATTATAATTGCTCACTGCTCAAGAAGTGTAAACACAGCTGTGAGTGCTTCAAAAAGTATTTGAAATATAACTGCCCATACCACTGAAAGCTTCAATTATACCAAAAATAGGGATATGTTTATTATTGAGAGGTAACATTGTCCAGTGGATAGGGCACTAGGTTGTGAGTCAGGAGACTTGGATTACATTTCTGGCTCTGCCACTCAATTTTTGTGTGACATGGGCAAATTACCGGATCTCTCTCTGACTTGGTTTCCCCTCTCCCTCACTATCTGTCTTGTTTATTCAGACTCTAAGCTTTTTAGGGCATGGACTGTCTCTTACTATGTGTTTGCTCAATACATAGAACAACAGGATTCCAATCTCAGTTGAGACCTCTAAGTGTTATGTACTATAAATAATTACTCAAAACATGGCATTTTGCATTAATAGAATAATAGATGTTCCCCTGTGTTTGATGGTAAGTAATAAAGTGTAATGAGTTTATTCTTTTGGAGATTTAATTAAATGCACGGATTTAGATATTTGAATAAGTGGTTGCTCATTTTCAGTTATTTCACCAAATGCTTGGAAGTCTTATTCATTTGATGACATGTCCAAGTGCATGGTCACTTGACCATATCACTAAATGTTTACCAGGCAGAATGACTGGTTTGATTATATGGCTGTAACATATGATGATGTTAATATTGTTATGGTAAAAGTTGCTAATGGCTCGCACATCAAGGGGCATTGATGTATAAAATTCCCCATACAAAGAGCTGAAAAAGCCATGCAATAACTAAACTCAGAGTTATTAAGGGTATTTTGGGAGTTAAAGCACTCTTCTTTGTCTGACAGTTGAAGATCTGAGTGTTCTCTGTTGAGGAGCAGCTTCACAAAAGGAAGATAGGTGCCCCACTCACCTTTCAAAATCATTTGAGCTTGGTGAGCAACCTTTGACTAGGGGTCTCCCAGGTGAAAAGTGTGGAAAACTCGCATAGAGTTTGTGAACCAGTGAAACATTAGGGAGGCCTGGGGAAGGAGGGAGAGAGCTGCTTCTGGGGATGAGATGGAGGTATCTGATATTAGAGTTCTGCAAGAAGGGAGTTGTCTGTGTTGCTGTTTGTTACCACTCTTGTTCAAGGAAGCACAACTTCTATACATTTTGCAAACAAACACATACTAAAAAAAGCCTGTGTCACAAATTTCTGCTCCAAACAGGAAATTCACCTTTTAGGCCACAAATTCTGCACTGCTTGGCAAAAGGGCAAAAATACAATACAGTAGAGCAAATATTGTGTATGTATAAAAATCAAGTTGCTAATGGTGTTTATATGTTAACACGGAAATGTTTGTTGTGATTTGGCAGAATCAGGACTTCAAATGAATAACGTTTGGCTACAGTGTCATATTACACATTATTTTTAAAATTATCTCAGTACTAGGAGCCTTGTATTGTTGATCATCCCCCTCCTTGGCAATCCTGGACGAGAGGATTGGCTACATCTATAAGAGATACCGGAGGCATTTGGAACCAGTGTCTAAAGCAACCTTTTATGTAAGGACTGGCCCATCCAAATTTGCTCCAAAAAGTAGGTCTGTGTTTGCAGACTGATGGGATGGTAGTTGAAATGGTCAAAACATTTAAACTGGAATTTATGTAGCTCATCTAACAGTAAGTCTCAACAAATGTAGTACAGATTAGAGCAAGCTACATGTGTTGAGGAACTAGGGGATAGGATTCTCTCCAAGAAATTTTAAATTACAGTTTAATGATCAGTTTTGAGAGAGACATCAGAGGAAAGTCAAAATATCCCCACGTCAAGTCATGGAATTGTAGAAAGTCATATCTCTCAACAATCATGAATTGAGGAGGTAAGTGCCTTCTCTTCAGAAGAGGCTCCAGACAGAGAACTATGACTTCTAGGAGCAGCCACAGGCAAAGATGAGGTTCCCCCTAGTATTTCAAAACAACTTGAAAGAATAACATTAACAGTGTGATCATCTGCTTTAGAAAGATTTGACTCTCAACTAGCAATGCCAGGCAAGTTCTTCATTTTACGGGAGTAGTAGTTTTCAGGAGCTTTCCTGAGATATGATATTCCCTTACCAACTTTAGAGAGGAAAATAAGTGCAACAAATGCCAGCATTAATGAGTAAGCCAGGGAGCATATTGGTACATGAATCAAACATGAATATATGTTTAGTTGAAACAGGGAAGGTACAGAGTCATATGTACTATACCATCAGATCTGCAGTACAGTCCCCTGAAAAACACATCAAGGATCATCAAATGCTAATCATGTAATAAAATACTACAGTCATCTCCTGGGAACCATGAAGAAAAGCAAAAGAAACTTCTCTAACCAAAAAAGCCATGTTGTTTTCAGTAAAAAATGGATGTGCAGTCCATAAG
The DNA here is from genome assembly GCF_965140235.1 of Caretta caretta. Classification (NCBI taxonomy): domain Eukaryota; kingdom Metazoa; phylum Chordata; order Testudines; family Cheloniidae; genus Caretta; species Caretta caretta. The sequence goes on from NC_134207.1 coordinate 135,722,150, forward strand.
TGATACAGACACTGGAGTGTCTGAATGAGAGTGTGGATTGCTTAAACTGACAAATTGTTCATCAGCAAGTGGAACCCACATTCAGAATCTTCCACTGGATAACTGGGAGCTTTGGATACCCAAAAATACAGGACTCAGTCTTCAGCTACCAGAAAAAATTGGCTATTGCCAATATGATGTCCCAGATTAGGCCAACTAAAGTATACGTATCCTCTGATGCCCTTATTTCCAGGAAAGAGTCACAAGGTAAAGGAGGAAAGGAAATTTGTATTATTTCTTATACCAAATAATTAGACACTCGCTTGATATCTACACCTAATGAAGATGTTCATACAGAGTTTAATTTAGCAGCAGTACACAGACTTATTGAACTGATGACCAGTACTATATCCAATTATGAAATGTCTAAATTAAATAGCATGGCTATTGAAAGGAAAAGACTTATAGATCAGGACTGTTCAGAGCTATTTATTTTACTTATTATTAGGGCTGTCAAGTGATTAAAAAAATGTCCCTGAAAGTGAGAACAGGCGTTCATGTGGCACTGTTGTAGCACACGTTGCAAGATATTTACGTGCCAGATGCGCTAAAGATTCATATGTCCCTTTATGCTTCAACCACCATTCCAAAGGACATGCATCCATGCTGATGATGGGTTCTGCTCAATAACAATCCAAAGCAGTGCAGACCAATATATATTCATTTTCATCATTTGAGTCAGATGCCACCAGCAGAAGGTTGATTTTCTTTTTTGGTGGTTCGGGTTCAGTAGTTTCCGCATCAGAGTATTGCTCTTTTAAGACTTCTGAAAGCATGCTCCACACCCCGTCCTGATCAGATTTTGGAAGGCACTTCAGATTCTTAAATCTTGGGTCAAGTGCTGTAGCTATCTTTAGTAATCTCACATTGGTACCTTCTTTGCAGTTTGTAAAATCTTCAGTGAAAGTGTTCTGCAAACAAACAACGTTCTGAGTCATCATCTGAGACTGCTATAACATGAAATATATGGCAGAATGCGGGTAAAACACAGAGGAGGAGACATACAATTGTCTCCCAAGGAGTTCAGTCACAAATTTAATTAATGCATTATTTTTTTAACGAGCGTCATCAGCATGGAAGCATGTCCTCTGGAATGGTGGCCAAAGCATGCAGGGCATACAAATGTTCAGCATATCTGGCATGTAAATACCTTGCAATGCCGGCTACAAAAGTGCCATGTGAATGTCTGTTCTAACTTTCAGGTAACATAGTAAATAAGAAGCAGGCAGCATTATCTCCCATAAATGTAAACAAACTTGTTTCTCTTAGCGATTGGCTGACCAAGAAGTAGGACTGAGTGGACTAGTAGGCTCTAAAGTTTGACATTGTTTTGTTTTTGAGTGCAGTTATGTAACAAAAAAATCTACATTTGTAAATTACACTTTCACGATAAAGAGATTGCACTATGGTACTTGTATGAGGTGAACTGAAAAATACTATTTCTTTTGTGTAGCATTTTTTCAGTGTAAATATTTTTAATAAAAATAATATAAAGTAAGTACTGTACACTTTGTATTCTGTGTTGTAATTTAAATCAATATATTTGAAAATGTAGAAAAACATCCAAAATATTTAATAAATTTCAATTGGTATTCTATTCTTTAACAGTGAGATTTAAAACTGCGATTAATAGCAATTAACTTTTTAATCACGATTAATTTTTTTGAGTTAATCACGAGTTAACTGTGATTAATCGACAGCCCTACTTATGATTTCTTTCTTTCTTTCTGGCAGCACATCCATAAGTACTATGGTGGCTCCTTACCAACACAAAAGAACTCTAGAAAAAGCACTCTTCAACTCTTTTATCATCCAAAAAAGCTGCTTTGATGAAAGCATGTGTAAGAATTTGCTTAAAATACTAACACAGGTCCACAACAGAGAGGTTTCAACACAAAAAAGATGCTATTCCTCAAATATTGTTTTCTTTTCCCCTAGGGTGGGCTAGTTTTAATGGTTGTAAGCATTCGTATATTCAGAGTTCAGATAGCACCATTTAATAAAGTACTCAGTTCTACAGATCATAGTTCTCAACTGTTCCACATATCTAATTACCTATGGGGAGTGAACATCACTGGCACCGCTGCTGATCAAAATGTGTCCTACTTGTGACCTGAATTTAATAGGAAAAATTGTTACTGAGTACATTTCAGTTTTGTGCATTCATTATCTTTATTAACCATTAAAACTGGTTTCCTGAGCGTAACTACATCTGCCAAAAGAGACTGAGATAGAAGCCTGATCCTTTACTGCTAAGATAAAAGTGTTTTTTTTGGAATTAACCTGAGCATACGTTCAATACAAATTACCATTGATTGTAGGTAATAATTTTGCCTTCATTTTTCCAAAACTTTTTCAAGCCAAGGACAAAAGTTGATCCAAACTGTTAACAACGTACAGTGTTTTGTAACTTTTCTAACAGAATTCATCCATTTGGAGCCTTTACATCTTTGACAGTAGCGATATGCTTGGACTGGGGAGAGGTGTAATTAATTAGAGGGAGTTTGGATTTGGTGATGTTACTGGCTACTAGAAGAAAAGAGCAAGTTTCATTAACTTCAGTGTAAAAAGAAAATTCTTGTCACCTAGAGGGACACAGAGGAAAAGTGTTGCCAGAGCATTAGTGTTAAAGAAATATGGATAATATAGTGATCATAATGTAAAGGGCTGGTGAAATCTAGAGGACTTTCCTCAGGACTGCTTTTGACCGGTGCAGTGAAGGAGAACTCCTACATAGATACACAATGGTGGGACTGATTAGGAAGAGAGACTATAAAGATTGCTTTATAAAGAAAACTTACTGTTTATAGTGCGTAAATTAATAACCATGAGTTTTGGTCAAAGAATGTTTACCGTTCACGTGGGTGAGGGCAGAGTATATTTCTAGGTGGTGACTATATGCCTTGTTCCTTGCTAACTAAGCAATTCTCTGAAGCTGTTCAAAGAAAATAGATGTTCGTCTCATCTCCCACTGATTGATTTATGCCATAAATCCAAATTTATGCCATTTGCTTTGTCATAGTCAGCTGACACAAATTATTCGCAATATCTTAATATACCTACCTAATTATTGCATTGGGAGCTCCAAGTAGCATAGGAGAAAATACTTAGACTACATCATCAGCCTTCTAAACTGGACAGATACATCACTAAGAATGTGCAGTCTGAGTTAAGTGGTGTTTAACACTTAGCACTAAATGATTCCTACATACCACATGCCATGCTGTTCACAAATCTTTAATACTTTATTACAGTAAACATAATCCTATTGCACCACCTTATGATAGAAGTTTTAGAAATTTTTGCCAGTGAGAGATGTTAACATTACATAATTAAAACTATTAATTATAACCCTTAATTCTAAAAATACACATTAAAATCAATGTACTTTTTCAAAGTAATTTATTTTATTTTTATTTTACATATTGAAATTTAAAGTTGGGGGGGGGGGGGGCTGGAAGCAATTTTTGTTATCTGTAACTGAATAACATGTAAAACTGATTTTCATGTGATGTCAAACTTACCTGTATCCATAAGCTTTTGGCATTAAGAAATAGCAGATGTAATATTTTAAATATCTAGTTTTGTTTATGCAAAAGGGGCTTTGAAGGAGTGCGCTTTCTAGGATCTCTTCTACTTATATATAACTTCACAAACTTGTTTTCATTTGTTCAAGTTTTGTAACTATTGCTAATAGCCCAGAAAGAAATATTTTTAGGCCTCTAAGTTGTTTAGTTGTAACATTTATCAAACTCTGTCAAGTTCCTAACTGATAAATTCTAAGTAACAACTAGAAAGTCACTTCTCTGTTGAGCTCTGGATTTTGACTTTTTGTAAAGACTGCAATAATAGATATATTAGTTGTTTTGATTTATTTATCTGTAGGAATGTAACTTTCAACTCTGCTGACTTGAGTAATAGGTCCTAAATGGCATCTTATAGTCCACAAAGCCTGCAGAGGCTCGAGGTAGATGTGATTATGGTTGTTGGAAAATTAGGCAGGCTTGAAGCTGTGTAATTACTAACTCTTTGTTTATGTGTTTATAATCCTCCAGTTGCCACATCATGTTCTGCTTTGTCATGGCTGTAATTTTGAGTAGGGTGTGTATGAGTACATATATATATAATATGTATAATGTGTACACATGATTAAAAACATTCCAGCACAACTCGTAGAGATTTTTAAATCAGTAACATGATATCAACTGACCTTTCTGAGAAGAACTTGATGGATCTTTACTTGAGCAGATGTCTACATACAAACTGAGAGCATGAGACCATTAGTCATTTCCAGAGAATGTGATGCTACTAAATCTCCTGGCTAGAATTTGTGACCGTGATAAGTTGAAGCATCTGTTTTTACAGCTATGTGACAGCTTGTGCATTTGCTTGTCACAATTTTAGAAATGATGCAGCAGTTTGCCAGAAGGATGAGGAGAAGAAAAAAGTAGTCAGCAGTTAAAAAAACAATGGTTTGGTTTATTTTTGTTAGTTTTAGACATCTGGTAGCTTACACAAGAAAGGTAACACTTCTATAAAGATACTGACATGAAAGGATTCATAGGATCATTCTTGTATAGGCATATATAACTCTATTATAAAAACCTTGTGGTCATTTCAGGCTCAGTCCTGCAAACTAATGAACACTGTAGCCCCAATCGAGGAAAGTGATTAAATGCATGCTTAACTTTAAGCACTTAAGTAGTTCCATTGAATTCAGATGGAACTACTCACATGCTTTAAGTGAAACATGTTTAAGGTGTTGCTGATCTCTTAAACCCCGTTCAAGTTCTGATAAGGAAGGGTACTGAGAGCAGGGAGGTGGGTTCTGTTTTACAGGGGAGTACTAGACCAAGACCAGGGACAGATGGCAAGATTGAGCAAATAAAGGACGGGGGGAAAACAGATCTTTCCACTCAGATGTTCCTAGATCACCTCTTCTCCTGGAATCCTCAATTGAGAGCCCAAAAAGTCAAGGAGTTGGTAGAATCTTTAGTTATGTGTATGTTTAAAAAATGCCACTATATTTCCTTACATATTATTTTAAAATAAGGGATCTAGAATTATGGAGGGCTGCATTAAAGGAAAATGGTTTATGAATCAGCTGACAACAGAGGGAATACTGGCAATGTTTCATTTAGAGGGACGAGTGGCTTGTAAAATGAGAATCTGGTGTGCAACAGTGTTCAGTGTTGAACTATGATGGGACTATGGATGTTGGTAGTTGTATGAAGAGTTGTTGGTACAAATGGAGGGAGCTGACAGGAATTCTCTGTGATAAGACTATGTCAAGTAAACTAAAGAGCAAAGTGTATAAGACCTTGATTAGGCCAGCCATGATGTATAGGTAGGAATGCTGGCCGTTGAGGAAGAGAGAACAACTACTACTTCACATTGCCAAAATGAGGATGCTCAGGTGGATGCTGGGTAAGACGAGAGCTAATTGGCTATGAAGTGAAACAGTACAAGCCATGATACAGGTGGACCCCATCACTGAAAAGCTGAGGGAGTATTGACTGAGATGGTTTTGTTATGTGAGACAACAACATGCAGAGCATTGTGGTCAGAGGGCACTAGATCTAATAGTTACAGTACTAAACCACAAGAAAGACCCAGAAAAAGGTTGTCCAGGATGCTGCAGAAGAACATGAAGAAGGTTGGTGTTACCTGGAAAACTCATTCAACAGGAATTCTTGGAGACAAAGACCAAGAGCCACTGACCCGAACTAACCGGACAAAATGAAGGCAAAGCGAAGAAGAAGAATTTGTAAATGTTTTAGACCAAAAGATAAAGAAAACTTGGTGTTTCAATAAAAGATAAGAAACAGATGAAGTACTTTAGCATTGCTATTTAAATTATCACTAAATTTCTGAGTTACAAACCATCAAAATGAATTAATGTAGTTCAGGGGTTCTCAAAGTTCATTGCACTGTGACCCCCTTTTGACAACAAAAATTACTACACGATCCCGGCAGGGGGAGGAGGGGGGGCAAAGCCTGAGCCCCCCACCACGTTGGGCTGAATTCCTCAGACTTCGGCCCCAGGTGGTGGGGGTTGGGCTTTGGCCCTAGGCCCCAGCAAGTCTATCACCAGCCCTGGCAACCCTATTAAAATGGAGTCGCAACCCACTTTGGCATCCCAACCCACAGTTTGAGAACCACTGATATAGTTCATATCTTTCTTATAACTACTGTTTCTGCTTGCGAACTCAAGAAGACAGCCTTGTAGTGGTTTATATTTGGAAGGTTATCTTTGCAACTATAAGAACTAAAATGTTTTTAATTAAAGTGTATGTTTTGCAGAAAACAAAGGAAAAAGTACAAATTCACTAAAACCATGCTGTAAGGTGTGATTTCACTAAGGGGTCATCCCACGCACACACCTGAACAGTGTCTCGTCCAGAGAGGATTGTAGAATAGTCATTGTAATAAATGTTGTACTTCGTTATTTCTGTGTTAATGCTTACAGAACCTCAGATGGAAAAATCTTTTGTATGTGTAAAGTGCTATATTGACATTAAGTATGTGAAAGCCCATGCTGTGATGGTGTGGGTATCATCAGTAATACGTAAAAAAGCCAAACTGTCTGAGAATTTAAAAATTGGAAGGTAACAGACCACGAATCCCAGTGATGATTGACCCTGGTGATATTCTAAGCAAAAAGGTCTCTCAACCATGTAACTGTTTCCATCAATTCACACTGAGTGAATAGATATTCTAGGCTTCAGAGTAACACATCGTGACAGACCTGGAATCTGACTCAAGACTCACAGCACTCCTGTGAGAAAGATACATTATATTATTATGCCCTTTTTACAGATGAAGAACTGAAGAACAAAGAGATTGCCCAAGATGACTTGCCAAGGTCACACTGCATATCAGTTGCAGTTCCAAAACTATAATCCAAGAGTCCTGCCTTAACCACTGAGCCACATGTGTCATCCAATATTTTTATTGGTTTGATGTAAAACATACATTGGATTTTACAAAATCAAACATAAGGAGACAAGTAAGCTGAAAAGGTGAGACAGTACAATGAGTGGTTTCAGAGTAACAGCCGTGTTAGTCTGTATTCACAAAAAGAAAAGGAGTACTTGTGGCACCTTAGAGACTAACCAATTTATTTGAGCATAAGATTTCGTGAGCTACAGCTCACTTCATCGGATGCATGCTGTGGAAACTGCAGAAGACATTATATACACAGAGACCATGAAACAATACCTCCTCCCACCCCACAATGAGTGTAGAAATAACGTACATCTAGACTTAGAAGTACTCTATTTAGTTTGATTCTTGCTTGGATTTAAATATTAAGTAATGTTTATGTACAGAGCAGGTCATCCTTTTTGTTACTCCTCAAGTCAGATGAATTGTCTGCAAAATAATCATTAAAGTTATAAGGGAGAGTTCTTCTAGTGGCATGCTGCTTTCATGTCTGTTAGTTCCTGATACTGTTTTCACTTATTTATTTTTTTTAACTGGTATCGTATTTTGGGGAATGTGGAAATACTATGTACCTTTTAAATGTTCGATTAGTCATTTAAGTAGCACATTTAGGTAGTGCTTTAAATACATAGATACATACAAATTCATCCCCTTCCTTAACCAGAGTCAAGGCAAGTAACAATAATCCTGGGAATTGAGCCTGTACCGGTGGGTGGAGGAACGTAAATGAGTTAAAACATTTGATTTTTTTTAAATTGATTTAAATCAGGTCGAGACTTTGTAAAACTAATTTGAAAAACTGCTATTACAATTTCAGATTAAAATGTATAATGAACTAAATGATAAATGTCTGTTTTTAAATGCTACAACAGAGAAGGTATGTTACATTTTACAAAACCACTGTAGTCAAAAACAAAATATTGAAAGTTAAGGCCCTAATGATGGAAACACTTAAGTAGGTACATAACTCAAATAATCTAATTTATTTCAGCTATGCTACACTCGGTGTACAGAGATTATTGGTGAAGAGAGTTAATATGAAAGACTCATAAAGGATTCAGAAATTAGGAAGTGTGGATTTTGGTGATAATAAAGAGGAAGAATTAACAGGAATTAGCAAAAAAAAAAAAATGAATATGGTTGGGAGGGAACAGGGTCAATGTCAGACACATTGAAGTCAAATTTTCCACAAACAACGTTTGTGTTCTCTTCCATGTTTCCCCCTGCCCATAGAAGGAGTTCTTATAACAATCTACAAAAATATTCTCCTTCAAAGCTCTCCTCAAAACCCATCTCTGTTGTGATACCTGCAAAACATTTGACAGTGGCTAAGCAGTTGATAAGCAGTGATCATAGCATGTTAGATTTACTGTAATTATCTGTTACCTGGTGCTTCCCATATCTGTTATAGTCACCTGTTGTCTCTTATTTTATACTTCAGTTGTAAGCTCTTGGGGACTGGTGCCTCTAGATGCTACTGCAATACAAATCATGATTGAAATAGCAAATCAAATGGCAACAGGAAGGTTACTGTCTTTGTCAACACTAACAAAAGGGTATTGATGGACAGGGAGTAGAGGAAAATAAGTTCAGTTTTGGAAAGATTGTTCTCATCACAGCTCTGTGAAATGGATCCTTGTCTGGGTGGCCAGTAAAAAAGGGGTTTTTGCCCCTTAAAGACTCTCCTTACATCAGGTAGTAGAAGGGGAAGAGGTGGAAAGTTTCGAGGGATGGAGCAGGGAAGAACAGGAAACAGCTGGACCAAGGGGAAAGGGCACACCCTTCTTGCTGACTAGAAGAGTGGAGGGGTATTTATACCCCTATGCAGTCTTAGAGAAGCTCTCTTGTACCTGTATTGGGCTGGCAGCACCTACTCTCCCACCATGAAGTTTGCACAAAGACCAGGTTTCCTTATGATCCACTGTGGGCATTATGCTAGTCGTCCTGTTTTCCTTGGGAAGGAATTTTTCCCTGACTGCCAAATTGATTGAGATGGGGTGGGGTTTTTTCACCTGTCACACAGCAGGTTTGGGACCTGGTTGGTGGGGAAGGGGGCTTAGGTTATAATGTCGCAGCTTGATACATAAAACTCATGGCAGTTGTCCCATGCATGTACTTGTTACTGAAGGGATATGGTTATCAGATAAAATGGATTGGAAAATGATTTGAAAGGAAAGCATCCCCCAAGGGAGCCAATCCCCCTCCCCCCTTTTATAGCCCTTTCCCCTAATACAAGGGGAAGACGATGGGATCCCAGGAACGGGATGGCTGGGACCAGGTCAGGGATTATGTAGAAATGATTAAGGAAGCAGTGATGACCTGCACTGTAAAACATATTGCCAGGGTACTCCAAGTTATTTGCGTAAAGTTGTGGCATAATTAAGCCATATCTGTTGACTCCTGTCTGTCTTCTGGACAACGAGTTTGGGAGCAAAACATCCAAGCAGAAATAAATGTCTGACACAATTGGAGATGGAGTTGTGGGGTTGAGAGTCACAGGCTGTACAAGTGAGAGCAAATTAAGTGACCTAAAGAGAGAAGTTAGAGGGAGAAGTGGAAGGTTGTAATAAGTGTTGAGGGATGCCAGCATACAGGAGAAAAAGATGAGCATTTACCAAAGAAACACTGAAAGAGTGGTCAGCAGGGTAAGAAGAATACATGGAAGGCTCTTTTCAGGATTAAAGATACAAAAGATACAAGATACATGCTTGTAAGTAAAGGGAAAAGAAGGTGCAGAGCAGATTATAAAGATAAATGGCACGGGAGGGGAATGAGAGGGGTTTTGAGGGACAGGAAAAAGGGGATGGGTTCTGTGGAAAAAGTACTTAAAGGCAAATAATAGAAGAGACACACTGAATTTGGACATTATAGTGGAAAAGGGAGGAGAGAAGTTCTTGCTGAAGAGCGTCTAATTTGCTTTTGGGGGGAAAAAAACCATAGATGGATCTGTCTCCCATGAGGGCTTTCATAGAGTGTTTGCAAAGAATTGGGAGGCACAAATGGTAATCAGGCAATCAGTCAAGAGTGTAATGCCAGAGTATTTTGCCCTCTAGTTTATGACCTTGAAACAATGTTTGACTTGTTTGGCTGAAGGCTTACCAAAGACTTGTTTCAATATTTCAATTTTTCTGCATCTTGTATACATGGACATAATCAGTGATAGTCTCCATTAGATCATTAGAACATTTCCAAAGGTGTTTCAACCAAGGCTCTACATTGTCATGCACAATACAGTAATTTGTTTGCAAATAATGGAATTGCACACACTGTCCCACAAATGGGGTATTAAATCAAATATTCTTGACATGCAAAAATGATTGTGCACAAATTTAGAAGCCTTTTAAAAATGTGGCCCTTAAAGATTTTAAGGCTTTGTGAAATGCAGTTTAGTGACTTGGGAAATAAGCTCAAATCAAGAAATACCGTGTTAAGGGAAGTTCCAAAAACATGATGGCTAGAAATACTTGAGTTCACATGTACTGTTTGAATGTATTAATGTAATTACAAAGATGCTTGTGAACTCCATGTTAACAATATGTTGTATGGCACCATATGGTGATCAGCACCACACATCATACATCACCTTAGATATCTACAACACTGGTTCTCAACACAGTGCTTTCCCTGAATTGAATACCTTGTACTTTTTCAATGTCAGAAAAAGTTTGATGGTTAAAATAAAATGAGGAAAAATGTGTTTCTGGACTATGCATTCTCATGCTTCTGCATGCTCTAATGTCTTTTGGGGGAAGGATGATATTGACATAACATTGCCTGCTCTCCCTGCATAACAGTTGAAGTACAAGAGAGGAGGCAGCAGGATCAATGCTTTCAAGTGGCCACAGTAGAAACCTGCAGGCAAACATTTTTTAGTCGTGGTTTGTTTGAGATCAAGAGGGGGGGAACCTGGGAAACGCATCTGAAAATCAGGACTGTCCCAAGCAAAATAAGAGAGTGCTGAGGTTGTAGGAAGGACAGGGATATGTGTATCTATTGTGATTTCCTATAGGTGAGTGCTGAAGGAAATTGCTAAGTGTTTTTAGCTAAGTACACATTGCATTGGTGTATACTGTACACAAGGTGCAGTTAAATTTTAGATGCTTACAGTTTCACATAAAACAATGATAAATACTGCGTCTATTCTTCCTGTATGTGTTTGTGTATATCTCTTCTCTTTTCAGAGTAACAGCCGTGTTAGTCTGTATTTGCAAAAAGAAAAGGAGTACTTGTGGCACCTTAGAGACTAACCAATTTATTTGAGCATGAGCTTTCGTGAGCTACAGCTCACTTCATCGGATGCATACCGTGGAAACTGCAGCAGACTTTATATACACACAGAGAATATGAAACAATACCTCCTCCCACCCCACTGTCCTGCTGGTAATAGCTTATCTAAAGTGATCATCAAGTTGGGCCATTTCCAGCACAAATCCAGGTTTTCTCACCCTCCACCCCCCCACACAAATTCACTTTCCTGCTGGTGATAGCCCATCCAAAGTGACAACTCTCTACACAATGTGCATGATAATCAAGTTGGGCCATTTCCTGCACAAATCCAGGTTCTCTCACACCCTCACCCCCCTCCCAAAAACCAGACACACAAACTCACTATCCTGCTGGTAATAGCTCATCCAAAGTGACCACTCTCCCTACAATGTGCATGATAATCAAGGTGGGCCATTTCCAGCACAAATCCAGGTTTTCTCACTCCCCCACCCCCATACACACACAAACTCACTCTTCTCTTTAATATTCTTTCATGTTGTGATCTGTGGAAATAATTCTTAACGCAATTAAGACAGACACATTGCTATTGTCAGCCTTCACAATTTGCTTGCTGTATTTTCTGGCTTATGGCCTATAATTCATATATAGTGTTGGCTTTCTATTCTCTGAGCTATTGCTTCATTGTTAAAGCTGTGCAAAACCGGGGGTAGTTCTTATGAAGATATTCCACAATCCTCTCGTACTATTTTTCCATCCCTAATATTTTTCATGGTTTTTGCAATGACTGAAGGACTCTATAATAATTTTTTTTAAAGGGAGCAAAGTATATAAGATGTTTGAAGTCTTTAAACCATGATTTGAGGACTTCAATAGCTCAGACATAGGTGAGAGATTTATTGCAGGAGTGGGTGGGTGAGATTCAGTGGCCTGCATTGGGCAGGAGGTCAGACGAGATGATCGTAGTGTTCCCTTCTGACCTTAATATCTATGAATCTATAATCATGGTACTGTCCTCATCCTAGTGCTGAGAAGCCCACTTTCTGCCCTTTTACAAATACTAGAGTTGCTGATACTGTCAGAACCTGTGTTAGGCAGTGGCTAATGGGGGAAGACAACAGATCCCAAAATTGGTAACTCTCTTAGAAGGAGGCACCCTATACATCCCCTTCCTAAACAGCACTCCTAGGGAGAATGTTGCGATCCTCATCACCCAAACTGGCTGTCTTCTCCTTGCTGCCAAACTGATGGAGAGCTGCTGTATTTCTTAAAGCCAATTTTTCAAAATATATGTAATTAAAATTAAATTTAGAATCTACTAACTACATTATTAGGTATTACCACTATGGAAAGGAAGCACTACAGATTGATTTAATTTAGCTCTAGGGGCCAGTATTGTTAGTATATGGAGGAGAAGAGAGAGGTTCCAAGCCTGCAATGGTTCTATAGTTATCCTAGCACTAATCCCTACAAGAACTGTGATATTGTGATATTAGAAATTTGTAGCTCTTTAAGGCTGCCCGCCAGTTATTTCCTCCACTTTCTGAAACACAAAGTGTAGCCCCCAATATATGTCAAGAATTTAGTGGAAATGTTGTGTTTTGCCATATTACTTTTCCAACAGATGTCTGGGTAGTTAAAGTCCCCCACTACTATCAGTGCTTGTGGTTTGCATATTTCTGTTATTTGTTCTAGAAATTCCTCCTCAATCTGCTGTTTCTGATTTGGTGGTCTCTAGTTAGACCTCTACTATGACATAATCCATATTTTTTACCCCTTTTATCTTTACGCGGAGACTTTGAAGTGGTCTATTCTCACCTACTTCTGGACCTCAGAACAAGTACATATATTTTTAATATCTAATAAAACACCTCCTCCCTTTCTTTCCTGCTTGTCCATCATAAACAAGGTTATACCCCTTTATACCAATATTTCAGTCATGAGACTTATCCCACCAAGTCTCTGTGGTGCCAATTGTCATAATTTATCATGTCGACAAATACTGTCAGTTTTTAATGTGTATTTCCCATACTCCTTGCATTTGTGTATAGACATCTGAGATGTTGAACAGATTCCCCCCACTGATTTCCCTCTTGTTTCTCCTATGATCCTATTTTAATTTTTCACGTTCCTCCCCCCTCTCAATATCTAGTCCTCTGTTAAGATGGCCTCTTTTTATACTTACCTGTGAGCTTTTGTCACATCCCCCTGGAACCTAGTTTAAAGCCCTCCTCACAAGGTTGGCAAGTCGATATGCAAATATGTTCTTCCCCTTGTTGGTCAGGCAGACCATCTTTTCCCAGCATACCATCCTCCTGGAACGGCATGCCATGGTCGAGAAAGCTGAAGTCCTCCCATCGATACCATCCATGCAGCCATCCATTTATCTCCAGGATCTGCATGTCGCTGCCTGGGCCCTCACTTCCAACCAGGAGGGTGGGTGAAAAGACAACCTACTCCTCTGACCCCTTTCACTCTTGCTCCCTGAGTCCCGTAGTCACCACTGATCTGCTTAGGGTCAGACCTAGCAGTATCATTAGCGCATGTGTAGATGAACAGCATGGTAAGAGGGACGGATGAACTTCGGCAACTTTTCCATAACATCTCAGATGTGTGCTGCAGGCATGCAGTGCACATCTAAAGACATCGTGTCATGTTGGCAGATGGAAGCCTCCATCCCCCTCAGATGGGAGTCCCCAACCACTAGCACCCTATCTCTCCCTATGAAAAGAATGGTGGAATGCAGAAAGCACAGCCTGCTATTCGACAGCTATTTTCTGTTTAAGTCTGACAAATTGCGAGTGGGCTTGGAGCCACAGTACCTTGAGAGACTGCAACTATATACCATATATTCATATTTATAAAGCCTAATCAGACAGTAATTTCTCACTTAAATTAATTTTGTTGCTTATTGTTGGAGGGTAATTACTGATGTAGATAAGTGCCTATATAACATTAGTACTGAATACTGTTTTCAAAACGGTCTCTGTATTTTTAATTATTTTGTTGCATATTTTTAAATATCTACAGTACTTCACAAGGGTACAAATAAGCTTAAATTAATGCTTGCAAAACACTTTGAAGTCTTATTTTATTTATAGTTTGTCACTTTATTCAAATTTTATACTGATGCAAGACAATCTCATATTATAAAATATAATGACAACAATATGCAATTAAGAGTGAATATTAGCTCATCACTAACTCCCTAACACACTGACTAAAGAGTAATTTAAAAAAATAGGCAAGTTTTATCAGGCATATGAGGTTTTACACAGAGAATGAGATCAAAGCAGCTTGTTGTTTAACCAGCTTTCAGCTTAACAAAGTCAATCAGTCCAGGAAAAAGTTTGCAAGTTTTAAACTCTCACGAATAAAAAAGCCTAAACAAGTTAATACAGTGAAATTTTCAGCAAGAACCACATTCATTTTAAAATTTCTTAATCATTTGAAATTTTTAACGGTAAAGCAGTTTCTTTAGAATCCGTTTTGAAATCATTTAAAAATATTCTAAATTAGTATGCCAACCCAAATATTTGGACAAATGTTTTGGGGTCAGTTCTGAGTACATTTCCTTCCAAATTCATGCTAGTTGAATTTTAAATAGCAAAAATGGAGCCAGTATGGTTCTTAGTGCAATCTAATGATTTTTTACTGAATTTTTTACTCTGAATGGTATGAAAAACTGAAAATAAAGGTAGTTTGTCTTTGCTATCTAGCTCAGAAAGTTCCTCTTCCAACTGAATGGTAGAACAATCTGGAAAGAGGGGCCTGTGTTTGACAGCCTGTAGTTTTATGCAGTGTTGCTGTAGCAGTGTCGGGCCCAGGATATTAAAGAGACCCACCTTGAGCCTCTAATTTGTGTATTTAGCACTGTGCATGATACTTTGGGGTTTTTTTTCTTTCCCCCTTCCTTTCTTTATCTAGTTCTTTGGTTTCTCTATAGTTTGACCCATCTGTGACCAACGGAATTATTATTGCTAATATAAAAGTTTTTGTTTGTTGTTGGCAATCTCATAGTAATGCATTAGACTTAATAGGTTGAGTGTCAAAGTAAAAGGACTGTAGTACTGTGTACAGGTTACTTCCATACAGTCTGATCAATGCTGTGCTACCTGAGTAGTCACTGATACGGTTGCCAACTCCCTATCTACTAATGTGGGACATGTAATTCAGATTCTGGATATATATGTAGTGGTACATCTTTTATATTAATGGACCATAATATTCATAGGCCAGTACCAATTGTTCATTCTGTTTGCTACCGTTTCCTGTGTTCAGATGTTTACTATGCACTCATCCAAGCTAAAATTAAAAGCAAACATGCTATCACTTAAAACGTTCAGGTTGTTAGGACAAAAATTAGATCTATTTTCTGTGTGTTTTTTCTAACATCTTGCTGCATGTTCAGCCTACATTAATTCTTCTATATGGGTTCTTTTTTTAAAAAAAAATTCTAAAATAAAAATGGCAATAGACTTGTTCTCTTGAGCAACTATACAATAATAAATTAGGGTGCCTGCACAATAAACAAACAAAAAATAATAAGAAAATGGATTTAAACCTCAACGCTTCAGCCGATGGCTTTGGTTTTAGGATAGAAAAATAAATCTGATAAAGATTTCTCAAATTTGCAAAAAAAATTCTCATTTGCATGCTAAAAATACCCACCAGAATATTATACAATAAATGAACCACATTAAATGGCACACAGTATGGTTTTAAATGTGTGAAAAATGCCCTGACAATGTCCTTTTTAAAAGGAAACACCAATAGCACAAACTTGGTGTTTACTTAGTTGTATAAGGCAGGTGTGGATCTGGACTTTGAAGTTAATGCTTCCAAAGGGCCAACATTAATAAGCAATGATTCCAGCTGTGATTGTTTACAGGGACCTAGAAATATATTACACAGAACTGAGTTATCATGTGTTTTAGGTCTGTTTAGCTATGGAGTTTCAATAAGAGAACGTATTGGTTTAAAGAGTGTAAGATATTGCTATAAGCAAGAGTACAAGTACCGGTAGTTTATTATTCAGAGAAAAAGATTTGATTTTGGAAAACACAGTCAATCTGTGGAAAGATTCTGAAGCCAAGGAACCTGCATGTGTTTGACTACTGTACATAGTGATTTCCCAGATTTTAGCTCAGGCTTTTCATCACTATGGCTAACTATTAGTTAATTGTTTGTATTCCCAATATCACCTAAAAGGCTCTGTCAGGATTGGGGTTCCATTGTGCACTGTAAAAACATAAAATAAGAGACAATAATACCTCCTCTATGAGTTTAAATCTAAATAGACAAGGCAGAGAGAGGATGTGGGGGGGAAGATGTACCATACAGTTAGAGTAAATTGAGTGGTGGTTTGCAAACATGTTAGGAAAGAATGTCCAGAGGAAAAAACTGTAGAAAGTAGTTTGATGACATAATTGGTGCCTGCCAACTTGTAATCTTTAAATTGAGTGGTCTGCATACAAGAGAATACTGTGGTCATATATTTAAATATTTATTTAACAATATAACAAATAACATTTAAATATTCTTGAGTTGCACCTCACTCCACAAGGAGACTTTATTAGATCATTGTGTAATTTATTGGCCATAAAATATGGGATAATAAGCACTGTGGATTTCTATAGCATAGCAGTAGCTGTAGGATAAATGGCAATCAGTTTTAAAAATGGTCAGATTTTGTTTAGGTTTTTTTTATTTCAGTAATAATATGAAAGATTAATCATGTGAGCAAAATATTCCATAAAAGCAATGCCTTCTCAGTTTTACTTGTAACTAAAGTTTTTGTTTTTCTGTACTCAGCTGGGAAGTCATCAATTCCAAACCTGACTACAGGCCCAGAATAAACCAATGTATTGCAGATGCATTGGTGAATTTATTTCTGTTTCTTCAAGAAATGTCACACTTCAAAGAGAAGAACCCTGGCAAGGTAAGTTCAATAAAGTAAGCTCAATATTTTTATCCTGTTTTATCAGGAGGTGTTATGTCTCAGCAAACTATGATTGATAATATAGTAGGTAAATTTGCTAAAATAAAGACACTAAGCTAGATTCAGTAAGGGCTTGTGCTGGCTTTTTCTTGTACGGATTGTAAGGGAGGCTCCATGTAGCAGAAAAGTTGCCCAGGGGAAAGGTTTAAGGCAGTAGGGCCCCTCCCCCCCTTAGCTGTTGGGCTTTCAGCCAGCCACTGTGTAACACCAGAATTGGGGCAGGATATGGCATGACCAGGGTGGCTATGGGATGCACTTCTCTGGTGGAAATGCCATCTGTCTCCCTAGGGTAGAGACATCAGAAAGATCAGATCACAGGAATAGCTTTAACAAAAACAGGAGAATCCTACATCATTTATAAATGTATGTATTATTTTTTAAAATAGCTTTAATTGATTTTCAGAAAGTTTTACTCAGATATTACATAAATAGCATCTAATATTATGATATGAGAGGATCCTACCTATATCATAGTGCTATCATTTATCTGCTCATATAAATGTAGCATATTTTTTCTGAGACAGACTGAGGTGGAAAACACATGAGTGATAAAGGCAAGCAAGAGTTGTATAATACCCTGCTTCTGTTGGCAGAGTACTGTTGTTTTTGGCCAAATCTGAACTGATCTTTTCTCAATTAAACAAAATATTAGTAGCGTGAGCAACATTGATAATGGAACAGTGCATCATGGCAGCTGTAGTGGACATTGTAGATTTTTGCTTGTATCTTTCGGTATTTCACTATTTTTTTTCCTTTTTGCATTCAAACTTGGACAAGTTACATTTTCTTCTTGAGATCATAACAAGAGTTTGCATTGAGATTTTTCCTGAAAAGAAGGCTTTCAGATGTAACAAAATGAATTTATATATTCCCAGATGAAAACTACATTAAGAAGTTAAGGTTGAGAGTATATATCAATAACACAGGGTAAATACATTATAGGGATGTTGTGATTATCCTAGAAACAAGCATAAACCCAGGAAATTCAAAGTTAAGATTAAACTGAAAAAAACCCCAATCATATGAGGTATGGAAATACAGCTTTAATGCATCCAGACAACCAAATCTGCCCTCTACTGATGCCATGCAATAACCATATTGCACTGGTGGGGAGGGGCACTTATCTCTTGAGCATCTCTTTGTAACTGAGTGTAGTATTTCAGTCCTTTTGCTGCTCCTGGCACCCCCTTTAGGTTGTCTGCCTGTCTCTGCCAGTCTTCTTTGGCTTCGCCCTCCAGCCAGGTCTCACAGTCAGACTGAACATCTTGCAAAGAGTCCAACAAAAGAGTCTATGTACCCTCACCAGAGTCTTTAGCCCTAGCTTTAGGCCCTTTAAATTCATCCCTTTGCTTGGGCTTCCAAGTGAGACCTGTCCCCTTCTTGGGGCTTAGGTTAGGCTTCTTTCCCTCTCCCCCTATTCCCCCATTTCTTGGGGTTGATGCTATTTTGCTGGCGGGGGAACTTAGCCCCATCCATTACTCTATGTTCCAACCTAGATGCCCTATAAACAGCAGCCACATACTGTTCAGTTAAATTTGTTGATGCGACTTCCCTAGGCCTCTTCCCATCTGGCCCCTTTATCTTCACCAATATCCCAGGACCAAAATTCTCAGGTTCCTCTTTCCCTGCAAACCCAACTGTGCAAGCAAGGCAGTTGTACACTGGCTAGTCCTGAGACTACGTCGGCCAAAGAGGAACTCCTTCCTACCCAGGAACTGCCCTACTATGGCCCTGCATCAAATGTTATCTGAGCCTGCTGGGCTCTGATTGGCTATCACTAGACCTTCTAGCCCTTGGAGGACCAAGTCTTTGTTGTTTCCAAGATGTTTGCTTCCAAGAGGCCTCTCTAGGCAGGCCTGGAAGACCCAGCTTCATTGGTCTTTTCCTTTCATGTTGCTCCTTTCTGGGGTAGGGTGCAGCAGAGCAGTGGGACCTCCAGCAGGAGACCAGAAGGGCCTGGTGCATTCTGTCACATCTATATTAAGTACTCCTGAGGGACTTCTGCGTCACTGTGCACACCCAGAATTCGTGTGTCCCTCATAATAAGTAGGCGCATTGCCAGCAGATCGAGGTATGTGATCATTCCCCTCTATTTAGCATTGGTGAGGCCTCATCTGGAGTACTGTGTCCAGTTTTGGGCTCCACACTACAAGAAGGATGTGGAAAAATTGGAAAGAGTCCAGCGGAGGGCAACAAAAATTATTAGGGGGCTGGAGCACATGAGTTATGAAGAGAGGCTGAGGGAACTGGAATTATTTAGTGTGCAGAAGAGAAGAATGAGGGGGGATTTGATAGCAGCTTTCAACTACCTGAAAGGGGGTTCCCAAGAGGATGGATCTAGACTGTTCTCAGTGGTACGAGATGATAGAACAGGGAGTAATGGTCTCAGGTTGCAGTGGGGGAGATTTAGGTTGGATATTAGGAAAAACGTTTTCATTAGGAGGGTGGTGAATCACTGGAATGGGTTACCTAGGGAGGTGGAGGAATCTCCTTCCTTAGAGGTTTTTAAGGTCAGACTTGACAAAGCCCTGGCTGGGATGATTTAGCTGGGGATTGGTCCTGCTTTGAGCAGCGGGTTGGACTAGATGGTCTCCTGAGGTCCCTTCCAACCCTAATATTCTCTGATTCTATGATGATTTATTCCTCAGAAAATATATTCTGCCCAAGAAGTGCTACAGTTCTGCCTTTTGCCCACCAAAGGCCACTGAGGCCCCGGAAGAGCCAGCAGCTGGCTGTTCTGGTGCCACAGCAGCCTCTGGTGGGCAAAAGGCAGAACTGCAGCACTTCTGGGGCAGAATGTATTTTCTGTGGAGAAAAAATTCCGTACGTGTACAGTGGTACAGAAGTCCCCTAGGAGCAGAAGTTCATCACAGCATCCTGTCTCCAGAGCCAGGTTAGGACAAACAGAATGGGGCACCCTGGGGCTGCTGGGAGGTATCACAGACTGGGGTTCCAAATGGCTAGTGGGGGAACAGCGTTGAGCCAGCGGCTGAATAGGAGTGGGGTGCAAGGCCACATGAGGATGGGAGGTGTGGGGACAAGGGCACGTTCCTGACTGAATGGGAGAGGCTTGGAGTCAGCCAGGGTCTGTATGAGGGAAGCTCACCAACTCCTTAAGAATCCCGCTCCTCCCCATCCCCAAAAAAGCCTGTTCCATACTTTTCCCACCCTCACTTAACAACCTTCCAGATTCACTCCAGGCTCCTTCCCTCTCTGTCATCTCCTCTGTTACCCCTGGCTCCCCCAAGCCTTTTCACTGCTTCTGACAGGTGCAGGAAATATAGTTCTGTACTGTAATTTGAAGGAATTACTCAAAGTTCTGTATTAATATACCTAGTAAGAAATCTGTCTATTTACCAGAATCTTTTTTTGGTCTGTATTGTTACAGATATACTTGCTGACAGATATTTTGAAATAAATTACCAAAATAATTGAAACTGGCATGATTATATTGTATTATTTTGACAAATAAAATATGCAGGATTTTGCAGAATTTCAAAATATTGTGCACAGAATTTTTAATTTTTTTGGCGCACAATTCCCCGAGGAGTAATTAAGGCATTTTAGTGTTTGAGGTCTCAGTTTAGACAAAACTGATTTTTAAAGACACATTAGATTCTTTTTCCTCCTCCCTTTTCCCCTGATGGTGTCACTGTTCTATTATTAAGACCATAAGAGAAAAAGTAAAGTCTGATAGTGGGTGCTGCTCCTTCTTAATTAATTTTATCTCCTAATTTAATTAACAAGCTTGTACATTCTCAGAAAATGTATGCTATTTTCTAAAAATAAGTGCTGTAGTTTTGGGGAGGATATGTTGTATTTTTCAAACACAACAGAGGTTAAATCCCTTCTTTATATATGCAAAATTCAGATTAACCTATGGAGCAGTATCTGATGCTTCCATAATGATACACTGTACAGTGTTTACAAGTGTCAAGAGTTAGCACTCTACAAGACAAAACAATGAAAATGTCAAGTAAATTACAACTTAATTTGCACAAAGCTATATCTGGCTTTAGCTAGACCTTGTCAGTGCCTTCCTTTCATGATCGTCAAAATCAGCACCCGGTTTTAAATAGAGTAAAAAAAAAAAAAACCAGTTGTAGTTTTCAGATGGATTTTGAAGATGGTGACCTAACAAAACGAGCACCTGTTATTGCTGCCTATTGTATTTCTTTTGATATTCATTGTATCCAGTTTTCATGACTGGTGATGACCTGGAGGTTGTTAAACCTTCCATATGGTAGGTAGAGGGAAGAAGCCTTATTTTTATAATACCACCTGAGACATAGCCTAATCACCCAAAAATATGTTGTTTAATTCTTACTGTAATACTTGTATTGCAATTACTGTATAATAAAAAAAATCTTCAATAGTGTACTTTTAAACTAGAATATTACCCTGCTGGGGAACTGTTCTTATCACAAAGTGTAAATATTTAATGTCCTAGCAATATGAATTCTAACTATCATCTCTGATCTCTTCTGTTTTCAGTTTTGCCTTCTGGTCTGCAGTGTGTGTACATTTTTCACTGTCTTGGGTAGTTACATTCCTGGAATTGTACTCTCCTACTTTCTATGTAAGTATAGTCTTTTTTTTTTTTTAGTCATGTCTTATGCATGTTGTATGTTCATTATGCAGTCTAACATACAGTCTGTTTTTTTAAAAAAGTAATTCTGTATATGGACCTTGACCAATGATGGTTTCATATGGAAGTCAAGTTACAGATTTTTCAGTTTGTCAGTTACAATTCTGGCACACATTGGCACAACTGTATGATATCTTTTAGGCAGTGATACAGAGAGAGACACACTTATGCGAAAATAAAAATAAATAAAACACACTTATGCGAATAAAAATATGTGCTACCATGACCACAAATTCCCTATTGGAACTTCTGAAAATATTTAGTCACTTTGTATAAGTAGTCATTATAATGTTGCTTTCCCATAGAAGAGAAACCATACATTCCCACCCTACAATGTCTGGACCAGGTTAGAATGTGCTGTTTTTTATGTGTACTTTGTCAGTGATTTCCATCTTTCAGCAGTACATTTCCTTTTCTCAGACAGCAAATGATGTCTTCAAAGACTGATGGTGGGCTCTGAGCTACATCTCACTGAGATGTCTCTTCCATGGAAAATTATCCCACTACCCCTACTGTTGTTGTGGTTTTTTTGTTTTGTTTTGTTTTGTTTTTTTACAAATTATGTCACCAACTCCTGTAGTGTATCATGTGTCCACATTGTCATCTAATACTGTCGTTTATATATGAATGGAGTTTTAAAAAATTCAAGAGAGTGGGTAAAGAGCTGAGTAAATTATATGGAAAAAAACCCATATGCCTCTGTTTTGCCAGTATATCAGTGTCAATCTCTGCTGCTGTGAGGGAGTGCCTTGTCCTTTCAAGAGAACTCCTATTTAAGGAGGGGGGGAAACAGTGATGCGTATATTAATCCACTGCACTGGAGTGTGATATCAGTTCAAGCACACCGAGTCAGGACATTAATAGATACAGTCAAATGGGTTAGCAGAAAAGTTCAGTGAAAATATCAAAGATTATTATAAGAATTATTACCACCATTACAACATTTATTATAATAATGGAGCCTGGCAGATTTAAGAGATTTATATTTAGCATTGTTGGAGTATTGCAGCACACAGTACAGTGATTTATTAAGATCACCAGTACAAAGGTTTACAGGCAGAAAAACAAAAACCTTTCTGCTTACATCGAGCTTTTTGAGCCAAATATAATAAACCTTTATTTGTTCTAAAAGAGCTATATACCAGCATTGCAGAATTAATACAACAAGAATGCCAAAAGTTTACCCCCATTGCAATTGGGAGAGTAAGTTAATTTCAAATAAATGTGGCTAGCACCCTCTTAAGATAATGACTGTACCATTATCACCAAGGATCTGTCCTATACCTGGAATAGAAAACATCTACTCAAAATCAAGGAGGGCACTGGCTTTTTCCCCCCTCCTCAGGACATCCAGAATGCCATTGATAGTACTCCTGTGCTGACAGAAATGGCCCACACCCACCCAGCCACTGACTGGAAGATCACATGGAGCAGCAAACACAGTGTGGATCCAATCTCAGATGCCAAATAGACCACTGCAAAAGGAACAGTTTTTAGAACAAGAGGTCATGTGATCAGAAATTCATTGAGATGGTAGTCATTGACAGACGTCCAATACGTTACCTCGTCCTAGCGCTTTCTATTTGTTTTATAAATTGGGTGTATTTGATTGGAGTTATCTTTAGTTTATATTATGTTTTATTTGCATTTGATGTTTTCTTTAAACATGTTGTTATAGTAACCTCTGGAATTCATGAATACTGACTCTGTCGCATGGTAGGTGATTATTTTTTTGTAACTCTGACCTATGTCATGTAACTAGGAACAGGAATTAAAGTTCAATGTCTTACAACCCTGTA
Source organism: Caretta caretta (assembly GCF_965140235.1). Lineage (NCBI taxonomy): Eukaryota > Metazoa > Chordata > Testudines > Cheloniidae > Caretta > Caretta caretta. The sequence goes on from NC_134207.1 coordinate 135,745,806, forward strand.
ATATTATTATATTGTGGTAACACCTAGAAGCCCCAATCAGAGATCCTTGCCCACTAAGTTAGGAACAGTAAACAGGTTGTGATAGTTTCTTGCGGTATCCAGAACTGTAAGTCACCCTGTTACTTCTCTGCCTAAGCATAAAAGGGATCTGCTGGTGCTTAACTGAGTGACAATTCCTTGCCACTCCAGTTTGTTAGACAGCCTCACATATGCCTCAGGACTCTGCCAGTCATAACTGCCTTGCAGGTTAACCCTCAGTGTACTTCAGTTCCCAAACTCTCCAGAAGCTTCTCCCTACAACATCCAGATCCTGTCCCTGGACATTCACAGAAATTACCAAGTATGCTGTTTCCAAACAGACAGAATATGCACATCAACCTGTTGGTTCACCTGAGGATGCACACCTCACGTTAATATAACAGCACTGAGATGAATTTATAATAAAACAATAAGTTTATTAATAAAGAACTGAGATTTAAGTGAAACTAAGCAGACAATAGAAACAGAAAACAAAACAAATAAAACAAAAGTATAATCACACTTTCTAGTGACTAAAATTTATCTCAACAGGCTACAATCCTTAACTAAGATAAGTTTCTTATCTAAAGCAACCTTTCAGTGTCACCCACCCCACATGGCTGGGGATCCACCATTCATGGAATGCAAAGAGCGCTGAGCCCTTTGTTCCCGCAGTGATAGATCACCAAAATGTCTTTTTGCTTCTCCTTATATTCGCCAAAGTTTATTGTCTTTGTTACCAGAGTCAGGATGAACCCTGGGGTTCATAGTCCAGTATCTTCCCATGCTGATTTCACATTTTCATGTTAATTTGTTCCTCCTGTTTACCTCTAATGCAAATGAATTGCCCATTGTCACCGGCATCACCAGGTTCAGTTAGAAACAGAGAGATAACTATTCTCCATCTTGTCAGAGAGAGAACATGTTTCTCCCTTTCTTTATTTGGTTACAGACTCTAAAGCATAATATCATAAGCATTCATAATTCCTCATAGTATTAATACATACATTTCACAATGATATCAATGACCCGTGTGTCACCAGCTTTCATTTGACATCTCTGACAACATTCTTTATAGATAAATATCATGACAGTAGTGTTAGGTGTAGTGAATTTGTCCAGCCTGACAAGTTGCCAACACACATTGAACCACCAATGGGCCTCTCTCTCTCACTCTCACTCACACTCACACAGACACACACTAAAAAGATGGTCCATGTCCCACGATACAACATCATAGATCATTCTCCTATTACACCCATACAGCTGCCTACACTAATTATTTATCTCAGGAGCACAAGTAATCCAAGCATTGGAGGGCACATAGTGGCTACAGACAGATCAGGACACTTCATGTTACAATACAAGGACCATTGGCCCAGTCCTCTAAAGCCCTTCATGGCTTAACACACACAAAGATGATCTGCTTAAGACCTGCCAAATGTTGATTCTGTGGGGTCTGAGGAAGTCAACATATGAGCATAACAGTTGTGCCATTCAGGTGCTTTCTTAGCTGTGGAGTTTTTTGGGCATACTTGTACACATAGGCCAAATTCTGATTTTAAGCTACGGTTTCCATGTGGAACAGGTGAAACATAGCATAGATTTCAATGCTCTCTAGTGTTTAGCTGTTCTTATATCAACTTAAAAACTTGTCTGTCTATCCTGACAGATGAATTTATTTACTATGGTTATTCTTTGTATTAGAATAATGCCTTCAGGTCTCATTGTGGTAAGTACTGTACAAATGCTCAGTAAGATACAGTCTGTGTCCTGAAAAAAATATTCTCTCCATTTCACATATAGAAAACTGGGGCACGGGGAGACTAAACCATTTGCCCAAGGTCACAGGGAGAAATGTAGCAGAGTTTGGAACTGATCACATACCCCCCGATCACATATCACATATCCTACTCTAGAGCTTTAACAGTCTTTTCTCTCTACAGGGGAAATGTCAGAAATGAGGAGGAATATTTTTTAAAGCTCTCACAGTAATGACATTTTAACAGTTGATATATTATCTGCCACCTCTTCCCCAGCATATATAGAAATGGGAGATAATGTTACCCTACAAACCTGTTATGATACTGGTCTTGGCAGCAATTATTGGCTGAATGCATTGTAAAGCCACACCTTTAAATCCTATTTTGGGATGAGCCAAAATTAACAAAGCACGGATTTCTTTTAAATATATAAATATTTTTTTTATTTTTGCTGACAACACCAGAAATATTATTTCATCTAGCAGTTAAAATTGCTGATTGACATAGATTGATCTTCCACAACAGCAGAAACTTTCTCCAGAGTCAGTGGGACAAAATGAACATACAAGTCTGGATCAATTGTATCCACTCAGGGCCATTACTTGGTAACATTTTTCACTACATTTTAATGACTTTGCTTTTGTTTTTCTCCTTGTAAAAGATTTCATTTGCCTAAAAATATATATTTTAATCAGACTGTGATTGTGACCCAGGGATCTCTTGTTGCCAAGTGGCAGCAGGAATAGGTGGTACATAAGGGTTACAGGAGTCCCTGGGTCTGGTATTTAATTCTAGTTTACCAAAAGAGTGTCATGACACATAATAATCGCCTCTGTCACACTGGTTGTCAGTATCATTGCAAAATGCATGTACGGATGTTGTGTATGGAGTTATATATGAACGCTGAAAATTATGTTCTTAAGGTCTATGTATAGGGACCAGTCGCCAGGAACAGGGAGAAACCGGTTTTCTTTCTGGCAAGAAATATTTATCTGTTTCCATGTAAATTAAGTATTGTCTGGTTCACAATGGTACTCTACTCACCAATCTGAACCAAATGCTAATGAAGGATAGTGAATTCTTCAAAGAGAGGAAAGGAACAGGAAGAAGAAAATAGTGGGGTAGACAGAGGCAGGGAAACCCATCTTGAGGTGCACATCAAAGGTATGTGCTGGTACATTTAAGGGTGCAAAGAGACACCCTGGCATCCTTCACCTAGGAAGTACGATAGCAAAATTTGCTTAATGGAAAAGGGGTCTCAGTCAGGCCTAGTTGAGAATGTTGAGAGAACTTTGGGTGAAATAAGCTTTTTTAGACAGGAGGATAACTTGTTAATTAAGTTTAGCCTCTAGAAAGCATGTTATGATTTTGTTTTATATGAAACCATTTGTTTCCAATATTCTTACTCACTGTTACTTGAATTTCTGTTCTTTGATGATAAAGTTATACTTATTTTCTCTGTAAATATATCTAAGTGCTGTGTTTAGCAGAGCTGTTTTCTAAGGTATAACTAGTAAGCTGCGGTATACTGTTCCGCTGGGAATACCAGACCTAGCAGTTTTGTGAGTGTTCAGTGAATAAAGAGCTGACTCTGTAGGGAACACTCCCAGGACACACGGATTGGTGTGTGCCTGTTGCTAACCTGTACAGAAAGAGGGATGCCTGGAAGGTAGAGCTTGTGTCACCAGAGACTGCTGGTTTCAGGATACGGATCCACAGCAGATACAGACAAGACTTCTTCACACTAAGAACAGGTGGTTCACACCTGTTGTGTGTGAAGAAGCCTCACAACCCTGGCTACCCCAGGGAAGTGTCACAGTGATATCATTTTGCTTCTGATTTGCACTTGGAAGGGACAAAGAGTAGGATGAAGAGGACTTCTTATTGTTCATTTATTTTGAAAAGCAAATGCTAGGTCCCTGTGAGAGGGCTTGGATTGATGTCACTAGAGACTAAAGCTCTGTTTGTCCAGATAGATTATGGCATAGGCAGCAGCCGTGAAAGACTTTGCCTACCCTGACCTCAATAGAATTCATTTTATGGGGGCAGAAGAGAGGGTAGTTTGATCTCAGTGCCCAACCTTCTAGAGAGACTATGAAAACAGGTGCCAGTTGATGTGAATATAATAGTAATTTTTGTGATGTGGACTAGTGATCAGTAGGAATTGTACTGAGACCAGTAACTCCTCTGATGTGGCATTAAGTTACGTAAAGGTAATTCTCTTTATATTAATGAAATGTATGGCGTAATCTTTAGTTAGTGATTTAAACAGACATATTTAAGTAACCTTTCTTTTTATATCTTGGTTTTGTGTTACAGTACTGTGTGCCTTTTTATGTCCGCTATTCAAGTGCAATGAATTTGGGCAGAAGATGTGCAACAAAATCAAGTCAGTCCTGCTGAAACTGGATTTTGGAATTGGGGACTATATCAACCAAAAGAGAAGAGAAAGATCTGGTAAGTAACTAATAGGGGGGTGGGAGGGTTGGTTTTTCCCACATGCACTTTCAAATACTGTATAGCTAAAATTAGGCAAAAATCTACTCATATTGTAATCATCACAGTTCATCTTCTGAAACCAAGCATGAGTATACATGTTGTTGTTGGAATTCTAAACTGAAGGGTGGGAGCAAAGTTTAAACAGTGTACATCAGACTGACCTGTTAGGATGGGGTGAGGCGTTTTCTCCTCTCATTAGTCTTGATCTGCCCCATCACTTCATATATTTAGGAAAACTGCCTGTCTTAAAGTATGAAACATTAGTCTAGCCACCTTACTCAGAGTTACCATGTACTCCCAAATGCAAATGTTCTATTCACATTAGGTGCTTTAATGTCTAGTGATTAGATTGAGGCTTCTGAAATAAGGACTCCTAGATTCTAACCCAGCTAAATTATGCTAGTGACTGTGACTTCAAGCAATTTACATAACCTCTGTGTGTCTGTTTACTGATTGAGGTATTGTGAGGCTTAAGCATTTTGAGATTCTTTGAACTAAAAGATACTGTATAAGTCCATGTTGTTGTTTATTTTATTAAGATTGTATTGTGGAAGGTGTGGGGGGGGCAAAGCAACTGCTGGGATGGATATGAAATAATATACTCAACTATTTTTGAGCCATGAAATTGCACTATAGTATAAAATCAAAAGGCCATACTTCTGACACTGAAATATTAGGAAGATAAATAAAAAATGTCATCTTCATCCCAGACTTTCTCAGATAAACTTTTATTCTGGGTCATCTTTATATGAGCAAAATTATTATGTTGCTTATTTGATTGTTCACATGAGGGAGTGTGGCAGGGCGCTGCTAGGAGAGCCCTTAATCAGCTCCTGCCACCCCAGCCCCAGTCATGGGAATGGATTGGGGCTGGGTAAATAGCCTGGAAACTGCCCACACCTGCCAGGCTCATTAGCAGGAGCTAAAAGGCTGGGGGGGGAAGTGGAAGAAGGGGGGCGGAGATCAGGAGGGAAAGGTCATGCTCAGAGGGAGTAAGGAGCCTACTAGTCTGTTGTTGGTCAGGCTGGTGTGAGGCCAAGCCAGGTAAATAGCCTGTAAACAGTAGGGTTACCATACGTCCGTATTTTCCCGGACATGTCCGGCTTTTTGGTTCTTAAATCGCCATCTGGGAGGAATTTTTAAATATCTAAAAACATCCGAGATTTTGCCATTAATTATTTTTCCCCTAAGAAGAGTTGATCATTCAAGAAAGAGAGTGAATGCTGATCACTCGAGAGAGTCCCCACTTTTCCCTCCTAGCTCCCAGCGCTTGCGCCGCAAAACAGCTGTTTTGCATAGCTGGGGGGGTGGAGGGGGAACACGGCACACTCAGGGGAGGAGGCAGGGGCGGGGTTTGGGGAAGGGGTCCAATAGGGCAGGGAGGGAGCAGAGTTGGGGCAGGGACTTTGGGGAAGGGGTTGGAATGGGGGCAGGGAAGGGGTGGAGTTGGGGTGGGGCCAGGGGCGCACAAGCAAATTCCCCCCTCCCCTCTGTGGAGCGCCCTCTTTTTTGAATGTTCAGATATGATAACCCTAGTAAATAGTGGGAAACTGGTGGTGGGGAAAGGACACAAAATAAAGAGCACAGGTGTTGCACCAGCTTGGAGTGTCCCTGAGTCTTTAAAGAGTGGGGCCAAGGGGCCAAATCCTATGGGGCACGGCGTGCACCCTGTTACACGGGGGGGCTTGTCCAGGACTCGAAGCCACCGCCAAGGAGTGGCAACTGGAGCATGGAGGGAACCATGCAGTGGCTCGCAAAGCAGCAAGAGAAGCTGCAGAAAACCATGCAGGCCTTTCAGCAGTCCCACCAGGCTGAGAGACAGGCCTTACTTGCTTGGCAGGCCGAGCAACAAAAGTCCCTCCAGGACTTCATCAGGGAGCAGGCCAGTGTACATCATCAGCTCTTTCACCGGTTGGAGAGTCCCCCGGGAGGTGATGGCAGCCGCGCACCAGGGTTGGGGCTGTATAAGATGGGCCCTGCCAATGACCCTGACGCCTTCCTGTGCACTTTTGAATGCGTAGCCATGGGCGCCGAATGGGACAAGGCGACCTGGGCCCTGAGACTAGCTCCCTGTCTGTCCAGAGAGGCGCAGGCTGCCGACAGGGCCCTAACTAATGAACAGGCCAAAGATTATGAGGCGGTGAAGGCAGCAGTCCTGGACCAGATGGGACCGTCGGCCAAAAAGTACCAGCAGAAATTTCGTGTGGCACGGTGGACAGGGAGCTTGTGGCCCCGCATGTTTGCCCAGAAGCTCATGGACGAGGCCACGTGGTGGTGAAGGTCCGATACCCAGATGGTGGGAGAGATAATGGACCAGGTGATCCTAGAACAATTTGTGTAGGGCCTCCCGGAAAATGTGTGAGCCTACTAGTCTGTTGCTGTTGCTGGTCAGGCCAGTCGGAGTCCAAGCCGTGTAAATAGCCTGTAAATAGTGGGAAACTGTGGGTGGGGAAAGGACACAAAATAAAGAGCACAAGTGTTGCCCCAGCTTGGAGTATCCCAAGTCTTTAAAGAGCAGGACCAGGGGGCCAAATCCTACAGGGCACAGCATGCACCCCATTACAGGGAGAAAGCAAGTGATATTGGGAAAATGTGTTTTCTTATTGGTATGAGGCTGATTGGTAATGCTTCTTTAGCACCTTCATTGTAAGATTTTACATAGCTCTACAAAAACAAATGTAATTAAGCTTTTCACCATCCTTAGGGGGAGGCATTCCCTTTTTAGATGAGGAAAACTCTGGCACATAAATCTAGAGAACTACCCAAGGACACAAAGTAGTACGTGACAGAACCAGGAATACAACCTACATTAGGAGATTGGACTCCAGACCCAGCATCTACATCTGCCTTTTTCCAGCTAGACTACATGAAAAAAATTACACTTCTTAAAATATCATTTTTTCCAAAGATTCAATAAACGTTTGAGGGAATTGCAATAAGACAGTCCAAACAACAAATAAATCAAAATGATCATTTAGAGAGAAAAGCAAATCTAAAATAAGAATTCTTATCACACCCATGTTCCTGTCAGACATAGATTACAGCAAATTGTATAGGCTTTGTTAAGAACTAAATCTATATCAGGAGCAAATTTCTATTTATAAACTTCTGCTAACTTTGCCTCAATGATTTTTTTAATTTATATTGTAATTTTAAGCTGAAAATCAGCAAGTACAATGTTATGTTTCCCACAACTGTACTTGGGCACATTGCATGTATTTATGGAGCTTGACTCTTCAGTCACTTAAATGTTGGACCAGTAGAATGCACATTCATTTAAAAATTTTCTTGCCATATAACCATGCATCTTGCAGTGCTCTATTCCCCAGCTGTGTTTTTCTTCATCTTAATATGTATTGTGGGTGCTATCAGAGATAAGTAAAAATTACATTTGAAGGGGCGCAGGAGTCTATCAGCTTTTCTGCTAGGCTGCAATGCTGCTTCCAGTTAACTTCCTTTAAAAGAAATGGATGGAGGATGAGACTGTGTTTCTTCGAATAGTGTCCCTATGGGTGCTCCACTTTAGGTGTCTGTGTGCCCCTGCACCTCTAATCGGAGATTTTTGGTAGCAACGGGCGAACACGCCCCCCCCCCCCCTCCACACACACACACACACACACACACACTTCCTTCTCTACCACCTTTGGCCTCTGAGGGAAGGAGCAGTTGTCCCTTCCTTATCTGTGTCATTAGCATAAAAGGGGGGGATGAGAGAGCCTGGATTTGTACTGGACATGGCCCACCTTGATTACCATGCACATTGTAGGGAGAGTGGTCACTTTGGATGAGCTATTATCAGCAGGAGAGTGAGTTTGTGTGTGGGGGGGGTGGAGGGTGAGAAAACCTGGATTTGTGCTGGAAATGGCCCAACTTGATGATCACTTTAGATAAGCTATTACCAGCAGGACAGTGGGGTGGGAGGAGGCATTGTTTCATGATCTCTGTGTGTATATAATGTCTGCTGCAGTTTCCACGGTATGCATCCGATGAAGTGAGCTGTAGCTCACGAAAGCTCATGCTCAAATAAATCGGTTAGTCTCTAAGGTGCCACAAGTCCTCCTGTTCTTTTTGCGAATACAGACCAACACGGCTGTTACTCTGAAACCTAGCATAAGTAGTGTTTGTTTTGTTACCTTTGTTCTCCCTAAAAGTACTCAGGCTAGTGTTTTGTTTTATTTTATTTTTTTCCTTTGGTTTAAAAGAAAAAGGAAAAGAATTTCACTTTCCTTCCCTGTCTGAGGGCATTCCCCCCCCCCCCCCCCGCATCTAATAGACTCATAATTATTTTCTTTTTCAGTTTAAAAAAAAAGTAAAGACGATGTTCTTCTTCATATTCCTCCCTGCTAGAGGATGACAACCCCCTGCCCAGGGGCTTGCCTGGCTCTCTCTGCTCCAAGCAGTGCCTCTCCGCCAAGAGTCAGTTCCTGTAATGGCCAGACACTCACTATGACTGGGAGACCCTCACAGAAGTGCTTTACCTGCCACACCTAAAACTGCAGCCTCACGGGAGCTGAAGTAAAAATTCCTCCCTATAGAGAAAACACTTCAGTCTGCAGGGGACTCCGTGGGTGGTGACCCCAGATCATCCCGGGAGCCTTCACTTCAAAAGGGGTGGAGTGGTGAAGAGGAGAAGGGTGGGGGGAGAGCCACCAGCAGACTCCCCCTGGAAAGGCTCCTCCGAGGAACTGGCCAGCCAGAGGGGTGTTCCCCAGTGCAGGCATCTTGGCACCGATCCCCGACAACACCAGCAGAGGAACCTCCAGCTGTGAGCTCAGCTGCCTTATGTTCCTTCTTTCCTTATGGAAGCTCTGGAAACTGAAACCTGAGAAGGGGCTTCCTGCTCTGAGCTCTGCCCTGCTCTGAGCTCTGCTCTCCACATGACAAGGGGCTTCTGTAAGCTCTGTGCTGCTCTGAGCTCTACTCTGGGCAACTACTGCACCCAGAGGACACAGTTACCATCCCTAAAAGAGCGACACAGAGAAGCCCTGCTGTCAGCTCTGCTTGGGCACCAAGACACCAGAGGCTTCCACCCTCATGCTCTCAGGCAATGGTACCACCCCCTAAGGAGAGGTGACAGTTACTGTACCATCTCTAAAAGAGCAGCATAGAGAAACCCTTTGGTACCAGATGCAACAAAACTCACATCTAGGAAGTGTTCTGCACCTTCCCAACCATTGATACCAACTACAGACACTCCTCTGGGGTTCCGGATGAGCCCATGATAACACAGGTGTTCTGATACTCTGGAGACCTGTGGCCTCAGTACCCAGGGAGAGACAATTACCATATCGTCTCTTAAGAAGCGGCACCAACAAAGTTTTTATACTGGGCAAAACTCTCATTTAGGGAGTGCTCTGCCCAACTATCGGTACTGACAATGTACCACGGACCCTCCTCTGTGGTACCAAATGAACCCATGGTACTGCATGAGCTCTGGTACCCTGGAGACCTGATGATTGGGGAAGAACCACAATCCCCATTACTTGGTACCTGGACCCCGGTATCAAGCACATCCCGGCACCCAGAATCGCTCTTAGCACTGCCAATATCCCAGTCAGCGGCACCCTTACCCACTAACGAATCTGACACTGGCCAGGAGGTGATAATTCCCTGGCCCCTCAAGGTGGCCCACCACCACACTACAAGGGTCATCCCCAATTCCATCACGCCAACCGCCCGTGCCTGCCTTCCTGCCTCTCCCTCCCAAGGCCATATTGTAACTCTTTGGGTGTATACACACACACAGAGCAACCATCTCCAGTGTCTCTTAGGGAGAGTCCACCAGATGGTTTGCTACAGCCTGGCACCTCAGCCAGGCAGGAGAGCACCTGAGCCAGGACAGGAGAAAGCTTTTTCAGAACAGGAAAGAAGGGGGGGGGGGGGAACACCTGAAGAGGAAGCCTCCTCTTCAGCACACTTCTCCTCATCTCTCCCAGATGAGACTGTGCTGCCCACCCCTCATCACTCGGTGAAGATTTAAGAACTTTCTGGATCTTACCAAGAGGGTGGCAGAGGAGCTGCAGATTCCCTTACAGGAGGTGGCAGATACACATCACAAGCTGGTGAAAATTTTGCACACTACCTTCTCATCTAGAACTGTCCTCCCAATTAATGAGCTGATTCTAGATCCTACCAAAATCATCTGGCAGAGCCAGCCTCCATCACACCAACCAGCAACAGAGTGTAAACAAAAACAACCCTACATCTCTACCCAAAGAGGCAGGCTTTGTTTTCAACATCCGCAGCCCAACTCCATCATAGTGGATGTGGTTAATGCATGAAGCAAGCAACATAATGCCAAGTCAACTCCATATGATCAGACTTTGCAAGATGGCATATTCATCAACAACATTACTATTTAGAGTCATAAATTACCAAACTGTCATGGCCAAAACAATTTTGTTAATCTTGGGAAACTCAGGATGTTTCTGAAACATTACTGGAAACACAAAAAGAACAGATTCAGACCATTCTTAGAGGTTAGTTAATAGCCAGACCGGTCCTAGAGACACTACTGGATGTAGCTGTTACAGCTGCTCACCCAATCTCCATGATAGTGTTACTGAGGTGGGTTGTGGGTGTTTTTTTCCCTTCGCTACACCTCTCTAGATTGCCCAAAGAGTTGCAGACTTCCAATTTGAAGGGCCAAACTCTGCAGAGAAGACAGATTTTTCTCTCCACATCCTGAAGGATTCTGGGACTGTACTACACTCCTTAGGAATCTACACTGTGGAACAGAAGAGAAGATATACCTCTCAACCACACCACAGATCACAATCTTCTCAATACTCACCATCTCTGTGCTGTTATGAGCCATAATGTAAGAGGCCCAGGGATCAAAAGTGAGAACAGTGTGCACCCCAGTCCATGACCTCTCAAACTGCCCCTTATAAGCACTTTGAGCTGGTCAGGGACCTGAACAATGATACCTTACAACATCAGCTGCCATCTATACACCTGTCACGCCACTCAGATGTCACCTTACCTTACTTCACAGCAGTTAGGACCAGCTCTAGAGCAAAGAGATTAATTTCTAGCCCTGAACCTACAGGGTGCCTACTTCCATATCTCAATACAACCATCGTACAGGAGATTTCCTCCTGCTTACCTTTGGGGCAGGATCATTATAGGTACAGACTGCTCCACACAGGGTATTCTCCAAGGTTCACTTCATTGTAGTGGCATACTAACGCCAGTACAGTGACTGGACTTTATCAGCACCAACCTGATGCAGTACAAGCGAGAGCACTCTTCTCACTACGCACATTCACCACCCTGGGACACGTCTCCCTAATATGCTGGGGAGCTCACCTACGCAACAACAAGGTTCAGGACAAATGGCCTTCCACAGAAATGACCTTCCATATCACTTTTTTGGGGCTAAGGGCTGTCAGGAGTGTCTGTGCACAAACTCTGCCTTTCATCAAAAACAACACACAAAGGTTATGATGGACTTAATGTGACCTGTATGTTTTGTATAAACTGCCAAAGAGCTGCCAGATCTTCCTCCCTCTGCAAGACAGCATTCAAACTTTGGAACTGATGCACCCATCACAATGTGCTCATCTCAGTTGTCTGTCTACAAGGGATACAGAATAGGACAACCAATAGTCTCAGTTGGAATTTTCTCACGATAATGAGTGTACACTGAATTCAGAGGTGCTTCAAGATATAGCCACCCTTTGGGGAACCCAGCCTATCGATCTCTTCGCTACTTATCGGAACAAGAAAGATCCTTGTTACTGCTACAGGGCTGGCTTGGGGAAACTTTCACTGGCAGTTGCCCTCATCTTCCCAGCGGACAGGGCCCACTTATATGCCTTTTCCCAGTTTCCTACCCTATCCAAGAATCTGTTGAAAATTCAATGAAACAAAGCAAGAGTTATTGTGATTGCCCCTCTTGACTATGACAAGTCTGGCTCCCTTACCTGACGCAGATGGCAATATGTCCTTCTGTTCCTTTGACGTCAGCCCATTCCTCACCCACTCTCTTAAAACAATGGGCTGACCCTTCACCCAAACCCATGGGTCCTCCGCCTACAGGCATGGATCTTTCTTTGTTTCAAGGCTTAGAAGCAGAATGATCTGACAAGCTGAAACACATGTTGCAACACAACCACAAGTTGACCACTCCACATACCTGTCTACAAAATGGAAACAACTCCAAGTTTGTACCATTCCAAATGGACAGACCCAACCTCATCTTTCCTCTCTCTGATTTTGCACTACATTTTAAACTCTCACTCAGCTCCCTTAAGGTACATCTCATGGCGAAAATGGCTTCCCACTTGGAGTTTGCTCAACCACTAATGCGTAGATTCTTTAAGGGCATTAGGACACTCTTCCTCCATGTGACACCACCTGATCCAGCCTGGGACTTCAATCTAGTTCTCGTGGCTTGGACTAGACCTCCCTCCGAGTCCAGGGCAACTTGTTCTCTCTTACACCTGTCCATGACGACAGCATTTCTAGTTGCCATCACCTCAGCTAGGCACATAGGAGAAATAGCAGCACTGATGACACACCCATCATTCATGGCCTTTGTCTTTAAAAATAATTAATTAATTAATTAATTATTTTATAACTCTAAGGCCATATCCCAAGTTTCTCCCTACTTTTTCTGCACTTTCCATATGAATCAACAGTTCCATCTCCCTGTTTTTTCCCAAAACCACATTGTGACAACTGGGAGACAATTGTGGATATGCTAGATATTAGAAGTACATTAGCATTCTACTTGGACAGAACTAAGGACTTCAGGAAATCCCCTAAACTCTTCCTTTCGTCCACAGAAAGATCCAAAAGCTCTGTGATATCTCCTCAAAGAATATCCAGATGGGTCTCTAGTTGCATTAATCACTTAGCAAGGGCGCAACTTGCTTCTGTCCATATGCACTCCATGAGATTAGTTCCTACTTCAACCACATTCCATAGGGATACCCCTATCTCCGCAATCTATAGAGCAATGACTGTGGCCTCTGTCCATACTTTCACAGAACATTATGCGATCGCTGAAGATTTGGCCGCTGACACCATCCTCAACTCCACAGTACTCTCTGTAGTAAAAGACTCCGCTCCGAAGTCCCAGCCTCCAGTGGTCGGTACTGCTCCGGAGTCACCTAAAGTGGAGCACCACAGGGACACTACTCGAAGAAGAAGAGGAAGTTACTCACCATGTGCAGTAATGATGGTTCTTCGAGATGTGTGTCCCTATGGGTGCTCCACAACCCGCCCTCCTCTCCTCTACTTCGGAGTTCTCTATAGGGCTCTGTGGTAGAGAAGGAAGTGAGGGGGGTTCCTCTGTGCAGTTCAAAATAGACTTGAGGCAGACCATGAGGGAGGGAGAGCACATGCACGTGCTCAACGGGACACTGCTACCAAACTCCGTTTAGAGGTGCAGGGGCACACAGACACCTAAAGTGGAACACCCATAGGGACACACACCTCGAAGAACCATCATTACTGCACAAGGTGAGTAACTTCCTCTTTCTGACAGATGGGCAGAGAAGGGAGAAGGCAAAATGTGTGTTCCTTGTATGTTCATTGGAGACACCTGTGACGCAACAAAAACTACCAGACCTACTTAGGGTATGTCTACACTATGGAATTAGGTCGAATTTATAGAAGTTGTTTTTTTAGAAATCGGTTTTATATATTCGAGTGTGTGTGTCCACACAGAAAATGCTCTAAGTGCATTAACTCGGCGGAGTGCTTCCACAGTACCGAGGCAAGCATCGACTTCCGGAGTGTTGCACTGTGGGTAGCTATCCCACAGTTCCCACAGTCTCCGCTGCCCATTGGAATTCTGGGTTGAGATCCCAATGCCTGATGGGGCTAAAACATTATCGCGGGTGGTTCTGGGTACATATCGTCAGCCCCCGTTCCCTCCCTCCCTCCATGAAAGCAAAGGCAGACAATCGTTTCGCGCCTTTTTTCCTGAGTTACCTGTGCAGACGCCATACCATGGCAAGCATGGAGCCCTCTCAGGTAACCGTCACCATATGTCTCCTGGGTGCTGGCAGACGTGGTACTGCATTGCTACACAGTAGCAGCAACCCATTGCCTTCTGGCAGCAGACAGTGCAATATGACTGGTAGCCGTCATCGTCATGTCCGAGGTGCTCCTGGCCACGTCGACCGGGAGCGCCTGGACAGACATGGGCGCAAGAACTAAATTTGGAGTGACTTGACCAGGTCATTCTCTTTAGTCCTTCAGTCAGTCCTATTGAACCGTCTTATGGTGAGCAGGCAGGTGATACGGATTGCTAACAATCATACTGTACCATCTTCTGCCGGGCAGGCAAGAGATGAGGATGGATAGCAGTCATATTGCACCATCTTCTGCCGAGCAGCCATGAGATGTGGATGGCATGCAGTCCTTCTGCACCGTCTGCTGCCAGCCAAAGATGTAAAAGATAGATGAAGTGGATCAAAACAAGAAATAGACCAGATTTGTTTTGTACTCATTTGCTTCCCCCCCTCCCCTGTCTAGGGGACTACTTCCTCTAGGTCAAACTGCAGTCACTCACAGAGAAGGTGCTGTGAGGTAAATCTAGCCATGTATCAATCAGTGGCCAGACTAACCTCCTTGTTCCAATAAGAACAATTACTTAGGTGCACCATTTCTTATTGGAACCCTCCGTGAAGTCCTGCCTGAAATACTCCTTGATGTAAAGCCACCCCCTTTGTTGATTTTAGCTCCCTGAAGCCAACCCTGGAAGCCGTGTCCTCAGTCGCCCCTTCCTGTGTCAGAGCAACGACAAACAATCGTGCATCTGAGTTGAGAGTGCTGTCCAGAGCAGTCACAATGGAGCACTCTGATGGGGCTAAAACATTGTCGCGGGTGGTTCTGGGTACATATCGTCAGGCCCCCGTTCCCTCCCTCCCTCCGTGAAAGCAAGGGCAGACAATCGTTTCGCGCCTTTTTTCTTGAGTTACCTGTGCAGACGCCATACCACGGCAAGCATGGAGCCCACTCAGGTAACCGTCACCCTATGACTCCTGGGTGCTGGCAGACGTGGTACTGCATTGCTACAAAGCAGCATCAACCCCTTGCCTTGTGGCAGCAGACGGTACAGTACGACTGGTAGCCATCATCGTCATGTCCGAGGTGCTCCTGGCCACGTCCACCAGGAGCGCCTGGGCAGACATGGGCGCAGGGACTAAATTTGCAGTGACTTGACCAGGTCATTCTCTTTAGTCCTTCAGTCAGTCCTATTGAACCGTCTTATGGCGAGCAGGCAGGCGATACGGATTGCTAGCAGTCCTACTGCATCATCTTCTGCCGGGCAGCCATGAGATGTGGATGGCATGCAGTCCTTCTGTACCGTCTGCTGCCAGCCAAAGATGTAAAAGATAGATGGAGTGGATCAAAACAAGAAATAGACCAGATTTGTTTTGTACTCATTTGTGTCCCCCGCCCTCCCCCGTCTAGGGGACTCATTCCTCTAGGTCACACTGCAGTCACTCACAGAGAAGGTGCAGCGAGGTAAATCTAGCCATGTATCAATCAGAGGCCAGGCTAACCTCCTTGTTCCAATAAGAACAATAACTTAGGTGCACCATTTCTTATTGGAACCCTCCGTGAAGTCCTGCCTGAAATACTCCTTGATGTAAAGCCACCCCCTTTGTTGATTTTAGCTCCCTGAAGCCAACCCTGTAAGCCATGTCGTCAGTCGCCCCTCCCTCCGTCAGAGAAATGGCAGACAATCGTTCCGTGCCTTTTTTCTGTGCGGACGCCAAACCAAGGAAAGCATGGAGGCTGCTCAGCTCACTTTGGCAATTAGGAGCACATTAAACACCACACGCATTATCCAGCAGTATATGCAGCACCAGAACCTGGCAGAGCGATACCGGGCGAGGAGGCGATGTCAGCGGGGTCACGTGAATGATCAGGACATGGACACAGATTTCTCTGAAAGCATGGGCCTTGCCAATGCATGCATCATGGTGCTAATGGGGCAGGTTCATGCTGTGGAACGCCGATTCTGGGCTCGGGAAACAAGCACAGACTGGTGGGACCGCATAGTGTTGCAGGTCTGGGACGATTCCCAGTGGCTGCGAAACTTTCACATGCATAAGGGCACTTTCATGGAACTTTGTGACTTGCTTTCCCCTGCCCTGAAGTGCATGAATACCAAGATGAGAGCAGCCCTCACAGTTGAGAAGCGCGTGGCGATAGCCCTGTGGAAGCTTGCAACGCCAGACAGCTACCAGTCAGTTGGGAATCAATTTGGAGTGGGCAAATC
This sequence comes from Caretta caretta, assembly GCF_965140235.1. Lineage (NCBI taxonomy): Eukaryota > Metazoa > Chordata > Testudines > Cheloniidae > Caretta > Caretta caretta. The sequence continues at coordinate 135,762,333 of NC_134207.1, forward strand.
TATTGTTGGGGCTGCTGTGATGCAAGTAGCCCACGCAATCAAAGATCTGCTGATATCAAGGGTAGTGACCCTGGGAAATGTGCAGGTCATAGTGGATCGCTTTCCTGCAATGGGATTTCCTAACTGTGGTGGGGCCATAGAAGGAACCCATATCCCTATCTTGGCACCAGAGCACCAAGCCGGCGAGTACATAAACCGCAAGGGGTACTTTTCAATAGTGCTGCAAGCTCTGGTGGATCACAAGGGACGTTTCACCAACATCAACGTGGGATGGCCGGGAAAGGGCCACTCGCATCTTCAGGAACTCTGGTCTGTTTCAAAAGCTGCAGGAAGGGACTTTATTCCCAGATCAGAAAATAACTGTTGGGGACGTTGAAATGCCTATATGTATCCTTGGGGACCCAGCCAACCCCTTAATGCCATGGCTCATGAAGCCGTACACAGGCAGCCTGGACAGTAGTCAGGAGCTGTTCAACTACAGGCTGAGCAAGTGCAGAATGGTGGTAGAATGTGCATTTGGACGTTTAAAGGCGTGTTGGCGCAGTTTACTGACTCGCTTAGACCTCAGTGAAACCAGTATTCCCACTGTTATTACTGCTTGCTGTGTGCTCCACAATATCTGTGAGAGTAAGGGGGAGACGTTTATGGCGGGGTGGGAGGTTGAGGCAAATCGCCTGGCTGCTGTTTACGTGCAGCCAGACACCAGGGCGGTTAGAAGAGCACAGGAGGGCGCAGTACGCATCAGAGAAGCTTTGAAAACAAGTTTCATGACTGGCCAGGCTACGGTGTGAAAGTTCTCTTTGTTTCTCCTTGATGAAACCCCCCGCCCCTTGGTTCACTCTACTTCCCTGCAAGCTAACCACCCTCCTCTCCTCCCTTTAATCATTGCTTGCAGAGGCAAGAAAGTCATAGTTGCTTCACATTCATGCATTCTTTATTCATTCATCACACAAATAGGGGGACGACTACCAAGGTAGCCCAGGAGGGGTGGTGGAGGAGGGAAGGAAAATGCCACACAGCACTTTAAAAGTTTACAACTTTAAAATTTATTGAATGCCAGCCTTCTTTTTTTGGGGCAATCCTCTGTGGCGGAGTGGCTGGTTGGCCGGTGGCCTCCCCACCGCGTTCTTGGGCTTCTGGGTGTGGAGGCTATGGAACTTGGGGAGGAGGGCGGATGGTTACACAGGGGCTGTAGTGGCAGTCTGTGCTCCAGCTGCCTTTGCTGCAGCTCAACCATACACTGGAACATACTGGTTTGGTCCTCCAGCAGCCTCAGCATTGAATCCTGCCTCCTCTCATCACGTTGCCGCCACATTTGAGCTTCAGCCCTGTCTTCAGCCCGCCACTTACTCTCTTCAGCCCGCCACCTCTCCTCCCGGTCATTTTGTGCTTTCCTGCACTCTGACATTATTTGCCTCCACGCATTCATCTGTGCTCTGTCAGTGTGGGAGGACAGCGTGAGTTCAGAGAACATTTCATCTCGAGTGCTTTTTTTTTTCTTTCTAATCTTCACTAGCCTCTGGGAAGGAGAAGATCCTGTGATCATTGAAACACATGCAGCTGGTGGAGAAAAAAAAAAGGGACAGCGGTATTTAAAAAGACACATTTTATAAAACAGTGGCTACAGTCTTTCAGGGTAAACCTTGCTGTTAACATTACATACATAGCACATGTGCTTTTGTTACAAGGTCGCATTTTGCCTCCCCCCAACGCGTGGCTACCCCCTCAACCCTCCCTACTCCCCAGGGCTAACAGCGGGGAACATTTGTGTTCAGCTGCAGGCAAACAGCTCAGCAGGAACGGGCTCCTCTGAATGTCCCCTTAAGAAAAGCAGCCTATTTCAACCAGGAGACCATGAATGATATCTCACGCTCCTGAGGATAACACAGAGAGATAAAGAACAGATGTTGTTTGAACGCCAGCAAACATACACTGCAATGCTTTGTTGTACAATGATTCCTGAGTACATGTTACTGGCCTGGAGTGGTAAAGTGTCCTACCATGAAGGACGCAATAAGGCTGCCCTCCCCAGAAACCTTTTGCAAAGGCTTTGGGAGTACATCCAGGAGAGCCGCGAATGCCAGGGCAAAGTAATCCTTTCACATGCTTGCTTTTAAACCATGTATAGTATTTTAAAAGGTACACTCACCAGAGGTCCCTTCTCCGCCTTCCGGGTCCAGGAGGCAGCCTTGGGTTCGTTCGGGGGGTACTGGCTCCAGGTCCAGGGTGAGAAACAGTTCCTGGCGGTCGGGAAAACCGGTTTCTCCGCTTCCTTGCTGTGAGCTATCTAGAACCTCATCATCATCATCATCTTCTTTGTCCCCAAAACCTGCTTCCATGTTGCCTCCATCTCCATTGAAGGAGTCAAACAACACGGCTGGGGTAGTGGTGGCTGAACCCCCTAAAATAGCATGCAGCTCATCATAGAAGCGGCATGTTTGGGGCTCTGACCCGGAGTGGCCGTTCGCCCCTCTGGTTTTCTGGTAGGCTTGCCTCAGCTCCTTAAGTTTCACGCGGCACTGCTTCGGATCCTTGTTATGGCCTCTGTCCTTCATGCCCTGGGAGATTTTGACAAAGGTTTTGGCATTTCGAAAACTGGAACGGAGTTCTGATAGCACGGATTCCTCTCCCCATACAGCGATCAGATCCCGTACCTCCCGTTCAGTCCATGCTGGAGCTCTTTTGTGATTCTGGGACTCCATCATGGTCACCTCTGCTGATGAGCTCTGCATGGTCACCTGCAGCTTGCCACGCTGGCCAAACAGGAAATGAGATTCAAAAGTTTGCGGTTCTTTTCCTGTCTACCTGGCCAGTGCATCTGAGTTGACAGTGCTGTCCAGAGCGGTCACAATGGAGCACTCTGGGATAGCTCCCGGAGGCCAGTACCGTCAAATTGTGTCCACAGTACCCCAAATTTGACCCGGCAAGGCCGATTTAAGTGCTAATCCACTTGTCAGGGGTGGAGTACGGAAATCAATTTTAAGAGCCCTTTAAGTCGAAATAAAGGGCTTCATCGTGTGGACGGGTGCAGGTTTACATCGATTTTAACGCTGCTAAACTCGACCTAAAGTCCTAGTGTAGACCAGGGCTTAGTCACTTTCAGTGCAAATTTTAAGGTAGGTAGTATGAATGCAAGGGAAAGAATGAGTGGATACAAAGGAGGGAAAAATCCTGTGCATGAAGACCTATATGCACATATCCAGAAATTACATACATTTTAATCAATATGAAAATAGCATAGCTTGCATACCCACTGCCTATTTTAAATCCATAAAATACAGCCATCTCAACACTAGACTAGCTATGTGGAAGGCATAGTTTTGAATTGTAGTTACTTGAATTGTTTTATTTGTGTTAACTTGAACTCACAGTGTACTTTCAGGGATGTATAGTGTCAAAGCACTTCACACAGCAAGGAGTAACAGGTTTTTAAAAGAAATAAACATAATAAAGGCAGATGAGTATGCAGGAAGATGGTGCAGAAGAATGTTGTCTCTCTGGCTATATATGTTACAGAATAACATCTCAATAAATATCCAGCTTCTGAGTCAGCTTGTTTTACATCACCAGCCTATTGTATATAATATATGAATCATTCATTGTGTTAACAAATGAAGCCCATAATATGACTGAATTATTTAAGGAGCGGTATCTCAACGGAGTCAATAGAAATAACTCAGAAATGCTTTGTCATCAGGATAAGCTAGAAAATAACTAACTGTAATTTTCTTTCTTTCAGAAACTGCAAAACCAAAATCCACAGAAGATGACAGTGAATTAGACATATCAGCCCTGTGTCCTAAGGTGACTGGATTTTAGCCAGCTCTTTCCGTTTATGTAAAAAAGCACTGAAAACCATGAAAACTTCTCTTGGTGTCTGTGTTTTTCCCCCCCAGTAAGAGACATGCTGTTGCTGACCAGGAACACAGCCATGTGCATCACATGTTCTAAAAGTGACTCATATTATCTCCATCCTGAGAAACTGACACACAAACTAACCACATCTATGACTATAGGTCCCTCAAATATCTGTGGCCCACTGGGCTATTCATCTGGGGAAGCTACAAGATGTTACACCCCTATGGTATTTGCTGCATAAGAACTATACCAGAATTTCACAGCAATTGAATCTATCCCACTTCTCAAGAGTGGAGATACAGATTCTTATTATTATTACAATAATGCCTAGAGGCCCAACTGACATCATTGTAAAGCAGATTCATTTTGCTATTTGTCGCGCCCCCTCTCTAACCTCAAAATATGTAACGAAACCTTCTTCAAGTAGAGTCTATGTGGGTGCTCCACTGTAGGTGTGCCTGCACCCCTGCGCTGCTGATAGGAGAACTTTGGTAGCAATAAGAAGAACAGGAGTACTTGTGGCACCTTAGAGACTAACCAATTTATTTGAGCATAAGCTTTCGTGAGCTACAGCTTTTTCCACTTTATGCATCCGATGAAGTGAGCTGTAGCTCACGAAAGCTTATGCTCAAATAAATTGGTTAGTCTCTAAGGTGCCACAAGTCCTCCTTTTCTTTTTGCGAATACAGACTAACACGGCTGCTACTCTGAAAGCTTTGGTAGCAGTGTCTGTTGAGCCAGCACATGCCTTCTCTCTCCTCATGCTGTGCCAGGAGGCTAGCCAGTATGCACAGGCTAACTGTCCTCAGTTCTTTCTCAGCCACCCCTGGCTAGAGACGAGCCATTAGCTGTCTGTTCACAGATCGTTAACCCCTTTTACAATTGCTAAATTTTTAGCTTCCTCTGAAGCCTCTTTTCTTCATTTGCTTTTTTTATCTGTTGCATAAAAAAAAAAAGAAAAGGAAAGGAAAAAGAAAAGGACTTTATTCTTTTGTCAACCCCCCGATGAGCGGGAGGACACCCCCTCCCCCAAAAAAGGGTATGCCCAGCTCCCCTGGCTTCAAGAAGTGCCGCACTTGCAGCGAGGTGATCCCTGTTGCGAACAAGCACTTTCAGTGCATCCACTCCTTCCGCGAGGGTTACATCAAACAAAGGTGTACCTTCTGGCAGCAGATCTGGCCGAGATCCCTCAAGGACAGAGAGCTTCACCAAAAAAGTATCTTCATGGAGGCAGTTCTTTGACCTCAAGCTTCCAGTGGACGGTCTTCCCCACAGCCTTCAACTTCGAAAGACAGTGGGTGGAGGAAACGGAATGGGGACTCCTCTCTCAAGTCAAAAAAAGAGAGCAGTGATAGGGATAGCCATAGGCAATAGCCATCTCACTCAGTATCCTTGGCACCGAGAGCTCAATCCAGCACTCACGCCTCTTGGCAACCATTGGTATCCAGTACCACTCACAGGCCCACAGACCCGTTGGGCATGGGCACTGAATCATCTGTACTGAAAGATGAGGACAAACACCCGAGGGAGATACTCCTAGTATGCAAGTCAACCTCAGTACTGCTAGCAACAGTAGCCCGCCCAGCACTGGAGAGACCGGAACAGGCAAGGTCTCCATCTCCCCTGACACCAGAAGGATCGGTATCAGCGGAATTCCACCAGACCAGAGACTTCTGCATGATGAAGGCAGCTGAGTCTTCACTGCTCACTACCAACATCAGGGCATCATGTTTTTGCTGGGCGCAGGGGATATCCCTGCAATCATGCCATGCTCCTCCACTATCTAGTGAGGGGTCAGATAGTGAGCCAGAGGAAGTATCACAGGGCTCCTCCCAAGCTCCGTATGGTTCCAACTATCAAGAGAATCTGGGAATGTACCAGCAGATGGTATACCACCACCATCTTGGTACAGCCACCCATGGGAACCTCTACCAGGCCATATGCCACCATAATGGCCATATTGGGACCCGTAGGCAGCACACCGAGAGCCTGCCTCGCAAGCTTCGAGCCTCGCCCGAAAACCCTCCCAGAACACTCCTTTGGCCATGGCAACAAGGGCCTCAGAGCCTCAGGAAATGGAGGAGCAAAAGACTGACACAGAGGAGGACGGAACATCTAAAGCCATATTCTCTTCCCCGGATGAAGCAGTCATGCCTTTACGACTGTCCTTAGTAGACAATTTCCATCCACTGGAGGAGGTCAAGGATATACACCAGCTCCTTGATATCCTTCTTGAAGATTGCCCTCCCAATTAGTGAAGCCATCTTAGACCTGGCTAAAACGGTGTGGCAAACCCCGGCATCGATAGCTCCAGCATGTAAGTGTGCATACAAGAAATATTATGTCCCCACAAAGGAATCCGACTTCCTTTTCTCCCATCCACCACCATTCCATTGTGATAGATGCCGTAAATTCCCATGGCCGACAACACCATTCCAGGGCAACACCCTACAACAGGGATAGGAAGTGCCTTGATCTCTTTGGCAGGAGGGTGTATTCCTCATGCTCCTTACAATTCCGCATTGCCAACTATCAAGCTCTCACGGCAAAATACGATTATACAAGCTACAGTAAGTTGAATGACTTTATTGATAAACTGCCAAAGAGTCATCGGGAATCCTTCAAGGCCATCATTAAGGAGAGACAACTAGTGCCAAAACATTGCTACAGTCAGCCCTCGACACCACCAACATGGCAGTTAGATCCATCTCCATGGCTGTGGTGATGAGGCAGGTGTCATGGCGCCACTTGTCAGGATTCCTGAAGGAGATGCAGACCACAGTAGAAGACCTCCCCTAAAAGGATGCAAAGCTCTTCGCTGAGAAGACCGATGCCTCCCTCCATACCTTGAAGAATTCCAGGGCCACCCTCAGGTTGCTGGGAATCTATACACCAGGGCAAAAGAGACGGTTTAGCGCCCAATTCCAACACAGACCATATATGACTCAATTACCATAACAGCACCATTATGAGCCACAAAGAAAAAAGGGGAAATTCCCAAAGCTCAAGCCATCCAGTCCACAATCTTCGATCCAGCCCCCTGCCGGTAAGCACCACTTTTGATGGGCAGACCAAGGTGCCACAAGACCACTCCCTGCAACTGACTATGATTGTGCACCTATATGGCAGCGTTGCGCAATGCCTCGGAACACGTAACGTTGGACAGATGGGTCTTAGAGATCATCTTATCCAGATACTCCATCCACTTCACCTCCCTGCCCCCTCCACCACACTCTTCCCTGTCCCTCTTCAGGGACCCTTCTCACGAGAGTCTACTACGACAGGAGATAGATCGACTCTTCCAGTTAGGAGCCATAGAACCAGTACCTCAACATCTATGAGGCAAAGGGTTCTACTCTCGTTACTTCCTAATACCCAAAAGAAAGCGAGGTTGGAGACCCATACTGGACCTCAGAGCTCTCAACAAGTTTGTCAAAGCTCAGAAGTTCAAGATGGTCAGCTTATTGATGATTATTCCATCACTGGAACAGGGAGACTGGTTTTCAGCCCTTGACCTACAGGATGTCTACTTTAACATTTCGATCCAACCAGCTCACAGACGATTTCTCAGATTCACTCTGGGACACGACCATTACCAATACAGAGTCCTTCGTTCGGACTCTCATTGGCCCCAAGAGTATTTTCCAAAGTTCTCCCAGTGGTAGCCACTCATTTACACTCACAAGGGATAATGATCTACCCATACCTGGACAATTGTCTCCGCAGAGCCTGATCACTTCAGGAGGTTCATCGAGCCATTGACACCACAATACACTTGTTTACAGAACTGAGCTTACAGATCAATACCCAGAATTCAACCCTCAGGACAGTGCAGCACCTGGAATTCATAGGAGCCGACCTCGATGCTCTACAGGCCAAAGCCTTCCTACCTCAACACAGGTTCCTATCCCTCATCTCACTCATAGACACGGCTCAATGCAGTCCACAGATACCATCCAGACTTTGCCTTCAACTGTTGGGGCATATGGTGGCAGGAACGGCTGTGATACCACACACCAGACTCCGCATGTGATACCTCCAACTGTGGTTCAGTTCGGTTCACAGATCGAACGGAGACAGGCTGGACAAATCCCTGTCACTACCTACAAGGATCAAAAACTCCTTATACTGGTGGAAGTGTGAGTTACCTCCCGGCACTCCTTAGACCAGTGGTGGACAACCTGCAGGTCACATGTGGCCCATCAGGGTAATCTGATTGCGGGCTCTGAGACATTTTGCTGATGTTGACAGTCTGCAGGCATGGCCACCACAGTCCAGCCCTCCAAAAGGGGTACAGTGGAGCACCCGTAGGGATGCTGCTCGAAGAAGCAATTACTCACCTTGTGCAGTAAAAGAGGTTCTTCAAGATGTGTCCCCTTAGGGGTGCTCCACAACCTGCCCTTCTCCCTTCCACTTCACAGTTCCCAATATGGGACTTTTTGGTAGAGAAGGATGGATAGCCCGTGCATACTGGCTAGCCTCATGGCGCAGCACGAAGAGAGCTAGTGCATGTGCTACCAAAGTTCTCTGATCACCAGTGCAGGGATGCAGACGCCTACAGTGGAGCACTCACAGGGACGCACAAGGTGAGGAACAACTTCTTTCTATTGTTAAACCACATATTTTGTCAAAGACTTGCGGAATCATTTAAACCCATATGACCACTTTTTATGTGGTGTTATATTGCATGTAAATGAATATACCGTGCAGCCTTTGCAGAGTTATGTAGCTTTGATAATACATACAACAAAAAGACTTTAAAATACTTCCAGCCTATGTTAGTATGCTGTATAACTGTATACCATGGCTCTTCTCAGTATAGTCAGAGAGAGTGCATTAAATGACAATTATTTGATATCAATTCTTAGGGCTAGAAATTCCCATACTGGATTAGACCAAATAGTCCATGTACTCCTGAAACCTGACTCTGACAACAGATGCTACTAGATGCTGTAGAGGAAGTCAATCCTGAGCACTTAATGGTAGTTTTGTGCTCTGAAGCATAAGGTTTTTTTTCAATAGGATAAAAAACTATAGCTAGTGTGACTGGACATATGTAGATAAAACATTATCAGAATAATTATTTTCAAGTTTAGCTAGGTTTGGTTTTGCTTTGTGTATAAAGCATGAATACACATGCTGTATTTGCAGAGTGCTGCAGTTCTCATTGCAAATAGAATAAGCATCTACATAAAATATGACTGAGAGTAAACAATGACTATATATCTATGAGCGAGGTGTTTTCCCGGGCTTGCTTAGCATAGTCTGATTTCAAATGGTGGGAAAGGAGGCTGGAGCAACAAGCAGGGATAACATCAGAGACATCAAAATGTGTTTTATAATTGCATATGTTCAAATACATCATACCACTAAGGTACATCTACACTGCAGCTTCCCAGCTCAGGTAGACAGATGCACTAGCCCTGCTCAAGCTAGTGCTCTAAAAATAACAGTGTAGCTGGGGAGTAGCTTGGGCAGTATCTTGGGCTAGCCACCTGAGTACAAACCTGCCCAGCCCCTTGGGTACATATTCAGGTAGCTAGCCTAAACTGCCACCAGTTCTACCCCCAGCTACACTGCTATTTTTAGCACACTAGCTCAAGCAGAGCTAGCACATGTCTGTCTACCTAAGCTGGGAGGTATGCTCACAGCTGCAGCATAGATGTACTGTAAGTGTTACCTACTTGTTTCTACATTTAAGCTGGAAAGACTGTCTATGTCAGGGGTGGGCAAACTTTTTGGCCCACGGCCCACATCTGGGTATGGAAATTGTATGGCGGGCCATGAATGCTCATGAAATTGGGGGCTGGGATGTAGAAGGGGGTGAGTGTTCCGGCTGCGGGCTCTGGGGTGGGGCTGGGGATGACGGTTTGGGGTGCGGGAGGGTGCTCTGGGCTGGGACCAAGGAGTTCAGAGGGCAGGAGGGGGATTGGGGCAGGGGGTCGGGGAGGGGGTCAGGGGTGCAGGCTCCGGGCAGCACTTACCTCAAGCAGCTCCCAGAAGCAGCGACATGTCCCCACTCCAGCTCCTACATGGAGGCGTGGCCAAGCAGCTCTGCACACTGCCCTGTCCGCAGGCACCACCCCTGCAGGCCCATTGGCCGTGGTTCCCAGCCAATGGGAGCTGTGGGGACGGCACTTGGGGTGGGGGCAGAGTACGGAGCCCCTTGGCTGCCCCTACATGTAGGAGCCGGATGGGAGATATGCCACTGCTTCCAGGAGCCGCACGGAGCTGGGCAAGCCCCTGACCCCGCTCCCCAACTGGAGCGCCAGAGCCGGGCAATCCCCAGACCCTATTCCCCGGCAGGAGCTTGAGGGTTGGATTAAAATGTCTGGCCAGATGTGGTCCCTGGGCCATAGTTTGCCCACCCCTGGTCTACATGATATCACAAGCAAGATGCATTACATTGCTTTTCAATGTCTAGGCATTAACTTAACTGTAAAATGAATTCTCTGAGTGTAAGAATGCCACATTTCATGTATTTTTATATATTTATAGATTAGTCCTACAGTTATTGCTAAAGAGCTATCGGTGTCTGACACAGATGTATCAGAGGTATCTTGGACTGATAATGGGACCTTTAATTTATCTGAGGGATACACTCCACAGACAGACACATCTGATGGTATGTAATGGTTTCATTTAAGTCTTCATTTATTACATTACTGGAAATTATCTAAAATTTTTAGGGTACATCAGGACATGACAATTCCTTGTAAAAGCTGACTTTTTTTTATTAAAATACACCTCTACCCCAATATAACACGGTCCGATATAACGCAAATTCAGATATAATGTGGTAAAACAGCGCTCTGGGGGGCGTGGCTGCACGCTCCAGCGGATCAGCATGTCTGGCTCCCACACGCTGCTCTGAGCAGTGTGTTAAGGGTGCTGGGCCGGGGCTGAGGGGTTGGATAATGGGGCCATAGGGGGAGGGGGAACAGGGGTCGATTCAGATGTGCAGGGATAGCATAGGAGGCTCGGCCAGGCTGTGGCGACCCGGGGGGCGGCTCATGGCTGGAAGTTCATGCCCCAGCCTGGGTGCCTGGGGCCAGAGGGAGCGGGTCCGTGCTGCAGCCCTGGCCCCAGCTCCCTGCCTCCTGTGCCCCGGCCAGGGGGTGCTACGTGCTCCACCAGGCTGGGCGGTTTTGCCGCCGCTGCCGCTTCACTCTGCTCCTGCCTCCCTCCTGTGCCCCTGCCCAAAACCCTCTGCCCCTACAAACAAAAATGATTTAGTTTGCAAGTTTACAAACATTTTTATCCTAAAGGAATAAAAATATCTTTCCTAGTAAAATTTCAAAAAACATTATTTCTTTGTACACTCTAATCCCTCTACCCTTATATAATGCGGTTTCACCTATAATGCGGTAAGATTTTTTGGCTCCCAAGGACTGCGTTATATCAGGGTAGAGGTGTATACCGCAATAGGTTTAATTTATTGTGTTTTGGGGACATCTGCTGGACAAGGATTATCTGTGTCTTGTACATTATGCAGCACATTAATGTATAACTTAAATAACATCAGCAGCAAAGACTAAATTAAACATGCTCATAACCAGCAAGACCAGCTATCTCCACCAGAGTTCTCAGGCAGCATGGAAAAATAGGATTTATCCTCTTGCTCTTTGGAGTGTGTGTATGTGCCATGTTGGTATAAAGGAAGGAAGAGGAAGAGCATATCTTGATATGTTGGGTAACCACTCCAGAAGTCAATTAAAGAAAAGCATTAATGGGCTCCAAATAATAGAATCTTGCGGGAGATGGACAGCATCGAGCCAGGATTGGAGGGGGAGGCTCATAGGCTAGGAGATACTCAAGGACACCTCTTTAAAGGCTAAATCATGAGATCCTTACTCTGTTTTTACTCAACCAATCTCCCAGTGGGAATTTGCCTGAGTGAGGACTGAGTAGAAGAAAAGTAAGGAGTTCAGTATCTGGCACTCTGGATAGGTTATGGAGAACTTCCAGCTAGCCAGATCAAGAGAAGGACCATAGAGTATTATAAATGTTACTGATATTGTATATGCTGTATCTGGTGTCACTACAGTAGTCTTGATGTAATCTATTCAGTTAGTTGTTCTTCTATTCTGCAGGTCCTGTATTTTTCTTCTAAGCTGGAGGTTACTTAAAATTACAAGTTAGGATAGTATTGCAGGATAGTTATAAATGCCAAATCAACATCATTTAATTCTTTCTTTTTTTAAAGTAGCTATCACAAGTTGTAATCAAACAGCACTATTTGGTGGAAAAATACAAGTTAATGATAAATATGTATGATTCATTTTAATCTTTTAAACTTCAGGGCTTTTATATCTTTTAGCCTTTATCAAAACGCCTCATCACTTGTTCTTATGAAACAAAATAAATTCAATCAGATTAATTTTTTTTTATATCCTCAGTGCACATTAGAACAAAGGTTCTTTTCATATATATTCTCCTTAATTCATTTCCTTAAGGCCTGGTTTACAAGCCTATGGTCAGTTGGTGTTTTAGTAGAGTAAGGACTCTAGCATCGGGTCATAAAAGCACACTGTGAAGTTTTAGAGTAGCAGCCGTGTTAGTCTGTATTTGCAAAAAGAAAAGGAGTACTAGTGGCACCTTAGAGACTAACCAATTTATTTGAGCATAAGCTTTTGTGAGCTACAACTCACTTCATCGGATGCATTCAGTGGAAAATACAGTGAGGAGATTTATATACACACAGAACATGAAAAAATGGGTGTTATCCTGCTGGTAATAGCTCATCTTAAGTGATCACTCTCCTTACCATGTGTATGATAACACCCATTTTTTCATGTTCTGTGTATATATAAATCTCCTCACTGTATTCCACTGAATGCATCCGATGAAGTGAGCTGTAACTCATGAAAGTTTATGCTCACATAAATTGGTTAGTTTCGAAGGTGCCACTAATACTCCTTTTCTTTTTGTGAAGTTTTAATTTTTTTAAAAATTCATTATGTTACTAATAACACTTTGGATTACTAAAAACAAAACCATTGAAATCCAATTTACTTTTAACAATTAAAAGTGAAACTACACTGGTCAGTTTTGCTAAGGTTTTGTGTTCAATATTTGTGGAGGATGTTTTACATACAACTTTGATGTTAACAAAAATGTTTTCATGATATTTTTTCATACCTTAATGAAAAGAGATTTGTTTATGGATTCAGACATTCCCGAGCAGATTTTACAACCGACCCCCATCAGCATGGTGCTCATGCATGAGGACCACAAGATGAGTTTCACCAGGAAATTTTCATTTTGTAGGCCCAGTGAAAAGTAAAATGTAAACAGTGTAAACGGTAAAAGGAAATTTAATTTTTACATTTTTAATAATCTAAGGAAGCTTTTAATATTTACTTTTAACCTGACATTCTCCCATTATATTATTGTTTTCTCACTGAAGTAATATAGTCAGATTTTGAGCAACAGTGATGTTTGTAGCTTTGAAATACTGAGTATATAATCTGAGAAACATCTAATTTGAATGGTGTCAGAAAGCTCTCCTTGTTAAATCACAAAATTGTGGTAGGGAATAAACTTTACTAATAATAATTGTGTTCTTTCATTCTCCCTTGTTTGCTAACAGTATTTTCAATTGCTAATCTCTTAATAGATTTTGACCGACCTAGTGATCATGAAGAAGCTTTTGCCAGAGATCTTGCAGAATTTCCCTCTTTAGAAAATGGTGCAGGAACAAATGATGATGATGACTCAAGCATTGGCATGCCCATCCAGCAGAAGAGAAAAAAGGAACAGATGCCTTCCAAAGTGGCTCATTCTCCCAGACAGAGGAAAGAGAGGCAGTCTGCCACAGGCCTTTCCCTTCCTTTGACCAGTGACCAAACCTTTAACTTAGTGAGTGATATTGCTGGTGATGTTATTGCAGCTGCAGTGTCTGCCGCCATCAAAGACCAGTTGCAGTCCACACGGCAAGCACCCTCACCGGTAGTCCCCAGTTTGAGTGAGGAGACAGACGCAGAAGAAGCTGATGATTTTGAACTGCTTGACCAATCAGAGCTTGAGCAGATTGAGGGTGAACTGGGGCTTACACAAGGCCAAGAAGAAAAGCCACAGGAAAAAAAGAAATCTTCAGGCTTCCTTTCAAATCTGCTTGGAGGTCATTAACCTGGAAATTGGAGCTAGTAACATAGCAGAAATGAAACAAAAAATCAAATGCAAAAAAGGAAAATGCTCAGCTGTAAGCTTTAACTATTACTTCAGATGTGTTGTAATAATTTCCTTACACAGAGTGAATTAATTGGATACATATCAGCTGACCTTGATAGTTTAATGTTTCTGATAGTTATGCCTCAGTGTAGTAGCATGAAATGAAGTATCTAGCCACTCTTTGGTCACTGATGAATGTTAGAGGTCAGTTGTTATTTAAGAAAAAATTAAATTGCCAAATCTAGATTTTGGGGTCCTCAGCCAAAATGCTCTCCACCTTCTGTTTGTTTACACTTAGTTTTCAAGCATCCAAAGCAGTTAACAATATGTATAGTGAAGAGAAATTATGAATAGGATGCAGTGAGATAAGCAAAATCTTCTTATCTGCCTCTATTATAGTGAAATATCTAGATCCCTATGGTTATTGTTTGTGGCACGTTTGATGTCAATGAACACTTTATTAGCATAAGCCTTGAATTTAAGGATGTGTGCAACGCCATCAAAATTAACAAAAGTTCTGTTGCATATGTAGACTTTCAAATTAATTTTTTGATAAGCTGATACATTTCCAAGTTATCTCTGATGTTTTAGGCTTGTAGAGTTATGAAATGGCATGCTACTAAATTGACCACCTGCTGTATTTTCTGCTAGAGTCTGGTACTGGGCAATAATGTCCATAAAAAGCAAGGCAAAAACAATGTTACACTTGAGATTATGAATATCATGTAAACTGAACAAGGCTTTTGTTGTTTTGTTTTTTAATTTTAGTTTGGAATAGGGAAGCCAAGAATATTAAAGGTGAGGAGAGAGGCTTTTTACCTGCCAATTCCTGCAGTCAAGGTTCTGTTTTTCTCATGAGACAGCTGCTATCACTACTAATTGAAGTCATTGGAGAGTTATTCTTTAAGATGTATCTGGTGTTCAGTGAGGCCAGATGTTATAGAAGAAACACAGAAACTTCTTGGCATACAAGTGAAGGAGGAACTTGTTTAAAAATATTTATTTGTAATTTTTAACTCCTCACATACTCAGACTGGCTTGGGATCTTAAACAAGTAACTTACTCCATTTTTTTCAAGATTTTTGGTTCACCTTTAAACAAAGATGAAAGGCAATGCCCATTTAAGGTAAACAAAGATTAATAGGAAGAAGTAAAGCTAGTTTTATTAATGTGCTATAAATTGTAAGCAGGGTTGAGGGACCATGTCAGCTGTTATCACTAATCTTTGTGATTCCCTATTTGCTGGCATTTTAACAGGTGAATGTTGTTATCTAGGACTGTCGGAAAGTATAAACCAAGCTTATAACAAGGTCAGCTTTTCTTCCATAATAGACTATTTTTAGAAAAAAAACTTGTTTTAAAATAGTACCATTTTAAATTTGTTTTTCTTTCTGAGGCATTTAAAAGCTAGACAGATTGCCAAAAAGATTTTAGGTAAAGGAAAGCTATGGAAGACTTTTGACACTAGCTTTATTGTTGCTTGTGCTTATGCGTCAGTAATGCATATTAACTGTGTTTGCTGTCCTTTATCAGTACAAAAGTGAGCCTGTGCCTTCATTATCTAACCCATCCTGAAAGAAGTGAAAACTGGATATAAAGCCCACAAACGTAGTTTTTTAAATTACATCATCCTGACATTTAATACAAGTTTCTGAAAAATAAATAAAATACAGCCACATATTTTATATGTTGTTAGCTGTTAAGTTTTTTATGACTTTTTCCCAGCTTGTGCATTCCCATTTAATAAACAAACAAACAAACACAAAGGCTGTGGCCACGAAATTAGTGAGTGTAAACCCAATTTCAGATGAATAAAGAACACTGTTTCCTTAATGCATGTTTAAGACAATCTACATAGTCAGACGAGTACAAGTTACAAGTCACCAATGAAGCTTTACAGAACATCATGACAATAGTATGCTTCCCTGTGTGATGGTACAAGTAACAAGAAGATTAACAGGTTACAACACATGAAGAAACTGGATGGGCAGGGCTGGAGAGGGGGAGGTTTTTAACAAGACTGTAAGTGGATGATGAGGCTTGCTGTCAATGGTGGCATTGTAACAAGTGTGCACTTTATTGTTTTCTGAAGAATATTTGTGGTTACAAAATTATAAAATACAGGGGCACTCTTACAGAAATGCAAATTACATCAAGGAACAAAAGCAGTTGCAGGAGGAGTTGCTCAGACTTTTTGTAAATGATCCATTTTCTGGTTTCAAGATAGAAAGGTAAATCAATTTGGACTACGTGTTCTAGTGTGGAATAAGTCCTGAATTGTCCATAAGGAAGCAAGGCAAAACAAATCTGAACATACAACATACTGAAATGTGGGAGCACAATTGCTCATTACCCTGTGTTTAGCTTTTTAAAATATTTTGTTCTTCTGTTTTTATAGTAGTTAAAGTATAATTAACTCTTTGTTCAAGACCCCAAATACTGCAGGATTGGAAGAAGAGGACTTAGTAAAAATTATTGGTAGTAATAAAATTATAGCATATCCTTTCATACTTTATTAATATCAGACTGACCCATGAGCATCTGTGAGAGCTGAAAAAGAAGGCTTTGGGATCTGAATAGTAAGTAATTGAGCATGCCATGATTTTCTGCAGAACTTTCTCAAAAAAAGACAGCGTAAGTCAGAAGTACTTGGTTCAGAAATAATTAAGAAATATTGGTTATGCATTCCCTTTGCATTAGTTGGATATTTGAGCACAAAGAAACATTTTCTGGCTTTCAAAAAGATCCCGTCCAGAGTGTGTTCAGTTGGAATTAATATTAGGGATATTAATTTTGCTGCACTCAGCAGCAGCAACAAAATAAGTTACTGAAGAATTACAACAGTTAACAATCTCGCAATAATTCTCATAGCTTCTTTCCTACCAAGAGTCCACCCACCTTCAAAAATTAATAAAATTACAGAAACAAAGCTGTATGAGTAAATTAAATAGTGTAAAAGTGTATATTTGCTTATAGAAAACAGTTTTGACACAATATATTGAAAAATATAATAAACACATATCGAGCTAGATGGTGATTGTATCTTTAAGGGATTTCTCCATTTGTTAGAAGAGTATATATGGACCCTAGTTCAGTCCTTCTTACTCAATAAAATTCCTATTGACTTCATTGAGCCTGTTGTCCTAGTAAGGATGGCTGAACTGGGGGCCGTAATTATGTCACTCCTGTTTCTTGAACAATATGTTAAATCCAGAATAAAGGAACCTTTCAAAAAGCTTAAACTTGGGATATAGAAGCCTTTTTGGCACATATATAATCATAAATGCATACCTTTCATCGTTTAGTGAGCTTGTTTCTTTTTTCAATTGAGTCTATAATGAGGAGGGATAGCTTAGTTTATTTGAGCACAGATAAATAGGACATTACTAAATATGAAAAAATACAGATTTTACTTCTTTAGTTCATTTTGCACTTATTCCAGACAAATGTCCATTTAACTAAGCACTCTGTTGAACAGATGTATGTTGATCTCCATTTATTTAATATGAAAACAATTAATGGTTTCTAGATACAATCTATCCAGGTAACCAGAAACTGGAAAATTACAAAATGTCTTAAACTGTTTAAAATATTTTGCAGCACTTTACCTAATATGATTACTGTTTTATAAACATGGAATACTTATTAATTATTATTATTATTATTATAGTAATTGTTTGTAAAACCATTTAATAAATATGGTAGTTTTTATCTTTCATTATATAAAATTGTATGTTTGTTATTCCAAAAAAATAACTTCAGTCAAGTTAATGCCGCCACTTGTTGGGCTTTTTTCCTAATCTGATGTGAACCACTGTTTTAATAGTGTGGAGGGTCATACTAAATAAATAATCTTAGCTCTCAGCTACAGCCTGATAATTTTAGAACTTTATCCATGTAAGCAGGGTGTGAATGAGCTCTCCGCTGACATATTGTGGTGAGCTGGAGGAACAGACTGTATTTGCATAGGCACACCTACTCTGCTTAGGTACACAGCAGAGGGAACTGCTCTGTCAAAATGATCAATTTGAGCTTGTGTTGGGTTACAAATCACTCTAGTATTTGAATGCAGGAGTAATAGAATGTTGTTATCCTGGTTATCTGAGTAAAGGGCAGCAGAACTGTACTTAATTTGCCCTGATTGATGGGGGTTACCCCATACTGAACTTCACTCTTTAAGCAGTGGGTAGGGATGCCAAATTCCACTTGAAAAACAGAGAGGATGGGAATGGGTGTTTATACCTGGTGGTGTGGGTTCTGTCTAAAGATCCTTCCTCTCTCCACTGTTTAAAGACAGAGCTGACTACACGCATTGAGAGTCTTTGTTAAGTGATCACTACAGCTGAAACCACCGATAACCACTGTGCTGAGCACAGTGACAGTATGGTGGTGAAAGAGAGTACCCAGCCTGCAGGGAGGTTCCCCACTACCTACTGAAATAATTGAGAGCTGGGTTAATGGTGAACGTCAGAATGTGACATCAGAATGAATGGTGGTGGCAGTGGCCAGCAGTGGCAGAGTGAACAATGGCAGGAGAGCGAGTGGCAGCAACTGTGAGATGGCTGTTGCTGAGATGGCTGCAGCAGCTGAGGCACTGCTTGATGCCTTTGCCCACTCCCCGGGGTGCGAGGTGAACTCACATGAACACAGCTCTGAATTACAGGCCTTCACTGACCTAGCACAGTAACTATGAGTAAGGTGAAGTGGAAGGAGAGGGCAATGGCAAGTTAAAGGAACATTTGTTGGACTTTCACACTGCAAGGTGAGAGCAAAAGACACTTTCCAACGTACTCTGGGGTGGGTGTTTAAATGTACATAAGAACAGCCATACCGGGTCAAACCAATGGTCCATCTAGCCCAGTATCCTGTCTTCCAACAGTGGCCAACATCAGGTGCCCCAGAGGGAATGAACAGAACAGGCAATCATTGAGTGATCCATCCACCGTCAGACACTCTCAGCCTCTGGCAATCAGAGGCTAGGGACACCCAGAGCACAGAGTTGTATCCCAGATCATCTTGGCTAATAGCCAGTGACGGACCTATTCTCAATGAGCTTATCTAGTTCTCTTTTGAACCTCATTATAGTTGTGGCCTTCAGAACATTCCCTGGCAATGAGTTCTACAGGTTGACTGTGTTGTGTGAAGAAGTACATCCTTTTGTTTGTTTTAAACCTGCTGCCTATTAATATCATTGGGTGACCCCTGGCTCTTGTGTTACGTGAAGGAATAAGAAACACTTCCTTATTCATTTTCTCCAAATCAGTCATGATTTTCTAGACCTCTGTCATAGCCCCCCTTGTCACCTTTTTTCAAAGCTGAAAAATCCCATCTTTTTCTCTCTCTCCTCCTACAGAAGCTGTTCCACACCTTTATTCATTTTTGTTGCCCTTCTCTGTAACTTTTCCAATTCCAATATGACTTTTTTGAGATAGGGCGACCAGAACTACACACAGTATTCAAGGTATGAGTGCTCCATGGATTTATATAGTGGCATTATGATATTTTCTGTCTTATCTATCCCTTTCTTAATGGCTCCTAACACTGCACATTGAGCAGATGTTTTCAGAGAACTATCCACAATGACTCCAAGCTCTTTCTTGAGTGGTAGCAGCTAATTTAGTCCCCATCATTTTTTATGTATAGTTGGGATTATGTTTTCCAATGTGCATTACTTTGCATTTATCCACATTTTGTTGCCCAGTCACCCAGTTTTGTGAGATTCCTTTGTAAGTCTTCGCAGTCTGTTTTGGATTTAACTATCTTAAGTAATTTTGTATCGTCTGCAAATTTTGCCACCTCACTGTTTACCCGCTTTTCCAGGTCATTTATGAATATGTTGAACAGCACCTGTCCCAATACAGATCCCTGGGGGACACCACTATTTTCCACTCTCCAATCTGAAAACTGACCATTTACTCATACCCTTTGTTTTCTATCTTTTAACCATGATCCATGAAAGGACCTTCCCTCTTATCCCATAATTGCTTGCTTTCCTTTAAGAGCCTTTGGTGTGAGGGACCTTGTCAAAGGCTTTCTGAAAGTCCAAGTACACTATAACCACTGGATCACCCTTGTCCATGTGTTTGTTGATCCCCTCAAAGAATTCTAATAGATTTGTGAGGTATAAGTACCATTTACAAAAGCCATATTGACTCTTCCACAACAAATTGTGTTCACCTATGTGTCTGATAATTTTGTTCTTTACTATACTTTGAACCAAATTTGCCTGGTACTCAAGTTAGGCCTACCAGCTTGTCATTGCTAGGATCATCTCTGGAGCCTTTTTTAAAAAAATGGTATCACGTTAGCTATCCTCCAGTCATCTGGTACAGAAGCTGATAGGTTATGTACCACACTTAGTAGTTCCACAATTTCATATTTGAGTTCCTTCAGAACTCTTTGGTGAATACCATCTGGTCCTGGGGCCTTATTGTTTAATTTATCAATTTGTTCCAGAACCATCTCTATTGAAACCTCAATCTGGGACAGTGCCTCAGATTTGTCACCTAAAAAGAATGGCTCAGGTGTGAGAATTTCCCTCACTTCCTCTGCAGTGAAGACTGATGCAAAGAATTCATTTAGCTTCTCCACGATGGCCTTGTCTTCCTTGAGTGCTCCTTTAGTACCTCAATCGTCCAGTGCCCCACTGATTGTTTGGCAGGCTTCCTGCTTATGATGTACTTAAAAAAAATTGCTGTTAATTTTTGAGTCTTTGGCTACTTGCTCTTCAAATTCTTTTTTGGCCTGCCTATACTTTTTTTGCTCATGGTCACATGCTTTCAAATTATGCTTTTGGTGTTTTCCCAAATTAATGCCTTTTATTAAAAGTTGCTTTTTTTTGGTCATACACAGTCTCATTGCTTGTGAGGGGGGAAGCAATACCTCTTAGAGCAGGGGTGGGCAAACTTTTTAGCCTGAAGGCCACATCGGGGTTGCAAAACTGTATGGAGGGCCAGGTAGGGAAGGCTGTGCCTCCCCAAACAGCCTGCCCCTCACCCCCTATCCATCCCCTCCCACTTCCTGCCCCCCGACTGCCCCCCTCTGAACCCCCGACCCATCCAATCCCCCCTGCTCCTTGTCTCCTGGCCACCCCCTCCTGGGACCAACCCCGCCCCCCCGCTCCCTGTCACCTGACTGCCCCGACCCCTATCCACACCCCCACCCCCTGACAACCCCCCCGGGACTCCCACGCCTATCCAACCACCCATGTTCCCCATCCCCGACCGCCCCCCACAGAACCTCCGCCCCATCCAACTGCCCCCTGCTCCCAGTCCCCTGACTGCCCCCGGGACCCCATGCCCCTTATCCAACCCCCCCGCCCCTTGCCCCCTTACCATGCAGCTCAGAGTGGCAGGACTGGCAGCTGCGTCACCCAGAGCCAGCCGCACTGCCCACACGGTCCCATGGCTGCGGGGGAGGACGGACAGCAGGGGAGGGTCCGGGGGCTAGCCTCCCCAGCTGGGAGCTTAAGGGCCAGTCAGGATGGATGTGGTTGTGGCCAGAGTTTGTCCACCTCTGTCTTACAGACTCCTAGGGGTAGTTTTAAGTTTTTCCAGGTTACTGGGTGGGGCTCAAGCCAGTTCTGTTTTGTATTGTTAAGAGGAACCTCCCAATATTGAAGCCGGCCCTTGTTGCTGCTGACTCCACCTGGCAGAAGGGTTACAGCAAGAGACAATATTGGGACTGTTCTAAGATGTTCTAACTGGACAATATGCTGTGATTGAAGAATTCAGATTCCTTGGTTGCCCCCAAAAGGTAAGCTCACCAACTGAATCCCAGTCCACATCATTAGTGACTGAAAGATGTCATTTGATCACTGCTTGGATTATGTGAAATTAATAAGTGGTCCAGTGGTGAGCTGGAGCCGGTTTGCACCAGTTCACCGGAACTGGTTGTTAAATTTTGAAGCAGTTAACCCACTTCCCTGCAGGGGGCGCTGAGGCTTTGATGGGCTCTGGCTGGGAAGTGATGTAATTCCTCCTCCGGCCGCCGGGGGCGCTGCGGGAGCCATGTGGGCTGCCGCCTGGCTCTAGGCATGAGCCCTGCTGCTGCTGCTGCTCCCCTGACTCCTGGCCCTGGGGCTCCCGCTGCTGCCTGGTGGGTCCCCGGCTGCTCTGCTGGGCCTGGGCTGCTCAGGCTGCTCTCCCCGTGAGTACCCACCACCCTGTCTGCAGCCAGCCCCGCACCCCCTGCCCACAGCCAGCCCTGCACCCCCTGCCTGCAGCCAGCCCCCGTCTCCAGCCACCCCCTGCCCTGCCTCCAGCCACCCCCTACACCTCCTGTCTCCAGCCAGCCCTGCACCCCCCTGCCCTGCCTGCAGCCAGCCCCTACCTCCAGTCGGCCCCTGCCCTGTCTCCAGCCAGCCCCACACCCCCTTGCCTCCAGCCAACCCCACACCCTTCTGTCTCCAGCCAGCTCTGCACCCCCTGCCCTGCCTGCAGCCAGCCCTGCACCCCTTGCCTCCAGCTGACCCTGCCCCACACCCCTGTCTGCAGCTAGCCCCACATCCACTGATGTCCTGCAGTTCCCAGGGCAGTAACCCTGCACACCTGCTTCAATGAGGGGGGCAGGGAGCAGCTGGGACCCACACGTGCACACCCTAGGGAGACCAGACAGCAAATGTGAAAAATCAGGACAGCGGGTGGGGGGTAATAGGAGCCTATATAAGACCCCAAAATCAGGACTGTCCCCATAAAATTGGGACATCTGGTCAACCTAGCATACCCCCAAGGAGTGGCGGGGACCCACACATGTGAAACGGAGCTCATTTCTAGTTCAGGCCCATCTTTTTAAAAAAGAACTTGAGGCAGGGTTAACACACACCCGTATTTTCCCGGACAGGTCAGGCTTTCTGGTTCTTAAATCACGGTCCGGGAGGAATTTTTAAATTTAAATTTTAAATTTCCCGGGGAAATACGGAGGTATGGTAACCCTGTTGGTACAAAAAATACAGACTGTGGCACATCCCTTAAATCAGAACTTTTTATAGGGAACCGGTTGTTAAGATTTTGGCAGCTCATCACTGAAGTGATCCCATTTCAATTTCTATGGTTTTGTTTTGAAGATACACAGAAGGCACCAGGAGCTGTGACCTCTGAGCACTTTTGAAAATCAGGCTACCTTCTGGAAAGAGGCCTGATCTATATTACAAAGTTAGGTCAACGTAAGTCGCTTTGCGTCAACCTTGATGCATGCGTCTAAACTCAACATTGATGCATGTGTCTAAACTCAAATTTGTCTGCAGCCCTGTTAAGGGGATGCAGTAAAACCATGGTCGACCTACAGAGGTCAACACAGTGCGAGTGTGATCTGTATTGACACTTACATTCCTCCAGCAGCTGTCCCACAATGCCGGACAGTGACAGCTCTGGTCACGATTGTCAACTCAACTGTCCAAGGGTCATGGAGCCTGGAAGCCCTCTTCTGGCTGGAGTAGACAGGAGGCACCGGATCTCCTGGGCCTGAAGGGAGAAGATGCTGTGCAAGCACAGCTATGGTCTAGCCATAGAAACATGGACATCTATGGAAAACTTGCACGGGGATGCAGGGAAAGGGGTATGATGGATCAGCAGCAGCGCTGTGGAAAAGCAAAGGAAATCCAGCAGGTGAACCACAAGGCTGGGGAGGCCAACAACTGATCTGGTGCTGAGCCATACACCTGCTGCTTTTACAAAATGCTGCATGCCATAATTGGCAGAGATTCCACCAGCACCCTGCAGAACACCATGGATACCTCAGAGGAGTCTGAGACACAGACCTGTGCTGTGAGGAGGGAGGGAGGACATAGTGGGTGTGTCCAGCTATCCTGTGAGCCAGGTCCTGTTAAAGAGTCTGCTGCCATCTAGCTAGCCTCGCCAGCCAAGTGTGGACAAGCCCATTGACAGAGAAGGAACCTCAGGTAAGTGTGCACCTGCATTTTCCCTTATAATGTTTAAATGTAAAGAGGGTGCCTGGCCTGTCCCCAAGTTAACCAGACACAGGCTGGGGCCAAAAGGGAAGGGCAAGCAGCAGGGCGCTACAGGGAGGAGCGTGGGCGTGGCCACGCCAGGCTGTTTGGGGAGGCATAGCCTTCCCCAGCCCATGCGACGCACCACCCACGCCCAGGATTACTACGGGCATTTCAGTATCACCAATGGCAATCCACTTGTTGGGAAAGAATATGTATCACCCCACTGCAGTTCGAGAACACCGCTGCCACAAATCCATCCACTGTGTCCTGCACATTACTGAGAGTCACAGTCCTGTGTAGCAAGAGATGATTAATTGCCCTACACACTTGCATGACAACAGCCCCCACTGTCGATTTTCCAACCAGAATTTCCCACTGACCGGTAGCAATCCGGTGGTTCAAGCGTCCATAGTGCAATCACAACTTGCTTCTCAGCTGTCAGTACAGCTCTCATTCTGGTATCCATGTGCTGCAGGGCTAGGGCAAGCTGATCACACAGATCAAGGAATGTGGCCTTTTGCCTCCAAAAGTTCTGTAGCCACTGCTCATCATCCCAAACCTTCATTATGATGCAATTCCACCAATCAATGCTCATAACCTGGGCCCAGAAGCAGCACTAGGCCATCTGAAGCTGTTCTTTGAATGTCACCAACAACCTTGAATTGTTTCTCGCTATGTCCCCTAACTATGTCTCCTTGAAGAAATCATCATGTCCCCCAGCGTTGTGGGTCTTCCTGCGGGTCCAGCAAATACCAGAGGATCGTGTGTCCTGTATTTGCGATGTTTATGAACACAGCATTGTGTGGGCTCCATGCTTCTGTCAGAGATGGCAGTCAGTGAAAAGTGCCACATGGGTTTGAGAGAGATTTTTTTTAAAAAGGCACAAAAATTATGGGATATTGATGGCATTATGGGATGGAGAAAGTTGCATGTTGGGAACTCTAGCTCCTAGAGACCTCTGGGTGAGTCATTTCTATCCCTCAACACACTGAAAACTCCCCAGAAGGCACTGCACCAGACAGTGACGCGTGTGTTGTATCAACCAGGCAAGGTACTAACAAGCTTCAAAAGGACTTTATTTTCAAAGTGGAAACCTCTTTACCAAGCTGCTGCTGCACCCTCTGTAGCTTTCTCCTAGCCTCTCAACTCCTCCCCCATCCTTCCTGTTTCCTGTCCTTTCAGACTTCCAACAGCCAGTGCTCCCAATTATAATAATTACAAGCAACATCTAAACAGCACATTCCCTCCTCTCTTAAGAAACTCTCCCAATTAAAATAAACATTATTGTTCTAACCACAGGAACAAATATGAAACAAGACACTATACTGTTGGCAGAAATATCACACTGAAAACACTGAAGATACTACATAACATAGTCTCTAGTCCAGACAGGTGGTCGTCTGGGTCTAACAGGCCATCTCTCAAGCCCCGGTTCCAGTGCAATGTCTTGTTGTGTTGGTACTATGGTGAAGTCATCCAATGCAGACTGGGTGTTGGCAAAATCTCCTCTTGGTGCATAGGCAGGTGCAAGATAAGAAGCATTCCATACCTGCCCATCAGAAAGTCAATAGGTGTAAGGTTCCTTCTTCTCTATGATTTTAAGAGGAGCTGTGAATTTATGGTCCCCTTTGCATAAAATTCCAGGTTTTCGTATTCTAAAGAAGGAACCACACTCAAACTTTGGGTCCTTAGCCCCCTGCCATTTGTCTGTGAAAGCCTTAGACTTTGCTTGGCTCTGTTCAACTGTTTTTCTCACATCATCCCTGATTGGGGCATCAGGTCATGCCTTCAACAATCCAGCTATGTTCAGTTTCGTATTCATCTGTTTCCCAAGCAGTAACTCTGCGGGTGATCTTTGCGTTGTGGCATGTTGCGTAGCCCGGTATGCTTGCAAGAAATCAGTAGTGAAGGGTATCCACAATCGCCCTTCCAGTTTAGCCGTTTGCAAATTCTCATTCAAACTTCTGTTAAACCGTTCGATTTCCCCATTGGCTTGAGGGTAATATAGGGACGACCTTCTGTGTAAAATGTTCCTCTGTGCTAGAAAAGTTTCAAACTCCAGGGAAGTAAATTGACTACCATTATCTGAAACTAGTTCTTTGGGGTTACCTTCCCTGCTAAAAACTGAAGAGAGGAACTTAATTACGGTAGCAGAAGAGATTTGCGATGTAAACACTACCTCAGGCCATTTACTGAAATAGTCTATTAAAGTGATGGCATAACGGCAGTCAATTGGAGCAATATTAAAGGGTCCTACAAGGTCAATCGCCACTTTTTCCCATGCAGATTCAGGAAGAGGAACAGGCTGTAATGGAGGGGTACATGTCACTGCTGTCTTATCATGCATTTGGCAAATGACACAGGATTTTATGAGTGCTTCAGTTTGAGAATCCATCTCTGGACACCAATATGGATCCCGTAATTGTTGTTTGGTTCGGACAATTCCTTGATGAGTATTATGTGCCAGGTGTAAGAGTTTTGACTGTAATGCTTCTGGCACAAAGAGCCAGTGTGTACCTCGTAGCACACAGCAATCAAACAAAGAAAGTTCATCCCGAACTCTAAAATAAGGCAGCAAAACTGGGTCAAGGTTTTTAGGGTGACTGGGCCATCTATTTGTCAGAAATTCCCGTAGTTTTTGTTGAATTGGACATGCTGAACAAGCAGCTTGAAATTGTTCTCTTGTAACTGCAGCAAGAGCGCTTGTAATAAGCGCAACCACTACATCCTCATCCTCCAGTGGACCATCTGGTGAAGGCAAAGGCAGGCGAGAAAGGCAATCAGCGACCACATTTTGGTTTCCAGGCTTATATTCCAGTTCATAATTGAAAGAGAGTAGCCTTGCAGACCATCGAGCAATACGGTATCCTGCTCTTCCCAGTCCTTCCATGTGAGCAACGTCGTCAAAGGGCTGTGGTCTGTGCGCAACTTGAACATGCGGCTCCACAGGTAAGTTCTCCATTTTTTAGTAGCCCAGACACAAGCAAGTGCTGCTTTTTCGACGGTAGAATATTTTCTCTCAGCGTTACTAAGTGTCCTTGAAGCAAATGCAACAGTCCTCTCTGTGTTGTCCTCATGCAGTTGTGTGAGAACAGCCCCAAGTCCATAATCAGAAGCATCAGTAGTTACAATTGTGGACAATGCAGGACTGAATAGTGCAAGTACTGGACTATGGACAATCAAGTCTTTCACCATTTTCAAACTAGCTTGTGCCTCCGTTGTCCACACTAAAGCTGAACTTCTCCATAGTAATTCCCATAACGGTTCAATGACAGAAGCATAATTGGGAATGAATTTTGCATACCAGGGGGTAAGACCCAAGAAGGAACGTAAGGTTTGCAAATCTGTTGGAGGAGGAGCATTTGAAATTGCCCGGATATGATCTGGATCAGGTTTTAGTCCAGCCTGTGAAATTGTATGCCCCAAAAAGGAGAGTTCAGTTTGTCTAAATTTGCATTTGGACCTATTGAGCTGGGAGGCCTGCTGTGCTGATGCAGTTTAGTACAGACTGCAGGTTACTGTCATGCTCCTCAGCAGTATTTCCAAACATGATAATGTCATCCAGATAGCACTGAACTCCATGTGGATTCTTCAGAATCAATGACATCATTTTTTGAAAGGCACTTGGGGCAGATGCGAGACCGTATGGAACATGTTTAAAATGAAATAGTCCCTCGTGTAATAAATGCTGTGAGGTCTCTGCTATCTTCATGCAACATAACCTGGTGGTATGCACTCTACAAATCAAGAGTAGAAAACATCTTTGCTCCACGGAGTTCTGCAAATACTTCTTCTATGTGAGAAAGAGGATGGCTGTCAATCACAATAGCTTTATTTGGCTCCCTTAAAGCCACACAAAGGTGAATGCCTCCACCCTTCTTCTGCATCATTACTATAGGCGAATCCCATTCCGAGGAGTCGATCTCTTCAATAATGTCCTTTTGAACAAGTTTTCTAAGTTCCTCTGAAACAGCTTCCCTGACTGAAAATGGTAAGCGCCGTAACTTCTGTCATACAGGCATCACATTATTCCGCATTTTAACTTTATGCAGAAACCCATAAGCATAGCCGAGTTTCTCCTCAACCTGGTGTTGGGTCCCAGCTGAAACTGGTGTGTGTACCGCAAGAGTGCTTTGCTGAGGAAGATCAATTCGTCCATTAACTACCCTGAGATTTAAAGCAACCAATAAATCTCTGCCAAGGATAGGAGTGCCTTTGTGGACAATGTAGAACTCTGCAGTTACACAACAATCACCAAAAGTAACTATTGCTGGCAGGCAGCCATGTACAGGAATATGGTTTTTCAAATAGCACACCAAGTGAAGCATGGGTTCAGTAAGAGGCACATCTTTAAAGTAATGCAGATAGATGGAATCAGGTAGTATAGATACTGCTGAGCCGGTGTCCAACATTAGCTGAATAGAGTGTGGTCTGCCTGAGGGTATGGCGGAAACGTTTACAATGCACTTTATCTCTTCTGGAATATGTGCAGTAGTGATTTTGTCCACGCTCTGCACAGTAACACCTAGTGTTGTAATAGCATGCACCTGTTGATTGAACTGGCTACTGCGATATACTTTCGCAAAGTGTCCAATCTTTTTGCAATGATTGCACTGAGCTACTTTTGCCGGACATCCTGTGTAGCTTGCAAGGTGTTGTGGGGATCCACAGCGAAAACATGCTTTTACTGTATTTTGAATTTGCTGATTCGGTGGTTTTTCATTAGTTTTCCTCTTGAAATTGTGTGTCTGCAGTGGTAATGAACTTTTCTGCAAAGGAATCACAGCCTGGACTGTGCCTCCTGTATCCATGCTCATTATTTTGGCTTCAGCTGTAGTTGACTCAATCTGAATACCAAAGGTTATTGCTTTTTCTAGTGTAAGTTCTGGTTCTAGAAGCAAGCGTTCTCTTACATGAAGCATGGTTGTTTTCTCAATGAGCTGGTCTCTAATAATCTCATCTGCCATATTCCCAAAGTCACAAGTTATAATCAAAAAGAAAAGGAGTACTTGTGGCACCTTAGAGACTAACCAATTTATTTGAGCATGAGCTTTCGTGAGCTACAGCTCACTTCATCTGATGAAGTGAGCTGTAGCTCACGAAAGCTCATGCTCAAATAAATTGGTTAGTCTCTAAGGTGCCACAAGTACTCCTTTTCTTTTTGCGAATACAGACTAACACGGCTGTTCCTCTGAAACAAGTTATAATCAAACTCCTCAGGGAATCAATATACTGCATTATAGTTTCCCCTTGTTTCTGTTCACGCTGGCGAAATCTGTAGCAATTAGCTACTACATTCACTTTTGGTACCAAAAAATGCTTTAATGCAGTGAGTGCAGTCTCATATTTATCATCTGCAAGGGGAAAAGTGTAAAATATACACTGCCCTTCTGCTCCAAGGCAGTGGATTAGCAGAGCATACTTTCTTACTTCAGAAATCTATGTAGCACTGATTGCAAGCAGATAAGTCTCAAACATATGGATTCAGGTAGTAAAACCAGTTGGAGGCTCACCTGGCCTTTGCAGACAGGGTTCAGAGGCAGGAGATCACCAAAATGTTGTATCAACCAGGACTTTATTTTCAAAGTGGAAACCTCTTTACCAAGCTGCTGCTGCACTCTCTGTAGCTTTCTCCCAGCCCCTCAACTCCTCCCCCCTCCTTCCTGTTTCATGTCCTTTCAGACTCCCAACAGCCAGTGCTCCCAATTCTAATAATTACAAGCAACATCTATAAACACCACAGCGTGGTACACTGGGACTATCTACACAGGATACACTATACTTTGCATCAACACAAGCACTCCCAGCGCACGTGTGCACGCATATGAACAATATAACTTGGGCAGCTTGATGCCAACGTAACTTGTATCAGCCAAAGTTTGAAGTGTAGACAAGACCAGAGAGTTTCACTTTGCTACCTCATTTCAAATATGATTAATGCCTAAATTCCACACCTTTCCCATAACACAAACACCCCTTCTCAATTTCTTCATTTCTAATGAACCTTAGAGACATTACTGACATACAAAATACCATCCAGTATGGAAATATAGCTCAAAAAGAAAAATAAATTTACAAAAATTAAATGTTAGCTATTTTATTTACATAATTCTTTTTTTTTACTATTTCCCAACTCTGTTTTAGTCCCAGTTATATTTATTTTTTCTCTGAGCAGACTTTGACTGACTTCTGTGTAACAGTGGCAGCATGCAATACAGTTCATGAGGCAACCTAAGGTGGCTTGCCCCATACTGCTTTAAACAAGCATTTACTGCTGGTCACAACTACCTCATCCTCGCCTTCAATCGTTGTACTGTTTGTCACAGTTCAGGGCAACTGCACCTATATTCCCACTCTGTGAGCCAGCAAGGACACCCAACCTTGGCTCCTGGCTCTTAGCTGTCATCTTTCTTGGGCAGAGACCCATGTCTCTCTCCCTCCTGACTGGATTTTTCCAGGCTGCACAATTCCCTGCCTACAGTAGGTACAGATGTCCATTCCAATGGTACCTTGGCACCATAAACCAAACTTAAGGTAGTATCAGGTGTAATCTGTATTTTTAACTGCCCCAACCTGCTAGCAAAATTAGTTGTCCACAGAATCATTTGGTTTCCAGGTCCTGTAGATCCTCCCTTTCGACTGGGGGGGAGGAGGGCGAGCACCCGCCGGCCCACTCCTCAGAACCCAATAGGTACAATGTGATATCCGCAGCACGCCAGACTGCCTAAAAGGCCAGTGTCTGCTCTTTGCTTTCTTTCCAGAGGCTTTGATGCAGTGAAGACCGTCCAGGATATGGCAGGAAATTCCTGTATCGATCTCACTCTCCTTATTTGCATGCTCATTGCCTTTTACAAGACAGCGCAGTGCAGTGCTATGTAGCTAGAGCTGATAAAAAAAGAAACTTGAATTTTGATTTTTTTTTTTTTAAATCGTGTCCATTCCTGCCGGCTCTATATTTACCAAATAGTTCCGTGACACTTCCCCCTCCCCCCAGCAGATGTATTAAAGGTGACACGCAACTGCTTTTTAAAAACGGGGTTGTGCCTTTTGGGCTTCTGTGAGCAACGTGATGACCTGGAATGCCTGCTGTTTCGGGCTGTGTGTGGGCTGCCCCCCCCCCCCCCCCCGCCATGTCTCCCCCTTTTGATACCGTCAGCCCGGAACACAGCGGCGGTAGCGGGAGGGCTCTTTCAAAACCATCACCCCCCCGGTCCAGAGACGTCTCCTAGGAACGCGCTGCGCCCGCGGCCCCCCGGGCACAAAGGAAGGGCTGTGTGTAAGCGGCTGCTGCACACGGGAACTGACTCCAGGAGTCCTGCGATCCAGGCCTGGGCCCCCAGCACTGAGCCCGCCGCGCGCGCCCTTCCCCCCAGTGCCAGGAGCGGGGCGGGGCGGGGCGGGGCGGGATCCCCCGCCTTGTACTAAACTCCAGGATGCGGCTCTTGCCCCCTGGCCGTCCCCGGGGGGTGCATCAGGCTGCGCCGCCCAGGGACCGGGCCAGTGCGGGGGCCGCCCCCCCGCAGCGCTTTGCTGGCCACTGAGGTGGCGCTGGGCAGCCGGCAGGGGGCCGCCATGAGGGCAGAGGCGCGGCAGGACGCTCCGTGGAGCCCGCCGGGCCGGCAGGGGGCGGTGGCCTCCGTCAGAGCAGCTAGAGGCGCCTCCCTGCTGCCTCGGCCGGCGCGTCACACGGCGGGCGGCCTCTGCTGCCGGAGGAATTGTGGCCGCCCCATTTTGGAATCCCCGCGGGCCGAGCGTTCCAGCCTCATTGTCCCCGCGTTCTGGCCCGCCCAGGAGGCGCGCGCCCCGCAGGTTGGTGCCCGAGACCCCCGGGGGCGGGGTTGGAACCAACCGCCCCCTTGCGCCGCCCGGTCGCCCCCGGCCCTTCCCCCCGCTCTGCTGCGCGCGAGCGGCCTGTGGCCCCGGCCTGGGCCTGCGGGGGAGGCCCGAGAAGCCCCGACCTGGGCGGCGGCGGGACTCGGGGCCGGCTCGCGCTGTGTCCGCCGCGCCTCCGCCGGCGCCCAGCCCCTTCCGCCCCGCGCTCCGGCAGCTAGGGCCGCTTGCCTGAGGCTTTCCCCGGGTGCGTGGGGCCCTGGCCTCGCGCCGCAGAGGCCGCTCTGGTGCTGCGCTGTGCCCCGTTGTCGAGTGCCCGGCCGCCGGGCTGCTGTGAGCAGCCGCAGCTAATGGCAGACCATGAAGCTGACTCGGCACCCAGGACTTCAGACGGGCCTGCTCCGTGCCCGGGCTCTGTCGGGTGTGCCAGGCGTGGGTGTAGGGCACCGAGACCGGAGTGGTCGCAGTAAATTAGCTTTGATGAGTTGATGAGCCAGCCAGTCATGACGTTAATCCTGTCAACCCTGTTTTAATGCTCTCTCTGCTGCAGAGTGTCTATACCTCATTCCTGTCATCCTAGGTTTAGTAAGTTTTATACAGTCACTGTATATTTTATCTGTAGCTGAATTTCTTTTGACATTAAACTCAACTCACGGTGTTTAAAAGTAACTTTGGGCTGATCTGATTTAAAACCACCAAAAAGGAAATGCAAAGTGAAGGCAGAAATTGATTTATTTGTCAAGCCATTTTTGTCTAGGTATTATAGTTCCTAACTTACATAACAGAAGCTCTTATATTCTACTAATTTCTGTTTAGCAGCTGTCTTTCTAATACTATGCTGGAA
This sequence comes from Caretta caretta, assembly GCF_965140235.1. Lineage (NCBI taxonomy): Eukaryota > Metazoa > Chordata > Testudines > Cheloniidae > Caretta > Caretta caretta. Next base: position 135,794,987 of record NC_134207.1, read on the forward strand.
TTGGAAAAGGTTCAGAAAAGGGCAACAAAAAGGATTAGGGGTATGCAACAATTTCCGTATGAAGAGAGATTAATAAGACTGGAAATTCTCAGCTTGGAAAAGAAATGACTTGGGGGGATATGATCGAGATCTATAAAATCACGACTGGTGTGGAGAAAGTAAATAAGGAAGTGTTACTCCTTCTCATAACACAAGAACTGGGGGGTCACCAAATAAAATTAATAGGTAGGAGGTTTAAAACGAACAAAAGGAAGTATTTCTTCACACAACGCACAGTCAACCTGTGCCAGAGCATGTTGTGAAGGCCAAGACTATAACAGGGTTAATAAAGAACTAGATAAGTTCATGGAGGATAGGTCCATCAATGTCTGTTAGCCAGGATGGGCAGGGATGCAAGCCATGTTCTGAAGTGTCCCTAGCCTCCGTTTGCCAGAAGCTGTGCATGGGCAACACAAATGGACACTTGATGATTCCCTCTGAAGCACATGGCATTGGCCACTGTTGGAAGACAGGCTACTGGGGTAGATGGACCATTGGTCTGACCCAGTATGGCTGTGCTTATGTTCTCTCGTCTGTTGATTTGGTGTCATGGTAAAGTAGCAGAAATCAGGTGCAGTAGAGGACCAACAGCAAACAAGTTAACTCTTCCAAACATTAGATGAAACAAGTCTGTTCTTGGACTCCAAAAATTCAGTTACATTTAAATTTTGCCCCCTCAACACACACATGCAGACACGTGAGAGAGAAAAAATGGAGTTGTGCTTTTTTTTTAGGTTAAAATTATGGATGAAAGTAAGTGTGTATAAAAGAAATGCTGGCATAGCAGCATGTGATCCAATAGTTAGTCTCTTCTATTTTATACCATCGAACAAAATGAATTATTCCTTTGGTGAGTTAGCAGATGTAAATATTTTTGGTTGTTCTGGATTTTCTTGTGTTTTAATTTTATTTCTGAAATTGGTCAGAGAGGAATCTAGCAACATTCTTGCTTTCCATATAACTCTAACAAGAGTTAGCAAATACCGTTTTAAAAGAACCTGTCTAAATTATACAGCAGAAAGTGCTGCTTAGATGGCTTGTAGAGTTACCATTTTTTCCTTTCAAGGACCACATGCTGCTGAATAGAAACAGGTGCTCATGTCAATTTACAGTGGTTAAGTGGTACATACTTGAATTAGAAAGCAGGGAGTGAAGCTGATCCTGACTGAAACAAAGCATAACTATTTGAGTGAACATAGACATTTCACAGTGAAGAATGAGTGACTTTTTCTCATCTAAATTAAATGGTTCTTATGTATAATAATTTACTGGTTTATTTTTTTACTGCTTATAAATGACCATTTTTCATGTTTTCTCATGCGTACGTGTTTTTTACTCTGCAGTTACAGATAAGAAATACAGCAAAAGCAAATGCTGGTTTCTAACAGGAAATTTCAGTTCTGTAATGTACCTGTTATCTGATTAAAATCCACACCTTTCCAGGCTGTACAGGCTCAGTCTAGTGTTTGTGGGGGAGTTTTTTAATGTTGAATTCTGTCTGTTGATACCCTTGGAGGGATTGCAGTTTTTGTATGCTGTTTGGGACTTGATTTTTCCCCTGCATATTACAGGCTTCTTCCCATGGGTTGAATCATGCTTTCCTTAGATTAGTCATATATTAGTCTAAGGTTTGATCTCAATCTGTGACCTTCTGCTTGTGTTTGTTTTGTTGTTCGTTACCTCCGTAGCATCTAGCAGCCCTAGTCCTGGACCAGGACCCCATTGTTCTGAGTCCTGTACAGACACACAACAAAAAGACAGTCCCTGCCTTAGAGAGCTTACAATCCCTTATAGTTTTAAAGTGACTCCATCAGCATTGCATCTACTCAAATTAAAGAAAAGTTAATGATAACTTTAGCAATAGTTGCTATGTATTTGTGTTATTGTACACAGTGATCTCCAATCAAGCAGAGGGCCTCATTATGCTGAGTGCTTTACAAACATACAGTAAAATATGGTCCCTCGCTCTCTCTGACAGTTTTTGTTGTTTTGTAGTCACATTTTTCTATTTAACTCTCCCCTGTTGCTGTGTGGGAGACCCTCACATACAAAAGGGGGAAACGACTGATAGGAGGGCAAAAAATGTCATTGTACACAAAAGGCTGAAAACCAACTGAAAGCTTTCTCTGTCTCTTTCGCATTGTATTATCTTAGTCATTTCTTGTGACAATAGAAGGCTTACAAAAAATCAAACATATTTTTTTCTTTAAAATGATCATGTCCCTTTTTTAAAGACCTATGGCTTGCATCCTACTGACTAGAGACTTCCGGCGTTTGCTCTTTGGTTAAAAGTGGAGAGACCTATAAATAAGTCTCTTTGGGGCATGGGCCAACCTTTTGCTTTGTGTGTGTACTTGGCCTAGGGGTCCTTGCCCTTCTCCATGATGAGGCCTTCTAGGTGCTATGATAATACAAATAATAAATAGTAATACATCTTTGATAGCTGGGACTAATTTTATATCTTCGTTTCATCCTTTGCAATGTCTAACGCATTAACAGTGTTTCATAAACTTTACTAACACACTTGCACCAGGATTGCATCAAATGTGCAATTGCTCAGACAGGCAAGGACCTGACACTGGCTTGTTTATGTCTTCTCCTCCCGCCATATTTTGATCACTTTCTTTTGACATGCTGCCTTTCTTTCCTTCCAAGTAATGGCATCTTATACCTGCATCACTTGCCGTGTGGCTTTTAAGGATGCTGACATTCAGCGTGCCCACTACAAAACCGACTGGCATAGATATAATCTAAAACGGAAAGTTGCTGACATGCCACCTGTCACTGCCGAGAATTTCCAAGAGAGAGTCCTAGCTCAGAGAGCGGTGACAGAGGAACAGAACAAAGTCACTGCCACCTACTGCACAGCTTGCAGCAAGAGGTTCTCCACTTTGAATGCCTATGAGAATCATTTGAAGTCCAAGAAGCACCTAGAACTTGAAAAAAAAGCTGTCCAGGCTGTCAACAAGAAAGTAGAAACCTTAAATGAGAAGAACCTGGAAAAGGGGCTGGCCCAGGAGAGTCCAAACAAAGATGCAATGAATACAGCTATTCAGCAAGCCATCAGGCCCCAACCATCCTTGTCTCCTAAGAAGATACCATTGCTCCTAACTGATACAAGCAGCTCTCCACCTTCTGCTGGAGGTAATTTGTCACAGAGCAGAGAGCAACTGGAAAAACCTCCAAGGCTACAGTGGTTTGAACAGCAGGCAAGGAAGCTGGCAAAACAGGATGCAGAGGATGAGGAGCAAGATGAGGAGATGGAAGAAGGTAAGAAAACCAGCAAGGTGGTAAAATGGTGGCTCTGGGTAAGCAAACTTAGTGGTTGGTTTTGGGTAGAAGCCCCATGTTGTTGTTGGGTTTGGTGTTTTTTTTTTTTTTTTTTTTAATTTTTTTAAATAAAATTTCTCCAGGCAGGAAAACATTCTTAACAATTCTCTGGGGGAGGCTTTTTTCTTATGAAACTTCACACAGCAGAGGTTCCCACCAAAAAATATTTGCCATGAAGAGGGAAGAAAGATTCAAGTCTAGCAAGGTTTAGTGGCCAGTGAACTCATTCATCACTTTTTTTTTCTTTTTAAAGATAAACTGAAAAGTTTTCTAGTTACTAAGAATAGAGGTCATGTGTTTTCTCTTATAACTGCTGCTTCTATCATGTCCATCAAAAGCAGTGCAGGGACCTGCACTCTTTAGCTTAATGCTCCACTCTGTTACAGCAGATTTATGCTGAAGTAATTCCATTGATGTCAGTGGGGATCAGGGCCCCATGTGTTAGATGTTAGACACATCATCAACTGTTGTTCGGTAAACCCATGTTTCTGTACTCTATTTTGGAAGATACATAAAGAAGAAACAAACGTGAAACTATTTTGCATTAAGATATATTTAAGTTGTAACACTGTCTCAGGAAGTTTCTAAGCGTTCATTTTACCTTTAACTTTTTGATCAGGACTATTTTTCTACCAGTGCTGTTCGTTCAGAGTGTACGGTGAAAGGATTAGAGAGAGGAAGAAAGGAGTAGTCTCTCTCTGATTATCCTGGGACTAACGCAGCTACAGCAATACTGCAAACACAGGTCAAAGGATTGTCAGTTTGAGGCTTTTAAAGCTAGAAACCAATATCCGATATTAACGTTACCAGGTCACTGGTTTGAATCACATCTAGGTTGGTAATTAATAGTTACCATCTGAGAACTCTTTAGTGGCCTATGTGAAATGAGTTTATTGTCTTTGAGTTGCTAGTGGACATCACAAACAGCCTTCTCCCAGTTGGCACTGTTTTTGGCACTTACAGAAGATGAAAGTGTCACGGGAAATTATCTTGAACCCCCCCCCATACTCTCACCCTTCCCAGTGAAATTTGAAAACTATTGGCAGAGCAATGTATGGGATCTTGCATGAGTATCAGAGGAGAAATAACCATGACTGGAAGAAGTACAAGGGACACAAAAACAATTGCATAGCTCCAGTTACTTTAAGAACTCCTGCTTATAGATAACTTAGAATGTTTCTTTTGTCGTAAAGATGTATGTATGAAAAAGAGTATGTTTGGTTTTATAACTTTCTGCTCATGCTGCTAAGTCACTACAGGAAATCAAAATCCTCATGTTTATGAGAGAATTGTGTTGTGTTTTACCAGTTATGCTTTGTTTTAATGCTGCATGGTACAATAATAATGTTGCTCCTAAACAGCAAAAGGATTTTCATACTAGAGACGATTGTAACTAAATTCGTAGATCTGGTGATCCTTTCATGAGCAGTTTTGAATTTTACCTTAAGCTTCCATCATTTCTTTGTAAGTTAATTTTGACAGTGGTATGAGCTCACCACTTGATTGATTTAAATGTCTGTATGGTAATTAGAACATACAGCGTTTTATATCCGTTTATAATTATTATTGGTGTTGTCAGCATATTCTGTACTAGAGCATACAGATTACGCTTGTTTGCCTGAAAAAAAGATTATGTAAATAAACCTAATGTTTTAACTTGCACTGAAAGGCTGGGAGGATGTGGATTCTGATGAAGTTGGAGAGTCTGAAGATGAGCAGATGGACAGTGCAGTGGATGAAGATGAGAAACAGATTGCTGCTGGTGCAGTACCACTCACAGACTGCTTGTTTTGTCCTCACCATTCAAGCTCTCTCATGAAAAACATGGCCCACATGACAAAAGCCCATAGTTTCTTTATTCCAGATATAGAATACCTTGTGGATCTCAGAGGACTGATTAAGTACTTGGGTAAGCATGACTCTTCTTCCCCTCCCCCTACTCCAACAAGGTTAAATACCCTGTTCTATTGCAATAAACAGATTTGAGCTATGGCTTCAGTGTCAGATGGTATTCATGACTTTCATTCAGTCACATGTATGACTTAATTCTAGTAGATATAGGAATAACCATATTATATCAGGCCTCAGGTCTGTTTAGTTCAATGTACTGTCTCTGACAGTGACCAGTACCAGATGGTTCAGGGGAAGGTATAAGAACCCTGCATTGGACAGCTTTCGGTTATTCTGCCCCCATATTAGGTCTTAACCTGATCTCTGAGGAGTATTGGTTTAAACAGCTTGAGGTTTATGCAAAAAACCTCAAGTTCTAAAATATTTACACTGGGTGTGCCTATTACTTGGACGCATAGCTCTCCTAGTGAATGATGATGCAAATATTTGCCAAAGTACTATAACAGTTATGAGAAAGCAGCTCCACTGCAAATGGAATGTTTCCTATAATCAAACTAGATTCATATTAAATTTATCTATCCTCACTAAAGCTCTTCCACAGCAACTGACTTCTTGGAATGAGCAAGAAAATGCACGAAACAAAACCTTTTTTATAGCATCTCACAGAGAGTTTTTGCCCAGTGTGTGTGATGCCCTCTGTTGTGTCATTTGAATTATTCTTTAAACACATGGACTTCGTCCGTGAAGAGGCAGAGTGTGGTTAGAGTACAGGGGGACCATGGCCCTAATTCAGTTTCTGGCAGTGACTTTCTAACTTGGAGAAAGTCATTTACCGTGCCTGTGACTCCAAGTGGAGATAACCACTTCAGGGATGTTGAAATTGATCATTGAATTGAATGTAAACTCAAAATATATATATATATATATATATTTATATTTTTTTCTGCTGCCCAGGAGAAAAAGTTGGTGTTGGGAAAATCTGCCTGTGGTGCAATGAGAAGGGGAAATCCTTCTACTCAACAGAGGCGGTGCAGGGTCATATGAACGATAAAAGCCACTGCAAACTCTTCACAGATGGGGATGCTGCCTTGGAATTTGCAGACTTCTATGATTTTAGGTGAGGACATTTGTTTTTCTTTCTTGCCACAGAGTTGGAAGCAGAAAGAAGTGTTGAAACTTGAAACCCATTTTTTCCACTGTTGACCTTCTAAAAACTAGACCTATTTCTAATGTTTACACTTAAGGTCCTAGCAGTTCTTGGAAAATCAATTCATCAGTCAGAAGCTGTCTTGGAGACAAAGCTACTGCGCACATGAGAAAAAATAACACCTTAAGCGTTCACTTTAATACTAATAATATATTAAACAACCTTTCCAAGTTTGTAAGTGCTTAATGGTATGTGCTGTTGGTCGGTGTGTGGTTTTATTTATTTATTTAAAATGAAATGTTAGACCTATTAGGATGCTGTTATCCATTCATACCAGGGGTGGGCAATAATTTTTTGCAGGGGGGCCACTCCGTGAATTTTGGTAAGTCGTCATAGGCCACCCACTTCTACTATATTAATTGAGGAGGTGCAGGGTCTGGGAGGGAGTTTGGCTGTAGGAGGGAGCTCCAGACTGGTGCAAGAGAGGGTGAGGAGTGTGGGCTCTGGGAGGGAGTTTGGTGCAGGAGGGGGCTCCGGGCTGGGGCAGGGGGGTTGGGGTGCAGGAGTCGGTGTGAGCTCAGGCTCTGGCCGGGAGGCACTTACCACAGGCGGCTCCTGGCCAGCAGCACAGCAGGGCTCAGGCAAGATGCCTGCATGCTGTGGCCCCATGCCACTCCCAGAAGTGGCTGCTACTGGCACATCTCTCCACCCCCCCTTGGGGCAGTGGGCCTCTGTGTGCTGCCTGCAAGCACTGCCCCCGCAGACCCCATTGGTATATGGTGGGGTTGTTTTTTGTATTTGTTTTTAAACATTGCAGGAGACGAAGATATGGTTTTGGTCTCTTCTTAATCTGCAAGCATGATTTAAGAATTTTGTTAAACTATATTCATTTTGATCATAACAGCGTCTATTATGGTGGGCTGTACAGCAGAGTTTCCCAAGTGTTCAATTTGGAGCACTCACTGGTAGTCAGTGGAGAGCTGGCTGGTCATACAGCAGTGGGCTTTTTGATATACATTGCATTTAAAAGTTTGTTGCAACATTGATGCTGTATAATTGAATTGGGAAGGGGTGGAGAGGTGCTCCAAGACAACTGTCTATATTAAAACATAGAGAAAAAGTTTGGGAACCCTGATATAAATGGAGCTTGTCAGTGTTCTGGGACATAACGGGTTTATAGCATGCCAAGTTTATATAGGACAGTTCTGAGATGGAGCTGCTGCTCATGTGTAATTTGGCAGCTGCTGCTGTTGTTCCACAGGAGCAGTTACCCTGATCACAAGGAAGGGGAGGATGTGGTAATGTCTGGAGAGCTCCCAGCAGGGAAGAATTTAGAATATGATGATGAAAGTATGGAATTGATCCTCCCTTCAGGTATGTATAATAGGTACTTTTGATGCAGTATTTATCTTCTTGGCTTTGCTGTAGTTTAAATTATTGCCAACAAAGACAGATTGTCATGTGAAATTCCGATTTGTGCCATGAAGCGGACAGTTTGCCATTCACTTGTCCTTCATCTGCTTTGATCTCAAATTCTGCTATTCCAGTTTTCAGATTGAAGATCTGTTTCCATTTAAAAATAATCTTATTCAATTAGCTCAAATTGAAATTTATAAGATTTCTTAGTCTTTCGAACTTGTCATCCTCCTGCATTGTTTGGGGGATGGGGGGAGGGATGGTGTTTGTGTTTGAGCATCACTTCCTCTTATTTACCTTTGACTGACTTCACCCATGCAAGGATGTAATGTGTACTTTATTGCAGTACGTTTTATGGAAAGTAAGTTCTTCCAGTGTAGTTCTGTGCAATGTAAGCTGGTCATAGGTAACTAATTTTTACAATCTCTTATTCAGATATTAATTTCCTTAAAAAACCACATATTGTTCTTTGTATATTAATTTCTACACTGTAAGTCTAATGCTTTGCAATGGTGTATGGTTCCACACTGAGATATGAACACATCCCCATGATCCCGTAAAGTGCTATCAAGTAGACAGTGAAAATGGCAAAAGAGATCTTTCTTCCAATCTTAGTTACAATAGTCTTGTGTGTATTACTTGAAACAGTAGTAGGTTTTAAAGAAAATGCAGATAGTGAATAAATTGATGTTTCTTTAAAGGTGATCTTGCTTTTGTACTGGTTTTTTGGTTCTTTGATTTATTACAACTTACAGTGGATAAAGATGGCGTGAAAAGCAGCTGTGGTGCAGTAAGGGCGGCTGTTTGGTTTTTTTTAAACTTCAAAAATATCAGGAATATTGCATTTTGTATTCTATTTTTACTGAAGGACTCCTTGAAGACCAGAGAACCAAAGTAGGAGCTTTCTCAGCCTTCCTCTTAAGCACCTGAGCTGAAGGGCCCCCATCTTAAAAATAACACTTACTATTGTTACCAGGAGCAACTAATCCTAAAATGGCTAGAACTGAAAGGTTAGAGGAGAAGCTTTCTCTTCTGTTTTTGTTTTACTGCAGTCTGGGGGAGACTTTCAGTGGGAGATGAGTGCCAAAATCCCTTTTATTCCTCTGAAAATCTTCCTCCTTTGAGTAACAACCAGTTTATAGACCTGCAGCATATAAAAAGTGAAACTGACTATATGAGAGAAACTATTAAAGACTTTTGTGAAAAATCCCATCCTTTTGGTGTAATATCAAACATATGCCAGACCAGACCTGACATTTATGGTTTAAAAAACAAAACACTTCTTGATCTGTCTGCCTTTTTATCATGAAGAAGAAAAAAAAATATAAAAGTACAAATGCTTCGGTTTTTAGTTCTGGTCCCTTTTAGTTTTGTGGGTGAAAAACATTGGAAACTACTGGCACATAAATGGAAGAACTGATGGTTTTCTCACTAAATTGTAGCTTCTCTAGTGGCTGTCTTGTCTAGTGATACACAAAGTATCTTTTCATCTCTAAATTTATCGGTGATGGGGAAACCAGTAGGGGGCACTGTGGTGCTTTAAATCTTTTATTTTTTTATTCTACAATGTGCAAATAATCAGACAGCCTTTCTCTGCAAAGGTTTTATAGGTGTTTGTTGCATGTTATTATGATAAAGTTGTTTTAATCAATCACCATTTCAGTGCATGGAAGGGCTAATACAGCTGCACTCAAAAGTTAATTTTTCTAGCCATCTATGTTCCTGTCTGTTGTGAAATACTTGTATTTCTAGAGCAGATTTGGTTGGTGTGAGATGAGGTTATCTAGCTTATTTGCTAAACTGCCATTTTAATATTAAAGACAGGACACTTTTTAAACAAATCTAATTATCAGACTTGTAGATACTAGGTTTGTAATTCGTTTGCAAGATATGTGAGTGGAACAATGGAGTATGTGAAAGTCCACTTAGGGAGACTGGAATGATAAAAATACACTTCCAGGCAAGGTGGGAATTAAATTATTGATTTTAATCTTATTATGCATTTGCGTACTTCAGTTATTTTTCTAAGGAAAGGTTGATTCTTAGTTGTTGATAACTATTAAAACATGTTTTAATTAAAACATGCTAAATTTTGTACTTTAGTTTTAACCAGGAGGATACACGGTATCAGCACACTTATTTAAGCAAGTATATTGCTTAATACACATTGATTCAGCTGCTTAATTTTTGTTTGAAAATGGTGAATGGTTCATGTCTTTCATTCTACATTGATCTTTTTTTTTTTTTTAACTTGGAATTTGTGCCCATTTGGATGCAAGTTGGAATTCAATTAAAAATGCACCAAAACTAGAAAACCAGCATTTTTAAAATAAAACTATCTTAGACACTTTTTCCCAGCACATTTATCAAAACACGTTTTGTATTTAAAACTAATTCATTTATTAAAGAAAGGAAGTATTCTCAGTAATTAATTAATTGAACTGATTAATTGAATTGAACAAATAACTTGAACACCATAGCCTTCAAGATTTTAGGACTATTAGCTCAAGCTATCATCTGTTTATAGATTGGAGGCGGAAAACAAGCTTTCCTGCTTTTTCACCTCCCAGTTGGTTTCTCAGCTTTGACTGACTTAGTTATTGAACTGAACTAGTTGAATGAAATGAAATGAAAGTCTTCTCTCTGCACCTGTAGAAGAGGAAACTGCTCTCAGAAGCTGGTTTTGGTCTTCAGTAGAGCTGTCAAGCCATGATTATCGCGTGATTAATCAGTAATAGAATACCATTTATCTAAATATATTTGGATGTATGCTACATTTTCAAATATATTAATTTCCATTACAGCACAGAATACAAAGTCTACAGTGCTCAGTTTTTTTATTACAAATATTTGCACTGTATAAAACAAAAGAAATAATATTTTTCAATTTCCCTATTGCAACTACTGTAGTGCAATCCCTTGAAAGTTGAATTGTTTAAAAAAACACCTGCATTCAAAAATAAAACAACGTAAAACTTTAGCGCCTGCAAGTCCACTCAGTCCTACTTCTTGTTCAGCTCAGACAAACAAGTTTGTTTACATTTGCAGGAGATAATGCTGCCAGCTTCTTGTTTACAATGTCACCTGAAAGTGAGAACAGGCGTTCACATGGCACTGTTGTAGCCAGAATCACAAGATATTTACATGCCAAATGCCCTAAAGAGTTAGATGTCCCTTCGTGCTTCAACCACCATTCCAGAGGACATGCGTCCATGCTGATGACTGGTTCTGCTCGATAACAATCCAAAGCAGAGCAAACCGATGCATGTTCATTTTCATCATCGTAGTTAGATGCCACCAGCTGAAGGTTGATTCTCTTTTTTGGTGGTTCAGGTTCTGTAGTTTCCGCTTCGGAGTGTTGTTCTTTTAAGACTTCTGAAAGCACGCTCCACACCTCGCTCCTCTCCGATTTTGGAAGGCACTTCAGATTTTTAAACCTTGGGTTGACTGCTATAACTATCTTTAGAAATCTCACATTGGTACCTTCTTTGTGTTTTGTCAGATCTGCAATGAAAGTGTTCTTAAAACAAACAACATGTGCTGGGTCATCATCTGAGACTGCTATAACATGAACTATATGATAGAATGCAGGTAAAACAGAGCAGGAGACTAAAATTCTCCCCCATAGGGTTCAATCACAAATTTAATTAACACATTATTTTTTTAACAAGCATCGTCAGCATGGAAGCATGTCCTTTGGAATGGTGGCCAAAGCACGAAGGGGCATACAAATGTTTAGTGTATCTGGCATGTAAATACCTTGCAATGCCAGCTACAAAAGTGCCATGCAAACGTCTGTTGTCACTTTCAGGTGACATAAATAATAAGCGGACAGCATAATGTCCTGTAAATGTAAACAAACTTGTTTGTCTTAGTGATTGGCTGAACAAGAAGTAGGACTAAGTGGACTTGTAGGCCCTAGAGTTTTGCATTGTTTTGTTTTTGATTGCAGTTATGTAACACAAAATCTACATTTCTAAGTTGCATTTTCACAATAAAGAGATTGCATTCTAGTATTTGTATGAAGTGAAAAATACTATTTCTTTTGTTTTATAATTTTTAGAGTATCATTTTTTATTACTTATATCTGCAATATGAGCACTGTACACTTTGTATTCTGTATTGTAATTTAAATCAATATAGTTGAAAATGTCAAAAAACATCCAAAAATATTTAATAAATTTCACTTGGTATTCTATTGCTTAAGAGTGTGATTAAAACTGCAATTAACTGAAAAAAAATTAATCGCATGAGTTAACTGTGATTAATCAACAGCCCTAGTCTTTAACAAACTCTGTAGTTCCAGGTGCTTAGCCAGTGACTGCCACCAATTCAGTGGTTTGACTTTTTTTAAAACTTCAGCAGGAAACATACTGCTTGAATATTGTTTTTAATTTAAATTATTTTAATAGACTGATCATTTCAAATTTAATTTTAAATAGGTTTATTTTTTAAAAAATATACGTGGTTTTAAATTAAAGAGTTTTCTTACTCATTAAGTCTGTTTCGCTTCAGGAAAATATAAAAGCGGTCATCAAAATTAGATAATTGTTAGCAGGTAGGGGTTGACGGTCACTGTTGACAAACAGGAAAACAAGCATTTGGTCTTTTGTCATAAGTGCTCATCTTTGTGGAATTAAGCAATTTGGCTGCAGAGTCTGTCCCTTCGTTACCTGATCCCCATTTTTCTTTATTATCCAGCGAGAGGGGGAATGTTAGCCATTCCAGTTCGGTTTGTTTATGCAGGGGTTCCACAGCGGATCACAAAGTAGTAACTGAAAATCTCGAGAAAAAGCGGCAGAGAGTCCTGTGGCACCTTATAGACTTACAGATGTATTGGAGCATAAGCTTTCAAGGGTGAACACCCACTTCCTCGGATGCATGTCTCGAGGGAATTCAGAGTTTTGGATTCCAATCCTGCAAGCTATTGTGTGGTTGGAGCCCTGGGTCTCCCCAAAGCATTTACACTGCAGCCTGCAGGATTGGGGCTGTATTTTGTCATGAAATTACCTTTCCTGTTTTCACTACTTAGTATAACCTACCAAATTGTCAATTTGTTTAAAAAGAAAAAAAATAGGTAGGGAGGGAAATAAGATTTATTCCAGTGATAGGCCCAGGCTTTATTCATAAAATGTCAGGAAACAAGAAGGGACTGTTATAACTAACAAAACTTACACTACCAATCTTCATGTTCTGGTTTGGCAGTAAAAATGTAATTAGAAAATCTCTCCTGTAGTCTCGAATTGTAAAATATGGTGTTAACCTGCTGCCTGACTATTTGACCAGTTGCAAAACACGGTGCCATGTAAATTCTCTATGCTAATCGTGCTATATAAATCTTGATGTTGAGCCCATATTTTCTGACTCGCCACAGCTCAGATTGATCATCTCCACTGTTTTGCAAGGAGTAGAGAACCTTAGTGAATTTTTATAGTTTTGTCATTAGGACAGTAACTCCTACCCATGGGATGGCTTTCTAGATGAGATGCTCTAGTTCAACCAGAAATTATTGGGCTTGATGCAGGAATTACTAGGTGAAATTCTTTGGTCTGTATTCTTTAGACTGGCTGATTGTCAAAGTTTCTTTTAGCATTAAAAAGCTGGCCCAAATCCTTGCAACAAAACTAACAGTCAGTCGTCCTCTCCATTTCCTGCCTTTAATTAAATCTTCCTGGAGGCTTTTATAATTCCTAGCCATCCTTTAGTTGAGCTGCTGGTCTTTTTCTGCCTTTCCTCTCTTCAGCATGTGGTATACTATAGACGCTGCTACATTAGTCACACTCTATCATAGTCCTAAAACGTCAGACCCTTTTAAAAGTAATCAATGTGATTACTTTGCCTCAAAAGCTGCTTCGCTGTTCTTGACTTAAACTGTAAAATATTCTCTTGTGTAACAGGTGCCAGGGTTGGTCACCGTTCTTTGATGAGGTACTACAAGCAGCGGTTTGGTTTGTCAAGAGCAGTGGCTGTTGCTAAAAATAAGAAGGCAGTGGGCAGGGTGTTGCAACAGTACAAAGCTCTGGGCTGGACAAGCAGTACAGGTAGGTGACAAACTTAAGTTCTTTAAACTCTCTTTTGAGCCTGTATTCTTAGAGGGGGGTGAGTGTCAGAGCCTGGTTTCCAGCCCAGCTCAACCATCTACACGGCTATTTTTAGTGCTGTACATGCGCCTGAGTCTGAGTCTGTCCTCCCAGGCTCTGAGACTTGCTGCCACGCCCTGTGTAGGTACACCCTTAGAGCAGTCTCCTTATACTAGCATTTACATGCTTGAATTCTGTCCATATAGTTACTGCTAGGTGCTCTCAGATTTGGGGCTTCACTTCCTAGCAAAGAGCAGTATCACTTTTGCAGTGGGAACTAAACTTCTGGCACATGAAGATGGAGAAGAGCATCACTGTTCTGTGGTAAAAGCTTGGACCTTGTCTCTTGCACAGTATGTGACTTTTGGGTATCCCCTTCTGTTTTAGTCCTCTTCATTTCTGGCACATAAGCACAATACAGTGTAGAAATTTGCCATTCCAGCCCTGCTTTTTGAGAAGGCAAGCCCTGCATATACACAAACTAATTGTGGTCCCACTGCTTCTTAGAGCAAAAGTGCATTTGTGTACAACCCTGAAACTTCCTGTCATAGTTGGGTGATGTGAAGTTATGAGGGATGAATCTAGGCTAATGTACAAAATACACAAAGGCGAGGTTGGCTTTTCAGAACTAGAAGTTGCATAGACTGTCCCTGACTGCTAAATTCAAATCCTGTTTCCAGTTATGACATATTCTCCCTTAGTTTGTGCTACTGTACTTCTTTTCGCTCCTGCACTACTGCATCTATATGTATGCCCCTGTAACTGTGTAGTTCAAATGTTTTGTCTGAACAGTGCTATGCACAAGCCTGTTGTGTAAGTGTAAAGTATTGCAGAATACTTCAGAGGATTAATCTAGAATTGAATTCTAAACATGTATTTTGATACTCGGATAGGAACATAAATGTTGTACTGACCACAAAGGAAGGCTGTCTCCCTTAATGTGTCAAGTTCTGTCGTTAATAGTTTCTTTGCTAGAGGTGGTTGACGGTAATTAAGATTATCTGTCCATTTGTGTGGCACTCTTTCCTTCAGCTGTCAATGCTTGCCATTTAATGTCTTGCCATTTAATATGGTAATACATGACCCCAGCATAAACGGTTTTGATTGGGACTGTCAAAGAACAATTCAAGGTTGGATACTTGCAGTGAATGAGCTCCAGATGAAGAATGATTTGCAGAAGTTATTTGGTAAATAACTTTAAAAAAAAATAAAAGAAAATTAAGATTTGTTTGAACAGAGAGAGACATGCTTCAAATCATTCAATTAATTTAGGTCTGTTTCAGATCGGTAGCCATTCAGAAAAACTTCCTCTCCCCCCCCCCCCCCCCCATTACTTAGATCTTGATCCTCTCATGAGCTCAGAGCAAGCAAACCCTTGTCCACATGTAGAGCTCATTGCAGGATTAAGCCACTTAGATTTTGTCTTTCTGGGAAAGGTACAGAAGAATAAGGGAAGGAGTGAATTTAAAGAGATGGGTACACAGCTTATAAGCCTCTCTTGGACACTCTTATTCCAGCATGAAGCCTCTTTTCAGCTTAGTTTACATTGCTTGGGAAGAGGGTAAAGCTAAAATGAAAAATGCCATTCTTACTGCAGAATAAGTGCCTACCCAGAAGGTTAGACCAGGGTAACTATATTGCTGCAACTAGACTGGTGTAATTGGAGGCAAGGCCTTATACTTTAAATCATTCTGCAGTCTTGCAAGCTACTGACTTTTCACCCTTTTCTCCTTTACAAAAGGAGCAGCCCTAGCACGTGAACGTGACATGCAGTATCTACAGAGGATGAAGTCTAAGTGGATGCTGAAGACGGGAATGAGTAACAATGCTACAAAGCAGATGCATTTCCGGATGCAAGTCATATTCTGAGCTGCCACAACTGCTGTACAGAGCTTGGTCCAGGAGAGGAGAATTAATAGCTAGTATTTTTTTTTTTTTTTTTTTTTTTTGGTGGAGGGGAGAAATTTCACCAAAATGGACCCTGGTACCTAGCCAGTGACTGTCTGGATGCTACTATTTCTCCTCCTCCTCTTGATACCTCTTGTGAAGAGGTCTTGTATTCTAATAACTGTTGGACTGTCAAATTTGTGTCCAAATAAAGTATGTGGTACAGGTTAGTCACTGGTATAGATCATGTGCATTCTACTAATGTCCATCTTTATGCAGTAGGTTTTGGTTGAACAGCTGACTTTGTGTCGTAATTGAATTACAGAAAACTTGCCGGGGGGGGCAACCGAAGAGAAGATTCTGATTATAAGCCTGAGGTGGGAGAGAAGCCTGTGCTCCAGCCCTTCTGGATTAGTGTAAAAGATTTTCTTTTGTATGAAGTAGGAGAGAGCACTTTACCAAAGTTATACACTTTTTTTATATCAAACAATTTTGTAAGAGGCACTTTAGACAGGAGTGTTAAAATCCTTCAGTGGGTGAACTGAGGAGAGCTGCTCAGAATGAGCACATTGCCAGCACATGACGAATGACAGGTATGTATTTGGTTGCGTTCAGTTTATGTAGAAATTTCTGTGCTAGTTGTTTGAAGTAACACTTGACCTGAAAGGAAATCGGTTATTTTTTGTTCTGAAACCATAGTTCTAGGGTTTCAGCTAATGGTTTTTATCCTGTCAACAGAGCACGGCCCATTTTCAAGGAGACAGTTGAGTTTACTAAAAATATTACAATGCGTCTGTTTGGATTTAACTTCAGTGTAATGTTTTGAATACTTTATTAAAATTAAAGCATCCGTTTAAGGTATTTTTACCAGCACCACTCCCATTATGAATTGTTAAAGTTACTCATTACTGATGAGAGTTGAAAAGTTAAGGTGTTAGTCACCTTTGTACTTCTGTGTAGAGAGGCATTTTTACATTCTTGATAAAACACACTGACCACACAACCTTCTCTAGAAGGGCAGCCTGCTAAAAGAGGGTCTGTCTGACACAGTTGTCCAAGAAACCCTCTGTTGCTTAATTTACGGTCTGACTTGTAGCAGTCAGAAATCAAGTATGCTGTTACCTTCATCACCCCACAGTTGCAGTAGAGTATGAGAAGTGCAGAAATATGAACATGTCAGCATGGTGCACACCACTGCTACATGACTGACTATGGAATGTGGCTAAGAATGAGCCTTTTCTCCCAAGATTATCCCAGCTACTACCACATTACTTTGTTGTCAAATTAAATTAAATGCAGGTTTTAACAGTGTTCCATGAGATGATTTCTCCCCTCGATTGAAAGAAGGTTCAATTAGGTTTATGAAAAATCTGAAGTTCAGTATTAGGATTGATACATTAGTGGTTTATTGGGAATGTAAATTTCACTGAAAATTAATTAGTGGTATCCATCTCATGTTTTTTGAAAAACTACATGAATACTACTCCACTTTGCTATAATTTTTGCTTAAAGAAGCTCGCTACAAATTAATATGCCAGGACAGATGTCACTATTTTCAAAATGTGTTGCTTGTAATGGGAATGTATCAGAGAAGCACCAGACCATGTTTTTAGGCTCACAGCACCTGTGGTGCTCAGAAGCCCTTTAAATAATCCACAAGAGCAGAAGGGTCCTTTGGCAATCCAAATAAAATTTGAGTGTTCCTTTTATCATTGAAGGGTGGGGCAGGGGGGGTGTTTTACATGGCTGTTTTCAGCTATTTTTTAGTCTAACAGCACTGCTTGCGTTACGTTCCAGCTTTAGGTTATCTTCCCAACCATAAGGGAATTGTGTCTCAGTTGTGACTACATGGGACCCTGGCCACACCTAGGAAAAAGGTGAAAGCTAATGCAGAATTGAGCCCCCTAATTTTAATTTAAATCTGCTTACATGCTGTGTAGATTGCCCCCTAACCTATGATCTAGTAGAATGCAAGTTATAGCATCTTAGATTCTCACTCCTAAAATATGCTACACTACATATCCCCTTTGTAGAATAAATTCAAACTAGTAAGGAGGTCTTTCTCTGAGCGTTGCTGAGAAGGGCAGAGCAGATGACTATGGTGATCACAACTATTCCCATCTCTCACATAATCCAAGCTCTGGAGCTGGTAATTTCTGCCTCACACCCATAATGCTGTAGTTCAACCACAAATTACTTTAGGAAAGATATCCACTCTAGCTTTAAGGATTAAGTGATGGAGAATCCACTACGTCTTTGGGCAAATTGTTCCAATGGTGACCTTTGCTTTGGATTTTTAACAGTAAATTAAATTTATCAAGCTTTGACTTTAGTCATTAGCATGTATTTCTCTCTCTCTGTTAGGTTAAAGAGTTCCCTATCAGCAATCATCTTCTTGTGGAGTTACTGCTAGATCATGGTCAAATCACCTCAGCTTCTCTCTGAGGCCCTAAATAGATTAGGCTTAGGTCTTTCTCAGAGGCATGTTTTCCAGTCATCCAATCATACTGTCACTTCTCTAAATTCCTTCCAGTTTTTCAACATTTTTGGAAGTGTTGATACCAAAACTGGTCTCAATATTTAAGTGCAATGCATAGACTAGTTTTAAAGCAGCATTAAGAAGTAATTTTTACAAGTGTCAATTGATTTAAAGTACAAAAGATGGAATGATTATTCAGCAATATCTTATGCTGTTCCTGCGCATTTCATACACTTACAAAGCAAAAATCACAAAAGCATGGCAGAAGGAATGGAAGTGTTGGATCTCTGTTTAACCAAAACAATGCAACTATTTGAGAAGTCCCACAGCTGTGAAGGCCTAGGGTTAGTATTCCAACATAACATTGGTTTGGGACAGGGGTGGGCAAACTTTTTGGCCTGCGGGCTGCATCAGATTTCAGAAATTGTATGGAGGGCCGGTTAGGGGAGGCTGTGCCTTCCCAAACAGTCAGACATGGCCTGGCCCCTGCCCCCTTTTTCCTTGACTGCCCCTGGCACCCCTGCCCCCCATTCAACGCCTGTGTTCCCCACCCCCCAAACTCCCCTGTCCCCTTACCAGGCTGCCTGGCAGCGTGGCTGCACCAGGACAGGCAGCTGTGCCACCCGGCTGGAGCCAACCATGCAGCACAGAGCACCAGGTCAGGCTGGGCTCTGCAGCTGTGCTGCCCCAGGAGCTCACAGCCTCCCTGCCCAGAGCACTGCACCAACAGTGCGGTGAGCTGAGGCTGTGGGGGATAGGGAACAGCAGGGGAGGGGCTGGGGTCAAGCCTCCCCAGGTAGGAGCTCAGGGGCCAGGCAGGAGGGGCCTGCAGGCTGTAGTTTGCCCACCTCCAGTTAGGGGTGTGTTTTTTAATCTAATATTCTACACGTAATAGATTTGTTAGTTTGTTTTTTAATCAAATACTTGCACCAAATGTTTTCAGCCCTCCCCTTTAACATGGAAGTGCAGCTGTGTGGACCACAACTTCCAAAATGCAGTGGTCCACATGCAGAGTGGTTAAGTAGTGAGCCGAAACAAACCAGGAAAGGACCATTGCTTAGAGGTACTGGGCACAGATTTCCCATCTGCATCTGAAAGAAATAAAAGAATTGTTTACTGGGAAGATACATATTGAATCTTTGACTACAAATGGTATTCAACCAGCTATTCTTTCCCATAGGTTTCACTGCAGAATAAAGAACCTGCCCATCCCCCTTACTTTCTGGATGTTAACAGGAAAGTGGAAGCCATCCTCTCAGCAGTCAGTTCTTTATTTTTATACAAATTTTAGTGAGCGAAGTTTTTAGACAAGTGACCATCAGCACCATACTATTTAAGCACCAGCCATGAATGGAAATGGTAAAAATTATGTTTTGAAACTTGTACATTGTTTTTAAAGAAATTTTGATGTTTAGTCTGTAGTGTAGGATAGTTACAAGTTTTCCTATTTTGAATAAACACCAATTGGAAAAACTGACCTAAATAATTGGCCAAGTTAGTATCGGAAAATGTGGCTGTGGACATTGTCACTTTATTAAAAAGGGAACCAGTTATGCGTAACTGTAGCTGGTCAGGAATGGTCAATGTTTTTTGGGTTTTTTTTTTAATTGTTAACCAAACACTAACCATGTTAGTTTAAGAATTTGCCACTTGATTCTTGAGCTGGTAGACAGCCAGCAGAGGATACAGCAACCCCATTCCCCTAATTGTTATCCTTAGAGCCACAAAGAATAACTGGAGTGGGGGCATAATGGTTTGTGCCCCAAAAGAAACATTGAAAAGAAGGGGAAATACAGGAGTAGGAAAAGGATGAAGCAAGTAACACTCCCATTAGTTATATGGAAGTTTTGCCTCATTAGGGCAGCAGTGTTGAGCACAAGGAGGGTATCACAAACCAGGGACAGTTTGTGTATGTGAACACAGAGTAAATGGCTCCACGGTGATCCGCTGGCCTTAGCCATTTATAACATGCCATCTTACCACTATGGAGGAGCTGTCTTGCAGGAGACGACTTTAAGAGGCCAATGATACACATGACCAAACCTGGCAATGAGCTCAGGTTCAGTTTTATAATGGTTCAATATCACTTCTATGCATGTTAGGTGTTTAATGTATAATTGCTGATTGTAACTAAGCATAAATCTAAGTACCTGGGGGTACTTTAACATGTGCATTAGTTTAAAGTGTCATTAACCTTTAGGAAACTGTCTGTTTCACAGGGATTTAAAGCATAGGAAGTAGCTAATTTCCAAGGCTTTTGGAGATATGCACAATAGGAGTTAGTAGTGGTGGGGACACTTGCATGAAGGGTGCTCTTCTTCCAGAAACTCTCACTGAGTCCCCAGCACAACACACGTGACCCACCTCCTCTGTTCAGGATCTTGCCTTGTCATAGGGGTAGGAATGAGAAGAAAATGTTAGTTGGATGGTAGAACACATTCAAAGCCGTGAGCAGCAAGCTCAGAGAGCTGGGATTAAGGCAGAGGGGACACAGACTGGCCAGTAGTAGCAGGTATGTTAGGTGGGAATTTCCCATGGATGGCTGGTGGGGGTGGGAAGATGGGAAATTCTGGAATGGTTAAGCAGTGGGGGCTTTCTTCCGATAGGGGAGCAAGTAACAGCTGGGAGGAAAGCTTTCAAAAAAAAAAGTGTCATACATCTAACAAAGCTAGTCAAAAAGATCCTCAAACATAAGGAAATTAAAATCCTTAAACTGAGGCTAGAGCTCGAGCCATGGAAGACATGCATACCCCTGAACAAAACAGGAAAGAAGAAAAAACAGTGTATGGTAAATGGCAAAGTTTGAGAATCTGTTCAAACCCAGCAGGTGTACTGTTCTGAAAATGGAAACTCAACCCTGGAGGGGCCCATAGAAAAAGAGTAGAAGAGAAGCTCTGGCACATAAATTTAAGGTGGAAATTAGGAAGGTGAAGGAGGACCACCTAAATAGCCAAGGACATAAAATTCCATTAAGTACAGCAGAAGCAGGAAACTTATGAGAAGATTGGTAGGGCTGATGGCTTAATAAAGATTCAAAAGGAGCAACTGAAGGTAAAGAAATTGCAGTTACACTGATCTGTTTCTTCAGGGTGCTAGGGAGATACCTACTCTTTTCTGCTAATAAAAATGAGGTATTGTCAGGGGTGGTGCTGAAACAAAG
Source organism: Caretta caretta (assembly GCF_965140235.1). Lineage (NCBI taxonomy): Eukaryota > Metazoa > Chordata > Testudines > Cheloniidae > Caretta > Caretta caretta. Next base: position 135,816,376 of record NC_134207.1, read on the forward strand.
TGACAAAAAAGAAACAGGGCACCAGACTTGGATAGTACGCACCCAAGAGCTCCAAAGGAGTCCAGGTGGGCTGCTAGCAAAAACATGCAATCAGCATCTATGCTGGAGAACTGGAGGGTAGAAAATGTACTTTAAAAATGGTTCTAGGGCCTATTTGAGAATTACAGGTCCGTAAGCCTTATTTCATTAGCAGAAGTGGTTAAAAGGATAATAAAAAATAGACTCAAGTGACATGGTAGGGACAAATCACACAGCTTCTGTAAAAGAAAATCATTCCCCTTTTAGCTACTGTAATGCTTTACATAAATTACATCTACTTATCCACTATTTTGTGGATTAATTAATAGAAGACTTTCAAAAAAATCTTTAACAAAATCCCTCACAAGAGGCTTAGGAAACAGAATGCTCTCAAGTCATGTACTGTCAAGAGACAGAGAAAGCATACGTATAAAATGATTTTCAACATGGGAAAGAGTTAACACGAGAGTGCCACAAGGGTCATTAGTAGAACTGGTGGTGGTGGTAACTATATTCTTGATCTCTAATAAGGGGTGAGCAATGAAGTGGCAAAAGTTGCAGCTGGCACAAAATTACGTAGGTTAGTCAACTGGAGAAAACTCAAAGGGACTTTACCAAGCTCTGAGGAGGTGGCTAGGAAGCAGGATGGTAGATGAAATTCATTAACAAATCTGTAGTAGTGCACATTGAAAAGAATAAATCTGCGATTCTCCTCAACATTGCTGCATTTCAAAACTAACTGTAACCACTCAGGGAAAAAGACCCACTTATCATTGTGAACAATTCAATGTAAACTTCTGCTCAATGCACAGCAGTGGCCTAAATGCAATGCAAGTATTAGGAGGTATAAAGGATAGTATAGAAAATACTATAGATCTAATGCCATTATGTATGTCAAAGACTAACGTCCTCAACTGGACTAGTGTTATAATCTGATCACCCGTCTCAAAAAGGGAAATAGCATTAATAGAAGGGCTTGCAAGACAGGTAACAAGATCGAAAAGTTATGGAAACTTCCACACCAAGGAGCTGGGGCCTGTTTAGTTTATACGGAAGATAAGTAATAGGAGGTCACAACTGAAATATAAAAATAGAGAATGGTATTGAGAATGTATGAATCCGACAGGTATTCCTCTTTACTATTTCTAATAATGAAGTGACAAGATATTAACTGAAACAGAAAGGCAGCAAATATTAAAAAAAACAGTATATTGAACAGCTGTCCCCTTTTTCTAATACTGCATAATTGGCCCAGGAAACTGATTTCCATAAGATATCACGAAGGGCAAGAACTGAGGAGGATTTTTAAAAGGTTTAGCCAGACAATGAGAACATCTACTCTGTGTCTGTATTAACTAGGGTGACCAGATGTTCCGATAGTAGGGGATTTGTCTGATATATGCAACTATCCCCCCTTCCCTCCCTGAAAGAAGGTGTCCTGATTTTCCACACTTGCTCTCGTCACCCTAGTGTTAACCTTTTTGCTACAAGTAAACATTACATTTTATATTACTACTGCCACCCATCTCACTGTGTACGCTGTAACCCCGCTTCCAACTTTATGCCACTATACATGCCTTGCTAGGATCACAAAGGTAACTCCACTTGGGACATGCACCCCATATTCTTCATAGTTATATTATTATATGATTATGGTATTAATTATGATGCATTTTGTACAAGATGGGGCATGTAAGGTAAATTATGATTTGCTGAATGTGATTATCCTATTTGTATGCATGTATCATTTTTGTATCTGAAGTTATGAATATTGACTATGTATCTGTATTTCACATGTAGTCACATCTGGGTGACACGCACTAGGCAAGATGCTTCCAGTCTAAATAGCTTATTGTGAAGGGCCCATTCAGGGTAAAGGACCATTAGGGAAAACAATAGGCCTCAGGAGAAGCTTACCCTCCCGTCCCACGACCACCACCTAGTGAGCCTTTCTGCGGATATTTAGGCCAGCCTGTTAAGTAATGGCTGCTATGACTCTGCAAGGGCATGTGACCAGCCTATTTTGGGGGCCTGTATTTTCCCACCAACTGGGCTGGGAACTGTTTTTGGAACAAAGGGTGCCTGCCCAATGCTAAAGCTATATAAGGCAGGGAGTGCCATTGTCTGTTGCTCTTCCCTCCCCCACAACTGAATACCTGAAAGAAGCTCAGAAAGAAAAGGACTTGGAATGGGGATGAGGAGCCCAAGCTGCAAAGCAAGTGAAGCTTGTGCCTGGAGACTCTGCAAGCCTGTTTGTATCATCAGTCAGGGTGAGAAATGCTAATTCATATTCAATCGGTCTAGTAGCTTAGGTGTAGTTTGTGGTTTTGTTTATTTGCTAGGTAATCTGCTTTGATCTCTTTGCTATCACTTATAATTACTTAAAGGCTATCTTTTTGTAGTTAATACAGTTTTATGTTTTAATCTAAACCAGTGTGCCTTTGACTGAAGTGTCTGGGGAAAATCTCATCTTGGTTTCAAGAAGTGTGCATTGCCTCTCCCTCAACGTGGAGAGGAATAACAGGATAATAAAGTTGTAGTGATTGGGGTTTCACTCAGGGCAGGATGATACAGCTCTGGGGTCCTGGACTGGGGGTTATTTTGGCTGTAGCCTTATTGTTGGTTCATGCAGTGGCTGGTCAGCCTGCATGTAACTGTAGCTGGGTTTGTCCCAGCCTATGCAAATGGCTTGTCACAGCAGCACAGTGCTGAGAGGGAGCCCAGGCTGGTGAGTCAGAGGGTTCAGTGGTACCCCTTTCTCCTACATGAATACAACATAAGAGAAGAGGAGAGGTATGCACCAAATGTATTAGCAAGCACTAGAATGCAAAGGGCTCAGCCTAGTAGGTAGTGGGAAAGATGCACATCCTGTAAGTCATTCCTGTCTAGTGCCTATCGTTATGGATTTGAGGGCTTCTACAGCTCCTCGGGGTAGTTATGTAGCTTAAGTGAAATAGGAGGATCATTTAAAATTAATGATTCCTAAAAGCTTTAAAAAAGGGCAAAGATCAAAACATGCCATATTTCAGTGACATAGTAGCAAGCAAAGCCAATTAGCACTTTAAAAAATAGTGTGGAGGTAATGAGAGTTGCATTTTATTTTTTTACCCTGCCTGCACAATGAGAACAAACATTAATTAAAACACGCCTGGAAAATCCAGATATGGTTTGACAAATTAGAGGACAGTCACTAATCAATTATGTAGCTGGGCAAAGGACTTGCATTTAAACCAACCAAAGTCAGTCAGCAATCACAATGTTAAATATAGAATTGGTGCATCATAAGAGAGTACAGTTGTGTGAGGTAATAAGATTGAAGCCAGCCCTGCCAATCTGATCCAAGTGCCATTTCTCTGTGAATTGCAAAGGGAAAAAAAAATAGTAAACATCTTGACCGTGACCATGTATTTGTGGCACACAGTGGCCTTAAACTTCTCAGCAAGATACTCCATTTTTTCTTCAAACTGACTGCTGCAGTGGGTTGTCCACCTCTCTCTCCAACCCATCCTCAATTCTGAATTGCCTGACTAGCAGGTTGCATCACTCTGGTCACAAACCTAGCTTATACAGCATCAGTAAGCAAAACGTTTTATTTTTGTTATGCCATTTGGCAGGTTTCAAACAACATCATTTATTTATAAATCTCGGACTCTTATTGGCTCCCCAGAAAAAAAAGATCTAGTGTACCCCAACAATCCAAAAACTCCTTGGTGACCAGTACAGTAACCTTTCTCTTTAATACAGGGAAGACCCTTTCCCACTCAGCCTGCTTCCCCAGTTGTGAAAGTTTGAAGGTCACATGGAAATAAGGAAATGTCTGCGTTCTACCTAAGGAATACATCCCTTAAATAAGCAAACGATCCACACCCAAAGGCCTAGACAATAAGTGGCAAGAGAAGGCCTTGTGGCTACTTCATCATGCTACATTTTCCACTTGCTGCATTGTTTAGCTAGTCCTTTTAGATAAATATCATAGACTATACAAGTTATCTGGTTAGGTTCTTATGTGCCCACCCTGCACCATGGGGTCTGAACACTTCAGAAACACTAATGTATTTATCCTCACAGTGTAAACTTCTGTGAGATAGGGAAGCACTGGTATCCCCTTTTTGTAGCTGGAGAACTGAGGCACAGTGAGGTTATGTGACTTTCACACAGAGCCAGGAACTGAACTCAGATTTCACAAATCCCAATGCAGTACCTCAAATGCACCATTCTGGCCTGGACAGCTAAGTGACTTGGGGGTTTAGCAGAGAGACCCATAATTGAAGAGCATGAAAATTCAGTTACCTTCTTACCCATACAGGTGGTCCCTCACGGGAGTGGTGGAGAACCGTGGCCCCACTCTTGCACTGCCCCTTCTCCCAGAGCCCCCACTCCCGTGCCACTTCTCCCCCCCTTCCCAAGACCCTGACCCCCCTCACTTCTTCACCCTTACAGCTGGTAAAAAGCAGGGGTATAGCCCTCCCAATTTTAAATGAGATGAGGCCATGGCCACCTGGGCCCTCCCACTCTGGATTGGATCACTTTGGCAGGAAGCTTGCATGTCTAGCATCTATATTAGAGTCACCATCCCACTTTTGTGGCCAAACACGGGACAGGGTCTAATGCAAGTGCACTAAAGGTAACATTTTCAGAGGTGCCCAAGAGATTTAGAAGCCTTAAGTGCCAGGCATTTTTGAAAATTCTACTCTAGCTGTATTTAAAAATAATTATATCCACTGGGAAATCTTGAAAACAATATCAAATAAAAATGTAGGCATTTAGCAACGCAGACAGGAAAATAAGTGCTACACAAACATGTTTTCTATTGCAGTTAAGTCAACAGGCGCAATCGTGGAGTCATACTTTCCCTCAAACACCACACAAGTGAAACACAGTAAATATATAAAACATTTAAATGAACAAACAAACTTCCAAACCTATTTGTACTCCTATTGGTGGCAGCTGTAGGTAGTAAATGATTTGGTGTGAAGTGAAAAAAAATTAAATCCCCAAATTAGTCATTCACGCATTTTACTAGCTCATTCATTAGACTGAAATAATCCTATTTTGATTAGCCATTTTATTAAATGTTTATTGGCAAGTGCAAGAAATTACCTCTCACAGCACTGAAGTGTCACCTGAATGCAGTTAGCCTCTTGTCAAGAAGGTATAAATTAACACCGCCCCTGCTGCCCACACATGTCTAGCAGCTTTCTAAACCCGTGTCTTTGTGAACATTTGAAAGGGGGAGATTGTTCAAGATACAGAGCTTGATTAATAAATTTAAATGGCAGTAGTGACATTTAAAATGTTTAAGCAGCATTTGAGAGGTTTCTCCTTTTTATATTATATAGCAAGGCATATCATTTTTACAATACCTATTACAAGAGCTGATGGTCATTTTGACCTTATTAGCATTTCATTCCAGCTCTGTGTTTGCCCTCCTAATGAATTCTTCTCGCGTACTGCAGAATCTTCCACCATTTACTGTTCCACAGCTTGGAGCCATCAACCCCAGGGGTATTTGAAGCATTAATCCCTGCTGGCTATCAATGTGACAGGAAGCTCCTGTGAATATCCCCAGTTATCTGATCATCTTTTTCATCCTCCTCCTCTTTTCCATTTGCTCAGTCTCATTAAATTGCTGCCCCGAATCTCTCAAGGTTATTAGAATGAATCAAACCAAGCCTCTCGTCCTTCCTGGGCAGTTGAAGAAAGGAGAGAGAGCGAGAGGAAAGAGTTTAAATAGCACAGTGCGAGGAAGATTGGTCATTCAAATATTCATGCTTAGGATATACTTAAGGGTTTACAGCCTTCCCAATAAGCAAAGAGTCCCTGTGGATCATGAGAATGTAACACAATGTGTACAGAGACACTAGCATGGCAGAGGAACTTTTAAAATATTAAACTTATTAGGCACAATATTTTAAAACTAACAACTCCATTAGTCCCTCTCTCGAAGATTGCATGGGAGTAGGCCTGCTTTGCAGGGTGTGCTGAACTGTGCTGTTTGAACACTGAATGTAAAAAAAGTACTGGGCTCTGAAATAGGTGCAAACTGCAGTGGGTTTTGCCCCCCATTAAGCTTTCCTGCTCTGCCTTGTACAATTTTTCCTAGTTGTAGTGGAGATGAAAAGTGATTGGGAACTAAGAGTTCTGGGTTCAATTCCGTGCTCTGTCAAAGTCCTCTTATGTGACCTTGCACAGTCATATAGTCATCCAGGACTGAACATACTGGGGCAACAAGTAGGCAACTAAATCCATAATTGGACTATTCAATTAGTGGCCTGATTTGCAGATGGGCTGAGTGAGCTCTCAGAGCTCGAATAGCAGTTGCAAATGCTCAGCTCCACTTATGTGGAAGCATAGGCGCCAACTAGTGGGTTCTCAACACCCACTGGCATCCCTGCAGATCAGTTCCTTTCCCTTTCCCCAGCACCTCCCACCTGCTGGCGGGCCCTGCCGATGAGCTCCGTCCCCTCCCTCCAGTGCCTCCTGCCTACAATCAGCTATTCAGCAGCATTCAGAAGGTGCGGGGGAGGGGGGGGAGGAGCGGGGGGCAGGGCCTGGGGCAGAGCGGGGGTCCAGCATACTGGGGAAATCATGAAGTCGGCACCTCTGTTTGGGAGCCTAAATATGGACTTATTGTAGGTATCCAAGTTAAATGCCTGAACACCTGTGGGGATTTGGGCCCCAAGACCCTGATTTACCACTGGGGTCTCAATTTTTATGCCTAACTCCATTGATTGAAATAAATTAAATTCAAAGATAAGTACCAATAATAAATCAATATTTGACATCAGTCAGCTGTCCAGAACATTCTTCCAGGGCTCTCCGAGCCTAGATCTGACAAAGCTTCCTTTTTCATTTACTAATTTATCTATGGAGGATATTAACTTTTACAAAGATCCACGGAATTCAGAATAGATTCAAGGCGAGAGTTAGGCCATTGCTTTCTGATCTGTACAAAACCAAATAAATCCTCATTTGGAGATAGGTGAGAGAGGCTTCCTAGCTACACTTATCTTTTATTGTAATTTTGCAAAGAAGTATGAAACTTTAGGTTCACCATATCAAGACAGGTTGGCATAAACTCTGTATCCATGACCTGATTGAATTGACTTGATTAAGTTGTAATCAAGAGCAGTTTAAACAAATCTTAATGAGAAAGAGGATGGAAATCCACCTGATTGGTTTTGCCTGCTTCCTTCTAGGCATCAACTGAAGAGCAGAGCTATGGATTAAAAGTTTTAGTGATTTGGGAATTCAGTGATAAAAAGAAAGATAGTTGCCAAACAGCATGTAAATCATCTCCTAAATAGCCAGGACATAAACCCCCTTCCAACTAGGTAGGAATATCTTTATCTCCAGCTGCCCACCAGGCCAGAAAAAAAGCCACATGCAGCACACAAGCCAGACTGAACTGCTTCAAATCAGCATCCATTTTTCTCTTTAGTTTTAATTAGGTTAGCGGACATCAGTCAAATAAACCATTCACTTCTATCGCACTCACCATCTGAATGCATGTGTGTACACTGTTTGGGATGTCTGTCTTACAGCTTTAAGAGAACCCCTCAGGCACCTCCCTAAACTAGAGCGGCATGCAGGAGTACTGCCAATTCCTTCAGGTTAGGCATGAGCTAGGTAGGAAGTCCTCTCCGTGACTTATTTACCTCAGCAATCTGATGTCTGTTGTTTCCTAACTCTGGATCACTTGTATGATCACTTGGATCACTTCAGTTCACTTCCAGAACTGAAGTGATCTTCCAGATAGGGTGACCAGACAGCAAGTGTGAAAAATCCAGACAGGGGATGGGGGGGGGGGGGTAATAGGCACCTATATAAGACAAACACCTAAATATGACTGTCCCTATAAAATTGGGACATTTGGTCACTTTACTTTCAAACTCTATACTTACTTTTGCAAGCCCAACATCTAAGTCTGAGAACTGCTACTTAACAATGGGAAAAGAAAAAAAAATACTGCAAAAAGGGTGATTTGGGGAACACAGCAAAATTCAGCGTGAATTTTCTGAAATTACCTCATGGTCTCAGTTGCATGTTAAAAGACACTAAAAAAAAGACTCCAGTGACTCTGAATAAAAGTTCTTTTGCTCCTTTCATTTGGTTAAGCAAGTTTCTGTGAACATACCAGTGCTCCATTCACTTGCATGAAATATTGCCACCTTGCTGACAGGGCAAATGGCTGCTTTAATGCAAGTCAGCTCCACAGTAATATTAAGACAGATGCTTAGCAGTTGATGAACTGGCAATTAAAACTTAGGAAGAGCCAGTAATACTTGCTATTTCTCAGAATGTAATAGACACAGGATGAAAAACGGAGCAATTATAGCGAGAGGTCAGTGCCAGAATTCAACGCTGCAAAGAGCACTAATTTTAACAGATGATGATGTCATAAAAACCCCACTCTCTGTGGAGCTGATTCTGTTCCCAGATTACTCCAGTGTAAAACTGGAGTGACTCCACTGTCTTCAGTGGAGTTACTTCACATTTTTGCTGGTTTAAATGAGACCAGGATCAAGGTGTGTATGGATACACAGGTAGGTGAAGAGCGTCCTTAAATAAAAAGCGGTTCATAGAATATTCGCAACATCAGCGGTATTCAACTTGTATAAAAGTTCTGATTCTAATACCTAAATGCACCATTTTGAAGAAACTTGATTACCCACCCCCTCAGACACACACAACTTGTTTACATGTTAACATCATCTGCAGTTAGGTTCAGCTAAAGCCTTTCCCAAAAATATAAGTCAAGCTACTGATGCTTTTGTCCAAATCAAAACACACAGATTATTCTTTGGTCATGAGAAGCCACGTTCATCCCAGGTGTAAGGTCATTCAAGTAAATGGCTGGATTTGCCCTTACAGGTCTAAAGGAAATAAATCACAAAAGAAGAGAAGGGAGATGCTGACCCCTTTATTCACCCCACCCTCAATGTCTCAAGCATAAAGGTCTGCACAGAGCTATTGAAACTGGTCATGCTGTTGCTCCTCTGCAAATGCCAGCTTTTTATTCTTTATCTTCTTTCAGTGCCAACTGTCATCCTGTGTGATTACATTAAAAATCAATAATGTCACCATTATAAGACCCAGACAGTTCAGTGGTGCATACTAATTCATCCTGGCTTGCCTTTTAATAAGCGTCAAAATACAAAAGTCCAGCTCATCTGCTTGCAGAACTTTATTAACACTATTTATAAACTGAAATGGTCATCTCACTTGGAGACATTTTCTAAAAGCAATAATGAACTAACTCTGTGGAGGAGATGTCCCTGTAAATCAAAGCCTTCCCTTTGCATACCATTAGGGGGATTAAACCAGCCTGTAGTTCCTTGCAAGTGGGTGGAAAAAGGGAACAAACAAACAGCATGCAGATCAGTGATAAGAGTGACCATAATCTGACTGTTTGACAGGAATTATTTATCCATTGGAATTGTGGTAAATTGACCCACTTAACCATATGCAAGTTAAAGCTCTCAGCTGCTAGGGGTTCTTTTGGACTGATTTGGTGTTTGTAATTTTATTTGTATTTGTTTTCTTTAACTATACATGCCATAAACAGGGACAGGATCAAGAGACAGATAATTGCGTATGAAGTGCTACCTACCCCTCTGCACCTCTCCCCTGTTTGCAGCTGTGGGCAGGAGGGCACAGATGTGCTGCCAGTGACAGCCTGGCTCCCTCAGAAGCCCAGTGCCAGGAGAGAGGGGACGGCCAGCGAGGGAAGGGCGTTTCCCAGGTTTAGGTCCTACTTTCGCTTGGCGATTTAGGATCTGCAGGAAATGTCCTCTATCCAGGACCAGCTCTAGGCACCAGCAAAGCAAGCACGTGCTTGGGGTGGCACAGTTCCAGGGGCGGCGTTCCAGTCATTTTTTTTTTTTGCTTGGGGAGGCAAAAAAAACCTAGAGCCAGCCCTGCCTCTATCACACTTGCAAGACTGCAAACCTCTTCACCCTTTCAGAGGCTTTCACTTCCTACAATCAACCTTGGGGCATTTTAGCAGCAGTTTTCCATGGAAGAGGCAGTTAGGAGCCCTTAGTTAATGAACAATCATCCCTGGGAAGAAATAAGTGCTATTAGCTAAATGGAAAAATTTGTCGTCCTGCATCCAGAGACATGATTGCTGATTTGTAGTACTGAAGTTGTTTTTATTTTCTTTTCGATTTTCAACATAAGAACTACCAGTCACATACTAAATTGTGCATGGAGGAAATAGTTATGGACAACCATCCACAGCTCACTAAGCAAAGATCACCCAGTTAGCTTCCCATGAGACATGAAATCAAATAAAATTTAAGGTCTGTTAAATATGGTTCTATCCTTTACTGTACTGAGAAACGTTTTGCCCTTCACCAATCTCCCTCATATGTCCTGGATACTGATAAAAATATTAGGCATGTAGAAAAATCAATACATTAACAACTGTAGTATAATCTACTATACAATGTGTTGATACTGCAATATGAATGATATATTTGAGCTTCATCTTTTGACCTCCTCTTCCTTTCTTTCCTGATTTAAGCAGGAGAGGTTATATGCCTCTGGCAGGGATTCTTAATGAACTATGTTTGCTGTTGAACTCAATATTGTTCCAGAGCTATGTAAAGTGAAACATACATGAAAGAGCTGAACGAATTGCAGACCCAGGAAAAAACACCTTGTATCTTCCTCGTTGCTACAGAGAGAAACACAGAACTGACACATTGGACAGACCAATCATGCATCTAGAGCAATATCCTGTCTCTGACAGTGGCCAATTCTGGATGCTGCAGAGGAAGGCATAATGCATCAAATTGTGCATTAATGCACCCTAAACAGACATTTCTTCCCAAAGCCATCAGATTTATACACTTTCACACAAGAATTAAGAGCCCTCATAATGTCATGCTAGGAGAGGTAGTGTAGCTGCAGCTGCTATTTTCTGAAATGTTCATCTTTTATTGGGGTGGAGAGGGAAATCTAGGAGGAAGAAAATGTACCGTTGTTACAAATCACACCACAAAAAAAACACCTCAAACGTAATTTCAGATACCTGGTATTGACTTAAATTGACAGTTTCGAGATTGCTGGGTCTAAAATTAGACCTTCAGAGCCAGTGCTGGTAATGGTAAATAACAGAAGTAGGTAAACTAACTTTGACAGACATGGTAATTTCCTACAATATCCTGGACAAACCCTATTGAATCAAGTTAATGTGTCATTGTGGGCCATGGATTAGATTTCCAAGTGGGAGGGAGACGACAGCCCTCCAGGAATGCAGGGCACATGTACACTGCATTTTAAAACTTGCAGCAGTGAGTCTCAGAGGCTGAGTCTACAGACTCAGGCTTGCAGGACTGGTGTTACAGTGCTAGAAACAGTTGTGTAGACACTTACGCTTGGGATCTGGAGCTCAGGGAGGAGGGCGGGTTTCAGAGCCCAAGTTCCACTGTCTACCCTGCTGTTTTTAGCCTCGTAGCATGAGCCCTGCAAGCGCAAGTCTGTAGACCTGGACTCTAAGACTCACTACTGTAAGTTTTTTAAAATGCAGTGTAGACATACCCCAAGAACAATCGGAGGTGATTAGGCAAAATCACTCAGGTGTAACACCTCCTGAGAAATACCACTACCTGGAGGGGCTCATATATGCCTTTTATAGCATATATTGTCAATACATTTGATCAAAGTTAAACTGCAGTTATAGACCAATATGCAACCAGGATGCACCAGTTAGTCTCATCATGCAAATATGGCACATTTACAGATGAATGTAGAGATTGTATAGTTTTAGGTACCAAAGATGATAAAACCAGAACACATGTGCCAGTCAAGAGTTGGAACTTACTCCGTCTGTTGATATATGCTGCAGCAGTGAACAAGCAGAGAAACTTCAACAAAAATTGAAAGCATTAGAAATAACAGAAATTACGCACCACACACAAATAAGACAGTAGGGTCAAGATACCTGGAGATATTCATCCTGAAATGCTAACCTGCATACATTTGAATTAGACTGATGCTGAAGCATGACTATGCTAGGCCCAAGACATGCACAAATATCAGCAGTGAAGTGAACCATGCAGCCTCTGCAAGGAACTCCTAGTAAATAACTCATAATGCATGAAATATCAGGGAGCAAACTAGCCCTGGATTTATATCCCCATTATTTTGTACATACACACACACCCTCTGCCCCAAACTTAAGTTATTGGAATTCCATTCCATACAAACTGATTACAAATAATGGGTGTTAGTTTGCCCATCAAGAATTTTCATAGTTTGCAGTATCAGCAAAATTTGCACGTATCACACCCTTCTCAGATCATGGCCAATATAATAGCAAAGCAGAAACTGCTGTCAAGATTGCCAGGAAGCTATTTAAGAAAGGCACATGGAGATAATAAAGCTCCATCGATTATAACTGGACTGGAGAAATACACCAACAGAAAGCATGGGCAAGGTCTTGTGTCCCATCACACACACCCTGCCTACAGTAAATAAACATTTGAAGCCAGCAGTAGTGGAAAAGGTGACAGAACAAACTAAACAGTAGTGACAGGAAGCAAAATAGGACTACTGATGAACTAAAAGATTGGTTCTATGAACATGATACATATTAATGAGCACCTAAATCAGCATCTAATGATAGGGTTACCATACGTCCGTATTTTCCCTGACATATCCGGCTTTTGGGTCTTAAATCGCTGCCCGGAAGGAATTTTTAAATATCTAAAAACGTCTGGGATTTTGCCACTATTATTTTCCCCCCAAAGAAGAGTTGATCATTCAAGAAAGAGAGTGAATGTTGATCATTCGAGAAAGAAAGTGCCCGCTTTTCCCCTCTAGCTCCCAGCGCTTGCACCGCAAAACAGCTGTTTCACGTGGCTGGGAGGGAGGCGGGAGGAGGTGGAACGCAGCATGCTCAGGGGAGGAGGCCGGGCTGGGGCGGGGATTTGGGGAAGGGGTCCAATGGGGCAGGGAGGGGGCGGAGACTTTGGGGGAGGCGTTGGAATGGGGGCGAGAGCAAATATCCCTCCCCATGGAGTATCCTCTTTTTTGAATGTTCAAATATGGTAACCCTACCTAATGACAGAGACAAGAGATGAAAGGGAAGGCTGCACATGCAAAGAGTTGCATCAAGCTCATGTGTGTCAGTAACACAAGGACTACTCCAACACCACAACCATTGTTTGGATGATCCAAATGACAGAGAGACAGACAGACAGACCTGCATATGGATTCAGGGGCAAGCAAAACTAGTGGGAGTGTAAGGGGAATTCACTTACTGGCAACCCTCAGGAGTTAGCTAGCAAAGGTGATTCCAGAAAAAAAATTTAGCAGCACAGACAATTCTAGTGTAAATGGCAGGAGAAGGAAGGGACTCAGTAAAACTACTGAGTCTCTAAAAATATTAGGCAACTAAAGCAGATCAGACATAAATCAATAGGCCTGGATTGGGTGGTGTCATGGCAAACAATGGAAAGATACTGTATATTCAAATAATTGCAACTGGATACACTACAATATTCTCTCTCAGTCCTGAGGCATTTAGTATTTGTTTTTGTGCATGGTTAAACAGTTGCTGTGTTCCATCCCACTGACAGGTGAAGCAATTATAGAAACATGTACATATACAAGAAGTGCTTTCAGATACATCTGTTGATAAATAATATTCTTGTGAATGTTGGTCTTGTTATATAGATTTTCACAGTAGTTTTTCTGAGATCCTTTAGTAACTAAAATTATGGATTACATGGAAGTCATCTTGGCAAGTAAGTTTAGAAATGTAATAAAGTGAATAGCATTCACATTTACTTCCTGCAATGCAAACCAATAGTTTTTTAATCTGTATTGCAACAGACAGACATTTTCCCCCCTCTTGCATGCAAAACTTCACATGCCAGTTTATCCTCATAGCACAGCTAAACAGAATAAAAGAGGTGATCAGAGGCAAAAGAAGAGGTCCTTTAAAAAGTTGAGGTCAAATCCTACTAAGGAAACTAGAAAGGAGCATAAACTCTGCCAGTCTAATGTAAAAGTGTAATGGGGAAGGCCAAAAAGAATTTGAAGAGCAACTAGCAAAAAAAAATTGCTGTTAGTTTTTGTCAAGTACATCAACGAAGCAAGAAACCTGCTACACAGTCAGTGGGGCCACTGCATAGCCCAGGTGCTAACAGAGCACTCAAGGAAGACAAGACCATTGTGGAGAAGCAAAATTAATACTTTGCATAGGTCTTCACCGTAGAGGTTGTGAAGGAGATTCTCATATTTCTTACCTAAAAAGAATGGCTCAGGTGTGGGAAACTGTCCCAAACTGAGGTGTCAATAGAGGAGGGTTTAGAACAAATTGATAAATTAAACTGTAATAAGTCACCAGGACTAGATGGTATTCACCCAAGAATTCTGAAGGAACTCAGATGCAAAATTGCAGACCAACTAAATGTGGCATGTAACCTATCACTTAGATCAGCCTCTGTACCAGATTACTGGAGGTTAGCTAAAGTAATGCCAATTTTTCAGAAAGGTTCCAGAGATAATCCTGGAAATTACAGGTCAGCAAGCCTAACTTCAATACTAGGCAAATTTGTGAAACTTTCATAAAGAACAGAATAATCAGAAACAGATGAATATGTTGGGGAAAGTCAACATGGCTTCTGTAAAGGAGAATCATGCCTCACCAATCTATTAGAATTCTTGAAGGGTGTCAAGAAGCACATGGACGATTCACAGTTGAAATAGTGCATGTGGACTTTCAGAAAGCCTTTGACAATGGACCATGCCAAAGGGTCTTAAGTAAAGTAAACAGTCATGGGATAAGAGAGAAGGTCCTCGCGTAGATCAGTAACTGGTTAAAAGATATGAAACAAAGGCCAGGAATATGTGGTCAGTACTGAGACTTTTTTTGTTCAACATATTCATAAATGATCAGGAAAACGGAGTGAAGAGTGAGATGGGAACGTATGCAGACAATGCAAAATTACTCAGGATAGTCAAATCCAAAACTGACTGAAGAGTTACACAGGCATCTCACTAAACTGGATGACAGGACAACAAAATGGCAGATGAAATTCATTGTTGATAAGTACCAAGTAATGCACACTGGAAAACAATCCTAATTACACATACAAAATGATGGTGTCTAAATTAGCTATTACCACCCAAGAAAGATTTTGGAGTCATTGTGGAGAGTCCTCTGAAAACATTTGCTCAATGTGCAGTGATAGTCAGGAATCTAACAAAATGCTAGGAACCATTAGGAAAGGGATAGATAAGACAGAAAATAGCATAATGCCTCTCTAGTATGTTCACACTTTGAATACTGCATGCAATTCTGGTCGACCCATCTCAAAACAGATATATTACAACTGGAAAAAGTACAGAGAAGGGCACCAAAAATGATTAGGAGTTTAGAGCAGCTTCCATACGAGGAGGGATTAAAAAGACTGGGATTTTTCATTTTAGAAAAGAGATAACTAAGGAGGGATGGATATAGGTCTATAAAATCATGAATTGTGTGGAGAAAGTGAATAGGGAAGTTTTATTTACCACTTGACATAAAAACAAGAGCCATGGGCCACCCAATTAAATTAACAGACAGCAGGTTTAAAAACAAACCTAATGAAGTACTGCTTCACACAATGCACAGTGAACTGTGGAACTCACCAGGGCATGTTGTTATGGCCAAAAGTAACGGGGTTCAAAAAAGAATTAGAGAAGTTCATGGAGGATAGCTATTAGCAAGATGATCAAGGATGCAACTCCATGCTCTGAGTGTCCCTAAGCCTCTGGCTGCCAGAACCTGGGAGTGGATTGCTCGCTAATTGACCTGTTCTGATCATTCCCTCTGAAGCTTCTGGCACTGGCCACTGTCGGAAGACAGGATACTGTGGCTAGATCGACCATTGGTCTGATCCAGCATGGCCATTCTTATGTTTTTTATCATCTGGTAGTACATCATCAATATTCTTTTAATCCTTCCATTGCTCTCATTACCATGGTATCAGACTGCCTTACAAGGGAATAAGGCAGGTGATTGGCCGTCCTTTTGTGGAAGAGACTTCCAGCACTAGAAGTGACAGTTACAGTATTATGTGGGCTTGTCCATCGAAACCCATTATTGCTTGGCACCTGGGCCTTCATGAAACAAAACTCAGATTTCTAAATTGGCTGAATGCCAACTTAACAGATGGTTAGGGGTGTGAAGGCAGCCAGAAACCATGTCTGTATGCAAGAGCAATGTTAGTTGAAAGCAACATTCTCAATCTGAACAGTGTGTCTGTTCATCCTGAGAGGACTTTCAGTTGCTGAACAGGATTCAAGTATAATTGATAACCTAGCTTTCAGTCTTTTAAATGAAATTTTAAAAAGTAAGTGTCTTTGAGGCAGCTGAGTGTCTTGCATAACTGCACACATCTTGATAACGTAACTATTTTTATTTGTTTAGTTATTAGGCACTCGACAAGTGAGAGAGGTCAGAAAGTCTGGTAGAATTCTAGGAACAGATGTTTGTAGTGCCAGATCCCGTGTCCCTTTTTGACTCTCCCAGGCTAGGACACAAGGAAGCAGAGCATCATTCTGAGCCCCAGGCTTATGTAGCCCTCAAATAGTTAAACTTTAACCAAAACAGTTGTGCAAAGTGTCTCTACCCCGTCTGTAACCAAAAGCACCCCTGTATTCACGCCCTACCCACCACTGTAATACTCTTTGTACAAAATATGCCTTGTGAGTTATCATTTGAAAAAGAATAGCTTGTTTGTTAATAATATCCTGGTGAAATGTAGGTAGCAACATTAGATATAAAGTTACGAGTTTTCCCTATATGATGTTGGAAGCACATGTTCAAACCCTCACAGCCCTGACTGGGCAAAAGTCATTAAATAGGTCTTTACTAAAAGAAAGGAATGTGTGTAGATTGAGGTAAACACACAAGGGGAAGGGGAGGGAAGGAGCCGTGGCAGCGCTTTAACATGAGATGTGTACAGGCCGATACTAGTGGCCACTTCTTACTGGTACGTCCTACCGGCACACTCTCACCTCTGTGCTTACCTGAAAAGGCACTGTGGAGTCAGGGTAGTCTGAGAAGGGAGAAGTCAGGGAGCTGACCCAGGCAGACAGGCCGAGTTTCCTCATGCTAAAGGCAGGTGGTAGCAAGGCGTCTTGCAACCCAGAGATGAAGAAAGATGGAGCCTGTTTGAGTATTCAAACAAGTTTTTTTTTTTTGATAGGTCCCAATCCTGTGATGAAACAGGCACATGGCAGAAGTATGTTTTTTAAAAGCAGAATTAAAAAATAAGAAACAATCACAACACCTCAGTAACATAAGCTTCTATGTTACCTAGAAACAGAATTCAGCGATTCATAACCATTTCTTAAACGTGTCCCTGATTGATATACTTATAATCCTCCCACACAGGTAATAGACTGACTCACTCTTCCTATTTGGCATTGACTTTGTTTCTGCTCTTTTGTCCCTTCTCATTTTCTCAGTGGAATCAATGGATTTGTGAATACTGGATTGGAACCTACCCAGGAATGTCTGAAAATGCAGTCTCATATTGCTTGAATCTATAAAGAGGAAATTAGTCACATGACTGATTCACCTTAAGGACAAAATATTAGATCGAGCCTTTGGCATTGAGAGAACCATATGTAACTTTACACAACAATTCCCATAAATACTAATGCAATCATCAGCCAGAAGGAGGGCTTATCTAGTGCTGGTGGTTGTGGTGCTGCTGTTTTAGAAGCAGATAAGAGGATGGTCTTCTTTATTTCATGCAAGCACCTGGGCTGCATGTGTGTGTACGCACACATAAAATACCATCTCTGTGTTATAAAGAAACAATTCATGACACCATATCATGAACGCTTTATCTGTAAGGCTGGGATGGACACATTACTCATGTCTGGCAAAACACTCAATAGAAACAGGGATCTTGGGGAAATGATAGTATGATGCAATTAAGGACTATGGTCCAGATCCTCTGCCTCACCAAGTGAGTTGGGAGCTCGTTACAACTCCCTGACTCTCTCAGTGGATCCATACTGCTATGAGTATCAGAGTTTATAGCAACTTGGTGATCACTAACTTCTCCTCTCGGGCTACAGACCTCAAGTGACCATATGCCTGCTTAGCACAGCTGGAGCAGATCCAGCTGTTTCCCAGCCATTTTGTGCTAATGAGTCAATACAAGGGGGGCAGAATGCAAACAAGAATCTGGCCCTGCATTGCAATATATATGTACAAGAGGGTAAGGTTTCATGTACAGTCCTAACTAAGGCATTTACTGATTTTTCAGTGCATATCTTCGCAACCTTAGTGTTTTCTAAAACGGTATTTTTTGTTTAGAGTTTACATTTAATACAAACAGGCATTTTAAAGCAGTATTTTAAATACTCGCAGCTTTCTTCCAAAAAACTTATTTAAGTGAGACTGCAAAACCATTAGTGAATCTATACACACATTCAGAGACTTCTTGCTGCTTGTATACACATTTCAATAGAAAACAATTATGCCATATCTACAAGACTACAACATTTACATCACAAATTTAGATTTTTCAGCATAATATTCCATGGCTTTATTCTAATAGATTTTAATTGGCAAAAAGCTGTATTAACTCAGAGTTAAGATTGCCCAGTGATAGCTCGTGGCCTTACAGTGTGTCAAGTTCAGCAAAACTCACACAACTGAACACCAGGAAATTCCAGAGTTAAAGTAAACACCCACTCAACCGTAATACTGCCTTTTTTGCCCCATACACCCCTCACTTTTTTATCTCCCCTTCCCCTCCCCGCCCCCCCCCCCCACATTTCCACTCTACCTTTTCACTGTAAATGGACAAGAGCTGTCCGCACTTGCCCTGGGCTCAAATACCGAGTCCACTCCCCTAACAGAATACCACACTTATAAAATTTAACAACTTCATACCCTTTTACAATCCCTTCATACTTGCACCCAGGATACCACCTAAACCTATAATTACCTTCCCTTACCCATCATTAAATCCACAGGCTGCTGTCATATCCCACCTCACTACAGACAATACCAATGGCAAGACCACCCCAGTGCCCTGCTACTCGCACAACCTATGCAATTCTGTATTGAAATAATGCAGAGAGGAATCCCAGGGTGCACACACCTCATTCCTTTGATAACACACATGGGCTGGTGACTTAGACTCAGCTCTCCTCATATCACATTCACAACTCTGTGACGCTCCTCAACTAATCCCAAATCTCATAGCACAATCTCAGCTCTCCCAAGATGCTTCGGTTTACTCCTCTGACATGCAATACAGCTACCCCAGCACAGTAAATGCAGTGGGAATGTATGAAAATAATTCCCAGTAGCTACTGCCTGCTCCAAGGGGGCAGAGTTAAGGTTCATGGGCATTTACTTTAACTCTGTATTTCCTATTTTTCAGAAGTTTGAGTTTTGCTGAAATCAGCATTCTGGAAGAGCGCAAGTTATCACTGGGCAGCCTTAGCTTTGAGTTAATGAAGGTTTTTTTCCATTTAATATCAGATATAAATAGATGTTTCATTTCATAACTTGTGTACAGTGTTTGCTAGCCCCATAATACAGCTTTGATGTTACTTAGTTGTGACAGTCTGTATCCCTATGTTTACCCTTTCTATAAGACTATAATAAATTTGATATAAAGTATGCCTTGTGAGGTATCATGTGAAAACAAACTGCTGAACAATATTGTCCTGGTAAAATGTGTGGCAACCTCGTATGTAAAGTTATGAAATTCTACTGTATAAGACAGGTTCCAAGTTTAGAAAAGCAGGCACAAACAAGTTCCTCGGAGGCAAAAGGCAAACTGGTACCTCAGCAAGGTGTCAACAAAATCAAGTGGACTATCACCTGGTTAAGCAGCCATTCTTTGGTGGAAAAAGGGTTTGGAGCAAGAAATGTACAAGGTGGCAAAGAAACAGCTGGAAGTTCCTGACCCACAGACTTGCTGTTGCCTGAACCCCAGCTAGAGATGATTCTCAAAGAAGAGAAATTCTATAAGGGGAGCAAACTCCTCAGATTGCCTCTCTCCCTCATCTCTACTCTTGGCATCAACAATACTTGAACGACAGAGGAAGCACCATAGAACTGGGGGATGGATCCTGGCTAAAAGGAATCCAGCCAGATCACTGTAAGCATGTGGTGAGAACCTTTTTGCTTTAAATTCACTTAGCTTGTTAAGTTAAGTATTAGTTTGCCTTTTACCTTTTATTTCTTTGTAATCAATTCTGACTTTTATGCCTCATTACTTGTAATAACTAAGTTAAAGGTTTTTTTAATCTAAACCAGTGTTGATTGAAGTGTTTGGGAAACACTCTTTTGAGATAATAGAAAATAATATGCACAAATCCTATTAACAAAATGATGAATTTTGTATGAGCTTGTATTGTCCAGAAGGAAAGTACTGGGCAGTACAAGACGCACATTTCTGGACACAAGTCTGGGACTGGGAATTCACTGGTGTCACTCTGGAATATAATTCAGGAGTGGCTGGCTAGAGCACTCATAACTCAGCTGGGAGTAATTTACACGCTAGATGCTGTGTGTGAGCAGGCCAGGAGTGGTGGCTCTCGCAATAAAGCGGTATAAAACACAACTGAGGTTGGAGAATTGCAGGGACACAGCTGCTCAGCAGTCCAGATTCTACTCTGGGAAATGTCACAATAGTCATAGTTGATATAATAAATACCATAAAGGCTCTGTTTAAAGGTGCTTATCAAAACCCAACTTGCCCTAGATTACTTATGAGGGCTATATTTTTTTCCATGCCTGCTTTTAGCCCCAAAATGAAAATTTGGGGTGTCTCTAATTTTAATTAAAGCTTGTTCTTATTACCAGCAGGAGAGTGGGGTAGGGGGAGGTATTTTTTCATGCTTTGTGTGTATAAAAAGATCTTCTACACTTTCCACAGTATGCATCCAATGAAGTGAACTGTAGCTCACGAAAGCTTATGCTCAAATAAATTGGCTAGTCTCTAAGGTGCCACAAGTACTCCTTTTCTTTTTACCATTTTTATAGTTCTCTGAGCTTGGAACAAACCAGGGAGAAATATATTTTGAAAACATAAAGCTAACTTCCATACTAGTTGTGATCTAACATACTAAAGTTTCATAACCCAGCATCTGATTGACACATGGAGTTAGAATCTCAAAATTCCATACTTACTTTCATTATAGCGAGATGAGTATACACACAATCTTTCCACCATGTCATAATGTCAACTAAAGTAGCTTCAGTTCTGACTGATCCCTTTCTCCCCACACATAGAATTTTACATTTTTTAAGAGTGCTGTACAAAGAAATACTAGCTAATTAATCCATACAGCATCCTTGTTGGATTAAGCCTGCATTATCATCTCCATTTGACAGAGGAGAAAGTAAGCCATGTTAAGTGATTCCATCACTGACTTGCTATATGGATGTGGGCAAAAAGAGTTCTAATTTGAGAGATCTTGGCTCCCAGTCCCATGCTCAATCCACTGTATCATACTGCCTTACAGTGTCTTGGCTCTGCTAGAGACAAAGAAGAAAACGTCAAACATTTAGAAAGCGCTGCATAAAGTATTTGGCTTGGGAATCTTCTGGCAAACTTGAAACAGGAGGAACAACTGTAAGAATAACTATTTTGTTCTTTAAAACAATTATAAATCTGAGTGTTAGTTGAAATATTTAATTAAAGTCAAAGTCACACTTTTTCCATTGCTGTCAAGCATTTTAGGTACTTGTCTACCAAAACGTCACATGCACTAGGATGGGCAGTATTGCACCCACACACGTATTGGGTTGTTAGCCGCTAATTTCAAGTGGAAGTATTATTTTCATTTTGCAAGCCAAAGACGACATCTGAAAGCCTATAACAGACTGAATTCAGAACTCTTCGAACTGAACACACCCACACACACACCAAAGAGAGTTTGCACTTCTGCTAACAGATGCCTAACCAAGGATCCAATCCTCATTCCACTGAAGTCAATGGCAAAACTCAATGGCAAAACTTCCCTTACATTCCAGAAACGCTGGTTGTGATGTCCCTATGCAACAGAGCGGGGTTACGTGTTTTCCTTTAACCTTTCCCATTTTTTCCTTATTTTTTTTAATTGATTGCTCTTTAATAAATTGTGTGTGCTTTGAACTGTATGTAACGATCTGTGGGTCAAGGAAGCATCCAGTGCAGAGAGAGCACCCTGGAGTGGGGACATCCTAGTCCCCGCCCTAAGTGAGCACAACAAAGTTGGGGGTCGAGCACCCCAGGAATCCGGGCCCAACCTTGTTGGGATTACAAGGACTCTACCACACAGGAGAGTGGAAGTGGAGCCCTTGAGGTCAGGCAGGCCCCTAGGTAAAGGAAATGGGAGCGAGGACTCAGATCCTATTGCTAGCCCATTTCACCGGGAGAGAGTGTATAAGCCAGGAAAGTTCTCCACAATAGCGGGACCATTCCCCTGCTTACACTAGCATGCTGGCTTTTGTGAATCCCATTCTGAGGTGCCTATCTCTCCCCGTTCTTTTTATAGGGCACCTAAGTGCTGAACTCATGCTTTGTGATGTTCAGTGATTTTCTAAGCATGAAAGTTAGGGGTGGTGATGCTCAACATTGCAAGGCCACAGCATCTGTGTGTTTGTGAATCTAGCCCCTACGGTGCCATAAACCAAGATGCATTTTTAGAAACTGCCCTTTAATCAGACAGAAAAAAAGTTGCCTAAGAAAAACCCATGTGGATACTGGGCCTTATAAAAAAAAAAAGTGTCCAAAATGAAACTTAAGAGCGTGAAGACATCCAGTCTTCTGCAATTCATTGTTTTGAATGCATTTCTAACCATTTGCACCCCCTGAACTGAGGAAATTCCTCAGCTTGAAAACATTACTCATCCAAATGCTGTCTCCTGGCCTGATTTTAAAAAGTGCACAAATTCTAGCATGATAACTGCAAGACAAGAGAAATAAACTGGTACTTGAGATTAATGTCAACTGCTATATGCAAATACTTTCTGGCCATCTTGAAAGAACATTAGTAGTATTTTAGTACACCAAGCCTTCATATATTACAGCTATTAAAACTTCAACACAAAGCCCTTTCAGGATGTTTTAATGATCAATGAATGACTTAATGAACGTTGAGCTGCAGGCTATTAACCCAGAGTATGACCTCTATTAGCTATGAGTTAAGGCAGTAATAGTAGGGATGTAGCTTCCAAGGAAAGTATCTGGATAAATATGTGGAGAAACTAAATTCTGTGCTCTAGAATTTTATAGTTCCTGTTGCTGAAACCTATGCAATTATTAAAAAAAAAAAAAAAGGAGAGAGGTAATCACCTAAAACCTTTTGCCAAAGAAATCTAGTTTTTTGCATTGACTTCAGAACACCTTTGGTTCAAAGTACCAAAGGAAGATTAAAGAAAGACAGTGTGTGGGGGGGCGGGGTGAGAATAATCAAATTTAGGATGACTTATGCCCTTTGTGCTTCAGGGCATAAATTGAT
Organism: Caretta caretta; assembly: GCF_965140235.1. Lineage (NCBI taxonomy): Eukaryota > Metazoa > Chordata > Testudines > Cheloniidae > Caretta > Caretta caretta. Next base: position 135,839,881 of record NC_134207.1, read on the forward strand.
CACTTGTAGGCCTAGGATTTGAGTATGTATTTCCACACAAATGAGCTTGATCAAGAGTGAAAAATAGGACTTTTTACCCTACTTTGAAAGAGTAATTGAAGGTCACTTCCAAAGGCAGGATATTGGAGTAGCTAGACCATTGATCTGTTCTGGTACGTTGAAACCTACATTCCTATGAATATGTCTAGGTATTGTAGACTTCAGCACAAATAAATGAACGGGAATCCAAACATTTTTATACTAATATTGATTTCAGTCATGTTTCTTATTTTGAATGAAACATCAAGCTTGATAAAAACCTATATATAACTGATCAGATGAAAAATGAGGACAAACGTATTTTTCCATTTTAAAAATCCATCTTATGTCCTAGGTATGTGATGACAGATGATCTTTTGATACAAATATCACAATGCTGGTGAATTTGGCTCTCAAATACCAGGGCCTGCAAATACGGATTAGAGTTAGCGGTAGGGAAAGCACTGGCAACCTCATAGGTCCACCAAATGCATCAACTGTCCACTATGGCAAACTGTGTGCAAATTCCAGAAGAACATATCTGATAAAGATCACTTAAATTGCAAGAAAAAATGAGGGGTGCAAGATTTGTAAATATGGCCCCAGATACCAGAGGTAAAATCCTTTGGCATTACTCTTTACCCAATAAATCACAGTTTCTCAATAAGTTTTATAGGAAGTGGGATGAGATGAAGAGAGGATTAGGGGTTCTTATGACACAAACAAAGGAAGTTCAATTTCAAAGAAGGTAACATACATAAGTATATCAAGCATTAGGAAGAGATCAGATTAACTGAAATTTAGGTTAGCTTATATTTGAATCTCTTTTTTTCAGATTTTAATTAAAAGCTGAAGCTTATTTTTCGAATACTGCTGCACTTCTAGCAATCAACTGAAAGGAGACTTTGTAGGCTGTGGAATATGCAGAATTTGAGAAGCTCACAGTCAATCACATGCGGTTCTTGATGGCTGCCCTACTTTACCTGAAGACAGATACAGTACCCTATGCATATTCATGAACTAATTCAATAAGGGATCGTGATTAGTTTTTAAGTACACAAGTTGTACAGATGCCATTTTTGAATGCATGACATTTTCTGCATGACATTCATCAGTAAAATAAATGCCAAGTTCCCCATCTTATTTTGAATGATGAAAAAGCTCCTTGTAATTATCTCAAGGTCTCCTAATTTTTGCAGATCAAGTTCCTTTGTAAGTATCTCATCTATTTTCTCAAGTATTGGGAGGATTATAGCATCAGAACATAAGAAAATATACTGCAGTATATGTTAATATAATCTCCACTTCCCCCTCATTGCAACACGCACAAGATAGACTAGCCTGTGGTCATTGTTCTAGAAACTAATAGTGTTTCTTGTACTTCTGCATCTTATAGTCGATGACTAAACACATGGGAAAAGCTGCTTAGGGGGCAGGAAATTTGATTTTCTTCTCCATGTGGGGAAGGTTTGGCACCTGCAGAATGATGAGAGGGTTCAACCTCATCAGCTGCACACTCTTATCCTGAGCAACAATTCTTGAATCTGTTCAGCCATTGGTGGCTTTCTTTCACAGCTGTGCAAATGTGCCAAACTGAAGTCAGAGTTCCAATGCAGGTATAAATGAAGACTAACATGAGGACACAGGGAAGTAATCTGTATTTATTGTTCTGGTAAGATATTAGCAGCAAAAACATACCAAAGAAAGTAATTGCTTAGAGACAAGGTGGGTGGGGTGAGATATTCTACTTTATTGGATCAACTTGTGGTTGGTGAAAGAGGCAAGCTTTGAAGCTTACACAAACTTCAGTTCTGAAAAAGGTATTCAGTGTCACAGTTAAATACAAAATGGAAGCAATCTGTTTCAAGCTATGACACGGAGCAACTTACACAGAGCTGTTCCTCAGGTCTGGGAAAGTGCCAAAGCTTGCATCTTTCACTAGCCACAAGTTGGTCCAATAAAATAGATTGCCTCATCCACCTTGTCTATGGGACCAACATAGCTGCAACAACACTGCAGACAAAGTAGTTGTTTATTACACAAATACCAATTGTTGAAGAAACACATTACTAATTTTTTTTAAAAAAGCAGCTAGCAGTGGCAAGGAACCATGTGATAGGATAGTTCACTAGAATGTTTAAGACCATTTTATGGCTCCTATACCCTAGAACCTAAGTATACTCTACATGTCTTAAATTACAAAGACAAACATTTCCCAATCATAAGGAGCTAACATACATCCCTCAGCAACACAGTCATAGGTAGGACTGGACGGGACCTCAAGAGGTCATTTAGTGTAGTCCCCTGCACTCGTGGGAGGACTAAGTATTATCTAGACTATGTTGAAAGACAGAGGAAAACACTGACAATAGACAAGTTAGTGGTAATGAATTAGTCAGTAAGCAAAAAATAAAAAAAAATAAAAAACCCACCTTGAGACATATAGATTGTAGGATGATTTCTGAATGTGGCCAGAGTCAGATTTAGATGCATTCATTAGGAGGGCGTTTCAGTGACAAGGTACATCTACTGAAGACATCTTGCCTTCAAAGTATAAGACTGTAGAGAACTGGACAATTGGCTTTCCAGATGAACACAGTTCCTAAGCCTTTCCCCAAAGATATCCAAGTCATGGGTAGCTAAGCAAAATTTTCCCAGCACACCTAGAATCTCCAGCATCACCTACAAACTGCTTCAGTTGGCTACTGTAGCAGTATGGAAATGACAGAGTTAAGGTTGGTCAGACAACCTTAATTCTGTCCCCTTGCTGTACACATGCATTTTAGTATTTAATCCTGTGATTTTATGCAATTCTCCACAACACCTTTGCTTCATTCATTGCGCAGGCTGGACAGTACTCAGTGCATGAGCCAAGTACAGACATAGCGAAACAGGTGATTCTTCAGATCTATGCCTTCTGTTAACCAATTTTATTTGCAGTTACCATGGTAACTCCAATAGACTAAATCTTAAATTACATCAGTACAAGTGAGAGTACACTTAGACCCTCAGTGAGTTTGGATGAACATATGCAGTATGAGACAGGGTTGTAGTGAATGAGGTGGGCATCCCTTGGATTCCTGGCTCAATCAGTGTGCAATTCGGAAGGCCTGGAATGAATGAAGAAAGTTCATTCATTGAACAGTGAGGATAAAAAAAAATTAACAGTTTCCTCATTCATTAAGTACCAACCAAACAGTGTGCTGAGTGAGGTAGGAGTAGTATGGAAAAATCTAGCTTAAAATCATATAATTATAGTGATATAAAAATGCATGCACTAAAGGGAGCAAAGTTAGAGTTGTGTAACATTTCCTGAGTTTAAGTGATTCATTGTGCCTCCTTGGAGGAAAAGAAAACTTTTAACAGTTATTTGCATTGAATTATATATTGGAAGCCAACAGAAATCAGATGAACATACCTTGTTAAGAAGGCCAGCAATAACCCAGTGGATATGAATCTGGAAAAATGTGTCTTGCGCTGATGAAGATGAATTAGCACTGTGTCCACAAGAAGGAACTATTCAGTTTTTCAAGTTACATTTTTATATGTTGTACTAAATGAGTTGGAGAATATATAGCTATAGCTCTACCTTTATCAGTTATTACTTAGCATCTATTGAAAGCAGAAACTGGCAGCCTATTAATGGGCTTTTGGTTCATTCATTTCTCTTTCTCTCACTCAATATTATGGCATCTCTTAGTTCCATGATGCAATTTTTATTAGTAGTTTGTAACTTATAGGTTTTAATTTGCCTCAAATAATCACTTGCCTGGCTATTAACAGTTCAATTTTCAGAGTATACATGTACTTATGAATGCATGCAGTTCCCTGTATGCATGTGCCAGTGGAGGACTTGCATGCACACAATACAATTTTAGTAATACTGGGTATAAATCTAGAAAAAATTAGCTAATTTCAGTGAAGTTGCTCCTGATTTACGTTGTAATGGAGAGCAGATTGTGGCCGACATAATGTCCTTTCTGGGAGGTACTTAAACTCTAGATGTCTTACAGTTCCATATTTGTTTTGGGGATAGTTACAACATCCCTGTGATGTTTTTACCCTTATGTTAATGCTATGTATTCAGTCTTAGCTCCTGCTTAATAGCTTTTGTCTGGGAGTTGGTTTAATTAGAAGTTTCATACATGAGAACCAAATAAAAACCTCAGAGAATATTTCTCCAGTGATCTGAAGATTGTGTATCAATCTTCTTTTATTCCATCTGAAATCTTACTTTTAGGACCAGATTCTCCAGTACCTTCTGGTTGCTTTATATCACCCTGGAGCAGCACACAGAGCAGCCAGAGCATATTCCTCAAGCTCCCAAATTACCATAGGTTTCAGAGGAACAGCCGTGTTAGTCTGTATTCGCAAAAAGAAAAGGAGTACTTGTGGCACCTTAGAGACTAACCAATTTATTTGAGCATGAGCTTTCGTGAGCTACAGCTCACTTCATCAGATGTATACCGTGGAAACTGCAGCAGACTTTATATACACACAGAGAATATGAAACAATACCTCCTCCCACCCCACTGTCCTGCTGGTAATAGTGGGGTGGGAGGAGATATTGTTTCATATTCTCTGTGTGTATATAAAGTCTGCTGCAGTTTCCACGGTATACATCTGATGAAGTGAGCTGTAGCTCATGAAAGCTCATGCTCAAATAAATTGGTTAGTCTCTAAGGTGCCACAAGTACTCCTTTTCTTTTTGCAAATTACCATATTCTCCCTTCTGCCCCCAAACAACCCTCTCCATTACCATCTGTCTTGCCTCCTTGCCACCCCCACATTCCCCTGCATCAGGGAAAATGGAAGCCTCCTGTGTGGTCAGGTGAGACACTCAGACCCATTGACAATAGTGGGAGATGGCAGCCATCTTGAAAGAGGGCAGTTCCTCACAGAATTCAAAAGCATCAGCTACTTTTGATTGTCTAATATGAGAAGTCTACAGTATAATTTTTCAGAGAACTTAACATTTTATAGCACTTTATATGTTCAGTGCAGAGCGCCTATTCACCTCTGTTGCAAGTGCTCAGCACTCCTGCAAATCAGACCTCAAGTGTCTCAACCTGGGTACCCAGAGGGTGAGCAACACATAGTGGCCACTTGTGAACATTTTGTTTGATGAGACTTGACCAGAATCACAAAAGCAGAATCAAATTCTTTCCAGTGGCAACTAACCAAATTTAGGCACATTTTTTACAGGGACAGCAAAAAGCACATCTCTCTACCAAATTTCAAGTCCCCGCTCCAAAGTATGGCAGTACTAGAGCATCTCAACAAAATTGCTGTACAAATTTGTTTAACATGAAAAACAAAACTATTTTTCCCCCTTAAGCTCCTTCTTGGAAACAGCTGAACTGTTTTAACTAAACTTCCCAAAGAATTCAGCTTTAGGCACACACTTGACATAGAAAGTGTCAGCTCAAGTAGTTACATTTAGCAAACTGAAAACAGGCTCTTACAATGGAAACCATCAGGCAACCTTAGTTATAGAAGTCATTACCTGCACTGCATATATTTATCTTAAAAATAAGCCACATGTACTGGCAAGCAGACAAATTGCTGAATCATTTTTCTAGTCAGATAACTGATCATTGCATTTTCTGATCAAATCAGTGGCACAGTTTGTGAAAGTCTCTTTTCAGATATCAGTTCTATAAATGGCCACAAGTCTTACCCCAAAACCCAATTTTCTTGAATTATAATATCTTTATCTGTACTTTGTAGAAAGCAATGAAGGATAATGGGTCAGACTCTGCCTTCAGATCTGCACTGTCATTCTCTGAGTTTTATATTAAGGATTAAGAGAGAAGAAAGAGCAGAGAGGAAAGTTATAGCTGTTTCCATCAGCAATAGCTTCCAGATGGATAAAATGGTAATGTAAAAAAACATATGTTACACTGATCTATCCAAGTCCCTAGGTTCACAACAATCCACCTTGTTCCAATAGGAGCATACTGCAGAGTCTAGCTCCTCCTTGCAGCCTTCTCACTTCCAAAACAGCTATAATAATCACACACATTTAGGGCCTAATCCTACCTGGTGGTCCAGCCCCTTGGAGTAGATGGCTCTATCGGATATGCATTTTAAAACAGCCCTCCACTAGAATGCACAACCTCCTGGGCAGAGATTATTTCTTTGTGTTCATATGATGCCCAGCACAATTTTACCTCATCAGCAGATGTGCCCTTGACAAGTCCAAGTCTTCCTCTGCTGGTAGGGTAGTATTCCCCTCCAGTCAAACTAAGGATCTTCTTCACGAGTAGTCCTTCAGCCCTTGTTTGCTGAAATGCCCACTCCACTTAGGAATCAGCACCAAGATGTAGGCGAGTCCATACCCTTCCCCCACTATGCATTCCAGCCCACTGACCTTAGCTATAGAAGCAGCCCTCTGCTTCTGCTGCAAACAGCTATATTTTCCCCTCAAGACTACTTCCCTGTGCTGGTTGGCAGACGTTCCTTTACACCACCCTATCTGACAGCAGGCATCTCCAGCTGAGGGCAATTAAGGTAAAGGAAACCAAAGTAACACTTATCTGAGATCTCAGTTCAGCAATTTACTTCTCTGACTGGATTGTAGTAACCTTGTTCTAGACATTCAGGCCCCTGCTTTTCTCAATTCTGCCCTTTCAGACTGAGGCAAGCAGGAACAGAACATTTCTTTCTTTCCCCTTAACATGAGTAAAAGCTGCTTCCTCTCTGGCTTAAGTAACTGTCTGAGTCCAGGTGGAAATTCTTTCCTTAATTGGCAAGCAGGGTCGGGCAGGCAAGGATCTCTGCCTGCTTCCCTTTGTAGGGAATTAACTCCTTCCCTACTTAATCCAATTTGGGGTATGATCATCCCACCACAGGCCCTTGTGAATTTATCACAGGAAACCTGATTTTGGCCTGGTTTTCACTGCTGTGTAGATGTGCCCATAGAGAGGTTTAAAACTCTGCTGCATGTTAAGAGGACTGGTTCTTTGGCTGAAATTGCAGAGGCTCACATTTTTACTTCCAGAGATCAGGGGATTCAGTCCTCACCACAGACAACTGAAATGGTGGTGGTGGTGTATGTGATACACCATGGCTATGATATCTTTAACCACTAGACCACACTCTGCCCCCAGAGCCAGGAACGAAAACCAAGAATCTTGATGCCCAGCATTCCACTGCTGTTACATAACTAGGAATATAACCCACCAGCAATGGGGATGTTGTGTCTCCTTTTGTGGGTTGGTCCATGTACGCCTGGTCTACACTGGCAGCAGTGTAGGATATGTGGGGCTACATGCCAAAGTGAAAAGTCGGCTGCGTCCACACTGTGGTGTGTAGCTACATGCAGCAGTGTAGGGCTCTGGCAGGTGGGAGGCAGCCAGGAAGGACTCCAGCAGCAGGGAGCTTCCAGAGCCTTTCCCCACTGTATAAGTGAGGGTAAGAGCTCTGGAATAACTGTAGGAACAGTTATGTTGCAAAACATATTTCAAAATTAATTTAGATGTTCTAATATTTATTTTACTGCTGTATTTTTATTATTGGTGTTTGGTTAATGGGAGCTGTCTCTTTAAGAATAAGTGGTGGCCGATTTACAGAGTGTTTGAGACTGGGAGATGTGTATGGGAGATTTGGTCTGTGTGCCCAGTGAGTAAAAGACTCTGCCGGCGTCAAATCCAAGAAGCTCAAAACTTGAACTGATAATTTATCTTTCTAGAAGCAATCCCCATTCTCATAGGTATAACATAAATGCTTATGGGGGCCTCCGCCATTTCTAATGAGTTATAACCGTCTTTCACTTCTAGGTCACCTGTGTGACTCCTGCCCAACTCAGCAGGGATAAAAACTGTTCCCATTTAATGAATATTTGGTAGTCCCTATCTGAGATGCATTTGAGTCCAATTCCCACATCACAAACATATCTGTATGCTTTGTACTAGTTACCAATAATAAATAAGTTTGAATGTGTTAGTTGCTCGCAGAAGAGACTTTTTTTTTACTGTGAACAAAAAAGTGCTCACCTGTCTGATATTGCAAAACATTCAGTTTGGCCTTGCACAATTGTTTATTTGATTCTTATATATGGCGTGTGGCAGGAAAGCAAATTGACATTCTGTCATTTCTGTTTCAATAAACTGAACTCAAATATACTGCCATCTAAGATCACCATGACAGCTGATCCACTTCTGACAGAAATTAAGGAACGAAATTTGTTTGAAAACAACGATTATTTAATTAATGAAATTGTTAAGATTTTTTAAAAATAAAATACGGAAACAGGCAAACTGTAAACAATCTGGTTGAAGAGCAAAAAAGTTAAATATACTTTTGCTCTGAAGAAAAGTTCATCTATCATAGGTGAAAGTCTTGAAAATAAGCTAGCTATTCTGAAAAGCAGTATTCTTGCAAATAAGGCTCGATTCTCAAAGATTTAAAAAAATTAAGAGCTGCATTATAATAATTCTTTAAACTTTTATAACACATTGCATGGAAGGATCTGAAAGCACTTTGACCTCTTTACAATCATGTGAAGTAGGAAAATATTGTTATCCCCATTTCACAAATGAGGAAACTAAGGCAAAGAGAAGTTAGGTGAACTGCCCAAGATCACACAAGAAGTCTGTAACAGAACAGGGAATGGCATTTAGGTCTCCTGACTCCCAGTCCTATGCCTTAACAACACCATCCTCCTCCATTACAGGGAATTAAAATATGGATCCAGTGTATAAGGCATAATCCAGGGCCCAGCAACCAGCTCAAGTAGCTGGACAGAGTACTAGGCAGATATGAGATGTGGTGTAATCTTGATGTTTAAATATTCCAGTTAATAAACCTAAGGATGAAATAAACGAAACTTAGTTTTCTGGTTTGAGCTGCTAGGTTGGTTACAGACAATTTAACTGAGTGGAAGACCCTGGATGTCACTTTGAATGATAGAACTAAACTGTATTTAAGAGAAAAACGATTGGTTAAGCAAAGAAGCATACAACTACAATTTACATAGTTGTACTCACATTCAGAAATGGAATGTTTCAGAGTATCAGCTGTGTTAGTCTGTATCTGCAAAAAGAAAAGGAGTACTTGTGGCACTTTAGAGACTAACAAATTTATTTGAGCATAAACTTTCTTGAGCTACAGCTCACTTCTTCAGATGCATTCAGTGGAAAATATAGTGGGGAGATTTATATACACAGAGAACATGAAACAATGGGTGTTACCATACACACTGTAACGAGAGTGATCAGGTAAGGTGAGCTATTACCAGCAGGAGAGTGGGGGGGTGGGGACCTTTTGTAGTGATAATCAAGGTGGGCCATTTCTAGCAGTTGACAAGAACATCTAAGGAACCATGGTGGGGGGGTGGAATAAACATGGGGAAATAGTTTTACTTTGTGTAATGACCCATCCACTCCCAGTCTTTATTCAAGCCTAAATTAATTGTATCTAGTTTGCAAATTAATTCCAATTCAGCAATCTCTCATTGGAGTCTGTTTTTGAAGTTTTTTTGTCGAAGAATTGCAACTTTTAGGTCTGTAATCGAGTGACCAAAGAGATTGAAGTGTTCTCTGACTGGTTTTTTAATGTTATAATTCTTGACATCTGATTTGTGTCCATTTATTCTTCTACTTAGAGACTGTCCAGTTTGACCAATGTACATGGCAGAGGGTCATTGATGGCACATGATGGCATGTATCACATTGATACGCAGGTGAATGAGCCTCTGATAGTGTGGCTGATGTGATTAGGTCCTATGATGGTGTTCCCTGAATAGATATGTGGACCCAGTTGGCAACGGGCTTTGTTGCAAGGATAGGTTCCTGGGTTAGTGGTTCTGTTTTGTGGTGTGTGGTTGCTGGTGAGTATTTGCTTCAGGTTGGGGGGCAGTCTGTAAGCAAGGACTGGCCTGTCTCCCAAGATCTGTGAGAGTGATGGGTCGTCCTTCAGGATAGGTTGTAGACCTTTGACGATGCGCTGGAGAGGTTTTTGTTGGGGGCTGAAGGTGATGGCTAGTGGAGTTCTGTTATTTTCTTTGTTGGCCCTAAAAATAATGGGGGAGAGAGGCCTTCGGGGGGGAAGGAACGACAGCTGGAGCCCAATGGGGAACTGACAGCCATGGCTCCAGTCCCCACCGCAGCCACACAAAGATAGACTACAAGCCGTCAGGAACAGTATCCCCGATAATGTCACAGCAAACCTGGTGGCTGAACTTTGTGACTTTGTCCTCACCCATAACTATTTCACATTTGGAGACAATGTATACCTTCAAATCAGTGGCACTGCTATGGGTACCCACATGGCCCCACAGTATGCCAACATTTTTATGGCTGACTTAGAACAACACTTCCTCAGCTCTCGTCCCCTAATATCCCTACTCTACTTGTGCTGCAACAGTCTCTACGTAAAAGAATAAATGGACACAAATCAGACGTCAAGAATTATAACGTTCAAAAACCAGTTGGAGAACACTTCAATCTCTTTGGTCACTCAATTACAGACCTGATCACTCTCGTTACAGTGTGTATGGTAACACCCATTGTTTCATGTTCTCTATGTATATAAATCTCCCCACTGTATTTTCCACTGAATGCATCCGATGAAGTGAGCTGTAGCTCACGAAAGCTTATGCTCAAATAAATTTGTTAGTCTCTGAGGTGCCACAAGTACTCCTTTTATTTTTTTGAGAAATGGAATGGTGAATCAATGGGTGATCAGTCCACTGACAACAGAATGAAGTATAGCCTTATAATCCTGTAACTAGGGCTGTCAAGCAATTACAAAAATTAATCGCGATTAATTGCACGATTAATTGCACTGTTAAACAATAATAGAATACCATTTATTTAAATATTTTTGGATGTTTCCTACATTTTCAAATATATTGATTTCAATTACAACACAGAATACAAAATACACTGCTCACTTTATATTTATTTTTGATTGCAAGTATTTGCACTGTAAAAAACAAAAGAAATAGTATTTTTCAATTCACCTAATACAAGTACTGTAGTGCAATCTCTTTATCATGAAAACTGTACTTACAAATGTGGAATTATGTACAAAAAAACTGCATTCAAAAATAAAACAATGTAAAATTTTACAGCCTACAAGTTCACTCAGTCCTACTTCTTGTTCAGTCAGTTGCTCAGATAAACAAGTTTGTTTACATTTGCAGGAGATAATGCTGCCTGCTTCTTGTTTACAGTTGTGATGGGTTGGATCACAGAAACCCCCTTGGGACTGCCAACCAATATGCTGAGACTACCTCTGAGCCTGTTTTCCCTGGCAGCTTGGGACTTCAGAACCTTGCCTTGTTTGAGCCAGACACACTAGCCTGCTACAAACACAGACCCAGGTCTGAACTATGTCCCACAAACTGCAGGCTTAACTGAAAACAGTTTAAGAAGTGTTCCTGTCTCCAACACTCAGATTCCCAGCTCCCAATGGGGTCCAAACCCCAAATGAATCTGTTTTACCCTGTATAATGCTTATACAGGATAAACTCATAAATTGTTCACCCTCTATAACACTGAGAGAGATATGCATAGCTGTTTGCCCCCCTCCCCCAGGTATTAATACATACTCTGGGTTAATTAATAAGTAAAAAGTGATTTTATTAAAGACAAAAAGTAGGATTTAAGTGGTTCCAAGTAATAACGGACAGAACAAAGTGAACTACCAAGCAAAATAAAGTAAAACACATAACTCTAAGCCTTTTATCGTAGGAAAGTGATTACAGATGAAGTCTCATCATCAGAGATGTTCCAGTAAGCTTCTTTTACAGACTAGTCTTCTTCTAGTCTGGGTCCAGCAATCACTCACACCCCTGTGATTACTGTTGCGACAAAGTTCCTGCTCTACCTTAGTGGGTCTTGCGCTTATTGACGGATTTGCTCGCCTTGGAGCTTCACGGCAGCCCTCAGCTTGGCCGTTTTTCTGAACCCACAGTCCAGGTCAACTCCTCCTGTGTCTGACCAGGAGTTGGGAGGATTTGGGGGGAACCCGGGCCTGCCCTCTACTCCGGGTTCCAGCCCAGGGCCCTGTGGAATGCAGCTGTCTAGAGTGCCTCCTGGAACAGCTGTGCGACAGCTACAACTCCCTGAGCTACTTCCCCATGGCCTCCTCCCAACACCTTCTTTATCTTCACAATAGGACCTTCCTCCTGGTGTCTGATAATGCTTGTACACCTCAGTCCTCCAACAGTCCGCGCTCTCACTCTCAGTTCCTAGTGCCTCTTGCTTCCAGCTCCTCACACGCACACCACAAACTGAAGTGAGCTCCTTTTTAAAACCCAGGTGCCCCGATTAGCCTGCCTTAATTGATTCTAGCAGCTTCTTGATTGGCTGCAGGTGTTCTAATCAGCTTGTCTGTCTTAATTGTCTCCAGAACGTTCCTGATTGTTCTGGAACCTTCCCTGTTGGGAAACGGAACGTCCTTTGCTTGCTCCTCAGCTACCTGCTTTCTATTCTTTTCTAAAGCCCCCTGGCCTGGATTTTTCTTACTTTTTGAACCTGCCTTAGTTTCCCCCTCCGACCGGGCCAGACGCTTTTTGTTTTGGTTTGATTTTTTGTTATTTTTTTCTTCTTGCCGTTTATATGCTGGTCGGCCTCCAGCTTGCCACCAGCACCCCCCACCTGCTTTCGGGCACAGCTATTTGCCTCAGCTGAGCCCCCCGGAGGAGGGGGGGGAAGATTGCCGATTTTGCTATCCGGAGGGGGGAGTGGAAACCCCCAGACCCAGCCGTTTTGCTGGCAGCTCGGATTTTACTTCTTATCTTTACAACATTCTCAGCATGCTGGAAGCCTTGGAACACAGCCAACACAGCTGGAGAAGAAGATTTCAGAAGACAGGAGAAATAACCCCGGGAAGCTGCAAATCATCGTGAAGGGGGCCGTAAGACTGAGTAATTTTCTGAATTATACTCTCGTGGGGGGGAGTTTGACTGTGGTTTATTTGCGTTTGTGGCAGCACAGGGGGTGTGGCGCGGAGCCCCCCACAATCCATCAGTGCCCCTAACCCCCCCACCATTACTACAACTGTTACGCCCCCCCCCCCGCCATCCGTCCCTGCTGGCAACCTGCCATCTACCTTCGGATCCAGCTGTTCGCTTTGATCTTTGCCTTTCGGACCGGACATAACAGCCGACCAACCGAGACTCTTTGGACAAACGTGCGTGGGTCTGCACTCCCCCCCGGATTGCTTATCCCACAGCTTGCCCCTATTACCGGACCCCGATTTGTTCCCCCCACCCCCAGTCCAACCCCTTCGGCATTCCCCCCCACCCTTGCCTGCAGCCCAGCAGGGAGGAGCGGTTACTTTGCTTACCCCTCCCTCCTCCTCCTTCCGGTGTCTCCCCGTCTCTCCCTGCTCACAATGGCGGGGAATGAGAGGGGCGAGGCCCCTCTAACAAGATCAGTTGTCCCTCCCCCACCTCCCCCCCGCCCAACCCCCAAGGTCCCCCCACCACCACCATTGTTAAGATACTTGCCACCCCCACCGCTGGGGCACCGGCAGCAGGAGGCACTTGGGTGATTACTGCTGCTGCTGCGCCCACCGCCCCCCCAGATTCTAGGAACCCCCCCCAGCTGGCCAGAAGGGCCAGGGCGGGAAGAAAGGAAAGGGCCCCGCTAAAACCACTAGGCCCTCCATGGCAGGGGCTGCCCCCACCGCTGTGGCCTCGTCATCGACCGTGGCGCCCCTCCCTGCGTTTCCCTCCACCAGCTCTGCGATTGTCCCTCCCGCGGCCCCAGGACGTATGCCTGGGCGGTGACGGGCTCCCCCCGCCTGCCGCCTCGTCATCTCCCCCCCCCCTCCGCTACCATCACCAGTGGCCGGGGCCCTTCCCCCGCCTTGACCAGAAGGCACGGTGTCGCTAAAAGACCTGCGCATTCGCCTCGTCCTCACCTCCGTTCCTCCCTTCTTACCCAATGTTGCCCCGTTACCCGCTCTCTCCACCCTGGGGAAACTTGTCTCTGTCATCAGCCCTCTCCCGTTGGGCTGCAAGGACCCCACCCTCCGTCACGTCCTCTCGTTCCGCCGGCAAGTGCAGCTTCTACCGCCGGCGGGGGCGCGTGACGGAGAGGCGCTCGAGGGGTCTTTCCTAGTCCCCTACCAGGGAGCCTGCTTTCGGGTCTTTTACTCCACCGGAGAGGCCCGGTGCTACCTCTGCCGCTCAGCGGGGCATGTCCGCAGAGACTGCCCTTAGGCCCGGGGGGGAGGGGCATCCGAGACCCCCGAGACCCGGCAGGACATCGGCCCCGTCGCTGCCGATGCCCCTGGCTGCCCGGCACCTGAAACCAACCCTCTTCCTACACGACCCATCGCTGCTCCCGTCCGGGCCCAAGAGATACCTTTCCTACAACGCCCGGGCGAGCAAGGGAGTTCCACCCTTGCTATTACCAATCCAGCAGAGCCTATGGAGGAGGGTGTGGCAAGGATATTACCGGGTACAGGAGAGGGCCCGCCCCAAGGAGAACCCCCCACCCCCCATGCTGCCTCACCGGTACCCCCCCGAACCCCTGAACCATCGCCTCCGCCCCCCTACACGACCCCTGCTAACCAACCCCCAGACGACGCTATGGAGGGCTGGACCCTAGTCCAGGGGAAGCGAGGCAAGCGGAAGGCTCGAGCTCCGCTGCATCCATCCGACGCGGAAGCCCCCTGGAAGACCAGGAAAGGAGGCACTGATATTGAGCCTCCCGCTACGGCCACGAGTGAGATCCATCTGCTGGTGTCGGGAGGGGAAGACGGACTGGCATTGGAGGGCAGAGTCCCCCCTCCACAGGAGACCCTCCCCTCCGAGACTCCTGAGGATGCCCCTTCTGCCTGGATACCAACCAAACCCGAGGCGACCGTTGAGGCAGGCCCTAGAGGAGAGACCCCCGGGGTAGCAGGAGCTGGCCTCTCCTCCGTGTATGCGGAGATTGAGGCCCTAGATTTGACCCCGGTCACCCAGGGAGAGGATGATTTGCTGCCGGCTGGCCTCGAGCTGGGCAACCTTACCCCAGTCCCCCTTTCCCCATGCTCCCTCCCCCAATTGCCTTCCCGGGCGAGCACCCTGCAGAAGGTGGTCCACCACCTGATGCCATGGCTGCCAAGACCACCACAGAGCCAGCGCCTAGCATTACTGGGAGCCCCCTCCCTTACCCCTTAACCCTTGACTCTGCTCAGGAGGCACTTTCCTTTAGCTGCTTGCCTCCTGAACCCCAGAGCCTTACCCCTGCCCCTGCCCCCACCCCTGTCCCTGCCCAAGTCCCCTCCTCCTGCAATGCTAATGCCGCCCCTGGGGTTATTTCCTTCCCGCCTTTCGCAGATTCCCCCCAGGGAGCAGTCTTTGCACTTTCTAGTCGCGACCCATTAGGAGTTGCAATTTTTTCCCTGCCATCCCCCTCCACCCCAAGGCGTGAAATGAATTTAATAACCCCAACCTGTCAGACGCCTCGTCGGTGGTCCGCACCTTGTCTACCCGCCTTAGCGGACCACGAGGCTGTATTAAGAGCCCCACCAGGGAATACCCCGGAAATTGTAACCCCACCCCCCGATGAGCTGTGGCATGCACTACGGAAGTTTCTAGAACACACCCGTGGCGCCTGCGATAGGGTACAGCTGGCTCTTCAGCTATGGGGGGACTCTGACCAAATCCTCCAGGCCACAAGGGCCGTTATACAGGAGGGCAGGGGGCAAGGAAGGCGCGGTGCTGCGGCCTATGAGCGAGCCCGCGGCTTCCGAAACGATCTACTCATCCACGGGATGGGTCACGGGTTGCTGCGCAACCCGCTGGGGGCCTGAACACCCCCACCAACAAGAAACCCCCACCCCCCCAGCCCTCCGCATGACGCCTCTTATTATTACAACCCTGAATACCAGGGGCTGTAGGATGGCTCTCCGCAGGTTCCAGGTGCTCTCTTACCTTCAGGAAGGGGGGTACTCTGTAGTTTTCCTGCAGGAGACCCATACGGACCCGACCGCCGAGGACAGGTGGCGGCTGGAGTGGGGGGACGAGGTATACTTTAGCCACTTCACGACTTGGCAAGCTGGAGTGGCGACCCTGTTCTCCCCCAACCTACGGCCGCCGCGAATGTTCTCCGAGGGTTAGTTGAACATCACTCCCTAGTGGATGTCTGGCGTGACCATCACCCAGATGACACTTCCACGTTCACTTTTGTCCGGGTGGAGGCCCATCGGTCACACCACTCTCGGTTGGACCGTATTTACTTATCCCATTTCCATCTTTCACAGGCCCACTCCTCCGCCATTTGGCCAGCCCCATTCTCCGACCATCATTTAGTCACCATAACGGTCTCCCTCCGTGCAGAGAGACCGGGGCCAGCCTATTGGCACTTTAACAACAGCCTGTTGGAGGACGAGAGCTTCGTGATGTCCTTCCGGGAGTTTTGGCTGGCCTGGTGAGAGCAGTGGCGTGCCTTTCCTTCGGTGCGGCGATGGTGGGATCTCGGGAAGGTGCACGCCAAGCTCTTCTGCCGTGACTACACCCGGGGCACCAGCCGACGGAGAAATGCAGTGATAGAGCAGTTGGAACGGGAGGTCTTAGAGATGGAGAGGCATCTGGCCGCCAGCCCCGAGGACCCGTTCCTCTGCGGAGCGTGCCGGGAGAAGCGGGAGGAGCTCCAGGCCCTCGAGGACCACCGGGCCCGAGGTGCCTTCGTTCGGTCCCGCATCCGCCTCCTTCAGGAGATGGACCACGGCTCCTGCTTCTTCTATGCCCTGGAGAAAATGAGGGGGGCCAAGAAACACGTCACCTGCCTTCTTGCGGAAACCGGCACCCCCCTCACGGATCCGGAGGAGATGTGTGGGAGGGCCCGGGACTTCTACACAAGCCTTTTCTCCCCGGATCCGACTGATCCTGGCGCTTGTGGGGTGCTCTGGGAGGAACTCCCCACGGTCAGCGTGGGCGACCGAGACCGACTAGAGCTGCCTCTCACCCTGGCCGAGTTCTCGGAAGCCTACCGTCGCATGCCCACCAATAAATCTCCGGGCATGGACGGGCTGACCGTGGAGTTTTACCGCGCGTTCTGGGACATCCTCGGCCCAGACCTAGTCACCGTCTGAGCTGAGTCCTTGCAGAGCGGTGTCCTCCCTCTGTCATGCAGGTGAGCGGTGCTCGCCTTGCTGCCGAAGAAGGGGGACCTCTGTGATTTACGAAACTGGCGTCCCATCTCACTCCTTAGCACGGACTACAAAATCGTAGCAAAAGCAATCTCGCTGTGGCTAGGGTCCGTGATGGCGGACGTGATCCATCCAGACCAGACCTATACTGTCCCGGGTCGCAGCATTTTTGACAACCTATTTCTAGTCCGAGACCTTTTGGAACTCGGGCATAGAGACGGTCTGTCGTTCGCCCTCCTGTCTCTTGATCAGGAGAAGGCATTCGATAGAGTAGACCATGGGTACCTCCTGAGCACTCTGCAGGCATTTGGATTCGGACCTCAGTTTGTGAGTTTTCTCCGGGTGCTGTATGCCTCCGCGGAGTGTTTGGTTAGGCTCAACTGGACCCTGACTGAACCGGTCAGCTTCGGGCGAGGAGTGCGGCAGGGGTGCCTCCTCTCGGGCCAGTTGTACGCTCTGGCGATCGAGCCTTTCCTCTGTCTCCTCTGCAGGAGGATGACAGGTTGGTGCTGCGGGAGCCGGAGCTGTGGCTGGCCCTGTCGGCATACGCCGATGACGTACGCCTCGTGGTCCAGGACCCGGGCGACTTGGCGTGAGTGGAGGCATGCCAGGCCATCTATTCGGCAGCCTCCTCCGCCCGAGTCAACTGGGTCAAGAGCTCTGGCTTGGTGGTGGGGAACTGGCGGCAGGTAAGCTCCCTCCCACCCGCGCTTCAGACCATCCGGTGGAGTGCGGGTCCACTGCTCTATCTTGGCATTTACCTTTCCGCTACGCACCCTTCCCCGCGGGAGAACTGGCAAAATTTAGAGGGCGGGGTGATAGAGCGGATCCGGAAATGGACGAGGCTACTCCAATGTCTCTCCCTCCGAGGGAGAGCACTGGTGCTTAACCAACTAGTCCTGTCCACGCTCTGGTACCGGCTCAACACCCTGGTCCCAGCCCCGGGTTTCCTGACCCACCTCCGGAGATTGATTCTAGAGTTCTTCTGGTCAGGAATGCACTGGTCACTGGTTGGAGTTCTTCATTTACCCCTGAAGGAAGGAGGGCAGGGCCTGAAGTGTCTGCACACTCAGGTCCGCGTTTTCCGCCTCCAGGCCCTGCAGAGGCTCTTTTATAGTGTAAGTAGTTCAGCGTGGAGCATACTGGCGCATGCCTTCCTGCGCCGCTTCCAAGGGCTCCGATACGACCGGGAGCTCTTTTATCTTTGTCCGAGAGGTTTTCCGCGAGACGTCTCCGAGTTGCCGGTCTTCTACCAGGACCTCCTCTGGACCTGGAAACTGTTTCTAATGACCAGGTCCAGGGCGGCCACCGTGGAAGCAGATCTCCTCACAGAGCCCCTGCTGCACAATCCCCAACTCCGTGTGCAGGCGGCGGAGTCTCGCCCGGTGCGCCAGAGGTTGGTCCTGGCGGAAGTCACGAGGGTCGGAGACCTCCTGGACTACAACCGGAGAGACTGGCTGGATCCCCTGATGCTCACTCGGCGCATGGGGCTCTCCAGCCCTCGTACCCCCCGGCGCGTACTTCAGGAGGTGAAGGCCGCTTTGACCCCCGCTGCTCGGGCTTATGTCAACCGAGCCTTGCGCGAGGGCGCACCCCGCCCATCCTCTACCCCAAGCCCGTCGGACCTTTCCATTGGGCCCCTACCCTGCCGATCCCAACAAACCCCTCACCCTTTCACTGCAAGCCGGCTGCATGAACTGCAGCTGGTCAGTTTTCAAATAGCACCACGGAAATATTTATACACACTCACGCTTCACACCCTTCACGCCCACACCCTGGTGCCCCGCCCCGATACAAAGTGGCGGGACCTCCTGCCACCTTTGGAGGGTGAGCAACCTCGATGGGCCAGCCTGTATTCCACCTTGGTCCCGAGGCCCGTCGGGGACATCAGTTGGCGGCTCCTTCATGGAGCTGTGAGCACGGGCATGTTTCTGACACGGTTTACCCCCATTCCGGATACTTGCCCTTTTTGTAATGTGAGGGAAACCCTGGCGCACGTATATTTAGAGTGTGCCAGATTGCAGCCCCTTTTCCGGCTCCTCACAAATATTCTATTGCGCTTCTGGCTTCATTTCTCCCCTCACCTTTTTATCTATACACTTCCCATCTGTGGCCCCACAAAATCGCGGGATCTCCTGGTCAACCTCCTCCTAGCCTTGGCTAAAACAGCCATTTATAAAACCAGAGAGAGGAGGTTGGCCCATGAAGCGTCCTGCGATTGTAGGGCCTTTTTCCGATCCTCAGTACATTCACGTATCCGGGCGGAGTTCCTCTGGGCGGCGTCCGCCGACTCCCTTGACGCCTTCGAGGAGCGGTGGGCGCTGTCCAGGGTTCTCTGCTCGGTGACCCCGTCCGGTTCCCTCCGTCTGACCCTTTGATTGAGGGGAAGAGCGAGAGACGCCAGCCCCAGCCGTTGCCGCTGTGGATACCATTATTACTGTCATCTAAGAAGGGTCCTATACTACATGGGTGTCTACCCCCCCACCCGTAAACTGCCCACCCCGCAGCCGTGCCCATCTTGCCGGGCACTCTCAGGAGAGGGAGGATCGGTGACACTGGGCGCAGCACTAGGTAACTCGAGGGGGTGGAAGACCACGAGTGTCAAGGAAGCCCCCCCACTTTAGGCCACCAAGGAAATTAGGAGGGTGGAAGACCACGAGTGTCGAGGAAGCCCCCCCGCTCTGGGCCCAGGCTAGCCTGAACACTTCTCCCTCCTGAAAGCTGCTGTGTTATACCTTCTGTTTGCGCTGTTTTGTTGCATAGTTGTTTTGTTTCCTCTGGTAATTCTTGTAAGTGTTACAAATAAACTTCCTTTCTGTTTCAAAAAAAAAAGAAAAACCTTCCCTGCTCCATTACCCAGGGAAAAGGGTCCTCCTTCGCTTGCTGCTACTCTATTTGCTTTCTATTCTCTCCTAAAGCCCCCTGGCCTGGATTTTCTTACTTTTTGACCCTGCTTAGTTCCCCCCCCCGACCGGGCCAGACGCTTTTTTTTGTTTTGTTTCTTTTTTTGCTGTTTTTTTGCTGCCGTTTGAGTGCTGGTCGGTTGCCAGCTTGGTGCCAGCCCCCCCCCCCCCCCCACGCCTGCTCTCGGACACCGCTTTTGCTCCAGCTGAAACCCCCGGAGGAGGGGGGGAGGACTGCTGACCCGCTACCCGAGGAGGGGAGTGGAAGCCCCCAGACCCAGCCGTTTTGCTGTTGTTTCTAAACCCGTACTCAACTAGGAAGATTCTTCTTATCTCTGCAACATTCTTGGCCTGCAGAAAGCCTCATTACAAAGCTGGAAGAGAAGATAGCCGACAGAAAAAAATCACCCAGGGAAGCTACGAACCATCGTGGAGGGGGTCGTAAGACTGAGTAACTTTTAAATTGTACTCTCATGTGGGGGGAGTTTGACTGTGTTTTAATTGCGTTTGTGGGGGCACAGGGGGTGTGGCACGGAGCTGCCCCCCGATCCATCGGTGCCCCCCCAACACTATTACAACCGTCACGGCCCTCCCCGCCGTCCGTCCCTGCTGGCAACTTGCCACCTGCCTTTGGATTCAGCTTTTTGCTTTGAATTTTGCCGTTCGGACCGGACACAACAGCCGACCAAACGAGACTCTTTGGACAAACGTGCGTGGGTCCACGTCCCCGTTCCCCCCCCCCCCGGACTGTTTACCCCACAGTTTGCCCCTATTACCGGACCCCAATTCCTGTTTTCCTCCCCGTCCAGTCCGACCCATTTGGCACCCCCCCCCCGCCTGCAGCCCAGCAGAGAGGAGTGGTTAATCTGCTTCCCCCTCCCCCCGTCCTCCTTCTGGTGTCTCTCCGTCTCTCCCTGCTCACAATGGCGGGGAATGAGAGGGGTGAGGCCCCTCTAACAACCTCAGCTGCCCCTCCCCCACCTTCCCCCGTACCCAACCCTCAAGCCCTCCCCCCCACCACTGCTGTCAAAACGTCTGCCATCGCCCCCGCTGGGGCATCGGCAGCAGGAGGCACCCAGGTGATTACTGCCGCTGTAATGTCCACCGCCCCCGCAGATTCTAGGAAACCCCCCCAAGTTGGCCGGAAAGGCCAGGGTGTGAAGAAAGGAAAGGGCCCCGCTAAAACCACCAGGCCCTCGCATGGCAGGGGCTGCCCCCACAGCTGTGGCCTCGTCATCAACCATGGCGTCCCTCCCCGCTGTTCCCTCCACCAGCTCTGCGAGCGTCCCTTCCCCGGCCCCCGGGATGTATGCCTGGGTGGTGGCACCCCCCCCGCCTGCCACCTAGTCATCTCGCCCACCCACCACCTCCGCTACCATCAATAGCGGCCGGGGCCCCTTTCCCACCATGACCAGGAAGCACGGAGTCCGTTGCCTCCTGGTGCCCGCCTTGCCCCACGTGGAGACATACGTGCAGGCATTGGCGAGGGTGGTAGGACCCACGGCTATCGTGGTGGCCTCCAAAATGTACGGGAAGGTCGTCTTTTTCTTAGCATTGGAGGCTGCCGCCCAGGAGGCGGTGGAGAAGGGCCTGGCAGTGGGGGGGGTCTTTGTCCCCCTGGAGCCGCTAGAGTACCTGGGCGTTCGCCTAGTCCTCACCTCCGTCCCTCCCTTTCTACCCAATGCCCCCCTGTTGCCTGCTCTCTCCACCCTGGGGAAACTTGTTTCTGTCATCAGCCCTCTCCCGTTGGGCTGCAAGGACCCCACCCTCCGTCACGTCCTCTCATTCCGACAGCAAGTGCAGCTTCTACCGCCGGCGCCGGTGCGTGACGGAGAGGCGCTCGAGGGGTCTTTCCTAGTCCCCTACCAGGGAGCCCGCTATCGGGTCTTTTACTCCACCGGAGAGACCCGGTGCTACCTCTGCCGATCAGCGGGGCATATCCGAAGAGACTGCCCTTTGACCCAGCGGGGAGGGGCACCCGAGCCCCCCGAGACCCAGCAGGACGTCGGCTCCGTCGTTGCCGATGCCCCTGGCCACCCGGCACCTGAAACCACCTCTCCTCCTGCTCGACCCACCGCTGCTCCCATCCGGGCCCAAGAGACACCTCCCCTACAACGCCCAGACGAGCAAGGAAGTCCCACCCTTGCTATTAACAATCCAGCAGAGCCTATAGAGGAGGGTGCAGCAAAGCTATTACCGGGTATAGGAGAGGGCCCGCCCCAAGGAGAACTCCCCACCCCTCATGCTGCCTCACCATTACCCCCCCGAACCCCTGAACTATCGCCTCTGCCCCCGACACGACCCCTGCTAATCAACCCCCAGACGACGCTATGGAGGGCTGGACCCTAGTCCAGGGGAAGCGAGGCAAGCGGAAGGCTCGAGCTCCACTTCACCCATCCGATGCGGAGGCCCCCCGGAAGACCAGGAAGGGAGGCACTGATACTGAGCCTTCCGCTATGCCCACGAGTCAGATCCATCCGCCAGTGTCGCGAGGGGAAGACAGAATGGCATTGGAAGGTAGAATCTCCCCTCCACGGGAGACCCTCCCCTCCGAGACCCCTGAGGAAACCCCTTCTACCCGGATACCACCCGAACCCCCTGCGAACCCCGAAGCGACCGTCAAGGCGGGCCCCAGAGGAGGGGCCCCCAGGGTAGCAGAAGACGACCTCTCCTCCATGTATGAGGAGATTGAGGCCCTAGGTTTGACCCCGGTCACCCAGGGAGAGGATGATTTACTGCCGGCTGGCCTCGAGCTGGGCAACCTCACCCCAGTCCCCCTTTCCCCATGCTCCCTCCCCCTAACCGCCCTCCTGGGCGGGCACCCTACAGAAGGTGGTCCACCACCTGATGCCATGGCTGCCAAATCCACCACAGAGCCTGCGCCTAGCATCACTGGGAGCCCCCTCCCCCACCCCCAACCCTCGAATCTGCTCAGGAGACACCACCTTTCAGCTGCTTGCCTCCCGAAGCCCAGAGCCTTGCCTCTGCCTCTGCCCCCGCCCCCACCCCTGTCCCTGCCCAATACACCTCCTCCTGCAATGCTATTGCCACCCCTGGGATTATTTCTTTTCCGTTTTTTGCGGATTCCCCCCAGGGAGCAGCCTTTGCATTTTCCTGCCACGACCCATTAGAAGCTGCAATTTTCCCTCTGCCATCCCCTTCTACCCCAAGGCGTGAGATGGACCTAATAACTTTAGCCTGTCAGACACCCCGTCGGTGGTCCGCACCCTGCCTGCCCGCCTCAGCGGACCACGAGGCTGCACCAAGAGCCCCACCAGAGAACAACCCGGAAATTGCAACCCCACCCCCGCATGACCTGCAAAATGCATTGCGGAAGTTTTTAGAAAACATCCGAGGCGCCCGCAACAGGGTACAGCTGGCTCTCTAGCTATGGGGGGACTTTGATCAAATCCTCCAGGCCACAAGGGCCCTTACAGAGGAGGGTAGAGGGAAAGGAAGGCGCGGTGCTGCGGCCTACAGGAGGGCCCGCGGCTTCCGTAATGATTTACTCACTTACGGGATGGGTCACGGATTGTTGCGTGACCCGTCGGGGGCCGCGAACCCCCCCGCCAATAAGGAACCCCCACCCCCCCAGCCCTCCGCATGACGCCTCTCATTATCGCAACCTTGAACACCAGGGGCTGTAGGATGGCTCTCCGCAGGTCCCAGGTGCTCTCTTACCTTCGGGAACGGAGACCCATACGGATCCGACCGCCAAGGACAGCTGGTGGCTGGAGTGGGGGGACGGGGTCTACTTTAGCCACTTCATGATGTGGCAAGCTGGAGTGGCGACCCTGTTCTCCCTCAACCTACGGCCCGAGGTGCTAGGGGTCACTGAGGCCGTGCCAGGCCACCTGCTGCATCTCCGAGTCCGTATGGAGAGGCTCGTGGTCAACTTTGTTAATATCTATGCCCCGACTACGAGCCTGAAACAGCCACAATTCTATCAACGGGTGTCGGACTTCCTCGGCACCCTAGATTCTCACGAGTGCCTAGTCCTGGGAGGGGACTTTAACACCACCCTCGAGGAATGGGGTGCTGAGCCCCGTGCTGAGCCCGGCTGCTGCGAACATTCTCCGAGAAATAGTTGAATATCACTCCCTAGTAGACGTCTGGAGTGACCACCACCCAGATGACACTTCCACGTTCACCTTTGTTTGGGTGGAGGCCCATCGTTCACACCACTCTGGATTGGACCATATTTATCTATCCCGTTTCCATCTTTCACAGGCCCACTCCTCCAACATTCGGCCGGCCCCATTTTCCGACCATCATCTAGCCACCATAACAGCCTCCCTCCATGCAGAGAGGCCGGGGCTGGCCTATTGGCACTTTAACAACAGCTTGTTGGAGGATGAGGGCTTTGTGACGTCCTTCCGGGAGTTTTGGCTGGCCTGGCGAGAGCAGCGGCGTGCCTTTCCCTCGGCGCGGCGATGGTGGGATCTAGGGAAGGTGCACGCCAAGCTCTTCTGCCGTGACTACACCCGGGGCACCAGCCGACGGAGAAATGCAGTGATAGAGCAGTTGGAACGGGAGGTCTTAGAGATGGAGAGGCATCTGGCCGCCAGCCCCGAGGACCCGTTCCTCTGCGGAGCGTGCCGGGAGAAGCGGGAGGAGCTCCAGGCCCTCGAGGACCACCGGGCCCGAGGTGCCTTCATTCGGTCCCGCATCCGCCTCCTTCGGGAGATGGACCGCGGCTCCTGCTTCTTCTATGCCCTGGAGAAAACGAGGGGGGCCAAGAAACACGTCACCTGCCTTCTAGCAGAAGACGGCGCACCCCTCACGGATCCGGTGGAGATGTGTGGGAGGGCCCGGGACTTCTACACAAGCCTTTTCTCCCCGGATCTGACCGATCCTGGCACTTGCAAGGTGCTCTGGTAGGAAGTCCCCACGGTCAGCGTGGGTGACCGAGACCGGCTAGAGCTGCCTCTCACCCTGGTCAAGTTCTCAGAAGCCCTCCGTCACATGCCCACCAATAAATCTCCGGGCATGGACGGGCTGACCGTGGAGTTTTACTGCGCGTTCTGGGACATTCTCGGCCCAGACCTAGCCACCGTCTGGGCTGAGTCTTTGCAGGGCGGGGTCCTCTCTCTTTCGTGCAGGCGAGCAGTGCTCGCCTTGTTGCCGAAGAAGGGGGACCTCTGCGATTTACGAAACTGGCGTCCCGTCTCACTCCTTAGCACGGACTACAAAATCGTAGTGAAAGCAATCTCGCTGTGGCTAGGGTCCGTGATGGCGGACGTGATCCACCCAGACCAGACCTTTACTGTCCCGGGTCGCAGCATTTTTGACAACCTATTTCTAGTCCGAGACCTTTTGGAACTCGGGCGTAGAGACGGTCTGTCGTTCGCCCTCCTGTCTCTCGATCAGGAGAAGGCATTCGATAGAGTAGACCATGGGTACCTCCTGAGCACTCTGCAGGCGTTTGGATTCGGACCTCAGTTTGTGAGTTTTCTCCGGGTGCTGTACGCCCCCGCGGAGTGTTTGGTTAGGCTCAACTGGACACTGACCGAGCCGGTCAGCTTTGGGCGAGGAGTACAGCACGGGTGCCCCCTCTCGGGTCAGCTGTACGCTCTGGCGATCGAGCCTTTCCTCTGTCTCCTCCGCAGGAGGTTGACAGGGTTGGTGCTGTGGGAGCCGGAGCTGCGGCTGGTCCTGTCGGCGTACGCCGATGACGTGCTCCTCGTGGTCCAGGACCCGGGCGACTTGGCACGTGTGAAGGCTTGCCAGGCCATCTATTCAGCAGTCTCCTCCGCCCGAGTCAACTGGGTCAAGAGCTCTGGCTTGGCGGTGGGGGACTGGCGGCAGGTGAGCTCCCTCCCACCCACGCTTCAGACCATCCGGTGGAGTGCGGGTCCACTGCTCTACCTAGGCATTTACCTTTCTGCCACGCACCCTTCCCCGCCGGAGAACTGGCAAAATTTAGAGGGTGGGGTGATAGAGCGGCTCCGGAAATGGACGAGGCTACTCCGATGTCTCTCCCTCCGAGGGAGAGCACTGGTGCTTAACCAACTAGTCCTGTCCACGCTCTGGTACCGGCTCAACACCCTGGTCCCGGCCCCGGGTTTCCTGAGCAACGTCCGGACATCGATTCTAGAGTTCTTTTGGTCAGGAATGCACTGGGTCCCTGTTGGGATGGAGGGCAGGGCCTGAAGTGTCTGCACACTCAGGTCCGTGTCTTCCGCCTCCAGGCCCTGCAGAGGCTCCTTTATAGTGCAGGAAGTTCGACGTGGAGCATATTGGCGCACGCCTTCCTGCGCCGCTTCCAAGGGCTCCGATACGACTGGCAGCTCTTTTATCTCTGTCCGAGAGGTTTTACGCGAGACCGCTCCGGGCTGCCGGTCTTCTATCAGGACCTCCTCCGGACCTGGAAACTGTTTTAAACAACCAGGTCCATGGCGGCCACTGTGGGAGCAGATCTCCTCACGGAGCCCCTGCTACACAACCCCCAGCTCCGTGTGCAGGTGGCGGAGTCCTGCTCGGTGCGCCAGAGTTTGGTCCTGGCGGAAGTGACAAGAGTCGGAGACCTCCTGGACTACAACCGGGGAGACTGGCTGGATCCCCTGACGTTCGCTCGGTGCATGGGGCTCTCCAGCCCTCGTACCCCCCGGCGCGTTCTTCAGGAGGTGAAGGCCACCTTGACGCCCGCTGCTTGGGCTTAACTCAACCGAGCCCTGCGCGAGAGCGCACCCCGCCCACCCTCTACCCCAGGCCCGCCGGACCTTTCAATTGGGTCCCTACCCTGCCGATCCCAACAAACCCCTCACCCTTTCACTGCAAGCCGGTTGCATGAACTGCAGCCAGTCAGCTTCCAAATCGCGCCACGGAAATATTTATACACACTCACCCTTCACGCCCACACCCTGGTGCCCCGCCCCGATACAAAGTGGCGGGACCTCCTGCCACCTTTGGAGGGTGAGCAACCTCGATGGGCCAGCCTGTATTCCACCTTGGTCCCGAGGCCCGTCGGGGACATCAGTTGGCGGCTCCTTCATGGAGCTGTGAGCACGGGCATGTTTCTGACACGGTTTACCCCCATTCCGGATACTTGCCCTTTTTGTAATGTGAGGGAAACCCTGGCGCACGTATATTTAGAGTGTGCCAGATTGCAGCCCCTTTTCCGGCTCCTCACAAATATTCTATTGCGCTTCTGGCTTCATTTCTCCCCTCACCTTTTTATCTATACACTTCCCATCTGTGGCCCCACAAAATCGCGGGATCTCCTGGTCAACCTCCTCCTAGCCTTGGCTAAAACAGCCATTTATAAAACCAGAGAGAGGAGGTTGGCCCATGAAGCGTCCTGCGATTGTAGGGCCTTTTTCCGATCCTCAGTACATTCACGTATCCGGGCGGAGTTCCTCTGGGCGGCGTCCGCCGACTCCCTTGACGCCTTCGAGGAGCGGTGGGCGCTGTCCAGGGTTCTCTGCTCGGTGACCCCGTCCGGTTCCCTCCGTCTGACCCTTTGATTGAGGGGAAGAGCGAGAGACGCCAGCCCCAGCCGTTGCCGCTGTGGATACCATCATCACTGTTACCTAGGAGGGGTCCTATAACACGTGGGTGTAATCCCTCCCACCCCAAACCGCCCACCCCACAGCCATGCCCATCTTGTCGGGCACTCTCAGGAGAGGAATAATCGGTGACACTGGGCGTGACACTAGGTAACTCGAGGGGGTGGAAGACCACGAGTGTCGAGGAAGCCCCCTCGCTTTAGGCCACCAGGTAACTCAGGAGGGTGAAAGCCCACAAGTGTCAAGGAAGCCCCCTCGCTCTGGGCCCAGGCTAGCCTGAACACTTCTCCCTCCTGAAGGCTGCTGTGTTATACCTTCTGTTTGCTTTTGTTTTGTTGCATAGTTTTGCTTTATCCTCTTTGGTGATTCTTTGTAAGTGTTACATAAATAAAATTCTTTTCTGCTTAAAAAAAATAATTACTCTCCTATAGCCATCTGGCCTGACCCTGTCACACTGTCCTTTGTTTCAGTTTCTTTCAGGTATCCTTTGGGGTGGAGAGGCTATGTCTTAAGCCAGTTGAAGACAAAATGGAGGGGTCTTCCAGGGGCTTAAATAGACTTTTTTTTGCAGGTGGAGACCCCCTTCTCTCTCCTAGCCAGAATCCAGCTCCAAGATGGAGTTTTGGGGTCACATGGGCAAGTCACATGTCCATGCATGACTGAGTTCCTTACCAGCAAGGCCACATTCCCAGGAAAGCTCAGATGTGGAATGGCATCTCCAAGTTCATTGTTAGCTTAAGTGTTTCTTGATTGGGCACTTACTGAGAATAGTCTTTTCTCAGGAAGCTGACCAGCTGCTTCACTGAGGCTACTTAAAACTAACAAGTACATAGCCAATATTCATAACTTCAAATACAAAAATGATATATGCATATAAATAGCATGAATATATCTAGTGGATCATAACCTTTGCAGAGCTATGTTACATGGCATATCTAGCATAAACATATTCCAGTTATGTCATATTTACTTTCATAAGCATATTTCCATAAAGCATTATGGGGTGCAACGTCACAACAGTGTCATCTGAAAGTGAGAACAGGCATTCTCATGGCACTATTGTAGCCAGCATCACAAGATATTTATGTGCCAGATGCACTAAAGATTCATATGTCCTTTCATGCTTCAACCACTATTCCAGAGGATATGCATCCATGCTGATGACGGGTTCTGCTTGATAACATTCCAAAGCAGTGCAGACCAATGCATGTTCATTTTCATTATCTGAGTCAGATGCCACCAGCAGAAAGTTGATTTTCCTTTTTGGTGGTTCGGGTTCTGTAGTTTCTGCATCGGAGTGTTGCTCTTTAAAGACTTCTGAAAGTATGCTGTACACCTTGTCCCTCTCAGATTTTGGAAGGCACTTCAGATTCTTAAACCTTGGATCAAGTGCTATAGCTATCTTTAGAATTCTTACATTGGTACCTTCTTTGGATTTTGTCAAATCTGCAGTGCTCATGTTCTTAAAACAAACAACATGTGCTGGGTCATCATCCAAGACTGCTATAACATGAAATATATGGCAGAATATGCGTAAAACAGAGCAGGAGACATACAGTTCTCCCCCCAAGGAGTTCAGTCACAAATTTGATTAACACATTACATTTTTAATGAGCGTCATCAGCATGGAAGCATGTCCTCTGGAATGGTGGCCGAAGCATGAAGGGGCATACGAATGTTTATCATATCTGGCACGTAAATACCTTGCAATGCCGGCGACAAAAGTACCATGCAAATGCATGTTCTCAATTTCTATTGACATTGTAAATAAGAAGAGGGCAGCATTATCTCCTGTGAATGTAAACAAACTTGTTTGTCTTAGTGATTGGCTGAAGAAGAGGTAGGACTGAGTGGACTTGTAGGCTCTGTAGTTTTACATTGTTTTGTTTTTGTGTGCAGTTATGTAACAAAAAAAAATCTACATTTGTAAGTTGCATTTTCACGATAAAGAGATTGCACTACAGTACTTGTATGAGGTGAACTGAAAAATACTATTTCTTTTTTTTATCATTTTTACAATGCAAATATTTGTAATCAAAAATATACACTTTGATTTCAATTACTACATAGAATATAATATATATGAAAAAGTAGAAAAACATCCAAAATATTTAATAAATATGAATTATTGGTATTTTATTGTTTAACAGTGTGATTAAAAGTGCAATTAATCACAATTAATTTTTTTATCACAATAAATTTTTTGAGTTCATCATGTGAGTTAACTGCGATTAATCGACAGCCCTACCTGTAACCTTTAGATGCTTACACTTTAGATGCTAATCGACACTCTCCCAATTTAGCAAGGCTACTCCTTTTTATAAACCATTATAATACTAATTTATATTAAACCTATCTATTACCATATTCACATTTCTACCACCTCTTCATTGGTTGTTTACATTATACATTATTCAAATTAACATCTGCACCAACGTCCTTCCTATACTATCAGTATAAATAGCATGGTAATAAAACATCCAAAATTCTCAAAAACATTCATTAAAAATCCTACTAAAACCACTTATAACCTAAACAACCTCAACATAACCCTAGGTCCCGTCCTTGCTATCTTGTTTTCTCATCTTACTGTCCCCAACTTTTACTTACACTAAAAAGCTCCATTTCCCATACTCCTCTATACTGAGGCTAACTTTGGCCAAAACCTATTTTCTATTAACTCTTTAATATATTTCTGCTTAACATAACCAAACAACCCTCCTATAAGCTACAGTGATGATGGGAAACATCCACTCCCCAAGCAGCAGAGCAGCTGCTCCATGGAGCCTGCTTCAACTCAGTGTCTGCTGTAGACTCCATGTGCCATTACACATTCCCTCTGTAAGGGAAGAAAGGACAAGAGGACCCATGCAATAGCAAATCCTCCAGTCATATCCCAATCAATAACTCAGGCTACCCATGTTCCACTTCTTCCTGCCCCTGTGTGCTGCTATACAGGATGCTTGCCCAGAGAGGGTCACTCTGCATTCAGTTCTCTGCCCTTGCACAGTAGAACAACATTAGTTCCACTGCCAATGGGCCTCTGGAGCTGCAGAGAAGCAGGCTCTTTGCCCCAAAAGCACAAACCCTGAGAAACAGGGGGCCTGATCCTGTAAAAACCTCTGTGTGCAAAACTCCTATTGACATAGAGTTTGCAGGACCAGGGGCGGCTCTACCAATTTTGCCGCCCCAAGCAGTCGCTGCCGAATTGCCGCCATGCCCGGAAGAGCGGTGTAGCTGGTGTCCAGAAGAGCAGTGGAGCTGCTGCCGAATTGCTGCTGCGGGACACTGACTGCCGCCCCATTCTCAATGCCGCCTCAAGCACCTGCTTGGAAAGCTGGTGCCTGGAGCTGGCCCTGTGCAGGACCAAGCCCTGTATCTAGATGCTTCTATTAAAGATGTACAAAAAGGGGTCATTTCAGAGACTTGGAAAATGTCTGAAAGAGGACACCCTTCATTCTCTTCTCAGCAGAAATCTTACTGATAACAACATAGGCAGGTCTTCTTAAACACCAGTTTTTAGGTGGACATAATCTTTGGGCTGCATGGCTCTTCTCTTCCTTTACCTGGCTCTGCTTTAAAATGGAGCCCTGCTGTATCTTTGGGTTGTCATCTTGTGAAGACTACCTCAGTTATTGTACTAGTCTGCATTAGGATGCTGGGTGAGTCACAAAGCATCCTTGACATGTCCTATTGATTATGAATTGAGGTTTATAAAACCATTAAAAAGAGCATCTATTATGTAAAATTGACCCTTTTTCACAGTCTCATGGGAGTCTTGGATGGTCACAGAATCCTTGAATAGGCAAGACTTTACTCACCCTTAGAATCAGGATCAACCTTTTGGCTGCTAGTTCTTAGGTTCTAGTGCAGTTTTAGAGATCCATCAGCTGTGGATTCAATACTGGCTGGATAGGCCCTAAATACGTATTTCCAAGACAGTGAGAAGCGCACCTAAGAATTAAAGGTTTTATAACACAGTAGTTTTCTACAATACAGGAGATATTAATTGGTTGACATAACCATAAAAACCTTCCTTACAGGATGTGTATGTGTTCATAACACAAAACAGTAACGTATGAATAAGCAAATGATATTCAATCACGAGCACTGCAATTAACCATCTGTTCACATTTTCTAATGTTGTGTTGTTGCTGAACGATTTAAAATGGCGGTTTAACAGATGGCTGTTTTATTCATAGACACGTTTTATGATATTCCAAACATGTAAAGCATATTTAAAATTAAATCTGAATGTTCAATTATTCTAAGAATGTCTTTTAAAAGTACAGGTGATTGTCCCTGATTAGGTGTACTGCTTTGCATATTAAAGTACATATTTAATAATACTGCATTAGGTTCCTGCATTATTTAACATACATTTTATGATTATATCATTTTTTCACTTTCCTTTTTAAGTGAGTTCATTTTGCCCTTTGCTTAGCTGAATTCTAATGAGATAATATTTTAACATGTTGGTAATTGTTTTGTTTTCTCTTTTATAAAAACAAAAAAGAGGCATTGCATCTTTTCCCAGAGACATAGGAATTGTAAAAATGAAACAGACCAATGATCCATCCAGTCCATTATTTTGTCTGGCAGTGGCAAATGCTTGTGAATCAGGGAAATATTTTGTTAAAAAGCAGGATTTGGTAACTAATATACCATATCCACTCCTCAAGGACCTCTCCTTGACCATCACCTTTACACTTTATTCCTAGACAACTTCATCCAGTCATTACAGTGACTGTGCTGATGACTCACAGAACTACTTATCCACCCCTAATATTTTCTTCCCTTCAAAAACGCCCTCTGAGTATCTCTTTGACATCTCTTCCTGGATGTCCCACCTACAATTCATACTCAACATGTTAAAACCTGGAATAATCTTTTCTCCCAAACCCCTGGTGCAACCACATGAAAAAGGTTGAGTTGGGTTGGGCTGGGAGAGAGGGAGGGAGAGGAATGAGAATAGGCAGGATAGTAAAATGTTGGTGGAGAGATGTCATTCATTCCCCTCAGTGGTTGCACTTCCCCTATCTTCTCCATTAACTGCCGACAACTCCACTTTTCTCACTGTCCCACAGGTTCACCACCTATCAGTTTGTTTTTTATCATTCTTTATTATTTGTGTGACGGTAGTGCCTAGAGACCTCAACCAAGATCAAGGGCCCATTGTGCTAGGCACTGTACAGACACAGTAAGAGACAATCCCCGCCAATAACAGTTTACAGTCCTAATAGAAGAGACAGATAAAGGAAGTATTATTTCCATTTAACAGACAGGGAGCTGAGGCACAGAGAGATTAAATGACTTACTTAAGGTCTGCAGCAGAGATAGGAATTGAACACAAATCTCCTGAGTCCCAGGCTGCTGTCTTAAATACAGGAACATCCTTCCTCTCTTCAACTCTTCTTCCTTCAACCCTGCCACACTGATGCTGTTACTAAAATCTACCACAACATCTCCAAAATCTGTCCCTTCTTCTCTGCTTTTATTTTTCTCCTTTCTGCTTTTTCTCTCATTTTTTGGCTCCCATACCTGTTTCCCACTCACCAGAAGGCCGCATGCTGCTTGGGGTGGAGGATGTGTCATGTAATATTCTCCACCCCTTCTGCTCTTTTCCTTTCCCCTCCTCCCATCACCTAGCATGCTGAAAAACACAGATAAACTCCGAAGCATGATGATCAATAGTCTTTGCAATTTTATTTTAATTTGTGTAACTGCACGTTTATCCTAGACAGATAAATAAGTACTCCTTTAAAAATCTTACTAAACTATTTGTCTAAAGATATACTGTAGCAATGAATTCTATGTTATACACACACACACACACACCAACTAAACATATAATTCCTTTTATCCATTTCAGATTTTCTGCCTTTGATTGATTGATTGCCTTTTTGTACTTGCATTATGGGAAAGGTAAAATAGGAATACCCAATTAGTCTTCTTTACACATGATTCTATATACCTCAGTCATATTTATTTCTTCCTCTTCTGATATTAAGAAAACAATTGTCTGATTTCTACTTTGAGGTTTTTATTTTTCAAGCTAGTTCTAAAAATTGAGTTCTCTACTGAATGTTTTTTGGGTACAAAAGGGAAAGAGAAAGAAAATCAGAACTTTATAGAAAGGGATACTGATATATTATTGTTCCATTATATTGACTACAATAGCCTTGCAGTATCTATTTTCCCTTTTCACTCCTTTTGTTTCACCACTTGTTTCTAATTGTTTTTAGCTTATTTTCTCTCTCCTTCAATATTTGACTCTTTTTTGGTTTTAATAGTTCATATTCTTTCATTTGTACTATAGTTTCTTCTTTCTTGAGCATGTGTCAGACTATACCTTCATTTCTATTTGGTCTCTTTTATTCAGCCTCCAATAACAATAACTTGTTTTATATCACCATCTTGAATGATCCCAGTGTATTATACAGACTGCTGCATATACATGGATCAGTCATCAGTACTGAAATGCAGCCCCCCCCATGGGGTTAAGTATTAATGCCATTCTGCGTCAATAACTTGACATGACAATTTTCTGGAGGATAAGTAAACAGAAGTTTGCAAATTGAAGTTACAGGGGAAATTTTAGGTAGCCAGAAAGTAGTTATCCATTGCCTTGATTATTTTTGGCTCTTTGGCCTCTGTTTTCGTGTCTTCTCTGTGTTTTGCTCACTCTTTGATTTTGGTCTCTTTCTGCCTCAGCCTTTTAAAAGACATTGATTTTTTTGTCCTTGCATGTATTATTCCCCCCACCCACCCCTGCCCACACACGCACAGACTGATACTCTCAGCTTCCCCACTTTTGTATTGTCAGATTTCCCCTCTCTTTCTGTATCTTTTTATATAACCATTTTATCATTTTCCAGATAAAGGAGACATCACTTGTAGAGGACACTTCTGCTCAGTACACAAATTCTGAAGTCTTAATTCATATTTTACTCAAAAAAATCCTATTGAAGTCAACAAACTAAGCACTGAGATGAGTTATTTTTTGCCTGAGTAATGACTGAATTAAACCTAAGTAAAGACTACATGATTTGGCCCACAGAACCAGATTTTTAAACGTATTGAGGCCCCTAAAGATGCAGAGGTGCTTAGTGGGATTTTCAAAAATGTCTAGGAGGTAAGCTCCCTTTGAAATCATAGTGACTAACAGCCACAGGCTGGGTTTCTTTTTTAGAACATGGTTTGAATTATTTGAATTAGATTAAGATTTTAATACTGGAGAAATATTTTATTTGTACTTGAGGACCACCATTAGTGATGCATCTGCTTACTCTTTCTATGTAGCTGAGATAGCCCTGTCCACAAGTTGCCTCTCCTTGTGGCAAAGCATAGTGCTGGAGGCTCTCTGCCTCAGTTTACCCAACAAGTATTTTCTACCTGCTCTGGTGGTTTATGTGGCTCAGCCACCCATAAGGTCACCGCAAAAATTCAATCCCAGCCCAAACTAACAGGCAAAAACAATAACCACCACCAAAGAAATTCCTCCCACCCCCCCATACTCTAAGTAGAGGAGTCTTTGCCCCAGCTGATCTTAATTATCGGCATTTCTGAGGTCATTCATCCTTTTGGTTTAGCTCTCCACCCCCCTCTTGTCAGGACACT
The DNA here is from genome assembly GCF_965140235.1 of Caretta caretta. Lineage (NCBI taxonomy): Eukaryota > Metazoa > Chordata > Testudines > Cheloniidae > Caretta > Caretta caretta. The sequence continues at coordinate 135,875,030 of NC_134207.1, forward strand.
ATTTGCCATAGCTTGACTTAAGACAACCAGCAATGCTTGTGTACATCCAAATAGTCTCCTATCAAGGTCTACCTTCCCTTTAGAGAGGCTTGAACAGGCAGCAATCCTACTCAACATTGGACTCCAACCCACCTTTTCTCCCCAATGGAAGCTGTTCCTCTTCACTGCTTCCTAACCAGCCTCCTACTGACTGAATTCTCCTCTTTGGAGTCCCACCCTTCCTGCCTAACATCCACTACAGAAGGAGGAGGGATAATTAGGCTCACAGCAGTACCTTCAGATTTTCAGTACCTTCAGACCTATCTATCAGAGTCCCTGAGAGCAAAATTTAGGTTTTTTTCTCATCTTCTATCATTTGTTTCTTATTAAATGCTGAGAAGTGAGAGTACCCATTTGGCTAGATAGTTGCCCTTTGATATCCTTTTCCCTTCTTTGTCAAGTCCTTTTGCTTCCTTTATTATGAGATGAAAAATCCATTGTTTTTACTTATAGAATTTCTCAGTTACTTTATGAGACCTGGTAAAAGTTTATGAAGTTGTAAATATATGGGATTTAAAGATTTTTATTATAAAGTACTTTCTGAAAATATGTATTTGTAACCAGAATGGATATTTGTACAAGGTACTTTTTATTTTTTATGACTGTTAGAAGATAAAAGTATTTTCAATACTGTGGTGATTTTATAAACTTGTAACAGCATGCATTTTTGGAAAAAGGGCATCAAGAAAAGAACACATGGACTACTTTTTACAAACACAATCCCTGCAGACCACTCTGATAAAATAAATGAACCACTGGTCTAAGAGGTTGGGAGTCCTCTTGTCAACTATGCAACCTCCATTCTCCAAGGATCATCAACAACATTTATCTAGAAAATCTTGCTTGGCCCATACTCTTTTTCAAAATGTACCTCTTCCCTTATACATTGATACATACTCACTCTCACTCTCTCAAACATAAGCAGCATTTTGCTGTTGATTGCATCCCATTCCTCTCATCTCAGGTCATCCCAGAAGCTGTAGGAAGATTATGGTAATGCTGTATTGTAGGGAATGTAACTGTATATTTGTTTTTAATAAATGGGAGTGAGGAAGAACATGGGATGTAACTCTTAAACCAAAGAGAGAATGGGGGAAGGAGGAAAGAAATGAAATGTACTGTTGACTCTTCATTTTGAAGGTGCATGGACACACAATTTTTTTCCATTTTCTTTCCCAGGAAGGGTGTGGGGATAGGGGGTATTAGTCTCTGAAGCAGAGCTATCAAGCAAGGCCAAGTCTGTCATATACAATAGGTAGTTCAGGTAGGTGAGATGCCTCTAAAAGAGGGCAAAGTACTGGAAGGTAGCAAAATATGTAAAGTCTGTTCATTGATTGGGTGATTGCCTGACTCTCTCTCTCTCCCTCTCTCTCTCTCTCTGAGGGAGAGAGAGTATATGGTTTAGCAAGAAACCTGGTTTCAGCTTTAAAGATGAATTTATGACTGATACAACTCTCTCTCTGTCTCCCGGGGAAGAGGATGGGCACTTTCCAGTCACTCCAGTGTATATGTAGAGCAGAAAAGGAAACTGCAGGCAGTAGTAAATATCAAGGCACAAGGACATTTTTTTGTTAACAGATAAATCTGAATAGCTATCATTTACCCATGCCCTGCTCCTATTTTTTTAAAATCCCCAGTAACAGCCCAAAATGCTTCAGCATGCAATTGTTAGTGAACTGTTTTGTGGCAATAGCTGTATAATACTGTAGTCTTTATTTACAAGGTCTAAATCCTGCAGTGGGATGTGGCAGTCTCATGAAAGGAGATGTGAGTGTTATGGTGGCATAGTTTAAGGTGGAAAAGGTGTATTAGAGACAGTTCATAGGTGTGGCAGTGTCTGGGGATGGGGGAGAAGTGTGCTGGAGGGTGATGGTGTTCAAGAGAGGGAATGTGTAGGTGTGTGCAATGGTGATCGGATTGTGTCCATGAGGTGAAGATGACTGTGTTGGAAGGGGGCAAGTGACTGTGTCTCTTTGTTGGACAGTGCTGGGGGCAGGGAGGGGGAGGACTGTTTGTCTGTCTGCTTGGGAAAGACGGATAGTGTTGGAAGGGGGGGCTGATTATTTCTGAAGGAGAAGTAATGGTGTTGCAATGGATGATTTGGGGGGGAATAATTTTTGAAGGGGGCAAGCATGTATGTGTGAGGAGTTTTAAGAGGAACAGGTGATTGTCTAGGGAAGGAAGGTGAGTATGTTGGAAAGGGGGAGCAGCTGTTTGTGTATTAGGTGGGGAAGTGACAGACTGTTGCAAAAGGCAAGTGACAATGTTTTGGGGACAGGTGACTGGGGCCAGAGGGGAAGATCACTGTGTGGAAGCAGGCAGGTGACTGTGTGCACGGAAGGTGATGGTGTTGGAAGCGAATGTTTGAATATGAACATTTTTCCAGTGGGGGGAGGTGACAGTGTCCTTGGTGTGTGTGGTAGTGGGGTATGTGCGTAGGTGTGTGCAGAGGGGTAGGGCTGCCACCTGTCCAGGTTTTCCCAGGATCACCCCGTGGCTGAGGCAGCTGTCCTGGGCAATCTGAAGGGTGCTCAGTGACCCGCGCCAGCTGTCCAGTTGTGTGGGCTCAAGATCATGCCAGATGGACCTCAGAGGTGGCTGCCCTGGTGTGTGTGGGGGGGGCGGGTTGACTGTGACCCTGCTACGCGATGGTGACAGTGCCTCGGTGGGGGAGGGGGCACAGGGGTGACACCCCCCCCCCGGGAGTGAGGGCGGGGGCGGGGGGAGGTGTCTCGGTGTCTGTGCCGCGTGGCGGTTGCAGTGACTGTCTCGCGCTCGCGGCCCCGCCCGGCTCGCGCCGGGTAACGGTCTCTCGCTCTCGCTCGCTCGCTGGCTGGCTCCGTTCGGAGGCGGCTGTTTGCGTCTGGAGCCGGACCGGCGCGAGCCGCCCGGACAGCTGGACCCGCGCCCCGCTCCCCCCCCCCCCCGGTCCCGGACCCGCCGCCCCCGCCCCGGTCACCTTCCCGGCTGCTCTGAGGGCGCAGAGCGGGGTCCCCGCCCCCGGGTCCGGCTCGGGCCAGCGGGAGTCCCGGGCGGGAGGGCCGGGCCGGCGCGGGGGATGAGCTGCGGCGGGGCGAGCAGCATCCCCGGCCCCGGCAAGCCGCAGCGAGACCCCGCAGCCGCCGCCGCAGCCCAGCTGGAGCTGCCTGGCGCGGAGGAGAGCGCGGGGCTGCGGCGGCTGCAGCCCCAGGCGGAGCCGGCGGCCGACGACCCCACCGGGGCGGGGCAGAGCAGCGGCTCCGGCGGGACGCCCCCGGGCCCCTCCGAGGGGAGAAGGGGCGGCTCGGAGAGAGCCCGGGGGGAGGCGGGGGCCGTGGGCGGCGACAAACCCGAGACCCGCTCCGTGTGCGGCAGCGACAGCGGCAGCGACAGCAACCCCGGCGGCGCCGGCCCCATCTGCAAGATCTGCTTCCAGGGCGCCGAGCAGGTGAGCGCCGGCCGGACAGACGGACCCCGCCTCCCCCGCACCCCGGCGGGGCGGGGGGGGGGGGCGAGGGACGGACAGAGAGACGGACCCAGCCCCTCCGGCCAGACAGACACCGCAGCTGCGCCGCCTGCCTCTCTCCCTGGCGCGCGCGGGCCGGGGCAGGTTGTTGGAGGCTGCTGGTCCCAGCCCGCCGCGGTCAGCACCCTGGACAGGGCTCTGAGCCGGACCCCGCGCTTCGACTGTCGCCGCCACTGGCTGGGAAACGAGCCCCGAAGTGGCCGAGTCGAGCAGGTTCAGTTTCGTGAGGCCGCCCTGGGGTGGCTCGTAACTCAGCAACAGCTGGGGGCAAATGCAATCGCGGGCCTGTACAATGTGAAGCTGGCTGTGAAGAGCTTTGCCAGCCTCCGCTGCCAGTCTAGAAAGGCAGGGAATTATTGGTCTATTTGCTTAGGATGCAGCCTCTCTCCTCAGAGACTTCAAGGGGAAACCCACATTCTCCAAGCGTCTTGTCTTCTACATTTTAATTAACCCTTACTAGTTTCCCAATACTTTTATGAAGAAAATCTAGGGAAAGATTTCATGATTGGTCATTATCATAATATCGGAGCCGGACACTTCCACGAGCATTTTACTCTATACCTGTCAGCTTAGTCGGGCAGCTCCCTCTCTGAGCCATTATGACATAAACGGGGGAGTTGGTTTGTTGTACTTTATTTTCTCTATTAAAAAGCAAGAAAATGGAAAAAAGAAAGATATGATTGGTATTGTCCAGTTAGACTTTAATATATGAGTCTACTAGCTTTGTGTTTTATTTTAGAACACAGGTGAGGACAATTGTCAGTATGTGAGGTAGAACTATTACATTTTTGAAGTAGCATCACAGAAATAAGAACGCTTCAGCCAACCACACAGTCGTTTATGTATTTGTTATAGGATGTAATTCTGATAGGAAAGACATATTTAGATTATTTTTTTTAAAGTGTTCATTTTGTAGAGAATTTTTACGGTGTAATTGCATACAGTACAAATGCTACTGTAAGCATGAGGTTCACTATGATGTCATACATTTCTTTCTTATCCATGATTAAGAATTATTTTTGTACTTCTGTATTTTCTCTACATCTAACCATCCATCTAAAAGTTACTCGAAAGACATAATAAGGTGACCATTGGCATAATAATTACATATGCAGTGAGTTACCTGTTCTTTGTAATGTGGTAGAATATTTAAGGTGGAAATGATATCTTTAAAAGAGCTCTAACTTTTGAGTTTTATTCTAGCCAAAAATATAAAAGTGTAGGATAGTGACTAAAACAAACTCATTGTTCCAGAACAGATAACATGAAATATTGTATAAGAAAACAAAATAAGTCCCCCTGACATTTATTTTTGTCTTGTTTCAGGGTGAATTGTTAAATCCTTGCCGATGTGATGGGTCGGTACGGTACACACATCAATTGTGCCTCTTAAAGTGGATCAGTGAAAGAGGGTCATGGACCTGTGAGCTCTGCTGTTACAGATACCATGTTATAGCAATTAAAATGAAAAAACCTTGCCAGGTAACATTTTTACATACTTACAGACCAAAAATGTTACTTAGTGTCTATATTTCAGAAACTTGCAAATGTTAATTTATTGCACACGGGCAGATTTTATAAAATATTGGTTTATTCTCCTCCTTGACATTGTCTCAACAGATCACCTCTGTGAGATTGCATACCCTGTTGTGAGGCACTGGACCCCATTTCAACATGCTTAGTCATTGAGGAAGAGTGCACATCATAGTAGGATCCAGTCATTTGGTAGGGGGAGGCTCTTCTGGCCTAAGACTAGTTACAGAAAAAGTTCTTGCCTCTACCCTGACAAGAGCTGTTTGGATCCCTTGCCTGTACGCAGAGCAGCCAGGTCCTCTAAGGACTCGGGGTGCACCCTTGATCCATCTTCTTCAGCAACATACAGGAAGTGTTAGGGTTAAACTGTTACCAGTAATTTGCATTAGTTCTCTGGATCTTGTAAAGACAAAGATTGGCTCCACTTATGCCTTACCATTATGGATTCAGAAATGATCAAGCCTCCTTGGATCTAAGCCAATCTTATCCTTTGGGTCCATATTTCAGACAGGCTAAACACTCCTTGAAGTTCCTGTAGAACCAGGAGCCAATGCCCTCCTACCAAAGAGATAGCATATTCTCCAGTGTCTTCTTAGTCATGTGCTGATTGCATCTTTGCAGATTTCAACAATCTGAAATTTGATTGATACCTTTACAAAAGGTTATTTTCAATATTGAGTCCAGTTCAGATGAGATACTTCATTTGGGAGAGGTGTATTTCAGACATACGTCAATTAGCACTATTCCTCAACCCACCTCCTGAGAAGTGTCACTACTATCTAATCTCTCACAGATGGGATCTGGGTAGATAGTGTTATGAGACAGAAAGATGGCTTATTTACCCACATAACTTTTGTTCTCAAATGTATTGCCTCTACAGAGCCACACGAATCCTCCCTTTCCCCTTCGACTTCAGAGATTTACAGGATGTGCCCAGAATTAGAGAGGAAAAATTAGGAGTTGGGTTTTTTGTAACCCTTAGTTCCAGAATGTTGAAACAGCCAGCCGCGAGAACATTTCTCCTAGCATCCATCTGCTTTGTATGGTTTCTTTTGCTGCATGGCATGTAATCTCAAAGTGGGCCTCTATGGAGGCAGTAGATTCAGGGAACAATATTTATGTTGGTAACGTCTTTTTCAGTATATTTTGTCTTGGTGCACACCGAACCATATGCCAGCTAACTACCATCAAGGGGCCCACTCCTGGAAATATGCAACATGTTGACAGGATTAGGCATGAAAGCGTAATTACAAACTGAGAAAATTCATATTTACTTTTAAGATTAGCCAACTGGTTTGCTGTCAGTGGGAGATGTAGATTACAAGTTAACTGGAGAGATGCAAGTTGTGCATTTTTCCCCAGCATCCTGTCCTTTCAGTGAGCCAGATGTAAACAAGCATAACTGTAATAGTAAATGTTAAAGTCAGTGGAATTGCTCCTTATTACAGCAGGGAAGAATTTGTCCCAATTCTGATGCTTGCTTTGTCTCTGCTCCAATGATTCTTTCATTTTTATCCAGTGGAGCGGGGGTGTGGGTGTTGATAAATGCATGAGAATGACTCTGTAGCCTGGTGGTTATAGCATGGATGTGGGAGACCCAGGATCTAGTCCTCCTGCTCCAATGATTTTAGAAATCATCCAGAGTGGAACAGCTTCAATAGGAGATATTAAGGGAGCCCCACATCAGAATATCCCATAGCCCAGAGTCTAGAGAACCTACCTGAGAAGCAGTGGATATCAATTTAAATCCCTTCTTCCACTCAGGTAGAGGGGAAACTTGAACTAGGCATCTCCTACATGTCAGGTGAGTACCCTAACCACTAGGATAAACATTATGAGGGAGGGTCTCCTGTCTTGCATTTTCTGTAAGCTTCTCTATAGGGGCCTGATCTGATAGGCAAGCCATGGGCATACTTACTGGATTGGGCCCTGCAGGCAATTAAATGGAGGAATGCCTATCTTCCCCTAGTTTGTATGTTGCTTTGGGGCTATAAAAGAGAATAACAGGCTACTTTTTCTAAAATGTTTTATATTTTAAACTGTTATATATGATCATAGAATTCTCATTTGTGGATGGAAATGCAAGAAATATTAGTCAGTTAACATTATAATTTGTTAGTTTTCAAGAAAGAGGAGTCCTAGTGGTGAATTAATTTAGAAGCTGATTTAATGTTAAGTTGAGGAAAACATCTTAAATGTTATGCAGAAAGAACCAGCAAGATATTTTAGACATAGCCTGAATGTGAGGACATAAAGATAGATCTGAGTTGAAGAAGATTCCCAGGTTACATGCCTGAGTGACAGGCAGGATGGTGGTGATATTCAAAAGAGGTTGGTGTGGGTGGTTGGGAGAAGAAAGAGAGAGATTAAGTACTCTGTTTTAGCCATGTTGAGCTTGAGCTGATGATTAGACATCCATGAGGTGATGTCAGAGAGACATGCCAACATTTTAGTTCAGAAGACAATAGGTCTGGAGCAGAAAGGTAGATTGTGAGTGGTCAGCATAGGGATGGTAGCTGAATTTATGTCTTCAGATGAAATTACCAGAGATAAGCTATAGAGGGAGAGTAGCAGGAGACCTAGGACAGAGCCCTATGGAACCCCTCACAAAAAAATTGGAGGGCAGAGAATTCTCCAAAGGACAGGCAGAAGAAGAGATTAAATAGGCAGGAGGAGAAAAAGGACAGAGACATGGAAGCCAAAGGTAGGCAAGATTTCAATAAGAATATGGTTGACAGTGTTAAAAGGGGCTGAGAGGACGAGGAGGAGGAGGAGAATAGAGTACTGATTCTGAACTTTGGATAGGAAGAAGTCAGAGACTTTGTAGAGAGCAAGGGAGTGGAGTGCAAGGAGCAGAAGACAGATTGGAAAGGCAAGGGGTGCTGCAGATGGAAACCACATATTTGGTGTTTGTTATTACTACTTCAAACCAGGGGGTGCAGTAGCATCATCCCCAGCACCCTTAGTACCAGAACAACTGGTCTAAAATGAAACTGGAGAAGGGGAACTCTAGATAGTGACTGTAAACAGTATGCTCAGTGATCTTAGAGATGAAAGGGAGAAGGGGCAGTAGTTGAAGAGGCAAGTAGGTCAAGGTTAAGGTGTTTTTAAGATGAGAAAGACGAAAGCATGCTTGTGTTGCCAGAGGAGAGTAAGAAATTAAGGAGAAGAGTAAGGGAGGGGATGAGAGGTCATGAGGGAGATCAGGAAATGGGATGGGGTCACTGGGGCAAGTGGAGCTGGGACATCTTTGTGGCACTTACCACATCATCTCATATGGACAGCTAAGTGGCTGGATCACTTTATGATTACCTGTTCTATTAATTTCCTCTGGGGCACCTGGCATTGGCCGCTGTCAGAAGACAGGATACTGGGCTAGATAGACCTTTGGTCTGACCCAGTATGGCTGTTTTAGGTTCAACACAATGGTTGAGGGGAGCCCACTAGCTTGTGTCTGACTAAAAGCACAGCATGTGTTTGTCTAAAGCATATCTTCCAGAAAGGCATCCAATCTTTATTTGAAGACATCAAAAGATGGAGATTCCACCACTTCTCTTGATAGTTTATTCCAGAGGGTAATCACCCTCATTGTTCAAATGTGTGTCTAATTTGGCTTTGTCTGGTTTCAGCTTCCATCCATTGGTTCTTGTTATGCCTTTCCCTATGAAACTATAGAGCTGTTTAGTACCCAGCATTTTCTCCACATGCTACTTATACATTGTGAACAGTCACATCTCAATCATTTTGATGAGCTAAATTGATAGAACTCTTTAAGGGTGTGTCTAAGCTGCAATCAGCAGATATGGTCCAGCACTTTTAGATGCACATTAGTAGATTTGATCTGGTGAGATCAAAGCTAGCTCACATAACAATAGCAGTGAGGCCACAGCAGCACAAATGGCTGCATGGGCTAGCCCCACCTGCTTAGGACCCTGGGTACATACTTGAGTGGCTGCCACCCATGCTGCTGTGGCATCACTGGTATTTAATCTAGCTAGCTCAAGTATGTCTACACATTCTGCAGTCACATCTCCCAATTGCAGTGCAAACATACCTAAGTCTCACATTGTAAGGCATTCAGGGTGGTAGCCATGTTAGTCTGTATCAGCAAAAAGAACGAAGAGTACTTGTGGCACCTTAGAGACTAACAAATTTATTTGAGCTTTAAAGTTTTGCCTAGAGGGGAATCCTCTGTGTTTTTGAATCTTTTGTTACCCTGTGTCAGGATTCCTTTCCCACTCTGAATTCTGGGGTACAGATGTAGGGATCCACATGAAAGACCCCCTAAACTTATTCTTAAAAGCTTAGGTTAAAACTTCCCAAGGCACAGATTCTTTTCTTGCCTTGGGATCGCTGCCACCACCAAGTGATTTAACAAACAATCAGGGAAAGGACCACTTGGAGTCCTATTCCCTCAAAATATTCCCCCAAGCCTACACCCCCTTTTCTGGGGAAGGTTTGAGCATTTATCCTCACCAATTGGTTACAAAGGGACTACAGACCCAAACTCCTGGGTCTTAGAACAATGGAAAAATCAGTCAGGTTCTTAAAAAGTAGAATTTTATTTAAAGAGAAAAGGTAAAAGAATCACCTCTGTAAACTTAGGCTGATAGTTAACCTTACAGAGTAGCAGAAAATTCAAAGACCACAGAGAAACCCCCTCTAGCCTTAGTTTCAAAGTTACAACAAAACAGGGATAAACCTCCCTCTAGCAAAGGGAAAATTCACAAGTTGAGAAAACAAAGATAAACTAATATGCCTTGCCTGGCTGTTACTTACAAGTTTGAAATGAGAGACTTGTTCAGAAAGATTTGGAGAACATGGATTGATGTTTGGTCCCTCTTAGTCCCAAGAGTGAACAGCCACAGAAAACAAAAACCCAAAACAAAACCTCTCCCCACCCAGATTTGAAAGTATCTTTTGTCCCCATTGGTTTCTTTGGTCAGGTACCAACCAGGTTACTTGAGCTTCTTAACCCCTTATAGGTAAGGAGGAATTTAGGCTACCCCCTTTGGTTATGACACCCTGTAAAGTTATTTTCCATCCTGATTTTACAGAGGTGATTTTTACCTTTTTAAAAAAATAAAATCCTTCTTTCAAGAACCTGACTGATTTCTCTATTGTCCTAAGACCCAGGGGTTTGGGTCTGTGATCACTTTGTAACCAATTGGTTAGGATATTATTCTCAAGCCTCCCCAGGAAAGGGGGTGTAAGGGCTTGGAGGGATATTTTGGAAGAATAGGAACTCCAAGTGGTCCTTTCCCTGATTTTTTGTTAGATCACTTGGTGGTGGCAGCGTACCCTCCAAGGGAAAAGAATTTTTGCCTTGGGGAAGTTTTAACCTAAGCTGGTAGAAATAAGCTTAGGGTTTTTTTCATGCTTTCTTTTAAAAGCTTATGCTCAAATAAATTTGTTAGTCTCTAAGGTGCCACAAGTACTCCTCGTTCTTTTTATTGTAAGGCATTGTATCTAACCCTTGAATCGTTCTTGGCTGTTTTCTGCAGTTCTGGTGTCTAATTTTTTAAGAGTGCTAAAAAACTGAACTGTACACAGTATTCCAGTACTGGTCTTACCAATGCAGTATACAAAGGTAAAAAACATCTCCCTATTCCTCCTTACATCTAAGGAGCTTATTAGCCCTTTTTGTCACAGAATCACAATGGGAGCTTATATTCAGTTCTTGTCCACTGTGACCCCTAAATCCTTTTCAGAGTCACTGCTTTCCAGTATACAGTCACACATTCTGTGGTTATGGCCTGCATTCCTTGTTCCTAAATGTATAACTTCGCATTTGGCTGAATGGGCCCAGTTTATCAAGCAATTCAGATAGCACTGTAAGTTTTTCCCTTCAGTGGATTGACATGAATCCTGTTAGTGATCTTTCCACAGATTCATATACAGTAACCTTGCCATAACTGACTTCCTTTAGAAAATCAAGTTCAGTGTCTTCATTGTTTTCCCAGGAATGTGACCTACCTGAGCAGCAATGATCTGGTCATTTAGTCAGTTTCCAATCTAGCTTTCCAAGCCACTTTTAAAAGAAAGTTACCCAGAATAGAACAGTTCTTTCAGTCATCTCCATGCCCTCCTCTCATCCCATACCTGCCATGTTTCAGAGACTGTTCTCAAGGGCAGATCAGTCACACAAAAGTCAATATTACTGCTGCAGCTTGCAACAAAGGAAATTTTCATTGTTTCAATAATATTTCACTTATATTGATGCCTTTTATCCTATGATTTCACAGCAAACCAATAATCCTCCAAACACCTCTGAAGAACAAACAAGTATTAATATATCCATTTAACATACAGGTGAACTGAGGCACAGAAAAGTTAAGTAATTACTCAAAATCAAATGAACTAATAGTTTGGTAAAACTCTGAGGTAAAAGTTCTTCTTTCAAATATACATATTCAGTTACACTGACTTTAAAGTGTTACACACACATATACCGCTACAGCTCTGGGGGCAGAATTTGGTCCTAATTGTTTAATAGGGGACTCTTACTAAAATGGTAAAAAAAGAGCAGGAATTAGGTACAATATCAACTTGTTACAAATGAAACTTGGGAAGAGGCACTTAGTTTCATGTGCTTTTATGCTTTCAGAATGTTAAGAGTTAGATGGTATCTGTCCCTGTTCAGGTGTGCTAAGTGAGTAGAGGGCACAAGGTTTTCCTCTCCTTATGTCCTTCTTCCAAGGGTAGATACAATCAATCATAATCCGTGTGCTCAGGGTGGGGAACCATGGGAGTCTTAATGCCTCCAGCAGCACTAGATTCCAAAAGTGGGCAGGAAGCACCTCTTCCACACAGACCAGCAAAACTGAGCGTACACTACCCTTTTCAGGGAAGCCACAGTCCCTCTGAAATCAGGTGGTAGCATGCCTCACTACCAGTGCCAATATGGCCTGCAATAGAAGAATCACAGTTTACCCCTAAGTTATTAACCTCTTCCCAAAATATAGTCCTTATCACGGATCTGCTTGGAATCCTAAAATATTTGTTATGAAGAATTTAGATCAGATTTTAAAGATGGTATACTATTCTGCTTTGAAGTTCATGTTATGGATCATTTTAATAGCAAAGAGATGAAACAGAAGCCACCTTAAATGAGTATACCCAGCTGACAAAGTAACCCAAATGACTCATCCAGTCTTGAGAATATTGATATCCAATTGGCATGTAAAATCAGTTTTTTCCTGTTTAGACTTTAGTAATATAGTGTAACTATAATGGTTATTTTTCTAGATTTGTCAAACTGTTGTGCAGCAGTTTCAGTTGTTAGTTTCCTCTGTCCATTATGATCATATAATTCATTTTCCAATTCATCTTCTTTATCATACCATAGTTGTGCATAAGGGTTCTATCCAATTCATACAGAAAGTAGTGGAAAGGCTCCCATTGACTTCAATGGGAGCTGGATCATGTCCACATGACTGACATTTATATAATGTTATAGGTGTGCATGACTCTTTACTTGTTACAAGGATTTAGGTCTCTGGGAAAGAGAGCACTTAAGCACATGTTTAGTTCTGTTGATGTGTTTGGCATATATGACTCATCCTCAAAAGTGGTGACTTAGTGTTCTACAGTATCCATGTACAAATATAATTTACAAATAGAAAATACTAAAGTAATGAATTAATCTCCATTGTGCTGCAAGCAGCAATAAGTGCAGCAAAAGGGGCATTTAGATATGTGCCAGCATTGTCAGTACATATGCAGATGAATTGATGCTATTGATTCTTTAAGGGTTTGGAGCTACATCTTTGGTGGAGAAGTGAAAGATTTGTGAGGTTTCTGTGTGGAGCTTATATTCAAAATTGCAGTGGACCCTATAGGTACCTACACCCAACATTTTGGTGCCACGGGCATTCACAAAACCATAGCACTGCTTAACCCTATAGGTTCTAAATTCCCTAGGTGCTTAAGTTTCCACTGAAAGTCCCCATGGCACCTAAATTTCTGCTGGTGGACATGTACTCAGCTGCCTCACTGCTGATACTGCCAAGCAGCTTGACACCTAACTCACAGCTAAACACTGACAGGATTCACAAAGAAGGGTCTTCTCCACCTGTGGGGCCTGATCCAATAGATTTGCTGAGGTACTACTTTAAAGCACATCTACCAGCCCAAGCCCTACATAGAACATTGGTGGTGGTGCTGCCATTTCCTCTTATACTCAATAGTCTGCTGATTGTTCCAACTGGGTAAGTGTGCTAAACTGATAAATTTTATGGTAATAAGTCATAGGACCAGATGGTATTCACCCCAGAGTTCCTTCAGAACTGCTCCTCTGACACCTCAGTCTAGGACAGTTCCTCAGATTTATTTCCTAAAGAGAATGGCTCAGGTGCGGGAATCTCCCTCACATCCTCCACAATGAAGACTGATGCAAAGAATTATTTAGCTTCTGCACAACAGCCTTGTCTTCCTTGAGTGCTCCTTTAGCACCTCAGTTGTCCAGTGGCCCTACTGACCGTTTGGAAGGCATCCTGCTTCTGATGTACATAAACTAACAGCAAAAAAGGAGTTTGTCTTTAGCTAGTTGCTCTTCAAATTCTTTGATACACTAAGACACCTGGACTCCTCTAGGGGAAAGCAGCTCACAATGCCCATGCATCGGAAAATGAAGTGAGAGTACTAGAAACAAGTTTTCACTAGCTGAACCTCCATCAGTTGGAACAACCTTTTGGAGAATGTCTGGCTTATGCAGAGTCTGACCATTTTCAGACCACACTGCAAAAACATCACCTATAATGAAATAGGGAAGAGAGTGGGGGGGGGGGGGGGGAGGGAACCTTTATACATGTAGGCCATTATTGTCCTCTAATCCATCTGTATTCAGTTGTAGAGGAGAGCAGCAGCCCCAGGGAGATAGTTATAATCCCTGATTCTGAGCTGCCCAGCCCTGGCAGAAACTAGAGCAGCTGGGAGGTACTCTAGCTTTCACTACTGGCATGTGCTGTTCAATCATACTTCCCTCCTCCTAAGTCAGGCACAAGGGGTAAGTCACAGTTGGCACACATTTTAAAGCTTTTCTCTGAGATATCGACTGCCACAAGAGAAGACCTTAACAGCTATCTTTGACAATTTTAATTTATAACAGAGTGGAGAATGCCACCCATATATTTAAAGGAGAACCTCCTTTACCAAAATATGGCAGAAGAACAGAAGATTCATGAAGTCAACTTATAACAACTTGCTGCACAGTTCTAATTTGCCTGGAAATCACTTAGATAGCACAGAAAATAGTAACATTGATAAACATTGATAAACAGAAAAAATAACGAGGAGTTCTTGTGGCAACTTAGAGACTAACAATTTATTTGGGCATAAGATTTTGTGGGCTAAATCCTCTTCATCAGATGCATGGAGTGGAAAATACAGAGGCCGGTATAAATACACAGCACATGAAAAGATGAGAGTTGCCTTACCAAGTGGGGGGGTCAGTGCTAATGCGCCAATTCAGTTAGGGTGGAAACAGGTAGACAGGCTTTGATTTATTTGCCAGATGACCTTGGGTAAATTGCTTAACCACTGCATCTCAGTTTCCTTATCTGTAAAATGGGAATAGTGACACTTGTCAACATTTGCAAAGTGCTTTGAGATCTACAGATGAAAAATGCTAAATGAGTACAAAGTAGCATAGGCGTATTGATGAGTAATTATAGGCGTAATGAGTATTGATGTATATGTATAAATAAGGCTGCCTAACACTTTCCATTTTAAGGTCCTATTTTCAGTTGCTTATAGTTTTGTCAAATGTTAATCATATGGTTTCCCATGCTGGGTCAGCAAAAATGGTTGAGCCATTTCCAGCCATTTCACTGATGAGCTCTAGCATCTGTATGCTTTGAAAGAAAGACTTGAAGTTTGACAGGGGCTTCATTCTGATTTTAGGGATGCCTCTTGTTATTTCCATGGAAATCTATTCAGGTTTGGTCAAGTTATAAACCTCTGCAAAAAAGACCACAGTTCACATATGCTCCATAGACGTTTGTTAGAGGCTGTCAGCTTTATTTGCTGAAGGGTATACCTTCAATAACCCTATTCCATCCCAACACAGCTCCTACCTACTGACTGGAATGTGCATGTGGCATCCTCCATGGAGCAACTGAGCATGCTCCATCCTGGTGATGCAGAGGCTGAGCATGGCTTTTTCTGCAGCTACTTCTCCAAGCTGCCCAGGGCCCTATGACACAAAATGACAGCAGCAAGACTGTTTCTCCTGAACTCTTAATTCCTTCCTGCTAGTGCCCAGGCAGATTGAATTGTGGTGCTAAAGAAGGACATCTCCAGAGGATCTGAACTAGTATCTAGAGCATTCAATCCAATAATACTAAGTGAGCATTATCTCTACATTTAAAGAAAACAAAAACAAACAAACCACCAACTAGAACCTAATAATCTAGGTTTGAAATAAGTGAGATTCTATCATTCCAGCAAATAGAACACTTAAATCTTCTGAGTGGGAAGAGAGTCTCTTTATGATTTTATTTTAGCATAGTAGTAGTCACTAACTGGACAAAACCACACTAGTGCCAGGCTAACTGCTTGCAGAAAACATTTCACATTAGCACTGGTTTCAGTTGTGAGGTGACAATTTTCATGTGTCTATATTGTCAATAGAGAACATATTTCATTTTTTCTGATGAATATTATAACATTAATGGCTGTCAGTGATTATACCAAAGTAGCAAAAGTTGAAGATTCTACTTTTAGCTTTGTCATTATCTTTGTGGCCACTTCTATTGTTTCTGAGCCTTAGATAGATGAGTATTAGTTAACTATCTAGCAATTTGAAATCAGATTCCCTATGATAAAATTAAGTGTGTGAGGGGAGCAGAATTTTGTCATACGATTTTATTCTTCTACAGCTACATACATGCTGAGGTAAATGTGAGGTATTCATTTTCAAATTAAGGACATTAAACGTACTTCATGGTACCAAAATAAAACTCAACCTCTGACATTTGTTGTGGTTCATATCTGATGTCCTTGTAGATACCAGAGATCACAGTAAAGTTCCCTGTAGGCACCACACCGCTTCTGAAGACTTGTAGTGCAGACTTGGCTTATGGGGTAGCAGAAATTTTCAAAGACTGCTTCATGAACCAATGCATTTCAGCAAACAAAAAGGGCTGATTCTCTATTCTGTCTGAGGTATGTTTGGTGCATGAATGTGAGGGAGCAAACATAACTGACACCTTTAGACTTCCCCGACTGTTTTGGTCTGACTTCAGGACTGCTCTAACTTATGCTCAACTGCAGTGGACTTCGAGCCATTCCAGAGCTCAGAATAACCAGCCCCCTTTTGCACCTCTATGCTGCATTGGCTATTATACCAAAGGTATTCACTAAGGGCTGGTTCTGATACCTTAAGTCTTTTTTACTCCACCAGAACAGTATAAAAAGGCTGTAGCAGAACAGAAATAGCTCCAGAACGTCCAAATTACATCAGTGTTCTAGCTTGAAGGTAAGGAACAAAGGAGGACATAATTTGTCACTACAGGGCTAATAAGGTATACATAAGCAAATCTAGCAGTGCTCTGCATAATAAATCTGTGGGGGACAAAAGATAGGGTGCCCATTATTAACTAGAAGCACCCTGCGTTTTCATGTTTAATCAAAATGTACAGGCATCAAAGCCAGAGTCTGCATTGACATAACTGTGCTTGCTTCTAGACAAAGATATAGCCTATAATTTAAAATACAGAAGAAACTTGTGTTTAAAAATACATTTGCTTTCCAAATGTCAGAGGTAATCTATTTGGTCATTAAGTTAGCAACATGTGTATTGTACATTCTCTACATAGGAAATCATGCATATGAAACATTGTGACTGTTGTTATGAATCTGAGAAAGTGGGTTCTCTGAATGTTTATTCATATTTTCCATTAGAAATACAAGAACTTACACATGTATTTCCAAAACATCTGTTGAGCTCACAAAAATGTTGGGTTCTTTTTTGCTTATATAAGAATCTTACATTTATACAAGCAGGTTGCAAATTCTATTTTGCATAATGAATACCATGGTTAACATTTATTTGTTGGAACAGTCTGGAACTGGCAATCAGAGCAGGGAAAAAGCCTTTATGTCTTCCAGTTGGTATCTGTTCAGCTTAGTCATAGTATTTAGAAGTGAACAGCAAATTGGCTTTAAAAAAACTTTCCTCAGCTGTAGCAATACATGGTCAATGCCCACATAGCCAGGCTAAGAGGGAGATTTAACACATTGTTGAAAAATAATTTGCTTCTTCTCCTTAGATCCAGTAACATGTCCAGTTGCCAGCACCTACTCTGACGTGACACATCAACATCCATTATGCTATAAGTTATCACAAAATCTCCCTTGAGCATAGAGCTGCCTGTGGCTTAAAGGGGAGTCAGGTAGGTACTGCTTTTGTAGTACATTGTGTGGTTTTGCAGATTGTAGGTATTCTAAATAATCATTGAAATAAAAGAATCTTTAACATTTTGCAAAACTGCACAATATATTCAACGAAATGCTTGTTTAACTTCCATAACATGGCTCTATGTCTGGCCGGGTTCCACGGTAGCTCTTATTTCTCCAGCATAGGAACAATGGAATTGTCATGCTGGATCAGACAAATAGCTAACAGCTGGTATTTCAGAGGAAGATTCAAGAACCTTGCAGAAGGCACTTAGAAAATGTGGGACCCAGTAATTCCATTTCTAACCCCCCAGTAGATAGACGTTGGTTTATGTCCTGAAACAAAAGAGTTTCTAGCTATGCCAATTTTTCTTTTAAAATCCTTACAATCATCATTTTAGATGTTCTTGTAATCCTTCTAAAACAATGCTTTTCTGAATCCTGCTAAACTCTTGGCCTCAGTGATATTTTGTAGTACTGAATTCCGCAGGCTAGTTGTGTATCACATGAAAAAGTATTTCCTTTTTCAGTTTTAAATGTGTTCCATTCAGTTTCATTGAATGTCTTCTTATACTTGTAGTAGGAGAATGGGCAAATATCAGTGCCTAATCTACCTTCACCATACCCTTATTTTTTATCATAACTTCATTCATTTCCTCTGTTGCAAGTAATCCCAATCTTTTCACTTTCTCCTCATATGAGAGTTTTTCCATGCCTCTTACATAATTGAGATTACCTATCCCTGAACCCCTTTGCAATAGGGTGACCCAAATTGAAACTATTCTACATAATTACATACCATTGATTTAGATAATGACAGTGTAGTGTTTTCAGTATTACGCTTTATTCAATTCTTTATAAGTCTTAACACTTTGCTTTTTTGATCACTGCTGCTGCCACACATTTAATAAAGTGATATTTCAAAATGACTTGGGGCTGCTCGCAATGGTGTCACCTCTTTTAAGTGGTTACAGTTAAGAAAGAACCTAGTTAGGTGTATGAGTAGGTTAAGTTCTTCTTTGAGTGATTGCTCATGTGCATTCCAATAGAAGCTTTTCCCTAGCAGTACCCATCAAGTCAGTTGTGGAGACCCCTAGAGTGGTGCCTTTATGGCGGTGTATATATGTCCCTGATGACCCGCTGCCTGCTCAGTTCCTTCTTACCACCCATGACAGCAGTTGGAACAGCTTTGTCTCTTGCTTTTGCAAGTGCCTTACCTAGCGGTTCCCTTGTTTCTGTGTAAACAGTTAGTTGTTAATAGTTGCAGATTAGTTTAGTTTACTTCGGGAGGTTTCCCCCCGTTCTACTCTCCCCAGCGCTGGGGCATGCCTTGGTCGCAGGGGTTTAAAGCGTGCGAGAGGTGTGCAAAACCTATGCCAACAAGTGATCCACATGCCGCCTGTCTCAAGTGCCTTGGGGAGGGCCATCAGACAGATAAGTGCCTTAGTCAGACCCAGGACTAAGAGGGAGCGGGACTATCGCCTGAAGCTCCTTTTGATGGAGTCGCTCTTTAGCCACAGCCTGAGCAGACACCAGCATCCTTGGTGCGCAGCGCACTGGCCTTCCTCCTCTTTGCCTCAGTGGGATGTCCCAGCACTGAGGAAGGACTCTGCCAGGGAGCAGTGGCACCGCTTCCCGGCCCGCAAAGCTAGTGCCTTGCGGCACCATTCACAGTCTCCAGTGCCGCATAAGAAAAAGAAACCAGACAGGGAACATTCCCCGTCAGGAAGCCGAGGGGGGATTCCAGTGGGGTGCGTCCTCCAGTGGGACACCCTCGATCTGGTCCCCAAGAACCGTCACCGTTGACTCCAGCCCCAGTTGCAGAGCCATTGAGTCCGGCAAAAACGGAATCTCCTACCCGTGACAATTTGGAGGAAGAGCCTGACCTCCCCTCCACTCTGGACACATATGAGGTGGCTCAAGACCTCATTGATATGACAGTGCAGTACCCGGCCCCGCAGGTGCGGGGCCCAGCCTCACAAACTCAGGCACCGCCAGTAGCACCGGTGACAGCACCGACTGTGGCGTCGTGCCTGGCACCGTGGGTGATTATAACACCAGTCATGGCACCGACGGTGATGGAGGCAGCATCGGCGGCACCGGCACTGCTGTTGAGTCATAATCGGGGGAAGCCTATGATGTTGCGGCGCTGATCTCCGTCTCCCCAGCACTGTCGGGCTCCGCTCCCCCATGGTTGGGTACAGAATACTCATCAGAGTCAGATGCAGAATCGTCTGTATCCCGATGCAGCCACTACTGCTCCCAATCCCAGCACCGATCCCAAGTTGTCACTTGGCCACCCCAGTGGCAGGGCCCAGTGCAATGGCCTTTTTGGACCCCCTGGGCCTACCACCAGGCTCAAGGTCAGGGATCGAGGCTGGTATCAGCCCCCCATGCCCCTCCAGCGAGGTCGATGGCACGCTACACCCCTAGGGCCCCTGAGGATCCTTTATGGTAAAGGGCTGTTGAGTGGCCTCAGACAAGCATGCCCCTCCTCCACCGATGTCAGTGGCACCTGAACCTCCGGTACTGGAGTGCTCTGAGGTACCTGACCCGGCCTCCAGAGAACCCAAGGGGCAGGAAGACCCTGTCCCAGGAATCTCTTCCTCCTCTTCGCCGGACAAGGCTGTGGTGAGCACCTCCACCACTCTACCACCAATGGATACCAAAGGCCACCAGGACCTGCTTAGGAGAGTAGCAGTTAACCTCAATCTCCAGACAGAGGAGGTTATGGAGGACTCAGATCCAATGGTGTGCATCCTCGCCCCTGAGGGTCCTTCAGAGTAGCTTTGCCCCTCATAAGGGCAATTCAGAACATCACGAAGGTGCTCTGGCAAACCCCGGCCTCTATACCACCAATGGCTAAAGGAGTCGAGAGACGCTACTTCGTGCTGCAAAAGGGCTATGAGCACCTGTTTACCCACCTCCAACTGGGGACTCTGATGGTTGATGTGGGAAACCACAAGGAGTCATGTGATGCCAAGAAGCAGGATCTCTTTGGCTGTAAAGTCTATTTGACTGCGGGGCTCCAGCTTTGGTAGTGAATCAGCAGGCAGTGCTTAGCTGATATGTTTTTAATTCCTGGAGCTCGTTGGCTAAGTTCCAGGAGTTAATCCTGGCTGATTGTCACAGAGAGTTCAGTGCGCTCCTTGAGGAAGGTAGAGTTGTCTCTAGGACTGCCCTTCAGGCATCCCTGGACGCAGTGGACTCTGCGCCTAGAACCATGGCCACTGCCATCACTATGAGGCGCAGTGCATGGCTTCAGGTTTCAGGGATCCCACCTGAGGTCCAAAACACAATACAGGATCTCCCCTTTGACTGTGAGGGCCTGTTTGCTCAAAATACGGACAAGCGCTTGCGTAGCCTGAAGGACTCGCGGGCCACTCTGAAGTCTCTGGGGCTACACACCCCAGCGCTTCAGAGAAAGCCCTTTAGACCTCAGCTCCCATCCCATTTCTACCCAGGGCCCCCTAGGCTGGACCCTCCTAGGAGGGGGGGCAGAAATAACAGGAGGCGCCCGCTGCAATCCTCCTTGGGCCAAGGCCAGGATTCAACCAAACAGCCCCCCAGCCCCAAGCCCAACTTTTGAAGATGCGCACGAGGACGGCGCACCAGTTGCCTTCTTGGATCCTTCCCCCGCTTTGTGAATCGACTCTTCCACTTCTACCATGCTTAGTCTCAGATCATGTCAGATCGCTGGGTCCTCAGCACGGTGGGGGTGGGATAGTCTATCCAATTCTGTTCCCTCCCACCCCCCTTCCCCGTCCCTCTTCAGGGACCCCTCTCACAAGCAACTCCTTTTACAAGAGGTACATCGCTCCTAGCTCTAGGGGCAATAGAGAAGGTTCCTCAGGAATTCAGGAGCAAGGGGTTCTACTCCCACTATTTCCTCATCCCCAAGGCCAAGGGCGGGCTTTGGCCTATCCTGGACCTATGAGACCTCAACACATACATAAAAAAGGTGAAGTTTCGCATGGTCTCTCTGGCTGCCATCATTCCCTCCCTGGATCCGGGAGACTGGTATGCCACCCTCGACTTGAAGGACGCCTATTTTCACATTGCTATTATTCCAGCCCACAGACACTTTCTCAGATTCGTGGTCAGTGGCCAGCACTACCAGTTCAGGGTGCTCCCATTTGGCCTTGGGTGTTCACCAAGTGTATGGCAGTAGTGGCGGCCTTCCTCTGCAGGTGCCAGGTGCAGGTGTTCCTGTATTTGAACAACTGGCTCATCAAGGCCGAGTCGCAAGCAGAGGTGGTGGAGTACGTATCCCTGGCCCGGGCTATGTTTCTCAGGTTGGGACTTGTATTGAACAAGCCCAAGTCCACACTGACCCCCCACACAAAGAATAGAGTTCATTGGTGCTCTCTTGGACTCCACGCACACGAGGGGGTTCCTTCCGGAACTGCGTTTCAAAGCGTTCATGGACATTATCCAGACCCTCCTCTGCTTCCCCACAGCTACGGCCAGAAATTGTATGAGACTACTGGGGCATGTGACGGCCTGTACATACGTGGTACAGCATGCCAGGCTGCGCCTTCGGCCCCTCCAGACATGGTTAGCACAAGTGCACAGACTGGGCAGGGACCCATTGGACTCAATAGTGACCCTCTCACCACAAATTCTTCACTCTCTCCAACTGCAACCACAGCTGGTGTGTGTGGGAGTACCCTTCGCAAAACTCCAACCCATGCTTTCCCTTGTCACAGACGCCTCGGCGCTCGGTTGGGGAGCGCATCTGGACAATGTCAGAACCCAGGGTCTCTGGTCCCATGCAGAGCTATCGTTGCACATCAATGTGAGGGAACTGAGGGCGGTTCGCCTAGCATGCCAAGCGTTTCAGACCCGTCTTCAGGGCATGTGCATATCAGTGCTCACGGACAATACTGCAGCGATGTTCTATATAAATAAACAGCGTGGTGCTCATTCCTCTCCCCTCTGTCGGGAAGCCCTCAAGCTGTGGGGACTTTTGTATCACCCACTCCATATACCTACAGGCATTGCACCTTCTGAGGGTGCAGAACGAGCTGGCAGACAGCCTCAGTTGCTCGTTCCATGGACATGAGTGGTCCCTCAGACCGGACATCGCTCACTCACTTTTCCAGAGGTGGGGCTCTCCCCACATGGACCTGTTCATGATGCAGAGCAACAGGAAGTGCCAGAGATTCTGCTCTTTCCTGAACCACAGCCCAGGCTCCACTGTGGATGCCTTTCACTCGTCATGGATGGGTCACCTGCTGTACGCATTTCCGCCATTCCCCCTCATACACAGGGTGCTCCTCAAGACTCGTCAGGACAGGGCTTCCTTAATCCTCCTAGTGCCAGCGTGGCCCCACCAGCACTGGTTCAGCACTGTTACTGAACCTCTCAGTGGACAGACTAGTAGCGCTTCCTCTGTCCAACCCTAATCTCACAGGACCATGGCCGTCTCCAGCACCCCACCCTGGAGTCACTCCACCTTATGGCGTGGAAGCTCCATGGCTGAACCCTCTTGAGCTTCAGTGCTCGCACTCAGTTAGGGAGGTCCTGTTGGGGAGTAGGAACCCTCCACTCGAGCCACATACCTGGCTAAGTGGAAGCGTTTCTCCATTTGGTCTCGGCAAAGGGGAACTGAGCCATAATCAGCCCCAATTCCCCTTATTTTGGACTGTCTTTTAGATCTCAAGCACCAAGGGTTAGCAATATCATCCCTAAGGGTACACCTTGCAGCCATTTTGGCCTTCCACCCAAGAACGGCGGGGGGGATCAGTGTTTGGTAATCTCATGATGAGCAGGTTTCTTAAGGACCTCCTGATGGCTATATCCTCTGCTAGAAGGGTATCCGAACTCAGAGCACTGACCTCCGAATAACCTTACACAGTATTTTATAAAGACAAGGTGCAGCTATGCCCCCACCCTGCATTCCTGCCTAAGGTTGTCTCCCAGTTTCCTGTGAACCAGGACATATTTTCACCTTTGTTCTTCCCTAAACCCCATGCCACTAACAGGGAGCGCATGTTCCATTCCTTGGATGTTAGACAGGCCATAGCTTTTTACATTGAACATACAAAGCCAATTCGTAAGTCACCGCAGCTCTTTATTGCTATTGCAGAAAGAATGAGGGGGCTCCCGATCTCATCACAGCGCATCTCGTGATGGATCACGTCCTGCAACAGGACTTACTATGACCTGGCTAAAGTCGCACTCTACCAGAGCGCAAGCGGCGTCCGCAGCTTTCCTGATGCAGGTCCCTATCCAGGATATCTGCAAGGTGGCAACCTGGTCTTCAGTCCACACCTTCACTTCCCACTATGCCATTACCCAGCAGGGGAGGGATGATGCTGGGTTTGGTAGGGCAGTCCTGCACTCAGCAATTAGGTGAACTCCGACCCCTCCCCTGAGGTAACTTCTTAGATGTCACCTATTGGAATGCACCTGAGCAATCACTCGAAGAAGAAAAAACAGTTACTTACCTCTCGTAACTGTTGTTCTTCGAGATGTGTTGCTTATGTCCATTCCAAATCCCGCCTGCCTCCCCGCTGTCGGAGTATTCCAGCAAGAAGGAATTGAGCAAGTGGTGGGTCGGCAGGGACATATATACACTGCCATGAAGGCGCCACTCTAGGGATCTCCACAGCTGACCTGACGGGTACTGCTAGGGAAAAGTTTCCGGCGATTGTGCGTGCGGCGCATGCACGCACCTATTGGCATGGACATGAGCAACACATCTCGAAGAACAACAATTACAAGAGGTAAGTAACTGTTTTTTATTCCCTCCTGGGTGCATTATTTTGCATTTGTCAACATTGGATTTCATCTTCCATTCAACTAGCTTGCTTAGATCCCTCCAAGTTTCCTTAGTCTTCTCTAGTCTTGAGGAACCTAAATAATTGTGTCACCTGAAAATTCTACCACCTTATTGCTCACCTCCAGATAATACATATGTTGAACACAACTTAGCTTTGTATGGAACCTTGTGGGTCCCCATTATTAATCTTTTTCTGGGATGAAAATTGACTGTTTATTCCTATTCTTTGTTTTCTGTCCTAGTCAATTTCTGATCCATGACAGTACTTACTGTCTCTTGAAAGTGAGAGAAAAGTAGTCTCTTGTAAAGTACTTTTTGAAAGTTCAAATAAATGTCAGCTGCTTCTCTTTTGTCCACTATTTTACTGACACATTTAAAGAATGGTAAGAGCATGTCAGATATGGTAAGATGTCCTTTCAGAGCAAAGGACAGTGAGATGATGATCAAGCGCACTTTACACTGATTTTACATCAAAGTAATTGCACTGACTTCAGAGATACTACTCCTGATTTACAGAGTGATAACTTAGAAGAATAAGGCCCAGTTCATTTCTTGGGCCTTCAAGTTGCAAGTCCAGAGGAAAGAGTGAGATTTACAACATAGTTTTGGTGTTTTGCTTCTGTTCATCTGTCTATTGCCTAATGTTCAGTACCTGTTGCTACAGTTGAGAAACTTTTGTAAAAACAATTTCCATGCGTTCCTCTTTAAAGAATGCCTGCAAAAGGATGGATAGGTCCATCAATGGCTATTAGCCAAGATGGTCAGAGATGCAACCCCATGTTCAGAGCAATCCTAAACCTTTAACTGCCAGAAGCTGGCAGGGGAAGACAGGGATAGATCGTTCCAACTACCCTGTTCAGAACACTTCCTTTGAAGCTTGGGTATAGGGCACTGTCAGAGACATGACACTGGGTTAGATAGACTGTTGGTCTGACCCAATATGGCAGCTCTTATGTATATATCTCAGTGATTATACCATATCTCACAAAGCTGAATACCAAGTTATTTTACCACTTAAATGTGCAATAGAGTTATTTCCATGTCAAATTAATTGATGCTTAAAGATGTTTTGACTGCATCACCTTAGACATGAATGTCTGTGACGTATATATGTGTAATATGACTCAGATATTTGAGACACTGAATGTAAATGCACAGTACTCTTTGTTCACAACTAACACCAAACAAATTTTGACTATCAAAAGCAAAGTTATATTGTTGTCACTAGCTCTTGCAAGAGAAAAAGCCATGACTGGTGTTGGCAGGCAACATCTTTTCAGTGCACCTTAAAGTATTTATTTGGAGGCCATATTGTGACTAGCCCTGCTCAGGTGCAAACAGGCATGGGATGGGGAGGGGGCAGGAAGAATATAAGAAACTTCCTTTTTTAGGCTTTATATAAAGACCAGTTGCAGTTTTTGCACTCCTGAGTTCAAGGAATAGGTGGGGTTAGTTCCTCTAGCCCCCATCCTCAAAAGCAGTGTTTTCCCCAGGAATTGAAATGGGTGGGGTGTTCAAATTTACGGAGGGGGGCAGGGCTGATACGCATGAAGATGGGCTGTATAGCACCATAGTAAAAACTGAAAAATGTTTCATGACCATTTTATTAGATTTTAAAATCACACAAATTAAAGTTGGCTACTCAAGCCTTCTATGAAGCACTACATCTACAGCCTTCTTGGTTTCTTGTTATAATTTTGCACAACTCTGTTAATGAACTTCTTGAATGCAGTGCATTCATCTTTGGTGGCTTCTTGTGTGTCTGGTACTTCCATTCCTTCAACTGATATGCTCATTAGTTCATTCACATTATCAGACAGGAGGCGACTTCTTTCAAAACACAAAATTCTATTCAATGATGAAAAAGAATGCTCAGCTGTAGCTGTTGTGACTGGAAGTAGCAAGAGATGAATTCCTACTTCTTTCAACCTAGGAAACATAGCATAAAGATCGGGTCAAGCCACTAGTGATGATAAAAAATAAGTTGAAGTCAAATCTTCATTCATTCGTCGTATGATATGCCATTCTGTGTTCAAATTCTCTATTCTGTCCTGAGCACATGGCAGCCACATTGCCGGTAGTGCCTCACTCCACTCAACTGTCGGTGTTTTATAAGACAGGGATCTGTAAAAGCTACGTAGAGGTTGAGTAGAATCTAGAAGTCGCTGCTGTAGATTTTTAAGAAATCAAGTCTGTGTACTTTTTCAGTTGTCTTAACAAACACTTCTTGTCCTCTTCACTTAAGGATTCAATATAAATGCCTTCATCAGTCAACTTCTGGACTGAAGTCTTTGCTTCTTCCAGTACTTTTTCAATGGATAGCTCTCTGATTGATCCAAATGTAGCTTCTATTGCTGGACAAAGATCTGCTACTGTTGTAACAGATGCCTGAATGGCATTGTTTAATGACCCAAGTAGTTTCAACAGTAGACTTACAAGAGAGAGAATGGCAATAGTCTTCTCTGAACGTAGTAGCAAAAGTAATCCACCAGCCTCACTACTTTGATCCATCCCATCTTGGTAGATACTTTCCAAAGCCAGTAATAATGGCTGGAGTAATTTTAAGACAACAGCCAAGGATCACTCATGAGAAAGCCAGAGGGTTTTCCCAGGTTGGACTAATTTGAACTTCAGCTCCAGTGTATCTTCTATATTTTCCAAGATAGTCAGTCTTTTTGGACTCTTGCGGAAAAAAGAATATAATGAAGACATAAATTTATAGCTTTTTAAATGTCTTTTGAAGAGTCTGCAGCTCCTACAAGCACTAGTTGGAGTAGATGGCCTCTGCAGCGTGTATTGGAGAGACTAGGGTTACACTTTTCTCTGAGCAAAGCTTGTGCTCCACCATATCTTCCAGATAAGTTTGCAGCTCCATCAAATGCACAAGCAATCATCTGTTTGGGGTCCCATTGACAAGCATTTAACTCTTCTAAAATGTGGGTTGTCACAGATGCAGCCAATCTGTCTTC
This sequence comes from Caretta caretta, assembly GCF_965140235.1. Classification (NCBI taxonomy): domain Eukaryota; kingdom Metazoa; phylum Chordata; order Testudines; family Cheloniidae; genus Caretta; species Caretta caretta. Next base: position 135,902,262 of record NC_134207.1, read on the forward strand.
TATAACTTGATCTAGAAATGCATCTACTGGCCTACCACTGACATAAAGATTAATGTACACAATGACTTAATACTTGATGACCATTTGCATTGGTGCATTCATCAGCCATGTATGCAAATTTTTTGAATGTGGTGAGAGAGTTCTTCACTTTTTCACCACATGCATCTAGCCAGTCAGTTGAGTTTCTTGCAGAAAGATAGTGAGCATTTGCTGGTCTTGTTCGGAACCAGTGTTCAACTTCAGGATGAAGAAGTGACAATGCACTTAACATTGGCCTCCAGTTTGTAGTGTGTGGCATCTCTTGCTTAAATGAAAAGTATGATGGCACAGCTATGTTTGTTCTCATGAACTGTGTTGTGTCTCCAACATTCTTAACAGCCTCATTAAAACTCACTTGTGTTGTCCTTGGTCAGTGGAGACTTTCAGAGGTGCTTTCACATGAGTTCATCTCCCAGGTGGGGAGCAAGAAGGCACCTTGCTCATTCCTCCAGCTGCTCACTGTTTGCTCTGGCCACTGTTGTTTGTTGTGCCACCGTTCACTCCATCGCTCTGTTGCCAATGGCCCTGCGCCATCACCTTCTGCTGTCACCTGCCACTGTGACCTCTGAGAGTTGGTCTCTTGAGGTTCCACCCAGCTCTCAGCAATTTTAGCTGAGCTCTCAGTGGGGGAACCTTGCTGCTAGTGCAGACTGGGCCATCTCTTCCACAAAACACTGTTCCACAGCAGGTCTAAGCACTTAGACCTGATTATCAGTGATTTCAGCTGTAGTGATCACTTAACAAAACAAAGACTATCTATGGAGCCTAATCAGCTCTGTCTTTAAACAGTGGAGAGGGGCAGGTCTAATAGTATTTGTGACTCAGGCAGACCATCAAGCACCTGTCCCCACCCTCTCTCTCTATGCCCTCAATCAGCACAGGCTAAGTACAGTTCTACTGGCCTTTACTCATACAATAAGAACAACAACATTTCTTTACCTCCCGCATTCAAGTGATTTGTAACCCAACCGCAGCCAAAATCTATCACTTGGGCAACACAGCTCTGTTTGCTGGATATCTAGGTAGATGAGGTGTGAATGTAAATACAATCTGGTCCTGAAGCCTTTCCCCCCAGCTAATCACTAGCTGTCAGGGAGAGCTCATTTAGACTTTGCTTATAAATCATTATTTGAAATTATTAGGTTGGCCAACAATCATTGAAATGAATGCACTGACATTGTCATAAAAACAACAGCTGTATAAGGAAGCTAGTCTATGTTCATGCTTTTCAAATCTATTATACTTTTTCAGATACACATATTTTATCATACACTGTATATGCTTTTAAAGTGTGTATTAATGTTTCAATTTCAATTCAAAATTCCAAACAATCACAAAATTGGCAACACTGCATGTAACTAGTTCACAAAACTGGGGGTGGGTGGGTGTTGGGGAAATTCAGGGGGGGTAAACACCCTCATGGGGGCGGGTGTAGGGAAATCCCTGCCCAAAAGGGTGGGACCCTGGCCTCAAACCCTCTACATCAGCCACCTGAACAGGCCTGCTACAGAAGGGAATGCATATTGTATCACCTTTAGGAGATTAGCAGTAGCATACTCCCCCTGTGAGCTCTACAGTGTGCTCCAGAGAATGCTGGGAGGTTTCTATCCTTGAGGTAAGATGCCTCCTGGATGTTCTGCTGAGGTGGTGTAGCTCTGCATTACCTTCAGCTTAGGGCTGTGCCTATGAGGCATATTTAAGCCATTCATCTTTAGACTGCACATATATTCCATTTCTGTTTGGAAAGCCAACTTTCCCCCCCAGTCTTTAAGTGTATTGGATTCACAGGGTCCTCAGCTGCTGTAATCAGCTACATTTACTTTAACATAATGATGCTAATTCACACCATTTGCAGATCTGGCCCATGTTTTTAAAATGACAAATTTAAACTATCCAGCATTAACTGAGTCACAACTTAGAGAAGGAAAGTGATATGGTTTTCACTTAACACAATATAGTATATTTTCCTTACACACTTGTAACGGCTTTTGTAGCCTTCCATTTCATTACCTGTTGCCTATCTTCAAAGACAATGATTATAGATCTCTAGACAGCTAGTTAAATAATACTAGATATAGGCAGGTCCTATCCTATCTCATTTTTGGGCCCATAAGGTATACTCCAAAGTTCATTATAAAGGAACACAAAGAGACACCTCTCCCCCACCCCGTCCCCAACAACCAAACAGACTACAAATCGCCAAAACCCCAGTTTCACTGTGGAGATGGTTTATTGTGTGTGTTATGTTGTATTCCACATATAACTTTTGTTCTCACTCAGTGAATTTTTTAGGTTATTTTTGAACCTTACATCTTGCACAAACAAGTGGACTTTTACAAGCTTCAACATAACAGAGGAAGGAATAAATACACTGATCAGAAAGACTAATTAGTTATCCAATCAGAGAATGTGAGGCTGATACATAGGTGCAACCCAGAAGATAAAAGATGTTTTTTCAGAAAAATCTCTCTTCTCTTATTAGAGGTGTAGACATAGTTGAATCAACCTAATTCTTTAATTAGATAATTAGAACTTCTGAGCTATAGAATTCAATTTCTGAAAAGTCTGAACTTTTCAAAAGAGTTTGCAAATTCTGCACTATTTCTCCTTATGGAAGAATAAAAGACATATGCCATCCCCATATGCCCCCCTGCAACCAGATGTGGCACTGCAGGTACACCCTGTCTGAAGTGAGCTGTAGCTCACGAAAGCTTATGCTCAAATAAATTTGTTAGTCTCTAAGGTGCCACAAGTCCTCCTTTTCTTTTTGCGGATTCAGACTAACATGACTGCTACTCTGAAACCTTAATTTCTCCAGTTTAGGTTATCAATAAATTCAGCAAGGCTTTTATGTATCAAACAGCACACCTTCACCTGCCCACCCTTCTGAGAGTCTCATTTGTTAAAAGGAAAGATCAACAGGAGCACAAGAGAGAGCTTCACCAAGGCTTCTTAGCAGGGAGACAAACTCCCTCTGAGTTTCAGTCCCACGTCCAGGCTCTTTGCCCACAAGGTACTGAACCTCGATTCCTTCCTTGGAGCCAGGACCAACCTGCCGGCTGTAGCTCTTCTCTAGGTAGCATGCAGCTCCTTGCAAGGTACACCTACTGCAGCTATCTAGGAAAGCCCTCTCTAAGATGCTTTTCTTAGGATCCTCCTCTTTCTGGGAGTACCTCTTTAACTGCATTCTGATAGCCTTTTATCAGGTCAGGTGCGCATTAGCCAATCAGATGCCAATCAGCCACCTAGGCAGTTAATTACTTACAGGTGAGCGGAGATGGGCTCATTCTTTGAATTAAGCCTTTCACTGGCAGACTGGACCCTGACTCCTCTTAAAGGGGCCAGATATTTTGAAAAATAACCAGACTACTTAAATAGAGGAACAGTGCATCTGGGGTCAGAGTTAGAGATATGACTTGCCACTGATACACGAGTAAAACTCCCATATAATTCAAAGAGGCTAAGGCCTTTAGTGAATAAGCAAAGCAAAATATCTAAGCGGATCTTCAAAAACATTAACATAAATGTAGGGGGAAATGTGATTTGTTTTCAAAGGAAAGCAGGAAGAATGGTATAGTACAATCTCCATGTGGATTAGTGTAACAGTGTCTCTGATGAATATAAGGAACCCAATTCCCCAATGCCTTTTACTTTGTGTAGTCTTATATACCTGGCTAAGTGGATGTAAAATGCTACCAAATCAGAATTCTGCACTTGCACGTTGTTTTCTCTATAAGGGCTATATCTACAATGGAGATATTAGCCAAAGTGAAGTAGCTGCATGAGTGCAGTCTAGTAGTGTAGACTCTGTGCACACATGTAAATTGTGGAATGCACGGGCACAACTTACCCAACAGCCCTCTCCCATGGTTTCTAACATGGATTGGAATGCTCTTATTCAAAGATTTTGACATGGCAAATATTTTTCTGGCTAAACCAAAAATTAGAGTTAAAATAGTTAGCAGATAGGTTTAATAAGGTTCAGAGACTATAAACAATTTTATATACAGTTAATATACAGAGTTACATTTAAAGATGATTTCTTGTCAATAAATATTTATTTTTCAGGGTGTTTTTCCTCTACCTTCTTCACATATGTCTATATTGAAAAAAGCGTCTTTAAAATTTTTGATTTACTGACTGTACTTTCCCTAATTAGAAAGATCATTTTAGCGGAGTGCTTTGTAAGTTAAAAAAATCTAGAGATAAAGGGAACAATTTATATTCACGTTTCATAACTCCTTATTTAGACAGATTACCAAATTAAGGAAATGAGAAATATTGGTTGCAAATAATAGTTTAAATTAGAATTACATTTTTCATTTCAATAACTAAATGAATTTGATTTTGAATGTTAAATCAGTTTATAAAATGCTTTGTGCAGCCTCTCAACATTAACTTCCATTAAAAGATTGAGAAATAGCAATAATCACACTGACAAAACTTGCTGATGGTAAGTAATTCATGTGCTATTGCAATCACTTAATCTTTTAACAGCATGCAACATGGTGTGTAGTAAAGAGCTATAAATAATCATAGCCAGAGACAAAGCTTAAATAGTTTTTGATTCCATAAAATGAGTCTTGTTCTTATAACAAAAAGTTTTTTAGCTAGTGGCTGCCTAAAAGAAGGGGCTTAGTCATATGAAATTACTATAACTATCTATTTCAGATAAGTTTCAGAAAAACTAACTTTAATGCTAGCTGTGCTTTGTGATTGGTGGAAATAGACTTTCTGTAGTGCATATTTATGAAATCTCATTTCTGTGAGAATGTATTCTAGTGTGTCATAACAAAGAATGCCGATGCAGAAGGGTCATCTTTGGATTAAAGTCCAGGGGTCGGCAACCTTTCAGAAGTGGTGTGCTGAGTCTTCATTTAGTCTCTCTAATTTAAGGTTTTGCTTGCCAGTAATACGTTTTAACGTTTTTAGAAGGTCTCTTTCTATAAGTCTATAATATATAACTACACTATTGTTGTATGTAAAGTAAATAAGGTTTTAAAAATATTTAAGAAGCTTCCTTTAAAATTAAATTAAAATGCAGAGCTGCCTGGACCGGTGGCCAGGACCTGGGCAGTGTGAGTGCCACTGACAATCAGCTCATGTGCCGCCTTTGGCATGCGTGCCATAGGTTGCCTACCCCTGGATTAAACTAAAACAAGTATTTTTGCTACAAGAAGTTACTATACCTACTTCTAAATACTATTAGTTCACAATAACTGGCTACTAACTAAAAGCTGACATATAAACAGAATCACTGAAGATCTTATGTCTGGTTAAAAGCTTTCATTTGGAGATTTTTGGGGTCCTTTCACAATTTTGGCTGAAGTATTCAAAAATTTTTACAACGCAGGGAAATACAAAATTTGGTCCCCACACTACAAACTTTTCACACATGCAACTCACAAAACAGAATCTCTATGTACAGAGCTTTCAAAATTAGACTCTGTATGAGAGAAGTTAGTATTTACAGCTTGTGCACTTCTGTAATGCAAAGCTTTCGATTTGGTGGGCAGGATCATATACTGGATTGTATCCAGTTCTATAGTGGATTTTGCAGGATCTTGCAAGGACAATGAAGTGCCAGCCTGGACTCAATAAGTATCTATTCATTAAAAAAAATGCCCATTTTAAAATTCAAGAGGGAAATTTCTCAGATAGAACATGACAAATTGGTAAAGGCAGTTTCTTCAACTGGGCTGATGGAAAATTATAAAATGCTATTGTATTAGAGTGTAAAAATGAGTACAGTGATATTACGATCAGTTTTCTAGCCAAATCATCCATCTGTCCAACAGGGGGAGACAACATTGGCATTTAAAAAAAATGCAGGATTTTTTAGTTGCAGATAGACATCTGTCTATCTAATTAATTATATCTCTAAGGTAGCTATCAGTGTATCATCTAAGCACTGAGTTGTGAGTCTATCACACTTTTGAAATGGATGAACAGCATCCCCACTTATGCCCCCCATCCTTAAACTAGCACATTAAGAATACAGTGTAGCTGCAGCAGCATGAGTGGTGGGAGGGGCTAGCTGCCTTGAGTATGTATCCACGCAAGACCATAGGCAAGTACTTGGGGCAGCTAACTCCTCCCACTCACATTACCCCAACTATACTATTTTTAACAAGCTAGGTAGATCAGAACTAGCACAGGTATGTCTCCTCAAACTGGAAATCACATCCCCAGCTCAAAGTTTAGACATACCCAAACAGTAGCTACATTAAACATTAAGTAGCTACTTCCTGCATCCAAACTCTTGAACACCAGTTAGTCTGCTGATACTAAGATTTAAATAAAAATCTCAGCTAGCAACAGAGAATTTAAAAATTATGCATTCCCTATTCTTCCTTTTCCAGGATAGGTTGTCCATTTGCTTACTATTTCGCTAAACGTGACTTTCCTAACACATCGTCATTTCCAATGTCAAAAAGGAATTGTGCCTACAGACAAATATTTGTTTAGATTAACTCCTAGTACACTTAGGATAGATTGCTGTGAAGCTACAGGGCTAGATCACAATCTGGTATAAATCAGCAAATTATGACAATGGATCTGAGGATCTGGTCATAATCCAGTCTCCTGAGAGTCAGCTAATTCTCTTCAGTACCCTAATTTCCACAGGCCTACTGAATGGAAGCCAATCCATTCTTGAATTATGTCTACCTTCATTACCACACTAAACCATATATGGAGAACTTGAGCCATTTTTAATTCAAATAATATATTCATTTATCTTTTAAATGCTAAATACATGCTCAGTGAAATATTGCAGGGAAATTCTAAAGTATTTCTAATGTGAACAGTGTTCATTTTTAAAAGTATTAAAATGCAGCAAAATGCTTCAGTTGAATGAATTACAAAAATGGTTAAGCATAGTTCCTAATGTGTTTTTGGTAGATCTACAAGGTTTTATACCCATCTACATTTTCATTTCAGTAATTACACTGAGAAGTGGCTTTTCTTTAAAGCTTGTGTAAAAATAGATTACTAGAAACAATAGCACAAATACATATATGATTTTGGTCCAATAAGTTTAACTCCTAATAACTTCAATGGATATTACATTGGTGTAACTAAAAATAGAGTTACACCAGTTTTAGAATTCTTAGATGGGAGGCAAAACGTCTAAATAGAATGTCAAAATTTTATGTTGATTTCTTTTGACTTTTACCATAGTGTCCCTTAAGTGCAAGTTGTCCTCCCTTATAGCCTTATGTACAAAAACAACCCCTAGGTAGATAACATTTTTTGTTAAGTTACACAGTATAATATGTACAATTCTTCCCTGGCCCCCAACATCCACATAATTGTCAATGAAAAAATATTGTGCAGAAGATAGTTAAATATCCTTTTTTGTTCTTACATATTACACTGGCCTTCTACACAAATTATTGCAGAAACCAGTGTTGCTGTAACATGCTCCCAACCATTTCATATGCAGAATGGGTAGAGATTTAAATATCTTCATGCACTGCCAAATAGTATGTGCACGTTAGTCACTGTGGTCTAGGTCTGCAAACGGACTTGGGCATTGCAACACTGAAACACCTAACACTTAGACATCCTGCTGCCCAATGAAATTCTCAGTTAAATGTCCAGGCATCATATACAATACATGGGGAAGAGTTGGGTACCCAAGAAAGGCAACTGAACAGAGATCCACCTAAGCTAGCCCACAGGAAATGCTGTGGAGAGGGACAGAACTTAAACCCTGCACCTCAAAGGCACTTCCCTCCACTTAAGATTCACAGCAATGTTATCTCTCTTGGAATTAGGTAACGAAGCCAGTGTCAGTCATTTCTAACAACACAAAACCCAAAGACCGTGACATATAATTGGCCCCCCTACAAGCATGACAGGATTCTGAATTCACCGGGCCTTTGGTCTTCCATCTCCAAGCAGCCAAAGGTACAATTCTGGTTGTGGGAGACTAAACCCTCCAACTGAATCTGTAGAAGTCCACCCCTTCCAGGGCTATCAAAGGTCAAAAGGCAAACCAAACACAAATGAACTCACACAAGGTCATGGCAGGACAGTTCCTTCAGACAGCTGCAGATAGGCCATAACCCAGTTTGTTACTTCCAGGCAAGTCTCTAGTAATAGTCCCAAAATACTGGTTCAGACTCAGGTTCTCCATTGTCTTGACAAGGGCTTCAGAATGTTACCCATGCAGCTCCTGCCTTCAGCTAGGCACTTTAGGGCTGAAGAGCAAAGGTGTGTTTCCCTCTCAGATCTCCCATTAGCTAAGCTTCTGCCTTTTTATCTTCTCTCCAGGCCGGGAATGCCTTACAGGTGTGGTGGGGCAGGGCTGCTTTAGGCCAGAGAAGTTCATTAACCCTTACCTTGTTGGTATGGGGTTTATGCACCCCCATCACAGACCCCCCCCCCCCACACTCCATGACATCTGATAGCCTAGTGATTAGGGTACTCATCTGCGATGTAGGAGATCTGTTTTCAAATCCCTGGGATGTAGGAGATCTGTTTTCAAATCCCTGTTCTGCCTGAATTGGAGAAGGAACTTGAACTCAGTTCTTGTATCCTCCAGATGAGTGCTTTAACTTCTGGATTACAGAATAATTTTCATTCTCTTTCTGGCCCAATTAATATTTCATTAGTTATACAAAGTGGAACTACTTCAACAGGAGAGATTGAAAGAGGCCTATGCAGAATAGCTGGGTGGTTAGTGCACTCACCTGGGCGACATGGGTCTAAGTCCCTGCTCCAAATCAAGCAGTGACCTGTTGAATTCTGGGTCTCCCACATCCCAGGTGAGTAATCTTACCACAGGGCTGATGGAGATAATGGGACTTGTTCTCTCTAACCCCCAGCTGTCTTTGATGTGGTAGGCATGCTAAGAATATGGTGACCAGATCAGCTCGTGTAGGTGTAATAGGCAAGGGAATATCTAGTTTGTGAATCTCAGCAGGGATTAGACATGAGCTGGAATGCGAGCAGCTCAGCGGCATCAGGACTTAGGTGGTATTGCAGATGCCCACCGGCAGAAATTCCAGCAACTAGGGAACTTTACTGGTAGAAACTTAGGTCCCTAAGACCTGTCCAAGGATTTGTATCTCACACCAACATTTCTGCTTTCAATAGCAAAGAGTAGATAAAGGGGTACCAGCCATCCTGGAAATGAAGGTGGCCAATTATCAAATGATATTGGCAAAATACAATTTACTCACTTATGAAAAGCAGTTGTCCCTGGCCCTTTCCCAGTTATGAATGTCATCCTTAATCCAAATGGGAACCATTGATGTAGTCCCACAATAATTCAGGGAGAGGATTAGAGTCCTGTAAACTTTGTCCCAAACCAAACACTTGCATTCCCTCTCCACTCCAGAGTGAAACCTTTAATGATGATATCTTTAAAAAAATTATAACAGACAATTAATTTTCTTTTAAATTAAACATAACAAAACCCAAAACCCAAGTCAAGTTCATATGACCATAAGTTTATTTAAAAAGGAACCTCAAACTTGCCAAATTGCACTATGAAGGTTTTATTTATCAGCTTATCACTAACTTTTTCCACATATTTTAAACAATTTAATATTTATTCTTAACAATTATATGTCTCATGAAAATTAATTTTTATTACATTTAAGAGTGTTGTTTTGATTCCTAATATTTAGCACAAAGTTATTCTGGTTCTCTCACTTTGGTAAATGTGAGAAGAGAAAAACACAAATGTCTGTAACTGATAGCATTACAGAGCAGAAAACTGCCAAAGGTGCTATATGGCTGTAGCTGAGATGTATGAAATGATTTTGCTATTGAATACATCACCCTAATAAAATCCAAATATAGTTCTACAGATTTTAAATACTGATAAAATGTATTGTATATGTATAGTTCCTTAATTGTAGGAAAACAAACTATTCCTTCATAATATGCTACTTGAGCCTGGATTTCCATTAGGCCATCTTCTGAAAATCCATCCTCTTGCTATAAGGTTTATTTTAAACAATTGTTGCCTGTGAAGTTTATTACGTGGACTCCCATTCTGTATGAAGCTCACTAAGGTACACAGTCTTTCGTGGGTCTGTGACATAAGGCTTTGATATTGTCCTTCCCACAGTGTCTTGATGCTACTTGTTATATAGATGTGAAAGGCAAGCTGCATTTCCCGATGCTGAATATTTTTGTCTAATGTATTCATAGTAGGATTGAAATAAATGTAAATCTTCCAAAGTACATTTCTAGATGGTGATATGGGCAACAACATTAAAAAAACCTTAACATAAGCAGTTTCTATACTACTAGTCTGTCTTTTTTTCCTTCATAAATTGTAGTGTCAAGAATATTAGCAAAGATCTATGAAGATTTGTATGAATATTAAAATGATTTCTGGTTTCAGGAGAAAACTGGAGTTGAATGTAAGTCTTCAAAAAGTAATATTTTATCTTACACTACTTTGTTTCTCTTCTAGTGGCAAAGCATTACAATAACACTGGTTGAGAAAGTGCAGATGATTGCTGTAATCCTAGGATCTCTGTTCTTAGTAGCAAGTGTGACTTGGCTTCTATGGTCAGCCTTCAGCCCCTATGCAGTATGGCAAAGAAAGGACATCCTTTTTCAAATCTGCTATGGAATGTATGGTTTTATGGATCTAGTGTGCATAGGTAAGCTCAAAACATTAATCAGTACAGATTGTGGTTTAAGAGTGTAACTATGGATCAAACTGCCTCAGCTTTTCAATTCTCTACTTATTTATTCTTAGCTGACATCCTTAGCAAACACTTGACTTTTACAAAAGTAGAGACACTGTGAGAGAGGAACCAAACAAAAACTTAAGCCTAAGACTGATCACATCACTTTCCCTAAATGTTAAATCCCAGAATCAAAGGATGGTAAAGTGTAGGAGGGTCAATAGGTCAAATTATAACAAAGATTTGATGAAAAGGACTAATGAGAGTTCTGTTCTCTCAACTCTTCCTTTGTTGCTAATCAGAGTTAGTTATTTACATCAAGGATAGAATAGGTCCCTAGAATAGGTCCCAAGGATTTTCTTGTAGATCTACATAGCTAGAACTACACTCAACAGAGTTGTGTGACACACTACGCTAGAAATAGAGTATAATGGAAAAGCTGCACTGCTGCAGTGAGATGAAGGAATTAATTCCAGAGTTCTGGTGACATCCTAACAGATAAAAAACACTATATAAGTGCTAAGTATTTTAATTTATTAATTATACTATGAAACCAGAGCTCAAGTGGTTTATATTGCCATCAGAACTCTTAAAAAGTGAAGATGCAACTTTCTGAAAGCTTTTGTGTGTGTGTGTGTGTGTGCACTTCCTTTAACATATTGATCCCAAAATGTCTAAATAAAAACTTTTAAATAGTTAGTAAAGCATCTATGAGCTTAATGTGAAAGAGGTCACACTAAAATAAAAATAAAGGGATTTTAGTCACTCTTAGAGTAAGTAAGGCATAGTAATTTGAACTAAGGTTTCCAGAATTTTTATATCAATAACATGATGAAATGCTGTATAATGCTTTTCATTAAAAATAAATCTCAAAATCCTTTTCAAATGTTGCTAACAACTCAGTTTTATATATGGGGAAGCTCAGGGAAAGAGTGATGACTTGAATACATAGTAAGCCAATGGCAGAGTCAGAAACAGAACTTGGAATTCCTGACTCAGAGTCTTCTGCTCTACATGAAACCACATTGCCTCTTTTTATATCATGTATACATTATCATACAGTTCAGTTGATAACATAGTTATTTGAAACTAATTGTGTTAATTTAATTTTTTCACCGGTTTAATTTGTTACAAAAAATCAAACTCTTATCAGTTCAAAATTTATTGCTTATTATCTGTAGACAGATAAAAATACATTAGTGTATTTATCTATAGAACTAAATGTATCAGTGGAACAGGGTTGTGGATGTACTAATGAGGAAATTCAATTCTAAGAAAGGACTGCTAAGAGTTATAAAGTAGTCACTGGAATGTCCAATGTGAATTTTCACATCAAGATTTAAAACAATATACAGTAGTGATACTTGGAAACTTGCCAGAGGCCTTAGATCTAAATATATGCATATAACTACAGTCTTATAATTAATACTAATAGCATTAATTAGCATCTCTAGCTACATTTTTGTAACTATAGTTTCCTTACTTGAACATTAACTTTTAATTAATGGTAACAAGCTTAGTATGTAGGGTTTTTTTTTAAACAATTATCTTACCTAATAACTTTGAGTTACTAAACTTGTGTCTGGGAATTAAGAAATAACTGATTAGCTGTTTTGGTAATTGTGCAGCATTTCTGTACTTCTCATCAGCTCAGACCATTCAAGTTCAATATATTTTCAAGTAATCTTCTGCAGCCTATTGTATTTTAAACACGTGTATCCAAGACCACTTCTACATTTTTAAAACATCTATTAACATCTCCAACTTTACTCTGTGTTAGAGGTGTCTGTTACTGTAACTTCTATAGGATAAAGGAGTAATCTGAGTAGTTGTTTCAACTGAAAATATTTGAATTAAATTCCTTGGAATGCAAGTGTTGTTTAGGTTTCTGAATGATCTAAAAAAGCCACAAGACAATCTGGTGACAAATATAACTTTCCAACAGCAGTTCAGTGGGCAATGATTTTATTACATTAGAAAGTTTTTGTCTTACTCTTTAATTCTTACCCACTACCTCTAAAATATGTAAAAGGACTAACAAGTAGATGTATGCTATACTCTGTTCCTCACACACTATGACCTGTGTAGTGTTGATGCAGCCAACAGAAGTGTTATGAAGCACAAGTCTAAAAGTTAAAGTTAAGTGCCCCACCCCTTTATTTGTGATCATCCATTATTTTGTCATGTCTCAATGAGACCCTACTCCTGCAATAAACTCCCTGTGGATGGGTCCCTGCACCCATGCAAAGCCTCACTTATTTCAGTGGGGATTTGCATAGGCACAAGGATGTGCTCACGGATAGTTAATTTCAGGGTCAGGGCCTGAGTTGTAAACTCCATGACTAAAGACCTATTCCAGTTGTCTAAAGCAGTGGTCTCCAAAGTGGGGTGCGCGCGACGATCGAGTGGGGGGGCGCAGCAGGAGGAGCACCGCCGGGGCAAAAGGGCTGCGCGGGAGGAGGAGCACTGCCGGAGGGGGAAAAGAAAAAGAAAAAAAGGGGGGCGGCCCTGAGTCCTCCGGCCCGCTTCTCTCCGGCCTGCTTTGAAGGGGAAAGTGCTGCTTCTTTCCGGCTGCTGGCTGCGCAGCTGCTCCTGCTCCTCCTGAGTGCTCCGGCCCGTGCTCTCAGGGTCGGATTTCGAAAGGGTCTTTAGAGCTGCAGACCAGGGCCCCGGGGCCCCCTTAGCCCAGGGCCCTAAAGCCCCTGCGTTCCGGGTGGCCCTGCCTGCCAGGGGTTGGGGGGCAGCTCCCCGAAGTGCGGCTCCCAGAATCGTGGCCATGGGGGTGGTGCTGTGCTTCGCAGAGCCACCTGCACACCCTCTGCACCAAACAGGAGCTGCCCCAGGTAAGTGCTCTGCACCTCCTGCCTGCCCCAGCCCTGAGCCTCCTCCCCTCATTCCTCCTCCGCACCCTCACCCTGAGCGCCCTCCCACACCCTAACTCCCTCCCAGACCCCGCACCCCACCCTGAGCGCTCGCTGTATCACAAAATGTTAAACCAAGATTTTCAAAAATAATAAAGCATATTCAATCACATTGCTCTCACTAAAATATTATTATTAATAATATTTTTAGTGAGAGCAAAAAGGGTTTTTGTATTGTTAATAAATAATTTTTTTAAAAAAATATTTATTTCATCTTTATCTCAAATTTTTTAATTTTGATTTTTTGTGTATGTTTTATAATTTCCACAATATATTAAATGTACAGTAGTACATGTATATAATTTATACATAAATAAATATACATATATTGGGGGTGCTTGCTCAAAAAATTTTTACTGATAGGGGTGCGCTATCAAAAAAGTTTGGAGATCACTGGTCTAAAGTCATGCACATCTATGGCTCTGCATAAACAATAAAATGTTTTCAGCCACCTGAGAAATGTAAATATCTGTACTGCTTGAAGTATTATTGTTTTTATAATTTTGAAATGAAGTTCAATAATTGGCTAGTAGAACTGCACAGTTATATTAAAAACCTGCACATTTAGAAACTTTAACAGATTATTTTTAGTATTTTTCCATTAAATCTGATCTCATTGCATCAATCCACACTCCTATCCAGTAAGTAATATTAAAAAATATCTCATACATTTTAAACTGCCAGCCTTGTCATTCATTTGTACCAAGAGAAAACTGTCAAAGCTTACAGCTCACAAGTATGCCACCTACTAAATAACTTATGTGGATTCTCTGATCAGTTCCATTTGCAGCCTATCCAGTTTTACAGGAAGTCCACTTTTGTAACATTTAACAAAGAATAAAGACTTTAACAAAGACTATTCTTACTCTCTATTCACGGAACAGAGTTCTAGCAACATCAATTTAACTTAAACATTTGAATATATAGGTTAAATTTGTGTCCATTGTTCTCTTCATCCTCTTCTGATCTTCCCCAGGAATTCTGGGTCCCTCCTTACAGTACCCCCTTCTAGTCACTTCAGTGTCAAATATGGCAATTCTCTATGCAATTCTGCATCTGAACTGGGTATGAAGTTCTTACAGGAAAACTTCCAGATCATGCAAGATTTGCAGAGAAGTCTTTCACATTTGACCTAAATGGAACTGTGACCAGTCAAAGCTGTACACTTTGATATTGCCAGAGATTAGTCCCTCCCTGTTGGGATTATGAGAAAGAGAGGGGGAGAGAGAGAGAGAGAGAAAGAGCACAAAGAGTTTACATTAAAGGAATTTAGGATTCAAAACTTTAAGGATTCCTTGAGGAATAGTACATTAGCTTCCTGCTCTTCCATTGCTTGGACCTGGCTGCTCTCCTTCATCACATTGCCTCCACATAGTCACACTATTGGAGAAGAATGACTAAGAATGTGGTAATGGAACCTTTTTGAAGTAGTAAGTTGTCAGTTAGTGTGTGTACAATTCCCCTACTTCAACATTCTATAGACCAATGGTATAAATAACCTCCCCCACTAACTGTACTGCAGTATCTTTCTATTCACCAGCTCTTTTTCCTTCATGTTAGACAAATCTAGTTACAAGTGGTTTTTGAAATAGTTGTATTGTTAAAGTTAGATTTATTTATATTTCATGTTAATTGTTTGATCAATTCACACATTTTTGTGGGCCCATCGAAACAATAGTCTTAAGGGGTTTTCCTTTTGTCCTGTGATGGTCCCTATTTGAGGCAATTTATTCCATAGGGAAGAGCACTTAGCTAAAAGTTGTCACGCCTGCAAGGCCAACTCAAAAAGGGCCCACAAGGACTAAGACTTTGCTCCAGAACCTGCTCCTCCAAGAGGCATGATTCTGGGAGACCTTCTTCTGGAAGATGTCCTCAGGCATGAGTAGCATGGCAACTAGAGCTGGACAAAATATTTCAAATGAAATGTTTTACAGCAAAAAGATGCAGATTTAGTGATGCTGAAATATTTCATGTTTTTGTGTCAATTTTGCTGAATTCTTTAAGTAAAAAAAAACTTTAAAACTCTGAAAAAAATCATTTCAACATTTTTAAAGTACACGTTTAGCTTTTTGATTCAAAAGTACTTTCAAAATTTGCATTAAGTTTATTTTAAAAAATCAAAGCATTTAGAAATGATCAAAATCAAAATGAAACATTTTGTTCAAGCAGAAATGAATTGTAGTCTTTTGATTTGCCAAACATTTTGGAAAGTTTTGGTTTTGGTTTGACCCAAAATGATTTTTTGAGGGATGGGGAGGAGTAGGGGAAGAGGTAATTGCTAGTGAACTGAAAAATCCATTGATCATACAGTTTTTGTGTCGACAAAGCCAGTTTTGGTGCTGTAGCCTGATGCCAAATCTCAGACTGAAAAGGATTGTCTTTGTAAAGGTGTTTGCAAGGGCTTTTGAAATTTGTTCCACTGGCTCAGGATCCAGATTCTTTGTATGGAGGCAAGGAAAGATCTTCTTACAGTGGTACTATTTCTGAAAGACATCACAATAAGAAGAAAAGGTGGTCCTACCGTTGGATCTGGCAAGACCCCACTGCAGTCAAAGTTTGCTTAAATCTTAGAGATCCTGAGGATACGGTTTTCTTGGATCCTGCCAGGTCAGATCCATCTGGCCAAAACTCCAGGAAGTCAATCCTCCAGGACTCCCCTAGAAAGTGTCCTGCAAAGAAGCTGAAGGATCCCTTGGCCCCCTTCACCTAAGTCCCTGGGATCAGTAGTTGTGCCAGATGTAGAGTCAGACTCAGTGTTAGGGGAGGAAATGGTGGGAAACTGTTCAGAGGTTGCCCCTTCTATCTCATCTACTGTTGCCAGATGTGTTTTATTTAAACCAACAGCTCCTTGAGACAAGTGAGTATATGAGAATATCTGCTTTTATTTAAAAAAGTCTTTAGCCCTTATGATTTCAGAGAAAAGTTTGTAAATGTAATGTAAGTGCACCCTAACGGTTTAAAAACAAGAAGGCAAATGAAGAGACCCAACAGAGTTGCAGGCCCTTAAAATAATTTAAATTACAGTACCATCTAAAGGCCTAATCAAGGATTATGGCCCAATTATGTTCATACAGTGCCAAGGATGTACTAAAGAGAGAGTCCTTGCTGTAAAGAGCTATGGCCTACAGATCTTATACTGTACAACATAAAGATATGATTGTATGTAGGAATCACTTCAAATTTCTGGTAAGAATTGTGTTGGATTTCGATCTCAGTCAGTTTATATCACTATTTGTCTTCACCTCACCAGAATGTCTTGAGCTTTGGAAGGAAAAGATGTACACCCTATATATCCACAGAGCTACTACTTGGACAGGACTAAGCAATTTAGAAAGTCAAAGAGATCATCTGTGGCCTTTGTAGAAAGTTAAACCATCTCAGGTCAAAAACTAAGCGGATATGACGATACAACCAGTCATTATGAATGCGCTGAAGCTCAGGATTCACTCAACTTAGGAGGATGGCAGCTTCAATATCATATATCCACAGTGTTCCCTTACCTGAAGTCTTTATGGCTGCTACAGGAAGTCACAAATCACTCTTTCCTAAAATGGCATCAAGGGCAGAAACTGGCTTTGAGAGGGCAGTGGTTCAAGTCATTGTTTAGCTAGCGGGACTTCCAGCTGTCCTCAGGGAATCAGTACTGAATAGTCTCCTACAGTGCGGTCCTGGGGACGTAGTGTCAGAAGGAGAAACCACAACTCTTTGTTCTAAAACATATTCCCTCCATAGAGCAACACAGACCTTTTCTTCTGCTTTGGATCCCAAGTACAATAGGGCTTCTGGAGGTAAAGGGGAATTGAAGGATAGTTAGAGGGTACCAGTTATTTGTGTCCTCCATTTATGAATGTTGGTATAAAGAGAATAGTGTGAGCTCTCAAAAGCCAGCTACTATTCTCAAATATTTTTGTAGCTCCCTGGCTAAACGCACAACTCCTACAATTAGACTCTATGAAAACAATACATACAGAAATCCGTTATTGTTAACACCTTCTCTCTCCCTTCCTGGTATCCTACACTCTAAGTGCATGTTTTTCACTAAGAAGATGACAGAAAAAGGCTCTGAATCTTGAGTGCCAGGATTTTCCACTTGTCCTTTTCCCTCACACTTTTGATGCTGCGCTTGACACCATCTATTCAATTATACTTCTAATGATTGGCTACACAGTAACAGCTCTATGATTTTACTACTGGGAAACAACTTAGCTTTTTCTTTATTAAATCCAGTGAAATGCATACTTCCTAATGATTCAGGCAAGCAATAAGCACTGAGATCTGGCTATCTTACAAAGCAATCAGTTGCATTTTCTATCCATCTGTTTATGTCCTGGATCATCTCTTGATGAAAAAGCATCCATCCATGAACTAATCCATCTATGGTGGTTTTCAGTCATTGTATTGTACAGATAATTTTTCATATGGACAAGAGTGGAAAAGGAATATTTCCTAGAAGCTATAGTCACAAACAGAGTAGCAACTAATCTTCGAAACATTTTAATATTGATGAAAAATAGAGTTACATTAAGCAAGTATTTCAGTAATGAAATTTGGTATCTTTTCCTTGCCAGTAATTCCTTCACTGATGATAATCAGAATCCTGATCATTATCAGGTAACTATGGCAATAAGTGGCTAACTTCATGTTCATTATAGTTCAATTTCCTAATACACAGGCAGCAGGTTTAACATGAAGCAATTTTATTGCAAGCTCAAAATATGTCATTTAGCTACATGAAAAAACAGCCATAGTTGAAAGGAGCAGTGAACATCTAGCTGGCTTTGTTGATATTGACAAAATGGGGCATTAACCATTTTAGGACATCACATCCCATTTGTTTTTTTTTCCTTACAGAAAATTTGAAAAAGAAAAAACTCATGGTAGCACACTACAAGTTTCCCTTTTCAAAACCAAAAAATCCTAGTTGGACCCAACCAAATTTTCAATTGAAATATAGTGCTAGCAACCTTTAAAAAATCCATCTCTCAAAACAAAAATACCTTAGTTTTCTCTATTAAGATTTGTTAGTGCTTATTAAAAATTGCTAAAGTTTTCTATTTTTTTGGTTTTCATTTAAAAAGAAAAGGGAAAACTAAGGTTTCTCTCTGATAATTATTTCTTTTCAGTCACTGGTGTTACTCATTGGAGATGACTTGGCTGAAACCTCCAGATCTATTTTCACTTGAGTGATTAATCTTTGATGAACTACTATTCTGATAGGCTGTGATCCTACAAACAGAATCCAGCCAATGATCCCAGCAATAAGCATTATTAGTAAAGGTCCGATGCTGTAAACACTTAAACACATGCTTAGCTTTGAACATATGAATAATTCCACTGAAGTCAATGGAATAAGTCATATACTGATAATTAAGCATATATGTAAATAATTGCTGGATGGGAGCCTAAGAGTAAGTCAGTCTATACAGGAAATCAAATGAGCCATGTTTCCGTTGAGAGATACTTAAAAAGATTCTCTGGATCTCTGAAAATCTCAAGAATGAGTCCCTGTTCTCTGGCCTTGTGAGATTTAAACAGAAAGAATAAAGTCCACCACTCCAAAGCCTGCTTGCGAAGTAACAGTTAATGTTGACATCTCAGTTATTTTCCTGAGACAATTTTCAGAGTTAATGCCACACTGAAGTAATAGGGGGAATTCATACTTATTACAACTGTTGTTTCAGGCTGTGTCAGGCTATAGGTTCACAGAGAAGAACTAAGAATGTGGAGGATGCTCTTAAATCTGTTTGAGTGCCTTATACCAGTTTAGATAAGCCACTCAAACTAATTTAAGAATATCCACAGAAGGAGGTTGCGCTAATTTGTATGAAGACAAAGTCTCTAGTAAAAATTCCGAATATAGAAGCACTTAAACTAAACTTAAATCAGTGTAGCAAGGGTTAACTCAGTTTCAGTTGGTAATTTACTAATGCAATGGAATGATTGATTTTTATGTCAATTTAGTTAAATCAATGCACTTTTCTAGTATAGACAAGGCCTCAGATAACATTGGTAATGTTCAGTTCACATACAGAAGGTTTCCTTAATAACCATAAAGGCTAGAAACTTTCATTTAAAAATTTAGATTCTCATTACACTGACGATAAGGAGGAGGGGTAAAATTATGATGTACACTCTGAGTGGACCTAAAGTTTACCTCAAATAGTTTAGATAAATTATTGGCTGATTGTATAAGTCCTCTGTATCTTTTATGGACAGTTATTTGTATTATTAGAGTTAAGATACTCACAGGAATCCACATCTTAATTTGATAGGCACCTGCCAGTTGCAATGTGATAAATGTGGTTAAGTTTACATCTTTATTCATTCCCTCTTAAAATGGAGTCCAAGATTATTGTATAGTAACTAATCATTCTTTCCTTAAATTTCAGGACTAATTGTACATGAAGGTGCATCAGTTTACAGAGTGTTTAAGCGCTGGAGGGCTGTTAATCTTCACTGGGATGTATTAAATTATGATAAAGCTACAGACATAGAAGAGAGCAATCGAGGAGCGTCTTCACCGGGTAGGACATTGTGGTTACCACTAACTGCATTTAGAAACAGAAATTTAATTCATCCAACACAGCTAACCTCTCCAAGATTTCAGTGTGGCTATGTATTGCTGCATCTGTTCAATCGAATGAGACCTCATGAGGATTCATCAGAAGATAACAGTTCTGGAGAGGTTGTGATGAGAGTGACCTCAGTGTAAAGATAACGCTCGCTGTGCTACATAAATAAGGATAATGTGCCCTGGACTTTACAATACTCCAGAATGTAGTTGCAGTGAATGGTGATACCATAGCACTTCTAAAAATATTTACAACTTTTAAAACATTTAATGCTTTTTATATGATCAGTTGACTTGCAAATACATTTTTCTGAAAAAGTTGTTGCTTGCTTTTTTATAGTCTGGTATATTACATAGTTTGGTCAATTTGTACTTGAAATTTATAAAAATATAATTTAACTCTCATTGCCTTGAATAACAAGGAAACCAATCTTTTAAGCCAAAAATATCTCTCATAGCGTTAAGTGTATTTTTTCAATCTATATAGTTTTTCAAATGCATAAGTTGAGGAAAATAATGACTGGTATCTCTGTGATTTAACTCTAGGTATACGGTAAGTGCGTCATTTAATATATTAACTATATAGCGGTTCAGTCACATTTCAGAAAGATGATATATAGGGGCTTGTAGAAGATGGACTCACTGTTCACGCGCCCCCTTTGTCTCTGAGCATAGCATAGCAGGCTCTCCTCATCTAGTGTCCTCTGCCACAGCCAGTGCAGCCCTGGAGCAGTCTGTTTCTTCGTGTGATGTAACCTTCTAGCCAGGTGATTTATAGTCCTATTCTTCTGGGGTAAGAAAGCAAGTCCAACAGCCTCATGCTGAGTTTGTGGTCCAAATCCAGACATACTAGTCCTTTTACCCATGACCTCCAGGGTCCTGGCTCTGTTTTTGGAGGGCCTGTAGGGGAATACAGGCTCTCTCTCTCCTTTGGGTTTTAGCCCAGGAACCCTATAGTGAGCATGCAAGATCTGTTTATTCAGATCTTCCCATCCCCTGCTTCCCCCAGGCTTCTTCCTACCTCAACCTATCAGCATGCCTTTTCTACAGCCCCTTCCTGGGCCCACTGTGTACCTGTATTCCTCTCAGGCACTACAATGTCTCAGACATCACTTTTTCTTCAGAGTTGTGGCTCACAGGAGTCTTCTCTGGAGTTCTCCAAAAAACCTGAAACCAAAGTATAAACTTTAAACTACTTCCACCTTTCCTTGGCTTGAACTTTAGTCCTTCACCAGTGTACCTCACATACTCTACTCCTCAGCTGAACACAAAACACCCCCTGTGTCTGCCTCCCTGGAATCATAGCTCCTGTGGTGGGTCTCAAAGTGGAGCTAACTCCCTTCCTGTGGATTTTCCCAGTTCTCCTATCTCTTAACTTCTATCAGACCAACCTCAGAGAGAAGGAACTCCCAAACTCCTGTCTTTTGGGTCTCCTTAATATGACTGGGAAAAGGTACTAACATATTTGCAATTGCACAGTGGGTTTTTTGAGGAGTAAACTATATGAACTATGAAATGTCATTAGTACTCAAAGGGAAGCTAATAGATCAGCCTGCTGAAATGCTATGAATGAATGTGATGCTTTCATCCCGAAAGCACTCACATACTATGATGATGGGCAACTTATAAACATCTGCAGCTTGTAATTCCTCTTCTTTTTACATATATAAAAGTCACCAAACAATTTTAATGTCATTTGTAATCATTAACTGAATAAGTCATCTAGTCTATCTCCCCCATCCCCTGTGCTGAAGCCTAGACCATCCCTGACAGATATTTGTCTAACCTGTTCTTAAAAACCTCCAAAGACAGGGATTCCACAACCCTACACCATTCAGTTTTCCCAGTTTTGTACATGCCAGTTGAGAGGTATCTAATGGAAAAATCTGAATAAAAAATGTGTAATGTCTCCTAAAGCACATTTTCAATGGTTCTCTCACAATTTACTAAAAAGTAAACAAAAAATTGTAAAGAAATATTTCTTGGTGAGATTAAACCTTATTCAGTCATATTTGAGTCAACAAGTTAAGAGAGATGAGCAGGTAACACACTATCCTTTTAGATTTTTTTAAAATTCTATTATGCATATAACTCAATATATTAAATTTTCTTTTAAGAATTGACTGACATTGCAATGTTATGGATTTTCCACAAAAGAGCATAAGAGTCCTTATAGGGAGATGGTTCCTTGGTGCCCTTGCGCAAGCTAAGAAAGGGGACTGAAAAACCCCAGAATAGAAATTAAATGGGAGAGAGAGAAGATTCTATTGAACATGATATAGTTTCTGAAATTTGTATATACTTAAAACAAGTTTGTTATGAAATCACATTTAAAAGGCCAACTTTTGTACCGTGAACTGTATTATGGCTATTTTCACTGCATCGCTGAATAAGATATATCCATCATACAACGTTTAGAGCTTGAGTCATCAGGTTTTACACCAATATAATTTATTTGAAACCAATGGAGTTATAGCTGCATAAAACTGGAGAAACACAGTGGTAAATCAGGCCCAATATAATCACAGCTCTGCATTGCACACATGCACAGAGATTTATTAAAGCATCTAGTGATATATCCCTAGCAAACCCATTCTGTGCTCTAAGGATATATGAAGAACAAGTCTCCATTGCCTCATGCTTCATGTAATAATTTTCACCTGTGCCTAGTGGACCTGAGATACAACCACTGATTTCATTAGAATTACATTGGCGTAAAACTGGAGTGCCATAGTGGTGAAATAAACTCAGTAAATACAAAATTGGTGTTCAAAGGGCATGGTAGCATTTGATAGGTGTAAGTGACTACACCTGTACAGGGCAATGGAGAATCAAATCCATGATCTCCAACCAATATAATGGAAATCTTGTATGCTTCAGGATATACAATATATTCTGCATTCTCCTTTCATAGAATCATAGAATCATAGAATATCAGGGTTGGAAGGGACCCCAGAAGGTCATCTAGTCCAACCCCCTGCTCGAAGCAGGACCAATTCCCAGTTAAATCATCCCAGCCAGGGCTTTGTCAAGCCTGACCTTAAAAACCTCTAAGGAAGGAGATTCTACCACCTCCCTAGGTAACGCATTCCAGTGTTTCACCACCCTCTTAGTGAAAAAGTTTTTCCTAATATCCAATCTAAACCTCCCCCACTGCAACTTGAGACCATTACTCCTCGTTCTGTCATCTGCTACCATTGAGAACAGTCTAGAGCCATCCTCTTTGGAACCCCCTTTCAGGTAGTTGAAAGCAGCTATCAAATCCCCCCTCATTCTTCTCTTCTGCAGGCTAAACAATCCCAGCTCCCTCAGCCTCTCCTCATAACTCATGTGTTCCAGACCCCTAATCATTTTTGTTGCCCTTCGCTGGATTCTCTCCAATTTATCCACATCCTTCTTGAAGTGTGGGGCCCAAAACTGGACACAGTACTCCAGATGAGGCCTCACCAATGTCGAATAGAGGGGAACGATCACGTCCCTCGATCTGCTCGCTATGCCCCTACTTATACATCCCAAAATGCCATTGGCCTTCTTGGCAACAAGGGCACACTCATTTCATCTCATTTGAACATCCTCTAGTGATGAAAGGCAAGTTTGGTTTTTAGAATAGGCAAAATGGCCTAGATAAAATAAAAATGTCCCATTGAAACTTATACCAACCCTTTCAGAGGGTCAAACAAAGTCTTTGCGGCCTTAAAAACCAATATTCCATGAGGAAAGCTGTTCTTGTATTTTTGGCCTATATATAGGTGATCTTGTGAAAGAGCCTATACTCAGGAGATTTGCAGACCCAAGAAGTTTAGTTATGCTTTCCATACAAGCTTTTCATTTTTCAGGACATACAATATTAAGAGCATGTGATATTCTAAATTCTGTTTAAGTTCTGGGCACCGCATTATCAGAAAACAGAAATAAAAATGATTAGGATGTTGGATGGATTGACTTAGAAGGAAAAATTGAAAACTCAAGCAGCCAAGGCTAAGAAATAACAAGCTAACCATTTACAAATATTTGAATGGTGTAAGCGTAAAAAAAGAATTGGGATTATTTAGGATGGAACAAATGGTACAATTAGGAGTAATGAAAATTACTAGTTAAAGGAAACTTTAAACCCAATGTCATTAAAGTCTGTGCAACAGTGAGATTTGTGATGATGAAACATTTATATAGCACCATTGCTTTACACAACAATTTATACACACATAACGTAAATTCCCTTTCCTGAAGAGTTTCCAGTCAGAGTTTCCTATCTAATTAGAACAAGTAAACTAAATCATAGCACAGGGAAATAAGGCATGGGATAGAGGACCAGAATATTATTGATAAGGGAGGGGAGAGTGCATTAAGAGGTGGGTTATATGGAGGAGAGAGGTTGCTATTGTTATCCCCATTTACAGCGGAGGTACTGAGCTACACAGGGATTAATGGATTTGTCCAGGGTCACATAGGAAGCCTATGGTAGAGCTGGGAGTAGAACCCAGATCCCCTGGATCCCAGTCCTGTGCCTTAACCACAACCAATTTTTCATGCTAGCAAAACAAAACAGCAGTCAGAAGTAAATAATTTCTTAATTTTGTCCAATCTGTTTTAGATGTTCCTCAGACACCTATCACTGTTATATCTAGCCAGCTCACTAGTCTATCATTGATAAAGTAAGTTTTTATTGATATTTATTTAAATTGTTTTTTCATATTTTTATTTTTTCATATTTCACATGAACTTCATGTTCTTCATTGCTCTAAAGTATAAGATGTGAGAACTTTTTCTTTAGCCTTTTAAAAAAAACACACAATGTTAATGGACATCATAGTGGTAATGTTATGCAAGGCTCCATTCAAGGTCCATTGAAGCCCTGACTGACCGTGCTCTGAGGAGAAAAACATAAATGCGGTAAGCCCTTAGGGAAAACATTGAGTGGTGCTGAATAAGTCATAATTCCTGTTTGAATTATTAGACTGTAGAAGAACAGAGTTCAGTGAAGATGCAGCACCACCACATTTTTATCCAGAAGCTTCTTAGAAGTCATGATGGGCAGTTTATTAGATAATTAATGGTCTATCCTCTGAATCACCTGATACTATGCACTGTTGGAAACAGGATGCTGGACTAGATGGACCAATAGTCTGATCTCTTACGACAATTTTGGTGTTCGCAAGTTATTTAGACAACCTATTGATGGGATCTGGTGGAAGATGACGGAGTGCCCTTTGCAAGGATCCATATGCTTGTACTCTCGTTCAGTCAGAAAGGAATCAGATTCTGCTAATTTAAAAGCATCAGCTTTGCTACTAGCACTACAGAAAATACTTTGCTACTTTCACCAACAGCAGTTAGTGGCAGGAGTTTTTTCAAGAGCTCCTGACACCATAGGACAAGACCACCACAGATCACTGTATTCTGTCAAGCAGTGTAAAGTACATTAGAAGTGCATTTTAAAATTAAATTATGACACGACAGCTATAATATGTGAAATGTGGATTATAGACTCATATGGATTATAGACTCAAAAGAGAGAGGTAGGGGTGAAAGCAGTCAGGAGTCCATTACAAATATCAAAGTAATGGATTTAAGAGCCTATAAAAAGTGAATTTTCACTTACACAGTCTCAGCAGCAACACATATGAAATAGTCTTCCTTTTATAAAATTCCTCCCTAAAGCCAAGAAGGCATCTGACTGAGATCCTTGAGCTGAAATCTAACCCGTACTGAGTCCTGACCTGGATTAAGCTACTAAACAGAGTTTTTTCAAAATTAAAGCAAGCTTTACGGACACTTGGTTCCAGCTCTACTTGGTTTTAGCCAGTCATCCCTTTCTACCTCAATGTATGTTTTCTTTTTCTTTCTTTATGCCATTTTTCCTGGTGAGAGTCACAGTAGCAGCAGGAAGAGTAGGGAGGACCAGGCCTTCTTTTCTTCTGCAACAAGTTCCAGCTCCTCCTCAGGGATTCCCCAGCGTTCCTAGGCCAACTGGGAGAGATAATCCCTTCAGCGTGTCCTGGGTTGGCCCCCGGGCTTCCTCCCAATGGGACATGCCCGGGGGCATCCTTACCAGCTGCCCAAACCACCTCAGCTTGCTCTTCTCGATCCAGAGGAGTAGTGGCTCCATGCCGAGGCTCTCCTGAATAGCCGAGCCCCTCACCCTATATAGGAGAGTAAGCCCAGCCCACCCTGCAGAGAAACCTCATTTCTGCTGTTTGTACCTGTGATCTCATCCTTTCGGTCATTACCCAAAGTTCATGACCACAGGTGAGGATGGGAATACAATTCCCCCCAATGTACTCTCTTTTTTTTAAACTTTTCTTTTTTTGGTCAGGAAAGTATTGGGCTACCACTAACAAACCACCTAAAGCCAACTAATATGTAGGACTTTTCCCACTCTCTAGGGGAAACTGAAGTGCTTCTTTCCTAACACCAGATAATTATAAATTGCACTTAGAAGCCCTTTCTCATGGTCCATATTGGAGACCAGTGGTCTGCAGCAAGCACCGTGGCTTCTCCTGGACTTAGGAAATACATTACCGAAAGATTCCCACAGGCAACAATCCCCAAATTTCTACTCTCTAAAATAAGAACAAATGGAAGAAAAATGAGGCCTGCTCTGTAGTGTATACCCTGCAGTAGGATTTTTCTCCTCTTTTCCTTGTAAATTTACATATAACTCAATTTAACTTTAATACAAGTAACATACGTTGTTAAATTAATCCTTTCACAGATCTGCCTCTTGGATTTCCATATTGTCTACGGTGGCTTGTTTGGATGCATAAATCAAATACAATAACATAATTCCAGCTGCCCTGGGAATAGATAGGAAGCACTTTAGCTGTCATTTGCCAGCCTAATTATGCTCCAGATATATCCATAACAGTTCCATGGATGTCCTGAAATTGCTTGGACTGAGCTTGTGTGGTACCGTTGAATCCCTCATTATTACAGAGGAATCTGTTTCTAGTTCTTCAGCAATTGCTTTATAGCATGGAACTCAGTTGCAACAGGGATCTTCCTATGGAAAGAAAATAATTGATTTGATGTTCACTGCTATTTTATTAATATTTTTTGCATCAGTTTAGTTCTGTCTTTTAAAGTACAATATGTCCTAATATGTTGAATCGGTATGCCATAAATCTAATAACCTTGGGCTGGTTATCAAATTAAACTTTTCCATGTATATCATCATCTTATTTTACCTCACAAACATAGAATAGGAGTAAAGAATTCATCTAACGTATTGTGACGGGGCAAGGCCAGATGGCTATAGGAAAGTAGTGAGAAACAGGTATGTTAGCCCCAGGCTAAACAAATCCCTGTTACCATGGTAATCAAATGGCAGTTGCTCCAGGTTAATCAAAACACCTGGGGCCAATTAAGATCCTTCCAGAAAGCAGTGGAGACAGCTAGGTTGATTGGGACACCTGAAGCCAATCAGGGGCTGGCTGAAACTAGTTAAAAGCGTCCCAGTTAGGTGGGTGTGCGTGTTAGGAGCTGTAGGAGGAAGCTGTGTTGTTGGATAAAATGAGCAGTACAAACCAAAACAGACAGAAGAAAGGAGGCCCTGAGGTAAGGGTGAAGGAGATATTGAGGAAGTGGGGGGCTGCTGTGGGGAAGTGGCCCAGTGAATTATATTCGTCCTGTTTCCAAAAAGCTACCCAGAGCTGCAGCTATCAGGGTCCCTGGGCTGGATCCCAGAGTAGAGGGCGGGCCTGGTCTCCCTCCTCCCCTCCCCAACTAATCACTGAGACTGGGAGATAACAGAGACTGTGCGAGGGAGGATAGCTTCGCCTCACCTCCCTTGTTGGCTTATGATAAAAATGTCTCAGTAGACTGTGACCCTTGCCTCTAGAGAGAAGGGCTACGTGGAGGGTCACAGTGAGCCCCTGAGGCTAGCGTAATCCACCTAGAAGCGTGGGACCCTCGGAACTTTGTCACAATATGTTTTAAGAAATATATTTTAATGCATTAAACTAATGCTTCATAGCATATCTTTAAGAGTCTCTTCACATATCATTAGTGTGTCTGACGCATTCAGCTGTGCTACACCATTCTCTCAGCCTAGAAACACAAGAGACACTTTAAAGATAACTGAAGATAAAGTTTCTAATAGAAACACCATTTTAATAATTCCTTTGTAGCTGTCAGACCTATGGCTTCAGTCATTACATTCTAATATAGATGTAAATTTTCTTTTGGAGTTGGGGAAAGTTTTAAATGTCATAATGATTTCCAGAGAGAAAGTGAGTCATTCATCTCTAGCACATTTAATCTTTATTGTTTGCCTTATATCAAGCAATCATTTCAGACAGCTTTCATAAAATATGATTGTTACTGTTTTATACGAAATATAGCGTAGATTCTATATAAAAAGGAAATACAATAATGTTTATAAGGAAGAATTAATCTCACACTCTGGAGAGGACCAGGGCTGACAAAAGGAGGCAACTGTATCAGGGCCCCAAGCTCAAGGGGACCCAACATGTATGTAGCCTCTGTGTAAATAAAGTGAGGTGGGATGGGATGGGATGGGGCCCCTTTGAACATGATGTATCGGGCCTCAATTTTCCCTCAGTGGGCCTGGAGAAAACACTAAGAAATCAGCTAAAAACAATCAACACTTGAATTCTCACATTTTTAATATGAAAAAACACTTGGACTCTATGACAGGGTGCACTCACCTCTCCTGCAGTGAGCACCTCCTGTCAGCTGGGTGTGCACTCTCTCTTTGCTCACAGAGCCCCCTGTCAGCTGTTGCCCTTGTCAGGTGGGTTCAGGTGGTTCTTCAGTGAGTGGCCCTCAGGCTGTCACACAGTCTCAAATGGATGAACCCTTGCCAGAGTAACAAATGTCCGGCAAATGCTTGGACCTCTGCAGGGTCTTCAGCCCCATCCATAGGGCCTTTAAATTCCAGCCCTGTGCTTGGGCCTCCCAATGAAGCTTGTCCCCTTCTCAGGGCTTTGGCCACCCTTCCAGTGGGGGAACCCAAAGCGCATCCACAGCCCTTACAAATAGCAGTCACATGCTGCTTTCTTTAATAGTAGCTGCTGCTGCATTCCCTGAGCTGCTTCCCACTCTGTTCCATCACTGTCATCCATTACCTTAGGGTTACGGTCCTTGGGTCTGTCTGTTCCCTGTTTGTGCAGTCTCTCCCAGGCCTCCTTGTCTGGAGAGTCCCTCTGTCTTACCCCTTCTGATCCCAGCCAGAAAATGACATGCTCAGTGGCTCCTTTTAACTGAGCCTGCTGTGCTGACTGGCTGTTTTCTTGCAGTCCTTCTAGGCAGACCTGAAGGACCCACCTTTACTGCTCCTTTCCTGAGGCAGGGTGTGGTAGAACCGCGAGGTCCTTCAACATCTTGAATTAAATCACATGGCTATGACTTCGATTTTTCCCTGCGGCTAACAGATTATAGGACAGAATGTGGATTACAGCCATGCCATGGAGTAAGTCTTCCAAGAAGTGTAAAGATGCCACATTTCCTGTACATTCTAGATGGAGTTTTTGATTTCTGATGACACTTCCTGCTGAGCCAGAAACAAAGCAGCCCAGGCCAGTGACAGGTTCTAGGTACACAGAACAGTAGGAAGTTGGTTACCTCATTTGTGTGTGTAGTTTCTGTTCATAATCAAGTGTTTATCTTGATACCAGTCTGGTTGCTAATAAGATACTGTAATAGCCAGGCCCAGAGTTAGTGGTGGTGTGGTGCTGCATGAGAAGGGAAGCAATGGTGGACATTCTCCTAGGAAGCAGAATGTCTCTTAGAGATCTCCCACTAGCAATGGAGAGAAAGCAATCAGCATCACATTAGAGGGTGTCGTATGCTCCCACTTTGTGGCCAGTCTCCTGGCAGGTGAATAAAGGGGAGAGAGCTAAGTTTCCATCGATTTCCTACTTAAGGAAATCACTGTTACTTAGTAGGGTTGAACCCTCATTTTCCCATCGTTTCAGCATGCACTCGCTCTATCCATTTACCCTGCTTATTTACAATTTGTTCCCCTAGGTCCGAGGAAGTTTCACTAGTTCCTTGTGGGGACTGCCCTTGAAATAATATGACATCTTAGCTCTGGCTGCAAAGTCTGTTGTTCTAGCATCTGAAAAAGGTTTTTTCATCATATGCACACCCTGACTATAGACACAAACACAACTTGCTTTGGAATCTTTCCAAACAAATTTTTTTTTTACAAAAATCCCAGTTAGTAAATCAGTTATGAACCAATTTTGTTGTAAAATGGGGAGTTTTCAGGACACTAAATTGTTGTCAGCCACAGATGGAAACCAGAAAGGATGGAGGCGACACCAGTGTCTGAAGCCTCTGCAATGGCAGGAAACTGGTGTCAGACAGGCCAAAATGATCCTAGCTGATGACTCCTGTTCAATGTTTAAGAGGAAGGTGTAAAGCCAAGGTCTTGGCCAGTCTGATCTGGAGGAAAATTCCTTCCTAACTCTAAATCTGGTGATTGGTTTAACCCTAAGCATGAGAGCAAGAGTGGCACAGCTAAGCAGCTAGGGCCACAGGGTTTGTTGAACTGCATCAGACCACTGGTGCCACCTAGCCTGGTGTCCTGCTTCCAGCTGCAGATGATATCTGGTGTTTCAGAGGGAGTTGAAAAAAATCCCCATAATTCATCAGGCCACTTTTGAACTAGGGAAGAAAAATTTTCTTCCTTGCCCCTGTGCAGATCAGTTGAAGCCCTGAAGCATGAGATTAGATTGTTCTGATCTCAGCTACAAAGTGTTCACATTATGGGAGCAAAACACAGGTTCATTTTCTTTCCATGGTGTGGAAGCGATTAATTGTGCCACTCTTACTCACCTTGAGTAGTACCTTACTCCACAAGTCATACCATTCATTTCAATAGCAGCTGCTGTGGAGTAAGGCACTACTCAGTCTGAATAAGGGTGGCACATGGGGATCTTTATGGAAAATAGCAAATGTGTACAAATACATGCCCAAGACCTGGCCCTCCCCAAATAAACAAAGGGCCAGACTCTGGAGAAGTTGCTTACCATGGTGAGCTCGCTCTTATTAGCAGTTCCACTGAAGACAGTGGTTCTATCTGAGTGGGACTAGGGTTCACAGTCTGGCCTTAAATAAGAACTTCAATCTCTGCTTCTTTGCACTGTCAGGTGCAAGACCGACTCTGATTCTCATGGCATCTCCTGGTCTTCCTTTATAGTCATTCTCCTTCTCTCTGTCTTTCATCCTCTTTATTTCTCTCCCCACCTCTCTCTCTTTCTGTGTATGGAGCATGGATGCTTTATGCACTGTGGGACCTATGGAAAGAAATGTCATTATTAGAGCTAAAATCTCTAATGTGGCACCCCACTCATACCTTCCCTTTGAACTGCTGCTGACCGGCTAAAAGATGCATTTGCTCTAAACTCCTTCCCTAGTACATGCTCAGCTACCATCAGAAATAATAGCAATAATTATTGTGTTAAGAGAGTGCCTGGATACCCCAATCCCACTGGGGATCCCACTGTGCTAGTTGCTATAGAAATACAGAGTAAGAGACAGTCCGTGCCTTGAAGAGCTTCAAGTCTAGACAATCAAAACAAGCATGACAAAATGATGGAGAGAAGCAGAGACAAAGTGACTTGTCGATGGAGACAGCAGGTCAGAGGCAGAGAGGAAAATACAACTCAGGTCGCCTGATTGCCATTCCAGGGCCCTTCAATTGGCTATTTTACTCAGCAGAGTGAGAAAAGACCATATGGGCCATTATTACATTACTTTAAAATTTACAAAAATCTTTAGCCAAGTCACTGTGCAAGTATGAAAAGGGCACCAAAGGATTATCATGAGAAGATCAGAGAAGGAAAACTGCACAAGAGATAAGTAAGAAGGAAAGAGAGATTATTTTCCAATCTTCTTTGAAGGATTGCACATGTCCATTCCCCTGTAGGTTTGTGTGTGCCTCATGCATAGTTGTCAGTACCCATCAGGGGAGCATGAGTGCCCCCTGGTGCATCGCACCACTGCACACAGAAAGAGCTGCACTGCCCCCGACCCAACCTCAGTTACTTCTTACCACCAGTGACAGTTGTTGGAGCTGCAATCTTAATTTCTTCCTATCTTCCCTCCCTTAGTGTATATAGCACACTCAGTGTTAGTTTTAGTCTTGTATAGTAGTTCTGTAAATAGTTAGTTATCAGTATAAATTTATAATCTTTTTAGTGTGTGGTTACCAGTGCCAAGTTTGGAATTGGAATCGGTGGTGGAATGATGCTCCATTTTTCTGGCTTCAAGGCCTGTATTTCATGTAACAGCTCTAGGCCAGTGAATAGGCCTCATCCCAGCTGCCTTAAGTGTCTGAGAGAGATGCAGGTGAGTGACCAATGTGACAAGTGTAAGCAGTTCAAACCACATTTGAAAAAGAACAGGACTGCCAGGGCTGCCTCACCAAATGGGTACTGAGCACATGAGAGTTAGGAATGCTCTTCCAGTTCTTACAGAGTCATCAGCAAGATACCTAAGATTATTACACCAATCCTAAGAAGAGACTGTGTAAATCTCCTAACGACTCCATACCAGGACCTTCCAAGAGGAAGGCACCAAAGACTCATGGGGTACCCTAAAAAGTTACACCTCCAGGAGCAATCTCTAAGCCAGGAGGGATTGTTGACTCCAGTACCCGGGAAGGGTCCACAGAGACCAATTCCCAAAACATTGACGCATCTCTCAGTACCACAGGTTCAAGAACTCTTTCCGGTGCCATTAACACCCAGGCATTTAAGGAAGACAGGGAGTTACTTAACTTGTTGGTACTGGCTTCCCCTGAAATTCTAGAGCCTCAGTTGGTACTGACACTGGAACCACATGCTCCTGTGGTCCCAACTCCGGAGCCAGAGCACCACCTGGAACCAGCCCCTTCTTGCCGTACCTCTGCATAGGGTTGCGTCTTGATTTTGTTGGTACCCCCTTCTCCAGACTCAGATCCCTGTCTCCTGGTACTGATAGGTAGAGCCCTGCGTGGGACTAGTGTAGAGCCCTGCAGCAGGACTGGGATCCTGCAGGACCTCCTGGACCCACTGCTGTAATAGTGGGAGAATGGGATTAAAGAATGGTCCCATGCAGGGCTCTACCAATGGGTTCAGCTCCCCAGTGGTTGGAGGAAATGGACTCCTCACTGGACTTGGAAGTCAGATCCATTGTGTCCTGACCTGAGATTGTCCAAAAGTCCCAAGTGCCTCTCTGCCATGATACCATCCATGGCCTCAGCATTTTAGGAGTCAGTGGCCTTCTCAGGACTGGGTCCCACCTCGGTACCAATGGCCATTCTGGACTCCTTGGGACTTCCTAGCACAGTCCAGAACATCTCTGCTCTTTTCCTGCACCTCTATGTCAACCAGGTGCCAGGAGCATCTACAGGAAGGTCACCATCCTCTTTCCTCCGGTACCAGGATTGATAATGCGCAGAGGAGACATGTGCTAAGTACTCCTCTGGAGAGGAATTGGAGGAGGGACCTCCTGGGCACCCCTTAGCCTCCTCTTCTTCATCAACTGATGAGGCAGCAGTCACTGAATCTTACTCTCCCCCTCCTTATGCTTTTAGAGCTCATCAAGACTTGTTGAGGATAGTGGCTGCAGCTCTAGATGTACCTCTTCTGGCTGGATAAGAAAGGTCACACAGGATTGTGGACATTTTAGTCTCAGCAGGACTCTTTTGGGTAGCTCTCCCTATTAAAAAGGCAACCTGGAGCCTGTCAAGGTTTTAGGGCATACCTCTGCTTCCCCTGCCTCCTGCAGCCAAAAGGGTGGAGAAGAGATATTATATCTCTTCACAGGGATTTGAGCACTTTTACAACCACCCTTCTCCAGGCTCTCTAGTGGTCACAGCCACCAATGAAAAGGAGTGACAAGGATATCAAGGAAAGGAAGCGAAGAAGCTAGGTTTGTCTAGCAGGAAGCTTTATTCCACAGGAAGTTTACTGCTCAGGATCGCCAACCAGCAAGCCCTGTTGAGTCAATAGGATTTCAGCCTGTGGGATAATATCCTGAAGTTCAAAGACAAGCTTCCTGATGACACAAAGCAGGAGTTCTCTGCTATGGTGGAGGAAGGCAAATTAGTTGCCAGAATGACATTGCAGGCAAACCTGAATGTAGCGAACTCTGCAATTCGAGCTATGGCCTCAGCCTTCACAATGTGGTGGTCATCTTGTTTGCAAGCACCAGATGTGCAACAAGTTATTCAGGACCTCCTATTTGAAGGTCCTTTGCTGTTTTCCAGTAAAACAGATGACAGTCTGCATAGACCCAAGGACTCAAGGACAACCCTGAAGTCTCTGGGGATCTATACACTGGCGGCAAAAAGAAAGCTGTTCTTCCCGCAGCATTTTCAATGGTTCCAGCACTTCTTGCCATGTGTTCCTAGGACTTGTCCAAAAAGAGTGGCAGGAGCGTCAAGAGACCTCCTCCTCTGCAGTATAGGTTTTTGCCTGGACTAGCAAGGTCCACCATGGCTGTGATGGCCTCAATGGCCATCACCAGTGCACTATCCAGGATATCCAATGTATATGAGGACATTTTCTTCATGGAACCTGGAAGGATTTCAATCATCCAAACAACACGACTCAGGTCTGGGACAGTTTATCAGATAGGGATGAATTAACAACCCAACCTTAATAGCTGGATCAGTACTCTGGAGAAATAATATCTCCAGAAGAAAGTCTAGGGGTGACTTCAGCTTCATTGCCATCAGAAGGTGCAGTATTATTCTATGAGCTAGTGAATAGAATGACAAGGACACTGCACATTCCTTCAGTGACCATAGAAGAATCTATACAGCCTGTAATTGACCTTTTAGATGGTTTATCTGAGCTGGCAAAGATGGTATGGGCTGCAGCTTCATCAGTTCAACCTATGTCAAAAAAGACTGATAAAGTATACCAGTTTTCCCAGGAGGTCTGCCTATGTTCCACACCCTCTTTTCCCCAATTTTGTTCATGGTTGAAGCTGCAATTTAAAGGGATAAAGGAGAGCAAGCTCATTCCATGCCAACTGATAAGGAAAGTAAAAGAATGGATGTGGAGGGAAGGAAAATCTTTTTGTCTGCTACTCTGGGTTTGCGAGCAAATTATCAGACAGTGATGGCAAGATACCTGTAACATTTATGCGGAGAAATGTCACCTTATATAAATCTCCTGGAGGGGCACACAGTCAAGCTGTTAGCATTCAAACTCTGTCTAAATGGGAAAGACTCTACATAAAAGAAGTGCATAAAGTAGCTGCAATCCCACTTCCTGAAGGAGTTAGCCGTTAGTGCATACTCTACCAGAGTGGTGGCTTTTACTAAACACATTCCTATAGCAGAGAACTTTGTAGAGAAGCTACATGGAGTTCAGGTCATGCTTTTATTAAGCACATAGAGTCTAAAGCAGATGCTAAGTTTTGTAGGCACTCTTTCAGTCCTTAGTCAGTTAGGACTCTGTGTCCAACCTTCCTGGGTAGGATGTACTACTTGTTAGTCTGTCCCATGAGTGGGAATGTGTAGAGGACACTCAAAGAAGAAATGAAGCTCAGTTACAGGTAAGTAGAGTTCCTCGAGATGGACTTAACCTATGCACACCTTTCCCTACTTTCTCAGAATCCTACTTGCCAAAGGACATAGGGTCATGGCAGAAGAAATTGAGGTGGCTGGAGTGATGGGCCCCTTTTATACCTCATCGTTAGTAGTAATTTACTCCACAAGTAGTGCTATTCATATCAATACACTTCCTGTGGAGTCAGGTACTGCTCAGCCAGAGTAACAATGGCATATACTGCCCTTTATGCACAAATGTGCACAAACACATGCCCAAGACCTGTCTCTCCCGAAATGGAAAAACAGCCAGACTGTGGACAAATTACTCTCCAAGGTGAGCTCTTTCTCACAGCAGAGCCTTAACAAAGCATTTTATCAAGCGGGGTGAGCAAGTATATTTGCACCCCCTAGAGGCAATGCATAGAAGGGCACACCTTCCATTTAGCACAGAGAATTTCAAACTATGAGTGTGCAGAAATCTGTGGGGGGGGGGGAGCAAATGATGCCACCTGCCCCTTTCCCCCCCATTTTTCTGCTCCTGTGGCTTTGTGCCCTGGGTGGCCCCACCCTAGGTATGGCCCTGCACACAAGCACAGCCTCACTGGAGTCAGTAGTTCTACTTCGGCAAGTAACTGCTCAGCTGTGGAAGTAAGGGGTTCATAGGTTGGACCTAAATAAGAAATGTACCACAATCTTTGCTTCTCAGCAAGGTGTGGGGTAGGAGGCAGAATCTGAGCTGCATCCCAGGATCTCTTGGGCATTCCTGATGGTCTGGCTGTCATATTCTCTCTCTCTCTCTCTCTCATTGGATTATGGATGCTTTATGCACTGTGGGAGCAGTGGAAAGAAATGCCAGTATTAGAACTAAAACATTCTATTGTAGCTTGGTGCTGATTGTGTCAGAGCCTCTCCCAGTCTGAGCCCTATGAACAGGGACAGGAAACACGGCACCGTCCCCAAAGTGACACCCTAGTGATACTTCACTTTGAACTGCTGCCAACCAGTTACACTGATGCAGTGCCACCAAACGACATCCCCATGGCCAACTACCATCTGAATTCTTAGTAATAATTATTGTGTCAAGAGAGCCTGGAGACCCCAACCCCATTGTGCTTGGTGCTTTAGAAATACAAAGTGAGACAGTCCCTGCTTTGAAATGCTTTGAATCTAAATAGTCATACCAGACACGGCAAAGGCTGGAGAGAAACAAAGGCAACATGACTAGTTTATAGGCCAGCAGGTCAGCTGCAGAAAGGAAAATACAACCCAGGTCACCTGGTTGCCATTCCAGTGCCCTGTCAATTTGTCATTTTATTGAGCAGAGTGAGAAGATCATTATTACATTATTTTAAAATAATTTTAAAAGTCTTTAGCCAAGTAAGTTACCAAATGTCAAAACGGCAGGAAAGGCTCCTCATGAGAAGGTCAGAGAAGGCAAACTGCACAAGAGCTAAGCAAGAAGGAAAAAGACAGATTTGAAAGAAACTTTGTGAAAAGGAGCCACAGATCTCAGTCACACCCAAACCCTGGATCTAGTCACACTCAAACTCGGGGGGGGGAGGCGGGGCTGGAATTTGGATGGAGATTTTGCTGCTCAGCTCCCCTCAGCTGTGGGACTGATGACATATCACTCTGTGTGAGCTCAGGAAGACCTTGAAACCACCTCTTTTCCCCTCACGGAGAGAGAGAGAGGCCAGCACAGCTGGAGAGCGGACAGCTATCTGCACTACCCCCTTCCTACTGCAGTCAGTCAACTGATTGGACTTACCTAGGGGGTGGAGATTACATATTTGCGGTGGGGCTCGATTTGTGTGCTGTGTAATGTTATCACTATATTAGCTATTAGAGATGGGCACCGACCACAACCACAGCACCCCAGATCTCTTGGAGAAGGACTGAAATCCAGATCTGGATCAGAATTCTTTGGTGTGGGCCTATCTTTAATAGCAATGGACTGTCTGGGAAAACTGTGGCAGAGCTGAGGAAGCAGGCTATTAGCTGCTTCTCTCCCTGCCTCTCTGACACTGAGGCAGAGATAGGTCCTGACAGAACATACTGCGGAAATGAGGTCATCAGCAGTGTGACACCCTATTAATGACACTGTCCTTTCTGAATTGCTGCTGGCCAATCAGGTTGCGGTATTTTTGACTGATCTCACAATCCAAGTCCCAGCCCTGCTCACTGCAGCAACTATGGGGTTCTCATCTCAATGGGGTTCCTTCTGCTCTTTTTGTCCCAGTTCTTCTCGTTTCTTTATAGTGTATTTAGATGCTTTATGTGGAATGACAACCTTTTATGTTAGTGGCTTTTGTTTTTATTTTTTTTTATTTTTTCCCCAAATGAGTATGAAAGCCACACCTGCTTGGTGCGGAGCTCTGCCCTCCTCTAGTGGTAGCTAGCCCAACGAGAGATGGATGATCTTGCTACAGCCATAGCTAATAGTGATAGGTCTTTTAGCTCAGATAGTAGAGGATCATGTATTAAGACCTAGAGCTACCAGGTTTGATCTCCAATGCTGATAACCCACTAAGGGTTGTTGGTGCTACGAGTGTAAATATTTCAGTAGACTCTCGAATCAGTGCATGAATTGACCCTTTTATAGAATCTCAGGATAGAGAAGAAGAACTCAACAGACACTGGGACGGAATTACACGCTTTCCTCTAGACAGATTCTGCGTGTCAGGCTTGAGGCAGTACTTGGAAACTAGCCCAGCCGTTCTCTGGCTATTCCAGGTCTCTGAAGAAATAAAGGACTTCAGTTGTAATGAGCCCTAAATCCACCCCAAATTAAAACAATCTATAGCGGCAACTCTTTTTATTGCATGTAATCTGCAAGCAATAACCTGAGTATCTGATAGGTGCAAAGGCTTAGCAAAAGATTATGTAGTCTGTTCCTCAGCTATTTGGTAACATGTGTGCAAGACATCTAAAACTTATTTTTTGGATCAGACGCCAGGTCCTCAGTCCAGTTAAATATGCATTCCCTAATCCTACTGTGTAAAACAGAGTTAAATGGCAAGATTAAAATTTTCCCAGAACTGGGAAATTCCTGGGTGGTGTAGGGTCATTATAGCATCTCCTGTGCCTCTACCACTCCTGAGCCCAATGTAGGAGGTGTGGTCAGAGAGAAGAGTGTGTGGCCAAGGATGCTGTTGCATGTAGCTGATTCCTATGCTGAAACAACATCTGTTGTCCCATGGCAGGTGCTCTAAAATAGAACAGAGTTTAGAGAGACAAGGTACGTGAGGTCATAACTTTTATAGGACCAAATTCTGTTGGTGAGAGAGACAAGCTTTTGAACTTACACGGAGCTCTTCAGGTCTGTAAAAGTTACTCAGAGTATCACAGCTAAATACAAGATGGAACAGATTGTTTTGCATAAGTAGTTAACACATGTCAAGGGACTGTTCAAGGTGAAGTGGCCTATTAACGCCCTTCCAGTCATAACTCCTCTCCAGGCTCATCTTTTGAAAGTGTCGTGCAGGTTTCCTTTGAGGATGAGGACTGATAGGTCAGACACTTTGTGAAAAGTGTTCATTCACAGGGGACAGGGTGTTTTTGTCTTATCATTTTCCTGAGTGAGTTTATTCGAGAGCCTAGTGATTATCTGTTTCACCCACACAGTTATTACTGGATGAGGTACACCACATGATGTGATAGGCATGTGTAGGACCCACGGATCTTGAAAGGTGTGTTGTGGAGGGAGCTGATCATTGCAGCAGTGGAGATATGTCTGCGGGTTTTGCAGCTGTTCTAGCAGGGTCTGGTGATGCTTTGAGTTGGTGTGTCCAGGTCTGTGGGGAGCTTGCTTCTAATGATGAACTTGAAAAGTTTAGGGGTTTGTTTGAAGGCCAGAAGAGGGGGTTCAGGAAAGATTTCTTTCAGGATGGGGGTCCCTCTTGAGTATGGGTTGTAGTTGTTTGATGATAACCCATATGGGTTCTAGTGCGTGCTGGTAGGGACAACTGCTTCCCCACCCCCATTCCCTTCCTTTCCTCCCTGTGACTGGAGGGGTGTTAATGGGCTATTTCACCTTGAACCTTCCCTTGAAATGTGTTAACTACTTATGCAAAAAAATCTGTTCCACCTTTTATTTAGCCATGATATTCTGAGGCCTGATCTACAGTACAGAGTTAAGTCAATGCAATGCAGCTTACATTGACCTAACTATGTAAGTGTCTACACGAAAATTTCACTCCCGCTGATGTAACTGCCCTGCTGCACTGACTTAACTCCACCTCCACAAGAGGTGTAGAGTAAAGGTTGATGTAGTTAGTTCAACACAGAGTCAGTGTAGACCCTGCGTTGCTTACGTTGACTGTTACTGGCTTTCAGAAGCTGTGCCACAATGCCCCACGCTGACAGTACAATCAGCACAAGTGTTCCTGGTGAGGACATGCATTGCCGACTGTAGTGTATTAGTGGTGGTCCCTCCCGCTCTGGGTCAGTGGGAGGCCACTCTGCTTCACTACATCAGAGGGCATCGCCCACAGTTAGGGCATTAGTCGGGCAACCCACAGCCTGTCTCTCTGGCCAGCAGTCCAGGCAGAACAGTAGTCAGGGTCTCTAGCCTGCAATCAGGGCAAAGGTGCAAACAGTTACGAGTCCAAGCGCTTCGTCAGGGTAGGGCAGAAAAGAGGCTATAGCTCAGGCCTGTATTCAAGGCCAAGCAGCAAGAGGGTCAGGCATCCTAGCTCCAGCGTATGGCCGATAATCACAGGGTCCTTGGCTTAGAGAGGGTGGACTGCTACCCCAGGGGTGGGGTGGCAGGGTAGGGGGGCACAGGTCCTCCAGACTCCACCACGTTCTGCCACTGGGTCAGCAGGGAATCCAGCTGCAATATGCTGACGGGGTCTCTGGCAGCAACGCAGCCAGACTAGGGTCACTTCCTCCCCTCACCTCAGGGGGTACCTGGATCTGTAGGGGGTCCTCTGGTTCGTCGGGATAGAAGGCCAGTGGCAGTCCCAGCGGCTCCTCAGTGCCTTGGTCAGCAGGTGGCTCCAGCAGCTCTGGCCAGTCTGCAGTGGATCCCCACCGAACTGAGTCTCTCAGCTTGGAAGCAGGCAAGAGGCATCTGTCTCCTTCAGCAGCTGCAGCCCAACTGCGTCCCTGGACCTGCCCTTTATACTTCCTGTCCACCCTCAGACTTCCGGTGGGAGGGCTGAGCATGATCTGGTTCCACCCACCAGGGTTCACAGAGACGTCCCTTCCCCTCTGGCTCAGTGGGAGACCACTCCGCCTCACTACACTGACACAAGGAGCAAAGCATGAGCGATGTAATTACTGTGGCGGCTATATGCTGACGTAAGTGAGGTTGACTTAATTTTGTAGTGTAGACATGCCCTGAGTTAGTTTCTCAGACCTGAGGAAGAGCTCTGTGTAGCTGGAAAGTTTGTCTCTCTTGCCAACAGAAGTAGGTCCAATAAAAGATATTACCTCACCCATCTTGTCTCTCTAATATCCTAGAACCGACACGGCTACAATAATACTGCACAGAACACAGTTTAGGCTGGTGACTGAAGCTGGCACCTACCAGGCTCAGGGAGCTGCCCTTTCTTACCCTCACCCCGCAGATTTATGTTCAGCACAGCTCAAAAGATCTGGTCCCAAGTTTCCTTTAGAATTTGCTTAACATAGGGTGAAGGGCAATAGATTTAGCACAATACAAGTAAACAAGGGTGTGCTGTCTGCCAAATATTTCTGTAAAGCATTCTAGGGCCCCAACCCTGCAAAGACTTATGCTGGTGTTTAATTTACACACAGTGAATAGCTTCATTAAAGTCAAAGACATGACTCACAGCACAGAAAGTGAAGCATCTGTATAAACCTTAGCAAGACTGGGGCCCAATGTAGAGATGGGAAATCCATTTGCTTAGACTCTATGTGCAAATGAATGTGAAGGACACATTTGACAAAGGGTCAATAAAAAGAACATATTGGATATACAGACCTGACGCAAGGAATGGAGATTCTTTTTACAGAAACTCAGTGTTATTCAATGAAATCCCATGCAACACAGGGGGAATTTTAGAGAGCCAGGACTGTAGGAACACATTTGCGTCTTGTTAGTTTTTCTGCCAGTTTATGCACTTTCTAGTCCATACATTTTAGTATACAAATAATAGGAGATTTGCACTCTCCTCCTTTCTGTGTGTGGGTTTTTTAATGTCCTTCTTGGCAGAAAATTCTGCCCTATTTCTCACAACACAGCTGACAGTTTCTATAGCACTCACTTTGACAACCCTTTTAAATGTGTCCCTCCCCCCTACCCCCCGGCTGCTATTTTCCAGCAATTGTGGGTTTTCACAGTATTCCTTTACAATTTCATTTTGGAAACCAAAAAGCGTACTACAGAACTACTGGCATAATTACATTGAGACAGACTTCTAAGTCATGAAGACACTTGAAAATTTTGCTCTAAGTTCCATTTCCAACAGTGATTTAGGGATTCTTGAAAAATCAGATATAGGTTCCTACATTTAACTGAAACTCAGTGGGACTTAGTTTCAAGGGCCCAGATCCTAAAAGGCATTTAGGTACCTAACTCCTATTGAAATCACCAGGAGTTAGGCACCTAAATGCCTTTGAGACTCTGGGCTTAAGTAACTAAGATTTTTTTTAACATGTTATCTACAGCCTAATTTTCTGCCATCATCAGGAAATTATAAACCAATCAAATATAAAGTGTGAGCTATAAAGGGATCTAAAAGAATACAATATCAATCATAATACGTTTATTGTAAATTTATTTCTCATAATGAGTATCACATTATCTTGACTTCTTTGGTCTCCTTGGTCCACAATTCTACCATTAGTCTCTCGTGCTCCTGGTCTTCTGAGGCTTTCAGGTGCTTCAATCGGGCCAGTTCCATTGCAGTGGTCTCTTTGTCACCTGGGGCAGGAGGGTGCTTGGACACCTGGTCAGAACTTATGAGCAAAGCTGTCCGTTCCTGATCTGAGGCTTTTTTTTAATGGGATAGTCCCCTCTCCTTACCTAATTTTTCAAGGTCTTTTGTCTCAAGACCATCATATGACTTTGGGCTCATCTACATTACCC
Organism: Caretta caretta; assembly: GCF_965140235.1. Classification (NCBI taxonomy): domain Eukaryota; kingdom Metazoa; phylum Chordata; order Testudines; family Cheloniidae; genus Caretta; species Caretta caretta. Next base: position 135,945,019 of record NC_134207.1, read on the forward strand.
GTTGGATCGACGGGCAGTGATCGATCCAGCAGGGGAGGGGGTTGATTTTTTGCTTCTAGTCTAGACACAATAAATCGACTGAGCACTCTCCCGTTGACTCCAGTACTCCACAGGAGCGAGAGGCGCATGCAGAGTCGATTGGGGATCATCAGCCATTGACTTGCTGCAGTGAAGACACTGTGGTAAGTATATCTAAGTACATCAACTTCAGCTACATTATTCACATCGCTGAAGTTGCGTAACTTAGATCGATCCCCTCCCACCCGCCCAGTGTAGACCAGGCCTTTGATTCAGTCATTGTGTCTATTCTTTAACCCTTAAAAACGTTTAACAGTATTGGGTTATGATCAGAGGTGAAAGTAAGCCGGTGCGCCCCAGTACAGCGTACCGGTAAGAACCAGTGCGCCATACCAGGACTGGCTTTCAGAGAGGGCAATTTAAAGCCCTGGGACAGTGGTGGCGGGGCTGCGGCGGGGATTTAAAGGGCCCTGGAGCTCCAGCTACTGCTACCCCCCACCCCCACCCCGGGACCCTTTAAATCCCGGCCTGAGCCCTGCTGCCTGAGCCCTGGGGTAGCGGCAGCGGGGCTCGGGAGGGGATTTAAAGGGCTGGGGTGGTAGCGGCAGCTGGAGCCCCAAGCCCTTTAAATCCCCGCCCGAGCCCTGCTGCCTGAGCCATTGGGGTGGGGACTCTGGCGGGGATTTAAAGAGCCCCGGAGCTCCGGCCACCCCTACTACCCCAGCCCTTTAAATCCCCACCAGAGCCCTGCTGCCAAAGCCCTGAGGTAGCGGCGGTGGGGCTCCGGCGGGCATTTAAAGGGCCGGGGCGGTAGTGGCAGCTGGAGCCCAGGGGCCCTTTAAATTCCCGATGGAGCCCGGCCACCGCTACCCCAGGGTTCGGGCAGCAGGGCTCAGGTGGGGATTTAAAGGGCGCGGGGCTTCGGCAGCTGCTACCACAGTGGAGCCCCAGGCCCTGTAAAGCTCTGCCAGAGCCCTGGCGTAGCGGTGGCAGCCGGGAGCCCCCAGGGCTCCTCAGTGATTTAAAGGGCCTGGGGCTCCGCTGCAGTAGCAGCAGATGGAGCCCTGGGCCCTTTAAATCACCCCCGAGCCCCGGGGCTCCCAGCTGCCTCTGCAGCTGGTAGCTCGGGGGTGATTTAAAAGGCCCCGGGCTCCCAGCCGCCACTATCGCAGCTGGAGCCCTGGCCCTTTAAATCAAGATGTAAAGGGCCCGGGGATTTAAGGCCCTGCCTCTTCTGGTTGAGGCCACAACCCATGCTTAGGACTCCAGCATACTGGTAAGTCCTCTAACTTACTTTCACCCCTGGTTATGATCAATAAATCCAATTGGCCTATGGCATGTAAATCCTGCCAAGACTATGCCAATTGTCATGCTGTCTGGAGTGGCTCATGACCGTGAATGCCAATCTCAGAGCCCGTTTCAGAGTGGTAGCCAGCAGAGTGTGAAGAAGCAGGACAGAGTCCCCCAAACTGGTTGCGTGTTCTATGGTTAGATTTCACTAATGCAGTAACACATGTGAACTCCTAAAGTACTATAACAGTCTTACCATGGAGTCACAGGCAGTCCCCTTGGGCATTCCAGTCTCTCTTGCAGCCCAGGCAAGCTGGACTATGTAATAGCTGATTGCTATACACCAAAGATCACAAAAGATTTAGGTTGCTTCTGTCCCGAGGGACTGGTCACTTACTTACCCCAGGTCAGTTGTACCTTAGCTCTCTCACCAAAGACAATGTTTGTAGCCAATCCTGTAATAAACTAATGAAAGGCTTATTAACTAGGAAAAAAGTTATTTACAGGTTAAAGCAGGCAACATATAGACACAAATGAGTTAGTCTGTGGTTCCAAAAGGTGACAGCGCTGTAGTAATCTGCCAGCCCTAAAAGACACTCAGTTATTTGCAAAAAGCAAATAACCAATTTATTTGAGCATAAGCTTTCGTGAGCTACAGCTGTAGTTCACGAAAGCTTATGCTCAAATAAACTGGTTAGTCTCTAAGGTGCCACAAGTCCTCCTTTGCTTTTTGCGAATACAGACTAACACGGCTGTTACTCTGAAACTCAGTTATTTGTATTTCTTTCTTCCAGAATTCAAGCTGATAGGATGAGCCCTTTTTGCACATAGCCTCTTCATGGGTGTTAAGGGGCAATTAACAAAGACTCTATATTGTGATGTCCCACAATGGCCCACTGAGTTGTGATAGCCTTCTTGATGACCAGGAGACAATCCCTCCTGACTGGTTCACAGCTCCAGAACAAACATTTTTTTACAGTTAGAGAGCAAAAACTTAAATATTTTAGAGTGTGATAAAGATACTATAAGTGAGATTAATGCATGCAGCAATTTACAAGTATTTCACATAGACTAAACACTAAACATAGTGTTATAAATTTGTTAGCCATACTAACACAGTGGTGAAACAGACTTGTTTCCAGCAATGAATTTGTCAGTGCTTGGCTGAGGCCTAAACCCTGGGCAAGAGCTGGCACCTGGTTTGCCAGCATCACAGTGAGCTCCAGGCATTGGCCCTTCCAACCATTTTTACCTCTAAAATGTAATCCTGATATACTGTACCACACTTACTTTTCTAGTTTTGGACACTTTCTTAGCTGGGAAATAAAGCATAGTTATGGAAGAATTCTCCACTAGCAGGTGATGGAGCCCACCAACCTCACTTCATTAGACACTTATCAAACCAGCTGTGAAACAACATTGTTAGTGGTGACAACCAGGCTAACCCTCCAGACTGTAGGACAGTGATACTCAGACCTCAGTGGGTCAGGAGCCAAATTAGCAATCAACATTACTCAAAAGAGCCACAATAGTGTGATTTCATTGTTTGTTGTACTATTTTTATATCTATTATTCTCACAGCAAAATGACTGACCAAGTATTATTTTATCAACTACAATTGGTTAATAACATAGTAAAAGCATCCTGATTTGTTAATGACTTCAACTGGTTAATAATTAAATCACACAGTGTTTTAATATTATGTGCTACAAAGAGCTGCAGGAGACACATTAAAGAGCCACTTGCAGCTAGCCGCACTCTGAGGATTACCGCTGTAGGATATACTAAGAAATGGAGCTGCTTGGCAATTGCTGATTTTTCACCTACACAGAATGTTAGTTTTTCTTTTGCATGCAAAATGCTTTATGTTTTGGCCTTAGTAGATCTTGCTGATTAAAGCTCACAAATGTCTATGATACTCACCCTTTTTTATGTTTGCTTTTTGTGCTTCTCACTTGCCCATTTGGTTTCCTTCTGGGTTTTTTTTCGCTGTCTAATTTTTTTCTTCTACACCCCTCTTCAGCATCCAGATGAACTCTTTTTTTATGTTTCTGTTTCTTTCCTGTTTACTTCTGATCTGCCTGAAAGAGAAATACGTACTAGCTGCAAACATACTACATGTCTTTCCACTGGCTCTCAAAATAACTAAGTTGTTGTTTTTAGCTATTTATGAAAGTTGTTGTAAAGAGACTGCAAATGAATATAACACAGAGAGAGCAAGAGAAAAAACACACCAAGACAATCACAAAAACTAGGAGCCTGCCATTCAAAGACAGTCGGTGAATTAAAATATGTTTAGACTATCACACATACAATATCAGAAAATGTATTGTTCAGTGACTGGAATGAGATTAGTGACTATGCATCTTCTAATGTACCCCCTAAGTGATATCTTATCTTCTCTGAATATCCCATTGCATATAAAAACAAATAAAAAACAAGATAGTTATCAAGGGAAATGTCCCTTTAAAAATGCAACTTCAATTTATAACCATTTCCCTCAAAATGAGCAATGACTCTTGAGGCAACTTATACAGTGTTTATTGGGTGTTGCAGTACTGTGTTGCACTGCTCAACGTGTCCAAGATATGATGCAACAGAAAAGGGTAGCATGACTTCTAAGTTACCGAAAGGGCACGTCACCAGATTTCTATCCATCTGCAAGCTCCCTCACTTCCAAAATGAGCCAATTAAAGTTAGTTGCTTGTCTACCATCTATCCTGAACTCAGAAAAACCCTCCATTACTCCTGGAGTAACTGCGAGTCAGAAGTAAATAGATTTCTTTTCTTCTTCTTCTTTTTCTTGCCACTTTCATGCTTTGGAAAATTACACGTTAATTAGCTTGTGCCATTTTGATTACTCTTGAGTATCATTCTTTAAGGATTGAGAATGAGTTAAGGATATAATCTCCATTAATATTTTATACTATTCTGATGCCTATCATCTAGGGATCCTTTTGCTTTTAAAAACATTGGTTCAGCCTTACAACACCCGTTACGGCGAGGCAGGTAATTATACACATTTTTTAAATGGGCAAAATGATACAGATCTGGCTTGAATCTTTAGCAGTCTGGAGATTCACAATTAAAACTAAAACTCCACCCACCACTCAGCTGAGCTGTTACATGACCAACATAAAAAGAAAAGGAGTACTTGTGGCACCTTAGAGACTAACCAATTTATTTGAGCATGAGCTTTCGTGAGCCACAGCTCACTTCATCAGATGTGTACCGTGGAAACTGCAGCAGACTTTATATACACACAGAGAATATGAAACAATACCTCCTCCCACCCCACTGTCCTGCTGGTAATAGCTTATCTAAAGTGATCAGCAGGTGGGCCATTTCCAACAAACCTGGATTTGTGTTGGAAATGGCCCACCTGCTGATCACTTTAGATAAGCTATTACCAGCAGGACAGTGGGGTGGGAGGAGGTATTGTTTCATATTCTCTGTGTGTATATAAAGTCTGCTGCAGTTTCCACGGTACACATCTGATGAAGTGAGCTGTGGCTCACGAAAGCTCATGCTCAAATAAATTGGTTAGTCTCTAAGGTGCCACAAGTACTCCTTTTCTTTTTGCGAATACAGACTAACACGGCTGTTCCTCTGAAACATGACCAACATAACAGAACAACTCAGTAGCAATAGAGAAAATGGATGGGACACTGGACTGGGACTCAGCAGATGCAGGGTTTAGGCCTGGTTCTTCCACTGATTTGGGTAAGTCATATCACTTCACTTCTCTGTGCCTGTTTTCCCTCCCACCCTTTGGCTGCTTGTTCTGTTAAGATTTCATGCTGAGCAGGGCAGGGACTCTCACTAAGGGCAGGTCTACACTACAGGGCTCAGTCGACCTAAGTTACGCAACTCCAGCTACATGAATAATGGAGCTGGAGTCGATGTACCTTAAATCAACCTTTTGCGGTGTCTACAACATGCTGGGTCGATGGGAGAAACTCTCCCATCAACTTACCTTATGCTTCTCGTTCCGTTGGAGTACTGGAATCAACGGGAGAACGATCGGCAGTCGATTTAGTGGGTCTTCACTAGACCCGCTAAATCGACTCCCGGTGCATCCATCGCTGTGCATCAATCTCCTGGTAAGTGGAGACAAGCCCTATGTGTGAACTGTGGGTCTAGCACTATGGGGCTTGAATGGCAGTTCAGGTCTCAAGGCACTACAGCAATGCAAATAACCCCCCTCACAGTAATTTCTGATGGAAAATATGACTCTAATATTAAATGTTTGAAACCAGCTAAGCTAGCTTTTCATGAGAGGCATGGTAAGAAACACGTACTTGCGCTGATAGGAAAAAAAAAAGTAGTTTAAATATATAGATTCAATAAGCATCCTTCGTGTTCCAACACTACAAATGCAAACACTCCTTCTCTGTATTGAAATATGGATTCCAAACTATGTGCACCTCCCAACAGACTACTGAATAATTTACACCATCGTAAAACTGAACAACTCTCATATGCTTGCAAGAAATATTTATACTAGTTTCTTTAGTTTTGTGAGTATTTTCTGCTGTCTCAATGCCTACCAGTAAAAAAACAAACACCATACAGTGATAAGGGCAGAAATTCAAATATGACAACAAGATTACATTAGAATAAAGTTAAAAGGCCAGATTCTGGACTCTGAAAAGGCTGAGTTGGCTGCTCTGGTGTAGGGGGCTGTTTTGGGAGGAGGCCTGCAGCCAGTGCACACTGTACTCCTCTGATCTGCAGCTTGTGTAATGGCCCTGAGGCTGCTCCAGTTTGTGCTGTGGGAGTGCAAATGTGGCATACAGTCCCTTTTACCTCCCATTTCTCCACAGGCCCTGCCTCACAGGGAACACGGCTAGACTTGGGGCAAAAAGTCTGACTGAGGCTTATTGACTTCTCTGCTGAGTGTCTCAGAAGGGTGGGTAGCGAACTGACAGCACAAAACCATATGACTGGTGTGCTTAGGGTGAGTTGTGGATGGAGTTTTTGGCTTGGACTGTGAATTTCCAGACGGTGGAAGATTCAAGCCAAACCCTTAGTTTTAGTTTAATGTGGTTTTATGTTTGAATATATCGCACTGTTGCAGTACAGCTATGGTTACGGTTAATATACATGTTTTTTAAGACAAGAAAAAAGTAAACTGAGTTATTATGATTCTGAGGGTGGCTTTGGTATGAAATTAGAAATTTTATCCAACTGTTTTTTCCTTAATTGAAAATGAGGATTAAAAAAGAAGAAACACCTCCATGCTATATTGAAAGAGAGGCTTTACGTTATTTATTTTTGTGCCCCTCAAGTCGCTTTCTGCCTGAGCTGGCATTTGCTGTCTTGAATTTTGATTTTTCCATTTGGTCTTTTGAAATCCCATGAGAATACAAATTACAGAACAATCCCACGTAGGCAAAGTGGTTGGAGAACCACCAAAATAAACGGCCAAATGGTTTCCCAGATGAGTACGAAGAGATTCCCTGTGCTGAAGGGCTATCACTAGAGTTCGGTCAAATGGGGCTGACTTGTGTTAGGTCAGGGGTTCACACACCGGGATTTTCAGGGGGTTGCGAGGTTATTACATGGGGGGTCACGAGCTGTCAACCTCCACCCAAACTCCCCTTTGCCTCCAGCATTTATAATGGTGTTAAATATATGAACAAGTGGTTTTAATTGATAAAGGGAGCGGTCGCACTCAGAGGCTTGCTATGTGAAAAGCGTCACCAGTACAAAACTTTGAGAACCACTATGTTAGGTGATTACAAATCACAAAACAAAACACAACCATCTTAACACACTGTCACTATAGAAGGTCAATACAGCCTTCGACCCTTGACGCTAGCACTTCATTTTTTTGCAGCCATGCTTCTCCTGAGGTTTTATGTCTAGAAATAGCCCTGTACTTAGCCACCCCTGCAGTTATGGTGAAGATGGACCCTCATTGTGAAAGACAACAGGCATAGCAAAAATAAAAAAAATCTGGAATGCTGCTGAGGGTGAAGGACTGTATTAAATAGTGAAATTAGGATTTACAGCAATGAAAGCAGAACATGATGGAGAAAATAATAGGGACAAGAAGATTAAATATATTTCCAGTTCTATTAAATGACTCCCCATTATATATTAGTATTATTAATATGAATAATGGAAGTATTAAGAAACAATACTAGCAATAATTATACATTTTGAGGAGAGTGGGTTATGGGCATGTAGGAAGAGAGGATTTGCACTATTGCAGTTGCAGAAGTTCTCTGCTGAAATGAATGGAAACTATGCATTTGATGATTATTTCTGCAGGGTCCCATTAACAGCCTTATGGTGCAGTGCTGTATTTCAATAAACAGATGAGCTGATCTATAAAAGCCCTCCGCTCCTGGGAGTGTGCCTGATTCAGACTGCTTTTGTCTCTGTTTGTAGTTTATCTTGATCTGGGTGTGGTCCGGCTGCAGAAAGAGAGGGAATATTGCCAATCCCAAATATTTACCACTCATGAGTCAGGCTCCCCAAAATTATGAGATTTTAAAATATACATATTGTGTTTGTCTGTGCCTTCAGTTTTCTGAGACTTTAGGGGACACTTAGATCAGGCTTTCAAGATTTTTTTCCACAAGCATGAGGGCTGGAAAATACTTTTGAAAAATGAAAGCTGAGATTCACACACAATCATTTGGGAGCTGGGTCTTTAAGTAAAACATCAAATATTGTCAGAGTCAGGATACGATCATGAGAGCTGGCAATACTGCATACTGTACCAAACATACCAACAGCCAGCCTGCTTTGGCTTAACCTGAATAACTGAGCCAGAGACTATAAAAACATACAGAATCAAGGTGTTTAGAACTGCAGACTTTTCCTCTGCCTTGAAAATATGGTTTGTTGATTTAGCATCTGTTTTAGTAGTGCATATGCAGGCAAACTCCCAGTGACGCCAAAGGGAGATTTTCCTCACCGTCTTGTAAGGTTTCCTATTTTTTATGATCTTTCTGTTCAATATACCATGACTTATGATAAAGAATAGATTTTTTGTTCATATTCATATGTGGTAGGTCAGGGAAATATTTTTTCTCTTTTAAATCTTACGGGTACAAAGCTTAACTGCATTGAACCTGCACTTTAAGCAGGGATTTATAGTATCAAAGAGAAATATTGCATAGATGTTTCACTTTTTTTTTGGATGGACTTTATAAAATACTCCTGGGCAAATTCTGCACCAAAAATTAAAAATTCTGTGAGCAATATTTCAAAATTCTTTAAAATTCTGTATATTTTATTTGTCAAAATAACACAATATTATCAGGCCAGTTTCAATTATTTTGATAATTTATTTCAAAATACCTTTCAGCAAATATGTCTGTAACAATACAAAAAACAAAAAATCGGGAAAATTTTTTGACAAATAGATTCCTTACTAGGCATATTAATACAGAACTTTGAGTAATAATTCATTTAAACTACAATACAGAAACATATTTCCCGCAACTCTCAGAAGCAGTGGGTGAGTCAGGGGTGTTGGAGGTGCTGAAGGAGAGGGACGTAATTGCTGGGAAGGAGCCGGTGTGTGAACTTGGAGGGTTGTTGGGTGTGGGTAGGAGAAGTATGGAACAGGGTTTTTTTTTTTTTTTTTTGCAGGGGGAGGGATTGTTTGGGAGTTGAGGAGCCTCCACCATGCAGATCCTGGCTGACCCTTAGCCTCTCTCAGTCAGGCACATCTGCCATGTTGCCCCTGCACCCGACCATCCCAATGTGTCCCTACACACCCACTCAGCCACCCCCTCCCCCCCATGTGGCCCTGTACCCCCTTCCCCCATCCCCATGCATCCCTGCACCTCCACTCAGCCACCCCCTCCTTTCTGTCCCCATGTCCCTGCATCCCCACTCCCATTCAGTTCCTGCCCCACTCTGTTCCCCTCACTAGCCCTTTTGAATCCATCTGTCACACTCCCCAGCAGCTCCATTCCTTCCACACTGTCCATCTCCCCATATTCTGTGCCTCCTGATCTGGCCTCATGGGCAGGGCACTGTGAGGAATGCAGCCCCTTCTCTTCCCTGTACATAGCTGGGGCTGCTCCTGCCCAGGAGCAGCTGCCCTCTGTTCTGGTTCCACAGCAGCCCCTGGTGGGGGGAAAAAGGTGCAACTGCAGCACCTCTCCAGCAGAACACATTTTCTGTGGAGGAAAAAAAATTCTGTGCAGCAGATGAATTCTGCGCATGCACAGTGGTGCAGAATTCCCCCAGGAGTAATAAAACCACAATACACTTAAAAGCAGAGTTTACTTGAAAGCGGGGGAGGAGGAGGCAAATAATACAGAAATTCACCTGTAGAGACATGAGTTCAAATCCTGACGCTAAGCACAAGTGAAGTTGTAGTGGAGCACTCTCATCCAAGTTTCCATGTGTACACACCACAAAACCACCAATTAATAGTGGAAATTACTGTTGGCGGGAAAACCAAAAATAAAATAACAGGAGTATTACAGTTCACGGTGGTGGTATGTATTAAACAGGACAATAGTAGCTTCCCACTGTGACAAACACAACACAGGTTCCACTGATTGGGCCCAGAGGAGGTTCCCATTTGGCTCAACTGGTAAAACTGTTGCCAACAACCTAGCAGGGCCCAGTTCAATGGCCAGATGTGCCTGATGTAATATTGTCCACAAGCTTCTACAACCTAAGTTGAAAGAGAATCTTGTTTATCTAGTAGTAAGTAGTAAGGACTTTATCCTCTGTAGCCCAGCCACAGTGTATTATGCTTTATACACTGTCCAGTACATTCCACTATCTAGTCCATTTTAACCTCACTGTATTATGCTCTCAAAGCCAACATTATTGGTCCCAAAGTTTAATTATTTTAGTGCCACCTGTCTATTTTTCTGTATTGTAAAGTCCTAAGTAGATTGTTTTCCTGAAAGCTGACAGTCTAAATGACAGAGACAGATTGACAGAAAAGACCAGACATAATCTAGTGGTGAAGGATAGTTTAGACTTGGGGATGATTTCATCCTCGCTTTCATAACCCAGTCGGTTATATTTTATAAGACGTGTATAATTGAACCACAAAAGACAATCCCCACAGATTCCTAGCTAAATATCAGACTGTACATAGACCACACAAGGGTGAACGGGCACATTCTCAAAAAGATGACTTCCTTTGCCGATAAATGCTTTCTAAGCCAAGGCTGCAGCTTTGCCGTCTTCAAGCAAATCCATTGATCCGATGACTGATGTATTCCAGATGGAAACCACATTCACTTTCCAATGTGTACACACTCAATGAATCTCCCTGTTCTGTGGTCTGAATTAGTTCTGACTGTGATAAACTGTGACCCCCCCAGAATTCTCCAGTCATCATTTTCTTTGTAAGGCATAAAAAAAGTCAGAATGACAATAACAACGGAAATATCACCGTGACAACAAAATGAGTCACTGCCAGTTTAGCTAGTCAGTATGCCCTGGTACACAAAGATGATATGCAAGGAAATGCTCTTTGTGCAGAAAAGGTCTGCAGTATAACTGCTGGAGGAAATAGCTTTGTGTCCTACCTATCAGGTTTAGAACAGCTAGAATCATAGCAGTGTTGGCTAAAAAAACTGCATAGAACTCAGATTTGTTTACTTTAGAAGAATGAAAGTCTACATAGAGGGAGCCTTTTTTCAGGAGACCCTAAAAAATTGTGGTCCTGTCTACACTTTTTCCCTATTAAGAATCCGAAGGCCCTGTTAATAAGAACTAGTATTTATGCTAGCATCCTTACAGAAAATCTTCCCACACCCCATATAAGTAGCTTGTTTTTGTAGCCTGCCAATATTGTAGCTTGCATGTCAGATTTGATTGCATTTCAGAGATGGGTGAAGTGATAGGTAGTCTGCCTGAAAGCAGTCCTTCACCCCAGAGGTGGGTGCATTTTAGTTTTGGGCAAGCTTAAGTGATCCTTCTCTGTATGTACTGTAGTTTAGAAAGGGTTCAATTCTGCTACCCTTGTTCTCATTGAGTAGTACTTTCCTCCAAAGCCAGGTCAATTGAAGTCAGTGAACTACGTGGAGTTCACTTCTCAACATAAATAAGGCAGGCAGAATTGGCCCCAAATACTTCTTTGGGGATGAAAAAAGATCTACTGTAAATGTAAGACAGCATTAGGACATAAACATTGTCACAAAGGGAGTAGTGTTTATATACTTGGACTGAATTTAGTTTGACTGCTAGTTGGATCTAATGGTAAATGTGCTAATCATGACAAAAGCAGAGCAATTAATTTGAACACTGGTAGACATAATGTTGGCATTGCTGACTACAAGCAAAGGAAATCTTCCCTTCTTACAACACACATTTTTCTTCCCCAGGGAGCTTTTATGATAGCTATTAGAGAATTGTTCATTTCAATTACACCAGGGGAATGGTGCAGTGACATGTAACTGAGATTTTAATTAAGCTGCTAACGATTATGATGTGTGAGGGGAGTCTTTGTTTACTTGCTTGTGTACTCTAAGTTAGATTTCTGTACAAGCTTCGGGTTTTTCTTTGCTGCGTCGACATGCCCTGTGTAACCTGACACAAGTCACTTAACCTGTCTTTATCAGATCCCTCTCTGTATAAGGGGGATAATAATATTGCCCTTCTTGGGGGGTGTTGTACTTTCATTAGTGTTTTTGAGGCTCTTAAATATGATAGTGATGGTGGCCATATAAATATTGAAATAGAACCATAAAGGATACTCTGTTGAATCCTCAACAGCAAAGGGCTTTTTGCTGGGTCACCTACAGGAGGACCCACCTTTGGGGATGTGGTGGGAAATCTTTGGCAACAGAAAGTCTACCAAGTCAACCCCTCCTTCAGCATTCCTTTGGATCCAAAATTGTATGCGGGGGACCTCCCCGAGCTCTGGAGATGCTAGGAACTGGAAAGTGCCTCCCCTCCTCCCCCGTGTACATCATGTGACCTTAGGGGATAACTGCAGAGGGGAACCAGCCAGAGACTCCAGGTGGTAGGACCAGGAGCCGCCAAAACAAGAGCCACTTGACATTCCAGACAAAAATGTAGAATGTTCTCAGACCATCTGTGATTGGCTGTTTGCTCCAAGCCTCTCCTCCCACTCAGTCTCTTCACCTCAGTTTCACTCCATATCTGCCCCTCCTATCTTCTTCTCCTCACCCCTGCCTCCTCACGCTGCTGTCCTTCCCTTTTATTTCTATGTAATGGATCCCCTCTTACCACCCCAGCCCCCCAAAAACTGTGTAACAAACATGCCATCTGCCACCATCGCATTGCTCCTTCTGCTTGTGTGTTCTATCCCTTTGCCTATTTGGATTATAAACTCTTTGGCACAGGAGCGTCTACTATTCTGTATTTGTGCAGTGCCTAGCACAATGGGGCCCCATTCTTGGCTGGCCCTTAGGAACTATGTAATAAACACAATAATTATCCTATGTTTCAAGAACCACACTGATTTCTCCTTGCAGGATTTTATTACCTCCTGGTTGCAAGTAGAATAAGCCAGAGTGGCTTGGTTTTGTACTCCAAGCAGCAAAGATGAAAATAAATGTAGGAATATATGTTTCCCAATGTGTTCTTCCCCATTAAAGTGAGACAAAGCCATGCTGCTGCAATCCACTTACAGATGACAGGTGGTTTCTTTCTCCACAAAACATTGAATAACCAGGGGACAAATACCTCCAATATGCAGTTTTACAGCTGGGGTCTTGTTTTGTCTAGAGCCACTGTAATTCAGGTTTACATTCAGCTGTTTGCCAAGGTTATGAACTCTGATAAACAAAGAGTCTCACTTGAAAATGGTCTCAATCATGGATTTATATGTTTTAAGGCTAGAAGGGACAATTATAATAATCTCATCTGACCTCCCGCAGTTGCGAAAAAGGCTAATATCATTCTGGGGTGTATTAACAGGAGTTTCATATGTAAGACAAGGGAGGTAAATTGTCCTGCTCTACTCAGCACAGGTTAAGCCTCAGCTGGAGGATTGCATCCAGTTCTGGGCACCACACTGAGAAACAAAAATGCCAAAAGGGTTACAAAACTTGACCTCTGAGGAAAGTTAAAAAACTAGCCATGTTTAGTCTTGAAAAAAGAAGACTAAAAGGGGACCTAATAACAGTATTCAAATATATTAAGGGCTGTCATAAAAGAGGATGGTGATCAGTTGTTCTCCATGTCCACTGAAGATAGAACAAGAAGTAATGGGCTTCACCTGCAGCAAGGGAGATTTAGGTTAGATTATTAGGGAAAGTTTTCAAACTGTAAGGGTAGTTAAGCTCTGGAAAAGATTTCCAGAGGAGGTTGTGGAACCCCATCATTGGAAGTTTTTAAGAACAGGTTGGACAAACATCTTTCAGGGACGGTCTAGCATGGGTGGCGCGTAATGGAGGCTTGGGGAGGCTAAGCCTCCCCAAACCTCCACTAATGCTCCCCGTCATGGCCCAGGGCTGGGCCGCGGCAGGGCTCAGAGCTCCTCCAGGTGGCAAGGCCTGGGGTGGGCAGACGTGCAGGCCAGCACTTGGGACAGCTCAGGTGGGCGGGCTGGAGCTCCGCCAGCCGTGGTGGGGGGCTCAGGGTTCCTCTGGCCCCAGCAGGTGAGAGCAGGGGAGGTGGGGGCAGAGTGGCGGTAGGGCCTTAGGCAAAAGGGATGGGGTAGGGGCTAGGCCTCAGGCAGAAGGGGTGGGGCAGGGGGCTAGCCTCCCCGAAAGGGGGGTTCCTGTGCTGCCCATGTGGTCTAGGATTACTGGGTTCTGCTTTAGTGCACAGGGCTGGATTTGATGACTTCTTGAGCTCTGTTCCAGCCCTGCATTCCTATGATAACACAGGCCACAAACCAGAGCTCTATGAACAGAAGATCTTGAAGAAGAATCTGCTGTCTCTCTCTCTTGCTAACACACATGGGAACTCAGATATCAGTGAAAAAGAAGTTTCCCATTGAGGAGATACTTTTGTTAGAGTTGATATGTAAAGAATGAACACACACAGACTCTATGCTGGCTGAGGGAATTTTAGAGGCATCGTACGGTATGGAGGCCTCTATCCATAGGAATGATACACCACAGACTTTAGGTTGATAGCACAAGGGAACCCAGGTGTCTGTAAAACCGATACCTTTTCCCTTGTAAAACAGACAGATACAAAATCAAAATAAGACAGTTCCTTGATAAATTACAGAAGATCTCACAAACAGGGTTAAAGAAATTAGAGTCTCACAAACAAGGGTTGAAGAAAATGATTTCCCCCCTAGATTTTTCCAGCAGGATTAGAAAATGGAATTAAATTGACATCCTAACAGATAATGGCTGCTGTTCATCAGAGCTGATGACATGGGATTGACTCAGCCAAAGTGGAGACACGTAAGAAATACTCATTGGGATAGGTGACGTAGTGAAAATGACAAAGGCTTGAATTCAAAATACACCATGAACACCAGGAGGATAAATTTTCCAGAAAAAGGGAAGGGAGAGAAAAGCACTAAAATACACAAATGAAGGATTATCCTCATTTATAACAAAAGCAGGTACATAATTTTCAGATAGAAATATGACTGGTTTTGTTCCATTACTCCTAAAATTACAGTAAGTGAAAGAGACTAGAGAAACATTATTGAATTTTGTGTATAGTCAACTCCACTATTTGAATGACACATGCCCTTCACAGGCCCTGCAAAAGAATGACTGCCAGTGATACCAGCTGCAGAGCTAAAGCCAAACAGGCTGGTGTGCCCATAAGGTGATGGGGAAGCCAGTCTGAGCCTGTTTGATGGTGTTGCTCTCAAGTCTTCACAAAAGACCAATCTACACCTTAAACAGGGATGCAGAACCAATCCTATAACATTCTAACGTAATTTTAAAAATGTTTCAAAATCTCCTATTTCAAGGATGCTCTAGCACAAGTTTTATTAGTTAATTTCCCCAAAACTTCAAATGGGTAGTGTTCCTTTAAGCAATCCATTGTGTTTTTGCCGATGCGGCTGGAACTTGAAATCACCCCTTGTTCAAGTTCTTTTGTTAAAACAAGGTGAACAGCAGGAAAGCATGTAGGGTGTTTAACAAAACATGTAAAGAGAGCATGTTATGATCTAACAGACAAAAGCTATACACAGGACAACAGTGCAAACCCAACGACTTCTGGTGACATTTTTGCTGCAATTAACCTAGGAAGGCTTCGTAAAAATGGGTTATTAAGGAGGGGTTTGAAGGAAAGTGTTTGTTTGGGAACTGGGAGGATGTGCTCCTTGCATGTGGCAGCATAAAAAAGATTCACAGCAGAGAATGAGAGAAGTAGCCAAAGGAAACAGGCCAGGAATGAAAAGGAGTGTAGGAAGAAGTAATGTAATAAGGGAATTTAAGCCACAGATGGACACAACCTTAGAACAGACATTTTCATGACAGGAAGGAACCTTAAGCTTTACTTAGAGCTGCAAGATCTTAAAATCAGCCTCTGCAGGGTTACAGCTGTTTCTAAATACATAAGTTAGGGACCAACTTCCAGCTTTGGAAGAAGAGTTCATATAATTTATTTTTTCTTGCTGGCTTTTTCAGATGGCATAATTTTAGCAAAGTAGAAATGCACACTTCGTTCTGATGTTGAGGAACCCTAGACACTTTTTCCTTAATACAAGAAAATGAAATTTCCTGTGTAAGGATTTTCATACTTTCCCCTTAGATGGAGCTCTTGTTCAACAAAGAAGCCCATTGTGACATAGATTAAAATCACACTAAAGGGAAACACAGCTCCTGTACAAGAAAGTCAGTTTTAAATAGCTTGTTTGTGCAATAATTGCGGCTCCCCAGTTCATGAGATTTATGTTAACCGAGTTGTTCTTAGTACCAATTCCCACAGGATTGGTAACTGTGTCACAAACCAGGATTTTTAGAGGGCTTGGGACAAGATAGACAACACTTCCCAGGCCTAATGGGGGCACAGGGATGCAATGAGGGAGTTGGTAACATATGAAGGTGGGCAAAACTGACAAGGAAAGGTGCACTTAGCCAGTGTGTAGGGTAAAGTCCACACTTAGTTTTAGAGGGTGCTGTACAGTCCTGCAGTGGCCTATACCTAATTTCCTATTTATGTCTAATAATGAAAAAATCCTAAGAGTTGACACTAATATAACGCTCTTCATTCATAGCTCTCCGGGTATTTCACAAAGGAGGGCAAATATTTATTTCTCCATCTGAAAAATAGGGATGATTAGTGGCTGTGCAACTAAAGTAAGTCAACTGGCTTTTCAACGTTGAGCAGACCAATGCCTAAATAACTTTACAAATCTGGGCCTTAGTGCCTATGTCACTTTTGAAAGCGGGGAAGAGCTGAGAAAGAAAACAAAGGAAATTAGCTGTGCTACCAGCTAACCAAACAGCATGCACAAACCTCTTAGGACACCAAAAATCTAATCCTGTTCTTTAAAAAGGTACATTTTATTAAAAACAAAAAGGAAAAAAATACATCTGGAACTTAGGCTCTTGCTAGATTTTAAAACAATTACAAAAAAGTAAGCACCCAAAACAGTTAAGGGTTCAGCTTAAAGGTTACAAGCAAACAAAAGCTTCAGGGGTTAGCACAGAGGAGCTCCATAAGCCAAAATAAGATATAAACCTGATAGCATTTAACTAAATATTCCCTATCCAAATGATTTCTTCTAGGTATGGAAGACACATTTTCATACCTGGTTCAAACCTTACACAGCATTTCTGCTTATAGCATTGCTGCTCTGTGTCCCTGCAGCCCAGAGAACAACAGACAAAGGGAAAGTTTCTTTCCCCATTTTAAAAGTTCTACCTTCCCATTGGCTCTTTTGGTCAGGTGCCCACTCCTTTTCTTTACCTGGGGGGCTTTTAACCCTTTACAGGTAAAGCAAGCAGAGAACAGCTACCAAGAGGGATTTTACAGCTAACTGGCTGGTTGGGTATTCATAAAAGGGAGCTATCCCCTGATTCATTTATCAAAAGTGCCTAGCACAAATTAGAAAAATAACAATATAAAAAATAACAGTGCTTATTAAGAAGCACTTATTAAAAAGCTGGGAAATTCTCTGTGCAGGAGAGACCAGTTCAGACCATCTCTCTTTGAACTAAACTTGGTTGGAGAAATCTTTAGCAAGGCTATAAACATGCAAGCAGCCATTTTTTAAAAACTGGTCAATCAGTGATCCTGAAGCCACCAAATTGTTACTTAGCAACTACCCAGAGCTGATTAACCCTTCAGGGAGTACCATGTATAAGCCACATAATTAAAAAGAATGAAATACAGAATTTCAAAAATACCAGCCCACTCTTTGTAATGATCTGGATGAAGCATGAATTATGACTCTTAGGCCTTGTCTATACAGGGTAAATCAATCTAAGTTACGCTACTCCAGCTACGTGAATAACATAACTGTAGGCAACGTAGCTTAGGTCGACTTACTGCAGTGTCTACACGATGCTGCGTTGATGGGAGACGCTCTCTGGTCGACTTCCCTTACTCCTCTTGTTCCGGTGGAGGACCAGAGTCAACCGGAGAGCGCTCTGCGGTCAATTTAGCAGGTCATCACTAGACCCGCTAAATTGACCCCCGCTGCATCGATCGCAGCAGTGTCGATTCCCAGTAAATGTAGACATGGCCTTACTGTAGAAGAGTATGGCAAGACAGAAGTAAATTAATTTAGTGCTGTCATCAGCAGTCAGATTTTTCCCAGTGAGTCAGCCTTTGTCAGAAAAGGATCAATAGATCCGCCAAAGCTACTAGTGAAAAGGAATTAGAATTCATTTGCTGGCAACATTCAGCATTTACTCACATCCAGGAGGACCATAATTTCTATTTTACATGCAAACTCAGGGATTTATGATATAAGCCTTCTAATTTAGCTTTTTCAGTAAAAAGGAAAAGTGTCAAGTGTTTCTGAAGTGTGCAGCTGTTGCGACACCTGTTGTGGGGGCAGAGGGGAGGGGAATGTTGATTTTAAAACAAAAGTGCCAGCCAGAAAGTAGGGGGCCATTGCATAGCAGCGAGAAGGGTGGGGGTAGAGTGGATGGGATAGGAAAGCTGAAGAAGACAAAGCAAAAATGTGTGGAGGACAAATGGTAACAGGAGAGGAACACCAGATAAACTGTGCTGGAAGAATGGGAAACATGGTGTATTTTGCCATTGTTTTGTAGGAATTATTTGAGGAAGACTAGAACCCCTGGCTATATTTATATACTGCAATACACAGCTGAGGGCCCATTCCTAAAGATGTGTTCATGAGTAATCTAAATTTCATCGTTTGGAACACTAAACACTAGTACCTCTGCACTAGGTACTGTAAATATTTAATAGCAAATTGGCCCCGATTCTTAGTTACACCATTCCTGTGCTTGGGACAGGAACATGGTGTCTGTGTGTGTTGAAGTGGAGGAGGGAGAGGCAATGATGGCTTTAAGACAGAGACAGACTGGGACGGACTGAGGGCTGCTCTAATTCTATGCTCTGCCACCCTGAACCCCTGGCAAACGAACAGCAGAGTGCTCTGGCCCTGCCCCTTCTTTGTTCCATATCTCCCCCACCCCACTCCTGTCACATCTCTGATCTGGAAGATTAAGAGCAGGGCTGGAGTAAGAAATGGTAAGCCAGCTCTTCTTCAGCCAAAAAGGCAAGGATAAAGCTTCCAGAGGGGCCTTAGTGTAACTGAGAATTGAGCCCATTAGTTCTCCAATTAACTACCGGGATCTGAGTTCAAGATTCTGTTTCTCTTTCAACAGTTAATGATACCACTGAAAGCAGAGCAGGGAACGGTATTCTCTGAACTATGTTAGGTGTTAAGCTATCCTATGTGATTCTTGGACTATGCTTCAGCATCACCTCCCATTCGACCTGGGAGGAAGCACTACAGTCTCAAATGACTTCATTATTCAAATCCTGCAAAGATGTCTCCTTTAGCACAGGCAGGGAAAAAGAGAGCCCAATATGGTTGCCCTGATCAGCTTTTACATGGTAAATATTGTATTCTTTCAAAGAAAGGTTGAAGCCATCATTCATCATCAAGAGCAGGAAAGGGCAAAGGATTAATGATAAAGATTGGGTTTTTTTTATTTAATCTTTAAAAATCTGCCAGTTTCACATCTAGGCCTTCACATGTTGAGCCTGTTTTTTTAGTTATTTATTGCTTCTTTTCTTTTTTGCCAGTTAGATACCACAGTGAAAAGCACCACAGAATCTTGAGATATAATATTCATGGCAAAGGAGAGTGTGATTTAAGTTTTTCTAAGGCTCAGGTTATCCTAAGGGATCAATACAGATGTAGGGGTTTGCCCTCTGGATTTCCGTGCAGGATCAGACCCTAAGATTGCAACAGCACTTCTGTATAAGCCACTGTTTTAAGAGGCTCGTAACTTTCCACATATGTGATTTTATATTTGTGTATAGCCTTTTTTGAATGATGCCATACAAAATGACAATCAGTAACCAAAGTAGGTTAAAAAAAAATGGAAGGCAGAATAAATTTAAGCAGGGCTGGCATTTTGTCTCTAGCATTGCTTCACTGCACTCCTTAGAATAGGTAAAGTCTGCAAGAAATTAAAGAGATTGATTGTAAGCTCATTTGGACAGGAAGCATTTTTAGTGACTGTACAACACTATGTATACTTACAGCCACTCATTAATAATATTATTTTACTTTTGCATGGGGGTTAACTGCAGCATGGACGCAATCCCACAAAGTGATGAGGGTCCTTGACTCTGACTGAAGCTTCATTGGGAGTTGCAGATGCTCTGTACCTTGTAGGATGATGTTTTAAGTCACAAAGCAAGTCTGTGTCTGAGCTAAGACGCAAACTAAGGAACTATGACACCAAATCCCTTGTCCTAACCGCTATATGACATCCCCTTCATTTTAACAGGTTTCAGAGGAACAGCCGTGTTAGTCTGTATTCGCAAAAAGAAAAGGAGTACTTGTGGCACCTTAGAGACTAACCAATTTATTTGAGCATGAGCTTTCGTGAGCCACAGCTCACTTCATCAGATGTGTACCGTGGAAACTGCAGCAGACTTTAATCATTTTAAGTTGATATTGGTGTATGTAGATGACAAGTGTTCCTTCTACCGGCCTAAAATTTATTTAATAAAGAGTTAAATCTTATGGCATAGTCCATCCTACCCTTCTTCCCGTCCCCCAACCAAAACCATAGTCATATCATTTCTTTAAATTAGAATATAATGGGCATGCATCTAGATGCGCAGGTGTCGTTTTACATTCAGCCATGTAGAGAAGCAGGTCGTTCTTTTTCCAATCTTGGCAAAAGGCCATTCTTAAATCAAAACAATTTTGTTATCTTATGAAAACTGAGGCCCTTGCAAGAATACATTCCTTGCTGTGTTTGGGTATTTTTATGGGTCTGGGGCCAACAGAAGGCAAGAGAGTTCAAGAAGGAGAAAGATTCAGGTCTTACAGTTCTGAAGATTATGAATCTATTTGGGCAATACAAGTCACAATCTTACTACAGGAATCTAGCTTCTGTTGCTTAACAACATGGAGACTTTCGAGAGGTAAGAAGAGTACAAAGGCATCGACATATTAAGATGTAGTTATAGAAATCAGAATGAACACACTGTGGACAAAAATCCTACCGAGACAGGATTTTTGCCCACTTGAGGTGAATATTGGTCTAAATTACACAGTGGCAAATTCAGACAGTGTGACTTGTTCATGGATAATTGACATCAACGCTACATGCACTCCTGGTTGCATAACAGGCAACCCGCGCAGGACTCACTTTTAATGCCATGGGCCAAACTGGAGTCACGTGCTTTTTCCATATTAAGGGAGCCAATTGTTTAGCTACTAGTAAATTCATCATTAAACAACACATTGCCACTCCCACCCAAGGCTGTTAAAGCAATTTACAAGCATTAATTGAAGATCCATTTGAAAATGGATGAAGGGAAGTACAGACAGATTAAGGTGACTATTTCCTCCCTCGCTTCCAGCCCAGGTAGATTAGCTGGGCACAGGAGTTCTCTGCAGGCAAATTCTGGGATTGCCTACACTGTGAAGTGGCAGCAGAGCCCATACAAGGAAGCTATGCCATCCTACAGGCTTATGTAGTTTTCACGACCCAAATCCTCCTCTCTCCCTTTACAAACACGGGGTGGTGGTGGTGGTAAGGAAGACTGGAGGAACCACTGAGTGGCAATCCTTTGGGCCAGACTCCCTACACTGCCCTCCAACTAGGGTTGCCAGGTGTCCGGTTTTCGACCAGAATGTGTGGTTAAAAAGGGACCCTGGCAGCTCCAGTCAGAACAGCTGACTGGGCCACTAAAAGCCTGGTTGGCCACATTATCTCCAACTCCAGTGATTGCAACAGCACAAAGAGCCCTCTACCCCTTCTCCATAGCTGCACTCTGCCTTGGCGGGGGAGAGAGGATCTCTTGAGTGGCAACCCCACACCGCACCTGCAGCAAGAGAAACCCTTCTGCACCTATGGAGAAGAGGCTGCATTTAGTGTTAGGAGACTTATTCAGGGCCATATGGGGAACCAATGGCAAAGCCAGGACTAGAAGCTCCAGCATCCAGATCCCAGGCCCAATCTCTAAACACGAGACTGTATCCCTACAACAACTTTAAACCAACACAAATAATTTAAAGAATTCAGAGCATTGATGAATGTGCTCATGTACTTATAAGGCATCAATATCTTCATACTAATGCAGGGGTGGGCAAACTACATCCTGGCCCATCAGGGCCTTGGATCTGGCCTGTGGGATTGCCACCCCTGTGGCACCGTGGGCCCCGCGCCGCTCCTGGAAGTGGCCGGCACCATGTCCCTGCGTTGGGTGGGGGGGAGAGCAGAGGGGTCAGTGCACTGCCCTCGCCTCCAGGCACCGCCCCCTGCAGCTCCCAGGCTGGGAATGGGGAACTGTGGCCAATGGGAGCTTTGGGGGAGGTATCTGCAGGCAAGGGCAGTGCACGGAGTCCCCAGGGGCCACAGGGATGTGGTGCTGGCCGCTTCTGGGAGCGGCGTGGGGTCGGACCAGGGCAGGCGGGGAGCCTGTCTTAGCCCCGCTGCATGCCGCTGCCACCCTGGAGCCACTCCAGGTAAGCGGTGCTGGGCTGAAGCCTGCACCCCAAACCCCCTGCCCTGAGCCCCCTTGTACACCCCTCACCCCTCCTACACCCTAACCCCCTGCCCTGAGCCCCCTCCCACATTCCGCACCCCCTCCTGCACCCGTGCCCTGAGCCCCCTCATACACCCTGCACCCCTCCTGCACCCCAACTTTCTGCCCTGAGCCCCCAGCTGCACCCGCCACCCCTCCTGCACCCCAGCCCCCTACCCTGAACCCTCTTCTGCTCCCCTGCACCCCCTCCTGCTCCCCTGCCCTGAGCTCCTTCCTGAATACTGCACCCCATCCCACACCTTGCACTCCCTCCTGCACCTCAACCCCCTGCCCCTGCCCCTGCCCCCGCCCCAGCCCCAGCCCTAGTCCTACATTCATGGCTCTGCATGCAATTTCCCCACCCAGATGTGGCCCTTGGGCCAAAAAGTTTGCCCACCCCTGTACTAATGCTTGTGCCCCATGGGTTCCCCTATTTCACTCATCACCTCCATATTGGTGCACATAATAAAATTAATTCCGCACATGGATGTAAAAAAAAATAGAGGGAATAGGTGCTATTCCCATTTCTCCCACTGATTTTTTCATAGATATCAAGGTCAGAAGGGACCATTATGATCATCTAGTCTGATCTCCTGCACAACACAGGCCACAGAATCTCACCCACCCACTCCTGCAGAAAACCTCTCACCTATGTCTGAGCTATTGAAGTCCTCAAATCGTGGTTTAAAGACTTCAAGGAGCAGAGAATCCTCCAGCAAGTGACCCGTGCCCCATGCTACAGAGGAAGGCGAAAAACCCCCAGGGTCTCTTCCAATCTGCCCTGGAGGAAAATTCCTTCCCGACCCCAAATATGGCCATCAGCTGAACCCTGAGAATGTGGGCAAGATTCACCAGCCAGATACTACAGAGAATCCTTTCCTGGGTAACTCAGATCCCACCCCATCTAACATCCCATCACAGGCCATTGGGCCTATTTACCATGAATATTTAAAGATCAATTGATTGCCAAAATCATGTTATCCCATCGTACCACCTCCTCCATTGTCAAAGGATCACAGAAATGTAGGGCTGGTAGAGACCTTGAGAGATCATCAAGTCCAGCCCCCTGCTCTGAGGCAGGACCAAGTAAACCTAGACCATCGCTGACAAGTGTTTGTCCAACATGTTCTTAAAAACCTCTAGTGATGGAGATTTCACAACCTCCCTTAGAAGTATATTCCAGAAGTTAGCTATGCTCTTTACCTACCCTTGGAGTGTCTGGTATAAGTGGTGTTCAACTGTAATCCATGGAGCACTTGCTGGTGGTCCTTGGCCAGAGGGTCATTAAGTTATAGTCAGAAAGCTTTTCCTAATATCTAACCTAAATCTCCTTTGCTGCAGATTAAGGCCATTATTTCTTTTCCTACCTGCAATGGACATGGAGAACAACTGATCACCGTCCTCTTTATAACAGCCCTTAACATATTTGAAGACTCTTATCAGGTCCACCCTCAGTCTTCTGTTCTCAAGACTAAACAAGGCCAGGTTTTTTTAACCTTGCCTTATTGAACAGGTTTTTATCATTTTTGTTGCTGTCCTCTGGACTCTCTCCAATTTGTCCATGTCTTTCTTAAAGTGTGGTGCCCAGAAGTGGATGCAGTTCTCTAGCTGTGATGTTACCATTGCCAAGTAGAACAGGACAATTACCTCCCATGTCAATAAATCCCAGAATATTAGCCTTTTTTTGCATTTGAATCAAATTGTTCACTCGTATACATTTTGTGATCCGCTAGAGCTCCCAGTTCCTTGTCAGCAGTACTACCAGCGAGCCAGTTGTTCCCAATTGCGTAGTTATGCTTTTGATTTTTTTCTTTCCTAAGTGAAGTACTTTGTCAAACCACCTCTCTCTGCCTGTTTCCCCTCCCCCTCTGTCTTGTCTTGTAAGATTGTAAGATCTATGGGCCAAGGAGTGTCTCTTGTGTTTGTACAGCACCTGATTCCACTGGGATTCTGATCACAGTTGGGGTTTCCATGCACTACAGTAACATTAGGAATTCTTATTCCTAATGGCATACCACTTTTTTCAGCATTGGAAAATTGCCTCTAAAATGAGTTTGGATCTTTGGAGTTTGGATCTAGCTACAATCTCTAAAAATACAGGATTCTGTTCCATTACTGTGGTGATTTTAGTCTCCAAAACGCTACTGTGGTAGCAGCTCTCTACCTACCTTTGGAGTGTCTGGTGTAAGTGGTGTTCAACTGTAGCCCATGGAGCACTTGCTGGTGGTCCTTGGCCAAAGGGTCATATGATGCTGGCTCCTCCTGCTTGCTATTTATTACAGTCATATTAAAGACAGCTAAAATAGCTTCCTAATAGTACTTTTTCCATGTAAGCAAAATGCAACAGGGGATGTTGATCCTTTGGGAATGTGAGGGGAGTTGACAAAGAGAAACCTTTAAGCTGCAGTCCATACTCTGTGAAAGCTTGAGAATTCCTCTTGTATAGTGCATACCTAATGGCACAATTCTGTATCATTTCTTGGATTTTTTTTTTTTTTGGTGAGGTACAGTGATCAGTTGATGCTCTGAAGAAACTATTAAATACTCAAAAGTCAGGACATGATTTTATGATTGCACACACAACCTTAACTCTGCACCCTGCTATTGCAGATTTAACAGTACAACTTTGATTTGTCATAAGGAAGTTATTCGAAATATAGTTATCTATATCACAGGGCTGCAGCTGTCCCCATCCATTGATACTAACTAAAGACTTGAAGAGATTAATTACATGCTTAAAGTTAGAAATGTGGTTTTATATATATGTATATATGTAAAATGGTTGCAGCTGTCTCCTTTCCATTGATACTAACTGAAGCCTTGATGAGACTAATTACATGCTTAAAGTTAAGCATGTGCCTAAGTGCTTTGCTGGCTCAGGGCCAGAGTGCTCAATATCTTGTTGGATCAAACTTTAACTACTTACTGTAGTCAGTACTTGGGGGTATCTTAGCTATGACAAGGTCTGCACCTGTCATTCTTATGGTTTGTAAACTCTTCAAGGTGTGCTATAACTAATAATGATCATCATAAAAAGAAAAGGAGTACTTGTGGCACCTTAGAGACTAACCAATTTATTTGAGCATGAGTTTTCGTGAGCTACAGCTCACTTCATCGGATGCATACCATGGAAACTGCAGAAGACATTATATACACACAGAGACCATGAAACAATACCTCCTCCCACCCCACTGTCCTGCTGGTAATAGTTTATCTAAAGTGATCATCAAGTTGGGCCATTTCCAGCACAAATCCAGGTTTTCTCACCCTCCGCCCCCCCCCCCCCCCAACTCACTCTCCTGCTGGTAATAGTTTATCTAAAGTGACCACTCTCTTCACAATGTGTATGATAATCAAGGTGGGCCATTTCCAGCACAAATCCAGGTTCTCTCACTCCCTCACATCCACCAATGTGATATATGCCATCATGTGCCAGCAATGCCCCTCTGCCATTTACATTGGTCAAACTGGACAGTCTCTACGTAAAAGAATAAATGGACACAAATCAGATGTCAAGAATTATAACATTCATAAACCAGTCGGAGAACACTTCAATCTCTCTGGTCACGCAATCACAGACATGAAGGTCGCTATCTTACAACAAAAAAACTTCAAATCCAGACTCCAGCGAGAAACTGCTGAATTGGAATTCATTTGCAAATTGGATACTATTAATTTAGGCTTAAATAGAGACTGGGAGTGGCTAAGTCATTATGCAAGGTAGCCTATTTCCCCTTGTTTTTTCTTAAACCCCTCCCCCCCCCCGACATTCTGGTTAAACTTGGATTTAAACTTGGAGAGTGGTCAGTTTGGATGAGCTATTGCCAGCAGGAGAGTGAGTTTGTGTGTGTGTGTGTTTCGGGGGGGGGGGGTGAGAAAGCCTGGATTTGTGCTGGAAATGGCCCACCTTGATTACCATGCACATTGTAAGGAGAGTGGTCACTTTGGATGAGCTATTACCAGCAGGAGAGTGAGTTTGTGTGTGTATGGGGGTGGGGGGGGGGTGAGAAAACCTGGATTTGTGCTGGAAATGGCCCACTTTGATTATCATGCACATTGTAGGGAGAGTGGTCACTTTGGATAAGCTATTACCAGCAGAAGAGTGAGTTTGTGTGTGTGGTTTTTGGAGGGGGGTGAGGGGGTGAGAGAACCTGGATTTGTGCAGGAAATGGCCCACCTTGATTATCATACACATTGTGAAGAGAGTGGTCACTTTAGATAAACTATTACCAGCAGGAGAGTGAGTTTGTGTGTGTGTGTGTGTGGGGGGGGGGGGGGCGGAGGGTGAGAAAACCTGGATTTGTGCTGGAAATGGCCCAACTTGATGATCACTTTAGATAAGCTATTACCAGCAGGACAGTGGGGTGGGAGGAGGTATTGTTTCATGGTCTCTGTGTGTATATAATGTCTTCTGCAGTTTCCACGGTATGCATCCGATGAAGTGAGCTGTAGCTCACAAAAACTCATGCTCAAATAAATTGGTTAGTCTCTAAGGTGCCACAAGTACTCCTTTTCTTTTTGCGAAGACAGACTAACACGGCTGTTACTCTGAAAAATGATCATCATGTTTTCAAACTCTTGAGGTCTCCTTTTTCAACAGTAGTATGCTAACAGTGTGAGCAAGCCAGGACTTTGGCATTGTTCAAAGTTTCTCTTTTGTAAAGTGCGCACTTGCCCTCCCCCCTGAACAATGAAGGAACATATATCCATGGATTCAGATGACAGCAGTATTGTTAAAGGGAGCTTATGTGACTGATTCCCCATACGACTTCAGTGTACCCCACAATCCAGCACATCATTCTGAAAAGCCATATGCTACACATGCAGAGAGCTCCCTTTAAAGACAATCCAGGACCTTAATTAAACTTCCTCTTGATTTAGTGACTGGCAGGTAATACATGTAATGGAGATTATGTGCAGGAGGCCTTGGGAAAGCAGTATAGAAGTGTAGCATTAAGCAAGACCCATAATTACCGGTGAAATATAGCACCTGTTGCCTTCTTGACTTCTTTCCTGTAACACTTCTTGCAGACTTGTAATAGGGATCCCATTGTATTAGAGCCCTATTGCATGAGGTACAGACCTCTCCAGGGAAGAGCTGAATACCTTCTGTCATTGAAGAGAATGACATATGAGGGCACTTGGCCTGGGCCAGATTAGACCCTTAGACTGTGAAGCAGTCAGAATTCAGTAGAGATGGCTTCTAAAGAAGAAAATCCTTACTCCTGGGGATCTTCTGTGCCACAGAGTTACAACCTGGGGCTGTATTTTTTTCAATTTATTTCTATGTCAGGGGATGAATGGCACAACCAGGTTCAGAACCCAGGAGTCCAGGTTCCTAATCCCCTGCCCTGGTTCACGTTGTAAAATTAGTATGATAACTAAAGTGACTTTCTCAAGGTCAGACTGTGCCCCACTTTACCAGATAATTCATTCTAAAATACCCCAGCAATTTAAAAATAAGTTAGTCCAATCAGATTTTGAACAGCAAGAGAGGTTTTCAGCCAGAATGGGGAAGGACAGTAGGTGTGAAGTGTTCTGAGTGTAACCTATGGAGTTGGTGGGTATGTGGTGTTGTTATCTAACAAGAAGCAGGCTAGTGAAGGTGAGAGAGGCAGGCAGAGTATACGGGTTCTCCGAGTCAAACACTGAGACCTTGTGTTTCATCCATTGGATTGATGAGATGAGACTGCCCACAGTACATCTCTATTCTGCAAGAGTGCAGCTACTGGAATATAAAATCAGAGGGAGCCAGAAGTAGAGCAAAGTTGAACCTTTGGAGTTTCTTTGAAAATCAGGCCCGTTTTACAAAAAATGTATTTGTGGCCATAGCTTACATTGAAGCCAATGGGAACTGGAGAGGCTGAGATGTGGGTAGGACATGATTTTTTTGCTACCAGCAGGAATTATCTAATTTTCAAATGAGGAATAACTGAATAGCTAATAACAAATAGCTGAATTTGGCTTGTAATTTTATAAAGGACTTAAACGTTGTACCTAAGTTAAATGGGGAAGGAGCAGGAATACATTCACTCAGGTCAATGCAGGTACTTCTGATTGACATTGGCATACATGTGAGCAGAATTTGGCCCTCTGGACAGGTACAGGAAATCCACTTGCAGTCAATCACTGTAGTCAGGTAATTTGACTGCCTGCCACCTAAATGGTCTTATTGAAGTTGTAGTAAAGAGTCATTAATCATGTGGAACATCCTTGCCCAAGCAGGCAGAGTACCACAGAATGTGTCAGCAGCATGAAAATAACTCTCCAAAGGCTGGAAGGGAAAAAGGAAAGGACAATTTGGAGAAAAAATCATTAATCTACTGGGACAAGAACCAAAGGAGGTGTTGAAATATAAGTTTGAGCCTACAATCTGTGGTTAACGAAACATAAGGACAAGATAGGACAAGAAGCAATGGGCTTAAATTGCAGCAAGGGAGGTTTAGGTTGCACATTAGGAAAAGCTTCCTAACTGTCAGGGTGGTTAAGCACTTGGAATAAATTACCTGAGGAGGTTGTGGAATCTTCCTCATTGGAGATTTTTTAAAGAGCAGGTTAGATAAACACCTATCAGGCTCAGGAATGGTCTAGATAATTAGTCCTGCCACGAGTGCAGGGGACTGGACTAGATGACCTCTCAAGGTCCCTTCCAGTTCTATGATTCTATAAGATGCTTTGTCTATATTAGGGCTCTATGGCTGTAAACATTTTGAAGAGGGTAAACCACAAAAAGGTAATTTCAACTCAGAAAAGTTTTGAGTTCTGTATTGTCCTCAGTGGCTTGATATCTACTAATAGGTGACTGAGGCAGGTTTCTGACTTCAGCAGGGACAGGTAGAATGATTCCAGGTAAATGCTGGAAGTGCAGCTAGCCATCATACACCCACCAGGTACATGGGGTACAACATTTCTTACTACTGGGGTTTTCTGCATCACAAATACGTTGCTAGTATAACAAGGTTCAGTATATAGTAAAAGGGAATGCTAATGTTTATGCCAATAGTCCTCTCCAAGAGGTCAGATAGACTTCCCAGTCCCACCCTAGATGCCACAACAGGCAGTAGAAAGTTTTCATAGTTTTTCAGTAAAATCTCAATATTTCCTATCATATCTAGTGATGGATGAAGTATGAAAACTTAGATTAGAGTAGCTCAACCACATTCTATGTTTTGTTTTCAATTTTGCGATAATCACAAAACCAGTGCGTCTACAGGAGGGTGATGCGGCGGGGTTATGGTAAGAGGCGTATTGTTAAGGCAATACAAACATGGAATGTCACTCTTAATAGGGTAATGCAAAAAAACTCGTTTAAAAACTGAAAGTTGAAAGGAAACCATTGACAGTACTTCTGGTGTTTCATAAATAAAACGAGATTTGAGATCACATGTTGCCTGCATGTGGGCCTCTCTTCTGTGTTGAGAAATCAGTTTGAACTACACTACACAAGCACAGCCTTTCTACTGATTTTCATCGTTGCAGAATTGTTTAGTACAAGATGATCTAAAAATAAAAATAAATAAGGAGAAACAGGAAACACTAAAATCATGGTAAAAATAACCACTCTTATCCTTTTACTCATTTTCAGTGAGGTTAGTATTCAAGAAGGAACTGGAGAGAAAACTTCACTGCTAGAGCCATCACTATCCGAACTGGTACAATACCGGGGACTGATTATACCAGCTTCAACACACGGGCCCCATGAGTCTGTCCAGCAGGGTAATTTAGCCCCATGCCTGTTCAACCGTTAATTTACATGGCAAATCTGAGGGCTAGTTCTATGGGAGGTGCCTTCAGTCCAGTTCTCAGTAGAGCACGCTACACGTAACTGAAAAGCAGCTCTTTTATCTGCTTGGCAAATGTGCAAATCAGGAGACTAAATTAAACAACCCCTCTTCCCCCAGTGTGCTCTTACACAATAAATACAACAACACACAGTGGGACAGCTCAGCCCCCTCACAAATCAACTGCCCCCCAACTTATCCACCACATAATAAACAACTATAATTTCAAAGTAGCATCACCCTGCCTGCCTTCAGCACTCCAGCTCCGCAAATACCTGGGAAAAAAGACTGGCCCTTCAGCCTCTCCAGAGATCTAACCGATCTGGACTCTGCGAGGCCAAGAGAATGCATGGTGCAGAGTTGAGGACCCCCACAGAGAACACTCTGCTGGCAGCTTCCTCCTCCTGTCTAGAGTAAAGGAACTGTAGCTTGTGCCCCATCACCTACTGCAACGGTGATACAGGGAAAGAGGCAGCCTCAGGGATAGGTATGTACTAACCCATGTAGGGCTTCAAAAGTAAAAACCAACACTCTGAATTGCATGCTGTTTAATGCAGCTGGATAGTCTCATTATTCACATAAAGGGCCTAAGATTCTCAGCTGGTGTACGTTGGCATATCTCCACAATGGAGCTATGCTGATTGACCTAGTGGACCAGATCCTCAGCCTTTTGCTACGTTGAAAATCTACAGCAGCTAACACAGAGGTGTGGGTGTGTGGGAGGGTGTGTGTGTGTGTGCGTGCGTGCGTGCACGCTCACCAGAGGAATTCTGTGCGAGGAGTGTTTAAAGACATGGCTCCTCCCAGCTGATTAAAATATTAATCACCAGAAAAGACAGGTGCGTGTTGTTTAGGTTAATGACAACTGAAAAAATTTGGCCACCTCATTGCTCATCTCCCTTTTCAGGTTCAACTGGGTTTAAGTAAAAAGTTACTTTACAAATAGCCCTTTGTAAAGGTATAATGATGTGTTTGCTACAGCACATAAGTTATCGGTGTACTGTAGATGTACCCATGATGAGTAACCTCAGCAAGATAATCAAAAAGAACTGAAATGTTATCAGACTAATGCTCAAAAGTGAGAAAATTAAGTTGAGCAGCTTATCTCAAAATGATGCTTGTTTCACTGCTCTATGGGAATACACACATTCAGTGAAACAACCCAATCCATAGGAAAGGAAAGTACCATTTAAAATTCTGTAAACAATTCATTTTTTCTTTGTAAACTTTACCACTTACCTTTCACATTAGAGTGCCTATAGATGGTTTCAGCAGCACAACCTCTATCTAACTGACTATGGCCCCATCATCCATCTATTTCTATGGAGTGGAGAGGATGGAAGGCGTGCACATTGATATGCTCACAGGGTATCAAGCTGCCTGGGGCACCTGGATGATGGGGAGGGGAGAGGTGGTTTGTGACAACTCTTTTTTTTTAAGTAACAAGTTTACAAAACAAAATATTAAGTTATAATAAACTAACAAGACATGAACAGCTTCCAATTTGTTCAAGTCAAGACAGATCTGTATTTCTCTATGTTTCCACGCTGCTGAGTGTTGTGTGATTCTGTTTGAAGCTCCTAGGTGCTAACATAATATAAATGTTAATAATCAGAAAACAACTAAATGTATTGTTATTGTAACAGCAGTCCTCCAGTGAAGGGTCTCAATTATGCTATAGATGAAAGGGGGGCATAACATCTGAAAACACAGTAAAAGGAAGAAATTAAAAGTCACTAATTAGCCAGCTTTGCTTCTCAACTGGTAATTTATCTAACTAAAGATTCGATCTTTATCATTTAACTGCAGAAGCAATTGTATTAACAGGTACATACAGGAAATAATGAACCTAGAACAAAGAAAAACAGTCAAGCACAGCAATATTTGCTTTCCACTAAACATTTGACTTTTTTGGGGTGGGATGAGGGGAGTGGAACATCAGACTATGCAAGAAGAGCTTGTTAAATATACACATTTCCCTTTGGCACGAGTGCTTTTGCTTGTCTTTCTATTGTTTATGTTTCCCATCACATCCGTTTGTATCAGTGTGAGTCTTCAGTATGTAGTTTCTTTCAAAAACTGAAGGAAAACGAATCATTGCTGACACAGTGCACATAAATACCATATTAGAAATAACGGCTATCATTTCTGTTCTTCATTATGAGGAAGGGGGTTATTTTTAACAGCTTTGTTTTTATTTATTTTTTTAGAAAAAACAACTTTCTGGTCTCCAAACCTCTGCTGTGGCTGTTTGGTAACTTGTAGTTTTAACGGCTTAATGTGGAGAAACTGTGGCCAACTGGATTGTTACAATCATAATATTTTTAAAATCTGTATTAGTGGAGTCCATTTGGAAAAAAAATTCCATTAACAGTATAAATCAAAAACGACAAGCATCCAGAGGACAGGGGAAATGACCCACCATTACTGAAGACAAAAAAACAGGCCGGAGAAAATTGCTCCAGAGAATACAGCTACTATACCGCAGGGGAGCATGAAAACAAATATCTGAGCTATTTTATAGGGAACATTTTATTTCATGGCTATAGTGCTATTATTCAGTCAAATAAATATTTTTCTTTAGTTCAAGCTGGAATTCAGATGCGTATTATCTGGCAGTAATTTGAACCTGCCTTTGATTATCCCTTCAAAAATGGCCTCTGATTTTCTTCAGCCAGTCAGAGTCAAAATTGAAGCGGTGTTGATTCTGGCCCCATTGCAAAATGTTTAAGTTGATATGGCTGAAATGAGCTGCAAAAACAAATATGCTCCTTTATGGGCCTGATTTTACTGTCATGTTTTCCTTGTAGCATCTCATTTACACAAGTGCAAATCAGTAGTAACTTCACTGAAGTCAACACAGAGAATCAGGCTCAGAAGGTACATTGACTGTTGAAGACAAATAATTCAGAAAAAAAATCTTTTTACTGGCAGTAAATGTATCTATTAAATGCAAGATGGCCATTTTCTTCTTTGGAATATAAAGTTATATTGCTGAGAGTGCCCAGGAGGAATACATTTGCCCACCATAATTCCAGAACTTTGTATGTTACCCTAGCAACTGTTTAAGGAGATTTTTACACCTCGGTCATCCCCAATTTAAAACATGGCTTACTTCTGTGGAGGCTAATGACTTTTGGTCAGTATCCTATGATGGCTGGACAGCAGCTTTTGTGGGTTTGGGGATGTGGATAGCTGTGAGCTGGACTGAGACCTCTGGCAACAAGAATGCACTGCCATTTATGATTGTCAACTGAGTTAATCTGATCAGAGAAGGCAGGAGCTGAACAGACTCAAAGTGTCTCTCTCCATCATACCTTGGCAGAACCTCTGCTAGGACTAACATAGGCAAGGCATTTGTGGACAGTTGTGTTGCTGCTGGCCATTGCTGTAGTTGTTCTGGAGTTACTAATATAGAACACAAAAAAGCCGTGTTAAAAAAACATTCAGGTTCCATAGTCCAGCCCTCCAAAGCCAGGAAGTGCCCGAAGTAAGGCTGGCTGTACAACCTGAATTCATCCCCCTTGGGGGTTGCAATTTATTTCAAGAAAGTTTCAGTGTAATTTAAGGCATGTAATTTACATATTAATTTGGATACAGCCCTTAATTCCATGATCACATACTATTTTTCCCCACAGGAATCCCCACCATTCTCCCCTAAGCCAATTGGCTCCCAGTCCCAGTCTCCTTGCCCAACCAGTCCTACCCTCCCCTGGCTCCCAATCCCATTCTCCTTTCCCAGCAAGCCCCAGTTTTTCCCTCCAACTTCCAGTCACAATTTGTCTACCCTACTGTCAGGGTTCCCTCCCCACTCTGAACTCTAGGGTACAGATGTGGGGACCCGCATGAAAGACCCCCTAACCTTATTTCTACCAGCTTAGGGTAAAATTTCCTCAAGGCACAAATTCTTTGCCCTTGGAGAATAACAACAAGTGATTTAACAAAGAATCAGGGAAAAGACCACTTGGAGTTTCTATTCCCCCAAAATATCCCCCCAAGCCCTTATACCCCCTTTCCTGGGGAGGCTTGAGAATAATATCCTAACCAATTGGTTACAAAGTGATCACAGACCCAAACCCCTGGGTCTTAGGACAATAGAGAAATCAGTCAGGTTCTTAAAAGAAGGATTTTATTTAAAAAAAAAAAAAAAAGGTAAAAATCACCTCTGTGAAATGAGGATGGAAAATAACTTTACAGGGTAACAAAAGATTCAAAAACACAGGATTTCCCTCTGGGCCAAACTTTAAAGTTACAACCCCCGCCCCGGAATACACCTTCCTCTCAGCACAGAGGAAATCACAAGCCAAAACAAAAATAAGCTAACACATTCCCTTGCTAGTACTTACTAATTCTAATGGAGTTGGATTGCTTGCTTCCTTGATCTGTGTCCGGCAAGTACACACAACAGACAGACAAAACCTTCCCCCCCCCCCTTCCCCCCCAGATTTGAAAGTATCTTGTCCCCTTATTGGTCCTTTTGGTCAGGTGCCAGCCAGGTTACCTGAGCTTCTTAACCCTTTACAGGTAAAAGGATTTTGTGCCTCTGGCCAGGAGGGATTTTATAGTAATGTATACAGGAAGGTTGTTACCCTTCCTTTTATATTTATGACACCTACTCTCTCAGACCCAGTCTCACCAGACTCCTTGTCCCAATCTACTCCTTTCCCTCCCTGTGCTCTGACTTTTGTCCCCTCTGCATTCAAATCAGATGGTTTCTTCTTCCATGCTGCTTGAGTTCTGGGGGGGACAAGGGGGTGTGGTCATTGAGTGCCCAGCCCCACTCCAGCACACACAGCAGCTAGGAGCAGCAATTACAGGGAAAGTCCAACTTTGCCCCATAGCCCTGCATAGGAATATGCCCACTCACTCTGTGGGAATGGCACATGTACAGTGTGGTCAACACTAAGAGCTGTGAGAGGGCTGAGCATGCCCAGGGAAGCAAAATATGTTCTTTCCTAGCCTTGTTCTGGGATATGGCTGAATTGTTTAGATTGAAATTTTCCCCCCAAAAATCAGCCTGAGGCAGACATCAAGCATGGAAAATTTCAGCCCAAATAGTTAGTTTGGCAAAGCTATAACCACTGAAAACAGGGTCTTATAATGAGAAATATCAGGCAAACTTCATAGGCGGCGCTACTAGCTCTACCAATGTTTTTTAATTACACTTTGGTCTACAGCGTTGACCAACCTGTACTTCTCATAAGTGACTGACATGTTCCTTTTCATATGAGTTTTGACATACTGCAAGCACAATGTTGGCAAAATTAACTCCTTTTTATTAACTTTTTGATTCTCCAGTATAAAGACAAAATTCAGAATTTTTCAAAAGCCACTGTTGAAAGGTTGAAATCTTGGATCCTGATCCTGCTTCAAGATTCCCATTGGAAGCTGTTTTACATTTTGTAGTAGGCCAAGTGAGTATAACCTGCAAAGACAAAAACGTTGAACTTCATACCAATTCTCCATTCTGACTGAGGGAAATAATTTTGGTTTTACTTAATTCTAAGATAGGAAAAGTGCATCTAAATGCAGATCATTGGGTTTGAGCCAGAATATGTGGTTTGTAGGAAGCCGCTGTCTAAAATGGGGTTAGCTGAAAAAAGGTTACACACATCCTCAATAAGCATAAGAAGATGGAAGAAACTTTCCTCCAGGTAGGTTGTTCCACAACTGACCATTATGGAGTATCTTGCCCTTTCTTCTGAACCATCTGGTGGCCATTGTCAGAAATTGGAGCTGCCATACTGAATCAGATCAGTGGTCCAGCTAGTTAGGTATCTTGTGTTCAACATCTGGATCTGAACTTTATGACTAAAGAATCTTTTATCTGAATTCATTTCAAAATGTATAATCTCCATCAAATCTGAATCTGGAGCAAAGACAGCATGCACACACAAACATACACCACTCCTCCACACTCAAACTCACTGCCTCGCATATACTAATCAAGTGCTTTTGGTGCACCTGTTTGCAGCAGGACCATTACACCTGTGAGGGGGATTAGACGATAAGGCAACAAACAGTATCAACAAATTACACTGAAATTTTCTTGAAATCAACTGTAGCTTCACAACGAAATAGCACTTCAGATCAGGGCCACTTGAGATTGATTATTTTAAAATGTGAGACTAAGGATGCAAGTCTTCATTCATCTTCCATACACATCCAGAACAATGGACTTCTCAGAACATCCGTGGCTTTGTGAAGTGTAAAGAATAATAGTTATTATGTACCAGTATTGAGCCTGACCCTTGGTAGAACTGTACAGTCAATGGAAAACAGTTACTCATATCATACAACTGCTCTGTATTCTTATTCTCTTTATTTTTTAAGACCAAGTGAACATTAAGCTGGGTTTTAAACTAATGAAGGTACCTTCAAGAATTTCTTGTTAATGTGATGATATATTGGCATTTGTTTCACACACTTTACCAATCACCAGCTACATTTTGAGATCAAGTCAGATCAGGTGAGAGACGACAAATTATAAACAGATATGCAAGGCCATTACTACGGTCTCTTGTAATATTTTCTGGAGGAAATCCTGAATTATAATGGGCAGTGAGCTATTAGTGAAATGTCCACTCACATAGTAATGAACCGAAGAAAACGAAACTTTGGGAATATCTTAAGTCTCTCTCCCCATGCTCAGCCAGAAGTTAACTGATCAGCTCAAATGACCATCCGTATTTGTCAGTTACCAATATATTGCTTTATTTCTTGGTAGTAAATTAAGGCTTTATAGTGAGATTCACACAGTCCAGGCCAATTGAAGACATCAGAATCTTTAACGACCATGTAGCAGTGTTCATTCCATTTAGCCAAGGCAGAAAGGTAGCAACTTGTTATAAACACTTAAATGTCACTCGTGAGACCTCGAGTGCCAATGGCTCAGCCAAATTCACACCAACCTTGAGAATGGATTCAACAGCTTAACTCTCCTTGGGGACAGTGAAGAGAATAGCTAGCTGGGATAAAATCCACTCTGCAACCTCCTGAGAAATCAGCTTTGTGAAAAAAGGAAGCTAAACTGATGTTAGTTGTCATAAAATGGCACCACTCCCTAACATACACCGATTAGTGACACAGTGGTAATGAGGAGCTGTAAGAGCTTTTCCCCACAATTATTTTGGCTCTTACCCCTTGTCTCTTTTGGACAGTGTTATTTAATTCAGAGGGAACTGAAGGCTGCTTAATGAGTTTGCCCATGAGACCACAATATCCCGCAAGTGAAAAAATACACAAACTGACAAACGGAGAAGCAATATGTACAGGCTAAAGATCTTTTCTCAGAAGTAGGACACATCCTGCCAGCTTTGCCTTTTATACATTGTGTGAGTGTGGCTACAGATTATTTCCTCAGTGATTATGTATGTTCTTAAACACATGGATTTTCACTTCATCTCAGTGACATTGTTAATGTTGTCTGGAGACGATGCAGCTACTGTTCTTTGAAAACCAGACAGAGCGTTTTCCTTCCCACATCTCTCTAGCAGAGACATTTACAGTGATTGAACCTAACATATGAACCAGTTGTCAATCATGTGTAGGGGGCCTGCCTGAAAATATCATCACTTCTAATGAGTCTGGCTTTCAGATCTAAGGACTGGAAGGTACTTCCCAGAAAAAAGTGGGAAAGTAGAGTTGCCAGAAGACTGTGATGGAAGTTACCATGAAATGATCACATGCTCAGGGAAAGAAGGGGACAACGAGCAGGGAGAAGCCTCAACATTGATTGCACTGGCAAGAGAGAGCAGCTATAACAGTAACACCTGTTAGAGTAACAATCTTCAACCATATGGGGCAGTACTGATATGCAATTTTTTGCTCAACAATGGCCATTTCTTCAGTTGAAAGGAATGTGCTGTCATGGCTGCACAGAATCCAATTCTAATATGGATAGCATTCCAAATCCCTCTTTCCCAAAGACGTGATCTGATATCAGGGTAATGAATTCCAAGCCTTGAAATCTACTATCCATCCTTTAAATAAGAAGGCCCTAGAAAATGTACGTGCTTCTGTGTATAAATACCTAAACATTCCTTTTACTTAAAAGGAGTCTCCGTTGCAAAGGCTCCTTTTACCGATAAAGGAATTAAAACAGGCTCTGCGGCAACAACGAGAGTTACTGTGAGACAGCCCAACTACTGGGGACTTTCATAGGTTTGCCCTTGTATGACCCACTCTGAGACACTTCCCTAATCCCTGGAGTGCTGCTGCAGTATTTTAATTCACAGTAGTAACAAAATGGGATTTCTCAGACCAATTTGCAGCTAAGTAAAACATTGAATTTTCCCCTTAGTGGCCTGGAAAGGAGTATCTGCTGCTTCCTACATTTCTTAAAAATGTTCCTTCCACTCAAGTGCTAGTGACACTGCTAAGTGGACCCAAAGGTCCCCAGTACTAGCAAAGGATGCTTCCAAGCCAAAGGAAAAGGCCCGTGCTGGATTAGCGGGAGTAGTAGGTTAACACATTAGTGATCCACATATAAGCTGTTGAAAAGGTATCCCAGGATGGGTAGGATTTTCAAATGCCCTCGGTGCTCGCTAATTCTGCTCCCATTGACTTTATCGACTTTAAGTCAATGGGATCAGAGCTAGGCCAACATCGAACTCATTTGAAAATGCCACCCAATACTGCCCTGGGGATTGCTGAAACATGGTTAAGGGACTTCCAAGAAGATGCTACTTAGACAAGGTGGTGTTGCATCAGCCATGCTGGAGGAATTTGTGGGGTGGGTTTCGAGAAAAATAGTGCCCCTGCAGCATCATGAACACAGCTGGAGCTCAGACTGAATGCTGCTCAAGTTGCACCGCAAAGGAAGTGATTATGTGCTATTCCCCTTGGAGAGCTAGTTCAGGCTAGCAAAGGGTCAGGATTACCAGGGGCATAGCATTGCCATGGTGCTGTGGAGTACTCACTGCTTTTAGGTTAAGGAAGCATCTCCGCAGAGACACAATCAAATAACAAAGTGATAGTTTAAAACAAAAAAATATTCTTTTTAAAAAACAAAC
Organism: Caretta caretta; assembly: GCF_965140235.1. Classification (NCBI taxonomy): domain Eukaryota; kingdom Metazoa; phylum Chordata; order Testudines; family Cheloniidae; genus Caretta; species Caretta caretta. The sequence continues at coordinate 135,984,209 of NC_134207.1, forward strand.
CTCACCAGCACCATACAAGAAAGCTGACTCCCACGACCATAGAGAGAAGAGCTAGGTACTGTTTGTGGGAGCGTGTGTTTATACATCAATGTTTTTAATCAAGAGGTGCAGAGTGTCCTTTCAGAAAAAAGCGGGGTTGGTGTGCTCAATAATACAGCGCTTGCAATGGCGTTTAACAAAACGGAGAGCGTCCACGGAAACCTCACAGTCCTGCACGTTCAGCATCTGCAGGTCAAAGCAGTTTGCAGCTACAATCTGTAGGCCCTGGCCTGTGATGCTCTCACATGACTTCAGGCTCAGGCGCTTCAAGTTGAAGCAGTTAAGGGCCAGAAACTCCAGGCCGGTGTCTGAGACCAGTGGGCACTTGCCAATATCCAGCGATTTGAGTTTTGTGCAATTTTTGGCGAGGTACTCCACGCCGTGGTCCGTGATGCCCTCGCAGCCCCGCGCATTGAGGTAGCGCAGTTTGCTGCAGTACTTGGCAATGTAACGGATGCCCACGTCTGTGATGCGACCGCAGTGTGCGATGCTGAGGTACCGCAGACGCGTCTCCAACTTGGCGATCTCCCGCATGCCGAAGTCGCTGACGAAACGGCAGTCGCTCACGCTCAGCTCCTTGATGGATGTGCAGTAAATCATTAGGTAACGGAGGCCTTCATCGGTGATGCGGACGCAGCGGCGCAGGTACAGATGAGTCAGCTGAGTGCAGTGTGCGGCGATGGTGTGCAGGCCTTCGTCCTCAAGCACAAAACAGTCTGTCATGTCCAGGTAGCGGATAGAGATCTGTTTGCCATGTAACGGGGACAGCTTGATGGAGGCTTCGCGGGTCAAACTAATGCATGTCACTTTCGAACAGCCTACATGGAAAAACACAATGTTAATAAGTTGCAAAGCAACTCCTCTGGCAGGATGGGGGAGGTTGGCGTGTAACTGCAGACCTCAACACACGGGTAGTTATGCAGGCATCTCAGTGCTGCCAGACCCCAGAAAGTACTCTGATGAAACAGACACTAGTCCAGGTTCTGCCACAGCAGCCATTCATCTTAAATAACTCCACTGAAGTCAGTAAAGTTACTCCAGTAATCTAAACAACATCAGAACCACAGAAGCGTGGTTTTTCCATGTCCCAAATTAGGTCAGATCATGGCCCTCAATTTCTTTATGAAGGGACAGATTCTGAACTCTGTTACCCCAGCACAACTCCAGTAATGGTTTTGGACAACCTGGGGACCACAAGTACATTAGCGCACACTGTTCTCTGGGCTGTGGCGATGTCACCACTGATTTACTTCGGGCATGTCTAGGCTGCCCCGCAGTTCAAACTACAAACGTGAATACCAGTGTGCACTGAAGTGCTGCACTGTATCGCTCCCCTGTGGATGCTCCAGGTGCAAATTAAAAGGTCTCTAGGTTACATTAATGTAGCCCTTTCCTGACAGAGAGATGTTAACACAAGCTAGGAACCTCTTCGTTTGCGCCACAGTGCAACATGGGGGAGTGACAGCACAGCACTTTGGTGCAGACGGCTATTCACACCCCCAGAGTCCAAACTGTGGGGCAGTGTAGACATGCCCCCAGTTGGTGTTCCAGCATCAGAGGCCATTTTACTGTCCAGCACCGCAAGAAACAAAAGGGAACCCCCAGGCCCAGATGGGCTAATGTTTGGGGAACAGAAATGTATGGTCTGCCCTATTGATGCCAATCGGGCTAGTAACCAAGTGACACCCATCTAGCAACTGGATGACAATTATAGTGTATGTCATGGCATCTTATATTCAAGCAACACAACCAGCCTGACCCTTGAATGTGCAGAAAATCTGGAAAATCACATGCAGCACTCGAATGCTAATCTCTCTCCTCTCCATTGTGATTCCCTTTCAAAGTATGTTACATTAAGCAGAGGACCTTTTCTTTCTTATTTTCCATAATAATAATAATAATAATAATGCAGAGCACTAACCACCCAGGCCAGCCAGCCACAGGACCAAACACAGAATTACCAGGAATTCAATCCAGGGACCAGCTTCAGCCCTGACATGAACAGGTGCATTTCTCCCATTTCCTCCTTCTCGGGGTCATGGGGAACTAAGGAGTGCAGCAGAGGCAGCAGGGTCCTTCCCTGAGAGAGGGATGGGGTAGAGGAAGAAAGCACCAAGTGTCACCCTGAAGCCCATTAACTCCGTAGCAACACATCTGGCCTGTTCCATTCTACAGTCTTTAGCCAAGGAAGATAGGACAATGTAGCACAGGCCCTTTGGGGTGTGACAAAAAGTAAAGCAAGAAAATCAGTGTAGATGCCAGGATGAAACAAGTAAAACAGGGAAATTAGAGGTGGCATTAGAGCTGTAGGAACCTCAAAAATTGCCTGTTTGACTTATGCACTCATCATACTAGGTTTACAGTAGGAGCTTTGATTTAGACTTTTGCTTTGGTCAAACAGATGCAAAGTTTAACTGAAATCGCACACTACGTGCAAGTGGCAAGTACTGCACAGCACCTGGGGAAGCCCTAGGATCTTGAGACAGGAAGAACCATTTTGATTAGTCAACAGTGTCCTCAGAAAATCAATACCCCTTTTTCCCTTTTGGATATTCTGGTTCAGGTCTCTGCAGATGATGGTGTGGTTTATAATGAGAACAATCAATCGAATCTGGAAGACTCAGAATAAACAAATGTGTGCGCACACACACACACGACGGCTGCAAGGAGAGTTCCAAAGGGAGGCAATGCAATTGGAGTTCAGCCATGTAAACATTCCTTAGACTAGACAACAGAAGATGGCACAAGGGCCTACTCCTCCAGTTGGGTCTGCCCAAGTGGATGCTGGCAACCTGGCACAACCCCACTTTTGTCAGTGCAGTTTGGCGTGAGCACGAGGGTCTGTCTGCACGGATCTGACTGCAGGACAGTGGTATAAATGTGGACTCTTTACAAACAGATTAGGATTTATTTTTAAAATTAAGATAGTGAGAATGAAGGTCTGCAGACAGAGAGAAGGAGAAGAAAATTCTGCTTGTTGAATATTCGAGAAGAGGGAAATATGAATGACTAATGCATTTCTGAGATGAAAATGAAAAGTTGAGTCTCCCCGCAGGGCTGGATTTACTGTACATGGCCATGTGATCACTGTTTTGACAGGCTCAGCATCTCCTTGTTGTCTAGTTACTTTGGCTACAGCATATGATATTTGTTGGGAAGGGTGTTCAGAATGATTTCACCAGAAGAAAAGAGTGCACATTGATTATAGGACTTTTTTTTTTTTTTTTTAAAGTGAAGTGACATTTTTCTGGGTCTGTAACAATTTTTCTGTCCCAAATAATAAAGATATAAAAACAAACCCTCATACAGCAAGATTTTTCCATAGAGGAAATGTAACTAATTTAAAATGCAGGAGAAACTTCCAAGTGGAATGAAAGAACCTTGGCCAGCATATGTTGGATAATAGTTTGCAGTCAAGCTCAAACAGCTCCTGGAGTTATCTGAGGCCTGCTAAAGGAGTGGATGTTGAGAGTTACAGAATTTATGTTGTAGAAAACTCTGATAGTTAATAGGGATGCCTGTTTTTGACATTAAAATATTGATATCTTATCAGTGCCAAAGAATAGCCCTTAAGAACAAAGAGACAGCTGAACGAAACATATGGAAGTGAAATTCTTTGAATTAATTAGGTTTTCTTTTGGGTCAAAGAGATCCAGGCTTTCATAGTTTTATTGATAGATCATTTACTGTGACCAAAACTGCCACGGTCTCCATTATGTCACACAGCACACCCACCTAAGCTTTCATGCTTGTTACTATAACACATGTCATGTGTAAGCCCAAGCCTTTTTTTCAACTACCCCTAGCATTTAATCACAGAGGAATCTCAATATTTTGGGCTAGATTTTGGCCAAGAGTCCATCAGAGTCCAGCTAGACACATTAGGTTCAGAGAGAGACTGCAGCAGTCGGAGCTGCCAGGAGAGCATTACAACCAGAATTCCTCCGGGGGGCTCCCAGGCAGCACACTCTGGTGTGTGTCCTGCATCAGCCTTGAAGAAGGCGCATTCTCGCATCTCGATGCTCTACTAGTGCCTCCCTCACTCTTGTCCCCTTACAGGTACTTAGGTCCCACAGGGACTCTAGGAGAGAAAAGCATCGAAGCTCCCCATTAGGATCCCACCAATCCCTGTGTGCAGGCTAAAGAGGGACGGGAACCTCTTTGTGCCCTCTCCCGCTTGTGCATTTGCACAGAGGCTGATCAGAATTTGACCCCAGCTCTTAAACACTGCTCATGCAGAGCTGCACATTTGCAGAGCACTTCTCCTATTTAGGCTGCAAGCTTCTTGGAGCAGAGATCCGCTCTTACTCTGCTTGCAAAGATAAAAACATGAGAAAAGGGAGAAAGGTGGTGTGTGGATTATTGATGAGAAGAAGAAGGTAGGAACTGTGGCTTGAATAGGAGCTGTCCACACAGCTATTGTTTGTACAGCTCAATCTCCCCCTCCAATCTCTGGGGTGTCACCTACAAACCCTAAACATGGCTAATCCCCTTCTCTTCCCCTCAGCTCCCACATGACCTTTTTGGATCAGGGTGCCTCTTCCTGGTGACCCCCCAGAAACTCACAAGGGAGAAGCAAAAAGAAAAGGAGTACTTGTGGCACCTTAGAGACTAACCAATTTATTTGAGCATGAGTTTTCGTGAGCTCACGAAAGCTCATGCTCAAATAAATTGGTTAGTCTCTAAGGTGCCACAAGTACTCCTTTTCTTTTTGTGAATACAGACTAACACGGCTGTTACTCTGAAAAGGGAGAAGCAGTTTCCTGATGGCCAGATATTCGGGTAGCGGGCTACCTGTCCCCCAGATGATAGGGGGCAGACCTAGTCCCACTTGAAATGGATGTAAAGAGAAATGGGAAACAGCAACTGGAAGAACTAGGCTGGTTCCTATGGGTGATAAGAGATTTTTAAGGGTGCTTGCATAGTACATGAACCTGAACCTCTGTATGATCCAGATTTGGATCCAACCTGCAAGGCCCTGGCAGCCCTGGAGACACACATTAAAGCAGATCTGACATTCTCTCCCGTAGAGGGCCTTGCTATGCATTCACTAGATCACACATAGTTAAAAACACCTGAGATAATTGCTGGCCCTATCGTGTTGCATTTGGTTTGTTTAGGTAGATGCATTTCACCTCCCTTTGCATGTGCCAGCAAGTACAGCATAGTGTGCAAAGCATTTGAACAGTGAAGTTACTCAGCGAGATCATTACACAGCCTGGCATACTGCCAAGCAGCCCTTCACACACCACAGGCTGACAGCAAAGAGGAGGTAAAAATAATACTCAGCCATCGAGAGGAAGGAGAAATAATGGGATCCTGTTTTCGAAGCACTTTCACAAGTACCCTATATAACAAATGCTTTGAAAATTAATTTAGAAGTGGGCTCCTCAGCTCCAAAAACAAAGGCTTGCTGAAGATGCAAAACCCAGCTCTGGATTTTAAGCATCCCCAAAGTTCAAGAGCATTGGTTTAGCCCTCTATAGAGGTTAGGGCTATTCTGAAACGTTTGACATTCAAACATATGAATGTTATAACTAGTCAGTTTAATATAAACTAGTTATAAACTAGTCAGTTTAATATTATAACCCTCCATTTCACACCTGGGTAATTTAAACCAAAGAGGCTAAAGGTTTCGTGTTAAACAACACAATTACATCTTAGCTATTATGCTGACAATTAGTCAAACAGCTCCCTCTCACTTCGCTTTATTAAACCTCTTTCAGTTACCACAAACAGCCTTGTTTACTTACACTATACTGGGAAAATCATGGAACTGACTGTACACAGTGTTGCCAAATGCACAATTTCTCCTGTTTGTCTGGATGTTTCATGCAGCAACACAGCAAAGAAGAACATCTTAAAAATAGGAAGCTGTGACTGGAAGGCCACAAAAATTGGTAGGGGAACTCGGGCTCCTTTGGAAACCGCAGCGTTTGTCAGTTTTCAAAAATGAGTTCAAAGTAGCTCCGTGTTCTGCTCCTGTCTCTAAAGAGGTTGGGCACCTAGCTCCTTAAGGCTCCTTTGTGTCCTTTTAAGGGACTTTCCAGTCAACTGGGATTTACATCTGGGATTCTCCAAGATTACAGTGGGAGTCACTACTGGAGCCAGGAACTCTAGCATTCTAATCTCTGCTTTCAGTTCACTGGGCCAGGAGACGTATGGTCTGAGCACAGGACTGCACATCCAATTCATTGCATGCTTTTCCTTTGGTCTTTGGACTAATCTTGCACCACTGAATTTAACTGGAATTTTCCTCTTGATTCAGTGGTGATAGGATCAGGCTAATGTGTTATGAAGGCTTCACCATGGAGTCTGATGAATGGCATTTAAAAAAATTATTAAAGCAAAGTTGCAATAAAACATTAACCTACTACCTCGTACATTACTTATTCAGGATCAGGTTAATACTCAAAGAACCTGGCTCAAGATTCTGGCTTGCTGGCTGAGGAGCCCCCCTCTCCTGACTACACTAAACAGGGGGGACCAAATTTCTAAATACCTATCCTCTTTTTGGTGCTTCTCCTCTTGTGCACATACTTGGTATGAAAGCTTTTCCATTACAAGAACAATCCATATTTTACTCTCCCACCATTCCATCGGAGGAGGCAGGGGAGGGTCACATTTTTCCAATAATGTGTAATACAATGTCTAGCTGCTAACAATAAAAAAGAAATTAATTTTACTAGCTCCTTTACTGGAGCATTAAGTAAGCAGGGCCAGGGATCTCTAGGAAGCTGGCATTTTGTCATAAGAATCTCTTTCATTTCCTCGCAAGTGGTCATAGGGTCACAACCACCACATGTGCAAGTATGTTTCCCTTTCCCCACATCCCCTCACAGAGCGCCTCTTAGAAGCACAAATATGATTGCTCTTAACTGGAGTCAAATACCATCTATACAATAATTTATAAAAATTGTCTTTAGGAGCTACACAACTTGAAGAAAGTATATCCCCTTTCTGATATAGGGCCCCATTAATCCAGATCAATTAATTTTTGTCCAAATCTGTCTCCCATCTTTTCATCTGGGTTTATTCCTATCAATGGATTTTTCAATCAAAATAGTATGCATCTTAAAAATTAAACATTTTGTTCCAGCTTGCTCCTGAGTTAACTCCTTAAATGTGGTTAAGATCTATATAAAGCTGCTTCATATCCAGATTTCACAATAAAATGTTTGACTTGTAAATATTGAAAATACAGGATATTTATGTTATTTATATTATTATATATCTCTTGGTCTAATTTCAAATCAGCACTCAGGAACAGCTGTCCGAACTGAGCATTCTCAGCTCTTACCTGCAACAAAGAGTAACTCTGAAATTTCCTAGGGGTAAATTCCTGATTATTAATGCAAGTAAATAAGGCAGAAGGCCACTGTGACAGAAATGTAGAAAATTTGTCCAAAGCTGCTAAGGTGGTCTGGATGAAAAGGGGATTTTTTATTTCTGATCACCTACATTTCTTTTTAACCCAACAATTACTATGAATAGCTATATTTGGGCTCCAGTCTTATTTGGTTATACCCAGTGTTTGGTTATACCCTTGTTAATCCAATTGATGTAATATTTTAATTGTCAGGTGCTGAGTGCTATTTTTATGTTAGAGTGGGAGCATGCCCTGCAGTAACAATCCTTACAAAAATAAATACAGAGAAACTAGTGGTTAACTACATTTATATTTGTATCATGCTTTTTCTCCCAAGGCATTTCAATTACACACACATTTGATCACTGAAGTGCAGACACTTATGGTACACACCTCTAGAAACTAAGGCTCCCTATGTCACTTCCCATAAGTTGTAGAGATTTAACTTGATCTCTAATGTCCATACAGAGTAGACAGGGCCTCCTCTTTTAAGGTCAACCCATAAGATTCCCCCTGGCTAAACTGCATGGCATTTGGTTTATCTACCTAAAGAATATGAAGGGCTGAGTTCACAATGAAGAGATTTGAATCAGTGGTATAAAAGAGCCTTTTGTGCAGCTCCAGTGACTTCAGTTGCATACAGGACTTTGGTAGCCAGAGTTGATGGCTTAGTGGTCTAAGCATCAAGTTCAAAATTCCCATAGTTGCTCGTTTACTGTGCTTGCACACACATGCACAATAGCAGATGTCCCATAAGAGCCAATGAAGGGTGTGCTGAAAGGGAGAAAAATGGGAGCATGTGGGCCTGAGAGAGCTCGTCTGGCTTCAGTGTTGCCAACTCTTGTTATTTTATAGTGAGTTCCACAAACTTTTCTTCCTGGAGCAATGTCTGGTTGAGCGTAGGCTCACACAGGCAATTGCTTCTTCACCAATACAGATAACATTTGTACTGGATGGAAATCAAGTATAACTGATTATTGATGTAATCTTACTAGGAGCTTTCAAGCAAGTTGATAAACTGTCACCTGTTTGTAATTTGATCTAGTCACCATCAAAACCATATGGAGGCATTTTTAAAAATGCCTGAGTGGTGAGGTTTGTAGGATATTTGCAAAGTTAATGTAAACCTCAAACATAAGATTTTCTGACATTTTCATTTTATGGATGTTCCCATGATAGTGTGTGAGTTTTATGATTAAAATATTTAATAATAGAATGGCCACCTGATATAATCTTCAGAGAGAATGCCAAGATAAAATCAATTTTTAAAAAAAAGTTATTACACATATTTATCTGTGTACTTGCCTGTAACTATGTCTAGGCATCAGAGAATTAAAAAAACTCTGATCTGTGTTGCTATTACATTATTACAATTCTTCATGTACTTATTTCAGCTGAACTCCTAGAACTTGGTCTAAATTCTACTCTTAGTTGCACTAGTGTAAATTCATGTACATCGGTGATGCTACTCCAGTTTTATACTGATGTAACTAAAGAGAGAGAAGAGACCAAATTCTGCCGTCAGTCAATCTTTTCCCCATATCTTGTGCTGATTTAGTATCAGCCTCTTCCTGCTCCTTTGGCAATTTCACTTCTTTGGATACAAGAAAATCTTCATCTCTAACTCTGGGCACTTGGAACAGTCCACCTGTTTTTAAATTTAGTATGAAAGTGTCCTCTCATATTTACATAGACTCTAGTTTTCCTTTCCTTCTGCTTTCATTTTTAACTGTAATTCTATTTAAATATGCAAGGTATGGTACACAGTATGTAAGAATATGCTATAAAAATACAGTTGCACTGTATTGTTCGGAAAGAATTTTAAAATCCAGTTTATTTTTCAGTACCTATGGCATTCAGGCCAAATCCTCAAGTCATTCCTCTAGTAAAAGATCCATCAGGTCTGATTCTGAACTCAGACTGATGTGACTTCATTGACTTTAATTAGTTTATGTGAGTTAAAATCCCATTGAAATCCTAATTCTGCTCTGAATAAAGGTTGACGGCTTTCAGCTTCCACTGAAGTTAGGTGCAGGTGAAGTACTTAGGACCTCATGGGTCCAGGCCCAGGGCATGGCCTGTGTTTACTTTTGTGGATCACTCAGTTTGGACACTGGGGGGGGCGGAGGGGGGGAAGACATTTTGTTTCTAGATACTTCCATTTCCTGCGTTACACACACTAGTCCAGTGCTGAGTGTTAAGGACTTTAGCTTTGCAGATGAATGTTTAAATGAAATACAAAGCAACCCTGACTGACATATTTTATATTTCTAGTTCTATTTTTGTAGGGGATTTTAGCCACATTTTTCATCCTGGTGGACTTTGTGGAGGGAGACAGAGTGTGTGAGGTAATATCTTTTATAGGACCAACTTCTGTTGGTGAGAGAGACAAGCATTCCAGCTTGCACAGAGCTCTTCAGGTCTGTGAAAGTTACTCAGAGTATCACAGCTAAAGACAAGGTTTGAACAGATTGTTTAGCATAAGTAGTTAAGACATATTTCAAGGGACCAATCAAGGTGAAGTGGCCCATTAACACCCTTCCAGTCATAAAGAGGAAAGGGGGAGGGGGGGAGGGAGAGCAGCTGGGGGGTTGTTAGTGGGTTATAGATTGCTGTAACAAGCCATAAATCCAGTTTCTCTATTCAATCCATGATTTTTAGCATCTAGCCAAGTTATGAATTTAAGCTCCCATGGACCCAGCTACTACCTCTCGTGGGGGTGGATTAACTACACTGACGGAAGAAGCTCTCCCACTGGCATAGTGGCATCTTCAGTGAAGCGCTGCAGCAGCACAGCTGCACCGGTGCAATGTTTCAAGTGTAGACCTGCCCTCAGACACTTCTAACCACCGTACGCAAAGTTCCTCTGGCTAGTCGCTAGTGTTATGTGGATTAAAAATATACATGAACCTTAGTGAAATCTAGCTCCAAATCACACAGCAGGCTTTCATCTATATAATGGACCCAACCCAAACTTTGGGATCCAGACACCCCAAACGTTGGAACAGCTTTTATCTGGATTTGGATTTTGCAGCTCAGATCTTGAGCCTGCAGATTGCGTGGAGGAGCATTCACCAGCCCTAGACAACTCCTGTGCTGGGGAAATTTTCCCCTGGATTGTTGCTGCTCCTGTGTGTCACTGGAGTAGTGGCTGAGGATAGGGTGGGGAACAGATTCTTTGTTACTATTTCTTAGTTAGTTTTAATATTTTCCTCTTTATAATTAAAAGTTTTCTCTGCTCCAGCAGTTTATGAGACTGCAGTTCAGTATCTGCAAAGGATGCGTGGCTTCCAGCAAGGCCATTGCCAATAGGCTGTGTGGGTCTGATTCTTTGTTGTCCTGAACCTCTTGCAAACTGAGCCCAACGCACTACTATTCTGATCCACTAGCAGCAATGTAAATAACTGCACAATGCGCAGGGCAACGGGGGTCAAGTCCTGTGCTCGTCCACAGGTCAAAAGAATGCCATCCAGGACACCCTGCTACCCTGGAGACAGATTTCATCTGGGAGAAGGGCAGTAACATTCAAATCACCAGTTATAACTCAGAACCCCAGAGTGAAATAAAATCAGAGAGGTTAACGGGCCTGATTTTCCATGGCCACACACCTGGTGGAGTCATTTATACCTATGGAAAGTGAGTGAACTGCCGTTCTGAGGAGGTTGCACTTTACACCATTTGCTCAGCTCCCTCTGCAGTCATTTATGTCTGTGCAATGGGTAAGCAGAACCAGTTAACTTAATTCAGCACTGAACTACACCCAGTGCAGTTGTGGGATCATGCAGAGGGTCTAACTCAGTGCCGAATTTCATCCCAGTGCCTCCACTGAGGCCCATCCTCCAACTCAAGCTCTGATCCATCTATATAATCATTATATAAGGGGAGCAAAATTCCCTATGGTTGACCTCTAATGAGAGCCTCCTGCCTTCAGACAGCACATCTGCTGCTCTAAACCATTGCAACACCACATAGAAGCTAAGAAGCTCCCTAATGTACATTAGTCAAGTCCCAAACAAAATTAGGCAGTGCCTAGATGTCAAAACGTATCCCTAGCTGAGGGTCTTGGCCCTTCCAAACTTCACTGTCCTTAACTCAGGGCCATATAGCTTTCGTGCTCCCAGAAAGCCCAGTTGCTGTGTTACCCACCCTTAAAGAGGGTGTAGTGTGCACTCCCCACTCTAGAGGGCCAGCTGTGCTGGCTGGTTCAGAGGGAGGGTTGCCGCAACAACTCCTGCAGCACAAAGACTGCAACTAACCCTATGCATTGACACAGTGTGATGAGGAGTATTAACGCCCAGATACGTAAGGCAGAAGGGGAAGGAGGAGGGGCTTGTCTTCTCGGTGCAGCTATAGGGGCCAGATTATGCCCTTCCCCTCCGTGCCTTATCTCCCCCTTTTCACTTCTTCACAGGATTGTCCTGTCTCTCTCAACCCAGACTATATTATTTAAATACTTTCACTTACCTGACACATCCAGGTGCTCCAGGTTTGGACACAGTGACACTACATCAAAGACTGCTTCATTGGAGATGTTGTAACAGCCCGACACCTCTAGCCTCCTCAGCTCTGGACAGCACTGGGCAATGGTGTAGAGTCCTCTGTCTGTGAGCCGCCTGCAGCCACTAACAATTACCGTCTCCAACATGAGACATACATTTGGCGTGTCCTGACAAAGCCTCCGGGTCAGCACTTTAAGAGCTCTGTCTACGTTGATTGTCTCGCCTGTCAGGCGAATAGTCCTCCAAAGCCGTGGGTCCCAGGCAAGGTTATACCAGCGGCGACACACTCGTGCACAACGGCACAACTGGTTGGTAGGCAGGAAAGAGAAAATTTGGATCATGGAGTGGTCTGGGAGACGGTCTATGTTGGCCTGTTCTTTCTGCTGTCTGGACGCCAGCCGAATGAGGGGATGAGTAAGGCGGGTTGGAGGAGGTGAATGGACCATAGCAACTGTCTCCCCGGTGACTGAGGATGAAGAAGTGGAAGATCCTCGGCCATTCTGGAAGCCGTGAGAATTCTGCGGACATATTAGTGCTGGGCTGGGCGTGCTGAGTGTCCGCATGCTCAGGTCGGAATCTGAAAGATAACAAAGCACAGAACAGTGTTCATTTATAGCATTCAATTGCAATTACAGTGTTTCTTTTGAAAAATAAATTGACCCTGATTTTTAGGCAGGCTTGTCCCATCTACCAATATTGCAGACAAGAAATTGTGAGCATGATTAATGGCTTTCTGAGACACATTGTGATTTGCAGGTACAGACAGGGTCACTAGTTAGACATCTAAATGCAATACATCAGCAACACTGGATGCCATTTAAATGTAGCCCATGGTGTATGATCCCTCCTCTCCCACACAACAATAAAACTCACATTCTGGTGTTCTGAACTGTAAAAAATAATTGAACACACACACAACTTGCCAATCTTTCACTGCTGGCTGGAGCTGTGTGGCACTTGGTAGTTTCAATTCACAGGGATTCATTTCCTTCAGTGTTGGTTCATGTAGTTTCACATCTCCTGAGCATTGCTTTACGTTTCCATTTGGTTCAAAACTTGAAAATCAGAGCTGGCAAGTTTCACTGTACTGGGGGCCAGAAACCAGGAATTTTGACTGCAAGTTCTTTTCTTCCTTTATGTTGTTTCATGGAAGGAGAGCACTGTGTCCCAAGTTAAGTGCATTGGGTGACAGCACTGGCCCACCTGCATGCTCTGATAGGGTTGTAGGTGCCCTGCAGGCAAGTAAATGGTACTTGAGAGCATTGATTACATAACTGTTTCACTGCTCTGAGCTCTAAGGATTTCAGTATGTGTAAGACTCTGCTCGCCTGCCTGTTATCAACACATGCTGAAGAGAGTCTTCAGTTCTTCAAAGGTTTGTTTAAAAAATGTAACTTTCTCCCTCCAGAACTTGCGGCTAGAATTTTCAAGCTTGCACGTGTAAAATTTGGTGCCTAATTTCATGTTTAGGCATCTACATGAAACAGTTAGAAATGCTGATCATCCTGCTGAAGTCAATGGGAGTTTTGACTGCTCAACACCTTTGAAAATCCAGTCACTTAATTAAGTGCCAAAGTATGAATGGGGAGGGGCTAACTTTAGGCCTCTGAGTTTGAAAATTTTGTCCTTTCATTTTATGGGTGCCCTTTTTGCTTGCTATGCCCTCTTAAATCATTTGCAATAATGGAAGTTCCAGATGTGTCTCCTGAATAGAGTATACCCCCTACACCTAAACTTGATATTCTTCATCTTCAGATCTGCTCCCCACTGCTGGTGCGGAAGCCTTCACCTACACACCTACATCCCCAAGAGTAGTTCAGAATGAGATCACAGGATTGTGTTCTCGCTCAGACATGAGAGCCAGGAGAGCTATTATTATGCTATTGAACCCATAACGAAATTTTCTACTAGACTGGAATTCTTCCGGCAGCTTAGTGGCACATTTTACAGCAGTATTTCAGGACCACTGTTCATTGCATACCGATGAGGGGGAAGAAAAAGCAGGTGAGTCCCAGAGCTTTTTGCCAGTAAAAACTTCGAGAGCCTTGATGAAGTGAGCTGTAGCTCACGAAAGTTTATGCTCAAATAAATTTGTTAGTCTCTAAGGTGCCACAAGTACTCCTTTTCTTTTCACTTGAGTGTAATCTCTAATGAAGCACTTCACTGGAATCACATACCCTCCATTCTTTACAGTATTCTAGGGAGGGACTTAAAGAATTATCTAAACCCACAGCAACTTTCTAAAACATCTACTCTCCAATATTTACTAAGTGCTGGCCTACAGTTTGAGTCACTCTGAGATAGGATTTAATGACAGTGTGACATCCGTAAATACAATTCCAAAAGGGCAACTTAATGCATACATGGCAATTTTCAACAGTTTCTCTCCACTAGATAATTGGCTACTTTATACAGGCACTTTTTTCAATGTGCTGTTCTTTACAGCCCTGGAATACATATTTACATTTTGGTGACCTTAGAAAGTCAAAATTTACAAAGCAGCCCTGCACTTTCCCCCTTTGATTACCAATGCTTTTGAGCAAGATGCTTTTTATTATAGCCTTGTTCAGAGCCCAAGGATTGTTTGCTGCCATAAGAAAAATGAAGTTTCTTAATGGTCATAAAAAATCTCAGAGGAAGGCTGGGCCAGCAGCAGAGCTATAAAAGCTGACATGAAGTGGGGGGAGAAGCGGGTGTGCACTTTGGGGGAATTTTCTTTGTCCATTAGGGAGCTCTGTTTTATTTCAAAAGTTTTTGTTTTTTATTTCCTTCCTAATTAATTTATAAGTTGTAGGGAAAATATGTAAATAGAGATTAACCAAATCAAAATCTAGTGTCTGAACACCCATGCGTTAGTGAGGATGTCTAATCCCTGAATTTTAGTCAGTTAGACACAGAGGATCCATTCGGGATCGAACCAACGCATGACATCCCCAAATATGTGATCACTGAAATCTAGCTTCTCTCTCTACATTTCCAATGTGCCCCTATTCTGATAAGACGACTTAGCCAAGATAGTCAGGGACACAACATCACACTCTGTGGGTGTCCCTAACCCTTCAAGTGCCAGAAGCTGGGACTGAATGACAAGGGATGGATTGCTTGAAATTGCCCTGTTCTGTTCACTCCTTCTGAAGCACCTGACAGTGGCCACTGTCTAGAAGACTAGTGGCTGGCTAGATGGACCATTTGGTCTGCCCCAGTAGGAACACCACCAACAGCCTTGAATTGTTTCTTTCTATGTCCCACAGAAATCTAGTCTCCAAGGAATTGTCATGTTCCCTTCTGCTCCTCTTGCGGCTCTGCAAATACTGCAGGATCAGGTGCTCCATGCTTGCAATGCTCATAGCAATAGTGCGGGCTGTGCAGGCTCCGGGGTTCTGTGAGAGATGGTGGACAGCGAGGAGGAACATGCGAGTTTACAGGGATTTTGAAAAGAGGTGTGAAATATTATGGGATGCAGATGAAGTTATGGGATGGAGAACACTGAATTAGGGCAGGTTGACCTCCATGTTCCCAATCCCCCCTGTGCGACTCATTTTGGTCCCATGAGGCATTGCAAAAACTTCCCAAAACACACTGGCTGGATGATGACGAGTTGCACAATGGGATACATACCCACAGTGCATTACCCTCTGCACTCTGATACAAGCACTCCTGGTGAGGACACACACCTCTGACAGAAGAAGAATAGTGTTCACACACACAAGCGATGTAATAACTCCGGTGGCTGCATGCTGACGTAACTTAGACCAACATAATGTTGTAGTGTAGACATGACTTAAGTTTCAGAGTTTCAACTGCCAGACAAATAAGGATGCTCAATGTTACTTTGAGCTAACTCAGTGTTACTTTAGGTGCAGTTACTGCATGACATCTTTAGTTCTCTTTATGGGGAGTTTCATCCTAGGTGCTTATATGTATAATGGGCAAGCCAATAGCTACTTTTTCCATAACAATAACAATACAACCTCTATTTTAAGGGCTTGTCTACATGGGAAAGTTTTACCATTTATACCAGTATAATTAAAATAGATATGCACTACCTCTGATTGAATTCCAGAATGAGAGTTGCTTTTTTTTGCTTTAGTTTAAACCCCTTTCCAAGTGACATAAACTACATTGAAAAAAGCACTCTTATACTGGAATAAAAGTGTCCACATGAGGAGTCATGGGTTAAAATTCACACCTTAGGGCTCATCTAAGATAAATTGGTATAAGGCAAGATTTTTTCATTCATAAACTGCTCTAAATATATTAATTGTTGTTTGCACTTTCTTTCACCAACAGCAGTTGGTCCAACAAAAGATCTTATCTCACTCACCTTGTCTCTCTAAATATATTAAGAGCTGATCCAGCTGTGCATTCCTTGCACAACCAGAATCAGATAGTTAATGTCAAATGGCACCGAAAGTGAAGTAATTGCTATAGTTTTTATTAAGCAAATACATTTTTCCTTCTGAGAATGCATTTGTGAAAAGCTGGAACTAATTCCCCTCCCCCCTTTGTCCCTTGCCACTTGGCAAGCTTGATTTTTATTCCCATATTTTGAACAGAGCTAAAAATACCATGGCTGTTGTTAGTTAAAACACAACAGTAATCTACATAAAAATCTACACAAAAAAACATCTTCAGCAGCTCTAGGAGTGAGTTTGTTAGTTTGTCATTGCTTCAAAGCCACTTAGATAAGATTTGTGTGGCATCTAGCTACCTAGGGCCAATGCTGCATTCCTTGCATACATAAAGTTCTCACTAACATCAGTAGGAGTTTGGGGTTTGCAGAGAAAGCTGGATCAGGTCCTTAGTGGCTACCATTGTGTTTCTGATTCTTGTACTTTTGGGAGACGAAGTAATGGATTAAAAAACAAATCTAAGAATTTGGAATAAGGATTCACCTTTTAAGATTGTAACAGACGAGCAACTTCTGGACATAAAATTTTGGGAGGGATGCATTTTCAAAGTATCTCCAGTTTGTTCATGTGGATCATACCCAAAACTTTAAGTGAACCTGCAGGCTCATGCAAATTAAACTAAGCCGGATGCAGACCAGAAGGAAGAGAATGTTTGTGTCTTAGCAATATTGAACGATGGAAAGATGTGATCACATGGTTGTGCAACTGAGATGAATTTTATCCCAGTTGGCTGCAAACAGTATTCTGCAGCAAACATTCAGCTTCCCCAAGAACGGATCCTCCAGCATATTTTCCACTTTTCCTCATCAGAAAATCATACTGTGTGAAATGTAGTGTTTTCTTCCAGGATCAAATCCTGCCTGCTTTGAAATACAACACACTCAGTGAAGTTGTGGCCCTGAATAATGTGGCCCTCAAAACTTTAATACTGAGAGAGGAGATTAGTGGAAAGGAGTAAGCTAAACAGTGAAAGATGGAAAGGCTGAAGGAGGCTTAAAGCTAAGGGTCAAGCCACAGTTAAAATTGTTGTGCTCCACCCTAAACACTGTGATATTTAGATGCAAAGAATTATTTTAGTTGACTTTGGCTTAGTCTAAATGCCTTCCTTGAAATAGGCCTAGGGTTTAGTAAACATAGGATTAACCTCTAATTCTGGAAAAAAAGAGCCCTCCAGATTCGGGTATGGTAATGCAGATGCCCAGAGCAAGGATCTCTAAATAAAGGTAGAGGAAGGTATGAAAGTGAGTTCCATGTGAGACAAACAGCCCAACTTCTTGTGGTCTGACTGGAGGAAGACTATTTTGGCTTATTTGGTCCAGCTGCTTCCTGTAGCCCACAGGTGACCTGGGTGGTTTCACAGCGACGGTGACATGCAGAACAGAAATGTTGACCTGTGTAATGTCTGTATTTTAATGCGGTAATTGAGTGGATTGGTTTAATCTCCAGGCACCATCTTTCCTACTATTCACATAAATGTATGTGCCAGGCCTGTAAGGCAGACGATAAAGGGGAATGAGGAACAATACTGGAGAAATAATACCTACAATGGAAAAAATATATACATCCTTATTCTGCGAAGCAGCTCTTCAGGTTTTTATACTATGACCATCACCAGGGTAGCTGAGCACCTGAACCACAACTATAAGAGACTACATCTGAGGCTACTGACCAAGTAAGGTGTTTCCAAGCTTCTAACTAAAGGTATTCACCTCCTGCCTGACACTACTACAGACACCTGCAATTTGTGAGGCGTAGCTGTAACTGAAAGCTAAATCGGGGGCACATGCTCTATATCAGATTAGATCTATTTATATTGCAGTTTCCTGAGTTTATTTTCCTTTTCAGTTCTGAAAGTGATCCATCACACCTGCTAGTAGGCTGCAAAGTATTCTCCTTTTAGCTAGCAAACACCATATTTTTCTGGTTGTTGTTTCTTTCCCCCTTCCTTCTGAAATGTGGCCAAATTGCAAAAGCCTTTCAGAATAGAGATTTTTTCTGGTAGCAGAGCAGGTCTCTAGAGACTTTGTACAAGCTATGAGACACCATAATTTTTCCAAATTTTAACTCTTTGTCTCCAGCCTCAAAACCATGCAATACCACCCCTACCCCTTCTAGCCAAAGAATTATACTGGACTGTTTTAAGAGTCTTTAAAGCCACCCTGAATGAGATGAAGGAGTCATGGTTAATGTTAAAAGTTCCTTCTTCACGAGAGAAGCATGCTACCTCCTAAATTTCCAACACAGGGATTAAGAGACCATAATAAAATTTGACTCTCCAGTATGGCAGGTCAGGGTATCACTCGAGTCTGACTGGTACACAAGAGCCTAGAGCAAATTGCAGCTTAAGCATTATAATTCAGAGATGTAGGACTCCGAAACTCTAGAAAAGACCCTCCATCTTCAAACCCTCAGCCAGGCCACAGGGTCTGGTTTACTAGGCTGAGGGTCTGAAGATGGAGCTCCTTTTCTAGAGTTCTGCTTCTCTCTCAAAAACTGCTCAAAGTGCTGAGAACCTCCTGTGAGGCACCCTCTGGCCATGTCTGCCTTTGGGAGTAGCACCAGTTCAGCACTGGTGGCCAGCAATTGATGTAGCTCATCAAGTGCTAAGTGTAGACAAGGACAAGCTGTGGCTTGGACCAACTGAGCGTGAGCAGAGGAAAGTCTCTGCTAGTTCAGTTGATCCATGTGTGTCGTCATATATATTTAGCAGTCAGCACTGGTGCAGTGTCATTGATTGCTGACCACAGAATACTTTGGGGGTACTCAGTGGAAATTGAGGGTGCTCGGCACCTTTCATGATATATTCTGAACCTTCTGGAATCGGACCCTTAGTCCTCAACTCACCCTCTTCATTATGTGTATTTGGCAATTACAACATACAAAGAAGCCCACAAGGATTTGCATATCAGTGATCCTCCCTTTTAACATAAGGGCTAAAGTATCTCTTGTTAAAGCCCCTCAGGTTGAAGGCATGTGTTGTCCTGACCAATGAACTCAACTACTAGAAATCTGCTTGGGTCGACAAGTTACCTTTTTTATTGCTAAGAGACAGAAATCTCCAATATATCCGAGCTCATTCAGATGTATTTGTCTCTTAATTTCATTTTTTATATACAAACTGCACAATGGTGGGTTTAAAAATGAAAAGAAAGTGAAGGAACCTTAATGCTTTGAAAAAGGGCTGTATTGACAACCATGGAGATAGACGTGTTCATTTGTCAACCCACCCCCCAAAAAAGGTGTAGGTGCAAGCAGTTTGAACGCCAGTTTCCTAACATGCCGCATTAGACTAACAGTATCCTGTATCTGCATGGATTTCCGCAGCTCCCCAACCTTCTAGAAGCCATGACATGTAATTTCAAGTTTATTTACTTTATGTTACATCAAGTATTAAATGAGTGCAATTAAAAATAACTCATTGTGATGTTAATTTATCAAAACTGTATACAGATTTTTCTTCTATTCTTGTCTTAACTGATTTTTGCTATTGCGATGTCATTCAATAAAAATTAATATTGGAAACAAAGGAACGTTTCCACAAACAGGGTACATATCACTTAAAAAAATTGAAAAAACATTGTTATCTAAATATCCATATCTCAGCCTATTATTTTTCATGTCAATTTTAATCCACACTGGAGCTACAACTGTATCAAACCCCACCACAAGAGGTTTGCTGGAATCTGTAGATGTTACATATGTCGAAAGGTTTAGTATTACCAGCCCATGGAGTCATCTTAACAAGTAGGTGTAAACTGCTGGCATACAGCATCAGCCTTTGAAATAAAGACAAGTTTGAGGATCCTGATAAAATAAAACGCAGAGGTTTCTTTTCCTTACTGAGCCAGAGACAGAGGAAAAGATCCTCCATTCAGAATAACTTTACTCACCAATATCTCTAGCCCGCCAGAAATTAAAAGCAAAGTAATTACCCTCTTCGAACAGCATGCATATGACAGCACTTGGAACTACCGCACTATAGTTCTGAGCTTGATTGTAAAAGGTGCTAAGCACCTCCAGCGATGACTTTCATTCCGTTCCCATTGACCGCAGTGGGAAATGAAGACTCTTAGTGCTGCTTTACAAGATCAGTCTTCACTGCAAAGTTAACTCAAGTTAAAACTTGAGTGTTGCACAGAACTTGCATCCTGTTCACAGACAGGACTCCTTAACTTCAGTGTGATGGTGCTGGTAATCAAGTTAGCTGACCCATCTGGGGGAATAGGTTAAAACTCAAGTGAGCACAACCGAGCTGTTAACAAAACAACTCTGCAGCGTGGATGCAGGCTACTGCACTTGAGTGCTGCTACTCCTCAAATGGCTTCACATTATTCCTACCATGGGGCCAAACAAGTTCTCCCACAATTCATAGTATACATTCATAACGCATCTCAGGTTACTACAGTGCAAAGAATTATGGGATTTGCCCTTATACATCTTAGTGCCCCACATGAGTGTGTGCAGCCAGTGAGGACACAGCAACTCAAGTATTATTTCACAGTGTAGACAATTCCAGTTAACTCTGCAGTGAAGGCCTACCCTCAGCAGCTGTTCAGGACTGTACATTTGAAAATGTAGGAGACTCAAAAATTAAAGCTTGTGAAAGGTGCCAAGATGACAACCTTCATGATTACTTAACAGAACGGGCCCAACACCATCCACAGCAGTACAAGTTTCCCCACACAACCCTGGCAAAATGTTTTAGCTCTGTTCTGGACGGGATACTTCCTGGGGTAAAAGGGTGGTTCAAGTCTCTGGTCTTTTGGTTACCATTTGGGCCTTGGATGCTCTGCTGTGACAATGGCAATTGTGGCATTTTATTTTATTTGTAGCAACCAGTCTACTAGAAATTTCAGCCTAATCACTATTTTATAGAGCTCTCACTGCCATAGTATTTGAGCATTTAACGATCATCAAAACTTTTCATGGAGGCCATTGAACAGTCTTCAGATGGTACTGGCTTTTAGTCAGTGTTCACTTGCTTTGGATTTAAACCAGTGACCCCAAGATGAAAGGCTCTGTAGCCATTAATAATCCAATAAGCCATCCAATCTCTTCTCTTGGGAACCTTGCAGAAAAGAATGCTTTCAGAGTAGCAGCCGTGTTAGTCTGTATCCCCAAACAGAAAAGGAGGACTTGTGGCACCTTAGAGACTAACAAATTTATTTGAGCATAAGCTTTCGTGAGCTACAGCTCACTTCATCGGATGCCTGGGTGCCACAAGTACTCCTTTTCTTTTTGCAGAAAAGAACACACTCTAGATAAATTTGAGACAATCCAGAGAGGGAGGATAAAGGAATGATAAAAAGATTAGGGTATATGAACCAAGTTGAAAGGCTAAGAAAATGTACCATGTGCAGCTTGATGGAAAGGTGATTAAAAAGAACTGTGCTAACTCACATTATTGCTTCAAATATTTGTAGATATGAGGTAGGGGAGGGATTATTTACAATGCTTGAAAATGGAGATAACAAGCAGCAACAAGTTTCAAATTAAAAGTTACATTTTAAAATGATCAGCAGTATGAGCAACTTGGCAAAGGCATGATCTACCTAAAGAGGGAATTGGGGTGGGATGTCTAGAGCTGTTTAGCAGGCAGCTTGATAAAACAAATGAGGAACCAGTCTAGGAGGAAAATCCTGCTGTTTAGACAAGATGACCCAAGAAGTCTTTCCCATGCTTTGTCATCAACAAAAGACTACTATTTTTCTGCCAGCCTAGCTTTCTGTCAGAGAGTACACACAAAGCTTTTATGATTTTTTTTTAAATGCAACTCTTTGTTGAAAAATGTTGGCACATAAACATTTAGGATGTAGGAAAAACAAGGGGCAGGAATAAGGTAATCAAACTATGTACCCAAAGGAACACTGATACCGTGAACCAGATTCTCCCCCAATGGTGCTATGCCAGTGTACACCTGCTCAAAATCTGATCCATTGTTTCCCCATCTAGTTTGCATAAATATTTATTTTAAGCTAGAAAGTGATACATTGGTTATAGCTTTCCAAGATCAGTAGAGTACCTTTCAGAATGGACTTCTATAACCTCTGTAATCAGATCGTATTTCAAAGATGTCTAAAATGATTCCCCTCTAGAGTATACAGAATTCACTCCAGAGCACAAGGCTCACACAAGGTCACACACACTGAAAGACCCAAGTAAAATGGTACAAGATGACCTCTGCACTTGTGTGAATTTTACCTAATTTTCCTTCCCCCCTTTGGCTGGAGTGTGCTGAACTTGATAATTCTTGTATAAATAACAATGATAAAAATATGGCTGGGAGATCATTTATCCAATGGTTGTATGTTTGACCAATTCTGAACTGGTTCACAGAAACTTTTGAGTGACACGTTCTGTTGCATTGTTCTTCGGGCTGTGGGGCCATTTCATTGCTGTGTAGACTTCCAGCCTGGAGCCTGGGACCTCACACGGCACAGGGTCCTAGAACCAGACTCTAGCTAGTGCTGGAGCCTTCTGGTTATACAAGAACAGACCACCGCTCCTGACTCTTTGGCGACCACAGTCATAGAGCAAGGTCAGCCAAGTAGTACAACAAAGGGGACTTTCTATACAATTCAACAAGGTTCACTGTACAAAGCATGGAGAAAATGGGTTTTAAAGAGGGACTTAAAAGTGAAGGAGACAGGGGCCTAGTACAGGAACTCTCACTCTTTCGTCGCGTGGACTCTAGAGGGACACTAGAGGGATGTGGACCCCCCCTACGCTCTCTCTCTCTCATTCACAATTGCACAACCTACCTCCCCTCCAAGTCACAATCACATAACATCCCTGTGGCAACTAAAGTGATAGTTTACAGAGAAAAGTAACATAAGAAAATAGTGTATTTTTAGCAGCTTTTAATGTATTTGGAAACAAGGAGGAGAGCAAGTACCATGTGAACATAAAGTAAAACAGTCACAATTTTAGTTCATCCAATGAGGAGATTAAAAATAGTTTACATTAGGAGATATTTCAGAGACCCACAGTGACTTCATATTTTCCAAACTCCTGATTTACAAGTTGTCCAATCCTGCAGGGTGCTAAGTACTTCCTGAAAGGTACAGAGCAACTTTCACTGCCATTGGCTAATGGAAGTTGAGCACCCTCAGCATCCAGCAGGATCAGAACTTCTGAGTCTATGTTAAGTCTGCAATTTTTACTGTACTGGTACAGTCTCATTGCTGTATTCTATTTACAGCAAGAGTCATATTTTGCTAACACTTTTGATAATTGCCTGTAAAGTATACCTCATTTTACCCTGCTGAATTAGATTCCACAAATGCCAAGTCTGTGTCTATTTATAGCATAGGCCAAATTCCCAGGAAGCATGTAGCATATACAGTAACATAACACAGAAAAAGCACCAGTAAGTGAACTCCTGTGTTAAGTTTCAGAGTAGCCGCCCTGTTAGTCTGTATCTGCAAAAAGAACAGGAGTACTTGTGGCACCTTAGACACGAACAAATTTATTAAAGCATAAGCTTTCGTGGGCTACAGCCCACTTCATCGAATGCATAGAATGGAACATACAGTAAGAAGATATATATTTATATATACAGAGAAGGTGGAAGTTGCCATACAAACCGTAAGAGGCTAATTAATTAAGATGAGCTATTATGTTAAGGAAAGAAGAGAGGCTCCTAAATCTGGTCCATTATTATTAAAAGTGGTTTCAGTTGCATTTACTCATTCCCTCATCTTTAATTCAGTTTAGATAACATCCAGTTCAAATGCCAGATGGTGACAATATCTTTTTGTGTATAAGACACCGTTTTGGAAATTATTATTGCAGTCTGGAGGGAACTGGGCAATTCGGGGAGGGGGGGTTGATAGAGAAACGTGGAATCTTTCACCATTTAAAATCACATCTAATTTGAAAGTAACACCTTTCACTTGCTACCTCCTGGCTGTTCCTTAGCCTATGTGAACAGGTATCTGCATCACAAACCACCATCACTAATAGGAATGCCGGTTGACAGTCTCAGCAAAAACCAAGGAAAGAGTAACCAAACAGTCCAAAGCATCACCCTTCCACTGTTGGTGAGGAAATGCACCGAAGCTTACATGCTACAGAGGACCTTGCAGCTCCATGGTGTTGAATTTCTTGGGCCTGATTCTGATCTCACACCAGTGTAATTCAGAGGCTTTCAAATTTTAAGATGATTCAGCTCCATGGACTTAGTGAGAGAACAGACTTAGGTCTTTTGTGAACCTTTACCTATTCAATTGCACATTACAGTATGGTAAAATGGAACACTTTAAAATGAATTGGAAGCTGGGAAATGAGGTGTCAAAGAGTTGCCTGGAAATCTTTGGACTTGTCTACTAACAATACTGGTTTAGAAACACAGTTAAAGTGGTACAACACATTTGTATGGACACAGTTATACCAGTATTAAGGTTTTCATACCAGTATAGTTTATTCCTGTCCATGCTGGTCTTGCATAGGCTGGTGCAGAATACTAATGGGAGGGCAGACTGGGATAAGTACCTCCATAGAGGCAGATTATTTGAGCTTTATGTTGGTGAAATGGCTTTTGTACTTATTGAATAATATTTTCCCCTTAAGGAAAATGGCTATTTGTGGGTAGTTAGCCTCGCCAACTTTTGTAGTTGTAGTTAAAGTCAACCAGGCTTTAATATTGCATTGCCTCTCTGTTTATTTCTACAGTTGTCTCTATTGCCTCACTACCTTTAAAGAACATAACCTTGTATTCCCAAATGATCTCGTTTTCTACAAGCCAGCTAGACACCATCTGAAAAGCATGTGATAAGAAAATGCTTCAGGAGGCAGGATGGATAAAATGGTTAAAAAGACTTTAAGTTAAATACAGTTTTTAATAAACCTATTTAAAATTAATTTTGAAATTGGCAACCTAAGCTTACTATAATATAATAAAATCATTTAAATTAAAAACAAAAATTAATATTAAGCAGTACTTATTTGCTGCCAAGGTTTAAAGTAAGTCAAACCCCTGAACTGGTGGAATTCACTGGCTAAGCACCTGGCTAAGTTTGAGTTTGAGGCCAGTAGCTGCTTTTGCAGGAGCAGAATTTTTTTTCTTCATTTTAGTTAAGAACATAACGTAAGAATGGCCATTCTGAGTCAGACTAATGGTCCATCTAGCTCAGTATTCTGTCTTCTGACAGTGGCCAATGCCAGATGCTTGAGAGGGAATGAACAGAACAGGGCAATGATTGAGTGATCGATCCTCTGTTGTCCACTCCCAGCTTCTGGCAGTTAGAGGCGAGGGACACCCAGAGCATGGGGTTGCAACCCTGACCATTGTGGCTAATAGCCATTGATGGACCTATCCTCCATGAACTTATCTAATTCTTTCTTGAACCTCATTATAGTTTTGGCCTTCACACCATAACCTATAATGCTCCACAGGTTGACTGAGTGTTGTGTGAAGAAGTACTTCCTTTTGTTTATTTTAAACCTGCTACCTATTAATTTCATTGGATGACCCTTGCTTCTTGTATTATGAGTAAATAGCACTTCCTTATTCACTTTCTCCACACCAGTCATGATTTTATAGACCTCTATCATATTCCCCCTCTTTTCCAAGCTGAAAGTCCCAGTCTTTAATCTCTCCTTATATGGAAGCTATTCCATACCCTTAATAATTTTTGTTGCCCTTTTCTGTACCTTTTCCAATTCTAATATATTTTTTTGAGGTGGGGGTGACCAGAACTTCACGCAGTATTCAAGGTGGAGGTGCACCATGGATTTATATAGTGACATTACATTTTCTGAGTAGTTTAGTTCAATGACTAGTTCATTCAAAGTTTAGAAACCAATTAGGAGTTGAAAAAGTAGAAAAACTTGTTTTCCTCTTCCAATCTATGACTAAAACGAGGTGTGAGAGAATGAGATCTGCTAATTTTAAAATCCTGAAGGACATGGTGACCAGAAATCATCAGTTCAATTCACTAACTATAGATAATATTTCTTTAATAAATCAGAGAGTTTTAAATGCAAAACATGCTTTGGTAAACTTGGATACATTTTTCTTTATATTTTCAGCACAGTTAAATTAAATTAAATTAAAGTACTATTTTTGTGCGTTTAATTGGATTTGAATTTCCATCCAAATAGAGCTTGACACAAATCACATGTAAAAAAATGAATAATCTAGTAAATAAGAAATGCATCCATCACCATTTTCTAAAATAAAAAAACAACAACTATGAATCTGAATAAGTAAGCTAATTAAGTACTAATTAAGCTAGCAAGTACTTAAATAAATGCGTATGGAAACTGTCTATCCATCTGGTTAGCAAAAAGAAGCACCAAATTGGTGTAAAGGCTGTATTTAGTTGCAAATCAACATATTTTAATGGTTACCAACCAAAGAGATGCAACTTTTCTTTAGGAAGATAATTAAAAAGTACAAACGCAAACACAATTAAAATCAATTATTTAAATCAATATTTCCTGGTTGCTGATTTAAATTATTATTCAAATTGGTGATTTAAATCGCTTTGATTTAAATGCATCCACCTTGTCCAGAAGTACCCAGAAAGTGAATTCTGCTTCAGCACACCTCAGCTCATATGTAGAACTAGCCCTGACCAGACACGACCCTGGATACATACTTGAGCAGTTGATACCCATGTTGCCTCAGCTGTACTGCTATTATTACTGGACCTAGCATTGATCTATCTAGAACAAAGCTAGCTCAGGATTATTTAAAGCTTTACATTTTTTAGATTACTTTGGTTTGGTTATATTCAAATCCAGAGGGATGAAGATCCTTCTGTCACCAGCACTGATTTTAGTATTCTGGGTAGTGTGCACACACACTGGGGGTGCATGTGTGCCTTCTGTACATCACCTAAGTATCATAAAATCATTGCGAGCACTGGTACCAAGGCAGGCAAATCTAAGCCAGTGGTTCTCAACCAGGGATATACGTACTTCTGGGGGGTACTCAGAGGTCTTCCAGGGGGTACATCAATTCATCTAGATCAGTGGTTTTCAAACTTTTTTTCTGGAGACCTAATTGAAGAAAGTTGTTGATGCCCACGACCCAGTGGAGCTGGGGATGAGGGGTTTGGGATGTGGGAGGGGGCTCAGGGCTGAGGCAGAGGGTTGGGGTGCGGGGGTGAGGGCTGTGGGGTGGGGCTGGGAATGAGGGGTTCAGAGTGTGGAAGGCGGCTCAGGGCTGGGGCAGGGGGTTGGGGTGCAGACGGGGGTCAGGGCTCTGGGCCGGGGGTGCGGGCTCTGGGCTGGGGATCAGGGCGCAGGCTTACCTCCAGCGGCTCCTGGTCAGCCGCGCAGCGCGGGTGCTAAGGCAGGCCTCTCACCTGTCCTGGCACCACAGACTGTGCTGTGCCCCAGAAGCAGCCAGCAGGACTAGCTCCTAGGTGGAGGTGTGCAAGAGGCTCCGCATGGCTCTTTCCTGCAGGCACCACCGCCCCCCAGCTCCCACTGGCCGGTTTCCAGCCAATCGGAATGCACGTGGAGCCCTGTGGCCCCCCTGCCTACGAACCGGACCTGCTGCTAACTGCTGCTGGGGTGCAGCGTGGTGTCAGAATAGGTAGGGACTACTAGATTTTACTGGCCAGCCACTAGAGTCCCTGGATGCTAAGCAAGACAACCCAGTGCCTTGCATTCCCCGACCCAGTACTGGGTTGTGACCTGAACTTTGAAAACTATTAATCTAGATATCTGCCTAGTTTTACAACAGGCTACATAAAAAGCACCAGCGAAGTCAGTACAAACTAAAATATCATACATACAATGACTTGTTTATACTGCTCTATAGACTATATGTAAGCGGGGGAATAGTCCCGCTATTGTGGGGAACTTTCCTGGCTTCTGCACTACCCCAGTGAAGTGGGCTAACGAAAGGATCTGAGTCCTCACTCCCACTTCCGTTACCCAGTGGCCTCCCTGCCCTTGAGGACTCCCCTTCCACTCTCCTGTCTGGCAGAGTCCTCGTAACCCCAACAAGGCTGGGCCCAGAATTCCTGGGGGGCTTGACCCCCAAACCTGCTGTGGTCACTAGGACGGGGGCTAGGGTGTCCCCACTCCGGGGTACTCTCTCTGCACTGGGCACTTCTCTGACCCACTGACCATTACATACAAGTTAAAGCAAATGCAAGTTATTTAATCAACAATTAATTTTAAAAAGAATAAGGGAAAATGGGAAAAGTGAAAGGAATCACATCAACCCGCTCTGTGGCGGGGAACATCACAAACGGCGTCTCTGGAATGGCAGGGCAGTTCACAGTCTGTTCCTTGTAAGTCCCAGGCCTTCTTCTCAGGCCCTGGCTGTGCTGCAGGGATGCTGTGGGTTGGACACTTGCTCTGGTGGTGGCCACACGCTCTCAGGCTCTAAGTGGTAGGACCCTTCTTCCCAGTGTCGCCCCCGCCCTGTCGGGGTTAAAATCCAAGCCTGGCTTGCAGAGCCTCTTGGCTGAGGTGTCTCCCTCTGCTGGACCTGCTGCCCAGGTTCCCCCTCACTCTCCCCAGCTGCTCACCGCACCCAGCTCCAGAGTGCTCCAGCCCCAGCTGCACCACTCTGTCTCTGCTGCTCTGCCTCCAGCTCCCTGGGCTGCTTCTCTGGCCCCTCTGGCTCTGGTTGCTGCAGCTCTGCTCCCAGGACAGGTCTGCTCTGCAGGCTGCTTCTGTGACTCTGCTCCCAGCACTGACCTGCTTCCTGGGCTGCTTTTCTGGCCCCTCTGGCTCTGGTTGCTGCAGCTCTGCTCCCAGGGCAAGTCTGCTTTCTCTGGGCTGTGCCTCTGGCTTTGGGGCTGCAGATCTGCTCCCAGGACAGGGTCTGCTCTCTTTGGGCTGCTTTTCTGGTCCGTCTGGATCTGGCACAGCATTTGGGGCTCGATATGCTGCAGTGTTGAGTACTTGCAATTGACTTCAGTTGCTCAGTGCTCTAAAATCTGGGTCTTTGTGCTCAGATACCACACAGGTTGATGGAATACATATACCGACAGAATACTGTGATTAAAGACAGCCAAAAATGACTCAGGCAGCATTGTCAGCTTTTAGAATTTTATGATAAGTCTCATGACATTTGGTGTTGTTCCTAAATCCCTGGTGCCTAGAGTCATATGAATGCATGAAAATCTCAGCTTTCATTTTTAGCAATGCTCCTAGCCCAGAGGGCACGTAGAAAGAACCCAAAATAGGCTTAAAAAATTTCATGTGTCTGGGAGGCAGGGGCACCTTTAGGTGTGTGTGTGTGGGGGGGGTCCCCTGCCACACTCCAGGCTTCATACTGCATGTTAAAGCTAAAATTAAAACTTACCTATTTGCCCTATGCTGGTAATTTGGTTGTAGTACACCTGTATGAATTATTATTGAATATATAGAAAATAATCACAATAAATGTTCTCTAAATAGCCTGATTTTTATATTTTATCCTTCAAAAAAATCCAAGAACTTCCAGGGGCCTAAGTGACACCAGACCCCTGCTGAAAGTTGCCACCCCACACTGAAATCTGTAACAGCACCCCTTTTGGGAGATTCTTAGTCATCATTTTTGAAACTTGGAGTTTATGATAGTGAATTAGCATCTACATCATTTTATAAAAAATTAGGGTGACCACATATCCTGTTTTTAAAGGGACAGTCCTATATTTAAGCCCTCCTGCAGGTGTCCCGACTTTTTCTTAAAAACAGGCATATTGTCCCATATTATCTGTCTCTCCCCATCAGTACTGGTGCATCCTGCTGCTGACCAGATCCCAGCTTGCTAGCTGCCTGCCCACCAATGCAGCCCCCTGGTCCCTCAGTGCAGCCCCCGCTGTGTGCCAGCTCTCAGCCATCAGGGCCCTGTCCCCCGTCCTGTTTCTGGCCGGCACTCCCTGCGCGCTGCGAGCTGTGGTGACTGGTGCCCACCCATCAGCCCTTTACATGCTCCCCCCCTCACTGTCCTCTTCCTGCTTTGCCCCTCCCCCACAGCTCCTCCACATCCCTCTAGGTGGGGCATGTCCCGCTCCCAGCACTGTGCAGAGAACCAGCCCCTAGTTGGAGTGCTCAGCTCACCAACAGCCTGGCTGGCAGGCTCCTTCCTTCCCCCACTGCCTCTGGCTGGGCCGCGCTCCAGGAAAGCCCAAGATCCTCTGGCCCAGGGCACTGGTCAGGAGGAGCCAACCCCTGCACGTGCCAAAGCCCTGTGCAGTGGTGGCATGGGGCAGCCTCTCTGCCCCCCAGCTAAGCTCTGACGTGGCAGGGAGGAAGGGATTTCCAGCCTGTTCGGGCCCCAGCCCTGCAGGCTCAACAGCAGTCCCCTGGGCAGGGGCTTAGCACCCTCTTCACCTGCCCCCCACACCCTAGGTCCTTCCTCCAGGGAGTGCGGGGCTGCTCCGTCCTCTAGGCCCCCTTCCCTCCTGAGCCACCTCTCTGGTTGTGTTTGCTGAAGCACCTGCAGTAGGGTTCCCTGGGCCCTGGTGCACAATGCTACCTTAGGGCTTAACCGTTTCCTGACCGCACTGTAGATGGCCACTCAATTATGTCGGTGGCCAGCAGAAGCCTGTAGGTGTTGGCTGCCTTTCGACACTGTGCAGGCAGGAAGGGACAAGCTGCTTCTAGCCACAGGAGAGTGGGGAAGGGATAAGCTCTGGAAAGACAGGGGCCAGGTCATCCCTTCCCCCTGCCCTCCTCCCCTGCAGCTGGAAGCAGCTCCCATCCCTTCTCTCCTGCATAGCGCCGAAAGGATGTTCCAGGCCACATTAAGAACAGCCATACTGGGTCAGACCAAAGGTCCATCTAGCCCAGTATCCTGTTTTCCGACAGCAACCAATGCAAGGTGCCCCAGATGGAATGCACAGAACAGGCAATCATCAAGTGAGCCATTCCCTGTTGCCCATTCCCAGCTTCTGGGAAACAAAGGCTACGGACACCATCCCTGACCATCCTGGCTAATAGCCATTGATGGACCTATCCTCCATGAATTTATCTAGTCCTCTTTTGAATCCTGCTATAGTCTTGGCCTTCACAACATCCTTCACAAAGGTTGACTGTGCATTGTGAGAAGAAATACTTTTTTGTTTGTTTTAAACCTGCTGCCTATTAATTTCATTTGGTGACCCCTAGTTCATGTGTTATAAGTAAATAGCACTTCCTTATTTACTTTCTCCACACCAGTCATGATTTTATAGGCCTCTATCATAATAATCTCTTTTCCAAGCTGAAAAGTCCCAATCTTATTAATCTCTCCTCATAGGGAAGCCATTCCATACCCCTAATAATTTTTGTTGTCCTTTTCTGAACCTTTTCCAATTCCAATATATCTTTTTTGAGATAGGGTGACCAGATCTGCATGCAGTATTCAAGATGTGGGTGTCCCATGGATTTATATAGTGGCAATATGATGTTGTCTATCTTACTATCTATCCCTTTCTTAATGATTCCCAACATTCTGTTTGCTTTTTTGACTGCCGCTGCACATTGAATGGATGTTTTCAGAGAACTATCCACAATGACTCCAAGATTTCTTTCTTGAGTGGTAACAACTAATTTAGACCCCATCATTTTATATGAATAGTTGGGATTATATTTTCCAATGTGCATTACTTTGCATTTATCAACGTTGAATTTCATCTGCTATTTTGTTGCCCAGTCACCCAGTTTTGAGATGCTTTTGAAGCTCTTCGCAGTCTGCCTGGGTCTTAAATAGCTTTAGTAATTTTGTATCATCTGCAAATTTTGCCACCTCACTGTTTACCCCTTTTTCCAGATCATTTATGAATATGTTGAATAGGACTGGTCCCAGAACAGACCCCTCAGGGACACCACTATTTACCTCTCTCCATTCTGAAAACAGACCATTTATACCTACCCTTTGTTCCCTATCTTTTAACCAATTACCAGTCCATGAGAGGACCTTCCTTCTTATCCCGTGGCAGCTTACTTTGTGTAAAAGCCTTTGGTCAAAGGCTTTCTGAAAATCTAAGTACACTATATCTACTGGATCCCCTTGGTCCACATGCTTGTTGACCCCCTCAAAGAATTCTAGTAGACTGATGAGGCATGATTTTCCTTTACAAAAACCATGTTGACTCTTCCCCAACAAATTATGTTCATCTATATGTCTGACAATTTTGTTCTTTACTATTGTTTCAACCAGTTTGCCAGGTACTGAAGTCAAGTTTCCTGGCCTGTAATTGCCGGGATTACCTTTGGAGCCCTTTTTAAAAATTGGCGTCACATTAGCTATCCTCCAGTCATTTGGTAGAGAAGCTGATACAAATGATAGGTTACAGACTACCATTAGTAGTTCTGCAATTTCACATTTGAGTTCCTTCAGAACTCTTGGGTGAATACCATCTGGTCCTGGTGACTTATTACTGTATAGTTTATCAATTTGTTCCAAAATCTCCTTTAATGACACCTCAATCTGAGACAGTTCCATTCTGGTGAGAACCCTGGCAGAAATCTGGGAAGGGGAGGCATGTGACCCTGCGTGCCCCTCCGACACGTGTTGCCTTGGGAAGACACGGTGCCAGGTACCAGGCCTCGAGCATGGAGAGTGCTGGGCAGGGAAGGTTGGTCGGTCACCCCCCGTGTGAGAGAGGTGTACCGGAATGTGTGTATGTCACCTCTCCCTGTGAGAGCCCTAAAGACTTAAAGATAAGAACGTAAATAAAAAGAATCCAACTACACAGTATTTCTTTTTAACAGGGGCTCAGTCAACTTGATGTTAATTTGAACATTTGTACTGCATAGTTCTGACTGATTTAGGGTTGCCAACTGTCTAATCACACAAACCCAAACGCCCTTGCCCCGCCCTTTCCCTGAGGCCCCGCCCCATTCACTCCATCCCCCCTCCCTCCATTGCTCGCTCACTCTCCCTGACACTCATTCACTCACAGGCTGGGGCAGGCGGTTGGGGTGCGGGAGGAGGTGTGAGGTCTGGACTTGGGCCGAGTGGTTCAGAGTATGGGAGAGGGCTCTGGGTTGAGCCTGGGGCAGGAGGTTTGGGTGCAAGCTCTGAGAGGGAGGTTGGGGTGCAGGAGGGGGCTCTGGGCTGGGGTAAGAGATTGTGGTTCAGGAGGGGGTGTGGGGTACAGGCTTTAGGGAAGTGGCTCAGGTGTGGGTCAGGGGACTGGAGTGCAGGGGCGGAGCCTACCTTAGCCCTGCTGGGATACTGACTGGGAGCCACCCGAGATAAGCAGGGCCAAGTGGCTCTGCGTACTGCCCTCTCCATGTGCTGCTCCCGGAAGTGGGCGGCACATCCCTGAGGTCCCGGGGGTGTGCACAGGGCTCCGCGTGCTGCCCACCCTCTCTCCCCCTCAGCAGCCACAGGGATGTGCTGGCCGCTTCTGTAAGTGGCGAGGGGCCAGGGCAGGCACGGAGCCTGGCTTAGCTGTGCCGCCAGACTTTTAGCAGCCTAAAATCTTCCAGTTTGGCTTCAATAGCCTCCGGGAGATGGGGCCTGATTCCAGGAGACTCCCAGCAAAACTTAGAGGGTTGGCAACCCTAGATTGATTGCTGTTGAACTCACTTGACTACAAGTAATTTTACGACGTGTCCTGTATTCAGCATAGGGAAATATGGTCACCCTATATAAAATACACACAGCATTTTAGCAAATCAGCTTTACCCCTTTCACTGTTTCATTGTAAAGTTACCTAAAATGTTTCTGAGCAACAATTTGCCTTTAGCAATAGACTGCCTTGTAGAGTTCCCAAACCTCAGTCTGAGTCAGAGGCATTTTTCTTGGGGTCAGGTCATTTTTAAGCTCAGTTAATGTTAAGTCCTAAAAACTATCACAGACTAACCCAGCCCACATTTTTTTTAAACAAGCATTAGACATATTTACAATGAAGAAAAGGAGTACTTGTGGCACCTTAAAGACGAACAAATTTATTTGAGCATAAGCTTTCGTGAGCTACAGCTCATTTCATCAGATGCATTCAGTGGAAAATACAGTGGGGAAATTTATATACACAGAGAACATGAAACAATGGGTGTTACCATACACACTGTAATGAGAGTGATCAGGTAAGGTGAGCTATTACCAGCGGGGGGGGGGGGGAGTAGACGGAAACCTTTTGTAGTGATAATCAAGGTGGGCCATTTCCAGCAGTTGACAAGAGTCTGAGGAACAGCGGGGGGGTAGGGGGGGAGGGAATAAATATGGGGAAATAGTTTTACTTTGTGTAATGACCCATCCATTCCCAGTCTTTATTCAAGCCTAAGTTAATTCTATCCAGTTTGCAAATTAATTCTAATTCAGCAGTCTCTCGTTGGAGTCTGTTTTTGAAGATTTTTTGTTGAAGAATTGCCACTTTTAGGTCTGTAATCAAGTGACCAGAGAGATTGAAGTGTTCTCCGACTGGTTTTTGAATGTTATAATTCTTGACGTCTGATTTGTGTCCATTTATTCTTTTACGTAGAGACTGTCCAGTTTCGCCAATGTACATGGCAGAGGGGCATTGCTGGCACATGATGGCATATATCACATTGGTTGATGCGCAGGTGAACGAGCCTCTGATAGTGTGGCTGATGTTATTAGGCCCTATGATGGTGTCCCCTGAATAGATATGTGGACACAGTTGGCAACGGGCTTTGTTGCAAGGATAGGTTCCTGGGTTAGTGGTTCTGTTGTGTGGTGTGTGGTTGCTGGTGAGTATTTGCTTCAGGTTGGGGGGCAGTCTGTAAGCAAGGACTGGCCTGTTTCCCAAGATCTGTAAAATTAGGGCCGTTTACTATGGTATGGTACATTAATCGGGGATGATAGGCTGCTAAATAATAAAACTTCTAATGGATTCCAAAATACTTATACCTTGTTAAAATAAATCCAAGCTACATAAAGAACCACTTCTAGCTGAGCCACAGATCCTCTGACCCGCAATCAGGTGAAAGCTCCCTAATTCAGACACTTGGTAATGATGCTCTTTATGCTTCCAAGGGCCTTGCTTGGGGCCTCAGCTGCAGTAATTTGTGTAATGCATACACAGCAAGTTCAGCCACCACATGGACTCTGCTAATTGGTCAATAACACTTTTCTTCTTCAAAAGGATTTCCAAACATTCACTAATTAATTCTCCCAATACCCTCGTGAAGCAGGTGGCTTAACCTTTATATTATAGATGAAAAAAACAATGCAGCTACATGAATTGACCTGTCCTAAACCACAGAGATAGTGTGTCCAGACCACTAAATTACACTCTTTGGCAACTAGCCATCAGTTAGTAGATATAACACTAATTTATATTTTAAAAAATGACATGAACAAAGTATTGTTATTTATTATACATAATTTTAGGGATGACCCTTAAGTGTGAACAACACGCACAGAAGATCAGACGTTACACATAATAGCAACACCCACATCTGCCCTTCCATAAGCCAGTTTGTACCTTTTGCTTTTTGTCTCTCCGTAACTACGCCTGCCACTATGACTTCCTCTTGAGAAATTCCCAGAGCCAGCTCCTTTGTCTGCTATAAACACAAGGAGCGAAATGTCAGCTAGAATGTAAACTTGGCGGAGGCTCACAAAATACACAACCAAACAATTCAAGGCCTTGTTGAGACCAGCCCTTTTACTGCACGCAACCATAACCTTGACCAGACCGCCCTATTTATATGGCTTCCCAAGTATATAAACTATTGCTGTTAAATTATGAGTATCCTACGTTTATGAGAGCAATTAGTCTGTTTGTTTAGAAAAGCTATTTGTCTGTCTCCTGTATTTTAAATGCTTCCCCTCCTTCTTTTGCCCAAAGCAAAACAAAATAATGTTTGGATTTTTAATTGAGGGTGGGCTACATCCAAAGTTCACTTAATGCAAGGAAATCTCTATTACATTCAAAATTATTGGGGGATGATAAACTTTCCTTAGAACTGGAATGTTCCTTTATGATGAAAGATTATAATAAAGCATGTGTGTTTCAGGCATACATAAGGGTTTTATTTTTAAACCTCTTTATCCAAGTTCATTAAGAGAGATTGTTTTGTTCGGAAATATTGTATTAAAAACCATGCAAAGTGTATGACAGAAACCAGAATGCTTTTTATTTGAGGGGTGGGTTGGTGGTGATAGTCTGGAGGTAGAGATGTATGACTGGAAATGTATCCCTTTAAACTGAATTTTGCAGTGGGTTGGAGGAAGGGATGGAATAAAGGGAGCACAAGACTTTTGGTGGGATGGATTAAAACCCATTTTCAAAAGGAGAAATAAGCCTCTCTAATGTTGCTCTACTGTATGTTACTGCTCATGGTGGCAAATGCATCTGTAGGCTATTACTGGGATATGTATCATCCACTCTGCCTGTCTTTTTGGCTAGTCTTCGCAGCCAGGAATAAAAATATGCAAATCCTGGTGCAACAGACACAGACTTCCACTACATATTGCAAAAACAAGATCCTAGATACCAGCAGTATTATTTCTACAACTCGGAGCCTTAAGCACTTGTTTGAAAAGTTGCGTGGCTGGCAGCCAACACGCTATTTACTTCTAAGAGTGCAGTTCATTCTCCCTTAGAGGGACTAGCATCCCAAGCCCCCTGCTTTAGGGGACCCCCAGATTAAGTCTTACATCTTCAATTTCACAAAAAAGAAAGCTTACAAGGCAAATTCAGCAGCCGGGAAAGTTAAGAGAATAAAGTTACCCTTCTCAGCACCTTTGCTTTGCTATTCTGTGTTATCGAGTCTCTCCTCTTTCATATGCATGTAGCTCTGGTTAGTGTGGATGAAAGTTCTACATTCTCATCACTATATATGCCCTTGTAGAGGAGACCTATTGCAACACTTACAAGCATATGATCCTGCAGAGGGTCTCAGAAAGGACAAATTACGAGTAGTGGAGCGGCCATCTTGGAAAAAGGAAAAACTAGAGGGGAGTTTTTAAAACCAGAATTGCATAGTTCAATCAATAAATACAAGGAAATACATAGATAGCTGGCATTATGAGAGCTGTGATACAGACAGAGACTCTCTAGTCAGTATTGGGACAAAGCATGTAAACACAGCATGACGGATGATTTAAAGGAAAACTGTGCCTGATTTGCTCAGCATGATGAGAACACATTTGGTTAAAGGCACTTCTCATGTGTTACTCCTGGGGCAATTCTGCGCCACTGCATATGCCACTGCGCCGTGCATATTTTTTTCTGCAGAAAGTAACTTCTGCCGGAAAGTTGCTCCAGTTACGCTTTTTGCCCACAAGAGGCCACGGTGGCGCTAGAACAGAGCAGTCACTTCCGGGCCCTCCACAACTGTGATAGGCAAGAGAAGAGGCTGCTTTGCAGGTAGGGATATGGAGGGACAGACAGTGTGGGGCACATGGGGCTGCATGGACACATAGGGCGGTCAAAGACTGGGGTTCATAAGGTCTAGTGGGGTAGGACAGACTGGGGCAGAGGCTGAATGGGAGTGGAGGCGCAGGGCCACATGGGGGAAAGGGATGGCTTAGTGGGGCATTGAGACACATGGGGACGAGGGGGGTGTAGTGCCACATGGGGATGGGTGGAGGGGGCTGGCTGAGGGGTCCACAAGGACACATGGGGAGGGGCACAGGGATACATGGGGATAGGGAGGGGTGCAGAGACACATGGGGGAGTCTGAGTGGAGGTGGAGGAACACATGGGGATAGGGGGAGGGATTCAAGGATACATGGGGGTGCAAGGACACATGAGGATGGGGCAGATGTGCCTGAGCGAGAGAGGCTAGGGGTCAGCCAGGGTCTGTGTGGGGGAAGCTCCCTAGCAATCCCTCCCTGCCCTCCGCAAAACACCTGTTCCATATTTCTCCCACCCACACCCAACAACTCTCCAGGTTCACTCCCAGGCTTCTTCCCTCTCCCTCAGCTCCTCCATTACCCCTGATTCCCCTAAGTGTTTGCACTGCTTCTGAGGGGGCAGGTTATACAGTTGTGCATTGTAGTTTAAATGAATTATTACTCAAAGCTCTGAATTTATATGCCTAGTAAGGAATCTATTTGCCAATAAACGTATCCTGAATCTTTTTCATTGTCTGTCTTGTTACAGACATACTTGCTGACAGGTATTTTGAAATAAATTACGAATATTATATTGTTATTTTGACAAATAAAATATGCAGAATTTTAAAATGTGCACATAATTTGTTATTTTTTGGTGCACGATTTGTAATTTTTTGGCACAGAATTCCCCGAAGAGTAATGTGTAAACTCTGAAATCTATTTCAGAATTAGGGTGTAGTGAGACATAATATTGTCAGGAAAACCAATATCTTTTTGTCAGTATCCATTTTAGTCTTAGTGTGGTGGTAGCCTGTCACCAGGAGACACTCACTCTGTGATCTTAAGTGAAGACTATACTTTTTTAGTTTAAAGGAAATCAAGAATAAGTGCTCGTTTTTAAGCTGAAAGTATTTGATGTCCTTTGTAAATTAAAACCTATTGCACTTATATATACATGACCATAATTCCTGAGTTTACGGGAGATCGGTGACATCTTGTAAAGTGGATGTTTGTGACACTTGTCATGGGACAGGCACATCACATCGAAACACATGAACTCATTTTCAGAGGTGCTGAACACCAACATGGCGTAGCAATGCAGGTGCTCAGCACCTCAGTCTGAAAATCATACTAGCAGTTGCCATTTTGCTTCTTGCTGTTTGTACTTTCAAATCACAGAACAAAGTTAAACGGATGCAGCTTTGTTTTAATGGAAAAGAGGCGAGAATATCCCTGAAAAATATCAAGATGAGATCACAGCAGAATTAAATACCATTCTACTTTCCAGAAGCAGTCTATCTATTCCCTGTTCCTCCATTTATTTATGTACCTTTTACCATCAACAACTGTTTTTATGAAGTAACTTTATGCCAGGCCCTAAACATGGATTTTATAGAAAGCTCTTGCTGTAAAAATAGTTGTTCAGTTTGATTAATGGTCATCTTGAACAGGAAATACTTGCATAATGTGAATACATCTTGGACACAGATCAGACTCACAGTAGGTCTTTTGTGCTGCAGAGGCTAACCTGGAACTGTTCCCACTGATATCAGTTTGAATAGTTCTTCTGGACTGCAAAGTGTGGATACCGATATGCAGCTCTGGAGTTTTTAGGCTATGTGGTTTCAGAAGATGATTTATAAAATGCAAACTGTACCAGCTAGCCTGGTGGGGGTAAGAATCCAGCAACAAGCTGTACCAACGAGCCTTGTATGCATTCAGTAAGGATCCCTTTATACATACAGTGCAGCATGCAGATCTACAGTCTGACTCTAGAGAATTCAGAAAGTAAGAGTCCAAAATCTGGGAAGTTGAAGAGCATTCAAGGAATTCTTCATAATCCGACAAACAGATTTTACAAAACCCCTGCAGGAAGGGGCCTTAAACAAAAGATCTTTCAAAAATTACCAAAAGAACATTTTTAAAAAACAGATCTGGAGTAGACCCAGGACAAAAAAGAGATCATCAGAAAGAGAGACCAACAAGATAGGGGAGTGTTGCTGTCCAGTAAGGCAACTGGCATCCTTGTTCATTTTTGGCACGGTGTGATTGATATGTAACTAATTCAAAACGGTCAGGCTCCTTTAGGTGCAAGGGGACGTTAGATCTGTAAATCATTTTAGTGTTTACTTTCTGGTCTCTTGCAGTTTCACAGTTTTACTATTGAAAGCCAGCTGCTTTTCTATTGCTCTTCATTGTGTGGCCCAGTACCGGGAACTGACAATTCCTAGGTGAATAAATAATCTTTGGGGATGGCTACTGCAGCTGACTGGTACAGAAAAGTATAGCACTCGGTTTATTGAGCACCTGGAAACTGAGACTTTTGCAGATTGTACAGAAATGCTTGAGGAAGTGATAGGCCTTCCTGAACCATGCTGAACTAGTACTGGGGGGCGGGGGTAGGTATGGATGGGGGGAAGGGACAAAGATAGGCCTTGGCAATGGCACAGTGGCTTCAGTGCAATCCTGCACTTGTGTTAAGGATACACTTAAGGATACTCTTGCTGCCACCTTGAAGTGTTGCTTTACCATCTTATACTGACCTCAGGAGACCAGCTCCTGTAAGATTTACACACAGCTCCTATTGGTTCATCCATGGAAATCAGACACGGCATCATCAGGTGCAAAGGAGCTTGCATGCTTCATTAAAAGGCTAATGCAGCCGTCTCCTACACAGATTTCTTTTGCTACTGCAATGACGCTGTTTTCAGAGTAGTTGCAGGGCCCAGTTGAGCTTCCTCTCGCTTTGCTCCAGGTGCTACTGTTTGGTAGTGAGAGCAGCTACTTACCAGATCTCTCTATGTAAGACCATTGCCTAGAGCAGGGGTGGCCAACCTGTAGCTCTGGAGCCACATGTGGCTCTTCAGAAGTTAATATGCGGCTCCTTGTACAGGCACCGACTCTGGGGCTGGAGCTACAGGTGCCAACTTTCCAATGTGCCGGGGGGTGCTCACTGCTCAACCCCTGGCTCTGCCACAGGCCCTGCCTCCACTCCACCCCTTCCCGCCCCCTCCCCTGAGCCTGCCATGCCCTTGCTCCTCTCCCCCAGAGCCTCCTGCATGCCACAAAACAGCTTATCAGGAGGTGCAGGGAGGGGGAAGCACTGATCGGCTACCACTGGGCAGGAGGCGCTGGGAGCTGGGGGAGCTGATGGGGGGCTACTGATGTATTACTGTGGCTCTTTGGCAATGAACATTGGTAAATTCTGGATCCTTCTCAGGCTCAGGTTGGCCACCCCTGGCCTAGAGGCTTCTGTGTTCCTAACTGCCCTGGGTGTGTTTGACTGCTTGTTCTGTGCAGTGAAGTAACGGGCACAATGGGGCTCTGATCTCAATTGGATCCTTTAGGCAAAACTGTAATACAAATAATAAATACCTAGGGAAACTTCTAGCACTTAAGCTCTAGGGTGCTCCAGAAAGACCTTATGACCCTATATTGTTTGCAAATAAGTCTAAGACACACTAAATATTTTGCCCAGAAAAAAAATCTTGCCTAAATGCACTTATTTTAATAGGTTTTCCAATACATATGTACTAATATTATCGACTGGCCACACATCTTGCATGAGCACTCCTGAAAGAAGGTGGGGAATGTAACATTTGCTGTTTTCCTGTGAGTGAGAGTACTTCTTTGGAACTGAGTTCTTTGGAACTTATTACTGATGAAGTCATCTAAGAACAGACTGATGTGTCTAGATTCAAGGGAACACAGTCCAGTCAGCTGTTTTAATCCTAGGAAGGGAGCAGTCAGTTTTTGTGCAGTGTATTTGGTAGTAGGTCTTCAGTGAATTCACTGACCTTCAAGGCAGTTCTGATTTACCAGTGCAGAAAGGTCAGCTTTTCAATTATGTGCAACTTACTCTCAACAAAAACAACAACATTTTAAGAGCGGTGCTGAGGATACAAATTACATAAAACTGAAAAAACCCAAGAAAACTCTTTTAGAGTGTTTTCACGGGCACAGTCAGAGGAGGGCAGAGTAAAACTGATTTCTGATGCAAAAACACGGAGGGAAAGGAAGTAATATTTTAAGCTGTAAATGACAGGTATAAAATAAAGG
Source organism: Caretta caretta (assembly GCF_965140235.1). Classification (NCBI taxonomy): domain Eukaryota; kingdom Metazoa; phylum Chordata; order Testudines; family Cheloniidae; genus Caretta; species Caretta caretta. The sequence continues at coordinate 136,026,005 of NC_134207.1, forward strand.
TTCCTTTTCATGCATAGTTTATTTCAGTATTTCTGCTGTTTCTCCCAGGGGTCTGGTATGCTCTGGAAACAATCAGGACATTGGAAAGAGCCCAGAGAAATAAGGCTCACTAAAATGTGGACGATAGCATCTCTACGACTTACTTTACACCTTTTGAAATACAGAGCAGAACAATACTGCAGATAAAGACTCACTGATGCACCTCACTGGCCACAACAAGAAAATAATTACTTAAAGTGTTCTTAAATTATATCTCTGCACGTTTCCATTAGAATCAAACACGCCCACAGTCCTGCCTCAAGGAGTTTACAACCCGGAGTACAAGAAATGCATTACCATTGGCTGTATATAACCCCTTTTATTCATAGATGTCAAAGCATTTTACAAAAGGTGGATACATGTTACTTCCATTTTACAGACAGGGAAACAGACGCTCAGAAAGCTTAAGTGAATTATCCTAGGAGAGGGTCATTCACTGAATCAGAAGCAGAACAAGGAACAAAAATCCCATGTCCTGACTTTCAGTACAGGCCAACAGGAATAGCATGTCTGCAATTCAAAGATCAAACACAAACACACCGGAAGACTCAGATGAAGAGTAAAACATATATTTTGAAGTCAATTAAGACAGCAAGGTGAGATAACCAACAACCCTGATTTGGGTGAAAAAACCTTTCTTGCTACTAGCAGAAAGGTGTTTTGAAGGCTAGTGAAAGACGTGGAGGTTACTTGTTGTAACTGGAGATTCTTTGAAATGTGTGGTCCCTATCTGTATTCCACACACAGGTATGCATGCATGTGCACTATGCATCTGAGTCCGAAGATTTTAACAAGAAGTGTCTGTTGACCCCACCCCAACAGGGACACATCTGTTACAACAGTGGCACTGGGAGTGGGAATGGTGAAGGGAACTCCCACTTGTACCTTGCCTGGGGTTGACCACCAAGTGAAGGAGGTGATGATCCTGGTGGGGTCTGTCATCCTGGAATTGACGTGGTCTTTGTTGGGTGACTAAACTGAATTGAGCCAGGTCTGCAGGAAACATAGATGAAGCCTGGCAAAGGATGTCAAAAAAGTACACACAGCTATATGGCCTAACAGTGACAGGCACATCTCATTGTAGTCCTTGGTCTGTGGGAAATCAAAGAAATTAGGTTGTGCATCATCTGAAACCTTCCTGCAGGGAGGAAGGCTCTTGTGCAAACAAAGTCCAACATTGCCCTCAAAGTCTATTATCCTTGTGGGGGATAAAGCAGATTTTTCTCTGTTCTTACAGACCCTCAGGGCTGTGAGGATTTGAATGAGATATTGAATAGCTGAACTGACCTCCTGTCAAGATCAACATATCAGGAGCCAGCTGTCGAGATACAGAAACATTGTGTGGCCCTGATGTCTCATCTGGGCTGCCCCCATGGAGAAAACACAAACATGCTGGGGGTGCTGTCGCTAGTGTGAAAGGGAGGATCCAGAACTGGAAGTGTTCCTGGCCCATGATAAACTGTGGGAGGGGTGAATGTCTACATGGAAATGTGTGTTCTTCAGGTTGACAACTGTGAACCACATCCCTTCTTGAAGGGACGGGATTATTGATGCCAGTATGAACATCCTGAATTTTAACTTCTGCATGAGGATGCTGAAGATCCAGAATGGGTCTCCACCATTCATCTTTTTTGGGGAGTAGGAAATACAGAGAATAGAACCCCCTTTCTTGATACTGAGGCCCCTCTATTGCCCCTCAATATAATAGGGATTCCACTTCCTGTTGAAGAATTACCTCGTGTGAGTGTTCCCTGAAAGGGGGGGCGGGGGCGGCAGGAAGGCGGTTTGTAGGGAGGGCAGGAGATGAACTCTCTGGAGTATCCATGATGGATAATGTCCAAGACTCAACTGTTCATTGTGATTAGCTCCCAATTATGGGCAAATAGAGTCAGATGGCCTCCAAAAGTGACAGAAGAAGGGGCAGGTGGCACTAGCAACGGTAAGAGGGTCTCAACAAAAATTTCACAAATGGCTCCAAGCCACAGGCTGAGAATGGGTAGCAATCATAGTGGTAGAGGGGGCTCAAAAGCAGAGCCTCTGAGTCTTTTGCTGGGATGGTCGGTAGGATGCTGGTAGTAGAATGGATGAGAAGGTGGTGGCAGTCCTGATTTATAGGTCTGCCTCTACTACTTTCTCCTTGGTGCTGGGGTGTAGATCCCCAGGAAGTGGAGGGTAGACCTTGAGTCCTTAATGAGTGGAGAGAGTCACCAATCTTCTTGTTAAAGAGGCTGGATTTGTCAAAGGGAAGGTCTTGGATAGTATTCTGCACCTCCCTGCAGAAGCCCGAGGACTACGGCCATGAATCCCTCCTCATAACAATACCAGTGGCCAAGCTTCTGGATGCTGTATTAACTGCATCAGCTGTGGCCTGAAGAGCCATTTTCGCTACCAGATTTCCCTCCTCTAGAAGGGAGAGGAACTGGGCTTGGTCCTCAGAAGAAAGTTTGTCCTGAAAGGCTGCCAGCCTAGAGTAGTTATTAAAGTCATTCTTAGCTAACAGAGCCTGGTAATTGGTGATGTGGAATTGCAAGCCCGCATAGGACAAGACTTTTCTCCCCAGGTGGTCCAGTCTCTTGGATCCCTTGTCTGATGGCGTAGTCGTTAGGTATTAAGACCTATTACATTCTGCAGCAGCCTGTACCACCAGGGATTGGGAGCAGGGTGGGAGAACAGGAATTCAGCTTCCTTTGTTGGACTGAAATAGTGCTTCTCACCCCTCTTAGGTATGGGGGCGCAGGATGCTGGGGTGTGCCAGACCAATCTCGCCAGTTCCACTGTGGCCTTGTTAACTGCAAGAGCCACCTTACTTTGGCCCTGAGGCTGCAGAATGTCCAACGATTGGTGGTGTGGGTCTTGGACTTTCTCCAGAGATATCTGGAGATCACTAGCCACTCTTTGTAGTAAGTCCCAGTATTTTTCTATCATGAACAGAGAAACAGTATAAACAAGGTACTGTGTAACTTCTTGGAAAAATTAGAGGTACTAAACATATTGATAACACTCTAACAAACCACTTCATAGGTTAAGCCAAGCCATAAAGTGGTCGGGAAAACAGAAATGTTCACCCTGAGTTTACCTTGAAAGAAAAATGGAAAGACAAACATAACCAGGAATAATATATACAGCCCATACTACTGGATTCAAAGTCAAGTAGCTGCCAATTTCTAAAAAGGGGCATGTTCCACATTTACTGTGTACACGCCGGAAGTTTGGTTCTAATACGTGCTTCTCAATATGACTAGATGGTGCTGCACAGTAGTTTTGGTTAGTACAAGGTAACCTTTTGCAATAGTTTAAGTTTATATAGTTCTACTGTATTGGACAAATGGTTTTGCTTCTTTATCACTCAAATGAAGTTACACTTAAGTTATTCAAACTTTTAAACAACATTTTCTGTGCAATTTGAGGGTATGAAAACACCATAAATTGAGAAAAATTACTTAATTCTGCCCGTCTTTAGAAAAAATGTGTTTCATTTGTTGAGTCTTTATTTGCATACAGAACATAAAGATTCTGTGGTTTAGCTCTTATGGGAGTTGCAAGTTTCAATACTGCAAATTTTTGAGACAGACAACTGAGACTATAAAAGGGAACTGAGGAAACTCTTGAGCAGCTGGGAATTGAGACAGTATGGGCTGTATTGTGTCCTTATTTGTTTTCAGGAATTAAGGCTTTTTCCTGACAGTCTAGAATTACTGGAAATGCGTATTAACCAGAAGAGAATTTATGATGTCTGCACAAGACCTGTATACCAAGGTAAACATTTTTGATTTGGAACTCAATATTTATACTTGCAATTCTTTTCCAATGATGAAAGTTTACATTTACACAATGTAGCATTCTTGCATACATTAAAAAGGGACAAATTCTTAAGGCTTCATTCAATTTTTACTCTGATCTTAAGTCTGTGGGAGTTTTGCTGAAGATAGGTCTAAGAACAGTACATGTGATCTATGAGAATCTTCCAGATCCTAGCAAAAATGTCAGCGAAAGCAAAGGACCATATCGTATAACTGTCCTAGCTAGCCAAACATATATTTTTCAGTTATACAAAATTCACACATCTCTAGGGAGGACAATGTTAATAAACTTGATCATATAAACTTTACAATGAAATTCAATTTTACCTTTAATAGGTCTGTTAAACAGTAAAGTTTCTTACAAGACCAATAACATTTAATCAGATTCTATCACAGAGATCAGGTGTTTCATTTTCATTTTTTATTCCATTTCTACAATAGAGTCTTAGAACATTCCATGTCCCCCAAAAAGATAAAATAAAATGCCAATAAAAATGCTATGTGCTGCAGAATATTGGAATGATCCCTTCCCATTTTTTGGTCCAGAAAAACTTACCTTAGGAGAGAAAAGCACATGTCTTTGCTTTTGTGATCCCATATCTGAGAATATCAAAATCTTCAGCCCCTAAAAAAGTTAAAAGGGCCAAATGTTTTCGTACAACAGTGAACTTCAGGTATAACTGCACTGAAAAGAGCAGACTTCCTTCAGTGTCTCAGACTACTGTCACTGAGAAAATAATTTGATCCAAGTTCTGTCTCTCTAGCAATGGCAAGACTGTTGTCATGTAAGTTCACCACGCAGAAAGTCACAGGTCTCCATTCTTCCACCATGAGATTAGGCTTTCCTACTGAACTATAGCATGCATAGTCCAGATACATACAAGGGTCCATACCCTTCTGACAGCCATTTCTGGAAAAACTCTTGTGTACTTATACCCTGTATTTGTTCTAGCACTTCCAAGGTAACAACATGGGCTTTTGCTAGATTTTTCAGTAATTCCACCCTAGAAGAAAATACCCACAAGGAATTCAGTGGGGGACTCTGATCAACATTTTAGATGTCTGTACACAAACGCACGTAGTATTGGGAATAAGCAGAAAGAACAGGAAGTATTAGTACATACAATAAATTAAGATTTAATTGGCATCACAGAGACTTAGAGGGATAAGTCTCTTGACTGGAATATTGGTACAGAGGGGTATAGCTTGATCAGAAAGGACGGGTAGGAACAAAAGGGAGTAATGAGGGACTTTAACTACCCAGACTTCCATTGGAAAAGTAATATGGCAAAACACAAAATCTCCAGTAAGTTCTTGGAATGTATCGGGGACAGCTTTTTGTTCCAGAAAATGGAGGAAGTAGCTAGGGGGACATTCATTTTAAACTTGATTTTGAGCAGCAGGGTAGCGACTCTAAAGGTTAAAGGCAATTTGGGTGAAAGTGATCATGAAATATAGATGTCATGATTCTAAGGAAAGGAAGGAGTAAGAGCAGCAGAATAAGGATAATGGACTTCAAAAAAGCAGATTTTAACAAACTCAGAACTGGTAGGAAGAAAATCTAAGGGAAAAAGCTGTTCAGGAGAGCTGGCAGTTCCTCAAGGAGACAATATTAAAGGCACAACTGCAAACTATTCCGATTCAAAGGAAAGATATGAAGAATAGTAAGAGGACAATATTGCTTCATCAGGAGCTCTTTAATGACCTGAAAATAAAAAAGGAATCCTACAAAAAGTGGAAACATGGTGAAATCGATAAGGAGGAGTACAAAAGGACAGCACAAATATTTTGGGACAAAATCAGAAAGGCTAAGGCACAAAATGAGTTACACCTGGCAAGGGACATAAATGGCAATAAGAAGAGGTCCTTTAAATATATTAGGAGCAAGAGAAAGGAAAGTGAAGGTCCTCTACTTAGCTGGGAATGAGAGCTAATAACTGATGACATAAAAAAACTGGAGATGCTTAATGCTGTTTTGCTTTAGTTTTCACTAAAAAGGTTAATGATGACCAGATACTCAACACAATTAATACTGACAGGTTTCAGAGTAGCTGCCGTGTTAGTCTGCATTCGCAAAAAGAAAAGGAGTACTTGTGGCACCTTAGAGACTAACAAATTTATTTGAGCATAAGTTTTGGTGAGCTACAGCTCCCTTCATCGGATGCATTCAGTGGAAAAATGTGTTAGTCTCTAAGGTGCCACAAGTACTCCTTTTCTTTTTACAATTAATACTGACAACCAGGGGGAAGGAATGGCAGCCAAAATAGGGAAAGAACAGGTTAAAGAATATTTAGATAAGTTAGATATATTCAAATCAGCACGGCCTGATGAAATTCATCTGAGGGTACTTAAGGAACTAGCTGAAGCAATCTTGGAGCCTTTAGTAATTATCTTAGAGAACAAACTCCTGTAGGATAGGAGAGGTCCCAGAAGACAGGAGAAGGGCAAACATGGTATCTATCTTTTTAAAAAAAAGGAACAAGCAGGACCCAGGGAACTACAGACCAGTCAGCCTAACTTCAATACCTGGAAAGATACTGGAGAAAAGTATTAAACAATCAGTTTGTGAGCACCTGGAAGATAATAGGATTATAAAGAATAGTCAACATGATTTGTCAAGAACAAATCACGCCAAACCAACTTAATTTCCTTCTTTGACAATGGATATGGGGGAAGCAGTAGATGTGATATACCTTGATTTTTAAGGCTTTTGACAGTTCCATATGACATTCTCATTAGCAAACTAGGGAAAACCAGTCTAGATGAAATTACTATAAGTTGGTGCACACGTGGTCGAAAGACCACACTCAAAGGGTAGTTATCAATGGTTTGCTTGCAAATTGAGTGAGTGTATCTAGTGGGGTCTCAAAGGGGTCGTTCCTGTAACCAGTACTATTCAATATTTTCATTAATTACTTGGATAATTGAGTAGAGAGTATTCTTATAAAATTTGCAGATGACACCAAGCTTGGACGGGTTACAAGCACTTTGGAGGACTGGTTTAAAATTCAAAATGACCAAGACAAATTGGAGAATTGGTCTGAATTCAACAAGATGAAATTCTATACAGACAAGAGGACAAGGGGTTGAGGGGGGGCGGGGGGGTTTGGATGGGTTGAGGGTTCTGAGGGGAGCATTCAGGGGGCGGGAAGTGGGAGGGGTCAGGGGCCAGGCTGTTTGGGGAGGCACAGCCTTCCCTACCTGGCCCTCCATACAGTTTCACAGCCCGATGTGGCCCTTGGGCCAAAAAGTTTGCCCACCCCTGGTCTAGGTGGTAGTACTGCTGGAAAGGATCTGGGGGTTATAGTGGACCACAAACTGAATATGAGTCATCAGTGTGATGCAGCTGCAAAAAAGGCTAATATGATTCCAGGGCGTATTAACAGGAGTGTTGTATGTAAGACACAGGAGGCAATAGCCCCACTCTGCTCGACACTGTTGAGGCCCCAGCTGGAGTGCTTTGTCCAATTCCGGGCACCACAATTTAGGAAGGACATGGACAAATTGGAAAGAGTCCAAAGGAGAGCAACAAAAATAATAAAAGTTTTAGAAAACCTGATCTATGGAAAAAACTGGGCATGTTTAGTGTTGAGAAAAGAAGGACTGAGAGGTGATCTGATAACAGGTTTCCAGTATGTTAAGGGCTGTTATACAGAGGATGGTGATCAATTGTTTTCCATGTCCACTGAAGGAAGGACAAGAAGTAATGAACTTAATCTGCAGCAAAGTAGATTTAGATTATATATTAGAAAAACCTTTCTAACTATAAGCCCCGGAATAGGCTTCCAAGGGAGGTCATGGAATCTCCATCATTGGCAGATTTTAAGAACAAGGTGGAAAACTCCTGTCAGGGATGGTTTAGGTTTACTTGGCCCTGCCACAGCACAGGGGCCTGAACTTGATGACTTCTTGAGGTCCCTTCCAATCCTACATTTCAATGATTCTATGATTAATTATGCCTCTATTGTCCTTCAGAGGCAAGCTTCTTATTTAGTAGATACTTATTTCTCCTTCCCAAGCCATAATGTTCCTAGCACATTTAACAGCAATTTTACATTCTCACAAGCTACTCTTATATATCAGTTCATTTAGTAATCAACAGGGTTGCACCAGTGGCAGCTATTAACCTTTTCTCCCTTCCTCATCAAGCACATGAAGATACTCTGCCTGCTCATGATCTCTGTACAATGGATTTTCAAAAGTAGCCTTTTATTTGGGGTGTCTCCATTTTTGGGTGCTCATCTAGAGACACCGAGGCCCTGATTTTCAGAGACACTGAGCACTCACAGCGCCCCTGATTTCAAGTGGAGCTCTGAAATGCTTAGCAACTCTGAAAAGTCGGACCCAAAGTGCCTTAGGTTGGGAAAACAAAAATTAAGCCACCCAAAAACCAAAGGGTGTATCAGAACATTTTGGTTAATGCCTCTGGCTACCACTGCTGGTGTGGTACTGCCCACAAGTAGCTATAAATCTGAAAAGGTACAGGGGCCCAAAGCTTCTGGCAAATTGAGGGCAGTTATGGAAGAATTTTGTGTACATTTATAATCACAGTTACCTTATTGCAACATTTTGGCTTTAATAGTTCTAAAACAAAAATTAAGTTAGTTATGCCATCTCTCCTTGCTCTGTTTGGCTCCGTTGAATAAACACTGGATTTGCAGCCATACGAAGAAATTTGTCTACCCAATTTGTAACCACAAATGCAATTTGCAGATACAAGTCTGAGTTATGTGTGCACACAAAAACTTTAAAATAGAAAAATTTAGTCAAAATTTTTGGATCCCAGGTTAAACATTTGACCCTTAGTGCTAGATATGCTGAACAAACAGGCCAATCTTTAATTTTGTATTCTTTATTTTTTTAAAGTAATGTTTAGTACAATGTAAAATGTTTACCACAAAAGGGAAACAAATGTATTGGCTATCAAGATACAGACTCTACATTCATAAGGCCAACCACGAACTGATGAAGGGTTAGGAAGAAATTTTCCTGTGGACATAAACTGTCCATGATAGAAGAAAAGGAGTACTTGTGGCACCTTAGAGACTAACCAATTTATTTGAGCATAAGCTTTCATGAGCTACAGCTCACTTCATCGGATGCCGATGAAGTGAGCTGTAGCTCATGAAAGCTTATGCTCAAATAAATTGGTTAGTCTCTAAGGTGCCACAAGTACTCCTTTTCTTTTTGCGAATACAGACTAACACGGCTGTTACTCTGAAACCTGTCCATGATAGGGCCTTCCTGCACCTTCCACTGAAATATCTGGTAATGGTCACTATTGAGAAAAAGATTCTGGACTAGATGAACTTGTTGTCTCTTGTGCTGTGGCTATTCTTATGTTCTATGAACTATTCCTAAACTCAGTATTTAGAACTTTTAGAGAATTTTCTATTAAAAAAAAAATCTAATTTATTTGCTGAGTTTTTTTGGTGGGTGTAAAGTGTGGTAGAATTTTAATAAGGGTAAAATTAGTCTTCTATATAAGAAATTCAGTTAATTATAACAGATATGTTAATGACTGAATGAATATTGTACTTAAGAAGGAAATAAAGGAAGAAGAAAAGTAAGGTAGAAAAGAAAAACAGGCTGATATGAAGGAAACCCACCTGTACAATCCCTTTGCAACTGTTGTAATTTTTTGAAATGTGTTGTTTTATTAAGTCCTAATAGCTTCAGTGGAATTAAAGGGACTGAATTAAGTGGGGATGCATATCTTTAAATCCATCCCAGCAAAGCACATGCTTATAATCAGATGCTTAAAGCTCAGCATGTGCGTTGCTGGATTGGAGCCAGAGAGACGCTTCATGCTACTTACAGTGAATATTTACACCACTATAAGTGAGTCCCATTGTACTAATGCATGTGAAATGCAGCTCTTCACAACGGGGTTTAAAATCCTTCTTCCATTCACAAGAGATGGGGAAGAAAAAGTATTGTTTTCTCCCCCCCGCCCACCCCACAGCTTTCTCCTCAACCCCCCTGCCCTCCCAAGGAAGAAGGGGTAGAGGAAACTGACTTCCAAGCCTGTTGCATTGGTTCCCCACACATTTTATGTGGCCTAAGTGACTAATCCCAGGCTTTTGGTCTGAGTTTCAATCAGGTTTTGGGAAGATTTCTCAGGCACTCTGGACTATTTCAGAAAGCTTTTTATTTTAATGGTGCTATGGGCAATAGCACTATGAAAATACTATTGAACAGAATTCCAAAAAAGGAAGCCATTCCAGCCAGGTTGCGTAAGGAGCTAGCTATAGATGTCTTGAGCCCTATTAACTGAGCTGATTGACTTCAAGTAGGTTATATCTCATCTTTCCATTTAAACTTTTCAAAAATGCATGCCAATTTTCTTTTCATGTGTGGCCTGGGGTCGGCATATGGCAGCAGAGATGAAAATGTTAGCATTTTCAATGTCCCATTGTAGGCAGCTTTGGCATATGGCCATATGCATGTACAGGAGTAGCACATTACTTACTGATTAAAGGGACTAAGGTTTGTCACATTAATTAGATTCTATTCAGAGCGATTTCAGTGTAGTCACAGTGTATAAAATAACAACAAGATACCGTAAGAGTAACATGGCGATCATATAGCTGTTACGGGAATTGTGTGTCACAGTTGCTAAGTTGTAAGCTTACCTAACTTATCTGCAGAGTTACATACTTGTGTGGAATGAATGAAAAGGAACAGAGTCTAGTACCTATTGCACAGGACGAGGAGTCAGGACAGCTGGATTTTGTTCTCATCTCCGCTATGTTTGCTCTGTGACACTGGGTAAGTCACTTCACCTTTGTGTGCCGCAGTGTCCCTATGTGCAATATGGAGATAATATCTGCCTGACAGGGTTGTTGTGAGACTTAATTCATTACTGTTTGTAAAGTGTTTTGAGAGCCTCTGATGGAAGGCATCATACAGGTGTAAAATAGATTATCTAAAGCCACCTGTACTAATTTTTCCTTAAAAAAGATGTGTACTGAATATAAACACAATAAAAATAATCAATTTCAGGGCCAAATTGTGGTCACCCCTTACATAAGTGCACAGAGGGGGAGAAAGTAGAGACTCTCTCCCCATGCCCCCTGCACAGGGGCATACCACTGTTACAGTCCTTATGCATCCTACTAGACACCCCCACCCCAAATGTGATAATGGGCCGAGACCTAACCTGGCTTCCCACTCAAGACTAGCAGAAGGGCACACAGGCAGCCCACCCTTAGGAGATGGAGAAGTGACTGTACTCATTGTGTGTGCCTGAGAGATCAGGGAGGTATTGCCGCTTTCAAAGCAGGAGGCCTCCCACAGTACCAATGGGGTGGGGCATCCCCGCTCTGCTCCCAAGGCTGTAGTTAAACTCAGTCTGAAAGGTTCAGAGTCAGGCACGCAGTCTGCTAGCAGTCCTCTTTTAAATTGTTTTCTACCTCCAAGGCAAGCTCCTTATACTGCCGGCCAGGCCCTTCTCAACTCTGTGTGATTTACTGTCCACGCAGAAGCCCATGACTGTGATTCATCCCCACAGTCTTTAAGAACTGGAGGCTATTTTCTGTGTCTGTATTTACACTGAAAACTTCTCTGTTGTTTATATGTCCCCTCACAGCCGCCAGACTGTTTATTAAGGCATCAAATAACGTCCTCGCTATCAGTGATGTCCTCCAGGGTGGTGGTACTCTATGCTTACCACACAGATCAGACTGTGCCCCAGACTGACTGAACTGTCAAATAAGACCACGGTCAGAATGATTTCAGATCCCTTAGGGAGACATCACCTATCCCAAACTATGCTCTACATTCCTAAACATCCAGTAAATATTTTGAGAAATGCTGTACTGTGTGGCTGCTTGGTTTCTTTAACCCTTTTAAAAAGGCAATTTGGTGGATTAAATGCAGATTTCACTGCATGTGAAAAATTAATACACTGTGCAAGTTTCTTTTTCTGTAGTTGTTAAGAAGTGAAAGGATACAGAAGGCAGATAAACTGAGGGCCCCAAAATGAGATGGGGTGGCATTGTGCTAAGCTTTACATGATTCGTAAATCTAGTAGTTACTACTTTGTAAAGCTTATGTAATGCACTGGGATGTGTCTGTTTGCGCGCGCGCTTGTGCATGACAGGTACTCCTCTGTGTCGGATCCACAAAGTTTGTGAGTCCATTACAGCCCCAGCTAGAGAGCATTGCTTTCCCCCTCATGCCGTAGCAGCCCATGATTTTAGCTATGGAGTTCCCAAGTTCAATCCAAAGTGTGCTTGTCAACATGATAGCCCTCACATTTCAATCTAAATAGACAAAACACACTAAGTGGGAACAAGGAAGAATAATCCATGCTTATCCAGATGGGAAACTGAGGCATAGGAGAGTGAGGGACTTCCTCCAAATTGCACCAAAGTCTGCGGCAGAGCAGACTGGAACTCAGACAGAGGAGAGAGTCTATTACAAACCCCAAAACCCTGGTGTCACTTAAGATGGTGGCTGCCAGACTACTTTCTTTTCTACATAGGTTGTGTGGAAAGAGTGTTTCAGTCTCCAAACCTGCCAGAAGAGCCACAAGAGTGATCCAGTAGATATAGTGTACTTGGAGATTCAGAAAGCCTTTGACAGGGTCCCTCACCAACGGCTCTTAAGTAGACTAGTATCATCACGCTGTCTCAAATGGCCCATCTTGATTATCACTACAAAAGTTTTTTTTCTCCGGCTGATAATAGCTCATCTTAATTAATTAGCCTCTTAGAGTTGGTATGGCAACTTCCACCTTTTCATGTTCTCTGTATGTATATATATCGTCTTACTATATGTTCCATTCTATGCATCTGATGAAGTGGGCTGTAGCCCATGAAAGCTTATGCTCAAATAAATTTGTTAGTCTCTAAGGTGCCACAAAGTACTCCTGTTCTTTTTATGGAATAAGAGGGAAGTTCCTCTCATGGATCAGTAACTGGTTAAAAGAAAGGAAACAAAGGGTAGTAATGGATGGTCAGTTCTCTCAGTGGAGAAAGGTAAATAGCAGGGTCCCCTGGGGATCTGTACTGGCAACAGTGCTGTTCAATATATTGATAAATGATTTGGAGAAAGGGGTAAACAGTGAGGTGACAAAGTTTGCAGATACAAAATTACTTAATAGGTAAGTCCAACAATGACTGCAAAGAGTTACAAAGAGATCACACTAAACTGAATGATTGGGTGACAAAATGTCATCTGAAATTCAGTGTTGGCAAATGGAAAGTAATGCACATTGGAAAGTATAATGCCAACTATGCTTACAAAATGATGGGGTCTAAATTAGCTGTTACTACTCTAGAAAGAGATGTTGGAGTCATTGTTGATAGTTCCCTGAAAACATCCGGTGTGCAGCAGCACTCAAAAAAACTAACAAAATATTAGGAACCATTAGGAAAGGGATAGATAATAAAACAGAAAATATCATAATGCCACTATATAAATCCATGGTATGGCCACTCCTTGAATATGACATGGAGTTCTGGTCACCTCATCTCAAATAAGATATTATATATATATGAATTGGAAAAGTTGCAGAGAAGGGCAGCAAAAAATGATTAGGGATATGGAACAGCTTCCACAGCAGGAGAGTTTAAAAGCACTGCGACTTTTCAGTTTAGGAAAGAGACGACTAAGGGGAGACATGATAGATTAGATCTATAAAATCATGAATGGTATGGAGAAAGTGAATAGAGAAAATGTTATTTACCCCATCACATAATACAAGAACTAGGGGTCATCCGATGAAATTAATAGGCAGCAGAATTAAAAGAAACAAAAAAGAAAGTACTTCTTCGCACAATGCACAGTCAACCCGTGGAACTCATTGGCATGGGATGTTATGAAGGCCAAAAGTATAACAGGGTTCAATAAAGAAATAGATAAATTCCTGGAGGACAGGTCCATCAACTGCTATTAGCTAATATGGTCAGGGACGCATGCTCTGGGTATTGCTGAACTCTGATCACTGGACGTTGGGACTGGGCAATAGATGGATCACTCAATAATTGTCCTGTTCTGTTTATTCCCTCTGAAGCATTGTGTACCAACCATTGTCAGACACAAGATACTGGGCTAGATGGACCATTGGTCTGACCCAGTATGGCCATTCTTATGTTCATAAGAATGATCAGTGGATTAGAAATCGTGCCTTATAGTGATGGACTCAAGGTGCTGAATCTATTTAGCTTATCAAAGAGAAGATTAAGGGGAACTTGGTCATAATCAATATACCTAGATGGGGAACAGAAATTTGTTCAGAGGGCTCTTCAGTCTAGCAGACAGAGGTATAACAAGATTCAGTGACTGGAAGCTCACACTAGACAAATTCAGATTAGAAATAAGGCATATATTTTTAACACTGGTTTCAGAGTAGCAGCCGTCTTAGCCTGTATCTGCAAAAAGAAAAGGAGTATTGTGGCACCTTAGAGAGTAACAAATTTGTTCATCTGTAAGGGGCCACAATACTCCTTTTATTTTTAACACTGAGGGTAATTAACCGTTGGAACAATTTACCAAGTATTGTGATGGAATCTCCATCCTTGCAAATATTTAAATCAAGATTGGATGTTATTCTAGAAGACATACTCTAGTTAAAACAGGATTTAATTCAGAGAAGCCCTATGGCCTATGTTAAACAGGAAGTAAGACTAGGATGATCACAACAGTACCTTACAACCTATGTATAAATTCGCAGAAAATATTTTAATGATCATCATCTTTGTGGACCTTTTAAAAAATGACTTTTCTTAATTTGGAAAAATTTCGCTGAGTCTGGAAATTGTTACCATTAGGAGGTAATCTGGTGGATGAATTGGTTTATTGGTGTGACACTGGCAGACCAGCTAACCGGTGTATAACACAAAACAATTTAACAAGAGGCATTGCAATTGTAGTCAACACAATCCACTTATGTATGGTTATCAACAAAATGTTAATTAGGCTATCAACCCCCAACTCATTCACTTTGTATTGATAAGACTCAACCAATAGCTGCTAATTGTATTTGTCTGTGTTTACCTGTATCTTTCAGAGTAGCAGCCGTGTTAGTCTGTATTCACAAAAAGAAAAGGAGTACTTGTGGCAACTTAGAGACTAACCAATTTATTTGAGCATAAGCTTCCGATGAAGTGAGCTGTAGCTCACTAAAGCTTATGCTCAAATAAATTGGTTAGTCTCTAAGGTGCCACAAGTACTCCTTTTCTTTTTACCTGTATCTTGTTAGAAGTTTACTAATGTAAACCAATTAGCTTTTAGATGCTAATTCCCTTTCATGTCTTAATTGCCTTATGTTATGTATGTGTCTGTGTTCAGTTAACCTTAAGATGAAAAATGTGAGATTCTGTGGAAAACTAACAATATTATCTACATTATCTTAACTGTCTCTTGTTATAATGGAGGACTGATTAATTGCCTTATGTAAATAAGTATAATTAGTTTACCTGTATATGCATAGGAAAGAGAGGATTACCTTCAAAGCAAAAGGTCCATAAGCTATCTGCATTGCCTATTCTTCCTCAGAGGAAAGCCCTGCTGTGATGATTTCTGTAAGGCAGCTTATCAGAGAGTTACAGAAGTGAAACCTTGGGCCTGATCCTTTCATCCCAGATCTGCTTAAAATTTAACAGGAAAGGTCTAAGCCACAGGACAGAGATCTCCAGGTAGTTACTTAGATTACCCTGGAATTCTCAAGGAAAAACTCTAACAGGCCCTGCCCCTGAACGGTCTATTGGACTATAACCCTTTGAATTGATTCCAGAGAGACTTTTCCAAACCAGCAGATAGAACATCACTGCTCTGATCCTGATCTATGAACACTGACAATCACTTGTATGTATATGATTCCTTAACCATTAATTACCCTCTTTTTATTTTCTTAATAAATCTTAGATTTAGTTATTAAGGATTGGCTCTATGCGTGTATTTGGGAGAGATCTGAGATTCATATCGACCTGAGGGTGTCTGATCCTTTGGGATTGGTACAACTTTAAGTATGGTGAATAGGGTTTTCAGTAACCCCTCACTATATTAGACTTGATTGTCTAGATGGGAGCCAAGGGCTGGAATGCCTAAAGGGGACTGTGTTTGGCTTCCTGTTAATCAGTGGGGTGCAACAGAAGCTCTTTTGTTACTGGCTCATTGAATCTAATTATAGAACAAACCAGCACTTGGGGGATTCTCTGCACTATTTCTTGCAGCCTGCCCTGAATGTGGCATTCTCAGTGTGGCCCATCCAGGCACCCAGTCACAACTGGTTTCTAATTTTAAGAAATATTATTGTGCTGCTATCATCACTGTAACTAGTAAAATCAATGTCTCTGAATTAATATGAAGAATTATATTGAAACATTGGAAACAGTAATTTATGATCTTTTGAGTCAAAAGCCGAATGCAAGATTTAGCACACAAGGAGGGCATCCTCCACAGTACTAAAATAATTTCATTTGCTGAAAATTTCAAGAACAGAAAGCAAGTGCCACCTTCTGTGCCTGTAATTTAAAAAAAAAATTAATAAAGATTAGAACATTCACATTTTTTCTTGTCTCCTGATCTCCTTAATGACTGACTGTGCAGCCAATGAACAACTACGTGCACTTTTACAAGTGTCTCCTTGTTCCCTGGTGTGGCTGCCAGGCTGTTCCACGTAGCCCTGGCACCATCTCAGACAGGCTGCTGCCGCATTTATACAGCCTCTTAGTATTCATGTACTCAGTGTAATGCACTCGCTTTTTCATTTGTGCGCACATGTAACAGTCACCTTTTAGTGACTAGCACACCAGGAGGGTCACCCATTTATGGAACCAATATGGGATCTAATAAGGACCAGTGACCTGGAATAGTGTGATTGGTGCACTCCATTCATGAGTGTTTTAACTGTCACTTGTGTATGTTGACAGCCTCTCCCTGTCCTATTTTCCTGCTTCAAATACTATCCATCCAATGCCCTCCACAGAGGAGGGATGACTGCTGGCTGTTTATTAGTGTAACGCTGACAGACCCTGGTCATCGGGATCGAACCTGGGACCTTTGAAGCTTAGTGCATGACCCTCTACCACATGAGCTAAAAGCCACCTGGCTGTTAGCTAAGGCTGTAGAGCAGACTCATTTTATCTCTCTCTTTTTAAGTGGTCTCGGTGCCACTAGATGGGACAGAACACCACACCCAGAAGGTTTGTGGGTTACATTAGCATAAACAGAGGCAAACAGCACAGTGGCAGCAGCAGCAGCTGAAGTCTGTTTAAAGTTCATTAATGTAAAAATGACCCTTGACGAATGGAAACACAAGGAAATCTCCCAAAGTCTCCAACCCTCCTGCTATAGCAAACAACTTCTGAAGTGAAGTTGTTTTCACACAGAACCTCACCAGTCTCTCGAGGCTTAATATAGTACACTGGCATGAAGCAGAGAGGTCAGCGATACTCTGGAGAGTATCTTTGATTAACTTTGATTAACTTTGTGACAATGGAAAGTGAAAGAGCAATGGTATCCTGCCTGAGCTCTTTAAATGTCGGTTAAGTTTAATTATTGACTTCCTTTTCCCTGCACTTCTTTAAAATAGAGAATTTACTAATACTATATCCAGGATACCAGACTAACCAAAAGAAAAAAAATCACATCTACACACAATAGATGAGAAAACCAGAAAGAGAAAATCAATATTATACTTTGTAAAGCTCTTTGAGGTCCTTGGATGGAAGATGTTATTTGACCACAAACATTTATGTTCTAGTAATACCCAGTGACTTAACACCCATGTAAGGCAGGAATTTTACTCGTAAGGAAGTTGACAAGATGTTAAGCAATTGTCCAAAGGTGAAAAGAGTGCATATCGCAGGTGGGTATAGAATTCTGACTTCCAGTCATGTACCTTAGACAATTTTTCCATTCATGACATTAGATTCGGGGAGGGGGGATCTTTCTTTGAAGACATGCAATGTTATAATTTTAGCTATTGAGCACCAAGCTAAGAAATATGTATCAGTGAGAACCAACACTGAGAATTATACAAAGTCAGTCTAAGTCTAGGATACACAACTAAATACACTTAAAACTACCTTCACTAAACGATGACACTCCCCCAATAGAAGTAGACTGCATCATAGAATGGGCCACCCAGATACCCTGAGAGAACCTGCTTCAATACAGGGGGGGAAAAAAACCCCTATTGACCGCACACCCCTACTCGTCACCTACCACCTCACACTGGAACCCATATGTGGTATCATCAAACAATTACAGTGCATACTTGATGCGGATCCACATCCAGAATGAAATCTTTCATAAACCACCACTTCTGGTCTTCAAACAACCTGCCAAATTCATCATCAGAAATAAGCTCCCTGGAGACCCGAACACACCAACTCTAAGTGGCACCAGACCCGCCAGAACAACAGGTGCAAAACCTGCAGACATACCTCCATTGCTATGGATTATCAACATCCCCCACAACACACCTTTCAAGATCCAAGCCTACATATACCTATCACAACATGTGGTGTACCTCATCCAGTGTATCAAATGCCCCAACACAACTATGTGGGTGAAATGAGACAGTCACTATGCTCTCAAATGAATTCACATTGAAAAATGATAAAAGACAAAAACATCCTGTCACCCCTGGGTGAAGACTTTTCTCAGCCCTCATCTTCAAAGGAAACCTTCAAAAGGTGAGCCTGGGAACTTAAATTCCAATCTCTGCTAGACACTAAAAATCATTGACTTAAAGACACTGGTTTTATGACTCATTACAACAGTTTGTAACACATTCTACTGCCTGGTTTCAGAGGAACAGCCATGTTAGTCTGTATTCGCAAAAAGAAAAGGAGTACTTGTGGCACCTTAGAGACTAACCAATTTATTTGAGCATGAGCTTTCGTGAGCTACAGCTCACTTCATCAGATGTTTACCGTGGAAACTGCAGCAGACTTTATATACACACAGAGAATATGAAACAATACCTCCTCCCACCCCACTGTCCTGCTGGTAATAGCTTATCTAAAGTGATCAACAGGTGGGCCATTTCCAGCACAAATCCAGGTTTTCTCACCCTCCACCCCCCACACAAATTCACTCTCCTGCTGGTGCTAGCCCATCCAAAGTGACAACTCTTTACATAATCAAGTAGGGCTATTTCCTGCATAGATCAAGGTTTTCTCACATCCCCCCCACCCCCATACACACACAAACTCACTCTCCTGCTGGTAATAGCTCATCTAAACTGACCACTCTCCAAGTTTAAATCCAAGTTAAACTAGAACATCTGGGGGGGGGGGGGTAGGAAAAAACAAGAAGAAACAGGCTACCTTGCATAATGACTTAGCCACTCCCAGTCTCTATTTAAGCCTAAATTAATAGTATCCAATTTGCAAATGAATTCCAATTCAGCAGTTTCTCGCTGGAGTCTGGATTTGAAGTTTTTTTGTTTTAAGATAGCGACCTTCATGTCTGTGATTGCGTGACCAGAGAGATTGAAGTGTTCTCCGACTGGTTTATGAATGTTATAATTCTTGACATCTGATTTGTGTCCATTTATTCTTTTACGTAGAGACTGTCCAGTTTGACCAATGTACATGGCAGAGGGGCATTGCTGGCACATGATGGCATATATCACATTGGTGGATGTGCAGGTGAACGAGCCTCTGATAGTGTGGCTGATGTTATTAGGCCCTGTGATGGTGTCCCCTGAATAGATATGTGGGCACAATTGGCAACGGGCTTTGTTGCAAGGATAAGTTCCTGGGTTAGTGGTTCTGTTGTGTGGTATGTGGTTGTTGGTGAGTATTTGCTTCAGGTTGCGGGGCTGTCTGTAGGCAAGGACTGGCCTGTCTCCCAAGACTTGTGAGAGTGTTGGGTCATCCTTCAGGATAGGTTGTAGATCCTTAATAATGCGTTGGAGGGGTTTTAGTTGGGGGCTGAAGGTGACCGCTAGTGGCGTTCTGTTGTTTTCTTTGTTAGGCCTGTCCTGTAGTAGGTAACTTCTGGGAACTCTTCTGGCTCTATCAATCTGTTTCTTTACTTCTGCAGGTGGGTATTGTAGTTGTAAGAAAGCTTGACAGAGATCTTGTAGGTGTTTGTCTCTGTCTGAGGGGTTGGAGCAAATGCGGTTGTATCGCAGAGCTTGGCTGTAGACGATGGATCGTGTGGTGTGGTCAGGGTGAAAGCTGGAGGCATGCAGGTAGGAATAGCGGTCAGTAGGTTTCCGGTATAGGGTGGTGTTTATGTGGCCATTGTTTATTAGCACTGTAGTGTCCAGGAAGTGGATCTCTTGTGTGGACTGGACCAGGCTGAGGTTGGTGGTGGGATGGAAATTGTTGAAATCGTGGTGGAATTCCTCAAGGGCTTCTTTTCCATGGGTCCAGATGATGAAGATGTCATCAATATAGCGCAAGTAGAGTAGGGGCTTTAGGGGACGAGAGCTGAGGAAGCGTTGTTCTAAATCAGCCATAAAAATGTTGGCATACTGTGGGGCCATGCGGGTACCCATAGCAGTGCCGCTGATCTGAAGGTATACATTGTCCCCAAATGTGAAATAGTTATGGGTAAGGACAAAGTCACAAAGTTCAGCCACCAGGTTAGCCGTGACATTATCGGGGATAGTGTTTTTGACGGCTTGTAGTCCATCTTTGTGTGGAATGTTGGTGTAGAGGGCTTCTACATCCATAGTGGCCAGGATGGTGTTATCAGGAAGATCACCGATGGATTGAAGTTTCCTCAGGAAGTCAGTGGTGTCTCGAAGGTAGCTGGGAGTGCTGGTAGCGTAGGGCCTGAGGAGGGAGTCTACATAGCCAGACAATCCTGCTGTCAGGGTGCCAATGCCTGAGATGATGGGGCGCCCAGGATTTCCAGGTTTATGGATCTTGGGTAGTAGATAGAATATCCCAGGTCGGGGTTCCAGGGGTGTGTCTGTGCGGATTTGATCTTGTGCTTTTTCAGGAAGTTTCTTGAGCAAATGCTGTAGTTGCTTTTGGTAACTCTCAGTGGGATCATAGGGTAATGGCTTGTAGAAACTCGTGTTGGAGAGCTGCCGAGCAGCCTCTTGTTCATATTCCGACCTATTCATGATGACAACAGCACCTCCTTTGTCAGCCTTTTTGATTATGATGTCAGAGTTGTTTCTGAGGCTGTGGATGGCATTGCGTTCCGCATGGCTGAGGTTATGGGGCAAGTGATGCTGCTTTTCCACAATTTCAGCCCGTGCACGTCGGCGGAAGCACTCTATGTAGAAGTCCAGTCTGCTGTTTCGACCTTCAGGAGGAGTCCATCTAGAATCCCTCTTTCTGTAGTGTTGGCAGGGAGACCTCTGTGGATTAGTATGTTGTTCAGAGGTATTTTGGAAATATTCCTTGAGACGGAGACGTCGAAAATAGGATTCTAGGTCACCACAGAACTGTATCATGTTCGTGGGGGTGGAGGGGCAGAAGGAGAGGCCCCGAGATAGAACAGCTGCTTCTGCTGGGCTGAGAGCATAGTTGGATAGGTTAACAATATTGCTAGGTGGGGTGAGGGAACCATTGCTGTGGCCCCTTGTAGCATGTAGTAGTTTAGAAAGTTTAGTGTCTTTTTTCTTTTGTAGAGAAGCAAAGTGTGCGTTGTAAATGGCTTGTCTAGTTTTAGTAAAATCCAGCCACGAGGAAGTTTGTGTGGAAGGTTGGTTCTTTATGAGAGTATCCATTTTTGAGAGCTCATTCTTAATCTTTCCCTGTTTGCTGTAGAGGATCTTGATCAGGTGATTCCGCAGTTTCTTTGAGAGCGTGAGGCACAAGCTGTCAGCATAGTCTGTGTGGTATGTAGATTGTAATGGATTTTTGACCTTCAGTCCTTTTGGTACGATGTCCATCTGTTTGCATTTGGAAAGGAAGATGATGTCTGTCTGTATCTGTACAAGTTTCTTCATGCAGTTGATAGATTTCCACTCCATACGGCTAAATGCAGTGCCTTGCATAATGACTTGATTATGTAATATTATGTAATTATGTAATACTTGATTATGTAAAGAGTTGTCACTTTGGATGGGCTAGCACCAGCAGGAGAGTGAATTTGTGTGGGGGGTGGAGGGTGAGAAAACCTGGATTTGTGCTGGAAATGGCCCACCTGTTGATCACTTTAGATAAGCTATTACCAGCAGGACAGTGGGGTGGGAGGAGGTATTGTTTCATATTCTCTGTGTGTATATAAAGTCTGCTGCAGTTTCCACGGTAAACATCTGATGAAGTGAGCTGTAGCTCACGAAAGCTCATGCTCAAATAAATTGGTTAGTCTCTAAGGTGCCACAAGTACTCCTTTTCTTTTTGCGAATACAGACTAACACGGCTGTTCCTCTGAAACCTGTCATTATGCAAGGCACTGCATTTAGCCGTATGGAGTGGAAATCTATCAACTGCATGAAGAAACTTGTACAGATACAGACAGACATCATCTTCCTTTCCAAATGCAAACAGATGGACATCGTACCAAAAGGACTGAAGGTCAAAAATCCATTACAATCTACATACCACACAGACTATGCTGACAGCTTGTGCCTCACGCTCTCAAAGAAACTGCGGAATCACCTGATCAAGATCCTCTACAGCAAACAGGGAAAGATTAAGAATGAGCTCTCAAAAATGGATACTCTCATAAAGAACCAACCTTCCACACAAACTTCCTCGTGGCTGGATTTTACTAAAACTAGACAAGCCATTTACAATGCACACTTTGCTTCTCTACAAAAGAAAAAAGACACTAAACTTTCTAAACTACTACATGCTACAAGGGGCCACAGCAATGGTTCCCTCACCCCACCTAGCAATATTGTTAACCTATCCAACTATGCTCTCAGCCCAGCAGAAGCAGCTGTTCTATCTCGGGGCCTCTCCTTCTGCCCCTCCACCCCCACGAACATGATACAGTTCTGTGGTGACCCAGAATCCTATTTTCGACGTCTCCGTCTCAAGGAATATTTCCAAAATACCTCTGAACAACATACTAATCCACAGAGGTCTCCCTGCCAACACTACAGAAAGAGGGATTCTAGATGGACTCCTCCTGAAGGTCGAAACAGCAGACTGGACTTCTACATAGAGTGCTTCCGCCGACGTGCACGGGCTGAAATTGTGGAAAAGCAGCATCACTTGCCCCATAACCTCAGCCATGCGGAACGCAATGCCATCCACAGCCTCAGAAACAACTCTGACATCATAATCAAAAAGGCTGACAAAGGAGGTGCTGTTGTCATCATGAATAGGTCGGAATATGAACAAGAGGCTGCTCGGCAGCTCTCCAACACGAGTTTCTACAAGCCATTACCCTATGATCCCACTGAGAGTTACCAAAAGCAACTACAGCATTTGCTCAAGAAACTTCCTGAAAAAGCACAAGATCAAATCCGCACAGACACACCCCTGGAACCCCGACCTGGGATATTCTATCTACTACCCAAGATCCATAAACCTGGAAATCCTGGGCGCCCCATCATCTCAGGCATTGGCACCCTGACAGCAGGATTGTCTGGCTATGTAGACTCCCTCCTCAGGCCCTACGCTACCAGCACTCCCAGCTACCTTCGAGACACCACTGACTTCCTGAGGAAACTTCAATCCATCGGTGATCTTCCTGATAACACCATCCTGGCCACTATGGATGTAGAAGCCCTCTACACCAACATTCCACACAAAGATGGACTACAAGCCGTCAAAAACACTATCCCCGATAATGTCACGGCTAACCTGGTGGCTGAACTTTGTGACTTTGTCCTTACCCATAACTATTTCACATTTGGGGACAATGTATACCTTCAGATCAGCGGCACTGCTATGGGTACCCGCATGGCCCCACAGTATGCCAACATTTTTATGGCTGATTTAGAACAACGCTTCCTCAGCTCTCGTCCCCTAAAGCCCCTACTCTACTTGCGCTATATTGATGACATCTTCATCATCTGGACCCATGGAAAAGAAGCCCTTGAGGAATTCCACCACGATTTCAACAATTTCCATCCCACCACCAACCTCAGCCTGGTCCAGTCCACACAAGAGATCCACTTCCTGGACACTACAGTGCTAATAAACAATGGCCACATAAACACCACCCTATACCGGAAACCTACTGACCGCTATTCCTACCTGCATGCCTCCAGCTTTCACCCTGACCACACCACACGATCCATCGTCTACAGCCAAGCTCTGCGATACAACCGCATTTGCTCCAACCCCTCAGACAGAGACAAACACCTACAAGATCTCTGTCAAGCTTTCTTACAACTACAATACCCACCTGCAGAAGTAAAGAAACAGATTGATAGAGCCAGAAGAGTTCCCAGAAGTTACCTACTACAGGACAGGCCTAACAAAGAAAACAACAGAACGCCACTAGCGGTCACCTTCAGCCCCCAACTAAAACCCCTCCAACGCATTATTAAGGATCTACAACCTATCCTGAAGGATGACCCAACACTCTCACAAGTCTTGGGAGACAGGCCAGTCCTTGCCTACAGACAGCCCCGCAACCTGAAGCAAATACTCACCAACAACCACATACCACACAACAGAACCACTAACCCAGGAACTTATCCTTGCAACAAAGCCCGTTGCCAATTGTGCCCACATATCTATTCAGGGGACACCATCACAGGGCCTAATAACATCAGCCACACTATCAGAGGCTCGTTCACCTGCACATCCACCAATGTGATATATGCCATCATGTGCCAGCAATGCCCCTCTGCCATGTACATTGGTCAAACTGGACAGTCTCTACGTAAAAGAATAAATGGACACAAATCAGATGTCAAGAATTATAACATTCATAAACCAGTCGGAGAACACTTCAATCTCTCTGGTCACGCAATCACAGACATGAAGGTCGCTATCTTAAAACAAAAAAACTTCAAATCCAGACTCCAGCGAGAAACTGCTGAATTGGAATTCATTTGCAAATTGGATACTATTAATTTAGGCTTAAATAGAGACTGGGAGTGGCTAAGTCATTATGCAAGGTAGCCTGTTTCTTCTTGTTTTTTCCTACCCCCCCCCCCCCCCCAGATGTTCTAGTTTAACTTGGATTTAAACTTGGAGAGTGGTCAGTTTAGATGAGCTATTACCAGCAGGAGAGTGAGTTTGTGTGTGTATGGGGGTGGGGGGGATGTGAGAAAACCTTGATCTATGCAGGAAATAGCCCTACTTGATTATGTAAAGAGTTGTCACTTTGGATGGGCTAGCACCAGCAGGAGAGTGAATTTGTGTGGGGGGTGGAGGGTGAGAAAACCTGGATTTGTGCTGGAAATGGCCCACCTGTTGATCACTTTAGATAAGCTATTACCAGCAGGACAGTGGGGTGGGAGGAGGTATTGTTTCATATTCTCTGTGTGTATATAAAGTCTGCTGCAGTTTCCACGGTAAACATCTGATGAAGTGAGCTGTAGCTCACGAAAGCTCATGCTCAAATAAATTGGTTAGTCTCTAAGGTGCCACAAGTACTCCTTTTCATTCTACTGCCTGTTAACCTTTAATTACCCCTTTCATTTTAAGTGGTCTCCTATAGCACATGTGAACCCCTTACGCTTAACAATCTGACCCAACTTGTTATTTAGCTTAGACATTCCAATTACGTTCCCCAGATCTGAAGAGCTCTGTGGAGCTCAAAATTTTGCCCTTTCCACCAACAGAAGTTGGTCCAATAAAAGATATCACCTCAGCCACCTTGTCTCTAGTATGATGCAGAACAGATTGTGATGCAGCTTTCAGAACAAAGCAGCATAAATTTGGAGAAAGTGAGGATTTAGCGAGTTACTGGCTGGTTATTAGCTACCAATATTGTTTCTTAAAATTACTTATAGAAGTCCAAGACAAAAATGGTTTATTTATGAATCTACAAACCATCTGCAACTGGAAATTACTTCACGGACTGAAAAATCTTATGGATAGTTAAAAACATACATATAGCTGAAGAATATAAAATAAAAAGGAGCGACTATGAAATAACCTGCCAACTTTGTCCTCAGGAAATAGCTGTGGAATGTGTATCCCTGCTGATTACGTGTATAATCGCTCCAAAAGCCATGTTCTATATCAAACAAAGCTGAACAGGACAACCTTGTTTTCTTTTTTCTTTTGCAAACAGCTTCTAATTAAGCACTTTTGGAATGATGCACGTCTGTTTTTACAAAGGAGGAAAAAATATCAAGACCTGATTTATAGAAGTAAGACATACGCACTGCTACATGAAATATGGCCAATACACACATACAATAAGCTTTATTAAAAACCAGACATTTTCTTTACCATGGCATCTACCTGTGCCAAAGTCTTTTTGGTATTCTCTACACCTGTAGAGTCAGAAATACTGCAGTACTCAGTGAATTTACCTACTGTGTCTATCAAATGGGATCCAACTTATTGTATAAACCCAAACTATAAAAATACGATACACAAACATTTCAACTATTGACAGGTTTCAGAGTAACAGCCGTGTTAGTCTGTATTCGCAAAAAGAAAAGGAGTACTTGTGGCACCTTAGAGACTAACCAATTTATTTGAGCATGAGCTTTCGTGAGCTACAGCCCACTTCATCGGATGCATACCGTGGAAACTGCAGCAGACTTTATATACACACAGAGAATATGAAACAATACCTCCTCCCACCCCACTGTCCTGCTGCTAATAGCTTATCTAAAGTGATCATCAGGTTGGGCCATTTCCAGCACAAATCCAGGTTTTCTCACCCTCCACCCCCCCACACACAAATTCACTCTCCTGCTGGTGATAGCCCATCCAAAGTGACAACTCTTTACACAATGTGCATGATAATCAAGTTGGGCCATTTCCTGCACAAATCCAGGTTCTCTCACCCCCTCACCCCCCTCCCGAAAACCACACACACAAACTCACTATCCTGCTGGTAATAGCTCATCCAAAGTGACCACTCTCCCTACAATGTGCATGATAATCAAGGTGGGCCATTTCCAGCACAAATCCAGGTTTTCTCACACACCCCCCACCCCCATACACGCAATCACAGACATGAAGGTCGCTATCTTAAAACAAAAAAACTTCAAATCCAGACTCCAGCGAGAAACTGCTGAATTGGAATTCATTTGCAAATTGGATACTATTAATTTAGGCTTAAATAGGGACTGGGAGTGGCTAAGTCATTATGCAAGGTAGCCTATTTCCCCTTGTTTTTTCCTACCCCCCCCCCCCCGATGTTCTGGTTTAACTTGGATTTAAACTTGGAGAGTGGTCAGTTTGGATGAGCTATTACCAGCAGGATAGTGAGTTTGTGTGTGTGGTTTTTGGGAGGGGGGTGAGGGGGTGAGAGAACCTGGATTTGTGCAGGAAATGGCCCAACTTGATTATCATGCACATTGTGTAAAGAGTTGTCACTTTGGATGGGCTATCACCAGCAGGAGAGTGAATTTGTGTGGGGGGGTGGAGGGTGAGAAAACCTGGATTTGTGCTGGAAATGGCCCAACCTGATGATCACTTTAGATAAGCTATTAGCAGCAGGACAGTGGGGTGGGAGGAGGTATTGTTTCATATTCTCTGTGTGTATATAAAGTCTGCTGCAGTTTCCACGGTATGCATCCGATGAAGTGGGCTGTAGCTCACGAAAGCTCATGCTCAAATAAATTGGTTAGTCTCTAAGGTGCCACAAGAACTCCTTTTCTTATTTCAACTATTACTGCTAAATAATAAAGAGCACAGCTATTAAGCACAGCTGAGGTGAACACTGAGACATATTGACATGGAACAAAACAAACCATCAACTGAGCTGAAGGAGGTCCTCTGATTGGGATGAAGTCAAATTGTTTGAAGCCAAGAGCCAAGAACTGTATTCTAATCCCAGCTATCACACAGACACCCCTTTGTAACCTCAGCCAACTCATTTAGATAAGTCAAGCCAGTACTTCACTGAAATAAAAGGGAGATAACAGTACAGAATTTACCTACCTCAGGAGAAGTGGGTGTGTTGTGAGGCATAAATTATTCTTTGAAGATTAAACATTACATAATACTAACTACTTAATCACAGTGACCTGAAAGACCTCATTCATTGCAGACATCATTGATTACTATTCAATGCTTTGAGTAGAGCTGTGCAGAAGACAGAAGTTTCATTTCATTAAGGACTTTATCATTTCAAAATGTGGCTCCATTTCAAATCAGAACAAAACCCTCAAATTTAAAATTTATCTAAGGGAAAATTCTGAAAAAAATTCATTTTGAATTGATCAAAATGTTCTGTTTTGATTTTGATATTTTATTTTATAACTCAATTTCAAAAATTTCAAAACAAAAAGCATTTCAAAACCAGAGATCAAAATGTTCCCTTCCAAAAATGTCAAAAAATAGGATGTTTCAATGGTGTTCGACCTTTTTCCCTTTTTGACTCCAAAATGAAATTTTGGCAAAAACAGGATTCTGTGAAGCAGCGTGATTTAGCCAGAATTTCATTTTCCATCAGAAAATGGTTCTGTTAAAGTTTTCCCAACCAGCTCTACTTTTGAGGTGCTCATGATTTGCTCTCTCCCACAAAGCAGAACCCTGATGGCACACAGCGTTGAGTACTGCTGTTCAGCTCTGTATGCCAGG
This sequence comes from Caretta caretta, assembly GCF_965140235.1. Classification (NCBI taxonomy): domain Eukaryota; kingdom Metazoa; phylum Chordata; order Testudines; family Cheloniidae; genus Caretta; species Caretta caretta. Next base: position 136,054,395 of record NC_134207.1, read on the forward strand.
TCACATTTTGAAAGCGGTACTTCTGAATAGATGCAGAAGCTTGAAAACATCTCCTATTGGAATGGATTTCTAGAAAATAACTGATCAAATATTCATCAATGAAAGCATATCCAAACTCCTTTAAAATCCTTTCGCTGTTCTCTGCTGATTGCTACTGGAAAATCAAAAGCTTCAGAAATTAGTCAATTAACAGATCTGTTGCTCTGTTCCAAAAGGATGCTGGCCAAATGAAACCAGTTGAAGATTTTCAACTGGATTGTTTTTAGGGTTGGCAGTTTAAGGACAGCGGAGAAGGTGTTTAGAAAACAGGTAACATTCTTCCTGTCCTTGGCACTAGAACTGAGCTAAAGCAAGAAAATCAAAATAAAAGCATTCTGCATGTAATTAAAAGCTTCTACTCACAACTGGCCATCCTGCTGCCTACACAGCAGAGTCTTTTATGCTGATATATACGAGGATGTCCCTGTGACTATCCAGAGCCTGTACTGAACTGCCACAGCTGGAAGCAGCACAACAATGAAGCTGATTTGCCAAAGGGATAATTTTGATTGATTGTTTTGTTTTGGATGAATGACATTCCTCTCACAATTACCAATCCCAAGGGAGAGAGGTAAGTAGTGGGGTCCCCCAAGGATCTGTACTGGGCCTTGTGCTGTTCAGCATATTCATAAATGATCTGGAAAAAGGAGTGAATAATGTGGTGGCAAAATTTGCACACAATACAAAATCACTCAAGTTGGTTAAGTCCAAAGTTGGCTGTGAAGAGTTACAAGAAGATCTCACAAAACTGGGTGACTGGGCAACAAAATGGCAATATTGCCAAGTACAAAGTAATGCACATTGGAAAATAAAATCCCAACTATACATACAAATTGATGGGTTTTAAACTAGCTGTTACCACTCAAGAAAGCTATTAGACTCACTGTGAACAGTTCTCTGAAAACATCCACTCAATGTGTAGTGGCAGTCAAAAAAGCGAACAGAATGTTAGAATATCATTACGAAAGGGACAGATAAGACAGAAAATATCATACTGCCACTTTATAAATCCATGGTACGCCCACACCTTTAATAGTGTGCAGTTCTGCTCTCCCCTCCCAGAAAATATATATTAGATTGGATAAGGTGACCAATGCCAAATTAAAAATGAAAAAGAAAAACCACTACCCATGCCACCCAAGGAATAGTAATTTCTATTTGTAATGGCTTTGCTTTCAAATGTTAACAAATAGTTCTAGCAATACTCATTTTCTGCATTTAAAAAAACCACACGTTTGAACATTGTATTTATTCTGTTCATGCTTTGATAGCAATATAAAATTAATTGACAAATGAATAGAGGAGCCAAAAATCCATTAATATTTAGTAGTGGTATTATTTACATGACAGTTTTTTCTAAATATAGAAATTCTGTAATTATTCTAATGATTATTTGCTCACATTTCAAAGCAGATGAATAAAATGGGAGTCCTAATCCTTCTTAAATTTAAGAACAACAAAAGAATTTGTTCTTTGCGTCTTTGGAAAAACTGACGCAGAGCAGCTTGGGAACATGTGGCGACAATGGCAGAGGCTCTGATGCTTGTGGAAAAAAATGAAGCAGTGCCAGGCCAGTAGGAGCCCTCAAATGTCATATCTTTAGAAATAGTATTATTAATGTCTAGCTCTTCTATAGTGCTTTTTATTGTTAAATCTCAAAGCACTTTGCAAAGGTGGTCAATATCTCCATTTTACAGATGGGAAGACTGAGGCACAAAGCAAGGAAATGACTTGCCCAAAATCATGTAGCTGGCCTGGGTCAGAGACAGGAATATAACCCATGTTTCCTGGGTCCCAGTCCAGTGTTCTACCCACTAGGCCTCACTGCTTCCCACGGTGTGTAATGTTGTAATGTTTTAAGTTACATAATACCTTACATTATATTAGAACTATCTATGAGCTAAGTTCTGCAACCCTCACTTATGCTGAGTAGTGCCATTAAAATAAATTGGATTAGTTGTGTAGTAAGGTGGTATAGAATATAACTCAAAGAGGCAGAAGTGGGCAATATGAGCTACATGTAACCTCCAAAAAGATCTGCAGAGTATCTCTAATTGCCAAACAGAGAAGATCTATGCATTCTACTGTAATTGCAGGTATTAACTGCTTGTTATAATGGACCAGTTTCTGTACATTCTGCTGATTTCCAGAAAATGCTAAAGCACAGCGGAACACATTGGTGAACAGAAGAGAGAGGAGACCCTAACCACGTGTTCTTCTGAGTGGCTCTTTCCTCATCTCCCTTCCCCAATAGCCTATAGAACTATGGTATTCTGAGGACCCTTATGCAGATTATAATTGCAGCCTTGATTCAGAATTAAAAACCCCATAATAGAATGCTTTCTGAGACCTTGCCTCTCTTGTCGACTAAGTGGCTAAAATTGCACACATTAATTTGACAGATGTAACCTGGTTTGCATGCTCAGATACCACTGACACATGCAAATTTGTTCTTTGGCAAGTCCAAGTTTAGAGGCCATTTTGGAAAATTTGGCCCTAAATGGCCATATTTAATCAGGCAATTACAGCAGCACTCAGACCTCCCATGTGTGAAAGCCAGATGTTAAAGTGGCCAGATTTTTGCTACCTAAGCAAGATTTAACCAGATCACTGAAATACTAAGCTGTCTTCTGAGGAAGTTGAGTATCTCTGTTGCTTACCTTTATGTGGCTAAACTTTTTCCTAAACAAGATTTTTTGTACTTGTGAAATGTTTTAGATCCTATCATTTTGTGCTTAGGAAAAAATGATAATTTATTCTTCCATACAAAAAGCTAAATTGGTATAGTTATAACAACAGTTATAATTAATATTTTTTTAATTCAAACAGCTCATACCCACAAATCTTCCTATACAAATCAATTGCACAAATTCATCCCTGATGTGAATAGGCACACTTTCTAGGGCTGAGTTTGAGTTTCAATGTTAATCACCCAGCTACATAAAAATCCAGTGCAAAGTTAGAACTTTGACATTAATTATTTTGCCAGCGTAAGTATATTTCTGGACACCATCAAATGGTTAATTGCTTGGCTGCTGCTGCACTAAGCAAGACCAAATCCACACACTGTTTATGCCTTTCTACATGCCTGTAGTTATAACCTGACATAATACTAAATTACAGAAAAAAGTGTCAAAACACCACAGTAATACCGAAACACATAGGAGATAGGAAGGAAGGCATAAGGAGCGAGAAAAGACAGGGGATAAACCAACAGCAAGGAGTTAGAGAATGCACTTTGAACTCTTAACACTTAAATCTACCTGCAACCACAATTTTATCAAATTGAAGTACTGATTATGATATATTGCTTCTTTTATTAGGAGGCTTTTTTTTTTTTTTTTTTTTAACATTTCTTGTTAGAAGCATTTACAAGACACCGATGCATGATATCCCATATATGGAAAGGTGTATTGCTTTTAGATTTAGAAAAATAGTCACCACTTGATTTAAAAAAATAGATGCTTTATACCAGTTTTGCTAACAAAAATAAACAGGGTTTCAGTTGAAAACACTATACAATTTTTAGTTATCAATTCTGGGAATTTGCATTTCTTAATTTAGCCAGCAGGGGGAGCCCATACTACTCTGTAAATGAAAAAAACAAATTACAAAGAACTATTAAAGCTACAATTGTTTTTAAAAAGGATAGGAGAATTCAAACATGAATTTTTGCATTCATAATGGCATTTTCCAGCATAAATTAATCTTAGTTTTCATGAAATATTTAACTAAAAGTGTGATGTTGGAATGATTAAATAGGTGCAAACAAAAGTCTAGGAGTCTGGTAACAGAGCAATACCCCAAACTCTCCATCAAGGTTAGTTTTGTAGTGGCCCTATTTGTAGTTTGGCTTTGACTGTGACTCTCCATACAAGAATAAAGCGCTTAGGAAGCAATTAAATCACAGATTAGCTTGAGAGGCTGAATGACAATCAGCCCTATTATTTTTTCCAAAAGTAATGTCAGGACTCTAGTATTTGGCTGGGTTTATCTTCTCTGCTGCCTTTTTTTCCAGCATGCTTGCCTTAAATGTCAATCCCAATTAGGCAAAAATGGCCTTGTTAAAACCATTTTAATCCTTGCGAAACAGAACTGAATTCTGTGGTTAGCTGCTTTAAACTGTGAATTGGAATGCAAGTGAAGCAGATGTAAGTTATTTTCCTGTAATATTTGCCTGCAGAGACTAGACAGAAATGTATATCTTCTGAATTTTCATGTATTCATTCTAAGGTTATAGATGAGGTCCTACAGTACTGAGAACTATGTAAGAGAATCAGGAAGTAATTTAAAGAATATTTCATTTTTATCTATAGGTAGGGAGAAAAAACTTGAAATATGATGTATACAATATGTATCTCTATATGTCTGCTAAAATATACATATCTACTTATCAGTGTTTTAAACAAGTATATTTTTATTTTTACTTTCCTTTATTTACATTTCTGTCATTTTTTTGCCATTTTTCATTTTGCAAACAATAATTCTACCCATAATTCCTAAACCAGTCTTAGTTTGGAATGAAGCTAAAGTTAAACATGACTCATGGGAATCAGATGGCTTAGGAAACTGAGTACTTACAACTCTAGGATGCTAGCGTAAAAATAGTTCTGCACATTAATGGAAGTAGTTTATTTTTATTTTTACTTTCTGCTGGCTATTTGGTGACATATAGGATATGTTAGTGGTCTCAGTCCAGAGCCTACTGGATAAGTACCTTTGTAACATGATTGGCAGCCTAGTTAAAAATCTCATTTTGTCCAAGGAGACAATGGTCTCAAAAGAAGCCATTAAGAATTTAGCATTTGCCAACTGTCACTAGATAGTTACCATAGATTTATCTGATTAACTCAACCCTAGAGATCATCTTTCCAAGTCGGAGGACAATGTGGAGAAGCCTAAAACACCACAATATATCTGTTCCATGGATAAAGAAAAGTTTTCCATATGCAGCACCTTTCACCTTTACACCAGATCCAGTAACAGTTTCACAGCATTCAGATCTAAATGCAAAATTCACCTCTTCAATAAGCTCCTCCCTTACTAGTGATATTCCCCCATCACCAGTTCATGAAAGAAAGGATGGGGAAAGGGGAAGAAAAGCAGCACCATGACAAGGATGAAGAGAAAAAAAATTAACTTGACAGACTAGACCCCTGGGTCAAGTACAATGCTACTTTTAATTGTACTCCTGTACCCAGATACCACAGTGGCCAGTCAGTATCTTAGACATAGTATTTGGAGGGTTGTGCATGTATGATGGAGTCATACCATAGGATAATACTCCTTCCATTCCACAAGAGGATGTTAAATTAGACCTTTTAAAATTAGCAGGTCCTGATAATTTGCATCCAAGGGTTTTAAAATAGCTGGCTGAGGAGCTCATTGGACCATTAATGATGATTTTCAATAAGTCTTGGAACACTTGGGAAGTTCCAGAAGACTGAAGAAAGCTGATGTTGTGCCAATATTTAAAAAGTGTAAATGGGATGACCTGGATAATTATAGGCCTCTCACTCTGACATCAATCCCAGGCAAGATAATGGAGTGGCTGATTCTGGAACTCAATTAATAAAGAACTAAAGGAGACTCATATAATGCAAATCAACATGGGTTTACGAAAAATAGACCGTGTCAAATTAACTTTATTTTTTTTGGTTGAGATTATACATTTGGTTGATAAAAGTAATAGTGTTGATGAAATATACTTAGATTTCTTTAAGGCATTTGGCTTGGTACCACATGACATTTTGGTTGAAAAGCTAGAACAATACAAAATTAACAATGAACACCTGAAATAGATTAAAAACTGGCTACATGATAGCTCTCAAAATCTAATTGTAAACTGGGAATCATTCTATGGCTTGTGCTACACAGGAGATCAGACTTGAAACTAGGTGATCACAGTAGTTCCTTCTGGCCTTGGAATCTATGAAAGATTGTGGATGCAAATGTGGAGGAACATCAATCATGATAGCAGACTTGGCTCATGAGAGGGAGATGCAACCCAAACTGTGCTTTACAAAAAAAAATTAATTAAAATTCCTAGTATTGAAAGGAACAGTATCTACTAGAAAACACACCTGTCTGAAACATTTTTAACCTACTGGTGTTACAAGTAACACCAAAGATGATTCTGCATGAAGAAATACGGATTTCTCTATCTCTGATCTCAGTTTATATTTTGTGCATTTGACAGCATTTTGCATATAGCTAGTCTCACCAATTCTCCTGTATAGTCTGTTAGTCATTGTCCCTGTTCGTGTGGGGCTTTCATATAGCCACAGAGGAGAGAAAAATGTTTAAAAACAGGAAAATATGACTGCCAAACCACAAAAATGGGCAGGTGTAGAACCCAAAATTACTTTTAATTTTATTCTTAAACTGACTATATTTAAAATTGGCTCTCTCCCTTTCAACAAATGATTTCCAGCTTATACAGACTAAAGTCTAGCTAGCTAATTATCTTGGGCATTTGCAATATGTCCCTAACCACAGATCGGACTGTCCCTAATGGCAACATGCAAAGGAAACTATTTGCAAATTTCACCTCTTCCACATGTAAGGTTGGCTTGCAGCCATCATTTGTTTCTTGACTACTGTCCTACCATACCTGGGACCCCATGTAAGACACTCCAAAGATCCAGAATCCACAAATGAGCGAGGGAGAGGATTGGGTGGGTGAGATGTAGGGAACAGAAAGCCACAGTTTGGCTTCACTACCAGCTTTAGGTTCATTTAACTTTTAAGTTTTGCCTGGATTCAACCTCATGACAAAAATCTAATTTTGTGTGCTTTCCATCCATAACCATGAACTAATCTAGATTCACTGCAATGATGCTGCCAAGGTTACGAAGCCTCTGAAGATGTGGTCCAAGGTTAGGATTTATAATGAAATTCTAAAATCAAAAGTATTTTTGAAATGGTTTTGGCTTTTATTATGAATGTTTTCGATAACTAGTGTTAAAGTGAAGTCTAAAATGTAAAGCACTACAAATCTGTGGATATCCACTTTATATCCACGGACCATGTTTGCAGATCACAGATTGGATGCAATCTGGACGTGATTCAACACTACATTATTCCAGTTTCACATCCATGTAAATCCACTGAAAGCAATAGAGTTCCACTGACTTAATTATGACCAGAATTACACAGTGGTGGTGAAAGTCCTTTATTTTTATTTATTTATTTTTTTGCCTTCCAGCTCCCACCACGGCAGTTAGCATTTACACCCTAAGTAATGACCGTTAAAAACAGCACAAGTGATACCACCCCTTTAAAACTTCAACAATCCAGAGTGAAAGAAAAGATAAAGGGGGATAGAAAAGGTAAAATACAGCGGCAAGAGTGGCCAAGCTAAAAAGTTTGCAAATTAAGAGCATTTTTTTAAAGAAGTGGGAAGAGATTAAATGAAAGGTTTCAAAGGGGATTAACTTCAATTTAAGACCCATTGCTTATTACCTCATGGCCACATTGGGTGACCAGATATCCCAATCTTATAGGGATAGTCCCAATGTTCGAGGCTTTTACTTATATTGGCACCTATTACCCTCCACCCCCATCTTGATATTTCACACTTGCTATGTGGTCACCCTATGGCCACATGATGGGACTCACCACGTTGGGAGGCATCTGAGGCACATGGAGGTGGTTTCTGACGTAGGCAGGAGCTGCACCAACAAGGGCTTTAAATAGCAATAGAGCCATCTTAACAACCAATCCACCACTTCAGAGGCAGCCAATGGAAAGAAGTCTTACTGTGATCACAGCAGTGAGAGCCAGCCTCTACATTTTGAATGTGTTATACATGATAGAGTAGCCATGGGTAGAGGAAGTTACAGTAACTAAACTTTGACTATGAGGACATGTGTTGATGTTGCAAGAACATGGCATAAAGACGTGGAGAGGAAAGTGATCAGGAACAGTCAGCATGGATTCATCAAGGGCAAGTCATGCCTGACTAACCTAATTGCCTTCTATGATGAGATAACTGGCTCTGTGGATGAGGGGAAAGCACTGGACTTGTTATTCCTGGACTTCAGCAAAGCTTTTGATGCAGTCTCCCACAGTATTCTTGCCAGCAAGTTAAAGAAGTACGGGCTGGATGAATAGACTATAAGTGGATAGAAAGCTGGCTAGATCATCAGGCTCAACAGGTAGTGATCAATGGCTCCATGTCTAGCTGGCAGCTGGTATCAAGTGGAGTGCCCCAAGGGTCAGTCCTGGGGCCGGTTTTGTTCAATATCTTCATTAATGATCTGGAGGATGGCATGGATTGCACCCTCAGCAAGTTTGCAGATGACACTAAACTGGGAGGAGAGGTAGATACGCTGGAAGGTAGGGATAGGATACAGAGGGACCTAGACAAATTAGAGGATTGGGCCAAAAAAAATCTGATGAGGTTCAACAAGGACAAGTGCAGAGTCCTGCACTTAGGATGGAAGAATCTCATGCACTGCTACAGACTAGGGACCGAGCAGCTAGGCAGCAGTTCTGCAGAAAAGGACCTAGGGGTTACAGTGGACGAGAAGCTGGATATGAGTCAACAATGTGCCCTTGTTGCCAAGAAGGCTAACTGCATTTTAGGCTGTAAAAGTAGGAGCATCGCCAGCAGATTGAGGGATGTGATCAATCCCCTCTGTTTGGCATTGGTGAGGTCTCATCTGGAGTACTGTGTCCAGTTTTGGGCCCCACACTACAAGAAGGATGCGAAAAAATTGGAAAGAGTCCAGCGAAGGGCAACAAAAATGATTAGGGGGCTGGAACACATGACTTATGAGGAGAGGCTGAGGGAACTGGGATTATTTAGTCTGCAGAAGAGGAGAATGAGGGGGGATTTGATAGCTGCTTTCAATTACCTGAAAGAGGGTTCCAAAGAGGATGGATCTAGACTGTTCTCAGTGGTACCAGATGACAGAATGAGGAGTAATGGTCTCAAGTTGCAGTGGGGGAAGTTTAGGTTGGATATTAGGAAAAACTTCTTCACTAAGAGGTGGTGAAGCACTGGAATGGGTTACCTAGGAAGATGGTGGCATCTCCTTCCTTAGAGGTTTTTAAGGTCAGGCTTGACAAAGCCCTGGCTGGGATGATTTAGTTGGGGATTGGTCCTGCTTTGAGCAGGGGGTTGGACTAGATGACCTCCTGAGGTCCCTTCCAACCCTGATATTCTATGATTCTAAGTGTGCAGTCTGTGCACACTGTGGAATAGAATGACACTTGTGTAACATGTTTAACTTATTTCCATATTTAATACAATACCCTGTCAGGTCCTATCTTTATGTAATGCAATCTGTCTTTTGCCCATTGGTTAGAACTCACACACAAAACTAAGGAGGTGTTCAGATATTTTTATGGTAGGGGCCATGAAAATACCTCAAACGATAGGCAGGAAGAAAATCAAAACCCCAGAGTAATACCACCACTGCCAGAAAAAAAAAAAAATCACCGAGACACATCACCAAGCTAATCCTGTTTGCGGACCTTAACAGCAGCCACAGTGTTCAGAGAGACCCATTTTCAACTAGTACCAGTGATACACAAGCAAATTAGTTTCTAGCTAATGCAGCCTGCTCTTTATTGAAGCAACTGAGGGGGAAAAACAGCTTCTCACACATAGCCAGTGTCTACAAACAAAACAAGGAGCAGTAGGGCTTTGTTTTCACTTACTTTTGATTATTCTGTATATATTAAGAATCAGTATAATTTAGCACTGCTCTGGTTTCAAATCCATGTATGTGACAAAACGAGCACTTCCTCCCACACTTTTGGAAGTGGAATTTGCCATTACTTTCCAATTTACTATGCATTTTCTTATGTTTTAAACAACTCTCTTCTTCCCAAAATACAAGTAACCTTATCAATAAGCATATTAAAAGACCTGAACCAAAAACCCAATCCAGACATCTGTGAACTCTTGGAGTGGTCACAACTGGCTGTACATTAGAGGTGAATCTGAACCACACAATGATAATTCAACTTGGAGAAAAGGAAAGGCTCACAGCGTCAATCCAGAGTAGACAAAACAGAATTGAGACTTGGTTGTTTCAGACATATCAAACTCTGAAAATAAGTCTGGGCAGCGAGGAGTCCCAGTTAATGAACACTGCTGCATCTGCAAGCTCTTTCTGTCCCTTTGTGCTACTTGTGTATTTTAGCATCCGAGTCAAGTCCTTTAGATTTGTGTTGTGGCCTACTGTGTTCCACTGATTCATATAACCCACATGGCTGTCTGCAGAAGAAAATGATTAAATTAAGCAACATATTGTTATTCTTAATTTCTCAAGAGATGCAAACAACTCCCAGCCAAAATGTGACAACATGGATAAATTAGTTGCCTAAGGCAGCAGTTCTCAACCAGTGGTCTGAGGCCCCCTGAGGGGCAGCTAGCAGGTTTCAGGGAGTCTGCCAAGCAGGGCTAGCATTAAGACTTATTGGGCCCAGGGTAGAAAGCCAAAGGCCCACCAGCCCAAGCTCTGCCAACCGGGCCTCAAGCTGAAGCCTAAGCAGCTTAGCTTTGCAGGGCCCCATGTGGCATGGGGCCCCGGGTAGTTGCCCTGCTAGCTACCTCTTAATGCCAGCCTGACTTTTACATGCAGAAAAACAGCTGTTATGGCACAGGTGGGCCATGGAGTTTTTATAGCATGTTAGGGGGGCCTCAGAAAGAAAAAGTTTGAGAACCCCTAGCCTAAGGAACTTCACAGGCTTTGAAGTGATAGTGAGTGCACTACTGATTGGAGGAAGGGCTAACCTTCCAAGAGCCAACTCTTCAGTGAAAGCTATTGATGCCCAGTCCCCCACTCCAAGCCCTCGGCACCTTGAAGAGGCAGGCTCAATGGGAACGGGTGTAATTCGTAATCGCTGGGTAACACAGATTTGACTTCACTCCTTTACTATGAAAAATGCATGTTCAATCATTACATCATTTTTGTACTGCCTGCCTTATTAACATACAAAGTCCAACCTTTCATTACCCAATGGAGGGGATTTATGAACAAAGAAAGTGTAAGAGCAATTAGATCAGCAATTACAGCGTTACGTCAGAGGCCAAAATATGGCAGCTGGATGCCTGTCATTTTGAGCAGAAAAAACAGAAAAGCCCCTAGAGGTAACTTCTGGGTGCTGTATGTTAACAGGGATTAAAGATCTCTTTGAAAGAGTAAAGCTGGAAGCCTTTGTAAGGCACTCATTATTTCATGGATTTTCATCAGGGAATCAGAGAATTGATTATAATGATTTATAACTAAAGGTTCTGAAGTGGTATTTCTATCAGCATTTTGGGGAGTCCTGTGTGATTGTGGCATCATCCAACATTTGTGTATGTCTCTTTTTCCCTCCAGTTTAGCCAGCAAGCAGACTTTCTTAGAGCAGGTTTCAGAGTAACAGACATGTTAATCTGTATTCGCAAAAAGAAAAGGAGTACTTGTGGCACCTTAGAGACTAACCAATTTAATTGAGCATAAGGTTTCGTGAGCTCCAAGTTCTGGCTGCCTGTGTTTCTACCAAAAAACAGACAGGATAGAGACCAGTCAACATATATGATACACAACACATTGGACACAGGCTATCACACAGACAGCAACAACTTTCGTTCCAAAGTAGGGGTGAATTTTAACTCAGAATTTAGAGATGAAAGGCTCTGTAGCTCATTAGCATTCCCTGAGCCATCCGGTTCACGTCTGATTGATTAGCTTTAAAAAACAACAACAACAAAAAAAACCTCCCAAGCAACACTAATCTTAGAATGAAAAAAAAATCCAAAACTTTTTGCACAGGCACAGTTCCCACAAAGCTTCCACCGCAGGCACGCTTTGAAAGAGTGCCCAAGAAAAATAAAAATACTTTGCATCTCCAACAGCTCTGTTGTGTTTCAACCAGCAATTTGTTCTGCAAGAACTGCTATGCAAGGGCAACCACTACAGTTTCAAACTGCTGCCATCATCTAGCTCATTATTTTTATTTAATAAAAGTGGTTTTCTTTAATCTGTTTCCAATACACATTACAGTCCATAAGAATACTGTGAAGTAGTAAGCAACTGATAAGGGAAGTTGGAAATTGCCATAGTGGAACAGACCATGGGTCTAGCAAACTCTCTCCAAAACTGGCCACTAAAGGGATCTGGCAAATTGTTCCATGCTGCATGGAGGGGAAGAGCGATTCTCTCATGACCCCTGTGAATGGGGATGTGCAATGAATGCAATGATAGTAAGATAGCAATGGAAGGAAATGGTATTTGACCCTCAAATTTGTTACACTTCTAGGGAATGCTCATCCCCAGTACTCCTAGATAAAAGCCCAGATCCAATGCCCCTGACAGTCTTTCCACTGATTTCAGTGAGCTTTGAATCAGGCCCAGATGGGCTACTTTGCTGAATTATAGAAGAGCATTACCCTGTAAGATAGGAAACCGAGGTACAAGTCCACTCAATTTAGCTTAATAAATTTTTCACCGTTATTTATATATTTTCAGACAGTATCATTGTCACTTATAGTATGACACACAATAAGATAAATAAGGTAGGGGGCCCAGGTTACCAAGTTCCAGAGTCCCAGGACACATCATTGTCGGCTACCCCTCAATACAAGGATGATATCTGCCAGAGGGAAAAGTAATTGATGAGACTTAAGATGGCTGAGGAGTCGAATTTGTGCTTTACAGGTTTCTCCACATTATGTAACAAGTGGTTGTTTGGAGAGAGCACAACTGCTGCCCAAGATGCTGTACCCTTTTCCTCCTCCCCCTCTGCCATTTCTCAGTCTCTTGAGCAAGGCGATTCTCTTCAAAATGGGCTTAGGCTTGATGTATGATGTGATGCCATTGCAGTCTATTGCCAGCCAGCTCTTCCCAATTAGTGGGGTCAATGCCTCCCTGTGACATTATCTGACTAAAATATGACCATATAGATCATTGTTGCAACCGCTGTTTTATATTTGCAGCAAATATTGTACAAAGTGATGCCCTATGGATCCCAAGAAAGGTCGTATCTTGATTGCCAGTATGGCAGAGTACCTGGAATGGATGCCACATATGTGGAAAATGCAGAATACTGTTCGGTCATATAACAGTTAAAATAAATTGTGGGCAGAGGATAATGTTCCCAGTTAATCAGTATACTTGGTGTTTTATCCTTAAATTTGAAATCATAATTGGATCAGTCAAAATAATACCTATACCCAAATTTGTTGAACCAGTACTAATAAAAAGTCGACCAAGCTTTTGTTTTGAGGCTTTGCAGTTGCTCCCCAACTTTACAACATGCCTAGTACTAAATTAAACCTACACCTAAAGTCTTTATTAAAACAAAATACAAATCACCCAGCTCATATCTGAGAAAAATCGAATATAGTAAATAATCAAATGGAACGAATATAAAACCAGTCAGCTGGTGGGATCAAATAAATACAGTTGGATAACATCTAATTGTAGCATTCCAGTTTTAAGATATTGTTATGGATACAAGTATTAATAGTCATAGCAATGCTTACAAATATGATGTAAAATATGGCGTATACTAAAGGATTGGCAAGAGACAGAAAGAAAACAGTCATTGGAATATGCCATCATACTTTGTCATGCAAAATGATGACTACACCCTTGCAAATATTTTATTCCCAAGAGTGTTGAGTTGGGGAACTGCTAAAGCACCTATGTCCTAACTGACTCAACACTTCAAAATGCAACAGGCAAAATTGCTGACAAAACTTTCTAATGATTTTTAAACACTGATGCTAAGCTTTGAGCAAAAGTCCCTTGAAAACCCAGATAAGAATATCCTGACATTAGGACATGGTATTCCCCATAAATTTCCTACTCTAATAAGAAAAATAAAGTTTATGTTAATGAATATTTTAGGATGCTACATGTATGTTGAACTATGGTACTAAAAGGTGGAAAACTGATAATGATAAATACAAAGGCTACATTTTATTGGTTTAATGTTAGTAGTTCATGACAGTGAATGGTGAAAGGAGAACTGAGTTGTGCTGATGTAATATTAATGATTTGTAATATAGAATGGAGAATGAAAAACAAGTTATGAAAGTTTAGGTAAATATATAACTGGGTATGTGGAATGATAGATGACATAGAAGGACGAATTAATATATAAAAAACAAGTGACCCATGGCCCAAATTGGAGACCACTGATCCAGAGACTGAGATGAGCATTATGTGCCCACTCTAGTTCTCTTCTCTGGAGCTTATAATAGCCTGGGACTTTCCCTCAACATTGGGAAAACTAAGATGCTCCACCAGCACAAATTGCCCGTTCTCCCACAAATTGTCATCGGTGGTGAAATTTCCCTTATCTTGGTAGCCACCACTTTGTCAAGCCAGGCCTTAAAAACCTCCGTAGGTAACCCATTCCAGTGCTTCACCACCCTCCTAGTGAAATAGTGTTTCCTAATGTCCAACCTAGATCTCCCCCACTGCAACTTAGACCATTGCTTCTTGTTGTGTCATCTGCCACCATAGAGAACAGCCTAACTTCATCCTCTTTGGAACCCCCCTTCAGGTAATTGAAGGCTGCTATTAAATCCCCCCTCACTCTTCTCTTCTGTAGACTAAATAACCCCAGTTCCCTCAGCCTCTCCTCATAAGTCATGTGCCCCACCCCCTAATCATTTTCGTTGCCCTCCGCTGGACTCTCTCCAATTTGTCCACATCCTTTCTGTAGTAGGGGGGACCAAAACTGGGTGCAATACTCCAGGTGTGGCCTCACCAGTGCCAAATAGAAGGGAATAATCACTTTCCTAGATCTGCTAGCCATGCTCCTGCTAATACAGTTCAATATGCCATTGGTCTTCTTGGCAACAAGGGCACACTGCTCACTCATATCCAGCTTCTCGTCCTGTAATCCCCAGGTCCTTTTCTGCAGAACTGCTGCTTGGCCAGTTGGTCTCCAGCCTGCAGTGGAGCATGGGAGTCTTCCTTCCTAAGTGCAGAACTCTGCACTTGTCCTTGTTGAACCTCATCAGATTTCCTTTGGCCCACTCCTTCAATTTGTGTAGGTCACTCTGGACCCTATCCCTACCCTCCATCGTATATACCTCTCCCCGCAGTTTAGTGTCATCTGTGAACTTGCTGAGGATGCAATTAATCCCCTCATCCAGATCATTAATAAAGATGTTGAACAAAAATCTATGGAGTAACTCAAAATTGCCCAAAACTTTCACCAACTTTTCCAGAGATGGATGTGAAACTAGGGAAGGCAAGAGAAAACAGGGCTATAAAAGACTACTTGGAGTGAGAAGGGAATCTGATGAAACTGATCTAGACTCTCTGATATTCAGAATAAGATTTAAGAAGAAAGAAGAAACAATGATTGCAATAAAAGTTATTTAAGTTATAAATAAGAATTTTAACAAAGAACTTCACGGTAAGGACAAATTCTGGCAATGCTCTGTAGATGGTAGTATGCAGCATTACAGACAAAGGAAACAAAATCTGTGGGGGGAAAGGAATTAATTTACAATCCTCCCAGTTCATTTTTATCTTTGAATATAAGTGTGGTTTTCATCCAGAAAAAGCTGAGACTGCAATAGTTGGAATAATGGCAGAAAGACAGACATTTTTCTTCAGACCAGTGGTTTAAAGCTAAACGGTGTTAAAAATAGATTCTCTTTGATTAATTTCAAGTACACTAAAGGTAACTGTACCCACAGTTTTCTCTGCAGTCATTAATGTCCTTGACTGAAGGAGAGTTTAGATCTGATCAGGAGAACTGATTCCCAGTCTCCTGCTCTGAGTTCTCTTTCTGAACAACTGAATTGGTGTGCGACTTTGAGCAAATGTGATTTGATTTACCCATCATGGTATAATAATCAGTATTTATTTTTACCTAGTCTTTCAGGGAAATTGTGAAGCATAGTTAATATTTGTACATTATGTGGAGACCCTTTCATTTTATAGATGAAAGATTCTATAAGAGTCCAAAATGTTTATTAACAGGATACACTGGAACATAACAGACTAGCAGTTTATCTCTTTGGAAACTGAGTTATTGGCTCATGAAGCTGAGAGACTATCTACATTCCTCCTCTTTTTTTTGCGTCCTCAGCTCATTTAGCATTGGACTCCTCTCTACCCATGTCTATATGACTTCATGGACACTGGATTAAAGACTTAGAACATAGAAGAGAGTTCCTGCCTTTAGAGTTTGATATGCTTGTATAATGCCTAGCACATTTGGGACACTACGGTTATATAATTATTAATCAAGCCTATTATTTATTTAACAACAACCCCAACACCATGAACCACCTCCACTCACCACAATAATAATACAGAGATTTCCAGAACAAAGTAAAAGAAATAATGGCAAGACACTGTAAACGTGGCAACAGAATTTGTAGACTCCTGCTTTAAATTTGAGGTGACCTCAGCAATTTCAGCCAGACCCTTACCTCTAAATTATTTCCTTACTTTTGTAGGTTTATATCAAGTTTGACCCATAAAGTTCAGTAAGTTTGATTAATTTACAGCTTGACCCACTACTCTAATATTTTCATTCCCTCCTGTGCTACCATTAGTTTTTCCTCTTGTTCCTTCTGTTAGAAATGGATCCTTTCCCCAGCAACATCACAGCTACTTGGAGTCCTGTGTCCAGGGGTGCTGGAACAATTTGTATAGTGGAGCTGCTAAGAGCCATTGAACCAAACTGTAAACCCTGTAATATCCCCTGTGGACACTGCTATAGCACAGTGAAAGTCCCAGAGTGCTGTTTGGCTTACTCCAGGATTTTCACTGTGCTGTAGGTTCACACCTTGGCTTGCTACACAGTAACATGCAATGTAGACAAGCTCTAATAAGGGGTAAGTGAAAAGCACAGGAAAATACCAGTCAGTGGACGAGGAAACAATTGGAACCATGTTCTCCTGTCTCAAACTAAGTACACATTCCCCTAAAACATAGGGCATTTTGAAGGGAAAGTCTCTCCCTTGAAACCCAGGCAGATTTGGCAGTCATAGTAAACGTGTCACACAAAATGCAGGTCTGGCACAAACTGTTTTTTCTTGAGTAAATAAGAGGTTGCCAGTGAGAGTGCATCAGTATGCCATAAATCTTGATGCAGGCTCTTCTCTTTGATCCCATGGAATTACAAACTAATTAAATGAGTGCAGTCTGAAATAGGTTAATGTAATGGCTCTAATTCATCCAGTAAATCTAATTATTCCCATAAATCACCTTTAATCCTTGTTTCAACAATAATTTGTAGCCCCTGAATTATTTAGAGCCTGGCATAGGGGATGCAGGTAAACATATCTTAGACAGTTATAATCTATTTTATTTCCCTAATTGCAGATTTAGGATCTGATTCAAAGCCCTCTCGTCAATTAAACTGAAGTCAGTGGAAAGACTCAATGAAAGTCTTTCCACTGACTTCCATGGGCTTTGGATAATGCCCATCACCAGTGTCTTGGTCAAACAGGAGAGGAGACTGAACCTTCAGAAAGAAATAGTCCTAAGATTTCTTGCCCTGAACAATATAAATTGAGGGTTTTTTTTTTTTATTGTAAATGTCATGACAACCACCCGACTGTTTGAGGCTCATTTTACATTGTCATAAATACAAAGGGAAGGGTAACCACCTTTCTGTATACAGAGCTATAAAATTCCTCCTGGCCAGAGGCAAAACCCTTTCAGCTGTAAAGGGTTAAGAAGCTAAGATAACCTCGCTGGCACCTGACCAAAATGACCAATGAGGAGACAAGATACTTTCAAAGCTGGAGGGGGGAAGGGGAACGGGGAACGAAGGGTCTGTCTGTCTGTCTGTGTGATGCTTTTGCCGGGAACAGATCAGGAATGCTCTTCATAACTCCTTAAGTTGGTAAGTAATCTAGCTAGAAATGTGTTAGATTTCCTTTTGTTTAATGGCTGGTAAAATAGCTGTGCTAAATGGAATGTATATTCCTGTTTTTGTGTCTTTTTGTAACTTAAGGTTTTGCCTAGAGGGATTCTCTATGTTTTGAATCTGATTACCCTGTAAGATATTTACCATCCTGATTTTACAGAGGTGATTCTTTTACTTTTTCTTTAATTAAAATTCTTCTTTTAAGAACCTGATTGCTTTTTCATTGTTCTTAAGATCCAAGGGTTTGGGTCTGTGTTCACCTATGCAAATTGGTGAGGATTTTTATCAAGCCTTCCCCAGGAAAGGGGGTGTAGGGTTTGGGGGGATATTTTGAGGGGGAGACGTCTCCAAATGGGCTCTTTCCCTGTTCTTTGTTTAACATGCTTGGTGGTGGCAGCATAGGGTTCAAGGACAAGGCAAAGTTTGTACCCTGAGGAAGTTTTAAACCTAAGCTGGTAAGAATAAGCTTAGGGGGTCTTTCATGCAGGTCCCCACATCTGTACCCTAGAGTTCAGAGTGGGGAAGGAACCTTGACATATATATTCCTCTATAAATTAATTAAAGTGGTTGATGTAATATTTACTTTCACCCTTTCCATGGTCAAATCAATTTGCATAAATAAAACAGAACAATTAATTGCAAACACTGCCAAATTACATATAAATGCAATAACGTTAAAAATAATTTAGTAACTATTTTTTCCAAATATGAAATTTAAAATAAAGAGAATATTAATACAGGAGCCTTGGTCTTATTGTTCTAGACTAGAAGACAGAATCCTCCTCAATCAAATGTTCTTAACAGAGGTCCAGATTCAGTCCCCATGCTGATTAGAACTCTGCTTTATGGGATGCCCCACTAACATAACTGTGGTGTCTTTCAGAGTAAAATACTAAACAATTCGAGTAAGGGTGACAGTTTGCCCTCGTTGAGTTATAAGAACAGCCATACTGGGTCAGACCAAAGCTCCATCTAGCCCAGTATCTGGTCTTCCAACAGTGGCCAATGCCAGGTGCCCCAGAGGGAAAGAACAGAACAGATAATCATCAAGTGATCCAACCCCCTGTTGCCAATTCCCAGCTTCTGGCAAACAGAGGCTAGGGACACCATCCCTGCACATCCTGGCTAATAGCCTTGATGGACCTATTATCCTCTATGAACGTACCTAGTTTTTTTTTAACCCTGTTATAGTCTTGGCCTTCACAGCATCCTCTGGTAAGGAGTTCCACAGCTTGACTGTATACTGTGTGAAGAAATACTTCCTTTTGTTTGTTTTAAACCTGCTACCTATTAATTTCATTTGATGACCCCTAGTTCTTGTGTTATAAGGAGTAAATTACACTTCCTTGTTTACTTTCTCCATACCAGTCATGATTTTATAGACCTCTATCATATCTCCCCTTAGTCATCTCTTTTCCAAGCTGAAAAGTCCCAGCCTTATTAATCTCCCCTTGTATGGAAGCCATTCCGTACTCCTAATCATTTTTGTTGCCCTTCTCTGAACTTTTTCCAATTCCAATATACCTTTTTTGAGATGCATGCAGTATTCAAGATATGGGCGTACCATGGACTTATACAGAAGCAATGTGATATTTTTATTATCTAGCCCCTTCTTAATGATTTCCAACATTCTGTTCGCTTTTTTTTGACTGCCTCTGCACATTGAGTGGATGTTGTCAGAGAACTATCCGCAATGACTCCAAGATCTCTTTCTTGCGTGGTAACACCTAATTTAGACCTCATCATTTTATATGTATAGCTGGGATTATGTTTTCCAATGTGCATTATTTTGCATTTATCCACATTGAATTTCATGTGCCATTTTGTTGCCCAGTCACCCAGTTCTGTGAGATCCTTTTTTAGCTCTTCGCAGTATGCTTGGGACTTAACTATCTTGAGTAGTTTTGAATCATCTGCACATTTTGCTGCCTCACTGTTTACCCCTTTTCCCTGATCATTTATGAATATGTTGAATAGAATTGGTCCCAGTACAGACCCGTGGGGGACACCACTATTTACCTCTCTCCATTCTGAAAACAGGGCCCCCATTCTAGTCATAAGGAGCCCCATGGTGCCACCCTACCCATTGTTATTTGTAAAATTATCTTACATGTAGTCCCATTAACTTCAAGAGGATCATTCAATGACCTCTTCAACATGACCAAGGGTAACAGAATATACCCAAATGTGACTATTAAAGACGGCAAAATTTAGACAAAAAGGACTGGCTGACAAAGAACCTGATCCTGGTCTCACAATGGTGAAACTCCATTTAAAGAAATGAAGTTAATCTTGATTTATGCGTACATGAGATCATAATTAAGCCCAAACACCTGACACATTCATGATCAGCAGGTGCAGTAATATTGGTTTATAGTATCATTTTTTATTTCCCTTGCATTGTAAAATGTACTTCAAATATTTCTTAAAATAAAAAAAGCTGCTGCCAATCAAGCTCATAATACATCTTTGAAAAAATGTCTTCAAATATCTCTCTAAACAATGGCTTGGCATTTACAATGATCTTGAATTCCAACTTCAAGTAGCCTCCTGTAAAACTGTACTGTGTTACAGCCAGGCCTGCTGAAAAAAATTCAGGGCCGCAGGGCCAGGGCCATCCCTGCGGGGAGGATGGGGGGGCGGCCAGGGCCCAGGACGGAAGTGATGAATACGTCACTTCTGGGACTGCCCGTGCTGGCCAATCATGCTGGCCCGCGAGGCCCCCCAAAGCGCGGGGCCCAAAGCAGTCTCGCGTGCCTACGAGCCCTGCGGCCCGCCCGGACGATTGACAAGGTCCTGGGATTCCTGGCAGCCGCCACCCCTACTATGGTAGCAGCTGGGGGCCCCCGGGCCCTTTTAAATCACCCAGGCCCCTGGGCAATTTCCCCCTTTGCCCTCCCACTGTCGGCAGGCCTGGTTACAGCAACCATTTCATCTAGTATGCACTGGATACTTTTTGCTTAAAGAATCATTTACACCAAGAGCTATGCAAAACTATCGAAGTGGTAAGCTTGGATCAGGTTCACCCAAAGCTTTGAGAAAGTGTGCCAGGACTTCAATATCAGAGAAGGATTTATGGTTTCAGAAGGAAATCATGGCACCTTATGACAGGTTTCTGCCTGCAGCAGATCTTAATAGGTATATTAAAAAGTCTTATCATTGCGGTTTATAATGGAAATGTCAACAATTCCTAATTCTAGATATACCAGAGGGTGCCCATGTCTATTTGAAAACACCTCTAGCTTCCACTGTAGAGTTGATGCTACCTGTTACAAAAAGCATTTATTCAGTTGAATTTTGTAACTAAGACACATGCAGTGATTTACCTGCATAGACCTAGACCATATTTTGGGGATATAACAATTTCCATAAAACAAACCACATCACCATTACATTATAGTCCACAGTAAAACAAATACAACCCCAGATTTGCATCTTCATTTGCATCTTTCATGACTGAGAAACATAAATCTGACAATATTTTATCATTCCAGGTTTCAAAAAATTAGCAGCCCTTACTCTTTTCACTCTCACTATGTTTACACGGTGTACCTGATTGCCATGGATTTATTCCTAGTTTAGCAGAATATTTTGCCTATCTTGGCAGTCATGTCTCACAGAGGGCAGACATAGACGTCGAGATTTAGCACAGAATTTGCTGTGCCAGCCTTGCCTTTGGCAGACTGTCTTGCCGGGTGTTCAACAATCACAACATCAGAACACACACTAGACTTTTAGTTCATAAAGCGGTGGTAATCCCAACTCTTCACTAAGGCTGTGAGACTTGGGTGACCTATAGAAAACACCTGAAAAACCTGGATCGTCAGCACCAGCACTTGAAGATCCTCAATATAAAGTCGGAGGATTTCCGCATTAATGGCAGTCGTCGTCACAGAGGCCAACATCTTCATCTGATTATCCAGCACCAGCTGAGGTGAAGTAGACACTGTGTCCGCATGCCTGATGTACACTTACCTGCTGTATGCTCTACTCACCAAAGGAGAAAGGAAATGGGGAGGCCATTTAAACACTTTAAAGACATCCTCAAGATACACATCAAGAGATGTGGCATTAACACCACACACTAGGAGTCAGTAGCCCAGGACAGGGATAACTGGTGAAGGCTTGTCAGGGAAGGAACATCCACTCACTTTTGAAGAAAATTGCCTTACTCTGGTTGCAGAAAAACACAAGAAAGGACAGACGACTGTCACACAGCAATTGTGGCCCAACCTTGACTTCCAACACCATCTGCAACATCTGCCAATGAACCTGTGGCTCAAGGATCGGACTCCTCAGTCACCAAAGGACCCATAAAAAATAAAACCTGTGAAAGTGATCATCCTCGGCCTTGAGGAATCGCTGCCACTGCCGATTCCATTGTAAGTGAGAGAATAATTAGACCCATTAACTCTGGATTAATTTATTAGTGAGACAGTATTGCATTCTTCACATTACTAGTGCTTTACCCTTTAGGTTGGACACTCACCTAAATAACATGCATCACCCCAAACAATATAGTTTGTCATAAAATCATTGATCTCCACGTGATGAACACTGAATCCCATGGGCAATTTTCTTAGGGGAAAAATCCTCATTTAATACTGAGAAAACTGCCAATGCTCTTCAAACACAATTGTGTCCCACAGTATGCAACAACTCAAAACTGGGGCACAGTACAACTGCAACTCGCCTTCAAGTTTCTTTATCAAGGTAGTAAGCCTGTTGCAGGGAAGGAGGAATTAGGATCTAGTGGCTGGAATGGTAACAAGAGGTCAGGCGAAGCGGTACAAGTTACAAGCAGTCACCCATTCCTGGTTTCAAGAACTCCCTCTATTCCCCAGATGTCAAAAAACTATCTGTACTTCTGCCCATTGCCAATGTGACAAGTGCTTCTATTTTACAAGGGTTTTGATTTTCTATTTCAAAACTTTGGTCACCCTATCAGAGTGCTACTAGTGCCCGGGATCATATTATTTTTCAAAGGGTGGAAAAACAGCTTTATTCTGCAAACACTAACATACACCCACATTATGTGATGCAAATTTGATTTTGAGAACAGAATAGGCTCCTCTCCTCTCACACTGGTTTAAACTGGGGTAATTCCAATTAACATAATACTGTCACGTTTGTGCAAATCCAGTTTGAGTGAGTGGAGAATCAGGGACTGAATTTTTAGTGGCAAAGGAAAGAAGCTGCAACCATAATCTTGACTCATTACATTTTAATTGTGATCTTTTATGTAAACCACTCACTTATCCAACTCCTCAGTATTTTTTTTTTTTAGGAAGAATAACTCCCAAAGAGGTTCTGTAAAACATCTGCAATAAAAAAAGTCCTTTGTTGCATTATTGTTCAAATTGAACCTCTTATTAATTACTCATCTAACAATAACAACCTGAAAGTCATTCTATTCCCTCACTTTTGCTAACAACAATGAAAAATAGAGTGATCATGTATTACTTTCCACTTGTCTTTCTGCCATCTATGACAACTTTTTGAAACTGTGATATTGCACCCATTTTTTTATGTTGGTATAGTGACTTTAACGAAGTTATTCCTGATGTATCTCAGAGCAAGTTAGATCAGAATCAGGACCCTGGTCTTCAAAACTCGCTGATGCAATATTCATGAGATTCACAAATATCCATCATCAAGGTAACTACTATTTAACTAGTCTCCCACCCTCTATTGGTGGGTGGGCAGACTACTCACACCCCACACTAAATTCTCTTTGAAATCAAAGTAAAGCTTAAGTGAAATAATTATTCTAGTACCACCTGTATTGGGGGCATAACACTTTTAGTGTTCTACCCACACACCCAGTTCATCCCCAAGTGATGACACTCCGGTGGAACACTTATGATTTGAAGTATGTTACTCCAAATAACTACTGCGGAAGGGCTACAGAAGGTATCAATAAAATTGTCCCAATTTATGATTACAGTTAACTGCTCACCACATCCACAAACACTGTTTTTGTTTTACTTCAAAATCTATTACTGTGCAAATTCCAAGAAGCAGAGTTCCACCAGCCCATTTTCAGCTCACCACTGTTCATGAACACAATACTATAATGTATAATAAGGAGAATATCCCATTGAGACAATCCCATTATTTACAGTATTTACATGTTTAATCGCTCCAAGAATTGACCCCTGCAGCCTGGAAAGAGGATCAAAAATAAAACTTGCATATTTATCTGGAGAAAACACACAAAAGCCTTTCCAGTTTAGAAATAAATTAATTTTCTAATGCAGTCTTCCATGCAGCTATCCTGCTGAATATTTCTGGATAGGTCAAAAAAAAGGCAATTAACTTTGATCACCACCTGCAAGTGGATAATTCTATAGAAAAATGCCACTGCTACGCACAAAGCAAGCATTACTTTTAGAATGTGTGCCATTAGTCAATACTGCTTTTGAATTAAGAAGAAATAGGTCAAAGGCCCGTACCACATTGCTCTGATCAAATGGAAGGCATGTGATCTGTTGGTGCTCTGCTTTAAGATATAAACAGCAGGAATATACAATGCACATGGCATCCCTGTAGAACATAAACTCTAAACCATCAGCAAGCAGTGAGGTGGTGACTTGTTCAAGCTGTGAAATGGCTACCAAAAGTGTTTAGAACTCCTTACCAGGTTCTGGATCACGCCAACAGTTAACTGGAACATCACATTCTGATATCTGGTGCAATGTTGACAGAAATTAGCTTCCTGTATGTTATGACATATTTTGCTTATTAATTTCACTGCATCTGTTAATGTGAACAGTAATTCTGTTCAGTACAACAGAATTACTGTGTGAAGCATCACCACACTGTATTGCAGGATAACAAAGAAGTTAGCTAGTGTTCCCATTGTGGTGTCATGAACTCTTCTTTTTATGCTAGTTCACTGCAAAGAATGCAAGAGCGGTGGTCTCCCTGATTTTCATTTTGAGGGATTCTTTAACAGCTCTTTGCTTCTCATCATAATGGGAATACTCCTGATTACACAATATACTCTGCTGTCACTTCCCAAACAGAAAGTAGAAAACTGGAAGAGTGAGGTATTCTTTATTCAAGTGATTGCAGAGAAAAACCCGAACTCTCAGCACTGCAAGCCCACAACTTCCTGCTTAAGACAACAAGTTCCACCCATCTTCAATGGACTGTTATTGATTGATAGCAGCAGCTTTGTTATCTACTTCAATGGTGCATTTAAAAGTTTTACAGCAGTTTGCTACTCCTTGCCAAACTTTAGCTGCTTAATATGCCATTTTCTGAGATCTCAATGCAAACAGCTAGGGTAGCAGAAAGATTTTTGTTTTGCTTGCAGAAGCGAAGTTGTCTAGATCATTGCAAATCTTCCTGGTGGTCTGAATTATAAACAAAGCTTCTTCATTCAACTCCTTTGTTGCTATTACAGCTTTGAACAATCAGTGGAAACTAAAATCCTCCTCCAGCCCATTCTTTAAAGGAATTCCTCATCCTTGGAGTAAGGGGTTGCATACTGTAGTGTCTAACTTTCTCACCCTAAAATTTTGACCACAATTTTCAAAAGTGACTAGGGACTTTGGGTATCTAACCTGACACACCTTATCAGTCTCTGATTCTCAGAAAGTGCTGACCACCCACCCTTGGAAACCAGGCCCATTTTGGTGTGTCAAGTTGGTCACATAAAAAACCTCTAGCCACTTTTGAAAACCTTGGACTTTGCGCATGTGATGCACCATCCCAGACAGAAAGATCCCTGTCTCTGTCAACCACATACAGCTACCATTGAGAGACTATACTTTTGTGCTCGCTGGTGTTTTCTCCTTGTTCCCTGCCATTTGCTCCTCAGTTAGCTTGTTACTAATGGCAAGGTAGAGAAAAATATTTATTGTAATAGGACCTACCTGGCCTAGGGGCTCAACATTTCCCTCCATGTTCACAAAGAAGCTGGGGGAACAAAATAGAGTCCTCTGGAATCTCCTTACTCAAGCCACTAAGATACACAGTGTAAGTTAATATAGTGTGAGACTGTGTGAAGCTACACAAAGTTTTGCCTTCATGCTTTCTGAGGGGCGCTCCAGGCGTATCTTCTGCAAAATCATGGTTTCTGCAAAAGCCACTTACAAAACAGGGTAGTAGGACAGAAGAGCACCCACAGGCTGACTTCTGTGAAATCTGAGTGAATCATGTTCTCTGTTTATACAAATCTCCCCACTGTATTTTCCACTGAATGCATCCGATGAAGTGAGCTGTAGCTCACGAAAGCTGATGCTCAAATAAATTTGTTAGTCTCTAAGGTGCCACAAGTACTCCTTTTCTTTTTGAGGGACCTGTGGTTTAAGAAAAAAACTGCTTCTCCCACAGAGGGCAGAAGGGGAAGGATAGAGAGGGCAGAGGTAAAGATTCAGAAAATGAGAAAGTAAACCCTTGAGGAATTTGGAAAGTATTGATGAAACCAAAATTTCCCCTCTAGTGAGCATTCCAGTACAGAGCAAAAAGTGGTCCTTGGTGTTTCTTGCCCCATTATACATGCTCAGCATCTCATGTAACAGGGCCCCCAATCTCTGACCGAGGCCTCTGGGCAGCAGCACTATCACTATAAGCCACCACAAATAAAGTAACAAGGGCTGCTTATCAGCTGGGTGGATACATTTCAGCAATCTAATTTTGTGTTCAAAATACTGTTTGCATTCTCAGATCTACTATCCCAGTTCTGAATAGCAGCTAACTTAATGAAGATGGAGGCAAAAAAAAATCATCTGTTAGTCATTTAATTATGATGAGTACTCATGCAATTTAGAGCATAAGGTCTCTGGCAGATGTAAAAGAAGCTAAGTACATAGACTCTACCAAGACTGCCTCTCTCGGTTTACCCTTGATATTGATTGAGCCTTAGTGGACTATGCTCTAGTTTTAAAAGGATTTAAGGTACAGCACTTGAGACAATTGCGATGAAGTGGCTTGTTACCTCTTTTCTGAACCCCTCTAAGAATATTTAATTGTTATGGTGTTTAAAAAAGAACAAGCTGGTCCCTAATCAGGAAGAACTTTTTCACTTCAAGGGTCTTGATTTGCAACCTTTTTTGATAAAGATGAACAACTGTAGTGTGGTAAAAGAATGCTGCATAGCTAGTAAAACAGATCCGCAAAATTCCCAGTCCTTTCAAATCAAAGTACTATAGTGAATTCTCAAAGGAAAGAAAACGAGGTAGAATTTACAACCTAGCCCCAAATATTTCAGCTGTACATGTCCACTCCAAGATCAGGCAGGATGAATCAAAATCTGAGTTGTGATGTTAGTGATCACAACTCACTCTCTTAAACTTGTCAAATTTTTCTTGCAAGCAAATCAAGATTTAGGTCATTTACACCATCAACACAGTTACACAGAAAAAACTCAATACGTGGACAAAATTCTTCAACGTCTGAGAACATCATGCTGGACTGTGTCTCTTAGTTATTTGCCAGAAAGAATATACAGCTTTTTAAAGCTCTTGCGACCAGACTGGTTCAGGAGCAGTTTCATTCTAGTGATATGTATTAAGAGTAAATCAGGACTTATAAATTGAAATTCCAGTTTCTACTGATGATGGGATTTAATAGAGAAAACCTCCTCCTGTTAAAATAGATCAGTGAGTGGTTTTAATTCTTCTTCTTTAAAAGGCTCGGTTCCACTTTTGCCACCTGTCAAGAAAGTCTTCCTTAACTCTCTAAGCACCCACAAGTCTCACTGAAAACAACAGGCTTTGTGGGTGCTCAACAGCTTTGATAATCCAGGCCAGTTAACTTTATCTGTTTTAGGGTTTTAAAATGCCACCAATCACCATGGTATCTGCTATTGCCATCACTCAAAGTCCCTACACTTCAGAGACTCTGGCTCCCTTACCTTTTCAGGTTGAAATCTCTTCCTGGGGCATTTGTATGGTTTTGATTGTTTTCTTGGTCACACAGGTTTTATGATGAGGAGTTGAGTATCTGAGGATTTCACTTTATCACCCATAAATTATAAACCTTTTATGTCTTCCTTAATTCCATCTGCCATCTGAAGGGGTAGTAAGGAAGCAAAACTGCACCTGACTGCACATAAACTTTGCTCTGGATCTGACTATAGATGTTTGATATTGGGAAAGGAGATGCATGGGGGAAAAAAGAGAACGTTTTGAATCTACCCTTACTTTCTCTTCTCACTGGTAGGTGAGAGGTGACATGCATTCGCCTGTCCATCACCTTAGATATATTGGTTGCCATACCTCCAAACCCAATTAAATTCTCCATTTTTTCCCATTATTTGCCGGCAGTTGTTTCAAAAACGCCTTTGGTCAACACGCTCATTTACTACACATTTGACTAACACAACAATCAAGCTTTCAGAAAAATTGGAAAATGAAAGAAATTTTTCAAAAAATGAGGAGGACGTGCAGTTGATCCTGTGGTAGTGAAAATCTTGGATTTCTAGTCTGTCTCCTGATCAAACATTTTTGTCCTTAATTGTTCCTTCCATTATCTGAATGAATAAACTGCCTTGATATTTTTAATAGAAACTTACGCTAATGAAATATCATGTTAGTCAATGGACAGACAAAACCTTCTACTTGCCTCTCTCACCTCCTGCATTTCTAATTAAAGAGAGATTAATGCAACAGTCTCCCGCTTTGCTAAAAACTCACATTTATTGTGCAACTGTTAAATGGAAGTTGTTAACCATTTTAATAAAAACACCAGTGCCTGAGGGTATGATCCTGTGAGAGCCTGAGTGCCTCCTGAAAACCCTTAACTTCCTATGGCTTCAGTAGCAGTTAATTGAACCAAGCATCTTGCAGGATTGGGGCCCTTAAACAGCTTAGCAAGTTTGCATGTATAATATGTTAGTAAAGAACTTTGTTTCCATGGAGGGAGCAGAGCTATTCTCCATCTGAGTCCTGCTTAGTGCTGTTAATTAATGTTTTCTTCTCTCTAAGGGGCATCTCATCATTTAGTTCTATTCATTCACACACTGAGATAAGTAGCTGCAATAATGTTATCGGATGCCAATTAGGACAGGGTGCTATTGAGCACGTTTCTCCAACAACAACAACCGGGAAGAAAAAGGACAAGTCTAGCACCAGAGCGTCAATAGGACGTTGTAACTAAAAATAAAAGCACTCTCTCTCTCTCTAAGTAATTATATATTTTATGTTAGTATCAACAATTTATGTTTCTAGCGATGTTGAAGATGAAATGGTTGTGAAAGGTAGCAGATTACTGTACTGTGTATATATTCACAGATGGCTTCTTTGATGATGCCAGTTCATCAAGAAGTTTTCTCAGGTATAGGATAGACTCTGGTCAAAGTGAAAGAGAGCGCTCAGTGGTTAGGGCACTCACCTGAGATGAGGGTGAACCAGGTTTAAATCTAAGACTTGCCTGATTTACTGGACTGCTAGCTATCCTTGGGTGGTTTCTTTCTGAAAAATTTCCAAAGGTCTGTTTTGTCCCACTGAGAAATGGGAAAAATTCTGAAATCTCAGAAGTTTAATTGTTTTTTTTTTTCAGGACAGGAAAACTATTTCCTGCCCAGCTCTACTCTCAGTAGAGAAAATACACATGGGCCCAGCCACAAAGAATTTATCATCTGATGTCAACAGAACACCACTAGCTATCATCTTCAGCCCCCAACTAAAACCTCTCCAGCGCATCATCAAGGAACTACAACCTATCCTGAAGGACGATCCCTGACTCCCACAGATCTTGGGAGACAGGCCAGTCCTCACTTACAGACAGCCCTCCAACTTGAAGCAAATACTCACCAGCAACCACACACCATACAACAAAAACACTAACCCAGGAACCTATCCTTGCAACAAAGCCCATTGCCAACTCTGTCCACATATCTATTCAAGGGACACCATCATAGGGCCTAATCACATCAGCCACACCATCAGAGGCTCGTTCACTTGCACATCTACCAATGTGATATATGCCATCATGTGCCAGCAATGCCCCTCTGCCATGTATATTGGCCAAACCAGACCGTCTCTATACAAAAGAATAAATGGACACAAATCAGATGTCAAGAATTATAACATTCAAAAACCAGTCGGAGAACACTTCTACCTCCCTGGTCACTCAATTACAGAACTAAAAGTTGCAGTTATTAAAAAAAACCACTTCAAAACCAGACTCCAATGAGAAACAGCAGAACTGGAATTAAATTTGCAAACTGGACACCATTAAATTAGGCTTGAATAAAGACTGGGAGTGGATGGGTCATTACACAAAGTAAAAACTATTTCCCCATGCTAATTTTCCCCCCTACTGTTATTCGCACCTTCTTGTCAACTGTTTGAAATGGGCCATCCTGATTATCACTGCAAAAGTTTTTTTCTCCTGCTGATAATAGCCCACCTTAATTGATTAGTCTCATTAGAGTTGGTATGGCAACACCCATTTTTTCATGTTCTCTGTGTATATCTATCTTCCTACTGTATTTTCCATTGCATGCATCTGATGAAGTGGGTTTTAGCCCATGAAAGCTTATGCCCAAATAAATTTGTTAGTCTCTAAGGTGCCACAAGTACTCCACGTTCTTTTTACACAATGAAGGGAGGCAACAAAACAGTAGAATGGATATGGGGAAGAATAACTGTGATAGCAGCAGTGAGATTATATGGCTACTTAACAACAGCATCTGCTGCTGTATTATATGGACACAGGTACACTTGCTTACTTGCCGTTTGAACAAAAAACCTGCCAGTAACATATGGAACAGCATGACCCACATTGCTGTGGTTTTTGATCATGACAACTACATGAAATGACAACAGTGACTTTAATTCAACCACAGCTTCTCCATAAAATAAGTGAGATGACTGAGGTGCTCAAAGGGCTGAAAATGGGATGCAGATCTTTTAACAACTGGCAAACTAGAGAAAACTCAGCTGATGTGAAAAGTGTCTAAATCACTAGCAGCTGATATTTGTTTGGTGATGAATGAAAAGTGAGTTGGGGGATCTCAGTCCAGTTTTCTAGGGATCTCACTGCATCACAAAATCTGAAATTAAGTGTGTCACTCATTGCATTCTCTGCAGAAAGAGATGGATGAATCATTGGAAGTGGAGGAATGAACTAACCATGCACATTTGGGGCTCATCTTTACAGAAAAATGATAAACTTGCTGAGAACTTTGGGTGCGATAAAATTCTTTAGACAGCGAGTAACTTGTTAGTTCAGTTTTGTCTCTAGAAAGCATAAAATTATTTTTTATTTAACCATTTGTTTCCAATATTCTGACTTGCTATCTCTCGAATCTCTGTTCTTTGATAATAAATTTATTCTTGTTTTCACTATAAATATATCTAAGTGTTGTGGTGTTAAGCAAAGTGGTGGTCCTAAATTTAATCTTACATGCTAGTGTGTTCTGTTCCTTTGAGAACAGCAGGCCTGGTAATTCTCTCAGTGTTCTCTTTCAATTCTCTCAGTGGATAAGAGGCTGGACACTACAGGGAATGCTTCAAGGACTATGGAGTTGATATGTGCCTATTGCTACCTGTACAGAGAGAGCAAGGCCGGGAAGGTAGTGCTTTTGTTGCCAGAGGCTAGTGGTTTCAGGGAGCCGCTCCACAGCAGGCACAGACAAGACTTCCTCATGCTAAGAGCACATAGTGATGAGATACCTCACAACCCTGGGTAGTGTCACACTATCTGAAGTTTTGAGCTTTGACCTACTTTGCTCCCACTGAAGTCAATATAGGTTCTGCCATTGACTTTGATGGGAGCAGAATTAGATCAATGTTGAACACAGTTCGAACATCCCACACTTCATCCAGATGCAAATTTACAAAACTTGATGCTGATACTAATGATGAGTGCAATCAAAAACAAATTATATACATTGTGAAGCTAATGTTTCTTTTTGAGATGAAGTGAAGGTTGATTTTTAGCATTTTTATGAGCACTAAGATGAAGACAAAGATGTAGCTTATTCAAGAGCTGGGCTATGACTAAACCAGTGCCAGACAAGCTGGTGTGTGCAGCTCCAGTGAACTGTCGAGGGACTAGATGAATAGAAGTTTAATGCAGTGCAATTTGCCTGGGGAGCCAAGGCTAGCCAGATTTTTTTTAAATATGACCACTTTCCATGATCTTAAACATGTGGTTACTCAGCACCAGAACACTTTTCTCAGTTCTTTCAGGTTGCATGCTTCTATTTAGAGTTTTATTTTTCTTCCCCTCTCCTCTAGAATGCAAAGGTTTCAATGCATACTCTTCCAAAGAGCTAATTGAATACAGTTTAGAAGTGTTTCTTGTTCATAGAGGTAACCCTTGCCCTTGCTATGATGAGCAGGTGAACTTGTAATCATTCCAGAAGTTCTTGGGTTTTTTCCACCTCACCAGTGCACATGTACCCAGCACTACTTAGAGCTGTGTGAAACTTGGTGGCATTTGTCCGAGTATATTTCCCACCCCCCAACAATTAGTTTTACATTTTTGATCTGAATTAAACTACAAAGTAAAACACAGCTGAAAATTCCTCTGCCTGGTTTAAGGGTCAAAATGAGATGAAAACCATGGGGTTTCATTTAGTTTCCATCTTTATCAAGTGAACTCTGAAGTTGGCCTAGGCTCACCTGAACGTTGACCCTGACTGAAGAAGTTTGTGAATGTTCTGAGACGCTAAGCAGAGTTTAGAACTTCCTAAGGGGCCAGCCTCCAATACCCCTTAATCATGTGCAATAATGCTTTATTCCACATAAACTATCCCACTGAAGTCAATAGAATACCTATGGAGTTGGGTGCTACCTGAGATGAGTCAGAGGGCACCAGAATCTGGTCCTTTATTTGGGTCTTCAAATACAATTAGAACTGCAAAATCTTTTCTTCGTTTTGTATCAAACTCAGTATTGTCTCACGAAAATAAAACAGGAGGATTTCAGTTGTGAAACATGGGATTTTTCATTGCATTTGATTTGACCCCGAAGACTCCTACTACTTCAGAAATAACAAAGGTGTCGTCCTGTTACTGTGCTATAGAGCTGCTGCTGCTACTATTACAATGTCACTCATGGCTCTTAAAATATTTTATTCTAAAGGGGGAGAGATGCTGAGAAATATTTAAAGTTAACACATCTGGCAAAAAACAAAAGTAACAGCAGTACTTCATTAAGACTCGAACCTGCAGAGACTCCAGGATCTGTCATCAGTCGAACCAAGTTCAGGGGATTTTTTTCCCCCCACAGAAACGGAAGAGCATGTGATAGGGGAAAGAGAAGCCTAAGCTGAACTGTTTCTTTTCTAAACTGTCCTTATGCAAAAAAATGAGATACTTTCAAGGGAGAAGTGGGTGTGAAGTTTGGCTAGTCGACTGCTGTGTGTGCTGCAGCACAGATGTTTTGGTTATCCGCCATCGCAAATAGCAAAATCCTTCCAGCAATATACAGAACAGTGGTCTCAGTAATGTTGCTACAGCTCATGATCGCTATGCCATGTGATAGCAGTTGTTTTTAATTGAGCCACTGCTTTTTCATGTGTTCTCTCTGGGACAATAGATTATTTACCTATTTAAAAAATAATAAAAACAAACAAAAGAGGAATGGATAGCTCAAGCCATTAGTATTGAACTATTCAGCCTTTAACCTCTAGGTCACCTAACAAAATTCAACTCATGTCAGTAGTGATCAAACTAGTCACTACTTTCCAATCTGTGGTGACTTAGTGAAACATAGTATGTGTCTGTACACTTCCCAGCAGAGGCATACAATGTTTAAATGGGTACTCCAGCTCACTAGGGAAGTGTCCATTTTAATTATCATTGCGGGGGGAATCTATACAAAGGGGACTCCTACATACACATTGTGTGAATGGGTCCACCACTGTA
Source organism: Caretta caretta (assembly GCF_965140235.1). Lineage (NCBI taxonomy): Eukaryota > Metazoa > Chordata > Testudines > Cheloniidae > Caretta > Caretta caretta. The sequence goes on from NC_134207.1 coordinate 136,088,119, forward strand.
GTGAGTCCTTGACCTTTCTTGGCACATTGAGAGGCTTACTCAGACTGTTTGTGTGGGATGTACACTGTCATGAGCCACCCTTGCAGGCACTGCATGCATAATTGGGCATGTTTTGCAATGTAGGCGGTTGCCTCCACACAGCCTAATAGTCGGAAGCAAGTCCTGGCAGGACTGTTTGTGGACTGTTCACTGTACTGTTGATCAGGTTCATTAGGGCGGAGAATCTATGTAGCGGTAGTGAGGCTTTTTGCCTCCAGTAAGTTTAGGTGAGTCCCAATGAATTCTAGTTCTTGCACTGGTGTCACCGTTGACTTTTGAATGTTTATTTGGAGGCCGAGTTTTGTAAAGAGTATCATTGTCTTTTGTGTGGTTTCGACAGCTTCTTCCCGAGAGGAGGCTTTGAGTAGACTGTCATCTAAATATGGATATAGCATGACCCCTGGCTTGCGTATGTGGGCCGCTGCCACTGCTGGAACTTCAGAAATAACTTTGGGAGCCATGGAGACACCAAAGGGCAGTACCGTGTATTGGTAATGATCTTGTTGTAATGATCTTGTCCCAAAACAAAATTGGAGAAACTGCCTGTGTGACAGACGTATGGCAACATGAAAGTATGCGTCTTCCAAGTCAAGAGCCGAAAACTAGTCTCCTTGTTTCAGTGCTGGAATTACTGTTGCTAAAGTGACCATCCTGAACCGTTGTGTTTTCATGAATTTGTTTAGGTTTCTCAGACTGAGAATGGGCCTCCAACCCCCAGTCTTTTTCTGGATTACAAAACAATGGAAATAAAACCCCTTCCCTCTGCGTTGTACCAGTATTGGTTGTACTGCTCTCAGTTGCAGGAGATGTTCTTCCTGTCTCAGAAGGTGCTCGTGAGAGGAGTCCCTGAAGAGGGATGGGGCGGGAGGGTGGTTGGGGGAATGGAGGTGAACTGTATAGAATAATCGGTGTTGATAATTTCCAGTATCCATTTTTCCAAAGTAAAAATTCACCAGGCTGGGTAGAATGGTGTTAAATGATCTGTAAATAGATGGTTCATAGAAAGTGGTTTCAGCAACTGGAATTGGGGGAGGTCTGTTGAGCCCTCAACCATACCTTCAGATGTGATGTTCTGATGCTGGTTTTTGCAATGTGGGAGGTTGAGATGGTGTTGGCCTACATCTTGTGGGTCTTTGTCTCTGCCTCTGGGTATCATACTGCCTCTGTGGTGGTGTGTATAGCGCCAGTCTTGAGCATTGCACTGAGTAATATCTGTCTTGTTTTCATTTTTGCGCAGATGTGTAGATGCCTAAAGACCGAAAAGTCACTCTAGAGTCCTTCAATGTATGGAGGAACTCGTCAGTCTTACCCGCAAACAATTTTGGACATTCAAAGGGGAGATCCTCTACAGTGGATTGCACCTCCCTTGGGAATCCAGACAGGTGGAGCTAAGAGGCCCATTGCATCATTATGGAGGTTGCAATGGATCTTGCTGCCATGTCTGCAGAGTCTAAGGATGCCTGGAGAGTCGTTCGTGCCAGGAGGTGACCTTCAGAGATGACTGACTTAAATTGCTCCTTCTTGTCTTCCAGGATAAAGTCAATAAATTGAGACAGTTTGGAGTAATTGGTGTGGTTGTATTTGGCCATCACAGCATCAGAGTTGGCAATTCTGAACTGTAATGTCACTGACGAAAGGCCCTTGCAACCAAAGAGATTCAATCTTTTCCACTCTTTATCATATGGGGTGGTCATTTAATAGTGTTGCCTGCCCCATTCGTTGACCACCTCTGCCACCAATGAGTTTGGCTGGGGGTGTGAAAATAAAAATTCTAGTCCCTTCGATGGGACATAATACTTTTTATCTGTCCATTTACAGGTATGGGGAATTGTAGTGGGGGTCTGCCAGAAATTCTTGGCAGGCTCCAGGAGTGCTTCATTTATGGGAAGAGGAATTCTGGATGAAGCTGACGAGTGCAGTATGTCCAACAACTGGTGTTGGGACTCAACCTCTTCCAGGGGGATTTGGTACACATTTGCAATTCATTTAAACAGCTCCTGAAATTGCTTAAAATCGTCTCCTGTTGTAGGCAGTGGAGTCATGATGGTCTTACCTTGAGAGGAGGAGCTGTTAGTTGCAGGGATGGCCTCCTGATCTAGAGCTTCCTCTGTTTCTTCAAAAGTCTCTTTAGGAGGCTCATGGGGTCCTGCCTCTGACGTTGATGGGAAGCATCTCTGTCTTTCCCTGGAGGTACTGGGGGGCTTGGAGTAATGTTGCCTATATACTGACCATAGGTCCCAATATGGCCATTGTAGCGGGAATGGCATTGGTGATGGCATCCATGGATGTCCATACCACCCCTGGGTGCCAGCTCCGGAACGGTGTCCTGGCTGTTCCTGTAGCTCTGATTCGATGCTCCCCTGTATGAGTGAAGAGTGTTTTGATAAAATCTCACCGTCCTCATCGTCTTCCTCCTTGCTAGAAAAAGGAGGGACAGATCTGTTTGTCAATGTGTGAAGTGGTGCCACGCTATACCGGTGACTCCGGTGCCACAGCAACTGTTGAGTCTTTATGCCAGAGGAACTGTCGCATTCCAACTAGTCTTGGTACCAATGGTGGCATCTGTAGTTGTTGCTGTACTGGGAATTGTGGTGGTACTGGGAGGTGTTGCGGTGCCAGGAGAATTGGTGCCGAGGATATCTGTTCTGAAGGAGGTAAAGTAGACTTCAGTACTGAAGTCTGCGCTATGCGCCAGAGGGCAAGAAGATGATACCATCAGCTGAGGCGCTGCAGAGGTGCTCAGTATCGAGTGTTTTGTTGCTGCAGTCAGTGCCATGGTAGCAGGGGAAGTCTTGTCTCTGCTGTCCTTCTGAGAGCCTGCCTGCTTAGGGTCTTTGGCTTTAATGCTACCGGAAGATCTTGCTGACTCATAGGTACCTAGCTGTCATGCAGTTAGAGAACGCTTCTTTTTTGAGGCTGTCTTTGTAGGAGAAGTGGTATCTTCTTCGCCCCTTTTTTAAGTGACAAGCCCCTCCCATGCAGAGTCGGTGAAGGAGGTCTGTCCAATGACCAGGAGGAGTTTGTGGTCCCGGGTTTAAGGCTGGGCAGAGAGATTTCTCCATAAGCATAAGTTCGATTTCAAGGTCCCTCACTTTCCTGGTGTGGGCCTTAAGGTTGTGGCAATGGGAGCATTTCTGGGTATGTGCATTTCCCCCAAGCAGAAGACACACTGGGAATGTCCGTCTGAAACTGGAATTTTCAGGAGAGGCAACATTTAAAACCCAGAGCCTTGGGCATTCTCAGGTGAAGTTATTCCCAAAAGGGATGAATGAAACGTAAGGTAAAATAATATATGTTTTTTTAATGGGGAGAAAGAAAAAGGATAATACAAGTTCTAAATAACTAGTCTGTCTACGATTATACAGTTAATTCTAAATCTAGATTTGAGGTAAGTCATGTAGATGCACTGCCAGAGCTCCAACTTGGACCAAGAGTGGTTGAAAAGGAACTGAGGGGCGGTTGGTCGTACAGCACTAGTTAACAGCCACTACAGACGTGAGACAGGGAGAGCACGTGTGGCCCAACCAGGTACTGCTGTTTAAATTCTCCACCTAGAGGTGCAGGGGCGCACAATCACCTGAAGTGGAGCACCCACAGGGACATCACTTGAAGAACAACCCTGTAAAACCCTATGCACCCATGTGCCCTCTCCCAGTTGGCTCCAGAGGGTCGTTGGGTCCACAATACTTACTTAAAAACATTTTCTGAAGAGAACTGATGGAACATCAATTGTATATACCACCAGTGATAAATGTACCACAGTTGGGGAACCACTGACAGTGGATGAACTACCCAACCCTACCCACCATCTCTCAAGTTCATAAATGAAACTATAAAAGAAGAGTTGGGGCAGTTGGAAAGGTACGAGCCCCCATAAGGGACATTCAAATATTGCGATGCTAAGAACTACATCTATTGATATCAGCTGGTGAGCAGAAAGTTGGTATATGTCCCGTGTTGTTCCACAGATAAAGAGACAAAGATTTCAGTCAGGTCTTCACATCCCAAACAATACTGAATTCAGGTTATATAAAAAAGGTTAACACATGGCTACCCTTATGATTAAAATCTGAGAACCAGTTAATTCCTGTTTAATAAATTTTCACATATATTCTATATTGGTTCAGATGGTAGACACATATAGGATCAGTTTTGAAAAGATGAAAGACTAGAAGACCTGGGACTGGTGATAGTCTCCTCAAGAAAAATTTTTGTGCAGTGCCATGCACAGGTGAAAGCTGGCAAAGAGTTTTCCATTAAAGAGCATTCTGGATTCTACAATGAAGCATGAGCGGTGGAGAGCCTGCAAAATATGCTACCGCTGTGAGCTAAAGCATGTTTAAACCTAATAGAACTAGAGCAGAACAAAAAGAGTGAACAGCCTGCCAGTAGCTGTATAGCAAATGGTCAGTATCAATAAGCAGTGGTTCTCTCACACATTGCCACAAGTGCCTCCTGAAAGCCAGCATGAAAGGAAACCCAGGGGCAGCATTACTGCATCTGTACAGATGAGGTTAATTAGGCCACATTCAGGCTTCAATTATGCTGGGAAAAAAAGGCTGGTAGGGCTCAAATTGGATCCTATTGAATTTTGAATGTCACCTCTGAGAAGAAGGGTACTTACAAAAGAGGTGCTTTGAACTCTAAATACTTTATTGATTTGTCAACTTTAAACAAATTCTGCAAAAGCAAAATACAACTCCTGTTTAAAAAAACCAGCACTGAAATTGGTTGTGGGTATAACTTTGCTTTACAGGTTTTGTCACGAATTGGCACTAATTCTTTCTAATCAAACACTGTATAGCAATATACTCTACAATATTGTATAGCATGTATACTAACCTACCTACCAATCTTTCACATACATTACTGGAAAACATGTATCTTGGGGAGACACGTTTAAGTCCATTCCCCATGCTTCCAATGGCAGCATAAAGCAACTAGCTTTTACCGATGTGTTCACAGCAGAAGAACAGTGGAATGTTCTGAAAGGTTATTCCAAAAATCCTCTCCTTGTTGTTATCATCGCCACACATCAACATCCCGCTTCCAGAAGTGGAGCTTGGCTGAGAGAAATTGCACATTGATTTGCTCCAGCTATACGCCAGCACAACCAGTTGATTTCAATTACCTGATTTTTCAAATGTCACTTTACTGTAGATGGTAGTATTCTGTTTAAAAAGCTTTCAAAATTATCCTTGCCTGCTAGAACTTGCACCAGACAAGGGAACAGGAATTAAGATGGCAATTACAGTGTTATCTTCAAATTAATTATGAAGAGATACCAATAGCAATTCACCAATAATTTTAAATTAGTTTCCTAGCATTAACAAGTTCACCCTTATCTCATTGAATGTGAATCCTCTTGCTGTTTTACAGGTAACTCTTGCCAGGCCCCTACCAATCTGTTTAAATTCTTTTAATCATGAAATATTGGGAGCATGTCTGGAATATTAAGCAACTGCCAAAGAGAGCAGAGTATCAACACCACCTGCACACAATAGATGTAGATTATTAAATACATTATGCGGAGACGCAAAAAGACTTGACTCAATCCTTAACATAGTAAAATGGAGAATAAACCTAACAGAGCAACTGTTTGCAGGTAATAAATACACAGTCAGAAGTTAGAACTCAAGCCTAACCCTCTTCCCACCTACACACAAATTGCACAAATCCATGGCACAGACCCAGGATCCCACGATCCCATGGGGAAGGAGGGTCCAGGCCTGTATCAAGCTGGGCCTGAGGGTTGACGCCCTATTTCTTTGCAGTGAAGATGCAGCCCCATTGGACTTGTGCTCTCAGAGTCTGCCAAAAGTTTCCCACAATGCAATGAGCTGACTTTCTTTGTCCTCTGGACAGCCACGTTTTCCTACATTGCACCATGACCAAAGGGCTAGAACCGTCACATTTTGGGAGGACTCTATGAAGTCTGGGATATCGGTGGTTGGACTCAGGCCCGCATAATGCAGTGTAGACACTGATCCCCCAGTTGGGACCCAGAGTTCAACAATTCCTAAACTGGGGTTAAAAGTGAGTGTAGATGCGTAACCTCTAGGTTAACAAACCCAGGGTCTGTTAATCTGAGTTCTACTAACCCTGGGCCTGCACTGCAGTATAGACTTACTCTGGGCTTGCTGTGGCTCCTGTCACTGCTGCGGTTACTGGAGTGCAGTCTAGGCTTGAAGATCCTTCATAAAATTTCAGCAAAAGCTGTACTACTACTGCAGTTCCAGCACCATTTCAGGATAGCTTTCATTTTCTCCTTTTTATACCTCCACAGAAGCAGGGATTAATAACCTACGTCAGCACCACTGTGGAGCTGGTGCCTTTCCAAATCTGCTCTCCAACTGTTCACTCACTATAAGGAGTCCAAACTCACCCCCTTTGTTGAGCTCAGTTACAGTAACACAGAAATGTACAATGATCTATGCATCCGATGAAGTGAGCTGTAGCTCAGGAAAGCTTATGCTCAAATAAATTGGTTAGTCTCTAAGGTGCCACAAGTCCTCCTTTCCTTTTTGCGGATACAGACTAACACGGCTGCTACTCCGAAACCTGTCAAAATGATCTAATGTCAATTTCAGCTCCAACCTTCTCCCCAAGGCTTGGCTGCTCCTAGTTTCCTTCCTCTGGGTAGCTCAGCCTGGGCCCAAATCAGGGATTCTCAACTTTTTTCTTTCTGAGACACCTCCAACATGCTATAAAAATTCCATGGCCCAGCTGTGCCACAATTGTTTTTCTGCATATAAAAGCCAGGGCCAGCATTAGGGAATACCAAGCAGGGCAATCGCCTGGGGCTCCATGCCACAGGGGGCCCTGTGAAGCTAAGTTGCTCAGGCTTTGGCTTCAGCCCCAGATGGCAGGGCTTGGAGCCCTGGGCTTCAGCCTCAGGCAGTGAGGCTTTGGCTTTCTGCCCTGGGCCCCAGCAAGTCTAATGCCGGCCCTGTTTGGCAGACCCCCTGAAACCTGCTTGCAGCCCCCCAGTGGGCCCCGGGCCCCTGGTTGAGAACCACTGTCCTAGATCCTCTCTTTAGAAAACCAAACCGACCTCCATTTGTACAGTACTGTATTATGTCCAGTTTGGGAAATGAGTCACCTGTTTCATTGTGCCAGCATAATCCATTTAATATTCCTCCAGCAAGATCAATGCCTGTTAAAAGGGTGGAGTTTCAGCCTGTTAAATAATCATTCCTCTGAATATTCTGATATTGGACACTATTTAAGAGAGGATAGTAGATTAGGACCATTGCTGGTCTGATCTGGTGAAGAAATTATATGTATTTCTAACATATATAAGGTTGTCCAGATACTACAAAGCTGGATGATATCAAAATGTGTAATGATAATTTCTGGGGAATTTTCACAGAGACTTTAGCTTTGGCATGATTTTGCAGGTGCAAATTAATGTGGACAAATTAAATTTATACATGCAAATACTATTTGCGCACAATTTGCAAGTACAAACACTGGGCCAACACAGAGAGTAGTAAAATATGCCATACTAGCTTGAAGCCCATACTGTTGTGTTTAAAAAAAAAAAGTGTAAAAGAAAGGAAAATGTTTGAGAACTTAAAACTTGGATGATAACAAACTGTGGATTCCAGTGATGACTGAACCTGGTGATATTCTGAACAAAACAAAAAAAACTCATCACTTCACTCTGTCTAAGACATTCTAGGCTTCAGAGTGACAATCTTGGAATCTTACTATGTAGATTATGGGCCAAGCCCCTGATTGTAGGATCATCGTAGCATCTCTTGGGTCCCAGAAAGTGTTAAGCAATCCAAAATGAAGTTAGGATTCCAGAGCTCTGGGGGCAGAGCCAAGCAGCAACTTTGGAGTTTACCTGCTTTCGGGGAATCAGGGAATTTCCAAGAGGAAATCTACCCACAAGTAATGCTGGTTAAACCTTTTGGGAGGGGACAGGATTGGGTGCAGCCAACCTAAGTGGAGAAATATTCATGACAGTACGGCTCCTGAGAGACCCATTTTTGGGACTTCAAATTAGATTTGGGATTGGAGCCACTTGTGCTATCACAATCATCTTCAGGGCTAGATTTCCGCCACTAGCAGCCTTATATCCTGGTTTACTGCAGCAGCTGATGCATTCCAGAGATGAATATGGCTCAAGGTATTTATTGCGTTGTTGGGCACACTAGTAAGCCTTCTCTTTCTGAGATATACTCTTGTACTCCTTGATCCACTGATCTTAATACTTTTATGTGTGCATATCAAGGGCAGGATAGGGTTTTTTCCTTTTAAAAACAACACTGTAGCACAGCCAAATAGTTTCAGATTTCCAGTGCCAATGCTGATATCACTGGTTCAGAAAGATTTATCCACCTTGCTTGATTTTGCAATCACATTTTTAAACGTCTTCTCTAGCGATCACTGGGACTGTATGCTGAAGAGAAAATACAAAACAGAAAAGCTTTCCCCAGAGATTAATCCCTCTGTTAGTTATTGCCTGTTGCTAAGCCAAATCTCTATCTATAGAGGAAAGACCTTTGTGATTTTTTCCTGCTTCATGATGATGTTGAAAACAATAGACGTTTTGTTTTGGGGCAGGAGTACAGGAACCAAACCTCAGCACACAATGGTGTGAGCATCATGCAGGCCTGCATCCCAACCTTTTAGAAATGCTTCAGCCACAACACCAAGTGACTGACTTCTGAAAAGATAAAGGACAGTCCCAGGGAAACAATGAACAAGATCGTCACTTTGTACAAGGCAGAAGGCCACTTCTGTATTCCCACAAACGCGTGCCAATTTTTCCTTTCCCCGTTCATGCTCTCCTCTATTAAATAGGTGATATTAGTTTTGACCTCCGCATGTTTAAGCGATTTATTATTCTGAATATAAATACTCTTGGGAGGGATGAACATACAGGCCTTGTAGAGCTCTGACAGGCCCCAGAAGAAACATCTGTGGCTTTGTTTTTTTTATAAATATTATATTAATTGTGCTAACTTCATGCCTCTGCATGTGTAACAATAAAGGGAGCCTGATTACATGCAATGAGCCACACTTAAGAAATGCCAAGAACCAGATGATGCTCGGCACCTCAGAAATAATGCTCTAAGTCTCACAGGTTCAAGCCCTTAGTCATGATTTCTCCCAGTCACTGTGGATGATGCTTAAATATGGGCTGTGGGGAAGGGGCAGAATCTAACAGAACTGTCAAACCATGGAGAAAGCATCATTCTAGGAAGGAAACTAATTTCTAGGATCCAGTGTTGATCTGTTATAATATATTTAGAGCTTTAATGGTGTAGATTATAAGAATCCTGGACTAGTGACTGTGGTTCAGACCCTCAACTGGTATAAATTGATATAGCTCCACTGAATCACACCAGGTGAGGATGTAGCTCAATGTCTTTATTTTTGTTTCATATAGCACTGAAGACACTGCTGGTATTCCTTTGTTAGAAGTTAATTGCTTCACCCAAGTTTTACTAGCATAAAATCTGCAAATTTACACCAGTGTAGTGCATCTACTCTGGTGTTTCCTACGTGCAAAAATCCTTAATGTAGATAAGCCCTCAAGACCTGAATCTCCAGCGACCTGCACCTCGTATTGTCATTAACATTGGTTTAAATCAGAACATTAGCATTTTTACACACACTTTGCACAAGTGTAAGCCAGTGGTGAATCAGGCCCCACCCATATGAGATATATTTGAACTGGTATAACTACACTGATGTACTCTGGTAAGTTATCAAATTTAGCTGCACTGCTGTATAGTCCGCTTTGCACTGGTGCGACACACATACATTTGAGGATTGCACGTGTATAACTCAACTACACCAATATAGTTATAGAGGTGCAAGTTTTAACAGGTAAGCCTTTACTCACCCTGGATTTGTTAGTCCTTGTTTTAGTAAAGTTTCCAGGTTGCTCTGTGCACAGACACAAATTATGCCTAGCATGAAATGATCAAGTTTTAAGCCATCTCATGCTTTGCTGCACCGAATGTAAGATTAAATAGAAATCTCACAGTATTCAATATTGGCTACTTCCTGAGACTATGGGCTTATATATTTCTGTAAAATAGAATTTACTAAGTCAAAAACACTGGAATAACCCTACTCTCAACTAGTGATATTGGACCATTATTGTAGAAACTACTGCAAAACTTCATGTAATGTCATTATCCTTGGTATAAAAGAAAAACTTGGAGAGCAGATAGGATCCTTATAAATACCTTCCACAAATGGCACCCTTGGTACCCAAGTAGTTAGTAAAAAGGTAGAAATAGTTCTGGAATAAACTGTTGGATTAACATTTCTTTAACAAACATCAGCCTGAATGAATTACTACCAGTCTTGCAAATTAAGCTTTATATTTTTTTTAAACTTATAAGGGACACACAAAAATACACCTAAATACAGTGTATAAATATAATAATAGGTGCTTCTGGTAGGTTAATAGAACAGATCAGGTGTTTTGTGTGCTGTGTTCTACCTTTGAATCATTTACTGTCAACTGTTCTAGAACCATAAACATGGAAGTTACAGATGAACTATTCTTATCACATCTTTAAGTCCATCCCGCTGCAAATACAGCATTTCCTACAGTATATTTTCAAGTACTTTGTCCAGTCTAGTTTTAAGGGACACTATTATTGAGGTTTCCACACTCTACATTGGAAGAGATCAGTGTTATGAAATAATTTCTGGTATCCAGACAAAGTTTCCATTTGGTTCAGTTTTGTAAGGTCTTATTCTCCATTTTCACTCACACTCATGTAGATTCAAATGAATTTTATTTGAATCAATGGTTATACTGATATTAAAGTGGTGTAAATATAAGAAAAAAGGAAGTTCACAATTCCTAATAGCAAAGTAGAATCTTGTTAAAATTAAGACATCCTAATGGACTGTCTACCATTCAAAGAGAATAAAGGGGGGAAAGGACCAGAGACACCATGCTAAAATAATATTAACAACATTATTCAAATAATCTCCCTTCCCTTTTAATGTTTATTTTGAATTATTTCAAGGCTGTAGTTGAGATATTCACAAACAATTAACCTCCGGCTAATCACCATCTCACCCTTTGACACAGGGCAACAGTGTTGAATTTTCACGAGTTCTGTGGCAGTCACGGTCATTCATTATTATGCTAAACTGATGCCCTGGGAAATTGAAAGGGGAGAAAAAAACCTTATAGGAGAAGAAACTGCTAATGGTCAAGCAAAAAGTATTATCTGCAGACCCCTATATTTTCTACAAATTAACTGGATGCAGGGGAATGATTATTTTGGGAAGATGGCCTAGTGAGATTGGCAAGGAGCAATCATGGAATGAATCATGAATTTAAGAAAGTTTTTACAGCTATTTAGTCATTGTAAGTCATGGCTCATAAACAGCTGAAGGCAAGCAGACGACGTCACTGCATAAGAAAAAGGAGCCTACTATCACCCCTCCCCTGTGCTGGAGCTTAGTGACATCAGTATCTTGCTGGTCTGAACACTAATAATATCCAGAGAAATGTAAACAAAAAAGACAAGAATTTACACACGCACACACACAGAGCCCCATCAAAACTTAACAACTGTCCACTGTAAGCCTGATTATCCGCTGCATTGCACCGTGTGTAGTCATGCATACTTGTGCAAAGAACAAAAAAATCATAATGGTCACATTCTGCTCTCATTCTGCAGTGCCCGCTACTTGATGCAAGACAGGTCACAGGTCTTAAAGGCCTGATGTTTTAAGACAACAGAGGACAGGAAACAAGTGTAGAATCAAGTATTTGCTGGAATTACTTCTCCCTCTTTCAAATGGAAAATGTATACAATAATCGTGACAGGCTGGAAAGAGAAAAAAAGGAGCACTATTTTAGAGGTTGGTAGGAACCACAGGCCTGACTATCCTCAATCTTGCATCTTGTGCGTGTACCTCTATGTAAAGTGCATGCAAAATGGGTATAAAAATCATGGTAGGATGGTATAATTTTACACTGATTTTGAACCGATGTAAATGACTGCATGCAAGGTGGAGGGCCAGGAAGTATGAGGCCCCAGGCTCAGGCACTCTCTAGGCTCAGGCACCCTCACAACACAATGAGCACAGCTGGGCCCAATAAACCCTGGATTGGTCAGAAGAGCCGACAGCTCACTATGTAAGCCCTGTAGCAACAACAGCACAGTGGCTGCTCAATGCATTCCACACCTGCAGCTGCATAGACCTGTTTTGTGCTGCCTGTCCAGCCCTTGCTCCAACCCTTGCCTGCTCTATTCCAGACCTAGTCCCTGCCTACTTCTGAACTCCTAATGGTTGACTCCAGGCTCTGACCATTGGCTTGTCTCCTGACTACGACTCCAGTTCTGCCTTCTGATTCTGCTCTGACCCCAAGGCCAGAACCCTGCTCTGACCAGCAGATTGTACCACCTACACCTTGGTGTGTGATAGTGTGAGCAGCCCACAAGAAGATATGTAAGGACTTCACCCCATGACATGGAGCTCCTTTGTGGAATGGCCCCAGCAGGAGCCCAACACACCTACTTGGATGTTGATTGGTCCTGTGGGAACTGCAGGTTCAACCCGCACTCTACAAGACCAGAATGCAGTCCTCGAGCCACAGGTACAAGCCCAGACAGCATGTTCTGTCCGCACAACTCTTGCATCCACTTGTGACTGCTGGCAATTACTGCCGATCACAGCCTTTGGAGAAAAACAAAGCGCAGACGACGGCCTGTTTAGACAGTCTGGCTTGCTGGGGAAATCAAAGTGAAGGAAGAATTGTGCAGGTTGAAAAAAAATAAAAAATAAAAAACAGGTCTCTTCCCAAGAGAAGTGATGGCTGAGGAGCCAGGAGCCTAAAGTGGGTGGTGCAGGTGCCCTGAATTGTGAAAGGTACATCTCCAGATACACCCTAGTCCTGATCCACATTAATATGAAATGTAAAAATAGTAATAGAAAACCATGGGCCTGATTTCAGTCTCTTGTAAACAGAGAATAACTACAAACATTGGTAACTTCTGAGTGAGATCAGAATAAGTCCTGTATAAGGGGATGAAAAGAAAACTAATGTAGAAGTACCAAAAAGAATAAAAAGATGGAAGAGAAACATATCTACATCTTTAGTATAAATGTGATAAGGTTAATATTTGAAAAAGCAATACAGTTCTGAAATTCTTATGGAGTAAAATAGTTTCACCTAAGAAACATGAAATCCAGAGATGATATTTGCAAAGAAATGTCATCTTCACAAACGAAAATTGTGGTAACTAACCAAATATTTTGAATATAAGAAACTATAGGGTAGGGTGACCAGACGTCCCGACAAAATCAGGACTGCCCCGATATTTAGTTGTTTGTCCCGCATCCTGACTGATGTACGGTCGGGACGCCATTTGTCCCAATATTTTGCTTTAGCAGCACTCCAACTTTTTATTTATTTATGTATTTTGCTTGGGGCAGCAAAAAACCTAGAGCCAGCCCTGAAAGGGGGTGGGGGGAGGGGTGAGCCTGTGGCTGCCCCCCCATGTGTCCTGATATTTTGTTCTTGTCAGCTGGTCACCCTACTATAGGGAGAACTGAGAAATTTACAGACTAGCTAGAGGATGGCTGTACTAACCGACATGGGGATGCCAGAAACCTGAGTTTTCATCTCTGTGTCTTCTCCCTACCTGACTGTCTTCATCTGAGTTATGTATAATAGGCTTCTGGTGACATAATTGCTAAAGGGTATGTTATAAAATATTCCTCGCCCTTCTGCTGCTAGTCTGCATTAAGCAGTGTGTAGCTGTACTCAAACAAAAATTATAAAAAGCAATTCAGACAACTCCTGGCTGCCCAAGAAAAGTCTGATTTATATTAGTCCTTGTGGAAAATGGTACAACGAGTATCAAATTGCAAAACTTAGTCATGGACGCATGAACAACCAGACTACAGGTTAGTGGCACCTCACTTTTCTACAGTCGATCTTTTAGAACACCAGGTGTAGTGCTTACCACTGCAAGCAAACAGACAAAGCAACTGAAAAGAGTTGGCAGGTCAAAAACAAAACGAAAATGTGTTTTTATGGGCTAGCATATATCCACATAAAACAGTGTACAACACAAGCCCAGTCAATATTGGACCACAGGGACTTCTGTTTATGTATTGTGAAGCCAGCACACATTAAACTCTCAAGTTCTTTCCAGTGTTGGAGGTTTTCAGTGAGCATTGTACAGACCTTGGAAGGACTTCTGATTTACTCTGCCAATGAAAACATTACCGATGGATCCATCAAGTCCTCTTGTTTAGTGTCTCCGGCTTTTCTAACTAAACACACTAAGTAACAAATATCACTCATCAAATAATGAACTCAAATTCTCTTCCATCACCCATGAACCATGTTTCCAGGACAGAGTGAGCAAGCGTCGAGACAGACAGTTTTATGTCACCCTCAGAATTCACACTATAGCTATTCTAGACTCTGTTTTAGACCTACTGCATTGCAACTTGTTACCCTCTTGAATGCTAACCTCAATCCCAAACTCACCCAAGTACTCTTTTTCAGAGTAGCAGCCGTGTTAGTCTGTATCCGCAAAAAGAAAAGGAGGACTTGTGGCACCTTAGAGACTACCAAATTTATTTGAGCATAAGCTTTCGTGAGCTACAGCTTACTTATGACGTATTCCACCTTTTCCTTATTGTTTGTCTGCGGGCAAACCACGGACACTTGTTTGACTGTACAGTTATCCTAAGGGTAAGTCAGCGTCTATATACAATGCTAAAAACTGATACTGAATTGATACTAAAAAGAAAAGGAGTACTTGTGGCACCTTACACGGCTGTTCCTCTGAAACCTGAATTGATACTGTTTGATTCTACTACCTCCTCTCACAGTTGAATTAATCATAGAAGCAGTCCCACTGAAGTTAGATAACTATTCATGTAGGATAAGATTTTCAAAAGTAGCCAGCATTTGTTTGTCTCACTAAAGTTAATGGGAGTTTTACTGTTTACTTCAATACGAGCAGAGGTAGGTCAACATTAGATGCTTTTGAAAATCCCACAGAATCAAGCCCTAAAGGGTATACAGGACACAAGGGAATATGTTTTTATTAAACTTTGGGCTCACAACATTTAGATCCTGTCCCTATTCTCTCATCTATCTTCAATGTCATACCTGATGTTGTGAAATAACTTTTAACTGTGTGTAAAATTAATTAATGTAACATTACAGAAAGTAGCTTTTTTTTGTTTAAATATATTGCGGTTTTTAAAAAATCATGAATTTCTTAATGATTCTATGATTGACACCCACTACAAAGCTATGTGGAGAAGCAATTCATGTATGTAGTAAAATTATATACAATTGAAATATATTTGTGGCTACCAAAATTTCATGTGGGAAGTTTGTTCAACATCACTGCCACTGTATAATCTGAGTAATTTAATGCAGTTCACTTTCCTCTATGAAAAACAGCAACAATATTCCTGTAATAAACCCAGTGGAGCCCCAGTTAATCAGAGTGCCAAGCAAGGAAAATGGGAATTTGGAAGACTAATATTGGCACAGTATGTAGGTAGAAATTGAAAAAGAGGAAGCAGACAGTTCAAGCAATGTAACATATAGACAGTAAAGATGCAAAGAATTAAAGATCTACAATCACAAAGAAACAAACTCACTGATCAAGCATATACAATAAATCAAGAACACCTGCATTTTAAAAAAGTGTTTCATGTGGACTTTTATGAATAAAAAATACTTGATGGCGTATTAGGCTTAAATTGTTTCCGTCACAATTGATGCTGGGTTTTGAGAACTCTAGCATCCTGTGGCAGCAGAAATAATTGCTCAGTTCCTGTTTCTCCACAGGTGCAGTGTCAATGACTACATTTTATTTTTCCTATCAGTTTACTTTGCAAGTAAAGAATGACAGCAAAAAGGCCAGATTCTGAATTGTTTACCACTGTACAATCACCTCATTAGTACCAGGATAACTTTTGGGTGTTTTCTCCTCTCAGTGATGCCACTCTTTTCAACTAGCAATTCAACAATTTATTTTCTTTTCCATGTTACCTTCTAACTGAAATGAAGATGAGTACCTAAAATTCCTAAGTAATGGTAACAGCCAATACTTTCCTCAAACAGAACTGCTTAGTACAATTCAGAGTAGCTCTAAACATGATAAAAGTATTATCTACCTTATTTTCTCTACATCATTTTCCTCTATAATTGTTTTAATGATAAACAAATGAGACTATAATTCCCAATGGATGAATATGAAATATTGTTTTATCAGCAAAAAATGCAATTATTATTAATACTTCTTATAGCACTTTTCATCCATAGATTTCAAAGCGTTTCATGAAAGAGATCGGTATCATCCCCATTTTACTGATGGGGAAACTGAGACACAGAGGTGAAGTGACTCACCCAAGGTCATTCAGCAGGCCAGTGGCAGAGCCAGGAAGAGAACCCAAGTCTCCTGAATTGTAGTCTAGGGCTCTATAGGCTAGGCATTTGGTAGCTACTTATCTTAAGTCAAGCAACTTCAGCCATAGCTGCATGGAAGAAAGGGGAGACAATGATTTTTGAAACACTAGTGTTGGAGGTGGCTGTGAAAAGTCATGCTACATCTTTCAGTTGTCTTCCTGCATTCTCTAAAAGTCAATGCAGCACTATATTCCTGAATCTCTGTCAACACATACCGTGTTAGCACCTACATTATAATTCTGTTATCTCTTGAAGGGAAACTAAAGCAATATGCCTCTTTAATAAAAATCATCCAATATAATGCAACCGCTGACAGTGATCTATTTGATGTTGACATCCAATAAACCACTCACATTAGTCACTTTGCTCAAGCATTGAATCAACAAAATCAACAACAATTGAGGGAAAAATTATTAAAGGTCTAGAAAACATGATCTATGAGGAAAGACTGAACTCCACCCCTCAAGGTTTGTTTAGTCTGGAGAAGAGAAGAGAAGACAGGGAGGTGGGGGGAGGAGGAAGGGGGAAGAGGGGGACATAATAACAGTCTTTCAGTACATAAAAGGTTGTTATAAACAGGAGGGTGATAAACCATTGAGGACAGGACAAGAAATAATGGGCTTAAATTACACCGAGAGATTTAGGTTAGCATCACCGCAGGCAGCGCCTCGTGCTGGCCGTCCTGGGGATTTGCTCCAGTCAGGCATTGCACCCTCCTCTGGTAGTGTCTCTCCTGTCATCCTCTTGCCCTGCAGACCCCTCACACTCCAGAAACCACAGTCTTCTCTCCATGACATGGCCCTCCAGTCGGGTCACCAGACGTGTTCCCCCATTCCAGAGTATCAAAGACCCTCTTGAAAAATGGGTTCTGGCAGTTTGCCTGCTCACTGCCTCACCGGTGCCCCTTTGTCAGCAGCCAGTAGGGGGACTTGGGTCCACCCTCTACTCTGGGTCCTGGCTCAGGGGCCCTCTCGCTGGCAACCAAGGTTTAACCTTCTCCATACCTTATTGCTTTTCCTGTGAGCCTTGCCTATCTCTCTGGCTCTCCCTCTCCTGTGGGCTTGCCAAGCCACACTCCCAACTGCATTCTCTCAAGGATTAACCATGGACTACTCCCTTTACACACCACCCTTCAGGGAATGTCTGCAGACTAGCTCCCCTGAAGCCCCCTTCTGCTCTCAGTGCCTGGGCTTCATACAGCTCGCTCCTCTTCCTACCCAGCTGAGCCTCATTTAATCAACCCCAGGTGTCCTGAGGAGTTAACTGGCCTACCCTTTCAAGCCTTCTGTGGGATGGACACCCCATCACAGTTAGACATTAGGAAAAACTTCTTAACTCTGAGGGTAGTTCAGCACTGGAACAAATTACCTAGGGAGGTTGTAGAATCTCCGTTATTGGTGATTTTTCAGAACAGGTTAGACAAACACCTAAACTGTCAAGGATGGTAGATAATACTTAGTCCTGCCACAGTGCAGGGGACTGCATTAGACGACCTATCAATGTCCCTTCCAGTACTACATTTCTATGTTTCTATAATCGGATCAGCTGGATAAGGGGCCTACATACACACACATATAACATATGGTATTCCCAGATGACACTGCATCAATCCTGCTTGAATAGCAGATTTTTGGATGAACTGAGTGAATCTGCTCCATGTTCCTTGTAACTCCTATTAAATGGACTGGAAGATTTTTGGTTCCCCATTCCACTGGGAATTTCTCAAGCATTATCAGTCTATGGGGAAGATGTGTGCGAATCGTCAGGATTGAGCTCTATTTTTTCTACAGAAAAAAGTTAACTACAACTTTATAGTATAAACTGCCTCTCAAAATACTATATACATTAAACCCAAATCGATAGCATTCCAAAATATTTGCTTTCTTGAGCTTGATGAATTGAGTAAGTCACAGAGTGCGTATCTCCAGGTTAGATGCAAAACATGCTGCTATTGCTGGTACGGGTACATTTTCTGACAGGAGTTTCCAATGGAACATCTATTCAAATTAACAGAATTTCAGGGCTTACTCTACATTGCTTTTACATAGTGCAGTGGTTCTCTACTAATGGTGCACAGAACACTTCCAGGTGGCCCACAATGCTGCTTCTGTGCCAGTTGCGAAACATCTGTCAGTCTTCAAATAGCAACAGGTCCTGCCTGTTGTACAATTGGGTGGGTGGGTGTTTGCTCACAAGAGACTCTCTCAGAACATGGTCCACAATACAAAAAGCATTAAGAAGCCCAGACACAAGTGCCTTTCATTGAAGGATTTCAGCGTTTTATACAAATATTGGCTAAGTGTCATAACCCTGTAAGAGGTAGGCACCAGTAAGTTCTATTATACCCATCTGACTGGTGGGGAAACATTCTCCTTCACTAACTGCTAGATTATTCTGCTTCTCCACCAGCCACACAGGACAAATTATACTTTCCCATTTTATTGCACGCTGTTCAGGAGTGCTCTGGTTAGCTAATTCAACTTCAGAGTTAAGGAAACAATTAAGACAATTAGGATAAGCACTCCTCTATATTATTATGTCTCACCTCTTTTATTATACCCTCCTCTTCTCTTACTAGTAAGCAAGCATAAGTGCTTCCTGAGTAACGGTAAACACAACTTTTTCAGAACAGATTGTTAAGTCACCACATCATCTTGAAAACGTAGAAGTAGGACATGAGGGTGGAGTGTATGTAGGGAGCTCATTGCACTCATGCAGGGTTTAGCCATCACACTAAGTGCTCTTGTAATGTGAAGAAGGGCAACTGCCACTGAATGGGCATGTATTAGGGTGGGGAGGAGATATGGCCATGACCACACCTTCCAGGTGCTAACTAGTGCCAAGAGGCTGTACAAGCTACACCTATTCTACATACACATTCACTGCTTCAGTAAAATACACTCTTACCAGCACTTTTACAGTTATTATGATCGTTCCTGCACTATGCAAACCAAATGGAGCTAGCTACTTGGGTAGAGAGTGCCTGCTGACCATTCCCACATGTTTCAGGATCCTTGAGCCATAGTGGAGCCCACTTTATATTTGTTAAGGAAAAGACAAAAAACTTTGTGAAACAGCTGAAGTTCTTACACAAGACATATGATACTCAAAATAAAAAAAGCAAGGAAATGAACATTTCAGCCACCTAGCAGTACATACTCTCTGCTCCTGCATCCACAAAGAGACACCCTACCACTTCCAGATGGGAAAACTGTGCCTTAGTTTCCCCATCTGCAAAATGGGGATAATGATACTGACTTCCTTTGTAAAGTGCCTGGAGATCTGCTGATGAAAAGCACTAAGTAAGAGGTAGGCCAGTGATACTCAGACTGAGGCTTCAGAGCAGCAAGTGGGTCTTTAATATTTCTCCTGTGGCTCTCTGCAGCACATGATATTAAAACACAGTGTGATTTAATTATTAACCGATCTAAGTTATTAATCATTCAGGATGCTTTTGCTATGTTATTAACCAATTAAGTTAAGTTATTAACCAATAAAAACTAAATATTTCCCAGTATGCAGTTTAAATATAAATATATAGCACTGTAATAAATGCAATAATGAATTCACACTGCTGTCACGCTTTTGGCTAATGTTGATCACTAATTTGGCTCCTCAATCGCTGAGGTCTGAGTATCACTGAACTAGGTACTCATCAGCATCACCACCACCACCACCACAAGTAGTAGACGCCACATATCACATGCCCAGGTAGAGACACCAGACTTCCAGTACCCCTTTTGGCAAAGTATCCTCTCCAAATACACCAAACTCTTCCATTAATAATATTGAGAGGTGGCAGTGGGGTGAAAGGGATGCCAGAAGGGAAGGCTGAAGATTAATTTGGAGGGTATTTAGTAAAAGGGAGGGGATAAAGGGTTGTATCTGTGGGTGCGAAGCGGGGTAAGTTAAGCTTGCAGTGTGTGGGAGTTGTGGTAATGGAAAGCAGTGTGTCTCTACAATACATATTCTCTACTCTTCCACATAGAGAATAATGGGATAGTTTGGTATATTTGGAGAGGATGCTTGATCCAAGGGCTTGCAGGAAACCTGGCAGAGCTGAGCCTGTGGTGGGTGATATATTGTGTCTACTAGTTTTGGGGATTCATGTTAGATATGTTAACATTTCAGCATTGATCACAGAATCATAGAAAATTAGAGTTGGAAGAAACCTCAGGGGTTCCCAAACTTGGTTTGCGGCTTGTTCAGGGTAAGCCCCTGGCGGGCCGCAAGACGCTTTGTTTACCTGGGCGTCCGTAGGTACAGCCGCTCGCAGCTCCTAGTGGCCCCGATTTGCCGTTCCCGGCCAATGGGAGCTACGAGCAGCTGTACCTGCAGACGCTCAGGTAAACAAAGCATCTCGCGGCCCGCCAGGGGCTTATCCTGAACAAGCCGCAAACTAAGTTTGGGAACCCCTGATCTAGTCCAACCCCCTGTGCAAAGCAGGACCAACCCCAACTAAATCATCCCTGCCAGGGCTTTCTCAAGCCGGGCCTTAAAAACCTCTAAGGATAGAGATGCCACCACCTTCCTAGGTAACCCATTCCAGTACTTCACCGCTCTCCTAGTGAAATAGTTTTTCCTAATATCCAACCTAGACCTCCCCCACTGCAACTTGAGACCATTGCTTTTTGTTCTGTCATCTGCCACCACTGAGAACAGCCTAGCTCCATCCTCTTTGGAACCCTTCTTCAGGTAGTTGAAGGCTGCTATCAAATCCCCCCTCACTCTTCTTTTCTGCAGACTAATGTTGATGTTCAGATATACAGTCAAATCCATCTAACTGCCAGTTCTCTCTTCATTCCCAGCATCCCCTCCACCAATCTCTAGTTTAGGTGGGTGGTAATCCTGGA
This sequence comes from Caretta caretta, assembly GCF_965140235.1. NCBI lineage: Eukaryota > Metazoa > Chordata > Testudines > Cheloniidae > Caretta > Caretta caretta. The sequence continues at coordinate 136,109,455 of NC_134207.1, forward strand.
TTCAGGTGAAGTGGGTTCTCTCTGGGGAACAGTGGAATAATCTTGGGCAAATCACTTGACCTCTCTGTGCATCTCTGTCCCTCATCTCTACATTGGAGACCATTTACAACACACACCTTTGCAAAGGTTTTTGAAACCCATGGATAAAAAGGGCTAGATAGACCTAATTATTATTCCATTCGCAAGTCAAGAAAATATGATCTAGATGAAGTTACTATAAGGTGGGTGCACAACTAGTTGAAAGACCATATTCTCAGAGTAGTTATCAATGGTTCAATGTCAAACTGGGTGGATGTATCTACTGGAGTCGCACAGGGGTCAGTCCTGGGTCCAGTACTTTGCAATATTTTCATAAATGGCTTGGATGATGGAGTGGAGAGTATGCTTATAGAATTTGCAGCTGACACCAGGCTGGGATCAATTGCCATTGCCATAACCTTATAAAAACACAAGAGAAGCAAAGCAAAAATAATTCCCGCATTCTGAGTATATCACATATAGTGAGCACCAGACATAAGTATCTTTGTAGAATGCATTACAGATGGAGCTCTTACCAAATTGGTGCAAGATGTGTGCTCAGATACTAACATGCAGGCCAGCAGTAAGAAGAGCTGGCAAGAGACATCAATAGGCAACACTTCTTGTATTTCTGAAAGCCTAAAACTTTTTTCCTTTTTCTTTTGGAGTTTTGGCAGATGTCTTCATCTCTTCAGATTGTCCTTCTATTGGGGTATGTCCATGGAAACAATGACCTTAAAATACAACCTCTCTCCACTGAAGAGCTATAAAATAGGAGGTGTGTCATGGGAAAAAAACAAGAGTGGAGGAGTTAAAATATTGGAAAAAATCCTCCCACTAATAATGGGAAATTGAAAAACCTGAGTTTGACACAAAGGGGCAAATCATGACCTGACTGACAGTGAGAAAGGGCAGAGGGATAACCCAGGATGTATAGTCTGGCTTGTTCAACTTTCCTGGTTCTCAGCACAGGAGTAGTGTGCATGCCCTGGTTGTGCATGCTGTTGACTTTGCAGTATTTGCCAATTGTCTTGACATGCCCCTAGGCTTGGAAGAATTAGATTTTTATCAGTAAATGTCAATTCCATCATATGCACATAAACCAACAAAAAATTTCCATCAATAATCAAAATTTTACAGGTAGGCAAAGCGAAAAAAAAATGCTGCTTGAGAACTTAGGATATTTAATTTGTATATTTTGACATGTAATTTTTAACAATTTGTGTTTTAATGGTTATAAAGCTTTAATTTTTTTATCTCCAGGTTTACTGTCATTGCATAATTACTGTCTGAGCCCCCCGCAGCATGAAAAATTAAAATTGAAATAGATACAAATGCTTAAAAAGAAAGGGATGTTATCCATTGAAATTATAAACAAATCAAAATCCAATTCTACCAATCTTACATACCCTTATCTCCAAGATCACATTATCTAGGTCCTAGGAGACGTGCTACATGGTGGACTGGTCAATGCATTGATGGACCCTTTCTCCATGAGTGCTGCCAACACTTTGTGCGAGTCTGTCTCAAAGGAATTGTTTTCTGCACCATCGCCATGCCTCAGAAATGTGCTAACCTATCAAAACCGGAGTGCAAGAGCAAGAGCCAGAGCTGCACTGGAACCTGTTATTTAATAAAATACTCTTGATAGAGATTATCCATGATGTTAATGGACTTGCTGACCATTACATGACTGGCTTTAGTCACTCATGAGCTAAGCTTTCTTCCTCTACTATATGTAAAAATATAAATATTGAACAAAGAGTTAAAGGTAGCAGGACCTGACGCTGTTTTACTTGGCCAGGTCAAACAGGCAGATTCTGCATGAAGCTGGGACAGGAAAAAATGGTCTAAATGTGCCAGGAAATCATGCATGGCGCAGCATGTAGCTGACCATTAACCACATAAAGATGGATGATGCAACAACAGCATCTTCCATAACCTCAGAGCTTGAACCTATTGCAAATGAATTAAATTTGCTATCTAGAAATGAATGGGTGATGCACGACCTCATCAGGAATGAAAGTATTAAACGTTTAATTAAATTTATTAAATTACAATGTTCTCTCACCATATGGCCCACAATGGGAGGGCCACACAGAGAAGTTATTTTAGAAGTATATGCCAAGGTTTTATTAAAAAATAAAAGCCTAATCTTAAGTGCCCTACATATGGACTCAGGAGCTTACGTGGGCTGATTTTCAGTGACAGTTCAGCTGCCAAGTGCGCAGCATTCTTAAAAATCAAGGCATTTATTCTGTTACCCAACTGGATTCACATTCCCAACTTTAGGCTGTCGTGTTTTTAAATCTTGGCCAGAGACAGCATGACAGAGGGGCACCTGACTTCTTTGGATCTTCACATCCCTCCTTTCTTTCAGAAAATATAAGAAATATCTTAATATTTGTCTGACAGCTTTCTCTCACAACCTTGGAAATGCCTAACATACCCCAAATGATCTAAGATGGAGGTTTGAAGGAAGTGTATTTATTTTTGTAACTAAGTTTATTGCCTCCCTTACCAAAATCTTATGGCCTGTTTTCCAGCAGTGCTTTTCTTTGAATGTTTTATATTGGAAACTCATGGAATTTTGGCATTGTAAACACTTGTGAACTAATGCTGTCTACCAAGTTCTGCTCTCTGCTACCAGCAAGCAAGAGCACAATCTTCAATGGGGTCACACAGGTGTAACTCAGAGCAGAATTTGTCCCTATAATCTTTCAACTGCTCAGTAATTTAAAGGGCATTATTTCTGGGTGTACCTCTTTAATTTGTGAGGGATGTGATATGCTAATTTGACTTAATGTTCATCCTACTTAGCTGGGATAAACAGGAGAATGTTTGATTCACACATCCAGAACTAAAGAGATCCTCTGCTTTATATTCCAGACAAGCCAAGGAGTTTTTGCCTTGCAATATAAACTTGAAGGTTTTATGCTGTCCTAAGGATGAGAGGGGAGCTAATAAGGGATTTTGGTAGAAAAGTCTGACAGAAAGGAATTTTTGTATGAGAATCTCGTTATATAGCCATGTTGTGGGCCAGAGGCTCTCAACCCTTCCAGACTACTGTACCCCTTTCAGGTGTCTTGTGTACCCCCAAGTTATACCTCACTTAAAAACTATTTGCTTACAAAATCAGACATAAAAATAAAAAAGAAAAAAAAAGTGTCACAACACACTATTACTAAAAAAATTGCTTACTTTCTCATTTTTACCATATAATTATAAAACAAATTGATTGGGATATAAATATTGTACTTACATGTCAGTGTACAGTACATAGAGCAGTATAAAGAAATCATTGTCTGTATGAAATTTTAGTTTGTATTGACTTCGCTGGTGCTTTTTATGTAGCTTGTTGTAAAAGTAGGCAAATATCTAGATGAGCTGATGTACCCCTGGAAGAGCTCTGTGTACCCCCAGGGGTACGCATACCCCTGGTTGAGAACCACTGCTCTGGGATATCCAGTGGACCAGTCTACAGCTGTCCTAAATAGCATGTTTTTTAGAAAAAATGTTTAAATGCATAATCTGACCCCACTGTGGACCGGGTATAAGCCCTCAAAAGAAAAGGGAGTTAAGAAAATGCTGAAGTGAGGAAACTTAACTGAGGTCAACAAAGAAGAGTTACAAATATTAACCACTCAGATTGCATTTGCCAGTGATTGCCTCCGAGGTCAATACTAGTTTATTTTCAACTTGTAACTTTATCTCCTTGCCTTCTCAGCAATTCTGTTTCAGAAGTTTGGGGCCATATTGGAGGATTAACAGAAAATTAACAGATTCAGGGCCAAATTCTCTTATAATTTATATTATTGTAGCCCCACTCTTCACCACAGTTGCATCACTGTACTGGGCAGCAGAACTGGGTTACCAATGTGTATACAACAATTTATTTATGGTGAACAAATTATTTATCAATTGGACAAATAATTCAAGAGGCATTGGAGCAAGGAGACAGACACCTAAATCTCCCACATCCCAGGTGGTTGCTTTAACCACCCGGCTACAGAGTCACTCATGTTTGTGCTCTCTCACTTTCTCTGGCCCAAATGACTTGATGAAGCAACAGCTTCATTAGGAGAGACTGAAGGAGACCCACATCAGAAAATGCCATAGCACAGTGATTAGAATGCTCACATTGGAGATAGCAGATCCCAGTTCAAATCTTTTCTCTCCCACAGGTGGAGGTGGAGGTGGAGGCGGGCCTTGAACTGGGGATCTCCTACATCCCAGGTGAGTACCCTAACACTAGGCTAAAAGTTATGAAGGAACTCCTCCTTCTCTCCTCCTGCTCCCTACGTGTCTCTTGCTAATATGGAATATGTGCCTGACTCCAGCAGAAGGATTACAGGTTGTGGATTCCAAGCAGAAATAGGTGCCTCCCTACAACCTGGACTTAGGAACTTATCTCTGTGAGTGTGGTGGGGCTTAGCACACATCCCTCTTGTCAGGATCTCCCATTGGCTAATTTAGGCACTTCCCCACCTAGCATACTGGCTTTTGTGAATTTCAGTCTAAGGTGCTTACCTCTCCCTATTCATTGTCAAGGAGCCTACACACCTAACTTGGGCTTTCTGAATCGCAGCAATTTTCTAGGCGCCTAAAAGATAGGTGCTGTAACACTCAGCATCACAAGGCCTAACTCCTTTTGTGCATCCAGGCCTTAGAGACTTCATGCAAGTGGCAAAAGTTAGAGCAGGACAGGGAGTGTGCAGACTGTGTCACTGGATCAGGAAGCCATAACTTGCTCCCTTGCTGTACACCCTTACGGCATTCCTAGCACTCAGTGGAGCTTGGTGGGGAAGACTGAGACATCTTTTAACATAATGCTGGTTTGATAAATGCTCAAAGCAATATTTTTCTGTGAAGCACAACAGATATTCCTAGCAGTCTTACAGCAATAGTACTAGAGCACTAGTTCTCAATCTGGGGGAATACAGTAGTGGGCTCTGGAGAGCTAGAAGTTCACATGGAACTTGCTCCAGCATGTTGTTTCCATCCAGGCTCCTCTTTGCAATACTGGAAACAAGGAAGAGCAGTCAGCCTATCTGCCTCCATTAGTGGGTCACTGATGTATAGCAAAAGGGAGGAAAGAAAACAGCTGCTCTTTGGGAACAAAAGAAAGAAACCAAGATGCTGGGCTGCATGTACAGGAGGAGATGATGGAGGCCAAGCACCAGGGAAGCATGCATAGATGAGTCAGAACAGGGGACCAGGAAACAGGGGAGGATCAAACCAGATTTGGGTTGGGGGAGAAAGAGAGAGGAAATGAACAAGAGGAGACTAATTATTTTGCCTCAGGAAGCAGAAAAAACATTTTGTATTAAACAATTAAAAATACCAACATGTGTTATGTAAGCAATTGTAAATGGATCATGACTGACGAAAAAGATAAAGGGGAGATGTCCATGAGAATCTCTCTATTTAAAAGGTGGGTTCTCCATTGTGAAATTATTTAAAACATCAGCACTGTAGAATTATCTGTGCACCATTTCTCCAGTGACATCAGCACAGCGATAAAGACTTGGTTACAATGGGAATACCTTTCTAGACCTAAAGACAGCAGAAGCTGTGAGTTGGCTGCACTCTTTTTAAATAGGTTTCAGAGTAGCAGCCATGTTAGTCTGTATTCACAAAAAGAAAAGGAGTACTGGTTTTTAAATAGCGTGATTGTGATAATATGTATTGCTACAAGACTGTATTTTGGCCCCAACATCTTCCTCGGACAAAGAGGTCATGCTATTCTGTCCTAGATTCTGAATATCTATTAGGCAAAAAGTTTACCTGAAGTACACCCCATTGATTTTTCATTTTGTTCAGTGATTGCAACCACTAGTGTGTGTGTGTGTGTGTATGTATTAGTTTTTGATATGACCTTATTGTATACTGACATCATATATTGATGTTAGTGTTAATATCAAGTTGGACAAGGTGTGCAGTGATGAATAGAGAAAAATAAAACAGTCTTCAGTGAATCAGTAACATTCTTAGTTTAACAAATCACTTCCAAATGTGTCATCTGGTTCTAATATATTTGGTGGTTGGGGATGGTGGTGTTTTTGTTGTACATCGTTTCCACAGTTAAAATGCAATGCTTGAAGCCAGCAGTGAGAACAACATAAGCAGCAAAACCAGCCCCACTGTCTGCCACGTTAAAGTTTCTTGGATGGTTCTCTTAGACTGGGGATATGGTTCAGATTGCTGTCTGCCAGACATACATGGACTGAGAGGTTGCTGTAAGTTTTTTGGACTGCTCATGATTCCTGTCTACAGCAGGCTGTCAGATAAGGCTGTCCCTTATAGTATTCTACAATGCTATAGCAAAACTACTGTAAACTGTGGTGTTAAGCCATTATAGTTACATAGAGGCAACATGTAACCATGCAACAAAAATGAGCCTCCTGTCCAAGCCATAGGAGATGTGTGATGCTTGCCTTTTCTGGAAGTAGATCTTTCTATACTGTGCAACAGGAAAAGGGACGTACAGTGTGAGACGAATTAGCTCTCTATTCACAATGAATGTCATTCACAGAGAATGTGTTCCTCTTTTCAAGGACACAGTACAATGATCATTCAAAAGCCACCCAAATTAATGTGCCTCCTCTTTGTGGAGCAAATTCTAAAACAATGCTAATTCAGCATAGTAAACATGCAGCAATTCTTATCTACACAGTAAATGTGCGCACGTGTGTGCACACACATGCTACTAAACGGCAGATTAGGGATTCCAACTTGGGACCTCTGGGTCAGTAATAAGACCATCTAATATACTTTTAGATTAAGGGCCTGCTTCCCTAGAACATCTAATAGAGGGTACTGTTCCAAATAAAGTCATCCCTCATGCTGCAGAAAAGCATAGTGGTTGTAGGTACATACTAAGAAATCAATGCTGCACCAGAATACATAAGATTGGTGCAGAGAAAAATTTTCCTGCATGTAAAGAAAAACCTTCTGATGCTGACAACAAGAATATTTCAAATTAGCTTTGATATACTACTGCAGTTGGTATGCAGAGCTTTGTTTGGGTGAATTTTAATTGTTTTAAGTAAAATACATTTGTTAAGTAAAAAAAGGGGTAACTAATTCTAGCTTTGATAACTTGATATATGGACTTTTGAAGTCTTATGTTTTTCAGATAAATTTCACATGTGACAGCACAAGTCCACACATATGCCCTTTAAAATATCTATGACATAACTGCCTCAACCCTTCAGCCTGCCTTCTTACTTCTGAAGATGTTCGTTAACTCAGCCTCTCTTGATGAACTTCTAAGTGAACACAGGATGGCTTGGAGGTAGGAAAACGAAGAGGGAACAGGAAGAGATTTTTAACACATTTCAGAAGGAGCCCCATTTGTTCAGCTATTAATTCAGCAGCACTTGAGAGAGATTCTTTATAAACTACAGGTACTGATCACACTTTCAGAGTTAGGAAAGACTATTTTTATTCATTCAAAAAGTAAATATGTTATGTAATAGAGGAAAGTTCATCTTCTCCTACAGTACTATGTATGACTTTTACCTTCTGGCCATATCTACTCCGAATCTTGTGTCATCTTCAGCATTTTTACTAGCTGTTCAGTCTGTTTCCTTAAAACAGCCCTGGGATACTTTATTGAGAGAGAGAGAGACTTTAAATCTGAGAGTTTCTTTCAGCACTGCAAGTCATTTGTTGAGAAGAAAAGGACCAAATGGGGGAGAAAATCACCCCATCTCTTAATCACAGTTCATTTTTGGCATCTTTTCAAGTAACCCCCTCTTTTAGCCAGATTCTACCTTCCTTCCAATACCCAGGAAAATTAATAGCAAAGAGTTGGGGATGGGGGGTTGTTAATGAATAAACTTCCTGGCTCTGATCTACATGAGGAAAAGCACCTGGAATTTCAACAAAGTTATCTAGCAATGAGTGTCCCACAACTTTCTTCAAAAACATCATATATGCAGTTTGTATACTATCTGCCGTAAAAGAGTAGATTGATTCCTTATTTTTATCATAAGCTTACAAGCTTGCTTCCAAATGGGTCAGGACTTAATTGTACAAGGTCTTGTGAGAACTGACACAGATAAATGAAGTAGTGGAAATTTCTACTGCTTAGCACACCAAGAAACAGAAGTAACTAGTTATATGGGTCTCCCCTCTACCTTGGACAGCAGGCCAAATTCATGCCTCGGAATAACTTCACCGAAGTCAGTGGAGTCACACCAGGGATAAATTTGTTTCACTGTTTATAAAAGGAAAGCTTTGTACAAGTGTTCTGTGCATTTCTTGCTATGATTTCTTAAGTAGAAAACCAGCCATTTAACCCAATTCCATGTACACACAATACAAGCAATGCTTGCTGCCACTGTGCCGGATAGCTGCGGTGTCCCTGCTATTTTCTATCTTCATCCTGGACATAAAGCAGTAATATTTTTGGCACACAGACTGCTACAAACAATTATTTTTAAAAGGAGAGAGGAGGAAATTACCTACTCAGAAGATTAATGCTACAGATTACTCAGCAACACAGTGAAGCAGAGGAAAGGAAATTGAAGAAGCAGGTTCTTTCCAACATCAACGTAATATGTTACCTCTCATAACATCTCATTCCCCTCATTTGCACTTCTACTGCACCTATCCAAGACAATGAACAATGCAGGCTAGTTTTGGGTCATAACTCTCTGGAGGAAGGATATGTGATCCACACTCTCCCCTTCTCTACTCTTCTCCTGTTTGCAACATGCTTGCAGCTGTGCGCTTTCCAGAGTCACCTTGAAAAAACAAGTCAGCGTTCCTGTACATCATGTCCCTGGCTGGTTTTGCACATCTCACATCCTTTTTTTGCTTCAGAAGAGGTAGAAGAAAAAGGCAAGAGAAGAAGTCAATCACTCTGGATCCAGTCCTGGCAGGAGCTCAGTGCCTCCTGGCTAGGTGCTGACAGTTCTCAAATCCCACTGACTTTAGTGGAAGTGGAAGCCACTCAGCATGTCACAGGACTGCTTCACAATGTTACTGTATAGGAAATGGAATTCAACCTCCCTGTCCAATATATTACAAGCTCTTTAAGTCCACCACTACACTACAAAATTAAGTCGACATAACTAGGGTAACCATATTACCCTGTGCTGAATACGGGACACCTGGTAAAGTTACGTGTATTCAAGAAAGTTCAATGGCAATCAATCAGAACTATGCAGTACAAACGTTCAAATTAACATCAAGTTGACTGAGCCCCTGTTAAAAAGAAATACTGCATAGTTGGAGTCTTTTTATTTACCTTATCTTTACAGTTTTAGGGTTCACACAGGGAGAGGTGACACTCCTCCCCCCATACACCTCTCTCATACAGGGAGGGTGACTAACCAACCCTCCCCTCCTGGCACTCTCTGCCCTCCATGCCTGGCTGGGCCCCCGGGATGGACCCACATCTCCTGATACCTGGCATTGCATCTTCCTGAGGCAACACGTGGGGGTGGGATGCAGGGCAACATGTCCCCCTCCCTAGATTTCTGCCAGGGTTCACACCAGAATGTGGCCAGCAGCAGTCTGTCGGCACTGTGTGGGAAGGAAGGGATTGGAGCCGACATGCAAAACCCACGGAAAAAACACAGAAATTGGGCTTCTTTTTGGCTTAATTGGCTTGTGAGTTACTTGTCGGCTAGTTTTTGGCTTGTAGCTTGTTTGGCTTGTTGCAGCTTGTTTATTTATTTATTTTTTTTATCAACTCCCAGAAAGCAGGGTCAAGGGGGGGAGAGAGAGTCAGGGGTACACAGCGGGCCTACCACAGTCCCAGACTGCACACTGGGGGTGGGGAAATCTAGTCACATAGAGTGTTGGGGTTCTTAGGGATTGGCTTGTTTTGAAATGGGATTAGCTTGATTTTTGGCTTATTGTGACAGTCAGGGTGCTTATTTACCGCGTGAAAGTTGGCAACGGTGACACAGGGTGGTGGGGGGAAGAAGATAGATGACATGGCCCATGTCTTTGTAGAGCTCATCTCTTTCCCCTGCCAGCCCACTCCTCTGTGGCTGGAAGCAGCTTGTGCTTTCCTGCCTGCACAGTGTTGAAAGGCAGCTAACACCTCCAGGCTGCTGCTGGCCACTGACATAACCCAGCCACCTCCTGTGCTCTGGCTACAGAACGGGCAGGAAGGGGGTAAGCCCTAAGGATGCATTGTGAACCTGACTGCAGGAGCTTCAGCGAACCTGGCCAGAGAAGTGGCAGCCCCGCACTCCTGGGGGGCAGAACTGAGAGTGGGAGAGGAGGGTGCTAAGCCCCTGCCCAGGGGGCTACTGTGGAGTATGCAGGGTCGGGGCACAAACATGCTGTGAGACATGCGGGAAATAGAGTCCTGGCCCCCGTTACTCCAGAGCTTAGCTGAGGGGCAGAAAGGCTTCTCTGTGACAGCGCTGTGTGGGCTTTGGCACATGCAGGGCTTGGCTACTCCTGGCCAGCACCCCAAGCCAGAAGGTCTTGGGCTTTCCCAGGACACCAGCCCAGCCACAGGCAGTGGGGGAAGGAAGGAGCCTGCCTGCCAGGCTGTTGGTGAGCAGACTGCTCCAACCAGGGGCTGGTTCTTCGCACAGCGCTGGGAGTGGGATGCATCCCACCGGGGAGGATATGGAGGAGCAGCAGGGCTGGGGGTTGCAGGGGAGGCTGAAGGGACAAAGCAGGGAGAGGACAGTGAGAAGGGGAGCATGTAAAGGGCTGAGGAGTGGGCAGCAAAGGAGACATGTAACCGGCTGGCACCTGCCCGCACTCACCAGCCACTGCATTGAGTCTGGAAACAGGAATGGGGGCAGGGCCTGGCTGGCTGAGGGCTGGCACACAGCGGGGACTGCACTGACAGACCAGCAGGGGGAACGTCCAGCCCCGCACTCTGCACTTTGTCCCACCACCAGTCTTGCACACCCACCCCCATGGTCGGCTACTGGAAACCCCCCCCCACCCCACTCACTGCTGGTGGACAGGTGGCTGGCGAGCAGGGATCCAGCCAGCAGCAGGACCGGCCAGTACTGGGGGGAGAGAGAGAAGAGACAGAAAATATGGGACAATTTGCCTGTTTTTAAGAAAAAGTCTGAACACCTGCAGGAGGTGTTAAAAATGGGATGTCTGGTCACCCTAGACCTAACTTAGGTTGGTATATAGCCGCTACAGTAATTACATAGCTTTTGCACGTCTGCACTTTGCTGCTTGTGGTGTGCGTCCTCACGAGGAGCGCATGTATCGATTGTTCTGTCTGTGTGGGATGGCTCCTGAAAGCCAGTAACAGTTGACATAAGCCATGCAGCGCCTAAATCAACTCTGTGTCAATCTAACTACATTAACCTTGACTCTACGTCGCTTGTGGAGGTGGAGTTATTAAGTTGGTCGAGTGGGCTAGTTATGTCTGCGCAAGTGAAATTTAAGTGTAGTCGCTTCCATAGTTAGGTTGATGTAAGCTGCCTTGCATTGACTTAATTCTAGGGTAGACCAGACCCCATTAGCATCACATAATCCAGGGAAGTGAGACAAATTATTTGACACACATTTCACAAATAATGACTAGGATACAGAAACAGTATAAATGCATGCATGTTGGTGTCCCTACTGACAGGTAATCTCCTCTGAAAATTATTTGACCCAGTCCTGGGTCAATTAAATATTTAAGATTCAGTGGTCTCACGAAACATGAAGGCCATTTTATACCGCCAGGAAGTATGTCATGCCCCTGTCTAAATGTTACAAGCCATATGTTTCTAGCACGGGTATAGTGTGAGATATGAAACCTTAAAATCACAACATTATGATTTATTGAAAAGCTATTGGAGATGATTTATTTTAGAAACTTCTAAACATTAATGATTGTGATGCTGTGGGGACCACCCAGACCAGTATGGGATTCTGTCACCACCTGCCTTTTAACTTTGGGTGCCTTAAGGGTATGCTACTATAGCTCAGAACCCTGACACCAGTACCTAGCCTACAATTGTAAAGGTCTCACCCTGGATCACACCCACTTAGTTACTCCTTGCAGAGTGACCTCAATAGCACTTCTGGTCCTGAATCCTCCCCACTCCAATCCATCCCCAAGTTCTTAACTACCAAATACTCTCCAGTTTGCACACTAGAGACGTGCTTGGAGTAAAAATAAACAAAAGATTGATTTAATAGAAAAATCATAGATTCAAAAGTGAAATAGTAAGGAAAAGCAAACACACAAGTGACACACAAAACAAACAATGACAACCTCAGGCTTTACACTTCTATATTAGCTCAGTTTCCTTTTCTAATACAAGTTACCTATTACCTCTGAACAGTTTCCCAGCATGCCTTCTGTCCCAGAGACGATCCAGTGTTTCACAGATAGCCCTGTGCTTAGATGCTGCGCCCCTCTGTTTCTGGATAGCCTTCACTTCAAACCTCTTCCCTTTTAACAGGGTTTGCAGTTTGTTTGTTTCTCCACCCCGCCCACCGCAGATTATGGCAATTCACAGTTACACAGAATGGTGGTTGGTAGGGGCTTCCTTAAGGCTTGTTTACGCTAACATTTTTGTCGGTCAGTGGTGTGAAAAACAACCTGCTGACCGACATAGGTTTCACCAACAAAAGCATCACTGTGTACAGCGCTATGTTGGTGGGAAAGCAGAGCATCTGTCACCAACTAGCTACCCCTGCTTGTTGGGCCCGGTTTAATTGTGCCAATGGGAGAGCTCTCTCCCGCTAGCATAGAGCGGCTACACAGAAGACCTTACAGTGGCGCAGCTGCAGCGGTACATCTGTGCTGCAGTAAGGTCCGTAGTGTAGACTCAGGCCTTGTCTACACTGCCATTTACAGCGCTGAAACTTGCATCGCTCAGGGAGGTGTTTTTTCACACCCCTGAGCGAAGAAAGTTTTAGCGCTGTAACACGGCAGTGTAGAGAGCGCAGGCAGCTAGTCCCCTTATGGAGGTTTTATTACAGCGCTGGGAGAGCTCCACAGCCGCGGCAGCGCTTTAATGTCGACCGTGTAGACATACCCATAACCCAGCTCTTGGAAAACTAAGGCTTTCTTTTCAGCTTCAGTGTCTTTCCATTAGCTTTAATAGGCCACGATTGTCTTTTCCTGGGTTGAACAATACTGGGTGCTTGGTGTTAATTTTGTGTAAACAATTAGCCTGGGGGCTGCCCTTCCCTATGCGATTGCTTCACTCCCTGTTGTGAAGGGATGATTTAGTTGCACCACAATTAAAATGTTGTACACATATACATGCAGAACCATAACCTGTATACACATCTCCTATTGACCATCAAGTTCAGAACATTATAAGCTTTCATAAAAGCTCTTACTTGACATATGTTTATACACCACCACATCAATCATCATACACAAGCAGTTGAGTCAATTGCTTATTCGTTAGGGTTTAGAGCCCCTGTTCTCTGCATGCAGTGTCTGGGCCCTGATTGTAACACTGATATTTTTCCTTGCTTTCCAAGGCAGGTACAATTATGAGTCATGGCAGTAAGGCAAACTGGCATTAAAGGTAGTGTGATATGAAAAATAGTAACAAAAAAACAATCCAAGGCTTTCTAAAAAGAGATTTTGATACTGGAGATCTGATTAGTTAATACATGCATTGAATCGCACATTTTCATCACAGTTTCTATATATTTCATATACATGCTGTTAATTGAATGGTTCAGTTTATTATATTGGCTGATACTGTTACAAAGTACCTTACATTAGGGTAATAACAGAAAAAACTGCAGCTAATTTTATATGAAACTACGTGCTTATGTTAGTGTGAAAAAAGAAATCTCACCCTGACAGTTAGCCCCCCACACACCACAAAACACTGCCTGGATATTCTAATGAACAAATTAAATAGGCACAAGGCAGCGTATGCAGATCCTGTCTTGTTAATATCATGTGTGAACACACACCCCATCATAAAGTCAGAGGACAGTTGTCTCTAAACAGAGGCTACAGAGCTCTATATTACTCACCATGTTACTTCACAGCAAACACACACCCTAGTCATTTTGATAGTTGAATCAGCAAATTAATCTACCAAAGGTTTATTCTCAGTTTTTTATATTTCCCTTTGGACATTAATGACCTTTGTCCTCCATAACTGTATAGGGGATCAGCTACCCAAGTTTGATAGTCTCAGAGCAGCATGTTAAAAATCTGAAGCATTCATTCAAAAAAAGTCATATGAATAGGTGTTTGCATATTCAGAAACTTAGTAAAGTTTGTGCTTTTAATTATTTCCCCTCCACATCCTGGTTTCTTCAATTCCAGCCAGCCTAACTTCATAGTTTTTAAGATGTATGTACACTTTTCCCAACTCCATAGCTCCTGCTGAACCAAAATGGCAAACTGATATCTTGTTAATAGAGAAATCAGAGAGAAGAAAAGGCTACCAGAGCAGATGAAGAAAAATAAAACTTTGCAAAATGCAGAGTTAGGATAGACCTATTACTATACGTCATTTTAAAGCTGTTTGGGACTCATTTTCTAATCACTACATTGCTTTCCATGTAAATGTAAGGTCCTCATCCCTTATACTGGACAATCCTCTTTGTGGTTGGTTTGTCCCCTGTCCGGTAGTGGGACAAAACCAGATGTGGTTTTGCCCGGTATCAGATGAGAGATGTTATTTCAAACAGTGTACTGCTCTACCTCCACCAGCGTGACCTTGTACACATCCTGTGTGTGAGAGACTGGCAGGAGCAGGGCCGTGCACTTTTGAAAATGGCATCCCCCCATGCAGCATGACCTGGCAGGCAGGGGCAGGCCCACGAATGTCCCTAGAAGAAAGGTTTTAAAAACAGATTCTTAACCTTATTGTTTATATTTATCAATATTTTTGAATAATTGTTTGTTATTGTATGTATTTTTATTATTAGTGACGATATCTATATAATATGAGAAATGGAAGCTGCCCCTTTAAGAATACGGTGGGGGCACGGTGAGAGAGCTAAAGGGTGGGCTGTGCTGGGACTGCAAGAGGAGGCTGGCCTGCAGCTGGGCAAGGAAAAGTGTCTGCAAGAAGCTCCTAAAACAAAGGGTTTGAATTTCCAGAACAAACCATGATCTCTTTGAAAAGCTGACTCTCATGATTAAGGGGGTACATAAATGTGACTAAGGCTATGGCTTCACTGCAAAAAAGGCAGGTGTGTGTGTGGGGGGGTTGTTTTTGTTTTTACATTGGGATAACTAATACTATGCACCCTCACCCAGGGCGGATATCCTAGTTTACCTTGCAGTAAGAACTACAGCACCTGGTCTCCAACAGGATTATACAGCAGGATAGCTAACAGGCATTCATTACCCCCAGATAAAAAAAAACAAACGGGGGGGGGGAGGAGGGGCAGGGGGGGAGAAAGTGAAGACAAAGCCTAATGGATCCAGAGAGGTTAGCGTGGCAACATTTCCCATTCCCAAGAATTATGAAAGTGTGAACGGAGCTCTGCTTGCTAACGGCTAAGGGAGACTGTAGATATTCCGGCTCCAGCTGCAGCCCAGACTCTGGGACCCTCCCTCCCTTTCAGGGTCCTAGAGCCTGGGCTCCAGCCCAAGCCCGAATGTCTGTACTGCAATTAAACAGACCCTTAGCCTGAGCCCCATGAGCCTGAGTCAGCTGACCCAGGCCAAACACGGGTGCCTTACTGCTGTGTAGACATACCCAAAGACTCCTAGACTGAGCTTGTGGGCTCCAGCACCCTATTTCTCACCTTGCCTCTCAATAGCAAGTCCAACTAAAAACTGTCTTAGAGAGACTTTCCCTTTGGGAGCAATGCTATGCACAGAGTATTTGCAGTGAAAAGAGCAGCTCTTTTAAAGCAAGGTAGTATTTATTAGTCACCTGTAATACAGCATAAGAGTCCTTAGGTTAGCAGGCAAAGCCCAGTTTAAGGCAGAGTCCATAGTGGAAGAAGCAATGGCTTCATCAGGCCATGCTTCTCTCTGGGATCCATCTTCTCTCTCTCTCTCTGTCAGAGTCTCGCCCCACCTGAACAGTCTGTTCTCACCTGTCCTGTCTCCAGCTCCAACCATGTTGTATTCACATGTTCAGCCTTGTCTTGGCTTCCCAGTTGTTAAGTGTTAATGGTCCAGACCCTGGCACTTCCCTGGTCAACTTAGGATCTTCCACTGATTTATGTAGGTTCTATTCAACTCTTGATTAGTGCCTCCATACCAAGTCAGACTACCTGACATTCTTCCAGCCCTCAGTCATTCCCCTTTACACTCAATGTTTGTGTTCAAAGAGCAGAGAGAAACTGAGGTGCACATCTGGACCATAAAAATATTACCGGAATTCCTACATTCATCGTACCCTTCTCCATTTCCCTCACGCAGTCCCACTTCTCCCTCCATCCTCAGTAGATCCCTGACCTCACTGCCTGACAATGTAACACAGGTGTTGAGAAACATCTGGTTTTTTGCCCAGAAAACTACTACTCTGGTCTGATTCTCCAGGAAAGCTTGTACAGTGAAGCTGACTTAAACCACCACCTAAAGAGCCAGCAAAAATCTGTTGTCTCGTGTTTAATTAAAGGTCAAAACAAGTACTTGAAACACTGTGGATACTTGTAAATGGTTGCATATTATAGATGGTCCATAGCGAAGGTTGTGCTGTAGATTTGTTTTGTTTGTTTCTAAGATACTGAAACATGCCGTGTTTGGCTGGCTCCCTTTGTGTCTCATCATACATGGGGGATGGAGTGCAAAAAGGCATGTTTAAAACACACGTTTCTTATCCTACTCACTCTAATGTCATGCTTCATTTTGGTAAACTTCAAGGAAATTTGACAACTGTACAGCTGATACCATGTATAAGACAGGGTCTGACAAGACTTAACTTATTCTTTTAAGTTTATTATAGGCAGCGCAGAAAGTGACTTCAAATCTCTCCTTTGCCCTGATGCCTACAAATAACTTGACAATGTTTCAGCAACTAGTGTGCTGTGACCACTACCAATTATGAAGACCAGTATTGTCTCATTGTTTCCTGTGCTTTCCATTCTGTCGGTATCCACATGGTTCTTGTCTTACACTTAGACTGTAAACACTTTGGGAGCAGTTCCATCTTTTTGTTCTGCGTTTGTACAGTGCCTAGTACAATGCAGTTCTTGCCCTTGATTGGGGCTCCTGACAGTACTGCAATACAAATATTATTAGCATTGTTTATAGTTAAGGCTAAAACTTTCCATCTTGAATGAATTTGCATATTTAACAGAATGAGCTACAAAATTAGAAATAGCAATTTTATCTTTAGAAAGAAGCCATCTGAATCAATGTAATAAAGAATTTTAGACACATGCAGATAAAGTTAATGAAAAGGATCTAAATGTGAACAGTGGGTTTCCAGAGAGCCAAAATTCTTTGAATATACAACCTCAGATCTATGCAGAGACCTAGTGTCCTGTCAAAACCCAGATAAAACATTTCATTAGAACGAATTTAATCCTCTTGGAGATACTTAAATGGTAAAGAGTCATAGTGGTAAAAAGTTTAACATTAAACCTAAAATCGTACAATAAAAAGGTCATTTTGGCAGACATAACACTGAAGAACATAGCTATTTGGGACAACAGTTCTTGCCAGTTAAGTTAGACACAACATAACAAGTAAAGGCAATAGAGCAAAACGCAGGGCAAGGAGAAATACGGAAGAGGTACAATAATAAGATCATGCAGTTACTCATGACATACACATCTTGTAGTCTCAAATTGGCAGAAATTGCATATGATTAGCTGATAACATGAAAGTTCATCATTGGGGGATAAAATCTCATGTGATTTTCATTACATTGAATTTTAACTGAAGCATTACTCCAGAGTCAACTTCAAACCCTAACCTAAACTTAATCTGGATTGACATCCAAGTAACTCCTGTTAAATCACTGCCTACCTCTATTACCATAACCTGTACGACCTTCCTTTGCTGTATTGATTTGCAAACCTTTTTGGCCTCTGAGTGTTGCTATCTTATCATTACATATAAATACAAAACTTCAAGGGAAACTGAAGAGATAGCCCTAGTGTTATTGCTATGCAACTAGACCTATAGGGAATTACTCTGAGGGTATGTCTACACTACGGAATAAGGTCAAATTTATAGAAGTCGGTTTTTTAGAAATCGGTTTTATATATTGGAGTGTGTGTGTCCCCACAGAAAATGCTCCAAGTGCATTAAGTGCATTAACTCGGCGGAGTGCTTCCACAGTACTGAGGCAAGCGTTGACTTCCGGAGTGTTGCACTGTGGGTAGCTATCCCACAGTTCCCACAGTCTCCGCTGCCCATTGGAATTCTGGGTTGAGATCCCAATGCCTGATGGGGCTAAAACATTGTTGCGGGTGGTTCTGGGTACATATCGTCAGGCCCCCGTTCCCTCCCTCCCTCCGTGAAAGCAAGGGCAGACAATCGTTTCGCGCCTTTTTTCCTGAGTTACCTGTGCAGACGCCATACCACGGCAAGCATGGAGCCCGCTCAGGTAACCGTCACCCTATGTCTCCTGGGTGCTGGCAGACGTGGTTCTGCATTGCTACACAGCAGCATCAACCCCTTGCCTTGTGGCAGCAGACGGTACAGTACGACTGGTAGCCTGGGCAGACATGGGCGCAGGGACTAAATTTGGAGTGACTTGACCAGGTCATTCTCTTTAGTCCTGCAGTCAATCCTATTGAACCGTCTTATGGTGAGCAGGCAGGTGATACGGATTGCTAGCAGTCCTATTGCATCATCTTCTGCCAGGCAGCCATGAGATGTGGATGGCATGCAGTCCTTCTGCGCCGTCTGCTGCCAGCCAAAGATGTAAAAGATAGATGGAGTGGATCAAAACAAGAAATAGACCAGATTTGTTTTGTACTCATTTGTGTCCCCCCCTCCCCCGTCTAGGGGACTCATTCCTCTAGGTCACACTGCAGTCACTCACAGAGAAGGTGCAGTGAGGTAAATCTAGCCATGTATCAATCAGAGGCCAGACTAACCAACTTGTTCCAATACGAACAATAACTTAGGTGCACCATTTCTTATTGGAACCCTCCGTGAAGTCCTGCCTGAAATACTCCTTGATGTAAAGACACCCCCTTTGTTGATTTTAGCTCCCTGAAGCCAACCCTGTAAGCCATGTCATCAGTCGCCCCTCCCTCTGTCAAAGCAACGGCAGACAATCGTTCCGTGCCTTTTTTCTGTGCGGATGCCATACCAAGGCAAGCATGGAGGCCGCTCAGCTCACTTTGGCAATTAGGAGCACATTAAACACCACACGCATTATCCAGCAGTATATGCAGCACCAGAACCTGGCAGAGCGATACCGGGCGAAGAGGCAGCGTCAGTGCAGTCACGTGAGTGATCAGGACACGGACACAGATTTCTCTGAAAGCACGGGCCCTGCCAATGCATGCATCATGGTGCTAATGGGGCAGGTTCATGCTGTGGAACGCTGATTCTGGGCTCGGGAAACAAGCACAGACTGGTGGGACCGCATAGTGTTGCAGGTCTGGGATGATTCCCAGTGGCTGCGAAACTTTCGCATGCGTAAGGGCACTTTCATGGAACTTTGTGACTTGCTTTCCCCTGCCCTGAAACGCATGAATACCAAGATGAGAGCAGCCCTCACAGTTGAGAAGTGAGTGGCGAGAGCCCTGTGGAAGCTTGCAACGCCAGACAGCTACCGGTCAGTTGGGAATCAATTTGGAGTGAGCAAGTCTACTGTTGGGGCTGCTGTGATGCCAGTAGCCCACGCAATCAAAGATCTGCTGATATCAAGGGGTAGTGACCCTGGGAAATGTGCAGGTCATAGTGGATGGCTTTGCTGCAATGGGATTCCCTAACTGTGGTGGGGCCATAGACGGAACCCATATCCCTATCTTGGCACCAGAGCACCAAGCTGGCGAGTACATAAACTGCAAGGGGTACTTTTCAATAGTGCTGCAAGCCCTGGTGGATCACAAGGGACGTTTCACCAACATCAACGTGGGATGGCCGGGAAAGGTACATGAAGCTCGCATCTTCAGGAACTCTGGTCTGTTTCAAAAGCTGCAGGAAGGGACTTTATTCCCAGACCAGAAAATAACTGTTGGGGATGTTGAAATGCCTATATGTATCCTTGGGGACCCAGCCCACCCCTTAATGCCATGGCTCATGAAGCCCTATGCAGGCAGCCTGGACAGTAGTCAGGAGCTGTTCAACTACAGGCTGAGCAAGTGCAGAATGGTGGTAGAATGTGCATTTGGGCGTTTAAAGGCGCGCTGGCGCAGTTTACCGACTCGCTTAGACCTCAGCGAAACCAATATTCCCACTGTTATTACTGCTTGCTGTGTGCTCCACAATATCTGTGAGAGTAAGGGGGAGACGTTTATGGCGGGGTGGGAGGTTGAGGCAAATCGCCTGGCTGCTGGTTATGCACAGCCAGATACCAGGGCGGTTAGAAGAGCACAGGAGGGCGTGGTACGCATCAGAGAAGCTTTGAAAACAAGTTTCATGACTGGCCAGGCTACGGTGTGAAAGTTCTCTTTGTTTCTCCTTGATGAAACCTCCCACCCCTTGGTTCACTCTACTTCCCTGCAAGCTAACCACCCTCCTCTCCTCCCTTTAATCATTGCTTGCAGAGGCAATAAAGTCATTGTTGCTTCACATTCATGCATTCTTTATTCATTCATCACACAAATAGCGGGATGACTACCAAGGTAGCCCAGGAGGGGTGGTGGAGGAGGGAAGGAAAATGCCACACAGCACTTTAAAAGTTTACAACTTTAAAATTTATTGAATGCCAGCCTTCTTTTTTTGGGGCAATCCTCTGTGGTGGAGTGGCTGGTTGGCCGGTGGCCCCCCCACCGCGTTCTTGGGCGTCTGGGGGAGGAGGCTATGGAACTTGGGGAGGAGGGCGGTTGGTTACACAGGGGCTGTAGTGGCAGTCTATGCTCCAGCTGCCTTTGCTGCAGCTCAACCATACACTGGAGCATACTGGTTTGGTCCTCCAGCAGCCTCAGCATTGAATCCTGCCTCCTCATCACGCTGCCGCCACATTTGAGCTTCAGCCCTGTCTTCAGCCCGCCACTTACTCTCTTCAGCCCGCCACCTCTCCTCCCGATCATTTTGTGCTTTCCTGCACTCTGACATTATTTGCCTCCACGCATTTGTCTGTGCTCTGTCAGTGTGGGAGGACAGCATGAGCTCAGAGAACATTTCATCATGAGTGCTTTTTTTTCTTTCTTTCTAATCTTCACTAGCCTCTGGGAAGGAGAAGATCCTGTGATCATTGAAACACATGCAGCTGGTGGAGAAAAAAAAAAAGGGACAGCGGTATTTAAAAAGACACATTTTATAAAACAGTGGCTCCAGTCTTTCAGGGTAAACCTTGCTGTTAACATTACATACACAGCACACGTGCTTTTGTTACAAGGTCGCATTTTGCCTCCCGCCCCCCCCCCCCCACATTGTTACCCCCTCAACCCTCCCCCCTCCCCATGGCTAACAGCGGGGAACATTTCTGTTCAGCCACAGGCAAACAGCTCAGCAGGAACGGGCTCCTCTGAATTTCTCCTGAAGAAAAGCACCCTATTTCAACCAGGAGATCATGAATGATATCTCACTCTCCTGAGGATAACACAGAGAGATAAAGAACGGATGTTGTTTGAACGCCAGCAAACATACACTGCAATGCTTTGTCGTACAATGATTCCCGAGTACGTGTTACTGGCCTGGAGTGGTAAAGTGTCCTACCATGAAGGACGCAATAAGGCTGCCCTCCCCAGAAACCTTTTGCAAAGGCTTTGGGAGTACATCCAGGAGAGCCGCGAATGCCAGGGCAAATTAATCCTTTCACATGCTTGCTTTTAAACCATGTATAGTATTTTAAAAGGTACACTCACCGGAGGTCCCTTCTCCGCCTGCCGGGTCCAGGAGGCAGCCTTTGGTGGGTTCGGGGGGTACTGGCTCCAGGTCCAGGGTGAGAAACAGTTCCTGGCTGTTGGGAAAACCGGTTTCTCCGCTTGCTTGCTGTGAGCTATCTACAACCTCATCAATCATCATCTTCTTTGTCCCCAAAACCTGCTTCCGTGTTGCCTCCATCTCCATTGAAGGAGTCAAACAACAAGGCTGGGGTAGTGGTGGCTGAACCCCCTAAAATGGCATGCAGCTCATCATAGAAGCGGCATGTTTGGGGCTCTGACCCGGAGCGGCCGTTCGCCCCTCTGGTTTTCTGGTAGGCTTGCCTCAGCTCCTTAAGTTTCACGCGGCACTGCTTCGGATCCCTGTTATGGCCTCTGTCCTTCATGCCCTGGGAGATTTTGACAAAGGTTTTGGCATTTCGAAAACTGGAACGGAGTTCTGATAGCACGGATTCCTCTCCCCATACAGCGATCAGATCCCGTACCTCCCGTTTAGTCCATGCTGGAGCTCTTTTGAGATTCTGGGACTCCATCATGGTCACCTCTGCTGATGAGCTCTGCATGGTCACCTGCAGCTTGCCACGCTGGCCAAACAGGAAATGAGATTCAAAAGTTCGCAGTTCTTTTCCTGTCTACCTGGCCAGTGCATCTGAGTTGAAAGTGCTGTCCAGAGCGGTCACAATGGAGCACTCTGGGATAGCTCCCGGAGGCCAATACCGTCAAATTGTGTCCACAGTACCCCAAATTCGACCCGGCAAGGCCGATTTAAGCGCTAATCCACTTGTCAGGGGTGGAGTACGGAAATCGATTTTAAGATCCCTTTTAGTTGAACTAAAGGACTTCATCGTGTGGACGGGTGCAAGTTTACATCGATTTAACGCTGCTAAATTCGACCTAAAGTCCTAGTGTAGACCAGGGCTGAGAAAGTCTTCTCTTCTTTTTCTGTAGTGAGCTAATTCCAGAGAGAATTTTGGCTCTCTGGAAACCCACTGTTTACTTTTAGATGCTTTTCACCATACAGCCTCAAAGTGACTTTACTGAAATCCCAGAACATTCAGCTGCTGAAAAGAGATGGAGAAATGTATTTCTTCTTTACAAGCTAGTAATGGTCCCAATTCTGAGACATGCTCCCAGAGATCCACAGTTCCTTCAACATATCAGTTCCTGTTTCAATGAACAGAAAAGCTAAAGTGGGTGGTCCTTCAGAAATAGTCAGAGCTAGTTGGAGAAACTTTGATGAAACCAGAGTCCATTGGAATAGGTGGTTCGGTTGAAATTTAAGACCTTCAAGTCAAGTTTATCTGAATTTCATTTTGAAAGAAAACCAGAAGAAAGTGCCAACAATGTCCAAACATCCAACAATATTGAAATGAAACATTTCAATTTTCAGTTTTGAAATGACTGTTTCATTTTGTATTATAATGTATATAATTTTAAAAGTTGAAAGTCAAAACACAAGGATCCAAAGCAAAAATTTGAGTTTTCCTTGGGAAAAATTAATTTTTTTTGTTTTCATTCCCATTCATAACACAGGCAAATTTCAAAATCTCAAAATTCTTTGTGAAACTGAACTTCCCATCTGCCATACAGCTTTGTTAATCAAGTTATCTATTCGTCTTATGGAATCATATTCCTCAAGAGATGTACTCCTTCTACCCTGAATGGTCTTAAGATATATATGTCACTGGAACTAAATAGAATAGCTAATTGTCAATCATCCCCCAAATCTGATTAGTCTAGCTAGCTTTTGGCATATGTAAAAAAAATAATTCACATCACGCCAGGTCCATGTCAAAAATTAAGAAAATATTTAAGAATCCTATACTAAATCAAAATGAACTCAGTATAGCAATATGACATTTGGAATGAAACCCAGACAGAATGATTACCAGAACTGCAGTTTCCCACGTGAAGAAACTTGGTTATCACATGCTAAGTCACAGCGGAACACAGGATATAAAAAGAACAGGAGTACTTGTGGCACCTTAGAGATTAACAAATTTATTAGAGCATAAGCTTTCATGGGGTATAGCCCACTTCATCGGATGTATACAATGGAACATATAGTAAGAAGATGTGTGTGTGTGTGTATGTATATATATATATATATATATATATATACACACACACACACACGTACATACATACATACACACATATACACACATATACACACACACACACACACAGACAGAAGGTGGAAGTTGCCAAACAAACTGTAAGAGGCTAATTAAGATGAGCTATCATCAGCAGGAGAAAAAAGCTTTTATAGTGATAATCAAGATGGCCAATTTAGACAGTTGACAAGAAGGTGTGAGGATACTTAACATGGGGAAATAGATTCAATATGTGTAATGACCCAGCCACTCCCAGTCTCTATTCAAACCCAAGTTAATGGTATCTAGTTTGCATAGTAATTCAAGCTCAGCAGTTTGTCGTTGGAGTCTGTTTTTGAAGCTTTCCTGTTGCAAAATTGCCACCCTTAAATCTTTTACTGAGTGGCCAGAGAGGTTGAAGTGTTCTCCTACCAGTTTTTGAATATTATGATTCCTGATGTCAGATCTGTGTCCATTTATTCTTCTACGTGGAGACTGTCCGGTTTGGCCAATATACATGGCAGAGGGGCATTGCTGGCACATGATGGCATATATCACATTGGTAGATATGCAGGTGAATGAGCCCCTGATGGCATGGCTAATGTGATTAAGTCCTATGATGGTGTCCCTCGAATAAATATGTGGACAGAGTTGGCATCGGGCTCTGTTGCAAGGATAGGTTCCTGGGTTAGTGTTTTTGGTGTGTGGTTGCTAGAGAGTATTTGCTTCAGGTTGGGGGGCTGTCTGTAAGCGAGGAATGGTCTGTCTCCCAAGATCTGTGAGAGTGAGGGATCATTTTTCAGGATAGATTGTAAAACTTTGACGATGTGCTGGAGAGGTTTTAGTTGGGGGCTGAAGGTGACAGAGACAAACACCTATAAGATCTCTATCAAGTATTCTTAAAACTACAATACCACCTACTGAAGTGAAAAAACAGATTGATGGAGCCAGAAGAGTACCCAGAAATCACCTACTACAGGACAGGCCCAACGAAGAAAATAACAGAACGCCACTAGCTGTCACCTTCAGCTCCCAACTAAAACCTCTCCAGCTCATCATCAAGGACCCATCCAGCTGCTGCAAGCACCCAACAGGCTAGGAGTTGGAGCTCTGGACTGGGAAGCACCACGATCCATGACTGATATCGAACAAGATGACTGCTGTTGATACAGTTGAGTTACTGACAATGATGGAGTGATTTGTGGGTGAATTCCTCCCGCACCAAAGGCAGTAGAAGGGGACTCCAACCCAGGACAAGGAGGGCAGAGTTTAGAACCAGTAGCAGGAAGGGAGCCCCTACTGGACACTAAAGTGGTCTTCATAGGACATTCTGGCTCCCATGACACCCGTCTCATTTGCAAAGCAAGTTGGTAATGCTCTGTGGAACCCAGATTGGTTTAGTTTCGAGGTCTGGTGCTGCTCTCTCTGAAGTCAATGGCACTTTTACCACAGGATCAATCCCATGGTTTGGCTAGTTATGGGTTTATTGTTTCAACTGTTGGCCAAACTCTGCTCTGATTTACACTGTGTTCAGCCCCATAGTACTGAATGCAGCTACAGTTTGTACCCTTGCATTCACACCCAACACACTATTGTAATCATCTTTGCACAAAGTATGCCTTGTAAGGTATTATTTGAAAACTTATACTTTGCTGATCAGTATCATCCTGATAAAATAGGTGTGGCAGCGATGTATGTAAAGTTATAAGATTCCACTCTATGGTGGCAATAACACATGTTCCAATCCGAAGCTGACAAACAGGTCAGTCTTAAACAAAGGAATATGTGCTCTGCTTAATTTGCATTTAAGCAGTAAACAGAGTCATCAAGCATGAAGGGAATCAAAGGATGCTTAAACAGGTGAAAAAAAAAGCAGCTGGAACATCCTTCCCCGTATTCTCTTTGTCTCTTGGAACCCACATGGAAATGTTTTTCAAGAGGGGGACTGAAACTATAAAAAGGAGGCACTGAAACTATAAAAAAGGTGCCTTGGAACAAATATTCCAAGGCATCCCGCCTCTCTCTGCCCATTGATTCTCAGCACCTGAAGCAACAGAAGCTTCACTGGATTCTGAGAGAAAGTATCCTGACTTAGAGGGTTTAGTCAGTAAGACCACTGAAAGCACATGGTGAGAAACTTTGCTTGAATCTGATGTAGTTTGTTAAGTACTACGCTTGTCTACACTTACAGAGTTTTTGCACTGTAAGTTTCACCGGTGATAGGGAACCGGTGAAAGGAAAGCACTGGTTTGTGTACTCAGTCAATTCCTCAGGCGTCAGGGAGTGTTTACACTACTAGCACTTCCATCGCCGATGAGAGCAGTGCTGTAGGGCAGCTATTCCACAGTGCAGCTCTCTCGATAGGTCTTGGAAGGGGGGCAGGAGCGGAAAGCATTCTGGGTCCCTGCTTCGTGCCTCATGCTGCCCTGCTTCCTGTCTCAGGAGCCCCATTACTTCCTGGTTTCTTTGTGGCATTTTTTTTTTTAAAACCTCCTACTGACTGGCTGCTTTCCCCGCCACATCTATAAACAAAGGGAAAGGGAGCTTCAAAATTCCTGGGGCTTACAGGGGGAGGGGCAGATGTCCATGTGTCAGAGCAGCGGACATGCTGGCCAGAATGGTCACTTTTGGAACTGTGGGATATCCTCCGGAGGCCAAAGGGTGTTTATGCTGCTAGAACAGGTCTTCATTTTCACAGCAGCACAAAAAGAACAACGGTAAGAGCTATATGCCTCTCGTGAAGGTGGTTTTCTTTTTGCGGTGAAACTTCTGATTAACAAGTGTAGACGCTCCAGCGGTTTGAGCGCCAAAAAGGGACTTTTTGCGCTTTGAATGGTAAATGTAGACATACCCTAAGATGCCAATAGCATTTTAACTTTTTTTTCTTGCAACCATTTCTGACTTTTATGCCACACTACTTGTGCTCACTTAAAATCTCTTTTTAGTTAATAATCTTGTTTTATTGTTTTATCTAATCCAGTGTGTTTAAATTGAAGTGTCTGGGAAACTTCATTTGGAGTGGCAAGTTGTGTGCCTATTATTTCTATTCGAGTAATAATGGACTTTATATAAACTTGTATTATCCAGGAGAGAGCTGAGCAGTACACGACATACATATCTGCAGGAAAATCTAAGAGTAGAGGGTGTCTTGGGGTCGCCCAGCAGTATAACCCAGGCTGGTAAGAGCCAAGGTGTGGCTGGCTGGCTTCAGCACACACACAGAGACAGAGCTGGGAGTGACTTGCAGGCTGGAAAGCGTTTGTGAGCAGTCCAGGCTGGAGGCTACTGCAGCAAAGTATTGTAAAAGGTACCCCATGTTACAGGGCAGGGGTGACACAGCTCTTCAGTGTGGATTGTACTCTAGTAGATCACAGTAAATCAAGACAAAATTTCATCATCCTCCACATAGAGAAGCTCCCAATGCAGCAAGCCACTTTAAGCTTGTTAGACTCAGGGGCTTGCCCAGTAATGAAGTTCTGCTCTCTGGAATTTACATATCAGTTTTCTCCATTCTGTGCTCCTGAGCCCATATGAACTGCAGGGATATGGGGCAGTGGGAAACTGGTTGATTAACTTCTCCAAGTTGTGGAACTCCAAGCTCTGTTACTAAGTCAGTCACAGGGCATGACAAGTTTTGCCTAGATATCTCTAGGGGGAACTCCTGTGTGACAACCCATGGCAACTTTTATTGACCTGTGACTGCCACCAGCCAAATTTGTTCAGTTGGGGAATTTAAGAGTTGAAGAGAGACGTATGGATCATGTAGATATGTTTGCAGTTGTGCTTAGGAAAATACACAAGAGCCCTGGTTGTCAAATGGTTTAGGTAGCAACACGCTTGACACAAAACCACAAAAGAACGGAAATGAAAAGTTAAGCCATCCAACAATATGTACCTTCCATTCCTCCATCCCCAGAGGCATGCAGCTTTCTGCTACTACAACCATACAAGAAAGACCTACATGTCACAACTGTAACTCCTCCTCCCCAACCCCCAGAAATGCTAAATTTCCAGCACCATCTTTACTACACTAATCCCTCCAAAATTCACAGCTAATTGTGTTGTGAAGGGGGTAACTTGAGTCATGAAAAGACCATGCAAAAGGCAAGGTTGTGAGGTAGTCTGGTATTTTGGGAGGAGATCAATTGTTAAAGGAGGTTCTGGAAAGCTGGTATTCTTGATGGGGCATAGTTAAGGTTGTGGTGAGTGATTGGTGGTGTGTATTAATTTAAAAGTACATGCCTGGGGGTGCAGGATTTGACGGTATGTAACGGTAAAGTGGATTACAACCGTTCATTTCTTTTTCATGATTTTTGTAAGGTGTGCTATGTGTAGCAACATTGACTGTTTATTAACGTACAAGAAACCTTGCAAACACATATGTATGCACTGAATAATGGCCCCATATCCAGAGATACCAAGCACCCCTAGTTCTCACTGAGGCTACCTCTAATATTTGAGTGCTATAAGTGGCTTAAATTTCAACACTGTCTTTAACCTCTCTATCTCAGTTTCCCCATTTTTATAATGGGAGTAACGAGGTTTAGTCAGTGTTGTGAAGAACTCTGAGATCTACAAAGGAAAAGTGCAAAATATTTTCAAAAGAATAAGTGTGTCCTGGCCAACTTTTAAAATCAGTAAAAACCTACTTCTGCATAGGTAATTGCTGCACCCTTTGTAGCTTTCGTTTACTATAGTTTTCTTCACATCTGTCCTGCAGCAATGTGTTTGTATTGCTGTACAGCGTTTAACAGGTGCCATGCTTTATCCCAGAGGGGTCTTCAATCCAGCATAGGACAAAAAGTAATTTCAGGACTCTAAATTACATATAGCCCGGTCAAGCAAACCTGGAACAGGAACTCAAGTTCTCTCTCAGTTCTGCTTGACACAGACTTATTTTATGGCCTTGCGCAAATGCGTTATCCTCTGTCTCTTCTCTGTTACACCATTTTTAATAGGGATAATATCACCTCCTCCCTTATAGAGTTTTTGTATGCATTAATCAGTTAGTATTTGTACAGAGCTTTCTAAAGTGATACATATTACCACCAATATAGTTTGTAAATTGCTTTGGGACCCTTTGGGATAAAGACTACTACTATAAATAAATATATAATTCTTAATCTGGGTATTGCAGAATAACACTGACTCATCACTGAAGGTATCACTATTTGCCAAATTTTAGACATCAGTACTTATGTAATAACATAAGAATGGCCATACTGGGTCAGACCAATGGTCCATCCTGTCCAGTATCCTGTCTCACGGCAGTGTCCAATGCCAGATGCTTCACAGGGAATGCCTGGCACTGAAGCTAAGTTTACCGGCCTGTAACTGCGAGTTCTGGAGACTTTTTTTGAAAATTGGTGTCACAGTAGCTATCCTTCAGTAACCAAAGTGATTTTAAAAGATAATGTATTCCGAGTGACTCCTATAACACAAAATTAAATATTTTAAGGAATCAGGATTTCTGGAGCAAATGTCACATTTTTTTTTAATGTTGGTGGGGTTGGCAATACTGTTTCACACCACCTGAGGTGCACAGAATAACATCTAGCTACAGTTAAATATTTCCTATGCAATATACTTTGAGCTAAGATCTAACAGTTATACAAGACATGATAGGATGCCTTTGTTTTCAGAGCTACCAACCCCATACAGAATGTATTACTTATGGCCTGATTTCACCCACATGCGGCCACTAAAAATAAAAACCACAGACAAAAAAACGCAGCCTTCAATCATTTGTAGATGCAACCCACTGTATGTGTGTGTAATAGAAATAGACATTTAAATGCTTGATTTATGGCTGCAAGAAATATTTGTATCTGTACATTTCAGAGGAGGGTCTCAACATTTTATTATTTGTGGCTCCAATTTTGCTTCAACAAATCATTATTGTGTAATTAACCAAAAAGAAAATTAGATAAAAAGTTGGCTCAGTGTACATATATGCCTCAGTCTTCAATTTGTTGTCCTCATTTTAATCTCTCTAATACATCTGCAGAATGTTTAGTAATCTGAGAATTTTTAGTCACTTACTCAACTCTTGTGCTCCTTATGGTATTGCTTGCTCTCCTGTAACAATTTATCATTGCATACCAGTGAACCTCCAGCTCTTCTACTTGTTTTGTTATACAGTGTTAGCTGATACACAGGGAATTATCTTTATTGCTAAATAAGAACCAAATGTTGCTGATATCAGCAATGTATACAGGACTTGATATTTGCCATTGGTCCATAGTGAATGTATATATAAAACAGACTTTTTAAAAAAATGTCTCAAATATAGGCATGTTTCTCATAATCTTCAGACCTCCCTTGGAGTAATATTCCCTTGTGGCTTGTGCATGTCACAGTACAGACAGGAGTCTGAGCATATCACAGGAAATATAATGAAAAGATGTTTTCTTGTATCAATGTCACAAAATTCAATAGGCAACAAGTATTATACATAGTGTCATCATCATGTTCTAGACTCAAAGATTCCCAACAAGTATGCACGATCCATGTTTCCAACATATTTTTTGTTCCCACTACTATTTGGCGTGACCTTTAGTTCAAAGCCACCCTGTACTAGACAGCATATTTTTGCTGGTCCCTGGGCAGTCATTTAAAACAGGTTATGCTGCACTGTATTAGGTCAGTTTTTCCTGTAGAAATTATGCAGATAGACTCCATGTCAACACCAGAGCATTTTTATGCTGTTTTACAGAAAAGGGTAGTATTAAACCACTCTGACAAAACTCCCCACAAAAATATGTAATGAATAAGGGAGAAAAGCTTGGAAGCAACTCCATATTACACTTATACATAAACTCACCAGAAAGAGAAATAAATAAAGGGGCCTGGTGTACAGTGGAGGACGGGGGAAAAAAAGACAGTCTCTCCTTCACTTCAGATTTCAATGAATTGCACATTTCCAGACGGCTGTTCTATTTCAAACAAACAGACTGGGTCTCACTAAGGAAAATAAGGATTTTCTAGTAACATATTCTTGGCTTGATTGGAGCCAGTAATCAGCCATCCAAAGTCCATCATAGGACCCCAGTTCCAACTACTGTCTAGAAAACACCCTATTAGAGAGCAAAATTCCTATAGTTTAGGGTTAGAAACTTTCCACATTTTGAGGAAATGTGCCAGGGAAATAAAACAGACTCCTCTCTTGTGATGAAAGTCTCTCTGTCTCATTTATTTCATAAAATACACCTGATTGTGAAAATCTGGAACCGGAAGCAGAAAAAAACTGACAATGTCATTTTCTGCTGTTGTTACAGTGTGCTCTGAGACCAAGTACAACTCTTACCCCTATGAGGAGGGTCACAAGATCTTTACGAACCATACAAAGCAGACGGCACCTGCACAAAGTCAGCTTCAGACTGTTCCACGTACTTATCTTGAAAGACTAAGGGGCGGAATCACCCCTACCAGGTAGGCAGAATTACAGTTTTTGTGGTGGCTACTATTCCACCCCCACCCCAATTCAAAGTGACATGTAACAGCGTCTATTCACTATATTAGCTAATCTGTAAGAAACTGCTGTAGGCTCATTTGTTTCCATGACAGAATAGTTGTTTGTATCAGGGCTCAATCATGTATCGATTCGGAATTGTGAAGGAGAGGATTAGGACCTAGTAAACTTTAGCCACTGCTTGACTATGCATGTATTTAGCAATCAAATTTCTTCCCTGCCTAAGGAGTTCTTAAAAATTAAAAATCTAAAAAATTGAGAATCTGATCTTAACACAAGTAAAACATTGAAGTGTAATGTTATTCTGAAAAGTTGCTATGTAAAACTGGTCCCTTCTTATTCAGATAAGCTCTGTAACACTTTCAACACTGTAATGACAAAAGGACAGGAGTAAAAAGCAGTAAAACCAAACACAACCAAGATGAAAAGAGCTGAATTATATACCAACCTGTTCAGCACCATCATAAGGTATTTACTAAATTCCAATCAGTTACACCTATAGACCCACATGGAAGGACAGGCAAAGTTGTCATTAGGGCATTAGTAAAACACTGGTACTGCACAAGC
The DNA here is from genome assembly GCF_965140235.1 of Caretta caretta. Taxonomy (NCBI): domain Eukaryota; kingdom Metazoa; phylum Chordata; order Testudines; family Cheloniidae; genus Caretta; species Caretta caretta. The sequence continues at coordinate 136,141,450 of NC_134207.1, forward strand.
GTAACCAGAGAATAAGTTTAGCCAGCAAAGCCTTTATTATTGGTAATGTGGGTGAAGTAAAGAACCCAGCTTGATTTTCAGATCCCCAAATTAATTTGTAGGACGGGCAGTTGGAAAAAAATTTGCTTGGAAATCACTGAGGGCAAGATTTTCAGAGGCACCAATAGTAGTTATCCACATAATTCCCAGTGAAAAACAGTTCAATGGGAACTGGATGTCTAACTGGTATTTATGCCTTTGAAAATCTCCACTTCAGACAAACACGAAGCCCCACGATGTTGCTATTCAGAAACACTCTGCAGAGCAGAAACACAACTTAAATGCTGTGTGTAAAAGAGATTAGTATGTTTAACTCACAGCAGGCCACGGCACACTGAAAAATGCTGAGCTCTAAAGGGTCAAGCATCAGAAAAGCCATAGTGGATGCAGAGCAGGAAAAGGTGCTGAAGCTGTGAACCACCACCAGATACAGCAACATCTATTAGTCACCATCATGACGTGTGACAGTGCTTCACAGAAGCAAACTGCCATTTGAGTTCCCAAGCCAGGTGGATATGTGTCACCTGAAACTGTCCCATTCATGGAAGAGAGGTTGATTTTCTCCACACCATCAAAAATGGATGTTAAAAATGTTTGACAAATATGTATTCATGAGACAAGAGAACAGCAGCTGGCTATTGACTGGGTTAGAACATGTACAGTTGACATTTAAGAAAATTAAGTGTTTTGGAGATGAAAAACAAGCATCCGTAGAAGTAATGGAAGGAGTATTTTGTTATGTTTGCCAGAACCTGCTTTCAAATATTGAATTATAAATCTGCAATTTCAAAAGAGTAAAATAAAAGCATATCATGGGCAAAAGATTCACCAAAGAGGATTAAAATTACTAAATTAAGCCATCTGCTCATTTTTTTCATTATCTATGGTAGAGTGCTGGAGAAAGATAGCACGTCATGGTTGACAAAAGTTATTTGACATGAGGATTATTTCCAGCAACAAGCGTTATAAAGCACATGCTACTGTAACAGAAAAAGCCTTCTGCCAATTATAAATTGAAATATTGTCCCGTCCTGCTCTCCCTCACTTCTCTAAACACACTTAACAGCTCTGTCAGGGAAAACAATGCCTGAATTTAACTGATGACAAAACATTAACGTGACAGTGCAATTCCATGTCTGTGAAACTCTTCATTCCTCATAATTTGACTACAGAGACATTCTCAAGTTTATTATCTCACTGGGTGCTGTATCCATTGATTTTGTCTCACAGCCCATAACACAGTCCTGTATCAATGAAAACTGTTCACATATTTTTATTGCTAAAGCGTGTTTGGTGTCCCCACGAGTACTCCAACCCTTCGTCGGCTCTTCTACTGCACCTAGTTCTGGAAATGCTGGAATTGACTTACTTTGTACAGAATACTCTGTACCATCCTTAATCTCATTTGCTGCCATGCATACGGAAGTCCTAGCCCTACTGCCTTCACTACAGTTATTAATTCCCTATGCAGCTCAAAGACAGGTATTTATGTGGCCTCCATTATCATAGTGTCAAAGCAGATCCCAATCTTTAATATATTTAAGCTCTCAACATCCTGTGAGGTGCAGAAGTATTACCACCCCCATTTTACAGATTAACTGTAGCACAGGGAGAATGGGTGATGTGCCCAAGGTACTGTGGAAAAGCAGAGGACCAAACCAAAATTTCCACCACATAACTTCTTTTGGGCAGAACAAGGTTTCAGATCATTCACAGTTCAGCTCTTCAGTGAATGACAGAACTGAGGATCCTGCTCAGCAAGTTAGACTCCTCTCCCTCTTTCTTACAACACCTAGGGTTTGTCTATACTACCCGCCAGATCGGCGGGCAATGACTGACCCAGCGGGGGTCAACCACTGAGCGCTCTCCCGTCGACTCCGGTACTCCACCAGAATGAGAAGTGCAAGCGGAGTCGACAGGAGAGCGTCAGCTGTCGACTTACTATAGCAAAGACACCGCGGTAAGTAGATCGAAGTACATCAACTTCAGCTACGTGAATAGCGTAGCTGAAGTTGCTTATCTTAGATATTCCCACGCAGTAGCATACACAAGCCCCTAGCAACTAAAGAGGAAGTAGTTAAGTTCCCCAAAGCCATATCAGGCCAAAAAGCTGAACTCAGGAGTGAAGCTGCCCCCTTCATTACAATTTGCTTCCCTTTCTCCTTGACCAAGTTTCAGCTATTTGGACAAAAGGGGAATTACAGGAGCTTGTAAAAAAGCTGAGAACTCCATGCTTGCACATTATATTTAAACAAGAATTTTCAAAGCCGTCCAACTGTAGTCAAATCCGAGCCTTAAAACACTACATCTAGGATGTTTCACTGTTGTAAAGCAAGTAGTTCAGGTGTTTCATTTATGAATGCGAGGTTTGTAACTCAATTTTCTTAAGCAAGCTGAGATACATTGACAGAACATTTACAAAATTGTCATTCTTCAAGAACATTAAGCAACAGAAGCAAATTGAACTTCATAATGTGGGACTCTGCATCATCGTTTCAAAAATAATCTCATTCCAGTTACGTGTACTGGCAAGGGATCTACAAGAAACACATTCCTAAAGGTAAACCATCTGGTATCAGGGTTCAGTTTACCTCATTTCACAATATATCAAGACACAATGCACAATAACAGAGTAAACTGAATTAGTGCAATATCTTGTAAGTTCTTGTAGTAAAGGTAAAAAGAGACATTAACTATGTTCACCGGGGCACTCATCAAAATCACTTGTAAGAACATAAGAACGGCCATACTGGGTCAGATCAAAGGTCCATCTAGCCCAGTATCCCATCTTCCGACAGTGGCCAATGCCAGGTGCCCCAGAGGGAATGAACAGAACAGCTAATCACCAAGTGATTCATCCCCTGTTGCCCATTCCTAGCTTCTGGCAAACAGAGGCTAGGGACACCATGCCTGCCCATCCTGGCTAATAACCATTGATGGACCTATCCTCCATGAATTTATCTAGTTCTTTATGGAACCCTGTTATAGTCTTGGCCTTCACAACATATTCTGACAAGGAGTTCCACAGGTTGACTGTATGTTGTGTGAAAAAAATACTTCCCTTTATTTGTTTTAAAACTGCTGCCTACTAATTTCATTTGGTGACCCCTGGTTCTTGTGTTACGAGGAGTAAATAACACTTCATTTACTTTCTCCATACCAGTCATGATTTTATAGACCTCTATCATATCCCCCCTTAGTCATCTCTTTTCCAAGCTGAAAAGTCCCAGTCTTATTAATTGCTCTTCATATGGAAGTGCTGTATTGTAGTGCTGCTTGCATTGTTTCAAATGTTTAAAAGGAATCCCAGTAACAACTTTGGCAGTTGTAATTTAGCTAATACCAAGTATTAGTACTGCCAACCTTATGAGTGCAAAAATCATGAATCTGATCCCAAAAATCATGAGTGATTTTAAAATCTCATGATTTGTGGGCCAAACCACGCTTTTTAGCCTGTCCTTTGACTTTCTAACTCCCCTCTACTCTTCTGGCTGTGTGTGGGAGAGAATTTCATGCCTCTTCCTGGCTGCTCAAATGGAGACTCCACTTACCCTTTCATAGGATAGGAAATGACATGCAGTTCCCCTATTACTGTTGTCATAAATATAAAGGGAAGAGTAAACACCTTTAAAATCCCTCCTGGCCAGAGGAAAAATCCTTTCACCTGTAAAGGGTTAAGAAGCTAGGATAACCTCGCTGGCACCTGACCAAAATGACCAATGAGGAGACAAGATACTTTCAAAAGCTGGGAGGAGGGAGAAAAACAAAGGGTCTGTGTCTGTCTGGGTGATGCTTTTGCCGGGGACAGATCAGGAATGGAGTCTTAGAATTTAGTATGTAATCTAGCTAGATATGTGTTAGATTATGATTTCTTTAAATGGCTGAGAAATTAAGCTGTGCTGAATAGAATGAATATTCCTGTCTGTGTGTCTTTTTGTAACTTAAGGTTTTGCCGAGAGGTATTCTCTATGTTTTGAATCTAATTACCCCCTGTAAGGTATTTACCATCCTGATTTTACAGAGGTGATTCTTTGTTACTTTTTACTTCTGTTAAAATCCTTCTTTTCAGAAACTGAATGCTTTTTCATTGTTCTTAAGATCCAAGGGTTTGGGTCTGTGGTCACCTATGCAAATTGGTGAGGATTTTTACCAAACCTTCCCCAGGAAGTGGGGTGCAAGGGTTGGGAGGATTTTTTGGGGAAAGACATTTCCAAACAACGCTTTCCTAATAAAAATAAACCCAGATAAACGTTTGGTGGTGGCAGTGGAAGTCCAAGGGAAAAGGGTAAAATAGTTTGTACCTTGGGGAAGTTTTAACCTAAGCTAGTAAAAGCAAGCTTAGGAGGTTTTCATGCAGGTCCCCACATCTGTACCCGAGAGTTCCGAGTGGGGAAGGAACCTTGACAACTGTCTTGACTCCTTCCCTCTCACCCTCCTCACTGCCTGCTGGAGCTTCTGCACTGTGGGGATCCCAAGTACAGGAGAAGTCCCAAAGCAGCAGGAGGGAGGAAAAAGTGTTGCTGCTGGCATCAGGGCCCCAGACTGAGCAGCAGCATTCCCCCATTTCCCCCTCCACCCCAGGACCCTTTCACTGCTTTAGGACCATACATCAAAGGCAGGACTCAATGGTAGGGTAGGTGCCTGTCCTTCGCCCTGAGGACGCTAGCTCACAGCTCTGCCTAGCCTTGACAATCATGGGATCGGAGGAGCATCTCGCATCATCATGACAGCTCTTCCTATAGCACCAAAATCCTGTGATTCACAGTTTGAGAGAGCTGGCAACATGGCCTTCCCACTCCCACTCCATAAATATCCACTGCACCGCTCTCAGTCTCCTTCCTGTCCCCACATCCCCCTTCACCTCATTCCCCTGCAGCCCTAAATCTGTCTCCTGCTCCCCAAGTGCCTCACTCCCCCTCTCTCTTCCCATCCACCTTTCACAGTGTCTCTGCTGTTCCCCACAGTCTGCGTCCTCTCCAGCACCATGATCTATGGAGTAACAGCTGTTTTGCCTGTGGGCGTGGTTTCAATTCACACTGAAAACAGGGAGAAGAAATGGAAGCCGACTTTATTAAGGGTAGCCTCACTTCCACGCTCAGAGAGACTACAGGGAAATGGCAGCCATCTTTCTGGCTTCATCCCCATTGACTGTCATAGGAGATGGTGGCTATTTTGTAGAATAAAAAATTCCAGAATGGGAGCCTTTCATGATGTTTTAACAAGACAGGTAAAAGGCACCTCAAAATTGCTAGTTGCAATAAAATCTAAAGAGTGGGCAATACTGCAGATACAAATGTATTAGAAGAGTGAGTTCTAGCAGTGTAAGAGTAAAGTTGCAGTACAATGCTCAGTGTGAAAATGTATTTCAATTACTTAACGTAAGGCTGTTTATAGCTCACGTTGCTGAAGGAACAAAACACTGGGCGCTAGGTTACAGCTTGTTAGCAAAAGCACAGCTGAAAAAGAGCTCCCAAATTTCTTTAAACAAAGTATGTGATTTAAAGTAATCTGTACTCCTGCTCCAACTTCACTTTAAGAGGAAGAACGAAGAGCTCATTAGGAAGGCAGTTTACAAAGCTACAATGTGCATTAAGCACCAGCTCTTGCACCCAGTGAATTTGCCACTGACTTCAATGAGCGCAGGATTGGGCTGTATCGTCTGGACCCAACAACATTAGGCCTTTTGTAGTAATTTAAATATGTACAAGAAGCCCAAAGGTGTCCTCTGCAAGCAGGAGGAGGAAACTGGAGACAGGCCAATCGAGATTACAGATGTTAACTGGATCTCTAAGAAGAGTGAGACCTATACACCTACTCTGTATTTTTCTTCATCACAGAGCATTTCCAGCCCAGCCCAGCCCAAAGCTTCCTACTCACTTTAGAATGTTTGGTTTTTTCCCCAACTTCAGAATTTACAGTTTGGGGTAATTTAACACAGATTCTCTTCTTTTACATCAATCATGCTCTTTTGTACTGATGGCACTGACTCAAAAAGCCTCTGAACAATATTTGTTTCCTAGAGCCTCCAAGAACAAAGCTATTTTCATGCCAATACCTAGAATGCTGAACAGTGAAGTTTTGACATTGCAATGTGTATTTTTTGGAAGATTTGTTGTATTACGTGGATGATCCCTCCCTCCACCCCCCCAAATTATGGTCTTTACATCTTTACTGAGCACAAAGACTCAGCCTACTAGTCTACAAGGTTTTTAAATATGTTTTTTAAACCAAATGCAAATTTCAGTCGAACAATAATTCTTATCTGAGAGGATATTACTGCCTGTTAGTGTATCAGAGTGTTTGGCTCCAGAAAAAACTATCTGCACAGGCAACACGTCCTCCTGATGATGGTTGAACACCATCAAACACTGTATTCTTCTGGTGGAGAATAAATACGAAGGAAAGGAGGTAACTCAGGAAATGGGTAAGTAAAGTTACTTGTCAAATTATGGTAGCACCATGGCCCAATCCCCATTATACCAGGCATTGTAAAAAAACATCAGTAGATTGTACTTGCTCCAAAGAACTCATTAACAGGGCCCTACCAAATTCACAGCCATGAAAAATGCGTCATGGACCGTGAAATCTGGTCTTTTGTGCACTTTTACCCTATACTATACAGATTACTCAGGGGAGACCATTTCTCAAACTGGGGGTCCTGACGCAAACAGGAGTTGCAGGGGGGTTGCAAGGTTACTTTAAGGGGGTACTGCTACTCTTACTTCTGTGCTGCCTTCAGAGCTGGGCGGCTGTAGAGTGGTGGTTGTTGGCCGGGCACCCAGCTCTGAAGGGAGCGCCCGGCCAGGAGCAGTGCAGAAGTAAGGGTGGCAATACCATACTGTGCCACCCTTATTTCTTCACTGCTGCCTTCTGACCTGGGTGGCCAGAGAGTGGCGGCTGCTGACTAAGGGCCCCGTTCTACAGGCAGCAGCACAGAAGCAAGGGTGGCAACACCACACCATGTCCTCCTTACTTCTGCGCTGCTGCTGGTGGCGGCTCTGCCTTCAGAGTTGGGCTCCCGGCCAGCAGCCGCCGCTCTCCAGCTGCCCAGCTCTGAAGGCAGCGCCGCTGCCAGCAACAGTGCAGAAGTAAGGGTAGCGGTATCACAACCTCTTCTACAATAACCTTGCAAACTCCCCCACCGCCAACTCCTTATTGGGTCAGGACCCCTACAATTACAACACCCTGAAATTTCAGATTTAAATAGCTGAAATCGTGAAATTTATGACTTTTTAATTCCTATGATCATGAAATTGACCAAAATGGACTGTGAATTTAGTAGGGCCCTACTCATTACACTAAATGTAACTACTAAAATGACAGATGTCGTGTACTGAAAACTGTATTTAAATAGTAAGCTATCACTTCAAATGCTCAGGAGTTTTTCCCTCGTCCTGCTTGAAGGCTAGAGGTTTTGTAGGGAAGCGTGTGACCTGGCTCTAGCAGCAGTCAGGCTAGGAAGAGCCAGCCATCCTAGAGCAATGTAGGGTACATTTTGCCTCTCTGCATCAGAGAGCAGCCTGATTTTGGTTCTTGTGTGTTAGGACTCAGAATTGCAAGATATTTAGTGTTAAAACACACTTTCTGAAAGGTTGCATCGTGTCTAGTTTTTGTTTGTATGCTAGAATCTGAAGTTTTGGCCAGTTTTGCAGTTGAGGCTGAAACCAGGTTTTCATGCAAAGCCATGTATCCTTTCTCTTGCAGTTTTTCACAAGTCATATTTTCCTCCAACATTATTTGCAATTAACATGGGGAGAAAAAGTCAATTTCTAGTTATAAAAAAGTTAGAAGTGCTCTCATTTGAAATTTCTCAGAGTTTCTGGAGATTTTATAGGCTGCTCTCAATGAGGCATAGCAACTGTTCTGAAACTTTATATTCACACAGATGTCAGTGTCCATAAGACTCGTATATAGCAGAGTTTAGAGGAAAAGGTGACTTCTATGGTGTTAATCTTTGGCCCCAGTCCTGCAGAGGTTCACAGATGTACTGAACTTTACAGAAGTACTCCCACTGAAGTCACTGGTACTACACAGGTGATTCTATTTACATTTTTGCAGGTTTGAGGACCTCAGTCATAGCGACTGTCAGCAAAGCTACCATTTGCAGATTTACTTATCACTCCGTAGCAATGATCACATTCCACTAAATAACTTCAGTTTCTATCTTGAAGAAAAGCATCTTAAAAATAAGCCATTCACAACAGCATGCAACATCACTCTCTATTAAAACTCCTGCCATGAATGGAGCATCTCAAATAAATTATAAAAAAAACTATGAAAAAGCTGCATCAAATCTGAAAGTCCTAATTTTGCAAATATCCCAGGAGTCCATGTACAAATTGGGGGACAGATCCTGATCCTATTGAAATCCATGACAAAACTCCCATTGATTTCAATAAGAATGGGATCTGGCCCTGAGTAAATGGCTTTAGGAATCAGCCCAAACAGTCTACTGTTCTGTTGAATCCCTTTTGTCCCTTATATAGGAAACTTAAGAGAAAAATAGTCTATTGTCCAATGTAAGAGCTGCTCAGAATTTTATATTTCCTGGAATGGAAACTTCCTATTTCGTTACACCCATGAATCTGAGTCTAATCGCATTGTGGAGCATAACTGGAGCCCAATAATTAGTGTGACTGTGTAATTACTATAACCTGTTCTCTATCCAAAACAAACCCAGCCCAAAAGGAACCAGAGGGAAACAGAAGGTGGTTGTTATTATTTCAGGAATTGGAGCACTTACAGAGTACTGGGCCAGGCTAAATGGGATAATGATGGGTAAATATTTTTCTAGTAAAACTCAAGCAATAATTGCAGAATTTATTATTATGTCGACAATTTAGAGAAAGCCAGCACATATAGACTCATAGACTTTAAGGTCAGAAGTGATGATTATGATCGTCTAGTCTGACGTCCTGCACAACCCAGGCCACAGAATCTCACCCATCCACTCCTATAACAACCCCCTAACCTATGTCTGAGCTACTGAAGTCCTCAAATCGCAGTTTAAAGACTTCAAGGTGCAGAGAATCCTCCAGCAAGTGACCCGTGCCTCACACTGCAGAGGAAGGCAAAAAACCCCCAGGGCCTCTGCCAATCTGCCCTGGAGGAAAATTTCTTCCTGACCCCAAATATGGAGATGAGCTAAACCCTGAGCATGTGGGCAAGACTCACCAGCCAGACACCCAGGAAAGAATTCTCTGTAGTAATTCAGATCCCACCCCATCACAGGCCATTGGGCATATTTACTGCTAATAGCCAAAGATCAATTAATTGCCAAAATTAGGCTATCCTATCATACCATCCCCTCCAAAAACTTATCAAGCTTAGTCTTGAAGCCAGATATGTCTTATGCCCCCACTGCTCCCCTTGGAAGGCTGTTCCAGAACTTCACTCCTCTGATGGCTAGAAACCTTTGTCTAATTTCAAGTCTAAACTTCCTGGTGGCTAGTTTATAGCCATTTGTTCTTGTGTCCACATTGGCACTGAGCTTAAATAATTCCTCTCCCTCCCTGGTATTTATCCCTCTGATATATTTATAGAGAGCAATCATATCCCCCCTCAGCCTTCTTTTGGTTAGGCTAAACAAGCCACACTCCTTGAGTCTCCTTTCATAAGACAGGTTTTCCATTCCTCAGATCATCCTAGTAGCCCTTCTCTGTACCTGTTCCAGTTTGAATTCATCCTTCTTAAACATGGGAGACCAGAACTGCACACAGTATTCCAGATGAGGTCTCACCATTGCTTTGTATAACAGTACTAACACCTCCTTTATCTCTACTGGAAATACCTCGCCTGACGCATCTCAAGACCGCATTAGCTTTTTTCACGGCCATATCATATTGGCGGCTCATAGTCATCCTGTGATCAACCAATACTCCGAGGTCCTTCTCCTCCTCTGTTACTTCCAAGTGATGCGTCCCCAGCTTATAACAAAAATCCTTGTTATTAATCCCTAAATGCATGACCTTAAACTTCTCACTATTAAATTTCATCCTATTACTATTACTCCAGTTTACAAGGTCATCCAGATCCTCCTGTATGATATCCCGGTCCTTCTCTAAATTGCCAATGCCTCCCAGCTTTGTATCATCTGCCAACTTGATTAGCACATTCCCACTTTTTATGCCGAGGTCAGTAATAAAAAGATGAAATAAGATTGGTCCCAAAACCAATCCCTGAGGAACTCCACTAGTAACCATGAGGAACTCCACTAGTAACCTCCTTCCAGCCTGACAGTTCACCTTTCAGTATGACCCATTGTAGTCTCCCCTTTAACCAGTTCCTTATCCACCTTTCAATTTTCATATTGATCCCCATCTTTTCCAATGTAGCTAATAATTCCCCATGTGGAACTACATCAAATGCCTTACTGAAATCGAGGTAAATTAGATCCACTGTGTTTCCTTTCTCTAAAAAATCTGTTACCTTCTCAAAGAAGGAGATCAGGTTGGTTTGGCACGATCTACCTTTTGTAAAACCATGTTGCATTTTGTCCCAATTACCATTGACCTCAATGTCCTTAACTGCTTTCTCCTTCAAAAATTTTTCCAAGACCTTGCATACAACAGATGTCAAACTAACAGGCCTGTAGTTCCCTGGATCACTTCCCCCCCCCCCCCTTTTTAAAAAATAGGAACTACGTTAGCAATTCTCCAGTCATACGGTACAACCCCTGAGTTTACAGATTCATTAAAAATTCTTGCTAATGGGCTTGCAATTTCATGTGCCAGTTCTTTTAATATTCTTGGATGAAGATTATCTGGGCCCCCCGATTTAGTCCCATTAAGCTGTTCGAGTTTGGCTTCTACCTCAGATGTGGTAATATCTACCTCCATATCCTCATTCCCATTTGTCATGCTACCATTATCCCTAAGCTCCTCATTAGCTTCACTAAAGACTGAGGCAAAGTATTTGTTTAGATATTGGGCTATGCCTAGATTATCCTTAACCTCCACTTCTTCTTTCTTTGTTTTCTTCTTATTTATATGGCTATAGAACCTATTACTGTTGGTTTTAATTCCCTTTGCAAGGTCCAACTCTACATGGCTTTTGGCACTTATGTAGATAACAGTAAAATTTGCAAGTTGGTGACTGTTTTTCCACTCTCTGTATCTGGGTGAATTTTGTTCTAGTAAAAGCTCCTGAGTTTTCAGCCATAGATATTAAAATTCTCTATTTAAATACAAAATATAAAATTCATAATGGAAAGCGTTAGCAACCTAAAAATATACAAGTTGCTGCCACTCCCATTTATAGATCTAAATAAGTATCTATCCACAGAAGCAGCAGTGGCACAAGCTTCCCCAAACATTGGCCCACTCGCCTGCCTAAATCCTAAACAGGAAGAACCAAAGGCTAAAGTAGCTCACTTTCCAGAACTATTCAATCTAGAGCCTTTCTGCCAAAGTTGCTGACAAGGCATGGTGCTAGTTTCTGCAAACTTGCTGGTGCTTCTTGCAATAGACACCTGTCCACTGAGACCATCAACATGTTTCACGCTAACCACCAAAACATCAAGTAGCAACTACTTTTGATCACTAGCAGCCTGGGCTGGATTTGAATGGTTGATTTAGAGGTGCCCAAAATAAAATCAGTAATTATTGCTATTCATTCATATTAAAATTTTAAAACAACACACACACACTGGTTTACTCAAATTTCCAAAAACCTACTTCCTTTATTCTTTAAAATACATGGGTTCAAGAGAGAACTATATGCAGGATGTCATCAAGAAGTGAACCGCCAGGACCTCCTCCAACCAAGATGTCGCCACCTACCTGAGCAGCTCCCTAGAAGGCGAATTTTGAAGAGATGTGGGAGACTTTGCTTCTCTCTGGACTCATGCCCACAATGCTACATGACGACTGGAGAAGCGTATCAGCTGCCGCTGGATGTGGTGCAAGGAACGCTAGGAGCTGGGAGTGCTGGTGCCACAGGTGAAGAACACGGAGCATACAGTCATCACTCAGAGGGCCAGAACCATGCCAGAGAGGACCCTGAAGGATGCCATCCACTGCCAGTATGTGGAAAACTTGAAACGGACACCAGACCAGGGCAAGGCATTCGAGGTGATGGGCAAGTGGGACACCAGCAACCACTTCCTCCCCGGGGATAGCTTCACCTGATTTGCCAACTGGAGGTTCATTCACAGGGCCCGGCTCAACTGCGTCCCACTGAATGGAGCTGTGCACCACGGGAATCAGGACAAGCGGTGCAGGAAGTGCGGCTACGCCAAAAAGACACTAACCCACGTCCTGTGTAGCTGCACGCCCCGCTCGAGAGCCCGGCAGCTGTGACACAATGCCATCTAAGATTGCCTGGTTAGAGCCATCCCGCCACCTGTGGGGAAGGTTGCCGTGAACTCCACCATACCCGGAACTGACAGCCAACTGCGGCTGGACATCGTCATCACCAGCAAGGACCAGAAGAAGATCATGACGGTGGATGTCACAGTGCTCTTTGAATCATAGAATATCATAGAATCATAGAATATCAGGGTTGGAAGGGACCCCAGAAGGTCATCTAGTCCAACCCCCAACAGGACCATGGCCTTTCGTGACACCCGAGCTCGAAAGGTGGAGAAATACGTCCCTCTGGCCGACAGCTTGAGAGCTAAGGGTTACTAGGTTCAGAGACACACGCTCATCGTAGAACCCTGGGTGCATGGGACCCCAGTAACGAACGAGTGTTGAGAGAATGCGGAATCATTCAACACTACACTTGGCTGATGCTACAACTCATGGTGTTGGATGCCATCAGGTGGTCGAGAGACATCTACATAGAACACATCACTGGACATTGGCAATACCAAGAGGGATGAGCTGGAGTGCAGATGAGAAGCACAGTGGGGAAAGTAAAAAATATTTTCCTCATGGATTCTATTTTCCAAATGGACAACCAACTTAATTCTCAATTACTGAGGGACAATCTTCACTCATTGCTATATTTGCTTTCCACAACCAACTCTCTGTGTAACTTCTCATGAGTGAGGTACCCAAATACTTGGATGTGAATATCTAAACTGCATTCTTAAATTTATTCACCTAAATGTGGGTTATTGCTGATTATGCACTATATGTATCTTATGACTTGAAAAACAAACTTGGCATTTGTGGATAATCTAAGCACTATACCCAGATGTACAGACACTTTTCTTAACTTTTGTACTATAAAAAAGTGTTAACATTATTTTCTCTACTTCTCCTCCTCTTGGCTTGCAAACTGTCCTAAATACAGTAATGTCTTGTTTTATTTTATTTTGGGAGTCTTTTTTGTTTTGAAGTGTTGTTTCTGGTTCCAAAACACTTCAAGTGGTGTTTTATTCTGAAGAGTTACTAAAAGGTAAATCCATATTTAGAGTCTCTCAATTTCCATATCAAATACATTCAGTTGACAAACATACTTTTTTCTAACTGACAGCCCTGCAAACTCTGCCTGGGATCTGAGAATCAAGTTGTATTCTTTATCACACATGACCAGTAACAAAAGTCTCCGCAGGCCTGATTATGCTGAGCAACAACTCTGCTGCCCATTGAAGGCACTGGGTTTGCACAGGTATAATGATTAGAACTTTTTAATCAGTTCTGTGGACAATACAAAGAAGGAACAGAACCAGCCCACTCCCTCAGCTGTGCTGACTCTAGAAAAATAAAAGCAGTAATATCAAGCTACTTTAATAAAAGAAAGCAGATCTGCTGAATAAAGATGCCTTTTTACATAATCATTTTTACATTTTCACAGTACAGCCATACTTTAATCCCAGCCTTTAGATAATATATTCTAAAGCTTTACCTTCATGCTTTATTTTAAGCAAGGCCATGACTAATCTCCTATCGCAAAGTACTTTGTTCTTTTAAAAATTTAAAGGATCATGACAGCATAACAGTTTCTCATATCCTCTGAAATTATCTTTTAAAAAGACTGATTTAGCACTGCAGCCTCTCACCCCAAATGTCTTACCCTGACAGACATCCTGGAGAAGTTATTATTCATCATCAGTGAGACATAGGAGATAATGATCCATCATCACTGCACTGACTACACATACACGTCTGATAACTACAGTAGAGCTCTCAAAAACTGAAATGCATCAGTCTCTGAGGAAGAAAGGAAATTAGAAAAGAAACTGGTCAAAAATTGTGCTGTGACCTGTGTGTGAAAAAATGCAGTCACCTCAAAAATGCAGTGACTCACCGGGTGGTATCTATGGCCCTTTTATCCAGGACCTACTCATTTTTTTCCAAATAACTCAAATACCTCTTGAGGTTTTCAGAGGGAAATAAACAGATCATCCAGTGGCTTAATTGACCAGCTGGATGATTCACGTGCATGTAGGATGCAATAGTGAATTCTTACATTTTGATTCTGGATCCCTTATATCTAGTAATGATCAAAAAACAAAGAAAATGGAATTGTTCCTGTCAGAGAAGGATCATGATGTCACAATTTAGGGTTAAATTTTACTCCTCCCCTTCAACCACTAGTTTTCTTTGAGGGTACTCTTAAGGTTTTCAGATTCCCAGCTGTCACTGCTCTCAGGCACGGACCTACATCTCTCCTGCTCCAAACCGGGAGTTTAGGCTTATAGTCTCTCTGCATCTCACTATGGTTTCCCCAACAGGTCTGATGAGGGTCCAGTACTGTGGTTAAGCTCTCTCCAGGGGCTATAATGGTGCACCCTAGTTACCAACCAGCCTTCTGCACAGAGCAAACTGCATTTATTCTAAGGGTAAAAGCATTAAAGGGAAACAAAAAACCCAATAAGAGAACATATACACAAGTAGGCAAACCCTTCTGCAACTCTGTTCGACAGAAGGTCCTATCCATTTCCTGGATCAGAAAGAAGTCCTTAGTCAGTGTTAACCCAGCTTTTTACCCAAAAGTCCTTTATTTGTTTGATGGTCTCCGAAAATCCAGTTTGAACAACGTGTGAGCTCCCCAGGGTGTGGTACCTCTCTGGATGTGTTACAACCTAGGTGATTTGCCTGAAAATCGCCGCTAACTGTTTTTTGATTTCTGGAGAAACTGTGGTGACCCTCTGCCCTGGAGTTGCATGCAATCCTTAGCCTACAGTGAAGCATAACTTAATACACAGGTAGGTCATGCAATGTTGATGAAGGTACCATGAACAAACCCCACAGCATTTTGTAAGGAAAGGAATGATGGGGTGGAGGTCCATCAAAAGGCCCCCTTATCTCCAATGTTCCAAAACATCTCATTCAGAGATGCACAGTTCCTTAGAAGCAATCTCCTGAAGACTACACCAGCAACAATGACCGAGCATATCACATCAGTCAGGAAATACTGGGGTTAGTCAATCCTGGTATAACAATTAATGGTGGATTTTCTTCCAGTGCAGCAATCAAATTCTGAATGTGGATCAATTTCCAAAGTCCAGGCAGCTCATATAAACCAAACCAAGTCTCTGAGTTGTAAGCTTCAACTTTCTTTGTGCAAAAGCCACATGAAGAGATCTCAGTGCAGCTCAATATTAACATTAACGCTGAAATGCCATTGTCACCCAGTTTCTTTTACTTGATAACAAAATAATTCATCCCTCAGTGCAAGTAACATTTATAGAACCAAGTGTGATCTTAAAACAAAGTCACTCTTTTTCAATATTTGCAAAACAGAACTGATATTTATTTTAGAAGTGACAGGTTTGTCTTCACAGGAAAAGCCTACTATTTTCACAGCTGAAGGCAATAATTTCCAAACTGGCAAACATTTCCAAATGAGAAACTTTTGATTATCACTAAGCATCTTTGCTGTTATTGTTTGTTTTCATTACAAACAGTCCTCTGAAAAGAAGGTCAGATGCACACACATGTGGTATCTGTGTACATGATGGTGGATAGTCAAAGTATTTAAGCGCTTACAGAGGGCATCATTATAAATTTCACATTTGCCACTCTGCAATGATTGTAGTATTGTAGTGTGCTCTCCTCTTCCTAATACAGGAAGACAGAATTGTTACTACAAGTACTATACTTGAGGTAGCAACATGAACATTGTAATGGTACCTACTGTATGGCAACAACCATCATATTTTTCTTGATAAACTTTTACAACTTGCACAAGTTTGATGCAGTCTCCAAAAGGCCCTTTAAAAGGTTTTATTTTACATACTAAATGTAGTTGTGTTTTACTTTTATATAGCATTGTCCCCCATGAAGATCCAAAGGCACTTCACCACCACTGAAATGCAGTCACTTCTGGGGTATGATCATACAGAGTAAAGTCACCCCGCTTCCTCAAAAATCCTGAAACTCCAGTGATATAAAACACACTCTGAACAATGTTTTGATAAGAGCTACATCTGCTGGAGAATTTTAGCTGTTTAGATTAAGCTGTACAGGCTTTTCTAGTGTGAGAAAGATAGCCGGGGCAGGTTGGGAAGAAGAGAACCTTATTGTAGTATGAGAGTACCTAAAAGAGGATCACAAACGTTTAAGTAAAGATCAGTGAGAACCAAGAATAATTAGGATAGCATGTGCACCCTTCTGGAAGTTATAAGTAGTTGTATAAATAGTTTAGATTCTATTTACAGGCTTTTCTCTCCTCAGCACTATTCAGTGTTTTAAACCCTTTGCTCTTTGAGTTACTAGCAAAATCGAATTTAGCTGAAGTTTGACTATGATCACCCTTTATTTTCTTAAGGTTATCTGAATGAATTGATGGTTAACTGAATTAATTAATATAAAAAGGAGTTGAGATACTTGAAGAATGATTCCATTCAATTAATCTGTGTAAAGAACATCACCTCATTTTGACCAAAAGACATTTAAGTCCAACTATACTTGGACACCAGTGGATTTCTACCTGTGAGGTAAGGGGAAGTACAGTACTATTTTACTTAAGGGGTACTGAGGCACCAAGAAGCTAAGTGACGTCCCCAGCATCAAGTGGTAAAGTCTGTGGCAGAGCAGGGAATTGAATGTTGGTCCACAGAGTCCCAAGCTAGCACTCTAACCACTGGATTGGACCACAGATTCATAGATACTAAGGTCAGAAGGGACCATTATGATCATCTAGTTCGACCTCCTACAAAACGCAGACCACAGAATCTCACCCACCCACTCCTGCGAAAAACCTCTCACCTATGTCTGAGCTATTGAAGTCCTCAAATCGTGATTTAAAGACTTCAAGGAGCAGAGAATCCTCCAGCAAGCGACCCGTGCCCCAGGCTACAGAGGAAGGCGAAAAACTTTCAGGACCTCTTCCAATCTGCCCTGGAGGAAAATTCCTTCCCGACCCCAAATATGGTGATCAGCTAAACCCTGAGCATATGGGCAAGAGTCAGCATACTTCCTCTTCCAGTAGGACTGATTTACCATGATTGCAAAATGTTTGTGTGATGACTGAAAATACAGTTGACCTTATTTTTCCTCACCTTCAGCCTGATTCTGAAGTTGTTACACATGCAAAGTTTCCATTAATGTCAGTGCGATATAAGTAATTTATTTCTTCCTTTTTCTGACAGCTGTGGGATGTACGATGTGTAACACTATACACCTAAAGGATACTGATAGGGAGAATTGTGATGTACCAAAAGTAGACAATGTAAATAATTTGATCAAATCCCTACCACCAGATCTCAGTCTAAATGAAATAATTATAATCCTTTCTGTGGGTGATAGTATTATCAAAAGGGTATTGGTTATACAAAGTAAAGCTTAAAACACAAATCAGAATTTCTATCCCAGGGGAAATTCCGATATTTGAATCTGTGTTTTTGTCTCAAGTTGGGATAAGAAGTTGAAATATTGAAATTTCACAGAACCTGAAGTTCTGGAGAAAAAAAACAAAAAACCCACACGTTTGGATTTATCAATACCAAAACATTTTGTTTCAAAGCAATTCAACATTAAACTGCATCTCCTCATGGTTCAGCATTGCCTCATGGTAGCAGCAGTTCAGGTACCTCATGCCCCCATTCTCCTCTGCTGGGATGTGAGGTGAGACTACATCTCATAATACAACTGCAACAACACAACTCCCATGATGCACTGCACTCCAGTCAGAGTGCAGAATGTTGCCTCATGGCATTTGTAGTCTGGCCAGACAGACTGGTTCATATGAGAGAATAGGAGCATTAGGCACGCAAGCTACAACTCCCATGAAGCACTGAGGCACCAGAGACACACACAATCTAATATTGAATTGACCCTAAACTGAACATTTAGGGACATCTCAACAAATTGAAATATTTTGTTGATTTTTACCAATATAAGATAAAAAAAAATAAGGAAAATTGAAATTTTCCTACAGAAAAAATCTTGATGTTGCAGAAATTGTGTTTTCCATCTAAAAAGTCACTAATGAAAAATTCTTACCACGCTGAAATACAAAGATTATCTTTTACTGATAGTACAGAAGTATGTTTGAGGTGTCAAAGTCAGAGTACTACTTTAGCATTTGATTTTAGTAGTACTTACTCAAAGTTCTGTTTAATTAAATTGACTACATTTGAAGTGCTACTCAATACAAGTACAGGGTATAGAATTAGGGCCTTAATGTGCACCATTCATACAAATGTTCAGTCAGCATTTTGCACACAAAACATAGCTAATCAAGTCATTTCATGCAGCCAGCTATTAGGGAAGACCTAACACAGTTCATGATTGGACTATATTGGTAAGAAAAACACATGTCTCACGGGACATGTAGGCAGGGAGCAATTTGAAATACAATACCAACAGACTGCTGTACTGTCTAGGATTTCAGCCTTATGCTGCAAAACCATGCTAAGTGTATTTTATTTTTTGCATATTGTTATACAAAGTTGTATTACTACAAATAATGAATTATACTCCTTTAAGCAGTCAGCAGTGCACAGTCCAAAGCACTTTAAAGGCAGGCCTCTCCAATAAAACATGAATATATTATCTTCTAGCTCAAGCCCATCAGGCCAGTGTGATTTAATGCCGCTCATTATGCAGAAAGGAAACAGCTTTAGCAAGAACAGAAATGCAGAATCCTCCAAAGCATACCTAGCATTACACTATGTAAACGAATACAAGGAAATAAATTGCAGATGGCTTATTGAAATAACTCCACCGATAGTCCATTGTGCTCATCTCCTTGAACTCTCAAGAAACAGTTATTCATTTCGTTACATTGTTGACACCATGTTGGTTTTTTTCAGATCTTCATTACTGGGGGAACAGGGCCCTCTTCCCTCACTTACATCACTCAGTTGAGAAAAATATAGTCTTTATCTGCTCTGAAACCAAAAGTTTTTCTATACCATTTTTGAATTATTTACATATACAGGTTTAGTTAAATTGGTGCAACCCCTTAGCATTCCCAAAGTTATACCTGTAAGAAGGAATGCCTATGGGTATAGTTATTTACTGTAATTGATCCCTTCCCCTAGATGGTAGTCTTGCTCTTGTTCTTTCTTTCCCCCCTCCACCTCCCTCCACCCCCATCGTTCCCTTGATGTTTCTCTCAAGTTAGGCTGATAAATGGCAGAAAGCAGATGTATACCGACTTGCTGTTCGGCTTTAACTGTGGAGTCCAGATACCAACGATCCTGTGCCATGAAAGCCTAGGTTCCCCCACTCCAGTGTGCAGTGCAGAGGAAAGCAAGTTCTTCCTCATTTCCCTGAAGAACCCTCTGGATGCAGGGCAGAGTGGCACGTAAGCACACCTTAAAATTAGAAAAGGAGTACTTGTGGCACCTTAGAGACTAACCAATTTATTTGAGCATGAGCTTTTGTGAGCTACAGCTCACTTCATCGGATGCATACCGTGGAAACTGCAGAAGACATTATATACACACAGAGACGATGAAACAATACGTCCTCCCACCCCACTGTCCTACTGGTAATAGCTTATCTAAAGTGATCATCAAGTTGGGCCATTTCCAGCACAAATCCAGGCTCTCTCACACCCCCCGCCCCCAGAAACACACACACACACACACACACACACACACAAACTCACTCTCCTGCTGGCAATAGCTCATCCAAACTGGGGCGGAGAGTGAGAAAACCTGGATTTGTGCTGGAAATGGCCCAACTTGATGATCACTTTAGATAAGCTATTACCAGCAGGACAGTGGGGTGGGAGGAGGTATTGTTTCATGGTCTCTGTGTGTATATAATGTCTTCTGCAGTTTCCACGGTATGCATCCGATGAAGTGAGCTGTAGCTCACGGAAGCTCATGCTCAAATAAATTGGTTAGTCTCTAAGGTGCCACAAGTACTCCTTTTCTTTTTGCGAAGACAGACTAACACGGCTGTTACTCTGAAACCGGTCTTAAAATTAGAGAGCACCAAGTGCCATAGTGATCTACGCACTTCATTTCTCCAGGGAGCCACCCTGATGTTCTCCAAAACCCTGGCCAACAAAACAATGTGCACAATTCCTTTGAAACCAGACTACAAGAGACTATTATTTTTTTAAGCCATAAACACTCTTAATGACATGAGTGAGGATTCCATCTGCCTAGGAGCCAGTGTCTTGCGTGCCTCCATTGTGATATGCAAAGTCCTATGGATTCATCCGTGAAAAGGAGACTAGTGGAGGCTTTCAGACCTTTCCTTGAAGGTACAGAGTATTTGGTAGTATCCTGTATTCAGCTCTTAAAGACGTTATGAAAACAAAAAGCTCTCCTCACTTTGGCTTCACATTGCCATAAGCCAAAATCCACAGGCCACAAGTACAGACTCAGCCAGTTGAAGTCCCACTAATAGTGGTTTCATAAATCCAAGTCCAAACCAAGCCATACCAGGACCAAAAATAGTTGGGTTTCAAGCACCCTCTCATCAGAAGTTTCTCAGATTAACAGTGAGTTGTGCATTCACTTTTACTTCAAGTAATTTCTCTTATTCTGGCTTCAGCTCCCCAATCCTTTGCAATGTGACAGAAGCGCCCTTAGGAAGGAAGGTATCTGCATAATTCCATGCCTCAACAACTGACTTATCTTGATTATATTGCCGGAGGGTGCCTGCCAGGCAATGCCTCACCCTCTGCTGAGGTTTCAGACACTGGGAAAGATTTAACTATCCCAATGCCTTATTCATCAGGGAACATAACTTCAAGGTTAGCCTATCTCAACCCACTTGTGTGTGTGTGGAAAATGGGGAGTCTGATCTCCTGACAGTGTTTGATTCCCTGGGCCCAGTATCACAGTTTGTCTTTTCAGCAGTTTCTAATGTCATCCTTCCAGACAGACTAGCTTGTGTTCCACAGAAGAATAGATGGCACATCAAAATCTCAAAGCTGCTGGCAAACCAGATTCTTCCAGCAAATCTGGTGGAGCCAAAAGAGAAGAAGAGACGAGACAACACAGCGGAGGCTGTCAAACTCAACAAGCAGAGGGAATAATGAACAAAAAGTACTACCACTGGAACTGGCCATGTTCTTTCATTGGGCCATACTATACATCCTACTCCTTTCAAGGCCTTGCATGGTCTGGTAAAGTAGAACATACTGCTGGAAATTTTATCTTTCACTCTATGGAACTGAATTCATTGGATGAAACACCAAAGAGAACAATATTACTACTTTTATTACAGTTTAATCCAGAATGCCCCACTGCCCCCACTCATCAGCTCAGGGTCCATTTGGGCTAGGTGCTGTACAATCACATATTAAGAGCATGCCTGCCCCCAAAGATCTTAAAGTTAACAGTTTCCATTTGAGTACTCCTAAAAAAACTCCGGATAGGTGGGACCATTTTGGTTTAAAGAACAAATCTTTCACACCCAAAACACTGAACCCAAAAAAAGCCTTTTTGGGATGTTAAGATGGTTAAAATATTGAAAACTTTGTGAATTTCTGGTTCTCTAAGGAGAAAACAGAAGTGCCAAAATATCATAAGAAGTGAGAAATGCCAATTTAATGTTCTTACACTAAAACTAAAATATATCAGAAGTTATATGAGTTTTCCAGATTAATTTTGCAGACTTTGAAGTCCAAATAAGTACTGGAGATTGAGCCACCAACTGGAAATAACTAAAATCTATATTATGTGAAAATTTATGAAGTGAAAATGGTTGGTTTAAACACAGAATTATCCATACAACTGCACAGAGTTGTTCACCATGAAAGATCCCAGAGTTGGAACAGTGATAATAAGGTATGTGGGCAGGTACTGTCCAGCAAGTCCTGCAAAGTAGCAAATATAAAAACGCGTCGGGGGAACAAACAGTAAGTATGAGAGACTACAGAGAAAACTTCTAATGGTGACTGAGCAATGGTCACTAAGCTCCAGGCTTAAGTAACAAAATGAAAAATAGCATAGGTAGGGGTGGGGGTACGGGGGAGAGAATGTTTGAGATCAGAGTCAGCTGTCTAAATGGCAGCTCAAGAATTTGTGTGTGGCTAAGGGGAATTAAACATTTATCCTTTTTGGAGATTTTCAGAAACCTCACAGGTTAGCAATGAATAATGAGAAAAAAACCCTTGCCTTGCTCTAAGTATGTGCAGGAAATTAAATTACTTTCTATGTGCAGAAAGTGACAGACAAACTCATTACAATAACTAATGAAGACGCAAGTTTTAGGGATCCAAAAGAGCACAGAGAGGTGCAGTGAACAAGTGAGTTTTAGAAATAAACAGAACATGGGTAAGAACCTGAAGGGTATGAAGAGCAAGTCAGATCACATTTCCTAGAGCCAAATCTAAAGACACCTGAGAGCAATGCACTTACCAGAGTTATCGAGATAGTACTGTGAAAGAAAATGGGAAGTGTAATCATATGGAGCTATTCATTCAGTCATTTTTGCATGGTTGATAATAGCCTTCCTCACCACAAATGCTGCATTTAAGCATGTTCCAGTGGAATTAATTCCTTTAGAAAAGCTTCCACAAGCTAGCCAGCAGGTCAGTAGCCAGAAGATTTATCCTACTTGCCATCAGTAGAAGGTTTCTGGCTACTGTTCTGGGCAGGGAGAGATGTCTCCCACTTCATCTCTGGAAGCTCTCTGGTTCAGCTTCCAAGCCCTCCAAGAGAGGCTCCATCCTCCCCAACCTCCTCTTCCCAAGCTCTGTAGAAGGGTGGCTCCCTTCCCCATCTCCTACATCACTTACCTAATACTCCATTCTACAGCACTTGCCCTCTCTGATTTTTAATTTGTAAACTAAGTAGGAGAATGGATATGCTGATGGGTGCTTAGCCATCCATTTCATGGCCCAACAGAGTACTATTTACCAGCACAAGAGCATCTCTTAGGAGTCAAGGGTACAGATAGACTGCACCTTGCCCAGAGATATGCCTCTAGTCAGAGTATTATTCCAGAATATTTGCAGTTAGCAGTATTGACCAAAGTGAAAAAAAAAATGATGGGGCATTTCCAGGTTTTATCCCTAACCTGAAGTTCTTTCTGCCCAGTATGTCTTATGCACTTTTTAACAGCCAGTCCAAAACTGTTAAGAACAAAGTGAATAATTTTTCAAGATTCTTCAGAAAGGGCCAAGTTCTTTGTACTAAACTAACCCTTATTCGGGCACTAGTTTCAATGGGAGTTTTGCCTTGGTAAGGATGGATTTTAAGGGATTCTGAGGCCTTAAGAGCAGTACCCATGTTAGTTAAGACACTGACAATGGCAGGCAAAAAAGTAATGACCCTAGTTTTCTCTGTACTGTACCAAAGCCAAAATAAGAAATTCTGCAGATGTGAACAGGATCCCAAACGTTCTTACAAAAGGAGAGGATAACCTGCTTTAAGTTCAGCTGTGCAAAATTGTGATGAAAATTGACAAACCTCAGCACAAAATATCTTTGCCTAGCTTTTTGCACAACAATAGATAATAAACTTACTTAAATGTAGTCCTTGAAGTGTGTAGACAAATCGAATTTTGTCATAATGCAAGGTTTACTTGACAAGGATCCCTCCCCCTTAACTAACCAGGGGGAAGAGGGAGTGGGAGTGCCTTTAGCAATGGAAGAAGTACTGCTGTCCCTCTATTTAACTCCCAAGCAAGACAAAACACAATGAATTAGCATTCACAATGCCCTCACTGCACTGCAGTAATTTACACCCCACCACAAGCATGTGATATCACTCATGAAGTATTTTAAGTAGTTTAATATGTTGCATTGTGAAATAGAATGCAGCATCCTAGAGAAACTCATTCCACATTGTTGTGCATTTCAACTATAGCCATGAGATGACGGCAACTAAAGAAATAAATGATACAGTTAACAGTGAGAAGGAGCCCACTAGGTGGAGTTTTATAAAACATCATGACCGTGTTACGCCATTTTCCTCTGGAGGCGATGATTCCGATTGTCCGGTTAGAACTGTTGCAGTAGAAGCTTTTAATAAAACAATGCCATTTAAAAAAATCATAATATTTTGTCCCGGAGAGTAAAGATACTTTATTAGTGGATAATTTCATGACCAAACAACAAAATTGTAAGAAAACATGGCTGTAATACTACTAATCATGTCTCACGGCTCAAACACACTGCTGTATATTTCAGGAAGCCATTTCTGCTCTGACAGTGATTTCCATCTTGCGAGGTTCTTTATTTAGTAAAAGGAGAAGGGAACTTATCTTGCTCTAACACATCACCGTAGAATCAAGATATTAAATTTGCTAAACCAATGATCTAATCCAGTCTCGCAAATCCCATGTCTACATGGATTAGTTCTGAACTGGAAATCGGAAACAATTACAGTTGGCGAGTCAGTGCCAATGAGTCTGACACAAAATTATCTGTGATGGCATAGATGATTCAAGTTCTTGACAGGTAAAATTTGAGTGCTAATGTTAGTTGAGTGCTAATGTTAGTTGAGAGATAAGTGTTGTTTATAAAGTCACATTCCCACTAACGCACATTTATCAGAAGTGACAAAGTACTGAACATCTTCAGCAGGGCTTGCAGGCGCAGCATTAAAGGAACATTTACCCTCCAGAAACCTGACCAAGCTTAAGATTGACGAGTATGGGGGATTTGTTAATTATTGGTACAGCACAGATTTTTCCATTTATGCCTTTGTTAGAGTGAAATAGAATTCAGGCCAAAACAAATACCTTCATGTGAGCACAAATGCAATATTAGCACTCGTAAGGTGCCAATGTGGTAATTTTGAACATTCCTTGAAATGCTACTTTTTATATTATCACTCCACTCAAGTCAGTATTTGTTTTTCTACCTTTATGACACTCCCCATGTCAATCTTCTCTGGTAAAATGGCACAAATGATGGTGTCTATAAAGGTCTCGTTTTCCACTACAGTCAAGAAAGTGACTACCCCCACCCACTATGACCTACAGCTTATGATCTGTTCATGTAGAACATGTAATATAGTACAGCAGGAACCAGATTCAGCTCTAGTGTAAACAAATGAGTGCAATTTAATTTAGTATAAATGAAGGCTAGGGAAAATGCATCTGCTTAGAGCAGGACTGAATCTATGCCGCCTTCAATTAAAAAAAAAACCCACAAACCTTTTCTACTCCCAAGGGAGATAGTAATCATCAATATAAAAAGGAAAGGAGGACCTGTGGCACCTTAGAGACTAACAAATTTATTTGAACATAAGCTTTCGTGAGCTACAGCTCACTTCATCGGATGCATTCAGTGGAAAATACAGTGGCAAGATTTATATACACACAGAACATGAAACAATGGGTGTTACTATACACACTGTAACCAGAGTGATCACTTAAGGTGAGCTATTACCAGCAGGAGGGGGGGGTGAGGTGAGACGGGACCTTTTGTAGTGATAATCAAGGTGGGCCATTTCCAGCAGTTGACAAGAATGTGTGAGGAACAGTTGCGGGGGGGTGAGGGGGGGGGACGTCAAGAATTATAACATTCAAAAACCAGTTGGAGAACACTTCAATCTCTCTGGTCACTCGATTACAGACCTAAAAGTTGCAATTCTTCAACAAAAAAACTTCAAAAACAGACTCCAACAAGAGACTGCTGAATTGGAATTAATTTGCAAACTGGATACAATTAACTTAGGCTTGAATACAGACTGGGAGTGGATGGGTCATTACACAAAGTAAAACTATTTCCTCATGTTTATTCCCCCCCTTCCACACACTGTTCCATAGGGACCATTATAAATGCTTCTCCATCAGCTAGAGCAGTGGTTCTCAAACTATGGGGTGGGCTTCCCAAGAGAGATGCAGGAATGTGTCATGGGAGGCATGAGCTGTGTGCTTTAGAGCGCTGGCTGTCAGCCCTGGGTTGGGGATAAAGGGGATAATCGGAGCTCTGCCACCCCAGGGCTGACAGCCAGAGCCCCACCACTCAGGTTCGGACTTTCCTCCCCCACCCCCCTCAAACCCTCACCAGGAGGTAGTCCAGGCTCAAGCTCTACCCCCCACCCAAGCCCTCACCTGGAGGCAGTGGGGCTCCAGCTGTCAGCCTCAGGGTGGAAGCAGAAGCACAGAAGTGAGGGTGGCAATGGGCCACTAAGTCTGCTGTGAAAATTTATATTGACAAACATCACTTTTCACATTGCCAACCTTACTTCTGTGCTGCTTCTGGTATGTTGCTGCCTTCAGAGCTGGGCACCTGGCCAGCAGCCACGGCTCTCCGCTCTGCCTTCGGAGCTGGGTGGTGGTACATGTACTTTTTTGGGGGTGTAAACGTCTGCAGACACAAAGAAGGGGGCTCCATCAAGCAAGTCTGAGAACCACTGAGCTGGAGGGAGGGAAGCAGACACTGTTCAGTAACAAAAAGTGCTTCTTCTCCCACATGGATCTAAGTGTTCTGCCAGCCCGGGGAAGGATAGATCAAAACAAGGGAATAATATTAGGTCTGATGTAATGCCAGTGTAACGCCAGGTGGGCTACGCAGTCCTTTTCCTTGTTAATCTAGCTTATAATGGAAGGAATGTATGTCATCTTATTGGAATTCTGCTGACAGAATTACAGTTGGTAGCCTCTTCCTGATGCATTTTCATGTACAGACTAAATAAATCATGGTGCGTTGGTTTGTTTATTTATGAGCAGGAGAGAAGGGATGGAGAAAGCACTGTCAGACTAACTCTCCCCCTAAGCCACTTATTTCACACACTGTATTCATTATATCTCCACAATTTGTGATAAGTAAAGGCATCTACTTTTTCTTTACCCACTCCACACTTTCAAGGCTTTATGATTACTCACCATATGTGCCAACGCTGAGCCTCAAGTCACTGGGAGTCCAACACACACACCCACGACAAGTTCTTCAGTGCACAAGCCACATGATCTTTTCAACATATTGATCCATTACTGCTTTGGGTTCCTGTTTTCAAGGATCACTTCCACGGATGGATGATTAGCCAGTTGTATGGAACACCGACCAGTCTCACAACCAGCAAAGGGATCCAATGGTGGAACAAGGTAAGAAGCTGCAACTTGCAGACTTGAGAGAACTGTTACATTTCACCTCGGTCCTGCTTCTAAACAGCACAAAGAGGAATATCACTGCACTTGGAGTTTAAACTTTACATAATTAAACTTTTCTCCTTGGGAAGCAATACCATTCTTTAACGAGGACATTTTTCCCACTTATCAAATAAGATCCTGCATACATCAGCTTCATTTTGATTTCTAGGAATTAACTAGCCTGCTGCCACTCCTTAATGTTGTGCGGGATTTCTTGTGTCATAGGATTACGCTGTACAAATTAACTAATCTCCCTATGTTAATCTCTTTGGGGAATGGGTCCTCTTCAGTTTGATTCCCCATGCTGCATCTGCAGTTTAACTATTGACCCTGACACACACACACATACACACACTGAGCGGGTGGGGGAGGGGGGGAAAAGAGTGTCACACATGTGTTACAATGTGACCACACCCACAAATCTTTGATACCGTATCGATAAAATGCAGAGTATATATGGGAAAAAACAGTATATAGTTTGCCCAGGATATCAGAAAGAAATATTGTTTTTCATGGTAGCACCATATCAGTTATAGTATTATGGGAAAAAAAATCACAGAATTCCTCTGGTGCAAAAGGCTATAATTACCCTCAGCAGCCAAAGAGTTATACACACGTTAGTGACTTAAAAGAACATTGCTCATTGACCTTGTTATGGAAATACACCAAAGGGAGATTTTAAACCATTCAGCTTTGATCAAATGGATGGCAAACGCCCTTGAAATCAAATTAGTGTAGTGCATAAAACCATATTCAGGACCTCTGAATTTTGATTTCTATTAATTTGTTTATTTTACACTCCAAAATGTCAGAAATAGCAAAGTACTACTGTTTTTGGCTCTGTCCTGAAATGAGCAAACTGACTTTTTTGAAAATGTGTGTTTAAAAAAAAAAAAAAGATTGCTCCCAGAAAGAATGACTATTTAAGACTGTATAAAGTTATAAATCCTTGAAAATAAGGGTTTATAAATGAAACACTGGCAGAAGCATAACTAAGGGAGCAAAAACAAAGTATTTAAATGTAAGCCACTGGCAGCATTTATTAGTTTTCAGTTACACATGTTTAAAAGTGTACTGTAATTCTGGATTAATAGATGGAGTATTAGATTAGATAGCCACTTTTTACATCATCACACCTCTCAGTCAGTATTTGTTTTTTTGCCATTCTGACATGCCCATCCACATCAATCTTCTTTGGAAAAATGGCACAAATAATGAAGTCTATACAGGCCTCATTTTCCACTACAGTCAAGAAAGACGACTTAAAGAGAATCTAGAATGATACATTTGAAAAACCCATGTCTTTATAGGTACATTAATTGCTTTTCAGTGGTCTCCTTATCCCCGCCCCGCCACTCATAACCGCAGGCTAATTCCCGATTTAGGCAGAAAGAACATGATTGACAGTACTAATGGAGCTTTACTTTTTCTGCTGCTGAGGGGATTTATTTTGCCTTAAACTGATTAAAATATTTCAAAAACAAACTTTGATCATGTTAGGGAAGTGCTACACAATTTCAGAAAAACCAGGAAGTCAAATCTAAATTATGTAACATCAAAGTTTGGTTTGGGTTTCATCCACACACAGGGGTATAAGACTACCCAAACAGAGTTCCTTCTATTTAGGTCTTTGGACCAGGGAGGTGCCCTTATTAGGCAACATTTGGCCTAAAATTCCAAGATGTAATTTTGGGTGCCCAGTCTGAGACAGTTTAAAAAGACCCAGTTTTCAGAGAAATACTGAGCACCCACAATCCATATACTAAGCCCTTTTACAGTATAAAGTTGGAGATATAAAAACTGAGGCACCAATACTAGGCATTTCTGAAAACTGAGGTCATTTATGCCTGAATATTCCAAAGAGAAAAGCTCATATTCAGGTTTCCCATATTCTTGTAATGGAGGGAGCTGGATGCTTGACAAAGTACTGTGCAGTCATCTTATGGAGTATAAAGATGGAGGGAAAGTTGGCTTCCACCCCTCCACCATTAGTCAAGCTTACTGGTTAAGGAAGTGAGTGGCATGGGTGTTTAAAGCCACTCAACACACCCCTCCTGAGCAGAGAAAAATTGTAACATGTTTAAAAAAAAAAAGAGGAATGAGAGAATATTTAGGTATAGAACAAGACTTCCTGAAGGTGTACAAGTATGCCTCAGATGCTTTCTTTTACTTCCTCAGCTTTATCTAGACATTGCGTAATTCCTAACAAGAGCCTGAAGAGGTAAATTAGATACAAGGATTTAGTACAGAAGACATGCCTGTTTCATGATGAACGGGCAGGAGGTAAAAATTTTAAATGGTCAGAAAGATAAAAAAAATCCAGTTTTTTTAAAGAGTATATTAATTCACCAAGTTTAAATGATTTCTTTAACTATCTACTGCATGTAATCAGTTTTCAGGGTTCCATAAAGCAAGGATCCACAATCCTTGGAGAGCAGGCGGTTGCTGATACTTAAATTCTCTTGTTAAATTTCTCTGTTTAATAGCTAATCACATTTTTATAACAGGCATGAAGCGCTCTACAAGACCCTCGCTGAGCTGTTCCTCTAAATCAAAACCTTATTCCATCCTTCTACTTGCTGGCAGTGGAGTAGGGTTACTTTTACCATTTATGGTTGTAAAACCCATCCAGCAATTTTTTTTTTCAGTTACAGTCTTTTCTTTCACCTACTCTTCCCTTCTCTGCCTTGCTCTAAGAAATAGATATTCCAGGCTCAGGCAAACGATGCCAGATGCAGTGCTCTGATCTTTAAACCTTTCCTGTTCTTCCAGGGATCTCTTATAGCCTCATTAATACACCCAGCAGCAGGACAACTGATGGATTAACACAGTGCGAGCTCTAGAGCAGTGGTCGTCAACCTTTTCAGACTCTGGATCCATCTGTAAGCTTTGACGGTCTGTTGCAACCCAGAGACCCCCAGCACTGCCCTAGGCCTGATACATCTGCCAACCCCCAGCTCCACTGCTGAGGTGAATGAGGATGGGGGACTCAGAGCTAAGATGCAAGATGTTCCAGACAGCTCTGAACAGCTGGGGAATGTCCCCAGTGGGAAGTGATGGTGAGCCAAGACACACCCCCAAAGCACACAGCTTCCCCCCCACCCCCAGCGGCAGAGAGTATAGCGTGGGGAAATTTGGGGGCCTGGAGATGAAGTGGGGAGATCAAGGGATCAGGGAGCGTGGTGAGGAAAGAGTTGGAGGTTTGGGGGCTGGAGAAGGATATGGAGGCAGAGAGGGGTGTGGACGGGGAAGAGAGCTCCAGCTCCCAAAAGAGACAGCCTCCACACATGCACACCTGGGAGGCAGAGGGTAAAGCAGTTGGGTGCAGAAGAGTCAGAGATGCAGTGGGGGAAGGAGCTGGATGGTGTGTATGGAAGATGGGGTTTTGCCCAGCTTCAGGGCAAAGGGATACACATTGGGAGGCTGGTACTTATTAGAGAACGTGACACCAATGACTCCCTCCTGACTCCTGTCCCGTGGGGCTGGCTGAACTCAGCTCCCCACTCTGGGCATCAGTGCTGCTCGGGTTTGTCCCAGCCATACTGATGGAGGGAGCCAGCTAAGGCAAATTTTGAGAGTGTGAAGAAACCAGGTGCCTGGGGATCAGAGCACCACTCACCCAAATCTGGCCTGGCTGACCTCCCATGATGGAGGGATGACTGGGCCAAACCTG
Organism: Caretta caretta; assembly: GCF_965140235.1. Lineage (NCBI taxonomy): Eukaryota > Metazoa > Chordata > Testudines > Cheloniidae > Caretta > Caretta caretta. The sequence continues at coordinate 136,172,515 of NC_134207.1, forward strand.
ACTGGTGCTGTAGGATGTTGCAGTGCCCAGATCTGAGCCCAGCCAATCCTGCTACCCATTCTGGCAACCCAATTTTGAGTCATAACCCACAGGTTGAGAAACCAGAATTCTCTCTAGAATCCCACTTTGATTCTCAGCTGACGTAATACGACACACACAAGGTATAAACTAATAGCAATAGACTGCACAGTCTTAAGGGCAGAGCATGTCACTTACTGTGTTCTGTACGTATAGCACCCCATACAACAGGGCTCAGATCTCAGTTGGGGGCCCTAAGGCATTCTGCAATATAAATAATAAACATCCAGTGTACTGGATGGGTGAACAGGGAGAAAAACTATACGGTTAAATCTACTCTAGTATCAGACCACCTCTGAAGAGAGAATACATTTTGGAATCAAAGAGTAAAGCTGTGAAAAACCCTTAAAATATGCTGTCCAATTCCAGGCACACTTTTATTAGACAGGATATTAGTAGAACTGGTTAACTTCTGTTAGAATGGACTCAAACCAAAACCCCAGATTCAAATATGTCTGAACTTTGCCAGAGTTCAGAACAGGTCTAAAACCTCACATATCTGGCTCATCGCTACTTTCTGTGGATGCTGCACATCCTTCCATAGGACTAGGAGATTGGTAGGACTGATACCCATCTACCTGTGCCTGCCCTCACACAATGCCAATATGATATTCAGAGGATTCTTTGCTCAAAACTTGGGGAAGGGAAAAACTCCTTACCAGCCCCATATCTGACAATCTGATAACCCCACGAAACATGTTACCAGACAGTGATCACCACTCAGAGATGCAATCAAAGCAGTGGTAGGCAGACTGAGCAGCTGGAAGGAAGTTTTGGGACAGTACAGGGAAGAGTGGGATGAAAAGGAGGAGACCACCTCTCTTCCCTTAATCCCAACATCCATCCTTTCATAGATATTTATATAGCCCCTATGACTGTAGTACTTGAGTGCCTCACAATCATGAATGTATCTATCTTCACCTCTGATTTAGGAAAGCGCTATGAGATTTATTGACAAAAAGCACTAGGTATTATTATTATTACCACCACCTCTGGGTTTTTTTGTTTTTGTTTTTTACAGATGGGCAAACTAATGGACTCACACCGGTAGTCTGTCGCAAAGCAGGGAACCGAGCCCAGGCTTCCCAAGTCCTAACCACTGGCCCATCTTTCCTTTCAGGATGCCTCATGTCTGTTCTCCCCCACTCCTTCAAAAGTATCCCCACAGACTCCATCTTAGTCCCTGCACTGTCCCAGCATCTTCTCCCCAGCTCCTGAACCCCCATGTCCCATGCTGACACCAACCTCTCCATAGGGAAGAACTAATAGCCTGTGTTGGACAGACAAAAAGATGGGAGATGAGATGATGCAGAGGCAGTGAAGGGACCAACATGGAACCAGAGCATTCTGTGGCCAGGGTAACCATTGCTAAAGAGCCAGAGGCATTGGAAAGTATTTCCTGGTTTTCAAAGGTTTACGTTTAGCCACCCTCTTTGTTTTGTGATAGTAGAGGGTTCTTTAATTTAGCAGCCTTGTCCGCATACAGCTACTTCTAGACTATGATAAATATATCTAATCTTTGTGAAATTAAAGAAAATTGAGATTCTTTAGACTCAGTGTAAGGCACATTTTCCAGACCTCAGATCATTCTTCTAGTTCTTTCCTAACCCCTGTCCAATGTATCAACATCCTTTCTAGGATGTGGACACTAGAACTCAGAAAATGAAATTCCTGTCCACAGGCATTCCCAACCCTTCAAAACTTTTTTTCATTCGGACTCCAAATGAAAAAAAGTCAAATTTCAAATTTTCTTGAAGAACAGAAATTCAAAAAATAAATAAAATTATTCAAAAACATTCAAATGTTTCAATTGATATCAAAATAATAGTTTCAATTTTAACATTATTGTATCATTCCTATTATAATGTAAAAAAGGAAAAGGAAACAAGAAAGTAAAAATAATTCAACACTATCATTGAAAATTTCATCTAATTTGACATGTTCTCATGGAACATTTAAATTTAGACAAAAATTGCTCTGTCAAAAAATTTTCAGCCTGCTCTCGACTGGACACAATATTCCAGTAGTCTTTCTTACGCAGTATACAGTATTAATGCCACTTCCCCCACTTGTATTTTTCCACTCCCATACAATCCCAGATATAGACAAACATGACAGATTTGCCACTGAACATCTCCTGCTAACTATCTTGTACACAAATCACTACAATTGCTGTGCCCTGTTGCCAAGGAAAGAGACTAGGATGTTATCCATTAAATCATGAATTGAAGGGGTGCTGTTGCTTAAAAAAAGTACTTCTCATTTTCCAATGCAAGATTGAAACATTGCAATCCATCTATTCACTTTTAACATAGTTAATTAGTTACAGATAAATGCCTTCAAGAGCTGTGAAAGGAGGGGGTGGGGGAGAAGAACCTTGCCATAACCCCTGCCCCCAACAGGGAACAAGCAAAAAGGCAGGCTGCTTGTTCACCAAAGTCATGGGCCAGATTATGATCTCAGTGACATCAGTGCAAATCTAGAGTAACTCTACTGAAGTCAATAGAGTTACCCTGCATTTACACAAGCACAACTGGGAACAAAATCTGGCTCATTAAGTTGCTTCAAGTATTCTTGGCCAACATGTGTCTTATTACAGTAGCTGAAAGATTTGAAGAAAGTTCTACTTGGATGCTGTTCTTCTGAGTAAAAAGCAAAAGATCAGATTCAAATCCTAATGTCAACAAGCCCAGGGTCAACAATATATTCTTCTGCTATGTAATGAGTTGTCAGATCTCAGCTATATTGCTGTCCCATTTTCTCCTGGGAGAAAGGAGAAATTGGTTAATCAGGTTGCTCGCAAAACAGCCTTCAGAAGTAGATACATCTGCTAGGCTCATTGGTCACTACTTGGCCTGAGTAGAGCAGACAGATAAGAGCCGATTACAGTTGATTCTTTCTTCCCTCACCCACCAAAGTCACAACGAATTGGATCTTTCAGGCATGGTTTACTGGGAAAACAACAACTGAAATGGAAGTAGAAAAAAAAAACTAACAACAACAACAAGGAAGTGAGGATCAGTTCAGCTGCTACTCAATATAGGAACAGATTTTCAAAAACTGCCAAGTTTTTTGAGCATCCAAGTTTCTACATCTACATTTTTAGTCACAGAATGTACACTTGTCAGGGACCTAACTTCAGTTATGAATCCACATATTTTCATTTACAAATCAGCTTTTACATAATTAAAATATGGTAGACATGGAAACTCTAGTGGCCAAAATCTAGGGTGTAGAACCACAGATACCAAAAAAATCAGATGTGGAAAAAGGATCCTGAAATTTTAGAGCTAGGTAAAAGCCCTTCTGAAAATTTGACTATTATGTTTCCTTTGAATGGCTCATGTCCACCTTATTTTGCAGATTGGGAACCAAGGCACAGAGAGATTAAATTATTTGTATAAGCTCACTTAGGAAGTTGGAAGGAAATGGAACCCAGCTCCATGAGCCTCTGCCTAACAACAATCACAAAATAATCTCTCTTCTATTCCCATGAGAAAGGGATCAAGGATTAGGAAGGATTTTGTATATGTCTGTATCTTCTTCCTCTTTGTCCCTTCAATTGGGATTGGTGGCTCTTGTTAGTCTCCAAGCATTCTTGTCAAGTGTGTCTTTCAAGCCAACACCAACCTTCGTATCCCCAACTTCAGCACCTTGAACCACCTTTTTTCTAGGTCTTCCTCATGGTCTTAGTTCCGTGACTACTAGCTCTTATTCTCTCTGACCAACATATCCCACCACTTGTCGTTTCAAATGACCCAGCCATCTCAGTCAATACTCCCTCAGCTGTTCTTTGATAGGGGGCTACCTGAGACAAGGCTACCTAATGAAACTGAGTGAGCCAATCTGCTTTCTGACCCAGTGCCTTACCCAGCATTCCTGGAGCACTCTTATTTCAGCAGTGAAGTGCTAATTATTCTCTCTTCCTCATTGGCCAGCAATCTGACACATACATCATAGTTGGCCTAATAATGATCTTTTACACTTTCCTCTTCTGTTTACTTGGCATATTCTTATTGCAGAGGATTTCAGAGCTGTAGCTCACGAAAGCTCATGCTCAAATAAATTGGTTAGTCTCTAAGGTGCCACAAGTACTCCTTTCCCTTTACACCAAGCACTCTTCATGCAGCTCCTAACATCCATATCCCCATTCCCATCATGGCGCAACACTGAACTGAGGTATTTATATTGTTGCACAGATTAACTCTATACAATCGAGTTTTACTGGCTTTTCATTGTCCCTCAACAAAACATCACATGAATTCTGTCTTTTGTCAGCTGATATGTAAGCCATGTTCTTTAACACAGAAGTCTATAGCTATAGGTCACTTTCCAATTCATATTTATCTTCACAGCACAACAGGATGTCATCAGCAAAAAGCAAGCTCTACGGAGCCTCTCATTTAGCTTCCTGTGTCAAGGTGTCCATTACAATCACAAATAGCAATGGGCTTATGGCTGTTTCTTGATGAAGTCCTACTTTCACAGTGAATAACTCACTGTAGCTGCTTTTCACTATGGCTGTGCTGCTCTCATATCCATGCATGATAGTCTGAACATGTGTCTCCGGCAGATTGCACGACAACAGGTACAACCATAACAATTTTCTAGGAACTCTGTCATAAACCTTCTCTAGATCCACAAACACTAAGTGCAAATTCTTGCATTTCCCCTTGTACTTCAGGCTGCAAACACTGCATCCATTGTTGACCTTCCTGATATAAACTAGCATTGGTTACAGGATGCTCCAGCTCCTCCTGAAGTCTCTTCTCAATAATTCCTTCCAGTGATTTCCTCACATGACTCATTAAGTTGATGGGCTGATACTTGCTATATTCTTGCACATCTTTACATTTGAAGATGGGGACCAATGTTATCTTCCTCCTCTTGTCGGACATTGTTTCCAGTACAGAGACTAAACTGAAAAAGTTCACCACCACCATTCCATCATGGACTAATACTTTAAATGCCTGAATTGGTATACTGTCTGGTCCTACTACCCTCCCCTGTTTCATCATCTTGAGTAATGCCTGTGTCTCCACCATGATGGTAGGCCTTGTGAGGTTGTTGCTTACACATGCTTCCCTCAATGGTTTCTTTGCATTCCCTTTCATTGAGCAGTTTCTCATAAAACCAGTGCCACCTCCTAATGATTTCACTGTCTTCCACCAGTACTCTTGTTTACATCTTTGAAACACTGCAGAGCTCCCAAGTCCTCTGGGCTGCTTTGCCTAATCTTGACTAAAGTACTGGTTTAGGGGGGTAGTGAAGGCAGCTAAAATAAAATATATAATAAATGGAAGAAAGGGGAAGTTGATAGTAATGAATATAAATCAGAAGCTGGGGATTAGGAAAATGGATAAGGGAAGCAAACAGACACATGGAGGAATCTTTGCCAAGTGACTTAAGGACAATAAGGAATCCTGAGCATGATATTGGTCTATTAACAAATAGACATTGAAGAATCATCATTAACGCAGAAAAAGAGTTCAGTAAATATTTCTGTTCTTTATTTGGGAAAAAGATGTAGTCAGATCATACGATAACATTCTTTCCATTCCTCTAATTAAACAGCAGCTACCAAAGTTAGAAATTTTTAAAATCAGCAGGTCCAAATAACTTGCATCCAAGAGTTTTTAAAAAGCTGGCTGAGGAGCTCATTAGACTATTAATATTGATTTTCAATAAGTCATGGAGTACTGGAGAAATTCTAGAAGACTGAAAGAAAGCTAATGTTGTTCCAATATTTAAAAACAATATTTAAAAACCCACGGAGTTACAGGCCTCTAAGTCTGACATCAATCCCTGGCAAGATAATGGAGCAGCAGATATGGGAACTCATATAATAAAGAATTAAAGGAGGGTATTGTAATTAGTGCCAACCAACAGGGATTTATGGAAAACAGAGTGTCAAACTAACTTGGTATAATTTTTTTTATGAGATTACAAGTTTGGTTGATAAAAGTAACAGCATTGATGTAATAGACTTCTGTAAGGCGTTTGACTAAGTACCACGTGACACTGATTAAAAAACTATAACGATATAAAATTAACGTGGCATACATTAAATGGATTAAAAACTTTCTAATAGATAGGTCTCACAATGTAATTGTAAACGGGGAATCAAACAGATATATTTTTAGTGGGGTTGGCTCTTGGTCCTCCACTATTTAACATTTTCAATAATGACCTGGAAGAAAACAAAATCCTTACTGATAAATTTTGTAGATAAAAATTGGGAAGTGATAAGTAACAAAGAGTACAGCTCACTGATTCAGAGCAATCTGGATTTCTCAGTAAGCTAGCACGGGCAAACAACATGCATTTTACTATGGCTAAATGTAATGCATACATCTAGGCACAAACAACATAGACTGCATTTACATGATAGGGAACTGAAACAGAGACTCAAAAGTATTTGTGGGTCATGGCAGACAGTGAGCTCAACATGAGCTCCCAGTGCGACTCTGTAGGCCCAATGGCTAATGGGATCCTTGGATGCATAAACAAGGGGTTATTTTGCCTCTATATTTGGCAGTGGTGTGACTGCTGATGGAATACTGCATCCAGTTCTGGTGTCCACAATTCAAGAAGGATCTTGATGAAATGGAGGGGGTTCAGAGAAAAGCCACAAGAATGATTAAAGGATTAGAAAACATGCATTACTCTAATAGACTCAAGGAGCTGAATCGATTTAGTTTAAAAAAGAAAAGGGTGACTATTATAGTCTATGTATCTACATGGCAAACACGTATATAATAATGTGTTCTTCAATCTAGCAGAGAAAGGTATAACAATCCAATGGCTGGACGTTGAAGACAGACAAATTCAGACTGCAAGTAAGGTGTATATTTTTAACCGTGAGGGCAATTAATCATTGGAGCAATTTACCAAGGGTTGGGGATAAGCCTAACTCAGATCCTAACTCTTGCTTACAGAATCTGGCTCTTATAATTCCTTCAGCTCCTGCCTGGCGACTACTTCTATTAATGATGCTTTGCTTGAATGTGTGTCTCCTAGCTGAGTGTCTCAAAATTGTTAATCATGAGTTTTGTACAGGAAAGGGAATGAGGGTGGATGAGAAGTCAAGTATTATCCAGGAGAGTAGAGCAACCAAATATTGCGGGGCAGGGGAGGGGGGGGGGAAAATAAACTTTGTCCAGATGAGGTGAATGTTTGGCTTGTCACAAGTTGTCTTGAATACATTTGGCAACTAGGTGGAGTGACTAATGGTCAGAGGGTGTTCTTCCCGCCCCTTTTCCTTTGACTACCCAATAGTCTCGCATTCTAGCCTCCCACACCTCCACCACACAGCTACCTTCTACTCTGTAAAGAGGATGTCAGCTGCAGCTGAAAGTACTGGTCTGTTGGACCCAAGCACAGTGCTTCCACATAAACCTGTTGCTTCAAATCCTGTAACGTGCCAGATGATAGACTGGGGTTTAGCAGGTTCAAGATTCCATTACATTCTAGAACATTCGACAGCTGAATGGGGAGGATCAGCACTGTGGACCCCAAAGTTAGTCTTCTCACATGTCTGCTAGACAGACATGTTTTGGCCAAATCTTACTGAAATGAGAAGAAAACACTGGTTTCAAAACAACAAGCGAAGACATCCTACATTCCTTCAAAATCAGACTGACTTATCAACCTACTGTGTCTACTGTGCTTGGAACACACTGTTGCCATTTTTGATTTTTTCTGCTGAGCCTTCATAGCGCTGGAAGAAGCACCCAATAAATAGATTTAGCGAGCCAATCTAGGAACTCCAGATTCTGAGACATACCGCTATATTTTTGGACACTTTTCTCACCATGTACAACAACTGTGTTTATAATTATTCCTGAGTTATGTACTAGAAAAGAATTTCAGTATGGATGAACTGGGGATGAATAGGAGATCTCATCAACCTGCTACTTTTACAAGTGTTCAAATGTTTTGGTCTGCTAGAAAAACCAAAGTATTTGATTGTGGATAACTAAGATGCAAACACTGACTAACAGAGCATATCTGGCTGCTTTTTTATTTTGTAGCCAATACTTTTTAATTAAGCTTCTATTAAATGAATATTTTATCATGGAGAGAAGCAAAATGCATAGGAGACAGTAGTAGGACGCTCCCATCTTTAAGGCAATGCACTTCTAAAAATCTTCAATTGGGCCTCAACCTGGCCTTCATTTATACAAGCGCAGCTATTCATGCCTACCTCTGCAGTTCTACAGCAATCAAACTTAAATGCATAGACCTCAACAGGACAAATAGGTTTTGTGTATGACAATTTTATACACTCTCATTAAATTATTAGTGCTGGAAGAGTATATGTGCAAAGTTGTACACACAAAAAATGGAGTCTGGAGTCTGAAATATCAAACAGAAAATATAAATTCAGTTCAAAAGATTAATCTAACCATATTCCCATAAATGATTCTTTCTCCATGCTGTGATGTATTACTAAAATCTTATACATGGATTTAACACACAAAGCATAAATAAAGAACCTAACATCCAGCCCTAAAATATATACTATATAAATTTGTGGAATGCAAAAGCTTAGTGCACAGAAAGCATCTCCCATGTGGTTTTGAAAAATCAAATCCTGAATTTAAACTAACTGCATAGTACTTTGGACCCAATTTGCCAAGGTGCTGTGTGCCCTCAATTCTCACATTTAAGTGAGTTGCCACACAGGATTATGCCATACATCTTGGTGCACAAGAACTTCATTTAAAGTTTTAAATGTTTTTTTTTATATGACAAGTTACATTATCATCATAGTTCATCTTTGGCTACTGCATATTCAACTATGTAATTTTTTTTAGTGTATTTTAGAGTTATTCAATGGCCTCCATTAAGTTACACATTTTCTGGTCTGGTACAATCTTTTTTCTCCTTGCCAAATACTAGTTAAATCTCACCTGAGTGTCCTAGGACATGAAATACATCCATTAAAAAGGGCACGTGTACAGTCCAAAGGGTGTGTGCTGTTTGTCATGAAGATACATATTTGAAAACAGAAATGCCCTTAAAAGCACAAGTCCCTATGGTGTCAGAGGGTTCAGCACTGCAGGAGTTAAGCAGTTCCACTTAAGTTTGTTTTGGCAGAAATTCAACTCTTTGGTCTATCCCAGCCTTGCTTTCACACACAAGACTTGGAACAATTCCATTTATCAAATCAGCCTCTAAAAGAAAAAGGAGAAAGAAAGGAGTAATGCAATTCAATACTGTTAACAATTCTCTCACTATAGTTCTATGTATGTGGTATAGAAATGAAAGGTAGAAGGAAAAAAGTTTGAAGTCTGAAGTCTCCAAAGGCTGGTTTCAAACCTTGCTGCTTCTGAACTGATAAAACTGCATTTGATAACTGTGCATTCAAATAAATTCTCAGATTAATCCTAAAACAAAAATAATGCTTCAGGATAATTTTTAGGTCAGGCTAGGAAATGAAAACATGCACTTTCTGCATACTCCAAGGGTGTCTTGCAGGGTTTTTTTATTACTACTTGGAACAATCAAAAGATAGTTGACAGTAACTTTACTTTGCTTGAATGTCTGCTAAGACTGACGCATTTCCAGTAGAAATTTTCATAGCCAGTGGATGCTCTGTATTCATTAGTTAGGATGTAGAATAATTTTATATGTCCTGATATATGTAGAAACATATGGCTATTGAGTATTTCTATTTTGAATATTTTCCAAAGAAACTGACAATGTTATTTTGACATTAATTCAAAGATAAATATTCCTATATGCATGTTTGATAAATCCTCTGGAATTAACAAGTAAACATAGAACACCCTGGTGCATCAACACTTATAAAAGGGAAACACACTTTCCATATAAAGAAAACGTTTCATTTAAGTGGGGAAGAGATTTTTTGTAACCCTTCATGTGCTACAGAAAGACAGAAAATGGTGCCAAGATGATGATGCCACGGATGAGCTAACGTAACAATTCTCTAAAGGTTCTGAGAGCTATGAGCCTACTGTTTTCCAAATACGATAGAAAGCCCAAATGTTTAATTCTGGATTACTGAGATCCTAACATAGAATTTAGCTCTGTGAGTGTATTCCGTTGTAATCTGATTTATCAACCAACATTTCATCAAGCACTGCCCCCCTCATTAAAGCCCCATTTCAGGAAAGCACTTAAGTGCATACATGACACTAAGCATGTGCTAAAGTTCCACTGAGTTCAATATGATTCAAACACATTCAAGTGCTTTCTTGAATAAGGATGTTTTTGTGAGTCAGGGCCTAAAATATTAAAGTTTTGATTGAATCAAATGATTATGAAAATATAAGCTGCACATTCTGGGCCTAATTTTCAATGGGGCCTCAACCTGGCCTCCACTCAAGCAGGTTCAGCTTTGTGCACTAACTCCTACTTGCGCACTTTGGCAGCATTAACACCTGCACAGCAAGCACTGGTATTTGTATGCAATATACAAATGAGATATTTCTTCTTCTAGGAAATGTGATCAATCATTGACATTGTTTTGCGCTTTCTTTACACCTAAAACTGAAGTAATATTTTCCAAGTTAAGGGTTTTCACATTTCATAGTTTAAAAACCATACACAACCACTTGCTTTCTTGAGGAAGGTCAAATACAATGGGCAATACAACCAGACTTGCAGAGAGACAGCAGGAGAAGGGGGTGTTGAAACCCAAGTGTGATGGCATGAAGGTCATGCTGGTGTGCCCCCTTTTGGTCGGGAGTTGTGTCGCAGGTGAGTCCTGCCTTACTTCCCAGGGTTATGAACAAGTACAGACAGACCCCTTTTTAATCAGAGAGCACCCCCTTCAAGTATCTCATTTATTAATGACAGCCATCAGCACAAGTAGAAGCTCAGATAGACCCACATACATTCATCACCTTGGGCTTCGTCCAACTAGGAGTCTCTGGCTCGTTCCTTCAGGAGACTTTTTTCCTCTGCCTGAAGACAATCTGTGGTCCAGAAACCCTTTCCAGTTCCTCCTCAGGGTTACCCCTTTTTCGTCCTTCCTTAAGCAGGAATCTCTTGCTCTCCTCTTTGAAACTGGGTTATATTAGTTAGCTCCACACTTTCTCCTTAACCCCCAGGAATCTCCCTGACTCTTCTCCCTAGAGCTGAGTTATGTTAGTCAAATTTTCTAGCCCTTCCTAAGCAGGAGCCCTCAACCTCTCTGGAGCTGAGTTGGGGATTAGCCAGCTGTTGGGCCTTTAGCAGCTTCTCCCCCAATCTGGCCCCCTTTTCCTTAATTGGCCTTCAGGCTTCTCAACTGGCCAGTCTCTCCCAATGGTTATCTCCCGGTGCCTGCTCTGCTGTGAGAGAGGAAGCCTTTATGTGGGTCACCTTCAGGCAGTTCATCGCCAGTTGGATGGGTGAGAAGGGAGCCTTGCCCTGCCCTCTCTGCAAGGCTGTTGGCCCCAGGCCCTTAAACATTAAAAGGATTTCCTCCCAAACACTTCTTACTCCCAGGACCACTTTCTCTCTTCCGGTGTCTCCCAGATCCTTGTATGTATAGCCAGACCATTTCAACTTCCTGAAGGGCTATGCCACATAACGGGCTGAGCTGACCATTAGGCCCCACTACCTTGTAAGGGACAGACTACCATGCCATACAAAGCCAACAGAATGACTTAATATATTGGGAGGAACTTCCACAAAGCACTTTAAGATATGGGCAATACTGTGACACAGGTAGGTCCGAGCGCTGCAAGGAATGTCCTATATACCTCCAGTCTGGTGGTATTGCCACATATGACTATTCAGTTCAAGTCCATATGAATTATGGATAAACACATTCAAAAGTGCCAAGTTAGTCAAACAATCCAATGTGTTCTTCATCAAGTAACTAGGATGCAGCTGTAAGAATATTTCAGATTTAAATCCCCAGAATATACTGGTAAACTGACTATCAGAAGATCTCTGCTAGGTTGATTCCATAACACCCACATACAAGATGGCAAAGACCAAGACGGTATGAAATGGGGGGCTAGGAAACCAAAGGACGAAGAATGGGGAAAAGGAAAATGGAAGCAGTAGAGATCAGAGCAACACTCTGCCTTTGACTTCTCACTCTCAATGTTCCTATTAATGGCAATTAATGTTTACAGTAACAATTACAGTTTGTAAGATCTTTGGGAAAGAAGCGGTCATTCACATATTGATATAGCACCTAGCATAGTGGTGCCCAACCAGGTGACAGCTTTTAGGTACTACTGGAAAATTAATGTATCATAATTCTAGTATACTTTGTACTGTCTTTCTAGCTAGATTCCAAGTTCCTGAGTCAGATCTTGATCTTGGAGAGTCGTATATGGCACATAACGCTGTCAAATCAGGGTCCACGTTCGTGAAGGCTAAGTTTCTGCAGAACAACAAAATCAGACCTAGTTAATCTGCCACAGAGCAATAAATTGGGAGCCTCCTATTACAGAAAGAAAAGGAGTACTTGTGGCACCTTTAGACTAACCAGTTTATTTGAGCATAAGCTTTCATGAGTTACAGCTCACTTCATCGGATGCAGCTCACGAAAGCTTATGCTCAAATAAATTTATTAGTCTCTAAGGTGCCACAAGTACTCCTTTTCTTTTTGCAAATACAGACTAACACGGCTGCTACTCTGAAACCTATTACAGAGGCATCTTTCTCATTTCTACTGCCACATGATAAATTTCAGTATCCCGGCAGCTAAAATGAGATTTACACAGAAACAAATGGCAATCGTGGTCACACTAATGAGAGCAACCTGACAGATCACCTCTCTTCTAGTGTTCTGCTATAGCACCTGAGATCAGAGGTGCTTGAGTTAGTATATTCTCTTGATGTAAACATCAGCATGCGACTGGCGGGGCATCCTTTGTGAGCAGCCCACAACTCTGGAATCTGCTCCTCTTATTGGTCTGACAGTACCTACATTTGTTCATCTTCCAGGGTCACCTGTTTACCAGAAAAACTCAGGTGACGTTCAGTTGCAACTTCTGCTTTCTACACGCACTTACAGTTCAGAGAGGCACTTCAAAAAACAAAAAGTTACAGCAGAACCTCAGAGTTACGAACACGAGAGTTATGAACTGACCAGTGAATCACACACCTTATTTGGAACTGGAAGTACAGAGTCAGGCAGTAGCAAAAGGGGGGAAAAAAGCACACCCAGTATAGTACTGTGTTAAACTACGAGAAAAAGAAAGGGAAAGCAGCATTTTTCTTCTGGATAGTAAAGTTTCAAAACTGTAGTAAGTCAAGGTTCAGTTGTAAAAGTTTTGTTCAGAGTTACAAACATTTCACAGTTATGAACAACCTCCATTCCCGAGGCATTCATAAATCTGAGGTTCTACTGTAGATAGATGTTAGAAATTTAACCCCCTTCAAAAAGAGTTGTTAAAACTAAATCGTGACGTACCCAAACCATTTATAATAATTTATCAACAAGGAGCATTGTAAGTCTCCAAACCTGGAGCCTTGTTAGTTTCAAAACAAAAACAAACAAAAAGCAAACAAACAAAAGTCTTTGTTTCATTCTTACTATCGAAGTGGTTTGGTGGAAAAATAATCACGGTTTCTACTGCATGCAATCAAAATTTTGTTTGTGGAAACAGATTAGCAGGCAGTTACTTTTTGACTGCCACTGCCCATTGTGCATTGTCAGGAGAATTACGCACAGTGGGGTATCCACAATCCATTTCAGATGGGCATCAAAATCCATTCAGGAATTTACAGAGCCTGCGGCTATCAGAGGTGGGAAGTGTTGCTCTGGATCAAGTGATAGGCAATATTGTCTGCCAAGTACACAATGCCCTCCGTTTTACAGCTCAAATATGGAAGAGGAGAAAAATAGGGAAGTTCAGTGTATTTTCCTCCCCATTTCCAATGGCTCTCTCTATACATACCATAGGTATTATCATGACGGCTGGGATTGTGCAAGTAGTCCAGGTGTTTTGCTGAAACCTTGTACACTAGTGAGTACAGCCTAGATTCTTGAATGTTTGCGATCCTGGATTGATGCACTTAGCACTTCCCTGGCTACAAAATTCTCCTCTCCAGACAACCCATCACCATACAAACCAACTCTAGTTTAGTAAAACCCAGCCGTGAGAGGCCCCCTACTTACCATTTCTGTCTTCAACGGAGAACAGATCACTCCTTTCATCTCATGTCTTCAGGAGAAGGAGGGCCACAACAGGTAGAACCATTAGGATTTTTAGGTAAACCAGACAGAGACCTCCCCTGACCCTCATGTAACACACAACTGGAAAGTCTCTCTCACCTACCAGACCTCTCAAGCTAACTGTGGAGGAAGATAGGAACCCAGGCACTAAGCCAAGAGTTCCAAAACTTTTTGCTGGCACGACCCCATTTTAATGGGGGCTTTCCTGCCGGGACCGCGGACAGCAAGGAGAATGCCATTTTGAAGAGCAGAATAGCATCCTCTGCTCAGCATGAGCTTGTACATATAGTGCATGTGAGATCATGCTGTGCAAAGGATGCCATTTTGTAGAGCAAAATGGCATCCTCCAAGCAACAAGACCTCGCACATGCCATGTGTGTGAGGTCACACTACGAGGAGAAAAATATCATCCTCTGCATAGTAGGAATTTCTGTGGCCCATCTGCTGAAGGTGCAACCAACAGTTTGGGAACTGCTTCACTAAGCCTTCTGGAGGCCATCCCAGAAGACAGTGTTTAGTAGAGGGATGTGGGGAGAGGAAGAGAAAAAGGAAGTTCTCCCAGGATCTGGGAGCAAGAATCACCACCAAAAATTCCAAAAGCAGCAGAAGGGGTGGGCCCAAATGTGAATCCCTGTGGAAAGGCACTGAGTGGGACAATTCATTCAACTGCGGGGCCTCAATACTGGTGCACGTCATTCCTCCTTATTCTCCGTTTGTGGCACATAACGGTCTACTCTCTTGTGAGTTGTAATATTTTGGTCTCTTTTTGGTAGTTGGGTTTAATGTGCAGGTGCTGGGTGGTGTTAGATGCCTGCAATACACAGGTGGTCAGACTAGATGATCTCGTGGTCCTTCTGACCTTAAAAACTCTATGACTACATATACACTTGCAGGCACCCCTGGGTACTGGTCTAAGTACTGCTAACACTTGTACCCCAGACCCACACCAAGCATCCACTTATGCCATACTGGGCACGGGAGCATGTTGTGTATATGTTTATGCCCGCATCCACACTGCCCCTTTCCAGTGCACCTTGTTAGTACTACCATTTCATAGAATCATAGAAGATTACGGAAGGGACTTCAGGAGGTCATCTAGCCCAATCCCCTGCTCAAAGCAGGACTAACCCCAACTAAATCATCCCAACTAGGGCTTTGTCAACCTGGGCCTTAAAAACCTCTAAGGATGGAAATTCCACCACCTCCCTAAGTAACCCATTTCAGTGCTTCACCACCCTCCTAGTGAAAGAGTTTTTCCTAATATCCAACCTAGACCTTCTCCACTGCAACTTGAGACATTTGCTTCTTGTTCTGTCATCTGCCACCACTGAGAATAGTCTAGATCCATCCTATTTGGAACCCCCCTTCAAGTAGTTGAAGGCAGCTATCAAATCCCCCCTCAATCTTCTTTTCTGCAGACTAAATAACCCCAGTTTCCTCAGCCTCTTCTCATAAGTCATGTGCCCCAGCTTCCTAACCATTTTTGTTGCCTTCCGCTGGACGCTCTCCAATTTGCCCACATCCTTTCTGTAATGGGGGGAGGGGCCAAAACTGGACGCAATATCCAGATGTAGCCTCAACAGTGCCCAATAGAGGGGAATAATCACTTCCCTCGATCTTCTGGCAATGCTCCTACTAATGCAG
Organism: Caretta caretta; assembly: GCF_965140235.1. Lineage (NCBI taxonomy): Eukaryota > Metazoa > Chordata > Testudines > Cheloniidae > Caretta > Caretta caretta. Next base: position 136,188,389 of record NC_134207.1, read on the forward strand.
CCCAATATGCCATTAGCCTTCTTGGCAACAAGGGCACACTGCTGACTCATATCCAGCTTCTCGTCCAGTGTAATCCCCAGGTCCTTTTCTGCAGAACTGCCGCTTAGCCTGTCGGTCCCCAGCCTGTAGCAGTGCATGGGATTCTTCTGGCTTAAGAGCAGGACTTGCACTTCTCCTTGTTGAACTTCATCAGATTTCTTTTGGCTCAAACCTTCAATTTGTCTAGGTCACTCTGGACCCTATCCCTACCCTCCAGCATATCTACCTCACCCCCCAGCTAAATGTCATCTGTGAACTTGCTGAGGGTGCCATCCACCCCATCATCCAGCTCATTAATGAAGATGTTGAATAAAATCGGCCCCAGGACAAACCCCTGGGGCATTCCACTTGATGCCAGCTGCCAACTAGACATCAAGTCATTGATCACTACCCGTCCAGCCTGATAATCTAGCCAGCTTTCTATCCACCTTATAGTCCACTCATCCAGTCCATACTTCTTTAACTTGCTGGCAAAAATATTGTGGGAGACCATATCAAAGGCTTTGCTAAAGTCAAGATATATCATAGAATCATAGACTGGGACTTTTCAGCTTGGAAAAGAGACGGCTAACGGGAGATATGATTGAGGTCTATAAAATCATGACTGGTATAGAGAAAGTAGAATCATAGAATAGAATCATAGAATATCAGGGTTGGAAGGGACCTCAGGAGATCATCTAGTCCAACCCCCTGCTCAAAGCAGGACCAATCCCCAACTAAATCATCCCAGTCAGGGCTTTGTCAAGCCTGACCTTAAAAACTTCTAAGGAAGGAGATTCTACCACCTCCCTAGGTAACAACATTCCAGTGTTTCACCACCCTCCTAGTAAAAAATTTTTCCTAATATCCAACCTAAACCTCCCCCACTGCAACTTGAGACCATTACTCCTTGTCCTGTCCTCTTCTACCACTGAGAATAGTCTAGAACCATCCTCTTTGGAACCACCTCTCAGGTAGTTGAAAGCAGCTATCAAATCCCCCCTCATTCTTCTCTTCTGCAGACTAAACAATCCCAGTTCCCTCAGCCTCTCCTCATAAGTCATGTGTTCCAGACCCCTAATCGTTTTTGTTGCCCTTCGCCGGACTCTCTCCAATTTATCCACATCCGTCTTGTAGTGCGGGGCCCAAAACTGGACACAGTACTCCAGATGAGGCCTCACCAATGTCAAATAGAGGGGAACGATCACGTCCCTCGATCTGCTCGCTATGCCCCTACTTATACATCCCAAAATGCCATTGGCCTTCTTGGCAACAAGGGCACACTGTTGACTCATATCCAGCTTCTCATCCACTGTCACCCCTAGGTCCTTTTCCGCAGAACTGCTGCCTAGCCATTCGGTCCCTAGTCTGTAGCGGTGCATTGGATTCTTCCGTCCTAAGTGCAGGACCCTGCACTTATCCTTATTGAACCTCATCAGATTTCTTTTGGCCCAATCCTCCCATTTGTCTAGGTCCCTCTGTATCCTATCCCTACCTGCCACCGTATCTACCACTCCTCCTAGTCTAGTATCATCCGCAAATTTGCTGAGAATGCAATCCACACCATCCTCCAGATCATTTATGAAGATATTGAACAAAACCGGCCCCAGGACCGACCCTTGGGGCACTCCACTTGATACCGGCTGCCATCTAGGCATGGAGCCATTGATCACTACCCGTTAAGCCCGACAATCTAGCCAACTTTCTACCCACCTTATAGTGCATTCATCCAGCCCATACTACTTTAACTTGCTGACAAGAATACTGTGGGAGACGGTAAGAAAAGCTTTGCTAAAGTCAAGAAACAATACATCCACTGCTTTCCCTTCATCCACAGAACCAGTAATCTCATCATAGAAGGTGATTAGATTAGTCAGGCATGACCTTCCCATGGTGAATCCATGCTGATTGTTCCTGATCACTTTCCTCTCGTGTAAGTGCTTCAGGATTGATTCCTTGAGGACCTGCTCCATGATTTTTCCGGGGACTGAGATGAGGCTGACTGGCCTGTAGTTCCCAGGATCCTCCTTCTTCCCTTTTTTAAAGATAGGCACTACATTAGCCTTTTTCCAGTCGTCCGGGACTTCCCCCGATCGCCATGAGTTTTCAAAGATAATGGCCAATGGCTCTGCAATCACAGCCGCCAACTCCTTTAGCACTCTCCGATGCAACACATCCGGCCCCATGGACTTGTGCACATCCAGCTTTTCTAATAGTCCCTAACCACTTCTTTCTCCACAGAGGGCTGGCCACCTACTCCCATGCTGTGTTGCCCAGCGCAGCAGTCTGGGAGCTGACCTTGTTCGTGAAGACAGAGGCAAAAAAAAGCATTGAGTACATTAGCTTTTTCCATATCCTCTGTCACCAGGTTGCCTCCCTCATTCAGTAAGGGGCCCACACTTTTCTTGGCTTTCTTCTTGTTGCCAACAGACCTGAAGAAACCTTTCTTGTTACTCTTGACATCTCTTGCTAGCTGCAGCTCCAGGTGCGCTTTGGCTCTCCTGATTTCATTCCTACATGCCCAAGCAACATTTTTATACTCTTCCCTGGTCATTTGTCCAATCTTCCACTTCTTGTAAACTTCTTTTTTATGTTTAAGATCCGCAAGGATTTCACTGTTAGGCCAAGCTGGTCGCCTGCCATATTTACTATTCTTTCGACACATCGGGATGGTTTGTCCCTGTAACCTCAATAGGGATTCTTTGAAATACAGCCAGCTCTCCTGGACTCCTTTCCCCCTCATGTTATTCCCCCAGGGGATCCTACCCATTAGTTCTCTGAGGGAGTCGAAGTCTGCTTTCCTGAAGTCCAGGGTCCGTATTCTGCTGCTTACCTTTCTTCCCTGTGTCAGGATCCTGAACGCGACCAACTCATGGTCACTGCCTCCCAGATTCCCGTCCACTTTTGCTTCCCCTACTAATTCTTCCCGGTTTGTGAGCAGCAGGTCAAGAAAAGCTCTCCCCCTAGTTGGCTCCTCCAGCACTTGCACCAGGAAATTGTCCCCTACAGTTCCCAAAAACTTCCTGGATTGCCTGTGCACCGCTGTAGTGCTCTCCCAGCAGATATCAGGATGACTAAAGTTGCCCATGAGAACCAGGGCGTGCGATCTGGTCCGGTGGTCTACAGCAGACTCCCACCACTACATCACTCTTGTTGCTCACACTTCTAAACTTAATCCAGAGACACTCAGGTTTTTCTGCAGTTTCATATCGGAGCTCTGAGCAGTCATACTGCTCCCTTACATACAGTGGTACTCTCCCACCTTTTCTGCCCTGCCTGTCCTTCCTGAACAGTTTATAACCATCCATGACAGTACTCCAGTCATGTGAGTTATCCCACCAAGTCTCTGTTATTCCAATCACGTCATAATTCCTTGACATCACCAGGACCTCCAGTTCTCCCTGCTTGTTTCCAAGGCTTTGTGCGCTTGTATATAGGCACTTGAGATAACCTGCTGATCGCCCCTCATTCCCAGTATGAGGGTGAGCCCTCCCCTCACAGACGTTCCTACCTGTGCTTCCTCCCGCTATCCTGCTTGCCCACTTACCCTCAGGGCTTTGGTCTCCTTCCCCCGGTGAACCTAGTTTAAAACCCTCCTCACTAGGTTCATGTCCACCGCTTTCCCCATATCCACTTAGCCAATTATCTCATCATAGAAGGCAATCAGGTTGGTCAGGCATGACTTGCCTTTGATGAATCCATGTTGACTGTTCCTGATCACCTTCCTCTTCAAGTGCTTCAAAATAGATTCCTTGAGGACCTGCTCCAGGATTCTTCCAGGGACTGAGGGGAGGCTGACCGGTCTGTAATTCTCTAGATTCTCCTTCTTCCCTTTTTTAAAGATGAGCACTATATTTGCCTTTTTCCAATCATCCGGGACCTCCCCTGATCACCACGAGTTTTCAAAGATAATGGCCAATGTGTCTGCAATCACATCAGCCAACTCCCTCTGCACCCTTGGATTCATTAGATCCAGCCACATGGACGTGTGTACGTCCAGCTTTTCTAAATAGTCCTTAATCTGTTCTTTCACCACTGTGGGCTGCTCACCTCCTCCCCATCCTGTGCTGCCCAGTGCAGCAGTTTGGGATCTGATCTTGTCTGTGAAGACTGAGGCAAAAAAAGCATTGAGTACTTCAGCTTTTTCCACATCATCTGTCACCTGGTTGCCTCGCCCATTCAGTAAGGTCCCACACTTTCCCTGACCACCTTCTTGTTGCTAACGTACCTGTAGAAATCCTTCTTGTTACCCTTCACATCCCTTGCTAGCTGCAACTCCAATTGTGCTTTGGCCTTCCTGATTACACCCCTGCATGCTTGAGCAATATTTTAATACTCCTCTCTAGTCATCTGTTCAAGTTTCCACTTCTTGTAAGCTTCCTTTTTGTGTTTAAGCTCATAGAAGATTTCTCAGTTAATCCAAGCTTGTCGCCTGCCATATTTGCTATTCTTTCTGCCCATCGGGATGATTTGTTCCTGCACCCTCAATAAGGCTTCCTTACAATACAGCCAGCTCTCCTAGACTTCTTTCCCCTTCATATTAACCTCCCAGGGGATCCTGCCCATCAGTTCCCTGAGGGAGTCAAAGTCTGTTTTTCTGAAGTCCAGGGTCTGTATTCTGCTGCTCACCTTTCTTCCTTTTGTTGGGATCCTGAACTTGACCATCTCATGGTCACTGCTGCCCAGGCTGCCACCCACTTCTACTTCCCCTACCAATTCTTCCCTTTTTGTAAGCAGCAGGTCAAGAGGAGCACAGCCCGTACTTGGTTCCTCCAGCACTTGCACCAGGAAGTTGTCCCCAACACTCTCCATGGTTTTGCTCCTGCTCCTGGGACACATGTTCATGCAGTGCAGTATTGGATACTGGATGGAATGAGTCCAGAAATATTTCGGAAGCTGAAGACAGTGGACCAGAAGGGTGAATGAAAATCTACTGGGATCCCATGGAAAAGATGTGTTGAATGCCAGGATTGCAATGGTATGTCCATGGATGGACCAGCATTTCTGGTCCCAGAGAACTAGCATGGAGTGGAAGGACCACTTTGTGTTAGAAACCTGGGATGACGACGAGCAGCTGCTTAACTTCTGAATGAGGAAGCAGACTTCATGGAGTTATGCCAATGCCAACCCTCCAGCAACACACCACTCAATTTCAGAAATCAAACACCCATTCAAAAGTGGGTGACTATTGCCCTTTGATAGCTGGAAACACCTGACAACTACCAGTCAGTTGCCACCCATTTCAGGGTTGAGAAGTCAACTGTTGGGATGGTAGTTGTACAGGTTTGCCACACTGTCAATACTATGATCTGCCCACAGGTGATTGCTAATTCCCTGGAATTACAGCCAGATTTCAGAGAATGGGTTTTCTGAATTGCGCAGGAACCATCCATAGAACACACATCTCAATCCTTACCCACCAAAAGGGACCAGTGATATGTGAATCAAAAAGTTTCATTTTCCAAAGTGTAGTGGACCATTGGGGTCAGTTCATGAGCACCAACTTTGAACACCCAGGAAAAATTCATGATGCCAGAGCATTCGGGAGATAAAAATTGTACTTGAGAAGGGACTAAGACTTTATTCCCCAATACATGGTTCTGTACAATGTTTCTGTGCCAACAGTTAGTTATTTTGGGGGATCTGCACACCCTGCTTCTACCATGGCTCATGAAACCATACCCTGACATTGCTGCGCCAAGAAAAAGGGATTTCAAATACAGACTGAGTAGCTCCAGAATGGTGGAGGAGTGTGTCTTTGGACAGCTGAAAGCTTGTTGGAGATGCCTGTAGACATGTCTGGATACCAATGGGGCTAACGCAGCTCACAGATTCATAGTGTGCCATGCCTTGCACAACATATGTAAGGGAATATTTCAGGAGTAAGTGGTCACAGGACAGATCTATTTTGCAAACCCTGTACAGGCAGCCAGATCCCACCCATGTGCACACTGCTCCTGGTTCGTGGTGGGAAAAGAGAATTTGCGATGCTATTTGCTCAAACATCATGGAACAGAAGGGAACCAGAAGGTTACTTGCATTGTGCCGATTATCTCATCATAGAATGTGATACTGAAGTACTGCTGGAAATGCTCATTAGAGAATTGCCACACAGTGGAGTTGTGACATAATGTGGAGGGTTTCGATCCTGCCAGCCAAAGTTAATGTACCAACTGACAGCAAACAATTATGTAAAGCCACCCCACAAGTTTAACACCTTTTGCTGTTTTGTGCTGGGGAAGGTGTATATATTTAATGCCAGCACTGAGCAATGTTTTTGTTATATGTTAACAGGTCTGTTTAAGGGCGATTTATGCGGAGCACTTAATCATTATTAAAGTACTTGAAAAATAATAGTTTTGCGAGAAGCTTCACATATTCCTTTTCCATAATGTTTTCTGACACCCCTGCTCACAGCATGTAGACTGTTACACATGAGTATTCCCAAAGTTGCAAGCTGTGAATGTTTGTTGGGATGAGGATGAGAGGTTGTTAAAGTGTAGCTTAGTGTCAGATAGCTACATGGTTAATTTTTTAGTTTTGTTTCCTTTCTCTGTGTTGTCACTTGCATTAATTACAAAGGTATAAAGATGTTCACAGTTACACGTCTTCTGTTCTACGTGCCGGTGCTGGAGACAGCAATAGTTATTTCAAAGTTTAGTTCCTTGTCATAACTCCTCCCCTCCCCTTTTTTTATGATTAGGAAATTCATGGCTGTGCCTGGGAAGGGACAGAGGGGAGAGGAGGAACAGAGAATTCATTGCATTTCTATGGCACCACAGTTACAGAAGTCACAGGCCCGGTGATGTGTTCTGAATCCTGCTCCCATTCAAAATGTGGGAAATATTTCATTGACCATACTCAGAAAACAAGGTGCGCAGTTTAAGTGAACAGTAACCTTTATGTAAAGAGAACCATGGAACATAGAATAAAACATTTTTTTAATGGGAACTGGAAACTAATGGGAAAAAAAAAAAGGTCAAATTCCCTGAGAAATATACGATGTCTCTAGACCGGTCTCCTTACCATTCTCCTCTCCAGTGCCCTGCAAAAGCTGCGGGGGGGGGGGGGGGACTGCTGTAGAGTATTGTGCATGGGGACAAACAGGGAAGTCTCCTACAGGGAGGTTGGGGCCTAAACACAAGCTGGACTACAGGGACTGGTTCAGGCTCATTGATCCCCTCCTGCATGCTCTGGAGGGGATTCCCCTCAGAGGGCTTTCAAGTGCCAGTGGAGGATTTTGTGCCAGGCATCCAGCTTGCTCCTCCGTGTCACGGCGGTGGGGTGGCTTCACCATCTCACCAGCAGCTGGAGTATTAGTATGGCCACTGGGAGGTGGCAGGCAGGCCCTGAAAGCATCCAGCCACCAAAGGCAACTGTACTTCTGAAGGTCACAATATTGGTACTTTTTAGCATCTCAGGAATGCAACTGTTGCAACCTTTTTCCTTCTCAGACAGCTTTTGCAGCCCACAAGAAAAGAGCTGAGGGTAATAAATGGTAAGAGACCTGCAGTACAGTGCTTAAAATGCTGTAATGTTTACAGTGCATGAAGGGGCCAGTTAGGGTGGGGTTCAGATCCTTTCAGGGGCAACGTCATTAGTGACACCTATTTGTTTTTTAAAGGCTGGTGGCCACCCTTTGGAGAACATAGCAGCTTTGAAGACAGGCATCTTTCCAGTCCTGGGGTGGAGATCTGCCCAACTATGCCAGAGACATATTTCTGCTAATGGTCAGCCCTCTACATATTGCTGAGTGGAGGCACTTGGTGAGCTACAAAGGTGGGCCAACTACATTTGCCCTCCCATTAAACCAGAAGAACCAGCTTGAATTTCTGCTACACCAAAAATGTGCAGAATTATGCTTACAGGCCTGGGAGGCAATTAGAAAGGAAACTGACTGTATTGTAAGCTACCAGATAGTGTTCCCATGGAAGAGGAACAGAAGACCACAAAGAACATCCACCCACCCCATAATCCAACCTGAAAATCACCAGAAAGTCCAGCCCCTATATCAAGCAAACAGCACTGAAAGGGACAAGGAAATGGTCACCTTGCAAGTGTATTTTTGTCCCATAATTTTGGATTAACTCCACAAGCCAGCCACCTCTCCACTGCTAAGGGACACAGCATTGTGTTTATGCAAGCACCAGAGCAGATCCTTCACCCACCCCTGCTTCTCCCAGCTTCTGTACAGTAGCTCAGCACAGGGAGAGACCAGACACTAGGGCCTGGGAACGGTAAACCAACATTTGAAGTATCTCAGGGTGAAAGGACCACTCTGATGTTCCTCAGAGAACCCAAAAGTGTTCTTTCCCTGGGCAGGCCTGCACCCAAGCTAGCAACCACCCCCACTGCCTTCAGCATAGCTCCTATTCCTAAGGGGAAGGGAAGATGAGTGGTGGGAGGGGAAGGTGTTTTCCGGTCTTTGAACAACCACAAATATCAAAACTGTTCCTCCCCCCCGCCCCCAGGGCTTTTTCCAAACCTGCCCCCTCCCTTCCCTTCTCTCCAGTCCGCATGGCCCAAGGACTTCTGCTGCCCAAGTTCTGGTTGAGAAATGTACAGGCTTAGGGGCACAGTGACTGCTTGTTAATCTTTGTTATAGTTTCCACTACACGCATTACAGTGATTCATGGGGTTTCAATAAAAATCATTGATTTACAGCTGTGTGTTGCTCAGGGACCATTTATCACCAGAGGAAGGGGGGATATTTCCAGGGAGGATGCACGGGGGTCCATTTAAAAAACTTAGCAGCCTTGGGTGCTGGTTCCCATAGCAGCTTGGGGTCCTCCTTAATGGGGTCTGCTGGATAGAGGAGCAGAATCACACGTTCTTCTTCCTCTGAGTCTCCCTCAGTAGACCCCAGGACCTCCTCACCCTGCCCTTCATCAGCATCCTGTCATATGATGAGGCCAATAGGGTTGAGCGGGGTTTGTTGAGAGACACTTCAAGTGCTGTACCGGCAGCCCTGGAGAGCACCTAGTCCAGCTCATCATACCAGGGGCATGTGCAAAGTCCCCTGGCAGAGAGACAGAGTCCTTCACTCTCCATTAGAAGAGCCTCAGGTGCCTATTTCCTCAAGCCTCCATGAAATCTCCTGGTACAAGTATACGTTCCTGCTGCTCCAGGCGAAGTCATAGAGGATGATGTACCCTGACCACACACTGATGACAATCTGGGTGTGTTCCAGAGACCAGGTGGCACCTCTTGGTATATGAGCCATGATCGCCTGGGCTGATCAACAGAGTTCACCAATGAACTGTTCAGAAGCGTTCAGTGCCCATCTGCTGGCAACGGGGTGGCATAGGGTGTATGCATCAAGGACATTCACACATTTAGATCAGGGTCAGGAAGTAAAGGGCTCAATGCATAGTGTGAATAGCCCTGAAGTACTACGGATACTCATGACCTGATTCACACTCCTTGCTTGTGTCTACACTGCACTAGAGAATGGTCACGGGGCCATGACACAGTGGAGGTGCGCACACACACACACACACACACACACCCCTAAATCCTTCCTGCATGCTAGTTTATTTGTTGTGTGCTCTCCTTCAGGGCTTCAGATGTGGACAAGAGGGGGGTTATGGAACAACATTGCACATGGAACCGTATACAGTTGCAAGTGTAGACATAGCCTACTACATACAAATTTGAGCCTGTAGACTTTTGTTCAGCCCCAAAGAAGATTGTTTGATTGCATCAAGTGGTCCTCTTCTTCTGCATGGCTGTGAGAAGATTTAATTTAAAAAGGAATATTTAATTCCTATTAGCCATTTGCATTATGAATATGAAGTGCCAAGCATGACCCAGCATTCCAGAGTTAACCAGACTTCTGCAAAGAACCTTATAATTTAGCTCTTTTCCTAGTTAAGATCCCATCCAACGGTCTAAACACCAAGCAGCTCCTTTCCAGATCAGCACTGCAAAAGAAGAGGTTTGTGAATACCAACGGATTTTGACCCCCTGCAAAACCATAGGTCTTCTTCATCCCCAACTTGTACACTCTGAGCACTACAGCCATATTTTATGCATCCTTGGAGAGGATTAATTTAATTTTGATTTCCTCTCTGTGTTTGCTTTGGAGGTTTTCACATATATTGCTGAAGCTGACTAGAACTTGGCAGCGAGCAGACTGTAATATGAGGTATATCACTTCAGCCTCACTCAGCCAACTTGGCCAGCACTTCAAGGAAAACAATGAGCAGGCAGTGAGGACAGCTTCATCTCATATTCAGGAGGCAGACGACTGTGGTCTAGAAACAGAGGTGGTAGGACATTCCATTTCCAGCCATTGGATTTTAAAGGGACTGGCTTTGATATATTCCAGCTGCCAAATAAAGAAGACATTACAAGACCTGGCAGATAGTGTTTCTGTCATGGAAAGAGAAGGAAGGGGCACATCAAAGTTGTTTAAAATCAATAAAATCTGCTCATCCAATGGGGCTAGTTTAATTACAGTTAGTATCTTCCAAAACTGGAAGATGCTGAAAGTAGAGCTGTGCCAAGAGATGTACCATTGTCACGATTCAAACAGCATATCAAGCAAGTGGATTTTGTTTGGGGCGAAGTCAGAGTGGGAATGGACACATATGAGCCTCATGTTCGACTACAAGAATTAAAGTAGCAAGTTTTTCCACATACAGTTTTGAAGTGTGAATACCACTTTTAGTTTTAAATTACAGGTCGCTGGACGAAATGTGAACTGCTTTGCCACCCAGTGTTCTTTTTGCAGTTAATAAACGCTACAAGTTATTAAAATAAACAAACAATCTGAATCTTAACCCATCCATTGCATTTTGAAAAGAAAAGTGATAGAGCACCACAGCAGTTGAAATATTGAACCAGTAATTGCACTATGCACAACGACAAGCAACTTCTACAGCATTAATTTGGAACTTTGCTGCTAGTTTATGTAATTTTTCATAACTGAAATGTATTTGATTCATCTCTTAATTCAAATGCTGGGTAAGTTTGTGTTTCTTGGCAATCGCAGTCAGCACATTAACACACTTAACTGTGGCTTCTTTGAGTATTAAGAACATTCCTTAATCCCACAGTGGAGTAACTATATGGACAGACGGATTTCTTACATAGCCAATTACAGCACATTGGCCATAAACATACGACCATTAGTAGAGCCCTGCGCAGATACAAAAATGTATATCTGCCGACATAAAGTGGATATCCATGGAGCTGCAGGGCTCTAGGAACAAAAGAGACCAGCAGAGCTATGGCCAGCAAGTGTCCAGGAACCGCAGCAGCAAAAGCAGCAGCATGTTGGGCTGCCACTCACAGGAGCCAGCGCCCAGCCCAGGCAGCCTCTTGGGTATGACTATGCTGCCCCCAACCCTGCCACAGGCTCACCAGCAGCTGTCCCTGGTCACAACCACACCTGAGATGGTGTCAGGATGGTGGTGAAACCAGTGGATTCTGGTAGTTCCACCATGGAGGTCAAGGAAATTACTTCTTGGGGCCAAGACGGGGTGTCCAGAGGTTGGAGGAGACTGCAGGGTTTCTGGTGAGAGATCCTGGTGCAGATACACCAGCCAAGAAGCTATAAAAAGGTGTTTATAGTGGAGCACATTCAGGGCCACCAGAAGAAATGGATGTTAATAGTTGGGTTTTATGTCACCCTAGGTGTTCTGTCATGGTGGAGTCATGGCACAGTTGGAGAGCCTCCACCCTCACAGGTCTGGGTGGAGGGGAGGGCACTTACATGCCTTCACAAACATGATCCCCTCCAGGGTATCGTGCAGTTCTCAGCTGACAATGGCCAGCTCATCAGTTGGAATTCCAGAGACAGAGGCAGAATGGATGAGTGCAAGCAGGTCCTGGTGGCAAGTTACGTTAAGAAAGTTATGGGATTTGAGACTGTGGTGTGGAAGTATAACATTGTATAAGTATAACGTTGTATAAGGGGACATGCTGGATACACTGTATATGAGAGGGCATGCCAAAACATGTTACAAAGTATCTGAGGGAGCACACGTAGGGACAGTTAGCTTTTGAATGGAGAAGCAATTAAGATAGAGCCAGCACGTCTAAGAAGCAGGCATCAGAATGGAAGGAGTGAAGGGCAATTAGTTAAGTTAACTGGAAGCTGTTAAAGGAGATTGTTAAGGGTGGCAGGTAATTGAAGATACGTGACTGGTCTCAGGGATCTCGAAGGGTGGTGACTAAAATCTTTTTCTCCTTTTGTCTGTAACTTGTTCTCCAGCAAGCTGTATAAATTAAGAGACAAGCCCCACTTGGGGGGCTCACTTCTAAATGTATTAGCAGAGCAGCTTTGCTAATAAAACAGAGTGGTCTGATAAATTGTGAGTCTGAGTCAAACTTTGACAGTGGGCTGGTTTCAAACTGGAGCCTCGCGGTCAGGGCCATATCTTCAGGACAAGGCATTGGCCATGCTGTTCCTGATTCCAGGGAGGTAGGTCAGGGTAAAGTTGAACTGGGAGAAGAATAGGGCCCAACGGTTCAGAGCCTTGACCTTGCACGGGTATTTCAGGTTCTCGTGGTCCGTAAAAATTTGGATCAGACAACAGGCCCCTTCTAAGTAATGTCACCACTCTTCACAGGCAGTCTTAGTTGCCAGGAGCAGCTTGTCCAGGATCTCAGTTTTGCTCAGTAGGTGTGAGCTTCCTTGAGTAGAATCCAATGGGATGCAGTATTTGCTCGGGTCCATGCGTTTGGGAGAAAATGGCCCCAATTGCCATACTAGAGGTGTCAGCTTCCACAACGAAAGCTTGTGTCATGTCAGGATGTATCAATACTGGAGCAGTGGTGAAGGCAAATTTTTCAAATGCATGCTGAGCCCCAGGTGACCAATGGAACTTGGAGCTTTTTTCAGAATAGGGCAGTGAGGAACTCAACTTTTTGAAAAATTCAAAATGAACCTCTGGTAGAAGTTCACACAGCCTAAAAAATGCTATAGGTCATACACATTTTGGGAAGCTACCCAGTCGTGGAAAGACTGGACTTACGTGGATCCATCTTGATGCCTTCTGGGGACAAGATGAAATCCAGTAACTCTGCTGAGGTCTGATCAAATACATACTTCTCTAGTTTAGTGTACAGACCGTGATGTCATAGTTTCTCCAAGACTGTGCAGCGTGAGTGGTGGGTTGTTCCAGATCATCCAAGAATATCAGTAGATCATCTAAGTACACAAACTGGTCCAATAGCTCTCGTAGTATATCATTAATGAAATGCTGGAAAGTTGCTGAAGCATTAGTTGGTCCAAATGGCATAACTAAATATTTGACGTGGCCATTGCAGATCCAAAAGGTGATCTTTCATTCGTCACCTTCTCAGATATGGATGAGATTGTAAGCTCCCATGAGATCCAGTTTTGCAAATATGCATGCAGTCCAACAACTTGGGGATCTGAGGTAGTAGGTAATGGTTCTGGTTTCAAGTCAAGTGTTGATGCTTTAATATTAGATTGGAACATTAAACGTGTCATATGATGAAACTTTCACTGCTCTCTTTGGGAAATTATTCAACTACTGACAGATGTGTCACGGAACATTCTGCCAAAAAATCAGAAATATTTCTAGTTTTAATCCCCCTCTGTGCCACTCAATATTTTCCAATATTTGTGGACTATACTACTTCACCCATATTTAGAGAGGTGATCTATCTTTGCTCAGAAGTCAGTCTTCCCTTCTCCCTGATAATTTGTTACTCTGCTCTGGATTCTCACATTTGTCAGTCACTCTATGTATCACACTACTATCATCACACTGCTCAGCAACATATTGCCTCTGCATAGGCAGCCCAAAACTGCATTGGTCTTTTTTTGCTGTCACATTGTATTACAATTCCATATTTAACTTCCAGATCACTATCACCACTAAGTCTTTTTTGCTCCACTGCTTTCTCTCCCCCAGTGAGCCTCTCAAAATGATTTTTCTTAACTTAAAAAGACTTTAAATTGGAAAAATGTATTTGACATCCATCATTTTTAATCTGTAATAGAGCCAAATTAATTCCTGGCAGAACTAATCAAATACTCTATTGAACTCAGTGAGTGTCATTTTGCAGTAACAAGACTTTTCTCCAGTACAAAACTTATATAATGGGAATTTCAAAAGCTTCTCAGGATTGGTTTAAATCTGTTCCCATTTTAATTCCCACCTTTAAATTAGTTTATCAAGTTCACAAATTAACTAACATCTAAATTCTCTTAAAGCCCTAGGATGCATTTAATCCAGGCCAGTGTTTTATTTATATTCAAACAGCAATGGGAGCTGGTGGGTGCTCATCACTTGAGAATCAGATCATTTATTTAGGTGCTTAAATATGGATTTAGAAATCTATATTTACATTTCTTATTTTTTGGAAATCTTGGCTAATAGGGTCTCTTACTTGAGATCTACTTTACTTTGGTCTGCATATCTCTGCCTAAATACTATCCTAAATGAGACACTAGGCTACAGGCATGCATTGTGCACTGTACTTAGAGCACAGCTACCAAAGTGGCTTTCTCCCTGCACAAATTTGCAGTGCTCCGTGCCTTCAGACAGTTTTCAATGCCTAGCACCACAAGAGAACATGGCATACTAGCACAGGCAAAAAAACATGTTATGCTAGCATAGGACTCACAACACACTTGGACCAACCGAATCCAGGAAACTGTGTGCAAACAATTAAGTCAGCCACTCAATAAGAAAAGCCCAGAGGTAAAGCCATACTATTTTTTTTTCAGTTTGATGGCTTAAAAAGCCCAGTGGCTGGGGGGAGGGAAAGACGGGAGAATGACTTTTGGGTTGACATGAAAATGTTTTGGCTTTCTGGTAAGTTAAAAAAAATTGTTTCAGGTGAAACCTACATTTTGTTTTATATAAAACATAACGTTCCATTTTGAGGGTTATTTTTTAACTTTTAAAAAGTTTAAAAAGTTTAAAGTAAAATTCAAATCCACATGAAATTTGTTCCAAACATGTCAAAACAAAGTGGTGAGTTCTTTATTATTATTATTATTCAGTTTTTGCAAACAAAATAATTCCACAGATTTGACAGTTAGCTAAAATGTTTTAATCAACCAAAATCTGCATTTTTTGTTGGGGGTTGGGGAGGGGAGTTTTACCCAGTTCAATGCAGAATTTTGATAAAGATAACTGGTTTGGTCCTGAGCTGAGCAATCAAAAGTTAACTTAACACTGCAAAGCGTGGCTATGGTGAAATGGAGTAGTAGATAGGTAGTGTACTTTGGAAGCACAGTGAACCACGTTCATGTTGGCTAATGGATCATCACTATAATGCCTGCAACTAAAAATCATAAACACTTACTATATTTTGCTTTATTTACAAAGTGTTACCAAGACCAGTGTTTCCCAACCGGTGTGCCGTCAGGACCATACAGGCGTGCCAAGGAATTTTTTGAAAAAACTACACGAGAACAAAAACGCCTTCCCCTGTATTTTAATCAGTGTTAGAGCTAGATTGCATTATGTACTTCTGCTCTCCAGGATGAGGCCCCTTTCAAATATTATGCATGTGTCACTTTCCATTATGAAGCAAAGATAAGAGGGATAAAAAGTAAACAAAGATGATATGCCCCAATGAATGCAATGCGCTGCAATGAGCCTTTGATGATGATGCACATAAAAGAGACATACAATTTAAGATTAAATTTTATATTTGACTTGCGGTAAAAGCTAGAACAAGCCAGACCCGGAACAGCATTATTATTAATTATATTGCATTTATAAACAGCAGAGAAAGTTATACACACTTGGGAAGACCATCCTGAGAATGAAAAGGAAAAAATTAATTGCTTGACATTCCAAATAATATTCTCAAGTGCATGTCACTTTCTCCAGTGAGCATGCTTTTGTCCAGAATTCTTATATTTAGCTTTAATGTTCATTTCCACTGCTGAAAATATTAGAGTACAAAAGGCAGATCTAACATTAGCCACCATGGTTTTGATTTTAACCCTACTAGCGTCATTCTGGATTGGCTCATGAATATTCATGAGAAAATTAGGAGAGACCTATGATAGATGCAACGTAATGCTACACTCATATGAACTTGACTTTACGGGAGTCACATGGTGGTCAGTGTGTTTTTTAAATTTTACAAATCTCAGAAGTTACAGCACTGAATTGAGAATTTATACCCAAAAATGGACAAATATTTGAAGAACAAGAAGAAAAAAAGATTTTGGCAGTTCCACATCTACTTGCAGTGATGAAGCTGAACATAAAACTAAGAAAGTGACTGTGGTAAACCAACACTTCTGTGAGAGCTATCAATATGGATTTTTATCTGCAGGGGAACCATCTTGCTCTCTTTCACAATGTCTCATGCATGGGGAGAAAAATCAAACACCAGGCCATGGTGCCAAGTAAGTTAAAATGACACCTTTACAAGCCAATGTTCATCCCTTGCCAGGAAGGACAATTTTTTTTTTTTTTAAGCATTTGAGGGATCAGAACGAAAAGCAAGTGTGATTGACAATAGACTATTGTCACGGTTCCTCCCCCACTCTGAACTCTAGGGTACAGATGTGGGGACCTGCATGAAAAACCTCTTAAGCTTATCTTTACCAGCTTAGGTCAAAACTTCCCCAAGGTACAAAATATTACACCCATTATCCTTGGACTGGCCGCTACCACCACCAAACTAATACTGGTTACTGGGGAAGAGCTGTTTGGATGCGTCTTTCCCCCCAAAATACTTCCCAAAACCTTGCACCCCACTTCCTGGACAAGGTTTGGTAAAAAGCCTCACCAATTTGCCTAGGTGACTACAGACCCAGACCCTTGGATCTTAAGAACAATGAACAATCCTCCCAACACTTGCACCCCCCCTTTCCTGGGAAATGTTGGATAAAAAGCCTCACCAATTTGCATAGGTGACCACAGACCCAAACCCTTGGATCTGAGAACAATGAAAAAGCATTCAGTTTTTTACAAGAAGACTTTTAATAAAAAATAGAAGTAAATAGAAATAAAGAAATCCCCCCTGTAAAATCAGGATGGTAGATATCTTACAGGGTAATTAGATTCAAAAACATAGAGAACCCCTCTAGGCAAAACCTTAAGTTACAAAAAAGATACACAGACAGAAATAGTTATTCTATTCAGCACAATTCTTTTCTCAGCCATTTAAAGAAATCATAATCTAACACATACCTAGCTAGATTACGTACTAAAAGTTCTAAGACTCCATTCCTGTTCTGTCCCTGGCAAGAGCAGCATACAGAGAGACACAGACCCTTTGTTTCTCTCCCTCCTCCCAGCTTTTGAAAGTATCTTGTCTCCTCATTGGTCATTTTGGTCAGGTGCCAGCGAGGTTACCTTTAGCTTCTTAACCCTTTACAGGTGAGAGGAGTTTTCCCCTGGCCAGGAGGGATTTCAAAGGGGTTTACCCTTCCCTTTATATTTATGACAACTATGCAACTGTTTCTGACAATGCACTGGAAGCAAGCTACATAGTCACTGAGCTTGTAGCAAAGGCAAGAAAAGCCACATACAATTGCAGAAATATTAATTTTACCAACATGCAAAGAAATTGTGAGCGTTATGGTAGGTGCACGTGCAGTCAAGGAACCATCTTAAGTGTTAGATGGAGTAATAAAGATAGTGAACTTTATAAAATTGCAGCCCTTAAAAATCCAATCTTTTCTCCTTGCTGTGTAAGGAAATGGCAACAGAGCACCAGAGTTTACTTTCGTACACTGAAATACACTGGCTTTCCCGTGGAGAAGTTCTCTCATGCTTGTATGAGCTGAGAGAGATCAAAATATTCCTAACTTCAGAGAATCAATGTACACAGACTTCATTGCTGATGTGGCATGGTGTGCAAAGCTTGCCTATCTGGCTTATTTATTCTGCCACCTCAATGAACTGAACAGGAAAATGCAAAGTAGAAATGAGATCCTTCTCTCCAGCTCAGAGAAACTGCATGAGTTTAGGTCTAACTTAGTCCTCGGGGATGAAAAAGTAGCAAAAGGGACAATAGAAATGTTCCTCTTGGCAAATGCAGCAGATCCTGTTGACAGTATTTTGGTCAATGTAATTTCTGAGCATCTGGAAAGTCTGGAAGAAAAAAATCAGTTAATATAGAAGATTTTGATTGGGTCCAAGATCCTTGCTATGCGAAGTGCTAAGAATATTACAACAGCTCAAGATCAGCTTACTGAATTAAAGAAAATAAAGTTTGATTATGTCCCGCTCAGATTCTTTCCAGCTGAAGGTGGGAGACTAGTATCTTGTAATCTCTGACCATGCTATCTCCATTCTATTGCCCTTTTCAAGCCTGGCTTACATCAAGAACAAACAAACAAAGAGCATCTGAGGTCGGAGCAAGAGCTTGGATCTTTTACTTGGAGTTTGGCATGACATGTTGCTCACTTCCAAAAGTAATGCCATAAATCATGATACATAATATCGTTAGTTGATGTTTCTTGTACAACTTTTGTATGTTGTCCATCATATAATAAAAATTTATTTTTTATTTAACATCTTGTTGGTGTGAATGTGCAACTGAAAACACGTGTCACAGTCTGTACAATAAAGTCTATCATCATTAACCTAATTGTACAGACTGAATGGCAAGGGTAGTAAACAGCTTAAACCAAAGCGATAAAAAAGGCGGATTCATTTGGAGACTATCTGGTGATGTGCCTCAAAATAATTAAAAATATCGAAGGGTGCCACAGCAGAGAAAAGGTTGGGAACCACTGACCAAGACAACAAAACTTTCCTACTCCCACACACACAGAAATAATATACAACGTTGCAAGTTTTGGAGTCTATTTCAATACACTTCAGATGCAAAAGCTGCAACAGTTTTTGCACCCAATGTATCCTCTTATACACTGTTTAAGAAATATTGTACATACAGATAGGAAGCTTACATTTAAAAGCGCTTCACTCATGCGAACCAAACTAAAAGCAAGAAAAAAAAGTGGTATACAAATAAAGTAGGCATAAGAAAGGAAAACAGTTGAGTTATGATATAGATGATCATGAAAATAATTAGTGATACCTTATTGTATTTTACAGCATTGGTGAATTTGGCCCTTGAACGACTGAAAGTTGAAAGTCATGCCATGTTTGGTTTAAAAGGTAGTTTTCCGTAGATTTGCAGCAAGGTTGAACATTTGACACAACCCTGGATGCCAATATAATTTGATGATTCTCATTATATTCCTTACTTTGACAGATTTCAACACTAATGTTTTACAAAACACAAATCTTAGGGGAATTTTTGTCTACCGTTTAAAAATATTAGTCCTTTCTTGACCAATTATTTCAGCCCAGCAAGAACTTCTTGGAAAAATTGGTACTGTATTTACTCAAAGAACAAAGGCTATCAGCTCAGTTCTGTGCTGTCACAGGGGAACTAGGTGAGTCTGCAAAGCAGTGGCTCAAATGCTGACAACTTGAATTTAAATTACCTTTCTTTGGGTACCCAAGGGATTTTTATTCTAAAATTGACTCTTTCTGAATGATAGGAGGAAAACAATAATACCCCTGCATAAATTGCAGGGCTCTTGGATTATCTGAAGTTCATATCTGTTGCAGATCCATTGTGACTAGGGGAACAGATTATAGTAGGTTTCAGTCCTCAAAGAAAAAAAAGGAACCATGTTTTGTGACAAATGTTTCCTTTGCTTTTTTGAACTACAGTCACGATCCCAAGGTAAATCATGAAATTCCATACATACATTGTCAGTACCTCTATCTTCTGGGATGATGAGTAATATATGCACACTATATTACCAATCTGCTTCCTGATATAATGCGATACATCAGTTTTCCCAGCAGCAACCAATTTCCAGAAAAAGTTCACAGGATTATTTGCTTTTAATAATTCTCTTATTTCCTACAATTTATCCTTTGCTCTTGGGAAATCCTCCCCCTCCCTGAAATGTTTAACTCCTTCTTTCCCTGACGAAAGCACACCATCAGTAATCCCGACATGTGCTTACTTTAAGCACAATACATAAGCACAACACATTGTAAGAATTTACAAGTGTGGTCACCAAAGATTTCAATTCATACAGTGTAAGAGAATGTTCAGTTTGTTTAGATTCTTTTTCCTTTATATAACGGTGCTACCTGTAACTGGCTGAGTTTTTAATTTCTTATATTAAAACACCAATCCAACCTGTCCATTATTTTTCCTCCTGAAGTGTAGTACACCTGGCTATGCATATTTAATACTGGATTACTCTACACTTTATGGCCCATAAGTGTTTAAATAAGTAGTAAGATGTGATAGTTTATGTATTGTTATGCATCTATTCTGATTTATAATATTTCTTAAACACACAGGAAGTGAAACTTCTCTCTTACACTGATGTAAATAATGAGTAATTCCAATGCCATTTGCTCCTATTGTGCATGAGTACACATACAACATGATAACCCATCTCAGCAGTATAGGAGACACCTTCACCCAAACTATAACTCCTCTCCCTGCAAACAGAAAGCCCCAACTCATCTGTCTAGAAGGTATTGGGAGGATTAATTCATTCGTGTGTTTACAATGCTTTGATATCCTTGGACAGAAAGTGATCTTGAAGTGCAAAGTATTAGCCCCATAGTTTAGAGACTTTTTTGTAATATGTATGACATGCAGTACCTGCACTTTATTGCATTTTTACAGTATTTCAAAGAGTTATTTGCCTTTATGTTACAAGTAGATGCTAAGATTAGTATATGTTAGACTACCATTTTTCTCAGCATATTAATTTTTAGTCTGCATAAGGGTGGTAGAACGGAGCCTTTTATTAAATGTCACAGAAGTCAAGGGTCTACTTATGTGCTTCAGTGTAGGTAACTTGCTGAATCAGGGCCTGGGTAAGGTAACGGCCCAGTATGATTAAGGGTGGTAGTGTTAGGCCGGAAATGACGTCTCCAATTCTGAGCCCTGAGTTATACTGCATTATAACCACAATTCTGATCTCATATCCATTAACTTCTGCCAACTTTTTAATTCCAAATGGACCTATGTAGCAGGAAATATTTCCCCACTGCTGAGAGTTTCTTACACCATTGCTTGTCCTATTTTCTCACTATAACCAATATTTTTTTTGAAAGGTTGACATCTCCCATTAAGCCTCAGGGAGGCAGAATAAAAGTGGGGGATTACTGTTGACTTGGTAGGGAGACAGTAAGCAACAGCTGTTTGGGTTAGATTGTCAGATGGGTTTCAACCCAGCCTCTACATGCTGACCCACAAACATCTGCAGACGCACTTAAGCATGAACACCTCTATGAAGTTGACAGAGAACAGCCTGTGAAATAATTTAAACATGCAAAGTCCAATGCCTGTGTAAATGTTAGTACTCAAGAAGTGTGCACGCAGGTGTTTGCACACGTATAATCAGACACCATTTCTTGGAAATCTGGTCCCATATGCTGAGGAGTAACAGTTTTATTGGAGACAAAGTATTTAAAAGAGGGATCTGTTAGCAGATTCACCCAAATTATCCCTTATTTTTCAGAGAGCCATAGGATCTTGGACTTCCACAACTAGGGAGACCAGATGTCCCGATTTTATAGGGACAGTCCTGATTTTGGGGGCTTTTTCTTATATAGACACCTATTACCCCCCCATCCCGATTTTTACACTTGCTATCTAGTCACCCTATCCACAACCATCAGAAATAGCTGGTAAGGATCACGGTTGAATATCCAAAGAGTCTTAAGGGTATTCTCTACTCGTTGTAGCCTATATTAGAAGGAGTATCTGTTTATTCTTTTAAAGCGAAATTAGTCCCAAGACAGCATATTTGTCCAAGTGACATCACACTGTTAATCACAATACAGGTTTCAGAGTAACAGCCATGTTAGTCTGTATTCGCAAAAAGAAAAGGAGTACTTGTGGCACCTTAGAAACTAACCAATTTATTTGAGCATAAGCTTTCGTGAGCTACAGTTCACTTCATCGGATGCATACTGTGGAAAGTGTAGAAGATTTTTTTTTATGCTTTGTGTGTATAAAAAGATCTTCTACACTTTCTACAGTATGTATCCGATGAAGTGAACTGTAGCTCACGAAAGCTTATGCTCAAATAAATTGGTTAGTCTCTAAGGTGCCACAAGTACTCCTTTTCTAATCACAATACAGTGGATGATATATTCCTATCAAAAGTATGCAGAGCAGAGCAACAGCATGCTAATTTGAATCTCCTGCTACATCTAGGCAAGTGCAATTCTTACTTAGTAAGGGATTCAAATGCTGAATGCCATCAGTGCTTTAAGAATATTAGTATTCAACGGGAAAGAAAGATGTTTAGTGCAACTGAATCTCAGACAAGGGTGTAGAAATCAATACAGGAAGTTCTGAGTCTGCTGAAATTGAAGAGCAAAATCACACTAGACTGCAGTCTTGCACACTGCTTCGGATTACAAATGATAACTAAAAATCTTGTTTGGCAGAAGGGTCACAACCCTGGAACAAGATGAGTTCAGGAAGCAGAGTTCAAGCTAACTTGCTCTCCCAGCCCACAATAAAAAACTAAGTAAACATTAGCCTCCCAAGCTAGAGCCCTCTAAAGACAGTCCAATTATATTTCTGTCTTTTCAACCACATTTGTTTCTATTCTTGAAAGCCAACTATGCTAGCAGTTCCTCCTCATGCCAAGAAAACAAACTACTCCTCTATGGAGTAGAGCTTGACAGAGCTGCTGAGGTTTCAGGCACCACACAATTCCCATTAGTTAAATGGGAGCTATATGGCTAAAAAAATGCAACACTTCCAAAATGTGCATGTCTCAAATGCAAAAATCCCAACACTGAAGCAGAACTACAGTTGAGAATATGCAGTCCTATGAGGCAAGTCTCAAATTCTCCAACTGGGAGCAGGACTCTGTTGCTATTATTGATGTCCCTACTAAACCTAGACTTGACAGAATTCTTTAAAAAATAATAATAATAATTTCAGCAGATAATATCAATGCTTAAGCATTTTTTCATTTTTCTATTTAAAATTCCCCAGCTGCAGGAAATTATGGCGTGGTCAGGCATGGGGAGGCGGGGGGGGAAGAGGGGTAAGAATTATTTAATGACAGCATATGTTGAGAGTATAAAGTTAAAGCTTTAAAACAGTTAAAACACACACAAAAACCCTGTCAATATCCCACGTCAAAATATACAAGTAAATATCCTTAAATCAAACTCTAATTAGTTCTTATGCAGTATTTTTCTTACTTTGCCTATCTGTAAATTTTGATGATTAAAATCAAAGGAAACATTTTTAATCTGTGTGTGTGTGTGGTGTGTGTTAAAATCAATGTTCACCAACAATTACCAATAAACATCTAATCCTTCCAAGCCTAACTAGATCTTACTAAAATTCAAGTCATTTATAGAATGCCCCCATCCTTTACATGACTAACAGTGACTTAATTTTTTTAGCAGTAACAAGCAGAAGTAACTTTTTGTTAAGATCTTTAGGAGAAAAATTTGCCTGAGAAATGGAAGCCTAAGAGTTAAGGATCCCAGGCTAGAATTTCACTCTCCATCCATCCAAATCAAATCAAGTGAATGAGCTGCTTGTCACCCCAGTACAATAGAACCTATAGCTGAAAAACCTCACTGACCATAGGTTAGATTAGATAATGGATTTGGTATGGTGTGATCTAGAGATATTATCAGCATGGCTGCACTGTGTAATTCAAGACTTTGCCACTTGTGAGTTATGCAAGTCATCCTAAACAAGTGCCAATAAAACCTTGAAACCTCATCACAATCATATATTCTCTAACAAGCATTTTTACAGACATTTTCTGGAGTTACTTTGTTAGTTTTAATAGACTTGCACTTAATGGATATTATTATTAGAATTTAAATGTGCAAATTTTCCTTCAAGCATATTTGTTTGCTCAAAATTGACAGTCTCAACATATCCTTTAATACAATCTGCCACACTGTCTAGAGTAGCTCACAACTGAGTGTGCCAATTTCAGGTCAGACTGTCAGAAAACTGCAAAGACACCCCCAAACTAGTGGCATATTCTATAATTAGATTTCACCAAGCCAGTAACAAAATGTGTACCCCTAGATTAGTCTCACCATGGAGTCAAACAGTCCCCTTAGGCTCTCCAGCACATCTTGCTGCCCAGACAAACTAGACTTTTTGATATTGGTCACTGTACCAAAAAAATCACATCACATTAGGTTACTCCCAACTCCAAATGGCCAGTCACTTACCCCAGGTTAAATTTGTACCTCCAGATACCACCAAAGACAATGCTGAAGGCAGTTTCTCTAGTAAACTAACTAAAGGTTTATTAGCTAACTGGGCTACAGACGACAAAATGAAATTCAAAGATAATGTAAGGTGCTACACTTAGGAAAGAAAAACCAAATGCACTAAAACAAATGGGGGAAAACTGGATTGGCAGCAGCACTGCTGAGAAGGATCTTGGGGTTGTGGTAGACCACTATCTCAACATGAGTCAGCAATTCGATGCTGGCAAAAAAAAAAACCACCCCACAAATACAACTTTAGATTGAATTAATGGAGGCATAGCATGCAGGTCATGGGAGGTGATAATACTGCACTACTCAATGCTGGTTAGGCCTCAGCTGGAGTATCGTGTCCAGTTTTGGTCACAAATGTATAGAAAGGATACAGAGAAACTGGAAAGGACCCAGAGGCAAGCAACGAAGATGATCAAAGAGATGGAATGCAAGCCATGTGAGCAAAGGCTGAAGGAACTGGGTATGTTTAATTTGGAAAAGACGATTTAAGGGGGAATATGATAGTGGCCCTCAAATACTTAAAAGGCTTCCATAAAAAAGATGTAGAAAAGTTCTCTTTTTGCCACAGAGGCAGGACAAGAGACAATGGGTTCAAACTACAGCATAGCAGATTTAGATTAAATCTCAGGAAAAACTTCCTAACCATAAGAACAATAGGAAAATGGATCAGACTGCCTTGGGAGATTGTGAAAGCGTCTTCACTGGTGGTTTTCAAAATGAGGCTGGATAGCCATCTATCTTGGATGGTTGAGACAACAAATCCTGCATCTTGGCAAGTGGCTAGACTAGATGGTCCTTGCATTCCCTTATGCCCCTATCATTCTAAGAAAAAAAGGGATGAGCATTATTGAGAGGTTAAAGTAGGTAAAATACATGAACAGGTGAGTCCAAGTTTGTAAGTCAAAAATGTTAACAGAGTTGTAGTAATCTGCTAGATTTCCAAACGTTCCTCAAGGTTACTCAGTGTAATTCTGGGGATCTCTGTCCACTTGTTCAGTATTTCACTCTGTTAGAATCCAAAACAGTTCAGAGATACAGGATCATTCCCTTAAACCAGTATTTGTCTTCTGTGAGCAGGATCTATAATCTGAACAGTGTCTTCACCCCTATGGCTCTTTCCAACAAATAAGCAATACGGACAGTTTGTGAATTCCCATTGTTGTTTAAGGGCCCTTGCTTTGAAATTAGCTTTTTCTTCATTTACATCCCCCATCATCTGCATTTAATGGGTTATTTAATTACAAGGATATACATAATTCAATTGCCTGCCATTATATTATAATAGGGTTAGATAAGTGAAAACAATACAAGTAATACTTCATTAGTTTTCATGCAGTTTACACATCAAGTAAATTCTTATCTTACTACTAACACACACTTTTGATCTAGGATTAAGTAAGTAATGCGATAGTGCTCAACACGTTACAGATAAATGAAGACAATATTATTCAAATTTCCTTTGATCTAAATTAACACGAGTAAATTTAACTTTTTTTTATATTCACACACAAGTGAAATGGCCTATTGCTCTGATCTGAGCTAGTCTGTCAGCATCACAGCTGGTGGCTCTGGTTAGCACCACTGACTGGGCCATTAAAAGTCCTGTTGGTGTGGGGCTGGCAGGTTCCCTACCTGCATCCGCATGGCTCCCCGAAAGCGGCCGGTATGTCCCTCCAGCTCCTAGGGGTAGGGGCAGACACCGGGGCTCCATGCACTGCCCCCGCCCCGAGCACCAGCTCCACAGCTCCCATTGTCCAGGAACCGCAACCACCTGCCCCAGCCCTGAGCCCCCTCCTGCACCCAAACTCCTGCCTGGAGCCCGCATCCCACTCCCCTCCCACACCCATCCAAACTCCCTCCCACACCCCAAACCCATGTCCCAGCCCTGAGCCTCCTCCCGCACCCAAACTCCTGCCTGGAGCCCCCACCCCAACCTTGAGTCACCCCTGCACTCCAAACCCCTTGTCCCCATCCTGGAGCCCCCTCCTACACGCCAAACCCCTCATCCCTGGTCCCACCCCAGAGCCCACACCCCAACCCCCTGCCCTAGCCCACTGAAAATGAGCGACTGAGGGTGGAGGAGAGCAAGCAATGGAGGAAGGGGGGATGCAATGAACGGGGCGGGGCCTCAAAGAAGGGGCATGGCAGTGGCAGGGCCTTGGGGCAGGGCCTTGGGGCAGGGGTGGGGCAGCAGGCAGGGCAAGAGTGTTCGACTTTCTGCTATTAGAAAGTTGGCAATTCTAGTCACAGCATCATCATGTACAAAGATTTTTCATATCCTGGTACAAGGAAATGTCATTTCTGCACAATTCTGAGCTTTTTAATGTTGTCATCTTGCTTAAATGTGTGTCTGTCAGACAAAGCCATTGCAAATATAAAATAAAAGTGCTGAGATGACATTTCTCAGAATCGGTGAGTATCAAAGCCAGGCTAGTACTAGCAGGAGCCTAAACAACTTAATGCAAATTTGTAGTGACCTCATTAATGCACAGATATATTATTCTTAAGAAATCAGTGGAGTCACATCAGAGATGAATTTTATCCAGTTGATGCCTTATGTGGACACTTGCTAATTCTTTTCCAGAAAACAGATGAGAGATTTTTCATTCATTTATTCAAGGGAATAAAAATTCCCCCGTAAAAGTAGTTCACATATTTTCCTGTATTCATGATGGAATTCCAGCTGTAACCTCACAGAATATACCTATGTATATTAAATCTAACATTCTGGTGTACTCTGTCCACATGCATCTCAAAATGACAATGAGAAAATCTGTAGAAAGTTGTCTGCCATCCTAGTCTCCATATTCATTCAGTTTGCAGAGTCAGTGTGGGTTACTGGATTGAGCATGAGATCAATAAAGTAGTAGGAATTTGGGAGTTCCAGTCCCAGTTCTTAGAACAACTCAAACTGACTTGTCCTGACTAGAGACCAACTTCTCTACAGCTTCTGTATCGGAGTCAGAGCTAAGGGAGGAAAGACTACGCAAAGTCACTGTGGCCAATGCCACACCACAAGGGTACAAGTCCCAATCCATACACAGAATGAGGGGCAAGAAGCAGTTCTTCTCAGCTGCCTTTTTAGGCATACTTCTTTTCTATGCTCTTTTCTACCCAAGGCCGCAATTGTGCACTGCCCCACTACTTCAAAGAGACAACTACAAAGGATCACTGGGAAACTGGATCAAAAAATATTCAACGTTGCTTGTCTTAGCCTTTCACTCTTGTTCCTCAATTTATTTAAGGCCCAAATGAGAAAAAGAAAATATTCTTTTGGGGTAATTTTGCCATAGATAACCTGAAGTATTGCACCAGGAAGCTCTGATTTGCCCACCTGCTTCTATGAAGGCAGAAACAAATTGGCAGGATATTTAGTGGAGGAGCCTAGCTTACCGACAGGTCTGAGTCCATCCCAAGCAGGATGAAAACCCACAGACCTCACTTCACTGGAGAATGTTTGAATCTGAATTAACCACAAAACTTACTGCAAACTCTTATTACTAACATTTTAAAGTTATCTGTGAAAAGAAAATCTAGCTGCAGTCTGAAGGGACTCTACACAAAGAAAAAAACCAGACCACTAAATCTGGGCAGCTTGGCCTTCCTAGCTCAACGCTTCAACAGGCTTGGACAGTTACCTGTTTTTCTCATCAGAAAGTTTCCCCATCTTTCAGAGATTAAAGTTTTGAGACTACTTAGAGGTTTGGGAGCCTCTAAATATCCCTCAATCCATCAGGTATTATGTTCAAGAGCAAAAGGAGCCTTAAGAAATTAGCACGAAAAAGAATCAAAACAGAGATAGTTGCTGAATATGCAATAGACACCAAAGCCACAAGGACAGTGATTAAATGTTAAGCTGTGAGGCTGAGACTAAAGGAAAGTGTGAGCTGCCACTCACAAGAGTACATTTATGTTTATGAGGCCAGTCAGTCCAGTCTACTTAAGACTAGTAAATTCACTAGTCATCTACAAATTCATCATCAGAGAATTCTGACGACATACAAGCCTCTAGAGGGAAGTGTTTAGAGAAGTAATACCATTTCTGCAATGCTGGCAGACAGCTGGGAAATCCAAATTCTAATGGGTTAAGAGAAGAGTTTGGCAAAAGGAAAAGAATATAATAAGGCAATAAATCCAAAGCAAATGTTTCTAAAGTTAGTTGCTAGCTTTATTAAAACTAGGCAGAATTGTTGATAAAAATTCCTCACCCCTCACCCCCTTTTATACAAGGATTAGTAGAGAGATTCACATCCCTACTGGATCAGACCAAAAGTCCATCTAGCGCAGTATCCTGTCTTCCAACAGTGGCCAGTGCCAGGTGCCCCAGAGGGAATGAACAGAACAGATAATCATCAAGTGATCCATCCCCTGTCTCTCATTCCCAGGTTCTGGCAAACAGAGGCTGGGGACACCATTCCTGGCCATTGATGGACCTATCCTCCATGAATTTATCTAGTTCTTTTTTGAACCCTGTTTTGCTCTTGGCCTTCACAACATCTTCTGGCAAGGAGTTCCACAGGTTGACCGTGCATTGTGTGAAGAAATACTTTCTTTTATTTGTTTTAAACCTGCGGTCTATTAATTTCATTTGGTCATCCCTAGTTCTTGTGTTATGAGAAGTAGTAAACAATACTTTCTTATCTACTTTGACTTTAGCAAAGCTTTTGACATGGTCTCCCACAGTATTCTTGCCAGCAAGTTAAAGTAGTATGGGCTGGATGAATGGACTATAAGGTGGATAGAAAGTTGGCTACATTGTCGGGCTCAGCGGGTAGTGATCAATGGCTCCATGTCTAGTTGGCAGTTGGTATCAAGTGGAGTGCCCTAAGGGTCGGTCCTCGGGCCGGTTTTGTTCAATATCTTCATAAATGATCTGGAGGATGGTGTGGATTGCACCCTCAGCAAGTTTGCAGATGACACTAAACTGGGAGGAGAGGTAGATACGCTGGAGGGTAGGGATAGGATACAGAGGACCCTAGACAAATTAGAGGATTGGGCCAAAAAAAAATCTGATGAGGTTCAAAAAGGACAAGTGCAGAGTCCTGCACTTAGGACGGAAGAACCCCATGCACTGCTACAGACTAGGGACAGAATGGCTTGGCAGCAGTTCTGCAGAAAAGGACCTAGGGATTACAGTGAACGAGAAGCTGAATATGAGTCAACAATGTGCCCTTGTTGCCAAGAAGGCCAATGGCATTTTGGGATGTATACGTAGGGGCATTGCCAGCAGATCAAACGACGTGATTGTTCCCCTCTATTCAACATTGGTGAGGACTCATCTGGAGTACTGTGTCCAGTTTTGGGCCCCACACTACAAGAAGGATGTGGAAAAATTGGAAAGAGTCCAGCGGAGGGCAACAACAATGATTAGAGGACTGGAACACATGACTTATGAGGAGAGGCTGAGGGAACTGGGATTGTTTAGTCTGCGGAAGAGAAGAATGAGGGGGGATTTGATAGCTGCTTTCAACTACCTGAAAGGGGGTTCCAAAGATGATGGATCTAGACTGTTCTCCGTGGTAGCTGATGACAGAACAAAGAGTAATAGTCTCAAGTTGCAGTGGGGGAGGTTTAGGTTGGATATTAGGAAAAACTCACTAGGAGGGTGGTGAAACACTGGAATGCGTTACCTAGGGAGGTGGTGGAATCTCCTTCCTTAGAAGTTTTTAAGGTCAGGCTTGACAAAGCCCTGGCTGGGATGATTTAGTTGGGGATTGGTCCTGCTTTGAGCAGGGGGTTGGACTAGATGACCTCCTGAGGTCCCTTCCAACCCTGATATTCTATGATTCTATTCTATGATTCTACTTTCTCTATACCAGTCATGATTTTATAGACCTCAATCATATCTCCCGTTAGCCGTCTCTTTTCCAAGCTGAAAAGTCCCAGTCTTATTAATCTCTCCTCATATGGAAGCTGTGCCATACCCCTAATAAATTTGTTGCCCTTTTCTGAACCTTTTTCAATTTCAATATACCTTTTTTGAGATAGGGTGACCAGATCTGCACAAGGTATTCAAGATGTGGGCATACATTGGATTTCTATAGCGGCAACATGATATTTTCTGTCCTATTATCTATCTCTTTCTTAATTATTCCCAGCATTCTGTTCGCTTTGACTGCCGCCACACGTTGAGTGGATATTTTCAGAGAATTATCCACAACGACTCCAAGATTTCTTTCTTGAGGGGTAACAGCTAATTTAGACCCCATCATTTTATATGTATAGTTGGGATTATGCTTTCCAATGTGCATTACTTTGCATTTATCAACATGAAATTTCATCTGCCATTTTGTTGCCCAGTCACCCAGTTTTGAGAGATCCCTTTGAAGCTCTTCACAGTCTACCTGGGTCTTAACTATCTTTAGTAAATTTGTATCATCTGCAAATTTTGCCACCTCACTGTTTACCCCTTTTTCCAGATCATTTATGAATATGTTGAATAGGACTGGTCCCAGAACAGACCCCTCAGGGACACCACAATTTACCTCTCTCCATTCTGAAAACAGACCATTTATACCTACCCTTTGTTCCCTATCTTTTAGCCAATTACCAGTCCATGAGAGGACCTTCCTTCTTATCCCGTGGCAGCTTACTCTGTGTAAGAGCCTTTGGTGAGGGACTTTGTCAAAGGCTTTCTGAAAATCTAAGTATACTATATCCACTGGATCCCCTTGGTCCACATGCTTGTTGAGCCCCTCAAAGAATTCTAGTAGATTGGTGAGGCTGATTTCCCTTTACTAAAACCATGTTGACTCTTCAACAGATTATGTTCATCTATACATGTCTGACAATATTGTTCTTTATTATAGTTTCAACCAGTTTGCCCAGTACTGAAGTCGGGCTTACAGGCCTGTAATTGCCAGGATCACCTCTGGAGCCCTTTTTAAAAACTGGCATCACATTAGCTTTCCTCCAGTCATCTGGTACAGAAGCTGATTTAAATGCTAGGTTACAGACTATAGCTAGTAATTCTGAAATTTCACATTTGAGATACAAAAGTAAGAGAACAGAGCAGAGTTGAGTTGTATAGATTATGCATTATAAATTAACGTTAACTGTGTGCTCAAAGAAAGATTGTCAAATTAAAAATCATGAGCCTGATTCACCACTACATTATTCCAAGTTGTTTGCATTGATTTCAGTGACATTACCCCAGCACGAATCAGAGCCACTCAGCGATGAGGAGTCCTGGCTATGTATCTTGTGAAATGGATAAACACGATGTACAGTACGTTTCGTGCCTCATTAGTCTTTAACGCACTGGCTTGAGTCATATTGCATTAGAACAAACTAATTGTGCATGCAAGAAGGTGATTTTCCCAATCTGGTGAACTCTGGGAAATCTCTGAATCAACAGAGAGCTTAAAGAGTTTTTCCTTGACCTCCACTTTGCCAAAAGAAGAGCCATGAGTGGGCAGTACTCTAAAGGTATGTCTAACCTGCAAAACAACAACAACAAAAAAACAATCCTGCAGCAGTGAGTCTCAGAGCTAGGGTCTACAGACTCAGGCTCATGCTATGGCACTAAAAATAGCCAAGCAGATGTTCCCACTTTGCTGGGTTTCAGAGCCTGAGCTTCAGCCCCTGAAATCCAGCAATGGCCAAGCAGCAACAGAAAGGAGCAAAATCCAGGCCAGGCCCCATTATGCTAGGCAGTGTACAAAAGTATACTCAATTACTCACATACCTGTTTGTTAGTGACTTACAGCAGAAAATTACATTTGGGACCTAGTTATCAATACTATTTCTAAAATCAGACCTCTCTCTCTAAAATAATTCAGACCTCTTCCCTTGCAAGATTTAAGTGTGGTCTCTGCCACAAAATATCAGACCTAGCTTTTAACTAAAACCAGCTTTCTAAAAGGCTGTTTTCTCCCCAAAGCAAGTTATTCTGCTTTTAAGTATAGTGTAAATGCATTTTCTCTGATAAGTCTCACATTTCAACTTGTTTGATCTGCAGCTTTACAATTTTATGTACCTTTCCAATTTGTCCTTAGTACTGTTTGGGTAAGAGAGTTTTAAACATTTGGCTATAGAATTTCAATCCAAATTAGCTAGAATAATGTAAGGTTTCAATTTGCAGCTTGAGTCTTGCCAATGTCCCAATCACCTTTTGTCTTGTATTTGAACTCTGACTCTTAGCTATTGATTGCAGTGGTATTGTTATAATTAGCAAAGCAGCTTTTTAGGACTACAGCCTATTAGATAAATGCATAGTACAATGAGGTTACACATAAAAATACCTAAATCCAAGACTATGGACTTAAGGTTTGAAGGATTAGATTTTTTTCAAATCAGTAATGCCAATTTCACTTCACGTACACAAACCAACAAAAGAATATTTCCGATAATAATCAAAGTTTAGCAAGATCAAAAAAATGCTGCCCGAGAACTAAATGTGATTTAAGGAAATTTACTTTTTATATTTGACATGGGATGTTGATAACTTGTGTTTTCACGGTTATAAAGCTTTATTTAATAACAAACATTGAAAGTAAAAAAAGTTAGTCATCTGACGCTTCCATAATTTCCTAAAACTGAAAATTTAAAATTAAAAAATTAAAAGTACTCAAAAACAAAACAGGTATTATCCACTTAAGTGACTAAAAATCATATTCTGCCAAGCCTAACTACTTTGTATTTCTACACGCTGCTTGAACCGATTACCCTTGCGTATGCATTCAGATATGATGGTTACAAGAAGTTTAAATAAATAGTGAATGCTGTTTATTGTGCCAAAGTGTTTATAGTTTTGGATTTATTGACTGTCATGCCTTCCACCCCACACCCTGATTTTTGGCTTCAATGATGCGTTGCTGAATGTAGCAAAAAGTAACATTACAGTCATCTAGAGTTCTGCTGTTTGCAAAGACTCGTGAAACTACAGGAAACTCAATGGTTTTGAGTTTCACAACCAATTCAAAACAGCCCTCACTTCACTCCACAGCCAACTGAACATAGGCCTAATTTCAAATGAACAGGGGTAGATTTAGGATTTCACATCAAAACCAGATAATTTGCTGAATGCAATAAGACCCACTTAGAGAACAGATATGCGGCATGGTCCCAAGACGACGAGCAGCACTCCCTGCTAAATGCTGTTGCTGCAAGAAGAGAAGGAGAGAGATGGGATGAGGGATTCACCGGTAAAGGAGCCAGGGATCACACATATACTCATGTAACATCCAGAATGTGTGTTATCTGGATATTCAGCATTCATATTAGAATCAGCTTCTAACATTGCACAAAAAGTGATGTAAAAAATAAAGAGTCGGGTTTATGAGAAAATACCTCAGCCAGTATCAGATTAAGAAGCAGCTCATAAAGTGCCCCTCACCTATAGCCATACTTACAGCAAATTCTCTTGGCTAGGCGTTTACATCCTTTCTTTCAGCTTTGAACCTTGCTACGCTGATCCATTTTTCGGTCATCTCAGGAACGGATGGGTGCAGTGGTTTTCAACTGTGGTCCACAGACCTCTGGGGGTCCACAGACTAGGTCTAAGATTTCCAAACGTGTCTGCATTGCCATTCAAAAATTTGTAGGGGTCCGCAATTGAAAAAGTTTGAAAACCACTGGATTAGTGTAAAAACCACTTATAAGGGGATACAATGCTAGACTTTTCAAAAGCTTCAGCTAGTGCAGAACATGAGCAGCCTATGTTACACTTGTGCTCAGTGATGCATTTGAGGACTATTATGTCTTTAAACGCTTCAGCTGCCTTGAGTACACTATCAGAGACCATGTGTGACATTTCACTCCATATTTTTATGGAAATATGCCTATGAGTGTAAACATAATGTAACTGGAATATGCTTTATGCAAAAGATCTCTTCTAAGGTATCATTACAAAGCTTATAATCTACTGAGTGTTTTCATCTTATTTGTATGAATGTATCATTCTTGTATCTGAAGCTAGAAATATGAAGTATTACTCTATGAAGTCCTATTGTAACTATGCGAAGTGTGGGCCATTAATGGTGGCTTGGAATCTTGATGGCTCCCATTAACTAGGACAACTGGTTGTAAATGTTTACTTGTAAGCCTTCCTGTATAGTGGATGCCAGCCAGTGGGTAATGAAGTCTCACAGGACATGTGAACATGTTACAGGATACTGGAATCCATCTTAAACCTGGTGTTTTTCCATTTAGAAGGAAGGGTGCGAACCCAGAGAGAGACAAAGGATTCCCACATTGTGCCAAAGATATAAAAGGGGGTGGAACAGAACAAAGGGGGCTGCCAGACATGAGGAATCCCCTAGTTACCACCTGAGCTGGAACGAACAAGAACTGTACAGGGGAAAGGATTGGGCCCAGACTAAGAAGTCTAGTCTGTGAAAGAAGATTATTGGAACATCTGAGGGTGAGATTTACCTGTATTCAGTTTCTTAAATGTATTAGGCTTAGACTTGCATCTTGTGTTTTACTTTGCTTGGTAACTTACGTTGTTCTGTCTGTTATTACTTGAAACCACTTAAATCCTACTTTTTTTACTTAATAAAATTAATTTTGTTTATTAGTAAACCCAGAGTAAGTGATTAATACCGTGGGGAGCAAACAGCTGTGCATCTCTCTCCATCAGTGTTATAGAGGGTGGACAATTTATGAGTTTACCCTGTATAAGCTTTATATAGAGTAAACTGGATTTATCTGGGGTTTAGATCCCATTGGGAACTCGGTGTCTGGGTGCTGGAGATAGGTGACCTGCTGAGCAGTTTTTGGTTAAAGTCTGCAGCTTTGGGGGTGTGGACCAGACATGGGTCTGTGCTGCAGCAGACTAGCATGTCTGGCTCAACAAGGCAGAGTTCTGGAGTCCCAAGCTAGCAGTGGAAAATGAGCTCAGAGGTAACTTCAGCATGTCAGGTGACAGTCCCAAGGGGATCTCTGTGACCGAACCCATCACAACAACATGTCTCTCTCTCTCGCTCTCTCTCTGTGAGAAAACAGCAAAGGAGATAAGTGGAGGCTCCTGAGCCAGCCTTTCTATGTTAACAAGCAGCGCTTTGATAGAAGGACATTTTCAGTGTTGGGTCCTTTAACTTATTTCCCACCTTGGTTTGAGAGAGCCGAAGTCAGTTCACCTTCAAGCCATCCTCCCTCCAACCCTTTCCCTCCTCCTGTCTCTTGAAAAGGCTATGTATTACAGAGCATACAAGTAGGTTGAACTGGGGTAAGCAGTTTTAATGCTGACATAAAATGACATCCCAGGTGAAGAGAGCCCATATGCTAAATGTATTTTGTATGCTTTAGTAGTGCTCCAACATGCATACACCTGTAGGGTGAAATGAAATGCATGTTGAAGTAATCCAAATAAAACTTTTCTATGCTCAACTCAAACAATAAAAACAATGAGGAGTCTGGTGACATCTTAAAGACTAATGGATTTATCTGGCCATAAGCTTCTGTGGGTAAAAAACCCACTTCAGATGCATGGAGTGAAAATTACAGATACAGGCATAAATATATATATATATATATAGGCACATGAAGAGAAGGGAGTAACCTTACAAGCGGACAACCAATGTTGAAGGCCAATTTAGTCAGGGTGGATGTGGTCCCGACAATAATTGTTGAGGAGGTATCAATACCAAGAGAGGGAAAATTGCATTTGTATTGAGCCAGCCACTCCCAGTCCATATTCAAGCCGAAAGTGATGGTGTTAAGTTTGCAAATGAATTGTAGTTCTGCAGTTTCTCTTTAAAGTTTGTTTTTGAAATTTTTTTTGTTGAAGAATGGCTACTTTTAAATCTGTTATTGAGTGTCCAGGGAAACTGAAGTGTTCTCCTACTGGCTTTTGCATGTTACCATTCCTGATGCCTGATTTGTGTCCATTTATCCTTTTACGTACCCTGACTAAACTGGCCTTCAATTGGCCTACTGCTCTGAAATTGGCCTACCCCTCTGAAATTCAAACAATGTCACCTACCACATTCCTATGTAAAGCAATGATAAAGACTTTGTTTTAGATCTCAGTTTTTTCTGGGAAGGAAGGATGGTTATATACAGAAAGTCAAATAGCCCATATTTCATAAGGTACTCAGGTGTTATAAAAAAAGTGCTTATAAGCTATTTTATATGAATGTTCAATAAGTTTGTTCTTAACTTAGCATAAGTTACTATCTTAGCATAAGTGATTAAAGTAGTTGAAGCCTTAGGCCGAGGTCAAGCTGACCTGAGAGGAATGCTGAAGAAGCAGCTACAAAACCTGCTGAGACTGCCCGTTATCACTGAAGATAAAAAAGAAAGTAAGGAGTAGGACTGACTGTCTCCTGGAGCAAATCCAGCACCTGGCAACGGACTGTCCACTCAGCAACAGAACTGTCCAATGGGAAAGAGCAGAGACCCTTACTCAAATTAGGGGATTGGACTTTGGACATGGGCGAGGGCGGTGTTACCAACTGTAAAGGGTATAATTGCTTGCAATTTCTGAGGGGCGGGGTCCCTCTCCGGAGGCACCCAGCTTGAGCTGTATTTCTGTACACCAATAAAAGATGCCTGTGTAGATTGGACTCTGAATCTAGAACTCTGTGGGATCCTAGAGTCGAATCAAGCACCTAGAGGGGTGAGAGCAAGGGCTAATTGTTTTTCCCCCTAACATCAGGGCAAACATTTCATCTTTTTTACTGCTAGCAAGCATTGTGAGATGGTTTCATGAAGATGTATAAGGATGGAAACCTATTGCTTTTACAGATTTCATGTATACTTGTTAACTTAAGTTGTCTCTATGGTTCATAAAAATTATCTGAAAGTTGGCTGCTTATGCCATTATTCATTGGAAACTTCTAAAACCACCACAGAACGTTTTAGATACAGCAAGGGAAAGGTACATGAAGTGTATTAGATTTCTAACTGTGAAAAATAAGCAGAGAGTTGTTGTGCATTAATGAGTTTAATAATACAAAAAGTACAAAAAAGCTTCATCATTTGAATTGTAGGGTTACTTTTAAAAGACCCCACCTGAAAATATAGAGAGAGACTGTAAAAAGAAAAGGAGGACTTGTGACACCTTAGAGAGACTAACAAATTTATTTGAGCATAAACTTTTGTGAGCTACAGCTCACTTCATCAGATGCATGCAGTAGAAAATACAGTAGGGGGATTTATATACACAGAACATGAAACAATGGGTGTTACCATACACACTGTAACGAGAGTGATCAGGTAAGAGGAGCTATTACCAGCAGGAGACAAAAAAAACTTTAGTGATAATCAAGGTGGGCCATTTCCAACAGTTGACAAGAACGTGTGAGGAACAGTGTGTGCTTGTGGGGGGGGAATAAACATGGGGAAATAGTTTTACTTTGTGTAATGACACATCCACTCCCAGTCTTTATTCAAGCCTAATTTAATGGTGTCCAGTTTGCAAATTAATTCCAATTCAGCAGTCTCTCGTTGGAGTCTGCTTTTGAAGTTTTTTTGTTGTAATATCGCCACTTTTAGGTCTGTAATCGAGTGACATGAGAGATTGAAGTGTTCTCCAACTGGTTTTTGAATGTTATAATTCTTGACTTCTGATTTGTGTCCATTTATTCTTTTATGTAGAGACTGTCCGGTTTGGCCAATGTACATGGCAGAGGGGCATTGCTGGCACATGATGGCATATATCACGTTGGTAGATGTGCAGGTGAACGAGCCTCTGATAGCGGGGCTGATGTGATTAGGCCCTATGATGGTGTCCCCTGAATAGATATGTGGACACGGTTGGCAACGGGCTTTGTTGCAAGGATAGGTTCCTGGGTTCGTGTTTTTGTTGTTTGGTTGCTGGTGAGTATTTGCTTCAGGTTGGGGGGCTGTCTGTAAGCAAGGACTGGTCTGTCTCCCAAGATCTGTGAGAGTGAGGGATCGTCATTCAGGATAGGTTGTAGATCCTTGATGATCCGCTAGAGAGGTTTAGGGGGCCCCAACTAAAACTAAAAAGGCTTGAATAAAGACTGGGAGTGGATGTGTCATTACACAAAGTAAAACTATTTCCCCATGTTTATTCCCCCCCCCCACCCCCCACACTGTTCCTCACACGTTCTTGTCAACTGCTGGAAATGGCCCCCCTTGATTATCACTACAAAAAGTTTTTTTCCTCTCCTGCTGGTAATAGCTCACCTTACCTGATCACTCTCATTACAGTGTGTATGGTAACTCCCACTGTTTCATGTTCTCTGTGTATATAAAATCCCAATACTGTATATTCCACTGCACGCATCCAGTGAAGTGAGCTGTAGCTCACAAAAGCTTATGCTCAAATAAATTTGTTAGTTTGTAAGGTGTCACAAGTACTCCTTTTCTTTTTGTGGATACATACTAATACGGCTGCTACTCTGAAACCTGTCATATAGACTGTAGTATCTTATCACATCACAAGTAGCGATCTGAAGCACAGAACAAAGAAGTTGGAGGGAAGTCACTTTCTTGGGATTCTAGGGAAAGCTACAAGCTTTGCTGAAATTAGTTCCCACAACTATCCTCTCCTCGACTATTTTCAAGGACTTTTATTACCATTTGGTTATAAAAGGGCTTGAATTGGATAGATAACTTTAGTACCTCAAGCATTTCCAAAATCAAAAAACAAGCTATCCAAAGTACATACCTGTATGCCTTTCCATATCCAGACAAACACTCATCATTTCTAACATTGCCTATCAACATTCAGAACAAAAACTAAGGGTATATCTACACTGCTGTTAGACACCCATGGCTGGCCTGTGCCAGCTAATGCAACTCAGGCTAAGGGGCTGTTTAACTGCAGCGTAGACATCCAGGCTTGGGTTGTAACCTGGGCTCTGGGACTCTGCGAGGTGGGAGGTTCCCAGAGCCTAGGCTCCAGCCTGAGTGTCTATACCACAGTTTAACAGCCCCTTAGCCAGAGGTCCTTAGCCTGAGTCAGCTGGCACGAGCCAGCCACAGGTGTCTAATTACAGTGTAGGTATACCCTACCAGTCTTGCTGACACAGCTTTAGGAATGCATAAAGCTCACAACCAAGTAGGACTCTCCCAATATTTCACATACTGTAGGACTTGATTGTCAACTACTATAGCTCTTAGTTTGAAAGGGAGGGAATGCCCATTCTACAGCCCTCATTTCTGCTGCAAATTCTGTGGGGCTAGGAACCTACATGTTAGGAGAGGGCAACAGCAAATTCCAAAACAAGATTAATCACAGTCAATGTCAACTTTTACACATATGTCTTCTGGTCTGTTTAACTCTCTGTGATAGCAGGAAAAGGGATAGCTGGAGGTAGGGACTTTGATAGCAACACTATTGGGTGAATCTCAGCCAGATGCCTAAAACTTTCCATCAAAATAAAGTCATCTGATATTGTGCCTGGCATAACACCCTTATGACAATATTATAAAGGATATCACCTTTATAAACACCTTATAAAAGCTCCTCTTTAAAAGTTATATTTCACATCACAGACAAAGATATGCTTCCTAGAAGTGCAATCCAGTTTAGCCAGCTAAGGGCAGATGATGAACCCAGAAGCTGTACACTGCCAAAGACAAGGCAGCTGTAAGTATTGGTCAGATTGTGACTACCAGAGCCACAGCCCTCTAGCACTGCATGCACAGTACAGATGTCATTTTCAAAGAACTGCCACTTATTTGGTGTGACAAGTATGAATGGATGCTACAGAAGCAATTATATTTTCACATTGAAACAGTGTGCAATTCAATCATAGCACATGTGAAACAGCATTGCAAGTAGAAAAGGAGTACTTGTGGCACCTTTGAGACTAACCGATTTATTTGAGCATGAGCTTTCGTGAGCTACAGCTCACTTCATCGGATGCATACCGTGGAAACTGCAGCAGACTTTATATACACACAGAGATCATGAAACAATACCTCCTCCCACCCCACTGTCCTGCTGGTAATAGCTTATCTAAAGTGATCATCAAGTTGGGCCATTTCCAGCACAAATCCAGGTTCTCTCACCCTCCACCCCCCCACACACAAACTCACTCTCCTGCTGGTAATAGCTCACCCAAAGTGACCACTCTCCCTACAATGTGCATGGTAATCAAGGTGGGCCATGTCCAGCACAAATCCAGGCTCTCTCACCCCCCCCCCTTTTTTTTCTCCCCAGGAACACACACACACACAAACAAACTCACTCTCCTGCTGGCAATAGCTCATCCAAACTGACCACTCTCCATGTTTTCCTACCCCCGCCCCCCAGACGTTCTGGTTAAACTTGGATTTAAACATGGAGAGTGGTCAGTTTGGATGAGTTATTGCCAGCAGGAGAGTGTGTGTGTGTGTGTGTGTGTGTGTGTCCGTCCCCAGGAAAAAAAAAGGGGGGGGGTGAGAAAGCCTGGATTTGTGCTGGACATGGCCCACCTTGATTACCATGCACATTGTAGGGAGAGTGGTCACTTTGGATGAGTTATTACCAGCAGGAGAGTGAGTTTGTGTGTGTATGGGGGTGGAGGGTGAGAAAACCTGGATTTGTGCTGGAAATGGCCCAACTTGATGATCACTTTAGATAAGCTATTACCAGCAGGACAGTGGGGTGGGAGGAGGTATTGTTTCATGATCTCTGTGTGTATATAAAGTCTGCTGCAGTTTCCACGGTATGCATCCGATGAAGTGAGCTGTAGCTCACGAAAGCTCATGCTCAAATAAATTGGTTAGTCTCTAAGGTGCCACAAGTACTCCTTTTCTTTTTGCGAATACAGACTAACACGGCTGTTACTCTGAAACCTAGCATTGCAAGTAGCACTCTAGAAAATCCTCTCTGCTCTTTTCATGTCCTCTTTTGTACGCACATATTCTCTGTAACAGAATGATCATTTTCATCTACTGCACTGAAGGTAATTTGTGGAGAATACCATGGATATGGATTCTTAAGAAAAATGCAGGCTGGAATTCAGAAGTTACCGCAAAAGAAAAATCTCCCCTTCTACCAAATTTCTTGTATAAATCAGCTATAGTAAAGCCAAATGAAACTGAATATTGCAAAAATAATTATAATTAGAAGTCAACCTCAACTGGTCCTTCTAAGAAAAATTAAAAAAAAAAAAATCACACTGCTATAGCATGATGTTTGGTTCCTGGGACAGGACACAGATGCAATGCATTTCAGTGGTTAAACCTTCCCTGAGAATATTTTTCTTTGCAGTCCTGGACTTCAAAATTGGTTTTACCGGCCTGGAAAAAATAAGCCATTGATGTGTTTGCTGGAACTTTCATAAATAGGAATGGTTGAAGGACTAAATAACACTGCCAGTAACACTGCTGCTTCCACATTACCAGTAACTATTACAAAATACACACAGATCAAACAGCATTCATCTCCCATTGGAAACTGAGTCAAGTTAACAACACTGATCCAGGCTGAAAAATCAAAAAGCAAAACTATTTTCTACAGGCTGCCCAAGAGCTACACTACAGCTGGATGCCAGGAACAAGCAGTGCAAGATTATTACAATAGACTCATATTAAGAGCCAAATTTTAAATGATATGATTGTTCAGCCAAGACTGTCTCTAGTAAACTGATAGTGTGGGGTTTTAGAGCATTTAAACAATCCATGACAAAAAGTTTCATCCTTTGGTTCCCAAAATAGAACCAGGGGTAGGGATATATAACATGTTCTTGAATTTCTTTAACTTTAATTGGTTAATGGTGAACAAATTTCAGCCAGCCTCTGGTATTGGGATGGAGGGAAGGAAATGCAATACATGCAGAGTTAGAGGATGGTGGCATACCAACAAGAGGAACTGTGCTACATTAAGCTGTGTGTATTCATGGCCTACAGTTATTCTGTTTCTGGATTAACAATACTGTGCCAATCCTACACAAAAGTGTTTAGGAGAGAGAGGGCCCAGGTATTTTTCCCCACCTTATACTCCTTATGCAAGGGGTGGGTTAAGTATAAGCTCTTGTGCTCAGAGATTTAGGACTAACTAGTATTGGCAGTAGTCTGAAAAGGAAACAGGAAAGAGCTAGGGTCATGCATCCCTCCCCTTTAATTCAGCAAGTAAAGCTACTCCGCTATGGAGACTAAGGTATGCTGTACCCCTTTGAGTGGTGGAGCATCAGCAGCAGCAATCTTCCCAATGCACCTGGGAGGTTGGCATGCATTTTGTCTCACTGGGTCACAAAAACTCTCATAGCTCCTACAGGTATGGTGCAGCTGTGCCACCATCCTCCACCACAGGGATGTGGCTTAAAAGCCACAATTTAGTTAGAGTTTTTCCAGATCTTGAATGCAGTATATGACCTTAAGCCTCACCATCAGTACCCATTCACAACAATGGCAATTCCATTGTTGTAAGCCATGTGTCATTCCATCTGGGGTTTGAGGAGATCTCATGAAGGTGAAAAAAAGAAAGACTTCATTTTGAAACTGCTATCCATTTGCTGTCCACATGCTGTGGTGGAATTACTATTATAGCACTAAATATCTGTACAGAGAACAGGTTTCAATGTTAAAGAAGTACATGAGATATAGACAGTATTTCCGTTTTGTGGAACTGTCCATTTGATTTGATGGCAAGATGACATGCTCTGAGGCTATTCTTGATGTTGCCTTGCCATTGCCCTGAACTGCCTGTAGTCATTTGCACCACTGCAAGGCGGAAGTAAAGTGTTCACATTGCTCTGGTGTGAAATACTACATAAGTTGTAGGGCAACAGTGAATCAGGCCCATAGATTTTTCTTCCTAGCTGTTTCATGGATATTCAGTGCTATAACTTCAGCAACAGCTTTGTACCAACAGCCTCAAAGGAAAGGAGGGAGAAAGAGAGCGCACAGCACAACTGGAAAGAATTAGGGTCAGTTTGCAAGGCTGGAATTCGGTTTGGGAGGCAGGGTAAGAATAGAAGGCCTGCAACTTCACATACTTAAGTTCCTTATTTCCTAACTCTACAGGGAGCATATAATTTAGCTGCCACTAGAGATGCAATGGTATTTTTAAAAAGCAGTCATCCAGTTATCTAGTGTAGCATTTTGCATACTGTTCGAGGTCAAGTGGAACAATTCCGCTGGCATCCCTTCATAACCTCCTCTCCATACATACATGCACATAGTCCTTTCATAGGACGATTTATGGTACTGTGAACTGTGCCTACTAGTAAGAGCAAAGGATAGAATTAGAAGTTCCCAGCTCTGCCATAGACTTACTGCATGAGCTGGCAAATCACTTGAAGCTCAAATACTATGGTGATGGGGGCCATGTAAAGTATAAAATACAGTCTGTTGTGGGTTAGGACTACTACACTGATTCTATGGAAGACTGAAGCACAGAGTATTCTAAAGATGAATTGACTAACAATAGTAAATGCTTTGTAAACAATAAAAAGGCACAACTACTACTGTTTGTACAATGCTGGACAATGGGGCTCCATTCTTGGCCGGTCCCTCGCCATTATTGTACTAGGTATTAATAATGAAATAATTGAAAGCATTCTCACAACCTAGAACCTTAAGTTTCCATTCAACCCGTAGGAAGGATGCATCTTGAGTCTCAGTGGGGACTTATTTCTGTTCTGTAGGGTGAATTCAACTGAACAGCACAGAGTTTTAAATGGTCCTGAGACCTGAAATGGCAATTTCAGTGTTTTGAGGTATATAGGATGAGTCCTTTAGCAGGGCACAACACTGGTATTTTGTGGGCTGACAATCACGAGGGAACAAGATATACAGGGAGATGAAAGCAGCACAGGCATACAAACACAAAATAAGCAGAGGTGTCCGCGTGCATTGCGTGTCGGGAAACACCCACAATCAGAGATAGGTTTACACAGTTTGAGGTAGTTTAAATAAGAAAACAAGATATAGAAAAAGCCTATGAGACTCCATTACCCTGAACTCCTTCCAAACCTTCATGACAATTCAGGAAATTCACTTGTCCGCTATTTTAGTTCTGCTGGGCCACAGTAACTCCTCTCGCTGCTGTGCGCTTGATTAATACAATCACGCTGAAAACTTCAGGGCCAGCATAGTAATCCACCAGCTATTTAAGGATTACACTGAAGGTGTGTAAAGCTGATAGACTTCAACGAGAAAATTTACATCATTCATTAGCTACACAATAATTTTAAAAGTTATTTTGAAATTATATGATGTTCCCCTGGTTATCCTTAAAGACATTTTGATTACTGAACACTTCAGTGTTTGCAGCTTTGATTAGTAATTTCTTTATTTCCCTGGATGTAGACAAGACCTTCATTTTTGCATCAAGGCATTTTTCTTGACAAAATTTATCTAAGGTGAAACTGGAACCTTAAAGGCTACCACCCACCATGAGAGGTAAAATCTATTGTTACTAGATATAGGCCTAAAGCAGGATTTGGATCCTGACTTAATTTCCCCACATTTCCTAATGTTTACACCCAGCTCTTGTTTTGGGACCATTTCCGGTAATTTGTATTTTGGGGTCCAATCACTCTTAAGTAAATGTATTGATTTTACTTTACTCTCCTCATTTGGGTATAGTAAAACCTCAG
Source organism: Caretta caretta (assembly GCF_965140235.1). Classification (NCBI taxonomy): domain Eukaryota; kingdom Metazoa; phylum Chordata; order Testudines; family Cheloniidae; genus Caretta; species Caretta caretta. The sequence continues at coordinate 136,233,087 of NC_134207.1, forward strand.
AGTTATGAACATAAGTTACAAACTGACCAGTCAATCACACGCCTCATTTGGAACTGGAAGTACACAGTCAGGCAGCAGAAGAGACAATACATACATACATGGCAAATACAGTACTGTACAGTGTAAATGTAAACTATTTAAAAAAGGGGGGGGGGGGGGAGTTTAAAAAAAATATTTGACAAGCTAAGGGAACTGTTTCTGTGCTTGTTTCATTTAAATTAAGATGGCTAAAGGCAGCATTTTTCTTCTGCATAGTAAAGTTTCAAAGCTGTATTAAGTCAACGTTCAGTTTTAAACTTCTGAAAGAACCACCATAACATTTTGTTCAGAGTTACGAACATCCTCCATTCCTGAGAAGTTCGTAACTCTGAGGTTCTACCGTTCTTAGAGTTTAAAGGTAAATAGCTGTAACCAGACAGCATTGTTTAATTGAATCCACACTTTTGTCTGTTTGCTTTTTTAAACCATTAAGGTGCGTCAGAAACGAAGGAAGGTAGAGAGTAATGACTGCTTGCAGCTTAAACTTTTCCTGCCATAACAAATTAAGAAGTTAGAATAATCTGTTCACTAGTTAACCAGATTACATACCATTAAGTGGACATCTTCATGTCTGAGTCATCAGCTAAACATACTGTCCAAAGATCAGATACTTTTTAGCCTGCATCATTAATCGTGGCAGATGGGTTTGGTGGTTCCTAATCAGCTACCAAGAGCATTATTGTAAGGTCTAGAGCCAATATTCTTGCGTCTTAACAAAATATGAAGCCAGCACTGCTTTTCCTTGAATCCTCACCAGTTACGAGATGTATTTTATTAACTTTGCATTCCCAGCAGGAAATATTGGTGGTTCCCCATACTATAGTTCCCTGAAATACATTTATAAACCAGGGATTTTGATAAGGTGTTCGTACAGACATAAAATCTTCCCTCTCCCACTAAGACACCAAAAAAGGCCATATCTTGAAGTTGACACATACCTTAATCACTCCAGGTGAAATACATCAGTCTGGCCAAATCACGGTCAACTCTCTCTGTCTATAACTGTATTTACTTTTAAATCCTTGGCACAAACTTCCAAGCACATCATTATATATTTATCATCACATGGCATTCATAGTAGAGCAATAAAATTAACTTAGAGCTCTACCCACTGTGTTTTCATGAAGTATTTTCCTTGGAAATAAGCTTGAAGTCTGATCACATCTATCTTAATACACAACAACCATCTCCCGTAATAAATGTCTTGAACAAATTCCTTTCAGCAACTCCCTTACACTTATGTTTTGCAGAACGGACTTAAACCCTTGCACAATTAATCGTACAAATGAAGATGTCTGAAAGAGGAGTTTCGTTTTAAATTTACAATGCTCCCAAGGAACCGTGGGGTAGGTTTGGGGACAGGGAGTTAATCTTCTGAAAATAGCCAACATTACGCATGGGGCGGGATAACCTAACTAATGAACACCAGGCGCTTACCTTCACTGGTAGCCGCATTCTTTTGGGCTTTGGTCGGTGTGTGATCTGTACTTGAACTCACGTCGGATGAGATGCTTGAGCTGCCTTTGCCTGCAAAAAAGCGTGGGGGAGAAACAGGGTGAATATTAACAGCAGAGGAGAAGAATCCTCAATATCAGACCTTGGGACAATGCCAAGTTCAGTGGCTGATGTTCAGTTTGTACCGGGAAGGGGCATGAGGTAAATGCATTATAGCCTACAGAATAAGCATCCTTTTAATTAGAGTTGCAAGTCTCACCTGCTTTGGGGAGGCTCCCATTGCAGATTTTCACAGCTCCATAATGAATTTAAAATTTTAATTTGTAATTAGCAGTTGCAAGAGAAGAACTGTATTTTCACTAAATATTACTAATGCAAAGGTAGCCCAAGTAAAGGAAAATAGGTATTGACCCTGCTTGGTGAATATGTGGATTAAATCAAAATTTCTAACAGACTGGTCTGTATCAGACTATCATCACTAAAAGCACAATAACCAGGGAGGGAGACCGCATGGTGTTGAACTTAAGGCCTTGCACTAAAACTCAGAAGATCTGGGTTCCATGCCCAGCTCTCTCACTGACTTTCAATGCAACATTGGGCACATGCCTTTATTATATTCACATTTCACAGATTGGGAAGTTGCTTAATTGCATAGCTGATTGACTAAACTTATGGTTTGTTATGAAAAATGTTCAAGAGACCCAATAACCAAACTTAACTAAAATTTATTGTCTAAAGACAAAAAAAAAAAAAAAAAAGAGTACAATATGAAAAGGAAATACACATACCCTTTTCTCCAGGAAGTAATTCTATTCTCTCAGCATATTTACCTTACACAGAAGGTACACCCACCCTCCCAAGACCACTTGTATTTGCAGGATGGTTCCTTACAAGTTAGAAATCATTTCATACATCACATAAGATCCAACCCCCCAGTTTGTACCAGCACTTTAACGTGTGGTTCTGCATACTAGCCTTCCAGGTCCTGTTCTGTGAAGCCATCTTTGCAGAATATTAATGTATTTTGCCTTTGATCTGTTTACTATCCACTTAGGCCAAATGCTGAGTTGTCCTGTTCCAAGATATTGTGGGATATAGCAGTGAACAAGAGCGAACAGCATTGTGGGGAAAACAATACAATTTAGCTGGCATAACTGCTCAACATTCATACATACAATATCCATACTGTGTGCTTAATACATATTAATGTAGTGTAAGTAATGCCTATGGCAAACATTGTCTGTTCCTTGTTTGTCAGAGTCTTACCTATCTTACAGGGGTCGGAGAGAATAAAATGCATTAATTGTGAGGTGTGTAGATACTATGGTTATGTGAAGCCATATAAACACCTAGACAGACAACTTAACTTTGGAAACATTGTTGGCAGCCTCAACAATCAATTCACATGGACACTGAATGATCTTCAGCCAGAGGCATGGTGCCTCCAGAGCAGGATTAAGGCACTTTGCCAGCATCCCAGGCTTGATCTGTTCCGAAGATGTATATGTTCACCCTCCATGTCCACTAAAACCACAGCTGTTAAATATTTCTTTAGTGTTGAACAACATACAAGGTAAAGAGTGTAGGTGACAGTTTATTGTTACTGGCTTAACATTTACCAAACAGCAATATCATCTGTTAACCAATGGTCTGTACACCAGAGGGTGAAGCTGTGGTATCTCTGATAGCACTCTGAGAAAACTGTTGCCAAAGACTGACATTTTGATGGCAACTATTGTACCTGGCAGCCTTATGATTACAGCAATCAATGGACTGTAAACCAACAGAAAACAATTTCCCAAACACCTACAAATAAAAGGGTTATGTTGGCAGACAAACTCCTCAAAATAGTTACTGTATTTCTTTTTCACATGGCTCAGAGTAATTAAAAAAACTCAAGTCAATGGATCATATCACCTAAACAGGAAAATAAATCAGTTTCTGTTTCCTTTCACCTTAACACATTGCTTGAAGTGACACAGCATTCTGGAACTAAGCACCATTTATTGTTGCTTTCTCTTGTTTTTTACTACAAGCCAGGACAATGCAATGCTACTTTGCATCAGCTTTGTTCATATCTCTTGCCACATTCCATTACACCAATGGTTTTCAGCCTGTGGTCCATGGACCCCTGGAGGCCTGAAAACTATGTCTAAGACTTCCAAAGGGGTCCACACCTTCATTTGAAATTTTTAGGGGTCCTCATATGGGAAAAAAAAAGTTGAAAGTCACTGCACTACACCAACACTCTTGGGTCCATCTGCACAGTTATGCTGTATTCTGATATAAAGTAAAAACAAAGAAAGAAGCTAGGGTGGGGAGGAAAAATTAACATAGGACAAAACTCGAGAGCTAGAACATAAAAGATTGAGTGCTGTTTCGGGTTGACACCTTTATAACTCCTGGTAATGACACCCACGAGGCCCCATCCCCATTCCGCCTCTTCCCCCAGCCCTGACCCCCTCACCCCCATCGCTTGCTGGATCGTCCCCAGGAGTCTGCCTGCAGGTAGGAGACGGCCCCAGCTGAGCAGGGGCTGGTGCAGGTTAACGATCCTGTCCCTCTCCCCACCCCATGGTAACCGCGGTTTTGGTTCAGGTGCCAGTTAGGGTTGCAAGGTCCCCTTTTTGACCAGACTTTCCAGTTGAAGACTGGGCACTTGGCAACCCTAAATGGCACCCAGACACAGAAGCCAAAAACCAGATGGGTGTCAATCCTAGTGTTCTTACCTTGTTTTTTGTCCGAGGACCCAAAAGTAGGAGAAAGAAATGTAATGGGAAACATCTAGGCTTATAAGAGGAGATAAGATTAGAGAGTGAAGGAAGATAAAAGGGGAGGGTTTTTAAATGGACAGTGTGGAATAGGGCGGTTACTTAAAAGAACAAACCAAATTTAATAGCAAGGTTGACACACAAAGAAAAGCAGAACTGAATCTCCACTGAGTTAGCACTATGGGGCCTGATTCAGTTTAGACGAGCATACCCTTCCCGAGACGATATCTACATTATAGCAAAGACTTTTCCTGCAAGCACAGACTGGTACTCACACTTGTTAAGTATTGCCAAGGAACAAGTTATGACTTTTCTACAGCCACAACTGTAAGTAACAAAGATCGACCAATCAGCAATGCATTTGATAGTTCTAAGGAAATGAAGGCTGTACAATACAGTTACATTTAAGAAGTGTTCTATAGCCCAAGTATATTACAATTACCTTCAGCAGAAGAATGTTAAGCAAAGCTGTTTAAAGTTATGGTGGGGTTTTTTTTAATAAAGTTACATTATATGCAGAAAACTAGCTGACACCATGTTTCTGTCACTTGAGTAAACCTATAATCATAGGAATGTTAGCAAGAGACTTTTCTGATCTGTTATTTCAATCAAGCATTCCTTAGGGTTCTGCATTAAAGTATGCCTGGTTTTCATAACATTTGGCTGTAAGGAGGTCTGCTCTTTTAAACGTACCACAGCAAAATGAGAATTTAACGTTTTTTTAATGGGAAATGACTGTTGAATATGCAAACCTAAGGGCCTTCTCAAACCAGGTACTGCCACTTATGCCTTAGGTCAGTCCCAGAGAAGCAGTCTCCTCCATAAAATTGCTCAAGTTGATACATTCCCTGATATGTGAGATGAGCTATGGAGTGGGGGCATATTAAGGGGCTAGGAAGAATTAAAAAGAAACACTTGAGCTAGTTGGGGGGAGGTAACCAAAAGTTTTCATCAGAGCCCATATTCTCACCAACAAGTGTGGTTGCCTTTAAACTTAAAAAAATATTAACCAAAAGTAACTTGGCTAGCACATCGCTTCAACTGCTCGGATGCAGGGACAAGGAAAGAATGGAAGTGTATGAAACCCACAGTCCTTTACAAGACCCTCCCAAGTTAATAGGCCTCCCAGCTTAGGTGTCAGGATTTGTGGTGGGAGAAATCAAGTTGTGCACAGAGTACAGAAGGTGTAGGGTTGCCAAGTTTTGTTTTGGGGGTGAAGGTTATATTTTATTTTTAAACACAAGCTTCAGGAAGAGACTGTAAGGTTTGGGATATTTCACTAGCAAGGACAAAACTCACCTCTAAAAGGAGAGCAGCATTTCCATAGAACATTGTCACATTCTGCTGCAACATAGAAACTGCAAGACTAAACTGATTAAGAGGCTAGCATGGCAAGCTGTGATTAACAGTACAATAATCCTTGGAACTATTTCTTCCAATGTGGTGAATTCTTTCACAGGGAAAGGAAATCAGTAACACAAACCATGGACAAGACACACTTACCAGCTGCATGTGTGCAACATAGACATTTGCATTGTTGGAGCACAAGGTCTTGTAGTGGGAGCAAAAGAACTGAGTTTTTCCATTAGTTGTCAATAGTAGTAAGACTTCTGTCCCCCTACAGGCACGCCACTGGAGCAGAACAACTGAGCAGGTAATAGCAATGTATTACTTAGGATAGATTTCAGAGTAGCAGCCGTGTTAGTCTGTATCCGCAAAAAGAAAAGGAGGACTTGTGGCACCTTAGAGACGAACACATTTATTTGAGCATAAGCTTTCATGAGCTACAGCTCATGAGCTGTAGCTCATGAAAGCTTATGCTCAAATAAATGTGTTCGTCTCTAAGGTGCCACAAGTCCTCCTTTTCTTTTTACTTAGGATAGTACGTTTCCGTAATGTTCTTGAAATCCCAGTCTATACTACCCACTTTAAATGCACTTTTAACATTGACAACAGTAAATTACTTGCACTATTGGAATTTAACAAATATTTTAACAGGTTAAAAAAAAAAGAAAAAAAAAACAATTATACAGAATGATTGTAGCCAGACACCAATTTTGCCATATTATTGTTCTGTTAATATTTTATAATTTCCCACAGAAGCACACAGTTTCAACAGAAAAGATGGTGCCCCAACTCCAGAACAGCCAATAGTCTAGTGCTAACAGAACTCACCAGGGCTGTAGCAGACCTGGTTCAAGTCCTTGCTCCAGAGCAGGTATTTGAACCCAGGTCTCCCTCATCCCGAGTGAGTTCCAGAATCCTGGGATTTGGGGTAGAAGGGAACCACCACTGCCTCTTCCACTTCGCGAATGGCAGCAGAGTCTCCTTTTGAATTTAGAGCCCCATCAAAAATGTTTTGGTACAAACTGTTCAGTGAATGAGGACATTAATTTACAAATCATTTTGCAGCAACTGAAATTGCAGTTTTCAGCAAATACACGATTAATCTGAAAAAATTTGCCCTTCTCCACTCACCCCAATAATTTTGCCATTCAGTGTCTTGTAGGCAGTGCTGGCTTGAGTTTTTGCTTCTCTAAGCAAATAAGAAAAATTCTGTCCCTCCCAAATAAACAGCCAATAAACATTTTGCTGCTCCTAATATTTTGGTGCCTTAGGCAGCTGTCTCACTCTGCCTCTGAGAAAACTGGCCCTGCTTATAAGCCTGGACTCGTAATGAGCAGCAGCAGCCACCACATGCCAACAATCATAAATTGTATCTATTAATTTAAAAACCAGAAACCAAACCAAACCAAACAAAAAAAGACAGTAAAAGTCCTACAGTCCGGAATAAATTATTTCAAAAGCAGCATTGGGAGGAGTCTATAACCGCAGAGAATTTCAATGAAACAGACAGCAGGCAAAAGCAGATTCTTACATGATGCCCTATCCCTCTCTCAATTAAAAATACGCATTGCATTAAGAGGAACCTTTGGATATTTCAACAAATATCCACTACCAGATTGTTACAGACCCTTACACAAGTTTACAGGGGGAAGCACACCATGACTGCAATCTGCACAAGAGCATGGCAAGTTGAGGAAATCTATCCAGTAACAGGAAACCACTAATTCCACACTTCTTGGTTGGAGAAAGGTGTGCTATTATCATCCACCAGGGGAAAATATTGAAGGTCTACCTTTGTACTACATTTTAACAAAAATACAGGATACTTTAAACAAAAAAAAGGAGTTGAGTTAAACAGGAAGACGACTGGATATCTGGCTCATTTTGGAATGACAAATGATCAGCGGTTTGATGTTTTCAAGCCAATAAGAATAGGCTTTATGATTACTATGGGACAAATTAGAACCTATTTTACAAAGTTGTGCAGGAAAATATGGAGACAGGTGTATGTTATGTGCACCACAGGTAGAAGTGAAGGGAAACAGCAGCCTCCACAGGAGCACTCCTCCCCCTCCCATGCAGGTGGGCAAAAAGGGCATTGAACTTTAGGCAAACAGTTTCAGACACCCCCTAACCTCCCCAAAAAAATGCACTTTCCACTGAAAAAACGTCAAAAAAAATTGCCAAGCTCTACTGGTAATTAGAGTCCAGATCATAGGATCTAGACTCACTGGAAAATATGTGATTTATAACACTGCAAACGAGGAACTGTTATCTATATCTTTACTACAGATTTGAATTTTTCTCGTCCAATATACCTAATAGATATGAACGATGATGCTTACCTGTAAATACCACTCTTTCCCTTTCTCCTAGATCAACATACATTCCTTGATCTTTCCCCAAATGCAGCTTAATTTTTCCTCTTAACACTTCAAAATATGGTTTTTAAAGCATGTATATAGATCAGATACAAATGTCTTTTCTACCTGTAATTTCTAATGATACACATTACACTGATCAGTCTCAATCTTTAAAACCCCTCGGATATCTTCTTGCACAGAGCGCTGCCCTACATGGGTGCTTTACTTTTAGAAGTGTTATTTTTATCAGTTTCTTTACAGTAACTGACAACCCACTGTAGTAGCTGGGCTTGAAGGAATATCTGGCTTCTATTTCTATAGAAGATGTACTTTGAATAAATGAATAAGTACAGTAAAACTGGTGTTGGACAACACACCATTGACTATCTTTTTCTAATATCAAAAAACAAAAACCACTTTGGAGTACATAATCTCCTTGGCATGAATGCAGATTTGGCTGGGTTACATTCCCTAACTATTGCTTAGTAGAATTCTACTTAATAAAGGAGGTGCCCTATAATCCTTTTCTTGAACTATCTGACCTATCTTGAACATACCTGAATTAAAGAGTAATATTTACATATTCATCCTACAATTCTACCATATAAAAAAAATCAACAGAAGTTCAGTTTAAGTAATATTTCAAGAGAGCTTTCATTTGTTCCTTTCTAACATGCACATGTCCCTTCTGTATCCTTTATAAATAAGGAAGCTTTAATTTTTTTATCCCGCTTTCAATGTTTATTGATTGAACCCACATCCTCATAATATTTATTGATTGCCATAAATTCTTCCCAAATTTGGCTACACAGAAGATTCTATTTGTTTGTGGTATTGGCACAATTCACAACAGATCCAAACAAATGCTTTAGTTAGTCCCTAAAGGAGTATACTCATTGTACCTAAACAACTTAGCCCTGGTCTACACTAGGAGTTGAGGTCGAATTTAGCAGAGTTAAATTGATTTAACCCTGCACCCGTCCACACAACGAAGCTCCCCCCCCCCCTCTTTTTTTTTTTGGACTTAAAGGGCTCTTAAAATCTATTTCCTTACTCCACCCCCGACAAGGGGATTAGCGCTGAAATCGGCCTTGCCGGGTCGAATTTGGGGTACTGTGGACACAATTAGACAGTATTGGCCTCCGTGAGCTATCCCAGAGTGCTCCATTGTGACCGCTCTGGACAGCACTTTCAACTCAGATGCACTGGCCAGGTAGACAGGAAAAGGTCCGCGAACTTTTGAATTTCAATTTCCTGTTTGGCCAGCGTGGCAAGCTGCAGGTGACCATGCAGAGCACATCAAATGAGGTGACCATGATGGAGTCCCAGAATCGCAATAGAGCTCCAGCATGGACCAAACGGGAGGTACGGGATCTGATCGCTGTATGGGAAGAAGAATCTGTGCTATCAGAACTACGTTCCAGTTTTCGAAATGCCAAAAAACATTTGTCAAAATCTCCCAGGGCATGAAGGACAGAGGCCATAACAGGAACCCGAAACAGTGCCGCGTGAAACTTAAACGAACTGAGGCAAGCCTACCAGAAAACCAGAGAGGCAAACGGCCTCTCCGGGTCAGAGCCCCAAACATGCCGCTTCTATGATGAGCTGCTCACCATTTTAGGGGGTTCAGCCACCATGACCCCAGCCATGTTGTCTGACTCCTCCAATGGAGGAGGCGGCAACACGGAAGCAGGTTTTGGGGATGAGGAAGATGAGGATGTAGATAGCTTACAGCAAGCAAGCGGAGAAACCAGTTTTCCCAACAGCCAGGAACTGTTTCTCACCCTGGACCTGGAACCAGTACCCCCCGAATCCACCCAAGGCTGCCTCCCAGACCCGCCAGGTAGAGAAGAAACCTCCAGTGAGTGTACCTTTTAAAATACTATACATGGTTTAAAAGCAAGCATGTTTAATGATTAATTTGCCCTGGCATTTGCAGCTCTCCTGGATGTACTCCCAGAAACCTTTTGCAAAGGCTTTGGGGAGGGCAAACTTATTTTATCCACCATGGTAGGACACTCCATCACTCCAGGCCAGTAGCATGTATTCAGGAATCATTGTACAACAAAGCATTGCAGTGTATGTTTGCTGGCGTTCAAACAACATCCGTTCTTTATCTCTCCGTTATCCTCAAGAGAGTGATATCATTCATGGTCACCTGGTTGAAATAGGGTGCTTTTCTTAAAGGGACATTCAGAGGTGCCCGTTCTTGCTGGGCTGTTTGCCTGTGGCTGAACAGAAATGTTCCCTGCTGTTAGCCACAGGGAAGGGGGAGGGGCTAGCCATGCGCTGGGGGGAGGCAAAATGCGACCTTGTAACAAAAGCACATGTGCTATGTATGTAATGTTAACAGCAAGGTTTACTGTGAAAGGGTACCCATTGTTCTATAAAATGTGTCTTTTTAAATACCACTGTCCCTCTTTTTTCCTCCACCAGCTGCATGTGTTTCAAGAATCACAGGATCTTCTCCTTCCCAGAGGCTAGCAAAGCTCGGAAGGCGAAAAAAATGCACTCGATGAAATGTTCTCTGACCTCATGCTGTCCTCCCACACTGACAGAGCACAGACAAATGCGTAGAGGCAGACAATGTCAGAGTGCAGGAAAGCACAAAATGACCGGGAGGAACGGTGGCAGGCTGAAGAGAGGGCTGAAGCTGAAAGGTGGCAGCAGTGTGATGAGAGGAGGCAGGACTCAATGCTGAGGCTGCTGGAGGATCAAACTAATATGCTCCAGCGTATGGTTGAGCTGCAGGAAAGGCAGCAGGAGCACAGACTGCTGCTAAGCCCCTGTATAACCAACCGCCGTCCTCCCCAAGTTCCATAGCCTCCTCTCCCAGACGCCCAAGAACATGGTGGGGGGGGCCTCCGGCCAACTAGCCACTCCACCACAGAGGATTGCCCAAAACACAGAAGGCTGGCATTCAATAAGTTTTAAACTTTTAAAGTGCTGTGTGGCCTTGTCCTTCCCTCCTCCACCATCCCTCCTGGTGCTTCTCTCCTCCTCCACCCCTCTGGGCTACCTTGGTAGTCATCCCCCTATTTGTGTGATAAATTAATAAAGAATGCATGAATATGAAGCAACAATGACTTTATTGCCTCTGCAAGCGGTGATCGAAGGGAGTGGGGGAGGGTGGTTAGCTTACAGGGAAGTAGAGTGAACCAAGGGGTGGGGGGTTTCATCAAGGAGAAACAAACAGAACTTTCACACTGTAGCCTGGCCAGTCATGAAACTGGTTTTCAAAGCTTCTCTGATGCGCACCGCACCCTGCTGTGCTCTTCTAACCACCCTGGTGTCTGGCTGTGCGTAACCAGCGGCCAGGTGATTTGCCTCAACCTCCCACCCCACCATAAACGTCTCCCCCTTACTCTCACAGAGATTGTGGAGCACACAGCAAGCAGTAACAACAGTGGGAATATTGGTTTCTCTGACGTCTAACCGAGTCAGTAAACTGCGCCAGCACGCTTTTAAACGTTCAAATGCACATTCTACCATCATTCTGCACTTGCTCAGCCTGTAGTTGAACAGCTCCTGACTACTGTCCAGGCTGCCTGCGTACGGCTTCATGAGCCATGGCATTAAGGGGTAGGCTGGGTCCCCAAGGATAACTATAGGCATTTCAACATCCCCAACAGTTATCTTTTGGTCTGGGAATAAAGTCCCTTCCTGCAGCTTTTGAAACAGACCAGAGTTCCTGAAGATGTGAGCATCATGTACCTCTCCTGGCCATCCCACCTTGATGTTGGTGGAACGTCCCTTGTGATCCACCAGTGCTTGCAGCACTACTGAAAAGTGCCCCTTGCGGTTTATGTACTCGTCGGCTTGGTGCTCTGGTGCCAAGATAGGGATATGGGTTCCGTCTATGGCCCCACCACAGTTAGGGAATCCCATTGCAGCAAAGCCATCCACTGGGACTTGCAGATTACCCAGGGTCACTACCCTAGATATCAGCAGATCTTTGGTTGTGTTGGCTACTTGCATCACAGCAGCCCCCACAACAGATTTGTCCACTCCAAATTGATTCCCAACTGACTGGTAGCTGTCTGGCATTGCAAGATTCCACAGGGCTATTGCCACTCGCTTCTCAACTGAGGGCTGCTCTCATCTTGGTATTCATGCACTTCAGGGCAGGGGAAAGCAAGTCACAAAGTTCCATGAAAGTGCCCTTACGCATGCGAAAGTTTCGCAGCCACTGGGAATCGTCCCTGACCTGCAACACTATGCGGTCCCACCAGTCTGTGCTTGTTTCCCGAGCCCAGAATCAGCGTTCCACCGCATGAACCTTCCCCATTAGCACCATGATGCTCACATTGCCAGGGCCCATGCTTTGAGAGAAGTCTGTGTCCATGTCCTCATCACTTTCGTCACCGCGCTGACGTCACCTACTTGCCCAGTTTCGCTTTGCCAGGTTCTGGTGCTGTACATACTGCTGGATAACGCGTGTGGTGTTTAATGTGCTCCTAATTGCCAAAGTGATCTGAGCGGGCTCCATGCTTGCCGTGGTATGGCGTCTGCACAGAAAAAACGCGTGGAACGATTGTCTGCCGTTGCCCTGATGGAGGGAGGGGCGACTGACGACATGGCTTACAGGGTTGGCTTACAGGGAATTAAAATCAACAAAGGGGGTAGCTTTGCAAGAAACGGAATGGCCCTCTCAAGGATAGAACTCAAAACTGGGTTTAGCAGGCCATTGATTTCATGGAGGGAGGGAGGAGGAAATGAATACAAAACAAATCTGGTCTATTTCTTGTTTTGAGCCACTTCATTTATCTTTATACATCTTGCTGGCAGCAGACTGTGCAGTAAGACCACTAGCCATCGTCATCTCCTGGGTGCTCAGCAGAAAATGGTGCAGTATGACTACTGGCCATCGTCTTCTGCTGGCTGCTGATTAAAAGACAGTGCACTGTCGGTAGGATTCAATCGTCATGAGACAAAACTTAAAAGGGAAATGACCTGGCTGAGTCACTCCCATGTTTGCCCAGGCACCCCGACCTCACTGAGGTCAGTTAAAAGAGCACCCTGGACTATGTCGACCACGGCTACCAGTCATACTGCACTGTCTGCTGCCAAAAGGCAATCAACTGCTGCTGTGTAGCAATGCAGTACCGTATCTGCCAGCACCCAGGAGACATACAGTGACGGTTAGCTGAGCGGGCTCCATGCTTGCCATGGTATGGAATCTGCACAGGTAACTCAAGAAAAAAAAGGCACAAAACGAATGTCTGCCCTTGCTTTCACGGAAGGACAGAGGGAAGGGGGGCCTGACTATATGTACTCAGAACCACCTGCGACAATGTTTTAGCCCCTTCAGGCATTGGGATTTCTACCCAGAATTCAAATGAGCGGCGGAGACTGCGGGAACTGTGGGATAGCTACCCACTGTGCAATGCTCCAGAAGTCGACGGTTGCCTCGGTACTGTGGACACACTCCACCGACTACATGCACTTAGAGCATTTGTGTGGGGACACACACAATCTACTGTATAAAAACGCTTTCTACAAAACCGATTTCCATAAATTCAACCTAATTCCGTAGTGTAGACATACCCAAAGACTAAGCCCTGGTCTACACTGGCGGGGGAGAGGAGAGGGAGAAATCTATCTAAATTATGCAACTTCAGCTGTGTGAATAATATAGCTAGCTGAAATCGACGTACTTAGATCGACTTACCATGGTGTTTTCACAGTGTTGAGTCGACTGCTGCTGCTCCCCGTCGACTCTGCCTGCGCCTCTCGCAGCACTGGAGTACAGGAATCAATGGGATAGCACTCGTGGGTAGTTTTATTGCATTTAGACTAAACGCGATAAATCAATCCCCGCTGGCTAGATCGCTGCCCGCCGATCTGGCGGGTAGTGAAGACATACCCTAAATGGTTTCAGTTCAGAAGGCATCATAGCATACTTACACTTTAAAGAATCGAAAGAAACCAAGATGTACAAAAAGTTAGTGGACCACCTTAGAAGGCCACAAATTAGACGACACTATTTCAGTAGCAATAAGAACCCGAAGTTTAGGGAACTAAACCAAATGTTTATACCCATCCTTTATGTAAATTACTTGAATGAATATCCTTATTTAGTCCCTTTCTGTGACCAAAATAAGGTCAACTTCATGAAAAAACTCATACAGATACAGACAGACATCATCTTCCTTTCCAAATGCAAACAGATGGACATCATACCAAAAGGACTGAAGGTAAAAAAATCCATTATAATCTACATACCACAGAGACTATGTTGACAGCTTGTGCCGCACACTCTCAAAGGCATGCATCCGATGAAGTGAGCTGTAGCTCACGAAAGTTTATGCTCAAATAAATTTGTTAGTCTCTAAGGTGCCACACAAGTATTCCTTTTTTTGTGCTTGTGAAGTCACTTGTTCATTATGCAGAATGAGAAAGCAGAAATCATAACCTGGGGTTACACTCTCAGGTCTGGATTATTTCATCTAAAAACCCAGCCTTACTATGACTAAGATCCAGTCCCTCACACTAGTCCTCGTACTAATAAATAGGCCTCTTATTAAAGCAAAGCCAGAAATCCCAATTATTTGTGTTCCCCTACTTAAACCTTATTAAACTATAAGTATTATACAACATTGTGGCACTATACTTGCAGCCAGTTAAATTTATACATGAGATTGTGGAAGTCAAGAGATGGTGGATTGGTGCTCATTTTCCCTTTTCACTGATTGTGCTTTGGCACTTTCTGCCTCAATTCAGTAATTTTCAAAAAGCCCAGTCGCTTACACCATCATAGCCAACATCAACTTTGACAGTTCATAACTGAGCTCATGTGGCAGAGCCTATCTCAGACAGACACATTTAAGGGTCTCCTATTTTCCAGCCATTTGGGTTGTCCACCAGCACACCCATGACTATAGTCATGTCTGTCCTTCACTCCTCCTATGTTTGCAGTATCAACTCCTGCTGGGAACAGTAACTGAGCTGAAAGCTGACAGCTGAGCAAAGATCTGGTGATTACACAGAGAGACATGCTCTTGGGTAATGACCCAAATCAATCAGCTGATTTCTTCCTGGAACCTGGTACGCTCTGAAAAAGTGTACATGCTTGTGTATGTGCTTTAAAGATAGTCAGAGTAGGTGTCTCCTTGTCACGTAATAAATTCCAATGCAGATTGTCATGAAGTAGCTTTGAAAGTGAACAAAGTTACTGTTGTAGACTGAAGCACTGTACATGGGTCTACCATAGTTAATGGTTTCATACTGCCTTCCAAGTTCTAGCTATGTACAGATAAAAAGTGAGACCAAGTGGACAAGCCTCTTGAATTGCACTCAGTCTATACAGTTTATCATAAATACAGGAGTTAATGTTTTAGAGAGATTTAGGAACGTTAATCAGATCCCAGGGCTAATATAATTCATAAGAAAGTAAGTTAAATCGTTAACTACTATAGATAGATTCATTAGCAAGACGACCTTGGTGAATTGGTGTGTAAGTAATAGACGGAGTTGTCTGGTACTCTAGCTTTGGATTGTTTTTGCTGTTGTGTTAGTACATCGCCAGAATTGATAACCAACTGGCACAAACAAGGCCCTATTATGAGGGACTTAAAAATATCTAAACAAAGTCATCTTCCCAGAATAACGGTGGCTAAATATCAGTGTCATTTTCTATTGTGGCTGTGTTATTTGATTCTTAAGACCTGGATGGACTGAACAATTTTCTAGTTTCTTAGCAAAATCATAGTCCAATACTTTTGCCTTATTATATCCTATACTCTTAGGAAGAAAAGGAGTACTTGTGGCACCTTAGACACTAACCAATTTATTTGAGCAGAAGCTTTCATGAGCTACAGCTCACTTCATCGGATGCTGTAGCTCACGAAAGCTTCTGCTCAAATAAATTGGTTAGTCTCTAAGGTGCCACAAGTACTCCTTTTCTTTTTGCGAATACAGACTAACACGGCTGCTACTCTGAAACCTATACTTTTAGTTGCTATTAAGGATAGTTAATAAATCTATTAAATTAAATTCAGCTGCAGTTCTTTTCTCTAGCTAGGCAATGAAAATCCAAAAAAACCTTAAGAAAAAGGGTTTTCATTGCCTAGTTAGATAAAAGGGTAATCAGTTAAACAGGTTTGCTTTATACCAGGGGTCTCAAACTCAGTTTACCTTAGGGCCAGTGCCAGTCCTCAACTCTTCCCAATGGGCCAATAATGTCATTCATGCTGCCCAGAACCTGCCCAAGGCTCTGAAAGGGAGTTGGGGTGCTGGGTGCAGGCTCTGGGCTGGGGCAGATGGTGGTGGTGCAGAAGGAGGAGATGGGGTTGCAAGCTCTGGGAGGGAGACTGGGGGCAGGAAGGGGTCGGGGGTGCAGCCTCTGGGAGGGAGTCGGGGGTGCGGCACTTACCTGGGGCTCCAAGGCGGGGCGGGGGGCCTCCGTGCACTGCTTCCCCCAGGCACTGTCCCCAGATCTTCCCATTGGCCGCAGGGGCACTCGTGGTGGGGGCAGCACGCAGAGGCACAGCCCTGACCCACCCCGCAACCGCAGGGAGTGGCCGGCAGACCCATGGAGCGAGCAGGCAGAAGCCACTCAGCTCCGCTGTGCTGCTGCTGGTGGGCAGGACCTGGGCCATTGTAAATCGCCTGGGGGACACACCAGGGTAGGGGGAGTATCCAGGGGTGGCTGGTGGGGATAAGGGAGAGACCTGGCCCCAAAATTCAGGGAGCCTTGCGGGCCACATTGTGGAGGTTCTCGGGCAACAGATGGCCTGCGGGCCGGGAGTTTGAGACCCCTGCTTTACACCTTTCTTAAAAGATCCATGGATATTCATGTAAAACTGTTTATATGTATCAATATAGAATTAACTTTACTTGATACTACAAGTAGTAAGTCTTTCACTGTCCATTTGTGTGTAAAACAGATGTTAAAAACCACCATACAAAGACACAATATAAAGCAACAGCTCATTAGTGTACTGAGAGACTTAACAGATTCATATTCCCAAATGGCCCCAGCAATTTTTTCCAGGGCTGTTAAGTTTCTCTCAATGGATTGTTATTCTCGAACAACAGCCTAATTAGGCAAAAAGAACAGGAGTACTTGTGGCACCTTAGAGACTAACAAATTTATTTGAGCGTAAGCTTTCGTTGGCTACAGACTATTTCATCAGATGCATGCAGTGGAAAATACAGTAGGAAGATTTTATATACACAGAGAACATGAAACAATGAGTGTTACCATACACACTATAATGAGAGTGATCACTTAAGTAGAGCTATTACCAGCAGGAGAGGGGGGAAAAAAAACTTTTGTCATTTACAACACACACTTTGCTTCTCTACAAAACAAAAAGGACACTAAAATTTCTAAACTACTACATGCCACAAGGGGCCACCCAGCAATATTGTTAATCTATCCAGCTATACTCTTAGCCCAGCAGAAGAATCTGTCCTACCTTGGGGCCTCTCCTCCTGCCCCTTCACCTCCACAAACATGATACAGTTCTGTGGTGACCTAGAATCCTATTTTCGACGTCTCCAACTCAAGGAATATTTCCAACACACCTCTGAACAGCATACTAACCTACAGAGACCTTCCTACCAACACTACAAAAAGAAGGATTCTGGGTGGACTCCTCCTGAAGGTTGAGACAGCAGACCGGACTTCTACATTAGAGTGCTTCCGCCGACATGCATGGGCTGAAATTGTGGAAAAGCAGCATCACTTGCCCCATAACCTCAGCTGTGCAGAACACAATGCCATCCACGGCCTCAGAAACAACTCTCAGAGTAACAGCTGTGTTAGTCCGTATTCGCAAAAAGAAAAGGAGTACTTGTGGCACCTTAGAGACTAACCAATTTATTTGAGCATGAGCTTTCGTGAGCTACAGCTGTAGCTCACGAAAGCTCATGCTCAAATAAATTGGTTAGTCTCTAAGGTGCCACAAGAAACAACTCTGACATCATAATCAAAAAGGCTGACAAAGGAGGTGCTGTCGTCATCATGAATAGGTCGGAATATGAACAAGAAGCTGCTCGGCAGCTCTCCAACAACACTTTCTACAAGCCATTACCCTCTGATCCCACTGAGAGTTACCAAAAGAAACTACAGCATTTGCTCAAGAAACTCCCTGAAAAAGCACAAGAACAAATCCGCACAGACACACCCCTAGAACCCCGAGCAGGGGTATTCTATCTGCTACCCAAGATCCATAAACCTGGAAATCCTGGATGCTCCATCATCTCAGGCATTGGCATCTTGACAGCAGGATTGTCTGGTTACGTAGACTCCCTCCTCAGGCCCTATGCTACCAGCACTCCTAGCTATCTTTGATACACCACTGACTTCCTGAGGAAACTACAATCCATCGTGATCTTCCTGAAAACACCATCCTAGCCACTATGGATGTAGAAGCCCTCTATACCAACATTCCACACAAAGATGGACTACAAGCCGTCAGGAACAGTATCCCTGATAATGTCACGGCTAACCTGGTGGCTGAACTTTGTGACTTTGTCCTCACCCATAACTATTTCACATTTGGGGACAATGTATACCTTCAAATCAGCGGCACTGCTTTGGGTACCTGCAAGGCCCCACAGTATGCCAACATTTTTATGGCTGACTTAGAACAACGTTTCCTCAGTTCTCGTCCCCTAATGCCCCTACTCTACTTGTGCTACATTGATGACATCTTCATCATCTGGACCCATGGAAAAGAAGCCCTTGAGTAATTCCACCATGATTTCAACAATTTCCATCCCATCAACCAGTCCACATAAGACATCCACTTCCTGGACACTACAGTGCTAATAAGTGATTGTCACATAACCACCACCCTATACCAGAAACCTAATGACGGCTATACTTACCTACTTGCCTCCAACTTTCATCCAGACCACACCACACGATCCATCGTCTACAGCCAAACTAAGATACAACCGCATTTGCTCCAACCCCTCGGACAAACTCCTACAAGATCTCTACAAAGTGTTCTTACAACTACAATACCCACCTGCTGAAGTGAAGAAACAGACTGACAGAGCCAGAAGAGTAACCAGAAGTCACTTACTACAGGACAGGCCCAACAAAAAATAACAGAACGCCACTAGCTGTCACTGTCAGCCCCCAACGAAAACCTCTCCAGCACATCAAGGATCTACAACCTATCCTGAAGGACGACTCATCACTCTCACAGATCTTGGGAGACAGGCCAGTCCCTGCTTACAGACAGCCCCCCAACCTGAAGCAAATACTCACCAGCAACCACACAACAAAAACATGAACCCAGGAACCTATCCTTGCAACAAAGTCTGTTGCCAACTGTGTCCACATATCTATTCAGGGGACACCATCATAGGGCCTAATCACATCAGCCACACTGTCAGAGGCTCGTTCACCTGCACATCTACCAATGGTGACATATGCCATCGTGTGCCAGCAATGCCCCTCTGCCACGTACATTGGCCAAACCGGACAGTGTTGCTATTGAATAAATGGACAAATCACAAGTCAAGAATTATAACATTCAAAAACCAGTCGGAGAACACTTCAATCTCTCTGGTCACTCATTTGCAGAACTAGAAGTCACAATATTACAACAAAAAACTTCAAAAACAGACTCCAACGAGAGACTGCTGAACTGGAATTCATTTGCAAACTGGACACCATTAAATTAGGCTTGAATAAAGACAGGGAGCGGATGTGTCATTACACAAAGTAAAACTATTTCCCCATGTTTATTCCCCCCCCCCCCGCCCACTCCACCGTTCCTCACACATTCTTGTCAACTGCTGGAAATGGCCCATCTTGATTATCACTACAAAAGGCTTTTTTCTCTCCTGCTGGTAATAGCTCACCTTAACTGATCACTTTCGTTATAGTGTGTATGCGGACGACCACTGTTTCATGTTGTCTGTGTATATAAAATCTTCCTACTATATTTTCCACTGCATGCATCTGATGAAGTGGGCTGTAGCCCACAAAAGCTTATGCTCAAATAAATTTGTTAGTCTCTAAGGTGCCACAAGTACTCCTGTTCTTTTTGCGGATACAGACTAACACGGCTGCTACTCTGAAGCCTAAATAGGAATTTAGCAATAGCAACTGATAAGTATTTGTGAAAGATATCTGAATAACAAAGTTATACTAGGATGATGGTTACATGACTGGACCTACAGTTTTAACACACACTTGATGTTACGTGACATTTGGCTTTAGGGAACTTTAGAATTTAGTGAACATGTATATCCAACGAGGAAGGCCATCAAATTGTTGCTGGCATTACTAACACTAGTCTCTGAGTAAAATGTCAGCAGTAAGTTAGAGTTGGCTGATGCTAGGATGCAATAGCAAGAAGCACTACTTGATACATCTCCTAAATACAAGGCTCCATTCTCAGCGAACCCATCAAATAAATATATTAAACTCCAAAACCAAATGGGTGACAACAACAAATGATATACAATGTATCTTTATTCAGAGACCAGTTTGATGGCCAGGCTGACTACGAGTTCCTCTTCCACGTACCTATTCCAGAATAAGCTTTTGAGCTCACTGCTATTTGGTTGTTTCAGAAACAAATTAATCCTCATCTGTCATCACTTATTTCTATTCTTAAATCTGCACTGGAAAATCCTCTCAACAGTGACCCTAATTTAATATTTCCAATTAAGATTTTACAGATTAAACAAACAGTTCACCAATATTCAGCTAAGTGGGAACAGAATAGCAAATCTCTATACTTACCTAATGCTCGTTTTACAATATACTGCTCTCAGATTAAGGAAAGTAAAACTTAAAACCTTACCAAACTTTATCATTAGCTATCCAGCTTTAGAGGACATGAAGAAAAATTATCACTACAAAAGTTTTATAAGTTAAAGTTCTTCTAGAGTTTTGTTTTATTTTCAAGGAAACAGAAGAGTTCAGTAGTTACTTACAAATTCTAATGGCTTTTCTATTACCAAAGGACCACATGATGTAGTCAGGGGTACATACTCTAAATTAAGTTAGAACCCTTGTACATGCCAATATCATAGCATCAATTTTGAAGCACAAATCCCGGGTTTCTGTTCCAATTAAAATAATACAATGGCCCAATGTGATTCACCACTAACTTTATAAGACCATAAAATGTTTGTTAAATATAAGACTGTTAAATTCTGAAATGCCAATAAAAAAAACTAATAAACTCATGAAAGATACCTACTTTGTAGTAGTTTTTACAGATGTTTATATTTCATTCTTACGTTCACATCTCCCAGCAAAAAATAAATCCATACCCCAAATCAGAGTTTTTACCCCAATAAGGGAAAACATCCAGAGACTCCATGAAATCTACTAGGGACTTTACTAATGCTATTGACTTTATAAGGAAGGCATTCAGATATTATTGTGATGGATAGTACTATACAACCCTAAAAGACAAGAGCTTTCAAAAATTTTACTCAGTCACATAAATCCCATTTTCTTAGGTGACAGAAGCCTAAGTTTCATTGACAGTCAGACTTTAGCTCAAAGTGCCTGAGTCACTTAAGAAAAAAGGGATTTAGTACCTTTTGAAAATTTTATTAAGTTTTCTTTTACTCAGTATTAAGTATTCCAAAGATACAGTTGCTTGTTCTAAGAGGAAATAAGTCACATGGAAGATAAAAGAAAAGGAGTACTTGTGGCACCTTAGAGACTAACCAATTTATTTGAGCATGAGCTTTCGTGAGCAAATAAATTGGTTAGTCTCTAAGGTGCCACAAGTACTCCTTTTCTTTTTGCGAATACAGACTAACACGGCTGTTCCTCTGAAACCTGTCATTATGGAAGATAAAGCAAGTTCCAACACTAAAAAACAAGATACCGTATCATTAGGATAGTCTTTGAATTCCATAGACTGGATTGCACATAAAATAAACACAGAGTAACTGAGCAATGTTCAAATATTGTTTCAGTGTACTGACCTCAGCTTTGCCCCTTCTGGACAGTAAATTTAAGTGCAAAACTATAAAACATGGGTGGCTTAGGTTGAACCTGGCATAACAGTCAGTCTGTCAAAAAGCCCAAAACTATAAGAGCTTGAAGGCTAAATAATCTTAGAAGAAACAACACATGCTAAACAGCTGTGAGAGTTGATTTCTCTTGTATCAAAGCAGCATTTTGTTTCAATGGAGTGGCACCTTTTAGTCACATTAGTTTTCCTGCTACATTTCACTTTTGTTCTTTGTTGCATTACTAGCAATTATGTCACAGGGAGGAGGCCTGATGTAATCTCTCTGCCCTTGTCACGTTTGAGTATGTTAGCACAAAGAAATGATGTCCAAGACCCAGCTGTAGTCTAAGAGCCAAATACGGTCCTTGACCCAGGCATGGAACTCTCAGTAACCTCAGTCCATTGTTACAGATCGAGGGATGTATGTGGCTGTTGAAGTACAAACACTGGATTACTCTAAAAGCGAAGAGCTTCTGAATTTGATAAGCTCCTACTAAAGCTGATATGACTGAATATCCATGGGGTATGTAACAAAACCTTCCAAATCTGAAAAATTCTACAACTTTGCACTACTGAGTAGTTTACAAAATGTGTTTTTTTACGGGTTTCATTAATTCTAGTATCAACAGAAAGATTAATGGATGTTGAAAGTTTAATTAAAAAAAAAACATACCACACATTGCTTGAAAGAGTAACCAAACTGTTAGCGGAAGAAAACCAACATGTGAAACTGATCAGTCTGATGTCAGTGCCCAATGTAAAACAAAACTACATCCATGGTGAAAAAAGTTGCATTTAAAAAAAAAATCACTTTTTCTACTCTGTTAAAAGCTTCATGAGGATTTAATTTAGATTTAGTGTGACAGTCATGTTAAATTAATTGACATTTGAGGAAATATTTGATGGAAGATACTACTGCAGTAGGGCTCAAACCTGCAAGGTACTGGGTATGCTCAATGCTGAATCACAACTAGTGTTCAGGGCTCTTCGCACATTTCAGGAACAACCTCCAACTCAGGAGAGTGTTAAGCATATGCTTAACTTTTGAGCATGTGAGTAGTTCCAGTGAAGTCAATGGGATTACTCATGTGGTTAAAAAAGTATCTTCCTGAACTGGGTTCTGAATGAGCAATTCTCATTTAATATATCTAGGGTATCTAACATTAAACAATTGTTGCAGCTAAGATATTACATACACTCCATCCTGTGCATGGTGAGGCAAGGATTCTGCAATAGTACTGTTTTTCCACACGTGTTCATATACTATTATAATGCACAAGTACAAGGGGGGGACTGTTTGGCAAATTCTTCAAGGAGGCAGTGGGGCTAAGAGTTGGGTCTACCATATTAGACATCTTGGTTCTATTCTCAGCTTGTTTGTAACCTCAGTAGGGCAGGAGACCCCTTGCTCAGTAAGGCTTGTGGAGGTCACAAAATTATTAACACTGGTCCATAGAAGAAAAACCTGAATTTCATCTCCTGGGTCGCAACCCAGTACCTCTTCCCCTAACCCAATGGGTATTTTGACAGGGAAAGCAGCAACTGCTGCTGGCACTGTTTTACCTGTGTCCTAACTAGAGGTGCTCCATGTGTGCACAAGGGATGGAAGGGGGTGGGAAGAAGGGCACACAGCAGAATATGGACCCTGGACTTCAGAAAAAACAGACTGACTCCCTCAGTTAACTGGTGGGCAGGATCCCCTGGGAGAACAACATGAGGGGGAAAGGAGTCCAGGACAGCTGGCTGTATTTTAAAGAATCCTTATTGAGGTTACAGGAACAAACCATCCCGATGTGTAGAAAGAATAGTAAATATGGCAGGCGACCAGCTTGGCCTAACAGTGAAATCCTTGCTGAACTTAAACACAAAAAAGAAGCTTACAAGAAGTAGAAGATTAGACAAATAACCAGGGAGGAGTATAAAAATATTGGTCAGGCATGCAGGAGTGAAATCAGGAAGGCCAAATCACACCTGGAGTTGCAGCTATCAAGAGATGTTAAGAGTAACAAGAAGGGTTTCCTCAGATATGTTAGCAACAAGAAGAAAGTCAAGGAAAGTGTGGGCCCTTTACTGAATGAGGGAGGCAACCTAGTGACAGAGGATGTAGAAAAAGCTCACGTATTCAATGCTTTTTTTGCCTCGGTCTTCACGAACCAGGTCAGCTCCCAGACTACTGCACTGGGCAGCACAGCATGGGGAGGAGATGACCAGCCCCCTGTGGAGAAAGAAGTGGTTTGGGACTATTTAGAAAAGCTGGACGAGCCCAAGTCCATGGGGCCAGATGCGCTGCATCCGAGAGTGCTAAAGGAGCTGGCGGATGTGATTGCAGAGCCATTGGCCATTATCTTTGAAAACTCATGGTGATCGGGGGAGGTCCCAGATGACTGGAAAAAGGCTAATGTAGTACCCATCTTTAAAAAAGGGAAGGTGGAGGATCCGGGGTACTACAGGCTAGTCAGCCTCACCTCAGTCCCTGGAAAAATCATGGAGCAGGTCCTCAAGGAATCAGTTCTGAAGCACTTAAAGGAGAGGAAAGTGATCAGGAACAGTCAGCATGGATTCACCAAGGGCAAGTCATGCCTGACTAATCTAATTGCCTTCTATGAAGAGATAACTGGCTCTGTGGATGAGAGGAAAGCAGTGGCTGCTCTGGGCCAATGGAGGTTGTGGAAAGTGGCGCAGGCCGAGGGACGTGCTGGCCACCCTTCCCACAGACCCATTGGCCTGGGGTCACAGACCGCGGCCAGTGGGAGCCGTGATTGCGTCCGCAGGTTCGGCCAGTCGGTAAACAAACCGGCCCGGCGTGCCAGGGGCTCTCTCTGAACAAGTGGTGGACCACAGTTGAGAACCACTATGCAACCTTAATATAGGTTTTGCTGATGCTTCCAGTACTGAGATAGATATCTGTGTATTAGTTAGCATGCATGCCAGTTTAGCTGGAAAAAAAAAATTATATATCTCACACACACCCTAAACATGAATCCATTTTATGTTCCTACAAATAGTCATCTACAACGTAATTGCTAGACCTTAGTAACTATCCTCTTAATATTCAATTGCATTTCTCCCCCACCAAACATCATATTACAATTCAACGCTCCATTTGTTATCACATAGGCTATCATCTATCGGAGAATAATTTGTAAAGTCAATTACATTGTTTCCCAACAGACAGTGAGGAAGTATCAAATGTGTACCAGTTGCAGGATCTGCAGTGAAGGGCAGCAAGGCACAGTTTATCACACCCTTCTAGAACAATTAAGTTGTATTCTCTGTGGACCATGAGCTTGGAGATGAACACCATAGGACTCTCCAAGCATTAGGCTCTACAATTACCTAGAGCACGAATTCCTAGGAATTTGAGTGTATTTTAGAAATAGTGCTAGCAGAATAGGAAAGGCCGCAGATATACTAGCCACAGTGACTTGAAAAGCTACCATATAAGATCAGACTCAACTCAGCCCCCATGGAGGAATTTAATGAATGCGCCTGGACTGTTCGTGTGTTCCTCATGCCTAGTTCCCCCGAGTACCTCTTTTAGTCCATCTTCCTCTGAAATGCATAAATTAAGTATTGGCTGATAGGTCCCAAAATCCCAATGACAGTCCCACTGTCTGATTTCAGTGGTGACCCATCTCCTTTTAAGCTACAGCAGCAATATTGGATACAACATGAAAAATCACGAATTAGGGACACCCAAGAGTCATGAGATTTGCTTAAAAGCTGTGAGGTTTTAATACTTTTGCATTGTTTTGTTTGCCCTCTGGTTTGAATATTTCAGGCGCATTTGCCTCATGTTTTCAGACTTCTCTCTGCAACCATGCAGCCTCCTTAAAATGGAAGCTGCTGGAATAGAGAGATTGCATAAGAATCTCTGCTTTCATTTAAAAAAAAAAATCTGGCCACTGGAATATTCTACTTCACTAATGCATGGATGTGCTCACGTACTACAGGCTTTACTGTTTGAGAGATTTAGTGGAAGCAAAATATTCATAACAGACAATGTAAACAAATGTTACTGTCCTAATTTTATATCTGTCTTCTAATCCACCCCATGAAACCAGTTAACTTCTGTAAAAACCAACATGCTGAATTAGTATAAATGCCTGAGGCAGAACAGAACTGAGACACTTTCTGGCTTTATACCCATAGCTGAGGATGTTACTTCACCGCTGAAAATTTCCACTAATGACAGTTTCAAATCTACTTTTCCACATCTCTTCTGCAATTTCAGATTCTTGTCCTTTTATATAAAAAGAAAGGACATCAGTTATTCAGGTCACAGTGCCAAACACTGAAATTAGAACAGACTACACTTGCCCAATTCCATAAGGAAGACTGCAGTGGGTGGAAGAAGATTGTGAGGACATGTGCCAGTGTAGACTCTGCTACCGCATAAGAATTTATTACACTGAAATGCAAGAGGCATTCATTACTATGTTGAACTCCCATTAATATAATGAAAAATATAGCTTAGAGATCAACAGTTAACAGACTAGGTACAAAATATACTTTCCACAACAAAAATTTTTGTTGGTTACAGTTATGGGCCCCAATCCTTTAAAGATGCATGTATGAGCTTCATTTTACATGTTAGCAGTCCCATTGACAGGGTCCGCGCCCTGGTTGCTATACCATTAAATACATACATCTATCAAAAAAAAATTGCAAACAAGGGAAACCACAAGGTAAGGTTATGTACACTGTTTTCTCATCAACCTGATCACCCACTTCAAAAAAATCACTAAAACTGCAGTGTTCTCAATGATCTCTACCTAGTTTATCTGAACTCTGCCCCGACTATCCCAGTTTTGCATTTTAGAGTTGAATACAAAATGCCCATTTTCACCAAAGGTAGTCATCCCTTTGATTTCAATGGGGGCTGGGTGGAGAAAAGCCGTTGTAAGTTTAACATTATAAATCTGCACATTGAATATATTTTTGAATATGCATGCAGCATAGTGTTTGATGGTTCATATCATGAATAGGTCCTCTTATAATGCAAAGGACAATTTGTAATGATCATAAACAATACAACTTACTCCTACAGATCATATAATATTATCTCCAATGAAGTGTCTAATTAGGAGTTCATGACTTACTTTACTTAGTAGAAAATTGTAATTTGCATTTTCTTAGTTTCTACAGTTATGACTCCTAAGCGATTAGATAGTTTTTAACTATTAGGGAATATGATTTTGCAGATAGCGTGTGGAAGGCTAAACTTTATAAAGCCTGTATGAATAAGTGTTTATGCATGATTCTGACAGAAAGCTATGTAATGAGTGTATAAGATTCATTCACAGTTTGCAATTATTGTGAGCATTTAGATAGGAATTGTTTGGATGACAGTTACTGAGAGTGTTGCTGTTTAACAGTTGTCTTTTGTTTGACTAAAGTTTAGCAAACTTCCCTTTTTCTTTTGTCTTTTCTTTTTTCTTTTCTTTCTTTTTCCATTGGTTTTTCTGGTAAATCTGATTTACAATGAGATTAGGCTTCCACCCACAGCTTTATGCAAACTGTTCTCTGCACTACCGGCTAAAGGTTGGCTCCACTTAAAAGTTTTACCTGCAGGCCAGGGCATGCAAAGATTTTCCCCTGAGCAAACTGGGGACCAGATCCAGCAAAACAATCAGTCCAGCTCTCTCCCAATTGGAGAGTCTGCAACTCTGACTACACAGCTAGTCTGACTGCACAGTTTACTCCTTGGCTCACAAACAGCCCTAGCTCCCAGCTCCAGCTCCCAAACCACTTTTCCCATGGCTCTCAGCTAAAGTCCCCAGCAGGTGAGCCCTGTTCCGTTGCATCCTAGTACTTCTACCAAGTGCCAAACAAGCTTGCATACCAGAACTTGACTACCCCTTTCCATAGCTGATTCAGCTCTTCTTGGCCGCTACAGATAACTCTTTGTATAGTGGCCCAGATCTGCAAGGGAACTTCAGAGAAGGATTCCCTCATAACCTTTAGCTTAGTGGTTATGGTATTCACCTGAGAGATGTGGGAGGCTCTGGTTCAATTCCTCCTTCCGCTTGACAAAAAGGATTTGATCAGGTGTTTTGATACCCAGGATTGTAAGGCACCTCCCTACCACCAGCCTTGATTGTGCCTGCTGTGGGTCCGTCAACCCCACCAGCCACTGGCAACAAATAAGCACTCCCTTCTAGATCTCCCAGGCCCCATCATCACTTTACAGGTTAATAATAGGAACACAGAATGCTCAGAGGGTGCAAGCATTGGGCTCCTGTAGTGTCCACCCCAATCCACTGGAGACTCACTAATCACCGATTCGCTGCTTCCAAAGAAACAGTACACCCCCATTTACCAGTTCCACCTCAGGTCACCTCGTGACTTAACACACAGCACTTAGATATGTTTATAGTGAAATCAAGTACAACAAACTATAGAGATTTAAATAGTAGCAAGTAGAAATATTGGAAACAAATAAATAGTTGCATATTAAACCAAATTATTACACGCATTCTAAAGCATGGATTTAATGAGATACTAGTATAATGTAGAATATTGCTCACCCAAAACCCTTGCAGGGTTTTACAGACAAAAAAAGTATGCGGTCAGCTTGCCCTGCACATAAAAGGATTCAGTGTTTCTTACCCCACCTCCCCTGGAAAAATATACCAGTCCCATCCTTTGCCTTTATTTAGAAAGAAGGCCCACCCCTCCACTGTTTGTTTCATCTTGTAGATTTCCTCTTCTAGATTGTGGAATCTCTTATCTTGCCTCTGGCTCAGTATGCAAAGAGGCAGAGAATACACAATACACACATAGGGAGATAGCTGTCTTGCATCTTGCCTGAAAGGAATGTTTGAGGTATGTCACCTCCTGGTTACCTGCCTTAATTACCAGTACTTAAGAACATAATTTTTAGTATGGATACAGAACTCCTTAAATATTACCCATACCTATATTTCTTAATGATTATGACATCCAGCAGGCTACTGACTGTCAGAGATTTCACACACTACTCTTTGGTGAACTATTATGCATATCTCTGAGCCAGGGTCTCTCTTTAAAACCTTATGTACCCCCTGTGCCCTCTGCCAATTGCCACCAAAAGGTTCCTGGATTACACAGGGGTCCTTCACATGTCAGGTGACTGCCATTTAGGTGCCTATGTCCTTTTGTGGATTCAGGCCAGTGCTCCCCATGACCAACCTAGCTCTGCTGCCCCAATTCCTAACTGTTCCAAAATGGACTCAAGTGCTTAGAACTTTAAATATTAATTGCTCATTCATGAAAAGTTTAATTAGATCATTAAAACTCAGTAGGAAGAGTGCTATTTTGAGGTTTTTTAATTTCAGCTTTATGGCTTGCATACCTTTGCTACAGCACTAAGCAGTTGGCAAGTATTTTTTTTCCTTATCGTCAGTTTGGAAAGGAAGCCTACTATATACCTGAATACGTGAAAGAGCGTGAAATCTGAGTTCTGGAACATCTGAAGGATCTTAGCATTGTCCAGCATAATTGCAGGCTGCAGTGGCACTACCCAAATGACACTCAGTAGGAGAAATGAATTATGAGAGAACAAAAAAATTCTTCTCTACCCCTACCTACTTAAAGCATTTGCTATAGCCGTAATAGCAAAGAACAGAAAATTGATCATATCAATGAGATGCTGGGCAAGCCAGACCTCCTTGATATTTAGATGAGACTTATGTCCAAGTCTGGGGGGAAAAGCCTGTCCACATAGACACATGTTCATGTAACTGAACTTATTTGTGCATTTAAGTCAGGCAATAGTCAGATATTTAAACATGGACCCTTTTATGGTAACTGCATGCAAGATATAGGGGTGTTCAATTACACAGAGGCTGAGGGGTTGATCTTTGACTTCTTTTTAAAAAGTAATTGGTTTCTCAGAACAAAAGGGTCCATGTCTGGTATTATGCCTCTGCCCACATTGTGGCTTTACAGAAGTGTCAAAAAACTTGATTCGCTCACCCAATTGTGCAATGACATTCCATGAGGAAAATTCCTTCCTGATCCCTGCGAGTGATCAACTTGACATGAAGTATTACTATTAGCAGCTTTTGTAGTTTTTACCCTAATGTTAACTGCCATTGCTGCTAATCTCTACAATATCCTGTGACAGGAATCACCACAAATATATAGCCCATTCATAATGTGAGTTCAGTCTTTCAAATAGCAGATAGTACTTTACTGGGCTACAAAGTCCTCAGCTGAGCATTCTCTATAGGTTCTTGTATAGAATTCACCATTTTAGTCAGTACCTGAGCACCTTTTTGCCTTTGCAACAAAAAACTAAGGTCAACAAAAATACATTTAGGATGACAATTTTTAGTATTTCTTTTGCTGCATTTAAGAGTAATCATAGTCTAAGGTGCTTTGCAATCAAGAAGGAAAATACAGATGGTTACGTATTAACATCTACTGCTAGCTAACCAATAGAGTTAATATTCCAATTTAAAGACTTAGACTTCAATGAAGAGCTTTAGGCGGCAGCAGTTACAGTTTGTATCCTCCCTTTCTGTCTGTATCATGCCTAAACTAGTTAACCTAAAGTTTAGGTGTTTTACACCTTAAGAGACAAATTATGTGCTTCATAGAGCAATGCAGCCCCACTGACATCAAAATACACAGGCAGAATAGAGACTCAGATTTTGAAACACTCAGATTTTGAAAGAGAACATGGAACCAGTTGTTACAGGCATACAGATGTTTTGACAGGGATTGGAGAAGTAGGTTTTGGCAGCTGGGGAAAAGGGAAAGAGTTAACACTTCCCCCCCTTCTTCAGCCATGCAACATCCCCTCCCTCTTCTCCATCATTCTTGGGATTTTACTCTGTGTGGAAGGCTGGTTTGTGGATGTATATACAGGGGGGCTGACAGAAGCCTCATGGAACCTGCAGGGATTACAAGAACTGGGATAAAACATGGATTTTTGTAAGACTAATGGAACAGACAGTCTTCCCATAACTGAAGATGTGACACTCGGGCTCAAGTCCTACATTTAAAGAATCTCTGTATGTAAATATATTTTTCAAACTGTCTTTTCAATGTTGTTTGAGACTTCCATCCCAAGTTCTGAACCATACATTTGTGGCTTCAGAGTGAGGAAACAAAGCAGGAACTTCTGATCATGAGCACAGTACAGAATTGCTCTTGTAAAGCCATATGACCTTTATTATCTTTCTGCAATGACAATGCAGTCAAAGGTATCAAATGGATTAATGAAGTCTTAGACCACCTGAAAAGCAAATCTGAACCTGAGCATTGGCTGAAGAGAAAATAGAAAGAACAAATTATATTATAAGAAATATAGTAACTTCTCACTCACCACAAAACCTCTGGCAATGTTAGCTCAGCTATACAGTAAGGGTAGTTACAATTCCCAAACTGATTTGTTTCTTTGCATATATTTTTGTCCCATGATGTATCCAACATCTGTCCTAATTCTATCAAATATATTTTATGTTCATTGGCACTAATGTTAAGATACAGGTCATATTTATTACAATTGGTGTAATTACATTCTTCCTACCTAAAATTCCCTCTGTAGTTTCAATTGTATAAGTTATTCTTCCCTTCCTGTCTTAAGTTTTTACATAGTATTACTGTGCGCTCTATTAAACAGCTGCCACAGTTCACTGCTGCAGTGGCTGGCTGAGAACAGTGTGTGATGCAACTCATGTATTAAATATGTGCTATATACACAAAATAGAGCCTGCCCTATGCTGAACTAAGGAACCTATGAGATTTGTCTCCAACCAGTAGGACAGTACTCCCACACAGCATTCTAAGACAGAGAGCTAATTTAGGAGTTTAACAGTCATATTCCATTTGCAATATGATCATGGCCTAAGTGGAGTCACTTAGTGCATATGGTGCATCAGCAACAAGGACTAACTGGGGTGCACTTTGCTCCTGTTTAGCAAAGCAGATTTGTGTTCCAAAAAACATCCCAACAGTGCTACCCTACTCTGCCTCACAGGATGTCTTTTTACACAAATAAAAAGCATCTCGCAGTCTCTCTCATCCCTCTTCCTTACAGAGGGCTGGTCAGAATTTCTCAAAGCATTCGAAAAATTCTGGAAAGAGATGCTATATACAAATATGCTTTAGTCTATTTTGGGATAGAGAAGACCCTAAATATTCAAAAGTGTTGTTCCCCTCCTACACCCATATCCAACCCTGATAGAGTATAAGTGGCTAACCACTCCCCTAGATTGTATCAGGTTGAGCCAAATAAGTAGGCTACCCAATTGCCATCATTATTACTTTGACACTTGAGCCTTCCTCCACGTAGCTGCATTCACAGAGCACATAGTAAGAATGGCAGATGCTAGGAAGGGCTATCACTGAGGTACAAGCTAGCTTTCCAGCTCAACGTAGGCATCACTGACTACATTCTTACACACTCTGTGTGACGACAACACAAATCAAGTTTCTAACAAGGCAATCAAGGCAGCTGGCTTTAACCCCCAAGACATAATATTGTTGTCCTTGTAGCATCGCTGGAATCCGTCCAGAAGTGGAATGTAAAAGCTCAGTCTTTGCTTCCAAGCACAACTTCTGAAGTAGCCATAAAGTATATACTAATAAAGATAGCCTCTGAATGCCTCTTAACACCATACTATTCACAAACATTCAATGTGAAAAAATTCCTCATTCTTGTACGTTAATCTATCCTAAAACTTCCAACTGTTGTTTTTTAAAACCCTCAAGCACTTTCCCTCGGTGCTCTGACAGAAATGTGTTATATTAAAAGATCGTCACTAGCAATTAACAACTCTCCTTCCCTACCCACACTCTCCTCTACACCAATATATAGGGTGACCATACACCCTGCTTTGGTTGGGACAGTACCTTTTTTAAGCCCTGTCCTGGCGGTCCCGCCTTCCCCTCCCCTCCAAAAAGGAGGCATTTGTCCCATTTCCTCTGACTTGATCAGCTGGGCAAGACCAAACGGGACAAATGTCCACTTTTGTAAAAAAAAAAAAAAAAAAAAAGTGGGGCTCGGCACAGAGGAAAAAATACTGTTGTTTTTTTTTGGGGGGGGGGGGAAGCAGAGATGCCAGCCCCCGTGCATGGGCAGGGGAGGCAGAACTGGGAGGGAGGCAGGATTCCAGTGGGGGGAGGGACGCACAGGGTTCCAGTGATGGGCAAGAGCATCGCACAGGGGTGCTCAGGTGAGCAGCTGCGGGTGTCTCGTTTTCTCTTTAGGAAATATGGTCACCCTACTAATATAGGAACACTGGGAGAAGTCTTGAGATCTGTCCATGTTGGAAAGTGGGTGGAAATTCATAAAATATTACAGGTCACTACGAACGAACAAACAAACACCAAACAAACCAAACACACAAAAGACAGAAAGGCTGGGTCACTCCAAACAAAAAGGTCTGATATGGTCCAGGGTAAACATGAGAATGGAACTAGAAATTCAGGACCCAAAATTGGTGAGTCAGAAATTAGGCCTAATTGGTGGGCAAAACAAGGAGTGAATGGGCTATTCCACCCATCACTCCCGCCTCGGGTCCTTAAAAAGGGAGAGATAGACCTCAGAGGATAAAAATGGCACCTATGGTATTTACTTCTGAGGGATTCCCTAGAGAAAGTTCCCTGCTTTGCCCCAGACACTTTGTCCTTCATTGGTAAGCCTCAAATCAAGACATCCAGAGTAGCCCACTGATGATAGTGGACCATAATCACTGGACCAGTGAGGACCACAGGATACATGAGCTCCTGCTTTGCCTTTCATTGCCCTGTGTGTGCGTCTTTCCATTCCCTCCCTTCCATCTTCCTCCTGTCCTCTGTTGGCTTTTCACCTAGCCTGAAACCAGCTGCACTGCACAGCACCAGTATCATGGGAGGAGACGTCCCATCCAGCTCTGCCTATCCCGAGACGGTCCAGTGAAGGAGAGGGACCTGACCCGACCAGGAGTTGTCATCCTAGACTGGCAAAGCAAGCCAGGGTCTGGAGCAACAGCGGTCGTGGCCGACCTGCCAGCTCAGAGCATCCATATGTAACTGACCAGCTGCCTTGAATCCTAAGAGCAAAAGCCACATTTCCCTTACCTTATACTATCCTCTCAGTCTTCCTATTTTTAACAAAACTGACACAAACAGGGTGAAGAGTAGCCACCATTCAAAGTGATCAACTTGAAATGGAACAGGATTAACCCTTTCTTCTCCATGACAAAGGATTACTTGACAAAATAAGAGACTAACACTTATCTTCTCTGAAAGAGAGACTATGATAAATTTTGATTGTTTTGCATTAAAAAAAAATCAAATTTCAGAATAAAATAATAATTAAAAAAAACTTTGGCCTTATTTTTCCAGTGTCTTTGCCATCAGACTGAGCAGGCCAAGATCTGTACTCAAAACTTCAAAAATAGTGTTGTACAGTGACAGGCTCTTTACTCATGTATTCCATTGAAATGAACACAATATTTCTCTATATCTTTCAATTTCATCTGCAAGTAGAAGGACCACAACTGCATGGCAAGGCAGTATTTATTATCTCGATTTTCCAGGTGGGAAAAAGTGGTAATTCTTCAACAACAACAGAAGTCCAATGAGAAACTGTAGAACTGGAATTAATTTGCAAACTGGACACCATCAAATTAGGCCTGAATGAAGACTGGAAGTGGATGGGTCACTACAAAAACTAAAAACTGATTTCCCTCTACTGTTACTCACACCTTCTTGTCAACTGTTTGAAACAGGCCACCCTGATTACCACTACAAAAATGAGTTTTCCTCCTGTTGATAATAGTCCACTTCCACTTTAATTGACTTGTCTCGTTAGAACTGACCGTCCACTTGGTAAGGCAACTCCCATCTTTTCATGAACTCTGTGTGTGTGTATATATGTAAAGATATATATATCTGCCTACTGTATTTTCCACTCCATGCATCTGATGAAGTGGGTTTTAGCCCACTAAAGCTTATGCCCAAATAAACTGTGGCACCTTAGAGACTAACCAAATACTCCTCGTTTTTTCAAAAGAATCAGAGTCACAGGTGCAAGAGAACTACTCCAGTGTTCATTTATAATGTCCTCTTAAAACAACAGATTTTCCTTAGGGGAAATTAGACTTAGGAGTCCAGGACAAACATTGCTAACCACTCACTGATATTTTTCTAAAGTATGTTTTGAAAAAGTGCTGTTATAAAGTTACAAGCAGAAAAAGGTTAATTGACTATCAATAACAAATGTATTCCTCTAAAAATATTTAGCACTGCAAAATGCCATCTGCATTAGGGACAAAAAATTACCGCCACTACAGTGTCCAATTCCCATCAAGTAGAAAATGTGTTCACTATCACTGGAACTTTTGCTGCTTTGTCTTCTTCTCCATTGGAATTATACGACATTTAAGAGAAAAAGGGTATAGCAGCTAAGCCACATGAGGGTTTTTTGTTTGTTTGTTAACACAACCCTGAACGCCTTCAGTCGATTTCAACAGAAGTCTTTACATTAGGCTGTTTTACTGTTCAACTACCAATTCATTAGATAGGAAGCAAAAGTGTTTGGATAAGAGTGATTACATGGAACAAGTTATCGAGAGCGAGCGAGCACGTGCACACACACGCACATGCACACACTGAAAAATTGACTGCATGTCTGTTAAAACAGACCTCAGATGTCTTCAAAGCCACAGGACATATTAACAGGTTTCAGAGTAACAGCCGTGTTAGTCTGTATTCGCAAAAAGAAAAGGAGTACTTGTGGCACCTTAGAGACTAACCAATTTATTTGAGCATGAGCTTTCGTGAGCGGCATCCGATGAAGTGAGCTGTAGCTCACGAAAGCTCATGCTCAAATAAATTGGTTTGTCTCTAAGGTGCCACAAGTACTCCTTTTCTTTTTTAGGACATATTAACTGAGCTAATTTTAAAAAAAGGTACCAAAATATGGTTTCCGCATACAGTCGTTCATATTTTTCCTCTGGGTATTCTTTACTTTCAGTATAGGAACTCTTGAGCCAACAGTATTTTTTCCTAGATAGGACAAATTAAGTGCAACCACTGCAGCACCAGAAAGAATCAAGTATGGTGAAAGTGATAGGGTAATCAGTAAGTCTGGACTGATCACTCCTGATACTTCTGTGAAGGAGGTGCACTTAGTCCTTTGGACTTCCTTGAGGAGGGAATCTACAGCATTCCAAAGCACACCTCAATTTTTTCTTTACTGGAAGTTCCTTGTTCTTTCCATGAAATCTGCATCTCCACCCTCAACATTCCGGGATAGCCAAAGAATCCTAGAGAAAAAAAGGCAATATAGAGAACAGTGATTCCAAATCCCTGTTGATTAGAAGCCTAATGTGGAGGAGAAAAACTAAATTCTTTTAGACTGAAAACAGAAGTTGATACAAACACTGTAAAAAGTGAATTCAAATAGCAATATAAGCATGTAGAATATGTAGGATGTATGCATTAAGTGTTTAGTTATAAAGCTTGACCTCTAAACAATAATAAAACTAAAAAAAATTAAATGGAAAAATGGCTCCAAGCAGAATGACTTGGTTTGTAACCAAAAATGCAAGTTGTTACTACATGTCTTCCACAAAATTCTTTCCCACTCCCATGGACAACTTCTTTTGTATATTCTCTACATACAGTGCAGAGGAGATCTGTAATGCAGATCAGAGATTTTCAAGTTAAATCAAATGCTAAGAACTAAATTCTCATTTTGTTCCAACCCTACTGACCTGTAGGAGTTATGTGGACGTACTAAAAAGTAGAAGACTTTGTTGTTTCTCAAGACAGTCAGTACATTTGAAATATTTCTTTCATCTTAAGATATTTGTTGTAGTTATAATTTCCTATCTTAAAGAGAGGAATTTCTCTCAGACTAGTTGAATCTATTATAAATGGAAAAATGTTGTCATATGACCAGTGTCCAGTTTTATGATTTTTTTTTAAAAACTGTATTTCAAATTTTAGAGCTGTACTAGGTACCCACCTAACTGCCAGGCACAACCTCCCCATGTGACTGATGGAAGACTTATGCTCCAAATAAGGACTCGCATATGCTATTTGTATCTACATGCGTTTTCTTAGATCCCAACCCTCTACACATATTACTGGGGGTAGTGCTCCCTACTCTGAGAAGACCTATTTGCTTCAGTGGCAATCAGTGTTTGCATGTTCAGACCCTAATGCTGCTCAGCACCCAGGAAATTATTGGTCTCTGAGGAGTACAAACTAGATTTATCTTATTGTCTTGTAAGACCACAGTTTGGAGGTGATGGAAAGTACAAAAACAATGCCCTCTGAAAGTTAATTTGTCCTTCTTGAAAGAAAAATATTAGACTTATACAATTAAGCATTTTTAAAGAATTCCTGCAAATAAAAATCAAAAGAAACTAGCTGTAGATTTGTGTTTGATATAATTTTCTACTTTAATAAAAGGTTGTTAGGACTTTAACAGTTCATTTTTTGTAAAGTTTCAATAAAACTGCTTACCCACTGAAACAGACTATTACAATAAAAAAAATCGTGTGATCTTGTTGGGGGGTGGGGGGAGGAGAGTGTTGTCATGTGGAGAGAGCTTGTCATATTTCTCCAGGTTAATTAACAGTCATTCCCTACCCATTATCTTCTTTGTAGGGGCATGGGGGGGGGGGGGGAAGAGGTACAACAGATTATCCATTTGAGCTTTGCGCATTCTCAGAATGGAGAGAGACATATCAACACTATGTTTACCCAAATTATTAGTACTAGACTCCTACCCTCAGCAACAGGTACTAAAAGGCAGTGGTTTGTAATGTGCTCTATGGAGCAGAGCAGGAGATTGAAAGCAAGGACTCCTAGGCCAGGCCACTGACGTTCTGATGAGTCATATCATCTTGACCACAAAATGAACAAACTCCGGTGCCAAAATGAACAGCCCAAATCCATATTTAAGAACCTAAATAAATATCCCAAATTATAAAAGGTGTGAGCACGTACAACCCTCACCAGAGTTGATGGGAGTTAGAGATGCTCAGCCAATTGCCTTAACCTCCAGGACACACATTTTCAATGTGACCTTTAATTGTGAGTACCTAAAGCATGGAGACACCCAAAAATAGAGGAAACCTTACATATTTGGCCACTTGTTTAATCTGGAAAGTGTTTAACTAGGGTTATATTAAGTACCTCACAGGGATTTTGTTAGACTAAATTCATCAGTGTTTTTAAAGCACTTTAAGATGCTCAAATGAAGATTTATTAATAGGAATTAGGCAATTTTTGAAAGTCTTCCCTCCCCCCACCCCTTGCTATATGGTATTTTACCAAGTGGTATTTTAAATTGTCCCAGTGCCAAGATTATACATTACATGGTACATTCAATAGTAAACTGATAGAGCTTAATCATATATTACTCAAATTCCAGAAATTTTAGATTTTTATACATGTACAGTAGAACCTCAGAGTTACAAACACCTCGGGAATGGAGGTTGTTCATAACTCTGAACAAAACGTTATGGTGGTTCTTTCAAAAGTTTACAACTGAACATTGACTTAACACAGCTTTGAAACTTTATTTTGCATAAGAAAAATGCTACCTTCCCTTTTTTCTGTAGGTTACATTTAACAGTACTGTACTTTGCCTTTTTTTTTGGGGGGGGGGGGAGGTCTCTGCTGCTGCCTGATTGCATACTTCTGGTTCAAAATGAGGTGCATGACTGAATGGTCAGTTCATAACTCTGGTGTTCATAACTGAGGTTCTACAAGGACAAAATAGTCTACAAAAAATTCTCAATGGGCTTCAGCAGCTCTAGTGATATACAAACTGCAGAAGTACTGCCACAGAGTCAAGTGAGTGGGAATAGTCTCAACACATGCAGAAACTCCCCTTTGAGGTAATATTTGTTATGAGTTTAAACTCTAGAGCACCAGGATACTCCTAAATTCCCTTTAATTTACTATGATGCAAAAATTCTGCTGAGATTAAGTATAGCTCTACACAATGGACCAGATTTTCACTTGAGGTAAATCATGATATCACCATTTAAGTCAATTGAGCTATGCCAGTTTATACCAGTTTAAGATGTGTCCCATTTTCTTTTAAAGAGGCCTCATGTATTTCTAATTGTAGGGTTTGACTGTCTAATTCAGTGCAGCTGGTAGTCTTGCTAACTGTATACATTACAAAGCTATACACACAGTTTCAGTAAAAACAGGATATGGCAGCACACAGCAGGAGCACCATCGCTACATCTAGGCCAGTGGTTCTCAAACTTATTTGATTCTGCCCCCCTTCTTTGGGTCCAGTAGTAGTTTACGTTCCACACACACACACTTCTGCCACACAAGTACTCATACAGATAAAAAATAAATCAACATGCAACTCTCACTGAATATTAAAAACAGTTAGGCATTGATTCAAAAGGACCCAATAATCCATTATAACTAGAGCAAAAGCAAAACTGGGATGATGCTTACAACTAAATGTGCACACCACATCCTAGCAAATGGATTCACGTACAGATGACAACGACTTTGTATATTGCTATATAAGCTTAACAGAAATCCGCCAAAATGCACAGTGCCATCTAGAGTCAAACGCACAGTGCATCTGGGGACCGGATATGTCTGGAGGAATCTGCTTTGCTAGTTCATTGCTTTGGGTAAAATGTGTGCAGTAATTTTTTTCCCCTAAAGCTTCTCAGGCCCCCCCAGAATACATTGCACACCCCCACAAGGGGGCCCTCCCCCAGTTTGAGAACCTCTGCTCTAGGCCTAGAGAATGGTCGCTTATCTGAAAGCAGTTGCAAGACAGAGTTCTTCCAAGCTCCTGGTTTATAGCAGCACTTCAATTTTATTTTGATAAAACTTTAAAATGTCATTGTTTAAACAGTGAAACATCTGTTTTATGCAGGGAGACTGAAATCCCAAACCAGGACTTGAAACATTAGAACCTTACAAAAGGTTGACTTTGTCCCTTAAATCAAGTACTTTTTTAATCCCAGCTATTGAAACAAAGCCCTTAACTAGTGTAGAAGAAACAGTGATAAATGCCACAGCAGCAATACAGGAGAATGTTGGTAGCTGTGTTTCCCCTTAAGGCACATCTCTTACTAAGGTAATTTTAAATCTCTTTTTCCCTCCAGTGCCCCAAACTGTTTGCCAGAGAATTTTAGCAAAGAAGATTCCTCACATACACTTCACAACTTTGCTCCTCACCCACTACAGCTTTATTGACACGAGCCAAAAGCGCCTATTCAGCTAGTGATGAACTGGGAGCCGAAGTAGTAACATGAAAGATGCTCAAGCTAGCAGAGCTGCTGCTGAAGCTGAATTCACAATAGGAATGAGCAAACTGGTACCCATAAATCCCTCAGTACTGCCCTTGCCCTCCCCAAACATTCACTTATTTACAGAATGGAACCATAATCAAACCTTTAAAGTTCTGGAATGCTTGCTTATCTATTTTTTCATCTCCAGTTGCTGCTCAGATCAGAACTGGAAGATATAATGGGATATACATCCAGCCCAGATTGGAACAAGTGGTGCTAGAAATCTTGAGACAGCTCTACTTGTGCTAAAGCCTGTTTTTGTAGACTCAGCTGTTTTAGATAAACTTTCCAGATTATTTAAATATCTGGAGTCTTGACATTTTAAGGTCCATTCATCCCTAACTAAAAGTTAGGTAACTGCATTCACACTCGTGTTCTGACTGTGAATTTGTTGAGGGGGGTCACGTTGGAGGCTGGATCGCTGCCAGTATCTGAAGAAATAAAAAGAGAGAAGGAGCCTCATACAGCACTTCCAAGCACTTGGACCAATTTTAAAAAGGCATCAGAATTGAAACCAGGCCAGGGCCTACATTTCTGAGAGCTTTGGTCGGTCAGTATCCCCTACAGCTTTCACCTACAACAACCCATAGCCACCCTGAAAGTGGACTTGGGACTATACTGACCAGCAACTTTGTTCATTTTCTCCACCAGTTTCTGAAATTTACCCAGTCACCCAGGCCCAGATTTTTAAAGATATTTAGGCATTGCAATGCCTGATGAGGAGCCTAAGTCTCATTTTCAAGTATATTTGGCACTTAAAAGCCTGAAGTGCCTAAATCACTTCTGAAAGATTTATGCTTCTAAATCATCTGGGCCCCCATTGACAAGCATCCAAACCCTCTTGCCAGATAAGACCCTCCCACATCCCCTTACTGACAAGTACCTCCAACCCACCCAGCTTCTAACTCTCCCCCGCTACCTCCATGTGCTCTGTCGGTTACTGATGTCTGCCTGAAGTCATGAACTTCTTACACCAGCGGTGCTCAAAACTTTAACGTCCCAAGGACCCCCATTTTGATTTGAAATTTGTCAGGGACCTCCAAACCCCCTGCTCAGCCCTAGACCCTGCCCCCGCTCCACTCCTTCCCCCAAAGCCACACCCCGCCCCACCTCTTTCCCCCCCTTCCCTGAGTGTGCCCCATCCTCGCTTCTCCCCCTCCCTCCCATCACCCCCTGCACACTGGGGAACAGTGGTTCCCTGGCATGCAGGAGGTGCTGGGAGGGTGGGGTAGGAGTTGATCAGCGGGGCCTGCAGACCCCCTGGAGGTCTGCAGACCCCAGTTTGAGAAACCCTGTCTTGCCCCAAGCCTGCCCCAAAAATGCTAGCACTAGTTCTGCTCTCTTCCATGCACATCTCAGCATGACAGAAGGGGATGAGATCTTAGATTGAAAAATAAATGTTCAAATAGCCCTCCACCAAAGAGTCACATCATACATTTATCAAAGAAAGAGACTGTTTACATTTAAACAAAATTTGTATCACCTAGACATATCTGCCTAACTAAACCATCAACTGAGATATTTTCTTCTCCACCCTCTTCCTGGTGTGTGTTACAGCCACACTAGCCTTTCAATTGCATCTTTTAAAATGGCAGCTCGTCGGGAGCAGGGACATGGCCTTTTTGTGTTTTCTGTGACATGCCCAGCACACTTGTGTAAAGATATATTATAGTATCCACATGGTCATTTTATTGAAGAGCTGCCATCTCTGGAGAGGAGAGAAGCATTTAGGCAGACAGACTGTGGAAAACAAATGGGAAAGGAAACCAGGACAAAACCCTACTCTTACAAAATAGGCCATGTTGTCTTGGATTTCCATACAAGAGAGAGAGAGCTTGGTTTTCAGGTCTGATCTGAAAGCCACACGACCTTCTCAAGGCAGGAAAATACGGAGTTAGTGAAGAGCTGTGTTGACAATGCCAGGATTCAAATCTGTGTTTCATGGGCGCCTGGGTGAAAACTGGTGTTAAACATACTGATGGCTTCTCTAAGAGAGTTTGTGCATGGCAAGCTGGGGTGTAAATCTACAGCACACTAGCATGCCATGCACCAACTGTCCACGTGGCCCCTGCACTGAAAATTCCCTAGTGCACTTTGATCTACTCCACTTTGAAACTTGAGTGGGGTGACGTGCATTGTGGAACTGGCACACTAGTGAACTGTAGATTTACACCTCATCTTGCTGCACACTGAATGACCACATAAACAAGCCCTAAAATAGTCCCTCTGAACATTACCCTATGATTGCCTTACATGGCTATATTTCAGAATTATGAAAAAGGACACCAAGCTACTGCTACATGATGACATTTCTGCAGAGAAGAAATATGGTCCAATATTCTTCTTTGTATACTTGTTTTGTTGTTTTCCAGGCAGCCTATATTACTATGGAAAGTGCTGTTTAAACTGTATTTGTTAGCATTTGATAGAGGTTGTCTATCAGAATTATCTATTTGGATAGTATTTCCTTCCCAATCTGTGCACTCTCTTAACCTGAGTCCAATAGCATATTCTTGCTACAGGTATTTACACTGCCTAGAAATACTGCTTTTGGTATTGCACAACAGCCTGTGTTTATCAAGCTAGCTAAGAGTGTCATGTGCTTCTCTAACGGATGGTCCACAGGGGATAAGAACCTATTACTACTAGCAGCTAATAGAGATTTACTTGAGCTAAAGGAGTGAAGGCCAGTGCTTTGGGTGCTCAGAAACCTGGATTCCATTTCTGAAAATGTGGGAAGAGGATTCTTACTGCAAAACATGGACATGAACGCCTATAGGTCTCAGAGAAGCTACCTCTGACAGGAGAACATGCAACAGTGGCTACACATGCCACAGCTGTAGCGTATTTTTGATGAAAAGACCAGTGTCCAGATAAGCCTTGTATTATGAACAGGAGTTCTGTGTAGAAAGAGGTAACAATCTTCCTATTCCTCTATGTAGCTGGAGCCTGTGACTGCCTTGTCTTGGGCTGCTTTGTTTCTGCCTCAAGAACCTGAAGACTGCCTCTAGAGTGTACAGGAAGTGTGGCATCTCTACACTTCCTGGAAGACTTTATAGCACAACTGCCACCTCTCATGGATGATCCACATCAAAGCATGAGAGAGGACTATTCCTACCATCATCACGTAGCATTCATCAGTACTAGCGAGGCCAGTACTGGCTATACTGAGATTACCCTTCTATGATGACCTGGGGTGGTGGGGAAGTCATATTTGGATTTACTGATATTCTGTACACTAGAAACAGAAGTCTAAAGACTACACTGAAGACTGATATTCTGTATCCTGCACCCAGGGGCTACCCTGAACATTTGTCAGTGTTCCCTTGAGATGACTACCAAATACTACCCTTCATGAAAAGTAGCATCTGATTAATCCCCCACTATACCAAAAAGAATACTTGGGGGAATCAAGTCTAGCCAGACTTAGGTAACTGGGAACGTGGTGACTGATGGTGTTACACCTCAGACTTTGAGGTATTATCAAGCTTCGAAGTTCAGTTCTCATTTTGTAGGATTCAGCTAATTGTCAAAAGAAATATACCATGTCCATTTGCTTCTCTTCCACCTTTACTAAGAAGAAAATACAGACCTAGGGATTCCGTTACTCTTAACTGGAAGAGATCCCCTAAAAATAAATAAAATCCAACCAGTTATTGGAGAGTCTTCGGTCTTTTTAAGGACATTTCTATACCACCAAAAGTGCTATGTACATGCAGTTATGCCAACAAAAAAGTGCTTTTGTCACTATAACTTACTTTGTTCAAGGAACAGGTAGAAACTGAGGCAATAACACCTCTTTTGCCAGTTAAATCTGTGCCTAAGCTAGGAGGATTTGCCATTAATTTATAGCTATACTAATAAACCTTTTCTAATGTAGACTGGGCCTTGGATGCAGTTTCTCTGAAATCCATCAGTAAACTATTAACCAGTGCTATTTTTACCCTTTATCAGTTTGAAATCATTTCTCTTTTCACTGAAAGAGGTTTCCTGATAAATAAGCCTATCTTCTGTATGCAAACGGTGTGAAAGTTGGTGCTTGCAGACAGAATGACTCAGTGAGTGAGAGCCATCATATAAGAGGCATCGCAATCAAGTTTGGTCCAGGGCTTGGAGTTCTAGCAGTCCCATAGGGAATAAGACAAGGATTTGGGTAAGTTATTTCAGGGTAAGATTAACTCAAATGACATTTGGGGATCTTTGCCTGTGGGTAGATGGATGTGTTGTAAGCACCTGTGTGATGCTGGTAGACCAGGTGCCAGCTCTTGCCAAGTCTGTAAGCGTCAGCTAAGCACTGACAAATTAGCTGGAAACCAGACCAGCTCATCTGTATGTTAGTATTGTTTGAGACAGATGTTAGATTTGTAAAAAATTGTTTAATGTTTAAACTCTTTAAAATGCTTGGAACTTTTGTATTCTATGCTATAAGATAATATGAAAGTTTTGCTTTATAATTGTAAAAATGCCTTCTGTGAACTTGTGAACCTAGGCAGGAAGAGTGGTTCCCCTGCCCATCTAGAAGGGCTATCAAGACTAAATGGGCCACTATAGGACAAAAACTACCCCATCCACCCCTGAGGAAGTTATATGCAGGAGCTCTCATCCCATCCGTTTGAACTCTTGAGAAAAGGTTTCAGAGTAACAGCAGTGTTAGTCTGTCTT
Organism: Caretta caretta; assembly: GCF_965140235.1. Lineage (NCBI taxonomy): Eukaryota > Metazoa > Chordata > Testudines > Cheloniidae > Caretta > Caretta caretta. Next base: position 136,277,945 of record NC_134207.1, read on the forward strand.
CGCAAAAAGAAAAGGAGTACTTGTGGCACCTTAGAGACTAACCAATTTATTTGAGCATGAGCTTTCGTGAGCTACAGCTCACTTCATCGGATGCATACCGTGGAAACTGAAGAAGACATTATATACACACAGACCATGAAACAATACCTCCTCCCACCCCACTGTCCTGCTAGTAATAGCTTATCTAAAGTGATCATCAAGTTGGGCCATTTCCAGCACAAATCCAGGCTCTCTCACCCCCTGGAAACACACACACACACACTCTCCTGCTGGCAACAGCTCATCCAAACCGACCTTTGGATGAGCTATTGCCAGCAGAAGAGAGTGTGTGTGTGTGTGTGTGTGTGTTTCCGGGGTGGGGGTGGGGGTGAGAGAGCCTGGATTTGTGCTGGAAATGGCCCAACTTGATGATCACTTTAGATAAGCTATTACTAGCAGGACAGTGGGGTAGGAGGAGGTATTGTTTCATGGTCTCTGTGTGTATATAATGTCTTCTTCAGTTTCCACGGTATGCATCCGATGAAGTGAGCTGTAGCTCACGAAAGCTCATGCTCAAATAAATTGGTTAGTCTCTAAGGTGCCACAAGTACTCCTTTTCTTTTTTCTTGAGGAAAGGCATATAAAGATGCTCACAAGAGGAAATGGTTCTCTTTGCTGTTTGGACAAGGGCTGCAACTAAGAAACAAAAGCAAAGATCCCCAGGTTCAACCTGGGTTACCTCTGAAAGACATTCAGTGGACATATTATTACATCTCTGTCACATTTGGCACCACAGACTGTAGCTTATTTGTGTTCCTATGTTGCCTGCTTTAAGCTGTAAATAACATTTCTTTTTCCTAGTTAATGAATTCTTAGTTTACTACAGGATTGGCCGCCAGCATTGTCTTGGGTAGGAGATCTAAGGTACAAATGGATCTGGGTAAGTGACTGGTCTCTTGGGACTGAGAACAACGTGACTATGGTGTGATTTTTGGTGCAAATGACCATTTACCACTAAGCCCACCTTGCCTCAGAGACAAGGTAGACTGGGGGGCCCAAGGGGATTGCGACTCCATGTGATCACTGCATTGGATTGGTGAAATCTACTTACAGAACATACCACCAATTTTGGGGTGTCTCATCTGCTTTTTGACAGTCTGCCCTGAGGTTGGCACTCTCAGACATGAACCACTCCAGACAGCATGACAACCTGAATCAGTGTAGTCCTGCACCTTGAAACACTGCCAGATTATAACGCAAGCTGCATGAGAGGCTGGGAGAGAATGCCTTTATGCTTAGGACTAGTGGTTGCTACACACTGATGGAGGTTCAGTGAATTCTCTCATCTACAGTGAAGAGCCCAGGATTATACACAGGTGGGTTACGAGGTATTTGCACACACTGCTTTGCAAAGGCTGAGGCAGTGTAAAAACTGCCCTGAACAGCAAGCAGAAATGGATCTCTCCTTCCAGCTTTCCTGTGTCACTACTGCTCAGGGGCTGAATGAGCAGGCATCAGGAAGGTTATGAACCATCTAAGATAGCCACTTGTTAGATATTAAGTAGCTGTGAGTAGGTTCTCTCATAGTTTAAAGGCCTTTGTGATTAAAACATGAACCTGAACCCTAGCTTTCATTCACTATTCTCCTACTGTAAAAAAAAAGATGGTCATCCAATCAAGGAGCGGAAAGGATACCATGAGATTTTGGTGACCAATCACACCAAGAAAAGTGAGCCTAGTCCACAATATTTGGCAAATACTTGTACCTTCAAGTATCTGAAGCCACAACAATCGAGACCTGTTTGAAGCCAGGCTTCACATTTGATCCTGTGCAAATTCACCTTGCAAGTTCACCTCTTTCCTTTTTACCTCTTCTGCAAGGGAAGACTCAGTTCCTAGAGGCCCTTTCAGAATTTACCTCTCCATGCATTTCTAACTGAGCAACACCCCTGGCTTTCACCAGGTCATGGCTGCTCCCAGCGGGCTTCCCTACTGTAGATTTTAGCACAATCCACTTCCAATGCACAGCTTCCTAGCCTTATTACTTAATTACTGTTAATTATAGCTCACACTAAGAACACTCCCCTACAAACATTCAAATTTACAAACACTGATGGAAAGACACTGACAGATGCCATGTGTGTACACTACACTCAGTGCCAAGAGGTAAATGAGTATGTGAACAAGAAGATATTCCTTTGAACAAAATAATTAGGGGAAGAAACAGCCATTGTGACACACAGACTCCCTTCCCTGTTGAACACACTATCTCCAAGAAAAGAAATTAATGCAGGAAGCCTAATGGTTGTATAATTAAGCCAGAAATAACTCAATTCTCTTTTCACACTGTAGTTTTTGGTCTATTGTAGATTTCTGCCTTGGAGGAAAGAAATATTCAGATGCCCATTTGTAAAAAAGGGAGAAAAGCCATTCCACAACACAGACCCTCATGAGTCAAGTACTTGTACTGGGTTAGCAAAGAAGTATGTTAATGAAGCCCAAGGAGGCGAGTACCATTTGAGGTTATGGCGTCAACCATAATCAAGATGTTCCATGCTGAACAAATTAGATCACATGTGTTACTGACTAAAGAGCAAGCCCCACTTGGAGATAAAGGTGGTATTTCTGTAACCAAGGAGTCAAAGTATTTTGAATGCTAATTTTAAAAAAAACGTTACAAACAAAAAGCAACTTCTACCCTGTGTATGGCCAAAAGCCCAGAGTCACATTTTTTTGCCTGCTACTGAGCATCTGAGCCTTAAACTGTTTCAGCTGCAAGGAAGTGCTCAGGCCACATGGACTCAAATGACCTGCCAAGGTTGCAATCCCTACAGCAGAATCGTTAAGTTACTTCACAACAACACTACAAGGCTCACAACTAGTTTACTTGGAGTGGGATCCCACTTCATTTGTATTTGTTCATTTCAGTTTACAATGTGCGCCTATCCTTACTGTCCATGACTGAGGCTTCTCGGCACTACAGTAATACTTGTGGCACCTTAGAGACTAACCAATTTATTTATTTGAGCATAAGCTTTCGTGAGCTACAGCTCACTTCATCGGATGCATACTGTGGAAAGTACAGAAGATCTTTTTATACACAAAAACCATGAAAAAAATGGGTGTTTACCACTACAAAAAGTGTTTCTCTCCCCCCACCCCACTCTCCTGCTGGTAACAGCTTATCTAAAGTGATCACTCTCCTTATAATGTGTATGATAATCAAGGTGGGCCATTTCCAGCACAAATCCAGGGTTTAACAAGAATGTCTGGCGGGGCGGGGGGTAGGAAAAAACAAGGGGAAATAGGCTTGAATAGAGACTGGGAGTGGCTAAGTCATTATGCAAGGTAACCTAAGTTAATAGTATCCAATTTGCAAATGAATTCCAATTCAACAGTCTCTCGCTGGAGTCTGGTTTTGAAGTTTTTCTGTTGTAACATTACTTGCTACAGACATGAAAGTTGCAGTGTCCATTGGTCTGCACATCTGCAGTTGCTCTCCTCGTGTTCCAACCCAAGGACATAAGTAGCAGTGTGGAACGATGCCTCTTCAGTTCCTTCTCTGACTGTGAATCAGATAAGATCCAAAGCAGAGGGGAAGAATGGGAGGTTTAGTTTGACGTCTTCCTCTGCAAACTCCAATGGAGCCAGCTGGAAGAGGAGGGTGGTGCAATTCTTGCATGGATTTGGTTTGCCTGTTATACAGATCAAATGCAGCCCAGTAAGGCCAGTACGAAGGAAAGATCAACCAGCAGGGAAATGGGGAGGGGGCAAGGTCTAGGGTACCAGCAGTCCCCTGGGTGGTCATAACCAGGAGGGGGGGATGGCTCCAAGACCTCCTGTGGATTCTGTCCAGGCTTCTTTCCCTTGGGGGAGGGTGGGAGAGGCTTCTCTAGGTCAATGAATTCATCCTGTGAAAAGGTAAGCTCCTGTTCTACAGGTGGAGATCTGGAGGAAGAATGCTCCAATCTGTGGATGCACTAGGGGAGGATCTGTGCTCAAAAGTGGTTTCTGGCACTGAAATGTCTCTACAGACTTGGCCCAATAGAATAGGGGATTGTGGCTAAGGCAGAGCAAAAATATCCTCTTCAGGTGCAAAGATTTCCATATTTACTGGAGTTTGGAGTCCCTGAGGTTGGGACAGAGATCCAGGGCATTCATTGATCTGGTACTCAAAGGATCCCAGTTGAAGTGTGCTGGGACAGAGCTGGTACTATTGGATCCTTCTTCCTTTGTGCTTTTCCTCTTGGACAGAAGATCTGTGCAGACCTAATTCCTTAGGACCCATGTGTGAGGACTCATCTGACTTAGATTGAGATGAGGAGGGATCCTTTTTTCTTAAGAGGCAGACCTGGATGGGGATCTGTCCTTAAGCCTATGGCCATGCCCCCTACTCTTGAGAGGGTTTCCAGGGCTTAGCGGTTTTGGCCCCAATTCTGTGGCTCATGCTCAGAGGGGTGCTGCTTGCAGTTTGAGGCTGTTGTACATGGGGATCTCACTTGTGTGGATCCAACTGGGGGTTCATGGCCTTCTACATAAGGGGATTCAACAGATGGAGGTCTCATTCCTCAGGGGTTGGAGGAGGGAAAGAGCAGCAGATGCTGCACTTGGTGGCTATGTGAGCCTCTCCAAGGCAGTAAAGGCAGCTCTGGTATTCACTGCTGATGGAGAAGGAGCGGGGGCAGGAGAAACAGTTTTTAAACCTTGGGACTCTATATGGAGAGATGCAAAGCAGGGAGAACTAACTAATTAAACTAGCTATAAAACACACTGAAACACTTAAGTTTAGACTTACTTATAACTATTTACTATTTGTATTTAGATACTGAAAGTAGAGGAAGATCATAACAGACTCACTGAGAATTGTAGAGCAGGCCACACAGTGGTAAGAAGGAGCTGGAGAGGCATCAGTCTGCACCATCTTTTATGCACTCAGTTCAGAGCATGAGAAGAGCAGCTGCATATGCAGGGACCAATGGAGACTAACATCCAGTCTCTGCACATGGAGCGCATGCATATATCCACGTGTGAAATACAGGAACTAGTATTCTAAAAAGAGCATCAGTTTATTTTGGATTTGTTTGATCCCAAAAGTCAATACAGATTTTTGGGTTGAAGATTCACCCAAAATAAAGTTTTGCATGAACTGCCATGAACACTTAACTTCACACTAATCTGCACCTTTTTAGCAGGAAAATTCACAATAAAATTTTAGAACATGACAGAATTAAGATTAGTCACCATAAACAAATCAAGGTGATTGCTTCTCATAGGTGGAAAGGCAAAAATGCTCTCAAGAAACTTGTTACAGACAGTTCTGATAATTAGTCAAAAACCCCAATATTACAAGCTAGAAACTGCCTGTCCCTAAACAGAGGACTGCAACATTAAGAGTTTGTAGATTTATTCTCACATATCTTGACAGTATCCTCATTTGCACTTTGTGTGTGTGTGTGTATATATATATATATATATATATATATACACACACACACACACACACACATATACACACACACACACTCACTCTTCACCTATGGATTATTTCCCCTCTTACTTTCTACTGACAAAAATCATGTAAATTAGATTTGTTCAAGGTATTTCCATTCTCATGTTCAAAACTTACGGTAAGTGTGCAGCAGAGAACGAATGAACATCAAGTCCTATCTTTGCCATTTATATCCCGCTTTGATTTAGAGAACTGTAGCTAGTCTTATGGGCTCCTCTGTCACCATCTTTTTCCTATATCGCCTATACATAATGACTAGAAATAGTCAATAAATCATCTTTGGGCTGGGTCCCAAAAGACATTTTATAAGTAGTTTGAAGAATGATTTGTGATGCTCTCTCCCCCATTTACTCAAAATGAATGATAGTAGATGCTATTGACAACAAATGTACTTAAAATGAAGCCAGGGAGGCTTTTCAAGTGCAGTAACAAGCATGGAGCAGAAAGAGGATATGGGGAATTAGGAAGGTCCAATACAGCATGTGAGGATCCAGGAGCAGCAGATGTCTGCTGAGATGCAATTCCCGTTCAACTCTCAGAGAAAGACTAGAGACCAGTTTTGTCCCTCAGAGACTTGAGCTCCAATTCCCAAAGAATTAGTCTGATGTTCTTATGGAAGCTATGGAATGGATCCCTTGCCTCTCCTCCCTTAGGTATCGCTCTATCTGGAGGGCATTCCACCCAAGAATCTCAGCTGGAAGCACTCCAGTGCAGCTTTCCTGCCTGGTTTGACTCTCACTGCTCCAAGTATTTTTCCAGTGGTTATTAGATTTTAACACTGTAAAAGTAGTGCTAGGTGCCCACAACGAAGTTGAGAGGCTGCACCTAAATTTTCTTATGACCTTCTGAGAATGCTCATCTGTTGCTGTTATATAATATCAATATATGGATGGATGACTTATGTAACAGACAGATGAGATACAGTACATTAACTCTGGAACCTGTCTAAACACATTAGCATTTGGCAAACTAGGTACAATACATCTAACAGAAGAAGTAGCCCCTCTCGAACCCTTCCCCCCCCCACATATGTTCTTTATTAAATAGTTTCTTTTAACCTTAACTTTAGTCTCACCACCCTTAGTTTTGTTTTCTTAAAGGAGAGGATATCTGGTAAAATACTCTTTACTTCAGTCTTATACCGTGGTCTCTCTGATCTAATGAAACTTGTTTCATTCTCTTTCACACAAGGGAACTCAAGTCTTGTTAAATACAGAAGTTTGCTTTGTTCATTTTTAGCATATTGGACATATTGAAAGAGCAGAAAGTGAATATTAAATATGCTTCATGTACTGGGGCTTGATGCAAGAGAATTCACAAAATGCCTTATGGGCCAGATCCTCAAGTTCTATTGAGCTATTCTTGATGCAGGACCTTGTGAAGGAGACAAGAGTAATATTAGACCTTGGCATTCCCCCCATTCCCAGGGGCAGCTGGAGGCCTATTCAGCTTTCTGTTATAAGTAGGCCAGCACTGAGGCTGCTTTATCCTACATCAGCTGCAATGGCCTCTTAGGAGCTACTCTTTCAGTCAAGGGTCACCTGGATGCAGTGTGCTTCAGCACTCTTCCCTTCCCCTCCCCCCCAACTAGTACACTATGCCACACAGAGGATTCCCCTACACAAGAAGAATGCCCATAGCAGATTAAACCTGGTTTTTCACCACCAGAACTGCATGCAAGGAATAATTGGGCACAAATTACGTTCTGAAATATTTTCTCTCTTTCACGCACACACCCCTCCTAGACACACACAGGTATTGTAAGAAAACTGCCAATTTAAGTGCGAAAGATTAGGGACATCTCTTTCCATTTTTATTGATTTGGAAAGAGTCAATGCATTACTCATTTGAAGTATGTAGCAAAAATAAGTTGATGACAGTATGCTAGTATCTAAGTCATTTGTAGACATAACACAACATCCTACTTTCAGAAAGGACACTGCTAAGATTGGCAACCCTAAAATTTAGCCTACAATAAAGAAGTTTTACTTTTATGTATTACTGCCCATGTAAAATGTGCCAGCCTGAAAGGCCTGGAGAAAGAAGTCATTGTTGTGGGTTTAAATTTATCCACACCTCCAAGCTAACACTAGCTCTCACACTTTGAGAGAGTAGTTCTAGGAATGAGATGGTAATACCCATAAATTCTTTAGCCTCTCCGCTTAGACTATGAAACCATTAAATCAACTAATTATTTTGAACTATGGTTTCCATGGTATGGACACTGGTCCACTAGAAACTGGAATAAGACCAAAGACTCATTACACACGACAGTAAACAACCATATAGTAATGATTTTCTAGCACAACTGATCTGGCATAGATTAGTGAATAAGTAACCCCAAGGCAAAAAGGTGCGTAAACCCATTTCCAACCTTCTGATTCATTCAGTTCCCACCCCGAGCTCCAACTATTTTTCTTTTTAAATATATCTTTTGGTTTGTTTGGCTGCCCAGATTAGGGCCTGGGATTTTAAACCAATGCATCCCTTAAAATTAGAGGACGTAATAATACAGAAATTTTTACAACAGAAAAGTAATCAAAGTCAAGGAGGAAGGACTGGGATTACACTCTAGGCCACTTAACCTTGGAAGCTAATTAACTGGAAAGAGACTTGGCAGGATATATGAAAATTCACATCATAAGGAAAAGTTTTAAATATACTTGGATTCCAGATCTTCATGAAGTTTAGGAGCTTCTTTCTTCCACCAAGAAATTCTTTATACAGGAAGGACTAATGGGATAGAAGCAAGTTTGAAATTTTGCCTCTTATGAATGTGCCACGCTTCTTATTCTGAAATGCCTGCATACCGCCAACATTGCATACTCTAAATGAGTAACATCTGCAGCAGCAGCATGTATAAATTAACTTTACAGAACATCCATCAAGGGGGAAAAAAAGTCTTCCAGGAGACCTATGTTCTTCAGCCATTCTAATTTACTATAAGCCTCTTGCAAAGATAATTACCAGTAGGGCTCACAGAGTAACATCAGTGTCACAGAGAACAGTTGCACTTCAGCTGCCAGACAGCTCACTGTCAAACCAAAGAGCTAAACTCAAGAATTATCCAATTAAGGTAAAATCACTATATCCAATAACTAATCTGGCTCCCTTTAAGTGCCCTTTATTCTTCTTTATGGGTTGGAAGACCATTTAAGCTCAATTAATAGAGCTTGTTTTAAGAGTATATGCTGGAACTTTGGCTCCAGAGGCTTTTAACCTCAGGCTTCGTACTTGCAGGTAGTTCCCATCTTTCATTCGGAAGATGGGAACTTAGCTAGCACTAGAAAGTTAAATACCTGTCATTTGCTGTTAGAACTGGGACTGTCACATTTTTCTTCCATCAGAAGAGTGTATAAATGAAATATATTGGGGGAAACTTGTTAATATTAACCAAGCAGTTCTGCCAACCATCTGTAAGACATTTAAGCATTGTTTTAAAGTAAAAGGAAGGAGTAGGATTTTGTACATTCACCACTGGAAACTTATTTCTTGTCTTGTAGAATTCACAAGATTGAGGTGTGTTTGGGGGAAATGAGAGACACGCCCTTTTCACTGCAATCCACTATGGGTATCTTAATAACCTGCACCTCTTCATGCCCACGATAAGCACTCACTTCAACTGTTACACTGCTTTAGAATCTCCTACATGAAGGCTTTTTCTTCAAGCAATGCTGCAGCAGACTTGTGTCAGTGTATAGCTACAAAGTCCAGAAATGGTTGGGAAGAATCATCCTCACCATCAGATAAACACAGTGCAACTGCAACTTGTAAATGAAAGATCAAAACTAGGTCAATCTGAAGTGTGAGACCTATATAGCCAACTAAGGTCCAGGAATCTTCCACTGAGACACCCTCAATCTGACAGCCAGAGTACAAATCTCCAGGCCCCATTCTATAGTCCTGTCTGATTTATGAGCTAACTGGCACTGACAGAATGCATTTCCAAACAAACAGAGAGGAAGTAGAGGAAGTTATATTGCGGCCCCACTACTTGTTGCTCAGTCCATGTAGGGATTTCACTGGAGGCTACAGAGCCTCAAGCCAGTGGATGCAGGGAGGTTACTACAACCTGAGCAGAAATCACTGGAGTGATGAAGGGGGGAAAACAGATGGCTACTTTCCCCCCTTTTCTCAAGAGAGAGTTCTGGGTTGATAAGCAAGGATTTTAGAAGGCTTCAGGGGAACAGGTGAGGTTATATACCTAGGATCGTTCCCCTCTATTCGACATTGGTGAGGCCTCATCTGGAGTACTGTGTCCAGTTTTGGGCCCCACACTTCAAGAAGGATGTGGATAAATTGGAGAGAGTCCAGCGAAGGGCAACAAAAATGATTAGGGGTCTGGAACACATGACTTATGAGGAGAGGCTGAGGGAGCTGGGATTGTTTAGCCTGCAGAAGAGAAGAACGAGGGGGGATTTGATAGCTGCTTTCAACTACCTGAAAGGGGGTTCCAAAGAGGATGGCTCTAGACTGTTCTCAATGGTATCAGATGACAGAACGAGGAGTAATGGTCTCAAGTTGCAGTGGGGGAGGTTTAGATTGGATATTAGGAAAAACTTTTTCACTAAGAGGGTGGTGAAACACTGGAATGTGTTACTTAGGGAGGTGGTAGAATCTCCTTCCTTAGAGGTTTTTAAGGTCAGGCTTGACAAAGCCCTGGGTGGGATGATTTAACTGGGAATTGGTCCTGCTTCGAGCAGGGGGTTGGACTAGATGACCTTCTGGGGTCCCTTCCAACCCTTATATTCTATGATTCTATGATCTTTTCAGAATGGTGCATGCTGAAAAAAGTGCTACTATGACTAGTAGGAGACCATACCATAGATTAGAACATTAAACAAATACAAAGACTGTCCCTGCTCCAAAGATTTGAACATATGTGGTGATAGTGGATCTTGCTAAAGCACATGCCATTCTTTTTAGCATTGCATAAACACAACATGCAAAATAGTTTGAGGGACAACAATTAGGAGGAAAACCCAGCCTACATCTAAAGGTTTGTATGGGTCTTTTCAAATAAATGTGCCTTAGCTTATTTTAACTTATTTATTATAAAGTTATGGGGTCCTGAAAGCACACAGGTTTTGCACATGATCTTTGTACATCTACTATAGGATTCCCCATGATGAGCCAGTCACCTAGATACAGAAGGATTACAATATATTGCATTCCAGTATATAAACTGCTCTTGCCAAATACATTGTCAGTGTTTTGAGGTATTTTATCACTGAAGAAAGCTCCATAGTGGAATACTTTGATTCATGTAAAGGAACTTCCTGAACTTCTGCAAACTGACATGAAAGACACATCCTGCATACCCCACTCACTGGGGTACCCACTGGTGAAGTGCCAGCATCTTCTGCCTTTGATAGAAGATAATTTAGCTCAGCTGACAACATTCCCACAATAAAACCTTGTTTTAAATCAAGGCTCATGTGATCTTGACAGTTTACACTGTTAAAACAGATTTTTAGCCTGCTTTAGGTCTACACACAAACTAGCTTCTAAAGGTTGAAAAGCAATAATCTGCTCAGGATTTCCCTCATCATCCAACATACATGCACTTTTAAAATTATGGGAAAGTTAGCAACATGTAATTTTGTTGCAGAACAACTTAATTTAACCTATAAAATCTGGCTAAGTACTCCAGCAGTATCCACCTACTGTAAGTCAGAGTCTTACATCATGAAGTGATAATGGTGATAACTGTATTTAACCCTTTTAATATCCACACTGCAGTACACTCACAGGAGGAAGTAAATTTGGTTTCTCAAGTACTATGAGGTGATAAGCGCTTTAATGGTGAGCGCTGTACAGTTTTCCAATATACACTCATAAGGTATGCACTGAAAGCAGCAATGGTATGCTTCAGTTGTCATTAAGAACCAAATTCTGCATATTCACACCTGTGAAACTCCTTTCAAAATCACATATACCCATGGGTGTAACAGTATAAACTTTGGCCTAATGTTTTTCTTTCAAATTATCCTGAGTCCCTCTCGGAGCCCAAAGGATGCCCCCATTTGTCTGCTATTCACTCCTGCCCCGTCAGCAGCAATCTAGATGACTAAGAGTGGAAGCAACTCAATTAGCAAGATGGCTCACCGGAACATACAAGTCTGTCCTCCTCTAGCTTCTCCCTGGAAGCTGAATATGCAGCTACTCAAGAGCTACCAGTCTTTACTGGCCACATTCCAAAAATTATGGCTCAGTCCTTGAATAAAGTGAAGACACTGGTCTTTTTTGTTGGCTCACTTAAATAAAAAAAGTGATGGGGATAGAGATGCATACTTGAAAAGCTCCTGTGTCTGGCTGTGCTCATTCTGGTTTAGATTCTATCCACCTGAAAGCTAACCAACTAGTCTGATTGAGATCTTTGTTCCTCTCTCTGGGACTGAATTAAGAAACCTTACACTTCAGTTTAAAAAAAAAAAAAGGGGGGGGACCTTCTCCTCACAAGGCTCTTTAAAGTGAGGCTTGGCAAAGAGGGAAGCAGAAAACCCAACATTTATCACCAACATTTTTCTTGTGTTCAGGTTTTGTAGGAAGTGAAGTGGCTCAACTCCACTTCAGTAAATGACCCACCAAGTGCAGAAGCTCAAGGGTTCAGTTTTGCCTCAAATGTGAGTCATTTCTAGTTTGGCACTTATGGAGGGAAATGGGGGGAAAAGTCATACGGTATGTTACCTTGGAAATCTACAAAGTAAATGAAACACACTGGCTCTCTCCGCTCCTTCATAGCCCCATCATCATCAATTTCACATCAAATGGCAATACAGGACTGCAATATATTATGTATCTGGGGAAGACACTTCAGCTTCTCTTCTGCGTTGAGGCTTATTCTTTCTGCTCACTTCCACTCCCAATATTAATCTGCAGGCAAGCTAGTGTCATTTAGAGCTCTGGGGCAGGGGAGAAATCTGATTTGTACATGTGTGATAAGAGACTCAGTTTAGTGAAAGATTTGGAAATGATAAAAGTATCTCAGCACTAGTATTTTCTAGCAAGCCAAATGGGTGCTTAGGACAAGGGGAGTGTGGCTACACAGATGATCGGATGTTGCTGCATAAAGAGTTCATGTATGGCTGTGTTACTCTGAGCAACAATGCCATGAGAGAATTTTACCAAACATGCAAAGCCAGTGCCAATAAGACCACCACCAAACTGTGAAGTAATAAGGGTAACCCCAAAGGAGTGTTACCTGGGCTAAATAGGGTTGCCACCCATCCGGGTTTTACCCAGACACTCTGGTTTTTGACTTCTGTGTCTGGGTGCCATTTAGGGTTGCTAGGTGCCTTGTTTTTGACCAGAAAGTCTGGTCGAAAAGGGGACCTGGCAACCCTAAATGGCTCCCAAACCAAAAAGTTCGTTTACCACAGGTTGGGAGGAGATGCCGGCTCATTAACCATCAGCCAGTGCCATTTCCTACCTGCAGACAGGCTCTTTGAGATGATCCAGTGAACAACTGGGGGGGTGGGGGGGGAGAGGGAGAGAAAGAGAGGAGTGAGGCCTCAGGAAAAGAGGCATAGTAGGGGGCGGAGTCACGAGGGTCCAGTTACCAGCAATTAAAAATGTGGCAACCCTAGCCTGGATTAGCTGTCTGATAAACCAACTCCTGCACCTGGGGAAAAGATGTAACTTAATTAGCCAACCTTTATAAAAAAGAGGGCTGTAAGAAGGGAATCTGCAACAGCTGGAGGTTCCTGGGGTGGTGCTCCCAATGAACTGCCACTTGAGCTACTGCTGAGACAAACTGCTCCAGAAAACCAAACAGACAAGAGAGGAGACGGTCTGGGAAGCCCTTGAGGGCTGGAGACTGAGCCAGGAAAGCTTGTTATGGGAACTGCTGCTGCGAGAGACCAGTCTGGGGAAAGGACTGCTGTGCTTGCACAGACTCTGAAGTAAGAGTCTGCAAGTGGTGGAAATTGTGTTGGTTAAGAAGTCTCAATTTAAAAAAAAAAACTATCCCAGCTGAAGATAGTTTCCCCAGATTCCTTGAGAAGTCACAGACATGACTTAACCCAGGAAGTGAACTGACCTAGCAGAATAAATCTTGGTCAGGCAGGAGGAGGGCACTATAAAATAGGCCCAATTACACAGACTATATCACACTCTGTATACGAGTGAAAGAAAAAAAAAAAGTCTAATTTTGAAAGAATTTAAGCCATTTAAAAACATTATTGGTATTCCTCCCCAAGACATTACACCAGTGGTTCCCAAACTTGTTCCACCACTTGAGCGGGGAAAGCCCCTAGTGGGCTGGACCAGTTTGTTTAACTACTGCGTCCGCAGTACGTCCCTCGGCCCGCGCCGCTTCCAGCAGCTCCCATTGGCCTGGAGCAGCGAACCGTGGCCACAGGGAGCCGTGATTGTTTACCTGCTGTGTCCGTAGGTTCGGCCAATCACGGCTCCCTGTGGCCACGGTTCGCTGCTCCAGGCCAATGGGAGCTGCTGAAAGCGGCGCGGGCCGAGGGACGTACTGCGGACGCAGTAGTTAAACAAACTGGTCCAGCCCACTAGGGGCTTTCCCCGCTCAAGTGGTGGAACAAGTTTGGGAACCACTGAATTACACATATACACCTTTTAAGCACTGTGGGTGAAATTCTGACCACTCTGACTTCAACAGGGCAGGCTAGGATTTCACCATTGTGAATTGGACTTTAAGGACTTCTCCATATCACTGGAAAGTTATACCTAAATTGAGCACTCAAGAAGGGGTCAGGACACTGGCAGGTAGTTGAGTCCAAGAATAATTTGTGGTAAAATGTTGACAGACATTTACATTTGTGATTGCCCATTTATCCTGAGGGACAGCAACAAATGTACATATGACAATTAACTTTTGGTTTTTGCGTAATAGGAAAAGCTTAAAAAAAACTATTATAAAAAAATAACTCCCATTTGCACTCCTATTAGGAGCTCCAGCTTTGCAGAAAGCTTACTGTGTCTTTGCAAAGAACTGTGGAATTCTAGTACATCTTTCCTTGTTTACCATCTTTAGATTGAAAGCATTTTGCAGTAGAACCTCAGAGCTACGAACATCTCTTGGGAAGGGAAGTTGTTCATAACTCTGAGCAAAACATTATGGTTATTCTTTCAAAAGTTTACAACTGAACACTGACAATACAGCTCTGAAACTTTACTATGCAGAAGAAAAATGCTGCTTTCCCTTTATTTTTATAGTAGTTTACATTTAACACAGTACTATGCTGTATTTGCTTGTTTTTATTTTAATTTTGGTTTCTGCTGCTGCCTGATTTGGAACTGGACGTATGCAAAGTAGTGTGTGGCTGACTGGTCTGTTCGTAACTCTGGTGTTTATAACTTTGAAGTTCTACTGTTTAGTTTAGATCACTAGAAAGTAATCCAGAGTCCTTTCTAAACCTCAGTAGTTAACCTGCTAAATAAAAACTGTCAGAATAATATGGATGTGGGATTTAACTCCTTTTGAATCAAATAAAAAAAAAGAAAACGGGGAAGCAGCAAATCCTTACCTTTCTAGAAGGATATGGATTTTGGTCATGTATTTTTAACTAGGATTTGATGAGCTCATGGCTATATCCGCATGAGACTAGAGGACAGGATTTCCCTCCAAGTTTAAAATACTGAAATGATTTTTCACCTGTGTTCATTTTATTTTATACTACAAATTATACCCTGTTCACAATGAGTTACTTTTTATTGTAATTTTCTAGGATGGTACAATGTAGTCCTGTGCCAACGTTACATTATGAAGTAAGCTGAATTCACTAGAGTTTAGGAAGCTTGTTTTTAATTGTCGAAAAATATTAAAAACAAGTTTAACAGCTGGCAGTTTGCCAGAAATAAATAGAAACTGAAGTTCTTGCTCCTAAACTCTCAGAATGTCTATTTTGTCCAGTCACCTCTCCTATTGACTGCAAGTCTTTGGGTGATTAAGTTACAGTACACAGAGAGCAAAACATATGCTTTTAGTCTTCAATGGGTTTTTTTCCCCTTAAGTAAAAGCCAAGAATGAACAAAAGTAAAGCCTCCATATGCAAGAGCACACATGGAGGATGGAGCCAGAAAAAAAAAAATAGCTTCATGTCTGCAGAGACATTTCTTAGAAAGGTTTGGTGCAATATGTACACACACGGACAAACAAGGAGAAACTAAGGTTTCAAGGGATAGGCAGTTTTTTTATATACAGAAAGAACTCAAACATCTGTATCTAGCTTCATAGGTTTCATGGGATACAAAACCATTTTTACAAAATTAAGTGCTGAAATTATATAAGGCCCCAGTAAGGGTAAGCCCTAGTCACTTCAGAACAAAGTGACATCACTACCATACCTCAGGTTTTTGACTTTCAACCATGCACCAAGGTATGGCCAGGCATAGTTGGGAAGTGTGCTAGTGATGTTTTATTGTCTGTATCTGTCTAAACTGTCCAACAACATGTGAAGAGACACTGAATGAGAGTTGTTTACTGGGAACAGGAAGAAGTTCATATTATGGCCACTGTAGCAATCTAGACAATCCCATGGCATACTACATATAAATGTCCAGAGACTTCTCATTTACTGCTACTGAAATTCATAGGAAAGCAGCAACATGGGACACCAGGAAAGCAGAAGACTTCTGATTGCCTGAAAACGGGAAGCTTGCATTTAAAATGTTGCTCAGTTACAATCCATAGTGGTGCTAGGCTCTCAGGCATTTATACCCATCCCTCTAAATTCCAAGAGTTGGAAAAAAAAAAGACATGATCTTCAGTAGAACAATAATTTCCACAATTTAATTATATTTCACATTTCAGAACCTAGTACTGATCTTCATCAACTTGATAAAAAGTTGATAAAAAAGTAATGACATTTTGACACTGAAAAAAAGCTCCCTCAAATATAGTTTAATATACTAGACAAAATTTATGAAAATTAGAGCTGAAGACGATCTCCTTGTCATTCAGCATGCCTGTCTATTTTATACTTTGATTATAAGCAATTCGGGCCAGAGACCGTCTCAAATGTGTTCATTACAAAGCACAAGGGGCTCCTGGTCTATGACTGGCATTCCTAAACAATATAAATAAATAAGTTTCTACATGCACACTTTCTTAGTTTCATTCATTCAACTCATACAGAAGTCATACGATCATGAGTAGTTCCACAATCCCTAGTGTTTACACTCTTAAAACATTTGTATACTCATATATCCTTTGAGTCATTTATTGAAGTTTTAACACACATACACACAATCAAATTAATCCCTTCTGCTCATCTACAGACTCCCTCTAAGCTGTCATCTTTTGATACTGTGCTAGTTAGATTCTTTCAGTGTTCCATATGAAGTCCCATCAAAGCCATATAAACGCCATGCTTTGTCATAAGATACCTACCTCTTCAAGCACAGCCCCAAATGTCATCTCCTGTTTTTTAATACATGGTTTTGCATTGTGATGGGGCAGTACTTTGCTATCTTTTACTCCAAATTTTCATTCTGTATAAGCGCTTTCAGGACAGGTTAAGGGGGGGGGTGGTATTAAGCCCATACAAAGCATTTCTACTCTCTCCATCAGAGATGAGAGCTTGCATTTTTTCTAGTTAATCATCACTGTGATGTTCTGCCCATGTTTTACATTAGTTCTGTTTGCACTGATGTTCAGAACTCCTCCTTACATAGCATGACCAGCTGCCATCAACATGCCATTTAATTCCTCTTCCAGATCACTGAAAGATATTTAAAAATGTGATCTAACATGGCAGTTCATTACAACACATTCCCTCCAGCTTGATACATTGATGCTACCTCTTTGTTATCGTCCTTATGTAGTTTGCAATCCAAGCAATATACATGTGGACAGATCAAGGTGTAACAATATCATGATTACCTGAGTATCTACACCCCAGTCCAGAATAGTGAGAAGGCAAAGCACTCTAGCCACTCTTTCTCCAGCACAACCTTATGAAGGGAGGACTGCAAATTCAGCCCTATATTGCCCAGGTTCTGGGAGTATTCAGGGGAGTGTGCACAGCCTCTTGGTGAGGCCAGACCACTGTGATGGGGGGGCCAAAATCTGACCCAAGAAATTTATTATGGGGACTACACTCAACTGTAAGCAGCTAAATGCAAGCTCCAATTTTCAGGGCAAACTCACTTTTACTGCATCAGAGAAATAAATTTATGGAGCAAAGCAATATAACATTGTCTTCTTCTGACAAAATAAATCCATTTAATCATTTGGCGGTGGTCTAATAAACCTTGAACTTCAGAGCCCAGAGATGTGCTCATAAATATACAATTCTTCAAAAAACAAAAATCTCCCAGTGTGAATCACTTGTCCATAAGCCCCAGAGAGAGAGACACTTCACATGATTTAAGACATTGAGACAAATTTATGTAGCTGTAGACAGGAATTTCCTGATTCAAACATAAGCACGAGAGGGAACTTCCTGTTTCCTCTTTCTTTCCCCCAAGAAACATTTTTAGGAGGATTTACTAGTACTGCAAGCCATTAATTCCCTGGAATATATAGCTCAGGTTAGGTATAGGATTACCATTTACTGTACTGCAGCAAGAATGTAATGTCTGTGTTAATCTAAACATGACTCTACTCTGCAATTCAGAAGTGCCACTGTACTATATGTTTCTGTATGCAGGTTGGTACACCAATAATGCATGTCCAAACCCTGATCCAGAAAACGTACTAGGACAAAACTGGGACCAGAGTGAAATGCCATATTCAGTATACAATTTGTAAGCCAGTGGACTTCTGTGCACCTAGCAATAGGATCAGAACCTAAGGCCTGGTCTACACTATGAGTTTATGTTGGATTTAGCAGCATTAAATCCGAATTAACCCTGCACCCATCCACACAACGAAGCCATTTTTTCGACATAAAGGGCTCTTAAAACCGATTTCTGTACTCCTCCCCAGGGGGATTAGCACTGAAGTCGACATCACCATTTCGAATTAGGGTTAGCGTGGATGCAATTCAAAAGGTATTGGCCTCCGGGAGCTATCCCACAGTGCACCATTGTGACCACTCTAGACAGCACTCTGAACTGGGATGCACTGGCCAGGTGTACAGGAAAAGCCCTGGGAACTTTTGAATCTCATTTCCTGTTTGGCCAGGCGTGCTCATCAGCACAGGTGACCATGCAGAGCTCATCAGCACAGGTGACCATGCAGTCCCAGAAACAAAAAAGAGCTCCAGCATGGAGCTAACGGGAGGTACTGGCTCTGATTGCTATATGGGGAGAGGAATCTGTGCTATCAGAACTACGTTCCAAAAGATGAAATGCCAAAATATTTCAAAAAAAAAAAAAAAAAAAAAAAAATCTCAGAGGCCATGAGGGACAGAGGTTAAATCAGGGACGCAACACAATGCTGCATGAAACTTAAGGAGCTCAGACAAGCGTACCAGAAAACCAGAGAATCAAACGGACGCTCCAGAACAGAGCCCCAGATATGCCGCTTCTATGCTGAGCTGCACACAATTCTAGGAGGGGCCGCCACCACTGCCCCACCCCTGTCCATGGACTCCAATGATGGGGTACTCTCCGCCATGCCTGATGATTTTGCAGATGGGGAAGATGAGGAGGAGGATGAGCTTGGGGACAGCACACAGCTCTCCCTGACAGCCAGGATCTTTTTTATCACCCTGACTGAAATACCCTCCCATCCCAACGAAGCCAGAGAACGGACCTCTGGTGAGTACCTTTTTAAATATAATATAGGTTATAAAAGCATGCGTTTAACGATTAAGTAGCCCTGAGGACTTGGGATGCATTCGTGGCCAGTACTGCTACTAGAAAAGTCTGTTAACGTGTCTGGGGATGGAGTGGAAATCCTCCAGTGACATCTACATGAAGCTCTCCTGGAGGTACTCTAAAAGCCTTTGCAGAAGGTTTCTGGGGAGAGCAGCCTTATTCCGTCCTCCATGGTAGGACACTTTACCACGCCATGCTAGTAGCAAGTAATCTGGTATCATTGCATGACAAAGCCTAGCAGCGTATGGTCCCGGTGTTTGCTGGCATTCAAGTAACATCAGTGCTTTCTCTCTCTCTGTTATCCTCAGGAGAATGATATCACTCATGGTAACCTGGTTGAAATTAAACTTCCCTATTAAGGGGACATTCTGAGGTGGCCGTTCCTATTGGGCTCTTTGCCTGTGGCTGAAAAGAAATCCTCCCCACAGATAGCCACGTGGGGGGTGTGTGTGTGTGTGTGCGCATTGGCGCTGAGCTGTTTGCATTTGGCTAGCAGGGATCTTCCCTGATACCAGCGAGGCGGTGGGGGGAGGGGTAAAGCGATCATCCCAGATAATTGGATCGGGGGAGGGAGTTAGTTTGGTTTCTGCTGCTGCACGTTAACAGGAAAACCGCAGCACTAAATGGCCAGCTCAACAGGCTTTGCTTAGTATGGGAGAGGAGGGCGCTGCTGTTATGAAGGTTGAAGAAGCCGAAAGACTATGGCTTACCATGGCCGCCTGCAAGCCAAATTCTGTTGACCGACACCACATGTGTGATCTCGAACACCAAAGCCGCAGGCACTCAATATAAGATGCAAAATGCGACGTTGTACCAAAATCACATGTGCTATGTAATGTGAATAGTGTTGTTCACTGTGAAAGCATATAGCCATTGTTCTGTAAAATGTATCTTTTAAATATTTCACTCCCTTTTTTCCTCCAGCAGCTGCAAATGTTTCAAGCCTCCCTCCTCCGTCCCAAAGGCTCTCTCAGATAAGGCAGCGGAAAAAAACGCATGCACGATGAAATGTTCTCTGAGCTCATGCAGTTGTCCGGCACTGACAGAGCTCAGCACAATGTGTGGAGGGACACAATAGCAGACTACAGGACAGTGGCCGATGAATGTGAGGAGAGGTGGCAGCAGGAAGATCAGAGGAGGCATGAAACAATGCTGGGGCTACTGTGGAATCAAACAGACATGCTCCAGCGTCTGGTGGAAGTTTATGAACGGCAGCAGGATCACAGACTGTCGCTGCAGCTCCTGCTTAACCGCCCTCCCTCCTCTCCAAGTTCCATAGCCACCTCACCCAGACACCCAAGAATGCAAGGGTGGGGGGAGGCTCCGGGTACCCAACCACTTCACCCCAGTGGACAGCTCAAGCAACAGAAGGCTGTCATTCAACAAGTTTTAAAGTGGCCTTTTCCTTCCCTCCTACCATAACTCACAAGGTAGCCCGGGTGCGGTATCTATTTATAAAGAATACATGTTTTTTAAACGATAGTGACTGTTTCCTTTGCAAGCAAGCTGTGATCGAAGGGGGGAGGATGGGTGGCTTACAGGGAATTTAGAGGCAACCAAGGGGGTGGGTTTTCATCAAGGAGAAACAAAACAGAAGTGTCACACAGTACCCTGGCCAGTCATGAAACCGGTTTTCAAAGCTTCTCTGATGCGCAGTACTTCCTGCTGTGCTCTTCTAACCGCCCTGCTGTCTGGCTGTGCATATTCATCAGCCAGACGATTTGCATCAACCTCCCACCCCACCATAAACATCTCCCCCTTACTCTCAGAGATTGTAGGAGGAGCACACAGCAAGCAGCAATAACAATGGGAAGATTGGTTTCACTGAGGTCTGAGTGAGTCAGTAAACTGCACCAGCGACCCTTTAAACGTCCAAATGCACATTCTACCATCATTCTGCACTTGCTCAGCTTATAGTTGAACATCTCCTTACTACTGTCCAGGGTGCCTGTGTATGGCTTCATGAGCCAGGGCATTAAGGGGTAGGCTAGGTCCCCAAGGACAACTATAGGCATTTCAACTTCCCCAACAGTTATTTTCTGTTCTGGGAAGTAAATCCCTTCCTGCAGACATTTAAACAGACCAGAGTTCCTGAAGATGCGAGCGTCATGAACCTTTCCCAACCATCCCACATTGATGTTGGTGAAACGTCCCTTGTGATCCACCAGTGCTTGCAACACCATTGAAAAGTATCCCTTGTGGTTTATGTACTGGTTGCCCTGGTGATCCGGTCCCAAAATAGGGATATGCATTGTGTCTATGGCCCCACCACAGTTAGGGAATCCCATTGCAGCAAAGCCATCTAGTATGACCTGCACATTTCCCAGAGGACTTTGGAATGTTTCATCATTTTTAGAGGTAGGTGAATCCTGCAGAAAAATATTGTGTAAGAATCAGAAAATTTAAAATGAAAACACTTCAGCTGTGTATGCAAGTTTACTTGCCAGAAAAATGCATGTGACCAACTTTATTTTCAGGAATGCTCACAAAGCACAAGTTTTAAACTTTTATGCCAGAATATTAGCAGAAAGTGAATTTACTTTCTGCAAAGATGTGCGGTGTCTCAAAAGTTATCCCCATTCAGATCCCGATTCTGAAAACTCTTATGTTTAGGCTCAACTCTAAGCATGCAAGCAGACCCACTAACTTCAGCATGGCTACTTACATCCTTCACACATGAACCGTTAGTAATTAAGCATCTGAGCCTCACTCTGGAAACACAAAGTACTCCGTGATTTGGGGTGACCAGTCAAACCAAGGGAACCAAGGCATATGTTGCTCTTGGAAATTGCCCAGCAAGAACATGATTCCAAGTGACCGGGGTCCTGGCTGCTTCCTTCTGTTCTCCAAGCACAGAGACCCCAGTGGGGTTCAGGGCATCCCACAGGGCATAATTAATGGGACACGGTATGACAGTTAGCTGGATGAGTAAAACATCCTGTCAAAAGCATACAGCTTATGCCGTCCTGTCAGAAGGGCCAACAAGGTAACTCACTGTGCCCCTTACTCTCTTCTGTGTTGTCCATTTCACCTATGGAGCTGGTCAGAGAGGTGTCCTTCAGCTAATACAGGATACATCTTACCACTCTTATATACAGGAGGGGAGTGAGAACGAAGAGGGAGACAGCCAGCCTTGGCCAGCTTGAGAAGGCCACAGCTGATGGGTAGGACCAGCTTCTCCAAGGTTTGCATTTTATTATGTTCAATAGATGTCTCTGCTGCCATACACTACAGTTTGCAACTGTAGTGTATTTCCCTTTCTCCCCAGTAGTTCCTGAAACTGTCTGTGTTAGTCATGAAGGGAAACAAATGAAGCACCAATATGATCCTCTGCTAAGGTGCCATCTTATGTTCCTACAAAGGAGATTTTTAAGATTCCTCTGAATGAATCTCATCCCATCTCTCAGATATAGGCAGATTCTCCCACAGATCTTAAAGGCCTGGGCTGGGGCTGTTATCACTGCTGGAAAGGAAGGTTGCCTTGGTACTGGGTGAGGAGGTGTCTGCAATAGAATCAGAGTCAGTGTCAAAATCAGGCAGAGAGTTAGTCTCACAGCCTCCAGCAAGGGTTTCATGAAGTCCTGTATGTAGTGCTACTTCAGAAGCTTGAGAGGGCCCTGAATGATATCCTTTTATGATGTCTGGATCTGAAGGGATGAAAGATGACTGGGGTCTTGAGGTCAAGTTGGGGAACCAGGTTCATTTCCTAAGGGGTTGAAGGCAGTTCCAGATTGAGACTGGAAAAGTCAGTACAAGCACAGAATCAAGCAGCATAGAAGCATGTGCTTGGGGTGATTAGTAGCCTCATTTGTGCCCCACACACGCCAGCATGGAGAAAAGTGAAGGCTGAGATCTTAAATAGCGAGGAACCTACGTCAGCGCAGAGATGTCTCCCTCTGTAAGGGTATAGAAGAGACCACAGTGGTGCCATTGGCTAGTACCTGGGGCCCTCATTGAGCTAGGAGTATTAAGGAACAGAGAGATGGTGCTTCCACTTTCCTTTTGCTTACATCCCTCCTGTGATGACATGTTTCCTATCTGTTACCTGCGTGGACTTGTAGAACTGAGACCGAGGCATCGGCATCAGAGAATAGATGCCGAGTTGGTGGCTGGGGTAACTATGTCAAATGAGGAGTAGAGACAGAGCTGGGTGCTTCCGTGTTGTTAAGGCTATTGAGGGCCAAATAGGCAGTTGCCAGTTTGGTGCCGCTTTTGATTTACCAGCACCAGTGGCATGAGGTAAGAGATTCTGGCCCAGCATAAGGCCAAGGAAATTCCAGTCTTGGGTCTATGAGAAGAAGTGGAGCTGAGACTGGAACAGAAAAATATCTTAAGTCCCATGACAAAGAACCTCGTAATTAAGGCTGGTCTCAGTACACTCAATAAGTGCATCAGAGTATCAGGCTGTATGTATTGAGAAGACAGATGAGCTTGGATCCTCAAACATCTCTCCCTTCTAGTGCAGGGAATGAAGTTGTGGCAAACTGCACACTTGGGTTACCAAGTGTATCTGCTGTCAATATAGAAGACACTGGGTACGGGCATCAGTCTCCAATATGATCTGGTATCATCTCTTGAGACTCTTAAGGAACTCAGGGGCTCAGCAAAATCCCCAGGAGGGGCTGAAGGTTCCTGAGACAAAGGCAGACCATATATGATAAGCTACCTATACAACTCTACACAACCTACCTATGAGGGAAAAAAAAACAAAACACTACAATAAGGGAAGATCTAGCCTGAGGACATGAAGGCAACAAAGGAAATTAGGACAATGTCATATGAGATCTCTCATGCACCCTTCCCCCTCCTTTATGGATATCTGCACCCCTCCCAAAAAGTAATTAAATCCCTGTACCCCCTCGCTGCTAACTGCATCAACCCCACAATCCCCCTGCATGTTGTTAAAGGAGTTCATTCACCAAAAAGCTCTACTGCACAGAAGGGGGGGGAGAAGGGGGCTGATCATCTCAGTGCAGGGTCCCCCACCCCTATTCACAGAATCATAGAATCACAGAATATCAGGGTTGGAAGGGACCTCAGGAGGTCATCTAGTCCAACCCCCTGCTCAAAGCAGGACCAATCCCCAATTAAATCATCCCAGCCAGGGCTTTGTCAAGCCTGACCTTAAAAACTTCTAAGGAAGGAGATTCTACCACCTCCCTAGCTAACGCATTCCAGTGTTTCACCACCCTCCTAGAGGAAAAAGTTTTTCCTAATATCCAACCTAAACCTCCCCCACTGCAACTTGAGACCATTACTCCTTGTCCTGTCCTCTTCTACCACTGAGAACAGTCTAGAACCATCCTCTCTGGAACCACCTCTCAGGTAGTTGAAAGCAGCTATCAAATCCCCCCTCATTCTTCTCTTCTGCAGACTAAAAAATCCCAGTTCCCTCAGCCTCTCCTCATAAGTCATGTGTTCCAGACCCCTAATCATTTTTGTTGCCCTTCGCTGGACTCTCTCCAATTTATCCACATCCGTCTTGTAGTGTGGGGCCCAAAACTGGACACAGCACTCCAGATGAGGCCTCACCAATGTCGAATAGAGGGGGACAATCACGTCCCTCGATCTGCTGGCTATGTCCCTACTTATATCCAGCTCCTCGTCCACTGTCACCCCTAGGTCCTTTTCCACAGAACTGCTGCCTAGCCATTCGGTCCCTAGTCTGTAGCTGTGCATTGGGTTCTTCCGTCCTAAGTGCAGGACCCTGCACTTATCCTTATTCACCAAAGACAGAACTGCAATTAGGGCTCTTAAGGATTTGTGAGAAGGTTGAGGGATGGAGAGCATATCCCCTCCCCCCCCCCCCCCCCCCCAACATAGTATCCCTTTGCAACCAAGGTTTTAGCTGACAAACCAGAACTAAAGCACGAACCCATTCCAATTTTGGATGTAATGTGGAGTGGTGAGTTTAGACGCAGGGATTAGAATGCTAATTCCTCCCCTACAAAACACTCTGAGGTGCAGATTTCAAGACACATGCTTGGTCCATTTCTAGAATAAGTTCTGATAGTAAGAATTGATGTGAACACTCGTACCAGACTAAATCAGATCTCTGGCTGGCAAAATTTCTGACTTCATGAGCTCTTTTGAAGGGGGAGCTCATTTGGCAGTAAACGAAAGGAATTTCAATGTCTGTATAAAAAATGGTGTTTTTCCTTTGTCACTATCTTCATGCATATTTTGGATGTGAGTGACGCGTATTCTTTGGCACTTGCCTACTGGAGTCTCAAAGAATGTAACAGATCATAGGCCTCTCTACAAACAGACCCAGTGATCTTATATTGTCCTGGGTACCATGAGGGTGAATTGTACAGATGATCATTAAATGTTTAAGAATAAAAATAAAAATAGAGCACCTCTTTTGCAGTCAGAACAACAACAAAAAACTTTCAAACCTTCCTATTGGTTCCCTATTACCAGCTGACCTTTCCAGCAGTCTCCTACAATGCTTCAGTGCAGACCAAATTCATTGCTGGTGCAAACCACTGAAACCAATACGTTTCTATAAGGATGAATTAGATCCTGTGTATCTAAAACCAAACACAGTAAAATTTCACTGAAGTGAAATTGCAGAGGTAGCATTTATGGATAACAGCTGGAGAACATTAACTCTGTCTCTTTCTCTTTCTCCCTGGGGTTGAAAAATGTTGCTGTTCAGACAGGAAGCAGTCATATACCACACTGCATACTACAAGATTTACAGGATACAAGAACAAGTTGCAAAGCATTAGAAATAATGCAGTGGGGGAGGGGCTGATGCAGAACCTATCACAGCAGAATAATTTTAATTGTCCCATATTTTAAGCCTCACTGATGTAGTTTACACAGAACAGAAACTGGTCCAATGGCTGAACATGAAAACTGGACAGGACTTAGCCATTTAAAATGGTTAAATATCACTCCCCATTATTTACTCTTCCCTGGATCAGGCCCTAGATGAGCAGAAGTGCTAAGTGCACTTAACTCCCACTGAGGTCCATGGACATTAAGATGCTCAGCACCTACCTGAAGGTGCTCACAACACATTGTTAAAAACTAGGACCGAGATCATGTGAACAAATTGGAAAGGCTAACCAGGTGTTTGATTTCACTCAGCCCTTATTGGGATCCAGCAGCGGGCAGACAGAATGACCCTTGGAAAAAGTTATTGACATGACTAAAAATACAGACTCTACTGGTGGTTACAGGCTGATAAAGCAATAAAGGGAGCAGGAGTTACAGCAACAAAAGCTATGTTAAGTAACAAGCACACCCAACTACTTCAGCTATCCATGTGTATATGCTTCATCAGGGACTAGTAACTCAGACCCTACCTTGCCGCTCCCTGTGCGGAAAATGCTGTTATTTTAAAATGCAGTCTTTATAATGGCAGACTATGTTGGAGTTAGCACCCCTACAAATAGGGTATCGCAGCAGAATTTATTCAGTTAACTTGCTGCAGTTGTGCTCACTCTTAAAAGGGGGAAACCAATTTCTTTTACTACAAAAAACAAAAAGTGCTTTTACTCTTTTACCAGCTCTGGCAGCTTCTTTCAGAAGCGTTCCATTTGCCAAAAATCTTGGAAATATAAATGTTCCCTGCCAATAACTTCGACGACATGAAGATAACAGACTAATTATCATTGATTAGCCAACACAGTCTGCAGAGAGACCAGACACGTATAAGGAGCTGTCAGGGAGAGAGACGGACCAGTTGACACACCAGGGAAAACTTTGCTGTAGACACTTCAAAACCATGTAGCAGCAGCTCAGTGAGGCAGAGCCACCCAGGTGGGAAAGGGTTACTGCATGTAAAGCGCACACAGGCAGCATTCAAGAGCTATGGGAGCTATATAAGAGTAACCAGATTTGCAGAGTGACCAACTGGTGTCGGTACAGGAGAGGGCATAAAAAGTAGCTGAGGCTAAAAGGAAGCGCAGTGAGGCTGGAGAGGAGAGGAGGGGTGTGTGTTTTAGAGCTGGAGCTTCTAGCTCCCATCTAAGGTCCAGCTGCTTTACACGAATGTATAGGAAATATTGGTTTGAACATCCTTGATATTTCCCATGCCACCCATATGGTGGCCGGAAAGCTCCCCCTCTTTCTGCCCTCCCCAACTGCAAACAAGCTTCAAAAGTTGGGCTACAAAGGGAAGCGAGCCAAACCCATCCCGCAACTGGCCAGCCCCCTCCCCCGCTCTCCCTACTGCCTGGGAAGGGAACTTTTCCCACTCTCGGGCTGGGGACACACACAAAGCCGACTCCGCAGCCGGCTGGACGTCCCCGCCCGCCCCAGCTCGAGGAAGGAAGGCGAGGGGAGCAGGGTCCCGCCCAAGGCGCCCGGCGACTAGCTGGGCTGGGCTCACTCACCCTCACTGCCGTACTGTTTGCCATTGTTCGCGCCCATCCTGCAGGCTTCATGCTCTCCGGCTGCCCGCACACACCATGGCTCCCCGGCACAGAAAGGAGGCGACTGGGGTGGGGACCCCGCTGGTCCGGAGGTTCGGCTTTTACATGCTACAGGCACTCGGGTCCTTCAGAGGGAGCCAGCCCCGCCCCACGCAGCCACCCCAAAAAGGGGGGGGGGAGAAAGTGAGGGGAAAGCCCCCGGTGCCCTCACCCCCCGCTGCGGGCACCACGGCTGGCCAGCAGCTCCACTTATAATCCACACACGGGTCAGCAGCAATCCCAGCGCGCAGCCGCCTCCTCCCGCCGGCAGCGACTGATGCGCCTTCCGCAGCCCGCTGGGGCGGGGCCGCAGCTCCTCGGGTCCCGCCGGCGCTGCCGGGCTCCCCTTCCCCGCCCGCGCCGGGAGGGCGCAGCAGCCACTTGTTCCTCGGCCCCGCGCCGGGCCGGGCCGCGCTCGCCGCGCTGCTCCGCCCGCTCCAGCGCCGCAGACTTTTGTTAGCGCCAGGCGCCTCCTCCCCGCATCGGTCGCTCCTTGGGCCGAGAGGGCTGGGCAGAGGAGGGCCAGGCTGGGGGGGCTGCAGCCTTTTAAAGACACAGCGCGCGCTCCCCGCACGCCCCTGTGGACCGGCCTGCGGCAGCGCAGCCCAGAGGCGCCTATTTAAGCAGCTTGTACGGTTTCTCCGTCTTGCGAGGCAGGCTGGTGGGGTGTATGTGTGTGTCAAGGAGGAGACGGATTTCTTATGAAATCCCCACTGATTCTCGCCCCGGCCCCACTGGCTGATGTGTTTGGGGAAATCCGTTGTTTCTTCCCCACCTATCTGCTCCCTGCCAGGGCATGTGTTTTCCGCTGGTTTGCACTGTAATTAGAGACAGCATGATGAGCTGCTCTCTTTTGTCCCACAAGGGTGTGGGCTCAGCAGGAGTTTCACAGATTGGGCCTGATCTTCATGTGAGTGGCATTGAAGCTCTGGCTGTAGATCAGGGGTCACTAGGTTCAGTGTTTATTTTGTCTTTTTCATGCCACCTGACACAGCTGTTGGTTAAATGACCATTCTTCACTGATATTAAAGACATTACTCCTGATGGGAATTCTGCACCAAAATATTAAAAAGTCTGCACACAATGTTTTAAAATTCTGCATATTTTATTTGTCAAAACAACAATATAATTATGTGAGTAATTTATTTCAAAATACCTTTCAGTAAGTATATCTGTAACAATACAGACAAAAAAGAATCAGGAAATGTTTATTGGAAAATAGATTCCTGACTAGGCATATTAATACAGAACTTTGAGTAATAATTCATTTAAACTGCAATACAGAAACGTATTTCCTGCACTTCTCAGAAGCAGTGCAAAGGTTTGGACAAGTCATGAGTAACGGAGGAGCTGAGGGGGAGGGAAGTAACTGCTGGGAAGGAGCCTGGGCGTGAAGCTGGAGGGTTGTTGGGTGTGGGTGGGAGTTTAGAACATGGTTTTTGGGGGGGGATGAGAGAGGGATTGTTAGGGACTTGAGGAGCCTCCCCCATGCAGACCCCGGCTTTCCCTTAGCCTCGCTCATTCAGTCAAGCACATCTTTCCCTGACCCCATGTGTCCCTGCACCCTCATTCAGCCACCCCTCCCCCATCCAGGCCTGCACCCTCACTCAGCCACCCTACTTCCTCCATCCCCATGTGGCCCTGCACCCCCTCCCTGCACCCTAACTCAGCCACCCCTTCTCCCCCCATCCCTATATGCCCCTGTACCCCCATTTCCATTCAGCCCCCACTTTGGGTTGCCAGGCATCTGGAACACCCGGTCAAAAAGGGACCCTGGTAACTCCAGTCAGCACTACTGACCGGGCCGCTAAAAGTCCAGTCTGTAGCACAGTGGGGCTCAGGCAGGCTCCCAGCAAGTCCGGCTCCGAGGTGCAGGGGCTGCCACAGGGGCTCCCCGAGCTGCGGGGGCAGCACCTGCAGGCAGTGCACAGAGCCCCCTGGCCGAACCTCCGCCTAGGAGCTGGACATGCCGGATGCTTCCTGGGAGCTGCCTGAGGTAAGCGCTGCCTGGCTGGAGCCCCCATCCTGAACCCCCTCCCACACCCTAACTCCCTCCCAGAGCCCACGCCCACACCCAAATTCCCAGCCCTGAGCCCCCTCCCACTCCCTAACTCCCTCCCGGAACCTGCACCCCACACCCCTTCCCACACCCCAATACTTTGCCCCAGCCCTAAGCCTCTCTTGCACCCCAAACCCTTCATCCCCAGCCCCACCCCAAAACCCACACCTCCACATGCAGCCTGTACCCCCTCCTGCATCCCACTCCCCTGCCCCAGCCCTGAGCCCCCTCCCGCATTCTGAATCCCTTGGCCCCAGCCCAGAGCCACCTCCTGCACCCCAAACCCCTCAGCCCCAGCCCAGAGCCCGCACCCCCAGCTGAAGCCAGCACCCCAAGCCCCTGCCCCAGCCCAGAGTCCCCTCCCACACCTTGAAGTCCTCATTTCTGGCCCCACACTGGAGTCTGCACCCCCTGCCAGAGCCCTCACCCCCTCCTGCATCCCAACGCCTGCCCCAGTCCAGTGAAAGCAAGTGAGGATGGGGGAGAGTGAACAAAGGAGGGAGGGGAGATGGATTGGGCAGGGCAAGGGTGTTCGGTTTTGTGCAATTAGAAAGTTGGCAAGCCTACCCTCACTCCAGTCTGTCCCCCACCACTAGCCCTTCTGAACCCCTGTCTGTGACCCCCCCTGCCCAGCCACATGCGCCCCAAGCTGTCTGTCCCCCCCATACCTCCTCACCTGGCCCCAAAGGCAAGGCACTGTGAGACACACAGCCTCTTCTCTTCCATATCTGCAGCTTACTGCTCCTGCCTGGGAGTGGCTGCTCTCTATTCTGGTGCCACAGGAGCCCCTACTGGTTGAAAGTTGTAACTGCAGCACCTCTCCAGCAAACTATTTTTCTGCTGAGAAAATAAATTCTGCATGGGGACATGAATTCTGTGCATGCGCAGTGGCACAGAATTCCTCAAGGAGAAACACATGCAGCATATACTATTTCAAGCTTCATTGACCACTGGGTATAGTGTCCCTCATTTAGGGTTTCTGTGATACCTAATTAGAAAAGTCATAAATTTGCCATGGCACTTCAGAGATATACACTCACCATACATGTAGAAATTCAATCCCTTCTCAGTTTAGGGAAATATTTGTCTTAAAAATTGACAGTTTTTGTGAACAGTTCTACATCACAACTGTTTGCAGAGCAGAGTCCACAAGTAGGTTCAAAAAGCTGTTTGCAGTACATAAAAAATCTGATCTATGGTGCCCCTTTTGGCCCAAGCAGTTAGCCAGTAAGTGGGGGGCCTTGGAGGACTGTTTCTGTTAGGAGAAAATGAGGATTCAAGTCAGGTATTTCTTTGTAAATAAACAGGATTGCAACACAGAATGTATGGAGCCCTGTTCACCTGAACACAGTAAAAACAAACAGCAGGAGGCAGTCTTCACAGTTCCAAGCCTGTCATTTCAGTCAGCACTCTACCCAAAAAGAAGCTTCTTTGGTTTACTTTCAAGGCCATGCTACCAGTGCTTCTCTGGTTTTCTGGCTGCTTCCTCCGTTCTTTCAGTTTGCTTGCTCCTCTGACACACAAACTCTGTGTTTACTATCAGTTCCTAGGGAAACCACCTGTTATTCTCTTCAACTCCGTTCTTTTCTTAGGCTTTCCATGTATCCAGTGCTTTACGCGATAGTTTCTATTGTTTCATCTATCTTATTGCATGAAGGAGCTTCATTGCTTCTCCCCCATCCCCACCCCCACTCTTTACTCAGAATAAAGGGCAGCTAGCATGCTCATTAGCTTCACCAAGGTCTGTGATTGTCCATAGATTAGAGACACTTGCTGGCAGCTACCAATACCCTCCAACATAACACTACATATTTTTGTGTGCCGGTTGACAAAGAGCTCCATGTACTATCCACATTGTGGAAGCACCAAACACAGCTCCATACTTAAAATTGTGTTGAACTGAGAAATCCTGCTGTAAATACAATCTGTTAGGTATAGAAAAAGGCATTACTCTCCCAAGAATATCAACACTTACTCTTTAAGTAATGGTTGTGTCTACAGGTTACTGGTAATAAACTGGTTCCAGAAAATTAAATCTTGGTCTAAACTAATATATATTCTTAATTTCTGTCCTTAAGCAGATCTTTTTAAGAAAAAAAGATAGCCAGTTTGTGTGTTCACATATAAAGGGAGTGTAGTAGGCATAGCTGATATTGTCATGGGAAACAATGGCACTGGTGACTGACAGGCTGTCTGAGATGGAATTAATTAAGTAGTAATCCCAATGAAGCAGGTCATGAAGGCTTTTTTTTTTTTCTGACTGCTTTTATAAATGCTTGGGGCCTGATCCCAGATGGTGCTGAATGCCCTCATCTCTCCCGGGAATCAGTGGAATTGCAGGCAAACAGCATAAGTTAGTTGCTCAGGTGCTTAAGTCTTTGCATGATCAGGTCTAAAGGATGCACACAACTTCTTTTCTCCAGGCTCAGAGGATGAGGCTCTAACATCCAGATAAACTCCCTTTCACAAATAATATTTTTAATATAGTATAAACATCATGAAAATAAGGTAAAATGCTTCATTTGAGTATGATGAAACTCAATAACACCTTTCTAACTCTTCTATATTTCCCTTCCTGTTGTAATCAATGGAGGGAGTAGAGGTGGCCACTGTTTGCCTCCCTTGCAAGAATGGAAAAAGAGGAGCTGTCACCTCATCTGTCACAATTCAAGACAGATGATTCTTACTATTTACTGTTCTTTCTTCCACCTTCGAAGGGAGACCATGCAAGTTTAGTAGGCTTCCATCCCATCCTGAGGGGCGAGACCTAACCTGCAGAACACTAGTGACTCCTCAAGTAGGAGAGGGGGAAGATGGATCTAAACCAGAGGTGAGCAAACTATGGCCCGCAGGCCACATCCAGCTCGTGGGACCGTCCTGTCTGGCCCTTGAGCTCCCGGTTGGGGAGGATAGCCCCCGGCCCCTCCCCTGCTGTCCACCCTCCCCCACAGCCTCAGCTCACCGTGCCGCCAGCTGCAAGCTCCTGCCGGGCAGTGCGGCCGCGAGAGCAGCCAGTGACCGGCCTGTCCCGATACTCTAGACTGCACTGCGGCGTGGCTGGCTCCGGCCGGGCGGCGCGGCTGCCAGTCCTGGTGCTCTGAGCGGCATGGTAAGGGGGCAGGGAGCGGGGGGATATTGGATAAGGGGCAGGGAGTCCTGGGGAAGCAGTCAGAGGACAGGGAGCAGGGGGCGGTTGGATAGGCGTGGGAGTCCTGGTGGGCCGGTCAGGGGTCAGGGGTGTGGATAGGGGTCGGGGCAGTCAGGGGACATGGAGCAGAGAGGGTTGGGTTGGATAGGGAGTGGGGTCCAGGGGGGGCGGTTGGGGCAGGGGATCCTGGGAGGGAGCAGTCAGGGGACAATTGGGGCAGGGGGCGATTGGATAGGTGTGGGAGTCCCGGGGGGACTGTCAGAGGGCAGGGGTGTGGATAAGGGTCGGGGCAGTCAGGGGACAGGGATCAGGGGTGATTGGATAGGGGGTGGTGTCCCGGGGAGACGGTTAGGGGCGGGGGGTTCCGGGAGGGGGCAGTTAGAGGACAAGGAGCAGGGGGGTTGAATGGGTTCTGAGAGGGACAGGAAGTGGGAAGGGGCAGATAGGGGGCAGGAGCCAGGCTGTTTGGGGAGGCAAGCCTTCCCTACCTGGACCTCCATACAGTTTTGGAACCCCGATGTGGCCCTCAGGCCAAAAAGTTTTCCCACCCCGATCTAAACTGAATGTGTCATGAAGCAAGGTTAGTCATCAGTTTAACCATTGTAAGTAGGACTGGTCAAAAATTTAATGAAAAGTGCATCTTCAGCCAACATATTTTTTTACTTGGAAATGCAGCTGCAGTGCCTCATTGAAGTTGTAGTTCAGGGGCTTAATATACACCAATATTCAACACAAGGATGAACTACAAGCTGTCAGGAACAGTATCCCTGATGAGGTCACGGCACACCTGGTGGCTGAGCTTTGTGACTTTGTCCTCACCCATAACCATTTCAGATTTGGGGACAACTTATACCTTCAAGTCAGCGGCATTGCTATGGGTACCCGCATGGCCCCACAGTATGCCAACATTTTTATCCCTGACTTAGAACAACACTTCCTCAGCTCTCGTCCCCTAGTGCCCCTCCTCTACTTACGCTACATTTATGACGTCTTCATTATATGGACCCACGGGAAGGAGGCCCTTGAAGAATTCCACCTGGATTTCAACAATTTCCACCCCACCATCAACCTCAGCCTGGACTAGTCCACACAAGAGATCCATTTCCTGGACACTACAGTGCAAATAAATGATGGTCACATAAATACCACCCTATACCAGAAACCTGCTGACCACTATACTTACCTACATGCCTCCAGCTTCCATCCAGGACACATCACACGATCCATTGTCTACAGCCAAGCCCTAAGATACAACCACATTTGTTCCAAGCCCTCAGACAGAGACAACCACCTACAAGATCTCTATCAAGCATTCTTAAAACTACAATACTGACCTGGGGAAGTGAGGAAACAGATTGACAGAGCGAGATGGGTACCCAGAAGTCACCTACTACAGCAGAGGCCCAACAAAGAAAATAACAGAACTACACTGGCCATCACGTACAGCCCCCAGCTAAACCTCTCCAGCACATCATCAACGATCTACAACCTATCCTGGAAAATGATCCCCCACTCTGACAGGCCTTGGGAGGCAGGCCAATCCTCGCTTACAGACAGCACCCCAACCTGAAGCAAATACTCACCAGCAACTACACACCACACCACAGAAACACTAACCCGGGAACCAATCCCTGTAACAAACCCCAATGCCTTCTCTGTCCCCATATCTACTCTAGCGACACCATCATAGAACCCAACCACACCATCAGAGCTCATTCACCTGAACATCTACTAATGTGATATATGCCATCATGTGCCAGCAATGCCCCTCTGCCATGTACATTGGCCAAACCGGACAGTCTCTACGTAAAAGGATAAATGGACAGAAATCAGACATCAGGAATGGTAACATACAAAAGCCCGTAGGAGAACACTTCAGTTTCCCTGGACACTCAATAACAGATTTAAAAGTAGCCATTCTTCAACAAAAAAAACCTTCAGAAACAGACTTCAAAGAGAAACTGCAGAGCTACAATTCATTTGCAAACTTAACATCATCGTTTGGGCTTGAATAGGGACTGGGAGTGGCTGGCTCACTACAAAAGCAATTTTCCCTCTCTTAGTATTTACACCTCCTCATCAATTATTGGGAGTGGACCGCATCCACCCTGACTAAATTGGCCTTCAACATTGGTTCTCCACTTGTTAGGTAACTCCCTTCTCTTCATGTGCCAATAGATGTTTATGTCTGTATCTGTAATTTTCACTCCATGCATCTGAAGAAGTGGATTTTTACCCACGAAAGCTTATGCCCAAATAAATCTGTTAGTCTTTAACATGCCACCAGACTTCTTGTTGTTTTTGTGAATACAGACTAACACAGCTACCTTCTGATTCAAGGACTTTATGGTCCCATTCTTCTCTATGGGCCTGGCTCCCCAGCTGGACTACATCTTCCATAATGCAACAGGGTCTCCCCCTCTTCAAGAGGATGCTCGGTACCTCTCCAAAAGGGGGAAACCTATTGGATCATGGAAGACATAGTACAACTGGGGAGCCAGGCTCATAGAGGAAAATGGGATCATGAAGCCTCTGAACTACAACTTCAATGAGGCACTGCAGCTGCATTTCCAAGACAAAATATTTTTATTTGGGGATTTTTGCCATTTTTTCCCCAATGTAGACAAAGTTTTCAATTTTTGAAGTTTTCCATGGGGGAGGGGACATTTTCCAACTGATTCTAGATTTAACTTCAGTTTGAAAGCCACTCATCTCCCATTCATTCCAATGTTGAGCTACACATTGTGTCCTAACTTACATCAATTTATCAGGATTACTACTTTCTGTTGGGCAGGCATATTTGCTTTTTCACATTTAAGGGCGGGGGGAACTTACAACTCACTCTTTGTAATTAAATAGTGATCAATGCACAGTCAACCTGTGGAACTCTTTGGCAGAGGACGTTGTTAAGGCCAAGAATATAACAGGGTTAAAAAAAGAACTAGATCAATTCATGGAGGATAGGTCCATCAATGGTTATTAGCCAGGATGGGCAGGGATGGTGTTCTTAGCCTCTGTTTGCCAGAAGCCGGGAATGAGTGACAGGGAAAGGTTCACTTGATGATTACCTGTTCTGATCATTCCCTCTGGGGCACCTGACATTGGCCAGTGTCAGAAGACAGGATACTGGGCTAGATGGAAGTTTGGTCTGACCCAATATGGCTGTTCTTATGAAGCTTCCATTATTCTATATTATTCCTTTAACATTGTACAAGCCAAGTAATATTTTTCTAATTACTTCTACTTTTAGACTCTAATCAGGATGTTTAAACTTTCAAAAGGCTGCACATATTTCATAATCAGACGCTAAAATCATCATCATGTTGACTGCTGTTGGGCATACTAAATTGGAAAAGAATCCAGAAGAGAGTCTGACTAATACATTACTGGCCACTTAAATAAAGCAATCAAAAACATGTTTTTCAAATACAAAATGACTCAAATTCAAACATTATCTTGAGACTGAAAGTAATAATCTATTTTGATTTCAAAAGATACAGAATCACTGCAGCATTATGACAAAAGTCATGGCCCCAGTCCCAAAGACTTAGTGTAACTTGAGCCATGTGAGTAGTCCCATTAAAATTAACATGACTACTCACATGAGTAAATTCATGCATGTGCCTAAATCTGTTCAAGATCTAGGCCTAGATCAACTCATATTATAACCCATTGTTTTGGGTGGAACCTGTTCTGCTCTGCTGTGGAATGCTGCACACCACAGCATCTGTGTCAGGCTCTGTTGTCTGGGTTAGAAGTTCCTGTGTAAAGTCCAGGGGTAAAAGTGAGCCAGTACGGGCCGGTACGATGTACCGGTAAGAACTCATATCGGCCCGTAAGCGGCCCACATTAAAGTGCTGCTGCAGCAGCCCTTCAACGTCCCTGCCCCTGTTGCCTCTCCCATTGGCAGCCCTGCAGGTAGGGTCCATTCCGGCTGGGTCACCGCCGAGGGTGGGGGCGGGGGACAGAAGGGGCAGCAATGTTCACGTGCTGCCACAGCAGCGCTTTAAGGATCCTTAAAGCGCTGCCGCGGCAAAGGACTGTCCTTAAAGCGCTGCCGCGGCAGTGCTTTAACGTCGCTGCCCCTGTTGCCAGCCCCACAGCCGCCAACCCCAGCCCGCCCCTTCCACCTGGGGCCCCGCCTCTTCCAGGGTCCAGAGCCGTCCCTGCCCCTGGCCCCGAACCGGTAAATCTTTGGAGTTACTTTCATCCTTGGCAAAGTCTATGTGCTCCTTTGTTTTAGTTGTCACAAGGTCCCTGATAGGAGAAACAGTAAACCAGAGTACCCACAATGGTAGAGCTCTGGGGAAGGCACGCTGAAGTTATTGGGGGAATAGCGCTAGTCTTGGCACCTGGGGAAGCTGGACCCACATACCAAAAAAAGAGCAGTAGACAGGCGGAGGGATAGCTCAGTGGTTTGAGCATTGACCTGCTAAACCCAGGGTTGTGAGTTCAATCCTTGAGGGGGCCATTTAGGGATCTGGGGCAAAAATTGGGGATTGGTCCTGCTTTGAGCAGGGGGTTGGACCAGATGACCTCCTGAGGTCCCTTCCAACCCTGATATTCTATGAAGACAGCTGTCTTGAAACCGCTCACCCCCAATATGCTCAAGAGCATGTGAGATCCAAAGTTTGGGTCCAATACAGCAGCCTGGTACCAGATCACAAAGGAAGCTCAACCAGGTCTGTATAACACAGTTCCCTTTGACCACCTGTGGAAAGTTTGGTTTAAGTGACATGCCCAGCATCACACAAGTACTCTGTGGCAGAGACACAAATAGAATCTAGTTCTCCAAGGCAATCAGCTGCCTTAACCCTGAAACCATCCTTTCTTTCTGTAGTCCCCTTCATAATTCACTACACACCTTCCAACTTCTGCAACACATGGAGAGGGGTCCTACAAACAACCACCTCCCTTAATACACACAACCCTGATTCATCCCCAGAGGAGGTCCAGCCTGTAAACTGAATGAGGCTGGGGTTCCAGGGAAACAGTAGCATGTGAATGCTGATGTGTAACTATTACACCCCCTTCTTTCTGTACCTCAGCTTAACTGTTTGCTGAAGCACAGGTCAGAGTTCTGTCTTTTAAGTATTTTTAGGAAAGCATTACACAGAGTTAAATCTCAGTGTTATTGGTTGTAAAACCCTGAACATAGCTGTTAATAACAATACCCAGACAGCCTCAGACAGATAGTACCATACAGTTTCATAGTAAACATTTACTACAAACAAAACCATTGTAAATAATATTTGGAATACTGATGAACTGTTAAACCAAACACTATCCAATAATAAGTCAACTGGTCTTTACACAAACTTCCCCACTTTATTGGTGTTACATATCTTTAAATCCAATGTTTCACCATAACATTTACACTTCTATACGTCAATACACACAAACATTCCCCTCTCATCATTTTTCAGAGATGATTTCAGAGTCTCTGTAGTGTGGCCATAATATATTGTGTGTGACACCTGGGTTCTTTAAAGCTTGAGAAGCAGAGCAGCATCCTCAGTTCTTTTCTATCCCTTTTGAGGCCTGCTAGTAAATGAAAGTCTGGGAATCATTCCAGCTAGCAGGATTCCAGCCTTTGGGTTAATAGTTGGGGACCCCTTCCCCAAGAGTGTTGAGTTTAAAGACCCAGTTCCCTCATTAAAAGGCCAGTCTTTATATTTAAATAATCACATTAGATTCATTTTCTCTGTTTTGAAATTTTCTCTGTACATTTTCCAACCTAAGCCAGGTTAGTCTGAAACTCCTAAATTGGCATTTAAGTCACTAATGAAAGGGACTGCTCCTTCTCTCTGTAGAAGGAGCACGGAAAGAGAAAAAGAACATAGTTACATACATGTGGTTCACAAATTCTGTAGCAAGCACACACATATAGTGCAAATAGAACATTTGGATGCATACTTGTGTACAGCTGTTTATGCTTCATGTATATCGAGAAAAGGGAGAGTTCACACACTCAACCAGAATCTGTTGCTCAAGAATAGTAGAATGTGGGGGAATGTGGGAGGGCTTACCCAATCTGGCATCTGGAGTATCCACGGCCTGAGTTTCCCCTCAGCAGTCATCTACAGGCTTATAGGTTGTGGTGGTGCTCTTATGTAGGAGTCTCGTATGTGTTGTGGCACTCAGGTGATGTAGCCCTTCAGCAAACTCAAAGTTCATCCCTTCCTGAATGAAGAGTCCAAAGGAAACAAAACCAGCCTTCTACTCCACACTCTTGTCACAGCACAGCACTTCCTCTGAGGGTGCATCCTCTTCAACAGTCTTTAGCTCTTCTGTATAGCTCAATTTTCAGCTCTCACGGGCCCCTACCAATCTCTTTTTATTGTGGTTAACAGGGGTAGTGCACCATCTCATAGAGTAGCATTCTACTACAGGTTGCGACCCTGCAACCCTTACAACTGGCGTATCTAGCTTGCAACGCAAATTGCCCAGCCTTCTTTTGCCAGGGTCATTTCCTACATATCCACCGTAGGCCTCCTCACTGGCCCTTTCATAGATATTCTCACTCTTTAGCTAAGCATCCACTCCCAAGTGAGCTCTCCCTTATACCTCACAAACCACTGAGCACAGGCTGCCTTTATATCCCCCAGCTGGCCTGGTTCTGAGTCACATGGTCCACCAACACAGGATCCTCCTGGTCACAGGTGAAGCTAAGCTAGGCGCTCCAGAAGCTCCCTAGAATTGGGGGGTGCCCAAACTGTGGCCCCACCCCCTCACCCTGCCTCTTCCCCCCAAGGCCCCTCCCTCCAGTTGCCTTTTCCCCCTGAGGCTCTGCCCCCGCTCGCTCCTCTCTGCCCCTTCCCCTCCGTCGCTCATCCTTGAGACAGGTAAAAAGTGACAGGGCCATGGCCCCTTGGCCCTTCCCCCCATTCTGGCGCCTCTCAGCTAAGCCCAGACTCTCTTAAAGAACCAGCTTACGCTCTGTTACAGGAAATGATGTGCATTCTCTAACAGACGAAACAAGTGCAGATTACATTTCTTTGTAATTAACTTTCCAATTAAACTAACGTCATTTCCACTCTAGTTCTTTTAAACAAAAGCCAGAATTTAGGGAATAAAAAGACAGACATGGTAATCCTAGATAATGGAATAAAGAGTCAGGAATAAACATATTGTTCATAGTAAAGTATAACTGAGGTACAATGCCCTCATATTAAATAAAAAGGTCAACAGTTAACTAAATTCAAAACATCAGACTTTAATCCATTGCAACAAGCTAAGGTGCAGATGTCAAGAACCCAACAGAAGTAATTGCTGGTAGTTTTCCTCATGCAAAGAGGAGTCATCCCCCTATGCAAGTGTGCATTTGCAGACGTACCTCTTCATACATGGCAACAAAAATTCACTTCCCCTTCTTGTCTGCATAATACATCATTCCCATTTGCTTTGTATACTTTATGCAGATCCTTAAAGGTATTTAGGAACTTAATTTCAATGGGAGTTAGGTGTTTAAATAGCTTGGAGGATCTGGGCCCAGGTCCTTTAGGCCATATGTCAGCATCATTACCTCTATTTTAGGAGCTTGTTCAAGCTGTGGCAAGAATTCCAACAAAGTGGATGAACAGTGTAGACCTAGGAACTAGGTTCAGCAGAAAGCTCCCTTCCTCTGGTTTTCATCTCCCACTAGTAGCTTGACTTGTCTCATGTGTCGATGACTCATTCTGAAATTTACCAAAAGGGCATGGTCCACATGGGGAATTATGTAAATCCAACACAATTACTATACATGTAAATTCCAGAAATTTACATGACCCATCATAAAACTGACTAATTTCTGGTTCAATTAAAATCAGTCACTTGCTTCTGGAAAACAAAATATCATTGCTTCATTTCTAACATTTATATATATTATTCTTATTTTTCCCTGTACATATTAAATCACTTCCATATGTCCTCCATATTTAACAGATCTAACATAGGGTCTTTGTGGTCACTTTAAATTACCCAGCAGTTAAGATAAATGCAATATTTGTAATTTTGTTTGTTTGGGGCTGGCTGGCCGAGAGAGAGAGGCTGGAGTTTATGTTGGAAAACGAGGGAGAAGCAGCATGGGATGAGGAATGGCTTCAGATTAGGAAAATATTTATATCTGAAGAAAAGGGACCAGACAGGGATCCAGAAGAGAGTAAGGAAAAGGCTTATCATCTTATAATTGCCAAATCACTATCTGAAGATGTAAAGATGGGAGATGCTAATTCCTTGAAAACAGAGAAATGGACTAAGCAAAGTATCGGAAATATATTAAGAGCTAAAAGAGTGTAGGGCAGAGATTTATTGTACAACTAAGGAACAGGCTGAGAAACATCTTAAAACTATACGCAAGAGGGATAATGTATGGGGTTTCACTAAGCATGACTGAGGATGAAGTTAAAAGGGGTATAGGTGAGGACCAAATGCTGTTTGTTAAGTGACTGATTAGCAGGAGAGGTGGAGAACACCAACCTTCCACAGCCAGATTAAATTTCAAAGATGCAATGCTACCTGATAGGGTTAAAACAGTATATCAACTTTTCTACTTTAAGCCATATATCCCAGCCCCTTTGAGATGTTATACATGTCCATACAAGGTTTGGGCATGTGGTGGCTGTCTGCAAAGGGAAAACAAGTTGTGGTAAGCGTGGAGCAGGACACTTGCATGAGAACTGCATGGAAGAAATGGAATTAAACAGAACACAGCAATTGCCAGGAAAAGCACAGTGCAGCATACAAAGGATGCATGGTGGCAGAACGAGCTAGAGACATACAGAAAATTAAAACCATCCATAAAATACCCTCTGCAGAAATTACCAAAAGATATTCACAGTGGAAAGTGGAGAATGAGGAAAACTCCAGTGAAGGAAAACAGCTACTGCTACAACAAAATGCAGTTCAAGTCAAGAAAGATAATATAAGGGGAATAGAAGAAGATGGACTGCTTATCGGCAAAGAGAAATTTGTAGCATTTATGATATAAGTGATTAATTGCACTTTACACACAGGGAAGAAGACAAAGAATAAAAATAATAACAAAAGTGGAAGAAAAGTATTTACATATAGGCAATATCTCGACAGACTGCATTTAACTAATTTGAAATGAAGGTAATAATATATTTAAACAACGAGGTTCTAACACTTTTTTTGCTGGAAAACACATAGTTGAACACCACATGGTTGAGAATTAAAGAA
The DNA here is from genome assembly GCF_965140235.1 of Caretta caretta. Taxonomy (NCBI): domain Eukaryota; kingdom Metazoa; phylum Chordata; order Testudines; family Cheloniidae; genus Caretta; species Caretta caretta. Next base: position 136,319,986 of record NC_134207.1, read on the forward strand.
AACTGTTTTTGAAATGCAAAACAAACCTGACATCATATGTGTACAAGAAACATGGATGGTAAAAACTTGTTTAGAGTTCTAGGATATGATGTTTTTAGACATGACAGAAAAATAACAAGAAGAGGAAGCATCTGTATATTGATAAAGGAAGGTCTTAGTTATATCAAAATAGAAGTAGAGAACTTATGTTTTGAGTACCAGACTGGTGAGTTTGCTATGCAGAATAACAACATCTTTTTATGACTCTATAATGTTCTTAACCCATGTGTGATGCTGAGCCAGCAAGGCGTAAGCAACCAGCAGGCTGAGTGACCCAAAACCAACCTTTAAGAACATATTAGAAAAGTATTGAAATGGTAAACAGAGCCATTCCTTGTAGATAATCAGCAAAGCCATGTTAAATAGACTACAGTCCTTGAAATATAAGCCTGTATTGTTAGAGAAGCAGAAGTAGATACTAATTGTATTTGTCTGTATTTACCTATATCTTGTTAGACATTTAACAATCTGAGCTAATTAGCTTCTAGATGCTAAACTCCTGTTTCTGTCTGTAATGTTTCATTACTATGTTCTATTGATTCAGAAATCAAGAAGGGATATTAACATTTAGATGGAACTGGTGGTGTAATAATATTATTGTCTTAATTTCTCTTTGAAATTTGTGACTCTACATTGTAAAACTACCTGTGAACTGCTTGAATGGTTAATTGCCGTAGGTTAATAAATGCAACTAGTTACTGGTGTGTGCCTAGGAAACAGAGATTTACTTCAAATCAATAATGTACATTACCTATTCTTCGTCCACGGAATGCCTGCTGTGATCATTTGTTGACAAGAGGCTAATCAGCTGAGCTTCAGCTATAAAGGGAATTTGGGGCCTGATCCTGTTTTATCTCAGATCTGCCTAAACTTTCACTGGGAAAGTCTAAATCCACACGACTGAGGTTTCCAGTTCTACTCTGGATTAGCCCTGCAATTTCTCATGGAAGAATCTGAGCACATTCTGCACGTGGACTGCCTATTGGGCTATAACCGATTGAACTGATTCTGGAAGGACTTTTACAAATCAGCAGCTTCGCCATCTTTGCTATGAAACTGACCTAAGAACTTTACTCTCATCTATATGTATGATGATCCTTTAACCACAGTAAGTCTCTTTCTTTCCTTTTTTAATAGATCTTATATTTAGTTAATAAGAATTGGCTGTAAGCATATATTTGGGTGAGATTTGAAATATTCATTGCCCTGGTGGGTAATGTATCCCATTCCTTGGGATTGGTAGAATTTTATATTTTATATATGGTGAATAAGGTTTTAAATAACCCTCTCTATGTAGACTTGGCTGTCTCAGTGGGAGCCAAAGGCTGGATTGCTTAAAGGGAACTGTATTTTAGCTTCTTGGTAATCAATAAGGTATTACAGAAGCTGATTTGTTACTGGCTTGGTGAATCTAATTCTATTATAAACCACCAGTTCTAGGGATTGTCCACCATATTATTTGCAGTTTGCTCTCATTGAGCATTCTCAGTATGGCCCCCTCCCACCAACCATGGTCACATCATGTAAAAAAATTAGACAATCTAGAATTGGTGAGTTAGTTAGGGGTGTTAAAGGCCCTAACATTATTTGTAGCAACCTTAATAGTCATAATTAATTATGGAGAAGTAGAAAAACTAATTATTCTAGCAAATGCCTGGGGCAGTTGATTGACGTGAACAATGTGGTATTGCTAAATACTGGAGCACCTACTTGGTTTAATTCAGTGGATGGAATCTTTTCAAATTTAGATTTGGGAATTGCAACAAGCAATATAGCAAGTAAATGCAGCTAGTAAATCTATAAAGAAGATGAAATGGGAAGTGATCAAATTATATATGAAAGCCAAGGTAAAGTTGAAAAAAACTAAAGGAATTTCAGGGAAGGGGTAGGAATGGGGGCAGGGAAGGGGTGGGAAGAGGCGGGGCAGGGGCAGGGCCTCATGGAAGGGGTGGAGTGGGGGCGGGGGCAAGGCAGCGGGGGGGTGGTCAGTGGTGTGGCCCTTGGGCCAATGTACTAGTCCTCATGTGGCCCTCGTGGTCATTTGAGTTTGAGACCCCTGACTTAGATAATGGCATATAAAATAAACATATGAAGTTTGTGGCCAATGCCACAAGCTGGGAGGGGTTGCAAGTGCTTTGGAGGACAGGATTAAAATTCAAAATGATCTAGACAAATGGAGAAATGGTCTGAAGTAAATAGGATGAAATGCAATAAGAACAAATGCAAAGTACTATACTTAGGAAGGAACAATCAGTTCCACACAAAATGGGAAATGACCGCCTAGAAAAGAGTACCACGGAAAGGAATCTGAAGGTCATAATGGATCACAAGCTAAATATGAGACAACAGTGTAACACTGTTGCAAAAACAAAAAGCAAACATCATTATGGGATGTATTAGTAGGAGTTTTGTAAGCAAGACACAAGAAGTAATTCTGCTCTACTCCATGCTGATTAGGCCTCAACTGGAGTACAGTTGTGTACAGTTCTGGACACCACATTTCAGGAAAGATATGGACAAATTGGAGAAAGTCCAGAGAAGAACAACAAAAAGATCAAACGTCTAGAAAACATGACCTATGAGGGAAGGTTGAAAAAATTGGGTTTGATTAGTCTGACAAAGAGAGGACTGAGAGAGGACATAACAGTTTTCAAGTACATAAAAGGTTGTTACAAGGAGGAGGGAGAAAATTGTTCTCCTTAAATTCTGAGGATAGGACAAGAAGCAATGGGATTAAATTGCAGCAAGGGTGGTTTAGGTTGGACCTTAAGAAAAACTTCCTGTCAGGTTAGTTAAGCACCGGAATAAATTGCCTAGGAAGGTTGTGGAATCTCCATCAGGTTAGACAAGCACCTGTCAGGGATGGTCTAGGTCCTGCCATGAGTGCTGCACTTGACTAGATGACCTCACAAGGTTCCTTCCAGTTTTATGATTCTATGTTACAACTAAAAAGTTTCAGCACCACCCCTACCCCAATGCCCATCTAGCTATAAAGCAAGCAAAAGTGGTTGCAGTGGCCCTGGACCTATAATTTACAGATAAAGGAATAAAAGTTATCCATTTCTTCACCTTTTTTAACTTATTCCATGGCAGTAAGTTTCCATTTTCCCACTATAATAGCTTCCCCTGATGTCTTCTCTTTGTGGGCCTTTTGAAGAACTTGGATGGCACTGTTCAAACAGCTTTTACTATGTAGTGCCAATCTTTAAAAAAGGGAAGAAGGAGGATCCTGGGGACTACAGGCCAGTCAGCCTCACTTCAGTCCCTGGAAAAATCATGGAGCAGGTCCTCAAAGAATCAATCCTGAAGCACTTGCATGAGAGGAAAGTGATCAGGAACAGCCAGCATGGATTCACCAAGGGAAGGTCATGCCTGACTAATCTAATCGCCTTCTATGATGAGATTACTGGTTCTGTGGATGAAGGGAAAGCAGTGGATGTATTGTTTCTTGACTTTAGCAAAGCTTTTGACACGGTCTCCCACAGTATTCTTGTCAGCAAGTTAAGGAAGTATGGGCTGGATGAATGCACTACAAGGTGGGTAGAAAGCTGGCTAGATTGTCGGGCTCAACGGGTAGTTATCAATGGCTCCATGTCTAGTTGGCAGCCGGTATCAAGTGGAGTGCCCCAAGGGTCGGTCCTGGGGCCGGTTTTGTTCAATATCTTCATAAATGATCTGGAGGATGGTGTGGATTGCACTCTCAGCAAATTTGCGGATGATACTAAACTGGGAGGAGTGGTAGATACGCTGGAGGGGAGGGATAGGATACAGAAGGACCTAGACAAATTGGAGGATTGGGCCAAAAGAAATCTGATGAGGTTCAATAAGGATAAGTGCAGGGTCCTGCACTTAGGACGGAAGAACCCAATGCACAGCTACAGACTAGGGACCGAATGGCTAGGCAGCAGTTCTGCGGAAAAGGACCTAGGGGTGACAGTGGACGAGAAGCTGGATATGAGTCAGCAGTGTGCCCTTGTTGCCAAGAAGGCCAATGGCATTTTGGGATGTATAAGTAGGGGCATAGCGAGCAGATCGAGGGACGTGATCGTTCCCCTCTATTCGACATTGGTGAGGCCTCATCTGGAGTACTGTGTCCAGTTTTGGGCCCCACACTTCAAGAAGGATGTGGATAAATTGGAGAGAGTCCAGCGAAGGGCAACAAAAATGATTAGGGGTCTGGAACACATGAGTTATGAGGAGAGGCTGAGGGAGCTGGGATTGTTTAGCCTGCAGAAGAGAAGAATGAGGGGGGAGTTGATAGCTGCTTTCAACTACCTGAAAGGGGGTTCCAAAGAGGATGGCTCTAGACTGTTCTCAATGGTAGCAGATGACAGAACGAGGAGTAATGGTCTCAAGTTGCAGTGGGGGAGGTTTAGATTGGATATTAGGAAAAACTTTTTCACTAAGAGGGTGGTGAAACACTGGAATGTGTTACTTAGGGAGGTGGTAGAATCTCCTTCCTTAGAGGTTTTTAAGGTCAGGCTTGACAAAGCCCTGGGTGGGATGATTTAACTGGGAATTGGTCCTGCTTCGAGCAGGGGGTTGGACTAGATGACCTTCTGGGGTCCCTTCCAACCCTTATATTCTATGATTCTATGATTCTATGAAAATAAGTGTTCGTGTTTTGTTTTATTGTTTCTAAACTTATTCCCAAAGGGCTATATACCTGAGAATAAGGCTTGAAATAGCCAGACTTCCTGCATCCACAGCTTTGAATCCCAGCAGAGTTCATTATGAACTCATTAAACTAAGCTCCATACTGCTTTCTTTGAGTGGAAATTCCAGATGAGTCTTTACTGTTATGTCCTGATACTACACTTGTTCGGATGCTAAAGAACATGCTATGGTGTTTTGGGCAAATTTTCCTTTTCCCATGATACTATACAATGTATTGGCTGGCACCCTCCACCAGAGGTATGACAGTATTTCCACAGGGCTTCAAGTACTCTGTGTACAAAACATAGTTAATAAATGCTTTAGGGCAGGGATTCCGAAACATGTCACTATATGGAGCCTTTTTTCATGTGGGTTGTTTACCACCTCTCTTCCTGTTCCCAATCACTTACCTTTATGGCAGCTGCAGCAACTGTTGACATTGAAAAGTGCTATTAATGAAGCGACGTAGGAAGAAAAACAAAAATACAACTTAGTAGCTGGAAGGAGCCAGCATCATGTGACCAGCCAGCCCTCCAAAGCTCACCACCAAGTCCTCCGGACGCCACAGTTTAAAAACCATTTCCAGATGAAAGCCATCAGGTTACCGAATGCGTTATACTATAGTTCTTCTCAAGAACCCATATTTAGCTGCAATAGCCAGAAATCCCCTTTTCGACCTTAATTTGGCAAGAATACTGTTCCCTCTACTCTGATACTGACCTAGAAACAAGAGCACACCCCTTATAACTCCACACCATACACTGCGTGCTGCTTCTATAAAGTCCATTTTGCAGCTTTGCCCTCACCCTCCTTTCTAGTGCACTAAATAGACTACATGCCTCCCTCAGGCCACGTCTGCACTATGGATGCTACAACAGCATAACTACAGCACTGTAACCTCCGAGCATAGATGCAGCCTACAGTGATGGAAGGGTTATTCCATCGCTGTTGGCCACCTCTCCAAGTGACACGGAAGCATTCTTTTGTTGACCTAGCTGCATCTACACCAGGGGTTAGGTTGGCATAGCAACAGCACTCAGGGCTGTGGAGTACTGTAGCTATGTCAACCTAAATTTTAACTGTAGACCAGGCATCAGTGACTGCTTCTCATTCTGTTCTCCACCCCAGGAGATATATTCAACTTGGAAACTTAAACTGATAGCCAGAACTAAACTTGGGGGGTGGAGGCAGGGCAGTCTCAAGCAATGGCCTTACACTGGGGAGCAGGACCAGCTCTAGGCACCAGCAAACCAAACACGTGCTTGGAGCACCACATGTCCAGGGGTGGCATTCCGGCCACCACCCAGCAAAAAACCTAGAGCTGGCCCTGCTGGGGAGCACATCAGTGCCAGAGAATAAGCTGAGCTAAAATGTGATCAGCTGTAGGAACACTGCAAGACTCATCTCTTTCTTTAAACTTTCTCCCAACAACTAAGCTGAAGAGTACTAAGGTTTGTTCTTGGAAGAGTGTCACCTTGATTATATCCTTATAAGTAGCTTCATTATTGAGGGAGAAGGACTTAGAGACTCGTGTCTCCTTATTGAGGAGCTTGAGGAGCTTCTAAATTCATATTGTGGTGCCTGTGTGCTCTGGTCATGGGGACCTTGGAATGGTACATAAAAATGAATGAATAATTAATGGATAATGCAGTACCACTCTTGGAAGTTTTCTTCACATCCCTACTGTACTAGCAGTCAGCACTAGCCTTTATTACAGTTCAAAACAGTAAAGCTCTTCCAAGGGTAAAAAATAATAGCTCCACATGCAATCTATAGAAGTCATATTACACAGATTTTGATACTAAGCCAATGTTCTCCCGAAAGTGTCCATTTAAAAGGCTTAATTTGTCAACAATTTCACACACCATTTGCCCAGAATTCTCACACGCAGCACTTCACTGTGCACTTTCCCCCCCAAGTAAATTGTATGCAGTTTTGTGCTTCATTAATCATCTTTTCATCACTGTAAGTTCAATGCTGCTTTCTCTATAGGAGACCCAGAGGATACACAACCAGAAAGAAGACAAAACCATGGGGAAAGGAGCGTATACATGTTCTCCTAGAAAACTAATGCATCCTGCTCCTCCTAGTCACAATCACTGCCTTATACAGCAATTTCTAGAACTTCACTTGTAGCCAGGTCTGAGAATTCAGCTATAGAATCAAAGTGGGTCTTTCTGAGGTGGAAAAGGTCAGAACAGAGGTTACATCAGTATGAAACCAACTTCTTACTTTTGGAATTGCTGAGAGATATTAATAATAGGAAAAAAGCCTCCAGACGAAGATGATTCTTTTTAAAAACTATTTATGGAAATTCTCGCTGCAAAAGGCTTGGCTTAATAACTATTTTAAAAGCCATTACTGTCGATTGTCAGCATTTTTCTGCTAACCACGATGCCTGACGGACAAGCTGATGGAAAGTAATTAGTAAGGCGGAGAGTGAAACTTACTGCATGTAACTGATACTGTTTGTAAAATTGAGACTCAGGATTCTCCTGCTTGAAGGAGAAAACACAGATGTTTCTGCTTCTTCAACAAGGAACCAGGAAGAACAAGTGAGTGAAAAATAGTACATCATTCCATAAATAAGCAATGAAATTTGAACTACAATATTTTAATCCCTTTTTTTTTCTTCCTTCCATTCCCTCACACTCTTGTTAAGCTTGATGTTGAAAAATGGAAGTTGGGGTGGGAAATCCTCCAGTGTAATTGCTGAGGCAATAATGTTGCGAAATCCAAGGTTTAGTGTTTACTGTATGTCCTGTCCATTACCTCACCTGAGTGGCACAACATTAGCAGTAAAGTTTGCTTCTCAAATAGTTAAGGAATTCAGAAGTGGTTAGATAAAAGTTACTCTATATGCAGTTGGAAGGCTGGACAGGTGTGAATTAATACAGTATCTTATACATACTTAGGTACATAAAACCTACTTTCTAAAGTGGGAGACAAGTAAAATAGTAAGATTATCTGGGTGGAGCTTTATACTAAAGGCAAAATCCTACTCTTGAGAGAAAGGCATGCTGATACGGTGGGACTCGGGGTAGCATCCAAGTGGTGGGTCTCCTAACCATAGCCTACACAGGAAAGCTATGATGGTTAAGGCTCCAATTTTGACACTGAGGTCGCAGAAGTCACGGACTCCATGACTTCCAGAGACCTCCGTGACTTCAGCCATGGCATCCAGGAACTGCAGAGCACCCCCGCCAACCAAGGCGGCAGGTCCCCAAACTCTGGCGGCAGGGGGTACCCTGCAGCTCCAAACCAGCACGTGTGGCGGGAGCCCCCGGAGCTACAAGTTGCTGCAGGAGGAGAGGGCCCCCACAGCTCATAGGCGGTAGGGGGACCCTGAAGCTCTGAGTGCGTGCAGGGGGGTGACTCCACAGCTCCAAGCCCCCATGGATAGTGGGAGCTCCCGGAGTGCCAAGCAGGGCCCCCTGCACCTGCCCAGCTGCGTTGTGGGGACCCCTCAGCTCCCCATGGATATTTTAAGTAAAAGTCAGGGACAGGTCCTGGGCTTCCGTGAATATTTCTTTATTGCCCGTGACCTATCGGTGACTTTTACTAAAAATATCCGTGACAAAATCTTAGCCTTACTGATGGTATCTACTTTTATGGCCCCTTTTGCCACAGTAAGGAACTGCCCAATGAGCACTTATGAATTTATTCTCACAGCTCCCTTGTGAGGGGGGAAATAACTCTAGTTCACAGCTGGGAACACTGAGGGAAAGAGATCATGCTACTTATCTAAGGGCAAAGAGACTCTGGCAGAGAAAGGAAGTGAACTCAAGTCTGCTTAAGGCCAGCCCCAGTGCCTTGCTCACAAGACCATTCAGGACTTTCCTCTGGGAAAGCAGGAAATAATGGAGCCAAAAATGAGCAGGGGCACAACCTGGCCAGTGTACGCTGCTAACAGCCAAATGTTTTCAGGGGACATGCATCCAAACATGCTAAACATTTCCCCTTAAGGCCAAGCATTATTATGAAGTGCATTAGCTGCATTCTTAAATTGCCGGTACCCTGCTTGGTTGTTTGCACACTCTTCATGCTGAGGGCACCTGCACAAGGTAGACTAGGATTTTGCCCTGTGACCAATATAGCTGGTAAATGTTTTTCTGATGAACGCATCAAAAGTTTGTATCTTGCTTCATGTTGCACTAGATATTCTTTAATGCATTTTTTTTTGGTGCCAGAATAGCTGCAGCGTTCTCTATGCTTACCTATTTCCTAATACAAACATGATACGTTGAATGTGGATCATACAAGAAAATGAGTCTAAAACATTTACTAAGAGAATTGTGGGTTTGCTTTGGGAGTGCAAAGAACTTAGTGGTGTATGCTTCAAAAATTTACTATAAAGAGATTAAGTGCAAAATTAAAGATACGTAATTAAAAGCATTGCCCCAAAGATTTAAATTACAACGGTGTAGCATTCATGCAAGGTTCATGCACTTGGCAACATTCAGGGCACACCCGGAGTGTTGTGTAGGAGCAGTGCACACACGGCTCCTCTCCAGGGCATGAACCTTGGAATCTCGCCCAGATGACATGAACCGTGGGAAGCCTCCCAGGACTGGGCTCAAGGCCCGAGAGCAAGGAATGCGGTAGATAGAAATTGGTAAATAAGAATGTTAAACAAAGCCAGGGTATTCCTTTTATATGTTGGAGAATGTAATGCACGGGGGGAAGACAAAGAATAAAGGAGAGGGTGGAAAGCTGACAGGAGCAGCCCATTGGCAGACCAGCCTGCTTGCTTGCTTAAAGCTTTGTTCTGTCTTGTATTTGAACCGCAACAACTGGCGCCCAAACGCGGGGCCCTCAGCACTCACCTCGCCCGGCAAGGGTTTCAGACGCGTCACTCATCCGCTTTGTGGATTCCGGTGAGTATTTTTCATTGTGATAAGTATGGGAAGCTCTCTCTCTGCTTTGCAAGTGCAACACCGCAATGAGCTACAGTATTTGCTGCGTAAGGCTCAGCATGATTGCCCCACTCGAGAACTCACTCTCCTGCTACAGGAGGTGAATGCCCAATGCCCGTGGTACCCTGAAGCCAGAACCCTTAAGCTAGCGGACTGGGAGCGGTTGGGTCAGACACTGCACAAAGAGCCTCGGGCGCCCGTGCAGGCTTTACATGCCTGGCACCTCTGCCACGATGCGATACAGCGTGTCGCCTCGGAAAGGCCCTCCCTCGCGCCAATAGAGAGGCTGGTGATCTCGCCACTCCCGTCCGCTCCTGCAGCCATCCCCCCTCCTGGCGATGCGACACAGCATGTCACCTCGGAAAGACCCTCTCCCGCGCCAATAGAGGGGCTGCCGATCTCGCCACCCCCGTCCACTCCTGCAGCCATCCCTCCTCCTGCTTTGCCCCCAGCGCCTCAATTACCACCGCCTCCCCTGTCTTCCCCACTGGAGCTGGTGTGTGATCACCATCCCCCCGTGGGGCCCCATGCTACGGGGCCCCCCGGGGGGGGTCATCCGCGTCTGCTCAGGGGCTTTCGCTGGTGCAACAAATGGTTCACGCAGCGAAGACTCGCCCAGATCTTACAGCAGAGGAATTAGCTGATCTAGTCTCAGTTTACCCGGTGACCTGGCAGGATGATGGCCAGGGCAACCAGCTTGCAAACTGTGTCAGTTTGCCTTACTCGGTGATCAGAGACGTAAAGAAAGCGATTCGCAAGTTCGGCCTGACTAGCACGTATGTACGTGGTCTCATTGAAGGGCTAGGTACTGGGTACACCCTGGTCCTGGAAGACTGGAAAGCGCTGTTGCGCATGATGCTGACGCCCAGTCAGTATGTTATTTGGCTTAGTGAGTATCGGCAGACGGCGGAACGCCAAGACCAGGTATATAGAGAGCAAGGTGTCATTTATGAGCACTTGGCAGGGGAGGGCCAGTTTGCTACCATTCAGATGCAGTTTCAACTCTCTCAGGCCGTCTTCCCCATTATTTCTGCCTGCGCTCAGCATGCTTTCCGGAAGGTCCCAGATTCAGGCAAGCCTACCAAAAGCTTTGCCAGTATCCATCAGGATGCATCAGAGTCCTTTATGGATTTTACCAACAGATTGCAGGAGGCTATCCTCCGACAGGTGGATAACCCTGCGGCAGCTCAGGAGATTCTGTTAAAAATGGCTGTTGAAAATGCGAACGAGGATTGCCGCCGTGCTCTCCAGGTGGCACAAGCCGCTGGTGTTCTAGAGCGGTTGGTCATGCTGCGGGCGTGCCAAAACATCGGCCCACAAGCACATAAAACTGGGGTTCTGGCCGCTGCCCTGTGGAAAAGCGGAAAGGAGGGGAAGCGTTGTTATCGCTGTGGTAAGGAGGGTCACTTTCAGCGGGAGTGCCGCTCATCGACAGCGCCCGCCCGCCCCTCAGAGAAGTGCCCCAAGTGTCAGAAGGGCTATCATTGGGCTAATCAGTGTCGTAGCGGGTCGGGAAACTGCACGACGGGTCCCCCCCGAACCCAGGGCCAAATGGGGGTGTTTCCCACTCAGACAACTGTTCCTCTGCCTTAAAATCCATAGACTCCATGAGGGCAGCGACTGCCAGAAGTGCAGGGATTGATTTGATTATGCAGGAGGACGCTGATTTTCAGTTGCCGGGGGAGGTTTGCGCCATACCTACACAGGTGATGGGACCTCTCCCTGCCGGATTTGTGGGTCTGGTTCTCCCTCGCTCATACGCTGGGAAACAGGGTTTTTTTGTCATCCCAGGGGTCATTGACGCCGATTACACCAGCATTATTAAGGTTCAGGTGTGGACCCATCTTCCGCAGTTGCTCCCGCGTGGACGGTCAATTGCACAATTGATTTTAGTCCCCTATCAGGTGCCAGCCTCAGAGGATCGAGCCCGGGGCGGAGGCGGCTTTGGATCAACGCTGTCTCAGTTGCCGTCTCACAACACGTCTTCTCCACTTGTTGCTCTAACAATGTTGCTCCGCCCCTCGAAACCTCAGTTAACACTTCTTTTAAATAATTTTCCTTTTACAGGGCTGGTAGACACTGGAGCTGACGTTACGGTGATTCGTGATCAGGACTGGCCGGTCAGTTGGCCAACGGTTCCTTCTAAAGAGTTGTGGGGGATCGGGGGTAGCAAACCCAGGCGCCAAAGTTTGTCTTGGGTCACAGTCTCTAAACCAGGAGGCCGTGCCCTTGCTACAATCCGCCCTTTTGTGCTCCCTGTCCACCTCAATATTTGGGGCCGTGACTTACTTGTAAAGCTGGACACCACCCTCGATATTAATGTATAATGGCCCAAAACCCTCCCCCACCCACCTTGCCCTCCGCATTACCATTGGTATGGCAATCCTTAGAGCCCATATGGATTGACCAGTGGCCCCTCCCCCTAGAAAAGCTGAAAGCACTTCATTCGCTTGTGCAACAACATTTGCATGCACAGCGCTTCGAGAGCTTCACTAGTCCTTGGAACTAGCTGCTGTTATTTTGGCCTTTCAATTTTTTGCTCATTGTCCCTTTAATTTAATTGTGGACACCCATTATGTTTATCAGGTAATTGATCATTTACCCCTTGCCCTCATTACCCCTCAGGTCGATGCGGACCTTCTTCGCCTGTTTTTGTCCTTACAGTATTTCATCACCACTCGTAATTTTCCTTATTTTGTTGCTCATATTCGCAGTCATACCCCTCTGCCTGGGCTACTCACTGAGGGCAATGGGCGCGCCGATCGCGCATGACGTGGTCAGGTAAATTCCCTCTTTTCTGACCCCATTGAAAGCCATTCCTTTTTTCATCAGTCTGCCTCTGTTCTGGCCCGACAATTTCACATTCCTGCTGATCATGCACATTCTATTGTTCGTTCCTGCCCCCACTGTGCCGTTGCTGCCCCTACCTTTTCTTATGCCGTTAACCCCAGAGGTACCGCAGCGAATCAGCTGTGGCAAATAGATGTCACTCACGTGCCACAGTTCTGCCCCTATTCGTTTTTACATGTTTCCATTGATACCTATTCGGGATTCCTCTGGGCGACCCCACAGCGTGGGGAAGCCACTCCCAAAGTTATTCACCATTTGCTAGCCTGTTTTGCTGTTATGGGTCGCCCGAGCCAGATTAAAAACGGATAATGCCCCAGCCTATTGCTCCACAGCCCTCTCCACCTTTTGTGCCCAATGGGACGTCCGTCTCAAACACGGGATCCCTTATAATTACTCAGGCCAAGCCATTGTTGAACGTGCAAATCGCACGCTAAAAACCTTGCTTGACAAACAATTAAAACAAGGGGAGCTGCGTCTCCGAACCTTAGGAGACATTCAGCAACAATTGCATGTCCTTTTGTTTACTTTAAATAATTTAACACTGAATACAGATCAGCAGACCCCCGCGGATTGGCATTTTCATAAGTCCGAGGTACTGGAAAGACCATGTGTCTATTACCGTCAGCTGCCCGATCCGCAATGGTTGGGTCCAGTACCTTTAATTACTTGGGGGCGGGGATATGCTGCTGTGTCTCTCCCTGCAGGACCGTTGTGGGTTCCGGCCCGGTGTGTGCGACCGGCACTGAAACAGCATGGCGTGGCACAGGGGCTATCGAACCCCATACCGGAGTTTCAGCTGACCTTGGAGGAGAACGCAGTGCCTCCCGGGTCAACAATGGCGGGACGGAGACGGAGGAGACGTAGCATCCCAAGCCAGCCCGTGACATGGGGAGCAGTGAAAGCATTGGTCGCCGCGGCTCAACGAAGACTGGCAGCAAACCAACAGCCAGAGACTCCTGAGACTCTGTTTGTGGCCATTCTCGCCCAAATCACTGCTAATTCTGTATTGATTGTGTGCCTTATGTGCCTGCTATTTCCTGTAGGGGTTGAATAGGGAGCGCCTCCTCCATTAGGGGCCCGAATGACATATAACCTATGGGAAAGATTGGCTTCAATAGCAAATGTTACCCACTTTTTTTATCTGATTTTGTAGCAGCTGAAGAATTGTTAGGTACGTGCCTTATTCAAGCATGTTGTCACCCTGAGGAAATAGGGAATGAGATGATGCTCGCTGCTTATGCGAACCTCTCTTCCCAGTACTCTAGCATGGCTAATTGGGGCCCGGCCAATTACACTTTACCTTCTTGGGCTTATTTTTTTGCTGTTGCTGTGTGCAATGTATTTCCTTTTTGTTAAGGCTTTGTTGAGACCCGCCCTGGCAGGCTCCACGAGTTATGACCTTGTTTGTCTGGGAGTTAATTGGCTTGCAAAAGCAAATTGATGGCTACCATGAGATGGCCGAGCACAAATAAAAAAGGAGGGGATGTAGCATTCATGCAAGGTTCATGCACTTGGCAACATTCAGGGCACACCCGGAGTGTTGTGTAGGAGCAGTGCACACACGGCTCCTCTCCAGGGCATGAACCTTGGAATCTCGCCCAGATGACATGAACCATGGGAAGCCTCCCAGGACTGGGCTCAAGGCCCGAGAGCAAGGAATGCGGTAGACAGAAATTGGTAAATAAGAATGTTAAACAAAGCCAGTGTATTCCTTTTATCTGTTGGAGAATGTAATGCACGGGGGGAAGTGAAAGAATAAAGGAGAGGGTGGAAAGCTGACAGGAGCAGCCCGTTGGCAGACCAGCCTGCTTGCTTGCTTAAAGCTTTGTTCTGTCTTGTATTTGAACCGCAACACAACGGTTTTTCTAACAAGTTCCATAACACATATTCACTGCTTAGTAGGACTCTTATCTAAATGCTGAAAGGGACAAGTTAGAGAGTTCTGTCTCAGCTCATCTGACTTCTGGCTACTGGGAGCTTGTCCTACTCAAAGTCTACAGAAAAAGAGGATAGATCCTTTTTCTTATTTACACGGATATATTCTTGTAAGTCAATATTCCAATTACATTATTTTTGCTGCTCTGACATCTGCTTCTGGGAAACAGCAGAGCTGTTTGTAGCTGGCAGAAAAACCCATCTGACAGGAGAAAACGAGAAAAATGTATGGGAATATTCAAATAGGAATATTTTAAATTTGCATATTTTGCTTACTTTTATTGTTAATAGATTCAGCCTCTATTTTTGCAGTAATAGGATCAATAGCATACTAAATAAAATAACCCCTTGCAAAAACCAACTGGAGAATTTAAAAATATGCATCTTGAAACACTTTAAATGTGGTTTTTAGTACGAATGTGACTGTAAAAATTCCGGGGAGAGCATTTAATTCTGTCAGCCATAATATATTGAATTTACAGGGTCAAAGATATTTTTTCTCACTGTCACCACACAAAAGGCAGCATAGTCTGAAAATCCAGCTCCTAAATCACTACCAGTTACAGAAGATTCTGCCATCAGAATTTAGATGAATCTTCCTTTCAGTAAGCCTTGAAGAATTCACTGAAAACCTAATGCAGCCTGAGGCTGTATTGACTTCTCAGCAGCTCCCCTCTGTGCTGTAGAATCTCCCCTTGGGGTGTTCCCAGGACAACAGGGGGTGAGTGAGGTCCTCGCAGCATGGTTTCACTAGTGCTGTACTGTCAGGAAGGTGGAGTGGACACTGGAGCCAGCGCAGATGCACTCGACCTCCGTACAGATGGCCCTGGCTGTTAGTGGAGATGTCTGATATTCATACTCTGGGAGGCCAGACACCCTGCCCATCTTGTGACAGCTGGCACAAAGCCTGTAGAGTATTCATTTCTCAACTTGTCAGAGTGTCTTTGATTTACAAACACTTACTAGACAACTCAAACTTGAATTTCAGATGGTGCATTTTTTGTTTTTTCTTTACTGTGAAAACATAATGAAACCCTGCAAAGCTCTTGGAGTCTAAACATTTCTTCATATTAATATTGTAATAGAAATGCTAAGCAGGGAATCGGTGCCCATTGTACTAGACACTGCATGCACGCACACACACAATGAAAAACCACCACACTGCCTGCTCTCAGGAGCTTGCAATCCAAGTGGTGCTACCTACTGTTATCTTTGGTAACACCAAGAGGTCTCATCTTTAAGAAATTTGATATCCCTATTTAAAGTTGCATTAATATCATGCACACTAAACTAAGTAAGTTAGCTGATATGAAGAAAGAACAGAAATAGAGGCCCAGAAACACATTAGTTTGTAAGAGTAGAGAAGTCAGTCACTTAAAATACCCCAATAAGTAGCTTCAGAACACCATAACTTTGGCTCCCACACCCAGCCATTTTTTTTAAAAAGAGTGGTAACAGGTTTCCTGAGAAAGTATTTTTGTTCCATGATTATACCCATTGTCCAACACACTTTTATTCTATTTTCCAAGTTATCATAGCATGCTAATGAGAGACTGTAATGAGCAAAAGAAGGAAAGGAAAACCAAAACTAACCCAAATAAGTCTCTGGAAAAATACTGCAATAAACAAAGTTGGTTTATTCTTAGCTTATCCTTAAATGTTATAGGAAACATTATTTCTGTTAACCAAAGCATAACACTGAGCTATTATAGGTGTTAATAAAGATAGGTAAATAAGAGACAAAATAAGGAAAAACAGAAGTTAAATACTCACCAATTAGTGAAGAAAAAAGACGCAGTTATCAGCTCTCAGTTACAAAATGGTTACTCTAGGTCAGGATTACAACAGCTATTCTCTGCCAGTTCTAAAGGGCCAGGTACCAGAAAGGCATGGTGGGGACAAGTTTTTAAAAAGAGCATCTCTGTGCCATGGAAAGTTAATAGAAACTAAGATGTCACAGACAAAGATGTGCGGCTTTTTATTTTGTCAACTCTCATACTGTTAATAAGATGATAGATAGTAAAAAGTCTATAATAGATCTTTAAGTCTATAATAGATCTTAAAAATAAATCCATGTTTTAATATTACAGAGTAAAAAAAATTCCATGGTGTCTCCAAATATGTTAATACAAAAACGTTTATTGTGCGTTTCATATGTACACAAGAAGGCAAAATCCTTAAAGGCTGAATTTTGTCAACTTGCACTATGTCAAATCTTACTCTGAGAGTATTACTACTGCAATCAATGGTACAAGCTGGGACATACAGTACTACCCAACAGGTATGTAATGATACAGGATGAGACTAGACTCTGTAACCATATTAAGTCTCCCTCAGGGGTTTCCAGTTCTAGATAACCTCTCCAAAATTGCTGTCTAACTGCATGAATGTCCTGTCTTGAGTGACAGCCAGTTATATAAGGTATGTCTACATTTACGACAGCATGTATGGTACAGGTATTGCATGCACAGCTACCATGTGTATAAACAGCAGGATAGATGGTGAGGCACTGTTTAAATGAGCAGACGAGAGTAGAGTGCCCTACATGCCGGCACCCCCAGGATACATACTCTACATGGCTCTCCAAGTGTCCAAGCAGTACCTCCCACGCCTAGACTACTATTTTTAGCAATGTAGTCGGCCACTGCCTGAGCCTTTCCCCACTGCAGTGAATGGCTCTGCAGTGGGGAAAGGCTCTGGCAGCAGGAGGCAGTGGGCAAAGCCTCCAGCAATGGGGAGCAGCCAGAGACCACCTCTTCTGCCTCCCCCACCTCCCAACAGAGTCTTTCACAGCTGTGTGTAGCTACACACCGCAATAAGTGTGGATGCAGCCTGCCTTTTACTGCTGCGTATAGCTACACATACCCTATACAATGCCACAAGTGTAGACAAGGTCTTAGAGAACCCCAGGAAAGAGAGAGAGAGCTGATTCATACAGTAGAGAGAAAGGATTACAGTGCAACAGTGTGTGGAAAGAGGGGTTGCAGTAAAGTCCCTACCACAAGAAAGATCCATAAGTAAGGAAACAGGGAGGGCAGACTGTGGTGGGGCTGGAATACTGTAGTTCAGCCAACACAAGTAAGTGTGATGGGTCACTTACAGAAATCAAAGGATTTATTGGGAGACTGCAAGTAGCAGGCAGGACTCAAAGCTTCCTCCCCCAAACAGACACATCATAACCTGCAAATAATAAGTACTAATATAAAGACACAGCACCACCTGTTGGTGGAGGTGTTGTCTGCATTGATCGTTACATATCCATTACTGGTTGGGGTGAGAGAGAGAGCAAAGGGAATTGATTACATTGGAGCAAGAGATCTGGCTCCACACCCTGGGGAGAAAGAAAATTAGCATTGAAATGGAGGGGCAAAATTATCCAGGCTGGGACTGAGGGCTGTCCGTAAGTCATATAATATATTAGGGCAGGGGTCTCAAACACGCATCCAGGGTTATTTTCTGCAGCCCGCCAGCTCCCCGCGCCACCCCAGCATTTACCTAGAGTGGCTCTGGCCCGGCACACACCGGGGGCAGGGCAGGCTCCCTCCCTGCCCCCGCACCACTCTGGGAAGCGGCCGGGACCTGGGGGAGGGGGCACAGGGGTCTGTGTGTTGCCCTGGCTGCTCCTTCAGGTACCTCCCCCGAAGCTCCCATTGGCCAGGAACGGGGAACCTGTAATTTCAGGGAAGGGGTTGGAATGGGGGCAGGGAAAGGGTGGGAAGAGGCAGGGCAGGGGCGGGGCCTCATGGAAGGGGTGGAGTGGGGGTGGGGCCGGGTCAGCAGGGTTGGGGTATTGGTCAATGGTGTGACCCTTGGGCCAATGTACTAGTCCTCATGTGGCCCTCGTGGTCATTTGAGTTTGAGACTCCTGGTGTAGAAACTACCAACACCAACAGAAGAGATTCTTCTCTCAACATAGGTAATCCACTTCCCCAACAGGCAGAGCTAGGTTGACCTCACCTGCCTACACCAGGGGTTAGATGGGCTTAACTATAATTGGATTTTTCACACCCCTGAGCAACATAGTTAAGCCAATTTAATTTTCTAGTGTAGAGCAGACCTAATAGTCATACACCAGGGCGGAAGAGTGTTAGTTCACATTCTACCTGCTGACAATGCAGTGCAGTACGAGGAGGTGCTGTTTTGAGGAGATCTCATTCAGAGGAGATGTTAAACAAACCTTCTGCCTGTCTGAAGTGTTCTCTCCAACATTTTGGTTTTGTAATTCAAAGCTGTCAGTACAGCCTTTATAATCAGCAACTGCTCTAACTACCAGTATCCAACTCAGTGCTTTGTATTAGTGTTTGGAGTTGCTCTGACTGTATCAAGCACTTTTCATAGCCAAAGTCAAATAATTTCTTTCTCACTATAAATATATATAAAAGCAAAGTTGCATCTCAGTGGTCCTTAAGTTAAATTTCTAGTTCAAAATATTCTGTTGAATTCTGAAATTCGCATTTCTAGTTCTAATAGCACAGAATGAAAAATAACCACAGAAACCATCAGGAAGCTTTCCTTGTAGAGAAAATTAGATACATATAGCTATTGATTGATCTGATCGAACTAAACCAATCATGGCAGTGTCAGGATTCTACTCTAGGAAGGCAGCCAAAAGTACTAGAATAAACTCATTTCAGGGCTTGTCTTCACTACTGGGGTAAGTCAACCTAAGTTACGCTACTCCAGCTTCGTGACTAATGTAGCTGGAGTTGAAGTAGTTTAGGTCGACTTACCCTGGTGTCTTCACTGCGCTGTGTCAACGGGAGACACTCTCCAGTCAACTTCCCTTACTCTTCTCTCGGAGCTGGAGTACCGGAGTCGACTGCTCTGCCGTTGATTTAGCAGGTCTTCACTAGACCCACAAAACTGACACCTGTTGCATCGATTGCAGCATTATTGATATCCCCGGTAATGAAGACAAGCCCTCAGTAAGGTGCTGCTGCTATGGGATGTAATTGATGTAATGGACCCAAAAGATCATCATAGATAGCAATGCATACCAGAATGCAAGGCAGCAGAAAGAGAGGAAGACTAAAGATAATTGAATAGACATTGTGAAGAATAACATACAACAAAAAGTTTTAAAGATGAACAAAGCCGTTGAATTGGTACAAGACTGAAGTCTTTCCACTGCTTTCTTTCAACTCCATGACCACTGTTAAGCTAATGGACAGGAATCAAAGAGACAATAAAAATTGATGTAAACCAGCCCAGACCTTATTTTGCAATGGGAAAGGCTCTTTAATACCACTATGCAAAATGACATGGTCTACTTTGTACTGTAACTACAGATCACTGTAATTAACACCTAATCAGTGTAATTAACACTTAATTTGACGCTAACTTCTTAATGAAAAACTTACATCTTGGAAGCTATATCTCCACCAAAGTGACAAGACTCACACCTTTCTTAGGCCCCGTTCATTAGAATAACATTTCCCTGGAAAACTGCTGCAAAGGGAACAAGAACTACTCCAGCAGCAGACAGGAAATTGAAGAAGGGGTTAAGTTTAGTTTTAAAGTGGCAAGACTAGCCACTTTGTTATGGCCTGGTCATTTGAGCAATGCTTATTGAAAACTGCTGTGAAGGGAACAAAGCACCACTCTAGAAGCAGTGAAAGGGTTAAATTTTAGTGATCATAAATGCTCCCCACTTTACCCTGTAGCTGAGGGTGCTTGTGCATAGCTTAGTAAAGCTGAATTAAGAGAAAACAATACTGTGTACGTAACATGTTCAGCTCTGAGTATGGGAAGAATGTATGTGAAAAAGTTGCATATTTTTGTTTGCTTTTAATTAGGGATGGATTCCTGATCTTCATTATCCCAAGCACAAAATCAAGACCAGTCCCTGGAACTGAGCAGTCTTCCCTTTGTGGGCCTCTTCTAGGTTTATGTAAGGCTTTAAACAATGCAAAAAAAAAAAAAAAAGTAGTTGAGCTGTGTTTGGTGTTCTTAGAAGGAATTGTGAAGAAGATTCTGTGTTTTTGTACAGTTATTTCTGGGTGTCTAGCAAAAGAAAACACAGCTGGAAACAGCACCAGCAAAGTGACATGATGTGTTCAAAGCATACATTGCTAATCGATTTCAAGTCCAATCTATTAGTAATCAACTCAGTATAAACATCCCGCGTATCAACCCTGCTTGTTGGTCTTGGGAGCTGCTGCATCATTTCCTCTCAAATCGTGGGTCCTTGTTACCATATGCTATATGTGATAATTGGTCTTGGCCCATTCAAGACAATGAAAATGACAAATGAGATGCTGAACAGAAAATGTGACCATGAATTCTGACGGTGACCCTGCCCTCCTATTTGAGGTGATTACATTTTGTGTGCTGTATTTCCATATGTAACAAACATTCTAAACAAAATTTACTTTATAATTTATTGTCCAGCCTCTTAGAAACACTGCTAATACATCAGAGAGAATGCATTCTGCCAACACCTCAGGGTAAATAGCACGGTTGGTGACTCTGGAAATACGTATTATGTAAATAATTATCTTCAGCAAAGAGAAACATGTTGCCAAGCCAGTTCTCTATTGGAGAAAATATTCCTATGCATCCCATAACAGGCCAGTTTTCTTACATTTACCATATACTTCAAATCAGAATGATATTTATTTTATATCAAGGGAACAAATGAAGCATGAATAAAGCCTTGCCTGCACTGCAGAGTTTTGCTGGCAAAAGGCAGCTTTTGGCAGCAAAACAGTGGTGGTGTACACACTGCAATGCCACTTTTGGTGACAAAACTCTTCAGTTTTGGTGACAAAATAAAACCACCTTGACAAAAGACATAGGGCTTTTTGCGCAAAAGTTTTGTCGACAAAGTGCCAGTGTAGACACAGTGCTTGATTTTATCACTTTAATTGGCCTCCCAGAAGGTGTCCCACAATGTCCATCCTGACAGCTCTGGTCAGCAGTTCCAATTCTGCTGCCTTGCAGCCAGGTAAGCAACTATTCACCCTACTGCTTTAAAGCCCCGGGAATTTTTGAAATTCTACTTCCTGTTTGCTTGGCATGGAGAGCTCACATCACATCTTCCCAGCTGACAACGGCGACTCCATGTAGCAGACACTGTCCCACATGGACCACTGAGAAACTGCTGGATCTGTTTAGTATTTGGGGAGGCTGTGCAGTCCCAGCTGTGCTCCAGCCATAGGAAGTTCAGTACGTAGAGGGAGATTTCTCGAGGCTTGTGTGAAAAGGGCTATGATTGAGACATGGTGCAGTGCAGAGCACAGATCAAGGAGCTGAGGCAGGCATACCAGAAGGTGAGTGAGGCAAACCGTCACTCTGGTGCTGCACCGAAGACTTGCCATTTCTATCAGGAGTTGGATGCTATCCTCAGCGGCAACCCTACCTCCACCACCAAGAGCACCATGCATACTTCAGAGGGGCTGGAGCTGGTGGAAAGTGTACCTAACTTAGAGGACAAAGTCATTGATGAAGAGGTTGAGTTAGACAATGATGTGGAGTCCATGGCGGGGTCACCTGGTGGAGCATCCAGTCAGGAGCCATTCTCCACTCCGGAGATGTCTAGCCAGTCTCAGCAGTCGCACTCCAGTGAGCAAGAAGCAGGAGAGGAGACCCCTAGTAAGTGGTTTTGTTTTGTGTTGTGTGGAGGTGGGTTGAGGTAGAAAAATGTGCAAGGCTGGCTGTGTTTATGTATGCTGGACACTTCTCTTCCCTTTCATTTTGCTTTTCTCCCCATGTACAATGTCTCCTGCCCCAGGATAAACTCACCATGTGTGGGGTGTTCGCCAACATGTGTGCTTGTCAAGGGTCAGCGAGAAAGTGATCGGTATGTTACTAGAGGTTTATTTTACTATACTGTTTCAATGCTTTGTGTGTACTTAATCATGCTTCTGTGTATTGTTCCTTGTGCTTTTGCAGATGTGGCCTTCAGAGGCACCTCCTGCACACCGGCAGAGCACCTCTGTCAGATAAGAAAGAGCCCAAGATGGAGCAAGGAGGGCATGTTCCAGGAGCTGCTGCAATAGTCAGATGCAGAAGAGGGAACACATGGAATAGAGGGAAATTGAAAGGCAGGACAGAAAAGAAAATGAGGCCTTTTTTAAGGATGCTACTGAGAGGATGATTAAAGTTATGGAGGAACAAACTGAGATGCTGAAGTCCTTCATAATGCTCCAGACTGAGCAGATGCATGCCCGCCCTTCCCTTCAGCACATTTAGAACTCTTTTCCAGGCCCTCCCCAAACTCCACCCGTGCATTCCTTTCTGCTTTCTGGGACTTCTTGCTTTCCTGTTGACTCCACCCCCCCAGACACCTTTTCAAATGATTGCTGGACTTACGCACAGCTCTTAAAGTCAGCCCTCCCCTGGTACTGTTTCTCCCACCAAGCATGTGTGTGGTGTTGTTTTCTGTACAATTATATTGAATGATAAGTAATCTTTATTTGTTTCCTGCAAATTGTGATAGCAGATAGCAACACCACATGCACAAGCAATTTAATCATTTCCTTATATGGAAACCTAGGCCATAAAAATAAAATATGCTTCCTAGTAAAACTCGATTTCATTAGGCATTACAGTCCCAAGCATAGTAGTATACATTACTGGTTGTCATTTTCAAAGTGTTGCCTCAAAGCCTCCCTGATTTGAATTGCCTCCTGTTGTACCCCTCTGATAGCCCTCATATCTGGATGCTCAAAAATCAGCGGCTAGGCTGTCTGCCTCAGCAATCCACCCCTGAGCAAACTTTTCACTCTTCACTTCACAAATATTGTACAACATACAGCACGCGGCTCTGACCATAAAGGCATCGCCATCGCGCCTTTAATCTGCCAAACGCACATTCCATGGTCATTCTGCACCTACTCAGCCTATTGTTGAATTGCTCCTTACCGCTGTCCAGGTTTCCAGTGTAAGACTTAATTAGCCATGGCTATAAGGGGTACGCTGTGTCATAAGAACGGCCATCTTGGTCAGACCAAAGGTCCATCGAGTCCAGTATCCTGTTTTCCAACACTGGCCAATGCCAGGTGCCCCAGAGGGAATGAACAGAACAGCTAATCATCAAGTGACCCATCCCCTGTCACCCTTTCCCAGCTTCTGGCAAACAGAGGCTAGGCACACCATCCCTGCCCATCCTGGCTAATAGCCATTGATGGACACCTATCCTCCATGAATTTATCTCGTTCTCTTTTAACCCTGTTATAGTCCTGGCCTTCACAATATCCTCTGGCAAAGAGTTCCACAGGTTGGCTGAGCATTGTGTGAAAAAATACTTCCTTTTGTTTGTTTTAAACCTGCTACCTATTTCATTTGGTGACCTGTAGTTCTTGTGTTATGAGAAGGATTAAATAACACTTCCTTATTTACTTTCTCCATACCAGTCATGATTTTATAGATTTCTATCATATCACTCCTTAGTCATCTCTTTTCCAAGCTGAAAAGAGATAGGGGAAGTAGAAGTGGGTGGGAACCTGGGCAGCAGTGACCATGAGATGGTCGAGTGCAGGATCCTGACAAAGGGAAGAAAGGAATGCAGCAGAATTCAGATTCTGGACTTCAGAAAAGCAGACTTTGACTCCTTCAGGGAATTGATGGGCAGGATCCTCTGGGAGACTAATATGAGGGGGAATGGAGTCCAGGAGAGATAGCTGTATTTTAAAGAAGCCTTATTGATGGCACAGGAACAAATCATCCCAATAGGCAGAAAGAATAGCAAATATAGCAGGCGACAAGCTTGGATTAACAGAGAAATCCTTGGTGAGCTTAAACACAAAAAGGAAGCTTATAAGAAGTGGAAACTTGAACAGATGGCTAGGGAGGAGTATAAAACTATTGCTCAAGCATGCAGGGGTGTAATCAGGAAGGCTAAAGCACAATTGGAGTTGCAGCTAGCAAGGGATGTGAAGGGTAACAAGAAGGGTTTCTACATGTATGTTAGTAACAAGAAGAAGGTCAGGGAAAGTGTGGGACCTTACTGAATGGGGGAGGCAACCTAGTGACAGATGATGTGGAAAAAGCTGAAGTACTCAATGCTTTTTTTGCCTCAGTCTTCACAGACAAGGTCAGCTCCCAGACTGTTGCACTGGGCAGCACAGGATGGGGAGGAAGTGAGCAGCCCTCAGTGGTGAAAGAACAGGTTGACTATTTAGAAAAGCCGGACATGCACAAGTCCATGGGGCCAGATGCAATGCATCCAAGGGTGCAGAGGGAGTTGGCTGATGTGATTGCAGAGCTTTGGCCATTATCTTTGAAAACTCGTGGTGATTGGGGGAGGTCCTGGACGATTGGAAAAAGGCAAATATAGTGCCCAGCTTTTAAAAAGGGAAGAAGAAAAATCTGGAGAACTACAGACCGGTCAGCCCCACCTCAGTTCCTGGAAAAATCATGGAGCAGGTCCTCAAGGAATCCATTTTGAAGCACTTGGAGGAGAAGAAGGTGATCAGGAACAGTCAACCTGGATTCACCAAGGGCAAGTCATGCCTGACCAACCTGATTGCCTTCTATGATGAGATAACTGGCTCTGTGGATATGGGGAAAGTGGTGGATGTGATATATCTTGATTTTAGCAAAGCTTTTGATACGGTCTCCCACAGTATTCTTGCCAGAAAGTTAAAGAAGTATGGATTGGATGAATGGACTATAAGGTGGATAGAAAGCTGGCTAGATCATCAGGCTCAACGGGCAGTGATCAATGACTCGATGCATAGTATCCAGCGGAGTGCCCCAAGGGTCGATTTTGTTCAACATCTTAATTAACGATCTGGATGATGGAATGGATTGTACCCTCAGCAAGTTCATGGATAACACTAAGCTGTGGGGACAGGAAGATGCTCTGGAAGGTAGGGATAGGATCCAGAGTGACCTAGACAAATTTGAGGATTGGGCCAAAAGATATGTAATAAGGTTCAACAAGGACAAGTGCAGAGTCCTGCACTTAGGACGGAAGAATCCCATGCACTGCTACAGGCTGGGGACCGACTGGCTAAGCGGCAGTTCTGCAGAAAAGGACCTGTGGATTATGGTGGATGAGAAGCTGGATATGAGCCAACAATATGCTCTTGTTGCCAAGAAGGATAATGGCATATTGGGTTGCATTAGTAGGAGCATTGCCAGCAGATCAAGGGAAGTGATTATTCCCCTCCATTAGGCACTGGTAAGGCCACACCTGGAGTGTTGCATCCAGTTTTGGGGCCCCCCCACTACAGAAAGGATGTGGACAAATTGGAGAGAGTCCAGCAGAGAGCAACAAAAATGATTAGGGGGCTGGAGCACATGACTTATGAGCAGAGGCAACTGGGCTTATTTAGTCTGCAAAAGAGAAGAGTGAGGAGGAATTTGATAGCAGCCTTCAACTACCTGAAGGGGGGTTCCAAAGAGGATGGAGCTAGACTGTTCTCAGTGGTGGTAGATGACAGAACAAGAAGCAATGGTCTCAAGTTGCAGTGTGCGAGGTCTAGGTTGGATATTAGGAAAAACTATTTCACTAGGAGGGTGGTGAAGCACTAAAATGGGTTACCTAGGGAGGTGGTGGAAACTCCATCCGTAGAGGTTTTTAAGGCCTGGCTTGACAAAGCCCTGGTTAGGATGATTTAGTTGGGGTTGGTCCTGCTTTGAGCAGGGGGTTGGACTGGATGACCTCTTGAGGTCTCTTCCAACCGTAATCTTCTGTGATTCTATGAAAAGTCGCCGTCTTATTAATTGCTCCTCATACGGAAGCCGTTCTATACCCCAATCATTTTTGTTGCTCTTTCCTGGACCTTTTCCAATTCCAATATATCTTTTTTGAGATGGGGTGACCACATCTGCATGCAATATTCAAGATGTGTGCATACCATGGATTTATATAGAGGCAATATGATATTTTCTTTTTATTATCTATCCCTTTCTTTATGATTTCCAACATTCTGTCACTTTTTTGACTGCCACTGCACACTGAATGGATGTTTTCAGAGAACTACCCACAATGACTCCAAGATCTTTTTCTTGAGTGATAACAGCTAATTTAGACCTCATCATTTTATATGTACAGTTGGGATTATGTTTTCCAGTGAGCATTACTTTGCATTTATCAACATTGAATTTCATCTGCCATTTTGTTGCCCAGTCACCCTATTTTGTGAGATCCTCTGCAGCTCTTTGTAGTATGCTTGGGACTTAACTTCCAGGATCATTGTGGGCATTTCATCATCCCCCACTGTAATCTTCTGGTCTGGAAAGAAAATCTGTGCTTGCAGCTTTCTGTACAGGCCAGTGTTCCTGAAGATACAAGCGGCATGCACCTTTCTGGACCACCCCACGTTGATGTCAGTGAAATGCCTGCAGTGATCCTCAATTGCCTGAAACACCATGGAGAAGTATGCTTTCCTATTGATATACTCCACTACAAGGTGGTCTGGTGTCAAAATTGGAATATGCGTGCCCATTTCTGAAAAGCCATCCACTATTTCACACACATTGCCAAGAGCCATGGGTTCTTCGTAGCAGGATGCAATTAATGGCCCCACACACTTGCTTTATCGCAGCCCCAATGGTCGACTTCCCAATTCCAAACTGATTCGCAACTGACTGGTAGCAGTCTAGAGTCTCCAGCTTCCACACTGAGATCCCACCATTCAGTGCTAGTTTCCTGAGCCCAGAAATGACAATCCACCATATTCAGCTGCTCCGTGAATGACAAAAGTAATCTAATGTTATTCCTATCCAGGTCAGACAGCATGTCAGGCAACTGTGAATCCTGTTGAGTTAGGAACTTCACTGTTAACTGCACTGCCATTTGTGATGTGTTACTGACAACTAGTAGAGCATTGGAAAGCAGTGCAGGATCCATCCTTTCACACAGAGATGGTGGAGCGAACAGCAAACAAGGGCTGCTGAAAAATGCCACAAACCAAAGACAGAAGTACATGGAATGCTGTGATGGAAAGCAATGCATCATGGGATGTTGAGCCCAGACCCATGATGCGCTGCTATCCACCCCGCCTTCCCACAAGATCTAGGGGCAGAAGGTGGCCAGCTGAACTGTGGGATAGCAACTCACTGTTCTCACTGTCGATGCTAGTGCCCCAAGTGTGGACGCGCTATTCCGACCGAGGGAGCGCAGTGTGAACCTTCAACAATGATTTTCTTTTAGTGCTTTTTGATCATCGACAAAACTGTGCAGTGTAGACAAGGCCTAAAAGTAAGTTATTCTCACAGTGTTTATGCCTCTTCAGCAGGAGGCTCTGTCTGACCACAAAATGGGAGCTTTATTTGCATTAGGGAAGGTGACTGCTTTCTAGTCAAAGGTGTAGGCTGACATTTTGAAAGTTGCCTAGAGGATTTAGAGGCATAATTCCCATTGAAATTAATTAGATCTATATTTGCCCACAGCCCACTCCTCTGATCATTCAGTTGGGCTGGACTGCAGGATCTGTACCAGGTTTGTTTTTTTGCTTTTTTAAAAGCAGTATAATCATTTGTTGGCAAATCAAACATTACAACACTGTCACAGTGCATGAGAATCTGAACGTGAAGCTGGATTAAAAATGACTTAATGGAAGTGAAACTGACTCCTTTTTTGTTAGCCAAACTGAGGGAAATGTAAGAAGTCAAGCAGTACAAATGTAGATTTTTTCAATCTAACAGTATTTCTTTAATTATCCTACTAGGAAGATAGGGTAAAACAGTCAATACTACAAATTCCTGTTCAGGGTTCTTAAATTTTTAATACCTTGAATGTAACCGAAATGTATACTGTACAAACCTAAATCAAGTTTCAGGGTAGCAGCCGTGTTAGTCTGTATCCGCAAAAAGAAAAGGAGATTAACAATTTTATTTGAGCATAAGCTTTCGTGAGCAAATGGACACAAATCAGATGTCAAGAATTATAACATTCAAAAACCAGTCGGAGAACACTTCAATCTTTCTGGTCACTCGATTAGAGACCTAAAAGTGGCAATTCTTCAGCAAAAAAACTTCAAAAACAGACTCCAAACGAGAGACTGCTGAATTGGAATTAATTTGCAAACTGGATACAATTAACTTAGGCTTGAATAAAGACTGGGAGTGGATGGGTCATTACACAAAGTAAAACTATTTCCCCATGTTTATCCCCCCCCCCCCCCGGCGCTGTTCCTCAGACTTTTGTCAACTGCTGGAAATGGCCCACCTTCATTATCACTACAAAAGGTTCCCCACCACCCCCGCTCTCCTGCTGGTAATAGCTCACCTTACCTGATCACTCTCGTTACAGTGTGTATGGTAACACCCATTGTTTCATGTTCTCTGTGTATATAAATCTCCCCACTGTATTTTCCACTGAATGCATCCGATGAAGTGAGCTATAGCTCACGAAAGCTTATGCTCAAACCTAAATCAAGTCTTTAGAACTAACAAAATGCTTAATCCTCACAAGATGGGAATTAACATGCTAATACACTGTTTCACACTTGAAGAGACCATGGTGGGGGAATGGGAACGGAAGAGATACATATTGCAGACAGGGAATACCCTGTGTATTGTGAAGTTTTCATGGCATCAGTATTCAGACTGAGTGTCACTAATCAACTGTAAAATACTTAGATCTTGGACAGAGAATCTTCTCTGACCCAGGATTATGTGTATGAGGTAGTTTACCGCTGTGCTGGTGTCTCACAATTTTAACAGATTTTTATGTTAACATAAAAAGCATATTCCTTAAAAAAGTTACTGTCTTTATCACTGATGATTTTTCACTTCAGCAACCTCTTTGTCTTCACAGCAGTCCTAAATGCATTTTCTGTGCCAACCACACTGCAGACAATCAGTCACGTTTTGCCTTCAAATACAAAATGCAGTTTTCAGTGAGTGTTGCCTAGTTGTAGCTAAAGGCAAAATTTGGCCCAACTTTTCTGACTTAACAAATAAAAACATAATTGAAGCAACTGAGAATATGCTAATGGAATCTGTTAGAAGGGAAGAGGAAAATAAACTATTCTGTAATTCATATAAGATGGACTGTACTTCCTTCTTCAAACATTGTCAATCGTCCAAACAGAATGAATTAATCCATGAGATCTTCTGTAGTTTACCCACTAAATACAGAGAATGTCTGACTTAACTGGTTGCTGGACTGTGGTATGGCCAGAGTCTGAGCAGCTGGAAAGAGAATTTAGAGGAGGCTCAGAATAAGCAACAACAGAAACAACTTCTTTGGAGCTTTTAGTTATTTACAGTATTCTTGTTCAATCAAAATAGCACAAACCAGCAAAGGCTCATGGGCACATTCCCTTCCTATCTCTTAGTAGTCTGTAAAATTCCAACCTCCCTGAAACCAAACTAAGGGTATGTCTGCACTATAAGTGCTGCTGCAGCTGCCCTGCAGTAGCATAGACCCTTGCTACAGTGGTGAAAGGAGGTCTCGGTGGTAGCCAGGTTGACGGAAGAATTCTTCTGTCCACCCATCAGTGTCTACACTGGGTCTTAGATTAGCTTCGCTATGTCACATAGGGTGTGAAACAAGAAGCCAATTTTGGGGGCAAATCCTCAGCTGCTGTAAATTATCATACTGGTATTGAGATCAGGGGAGCTATGACAATTCATACCAGAGAAGGATCTGTCCCTTATGTTTTCAGAGGTCCCAGTCAGAGGTTTTGGTCACTAAAGGTCCCAATCCCACCAAGAGCTAAGCAGGTGCTTAACTTTATGCACGAGGTGTAGTCCTACTGCCTTCAATGTGGGTTCTTATATACAGTGCATAAGTTAAAGCACGTGTGTAAATCTTTGCAGGGTCAGCACTAAATATCTGTCTCTCCCCTTTGTGAGAGTAGCCCCTTTTTAAGGTTCTGAGCTTAATGTTCCACCAGCTGGGCCAGTTCAAGTATTAGAGCAGAGCAGTGGTTCTCAAACTGTGGGTTGGGACCCCAAAGTGCGTCATGACCCTTTTTTAATGGGGTCGCCAGGGCTGGCATTAGACTTGCTAGGGCAGCAATTCTCAACCTGCAGCCCAATTAGCACACAACTGAGGCCCAGATGTGTGCTAAAAAAAATTCAAAATTTGGTCTGGCAGGGGGAGGGGTGGCTGAGGGGGAGAGAGAGTAAGCCCTGGTCTACACTAGGACTTTAGGTCGAGTTTAGCAGCGTTAAATCGATGTAAATCTGCACCCGTCCACACAATGAAGCCCTTTATTTCGACTTAAAGGGCTCTTAAAATCGATTTCCGTACTCCACCCCTGACAAGTGGATTAGCGCTTAAATCGACGTTGCCGGCTCGAATTTGGGGTACTGTGGACACAATTCGATGGTATTGGCCTCTGGGAACTATCCCAGAGTGCTCCATTGTGACCGCTCTGGACAGCACTCTCAACTCAGATGCACTGGCCAGACAGGAAAAGAACCGCGAACTTTTGAATCTCATTTCCTGTTTGACCAGCGTGGCAAGCTGCAGGTGACCATGCAGAGCTCATCAGCAGAGGTGACCATGATGGAGTCCCAGAATCGCAAAAGAGCTCCCGCATGGACCGAACGGGAGGTAAGGGATCTGATCGCTGTTTGGGGAGAGGAATCCGTGCTATCAGAACTCCGTTCCAGTTTTCGAAATGCCAAAACCTTTGTCAAAATCTCCCAGGGCATGAAGGACAGAGGCCATAATAGGGACCCGAAGCAGTGCCGCATGAAACTGAAGGAGCTGAGGCAAGCCTACCAGAAAACCAGAGAGGCGAACGGCCGCTCCAGGTCAGAGCCCCAAACATGCCGCTTCTATGATGAGCTGCATGCCATTTTAGGGGGTTCAGCCACCACTACCCCAGCCGTGTTATTTGACTCCTTCAATGGAGATGGAGGCAACACGGAAGCAGGTTTTGGGGACGAAGAAGAAGAAGAAGAAGAAGATGATGATGATGATGAGGTTGTACATAGCTCACAGCAAGCAAGCGGAGAAACCGGTTTTCCCGGCAGCCAGGAACTGTTTCTCACCCTGGACCTGGAGCCAGTACCCCCTGAACCCACCCAAGGCTGCTTCCTGGACCCGGCAGGCGGAGAAGGGTCCTCCGGTGAGTGTACCTTTTAAAATACTATGGTTTAAAAGCAAGCATGTGAAAGGATTACTTTGCCCTGGCATTCGCGGCTCTCCTGGATGTACTCCCAAAGCCTTTGCAAAAGGTTTCTGGGGAGGGCAGCCTTATTACGTCCTTCATGGTAGGACACTTTACCACTCCAGGCCAGTAACACGTACTCGGGAATCATTGTACAACAAAGCATTGCAGTGTATGTTTGCTGGCATTCAAACAACATCCGTTCTTTATCTCTCTGTGTTATCCTCAGAAGAGTGAGATATAATTCATGGTCACCTGGTTGAAATAGAGTGCTTTTCTTCAGGGGACACTCAGAGGAGCCCATTCCTGCTGGGCTGTTTGTCTGTGGCTAAACAGAAATGTTCCCCGCTGTTAGCCAAAGGGAGGTGGGAGGGTTGAGGGGGTAGCCATGCAGTGGGGGGAGGCAAAATGAGACCTTGTAACGAAAGCACATGTGCTATGTATGTAATATTAACAGCAAGGTATACCCTGAAAGAGTGTAGCCACTGTTTTATAAAATGTGTCTTTTTAAATACCGCTGTCCCTTTTTTTTCCTCCAGCAGCTGCAGGTGTTTCAATGATCACAGGATCTTCTCCTTCCCAGAGGCTACTGAAGATTAGAAAGAAAAAAAATGCACTGGAGATGAAATGTTCTCTGAGCTCATGCTGTCCTCCCGCACTAACAGAGCACAGACAAATGCGTGGAGGCAAATAATGTCAGAGTGCAGGAAAGCACAAAATGACCGGGAGGAAAGGTGGCGTGCTGAAGAGAGTAAGTGGCGGGCTGAAAACAGGGCTGAAGCTCAAATGTGGTGGGATCGTGATGAGAGGAGGCAGGATTCAATGCTGAGGCTGCTGGAGGACCAAACCAGTATGCTCCAGTGTATGGTTGAGTTGCAGCAAAGGCAGCTGGAGCACAGACTGCCACTACAGCCCCTGTGTAACCAACAGCCCTCCTCCCCAAGTTTCATAGCCTCCACACCCAGATGCCCAAGAACGTGGTGGGGAGGCCACCGGCCAACCAGCCACTCCGCCACAGAGGATTGCCCCCAAAAAAGAAGGCTGGCATTCAATAAATTTTAAAGTTGTAAACTTTTAAAGTGCTGTGTGGCATTTTCCTTCCCTCCTCCACCACTCCTCCTGGGCTACCTTGGTAGTCATCCCCCTATTTGTGTGATGAATGAATAAAGAATGCATGAATGTGAAGCAACAATGACTTTATTGCCTCTGCAAGCGGTGATCGAAGGAGGAGGGGAGGGTGGTTAGCTTACAGGGAAGTAGAGTGAACCAAGGGGCGGGGGGTTTCATCAAGGAGAAACAAACAGAAGTTCACACCGTAGCCTGGACAGTCATGAAACTGGTTTTCAAAGCTTCTCTGATGCGTACCGCACCCTCCTGTGCTCTTCTAACCGCCCTGGTGTCTGGCTGCGCGTAACCAGCAGCCAGGCGATTTGCCTCAACCTCCCACCCCGCCATAAACGTCTCCCCCTTACTCTCACAGATATTGTGGAGCACACAGCAAGCAGTAATAACAGTGGGAATATTGGTTTTGCTGAGGTCTAAGCGAGTCAGTAAACTGCGCCAGCGCGCCTTTAAACATCCAAATGCACATTCTACCACCATTCTGCACTTGCTCAGCCTGTAGTTGAACAGCTCCTGACTACTGTCCAGGCTGCCTGTGTACGGCTTCATGAGCCATGGCATTAAGGGGTAGGCTGGGTCCCCAAGGATACATGTAGGCATTTCAACATCCCCAACAGTTATTTTCTGGTCTGGGAAGAAAGTCCCTTCCTGCAGCTTTTGAAACAGACCAGAGTTCCTGAAGATGCGAGCATCATGTACCTTTCCCGGCCATCCCACGTTGATGTTGGTGAAACGTCCCTTGTGATCCACCAGAGCTTGCAGCACTATTGAAAAGTACCCCTTGCGGTTTATGTACTCGGCGGCTTGGTGCTCCGGTGCCAAGATAGGGATATGCGTTGTGTCTATGGCCCCACCACAGTTAGGGAATCCCATTGCAGCAAAGCCATCCACTATGACCTGCACATTTCCCAGGGTCACTACCCTTGATATCAGCAGATCTTTGATTGTGTGGGCTACTTGCATCACAGCAGCCCCCACAACAGATTTGCCCACTCCAAATTGATTCCCAACTGACCGGTAGCTGTCTGGCATTGCAAACTTCCACAGGGCTATCGCCACTCGCTTCTCAACTGTGAGGGATGCTCTCATCTTGGTATTCATGTGCTTCAGGGCAGGGGAAAGCAAGTCACAAAGTTCTATGAAAGTGCCCTTACGCATGCGAAAGTTTCGCAGCCACTGGGAATCGTCCCAGACCTGCAACACTATGCGGTCCCACCAGTCTGTGCTTGTTTCCCGAGCCCAGAATCGGTGTTCCACAGCATGAACCTGCCCCATTAGCACCATGATGCATGCACTGGCAGGGCCCATGCTTTCAGAGAAATCTGTGTCCATGTCCTGATCACTCACGTGACCGCGCTGACGTCGTCTCCTCGCCCGGTATCGCTTTGCCAGGTTCTGGTGCTGCATATACTGCTGGATAATGCGTGTGGTGTTGAATGTGCTCCTAATTGCCAAAGGGAGCTGAGCGGCCTCCATGCTTTCCTTGGTATGGTGTCTGCACAGAAAAAAGGCACGGAACGATTGTCTGCCGTTGCTCTGACGGAGGGAGGGGCGACTGATGACATGGCTTACAGGGTTGGCTTCAGGGAGCTAAAATCAACAAAGGGGGTGGCTTTACAGCAAGGAGTATTTCAGGCAGGACTTCACGGAGGGTTCCAATAAGAAATGGTGCAACTAAGTTATTGTTCTTATTGGAACAAGTTGGTTAGTCTGGCCTCTGATTGATACATGGCTAGATTTACCTCGCTGCACCTTCTCTGTGAGTGACTACAGTGTGACCTAGAGGAATGAGTCCCCTAGACAGGGGAGGGAGGGAAGAAAACGAGTACAAAACAAATCTGGTCTATTTCTTGTTTTGATCCACTCCATCTATCTTTTACATCTTTGGCTGGCAGCAGACGGTGCAGAAGGACTGCATGCCATCCACATCTCATGGCTGCTCAGCAGAAGATGGTACAGTACGAATGCTAGCCATCCTCATCTCTTGCCTGCCCGGCAGAAGATGGTACAATATGACTGCTAGCCATCCTCATCTCTTGCCTGCCTGGCAGAAGATGGTACAGTACGACTGCTAGCAATCCGTATCGCCTGCCTGCTCACCATAAGACGGTTCAATAGGACTGACTGCAGGATTAAAGAGAATGACCTGGTCAAGTCACCCCAAATTTAGTCCCGGCGCCCATGTCTGCCCAGGTGCTCCCAGCCGACGTGGCCAGGAGCACCTCGGACACGACGATGACGGCTACCAGTCGTATTGCACCGTCTGCTGCCACAAGGCAAGGGGTTGCTGCTACTGTGTAGCAATGCCGTACCGCGTCTGCCAGCACCCAGGAGTCATAGAGTGACGGTTACCTGAGAGGGCTCCATGCTTGCCATGGTATGGCGTCTGCACAGGTAACTCAGGAAAAAAGGCGCGAAACGATTGTCTGCCCTTGCTTTCACGGAGGGAGGGAGGGAACGGGGGCCTGACGATATGTACCCAGAACCACCCGCGACAATGTTTTAGCCCCATCAGGCATTGGGATCTCAACCCAGAATTCCAATGGGCAGTGGAGACTGCGGGAACTGTGGGATAGCTACCCACAGTGCAACGCTCCGGAAGTCGACTCTAGCCTCAGTACTGTGGAAGCGCTCCAGCGAGTTAATGCACTTAATGCACTTGGAGCATTTTCTGTGAGGACACACACACTCGAATATATAAAACCGATTTCTAAAAAACGACTTCTATAAATTCGACCTTATTCCGTAGTGTAGACATACCCTAAGGCAGCCTACAGGAGCACTGCTGCCAGCAGGGGGCTAGTAAGTGCCGCAGGGGGCGGGAGAGAGTGGGTCTTTGGGTAGGTTTGGGCTGGCACTGGGGGGGTGGGAGGGTGCTGGGATTTAGAGTTTTGGGGGTGCTGTAGCACCCCAGGGTTTAGGTAGGGCTCAGCTCCAGGGGTCGGGTCCAGCTGCCCAGCCCTGTGGGGGGGATATCAAGGTCCGGCCACGGGCTGCCCGGCCCTGCGTGGTGGGGATCCTGGGGTCCAGCCACACAGGGCAGAGGGACTGTCCCAGGGTCCAGCTGCTCAGCCCCACACCTCACAGGGATGTGTGTCCCGCAGTCTGGCCACCCGGGCTCACAGCACGTGCGGGGCGGAGGGTGTCCCACGGTGGTGTCCCATGGTCCAGCCACCCAGCCCTGGGCAGGAGTCTGGCATCTGGCCCCACTGCAGGGTCCAGGGTCCAGCTGCCCGGTCCCATCTGGGGTTCCAGGTCCCAGTTCCCGGGCCCAGCGCTCTGCTTCTGGCCCTGCTCTGGGCAGGGGCACTAGGCAGAAGGGACTGTGGAGGGGTTTGGGGTGTGTGTGCAGTGGTTCTCAGCCTGCGGCCCATGTAACACATTGTGGGCTGCATATGCAGCCCATAATGGTAAACAGGTTGAGAACTACTGTGCTCATATGCATGGAAAATAGGAGATGGGAGCGGTGTTGAAGCCCCCCACCCTGGTTTTATGTGGGGTCCCAACTGCCGGCCCCACTCCCGGCCACGCACACACATGGAGTCCTGCATCACGGCTGCTGGCCCCATGCCCAGGAGTCCTGGCTGCCAGTCCTGCATCTGACTGTGCACTCAGGGTCCCAACTTCTGGCCCCACTCCCGGCCCCACATGCAGGGCCCTCCGCTACTGGCCCCATGCCTGTCCCTAGCTGTGGCCCCAGCCTCAGCCCCCTTATCCCTGTCCCCTGCTCCTGGAGACATGGCCCTGCTCCTGGCCTCAGCGGAGGTGGAGGTGGAGGGGCAGGAGATAAAAAGGTTGGGGACAGTTTTGCTGGCTTTCAGCACCCCCACTATAAAAAGCATTCCAGTGCCACTGACCCTGCTTGGGCCTGGGCCTGAGGGCTTCAGCCCTGCGCAGCAGGGCTCAGGTTACAGGCCCCCTGCCTGGGGCTGAAGCCCTTGAGGTTTGTCCCCCCTCCCAGGGCAGTGGTGCTTGGGCTGGCTTGAGCTTTGGTCCTCCCTCCTGGGGTCGTGTAGTAATTTTTGTTGTCAGAAGGGGGCTGCGGTGCAATGAAGTTTGAGGACCCCTGGAGTAGAAAATTACAAAGGTGAGGACAAACGCTTCAGTGTTTACAATGAAGAAGAATCCTTACTTAAAACATAAGTGAAACAATGTAACAAGTTGTGGGGGGGAGGTGGCTGTGTTTTTTGTTTTGTTTTTTGTCCTAAATGTTTACATATTAGGCAAGGAAGAAATTTGCTTTAACTGATTACCTCTAAGTGCTCATAACCAATATGTTGATCAAAATGATCAATAATTATTAGGAAAAAATAAGAAGCCAGTGAGAACACAACTGAAATGGATCACATAATACAAAGATGCTTTGTACTGAAATTGCGGTATTCCTATCCGACCCTTTTGGTGGAAAAATAACTTTGTGCTCTAAGCTACCCAAAGGAAATGTGAAATGACTGCTTAATGTTTATGTCCACAGAAACAGTTTCAAATACAGGACAAAACTAGCAGATTCTTCAAGAGAAAATACAAGTCAAGAAACTGACTAGAACAATCACTGCTAACCTGCAGGAAATACACAGAACATTATGTTAAGGAATTCTGCAGTGGGAACAAAACCTCTGTAGAATCCAGAAACAATTTGCTTTGCACAGTTGTGGTCTTTATTACATAATCAGTCCAACAATGAAAAGAGAATTACAGCTCAAGATTTACTGTGTTCAAAAATGTTACCCTTCGTTGGACAAAAGCCCCCTTCAAAGCGTCTTTGCCAGATGAAGTGTGTTACTCTTGTACATGAGAGCTTATCACCTTTGTTTGCTTTTACATTTTAATTTGCCTTGGAGCACTAGATCTTTAGCTGTGAAGAATATTTTAAATATGTTCTCATTGGTATTTCTGTTGCATAAAAAATATGGAAATACGATAAAGTGCTGATAGCTGAGCATCCTCATTTTAACTCTTAAAAACCAATATTTTGCAGACTGACAAGCAGTGAATGATCAGGAGAATTTACCTAGCATCTTTAATTCAAAATATCCCACAGAAATAGGGTGAATTGGGAAGTTAGAGAATGGTTAGGCTCAAAACCCAAAATAAATAATGGACAGGGATGCCTATGGCCTGGCGATGAAACCAGTTTAAAAACTACCCCCAGATTTGCCACATCCATAAGCCTGGTCTACCCAAGGACATTTCTGCTAAAATTTCCCACCATGGCTAGCACTTGTGCATACTTCTAACTACGCTTACAGGGAAGTAAGTTGAAACCCAAACTTTTCTGTCCTTCCATAGCTGCTGCTTAGGATTTCAGATTCAGAACAGGACAGACAAGAACTAGGTCTTCCATAATAATTCATCACTCAGGTCTGTGACCACATTACCCAGAGAACTTTCTACAGGCCAGGACATCTCTCTACTGTGCCAGTGTAACTGAGATGTGGGCCTGGTCCCTAGAATGTTCCTGGAGGAGGAAGCTCCTGCCTATCACAGACTTTTAGGAGACAAATGATAAGTGTAAAATATGAGGAAAAAAGAGGTAGGATAATCTTTCAAATGCAGTGTTGCATCTCCAAATGGTGGATGTTGGACAGGGCTAACCCTCAGGACGTACAGCACCCTAATGAAATACAGCCATGATTTTGGGTTGTCTAACCACTGCTGTCTTAAAAGGGACCTGATTTTTAGATGGCCAGTGCTCAGGAGCTACTGAATGTTATGCTACTTTCAGATGTCTCAAGTCTGGCACCCAGAATCACTTATAATTAAATCACAGGATGTTTTATGTTAAAGCCCATGTAACATTATAAAAACCTGGGGCAAAGAATGATGTATGTGATGGGCAAGCTCTCTCTAAAACAAAACAAATTGTTCCAAATGCACAAAACTCAGGAAAAATCAATTGATGTTACTTGTGATTAGTTTAAATCAACCCTCACTCCCAATTTAATGATGTTCTAAGGGGCTCCCACTCCAAAGTCATGCCAAAGCAACTTGGAGTTGGAGAGGAGGTCTATCTAAAGAGGCAGGCCTATATAAAGAAGCATAGTTCTTTCTATCACCATCCTTCCACCTTGAGTAACAAATAGATATATAACTAATAAGAATAATTACCTTCATTTCCCCTCTCCTTCCCAGCAGAAGTATCCTATTCAAGTCAAAGGCTTTACATTGTAATGTTGATATAGTACAATCTTCTGGAAAGCCCACACAGAGTTGAATTAATAGTTGGAATAAGTCTATTCTGCATTTAAACTAGGAGAAATAAAGCTGATACCTCTTAGTCCGGATGAAATGTCTTTTAAGCTGGACAAAGCCAATCCCTCTTAGAAGCTTCTCCCCCAACCCCCAAAAGATATTACTAGCTCACTCAAGGAAGCTCACTCAAGCTACTCCCAAGAGAAAGTGGGACTTAGGGAAAAAATGAAGTTCAATTAAAAAAATTTGCTCAGTTTTGATACCTAGATTAGTCCTAGATAAGAGAGGCAGGAAATCAAAACTGGTGCTGTGTCAGCATGCTAGCCAGCCAAATAAGAAAAGCTTAAAATGTGTGTTCAAATGCATTTGAGAAACTGAAAATAAGATTGGAGGGGACACTGTTTGACTATCTGTATTCTGGTCTTTTTTGGGGGGGGGGAGGGGAAATCACATATTTTTCCTAAAACTGAGGAAGGTCCCACTGCTGAAATGGGTTTCTATTTCTGTATGCTGCAGGAAGGAAGATAGGGCACAGAACTGCTATCTTCACTCAGGCAAAACTCCCATTGACATCAATAGTTTTGCCTGAGTAAAAACTGCAGAATTAATCTCAGAGTCTGTAAGGGCACACATAACTCAGAGGGCCCACCAAGCAGACAGAAGTAGAGTAAATTTATAGCAAGACAAACTATTTGGATTGTCAATCTGTGTGGATTTGAAATGGACAAAATGGCAAACTATACATATGCTGAGAACATCCAGTTCCTCCAAGTGTAATTGCTTGAGGTTTTGAGAAATCCCATAATATGAATATTCTTGAAGAAACCTTTCAGTAATCAGAATTCACATGTTTATCTTTTTATTTCTTGGTTTACTTTTTTGTAATAGTATACTAAAACCAGAACAGTATTTCTAGACTCAATCTAGACTAATTGAAAATGCTAGGCATGTGAGCTGCCCTTTGGCCAAACCAAAGTCCTCTTGCCAAAATAAAAATCTATCCTGATTTTCAGAGGAGATGTAACAGATATAAGTAGCTGTTACAAACTGCTTAATAAAAACCAAAAAGAAAGTGAATAAATAGACGCTCAAAGTGGGAAGCAAGTTTTTATAGAGTGCTCAGTGATTTAATACCAGGGTTTCTTAGGGAGTCAATTGATGTTGAGCATCTTATGTTACAGTATATCTGCCCAGTGCTTGAAAGAAAGGTAGAATACACAGTTATAAATGTTCCCAGAGCATAAAGATTGCAGAGTGACAAATCCAGAGCTCTAAAGTCTTCCCACTAGATTTCCATGAGTACAAGAGTCTACTAACTTTCCATCTGCAGTTTCAATGGAATTGAATGTAAATCAACTGGCTCCAAATGAGGTCCCAAAGGTACTATGCAATCAATTCTTAGGCATGTATTAAACTTCTAAGTATCCAACAGCATTTATCTTACTGACAGACCAAACTTCTAAATATGTGACAGCTAAAAGGGAGAAGATACTGACTTGGAGAGCAAATTATCTTGAAGATCTGGCAAAGTCTTTCACGACCCTGGCAATGACTTTTGGGTTCGTTGTTCAAACCCTTCAAGAACGAGAACAGTCATAGAGGCCTGTTTGCTCCCTCCACTTGATTTTTTTTTCTCCTAGTCACTGAACAAAGCCACAGTTTTTCAGAATTTAAATAGACTGATTTGTTCGGGTGATACAAATACACCCAGCTCTTGGTAGGGTCTGAGTCTAAATGTTTTCCAAGAGATACAATCACAAGTACAAGCACTTTGGGTGAAATCCTGGCTCAGCTGGAGTAAATGGCATAAATCCCATTGACTCTAATGGGGCCAATATCTCAACCATCATTTAAAGGCCCGTAAAGAGTCATTTGTGATTAAGAATAGACAAGTGGCTCATTACCTATCGCCAGGAGCTGCAGAGCGCCATTTAAAGTGGGAGGGAGGCCATAGATTTGCTCCATACATTATGTTCATCATTTTTTCACAGTGGATAGGTTCAAGTTGATATTAAAATTGGTACACCTGGACTGATTATGGTATTAGATGGTCAATTGTGATTGAAAATTAATTCTTTGAAATGGTATGCTGTACTACTTCATACTGAATTATTCTAATTTGTATTTACCCCAAAATATTGGTCAATTTAATAAAAATAAAATGACCAATGTTTATTTTTACCATTTCTAGGCTAAACCATCTACAATAGCACTGTCCAAAAGAAACATTACAAAAGGGCAGCGGTAAATAACGTCCCTACTGATGTTTTAATACAATATGATCACAATCATTTGACGTGGTAAATTCAAATAATATC
The DNA here is from genome assembly GCF_965140235.1 of Caretta caretta. NCBI lineage: Eukaryota > Metazoa > Chordata > Testudines > Cheloniidae > Caretta > Caretta caretta. Next base: position 136,361,038 of record NC_134207.1, read on the forward strand.
TTAGAGAGATAATACACTACAAGCATTTAACATGGTTACTTTGGAACAGAATGAAACTGAAAACACTCACCAAGAGAGCAGATTCAAGGGAGGAGGTAGAGTCCCGGTGGGGCAGGCAGGGCGGCTGCTCTTCACCTACTCGAACTCCGGTGATGCGAGGTGGCAGTGACAGTCCCCCGGCCCAGCAGCCATCCCTATCAGGCCACAATGGCTGAGCAGGACCTGGCTTCTACCCAGACTTGCTTCTTTGGGGTGCCACCACTTCAGTCTGGCCCGTGAGGGGCTTGGGAAGGTTCCAGTTCCAGCAGTTTGGAAAGTGGCATTACTATTGGCTGGGCAGCAAGTTTGGCCCAGACAATTGTAATGGAGGCAGAAGGGAAGAGCACGGAGCTGCAGCTTCTGACAGCTGGGATGAGTGGCATGTCCACTGCTGCGCAAAGCGCTGTGTGAGCCAGGTGCTGGGGCCCCCTACATGTGTGTTTTCCATGTGCTTATTTAAAAAGAGGTTGGGTCCTGGGCTGGATGGCCCCCATGGCTCTGCAGTCTATGCCTATCACCACTGGCAGAGGCCAGGAGATCACCAGACAGCTGGGAATGGTGCAACTCTGTTTGGTCGTAGTTCAGGAGTCTGTTAGCAGTTTTAATATGAACCCCATTGTCTGTGGTTTATAACTCGGATGGAACCAGTCTATCTGGGCTAACATAAGTACGTGCCCCAGGAACAAATGTGAATTTCCTGGATTTTGTCTGGTTTGGACACACAAGTTTAACTTGAATTTGACCTAGCATTTTAATTTTATTTCTCTTAATTTTCCCAGGCAGTGGGATATTAGTACTGTTGTGTTCTTGGTCTGCTTTCTATCTCTCTCTCTCTTGTAATTGGGTTTATTATTTCATATCAATAGAACTCTGCTTGTATCTGTGACTTGCACTTTTCTGTTAAGAGCCAAAAAGGACGCTGATAGTCACAGGAAAGAAAAGAGCATTGAATGGTTTCATGTCCATGTCTGTACTAGTTCACCTTGTTCTGCTTCTGAATACAGAAATGTCATAGCCAGCATTCTTCTTGGAATTTGTTTCATTCGGACTGTTTTTGAGAGTTTTTCTTTTTGGGTCGTTCTGCATTTCTTCAAGGGAAAAGAGCCAAGTTTGTGGTAATGTGAATGATAATTTTATCAGTTGACTTAGTTGAGTGAGAGCCAGCAAGTGTTGGCTGTTTTCAAATAGCTGCCTGAGGCTATAAGCTTATTGTCCTTGGAGGATATGTGCCTTATGATTGCAAAGCTGATGCACAGCCTTGAGCCTTATTGGTCTCCTTGACTGCTCCTAGGAAACAAAGTAAGGAGAAGCCATCTTCAGCTGGCTGCACTCCCTTCTATCTGACATGGACCTAGTCACACTGTGAGTGTGAGTCCTCCAGGCTCTATTACAGGAATGTGCTATAAATATGAAATAATGGCCACAAGGAAACTCCAATTAGTTCAGCAAGATGAGGTCTGCCTTTAATAGGACAGACCCAGAAGAGCACATCATTTCTAACCCTTGCTTCCTGTGAAGCACTGTCTCAATGTAGAGATCAGGACTCTAGTGTAGAAAACACTGAATAGAGTAATTCCTGACTTGGAGGGTCTCTCTTTCCACCTCGACAACTGTGATAGTCAAGCAGTAGAGGGTAAGAAGTACATAGGCTAGCAGAGTAGAGGGCAGGAACTGAAGGCAGGGATTATTCTACAGCAGGCCTTGACTGCATAATGCCACCCCACTGGACATCAGAATGAGTTCAGTCCTCAGCACTTATATAGCAGAAATGATTTCCTTATGAACAGTAACCACTTTAGAGTGGCCTGGCAGAACTCTCATAGATTTAATAAAAATAATGAAGAAAAGCAATACTATAAAAAATTCCTTCTTTCATATATTCAGAGAGGTAGAGAACAAAATTCTCTGTGTCACAAAATTCTGAGTGTCACAAAATTCTGTATGAGCTAGATCTGGGCAAAGAATTGAGAGGAAAAAAATATTTGCACAACTCTCTGGTAACGTCTCTAGCATATTTAGATTCAGCCATTTTTGTCTCGCTTTTTATTTACTCGCAAATGTTTGAGAAAAAGCAAAGTTTGGTTTGTGTGAATGTTGGTTGAAAGTGATTTCAGGATTGCAGCTAAAACTTGTTTAGAAAAAACAAACTGGTTTCAGCTGGAAATGGAAGCAGCATTGCAGCCATCTGGGAAATTAATACTTGGGTTCTGTGAACATAGGAGACAAGCTAGGCAAAAGGGGGAGAACTGAGAGGAGAATGGAAGAAAGATGAATGGCAAGGAAGGTGGAGAAAGAGGGCATTTGGGAGGGATGATTGGGGATGCATATCTGAATTAAAGAGGACAGAGGAAGTCAAAAAGTGCTGGGAGGGCCAACTCCTCATGAGTGTGGGTTCGCTTCAGAGATCGCAGGGAATAGTACTTTTGCAGCTTCCAGCTTCTGAGAGAGAGGAGTGAACTCAGTATAGCCAGGACATCTCAGCACTGTGGCCTCACCAAAGGGTCTAGCTCCAGGCCTTGATGAAAGAGAAGCTGTTGCTTTTCCTCAGCAGCAAGTATAGTGTCTAGCCAGAAGGGGAATCAGTGCCCACCCCAGGAGAAGTGGCAATAGTGGAATACTGTATGTGGGCTGAGACACTGAACAGTGTTTCTCCAAACACTCCTGTGCGGAAGATTTGCACTGAGGCAACTGATTGAGGATGATGCACAAATACTGGTGACTGCATTCTATCCAACTGGGTCCAAGCATGCTCATGTGACTGTTAAATGGTTGGTGGCTGGCAGTGACTGTGCTGAATGGTGGCAGTCCTGGCAATTCTTCAAAAAAAAAACTTCAAAACCAGACTCCAACAAGAGACTGCTGAATTGGAATTAATTTGCAAACTGGATACAATTAACTTAGGCTTGAATAAAGACTGGGAATGGATGGGTCATTACACAAAGAAAAACTATTTCTCCCCACTGTTCTTCAGATGTTCTTGTCAACTGCTGGAAATGGCCCACCTTGATTATCACTACAAAAGGTTCCCTCCCCCTTCTGCCCCCCCACTCTCTTGCTGGTAATAGCTCACCTTACCTGATCACTCTGGTTACAGTGTGTATGGTAACACCCATTGTTTCATGTTCTCTGTGTATATAAATCTCCCCACTGTATTTTCCACAGAATGCATCCAATGAAGTGAGCTGTAGCTCATGAAAGCTTATGCTCAAATAAATTTGTTAGTCTCTAAGGTGCCACAAGTCCTCCTATTCTTTTTGCAGATACAGACTAACACGGCTGCTACTCTGAAACCTGTCCTCACTGAGAGGCTTGAAGACTCCAACAAGCGTTTAAGAGGTGTTACCTTTGCAGCATCTGGTTGAAGTATAAGCAACAGTTCCCCAAAATACAGAGCGCGTAGTCTGTCATGCCCCACACCTCCAAATTAATAGCAGCTTTAAGAACATACAATAGGAAGCAAGGCCAAGCAGGCTAAAGACAGTAAAAGATTCCAGTGCCTGTAGTTAGAGGAAAGACTGGACAAAGATTTTACATTGGATTCTAATAAGGCTCAGGCTCCGCTGCATACCCAAGGGGAACTGGGTTCCAGAGAAGTATTTGCCTCAAGGAACCCCGCTCCTGGCACTTGTGAATGTCTCCCTCGGGACATGCAGCTGAAGCATTCATCTGAATATAGATGTTGGTTCCATGGAAGGGTATGGTGAAACCTGGCTTTGTAGATAGAAGGTTCTACTATTCGAAATCTCAGATGAGTGATCTGAAGTCTGAATTTAACTGAGGAAAAGTACAGTATATGTTTTTTTACAAACCCTTATAGCTGCGAGGACAAAATCCTTCCAAAATTGATACCATACGTGCAGATTAAAAACAGGCTCTAAGCCAAATCCTCCTCCTCAGTTTCATTGGTGCAACCTCACTAACTTCCATAAAATTGTACTGGGGAGGTGGAGAAGAGAGTTTGTCCCTGTGAGTGCTGCACTGGAAGGGGCTCACTCTCTCTTGCATTTGGTGGCCTAGCTATTAAATGTTGTAAGACTTGGATCAGTTTACTGCTCTGACAATTATTAGTGTGTATATAGGGCACCCTTAGTTAGTTTTCCCATTACCATGAGTTAAATGGTAATATCATGAATATCTTCACAGTCTAATAATAGGGAATACCTGCACATACCTTACATCATGGCAGTAAAGTAAGTTATATTTTTTTTGTAAAACGTGGCTAACTGTGTAGAGATATGGATATCTATAGTGCTTTAGATAAAGATATAGAGTGAGAGGAATTATCCATGGGATAAAGTCCAGAACTGTGGGATAAATTGTATTTCTTGTGCACATCTGACCACCTCACTTGTACTCTGCCCACTAATCCATCTCCAATGGTAACTATTCTAACATTCCATGTCTTCCAGCAAACAGCTGCCAATTTTTACGTCAACCTGCGCCAAAAGTGTTTCCACACTTCTCCAAAGCATGTAACATCCTATTAAAGTTACATTGGCCTGAGGCCCAGTATGGGCCATACTCAAGGCTGGACCATTCAGAGATTAAGGTCTGTCTCACAATTTCGAGAAGTTATCTTCTTACCACTGGCCTAAAGCTACTTATATCTTTGATATCATGCACATATTTTTTTCAGCCAAGATTCCCCGCTTCCCAATGAAAGATATAGCAGTTGTTTGTAGCCTCCATATGTCCCGAGACACTGCAGCTTCAAAAACGACATTTTTATGTATAGAAAAGTCATTTTGGGGGGCATCTCCAAGGCCTGAGAAGTTGGACTCATGGTATGGGACACCTGGTTTTACAGGATGGGGTATACAAAAAGAGTCCCCAATAACATGTTTTAAAAATTCCTAAAACATTTATAAGACAGTTGCTCCTTTAATATATGCAGCATATTAGGCACAAAGGATATTACAACAACCTTAAGATTGCAAAGTCAAGCACACAGAAGTTTGGAAGTGCCACAGTTAAGATTGCCTGTGCAACCTGAATTTGGCCACCTTGAGCATATGCATAATGCTACAGTCTTTAATTACATGATCACATCCCACTTTTCCAGAGGAAATAAGCTTGAGCATGCTCAGTGAGATTCTTGGAGATTTCTAAAATCTAAGAAATCTCTGAGCACATGCCAACTGCAATTTTTTCAAAGGCTTATAACTTGGCCAACTTTGGACAGATTTTCACAGGGACAGGAAAAGGCATGTCCCTGACAGATACCGTCCCTGCCAAATTTCAAGCCCGTGCTCTAAAGCCTGAGGGCACTGGGCTTTTCAAAGAAAAGGTCACCAGACTTTAAAAAAAAAATTGCAAAATTTATTTTCCCCAGCCTCATTCTTGGAAACAACTGAACTGTTTTGACTGAAATTTTCCAAAACATATCAGCCTGAGGCAGACATCTGGCATGGAAAATTTCTGGCCAAACAGCTAAATTGGCAGAGTTATAAATAACTGAAAGCCAGGTTTTATAATGTGAAGTGGTGGGCAACGTTAGTAAAAGGCAACACTACCAACCCCATCTATAATACAAATTCGTGCTGTTGTGGTGTGGTGTAAAAGATGCATCAACACATCTTTGGAATGACCTGCAGAACTCATGCATAGCTCTGACACTCACGAGTAGTACACATTTGGCATTTTAAGCAGTTATACATTTCTACAGGCACTACAGAGCAACAAGTAGGGCTTCTAAATCAGATGATGCTGGAACCCCCAATTTCCACTGGGGGAAATTTCAGGTATGTGAATACTCCACTGAGCTCAATGGGACTGTCCACATGCAGGAGTGGGACCTTAATGTAAGTGCAGGTCTAGAGGAGTAAAACAACAGAAAATAGAAAATATTTAAGTTATAAATCAGCCAAAGAGGTCTCTGCTTATTTTCTATAACTATTAAGTCAAATATAATACATTTATTTAAGCAAGTTTCACCTTGAAAAACATATAGTATTTCCAAGTAAGCTTTTGAAAAGACACATATTCCCACTGGCACAGAGACAAAAAGTGCATAAATGCAAATACTGCAAATTTACCATAACATATGCAAACCAGTTTGTTTATAATGACATCAGCCATGGACTACTGCTGTAAAAAGCTCAGAAACATTTAGTGTTTTGTTAGATTCTTATGTAGCCAAATGAATTTCCCCCTATGGCTCCATATTGGTTTTTGAATAAAACTAGTCACATTGCTGTCTTCTTGTCATGACACAAGATATGTCAAGTCTGTAAAGTCTATTTGTAGCCATAGAATGTGTGTCAAATTAGGTTACCGATACCATGTAAACATTTCCGTTGAGATACTGATGATTTCACATAGGCACATTGTGACCAAGATTTTCAAAAACAGGTGCTTAAAGTCCCCAGTCCATATTTAGGCACCTGGATAAGTGTTCTCATTTCCAGGGGACGTCCAACTCCCCAAGATTGCCTTCCACTGTTATTATACAGAAACCTGTGCACCAGTCAACTGCACCCCAGCGGAACGCCATTCAGTGGCATGGTGAGTGCCTTCAGAGTGCCCACCACCTCCTAGAAAGGGCTAACAATCTTGCAGACTCAGACCTATAATTTCTTATTATTCATCTGTATTACTGTGGTAGTTAAAGGGCCCATCAGAGATCAGAGACCCATTGTGCTAGGCAACGTACACACATATTAGTAAGAAACAGTCCCTGCTCTGAGGTACTTACAGTTTATATAAACAAGACAGACAAAGAGAGAGAAGGGAAACAAAGGCACAGAATGAGGAAATGACTTGCCTGAGACAACATGGCTGACAAATGGCAGAGCCAGATGCAGAATCCTGGTCTCCTGCCACCCAAGTCCAGAGCCCTGTGCATTAAACTTCACAGATTCTAAATTGCTGAAATGCTGCAGATTCTCTCAGCATTAAAGGTGATGTATAAATCTAAATTATTTATTTCGGCCAAATATTTCTAATTTGGAAACCTAAAATAAGATAGTAACTAATGATGGTATAAAAGGTCAAACATAAATTAAAGACTGACTAATTTTCCTTTAAGTCACTTTATTCTATAAAAAGTGATATATATTACAGTCATCAAGCACATTAAAAAAAAAATCTGACTGGTGGATGTGGGATAAAAGAGAATTAAAATGCCATGGCAGTCAGGTTTTCCAGAGTCTGGTGATAAAAACCATACCTCCCTCCCACCTTTCATCCACAAGGGACAAGTAGTACAGTGCTTAACAATGACCATACTGGGTCAGACCAATAGTCCATCTAGCCCAGTATCCTGTCTTCCAGCACTGGCCAGTGCCAGGTGCTTCAGAGGGAATGAACAGATGCTTGTACAGCGCAGTTCTGTGTATGATTAGAGAAAGACTGCAAATTTTGTGGATCCCCTCAAATATCAACCTATGGGACTCCTCATTACAAGAGAAATTGGAAGGTTTCCTCAGGGAGGAGGGGTTTCGGCCCTTCTCTCTGTGAAGGAGTGGAGAAAGTGTCTGCAGCCTGGAGGAAGACAGCCAAGTAAAGGAGCTTGTACCTATGGAGCACAAAGGATTTGACAGAGGAGTCAATCAGGTTCAGCTGGGTGAAATTTTTTTACTTTAAACTTCTTCAGCAATAAATGCAGGATTTTGGCAACATGGAAAAATTGGTTTTGCTGAAATGTTTATTATGAAATAAGAACAAGTCAAATTTTTAAAAATTGGCCTTTCAGTTAGAAATGATTTTTGATTAGAAATTTTCTTTATTTTTATTTTTAAAAACTTAAAAATGTAAAATATACTCAAAGTCTAAAGGAAATATTTTATTTCAGGTTGAATGGAACATTTTCTTTGGCCCAAAATAATTTTTTTGTCCTTTTGATTCACCAAAAGCATTGAACATTTTCATTTTTGGTCTGACCTGAAATTTTTTTTTCAACTTTTCAAAATTGCCAAGTGATCCAAAAAGTCAGTTATTCGCCCAGGTCTAGTTAGTTTGTCTGCATGTGAGAGAGGAGAGCTAGTTCAGCTTCAACTTGTTACCCACCTTGTATTCAATTAAGCTGCATGACTCTTCCCATAACCACCAGCTGAAGAACTGCATCAAGTTTTAGAGCCACTGTCTCAAGGAACCATCCTGCACACACCACCTGGCATAGCACTGGCCTTATCAGTGAGCAGCCCTTCTTTAGAACCACTTGCATTGGCAGGAATGGACTTTTGGATAGTTCAGGCAGTTGAATGACATGATAGGCAAAATATTCCTGTCAGTATTTTATTTATATAGCTGGCTTACAAAGAATGGCTAATGACTTTTTAATTGAAATCAATACAGTGAAGACATGCCAGCTAGACACTGTACAGGGGCTTACCATTCCATCATACACCAAAAAATCCTTACTGCTTTAAAATGCAGGACATTAAAACAATTACCTTGATATTTAAACTGTAATAAAACTGATTGATCTTAACATCTAATAAAGGCAGTGGTTTACAGCCTTTTTGATATCATGACCCCCTATTACAATAGAAAATAGTTCCAGGATCCCTTTGTCACCTAAGCATTAAAAAAGGGAAGGGTGGTCACTACACCATGAGATCTGTTGGCTCACCCACACCACCTGGTTGAGAACTCATGGATTAAGGAATCTGTCTATTTATTAGAACATCCCAAAGAGTTAAAGTGAGAGACACATAAATGTCCAAGTTCTTTTTTTTTTAACTCGATGCACTCTGCGCCAAATCCTAATCCCACATTCATGCATTCAACTCCTTTGTCTGTCTCAGGGCAGAATTCAGTTATTCTTTGACAGTAGACAAGTCACAAGGGGCTCATTCCAGTCAGGTGCCTACCACTCCCAACCCCAATTTGGATTCAGTGGGAGTTGAAAGCATGTAACAGCTTGGAGAATAGAGCCCACAATGATCACAACCAGAAATGGGTACTCTGTTCCAAAAAGTGCAGGACCCCTGGTTATCTGAAACTTTTCTGAACAAAACTAGCTCTCTAATGTGGCACAATAACTGCAGAATCAGGATTTACTATTAATGCTATGTAGAACAGCATTTCTCTAAGTGAATTTTTGTTAGTGCGTGCAGCAAACTAAAATTCAATGTTTATCAACTAAGGGTCATGCATCGCCCCTCGCTGCAAATTATGTTGGCTTTTTGGTAACATTTTTGGACTGTGTATGATGAGTGTAAAGTAATAACTTATGCAATCATTTCTTTTTAGATCAAGAACCATGTAGGTAGAATGTTTTAATATCTGGATTATTTATGGTACATAGTTTCTGCTTTAATACATTTTTGTGGGCTAACTTTCTCAGCACAGCCAGAGGCAATAGACAAGTGAATATAAGCATGTGGTTTGTAATATTTTTTTCTCTTAACACTTTGCACTTGTATCTTTGTTGAAAGTAGGCATTTCTCCTTACTCTACCCACTGAAATCATCAGGCTTTTAACCATTGTCTTCCTTGGAAGCAGAAACAGATCTGTAGCTGATGAGGTTGAGATAAAAATGTCACCTCTGAACCTGCAACTGTAATCATGAAAAGAATCCTTGTACCTATGCAAGGTCCACATTGGCACAGGGGTCTGCCCAGATCCAGTTGCAGGATCAGTACCTAATGGCCTGAATTTGCAGGCTTTCCACACTGAATTCGGTGGTAGTCCCATATGTGGAATGCTTGCAGGGTCAGGTCCTTAAACTGCAAAAGGTACCCCAATCCAGGATTTGGAGAGGTGGAATAAGGCAGGATACCCCCAAGATCCAAACCCCACATTCAGAGAAGACCTACATATAGCAGCAAGTCAGAGGCAGAGTGCAGATAGTTTTGCAGTGTGCACTTATTTGCTGTTAGGTGGCTGGCTGAGTTGCCTCTTTTGGGAGGAAGACAAAGGAGACAACAAATTAGGGAGAGGGGGCGTGTGTGTGTGTGCGCGTGCAGGTGTATGAAAGTGAGAGACAGAGGGCTTGTCTACACTATAAAATTAAGTTGACGTTATCAAATTCAACCTTGAACCTCAGAACTAATTAAGTCGACTGTGTGTGGCCACACCATGCTCATTGTCTCGATGGAGTGTGTCCTCACTGGCAGTGCCTGCATCAATGCACAAAGCAGTGCATCGTGGGTAGCCACCTCAAAGTGCAACTTGCCGCAGTGTGTTTTGGGAAGTTTGTGCAGTGCCTCATGGGGCCAAAACATTGTCACAGGGGAGAATGGGAACACTACATCAGCATCCCATGATGCACTCTCTTCTCTCCCTCATATCAATGGCAAACAACTCAGTGGTTTTTGCACCTTAAAACTGCTGCGTGTACGCCATAATCCCAGAAACATGGAGCCTGCTCAGTTGTGCACTCTTGCTGTGAGCATCTCAAACACCTTGCGCCTTCTCCTGCAGTATTTCCAGAGCTGAAGTAGGGTCGCCACGCGGAACATAGCGATATCCTGCAAGCAGCCCTCCTACAAGCCACTGAAATAAACAATTCACGGTTGCTGCTGGCAGTCACAGAGCAGCTGCACTCTGTTGAGAGCCATTTATGGTCCCATGCAACAAGCACTGACTGGTGGGACTGCATCGTTTTGCAGGTATGGGAGGACAAGCAACGGCTGCAGAACTTTCGAATGCAGAAGGCCACCTTCCAGGAACTTTGGGCAGAGCTTTCCCCTGCCCTGCAGTTCAGCAACACAAACACAGTTACCACTCTGAAATAAAAATGAGAGCTGCTCTGACAGTGGAGAAGTGAGTGGCAATCGCTATTTGGAAGCTTGCAACATCAGACAGTTACCGGTGAGCGGGGAATTAATTTGGAGTTGGCAAATCACCGTGGGAGCTGCTGTGCAGGGCCGTTAATCGACTTCTGCTTTGAAGGATAGTGAGTCTGGGAAATGTGCAGGACACAGCGGATGGTTTTGCCGCGATGGGGTTCCCTAATTGCGGTGGGGCGATAGATGGCACTTATATTCTCATCTTGGCACCAGACCACCTTGCCAAAGAGTACATTAACCGAAAGGGATTCTTTTCAATGGTGTTGCAAGAGCTGGTGGATCACAGGTCCTTATGCTGCATACCACAATGATGCCAGCAGAATTAATTCAGGAGTTATGTAGGAAAGTGTCCTACCATGGTGGAAGAAATAAGACAGCCCTGCCCACAAACCTTCTGCAAAGGATTGCACAGTACCTCCATGACGGTTTCCTAGAGATATCCACAGAGGATTCCCGGGCTATCCCAGTCCACATAAACAGCCTTTTTCAGGGGCCACCCTCTGCGTAGCTGGAGTGGCCTCCTGTAAGCAGAGAGCCACAGCACCTCGCTTTTTCTTCACAGTAAACGTGCAATACCACCAAATGTGTGTGCCCGCTAAAGTTTAACTGGACTTTGATTGTAACTTTATACAGAGGTGCCTTCCCTGGCATCACGGTCGGCCACCGTGATGTTCTGCAACCCACAGGGCTCCAGGATTAAAAAATATTTCCTGGCTCTTGGGGAGAATGGATCCACCGCTTGCCTGTATCCCATTCTCCTCCTCATTCACCATATCATCCTCCCAGTTGTCCCTAGACTCACACACCTGTAAAGTGTCCATGTTGCTTGTGGGGTGCTGGTAGGGTCACCCCCCGAGAATCGCATGCAACTCGTTGTAGAACCAGCATGTGTGGGGTTCAGCAACAGAACGACTGTTCACCTCCCTTGCCTTCTGGTACGCTAGGCGAAGTTCTTTTATTTTCACACGGCACTGCTGTGTGTCTCTCGTGTAGCCCTTCTCCCTCATTCCATGAGTGATGTTTGCATAGATGTCAGCATTTCTTCTGCTGGAACGGAGCTCTGCCTGCACAGACTCTTCTCCCCACACAGTGATGAGATCCAACACCTCCTGTGCAGACCAGGCTGGAGTGCATTTGGGGCGTGCAGTCTCCACAATCAGCTGTGCTCAAGGTGGCACGCTCCCAATGCTGCTCATACAGGAAATGGGAAATCAAAAATTCCTGGGGCTTTAGCAGGGTAGGGGCTGTTTCCTGTGTACCTGGCTGCAGTGCAGCAGAGTCGAGAATGATCTCCAGAGTGGTCACAGATGAACATTGTGGGACACCACCTGGAGGCCAATTAAGTTGAATTACATGATGCTGCATCTGCACTACCTCGTAGTCGACTCATAAAAATCGACTTTAGAGGCGACTTAGGTTGGCGTAAAGGACCTGATAGTCTAGACACATACATTAACAGATCAACTTAAGGTGGCTTCCTTCAACCTAACTTTGTAGTGTAGACCAGGCCAGAGAGAGGGTTAGGTACATCAAAGACTTCAAACTCAAGAGCCCCTTATGTACAAAGGGAGTCACTTACCATTGATGTTAAAATTATTCTTTCATTATATTTTTAAACACAAGTGGAAAGAATCACACTACAACATAGTAATTTTCATTAAACGTTTTTAACAATAATTTACTGGACAGTGTATACTCTAATTTTGCAAAAAAACAAGCTTTACTAAAACAAAGCTAATACGAATATTTCCATAATTTCTAATAATTCCAGCGATTAGTTTTTTAAACAAACAAGCAATCACCTGGATAGTTTGCAAACCCAATAGTGCAGTACTGTCAACCTGAAAGTCAAACTCACTATAAACAAGAGAAGCTGCCCTCATTGATTTTCATTCTCTATGCTGAAATTCAAAAACTAAACCAACAGCATAGTGGGAAGGAAATAGGACTTCTACAGTTCTTGCAGTCTTAATAATTTAGGTAATTTGGGCAAAGAAATCGAAATGTTTTGAACGTACTTTCTGCACCTGACTTTCAGCAGAGCTGACCATTCACAACTCAAACTGAGTTCAATGGGATTAGTGGATACGCAGCATCTCTGAAAAACAGGCCCTCTGATTATTTACATTGACAGTATCCAATTTCATAAAAGTGTCCAGTTATTACACAACATCATAAAATTGACTGGCTGTCCTTGTGCAATGAGATGTGCTAGGCCCTGACTGATTCCCCCCCTCCCCCCACCACCACTATTAAGGGGGCACTTCAGAGGCTCCATAGGTGAGGTTATATCTCAATTGGTATTTACATAGAAGGAGTTTAGTCCTGCTTTCACACATTCACAATCAAATTTATTTGCAAATTTAAAACAGTCACGCTTCATAAGCATTCAGCTACATTTTCCCATCTTTTCTGGCTGAAAAGTTTCATAAACTTTCTTAAAGGAAACATTTAAAATGGAACCCTTTTTAAGATTTCCTCTGTACGTTTCACACTTCTATTGCTAAAGAGCTAACAGTCTCTGGAAACTCCAAAGTAACTTTCCACATACTGACATGTTCAGAACAGCTCAGGGAAAAGAGAGTTTTGATATTTGAACGTTGAACACAAATAAATGTATTTTAATTGTTCTCTAGTAGTTCTGACTATCTGTCCCCACACATTCCCTTTCACCCCTTGCTCCCAGGGAGCGGACAGGCATGTGGGTGGAAGCATGATGGTAGAGCAGCCGTAGCAAGGCAAAGGAGGAGGAGCCACTGCAACAACTAAGAATGGAAACATGGTGATAGTCCAGCCATGCCTTTTCCCCCTGATCATGCTGTTAATATTATTGGAGATTTTACTGGAAATGGGGACTGGAGGCTACTAGTCCTCTGTACAGATCAGTGAGACAACCCTACCAAGTAAAATAGGTGACACTGAATGGAAATATTAGAGCTTCCTATTTGGGTCAGAGAAGCGTTGCAGGCACTGACGCTTAAGCACAGAGATACTTAGGTCCTCCAGAGCTGCTGCCTCAGCTCCCTTCATCCGAGCCCCATTGTTGGGTTATATAGTGGACTGTACTTGCAAGATCAGCCCTACAGCTGGCAAACACATGCTTGACATCCCATACCCATATCCCTCTTTAACAACCCTCATATGATCTGTAGGTCCCTGTAGTATCCCTTGGGGTGGATGAATAATTAGAATTGTTTTCTAGGTTGACCTGTATTTAAAAAAAATGAAATCACTTCACAGCAGTGCCATCTACTCCAACTAAGGATGGTGGCTTTGTCAACAACACCTATCAAAGGCAACTGTCAGATGTCCTTTGTTCATAGCTTGGGGAGACATCAATCCACATCTTTAGTGCAGCTGGTTTATCATACTTCAACCAACAAGGATCAAGGAAATCTGAAGACAACAAATAATTCCATGGTTGCTTTGCACTTCCTACTTGATAGTCTTATCCAAAACGGGGGTATTCAATAGCAGTCTGTAGTTGCTGAGCTCATCAGCAGCAAGAGTTCATTTCTTGAGAAGAGGCTACCCCACAGCCTCATTGAAATCACTTAGATATCTCTGAGACAAGGAGGCACTGACCATCTTTAGCAATAATAGTCCCACTGTCTCACTACTGGCCTTTACCAGCTAGGAAGTTCATAGGTCCAAAACACAGGTAGCAATCTGACATGCTACCAACACTTCTAGAACTTTACTGAGATGGCAGTGGCCAAACTCAGAAGACTTCACATTTGTCACCTGAAGACAATGCCCTGCATCCATACTGACAGCAAGCTCTGAATAAACCTGAGTGACTTTACCTCTGAAAGAACTAGCAAATTCCTTTTATATGGAGGCTCATTAATTAAGATTATTGCCTACAGTGTATTTTTCAGTGCTTTGTCCAGACAAATTTAAAATGCCCCAAACAAATGAGATTTTTATTATTTCTCTTGGGAAAACTACTCCCCAACCAGATACAGTAGATCTTATCATTAAATAATTTCTCTTGTGCCTCCTTTTTTCCTCTCAAGTTCTTTATATTATTTTTAGCTATCCCAGATTCACACTAAATAATACCTCTTTTTCATTGATGTTCACATTTTCCAAGTTCTTAGAGTAGGATATTCTATTAATATAGTAGGATATTCTATTGATGGAGACCAAGGTGACAGGTACTGTAGAAATGTCTTAGAATTAATAATTGTATAGGGTTTACTTATCCATCATTCTAAGTTTTCATTCAATGGCCTTTCTAAATAACCCTTCATTGCTGTTTCTGGGTCCAAACTGAAACTCCAAATCCAAATTACTCATTAATTTGGCAACCAGAGAAAGCAGTCTGGATTTGGATCTCTAGTTTTGGATCAATATCTTTAGTGTTGGTTCCTGATCACAGCAAAAAACCAAAGAAATATAGCCTATTTCCTCGATCCAATTCTGATACAGCCTAAGCAGCTGGCAGTCACAAAAAAAGCATGTTATCAGATCCTGGCAGCCTCCAGTCCAACCCCCAACCCTCCCTGGACTACTTTGTATGGGACCCAGACCAAATGTCATAGAAAATTCTGTCACTATCAGATCGAACCTACCAAATTTTGAGACCCACAGGACTTTTTGGGGGGAAGGTGGAAAGAGTTATGTCTAAATTAGGCTTATAAAGGAAACTAAATCAGTTGCAATCTTAAGTATACATAGCTGTAAAATGTAACATTTACACTCAGAGTAAATCGGGAACTTGAGAAAGGACCAATGTGACTTCGATGGAGAAGGCTCCACTATTGCTATAGCCCAAGAGGAGCAGAGCAGGGAAGGGGGAGGGGGAAGGAGGAGAGACTGCTATGTGTTTACTCAGTATATGGAAACAGCAGTGGTTGCACTGTTCAGAAAGTAAGACAACAATCCTTCCCCAGTGCCACTTCAAAATAAAATTACTGTCTATTTCCTTTTCTGCCTTACTGGTTTATACATATGTAATCTAAGAACTGTCAGAACTCATTGCAAGTAATGAGATCCTGACAAACTAGAAGGCTTCCTTGTGTCCCTCTCTCAGGGTACAGCTGCCAATCAATGGAATTCCAAACCCTGCAGCCTTTTTTCGTTAGTAATCCTGGAGGTGCTACACAAATCTCAGCCAATGTGTTTTGGATAAATTTTAACCATCCCTGCTGCTGACTCAGTGCTTCTTTCTCCATTTACGCTGTTTTTTCCCCCGTCTGCACGTACAGCCGTGACATATGGGCTGAATTATACCTTCCTTTGAATACACGATTTAAATCACCTCTTCTGCCCAGCAGCTTGACACAGCTCAGCTACCAAAGAGAACCACCTGCTGGGGTCTAAGGAGATTACAGACGAAAAATGCCCGGGTACACCAGAACAATGATGACTGCTGCTCGCAGGGCCATGCACTGTTGATCACAGGACTGTTGATCAACAGAGTTATCAGGTACCTCAGTGAGACAAAGACAGGAGGTAAAACGTGGAGGAAAACTGCTTTTTAAGGGTCCCTTGAAACATCCAGTTAATTGTTTTATAATGAAAGACTCCTCTCTGAGTGTTAACTATTATTTATATGTACACTCCTTACTATACCCCAATAAATGCAAGGTGCCTCATATTACAAATAAATAGCACAGGGTCTCCGTCCTGAAAACTTACAATCTAAGGTATTGAGGAGCACAGTGCCTTTGATTTTTCACTGAGACTTGTGCTCCTAAATCCCTTGGATGCTTTTTGAAAATCTGCCCCTAAGTCTCCCATCCTGCAATAGGATGTACGCTGGCAGATGCCTGTACCCATATGGAGCCCTATTGACTTCCCTGGCACTCTGGGTGGACATAAGGGTCCTCCTGCATGGATGAGGCTGCAGAATTGGGGAACAACAGAGGGACATCAAAACTGTGGGGTGAGGGAGAGAAGACAAGGTTATGTGGACCCAGAAATAAGATGATGTGTCTTCTAATCAAATGAGTGTGCATAGCAAGGCTGATATTTGTGTGTGTAGCATGCGTGTATGTGTGCAAAAACAAACAAAATATCTTAGAAATGAAAATAATATTTCTTGTTTAAATATTTTATAGGATTTCCCCCCTTTATTATTGAGAAGCACTGGGACAAAGGGGTCACACTTTGTAACATTAACCAACAGCAAAATAAAGGGGAGGACGGTTGGACTCAGTGGGCTTGTTGTGAAAGAAAAGAACACATTACGGGTAAAATTATGGTCTCTACGCTGCTACAATTATGCACCCAACTAATCCTTACCCATGCAAAGTAATCCCCTGGCCTTCAATAGGCTTCTACAAGAGTAAGGTTAGCAGGACTGGGGCCCTTAATACAGTAGATAGGGCAAAAAACCCAAACAGCCTGAAGCACATAGAGTTGTTCATTCTAACATTCTGTGAACTGCCCAAGGAGGCCACAACTGCAGCCTAGGCATTCGTCAGCAGTGCTGTTAAGGATTTGTGACCATGACCTTCCTTTAATAGCAGATATGGTACAGTATGTGCTAAATAGGACTAACCGGGAATAAATGAGGGCACAGAAAGTAACATCCCTGACCAGTATATTTTATAAATAACCAAAAAAGCCATTAAATAGAAATCCACATAAAATATTACAGCATGTGCTCTTTTTGGTGTTCTCAGTTACAAAGAACAAAACAAAATATACAGAAACTTTATGGAACTTTATTAACTTCAGTTGCTTTACATGAGGGATGGATTTCATCCCTGGATGGATTTCATCCCTGCATAACTCCAACAAAAGGAAAGATATTTCTCAAGTTCAAGATCCATTTTAACCTGTCCAGTGGTGCCCAAACCCTTAGCAGGAAAGGTGAGACCAGAACTGTCACATGCCTGAAACAGAAATGCACAAGAGGAGTGGCAGCAGATCAAGGTCTGGTGGCTTTTGACCCAAGGGCTGCACTGAATGGAGTGCATTGCACTGTAGCTGGAGTCTCCAAAGGGAATTCTGGCTGACTCACCTATAATTCATCTTAGAGATTCCTAGGAACCTTCTGCAGCAGGAGGTCCCTGCCACCCTTTTAAAGGCAACAGCATGAACTCCCCTTGCCTGCTGGCCAGGCCCCAGGGTCAGTGCAGAGGGCTCTGCACTCTCTTTAACAGCCTTTCAGCTAGGTACTATGGGCCAGATCCAGCCTGTGGGCTGTATGTTTGATTCCCCGGCTCCAGCCAAAGGAGGCTGGACTGCACAAAGCCCATCAGCACTGATCTGATAGCCAGGTAGGGGTTCACTGTAGAGTAGAGTGAGGCACTTTCTTATCTATCAGAGTCTGAGTGTGCTGCCTTCACAACAATCCTAGGTCAGGTGGGCAGAGGGAAAAAAGAATGGAATTTAGGGCCCAAGCTTAGATCTCCTTTACGGCAGCATAACACTCCCAGCTAGCCCACCAAACTGGCTTTCACCAGTCATGGAACTTTGCACAGACTGTTGCAACTATGGCATTCTTCCACTGTTGGAGGACACAGACAAACTGTCCTCTGTATATTTTTGCTCCACTCATTTAAATCAGAATGAAGTCCTGCTCTTGCAAACCACAAAGGACCATCAATGAACCTCAGGAAGTCTGCAGGGAGCAGGCAGTGGGTGAGCAGCTCTAACCTGGATCTCTTTCATAGGAGGTGAGCTGGTCTGTAGAGGACAGATGGGGAATCCCAAATCATAGAAGACTAATGAAAAAGACTTATTAGATGCCTATCAGCCTCCAAGTGCAAAGTTGTTCCCCCCAGTGTATTTTCCAGTTTTTTTGTCCAGACTACTTTTTAACATCCCAAACAACTAGGTTTTCACCACGTCTCCTGAACCATCAAATGGTCTAAAAGTCAGAAGTCTTTTATGATTTTCAGCATAAATATTTATCTTCCTAATTTAATCCATCTTGTACCATTCTAAATAAATCCTGTCCATCGTTAATGTTCACACAGCCTTTATATACTTGTAGACATTTATATCCTCTCTTAGTTGCTACATAGCCAAGTTATACATAAAGTAAATTTTAATCTTTCCTCATAACCCTAACATTTTTGTTTCTATGCATGCCACTGTTCTGTTTCTACTCTTCCCCTGACCATTCTCCCCACCCATGCCCCTCTAGGTAGGAAGAAAATATTATTCTAGCATTCTTATTAACAAGATCATTTTAATTCTAAGCAATAGTTGCATGCTTCAATCAAACTGAGCTAGAGTAACTTGTGCCATGGAGTATAAAATACTATTTAATGGAGCAAAGAAAATTTATTCTTTGTGCTTATAAACAATTGGTAGCAAAGTAACAGTGATCTGTTTATTAGGTTTCTCAATGTCTAATTTATACCCTTACAAAATGTAGTACATGATGAACATAAATAATGTATGGTACATAAGGCAAGATTATACTAAATTAATGGACCAGAACAATTTAGATACAAAAAAGAAAGTACAGTATATGCCAAATAGAGGTCATAGCACAATGGGAAGTTCTGTTTCAAAAGTGATGTCATGATCTAGCACTGTGCCAGGATTACACACCACACGTTTGTACTCCTGTGTCATATTAAGCAGGCCCTTTTGCAATATCATTTACATAGTAGTCAGTACATGTCACAGTAATTTGATATTCTTTAATTAGGGGGAGCTAGTCAGACTTTCAGGTTGGCCCTCTGGTATCCACCTCAGAGACTCTGGACCCACATTGCTTATTGAAAGAAACTAGACCCAGTATCATCTTTCAAACTTTATTAAAATATTTAACCAAACAAAATAAAATAAAATAAAATCAAGGAAACATATCACCAAAGTTAAGCTAATATTAAACCAAACTAAGAATAAAGCAATACAACTGTCAAATCTACATCAAATCACCAGGTTAGACTCAACGTTGGATTGGAGTTAAATCATCAAATGAACTGAAACATCAAATTAATAATAAAAATAACCAATCTTTATAAATTCTAAAGAGGATCCTAATGAGGTGGCTGTCTATCTGGATATACACTAGAACCTCAAAGATACGAACACCAGAGTTATGGACTTACTGGTCAGCTGGACATCATGTGGAACTGGAAGTAAGCAGAGACCAAAAAAACCCCCCAACAAACCCCAGCAAATACTGTATTACCTCAGGGCTTTAGCCCTGTGGTTGGAGCAGCAACTGCAGGGGGGGAA
Organism: Caretta caretta; assembly: GCF_965140235.1. NCBI lineage: Eukaryota > Metazoa > Chordata > Testudines > Cheloniidae > Caretta > Caretta caretta. Next base: position 136,380,970 of record NC_134207.1, read on the forward strand.
GTCAGTGCTCCGGGTGGGGGGTTCAGAGCTTTTGACCTGAGGGAGCACTGGGACTCAGGGCTTCAGCCCCACAACTCTGTTTCCCGGCTTCAGCCTGGCAGGGGGTGCTGGGGCTTGGGGCTTTAGCTAAGTGGGGAGCACCAGTTTCAGGCCCAGCACTCCTCCCATAGCTAAAGCCCCGAGCCCCAGCACCAACCCCCCTACCCCAGCTGAAACTGGGAGTGGAGCTGCAGGGAGCCCCGAGCCCTTGCACCCCCTCCGTGGGGCAGAAGCTGGCAACAGAGCTAGGAGGCTGAACCCCCAAGCCCTGGCACCCCCTGCTGAAGCTAGGAACAGAACCATAGGGCTGAAGCTCCGAGCCCCAGGTCTAAAACATTGAGCCCTGGTGCTCCAACGGGGCAGAAGCCCCTACCCTCCCCCGACCCAGAGCTCTGTTCCCCACCCCTGACCCAGCGGCTGCAGCCCCAATCCCCCCGCACTGCTGAAGTACACAACATCTTCAGAGTTACGGAACATTTCAGAGTTACAAACAACCTCCATTCCCGATATGTGTGTAACTCGGAGGTTCTACTGTAGATTCAAATTCAAAAATTGTACGAAAAGTCAATTAAATCTATAACTTCGAACTGCTAAATATCTTAACACTGAAACCAAATTGTGTAAATGTCTGAACCATAGCCTCAGAGTCAATTATAAAGCCTCATCCTTAGATTTCAATTACTGTGGGGGTGATTAACCCTTTCTTCCTATACCCTCAACAGAAATCTTATAATTCAAACTAACAGAACACCATATATAAGCAGAAGTTTGACAATTCTTGTGTACCAAAATTATAGGTGACAATTTCAAGCTTCTCGGGACTTTTAACCATCAAGCACAGAACATATGCTAACGAGTAACTTTATAAGACAATATTTAGGGCTATTTACCTGGGGAATTTTCTTTGAGGTGCCTTCTTTGTGTGGACTGTATGGGTGATCTCTCTCGCATACACATGGGTGTACACAGTCACATTTTCACTTCCGTACCTTACAAATGAAAGCTTAAATAGGCTTAGAAGTCTTCTAGCTAATCCAAACAAAACAGAGAAGAAAAATACAAAATTCAAGATAACAGATGACTCTTCAGTTCTTACAGTCTTCTGAATTCTCCTGGAGTAGGAAGGAGCAGCACCTGCTGTCAAGGAACCAGATGGTGATATTTGGCTGGCACAGTGCTTCTCGTTAGCGGGCCTGCTTTGGGTGCAGGGAGAGACTGCTCAAAAGCTGGAGTGGACTATTTGTTGATATTGTGACATACTGTCCCATCTTCCACCCCCCCCCCACACCCCCCCCCCGGCCCCAAGGTAATCAACCTTGGAAGCTCTGGATAGTCCCTCAGGTAGTTTATTGACCTGAAGGGCCAGGCTTCTTGGCCTTACCCTGGATTCTTATGGTTTATAAACTTCACTTACTCCATGTTGCAGTGCCTCTCTCCAAAGCCTTTGGAAAAAATCAGGTACAAGGCCTACCTTGGAGCCATATGATTCAGTCCAATCAAGTTCAAATTAGGTCATCTTCTAGTGTCAGTTTGAGAAAAATCCTGCATAAGATGGCAATTAAAAAAAATATTCAGTGTCTTATATACCACAGAGATGAAGTCTGTGACACCCCCCCCTCAGATATCAAACATCTTTTGAGAAAGCTGTCATGGTCTTATTTGGATGAAGGATGTTGAGATGACACTGTGTCACCAATTCACAGAAAATTTGACACAAAAATATGCTATAAAAATAGATTATTGGTAGTGGAAAGCGCCCTAGCGGTCACTCAACATTCCTCATCAACAAAATTAAAAATAAGTTTAAACAACTTATGATTAGCATCATCATTCTTTGTGCAAACAAGACAATTTACATTCATCTTGCTAATTTGGAAATGAGCTTTAAGAGCTTGTCTACACAGCGGTACAGTTTGGAACTATAGAGGTGTGAACAGCAGTGAGCACTAATGGCTGCACTCTAACTACCCTATCTGGATGCTTCAGACATGAACTGAAAGGTCCCTAGTTCATGTTAACGTGGTCCCGTTTCAAGAGGTCTATATTAATGCAAACTAGGGACCTTTTAGTTCATGCCCACAGTGTCCACATGGGGGAGTTACAGTGCAGTGCACTGGTATACACTACAATTCACACCCCTGTAGTCTGAACTGCAAGGCTGTGTAGACATAGCTTAAGTCAAAAAGCTTATCTTCTCGAATCTTTATTTTGGTAATCAAAGTTACTTTAAAGCCTATCAAAATGAAACCAATTAAAGATACAAAATTAAGTTTATATAAGACCTGTAGTCTCTCATACGCTATGTCTATCAAAGTATGTGTTGTAAATACTTCTAGTTTGTAAAACAGTAAATAAGTAGTAAAAACCATCTCATACCATCAGTTTTTCAGCAGAACACCTTATTCATCTCAATGGGGAGTTCTGCTTAAAACTTGGTACCCAAGCTGAGTCCAAAGTATTAAATAAAGCAATATATATATATGAGTGTGTAATAACAAAAGAGATGTACCCATATCTCACCTCTTTCTGCCTTAAAAATATTGTACAGATACCTCTAATGCACATTGAAGAGCATCAGCAGATGTACAGAGGTATCTGTAGAATATTTGTGGGCTAGAGGTACCTTTTTCAATGCATATCTCGGGACGGGGGAGGGGGTAAGTAGAACAGAACTCTAGCAGGCTGGGGAAGCCTGCTGGAAGGGAAGCACACCCTCAGGGCTGTTTGTTTGAAGGAAGAAGTTTGAACCCAGGATTGAGAGCAAAGAAGAGCGCTGGCAGAGACTCCAGAGTGGGAGGAGTCCAGAGAGAGAAGTCCTGAGAGGCATGACCTATAAAAGAGCAGGAAGTCAGCCATGAAGTGTGATAGCATGGGAAGAGGCCCTGGAAAGGAGAAGCAGAGAAGTTTGTAGCTATGGAAGCAGGCAGCCCAATTATTTGGGGTTCCCAGGGCCAGAAACACAGAGAGTTGTGCGGGTTCTCCTTACGCTGCTGCTCGGCCAGGAGATGTAGATCCTCCCCGCATACAAAGGGACGACTGGCAGGTAAGCCCAGGAGAAGGGCTGGAAGTGAGATGAAGATGTGGGAAGAGAAGATGAGCTCTCAGGAAGGAAGGGCTGAGCCCAGTGAGACTGGGACAGAAGGCTCTTGTGTATGTTTTGAACTTTGATACCCCAGACAGGGTGGACTTTTAATAATATATCTGAAATAAAATATATTAGCCAGAGGGATCAGTCACCTCTGCAACTGAACAATGCTGAAGGCTGAGAGAATCACTGACAAACCCAAAGAAAAACAAAGGCAAGGTGACTGCAGTGCCATGCCAGGCCATAAGGGGGCATGTTCTGGAGCTGCACACTGCTACAGTTCCATCAGTGCTCTGGATCAGTTTTTAAAAATAAAGCATAAACTGCTACATAGTAGATAAATGTGTTTAGTTCACTAATAACAGAGTTAAACTGCTGCTTCTCTCTTACTATTCTGAAATAAAGGAAAAAAGGAAAAGAACAATATTTTCAATTTACTCATTAACAACGCCCTTTTAAAACAATACCTTTTTGATTTAAACTATTCAGATATGCTCAGAGAGTTGTCATTCAAATAGGTCAAGCCAAGCACAATACCAAATAAGGCATATCCTATTATAGCTTTAATTACAAACTATAAACACTAATTACTCAGTAGATGCTGAAATTTTGATGGCCTGAGTCACTGGAACAGTGGATGCTTCCCTGGAGAGGCCTAGCTGTTTAGCCATGTGGTATCTGACCTACTTTTCAGCATTTTCCTCTTGGAAGCAGACGGCCATTTAAAGTCCCATATAACCATTCAAAGTCCATTCTTAATTAACCCTTGTAAACAAAAACCTCTTTAAGGCTGTCTGTAAATCCCAGCACCCTTTCTGCCTAGTTCAAGATTTGAATAATGGCCTAGACAATAGTTTAAAACTCAACAGCACCATCTATCGACACTCCACCATTACACAATGTAACATACATTCAAAGGGCACTAAGAGAACCATAACTAAGGAGGATATTTAATTAATATATTCTAAGGCCAGAAGGGACCACTGTGATCATCTAGTCTGACCTCCTGAATAACACACGCCATAGGACTTCCCCGAATTAATTCCTATTTGAACTAGAACATTTCAAACATTTAATGTTGATTTTAAAATTGCCAGGGATGAAGCATCCACCACAACCCTTGGTAAATTGTTCCAATAGTTGGTATATATAAAGTGGATTGCAAGTACAAAATTTTACTGGCGTTCTGTGGACAGTATATTATCAGACGAGGGAGGTAAACAATTTGCACAGAATAGGATTATTAAGTAAAGTTCCTAATGTCTGATTTTTTAGAAACAGATCTGTCTAGGAAAGCAGAGTACATATACAGGTTTTAAGGGTTAACGATGAAACAATTCATTAATCCTATAAATGGGATATTTTACATGGGTTGAGAATGTTGTGCTCGTGTACAAATAATTTAATATGCAGTGATATAAAACAGTAGCTTGTTGAGATATATAATCAGTTAAAACTAATGTCTTAGAATGATACTTAGTGTATAGGAAACTACAATTCCATACTAGACATGAAGGAAAATTAGAATTACCCTGGATTTTTTTGAACCAGCATGTTTGGAATCTCTATTCTGGTAATGCATAGTACTGAAACATAAGAGAACAGACTACCAATAAAGTATTCAGTTCTATACATATGAAGCTGATAAATATTGTGCAATGTTATTACTCAGTTGCCTTTTACAATGCAATTTTCCTGTGACCGGAGTATAATCAGCAACAATGGTGAGCAGCATTACCTTAACAGCACTTTTATTTTATTTCAGATATATTATTTTCAGTCACCCAGCTTAACCTACATTGACACCTTCTTTGAATCAGTGCTGAGAAATGTACAGGTCTCTCTGGCTGGCCAGCAGTCTGGCTGGTTTGCTTTAAGTTGTGTCTGAGGCAGACTGACTAACTAACTACACAGTCTGCTGTGTAGAAAGTAGTTATTACATCCTGCCTCTTTCTCACCCTTTTAAATTTCATTTTGTGCAATGGGATATGGAGATGGATTACAGAAAAAAACAAGTCTCAGAAAAGTTCTGAAATGAAATAAAACTAGAATCGTATCTTTGTTGCGTTTCACTGAACAAGATCCGTTCTGCTCTTTCTACATTTGTGAGAGAGCTGATGCTATGCTATGTTGATGGGAGAACAATCCAAGACCATTACATTATTCAGTGACTGTAATAGTTAGGAACAGACTTAAGTTGTAAAATTTAGATCCAGACCTAGACTGTAAACATTTCTCATAATGTTCTTGGATGTTTGATTTGAGGATTTTGCTGGACCTCACTAGATATGGGGGCTAGCAATAATACATACATTTAGATCCAGATTTCAATCCTGCCCACCACCCTAACCTCTTCCACCCAAAAGTTCTAGAGTGTGTGGATCAGTACAGCAGTAGTGATAAAATAGATAAATATCGCCACAATGACATACGGGATTCTACAGTGTTACAGTGATATACAGTGTTGTTGTAGCTGTGTTGGTCCGAGGATATTAGAGAGACAAGGTGGGTGAAGTAATATCTTTTATAGCAGTGGTTCTCAACCAGGGGTACGCATACCCCTGAGGGTATGCAGAGATCTTCCAGGGGCCACATCAGTGTTTCTCAGCTGTGGATTACAAATCCCAGAGGGGGTCACAGGACAGATGCAGGGGAGGGTCGCGAGTGTAGGGCCAGTGTTAGGAGTTGGCAAGCAGGGCAATTACTAGAGGCCCCACACCACAGGGAGCCCTGCAAAGTTAAGTTGCATGCTTTATGCCCCAATAGTATCTATGTGGGTGAATCCAGACAATCACTATGCTCTCGTAGGAACTCACACAGGAAAATGATAAAAAATAACCCACCCTATTACCTGGGGGTGAACATTTTTCACAAAGCATTCACTCTATAGCTGACCTATCAGTCCTCATCCTCAAAGAAAACCAGCATAAGATTTTCAAAAGATGAGCCTGGGAGCTTAAATTAATAACTTTGCTAGACGCTTCTCCCATTGTCATAGTTAAATCCACCTCCCCGAGAGGCAGTAGCTATGGAGATGGAAGATGCCCTCCCATTGACATAATGCTATCTACTCTGGAGGTTAGGTCAGTATAACTACATCACTCAGAGGCGTGGATTTTTCACAGTCCTGAGCAACATAGTTATACTGATATAGGTCTGTACGCATTACACATTTATGTCAACCTGTCTTACGTCAGCATACAGCTGCTGCAGTTATTACATCACTTGCGCATGTGCACACTTGACTCCTTGTGTCAGTGGTGCACATCCTCACCAGGAGCGCTTGTATTGATGAAGAGTGCAATGCACTGTGCAACTCGTCACCATCCAGTACAAGGTCTTTTGGGAAGCTTTTACAATATTGCATGTGGCCAAAACAAGTCACAAGTTATAAGGATAACTGGGAGTATGGGTTCAACTTCCCATAAATCAGTGTTTTCCATCCCGTAATTTTATCTGCATCTCACAATTTTCACACCTGCTTTTCAAAATCCCCACGAACCCACACATCCCTCCTTGCTGTCCTGCACAGCTCTGCACTATTGTCACAAAAGTTGCAAGCACTGGGTGTGTGATCTTGCAGGATTTATAGAGCCACAAGAAGAACTGCAGAGAACATGAGGATTTGTTGGAGGTTACACTGCTGTAACATTTCAAGGTTGTTGATGACATTTATGGAGCAGCTGGAGATGGTGCAGTGTCAGTTCCGGGCCTGAGAAACTAGCACTGGCTGGTGGGATTGCATCATCATGCAGGTTTGGGATGATAAGCTGTGGCTGCAGAACTTTCAGATGCGCAAGGCCACATTTCTGGATATGTGTGCTGAACTCCCCACAAGCCTCCAGGACAGGGACACCAGAATGAGAGCTGCACTGACAGTGGAGATGTGAGTGGCTATCACCCTGTGGAAACTTGCAACACCTGATTGCTACTGATCAGTTGGGAATCAATTTGTAGTTGGGAAATCCACCATGGGGGCTGTTGTACTGCAAGTGTGCAGGGCCATTCATCATCTCCTGCTATGCAGGACTGTGACTCCAGGCAATGTGCTGGACATAGTGGATGGTTTTGCAGCAATGGGGTTCCTGAACTGCAGTGGGGTGATAGATGGCACCCACATCCCTATTGTGGCTCCAGACCTCCTTGCCACAGAGTATATCAACAAAAAGGGCTACTTTTCTGTGGTTATACAAGTGTTGGTGGATCATCAGGCATGCTTTACTGACATCAGTGTGGGCTGGTCAGGGAAGGTGCATGACACATGCATCTTTAAGAACACAGGACTGTTCAGAAAGCTGCAAGCAGGGACTTTCATTCCTGACTGGCAGATTACCACTGGGAATGTTGAAATGCCAATAGTGATCGTGGGAGACCCCACCTAGCCCTTGCTCCCATGGCTCATGAAGCCATCCACCATCCACTTCAGTAGCACCGAGGAGCACTTCAACTACAGGCTCAGCAGGTGCACAACAGTAGATGAATGTACCTTTGGTTGTTTGAAGGGTTGTGGGTGTTGTTTACTTATGAGATTGGACCTCAGTGAGAAAAATATCCCAATGGTTATAGCTGCCTGCTGTGTCCTGAATAATATCTGTGAAAAAAAAAGGGAAAGTGCCTGCTGGGGTGGAGGGCAAGAGGTGAAGTGGCTGTCTGCTGAATTTGAACAGCCAGATACAAGAGTTATTAGAAGAGCTCAACGTGGAGCTATATGGCTCAGGGAGGCTTTGAAAGACTGTTTTAATAGTGAGCCAGAGTAGTGTGTGTTGCTGTAGTGTGCGCTAACTGGCCTTGCTCTTTTGTAGCCCAGTATGAATCTTGCAGTATACATTGGAATACAAAATCTTGTCCATGAACCTATTAATATTGTTTGCGAATGATGTTATGGGTTGTGTGACACAGTGCAGTAACAGTTAATTGGTCACTGGGAGACCTGCTCCGCCTCAGCCAACATATGTTGTAAACTAATAAAGATGAACTTTGATCCAAAAATTGTATTTTATTCTGAAACATTAACCAGGCATTTAAAAAAAATTAAAACAATAAAAGTTAATAAATTAAGGGAACAGAACTTATGAAAGGAAAAAGAACAGTTATTTCCATTTCAGATACCAACCACGGCTTTCTCAGGTCGGTGTATGTGAAGCTGTGATTGTCTTTAACGTCCCTCAGGTAGAGTGCACCAACCTCTGATGCTACACCCAATAATTAGTGGAGGGCACTGAGCTCCTCTGGTCCTGGGGCCACAGCAGGAGCATGGAACGTGTGCCTCCAAAAGCTGTCAAATTTTTATTCCTGCACACCATGGTGATTTTAGCTGATCTCTCTCCTGAGGGCAACAGGCAGAGAGAACACAGTGGCTGCTGGTATCCTGTTGCCGCCCAGAGCCATATGCTGCTAGCCTGTGTATTGCAATGATGCTTGCTGAAGTAATTGATGAGTGGCATGGGAAAGCATTCTACCACAGTGGAAGAAATAAGGCAGCCCCACCCAGAAACTTTTGGCAGAGGATTGTAGATGACCCTCAGGAAAGTTTCAGTGAGATCTCTAAGGAGGAGTCCGAGGACATCCTTGGTGCACATAATCTGCTCTGTGTGCACCCACTGCCTAACTCTAGAGGGGAATGAAAAGCAGATAGCAACTCTACCTCTCTTGGCAGTTCCACTTATTACTTTTAGCACAAGTAAAAAAGAGTAAAATCAACAGACGTGTCCTGCTACTTTGGGAGTGCCATCCTTGAAATTTCAGAGCAAACTGCAGCCTTACCAAAGCTTCTCTCCCTGGCATCAAGCTCGCCTGTGCTTGACTATCAGGACTGGCTGGACTGCAGTGGAGCCAAACACAGGTCCTGACTCACTGTGCAGCTGGATGCCCCGGTCACTTGTCCCCCATCCTCCTCCTCCTCGCTGTTCATGGCGGGGACCTGTGACTCTGGCTCTTCAGAAGTATCCACAGTGCTGGGGGTTTTTTTGTGGGGTGGGGGGGGGGGAACCCTCCACCAGGGATGGCATGCATCTCTTTACAAAAGTGGCAGGTCTGCAGCTCGGCATCCACTCCGTTGTTGGCCTCCTTGGCTTTCATGCGGCACTGCTGCATGTCCCTCTTGTAGCCCTTCTCCTGCATCCCCTGAGCAATTTGCTGATAGATGTCCACATTTCTACAGCTGGATGGGAGCTGTGCCTGCACAGCCTCTTCTCCCCGCAGGCCCAGGAGATCCAAAACCTTCTGTCTTCTCCAGGCAGGACTTCGCCTGCAGTGTCTAGCCAGCATGGAGAGCTGTGCAGTAACTCTTAACAGTGGAGAGCTGCTAGGTATGCTCGCCAAGCCAGACAACCCGGAAAAGGATTTGGAATTTCAAAAATCTGGGGGCTTTAAAGAGGAGGGGCGACTTCTGACTCCTACGTCTACCTGACCCCTGGGCAGCAGAGTTCACAATGGTGACCAGAGCAGTCAGCATGGGGACTGTGGGACAGCTCCTGGAGGTCAGTAACGGTCAACGTGAGTAACGCAGTGTCTACACTCTCACTGTGTCAACCTAACTACATTGACCATGACTCAGCACCCTTCAGGGAGGTAGTGTGTTAAGTTGGTGTAGCTGGCATGACAAGTGAATGTGAACGCAAAAGGTGCACTGCAGTGCCACGCAGGACAATACGATGATTTATAGATTCCAAGGCCAAAAGGGACCATTGTGATCATCTAGTCTGACCTCCTGCATAACAGGCTGCAGAACTGCCCTAAAATAATTCCTAGAGCATTCCCTGTGAGCAAAACAAAATCCAATCTTTATTTAAACATTGTCAGTGATGGAAAATCCATCACAACCCTTGTTAAATTGTTCCAGTGGTTAATTACTATCACGTTCAAAATTTACTTCTTATTTCCAGTACAAATTCAACTTCCGGCCAGGGGATTGTTACTCCTTTCTCTGTTAGACTGAAGAGCCCATTATTAAATATTTGTTCCCCATGTAGATACTTATAGGCTGTAATCACCTTAACCTTCTCTGTTAAGATAAATATATTGAGCTCCTTGAATCTGTCGCTGTAATGCATGTTTTCTAATCCTTTCATCATTTTTGAGGCTCTTCTCTGAACCCTCTCCAATTTATCAACATCCGCCTTGAATTGTGGACATCAGAACTGGACACAGTATTCCAGCAGCATTCGCACCAGTATCAAATATAGAGATAAAATAACCTCTCTACTCCTCCTCTAAATTCCCCTTTTTATGCATCCCAGGATTTCATTAATTCTTTTAGGTTTCAGAGTAGCAGTCGTGTTAGTCTGTATCCGCAAAAAGAAAAGGAGTACCTGTGGCACCTTAGAGACTAACAAATTTATTTGAGCATAAGCTTTCATGAGCTACAGCTCACACAGTGAGCTCATGTTCAACTGATTTTCCACCACGACCCCCAACCTTTTTCAGTGTCACTGCTTCCCAGGATAGGAGTCCCCTATCCTGTGATTATGGCCTACAGTCTTTCTTCCTAGATGTATACAATTATATTTAGCCGCATTAAAATTGCATATTGTGTGCTTGCATCCAGTTTGCCAAGCGATCCAGATAGCTCTGAATCAGTGACCTGCCCTCTTCATTATTTATCACTCCCCCAATTTTTATGTCATCTGCAAACTTCAGTGATGATTTTGTGTTTTCTTCCAGGTCATTGATAAAAATATTAACTAACATAGGGCCAAAAATGTGGGACCCCACTATAAACACACACACACATTTGATGATTCCTCATTTACAGTTACATTTTGAGACCTAACAGTTTGTAATCTATTTAGGGTATGTCTTACATTGCAATGTAAGCCCAGGGTGAGACCCAAGTTAGCTGACCCTTGTTAGGGAACCCTGGGCATGAACACCTACACTGTTAACCCTATCTTAGGGGCTTTTCTAACCTATGCTCAAACCTAGGGCTCTGGCATCCACACTGCAGTGCACAGACCTAAGTCAATGTAACCATATCCCAGAGTCCCTAGTGCCTCCTCCCACAATATGGCCACTCTAGGCCTAGGACTATGGTGCATGGTGGGAAAACTTTGCTGCCCACCCTGCACATTGCCAGGAAGCCGCTCGATTTGCAAAAGGCTTGAGCAGTTCACTCTCCATTGCAAACCCAGGAGTGTGCTTGCGGATCGGTAATTGGAGGAGAATGGGTTAACATGGACTTGAGCTGCTGCTGTTTGCAAAGGTGGGTGCCTTCCATTTTCACTAGAGTGGATTGCAGATTGCTGGGGTAGAGACAGGTAAGGAAGCTGTCCCATGGAACTATGGGATACATCTGGCTAACTCCCAGGACCAGCGTCAAGAGGAGCTGCGTCTACACCTCAGAGGAATAGGGCTCAAACCCTGGGTCCTGGTTTCACTTGAGTTTGGACCCTCCAGCCCTGCAAGGTCCTGGTTCCTTGGGTCCAAGCCCTGGGTTAGTGCAATTGCAGTGTAGACACGAGGGGGTTAGGCTTGAGCCCAGGCTCAAGCACATGTTTATATTGTAGTGTAGACATACCCTTAATGTGCACTGTGTTAACTTTTATCATTCTAGTTTTTTAATCAAAATATCATGCATTACCAAGTCAAACACCTTACAGAAGTATATATTATATCAAAACTATTATCTTTAACAACCGAACTTGTAATCTCAAACAAAAAAATATCAAGTTAGCTTGGCCTGATTTATTTTCCAAAAACCCATGTTGATTTACATTAATTACAATATCCTCCATTAATTCTTTATTAATTGAGTGCTGTATCAACCGCGCCATTATCTTGTCTGGGTTTGATGTCAGACTGACAAGCCTCTAACTGTGAGGTTAATCCTATTTTCCCTTTCAAATAATTGACTCAACATCTGTTTTTTTCCAATCTTCTGAAACTTGCTCCAAGACTTACAGAAAAATCAACATGAATGGTATGGTGAGCTCCTCTACCAGCTTTGTGAACATTTCGGGATGCAAGTTATTTGGACCTGCTGATTTAAAAATGTCTGACTTCAGGAGCTTCTATTTAACATTCTCCAGAGATACTAGTGGAATGGAAAGAGTGTTATCACCATATGATGAGACTATCATTTGCTTTTTCCCCAGGATAGAAATATTTATTGAACACTTCTGCGTTTTCTGAATTATGACAATTATACCATTTCCATCTAGTAATGGACCAATAGGAACAAAAAGTTTCCTGACAATGCTAATATACTTTAAAAACTCCTTATTGTTTTTAACTTTGCTGGCCATAGATTTCTCCTTGTGTCCATTGGCTTCCCTCATCCATTTTCTACAATTCCTAACTTCTGATTCATATTCATTACTATCGGCTTTGCCTTTCTTCCATATAGATTTACAGCTGCCTTCACTGCCCTTCTAAACCAAGTAGGTTTTTTAACCAGTACAGCCTTCTTCTTCCATTGTGGGATTCTGTCTTTTCGGGCATTTAATAAGGTGTTCTTAAATGATTCCTGACTATCATTCACTTTTTTTCTGAATGAATTCTTCATCCCAGCTGATTTGGCTCATAATTTTCAGTTTTGCAAAATTGGCCCTATTAAATCATCAATTGTACACACACACACACACACACACACACACACACACACACACACAGTCTGGATTTTAGATTGCTTGTACATCATAAAAGTGATGAAGTCATAATCACTTGTACCTAAGCTACCATTACTTTTTAGTTTGGTGAGCAGTTCCTCTTTAGCTGTTAGGAGCAGGACAAATAAGGAATTCCCCTGTGCTGGCCTCAACACTTTTTGAGGTAGCAAATCATCATCTACAATGTTTAGAAATTCCAAGGATGTTTTAGTACGGGCAGCTTGAGACCTCCAGCGTGTAACTCAAGTTGAAGACCTTGTGATCACACAGCTTTCCCTCCCCCCCCCCCCCCGCATGCATTACAGTTCAGCTCGTAAGGAGGCAGTCATTCTGTTTCCTAGTGGGATCTGGTAGTCCATAGCAGTCACAACTAATAATGCAGTAGAGTTATGCTGCAGTGACTAATAATCAAGCAGTATGCTGCAGTGATACATGCAGCAAGAGTCCTGTGTCACCTTATAAACTAACAGATGTATTGGAGCACAAGCTTTCGTGGGTGAACACCCACTTCACTGGATGCATGGATGTCGAAGTGGGTATTCACCCACGAAAGCTTATGCTCCAGTACATCTGTTAGTCTATAAGGCACCACAGGACCCTTTGCTGCTTTTACAGATCCAGACTAACATGGCTACCCCTCTGATACTTGACACACACAGTTATACCATACAGTTTGAGAGATTTCAGATTTAATATGCATCATCCATTATGTGTTACTGTATAGTCTGAAACAATTACACCATCTGATAAATGAAACGAGAATTTATGAATGTTTTAAAACAAGAAATTAAAGAAGGCTAAGTTCCTCTGAATCCAGTTAAAAAAGTTTCATAACTGTCTCAAACTTCATTTCTTAATATCTACACTTGTGTAAACCAACAAATCAAGTCTATGGCAGGCAAAACACCTTAAAAGTAAAGAATCAAATATGACAAGTTATCAGAGATTAAATTGTGCCATTAAAAGGTCATAAGTGGACAGAGCACAAATTTCTATGTGGAAACATACAATAGGAAGGAACCCAAGGACTGCTGTACAAGAACGGACTCAATGGTTCATCTTTTCTTGTATCCTGTTCAGAGGGAGGTATAAAACACCTGGAAACACTGAAGTCTGTTCACTCTTCTCCTCTGCAGGCACATGTATATGCTCTTAATGCTTATGGTGGTCATGTATTCATCTAGAGAAAACGATCCCACACTGTTTCATGGTTTTTTGTTTACATTAAGAATTCTTTGAGCTCTGTAAAAACATTTGACCAAGTATCTAACAGCTGTTTACAAATATTTAGCATTTGTGTGGTGATGTTATATAGAAACTTATATTTATTAAATGAAAACTGAAATTCTCCCAATTCCAGCAGCTGGAGCTTGAAAAATACACCAAAATTGTGAGACACACGATGAAATCATGAGAGTTGGCAACAGTGTTATTCATTAATCATAATTGTATGTTGTTGCTACAGGGAAGAGTAAAGGTTATTCTGGGTAACTTAACTGTGTATTTCTATACTTTAAATATGTATGATTGTTTTTGAGATAATTATTCCAAAATGTGGAAATTCAGTTAAGGATAAACTTAAAAGCGATCATATCATTCCTGAAACATTTTTGCCATTAAATTGCTGATGTGCATTCTCAATTACAACTCTAGTTGAATGTAGGCTTATTGGGAATAATCATAATAATGAGACAATCATTAATAAGTAAGTTAATTACAACCTAATTTCTTCAAATATAACCTAAGCACAACATGTCAATTAAAATTAAGCTGTCATAGAATTCATCCGATGCACAAAGAGTAAGAGCATGGGGAAGTTGCACTGTATTTTCCCTATACATCAGAGATTGGATTCCTGCTGAACATGCACAATGGAATTCAACCTTAACTATGAAATCACAACTGGTGCCTCCATATTAACCTTCCTTAATCATAATTCTTGCTGTTTGTCCAGCAATCAGCAAATGGACCTACATGACTGACATTTCCCCATTTTCCTTATTGTTGTGGGATATGCACACCCCGCCCCCCTTTGGGGCAGGTTAGGGTTGTGATACCACTGTGATTATGGTCTATCCAACTATCCTTAGGCTGAAAGCAGCACAACCCAGTGGCCAATGTCTGTATGGCTGCCCTGGGAATCAGGGCTGTGCAACTTAATAGCTACGGTCAATACAACTGACATTGGAGTCAGGGCGGTACGGCCCAATGGCCAGAGTCAGTATGACCATCTTGGGGTTCAGGGCTGTGTAGCTTAATAGCCAGAGTTAATACAACTGTCCTTGGGATCGGACAATGCAGCCCAATGGCCAGAGTCAGTATGGCTGCCTTGGGTATCGAGGCTGTGTGGGACTACTGGCCAGAGGCAATATGGCTGCCCCAGGGATCAGGGCTGTGTGGCCTACTGGCAAGAGTAAAGGGCTGCCACCCTGGCAGGGCAGAGGGGGAAGTGGTGGCCAGGGTAGGGGGACCTAAGCCCTCCCTGCTCCGCTGGGTCCTGGCCAGATCCTGTCAGCAGCAAGTGTGGTCACCACACAGTCAGCAGGGATCCTACCACAACTCAGGTGGGAGATACTACTCACACTGCCTCCCTGGGACACTTCCTACCGTGCCTCCTGAAGCCGGGGTCCGTACGTTGTTGGGACCTCTGAGCCCCTCAGTGTAGGTAGCTCCTTGGGATTCCCCCTCCAGTTGGCTGGCTGTGAGCAACAATTCTTTGGTCTGGTCCTTGGGATCTCTGATTCCTGCAGTCAAGTGCTGAAGTGGCTCCTGGGCAGAAGCCTCCACCAAGCATCTTCCCTTCTCAGTAGTTAGCCTAGAATGAGCTGGCTGCTCCCTTTTATACTGATGCAGCAGTTGGAGCATACCCAGCACTGTCTCAGGGGTGGGGACATCCGCCACCCATAGTGTGGAGTTAACCCTTTATTGCCTAGTGCAGGGTATGCACACCCTGTCACACTGGTCTATGTTTTTTCCTAATTATAGTATTGCAAGCTTTCTAGAACTATAATTCTGCAACTAGACCTGTAACTATGCTCTGCATCTAAGCTTAGTGCTGTGGTCTTTAAAGCCAGTGAAATTTTTGAAATTTTTGACAGATTCAATGGGAGCATGATTTGGCCCTTGGATTTGATCCTGCTCCCACTGAAATCAATGGCAAAACTTCCACTGAATTCAGTAGAGCAAGATCAAGCCCTTAATGAAGTGCTTTATTTAGCGTGTATAGATTCAGGAGAGCTACACTACTCTTACAGCAGCATTAACCTTTATGATTGCCTCCTCCTTTAGTGGAATTAGGAACACATCCATCCCATTGACCACTCTCTTGGTCCAAAAATATCTAAAGCAAAAGAGAAATCTCACAGCTCATGATGTCATCCTGAAAAACAGATTCCGAAGTCAAAATGAGTCTGCCACATATCTTTAAGGAAGTTAAGGACAGATTCCTTCTACTCAGAATAGATTTTCAGTGTAAATGTCAAAACTCTATTTCTGCACAATGATCTCATACTATGCCATATCATGAGCAGAATGAGAAGAGTGTAGAAAATAGTCAGAAGTGTTCAGTGAGGAGGTCAAACTACATGCTCTGAGTGGCTGCTTTTATGGCAAAATACCCTAGTTCAGAGGTCAATTCAAATTTATTTTATATTCCCACAGTTCTAATTAAACCATACATGATTTGAGAAGATATGGACATGCAGCATTATTTCCTGGGGGTTAGTATTCTTTTCTCTGCTCTCTAATGCAAATGGGATTCACACTATCCCCCCAAGACCTGGGGAAATACATTCAATGCCTGTTCTGTCATGTTTCCATAGACAGAAAACAAAGACATTTTGTTCCACAGATGAAATGTTTTGAATTATAAGCATCAAGACAAAGTGGTCCCAAATGAAATGAAAATATTTGAGCGCTACAGAAGACAATATTTCCAGAACGATTTTTTTTCTTTGGCTGCCTAAGCAGAGAAAAAGCCCTATTCATTTTCCCAAAATTGATTTTTTTAAAATACAATGAATTGGAAAGGTTTGCCAATAATTACTTCCTCCCATGTCAAGACAACACACATTTTATACCATGCGTGGTTTGACTTTATTTTTTAGCATCTGTAGAAAAGACAATTAATGTTGCCTTTTTAGTCCAAATTCTACAACATGGGCTCTACTTTTACAGGTGTAATATTCTGGGGCCGGGGTGCACTATTACTTGAGCACACAATAATAGCTCTTAAAGCACATTTACATGAAAACCCCACTTGTAGATGCAAATTGAGAAAATATGTTTTGCCTGTGTATCTCTTACCTTTGGCCCAGTGCAGGATATTGCACAAAATGATTGCAGGCTTACACTAGCATATATCATGAGTACTTGGATGTAAAACTGGTGTAAGATCAAAATCAGGCCATGTAGATATAAAATTTTGCACATACAAATGGAACACATGTTGAAGACCTAATTTAAAAATAGCCTTAAGAGCTACAGGGTCAAAAAGTTTCAGATTTTGTTTGTGTACAGCTGCTTTTTATCAGCAAAGCATACATTAGCTAGCACAAACTGGGTAACTATGAGATTAAATATGCAATTTACACATGCAACTAAGTTTTCCATAACAACACCATGCCCACAATGACAGACAGGGTCATTAGAAACACTTAAGGCCATGTCTACACTTACTGGGAGTTGACTCTGCTGCAATCGATGCAGCGGGGGTTGATTTAGCAGGTCTAGTGAAGACTCCAGTACTCCACCAGAATGAGAAAAGTAAGGTAAGTCGACGGAAGAGCGTCTTCCATCAACGCAGCACAGTGTAGACACCGCAGTAAGTCAACTGAAGCTACGTTGACTCCAGCTACATTATTCCTGTAGCTGGAGTAGCGTAACTTAGGTTGACTTACCCCGGTAGTGTAGACAAGCCCTAAGATAGATAAATATCAAGTAGGTGAACACAAACATTTTATGCATGCAAAAATGTGATGCCCATTAGAAGTTTGGCTCTAAAACTGTGAATAGCAGATATCTTGAGCAATCACCTCATGTATGCCGGTTAATTTTGAAGTCAGTTTTCCATTCCTGCAGAATTCTGCCAAGTCCTAGCTCTGCAATTAAAATGAAAAAGAAGAAAAAGAGAGAGATAAAAGGACTCATTGTTCCTGTTAAGTTTCCTTTTTGGGGCTCTTTCACTCTACAAATTAAAAACAAAAATATTGTTGTTCTTTGTAAAATACTGTCGATCAGAAGACTGGTCTGTGGCCCTGATTCAGAAAGGTACTTTAACCTAACTAAGCATCTGAGAAGTCCTATTGAGTTATGACTCTCGTGTTTAATATTAGGCAGGTGCTGAGGTATTTTGCTAAACTGAGACCTGTGTGTGCATTTCTCTTTTTAAATTTTTAAACAGTTCTGCAGGAAGTTTGCCCAAATCATGGAATCATTTTGAAGAGATTTTTTGGCATCTCTTGCATAAAATCTGTTTTGGGATGAACCCCAATAACTACAGTTATTTCTTTTTCCCTCTTGCTCTCCTTTCTTCCAGTGCATCACTCAGTACAGTAAAAAAATACAGGATGCATTCCCTGCCTCATGGGTGGACAATGTCAAAAAGTAACGGAAGTCACAGATAAAGTCTTATGTAAGGGCATTATGATTTTACTTTTCCCCTCATTTTACTGTAATGGATGGATGACTACATTGTTTCTGAGGTGGATGAGTCTTTTTGGGCATCACATAAATGAAGTAGATTTTCATGGGGGGTTTGAAGGAGGAGAAAGCGCATAGATGCCTAATGAACTGAAAGAGAAGGGGAGGGAGGGAGTCCAGGCATGAGGAACAGCATGAAAGAATACAAAACAAAGTGTGAGCAAGGGGGACAAGGTGAGAGTAGAGGCAAGATTCATTAGCAAGATAAAGGAGTTGAGGGGAGAGGTATAAATAAGATATATGAGAAGTATGAATGGAACGGAGGGATGGAAGAAATGAACTGGGTAGGCCTAACCCCCATGAAAACAACAATTCATTCATTCCGCAGAGCCAAAATGTCAACATACGTGGCTGTGGAAAGTATATGTGAATTTTCGAAGTGAATCCACCTGTAAAGCTTGCCTATCATTGGCATGGACACCTGAAGTGAGATTCTGACAGTCCTTAACAGAAACCTGGAACAGTCACATGTGCGTGTTAGATGCCAACTTTCATATATTAAGAGGCATCTGTTGGAATAACATAGTGCCACTATGAGTAGGGACAGTTTTGAACAACCATCGGTGCCAGAAAAAGGTAGGTTAGGTTCAAAAGGACAGGCCTACTACTGTAGTTCTTATGAACAATCCCATTTGTCTTCTTCTTTCATATGGCTTGGGTAGGTAGCAACAACTACAAATTTATATCTAAGTTTGACAGCCAGCACACTGCCACAGCAGTCAGCTGGTGAATGTCCTGCAGGCTCCCAGCAAAAGAACGAAGGGGACACTCAGATATGATGTGCTCTATCGTTTGTGCCTGGTGACCACAGTCACATAGAGGTGTTTCCCTCATTTTCCATTTAAAGAGGGTTTGTCCACATCTCCCATGAGATGTCCTGATGCGATTCAATCTGCACTAGTCCTTCGGACATAAATCAAAACCTGGTGGTTCCTCAACTGGATACACAATGAGCTGTTTGTTTTGAGTGGCCATGTGACTCTCCATTGAGCCTCAGCATCAAAGTTGGGTGTAAGGATCTTGCTATGGTTCCATAGAGGGTTGCAGGATTTTAATCTCATCTTTGGCGAGTTCTGCAGGTCATGGTGCAGTGGGATCCTCATATTTGCATTGATGTTTGAGCAGCTCTTCTAATCTGTGGAGGCTGGATGTATGATAGGACTGGGAGCCAGTCAACTGGAGTAGATTTGAGCATCCCCGACACTATGTGCATAGCATTATTGAGTTGAGTGTCAAGGAGTTTAGTGTGACTGCTAGTGCACACTGGTGCACAATATTCAGCTACAGAATATACCAAGGCAATTTTTACAGCTTGTAACATCTGTGGGCTGGAGCCCTACGATGTTCTGGCCATTTTCTGATAAGCGCAACATGAGGCCTGACCTTATCGTGGGTGTTCTTGAAGTGTTGTCGAAAGATCAAACTACAGTCCAGTGTAATGCCAAGATACTTTGGATTAGCTTTGTGGCTGATGCTCTCACTGCAGAACTGCACATCAAGTTTGGTATTAGCCATTTTATTGTTCAGGTGGAAAGCAGTTACCATAGTTTTTTTTGGATTAGGCCTAAGTTTCCAGCATTGGAAATAATCAGCCATTGTGCTAAGATCTCGGGTTAGGGTGCAGCTGATAGTATGGAGGCTTGTATGCTGAACAGCTAGGGCAATATCATCCGCATACATGAACTTCCTTGACTCCATTGCTGGTATATCAGTGGTGTATAGATTAAAAAGTATTAGGGCCAGGACAGAGCCTTGAGGGATGCCTGAGTTAAGAGTTCCTAGTCTACTGGTCTGGCCATTAAGGTGTACCTTAAAGCAGTGGTCCCCAGTCATTGCCGCCAAGAGGCAGATTGTTCGCCAGCAGTGAATGACACGGGAGACCTTGAGGAGCAGGCCCTGTCTCCAGGCAGTGTCCTACGCTGAGGACAGATCAACAAGGGCCATTCCTGTCTTCAGCTTACATTGGAATCCTGCCTCAGTGTGGCAGGTAAGTGAATCTACTTGGTCACAGCAGTTCCTCTTCAGGCAAAATCCTGCCTGCTCCACTGGGATGATGACTTCAATAATATCAGATAGACAGTGGAGCAGTGCCCATTCCATGAACTTGCTGGTGGTTGAGAGGAGAGAGATGGGGAGGTAGCTGGCTGCGTCCTCTGGAAGTTTCCCAGGCTTCAGTAGGGAAACCTCTGTTACCTGTTGCCAGCTTGTTGGTACTTCTCCGGTTCTATGCACGGCAGTAAAAAGCGACACCAGCCATTCCCATCCCCATCTCCCCAGATTCTTGAGAAACTCTGGAGGAATGCCATCAACCCCTGCAGCTTTCCAGCTTTTGGTTTCCAACAGCACAACATTGATCTCCTTGACGGAATATGGGGAAGAGAATGGAGATTCCTCCAGGCACTGTTGAAGGTTTCTGCGGAGTTCCCACTAGACTTCCTGGTGTGTAATCTTGTCTGTCGAAAGAAAATGAGAGGCAACAGCATTTGTTGTCACCTTTGCTGATCGTTGCATTACTGGCTGGGATCTTCCAAGTTGCCGCAAAAGAGCCCATGCCTTACAGCTTGAATAGGTGAAATCAAGGCTTTCAGTGGTCTCTTTTCACCTTTCCAGGCATGCCAAATACAAGGACTCAAGCAGCACAGTGGCTTTATCTGGGTTGCTGCTCTTTTGATATTCCCTCAGGAGACATTCAGATTCTTTTCTCCAGCAGGGAGTGAAAGCCTTGAGGTGACCATGTGGGATGTACTTCTTAGCGGTTGATTTTAAGATGTTTGTAAAATGACCAAAGTTTCTAGGTATTGGTTCGAGCCCTGGGAGCCAGTGTTTGGTTTCTGAAGTGTAGGCGGGCCAGGCACCCCTGCAGAAATTCCAATGCGGCTTTGGCATAGACTGCAGAAGAGGCACTTCCAGGCCAATCTGGAGGATGATTGGGCGATGCTGGCTATGCGGGAAGTGGCTCAGCATGGTTCTTGTCGTGGCCAGTGGGACACCTGCACTGTTATGGGTCACAAAACTCAGGTCAGGGTTATAATCCGTTGTCCACCTCACAGACCGAAAAGATCCAGATTGCTTCAGATCATCGAGCAGATGGAGGTCTTCAAGGGAGTCCCATCTGTGATCTGCTCCCCGGCTGTGTCATTTGAGCAGTATCCCCAGTCTTCATGATGGCTGTTAAACTCACCTATGTAGATGGCCGGATGAGGAAGGTAAGGTAAAATGGGATTAGGCCACATGATGTTAGGTGGCTTGTATATGGTTACTGTATTGATGTCTCTAATTTGAACCATGTTGATCTCTCTTCCACTGGTCGATGATTCTTCCAGAACATGCACATCTTCTAATCCATTTTGCACGTACACTGCTAGCCCATGTTTTGGATGGTTGACAACAGCAATTTTAGTATAGCCATAGATTTTATGTCTGGCAGCTTTATCTTCTTCTTTCATGTGTGTTTCTTGGAGGGCCACAATGTCAATGTGATGGTTTTTGAGGGTTCTCAAGAATAATCCACTTTTTCCCTGAACATCCCTTCTACATTAAGTTGGTATATTCGGAGAACTGGCCCAACTGTTCTTTTTTAGTCCTGGAAAGAGCAATTTGAGGAAGTATAATCATTGCTACGTTCACTGGGAGGTCGGTAAAATGATGTCCAGTGGCCAATTGATGATATTGGTGGATTTGCACAAAGCACAGAGCACAAAAAACACCAGCACTTAATCGAAGCACCACATGAAGGTTGTCGTCTTGCTCCCATCAATCCCATTAATTTCATGGGACTGCTCACACAAACACGCATAGGATTGGGCTCCCAGAATGGAAAACTCACAATAAAATCACACCTGCATGGAGAATCTTCAGAGGATAAAAAATGGCTAATGAGCGGACTTATCTTTCCCTAGGAGAGAGAGTCTTTATTGGCATTTGTCTGAGTAGCATCATCCATCATTTTCATCCTTTGTCTTTAACTAGGAAATGCTTGCGGACATTTACCTTAAATGGTCACTGTTTACACAGGGTCTTTTTGACTGTAGCAGCAGGGCTGAACATGGGTACATGTAAAACAAGTGCCTGCTGGGAACTCCTCATGTTTGGAGCCAGAGAGCCCAGCATGAGAGCCTCGCTCAGGGACTGGCCCTGTGATGATGGGGCTTAATCCTCATCACTTGTGAAGCAAGGGCGAGAACCTAATTAGTTATACTCTGCACCAGGGAGGTGATTGACTCAGTACCTCCTGGCCAGAGGAGAAGGAGTTAGGCTGTATAAGCAGTAAGGAGAGCTTGGTAAAGGGGAGGGGGAGACCCAGGAGAGAGAAGCTAGGGAGAGTTCCCTCTCCCTGGGAAGGCTTACAGGAAGGCATGGTAGCCTGAGACTGTCTGTGCCCAGGAAGCAGAGCTACAGGAGTACGGTTAACTTCTGTGGTGGGGCCCTAAAGTGGAGAATAGCCCCAAGCTAAGGTCTGTGAGGACCAGAGAAGCCCAGCAGGGGTGAAGGACTTATTGTTTACAACTGAACTCCAGAAGGGGACTGAACTGTTATGTGACTTGGCCAGAGGGCTGAGCCACAGAAGACCCAGTAAAGCAGTTTAGAGAAGAGACTGGCTGGGAATGGTCATTGCAGACAATGTAGTGGCCACCAGAGGGAGTGTGAGAGGCAAAGTCCCCTGCAATTCTGCTTCTGGGCACAAGGGGGTGCCCTAGAGGTAGGACACACTGACACCTTGTATTCCCTCAAGGTTCCAATACTGGACAGGGAGAAATCTCTCCGCTGTCAAACACCACAACCTCTGCCTGGAGGTTGGGCCATCTGGCTGCTTGAGACTTTCCAAATGGAAAGGCATTCCCTGCACACAGGACTTTCCTGTATCCTGTTAACCCAGCTCAGAAGAGGTCTAGAGTACAACTTGTCATCTAACCTGCTATTATGGATTTAGGTTTCTGAAAACATGTAGTGTGTGCCAACTGGTGGCCATACACCAAAGTGGACTAAGAAGGCGGGGATATATTTCAATAATGCTGAAGTGACTTAGGAGCAGAAGTCCTGTTGAATTTTAATGGGACTGTGCTTCTAAGTCATATTAGGCACTTGAGAAAAATGACACTAAACAAATTAGCGCACTGACCATGCCCATAGGAGCTGTACTAAGCTTTCCTCACATGGAAGTCCCTTTTTTACATTATGTCAGAACAAAAATGGCAGGGACTCTAGACACCTATCAAAACATTCAGAATACTCACTGTGTTGAATGCTTGCAAAAAAATCCAACAAACAAATAAACCTTGCTAACAGGATAGTCAAGAAGTTACAAGTTTCTTTGACCATCACAATTATTGATGGTGTGTAGCAGTCAGTCCGGGGACTCATTACCTGCTGTATGCACAGTAATAAAATGCCTCACTACACACCAGAGCTGAGTTTTAGTGTCAGAGGAAGTACAAACAGCTGTCTTTCTTCCTATTACCAGATGTGATGAGTGCTTCTCAAGGGCTAAGAACAGCCCCAGAACTTGAATCTGCAGCTCCTGGCTCTAGAGAGAGAGCAAGAAGAGGAGTGTGTGTCAGAGGGTGACCTTGCCTGGAATGTCCTCCTGCTGTAGACTGCAGCAGAACAGGCATGGCTGCCTCAGTTTCCCCTTTCAGAAACCCCAGTAACGCCATGTCAGGCTCTCTTGCTTAAACAACACTTCTCCTTGGACATGGTATAGTATCAAAATACAGTTCAGATAATTCCCGAACACAGTCCATTTCCCACATCCAGTGTATAGGACATAAAACTCTGCTCTTCCAAGCAGGAACCATCCTCCTTTCCCTCTCCCCGCCGCACCCTGTCTGCTGTAAGTACTTCCATATCATACTTCAGTGTCTCCCGCCTCAACTACACTCCTTATTGGTCCTCTTCTGTCCCTTTGCCAGGACAGCCACTCCAGCCCTTCCAGCTGGAGTGGAACCCTGATCTTCCCAGCAGGAACTTCCCCAATCTCTCTGCTGGGAGATGATTCTCACCCAGGGAGCATCCCTCGCTCCCTCTGGTCCTCTCACTCTTCCTCTGGGTCCAGTTTTCCAGTACTGATACATCAGCAGCTAAGTCCCTCTACTGCTTCTCCAGTCTTCAGCTCTCCCCAGCCCTGGCTCTCTGACTTAAGGAAGTCATCCAGCAAACTCCTCTAGCTGCTTTCCTGCCTTCAGTCTTCCTCCATAACCACCTAACAGCTGCCTTCGGGGACCTTCCTCCAGGAACCTGGTCTGTGGCAGCTCTCACCTGCCCTTTTCTTCAGTGTCAGGTAGCTGTCACCTACCGTTTCCTGACTGACGCAGGCAGTTCTGACTCACTGGGTATCTCCTCCTTCTAAGGCCCAGGTGCCCTCTTTTAAGTCCAGGGTGGGGGTGGTCAGCTGACATTTCACAGGTGTACTAGTCTCTTCCCACACAAAGGGCCTATGAGAGGATGATATCACAGCATGTAGCTTACTGAAGGAAGGAACAGCAGACATTGACAACGACAGTGGTTGTCAGTGTTGAGAACAGCTGGCTATAGCCTTCCTTACATAGGGACTCTGAAGATCTACTACGGGCATTTACTTTGGAACGAGTTGATCCTCCTCTTGATTTCTGTTGTACAGTTCCATGAGACTGCTACCTAAAGGAGGACAGACATGATGCCAGGGTTAAAATACACTGTGTCTGTGCCAATCATGCTACTTTTCCAAATCTTTTCAAGCTTGTAAAAAAGTTGAGTGCTGCTTTTGATATCCATTGCGTGGCATCACCATCACTGCACATCTCGCTTCCTAGAGCATTGTTTCATCACGCTACATATCGCTACAGGGTTAACCTCACAAGAATGAGGCTTGGTATGGACGATGCTCCACTGCCCATTAGAATGTGCAGAGTGGAAGACAGTGGGCAATACCTGTTACAGACAAGGTCTTTATCTAGTAAGCTGGTCTGGACTTGGTCAAGAGGACGGTGCATCATTGATCTACATGAGGCATATTCCACAGGGAGACAAAGTGGTTTTGTATGCTGCAGTTGGCAGGACATACCGCAAAGTGAACCAACGATAAGGATGCGTAATTGAGAAAGCCATGTTCTCTAGGCATGATTTTTCTCCCGTCTACACTGGGGTAATTCCATTAATGCCCGTGGGGTTACCTCTGGTTTATATCAGTGCAACTGCAAGCACAGCTAGGTCCTTTGAATTGGGACTAGGCTGTGCTAAGTGTTGAACTAACGGCTTTGGAGTCCCTCAGGCTGGCAAATGCAAAGAGCATTTTTCCCTTAATAAGGCCTTTCCTTTAGGAAGTGACCTGCTTAACTCTTAAGCCAGCACATATATTGACCCCAAGACTACTCCAAGCAACAGTCTGACTTCTTTGTGTGTGTGAAGTGATTGACAGGTTTTAAACAGGGCAACATCCTAATACCCCTCCTCCAAACCATAGTGTACTAGCCTTGCAAAGTATTCACACATACAGGTCAAATGTCATTAAGCAAGAAGTGCCCTAATTTGAAAAATAAGGCAGCAGAAAGGATTAAAGCACTTGTCTTTATAAGAGATTTTAATGTAACTTAACTCACAGGTGCAAAACAGGCAATCATATACAGCTAGCAACTCATGTTTCGTTAGCTTTATTGGCAGTCTTCCCTCAAAAAGATGTAAGGGTTTAATGTTATCTCTACAGAGAGAGATGCAAGTGGCTTTACAGCAGCCCAGTCCACAATCAGGAGTTTGAGGGAACCTGTACAGTTTAATGTTTTCCATTGTTTAGCCCTGGGATTCTGTGGTTTCTTCTGCCCTTGTCTCTAATGATTTTCACTATTATTTTCATCTTCTCAATGAAGTTATGCAACAGAAAATTAAAGGGATGTACAGGTGAAGCAATTCAGCCCTCACACATGGAAAAAATAAACTTATTTTAGTTTATTCCTTTTTCTCTTTCATTTATTTTTAGTAAATAGATACAGGTTGGTTGTAATAACTGCTCCAAAATCAATGGGTGAACATACTTGCTTGTGTGTACATTGTTAAACTCATGAACTAGGTATATCATCACCTTCATAAACTATACCATTCCTTATCTGCTGTAAGTGCAATAGCCCCAGTCATCCCCTCTGTGGGAATATCCCACCTATCGAACTGGAAACTGCCCAAGTGTCTCCTCAGTGTATCGGTTTCTGATACATTCTTCCTTTTGAAGTAGGAGGTTTGCTCCCCATGAAAGAAGCTGGAGATTCAAGCTCACAAGGCACACTGATGCTCTAAGAGCTAACAGAGGCCAAGACATTCTGGGGAGGCCTATGCTTCTGCACTAGCTGTGGGTGCAGGTCTTCCTATTATAGCTTCCTTGCCAACCAATGCTCCTTGAATGGGGAAAGGTTTGCATGCCTGAGGAGAAGGGTACAAAAGTTAATAGCGAATGAATCACAGCTCCAAAAAATAGAAAACGCTTCTGCAAATAGGGAATGTTTCTGACCTAAGAAAAGAACCTGAAAAAATTCTAAGGCAGCCTCACAATGTTCTCTGGCAGATACCAAACATGAACAGGATGAAAGGAGAAAGATAAACAGATTTCTGAAGAGAGAAAACTTGCTTAGAAAGCTGCCTTGTGGGAGTCTGGATTTGGATAATTTAAATTACAGCAGATGACATGAAAGCAGGAGAGGTCTTCAAAATATATTAGCACCGTTTTGTTGATTCATAATGCCATGGCATGATTTCGTATGAAACCCCCTCTCATCAGAAAACAAAAAAAGTAGATTCTACAGGACAACTCTACCAAAAGTCCCAAACCCTGCATTCCATGGGGGATCACTTGACAAGTCTGCACTTGGGTCAATGGGGTGGGATTTAAGCCCACAGTATAAAAGGAAATAATGTAAATATCCACAATTGAAAAGCAGCCACTGCGTATATGTGGCTATTTTCTCCCTAACATTTTCAGCCTGCATATCTGGATTAATGTCATAAGAATTTCAAATGATAACTTGGTAGCTCTGACTATTTTACTGTGTCAAGAAGCTGTAGGTCTATCAGATTAAAATTCAATTTTTTTATGATGTTTAAGTATGACTGCACACGGTGGATCATAAAGGCTCTATACAAGTCTGCTTTTTAAAAAAATATGCATTTTAAACATTGTGCAAGTACTGTAGCTATGATCATGTACATTATACATGATTTTAAAATGGGCATCACATGATAAAAGAAAAGGAGTACTAGTGGCACCTTAGAGACTAACCAATTAGTACTCCTTTTCTTTTTGCGAATACAGACTTAACATGGCTGCTGCTCTGAAACCCATCACATGATAAGTTACTTACACATTACAAGACAACGGTGAATTATTTGACACCATATGGATCCTATTAACAAACCATACTCACACTGGATAGCATATGTGGTAGGTAAGGTATACACTGCTTGCTGCAGACCCAGACTCTCAGTCAGTCTGTGTCAGCAAATTTCTGGTGACAACTTCCTCCTCCCTTTCTGCAGGGCAGATCTTTTCATTGATCAAGGACTTTTGCTCTCCATGTTTTCAGCCTTGGCAAAACTATGGTTGGGACTCAGGGGTCTCCTCTTCACAGCTATTAACCTGGCTATTCTGTTTGAGTATTTGCTGGAACGCTCCTTATCTAGTCCATGGTGTGCCTCTGCTGGTTGGCTCCTTTAATGACTCCATTTGATCTAACTCCATAGCAAGTAACCCATCATAAACAACACAGAGAGGTATAAAATACTTTTGAATTTTTTTAATCCAGAAACTCTGCAATATTAAAAACCTCCCTCAAAACACCATCCTTGCTACGATGGATTCTGGATTTCTATATATCAACATCCCTCACCATGATGGTATTACTGTCTGCCTCCAATACCTACAAGAAAATGACCTATGCCTAGAAATCCACACCAAAGTCATCCATTTCATCCTCACCCATAACTTTATATTTAACAACAAACATTTTGTCCAAATAGTGAGAACAGCCGTGGGTATTAGGATAGCTCCCCGATATGCCAGCCTCTTCGTAGGCCACCTCAAGGAAGAATTTCTGGGAAAATGTACCATGAAACCAGTGACATACCTGAGATAAATCAATGATATTTTCATCCTCTGGACAGATGACCTGAACTCCCTCATAGATTTCCACCACAACTTCAACCACCACCACCACCTGTCCATCGAACTCTCTCTGGAACACTCCCACACCAGCATCAACTTCTTCGACACCAAGATCAGCTTCAACAATGGAACCTTACAGACAACTATATACAAGAAACCCCACTCCTACCTTCATAGATCCAGTAGCCACTCCAGACACACCAAGAATGCTGCTATCTACAGCCAGGCATTCAAATACCACAGAATATGCACACAATTATAACTGTCTTCATCAAACAAGGACACTCCATCACAGAAGCAGATTTCATCATGGAATGGGCCACCCAAACACCCCAAGAGAACCTGCCTCAATAAAAAGAAGCACAGACTGCATGCCCATACTTGTCACCTACCACCCCACACTAGTACCAATATGGGGATCAAACAATTACAGTCTATACTCAATGGGGACTACACCCTCAAAGAAGATTTCCCACCCCCGCCTTTTAGCCTTCAAAGCATCCACCAACCTGGCCAAGCTCAGCAGCAGCACCAAGCTCCGCACAAACTGGTACACACCAGCTCAAAGCAGCGCCAGACTCTGCCAAAACAACAGATGCACAACTTGTAGCTGGATCTCCGCTGCTGCTATGATCAACATCCTTCACATCACACCTTTCAAGATCCATGGGTCCTACACATGCCTATCACAACATGTGGTGTGCCTCATCCAGTGCAGAAAATGCCCCAACAACAACAACAACTATGTGGGTGAAATCATACAATAACTATGCTCTCAAAATGAGCTCACACAGCAAAATGATACAAGGCAAAAACACCCTATCATCCATGAACAAACACTTTGCACTAAATGATCACTCCATAGCTGACTGCTCATTCTTCATCCTCAAAGGAAACCCTCACATCACCTTCAAAAGACAAGGCTGAGAACTTAAATTCATAAATCTAGGTTTTTAATCCAGCAAAGTTAACTAGCATCTCTGCTTTATGATCCATTACAACAACTTGTATTGCAACTTGCTGCCTTGTAATCTCCATTGTCCTACCACTGTAGATGTGTTAATTGCATGCTTCATTTTAAGTGGTCTCCTACAACATGTGTGAACCCCTTTTCCTTAACAGTTGGTCCCTGCTTGTATTTAGCTTGACCACTCTGGTTTCCTTCTCCAGACCTGGAAAAAAAATGTTCTGTGATGCTTGAAAATGTGTCCCTTTCACCAAAAGAAATTGGCTCAATAAAAAGATATTACCTCACCCACCTTGTCTCTCTCCTACCCTGGGCCCAACATAACTACAACGACACTGCAAATAAAAAACCAACAGGTATTTCTCAGTTCTCCACATAACTAGCTGTGCCTTGTTGCATCTTTCTGTCTTCAAGCTGACTCTCCCTTTCTTATTGCTGAGGGGACTGGGTAGCCTCAGGTTATGTTATAACCCTATAAGCAGAGTTATAGAAAGGAATGACTTTGGCTTCAACACGATGGTAGACATTTAGTACACTTTAAAAAGATCAGAAATAGTTTAGAACAAGTTATAAAACTCCACCCTGTACATTTAAAAACCTGGAAGGGGTGTGCAGAACTTCCCACTACCTTTACATCTGTCTTCTGATTTTGAGGGCTCCAGGTTCTAAAGAAGAATCTCATTTTAAGAGAGTAAATTTCAAACTGTGGTGAATGTAGCTCTGCAATTATGATCACCTTATGGTTTCTGTTTTTTAAGATATGGGGATTTTTTATTTTATTTTTTGGAAACACCATAATTTTAATATGTCTTTTCAGATTTTTTTTCAAACTTTCCAGAAATAGTCTAGGATGTGACAAGATGTCACAGGGTTTGGATTCTTTTGGGGAAGTGTGTGTGTCAGGGTGGTATTGAAAATCTGTCTTTGAATGGGAAGCTACCAACCAGCACTGGTTGGTAGCTTCCCATTCAAAGACAGATTTTCAATGTCACTTTATAGGGGGAAAAAACCAATGTCACTTTATAGGGGGAAAAAACCCAAGTCTTTTTCATGTATTTTATCCAAAAAACAGGCTTGCATTTTAAAATTGTCTTTATGTACCTATGGATATCTAGAGTAATCTTACAGTCAAGCAGATCCTGATATCATGTTTTGGTGAACATGAGAAATTTCTGTCCTGAGAGATAAATATTGATTAAACTAAAGTCAAGGATGGTATTTATCTAAGGGAACAATAATTCCATTATTTATGAAAACATGAAGTCAGTATACACTCTGTATTTTTACATACACTCTGAATGTTTTCTTTAGAAATAACATTCATTTAGAAATACATTCTCTTATTTAAGAAACTCATGGCAATAAACAAGCTGGACCGGGTAAAATCTTACTGGATGTTTTTTAGAAAATAAATGTCCTTGCCTATAACTTTAACAAGACTTCTGGCTTATGAGAAATTTCAAAAATCTAATTACCTTATTTGCCAATTAATGTGAATGCTATGTATTTGCTTTTTGCATTTCTCTCAGCTTAGCCAGTGAAAGTAAGCGAGTCAGTTCCACTTTGATTCACGCTCGTTTTACATCCAGTTCACCAGCAGTGTGATGGCAGAAGCTAGAGAGAACAGATTTTATTCAAACAAAAAGTAATATTCATTGAAATATAAACGGTCATTGAAACATTTCTACTCAACTGAGGTTCGGATAACCTATTTTGGGGGCAAAATCAACATGACTGCCACCATCTTCAGAGCAAAATGCTTTTCAACTTTCACCCTTGAACTTGCTTTCCCATTATAACTTCACATTTTTTACAAACAAAATAAAATCATAATAAATAAATCATAAGTCCAGTTTCTGCTATCTGAGAGTGCGTGCAAATGAGAGTGAGGGAATATTAGTGTACAATTTATAATTTTGTGAAGCCCTAAGATACCAATGTGATGAGATAGATTAAGGGATACTAACACTTGAAAAGAGAACTGTAGTTAGAGGTCCAGGAAAAAAATATCAACTTATCTATCACTTCCAAAGAGGCAGTTAGAAACAGATATTTGCATTTTATCTAATTGACTGGCTCATGAGAAGTGAATAAGAGCTTCTCCCTCCCCAGCTTCAGCCAATCAAGATACAGATATTTACACCACAGTTGCCAACTTTCACACGGTAAATAAGCACCCTGACTTCCACAATAAGCCAAAAATCAGGCTAATCCCATTTCAAAACAAGGCCAGAACAAGCCAATCCCTAAGAACCCCAACACTCTGTGTGACTAGATTCCCCATGGCGGCAGTCTGGGACTGTAGTGGGCCCGCTGTGAACCCTTGATTTTCTCCCTCCCTTGCCCCTGCTTGCCCCACCCCGCCCCTGCTTACCGGGAACCGATCAAAAAAAAAAAAAAGAAGCAACAAGCTACAACAAGCAACAAGCTATAAGCCAACCAAGCAACAAGCTACAAGCAACTCACAAGCCAACTGAGCCAAAACCAAGCCCAATTTCTGCATTTTTTTCGTGGGTTTGGCATGTTTGATTTACACGTGTCCTGATTGGCTAACTTTGCTGTTATTCAGTATTATGGAGTTCTGAGGAGGCAAAGAGTGACTATCCCCAAACAGGGTTTTATTGGGTTTATATAGCAACAGTGAATGGCAGTTTGCTTTAAACAATCCCGCTGAAAAAATATTAAAACAAGGTCCTGTTTGTGCAAGCTGCCCCACACAGGCAGGTTCATTGACTTCTGTGGGGTTCCACATGTGCAACAGGGTCAGCTTGCACAGAGTAGCCTACAGGATGGGACCTGAAATTGGTATTCCTCACTTCATTTTCCTCAAAGGCACCACTAAAAAGGACATGCCCAGTCAGCAGCCTTCAAACGTTGGTAAGATGCATTCATTCCCTGCCCCTCGACACGCACACACACACACACAGAGAACATACAGATGGATCAGCACAAGGTTTCAGGCACTTGCCAAGAATTAAGATTTTGGGTGAGTTTTGTCTTAAATTAAGTTGACTTTAGTATATTTAAAAAGAAGAGCTGCCACTTCCCTCCAGTAAAAAGATCACAGGGGGCATGCACATTAGCTATGCTTTTTTGCTAATTAGTGGTTTGAGGCAGCTGTACATGAAAAGTCCCCCACTGGGCCGGTGGGATTTATGTAACAGCCTTATTATTTGGTATTAGTGTTAAGTGACCATTTTTCCTAGGCGCCTGCACTGCTAAATGGGCAGTCTCCTTTGGGCTCCTTGGTCTTGCCTATTATTACCAATAGTAAAGAAGAAAACAGACGTTTTAACTTCACATAATTTAACAAAAAACTCTTCAGGCTGGAAGTGTGCTGGGACCCTTTTGGAGTGTGTCACAGTGTCTTACACAGTGTTAAACCACATGTGCAGTGTTTCGGCCAACAATAAACCTCTGCTAGAAGGGAACTCTGTAAAGTCATTTATCCCACCTGCCCAGTCCTTCAGGGAGTCCTTGGAGGAGGGGCAGAACAGGACTGGACTCCAAGAATTCTGCTAGTGCCCACACAAGATACTTAAGCACTTGGATAACTTTACCTCCACAAGGGGTAGTACTGACTTCAGTGAAATGAGGTGAATGAAGCTACTCGGGTGTTTGCAGGATTCTGCTGTTTTTGTTCATCTCTGTAAAAGAGCTGATTATTAGAAGTATTTAAATGGCTATAAAAGAGATGGTTGGTTTGGGAGTCATTTGCTAACTGAAGTATAAAGACCAGAATATTTATTCAGTGCAATACACATGTAGGGTAATGCAAGAGAAACACACTTAGAAGACCAAAATTTTGATCTCACTCACAACTTGCATGACCTCACTGGTATGTCTTTTGGCTCTGTGTTTGTACAGTGCCTAGCACCATGATGTCCTGGTCCAGGACTGGGGATCGTAGGTGCTATGGTGCTGCAAATGATTAAGAAGAAGAAGAAGATGATAATGATGATGATCTGGGTTGCCCATGAAGTAAGTAAGGGTAGAATATCACAGAAAATTGATATAAACAGAAATTGTACTCAGATCTAATATACCAACAAAATTAAGAGGTAAGATTGAAATCCCACATTGGGCCTATGTGCTGCAGGGTATATGGTAGGTAAGGTCAGTGCTGGATACTGCACTTAGCAAGGGCTTAGGCAGGGATTGGCTTCTTGAGCCCTAGTTCTTCAAAGAATTCATTTTGGACTTACCTGAAAGAAAATGTTTTGGAAAAAAACTGAAAAGCTGCATTCTGAGTCAAATGAAATGTTTTATTTGACCTGAAACAAAAAAAGTGTTTAGTTTGTGAGTTTTTCATTTTTTACAAAAAAGAACATTGAAGTAAAATTGGAAACAGTCATTTGAAATCCAGAAATCAAAGTGTTTTATTCTGAAAGTGTGAAAACAAAACATTTTGATTTTCTGATTTTTTGCGGAGTAGGGAGAGGGTTCCCTTAAACAATCCAGGGAATCAGACACGAATTTGAAAAACTATGTTTTGTTCAACCCAAGTCCACATTTTTGGCAGGGGGGGAAAAAAAGGTTTAGTCTGAAAGGTTTAGCTTTACTTTTGGCAAAGAAATCCTACCTTGTTCTGAAGAAGCTGCTTCTCTGTCACTGTATACTGTTACTGTCCATAGGCGCCTGAAGGGAAACTGTTGCAGGTGCCAAAACTGTTGAACCGGCTACATATCATGGTTGTAACCCAGAGTTCCAGTCAGAGTGGTTGGATTACTGTCCCACCTCAAGGAGAAATGAAGGCATGGGCCCACCACTTGAAGGGGGTGCACATGGGTGACTGGAACAGCCTCAGAAGGGGCAGCTTACCCAGGGACTGAGACAGTGACAAAAGGCCACTTGAAGGCTGCAGTTGGTTGACTTTCCAGACTTAGAAGGCCAGCCCCAAAAGAGACATGTTGAGATATAAGTTCCAGTAGCCGCATAACCCTCTCCTGGGAAAAGGCAGTAGAGACGGAAGGTTTCCTATCTATATATCTTAGTTACTTATATGGCTCAGCACCCTAACAATCTTTTTAATGTATTCATCCTTACAACACGCATGTGATACAGGGAAGTACTATTGTGCCCACTTTGCAGATGGGGCACTGAGGAATAGAGAGGCTCAGTAACTTGTCTAAGGTCACACAGAAAGTGGGTTCTGGGGCAACAAATTGAACCTGGGCCTTCCAAGCCCTAAGACAGCACTGGGTTGACCTTCCTCACACCCATCCTGTTCCTGGAAAGAGACTTCTTCCATGTGTTACAGTCTACCAATGTATCTCATTTAGATCAAGGGTAGCACAAAATGGACATCAAGTGTAGGGTAAAGGGTGTTTAATAAAAGTTGCAAATGCAAGGAGTTAACTGGTATAAAACTAACTGATAATCTGCATAAAATGTGGAAGGTTATATATTTGATAGAGGGTGACTGATGTGGGTAATTCCCATTAATGCTAAACAATATGCATATACATCTCTAAGTCAAGACAGAGCTAGAATAGCTCCCTTGGGTTATACTAGATGTTATGTTTGCCCTCACTTTTCCTTTTCTTACTGCTGAGGAGTTGATATATGCTCACGATGCATTAGAGGAAGACAGAAGTGAACAATGAACCAGCAAAAGGAAATGAGAAAGATGACAATAGGGGAGGGGCAAGAATTAGTTTTGCTTGTGTAAAAGCTAATACTTTGGGCCAAATGTCAAAAGTGACATCAGATATTTTGCCCTCAAATATTTTGCACTAACACTCATTTATGGATTTAAACTCCACATTTGTACCAACAGATAAATTAACTGCTCGATTGACTGCTCAAACTGCCATTAGCATGTACAACAGCTTGATTTGCACATGCACATGAGTACAATAGTATAGGAAAGTTTTCACTGTTTCCCAACCACTGCCCTACTATACACATTCACTCTCCTAAGTTCTTCTATATCGTCAAACCCCTTTAAAGTTAGACTTGATGCCATAGTCTGAAAATTAGTCCTGCTCTTGTCATTTTTTGTGCCAGTCATTGGTATTATGTTGGCAAGAACAAGTTCTTTATAAATGTTAGCAACAACATTTTAAAATAGGTTAACAGGAGCACGCTCTCTCTCTTTCTCTCGCTCTCTCTCACACACACACAGACACACACACACACAGGCTATTTGAAAAAGGCACAAGAAAAGTGTTTCTGTGCAGAAAACACTTAATCTGGCCAATAACCTCTAAATGTTGGGGGTGCTCAAACTCCGACACCAGATGAGGATTTACAAAGAGCCCCCGTTTTGTTTTTTTAATGAATTTCCCCAAATTCCCAAATCTGAACCTCTCTGGACTTGAGGCGCTTGGAATGTAATTTTGCAGTTTGAGGCCGGCTTCATTTTCATTGAGATTCAAGCTGTGTGGTTTCCTGCCAAGAAGCAACCTGTCTTGTCAGAAGTTTTGATGACACTGTCTAACATAGCACAATGTTTAAGAATAAAGTAAAGATTATGACATTGTTAAATTTTAGACTGACCCTGCCAATTTAAAGCCTATAATGATTCAGTTGCAAAACTATCAAGTTACTGAGCAGAGTCTCTAGGTAGACCTATACTTCATCTGGGAGCAAGCCTCCTAGCTTGGGTGGACAGACTGTGCTAGCAAGGCTAAAAGAGTGGTGTGGATGTTGTGGCTCTGGCGGAGACTCAGGCTAGTCACCAGAGCTCAAACCCAGGCGATTGGGTGGGCTTGAGAGCCTGAGCTGCAACATCCACACTGCTACTTTTAGCGAGCTAGCTCAAGCCCCACTAATGCAAGTCTGTCTGCCCACGCTGGGAAGCTCGCTCTCAGCTGCTGTGTAGACCTCCCTTTAACACATATACTGCAAACAATTACACACATGAATGAATTTTCCCGGAGTGGGTGGCAGGACCAGTTCAAGGCATGGAATAGTAGGCAGAAATTAGCTGCCACTTTTTTGTGAGGACGTGATGAAACGGTTTGCTTCTGTGTCAACTTCAGTACAGTCTGAGAACTGAATTAAGCCACTTAGTACTGCTGCTCCCCTTCTCCATAGTAGGACCCAATCCTGTGAGTCTCCCCTGTGCAGAACTCCCATTGATGTCAATAGGATTTCTGTGCATGGAGGATTTGCAGACTGGCACCTATAATATAAGTGTCATGTGATATCCCTGGGTCTGTGATAATTAGCAGGACTAAACCCAAGACTGCTAGGTCTAAAAACATACGTCTCTACTGCCTGAATTAGAAGCTATCAGTGACCAGTTCAGACTTGTAAACCTCTATGTAATCCCACTGTGGAGGACAGAGAGCCACACTGTAAGCCTGTCTTCTGTAGCCTTATACCCACAGAACAAATGGTTCAGCAAAGTGGGATAGGGTCATATCATACTGTGGTGGATTCTTCTGTAAGTGTCTAAAATACCAAGACTAGAGTGCATCTGTTAAAACTAAGGGCTTTAGCTCCAAAAACAGGCAGGTAATTACTCAAAGAGGAATGTTTTAATTCAATTATAAAAGAGATTTGTTAAAGATCTATTTAAAACTTAGATTTAGCATCTGAGTAGAGCACTTTCAAGCCAACCATT
This sequence comes from Caretta caretta, assembly GCF_965140235.1. Taxonomy (NCBI): domain Eukaryota; kingdom Metazoa; phylum Chordata; order Testudines; family Cheloniidae; genus Caretta; species Caretta caretta. The sequence continues at coordinate 136,418,056 of NC_134207.1, forward strand.
GACTCAAAATCTCTGAATTCAACTGCAAATTGTTTCTTGTCTAAATAAAATCTGCTCCTAAAGCAAAGGCAGCTAGTAAAATATAATGGTCAGCCGACCCACAATGTGGTAAAATAAAGCAATGAACGTAGGCAGGTGCACTCTGCACAGGAGCAATGTATATATTTTTAATTAATAAAGTGCTCAGTTTGCCAGTGTCACAGGTGTCTGTCGTGGGACCAGCTTTGACAAGTGTTTGAGATTCAGACCCCAGAGACATACAGCCGCAATTATCAAACCTGTCCATATTTTATTTTGACAAGAAACAATTTGCAGCTGAATTCTGTTGAGTCTAATGGATGAAAAAAGTGTCCAGCTGTTTCTAAGGCTGGGCGATGCTGTACAGATCTGACAGCAGCTGCCCACTGCCAAATTGTTTCAGAAGTTTTCTAATTAAATCCAGTTTGGGGGATTTTTATGCTCTGCATCATATGACCTCCATCTAACTCTGCTACTCCCCCTGCATAGTAGTGTAAATTGCAGGACCACTGTTAAAGCTGCATCAGCACTTCTGTTATACTATATAAACCAGAATTGCTGTTGTACTATACACCTAAAACTTTACCTAAAATAAATAATAAATAATCTGTGGCCAGCAGATGGCTACAATCCCTTCCTGAAATATCTTGGTTTGACATTAGACTGAAGCCTCACATACCACCAAGCACCTGAAAAATATTCAGAACAATATCAAGATGTGGGGAAATCTCATTCAGCAACTGGCAGGAATGACCTTGGGGGCTGATGCAAAAAACTCTACGAACCTTTTCACTGGCCCTTGTCTACTCCACCACAGACCAGTACTCACTGGTCTGGGCACATAACTCCCACACATCACTTATCAACTCTTACCACCACCATGCAGATTGTTACCGGCACATTAAAATCAATGCCACAGCCGGGGCTTCCAATACTGGAAAACATCCATCAACATCAAACATTTATTACAACGTGAGAATCCTTTGGGAGTCATATCATATTCAAGGGAATAAGGATCTTCCAATACATGAAGATCTAAACATCATACCGAGATTCTAACTCAAATCCAGAAAGCCTGTTTCATTTGCAGTGCAAGAGCTCAGACTCACGGTTTTCCCTCCAAACATCAAGGGTGAGCAATATGGAAGGGTGTCAGAGTCCTGAATAAACTCCTCATCAGGTACTCAACCACAGAAGCCAGTGGCTTTTCACTCCCACAAAAAAATAATAATAATGAACTGCATCTGCACATCACATGGCAGAGGCACCTATCTCTTACCTAAATGGGGACTGAGCCACAACCCTATATGTAAGATTTCAAACACCTCTTTAACCAATGTACCAAATGATCACATTCTGGTGCTATCTGCCATTCGCTCCACTTCACCTGAAGCAATCAATTGGATTGCCAGCCTAAACTCGGACATCTAAACACTGGTGTTTTAAAAGATAAGCCATACAAAAGAAGTGGTTTACCTACAATCAGGGAGCCTTAAAATTCCACCGGACCTAAAGGGAATTTCCAATCCTGCAAGGAGAATTGAATAAAAACAGTTGAATAAAACAGTGTTCCTGTTAAAAAGATGCTCCCTTCCTGGAGGCCAGATGAAATTTTAAAGCTCCCAAACCTTACTTCAGCAATGATCCTATCTAATTCAACACTGTTCCCTTGAGTTATTCATTCCTGGGTATTTTGGATTGGGGGGAGCGGGGGAAGAGGGGCTGGAAATAAAAACTGACATTAGCCCAAATAAAAAACAATGACTCTGAACGCCCCTGAACTGTGTGTGTGCACGCAGAGTGGGAGGGGGGTGGTTGAAGAAGCAGACTTCAGAATCTGAACTCTGATCCAGATTTTGTTTGCTGGTACCTACCTCTGAAAGTGAATCTCAACACTCCTGAGCTTTAGAGGGGAGTAGTTTGAAATCAGCACACACAGTTTTGTGGTTGGGGACCATCTGTAATTAGTCTGTGTATTACCAGGTGTTTTGAGACCATATGATTAAGGTGCTACAAGGCCCACATAGAAAGCGACTAGAATAAGGGTGCTGCAGCATCAGGTAATTGGTTATTAAAATTTATAATACAGACAAAGTGGTAGGTGCTTTACACCCACAGAGGCAGTGCCTAACTTTTGTTAGCTTCAAGCCAGATATAACATTCTTTAGTCAAGCATTCTGGTGTGGAAGATGTACCTGGAACATTTTCTAGCAGCACCAATGTGTTTGTGATTTTGCTACACGACTGGATCACACACAGATTTTCCCAGAAGGCACTGTCTTAGCTGAGCTTGGCAGAAGATGTGGAAGTGAGCAACATTTCCCTGTCCCATGCTTCTCCTGATGTTTTGTGCCTCTTATTATGAGAATACAGATTAATTCTTAGGATATTAGCTAATTTTCTGTGTATTTCGGTAGAATTTACTTATTCCCTGTTTTTCTGGAGCTATCTGGGAGTAGAGCAAGATACATTTTTTTCAGACAAATAGTTTATTTTCTGAAAAACACAGTTTTGGACAAATTATTCATGAATTTGGCAAGTAGTTTTGGACAAAAACAAATGTTTAAAAAAAAAGTCAGGCCACCAAACAAAAGCATCAATTATTCGCTCAGCTCTACTTTGTAGAACTGTGCTAGAGAGGCTTCTGAATCCTGGGAGCAGCAAATCACAAACTGCCCCATCTTTTACCTCCTGAGAACCACCCTGCTCAGCACTCCCAGTGTGAACCTTGTCCCTTTGCTGTCAAATCCTGACATATCCCTCAGGCTGGGAATCTAGTGAGGGGACTGAAAACGTTAGAGCAGTCTGAAAGGAGGGCTGCATGCTGACTTTGCCAACTGGAAGGGGGGAGAAGTTACTGAAGAAATAACATTAAAATTTAAACAGATTCAGCATGGAAATTCACTGGTTTTGAAGGAGTTGTATCTGACTCCTGCACCCTCAGGTTGTATGTGACCCCCAACCAAAACATGGAGAAGCCTGGGTATTGTTGAGCAACGTGCAAGGAGGGGACAGCATGTGAGTTAACTGCCACTCCCTTTCTACCGTTTTCCATGTGTTTGTCCCTTTTTGTGCTCCTTTGCTCCCCTCTGGCCTGCACAACTTTAGCAGAGCGCTGCTGTCATTAAGAGCAGAGTCAGCCACCTTCTGACTGGCTATAATGGTATTACTCTGTCTGCACATGCAGTGCTACTGTTTGTGTAACCATGGTGAAGAAGTTCAGAAGAGCAGTCACGTAAGTTCTGCAATAAAACATTACAGAGTCCAGCTTACTTCAGTGATAAAGTGTTAAGTGCAAATGATGCACTTTTACTTCCTACAAACTTCAGTTGACTTAATTGAAGTCAACATTCAGCCACCGCGATAATTAAGTTGATTGGGCATGTCCACACCACGCTCATTGTGTCGGTGGAGTGCATCCTCACTAGCAGCACTTGCATTGATACAGAGAGCAGTGCACTGTGGGTAGCTCTCAAACAGTGCAACTAGCCGCAGGGATTTTTGGGAAGGGCTTTCATGGGACCAAAACATTGTTCAGAGTGGAATGGGAACATGGCTTTGACCTCCCATGATGCAGTTTCCTCCCTCTCCCCCTACCCAGCTATCAATGGCAAACAACTCATGCTTTTTCATGCCTTTTTTCGAAAGCCTGGCATACCCACTCATACGCCATAATCCGAGAAGCCTGGACCCCACTCAGCTGCGCACTTTTGTTGTGAGCATTACAAACACCTTGCACCTTTTCCTGAAGTATTTCCAGAGCTGAGACAGGAGCTGCCACGTGTAACATTGCAATGTCATTCAAGCTGTCCTGCTGCACGCCATGCAACGAAACAATTCCTGGTTGCTGCTGGCAGTCGCACAGCAGCTGAACACAGTGGAGCGTTTCCAGTCCCAGGAAACAAGCACTGACTGGTGGGATCACACCATTATGCAGCTATGGGATGGTGAGTAGCGGCTGCAGAACTTTCATATGAAGAAGGCACTTTCCAGGAACTTTGTGCAGAGCTTTACCCAGCCCTGCTGTGCAGCAACACTAAAATGAGACCTGCTCTAACAGTGGAGAAGCGAGTGGCGAATGCTCTGTGGAAGCTTGCAAAGCCAGACTGCTACCAGACAGCGGGGAATCCATTTGGAGTTATTAAATCCACTGTGGGAGCTGCTGTGATCCAAGTGTGCAGGGCCATTAATTGACTTCTGCTAAGAAGGGTATGGATTCTGGGCAACATGCAGGACATAGTGGATGGTTTTGTTGCAGTGGGGTGATAGATGGCACGCATATCCCAATCTTGGGACCAGACCACCTTGCCAAAGAGTACATAAACCAAAAGGGATACTTTTCAGTGGCGTTGCAAGCACTGGTGGATCACAGGGGGCATTTAACAGACATCAGCCTGGGGATGGTCAGGAGAGCTGCATGACGATTGCATCCTTAGGAACACAGGTCTGTTCAGAAACCTGCAATCAGGGACTTTCTTCCTAGATCATAAAATAACCATTAATAATGCTGAAATCCTGAGAGACCCAGCCTACCCCTTGCTCCCATGGTTCATGAAGCTGTACACCAGCCATCTGGACAGCAGTAAGGAGAGGTTAAATAATAGGCTCAGTAAGTGCAGAATGGTGGTGGAATGTGCCTTTGGACATTTAAAGGGTTGCTGGTGCAATTTGCTGTCTAGGTTAGACCTCAGTGAAAGCAATATCCCCATTGTTATCACTGCCTGCTCCTAATATCTTTGAGGCAAAGGGAGAGAAGTTTCTGCAGGGGTGGGGCAGGTAGGCAGATGTCTGTTGTCCTTCTATAACAAACCTGGACCTATTAGAGGAGATGAGAGGCGGTGGGTCACTCCATGCTGCCGTCCAAGCTACCTTGAGTCTCTCATCCGCTTCCTGCTCTGCCTGGAACTGCTCCCTTGATGCTGGAGACATTAGTTCCTTGCTGGGTTTTGGAATTGGGCTTGGTCCCACTGGAAGCGATGCAGGTGATGGGGTTGTTTCCGTTGACTGTGAACTGCTCTCCGCGGGTGCACTAGGTGGTATTTCAGGCTCTGGTTGAGCCTCTTGTGCTGGATTATCTGCTGCTGCAGGTGCAGGCTCTGTGGTACCCTTTGGTGCTGGCTCCCCTGACTCTTGAGGAGTTGCAAGCATGGGCTCTAGTGGTGACTGCTCCACCAGTTTCGATTCCTGGGCTGGTTCTTGCTGAGTCCCAGGAACTGGATCTACAACTGCTGTCATAGACTTTGGTTTGGATTGCGGTCCACCACCTCTGGCTGTAGGAGGCTCAGGAATGGAGTTAGGTGTGGAGACCTGTTTAGCCTGGCTGTGGGTGACCATTCCCATCCTTTTTGTTAGCCTCACATGATTGGCTAAGTCTTCTCCCAGCAGCATGGGAATGGGATAATCGTCATAGACTGCAAAAGTCCATATTCCTGACCAGCCCTTGTACTGGATAGGCAACCTGGCTGTAGGGAAGTTAAAATAGTTGACTTTAAACAGTTGCACCATCACTTGGGTCTCTGGGTGGATGAATTTGGGGTCCACCAGGGATTGGTGGATAGCTGACACCTGTGCTTCAGTGTCTCTCCACTCAGTCATCTTCTTCCCACCCACACTCACAGTTTCCCTTCGCTCTGGGGGTATTTGCGAGGCATCTGGGCCTGAACGCTCTTGGTGGGACTCCGGGGTGATGAGTTGCAGTTGGCTGGTGCTCTTGGGGCAGTTGGCCTTTACATTCCCCAGCTCATTACATTTAAAGCATCGCCCAGCTGACTGTGGGCTGGGGTGAAGGGGGTGGTTAGAGAGTGGTGTGGTGGGATGAGAGGGCATCTGGGGTCTCCCTAGCTGTGTGGAGGGCTCCGCACTTGAGAGGTGGGGCTTGAGAGGTGGGGCTTTGGGCTGACCCCGATGGTGGGGTGTCATCTCAGGTTGCCCCTTCTGGTATCCCCACCAACTGCTACTAGCTTTCTTCTTCTCTGCCACCTCCACCCATTTGGTTTCGATCTCCCCCACCTCGATTACAGTTTTGGACTTCCCATCTAGGATGTACCTTCCTATTCCCTCAGGAACACCCTCTAAGAACTGCTCCATTTGCATGAAGAGAGACAGATCTTCCAGAGATTTAACACTTGCTCCTTGGATCCAGGCACCCCAATTTTTTACAATGTGGTAGGCGTGCCGGGAAAATGCCACATCTGGTTTCCACCTTAGGGCTCTGAAACACTGATGGGCATGCTCGAGTGTTAGCCCCATTCTAATTCTGGCCTCGTGTTTAAAGAGGCCGTACTCGTTTATGTGTTCTTTAGGCATTCAGCTGCCACCTCTGCTAAGCATCCACTGAGTTGCAGCCTGAGCTCCACCATATACTGGTCTGTATGGGTATTGTACCCAAGGCAGGCCCTTTCAAAATATTCTAAGAAGGCCTCTGTATCATTGCCTACCTTGTACGTGGGGAATTTCTTGGAACGGGGAGCAGTACCTGGAGAAGGATTGTTAGGGTTACCTGGTGGACCCAGCTTAGCCCTTTCCAGCTCTAAGTGCTTCAGTTCTAATTCTGCCTCCAAGCGCTTTGGCTCTCTTCTCTCCTCCACTTCCGCCTCCAAGCACGTCACCTGCATTTCCGCCTCCAAGCACTTGTCCTACGCTTCCAAGTGCTTCATCTCCAGGTAGAAATTCATTTCTGCCTCAGTTAGAACTCAGCCTGAGTTAAAGGCATCCCTCCATCCTGGCATCAGGATCTTGGTTGTGGGAGCTGATCCTTCCCTCCTGGGAAGTCCCCGTTCCCCCATCCCTTCCCTTCATTTCTGTCATGGAGCTGGATATCTGGTCTGTCTTCTCCGTGGCATGCCACTTTGGGGAAGACTGGTTTTTCTAAGGTTTCGGTGCCTGACCTCAACCTCATGCACAGGGCTGCCCTACTCTAGCCTAACTATTTCGTTGCCACAAAGATAGAAAAGAAAAAAAAATAAACAGCTTGTTGGACTCCCTGGCTTTGCAGGCTGATCCTTTTGCAGGCCTGTTCCCCCTTAGGCAGAAAAGAAAAGAAATAGGAAAAAAAACCTCCCTGGCTTTCAAGCAGCCAAAAGGAAAAATACATCCTTTTAAAATCCTGAGGTCTATGCTTCTGGTTCAAAACTATCTCACTGCTCTGCCACCATGTCAAGACTAAATCACCACTCTGGCACTTCAAGGCCCGCAAGGATTTTCAAAATTAATATTGGCCACTCCAGGCTTGTATTACACTCCCCAGGTTACAGCTTTTCTCTGACCTTGACCTTTTGACAAGCCAAAATAAAGAAATAAACCTGATCGCATCTATTTAAACATTCCCTGTCCAATAATTTCTTCTAGGTATGGAAGATGAATTTCCATACCTGGTTTAAGCCTTACACAGCATTTGTGCTTATAGCATTGCTGCTCCAGCTCTTCTTTACCAGAGAACAACAAACAAAGGGGAAGTTTTTTTTCCCCATTTTAAAAAGTTCTAGCCTTCCCATTGGCTCTTTTGGTCAGGTGCCCACTCCTTTTCCTTTACTTGGGGAACTTTGTTAACCCTTTACAGGTAAAGGGAGCAGAGAACAGCCACCAAGCAGGACTTTATAGCTAACTGGCTAACTGGGTGTTCATAAAAGGGAGCTTCTCCGCTTCATTTCTTACAGCTAGTAATAAGTATTTTGATAGCTGCAGATGGAAAAGGTACTATACTAATGCAAAGTACATTACAAATGTAGATGTGCATTACTTGTCTTGGGTTACAGATGGGGTAGCTGAGCCAAAGAGAGAAGCTAAGGTCTTGCACAAGGTTCATGTAGCAGGTGAGTTTCAGAACCAGGATTAAGACCCAGGTCTCCTGACTGGTAGACCCATCCTCTTCCTGCTAGACCATATCATCCCACAGACATATTGTCTGCCAATAGCTTGAAGATTACTGGATTCTGAAAGAGAAGAATCTTGAGAGGAGTAGAAGAATGGGAAATAAGGTTACTTTACTAGGAACACATACGCACACACCCCATTAATTATGCTATTAATCACATATAATCACAGTATTTAAGATTAAAATGCCTCACTGACCTTTATTTATCTGTATTATCCATGATCAGTTTTGTCTCCACAGATTGTGTCCCCCCAGCCTTTTACTGTTTGAGACTATAACCATTCTGTACTGAATCTCTCCAAAAGCAGTAACTACTCCTATAGCAAGATCCTTTCAGAGATGGTAATTTTGTAGCCTGCATCTCTCTAGTCTGTGTGGCATTCACATTGGTTAGCCAAGAAATGCAGGCTTGCCAAATGGGCTCTTTGCCAGGAACTACTCATCACACAGTCAGGATGGGACTTTAACAGAACCTGAGCCAAAAGAACAAGCAGATGGAAATATATTTGACCCTCACTCCAGTGTGTTGCTGTTAGATTTTTCTATGCTACTTGGCCAGATTTGGTGAGGAGCTGTCTCCAGCAGAGCTTAGGGACTCTCTCCCCAGCACATCCATTGGCCAGAGTTTCAAGACAGCTCCAGTCCACTTGGTGCCCAGACAGAAATAAGTCCCCAACTAAAAACTCTCCAGCGCATCATCAAGGATCTACAACCTATCCTGAAGGACGACCCATCACTCTCACAGATCTTGGGAGACAGGCAAGTCTTTGCTTTCAGACAGTCCCCAACCTGAAGCAAATACTCACCAGCAACCACACACCACACAACCAAAACACTAACCCAGGAACCTATTCTTGCAACAAAGCCCGTTGCCAACTGTATCCACATATCTATTCAGAGGACACCATCATAGGGCCTAATCACATCAGCCACACTATCAGAGGCTCGTTCACATGCACATCTACCAAAGTGATATATGCCATCATGTGCCAGCAATGCCCCTCTGCCATGTCCATTAGCCAAACTGGACAGCATCTATGCAAAAGAATAAATGGACACAAATCAGAAGTTAAGAATTATAACATTCAAAAACCAGTTGGAGAACACTTCAATCTCTCTGGTCACTCGATTACAGACCTAAAAGTTGCAATATTACAACAAAAAAAACTTCAAAACCAGACTCCAATGAGAAACTGCTGAATTGGAATTAATTTGCAAACTGGATACTATTAAATTAGGCTTGAATAAAGACTGGGAGTGGATGTGTCATTACACAAAGTAAAACTATTTCCCCATGTTTATTTCCCCCTCCCCTCCCCCACTGTTCCTCACACATTCTTGTCAACTGCTGGAAATGGCCCACCTTGATTATCACTACCAAAGGGTTTTTTTGTTTTTGTTTTCCCCCCTCTCCTGCTGGTAATAGCTCACCTTACCTGATCACTCTCATTACAGTGTGTATGGTAACACCCATTGTTTCATGTTTTCTGTGTATATAAATCTCCCCACTGTATTTTCCACTACATGCATCCGATGAAGTGGGCTGTAGCCCACGAAAGCTCATGCTCAAATAAATTTGTTAGTCTCTAAGGTTCCACAAGCACTCCTGTTCTTTTTGCGGATACAGACTAACACGGTTGCTACTCTGAAACCTGTCATCCATGTACAGTTCAACACAGTAGCAATATGAGTCAAATGTTGAAAAAAATGTTACTAGGGATCTCTAAACTAGGGATTCTCCCACATCCATTGTGGGTATGTGTACACAGCAATTAGAGGTGTGACAGCAGCATGCAGAGACGTTCCCAAGCTAGTTTTGGTCTAACTAGCTTGAACAACAGCACAGTGGTTTTCAAACTTTTTAGGTTGCATTCTCCTTTCCAAATAATGTAGTCTGCCACGTACCCCCAACTGAGATCGGGGTCATAGTATACCTATGAAAACAGAAAAAGCATGTAAGGGATAACATGATGCAACACAATGCACAAGCCCTGGGTAAAATGATTATCATAACAAACAATTCTATTATAGACACACTTTCGCTTTGGATAAAAATAGTCCCTCAAACAAGTTTCTAGTTGTTTTAAATTTAAATTGGAGGTTTTCAATGTCATTTTATTGTAATTAATTAAAATGAATTAAATCTCTGCTGATCTCAATCACCTGTGGGTTGCAGGACCAGGCATAAGGAAACAAAGTAGTCTTATGTATTCATATGGGGAAGGAAAGAAAAAATCAGGAAGAGTACCAAAAAGAATCCTTTCAGCTTTCAAGGACAAATTACCCTTTACATCTAATTTGCTGAAAAGTATTGGGATGATAATTTAGATTGTAACAGCAATTAAAAACACTCATACAAAAAGCTATAGGCACCCTATTAATTAGTTTACTTGCAGGTAAATGCTAACCACCCAACAGCAATAAATTATATGTAAATAAATTCATTCAGCCTGCAGCCAATAAATCAAAGCAGCCTCTCTAACTTCCTCCTCAGGAACATACTCTCAACCTTCCCCCCAAAACATGCTCAATAAACAACTTTTGCAGCATGCCCACAAGTCTATTCTGGACCAAGGGGTTGTAACTGCTGAATCAGACTGCTTAAAATACATTACCATTGTGTAGTAGTGGTGTATTCTTCTCTGGATGTGTGCATAACTCCCGGTGTGAATGTACACTAGGGAAGAGACCGTGTGTCAAAGTTTAGTATTCCCTCCTGCTCCTATTCTTTATTTTAGAGTCCATTTACATTTTACCATCTTATTTAGATTTATGATAGTAAATTCTGCATTTATGCCCATCATAAAAATTAAGCTTATTGTTACTCTAAACCTAACCCTAAATCTAAGCCAACAAAAATAGAACAAAAAGCTTTTGAAAAGAGAAGCCCTAGTCTCATATTAACCAAATACATAAAAAATTTAGTACAATCTGAAATGAAAGGAGGTTTTGTTGATCAAGAGAAACTGTTATATAAAGAAAACATGTGATTCGTGGTCAAATTTGTGACATGTAACCTTTCTTAGTTTCCAAACCTGCAGATTCCTCTTTAGGTCAAGTGTGATGCAAGGACACTAACTATCTTGCACAATAATTATCTTGACCTCCCTTCCTTTTCTGTCTGTGGAAAATAAATTATCACGGTTAGCGACCACAAAGTCAAGTGCTCACACCGTGGGAAAGTAGTCTGTTCTGTGGTTAGCTATGGGGCTTGGAAAGGGAAAGTAAATGCCTTTCGATAATGTAAGTAGTACAGTGAATAGCAACTTCAGTTCAAAGATAATAAATCACTTAGAACACATATGCCTACAACACATATGTACTACAATACAGAGTGTATATATATTGGGTTCAGCCAACATTTTCTCTCTTTTCATTAGTTGGTAAGGTGGTACCATTTTGAGCAGTTGTTCCCTACATTTATATTGGGGGAAAACCACTCAAACTAGTAATATCTTTCCTACTAGAAATAAGGTAAAATAAAACTTTTAGGTGAACAGAGTCAGGACAACTCTTACTAAAATCCAGCAAGCTATAATAGCCTGTAGAGCCCACCATGCTATCTGGACCAAGTATTATCAAAAGCTACTGGGGAAAGAAGGTTTGAAAGTGGAGTAAAAAGTTTAAACATTCAGAAAAGAAAGAAAAAAATATATAAGGGAAGAGGGAATTTTGAAAAGGTGGAGAGCGGATTAAAACATTTAATTAAGGTGAAGCTAAATTGTTGAAAAAGCAGATAAAGTTTAAAAAAAAGTGAAGGCCAGGGTGTGGGGAGGCCAATGAGTGTGAATCTAGAATCTTTGATCATGAAATTAACCTAGCAGGTGGAAGGGGGTATACCAAGTCACTTTCTTTTCACTGCCTAGAGGTGCTTTCTCCAAATGAGGGTTATTCATAGGACATTGCTGAGAACCTTGCACTGCACATACTGTTCCTGCTCTGTTAATAATAAACCAAAGTTCAGACCAGAGAGCTGTCAATCCAGCACCTTCCACGAACTCTGAATTCACTCATATCTTTTGTTAAGATGACTGTATACAAACATTCACACTGAGTTAGAAAACTATTTACTGAAGCATCATGAAGTAGTTAAAATTTCCCCCACTATTACACCAGGTACACCACACACACACACACACCTACCCTAGGACATTTTCTGTCTCTGCTACAATGTGTCTCTTGACATTCTGGCAGCCCCAGCTGGAAGCAGTAATGACAATGAGGGATGCATTATACTGCTGGTATCTGTTACCCTAGAAAATTACAGTGCATCTATTCGCCTCACTTCATAATTTCTCAAATGTTTAACATAGTTTTGTTTCCCTTGTGAGTTGTTGGAGGCAATAGAGATGGGTGCATTTTCTCAGACTTTGATAGGAGAAGAAAACCATCTGCTGCTATCTGTTTTATTAAGCAAGCTTTTGGTTAGCACTTCACCAGAAAATACTGTTTTTTTTTCCAAAAGCCTGGCACATTCTAATATTTCTGTTGTGGTCTAGAATTCAGTAATACCTTTGCTCCGTTACCATGCAAAACCAGGTCTACCTCTCAAAACATGAGGTGGTTAAAAACTAGTGCTTGTGAATCAAACTTGGACATTAATCTCTTGCACTAGTTAACATTTTTGCTATGCAGGGAAGACCACTTCAGCGCTCCTCTTGGCATTCCTTAGTTTGCGTTTTTGGGATAGAAAATGGACTTTTTCTAATCAGAAACATACTGCAGCAACTGTGGTTCTAAGTGCTTGATTTTCTTAAGCAGTCTACTTAGTGACAAAGCAATCACCTCTCAGTTACTCATCTGCCATGGGACTCAATGGAGATCAGATGTGCAAATCATTTCATGTTCCAGAAAGCGATATGCAGCAGGGCCTGAAAGGGAAGAGAATTCACTCCTCTGGTAAGCAGGGTTCTCAGTGGATTAAGACCTATTCTTCCTCTTAAAGGATGAATGGGTATCTAAATCCCAAGGATTCAATAAAATATTTATATAGTTTTAGTGCAGCAGAGCAGACATGGGCCAATTCTGGGATTTTTAATGGTTGCCTTCTACAGAAACTTGCATGAACTCTGAAACATTCCTCTTTTACAAGCTCTTTTGTTACATATGGGTGTTTGTTAAATTTGTGATGGTATTGTCTGGCAAATATCTGTAATTAAAATATCTTCTTTTTGATATATGAAGAGAGCCATCCCATTGCCTCTTATTCTGAACAAAACAACTTGCACCTCCAAGAAATCTGAGCCAATAGATACAGCTTTCATGTTGGAGCAAGAGTCAGAAATGGGAAGCAAAGTATAGTTTTGCATATTGAGGAATGATGAAAATGTGAGAAAGCTGAGGTGAAGACCAAGACTATAACAGGGTTCCAAAAAGAACTAGATAAGTTCATGGAGGATAGGTCCATCAATGTCTATGAGCCAGGATGGGCAGGGAAGGTGTCCCTAGCCTCTGTTTGCCAGGAGCTGGGAATGAGCGACAGGGGATGGATCACTTGATGATTACCTGTTCTGTTCAGTCCCTCTGGGGCACCTGGCATTGGCCACTGCTGGAAGATAGGATACTGGGCTAGATGGACCTTTGGTCTGACCCAGTGTGGCCATTCTTATGTGGTAAGAGACCCATTTTATCTCTCACTATTCCACATGGAAATATTAGAGTACAGGGTCTTCTAATTGCAATGGGGTGATGGGTTTTTGTATTTTAAATATTCTGCATTAGTAAGTTATTTTTATTTCATGCCATTTTTTTGTCAGAGAAATTCACATATGATGAAACCCCCCAAATTTGTTCATTTCCTGAAGAGGGATTACCAGAGCTCAGATGATTCACAGTGAGCAATTTTGGTCATTCAGATTCACATTCACATCATCCCCTCTGCTTTCAGTCTTGGAGGGGATAAATACGTTATTTTGGTAGGTTCATTATTGACTCCAGAAATCTGTCAATGAAGCCAACAGGAAGTTCTCTGCAGTTCATGCCTTCAATTTTTTGGAAATTCCTCCACATGAGCATTGCATCTTGTGGGCGTTACAATTTATGGGTGTGTATATGGCTGGGATGGAGAGTAGCCAGGGTAAAACTGCTCTTTTCTAAGCATATTGTGCTGCCCTTTCAAAAGTTTCCTCCAACACATGTGTTTTGTACCATCTGATGAGAAACAGATCTCCTGTAAGTCTGATGCCTCTCACGCAGTCTTCCCTGCTAGTAGAAGTCAATGCCTGTCTGGATGTTTTTTATAAGATATTCTGTAGTTTAAACAAGAATTAATTGAGGGAAATTCTATGGCTTGTGTTATGCAGGAGGTCACACTAAATGATCGCAGAGGTCCCTTCTGGCCTTAGAATCCATGAATCTAGGTTATTAGATAAGGGACTTGAAAAGTTATGTTTCAGTGGGGTTGTCCATTAAATTATTCCTTATTAGTTATTATTTGTGTTCAGGCTCACAATCCCTACTACAATGAGGTTACAGTTTAAGGGGCAATCTCACCTTCCAGTATAACTGCACGCCTGCATGAACCACATTGACTTCTATGATGTACAGTGACTTGCAGGACTGTGGCCCAGCTTAGGAGTTTACAACAATCATAGAACCATAGAAGATCAGGGTTGGAAGGGACCTCAGGAGGTCATCTAGTCCAACCCCCTACTCACAACAGGACCAACCCCAACTAAATCATCCCAGCCAGGGCTTTGTCAAGCCAAGCCTTAAAAACCTCTACGGATGGAGATTCCACCACCTCCCTAGGTAACCCATTCTAGTGCTTCACCGCCCTCCTAATGAAAGAGTTTTTCCTAATATCCAACCTAGACTTCCCCCACTGCAATTTAAGACTATTGCTTCTTGTTCTGTCATCTGCCACCACTGAGATCAGCCTAGCTCCATCCTCTTTCGAACCTCCCTTCAGGTAGTTGAAGGCTGCTATCAAATCCCCCCTCACTCTTCTCTTTTGCAGACTGAATAAGCCCAGTTCCCTCAGCCTCTCCTCGAAAGTCATGTGCCCCAGGCCCCCAGTCATTGTCGTTGCCCTCTGCTGGACTCTCTCCAATTTGTCCACATCCCTTCTATAGTGTGGGGCCCAAAACTGGACGCAATACTCCAGATGTGGCCTCACCAGTGCTGAATAGATGGGAATCATCACTTCCCTCGATCTGCTGGCAATGCTCCTACTAATGCAGCCCAATATGCCATTAGTCTTCTTGGCAACAAGGGCACACTGATGACTCATATCCAGCTTCTCGCCGACTGTAATCCCCAGGTCCTTTTCTGCAGAACTGCCGCTTAGCCAGTTGGTCCCCAGCCTGTAGCAGTGCATGGGATTTTTCCATCCTAAGTGCAGGACTCTGAACTTGTCCTTGTTGAACCACATCAGATTTCTTTCAGCCCAATCCTCCAATTTGTCTAGGTCACTCTGGACCCATCCCTACCCTCCAGCATATCTACCTCTCCCCCCAGCTTAGTGTCATCCGCAAACTTGCTGAGGGTGCAATCCATCCCATCATTCAGATCATTAATGAAGATATTGAACAAAACTGGCCCCAGGACAGACCCCGGGGCACTCTGCTTGATACCAGCTGCCAACTAGACATCAAGCCATTGATCACTACCCATTGAGCCTGATGATCTAGCCAACTTTCTATCCACCTTATCATACATTCATCCAGCCCATACTTCTTTAACTTGCTGGCAAGAATACTGTGGGAGACGGTAAGAAAAGCTTTGCTAAAGTCAAGGTATATCACGTCCACCGCTTTCCCTATATCCACAGAGCCAGTTATCTCATCATAGAAGGCAGTCAGGTTGGTCAGGCATGACTTGCCCTTGGTGAATCCATGTTGACTGTTCCTGATCAACTTCCTCTCCTCCAAGTGATTCAAAATGGTTTCCTTGAGGACCTGCTCCATGAGGTGAGGCTGACTGGTCTGTAGTTCCCCAGATTCTCCTTCTTCTCTTTAAAGATGGGCACTATATTTGCCTTTTTCCAATTTTCCAATTTCCAACTTATCTGACATGCTCCTTATCATGCCTTCCCTTTTCTCTACATGTTCAAATGCATCTTCTGAGCTGTAAGATAGAGTTTTTTCATGTGATGATGTCATTTCAGTGATTGCCTTCCCCACAATGATGGTTTTTCTCCACAATCCTTAGATTTTCTTGCTTCTGTCATTTGGATCGAGTGACTGCAACTGCTACTTCTCAACATACACTAATGATATAGGTCTTCCTTTCAGACTGATTGACAAAATATACAGTTTTGTATGGTTGCAACTACAAGATCTGCCAATGTTATATCCAGAATAGAAGCCACAACCAAGAGTCAAGCATTGTCCAGTGGCCAGCCATGGAAATTCCACTTTTCCAATGAGATATAAAACCTCATTGTAGAGGCCTGTATCTCTTGTAGCTATTAAGAGGCCCCATAAGATGTTAATGGCTAAGGTGTTAAACCTGATGTCCTGGATAAATTCTGGTTTGGTATTTACATTATGCCTACCTAAATTTACTCTGTAGTTTCAGTAGGAGTAGTTACTTTGCACTTCCTGTTCTAAAAGGTGATTTACACTTTTTGCTGTGGGCTGTTAAACAGCTGCTACATTCAACCCAGAAATGGCTTCACATTCAATAGTAGGGAAGTGAGAGTTTACAAATTAATAGGTAAAGTGCTAGGGGATTCCTTTGTCACTGAAAATGGTTAAACAAAGGAAAGTCATGGCCCAATCCAAGCACCATTGAAGTCAATAGAAGGCTCTAAAAATCACTCTAGATCCAGCACCATGCAGGTTCTGTGAGGATGAAAAATAGTGGCTTTGTTATGCAAAATTATTTAAGCCATTTTCAGCCTGTCATTGTCCTTCCTCTGATGTCTGTTTTAGGTGTTAACGGGCCTATTTCTTGCTTTTTCTAGCATCACCTTTAAATGGGAATTTTATCTAAGGTACATCTCTGGCCCCCATTTCTGTAGCATGAGCACCTAACAATCTTGAAATGTATTTATCCTCACAACAGCCCTGTGAGGTAGAGAAGTGCTATTATCCCCTTTTTACAGTGATGGAACTGAGGCAGTCAACATACACAATCCCTGGCAGCTTATTTAAAGGATACTGCTCATGGCCTGAAATCCTACCACACTGGCTTGGGCCACCAACTTGCACTTAATTTGAAGACAAGACTTCAGGGGTTTCCATGGAAGCTTTTCAAGACCCACTCTGCTTTTTTAATGAAAGCAATTCAGCTTGAGACACAGCAGTTCCTTTCTCCCCTAAATCAGAGAAAGGATGGTCCAATGGCTAAAAGCACTAGAGAGGGAGGCATCGTACAGACAACGGGAGCCTGATATGGCCTTTAGAAAAAACATACATAATACAAATGGTCACAACAAATGTAATCAAAGATGGAATCCCAGCCTATACTCCACCACCATTTCTTATTTTCTTGAAGCAAAATGAGATGTTACTTAACATTCATGCTGCCATTCTTAGATGTTATACAGTGTCTGAAGAGAAACTTTCATCTGCATTTCCTAGTTGCAGGAGCTCTAAAAAGTGAGACCCTTAAGAAGCTAATGGCCTGATTTTCAGAGGTGGAGAGCAATCTGCACTATCCATTAAAGTGCTCAAGTGATTTAGCATCATGAGTCCCAGAGAGTCAATGGAATGTATGCTCCAAAATCCTACTTACTCACGGGGTAGCCATATATGTGGAAGATCCTATGCAGATGGGTAGCACCAGTGTAAATTGTGACTTCCAACAGTACAGCTTCCAACAGTGACTTCCAACAGTACTTCAAAACAGGGTTTCGCTGCAGCAGTGCATGTCACAGTTTATACCAGTACAGAGCATCTGCACAAGGCTTTTGCATCAGCATAGATACACCAGTGGCTAAAATCCTAATGTCCACAGCCTTTTTCAAGTGCGCAGAGCCTCACCAGCCATAGATGTAGGAAAAGTTGCTCTTGTCAATATTGGCATTAAAAAGGATCATAAGTCTATTCTGACTTGCTGACTAGAATTGTAAGATGTTGCTGCTCCATGATTTCCAGTCATTCAGAGGGTCTACTCTGCTTTGGCAAAGCAGAGTTTAGAGGGGAGAAAGGGAAGCAGCAGCAGAATTCAGGAAGACCTCACTGTTTCAGGATCTTTTGTTTTTCAGTGAATTTTTTTACAGCAAGCTGCCTGCCAAAGCCTGAAAGATTAGTCAAAGTTGACTTCCATGTTAATGGTCCGTGTGACCTCTCTCTGAACACAGGAAGCAGAACCATCAGTTCAGATTTACCTCAAACTAAAAGTGGATAGGATTATTGCCTGCTATTAATGATGTAAAGAAATTAACTTCTAATTGAAATGAGGTGGAAGTCTGGACTGGCTGAATAGAACACCCTTGCCCCTAGAAATTGGCCTTTAATGGGCAATTTCCTCTAATGCAAACGTATTCTGGTGTTTATTGTGTAGAGTTGTTTTTTTTTATGTCCACAGGTTTCACACACAGAAGGTGAGGTATGTTGTGGTGTAAAGACCATCAACTTATTCTCTGAAAGGCAAATATGACTTGTCAGTCAAGCTGTGTCAATACTTTAGTTAGGCAACCAGGGAAATTTTTGGCCTTGGGAAAGCATGAGGCTCTTTGTAGTGAGGCGGTGTGGTTTCCTGCTGCCCCGGAGAGAGACAAGCCCCTCTGGACACCAGAGTGGGCAGAGCCAGGGAGCTCTGAGCCCGCCCCCCCAGAGGGTCAGGCACTGCCCCGGAAGTATAAAGGCCCAACCTCAGGGCTCACTGGAAAAGCAGCCACCAGGGAGGCCAGATGTCTCTGGCCCAGCTCATGAGTGGGAAAGCCCAGTGGCCTGCGGAAGACCTGAGGACTGGCCCGACCTGCCCCGCACCAGCTACCCGGAGTAGTTGCCGAGTCTACACCTGGCCAGCTATCCCGAGGAACCCATGGTGCTAGATGCCCCTGAAGACACCACCCTAACCCAGGTACCTCAAGAGGGGGAGTCTGGAAGTAGCCCAGGGTCAGCTGACCCTAGTGTGGCTGCAGCTCTGCCAGAACCCATGTCAGTATGTTGCGACCAGGATCCCCAATGACTCAGCAGCGGGTCTTCTGCTGCTGTTAGGGCCCCGGGCTGGGATACAGTGGAGTGGGAGGGCCTGTGTTCCCCCTGCCACTCAACTCACGGGTGGGAGTCTCCCCCTCTCCCAGGCCCTTTGGAACCTAGGGCCTGGGCCTATGATTATTATATACTGTTGTTGCTCAGCCCCTGCCTAAAGGCCTGAGTGCCTGACTCACCATTCTCCTGCCCTGACTCAGGGCCTGGGCTCACTGGGTTCATCTGTACCTTCACTAAGGCCATAGAGTAAGACTCCCACGGCCGGACTAATTCCCCACAAGAGCTATTCCCAAAGGGAGTGAGGCAGTGTGGTTCCCTGCCACCCCAGAGAGAGATGAGCCCCAGCTGAGCCTCTCTACATTCTGACAGCTGCTTCTGCTCCTATGCAAGTTCTGAGTCAAAGGGCCTTTGAAGTGCAAGAGTAGCATCTCTTCAACTTTTAAATATTCTATACTCTGGCTAACGCCACACTTTTGCCTTCTACATCCATATGATGACTGTACTCAAAGGCCCTAATTCTGCAATTGGCCCTGTGTGCAGGGCTGGATTAATGCAGGGACTTTAGTGGCTGCAGTCTAGGGCCCTGGGATAAGGGGGACCCCAGCACATCAGGGCTCAGGTAGGCTGCCTGCGTGCTGTGGCCCCACACCACTCCCAGAAGCAGATGGCTGCTGGCAGGTCTCTGCGGCCCCTGGCGGGGAGTGGCATGGGGCCATAGCATGCAGGCAGCCTGCCTGAGCCCTGCTGCATTGCAGGCCGGGAGCCATCTGTAAGCGCCTCCCAGCCAGAGTCTACACCTCACACCCCCTCCTGCACCCCAACCCCCTGCCCCAGGTCAGAATCCCCTCCTGCACCAAACTCATTCCCAGAGCCCACACCCCTTGCCCTCTACTGCACCCCAACACTCTGCCCCAGCCTGGAGCCCCCTCCTGCACCCAAACTGCCTCCCAGAAAGACACTAATATAACAGCTCTTCTAAGGTAAGAAGTAGGCTATTTTGAATGAACTTAACTATATTCTACATGTTTTAAGACTGAAATGTAACCACAGAAAAACTTTATGTTAATTAAAAGGCAAGTTTAGTATAGCATTAATAGCCTCGATGCCATAATTGTGATCATTTTGTTTCAAATTAGGAAAAATACTTATACACAGGGGCCCCACAAAATCTCATAGTCCCGAGCCTACAGGAGAATTAATCCAGCCCTGCCTGTGTGAGTGGACCCCCTAAACCCACACAAAGCTGTTGTGCTAATTGGGCCTACAAATTTACTCAGTGTGAGCTCAACAGTAAAAAGTATGTGAAAGTTCATAAAATGTCACAATAACCCACAACAAACATTGATGGAAAATAGTTATGAAAGGGAGACAGACTGAATTAGTCTAAACAAAAAGGCCTATGAATAGAATCATAGGACTGGAAGGGACCTCGAAAGATCATCTAGTCCAGTCCCCTGCACTCAAAGCAGGACTATTATCTAGACCATTCCTGACAGGTGTTTGTCCAACCTGCTCTTAAAAATCCCCAATGAGATAGATTCTACAACCTCCCTAGGCAATGTATTCCAGTGCTTAACCACCCTGACAGTTAGGAAGTTTTTCCTAATGTCCAACCTAAACCTCCCTTGCTGCAATTTAAGCCCATTGTTTCTTGTCCTATGCTCAGAGGTTAAGAAAAAAAAATTTTCTCCCTCCTCCTTGTGACAACCTTTTGCATACTTGAAAACTGTTATCATGTCCCCTCCCAGTCTTCTCTTTTTCAGACTAAACATAACCAGTTTTTTCAGTCTTCCTCATAGGTCATGTTTTCTAGAACTTTAATAGTTTTTGTCACTCTTCTCTGGATTCTCTCCAATTTGTCCACATCCTTCCTGAAATGTGGCACCCAGAACTGGACACAATACTCCAGTTGAAGCCTAATCAGTGCGGAGTAGAGCAGAAGAATTATTTCTCATGTTTTGCTTACAACACTCCTGCTAATACATCCCAGAATAACGTTTGCTTTTTTTGCAACAGCATTACACGGTTGACCCATATTTAACTTGTAGTCCACTATGACCCCCCAAATCCGTTTCTACAGTACTCCTTCATAGGCAGTCATTTCCCATTTTGTATGTGTGCAACTGATTGTTCCTTCCTAAATGGAGTACTCTGCATTTGTCCTTATTGAATTTCATCCTATTTACTTCAGGACATTTCTCCAGTTTGTCCAGACCATTTTGGATTTTAATCCTGTCCTCCAAAGCACTTACAACCCCTTCCAGCTTGGTATCATCCACAAACTTTATAAGTGTACTCTCCATGCCATTATCTAAATCACTGACAAAGATATTGAATAGAACTGGGCTCAGAACTGATCACCCTGGGACCCCACTCGTTATGTCCTTCCAGCATGACACTGAATCACTGATAACTACTCTCTGGGAATGGTTTTCCAACCAGTTTTGCACCCACCTTATAGTAATTCCATCTAGGTTGCATTTCCCTAGTTTGTTTATGAGAAGGTCATGCGAGACAATATCAAGGATTTTACTAAAGTCAAGATATATCACATCTACCACTTCTCCCCTGTCCACAAGGCTGGTTACTCTGTCAAAGAAAGCTATCAGGTTAATTTGACACAATTTGTTCTTGACAAATCCATGCTGACTGTCACTTATCACCTTATTATCTTCTAGATGTTTGCAAACTGATTACTTAATTATTTTCTTTACTATCTCTCTGGGTACAGAAGTTAAGCTGACTAGTCTGAAATTCCCCGGGTTGTCCTTATTTCCCTTTTTATAGACGGGCACTATATTTGCCCTTTTCCAGTCTTCTGGAATCTCTCATGTCTTCCATGACTGCTCAAAGATAGTCGCTAATCGCTCAGACATCTCCTCAGTCAACTCCTTGAGTATTCTAGGATGCATTTCATCAGGCCCTGGTGAATTGAAGACATCTAACTTGTTAAACATCCAATCACCACCAACCTTCTTGGTGTAAACTGAAACAAGAAAGTCATTAAGCACCTCTGCCATTTCAACATTTTCTGTTATTATTTTCCCCCTCTCATTGAGTAATGGGCCTACCTTGCCTCTGGTCTTCCTCTTGCTTCTAATGTATTTGTAGAATGTTTTCTTGTTACCCTTTATGTCTCTAGCTAGTTTGATCTTGTTTTGTTCTTTGGCCTTTCTAATTTTGTCCCTACATACTTGTGTTATTTATTTATATTCACCCTTTGTAATTTGACCTAGTTTCCACTTTTTGTAGGACTCTTCTTTGATTTTTAGATCATTAAAGATCTCCTGGGTAGGCCAGGGTGGTCTTTTCCCATACTTCCTATCTTTCCTCTGCAGTGGGATAGTTTGCTCTTGTGCCCTTAATAATGTCTCTTTGAAAAACTGCCAACTGTCTTCAACTGTTTTTCCCCTTAGACTTGCTTCCCATGGGATCTTACCTACCAACTACCTGAGTTTGCTAAAGTGCCTTCTTGAAATCCATTGTCTTTATTTTGCTGTTCTCCCTCCTACCATTAGTTAGAATCATGAACTCTACCTTTTCATGATCACTTTCACCCAAGCTGCCTTCCACTTTCAAATTCTCAACCAGTTCCTCCCTATTTGTCAAAATCAAATCTTGAACAGCCTCTCCCCTAGTAGCTTTCTCCACCTTCTGAAGTAAAAATTGTCTCAACTCAAGGATGGTGTTGAAAACATGCTTTGTGAAACCAGAAGATGGAACCAGAAATTAATGAACTAAATGAACATAGAGTGGGCCTAACTGGGGGACAAAAATCAGAGAATGAGCTATTCCACCCCATCAGTCCCTTTTGGGGTCCTTTAAAAAAAACAACCTAGCAGACTTTGGGGTGAGAGACAGAGGCTACTGGAGCAAGCTTCATCATCATGGCTGCCACCCCCACAGCATCCTGGGACCCCAGATCATCTTTTCTTTATCTTTAATAAAACATTTAAATGATTTTTAATGGGACATTTGCCATCATACTAAGCAGGCTGATGTCTCACTATACCAAACCCTGACTCTTGTTTAACACTGTTTAGTGTTGGACAGTGACTGGGTTACGTTAACACCTTTGGACTATTTATTCCATCTAACTATCTAGCCCTGCTGAAGTCAGGGGTTCACCAGCATCAAGCTAGTTGCATGATCAGGGCCTATATCTAACCTATCACTAAAATTGCCAAGAACTAAAAAAATTGAGGTTCGCTAAAGCTCTGTTATCAATTTTACATAAAATCTTTGGAAGTGTGCAATATGTGATCATCTGAGAAGTTCCTAATCATGTAAAAACTTTTAACCAAATACATACTGTAAGTTAACTCTGGTATCACAGTAAATAAAACGGCAGGTAATGGTTTGAAAAGCATCTAACTCCCACTGACTTCCAGTGGGATTTTGATACTTTTGAAAATGTTACCTTGTATCTTTTTTCGTGCTATTTAGGTGTTCAAATACCAGAATCCACCCAGTGGTTAGATACATTTGTTTAAGTCAGCTATCACCTTCATCCACCTGTGCAGAAATTAATTTATATATATATATATCATCTGTGAAATAGAGCTAAACTATTGCAGCAATCCTGGCCTGTGGACAGAGTGGAATTTGCAATATCCTTGCAAACGAGGCCTGCCTATTTGATCAGCTCGTGTTGACAATTCCTTTTATAAAATTTCATGAACATTTGAGTGGGTTTGTATTCACAAGATTACTAGAAATAGCATCATGAATATTAGCACAAATACAGATTTGAATAAAAATTGGCACAGGAATTGCTCCTGTCAATTTTCAAAGTTTTCATTATATTGTTGTCCCTTCTTCTGACACCAGCATCTGCACTCTCCCAAACAATAGCTATGTCCAGGGCCTTGCAGGTTGACTTCACAATGAAATAAGTCAGCGATGCAAAGTCAGGGTACATTCTAAGTATAACTTGCTTTATTTACACACAGACATCAGCCCTGAGATGAGATGGCCTAACATCCTGTAGGGCACCTTTCTATAGTCCGACATCAGTGTCCAGTTCCCAGAAAGCAAATACTTCCTTGAGAATTTTCTGTAATCAAAGCCAAAGGCAGAAAGCAAACTCTAGCTACTTTCATGGCTAAATGAGCTCTACACAAAGCCTTGCAACAACACAGCATGTTGTCCCAACAGTCAAAACTTTTTCACACTAAGGAAAAGAACTTGGGAAACTATTTGTAACAGTACCACCTGGTGACACTTGCCATAGCAATATACGCATGTTGAATAGTTATCTATTTTTATGATTAAATGGTTAACAGATTTCTGGTTTATAAATCTTAGGTCACCCAATCAGGCAACAGAAGTGATAGCATGTGACTTAGGCAACCAATCACAGAGCAAGAACAGCTTAAAAAAAACCCAAGCAAATAGTCATAGCAATGATTCCATGAATAATCTTAAGATAAAATTTGTTTGCACAAACTATTCTTTGAACAATTATGAATATCAAACCAATCAGCTTATACATAATTCATGAATTAAAAAGTGTTTCATCAGAGTAATTTTCAAATAGTTCTATACACATCATGCATCAAGTGATTCTGCAGAGGTAGAATATAACAAAGCTGTGATTGGCTTCAAAGGGCCAGATTCTTAGGCACACTGAGTGTCCCTGAAATAGGTAGAACCCAATTTTATTCCGCTTGAAATCACAGGCAATGGGAGCAGTATTGCACTAATAGACCCCAGTTCAGCAATGCCCTGTATCTTTTGTAAATCATTTACCACAATGCAAAGTGAGTATAAAACACTACCAGTCTGATCTGGATATACGTTATACCCACTTTGCATAGGTGCAAATTGCTATGCAAGAAGCAGGGGACTGGAGAATTCAGCCCATAGACTCCACTCTTCCTTTCTACTCATGTCCCAAAAAAGACTGATTGTCATACCTTCTTCCATTTGCTGATCTTTTTGTGAATATAAATGGGAATACTGCATAGCTAGGAACTGCCTCTATTAGCAACCTAACTCACGATGAGGAAGCCATTAAACTATATTATGAGAGGTCATCCAGAATTTTAACAACCAAATAAAATTAAATGTTAAAAAAGCTATTACTTGCAGATGATTCATATTAAAGTAATGCTCTTTTAATATTCTAGTTTTTAAAATATTAACAGTTCTGGATTAAATCATTACACATCCCTCCAGAGGTCTTCCACTTTCATATCCCTTCAAATGCCAAAAAAAAAAAGACCTTATAGTGATGCAGGAGAATGATTTCAAGTGTGGGTTTTTCTTTGTCTGTCTCAGCTTTTTCCTCTCTTTTGTTACAATGACTAGTTTTTCAATGTTTTTCCCTTTCGTTTCCATGGTTTTCCATCTTTGCCTCTGAGATCTCTTTTCTATTTTTTTTAACCTTAAGCATTTTGTCTTTTATCTTTGCTCCCTCCATCCTCAGTTCTAATGTCTCCCACTAAGGTCCAAATACTGCTTTCAGTTACAGCAGTGTAAATCTAGATTCCAGTGAAGATGTTAGTTACTCTGGATTTACACTGATGTGAGACAGCTGGTTGGTTCCTTACAGCTTTCTAGGGAACTCTATTTCACCCAAGACTCATCTTGTTTTTGTCTTCCCTCTCACCTCACTTTTGTCAGGCTTTTCTTCAAGATGGCAAGAACAAACAAACAATCTGTCAATCACAGTTGGTTTAGCTGCCTTTACTCAACTACAGTTCCTGTAGGGGGCCACTGGGTAAGAGATGATTGGAAGTAATGTCATAGGGATGGGCCAGGGCAGGGAGAGGGGAAAGATATTTTGGAAGATGCATGACATCTGTAGCCTATGAAGATTCCCTCATGGGCCTAAGCCTGCCCCAAACAGTGTTTGGAGGTGCATGAGTCCACCTAATCCTGCAGGAGCTACTGAAATCTCTTTGGGGCAAGAGGAGGGGGGGAAGTCATGCTCCAAGGATTGCCTCTTTGATATTCCTAACTGACCTTCAAGATGGTTATGCTATAGTTATCTAAAAGCTTTATAAAGAGAAAGTTGTTTCCACACAGGTTGCTAGTTTAAGGACCAGAAGGTAAGGTAATGGCTACCATTAACAATAATCATTCTTCAAATTCATACTTGGGAAATGCAAATTCATTTTAAAGATCTGAACTGTACCTAAGCTACTCTTTTTTAATGACTGTGACTTACTAAGACAAATTGTCCCCCACTAAGGCAAAATTTGTGTTTAGGTTGGGCTTAGTGAATGCCAGCTGACTATGTCTGTTTTATGTTTGATCACATCATCTACTATGCCCAAAGCACCCCAGAGCTGCTGGATGTTACCAGCCCTTGACCCTTGGCCTAAGAACTTTCTCTGGTACATCACCTATATTTACCCCTGCTCTGTAGGGCAGTGTCACGTCTGCTGCAAATCCCCACTGCACCAACTGGACTCCTCTACTTGCACAACTCACCTGACACCACAGAAACCGGGATCCCTCTGGGTGCAGATACACCTCTTTACGTATTGTCTTGAATGTTGTAGTAACCTGCTGCAAGTTATCCCTACACCAGTAGATACAGCAGTCCCTAGTACAGTGAAGGGCAGTTGGAATGCATGTAGATACACGAGCATATAGTTCTGTGGGGCACATTGCATCACCTGACATGGCACATGTATTTAATCATTCCATATGCCTGCTATAGGGCAAGTTTGGCTGAAACATACTTACAGTATACCCACAGTGGTGGAGGTAAACTAAATTAATTCCCCCTTTGAAAGGGATCCTTTAAACATACCCACAAAATGTTATTTTCATATTCAGTAACTAATGTGGCTGTTAGTCCTGTTACCTTTGCAGAGCCAACCCATCTAACATCCTGTCTACATTAGAGAAATTTGCACTGATGAAATTATAGCACTCTGTGTTCACCAGTGCACACACCTAATGGCAAGGGGCTGCACTGAAGTTTAAAGTGGAGCTTATGTTGTATCTTACTCTAGTAATTTTCCAGGGGTAAACCCTACCTTACACCAGCAGCACTGTCTCAGTTAGGGATTTGCACTGGCATCACTACATTGATGTGATCAGTCAAGTGAAAATTTTCAAATATTTCCTAGTTTAAACAGGCTCTTTGAGAGAGGGAATGGAATTATTTTCTTTTATGCGCATAATCAGTGAGAGAGTTCTTTTTAAACCCCAGTGGTCTGACCAGTCATTTACAGTTATGCATGCTAGTGAAGGCAATGTGATTGAAAAGCAATCAGTGAGGGCAGAATTTGGTGCACAGCAGGTTTATTACTGGTGATATGTAGGAAAAGGACCCCACTTAACTTTTTTATTTCCTGTGATACAGTTTCTGAACAGTCCCCTTTCAAACAGAATCACACTTTAAATTTGGTTTCAGAGTAGCAGCCATGTTTTCCACTGCATGCATCCAATGAAGTGAGCTGCAGCTCACGAAAGCTTATGCTCAGATCAATTTGTTAGTCTCTAAGGTGCCACAAGTACTCCTTTACTTTAAATTTGGAGTATTGCATCCAGTTTTGAGCCCCCCACTACAGAAAGGATGTGGACAAATTGGAGAGTCCAGCGGAGGGCAACAAAAATGATTAGGGGGCTGGGGCACATGACTTATGAGGAGAGGCTGAGGGAACTGGGCTTATTTAGTCTGCAAAAGAGAAGAGTGAGGGGGGATTTGATTGCAGCCTTCAACTACCTGAAGGGGGGTTCCAAAGAGGATGGAGCTAGACTGTTCTCAGTGGTGGTAGATGACAGAACAAGAAGCAATGGTCTCAAGTTGCAGTGCGAGAGGTCTAGGTTGATATTTTACTAGGAGGGTGGTGAAGCACTGGAATGGGTTACCTAGGGAGGTGGTGGAATCTCCATCTGTAGAGGTTTTTAAGGGCCTGCTTGACAAAGCCCTGGCTGGGATGATTTAGTTGGGGTTGGTCCTGCTTTGAGCAGGGGGTTGGACTAAGTGACCTCCTGAGGTCGCTTCCAACCCTAAGCTTCTATGATTTAAATACTCTAATCCTGTTGCCCCTTTTTGACCTGAGTGGTTAGTGAAAGTTCATTGCCTTGAGGATGTTCCATTTGTGAGAGGTAGACATTAATGATGGAGTCTGGGGTCTATTTGATACAGTCTTGTTTATAAGCCTGTGTACCAGCTTGCTTCTCCAAATGCAGGAGGAACCAAAACCAAAAGAATAGTTTCTTAGTTTACAATCCCAAGCCTCTTTAGCCAGTACCAGACCCAAAAAGTTCTCTATCTTTTTCCATAGTCATACACCTTGCTTGCATACTGCTGCTTGGCTTTCTTGCTTTCAGCCACACTCTGTTTCTGTGTTTGCACACCAGCTTGTCTTTCACACCACACCTCTACCTGGCCAGAACAAATAGTCAGTAGAACCCGCTGCCCACATGGTGCTAGTTTCTGGGCAGACTCTAAGGCCTTGTTTTTAGGTGTGGCCCCTTAACCGTGTCTTACAGCTATCTTAAATGAACAGGGTGTGGCTGCAGAAGAAGTTTGGGCTTCTTGGAAGCATTGTGTCAGGGGGTTATGTGAACTGTTTGTTTGATTCAATAAAATGCTGATATCAGGGTCAGGAGCTCATATCAGGGTCAGGAGCCAGGTTACAGACAGCAATTTAAGAGGAAATCCAAGGACAAACCAGTGTCTAGGATCTAGTGCGTGCAGAGGCTGGAGCAGAGTCAGGCAGGCAGCTTCCCATCATGGCTTCCTGGTTTAAGTACTAGTACCAGCCAATCAATGGGCTTTAAGGAGCTGCCACTCAGGTCCTACTGGGGGTACTTCCTGCCAAATCCAGCCTGACAGGGTCCTTCCATGGGAGCCCAGTCGAAGCCTCCAGTAGAGGTGGCGAGGTCAGCAGTACAGAACCTCCCAGATTCCAGTTCTTACTGCTGGCTCTTCCGGAGGCACAGAAATTTTCAACACAATCCAAGCAAGCATGTGGATGTTAGTATACTTAGAAAAATATCAGCTGCTAAACTGAATAAGCTCATTTCAGCCTTAATTGTAGTGCAGTTACTGCCTCACTATCTTTCGCAGCCTCTCTCCCTAATCCTTCACTGCATACTCTTACAAAAGCTCTCATTTCCCCCAGGATGAGATGAGTCTTCCCTGGATTTGCATTTGCTACCCCAAATCATCTGCTAAAACTTCTTCTCCCTCCCTCCCTCCCTCATAGCATCTAAACCAGCAGCTTCCTACCTTATGCTCTCTGAGGCATTAGGTAGGAAGCAGGGAAGGAAAGGGCTGTTGATTTTTCTGTAAGAAAAAAACGTGGCAAAGCTCCAGCTGCAGAGTAGTCATCATTTCCATCTCATCCATTGCTTACTTGACCAGATGTTGCTTCTCAGAGAAGTGATGGTGTTTCTTCCTATTTCCAGGACATGAGGTTTCACTTTGGATTGACTTGAAACAAAGAAGGAACTCGTTCCCACTCAAGTGGTTCAGCATGGCAATTAGAGAGTTGCTTCCCTTCCTCCAGCACATGGCTAGTTGAACACATTTATGGAATGACGCAAGCCTTGGTATGCTCACTTACACATACTGCACATTAATTCAGTGATGGTTGTGAATAGACTACGAAACATTTATTTCAGAGCCTGCATCAATGCAAATATTTTTGGCCCAGGGGAAACATTTCCTTTAGAAACACTTCCCTCTCATCTCAACCCCTCACAGCTGGCACAAGATAATGAGCTAGAGTATTTAAGAAGCAGAGGTTAGGACACTGCATAGCCTATTGTCTTCACCAGATGTGTATACGCATAGCTCCTAGACACATGAAGAGAAGTCACTGGCCTGATATTTAGAGCTGCTCTTCACTTCTGAAATTCAGGCCACATGTGTGACAGATACAGAACAGAGTGATATTTATGTTTGGGGTTGTTGTTTTGGTTGTTTTGTTTTTTTGAGGGGAGATGGAGATACAAACTCTGCTGCTTTACTCAAATTAATCTACAGTATATTTCAGATTCACACAAAGTACAAATTCAGTTTCCTCATTTTCCTTTCAGCCCCTCAAAAATAGCATGCTGCTAGATATTTTAGATTAGTAATACTGTGTCCATCAGTTTTTCTGGTTTAGAAAAAGTGAGCCAAATAACCAAAGCCAAAAACCCAGTTTCCAACCTGATTGGAACAACCAACCATTGTTATAAACAGTCAGAAAAAGAAACTTCCCGCTATCATTTTATGCGGAGCAATAGTGGCACCCAGTTGCCACTTAAATTAATCCTCAGTGACTATATTCCATCGGGATAATTATATATAGATAGGAGAAACACTTAGTGTACTTTTCTATAAAGGTTTTATTGTATCAAGTTTGAGAAAGCTACATTAGACCCAGGGTAGACTGAGTTACACAAATGATTCCAAGTAAGTGCACAGAAAACCAGTAAACCACACCACCATGTATTTTATATGTGCCAAAAGTGCTGCAGAGAAGCTATTTTAGCAATGTTTTAGAGAGTTTTAAATGTTTTTATGGGGGCTATTTTTTTCTAACCCTTCACCTATAGTAGCGCTTTTTTTTTTTTTTTTTTTGCTCTAGACACATTGTCACACACAAACCAGACAGACCTCCACGGTATGTGTCTTCCATCTAAAGTAAAGATGGAAACAAAGTGAGTATTTTTAACTTCTTGTACTTCCCAAGTTCAACCAGCAGGAAGATGGTAGGTGGATGTGTTATGGCTATAGATATAACACACAAACAACTAAGTTAAAAGAATATTAAGATTGCAAAGTCAAGCACTCACATAAAAACCCAATTAAATGCCAGAATTAAGGTTGCCTGTGAAATCTTAATTGGGACTCTTGTGGGTATCCATTATGCTACAGTCTGTATTCGCAAAAAGAAAAGGAGTACTTGTGGCACCTTAGAGACTAACAAATTTATTTGAGCTTAAGCTTTCGTGAGCTACAGCTCACTTCATCGGATGCATTCTTTAATGACAGAATCACAGACTATGTTTTCTACAGGACTCCTGCCTCATATAGTGCACCGAGTGGACCATACTCACCTTATGACCAGACATTCAATATTTTGTATTTTCCTCATTGTTCAATATGTAACCCCAGGTTTTATGTACTGCATACTATCAAAACTGTGCTCTGAAGACAGCATTATTGATTTCCTCAGGGGTTTTCCTAAGGCACTCATCACTACAGTATCTGAGTGCTTCACAAATAATAATTTAGTCTCACTGCTATGACACCAGGGAGCATTACTTCCATTTTACATATGGGGAACAGAAGCACCAAGATTAAGGTCAAAAGTATCTATTAATTTGGGAGCCAAAGTAGAGATGCCTAGGACCTAATTTTTCAGAGTATTTCGCATTATATACCACTTGGTATGTTCAAAGCCCAGTGCCCACTGAGTTCAGCTGCAGCTGCAAGTGCTCAGCAGTTCTGAAAAATCAGGCCCAAGAATCTGAAGTCCGGGACCCTGAAAATGAGGACTACCCAATTAGTGACCACCTCTACAAAGACTGCTCTAAGCAATTTGTCCAGCATCACAGGAACTCTGTGGCAGAAAGAAACCAGAGATTCAAATGTGAAAGAAAGCAGAAATTAAAATGAAGTAAAAGTCTTCAATGAATCACAGTGAACTGCAGTGTATGGATAGAAATTCCATGCTTGAACAATAAAAACATAGCAGTAGAAATATACTACTGGCCACTTAACCAGGATAGTGATGGTATTGTAAAAGTCTCAGGGAGATTAGAGAGGTTACAAAGGCAGAAACCCCAATAGTAACAGGGGATTTCAACTATCCTCATGTTGACTGGATATACCTCAACCTAGGAAGGGCTGCAGAGATGAAATTTCTAAACACCATAAATGGCCTCTTGCTGGAGCAACGTGTCCTGGAACCCACAAGGGGAGCACATGATCTTGTTCACGAGGTGAATATAGTTGAACCACTCAGTAATACATAAAATTATATGTATATATATTATATTATATAATATATATATTAAAAAAAGAGGCGGTTGGGGCAAAAAGGAATCATTTAGAAATTGGAAGTCAAATCCGACTGAGGAAAAATTGAAAAAGGGAGCATAAACTCTGGCATGTCAAATGTAAAAGTATAAGGCAGGTCAAGGAAGAATTTGAAGAGCAACTAGCTAAGGACACAAAAACTAACGGTAAAAAAAAATTTAAGTGCAGCAGAAACAGGAAGCCAGCCAAACAATCAGTGGGGCCACTGGATGATTGAGGTGCTAAAGGAGCACTCAAGAAAGACAAGGCTGTTGTGGAGAAGGTAAATTAATTCTTTGCATCAGTCTTCACTGTAGATGATATGGGGAAGAGCCCCACACCTGAGCTATTCTTTTTAGGTGACAAATCTGATGAACTGTCCCAGATTGAGGGGTCAATGGAGGAGATTTTGGGCCAATAATCCCACAAGAACCAACCCTCCCCCCCATGAATAAAAATAAGTCACTGGGACCAGATGTTATTTACCCAGGAGTTCTGAAGGAACTCAAATATGAAATTGCAGAACTATTAACTGTGGTATATAACCTATTGCTTAAATCAGCCTCTGTACCAGATGACTGGAGGATAAATAATGTAATGCCTATGTTTCAAAATGGCTCCAGAAGTGTTCCTGACTATTATAGGCTGTAAGCCTAATTTCAGTATCAGGCAAATTGGTTGAAACTATAGTAAAGAAAAATGTTTAAACTTTTTGCTCTAAAGCATGGGGGCACTAGAACTTTTCAAAGGTGACATCACCAAAATCCTTTAACATGGACAAAGTAACATTTTCCTCTAGCTTCATTCTCTGAAAATGACTGACCAGTTTTGGCTGAAATTCTCAACCCAACCCACCAATCAAACCATTCAGCCTGAGGCAGATACCTAGCATGGAAAGTTTCAGTCCAAAACAAAGTTAAAAGCAAATTAAAATAAAGTCTCACAATGAGAAACCTTAATAGGTAACACTACAAGTTCCACCTGCAATCCCTTGACATACTGCACCAGTGAATCACATTGCATTCCTCTTCACTGCTGTCAAACATACCAGTCACAGTTCTACTTTCCGTTGAAATCAGTGAAACATCTACACAAAATGGCAACGCTGGTGGTTGTTGGTTGGGGTGAAGCAGTTAAATGACAATTAAATCTCACTCCTGAATTAGCAATTTGGCCTCTCAGGACCTGATTCTCCTTGACACTAAGGCTTCTTTAGAGTGAGGACACTGCTGTAAACATTAATCAGCCCCTTAAGACATCTCAGGAGACGCACCAAGGCTGGGCAGTTTATGATAGTGAACACCTGGTGCTCTAGCCAATAATGATGATACTGTAAAGGCTCTGAAGGGATCTTCTTATGCTGCCTAAAAGGAAGGAACAACAAGACTGTAGAGGTTAGCTGTGTGAAAGGAAGTAAGAGCTGTGGATATTGTGAATGAAGCTTCTGTGAAGCTTTATTACTTCTGGTGAACAAACAAACACACACTGCTATATGGGACTCAGTGTTGTTACAGAATGGAATGTTATTTCCATTCCGCTCTTGGCCCATCTATAACCGCTATCCTTAATAAAGCTTTCCAACAGAATACCAAAACCAAACAGAAGCAGATCATTGTATGCTTAGCTACTTCACTTACAATGGTTATTCAGAGGTGCACATGGAAACATTCCTATGACAGTGCTGAGTTCCATGCCAGGCCATATTGTGAATGCTGGAGGGCTGCTGCACATGGCCAGTTGGTCACACTTGACACGAGTAGGTCTTCTGCTTTTTGCCCTAAGCTTGAAGATATATTTGACATATTAGTTTTGGTTTGTTCTTCTGTAGTTGGTTTTTAGTTTGCTTATGCAAGTGTCTATTCTTTTGTGAGCTCTGCCTATAGTTAAAACACCACTGGGATTGCTGTAGTTCTGAATGTTAGCATTAAGTACCCATTTATGAACGTAATTTAGCCCAACTTTGCCATTCCAGATTTACGTGTGGGTGCAACATAGATTCCTCTATTGCAAATGTATATTTCAATCTCCATTGTTTTCCAGAGGGTGTGTATTGTATATTGGTAGGCCATTGTATTGTAAAGACAGGCCATAGCAGACTCCATTTAGGCAGTCTGTGACGGACTGAACAATTATTCTGGACCAGAAATGGGCCCCAAACCCACATCCCAGATCTCAAATCCCTGCTATGAGCTTTTGTAAAAGTTTACAGCTTGGGCCAATCTCTTTCCTGAGTTTTACTATGCATACTCATTGCTTTAATAAGCTTCACCACTGAATGAACTAGATGATTTTTAGCACACTTAACCCCTACATTAAATAGATACAACAGCATTTCAGATGATGAAAGACATTGATTTATCATCATCTTGCAGATACATAATTTAACTATTCTTAGGAGTGCTTAGGTAAAATATAATTACTCAAAATAGTTATTTGGTCAAGACACCAGAGTTAACACTAATTCTTACAAAATGTACCATAAGATCTAGAAAAATCACACATGGTCAGGAACTCAGTTATACATTTTGGCCAGTACACAGCAACTGTCAGCATTCAAATACCCTTTAACGCCATGCTAGTATTCTAGTTCAGGGGGAAGTTCCCCCTAGTGAATGACTAACACCATCTCACAATGGATACATGCTTTTTTTGGAAGTCTCCCATCCATGTAGTGAATACACTCAAACACAGGGGCGGCCCATCCATATAGATGAACTAGGCAGTCGCCTAGGGTGCCAAGTGAAATGGGGCGCCAAATTCAAGGAAAAAAATCAAAATGAAAAAAAATTGAAAAAGATGAAGAAAAAAATACAAATAAAATAACAAAGATGTCATTATTTCAATTCCCGTGCACGTATGGAAGGATTATGAATTATAATTAATTTCTTTACATTTGTGAGAATTTATTAATATGTCAAATCTTTTATTTACTGCAAAATAAACAATATTTTAGCAAAAAAATTTCCAATTTGCAACATAGGATCAAGATGGCCCACTCCGCAATATTGATAAGCAATAACTCAGCCACAATGAAATACATCCGCCAGCAGCAAGAGCTGCAATGCTAATGACACTCTAACTTGAATATACATCAAGGTCGCATAGCCGGAAATTCATGTAAAGCGGAGAGTCGGCATTGACTTATGAAAATTCAAAAGACATTGATGGTACAGATTTGTGTAGTGAGCTTCAGGCTTTTTCAAGACAACTTAAGAAACATTCCACTCCTGAAGAAGTACTAAAGTTTGTTTGTGAAAATAAACTCACAGACAGTTTTCCAAACATTTTTATAGATCTACGAGTTCTTTTAACTTTGCCAGTTTCCGTGGCTAATGGGGAACGTAGCTTCTCAAAGTTAAAATTGATAAAAAGATATCTGTGTTCAACAATGGTGCAAGAGAGACTTGTTGGACTTGCCACAATGTCAATAGAGCATGAACTAGCTGGAAAACTCGATCTAAAAGAACGAGTGACTGAATTTTCAAAACTTAAAGCAAGAAAAGTCATGTTTAAGAGCCCAGAGTGTTTTTTATTTGGAGTGTTTTGTAAATACAGGTTAAAGTTCATTGAAGAGTTTTCTTATTTCTTCCTATATTGGATGTGGTGGTAATAGCAGTTAAAGCTGGATAGCGTAATGGATTCTTTGGATTTGTAATAATAAAAATTATAATTAATGTTTTTAATGCATTTTTATTTGAAATTGGACTGCAATATCATCTAGCTGTCATGTACAAATCTATTCTGAAAATTTTGTCTCTATTTTTATCTCATCTCAGAAACATTGGTTGGATAGATGGATGGATGCACAAACTGAATAATTAAGTCTCTGTTTAAAAAGAATGCTTAAAAACATTAGAAGGAAAAAAGGGGTAAAATGTTTCCCAGTTTACCAAAAACCTCAGCCTAGATCTGCCCTTGGCATTTGGGGGCACCGATTGCATGGTTTGCCTAGGGCACCAGTTGCTGGCAGCTACTCTATGGCCGCCCCTGCCCAAACCTGCTTAGTTTGCAAGCATGACAGGACTACAAAACGGGTAATGTTACAGGGATGTCTTTCAAAAGAAAAAATGACTTTCAGATTGCCCGTCAAAATGATCTACACTAATACCGTTAGAGAAGATGATTTAACTAAACTTTGACTAAAGAGTGAAAAGCAAATTCAGATCCTTTATCCAGATACCTGTGACATGAGAGCTAGGGCCTGGACTGACTTCCCAGCTCTTAACCAGTTCCAAAAAGAAGGTTGATCAGAGACTCGATCCCCTGAGCTCTATGTAGTCTCATCTGACAGATCTGCTCTTTAGGGGGGATGTCAAGGTTCCTCCCCCACTCTGAACTCTAGGGTACAGATGTGGGGACCTGCATGAAAAAACCCCCTAAGCTTATCTTTGCCAGCTTAGGTCAAAACTTCCCCAAGGTACAAAATATTACACCCGTTATCCTTGGAATGGCCGCTACCACCACCAAACTAATACTGGTTACTGGGGAAGAGCTGTTTGGACGCGTCTTTCCCCCCAAAATACTTCCCAAAACCTTGCACCCCACTTCCTGGACAAGGTTTGGTAAAAAGCCTCACCAATTTGCCTAGGTGACTACAGACCCAGACCCTTGGATCTTAAGAACAATGAACAATCCTTCCAACCCTTGCACCCCCCCTTTCCTGGGAAATGTTGGATAAAAAGCCTCACCAATTTGCATAGGTGACCACAGACCCAAACCCTTGGATCTGAGAACAATGAAAAAGCATTCAGTTTTTACAAGAAGACTTTTAATAAAAAATAGAAGTAAATAGAAATAAAGAAATCCCCCCTGTAAAATCAGGATGGTAGATATCTTACAGGGTAATTAGATTCAAAAACATAGAGAACCCCTCTAGGCAAAACCTTAAGTTACAAAAAAGATGCACAGACAGAAATAGTTATTCTATTCAGCACAATGCTTTCCTCAGCCATTTAAAGGAATCATAATCTAACACATACCTAGCTAGATTACTTACTAAAAGTTCTAAGACTCCATTCCTGTTCTGTCTCTGGCAAGAGCAGCATACAGACAGACACAGACCCTTTGTTTCTCTCCCTCCTCCCAGCTTTTGAAAGTATCTTGTCTCCTCATTGGTCATTTTGGTCAGGTGCCAGCGAGGTTACCTTTAGCTTCTTAACCCTTTACAGGTGAGAGGAGCTTTCCCCTGGCCAGGAGGGATTTCAAAGGGGTTTACCCTTCCCTTTATATTTATGACAGGGGAAAAAATGCAGATTTTCTCCCAGGGAAATTCTTCACAAATGCTTCATTATGTTGCCATCGTTTTTTTGGTTTCCATCTAGAGCGGCTGCCATGGGGCCTCTCTTTTAAAGCATGTGTCAGTTTAACATTTTGTAACATGTGGGACCCTTTCTTTATTACTGCAAACAAAATATTTGCATAGTGAATAGAGCAGTAGCTCTGCTGTTTGAAGTCATTTGAGTGGTGTTGAGTAACTTGGCTACAAATAAGATTGAGCTATGGCATTAATTAAATATTTGTTTCCAGCCTGGGTGTTTATTGGCATTTGGAAAGTGTTTATAACCTTGTACAATCACCACTAATTATTGCTAAAATATGCTCTGGGTATTGTGAAAACAATCACACTTCCTTTACTAGACAGCCATATGAATGTTTCTTATGTACATATATGTACAAACACACACACCAGTTACTAATGCACAAATTTTGGCGCCTGGACAACACAGAACTATTACCAAAGGACACATTCAACCTAAATAAAACACTTAGATTTGGCTAAAATCTCCTATGTTATGCCAAGAAGCAAGAAGAGTTTTAGGACCACCTGCATGCCGATGGCTGTGGGCAGCAGGGGACTATCAGGGCAGGTGTTGCTTACCTTCTTGAGTCAGCACCCAGTGAGAGCTTTATCTGCAGCTGCAGAATGGTTTTGAGCACACGGTGCCCTCTGCATGTCAACTGTGCCTACTCACCTTCAGATTTCATCATGAGAGGGTGGTCCATTAAAATGTTCATTTTCTTGTCTGAGAAGAGGCCTTCAAAGAAATGCATAGCACAGAGGGGTTCTGGCCATCCCTTGGCCATCTTGGTTTGTTTAGGGACCCATGAAACCACAGTTATTGGAACGGGGTGGAAATGAAGGAAGGATGAGAACACCACTACTTCCCCATCCAGGAGTGTTTGTTCCCCCCTTAATCTTTAGTTCCTACTTAATTCAAAGAACTGTTCCTCTTGCTTTTCAGTTGGTGTAGGACTCCACAATTTCAGCCTTCCTGAGCAAGAAGTAAGCAGTTTTAATTATTTTCCCTATTTTAAGGGTTACCTGGGTAATGGAGTGGTGGATGGTTGTAGTGTAAGGGCTGCCATCTTGGCTGTCACCGGGGATTGAACTAGGGACCTCCAGAGATTAAAAACAAGAGTTATCTACAACTTCAACTAGAGAAGCTCGTCAACTCAAAGCTGTAAACAGACTCATCAGGTAGAAAAGGGGACACAGCACACCTTGACCAATGGGTTACAATTGTTGCTCAGCTAACATTCAGAAGCGAGACTATTGTCTCTATACGATATGGGGGGGGGGGGAATCAGGCAATAAAATCAGATTTTCCTAACAAATTAAAAAACAAGTAACTTATTTTCTTGTGGTAGATAGAAAGAGAAAAAGGTCTTCACTGTTTCTTATTCCTATTCACATCTGTTTTCTTGACTCTTCCAGAAGAAGGATCCATGTGGGACTGCTGTCTCAGTCTGTGTGGAGTACGTGTTTCATTAGTAGAGTCCTAGGCATCAAGAGTAATGTGGGAAGGGGTCTGCACTTTCTGTGGCAAGCCTTTAGTGACAGCAATGCTAGAGGAAAACTTCAAAAAATTAGTATATGGGCCAGGAGACAAACTTGTTTCCACCACTGGAATAAAGAGTCAGATCATATGGAGCTATTTTAGAATACTTAATTAAATATCAGATATTTTAACTGGTTCTTTGTTAGGAGTTACTGCATTGTGCTCAAAATTCACCAGAACAAAGCATTTTCCATATTAGACTTTCAATGCGTAATAGGAAGAATATACTCTGAGCTTGTTAGTGGTGTTTGGATAATAGTGCTCAATTTAACATTTTCACCTAGAACTTCCACTTGTTACCGAGTGGTCATCTTCTCATCTCCTAGACTTTTCCTTCCTGGATACTACCAATGGCTACTGCAGCTTAGCTTTCAGTCTCTTTTGGCTGCCATTCAGCTTTCTATTCTTATTACTAGGCTATCTTCCTTAGTGTTCCAGTCCTTATCTCCACTTCCATTGCACTCCTGGCTGACATACATCTTTTTCTGCCCTTTGTCCATCTGCTCCTACCACATGCTCCCAACCTTCTTTCTCTCCTCCAGATGCCTCTTTATGTGTATCAAGCTGTCCTGCAGTGGCTCAAGAGCGTGAGTACCAAACTCAAGGCAGACTGTTAAGAAGCAAGGCACAACCCCCTCACGGCCCCCTGCTGTCCACAGACAAGGCAGGCGAGGTAAAGCTATAACTTGCAGCCAGAAAAAGTATGATATTAACCTGCTTAGACATGGTCAAAATATCATTACCTATTTAAAACATCAGCAGGCAGTAGATTCCTACGCCCAAAATATCTCTTTTAAAATCCTCAAATTTGAGGTAGACCTCAGCGAATGGTACAGTTACAGGGAAGTTGGCCAAAGCTAATATATTTAAACCAGGAAGAGTGTCATCCTATATTACTAAATTCTCCTTGACCAAATGACTTGGAACATTGTGAGGACTGGAGGGAGACAATCAATACTATTTACCTTAGCATTTTTAATAAATTCCTCACTACCCTCCCAAGGTTCAGTCCTAACATTTTCTTCTATGATTTTCTCTTGCTCTATCGCTGCCTCTGGAGTAATGGTAATGGCATTCACTGTGACAGGAGGGGTGTGGCTCCTGGGGTCACCTTATATTTTGGACAATTTGCCATCACTGCAGGTCTCCAGGACATATAAAACCAGACTGCCTTCCTTTAGGGTAGGGGGCTTTAAACACTGATTTAAAAACCCCCAGGAAAGCTGAAGTTGGGGTTAGGTTTATTTTCAATATCCCATGGGGATTTCTCTTTCCCTGGGATTTGTGCCCCATATGGGACCTTGATTCAACATACTCACCCGCAATTTCTGCAGCCTCTAAAATGGGAAGGTTTTTTGTCACAGTTGACTGCCTTTACCTCATCTGTAATTATGCATAGCAATTGCTCCTGGTCTTCCATAATCACCTTCAGCCCCCACTCCCATTCTCGCATAAAATTACACATTTTATGCTCATATTTAACATGGCTGACATTGCTAGATTCTGAAGTTTCTACACTTCAGTGGATAGGTCTCAGGGATCTTGGCATCCTCCTCCTTCACGTCATTAAAAACTTGCCTGGCTTTCCTAGTTAATCTGGTTAAGAGGATAGGCATCTGTTTATCTGCTGAGATATCATGCATCCCACATAGTCTCTCTCGTCCACCCTTGAAATCCTCTATACAGTCAGTTCCTTTATAAACAGGGCAGACCTTCTCCCAATCCCTTGTGTTGTGTGTGGGTGTACTCCCTGGCTGGGGAAGCCCCTTTTGCTGCTCTAGAACATTACAGCTCAGGTTATGAGCTTCCATCTGCCTCCTGTGTTCCCTCTCCTCAGCTTCTTCATTATCTTTGACTGCTGCTATTTGCCATGGATCTTTGGTGGGCTCTCTTCTTAGCTGCCTCAGCTGCTTCAGTCTCCCTCATCCACAATTCCACCACCAGACTTCTTTCTGGACTCTCAGGTGCTGCAATCAGGGCAGATCCACTACGGTGTCCTCCTCTGCAGTGCCTGGGGCAGGAGAGGCCTTAAAATCCACCACCTCTTCTTGCTCTGGAACGTGGTTTAAAAAAAAAACACAACACACTTATGACCAACATTCTCAGTTCCTGAACTGAGACTTTTTATTGGAGAGGGGACTCGCCTAACATAACTATTCAAGTTCTTTTCTCACAAGGCCATCATTTGACTGTGGTTCAATCATTATGAATATTCTTTAGCCTTTAAAATGCTCAATATCAAGCTTAAACTTTTAACAGGGTTGGCGTTATGATCTATACATTTAATTGATCTGTTGTATGTGAATTCTGACAAGACCACACCAGTGTTGAGCTGTCAAGCAGTGGCTCCAGGGCATGAGTACCAACCTCAGGGCAGATTATTAAGAAGCAGGGCACAAACCACAGATTGGTTACAGGTTCTATATTTAGGTTTCACCAAGCAAGTATAAACTCCTCAGGCACTATAACTGTCTTAACATGGAGTGGCAAACAGTCCTCTTGGGTAGTCTGATTGGACTTGCCAACCAAGCAAGGTTACCTGTTAGTTAGATGGTCTCTTACACCAAGTATCTCAGTAATATTCAGGTTCCTCCTAGTCCCAGAGGGATGCTCAATTACACTTTAGGTCTCACACAAAAGACAATGCTTGTAGCTAAGCCTATAATAAACTATCTAAAGATTATATAGGAAAAGGAAACAAGTTATTTGCCAGGTTAAAGCATATTACACACAAATGGGTTCCAATCTTATGTTTCAAAAAGTAATAGAGTTTGCTATTATAGAAGCTTCTATACATCCTTTTGGGCTAACCAGGCTAAGCACTGGGGATCTTTTGCTTATGCCTAGTAATCCTTGCCCCCAAGCATCCAAGTAAAATAAAGATACAGTTCCTTCTTGCCATGGGATTTTATACCCTTCCCCACTTCTGCTTTGAGCTGCAATTTTGGCCAATGGGAGGCATTCACTTTCAAGACTCATCTTTATGAGCTGCCAGGGAAGCTGGGAGAGGAAAACAAACAACAAAGTATTTTGTCCTCTTTGATGTTCCACTCTAGTCTTGAGTCAAAGGGCCTTCCTTGTCAGGCAGGACATACTAGTCTCCAATGGAAGATGTTATTTCAAACTCATTGTCTCTCTCCTGTCTGCTGACTTACAAAGGCTTACAAGGCCATCCTCAAATATTACCCTACAATATGGGATAGACATTAATAATGAGATTAATGCATGTGACAATTCACAAGCATTCAATAAAGTCTAAACACTAAACATGTTCTTATCATTCTAATACCTATTTTAAGAAAACATGCAGGTGTGCCAGACTGATTTCAGCTATGTATTTGACAGTGTTCAATTTGAGATTTGGGGCCCTTGGTATGAGTTGGCTCCTGGTCTGCCAGCATCACAATTTGTTCTTAGGACATCTGGAAAATTCAGGCCTGCAATTTTTGGTTTCTAGAACAGAGTTTCCTATTCCTACAGTTTTGACTTATGTCAAAAAACTTCTAATTCTGACACTTTTGGTGTTCATCATTTTGTTGCTCCTTATGCAGTGTTCTGTTAAAACAAAAAATGCTTGCCTGCTCTATTACTTCCTTCTCTTCTTTCTGAACCACTACGTGGACAGCCCATTGAAATGTGATTGGATGGGTGAAGAACAAGTATACTGCTAAAGCAGAAGTCTAGTGATTTTAGAATGACAGATATTTTCTTCAGGGTGGCATAAAGTTGGGGCAAGCCATAAAATTAAGTTATTTACATTATGGCTGCTTTTCTGAAGACATCATTTTGCAGGATTCTCACTATCTAGCCTCTATTTCAG
Source organism: Caretta caretta (assembly GCF_965140235.1). Taxonomy (NCBI): domain Eukaryota; kingdom Metazoa; phylum Chordata; order Testudines; family Cheloniidae; genus Caretta; species Caretta caretta. The sequence continues at coordinate 136,460,696 of NC_134207.1, forward strand.
TCACCTGTTGGGTCATTCTGTGTGATCAAAAGGACTTTAGTTTTATGTCTCACCCAGAAGTTAGTATCCCCAGCAGTATGCCTATCAACATGTTGGGTATTACATTTAATGCTGACTCAGAGGGAAGATCTTCACTACAACTTCACTATCACGTCCTGCAGCAGATAAGTTAACATTGACAGGGGATGCAGAAAGTATAAAAGGTTTTATCAAAATATTGCCCCCATCTATGCCTGCTTATTTAATCAGCTATAATAAGGGTTTGTTATCACAGTCTGGGTAAATAGGATCATCCATTTCCATAGTAGTCCTAGACTAGAAAACACCAGATCAGGGCATTCTGAAATGACTGGAGCAGCTGTTAAGGAACTGGAACCCATTTGCAAGCAAACTGTGGAGAAAGACTGAAGAAATACTCTAATGTAGCAAAGGTGGGGGCAACTGGTGTAGCAGACCAGACTGCTAAGAGATGAGTGGGTGGCCAGTGCTAGTATGGGCTAGAAGAACATTAAGGTAATACAGTATGAGACACATTGCTTAAATAATCAGTTACACGTTTCTCACGAAGTTATTGAATTGCAGGTTGCTTAGCTGTAATGGAGACTCAAGAGTTCTTATAAACATACCTTCTACTGATTAAAAAAGAGATTTTAAAGAGATTACAGAAAGTAAAATGGAGGACAATTTTGACAGTATTTACAAAATTTAAATGAATGAATTTAATATTTTTTCAGAAGAAGGATGGATAGTCTGGGAGGTAGGGCACTGGACTTAGACTCAGTAGAGTTGGAGTCAATTCCTGGCTCAGCCACAGACCTCCTGTTTGACCAAGCAAGTCACTCAGAGTACATCTACACAGGATTAAAAGACCCATGGTACAACTGTGGCTAAAAATCACTGGGTAGCTGTTCAGGCTGAAGCCTAAGCTCTGGGGATTCCCCCCCATTGCAAGGTCCCAGAGCTTGGGTTCCAGCTTGAGCCCAAATGTCTACACTGTGATTTTTCAGCCCTGGAGCCCGAGCCAGAGTCACTTGACCGAGGCCAGCCATAGGGTTTTTTATCCTTGTGTACACATACCTTTACTCTCCCCACTCAATTCTCCATGTGTAAAATGAGGATAGCAATTTCCTACTTCATGTGACTGTCTGTACCCCTGTATTCACCCCTTGCACACTATTATAATAACCTTTGTACAAGTATGTCTTGTGAGGTATCATTTGAAAACTCATAAATCGCTGGTCAATACTGTCCTGATAAAACGTGCTGCAACGTTGCATGTAAAGTTAAGATTCCATCGTATGGTGATATGGAGACATATTCAAAGTCTGGGGAGTGGCCAAACCAGTTCTTCAGAGACGAAGGGCACGCTTCTCAGCCATAGGCAAGGTCAAACGAGCCATCAGCTGAGAAATGCTGATTCATTGGCAGGAAAGGGGACATTTGGGAGAAAAAAAAATCTACATCTTAAGAAGAAACATCTTGGGGTTCCTGTCCACGCAGACTTTGTCTACTGAACCTCAGCTGGAGATGCTTCTCAAAGAAGGGAAAGAACTATAAGAAGGGACGGCAGATGCCCCCAAATGATCCCTCCTGTTCTCTCTGCCCACTGCATCCACAACATCTGAAAAACAAAGGAAGCAGCACTAGACTGTGGGGAGGGATCCTGACTGAAAGATGTTCAGTCAGTAGGACTGCTGAAACATGTGACGAGAAAGGCTTTGCTTTGAATTCACTCTTGTTTAAGTTACGCATTAGTTGAGTTTTATTTTTATTTTTCTTGTAACCAATTCTGACTTTTATGCCTCATTATTTATATTCACTTAAAATCTATCCTTTTGTAGTTAATAAACTTGTTTTATCTAAACCACTGCATTTGGATTGAAGTATTTGGGGAAACTTCATTTGGGATAACAGGATTTGTGCGTATCATTTTCTATTAATAAAATGACAGACTTTATATGAGCTTATATTGTCCAGGAGAGAGCTGGACAGCCCAAGACGTACATTTCTGGGGAAGTCTGGGACTGGGAGTTTGGTGGTGTTACTCTGTAGTGTAATTCAAGAGTGGCTGGCTACAGCACTCATACAACATAACTGGAAGTAACTTACATGCTGGAGGCTGTGTGAGAGCAGACTAGAAGTGGTATTTCTCACAGCAAAGCAGTGTAAAAGGCACCCTAGGTTAGAGAGCTAAGGGGACACAGCTGTTCATCAGTTCAGATTGTACCCTGGGTACGTCACACTTGACACGTGAATTGCAAGGCAAAATCCATCAATAATTATGAGATGCTTGGACGCTGTAGTGATGCAGGCCATAAGAGTACACAAATAGATAGAAAGAACACCTAGAGGGATAATTGCTAAATTAAGCAGAATCTGCAAGCTCCCACTGCAACATAGCCTTTCTCTTTCCCTTTTCCTAATGTATCACATGGCTTAAAACCAAAACCTGCCGCTAAGTAATTTTCTTTACAGTATTAAAGCTCTTCATTTTTATTTGCCTATCTTTTTCTAAAAATCTTTCCAGCTATGCATGTAAAAAACCCCAAAACAAATTTCTGTTCGTCCCTTTCAGAAACACGGGTTATCCAAAGAGCAAAAATGCTCAATAAAAACCTTTTCTTCTGGCTTCCAGTGAAATCAAATGATTCATAGCTGGTCAGGGAAAAGAGGAGCAAGTAACGCTACTTTCAATAGCAATTACATTGTGTTTAATGGGATTTCACACTCTCCCTATCTAAGCATCTTTATTTCCTTTTCAATATTGTTTGTTTCAACCATGGCAATTTCTCAATGTATTTCAGTTCCTGGGAACTTGCTGTTCTTACCCCTGTTAATATCATGCGTTGCCAAAGAAATTAATAGGACATGGTAGATAAAAACATTCAAGGATTCGAGTTTTCCAGCTCCACTAGTTACAAATGGCAGTGGGGGCAAGGGATAGTGGTGGGTCTTTTACAAATTACAGTGGAAGATACACAAGCAAGGTAATATTGACCGTGCAAAGAGGTTTTCTGAAGACACCAGAAACAAATTAAAATTTCCCCACAAGACACCTCTTAAGCCAACAGGTGAGACAAACACATGAAGTCTTTCTGCTGTCATTGCACCTTGATCTGGAATCCCATAGGCCAAACAGCATTGAGCTGTATTTAGACATCTTTAGACACCTTTTTTATTTATTTATGAGGTTTCCTGCTTGGTGTTTGTTGTTTTTTTTGTCAAAAGTAGTTAGCCTAAGCTTTAGCCTTGTACAACTTCAAGGGAATATTGTCTGATTGTCAGTTATAAAGTTTGGCAGCCTAGCGGTGGGTTACTTAGAGATTCACTAAGATATAACAAAAATGATACCTTAAGTACAAGAGTGTTATGATCATTAAAGACTCACAAGGTATTGTGGGAATTACTGTTTGAACACACCCTAACACAAGCTGAGGCACACAGAGGTTAAGGCCAATGCTTTCAAACCTGCATTTCTAAATTGACTACAGTAGGAACTGTGGGTTATCAGTACCTCTGAAAATCAGGCCATTTTTATTTAGTTATGTAGATATGGATTTAGAGGCCTAATTTTAGTCATCTACATTTGAGAATTTTATTCTTCAGTGATTTGCCCAAGGTAACACTAATCATTAGTTGAGCCCAGAGTAGAAGCCTGAATTCCTCACTCCGTTCCCTTATTCTAAAAGGAAGACAACACTCACTTTTATTTCTCCAAGCACAAGCAGTGTTCCAGGCCCAGCAATTTGCAAGAGTCAGTCAAAACAGGCCATTTGAGGGAAATGCAAAAGGGTCTTTCTCCCAGAGATTAAGTATGCTGCTTCTGCAGTACTCCCAGTTCATACCGTCTGGGGATCTATGTTAGCAGTCCACAGAAGCTATTACTATTATACCCAAAGTATGTTAACACAACATTATGGCTGATGAGAGGAACAGTAGGAAATCCAGAGACAAGATTTCCACAGCAGCCTTATCCTCTTCAAAAATGTCATGCATTACAAACTGTGCACAGTTAAAATTGAAGAAAAGGATGCAAACAGTTTGTCATTTTGCCCACTTTAGTGTGAGAACACAGTAAAAGACCTTTTATTGCAATATCGATATGTCAGGAGTCATAGCAAACGTTGCTTATGCCCCAACTGAACTTTAAATAGCCTCTTTTCTGTGCTTATAGCCTCATCCTTTGTGTTGCAGTGTAGTGGGCCAGCAACCTTCAGTGTGTCACTTCATGGCCTTGGGTCACATTACAGGCAGCCTGCCTCAGTTTCGCTCTTGAAGAGTTCAAAGAAAACTTCACCCAGGCTATTTCTTGGTCAAAGATACCCCGCCTTGGGGACTGGGTTTAAAATCCATACATAAATCCACACAACACAAGTTTTCTTATCCTTCTCCCAGGTCTTCCTGATTGGAGCCTTTGCAGTCCCTTCCCCCTACTTGGTAAAGGTCTCTCCCAGGCCTCCCTTCCTAGGGCACCTCCCCTGGTCTCAGGGTCTTCCCTGCAGAAGCCTTTCCTCATTCTCTGCATACTCTACTGCACTTCCCCTTTCAGTTCAGCTACCTGCTGCCCTTTATAGTGAATTACCTGATTCCACCCAGGTGTGCCTCATTTGGTAATCAAGGCTGAGCCATCCCTAACAGTAATAAGCTTCAAATATAAACTTCCTTTATGTTTATCTTTTAAAAAGAAAAAGAAGAGAAACATTCAAAACCCAGATAAATAACAAGGTGGGCAAAGCTGTGCAACTAGAAATGAAGGAAGATGCTCAGTAGGAAATGAGGGAAGGGCTGCCGTAGGATGCACATTAAAAGCAAAACAAAGAGAGAGACACTCCTTTTCTTTTCTGTGTCATTCTCCTATAGGCATTCTGATAAAGTTCACCCTTTATTACTTTGTGATCACAAGCTTTAGCACATGGTGGTATGGCTGGTTAATGATGGTTTTTTTATACGCTGACTTTATCAAAGCCCAGAGCAATAAGATAAAAGGATCAGAAACAAATTAAAATTTCCCCACAAGACACCTCTTAAGCCAACAGGTGAGACAAACACATGAAGTCTTTCTGCTGTCATTGCACCTTGATCTGGGATCCCATAGGCCAAACAGCATTGAGCTGTATTTAGACTGGAGACCGTGGGCGGGTGTGTCAATACAACAGTGCCCCATTTGGCCTGATAGAGTGCTGTACAACAGCTCACTCCATCTGGTGGGGCAGGCAGCCAGCCAGCTCCTCTTGCACTAGTCTCTCAGGTAGCCCATTCTGACATATGGAGGGTATTAGCCTTAGTCCTGCTGGCGTGTGCAGGTTTCCCCACCTATAGTTGTTGGGGTCAGCTCCTCCCCATGCTCAAGGGGTTGCAAACACTACGAGTCTTTAAGGCTCCCAGGAGTCAGTAGGGAAGCCCAGCCCAGCCCCTCCTCCACTGGGTTCCAGCTCAGGGTCCTTAAATTAGGCAGGCAGAATGAAGCCTCAGCCATTCCTCCGGCAGTGCTCTAAGCTCCTTCCTTCCTTCCTACCTCCCTTGGTTTCTGCAGGCTTTTCCAGCTAGTAGGTCCAGTCATCCCTCCCCTGAGCAGCTTGCTGGCAGGAATTTCTATCTCCAGCCTGCTCACTCCTCTGGCAGCCACCCCACTATCCTGCTTCCCAGCTCTTATATTTTCCCAGCTGCTGTGAGACTGGCAATCAGTGTTGGCTGGCAGTTCTTGCCTTAACCCCTTGGGTGCCAGGCCAACCTTGGGTATATACACCCTATGACAGAAACCCAAGTACTGCATGCAGAAGTAGCATTAGTGATCCACGAGAATGCTTCCCTGGGCATCACTACTGAACGAATGCCATAACTGGGTATGCAGAAGCCTTTACTACTGGAGGTGCCTTCTTAGAGATGGTATGCAAAACACTGTCATTAAATTTTCAGTGATACTTTTCACAAAAGGAGAGATGCTAAGTATCCAGGCCAAAGTGTTATTTGGCCAATTGCACCCCTTCTATCTAAGTTACCCACTTTAAATACTGATGGGTAAGAGATTTCTTTCTGTTATAAGACCTTGAGTGGTGTTGCTGTGTGTTATTCAACATCCGTTGTGTTCCACCCCACAGTTGTGGGTTAAGTGAACCCTAGTAAAAAAAATGTTCCTTACAATCCATTTGGAAAATGCTCAGGGATCTCTCTGGATAAGAGATAGCATCCTGAATAGATATGTCATTATCAAAATGTTAACAAAATTGAAAAGGAACAGTGGCCCAGAAGGAATCTGACTGAGCCTTGAAATTGCATCTGAGATGTTTATGTGGGACTATAAAGCATTAACCATAGGGTTGGGCCTTTTGATGCATTTGTTTTAGTGTATTAATCCTGCATAGATCAGATGTAGATAGGAACAAGGATCATACAGGGTTAATTTCACAAGCTGCCAGAGAGCTAAAATACCACCTTTATTGCCCTCTTTCCTTGCTTTCATTCTGTGGTTCAGATTATGAATTTTTACATTTCAAGGCAAAACCCGTCCAGCTTTCATTTTGTCATTTAAGTTTGCAAAGTCTTTTTCTGCCTGATATATTACACAGATGGTTGAATATTCCTAAACCATAAGAATGTTTATTAAATAGTAGTGCAGAGGCAGCTACTGTTAGATTAGCCCATACCAACTCACAGTGGAACTCAGTAGCCACCTTGACCTTGGTGAGGGCATATTCCAACTCTGTCTGTTCATCTCTTTCATTTTTGAAGATGTGTTTATAATCAGTCTGAAAGCAGCAGGAAATAGACCAGTTATTCACCCATGAATTTCATCACAGACTTGGAGTTTAAAGAAACAACCTGTAGAAAAAACGTGAGCGTGAAAAGGGTGACGCTAGCAGCTTGGCTTACACAATGAAAAACAAACCCAAGGTAATTTCCCTGAGTAGGGTAAAACTAGACACCTCTGCGAGACTTAACTACATGGTGCATGCTCACAAGCAGCATGGAATAACAGCACCCTTTGTATAATTACTTCTTGTCCCTGCCCCATTTCATCAACCCATGTAGTTAAGCAAAATCCACTGCAGGAATGCTTTACATGAGATCATTCCAGAGCATAAAGAAGAAAAGTAACGTTGAGAAAGAGTGAAAAGTCTGCTTAAAAACAAAACAAAAAGAGTTATATAGCCACTAGAACACAGCACACAATGTACTGATGAACTGATATTATTACGTGGCTATATGCAATGTCCATTATTGATCAGCATAGCATTTGCTGTACTTTAAATATAAATTTTGTTTGCAGATGTCATCAGTTATTAATATTTCTGCCTGCTTTACAGAAATCTTCAGGGGAGAGTTTAGTAGTAACCTCTTCAATGGGTCACTGAGGCCTGGACTGTACTATTTCATGCACAGAGAGGAGGGTAGCATAATTGGACTGAAACATGGAGTATTCACAGCAATTAATTTTGCATAGCAATTAATGGGGTTACGTATGCCTTATCCCAAACTCCAAAGTTGCTAAACCAGTTAAACAATCGTCAGGATCAAATAAAATGCATGTTGAAGGTGCCCAGAAATAGGGAATGAGATTGTATCTCATTTAAGTGCAATGGAATTTTGATTGGCTGCAGGGTCTTGTCCTGCCATCTAGGGATGCTGACAAAGAATGAATATTTACGTTAGGATTGTCAACTGGTACAAGAAAACTTTAGAGAAACCAAGAGCCACATTGGCATGCAGTAGGCTCAAGCAAGAGATCCACTTCATGTGAAAAAGCCTGAACATACCAGCACAAAAACCAAAATACATGGCAGAAATTGATGGGCATCCTATGCACCTCACGGTGTGAGAGGATTAAAAAAAGAAGCAAGGAAGCCAGTCTGGGACTGTACTCTATCTTGGGTGGAAGGGAGATTTCCAGGCTCTTGAAGTAAAGGTTTTAAGGGTGGATTTAAGGGTGGAGAATCCAGTCCTCTGTGTGTGAGGTAAGGACTCTATGGCTGTGTTTCTTGTTTCTGGTAAGCAGTAGCACCTGAAGAAAGAGGCCTTGGTAACAATCTTTCACAGCATTGACACTTACTCAAGCTAATCACTATCGTTTAGTATTAATAAACTTACTTACACAATATTTAATTCTTTGTTATACTTTGACAGTTAATTTATAAGCCCAGTTTCATGTTGCTCAGAACTCATGTTCAAGCTTCCTGCATCCTACCTCCGTATCTTACACAGCACAGCAATACCAGTTCCACTGCAGCAGGGGATTTTCATGTCCATGGACTGGGGACAGCATTTGTAGAGCCATGCACGGATACAAAATTTGTATCCACATCCAATCCATGATCTGCAAACATGGTCCATGGATATCTGAGGATATGAAGTGGATATCTGCAGATATGCAGGGCCCTAAGCATTTGCTCCTGTAACAATAATATTCTGTAGCTGGGTATTGATCCTTTGGCACATGAGAGTGTCCTGGGCCTTGTTTCAAAGCTCTGACCTGCAGCAGAGTTTGGTGGCCAAAGATTATGTGACAGAAGCCCTTTGGCAGTGCTTTCTATTATATGGAGCTTGTTCAGACAGAGAGGAGACCTAGAGTCAGGGAAAGAAGCTGGAAGTGAATCCTCCAAGTGAAAGTTTGGTGTAGGATTCCTGCAGGGGGAAAGAGAAGCAGCCCCAGCTTGTAAAGCCTGTAGGAAAGAGGTGATTTTTAGAAGGAACTGAAGAGCCTCCAGACAAAGTCTGGAAGATTTTTGTTTCAGTTGACATTATCTGTTATGTTTTGTTAACAAACCAAATCCCAAGAAGGGAATGTTATTTAAACCATGTGAGTCTATGTGCATTTATTGAAAAGACCAAGAATGGAGAACTGAGTTTATTTAGTCCTGTGGTAGTAATATGGACATTTCAGAAGGGTTCTCATTTCTTTTTGTGAGCATCAGCTGGTTTCTCAGGCCAGCACTTAAAAAAACAGATTTAATCAAACAATGGCTTAAAATCTTTTTCTGTCCAAACAATGAGCATGCTAGGACTCCTGCTGCACAGCCTGTCTGATTAGTAACACAATCTCCTCCTAGTCCTTTGGCCTTTTTTCAGCTGTGTGTATCATTCCCTGAGGTTTAGTGTATTTCCAGTTAGAATCATGTAGAGAAGATGCATGAGGCTTGATAGGAGTCTATAGGGCTGATCCTAACCCTGAGGAGAAGAAGATCATCTTTAAAGGGCTGATCCAAAGCTTGTTAGAATAAATGGAATGACTCCCCTAGACTTCAGTGGGTTTTGGATCAAGCTTTAAGAAAGAATTGTTACCACAAAATGTGCTTGTTAGTGAATAGTTAAAGAGGGACACTGTGACAGATTGCCCCTCTTAGGACGTCACCTGATGTGCTGAGATACTGCTGAGCCTGCCTGTTATGCCAGCCTGGGCACCCTTTTTACCTGTCTTAAGCCTCCTCCAGCACACACAGGCAGGGCCACACCCAATGCAGAATGACACAGACACTGAGAACAGTTCTGGGAAGGCTCAGCTTAAGGTACTTGCCCCAGCACTCAGGTATCCACCTCCCTTGGAGTGCAGACCTAATGATATATTATGAAATCCACCTCCACCCTCAATGTGGAGGAAGGTATGCACAACCTCTTACCCAGACGTCTAGTGGGTGTCTTCCCAATACACACCCAGTTGTAATTGTTATGTAGTCCATATTCCTAACTTTAGGTATGATACTTGCATACAAATTGGATAATCACATTCAGTAAATCATAACCTTTCCAATGATTCCTTACAAGACCCATCTTGCATAAAGAATATCTCGGTTATGTCATATCCATGTTATAAGCATATGTCCATAAAGCATATGGAGTGTAACATCACAGACACCACCTATCTAGCCAGAAATGAAAACTTTTAGAAACTAAAGGACTCTCTTTATTTAGAAGCCATGACACTGCTCAACACTGGAACAGAAGCAGTGTTTCAGAGGGCTTTTAAATACTTTTTAATGTTAATACTGGGGCTTAAATTCTCAAAAGTATTTCCCTGAGCCTCCCACGCCCTTCTCCCTCCCTCCAACATGCTATGAAAACTGCAGGGGGTTGAAAATATTTACCGGAACTCAGCTCCAGACAACTCTGGCTGAATTTAAGCCCTGATATTAGTATTAGGCAGTAAAGTTTCACAGTCCTCGATGTAAATTCTCTGCTAATGTAACTTCACTGATTTCAGAGAATTTGGTCCCTTTAATTTTAATTTTTGAAATATTAGATCAAGTAGTAATTACTTGCAATAGACTTTATAGTACAAATCTTAAAATAAGACTTCTATAGTAACAAATTATATTTGGAATGCAAAAAACTGTGCTAGACCTTGGCAGGATGTTTATAGTTACTCACCTGATACACTGCAGCTCAATTTGGCTTTCCCAATTTCAGCTGGGTCTCAAAGAAAGTAAATGGGAAGGGACTACACAACATCCATTTTTTTGTTTCTGCCCCTCTCACATTTCATGCCACATCCGTCCCAGAGTTCCTGGAAGAGATTCAGGTACTATAAGTTCTTATAATAAAGTAAGTGATTTGGAAATTCAGGCATTGCTATTTGAAGGCTGGCAATCAAGGATGAAGTAACAGAACAATAGACTGGCCTGGGAAATCCAGATTATTTTATTAGGGGGAAAATATTCTTTGTGACCATGAGAAGGAAAACCAAAAGAGTACTTTGAAGATCCTTCTTTACCCCACCATCCCAAAAGTGACTTGTATACATAACAGAGTGAAGCCAATTTTTGACCTAATATTCACACAAGAAGTAGCCAACATGGGTGTTATGGACTTAAATACAACAGTTATTTGCTAGCTAACAAGTCAAATTCTTTCCCGATTTACACCCAACAGAGTGCCAATGAAAGATTTATGACATTTATGGATGGTACATGTGCTAGCACATTGGTGGGCCTCTGGAGTGCTGAGATCATGACAGCCAGAGTGATTAAACACAAACACAGGATCTATAAGGCAGTATATATTAACGTCTAGATTCTCTAGTACTGTACAGTTGCTTTGTACTGCACCATCAGTATTCTGGCCTTTCAACTGCCAAATGGGCTAATACCTACCTGAGAGATTTGATTAAATTCATGGTTGTAAAGTGCCAGGAGAACCTCAAACTGTAAATGCCATAGATGTGCCAAGAATATTTAGTATATCGAGGACTATTAAAGTAGGTAACTAAATTATTTTACAACTACAGTATATTATACCAGCAGGCTTATCTGGGAAGCAAGTCTATTGGGCACAACCTGAGCTGGTGTAAATCAGCATAGCTCAAGAGAAGTCAAACAAGCAATGTGGATTTACACCAACTAAGACGGTGGCCTACATTTCTTTCTCAGCTAATATAATCCAGATGTCCTTTTTGCTGCGATACCTGTTACTGCATCACATTCGCATGGTACCATTGCAGTACTAAAGTTGAATCCCTCGGAGATGCTTTATGTACTTTTTGGATAACAATTCTCTCTAGAACCCATTTCTCTGTTCCCAGTTTCACGCTGCTCTCTTCCTTCCTTTACTTCTCTCTCCCAGTCATACACATCAATTTTTGAGCTTCTCACGTTACTTTTCAAAAATAGATCTGGGCCAAAAGAGGAAAAGAAAAGCAATCCCACTACGTCAAAGAGGATATCCATTTCCAGTGTTTTATTGGTGCTCTGATAGAAGAGGCTATGACTGCATCAGAAGACTAATTGAACTGAGTCAAAATAAAATTTGTCTCATGCAGGCAGTGGCCCAAGTTCAAAATGGTATTAAGCTGAGCTATTCATTAGAATAATATAATTTGAGAATATTATGCAGAATAATAATATAAGAGTCACAATAAAAATCAAATGCAGCATTGGACTATACCTACGACAACTCTTCAGCCAAGGCCTGAGAAGTCCAAATACATTGCTAAAATTAAGCACATGACACCAGGTTGGCAGCTTGAAAAAAAGATGACATTGTGCCGATAATAGTAGCATCCTTTTTCAAAATGAGTGAACATAGAGAATCAAAGTTTCAAGCTACATCTGGCCAGACTTTAATCCTTCCACTGTATTCAGATGTTAATAAAATTAGTCTATTTTATTCCATTGTATCTATCCAAGGTCTCCAGTTTCTTTTGAAAAGTCTTAGTAAGATTCAGATGCTGCTAATGAACTCTGTCAATAATGTAGTTTGCTCAGGTAAGTCCCTTCACGAATCTTAGGGATCTTTTGTCATTTTCATTGCCTTACAAAGCATAAAATTGCACATGAAAAGAAATTACACACAAATTTGTTTGTATAAAGCAGTGATACCCAAGAATCTATTGGGGAGTTTTCATGCTATTCCTATAGTTCATTCTCTAATTGCTGTACATTTCCCCAATATTTTTGTAATTTTACAAAGTTCAGTGATGTATGGTTAAGTCAGAATTTTCTGTATTTTATCTTCTCTCTTCCAGGGCTTCCTAATATATTTATTTCTTAAGAATCCAGTACATATCGTGTACCAACAATTAACATACTTCTAATTTGTTCTTTATACATTAACAAAATATAAAGCTGTAAGACTGCTCACATTCTTGCAGTGGAATGAACACTGACTGGAATACCAGTTGCTACCTCTCTGAGCTTCATATGTTGTGTTTTGGGCAATCAAATCCACATAGCTATGCATCTGCTGGATCTTCCCCCACTTACCCCCTCAGTCTAATCATCCACCATGGTGTGTGGGGTGGGGGGCACACTTCATGGTAGCTTTCCCTATAACCTTTCTTACTCAGCCCTTTTTAAATGGTGAGGAAGGCCTTGCACCAGGCATCCACACCAGGGTGTTTCCACCCTAAATACTAGGCTAGTGTGATAGAAAGTTCATTCATATTGCTTATTGTGCTTGCCCGAAGGATCATCATTGTAATAAGGTACAGTCTAGAGGTCTGCATGTGGAATAAAGTATATAATTTACAAAATCCACGTATATTTCTAGCAGGTACTTAAAGACAACAAGACCTTGTGACAATCTGAAGTCGACAATTATACTTTTGAACACCATTGTATAATTTTGGAGTCCATTGAGTTATACGCTAGCTGGATAACAACTTTTCAAACGCTGGTCATACCACTGGCAGCATGTACACTTGTTAAAACCAATGGTGTGGACACAGAGACTGCAGTACATTCAGAATTTTTTAGTGAACTGACTCCAGTAATCTATGGTGTACAAAGTTGATGGTTTCTGTGAAAAAGATAGCATCCTCCAGAGCTTCCCTCTCCCGCCCCAACTCCTGCTCTAACATTAAGAACTTCATTGACTCACTGAGATTTTCAGGTACAGTAACTCCTCGCTTAACGTTGCAGTTATGTTCCTGAAAAATGCTACTTTAAGCGAAATGATGTTAAGCAAATCCAATTTCCACATAAGAAACTAATGTAAAGAGTGGCTGTTAGGTTCCAGGGAATATATATATATATATATATATATATATACACATACACCCACACCCACACCCACACATATACATAATATAAGTTTTAAACAAACAGTTTAATACTGTACACAGCAATGATGATTGTGAAGCTTGTTGAGGTGGTGGAGTCAGAGGGTGGGATATTTCCCAGGGGATGCCTTAATGCTAAATGATGAACTAGCTTCTTGGCTGAGCCCTCAAGGGTTAATACATTGTTGTTAATGTAGCCTCACACTCTACGAGGCAGCACAAATGGAGGAAGGGGAGACAGCATGGCAGAGAGAGACAGAGATACACATCATGTGTGTGAGAGAGAGATGCGCATTGCCGCTTTAAGTACGCTGACCCCACTCTAAGTACACTCCTTTTTAAGTAGATCAGCAAGTTGAGACAGCAGCTGCTGCCAGCAAGCTCCCTCCACCCTGAGCCCTGTCATGTCCCCCTTCTGATCTGTGGAAATAGGGTACAGGAGTGGGGGGCAGGAGCGAGGGGAGGGGGACACCCTGACATTTGTCCTCCTCCCCCCACCCCCCACACAGCAAGCAGGAGGCTCTGGAGAGCAGCTCCAAGGCAGACAGCAGGAGCAGCACATGGCAGTGGGGGGAGGGACACCTGAACTGCCGGGCAATTGATAGCTTGCTGGGCTGCTACTGCACAGGGAACTTAGGGGAGCTGATAGGGGGCCTGCTGGTCCACCCTGGTTCCAAGCCCCCACCAGCTGGCTCCAACGGGCTGCTCTTCCTGCAGTGGACAAAGCAGGAAGCTGCCAAATGATGTTCTAAGGGAGCATTGCACAACTTTAAAGGAGTATGTTCGCTAACTGATCAGCAAATAACAATGAAACAATGTTAACCGGCATGACATTAAATGAGGAGTTACTGTAATCAGTTAACCTTTACTGCTATACTAATCTCTCAATCAGAAAAAATAAGAAGGCTTTCTAATAGACAGCTAATACAGAATAAAGCTGAGCAAATAATTGGGGTTTTTTAGTTCAATTTTCATTTTGTTTAACCCAAAATGATTTCCGCCCCCCGCATTTTATATTTGGATACATTTTTTACCCCTTTGTTTTTTTAAACTAGATGTAGCTAAATTTGAAAACAAAATGTAAAGTCAAACAAAGTCAAAACATTTCCTTTGAAAAATATCGAAAGAAAACATTTTGATCTTTCTAAAAAAAAATTCAGACAAAACTATTCATCAAAATTGACCTGAATTCATAAATTGTTTTGGTCAACCCCAAACTCCTTTTTTCACCAAATAAATTATTTGTCCAAAAAAATCTGCCCAGCTTCAGTGCACACATCCTGCTGTTAATATACCTCTCATCCAATGAGCCTGAAATACTCAACAAAAGTGAGTTGTCCCCTCTTTTCATCTATGTCTGGCTTGGAGGCTGCAACCTTCTCTTTCAGCTACGGACCATGCTAGTGTGATCCATATTCTTGACGCCTTGAGATTAGACTACTGCAGTGTACTCTACTGAAAACCATTGAAGAATCTGACAGGTTTCAGAATAGCAGCCGTGTTAGTCTGTATTCGCAAAAAGAAAGGGAGTACTTGTGGCACCTTAGAGACTGACCAATTTATTTGAGCAAATCTCCCCACTGTATTTTCCACTGAATGCATCCGATGAAGTGAGCTGTAGCTCACGAAAGCTGATGCTCAAATAAATTGGTTAGTCTCTAAAGTGCCACAAGTCCTCCTTTTCTTTTTTTGAAGAATTTGAGATGGTGCAAAACACAGTGATCTACTAAAAAAAAAACCCCAAACCCAGTACATCTCATGACGCACACTTTACACTAGTGCTCTGCCTTTTATTTTTCAAGTGACATTTAAGTTGATGGATTTGACTTACTTCAAGGGATTTTCAGAGGGACCAGAAAATGTCCGGTTCCCCCTGAAGTACAATGTGAGACGGAAAAACTTCTGATAGCTGTGGCTCTCTGTAGTATCCATTAGAATTATAAGGCTTCGCTTCCCAGAGTGCATTTGCTACAGCACTGTCATGAGTTTAGCAGACTTCTTAATTCCATGTACTTTTGTCCTACTTCTTTCCATTTTATACTGACTTACCCTGCACGCTGCCCTGTTACCAGCCCTCCACACACCACCTCCCTCCCCTTGGCTTCTAGCTGTATTAATTAAAGTTTCATTTTACTCAGGAGAGATCATTCCACATTTAGCAACCATTTTCAGTATGATAATTTACAGTCTCACTTTACACGGGGAAGTAATCTCTTTTTTAAAAAATCAACATTACAGACCTTAGAGACCACCAAATAATATTTTGCTTTAAAAGTTATTAGAAAACCAGGTGTTCGCACCATCAGCACTTCTTGTGAATTTGTATTTTACTTCAGGAAACCATTTACCGAATAACTGTTCTATGAAAGTGCACAGGATTGTATGATGACTTTAAAACATAGACATCAAGGAATTGGAAAAAAAAATCAAAGAAATCTGCATTTTACAAGACAAGGAGCATTGCTGTTCTTTCCATTCATTTCTTCCACCCCTCCTTCCAGCCCCCTTGACCACAGAATGACAGGCTGAACAACAGACACCATTTTTTCAAATCAGTCATGCTACCGATTCACTGCATTTTGCAAGTGTCGTGTCCAACAGTCTCAGTAAAGCGCATGTGTGATCAGTAGCTGTTCTGGGGAGCAAAGGATCGTACAAAGCAAATAAGGGACTACCGAGCACAGTTGCCAACTTTCGCGTGGTAAATAAGGACCCCGGCTTTCACAATAAGCCAAAAATCAAGCTACTCCCGTTTCAAAACAAGGCCAGAACAAGCCAATCCCTCAGAACCGCAACACTCTATGCGACTAGATACCCCCGGCGTGCAGTCTGGGACTGAGGTGGGTGCGCTGTGCACCCCTGACTCTCTCCCCCGATTGATTGGCCCTGCTTGCCCCACTTGTCCCTGCTTGCCAGGAGCTAATTAAAAAAAAAAAAAGGCAAAAAGCTACAAGCAACAAGCTACAAGCCAAACAAGTTACTAGCCAAAGACGAGCCAACAAGCAACTCACAAGCCAATTAAGCCAAAAACAAGTCCAATTTCTGCATTTTTTTCCATGGGTTGGCATGTCTGCTACCGAGAGAGGCAGTAGCAAGGAAGGGTGAATAAATGCAATAAATCTGTGCTGTTATGAGAATGGTCTTCATTTCCTGGCTCTGGTCAGATGACATGGGTCAGGATTACAGAAGGTTTTACTATTCCACATGACAAGTGGTTGATATCTACTGACTCCAGTGGCTACAGTTAAATCTTTTTAAAAGAAATATTAAATGCAAATAACAGCCACCTGTTCTCATACAGAGTTTTTCATCAGTAGATCCCATAAAACGTGTCAACTGAACACATACACAAAAACTAATATGGTAGTTAATAGAATATGCACATGTCAAGGTCTAGAGGGAAGACACTCTTAAACCCCAATACACAAGCGTATCAGCCTGCCTTTTATTAGACAGCTGTAACATCTCTGAAGTTCAATGGCTTTCTGTACATATAGGCACTCACTCTTAAAGCAGTCCCGTTTCGGCCACTGAGGTTGCCGGGAGCCTGTATTTGCTGCTGTCATAAATATAAAGGGAAGGGTAACCACCTTTCTGTATATAGTGCTATAAAATCCCTCCTGGCCAGAGGCAAAACCCTTTCACCTGTAAAGGGTTAAGAAGCTAAGGTAGCCTCGCTGGCACCTGACCCAAAATGGCCAATGAGGGGACAAGATTCTTTCAAATCTGGAGGCGGGGGAACAAAGAGTTTGGTCTGTCTGTGTAATGCTTTTGCCGGGAACAGATCAGGAATGCAGCCTTACAACTCCTAAAAAGTTAGTAAGTAATCTATAAGTAATCTAGCTAGAAAATGTGTTAGATTTTCTTTTGTTTAATGGCTGGTAAAATAAGCTGTGCTGGATGGAATTTATATTCCTGGTTTTGCTCTTTTGTAATTTAAGGTTTTGCCTAGAGGGATTCTCTATGTTTTGAATCTGATTACCCTGTAAGGTATTTACCATCCTGATTTTACAGAGGTGATTCTTTTACCTTTTCTTTAATTAAAATTCTTCTTTTAAGAATCTGATTGATTTTTCATTGCCCTTAAGATCCAAGGGTTTGGGTCTGTGTTCACCTGTACCAATTGGTGAGGATTATTATCAAGCCTTCCCCAGGAAAGGGGGTGTGTAGGGCTTGGGGGAATATTTTGGGAGGAAGACATCTCCAAGTGGTCTCTTTCCCTGTTCTTTGTTTAAATCGCTTGGTGGTGGAAGCATACGGTTCAAGGATAAGGCAAAGTTTGTACCTTGGGGAAGTTTTTAACCTAAGCTGGTAAGAATAAGCACAGGGGGTCTTTCATGCAGGTCCCCACATCTGTACCCTAGAGTTCAGAGTGGGGAAGGAACCCTGACATGATGGCAGAGCGGTGGGATCATTTTGAACCAGAAGCACAGCAGGATTTTAAAAGGTTCTGTAAAAGGTGATTGCAGCTGTTGATTCTGTCTCTCTGCCTGGGGGGACAGAGCAGCAGGCATAACAAAAAGATTTTTCTGTAGGCTGAGAACAGCTATCAAAGACAAAAGGTATCAGGTTTCAGCACAGCAAAATTTTACAAGCCAGGGTTTTGTTTTTTCCTTTCTAACTTTCGGGTGTAAAGTTAGTTAAAAACAGAGAGGTTAGGATGACAGAATGCAATGTTCAACAGAAGCTGGAATTAGCTAGATTTGAGGCTGAGGAAAGACAAAAGGAACATGAAAGACCAGTAGAACTCAGATGGAGATGGATGCACAAGCAGCCAAAGAAAAAGAAAGGGAAGCTGCCCACAGGAGAGAAATGGAGGCAAAGGCTAAAGAAATGGAGGAGAAGGAAAAAGAGAGGAAGCATGCACTGGAGATGGAGAAGGCCAAGGCTCAGCAGAATATACCGAATAACCCTAACAATCCTTCCCCACCAATCCACAAATGGGACCGACTATGTCCACAGTATGATGAATCCAATGATATTACTGAATATTTTCTCACCTTTGAGAGACTGTGCACACTCCATCAAATTCCTGAAGCTCACAAGATGACCACACTGGTCACAAAATTGACTGGAAGAGCACTGGACATATTCAATAAGATGCCTATTGAGGAGGTTTCTGACCATAATAAATTCAAGGATTTGGTTTTAAAAAAATTCCAAGTTACACCTGAAACTTACAGAGTAAAATTTAGAGCCCTTAAGAGAGGACCTGGACTAAGTAATGTGGCTTATCTAAACCAGATGAAGGATCCGTTAGATAAATGGGTCAAAGGAACGGGTGTAACTAGCTTTGAAGGAATGTGTGATTTGATGACTCAGGAGCAATTCCTGACTATGTCCAAGGAGGATATAAAACGGTGTTTATGGGATAAGAAAATGGACTCAGCAAAAAGTCTTGCTTCTGATGCTGATCCATACGAGCAGTCCCAGACCGCCAGAGAGGTGGGGCAAACCAGAACAAAACGGGTGGAGGGAGGAGAGAGAAACAACCCTGGTCGCAGTTGGAGTGGATACGAGAAGAGACACCCTCAGACCACACCCTTCTACCGGGGGCAGCCCAAGGCCCCAACTACACCCCAAGGAACACTCCGGACACCTTATCGTCCCGCCACACCGTTCTCCAGCAACCCACCTCGCCCCAGTGACCCGTCAGCTGGACGATGTTTTAAATGTAACGAGCTGGGGCATGTAAAGGCCAACTGCCCCAAGAACCCCAACAGATTACAGTTCATTGCACTAGTATCACGCCAGAGGTCCTCAGGCCCAGATACCTCCCAGATACCCTCAGAGCGGAGGGAAACTGTGAGTGTGGGCAGGAAGAAGGTCACAGCATGGAGGGACACTGGAGCACAGGTGTCGGCTATCCATTCTTCCTTAGTGGACTCCAATTTAATCGACCCAGAGGTCCAAGTGACAATTCAGCCCTTCAAGTCAAACTCTTTTGACTTGCCTACAGCCAAGTTGCCGGTCAGGAATGTGGACTTTTGCAGTCTATGATGATTATCCTATCCTCATGCTGTTGGGGGAAGACTTAGCCAATCATGTGAAGCTAGTCAAGAGGGTGGGAATGGTCACCTGCAGCCAGACTAAGCAAGCTGTCACACCTAGCTCTGTTCCAGAAACTTCTACCAGGATCTGGTCAGAGGTGATGGAACCGGACCCCATGCCCGTCTGCAATAGCTGTAGTGGATCCAGTCACAGAGATCCAGACAGAGCCAATCTCAGAACCGGAACTGGCGGAACAACCAGCACCAGAACCATTGCCAGCACTGAATCCAGTACTTCCAACCCCAACACCAAAGGGCCCCACTGAACCTGCACCGGCAGCAGCAAATAACCCTATACAAGAGGCTCAGCCGGAGCCTGAACCCCAACATAGTGCACCAGCGGAGAGCGGTTCACAGTCCATGGAAACAGCCCCATCACCTGCATCGCTTCCAGAGGCACCAAGCCCAGGTCCACAATCCAATGAGGAACTGATGTCTTCAGCATCAAGGGAACAGTTCCAGACTGAACAGGAAGCAGATGAAAGCCTCCAGAGAGCTTGGACGGCGGCACAGAGCAAACCACCACCTCTCAGCTCTTTTAATCGATCCAGGTTTGTTGTAGAAAGAGAATTTTTATGCAAGTACACTCTTTCTGGTGGACACCAGGAAGACTGGTATCCTGAGAGACAATTGGTAGTTCCAACTAAGTACTGGGTAAAGCTATTTAGCTTAGCCCACGATCATCCTAGTGGCCATGCTGGGGTTAACAGAACCAAAGACCGTTTGGGAAAGTTGTTCTTCTGGGAGGGAATGGGCAAGGATGTTTCTACCTATGTCTGGTCTTGTGAGGTGTGCCAAAGAGTGGGAAAACCCCAAGACCAGGTCAAAGCCCCTCTCCAGACACTCCCCATCATTGAGGTTCCATTTCAGAGAGTAGCTGTGGATATTCTGGGTCCTTTTCCGAAAAAGACACCCAGAGGAAAGCAGTACATACTGACTTTCATGGATTTTGCCACCCGATGGCCGGAAGCAGTAGCTCTAAGCAACATCAGGGCTAAAAGTGTGTGCCAGGCACTAACAGACATTTTTGCCAGGGTAGTTTGGCCCTCCGACATCCTTACAGATGCAGGAACTAATTTCCTGGCAGGAACTATGGAAAGCCTTTGGGAAGCTCATGGGGTGAATCACTTGGTTGCCACCCTTACCATCATCAAACAAATGGCCTGGTGGAGAAGTTTAATGGAACTTTGGGGGCCATGATACGTAAATTCGTAAATGAGCACTCCAATGATTGGAACTTAGTATTACAGCAGTTGCTGTTTGCCTACAGAGCTGCACCCCATCACAGTTTAGGGTTTTCACCATTTGAACTTGTATATGGCCATGAGGTTAAGGGGACATTACAGTTAGTGAAGCAACAATGGGAGGGGTTTACACCTTCTTCAGGAACTAACATTCTGGACTTTGTAACCAACCTAAAAAACACCCTCCGAACCTCTTTAGCCCTTGCTAACGAAAACCAAAAGGATGCTCAAAAAGAGCAAAAAGCCTGGTATGATAAACATGCCAGAGGGAGTTCCTTCAAAGTAGGGGACCAGGTCATGGTCTTAAAGGTGCTCCAGGCCCATGATAGGGAAGCGTCATGGGAAGGGCCATTCACGGTCCAAGAGTGCCTGGGAGCTGTTAATTATCTCATAGCATTCCCCACCTCCAACCAAAAGCCTAAGGTGTACCATATTAATTCTCTAAAGCCCTTTTATTCCAGAGAATTAAAAGTTTCTCAGTTTACAGCCCAGGGAGGAGATGACGCTGAGTGGCCTGAAGGTGTCTACTGCGAAGGGAAAAGTGATGGTGGCGTGGAAGAGGTGAACCTCTCCATGACCCTTGGGCGTATGCAGCGACAGCAGATCAAGGAGCTGTGCACTAGCTATGCGCCAACATTCTCAGCCACCCCAGGACTGACTGAACCGCCATACCACTCCATTGACACAGGTAATACTCACCCAATTGGAGCCCAACCTTACCTGGTGTCTCCTCAAGCTAAAACTGCTATAGAATGGGAGATTCAGGATATGTTACAGTTGGGTGTAATCCACCCCTCTGGCAGTGCATGGGCATCTCCAATGGTTCTAGTTCCCAAACCAGATGGGGAGATACGTTTTTGTGTGGACTACCATAAGCTAAATGCTGTAACTCACTCAGACAATTATCCAATGCCATGCACAGATGAACTATTAGAGAAACTGGGACGGGCCCAGTTCATCTCTACCTTGGACTTAACCAAGGGGTACTGGCAAGTACCGCTAGATGAATCCGCCAAGGAAAGGTCAGCCTTCATCACACATGTCGGGCTGTATGAATTTAATGTGCTCCCTTTTGGGCTGCGGAATGCACCCGCCACCTTCCAAAAACTTGTAGATGGTTTCCTAGCAGGATTGGGAAAATATGCGGTCACCTACCTTGATGATGTGGCCATATTTTCGGATTCCTGGGCAGAACACCTGGAACAGCTACAAAAAGTCTTCAAGCGTATAAGGGAGGCAGGACTAACTGTTAAGGCTAAGAAGTGTCAAATAGGCCTAAACAGAGTGACTTACCTTGGACACCAGGTGGGTCAAGGAACTATCAACCCCCTACAGGCCAAAGTGGATGCTATCCAAAAGTGGCCTGTCCCAAAGTCAAAGAAACAGGTTCAATCCTTCTTAGGATTGGCCGGTTATTAAAGACGATTTGTACCGCAATACAGCCAAATTGCCGCCCTAACTGACAGACCTAACCAAAAAGAAACAGCCAAATGCAGTTCAGGGGACTGAAGAGTGTCAGAAGGCCTTTAACCAGCTTAAAGCGATACTCATGTCTGATCCTGTGCTAAGGGCCCCAGACTTTGACAAACCGTTCCTAGTAACCACAGATGCATCCGAGCGTGGTGTGGGAGCAGTCTTAATGCAGGAAGGACCGAATCAAGAATTCCATCCTGTCGTGTTTCTCAGCAAGATGCTGTCTGAGAGGGAAAGCCACTGGTCAATCAGTGAAAAGGAATCTTACGCCATTGTCTACGCTCTGGAAAAGCTACGCCCATACGTTTGGGGACGGCGTTTCCACCTGCAAACCAACCATGCTGCGCTACAGTGGCTCCATATCGTCATGGGAAATAACAAAAAACTTATTCGGTGGAGTTTAGCTCTCCAAGATTTTGATTTCGACATACAACACATCTCAGGAGCTTCTAACAAAGTGGCTGATGCACTCTCCCGTGAAAGTTTCCCAGAATCAACTGGTTAAAATCATCCTTGAGATGTGGAAAATATTGTTAGTCTTTATACAGTTAGTAGTATATTTAGAGGTGCATGTGTCTTATTAACTCTGTTTTCTCCTAAAGCTCCAGGAAGAAATCACAGCCAGTGTTTCACCCTATCTGTGATTTTGGGGGGCGTGTCATAAATATAAAGGGAAGGGTAACCACCGTTCTGTATACAGTGCTATAAAATCCCTCCTGGCCAGAGGCAAAACCCTTTCACCTGTAAAGGGTTAAGAAGCTAAGGTAAGCCCGCTGGCACCTGACCCAAAATGGCCAATGAAGGGACAAGATTCTTTCAAATCTGGAGGCGGGGGAACAAAGAGTTTGGTCTGTCTGGGTGATGCTTTTGCCGGGAACAGATCAGGAATGCAGCTTTACAACTCCTAAAAAGTTAGTAAGTAATCTATAAGTAATCTAGCTAGAAAATGCGTTAGATTTTCTTTTGTTTAATGGCTGGTAAAATAAGCTGTGCTGGATGGAATTTATATTCCTGTTTTTGTGTCTTTTGTAATTTAAGGTTTTGCCTAGAGGGATTCTCTATGTTTTGAATCTGATTACCCTGTAAGGTATTTACCATCCTGATTTTACAGAGGTGATTCTTTTACCTTTTTTTTTTAATTAAAATTCTTCTTTTAAGAATCTGATTGATTTTTCATTGTTCTTAAGATCCAAGGGTTTGTGTCTGTGTTCACCTGTACCAATTGGTGAGGATTATTATCAAGCCTTCACCAGGAAAGTGGGTGTGTAGGGCTTGGGGGGATATTTTAGGAGGAAGACATCTCCAAGTGGTCTCTTTCCCTGTTCTTTGTTTAAACCGCTTGTTGGTGGCAGCATACTGTTCAAGGATAAGGCAAAGTTTGTACCTTGGGGAAGTTTTTAACCTAAGCTGGTAAGAATAAGCATAGGGGGTCTTTCATGCAGGTCCCCACATCTGTACCCTAGAGTTCAGAGTGGGGAAGGAACCTTGACAGCTGCTCAGGGTGTTTTTTCACTCTCTGTGGCCAGGGTGGAGTTCATTACCTTTCATCACAGGAACATTTTCAGTAGTACTCTGGATGTCCTAAAGAAACAGACTACCAGTGTCCTTGTTCGTTTTGTTTAGCTGTACAGATAGACGGACACACAGGAATGCTGATAAGGGACTGCTTTCATTTCCTGGCTCCCAATCTGCTGACATGGGTCAGGGATACAAGAGTTAATATAACCCAGACTAGAGCTGGGTGAAGTTTTTCAAATGTTAAAGCTTCAATGAATTTTCAAATTCTGGTTCAAAAAAGAAAGGAGGGGGAATGGGCAGAAGAGAAAATGTTTTCGTAATTTTTTCCTGAGCCCTCTCCCACAAGTCTGCTCCAGCCACATGAGAGGGTTTAATATCCCACTGGTACCACAGCCTCCTGTTGCAGTAAGTGATTACTGTGGTGAAATGCAATCCATGTGCTCTCAAGAGGTTGTGGTGAAGTTTTGGTTTTTTAATTCCCTTTCTTTAAAAGAAAGGAATGTCATGAGGTTATAAAAGTTAAAACGTTAGACATATGGCACCCCCGACAGGATACAGAAAGAAAACTTACAATGCCCCAACCCCCTCAACCCCTCTCCCTCCCCCCCACATTTCACCTTGTTGCTGCAGCTGACTGGGGTCAGTACAATTTTTTCCATCTGCACTGCTGTTGAACACAAGCAGAGTGTCCCCCAAGCTCTTCCCTGAGGAAGCTGTGAATTGCTGAAAGCTGGAGACGTGCATCAAGTCAAGCCATTTTTTTAACCCTTTCTGCACTGGTGCCAGACATGACAATTAAAAAACCCCCACAGCCTTCCTGACAAAAAGTTTGTTTTCTGTGCCCCAGTTTTCCCTTGCCAAAGCATTGATGGAGTCTTCCTTCCAGATTCCAAGAGCTAAAGGCCAGCTGAAAATCCAGAGCAACCTACAACCACACTTCAAAGCAACCCAAGCCTAATTCAATCCAGCAGCTGCTCATATGTTTAATATGGGACTTTCTCCACAATTTATTTTCTTTTGTTATTGTTTACCAGATAAATGTAATATGTTGATATCTTACTGCTATGCATGCAGTACATGATCAAAAACCTTAACTGAGAATATGTATCCATTCTCTACTCTTACCTAACCACATGAGTTCAAATTATTCCCTCCATCCATAAAGGCTCAGGGAATGAAACAGGTGGATCCTTGAGTAGACACCTTGATGGAGGAAGTGCTACCTCTGTAGCATCCTTCCCTACGTCTCCTGTGGGCTCTTCAAAAGCCCCACAGAGATCCTCCAGATCTGCAGCTGAGGGCATGGCTCGGGAATAAGCCCTTTCCATGAACTGTTACCCGACTGATGCCAAGGGGATTCATAGATTTTTAAAATCAGAAGGGATTATTAGATCATCCAGACTGACCTCCTCTGTAACACAGGCCAGAGAATTTCATCCAATTACTCCTGTACTGAGTCCATTAACTTGTGTTGGATTAAATTCCTCATGGACAGTAATACTCACATGGCAGTATTTGTGTTAGTAGTGACGTCGCTTCCCCAGGGGACCCCCATCCTGAAAGTTGGAACAAGTTGATGAGCCCTGGAAGAGTGGATCCTACAGAGTTGCAATGCTTTGGAATCAAAAAGAGGCAGGTAAGAATGGATGCAAAAGAAGCCAATCCTCTGTGTAGACGACGCGTTCTCCACGTCCAACCTCACTTCCTCCCTGCCCCGGTTCTTTCTCCCAGTCTCTTTGCCCAGTCAGTCCCAGTTTTCCCCTAGCACTCTGGCTCACCCACAAACTCCTCCTGTCAGGAGCTCCTCATCAGATCAATCATCCCTCTTCTCCCCCCCGTTGGTTCTTTGTCTCTACCCACCTCCTACCCCATTACTAGTCTGTCTCACCTCCACCACAACCCCAACCCTCAGTCCGTTTTCCCCTTCCCACCCACTGCCAGCCTCCTAGTTTCCCCCATCTCCCGCAGGATTGTTGTCCCAAATCTACTCCCCCACCGTCACCCCACCCACCCCCAACCCACAGGTCTTCTGTCCCTTCTGCCTTCGAATCAGGCAGCTTCTTCCCGCATGTTGCCAGGGCCCAGTAGGGGATCGTTGAAATTACTTCCTTGCTCTCAATTCCAGTGCTTGGAACTGGCATGCCCCTCAGCAGCCCAGAGCCACAACTTGAGCTATCAGTTTTGGTTGGACATATTCCTGGAGGCTTCATCACATGACAATCTTTAATTAAAGCTTAATCTTTATTTCCTGGAGATGCCAGGACAATTCTGGGGGGGGGGGGGTGGCAACCCTACCCACAACTGCAGGGAAAGTTCTGCTCCATCCCAGGCTGAGGCAAGTGCAGTGGGCACAGAAACTTTGGGTCATTTCATTGCTAAAAATTGAAGGAATCTGAGCATGTACAATCTGCATTTTTCAAAGGCATATAACTCAGCCAGATCTGAGCACATCCCCGACACAAAGGCCACAGCCTTGCCCAATTTCAATTCCTTGCTGCAAAGCATGGGAGCACTAGAGCTTTTCAAAGAAAACCCACATTTTTTAAGCCTGGGCAAAACACCTTATTTTCCCCCTAATCTTCAGAAATGGATGGCCCCTTTTGGCAGAAATTTTCCAAAATTTTCAGAATGAGGCAGATACC
Organism: Caretta caretta; assembly: GCF_965140235.1. NCBI lineage: Eukaryota > Metazoa > Chordata > Testudines > Cheloniidae > Caretta > Caretta caretta. The sequence continues at coordinate 136,487,109 of NC_134207.1, forward strand.
TGGCATGGAAAATTTTAGCCCAAATGATTAAAGTTTGTCAAAATTATAAGCAACTGAAAAAAGGGTCTTATAATGGAAGTGTTGGGCAACCTTAATAACAGGTGTCACTTCCAGTCCCACCTATAATCAGTTGTAGTTCTGGGAATCCTGACCACATTTCCTGGAACTTTTAAATTCTCTGATTTAGATGGAGTGTTATGTTCCCTGGGCAGCAATCTATAATGCTCAAAGAATTGAGGGAGAATTAGTAAACATTATTTTTTGTGCCTTGTTTATGTCTGGTAGAAAATTAAGGACTTCTAGGTTAATAGTTCTTGAACCGTATGTACAATGGAGCCCTAGGGTAAAATCCTGGCCCTAACAAAGTCAATGGAAGTTTCCTCGTTTACTTAAATGGAACCAGGATTTCACTCCTAAATCATATTAAATATCCTATTATCTGTACTATCCTGAGTAAACCCATGAGTGATTACATAGTATGTGGATTAAATCCTTTTAAAATCAAAAACTTTGAGAAAATAGAATACTGGAAATGACAAAGAAAATCCTCAAGTTGTCAGGATGTGCTTGTTTGTTTTTTGTTTTGTTTTTCTTTTTGTTGTGGCAACACTCAGGCTGAGCTTTTCAAAGCTGCCACAAGTATTTGAAAGCCTAAATTCCTGGCAATAAAGGTGTCCAAAAGCATTAGAGGGCTGTGAAAACTTCAGTCTATATTTATTCACTCAACAATTCATTTTGGGTATGTCTACACTACGAAATTAGGTCGAATTTATAGAAATCGGTTTTTTAGAAATCGGTTTTATATATTCGAGTGTGTGTGTCCCCACAGAAAATGCTCTAAGTGCATTAAGTGCATTAACTCGGCGGAGCGCTTCCACAGTACCGAGGCTAGAGTCGACTTCCGGAGCGTTGCACTGTGGGTAGCTATCCCACAGTTCCCGCAGTCTCCGCTGCCCATTGGAATTCTGGGTTGAGATCCCAATGCCTGATGGGGCTAAAACATTGTCGCGGGTGGTTCTGGGTACATATCGTCAGCCCCCCGCTCCCTCCCTCCCCCCGTGAAAGCAAGGGCAGACAATCATTTCGCGCCTTTTTTCCTGAGTTACCTGTGCAGACGCCATACCACGGCAAGCATGGAGCCAGCTCAGGTAACCGTCACCCTATGTCTCCTGGGTGCTGGCAGACGCGGTACGGCTTTGCTGCACAGTAGCAGCAACCCATTGCCTTCTGGCAGCAGACGGTGCAATACGATTGGTAGTCGTCCTCGTCGTGTCCGAGGTGCTCCTGGCCACGTCGGCTGGGAGCGCCTGGGCAGACATGGGCGCAGGGACTACATTTGGAGTGACTTGACCAGGTCATTCTCTTTAGTCCTGCAGTCAGTCCTATTGAACCGTCTTATGGTGAGCAGGCAGGCGATACGGACTGCTAGCAGTCGTACTGTACCATCTTCTGCCAGGCAGGCAAGAGATGAGGATTGCTAGCAGTCGTATTGTACCATCTTATGCCAGGCAGGCAAGAGATGAAGATGGCTAGCAGTCGTACTGTACCATCTTCTACCGAGCAGCCATGAGATGTGGATGGCATGCAGTCCTTCTGCACCGTCTGCTGCCAGCCAAAGATGTAAAAGATAGATGGAGTGGGTCAGAACAAGAAATAGACCAGATTTGTTTTGTACTCATTTGCCTCCTCCCCTGTCTAGATCACACTGCAGTCACTCACAGAGAAGGTGCAGCGAGGTAAATCTAGCCATGTATCAATCAGAGGCCAGGCTAACCTCCTTGTTCCAATAACAACGATAACTTAGGTGCACCATTTCTTATTGGAACCCTCCGTGCAGTCCTGCCTGAAATACTCCTTGATGTACAGGCACACCCTTTGTTGATTTTAGCTCCCTGAAGCCAACCCTGTAAGCCGTGTCCTCAGTCGCCCCTCCCTCCGTCAGAGCAACGGCAGACAATCGTTCCGCGCCTTTTTTCTGTGCGGACGCCATACCAAGGCAAGCATGGAGGCCGCTCAGCTCACTTTGGCAATTAGAAGCACATTAACCACCACACGCATTATCCAGCAGTATATGCAGCACCAGAACATGGCAACGCGATACCGGGCGAGGAGGCGACGTCAGCGCGGTCCCGTGAGTGATCAGGACATGGACACAGATTTCTCTGAAAGCATGGGCCCTGACAATGCATGCATCATGGTGCTAATGGGGCAGGTTCATGCTGTGGAACGCCGATTCTGGGCTCGGGAAACAAGCACAGACTGGTGGGACCGCATAGTGTTGCAGGTCTGGGACGATTCCCAGTGGCTGCGAAACTTTCGCATGCGTAGGGGCACTTTCATGGAACTTTGTGACTTGCTTTCCCCTGCCCTGAAGCGCATGAATACCAAGATGAGAGCAGCCCTCACAGTTCAGAAGCGAGTAGCGATAGCCCTGTGGAAGCTTGCAACGCCAGACAGCTACCGGTCAGTTGGGAATCAATTTGGAGTGGGCAAATCTACTGTGGGGGCTGCTGTGATGCAAGTAGCCCACGCAATCAAAGATCTGCTGATATCAAGGGTAGTGACCCTGGGAAATGTGCAGGTCATAGTGGATGGCTTTGCTGCAATGGGATTCCCTAACTGTGGTGGGGCTATAGACAGAACCCATATCCCTATCTTGGCACCGGAGCACCAAGCCGCCGAGTACATAAACCGCAAGGGGTACTTTTCGATAGTGCTGCAAGCTCCGGTGGATCACAAGGGACGTTTCACCAACATCAATCTGGGATGGCCGGGAAAGGTGCATGATGCTCGCATCTTCAGGAACTCTGGTCTGTTTCAAAAGCTGCAGGAAGGGACTTTATTCCCAGACCAGAAAATAACTGTTGGGGATGTTGAAATGCCTATATGTATCCTTGGGGATCCAGCCTACCCCTTAATGCCATGGCTCATGAAGCCGTACACAGGCAGCCTGGACAGTAGTCAGGAGCTGTTCAACTACAGGCTGAGCAAGTGCAGAATGGTGGTAGAATGTGCATTTGGACGTTTAAAGGCGCGCTGGCGCAGTTTACTGACTCGCTTAGACCTCAGCGAAACCAATATTCCCACTGTTATTACTGCTTGCTGTGTGCTCCACAATATCTGTGAGAGTAAGGGGGGGACGTTTATGGCGGGGTGGGAGGTTGAGGCAAATCACCTGGCTGCTGGTTACGCGCAGCCAGACACCAGGGCGGTTAGAAGAGCACAGGAGGGCGCGGTACGCATCAGAGAAGCTTTGAAAACCAGTTTCATGACTGGCCAGGCTACGGTGTGAAAGTTCTGTTTGTTTCTCCTTGATGAAACCCCCCGCCCCTTGGTTCACTCTACTTCCCTGTAAGCTAACCACCCTCCCCTCCTCCCTTTAATCATTGCTTGCAGAGGCAATAAAGTCATTGCTGCTTCACAGTCATGCATTCGTTATTCATTCATCACACAAATAGGGGGATGACTACCAAGGTAGCCCAGAAGGGGTGGTGGAGGAGGGAAGGAAAATGCCACACAGCACTTTAAGCACAGCACTTTAAAAGTTTACAACTTTAAAATTTATTGAATGACAGCCTTCTTTTTTTTGGGCAATCCTCTGTGGTGGAGTGGCTGGTTGGCCGGAGGCCCCCCCACCGCGTTCTTGGGCGTCTGGGTGTGGAGACTATGGAACTTGGGGAGGGTGGTTGGTTACAGAGGGGCAGCAGTGGCAGTCTGTGCTCCAGCTGCCTTTGCTGCAGCTCAACCATACACTGGAGCATACTGGTTTGGTCCTGCAGCAGCCTCAGCATTGAATCCTGCCTCCTCTCATCACGCTGCCGCCACCTTTGAGCTTCAGCCCTGTCTTCAGCCCGCCACTTACTCTCTTCAGCCCGCCACTTACTCTCTTCAGCCCTCCACCTCTCCTCCCGGTCATTTTGTGCTTTCCTGCACTCTGACATTATTTGCCTCCACGCATTCGTCTGTGCTCTGTCAGTGTGGGAGGACAGCATGAGCTCGGAGAACATTTCATCGCGAGTGCGTTTTTTTTTCTTTCTAAGCTTCACTAGCCTCTGGGAAGGAGAAGATCCTGTGATCATTGAAACACATGCAGCTGGTGGAGAAAAAAAAAGGGACAGCGGTATTTAAAAAGACACATTTTATAAAACAGTCGCTACAGTCTTTCAGGGTAAACCTTGCTGTTAACATTACATACATAGAACATGTGCTTTCGTTACAAGGTCGCATTTTGCCTCCTCCCACCGCGTGACTACCCCCTCCCTGTGGCTAACAGCGGGGAACATTTCTGTTTAGCCACAGGCAAACAGCCCAGCAGGAATGGGCTCCTCTGAGTGTCCCCTGAAGAAAAGCACTCTATTTCAACCAGGTGACCATGAATTATATCTCACTCTCCTGAGGATAACACAGAGAGATAAAGAACGGATTTTGGTTGAATGCCAGCAAACATACACTGCAATGCTTTGTTCTACAGTGATTCCCGAGTACGTGTTACTGGCCTGGAGTGGTAAAGTGTCCTACCATGAAGGACGAAATAAGGCTGCCCTCCCCAGAAACCTTTTGCAAAGGCTTTAGGACTACATCTAGGAGAACCGCAAATGCCAGGGCAAAGTAATCCTTTCACATGCTTGCTTTTAAACCATGTATAGCATTTTAAAAGGTACACTCACCAGAGGTCCCTTCTCCGCCTGCTGGGTCCAGGAGGCAGCCTTGGGTGGGTTCGGGGGGTACTGGCTCCAGGTCTAGGGTGAGAAACAGTTCCTGGCTGTCGGGAAAACCGGTTTCTCCACTTGCTTGCTGTGAGCTATCTACAACCTCCTCCTCATCATCATCTTCTTCGTCCCCAAAACCTACTTCCGTATTGCCTCCATCTCCATTGAAGGAGTCAAACAACATGGCTGGGGTAGTGGTGGCTGAACCCCCTAAAATGGCATGCAGCTCATCATAGAAGCGGCATGTTTGGGGCTCTGACCCAGAGCGGCTGTTCGCCTCTCTGGTTTTCTGGTAGGCTTGCCTCAGCTCCTTCAGTTTCACGCGGCACTGCTTCGGGTCCCTGTTATGGCCTCTGTCCTTCATGCCCTGGGAGATTTTCAGAAAGGTTTTGGCATTTCGAAAACTGGAACGGAGTTCTGATAGCACGGATTCCTCTCCCCAAACAGCGATCAGATCCCGTACCTCCCGTTCGGTCCATGCTGGAGCTCTTTTGCGATTCTGGGACTCCATCATGGTCACCTGTGCTGATGAGCTCTGCATGGTCACCTGCAGCTTGCCACGCTGGCCAAACAGGAAATGAGATTCAAAAGTTCGCGGTTCTTTTCCTGTCTACCTGGCCAGTGCATCTGAGTTGAGAGCGCTGTCCAGAGCGGTCAGAATGGAGCACTCTGGGATAGCTCCCGGAGGCCAATACCATCGAATTGTGTCCACAGTACCCCAAATTCGAGGCGGCAACGTCGATTTAAGCGCTAATCCACTTGTCAGGGGTGGAGTAAGGAAATCGATTTTAAGAGCCCTTTAAGTCGAAATAAAGGGCTTCATTGTGTGGATGGGTGCAGGTTTAAATCGATTTAACGCTGCTAAATTTGACCTAAAGTCCTAGTGTAGACCAGGGCTTTGACAATACGATTACAGAACACAACAATGTTGGTCACAAACATAGACAGTGTTGTTTGATGTTTCTAGGCACTTTAGTCCATAGGAATTATGATCGAAAAGTTATTCTTGATTATAGCTGGTTGGAATTGAAGCTAGACAAGTTAAAACTGGAAATAAGGCATACATATTTTAATAGTGAGTGTAATTAACTGGTAGAGAAGATTACTAAAGCATGTGATAGATTATCCATTGCTTAAAATCTTTAAATCAAGATTGGATGGACTTTCTAAAAGTTTGTGCTTTCAGCTAAAGCAAAGGTCACTGGGCTTGATCCAGGAATTACAGTGTGAGTTGCAGGAATTAGTGTGAGATGCCATGTCCACTCCTGTGCAGGAGGTCAGACTTATTATAATGATCCCCTCTCACACTGAATGAATGTTCCTGGACAATCTCTGGAAGTATTTTGTTGATTTTAAATAATAAGCTCAGTTGGCTTTGCTTGTTTTCTCCTTGTGCGTTTACTTTCCACAAATCTAGCAACTAAGATTACAATCAATGTTCACATAAAGAGCTGATTTTAGAGGGCAAAATTACAGGAAGTGAATTTGTAATGCCTGAACACAAGTATTTGTGTTGGAAACCCGATTCTAACAGTTATGATATTCCAATAAAGGAACACGGACCATATGATCATGTGTGCAATCAAAATTAACAAAACACAGATCAAATCTTTAAATATGAAATGCCCAGTAAACTGCTTGCAAACAATGTATAGATGAACATAAATTATTCTGTAAATAATTATAAATTCAAGCAGTTTATAAAGAATTCACAAAGATTTGTCAACAAACAGAATCATCTTCAAAGTCCAGGAATGGTCCAAATACCTGCATGAAATGTATAATGGGACTAGTCTTCTGAACCATTTTATGGCATTTAATGGAAAATTATATCCCTATTCCAGAATGCTGTAATATGCTTGAAAAAGGCTTTTAAATGGTTAACTGTCACCACTGACTTCTATAGGTTTCTAAAGTAATTTCTAGAGACTCCCTTATTGGCTTTATTCCTATTTTGTTCTGCCCTATCATGGATAATTTTTCAATAAGGAATTAATAAGGACTTCTGTTCAAGGCATATTCAGCAAACATTATCAACAGAGTCTTTATGGAAACCTATGAGATTGCTCTAAATAGGTTAGAGTACCCTCACCTGTGCAACCCCACCTGCAAACAGGGGGTGCAGATGTAAAGCCCAAGTTGCTATTGTTTGAAGCAGCTTTGCTGCTTAATCCCACCCATTTTTATCATTTTCAGCCAATGGGCAATTTGTGGAAACAATCTGGAGCTGTGACCACTTTGCTTCTTAAAAAGCCATGAGGGGTTTCAGTAATGGGAGAGTCTGTATAGTGGTGAGAATAGGAGATTGTGACCCAAGGACTTCTTGACGCCAACTGGCAGGCAGTACAGGGGTGCATAAGTGTTAAAGGGATTCCCCGGTGTAGAATTCACCTTCTAGTTCACCAAAGAAGTGTCATGTAAGGTTTCCACTGAAAGCCTGCATCACACCAGTCATCATAACCTTAGTGAAGTGTATCTGTGGATAGCATGTAAGGAGATATGTATAAATATTGGAAATTATATTCTCAAGGCCTAGCAATAAAAGGCAGGTAGCGTGCCTTGAGACAGACTTCACCAGACACCTATCTTGTGTACTAATCAGTACAGAGAAGAAAGATTCTTATAGTTACAGGAAGAGAGGAAGAAAAGAAGACCACAATTCAGAGACAACATGGGGTGTCTGTCAAATTCATGTATATTCGAATAATATGTCAATAAAGGGCAAGAGATCTATTTAATACCGTCTGCAAGATGTGTGGATGAAAAATAACTTCTAACCCATAGATTTTGAGAAGTTAACGTAATTACTTATTAATTCATTCAGCCATTAGAATTCTGAGTGTATTAGTGGAAAAGTGAGAGCATCTCTCCCCAAAGCTCTTTCCTGGAGGCCTTTTGGAGCCATGTTGTATATGTCCCATTCAAATAAATGGAGATCTGGATCTCATCTGAATGAAGATTCAATCTCTCTCTCTGTCACACACAAAGATGTTGTGAATAAATATTATGACAGACTGGACACATGATGTGGTCTTGGTTGCAGCATGGACCATGCTCAAAGATTAGCTCTTTGCCCAAGCAGCCAGAATACTGGCTAGTTTCCACCTCTCCTCTTCTGAACTCAAAGAAAAAACACATTTTAAAAAACCATACTTGGAGGACAGACTACAGCATTATGAACAAATTCCAACACTTTTAAGTACTCAGTAAGCAAACAGTCACAGTGTTGTTTAAGAAAGCTAAAACAGGACCATCATTTTTTAGGTCTCAGTTCTGGATACAGACAACAGATATTCCCAGGTAACATATTACTTCTGAGAATCCTCTGTCTCCACTCCTAAGCCATAGCATGTCCAACCCTTTGGTAAGATTTACTCCTTTATTTGACTGGCCTCTTAGGCCTGGCAAGCTCAGCTCTGAAACATTCTCCTTTTACTGTGCGGTTGTGCCCAGCACAGGTTCAACTTTGGGGCAGGGGAAGAAAGGGAAGGAGCTGTGAAAGTTCCCAAGATTCCCTACAGTGCTAAAGGAAGCTCCGCTGTTACATCATCTCTCTAACCTGTGGTCTGTAGATCAGAGCATGAAAAAAGAAGTAGGTAAAAGCTTACAGAAGCTGGTATAATAAAAGGTATTACCTCACCCACCTTGTCTCTCTAGAGACCCCTTTCTAAAGTTTGTTCTTCTAGAAATATTCCTTTTACTCTGCACTTCCTGTGCTTCCATTATGGTCCAATCTGTAAAAGAGAGAGCCTGCTTTTAAAGTAGCCTTCACCACCTTAAAGATTTCTTTAACAGTTAAGTTTAGCAAATCCCACTCATTAGGCTTTAGTTTATTCCTCAAGAGAAATAACTTCAGAAATGGGCCATGTGATTTTTAAAAAGCCTGCCAGACAAAAACAGAAGGTGCTTGTTCAGCCAATTATAAAGATAAAATTCAGTTGAGAAATTCAGATCTGTATCTGGGTTCAAATTTCATCATCAACCAAGTTTGGAGTTCTTTGGATCTGGTGACTGTCTGGGCCCATCTCTAACCATTCAGTCTCCCCGGATAATCTTCACTTCAGATTTAATTCAAGTTGCCTACACTTGAGTTACTCTTCTCAAGTGAGAACAACCACATTGAGGAATAATATTTGAGTTGCTATGTCCACTGGCACTGAGCTCACTTATGTGTGGGGCTAAGACTCCTAGGGGCATATCCCCTGATTCTTAGCACCGAGGTAAGCTGAGCTGCTCTGTGAACTCTTTCCCAGAAAACTGTGAGAGAACTTTTGGGGCATTTGCGGGGCATAACTGTGAGACGGCATTGGAAGACTAGCAGCACTCAAGCTAGCCTGTGTCCATGCGGCAGAGTGGTTGTGTAAGCAGTTGAGTGAGTTGTGCTCATTTGAGTTTCCACCTCTCCCTCCCCTCTGGCCAGCCAACTCAAGTTAAAAGCACCATCACATCACTATGTGGCATAATTTTGACTTGCAGATTGGCAACCCATCAGTCATATGGAAAGAATGGATATATATATTATATATAGGCATATAATGCGTCTCTCAACTGACTGAAAATGGGGGGATGAGGGGGATAGTTCCATTCCAGGTGCTATGTCAGCTTAACCCTCAGGCCACACCACTATGACAACATATACCTCTGAATCATTTATTGACCCATCCCCTTGACCCAAGCACTCTGGCACTGCCTGACACCCCTGAAATACTGGGTGTAGTAGAGATGTTCCCTAGACTCCTGTCATCCATACATGCCCTGTTGATGAAAAAGCACTCTTGGAGTCTTGAAGATATTATTAAAACTGGGATAAAGAGCTTAATGTTAAGGATGTCAACAATGGTTTTTGAACGTGCATGTTACCTCTGTGCTGTGTGTTACAGAAGATGATTTTAAGTGTATAACTTCGGGTTTTTTCTTTTCTTTTTGTATCATAATTTTTACTTCTCAATACAAAACATTAATAAGAAATCTTGACAAAAAAAGCACCACCATTACACCACTCAAGTTAAGGGCTTCTGTATGTGGATGGGACTTGAGTTAGGGGCTACACTAGAGTTATGACTTGAGTTAACTTTATGGTGAGAACATGCACTCTGTGTTTCATGATCACGGGCTGCTGGTTTCTCTTGATTTCCTCAGATCTCTTTTCTCTGTCAATAGTTTATATTTTAAAGACAATCTGGGGCAGGGTGTTCCCTCCCCGCTGCTAGTCAAGATGGGGTCCAAAGCACAAGTACCTTGCCACTAAGCCAAATGAATTTCTTTGTTTAGGAAAAGTAGATGGCAAGGCATGCTCCAGTAGTTCCTCCATTAATATTTTTTCCAACTAGCATCAGGGAGATGGGATTAGTGTGTAACCCCCAATACTCCTCATATCGGCCCTGGCCACCTATCTCACTTTTCTTTCCTTCTCTTTAACCAGCTGTGCTCCTATCTTCCCTCCAGCTTGTGGTTCCAACATTCATTCACTCCTACATGAAAACTGACCTCACTCAGTGAAAGTGTAGAGCTTCTGTTTTGACCCCTCTGGCTTGAGAAACTGTCACTACTCAAAGTGGCCTATATGATTGAGCATTGGACTGGGAGTTATGAGATCTGATGTCTGCTACCGGCTCTGCTACTGGTCTGCTGGGTGACCTCCAGCAAGTCATTTCACGTCTGTGCCCCAGTTTTCCCATCTGTAAAGTGGTGATAATGATACTTAACTCCTTCATAAAGCAGTTTCATGTCTATGAATGAAAAGCCCTAGAAGAGCCAGGTATCTTTACTATTTAATAAAAGTAAAGGGGTAATTATTAATCATAAAGATTTGGTCTAGTACTTTCACAGGTAGCACATAAGACAGCAGTAAATTGAATAGTCCACACAGAAACACAAAACAAGGTGTGACCAAGTTCCTCCTCTGCTTTGGTGGGTCCTGTGCTTATTGGCGGATTTGCCTGCCTCAGAGATTCACAGCAGCCCTCAGTTTGCCCACTTTTGCTAGTGGCTCAAACCTGCCGTTCACTCAGCTAACCTCATCACTGGTCAGCATGGGAAAAAGGAAGAACAATCCCCGCATTCTCTGCTGATCCATCATGTGGGTCAGGGAACAGCCCAGAGACCTTCCCCTCTGGTGGAACCCACAGTCCAGGTCAACTCTTCCGGTCTCTGATCAGGAGTTGGGAGGTTTGGGTTCCAGCCCAGGGCCCTGAGGACTGCAGCTGTTTAGAGTGCCTCCTGGAACAGCTGTACGACAGCTACAACTCCCTGGACTACTTCCCAATGGCCTCCTCCCAACACCTTCTTTATCCTCACTACAGGATCTTCCTCCTGGTGTCTGATAATGCATGTACTCAGTCCTCCAGCAGTATACCTTCTCACTCTCAGCAACTAGTGCCTCTTTCTCCCAGCTCCTTGCATGCATGCCACAAACTGAAGTGAGGTCCTTTTTAAACTTAGGTGCCCTGATTAGCCAGCCTGCCCTAATTGATTCTAGCAGCTTCTTAATTGGCTCCAGGTGTCCTAATTAGCCTGCCTGCCTGAATTTGTTCCAGCAAGTTCCTTTTTATTCTGGAATTTCCCTGTTATCTTACCCAGGGAAAATGGAGCTGCTTAATCTGGGACTAATATATCTGCCTTCTAATACTCTCCTGTAGCCATCTGGACTGACCCTATCACAAAGGATACAACAGATTATGCAGGTAAGGAATCTGAAAAACTAATATTTAGTGCTCAGGTTTGAGTTGTATTGAGGACCAGTGGCACAAATAAGTACATATTTCTTGACAATAACAGTTACCACATCAGGGTTATGAAGTGGAAAATTATGTACCTGCTTCATATTCATGCATTGGTTGGATGCACTAGTACAAGTAGAGCTTTCTGGTCAGTTTGTACAGTATAAAGAGTGCAGAAAGTACTGCATCAACAGAGTTGTATGCCTGCAATATACTTGCAGAGCTTTCATTCAAGTTATTTTGTGTGCATAATATTCAATGAGTTGCTTACCAAGTTTGTGATGCAAAGCATACACGATCTTTCTAAAGTAAATGGATGGAAAAAGTTGTAGATCTTTTGCTGGAAAGGATAGATCCATTTTTTCCCTCATGGTTGTAAGATCATCTTGTGAGTTCTGAAATACGTACATTTACAACCTATGCCTTTATACCAAAAGAGAAGGGTCCCTCTCAAGTTGGTAAAGTTGGTCTCCACAGTTAGTCCTGCAGCTAATAGGGTGTGGTTGAAATCTTTAAACAAACGTGGACCTAGGAAGGATTTTAGCTGGACTGATAAAAATCCCACTAATTAAATTTGAGCCAGCACAGATGGGGGACCGGCACTGGGAAAGCTTTTCAAACTGTTAGAAGAGAAAATGTTAATTACACTCCCAGCCATAAGATGAGATCATTTGTTTAAAGTGTAACATTTAATGCTGTGGTTCTTTGTAAGTTATACAGCTTTGTTCACATGTGTGAGATGATATTTGGTTTTCAAGTAGAGCCGTGTAAGAACTCTCCTGTATTAAAGAACAATAACCCTACTGTCTAAAAACAAGGTGAAAGTTAAAATAGGGTGCACACTTGACCCATGTATTTCAAGCATGAATGTGTTACCTTTGTACAGCTGATCTCGTAACTATCTGGTCAAGACGCTACTGGAAGCCCCCGCCACATCTTTCTTGCAAGGCACAGTAAGCTGATCTCCCCAAAGTAGGTGGTCTGACCTCTCTATTGATGTCCTCGACAATAGCACACTGAACAGAGTTTAGCTCAATGAGATGACTATTAGAGAATATTGAATTATTAGGCCTAGACTACAAATATGAGGAAAACCTTCCCCCCTAGAGATGATGATATTTTCATTCTTTAGCACTATAGACAAAAGCCTGACTTCCTTACTGAATTCTCACTCCTTACCCAGGCAAACTCCCACTGTAGTAAGATTTGAAATAAATTTTTTCACTGTAATGGAAGCTCTCTTTTAGGGAGGTGCGAGGATGGATAAACACCCAGAAATGACGGCAGGGTTTGACTCTGTTTGCAGAGTGTTGGGGTGTTCTCTCTCTCACTGACTGTGTGCTTTGTTGCATGGCCTACAGTTTGCTGTGCTATTTTGAAGTTAGCAGTGCTTTCCCAGGCACTGGACATGATATCTCTGTGTGTTTGACATACTGTTAAATGGTATAAGTTTTGTGGTCCTTTAGACTCTTGTTATAGTATGTGTCTGACTGATCTCGGAGAACTTAGGACTGAGAGTCACCTTGTTAACCCCCTACCTCCAGTGAGAGAGACTTGCTTGTGCTTAACTGCGTGTCAGTTCCCTGACTCCACCAGACCATTGGCCACCCAAACAATCTCCTCTGGGCTACGCCAGCCCTTATTTTGCCTTGCAGGATAACAATAGGTGCACCCCAATCCCCAAACCCATTTTTAAAGTATTCCCCAGTAGGGTCCAGCCCCTTCTCCACTGAACATTCACAGTAATATCAGATCTGCGGTACCCAAGGGAACAGTGCACACACCCAGCTCTTTAGCTCAGACAACAAAATCTAATCTGTTTAGGCCTAGAGGTTCTGCAGTCAGTCCCCACAGATGAATCAGCCAGTGACATTATTATACGAATGAACTGGGTCTTGACTCTCTTGCAGCAAGAGATGCAAGGTGGAACAGATGGTTTAGCATAATAAGTTAGCACATATTGTAAGGGACCATTCAAGGTAGGGTGGCCAGTTGTCAGTTATTGCTGTGATGCTGGGAGTTCCTTTCCCAGACCTGGAGAAGAGCTCTGAGTGGCTCAAAGCTTGTCTCTCTCACCAACAGAAGTTGGTCCAAAAAAGATATTACCTCCCCCACCTTATCCCTCTAATATCCTGGAACTGGCATGGCTACAGCTACACTACATACAGCAGCATAGGGTGACCAGATGTCCCGATTTTATAGGGACAGTCCCGATTTTTGGGTTTTTTTTCTTATATAGGCTTCTATTACCTCCCACCCCCGTCCCGATTTTTCACACTTGCTGCCTGGTCACCCTACAGCAGTGCTGGAACAATGTGTACAGTGGGGGGGCTGAGAGCCATTGAACCAAACTGTAAACACTGTATATGATGGAATCCACTTCAAGCCAGGGGGTGCTGCAGCACCCCCTGCACTCCTAGTTCCAGCTCCTATGCCTACATAAAGGGATCAATAAACAATTAAAGGGTGAAAAAAGAAAGAGGAAAGACTGAAATAAAGGTAAACAGGCCGTTACAAGTATATCATACATTTGGTTTTGACTGTTAATAATTTGCACACATAGAGGTCATTTCATCCCAGAACATTTCCAAGCACTTTAAAGACTCTACAATATTTAGTGATTTCACCATCTTCACCTCTGGATTAGGATATGAAAGCTACTTTGCACCAGCATTTACATAAGGAAATGAAGACTACCTTATTAAAATCTAAATGGTCAGAAAAATTTTGGCAGGCAGAATTCAAATACCCATGCTGTACTATGCCAGACACAGGCAACCACCACTTTTCTTGCAAGTCATTCCATAAAAATCTTTGAGGTCAAGATTCCTACCCTGATTTTTACATCTGATCCCAAAGACTTAACTAGCAGAGACCTTCACCATAAAGAGGGCTTTCGATTTAAACAAATCGGTTTTTTTACCTTTTACCAGCTACAATATTCCTTATATAATCCATAGTTACTACTTAGTATTAGGAATACAGGAATTAGTATACAGGACTAGATGGACCATGGTTTAAGCCCATACAGCAATTCCTATCTCCACTAGTTCATAGTTCACCTATGCCCTGAAGCCTGACGGTTTATACTCCTATTAAGGGAACTTTTTAATCCCCTCTCATTAATCATATAAGTTTGTAATGCTTTAAAAATCCTATAAAGCTATTGGCCTCAATTATATTTTGAACAAATGAATTCCACAGGTTAAATTACTATCCAGAAAAGATCCCACCAATAAATGCCCTGAAGTTTTTCCTGTAATGATGATATATATAATTGCTTAGGCGCTATAGCCCAATTTTTTATTTTCTCTACTAGTTAGGGCTAGGTGAATTTCCACTTCAGAATATTGGAGGTGCACACTCTAAATTAAGCATAAAAACTAACAACAATTCAGCATGTTGCCTAGGAAATCCATTATACAGTCCGAGCGACTGTATAGTGAGTCATTCATTTATTCCCAGTAGTTCATTGATTGATCAAATTCCATTCCATATAACACTGATAAAACAAGAAAAATGTCAGTTGCTTTGAATAGAACAATTAGCCCACATTCAATCAGCTGGAGTGACTCTGCTGGGAGAAAAATGTGGTCCAGATAGACTGTTAATGGAAGCCTCCTAATAGATTAGGTTTGCAGTTAAAATTTGATTAGTATTTTAAGTGTTGCATGGCTTGTTTGCACATTTTAACTGATTTAAGTAATATGCACATTCTTACATACCTTAAAAAGCCTCCATTTACACATGCACAAGGGGACTTGTTTACACAAATTGGATAATTTGAGTCTAACTTGCATGCACAGTTCTTCAATTTGTTTACAGCTGCAACATGTGCATATGCATAATTTGTGGGTGAAACCACTGTACTTGGTTGCAAAACTGAAAAGAATGAAAAATAGTTCTTCCACAAAGTTCTGGGAATACACACAAATTAAAATTCCATTTTTGCCATGATTTAATAAAGTTATCTGATACATTTTCAGTCAGTTTTTCCAGGAAGTAGTGTAATTCTCCTACATTTTTAGATTTTGCCTGCACTCTTCCTACAAACCCCATTAAAACTCACTAATTATGATGCCAAGCAATCAGCTGCAGCACTAATGCTGATACTAACACATCATATTTAAAGAACAGCCACCCTATCAAGATGAACTCCCCAGTAGCAAAAGGGCCCATACAAGGCTCCATTCACCACATAGTCTCCACAGATGCAAACTTGCTCTGGAATTCACTATGATTGTTATATATATATATATAAACAATTTCTGCAGAAATAGTGGATAGGAAAAAAAGTTACAAATGCTCTCAATTCTGATCACCTGCTGGGGTCAAGAATCTCCTCTGTGTTTTGGTATTGCAGCTAGCCAGATGTATTATGGCTCATTTCCACTTTTTTCTAAAGCATCAGCTATTGTCCATTGCTTGAGACATTACATTGGACAGGGTAGATCTTAAAAACTGTTCTAATACAGCAAATTCTAAATAACTCATGTAGCACTTGATTGCCAAGTGCAGACAGATGCTATAATTTTTTTTTGAATTTGTGAACTGCACGGCAATGATTATGAGAGTATAAGTTGATGGCTATTTAAACTGTCCTGCCAAACAATGAACAAAGACAGAAACAATCATAATATCTGTTTTTTTTTAATGTATGTAAGTGATGTGCAAGCTGGCTTTCTGAGAGAAGAGAAATGCATGGTTTGATTTAGTCCCATCTAACAGATTCTAATTTGGAGAGTGTATTTGTAGGAGTATTTTTCTCTTCCAACTGTTATTTAAACACATGCGCATGCACACCCCCACCCTTTTATGGCAATAACTAAGAGCTCAGGCTTAATACAACTTTTTTTTTAATAAATGGAAAAAAATTACTCACTAATAGCTGGAAATATGGAAAAATGTATGGGAAAGACCAAATCAAACCTCTGAATCATATGAACCAAACAAATGGAGAACTAGACGTGCTGACAAAGGTCACAGAAGAAAAAAACAAATAAAAGTCATATGAAGAGCATTAAGAAAAGATGGGGAAAGCAGCATGCTACTGAGGAAGACATTGAATACACATAAGTGAATAAGGTCCCGTCCCCCGCCAAAAAAAAGTCCATACAGTATGAAACCAGTGCCTATGTTACTCCATAGACCATTTTATACACTACCTACTGGCTAATTTCTAGTGCTGAGAAGATACCCCATGAACAATACACAGACTAGATAAAACTTAAAAGGAAGACACCTTAATGGCTGACCATAAACTGTACCTCTATGAAGCCTGTTCCTGGAAAACTTCTAGTAACAGTCACACCAAACTAGTAATGCATCATGGATCCTTTCATTTCTATGTTCCCATTTCAAATCTTAGCCAGGTCACTAGTGACTACAGGTCATCATTACCTACAAGTCTACAAGATGGGATATTACGAATTAATGACCTCAGTCCACTTCCTAGAAGACAAGCGGAGGTTTTGTGGTATGGACACAAGTGGCATTAATTAGTACTCTTACTGGCAAGCTAAGAGTACATGCAGGGAATTTATAAGAATAGCATCTGAACTACTTTCAGAGCCTTCCACAGGGCAATATCGTAAGGTACTAATACTCCACAAAAGACATCATGACAGGAATGAAAGCTCTTGCTAGGGCGTGAACCGAAAACCTTCAAACAAGTTGTTATATGATCTTGTCACCATAGAGCGCTGAAGTTTAAAATGTAGGTTGTAAAGCATGAAGGGGAAAGAGACTGAAAACAATCTCAGCAGCTTTAACAAAAATAGTAAAATAAAGTTCTGTAGGAACTAAAAACAACACATTACAGAGATTCCCACTGCAAATTCATAAACTAATTTTATTTAATGGGAACAAATAACATAAGGCCAGATTGTGTCCTCCTATTGCATGAGCAGAGGGTGGGAATCCAGTACATCCTGGCACCAGGAGCACAAAAGCAGAGCTGCTGGCTGAGCTCTGTGGCATGTCTCCCATGAAAGCTCCTCCATGGAGACTCTTCAGGGCATAGGATCTACTTGCTTAGAAAGGGGTGGCACAGGTCACATAAAACTCAGTATAGTCCCCTCTAGCCTGGTGATTCTTTAATGGATAAGTGAATGTTGCCCCAATCAGCACCAACTTTTCTACTTTCTGGTGTCCAGCAGGTCAGAGAAACCTCCGCAGGGACCTTGGAGAGTCCACTTGTTGGGCAGGGGGTTCTTCTAAAAGATCCCCACTGCACCTTCTCACAGAAAGAATGTGTAAGAAACACTCAGAACCTTGAAAAGGTAAGATACTTAAGTAACAAAATGTGGATTTGGATACCCAACTTCACAACTCCATGCCTGACAATTAGAACAGGAGTACTTGTGGCACCTTAGAGACGAACAAATTTATTAGAGCATAAGCTTTTGTGGGCTACAGCCCACTTCATCGGATGCATAGAATGGAATATATAGTAAGAAGGTAGATAGATAGACAGATATAATATACAGAGAAGGTGGAAGTTGCCATACAAACTGTAAGAGGCTAATTAATTAAGATGAGCTGTTATCAGCAGGAGAAAAAAATGTTTGTAGTGATAATCAAGATGGCCCATTTAGACAGCTGACAAGAAGGTGTGAGGATACTTAACTTAAGGAAATAGATTCAATATCTGTAATGACCCAGCCACTCCCAGTCTCTATTCAAACCCAAGTTAATGGTATCTTGGTTGCATAAATAATTCAAGCTCTGCAGTTTCTCATTGGAGTCTGTGTTTGAAACTTTTCTGTTGCAAAATTGCCACCCTTAAATCTTTTACGGAGTGGCCAGAGAGGTTGAAGTGTTCTTCTACCAGTTTTTGAATGTTATGATTCCTGATGTCAGATCTGTGTCCATTTATTCCTTTGCATAGAGACTGTCCAGTATGGCCAATGTACATGGCAGAGGGGCATCGCTGGCACATGACAACATATATCACATTGGTAGATGTGCAGGTGAACGAGTCCCTGATGGTGTGGCTAATGTGATTAGGTCCTATGATGGTGTCACTTGAATAAATATGTGGACAGAGTTGGCATTGGGCTCTGTTGCAAGGATAGGTTCCTGGGTTAGTGTTTTTATAGGAGTGGGACTTGCAATGCAGCATCAGCGCCCCCATCCTCTGCCCCAAGCTCCTTGCAGGGTGCATGTCCTTGCAACAAAGCCCGATGCCAACTCTGTCCACATATTTATTCAAGTGACACCATCATAGGACCTAATCACATTAGCCATGCCATCAGGGGCTCGTTCACCTGCACATCTACCAATGTGATATATGCCATCATGTGCCTGCAATGCCCCTCTGCCATGTACATTGGCCAAACCGGACAGTCTCTATGCAAAAGAATAAATGGACACAAATCTGACATCAGGAATCATAACATTCAAACGGTAGGAGAACACATCAACCTCTCTGGCCACTCAGTAAAAGATTTAAGGGTGACAATTTTGCAACAGAAAAGCTTCAAAAACAGACTCCAA
Source organism: Caretta caretta (assembly GCF_965140235.1). Taxonomy (NCBI): domain Eukaryota; kingdom Metazoa; phylum Chordata; order Testudines; family Cheloniidae; genus Caretta; species Caretta caretta. The sequence continues at coordinate 136,506,034 of NC_134207.1, forward strand.
CGACAAACTGCTGAGCTTGAATTACTATGCAAACTAGATACCATTAACTTGGGTTTGAATAGAGACTGGGAGTGGCTGGGTCATTACACATATTGAATCTATTTCCCCATGTTAAGTATCCTCACACCTTCTTGTCAACTGTCTAAATTGGCCATCTTGATTATCACTATAAAAGCTTTTTTCTCCTGCTGATAATAGCTCATCTTAACTAATTAGCCTCTCACAGTCTGTATGGTAACTTCCAACTTGTGTGTGTGTGTGTGTGTGTGTATATATATATATATATATATATAATATATAATCTTACTATATATTCCATTCTATGCATCCAATGAAGTGGGCTGTAGCCCACGAAAGCTTATGCTCTAATAAATTTGTTCGTCTCTAAGGTGCCACAAGTACTCCTGTTCTTTTTGCGGATACAGACTAACACAGCTGCTATTCTGAAACATGCCTGACAATTGTGGACTATATAAATAACTATGTCCCCACATGCTCAGAGTGCAAACAGCAGGATGCTGGCTCTCGCTATGTAGGTGCACTAAATAGGGAGATCTCCTGGCTCCCTGTTTTGCCTTTCACAAATATAACCTAAAATCACTATGGAAAAACCAAGGTGAAAGAGAGACACAAGCGCACAATGAAAAGTACAATCTGGCCATGGTGTCTAAAATCCTGATGTGTTCCTTTTGAGAAATATCAGCCTCTCAAAAGTATTTACTTAAAAGCAAGGTAACTCTTCAATATACTGCTTTCCCGTGTAGTCTTTAAATATAAAACTTATCCTTTGCACAGCAGCAGTAGTCTTGAATTGGTTGCCCCCCAAAAAACCCTACCATGTTTTGTTAACAAGATTTGGAGGTATGCATCTACAGTATAAAACATAAGAAACTAGGAATTGTGGCCAGCACTCCTTGGCAGCAAAACTGCTGAGACTATTAATTATAACTTTTGTTTTTATTGGAGGAAGTTACTAAAAGTAAAAATATATGGTGCGCTTTGATATTAGGGGGACTGTGAGGAATGAAGCCAACTTCAATTCAGCCGAGTCTAAAATTGTGCTTTGGAAGAAAAAGAAAAACCCCTTCATCTTAGATGATGTGAGCATGATTAATTTCAGGAGAAGATTGCTCATTGAAAAACTGAACTAGTTCTACAGTGTTAGTCTATCTACGTCTAAAAAAAACCATGCAGAAAGGTTAATATTGGTTTAAATCAGTTCTCCTTTCATGTTATAGTTCGTTGCAAGGTTAAATCACTTCTACATTTTAGGGAAAAAAGTTACCAAACACACTTGAGCACCAAACTCACCATTTCAACTCCCTCATACTGCATACTCCTCCCCTGAGAAATTTTTTTTTCAGAAAGCAATGGCTGCCATCTGCATACAGTGCATATCCTAAATATTTTCTCTAATGGATCAAAACTCCTATGTTAATGAACTATTCCTATCAAGTTACAAGAGAGAAATAATGCAATTCTCTGTCCTCTGAGGATACACAGCATTGTCACAATCTGAAGTTGTCTTCTTCTACAAGTGGACATGTACTACTGTGCAAAATGGGCTACTGGATCTCTGTGAAGTCACCACAAGGAGAAAGAAAAATGGGATTTTGGTTGGCTGAGAGTTTTAGGAAGTAAAAAGAAAACCACAGGAACAAAAAACCCATATTGACAACCATCCTAATAGCTACCATCTCATAAAACAATTTGGCTTTATAGGGTATAGTTTCTGCATCTCTTTTCTCCCCCATTTTTCTTTTTAGGCAATTTCTTAATCTTGGCCATCATTAAAGCTTGTTTAAAAAAATGACATTATTATCAAGATTTTGTCCTTTTTCCTAACTAATTGTCAAAATTTTAACTTTTGTAATATTTCTTTGCCAGCAATATAGCTAGCAGAAAACATGGCATCAATTTTTGCAAAAATATTCCTGACTCTTTTAAATCAAAATTTTTAATTTTAGAGTTTTGCTGAGGTTGCAAATTTAATTTGTTTTAAAATAAGGCTGTCATAAATATAAAGGGAAGGGTAAACCCCTTTGAAATCCCTCCTGGCCAGGGGAAAGCTCCTCTCACCGGTAAAGGGTTAAGAAGCTAAAGGTAACCTCGCTGGCACCTGACCAAAATGACCAATGAGGAGACAAGATACTTTCAAAAGCTGGGAGGAGGGAGAGAAACAAAGGGTCTGTGTCTGTCTGTATGCTGGGTCTTTGCCGGGGATAGACCAGGAATGGAGTCTTAGAACTTTTAGTAAGTAATCTAGCTAGGTATGTGTTAGATTATGATTTCTTTAAATGGCTGAGAAAAGAATTGTGCTGAATAGAATAACTATTTCTGTCTGTGTATCTTTTTTGTAACTTAAGGTTTTGCCTAGAGGGGTTCTCTATGTTTTTGAATCTAATTACCCTGTAAGATATCTACCATCCTGATTTTACAGGGGGGATTTCTTTATTTCTATTTACTTCTATTTTTTATTAAAAGTCTTCTTGTAAAAAACTGAATGCTTTTTCATTGTTCTCAGATCCAAGGGTTTGGGTCTGTGGTCACCTATGCAAATTGGTGAGGCTTTTTATCCAACATTTCCCAGGAAAGGGGGGGTGCAAGTGTTGGGAGGATTGTTCATTGTTCTTAAGATCCAAGGGTCTGGGTCTGTAGTCACCTAGGCAAATTGGTGAGGCTTTTTACCAAACCTTGTCCAGGAAGTGGGGTGCAAGGTTTTGGGAAGTATTTTGGGGGGAAAGACGCGTCCAAACAGCTCTTCCCCAGTAACCAGTATTAGTTTGGTGGTGGTAGCGGCCAGTCCAAGGACAACGGGTGGAATATTTTGTACCTTGGGGAAGTTTTGACCTAAGCTGGTAAAGATAAGCTTAAGAGGTTTTTCATGCAGGTCCCCACATCTGTACCCTAGAGTTCAGAGTGGGGGAGGAACCTTGACATGGTGGCATAGTGGTGGGATTAACCTGAAATCATTTTGAGATCTAGTTGAGAATTTTTGAACTAGAAATACAGATTTTAAAAAGGAAATTTTTTTTTTCCTTTGGAAAGGAAGTCCAGAAAGCAGCTGAAACTGAAAGCAGCTTGGTTTTTCTCTGCTTTGTGGCCAAGCAGAGACAAAAGGGGATTATCTTTGTGAATTGCAGGTTTTCTTTGCCTGGAGGCAGGGTACTTAACTCCTGCAGGGAAATTCACAGTCTTCCAACCCAGAGTTTTTTTTCTTTCTTTTCTTCCTAAAAGTAAATAGGGGGTGTGTGTTCTACCCATTTGCCTGGAGACAAAAGTGGCAGGGTTTTTTTTTTTTTAGGATTTTGATTTTTTTGTTTTACAAGGAGCACAGGTTTGAAAAGGAATTTTTTTTCCTTTGGGCTGCTGGTAAGCAGGTTTCCAAGTAGTTGGAGGTTTTTTGCTTTGATTTGGGCCCAGAGCAGAGACAAGGGAATTGTCTTTTTCTGTAGGCTGACAATCACTATCAGAATAGGTATTCTATTCCAGCACAGCAAAATTTTACAGCCAAGTTTTGTTGGTTTATTTCTAAACCTCGGGTGTAAAGTTAGTTAAAAACAGAGAGGTTAGAATGACCAAATCCACAGCTCAACAAAAGCTGGAACTAGCCAGATTTCAGGCTGCGGAAAAACAAAGGGAACATGAAAGACAGATAGAACTCATGCGGCTGAAAATGGAAGCAAGGGACAAAGAAATGGAAGCAAGGGCCAAAGAACTGGAGGAGAAGGAAAAAGAGAGGAAGCATGTGGAGGAGTGGAGAAGATAAAGGCTCAGCGGAATATCCCAACAAACCCTAGCAATCCTTCTCCAAGTACCACTTCCCATCCCAGAAAGTTCCCCACCTACAAGGCAGGTGATGATACTGAGACCTTCTTAGAAAACTTCGAAAGGGCCTGCCTTGGGTACAACATCTCTACTGACCAATACATGGTAGAGCTGAGGCCGCAGCTCAGTGGACCCTTAGCTGAGGTGGCAGCTGAAATGCCTAAAGAACACATGAACAAGTATGAACTGTTTAAATCCAAGGCGAGAGTCAGAATGGGGATAACACCCGAGCAGTCTCGTCGGAGGTTCAGAGCCCTAAGGTGGAAACCAGACATGTCATTTACCCGACATGCCTACCACATTGTGAAACATTGGGATGCCTGGTTATCAGGAGCAAGTGTTGACTCTCCAGTAAATTTGCCCTTCCTAATGCAAATGGAACAATTCTTAGAGGGTGTTCCTGAGGAAATAGAAAGATACATCCTAGATGGGAAACCCAAAACTGTAATCGAGGCAGGAGAGATTGGAGCCAGATGGGTGGAGGTGGCAGAGAAGAAGAAAACTGGTCGCAGTTGGAGCGGAGACCAGAAGGGACCACCCCAGACCACACCCTATTACCGGGGGCCGCCCAAAGCCCCACCTACCTCCCAAAGAACCCTCCAGACCCCTTATCGTCCCACCACCCCGTTCTCCAGCAACCCTCCTCGCCCCAGTGACCCGTCAGCTGGACGATGTTTTAAATGTAACGAGCTGGGGCATGTAAAGGCCAACTGCCCCAAGAACCCCAACAGATTACAGTTCATTGCACCGGAATCACACCAGAGGTCCACAGGCCCAGATACCTCCCAGATACCCTTGGAGCGGAGGGAAACTGTGAGTGTGGGTGGGAAGAAGGTCACCGCATGGAGGGACATTGGAGCACAAGTGTCAGCCATCCATGCTTCCTTAGTGGACCCCAATTTAATCAACCCAGAGATCCAAGTGACGATTCAACCCTTCAAGTCCAACTCTTTCAATTTGCCTACAGCCAAGTTGCCTGTCCAGTACAAGGGCTGGTCAGGAATGTGGACTTTTGCAGTCTATGATGATTATCCCATCCCCATGCTGTTGGGGGAAGACTTGGCCAATCATGTGAAGCAGGCCAAGAGGGTGGGAATGGTCACCCGCAGCCAGGCTAAACAAGCCGTGAGGCCTAGCTCTGTTCCGGAAACTTCTATCAGGACCCAGTCAGAGGTGATGGACCCGGACCCCAGGCCAATGTCTGCAACAGCAGTAGTGGATCCAGTCCCAGAGACCCAGACGGAACCAGTCCCAGAACCGGAACCAGCCAAACAACCAACACCAGACCCCGTGCCAGCACTGAATCCAATACTTGCAACCTCAACACCAGAGGGCCCCACTGAACCTGAACTGGCAGCAGCCAATAACCCTACACAAGAGGCTCAGCCGGAGCCTGAATCCCAACATAGTGCACCAGCGGAGAGCGGTTCACAGTCAACAGAAACAGCTCTATCCCCTATATCGCTTCCAGAGGGACCAAGCCTAGGTCCACAATCCCATGAGGAACTGATGTCTCCAGCATCAAGGGAACAGTTCCAGACCGAACAGGAAGCAGATGAAAGTCTCCAGAGAGCTTGGACGGCGGCACGGAGCAACCCACCGCCTCTCAGCTCTTCTAATCGATCCAGGTTTGTTATAGAAAGAGGATTTTTATACAAGGAAACTCTTTCTGGTGGACACCAGGAAGACTGGCATCCTCAGAGACAGTTGGTAGTTCCAACTAAATACCGGGCCAAGCTCTTGAGCTTAGCCCACGATCACCCTAGTGGCCATGCTGGGGTGAACAGGACCAAAGACTGTTTGGGGGGGTCATTCCACTGGGAGGGAATGGGCGAGGATGTTTCTACCTATGTCCAGTCTTGTGAGGTGTGCCAAAGAGTGGGAAAACCCGAAGACCAGGTCAAAGCCCCTCTACAACCACTCCCCATCATTGAAGTTAAATTTCAGCGAGTAGCTGTGGATATTCTGGGTCCTTTTCCGAAAAAGACACCCAGAGGAAAGCAGTACATACTGACTTTCATGGATTTTGCCACCCGATGGCCGGAAGCAGTAGCTCTAAGCAACACCAGGGCTAAAAGTGTGCGCCAGGCACTAGCAGACATTTTTGCCAGGGTAGGTTGGCCCTCTGACATCCTCACCGATGCAGGGACTAATTTCCTGGCAGGAACTATGAAAAACCTTTGGGAAGCTCATGGGGTAAATCACTTGGTTGCCACTCCTTACCATCATCAAACAAATGGCCTGGTGGAGAAGTTTAATGGAACTTTGGGGGCCATGATACATAAATTCGTAAATGAGCACTCCAATGATTGGGACCTAGTATTGCAGCAGTTGCTCTTTGCCTACAGAGCTGTACCACATCCCAGTTTAGGGTTTTCCCCATTTGAACTTGTATATGGCCGTGAGGTTAAGGGGCCATTGCAGTTGGTGAAGCAGCAATGGGAGGGATTTACACCTTCTCCAGGAACTAACATTCTGGACTTTGTAACCAACCTACAAAACACCCTCCGAACCTCTTTAGCCCTTGCTAGAGAAAACTTACAGGATGCTCAAAAAGAGCAAAAAGCCTGGTATGATAAACATGCCAGAGAGCGTTCCTTCAAAGTAGGAGACCAGGTCATGGTCTTAAAGGCGCTCCAGGCCCATAAAATGGAAGCATCGTGGGAAGGGCCATTCATGGTCCAGGAGCGCCTGGGAGCTGTTAATTATCTCATAGCATTCCCCACCTCCAACCGAAAGCCTAAGGTGTACCATATTAATTCTCTAAAGCCCTTTTATTCCAGAGAATTAAAAGTTTCTCAGTTTACAGCCCAGGGAGGAGATGACGCTGAGTGGCCTGAAGGTGTCTACTGCGAAGGGAAAAGTGATGGTGGCGTGGAAGAGGTGAACCTCTCCATGACCCTTGGGCGTATGCAGCGACAGCAGATCCAGGAGCTGTGCACTAGCTACGCGCCAACGTTCTCAGCCACCCCAGGACTGACTGAACGGGCATACCACTCCATTGACACAAGTAATGCTCACCTAATTAGGGTTCAACCTTACCGGGTGTCTCCTCAAGCTAAAACTGCTATAGAACGGGAGATCCAGGATATGTTACAGATGGGTGTAATCCGCCCCTCTGAAAGTGCACGGGCATCTCCAGTGGTTCTAGTTCCCAAACCCGATGGGGAAATACGTTTTTGCGTGGACTACCGTAAGCTAAATGCTGTAACTCGCCCAGACAACTATCCAATGCCACGCACAGATGAACTATTAGAGAAACTGGGACGGGCCCAGTTCATCTCTACCTTGGACTTAACCAAGGGGTACTGGCAGGTACCGCTAGATGAATCTGCCAAGGAAAGGTCAGCCTTCATCACACATCTCGGGCTGTATGAATTTAATGTACTCCCTTTCGGGCTGCGAAATGCACCCGCCACTTTCCAAAGACTTGTAGATGGTCTCCTAGCGGGATTAGGAGACTATGCAGTCGCCTACCTTGACGACGTGGCCATATTTTCGGATTCCTGAGCAGACCACCTGGAACATCTACAAAAAGTCCTTGAGCGCATAAGGGAGGCAGGACTAACTGTTAAGGCTAAGAAGTGTCAAATAGGCCTAAACAGAGTGACTTACCTTGGACACCAGGTGGGTCAAGGAACTATCAACCCCCTACAGGCCAAAGTGGATGCTATCCAAAAGTGGCCTGTCCCAAAGTCAAAGAAACAGGTTCAATCCTTCTTAGGCTTGGCCGGTTATTACAGACTATTTGTACCGCACTACAGCCAAATCGCTGCCCCACTGACAGACCTAACCAAAAAGAAACAGCCAAATGCTGTTCAGTGGACGGAAAAGTGTCAGAAGGCCTTTAACAAGCTTAAAGCGACACTCATGTCTGACCCTGTACTAAGGGCCCCAGACTTTGACAAACCGTTCCTAGTAACCACAGATGCGTCCGAGCGTGGTGTGGGAGCAGTTTTAATGCAGAAAGGACCTGATCAAGAATTCCACCCTGTAGTGTTTCTCAGCAAAAAACTGTCTGAGAGGGAAAGCAAGTGGTCAGTCACTGAAAAAGACTGTTACGCCATTGTCTATGCTCTGGAAAAGCTACGCCCATATGTTTGGGGACGGTGTTTCCACCTGCAAACCGACCATGCTGCACTGAAGTGGCTTCACACCGTCAAGGAAACTAACAAAAAACTTATTCGGTGGAGTTTAGCTCTCCAAGATTTTGATTTCGACATCCAACACATCTCAGGAGCTTCTAACAAAGTGGCTGATGCACTCTCCCGTGAAAGTTTCCCAGAATCAACTGGTTAAAATCGTCCTTGAGATGTGGAAAATATTGTTAGTCTTTATGTACTTGGTAGTATATTTAGGGATGCATGTGTCTTATTAACTCTATTTTTCCTAGAGCTCCAGGAAGAAATCCCAGCCAGTGTTTCACCCTAGCTGAGATTTGGGGGGCGTGTCATAAATATAAAGGGAAGGGTAAACCCCTTTGAAATCCCTCCTGGCCAGGGGAAAGCTCCTCTCACCTGTAAAGGGTTAAGAAGCTAAAGGTAACCTCGCTGGCACCTGACCAAAATGACCAATGAGGAGACAAGATACTTTCAAAAGCTGGGAGGAGGGAGAGAAACAAAGGGTCTGTGTCTGTCTGTATGCTGGGTCTTTGCCGGGGATAGACCAGGAATGGAGTCTTAGAACTTTTAGTAAGTAATCTAGCTAGGTATGTGTTAGATTATGATTTCTTTAAATGGCTGAGAAAAGAATTGTGCTGAATAGAATAACTATTTCTGTCTGTGTATCTTTTTTGTAACTTAAGGTTTTGCCTAGAAGGGTTCTCTATGTTTTTGAATCTAATTACCCTGTAAGATATCTACCATCCTGATTTTACAGGGAGGATTTCTTTATTTCTATTTACTTCTATTTTTTATTAAAAGTCTTCTTGTAAAAAACTGAATGCTTTTTCATTGTTCTCAGATCCAAGGGTTTGGGTCTGTGGTCACATATGCAAATTGGTGAGGCTTTTTATCCAACATTTCCCAGGAAAGGGGGGGTGCAAGTGTTGGGAGGATTGTTCATTGTTCTTAAGATCCAAGGGTCTGGGTCTGTAGTCACCTAGGCAAATTGGTGAGGCTTTTTACCAAACCTTGTCCAGGAAGTGGGGTGCAAGGTTTTGGGAAGTATTTTGGGGGGAAGGACGCGTCCAAACAGCTCTTCCCCAGTAACCAGTATTAGTTTGGTGGTGGTAGCGGCCAGTCCAAGGACAACGGGTGGAATATTTTGTACCTTGGAAGTTTTGACCTAAGCTGGTAAAGATAAGCTTAAGAGGTTTTTCATGCAGGTCCCCACATCTGTACCCTAGAGTTCAGAGTGGGGGAGGAACCTTGACAAAGGCTCTCTCCATCATCACTGTGTTTAGGATCTATACGCAGTATTAAGAATAGAATCAATATGAACACACCTTGTACTCTTTTTTAAAACTGATCACATGGAAATTTGTTATCTGTTTTCTTGAAGCTTTTCATATTCATAGATTAGACATTAGGTACTTAGGGAACTAGCTAAAGTAACCTTGAACCTGTAGCAATTATCTTCAAGAACTCATGGAGGGACTAGTGAGGTCCCAGAGAACTAAAAGAGGGAAAACACACAATATATCTTTGTTCCTCTTTTTAAAGAGGACCCAGTGAATTCTAGTTCAGTCACCCTAACTTGGATACCTGGGAAGATAATGGAACAAATTATTAAACAATCAGTTTGTAAACACCTAGAGGAAAACAGCATTATAAGGAATAGCCAAGAACAAGTCATGCCAAACCAACCTAATTTCCTTCTTTGACAAGGTTACTGGCCCAATGGATAGGGGAGAAGCAGTAGAAGTAATGTGTCTTGATTTTAGTAAGCCTTTTGACATAGTCCCATGACAGTCTCTTAAGATAACTAGGTAAGTGCAGTCTAGATTAAATTACGGGGTAAGGTGGGTGTGCAACTGGTTGAAAGACCATACTCAATAGTTATCAATGGCTCATTGTCAAACTGGGAGGGCCTATTAGTGGGCGGGGGGAAGTTCTGGGTCCAATATTAGTCAATATTTTAATTAATGACGTGGAAAATGGAGTGAAGAGTATACTTATAAAATATGCAAATGACATCTAGCTGGGAGGGGTTGTAAGCACTTTGGAGGACTGGGTTAGAATTCAAAATTGTCTGGATTGATAAATTGGAGAATTGGTCTGAATTCAACAAGATGAAATTCAATACAGACAAGAGCAAAATACTTCACTTAGGAAGGTGAAAACAAATGCACGACCACAAAACAGGGAATAACTGGCTAGATGATAGTACTGCTGTAAAGAATCTAGGGTTATAGTTGCTCACAAATTGAATGAGACTCAACAATGTGATGCATTTGCAAAAAAGGCTAATATTCTGGATGTATTAACAGGAGTGTTTTATGTAAAACACACGAGGTAATTGCCGTATTTCACTCAGCACTAGTGAGAGCTCAGCCAGAGGACTGTGTCCATTTCTTGATGCCACATTTCAGGAAAGATAGAGACAAATAGGCAAGAGTCCAGAGAAGAGCAACAAAAATGCTAAGGTTAGAATTGACTGACCTGGTGTAAAACAAACAAGCAAACAAACAATCCAAACCTACTAGGCACGTTTAGTCTTGAAAAAAGAAGACTGAGGGGGGAACCTGGGAACAGTCTTCAAGTATGTTAAGGGCTGTTATGAACAGGATGGTGATCAATTGTTCTCCATGTCTGCTGAAGGTAGGATAAAAAGTAGCGGGCTTAATCTGCAGCAAGGGAGATTTCGGTTAGATATTAGGGAAAAGATTTTAACTATAAGGATACTTAAGCTCTGGAATATGCTTCCAAGGGAAATTGGAGAATCTCCATCATTGGAGACTGTTAAGAAGAGGTTGGACACACACTTGTCAGGGATGCTCTAGGTTCACTTGGTCCTGCTCAGAATAGTGGACTGGACTTGACTTCACTTTTGAGGTCCCTTCCAGCCCTACATTTCTACGATTACAGAATCACACAATTGTAGGACTGGAAGGGACCTTGAGAGGTCATCTAGTCTTGTCCCCTGTACTCATGGCAGGACTAAGTATTATTTAGACCATCCCTGACATGTGTTTGTCTAACCTGCTCTTAAAAACCTCCAATGATGGGGATTACATAACCTCCCCAGCAATCTATTCCTGTGCTTAATCACCCTGACAGTTAGGAATTTTTCCCTAATGTCCAACCTAAACTGCCCTTGCTGCAAGTGAAGCCCATTGCTCCTTGTCCTATCCTTAGAGGTTAAGGAGAACAATTTTTCTCCTTGTAATAACCTTTCATGGGCTTGAAAACTGTTATGTCGCCCCCTCAGTCTTTTCTTCTCCAGACTAAACAAACCCATTTTTTTCAATCTTCCCTCTTAGGTCATGTTTTCTAGACCTTTAATCATTTTTGTTGCTCTTCTCTGGACTTTCTCCAATTTGTCCACATCTTTCCTGAAATGTGGTGCCCAGAACAGGACAAAATACTCCAGCTGAGGCCCATGGGTGGTGGGTGGAGCCCCACTTCGGGGAGGCTAGGCCCTGGTTCCACCCTTTTCACCCGCCGCCCCCCCCCAACCAGAGCCCTGAGCCCACCACAGCCCCCAACCCCCGCAGCCTGAGCCCCGAGTCCCCCTGCACCCTAAGCTCCCATCCCTCCCCACGGCCCAAGCCCCCCTGACCCTCCTCTGCACCTCAAGTCCCAAGGCCTTCCAGCCCCTCCTCCCCCCCACAGCCAGAGGAGTTCTGGGTCAGCTGAAGCCCTGAACCCCCCATCCCAACATGCTCAGAGGGGCCCCAAGCTGACCAGAGCCCCCGCAGCCACACCTCCCCTCTGCAGCCCCCAAGCTGCCCCGTGAAAATTCAAAAGCTCTTCTCATCTTCTCTCAGAAGAAGAATGTGAGCTTTTGCTATGCCCCATGCAGGTTCCAGGGTGGCTGAGGAGACGGTATGTGCTACTCAGCTTCCCGGGTTCATCCATAATTTCTGTGGAGTCCTGGGAGATTACTAATGAACCCAGGAAACTGAATAGCACATACTGCCTCCTCAGCCACCCTGGAACTTGCATGGGGCATAATAAAAAGCAAAAATTTCCCCTGCCAAACCCACAACCAGGGTCCTGCGGCAGCATCTGCGCCAGGGGAGGCAGAGCCCCCCCCATGGTCTATTATACCCATGTTGAGGCCTAATCAGAGTGGAGTAGAGAGGAAGAATTACTTCTCACGTCTTGCTTATAACACCCCTGCTAATACATCCCAGAATGGTGTTTGCTTTTTTTGCAACAGTGTTGCACTGTTGACTCATATTTAGCTTGTTGTCCACTATACCCTCAGATCCCTTTCTTGAGGTACTCCTTCCTAGGCAGTCATTACCCATTTTGTATGCATGCAACTGATTGTTCCTTCCTAAGTGGAGTACTTTGCATTTGTCCATATTGAATTTCATCTTATTTACTTTAGACCATTTCTCCAGTTTGTCCAGATCATTTTGAATTTTAATCCTATCCTCCAAAGCACTTGCAACCCCTTCCAGCTTCGTATCGTCTGCAAATTTTATAAGTGTAGTCTTTATGCCATTATCTAAATCATTGATGAAGATATTGAACAGAACCGGACCCAGAGCTGATCCCGGGGGGGACCCCACTTGTTATGCCCTTCCAGCTTGACTGTGAACCACTGATAAGTACTCTCTGCGAACAGTTTTCCAACCAGTTATGCACCCACATTATAGTAGCTCTATCTAGGTTGTATTTCCCTCGTTTGTTTATGAGAAGGTCATACAAAAAAGTATCAAAAGGCTTACTAAAGTCAAGATATATAAGGTCAAAAGGATCCGTTTTGATCATTTTGTCTGACCTCCTGCTTAACACGGGCCTTAGGACTTACCAGAATTAATTCCTGCAATACTTTAATTCAATCTTTTAGAAAAACATCCAATATTGATTCAAAAATTTCCAGTAATGGAGAATTCACCACAACCCTTAGTAAGTTGTTTAATTGTTAATTACTCTCACCATTAAAAATTTGCACCTTATATTAAGTCTGAATTTGTCTGGCTTCAACTTCCAAACTCTGGGTCTTGTTATACTTTTGGCTGATCAAAGAGAAATTTAATGGGTGACAATCACCATCTAGATAGCATATCATATTTTCCCATTCTTTTATCATTTTCATAGCACTTTTCTGAACCCTTTTCCAGATTTTCAATATCTTTCTTCAACTGCGGTCATCAGAACTGGACACAGTATTCCACTAGGAGTCAAACCAGCGCCAAATACCAAAGTAATATAACCACTCTTCTTGCTGCTTATACTTCCCCTGGTCACAACCTTGCATTGGGAGCTCATGTTTAATTGATTATCCACCATGATTCTTTTTAAAATCACTGCTTCCCAGCATTGAGTTCCCCATCCTGTAAGTATGGGCTGCATGCTTTGTTCCTAGATATATAACTTTACACTTGACCATATTGAAATGCATATTGTTTGCTTGCACCCAGCTTACCAACCAATCCACATTGCTCTGTATCAGTGACCTGTCTTCTTCCTTATTTACCATTCCTCTTATCTTTATGTCATCTGCACACTTTATCAATAATGATTTTATGTCTTCTTTCCGGTCACTGATAACAATGTTAATTAGGTAGGGCCAAGAACTGACCCTTGCAGGACCCCACTAAAAATATAGCCACGTGATAAAAATTTACAATTACACAATAAGGCAGTTTATAATCCATTTCATGTGTGCCATATTGAATATGAATCAGTCTCACATCCTAATCAAACTGTCATGCAATACCAAGTCAAATGTCTTACAGTAGTCTATTAGATCAACACAAATACCTTTATCAACCAGACTTGTTACCTCAGCAAAAAATAGCATGTTAGTTTGACAAAAATCTGTTTTCCATAAACCCATGCTGATTGGTACTAGTTACATTACCCTCCTTTAGCAATAGAGTCCTGTTTCAGCCGCTCCATTACTTTTTCCCCGAGATTGACTTCAGACCAACAGGCCTATAATTATCTGGGTCATCCCATTTACCCTTTTAAAATGTTGACTCAATATTAGCTTTCTTGCAGTCCTCTGGAACTTCTCCAATGTACCAAGACTTATTGAAAATCCGCATTTATGGTTCAGAGAGCTCCTCTGCCAGCAGTTTTAAAACTCTTGGATGCAAGTTATCTGGACCTGCTGATTTTAAAATGTGTAACTTTAGTAGCTGCTGTTTAACATCCTCCTGAGTTACTGTTGGACTGGAAGGTATATCATATGATATGACTATATCTGGCTTTTTCCCAAACACAGAACACATTTTTATTGGACACTTTTGCTTGATATGCATTATTATTGACAATTTTATATTTCCATCTAGCAATGGACCTATACCATTGTTAGGATTCCTTTCATTTCTAATATACTTTAAAAACTAATCTTTACCATGTCCTTAATTCCACTTGCCTTAGATTTTTCATTGTGTGCTTTTGCTTCCCATATCTTTTACTACGATTCCTAGCTTCTAATGTATATTCCTTGTTATCAACTTCCCCTCTTTTCCAATTTTTTAAATAGCTCATTCACTTTACCGCTAAACTAGGTTGGTTTTTTAACCAGTCTAACCTTCTCTCTCAATTGTGGAATTGTGGCTTAGTGGGCATCTAATAAAATACTCTTAAATGCTTCCCAATTGTAACTCAAATTTTTCTGTTTAAATTCTCTCCCCCAGCTGAGAAGTCATCCTTCTGCCATTGAAACTGAGGGAAGTATTGCTCAAAGAGATGGGTTTTAGATGGTTTCCTATAAACAGCAAGGCTCACATATCGCCTGATCTGTGATGGTACAGAGATCTGTAGCCAACGGGTGTCACTGGCATCCATGGGATCTTTGTTTCCTCTTCCATTTCTTATACTGAGTAAAAAGCAGGATTAAAAACAAGAATTTACTGTAATTAGTCAAAACCTCTACAGCCCCCAATATAGCTTAGAATGTACGTCAGGCCAGAGTCTGGTCCCATAAAAGGGAAAGTCATTATTTCAAGGGAACCAAGATTTAGCCCTAGATGCACCAATAGCATGGCTGAGAGTCTGACATATTAGTAAAATATGCTTTTGCAATAGGTACGATGCATAAGTAGAAAGATTGTGCTTTGAGTGGTTCCATTTAAAAAAAAATTCTTTGCACTGACCATGCAGGCTCCTTGAGGATTGCCCCCTCTCGGAGGACTGAACATACACCTACTCCTCCCCATGGAAGATGCAGCAAGGAACAACCATTTAGATATTTGGACTCTTGGGATTTAAAAAAAAAATATTTTTTCTTTCCTCCCTGCCTGCAGACTGAGGCTGATTGCTTTGCTGTGGGCAAATTTATAAGTTGTGGCAGTTTGGCAGACATATCTCTGTCAGTTGTTGAATTTCATTTTTGTTTTGTGAATGCCACTCATGATAACCTTTTTTATGGTTTAGAGCCTCCATTTTGTAGCAGAGACTTGACCCCTAGTGGACAGGCTGTCTGAGAAGCTGCAAAAAAAGCAATGAAGAGCCATAAACACTGAACAACTCTCCTGCTTGAACAATGGAGTTTCTGCCAGTAGAGCCTTTGCGTTTGGTTGGACTATCTGCACAGAAACCTCTCGGGGGGACAGGGTGACCAGACAGCAAGTGTGAAAAAACAGGACAGGGGCTGGGAGGGGGTAATAGGGAGCCCATATAAAAAAAGCCCCAAATATTGGGACTGTCCCTGTAAAATCGGGACATCTGATCACCCTATGGGGGGAGGATTCCAGTCCTCTTCCCCCCCAGTCACATGGCTGGGAGACCTGCAGTTTTCCACCTGACCGAAGAGGGATAGAGTCTGTCAAAGTGTGCATCTGTCAGCAAAGAAGCCATTTCATCACTAAAAGGGAAGACCTAGCTGGAGAGAGAAGACCCAGCAGGAGGGGATTTGCCTTCTTTCAGGATGTTGACCAAACCCAGGGACTCACAAAGAGGAAAGAGATTAGACTAAGGGGTATGCATTCAGAAATGTATTCTTTAAAAACAGAGTTACAAATCTAAAAGCAACAAATTGTGTGTGTGTGTGTGTGTGTAAGAAGCTATTTTGCTACATCTGGTTTTGCTTGGCTTTCATTCATCTTGTCCCTGAAGAGCATAATTAGAAAATCAGATCTCTCAGAGCCTAATGAACTTTGGTGGTGGGGGCTTGTCTAAGGAACTGGGGGTTCAGGAGGGCTGAGGCATGGGTTCTAGGGTCTAGATAGGTTTCGAGTAGCAGCCGTGTTAGTCTATACTCACAAAAAGAAAAGGAGTACTAGTGGCACCTTAGAGACTAACCAATTTATTTGAGCATAAGCTTTCGTGATGCATCCGATGAAGTGAGCTGTAGCTCACGAAAGCTTATGCTCAAATAAATTGGTTAGTCTCTAAGGTGCCACTAGTACTCCTTTTCTTTTTAGGGTCTAGATAGCGGACAGCTGGCCCCACTGCCCAAGAAGGGTGTTAGGTATGGGGTGTGCACCGAACAACCCAGAGCCAGGAACAGTGACCAGTCAACTACCCAGAGGCTTAGAAGTACATGAGGTTCAGCAGTTGGGTCCTACCACAGTCAGTTGTCAGTTCAGAGAGAAGGACTGTACCAGGTTGTAACACAAATTCTTTGCTTCTCTAAATGTATCTGTTTTGGTTTGTCAGTTTTTGGAATGTAATCTCTTTGGGATGGGGACCAACCAGGGGTGTTTGTACCCTGGGGGTATGCAGAGGTCTTCCAGGGGGTACATCAACTCATCTAGATATTTGCCTACTTTTACAACAGGCTAGATAAAAAGCACTAGTGAAATCAGTACAAGCTAAATTTCATACAGTGACTAGTTTATACTGCTCTATATACTGAAATGTAAGTACAATATTTATATTCAAATTGATTTATTTTGTAATTATATGGTAAAAATGATAAAGTAAGCATTATTCAGTAATAGTATGCTGTGACACTTCTGTAGTTTTATGTCTGATTTTGTAAGCAAGTAGTTTTTAAGTGAGGTGAAACTTGGGGTACACAAGACAAATCAGACTCTTGAAAGGGGTACAGTAGTCTGGAATGGTTGACAGCCACTTTTCGCGTTGACTATATGACTAACATAAAATGGTGGAGAAAAAGAGTGAGTGTTCACTGTTCAGCATAGGAGGAGTGGAAACAGTGGGAGGGGACTAGTTCAACCCCTGGCCATAGATATTTCAGAGCCACAAAAAGTGGTTTGTACTGAGGGTCAGACACACAGGTGCTTCTTTTGCAAGCATCTTTTGTGACTCTTCTCAAGGATACCTAGGGTTGAGAGGCACCTTGCTACCACCTGCTGTTAGCATGAGGAAGCTTTAGCTGTGTCTGCCAGAGGTCAGTTCTTTAACTCCACTGACCATGGGCAACACAAGCACTCCCCTTTAGGCCTATTCAGGCCCCACTGTCTCTCTCCAGGTTAGCAATAGGCACACGCCAATCCCCAAGCATCTCCTGCAGTGTCCAGCCCCTGTTCCACTGGACACTTGCAGTATTTACAGCTCCACTTTTTCCAAAGCAACAATACACCTCTGCTTACCAGTTCCACCTCAGATCACTTCTCTGCTTAACACATAGTACTCAGATATGTTTATATTGAAATCAAGTCCAAGTTTATGTAACAAAACAGAGTTTCAAGTAGCAGCAGCAAGTATTGGAAACAAATGGTTACATATAAAACAAAACATTACACACATTCTAGAACCTAAACTTAATTAACTAGATACTCATGTCTTGTAGAGTTTGGCTTACCCAAAGTCCTTGCAGTACTTTTCAGTCAGACTTGGCTGTGATCCTCTTTTTCATGAGCCAGACATGCTGTCAGCTTGTGACCTAGGTGAAGGACCCTGTCTGTTTCCTTATACCCCCAGATGTACCTACAATCCTTTGTCTTTAGTCATAAACAGATACCTCCTGCTGTTTACAAAATTGACAAGAAATTCACAGAATGAAACAATCTTTTATTTTTGCCTCTGGCTCACTAGGCAAAAAAAGGCCTACATTGTGAGGCATACACTGTGCAATACATACATTTCCAGACAGGGAGATAACCATTTGTTCCTCCTGCCTGAAAGGAATATATCTGAGGCATGTTACCTTCTGGTGACCTGCTTTAACTCCAAGACCTTAAAGACAATTTTCAGTATAGATATCTAACTCCTTAAATATTATCCATACATACATTGTGCAGTGATTATGATGACTAGTGGGCTCACCTGCCACCCTTTGTATATATCTGATCCAAGGGATCCCTGTAAAACCCTTGCACCTCTGTGCCCTCTGCCACTTGGCACCAAGATGCCTTGGATCACATATGTAAGATACTAAGAGTGAAAAACATCAGAGAAACCAGAGACTATTTGAACTTATGGGTTTTACTCCTCACACTTCTTTTTCCAGAGATGTCACTGAATCCTGACAGCATGTTCTGTGTGTGACCTTAGACATGAAGAATGAGCTGTGGCTGAATTCAATCTGTGTGTTCTCCAAGTCAAATACTAACATACACACTTCATTTGGCTTTGGGACATCCAAAGGTTACACACCACTCAAGAAAAACCCTATTAAGTTAAATTACACAAGTGTTCATCCATTCAGAGAAGAATAGATCAAGAAATTGTCATAGAAAGAGAGTCCAAAATCCATTTGGCCAAAGCAACCTTCCACACAGATGTTTCTCTTGACTTCAAGTTTTTTTTGCCACTGTAGCTTTAAAAAGATTCCCAGACAAAGAAGCCATACAGTAGAACTGATCTAATTGAGGATTTACGTAGGAATGAGACCACACTTGGTGGGGCATTATAGGGCGTTTGATAGTAACTTTCCCTCCTTAAAATCTTTG
The DNA here is from genome assembly GCF_965140235.1 of Caretta caretta. Classification (NCBI taxonomy): domain Eukaryota; kingdom Metazoa; phylum Chordata; order Testudines; family Cheloniidae; genus Caretta; species Caretta caretta. Next base: position 136,524,791 of record NC_134207.1, read on the forward strand.
GGTTTGGCACTGATTGGATTCACATGATGATGGGTCCAGAGTAAACAGTCCCACTCCAAGACCTCTAGTAGTTTACACTGAAAAACATCTTCAGTTTGGAGCTTGTCCAGGAACAACTGCATAGTCAGTAAGTTTTATTTCCTTTATTCCCTGTTGGAATGTAGTGAGCTTGCATTAGATATTGGTATGGTGACATCAGCATGAAATTTGCCTCAATGCAATCAAGAACCCAGAGCTTGGGTCTAAAAGAGATTAAAATGGAGCTTACAAATTGTGAATGCCCTACTATATGGTCAAAGTTTGTATGAGGAATGTTCTGAAATACAGTACTGGGTGCCAGCTCAGCTACCAGTAGAAATACCTTGGTTGAAGGTGTGGGGAAAGTGGGATTATTGTGATCCAAATTGAATTCTGGTCATGTTCATGGAGTACCCATTGAACTGCGTGGCAAACAAAATTGTTTCTCATTTATGTGGGCACATAGTTCTTTATGACCCAATAGCATGAAGTATGTAGTTTTATGCCAGATCCCATGTGTAAAAGCATGACGCAATGTAACCAGCTGAACCCTAAAGTCAACATGACAGAACCTGGCACCACCCATATTTGGTCACAGCAAGCAAAAATCGATGGCATAACCTAGCTGCCAAGTCATAAGTCTGGAGCTGAACATGATGCATGATGCCTGGCTTTCCTATCCCAGTGTCCAGGGATAGGTCATCTTTACTACCCTTTGCCCTTAATACCGGGCTCAGTGAACTAGACCGGCTTCTGCATGTTTAGGCATAAAAGCAATGTTCTGAGACATTGCCATCCTGTGGTAGTTTGGAGGCAGCACACCTACTGGCAACTTCCCATGTTACGACATTATTAGAAATTAAATTCTGGTATGTCATCAGAGAGTGCAGTTATCAACAGAGAGTAACCTTGCAGACCCTGGCAGCATTCATCAGGTAGTACATATTTTCTTTCATCCCCAAGACAAAATTCCCACTGTACAATATGTATATTGTATAGCTCTATTATAATTAGATGATTTTATTTGGTTAAAATCAAGGAATTTAACAATGTTTTTCCCCCTTAGGGAAACAATTCAGATGAAAATAAAAACCCCCAATCACTTAATTACTTTTTGCATTCATATTCATTCCTGAAAAATGTGTTTCTGAAAGAAGGCTGCATCCTCATCATAACGTCAATTATATTCTTATTGCGTTTCAATGTCAGTAGCGCAGGGCTATGCTAGTAATGCAAAATGTGCACCTTTCATATACCTTTAGTATATGTGGGTTGAAACTACTGCATATGATGGTACTGAATTTTTCTGTAATTGCTGTACCATGAGAAGCCACATTAGGTCATCCCATTACCGATTTTTTTGGGAGGGGAGGGTTACATGGGCATATTTACAACTGTGCTAACTATTTTATAGAGGAAGTGATGAAGGAAAAGGATGGTCTTGTGAATAAGGCACTGGATTGCAATACAAGAGACCTCCATTCATATCCCTAGCTCTGCCACAGGTTTCCTGTGTGACCTTGGGAAAGTCATGTAATCTTAGCACCTTAGTTCCTCATCTGTGGGGGAGGGAAACATGGATATTTCTCTCCATCATACACAAACTGAGGTTAAATGTGTTGTCTGAACAGCAGTCAGATACTACAATAACAGAGACTGTTTAAGTACAGAGATGATATATACTGCTACCCTTGAGAAACCTTCCTCAAAGAATTGTATCAGCACTCTCTCCAATACTACAGTAGTTAAAAAAGAAAGGTGGAAAGGAATGGATAGTATTAGACAAGGACTCAAAATATAATTAGAATAGTCCACCATCTGTACTTGTATAAAGGGATTAGCATGGAGGAAAAATTACGTATCTCTCAAAGAATAGTTGGGTAAGGACTTAAGCTTTTTAAAGAACACATTAATTGTGCAGTCCATCTCCAAAAATGGGGCATATTAGTATTTATATGTTTTTAACTAAAATGTACAAGTTGTAATAGAAAGTATGTAGCAATTTCCCACCCACCCAAACAGCCCATTTGCCTTAGTTTAAAAAAGTCAGTTAGGAGAGAAGTCTGGAGTTTATCCACAGGGGACTCCGTGGGGAATATTCTCTTCTAAGTGAATGCATTTAATTGCCTTCTATGCCAATGCGGATTGCATATGTGCATTGAAAAGAGAATACAGAGAGTAGCTGCTCTTAACGCTCACCTTATATTTTACAGATGGCAGTGTGTGTGGATGGTAAAGTAGGCTAGACAAAGAAAGCCAAAATTTAGTCATGCTTCGTTCCTGGAAATGTGTTGAGCAGACCTTTTGGTCAGAAGAGTCTCTCTTTCCTTATACTCAACTTTTCAGATAAGCCCAGCAATAATGAAGGATTATAGCACAACGTCCATTTGAATGAAATAAAAGGTACACAAGAATTATGGGCTAGGTGTAATACAGTTCCTGTGTGGGAATGAAATGATTCATGCATTAACATTATCTATATAAAACTGAGTGAATGATGTATGAAAATAGTCATACAGGGCAAATGTTTGTACTGTGGCCTTTGGACACAATTCTTTATGTGTGTAATGCTGTACTCACAATCATTTGCAGAGGTTTGCATAACAAGTGAGTCTGTGTTCAACAGAACTACTGGTCAGTTTGAGACTACTTTGAGATGCAGCATGCAAGTCGGGGGGGGGGGGGGGGGAGGGAGAAAAGGTCACGTTTTCAAAGATTTCCTGATATGGGATGTCTTAGACTTTGCCCACACAGCCAGATATTATCATTCCACTAACTGATTAGTGGCACAGTTTCCTAAAACCATCCTGTCTCCCCGCACATGGCACCTGGTTAATCACTAGTTACTCTTAAACCCAAGTGCCAAACTAGGTCACTAAAATGAAGCATGGGTATATGATGTTACTGGTTAAGTGCAAAAATATGAGATTTCCCAGCGCCTTTGAAAATCACGCCACTCCTATCCTGATGTCTAAATGTCATGTCAGAAGCTTCACTCTAGGTGTCCAGGTTTGAAACATTGGTCCTTATCTCATCATGCTAACCTAGGCTGGTGTTGGAAACCTTTTCCTTTCTAAGGAATTTGGGTCTTTTCTAATTGTTTTTCATTCAGGAGAAAAGGGGATGACAATCCTTACTGGAGTAAACACATAAGGCTATTTTCACATAATTTTTGAGGGGGAGGGGGGGAATCATGTCCCTCTATGGTACCATCTAATTGACGGAGAAGGACCTTAGGAAGAAAAGGAGTAGATCTGACTAAACAAAGCCAACTTTCATTTCAGCTCTCTGCTGTGCCCTGTCGTCTGAACCCTTAAGATTTAGTAATGTACTTTCAAGAGCACTACTCCAAATTCCACATGTGTTCTTATTTGCTTGGAGAGTTTTCCCCACACCCTGCTTAGCATTTGCTCACATTTCCCTTTCCCCCCAGTCTAAGGAAAAGCTGCTTTAGGCCTCATCCCGTAGCCCTCAAGTATGTCTCCTCCAAGAAATGCAGCTACAACATTCAGGGTGCGTCAAGGAGCATTAACTGTGATAATCATCTAATGAAGTTAAGCCTAATTAGTTGATATACTGCTCCCTAAATGTCCTGCTCCTAGAGAGATTTTTCCTCTCATCCAAAGCCTTCTGGTGTTTTTCACAATTTCAGGGTAATTGCACCTGTATTTCCTCCCCCCCATCCCATGGCCCACTCCAGAAGTGCCCAGGAAGGTTTCCGTCTCCCAGCAGCCACCTTTCTCAGGCAGAGATCCATCTTACTCTTCCCCTCCAGACCAGAAGTTTAGGCTTATAGTCCCTCTCCACCTCACTGTACTTTCTCCAGCAGGGTCCAGCACCTGAGGTTAACTTCTCTCCAGGGACTATAACACAGGGCTATCAGTCAGCCATCACAAAGCAAACCACATTTATTCTTAAAGTAAAAAGCATTCCAATGAAAACATAAAAATAATAAAAACCTACATGCATGCAAAAAGCTTCCCAGAAGTCACCTCCAGTTCCAACATAGAGCTTTGGTATGTGTCAGTCTTTCAAACCCCACAACTGGGTTTGCTCCCTTGGTTATAAGTTCACACCAGTTTTTAGACTAGGAACCAGAACTTCGACTAGAAGCAGACCACGAGTCCTCACCCACAAGGAGGCTACACCAGGTAGAAAGATGGGGAGCAGAAAGTCTATTACAGGGCCCATTGGAGCAAGGTGGACTGTATTGGGATGAAGAGATAGTTCCAATTCGTGGAGCCCCCATGGAGAACATCCAAAAGCTCACAAATGCTTTTACATTTAGTTTTGCAACATTGATGCTTTACAACTATGTATCGCCCAATAAGAGAGCCTTCCCATAACAAAACAAGCATACAATAAACCAGTGTCTGAGTACCAAAGCTTAAAGATCACTTTCCCTGAGTATTCATGTGAGCAAAACTATTCTTTAAATTCATGTAAAGCTGCTATAATAAAGTGCAGATGAAGGAAATTCATTTTTAAGTTAGTGTGCATATTTAGGAAGAGTATTTTGGAGCCATTATTCAGCTCTTCTCATAAAGAGCTGATAATCTCAGATAACATGAAGAAAATACTGCAATGATTCACCTATCCATTGCAAGTAATGACTAGGTACACAGGATATTAGCTGTAGTAAAAGCTCTTTCCCACTCCATCATGGAAAACCTAAAATACTTCATTAAGTCCCAGCCTGTTTCCCCAGAATTACAGGCAATGTTAGATGCACAGGCATAGTTTGACTTCTATATTTGGGGGCGTGTGTGTGTGTGTGTGTGTGGATCCAGTCAGGCCAACAGGGCGGCGCATAGGAGGGAGGGGCAAAATCCATAGGGGCGAAACTTGGCCAGGGGAGGCGGTGCAATTTTAACCGTGATTCCAGGAGCTACTTAAGCAACTGAAAATTCTAGTGTTTTTGAAGATACTAACTTAGAAATATCTGACAGGAGCATTGTATCTAATTCCTATATCAAAAAAAGAAAATTAAAGAAATATTAGACCCACTCAGCTCTAATACTAACATGTTCTGACATTTTGTGGCAAGTCACTTATGGGACACTGGTTAGGTTTAAAATTGTAATGTACATTCTTACTCAGATACTCTTACTGAAGGCAGAAGGGACCTTTGTGATAATCTAGTCTGACCTCCTTCACACTGCAGGCCACAGAATCTCACCCACTCACTCCTGGAATTGACTCTTAACCTCTTGCTGAGTTACTGAAGTCCTCAAATCCTGACTTAAAGACTTCAAATTACAGACAATTCACCCTTACACTAGTTTAACTCTGCAAGTGACCCCATACCAAATGCTGTAGAAGAAGGGGGAAAAACCCCATGGTCTCTGCCAATCTGACCTGTGGGAAAATTCCTTCCTGACCCCAAATATGATGACCAGTTAGACCCTGAACATGTGGGAAGACCCGCCAGGCAGATATCTGGAAAAGAATTCTTGTAGTAACTCAGAACTTCACCCCCTACACACATCTAGTGTCCTGTCTCCAGCCATTGGGGATTTTTGCTACAGGGAGTCGCCGATGGGCCACACGCCATTGTAGAGAGTCGTGTCATATCACCTCCTCCATAAACTTATTGTAATGAGGCAGCGTGGCTCCCCGCCGCCCCAGAGAGGGTCAAGCCCCTCCAGACACCAGAGTGGGCGGAGCCAGGAAGCTCTGAGCCCGCCCCTCAGAGGGACAGGCAGCGACCCGGAAGCATAAAGGCGGGCCCTCAGAGCTCACTAGAGGACCAGCCACCGGGGAGGCCAGATGCAGCCAGCCTAGCCCGTGACTCGGAAAACCCTGCGGCCCCAGGTCCATGCTGAGACTGGCCTGGCCTGGCCTGGCCTGACCTGACCTGACCTGACCTGCACCTGCCATCCATGGGAGTTGCTGGACCTGTCCTGCACCCACTACACAGAGGAGTTACTGGGCCTGCCGCTTGCCCACTACCCTGAGGAGCCCATGGTGCTGGACCCGCCGGAGAACACTGCCGTGACCCAAGTACCAGAAGGAGGGGAGTTAGGAAGTAAGCCGGGGGCAGATGACCCTAGTCTGGCTGTAACTCTGCCAGAGCCCATGTCAGTGTGTTGTGGTCAGGATCCCCACTGACCCAGCAGCGGGTTGTTTGCTGCTGCTAAGGCCCCGGGCTGGGACGCAGTGGAGTGGGAGGGCCTGTATCCCCCCTGCCACCCAACTTGTGGGTGGCAGTCTCCCCCTCTTCCAGGTCCTTGGAAGCCTGGGCTAATTCACACATGCTGTGTTGCTCAGCCCCTGCCTGAGGGCTTGAGCTATTGACTGTTGCCCTGCCGTGACCCAGGGCCTGGCCTGCGAACATTGGGCTATTTGCTCAGCCCCTGCCTGAGGGCCTGAGCTACTACTATTTGGTGCCCCACCCTGACTCAGGGCCTGGGCCTATGGTGCTCATTCCATTTATCACAAGGGTTGCCAAGGGAGACTCCAGTGGCTGGAAAAATTCCCCAAAGTCAACTGTGTGTAGCGAGCCAGTGTGGCTCCCCGCCGCCCCGGAGAGGGTCGAGCCCCAGCCTAGCCTCTTTACACTTATCAAGTTCAGTCTTGAAGCCACTTCAGTTTTTTTGCCCCCACTGAATCATAGAATCATAGAATATCAGGGTTGGAAGGGACGTCAGGAGGTCATCTAGTCCAACCCCCTGCTCAAAGCAGGACCAATCCCCAATTAAATCATCCCAGCCAGGGCTTTGTCAAGCCTGACCTTAAAAACTTCTAAGGAAGGAGATTCTACCACCTCCCTAGGTGCACCTCCACCACTGCTCCCCTTGGAAGCTGTTCCAGAACTTCACTCCTCTGATGATTAGAAACTTTTGCCTAATTCCAAGACTAACCTTGTTGATGGCCAGTTTATGATGTATTTGTTCTGGGGCCCACATTGATGCCTAACTTAAAAAACTCCTCTCCCTCCCTGGTATTTATCCCTCTTATGTATTTAGACAGAGTAATCATATCTCCCTTCAGCCTTCTATTGGTTACACTAAACAAGCCAAGCTCCTTGAGTCTCTTCTTACAGTTTAAATGATCTAGACTTTAGTTGTTCAGGCTATATTTTGGCAACTGGACATAGCACACTATTGCACAGGCATGTTAAGAGGAATAAACTGAGAGGAGAACTATTTGTGGGCATTCACAAACAAATGCATTTTCAAAACTTGTGGCTGCAGTTTTAGAGGCCAAGTTGAGACTAGCTGATATTTTGGCTTTTTTTTGTTATGTTAACAGTGGGCCATGTTCTTTGAATACCAGATGCACCCACAGCTGTGAGAGCAAGATTTTCATATGCAAAGTGACAACCAGAACATCTTAGCAAATTGTTTAACCAAGTAACATGGTGAACACATTGCTTCTGTCTATTGCTTTCACAACAAACTTCATTTCTGATCCAGCCTCGCTTCTGAGTGAAGAAATAGATGAACTGGTTCAAGAAGAGCTCTCTCTGCCTGAAAGGTCTTCTAAATTATAAAGGCTTGACACAGAAGTTGCATTTTAAAGTATTTGTTTCCTTGAGGACCCTTTGCAATCTACTACTGTAATCCAATATTTCTTGCTCCCTTCCCCACCAAAGGAAACACACAAGAGCATTTTCATACACAATAACTATAATGGTAGGCTGAAGACATTTGTAGGGCCCTGGATCAGATTGACTGATGTGCATTTGTTTCAGAATTATGATGCTTGTTTCAGAAACTGACATGAAAATTATGTTTTGTCCTATTAATACAGCAGTCTCACTCTCTGCCTACAATCTAATTTAGGGCTATTAGCTTAAGGAAGCACTAAGTCCGTACAACAATTTAAATACCTCGGTGTGGAGCTGTGATAGGAAAGTAGGTGCAGATGCTAGGAGCCATATGGCTCCTTGGTGTAAGTGGAGGGAATTGATGGGAATTCTTGGCAAAAGGACTATGTTGGTGTATTGTTCTTTTTTTGCAAATGAAAAGATAACTGAAAAAGCATTTCATTTGTCAAAAGCCCACATTAGGTTCTGCTTTCACGGCAACCAAGTTCTAATCTAGTTCACTGGACTTTATTCCTTATGGTCCTTGATACCAGTTGTAAACAGAGACATGAAGAGGTGTAGATGAAAAAGCACAATACAAATGAAGATCAGAATGTGGCAATTGACAGATATCAAGAGTTGTGTTTTCACAATGTGACAATGTTACTGCCGTGCCAGGAAACTATTGCCTATTGCCATTATTAAACCTGGCAGTTAAAACTTCTAGTTATTAGCAATTGGGAAAAACAGGTAAAATTTCCCTTCTGCAAGGCCAGTACCTGAGGTGATGTGGTTTGAGGTAGCAGTTTCATATTTCTGAGTGTGTGGAAGGGTCATGCGAGACCTACCAAATTTCTTTGGCCTCTTGGTTTAAAAAGAAAAAATCCAACAAAATAAAAGTCATATTGTGACCTTAAGAACTTCAATACCAACCAACAGAGGATTCACTGTTCTATAACAGCAACTCTGAGCAGGCCTGACAAATTCACTATAACATATTGCTTTCATACTATTTATTCATAAATAGCGCCTTGTAAATTATCAAATCAAAGTCAGGATCATGCTGGCTATTAATATCATTGTGAAATGTACGTATGGATTATCTTTAAAAAGTTATGTTTATATACTGAAAATGTGTCTTTATAGTTTGTATACAGGTGTTACTCTCCAGCAAAGGTGAAAGACTGGTTTGCCAGACAAAGGGATGTACGTTCACATGTCTGCCGAGGCTCATCTGTAGATGTAGGCTTGTAAGCCAAAACAATAGAAGCTCCATTTACATATCAGTCAACAAGGGGATTGGATGTCAATAGGAAGAAAAGAACAAGCCATGAGGACGAACTTGGCTGTGTGAAAAAAACAATGCACTTTGGGAAATATAAAAAGAAGCAAAAAGCCATTTTGGTATCCATTACTGAGGGAGCAAAAGGAACAGAACTTTTTGCATCCGAAAATGGTGGATCCCTGCCACGTGGGCTGGTGATGCTGGGAAAGATTGCTTTAGATAAGAAATTGCTTTCAACAGGGATTTTAGCGTGTTTAAGGGTCTAATAAGTGTGTTATACTTTTGTTTAGCCAGTTTCCAATATTCTCCCTCTCTACTCATTTGAATCTCTGTTCTTTGTTAAACTTATTCTCATTTTTATTATAATTACATCTCACTGATGTGGTACCAAGCAAAGTGTGACTCCTCAGTTGAATAAAACAAGCTGATGCATATACTGTTCTTTTTGGTGGACACCAAGCCTGGTAATTTCTGAATGTCCAGTGGTGGGCTGGACACTTCAGGGAGTGCTCTGAAGACTTGGGTGTTGGTGTGCACCTGGCACTAGCCTGCACAGAGAGGGCAAGGTCTGGAGATCTAGAAGTAAGTGTTTGTGGGGCCAGAGGCTGTTGGTTTCAGGAAGCTGAACCACAGCAGGGACAGACATGACCACATCACTCTAAGGACAAGTAATAGCAAGGTGACTAATAATCCTGGGTATCCCTGGGAGAGCATCACACATACCCCATCATCATTACCTAGGTAACTTGACTTGCCACTCAGCAAGCCAGTATAGGATAATTAATTTGACCTATATACACATAGGGATGGTTATATTGAAACAAAGTTTTTACCACTATCACCAAAACAGGCAAGGCACATCAGTTATATGTAACCTCTGGCCTTAACCTTACTGGCCACGCAACTAGCATCCTGAGCTCACACTGGATCCAATCCTACTCCTATTAAAAATGAGGACATAGGTCCCATTGACTACAACAGGAGCAGGTTTATGCCCTCCCTTGCTTTTTTTAATGACCACTGACCATCGGCTGGTTTCAAGATCCCAGCAAGTGCCCACCTAAGGTCACCAAATGGTTTCAACATTTGATGCCAGGACTTTTGTCAGAGTAGAAAGGGGGATGGTTTAAATGGGGATGGGATAACAGGGTTTTAGGAACTGGCATGAGAGGGGAAAAAATAACCAAGTGCCTCTTCTTCTTTTACTCCTCCACCCCCTTCCCACCACAATCTCCTTTGTAATAAAAACAAGAAAAGGAAAGGCTTTCATCTCTGTGCCTCATTCCCTTAATTGTATCCTCCCAAACCCGAAGCCCGCCTGTATTCTCTGCCACATACCTGCAGCCTCTATACCCTTAAGTTCCCACTGTTCTGTATTTTTCCTCTTTTATTTCTGCACTCCCTCCTCCTCCTCCTTGGTTTTCTGTGCCTATATTTGCCATGCTGGCCTCACTTTCTTCTCTGCTCATTCCTACTGCCACCCCTTCATTCAGTCTACTCTTTTCCTCTTCTCTCCCTAGCTATCATTCTCCTACACTCTCTCTTTCTCTCTCAGCCTTTTCTGGTTTCCTGAGGCAAGTGTGCCAGGGGAACAGAAAATAAAAATAGCTGCTTCTCCGTCCTATACACGCACCCATGAGACATCAGCCATTTGGCAGGCCTTGCTGGTAAGCTCCAGAGAAAAGGACTAGTGCTGTTGGCAAATCCAGCAGCCCAAGAGAGCTGGGGGATGAGAAAAGGGGATTGGTCCCTGCCTCCATCATATCAACAAGTACTACCAGACAAGTGCAAGGATGAGTGCATCCTTTCCATTGGGATAGCATTGCATGCGGCACATATTACTTTAAGATCATTAAGACTACTATATCACAATATCTGCCTCCTGTGACAAAGTGGGAAATTTTGTGTAATATTTTTATGAAGCTTATGTGTGCCTTACTTTCCCCTATATTTTACATGGCTACCCAACTGGGAAGAAAAGATCTAAATATGCTGTCAGGGCAAGTTAAGAGACATAGGTGTGTGTGTGTCACCTACCTATCTGAGCCTGAATGGGTCATCAAAAAGGACTGTCAGAGGCTGACCTCATATCAATGGGAAACCCAATCACCAGGACTTTGACATCTAGTAGCCAATGACCCAGAGGGAGGTGGATTACCTCCACCATTCAGCAGGCAAGCTGAGAAAAGACCCCAGCTAGAGAACAAAGGATTGGAAGGTGATGGATAAAATATTGGTTGCTGAAAGAAGCTGGGAACTCTCTCAGCTGGGAGCTAACTGAGAAGGTCAGAGCCTGAACATGTGGTTCACTATAGTTTGGCTGGGGCTCTGGGTAACCAGAAGGGACTCTGCTTTAACTTTGATTTCTCTACACTAACCTAAGAACTTTCAGACTGTGTGTACCAGGTGATCAATAAATGGTTAGCTCAATTTGAAAAGGCTGCCAGTGTCATTGTGACTACTCACGGAGAGCATTGCGCCCTGAAGGGGCACAGCACCAGCCTCCCACAGGGCTCTGGCTTTGTTGGATTCACATCAGGGAACATGGCCAGGGAATCCTGTATAGGGTTAGCTGGTGCCAAAGGTCCAGTCTTGGAGGCCATGGGCCTGCCCCTGTGGAACTGTGTTTGTCCTTGGAGCCCAGAACAGAAAAAAGGTCACTCCCAGGAGCCTGGTTACAGGCTGGGGCACAGATCTGACCCCGTCACTCTCTGACAGCTCCATAGCACAGAAAACTATTAAACCCTGAACATGTCTTTTCATTTAAATAATGTAAGGTGATAAGGAAATTTAGGTTAAATTATACTTATGTACTTTTAAACGTAACACTTGCCCTTTCAAGTTGATGTCACAAATCTTTCCCCTTGTTCATAGAAAAATGCTTAATAAATCTGTTAGCAAAGCTCGTGTGATTATCAAGACTCTGCACAATGAAAAACTAAGAGTAGGTGCTATCAAGCTAGTCATTACATATCCGCACCATAACGCACTCCAGGGACTGTGGTTTATTGGCAGTAGATGTGGAGAGAAAAACAGGTCGTTTGAGTATTATCAGCTTTTCAGCCAACATCAGGCTGAGTTTGCCTAACTCTCTTCTTCCATGTTACCCTCTTTCCCCAGACACCATGTGAAACAAATGCAATTGAGTGCTTGTTCTGAGTGGCTTTTTCATTACACGTACAAACCTGATGTTAGCGCCTGATGGAGCAGCAGCACTGGAAGACCATAAACTGCTCATTACTTTCTGGCAGTGAAATCAGTGTTGTGTTTTAGTCTATGCTGGGAGGTGAAAACATATCCAGCACCAGCACTGTGCTTCATTGACCTGAAGATTCACAGGCCTCATCAGGAACAGAGATTTGTTTTCCTCAAGGGAAATGGTAGGTTATTCTACCCAGAAATCCAGAAACCTTAGGAAATGGGATAGTTATCACATTATTTCATCTACTAAATGTAAAATTGAGACACGCTCCCACTGATGTCAATAAGACTTCCCATGTGCTGAAGTTTTAATGACAAGCAGTTATTCTATAGATCAAGGATTGGATTCATGACGGTTTCATCAAGTCATACTGATACAGGGTGCAAGTGATTTCAATTACCTTTTTGAAAACGGTGACTGAGAGACTCATTAGTAAGTCTCTACTGTGTGGTAAAATAGATTTCTGAGATTTCAGAAATATATTCAGGGCCAAATAAGCTAAACCTGCAATGTTGCTGTGACTATGGCTTATATACCCAAAACATTACAGTTGACACCCACAGATCCCACTTGTACTCAGTTTGCACACATGGGTTGGGGTATCCTCTCCCAGGGTCTCCTCATGCTGAATATTCTATTTCATTCTATTAGAGTCTCACTGTTCTGGCAAAATGCCAACAAGAAGTTCCTTATCTAAGGCCTGATTCTGCATGGTATTGAGTGCCCCCAGCTTCCATTAGAGCTAATAGGAACCAAGAACACTCAGCAATTATTCTTCATGGGTAAAGTCTGGGGGCCTAACTGAGATGGGAGGGGGGCTCATTATGCATGGCACTGTACAAACAGCATTAAGGACAGTTCCTGCCCAAAAGGATAAATATACAAGACAAACCGGGGAGGAGAGGACACAAGGTAGAGAAAGGCGGTGAAGTGACTTGCTCAAGGTTACCCAGTGAGTCAATGGCTTATATGGGAATAGAATCTGGTGTCCTTGCAGGGTAAGACCCCAGGTGTTAGAATTTTTAACACCAGTTGGAATGTGAATAACTCCTGTAAGAGAGGGAAAGGGTTAAAAATGAAACCTAAGTTGGCATGCCATTGAGGGGAAAACAATGTAGGAATTATAACAATATTAACAGAGAGGTGGAAGGAAAAATACATACTTCTAAATGTGTCATTTATTACCAAACATAAGAAACTTAATATGGTCTTAGCTCCCTGGTTCAGTAATATGATAACCCCTGAAAGTGGTAATACAAGAGTTAAACTCTCCAGACACATTCCTCATCCCTCTCTTTTACCCAATATCTAATTTCAAAAACAGATATTCTCTCCCTTGTGTTAGAAAGCAAAATGTTCCTCTCCAAACCACATCTTTAAAAACAAGAAATCAGAGCCAAACATTTCTCTTTCTAGGACCCTAGAAATTCCCTTTAATTAAATTCCAGCTCAGGAGACCTCACTAGTATGTCTAGACAACCACTGGCCTTCTAGCTAAACAGATTTCACATAATTGCATCAGGAGACAGTGCATGGGCAGCGGAGACTGCTTAATTATGTGTTAAAGAGCTTAAAAAATAAACTTTTTCCTTGAGACAAAGTTGGCATTGTACAATTCACCTTACTACCCAAAACTAAGTTGCATCACAAGTACCGCTACAAAATGCTTCATTGTTAATTGCATTCAAGGTACATAATTTATTTCATGTAGGATCTGTAGATAGATTACTGTAGGTTGAAGAAGGGAACAAAGGCAGAATTTTAGAGATAACGGTGAAACTGTGATTCAAATGATATGGCACAGGCCGCAGAAAGAAATTCTAGAAGTCACTTAGGGTGCCTCAGCATTTAAAGCTTCTGCTCCCAATGAGAAAGTTACATGGGCAGTTGTAACAAGGTAAGGAAAAAAGAAAGAAGGGAGCATGGCAACCAAGGAGTTTAGGGAGTAGAGCTGATGAACAAGTTATCCCCCTACCCTGCCACCCTGCCCCACAAACTCCTGCAAACAAAAATTAAAATCTTTAAAAAACATTTTCAATTACAATAAAGTTTCAGGTATTTTCTAAAATAGTGAAAGCCCCAAAATATGTCAATTTTCAACCCAAAATAAAAGATATTTTAGTTAAAAACCAAACCAAACCACTAGTTTTCAGTTACCAAAAACTAAAAAAGAAATCCATGAAGACTGAATTTTTTTTGCCATTAAAATTCCTGTACAGTCAAAGTAAAGAAGGGGGTTGATTTTTTTCCCTGCATTAGGGAGCGAGATGAGAGATGGAGAGTGACTAAGCAGAGCGCTCTCTCCCTTTGTCCATTCCAGCATTGGAGACTTTCTGACATGTCCTCCTATATGATGTTGGTAGCTTAACCATGGCTGAAAGTGAGCTCCATGGGTTTACTCCTAAGCCATCTCCAATCCTGTTACCCCTTCGACCCATTTTCCCCTTTTCATCATTCGGGCCTGCAACCTTGGGTCCTTTCTTTGAGAGCTCCCCACTTCACACTACCTATCCCAATTGTGACCAAGTGACTCTTCCTCTTAAACCACATATGGAATATCTGATCCTTGGGCTTGTTGTGCTGCCACTTGCAGGCTGCAGCTCCTGCTCCAATGCCCCTTCCTCTCCAGGTGCTCACCAGGCCCATCCCTGAACAGATTCTCTGAATATGGCCCTTGCTCTTCTAGCCATGTGGCCTGCTCCAGCAACCAGGTCTGTTCCTGCTCCTCTGCTGAAGTCTTCTCTGGTGCTGTCCCTGTCCCCTCTGCCTCCAGTCTAAAAATCATATCACCCCTGCTCAGCAGCCCGTCATGCACGACGGTGAGCTCTGGATTTGGGGGCGGGGTGAGGACCTGGTCAAACTCCAAATATTAAGGGCAGGGAGATGGAGACTTGCTGTTGCTATCTTTACCTGGCAAAAGGCGCCCTCCAGGATTTTAATGCACTCCCTGCACTGGACTGCTATCCAGCTGATCCCTACCTCTGCCAGCCACTAAGACATGCTGTCGTACAAGTCCAGAGTTTGGGTGCTATGAATTAGAGACCCCCTCACTGCCAACTGGTAAAGGGCACACCGTAACATAACTCCCATCAAGCCTGACACCCTCATTACCCCAACTTACTGTTGTCATAAGCTGTATCTAGAAGGCGTTATGTAAGGTGGCACATGCAAACTGATAACATGCTAGTCATTAATATTATTGCATGATGTATGTACAGGTGATGAATAAAAATTATAGGTGCTTGCTGGAAAAACATTTCGAAAATGTGTTTGGCAGGCAGTGCATAAGTCCAGCGGTTCTAGTCAAAGGAATGTTGTTTTGCCAACTTGATTGTGCATCAGTGTAAAATAAGCAAGGTGAGATCAAAGAGAATGAAAAGCACATTTACATGTAAAGTAAAAAAAAAGCCATCAGGCAGGCAAGTGGGGGAAGATGACCACTTAACAATCTCAAGGGAAGATGGAGACTGCACCCCCAGGAAGCCTTCCTGACTCTTGAAACAGGGTCAATGAACTTTGGGAAGATATAAGCAGAGGCAAAAAGCCATTTTGTTATCCATCACCTAGGAGACAAAGGGGAAGCAGCACCCTTCGAGCTCATGAAAAGTGGATCCTCTTGGCTCAGGAGGCAAAAGTAGCTGGAAACAGACCATAGGTGAGAAATCTGCTTAGGGAAAATCTTAGACTACAAATTAAGTCAACCTGAAGCCTGGTCTACACTACAGAGTTAGATCGACATAAAACAGCATACGTCAGCCTAACTCTGTATGCATCTATGCTAAAAATGTAGCTCTCACCGAAGTGATTCGCTCACTACACCAACTTAATAACTCTTGACTTTCTCCTTTGGACATATTCTGTGGTATGTGAGTGCTTTGCTGTAGATCAGTGGTCCCCAAACTTTTCATGGTCGCACTCCCCCCACCCTTGTCCCTGTCTGCACTCCCTTCTCCACCCAGAGGTGGGGCCAGGACTGAGGCAGCAGCTCTTGGGGGGGAGGGAGAGGGCATGGACAGGGGTAAGGAGGCCAAAGCTGGAGCCATAGCTGGGGGTGGGTCTGGAACGGAGCCATGGCCAGGGGCAGGGCTGGAGCCGGGCTGGGAGTGGAGACACAGCTGAGGGCTGATGCTGGAGGCGGGGCTGAGACGGGTAGTGGAGCCATGGCCGGGCCACAGTGGGGACCAGCAGCCAGGGCCACAGGCGGGTGCAGAGCTGGCAGAGCACCAGTCGGGGTCCCAGGCTGGAGGCGGGGCTATGGCTGGGGGCAAGGCTGGAGCAGAGCTAGGGGTGGAGCAGGGCTGGGTGGTGCTCTGTCCCTGTCCCTGCCCCCCCCCCCCGAATGTTCCTTTCACAGTTTGGGGACCACTGCCGTTAGATAATAGATTTCATGGTGTGTTTGAGGTCGTTACTGGATCTATGAAGGTACGTCTGATGATCCATGGGTGTCTTGTACATAGTTGTCTGTAGGTTTCCATTGCTCAAGCCGTTTGTGATCTCCAGGAAGTTGAAGCTAGTATGGGAGTGTTCCAGAGAGAGTTTAATAGACAGGTAGTGGTTGCTGAAGTTGTGGTGGAAATCAATGAGGGAATTTAAGTTGTCTGTCCAGAAGATGAAAATATCATTGATGTATCTCAGGTATATCATTGGTTTTGTGGTGCATTTGTCCAGAAATCCTTTTCCAAGGTGGCCTATGAAGATGTGGGTATACTAGGGAGCCATCCTAGTATCTGGGGCTGGACAAAGTGTTTTCTGTTGAATGTAAAATTGTTATGGATGTGGGATGAAATGGATGAGTTTGGAGATGTATTTGGGGTGGATATCTGAGAGTTGTCCATTGTCTTGTAAATATTTAAGGCAGGCAGCGATGCTGTCATTGTGAGCCATTGCGGTGTTTAGAAAAGTGACATCCATGGGGGTGAGGATGCTTTTCTGAGGAAGTTTGTAAATATTGTTGAGTTTGTGGAGGAAGTCAGTTGTACATTTTGCTGTGACGCTGGGGGTTCCTTTCTCAGAATGAAGAAGAGCCCTATGTAAGCTTGAAATCGTGTCTCTCTCACCAATAGAAGAGGGTCCAATAAAAAGATATTACCTCACCCACCTTGCCTATCTAATATCCTGGGATTGACACAGCTACAACTACACTGCACACAACCTTTGTCTAAGAGCTGGTCGATGCAACAGAGTTAGATTGACAGAAGGCAACTTATGTCGACTAACTCCGTAAGCGCCTCCACTAAAATGTAGGTCCCACCGATGTAACTTGCCCACTACACCAACTTAATAACTCCACCTCCATCAGAGCTAGTGCGGATATGTATTCTCAAACTGGAAATTACACCTTCCAGCTCTAGTGTAAAGTACCCTACATGAGTTGAGGTGATGACAGTAATTTACAGATCAGAAACTTCACTAGAGTACTATAGTTATCAACAAAACAAGCATTACAAACCCAGGAAACTCAGAGTTAAAGGTCAGTCTGAAAAGAAATTCCAACATGTCAAGGGATGGAAATGCACAGTTAACTTCCCTAACAACCTTGACTCTGCCCTATAATGACACCACAAAAATAATTTTAACTGTCAGCGTAATCTAATTTGGGGCATGGAGAGGTCATGGTTGGAGAAAAATAAGTGGGGAGTGTTACCAGATTTGCCCGTTCCTTTGAGGTATGCTCATTTATTAGGGTTACTCTTCTGGGGGAGGAAGGGTTCTGTAATTCTATCAATGTACTGCTTGTGTCACTTATGTGTTCATATGAAGCTCTACTTCTCTCTTCTGCAAGTCACCTCCCAATGGAGCTATCCTACAGGACCTAGGTTCCCCAGGGCAGGGTTCTTCCAGCCCCAGAATCAGATGGAAACAAACACACACACACACACACACACACACACATACACACAGCAAGTCTGAGTGGACCGGGTCAATCAGCACTCTCAAGCTGCCACCCTTATATGCCCCAGGACTCAATAGGCTGGGCCAAGTAGCACTTCCAAGCTGCCACTCTCGCATGTCACCGGTATCGCACTAGAATAGAGTAAGCCTGAGCAGACTGGGTCTAACAGCACTTCCAGGTTGCCACCCTTATATGCCCCTGGACTCAGTGGACTGGGTCAAGCAGCACTTCCAAGCTGCCACCCTCGTATGTCAGAGGTTTAGCACGTCCATACCCCCACTTTCACATCACAATTGTTCTGGTAGTAACCCACTTGATGAGCAAACCCCACAGTATTTTTGGGTGCTACAGGGATCTTTAGCTTAGGTAAGAGAAGGGTTGCTGCAGAGTAAATGGGGAAGCCAGAAACACAAAAGAGTAAAGTTCAGAGAGAGAGGGAGGGAAGCAACCAGCTTAACCCTAAAAGTTATTTATTGAATAATAATGATAACCACACAAGGAGAGCCTAAACCAACGTAATAGTTACATTATTAAAGATCACAAAAGTCATATATAGACAACTATACCTGATCAAACAAGTCAGGGTTAGAAAGTTAAACCTGAGGTAGAAAAGCAAACAGAGAGAGAGAGAGAGAGAGCTGGGATATTACCACTACATTAAGCTAGAACTGGTTGGGGTTCCCAGGGGATGGTGGTAGCTCAGGGTCCTGAGTGCTGGAGACAGGCAGAGCCCCCAGCATGATCAGTCAGGAGAAGATGAAATCCCAGTGGAACTGATGCAGAATTTGGATCTATGCATCAGAACACTTACTTGAGTATGGGTAGGTTTTTTTTGTAGGGAAACAGCAATGGTTCAAGAGGGAACACTAGATTTGTTTATGGGTAAACTGATGACTCAAGGGTTTTCTTTAGACTATACAATAGGTGCTGATCACTCTTGGGTAGGGGTGGTATTCCTTCCATGGAACTCCCAATGCAGTTAGGCAGCTTCAGTATTTTGGATATCAATCAAGGATTCATTACTAGAATTGGTCTGATAACTGCTGAGCTGGGTGTGTGCTGGCATAGGTTCATTAACATCTGGAGCAGAGATCCCCCAGGATGCAGTGCTTCCCTGCTTTTCTGGTCCCAGAGTTCAGTGCGGTTCTTGCCTTGGAATCTCTGTTCTCCATTCTGTATGCTAATGGAGATGCCTCCCTGTCCCATCTTTGATGCAGATGAGGCTAGGGGAGTTGCCTTAATCCTATCACCCTTGTCAGGAGGGGTCTAGGTGTGTCTCCCACCTCCCTTCACTGCTCTCTGCAAGTCTTTTTTCTGATCGGCTTTGGTTCAAGCAGAGGTTGGGGGGGGGGGGGGTGTCCTTCATGAGTCAGGCTGGATACTGTGCCCTTGTTCCCTAAGTACACATTGCTGACTGGTAGCAGGATGGTGAGGGGTAGCAGTGGAGAGCGGGGATACGGGAAGATCAGCAAGTGACCACTGAACCTTTAAGAGCAACAATAGTTGGGCCAGGTATATTTACCCATGAGAATCTGGTATAGTCTTGAGAGCTCTAACAGTTTCTCAGTCAAGATATTCTGATGAATGCACTGCAGGGGGGTATTTAAGATTCTATGCTGAATCTTTAGCAGAGAGCTTTTTCTTGGTAAGTGAGCATGCTTGGCCATGTGTTCTCTCATAGATTTTAAGGTCAGAGGGTCATGGTAATCTAGTCTGATCTCCTGCACATTGCAGGCCACAGAACCTCACATACCCACTCCTGTAATGGACCCCTAACCTCCGGCAGAGTTACTGAAGTCCTCAAATCTCTCATTTGTATTTTCTAAGTGTTGTCCCATGTCACCATTTTTATAACCCCCACTGAAACAAAATGAATAACTGGGCTTCTCACTTGCATACCATATGAGAGGCAGCAAACAGCTTCTCTGGGCCATAGGAAATCAATCCCACCCATGGAGGACAGACAGTTTCCCTCAAGGCATACTCATCCTAAAGTAATTTGAAATGATTGCAAAAGTTGCCCATTCTCTTCCTATAACACTAATCCTAATGACTGTCACAGGCTTCTACTGCCTGCCTTGTGTTAATCTGGGCAACACACTCCGATCTCACTGTCTAGCAGTTTTTTCAGAATGCACTCAGTTGTTCTATTGTTTCCAGATACATTTAGCATGATTTAAGACACAACAATAACAAAAAAAGAAAAGGGAAATGTGAATACAGCAGAATTGCAGCTGTGGGTAATTCAGTAGCAAATAAGTGCTAATTGACTCAAAAAAGTGTTCTGAGGCCATGCTGATGTGGCAACAAAAATGCTGCTCAATGCAGTTAAAAATGTGTAGTCATCCATTTAAAATAAGAACAAAAGATTAAATGGCATACAAGTCCTTCTCAAAAGTTGGCTGCTATAATTTTGTCATCAGCTAGAATTGAATTATTAAAAAAGACAAATTCAGTTGTGAAGAACAAGCCAATCCATTCCCTCTTTTTAATGCCCTGAGACGTATGACTGCAGCATCCAAAGCAAATGGCCAAAGATAGGGTAGCCTCCTTGAATTTCATTCGTCAGGCTGCCTTTGAGTGATTTATCCTCTCGCTATGCCAGCCCATAGCCACCAATGGAAGTGCAACTGTGCTTAGCATGGGCATAATCTGATTTTTTTTGTGAAGTCAGGCTGTGCCAATGACACAGCTGTTCACTACAAAAAAAAAAAATCTCCTCCTACAAAACATGACAGTTTAGTTCCCTTTGTGATGCAGTTTTGTGGCGGTTTTATTTGGCTGACAAGAGTTTAATGGGTTTTAGGTGTGGGCGCTGCTTTTTTCCCATGATTTATTGCTTCTTCTTCCCCATAATACACACAGTTTCATAAACATTTTTCCCTCTTTTTTGAATCGCTCTACCCGACGAGCTCTTTCGCCTGCTCACAGAAGGCAGCCACCTGGCTCCAGTGCTCTGGGACACAAAAGTGGGTTCTGCCAATGCTACTGGCAGCACGTGTGGCACAGATGGCATATCTGAGTGGGAGATCAGGACCTCTTCCTCAGTGAAAGAAGTAGTACTGTGCTTGAGGGTGGCATAATCCCTCAGGCATCAATGACTCCTCCCCTTTCAGCTCCACTCTACATCTTAAAGCCATAATTTGGTCCTCAGAATGCAACTCACAAAGTTGGACTGTGGTATATACAAGAGGAGTCAGAGTCCACACAACCCAATACAAGGACCTGGCTTTCCGAGGGTGCTAAGCATCTGCAACTCCTGTCCTGAGAATCAATGGTATAAACTCTATTAATTTAATTTTGTGCCCCTCAGTATTTTGTATATGTAATGTCATCAGATCCCATTTGGTGGCGGCTGGATCAAACCTGGGACCTCTTGAGTTTAATGCATGAGCTAAAAGGCATGTCTCTCTTAGGCAAGGCTATAGCAGGTTCATCAACCTGTAGCTGGTCTCGCTGCCACTAGAGGGAAACAGTGCTACGCCAAGCAGGCATGTGTTACATATAGCTCTAATCACACTATCAGTTCTTATCACCAGGTAAAAGTAAAGTTCCATTCTCCATCAAGAAGTGAGCAAACAAAGGCCAAGGTCTTAGCTGATGACGTTGGTTTTATCTTCCTCCCCAAAGCGTTTCAGATCTGGCAAAAAAAGGTCAAATTATTGAGCTGTGTGGATGCTGCACAAATGCAGCAGCCCAAAATCAGTTGCACTGCAAACTTGCTTTATTTTGCTCTGCCACAATCAGTCCTTTAAATGAACAAAACAATGGAAGTTATACCTGAACATCAGAAGGCCATCTGTATGCATCATCTGTCAAACACAGCCTCCCCCCATCAGAGCTAAGCAAATAAATGCTCCCTGCCCCTGGAGGACTCCTGTATCCTCTTTCAAGAAATCTGCTGAGCAGTAAAGAGACAATACGTTATTCCCCGGATCTGGGAATGCTGCAGAGACAGGGAATATAAGGGATGGGTGAAGAAGAAATATTTTATTGGTGTTCATATAGCACCTTCAGTTCACATAGTGCTTTCGAGACATGTAAAACCATTATGTCTTTGCACCAAAGAACTTACAATCTAAGGGACCATCTGCAGTACAGTTTTTACTGTGTTTGTAGCCTAGTCACAGCAAGATTGGCTTTTGGCAGGTCCAAGCAACTCACCTTTCCTACACGTACCATCAGTGGCCTTAGGGATGAGCCACTCAGGTGACCACTGGGGGCACCATGGTCAGGAGAGCGCTGCACAGCAGTGCAGAGGTGCGCACTGCCGGTGTAGTGTCAGAAACTGCTCCCGGCTGGCAGGGGAGCACTACAAACTCCTGGAGGCGACACGTGGGGGCAGCACCCAGATTTCTCAGTGCTTCCTTCCAGCAGAGGAATGGTCGTGGGGGGGGGGGGGGGGGCGGGACAGTGAAGCACAGATACTGCTTCCCTGCAATGTTCCTCCATGACCCCCGAGGGGCCTATTTGGTGGAGGGAAGCGAGGAGCAACTCCAGGGCTCCCAGGATCCAGGTCACGTTTCCCACTTGGGCTGTGCTGTGAGGCATCAGGAGCTGCTGCTCTCCTGCCCTCTCCTCATGCAGCCCAGGTGGAGAAAGTGACCTGGATGCAGGAAGTCCTGACTTTGCTCCTCCCCACACCCAACCTCCAAGGGGTGTGCAAAAAAGCAGCATTGGGTGGGAGAGTGAGCAGCCATGCCAGCTGCTCTGTGCATCCGGGTCAGTTTCTCCGTGTGGGTGTACGAGGGGTGTGCAGGGGTTAGCGGTGAAAGGGGCACAGTGCAGGGCTTAGGAGCACAGGAGGGGAGTGCAGGGGTTGGGGCAAATGGGTGGTGGGGAGTCTTGAAAAATCAGGCCCTAAATCACCAGGATACAAAATTAGAATTGTAAGGGTCAAGACCTAAATGAGCAAGTCTGCAATAGGAGCATACGTTTGTCCAGCATGCAGCAGGGGGCACAGTGCTACAACAGTTCAAATGTAAGTGAAAACTAAGAGTTGGTCCAAGATAAACGCAAGGCACAGTAATCTCTACAGAGTTGTATTAAGCCTCAAGCCTTGTACACCCCCACCCTACTCACAAGTGTACAGTGAAAAAAAGTGGCAGGGCATATGACAGGAGCAGGATTTAAGAGTCAGAGGTTTATCGTGCCATTGGAGTACTTAGCTAGGCACTCCCATCTTAGCTGGACAGGAGTAAATTGGCAACCATGCAACAGCACTCAATTTAATACAAGAGTGGGTTTCTCTGCACTCCTTGTCCTGTCACTAGTTGTATCCAGGTGTTTACAGCTTTATTATACAAATGCTCAGCACCTGGCTGGGTGGTATTGTGCTTTTAGAGCTAAGTCTTGGGCCCAGTGATATCAACTGAAGTTCTGTCTATTAACTTCAGTGGGACCAGAATTTGGCCCTAGGCTCAGTTATAACCTCAGCTACATGGATGCAATTTGTACTGACCTCACTGAAGTTGCAACCCTATGCCCAAGGTCAGAATTGAGCTCTTAATATAAAACATCTCAGTTAAAAAACCCCTATCATGCACATTAACAAATGTCTTCGAGTATGAAACCCTGCCGTCTCTTGCCCGCCTATTTGTATAACACAGAAGGCCCACCACTAGCACTCTAGAGAAGACCTAGGTGCCTGATCCAAAGCCCAGTAAATAAAATCTTTCCATTGACCTCAATGGGCACTGGGTCAGATCTTTAGGGCTTATACTATGACTTGGCCTGTGTGCCCATGCATAGGAGCAAGGGGGCCTAAAGTGACCCCTTCGTCCCCTGAGCAGCCTACCCATATCAGAGCTCACAATGTGGGGGCAGAGCAGGCACTCATGGGACACTATTCTCCCACCTGAATTGGTGGGCAGGGTATGGAGGAGCACCTCCTCACCCCACCCCACCCCGCCCCCAAATGTGCAGGCCAGCACAGCAAAGCCAGCATGTTGTAGGAAGTAAGCTGTGCATGCAGTAAAGGGGAAGCAGGGACCAAACTGCATCGGAGTCACAAGTCAGTTCCCTGCTCTGCTTCTAGGGCACATCAGCTATGCACTGGCATTTACTCGGGGCAGATTGCAAGGTGCCAGTTTAACCCTTAGTGAATAGCAGAACCTTAGGAGTTATGAGAAAACAACCCATTATTCCTGGAGTTTATTAGAAGGAAACTGCCTAAATGAGGTGTAGCACATGCATGCACTAGAGAATAGACCATGAAATTCCATATCATAAGTATACACAGTGCAAAGTGCTTTCACTCCAGCTTCACTATAAAAACTCAAAATGTATGTAGTTATCCTAGAAAGAACCACTATTTTATACTGATCATTACCAAAAACTATTTCACACTAGAGATTTACTACATTAAACAATGTTCAAGGTCCAGATATCAAGCCACTGTATGAAACGCTATAGATTTTGGAAACTGCTTCAGTGCCATGACAGGAAACTGTAAATAATAAAATAAAGCAATTCTTTCCAATGAGTCTGCTTTTGCAGTGGTTTCATTTGATTTCTTAGTGCCTACAAGGTCTTTAACCAGAAACTGCCATGCATACAGTACAGAATCATGTAAAATACATGCAAACTATAGCATGAGCAACCACCACCACCACTTAGATTGCAAAGCTTCAATTTTAAGTCCATTATTCAAATGGTTACAACTTTGCAAGATATTTGCCTTTTCAAACTCCTACCTTTCCCTCCCCCACCCCTGAAATGCTCAGTGACCCAGCCATTTTTGAGGGTGGAAAGGCAAAACAAAAACAAAAAAACACATTTCCTCATACGGGAAAAATCCTTTTGACTTTTTTAAAACCAGGACTATAGCTGGAATCGTAGAATATCAGGGTTGGAAGGGACCTCAGGAAGTCATGCCTGAGGTTTGACAGCTGAATTTTGCGTGGAAATATTCCTCACTAAAGAGCTGTACACATTCTTGTTTTACAGAAAGTTTTTCATTAGAAAAAGGTTATGCGTGTTCGCATAGTAAAACACACTGAGCGTGCATAATGTCTCCCCCGCACCCGTCCGGCTAGAACACACCTAAGGAATGATGCACTGATTGCATGCCTAGTTATAGCTCCCCAGTAAACTGTTAAGTCCCCAGAATGGCTCCAAGCCAGCCAGGACAACTTTGCAAGGCTATGTTAAACGGGACCCACTTTCCTCTTTTTGTTGAGGAAAAAAGTATCAAATCCTTCATCCAGTGCCATCCACACAAGTTTACACAGCTGATACTAAATGCACAGGGCTATACCCTGCCAATACATGAGCAAGCATGCAAGGCAGAAGAGGATATGAAAGCAGTAGTACATATATGTACCATGATGCAGAAGATTGCACTATAGCAGATATGCCTAGTCAACATGACCAGACCTGAAGAGCACCCCCAAGAGCTGCTTTCCAGGAGAAGTGGAGCCAAAAATCGACTGACCAAATATACCGGCATCCAAAGCACAATCATGTTGCTCCTGCAAGAAGGAACAGCAAACAGCGCCTCATACCATGGAGAGAGCCCCCGACCGAAAAACGTGGCAACGTGCCTGGAGATATCTCTAGTACAGGGCTGGGAAGGGGTGAGGGCTCTGGTTGGGGGTGTGGGCTCCAGGCTGGGGCCAGAAATGAGGAGTTCAGGGTCCAGGAGAGGGCTGGGGATGGGGTGTGAGGGCTCCGGCTGGGGGGTGCGGGCTCTGAGGTGGGGCTGGGAATGAGGAGTTTGGGGTGTAGAAGGGTGCTCTGGGCTGGGACCGAGGGGTCCAGAGGAAGATCAGGGCAGGGGGTTGGGGTGCGGGAAGGGGTGCAGGCTCTGGCTAGGGGTGTGGGCTCTGGGGTGGAGCTGGGAATGAAGAGTTTGGGGTTCAGGAGGGTGCTTCAGTCTGGGATTGAGGGGTTCAGAGAGCAGGAAGGGGATCAGGGCTGGTGCAAGGTGTTGGGGCATGGGGAGAGGCTCAGGGGTGCAGGCCCCGGGCTGCGCTTACCTCAAGCAGTCTCGGAAGCAGCAGCATGTCCCTTCTCTGGCTCCTACACAGAGGTGTGGCCAGGCAGCTCTGCACACTGCCCCATCCGCAGGCACTGCTCCTGCAGCTCCCATTGGAGCGCTGGAGGGCGCCATTGGCGCATGTAGGAACCAAAGCGGGGCCACGCCACGGCTTCCAGGAGCCGCGTGGAGCGGTCCCTGACCCTGCTTCCCGTCTGGAGTGCAGCAAGCCCCAGACCCCACTCCCCAGCAGGAGCTCAAAGGCTGGATTAAAACAGCTGGCAGGCCGGATCCAGCCCACGAGCCCTAGTTTGCCCACCCCTGCTCTAGTACCAGACACGCTTCCTAATATAGATGGCTACATGTCACTGCCTGCACTATGCAAAATGTTGGCTGTAAGGCCAGGATTTGGCCTATAATGCACTACTTTTTATTTTTGGTACAATAAAAAACAGACAGTGTTCAAAATGAGCGAGATCTGAGCTCTGCACCTTTCCCCTCTCCCACAGGAGCTCAATACCAAGAGGAAACTGAAGTGTACGGTGGTTTCACTTGGACCAGAGACTATCCTTTATTAACTGCCTTTCACCTAGTATGTCACAGACTATGGGCCTAATCTCATAATTTTTGCTCACACAAATAGTTCTTACCCATGCAATTGGTCCCATTGAGTTCAACAGGACAACTAATGTGAATATGAGTTGCACGATTGGGCCCGGAATCTGTTATATAACCTATAAACACTCTTTACATTTGGATTCTTATTTTCCAGATTTTATGATCATTAAACGTTAAGGAGCAATCAAGCCGAGCCACAAATCTGCACTGCAGATTCTGAGACAGGGAGAAACTCCAATTGTTTCATGTCTTGGAAAAAGTCTGGCTCAATTTTCTCCTCACCTTTTTGGTCTTCCCTTTTATTTCACCAAGGGTAAAATCCACCCCCTTTTGGAGTGTCTAAGCGATGCATTGATTGGTCTTGTACTCTCCCTCGGCACAGGGGTGAATTTCACACTTAATCCTCCACCCGTAAAAATAGGAAGGAAAAGAAAAATATATTTTGCCTTCAACTTTTAGATTTAAGTTGCATGCAGTGTTTCAGGTAAGTTAATTTTAATTGCACTTCAAGACAGACTGTTTTCAGTTTTTATGTTTGGGTATAAATGGAAATGTATCCAAAGTAAATCAAAATGTTTACCCACTGTATATGGAAATCATGCTTCCTCTCATCACAAAAAACCATCCACAATCCCAGAACAGCTGGATGTTTTTGCTCGTAGAACTACTGAAACAATTAATCTTGACAGTTAAATCCTACTGGTACCACCACCCTCCCCACACACATTGAGATCAATGTGGAAGGTTCACACTTATCTTAAAGATACTTTATTTGCTGTCTCAGTGAGTTGAATCCTCTGGTCCAGCCAAGATGCAATTACACCATTTTGTCAGCCAGGGATCTCCACGGTTTAGCGACACCACCGCTACTCCTCCTTTTTCCTGCAAGCTGTGTGCCAGTTTTTGAGAGAAGAACATTTTAATATAGAAACCATGTAAAATGCCCTCATTTCTACATGATTTGCATGTAAAAATAGCTGAAATTTTAGAATGAAAATGTATGGCAAGTGAAATCATGCACACTGAAATAGCAAGAGACTTTAAGAGAAATTTTGTGGGGAAAAAAACCTGAAATTCATACACATCTACTCAGGAATTGTATGATGTCTTATTCAGAAGACAATCCTTCCTCAAGCAGCACAAGAAATCTGCAGAGCTAGTGCAGTTAGTGATGCTAGCTTCTGCAAAAGGGCAATTTACAGGAAGAGCCATAGCCCCGACCCCACTCCACACTAGCCAGAAAAACTCGCAGCGCATGGAAAGGAGCTCAGTTTGCACCCTCTTTGAAAAGCAGTACAGCAGTTATACTCCTGAAATCTCCGGGAGACACTGTGAACTCCACGGAATGAGCTGGCTCTGCACTACTGTCTACTACAAGGTTGTGATTCTATGGGGCTACCGTTGGGTATGGTCTGTGGTCCCAGCCAAGGTACAGGGAGTTGATCCTGAGTGATTCTTTCTGCACAAGAGAGCCCAGAGGATAGTTTAGGGTTATTTTTATTTTATCAATGGCTCGTGTAAGGGTTGTATTTTTTTTCACAAGATTAGATGTTGTCACCCTTCCTGTTCAGCATACAGATGAGTCCATTAGAAGGGTTACTGGGTAGACATGGGCTACTGTCCATTCAGTAGGCTGATGGCATTCTGCTTTCTGTCTATTGGGTCTGATCATGGAGGCGTGGAATGACTTTGAAGGGAATAAGGGCCAGCTGGTTTAATCTCAACCCCAGCACTGAGCTAATGTTGGCAGGTAAGGGACTAGAAAGCAGCAGAAATGGTAGAGCTATTATTCACATACCCGACTAAGGAAGTACACCTGCCATTTGTCACATATGTTTAGAATATGGAGGGTCTTTCTGGATCCTTTTCTGCACCTAGATATTCAAGGAGCAGCTGTATCCAGTCAAGCTTTTCTCCATCTATGCCTGGGCAAGTAGAGAGTTACCCTTTCTTTCAGACATGAACCTTGCCCCAGTTATCTATGCCTTTGTCTCTTTGGATTAGATAACTGCACTGTGTTCTTCATAGAGCTACATCTTAAGACCATTGGGAAGCTTAATTTGATGTAGAATGGGGGCAGATGCCAATTTAAATGTTTCTTATGGCTTATTATACTCATGAACCACATTGCTCATTGGCTTCCAGGTAGTTTAAATTGTTGAATTTGACCTCAAAAGCCCCATATGGGCCTGATTATGTGAAAGGCATCTCAGTGTATGGTATCGCCACAGATGGGATCAACAGTGGCAGTTAAGCCAACAGGTCTGCGGTTTATAAGGAAAGAGAAGTGGTGGCAGGGTGGTTTTTATCCTACCTGCCCATTGATCTGTCATTGCCTGGATTGGCTAACCTTTAGGACATGCTGCATGATTTCTTCTTTCCTGTGCTTTTGCAGAGGGGAGTGACTAAGGGTTGTA
Organism: Caretta caretta; assembly: GCF_965140235.1. NCBI lineage: Eukaryota > Metazoa > Chordata > Testudines > Cheloniidae > Caretta > Caretta caretta. Next base: position 136,553,733 of record NC_134207.1, read on the forward strand.
GAGTGGCCAGGTCAGGAGGCAGGGAAAGGAATGATTTTGGGCAAGTAGTTTAATCCATGTTGGGCTCATACAAGCACTATGTTGTGTCTCTGTTTGGATTCTTTGTATAAACACTGTAAAAATACCTATAGCCACTGGAAACAGATACTTTAAAGTAAATAAATTTGGAACTGGGAAGGAGAACCCGTAACCTAAATCTATGCTAAGGATTTCTCCCTCTTTGTTGGGAATTCTGTTTCAATAGAGCTATATATAAGTGCCAGAGCAGACTAGTGGATTAGCTAGTCCAGATGTGAGAAGGCTGGGTTAATTACTAAAATGGTCGTTGCCAGCCTGTCTGGCTGAGGTCTTCTTTTCCATCAATACTTGCCTTGCTATAGCCCATTCCATCTTAATAGCTCATCTTAAGTGATCACTCCCCTTACAATGTGTATGATAAACACCCCTTTTTTCATGGTCTGTGTGTTTATAAATCTCACTGTATTTTCCACTTTATGCATCCGATGAAGTGAGCTGTAGCTCACGAAAGCTTATGCTCAGATAAATTGTTTAGTCTCTAAGGTGCCACAAATACTCCTTTTCTTTTTGCGAATACAGACTAACATGGCTCCTACTCTGAAACATTCCATCTATGGCACTCAAAATACTGTTCAAAGCCTCACCACGCCCCATGTTGCAAATAATTATCATGGTCATTCAATAAATGGGGTAAACAGAGGCACAGGGGTTAACTGAAGACTTGCTTAGTATCACAGAAAGGTAGATTGAGAGCTGGGAATATAGCCCTAGGAGTTCTGGTTTCCAGTCCCTGGTCTAACTTAATGGTCACCGAGTAACAGCCGTGTTAGTCTGTATTCGCAAAAAGAAAAGGAGTACTTGTGGCACCTTAAATAAATTGGTTAGTCTCTAAGGTGCCACAAGTACTCCTTTTCTTTTTAATGGTCACCCTGACTCTCAAGCTTAATGTGCCATCAAGCCACAATACCCTTTTATTTTTGTTTCTGTGCTTTTAATTATGACATTCCTTAGACTCCAAGGCTAGTTGGCAGTGTTAACTCATGAATCTATTAGTATCACTAACTACTGTGAGACCAGAAATACAGGAATTGGTGTGTCTTGCTAAGTAAGATCTTTGTGAACATGGCAAACTGTGCTGTGAAATGATGGAATAATTAATCTGATCAAGTTAAAAAGCATCCAGTTTAGAATCCATAAAATGGAATAACTCCTTTGGGAAGTAATTCCTGCAGAATTCACAGTGAACAGATGTAGTGAGACAAATTTTTTGGTAAAGTCCTCATACTTCAAAGTGCTCTCTGACTGACTGTGTACATAAACAGGAATGCACAACACAACTGGCTGAGTGAGGTTATCTTAAGTGTTTATTAATTTTGAGTGCCTTGGTTTTTGGATGTCCAGTTTGAGAAACCTTGTGCCAAGGATCTGAAGCTCTCCCTGAAATGGAAGGGAATCTGTCTAAGTAAACGCTAATTTGATAATCCTCCTCCTCTTCCCGAATATTTAGTAAACAAGAATGGTGTGCTTTGTCTAAAGCGTCAGCCCCAAATCCTGCAATTTGATCTAGAAGGGCAGAGCCCTGCGCTCATTCAAAGCCCCACTCAAGTCAATGGGGCTCCACTCAGGTGCAAGGATCCACCCATGCAGTTCTGACTGCAGAAGTAGGGCCTCGAGCAGTAAACTCTTCCAAGCAGGGACTGTGTCTTTATGGCTACTAGGAAGCACCCAGCGTCGTTTTAGACACTGTAACATAAACACAAGAAGTAGGTACTGAGGAGTTTGTAACAGGCCTGATTGTCGGTAGTGACACAGTGCTAACTAGCAAGTTTTGTTTGATAGAAACAAGATGCTAGTAGTGCCCCTTTGAGGGTTGGCCAATACTTGTCTATACCATGAGTTTTACTCTTCCCTTGCTAGCACCTTCCATCCTGCATGTCCCTCCTTGATGAATATCCCCAGGGTCGTGTACATTTCCCAATAGTAATAGTTATATGGTACTACTTAAACATTAACTCATCTCTGCAACCCTTTTCCACATTTTATAGACAAAGAAACTGAGTCACATATGATGAAGTGACTTGATCAAGTGAGTGGCAAGTCACTGCCCAACTCTGCGCTCAGTCCCCCAAACAGTGCTGCCTTCCTCACAGCATGAAAAGGAGAGGGTTGATTGGAAAGCTGAGTGCAGTCGTAAGTGCCTGAGGAAGGTGTCAGACAAGAATGACTTCATAAAGTGTCACTGGCTGTCCCTTAATGTGGACCTGAGTTTTACAGCAGAGCAAAAAAATGCCAACTGGCAGAGCAATCTGGATTTCTGCAGCATGCCCAAGAAGCTGTGTGGTGTGCGGGGATATTATTATATTGTAAGTGTAACAAACCACAGTCAACTCCCCAGTCATGTCTCGCCAATAATTTTGTTTTTCCTGTGAAACCTTAAATTTTGATGAGCAATGCATCTTGGCCAGGCATTTGAATTTCACTTGTCACTTGTGAAAATGTAGGCCAAACAGTTATAATACAACCTTGTCTGACCTGTCTTGCTCTTTCAGGATGAGATGACTTGTAGGGTGATCAGTATGTACCAAATGCCCTTACACTCAACTGAAGTACAACATACATGGTTTGGAGAAGGAAAAGTCTTTCCTGAGGGCCTGTTGGAAATGTTCATTTTCACTGCTGTACCACTCTGATTCCTTATGGCCATTCCTGACATACTGAGAAAAACAGCACTGTGACAGCGTGCTGAAAATTAGCAGCTGAACCAGCACTCTGGTCACAGTAAGTCCAGTTAGGGAAATGGGCTAATTACTAGATCAGTCTGGCTAGTTAATGGCTAGTTAACCCATTAACTGACAAAGTCGAAAGGCACACAGGAAGGAAGTGCAAAGGGGGAATTAGAGAGAGAGAGAGAGAGAGAGAGGCTGGCAGTGCCAAGGTGAAGGGAGACCTCTGGATGGAGACATCTCTCCCCTCTGGCAGAAGGGGATGATATTTGTATGTCACTGTAGATAGAGTTGCTGCACGGGACTGTAAAGGGGTGGTGGGTGAGATGATAAATAAAATACACCTCAGTGTTTATAAACTGGAGGTGTTAGAGCCATTTGTACAAGAAGACAGGAATAGAGGGGTGGACCCTGTCACAAGCACACACATATGGTTCTGGGTACATACATTAAACCACTGATATTGCATTATCATTTCTCCTGGTACCACAAGAAACCTCATGGCCTCTGAATATTCACTCTGGATTAGTCCAATGTTCACTTTAAATAAGTGGTTAATTGAAGTTGACTTTTAGGCAGAAGGGTCATCAAGAAACAATACTGTGAACACACTCAGCTGTTTTGTTTCAAAGCAGATATTTGGTAAACATTCCATTGTAGCTTTGCTAATAGACCTCAGTTATGTTAGCACCCTCAACTATGGTAGCTAGAAAAACTTAGAGAGGCTACATGCAACTGTATTTAATTTTGAGTTGTAGATGACCAAATTCATTCAGATATGACCAAACACACAAGTCCATATACACTTCCAGAAGGAAGGTATCACACACTGCAGCAAACCTGCATGCTACTATTGCTTCAGGTTTATCCTTAACCTCTGTTGACACAATGCCAGCCACATAAATATCAATATACAAAGGAACGAAGGCATTATTTTCATAGTTTGAACTAGAACTGTAAGACTGCATATTCTTGCTACAAACAAGTCAGTTGCCTGGCAACATTTAATTCTATAATCTCACATTAGAACTTATTGTTTCTCATATCTTCACCGCTACTTCATGCTGTGAACACTAGAGGGCAACAGATTCCCTTAAATACGTATAACAGAGCCAGGATATTTTGGTTTAACATTTAGCAGTTAGCTTTCTGTCCTTTTTTACGTTTAAGATAATGCTAACCTATTACCTGAAATAAATTTCACATATCCGAATCTTACTAGGAAAAGGATCACCTCTAAAGATTAGACTCACGAGATATATAAAATCTGTATGTCCTTTGAAGGCCAGCTGTACACATTTCCCCTACTCACAACAACACTTTCATATTCATTTTCAATCTTTTCCATTATGCTCTATATTCTGTAGATTCAGTTACTGTATGCAAAGAGTATGGACTGAGTTTGGCATGCATATTTAAATTACACATGTAAATGGCAAACCGTGGCTATAATTAACTCAGAATGACTGTTTAGTACTAATAAAGTTGCATGTGAATCTCTTCCATTCTAGTATTTGGAAAATTTGTCCTGTAGTGTTGGAATGAAATTTTCTGCTTTTGGGATACATTGCTGGAAGTCACCACCACATTCTCTGGTTTTATTTTAGTCTCGTTACTCCTTCCCCCCCCCCCATTAACATTACATTTAGACTCCTTGAAACCAAGTCTTGATGGGATATTTTAATTGGATCATGCTTGGCACACAGCATGAACTACATATGTGAAGATGCATATTGTTAAATGACATAACTTGGAGCTAACTGCTCCATTTCAAACTGTAAATTCTAGTTGACCACAGTCAGTGAGTATTCAACAATACAATACACTATCAACTTCATTTTTTTGTACCATTGAAATTTAAGAAATGGTCACTATACACAAGAGTATGAATGTGTACATCAAGAATTACACACAATGAAATTCTGGCCCCCATTTATCCACCCTGTGATCTGCTTTTTGCCAAGGACTACACACCCCCAAACATTAGAAAAATAGATATAGAAACCCAATTACTATTCAGGCCTGAATCTTAATAGTCCTATAACTCAGGTGTAATTTTGCAGGGAATGGAAGGAAACATTTATCTGGCTGGCAGGTTATTTTTTAAAAATGTCAGCTGTTTGACGCTGTTAAAGGGTTTAGGAATGGGGGAGATAGATTAGAGGTCAGACGCTCAGCACCAGGTCTCTGTAATCTATAACGTGACTGCCATCTTTACATATGGTGCTAATGTAATATTTCTCTTAAATCATGTTGTGAAAGCTCTCTATATAAGCTACTCCATCATTCCTCAGATAAATCCTGTGATACTCATAAGTTTACTGTAATCCTTTTCATTTCTCATATCTCTATTCAATTTTTACATACTCTTATTTACTGACTACTTGGGTTTTACAATCAGAACAGAAGGAAGGGTCAAATTTACTTAGATGCAGCTGTTTTTAGAATTAGAAATGAATAGGGCTGGTAGCACCACCTTTTAAGGTTGCCTGATACTTCACACTATAAGGCCCTGTTTTCAGTTGCTTATAAAACTTTGTCAGACAAATGTTTGGGCTGAAGTTTCCCAGGCTGTGTGCCTGCCTCAGGCTAAATGTTTTGGAAAATTTCAGCCAAAATGGTTTAGCCATTTCCGAGAACAAAACTAGGGCGCAAAGTATGTTTTGTCCATGTTAAAAAATGGAGATCTTATCTTTTCTTTGAAAAGCTCTAATGAGCTAATGCTTTGGATCAGAACTTTAAATTTGGCATGGGGGTGGACACTGTGTCAGGGATGAGCCTTTTGGCATCCCCATGATCATCCACTCCAATTTGGCCAAGTTATAAGAGCCTTTGAAAAAAAATACAGTTTACACATTCTCAGTAGAGATTTAGCTATTTAGCCGCTAAAAAGCTCTGAAAATTCTGCCCTCATTGAGCATGCTCCATCTTCTTACAACTCCTAGGCTGACCAGACTACATATGCACCATCTCATAGGGTGACTGAATTTGCTCCAATCTCAGGGCTATGGGAGCTCAGAAGGACTTTCCCTAAACTCCCTGTAATGCCTCCTCCAGGCTAGGCACTGGAGCTGAGAGTAGGGAACCTGTCTCTCTTGTGCTCTCAGTGGCCCCCTGTAGGTGCACAGGCAGCATGGAGGAGGAAGTGAACTGATTCAAATTCAGAAGGCACAAAAGCTATGGGAGAGGGAAAGGAGTAGATTAGAACAAGGGGTTTGTCAAGACTGGAATTGGAGAGGGGGAGAGAAATTGGGAGTTGGGGAGGGGTAAGAACTGGGACCGGCTAGGCAAAGACACTGGGACAGGGAGCCAGGGGATGGGGAGGGAAGACTGAGATTGGGATGAGATGCCCAGAGAGAGAGATTGGGATCCAGGGTGCGGGGATAGACAGATCAGAAGAGGAGCTGGGAGGGGAAGGGGAACTGGCTGAAAGAAGATCAGTTAACCAAGGAGAATAGGATTGGAGTAGGGGGAAAGACAGAGACAGGTTGGGAGGGATGGGGCAGAAGAGTCTGCCCATTACAGAACATTCCCCTCGAGAGCCCAGAATGGAACTCAAGATTTCTGAGTCTCATCACTCCTCTGCTGTCAACAAATATTGGTGAAACTCACCGGCAAAATGTGTGGTCGTCAACTCCCACATAGCAGTAGTAGGTTGTCAACCTCTATCAGTTATTCCATTAGTGGCAGAGGTCTGTGCAGTGGATCTAAAGGCTCCAAATCTGCTGATGAAACTATGTGGTGTCAGTGTTGCCGCATGATGGAATTTCTGTTTTTTTGTTTGTTTTGGTTTTTTTTTTAAGCTAGGAAATTATACACAAAAACTTCAATACAAGAACATTAGAGTTGCAAATTCAAGGACTTAAAAGTTAGGAAATGCCAGAATTAAGCTTGCCCATGCAACCTTAATTCAGCTTTCTTGTGTGCCTAACCATTCTCCTTCAGAGATTTAATAACTGAACTCTGCCTCCCACTTTTGATGGTTTTGTATGTATTTCTTTGAAAGCTAACTGATGGGATTTTCATAACCATTTCTCATTTGTTTTTAGTCAGTTGATTTTTCTGCACTCTATAAACATTGCTTAGGGAGGTCTTTCCTGTGAGGAGTGGGAACAATTACAATAATTGTGTAAGAGTGTCTTACTTGCAAAAATAATTTAAGGCCTTGCTTTCAGGATAAAACATTGATCCTCGTGGACAACAAACCCAAAACAGTGGAACTGGCACAGCTCTGCTGTGTAGAGGGATTCCATGGAGACAGAATGCAGGAAGAATTTGCACAGCCTTGGAAGCACTGTGGCTGTACTCTGTAGGCCAAGCCCGGGGGAAGAGTTGGGGTGCACCAGAAAGGCCAGATGAGTCCAGCTGTCAAAATCATTGTGTGGGGCACAAGAGCTTTAAGTAGTGGCCCTAATCCTGCAGTTGACTTACATATGGGCAGCCCCTTACACTTGCATGGGTCCCCGTTGAAGTTAAGCAGGCTCTGCACAGGTGTCTGCCCATGCACAGCAAGTTGCAGGATCATGGCCATGAGCTGTAACAGTTGCTTCAAGGAAGCTGTGCAGGGGCTGGAATGGATATTACTGTCACTCCATCCTTGACTAAATCCCTCTCACAGGTGGTCCTTTTATGTTATAACTTTCTGTTGTGTACATAGACTAATTATATTTTGATCAACATTAAATAAAATGTTATAAAAAGCCAGAATCAGTTTTTCCTTCAGCTTTTTTGAAAGTTCAGGATACAAATCTGGAACATGAGATATTGTGAGTAAGTCTGCCATGCCTTTGAATAGCTCAATTTCTTCCCCCTCTCTCAAATGCTCCCATACTCTCCGGGAATTATAAATCCCTGGGCAATTTCCTGTGTTTTTCTCTCGGTTGGGCTGACTGACGAAGGGAAGCCTTGCAGTGGAACCACATGAGTCATTGTTCCCTACACACATTCATTTGCTCTCTTCCTCATCCTCAATCAAGAGCAGCAAGAATTGTGCACATAACATTACAACATAGCCATATGTTCTGTAAAAATAACCACCCATCTCCCTTCTCCTTTTAAAAAGACTGTTATCCATGGCCTAGTCAATTGCCTAAGAAGTCCTCCATCATTCAGTAAATTCTCTTTGGCCAGACATCTGTACCTGGGCAGAGTTCAACTGAAGTCAATAGGCTTCACCCATGCAAAGTTTGTTGGATGATTGGGGCCCATACCTGAAATTAAAGGATGCAGCTAAATCCATTTGGTATGTGGACATTTGTAAGTTTACCTACAGAAACAGAAGTAAGATACATTGTCCAAAGCTTTCATCCATAGCTCAGTGGTGCCTTAGGCACAGCCCTGCATTACAGGTGGGTTGGGAGTGGAGCCACTGTGTTCTCAACAGAAGTTGCAGAGGGCACTGTCTGTTGTCTGATCTTTAGATTACTTAAGAATCCCCAGTTATCACTTTGAGGGTTGACAGGTTCTTGCCCCAAGATCAGGCCCAGTATTATTCAAATTATTATATGGTTGGGAGCCCTGATGTGCTCAGTTGCAAGACTCACATTATAGGAACTCTTTTGTATTTACAAATATAGTTTATTAATACATTTAGAACTATCACAAACACCCCAACTTAGTAAGATAGATAGAGTTACTACAGAATGTCTGCACATCCATATACTCACACCATCCCTTGTAGAACAACCTGAAACATTATCCATCATTTTCCTCATCACCATCACCTTCCCCATCATCACCAGTGGCCATCATTCTGGCACCTCCCAAGGGATACATCTCTCTCTCCTACCGCCCCTAGGCTGGGATGCCGTTTTTATAATATGTAACTGTGACGCCGTTACGTTCAATCCATATTCAGTAGGGGATTTTTCCCCTTTTTCTTGTTTGTATTTCCTCACCTTAATAATGTTGGAGTGTCTTTTTCCTATAGGTTAGTGATCCGATAGTGATCTCAACTTATTATCATATGCATTCATTTGTTACCATGGCCCTTTTGTGGTTGGGTATCACATTTGTTATTTCTGTCCTAACTGGCTATTTTGGTTCTTTCCAAATTCCAAGTTGTGGTGTACCTGTTAAGTTTAAAAGGGTATGAACTTAGGAAAGCCCCTACGCCACAAGCCTTCTGCTAACTTCCTGAAGCTAATGTCTTACAGGATACAGGACTGTAGGTTTCTTGCATTACTGCTGAATATAATGCAAAGCAGTAAATATGATAAAGGCAAGCTAGCCCACTGGACTACAGTAGCAGTGAATATAACAAAAGCAATCTAGCCTGACTGAGGCACAGCATCTCACAGTTTGCTTATCACTTGTGTCACACTTTTAAAGGGTTCAGCATGTGCATCCCTGAGCACAGCCTGCTGGGATGGCTGGTGTGGACAAGCTTATCGAGGGGAAGGCCTATAAGCCCCGTGTCACCCTGTTTTTTGTGAAGTGACCAGCAGCACTATTGGGCTACCCATGAATAGCCACTGTATTTAGGGAAGAACAAAGACTGCAGCTGTGCCCAGCCCCTGCATAAGGCACAAGTTGGGGGAGAGCCTCAAGAAGGGGACCCTCGCTACCTTGTATTCCAGCACAGAGTAAAGACAATCTAGCCCTCAGTTTTTATTCATTCCTTATCTAGCTAGGCTCTGAACCAAACAATGGAATTTAAGCAAGTGGAAATCTGGCAGTCTGAAGGCAAAGTAAAATCTTATTAAGGACCTCAAGCTTTGCTACTGCATAATTTTTATTTAACCCTGTAGTGAGGCAGATTGGCTTCCCTCTGAGCCAGAGGGGGAGAGACCATGCTGTGTGCCTGGATGGGCAGAGCCAGGCCAGGCTGGCCCTCCAGCCAGAAATCGAGAGGCAAGATAGGAAGTATAAGTGGCAGGGCCTCCAGTTCAGTTGGAGGGAAGTTAGGGAAGGAGACAGATGCCTCTTGCCTGCTGCAGGCCTCCCACCCTGCGACTGAATCGGGTAGCGCCCTGCCCCCAGAGGAGACTGAGTTCAGAGGGGAGCTGCTCAGCTTGCTGAAGGCTCAATAACCCAAGGAGACAGAGGACCCCTTGATGTTGGAGCCCTTCCCCAGATTGTGGTAGGAAGTAGCCCAGGGAAACCAGACATTAGTCTGGCTTTGTCATCAGTGCTCGGGTCAGTGTGTTTTGGTGGGATCCCTGCTGACCCAGTGGTGGAGCCCTCTCCCACTGTTAGGGCCCTGGTCTGGGACCTGGTGCAGTAAGGTGGGCCCAGGTCCTCTACCCCCTGCAGCCACCTCACCTCTGGGGTGGCCGCCTACCCACTTTAGGTCAAGAGACCTGTATTTGTCCGCCGTCTGCCTGAGACAGGAGGCCAGATAAAAGTCTGCTTACTGCTCTGCCTTGCCTGAAGGCCAAAGTTCCTTAGACTGTTTACGGCTCTGCTCTGCTTGAGGGCCAGGGCGCCACAGACCATAGCCCCCAATTTGCTAATTCCCCCTGCGACTGGGCTGACCGCATAGCAACGCAGTGAGGTGGACTGGCCTTCCTCCAAGCCACAGTGGGAGGGATGACTGCGAATGAACTGCAGACCCCATCAAGTGATCAGGTAAAAAACAGAAAGTTCTCTTGCTTCTAAACTAGACAAGTAACTAGTAGAGTAAGTAAGGAAAACAGACTGACCTCATGAGGGCGGGGAGTGTCTTACTGAACATTTGTACAAAGCCTAGCACAATGGGTCCGAATCCTGCTGAAGCCTTTTGGCTCAAAATTCCTAAAAATGGTCATAATAGTAAGAAAGACAAATATTTACTATTTAGGGGACATGTTAATAATTCTCTAGTTGAGGACAGTTCTAGTATTAGAAAGGCAAATAAATATTCTGTTTTTTAAAATGTCCTATTTCATGGATAAAACACTATGGACTCAGTAACATGCAGAGAGCTCTTGTACCCAGTTTACTTCCTTCACAGGGCCTGGAAATAGCAACAAGTGGCAACCATTAATTACATTTCTGGTGCTTCTGATTTATGATCTTTCACATTTCACTACTATAGTGCCCAAGGATCTGAAAAGCACTTCACGCACATTAATTAAGCCTCATAACAGCTCTATCAGTTAGGTACTATCATATCTGTGTGGAACTGGAGACAAAAGTTAAAATACTTATCCATTTCTTGCAGAGCCAGGAATAGATCCCAGGAATCTTGATTCCCAGTCCTGGAACTTAATCATACAACCACATTTCTTCCCGTAGGTGAAGGAATTTGAGACTAAAAATCTGCATAATGTACAAACAGGTCTTGGTACAGGGGTCACATGCTTAGGTGAGACTGTTTCAGCCTGGAAAAAAGAAGCTGAATGAAAATGAATCATAAAAAGTGAAGATGCCACAGCAATGAGCGACATGTCTCAAACTGAGGTGATGACAGCAATCACGGAAAAAAGAGATGACAATGAATAATGGGATCTGATTGCCTCCCTCAACTCTGATTCAAGCTTCTCAGCATCCACCATCCTCTGATAAATTACATTCTGGGATATGACGTTCCCTTAGTAGCTCAGAATACAAATTTGGTACGATGCTACCCAGATGTCCAAAATAAAAAGTTATTCAAAAACAAACATAAAAGTACTAATAGGAAGTTCTCTACTTGGTAGAAAAAGCTCTCTCACTCCCCCAAACAAAACTAATTACACATCCAGACAACAAGTAAGTCCAGAGTTTTATCCTCCCCAAAGGCCTTTGACTACTGGCAAATTCACAACTGAAGTGCCTTCCTGAGCTATTGCTATAAACTGGACTGTGTTAAAGTTCTTATTCCAATCTGAAAGTAACAAGTATGCACCTCTTAAGGTTGGTAAGAGAACATTCGAGACTAATCATAGCACCAAGGTTTAAGTCTTGGGGATCTTCAGCACTGACCACTAGCATTTAAGTATGAGTGCTAACTTCAATAGAAAAGGATTGATAGAGTTGGGTGATTAACTGTTTTTTTGGTTTGCTGTCAAGCCAAAAAAAACTGAACAAAAAGATTTGTTTGGGTCGAAACAAATCCAGAACATTTTAGCAAATCAAAAAAATCCATTTGGGGTTGAATAAAAGATGTTGTTTGACTCAAAACATTTATTTATGGGCATTTTTATAAGGTTAAATCCACAAAAGGAAAGGCGGTAGTGGTGATGGTGCCCACATTATTAATTTTACCCCAGTGGTTAAGGCATTTATTTGGGTGGTGGGTGACCCAGGCTCAAATTCCCACTCTGGAACAGAGATTTGAACCCAGGTCTCCATGTCCCAAGTGAGTGCCCTAACCACTGTGATAAAAGTTGTAAGGTAGGCAGCAGCACCACCTCCTCCTATTCAAATCTAGCCTGAAAAAAAGTCTGGTAAAAACTATTAGGTAAATTCATGTCAAATTCATTAGTAGTTTCAGGTTGACTGAAACGGCATTTTTTTTTTGGCAAATAAAGTATTCATCCAACAATTCAGTTTAATGTATTAGATTAGACACACAGGAGAGGACTAAAGGATCAAACCAGTAGGTTCTGCAGTTGGGACTCCCTGTTCCAAGCCCCTGTTGAAAGTAATAAGAATTAAAATATAAATTAATCATGATTATATTTCTGGCAAGATCCTTCATTAAAGCCCAAAGGTATTGAAGTTCTTTCTCCAGATAGATTCTTAACTCTATTCCCCTCCATACACACACTTTCTGAGGTCTGAAAGTATGCTCAAAGCCCCTCAAGGCAGAAGAGAAACACGAGTGTAAAAAAACATGCTTGCCAGTTGGTAAGAATGTCATTTATCTTAATGACAGATGTATGCTCAGAAATTCAACCTCGAAGAGATTTAGGTATCGCTCACATATCACAGACCAAAAATGTAATAATACAAAGAATATATTTGGAAGGTACTGTGACACTGCTTCCTGTATTTTTCAGAGTAAGATCATAATATGATTGTGTCATAATGTATTTCATGCAAGATAGGTTATGTGAGGTATCACTGGAAAGGTTACTGAATATTATTATCCTATTTGTATGCATGCATCATTTTTGTATCTAAAGTTAGGAATATTGACTATACATTTGTACTACAAAAGTGTTTGCACCTTGGGAACCCCACCAGACAGAATGTAATCAGTCTGGCTGGCTAGCTGGGAACAAGTCAATGGAGAGAACAAGGAGAACAATAGGTCTTTGAAGATACTGATCTCCCAACTTCCTGGGATGCTACAAATGGCCTTTGACTCATGACTGCTTTGACACTGCAGGGTCATGTGATCACGTCACCTGGTACTGGATTCCATGATAGCATACCAGTATTTTTCCACCTAGGGGAAGCACACTGGAAAACAAAGGTTTCCTGCCATATGTAAAACATTTTTAAGGCAGAGGAGTGACATAATTAGCGTTCATTCTTCACTGAATCCCTACCCAGGATGACTGCTGGAAACATCTAAAAAACAAAGACAAGGGGGAGCGGGGGGAGAGAGAAGAACTGAGCCCAGGCTGGAAAGGTGTCTGGCCTGTGAAAGAAATACCTGGAGTTTTAAACTGCAAGCAAGAGCAGCTTGCCTTCACAAACCCTTGCAATCTGCCAAAAACAATATTTAGGGTGAGAAATTACTACTTGTAACCAGTTTCTTTAGTATCTTAAGCTTAGTTTGCATGGTAATCATTTGATAGGTAATCTGCTTTGATCTGTTTGCTAACCCTTATAATCACTTAAAATCTATCTACTGTAATTAATAAACTTGTTTTTGTTTTCTCTAAAACCAGTTTGTGGAATTCATAACTGGGGGGGGGGGGGGGGGCAAAAAGCTGTGCATATCTTCCTCCACATTGAGGGAGGGGGTGAATTTCATGAGCTTATGCTGCATATTTCTCTGTGCAGCACAAGACAATACAATTTTGGGCTTACACTCCAGAGGGAGTGTGCACTGGAGTGCTGGGCAATTTCCTAGCTGAAGCCTACCCATGCAGAGCTGATTTCAGTGTCTGTGTCTTTCTGCAGCTGTGTGTGTCCCTACTTGTGTGTGGGCTGGAAGAGGCTTGAGGGCCTGGCTCAGCAGGACAGTGTAAGGGAGCCCAGACGGGTGGAACAGGCAGGCTCAGTGTTACCCCAGTACATCAGGTGGCACCCCATGGGGGCGGGTAACCCATCACAGGTACATTTTATCCTGCTTTTAATCTTTTTTTCACTAGTTATATAATGGTAGAAACACTTACCACTAACCGTATAATTGGATTATGCATAATTACCACAATGGTAACTACAGGAAGTTGTTTCTGAAGTAAAATGAGCAAATTTATTTATTGGTATATCTGAAATAGACAGCCTATTTTTCATACTTGTAACCAGGAAGTCTTCAAAAATGAGAGATGAGCCTTATCCAGTGGGAAGAAGGAGCTGATGAATAAAACCTGGAGAGCCAGGTGGAGTTTACTCTGCTTAATTTAACAGCTACTAACTGTTTTCAAAGAAAGTTCAACTTCCTGCATTTTCCTACCTCACTCCATGCTAGTATTTGCATGGGAACTTTAGGATTCCCCCTGCACATCTTGCCCCAGCTCCATCAGGATGATTGCCAGGTGTATCATGGAAGTAACAACATCTGTATGGTTGTAGTCTCAGGCTTCAAACAGGGAGGAGATCGGCAGCAGTGATGGTGCCTAATGTGGAAGCAGCAGTAGTGATAGCTATGATGTACACTGGGGCAATGCTATTGCTAAGTAACCATTCCTGAGGTCCAAAAATAGTAACTTAGGAGGTCTGAAAACACAGCCAAATTTCCAAACCCAGTCACAGAAAGGTGTCCCAGGTTACTGTATACTTCTTCTATTATTCCATTAAGTTTCAAAATAAGTATGAGCTTTATTGAACATATATAGACTGCTTGGCTGTCTACAACGTACTAACTCAAAGTCTTCAGGCAGCATTCAATGGACAGGTGTAAAACCTGGGTTGGATTTTGGGGCATGGTGTCATTTTTTCCAGGGAAGAAAAGCAACCATATATTTATAAGCTAAATGGCTTTTATTTTAACTTAAAGGAAAAGTCAAGTGTCTGTGAAAGAGCCCTGTGTGTGTCTCTCCCCTATGCAACAGGCTGTAAACTCTGAGAACAAAGTGGCTGCTGTCTCTGCAGATAGGCAGAATTCTTACAAATGTAACTGTAGTAGTCTAAAAACAAAGGCATAGCTGGCAATTTGCCCAAGTCTTAGCCATTGGTTGCCAGCCACCACTGAAGTTGTATTCACGTGGGCACCTAGTGTCAAGCAGCAAAGCTGCTATAAATCATAATTTGCACAGTGCCATTTCTCTCATTTCAAACATGGATAAACTGTACTGGTGAAAATCATGGCTTAGCCTATCTACACTATGGGTTTGCACTGGTGCAACCACACTGCTGCTTGGAAACTGAGGGCTGAAATCCCCAGCAAAGACAAGACCCTAGTTTCACAGAGACATACACCAGTTTAAGTTCTTCCAAAACAGCTGATTCACAAATCAGGACAATATCTTCCCAGTAGTAACGTCAGTAATAACGTGTTCATATCCCTTCTGTCAACCAAACCCTGTATTTGCTCCCACATATGTAACTGTGTAAACAAACAGTAAGCTAAATATGCAATTACTAAATTTGCAAGTGCAACATATGTGCATACATTTTTGTGGGCACACCCACTGTGCCAAGGTTTGCTAATTTGACCCTGGATATACAAACTTTTTAATTTCGGTTTCTCTCCACCCCCAGATACCCAAACCTTTATGCCAAGCAAAATTCTGGAAAAAGACAATAACTAATGAGTGGGATTTGTCACACAGGTTATTTGTGAGCTGAAATACTTTGTGAAACTTGATTAGTTCTTGTATAAAAAGCGAAACCCCTGGCAATGGAAACAGCAAAGTGGAAGATAGTCTTTTCTGGAATTAAACCTGTCAGAAAATGGTAGGAAAATATTTGAGAGAGAAGACAAGGCCAACAGCTCATTGAATAATTAAGTTTTGTGGCCACTCCATTTAAAAAACATTCAGTCAAAATAATAAGAAATATATAGGATCAACCCGTACCCTCAGTTATGCCAGTACAGCACCATCCATAGTGCAATGGGTGCTTGGGAAAGAATGTGGTCCTATATCATGTCATTGTATTACTGTACTGTTGGTATTGTAGAATACATGGTAATATTCCTATAAAGGTGGGTGTAAGAAGCCAGAACACAAAGAGGCATATATGGCATCATTTATGCTCTTGGGAACATCCGATAAAGGGGAACTCTCTACTCCAAAATTCCAATAAATAACTTTGTGGCAGAGAAGCAGCAACCAATGGGGGGAAAAAGAGAGTGCATTAGCCTAATGGAAATTTGTTTAATGAGTTAGTTGCTTAATGAGTTAGCCTAAAAAAAATTTAACTCAAAACAGTTCCAGAGGCTGCGAGAGAAAGGAATTTTAAATGAAGAATGATGACATAGGACGGGCCATAGATAGTAGATGGAAGAAAGTTGATTGTCAGTATGGTTGTTGTACAAAGGCCACAATTAGGGTTTGGTGACTCAAGTACAATAGCTTTCACAGTAGAAAAAAACCTTAGAGTATGCATGCTTTCTTTTTAAAAGTGTGTTTTTCAAGTGTGGATCATTACAAAGGAAAATAATACCTTTACTTTTCTGGTACCTAAATTAACAGACTATTGGGGAAGGTTACATAAAACATTTTTGGAAAACCATGCTGTGTGTAATGGAGGGTGAGGCCCAGATTACACAAGCATAACTGTAGACTGCGTGTCTGCACCCACCAGACAGAGGCTATTATCTATGGTGCTTTGCATTCGTTCATTCAGACTCCAATTTTAATTGAGGACTAAATTATAGGATTGCCTAGTAATATGTCTGGCTGTTACAAAATCTGAAACTCTCTCAGTGACGTTTAGACACAGGTTCAAGCCTAAATAAGTAGCAATATCAGAATAACTCACATATTAAAATATGCATGACCCGAGGTCTCCATGGGTAGCAGGCTGTGTCCCTAACTGACTCCAACCAGTGACCTGGCAGTATCTTCAGGAAGCAGACAGGAAGTATCCTACCCTTCTTCTTATCCTGAATGCTACATAGCATAGCTAAGCAGTTTGTTTTCCTTTTCTTTAAAAACTTTCCGCAGTAGTTACCCCAACTAGCAGAGAGAGTCCAACTATATACAGTAGAACCTCAGAGTTATGAACTCCAGAGTTACGAACTGACCAGTCAACCACACACCTCATTTGGAACTGGAAGTATGCACTCAGGCAGCAGCAAAGATAAAAAATGCAAATACAGTACAGTACTGTGTATAAACTACTAAAAAAACTAAAGGGAAAGCAGCATTTTTCTTCTGCGTATTAAAGTTTCGAAGCTGTATTAAGTCAATGTTCAGTTGTTAATTTTTGAAAGAACAGCTATAATTTTTCTTCAGGGTTACAATAGAATCTGAGAGATACAAACACCTCGGTCAGTTCGTAACTTTCAAATGTTCATAACTCTGAACAAAACAGTATGGTTGTTCTTTCAAAAGTTTACAACTGAACATTGACTTAATACAACTTTGAAATTTTACTATGCAGAAGAAAAATGCTGCTTTTAATTTAAATGAAACAAGTACAGAGTCAGTTTCCTTACCTTCTAAAAAAAATTTAAACTTTGCCTTAATTTTTTTAGTAGTTTACATTTAACAGAGTACTTTACTGTATTTTCTTTCTTTCTTTTTTTTTTTTTTGGTCTATGCTGCTGCCTGAGTGCATACTTCCAGATCCAAATGAGGTATGTGGTTGACAGGTCAGTTCGTAACTCTGCTGTTCTTAACTCTGAGGTTTTACTGTATGAACATTTCAGAGTTACGAACAACCTCCATTCCTTAGAGGTTCGTAACTCTGAGATTCTACTGTAGTTATTCAGAGTAGACAAATAGAAGTATTCCCAAGTGACATTATTTGTACAGAGTTTTGAGAAAACTGAGGGAGGACCTGATAGCAGTCTTCAGATATGTTAAGGACTGGTATAAAGAGGTTGTGGATCAACTGTTCTCCATGTCCATGGATGTTGCGCAAGAAGTAATAGACTTTATCGGCAGCAAGGGAAATTTACGTTAGATATTAGGAAAAACTTTCTAACTATAAGGATAGTTAAGATCTGAAATTGATTTCCATAAGGGAGGTTATGGAATCCCCATCACGGGAGATTTTTAAAAACGGGTTGAACAAACACTAGGTTTACTTGGTCCTGCCTCAGTGCATAGGCCTGGACTTGCTGACTTCTCTACATCACTTCCAGCCTTTCATTTCTATGATTCTATGGAAGAGAGAATCTGGCAGACTCAGAAGTACTCCCGAGTACTCCCATTGGACTGAGACTCAGGAAGCCTGGGTTCCCAGCTCAGCCACAATGTGCTCACACAAGTCATTTCACTTTCTGTGCCTCTGTTTCCCCTCCCACTCTGTCTTGATAATTAGACAGTAAGGTCTTCAGGGCAGAGACTAGGTAGATACAGTGCACCTAGCACAGCTAATCCTTGATCACAGTTGGGGCTTTTAGGCACTACCATAATTGAAATAATACTCCCAGTGTGAGTCTGAGCTCTTGTCCCAAGAACCATATTTAGCTGAACCAAGTTATAAATGGCTCAGAGCAAGGGCTTGGTCTTTCCAAGCACTTTGCAAAGTGTTATGTATCTTTACAGTGCTAAGTTTTTAAAAAATTATCATCGAAAATTATATAATTATTTGCAGCAGGCAGATTAAATATTTTATTTACTTTTCTGCTTTTTTTAAAGTGTGAGCACAGTACCATGGACAAAAGACTTTCCTCTGCACAAACAGAGCTGGATTCTGACTGGCTATCAAAAAATACATGTGTTAGAATCCTAAAGTCCCAAACTTAAACACTCTCATAATTGTTCTCTTATCCATGAAATAAGAATTCATGAGTAAGGGCTGCAGGTTAGGGCCCTTTCCATGGCTCCAAGGCACATACTGTACCTGCTAGATTGAATCCATCATTATAGCTTGTTCTCAGCCTAGCAACAAAAATTAATTGCCGCGCCTCTTATTTTCTCTTGTGTGCCCTTATTCTAAGGAAAGAGACAACCAATAATGTTTTAAGCTTCTGTAACACTTTTTATAGGAAATGGACACATTTCCTTTATTTAATACCATGTTACTGGATAAATTAAGCCAAATTAAAGACGACACCAGTGCCTGGTTTACTTGCACTCATT
The DNA here is from genome assembly GCF_965140235.1 of Caretta caretta. Classification (NCBI taxonomy): domain Eukaryota; kingdom Metazoa; phylum Chordata; order Testudines; family Cheloniidae; genus Caretta; species Caretta caretta. The sequence continues at coordinate 136,572,694 of NC_134207.1, forward strand.
AGCAACCTGCCTATTCTATTCTTATTAGGAATTAATGGCTTCATGCCAAGTTTCAAAGCCTTAGATTTGATAAAGGAGGAGATGGAAGTTTTCACAAGTTTAACAGTTTAAGTTTCCTTAGTAATTTGCACTGAAGGGGATCGCCGAGTTGAATAAGCATTTTCCTTTTTTTGGCTATCAGTTACCTATTTAGCCCAAAGTTTCCTTAGCCACACCAAGTACAAAATGATCGGCCTGTGGTTTTCACCCCGAAGTCAGGCCTCTTTCAAGCTGATGGAAACCTGGAAGAAGTTTGGTGCCTGGGAAGTGTGCCAGATGTGGGTAGAAATGGTTTATGAGCATTGTGCCATATCAACAGTAAGGAAGGAAAAGCGTAACTGATACTTACCAGCAGAAAAAGCAGTGGCAGCAGCCAGCAATGCCTGTTATGAAATGGCCATTTCAGGACTGCAGCTGCTTAGTGCTGCCAAATTTCAAGAGCCAGCTTCAGAAAGGCATGCTGGGATAGCATTTTTTTCCAAGAAAAAAAATAGTAAAGGGAAAAGATGCCATAAAAATAAGAAGAAACAGGCCTGCTTTGACACACCCTGTACCAATTGAGTGAGATGGCCAATCATTGCTCCATATACATCCTATACGGAAGGAAAGGCCAGGTGGCCATCATTGGAGAGTTGAGAGCATTAAAGGCCACTCCATAGAAGATGGTAAGAGGTAATGACAAAGCTCAGGTTTTATTGGGAGTCTTTGGATAGGACAATGCTTTCTCATTTGATTTCAGGCTTAACATGAAGCTCCCCAAGATTTGTCAAGAGTTTTGTTGGAGTTCAGGTAATTCTGGGTTTGTAATGAAGCGCGAAATGGGACACATTTCATCTAATTGAATATTTATAACAAAAGATTTGCACAGCTCTCTTATCTAATTGCTGTGATACTATGCTAGGTGGTGTGGTTGGTTACCCAGTTTCTGGCCCATGTCTCTCCTGCATGGTGTCTTTTTATTAAGGCTCACAGGAAACAGCTTCTCTCTTCCACTTTGCCCATAGCCCTGTCACTGATTTTATCAACAATTCACCATCAAGCATACAAACCATACACAGACTATTTCATTCATCACTGAAAGTCAGATACCTCTATACAAAGAGTGGACAGTGCACAATAATGCTCTATAGCTATTTTGAAAGAGTTCAATTGAAACATAAGGGGAATTTTTAGGGAAGGAGATGGCTCATGCCCCAATTTCTCCCATGCTGAAATTTGGCCTGGGACCAGGATTAGTACCTATACTCATACAAAAACATGGCTGGGGATAAATAATGGATAGGATTGGAGGAAAACAATTCCATTTTGTGATAAATGTTGAGGTCTTAACATTTGTTTTTGTTCCAGTGCAGAATGAAAGACCTTTTTGAAAATTTTTCATAAAAAGACATGAGACACACACACCACCCCCCATCCCAGAATAGGCAATAGCTTGGTGATTAGTGCACTCACCCAGGTTCAGATCCCTGCTCCAAATTAAGCAAAGTTATGTTTCTTACCAGAGAAGCAAAAGTTCAGTCTTGGGAAGACATACTGTGTGATCATGTTCATTCCGGTTATGCAGGGTTCTGATAAAGACAAATTGTGAGTAAAGGGAGCTGTATGAGCAACAAGAAAGTTTGCTCTCTGATTATAGCCCAATTCTAGGGGAGGACTTGTCCCGCCACCCTCTCCCTCTCCCTGGGAATTTGTGTTGGCCTGAGATTCCTGGTACAGAGGATTGCCTGCATGGTGTCCAGGACCACCTCTCTTCCAGGACTGGTGTATATATGTTAAGAAAACAAGTTACACTGAGAATATACCTACACTCCACATCACTCATTTTTCCTTGATCATGAAGTGCTGACTTGCAGGCCATGGATGTCAGCTAACCCTTGGCAGAGAGGCAATATTAAAGGCTACTAACTTTGGTTTAATGTGGTCCAAAAATCTATTTCAAGCGGTTATAGAAGGTGTGTACTGTTACCATCATGCAGTCTCTTCTTGTCACATACATTTTTATATGCAAAACAAACATACAAAGATTTAGTTTGGGGTTTCCTACAAGGACACCTCTCTCAAATCCTATATAAAGGCCAAGGTCATGGGTGTCAAATTGCATACTGTGCAGTGTGCTCACATTTGGTAACACACTATGAAAAACATATTGTAAATATTATTTTCACTTAGCCATTTCTGTTGTACTAAATTAAGCGATGAAGGGAGAAAGTGCTGTGCCCACCTCTGATTGACACTGGAAATTCAGTGTACCAGTATAAACGTCACTGGTAGGAGGGGCAGTCGGACAACTATCGTCATCTTACTGTCATCTATATTTTAAACTGCAATTGTCGATATCACTGTATTATTTCTATTATTTGTCATCAGTTTCTTACAATTGAACTTGAGCCACACCTCAGAAATTACATCTTTAAAAAAAGACGACAATGTCAAATCTTCAACTGGACTGTTTTTGGAATATGGTGCTGCTCAAGAGTAAGGGGGGCAAATTTGGGGCCTCTCTTATTACTAGGCTGTTATTGTTTTCTTCCCATTTCTTTTTCAGCAAGAAGGACAGCAATTCTTCAAATGCTTCCATTCTCCACCCAAAACAAGAGCTCAACTCTCATAGCAAGGCATGTTATTGATATGGTATGGGAAAACATTTAATTAGAATACACTATCTTCTCCAATTTTGAAGTCTTCCAGACTTGCTGATTGGAATCTACAGATTGTGCAGTGATCAAACCCCTCAGGGTCTTCTTCCTGAGAACTCTTTCCAAGTAATCCTGTCTTGAAACACCAAGATTTTAAGAGAACATATATGTTTATTTTTTCATCGGTATACAGGGGATGTAAAAATTTAGCTCCTACTGAATGCTACAGCCCCCCTTCTTGCACATACATGCATTAAACTGTCAAATATTGCAGTACCCTGTTGTAGAGGAACTTCTCTACTGCAAGCAGAGATTCCATAAACACAATCCTGCAGTTTACTCAGAGCAGTGCATTTGAATTGTTCAGAACTTTCTACTTTGCAATATGCTTGACCTTAGATATGGCGAAACTCTGATCATAGTGAACATGTAGGCTATCCTATTAGTGTAATGACTGAAAACAGGGCAAGAAGTAAACATACTTCATGTCTCTTGGTTTGACAGCTTCATTTAAGTCTCTAGATGGTGCTAACCCATTGTGACCCATTCACAGTAGTTTTCAGGTTGCATTACATGTTTCAGATTTGATGATGCATTCATTAATAAGCATACAATCCAGTGGAGAAATAGTAAAACACATTTACTAATTTGGTGGACCTATCTTCCCTGGATACATGACTGACTTGCATTAACATTTTATGATTTGCCTGTTCACTTCAAGGAAGAAAATGAACCACATTCTACTAATTTTGCCGTATTTAAGTACCAAAACATGATAAGACATAGCAATGCTATCTAACAACACCTTTTCTAAAGACATAGTAAAGCACAGGGCCAGCAGAGTATCTTCAGGCACACTAGCTGTGAGGATACTGGACCATACAACTAAGCTGTAGCATACGTTATTACTTACCAAAAACGGCTCAGATTAAAAGGTATGTGAAGTAAATATTTAAAGATTCTGTTGGTTCTCTGTTTTGAGAAGCGGTGATGCTTCTTGCCTTGGAAAGTTCAGGGATCAGATTAATATTTTTATGAATACCCCATTTTAATGCATTTTATTAGGTCTTATTGTTGCTACCTTATTGTTCCACATCAGTCTCAAGTCCTATTCTTTTATTCATCAACCTTCTCGAAGTACCAATGTCCAGCATTGGTTCAGATCTTGTTCAGCCAGAACAGTGTTGCCTGATTAAAAAAAAAACACTTCCTCTGTACACAGAGACTGGACTAAAACTTCCTACTAACTCCCTTCTACCCATTCACTTAATACAACATGCAAAACAACAATTTAGCACTACGATAAAGGTATAGCACCAGCTACTGGTGGAGTTGCCATCTACACTGATCATTACATGAAGTCTCAGATTGTTCTAGGCCACAGCTCTTGTGGGCTACAAAATTAACTTTAGGGAGACAACCATGCTGCTTACACACTTCCTAGATAATGGACTGTGATTTTGATATTTCCGGTTTTGGGAACTTACAGCAATCTACTAATGGAATAAGAACGGCAAAGCCTTGGAGGCTGCACTAAAAGGACATTAATTCAAGTTCGTGGCAAAGTCAACAGGAATACATTATGTGTCAGAACTGTAGTTGTGCCTGCCCTCATCAAAGAGGACTGTCATCTTGTCCAACCCAGAGAAGCAACTGCAGATCCTGTACCAGGAACAACCGTTCTAGTCACTGCTGATTGCCACAGCATAAACCAGTCCCAAAAGCTCAAGATTCCAGAATAATATATGCGTAGCTTTGACAAGCAGATTGAAAACCTGATTTCCTAGCAGCAATTCCTACTAGCAAAAAAGTCACTTCCAAGATCAGACTTGCAAAAAGGAACCTGGATGAAAATTCATACTCCCCTCTGGGCACTGGAACAAATGCACACCACTTATTAATGTGCATTTCACTCTTTCATTTCAGAAGCCAGTCTATAAAAAAGTCACAATTTGAGTCAGACTTATTCTTTACCCTTATCACTGTTCCAGAGTTAACTAACTAAAAATCTCTGTTAAGTCATTGCAGCCCACTGTTTGGGCCAAATTCTACCTTCAGTTACTCATGTGAATTACCACTACAGTCATAGGTGGGCAGAATGATCCCCTTCTGTTTTAGTTTCCCCATTTTATCTGTTTTAAACTGTTACCTGATATTGAATGACCACAGACACGAGTGACTATGTAGAGAAGTCAGCAAGTTCAGACAATACCAGTAGAGCCATCCAAAGCACAGTAAAACTGGTTTGGGCAGATGCAGCCAATTACGTCAGTGGGTTTCCATCATGGTCTAATCATGCAAGCCTGATCTTCATGAACAGTTGTTCCACTGAAGTCGACTAGACTACTTACATGACTAAAAATTACCCATTAGTACAAGTTACAGAGTCAGAAGTCAAATTTGTATTTACATACTGCAATATGTAAATTTCACACATGCAAGTGGTCAAAAATAAAGTAAACCAAATCTCTGTCAGCCTCACAGTCAGAAATTAACAGGTTAGCCCGTGACCTCCAGTCTCTAAACTCAACATATACAGTGGGTGAATATTAAGTCATGTTTTAAATTCCTTAAAAAGCAGCTTTCAGCACATTGAACAATTACTACTAATAACCTAGCAACATTACGCACTGCAAGAGGTGTTGAGCCCACAACCCAGTACAGGGTAAGGCATGAAGAGACATTTTGTCATCTTTAAATACATTTCATTCGATATTTGATCATCAGTACGTTTTGGCCAATGTCTTTCTGCTCTTTTCTCCTGCTGCTCCCCCATCCTATGTGCAGATTTTAAATTTACTAAAAACCTCAGAAATTAAAATCCACAGTAATTCCTAGACAAATACAATATTAAAATAGAGTTGCGATTGATGGAACATATTGGTAATTTAGGGTTAAAAATGGGGACTTTGTCCCTATCTCCAAAACAAGTGTTATAAATGTAGGAAATGCAGAATTAAGGTAGAACTGCAAAGACATCCATACAGGCTGAAGAGTGGGAAAGTACAATTAAGGTACCCAAACAAGCTGAACTGTGCTATGCATGATGGGATGATTTTGTTGGTGTTGATTGTGCTTTGAGCAGGGGGTTGGACTAGATGACCTCCTGAGGTCCCTTCCAACCCTGATATTCTATGATTCTATTCAGTAACTTCATAATTATGATTAATGCAGATTAGTGCTTATGCTTCAAGATTTACATTGAACTATTGTATTTTTCCCCTCATAAGGTCAAAAATGGTCACTGATTTTTGTTCTTGTAAGTCAGAACCTTAAAATCATTTCAAGTATCTTTTCTGGCATGAATTTCCAATTGTTTTACTATAGTAGAAGACAACACAACAATTAAAACAACAAAAAGAATCCTACAACCCAAGTGGGAAATTGTTTTTTGGGCAATTTCATTTTAACTCATAGCATAATTATTTGAGGTTCTCTGAATGGAAGCAGTGTATTTAGTGTGATAAACTGTGTACGTAAAGGGAAAATCCTGCATCTGATTCCACAGCTGCAGAGGGTCCCTTGGTTATAGAACCAGTGCAGTTAAATGACTAAAGTAAGAGAAAATATTTCTAGAAACTGTGTAAGGAACATACGGATTGAAAGTGAATGTGGAATCCTCTTTGTCACTAGCTGCAGAAGTGAGTCACAATGCCCTGCACACATCAATAATGGTGGGATAAAGGAGGCCATAGGTGGAGGAATTTCTTAAAAGCCAAGGTATTTTCTATACCACAGACAGTGGGAAAAAAAACAAGTTCTTAAAAAAAAAAGTGTTGAATGATCTAGTATCCAAAATTCTTCGATATACAAAGTCTTTCAAGTAGAAGAGCCCCTGCAGCTCTTACCTATGTAACCCTTCTGCCAGGTGGAGCTGGCAGCAACCAGGTCCGGGTTCAATATCTAGGGGTTCCTTTTCAACCATACAACACAAAACCAGCTCGAGCCCCCACCCAGTTACCTGGAAAAATTACACACAACCCCTGGGTGCCTCTGAGAGGTAATACCTCCCTAATCACAAGCACAGAGTTTGAGTGTAGAAAAGAAACTTTTAATGAAAGGAGGGAAGTCACCCAACGTTAATTAGGGAAAATGCCACAAGCAGGATTCATAATCATAAAACTATGAGCAGGACACCCACCCCAGAGTGTGTGAGGCAGTGCCTTCTGCCTCATATTCTTGAGTTCTACAACCAACAGTTCCTTTTCTGTGCCCCTCTCTGCTCCCTCACCATACCCCACTCACAGTGGTTGTCCTTGGTCCATGAGGACCCAGGGTTCAGAAGTGCATCTGTGTGAGTTCACCTCCCATCTGGGGGAGAAGGCACCTTGCTTGGTCTGCCATCTGAGCACTTCCTCTCCGCCAGCTGCAGTTCCTCTCTGCCGGCCACATCGCCAGCCGCTCGTTCGCCGGCCAACTGTCTGTCACCTTCTGCTGCCACCTGCCTCTCTGCTGTGACCTGTGCACATCAGTCTCTTAGTGATTTTTCAGCTCTTTGCAGGCTGGGCAGAAACAGTCCCACCACAAGTGATTTCAGCTCTCATTTGAGCACTTTAACATAACAAAAGGCTCCTAATGAAGCCTATTTAGCTCTGTCTTTGAACAATGGGGAGGAACAGGATAAACCAGACTGGGCGGGGACCCTTGGGGACAGTCCACACGTCCTGGCTGGGACACCTGTCCCCACCCCTCTTATTTTCTCAGGTGTCTAGCATTCATGCCCCTGGCTTAGTGAGATTCTTTCATCTGAGGGTGACCCTTCAATCAGGACAAGCTCAGCACAGTTCTGCTCTCCGCTAGTCATACAATGAAGGTAACAACATTTCACTACCCCTGCATTCAATTTCAAAATTTTATTAAAGCTAATGTTAAAAAATACACAGGCTAAGAAAAGAATGTCTGTACATCTGGGTACAGTGCTTAGATTATCCACAAATACAAAGTTTGTTTTAAAAGTCATAAGATACATATAGTGCATAATCAGCAATAACTCAAATTTAGGTGAATAAATTTAACAATACAGTTTAGATATTAGCATCCAAGTATTTGGGTACATCACTCATGAAAAGTTGTACAGTGAATTGGTTGTAGAAAGCAAATATAGGAATGACTGTAGATTGTCCCTCCGAAATTGAGCGTTTAGGGTAGGTTTGTCCATTTAGAAAATACAATTCATAAGGAAAGTATTTCAGTTACTTTTCTGACCGCACTTCTCGTCGGCACTCCACTCATCCCTCCTGGTATTGCTGATGTCCAGTGATGTGTCCTATGTAGATGTCCCATCCAACACCCTGAGTTACCACATCAGCCGAGCGTAGCACTAACCAATTCCACATTCTCTCAACACCCAACACCAGCCAAAGCTGATCACTTGGAGCTACACAACTCTGGTCTACTAGATACCTATTCAGAGTAGGTGTGTTCATGTAAATACAGTTTGCTCCTGAAGTCTCTCCCCCTCCCAAACTAGCTGTCAGGGGATAGTTCATTGAGACCCGGCTTACACCTATTATACTACTTCACTGTAAAGGTCATGCACATGAGGGAAGACATCCCAAATGGCCTGGGTCTGCCCCACTTGCACCCACCAACCAACAGTCTCCTACATTCCCAGAGTTCAGTGCATTCACTCATCAAGACACCCTAAAGGCATCTTAGTCCAAGACTCGTGAATCTGATCTATGCCCTTCCTGCCTTGTGAATCAGAGTCATGGACAATTAGTGCCACTGCTGACCAAAATAGCCAATGCCTCATTCAGAGAGGGAATCTCTCTTTCCTCCTTCAGATATTGAGTAGTCCAACCAACACTGAAGAAACCCAGATTGGATACATCAGTTCTAACCAACTATCACCGGGTGTCAAAAGTTCCATGCCTGAGCCAACTCATAGAGATAATCTAATCCAATGCCAACTACAAGCTCATCTAATTAAATCTAACATTCTAGACCTGGCACAGTCTGGATTCAGGCCAGGACAAAAACAAACTGCTTTAATGGCATGGTTGGATGATCTCCTGCTGTCATCTCCATCTGTAGAGATGACAGACATTCATTCTCATCCTCCTGGACCTTTCTGCAGCATGCAACACTGTTGACTATGAGATACAGCTCTCCCACCTGACAGGGGTGGCAGGGGTCCAGAGTAATGGGTTACAATGGAACCCTGCTTCCTCGGGGAAGCGCACAATGAGCAGTGAGGGGAAACTGCACTTCGACCACTACACTTGAGATGTCCCACAAGGATCAGTTCTCTCTCCAGACCTTCTTAGCATATATCTGTAGCCACTAGGTGAAACGGACAGACAACATGGAATCAAGTTCCAGCAATATGCAGATGACACACAGCTCTATTTGTCCTTCATCACATACAATCACACCATTACCATCAAGATGGTCCTGTGCTTGGATGAGATCAGCTCATGGTTGGAGAAGAGCTGACTGAAGCTGAATCCTAGAAAATCCAAGTTGATGCTGGTGGGCAGAGGAAAGCACTTTGATGAGTTCACAGCCACGGTGCAGTCTCTTTTGGTCGAAGGTACACACCCACATTGGTCAATTCCATCCATAGCTTAGGTTAGGAGTACTCTTGGATTCCTCACTGACACTCTGTTCTCACATAGCAGCACTTGCAAATAATGCTACCATCTGTAACTGAGTATAAGACTCCATCCCATCCTGAGAAAGTGTCCTAGCCTCAGTTATTCATGCCTTCATCACTTCTCAGCTGAACTACAGCAATGAGGCATGCCTGGGCATGGAGTCTTCAATGATTAGTAAACTTCAACAAGTACAGAACTCTGCAGTGTGCCTCCTCAGCAAACACTGACTACCCCAAATACATCAAACCTTTCTCTGCTCCCTACAGTGGTTTCTCACAGAATATTAAATCAAGTTCAAAGTCTTGGTCCTTATCCTCAAGGCACTCCATGGCCTGGAGCCAGGATATCTAAAATATCACCTAAAGCTCTGGCTGGACAACCATAGCTGACTACTTCACTCCTCTGGCACAATAGAACTTTCTACAATAAAGGAAATGCCCATCTGTGTAGGAGACAGAGCTTTCTTGGGGACTGGTCCAAGACTGTGGAATGAACTCCACCAGAAACTAAGGTCCATCATAAACCTCACCACCTTCTGCTCCAAGCGGAAGGCACATTCCTTTGACCTTGCCTTCTCTCACAAACATATAGCAATGTTTATCTGTATATTATAAATACATTCCAAAACTAGACACTCCATTGCATACACTTCTCCCTCTGAGATGAGTGTATGCAATAGAGATGAAATGAGAAAATGAGTGAACAACCACATGACAGATGTCACACTGCTTAATGAGCTCTTGGAAGGTGCTCAGATCCTATTGTGATCAGTGCGATATAAGAACCTATACAGAATAGAACAACATTTCTGTAAAATGAACATCATAGGAATCCTAATGTTTTCAGCAGGCTCAAGGTTCATCCAGAACTATTTAATCCTGTAATAAAACGTTGGCCAGGAACCAAATCTAGAAGCCAGTTTAGGCAAAATCGGCATCAGTCTATTACTCAGAATTGATCAGGCCAGCACACAGATTTTTATGGAACTCACATTCTTGAAATCACAATCATTCCGCTTTTTCCAGCCATGGTGCATTTGGAACAGGCTGTAGTTCTGTCAGACACTCTTCTTTAATTTTGAGTTAACAGTGACCTAAACTTGACAAAAAACCCAGCAACATTCAGCATTAATATTCAGCATAACCAAAACCAGATGAATGTTAACACTGTACAAAATATTCACTTACATGAACAAGGGTAATCTAGAATGTCACTGGCCAAATGTAAACATTGATCTTCATCGCATTTATCTTATTACAGCACAGCACATTCACATCAAATTTGACAGCTGTCATCACCTGAAGTATGCTGTGCCCTGACATCTTTGATGCATCCTGTGTTGTTCTTTAAGTATACACATAATTCTTTGACTGAAATACTGATGACATAATGAAAGCTTCACTACAGCAGTGTTGTTATGATACCTCATATTTATATAGCATATTTCATCCCAAAGTACTTTACACAACTGTGCATGTACAACATTGTTGAAATATAGCTGCCACTGGAGTTTCTGGCAGCAGCCAGTGTACACTGAAAGACAGGGACATTTTGACTGCAAATACCAGGGCAGACCCCCTATTCTTACATAAATTGCCACTTACGGGCTATGATTTCAGTGAATCTATTCCCATTTCCAGATTTTACCTACCACACAGAGCAAGCAGAGACTCCTGGACTGATTTTCAGAGCTACTGAGAACTCTTAGCTCCCACTGACATCAGTGGGAGCTGCAGGTGCTCAATATCTCCAAGATTCATGCCATCAGATTTTAAGGGATCATGTGAAACAGTCATACAGTATGCCGTATATCTGACTGGAAAAAGAAAAAGTTGAGTCAACCTTACCAGCGTGGAGTGCCTAGGTGTTTCAGACACGATGCTTAAATCACTAAACCTCTGCTCTAAGTGCTACTGGATGTGTTATAAAGATGCCCCAAATAGTTCTTCCTTCAAGGAAGAATTGTGCTGTATGAAGAAAATCTACTTGTGAAATTATATCACAAGCAAGGGGCTCCTGTTTGTGCCTGTGCACCCTGAAAGTGGCCAAAGGGCATTTCACATTTGATGCTTAGGAGAGAACATTTCAAATTAATTACACTCCCATCGAATGACCTCAGCTGAGCTGTGCTCAGGATGTATTTGGCCCACCACCTTTCAATGTTGTGGCTTCAATTCCCAGTCTGAACAGCAATTTCTGGAGTGAAACAAAAGTTCTCTCTCTTTCCCCTTTGATTTCATTCTTGGGGTTTCATTTCAGTTACCTAGCTTAGCAACAGCCCTTCTATTATTTTAGTTAATACAAAGTGAAAATTTGCTCAGAAACAAAATGTGGAAAGTATATGTGAAAATAAATGTATCACAGCAGAAGGCCATTTGGGATCAAGCTCTGGTGACAAATGAGTCCTGGACAAACCAGCTGTAGATTGTGCAAAGTAACAGACGGAATACCGTGCGACAGCAAACCACAACCAGGAAGAAGCCTCTGTTTTTATGACCCCCTCAGATATTTATATCCTCCATTGTGGCCAGTAAACACAATTAGTGTGACTTGGACCAAATTTTAAAACATTAACGTTCTGTATAATTAAGTTGTTGTGGGAGGGAGTATGGGGTGAGAGGGAAGAGGGAGAAAATAGAGTGCAACTATGTGGTTTTTCCCTTGTCCCTTCAGTGAGAGCCGTGCTCCAGGGCTTACTGCCTTTTCCTCTCTTGCTTAGCACAGGAAATATTACTTTCATAGTTACTTCTAAACACAGGTTGGAGTAGCTGGTAATCATTCCAAATGTAGATCCTTGCCAGCATGCGTCAATGGGTTTTAAAAGCTAGATATGCTGAAATTGCTGTTCTAAGGCAGTATGTGTAACCCCCCCGCCACATCTATTTGTTAGGTGAGAGGACACAATCAAGGCAGCCCCCAGGCCCATTCTGACGGCTGAATGAAAGTTATTTTATCATTGCAAACAGTGAAAAAAATCTTGAGAATCCAAGTTTAAAAACTATTCAGTGATTGTATAAATGGCCCCTTCAATTAGAAACCCAAAAAGAGTGGGTTGGTTTCTACCTACTGTTCAAAATGACAGCAATCTCCTACAGAACTTTGTTATTTAGAAATGCTTTTAGCTCCTTATTCCTCCTATATCCTCCCTCTCATTGTAATCCAACCTTGGCAAATTGTATTGATCACTGTTGTTCAGTGTTTGCTATTGCAGGTATGCTTCAGAGAGAAGGCAGGTCTTTCCTCTTGATCTAAAAATGGACAGATTTGAACTCATTCTAATTTCCTCCAATTGTTCATTTCATAGGCAGGGATCCTTCAGTGAGAAGGCTCTGTCCTTAACTTGCATAAGTTTTATCTTAGCTACACCAAAGAGCATTCCCCATTGTCTCACAATCATAGACTAAGAAGCTGTCTGCAGTAGGTAGGTTCTGTCATACGAGGCTGAGAATCTCGACCTCAGAATTAATTGGCCACGTATATATTTTAAAAGATGTGCACTCAGACTATTGGACCTTGATTTCTAAAAGCCTTGTAAATTCAGATCTGAGGTCTTGGTTTGGTACGTTTTACACAAAGGAGCCATTTGCAAATTTAGATTTGAATTCAGATTCAGATGGTGAATGTCCTGAAGTTCAAGGTCTGTAGGGTTTCATTCAGGCCCATCTCTAAGTTTTATGTGGGAAAAAATGAATTCAGGAATTTTTCTGAGTTAAAGAATTCTTGAATCTCATAGATAAACCATGACACTAAAATTCTTCCCTTTCCTTTAAGGAATTTCAGACATTTCTTTCCAAAGAGAGTATTAACATCCACTTCCAATATTCTTCCATACTGGCAGGAGAGAGCTGAACCCACAGGTACTACTGATCAAAAACAGTGATCAAATGTGGACTTCTAATACATTTGTGCACTTCCCAATCAAAGATAGTTGCAGGTGTGCGTTTGAAGTTGGAATTTAGCCCCAAATCAGAGTGCTACCAATTGAATCAAATAAATAAACCAAAGTATTTCATTCACACTTAAATTAGAAGAGCCTGTGCTCCCAGAGGCCCCCCGCTTTTCCTCAATAAACTAACATTTCAAACAAATGTAGCAACTACAAGATGATGCATACCTAATGCACAGAAGTTTGGGTTTATTCTGCAGAATCAAACAGGGAGTGTTTGGACAAGTTCCGATTTCCTCCAAAATTATACATGTTAATAAATAACTAGAGCATACAGTGTTTTTCATCTTGAGATTTCAAAGCACTTTACAAAGGTGATCTGTATGGTGATACACCTGTATGGTGATACACCTTTACAAAGGTGATCTGTATCCATTTTACAGATGGGAACCTGATTCTAGAAAAGTAAATCAGATTAAATAAATGGCCTGTCACAGAACAAAAGTGAGTTTATTTTCATATTTACTCAAATAAAAATTTAAAAAATCAGTATGAACTGATTATTGAAGCAACAGAGTGCCAAAGACTGTTCTATTGCGGTGCCTCTGATTTTAGTCAAGGAAGTTACCATTTTGACTGATTAGCAGCTGATCTGCTCACCAAGTTACACAGCTTTCCCAATATATGGTGCACCTTAAAATTGGCCTGATTCAGCATCTTTTACTCAGGTTGAGTGGTGCTCTCACTCAAATAGTCACACTGATTACAATGGGACTACTCAGAGCTACTCAGAAAGGGTTGCAGAGTTGGGCTTCATATTGTTAACCATGTATGAATAATATATTTCTGCTCAGGTCATCTTATAATTGGTTTTGTTCTCTTTCAGAATGGCTGTAGCTAGTAATCAAGTTAGCTAATAATACCTGCCCTGTGGTTAAAAACAATTCTGATCAATTTTATTTTTTTATAGAAATGATTTTATTTTGATCCCAGTAAGTAAAAGATCAAATTAACAGATGGGATTAAGTGGAAGGCCCTTCCTCCTCCTCATTTTTAGGCTTATCTACAAGATTTCCAAGTGTTAAATACAGACAAACAAAGTAGCCCACCTTGTGGATTTCTAATCCAATGTACTCCAGTTAGCAGAGAGGAAGAGAGCAGGATGGTCATTTCCCAGAGATTTCTCATCGGGAATCTAATAGAGTAGTGAATGGCAATGGCTAATGTGCCTAATCGCACTGTTATACAATAATAGAATACCATGTATTTAAATATTTTTGGATGTTTTCTACATTTTCAATATATTGATTTCAGTTACAACACAGAATACAAAGTGTACAGTGCTCACTTTATATTTATTTTTATTACAAGTATTTGCACTGTAAAAAAAACAAAAGAAATAGTATTTTTCAATTCACCTAATACAAGTACTACAGTGCAATCTCTTTATCATAAAAGAAGAACTTACAAATGTAGAATTATATACAAAAAAAACTGCATTCAAAAATAAAACTATGTAAAATTTTAGAGCCTGCAAGTCCATTCAGTCCTACTTCTTGTTAAGCCAATCACTCAGACAAACAAGTTTGCTTACATTTGCAGGAGATAATGCTGCCCGCTTCTTGTTTACAATGTCACCTGAAAGTGAGGATAGGCATTCTCATGGCACTGTTGTAGCTGGCGTTGCAAGATATTTATATGCCAGATGAGCTAAAGATTCATTTGTCCCTTCATGCTTCAACCACCATTCCAGGGGACATGTGTCTATGCTGATGACGGGTTCTGCTTGATAAGAATCCAAAGCAATGAGGACTGACACATGTTCATTTTCATTATCTGAGTCAAATGCCACCAGCAGAAGGCTGATTTTCTTTTTTGGTGGTTAGGGTTCTGTAGTTTCCTCATCGGCAAGTTGCTCTTTTTAGACTTCTGAAAGCATGCTCCACACCTCGTCCCTCTCAGATTTTGGAAGGCACATCAGATTCTTAAACTGTGGGTCGAGTGCTATAGCTATCTCTAGAAATCTCACATTGGTACCTTCTTCGTGTTTTGTCGAAGCTGCAGGGAAAGTGTTCTTAAAATGAATAACGTGCTGGGTCATTATCCGAGACTGCTGTAACATGAAATATATGGCAGAATGTGGGTAAAACAGAGCAGGGGACATACAATTCTCCCTGAAGGAGTTCAGTCAAAATTTAATTAAGGCATTATTTTTTTAACAAGCGTCATCAGCATGGAAGCATGTCATCTGGAATGGTGGCCAAAGCATGAAGGGGCATACAAATGTTTGGCATATCTGGCACGTAAATACCTTGCAGTGCTGGCTACAAAAGTGCCATGCAAATTCCTGTTCTCACTTTTTGGTGACATTATAAATAAGAAGAGGGCAACATTATCTCCTGTAAATGTAAACAAACTTGTTTGTCTTAGCAATTGGCTGAACAAGAAGTAGGACTGAGCGAACTTGTACGCTCTGAAGTTTTACATTGTTTTGTTTTTGAGTGCAATTATGTAACAAAAAAAATCTACATTTATAAATTGCACTTTCACGACAAAGAGATTGCACTACAGTACTTGTATAAGGTGAATGGAAAAATACTATTTCTTTTGTTTATCATTTTTACAGTGCAAATATTTATAATAAAAAATATACACTGATTTCAGTTACAACACAGAATACAATATATATGAAAATGTAGAAAAACATCCAAAATATTTAATAAATTTCAATTCATATTCTATTGTTTAACAGTGTGATTAAAACTGCCAATAATTGCAATTAATTTTTTTAATCGTGATTAATTTTTCTGAGTTAATTGCATGAGTTAACTGTGATTAAATTGACAGCCCTAGTTTAGACTTGCAAGTGACCTGTGCCCCGTACTGTGGAGGAAGGCAATAACCTCCTAAGGTCTCTGCCAATCTGACCCCAGGGAAAATTCCTTCTTGACCCCAAATCTGGTGATGGGTTAGATTCTCAGCATTTGAATAAGACCTAGCAGCCAGACACCAGGAACAGTAATTCAGAGCCCTCACCAACTAGTGTCCCATCACAGGCCCTTGGAGATATTTGCTGCTAGCAGTCACAGATCAGCTATCATACCATCCCCTCCATAACAACCTCAGTCTTGAAGCCAATTAGGTTTTTTGTCCACACTGCTCTCCTTAAAGGCCATTCCAGAACTTCATTCCTGTAATAGTTAGAAATCTTCATTTAATTTCAAGCCTAAACTTGTTGATGGCCATTTTATATCTATTTGGTCTTGTGTCAACATTGGCACTTAACTTAAATAACTCCTTTCCTTTCCTGGTATTTAACTCTCTGATGTATTTATAGAGAGCAATCATATCTCCGCTCAGTCTTCTTTTGGTTAGGCTAAACAAGCCAAGCTCTTTGAGTCTCCTCTCGTAAGGTAGGCTTTCCTTTCCTTGGATCATCCTAGTAGCCCTTGTCTTCACCTGTTCCAGTTTGAATTAATCTTTTTTAAACATGGGAGACCAGAATTGCACACTGTATTCCAGATGAGATCTCAGCAGTGTCTTGTATAATGGTAGTAACACTTCCCTGTGTCTACTGGAAATTCCTTGCCTGATAACTCCTCGGATTGCATTAACCTTTTTCATGGCCACATGATGTTGGTGGTTCATAGTCATCTTGTGATCAACCAATACACCCAGCCCTTTCTACTCCTCTGTCACTTCCAACTGATAAATCCCCAACTTATAGCAAAAATTCTTGTAGTTAGTCCCTTTAGTGTGTTGGCTGTCATCCCACCCCCTCCGGCTCGGAAGGAGGCCACTCCACCTCACTGGGTCACTGTGGGATCAGCCCAGTCACAAGGGGGGAGTTAGCAAATCGACTGCAGTCAAGGAGGCCCTAGCCCACAAGCAGAGCTGGGCGGCAAATGGTCTAGGGAGCTGAGGCTCGCAAGCAGGTTGGAACAACAGTCTATGGAGCTCAGGTCCCAGGCAGGGAAGAGCAACAGTTTAGAGGAAGCTCAGGCCAGGCGGAACAACCACCGGCCTAGGGAGCTCAGACCCTCAGGCAGGGACAAGCAATAGGCAGTCTACAGGGCTCTGGCCTCTGGGCAGGGCAGAGTTATAAACAGTCTATAGGGCATTGACCCCTCTGGCAGGGCAGAGCTATAAACAGTCTTTCACCTGATCTCCTGATGCAGGCAGAGGGCAGACAAATGCAGGCCTCTTGGCCTAAGGTGGGTAGGTGGCCATCCCAGGGATGGGGTGGCCTCAGGGGGTAGGGAGAGTTGTGGCCACGCTATTCCATCAGGTCCCTGCCCAGGGCTCTGACAGTGGTGGAGGGCTCTGCCACTGGGTCAGCGGGGATCCTGCTGAAAAACCACTGACCTGAGCACCGACAGCAAAACCAGATTAAAGTCTGGTTTCCCTGGGCTACTTCCAACCAAATCCAGGCAGGGCTTCCAACATCCAGAGGTACTCTCTCTCTTCCAGGTATTTGGCTGCTGACAAGCTCACCGGCTCCTCTCCATACTCAGAAACTCCTCTGGGGCAAGGCTTTACCCACTTTGGTTGCAGGGCTGGAGGACTGCAGCAGGCAAGAGGTGTCTGTCTCCTTCCCTGGCTTCCCCTCAACTGAGTTGGAGGAGGCCACGCCTCATATTTCCGGTCCTGCCTCTAACCTTCCAGTTTGAGGGGCAGGACTGGCCCAGATCTGCTCACCTGCGTGCAGAGAATGGTCTCTCCCGCTCTGGTTCTGAGGGAGGCCACTCCGCCTCACTCCAGTCCCTAAGGGCTTGACCTTACACTTTGCACTATTACATTTAATCCCATTTCTATTACTCCAGTTTAGAAGGTCATCCAGATCTTTTTGTATGATATTCTGGTCGTCCTCCATATTGGCAATACCTCCCAACTTTGTGTCATCTGCAAATTTTATTAGCATTCTCCCACGTTTTGTGCCAAGGTCAGTTACAATAAATGTAAATAAGACTGGACCCAAGACCAGTCCTGGAGGAACTCCACTGGTAACCTCCCTCCAGCTTGACAGTTTACAATTCAGTATGTTCTGTTGTAGTCTCCATTTTAATCAGTTCCTTGTCCACCTTTCAATTCTCATATTAATTCCCATCTTCTCCAATTTAACTAATAATTTCCCATCTGGAACTGTATCAAATGTCTTACCAAAATCCAGGTAGACTAGATCTACTGCATTTATTTTGTCTTAAAAATCAACCTCCTTCTCAAAGAAGTAGATCAGGTTTGTCTGGCACTATCTACCTTTTATAAAACCGTGTTGTATTTTATTCCAATTACCATTAACCTCTATGTCCTTAATTACTTTCTCTTTCAAAATTTGTTCCAAGACCTTGCATACAATTGAGGTCAAACTAACAGGCCTCTAGTTTCCTGGATCACTTTTCTTCCCCTCTTAAAAATAGGAACTATATTAGCAATTCTCCAGTCATAGGGTAGGACTTTCTAGCTTACAGATTCATTGAAAGTCCTTGCTATTGGACTTGCAATTTCGTGCGCCAGTTCCTTTAATATTCTTGAATGGAGACTATCTGTGCCCCCCAATTTAGTCCCATTCCAGGTGTGTGAGTTTGAATTCCACCTCAGATGTGGTAATTTCTACTACCATAACTTCATTTCTATTAGCCACCCTACCACTATCCATAAGCTCTTCATTACCCTGATTAAAAACTGAGGCAAAAGTATTTGTTTAGGTATTGGTTCATTACTACATTATCTTTAATCTCCACCTCATCCTCAGTGCTTAGAGGTCCCACTTCTTCTTTCCTTGTTTTCTTCTTATTTATATGGCTATTGAAACTTTTACTATTGGTTTTAATCTTCTTTTCAAGGTCCAACTCTGCTTGGCTTTTGGCGGTTCTCACATTTTCCCTACACTTTCTAACCTCCAAGAAGTAGCTGTCCTTGCTGATCCATCTTCCATCCCATCTTCTATTCCTTTTAGGCTTTCTCCTTTCTCTTAATCACCTGTTTTAGACTCTTGCTCGTCCAGCTAGAACTGCAACCTTTCCCTATGAATTTTTCCCCTTGCTTGGGATGCAGGCTTCAGATACTTTCTGCAACTTTGACTTAAAGTAATTCCAAGCATCCTCCACATTCAGATCCTTGAGTTCTTTGGTCCAGTCCATTTCCTTAACTACTTCCCTTAATTTTTAAAGCGTTTTTTGTGGAGTGGATTCACTCAATAATTGTGTAATAAGCAATCCATTCTCTTATGAAATTATACATTATAGTTAAAACCAAAACAAACATAGGACTCAATCCTGTAAGATGTTGAGAGTTTGTTTACAATGCAAAGAAAAACCAACACCAAGTCTCAGAGCCCTGGTCTTTTGACTCGGGCTGTGGGACTAAAAATAACAGTATAGATGTTTGTGCTTGGGGTGGACCCCAGCTGTAAGACTCTCCCCATTTCTGAGCTTCAGAGTTTGGATTCCAGCTCAAGCCCAAACATTTACACTTTTAGTTTTAGCCCTGGTCAAGCCCCATAAGCCCAAGTCAATTGACTTGGGCTCTGAGATTGCACCGTGGGTTTTTCTTTGCAGTGTAGACATACCCTAAGTGTCTCCATCTTCCACTGCATTCAGTAGGAGCTGATGGCACTCTAACAAATTTCAATAGCTGTATGGGATTTCACAGAAGCAGGAAGTCAACTTTCTGTGCAAAATGCTTTACAGTGAGTTTTTTCATTCTTTTTATATTAACCAGAAGGGTTCTGGAAACTGTTATAGTACAGTCAGGAGATGGAACTCACAAGGAATAATTTCCGGACACTATTTGTCTTGTAGGGTCAATAATAGATATGACACATTTTCCAGGGAGGAAATTGCAGAGACTTACTCACTGCTGATGATGCAGGATAATAGGCCGGGAGTTATTTTTAAACAAGTTAGCCTTTTAGTTATGTATAGAACACCACAGCCGAGATATACTTTGGCTATTTTTTTGTGCCCAAAATTATGGCAGTAGGCCCTAATGTGCTACCCCCAGAATAAGTCATTCCATAATGTCACAGGTGCCTTGGAAACCCTGTTTGACTACGGAGCCAGCCAGATTTCTATTGAGGAGATAATTGGCTGGCATAGATCATGACTTTTAAAGATATTTTAATGATCTGTAATTTGTATTCCAAATAATTCCTTGGTACCTGTCACGGATTTATGCTTTTGAAAAATTCACAGCAGAGCAGAGAAGGAACTGACTGGTGAAAAAAGGAAGAAAAAAATTGCTAGTGCTTCTCAGCTCTTTGACATCTGTGATATTCGTCTAGATGAAGGCTCAACTCTTTAAAAAAATAAGATAAATCACCAAAAAACTTTACAGATGACTTTTAAAAAATAAAGTTCATCACCACCTTTGAAGTCCCATAGTGATAGCTCATATTAGCCCTGATTCAGCCAGATGGCTCTAAGCATGTATCAGAGTAACAGCCGTGTTAGTCTGTATTCGCAAAAAGAAAAGGAGTACTTGTGGCACCTTAGAGACTAACCAATTTGTTTGAGCATAAGCTTTTGTGAGCTACAGTGAGCTGTAGCTCACGAAAGCTTATGCTCAAACAAATTGGTTAGTCTCTAAGGTGCCACAAGTACTCCTTTTCTAAGCATGTAAGTACCTTGCTGAATCAGGGCCTTTATCAAGAGCTGGCTCTTTTCCCCTGGCTCTGCTCAGCCTGGCGTATCTCCCCTTGCAATCACTATCTTTTTCCCTCCTAGTTCTGACCAGTTTTCTTTAAATATCACCTTTTTTGTGCCGTATTTCTTCCATCCTTTCACAACTCTTTACTTCCAAATTTCCACAGAGCACACTATGCCTTTTTTGCACCCTCTTGCTGGATCCACACCATGTTGGATGAAGGGTGTAATTTTACTGGCATAAAATGATTCACAAATAGCATAATTTTATCCTTGCTATACATTCGTTCTTAACAAGCACATAGGAACAAACAAGCAGGATAGCAGAAGTTATGAAAGCATCAGATCATTTTTATATAGCAATTGAATTTCACACACAGAAAATGCACAAAACCCATATGTGACAGGTTTCGGTCGATCCTCCGAGCCCCTAGGGGCGATGGAGAGCTCTGGTCTCACAGGCAGGCCTCAGCCACACCTTCCGGGCATTGGGGAATTAGCGGGGAAGGTGTGCTGGCCGGAGCCAGTAGCGCGCCCCTCAGGCTGGGGAGCGCCGGCCCGAGCCAGTAGCACACCCCTCAGGCCGGGGCGCACCGGGGTAGGTGAACGCAGGGCCACCCAACTCCACTGCGTTCCAGCCCAGGGCCCTGACAGTGGCGGGAGGCAAAAGTCCCGCCGCTGGGTCAGCGGGGCCGTCCGTGCCCGCTGACCAAACACACCCACCCCACGGTGCAGTTCGGCCCCTGGGCTACTTCCTACCCGGTCTCTCAGGCGGGTCGCTCCGGTCCCTCCATCTCGTCCGGGTATTCTGCTGCGGGCCACTCACGCTCCCCGTCTGTATCGGACTCACACTGGCTCGGGCTTTAGTCAGGCCCCTCCCGGTCCTCTGGGTATTCAGCGGCTGGCAGTCCTGGTTGCCACAGGCCTTCCCCCCGGTCAGGCTCCTCCTTGCCCAGAGCTTCGCCTGGGTCAGCAGCGGGATTGCGAGGGAGCAGCCTGTGTCTGTCTCCCTCCCTGGCGCTTGCCTCACTGGGCAGAGGGCCCCGCCCTTTGTACTTCCTGTCCCACCCTTCCCCTTCCGGGGATTGGCGGAAGCTTGGTCTGGCCCCGCCCACTCAGGCTGAGACGGTGGCTCTTTACCCTCTGGTTCGGAGGGGAGCCACCCTGGCTCCCTACATACCCCACCCCTCAAATCCAGCTCCCGATCTTCGGAGCTGGCATCCTCACCTTCTCCGAGGCAGAATAGGAAATCTGCATTGGTGTTGTCTTGTCCCGCCCAATGGTGAATCGTGAAGGCATAGGGCTGCAGAGCGAGATACCATCGCATCAGCCTGGCATTATTGTCCTTCATCTTATTAAGCCACTTCAGGGGTGCGTGGTCCGTAACCAGTATAAAGGGGGCCCCGAGGAGGTAGTAGCGGAGAGCATCGACTGCCCACTTAACGGCTAGGGCCTCTTTCTCCACGACGGAGTAGTTCCGTTCTCTGGGGAACAGCTTCCGACTGAGGTAAACAATCGGGTGTTCCTCCCCGTCCACCTCCTGTTAGAGGACCGCCCCAAGCCCAACGCCTGAGGCATCTGTCTGGACAATAAAGTCACGATGAAAGTCAGGGCTGAAGAGTATTGGATCGCTACACAGCCATTCTTTGATAGTTCGAAAGGCTGTCTCACACTCGTTGGACCAATGCGCCCGGCGGGGACTGTCCTTGGTCAAGAGCTCCGTTAGCGGGGCCGTAATGCTTGCGAAGTGGGGTACAAACTGCCGGTAATAACCAGCTAAGCCCAAAAATTGATGTACTTGCCTCTTCGTGGTCGGCACCGGACATTCCTGGAGTGCTTGGACCTTCCCGATGAGGGAGCGGACCTGTCCCCAGCCCAAGGTGTACCCCAGGTAAGTGGTTTCCTCCCACCCGATTCGGCATTTTTTCGGGTTGGCCGTAAGCCTGGCTGCGCGGAGGTCCCGGAGGACTGCCGCTACTTGGTTAAGATGTTCCTCCCAGTTCTTGCCATAGATGACCACATCGTCCAGGTAGGCCGCCGCGTATTTTGTGTGTGGTTGCAACACCCGGTCCATCAAATGCTGGAAGGTTGCCGGGGCCCCATGTAGGCCGAAAGGCATCCGGGTGAAATGGTATAACCCTGAAGGGGTGGCAAACGTGGTCTTCTCCTTGGACCTGGGATCCAAGGGGATCTTCCAGTACCCTTTGGTGAGATCAAAAGTGGTGATATAACAGGCTTCCCCGAGCTGGTCAAGGAGCTCATCGATGCGGGGCATCGGAAAGGTGTCAAATTTTGAGATAGCGTTTACCCTCCGGAAGTCAATGCAAAACCGCCGGCTCCCATCGGGCTTCGGTACGAGGAGGACGGGACTCCGCCACTCGCTCTGGGAGGGCTCAATAACACCCAGCTCCAACATCGCCTGGACTTCCTCCTCTACGGCCTCCCGCATTCACCTAGGCAATGGCTGGGTTGTCTCTCGGACCACCATCCCGGGTTCCATCTGGATCACATGGTAGGTGAGCGTAGTCCGCCCAGGTTTCGTGGTGAACATCTTGGGGAATGCCCTCACTAAGCAGATTGCCTGTTCTCACTGCTTGACGGTGAGTGTCTCTGCTAGCTGGGGTTCACCATTATCCAACTCCTCGGGTGGTTGGGGCCCCAGTTCCGGTTCGGGGGGATATGGGGCTACTAGGAGCCCTTCCCGGTCCTGCCAAGGTTTTAAGAGGTTTACATGATAAATCTGCTTTTTCTTACGGCGACCAAGTTGCCGAATCTCATAGGTTACCAGCCCTACCTGGCGGAGGACCTCATACGGACCCTGCCAGCAGGCAAAAAGCTTTGATTCCTCCGAGGGGAGCAAGAGGAGTACTCGGTCCCCTGGCCCGAATGATTGAGCCTGGGCACCCTGATTGTAGTGCTGCTCCTGGGCTCTTTGGGCGATGTTTAAGTTCTCCCTCGCGAGCTCGCCCGCCTGCGAGCCGCCCCTGCAGTTGTAAGACATATTGCAAGAGACCCTGTGTTGCGGACGGGTGGTGTTCCCAAGTCTCCCTCAAGAGGTCCAACACCCGGCGGGGTCGCCGCCCATAGAGGAGCTCGAATGGGGAGAACTTCATGGACGCCTGTGGGACTTCTCGAATCGCCAGTAGTAAAGGAGGGAGCAGCTGGTCCCACTGGCGGAGGTCCTGGGTGGGGAAACGCTGCAACATTCCCTTCAGGGTCCGGTTGAACCGCTTGACCAATCCGTCAGTCTGGGGATGGTAGACCGAGGTCTGCAATTTCTTAATCCCCAATAGGGCACATACCTGGCGGAACGTGAAGTTGGTCCCTTGATCAGTGAGTATCTCCCGTGGGAGGCCTACCCTTGTGAAGATCTTCACGAGCTCCGCAGCGATAGTGTGGGCGGTGATACTTCTTAAGGGGATGGCCTCCGGGAAGCGGGTGGCGTAGTCCATCAGGACGAGGATATATTGATGGCCCGCCTTGCTTTTTGGGAAAGGCCCGACCAGGTCCATTGCTACCCGCTCAAATGGCACACCTATGACTGGTAACGGGACCAGGGGGGCCTTCCGTACCCCGGCCGGGGCTGCATGTTGGCAGTCCGGGCACGACACACAATACTCCTTCACCTCCCGGCGGACACCAGGCCAGAAGAACCTGGCCAGGACCCTGGCCACAGTTTTTTCCTGCCCTAAATGGCCGGCAGCCGGGATGTCATGTGCAAGCTTCAGGACAGCCCGACGATGGATGCGGGGGACCACGAGTTGCGTCCAGACCTCTTGGGTCTGGGGGTCTCGGTCAAGGTGGTAGAGCTGCTCGTGGTTGAGTTCAAACCTGGGCCATTGGGTGGTGCGCTGCGCCTCCACGACCTCACCATCCACCCGGGCCAGCTGCTCGTAGGCAAACCGGAGCGTAGGATCCTCCCTTTGATCTTGGCTAAAGTCCACCAGGTCAGGAGAGGGACCCGCCATTTCCAGGCCATCCTGCCCGGAGGTGGGGCCTGGTTCAGTCCAGGGTCGGAGCTCGAGTCAGGTCCTGTCTTCTTCTCAGGCGGGGCTCCCTCGAACGCCTCTTTGGTGGGTAGGGATTGGAGCACCCTGACGAAGTCTGGCCAGTCACGGCCCAGGATCACTGGATAGGTGAGGGATGACACCACCGCAACATTCATTAACTGAGTTACTCCGTGCACTGTGATGGGGACCCGCACCGTGGGGTACGATTTTACATCTCCGTGGATGCACTGAATCCGTACTTCCCCGACGGTCCGCTTGGTGTCCGAGAATAGCACCTGGTGGACAAGGGTCTGCCCACAGCCCGAATCGACTAGACCCACCATGGGGACCCTGGCAACTTCCATGGGCGCTGTCAGTTTGGCCACGGAGGGCAGACGGGCCCGTCGCTCCCCGGCGCATACCAGGCAAAAGTTGTAGTCCATTGCAGGACAGCCCCGTTGCAGATGTCCGTACTCGCTACATCGGAAACAAGGTCCTACCTCTGGGCGCGCCGGCCGTGTGGGGGCACCAGTGGGGCCGCAGAGTGGGCTGGAGCCTGGTGGTCGGGTTAAGCATCCAGGGCCGGAGAGTGGTGTTGACTTGGGCCTTCGGGAAAACTCGGTCCTGCCGCCTTCTGGTCGTCGGGTACGGTGGGGTGCGTTGGTTTGGGAGGTGGTCCCCCTCCATTCAAGTTTCTGTGCATTGGGTCCAGGGTTTGGGGGGCGAGCAGCCGGTCCTATCGGGGCCTCAGCCGCGAGAAAGTCCTCCATAAGCGCGACGGCCGAGCTCAGACTTTGTGGCCGGTGCCGTAACACTCAAGTCCTCCCCTGGGATGGGAGGATGTGCACGAATTGTTCGAGGATGACCTGTTCCGTCACCTCAGCTGCGGTTCGACACTCGGGTTAGAGCCATCGGTACCCGTGTCCTTCAGTTCCTGGGCCACCGCCCGGGGTCTGGTGCCCGGTGGGTAGACCTTTTCCCGAAACCGTCGCCGAAAGGTTTCCGGGGTAATGTCGAAGGCATCCAAGATAGCCGCTTTCACTCGAGCATAAATGCAGGCCTCATCATCTGGGAGCCCACGGTAAGCCTTCTGGGCTAGCCCCGTCAGATATGGGGCGAGGAGTGTTGCCCATTAGTCAGGCGCCCAACCAGCCACTGAGGCAACCCGCTGGAAGGTCACTAGGTAGGTTTCCGGGTCATCCTCAGGCCCCATCTTGGCCAGACGGATCGGTGGGGCAGGAGGGGTCGGGGTGGCTGCCCACTCTGGTTGAGCCCCACCATGGCCCGGCCACAGGGTTGCAAGCTGCTGGAAGCACTGGGTTTGTTGTTCCTGGTGCTGGGCCCCCAGGGTTTGAAGCAACTTCTGCTGGTGGGCGCCCAGCTGCTGCACGAGTTGGTGCTGCTGCTGTTGCTGGCTCTCAGCCAGGAACTTGATAAGCCTTTCCATCTCCATCTTTCCAGTAGGGGAGCTTCAGAGGCGCCCTCACACTAACCCCTTTCGGCAGGGGTTGGGATAGCCTACCTGCATTCTCCACCACTTGTGACAGGTTTCGGTCGATCCTCCGAGCCCCTAGGGGCAATGGAGAGCTCTGGTCTCACAGGCAGGCCTCAGCCACACCTTCCGGGCGTTGGGGAATTAGCGGGGAAGGTGTGCTGGCCGGAGTCAGTAGCGCGCCCCTCAGGCCGGGGAGTGCCAGCCCAAGTCAGTAGCGTGCCCCTCAGGCCGGGGAGCGCCGGGGTAGGGGAACGCAGGGCCACCCAACTCCACTGCGTTCCAGCCCAGGGCCCTGACAGTGGCGGGAGGTGAAGGTCCCGCCGCTGGGTCAGCGGGGCCGTCCGCGCCCGCTGACCAAACCCACCCCACGGTGCAGTTCGGCCCCTGGGCTACTTCCTACCCGGTCTCTCAGGCGGGTCCCTCTGGTCCCTCTATCTCATCCGGGTATTCCGCTGCGGGCCACTCACGCTCCCCCTCTGTATCAGACTCACGCTGGCCCGGGCTGCAGTCAGGCCCCTCCCAGTCCTCTGGGTATTCAGCGGCTGGCAGTCCTGGTTGCCACAGGCCTTCCCCCCGGTCAGGCTCCTCCTTGCCCAGGGCTTTGCCTGGGTCAGCAGCGGGATTGCAAGGGAGCAGCCTGTGTCTGTCTCCCTCCCTGGCGCTCTCCTCACTGGGCAAAGGGCCCCACCCTTTGTACTTCCTGTCCCACCCTTCCCCTTCCGGTGATTGGTGGAAGCTTGGTCTGGCCCCGCCCACTCAGGCTGAGAGGGTGGCTCTTTACCCTCTGGTTCGGAGGGGAGCCACCCTGGCTCCCTACACCATAGAAACCTGACTTCATCACAGATTTCTACAGAAATATGAGAACTGCGTTTTTTTGGTTTGTTTTTTTTTTAAATACTTAAATTTCTTCTAGAGCTTCTCATTTTGAATAGGATCTTTGTAATGTAAATCTGTCACATTGCCAAATCTGCCAGGAGACAGACTATGGCAGTATCAACAAAAATCAAAATTTCCCCAATCATCTTAATGGGACATTACATATAAAAGCCCTGTCGGTGGCAGTTTTTCGGCAGGATCCCTCCTGACCCAGTGGCGGAGGGCTCCGACACTGTCACGGCCTTGGGCAGGGACCTGATGGAGTAGTGTGGGCCCAGCTCTCCCTACCCCCTGAGGCTATCCCATCCCTGGGATGGCCGCCTACCCACCTTCGGCCAAGAGGCCTGTGTTTGTCTGCCATCTGCCTGCGTCAGGACATCAGGTGAAAGACTGCTTATAGCTCTGCCCTGCCAGAGGGGTCAATGCCCTATAGACTGTTTATAGCTCTGCCCTGCCCAGAGGCCAGAGCCCTGTAGACTGCCTATTGCTTGTCCCTGCCTGAGGGCCTGAGCTCCCTAGACTGGTTGTAGTTCCACCTGACCTGTTGTTCCACTATGGCCTGCAGGCCGAATCCGGCCCACCAACTGTTTTAATCTGCCCCTCGAGCTCTCGCTGGGGAGTGGGATCTGGGGCTTGCCCCGCTCTGGCATTCCAGGCAGGGATCAGGGTCGGGAGCCGCTCCACACAGCTTCCAGAAGCAGCGGCATGGCCCCCCCCCCACTCCTACGTGTAGCAGCAGCCAGGGGGCCCCGCTCTGCACGCTGCCCCCGACCCAAATGTTGCCCCCGCAGCTCCCATTGGCCACGAACCGTGGCCAATGGGAGCTGCAGGGGCAGTACCTGCAGACGGGGCAGTGTGCAGAGCTGCCTGGCTGCATCTCTGCGTAGGAGCCGGAGAAGGGACATGCCGTTGCTTCCGGGAGCTGCTTGAGGTAAGCGCTGCCCAGAGCCTGCACCCCTGAGTCTCTCCCTGTGCCCCAACCCCCTACCCCAGCCTTGATCCCCTTCCCACCCTCCAAACCCCTCGGTCCTAGCCAGGAGCACCCTCCTGCACCCCAAACTCCTCATCCCCACCCCAGAGTCCGCACCCCCAGCCAGAGCCCTCTTCCTCCCCCTCAGCACACCACAACCCTGCCTCAGCCCAGAGCCCCCTTCACACCCTGAACTCCTCATTTCTGGACACACTCTGGAGCCTGCACCCCAAACGAGAGCCTCACCGCCTCCAACATCCCCACCCCAATTTTGTGAGTATTCATTGCCTGCCATACAATTTATATTCCCAGGTGTGGCTCTCGTTCCAAAAAGTTTGCCCACCCCTGCTCTAAACTGTTGCTCTATCCTGCCTGGGGCCTGAGCTCCATAGACCATTTGCCCCTCAGCCCTGCTTGAGGATCAGGGCCCCTGTGACTGCAGTCAGTTCGCTAACTCCCCACCATGACTGGGTTGATCCCACAGTGACCCAGTGAGGTGGAGTGGCCTCCCTTTGAGCAGGAGGGGGAGGGATGACAGCCAACGCACTAAAGGGAATAACGGCAAGAATTTTTGCTATACGCTGGGGATATATCAGTTGGACGTGACAGTGAAAGAGAAAGACTTGGGTGTATTGGTTGATCACAGGATGACTATGAACCACCAATGTCATGCAGCCGTAAAAAAGGCTAATGCAATCCTATGATGCATCAGACAAGGTATTTCCAGTAGAGACAGGGAAGTGTTAGTACCATTATGCAAGGCTCTAGTGAGAACTCATCCCGTGTAATTTTGGTCTCCCATGTTTAAGAAAGATGAATTCAAACTGGAACGGGTGCAGACAAGGGCTACTAGGATGATCCGAGGAATGGAAGCCTACCTTATGAGAGGAGACTCAAAGAGTTTGGCTTGTTTAGCCTAACCAAAAGAAGGCCGAGGGGAGATATGATTGCTCTCTATAAATAGATCAGAGGGATAAGTTATTTAAATTAAGACCCAGTGTTGACACAAGACCAAATGGATATAAACTGGCCAACAACAAGTTTAGGCTTGAAATTAGATGAAGGTTTCTAACCACCACAGGAGTGAACTTTTGGAACAGCCTGCCAAGGGGAGATGGAGGGTGGGAGACAAAAAAACCTAACTGGCTTCAAGACTGAGCTTGGCAAGTTTATGGAGGGGATGCGCTGATGAGACTGCCTACATGGCATATGGCTGATCCGTGACACCTAGCAGCAAATATCTCCAACGGCTGGTGACGGGACACTATATGCAGAGGGCTCTGAATTTACTACAGAGAATTCTTTCCCATGTGTCTGGCTGGTAGGTCTTGCCCACGTATTAGGGTCTAACTGTTCACCATATTTGGGGTTGGGAAGGAATTTCCCCCCTGATCAGATTGTCAGAGATCCTGGAGGGTGGCCTTCCTATGCAACATTGGGCACAGGTCACTTGCAGGTTTAAACTAGTGTAAATGATGGATTCTCTGTAACTTGAAGTCTTTAAATCATGATTTGAGGACATCTGTAACTCAACCAGAGATTATGGATCTATTATAGGAGTGGGTGGGTGAAGTGCTGTGACCTGCAATGTGCAGGAGGTCAGACTAAATGACCATGATGGTCCTTTCTGACCTTAAAGTCAGAGACTCAATGAGGTTCCCAAAGGTCTAGTTTAGTGAACATCCTGGCAGTCCTCAGAAGGTCCAACAATTCCAATATGGTGAAGATTCTGCAGGGCAGCCTCTGAGGAGTGGATGCCGTGTGGGTTGTGGATGGTCAAGAAGGCTGTCCAACCCGGAGAGGACTGGCTGTTCTGCTCCAACGGGGGGGGTGGGGGAACCCAATCGAGTGTTTCACTAATAAGAAGGCTGACTGCTAGCCCCACTTTTGTCTGGTCTCTGGGGTCCATTCAGGGACGGAACAGGGTGAGCAGCCTGCACTGGTTCAGGAACCCCCAGAATTTCCAACAGTCTCCATCAAACCATTCAGGCAGTGGCACCGTGGGAACCAGTTTAGGAGATGGGTGATCTCTTCAGGCACATACATAGCTGCTTCTCTCTGTGAGACGGCAAGTTGCTCACATAGGGCCTGTGCTGCAGCAGCTAGCTGCGTCACTTGGGCCTGTAGCATGAGGTTCTCTGCCTGCAGGTGGGTGACTTAGTCCTGGGTTGCAGGGTGGCCTGCCTGATCCATCATCTATAGAGGGGTTCGATGGAGGGGCAGTGGGGGCCAAAGCTGTCAGGCCAGGCCCTGGGCAGTCTGTGTGCCTTGGTCAATTACCAAGTTCTGGTCAGAAGATGAGTAGTGGGGTTGGGGTTGAGCTGGGTCAGGATACCAGAAAGTCAGGGTCAGGTACAGACAGGAGCCAAACAGTGGAGTCGAGGATGAACTGGGATCAGAAGCCAGAGTCTAGGGTTCACAGCAAGGCAAGATTTGGAGCAAAAGCAGGCAGGTAGTCTGCATCATCGCTCAGACAGTTCCCCATTTTGGCTTCCTTGTTTATATACTGGCCTGACCCTGCTGGACTGTACTTTCTGCAATGCATAACTTCATAGGATCCTCAAGCAGAAACCCAGCCTCAACTTCCAGTGGTGATGTGGTAGCATCGGTGACCTAGAATTCCCAGTTTTTAGTCCCATAGCTCTTACATCAGGCACCATGTTTTCCAAAACAGTTGCTCAGTGTGTGTAAACATTACCAATTTGTGTGTGAAAATGTTCTACAGAACTCAACAGATTTGGCAGATTTCTATTCGCTGCTACTCAAGTTAACAAACTAAAATTAATATTTTTAAAGTTACTGTTTGGGCTACCTAGAATCATAGGACTGGAAAGGTCATCTAGTCCAGTCCCCTGCATTCATGGAAGGACTAAGTATTTTCTAGACCATCTCTGACAGGTGTTTGTCTAACCTGCTCTTAAAAATCTCCAATGAGAGAGATTCCACAACCACCCTAGGTTATTATTATTTGCTTAACCACCCTTCACCAGTTTTTTCTAATGTTCAACCGAAACCTTCCTTGCTGCAATTGAGCCCATTGCTTCTTGTCCTATCCTCAGAAGTTAAGAACAATTTTTCTCCCTCCTCCTTGTAACAACCTTTTGCGTACTTGAAAACTGTTATTATATCCCCTCTCAGTCTTCTCTTTTCCAGACTAAACAAACCGAATTTTTTCAGTCTTCCCTCATAGATCATGTTTTCTAGACCTTTAATCACTTTTGTTGCTCTTCTCCAGACTTTCTCCAATTTGTCCACATCTTTCCTGAAATGTGGCACCCAGAACTGGACACAATACTCCAGCTGTGGCCTAATCAGCACAGAGTAGAGTGGAAGAATTATTTCTCATCTTGCTTATAATACTCCTGCTAATACATCCAAGAATGATGTTTGCTTTTTTGCAACAGCATGACACTGTTGACTTATATTTAGCTTGTGGTCCACGATGCCCCCAGATCCCTTTCCGCAGGACTCCTTCCTAGGCAGTCGTTTCCCACTTTGTATTTGTGCAACTGATTGTTCCTTCCTAAATGGAGTACTTTGCATGGTGATCTGCCTGGAAGTGGGGGCCACCATGGGATCCCACCCTCTTAGGTGGCCCAGGCAAGGGCACAGTACAATAGAAGATTGTTAGCAGGGACTGTTTAGTGGGTTTTTCCAAAGGAAACACAATCATCCAGGTGTGGGAACTGAGGTACCAGGGACATGGCCCCACCCATGCCACCACGTTAACCCTGATCTGTGGCACAACACACCAGGGGAAGCAATCTGATTCCACAGAGTCACTGTAGGGCTTATTGAGATTGAGTCTCTCCTGGTGATGCCTCAGGGGCAGTGCAGCTCTACACCTCCCCTAACACAGGACTTTGTGCCAATGGCCCAGTTGAGTCATGTGGACCATATCCTCATCTGGTATAAATCAGTGTAGTTCCAGCTGAAGTTAGTAGAGCTGTGAGAATGTACACTAGCTGAGAATCTGCTCCTAACCCTATAAATTTAAACAAAAAGACACGTCTGCCAAAAATACCTTACAATCTGCAGTTTTTTGTAAAAGCCCATTCCATACAAATGTTGGAAGGAATACCTTGTTTATTTATGTTTTCCCCGCTTATGATTTATAAGAAATAATATGGCAGCAAAACTAAGTACTCCTCTTCTTTTTGCGAAAACTAAGAGAGTCACTGTAATGCAGATGTACCAGAAAAGTCTCCAAAATATAGTATTTGCTTAGCCTCTGGATTCCTTGTAATAAATGCAATCTATTAAAACCAAAAAGCACATCTTATTCATGTCACTGCTCTCTGTGATATATTCATGCATTGATACCTCCATTATGAAGAAAGGGGCATCAAGGACAAAGATAGAGCAATGCCAGAGAGCCCTTCTTTTCTGCACTCATTTTCCACATTTTGGAGCTCATTAGAGCATAAACTTAGTTTGTGTAAGTGCTTCAGGATAATCAGTATGTATGTATCCGGCATAATCTGAGAAAAGCGACTGAAGAACTCTCTTCTTCAGCCACAAATCTTTGACATTTTGGTTTTGCTTGCAGCATCCCCACCAACTTCCACTGCTAAAAATGAAAATATATTTCACTTCCTAGACCTGTGGGGCACATGGAGTCAAACTCAGATTCTTATCAAGTGGCCCCAGACTTTGGATGCCTCATGTGTGTGGGTACCCAATGTTAGGACTTAATTTTTAGAAGCAACAAGCACCTAAAATGTCAAATGAAGCCAGTGGCTAGTGCATAAGCCCATGACCTCTGAAGAATCAAGGTCCAGGTGTTTCAGGTTGGATGCCCCAAAATTGGGGCACACAAAACCACTGCCCACAAGCTAAGTTAACTAACTTGCCGGACATCTTACACCAAATCAGTGCCTGACCTGGGAACAGAGTCCATCCCCCCAGTACCTATAATAGTATCTGCTATGTCAATTCTCTAGGGTCTAGATTTTGGTCTTTTCTGAGGGGAGGGTGATGTTAAGAATTTTCTCTCTGACCCTTCCCCTTCACTGGAGAGCTAACAACACAAATGCATATTTTCCTCTCAGAATCTCAGAACAATTTGAAGATATAGGTTGATTAAATAAGTTAACACTTTTGAGGTATGTATTAGCTGTATTTTATAGGCACAAAAGCTAAAGCTTGGGGAGCTTGTGACATTTGGCCAAGGTTTTCCAGTAAATCAGCGATGCGAATGGGAATAGAAATTTGAACACTTGATTCTCAGTCAGATGTTCTAGTCATTAGGAATTTTCCTTTCTGAGACTCACAAAAATATCCAGGACTAAACCTCTGAGCCCTATGTGCAAGAAATTCCCGTATGTTTAAACACCACTGTGCTTTCCCAGTTTCTTTTACACACCCACAAGCAAAAAGTGGAAAAAAATTCCAGTTCTTCATTTAACACAAACCAGCTCAGTTCTCAGTGCAGTCACACAGTTTCTGCACTCAGATTATGATGATTTACCACACATAGAGGCCATCTTTGCACGGACTTCTTCTAGTGATTAGAGCATAGGACTGGGAGTAAGGACTTATGGGTTGTATTGCTGAATTTGAATGATTTGTTGTGTGACCATGGACAAGTCATTCAATCTCTGTGCCTCGGTCTACCCATCTCACAGGGAATGTGTTAGGCTTAATTATTTAATGTTTCTACAGTGCTTTGAGATCTTTGGATAAGAAAAGTACTGCACACATAGATAAATAATTATTCACTGCAGCTTGTAAACAAAACTTTTTAAACAGAAGCAGGTCTTTCCCAGATCAAGTCTGCAAACATAGACATGTCCACCCTCCAATTAGGGCTAAGTTGCATGCTATTAGATATCTTGTCAAAGGGTAACATAGCTGTATATACAGGCCATATGCGGAACCAATGTTTGTCTAAAAGTACTTATTTTTTTAAGCAATTAATTCATTGTGTAGGTTGTTTTATGTCAGTGGAAAGTTTCCTTTGACAGTTGAGCCATGGAGGTTATTATGGTTCAGTCAGGCAACTGCACCAGCTGGAGCAGTATTTTTCCCATGCCAACTTAAACTTTAGTAATAAATTATGATTATATGGTATTTTCCTTTTTTCCAAAAGGAGGAGGAAGAGACTAGTTCACGCAATGGGTACAGATAATGTCTGAGAGCACAATGCACTCATATTGAGGAGAAAGTACTTTTTAATTATTAAATACTGAAAACACAAAAGCGAGGAAAAAAGATAGGGCATAGGGTTCTCTGCAATGTGGTGGCAAAGCAGAAGCCTTTTTATCTTCTTAGCGGTGTTTTATGTCCTATATGATGTCTGAAATCATGTTTCATCCTGGCAAGAGACAGCAGCAAGGAAAGCAACGGACTGACTTTCTGTCACTCCTGATCTGGGTTAAATAAATAGGTGGACATAAAGCTTCTCTTCTTTTTACCCGAAGACTTTTCATAGTCAAAACTTCAGGAGCAAAGGAGCACAAGTTTTAAGACATCAGAATATTCTTATTTTGGCTTTTATGCTACAAAACTGATCAGACAAAACAAATGCCTTCCCTGCTTCCCCACTTGTATTCTCAGTCCTACTAAGCAATAGATGAACCAGATGGGCCATGTGTACAGACGGAGTATGTGTAAATTAGAAATGTATTCACATTATATGCTGTAGGCCTAACCATAGTCATAGTCCTTTTTCTCTCTCTCTCATGTAGGTTTTATGCCTCATCGCCACATTATCTCAGCTCCTTCTTCTGCTCCTTTGGATTACTCCTATAGTCTAGGTAACTTGGTGTGTGTGTGTGTATATATATATATATATATATGCTGCCATTGTCTTCTAGATTTCACACCCAGACAGAAACTTTAATTCCTGTCAAGAGTTTTCTCCTGCATTATAAGCAGAACTGGTAGCTCTCTCTAAAGTTGCCCAAGACTTCCCATTTTAAGACCCTATTTTCTTATGACTTTGCCAAACTTGAACCATTCAGGGTAGAGTTTCCCATTCTGGGGGTCTCTCTTGGGTTAAATATTTTGAAAAGTTTCAGCAAAATAACAGTTCAGCCATTTCCAAGAACCAGATTATGTTGAAAATATGTTGCTTTGCCCATGTTAATAAAGAAATCTGACAACTTTTTATTGAGACGCTCTAGCACCTCCATGCTTTGTAGTACAGACTTGAAGTTTGGAGAGGGGGTGTCAGTCCATGTGTCAGTGATGTAATTTTTGCCATCCCTGTGAAAAGGCAGCCCAATCTTGGCAAAAATCTCAGTCCATAAAACCTCAGTAGAGACCATTAGAATTTTTGCTGCTAAATTCTCTGAACATTCCATCTGTACAGAGCATGCTCAACCCCCAATGCAGATTAAGATAGTCACAAGGGGTGCCCTAACTCCCCTCCCCCCCCGTACTTATAGTTGGGAAATCACTAGCATCCAGAACACACACACACACACACACACACACACCTCCTCCCATCCCACAGCTATGCTTCCTCCTAATCTGCTCCCTGCCATATCTGATCCATCACAAACCCCACCACATGGCAGGGGCTGCTGAAAAGCAGTGGTGCAGAGCCACCTCTGTGACTACTGTCGACATACCCCACACTGGTGTTATTCATGTTGGGTATCTAGAGCAACTAACAACTGGGCCCAGAAAGAATGTTGCAGGGACTTACCCAATATGGCTTCAGGCCCATTAGCTGCTGCAAATTCCCTCCATGTCACACCTCAGTTTCCCCCCTCAGATGGGTTCTGTAGCTCCCAGTGCTGTTAGGTTGCTGAGATGACTTAGTCATCTGGTTAAGTCACAAGAGTTCACCCCTTCAAGGGGTATTCAAAGTCTAAACAGAAACACAAAAAAGTCTTCTACCCCAGACTCTTGCCAGGCACAGCCCTTCCTTTCAAGGTCTGTTGCTTTCCACAATCTGTAGCACCTACTTCTGGGCTCAGCATCTAACCCTCGTAGGCTCCAGCCAGTCCCTTTTCCCCCTTGTTGACAAGGGTGGCTGTACCACAAGGTAGCACCCTAGAGGGAATCCATGTCCACCTTCCACTATAGGTTTCCAGCCCCAGGACCTAAATAATCGGGCAGTATGCCCCATAAGCTAAAAAGTCCTTTCTTAGCTAGCCAGGGTCTCCAATGTGCTCAGTCTGGCCTCCTCCCCAGACATCTCCTCCCCTCTCCCCCCCCCCCCCCCCCCCAGTATGGTCTCCCTAAGTCTCTCTCTCTTGAATAGCCATGGGTTATCCTTTTACCTTCCAGCAGGCCAGGTTTCTAGTCACAGACTACCATCATACAATCCTTGGTGTCATTCCCTGCACCCATGGAGGTGTGCTGAACCTAGCACAGATGCATGTAACTCCCTTAAAAGGCCAGCATACCCTGTTATAAAGAAGAATGGCAGAAAGAAAGAGTGCAATAGAAGGAGGGTGAAGCACAGAATAATTAATTGAATAATCAATAAATACATTTAAGAAAACTGCCATCTGCATGTGGATAGTCTGCAAGTAGAAACAAGGGGTGAAATTAATGAAACCAGTGAAGTAGTCAGGGCATGTTATTCTCTTAGCTGTAATAAAATAATAAAATAATGGAGATAGGACTGTAGAAAAATTGCTTTCATGACAAAAGCTGAAGAATAAGCTTTAGTAGCCAATTTTTTTAAAAAAATATTGTTTTAAACAATATTTGTATAACTTATGTATAGCTACAAATGCAAGACATTTAATTAAATTCACAGTATAAAGAAATAATTGCAAACTCCCAAAATACATAAAGTCCGGTTTATTTAATTTTCCAGACTTAATATTTTCCTT
The DNA here is from genome assembly GCF_965140235.1 of Caretta caretta. Lineage (NCBI taxonomy): Eukaryota > Metazoa > Chordata > Testudines > Cheloniidae > Caretta > Caretta caretta. The sequence continues at coordinate 136,609,622 of NC_134207.1, forward strand.
TCCACACCGGAGATTCCAAGCCCAAAGGTTTTACCAGCACTTCTTGAACGGAAGTACTAGTCTCGCTCAGCATGAGATGTGACCTTCTATCCTGTTTCTTCTGAGCATCATCAGTCATCTTCCTTATAAGTCCTGGTTCCGGTGAGGTTACTATATTGAAACATCTGGATTCACTTTACATTTACAATAAAATTAGAATGTTTTCTTTCTGATTCATTAGACACTTAAATAGAAAAACAGCTGCCCGAGTAAATAGCTTTTAGTGTAAGTGTTCTCTTCTTTCATGTTTGCTCTGGTATAACGTTACCCTTTTAGTAAGGGAGAATCTTACCTCAGATCAACCACCTTCTTTTTAAAAAAAACCCAAAAAGTCAAAACCAAAGAAAGTGATTTTGAAGAGATGTAAAATGGATAGACTTAGACTCCAAAGGCCTTTATTTAGCCACAGAAGTGGTTCAGTGCGATGGTTCATGACCCGTATGCTTTAACCGAGCCCTGGAAGGTTTGTAACACTACAAACTCTTAACTTCGAAATGAGTAATAAGAAATGTTGCTTTAAGATTTAACTGTATTAAGAAGGGAAAATGAGCTGGGGAGTAGTGAAATTTCTTTGTTAGCATTCTGTCATTGAGGGTTTGTCAAATACAAACAAATTGTGAAAGAAGTAAACAAAAAAAAAAAAAACCCCAAACAGTTGTGCATCAACAAGTAAAATTGTGGGCCACCTCTTGGGATGAGTCATTGATTTAATGTCCATGCGGGTTCACTCTTTAGTCTGTTGACTTTTGACCCTTAACCTGATCTTGGGAGGATTATGCTTTATGCTTACATGCTTAATGATGGTTAAAGATAGGAAACAATCCCAGTTCCCTCAGCCTCTCCTCATAAATCATGTGATCCTATCCCCAAATCATTTTTCTTGCCCTCTGCTGGACACTTTCCAATTTTTCCACATCCTTCTTGTAGTGTGGGGCGCAAAACTGGACACAGTAATCCAGATGAGGCCTCACCAATGTCGAATAGAGGGGAACGATCACATCCCTCGATCTGCTGGCAATGCCCCTACTTATACATCCCAAAATGCCACTGGCCTTCTTGGCAACAAGGGCACACTGTTGACTCATATCCAGCTTCTTGTCCTTGTCTGCAGAACTGCTGCCTAGCCATTTGGTCCCTAGTCTGTAGCGGTGCATGGGATTCTTCCATCCTAAGTGCAGGACTCTGCACTTGTCCTTGTTGAACCTCATCAGATTTCTTTTGGCCCAATCCTCTAATTTGTCTAGGGTCCTCTGTATCCTATCTCTACCCTCCAGCGTATCTACCACTCCTCCCAGTTTAGTGTCATCTGCAAACTTGCTGAGGGTGCAGTCCACCCCATCCTCCAGATCATTAATGAAGATATTGAACAAATCCGGCCTGAGGACCAACCCTTGGGGCACACCACTTGATACCGGCTACAACTAGACATGGAGCCATTGATCACTACCCATTGAGCTCGACAATCTAGCCAACTTTCTATCCACCTTATCATACATTCATCCAGCCCATACTTCTTTAACTTGCTGGCAAGAATACTGTGGGAGACCGTGTCAAAAGCTTTGCTAAAGTCAAGGAACAACATGTCCACCGCTTTCCCCTCATCCACAGAGCCAGTTATCTCATCATAGAAGGCAATTAGATTAGTCAGGCATGTCTTGCCCTTGATGAATCCATGCTGACTGTTCCTGATCACTTTCCTCTCCTCTAAGTGCTTCAGAATTGATTCCTTGAGGACCTGCTCCATGATTTTTCCAGGGACTGAGGTGAAATATGAAATATCATAATACCATCATATTAATCAATAGTACGCCCACACCTTGAATACTCTGAGCAGTTCTGATCACTCCATCTCAAAAAAGATATATTATAATTGGAAAAGATACAGAAAAGGGCAACAAAAATTATTAGGAATATGGAACAGCTTCCACATGAGGAGATTAAAAAGACTGTGACAGTTCTGCTTAGAAAAGAGATAATTTGGGGGGATATGAAAGAGATCTATAAAATCAGGAATTGTATGCAAAAAGTGAATAGGGAAGTATTGTTTGCCCCTTGACATAATACAAGAGCCAGGGGTCATCCAATGAAATTAATAGGCAGCAAATTTAAAACAAACAAAAGAAAATACTTCTTCACATAACTCCTTCAACCTGGGAAACTCATTGCCAGGGAATATTGTGAAGACCAAATGTACAATTGGGTTAAAAAAAGAATTAGATAAGTTCATGGAGGATAAGTCTATCAATGGCCAAGATAGTCAGGGACGCACCCCATTCTCCGAGTTTCCCTAAACCTCCAACTGCCAGAAGATGCAACTGGACGACAGGGGATAAATCACTTGAAATTGCCCTGTTGTAGTCATTCCCTCTGAAGCATCTGGTACTGGCCACTGTCAGAAGACAGGATGCTGAGCTACATGGACCATTGATCTGACCCAATATGGCCACTCTCATGTACATATGCTCATATTAAAGTTGTAATGCAAGCAGGAAGAAACACAGGTATAGTAACGAAAATAGGCTTTACCACGGGTGTGAGGCCTAATAAAGTTAATGGAGCCTAACAGCGTAAGGATAGCATGAATATTTGACCTGGAGTTAGAAGAATTAGTAATATGTATATTGTGATAAACAAGAGCACTGCAGAAGTACAAAATAACAAAATCCTAACAAAATTCTAGGGGATTTTTGGTATGTGTAACCATGAGATTAACCACTTTAATGTATTGGAAACACTGGGAAATGTATTATCACAGTGCTCACACACATAGCTTATATTAGCAATCAGAACCCCAATTATGGTTTCCAGGAACACCACATACGAACAGGAGGCTGGTGGGCAATTTAAATATGGCCACCAGACACGTTTGGATGTACAGAACAAGAGTCTAAAATCATGTTTAACCCTTCCGCCAGGTGAAGTTGGAAGCAACAAGGGCCAAGTTCAATATCGAGGGGCACCTCTTAACAATACAAAAGAGAACCAGTTCAAGCCGCCACCCAGTAATCTGGTTTCAGAGTAACAGCCGTGTTAGTCTGTCTTTGCAAAAAGAAAAGGAGTACTTGTGGCACCTTAGAGACTAACCAATTTATTTGAGCATGAGCTTTCGTGAGCTACAGCTCACGAAAGCTCATGCTCAAATAAATTGGTTAGTCTCTAAGGTGCCACAAGTACTCTTTTTCTTTTTCCAGTAATCTGGGAAATCTAAACAGAACCCCTCGGTAAAGGCAACAATTCCCTACTCTTAAGCATTGAGTCTATGTATAACAAAAGATAACTTTTATAAAAAAAGGGAAAGGGAACCCAGCATTAATTTGGGAAAATAACACAACCACATTCAAAAGCATGTGACCATAGAATCATAGAATTATAGAATATCAGGGTTGGAAGGGACCTCAGGAGGTCATCTAGTCCAACCCCCTGCTCAAAGCAGGACCAATCCCCAACTAAATCATCCCAGCCAGGGCTTTGTCAAGCCTGACCTTAAAAACTTCTAAGGAAGGAGATTCCACCACCTCCCTAAGTAATGCATTCCAGTGTTTCACCACCCTCCTAGTGAAAAAGTTTTTCCTAATAACCAACCTAAACCTCCCTCACTGCAACTTGAGACCATTACTCCTCGTTCTATCATCTGCTACCACTGAGAACAGTCCAGATCCATCCTCTTTGGAACCCCCTTTCAGGTAGTTGAAAGCAGCTATTAAATCCCCCCTCATTCTTCTCTTCCGCAGACTAAACAATCCCAGTTCCCTCAGCCTCTCCTCATAAGTCATGTGTTTTAGTCCCCTAATCATTTTTGTTGCCCTCTGCTGGATGTTTTCCAATTTTTCCACATCCTTCTTGTAGCGTGGGACCCAAAACTGGACACAGTACTCCAGGTGAGGCCTCACTAACGTCGAATAGAGGGGAACGATCACATCCCTCGATCTGCTGGCAATGCCCCTACTTATACATCCCAAAATGCCACTGGCCTTCTTGGCAACAAGGGCACACTGTTGACTCATATCCAGCTTCTTGTCCTTGTCTGCAGAACTGCTGCCTAGCCATTTGGTCCCTAGTCTGTAGCGGTGCATGGGATTCTTCCATCCTAAGTGCAGGACTCTGCACTTGTCCTTGTTGAACCTCATCAGATTTCTTTTGGCCCAATCCTCTAATTTGTCTAGGGCCCTCTGTATCCTATCCCTACCCTCCAGCGTATCTATCTCTCCTCCCAGTTTAGTGTCATCTGCAAACTTGCTGAGGGTGCAGTCCACCCCATCCTCCAGATCATTTATGAAGATATTGAACAAATCCGGCCTGAGGATCGACCCTTGGGGCACACCACTTGATACCAGCTGCCAACTAGACATGGAGCCATTGATCACTACCCGCTGAGCCCGACAATCTAGCCAACTTTCTATCCACCTTATCATACATTCATCCAGCCCATACTTCTTTAACTTGCTGGCAAGAATACTGTGGGAGACCGTGTCAAAAGCTTTACTAAAGTCAAGGAACAACAAGCTCTACTAAAGTCAAGTCCATCGCTTTCCCCTCATCCACAGAGCCAGTTATCTCGTCATAGAAGGCAATTAGATTAGTCAGGCATGACTTGCCCTTGGTGAATCCATGCTGACTGTTCCTGATCACTTTCCTCTCCTCTAAGTGCTTCAGAATTCATTCCTTGAGGACCTGCTCCATGATTTTTCCAGGGACTGAGGTGAGGCTGACTGGCCTGTAGTTCCCAGGATCCTCTTTCTTCCCTTTTTTAAAGATGGGCACTACATTCCTTTTTCCAGTTGTCCGGGACTTCCCCTGATCGCCATGAGTTTTCAAAGATAATGGCCAATGGCTCTGCAATCACATCCGCCAACTCCTTTAGCACTCTCGGATGCAACGCATCCGGCCCCATGGACTTGTGCTCGTCCAGTTTTTCTAAATAGTCCCGAACCACTTCTTTCTCCACAGAGGGCTGGTCATCTCCTCCCCATGCTGTGCTGCCCAGTGCAGTAGTCTGGGAGCTGACCTTGTTCGTGAAGACAGAGGCAAAGAAAGAATTGAGTACATTAGCTTTTTCCACATCCTCTGTCACTAGGTTGCCTCCCTCATTCAGTAAGGGGCCCACGATTTCCTTGACTTTCTTCTTGTTGCTAACATACCTGAAGAAACCCTTCTTGTTACTCTTAACATCTCTTGCTAGCTGCAACTCCAGGTGTGATTTGGCCTTCCTGATTTCAATCCTACATGCCCGAGCAATATTTTTATACTTTTCCCTGGTCATTTGTCCAATCTTCCACTTCTTGTAAGTCTCTTTTTTGTGTTTAAGATCGGCAAGGATTTCACTGTTAGGCCAAGCTGGTCGCCTGCCATATTTACTATTCTTTCTACACATCGGGATGGTTTGCCCCTGTAACCTCAATAAGGATTCCTTAAAATACAGCCAGCTCTCCTGAACTCCTTTCCCCCTCATGTTATTCTCCCAGGGGATCCTGCCCATCAGTTCCCTGAGGGAGTCAAAGTCTGCTTTTCTGAAGTCCAGGGTCCGTATTCTGCTGCTCTCCTTTCTTCCCTGTGTCAGGATCCCGAACTCGACCATCTCATGGTCACTGCCTCCCAGGTTCCCATCCACTTTTGCTTCCCTTACTAATTCTTCCTGGTTTGTGAGCAGCAGGTCAAGAAAAGCTCTGCGCCTAGTTGGTTCCTCCAGCACTTGCACCAGGAAATTGTCCCCTACACTTTCCAAAACTTCCTGGATTGTCTGTGCACCGCTGTATTGCTCTCCCAGCAGATATCAGGGTGATTGAAGTCTCCCATGAGAACCAGGGCCTGCGATCTAGTAACTTCTGTTAGTTACCAGAAGAAAGCCTCCTCCACCTCATCCCCCTGTTCTGGTGGTCTACAGCAGACTCCCACCACGACATCACCCTTGTTGCTCACACTTCTAAAACTTAATCCAGAGACTCTCAGGTTTTTCTGCAGTTTCATACTTGAGCTCTGAGCAGTCATACTGCTCCCTTACATACAATGCAACTCCCTCACCTTTTCTGCCCTGCCTGTCCTTCCTGAACAGTGTTTATCCATCCATGACAGTACTCCAGTCATGTGAGTTATCCCACCAAGTCTCTGTTATTCCAATCACATCATAATTCCTTGACTGTGCCAGGACTTCCAGTTCTCCCTGCTTGTTTCCCAGGCTTCTTGCATTTGTGTATAGGCACTTGAGATAACTTGCTGATCATCCCTCTTTCTCAGTATGAGGCAGGAGCCCTCCCTTCTCGTGCACTCCTGCTCGTGCTTCCTCCCGGTATCCCACTTACCTCAGGACTTTGGTCTCCTTCCCCCGGTGAACCTAGTTTAAAGCCCTCCTCACTAGGTTAGCCAGCCTGCTTGCGAAGATGCTCTTCCCTCTCTTCGTTAGGTGGAGCCCGTCTCTGCCTAGCACTCCTCCTTGGAACACCATCCCATGGTCAAAGAATCCAAAGCCTTCTCTCTGACACCACCTGCGTAGCTATTCGTTGACTTCCACAATTCGACCGTCTCTACCCCGGCCTTTTCCTTCCATGGGGAGGATGGACGAGAACACCACTTGCGCCTCAAACTCCTTTATCCTTCTTCCCAGAGCCACATAGTCTGCAGTGATCCGCTCAAAGTCATTTTTGGCAGTATCATGGTGCCCATGTGGAGAAGCAGGAAGGGGTAGCAATCCGAGGGCTTGATGAGTCTCGGCAGTCTCTCTGACACATCGTGAATCCTAGCTCCTGGCAAGCAGCAGACTTCTCGGTTTTCCCGGTCGGGGCGGCAGATAGATGACTCAGTCCCCCTGAGGAGTGAGTCCCCGACCAACACCACCCGCCTCCTTCTCTTGGGAGCGGTGGTCGTAGAACCCCCAACCCTAGGACAGTGCATCTCATGCCATGTGCAAACCCAACCCCACAGTACATTCGGCAATGTTCTTTGCCTCAGTTTCTCACCTTGTAGTGCGAAAGTCTGAGCAAATGTCCTTTTAACAAAACAATCCCCTTTCCCTCCAAAGCACCCCACTCACAGTTGGTTGTCCTTAGTCAACAAAGACCCAGGTTTCAGAGATTCACAATGGGTTCACCTCCCATCCCTGAAGGGGCGGTGGGGAAGATATTGAGCAATGCCTCCATTGCTGCTGCCACCTCTGCAATTGATTCACTGTTGCTGCTGCTGTCTCTGCCACCATGGGCTGCCACCTCTGCTGCTATCACTGCTGCTGCTGCTCGCTGCCATTTCTACAATGTCATGTTCTAAGGTTCCCCCACTTAGTCCTGCTCTTAGTGAGTTCACTGGATAATAGGGAACCTCTGTGTTGCTGCCTCTTTGTTGTCTGTCACTGCTCCCATACCATGTCTAAGGCTTAGCCCATAGAGCTGGTCATCAGTGATGAACAGAAACCAGGACACCCAACTGAGTCCCATCAGCTCTGTCTGTAAACACTAGAGAGCATAGGGTCAAATGGTATCTACGACTTTTTAGGCAGAGTCCACATTATCAATGAGGAATACCTGTACCCGACCCTTTCTCATCTTCAGTGGGATTTAGCATCCCTACCCGCCGTTTAGCAAGTGAGAATCAGTTTTGGGCGACACCCTCAATCAGAGCATACGAAGCACAGTTCTGCTGCCCTTAACTCATACAATAAGGATAACTAATTTCATTACTCATCCATTCAAATTTAATAATTTTATTAAGATAATGTTGAAGTAAAAAGAAAACGGTACAGAGTTTAGGCATAGAAGTTTCTGGTTATCAGGGAATAAGGTACAGATTATCAAGGGGTGTAAAATTCAGTTTAGGAGTGGGTGGTGTAAGGAATACATAATCTGCAATCTCCCCGTACTAAAGTGAATTGTAACCCAAATCCAGACAAAACTGATCACTTTGGCAAAGCAGGTCTGTCTGCTGAACACCTAGGCAGAGTGGGTACAAATCTGCTCCTGAAGTCTTTTTCCCCAAGGCATCACTAGATCTCAAGAGAGAGCTTGAGGATGAGAGGATGATAGAAACATGGAATGTCATTCTCACTTATGGTGCTTCTCCACTTACTTCTGATAATTCTCCAGTAAGTTGTGAATATGTACAGTGCAGGGGATTGTTTTGCTATACTTATATTGCTTTCCTATTATTTCTATTTTACTTGTATTTATTTAAGCACTAAATAAAGTTCTCATGTCTCAATTTGTGATTCACCAAACTCATCTCCTATAATACATTTACTTAGCCACCTCAGTAAAAGAAACTGTTATTAGTGATTTATGCATTTTGCACTCTAAATTAATCAAAAGCTACAAGTCTGTCTGGAGTGCCAACCCAGGTGCCAGCAAGGATGGTAGTTTAAATCTGGACACCTTCCCACCAACTCATTTTAAACAGGTCAGCAGGTGGTCATGTCATTCAGACATGAATGATCTGAGCTAAGTTTGAAACAAAATAGAATAGTAGAAGGCTCCATATCCTATTACCTATCCCCTTAGTCAATCAGCTTACACATTCAATCCCATTTCCAAACTAGCAGTAGATAGGACAGATATTTCATACAACTCTATATCCTTATTTATGAATTACTGTAAAAAGAGTGCTAAGGGATCACCATAAGGCCTACAGCTATATTTCTGCTGCAATGTTTGCACGCTGCTCCAGCAAGCTGTTTCACATGTCCTGTTGTGCAATACCAGGCTTTCAACTTTATCAGGTTCAGAAGGAACTTGCAGCTATCTCTGTTAGGGATGGAGAAGTTTATAATGGTGTTGTTATTGTTTAGATGACTGAGGTTTTCAAGACAGGAAAGAACCCTTAAGGAATAAGGTTTCTGAAATGTGACCAAACCACAAGTAACTGAAAATAAGTTTGGCCTGAGGACATAAAACAAAAATTGAAATTGGTCTCAGCCCATTTCCTAGGTTGCAGCTGTGCTGCCGACAATACCATTTATTCACCACAATACCACTTAGTCACAAGAGGAAAAAAAACAAGTTGGGTTCAGTGGCTGAACCCCAGTTGTTTAAAGTTTTCACACAGCAGACTTTGCCAATCGCTGTTAAAAGGGCAGGCTTTTTTTCCTGTTAGATTTGTTCTTAAAAAAATGTGTGTCAGTCTGGAAACTTGTTTCACTCCAGCATAATTTATAAAGAGCCAAAATCTGCCCCAGTAATGCCTCTATTGATATCAGTAGAGTTACTCCAGATTTACACCAGTGTAATCAAGGAAAGATTTTATCCCACAGGCAGCTCCTTCACTTGTCAAGACCATAGGAATGCAAATGATGTGACTAAGATGATAGCTAAACAATCAATTGAAGTTTAGATCTTTTATAACCATTACAAACATTTAATACCAGTCTTCATTTGGGAGAACATTTAATTCTCAGTGCCAACTGGCCAAAAGCTTCTTGGCAAATTATTAGGATTACATATCAAAATTACTCAACAAGACAACATCATCAAATCAGCTGCTGAAAGAGAAACTGTAATAACATTGCCCTCCTCTTTTCTCCTACATCAAAACCATAGAAGAAACAACAATTATACAGAAAGCATGTTAAAATGGAAACAAAAAGGTCTTGAGCTTTGCTCAGAAGAATGCCACAAAGATGCATCTTGGGCCGTTTGGTGATGATGGAGAAAGAATTCCGCACTTGTGGGCCTTCAGGAGGAGTGAAGGCTTTTTCCCCACCCACACTCCCACCCTCTGTTGTACTTCTAGACTGTGTTTTTCTTAACCAGCTTGCAGGAAAAATAGGGGGGGAAATACTTAAAATTCATATATATGCCTTGGTTTACACAGGCACTATGAAGGAATGCCTTGCAAGTACGTGTACCATACAATTATACATGGTTGTAAGGAATATGTCAGGCATTTCCATACTGGCATGTTTGTTAATGACCTCTGCTGGCTGTACCAATGGAGTGGCATCACTAGCCCATTTGGATGGGAGCTGTGGTTTCAGTGTCAAAGAGTTTACTACTTTTGTTCCTGTTACTGCATATGCTGGGCAGTAATAATTATTAAGAATTCAATATTTACACTCTGGATGTTGGTTTCAGCTACTACCACACAGATAAGTGAACTGTTGATTATGGTACTTTTAGGTACTCTACACAGCTACAAATTCATTGCACCCATGTCTGTCAGGTTATTCAAAGTCAGAACTGTCCATGACCCCCTACATTTACTATAAAAGAATAAACAAGTCACAATGATAACATCTGCATGATTTATGTGTGTGTGTGTTTCAAGATGTTGACAGAACACTTGACCCTGAAGGGTAAGTGTGCGCAGGGAGTGGCAGAGTGAGATTTTCTTTGTTTTAGACTGTAATAAAATTTTCAAACACCTCATGAACCTTTCACAATTCTCAACTGATGGCCGCCTCCTCCCCTTTGGATGCTGCAAAATCTGTAGGCCGCTCCCATAAACAAGAATCTTGGAACTAAATAATATGACTGTGTTTGAAGAGGATGGGGTCCTGGCTCCCACTCCCATAGTCCTTTCAGTATAGTTTCCCGATTCCCTAACCCTGGAAGGGTTTGGCTGTAGCTCTAGCAACTGCTTGCAGGCTTGCCATGGGCCTTGCCAAACTTATCCCGCTTGGCCAGTGTGCCAAGGTCTGCTGTCTCCTTGTAGGAGCAGCGTGACCTTCTTGAAGGTGGCTTCCCGGAAGCCTTCCAGGAGTCTCTCTTGGGAGCTGTAGAGCTGCTCTCTGCTCTCTCCCAGAGCTGCCCCGCAACTGACTGGAACTGCCTACTTTTTAAACCATTATTCCACTCCTGACATGACTGACAGGGCTGGAGAGTTGGGGCCAACCTTTCCCACAGGAGCTCTTTAACCCCTTTGTGATAAGTGTGGGGTTTATACCCTCCCGCATCACAGGACTCAAATGCCTTTCTTGAGCCACCTTCCTCCCAGACATTCTGAGCCACCAGCTGAGAAGCATTATATTATACCATCTGGCATAACAATATTTGTAACTGAAATTCATGGTCATATAATCTTCTATAGAATGAAGAGCTGAAATCTGCACTTTATCATAAAATCAGACAGGACAATGCTACCTCACCGCTCTTCTTGATTACTAAATCTTAGAATAAATCTCAAAACCTGTCCCTTAATAAGAGAACTAGGAAATCATGTCTGCCCAGAAGTTTATCACATTGGAAAGCAATGGACTAGTCTCTTCTCTCTCCTCTCCCACACCCCAAAGGAGAAGCATATTCTACCTAATGATCATACTCCTGTAGCCACTAAATATTACCCCTGTAAAAAGTGCAGCCTCATTTGTTCTCTTCAGTGTATCAGCCCATGATGCTCCCCAGTGGTACCCAGGGTTGCGAGGCACCTCACCACCCACTGCTTTGAGCGTGAGGGAGACTTGTCTGTACCTGCTGTGGATCAGCTCCCTGAAACCATCAGCCTTTGATAACACAAGCACCACCTTCTAAGCCTCTGCAGGCCTTGATCTCTCTGTGCATGTAGCGATAGGCACACACGAACCCCCAAATCCTCTGAGCATTCCCTATAGTGTCCCCGCCATTATCCGCTGAACACTCACAGAACTACCAGGCTGTTGCTCCTGAAGGAACAGTACACTGCAGCTAACTAGTTATACCTCAGAACTCAGCCCTGCTGAACACACAGCACTTAGATATATTTATAGTGAAAACAAGAATAAGTTTATCATCAAAGAACAGAGATTCAAGTGACAGTGAATAAGAATATTGGAAACTAATGGTTACATATAAAACAAAATCATAACACGCTTTGTATTAACTAAATTTAACTAACAAGTTAACCTGCTTTCCAAAAAGGCTTATCTCACCCAAAGTGCTGTCTAGCATTTTCAGCCTAGCCTGGCTGAGACTCGTCTTTCATGAAGCAAACTCACTGTTCATTTACTTACTAGGTGAAGGATGACAGGGCGTTTTCTTTGTCCCCTAAAGGTACCAGGACATACCTTTGATAGAGTACCCCCACCCCGCTATTTACTTCTTCCTACTACTACTATTCCATCTTTTAAGATTTCATAATCCTTCCTTAGCATTCAGTTCAGACTGGTGAGTGGAGGCCCACTGTGAACCAGACAATACTTAATTTACATATAAACAGACAGATAGATAAGCATTTCTAGACTGACAGAAAAGCTGTTTCTGACCTTTCCTTGTGACCAGTCCCTAGACATAGACCTTAAGAACATAATTTTTCATTTTCAATTCATTACTCCTTACACAACATCCATACATGCGTTTTGCAATGATATCGATGACCAGTATGATACATGACGTCTCTAATAAAAGTAATACCGTTTTGGTGAATTAGAATGTAAATACCATACCCAGGAGATCCCTGTAATCTTTATGCACCCCCTTGCCAGAGGGCACTAAGAAGTTCCTGGTCACACAGCTGTTCTTTCCAGGGGACAAATCCACCACTACCATAAACAGCTACAACTCCATTAACTTCCAGGGGACTGTTCCTGCTTAGGCCAATAGTAAATTTGGCCCTATTCCTATAGAGGGTTTTTTTTAAAAATGTTTAAGATGCCTATCTCAAGATGGCCAAGTAGTCTTTCCCACATGCCTCTTCTCCTATGTACTGTGAGTAATTATCCTTAGGCTAAGTTATATCTAATGAGCTACATATGGCAGAACATATGGTTATTGCAAGTTACCTGTATCTCTCAGGTATGAGGTATGAATCTACAGGTGGAGTGCTCCAAGTATCTGACTGTCTCCCAACAACATGATAGCCAGTCTATCCATATTATTTTTAAAAAAACAAACAGATGTTTTCCCATTATTCAGTTAAAGAATCAAGAGCACAGGAAGACCTGGGATCCTCGGGAGTTGCCATTTCTAACAAGAAAAGGAATACTTGTGGCACCTTAGAGACTAACCAATTTATTTGAGCATGAGCTTTCGTGAGCTACAGCTCACTTCATCCTAAAATCGGGGATAGTGTTCTTGACGGCTTGTAGTCCATCTTTGTGTGGAATGTTGGTGTAGAGGGCTTCTAAGCTCATGCTCAAATAAATTGGTTAGTCTCTAAGGTGCCACAAGTACTCCTTTTCTTTTTGCGAATACAGACTAACACGGCTGTTACTCTGAAACCTGTCATTTCTAACAAGTCTCTGATGTGCAGTAAATGGCCATATAAAAATCTTGATTAATAATTTAACTCACCAGAATTCTCCCTTGCTTATGCATAATTAATTATGGATAGGGTTCATTCCAGGTTTGTTTTCAGCCTTTAGGTACAAGGTTGAGGTTACCAGGGTTGCATGGGGGTAACTGCAGGTCAAATTCTGCCCTTCTTTTCTAACTTGATGAGCAGCTATTTATACCCATAAGTGGAAATGTAACAACCCTACAAAGGAAGATCTTTTAAAAATATTTATATAATTTGGGAAATGAACCCTGTCAACTTCACTAAGAAAACACACTCCCTGACTCCAGGTCGTTAACTCAGTATTTCAGTGCCTACAACTAACAAGAGGTGCATATCGCAGTCACATACCCAAACAAAGTACCTTTCCTGCTCCGATCTATAAATGTATTTTTAAAATTGCAAAAACAGAACCAGCAGCTTCTTTTCTAGAGTATCTTTTCTAGAGTAGTGCGGGCTGCTCTGTCACAAATTATTGAAAGTTACCCTTGGTGACTGTTGCCTCGCTGTCTATGGACACACAAGAGAATAAATTTGGACTCTATCAGAAAGTCATCAGTCCAGCATCGAAAATTGCCTATATGGAAGTGTCCATTGCTTGGCATTTAACACCTTCCTTCCCCTTCCTAAATAGTGTAGTTAGGCAGCAACATAACGACCTCCTGTGTTTTAAAATTATTATTTAATTTATATGATGGTAACGTAATGATAGGTCTTTGCTTTTGGCAATTGTGGGCTAGATTATATCAAGAGCTCTGTCTGGGAGGAAGATGTTGTGGGGTGGGGGAAAAGACAGAGTCACTCCACCAAAGGAGAGCACCAGGAGGCTTAGGGAGCTAGAATGCCTCCCAGAAATAGAGGGTCAGCTACTATACCCCACTGTGGAGTAGTTTACTCCCTTTACATAGCCAGCCAACTCTGGTAGTATGTGCTTAGGGGGAAACAAAGATATGGCCCTGCCTCCTACCTACTCTCTTTAGGGAGGAAACAACACCGGAGCTCACCTAAGTATAGGACTGGATTTCTGATGGGCCCTTATCCAGGCCACACAAAGAGAAGGTGGGGGAAGAAGGAAGACTCCTTGTATTCAAAATCAGATTAGGGCAATCTGGGACCTGGGCAAACCATGTCACAGGTACTGTCCTATTCCATGGCTTCACCTCCCAAATGGAGTAGAGATGCCAGGAGGACACTTCAGGAATCTCCCTCAGGAATAGCATCAGTTCTCCCCCTTTTCTTTGGGAACAAGAGGGGCACCTGCAGGGTTCCCTGTGCCCACCCCAGAAAGGCAGGCATGCCAGTAAAGGGGACCCTAGCATTTATTTCAATGGCTGAAGTCCATTTTCTTTGGTGGATGGAACCTGTTCCACTCTCCTACCACACAGACTTCTCTGCTGGATGGAATTGATGGGGATTCCCAGAGCACCAAGTCTGGGAGTTAACACCCATTTAGATTCATGGGGCATTTCACATGTTTCTGACCTGTTCTCTCAGGCATCCTGCAAACTCAGGCAAGTGTCTGCATCAGTTACACTATGTTCATATTTTCACAGATTCTCAAGTTGTGCCAACTGTCATACCTCCATTGACTTCACTGGCACTTTGGCAATTTACACAAGCCAAGGATATGCCCCTGCAAATTTTTCTTCCCAACCATGAGGGCTAGAACCTTATTGATTTTTAAATGAAAGTTCAGATTCCCATGTAACCACATAACTTAAGGAACTAATGTTGTAAGCACACACCTATAGTGAGCATACTTTAATCTGGCCCTGTTTATGGCCTCTTTTCCAGACCCTACTCATTGCTCATCCACATAAGGACCAGGCACAATCTGTACCTATATAAAAAGTTTTCATATAAACAGAGCCAGGACTGGCTCCTTACACTGTGCTGTTCTCAGAAAACATTTCACAAGTGCTTAAGATTTATGTCTGGAATTTTCAAAGGAACATAAAGGGCTAGGTGCCCAACTTCCACTGAGTTCCACCATTATATTAGCCAAGCACCTATGCTGCCTTTTTTTTTACCAAGGATGCCATTGCTTACTTCTACTCTCAGTTCTTCAAGCGGCATCAGAGTTCTAACCAAAAAATGGACAATGACACGGATGTTTTCACAATGCTTTGTTTTCACAATATCCAGTTTGAAGTGCTGCCACTTCAAATTGATGTCACCTCCCCCAAAACCCTGTTCCAAACAGATAGTGGCACATATAAAATATTAACCCCTACATTTGTAAAGAAATGCGTGTTGTTTTAGCTGCGTGGCTGGCCAATGGAATAGGAATCACACAGCCAGCAACACTATGTAGTTCCTTAAAATTTAAATGTCAATGATCATTAATCTATGTGTTGGCCAAATGCTTTTCACATAGAAAACCATTCCCTTTTCCTCAGGGGTTTGTACTAGGTCGTGGTATCTGCAAAGGAGGCACTTTCTCCTTTTTGGATTTTGCTGCCAGGCAGCTCACACCGAAAGCTATCCTCAGTCATCACATATTGACAAATCTTCCAGCACTGTTGCTGATGATTTTGGTGAATTCTCTCTTTTGCCTGCTCTGGCAATCATATTAGGAGCAGAAACAAAGTGGAAAGATAGTCTGCCTTTGCCTCAACATCCATGAGAAATTGCCTGTAAGCCCGATCTCCTCTGTGCTTATGTGAAGCTGATGCCTATCTTAAGAAAAAAGGCTGAAAGTATAGTAATCATGTAGCTTTCTCATTCCTCCTTTCATTACCAGCAGTTTGTCACTTATGCATAAAAAGGTAAACACGTTGTTACTGTTAGGGTGCACTTTGCTAAAATACAGATTTGGCATAATTTCTGCCTGGTTTCTTTTGGGCCAGATGGATGAGTGAGACAACTTCATTCAGTGATGCTGTTTCAGCACAAACTTAATTATAAATTCATAAAATATAAAATAAGTGTTAGTTTTTCATTCCACTCAGTGCTCTATCCCTCCCCCCCAAATCATTAAAAGGGATGTATGCAAAGATTATCACTTTCCACTCAAGAGGTGCTCAATCATAGTTCATAGGATTCAATCAGTTCACAGCTTCATTACAAGAAGAGTATACACCATCAAGCAAAGACAGTATGTAAACTGAGGTAACCTGCAGATGTGCCCTGAATCTCTAAATGCTTTATGTATTGTTTAATACCATCATCAGCAACCAGTAGCCAAATTCAAGCTTTAAATAGGCCTTTCTCGCTTCCAAATGTTTACACTTTTGTGTGTTCATGTGTTATTTGGATTACAACCATTTTTTCCTTTTGCACTTCTTACCTTAATTATTCACCCTTTAAACTAGGTTTTCATTTCTGAGGTGACTTGTATTAATTGTTTATCATTACACATTGCATTTATGTGACGTGTTGTGCAAGCTGACATCACACACTTATAATTATGGACAAAATCAATATTAATCCAATGGTTTGGGGGCCTGATCTAGCTGCCATGACTCCTCCTAAAGCAATCCCATGAAACTTAAATAACACTACCCACATGAATGAAGCAAGCAGGGTGCAGACCTCTAGAAAAAGTGATCAAATAGAAAACCAGTGTAGTAACTAATAAGGCTGGTTTTTACTTAGGATATGGATGCAGGACCGGCCCACAACATTTTGGCACCTGAGGTGGGGAGCTCAAATGAAGCCCCCATGTCCCCTTGCTTTGGGCCAAAACTTTGAAAGGTCTCAATTCTTCCTTCTTCCTGTTCTACTCCTCTCATGGTACTGCTCTGCTACCTACCCTAATAAAGGAGAACTGATAACTTAAAATGCCTTGTTCAAAAATTTTAAGTAACACTTAACTTTCCAACGCCTGAACAGCAAATGTAATTTTTCTTGTCTGCATTGTAAACACTGGTATTTTTATCTGTTTGAATGTTCAAAGTGGTGCTTTCCGTGCCTTCTTGGTTGCAAAGATTTGAACTGATTCCTGAAGGTCCACAGTCTGGCAAAGCTCATGCTCTATTGAGATGGTTGCAAGGCCAACCAGCCTCTCCTGTGTCATTGTGGAGCGTAGATGTGTTTTTATTAACTTCAGCTTGGAGAAGCTGCGTTCTCCACTGGCAACTGTTACAGGAAGTGTTAGAAGTATGCGCAGAGCAACAAAAGCGTTTGGAAAGAGGGTGGTCATCTTATTTGTGCACATATATTCCAGAACAGCCTTTGGAGTTGATCCTGCTGAAATGTATCTTGAAAGGGTTTTCAGTTCATCACCTAAATCACTCGCATCAATATTGCGCATGTCATCATGTGTCAACGCCGTCTCTAGTGCCCTGCATTGCTGGTGTAGGTCTTCTTCAGGTATAGTGAGACATTTTGGAATATCATACAGCATCCCAGATATACTGCTGTGTTCCTTGAGCTGTACAACACGTTCTTCAACTGACTGTATTGCACAATCTAGTACCTGGTTAAAGAATTCAACTTTGAATTGTTGTTTGGGGTCTCTTATGGGATTATCCTGTGCCTCGTAATCAAAATGTCTTCTTCGGTGACTCTTGTATTCTTGAATGGGTGGGGAAATAGCTTCAGTGTGAAGTTCCTCTGCCAACTTCAGAACATTTTGAAATCCCTCATCTGACCAGTAAGACTGTAGGTATGACTTTGCTTTGTCCAGTTGTTCCATTGCTCCAGATATATCAAGGTCAACACCTTGGAGTCTCTTGCTTACAACATTTATTTCAAACAGTATGTCATGCCACAACACTAAGCCACACAGAAATTTGAATTTATGTATGTTTCTGGTGATTCCATTTCCCTCTGCCACTGGTCTCACATGAACATTTCCTGTCATAGTATTATCCTCCATAATGGCAACTATGGCATCATCTATCTTCCCAATTTGGTGTTTGATAGGCTTTATCACCTCCACTCGACTTTCCCATCGTGGCACTCAGTGGTTTCAGTGTCAGAGAGGATGTTCCCAGATGTTGCTTCAAAATTTGCCATTGATGAGTTGATGCAGAGAAAAATACATAGATGCTTTGAATTACATTAAAAAAATTCAGCAGCCTCACTAGAAGCTGATGTTGCATCACTGACCACCAAGATCAATGAATGAGAACTGCATGGGACAAAAAAAACTTGAGGGTTTAACTTTCAGATCCGTGTCTGCACTCCTCTGTTCTTTCCTTTCATGTTGGCACCATTATCGTAGCCCTGACCCCTCATGTCAGCTATTGCAATTCCCATATCTTCCAGCTTTTTAAGAAGCACATTTGTCATACCAGCTCCTCTAGTATCATCAATGTCAATAAATTCTAGAAAATGCTCTCTGACAGTCACCACTGCAGGGACATTTTCACTTGGTTCTGTTGTTATTACAAAACGCACCATTAAAGTCATTTGTTCCCTATGGCTGATGTCAGGTGTGCAGTCCAGAATAACAGAGTAATATCTTGCTGACTTCAGATCTGCCACAATCTTCTGTTTGACTTTTGTTGCCAGTAACTGTATGATCTCATTTTGAATGGTTTTTCCAAGGTAGTGGTGTGTGTACATTTCTTGCATGGTGACTCTTTCTAGATGCTCCTGGAGTACAGCATCAAACTCAGCCATCAGCTCCACAATTTTAAGGAAGTTTCCATTGTTTGGCACATGTAGCTGATCTGAAGTGCCACGCAGTGCTAGGTTTTGGGTAGCAAACATTCTCACAATGGCAATGAGCCTTTTCAGAACATTTTGCCAGTAAAGAGACTCTGATGCAACCTTCTCTTGATGCTGATCATCTATGGTGGCCTATAACCTTAGTCTCATCTCAAGCTCTTTCCACCTATGGAATGCTCTCTGGTGATTTGCTGCCTTCTCATGACATGCCAGATTTTTCCAGTCCTTTGATCCTGTAGAACCCAATGTGGTTGGAACATTAGACTGGAAGAGTCTGTAACAAAAACAGTATGCAATATTTTGGGTTTCTGAGTACATAAGCCATGGCCTCTCCACTTTGTCACCTTTGGGGATTTCACGCCAGTAATGTGTTGGATGGAAACTTCTATTTTCATTGTCTTTGAGGAACATGAAGTTTTTCACTTGCTGTGGCCCATGCAGTACAAGGAAGTCCTTCAGGCTACTGCTCAAGTGGGTCCACAATCCTGGCTCATCTAGACTTAAGGAACTAAACTCAGCAGCAGCTGTTTCTTGCCCCTCCACCACACTCTTCTTTGATCTACACTTTTCTTCAGGAATGTGCATGGTTACATCCATTTGAGAAGGAGATATGGATGCTGCAGTAACTGTCAGGTCACCTGCACGCTGACTAATTGGAAGATCAGGCATCTCCTCACCACTCACGTCCTCACTGGGGCCGGAAGGCTCACCATGAACATTTGTGTCTATTTCAGAGTAACAGCCGTGTTAGTCTGTATTCGCAAAAAGAAAAGGCTTGTGGCACCTTAGAGACTAACCAATTTATTTGAGCATAAGCTTAAATTGGTTAGTCTCTAAGGTGCCACAAGTACTCCTTTCCTATTTGTGTCTATGTATCTCAGGAGAGCTCCTTCCTGCTTATATAGAAAAGCTTCCTTTGCTTTCTTTCTTTTTCTGAATGCTGCCCCAGAGGGGTGTTTTCTTCTTTCACTCATGACTGCTGTTCTGTGCCAGCTATAGCGGCTCTCAACACTCAGTTGAAGGGAACAAATAAGCAGGCTGGTAGCAGGGCATGAGTGAGGGAAGATATCAGTGTCTTAAGGGCTGAACTGGCTCCTACTACTTCAGTTGACTGCCTGTTCTCCTTAAGTGGGTTCAGGGAAGCTACAGGAAACAGGAAGCTCCCTGAGAAGCTGGTGTTAATCAGTCCAGGCTCCTCGGGGTGCTAGAGAGGTACATAAGAGGCTCCTTCTCCTCCTCTCTCTCCCTGCAGCTCCTGCTGCTTTCTGTTACTCCCTCTCACCTTTTCTCCTGCCTGCCTGATATGTCTCTTGTGTCCTCCTTCCTCCAGCACAGCACTGCACCATCTCTGTGCATTTAGAGCAGACAGAATACGTACGCACCAGCAGCAGACACAATTTTCTACACTCTGCGTCCTAGTAGTGTGCCCCCCCCCCCCGCCACACACCCACAGTCTGGCACTGAGGCGGCCGCCTCAGTTCATCTCATGGTAAGGCCAGCCCTGAAGAGTCAGTGCTAATTTACACTTGTGTACTAGAGAAAGAATTTGCCTCTTGGGAATACATCAATCACATCCTTACCTATATTTTGCTTTCTGATAACTGGACAGGAACTGTAGTTTACCACTGTTATTTAACTATCCAGAAGGAATTCAATTCAATGATTACATAACGATGAAATCAAGCATTCTACTTTGTTTGCTAACTCTCATCCTCCTGACAAGTCTAGTGGTACATCAAGGCATGGAGTCAGTGAATGACATTCCTAGTTCTGCACCCAAGTCTAGTGGAAGTTGAAAACCCACCACAAAAACTGGATTTGGATATATAGCTTACAATGCCTACCAACCAGAAGACAGATATGAGATCTTATATTCTGTGAAAGGAGGTTTCGTTTTTAGTTTCAATGGATTTGTTCTTGAAAAGGGAATCTTAAGTTTTCAGTCTTATTACAAGCATATTTCTTGGTAGACCAGATAAGTAATTATCTGCTTCTGAAGAACGTAGCTCTGGTTTTGTTAAGAGGGTATCAGAGAAAAACTTGAGCCTGACTCTTCAGTATTTCTTGTACACCCACAACTCCCAATGACTTCAGTGGGAGCTTTGGGTGCACAAGGAATTCAAGATCAGTCACATAAATCTTTGACCAGGCTTCAAAAGGTAAATTGTGCTGATATTCCAAAGTCAGGGAGCAGGAATGTCAAAGGACTACACAAACACAAAATCAAAGCATCATAGTAGTACTATGTTCTTTATAATAATGAAACTACTCTCACCTGAACCATCTTAAGAACCAGAAGCCAGAGATAGATAACGGATATTAGACTACTTTGAGTAACAGGTCACTCTCAGCTACATTGTCAAAAATAACAGCTTCTCAGAGGCTGAGATTTACAAGCTTTTGCACAAAGCTCTAATGAAGTGGTTTGTCTGCTACAGTAAATCATCAAATCCAATTAGGCATCAATGTCTATAACTGCAAAATGTTCCTTTACCTGATTTACTCCCTACTCCCATGCCCATGGAGAATATTATAAGCATGGAAAACCAATGTGGTATAGCAATAAAAGGAAAATCAAACACCCACCATGTACACCCCAACATGTGATGCTCCACAAACACAGAACTGAACAGCAGAGATATTTTAATGGCAGTTACACTAGAACCTCATTAATCTGCTTTTTTTCCCATCTGCACATGTTAATTCAGACACACAAAAATGACTGTTGAGTGGCTGCTTTAAGAAGTGAATGCTCTCTGATAGATACCACACACTATTACAACAATGATTTTCTATGTTAAATACCGGTGATGAATGTGGGGAGTTGGGATACCACCATGTGGTAATGGTCAGCAATTGCTAGCTTCCAGGACAACCACTGTGTTCTTAATTGATGGAGAGATCTGGTAACAGATTGCTGAAGTGAAATTGCATATTACAAAGACTTTATGGTAATACATAATGAGTGGGGATATCTTTCTGTAACAATAAATAATTAAGATTAAATTGTCAAAAATATTAAAGTACAAGTTGTGTTTTTGTGATGCATTCAGTATATTTTTTAAATTTTTCAGTTATTCAGGAACTTGCAATACTTATTAAATATAGAAACCTTGCAACTCTGCAGTGATGAAATGTGAACTACTAAGAGCTCCATGCAAAGCAAGAAGGTCACATGGTCTTAACCTGCAGCTGATATCTGACCCCATTATGTTATGACATCCTCTGGCATCATGGAGCCCTGAGTTAGGAAGCTGCTGCTCCAGCTGGCACCTTGTGTATCAAATAATGCTCAAGACTGACAGTCAAATTCAACACTTGATTAGCTCCAATGAAGTTAGTGGTTTTACCCTATAGATTAATTTGGACCTGAGTGATGAATCACTGAGCTCTGTTTCCTATGGACCTCTTATCCATAGTCATTAGGCTTAGGCATCCATAAGCATGATCAGTGACTCCTCTAATGTGCAATGTAGGGAAACGTCACTGAAGAGTTTAAAATGATAAAATGAGAGCTAAAATTTAAAGAGAAAAAAACAGACATTTTACAGGGTTTGCGGGGAGTTGTTTTTAAGGCTAAATAAAACTTGCTGGTTAACTAATTCAAGGACTAATTCCCATTATTATCTCAATTCTTATCTTCTGTTTCAACATTGTTACAATACCAACACCAATGTTTAAGTTAACCAAGATGAAACAAATAAAACAAATGACTAAATTACTTTAAAATACCACTGTTAAAATAAGGTATTTTGGGATCCAAAAAGATCAAAGTGGAATTGATCCCAAAATCCCAGGATTACAAAATCACGACATGATTGCCTTTCTTAAGTAAGAGTATGATTAGGCTCAGTTTCCAATTACTAAGAGGCAACTCAATTGATAAAGAAGATAGTATGCTTAGATTTTACACAGGTGACATTTCATACATTCACAGCTCATTGGATTAGTATGTTCTAATTTAAAAGCAGGGAATTATTGTAGTATAGTATATGTAGGAGAAGTTGAACAAAACTATTTAACAGGGCCTTGTTCATGAACACTTGTGTGGGAGCTTTGATTGAGGTAGACAAGTTAGAGCTAATCACATCTTGATAAATTAAACAACCAGATTATGATGTTAAATTAAGTCACTTTTGAGGTCCTGACATACTTAATTGTTACCACTAAAGTAAAGTAATCTATTCTGGAAATATCTGTTTCAGTGCGACCTGTGCTAGAGATTGTCCAGTTTAAATTACTTGATTTAAGTTGCGGTGTTTATCTCTTTATTTGAGTACCTGTTTTCCTTTGGGAAAGCTCATTCTCCACACAGGGGAGTTGTGAAAGTTATTCGCATTGGTGGGCAGTCCCAATGTACTCATCTGTGCAGTCCCAATGACTAGGCCAGATTCCAATGGTTCAGCATGAACTATGGCAGTATCCTCAAGAAAAGCTTTTCCCAAGGAAGCCATTCCGTGTACAAGAAGACCAGCTTTCCAAGAAGGAGTAGTTGGAACTGGATGGACTGGGCTTTGTTTCATCTGATTTGATTATTCTCTCCTGATACAGAAACACTCTTCTGATAAACTGACATAAGACCGTGTGTTTCAGTTAATAGATTGTCATCTCAGTTGTGTGCAGGAATTATTTTTCTGACTGTCCCTTGAGGAAAGTGTCACCCCAAACTAGATACAGTCGTACAACCTGGATTCTGAAGGGAGTTACCAGATTAGTCAATATTGTGGTAAATATTCTTGGACTGGCTGAAAAAAGAGAAATGAAAGGGATCTCCCAGTAACTGAACTCAAGGTATTTTCCATGTCCCAGTCTGATTGGGATTGGAGTCATGTCATGAAATATCCCAAAGAGAGATGTGTGAGGATTTTTGAGAGGCTCTCCAACCAAAATCTGAGGTATTTTGTGCACTTGAGTACTTTGAAATCCAGCACTGTTCCCAGATCACCCCATTTTTTAGTTCCGAAAGAAATGCTTGGATAAAGAAAGAAAGTAAATGGCTCTCATCTCACAAGAGATGCTGAGTGTTAAGGTGGATTTCTGCACACTTCTGGGAATTCCTTGGTCTTAGAGGCCATAGGAACTGCCATAGTGGATTAGAGAGGAATTGCAAAGAAGCACCTCTGGATATCATTTCTAGCACTAATTTATCTGTACAAGTGGAATCCATTTTGTCAGGGACAACCGAATGGCTGTTCTGACTGGGAACCTGTCTGCCAAAATTCATTTGCCAGTCACTGTGAAATTCAGTTATTGAAGGGCCATGGAACTTAAATTTTAACTTCCCCTTCCCACCTCTTTTTCTAGGAGAACTGACAACCCTAGTCTCTTTCAGTAGCTAGGCTACCATGAAGAATGAAGTGAACTCTTGCATTTGTTTGCTCTGAATTTCTTTTAGGTTGGCACTTAATGTATTTTATGTAGTCAACAAACAGCCTTCACACAGGTCAGTATTAACTTTGGCTGTATTTGAACTGGTGACCTAGAAGCAAAAGGACATGTAGACTATTAAACAGCCTGCTAACCCATCCAATCCCCATATGCAAATATATCTTTTTAAAAAAGGGAATCAATTCATCGTATAGATTAAAAGCTGGTCCATTCAGGGGAGAAATGGGCATTAAGCCATTTTTGAGTTAAAGGCATAGTGAAAAATTGCCAAAAGTAGTCAACTTCTAGGGGAGTTTTGTATTAAATTTATCAAAAATAAATATATAGATTTGTTTGTAACAAGTATCCAAAATATTCACTCCTAGGAGAAGAATGTTCTCCAGCTTTCAACTCAGACTTTTAAACCACCCTTCCCCCCAAGATTATAATCATACAACCTTATCGAAACAATGTCTGAGACCTTGGATAATGACAACATTCACATGCAAATATCCATTTTTTGTTTTGCAGTTGTCGTTGTCCTCTAAACCCATACAAACAAATTAGATAGACTAGATCCTCTTAGTAAGGGCCAAGTTCTTTTTTCATTTAGGTCCAGCTGCATAACTTGAATAAAGCACAAACATCTAATTGTTCAAGCACAGAAAGGACAGGAATGATCATGTATCTCCCTCTTCTTGATCTGGATAATCCACTTCACTCCCCTGTGCCTCAGTTTCTTGCCTCTGTAAAATGGGGGTAATATTTGCCTCTCTCACAGGAATATTGTGAGGTTTTGTTGACATTTTTAAGGCATTTTGAGATCTATGTATGGAAGCTGCCATAGAAGCACAAATGATCAATGTTTTTATAAAGCAAATGTCTTGTAAAAAGTACACAAATTGTTATTCTGGCACCCTAAAATTCACTTAAACCACTTCTATATTATACAAATGTGGGATACACATTCCAAAAAGGGAAAGAAATTTTTTGTAATAGTTCCCAGTAACTGCAAGAAGCCAAGAGCACATTCTTCTCTTTCTAAAACAAGCAACTTTCATAACATCATCGCATTTTACATGCAACTCTGATTGATACACTGAATTGGTGCTACTATCTGCCCAAGACATCAAAAAGCAGTACTATAACTTTAAATAAAATGCTCACCAGTACTTCCAAGCCCTTGGAATGTTTTAGAAATTCTTTTATAGCAAAGGAATATATTAGAGGAGTTTTTATTTTTAACTATACAACACTAATAAATCATGTTTAGATACCAGAATGTTGTTACCCACTATGAAATATGCTAGCATATTCATTGTTTTATCATACATGCTGTACAACAGTGATGTTCACCAGGGATTGTCTTAATGACACAAATATCATCTCGGTTTGGCAAGCCCAACATGCAGAAGTATGTACATCAAATTTAATGTTAAAGGTAAAATGGAAAGATTCCAGACGATGAGTGGTTGGATTTAAACCTTGTAACATACCCATCATCCATTTCACAATGATTCTTCACTGTTTTGGCTAACACCCCAGAATCAATAAGGGAAGATACATAATTTCATTTTCCTCTCCTCAAATTGTTGTGAGGCACCTCGTCTTCTAGCGATTTTCACATGCTGCTGCTGCCACCTAGGGTGACCAGATAGCAAGTGTAAAGAATCGGGACGGGGTCAGGGGGTAATAGGTGCCTATATAAGAAAAAGCCCCCAAAATTGGGACTGTCCCTATAAAATCGGGACATCTGGTCACCTTACTGCCACCACCACTCTGCTATGTGTTCTGACCTCCTGATGCCAGGCCAGCCTGTACTCTGCTACTCATCAACCCTATTGGTTTCTGCTGCTGTGCTCTCCTACATGTCTGTTACACCCAGCCATTAAGGGAGAAACATAGGTTTCCTTATACCAAGGCCCAAATGTGGGAAGCAATGTGAGACAAAAACCCAAAAAGCAGGTCCTCAAAATTCTCCATCCAGCTAACTTAGGCCAGGTCTGCACTACAAAATTTTTGCTACTACAGCTATGTCAGATAGGGGTGTGAAGAGGTATGATTTCTGCCACCACAGTTGTGTCAGCAAAAGTCCTTAGTATAGACACAGTTATAACAGTAAAACTGTGCTCTTGCCAATGTAACTTATTGTGTTCACTGGGTCTGGAACAAGTTATACTGGCAAAAGCACAGTTTTGCTAGTAAAAGCTGTGACTATAGTAGGAGTGCTTTGCAGGCATAGCATACCAGCAAAGCCTTTCAAGTGTAGATCAGGCCTTGCAGTGACCAGGCCTTAGAATTCATTCCTTTAGTGCAATAAACATTTTCTGTAGCCCCACTGGAAGGGGTCCTGCAGCCCTGCCTTACCCCACTGCAGCGGTGTTCCTAACTGGAAGGTCCTATTGAGCCAGAGATTAGCCTGGGAAGTTCATTCACCACATGGGTTTTCACAGTCCCAGCCGTGATAACATTCTACAGGGTTCAGGACAGAGCTGGGTGACATAAACTGACCATGAAGCCCATAAATGAATATTTCTGTATTTGTTTATACACAGTAACAAAAATTAAGATAGGCAAAGAACTCTACACCACAAAAGATGTAGAATGTGTCATATAGTAAGCAGATTCCCCACCAGACACCTCTTACTACTAAGGGGAAAGGATAGTGGTCAGTGTGGGCCTTAAAGAAAGGCAGCAGCAACCAACATGTGCTTCACAGAACCCTCTATTGCCTCTCCAGGACCTCTTCCTCCACTTTTAGGATTGGGACCCAAGAAAGGGCATGAGGTAACACACAAAATATAGTATCTGAAATATATTCCCTCCTCTATTCAGAGGGAACTGCAACCCTTAAGTCAAGCTATATGTATAGTTTCTGAACACTTCTCCCCTTATAGGTTAATTGAAAAGCTTTAACTACAGAAACAGAATGGACTTACTGTGAAGTTTGTAGAAGCTCCTAGGTCAAGGACAACGGGCAAGCCTTGACTGTTCCAGTCACACAGCATTGGCTCAACCACTCCCAGTATGGGACTTGGGACTGAGGCCACTAGGGACTCACTCCAGTCAAAAGGGATGTTAGCATCCCAGCAACAGACACCATCTCTCCCCAACTTCACCCATCAGCTGAGGGTGGGGCGGCATTTTGTTATTTTTATTTAATTTGTGTGTATTTAGTGTTCACCGCTGTGGAATTGGTTGGGTCCTCATTTATTTAATGTCCCTGACTCTTTTGCCTGTTCTCTTTACCATCTTCTAATTTGTCCCTATCCTTTCCAGGAATAAAGTGTTGTTTATCCTTATCTTGTTTGTTCCTGACTCCCTATTCTAATTGTAATGTCCTAAAAGTCATAGGTGTAATTAATTTGTGCACATAGGGTGTAATCCATGAAGCAGTTTAGGTATCTAAACTACAGAATCAATCCCTCTCTCTCTTTCCCAAGACTATTTAAGTATTTATCCTCAGTCATTGCAGGAGAGAGAGATTCTGTCGTCAATGGTTAGGGCACCTGCTTGGAGTCCCCCTTCTCCAGTCACAGCGGATTAACTTCAGCAGGAGAAATTGAGGGAACAACCCCCCATCAGAATATCCCATAGGTCAGGGGTTAGAGCACTCTCCTGGGAGGTGGGCCCCCTGTTCAAATCCTTTCTCCCCCTCGAACAGAAAGAGGGAATTGAACCTGGTTCTCCCACATCCCAGGCAAATACTCCAACCATCTAGTTAAAAGTGATGGGCGGGGGGGGGGGAGGGGGGGAGGGTAGTGGCACCACCTCCCCCAGCCATATTGTGTGTACTGAGGCAGCCACCTAATCCATTCCCCCAAGAAGTGATTTAGGCACCTAAGCCACCTGATCCCAGGTGAGAGGTTCCCAGTTGTGGATCACAAGCAGTGATAGGTGCCTCCCTACAGCCTTGGCTTAGGTGCCTAGCTCCACAAGAGGGACAGGGCTTAGGACACCCCCCCCCCCATCAGCATCTTCCATTGGCTATTTTAGGTAGCTCCATGCCTAGTATACTGGCTTAATCCACTTCAATGAACCCTTACCTCAGATCCTTGAGTCAGAGCAACCAAACTTGTGGTCAGAAAGACTAGGTCTCTAAAGCCCAGATCTGTGGCCTGTAGGCTTCTCATCTCTTCTCCTTTTCCTGTTTGGATAGCCAAGTCCGAAGGACAGATGCAGGGTGCCACTTGATTGCACTGGTTTGGCTGTGAGTTCCAGATTACCACTTAAAGGGGTAGTATACCCCACCACAAACAAATTCTGCATGAGCTTCTATGCCTTGAGTAGTGTACACAAGCTAGAAGAGGAGTAGAAACAACTCCATATATCCAACAAGCAGAAGAAATTAATGAGGTGAAGAAAAGGAGAAACAAATGTGGACAGAAGAACTTAATTGTTTATTTCATTATTTTATTATAGGAGGCACAGATAGCATTGCCCGTTAAAGTTGCCCAACACTTTACAATATGGGGCATTAATTAAATATTCGGAAATAAATTACAGCTGTAGGGATCCAAAGTCCACTCAAGTCAATAAATACGATCTGCTGAATGACTTTAAAGCCCTGATACTGCAAATGCTTACACATGTGAGCAGTTCTATTATGCTTAATAAAACTACTCGTAAGTTTTTGCAGGATTGAGCGTAACTGTTAGAGCTGGTAGAAGTAATTACTGCACCTCCAGATAACTAACACTAGGAGCTATGATACTAAGTTTTTAAATGCTATAACTTTGGGGTCTTTATTTTTGTGTGCAGGGTATGGGGTATTTGTTTTTCATAGGCAATGAAAGGGCATAATCCTCAAATATTAGTCAACCCAAAAATGTCAAACTGTAAATTTCAACCATGAATTACATATGAAAGGAAATGTAAAAAGGTACACCTTTTCTTACCTTTCTGCAACTCAAAAACAGCACAAAGATTTTTCCTAAAATTTAAAAAATTCCCTCCAGACTGAAACCAAGCAAAGACAGTTTTACCTGGAAAGGAGATTTTTTTCTCTCCAGAAATAAATGCATATGTAAAAATAGGGACTTGTAATCAAAATCATTATGTAACCTTACTTATACTGTAGGTTTTGCTTTCAGGATCATAAGCCTGTGGAAATACTTCACCTACTGTGGAAATGCAGACATTTCTGGGGTGAAACATGACTCCAATTAATAACACATAGCATAGCAATGAAACTCCAAAAACAATTTGATATGAGAGAATTAAGTAATGGGTGGTCTCTTTCAGGTAAACTCAGCCTTCTCCTCAAAGGCTGTGAAGCTTCCCTTGGAGGGGGAGGCAGGAGTGAGCAAGGAAAGAGACCTGTTATGTGGATCTTCCGATGATATATATCTATATTAGGGCTGTCAAGCGATTACAAAAATTAATTGTGATTAATTGCATGATTAAAAATATTAATCGCAATTAAATTCAATTTTTATATATTAATTTCAATTACCACACAGAATACAAAAGTGTACAGTGCTCACCTTATATTTATTTTTATTACAAATATTTGCACTGTAAAAAACAAAAAAATTGTATTTTTCGATTCACCTCATACAAGTACTATAGTGCAGTCTCTTTATCATGAAAGTTGAACTTACAAATGTAGAATTATGTACAAAAAAAACTTCATTCAAAAATAAAACTATATAAAACTTTACGGCCTACAAGTCCACTCAGTCCTACTTCTTGGTCAGCCAATCGCTCAGACAAACAAGGTTGGTTACAATTTGTAGGCGATAATGCTGCCTGCTTCTCGTTTACAATGTTACCTGAAAGTGAGAACAGGCATTCAAATGGCACTGTTGTAGCTGGCATTGCAAGAGATTTACGCGCCAGATGTGCTAAAGACTCATATGTCCCTTCATTCTTCAACCACCATTCCAGAGGACATGCTGCCATGCTGATGATTGGTTCTGCTTGATAACGATCCAAAAGCAGTGCAGATTGATGCATGTTTATTTTCATCATCTGAGTCTGATGCCACTAGCAGAAGGTTGATTTTCTGTTTTGGTGGTTTAGGTTCTGTAGTTTCTGCATCAGCGTGTTGCTCTTTTAAGACTTCTAAAAGCATGCTCTACACCTCGTCCCTCTCAGATTTTGGATGGCACTTCAGATCCTTAAACCTTGGGTCGAGTGTTGTAGCTATTTTTAGAAATCTCACTTCGGTACCTTTGCGTTTTGTCAAAACGGCTGTGAAAGTGTTCTTAAAACGAACACGTGCTGGATCATCATCCAAGACTGCTATAACATGAAATATATGGCATAATGTGGGTAAAACAGAGCAGGAGACGTACAATTCTCCCCCCAAGGAGGACAGTCACAAATTTAATTGACCATCATCAGCATGGAAGCATGTCCTCTAGAATAGTGGCCGAAGCATGGAAGGGGCATAAGAATGTTTAGCATATCTGGCCTGTAAATACCTTTCAACGCCAGCTAGAAAAGTGCCATGCGAACGCCTGTTCTCACTTTCAGTTGACATTGGAAATAAGAAGCAAGCAGCAGTATCTCCCGTCAATGTAAACAAACTTGTTTGTCTTAGTGATTGGCAGAAGAAGAAGTAGGCCTGAGTGGACTTGTAGGCTTTAAAGTTTTACACTGTTTTGTTTTGAGTGCAGTTATGTAACCAAAAAAATCTGCATTTCTAAGTTACACTTTCACAATAAAGAGATTGCACTTCAGTACTTGTATGAGGTGAATTGAAAAATACTATTTCTTTTGTTTATCATTTTTACGGTGCATATATTTGTAAACAAAAATAATAATATAAAGTGAGCACTGTTAACTTTGTATTCTGTGGTGTAATTGAAATCAATATTGAAAATGTAGAAAAATATCCAAAAATATTTAACAAATTCCAATTGGTATTCTATTGTTATAAGTGTGATTAATTTTTTTAATTGCAATTAATTTTTTGAGTTAATCGCATGAGTTAACTGCAATTAATTGACAGCCCTACTCGAAATACCTATATCTATATCTATCTATACATACACACGCACATATACCCTTCTTTAGAGGACCTGCACAATGACCCACAGAGGCCACTACAATATTTGGGCAGGATTTGTCTCCACATCTTCACTCAATCCACAGCCTGGGGAGAAGGAAAAGGTTTCCCCTCTCTGTACATCTTCCCAGTGGAATTTGCCTTGTGGTTAGCACCTCAGTCAGAATAGTACCATTTTCATTACTTGGCACTATATAGGTGTCAGAATGTGGTGGTGTAAATTCAAGGGCATATTTATGTCTCTACCCCAGCTCCTGCTTTTGCACTTGTTTCTTCTCATCCTCTCTTGCTTCAGACCTCAATGTTGTGAAGGCCAAGACTATAACAGGGTTAAAAAAAGAGCTAGATAAATTCATGGAGGATAGATCCATCAATGGCTATTAGCCAGGATGTGCAGGGGTGATGTCCCTAGCCTCTATTTGCCAGAAGCTGCGAATGGGCGACAGGGAATGGAGCACTTGATGATTACCTGTTCTGTTCATTCCCTCTGGGGCACCTGGCATTGGCCACTGCCGGAAGACAGGATACTGGGCTAAGATGGAGCTTTGGTCTGACTCAGTATGGCCGTTCTTATGTTCTCTCCTGCTTTACCCCCATTACTTCAGCTCCCCCCTACCATACTGTGACATTGGAACCTGCCTGCAGGGGATGCAGTACCTTTATGGTTTTCCCACACCACGTCTTCCACCTCTAAGTCCTTGCCCACTGCCCCGCCCCTGAATCCATCTTCCATTTGAATCCCTTTTCTTTCATTTCCTTTTAACCATCAACTCCTTTCTACATTTCCTCAGCTTGATCACACATCTTAATTTCCGTTGCTGCTTGACACTGAGAGCTGTCAGTATTTCTACAGGAAGTGGTATGGGAGAACCCCAAAGTAAGAGGATTCACACAATCTCTAAAAGTTTTTGAAAGTTCTTGTGAGTAGCAAAACATTTTAAAAGGTTTTGCTACATTCCTCCCTCCATCCCTCCCAAAAGAACAAAATCTTAGTTTTACAAGGATCTGGATTCTGAAAATCACAAGAGGTTCTAAACGCTATTAGATGATGAGGGTACATCTTCACTGCGAAGAAAATCCCACGGCACAAAGTCTGACAGCCTGGGTCAATTCACTTGGCCTTGTGGGGCTCGGACTGTGGGGCTAAAAGAAATGGTTACTTGCTGTAACTGTGGTTCTTCAAGATGTGATGGAGACGTGTATCCACTTAGGTGTGTGTGCACCTAGCGTGCCAGAGAATTTTGCCTAGTAGTACCCATAGAGGGGTGGTGCTCATGCCTCATGGCCCTAGCCCCTCCCCTGGCTATAGGAAGTGGCGCCTCATATATCCCCCAGCCCTCAGGTCCTTCACACCGAACGCTGAGAGATGAAACTGCAATGCAGAAAGGATGAAGGGTGGCTGGTAGAATACATGTCTTTTTCACATCTCAAAGAACCACAGTACAATGAGTAACTGTTTCTTCTCTGAGTAGATGCAGCTGTGTATTCAACTTAGGTGACTCACAAGCAGTGTGGCTTAGGAAAGAATACAGGTAAGTATACCATCTGGTTCAAATGAAACTGAGAAACCACTTTAGACAAAAATGTGGGGTGTGGTAATAAAGTCACCTTGTTTTTGGAGAATTGTGTATAAGGAGGCCCTGCCATCAGAGCCTGCAACTCACACTCTCCTTGTGGATGTTATCACTACCAGAAACGCAGTTTTCTGACACAAGAGTAGAAAGGTGCTCAAATGGAGATCCCATCAGTGCTGCTAGGACCATGCTAAGGTTCCACAGAGGAACTGGCTCTCAGACCAGAGGATGTAGACAAAGAAACCCTTTTAAGAATCTTGCTACCGTGGGTTTGGAGAAGACTGACCTTCTCTGAATAGGGAGATGAAATGCCGATATCGCTGCCAGATGTACTTTCAGTGAACTAAGTACAACTCCCAACAACTAAGGTTGCAGCAGGTATTCCAAGATGTCCTGGATGGAAGCCAGCATTGGTTGAATTCCACAAGCCAGTGACCACATGGGTTGCTTTAGAGACCTTGAAGTAGTGCAGAGTCTCATCTGTTTTATCCTGAAACGGCACCTGGCCATCACAGGGCAGATCCTCAATGGACTACTGGATATCAGGAGCAATGCCTGAATTCTGCAGCCAGGAGGACCTCCTCATGGTCACTGTGGAGGCCATCACTCTGGCTGAAGTATCCAAGATATCCAGTGGGGACTGTAAAGAAGTTTTAGCCACCAAGCAGCAAATGTCTGAAATTCCTCTCTCGAGGTCACAGCAGCTGGTCTGTGAATTTAGACATAGACGTCCAGTTGACAAAGTCATACTTGGACAGCAGTGTCTGCTCATTAGCAATTTGTTTTTGCTAGGAAGAAGAAGTGTAAATCTTCCTACCCATCAGGTACATTCACTTAGAGTCCTTCGCCTTAGGACTGGACTTACACCTGCCCTGTAGGGCTCTATCATTCACCACAGTTACTGCCAAGGAATTTGAAGACAGATGGGAACAAAACCCCTCAAATCCCTGCATGGGAACAAAGCAGCACTTTTCTATGCACTTAGCTGCAGGTGCTATCAAAGGCAGTATGCTCCAGAGGACCTTAGCAGGCTCAAAGTGTGCATCATTAATAGGGAGGGCGACTCTCACAGGGGCTGATGGTTAAGAGTATCCACTAACCTGTGAGTGTTCTCCTGCAGAAACTCTGCTTGAATACCCAGCGAAGCAGCCAGGCACCACAACAGGTCCTGGTATGGCTTGAAATCCTCCGATACCAAAGGAAAGGAAGAGCCCGACACCCCGGAATCATCTGGGGACAAGGATGAGGCAGTTAACTGTGCCAGAGCCAGATGCTGCTTGAGGCCCCTGGGGGCCAGAACCGGAGTCAACTCTATAGGTCTCTGACCTGTCTGGATGGTGCTGGGAAGAGGTTGGTGGGACCTGCTTCATCCCACATACCTGCATTCAACCCGTGCTGATTCATGCTCGTTTTGAAAAAGGAAGACAAGTCCCCATGGGACCTGGAGCAGTCTCGGTTAGTTTTACATGACCTTTTCCTAGGCACACTCAACAGGAAATTACTCCTTTGTGGAGAGGCAACACAGCAGGCTAGCCCCGGGGTTGGGGGAGGCCCTCCAAGTTGCTGCTTGGCTTGTACTGAGCGTGCTTAATAACATCTGCTGAAGCCACTGCCTTCCTCTGCCCCCCATTATTGGCAGGTACGGGGTGTCTTTGCCTACGTCTCTTCAAAGAGGCACCAGCTCCAAGACATGAAGCGGCAGCACGCTTAGAACCAGAGGATGATCTGCCATCTGACGAGGGCCTCAGTGCTGAAGCAGGCAGCATGGCCTGTTCAAGCAGGTGCTGTTTCAGATGAAGACCCCTCACCACCTGAGTCCATTCCATGAATGATCTGCACCTCAAACACTGCTCCATGATGCGGCTTCACCTAGAGCAGCAAGCACAGTACATGGGGATCGTTATTGGTGATTCCCCCCGTCCACGACGGACAATGTTTAAACCCTGGTGAGGGAACACAAGCTGCAACTAACACTAAATCCTACTAACTCTATACTAGTGGTACTAATAAACTATATACAACTCAAAAAAAGTCACTGAATAAAGGATTATGAGGTGGAAAACTACACAGAGCTGCAACTCCAGTCATGGGAGGTAAGAAGGAACTGAGGGAGGTCAGGGTCGAGCTGCTTCATTAGCCAAGGGAGGGGCTACAGCCATGAGGTGGGAGCACCGCCCCTCCATGGGTACTGCTAGGCAAAATTCTGCAATTCCAGAGCATGCACACATGTACTTGAAGAAGATATAGCAATGTATACATTCTCAGAGGCTGGAGCTCAGACTCTGAGATCCTTCCCCAGTCACTGGCTTTCAGAACCTGGGCTCCAGCCCAAGACCAAATATTTACACTGCTATTTTTAGCTCTACAGCCTGCTCCATGAGCCCGATGCGACTGACCTGGGCTCTGAGATGTGGTACCATGGGTTTTTACTTTGTAGTGTAGACATACCCTGGTTCTTCCACCTCTAGGGTAACACCCTCAATAGAAATTGGAAAGTCCAAGTGTCTTACATATATCAATTAAAAATTGAGAATTAAGTCCTGCTTTTCTCAGTGGTTAACTGCATTAGTCTTTATCTTCTAGAAACGAGCCAGGGTCCAACAGTGCTTCCAGTGAACAGATATTCCATTGCTTTCCATGTGAGCTGGCTTGGTCCTTCAGACTACAAACAAATGGCACATTTTATTGTTCAGAAATTAAACTGACTTTGAAATATTAACACATCTTGGTCTCCATTTATTTATTATTTTATGTGGTTTATCAGAACAAAAACTCTGGGTCAGGCATTTCCTGACCCGTAATGACTAGCGAGATTAAGGACCGCCCCATTCACTACTTTGCCTCAGTTCTGTAAATCCTCCAGCCAGTCATTAACAGACAGGACGTGCCTTCTCCATCAGGCACTGCTTACATTCTACAGTATTCTACAATAATGGTCAAACGCACACGGTGAAGGCCTTATTAACATGCAATGCAAGTTTGGGGTCCCACTTTTGAGAGGGGCCTGTGTAGACACGCAGCTTGCAGGCCAGCTCACTCTTTGACACTTTTACAGTAGAACAAGAGAGGGAGGCGAGTGGGCAACTCACAGATGAAGTCCTGCTCCAAGCACTGTAAAGCTCCACTTTTGCCTGAGACGTCACAAATCCTAAAACCAGGCCGGGGGTGGGGGAGAAGTTTACAGACTAGTGTTGGTACAATGCATGGAGGAACAGAATACTGTACACTTCTGCTGACTGTAACTCCATTATGTGGCAGTGCCCTGGAGCACAGCAGAGGGCTTTAACAGATGCCTGCTAGATGCAGACATGTATGTACACACAGAGATGCAGATATTGTACATGCACAATCACCAGGGTTACATACCCATGAATGTACACAAGCTGTGGCAATGTGCACACCCCCAAAACCACAGCTACTGTACACAAACCGACACCTGCCCTGTACATACCATGTGCTCTGTGCTGTGAGCCTGTGTGTGGAAAGTATGTTTTGTGTATGTGTATCATGCCTATGTCCAGTGTGTATGGGCATACGTACAGCGTATGGAGGAGACTGCACACTTACACACACACAGTCACTTGTACAGCCACACTCGCTGTGCACCTACGTGCGCACGCTTGTTTACAGTCCCGCTGGGCAGGCACCGGCGGCCTCTCTCCCTCTCCCTCTCCTGGGCGGGCTGCAGCAGCTAGAGGTGCTGCTGTGCCCGGCGGCCGGCGTTAGGAGGAGCAGCGAGATGCCGCCCTCTCCCCTCCTCTCCTGAAATGAGGCCGGGTGTGTGTCAAAACCCACGTGTTCGGCGAGGCAGACGCCGAGAGAGGAGACGTAGCTGGGCCGGGGCGCAGCGTCTCCCGCCTCAGCCCGCTTTCTGCACCACCGAGGCGGCCGCCAAGGAGCCCCAGCCGCCCTCCTGCGTCCCTCTCCTCCCACAGCCTGGGGAAGGAGACGGCGGCGGCGGCGAGACAGCCCGGCTCGTCCTGCCCCCATGCCGGTGGTTGGTTTGTTTTTGTTCCCACCCCTGCTCCCATCCCCCTGCTGCCGGCTAGGCTAAGCCAGGGTACCTACCTCATTTTTGTGTGGGTGCCCTAGCTCCCATAATGGAAAACCCGCCCGCAGAAATTTCGGGTGGTGGTGGTGGTGGTGTCCCTCCTCTTTCCCCCCCCGGCAGCGGCGGCGGCAGCAGCAGCAGGTCGTTGTTGTGTGGGAGGAGGGCAGCAGGGATGGACTTCATCTTTTGGATTTCTTGCTAAGACAGCGACGCACCGCGCAGAGCGAGCGGCGGAGGAGGAGAGAAGAGACCGCTTTGCTGCTGCTGCTCGCCCTACGTGCAGCGCCTCCCCCAGCCAAGCCAGAAGCTTGATTTTTAGGGGGCCTTTCTTTTCTCTCTCCTTTTCCTTCTTTCCCCATTCCTCCCCCCTTGCAGTGTCCCTGCTACGGCAGATGTGTTTGGGGTCCTCGCACAGCTGGGACTATGGTGAAATTTCCAGCGCTCGCCAACTACTGGCCCCTGATCCGATTCTTGGTCCCTTTGGGCATCACCAATATAGCCATCGACTTCGGGGAGCAGGTAACTCGCCGGACGCCTTTTACCTTTTCTAGACATAGCCAAATGCAGCCATCCATCGCTGGGGCTAAGGGATAAATTACTGTGCAAGCTGCTGCTTTGCAAATGTGCCTTGTTAGGATCCCTATTGCTGACTGTTGACAAAACACCCTCTGTATTTATTAGTCTCTTCCCTGGGAGCCTAGGGTCGCTGATGGCAATGTACAGATAAGTCCACATTTGCCAATCAAATACAGCCTTTCTCTGCCAGAACATCCATAGGAGACTAAAATAGGGTGCACTGTGATCTATAGGTATCCCGAGAGGAATTTGCAGATAGCCGTTTGCAGAAAACAAACAACATTGCAGCTGCTTTGCCCAGTGCATCACAAAATTTTGCCTGAGTGCAGAATATCGATTGTCTCATTTATTTGGGGGTGTGGACTCTCTCTGTTTCTTTTTCATCTCATGGTTGCTTTTGGGTTTGAAGCCTCCCTGCTGTGGTTGTGTTTTGGAAAGATCTGTTTACTGCTTGTTTATTATTCATCAGACTTTTTTCTGCTTTCCACCATTAATGTTAAAACATGATCTGTTTTGAACTCTAGTTTGATGCATGTAGAAGGACATCTTTTTAGTGCACTCAAGGATTATGTAATTTGGGATTACATAAAGCATTTGTCTATATTTTAGTTTAAAACTACTTTTCCAAAAACCCCACTGTACAGTATTTTTGCTTAATTTGTGGGAGAAAAGGGACTTTTAAAAATCCCCTATTGCAAAACATGTAGCAGGTTGGGCTGATGGTTGAGAATATTTAAACAGACATTGATCATGGTTATAGAAATATACTAGAGAGATACTGCTAATTCCTGCTTGTTTGGGGCTTTGCTGGGGTGCAGTTATAACTATTGATTTTGTGGTGGTGTGAAGGAGCCTAATTCCCTCCCCCTCATACAGCCTGCTTTATCTTGTTCTTTTACCTCTCTCCATGTGGCGTCATTGAAAAGCTGGTGCTACTGCAACCTCTTCAGCAGCCAGTGAACCATTTGTAAGCAGTAGTCCCTGCCACCTTATCAGTGAAGCACTGTGTTTAGGAAACTCTTACAAGATGCTGTGTAATGATATTGACAAAGGATGGATTAAATCAGTGGGGGAAAAAACAAACAAAAAATAGGGTAGCATTCTCTGCGTTAGTATAGACCGCAAGAGAGAATCTCTGAAATGTGAAGTGCTAAGCATTTAATTGATAACAGCTTACTGAGCTGACTTTCTAACTCTATTTACCTTGAATACTCTTTGTATTGCTTTCTTTGTCATTTTTAATTCACAAATTCAGATGCCATGGTATGAGAACCTGAGAAGAGTAGCATAGAGAGCACTGGAATCTATTGCTAACAAACTTTGAAATGAATTAAGTCAATTGTGAACAAGTGTGCCCACTTCATCCTAATTAAAGTTCCTCAGTATTGTTGATTTAAAGCTCTTCTTTGCCTTGGACACCATCTAAAATAAGGCTCACTGTATTTCCTCATTTTTTATCACAGCCTATTTACTTGGCACAGTTTGCTGTGCCAGAAACATAACCACAAGTGTGTGGAAGCCCCATGCAACAAGTGCACTAGCTGAATGCCCCCTAACAACTTCCATCCTTGTGATAAGTTACTATTCTGTCAACAGACAATCTGGTTCCTTTTTGGCAATTCTTATACATAAAATCAGCATATGCACCTACTCCTGCATTCCTTACTCAGGCAAAGATATGTTATATTAGTGAATGAAGAAAAATGTGATTCAGAGGTACAAATGTGATTCAGAGGTACAAATACACAATTTGCCTTATACAAGTAGGGCGTGATTCATAGTCCATGCCAATCAGAAGAAAGCCTTGCATTGATTTCAGCGCTCTTTAGATCAGATCAGAACTTTCAACATTAACAAATAAATCACAGAAGAGCTCCTTGAATGTTGAGTGTTCAGTACACTCTTGCCACCAACATCCCAAACCCCACTTACGCTGGGAAAATGAGTATTTGGAAAATGCAGGTTAAAAATTATTTATGCAGCTTTTTTAAATGGTGCTGAAAATGGTGGTCTCACTGCCGTGGACAGGGTCGATCAAGTTCAACTCCCTTTGCAGCTAGATACCTGGTAGAATGTGCTTTTGGACACCATCACAGCATGGGATGCCCTTCCAGGGAGTTGGGCTAATCAGCTGCTTCCCAGCTGGTGGGACAGAAGGCCAACAAGCTGCTCACTTAAAGGGGGATTGCTGCAGGGAGCAGAGAGGTTCCTGCAGGAGAGTGTGGATCAGGAAAAGGATGAGGAAAGGGTGGAAGACTTGGCTGGGGATACCTCCTGAGTGATGTCTTCAGTGATGATTAACTGCATTTTAACAATAAGTGCATCCCTGATGAAAAAGGAATGAAATACTGACACTTGTGGGAGCTTCATTAATATACTGGCTGGTGAGTTGGTTTATCCCCTCACATGAGAGTGGGGAAACTGAGGCAGAAATTATGATTTTATTCTTTTGTTGGTAATCCTTATGCCCGAGCTTGTCCTATTTTTGATATGTCGTGTCTGCATTTTTGCCCCAATGGATGCTACATGATTATCAGGCTAGTATTGTTGAGCAAAAATAGGCTTTCCAGAAGATAAAGATTTGATGAGCCAGTCGTCTGATCACTCCCTGCTGTGGTAATAATTTTAATAATAGGGCAAAATAAGAATAATTGCATACATAATAAAGGGTGTGCCAAGGGACAGCTCAGAAAAAGCTACAGTACTTCCCCTTCTGCACTTATGCTTAAGAGAAGACTGCTAATATAAATCAGTCAAATTAGCATGAAGGGAAGTTATTCCCTATGGCTAATAATCTCTAAAAGAGGCACAGAAGAATTTGTAGGTCAGATATAAGATTACTGTATAAAAATTAGCCTAGTAATATACATTGACTGAACAGATTGAGCAGTCATTGAAAGAATACTGTAGATCATAAGACTTTTGATACAGCTTCTCCATCTGTTGTTTCCATGAGTAGAAATATTATTTGGGAGCACGGCTTTCAAAGCAGAGCCCTTTCAATAAAATGTAATGCCAGTTTTGTGCAATGTGAGGCAAGTGACTAGTTCTAAACTCTTTTTTTGCTTAACAGAATTTTGTGGGATTTGAGATATTTTTATCATGTGGCTAAGTACAGGGAGGATTATACAGCTAAGAAGCTGCCACATCTTTTGTTTGTCCTCTGCTGTCACTAGATAATTATTTGGCAGGTGATTTAGGAGGGGACTAAAGAACTTTGTGAGAATTGTACATTGTGGAAAATTAACAATAAGGGGTATTAAGTATTTTCATAAGACTCAATGATTATGGGTGTACTATATGAACAGTATATTTTTAATTATAATTCTGTATTGTGTTTAGGATGTAAAAACATGTTACAGTAATATCAGAGAGAACTAATCAACTCACCCCTTATAGTCTGTTCCAGAACCCATTAACCCCTATGAAGATATTTTCATTGACCTTAAGGACCTGATCCAGCATTCTTTAGATTTCAATCACAGTCTTGTCCCAAAAAGCAATCAGCTAATCTCATCTCAGTTTTGCCTACATCTGAGAAAAGTTTACATCTGAATTTTGTTTATACTAAACTGTAATATTGCAGTATGAATACAGAATGACTGAGAAGTGGAGAGAGGGGGAAATCACAATAATAGCTCTAACCCCTTTATTCCTGTTTGCTCTGTTTTTATGCTGATTTAAATGTACTTAAAGAAAGCATAACATAAATGTTTCATTATGTTGAATAAGGTTTTGGGGGGCTTTTAAGAATGGATCCCAACAAATTTTGAACTCCCTCATTTTCTGCATCATGTATTATACCACTACATTTTGATGTAATAACACCATTATTATCACTTTTCATCCAGGGAGCTTCAAAGCACATCACATAGATAAGCATCATTATACTCATTTTACAAATGGAAGTGTTGCTAACTCATGATTTTTATCATGAGTATCACAATATTTGGTGTTTTATTTAAGGGCCCGGGTACTGGAGATCAGTGATTACCTGAAAATACCAGCGTCTGTTTGCTTTTTAAGTTTGTATTTCTTGTGGTTGCAGGAAAAAACCTTCAAAGGACACACAAAACAGAAAGCAATCTCCCTCCTCCCCCTCCCCCCCCAAAGTATCATGATTTGTAAGCCACTTTTTTGGGACCTGACTGATTTCTTTGAACATTTCAGGGTTGGCAATACTGGGGAAAATGAAGTACAGATGGGGTAATGTATTTGCTCAGGAATGCTCAGTAAGCCATTGGCAGAGCTAGGAATAGAATGTGGGTCTGACTTGTTGGTCAGCACTTTGCGCACTAAACCGCCTCTGAGGCGGCATTGACTATAGCAGTATTTTGGAAGAGTGTTCCCTGGTTGCCAACACCAGTTATCAATGTTGGGATTCCCTACTGTTGTCACGTTAGCACTGGTGTTAACTAACTTTGAGTCATAGAGTGCAAGACCGGAAAGGACCATTAGATCATCTTGTAGTCTGACCTGCTGTGTATCACAGGCCTCCAATATCGCTCAGCGCCTGCACATTAAAGCCAACAACCAAAAGGAGACTAGACCAGTGGTTCTCAAAGCCGGCCCGCCGCTTGTCTAGGGAAAGCACCTGGCGGGCCAGACCAGTTTGTTTACCTGCCGCATCCGCAGGTTTGGCCGATCACAGTTCCAACTGGCCGCGGTTCGCCGCTCCAGACCAATGGGGGCTGCGGGAAGGGCGGCCAGCACTTCCCTTGGCCCGCGCCGTTTCCTGCAGCCCCCATTGGCCTGGAGCAGCGAACCGCGGCCAGTGGGAGCCGTGATCGGCCAAACCTGCGGACGCGGCAGGTAAACAAACTGGTCTGGCCCGCCAGGGGCTTTCCCTGAACAAGCGGTGGACCGGCTTTGAGAACCACTGGTCTAGACTGTGATGTGCCACAGGCAGAGAATAAAAGGAACCAGGTGCACCAGTACTCAAGGCCCCTGCAGTGGCCTTATTTGCTACAAGTAAGGGTGTATGACACTGTTTTGAAAATGGTAGCAGCAGCCAGTGCTACAGTAGGTCTCCCAATAATCAGCTGAAGCAATGTTATCAACCGTGTTAGTTTTATTTTCAACTGTCCATAGGATAAACATGGCCTGTGAGATCCATTACCAGCAATTCATTGGCAGTACACATATACACACGTGCGCACACATGCATGTGTTATGTTCAGTGGCATCTAGGCATTAGGCAAATTGAAACGAGGCAATGAAGGAGTCGAACTACTACTCTCTCATTGACTCTTTATTGTGCTTCAGTACTTCAGGGCTCTTGGGATAACCTCGTAATTTTATATATTACTTGGGGTAAAAACAAGCGAGTTTCCATAAGAGCAATGAGGCATCAACATCCCTTGTTCTAAATTTGTTGGCTGCTGCTGTTTTAAGAGGCCTAATTTTATTTTAACAAGCTTCTCCTTGTAGTTAAAACCATTTTCTTTTCTTAAATGGTGACCAGAAAAACAGAACAAGTTGTGCATAAAATATTAAAGAGAATTACTGAGACTGGAGAGTTTATATTTCCAACTGCCACTATGGCATCTTGGCAAGGTTACATAATCTTTCTATGCCACAGTTCACTCATTTTTAAAAGAGTGCATAACACTTACCTATATCACAGGGCAGACAGGAGAGCTAATAAATTTCAAAAATACTCGAGATGAAAGGTGTCATAAGAACAAAGTATTATGATTGACGTCAGAGGTCAAAGACTAACCTAGATTAGGTAGGCCTTTAATACCACATTAACACAAATGTGACACAAGCTCCCATTGTAATCAGTGTAGGCTATAACTATATACAATAACCACAATTCCATTATTAGTATTGTATCCTAGTGGAAATACCATTAGGTTTTTGAAAGTATTGCATTGCTATGACAGTATTTAATGACAGATTTCCCCCCGTCATGTGTGTGCATAATTCCTGAACTAAAGGGACACTTTCAGGTAAATTTTAAGTCCAAACTTAGTTCAAGAAAACAAGGTTTTACAAAAGATTAAACAGAAATGTTTGATTTTTTTTTATTAAGTTTCAGTGGAAACATTTTGACGGAATTACATTCCCCTGCAGGGTTTGTAACTCAAATATTACAACATTGCGTTAAGTACAGGAGAAGCAAAATGTGAAGCTGACTAGAAACAATAGGGCAGTTTACCAGCCTAGATTGTCCAAGATGAGAAATCCAAGAAGTAAGAGCTAACCTGTAGCCACTAGGTGGAATGAGCAATGGGACAGATTCCAGAACCCAGCCAGTCTCAAGATCTCCGCTTCAGCACTGACTCTGGGGCCTTTCTGCTGCCTGGCAGCATGGCTGCAATTTTCTCCCTCACCTTTTATATAAATTGTGGAATTCTCCTTCTGAGTCCCCATTAAGGCCAATGCCCTTTCA
Organism: Caretta caretta; assembly: GCF_965140235.1. NCBI lineage: Eukaryota > Metazoa > Chordata > Testudines > Cheloniidae > Caretta > Caretta caretta. The sequence continues at coordinate 136,653,421 of NC_134207.1, forward strand.
GCAGCAGTCTGTGGCTCAAATATTCAAATCTCAGTTTCTATTGGGAATATTGCCTAGCTCCCAATTTTGGATATGAGAATAAAGGTATTCAGGATCTTAGGGAAATAAGTTAGTGGTGCCAATTTAAAATGGCAACTCTTACCCTTCTTTTTCTTACCTGTATTCCCAATTCCCAGCAGCTTCTCTTGTCCTCTTGCCAATGTATCTTACTTAAGAAATTGAATTGGGATCCCCAGGCAGGCTATTTATTAGTCACCCCTCTGCTCTGTAGGCACAGCACAGATACTGTAGCACTGCTAAGCACTGAAGGAGAAGCAATGGTTTCATTTTAAAGTGACTGGAGCAGTTAGCAGCAGTGTTTCAAAGGCAAACCACCATCCCCTTTCCCAGCAAGGCTACAGTTTTCAGCTACAGGAGTGGTTGGCTGTGCTTAATGGCCTGAAGAGTAAACTGGTTTAGGGCTCTCAGCTCAACTTTTTTATTTAAAAATTAAGTTAGCAAGAGGCCATCCCCAACAGGTGAGGTTGCTGGATATTGTGGGAGTGGAAATGAAGGAAAGAGCCAGTTAACTATCACAGAACTAAAAGTGGGGAAAAAGAGAGGCGGCTAAAGGACAAAGGGTGTATATAGTTTTAGTTGCTGTTTCTTCCCTCTGCTTCTCCCCCCCCCCCCGCCCATTACAGGTAATAGACGTAAGTGTGCGTGTGAGGGGGAGGGAGAGAGATGAGGTCTCACTCCTGCACTGTAGGGTACTTGGACATCACCAAAAAAGCCAAAAACAATTAGACAATCAGGGACACCAACCAGAATTCAATAGGAATTGATTGAGGTCTACAGTGTCTTCACATGGAGAGAGACCTTAAAACCAAAAAAAACCTCCAACAACAATGGAATTCAGTGTTGTATGGTGTAGGCACTTAGTCAGACCATATGTGCAGAAGGTGGTGTGTGCTTTTACAGTACTGCTGCTTAAGTAGAGTTGAAGGTTCTGCTTTCTTCTTGAGTTTAGTTACAGATAGATGCAACATAAGGCCACATTTACAGACGTTATCTTCTCTGCAGGAAGGCTAAAGAAGCAAGCTTTTTATTTTCGTAATTAGGTCAAGCCTAGTTGTAGGATTTTCATATTGAAGCTAGTGCCCTTTCACATAGCAAGTCTCTGAGTGCTACCTCCCCCCTTATAAATTAAAAACACTTTTTTATATATTTTACACCATTATAAATGCTGGAGGCAAAGCGGGATTTGGGGTGGAGGCTGACTGCTTGCGACCCCGCCCCCATGTAATAACCTCGCGACTCCCTGCGGGGTCCTGACCCCCCAGTTTGAGAACCCCTGATCTACAGACATCACCACCAAGCGACTGAAGCCCTGATCAAAGGGGAGAGCCTGGCGGAAGGGCAACTAGCCAGCCTGTGGTGAGAAGTATCTAAGTTCGTAAGGGCACTGAAAGTTGTTAAGATAGCTTAGAATGCTTTTTGCTTTTATTTTATTTGATCAAATCCGACTTGTTATGATTTGACTTATAATCACTTCAAATCTATCTTTCATAGTTAATAAATTTGTTTGTTTATTCTACCTGAAGCAGTGCGTTTGGTTTGAAGCGTGTCAGAGACTCCCCTTGGGATAACAAGCCTGGTGTATATTATCAATTTCTTTGTTAAATTGATGAAGTCATATAAGCTTGCAACATCCAGCGGACACTGGATAACTGGACACTGCAAGATGGAGGTTGCTAGGGTTGTGTCTGGGACTGGAGATATTGGCTAGTGTCATCTGGTTGCACAATCCAAGGAGCAGCTTACATGCCAGAGGCTGTGTATGAACAGGCCAGGAGAGGGGGTTCTCACAGCGGAGCAGGGTAAGGCTGGCTCCCAAAGTCAAGGATTGGACTGACCTAGCAGATTACTGGTCCAGATAACACCAGGGGAACGTCACAAATACCTTTTATTTGACCAACTTCTGTTGGTGAGAGAGACACGCTTTCCAGCTACACAGAGCTCTTCCTTAGGTTTGGGAAAGGTACTCTAAGGCCATGTCTACACTTCCACATATGTTGGCAAAACTTATGTCACTCAGGGTTGTGAACCTCCTCCCTGCGCCCCCCCCAACCCCGAGCGACATAAATTTCGCCAGCATAAGTGGTAGTGTGCACAGCACTATGTAACTCGCCGATGTAGCTACCACCGCTTGTTGAAGGTGGTTTAATTATGTTGGCATAGAGACGCTACAGGAGAGATCTTACAGCAGTGCAACTGCATCGGTACAGCTGTGCCGCTGTAAGTTCACTAGTGTAGACATATCCTTTTAGAGTGTCACACTAATTTCAAGGTCTTACAGTTTAGTAGAAGTAGTTAACGCACATTCTAAGGGATCATTCAAGGTGAAGTTGTCCGTTAAGACCCCTGTAATCATGGGACAAAAAGGGGGGGAGGGGTTAGTGGGTTAGGGATTGTTGTAATAAGCCATAAATCCAGTGTCTTTAGTAAGACCATGATTTTTAGTGATTTCTAGCAAAATTATGAATTTAAGCTCCCAGGCTTGTCTTTTGAAAAAAGTGTTCTACAGGTGTCCTCTGAGGTGAGGACTGATAGGTCAGATACAGAGTGATCGCTTTATGAAAAGTGTTCATCCACAGGTGATAAGGTGTTTTTGTCTCTTACCATTTTTCTTGTGTGTGTTCATTCGAGAGCATAGTGATTGTCCGGTTTCACCGCATAGTTGTTATTGGGACATTTAGTACACTGGATGAGGTACACCACATGTTGTGATAGGCATGTGTAGGCTCAATAGATCATGAAACGTGTTGTGTGTGTGTGTGTGGTGGGAGGGGGTGTTGATCATTGTAGCAGTGGATATATGTCTGCAAGTTTTGCATCCGTTGTTCTAGCAGGATCTGGTGCCACTTTGAGTTGGCGTGTCCTGGTCTGTGGGGAGTTTGCTGCTGCTGAGCTTGACGAGATTGGGGGATTGTTTGAAGGCCAGAAGAGGGGGTTCAGGAAAGATTTCTTTCAGGATGAGGTCCCCATTGAGTGTAGGTTTTAGTTGTTTGATGATACCCCGTATGAGTTCTAGTGTGGGGTGGTAGGTGACAACTAGCAGTGTGCGGTCAGAGGGATTTTAGTTCTGTATTGAGGCAGGTTCTCTCAGGGTATTTAAGTGGCCTGTTCCATGATGAAATCTACTTCTCTGGTGGAGTGTCTTGTTTGGTGAAGGCAGTTTTGAGTGTGTTAATGTGTATATCCCAGACTTGCTCCCCGGAGAACGTTCTGTGGTATTTCGGTGCATGGTGAAAGATAACAGATTTCTTGGAGTGTTTGGGGTGGTTACTGGGTCTGTGAAAGTAGGTCTAGTGATCTATGGGTTTCTTGTATATTGCCTGTAAGCTTCCATTGTTGAAGCTGATCATGATGTCCAGGAAGTTGATGTTAGTGTGGGTGTGTTCCAGAGAGAGAAAGTATAATGGACAGGTGGTGGTTTGTTGAAGTTGTGGTGGAGAGAGTTTAAGTAGTCGTCATTGATGTGTCACTGGCGTATCATTGGTTACGTGGTGCATTTGTCGAGAGAGTCGTCTTCACGGTGGCTGAAGCCCTGAGCCGCCCTCCCTGACTGGGCAGAAGCCCCTACCCCACCACCCCACTGCAAGACAGAGATCCCGCACTCTTCCCCCCGGCCCAAGTCTCGTGGGGAGAATGGGGGGGCGTGGGAGGCTCCGCAAGCCACACTTTCTAACTGTAAAAGAGTTGCATGCAGCTCGCAAGCCACAGTTTGGCCACCCGTTTTGTTTTGTTTTTGTTTGTTTGTAACCCACTAACCCCCCTTTATCCTATCCTATTGGGGTGTTAAAGGGCCACTTCACCTTGAATGGTCCCTTAGAATATGTGCTAACTACCTGTGCTAAACTATCTGTTCAACCTTTAGCTGTGACAGTCTAAGGGCACGTCCTCACTGGCAACGTTAAAGCACTGCAGCGACAGTACTTTCACGTGGCTTTTGTGGTCACGGCACCAGCACTGGGAGAGAGCTCTCCCAGCCCTCGAAAACCCCCACCCCCACCAGGGGAATAGCTCCCAGCGCTGGTGCACTGTCCACACTGGCACTTTACAGCGCTGCAAGTTTCAGCGCTGTAAAGTGCCAGTGTAGACGAGCTCTTAGTATCTTTCCAAGCCCTGAGAAAAAGCTGTGTAGCTTGAAAGCTTATCTCTCTAACCAATAGAAGTTGGTCCAATAGAAGATATTACCCCACCCACCTTGTTACACTTCAAGAAGAAGATGGACAAATCAGAGAGAGTCTAAAGAAGATAAACAGAAATAATAAAATATTTAAATACCTGACCTATGAGACAAGGTTAAAAAGCTGGGCATGTTTAGTCTTGGGGGGAAAAAGAAGACTGAGGGGGGACATGATAAATAATTTATATATGTAAAATGTTTTTATAACGAGTATGGTGATCAGTGATTCTCCATGTTCACTGAATGTAGGACAAGAAGTAATGAGTTTAATTTGCAGCAAGGGAGATTTAGGTTGGATATTAGAAAAAGCTTTCTAACTACAAGGATAGTTAAGGCCTAGAATAGGCTTTCAAGGGAGGTTGTGGAATCTGTCACTGGTGGTTTTTAAGAGCAGGTTAGACAAACACCTGTCAGGGATGGTCTAGGTTTACTTGGTCCTGCTTCAGTATGGCAGGGCGAGGGGCTGGAAGGGACCTCATCTAGGATTCTAGTAGCAGGTAGGAGGTGGAATAATAAAGATGTAGAAAAGGTTAGGAGATAAAACACAGTATTATGAAACAAGCTTTAACCATCCTTATTCTTTGCGAATTTTAAGTCAGTGCCTTTTTTTCAAAAACATTTCTTGTGCTGATCTCTTTGGGGCTTATGATTGCAATAAGTCCATTTGCTTGGAAACATGCTTCAGAATGCATACTGGTCACACTGTTGTGTGATTGAGTTGACCAGTCATCACCCAAGATTAAGACCTTATGTAATGTAGCATGTATGAAATGTGTGGTGCTCCATATTATGCTGGTGTCTCCGACAATATTTCTTGAAGAAAAGTGAGATAAAATGATGAGTCAGAGTCTGACAGACATGCACTTTCTCTGCTTTTGGATGTCTAAGTCTGATCATTTATTTAAGGTTTTTTTAAAAAAAAATTATATAGATATGAGGGACTTTCATATCCCTGTATTTTTTACTTCTGCATTAGCGATTTTAATATCTGTCCTCCAGTCAATGCTTCAGAGATCCATAGGGCACAGGAGTAATTAGGAATGCATGTCTGCATTAACTATAACAGGAGTTAGGAGTCAGATGCTCAATTCACTACTTTGACAGAGCATTTCCTGGAATTTTACCTCATGTGACCAGCACTAAGACTTGGTAAAATCAAAGGTCTCTTATATATATTGTCCTGTTAGCAGAGATACAAATCTCAGCCATGTATCAAGTAAGTCAGTGACATGCAGCAGCTATACTGCTATGTATGTATGTACCTTTATTGAACATACGGTATAGAACAGATAGCAGGTAACTATGAGTTACGGGGCTATAATCCCAAAGAAGGGTTCTGCTGCCAATATAAACCACAGGAGTGAAGCTTGAATGGTTTCAGTTGTCACTAGAAACTCTCTTGATGGAATTATATCCACATCATTCAAAACTTTTCAGATTTTGTATTATAATATATATAGATCTAAGCCACAGAAGTATGCTCTGTTCCCTCGCTCTGTTAGCACCCTCCCTTTCTTCCACTCTCCTCTGCCTTCTTTCTAACTGCTCTGCTTTTCTCCACACTGCTGCTGCCTCCACTTTAATTATTTCTTCTCTCTTCTCAATCTTACATCAGTAGGACCTTCTCTCACTCCAGTAACCTGAAATCTGATCAGACAGACTTTATAATCCATCACACCTGTTAATTACATTGTTAGATGGACTGCAGTGTGTTTAACACAGCAAATCCTGTGACTGTGTGAAACAGGGATAGTCTTGTTTTAAGGAACAGAACTTGGAGTCAGATGTGAGTTCTAACTGGCTCTGTCCACTGACTTCCTGTGTGGCAAGTCATTTAGGCCCAGATCCTCAGAGGTATTTAGATATCTCATTACTATTGAAATCAGTAGGAATTAGATACCTGAATACACTTGAGAATCTGGACCTTGATCTCTGTTTATCTCAACCTTCTCATCTATAAAATAGTAATATGTCCCCACAGGCATGTTGTGAAACTTATTCATTGGTGTTTATAAAACATGTTGTAATTTTGGATGGAAGGTGTTATATAGATGGAAAGTATTAAGAAGTATGAACCTAGAAGACATGTATTATACAAGAATTATTTCCTCAGTATCATAAATCCTTCTTTTTGTGTTTTCCTGAATGGGTCTCAAACAGAATTTTTTGGGAGCTAGTAACTTCAGGAAAATCTTATTTGCTCTATAAGAAAGCATTATTGCTAGGTGAAGCTGGAGTGTAGTGCCATTTCGAAATGTGCATTTACTCAACATATCACTTCTGCATCAGTTTCTCTCAATCTGTATTGAGCTCAGATTATTCTAAACCACTAATCAGAGTAGTTGCTAGCAATTGTGATTCTTGCAGAATTGGTTACAAGTACGATCGCTGGAAGAAAACCACTTTGCATTTTGACAGGTCTCAGAGGAACAGCCGTGTTAGTCTGTATTCGCAAAAAGAAAAGGAGTACTTGTGGCACCTTAGAGACTAACCAATTTATTTGAGCATGAGCTTTTGTCATGCTCAAATAAATTGGTTAGTCTCTAAGGTGCCACAAGTACTCCTTCACTTTGCATTTTAGCATTCTTGCCTGTGATGTCATTAACATCAGGAAAAGGTTAGCTCTGTAATCACTTGCAACAGTGCACTGAACTTTGCTGTTTCTCTGTAATGTCATCTCAGGTGTTGTTGGTAACTTCTTATGTTACACTTCAAAGTGTGGGTGGTGGTGTTTTGTTTGGTTTGGTTTGGGTTTTTTTTGGTGTCAGTGTGCAACTAGGTCACCAGATTAAGTTTCCTTCTGCTTGTCTGATCCTCTACTGAGGTGAGATTCCCACAGGTGTGGTATTACATTTTGTTGCCATGTTTATGTTCTGCTGCCATGTTTTCAGATAACAAGAAAAAGCCTATAGAGACCTCAGGTAAAAAAGGAATTGCTCGGGGCTATACAGAGCAAAAAACCAAAGTCTCTCATGAACGCTAGTGTCTAACAGAGCAGTGTTTACCATTTCCTCAATCCTAGTGGTCTAATCCATGGAATTAATTTGGTTAGAATATTTCCATGCATCTTTGTATCATCCTAGCTCAGTGCTTGTATGCTCATGGAAATATTGCTGACTAATTTGGGAGACACTTACTCCAGAATGAGTCAGGAACAATTCTGTATATAGACAAGCCCTCAGTTACAAAGACAGCTAAGTGTTTCATTGTATGTTATTGATGTCCACACCTTTTTAATTGAACAAATGAAGGGGACAAAGAAAATGTACTGGAGATGTAGAGTGGTTATTAAAAAAATACCTCTGTTCGCTGCATTGCGAAACCTAACGTAAATCATGTTTCTTTTTCTGTTTCTTTGTTTAGGGAAATAGTTCAGTGTTTCACATTTGGTGACAATGCAAATATTGGTGTATGTTGTGATCACTCTAGCCAAGAACTATGATTTATTTTTATTGTGAGATCACCTAAGGAGTCATTTCTAAGCACAATAAGTGGTTCAGCAACACTTGTCAAGTCTTGGACTTTTAACTGGTATACTTTGCAAATGTCTTCAGGTCAGGTGTTGGCTATTAAGAGGTGAGTTAATTTCTTGAATGAACTTATTAGGCATGTGTTTGATCTCATTTATACCAGCCCTAGTCTGATATAAAGCATTACCTGCAGTAGAGTTACTCCTGACTTGCTTGGGCCTAAATAAGAGGAGGTGCACGCTTCAGGGGCCTGAGTTTATTTTTGGTTATACCGCTGCAATGGTACAGTCAGGTTGTATTTGTAGAACTGAGGACAAAATTCAGCTGTAAATGGGAGTTCTGTCTCATTCTTACTACAACACATGTGAATTGCTCACTTCCCTGAAAATGTGGAATTTGTATTTTGGATTTATCAAACTCCCTTGCCAGTTTGTCTCCTGACCCCATCCAATTTACCCCACTTTCCTTCCTCTTCCTTATCTCCAGCTGCTGGATAGCATCTTCTTTTTGTAATCTAACCATCAGGGAGAAGCAGCCACTTGTTTCTGTAATCCAAGCAAGCTGAGCTTGTTCTTGTGGGGATAGCCCTTATTCACTTTCCTTTTTATCCTGAAGATTTTTATCTCTGTAGCATATTGCTATGTTCCAACAGTTTTGGAGACTTTGATCTATAGTCTTTCAGCTGCAGAACTACAGGTTTTATTGCAGCTTGCTCCCTTGCCTATTTCCTCTAAGCGTCTACCAATTAAAAATGTTTAGCATGTTTGAAAGGAAAACTAACAGTAAGCAGATTTCAGGGCTTGAAATACATTTTTCAGTTCTCTTAAAACAGAGTATTTCCAGTTACTTAAAAGGAGAGATTATAAAAAATAAGAATAAATAGCTTGGATAAAAAGGGAACATGGTAACAGGCTGTAGGGATTTGAAGGAGTAATCATCGAGGAAAGGAAGAGGAGTGAGTTAGCATATCCTCCTGTACAATATCAACCTAGTCGTAAAGAGGTAGAATTTAAGAAGATAGAAAACTTTAGGCTAAAAAAAATCAGAATAAATGTCCTAGCTCTGAGATGTACTGAACTATGATTAAGTCTCCCAAAGGAAAATGTGAGTAGTTCTATCTCTTGCATTACTTAAATCTAAAATACACTCATTGAAGAATCTTACATTACCAGGCATTAGATTATATGATCTAAACTGGTTACATTTTACCTAGCTGTAACTTCTGTGATTCAGTGAATCTAGGCATAATGTTAACTCTGTACAGTACTGTATTTACTGCAAAGGAAATCAACAAGGTAGATCACAGAAGGACTAAGGGCTTGTACACGCGAACGTTTAGTTTGTGCCAAGCTGAGGTGTGAATCTACTCCACACTACCCTGCTGCACATTAAATGGCTGTGTGGACCCTGCTGATGCACACTAACGAAAGTTTGTTAGTGTGCTTTGATATACCCTGCTTTGAAACAGGAGTAGATTAAAACATTAATTGTGTCCATGATCATACGCATTGCGGACAGTCTTTAATTCAGTGATCACATCCTGTTTTTTCCACCAGACCCCTGCCTCACTCAGTGCACAAGATGGACCTCTGGGCATGATTCAAGATTGTGTGCTGAAGGAGGCTATTTTCTGTGAGTTCTCTGCCTCATTTGTTGCAGAAGATGGAAGGTATGTAGTGAATGAAGCAAGGGAGGACTTCAGGAAGAGAGGATGGTTTTATGGCTAAGCCAATCGGTTACTGCTAGAGTTACTTTGTGATACTGGTCAAGGCACTTAAACCAAACTTTTCACAGGTGTCTGGCCACTAACCTCAGGTTCCCATTCTGTTGGTCAGATCAACACTAATTTTCAGACATGGAAAAAAATAGCAAGTGACCATGTAATTAAAGACTTATTGTATACACATTCCTTGAAGACTTGGCTTTGCAACCTTAATTAAAAGAATATTAAGTCTTTTGTAGGTAATTACCTGTGGTTTAACCCCCCCACCCCCCGCCCCAAAAACCATAAATTTCATTGAAACATTGTTACTCACATAGCTTGCCAGCAGGTTACAACCTTTACAGTTGATCACACAGATGTCTGCCAATTGAGTTAGCGGAGTAACTGATAGCAGTAGTATGTTGTCATCCTCTGTGGACCAGCCACAAGAGGGGGATGAGACAGTTTGCCAACAGGTCTCTCATATGTTTGCTGATGGCAGAAGAACGTTGAGACTTAGGAATCTTGGATTCTATTTTAGATTCTGGAGGGGAGTGTTTTTCTAGTGGACAAAGATCCTTCTGCCACTGTCCCTTCCGGTCCAGTATCCCAGTTCCAATCTCCCCACAAGGATCCCTGCCCAGTTTTTCCCCCTCCACCAAAACTGGCTCCCCTCATTTATCTTGTCAGTCTGTCTCTCTCTCATATCCACCCACTCAGCCATACATTCAGTTCCTCATACACAAGCATCTTGTAAATTTGTTGAGTCCCAGAGGCACATAAGGGGAATGCCAGTCATACAGGATCAATGTACAGGTGAGGAGCCAAGTCCCTGCCATGCCCCTGTGCTGGATAGATTTGAACAGTTCATCCCTGCCCACACCATTTGGCTTGTTAAAAGGAAGGGCGTTCTGTTTACCACTTTCTAATGCAGATCCTCTTGGTTGCCTCAAGGGTGATTTTGTGGAAGAGATCCCCATTCACGGATCTGCCCTTCCCCAAGCCTCTTTGTGGGTCATCCTCCCCAGTAAAAATAATTTCAGTGACTCCCCTAGTTTCCAAGCTGCATTAGAGTGAACTTGATTCACATAATTGCTACAGTCACGAGGAAGACTCTGGTCCCTTTGTGTGTTGCAACAAATGCAGAAACACTGGAAATATGTGCCTGCAGATTTGGGGAGACCACACCCTCATTTTGTGCTGTGTGTCTTTGGAAAGGGTTGTTTCACAACCCTAAACATAAGAAACTTTTTTCTCTTAACTGAAGACTTGGATCCTTTAGACACAGAAGTTACTCATCCAAGAAAAGCTTCCTAGTTGCCACAGATGAGTGCATTTTTAAAATACAGTTGCTAAAAATAATGTAAAATGTAAATATGTACAATATTTGGGAGTTGGAGGAAGAGAATGCCCTTATAGCATTGTTCCAAATTGGACAGTACTAGATGTTGCCGTTAGCAATCACACATTAGTTTACATTGGGATAGATACTAAGGGCGAAATTGTTAAGGGAAGAGGCCCAAAAGCTGTGTGTGAAACTTCTTAAACAATTGCAGGTACAGTTACAGCACATGTGCACATAAATGGCTAGTTAGGTATCCAACCCGTATCTGTGTGCAGACATGTCAGTTCCATGTGCAAATGTAGGCATCCTGCTACACACACATTTTTTTTTGTGCATGGACCTCGGGCCTCCTCCTTTTGAAAATATGGCCTAAGGTCCATGCACAAAAATGTATGGATGAATTATGGTTGCACAGTTCTTTACATACTTGCTAGCAGTCATTTCACATTAAACCTTTTATTTTAAGGCATGAAAGCATGACGACCTTTCATCATTCACAGTCTGAACCTTCTGAGGTACAGTCAATGGTATACGTGTTAGAACATGTTCCAGCATTGTAATAGGCTTAGAAAAAGACTACTTAGGAAAGGCTCTCTGGAACTAAAGAATAAATAGCATGGCTTTTCTATAAACTCTATAGAGATCAAGTGTTCCCTCATTAATAGGATTTGTATGAGAGATCACTACAAACAATCCACCTAATATTTTTTCATTGTATTCTTGAAGTCCACTAGAGCAGAGGAATTACATTAAGCAAGCTCGCTCTTTAGGTACAATTAAACACCTGCAGCTGGCCCAGGTCAGCTGACTTGGGCTCCCAGGGCTGTGGCTTGCTCCCAGGGCTGTAAGACTGCAGTGTAGACATTTGGGCTCGGGTTGGAGCCTGAGCTCTGGGACCCCACAAGGGGATGGGGGTTAGGGGGATGTGTGTGTGGCGGGTCAGCCCCCATATCTGCACAACAGTTTTTTTGGCCCCACAAGCCCAAGTCATACCCAGAGTCTGACCCTGGCTGCTTGTCTGTTTGCAAAGCACCTAATATGTTGTGGGTGTGACTGTAAATATAAATGAATAATTAGCAAGGGAGGAGAACAATCTCTGCCTCGGTTTAGAGCTGTGAAATTGAGCTTGAGGGCAGGGAGTGTATTTGTGAAAGAGACCCAATAATTCAACAAAAGGAGTACTTGTGGCACCTTAGAGACTAACCAATTTATTTGAGCATGAGCTTTCGTGAGCTACAGCTCACTTCATCAGATGTTTACCGTGGAAACTGCAGCAGACTTTATATACACACAGAGAATATGAAACAATACCTCCTCCCACCCCACTGTCCTGCTGGTAATAGCTTATCTAAAGTGATCAACAGGTGGGCCATTTCCAGCACAAATCCAGGTTTTCTCACCCTCCACCCCCCACACAAATTCACTCTCTTGCTGGTGCTAGCCCATCCAAAGTGACAACTCTTTACATAATCAAGTCGGGCTATTTCCTGCATAGATCCAGGTTTTCTCACATCCCCCCCACCCCCATACACACACAAACTCACTCTCCTGCTGGTAATAGCTCATCTAAACTGACCACTCTCCAAGTTTAAATCCAAGTTAAACCAGAACATCTGGGGGGGGGGGGGGGGGAGGAAAAAACAAGATGTGAGAAAACCTGGATCTATGCAGGAAATAGCCCGACTTGATTATGTAAAGAGTTGTCACTTTGGATGGGCTAGCACCAGCAGGAGAGTGAATTTGTGTGGGGGGGTGGAGGGTGAGAAAACCTGGATTTGTGCTGGAAATGGCCCACCTGTTGATCACTTTAGATAAGCTATTACCAGCAGGACAGTGGGGTGGGAGGAGGTATTGTTTCATATTCTCTGTGTGTATATAAAGTCTGCTGCAGTTTCCACGGTAAACATCTGATGAAGTGAGCTGTAGCTCACGAAAGCTCATGCTCAAATAAATTGGTTAGTCTCTAAGGTGCCACAAGTACTCCTTTTCTTTTTACGAATACAGACTAACACGGCTGTTCCTCTGAAACCTGCCAATAATTCAACAATCCTTATTTTAATTGGCACATGGTGGGAGTGGTCTGTTACTATCTGTGTATTAATAGAGGAAAGGAGTTGGGGGATTTTTGAGGAAGAAGGTGAGATTGAAAAGATGGAGACTCTAAGGAAAAATCTTGCTGAAGGCCAGTAAATTGTCTCTCTCAAATTTGTTAGCACAGAGCAACCTGAGCTTTCTACTGTAGTACAAAGAGTGGGATTAGCCCAAACAAGAGAGCTGCATACCCATCAATTTATCATCAATATATTTCTAAATAACTGACCAGAGTCTCCTCTCACTTTTGGTGGTGTAAATCAGAAGTAAGCAATGGAGTGATGACAGTGTAAAATCAGTTGAAGTGAGCAGGAAATCCAGCTCAATGTGACCAGTACCAAAAGGAATATTAAAGTCATACTAATCCAACATGCAATAAGAAATAATTTGTGTTGAACTGTAGAAGTGGGAGGGAATGGGAGAAGACATAACTCACTAATCTGTGACCTTTTTCAAGTGCAGATAATGTTAACAGCTGCAGTTCAAAGGAAATTTTTATGTATTATATATAACATAAACATTTCCCGAAGAAATCTGCATTCATAGAATATCAGGGTTGGAAGAGACCTCAGGAGGTCATCTAGTCCAACCCCGTGCTCAAAGCAGGTCCAATCCCCAATTTTTGCCCCAGATCCCTAAGTGGCCCCCTCAAGGATTGAACTCACAACGCTGGGTTTAGCAGGCCAGTGCTCAAACCACTGAGCTATTCCTTCCCCACTTTGCCCCCCTTTCAGTAATTCGGAGTAGTGTGTGCTGCAGTAAGACATTTAAAAAATGAAGAGAAATTATTTAAAGGAGCAATAGTGATTGCAGAGAGAGTGGGGAATGTTTGGATTTCTGCTCCAGTAAGCCTACAGAATTAGGGACCATAAACACTGGTTGACAGAATTCACTCTGGGGTGAGGGGAGAGGGATTGGTATGGTTTCTAGCAGAGATTAGTAACTGTTTTGCATTGAGCTGCTCTATTGCAGGCCTATGGGAGTTTGTTTCAAGAACCTTTCTCTCACCATCAGTAACTCATTTGTTCTCGATAAAGAACAATGTGTCTATCCTGTAACATTAATCTTCACTGAATGTCTTTATTTTTTGCTAGATAATGAGATTAAATAATCATTTACTCTTCTGTTAGAAATCACAAAACAAAGAGAAACTTTGTGGATGAAATAAATCCTACCATTGCGGAAGAGAGAAACCGGATATAAAAATAGGAAACGCCACACAATTCAAACTTTTTCTTGTATAAAATCCCTGGCTGGGAGTAGGTTGATACAGCACAACAATAATCAGCAGCGTGGCTTCCACTACAGGCTGCCAAATAGAACCCATATGGTTAAATCTTAATATAGCTAATCTTGTACTGTTTGTTTGTTTTTTGTTTTGTTTTTGTTTTTTGTTTTGATACTTAAAATTGACAGTGTTGCATCACTTAGTTTTGTCTTGGCTATGGAGCTTTGATTATGTTATGCTATCTAATATGAAGTCTGTTTTTGTACTGCTGTAGCTTTTTCTGGCACTGGACCGCTCCTAGACATTTTAGCACAGACTGTCCTTCACTTCCTCTACCTTCCCTCATGATACAACAACTACCTGCACTTTTCTCCTATGTATTCTTTAACCTTAATTTTCCCCCTATTTTCCCCCAAAGGCATCTGCCATCACATGTTTCTTTCATGAGTGTTTGTGGGCAAACTGCATCCATCAAGCAATAAATAATTAATGGCTCCAACATTAAGGATGCACTGAGGTTATGTCTCCACTGCAGCTGGGAGCACGTTCCCCAGCGTGAGTAGACAGACAGACATACATTAGCTCTGGTCAAGTTAGCACACTAACAAATAGCAGTGTAGCCATGGGTAGCACGGATGTCAACTTGTGCTAGCTGCCCAAGTACGTACCAAGGGGCTCCGGGCAGGTTCCTATGCAGCGACTAGCCCACGCTGCCACCCATGCTACCCTGGCGACATTGCTGTTTTTAGTGCTAGCTTAACTAAATTTGCTGCATGTTGGTGTACTCGTGCTGGGAAGCATGCTTCCAGCTGCAGTATTGCTGTATCCTTTGCAAGGAATGGCCCTATTTAGGAGGTTCTAAATCCCTGATTCAGCAAAGCCTTTAAACACACAGAATCAGAGACATGCAGGCCTGGAAGGGATCTTGAGAGGTCATCTAGTCAAAGCCCCTTGTACTGAAGGAGGGCCAAGTAAACCTAGACCATCCCTGACAGGTCTTTGTCCAACCGGTTCCTACAGATTCTATAGCCTCCCTTAGAAGCCTTTTCCAGAGCTTAGCTACCGTTATAGTTAGGAAGTTTTTCCTATAATGTAACCTAAATATCTCTTGCTGCAGATTAAGCCCATTACTTCTTGACCTACCTTCAGTGGACATGGAGAACAATTGATCACTGTAACTCTTTACAATAGCCCTCAGCATATCAACCCCAGCCCCTGCCTGTCTTCTTTTCTCAAAACTAAACCTGCAGTTTTGTTTTGTTTTTTAATCATTCCTGAAACTTATCATTTTTGTTGGTCTCTGGACTATCTCTAGTTTGTCCACTTCTTTTCCTAAAGCGTAGTGCCCAGAATTGGTACTCCATCTGAGGTCTCACCAATGCCGAGTAGAGTGGGATAATTATCTCCTGTGTCTGACACATGATTCTCCTGTTAATACACCCCAGAATATTTACCCTTTTTTTGGCAACAAAATCATATTGTTGACTTTCATTCAATTTGTGGTCCACTATAGCCCCTGATCCTTTTCTGAAGTAAAAGCATCTAGCCAGTTATTCCCCATTTTGTATTTGTGCGTTTGATTTTTTTTCCTTCCTAAGTGAAATATTTTCCACTTATCTTTTATTGAATTTCATCTTGTTGATTTCAGACCAATTCTCCAATTTGTCAAGGTCATTTTGAATTCTAATCCTGCTCTCCAAAGTGCTTGCAACCCCTCCTAGGTTGGTGTCATCTACAGATGTTATAAGCATACTCTCCAGTCCTTATCTATGTCATTAATGAAAATATTGAATAGTATCGCACCCAAGACAGACCTCTGCAGGACCACACTAGATATAGCCTCCCAGTTTGACAGCAAGACATTGATAACTACTCTGAATACAGTCTTCCAGAAAGTTGTGCTCTCACCTTATAGTAATTTGATTTTAGACCACATTTCCCTAGTTTTATTATGAAACTTTCATGTGGGACTGTGTCAAAAGTCTTATTAAAATCAAAATATATTACATATACAGCTTCCTGGATATTTAATTTTAAATTCTGTTTGCAGTCAATGGGTTTTAAGCACATGCTTGAGTTAAGTATTGAGACCGAGGACACAGTAGCCCCTCTTCCTCCTCCAGCTGAGGAAGCACTCACACTTCCAGGAAACTAGCAGTGCCAACATCTTCTCCTTTCATATCTGATGGTTATGGACCATTCAGTTCAGATATGTCATGTTTTTACTAGCAGACATTGGCGGAGAATTGGCAAAACATCAACCAAAGTACTGTGTCCCTGCCAGTAACCTCTGGCTGTCTCAGATCTCCACCCTAGTTGCTTGTCTGGAATTCTCATTCACCCAGATTCTGGGTAATGGAAGCAATTAAGGATTTCTTCCACAGCTCTGCTGCCTGATGGCACATGGTAAGTGCCTGCTGTCTTGATTTGTTTTTCTGAGATATTGCAAATGAAGGTCAGAGTCATTACTCTCTCACTAAGTCTGAAAGCCAGTTCCTGGATCGAGATGGGAACAACATACCCTATATTCCTCACAATGCCTGATCATCTTACTATTTCTCTCTCCCATCCCAATAGCTGACCAAGGCTGTTTTTCTACTTGTAAGGTATGAGATAAAGATGTTGAAGCAAGGTGCCAAGTATCTAACCTGAATGAAATCTTTCTGATGTAAAGCTGTTCTGTTGTAGTGTATTCTTCTACAGTTTCAAAAGTTATCTAGTTAAGAGAGGTGGGGAAGGCAGATCAAAGTCATTTGTAGTTGTCCATAAAGTGAAAAGTGCTTCAGAGTCAATGAAGTAAATGTTGAATGTAGGATTCATTTCAGAAGTTTATCCCAGGGGGTCTAGTAAGCACAGTGAGTTAGTATGTCAGACTTTTACCTCTCGCAGCTTTAGTGCACGTCTTGGAAATGTTTACATTTCCAAATGAGTTTGCTGGTCTCATCCTTGTCAATCTCAAAAATACCACATAATTTAGCTCAATTGAAATGATGTACTCAAGGGAGTAACTGCACTAGTAGGCATGTTTCAGGGCAAAGGTGAACTGCATTAGTAAAATTACACACACAGTGCCTGCCCAAATTAAACATGGATCTAGCCAGTGTTTGTCTATCACTTAATAACATCCAGGGGACAGTGTACTAACAGTGAAAAAGGGTGGTCAAAGCCTTTGATTAGTTTAGGATTTTGGTCTGGGCCTCACACCCTTGAGTTGTGGGGCTGATATCCAAGGTATGATTAGGCCCAGAACTTACCACCCCACAATTAGAATAGCTAATTGTGAATAAAAAATATAAATTATGAATATAAGACTAAATCAAACCTAGGGTATTTATGATTTTAGAGTAGTGTGTGCTAGTGAATCACTGAACTCAGAAAATCATGACGTTTCTTGCCATTTGTAGCCATTCACCTGAAAATGTTGCTGGTGGTTGGGCACAGTGTTAAATATGCTAAGGGAAACACAGCCCAGTGAAATATTCAGCGTACGTCAGGTGTCACGCAGGCAGTCAGTGTGAGACAGAAACGGACCACACAACTCCCAAAACACCATCTCCTGCGCTAACCTCTCCCACGTTAGCAAATAAGGTCCACAAAAAAAAAGTAACTAGTATAAGGAAAAGATGTTTGGAACATTCAGCTATGAGGAAGTGTTAAAATTAAATCAGTTGAGCTAAGTGTGATAACGGCTTGTGAAGTGGGTAAGTTGGGTAGTGGTCGCAGAGTTCAGGTCCCAAGTTCCTGGGACAACCAAGGCTGGTGCATCTCCAGAGCAATTCCAATAGGGTTGTACTTTTGAGTGAGAAAATACCTTGTATGCTATGCCTGCCCCTTCCCCTTCACCCAAGCGGCTCAAGCTGACTGAAGAATTAGCTAAGGAACCACATCCAGTCCCCCTTTCCAGGGCAGAGGTTACAATATGTGAGCTTTGAGGGAATAGAGAGAAAATGAAAATCCTGGAGTATGCTGGGGAAAGGGCGGAGGGGAGAGAGAGAGTGCATGAGCACAAGGCTTGGTATGGAAAGTTATTAGTGAAATGAAACTCCTTAGCTATATTACAGTTGGAAGTTGAGCATTTGTGCACAGATATAAGGAAAGTTAAAGCTCTCCTCCAGCATTTGCTGGCTCAGTTTAATCTTAAGAGACACTGTCAAATGGTGTAGGCACAAAGTTTGAAAAGCTGCTGTACACTGGTAGGGAATTTGAGTTTTGAAAACACTTTTTTAAAATATCATTGTCACCTGTATGTTTATTTTTAAATAGCACTTGCTTATGTGGGAACTACAGAAAAGCAACATTTGTGCTTGTAGAAAAGCAGCAGTTAACTAAGCCAGATTCCCAGAAACATGAGTTGTCCTGTCAGCCAGAGTTGTGGAGGCAAGCTCATTGCTTGTGCTGTGCTGACATTACTGCTGATGCTGGAGCTGGTAAACAAATAAAGCTCTGTTCATTTTATACTCAAACAGAGAGCGTGGGGGGCATGTGACAGAAGGGGGTTTGAGGATGGCAGCTATGGGGGTTGTTGAACAAAATAAGGACAAATTTAATTTAATCAGGAAAGACAACTTGCTTGCAGGTTTCTAAGGCAGTGTTACCAACAATACAGTGTAAAAGAAAATACTGAAAGTGGATTTGACCATGCCCTTTTATCACTGTTCCTACAGTAGCTTATCTGTTCAGTTTTTGCTCTTTGTGCTAATGGTATATCAAAACCAGGTGTCAGCATTTGCTTTAGAGTTGCCACTGATCCTGGTTTGAGGACTGTCTTGGGAGGATATTTCATGTTCATTTTCTCTCTTCACTTTTCTGTTCTCGCTCTATCTGTAAAGCTTGGTATCTTCTTAATGGTTTGAAAATCCCTGTCACAGTATATGTGGAAGTAAAACATTACAGCATCAAAGGAACTAAGAGACCTAGGCACCCAAATCCTATTTAAAATCAGTGGGAGGCAGACGCCCAGTTTGCCAGTGCTATGTTGAAAAATCTCAGTCCATATGTCTTATCACCTTTGTACTTCCTAGTCATGCTATCAGGCACCTCTGAACAGTCAGGTACCGATAATTCAGTACTGTTTGTTTAAAAAAAACAAAACACCCCATCTTGTCAAAACACCTCCCCCCCCCCCCACATAGTGCCCTTAGCTATGCCATGGGAAAAATGTCAGACTCCAGCTGCAATCAGCTCATGCCCCTGTGAAGCATGAGGATTGTTGACCTTTCTAATGTTTTATCAAAGCCGATTCTGTTCTTTTAAAAATAAAATGTCAGATCTGTTTGTTTCAAGTTCATATCTTCAATCCAATGCGTTCTGGAACCTTTCTGCGGGGTGGAAGTCTCCCTTTAAGATCTGCTTGTTGCTTTCCATTATTGGATAATACAACACTACTGCAGCCAACGTGGAGAAATGGTTGCAGATTTGTGGGGGTTATACTGAATGCTGTTCTTCCTTCAAGGGTGGTGATTTACTTTCTGGGGTAGATAATGATTTGTGTGTGACGTGATTCTAGTATGTGGAGATGTGGGCTTTTCTTTAAAAACTATATCAGGTTATAGAATTTTACATTCATTGTTGGTTAGGCAGCACCTGTTAAGGGTTTGCAGTATCCCTATTAGCTAACCAGGCTAAAGATTACCTTCTGTAAAAGGTGTATGTTGCCTGTCATAATGCCTGTTATAATGGAAGAGGTTTCAACCCTTGCCCAAATGTAAGTGTATATTAGTATGAAATTACTGACTAGTCAGAAATTATTTTTATCAGGAAGCTGAAAGTAGTTTGTAAATGAAGGTCTCAGAAGTGAAAATAGAGACACACGTCCCCTTTCAAATATAATGGGAAGCAGGAGGACGTCACATATGTAGCACAGATTGTAGCTGCGTTCCACTTTGGCTCTCCTGCTGATCTAAACTTTCAAATATCTTTAATATCTGAGACCAACAAAAAACAAAAGCCCCAAAACAGAAAGAAGTGCACCTAAATCACGACCACATACAGTAGTTTAGTGCACTGACAGGAAACCACCTCTCCATAAACACAGAGCTCACTTAACAACTGTACCACTGAAAAGAGCAAGAGCAGGAGATGTAGAAAAGGATAACTATCTTGTTACTGGAATCCAAGGAATGAGTCACTCCGGAGAAACCCAATAGCATTAATAGGAAAGTTGCAGATAACATTGTGAAAGATAAATGGAAGGCCTTTAAGAAAGAGGGCATGTATTTTCATCCCAACTCCTTTATCTACTGCTACATAGAAAGTCTGAGGTAAAAATCTCAAAATTGGAAAGGAGATGGAGTCTTATGGTGCAAAGATTCGGCCCACCGTTTGGAACAAAAGGTGTGTATATATAGTCCATAGCATTTCTGTGCTTTCAGAACAAATACATAAATTATGTAAAAATCGAAATAAAACTAAAGTGCTTTGAATATGCCAATAAGCAAATCTCCATATACACCGACAATAAAAGAAAGGGGGGAAAAAAAAAAGATTGAGAGGAACAAACGCAGGGCTATACTAGCCTTTGGACAGCAGTCTACTAGCCAGTCAGGCCAACATGAATTTAAGATACAGGACCAACATTTTTCAGCCAGAGCTCTGACATGGTCTGCATTACAACATCTTAGTAATGTCAAATGCACTTCCTTGAGGAACCCTGCAGAACCCCATTAACTTCAATGGGAGCAGCAGAACCTGGCACTGTCCTTAATGGATACTGTTTTAATAGCCTCAAAAAGAAAAGGAGTACTTGTGGCACCTTAGACTAACCAGTTTATTTGAGCATAAGCTTTCGTGAGCTACAGCTCACTTCATCGGATACATACAGTGGAAATAATAGCCTGATTTTTAAGTTGTAATTCATATGTATGTGGAGAAATCATTAATTAATTATTTTCAGTATAGTAACACCTAAAGGTTGTAATCATGGTCAGGGTACCATTGTGCTAGTCCCTATTGAAAATTCTTATCCAGAAGAAGTTGTCACTATAGACACTGTAGGAAGAAGACACTCTTATGTACAAACGGACTCCAATGAGAGGAGTGAGGAAGAACAAGTTTAAAAACGGATGAGGTCATATCTTTTACTTCACTCACCTTGTCTCTCTCATATCATGGGAGCAACATGGCTACAGTAACACTGCAAAACAACATGTTTAGAAATGGAGAGCCACATAGGAAGAATCTTCAAGGAAGGACCAAGAGCCTTTCTTTACTATATAAAAGAATCCCTTCCTTCCTGAGAGAGGAACGCAGACATTCAGGGAGAACAGATGGGCTCACTCCTGTGGAGCCTGCTGTGAACTGGGGGCAAAGATGCTGTCATGCAAGTAATTTTCAACCTGTGTAACTAGGCCCAGTCACGGGGTTAGGCTTCTAAATACAGTTATGACAACAAAATTTTGTATTCATAACAGTTTGAGAATTAAGTCTAAGGGTTAACTAAACTTTTTCTTTGAGAGATTTTTGTCTTTGCTTCTGGCTCATTTTTCAATATACATGATATACCCTAAAATCTTCTGCATACCTACACATATATAATAAAGAGCAACAAATATACATCATCTTCAAAACCACCAGTCAAGCGAAGGGAGTAAAATGTATTAGAACAGTTCCATAAGCTGTTTCAAAACTATAAAAATTGCAGTATGTTTCTGCATTTTTTGCTGGGGATGTGGGAAGTTTTAATGCAGTCCAAAAACAGATTACATAATTTCAAGAATGGTTATAACAATAGGTTGTATAATGGCTGTAGAGAAAAAATTGGACCAAGGACAGCATTATGTTTAGGAAAAAAGATTCAGATAACTAGAAAAAAAGTTTTGACAAGAAACATCCCTATGTGTATATACACAAATGTGCGGTACCATTCAAAGCAAAACAGTTCAGTTCCAATATATTCACTTGACTCATCCAAGACTGCATGCAGTTGATCGGAACTGATACTTATTCAGGACACAGAAAAGCTGTTTTCTTATATGGTCTCCAAGAAGCAAAGATATTCAGGGTACAGATTCAATAGTTTAGCAAACAGATCAACAAAATTAATACTTCCCCCAGCCTAAGAACACTTTTACCAGCTTTTTCGTGATTTACTTTAATATTCCACTATAAGCTTATATGTTGTTCTTCTTCACTACTAATAGCTGGTTAAAATGTGGTAGTAAAGTTAGGGAAGTTCATGAAAATACAGAGGTAAAGAACTGAATGTCACGGGAGAGATTCAGAGAGACAAGGTGGGTGAGGTAATATCTTTTATTAGACCAACTTCTGTTGGTGAGAAAAACAAGCTTTTGAGCCACACAGAGTTATTAAGCTTATCCTGGGACTGACGGAGCTACAACTACACTACATACAACAGTGGGAGAAGTTCGTAATGGAGGAATTTTCTAAATGCTGTAGACAAGTCCTGTTGGCTGTATTGAGGCTTGTAATCAGCAGCCATGCAAAGGAAATTAAAACCAATAGTAAAAGTTCTATAGCAAAATAAATAAGGAAAGAAGTGGAACTGCTAAAGGCGGAGGATGGGGTGGAGATTCAAAATAATCTAGGCATGGCCCAACACCTAAACATATATTTTTTCCTCTGTTTTTTAAGAAGGGTAATGAGGATGTTGGGATAGTGGCAGGGTGGCTAATGGAACTGAGGATAGGGAAGTAAAAATTACCACATATGTGATGGAAGTCAAACTCAAACAGCTTAATGGGACCGGATCAGGGGTCCTGGGTAATCTCCATCCAAAAAGATAAAGGAACTGGCACATGGAATTGCAAGCCCAATAGCAAGGATTTTTAATGAATCTGTGAACTCAGGGGGTCATACCCTATGACTAGAGAATTGTTAATATAGTACCTATTTTTAAGAAGGGGGGGGTCAGGGGGAGCATGATCCAGGAAACTACAGGCCGGTTAGTTTGACCTCCTTTATATGCAAGGTCTTGAGACAAATTTTGAAAGAAAAGGTAGTCAAGGACAGAGGTAAATGGTAATTGGGATAAAATACAAAATGGGTTTTACAAAAGGTAGATCTATTTCTTTGAGAAAATTACTGGGCTTTTTTGATAAAGGAAATGCAGTAGATGTAATCTACCTGGATTTTGGTAAGGCATTTGATACAGTTCCACATGAGAAATTATTAGTTAAATTGGAGAAAATGGGGATTACTATGAGAATTGAAAGGTGGATAAGGAACTGGTTTAAAGGGGAGACTGCAATGGAACATCCTGAAAGGTAAACTGTCAAGCTGGAGGGAGATTTTAGTGGAGTTCCTGAGGAATCAGTCTTGGGACCAGTTTTATTTAACATTTTTTATTCATGACCTTGACAGAAGAAGTGGAGGTGTGCTAATAAAGTGTGAGGATGACACAAAGTTGGGAGGTATTGCCAATATGGAGCAGGACCAGAATATCATACAAGAAGATATGGATGACCTTGAAAACTGGAGTAATAGAAATGGGATGAAATTTAATAGCGCAAACTGCAAGGACATGCGCTTAAGGACTAACAAGAATTTTTGCTATAAGCTGGGGATTTATCAGTTGGAAGCGACAGAGGAAGAGGAAGACCTGGACTTATTGGTTGATCACAGGATGGCCATGAAAAAGGCTAATGCAATGCTAAGGTGTATCAGGTGATGTATTTCCCCTAGAGATAGGCAAGTTTTATTACAATTTATATAAGGAACTGGTGAGACCTCATCCGGAATACTGTATGCAATTCTGGCTCCCATGTTTAAGAAAGATGGATTGAAGCTGGAACAGGTGCAGAGAAGGGCTACTAGGATGATCAGAGGAAGGGAAAATCACCACCTTACAAGAGGAGACTCAAGGAGCTTAACAAAAAAAAAAGCTGAGGGGAGATATGACTGCTCTCTCTAAATACATCAGATGGATAAATACTAGGGAGGGAGAGGGGTTATTGAAGTTAAGCACCAATGTTGACACAAGAACAAATGGATATAAACTGGCCATCAACAAGTTTAGCCTTTAAATCAGTGGTGGGCAGCCTGTGTGCCGTGGGCCGCATGCGGCCCGTCAGGGTAAGCTGCTGGCGGGCCACCAGACTGTTTACATTTGCATGGCTGCCCACAGCTCCCAGTGGCCGCAGTTCGCTGCTCCCAGCCAATGGGAGCTGCAGGTTTCTAACGTCAGAGGAATGAAGTTCTGGAACAGCTTTCCAAGGGAAGAGGTGGGGACAAAAAAACCTAACTGGCTTCAAGACTGAGCTTGATAAGTTTATGCTGGGGATGGTATGACGAGACTGCCTATAATGGCATGTAGCTGATCTGTGACTGCTAACAGCAAATATCCCCAGTGGCCTGTGATGGGATACTAGGTGGGGAGGGCTTCTTTCCCAGGTGTCTGGGTGTTGGTTCTTGCCAAAATGCTCAGGGTCCAAGCGACTGCCATATTCGGGGTCAGGAAAGAATTTTTCCCTGGGTCAGATTGTTGGAGACCTTGGTGGGGTTTTTTGCCTTTCTCTGCAGAATGGGGCCTGGGTTATTAGCAGGTTTAAACTAGAGTAAATGGTGAATTCTCTGTAACTTAGTCTTTAAATCATGATTTAAGGACTTCAGTAACTCGGCCAGAGGTTAGGGGTCTGTTACAGGAGTGGGTGAGCATGGTTCTTTGACCTGCCATGTGCAGAAAGTCAGACTAAGTAACCATGGTAGTCCCTTCTGACCTTGGAGTCTGAGTCTGTGTTTGAAAGGGCTGAAGTGGGACGTAGAGCTGTACAGTACAAACAGCAGTGAAGACATGCATTCTGTTTCCTACAGAGATAAGAGTGCTGGTGAGAATGAGATTAGAAATGGTCAGCATACCTATCTGTAATGCAGCATGCGTTCCCCCAGCACCAGCCTCCAGCTAGCAAGTGTGCATGAGATGGGGCCATGGCTCTACAATCTTGCTACTTGGCCAAACCTAGTTTGAAGTGCATATTACAACATGTTGACATGGCCTGATGCTTATTGCACTGTCCATCACCTATTCCTTGCTTCCTCTATTAGAGTACCACTGATCCTACTGAGCAGATCTGCTGCTGCAGTTTCATATTAATTGTCATACTTCAATAACTAATGGCCATGTGTTCAGTGTCCTTAAGGATACAAAATGAATAAAGTTTCTGCCCTGAGGCATTTACAATATAAAAAACAGACAGAGAAGTCACAGCACATTGGGAAGGAATCTGTTGATTGTTGTTTTTTCTTTTAAAGTAGTAACTTGATATTCCAATAGCCTTTCATTGTTGTCCTCTAAGTCATGTGACATTTGTTCTGTAACATAATATGATGTCACATCAATCCGGACAACATCTGAAAAATTCACTTGCACCATGCCTGAAAGCCCTGCCAAATTTAATTGGGGATAGGTAACATGCTGAGGAATTTGAGAACAAGGGCATAGCCCTGAAGCTCCTTCCTTATGGAAATAGGTCCATTGGGATCAACAAGAATATTTGCCTAAAAAGCTGAAGGATTGGGCCCTATGGCAGACATAGGTAGGATATAGATCGCTATATCTGAAAAAATTTGAGTACTGCAAACAAAAGTGAACACATTCAATGCACTGTAGAATTTTATAGCAATTAAAATGAATTTAGCATTTTTAGTGTTTTCTTCATCTTTACTTTCTTTCTACTTATGTCCATTTTAACTCCTCCATCTAATTTGCAGCTTTGTATTTTATGATGCAATCACTTGCCATTTTTCATGTTGTTGTGTTTTGCTTTTTCACTGGGAAATAAATGTAAATACAGGAACTCAGACTACAGATTGTTATCTAGGGAGCGGATTCAGCAATAAAATTAATTTAATGCATTGATTTTCCTGCCTTGACCTTTGGGTCACTTCAAGTTTAATCTGCAGATAGCATAATAAAGTCTTGCAAAACTTTAAGTGAACTCTAAAAGGCATATTGAAAACAAGAGATTTATAATTGTTAGTTGCATTAGGAGATGTAAATATAATAATGTCTAGAAGCTTAATTACTTTTTTGGTAAAGAAATTTCACCTTGTGGTTCATTCAGCTCAGGGGGGGTCATTTTTAAGCATCTAGTGAGATGGGTACTGCCCATTAGGACAGGATGGGTGCCAAATTCAGGTCAATGTCTCTTTTTTTCTTTTTTTAAAAGCCACCCTTAAAAGTTTATTACTATTATTTGGCAGTAGTATTACCATATTGTTTCAGAGCCCTAGTCCTGGACCAGGACCCCATGGTGCTAGGTGCTGTACAAACACAGAATAAAAAGATGTGCCCCTGACCCAAAGAGCTTACAGTCTAAGTAACTTTCATTGGATACTACATATAAATAATGCACACATGGTATTGTAATTAGTAGTAGTAGTACAGTACCCTACAGGAGCCTCAGTCAGGACTGGAGATCCCATTTGTTCTGTGCAAAGAGCAAGTCAGACAGTGCCTCCCTCAAATTTGGAATAGCTCAAAGGAACATGAGGCCGAGAGCAATTATTGCTATTATAAACTAGCTCATTCAAACTAAAGAAAAAAATACAAAATAATGTAATTTTTATTCTTCTGAACACCAACCCAAGAAGTATCTACACCACCTAACCTTATTTAATTGTGTGCAACGTTTAATGCTATACCTTTCAAAAGATCAAAATTTGAGCACCTATCTTGGATATGGGCTGCTTTTCTTTAGCCCTTTACCCACTGAAGGTATGATCAAATTGCATTTGAGTTAAAACAGTAGTCCTCAGGAATTAACAAACCAATGATTAGTGGTGTATTTTGCGTGGGTTACTATTACCGTCACATAATCATCAATTCAAATTTCATGAGTGGGAGGAAGGGAGAGTTTGTTTCAGGAGTAAGTGGCACAGTAATTCTGTCTTGTCTTGCTTCCTCTCCCCTCATATAACACTTGGCTGATAGTTAGAAAAACCTGATTTGTTTTTGTTTCTTTGGATTACCTCAGTACCAGTTACCAGAGCAGGGTTATAAAATTTTACCGTATTATCTAGGTGCTTTGCAGGATTAACCTAATGATTTAAGCCCCAAGATTGGGTAATAACATGGATGTATTCTCATTTCATTTGTGATCTTTCCTAGACCCAATCTCAAAGGCACCACTAAATTTGAGGATAATGGTCATCTGTCTTGAAGAGGGGCCCAGCACTCGAAATAGCAGTGCAAGAGGTATTACAATATTCAGATGGAACCCCAAGAATTGGAAACCTAGGCCTCGCTGTTTAAACACTGAATGGTTCCTCCCCTTTTGTCACCCACTTGGAAAGTCCATCGTTACCGCACATTGCCACCTTAGTCCAGGCCCGAATGGCTCTGCCCCTCTCTTGGTCAGTCCCAAGTGACCTTGCCTCTCTCCTCACCTTCCCCTATTCTTAAAAGCCTTGTGGTTCTGTCCCTCTCCTCAGAGAGCCTTCATGCATTTGATAGTTTTCCCCAACTTGTAACCCCTTTGTCTTCCCTCTGGCACTGGCTGCTGATTTTAATCATTCATACTGACTGGAAAGAGGCTGCTTCTACAGTGCTCCCAGCTTTGAAGTGCTAGATGAGGACTGGAAGTGTGGTGCTTGCTCACTCTATGCCTGGCTCTAGCCAGTTGCTCTTAGTCTCTTTCATGGGCACTAAATTCCCCTCACAGACAATTGAAAAGAAAACATGAGAAGGAAGTGAAGGGTTAGCAGGTTTGGCATTTTGGAGGTAGGCATTGTAAAGAAGTGAGTTCCAAGTCCTGACAGATTTTCCATACATCTTTAGTGGTTTGAGTAAACAGTGGATTAGACAAACATGCTGAGTTGCATAATACAGAGAGAGAACGAGCGAGAGAGAGATCGATCAATCCATTGCCTGTAAGATTGCCAGCTTGATTGTGAACTGAACTAAAGATATAGACTTTGTCATTTCAAAGTACAGCCCTTCTATAACTAACCTCTCCTTTCTCATCACCGAGCTCAGAAGGCCCTCATTAAATAGTTTTTTTTGATAGCACTGCTGTATTCTAAGTGGGGGGAGAAGATTTGTAAGGTGCAGAGCCTTGGAATAGGGAAATAGATGTTGTATGCAATGTTGTAATTAATTAAAGATCACGGGGCCTGATTCTTCTCTCCTCTTCACTGGGTAATTCCACTTACATCAACATTGTGACATGGTGTGAGGAGACTGAAGCCCATTAGTAACTTTCCCAAATAATCTAATAACCATAAATATTACAAGTAGTTTAAATTAGACATAAACTAGATTAAACATGTAGGTCCAGATTTACCACCTTTACTCATGCAGAGTGGTACCTTACTCTGCAAATAGCCCTTTAATTTCTGTGGGAATACTCACAGGGTCAAGCCCCAACCCTGCGCTTGAATCCATGTGGCAGTCCCCTGTGGAGCTCCAGTGACTTTAGTGAGATTTCATGCAGGCGCAGAGATTCACCCATGCATCGTTTCAGGATCAGACCCAAAGATTCAACTCGGTGTGAGGTAAGAGTGGCAGAATCTGGTCTTTATATATATATATATATGTCTACTAGAACTGTTTTGCTCAGTTTAAAATTTCTCTAACATACGGAACAAGAAATACGTTAAACAACCAATATACACGATTCCATAGCTGTAGAGAAACCACACTGCCACCTGAAGTGTACTCCTGTCCCACCATCTTCCCCTGCCATTCTCCTTCTCTTCCTCTTTTCTGCTTTCTCTTATGTTTGTGGTGTTTTTGTTGAACCTGGAATTGAATCATCCAGTAAGGGGGATCTCTCATTTACCCGTACGGCACCATGCACAGCTATGGTAAGCTTACCTATTGCCCTAAACTTCCTAGTTATTTATACCAATGCAAAGTGGGTGCAAACTATTATCAGGTCTGTAGTAGCATTTTACACCCTCTTTATAGTATTGCAAATAACTTTGCAGGGCAATGGGTAAGTTGAAGTTGAACATAGATAATACTGCAACTGACTCTTGAGATTCTTTACTTGAGGGGGGGAATTACAGCCTGTTAGTAATCTGTATTAATTTGTTCAATGCAGCATTTACAAGTAGATCCAAACTGTTAAGACACCTTTATTGCCAAGTCCCTGGACAACTCAATTTCCATTCTAGACCAGTGAGTTTAACCTATGCTTCAACTGTAGTCAGGTCAAAACTTGGTTTTAAAAAAAAAAAAAAAAAACTGCATGTTTGTTAACATTTAATTCCCCCCTCCCATGCCAGTACAGTTACAAAATCATTCTTACATTTTGGTTTAGAACCGCTGATCTATCCAAGCCAAAATATTTCACAAATAAAAAAGACGTATACAAGTTAGTACTGGGAACAGCTTATCCAGGTAAAGATGAGATATAGCTATAAAATAGCCAGATTAGAAAAGGGTTATCAATATAGACTATATGATAAAAAGGGCTAACTGAGTACTAACTGTGGCATTTTTAATTTGACCATTTAAATGGATTAGCCCTTTTCTGTCACTGATGTAGTTATGTAGCCAGCAGAGGCCAAATTCAGCCCTTGTGTAGCTATTGACCTCAGTGGAGTTGCACCCACACAGAAAAGCTGGATTTGGCTTAACTTCTTGATATCACTGGTCCAAAATGTTTTTCTTACTTTGCTTTTATTTCCTAATACGTGAAATGTCTTGGATTAGAATTAAATATGCTACCCGCAACCTTAGTGACATTTCTTCTCAAGCCACTTCCTTTCCTTTCCGGTGTACATTTGGTTTGTTTTATTTGGCCTTTGTTTCCACAGGGCAGAGAGGGTTCTCAAAGTTAGCTTCTCTCTCTCAGCTCCTGTTGATCACTACAAAGAAGCTCTCAAGGAAAACTGGTTTCTGTGGCTCTACTTACAGTCTTTCAGGATATAGAAGCTGGGAATATTTGTTATAATTTTTGTGCCTGAATTAGGCTTTAATAAGATCTGTTTTTCAAGTGCAGGCAACATCACTGAATGCAGAATAGAGCTGTGTGAATAACTGATATTTTTGGTTCAGTGGCCGAACCACCCCCCACCCCCAATTTTTTCACTTTGTTTAGTTTTAGGGGGTGTGTGTGGTTTTTTTTTTAATTGAACTAAAATTTGAAATTAGAAAATTGAAAAATCAAAAAGTTTTTGTTTAGTAAATGTCAAAAGGTTTTGATTTCTTCAGATTTATTTTATTTTTTTTATTTTTTGGGACCAAAATAATTCAGCAAATTCAACACAAGTTCACAAAATGTTTTAGTCAACCCCAGTCTGCATGTTTGGTCAAGAGGCTTAGCTCATACACACGCAGAACAGAACAGAGTCCCTGTTCCAAAGACCTAACCACAAGAACAGCTTGCCCCAAGTACAGAATATATTGTCCGTTTTCCCCATCTCCCATAACCACCAATAATCTAATCTCTCCATAGTCACTGCTCAGTTTGAGCGTCATCCTCCCACTTTTCCTCCTAGGGAACAATCAGCCTCCTGCTGGGAGACACCAAAAGGAGCTCTCAAGAGGATCTGAAGGTGGCTCTTGGGCATGTCTTTTCCTCGCACAGGGGAGGGAGAGTCCTATGCTTGTCTTAAAAGCAGGGGATCGGCAATCCACATGGCTCAAGCCTGCATCAGCCACCAAGATGTGCCAGCTTCAGCAATGGCACACAGCAGCTTCCCTATTTATCTCTTTAAATATAAAATGAAATTGAAATGATCCAGCTACATTGGAGATCCTGGCAATGGAGTTGGAACAGGAGGGACAAAACAAAACTCACGCAATATCTGGCCAAAGGCGGTCTGCCAGGAGCTGTAAACATTAAAGTCTTACTAGAAGGGTGCACCTTTAAACATTAACAGAAAGCAGCATATCACAAGGAATGCATTAAGTAGGTTTAACCTATCTCATGCAGCAAACAGTGAGAAGTTAAGGATCGGTCATACATGTCACATCATTATGGATTCCGGAACTGACAGGTTTTGTGCTGTTCCCTTTTGGTTAAATTACAAAATGCAGTTGAAGCAATGTGCCAGTTGGCTAGGAGAGATCAGAAACACCCCCACTCCACCCCCATAAACCAGTATTGCTGTCTGCCTCAAATAAACAACTTGAGGCAACTTGTTTTAGCAGAATGGAATTGCCTAGGTAGCGCACCTCACCCAATACCATGTAGGGGAGGATGCTTGGAAGTGTCAAAGGGATTTAGGTTGCCAGCTGCTATTGAAAGTGAATGATAGTTGGATGGCTAAATTTCTAAGGCATTTTTGAAAATCTCATCCTTAGTTTAATTGGGGAAACACTGATTGGTTTACAAACTTGAATATAGAACATCTTATTTGCCTTAGTAGTACAGTTTATGTATTTTATCAAGGTCCTTCAGTTTCCCTATTTATATAATAGGAATAATAACTGATATTCATGTCAGAAAAAAATTGGAGATCTACAGATAAATAGCACTGCATTAAAACTTACTAGGGAACATTTATTACACACCAGCAGGGTTCACACAGACCAATTAATGTCCAGCACATTAGTGTGCTTTAGAAACACAGCCCTGTAGAGACACTTTATTCCACCATGTAGACAAGCCCTTATTTTATAAGGTTAGCTTTACAAAATAGATAGGTTTTCAAATTATTGTAAAACTATGATTTTTAAATGAACCAACATTTGAACAGTAGGTTTACTTGTTTTTGTTTAATATTGTGCTGAAGATGGTTAGGCTACTTTTCAGAAATTTAGGATAATAGTTTGCACTTATTGATGCTCTCTCAAAGTACTTCGCAAACATCTTCAGTTTACAAGTGGGTTGAGTCCTGAAACAGAATATGATAACATTGAAACTGCCATACCGGATAACACCGGTGGTCTGTCTAGTCTACTAGCCCGTTTTGACAGTAGCCAATATCTGATACTTCAGAGGTGTATGATAGCATCCCTAGAGTGATAGTTATGGAATAGCTTGTGCATGGGAGAAGGCTCTTCCTAGCCCTTATCTTAGAGGTTAGCCTCTACACTGAGGTTGAAGGTTTATATCCCTTATAGTTTTTATCGTATCTCACAACTGGGGGTGATGTTATTTGTGTAAATGTCTAATCCTTTTCTGAAACCCACGAAGCACTTGGCCTCAGTACAATTTTGTGGCAATGAGTACCTCATGTTATGTGTCTGGCTGAGAGAAAATTTGTTGCATTCCAATTTCATTTACTTTCCCCTTGTTCCTATGTTAAAACAGGCAGGAGCACCCAGCTTTCCCACCATCCCTTGGTTACTCTGTGTCCTTTCTAAACTAAGAAATCCCACTACTCTTTAATTCCTCCTCCTGTTGAGGAAACGTCAAGCCTCTAATCATTCTCAGGGCCTATTTCTTTTAAGTTGGGTGACCAAATTTGAACAGTGTTTCATCTGAGGCTCTTCTATCTATTTATACAATAGCAGTTTTTCAGTATTAACTTTCCATTATATGGTTTATTCATCCTCAAACTCTCAATCCACAAAGTGAACAAAATGTTAAGGAGTTGCACAAGTTTGTGGCTGACTTAAGAAAAAGATCCAAATCTCTCTACATCAGCTCATGAACATCACCTGCTAGCCCATGTTTTCTCCCATTAGACGACTCCATCCTTCAGCAAAACAACTACAGACATTTGAGTTACCTGTTGAGCTTTTTCTTTTAACGTAGTGTGCTTCTCTCCACCCCCACTGAAAGTGTGTGTGCACGCCTGTGTGTCTGTGCATATGATGTGTCTTTGTGTACAATAGCTGTACGTCAGTTAGCCTGAATTTATGGGTGTATGTTTACCAGCTGTAAATCCACTCTTTGCTGCATCTTTTAATAGAATTGAGGGTGTTTTACAAGGGAAATGAAAAGTACAAGGAAAGAAAAGTATATATTTGAAGAAAAAGAAATTGTCCTATTTGTGACATGGGAGAATACACAATAGGTGCTACATTATGTTTTGTGTACAGCCAATGTCCTTTAGGGGGACTTTTCTAAAGCACAAGTCCCATTGACTCCTCTACCCTCCAGGTCTTGCCCACATAAGAAAATTCCATGAGTTTAACTCAAGCTGCAATTTTAAATCACTTTAGTTACACGACCGCAAAAGCCTGTGTGGACACTTTTATTATGGTTTGTAGCCAGGGTTTATTTCCACTTAGCTTAAGTGGATTAAGAATCCGTTTACAATAAACCAGAATAACTCACTCTTAATCCAAAATAACAGTGTCCACACAGGGGTTTGCACTGCTTTACTCATCTGATTTGAATTAAACTGGTGCTATTTTCTAGAAGACACAAGACCTTAGCCATTTATTGGAGTACAGATCTCCTTGTTTCTTGCATAAGGTGCATCCTTTAATACATTTAATGTGCGTCTTGCTTTATCCAACAGCATTCGGTATTTGTATCAATAATGTAGGAGTACTCGGCCTCCATTCTCATTAGTTCGGTTCTGCTATTCACAATTAACAGGCTTCTTTGGGCCATTGTTGTAATGCATGCAAAGTGCTTTAAAATGCTTGGATGTAGGTGCAAGTATTATTAGAGTGAATTCATAGTATACTGACTAGACATGCTAAGGGCTCAGGCACAATTAAGGACCCAAGTGCCGGAGTTGCACTGAATGGGGTTAGTAGGCCAGCAGTGTGTTATATGGCTGGATGTACTATGCCTAGTGTTGGAGCAGGTATAATTTCTCTAGGAATGCTGCTGGCAACACAGCCTCCAGTGACTCTTGCTGCTACTTAGGAAAAGCCATAGCTTGCACTCGCTCACACCAGAGCCCTCCAGCATCAAATGTGTGCAATGAAGGCAGGACTGTGGCCACACCCTTATCTCACCCAGGGGTCAGTTAGTGGATGCCCTTAGTGTAGCCTGTGTTAAGCCCTGTGCGCTGAAACAGCAAGGGCAACCAATGTGGGAAACAAGAATAGGTTCCCTCTGCCCCTCCTCCCTCGCTCCCCACCGCATACTAAAATTTAGCCTCACAGAAATGCTGGACTTATGAAAAATTAATGATATGCCAGACTGACCTCAGGTATTCAGTTTTAGTCAAGTGTCCTTCACAAAATACCAGAACTAGTTATTTCCTGATGATCCGTCTTTAGGTCTAAGCTTTTGTACAGTCTGAGCAGTTTATGTGGGAGGAGCAGTTGTTTTTTCATGATAAATTGTATTTCTCTTCCTGTGTAGGCTAAGCAGTTTTCTTCCTTTGCGTGTGTGGGGTGTTTTTGTTTTGTTTTGTTTTTTGCTGTGTCATGGCCCTCAGCTAGAGTTATGTTCAGGCACAATGCCAAATTCATGTTGTACTCTGCCCTGAGAGGAAAGTGGTGAAAACTACAATGGGAAGGATAACACACAGCACAACCGTGTGAATGGTAGCAACGAAGAATGGAACTATTTTCCCCCAAAATCCATCATCTCCTTCCCATTGTATTTTCCCACAAGCCGCATTAGAAAGCGAAGCTTAGCAGCAGATCACTCTCTGCCTGTGCAGTTTCTCCTTTGACCTCTCACATCAGTAGCATGTTTCAGTGACTGATCTTTTAAAACTACCCTTCTTTTAACCTTTGTGGCCACCCTTCCCCACTCAGTTGCTGTAACTGCAATAGGAGTCCAACCAAGAGAAGACACAAGCATAACATATGCAACTGTTGTTGTTAATTATTTGTATTACTGTAGCACCTAGGGGCCCTAGTCATGGGCCAGGACCCCCCTGTTTGCTAGACACTCTTCTCTCCATTCGTTGAATAGAGGGGAGCCATAAATGTAAGGACTAGCCAGTAAGGCTTCAATTTTGTGTCACGTTCCCACTCATGTCCTGACGTCCCCGCTGAAATTCCTCCAAGGCAGCTCCACTGGGTCAGGCCTACTTTGAAATTTAAGTGGGATCTAAGGCAGGAATGGAAAGAATCGGAGAATAGCTGCTTTCCCTTTTTATTCTATTGATATCACATTGGAAATGCAACTGGGTAATAACACCTGCAGACCTCCCTGTTCTTTGGTTGCTACTGAAAAGCGGCACAGGGACAATAAGCATATGGCAGCACCACTTCATCAGAACTGGAATGGAAATGCCAATTAAAAAGATGTCTAAAATTTGTGCTATACAGCCAGTGTTGTTAAGCACAGGCAGGTACTATGCAAGCATTCATTTGAGTATCATATGAACAAGTGGTGCAGATGGTCATATTGCTAAAGAGCTCAACATCACATCTGAAAGTGAGAGGAATGGATTTGATTGTAATAAGAGGCAGGTATTTGTCCATATATACACATCAGTTCATGTTACTGCTTCTGGGCTCATTGCAACATAGCATGTTAATCATTAGTCAATAATTTACAGTTTGTGTATGAAGAGATTGCCTTTTATAATGGTAACTTTGTTTTCAATATTATTTGGGTAATATTTTAGTAGTTCAGTATTCCATTCTCAAATCCCATCCCCTAGCTGCATTTCTCCAGAATTCTGCCTTCATGCCTCAGAGCAGTCAGGCAGTTTCTGAGCTTCTGCTACCTTGGGCCTCTTGCCCCTTATTGTCCAATTTCACTGAATGTTTGTGTTTCCAGGAGGTAACACTCCTTCCTTTTTCTTCAAACTATTAGGTGACTTTAACTGCTTGAGCTACTTATTGACCTGCTACAGTGGAGCATGCTCTTCCCTAGAAAGTAGGCAAGTAGAGGTCCAATGAGCGGAAGAATAGAACAACCAAAAAAGAGATGTACTAGCTTATGCCAGGGTCAGCCCTGAGTTGAGAGACTCAGCCGCTTTTTTGCCAGCAGACTACTTCAGTTCCTCCTCAAAGCACCAACCCTGACGGTACCACTTAACTTGGGGGGGCAGAATTCCCCCCTCCTTGAACTTCCCTCTCTAAGCAACTTTCCTACCTCAGTCTTGAGAGTTGCACATTATGGGAGGGCGTTATTTCTACATCTGGAAAGGAAGACCTGGCAAGGATTTAGGGCCAGTGCTTTCATAAGAGCAGTCTGCTCTGACCCCAAACGTCCTGACCTTGAGTGCACCTCAGTTAAAAAGGGCTAACTGCGTTAGAAAATTAAGATCCGTAATACCAGCTCCTTGTATCTTGCTCTTCTCCTGTAAGAGAGATGAGGAGCTGGCAGTCAGAGCAACCATTGAGCAATCCAATCACTTAAAAAGCCAAAGCAGCAGGTTAACTACCCTGCCCTCCCTGAAAACAACACCCTCCTACCCCTTCCAGCTCTGAGGAAGGCCATTGATCCATGTTAGGGTCTATTAAATCTGACAAGAACACTCTGGGTAGGTTTTTCCATACAGAATTCTTTGAACCTATTCTGAGGAAGTTAATCAACAATCGAGGGCTCCAGAGCAAGCAGTCTGTGTTGCCCAAGGATAGGAGAATGTATTGTCCCTGAGCCTTCATTGGAGTCAATACACCTCTGAACACAGTGAAGCTTTTCTCGGAGTCACTAGCAACCAGTGCAACAGCTTAAGCTGCCAATTACGGTTTGTCCTTGGAAGAGAGACTCCTTGATTAAACCTAGTTGAGGGTTATGCAAAAGGCCCACAAGATCAAACTAGCTTTGATTTCTTTTGTACCCAGCAGCATTGGAAAGTGGCAGTAAGACCCCTTATCCACCCCTTCACCAGAACTACTCCCCAAGGACTCATTATTTCCAGTCATTGGTGATCTCTGATTAACAGAGTGTGGCTTCTAGACAGATGTCCTCTCACAAGGCGGTTACTCAGACAAGGTACTGTTCGCACTTCAGGCCTCCAGAAGGGACTCCACAAGCCTAATCTACAAGAGCATTTGGACACAATTCAGACACTTTGTTCTGAGTGCCTATGTAGATTTGAACAAAACCAGAATAAAGGATATACTGAATTCCTTAAGAACATAAGAATGCTATACTGGGTCAGACAGTGGTCCATCTAGCCCCGAATCCTGTCTTCCAACAGCAGCCAATGCCGGATGCTTCAGAGGGAATGAACAAAATAGGGCAATTTCAAGCGATCCATCCCCTGTCCTCCAGTCTCAGCTTCTGGCAGTTGGAGGTTTAGAGACTCCCAGAGCATGATGATGTGTCCCTGGCCATCTTGGCTAATAGCCATTGATGGACCTATTGTTCATGAACTTATCTAATAGGGATTTGAACCCACTATGCCTTGTGTGAGAATGTACTTCCTTTTGTTTGTTTTAAACCTGTTGCTTATTCATTTCATTGGGTGACCCCTGGCTCTTGTGTTATGAGAAGGAGTAAACAACACTTCCTTATTCACTTTCTCCACACCGGTCATGATTTTATAGGCCTCTGCCATAGCCCCCCTTAGTCACCTCTTTTCTAGGCTGAACAGTCCCTGTCTTCCCCCCCCCCCCTTCATATGGAAGGTGTTCCTTACCCCTAATCATTTGTGTTGTCACTCTGTCCTATTTCCAATTCTAATGCATCTTTTTCAAGATGGGGTGACCAAAACTGCACACAATATTCAAGGTGTGGGCATACCATGGAGTTAGGTAGTGACATTATGATATTTTCTGTTTTATTATCTATCCCTTTCCTAATGGTTCCTAACATTGTGTTAGATTTTTTTTGACTGCCACTGCACATTGATCAGGTGTTTTCAGAGAACGATCCATGACGACTTCAAGATCTTTCTTGAGTGGTAACTGATAATTAAATCCCATTATTTTGTATGTATAGTTGGGATTATTTTTTCCAATGTGCATTTGTCAGGGTTCCTTCCCCACTCTGAACTCTAGGGTACAGATGTGGGGACCCACATGAAAGACCCCCAAAGCTTATTCTTACCAGCTTAGGTTAAAAACTTCCCCAAGGTACAAACTTTGCCTTGTCCTTGAACAGTATGCTGCCACCACCACGTGTTTTAAACAAAGAACAGGGAAAGTGACCACTTGGAAACATCTTCTCCCCCCGCCACCCCAAAATATCCCCCCAAGCCCTACACACACCCTTTCCTGAGGAGGCTTGAGAATAATATCCTAACCAATTGGTTACGAAATCATCAAAGACCCAAACCCCTGGATCTTGGAACAATGGAAAAATCAGTCGGATTCTTAAAAGAAG
Source organism: Caretta caretta (assembly GCF_965140235.1). Taxonomy (NCBI): domain Eukaryota; kingdom Metazoa; phylum Chordata; order Testudines; family Cheloniidae; genus Caretta; species Caretta caretta. The sequence goes on from NC_134207.1 coordinate 136,691,484, forward strand.
GATTTTATTAAAAAAAAAAAAAGGTAAAAATCATCTCTGTAAAATCAGGATGGAAAATACTTTAGAGTATTCAAATTCAAAACATAGAGGATCCCCCTCTGGGCAAAACCTTAAAGTTACAGAAAACAGGAATAAACCTCCCTCAACACAGAGAAAATTCACATAAAACAAAAGATAAACTAATCCGCCTTGCCTGGCTTACCTATACTGGTTGCAATATTGAAGACTTGGTTTAGGATGGGTTGGAGAAGGTGGATTTCTGTCTGGCCTCTCTCAGTCCCAAGAGAGAACAACCCCGTAAGCAAAGAGCACAAAACAAAAGCCTTTCCCCCCCACCCCCAAGATTTGAAAGTATCTTGTCCCCTTATTGGTCCTTTGGGTCAGGTGCCAGCCAGGTTAGCTGAGCTTCTTAACCCTTTACAGGTAACAGGATGTTGCCTCTGGCCAGGAGGGATTTTATAGCACTGTATACTGAAAGGTGGTTACCCTTCCCTTTATATTTATGACAGCATTACTTTGCACTCATCAACACGGAATTTCATCTTCCATTTTGTCACCCAGTCACCCAGTTAAGTGACCCACATTGGTAAATAGGTTGAGAGCCAGGGTCTGGACAGTCATATTTTAAGAACAACTCTCTTCTGTTTGGCTTAATCTGGATTGTCAATGGAAGGGGAGTTTTGTTCTTGAGACAACTTTTCTAATGTGAGCAATGGCTCCCCAGTCCCTAGTTGAGGAGCCATTGCCTTAAAGGCTTAAACAACCAGAAGGCAAATAAGAACCATCACAGTGTAAAAGTATTCATGATTTTTAAGTCAGTCTCCTGATCTTTTGAGGCCTACTCACGATTTTTAAATGCTTGAAGTTGACAATACTGTATCTTCACTGCAGTGCTCTCAAACTAACATGCTTGTCAGATTTCAGGGTTATAAAGCCACAAGTTTGAGTTCTTGTGTAATCCTGCTTCACTGATTTTAGCTTTCTTTGAAAGAGAAAGTGAAAGAAAACTATTGCAAAACTATTTCATGCACTGTGATCTTGTCTCTTAAGGGCTATATTTCCCCTCTCCCTTCCTCCAGCTTTCCTGTTACTATAGTTGCACAAAGAGCATAGGAAAACAGCAGCAAAGATCACGGTTTCAGCAGCATGTCCATCTGACATCAGGGACAGAAGTGTTTATAATTAAAGGTTAAAAGAATAAAATAATAGTTACCTGACATGCAAGGGCAGTTTCAATTGTTTTCAGTTCTGTTTCTTACGCTTTGTAGCAAGTGCTTGTGCTGCATTTTCACACAGCCTCTTGTTAGTGCAATTCAACGAGTGCTGGCAAAAGGAGAAACTTGACTTAATTGTGACACTGTTGCCAGAAGGAAGTATAGGATTATCTGCTATGATTCACTGAGGGATGCTGCTGTCAAATTACAAATTGACATTTCCAAAGAGCACACAGAGATACTTGCAGAAGCTACATTGGTAAACAAATTTGAGAAGCTGTCTATTGTCAATGTGTTGCTTGTTCCCATTTCAAGGTGAGTGAAATACAGTAACTCCTCACTTAACGTTGTAGTTATGTTCCTGAAAAATGCTACTTTAAGTGAAACGATGTTAAACAAATCCCATTTCCCCATAAGAATTAATGTAAATAGGGGGGTTCCAGTGAAATTGTAAATAGGTTCCAGGGAACGAACACACACATACCCACCCACCCGGAGGGCAGGAGCAGCACATGGTAGTGGGCCGGGCAATAGATAGCCTGTTGGGCTGCTGCCACACAGGGAACGTAGGGTGGCTGCCCGTCTACCCTGGTTCCAAGCCCCCACCAGCTAGCTGCAATGGGCTGCTCTTCCTGCAAACAGTGAACAAGCAGGCGCCTGCCAAACAATGTTATAAGGGAGCATTGCACAACTTTGAACGAGCATGTTCCCTAATTGATCAGCAGCGTAACAATGAAGCAACGTTAACGGGGACATCTTTAAGTGAGGAGTTACAGTAATAACTTGAGAAAACCATGTTATCCCCTGAACCTGCAGATATTTACGCACATCAGTTGAAGAAGCTGCTTATGTATGTAAAGCTTCTCAAATGTAGTAGTGTTTGCAGCCTGAACTCTCATCCAACGCATGCCCATAATGTAAATAAAAATCAAAAGTGCAATCAGTGTGCACCTTATGGAATCTCTAGCTTGTTTTATTACCCCTTGGCACCATCAGAAAAAAGATTGTGAGCGCTTTAAAAATGAATACTCATATTTTATTAAACAATAGTTTGTATTGTCCCAATCAGTGACTGGAATTTGGTTGTCTTGGGAGTTGTCTAATCCCCAGTCCTTGCCCATGGCCTTCAGGTGTAATATCAGATTTTCTAGTCAGGTGCTGAGACTATTTAACAATAAGGAAATACATTGCCAAACAGTGTCATAGTATGCCTTTTTTGTCTTTGCACTGTAGCAACGATCTCTTTGAACTATTAATGTGCTGATGAATGCCTCAGTGATGAAAACTGTTGAATGAAGTTCATGATTCCCCAAATCATTATTCATCAGTTCATCACATTTCTGCAAGGGATTTAAAAGATAGAAAGGCCATATTCAGTTTTTAATTGCTCTCAGAATATCACAGGCTTCTGTTCCATTCTGTAGACATGTACAAAATTTCAACCAGAGTCTCAGCAGTGAGACAGTCAGACACATACACACATAATGCTGCCAGAAAGCACCACAAGACGCAAAACAAAAATCAGTAGACTTTGATTCATATTTTCTTCCCAGTAAAGGCTAATCCAAAGACCATTAAAACTGTATCCTTTCTGTCTGGGTCTGCTTGGCAAAAAAACAGAAAAATATAAGTGCCCCCATTTGCAGAAGCATAAGCATTTTGCCCAGTAAATTTTTAAATTTAGAAAATGTATTAACATACCACAGAGCCCTCAAAACAGATTTCAATTTACTCGTCCTAGATTTTGGTGGCAAAACATCCTGGCCACACAAACCAAGAGAGCATTCTATGTGGAAAAGCTGGCTTCAGTAATTATTACTCACAAGTCTAAACAAAGTGATGGATTTTGTTTTCCATTTCAGTTCTCCTCTCCCTTCTAACCCCAAGAGGAAAGATTTCTTCCCCCCCCCCCCCCTTCTTCTAAAGTCAATTCCATGGTGGACGGATCCTGGCACTTATAGCAGTCTGTTGATGGAACACTGAGAAATATACTTGCAACTCACTTCTTCCAAACCAGCTGTTTTTTTGGAAATGTTTAGGCCTGTGTGATTTCTTGAAGGAGAGAGAGGTGGGGAAGATGAGGGAAAATGCATTTAAAACAGTTTAGCATTATTTATAATTATTATTACCAGGAGCTCCTGTGTACTCATAGAAGTTAGTATTTTGGAGGTAACATTTTCAGAGACCCAGGACAGCAGGATCAGAGTCTGTCAGTGTTGCTTTGACACTCAGAAGCTTTTCTTACACGCTTAGCCCAGGGCTAGTGCATGGGCCATGCCAAAGGATGCATTTGTACCTGTTACTTTATCTGCAATATTTTTCTTCAGATTAGTCCATCCTCTAAATACTTAACTCAATTGTATGTAGCTTTTAAGTAATAAGTGCTGAGACAACTGATTATTTCAGTAATCACAGTCATTTCGTTTTCCTTTTACTCCCACCACCTGCCTGCGTGTAGCCACCTATTGTCTCATCAGCCTTACAGTCTGTACTTTGGGCCAGGTACAGGGTGTTGGGGTGTGTTTGTATGTGGGGGTGTGTACCTTGCATAGCACAATGGTGCTCTAATCCCTGACTGGGGCTTCTGGGCACTACCAGATATATGTAATAATAGTGGATGTTTTATTCAGTGCCAGTTGCATGATGTGAGATGCTGGTGTTGAGAAAGGTCCTTTCATAGAAGACTCAGATGGCTCTGGACATATCCTTTGGAGTAACAAAGGAATTACCATGCTGCCTCAGTTCAGTGGGCCAGCCAGTTCAGAATCCTGTCTCTAGCACTGGCTGGTCCTACACATTTTCACTGAATTTTTGACACAGGAAATGCAACCATTTTCTAACAGCTTAGTATTGAAAAAGATGGATGCACATTCTAGGAAGTGTAGTTGACTAGTCTTCTTACCATCTCCATATTCAGAAGCATTCATGGTTTCATTCCCCACTGCCTTGCACCTACAGCTGTGCAATATAGGTGTAAAACACTAGCATTCTGATATGGTAGCATTTTACCTTCATTTTACAAGCTACAAGTGACTGTACAAGGTGCAAGTAAGTGGAGAATTAGGACCTGAAACTTCATAGTGCTGGTGACTGTAAAATCTCTTGTGTACCTCTCCAGTCTCCTCCCAGATAGGCATCAGCTGATTTGATTCCATGTGCTCTGACATGGTTTCTGTAAACTTTTCCTTTTTCTGAAGTCACACAGACCATTTGTACCTAAACCACTTGATGATGGCCCTTTCATTAAGGCTGTTATGCCAATTCTTGGTCATGATGCCTCATCAGAAGTTGACCTACCACAATTGTGATAAGTGTTGGGCTTCTCATATCTTTAAACTATCTGCCACTTCACAGTTCTGCAGAAATGTTTCTCTAAGACAAGGGGTGACAATAGCCCTCTATTTTATACAATATTTTCATTTTGCTAGATTTATGCATGTTAGGTACTTGAAAAGCCAACATAAAGAATATAGAATATGCATAGAAAAATCTATATCCCAAAGTACTATTTTATAAAAACAGAAAGTGTTGTATTCAGCATTCTGTAAGACAGGGCTGCCATTTTAAATGCAGATCCTTAGGAGATCTCACTTTTAAAGAGTATAACATCAGAGACTGAATACAGCTAAGTAAACATCCAGGAGTTCCAATGACATCACAGATTTCTTGAATTTGTTGTGTAGTTACTTTGTCTTCAGTGTTCCTTTGTGTGCACATGTAGTTCTTACAGCCCTCAGCTACCTGTGTTGTATCCTTTCTCTACATATTCATACACATAAAGAATGGTAGCTGTGAGAAAACATTAATTTAACTGATGTTAAGGGAGATAGTTTGTAGAAGCATTATAAGCCATAAAAAGCAAAACAGGCATAATGGAGGAGCAGAAATACCTTTAATTATATAGAAGACCACATTACTGCCAAGAGGGTATAATATGCAGGCATGTATAACATATGCAGAGAGGAGAAGTAGGGGAGAGACATATTTTTGTAGCTAGAGGGTAGACAGGTCACTAATCTAGTATTGGAGGAAGAAACTATGTAATTGAGACCCTCCCACCTGTCTCTTAATGGGCTTCTTCTGAAAGGCTGTAATATTGCCCAGCCACTTGCTGTGTAGGCGTCAAGACCTCAAAAAAACAAAAAAGAGGAAGGTCTAACCACAGTGTGGAGAAAGACAGGCAGATCAACAACAGCTATAAAAAGAGAACCTGAAAAACAGAGTTGTAAAAATGTCTAGGTCCCAACAATGCTGAAACATGTTTGCACTGACCGACCCAGCTGTTTTGTGGCAGTAGCTCAATGCTCAAGAGAGAAAGATAAACAATATCTTGGTTTATTGACCATCAGTTACTATGGAAGAAAACATGTGCGATTTGAAGGGCTTTGTCTTTCAGACTGGAATAGGGCTGAAGGGGGCAAGAAAATAACTGGCTTTAGTGTCTGTAAAAATGATGTCAGTGGAGAGACGATGGATAATGAACTTGCTTGATAATAGGGTATGGAACTTGCTTGATAATAGGAGAATGTTCTACTGAAATGGCAGTTTGGTGCAATTTTATGTTTTATGTTAGTCTGAAATTACAACTTCAGACCTTGCTGCTGTTATAATGCACAGGTTTGATTGTTTACTTGTATATGGGTAAAGTATGTAACATCAGATTGCGTTAAAATATTCATTCTAGATCTATACGCACAGTATTGTTCGAAGAGATCTAGAGTATCCTGGCATTTTCCTTAGCTGAAACTGGCAATCCTACTGACTTGGTGGCATTCCATGCTGCAATGTAAAATTGACTAGAAAATGAAAATTTCATGGAGGCTGAATAGAATACTCACAGTTGTTCACAAGGCTTTACTACCCCTTTGTTTGCCTTCCTAGTTACCACCACCATCATCACTGTTACCCAAGAAGGCATTCTGCTAGGATACTGGGACAGGAGAAGTTAGGAGCTGCTCAAAGCCATAACAAGCCATCCTTTTTCAGTCTGAGGTTCTCTATTATCTAATTTTCCAAACCTGCCCTGTCTTGGTTTTTTTTGCTATCCACAAGACTCCCCCACCCTGTAGTATGTATACATTTTATTACCCTCCCCTGTAACAAGTCCTTCAACTACGTGAGTGTTGGTTTTTTTAGGTACAGGTGAGAAAACAGAGAGGAGCTGAACATGCTTAATTGGTAGTGTTGACCAGCTTGAAGGACTGACTCATTTGTTATCAAATCCAATAAAATGTTAAGGCAGCAAAATTTTGTTCAGGTTGATGAGGCAAAAGTACTTACGAGACTGTGTGGATAGCATCAGCTAGATCATCATCTGTACTTGCACTAACTGGATTTGTCTTTCCCTTTTCACACTCCATTTATTTGCACCCACTTGTCCTCAAGGGAAACCATAATCCTTTTTCTGTGATCTATTATGTTGCCATGGAAATAACAGTAATAAACCTGGAATTTCTTAATTCTTTTTATGATCAGGTACTCCGGAAGCAGGAGAAAAGGAAAGGTTCCTTATTAAAGACACACTGTTAAGATGTCCACTAGCACCGTAGTATTTGCACTTCCAGTGCAGACCTTATTTTGGGGTTCATGATTCAGGCTTGGTCAAGTCTTAAAAGTTAAATTGACATAGCCACATCAGTCATCATGGGTGATAGAAAAAAACACTCTAAAAAACCAACCTAACCCCCAGGGTAGATTCAGCTATGTCAATGGAAGAATGCTTCTGTCAACATAGCTACCATTGTTCATGGAAGTGGTGTTCCTACACCGATGGGGAAAAATAATCCTTCCATCAGGTAGACTGCATCTACGCTACCAGCATAACTATGGCACCAGAGTTATACCACTGTAGTTTCCCTAGTGAAGATACACCCTCAGCATCATAAATTTGCTCTTGGATGACAATTGGCATAGAAGCTCTCAGTCTGGGAGGAACAGGAGCCAATACAACTTGGTAAAGAAGTTCAAAATTGAAGTTCAAAATGGCACATTCCCGTTCTACTGTGTGTTTCAGTCATGCAAAGCTGTTTGAACCCTGTATCATTTTACACAGCATGCTGTAATGCAGTACAGATTTAACTGATTAATCACCCATGGGTGTTCCAAATCTGAGACAGAAAAATGTAATTCTGAACTTGAACCAAGTTTGCAGGTAATATAAATTACTACCATCTTTTGTCACAGTACTATAGAAATGTGAAATACATTACACACAAGAATCACTTTGAAATGCAGCCACCTCTGGGATGGAATATGGCCATTGTTGAACAGCCCCAAACTCTTAATTAATTAAAACTTTGGGAAAAATTAAGGTAGGCAACCCAAATGGAAATATGTTCAGGATTCAGGGACTCGCCAAAAGCATCAAGGGATTTTGTCAGGACCATAAATGGTTATGACCTTGGTTTGATGTCTCCTTTGAAAGACAACTCTAGCAGTCACAGTGCCTTTTAAATGCCAGTACAGTTTCAAAGTCAAGCACACTATTTCTTGTAGCACCTTGACCTACTACTGATTGGACTTCACCTGTTTTTTTATGAGATGAGACAAGATCACACATCAAGATCTTACAGCTCTGGACATACTAGTGGCCTTTGGATCGAGGTTCATGAAGTCAATGGAGTCTTCATTTGACTTCTGAGACCTTTGGATCATGCCTGAAGGTTGCACAAAACATCAATTAAAAAAACCCAACACTTTTGATTGTTGAAAAGGGTGCTTAAAAACAAAACAACTGGGGATTTAAAAAGTTTTGTGCGCTATTTTGTACATTTATGCCATCATCCAGACAATACAGTACGTTTCTAATTTAACTACAGACATTGTTCTAGTTGCAGGATGAATTATGTAGTCCAAACGAGCTCAGTTTTAATGCTATACTAATTGCAAAAGTCTACTGGAGACTAAACTTTTGTTGTTTGGTATACCAAAGAACATTTGGAGCTTAACTAACTGGAATTATATCAAGAAACTCAAATTACAAGATTTTTCAGAAGATTTTGCCTTCCAACATATGATGATGAAATAAACTTTACAGAGTTCCTTACAAATGAAAGAATCACTTTGCTTTTCAAGCTCTTACCATTTTGCTGTCCCTTGTAATCTCATCTCACAACACCAATTATGTAGCAAAAAGCATTGCCATTTATAATTTTAAAGCGTATTTAAATGTGCCTCTTTGTTTCATCTTACAGCAACTAGTTCTTTTCCAGAGGTGCTTCTGTCAGCATGATTGCATACTTAATGTTGCTTCAGTATCCCTTCATAGCATTTTCTACTAGTGCAGCATCTGCCTTTAGGTTGGAACGGCAGACGAGTGGTTTCCTAGTGCAAATGACAGTGGTGCCCTTGCTTGCACCAGACAGCTGAGAGCTAGTGACCTTCCTGTAATCCATTAGGGGGAAATCTATCCCCATTCATTTAGAGTTGACAGGCAGGTGTTGTCAGTGCTCCCTGAACTCCAGATTGTCTGGATCAGATGTGCTCGCTTCACCACCTAGTCTGTTAGGGCCCAGTCCTGCTCCCGTTGACTTCAGTTGTGTAGGATCAGGCTTTTATATAGTGTGTCGTATTTTAAAATTGTAATGTATGAAAAGAGTGAGGCAGACAGCACAACCAGTCACCTGGGATTTAGGAGTAAGCTCAGGGTTTTAATGGCTCTTCCAGCATGTTCAATAATGGTGCAGATCTTTGTTCTCACACACACACACAAGCTCAGAGAGGGAAGGGAAGGCAGCTGTGCTGTGCTAGCCCAGGTGTGATGTGAGGTCAGATAAATACCACATTTGAAAGTGGGGGAAAATATTGACATGTCCTGTGTTGTTCATGTAACTAAGTTAATCATGCAACAGTGCTTCAGAATAGAGTTTGCATTTAATTTCATATGTCTGATTCTAGTTAACAGCTCTTTTCAGCTGTTAATCCTCAAGTTTCAGGAGAAGAGGTTTAACCTGCTCTGTGAAACTGTGAAAGGCATCTGCTTTCTCAAAGATATCTTTACAGAAAGGAATAACGATTGGGTCCTGTGGGAAAAACATAATTAACACTGATTAATAAAAAGGATGCCTTTACTTTTCTTAAAGCTCTTTGATCAATGGCAGCAGCTTTGTAATTGACTGGAAAGAAGAATTTCTAATTTGAAAATAATTTAACGGGGTCTTTGTCATTTGCACAGTGTATCATTATACTTAATGGTGTGTTGGCATTCCAGTCCTAAAGCTTGTTTGTGTTGGTAACATTTCTAAGGAATAATGGAATAACAGTACTTGCTCCAGTAAGGTTGCAGCGGGTTAACCATTATAAACCTGACTATAAGCACCTAATCTAAAGTTCACAAATAAGTGGCCTCAACCCCGGTAGCATAGATCTGGGGCTAAAGTACCATTTTTCTTCCTAATTTGTAATCAGTCAAGCAGTTCCCCCAGTTATGACACCCAAAAAGTGAGATGTTGCAACACTAAATCCAATGTCCAAAGGGAACCCCAGACATTGGTGATTTACAGTGAGGTCTGAAGGTTAACAAAGGCTGAGTTTTCGTTCCATAGGAATCTAACTGGATGCTCAAATAGGGGTGTGAAGCTGGTTGTTCTACTCCCACTTCTTACTACAAGTGGCTGAAAAATCAGTCAAGAAGTTGAAGAGTGTTTTGAGAATGTCCCTCTGTGGTAACTCCCCTTACTGACTCCCCCCAAAAGCCCAAACTAATGGTGCTTGGGTAGCCCCCAAAGAAACAGAAACCCTTGGGATTTGCATGTAATCTACTAGCACCAGTCTTTCCTGCAGGGGGGCTTCTGGAGCCTGACAAGCTTGAGGATTGACACTGTCAGGATCTTGTGAATAGTTTTCACAAGACTCAGTTTCCATAGCCGACTTGGTGTGCCCCCCCAAAATAGGCTCCTTTGGATTTGAGTCCAGACTGAAACCGAACACCAAAGAGGTTAGTTCAAATCCAGGGATTCCCATCTAAATACTTCTCACTCCTCTGAAATTTGGGATGATTTGGTAAATTTTGTCCAAAATGTCTCAGGTAAATTCTCCCCTCAAAGGTTACACTGATCTCCCACTGACATCAGTGAGAACCCTGTCTCTGTATCCAAAAGCAATGAGCAAGTGCCCAATCATGCAAACTTTTTTTTCATTTGAATACAAGTTTGCAGAACTGGGTCCTTAAGGACCAGTCCTTACTTTATTTAAATCCAATGGTGACTCTGGTTATATACTTCTAAGGGAGCAGGATCAGGCTGTAACTTGCTTCAGGGACAAAGACTTGCAGTCCTGCACCCCCCCTCCCACCCCCACCACTTAGTCACGCCGCCCCAGAAGGAGCTACAGGAAACTGCTTCTCGGGGAAGAGCCTGTTCTTCAGTTAGGCATGTGAGTGGGGCTTGCATGCAGCACCACCCTTTGGAGGTAGAGATAGGAGAGAGGCCATGCTTCTGCTTTGTATCCACCCATTTTGAGTGGTTAGGAGGGCTGGCAGGAAAACAAGAATTATTCCATATTGTGAAAGACTGGCCCTTAGTTCTCTGGAGTACCGACTGTCATGTTTGCACAGTGGCTATTGCAACGGGGCCCTGTCTTGTTGTGGCCTTTTTGTGCTACTGCTATGAATAATATTTCATATGTTTATATTGTGGTGTGGGCACGCCCCATTCCATTATTCTATAATGTCGTTTCAAACAACAGATTTTACATTTCCAAAAAACAAATACAAATTTTGATGATAGAAAAGGAGCACATGACCATATTGCTCTTATGAAGAGACAAAAGCATGAGGAAAATTAACAGATCTGTCCAGTCATGGGAACAGGATTTTAGTGACAACCTGACAATATCTCTGCAAATCCATGTTGTTGCAATGTCAAGACAGTGATGAAATTATGTCAAGGCTAGATTGTGGAGGCCAAAATATGATGATTGCAAGAGCTGAAACAGTGTAAATGTGTGTTCTTGATACTGGGCTGCATTCTGTTCTCCGTTACAACAGCCACAATCAGTGGGCCAACTACAGTTTTATAACGGCGTAATTCAGGGGAAGAATTGGCCCACCTTGTTGGCAGAACAATGCAAAAATTAGATGAGATGCATGCAAAATAGTGTTACAAAAGAAAAAAAACCCAAACATTTCTATTCAAGTAATGTTAAGTTTGAACTATGAACTGTGAAAAAGAAAATTCAGAGTCAAGGCTGCCACAGGGTGACTCAAACCCATTGTGAATAGCTTCAGTGGTATAACTTGTCTTCTAAAGTTTCTGGATAATACTGCATGAAATGCTGAAGTAAACATAATAATTTGACCTTTAACAGGTGTGACTAGTTCTGTGTTGAGCACCCCCGGGACTGCACTTATTAGAGCCAAATTATTTTTTCAAGTGTTAGATCTCTGCTTTGATATTCTGTCTTTCTACATGTATATCTCTCCAACAGCAGTGGGACACCTGGTTATGTAATCAAAGTAGTATTTCACAGGTGAGACCCACTGCATTGATTTTAATGGAAAGTTTAAACCTTGTAGTGTAGTGGTGAAGAGCTATGGTTTATGTAATATTGCCCAGTTTTCTAAATACCTGTGATAGAGAAGAATGCTGTTGTGTATCAGCATGAGTTGTCCCTTTGACTTCTCTCTTAGGTGCCTGTCAAGCTCTCAGGGTGGAATCCCATAAATCACCTCCACTTTTAGACTGGGTCACCAGGTTACAGTACCCCTGTTTACTGGCCATGTTCTCATTCGGCCCAATTGGGCTTTGGTCCCTGCTATAGGCTTCCCTTTGGGACCTAAACCCAGTATGAAAGTGCAGTAACAGGACAGCTTGTTCAAAGCAAAAGTATTTATTTATCCATGGGAACGTAACCAGAGAAGAAAAGTGTTAAAATAACAAAATGGCTTAAATGCATATCCTCTTATGTCCTTCCTTGCATATCTTCAGCCCTTCCTTGCAACTTTATGTAGGTTCCCCTTGCTCAGGCATCCCTTAGATTGGGCTGGGTGAGATACGTTGCACCCCTGCAGCCTCTGCCTCTCTGTCTGACCCTCAGACAGTGTCTCTCCTGAGTTCAGACTGGTTTTGACACATTTCTAAGACCTTTGTTTGTCCTGAGACACATGAACTTGGTCAATCCGCTGGGTCAGATGCAGACTTTTAACAGTGGATTCACTGTATTGTCCATTTGAGCATAACTAAATGAATTGCAGTTATTGCCTTTTTCTCTGGGTACATGTGGAGAGCTCCAGATGAAATTAACTCTTAATTGGGGCGGCTTTAGCATGGGTTCGGTTGCACCTACAGAAATCATGAAATCAAGGGTGAAAAGGACAGGCAAAACACACTTTTCCTGACTCATTGTGGAGGGGTGGCCCCAGATAGGTGACGGTGAGGAGTAAGCCCTCCTTGCACTCACCCTGCAGCAGCAGCTTCTGTCCCATGGTTCTGGGCCCTGCTCCTCACTCCAGGCATGCAACCTGGTGTATGGGGTTTCAAGGCTAGCTACATCACAATGCCAGGAGCAGGGCCCAGCCCCGCAGGACAGGAGCCACCAGGACAGGGATGAATGCAGGGTGGACTTGCTCTTCAGCCCTCACGCCTCCCACTAGGATTAGGGTTGTGGTCATATGCTCAGGGTTTAGCTGATCGCCATATTTGGGGTCGGGAAGGAATTTTCCTCCAGGGAAGATTGGAAGAGGCCCTGGAGGTTTTTCGTGTTCCTCTGTAGCATAGGGCATGGGTCACTTGCTGGAGGATTCTCTGCTCCTTGAAGTCTTTAAACCACGATTTGAGGACTTCAATAGCTCAGACATAGGTGAGCGGTTTTTCGCAGGAGTGGCTGGGTGATATTCTGCAGCCTAGATGGTCATAATGATCCCTTCTGGCCTTAGTATCTATGAAACTGTGGTGCTAGCGGTGGAGGGGTAGGAGAAGGGAATGCCACCACAGCAGTTTAGTATAGTGCACCTATTAAATAGGAAAGCTAATAGGCCCCTGCCCTTTCCACACTACTATATTAAACAAATCATATTCAAACTTTATCCACTGGATTAAGACACAGGAACAAGAAATTGGTTAGTCTCTAAGGTGCCACAAGTACTCCTTTTTGCGAATACAGACTAACACGGCTGCTTCTCCAAAATAAGTGTCCACAGATGAAGTAAATCAGGAATAATTTCATGTGTAGACAAGCCCTAAAAATAAAAATAAAAAAAGTAAACAAAGACAAACTTATTTGTTTACAGGGTGTTTAAAATTCAGAAATGCAAACTCTCTTCTGTGTACTGGTATCTGTTCTGTCACCTTGATAACCCTTCCCTGCTGCAGCACAAACAGAATGGTTTGTGTTTCATTCACTTTAATCATAAAATAAGTGAAATCCATCTGGTTTATTGACTGATGTTTTATTCAAAGTTTAAAGTAATGTAGACCCTTCCATAAACATTCTGATTTGTAGTGCCTGTTGAAGGGCACTCCTTCCATGTTACCTGCTCTCATAGATTAAAGACTCCAATAAAGTCAATAACCCTTTATAAATTAGATACATCAGGCCAGATTGATTCCTGGATGGAGCTACATCAATTTAACATAGATGAATATGGCCTGTTTTCTCTGTCTTTTTGTGCCTCTCTGGAAATTGGTTTTTGGGTTAAAATTTGAACAATCTATTAAATGAAGGAATAAATGTTGATTATAAAGAATGTATTGAGTAGGTTGTGCTCAAAGAAGATATGATTTGTGAAGAAATGGGGCTGTATCTTGATGTTAGGATGGGGTGGGGGAAGAGGCAGAAAAGGACAAGATTTAGAAGAAGCCTAGTGATGTTAATTAGCTCAATCCTAAAGGAGAAAGTTGTACCTGTATTACTGATCAGTTATAATTCATGTATTTTTGTATGAGAAGTTACTGCTTGAATGTGTTGTACTAACATGGCTCTGTGGAGCTCTGAATGGCGATATTGATTTGTTTGGTGGTAACCAATTACTGATGGAGGTTGGTTTGGACAGTCAACAGTTGAGTAATTTAATAAGAAAGTTAATACAGTATTGTAAGCCTGACACGTTTCTGCAGTGTTTGTATTTAAGTGTGATGCAAGTCCAGCATGAGAGTCTAATTTATATATATTTATTCTAAGTTGATAAACCTGTAGCATTCCAAGCCAATTCCCTTCGTTTTGGCTATTAACGTAATTTTAATAGACATTTCTCTGGCACTCACCACCCTCTGAGCCAAGTGCTCACGAACATTAATGGATTAAGCCTGACATCCTCCCAGAGATGTAAGAAAGTATTATTTTACCAGTGGTGAAACAGAGTCAGAGTAGTTAAGAGGCATGCCTACAGTCACAGAAGATAATAATAAAAAAAAAATCTAGGACTTTTCATCCACAGATCGCAAAGCATTTTACAAGGAGATCAATATCCTGTTTCCCATTTTACATATAGGGAAATGGAGGCGCAGGGGTGATGAAATGACTTGCCCACAGTCACCCAGCAGGCCAGTGGCAGAGATGGGAATAGAATCCAGAAGCCCTGAGCTCAGTCCCCTCTGCACTAGCCGGTAGACAAGTTTCTAACTGTAACAGACAAATACAGGTATAAGAACTGAGTGCACTGTGCACGTATATACTACTAGTCTTGCAGCTGAGCCCTTACTAAGGCAAAACTCCATTAACCTATCGTTAAGGACTCAGGGTGAGGCCTCTTGGAGCCCCTCTGCTTCCACCTTCTTCAGGGATGACAAAGACTGCTTTGGCTGTTTGTATCCCAGATTTCAAACATCACGACTTAATATAAACTGAAGCTTGTTCCCTGCAGCTTGCTTTGTTGTTAAGAGCCATCACAGGCTGTCAACGAAGTCAGGTGGAAGCATGCAGTTTGTGGTAGATTATTATGTTCACACTGCTTCAGAGAAATATGCGCATTTGTTCTATTAAGATGACACACAGCCAGTTACTAATACATCTGCTTACCCATGTTAAAAATCTCTCCCTCTCATTATCTGTGTGCTCAGAGTTAGAATTGCCATCAACTCTTAACAGGCTCTGCAACTGATTCTTTCAGGGTTTTTTAGATTTTCAGCCCCGTACCTTATGTTTGCTTTGAGGATTTCCTTACTTTGTCCAGCAAAAGATACATTTTAATCTATTGATCATGTAGACAGAGCAATTTAATGAAGAGTTTACTAGGCAAAACTGCACAAAGCAGAACAGCCCAGTTTTTAAATCCTTGCAACTCTGATAGCATGACACTCATCTTGAATCTCTCCCTCTTAGTAAGGCTCTTGGCCTGAAGCCCAGAAGGAACTATTTAAGCGTTTGCGTATTAAAGCAGTCCTGAGATACACTTTAGTGACACTGAATTAGTATTCAAAGTCCAGTGCACTCCCCTGCATATGTGGGGGAGGGAGATCTATGGAGAAGATGGAAGAGACAGCTTTAATTTCCTGCTCACTTTATGGAAATAGGTTGCTAAAAAATTCATTGAGCAGAGTGTAAAAATGGTTTGGGACCAGGGAAACAAATGACTGTAGGCTGATTCGCTGCACAATAAGGGCTTTCTATTTAATGAGAATACCTACATGTGAAAGAATGGTAGGTATGTTCTCTTCATGGATTTTATTATTACTTGAAATCCAAGATTCACTGAGACCAGACATTTTGAGAGAGGAACAGAGATAGGAGATAAGATAGGAGATAAGGAGATTTAATATGCTGTATTTAAAGCCAGTGACTCAGACACTGAATTATACTAGATAATGTTATCAGATTTGCTAGAATGCTTAAATAATAGCTTTATTGCAGCTGCTCCGAATTCAGGCAGTGTTTTCCACTTATTTTAGCACTCTTGTGCTTAGATATAACAAAACAAAATGAGTTAATAAGATTTAACTATTCTATTTAGCAGCTGGGGGGTTTTAGTAGGGGAACCATATAAATTTCACTGACGTTAAGTGTACATCACCACTTTTCAAAGGAGGGATCATTTTGGCTAATACAGTTATCTTTGCAGGAGAGCATAGAGAAAGCCAGGTTAAGAAAGGATGTAGTTATATACCAGTTACACAGGTTGATTTAAACTCGGTGTATGCACAAGGCTGCAGGAGCACTGGGCTTAACAGATAACAGGTGGTGCTCTGTGGCTGAAGCTACTTGAGCAAATAGTATTGGAAAACATGACCTAATAATTCCTAAACAGGTTAGCGCTTACAGCAGTCGGGTTAGTGGGGCAACCAGTCATCTGCAAATGTCTGTTTCTCCCTGGGGTTGGAATGCCTTAAACAATAGTAGCTTTTCAGTGCAGGTTTTGTGACCATGGAGAGAGATACGTCTCAAATAAGATCATCAATAGTTTCACTGTCAATTACACTATGCTCTTCATCATAACCAAGAAAGGGTACGAAGTCAGCAATGACTAGCAACCAGGCTCAGATTTGCCCCTCCTAGCACAGAGAAATGCATGTCGCAAGGCCTGCTATGTCTCCAGCCGTGAGTGTTTTCACCCCTGCTGTCACTTGAAGATTCTACCTGTGGCTGGTTTCACAGAGATGTATCTGTGAAAGGTTTTTGTATCTGTGGGGGAAGGTTTTTGGGTGGAGGACATGTACACCCCCCACACACACACACACACTCTCCGTAGCCTGGTGGGTAGGGTACTGGCTTGGAATGTGAGAGACCCTGCTTTGGAGTGATCTGAATGAGAAATTTCAGAGTAACAGCCGTGTTAGTCTGTATTCGCAAAAAGGAAAGGAGTACTTGTGGCACCTTAGAGACTAACCAATTTATTTGAGCATGAGCTTTCGTGAGCTACAGCTCACTTCATCGGAGAAAAGCACTGTTCTGAATCGGGCAGAGCAAGAACTTGAGCCTGGATCTCCCACACCCTAGGCCAGCACACAAACCACCAGGCGAGCATGTGACTGAGATTCACAACCTTCTGGTTTTGCAAAAACACTTGAAAGGTTTTGTTTTTGTTCTGGTAAGGAATGCAAGCACTTTTTGAAACCTCAAAAGTTGCTTTGAAATGGGAATATCCTCTGCTTAGCTCTAGCTCTGTCCCGGGAAAGCAGCTTTAGGTTTGGGGAGGCTTCATATCTCTCCTGATAGCAAAGACGCTTGTGAGGATGCAAGGTATCAGTTAGTGCCTGGCATTTTTGGGCCTACCTTTCTCTCTCCCTCCTCCCCATTCTAGAGCAGAGTGCAGCTGGCCTGTTATCTTTAGCAAGGACTGCTTTGTTCCTATATCTGTATAACGCACATTGAGAGCTAATGAAGAATCTTGCCTAACTTGAGTGTTAACACGTTTCTCCAGTTTCCCTCTACTGTACCAGGATTGATTAGGATAGATCGTATAGTGTAAGTCTACACCACAGAACAAGATGAGATTGAAGCGTGAGTAGGCACACCTTTGCTAGCTTTAATTTAGCTACCATAGTAAAAAGAGCAGTGAAGACGCAGCGGCATAGACCCCAGTGTGGGACAGCAAATCAAGAACATACCCAGGGTTCCCAGCAGGCTTGTTTTGGGCAACTAGCCTGTGCTGAAGTTCACATCGCTCACTGCTACTGTTACCCACACTAGCTTGATTAAAACTAGCACAGGGATGCCTACCCACACTGCAAGCGCCCCTTCATTTGCAGTGTAGACATACCCAGCCTCCTTGCATTCCAAAATCACTTAGTATTTTAGCTACCTTTCCAACCACAATGAAAACCATTTGTTATAGTGGGGTCGTCAGATTCCCAATTGATGTTAGATGATCACACAGCAGCAGTAACCAGGTCAGCTAACCTCCCCACCCAGCATCAAATAAGGAGGTTTCTACCCTCTCTTGGATGTTCATGTGGCTACCATCATCCACCTCTTAGTCACCTGAAGATTAGACTTCTGCAGTTGTCCGTATGTAGTGCTATACTTGAAAAATCACCTCAGAAACTGAGGTTAGTATGAACAATGACAGATTGCTTGCTAAGTGATATATCTCACTGTGAGCATACTGTGTGGAGGATAAAATATTATTTTTGATTCACAAAGCCATATATGGCCTGGGACCTGTCCCTCAAAAATTGCCTCTTTCCCTTGCAGTACTGCCAGATGAGATCAGCAGAGGTATGTCTGAGTTGGAGCTCCCATGCTAAAGGAGAGGAAACTACTGGCAGAGTGTTGGGAAGGCCCTTAACATTGAAATCTGCCATTTCTTCTTCCCCTGCCCCACAACCCATTTGGTCCAAAATAGCCCAAATTTTTCAGATTTTGTAGCAAGGCCTTGAGCAATCATTTTAAGAGGGCAGAGGTTTGAGTGTACAGAGAGGGGAGGGAATTTTTGTTTCTATTTTATTGTTGGGATTAGAGATTTACAGCATTTGAGGGGGGAATTCCGTTTTATTTGGCACTCTGCATTCATGCAGAGAGATGGTTGGTGGTGTCCTACTTAGCTTGATCGTATTTTTAGTCATCTGGTAAGGTGCCTACAGCCTGAAAAAGGTGTTTTTATGTCTATACATTGCAATTATACAATCTTGATCCATGCATTATCATAACTCAACAAGTGTAGCAGAAGCCCGGGGAGGCGGCCAGCACTGCCTGTTTTCATTGTGGTGAGAACAGTGCTAGAATGGATCATTACAGCAGCAGAAGATGACTTTCTGAAAATCAAACTGTGTTCATGACACATGCAATTTATTGCTGTTGATATCCTGGAAGCCTGGGGTTGTGGTGATTTGGCTTTAGGATTGTAGGGAGTGGGTTTATAGCAGAAAGGAAAGATTAAGAATCACAGTGTTTGGACTGACAAGGTTTGCCTGGGGTTCTAGAATGGGGGAGTGGGTGTGTAAAATCCTAGTGTGGCTTCTTTAGTGAGTAAGTCTTCCGAAGGCAATCATTTTTACAGGGATTGCTGTGACTTTGAGAAACTTTTCAGTAGCTTAACTATATACCAAGTGGAAAAAATGTTTTCTTGTGCATTAAGAGAATCTTATTTCTGGACTTCGTGCAATTGGATACTCGGGGAAAAGCTTAGCAAGGTTTTAAATAGAGACTAGGCAATTATATGAATAAGAATAGCACCTGCATTAACAGAGAGAAAAGTCAGAAAGAGTCTCAATCCTTATGTTTCAGGGCATAAAGAGATCAGAGTCTTGTGTCAGGAAGAAACTCCCTCGGAGAAACCATATAGGTTCAATTTGCTTGTTTTTGCTCCTTCCATTTAAACATGTGCATTGGGCCCAAATGAGAGGGAGGATAATAGATTAGCTAGACCATTGATATCTTCTGTTACAACAGTGTCTACAGTGCTTCAGTTTGTGCATCACAGATGGAAGTGCTTCCAGTGGAGTTTTGCATCAGGGTTATCAAAAGTCCCAGCAAGAAAGGCAATCACTCCTACAATACAGAACTACCGTCAAATTTGATTCAGTCACTTAAGATGATACTAAGGATAAAAAATGGAAAGAGAAACAAGTACAAATGAAAGGATTTTCTTATTAATGTGCATTTTGGTTTGGTTGAAGTTTCCAGAGCTGGAAACACCAATTCTGTGTTTGTACGGGGAACATGGGTGACCTCTATTTGTTTCAGAGCAGTTAAGACATGAGCTAATCTGGAGCTCGACAGTTGCAGTCACAGTCACTCACACCTAACAAACTGTGCTTTGTGTGTCCAGTGGCATGCTGGAGGGAACAGCTGCTTACATGACTGATCTTAGCCAACACCCCACAGAACAGCAGATAAAAATCAAAGACCTCAAAAACATTTACTCAACTCAAATTGGGCAAAACAGTGGAACATTTGCAGTGAGTCACAGCTGAGCCAGAGAAAGAAATCCTTTAAGAGCAGGTTAATGATAGCATAAAACTGAGTAATACTACTGCACAAGCTTAAAAGGAATTGCACAGCTGTTATCCTGCATGTTCAGGGACATACAGGCATGCTACAGATACTATAGAGTCCAGAGAGAATGAACATAGAAGTCTTAATGCATGGAGTTATTCTTGTTCAGTTCACTGTTCTTTTGGCATACAGTTATAGGTTTTAGTGTTGTAGCCTGTTCCCATTTGTTCCCCTTTTGGCAGAGAGTAGTACTGAGAAGAACAGAAGACCAGATTGCTTTGATCTTTTCTTTCTTGGCACGATGCAGCTTTATGATAAGTCAGGAATTTTGTATATTCACTCAGGGCGCTCATTATAGCTTATTTATACAGTGACAATTTCTTGCTATTGAATAATAGTAGAATAAATTAATATTTAAAAGCATTTTTTAAATGTTCTTCGGCCTTCATCATGAACATGTACATTACATAGATATAGACTCATTCTCTCTACATATTTTGTCTATCACATACCCACAAAAACTGCTCAGT
This sequence comes from Caretta caretta, assembly GCF_965140235.1. NCBI lineage: Eukaryota > Metazoa > Chordata > Testudines > Cheloniidae > Caretta > Caretta caretta. The sequence goes on from NC_134207.1 coordinate 136,712,035, forward strand.
CAAGTGACTAATGAAACGCCATTTATCATGAATACACTGCAATTTACAAATTACAGCTTTAGCATGAACTTCAACCTGTGAGTTTGTTTGAATCGAAAAACTAATTCTGGCATTTCCCAACTCTTGAGTGATTTATTTTGAACGTTAACATTCTTTTAAGGTAGCTTTAGGAATGTAAAACTTTAATACTTTTAAAGCAAACTGCCTTCCCCCCACAAATTCCATCATCTGAAGCCATATCCCATCACATAAGTCCGAGGGGTTGGGACCCCCGGGACCTTTAAAAACAGGTCAAATTATCAGCACGGTTTTCTACCATTTGAGCTAAGGGAGTAACTGGTAGCAGTAGTAGGCTGCTATCCTCCATGGAGTAATCATTAAATAGCCATATGACACATGTTTTGCCAGTAGCTTATATAGTTATTTGCTAGATGGCAGAGCTATGTGGGCAATCAGAAATTCTATTCCTGGCTGAGGAAGGGAGTTTGGGCAGTGGTCAGACAGCACAGATTCAACACATTTGCTACACGGACTTTCAGAATATAAATGGTTAAGTCCCAGTGATTTCTACACTTCATTAGTTCATGTACCGTCTTCTTAAACACTTACGATGAAGCGAATGGATCAAACATCAAGCTCATATACCACAGTTGGGAACCCTGGGTTAAGAACTGATCTGCCATTTTAGAGACCTGAAGCCAGATTCTAGACCCCCACTACAGCTCCAGCAGCAGAAAGTGAGTGGGAGCACTACCATTCCAGTGATACCTCCCTAAGGGCTCCTCTCACTGCACAGCCTTGTCCTTATTTCTGTGTTAATGGGTGTGCGATAGCTCTGTCATCATGTGAATCGTGACATGCACAACTTCAGAGTGGGAAAGGAACTAAATCGTCTGGCTCACCATCCAGCCACCACGCTGTTGTCCCCTACAGTAAATATCCTAACACTTCCTCCAGTCTAGCCTTACATACTTCAAATGAAGTACGGTTTGACCTTAGTGGGTCTATACCTTGGGTTCTTTCAGTCCCCCAGGATGCATGCCGCTGATTGCTTTGGGAGCCAGATTCCCAACTCAGCTGTACAGCTCTACATCTCTCCCTTGCTCCTGATCAGGAATGCAGATTTAGGTTTGTGTGATGCATGCTGAATATCTGAGGGTAGAATGTGACAGCCTCTCTTGACCTTTCATTCTTTGTTGCAGTGGCAAGGATGCTCCATCTTCATTGAATTCAATGCCAGCACTGCTGGCCTAATTATCCATAAGTCTCCTGGCTGCTACTGTCATCAGGATCTGCACATTTGCTTTTGAAGACAGGTTTTTGTGCAATTCTCCCAGGTTCCCCAGGGTCTGGTGGAATCTGTAAACTCTCTGGAATCATCTGCTATGTTGGATTTAGCCTCTTTCTTTAAACCTCCTACAGCACAAATCTGTCATAAGATTTGGAGGGTGGAAATGAATGGACTACACTGACAGCTAAAGAGAAGCCCTGCTCCTGGTTACAGACTAGCAGGCATTCCAAGTAAGGGGATGAGAGGAATCATGCAAGAGGGTTCATTCTTGCTTTTTATTTGCACTAGTTATGGTGAAGAGGAGAAATTATAAATTATTGATGGTATTCTATTCTTTTGGGCAGTCCCACGGGGCATACTAACCTTTTCCTCAGAGTCGTATTTTGTTTATAGAATCATAGCATAGTAGGGCTGGAAGGGACTTCAAGAGGTCATCTAGTCCATCCCCCTGTGCTGCAGCAAGATAAAGTATAGCAGACCATCCCTAACCTGTTTTTAACAACCTCCAACAACAGGGATTCCACGATGTCCTTTGCTAAACTTTATGTAAGCAGCCCGTATAGACTGGTCAGATAAGTTAGCATACCCAAGTTTTTACTAATGGCTTCACAAAATCTGACCTGGGGCTCAAATTTTTGTGCTAGAAAGAAGCAAGAGGGAGAAGTACTTCAGCTGTCACTTCAGAGATATTAGTAACTCTTCTTTCTGTCAGCCTATGATAGTCTGAAGGGTACATGATTTCCACTATATTTTTATTTATTTCTCTCTTGACTGATGAAGTTTGTGGGGAAAAATATCATTTTATATAAAGATACAGGTATCCAAATTACACTCTTTGGCACTTCTTGATATTTTCATATAGTTCATAACAGTAGTGGGAAGCCTGCGGGCTGCACGCGGCCCATCAGGGTAATCCACTGGTGGGCCACTAGACAGTTTGTTTACATTTGCACGGCCGCCCTCAGCTCTCAGTGTCCGCAGTTCACCGTTCCTGGCCAATGGGAGCTGCGGGAAGCGGCATGGGTTGCCTACCACTGCTTTATAACCTATATTCTTGTCTGTAAGACTAAGTACTTCTTATTTTTTAATATATATCTATATCTATATATCTATAAGTACTACCTCCATTACTTCAGTTATGAGGGTAGAGCAGTAGCTTTGTCTGCCATCTGCTTTGCTTCAGCTCTTTTAGATCATGTTCCTACCTGCCATTCTAAAAAAGTGTCCTTTTCATTCACATCCGGCTCAATAGTGACCAAGAGCTGATGCCCTCTGATGGCTATTACTTGATCTTAGTACAGTAGTTCACAGGGAACCCTACCACAGTTAGAAAGGTAGAGAATTAAATAGCCTCTCTCCCTAAAGGTGGCCATAGTTGGCCCGGGTTTAGGCAACAAGAGGAAGCTTGTGTTGCTCTTGCTTATGTTGAGCCTGGTCCTCCTCCTGCTAACGTCAACAGAAAGGTTTTCTTTTGGCTTGGACAGCCTTGTACTGAAGTCTAACACTTATACACAAAGGACCTGATCCAAATTCTGTTCATTTGGTACGGACCATTAGCAACTCTCATACTTCCAAGAAAAAAAAAATATAATGTAATGCCACAAGAAGAATCACATGACTGAAACATTGTCAAAATGTAGACAGTTGTGTTTATGTAATCAGAGTGAGTGTTACTGCTTTTTAAATCAATCCCCTATGCTTTTTGTGTGTTGTTGCTGTGTATATTTTATATATCGCTGAGAGTAAAGGGTATGTTCTGTAGTCTTCTATAAGAAATCTGAAGGCCAACATATAATTCAGTGTGTTTTTTCAAAGATCTGATCTTTGGGGCAGAGATTGTCATGTGTGTGCATATTGCACCTGGCATAATGAGCCATGATCCTGATTGGGATCTGACTGCTACTATAATATAATATAAATATAACTAACAATTAATGTTTCATTATGATTCTTATAAGTAAACAATCAGGCTACCTAAGGAAAGAACACCAGGAAATTTCCACTGGTGCATAACACAAACATCCCCTGTGGTTAACATATTTTACTAGATGCTGCAGAGTTGGTTTTAAATTAAGACTGATGTTCTTGTTACAAACAAATGCTTTTGAAATGCAAGTAATTTTCAGTCCCCTTTTCAGCAACAGAACAGGTGATGACAGAATAGGAGGGATTCCTGCTTTGCTTAGCTGATGATCTCTCTTCTTACCATATGATCTAGCTATATAGGTATTTATCTAACATGTTCATGGTTAGGATACAATACTAGTGGAGATGTAGCTGTACTAGTATCAGAGATTAAGAATAAAGCAGATCAGTGATACGGCAGTAAATCTGGTCTTATTTTAATAAAAATCAGAGGGCCAGATTTCCTGAAAAACTACCTGCTGTGTGGTGTTCTGGCAATGCAGAGTGTGTCATGGCAGCAGCACAAAGCAAAGCAGCTAGAATGTACTAGTGAATCTGGTACAGAATGTACATGGTGACAAGACTTAGAGTGAAAACTCAGAACAATTATTGGAGAGGGAGAAGGGAGTGGAGGGTAGGGAGAGACCGTCCACTCTTTGTTTCCCCAGTTCTTCAACAAAGACTTCTGTTTCCCTCTCATGATTGAGGCTGGAGATGGGGGTGAGGGAGGGCTATTGTCCTTGAGACATACACATGCTTAGCCGACCCACTCAGTTTCAGACTTAGCTTTTGAGGTTTCCTTCAGGTGGCTAAACTGGCAAGACTGATCCAAAAAAACCCAGACACAATTCCAGTTTTCAAAGACTTGAATAAACCTATCAAATATAAGACATAAACAAAAGTAAATAAAACTGGTAACTGTTTTCACTGTTCTCATAACTCCCTGATCATCTTCATCTTGGAGGGCAGAATATGATATAGAGAAGATTGGAATTTGTTGAACAGCCATAGATTCAACTCTGACACAATCATGAGTATTTGAGGTTAACCACACAGTAAATACATCTGAAGGAATACACTTACGTTAGACCCAAGTTACTGAAATGTTACGCTTTAATGCTCAGGTGTTCGGCAATTTTTCTAAATATCCTTAAGACTGAGTGCAGAACATGTTCATCCTGATCATATGATTGTAGGTGAACTCCAGTATAAGATGTATTGCCTAGTTCTGGTAGCTGCTGGGTTCTCTCTGCTCCCCGAGACACTTCTCCCCAAAGCTCCTTATTGGTTTCTAGGGCACTGTCTTTTTGCATGAAAGACTCTTGTGTTAGTACATTTTGCTGCAGGTGCCACTACACATGCACTGGAGATTTGATGAAGGTTACACCCAAGTTTCTTGTCAAGCTGAGGAAGCCAGTTAAAATGACCAGGGTTTTTTTAAATTTGTAAGGAGACTGAGCCCTACTAGTTGCTCTTTGGCACTGGAGACTTCTGAATGACACTATAAAAACCAAGACCTCGCTGATTGTGTGTGTATATTAAAGACAGCATGGCACTCTTCATAAGAGAAGATGGGGGGTTGTGTTTGCATGTCCTTGGCCAAAGTTTCACCTCCTCAGCTAATGTCATACTGTGCAAGGGCTTGCTGATTCGCTCCACAATGGACGTAACAGTATTTCAGTCGTGCTCTGGCTGAAAGATGCTATGTGTGTGTAAATTAGGGTTAATATAGACCCAAAACAAAATATCTCTTTCTCTCTCACTCACAAACGGGTTGGACTACAGCCTTGCACTATATTTGTGACATATTTTGTATAATGAGCATAGTGTGAAGAGGAGAGTCAGTGAGGAGGGGATTTTCTTACTACTCATAATAAAAATGTTTAAGGAAAAAAAACTGGAAACAAAGCATGTGTTACCACTTGTGGAGAGGGAGAGTGACTGAATATCATTTTAAAAAAAATAACGAGGAGTCCTTGTGGCATCTTAGGGACTAACAGATTTATTTGGGTATAAGCTTTCGTGGGTTAGAACCCACTTCATCAGATGCATGGAGTAAAAATACAGGAGCAGGGAAATACATGAAAGGACGGGGGTTGCTTTACCAAGTATGAGGTCAGTCTAACGAGATAAATCAATTATGCATCTGATGAAGTAGGCTCTAACCACAAAAGCTTATGCCCAAATAAATTTGTTAGTCTCTAAGGTGCCACAAGGACTCCTTGTTATTTTTGCTGATACAGACTAACACGGCTATCATTCATTACCTCCCAATTGCTAAGAATGAAATGGCATAGGAGGAACAGTTATAACTTGCATGTTTTAAAACACTTGCCAAAAGAGGGTCACTCACTTATTTCAACCAAATATGTCTTATACCTACACTGTGTGCATTGTCTGGAAAGTAATATCCTCTAGATCAGGGATCAGCAATGTTTGGCACGCGGCCCGCCATTAAGCCCCCTGGTGGGCTGGGCCGGTTTGTTAACCTGCCGCATCCGCAGGTTCAGCCGATCATGGCTCGCACTGGCCACGGTTCATTGCTCCAGGCCAATGGGGGCTGTGGGAAGCGGCAGACAGCACGTCCCTCGACCCACGCAGCCCCCATTGGCCTGGAGCGGCAAACCACGGCCAGGGGAGTCGCGATCAGCCGAACTTCCGGATGCGGCAAGTAAACTAACTGACCCGGCCTGCCAGGGGGCTTACCCTGGTGGGCTGCGTGCCAAACGTTGCCAATCCCTGCTCTAGATTGTATGAACCAGACCCTTAGCTGGTTCAAGGCAGTATAGCTCTACTGATGTCAAAGGACCAACACTGATTTTGCCAGCTGAGGGTCTGGCCCTAATTAGCTATTTGTAAAAGAAACCAAAATGCTAATGTCACCCCCACAGTACATCTAATCTTTTAGAAAGGTGATAAAATATTGGGACAGTATTCCTCCATGTGGCCCTCTGTCTGCACAACATGAAATCCAGGTAGTGCACAGTGAGTGATATGCAAATCCAAGGAGAAGTAGAAGGGAGAGGGGAAAATGCAGCTTTAATAAGCAAACTGTGAATGCAGAATGACACTAATAGTTGCCCACATGTTTTCTCTACGTTTATGTTATCAGGTGTCCTAGTAGGAACCAAAAAATAGAGGAAGTTTTCCTTATAATTTTGCCGTTCATGTTTCTATAACTAAACCACTATTGTGGTTTAATGTTTAACATATCTGACTGACAAAAGTGAATGAATTGTTTTAAATCAATATCTCAGTTCTTTCACACCAGTATCTGTCCTGTGTAACTTCACTGATTTCACATATATTTTTTTACATAACATGGATTTTTAAGGCTGGATCAGTGTTGGACATGAATTGGTCGATAGCCTTAATCTCAACCATGTCAACAAAACTCAAGATTGTATAGACAGACCAACATCCATCAATGCTGCCTGGGATTTAACTTACTTTGGGGACCAAAGTTAGTTCACTCTGTTTATAATGCGATTAATGCAAAGTTACAATCTCATCAATATAAGCAACTGTTCTGTAAGCAAGGAGTAAAGTGAGTTATCAGTGTGCAATATATTTTACAGGCCTGAGAATTACATTTATTTTATAAGTAGAAATTTAATACACAACCCATTCAACAAGGGTTGACTGTTCCCTGCAGACTGTTTACTGATGCATTCAGTTCATCAGCAGTTGGTATGATTAGGCTATTGTCTGTCAAAAATCACGTAAATATGAAAAATATAATAGGCCAAGTTCATAGCTCGTATACCTCCATTTAAATGAGTGTTACAAGGGTTAATTCTGCCCCGTCTGTCTATTGCCCACTTGAGGGACATGGTACTGTCATTTTCACAATTAATAGACATTTGACAAAGATGTGTCAGACAGGTAATGTGAAATTATGACATTCTTCTGCTATCATATGCTATGTGCCATGTATCAGGTACAGATTCATTTTTGGTAAGAGTTATAATAAATAATGGTGTGCCCTTCTATAGCTCCTTCCCTCTGAGCAACTGAAAGTGCTTGACAAATGTTAAGTATGTAAGCTTCAGAATATCCCTGTGAGGTACAAGAATCACTTCACCCAACAAAATACAGCAGCTATTTGAACAGTTCCAACTAACATTAGGCACCCTTTTAGGAAGAACATATCCAATTGATGCTTCAGGGAAAAAATTCAAGTGTAGAGTTTAATTAGTCAAGTTGAAATTTAGCTTGTAACTCAGGGTCAACAACTCTGCAGCTAAAAGGAGTGCCATGGGATCTTAAATTATAAGCGTGAGAGGAACTTGGTTTTATCATTTTTCCAGAAGTCAGCAACCCCAACATCACAGTAGCTCCCAATATTGTACAGGGGCAAAGGTTCAGTAATGATGCAGGAGAGAAGAATGTCATCTGCTGAATTACCAGCACATCCACCAATGTGATATATGCCATCATGTGCCAGCAATGCCCCTCTGCCATGTACATTGGTCAAACTGGACAGTCTCTACGTAAAAGAATAAGTGGACACAAATCAGATGTCAAGAATTATAACATTCATAAACCAGTCGGAGAACACTTCAATCTCTCTGGTCACGCGATTACAGACATGAAGTTGCTATATTACAACAAAAAAACTTCAAATCCAGACTCCAGCGAGAAACTGTTGAATTGGAATTCATTTGCAAATTGGATACAATTAACTTAGGCTTGAGTAGAGACTGGGAGTGGCTAAGTCATTATGCAAGGTAACCTATTTCCCCTTGTTTTTTCCTACCGCCCCCCCCCCCCCCCAGACGTTCTTGTTAAACCCTGGATTTGTGCTGGAAATGGCCCACCTTGATTATCATACACATTGTAAGGAGAGTGGTCACTTTAGATAAGCTATTACCAGCAGGAGAGTGGGGTGGGAGGAGGTATTTTTTCATGCTTTGTGTGCATATAAAAAGATCTTCTACACTTTCCACAGTGTGCATCCGATTTAGTGAGCTGTAGCTCATGAAAGCTTATGCTCAAATAAATTGGTTAGGCTCTAAGGTGCCACAAGTACTCCTTTTCTTTTTGCGAATACAGACTAACACGGCTGTTACTCTGAAACCTGAATTACCAGCACCACTCCCTGAAGCATCTCTGTTTTCCTTGGAGGTGTTCCATCCAAATCTGGCAAGAAGAGATTTAAAAAATATACTAATTGACCAGTCATAAGCTAATGGAAAAGTAACTGAATGATGCATGATTTGTCAACCCTACAATAAGGGCCTTTGGCCCAGATTTTAGAAGCATTTAGGCATTGCTCCATTCAGGGTGCAACTCCTAACTGACTTTGGAGCCAAATTCTCATTTTTCAAAAATGAGAAGTGCCTAAGTCAGTTTTGAAAATGAGATGTAGGCTTCCAAGTCAGTTAAGCATTACAGTGCTGAGCAGAGCAAAGCCTAAATATCTTTGAAAAACTTATGTTTCATCTGACAAATAATGCTGATCTTTTTGGACACAGATTGTAACTTGGTTGGAACAAATATGGAACACAGATGCTGTTTGTTCAGTTTTGTCAATGGTTTTGTGCGCACAAAGCATGTACACAAACTGCAGTCAGTGATACAACAAGAAGTGGAGAGTGTTCCTTGGTTTATGACTTTTTGAAAAGGTAATGTAATTGCAGGAAATTAAATTGGAAGATTACCAAGTGCTTCCAGTGTTTGGCACGTCATGGAACCCAGCAAACATTTTTATCTTTCAAATGATGCACAGAATAAGCTCTCCAAGTTTCTGGGTTTTCACATTGATTTAAGGGTATCAAATATGACATGCAATCCACAGGGTTTGAAAGGGGTCATTGAATAGTTTGTCCATCCATCTCTGTAATGTGAAAATGGAAAAAGAAATTGCTGAGGCACATCAGTCAAAATGAGTGGTTTGTCTGGAGGAAGTTACTAAAACTAAGCAGCTAGTAGACCGTTACATTTATTGTAAGTTTTCTAAAGCGGTCTTCCACAGCAAAAACTTTTTCCAGTGCCTTGTTTATGGACATGACTGTCTCATGTCTAACCTTAGAGGGATTTCATCGTGTCAGCAAGCTGTTCCTCAGTAGGACAACTTAATGGCAACATTCCTCTAATAAAGTAGGGCTCCTTTACGCTACCTGGTGCACAGCGTGTGTAGTGGGGGGAATCCCATAGCAATTCAGGTGTGTTTCCTTAGTTGTAGTTTGTTTCCACAGAAAATGTCTGAGCTCAGTCTTATATGATGGGGGAGCAGAGTCCCACTCTAGAGTCACTCATCTTGTCCATTCCTAGTTATGTGGTAAATGGACACACAAAGTGATTATGGGCCAAATTCACCCCAAATTCAGTTGACTTCAGAGCTTCATCCAGGGTGAATTTTTGTACCCTATGTGTAATGAGGATTTTTCTGGGTCTGCTAGTTTCTTAGGCCATAGTTTTCTCGGAGATCATATTCTCGTTGGCATTTTATGGACCCATTTGGCTCAGATTGGATGGCTTTTTCCATCTAGGTAACCACTGACAGGCATGGGTCTCAACTGAATGCACAGACTCTCAGATAAACTGCTACCCTGTCGGTGATAGATTCATTACCCTCCTGCATAGGCCTTGACAACAAGTAGTAGTCCTAACAGGATGGAAGTGCCTGCTACCGTGAATTATGCCTAAAAATATATGCAGCTTTGTTTTCAAGTGACAGGATTAATTTAGGTTGCAGAGTGCCCTGAATGCTTTAGCTATTACTCTGAAAATTAGAACCACCAGACATAGTTTATTGCAAACAAAAGACAATGGGAGGGAAGAGAAGAATAAAAGTCAAATAATGCCCTTCAAAGAATGCAGTAGGCACCCTCTGTTGATTTCTATCTAAAAGTTGGAAATTTACCCTGTTACTAGCAGTGCTGGCAGAGGCATGGAAGGATCTGATTCTTGTTGAAGCGAAAGAAATTACTACCTTTGATAACCAGAACAATATTCTTCACAAACATCATTTAAGCCTCCCACCAGCTCTGAAGGAGTATGTGGAAGAAGAGTATACTCACCACAGCTGTGCCTTCTTGTCATGAGCATGAGAGGAAAGACTTTATAAGTGAAAGCTTCACATTTTGCAGAAGTTATTTACTCTCCATGCTCACCAGGGAAGGCTTGTCCCTAGCAGGTAGGATTATTTCAGGTCATGCCCCAAGTCAGAAAAATTGCACTATAGGTGTGTTGTCAGTAGGCTATCCATATGACCAATAAGTCCTGAACTGCATTAATCACATCCCATAGGTATCCTCAGTCCATTAAGGAGACCCTACCAGCACCAATGTCTGCTGTTGCCCTGATGGAGTTCAGTGATTACGGTGCTTGCAAGAGATCTGCTCAATTCTGAGATTGGTTCCAACTGCACAGCACCATGCCCAGACTCTGTCTGGGAAGCTCAGCCCTTAAAGGCATAGCCCCTAATACCACTGTCCCATGTATAAGTGGCCAAGGTACAAGCTTAAAGCTCTGAAACAGTTTTAACATCCTTCCTTTTTTTATGCAGCTATTAGAGGGAATCATACAGGCTAAGGGCTTGACCCTTGTCATGGTGGATGGCTGCCACCAGTTTTTTCTACAGCATTCCTAAGTAGTAAGCAAATTATGTGCACAATGTTATGTACTCCTCCATGCCCAGGATGCCATCTTTTGGGGTTTTATTTACTCTGCAAGATTAGATATAATTTGCACCCATGTCAAGTGCAGCACTTGCATTATGCAGGCCCAAGAAGAAGTTGTGTAACAGTAGGAGGGAAGATCTTATGCATCTTACGCATGATGGGATAAGGTCATTGTCTGGGAGAAGAAGGACAAAGTAGAGCAAGAAGGCTGAAAAATATGGAACTTCATTTTTCCTGTTTAGTGCATAGTGTAGTGCAAGAGACCGTTTTGATGGGCATCAGGTATGGAGAACTTGCGGCAGTTTTATGTCATGCTGGAGACACCGATTTAGTCTTAACATCAGCAAGTGGCAGTGAAGCATCTTACAGAGATGGAAAAGGAAAAAAATATTAGAGGCTAAATGCTGCCCTCCAACGTACAGAAACAACTTCTGTTGAAGCCAATGGGAGTTGCCTGCTTGTAGGTGCTTCACACAGAACTCTGATGTTGAAATGCTAAGACTTGAACTTAGTTACATTACGATATTCAAATTTAGATATTTTACCTTCAAACAAAGCTCAGTGCCAGGGGTGGTACATAAGTGGTAGACACTACAGTTTTGGAGCCAGGGGAGACTTAAAAGATGTTCCTGATTGGTCAGTTCTTTGTGGACCTCTCAGTATGTCTCATCTGTGACCCATAAGAACTAAATTCTTATGAAATCAAGTCATCATTCCATCCTTTGTGCTTTTTGAGACTAATCATATTTTCACAATTTACTGAATACCTCAGGTGATTGATGGTATGGCAGTGAAGACCAAAACTGTGTCCTATTTAGTCAACACATTTGAAATGTGCTTGCTGTGAGCTTTTCCTGAGTTCTGAGGAAAATGTTATGGCATTTTTCTCTTGGTTCAATTTAGATATGAAGATAATCTGTTAAATTATTTGGAGATTTGAGCAGGAGGACACTTTTTTCCCCCCCCTCAGTATCTGCAAGGTATTTGCTAGACTATTCAACATAAGAACAACTTGAAATATAGATATTTTGTGTTTCATTTTTATTTTTAATAAGCTGTGAGAATTTTGCTTAATCAAGGGGTGCAGGGTCTCAATCTTATTTTGAAACATGAAATTACATGGGAGGAAGACCAACATATTTGGCCACATGTACATTTGGCTATGTTTAATGAAAAACAACACCATTGTGTAGAATCAGGTACCTACTCATGGTCAACATGACTATAGCACAACTCCTTTTACAGTGAAATGGACTTTAAGCCCCAAGTAATTTCAATGCATTATAATGGACCAGCTGCAGTTCCAGTTTTGTATCTTTGGATATGGGTAAAAATTTCACTCTCCCATGCAAAAGGCAAACCTGGACTACATGTTTCTAAAGTCACACCTAAGTCCTCACATGGGACTTTTCGGCCTTCTGCACAGCGGTCAATTTCATATAGTAAAGTTGTTTAAAGTACTGCACTTCAGTATAAGGGGGTTCCATTTGATAACTTTAGAAACAAATTACTAATGTTTTATTTCATGAAACACTTTATGTATTTAAATCCTCTGTAGTTTCTTACTGGCCATTGTAAATTGGAACACTTGGTATCTGTCTCACCGTGCATATGTACAATAGAGCTATGCAGCACAGTAAATTGAAGCCATAGAGAGTGGGAAAAGTTTTCTTATGCACTTTGCCAGTATTTATTTTGATGTTTCAGTCACTTTATATTTCTGCATGCAGGATCCAAAGAATGTCAAGTCAATACAGATCAAAAGAGGTTATGACTTAACTTTTGGTAAACTGTTGGTTTCTATGGAAACAAACTGCATCATATTTTTTTTTCCCAGACACTGTCTGCATTTTGAAGTATTCTTTCTTTTATGTATTTCAACAGGCCTTGAACAGGGGCATAGCAGCTGTTAAGGAAGATGCTGTGGAAATGCTGGCCAGCTACGGGCTGGCCTATTCCCTCATGAAGTTCTTCACAGGTCCAATGAGTGACTTCAAGAATGTGGGTCTGGTGTTTGTGAACAGCAAACGAGACAGAACCAAAGCAGTTTTGTGCATGGTTGTGGCTGGTGCGGTGGCTGCTGTATTTCATACCTTGATAGGTAAGCCTTTCTCACTATTTACTTACTGGTTGAAATTGCTTCCCCATCCCATCCCCCAGAGCTGCTTAACCTGCAGCTCTCCTCACACCTAGAAATGAAAACCTAGGAGGAACTATGAGATTGTCTTGTGGCTGGAGTTCTGCTTAGACTACAAAATTTTACTGTTTTAGAATGGTAGATTCCATCTGTAGTTCTTGCTCGTGCACAAATGCACACCACTACTACCAGTGTGTGATTGCTCAACTTACTGCTGGCCTATTTCAACTGTGTTTTGCAGTAGCACAGTTGTCAGGCTGGACCCACGTCATAGCACTGTCATACTGCTGTGCAGATGGGATTTGTCTGTGTAAATGGGTTTCACGGTTCTTTTCTGTAGCAGGCCATTCCAATGTGTTATAAGAAATGCTTTTTTTTTTTTTTCTTTCTTTCTTCAATTAGGACTTCTTAAGACCTTTGATAGATATTTACTTTGCCACCCACATCACAGTAGGAGCACCTTAGTATCTGTTCCCCCATGCCAGCCATTTCATAATGATAAACTGTGTAGTAAAAAGGATCAGACAGGCTGATTTAAAAATAACCAGCATTACCTTCTGTTGGCTGTAGTCAAAGCTTCATTGTCCATTTTTGGTGGATAGCTAAGCTCTTGCACCAGCTACTACAGACATCATGTCTTGCAAAACCCAGGAGCCACTGGCAAGCAAGACCAGGACCCTAACTGCACTATTGATCAGGAGAATATACAAATAAACCTGGAGTTGGCTAGGAAGAAGTTAACAGTATTTGCAGATTTCTGCAAGACCCACCAAATGTGATACTGAACTGAGTATCAACCAGTATGATGGAATATTCAAGGCCGTGAAGGGTTAGTATCAGAGAACATTAGACCACAACCAAGAGCCTAGCAGAAATTGGACCTCATGTACCTTTAAGAGCTGTACCAGGCCTGGTGCCCCCAGACAACCTCCAACCCACTTCACAGAATGGAGACTGATGTAGCCCTTGTAACAAGGAAAATGATGAGGAGGAGACTGACCAGGAGGAAGAAAGTAAAGTCCCTGTAACAGGTATAGTGTTTGGTATTCCTTATATCTCTGTGCTGTCTGAGGGGAGGGATGGGGAAGGAATGCAGGGAGTGTGAATGGACTTGGGCACCCATGTGGGAGACTGCTGCTCTCTGGGAACTAGGCAGGTATTTGGTGGCAATATCTATCGCTGGATGTGGAGCTACAGAGGGTGGCCTGCACATGGGACCCATTGTTCATTGTCAGGCTGTCAGTTTCTCAACCACCACACACCCTGCAAGTCATCACACAGGCCCTGCCCTTGTACTTACTGTACTTGCATAAGAGCCTTATGGAAGAACAGATGTCCACTGATGTTATCTCCTGGCTTGGTGCCACCTTTTAATCATTCTTAGCAGCCCTATAACTCTTTAAACACACAGAAACAGGCACCCAGTGTTAAAGCACCTCGTGTTAAGACCATAGCCCCACATGTTAATTAAAAGGCTAATTTTACCCTTTGTTGTTGTTATGACCGTATGTAGGCAATGTGCTCATTGTCTGCAGTAGCCCTTTGCCAAGATCAACCTGTCACTAATTTAACAAGTTAAACCATCAATTAAATTAATTCATTGGTCTCCCTGACATCCACAGGCCACCTCAATGTATGCGGGTGGCTCAGGATTTTGTACTGAAGATTATAAGCAGTCAGTGTTGTAAATCCGTATTCATTTGCAAGATCTGCCATAAGATTTCTTGGTTTGGATCTTTCCCCAGCCTTGATATGGTCTTTCAGTTGCCCACCTTGTCCAGTTTGTGTACCAGGTTGAACAGAGGGCAGTTTTACCAGGCGGGAAGAGTTCATTTTTCTGATCCATCTCATTTTGGTTTTAAGCCATATGGGTTCCTGCTGACTCACAGTATATGAGCCAGATTTCCAAGCTGAAGGCTATAGATTGATTGCTTCTTAGGTATGGGTGGGGCTTTTGGTCAGAGATGGCTGTGGGTAGTCATTCCTGAACATGCTGGTTGAGTTACCCTAGGTTTGTTGAACTACAGAGCACTGCTGTGGTCTGAACCTCTTACACCCAATGTTTCCATTTTATGAAGAGGGGAAAAAAAAGTCTGTCTGTATGTCAGACCTTAAAGTCCTGAGTGAAGGGGCTTCACTCAATCTTCCAACTGTTCATGGTGGCAAAATGTAAAATATTTTGTAATATTTTAACATGCGTATGCCTGAAAATATGTGAGGACCACCACTGAGAGTGGAGGAGGACCCAAGACAATGGCATTAGTCAGATTCCCAGCACTAAATGACTATGTGATGCTGCCAAGTTCCTTTTGAACATGTTTTAAAACCTGCTTATCCCTTTGTGACCCACAGATGCACAACCTCCGGAGGGGGGAGAACAGTAGGAGAAGGAGGAACCAAGTGACAGTCTGGCAGCTGGTCTTCAGCAGCTGTGAGATTGTCACATACCTCTTCTAGGAAGCAAAAGGCCCAGGATATTGATGCTCAAGAAATTAAAAAAATATATCTAGACTGCAGTGAGATTCTCTGTCATAGTCTGTAGGTGAAGAACAAGGGAGGATGACATGTTTGTCCTTCATGGCGTGTGAGACTCAACTATGGAAGAGCAAAATACCCAAGGGAATAAGAGAAGAGTCTTGTTCTTGGCTGAGAAGAGTCAGAGGGAAGAAGACAACAAGTGACTGTGGAGGAGGAAATGCCCAGTGGCAGCTATGATTGAGTCTACCAGCAACACTCAGGCAGAACTGATGAAGAGCAACACCCACTCCTTTACAATGCCAAACCAGACTGCTTCAACCCCATGACTCATACTTGCTTCTCCACCAGGATCTCCTTTCTAGCCCTTCACATTAGCCACAGGAATCCTCTATGTGGGTGTCTAACTGAGCCAAACAATCCAGACTCATGTCTGCAAGCTGTGTGTATCTTGTATTTACACCTCCCACCCCCCCAATCACCATAGTATGAGAGCCTCACCAACAATTTTCATAACACACCCTGGGCAAGTAATATGAGGAATTGAGAAAGTCAGTGACTTGGCCAGGATCACCCAGGAAAATGATGTCAGAGGTGGGAATTGAAACCACATTTCCTTCCCACTTAAAGTCCCAGTCTAGTGCCTTGGCCACAAAACCATCCTTCCACTGGCCATTTCAGTTTAGAGCTAGACATTGAAATGTGTGCTTTGTTCCTTATCCTGTGATGTTTTGGGGTCAGCTGCCACCACTAGTTAATTGAAGTATAACTTTGTGGGAAGTCTGTTACATCTCCGGGCATAAACAAGCTGTGACTTACTTCTGAGTATTTTGTAGGAGTAGCATTAGGAAGGAACAGTGTGCTGTGAGGGAAGGAATATAATATAGCAGAGATCTCATTTATTGCATGCATACAAAAATTTGCTACATCTTACCAATATTAAACTTGTCAGAGAAAGGGATTCATTTATATTACAATTCTCCATTTTATCGGATGTTTGGCAGCTGTTCTGTACTAACTGGGACCTGTTTAATACTAGCCCCAGGATCGGTCATTCTGCATCTTTCTCTTTGCTGTAGACACAATAGCACAATTCATCACTTATCAGTAGAGCTCTGCAAATCTGCGGATATCCGTGTTTGCGGATCGGATGCCGATACAAATTTTGTATCCATGCAGGACTCTACGTATCAGGGTTTCCTGTTTTGGTCCTGGCTGCCATTTAATTCACCCTTTCTCAGCAGGAGTTTCAAGATGCTGGAATAACACTCTGGCCATTTCTTTTCAATTGAATATATATGTTACATTCGCCATTGCTGAAGTTCTAGGAATGACGGAAACCAGCAGTAGCTTTGGAGGTGCAGCTAAAGTCATAGTCCCTGTGACTAAGTAAACACTTCTACATCCCCTTCCTCTTGAAAATGTACACTACCACCATTTTGCTCCTGGTGAGGCAGTAGATGAAGTGTCACTTGTCAGCTCCAACACAAAGCAGTTGGAACTTCAGCAGCCAGGCTAACAGATGGCAGGCTGAATCCAGTAGAAGCTCATAGCAATGCTATTCGTTTTCCACTGTGATTGCAGACACGGGCCCCTATCCTGCAAGCACCTGCACAGGTGAGTGGCTTTACATTTGTTAATAGTTCCCCTGGTCTCCATGGGACTAATCACATGCATAGTGACTCATGCATGAAGGATCAAGGGCCTGGTTTCCAGCTAACACGGTCAATAGTTGTTCATGCCAAAAAATATAGTGTGTGAATGAAGGTTAACTGCGCCATTTTTGTGGTCAGTCAAGTTCTAAACATGCCCACCTGACTAGCTGATACCAAATGTTCTGCCATCTGTAGCACAGAGGAGAGGGGAACACTGACCTGACCATGAGTCAGGTTATCCAGGTTCTTCTGATCTTAGTTTTCGTAGACTTCTGGTGGGATTCTTGTTCTAATCACCTAGCCTATCATTAAAGTAATCATCATCTGTGCCTACTTTGCAGGGGGTGATAAGACAGAACTCCTTAAAAAGGGTATAATGCATTGACATCCTGAGGTGGATGTTGCTGTAGCAGTAGCTAACATTAACAATTCACATTTCTGCTAATTAACTTAGTCATTTTCTCCTCAACAACATAGTCACAAAGCAGAGAAGGAATGGAATGAGC
The DNA here is from genome assembly GCF_965140235.1 of Caretta caretta. Classification (NCBI taxonomy): domain Eukaryota; kingdom Metazoa; phylum Chordata; order Testudines; family Cheloniidae; genus Caretta; species Caretta caretta. The sequence goes on from NC_134207.1 coordinate 136,729,632, forward strand.
CCAGACTCAAATTTGGTGTATTTTTCGGCCAGTTAAAACTAATCTGACTTTAAAATTGGAACAGCTATATTTGGAGTGTTATGAGGCATTAAGCTGTCTGAAAAATTATCATAAACATACAGGTAAGGGTAGCATAAAATCCCTCCTTTACCTGTAAGGGGTTAAGACGCTCAAATAACCTGGTTGGCGCCTGACCAAAAGGACCAATAAGAAAAGAAGATACTTTCAAATCTGGGTGGTGGGGGGAGGTTTTGTTTGTGCTCTTTGTTGTGCTCTCTCTCGGGACAGAGAGAGGGACCAGGCAGGAAAAAACATCTCCTAAAACCTACCTGAAATAAGCATCTAAGATTACAAAAATTGTAAGTAAAGCAAGGAAATGCGTTAGATTATCTCTTGTTTTAGCTTGTGAATTTTCCCTATGCTAAGAGGGAGGTTTATTCCTGTTTTTGGAACTTTGAAGTTGAGCCTAGAGGGGAATCTTCTGTTTTAAATCTTTTTATTACCCTGTAAAATTACCTTCCATCCTGATTTTACAGAGGTGCTTCTTTTACTGTTTTTTTTATAATAAAGTTCTTCTTTTAAGAACCTGATTGATTTTAGTGTGCTAAAGATAAAGGGTCTGGTCTGTACTTTTATTAAAGGCAAATGGTTAGTATATTATTCTCAAGCCTCTCCAGGAAAGGGTGTGAAGGGGCTTGGGGGAATATTTTGCAGAAATAGAGACTCCAAGTGGCCCTTTTCCCTGGATGTTTGTCTAAGTCACTTGGTGGTGGCAGCAATACCGTCCAAGGACAAAGAAAGGATTTGTGCCTTGGGGAAGTTTTAACCTAAGCTGGTAGAAATAAGCTTAGGGGGTCTTTCATGCAGGTCCCCACATCTGTATCCCCTAGTTCAGAGTTGGGAGGGAACACTGACAGAAATCCTCGGGCATTTCCAGATTTTGAAGAGTTCAAGTAATAGTGTTCCAACTTTGTGGCACATCTACCTGATGACAAGAAGCACAGTTTTTCATTTCACAAGTCTACAAGAACAGTTTATTTTTAAAATTGACATCAAAGTAGGAAGATGGACTATATCCAGAGAATTCATCATTTAATCCAAAGTCACCTGTGATATTTTTCCAATAGAGCTAATATTTACGTGTGTGGCTTTGTCTGAACATCAATGCTAGCACCTCCTGGAAGGGTTCTTTTTGTTTCCTTCATGACACAAGAGCATCATGCAGGATAGTGGATGACCCCAGAACGACTAACAGTGGTGCCATTTATTTAAGACTCTGCTGTCATTAATACAGTTTATGCATGGAGTTTATGCAAGCTCCAAGAGCGTATTCAGTTGTGCATTTGTTTCAGGGATGTCAAGTGTGTGGGCTACTGGTTGGAGTTTTATAGAAGCAACCATAGGGAAGATGTTCCATTTATATGCATGATATTCCACTAGTCAGATAAATCCAATAGTGGAAAATGCCTATCCTTATGACTCTGAACAGACTCATATAAGAAAGAGCCAAGCTAGAGTTTTTACTTAAATGCAAGCAGCAAGACCAAACTGTAAACATATGAAAGTGAATCTTGAGAAATTGTATGAGTTATCACAGGAGAACAAAACAGGCTGCTGTATTATTAATTTTTATATTGTTCTTCATAAGTACAGCTGGCTTGCCAAGGTTACATTCTAATTCATCAGAGATTGCTTTATTCACATTTGAGAGAGACATGCCTGAATACTTATGAGTAAGTCTTACCCGAGAGCAACCTGCTTATCCTCTAAGGATGAAAACCGCTTTTTAGCAACATCACCAAAAGTGTGTGTGTCACCTTTCACTTACATGTGGAAATCAGGTTAACTGTTTTAAAGCTAATGTTAAGCTTAGCTGTTATGATTTCAACAACGTCAAAAATTCAGTAGGTTTTTGTCTAACGTCAAGGGATTTCAGTGCTTGTAAAACATGCCAGATTGAGAGCCCTGGAGAGTGAAGCGCTGTGTCCAGGGAATAGGTCCTTTTTGGGCAGAAGCTGTACAAGCCTCTCCATAGTGCCCTGCCAATGTGCTCCAACCATGTGTTGGAGGGAACATTTCCAGGAGTCAGGCTGGTTCTGTCTCCATGCTCATCCAGTCCTTGGCCACTAATCGAGGTTTCTGTGACAGTGTGCTTTTTTTTAATCCCTATATCTTTCAGAGCCAAAAAGGTTGCTCTACTGCCTGCTTTTATGGAGGTGGGGGGGGGGGGGAGAGGGCTGAGAAAACGGAGAGCATCTCTGATGAATGCGCTGTCCATTCTCAGTTGCTCATGGAAGCCCCTCTACAAGAAGTGGGTTCACAGGACACAAAGGGTGCAAAGGGCAGGAAGGGACAGGGTCAAGAGGATATTTGTCCCTGTAAGGAACTTAACACCCTGTAGCTCCTGCGAGAGTTTTAGCTGTCTTACTACATGGTTTTAGTCCACAGAGTTGAGGCACAGGTGTGGATGGAACCTAACACAGACCTCACAGAATCTGAGCGTAATGAAATATGTTCTTCACGTCTCTTCCAAAGTTGCACAAGCTCATTCAAGTCCGTTTTTATTTTAGGGAACAGACATGAGGTGCTGCTCTGCAATGAAAGCAACAGTGTTCAAAGAAATTGTAAAAATGTGTAGGTAGCACACACTGTTTACAAAGTATTGAGTGAAAAGTTAAGTGGTCACATAGATATTTGTTTTTTTTTTAAATAGCCACAGCTGATATCAGTTGATATGTGAAAATTATTGCAAAATGAATATTTTAAGAAAAGGAACTGAGGTGACCGCCAGGACTCAGGAAGTAAGGTTTGAGTTCTATTTTACAGGATGGTTCCCTGATACTATTCAAAAGGCAATTAAGCTGATTGTTTGGGAGTGACACTAAGTACAGCTTGGAGATTACTAGGGTGATCTGACAGTCTGCAAGCCTGGCCATAATATAGATAGCAGAAATTTAGTAAGGACTAGAAAACCAGTATAAAATGGAGGTTTTATTTGTTTATCTTGCTTTGTGTTTTCCCAGCCTTCTGGTAGAAATATGTTGCCCCCCATTCCTGTTTCTATCATTAGATCTAGTTGTCATTACTTGCCCATCGTTTTAGAAGAGTGTTATAATGAGTAATAAACCTTTCTTTGAATCCCCTAACCTTGTGACTGTGTTATCACTCAGTAATTGCAAAACAATGCTGGACTCAGTTCCTCTGACTGGCCTCAAACATTGTTCTATATTACATATAACACTAGTGCCTTAAGCCCTTCAGCAAAACTGAGGTTTTGTGGCAGTGTAAGCAAATTCCCTACCTTCTTGAGTAACCTGCCAGTTCCATTAGGATAGCTGGTTTTAGGCTAGAACAAAGCTGGATGGGACCACCAGTATTAACACACATGGATCGGATAATATAAGCAAATGTATAAAGTATGTGACATGCTGCTAAGTATCTATGTATATCTTTTGTAATATAGTGAAGTGTGTCCAAACAAAATTGCAATAATAGCATGACTTGTCAACTTTAACGTTCTTTTAACAGTTTTTTAAAAATGAAAGGTTATACATCTTTATAGTGGTTTTTAATAGTTATTGGGATTTATTTTTCTTTTCACAACCTGTAATGTCAGGATCTAGTACTGAGGGTCCAGCTATATTGGCCTTATATGAAAAGGAAGTTGTCGCATTCCTCTAAAATTGTGAGATTCAAAGCTACTTTAACTAACTTCTTAAAAACAGCTTTTACCTAAGGATGAACCAGGACTAGAAACAAGTGCATTGCCCACTGAAAAGCAGGAATTGCACAGTTTCCAGTAGCACAGATAATCCATTTCTAGCCTTGTGATATATTAGCCCTTAAACCATGGAAGGAAAGTGGCAGCCACCTGAGGCTGCCCCAGAGGTTTTGCAATGTTAAAACAAGTGTTGGTAGAAATGATTAGCAGACAAGGTAAACGGGAAGCCATCACATGGCCATAAATGCAGTTTGTTGCATGCCTTTATAAGTTATCATGTGATTTCACTGTTTTGTACATGTTTTACAGGTAATATTATCGGTGTTATATGATACTATGTGTTTTATAAACTTTTAAGAATACTTATAAGCTTATTCTCTAATATGTACCTGCAAAATACATTGAAAGGCTGTATTCGTAAGACACTACAAAAATCCCTGATTAGGAAGAGAAGGTGGGATTTTCAGAAGTGCCTAGAGCTTAGATGACTAACACACACAGGTGCTTTTGAACATCCCAGCCAGAATCTGTCAGTTTAACCAAATTATTTTTTTGCTATTCTTTTATTTCTGCAGCATATAGCGATTTGGGGTATTATATTATTAACAAGCTGCACCATGTGGATGAATCAGTGGGAAGTAAAACTAGAAGGGCCTTCCTTTATCTTGCTGCCTTCCCTTTTATGGATGCCATGGTGAGTGTCTGGCTCAGAACTGAATTTTAATTGTCACTTCTCTCTGATGTTCCCAGCTTATAAAACCCAACTATTTGACAGGTATTTGGAGGTGCATTAAAGGAGAGCTTGCCAACGCAAATAATTCCTCTGCTCTGTTAAAGATTTTGCAGATGATGCTACTGTTGTATACCTGCACCCCAGTCACTTTCTCCAAATAACTAAGTATGAAAAGAAGTGGCATCAGTGAGTTACTTTTTAAAGGCAGGATTTTGTTGCAATATTCAGTATACCCATTGGCCAGTGAGATCAGAGCTACATTTTGTACACCGTGAAAGCTGGTGAATAAAAAGAAAACCTATTACTTGGATTTGTTAGAACTCTAACTCCACCCCTACACCAGGAATAAAGACTGCTTCTCATTACTGTATTCCCTTCTCAGCAGCTACTGTACAGTCATTTAAACTGATCCTCGCTCTCAGCCCTGGCAAAGAGTTAAAAGCTACAGTTTCTTCTCTGGGTTATTGGCCTAGATTTGTTCAGATTCACATGGGAGGCTGACTCAGATGTAGGAAAGAGTTTCATAAATGGTTTGTGTAAAGTTTAGCTGTAAGAAAGTAGCCAGGGTCTAAACCTGAACCTAATAGATGGATCCATGTTAGTCATTTTCTAAACAAAGTTCTGTCCTTTACAGGCTTGGACCCATGCTGGCATTCTGTTGAAACACAAACACAGTTTCCTTGTGGGATGTGCCTCCATCTCAGATGTCATAGCTCAGGTAATGACTCATCTCAACAACAGTTGTGCCTTCTGCACTATGGGCCAGATCATGGCCCACGATATGGAGCTCTGTAGCTGTTCTAAACAAGCATTTGAGGTTTCCCCCGGCACGTCAAAACTTCTCACTGGCTTACAACCTGCTTTACACCTTCCTCCCAGCATGCTGGCGGAGGTGGGGTTGTACCTGGAGCGTGCTGTACTTTGGCAGTCCACACTGCATAGAGGCCCCTTGGTGGCAGTTGTAGCTGAGGCTGCTTTCGCTTCCACACAAGTCAGGTATCTCCAGGAATGGGGAACCAGGATAGCTTGGTTTAATGCAATGTCCCACTGCAGCTATGCCCTTCCTGAAAGGACAGGAGTTCAGTGAAACACAATGGCTACCACATGTTCCAGGATTAAGTACCTTTAGACAAATGTAAGTAAAGATTTTAAGCTCTTTGGGGGAGGGACTGTCTTTTACCATATTTTGTAAAGCACCTAGCATAATAGGGCTGAAATCCTGAGTGGGGCCTCGAGACTATATGACAATAGAAATACATATTTGATTCCTCAGTTCTCCCTTCATCCCTCAGCTATGCACTTGTTGATTAACTTGGTGAAATTCCAGCCATACTGCAATAACATATGCTGTCTCCCGAGCGTGAGGACAGCTCAGCAAGCAATATTCTTGTTAAAGGCCCTGAATGTTTCATGTTGAAAACTGCAGTCAGAACTTAGCTGAACCACTTTGGTGCTGCAGTGCATTATTAGGAAGGGTCCTGCATTGTTTCAACTTCCATTACCTGAGTGATGTGTTAAACGTATGTCCCCTTCATTCTGCACTTTACTAGACATCCATTGTGGAAAGTCATTTAAATTCATATTTGATATCAAGTACCAATATTGCGGTTCTCATTTTTAAAGCGCTTAAACTTTTACACAAATTTAGCTTCACAGCACCGGGTACCTAGGCCAGTCCTTGTCATCCTCATTTAGTGGTGAGGGAGGTGAAGGCAGAGACGGAGCATGTGACTTGTGCAAGGTCAGAGGGAATCAGAATTCAAGAGCTCTGGGCTCCGAATCCTTCATTCAGTTCTCTAGGTCACCTTCCCTCTATTAAGTAAAAACAATTGTATGTTGAAGGGTTAAACCTTGTGGTCTGTTACCCTATGATAGATACTCATTTTTGCACTGTATACCACGTAGAGCAAAATCTCTGCAATTAATATAAGTTAGAAGTAATTATAACAAGCTAACTTAATACCAAAGAAATCCACTTAATGGGTCTGACTCTCATCTCACTCTAGAGTGACCCTGAAAGTCAGTGGTATAAAATTGTGGTATGAAAACAGAATATAGCCTGCTAGGCCTCATTCTCCATGGTTTTGCATCTTGTCTAGTCATTCAGACCTGAACAAAGAGATTATAACACCACCATCTTAATCTGGCAGTGTTTTAGATACATACACTTTGCGCAAGGGCAAGTTGACTAAACAAGGTGTAAGGCTATTGAAAATGAAGTCCACAATATCTCCTCTTTCCATAGCAGAATACGTATGGGACAAGAGCATTTCCAGAAGGGCAAAATCTCTGACCACTGGACTTCCCTGCATCAGTTGACACTAGCAAAGTGAACATAAGCAGTAGTAACACCTGTTTAATAAGAATTTTGTTACCCGTAGTCCTGAAGATGTGATTGATGGTTTTGGTCCTGAGCGTTTAATTCTTTCCTCTCTTGAGCACTTTCTGGATGAGCAACTTTATTGAAAAAATTTCCTATGTAGCATCCTAAATCAATTGTTTTGCAATCCTCCTATAAACAGCATTACCAGCCTTGTAAATACAGGTATTTATTTCTTTTTAAAGCAAGACATACACTAGGTGTAATCACTGTCTGCACACAATATAAAACCAATGAGAGAAGGATGTATTTAGTACTACAGAACTATGTATTTAGTAAGCAAACCCAACACCATGTGTTCGTTCAGAACTCACTGTAGTCCCAGCCCCTGCCAATAGAGTCATTTTCAGTTCTTTCATTCACAGAACCCCACGTTAAGCAGGCTTCCCAATTTTCCCCATTGGAAACATCTGGAATTTAACTGGGATGCTCAGGCTCTGTGATAAATGTGAAAGAGTTAAAGTTATCTTAAATGCTAAAATCCAGGAAGTGTAATGGGGTTGATTCTCACCATAATCGGCTGTATTCCTGGGATTTGGTATTCAGTATTAAAGTTTACCAGTTAGAATTATGCCAAGGCTGAGCCCTGGTAGTCCAAGAGAAAGCCCAGCTATCTTGCTTGAAGCCAGTGCAAAGTTAGAATTGAAGTGGGATTTCCTTCTAACCACTGAGTTTTAAATACTGAAAAATCATATTTGACTTTCTTAAAGAGTCAAAGTCAGTGTTGTTCTTTTTAATCTGACTTTCAAAAAAGAGACACTTAGAAATTGATATTGTAAGCATACCCACTATCAAAAAGGGTCAACACCATGTGGAATTGGTTAGGCTGCTGGCCCCCTGGAACTTACTACCAACACCAAGAGTAAATACATGCAAACATACTCATCCTTGTGGTTGCCTGTCCTGCACCTGACCCCGTTACCAGTACTTTGTTCACCTATAGCCTGGTGTCAAATCTTGAATGTGAATTCTCTGGGACAAGGACTGTCTTTGTTCTACTCGTTTGTACAGCGCCTCCTGCAGTGGGGAGCTAATCCCTGACTAGGGCCTCTGGGCACTTCCACAATGTAGTCTGCATCAGTGTGGCAGTGTCAGAGATCGATTGGTCTTGGGTACAACAGGAAATACTGGGCCCTTTATTTAAAATGGAAAACCCCTAACCTGTCTACTTTTTTTTTCTTCTTTTCTCTTTTAGGTTGTTTTTGTAGCCATTCTGCTTCACAGTCACTTGGAATGCAAAGAGCCTCTCCTTATCCCAATCTTATCCTTGTACATGGGAGCACTGGTCCGATGTACCACCTTATGCCTGGGCTACTACAGGAATATACACGACATTATTCCTGACAGCAGTGGGCCTGAGATGGGGGTATGTCTTGATGCCTGGTAGGACTTACTGTGCAATCAGGTTAGCTAGTATTGATGAGGATTGTAAGCTCTCTGTCCCTCAGGAAAAAAAGCACATAACACTTAGTTTCAAACGTACCCTTGTGCATACCAATTCAATGACCATGTACATGGCAGCTAACCGACAGTCTCCTGTGTGAGAGCAGTACAGCGTATCCTTATGTCAGTACCTCTGTGGCTGTGCTAAGCATATTCCCGCAAATGTTATATTAGTATTTAGGATCATCAGCACAGCAAATGCTACAAGGATGACATTGGAAACTGACATTCTGAGAGATTCCTCCCTGTGCGAGGAAGCTATGTGTCAGAACACCTCTTTTTTTTTTCCCTTGAATGTCTTGCAGTAATTCACAAATCCCTCAGTGCAGATCAATGCCTTTATAACTGGTTGCCAGGACAAATTATGCAAATACCTTGTACATCAATTATTCAGATCTAGTAGGGCTGTTAAGAATGCACAGCTACCTTTAATTCTGTATTGCTAATGTGGGAGATTGCATTTTCATGTGGCATTCCTCTCTTAGGCTCTGGCGTGCTTTTGAATTTGGTGAGTCAGCTGATGGGTGGGAAAAGTGAGAAAAATCCTTTGGTTGTGCTTTTGGTTCTGTCCTGCCTATTTGTTTCAAAAGGGACTTTGTTTCTCTTACGCTTCAGGGAGATGCTACAATTAGGAAGATGCTGAGTTTTTGGTGGCCTTTGGCATTAATTTTGGCAACTCAGCGAATCAGTAGACCCATTGTCAACCTTTTTGTGTCCCGGGACCTGGGCGGCAGCTCTGCAGCCACAGAGGTATGTGAATCCCTGGGAAGCTGGGTGCCATTCTGTACTGAAATGTTTCATCGTTGTACTGCATTCCACACACAAAAGAAGTCTTCCTTGCTTACGTTCGCTAAGGAAGCAGGGTGTTCATTCCCTTCCATATAAAGCACCTCCTGGTGTGTTTTCCCCTCATCTGTAGGAACAGGGGAAAGTGGTCTCAAATGCTAAGTGTTCATTTTTCCCAGGATGCTAAAAGCAAGCAGAAGACATTGGCCTAATTTCTGCCTCTTAACATGAAGCCTCTTGTCCTTTGGTCAGCCCTCTTGTCCCACTTACATCCCACTCTAAACAATGTCTTATCAAATGCATCATGGGACCACAGATTCCATTCAAGTATCCTGGGGTTTCAAGATTTGCATAGTGATGGGCAATGCAAACCCCAGAGCCTGGTGAATGCAGGATAGTTGTCTGGGGTCTCATTCCCCATTGTGTTGCCTCTTGCGTATTTATTTACAGCTGTGCAAAGCGATGTGATGCATTACCATCAGGACTTGTTAACTTTTTTGCAAGGTTGTAAGTGAGTGTATGAGAGATAAGGCATGGAAGAATCAGGCCCCTAGCTGGGATGTGAGTGCGTGGGTTGTTTCACATATGCATACGTACATACCTGCCTACCTCTTGGGCACTTTCTAAACTGGTTGAAGTAGGGTCCCAAAGGCGAGTTCTTGGGTCCGTTGTCCCAAAGATGTGTCCTGCTTAACATCTTGAAGGTACCAGTCCTTTTGTCTCTGTTAAGTGCTCACTTTCTGAAATACTCATCAGAGGTGCAATTCAAGCAGTCCACAGAGACACTGGTTTCTTGTAACTACAACACAAAATCCTGTGCTTACAGAAACTGTGCATCTTTATATGGTCCTTCCCCCATTTAAATCACTGGGATTTTTGCCATTGATTTCAATGGGAGGAGGATTATGGTTTTTTGTGATTTCCTTTCCTTTTTTTCAATAAGGGGGAAAAAAACCCAGGAAACTAAATGCAGACTCCTACCTTTCTGAAATGTGAAGGATTTACAGAAAGTCCTAATGTTAAGGTTTTCACAGACATAGTAACATGGCCCTGTTGGACATATATATTGGTGGGATAAATCCCATGACTGGAATATTGGTATAGAGGGGTATAGCTTGTTCAGGAAGGACGGGAGGGGGGTGGGAGGGAAAGGAATGAGGTATCGCTGTATACATCAAGAATATATATACGTTTTCTGAGATCCAGAAGGAGGTGAGAGGAAGACCAGTTGAAAGTTTCTGGGTGAAGATGAAAGGGGAAAAGAAACATGGATGATGTCATGGTAGGGGTCTACTATAGATGAAAATCGGAAGGAGAGGTGGATGTTATAAGGACAAGGAGGTGGATGTAATAAGGACAAGAAACAGATTCTATGTTCCTTGTGCACCCAGTGGGTTTTCCATGAAATCAAGTCATGCAGGATTAGCCCCATAAGCCTTTTCTGATTCCTCTTTTAGGAGACCAAAACACTGAGGATATGTCTACGCAGCAAAGGAAAACCTGCAGCTGGCCCATGTCAGCTGACTCAGGCTTGCGGGACTCGGGCTGCGGGGCTGTTTTCACTGCAGCGTAGGCTTCTGAGCTTGGACTGAAGCCTGAGCTCTGGGAACCTCCCACCTCACAGGGTCCTACAGCCTGAGCCCAGAAGTCTACACAGCGGTGAAACAGCCTCGCAGCCTGAACCCCATGAGCCCGAGTCAGCTGGCCCAGGCCATCTGTGGGTGTCTAATTGCTGTGAAGACAAACCCTGAGATAGCAATAGTACAGACCAAAGAAGTATTTCTCTTCCACTAATGATCCATCCCCAACGGAGTCTAAATTTAGTTGAATCATAACAAGACAAGAAAGGCCTGATCCTGCAGACCCCATACAGTCAAACTCTTGGAGTGTGAATAGTGAAGTTATCAAGTTCTCAGGTGATTCACAGCACTGACACATATATTGGCTCTGTGGAAGAGGAAAGTTACAGGGACAGTTTGCTAGTTTCAAGTCAGCATTAGAAGGAGCCTAAAGAGAATCTCCCTAAACTGTCTTCCCATGTGAACCAAGATACATCAGTTGAGAAGGGTAGGACTGAAATGATGGACATGTTTACTGCCCCATCTTATCTAGGCCAGCAGTGGCCACATCAGTGTTTGGAAAATCTCACCAGCCTCCATGGGGGGGTGGGAAAGGCAGTTTCAATGTTTGAAAATGTTTCCTTGATGTATAATTTGACTTTTTCGTCAGGAAAGAAGAAAACGTAAACAGCAGCAGCACAAAGCAATCTTAAAATCGGTTGAGATGTTAGGTTTTTTTGTATCGCATTTATGTAAATGGTACTTGCAAAAGTACTAGAGGACTTAGTTTTCTTAGATTTCAGGTAATGAGCTGAAACAATGATCTAGGATTATTTTTGTCTGATCTCAATTGATTAGTACAGAAGTAGGCAGAGTTTTCTTCGTCTCTAGGGTCCCTCTAGCCCAAAACAGTCAATCTGGCATCCAAAGTGAGTCAGTCTGCAGGCTTTCAAATTACATTGCTGTAGTTCTTTTTAATTAAATAATTTTATGTTTCCACTGTTTTACTTATGAATTTATTAAAACAAAATTGTATGAAAAAGTTAAGATCATGGAATACAATTAATAGAAAAATCAGTGTACTCTAGTGCAGGGTATTTAAGCCTCACTAGATCAAATAATTAATCAACACAGTAGAAGGAATAAAGGGAAAAATCAACTGATTGACGAGCAAATAAACAGTTTAAAAATCTAAAATATAATCAGAGAGTACAATTGTGATGGTAAAACCTCACAGTTAAGTCATATAGCTTCACCCATGTTGAATTTTCCCTGAGTCTGAAATGCATCATAGAATAACTGTTTCTATGATTGTTTTCCTGATGTAATGATTGCCCTTTGGTTGCCTTTCTCTTGTTGCACTGAGGTCAATAGTAACTGAAAATGGATAAAAAAGTTAGTTTGTTTATGCTGTCTGAAGATTTGAAGTGTAAGTATGTTCTCTTTTCTCCTGTTGTAGGCTGTGGCAATTCTGACAGCTACATACCCTGTGGGACACATGCCGTACGGCTGGTTGACAGAAATTCGAGCCGTGTATCCTGCTTTTGACAAGGTGAGTATTTGTATTGTATGATGATACTAAATACTTTGTAGTCCTGTTTCACATTCATGGTAGTTCTAGACCCAATTTCCTTTGATATACACCACTGTAAATTAAGGATGGTTAGCAGAAGGCAGAAGAGTTACACCAGTGTAAAAGGTGCGTAAGGGAAGAAGACTCATACACTAATCTCCATATTTTCCATTCCTCCTTAACTGCGTGTGTGTGTGTGTGTGTATATGTATGTATATAAAACATGTAAGAATGACCATACTGAGTCACATCAATGGTCTATCTAGCCCAGTATCATGTCTTCCAACAGCAGCCAGTGCCAGATGCTTCTAGCATTTGGAGGTTTAAGCACACCCAAATCATGGGATTGGATCTCTGACGGTCTTAATTTTTTTTAACCCAGTAATACTTTTGGCCTTCACAACATTGTGTGGCAATAACTTCCACAGGTTGACTGTGCGTTGTTTGATGTAAACCTGATGCCTATTAATTTCATTGGGTGTCCCCTGGTTCTTGTGTTATGTGAATGGATAAATAACACTTCCTTATTCACTTTTAGATCACTTTTAGATAGATTTTTAGACCTCTATCGTATCCCTCCTTTAGTCGTCTCTTTTCTAAAATGAACAGCCCCAGTCTTTTTAATCTCTCCTCATATGGAAGCCGTTCCATCCCCCTAATAATTTTTGTTGCCCTTCTCTGCCCCTTTTCCAATTCTAATACATATTTTTTGAGATGGAGTGACCAGAACTGCATTCAGTATTCAAGGTGTGGGAGGTCCCATGGATTTATATAGTGGCATTGTGATATTTTCTATCTCTTAATGGTTCCTAACATTGTTAGCTTTTTTGACTGCTGCTGCACATTGAGTGGATGTGTTCAGAGAACTATCCATGATGACTCCAGATCTTTCTTGAGTGGTAACAGCTAATTATAGCTAGGATTATTTTTTCCAATGTGTATTACTTTGCCCTTATCAACACTGAATTTCATCTGCCTTTTTTTTTCATCCAGTCACCCAATTTTGTGAGACTCCTTTGTAACTCTTCACAATCATCTTTGAACTTAACTACCTTGAGTTGTTTCATCTGCAAATTTTGCCACCTCAAGAGTTCACCCCCTATTCCACGTGTGTGTATTTATATTAGAGAGAAAGAGTGAGCGCGCACCGGGATGGCTCAGGCCATGTTGAATTAGTTGATTGATGTATTTTTGGTCCTCTATTTTTATTTTTTGTCTCTATAATGTATTTTTTAACATTTTAGATGATCCTAAACTCTGAATTAGCATTAGTTTTGCCTTTTCGTAATTTCAAGTATTTGTCTTATCTCTAGTTTTAATTTACCTCTCAATTTCCTGGGTTTGAGGTTCTGGGTGTTTTTTGTTTGTTTTGAATATAGATAACTGCCGTATTTGTAAAGTTTTTAAAAACTTCAGTGGTAGCTCCAGTTTAATTTAGCTATTTCCCTGATGAAGAACATCTTCATGAAATATCCAGCAGCTAAGGAACTCAAGTCTCATCTTCAAAGTTAGGCTGTTCTCTGGACACTACATTGTTTCCGCAGACTGGATTAGCTTAACTTGCTCATATTAAATGTCAAACAAAGGTTACTTCATAGGCTAAAACAAGCAGACATTCCATATATTATTTCTATACTATGGACTTAACCGATCAAGGTGAATGAGAATTTTCATGGGAGCTCAGCAAGTTACATAAGGACTCCAGGACTGCTCCTGGAATAGATTTGAGGAAACAGAACAAAAAAGCCCCTTGGTATTTTAGTCTGAATTACATTTTGCTCTGACTTGGTACTAGTAACAGCCTACATACCCACACCAACACTTAATTTACATGATGACAGGTAACCGCTATGATGATCGAAATCAGATACCCAACCCCTCCATTCCCCAACTGCTTATACACTCCTGAATTCCTTTGGTCCCAATCCTGGGTGAATAAACACTTTTGTGTGTGGAGGCATGTATGCACTTACACAGATGTAAGTAATCAAGCCCTATTTGTTTTTGTCCACCACACTTCCATCCAATTTTTAAAATAAGCAGTCAGTCACAATTGTTAACTTTGTTTATATGAGGACAAGACTCTCATGCCAACTAAAGTTCAATATGTAGACTTATGCAGGGACATCCTGCTGAATATAGACTAGAATATGAAAATAGGGTAGCATCTTTGTTAGAGACACCTAACGGTACTCTGGATCAGCAACAACAAAATAAATAAACTGCAGACCAGAGTGGATTAGAACAAGGGTTGTGTAACTTGTTAACACTCAGTGCAGATATGGTGAAACTCATTGTTTCAGTGTACTGCGTGTGCAAGTTACAATAATGAGAAGATATGGAGTCTCCCCATACAAGGCCAAATCCTGGTTCCACTAAACTTGCTAAGAGGCTTGCTATTGACTACAGTGGGAACACGATTTGGGCAATAGTGAGCTTTCATTTTCTAGAAAAAACTTCACCATTCAATAATTTCATTAATGATTTGAACAGTCATAGGTGGAGTGGAAAATAGGCTTCTAAAATCTACAGAGGACACCAAGCTGGGAGGAGTTGTAAGTACTTTGGAGGACAGGATTAGAGTCCAAAAGGATCTTGACAAATTGGAGAATTGCTCTGAAATCAACAAGATGAAATTCAGGAAAAACCAATGCAAAGTATTACACTTAGGAAGGAAAAAATCAAATGCACAACTACAGAATGGGAAATAACTGCAAGAAAGAATTTGGGGTTTATAGTGTATCAAAACTGAATATGAGTCAATAATGTGATACAGTTGCAAAAAAGCCAAAAATACAATTCTTGGCTGTATTAACATGAGTGTTGAATGTCGGGTAAGGGAGGTAATTCTTTCTTTGTACGCAGAACTGGTGAGGCCTCAGCTGGAGTACAGTGACCAGTTTTGAGCACCACAACTTTAAGAAAGATGTGGAAAAATTGGTGAGAATCCAGAGGAGAGCAACAAAAATAATAAAAAGTTTAGAAAGCTGAACCTATGGGAAAGGTTAAAAAAAATTCGGCATGTTTAATTTTGAGAAGAAAAGACTGAGTGGGGCTTGAGAACAGTCTTAAAATATGTTAAGGGATGTTGCTGAGAGAAGAATGATCAGTTGTTCTCCATGTCCACCTAGGGTAGGACAAGAAGTAATGGGCTTAATCTGCAGCAAAGGAGATTTAGGTTACAAATTAGGAAAAACTTTCTAACTATAAGGGTAGTCAAGTTCTGGAATAGGTTACCAAGGGAGATTGTGGAATCCCCATCTCATAAAAACAGCCCTACTGGCTCAGACCAAAGGTCCATCTAGTCCAGTATTCTGTTTTCCAACAGTGGCCAATGCCAGGTGCCCCAGAGGGAATGAACAGAACAGGCAATCATCAAGTGATCCATTCCCTGTCGCCCATTCCCAGCTTCTGGCAAACAGAGGTTAGGGACACCATCCCTTCCCCTCCTGGCTAATAGCCAATGAGGGATTTATTCTCCATGAATTTAGCAAGGTCTTTTTTGAATCCTGTTATAGTCTTGGCCTTCACAACATCCTCTGGCAAAGAGTTCCACAGGTTGACTGGGTCACTGGAGGTTTTAAGAAGAGGTTAGACAAACACCTGTTGGAGATGGTCTAAATTCACTTGGTCCTGTCTCAGTATGGGGTGCTGGATTAGATTACCTCTCAAGATATCTTCCAGCCCTACATTTTTATGATTCTATAACATTACTTTTATTTGATAAAATTGAGAGTCAACAGTTCAAGTAGAAGCTAGTATGATTTGTCACAGCCAGCAGGTGGTATCATGTGGGGAAGGAGTTAGGATAGGAATCAAACAGGTATGATCTAATTGCAAAGTAAATCTAGGGTTGAGATTTATACTGTTGAAGAGCAAGGTGGCATGACACAGGCTGGGTATAGAGGAGCCATTATGAAAAAAACCAAAACAAAAAAAAACCTGTTCTCCGGCTGCGAATGCTTCAGCTATTGTTCTTGTTTGTTTTTTGGCTGTTATCACACACACACACACACACACACACACACACTCCCTCTCCCTCTCCCTCTCCATCTCCCTCTCCCTCTCCCTCCGGAAGGTCAAGAAAAATAATTGTTTTATTCCTGTTCATATTCATGCACCTGTTGGAAGCTATTGTTTCTTAAGATAAAGCTTTCTCCAATGTATCCAACCAGAACCTCTTATCATTCAGAATCCTTCTAAAAGCTCACCTGTAATTTTCAGACCTTTCAAATGGGTTGCAGCTGCTCTGTGTGTGAAGTGGACTATGTCACAAGGAAAGTGACTGACTCCAGTCTTGCAAGGAAAGGGACACTATCCCTCCTGATGTCCCTCTTTGCAAGATTTCATGGAGCAGCTCTGGTTCAGCTTTTCTCCCTGGATCCCATTTATAAAAGAGACAACACTGAAATTGGAGATCAGATTCTGATCTATAGAAGAACTTGGTATTAGCTAAAATATGGGGCATCTAAGGTCTTGTCTACACAGAGCAGCAATATGCACTATGGGGTATGATTTCTAAAGTCCACTAAATTAAGCTGTGCATTAAATAGTCTGTGTACACACTGCTAGTGCCCATTAATGTTCTCTGGTGTACTTTAATGTAGTTCTGCCCTACTTGTAGAAGTGTAGTCTTAAGAAAACCATGTTCAGAGATCCATCAGTGCTCAAAGAGGACAGCTTATACTGTACAAAGCAACTTCAGATTTTTTTTTTTACTGGCATCTTCCATACGCACAAATTCAGAGTCATAGAATTTAATTCCAGAAGAGACCATCCAGTTCATCCAGCCTGACATCCTGTATAGCACAGGTAACCAGCACCTGCACACTAACCCATTTAGACCAAAAATTAGACCAAAGTATTACAGCCCTTAGGAGCCTAGACTATTTTGTGTCACAGGCAGAGAATAGAAGGAACCAAGGTGCACCAATGCCTGAGGCCCTTGTAATGGCAGGGAAATTATTAGATGAAAGATACACAGATAGTCCTGGCAAGTGACTGACACCTTCATGGTACAGAGGAAGGTGGGAAAAGGGCACTGTCAGTCTGACCTGAGGGAAAATCCCTTCCTGGCCCAACATGTGGTGATCAGTTAGATCCTGAGCATGTGAGCAAGAACCAGCCACCCAAGCACTTGTGAGAGAGAGAGAATGCTCGGTGCCACCTTAGAGTCCTCGCCCTCCCTGTCCAATTCCCATCTCCAGCTGTGGCCATCTCTGACGCCTCAGAGGAAGCATACATTGGGGATAGGGAAGAAGGAATCCCTTCCTGATCCTTCCAGGTGGCCAGCTGAAATCCCAAAGCATGAGCTTTTAGGAACATGAGATATAAACTGGAAGTGAGCCCCATCACTGCTGCACTCTGCCCCCTACCATCAAAAGCAAACCCATCGTACAGTTACACTCATTTTCATTTGCCCAGCTCTTCCTCAGGAGTTATGGGGGCAAACAACTATTGGGAGGCTGTTCCAGAGCATTACCCTTCTGATGGCTTGAAGTGGTTTTGTACAAATTGCCAATTTGTATCTGGGCACCAAAGTTGAGCATCCCAATACAGAATGGGGTTCCGTAAGTTATGTAATCACTTGTGAAAGTTCTGAGTTTGAGTTTTGTACAAAAGCTCGTGAAATAGTCAGTGTGCTTTTAATCTGTCCCATATTCCTGTCTGGCACTCCCCCGGATGGGTTTGCACAAATTCCGACTTCTCAGATTAGGTTTAGCAAGCTGTCCATACCAGGTGACTGCCAGTTTGATATTCTTCTGCTTAAACTACATCAAGGCTGAGTAAATATCGCACTGCATCAGAGTTCTTATCACTTCTGGTGCCTACCCATGTATCTTAAACAGCCAAGTAGTCACTCCAATAGATGACTCTGCAGCCACTGTTCTAGGCCCTGCTTCTGGGTTTCTGTGCTCCCCTGTCATGGCTCATTTAGGTAGTTTATCATAAGGATGTGTTCCCAGTCAGTAGTATGAAATCTTTAGCTTCATTTGTTGGTGTTAGGTGCTTTGGGGAACGAATGGGGGTTGTTTTTTTAAGCACACCTGCCACTGCAATGTGAGTCCTTTTCAGAATGGACGATCTAGCTGTCTAATTACGTACAGTTCATCAAACTTAATTAGCAGCGCCAGGTGTTCCTAGATCTTTGTTTATATTAGTCACTCTCTGGCTAATTGGATCTGTATTGAGACGGGGTGGTTGCACTGCTGTGTATATGCTGTGCCACTTTGTGTTGATGTGGGGGCTGGGGACGAAGGGAAGATAACATTTTTCCTAGCTATGATCGCATCCTTACAAGCTTTAAGCAAAGACAGCCAACACCACACCAGTATCCTTTAGAAAGAATCGTTAAAACTTTTGAGCAGGCATTACTGCTTGGCAGACTGAGGCAATTAGTAAACTCTGTGAGAGACCAGTTGAACAATGATTGTCAGTTCACATGGAAAAATATTCTGTGGCTTGTGCAAGTGTCCTGTTTGGAAGCTAACTAAATTTAAAAAAAAAAAAAAAAAAAAAAGTAAGAACTGTGCACACAGAGAGTGAGATTCCCCCTATGACCTTGGTACTGTCCGCTCCATAGCAGTCTGGAGCCATGTTAATGCTTGTTATCTTTCTCTCTCTCTCACCCTAGAATAATCCCAGCAATAAACTGGTGAACACCAGCAACACAGTCACAGCAACGCATATCAAGAAGTTCACTTTTGTCTGCATGGCTCTGTCGTTAACGGTAAGGAATCACTTGTCAACTCTTTTTAGTTTCAATCTAAAGCAAAAAATTACTGCACACGTGTGAAGCTGCAAACACCAAATTCAGATTACCAGAATCTAATCAACATACTTTTGGCATTATTCGCTGTGCCTATGAAGCTTATGGTAGTTTCATCTTCTAAAATAGCCTGTGTGGAAGTAACAGTGGGGCAGAGGGGTTCTGCTTCTTTTTGCTACTCTTCTCTTATTTGTTTTGAGTAAATCAAGTGGGTAACTTACATGCCTTAAAACCTTTTTGTTGCAATATATGTTTTATTTCTTCATGTTTTATTGGCACAGCTATAGCACTCACCAGTTTTTGTTTTGAAATAAGTCTGCAGAGATAGGGAAAGGACAAAGGTTCTGCATTTCTTCCAGAGAACAATCATTAGATTCTCATTCACCCAAGCTGGAATGTGAAACAGCTGATCCCCTGCACCCATAGTTTTAGCTTGAATAAGACTGAGGACCAAATTCTGGAATCTCTGGTAGCCATATTGATGAAATGTGAGCTCACCATGACAAAGTAACTCAGTTTCCCTAATTAATATACTTAGTTACTCTATCTTCGATGTACATAAAAGATGAGCTCCCCTGGTTCAACATTTACTACTCAAACCCTGCATATTGGAAAAGATTTTTGTGGGGTATGAGGGCTCAGTGTTTTTCATTGTTGCACTTTTCCCTTATTGATCTGCATTTCCATTCAGGTTCTGCTTTAAGCTTTCTGTTACTTGTTGTCTGTCTTAACAGTGGGCACTTTTTAAAAACGCAACAACTTGCAGTTTTTACATACAATATCATGGGATTTTTTTTTATTTGATTTGTGGATGCAAGTGATTTGTGCCCAAAGGTAATCAAGTTGTTTCATTGTCAGAATCCTACTATTGAAGGCTGCTGGTTGTTGTGCACACTAAGAACTGTACAACTGCAGCTGCAAAACTACAAATAGACTGTTTCTCAAAATTTAGCTCTTAAGGTGCATGGACAGTGATAAAATAGTAATAAAAATGGCACCAGTCAGCTGTCTCTCTATCTGCATATTCATGTGTGCTCCTATGAGTTTGTGGTTTGTGAATGTAGCAGAATGCTGAATCACTGAAGATATGTTGATAGCACTCTTTGGAGTCAGCAGCTGTTGCCTGGGTGACCCCTGTTTATTTACTGCTCACTGTTAAATTTTAAAGTGGAAAAATAATCACATGAGAGAGAGAGAGGATTTGAGTTTCAGGGTTTTGGTTTGTGTTACATCATGCCTTTCCACGGAGTAAATACTGATAGTAACATCACAGGCCTGTAACTTGACCCCCGCCCCTCCACCTTCCCCCTCCCAAACCCAAGCTAACTCAACTAGAAATGTCTCCAAATCTTGTCTTGGGGTTGGGCTTTGGCAGCTGAGCCTGTTCCAGACAAAGCTTTGCTTGATGAGTCTCTTAGCTTGCCTTCTGTAGAAGGGGAACTATTTTCTGAACCCACATCATCCCAGAAATGACCAGCATACCAGTGTGTACAACATATCTTTTGTAAAACCATTCTTTCTGCCCTTTTTCCTTCATCATATTTCGAGGACAATTCTCTTTCCTTATTTTGAAGAGGAAAATGGACTCCCAGCCAAGAGAGTAACACAACCTTCGACACAGACTTCAGTATCAAAGCAAGTGGTGAAGAGGATGGTCATGGTAAATGCAACTACTGTACTGGAATATGATGAAGGAAGTGTTTACACTAATGCTCAGCGTACTCTTGGGCTTGTGCAACCATGCATGGGCATGATTGTTACTAGCAGGTTTGAAATACAAGCACACTCTCCCCGATGGGCACAGAAAGCCATGTTGTGCAACGTGCACGCTAGCTCAACAGTGTTACAGAAAACCTACAGGATTTCTCACAGAAAATCTTTGCCTACATGGAAAGGGATCTGCTACAGCTGTTTTTGGATGTTGCTGATGCTGGCTTGGCTTCAGCTGTGATGCAGGGAGTACCTAAAACTATACACACACTATACTCAGGTTTTACTGGCACCTTAGGTACCCTTTCTGTTCTTTGGAGGAATCAGCTTCTTTTGGACTCTCCTTTCAAAATGTCTGGGCATTCCAATTTGCAGTTAATTAACAGTGGATGCTACAATTTGTTCTGACTAAGAGGTCTTGGGCCAGTTGCTGGTTACACTCCTTGTTGTCTTTTGCCATCACAAGTTTCTAGGCTCCACCCTCTTGGCTGAAGCACACGTGACTTGACGATATGGGAAATAGTTTTACATAGAGCCAAGTCTTCCCTAGAGCCAGTCGTTCCAGCACACTAACCTTTACAAATGGTTATTGTCACAGCATTTCTGTGAAGTAGGTAAGGTATTCTTTGCTTCATTTCACAGATGGCAAAACTGTGACCGAGAAGTGAAACGGCTCACTGAGTCAGTGGCCAAACTGGAATCAAAGCTCAGTAGTTTGTCTCCCAGATCTGTGCCCAGGCCACACTTCGGTCTCTCTCACAATTTAGGTGCAATGCTATTAAGAGTCTCTAAGTTATTACTCCAAACAGCTTGTTAGTGATGACAGGCTTTTGGCTTTGTTTGATTGGCCTCAGGTTGGCTGCTTCTCGGATCTCTCATGTTGTGTCCCCTTTATTGCTCAGGGCTTTCTCTGGATATTCTTGCTCTAACTTCTCCCAAGTCCAAGGTGACACATTGTCCTGCAGCAAAGGCCCAGCAGGGAGCTAGACCCTCCTGCAGCGCTCTCTCTGACTCAGTGGAGTCACTTCTCAGGAATCCTTTCCTCTTCCCAGATTGCAGCACTTGTGTTTCAGCACTCAAGCCTTCATGTAAACTGATTATTTTCTTAACCCTCTTAAGCATTTTTCAGCTTACAAAGGTTCTGGTAAATCCTGAGCTTCTCGCATTACCAGCACCACCCTGCACAGAGCTATTTTTAATCTTCTGATTAGGCTTTTCTTTTATAGCTTTCCAGACTATTTTTACATGCTTGAACCTATCTCCCTCTACTCAGTTGGCACCATTTTTTCATAAGCTCATGTTAGGAAACCCATTTGTCTAGAAGTACCCAGAACAGTCCATTTCCATAGCTTTTCTTGACTGTTTTCATTTGTGCAGCATTGCCTAGGATCATTCACAAATAAACCCAATCAAAAAGTAGAACCATTAGTAGAGTGCATTTCCTAGTTAGTCCCTCTTGTCTGCCATACTATTTGCTGGGAAAGTCTGTCTATCCAGGGCTAAACTATAGAAAGCCAGCTTACAGGCCTGATTCAATTCAGGGGTTTGATCCTGCAAACATGTGCACATAGGACTTTAGTAGGACTTAATGTGAAGAAAGTTATTTATATAGTTTTTAAGTATATTTGTATGTATTTAAGTAGTTGTAGGGTTGAACTCCAAATTTGCATCTGGTGCAGCCAATTCAAAGAGCTACAGTAGCTGTTCCTTTATCTGAGGAAGAGCTGTTTCCATCACCATTAGTAACTGCTCTGTTCTCCTGGACCATCCCTACTGCAATATATTGAGTCTAATGGGATCACTGTCCTTGGGGGCTCAGCATGTTAGCAGGTCTCCTTAGTGTCCAAACATGGAGGAAGAGGGGATATACCGTATATACTCAATCATAAGATGGTTCGTTTATAAGCCGACCCCCCCTCCCCAAGATGGACAAGTAAAAATGGAAAATTTTTATGACCCATTCATAAGCTGACCCTATCATTCAGGGGTCAGCAAACTTTGGCTGCTGGCGGGCTGAGATGGTTTGTTTACCTCGAGCGTCCGCAGGCACAGAGGTAACCTAAGTAAACAAACTGTCCTGGCGCACCAGCTGCTTACCCTGACGGGCCGGGACAGCAACTGGTGGGGAAATTTTTTGGGGGGGAGAAGCTGGGGGTCAGGGGAGTAACCCCTGTGACCATCCCCCACATGACCCCCCCCCTAGCCCAGGACCCCCCCCCCACTCCATCCCATCCCTTCCCATCTTATCTGGGGAGGGCCAGGGGAGGATGTCTCTGGCCTGGCTGGAGCTGCTCCGGCAGGCTGGGCAGTGCAGCTCCATCGTGCTCCGGGGAGCCACACCGGGCGGCGCGGCTGCAGCTGGGTCGCATGGCCACAGCATGCTCCGGTGGGCGGGGCCGAGTGGTGCAGCTGCAGCCTGCCAGCCCTGGAGCTGCAGCTGCTTCGGAGGCTGGGGGGAGAGCAGCCTGGCCAGAAGCGGAGAGACTCTTGCCCCTCCTCTTCCCTTCTGGCTCTGCTGGCTGTGCTGCCTCTCCTTGCCCCCTCTGTTGGGGGGAGGGGCTGTGTCCCACCTCTCCCTCTCTCTACCCATTCATAAGCCGAACCCCTTCTCTGATGCTTCCCTTTTTTACTAAAAAAAACATTTGGCTTATGAACAAGTATGTACGGTAGTTCTTCCCAGGCTGGCTGAACACAGATCAGTCAAGAAGGATATTTGACCATGCCACCTGAATGGGTCTTTCTCTGGTAGATTTGGAAAGGAACCCATCAGACAGGGAGATGGAGTGGTAATCCAGTAAGAAAGGAGGTTCCAAAGAGAATGCCCTAGGGGATCCCACGCTCCAGTGGTGGGGACCATGTGTCCAGTCACCGTGGTAGAGGGGAAATGGCAGGAGCCTTTCCCTAGATAGATCAGTATAGTAAGCCACTCCTCTGGTTATGTCAACACTGTTTGACTCCCTGAGGCAGAGCATCTTGCTGGAGATTTGCTGCATGGATTTGTTAAAGCTACTTGTGTAGTGAAACTGCAATTAATAATATTGTTTGGTGGAAGATGTCTGGGCATTTACATGTGTTTCACTAGAAGGCTTCCTTTGAGAAGCAGTTTCATTTAAAGGCTGTGGAGAACAGAAATAGATAAGAAACAGCTGTTGGATTTACCATAAATAAGAGAGCTTTTCTGATTAACCAGATTAATGAGACCTCTGATTAATGAGCCAGCTGCAGCTCCCTCCCAACAGTCCTATTTTTAGAGCTTGTGTGTATGAGAGGCCATTAAAACTCAGATATTTAAATGTCATGGGGGGGGCAGGGAGGGAGGGAAACAATTAGTTGAAGGATTTTTTTTTAGTGCAGCTAAGCAATTGAGGGGCATTCTGATGTTAGATAAGAAATTTTAACTAATTCAAGCTCCATTTTGAGAATGTGCTTATGTCCCATTTTCCTTTTTTTACTATTAGTAATAAGGCACTATGGGGACAAATGTTTTAAGCCGCTCTTGCACAGAGTATGGCTATTGTTCCTCATACAACTTCTGTTGATGGCATTGGGTACTCCTTGGTCTGCAGCTTCCCTGTTTCAGTCCTAGGCCAATTGTGAGGGGAGTGTAGGGCTAGACCACGATGCTCATTTTCCACTTATAACCTAAGCACAAGTTGAACTCCCAAAAGTGAGGCCTGGTGCTTTCGTTCCACAAAGCCCTTATTTTAGGAAAGATCTGTTTCAGAATCAGGTGTGTGCAGTACAGGAGTTATAACCAAGCATTTTTTGAAGTACTAAAATGTTGTATTTCTTTGTAAAGCTTCACCCTCCTCCCTTTTAGGGTGGCATACAAGATCTCTGTCCCTCATCCTTATTCTGTGCTTGGAAAGCTTGGCACTGCCCTTGTAATGAGCCAGTTATTAAAATGGCATAAGTAGACTGATATTAAATGAGCGCTTTTCTCAGAACAGCAGCGGCTTCAATAGGGTCTGACACGCTCACTAGGGATTCAGCTTTCTCAGAAGTAGCCCGAAATGCAATAACAGGGCCAAATCCCTTGTTCTGCTTTTTTTGCATCATATCCCCATTTCCTAAGGGAGCTCATTTCTAACTAACATAGGCTTTTATTGTGGTGTTGTTACAAAGAAAGGAACAGAACCTGCAGTCTAAGTTAGTAAGTATGGTCTGTTTCAGAGTAGCAGCTGTGTTAGTCTGTATTCGCAAAAAGAAAAGGAGTACTTGTGGCACCTTAGAGACTAACCAGTTTATTTGAGCATAAGCTTTCGTGAGCTACAGCTCACTTCATTGGATGCATAAAGTGGAAAGTACAGTGAGGAGATTTTATATACACACAGACCATGAAAGAATATACATTATAAGGAGAGTGATCACTTAAGATGAGCTATTACCAGCAGGAGAGTGGGGTGGGGGGAGAGAAAACCTTTTGAAGTGATAATCAAGGTGGGCCATTTCCAGCACATTTCCAGGAGTTAACAAGAATGTCTGAGGAACAGTGGGGGGGGGGGGAGGAAGGAAGGAATAAACAAGGGGAAATAATTTCACTTAGTATAATGACTCAACCACTCCCAGTCTCTCTTCAAGCCTAAGTTAATTGTTTCCAATTTGCAAATTAATTCCAATTCAGCAGTCTCTTGTTGGAGTCTGTTTTCGAAGTTTTTTTGTTGAAGGATAGTCACTCTGAGGTCAGAAATCAAGTGACCAGAGAGATTGAAGTGTTCTCCAACTGGTTTATGAATGTTATAATTCTTGACATCTGATTTGTGTCCATTTATTCTTTTACGTAGAGACTGTCCAGTTTGACCAATGTACATGGCAGAGGGGCATTGCTGGCACATGATGGCATATATCACATTGGTAGATGTGCAGGTGAATGAGCCTCTGATAGTGTGGCTGATGTGATTAGGCCCTATGATGGTGTCCCCTGAATAGATATGCGGGCACAGTTGGTAACGGGCTTTGTTGCAAGGATAGGTTCCTGGGTTAGTGGTTCTATTGCGTGGTGTGTGGTTACTGGTGAGTATTTGCTTCAGGTTGGGGGGCTGTCTGTAGGCAAGGACTGGCCTGTCTCCCAAGATATGCGAGAGCGATGGGTCATCCTTCAGGATAGGTTGTAGATCCTTGATAATGCGTTGGAGAGGTTTTAGTTGGGGGCTGAAGGTGACGGCTAGTGGCATTCTGTTATTTTCTTTGTTGGGCCTGTCCTGTAGTAGGTGACTTCTGGGTACTCTTCTGTCTCTGTCAATCTGTTTCTTCACTTCAGCAGGTGGGTATTGTAATTGTAAGAATGCTTGATAGAGATCTTATAGGTGTTTCTCTCTGTCTGAGGGGTTGGAGCAAATGCGGTTGTATCGTAGAGCTTGGCTGTAGATAATGGATCATGTGGTGTGGTCTGGGTGAAAGCTGGAGGCATGTAGGTAGGAATAGCGGTCAGTAGTATTAAAATCTCCTCACTGTACTTTCCACTTTATGCATCCGATGAAGTGAGCTGTAGCTCACGAAAGCTTATGCTCAAATAAATTGGTTAGTCTCTAAGGTGCCACAAGTACTCCTTTTCTTTTTAAGTATGATCTGTTGGCATCTGAGGTCCGTGACTAACAGTGTTTAGTCATCTGCGGCTTAGCCCTCAGGCGTTCCAATTTGGTGGTAGTTTCTTTTGGTGCATCGCTATTTGAATGAAATGGCCAGAGGGTTTGTTTTAGAAGGCAGAAGCTAATTGACTGCATCTGTTGCTGTCCTTCACGTAACATCTTTGGGGCCCCCAACTCTGCAAACAGGTACATATGTTCCAGTGCTATGCAAGTCAGTGAGTTTGCGTGCTGTGACTGACAGCAGAACTGGACCCTCTGTGCTTACTTTAGAAGGAGTGGGGAATAGCAGAAAAGTCTATAATTGGGCCAGTCCAATGGTCTGTTGGCAGCACAACATGCTACTACATGCAGGATCCAGGTTGAAAGGTGAGCTTTTTCCCTTCCTCAGCAAGGATCTGTCATTCAAGAGACCTGCCTCAGGCCTAGAGCCAAGTCCAGCCTTACTTGGCCAGAGAACAGTTGCTGCCACCGGAGCACAGAGGATGGTGCTGAGGGAGTAATAAAAGGAATCTCAAACCCCAAACTCTCTTTAATTAAAACTATCCCTGTTTCCTTCCTAGGTGGGCTGCCAACACTGTAAACAGCAGCAGTTACTGAATAGTTTGATTCAGGTCAGATACTCCTGCAAACTTAGTAATGTCCGCTCGGGTGGACGGGGTGCATTTAAGGATCCGGTTCCAAACTGTGAAGTGGGATGCTTGACTCCCATTTAAAGCAGATTTGAGCAAGTCACACAACCTGAACACTAACGCTTAAGAAGAGATCCTGATTTCAGGTTCTCCGTCACACCATGTGTCACCACAGTTCACTTCCACTTACAGTGTTGGAAGCTTATTTTACAACACCTCAGGGTGTTGCTCTGTCTGAGAGAACGGATGCCAGGAGCACTGTGCAGTCCCCATGGCTTTAAACTCTGTTTTGTTAGAAACAGCTTAAGCTGCAGAAAAGACCAGCGTTGTCATAGAAGTTAATTCAGTCTTGCTTTGCATTTTCTTCCTCTCCAGTGGGCACATTCCATGGCTGTGGACTCCAGGAAAAACAGGGGTTCTGTTGATAAGTGAGCTGGGTGTGTAAGAGGATAATTTAGCTGCAAACAGTCTCTATATTATAATTAATTGGCCATTCTTTTTAAGAAACAAAACTCATGTGTTCAGGATTGCCCCTTGATTTTCATTCCTTTCTGTACCTTGGCAAGATTTAAGGGCTGGACAGAGAAGATGGGCAATTCAAGCTGTGCACTAATTTGAGAGTATGTTTCACTTGGAGCTATTTCAGGTTTGCTCTTACATGCCAGAGGCATATCCATAAAAACCTTAAATGGGTTTTTCTTTGCGGTAAAACTGCCCCCAACTGTAAGATGAACTAAAAGGTTAACGTGTGACAAATAGAATCAGCCATCATTTTACAGTCCAGCTTGTTCATCTTATCTGCTGAAGATATTGCTGTCTGGCACAAAAGACTATAATGAAAGTTCTAAAATGGCTCTGGAAAATTTTTTTGTTAATTATTATTCATTGTTGGTTATAGTAACTTTAAGCACATGATAAAAGAGAGCCCCCTAACAACATTTCCAGCCAGCTACCCCCTCTACATTAATAAATAGATGCAGTCAATTAACTCTACATAATAAGGGGTTTTTTTGTCAATGAATTTCTTTGTTTTATTTAATGTTTTTATAAGAGTTAGCATTTTGGAGTTAGGCAGTGTTAGTTATCACATAAGCATGGAGTTGCACCACTACTGTGGCTAGTTAAAGCGGAAGGATGTTACTGGATTCCTGAGTAGTCTTCCCCACTCCTATTACTTTGGAGAATGGAATTGTAGCAGGGCAATTGTATATAAAGCAGTGGTAACATTCTCTGGCTAGTAACTTCTGTCTGGACAGTATCACTGTGAGACCTTTTCACAAACTTTGCTATTTACGGGTGACAGTCAGTTCTAGTATTAAAGCCTTGTCTTCGTTACCAAAAAAAAAAGTGTTAACTCAAGTTAGCTGACTCATGGTTAAATCCTAGTGAAGATAAGGCAGTTTGTCACTAGGATTTTATCTTGAGTCAGCTAACTTGAGTTAAGAACACCTTTTTTTTTTGTAGTGAAGACAAGACTTTACCAGATACTCAAGGATTGTCTACATGACCAGGTAGTTCAGACTACAGGGGTGATTAATTGCAGCATTCACTGTTTGAAGAGGACTAAATTAATACGAACCAGGGTACCTTTTCGAAGACTGGATTACTGAAGAAAATTTCTCACAGAATGAGAGGAACTGTGGCTTTTGTGCTCAGTAGTGCCTTTCTGTAGAGCACCCCCAAGCGCTTTGAAGACCTTTATTTACCTTCATAGCACCTAGTAAGCCAGGCAAATATTGTATGTCTTGTGCACATGTGTCTCAGTTTATCCCGAGAGTGTAAATGATTGGCTCTGGGTCACACAAGTTACTGGCAGATATGGGTCTCTCTCACTCCCGTGACTGGAAATAGAAGACTTTTATTACAGAAATAAACAAACATGTTTTATTTCAATGGTGCCTTTGAGCTAGGAATTGCAGAGTGCATTACAGACATTAACTGATTAATTTCTCCATTAACTCTCTAAGTAGTAAGGGATATCACTAGGGAGGACTTTACCAGCTCTTGAAATGCACCCACAGGCAAAGGGAACTCAATAGCCATTGTGCATATCTGCAGGTATTATGGACCAGATTCTGATTTTGTTTATACTGGTATAAATCCAAGACCAGAACTGGGACACATCCATACCAAAATCATATAGGGTGTCATTTCAAAGTATGTTTCCTTTGAAATATTTCAATGTAGCTCCAATAGCTATAGCTGGAGGACAGCTTTACAGCCCAACATCTCGCTACGGTAGATGAGCCTCTGCTTTATATCAACTCAAGCTCCCACTTAAATAGCATTACTTCATCAGCTGTTCAACTTATTGTGGGTTCCCTGACACTGCAGTAGTCCTGCTCCAGTGTTCTCTTTGCTCAGTCCAAAGCTATCACTTGCTTACTCACTCCAGAGACATTTAATTTACAGCTGATCTGAGCAAATTTGCTGTCAAGTCACCAATCCTGTAACATTCACCTGCCTATTATTGGGCACTGAAGGCTGCTCAATTCCCATATACCCATCTTTTGTCCAATTTGTGGTCAGGAGTTTAGGAAACATACCATGATATCGCTCATACCAGCCGACCTGTTAGCCTACTTGCTCAGATTTCTATGAATAAGATAGTCAGTGGAGCTATAGGTTCATGTCTGATATTTCCAGATGTTTAGACAAACCTATATCTTCCATCAAATCTGGCAAGGGTAGAGGGAGTTCTTTAAAACTCTATAGTAAGATATTTTGCTGTTTTGCTATGCATGTTTTACCCCCCCCCACTTACCATTAATTGAGATTATATTTATTGTGTAGTGAAGAACCCTGAGGCACCCTTGAATTCATTCACAAAATACTTATCAGATGTAAGAGAGCAAAAGAGGTCCCATAGAGTGGAAGATCATAAGAGCAGTCTAAGAGAGTGGCTAGTTTCTCGTGGCAGCTCCGAAGCTGGTCTCCTGCACAGCTGTCTCTAGTGTCAGCCCCAGCATTTAAATTAGTTTTGCTGTTTCTCAGTTGGATTGTATCCAAGAACAGATTCACACAGAGACTGCGGTTTAGCATTAATGTGCATCTATATTTTGAACTAAAACATCTAACTGTCCAAAGCACTATGCAGCTTATAAGGTATATGCCTGTGGAAACCATACGTCAAGGCATCATATTTCAAGCCTGAAGGACAGCAGATTCCAGTCAGAACCTGACAGCAAACCAAATTATGCCCTTAGCTACCCCTGAACAACTCTGCTGAAGCCACTGGGGAAGCACAGGGGTAACTAAGACTAGAATTTGACCCATAGTTAGGATAATTGTTCTTTGATTAAAAATATCATATAATCATTTTCCCCCTAAAGAGGATAAGCACAGCTCCCACCATCCTGTGTCCTGAAGTCAGCATTAGTATATGTCAGCTGTCAAAGAAATCCAAAAATTAGAAATAACAATAGCTCCTACTTCCAACACATTCCAGTGAGGAGAGTGAATTGATTTCTGGGCGTGTAGCTGATCAGGTTGTGGACATACTGACCCAAACTGAAGGTAGAATCATAGAATCATAGAATATAAGGGTTGGAAGGGACCCCAGAAGGTCATCTAGTCCAACCCCCTGCTCGAAGCAGGACCAATTCCCAGTTAAATCATCCCAGCCAGGGCTTTGTCAAGCCTGACCTTAAAAACCTCTAAGGAAGGAGATTCTACCACCTCCCTAGGTAACGCATTCCAGTGTTTCACCACCCTCTTAGTGAAAAAGTTTTTCCTAATATCCAATCTAAACCTCCCCCACTGCAGCTTGAGACCATTACTCCTCGTTCTGTCATCTGATACCATTGAGAACAGTCTAGAGCCATCCTCTTTGGAACCCCCTTTCAGGTAGTTGAAAGCAGCTATCAAATCCCCCCTCATTCTTCTCTTCTGCAGGCTAAACAATCCCAGCTCCCTCAGCCTCTCCTCATAACTCATGTGTTCCAGACCCCTAATCATTTTTGTTGCCCTTCGCTGGACTCTCTCCAATTTATCCACATCCTTCTTGAAGTGTGGGGCCCAAAACTGGACACAGTACTCCAGATGAGGCCTCACCAATGTCGAATAGAGGGGAACGATCACGTCCCTCGATCTGCTCGCTATGCCCCTACTTATACATCCCAAAATGCCATTGGCCTTCTTGGCAACAAGGGCACACTGCTGACTCATATCCAGCTTCTCGTCCACTGTCACCCCTAGGTCCTTTTCCGCAGAACTGCTGCCTAGCCATTCGGTCCCTAGTCTGTAGCTGTGCATTGGGTTCTTCCGTCCTAAGTGCAGGACCCTGCACTTATCCTTATTGAACCTCATCAGATTTCTTTTGGCCCAATCCTCCAATTTGTCTAGGTCCTTCTGTATCCTATCTCTCCCCTCCAGCGTATCTACCACTCCTCCCAGTTTAGTATCATCCGCAAATTTGCTGAGAGTGCAATCCACACCATCCTCCAGATCATTTATGAAGATATTGAACAAAACCGGCCCCAGGACCGACCCTTGGGGCACTCCACTTGATACCGGCTGCCAACTAGACATGGAGCCATTGATAACTACCCGTTGAGCCCGACAATCTAGCCAGCTTTCTACCCACCTTGTAGTGCATTCATCCAGCCCATACTTCCTTAACTTGCTGACAAGAATACTGTGGGAGACCGTGTCAAAAGCTTTGCTAAAGTCAAGAAACAATACATCCACTGCTTTCCCTTCATCCACAGAACCAGTAATCTCATCATAGAAGGCGATTAGATTAGTCAGGCATGACCTTCCCTTCGTGAATCCATGCTGGCTGTTCCTGATCACTTTCCTCTCATGCAAGTGCTTCAGGATTGATTCTTTGAGGACCTGCTCCATGATTTTTCCAGGGACTGAAGTGAGGCTGACTGGCCTGTAGTTCCCAGGATCTTCCTGTAGTTCCTTCTTCCCTTTTTTAAAGATTGGCACTACATTAGCCTTTTTCCAGTCATCCGGGACTTCCCCGGTTCGCCACGACTTTTCAAAGATAATGGCCAATGGCTCTGCAATCACAGCCGCCAGTTCCTTCAGCACTCTCGGATGCAACTCGTCCGGCCCCATGGACTTGTGCACGTCCAGCTTTTCTAAATAGTCCCTAACCACCTCTATCTCCACAGAGGGCTGTCCATCTCTTCCCCATTTTGTGATGCCCAGCGTAGCAGTCTGGGAGCTGACCTTGTTAGTGAAAACAGAGGCAAAAAAAGATTGAGTTCATTAGCTTTTTCCACATCCTCTGTCACTAGTTTGCCTCCCTCGTAGAGAGTGACTTGCAGGTCCTGACAGACCCAACAGAGTCAGAGGAACAAGAGCTCCATGGGGAGTCCTGACCCTCAGCCTATTTCACTTCCCCACTGGCTGGAACAAGCTTCTGCCTTCTCCCTAGCAGTTCCAATGCATCTGGGTACCACCAGGGCGGGAACTGAGAGAGCTAGAGTTTCCCTTCCCTTAATACAAACATCACCTCTTCCCCTGGAGTCCAGAAGTGGTCACTTAATCACTGCAGCTATGCTGGGTTTGAGAGAGAGGGACAATGCCCACTTCAGTTGAAGCAAGAACAAGCCTAGGGTTAAATTGGTAGAGAGGCTTAAAAAAATTAAGGACAGCATTTTCAGAAGTGGCTGATGAGTTGATGCCTCAATTTTTTGGCACCTTACTTAGAGACTTGATTTACATTGGGTGCTGAACACCCACCCTCTAAAATTACAGCCCTTTTAAAGGTGACTCAAGTTGGCCACCCAGAAATCACTAGTCACTTTCAGGTGAAGATTTGTACTCCTGTGGGCAGCAGAGGGAAAAATTAGTAGATACTGAAGGGATAGCGAGGAGCAGAGGGAGGGTTACACAAAAGTTCTTTGAGCCACAGTGACAAATTCCTAAGCAAAGCAACTAAAGACAAAGATAAACAAGGAAGAAAGGAGAGCAGCAGAATACAGACCCTGGACTTCAGAAAAGCAGACTTTGACTCCCTCAGGGAACTGATGGGCAAGATCCCCTGGGAGAATAACATGAGGGGGAAAGGAGTCCAGGAGAGCTGGCTGTATTTTAAAGAATCCTTATTAAGGTTACAGGGACAAACCATCCCGATGTGTAGAAAGAATAGTAAATATGGCAGGCGACCAGCTTGGCTTAACAGTGAAATCCTTGCTGCTCTTAAATACAAAAAAGAAGCTTACAAGAAGTGAAAGGTTGGACAAATGACCAGGGATGAGTATAAAAATATTGCTCGGGCTTGCAAGAGTGAAATCAAGAAGGCCAAATCACACCTGGAGTTGCAGCTAGCAAGAGATGTTAAGAGTAATAAGAAGGGTTTCTTCAGGTATGTTAGCAACAAGAAGAAAGTCAAGGAAAGTGTGGGCCCCTTACTGAATGAGGGAGGCAACCTAGTGACAGAGGATGTGGAAAAAGCTAATGTACTCAATGCTTTTTTTGCCTCTGTCTTCACGAACAAGGTCAGCTCCCAGACTACTGCACTGGGCAGCACAGCATGGGGAGAAGGTGTCCAGCCCTCTGTGGAGAAAGTGGTTCGGGACTATTTAGAAAAGCTGGACGAGCACAAGTCCATAGGGCCAGATGTGTTGCATCCGAGAGTGCTAAAGGAGTTGGCGGATGTGATTGCAGAGCCATTGGCCATTATCTTTGAAAACTCATGGCGATCGGGGGAGGTCCCAGATGACTGGAAAAAGGCTAATGTAGTGCCCATCTTTAAAAAAGGGAAGAAGGAGGATCCTGGGAACTATAGGCCAGTCAGCGTCACCTCAGTCCCTGGAAAAATCATGGAGCAGGTCCTCAAGGAATCAATTCTGAAGCACTTAAAGGAGAGGAAAGTGATCAGGAACAGTCAGCATGGATTCACCAAGGGCAAGTCATGCCTGACTAATCTAATTGCCTTCTATGACGAGATAACTGGCTCTGTGGATGAAGGGAAAGCAGTGGACGTGTTGTTCCTTGATTTTAGCAAAGCTATTGACGCGGTCTCCCACAGTGTTGTTGCCAGCGAGTTAAAGTAGTATGGGCTGGATGAATGGACTATAAGGTGGATAGAAAGCTGGCTAGATTGTCGGGCTCAACGGGTAGTGATCAATGGCTCCATGTCTAGTTGGCAGCCGGTATCAAGTGGAGTGCCCCAGGGGTCGGTCCTGGGGCCGGTTTTGTTCAATATCTTCATAAATGATCTGGAGGATGGTGTGGATTGCACCCTTAGCAAGTTTGCAGATGACACTAAACTGGGAGGAGTGGTAGATACGCTGGAGGGTAGGATAGGATACAGAGGGACCTAGACAAATTGGAGGATTGGGCCAAAAGAAATCTGATGAGGTTCAACAAGGATAAGTGCAGGGTCCTGCACTTAGGACGGAAGAATCCAATGCACCGCTACAGACTAGGGACTGAATGGCTCGGCAGCAGTTCTGCAGAAAAAGACCTAGGGGTGACAGTGGACGAGAAGTTGGATATGAGTCAACAGTGTGCCCTTGTTGCCAAGAAGGCCAATGGCATTTTGGGATGTATAAGTAGGGGCATTGCCAGCAGATCGAGGGACGTGATCTTCCCCTCTATTCGACATTGGTGAGGCCTCATCTGGAGTACTGTGTCCAGTTTTGGGCCCCACGCCACAAGAAGGATGTGGAAAAATTGGAAAGAGTCCAGCAGAGGGCAACAAAAATTATTAGGTGACTGGAACACATGACTTATGAGGAGAGGCTGAGGGAACTGGGGATGTTTAGTCTTCAGAAGAGAAGAATGAGGGGGGATTTGATAGCTGCTTTCAACTACCTGAAAGGGGGTTCCAAAGAGGATGGCTCTAGACTGTTCTCAGTGGTAGCAGATGACAGGACAAGGAGTAATGGTCTCCAGTTGCAGTGGGGGAGATTTAGGTTGGATATTAGGAAAAACTTTTTCACTAGGAGGGTGGTGAAACACTGGAATGCGTTACCTAGGGAGGTGGTGGAATCTCCTTCCCTAGAAGTTTTTAAGGTCAGGCTTGACAAAGCCCTGGCTTGGATGATTTAGTCGGGGATCGGTCCTGCTTTGAGCAGGGGGTTGGACTAGGTGACCTCGTGAGGTCCCTTCCAACCCTGATATTCTATGATTCTATGATAAACAAGTATTAAGATAGAAGTTTTTACACCAAGGATGGTGATGTTCTGGAATACTGTGTGAAGAGCAGTGATTGTGTGCGTTGGCTTCGTGGGGACAGCCTCCTTCCAAGTCATGAGGTGCCTTACTTTTTAATACCTCAACATTTTCATGCCATGTCACTTTTTGGGAATACGTGCAATGATGATTTCACTAACCACACGCATCTAGGAGACAGGTCATCAAGTGTGGCGTCTAATAGATCTTTGCCATCTCTACAGTCTGATTCTATGTAAGCAGCATTTAGTTTTTATAATTCATGTATCCGATGACATGACTCATTGGGTACAGAACATTAAGCAAATATGGTTTGGTATTTTAACATCACCTGCTGGCATTCCAGGTACTTTGTATTCTTTATACAAGAAGGGCTGGAATGCATTGTGCAGTCTGATTTAACGTTCATTAAAGTAGGATAAATAGGTTAACACTAGTATAAAAATTAGCAGGAAAAATTACAACGTACTTTGTGCAGGAATATTACTTCATAATAGTTAGATTATCCATTTCTGTGTTTCTGCTAATGCTTAATATTCTCAGATATACAGAATGGATAAATCCTGAAAAATCAAATTCTAAATACAGAAGCAGAGAGGTAAAGAGATTTTTTTAAATGGCAACACTATCACTGACATACTGAGATGTTTGTTGAATAAAAGTGACCTGGGAGATGAGCCAGATTTGCAACATTATGGTTCCAGCCTGTTATTTTCACTGATGAAGGATTATTTGAAAGTCAGTTCCTTTAAATGGATTACACTCCTGCAATTAAAGCAAGCTTTTATATGATTTTTTATTTTATTGTTTAAGAAAAAAGCCTGGAGTTTGACTAAAAGGAGTGTGATTTCTGGTGTATGTTTAGAAATGCCTGCATAGTTGTTTTGATTATGCACTGTTCAGAGTAGAGAAATAATTGAAATGCCCTTCTTCAGAAGGTCACAGAACATAACAAGGGTTTTTGTTTTGTTTTTTTAAATATTACTTTCTAGCCCCATTATCACTTCTACCAATGTTCTACCACACGTTTAAAGAAGCGAAATGAAGGGAGGTGTGCATGGGATAAGCTGTGTTGCCAATACCTAGTGACGTCCAATGAGAGACATAGAGCAGTCAAAAGGTCAAACCTCAACTGCATACATGGTGAACTGATACATTTCACTTTGTGAAGATATTTTACACATTCCCTTTACCTTTCATTTTTTTCCTTTAATGAATCATTCTCAATTATTTAGTCCATCATAGGCAATAACTAGGGATTTATCCAAATCATGGCTCTATAGCTAAAAATGTACAGATGGATTACAATGCAATTGATTATGGGCAAGTGGTCAAAATTAATAGGGAAGGCACAGATACGGAATATTTACTTCAGCCAACTCATCACTTCTCACCGAACACCCAAACCAATCTGCTCAGCTTGCCTATAACCTGACTCTACCTCATTGACAAACCCAACCACTCTCTCTAACAAGCAACATTACAAAGGCAGAGAAATGAACTTAAAAATAATATGGGTCAACTCTGGTTTTTTGGCATCTTACTTCAGGCAGGGCCTTAGTCAGAACCTCGTTATGCCAAGGAGATGCTAAGTTATACATTATAACTGGAACTTGCGTCTTCCTGGCATAATTCATTTGTTTCATGACCAGGCCTTGACTGCCAGGGCAAGCTCTGTGATCTCACTGACCTACTTTTTGAAACATTCTGTCAACTCCAGGAAGGGTCCAGTTCTAGAACGGTACAACACCCCTGCAGAGGCTCAGCTTGTTTTCCCCATGTTATTTTCCTCTCCTGTGCTGAACAGAATAGCAGTTTTGAAAATGATGTGTTGCTAAACTTATTCAGTCAAACAAGGCTTCTCCCTTCACCACCCCTTCTTGGTTTTGTTTTTAGTTCTTACTGTAGTTAAATATTAACTGCTATCAGGTTTCCAAATGCCATCTCAAACACAGATCTCCTGCCTGGTCAGTAAGAGGTTTGACCAACAATGGTGGACTTGCCAAAATCCTAATATCAGAGAGCTGATGGTTTTGTGCCATCCATGACACTCTACTGACCCTTTGTCTGTGAACAAGGAGATTCTGTTTTGTCCACAGAGGTAAAGATTGAGGTCTCATTGTCTGATTCTGCACAAAAAGGATCCATTATGTGTGAGTGAGTACAACAAGAGGGAAATGGAGGATCAGACATTTTCATTGTAGCATATATCTGCTCAAACACCTTAATTGTGAAGGGTGACACTGGAGTAAATCCCAAATGTTACTGCTGGGCTGATTTGAAGGTTGTAGTTAGAATACTTAGAACACTTCAGGAGCACTGTGAGCTACAGTTTCAGTGACTAAATTCTGAAATTGAGAGCTTTCAAAGAGATCTCATGTCCACCACCTTCAGCTTATTCAAGCTTTTATAAGAAGAGCCTGGATAAGCTTCACCTTTTTTTAAAAAAACTAAACAAAAAAAACCCAACCCACACACAGCATTCATGCGTGTCTCCAACACATTAGTGAACCAGCCCAGAAGTAATCACAAGGCTTAAGTATATTCAGTAGTAATTGCATGGGAAGAACATGCAGTAGCATCATTTTTGACCATGCTAATGCTAACAGAAATAAAGTTACTGTACAGCGGCTGGACCCAGCTTTAGTTTTGCCAGTGATCTTCCTCTTATGTAGCAGTGCGATATGTACAAAGTCAGAGAAGAAGAAGAATCTATGAACATGAAAACCACTACTTTGGAAGGGAAAAGTGATGCCACATAGAGCATTCCTGCATTGTTTGGTTTCCCCCTACTGCTTGAAAACTTTTGTATTTGACAGTTATTTTTTTCTTAACCCATCACTTAGTGAAGAGAGATTCTAAGACTACTCAGATATATGGGAAAACTTTTTGCAGGGCAAGGAAATTATCCATTGATACAAAATATTGACTTCATGACTGTTCACGATATTGTACATGGACATAGACACACTAGCATCTTATTCTGGTCTTTCTGTTGTAAACATGCATGTTTCTTGACTTATTCTACATATTTCTTATATGGCCTAAGGTCCCAATATTCTGCCCCATCTCAAATGGGTTAATACATATAAGGCATATTTCAAAACATAACACGAGATTGGGGGGAACCATTTTCCCTTCTGTTGTCCATAGAAATGACTGACTCATAAAGTAGTGGACTGCCTTAAAAAAAAAACTCTTCTAAATATGTAAAAGCCCTTAATGTAGGGCTTTGGTTTGAGATCTTCTTGAACCTCTTCCTGATGGGTATTTCTGCTGGGATACCACCACCACATTTCATGTCAGCAGCCCTTGATGTGATAGCTCCTAGAGTTCAGAAAGTATTGGCCCGTGGCAATATACAAAATCATTTTTCAGTTTTGCTAAATTAGTGCTACTGTTATCTTCATATTTAGAGTCCTTTCCCTTAAAAGAAGTCATGCATGACAATTGCTTATAAAATGGTGGTTATTAACCTATTTATTAGCGGTGATTGCACAGTACCATGAACACTTTAGCAGGCAGTAGGGAATATTTTTTATTATTGGTGTAACTGTAGAGCTATGCTTAAGGTTCCATCAGTGTTCCTAATTACAGGATGAAAATGGAATCAGAGTATCTGGCTTAATGACAGCAAATATGAGTAATGTTGCAGTATTAAAGGTGCATTATTGCTCACCATTGTTTGACTTAGATTGAAACTGCAAGTAAAAATTACTTCTTTCTTTCCACTTTAAGATAGGCATTTATAAGATATAAACCATATTACCACCACATTGGCATCTGAAGGAGGCTTAAAGTTTCAAAGGTCATTGAAGCTGGCTGCTTCACACAGGCTATATAGCTGACAAAAATATAGAGAGATTCTCTAAGATTACAGTGCTCTCCAGACATCTTGCGTAGATGGATATCAGACAAAGGGTCAAATTCAGATCTTCATACTTATGCAACTTAGAGCAAGACACACATTTGAGTGACTGACAGACTCTGCAACTAGAACAACCTTTTAAAAAAAAAAAGTCACACCTACTCTCCACTTCAGCCTCTCTTTCATGTGTGATGTCAACTTCTCGAAAGGGGATGGAGTGACTTGCAATTTATTTTATGTGAAAGAGAGACCACTTAGTTATCCAGCCAATAGGAAACTGGCTGAATATTATTTTACATCACTTATGGCTAAGTCAGTAATCCAAACAAAATATAAAACTAAAGGACATCTTGTGGATTTGTTGCACTCCTTAGATGACTTTGGGTCCTTAACCTATTTTTAGTTATATGTGATTGGATTATTCTATACAAGTGTAGAGAGAGACTGTACAAGAGAATACCTATACTAGACAGCTTCATCTTGAGATCACTCCAGACTTTCCCCAAATGTATCAAGTACAATTCGCCTCCACTGTTATTAGAAGGCTACGCCCATTAAACAACTACGTTTCTGGGTCATGACAGATATTATCCTCTTTGTCAGGCCCTAATTTTTAAAATGAGCATCAGAATCTGAACAGTAGTCTAAATTTGTAGTCTAAATAAACAATAGGCTAAATTTGCCAGACACGAAACTCTGGTAATCTAAGTCGCCTTTTGATGGCTCTTTCCTAATGAAATAATAAGACATTAGGCTCCATTGATGCACTGGAAAGACCATAACAATGATGTGCTAAGTGATGGAGTGCACGTACCGTCTTTTGTTGTTTTGGCTTGTGCTCTGAGTTGGAAAACATGAATGACATTGGGTCATGCCAATGTTTGAGAAATGATGAGTCATGTTGCAGCTTTGTCAGCTGGTTGGGGGGTTTTCTGATTGGAGATTACATTATAGCCCAATCTACTTGTCCTTTGCCATTTCCTGGAAAAGTCTTGTGTTTATCCATAGATGTACAAAAGCTACCTATACACATGGCAGTTATCTTGGTTAACTTTTCACTATAATTTATTACTTAATGGGTCTCTCAGGACAAATAACACCTACTGGCGCTCACCAAGTACATTAGAATAGTTTTTAGGTGTGGTATCTATAAAATGAAATGTTCTGTGTGCTAGAAATTGTTGGAAACCAGTGAGTTCACTCATCCAAGTTCTCAAATGAAATCTCAGCAACATTTTTGTACTGGAGTTGTTTAATACATTGGTGGTTAAATTCAAGGTCAAATGCATTTACTATATCTGAGAGAAGGGATTGAGTAGTTTAAGTGAGCACTTGTATTTTGAGACTTTCTCTGCTGTAAGGAGGGGTGGGGTGGGAGTGGGGGAGAGACCAGCTGCTGCAAGCTCAGTGGCAGCAGAGAGGTAGGCTTCTCCAGGGTGAGAGGCTGCTCTACTCCCTACAGGGGAAATAACCAAAATGGAGTGCCTGCTTAGGGGAAGGACTGACACACAACCCCCTCCTCCCCCCCACACACACATCCAGCGAGGGGGCAGGGAAAAGGTATTCCCCTTTGTTTTGTGTTTGTAAATTTGTTTCTTTTTGTTTTGTGGAAGAGGACTCCTTGGGCCTGATAAATAAACAGATGGGGAAGACAAACACTGTCCAGAGTGTGGCTGACTTACCTCAGGTCCTGCAACCACTAGAGAGGGAAGTGCTAAGTCTGGAGGGACAGAGGAGGTGCCTTGCCACACTTGATGTCAGGAATGGGTTTGTTGGCACAGTGAACCATCTTGGGGCAAGGTATATCACCCTCAAAGTGGATTACATAGTGAGGGCACTGGTGGAAGCCACGGCAGCACAACAAGACGTTACCTGGGTACAGATGGCCACCCAACGGGAGTTGGTACAGCTACGGCAGGAAATGAATCAACTGCTGATGAGCCAGGCAGCCCAGGATCAAGCAACCCTGCAGGAGGTCTTGAACCAACTGAAAGCCTCTGACACATGGCCATGATGGGACACGATTTCTAAGGGGCCACAGTTACCTACAAAAGATAACTATGGAAGGTGACATGGAGGCATACCTTCTCACCTTTGAAAGAATGGCCCCGAGACCAGTGGGCCAGCATCTTCGCTTCTTTCCTGTGTGGAGAGGCCCAGAAGGCCTACTACGACATGGCAATGGAAGCTGCTACAGATTACTCCCAGTTGAAGGCTAAAATCCTGGCAAGGTCCAGGATGACGACAACTATAAGGGCCCAGGGGTTCCATGTGTAAAGGTACCGGGATGGCAAAGCACTGAGGTCACAACTCTGACTTGATGCATCTATTGCGGAAGTGAGTGTGCCCCGAGATCCACTGAACAGAGAGGATTATAGAAGTCTTAGTGTTGGACAGGTTCATGAGAGGACTACCACCAGACCTACGAGGATGGGTAAGCCAATGTGACCCCTCCTCTTATGATTTAGTTGCCCTCGTAGACAGTTCCTTGGCCGTTAAGTCCTCCCCATCCCCCAATTTCCCAAAGGCCCAGACTTCTGAAAGGTTGGGCAGAACTATATTGCAGAGGAAGGATGCTGAAGAGCAACCTGAGGCTGCGAAGGGGCTTGGGGAACTGGGGAGAGGGTCATGGGGTAAGACTCAATAGCCAAAAAATAGTGGAATGCCCTGAGCGGGATATAGGTGTTATGTCTGTCAGGAACTAGGGCA
Source organism: Caretta caretta (assembly GCF_965140235.1). Lineage (NCBI taxonomy): Eukaryota > Metazoa > Chordata > Testudines > Cheloniidae > Caretta > Caretta caretta. The sequence continues at coordinate 136,771,236 of NC_134207.1, forward strand.
TATAGCAGCCCAATGTCCTAACGTTGAGGAGCCCGTGCAGTGCAACCTGGGTTATCATGAAGATCCATGTGGCTTGATCAACCTTGTGGGAATCATGATGAACTCACATAGATACACGCAGCCAGTTAGGATGAATGGCATAGAGACCATTCCATTAGAGGACTCTGGAAACTAGTGGGGTGGAACCAGCTTTCTCAGGCCAAATGCACAGGAATAACCTGTGTACATGTGGTTGTCAATTACTGTCCGACCATCTCTGTACGAATTGAGGTTCAGGGGAACACTATCAGAGTGATGGCAGGGGTGATCCCTAAGCACCCATATCTGGTCCTCATAGGATGAGATTTCACAAGGTTTGAAAACCTGCTCCTGGTGGATGAGTCAGAGGAGCGTAGTGATTCCAGGATTGATAATCAGGCCCCAGTAGATAGCCCTCTCCCAGTTTCTCTGAATTAGCCCAGGACTTTTCTCTGCAACTGGGAAGCCCTGGAAAGCTAGGTGAGAAAGGAGGAAGGACAAAAGATTGGGGATCAGGATCTTGGCCCAGAACCAAAGGGATGCACTCATAGGTAAGCAGTCTTGTCCAACAAGTGAAGGAGGAGTGACTCAGATAGTTGACGAACCAGAAGCTAGACCCCATTCCGCTGAGACCAATCCTGGAAGTGCAACAGAAATAGGTCCCCTTGAACTTGAATATATTGGGCTATCATTTAAGAATTTTGGGCAGAACCAAGCCAATGATCCACTACACCACAATATTAGAAAGAAATAGTTGTGGTGAATGGGGTCCCAGTGGAGGGGAAAACGAAAAGCCCAGGGTCATACTTCATGATAAAAAGGGACCTATTATATAGAGTAGTCCAAATACAAGACCAAGAAGTGGAGCAGCTCCTGGTACCTCGAAGACACCAGAGGGCACTGTTGGACCTAGCCCATTGTCATTTGTTCAGAGGACATCTAGGGGTAGATAATACCCTCGATCGAATCCTACAGAGGTTCTTTTGGCCAGGACTTTATATGGATATCTGACAATATTGTACCTGCTGCCCAGAATGCCAATTACATGGCTCACAACCGCTCTTGAGGGCCCCTTTAGTACCTCTACCAATTCTCTGAGCATAAGCTTTCGTGAGCTACAGCTCACTTCATCGGATGCATTCTGTGGAAAATACAGAAGATGTTTTTATACACACAAACACGAAAAAATGGGTGTTTATCACTACAAAAGGTTTTCTCTCCCCCCCCCCCACCCACTCTCCTGGATTTGTGCTGGAAATGGCCCACCTTGATTATCATACACATTGTAAGGAGAGTGATCACTTTAGATAAGCTATTACCAGCAGGAGAGTAGGGTGGGGGGGTAGAGGGAGAGAAAACCTTTTGTAGTGATAAACTCCCATTTTTTTCATGGTTTGTGTGTATAAAAACATCTTTTGTATTTTCCACGGTATGCATCCGATGAAGTGAGTTGTAGCTCACGAAAGCTTATGCTCAAATAAATTGGTTAGTCTGTAAGCTGCCACAAGAACTCCTTTTCTTTTTGCGAATACAGACTAACGTGGCTGTTACTCTGAAATCTACCAATTATTGAAGTTGTGTTCAAGAGGGTAGCCGTAGACCTGATAGACCCACTGGAGAAGGTGGCCTGGGGCCATCAGAGTGTGCTGCTTGTTCTGGACTATGCCACCCAATACTCAGAACCCATACCCTTACGAAACTCAATGTCCAAGATGATAGTGAAGGAGTTGATTCAAATTTTCTCTAGGGTTGGGGTACCCAAAGAGATCTTGATGGAGCAAGAAACCCCCTTTTTGTCAGAATTGATGAAAGACGTGCAGTGCTCCACATACGGGCCCTATGAACCTCAGTCTACCATCCACAGACTGACCGCCTCGTCGAACTAAAGTGTCGAACTTTAAGTCGAACTAAAGAACTAAAGTATAGGACGCTGAAGAACATGATATGGAAATTGGTGAGCCAGAATGGAAAAATTGGAATACCTTACTATCTTACCTGATATTTGCTATAAGGGAGGTTCTCCAAACTTCTACTGGGTTTTCCCCCTTTGATCTGCTGTATGGTCACCACCCCCGTGGTCTACTGGACATGGCCAAGGAAGCCTAGAAAGAACAGCCAAACCAGGGAGGAACATGTGATGCAGATGCAGAACTGAATAGCTCAAGTCACCTCCACAGAGCGAGAAAACCTGGAAATAGCACAAGAGACCTATTATAATTGCTGAGCAAAGGTTCAGAAATTTCAGATGGAAGATCGGGTTGTGGTGGTAGTGTCCACAGCTGAAAGCAAGCTCCTGGCCATATGAAGTAGTAGAAGCCATCGGGTAAGTTGACTATAAAATTCAACAGCCCAAACACCAGAAACAGGAGCAGATCTACCGTGTCTACCTATTGAAGCTCTGGCAAGACAGAGAAGCCAACAACAGGACAACACCCCGCAGCAAGGGGGCAAGGAAAGGTATTCCCCTTTGTTTTGAGTTTCTAACTCTGTGTCTTTTTGTTTGGAGGAGGAGTACTCCTTGGGTTGCCTACCTTGGCAATATTGGTAAATAAACAGAGGGTGGAACACAAGCACTGTCCAGAGTGGGGCTGATTTTACTCCAGCCCACCACTGTCAGAGGGTGAAGTGCTAAGTCTGGCAAGACGAGGAGCTACCTTGCCACAATACCTACGATAAGGTAACAAAACTCAAGCTGGTGCTTAAATTCCACAAACAAAGGCCTTACTCCAATACCACTAAGCTCTCAGCCTCAGCAAGTTTCACCCTGTGCTTAGTGATTCACAGCATCCCCTACTGAATACACATATTACACTGAATGGCAGTCACCACACACATTTATAAGGATCTCTGCCTAATAAAGACATGGTCAGATAAAGACACGTACCACAGTTGTTGTAATAGAAACATTACACACACACACTTTCCCCAATGGCCTACAATGATGCAAGTTTCCAGTTGTTATTTAAAATGTAAAGCTCCACAGGGAAGGGACTATTTTCCTCTGTGTTCTGCATGTCGTTTGGCATGCTGTGGGCATGTAGCAAATATAATAAACATTAGCTTTGTTTTTGCAAAGCTAAAAATCCAGGAAGCCAGCCTGCGTGGTAGGGCATAATTATTAGAGAAGTTTAAGTTCTTTAGATCTTTACTGCTTTCGACCCTCATCCTGCAAACACTTAAGACGATGCTTAAATATACTACTCTGAATAGTCGATTTAACTTTTCCTCCATGAATTGATTTAAATTGAACTTCTTACAGTAGTTATGTAAGCATGCCCCTAAGTGTATGCAGCATAGGGCTTCTAGTCCTGATCCTCATTATAGTCAACAGCACAACTTTCATTAACTTCAATGGGAGCAAAACTGGACCCTGAGCACAGTAGTTTTGACTAATCTACAGTAATTCTGGAACTAAAGAAAAAAAAAAAGATTTTCTCCTCTTAGCCATATTAGGCTACCATTTGAAACACTTTCAGAGAAAGAACGAGATGTTCTTTAATGTATAGTAGCATATACTTTGTCCTGGTAATATGCCAGTGTTGCTGTTCAGTACAGCGTAGGGAATGATGTACCACTCTTGCAGGAATGGCATTATGCTGTGCAGTACAGTAGCTGACACTGATGTGCAATACAAGAATGATCAAATTCTTTCTTTATAATTTGCTAAATCTGTGGAAGTAGTTTTCCTTTGATGTCTTAGATGTGTTTCTGAGCTCTTGAACCAGGACACCGCATTGAAATTACAGTCAGGATGTCACTTTTGAATACAAAGATGACAGATTTCCCAAATGATTAAAAAATGTATGACAGAAAAATCCCTGTTTCATTTAGAAAGTGGAAATTGCTCTTTATATCTTTGGGGAATTACACTGTTATAAATTTTTGAAGGTGTCAGGTTTACCCTACAGCGTTTGCTTAATTTTTCACAGAATACTGCAGTTTTAGCTAGAAGTTACACTGCTATTAAAATTACAGCTTTTGTCATTCTCAAAACGTAGGTGGTTTTAAAATATGTTCTCTTTAACCATGAAAGTAGATAAATTGCTTGCCATGGGTAGTGTTTCTGATTAAAAGAGAACTTTTACTGGAAAAAATGGATTGAATTTATTTCAGTCTCTTATCACTTCATACTTTATTTGTTTATTACACATAATAAAATTACTGTAATTTCGAAAGGAACATTAAAGAAAAAGTTAGAATTTTGACTTCCATTATCTATGTATGTTCTCTGTAGTTCAGTCCCTGGTTTTCTAATAGCAAGGTCATCTTCAAGGTGACCAGCTATCTGTGCAGAAAAGTGCATTGAAGTTAGTGCAATTAAAACTTCACTGTTCAAACTTTGACTTTTCAAAGATAAATAACAATTCACTTTATGGCTATTTCACTTCAGTGTGGGTGTCTGAGCACGGGCAATAAAATAAAAGGTTTGATTTGTGCTTGTGTTTGCCCTAAGTTATTTTCTCCATTAGGCTTTATAGGTAAGTCAATCAGAAAGCTCTCCTGCATAGCAACTTTATGCTGTTTCTCAAAAACTGTACAGTATGCCCATCACAGCACTTTCGCTAATAATGACGACCACAGTGCAGGAATTCATACGGTCACTATGCAGCTATTAGTATCTGTACTGTGCAGTGCAAACCAGCTTAGGCATTGGGACACTGAGCATCGCAATGCCCAACTTTTAGGCACCTAGAAAATCACAGAAACACTGCGATCCTCAAAGCCTGAGTTACGCACTTAAGCTCCCTTTACAGTGAATGGGGAGAGAGGTGCATTAGAATGCCATCCACAAAAGCCAGAATGCTAGGTGGGGAGTTGCTTAAGTTAGCCAGAGGGAGATGCTGATGAGAGGGGTTTGTCCTACCCCACCAATTCACAGAGTTTAATGCCTAAGTCCAGGCTGCAGGAAGGCAGAGCTGGAAACCCTCTCCTGGAGTCAGGTGACTTAGGCACCTAAGTTGTTTTTTGTGAGAATGAAACACCTGCCTCACTCCACACAAAACAGCCTGAAGATCGGTGGTGATGCCTATCTTATAACTCTTAGCCCAGTAGTTAAGAGCATTCACCTGGGATGTAAGACACATAGGTTCAATTTCTCCCTCTGCCTGAGGGGAAAAGGATATCAGAATATCCCATAGGTCAGTGGTTAGAGCACTCTCTTGGCAGAGTGGAGTCCCCTGTTCAAATCCTTTCTTCCCCTCAGGCAGAGGTGGGTAATTGAACCTGCATCCCAGGTGAGTGCTCTAACCACTGGTCTAAAAGTTATAAGGCTACTACCCCACTCCAAGATTGTGAATGGGCCCCAATCCAGTAGGCAGCCGCTAAGCATGCCTACTGGATCAGGTCCCACAGGTGAGATAAGTGTTTGCCTGCCTATCTTCTTCTGGTTAGTGGATTACTCTGGGAGGGAGACAAGCCTCTGGACTATTAGAGTGAGGCAGCAATGCACATGCTCAGAGGCAGAAACTTAGGCACCTAGGAAATTTTTTCTCTGAAAATTTAGGCTCAGAGTTTAGGTGCTTACAGTGTTTGGCAGGAGTTTTGTGAATCACAGTAGAGCCTAAAACTTGAATTTAGCTGCCTAAATCCCAAATTTAGGCACCGAAGTCTGAGGTTTAGGCTGCTTAAATTAATTCCACCCTTAGTTCCTGTCCATGAGAAGAAGAAATAAAGCTAAATCAGCAGACTGAAGTAAGTGGTTTTGTTCACGCCTTTAAGCTGTCAGGAAGGTGCCTCTGCATGTAGCACAGGGTAAAGTGACTTATTTGTAGAGCCCTGCATGGATACAAAATTTATATCCTATCTGTGGACGTAAATTTTGTATCTGTGCAGGGCTCTATTTACTTGGTGTTGTCAATAAAAGAGTGTCTGTTTGCATGTTAATTAGAAAAGACAATCACTGGTACGCAACTAGAGAACAAGGGTGAAATACTGGCCCCATAAAAGTCGATGGGAGTTTGACGGTTGACTTCAATGGCGCCAGAGTTTCACTGCAAATATATGGAAGAACATGTGGGTCATATAACTGGAGAACTGCTAAGGGCCATGAAATCGCACCATAGATTTAAAAAAGAGTCAATTAGACACTGAGGGCATCATCAGATTCTGATTTATTGAAAGGTAAATTCAGTTCTGTTGTCTTGCAGTCTGACAGACTGGCATGCTTTAAGGCTTCTAGTTATGGTTTGTTTTATTTATGATCACTCTTTCTCAGCATCCATTTTCTTGTGGAAAATGAAAAATAACTAACTTTATTTTTAACAACAAAAACAAATTAAATTACAAGGTGTGAGGAACACGCCAGAGTTAAACAATGGTGTGAACATCAGGGCTGCTGTCCCTACGTATGGAGAAAGTGCCCTGAGATCTTTAAAATATCACCAGTAAGGACTTTCGTTTTGTATCTCATCCCAAAGATGGAACAGCTAACTGCACAGAGTTCCCACCACTGCGCTGGGGCAATGGTTTAATGCTTGCTGAGAGGGAAGAGCATTATGTATTGAGCCACCACACCACTTCTTAAAACATGGTGCATTTTCTTTAACGTTTTCCGTTCAAATCCGGACTAACCATAAAAGTTCTTAAATGATAATATCTGACAAGCTCACCGTACGAGGCATTATGGCTGCCAGGCTACCATGGCTTTCCAACATGCATTGATGCTTTGTACAGGATAAAAGCAGACACATTTCTATACCTTTTAAAGTACTGGTATCAGCAGCAGTAAAGTTAAATCTTTCTTGAAGGCAATTTCAAATCTAAGCTATTCAAATCTGTGTTTATGTGCTTCTGAACATTGGCACTCTGTCTACTGTAGACTCAAGTTCTTAAATCATGCTTGATCATCCTAATGTACGTAACAAGCTGCAGACAGACACTATAGGAATGCTATGTGCTGGGGGTTCTTGGTTCTTGAGCTGTCTTAGGGGTTACTACCATTATACTGATGGCAGCGTCTCTGTGTATACAACTGTTCCGCTACTCCTAAGTGACTGTTGTGAGTGCATGTACATCTGTATGTGTTTGTGGGCAAACTCAGAAGACATGCACTATTTTTATACTCTTTACTGTTGTATTTGGAATGGAGGAAGGAGATAGGTGCAGTACAATAATATTTGGCATTTCTACAGCTTTTAAAGATCTGTAGCATCCAGGGATCTCACAACAGGTTATAAACATTAATGAATTAAGCCCCACCCACCCCCAACTCCTGTAGTTAAAGGAGGAGGTAGCTAGGAATTTACTGCATTCAGATACTTAAGAGCCACTTGACATCGTATCCATCAGGAGGGTTATATGAATGCAGTCCTCAAAACAAAAGAACATAATTCCTCAGTGTCTTCAGGAAGAACTTGTGATAGTGTTTTCTTTTCCGAGGCTGTTGTTTTGATTTATTTCAGGGAAGGTCAGAAAGTTTTCAAGATCTGAATCTATTTTCTTTTTGTTACTCTGCTTTATGCTTTGTGGTAAAAGCATTTGGGTGTTCAGAGCCACTAAGCACCCACAACTTGGTTTGAAGTCAGTGGGAGCTGTAAATGTTCAGCACTTCACCAAGTACAGGGATTGTTCTGACTTGTGGTAAGGGGAAAGATTCCTTGGAAGACCTCTCACAACCTTTTCTCCCGGATTTCTACTTAGTTTAGCATCTGGCTAGCCCTTTACATGTGAAGAAGCCAGGAATTCTAGAATCCAAATATTGTAAAGTTACATTGTATTAAATTTTCCTGTGCATCCATGATTAATTTGACTGATTCATAACCTGCTGGATCTTGGTATTTGCCTGGTGTACTATTTCTTTCTTTGGCTTATATGTGAAGAGGTAGTAATGTAGGCTAGTAGTTAAAGGAGGTAGCTAGGAGTCAGAACTGGCAAGTTCTGGGTTATCAATTCTTCATGTGATCTTGAGCAGATTACTTAACCTTCCTGTATCTCAGTTTACCCATCTGTACCAATAATATATGCCCGTCTTACAGGGATGAGGCTTAATTCATTAATGTTTATAACCTGCTCTGAGATCCGTGGATACTACAGATCTTTGAATGCTGTAGAAATGCCAAATATTATTGTACTGCACCTATCACTTTCCTCCATTTAATACAGGAAATACTTGCATGATCAGTTAAGCCTGTAGATTAGTAGCTGGACTCCTGTCTCTCTCCTTCTCCTTCCTTGCTTTGCTATGCAAACTCTTCCTAATTTTGTTTATGTGGTTCTCTTTTCCAGCTCTGTTTTTTGATGTTTTGGACTCCGAATGCATCAGAGAAGATTTTAGTTGACATAATTGGAGTCGATTTTGCCTTTGCAGAACTGTGTGTCATTCCTTTGCGCATCTTCTCCTTTTTCCCAGTTCCAGGTAAAAATACAGACCAGTTGACACTAGGGCTGAATGTGGCTCAAGGTATAAATGTCGTATAAAGGGTCTGTCGGTAGATGGAGACAAATTTAGCATACATACATTTCTTAAATGGACTCAGTGGGAAAACTAAAAGCTGACCTGTATCTGTTCTAGGTGCCTGAGAATGTGCACTGTGTGTTTCTGCCCAACTGTAATTAACTGTGTGTTTGTACAACATCTTGGACAACTACACAATATCAACACATCTTGATACTGAACAGGGCCTACAAGTCCTACTGCTATGCAAACAATAAAACGGAATGCTGTCCTTCATATTATATGGATGTTTATTACACTACTAGCCAAAATATTTCCCTCAAATATTAAAATGCTGATGTAAATATTATAACCTACATGTGTTACTGCTACATTGTATAGAGTCTTAGATATTCTTTGTATGGATCAATATATATCTAAGAGCACAGCTCTGTAAGGATTATAGTCTCCAAACGTGAAGTTCTGTTTCAGGAAGTCTGTTCCCCACTTGACACATCTAGGTATCCTTTCTTCCTGACCTTAAAAGGGGTTATGCATTTTTAATGAGGAGAATGCACCTACCATATGGAAGAGGTGTTTAAGATGTATTTGTATTATTGTCACACACACATTTTTATTTTGTTTTTTATTTTAATGGAGTCAAACTATCTTCTTGTGAAATGTTTTTGGCAGGCCAGTTTCACACCAAGGGAAGTTTGCTGTACCTCAGACTGCTTTTTGCACAATTAAAAGCACTAAAACAATTCTGGACTTCCAGTCTAGTTTGCAGTTAAGGCAGTTTCACTGTAGGCAAAGCAACTGTAAACAAGGCCATGGTGTTTGTATTTTTTTATGCTAAACTCTAAATAAATAGTATTTATAATAATACCTCGCTCTTCAATAGCGCTTTTCACCAGTAGCTCGAAAAGCACTTTACAAAGGAGGTCTGTATCATTATTAACATGAAAAAATTCTCTCTCTCCCTTCATTTTCTACTGCATATTTTTCTTCCTTTTTTCTGACAGTCACAGTTAGAGCACATTTGACTGGCTGGCTCATGACACTGAAGAAGACATTTGTATTGGCACCCAGCTCAGTGCTGCGCATCATCGTCCTCATCACTAGTCTCATTGTGCTGCCTTACTTAGGGTAAGTTACTCCACTCACCACGACTCTAATGGAGTCACTCTCCTTTCACTTAATAGCTGCCCTTATTTAACTCTTTGTGTCTGCACCAAAGGCAGAGACTAAAATAAAACCAAAATAGTTTCAAACTCTTGTAAATGATCACTTCCAAAGTTCCAGCCACCTCCTGTCTCTAGCTAGGCATGTAACTATTAGCCCTTGTTGAAAATTCTACAGCTGTTAAGAGAGATGAAACCAATACCCACGGGATGCTATGAAAACTTATCAGAATTACACAGAAATTACTTACTTTTCTGAAAAATCTATGCAATAGGTATATAGGGAATGGTATCTTTTTTTCTGTAGACTTCTTTTTTTAAAAAAACTGTTATTGTCTACAGCAGAGCTATCATTCTCAATTAAATTCTATATTTAGCTTGTCTTGGGGCAGAATTTGATTCACAATGGGTCTCCTCTTGTTTTCAGGCAATAACAGATTATAGTAAAAAATGAAACTATTTAGGAAGCAAATGTTACGGTAATATATCAGTTATTCTCTCTACCAGTGTCTGGATTTTTTCCCCCAGAAAATATTAAATACCTGCCCCATTAGGCCTTGTGTAGAAATTGTTCATTAAAATACATTGGTTCAATATTTTACTGAAAGTGTAATTTTCTATTTTTTTTTTAAATCCTACCTTTTCTTTTTTGTTATTCTCAGAGTCCATGGAGCTACCCTAGGAGTAGGATCACTTCTAGCTGGTTTTGTAGGAGAATCTACCATGGTTGCAATAGCGGCTTGCTACGTCTGTCGGAAACAGGTAGGAAACTGGTTGTGTAGAATCCAGTGACCAGGACAAACATGGATAACTACTTCTGTAAGGTGACAAGTTGTGTAGAAAACACAATTTTTGAGTAAAGGCCATGTGGAAGGTGGGCAAAAAAGTGCTGGCTTTATTTTTATCCTGAATAAAATATTCACTTAACTGGATGGAGATGGGTTTTCTCCTCCACCGACACAAACACACACACGTTCAAAGTACAGGCTTGAATTTGCAAAAGTTTTAAGCAAGTGAGAAACTTTACTCATGTGGAGAATTCATGCATCTCTCAGTGGCCTCAGTCCTACATACCCTTATGCTTAACTTAACTCACATGGCTAGTTCCATTGATTTTAGTGAGGACTCAAATGAAAAAAGTTATGCATAGGTAGGAGGAGTGTTTGCAAGATCAGGGCCAAAGGGAATCCCCATGTGAGTATGGTTTCTCACGTGCATAAGTGAGTCTGCAGGATTGAACCCTTACAGATACGTTTTCAGGGTATGCACAAGGTATTTGATACATAACTCCAGTTAGAAGTAGTACAGCATCAATCATCTAATTAGCTAAACACAGTTGTGGTGGGAGAGTGTAGAGAAAAGAATCCTTGCTGCTTTTTCTTTTTTTTTAATTTAGAATTTTCCATTACAGGCAAAAAATCAAAAAGCCCTGCACGTTTTTACCACTTTTGCTTTGATCAACAATTATGAAATCAGAACCTACCTAAAAGCTTTTGAACTACTAGCTCATTGATAGAAGTTAAGAACAGGTTGAGGCACATCAGCAGAGCAGAGAAATTCACACTTCCTTAGCCCATGCTGTACTCTACACGTGCGTAAATAGAGAACTTTGTCTCTCTGTTGTAGTTAATCTTTTCCTTGCTCACTAAAAATAGTAAGAAAAATCTTCTATCCCAAGCTATTCTTGGCTTGTAGTTTCACAACAAATTTCTGTTTACACTAATATTTGTATGATGTGCATGGTATAATTGTCACATCTCCTCCAGTATTTTTGACCTCCACAATTTTCAGATGAAGTACTTTATTTTTGTAGTATAATGAAGTGGTAACAACTGGATGATCACATTTGCCTGACAGGTATAACTATTACAAGTCCAATGAATCTGAAATGATCTCTTCACCGGCCAATGTGGTAATGGCACAACCAACAGTAGTTTTGCGTGTCAGTTTATTTTCAGCTAAAAGATTAAATCTAGGTAAAATGTTTGAAAGCCACAAACCAGTTTTCTGTATACACCGCCCTCGTAATCTTGCTCTATTAATATGCCTGATTCAGCTGAATCAGTGATATCAGTGGGTTTTGGAGGGGAGTTTTACAACTGTTTTCAATAAGGACTGGGCAGCCTGCTGAGAAACAGATAATAAGGAACAGATGCTTCAACTTGTTTTGTATTGGGGCTGAGGGCATCTTAGGTTTTACTCATCCAAAACATCCTGCATGAATCATATGACTGTCTTGAAAAGACAAGTATCAGAGGGGTAGCCGTGTTAGTCTGTATCCACAAAAACAACGAGGAGTCCGGTAGCACCTTAAAGACTAACAGATTTTTTTGGACATAAGCTTTTGTGGGTAAAAAACCCACGTCTTCAGATGCAACAGACAGACATTAAGCCACATGTGCTCAACAGCAGAATGTTGGGAACACAAGTGGCCTGCCTCATACTGACAGTGGCTTCTCCTATCAGTAGTGAGCAGAGAGCTTGGGTCAACAGGTAAACACACTACACGGGAATTGGTCTTTGCTTTTGTCACTTTCTCATAGACAATACTAACTAAGTGTTCTGAACTAGGACACAGGAATTCTAGGTTCTGTTCCCAGCTGTGCCATTGATTTTGTGAGCTTGGGCCAAGTGACTTAACTTCCTAGTGCCTTAGTTTTCCTCTGTGTAAATATATGTGTGGTGGAGCCTTGGTCAAATGCCCCTTCCCCCTCTTCTCAAAAAGGAATATCGCCTTCTGTCTTTGAGAAGAATGTTACTGTACTAGTGAACATCACTATTTTTACCTCTTGTGCTCCTGACTTGTGACATTTTGGAATTTAGAACCCCACCTTTCACTTTCTGTACATAGTGTTTTCCCTCCAGTTACCCTGAAGCACTTGCCTCACGACACCCCTCTGAGACAGAGGCAACAATAATACCTGTGTTTCAGAGGACAAAATGGACCCATGGGGATGTTAAAGGAAGTTTTTAAATTAACATGACAAATCAGTAGCATACCACGAGTGGAAGCCAGGAATGTTGCATTCTAAATATTAGACCACATTCCTTCTGATAAGGCCTGCCATTTGTAGGAGTGAGCTGATGCACAATGAACAATATAGATGGTCATGTGCTTATGAATACAACCTCTTTTTGACCTAGAAAAAGAAGCGGAACGAAAATGAGACTGCTACGGAAGGCGAAGACTCAGTAATGACTGACATGCCACAGATAGAAGAAATGACAGATATCGTAGAAATGAGAGAAGAGAATGAATAATAAACAGGACGTGATTGTTCTCTACAGGGACACATAAAATGACACTTCAGCATCTTTTCTTCTCTCATCCTTTTTTTTTGGTTTTATTTTTGTAATAAAGAGGCCTTGATTTAAAAGGCTTCAGATAAATTCTCTAGCATACTGAGTATGCTCACACTAATGAGGGACCTAAAGGAAGGTCTTTGCTTTTGCTTGTTTTTGTTTTCTCGCTCCATGCAAACACAAAAGATATGGCTGCATCACACAAAAGGGCATTTTCCTCAATATGCATCCGTCTTCTTTGGGCAATCTGCATTTGTCAACCAAAGCCCTGCTGTGTGTCTCTGTGCCCTTGACTCTGCTGCCGTCCTTTCTTCCCTCTTTCTTTTTTTTCCTTTTTGTTGAGAATTTAAAAAAAACAACCTTTGAAAATGCAGCTTTATTTTACTCGCTTGACAATGATTTTGCTATCTAAACAAATGTACCACGGTGGGCCATTATGTTTGTTTTCACTTGTCATTTGCTGTTATGCTGTACGTTGTTACAAAACAAGGTAGGAAGGCATGAGCCCCAGTGAGCAAATGGTACATAAAAATAATAAAAGGGATGCGAGAAATACAGGACAAGAATGCTATTTAGCCTTTATTAAGAAGTTATCTGAGATGCAAGATTTTTCAAAAATTGTACACATTTAAGAAAGAAGTTTTATAGAAGATTGGTGCCAAGTCCTACACCTTGTTTCCTTGTGACCAGTTTCCGTTCTCCTTTCCTGAAGAGGGTGCAGCAGTTGGTAGAGTGGTGCAGGTGCATCTAAGGGTATGTTTACACTGCAATAAAACACCCAGGGTTGGTCTGTGTTAGGCTCCTGGGGTTCGGACTGTGGGGCTATAAAATTTCAGTGTAGATGTTGGGGCTGGAGCCCAGACTCTGGAACCCAAGCTGGAATGTCTAGATTGCAATTTTGTAGCCCCTCAGCCCAAGCCCTGCCAGCCCAGTCACCTGACACAGCCAGTTGTGGGTGATTTATTGCAATGTAGACATACCCAAGATTCTTTTCTAAGGGAAGAAAAGAAGAAGAAAAGCTTTACCAAAGTTCTGGTCCACTGGTCTGACATAAGTTCTATGTATAATTAGTTTTTACACTACAGTTTGCTATACAATTATTTCTACAATCTGTGTTCAAAAACACACACATAACTTAAAGTACACCATGGCATAGTCCTTTAATACATATAGCCCTATTAAATATATAGGGATATTGCTTTAACCTGTTTCCCTATAAAAGTAACTCAAAATCAGTATGGGAGAAGTTTGAGTGCCTGTCAGGACGCTGAAGTCCTATGTTAGGGATCCAATTCTACAATTCTTGCTCACACTGAGTAGCCCTTGTGAGAATCGTTCCATGGGAATGAACTGTCACCACATGAGTAAGTGTTGTACAGTGTGAACAAGATAGGCACTGTTAGGTTTAAGTGTGGCTTAAATAGCACAGAGGGCCTTCACATGAGTGATGTGTATTACAATGAATTTCATCCTATATGATGCATCCTTAAATTATGAATTTTAAATCTTATTTAGTAAAGTATATTTTTGTAAGTTTTAGAAGTGAATTATTATTTAATTATGGACAAATTCAGTTTCTAGATTACTTACCAGGTAGTCCTTACACTTCAAAGAACTGATCAACTCTAAAAACTTATTTTAAACGTTCTATCAATATGTGTATATATACATACATGTGTATAAATATATATATTGTATATTGTGTAATTTATTTTAGGCTACAGTACACTTCCTATTTTTCCAAGTTCCTTAAAAATGTCTCTGATACAATATGTTTGCTCATGTATTGGTTATACCAGTAGTGAAACGTATTGTATCAGTGACCATTGCATCTTATTTCCAAAGTTTGTACTGTTTATTATATGTACAAATGTATTAAGATAAAAAATGAAATTTTGAATGAGTTGCAAAAATCAGTCCATTGCTATTGAAAACAGTGCCACAGATGGGTGAAATGAAATCCATATGGTTTCAGTGCTATCTGGAGGTTTTTCCCACTATTCCTTACAGTAGAAGAAATAAACTCGGACAAATCAACTTTGTGCAGGATGAATACTGTGCACGCATAAAAATTCATGAGTACAGACTCACATGGCCATGTGTATATACCCTGTATATAGATCGATGTAGACCATAGTGACCAGTTCAAGGTCTTCTCTATTGCCATAATTTTGCTTTCTCTAGTACAGCTGTGTTCAAATTCTCAACATGCAGTTTTTCTGGCAAAAGCAGAGCTAAACTGAGAAAATATTTTATTGTAATGTTTCTTCTGGTACATAACTAGAAATTTAAGCAGCAGTGTTTTTGAATATTTGTGGGCGTTAAATATTTATGTAGTTTAAAATTCTACAAAAACAAGAAAGTAAAAATTAAAAAAAAATCTAATATTTAAATGCTGAAGCTTTCTGTTTAGCTAGAAGTTTTAGCATATGGCAAATGCCAAATTCTTGGTGATACAATTGGAAGTGTTAAGTAGTGTAGCAACTCAGATGAAATTTCAATTTGTGGAGAATAAATGGTTAATACTCCTTGTATATTGAATCTATAAAAATAATCCATGATCAAGGAACAGCAGGGTTTGAGCAAGATTTCAGATATTCTCTTATAGCCCTAGCTGTGGCTAGTGGAACAGATTCTGTTTAATCCCATTTCCAGTGTGTTGTGCATTTCCTTAAATTGCGTTTTTGCAGTAACAGACATGTTTCGACACTAGATGGTTTAAGTTAGAACTTCATGAGACAATGGGATACCTAGTCTGTACTGCAGTGAACATGTATTAGTTGTACATGCACCTACATGAGGTTTATGAAAAACACACACTTCTGCCACACTTTTTGGCATTAATGGGTAAAATTTTCAAAAGTCCGTTAGGCACCAAAGTCTCATTGAAAGTCAGTAGTGCTTTAAATCATTTAGGCACCTTTGAAAGTTTTACCCAATACCTTTTCTGAATTCCCCTATGCATGGTTATCTCATTATTAGTACGCTATCACTGTGGCAAACATTAAGTTATCCCCTTGAAGGTTTCACTGTAAAGAACCAGGGTACAATATTTTCATGAGTGAACCTGCAGGGGGATACTAATATTTGTTGGAAATTACTAAATTATGGAAATTAAACTATTATACAAGAGGAACAAAATTGATTTGTATTCTGCAGCTCATGTGTAAGACCAAGTGTGAACATTCATTACATGACTGAAAACGAGACGAGTGCTGATGACCAATGATTTTTAGAGATGTGTGGATATTAAATATATACACAGGGTTATGCTACTTCGTTTGAGCCCTTCCTTTACAGACTCTCTGATACTGAAGGAACATTTGTTACTGCCTGAAGCAGCTTTCTCAGTCTTACCGAACAATGGGCTTGATGGAGAAGGCTCTAGGTTTCCTGGCAAGTGCGGGACCGGGCACCATGTGGTCCCCAGTAGACAGCTCAGCTTCCTCTTTTCTTGCACAGATGTGCATGGAAAGATCAGTAAGCTGTCTGCTTGATAGCTAGAGCTCCACACACAGGGTCATAGGACTGGGGGAATAACAGAGGATTATGGGTTTTCTTTTCAGCTTGAGTTCATTTATTTTGCTGTCTTATATTTTCCTTTGAGGAACAGATCTTGCTGTCTGCCTCAGTATTATTTTCTGCTTAGTCATGGTAGCATCTTACTGACACAAAAGGGGTCTAAAATAGGCAGCTGGTTGATGAAGCTAGGCATGCATAGCAAGCCATGATGCATGAAAAGAAATGTTTGTGTTTAAGGTTATTCATTAAAATCCAACATTTTTAAGGGTGGTTTCTGTTATTTAAACAGTGTAGTGAGATTGCTTTGATTTCTGCTTTGTTAGAGACTTGTGATCCAGTACTTAGAAATGTCCTGTCATTGGCAATGGGAGGCAATTTAAGCTGGCTAGCACTGTTTAGGCCAGAATGTACTATTGGATTATTGGCTGGCCTTGCCCTTGCCCTTGATTTGGTCGACAAGAATCAGTCACCTATTCTCTCTGCTGTCAGTAGGCTACAAAATTCTCTCTTCATTTAAAGGCAGTTTGCAGAGATTTGGGAATTATAAAATGAAAGGGTCAGTTCTGTGTCCAGTTACAGGTTTTGTGACAGATTAAACACAGCTGTGGATAATCAGTGGGGTTACCAGATAGCAACTGAAAAAACAGGACGGGGGGTAAGGGGTAATAGGCACCTATATAAGAAAAAAAGTCCCAAAAAATGGTACTGTCCCTTTAAAAACTGGACTACTGGTCAACCTAATTATCAGTGTTTAATTTACAGTTTAATCAGCAATGGGCAGAAACTCAAAAACCTCTTTATATTATTTACATTTGTTACCAGGGTGAAGTTAGTGTGCGTGTGTATGTATGTGTGTGTGTATATATATATATATATATATATATATATATATATATATATAACACTCCATGAACACCGTAGTATTAATATTAGATGGACTTTCAGGCAGTTTTTAAGAAGTGTTCTAAATAAGTATATTGAATGACCTTCTGCTGGAGAAACCAGTCCTGTAGACAGAGCCTGCCAGGTTACTAGGCTGAAGGGGAATGAAAAATCGTTCTATGGGCATCCAGTCAGAGGCTGAGGGAGAGCGAGAACTACATGAGGTGGACAGCCAATCAAAGGTTCAAAGGGGGCCCAAGCTGTTTTCTGAGGGTTGCCATTTTTGCTCTGCGAGCAGTAGAGAGGTGCTCGAGGAGGGAAGCTTCAGTGAAAGAAAACCTTGGCCAGGACCATTACTTCTTCAGTATTCAGAGTGACTACAGAACTACTGGCTGGTGCTGGGAACTGGGAATATTTATTGGAATTTTTATTTTAATAGCAGGGAGAAAATATTCTTTAAAAAGGGGATTGAGCCATAGCGTTTGGTGAGAACAGGGCTGAAGCACTGCAAAGTGCTACTCAGGCAGAATCATGCTAGTACAGCAGTTGCCATTAAAGCCTTTACAGTTTGCAAGTAAAGAGTGTTACATAATTACCCCTTTGCAAGGAGTTAGCTTTACATGGGTTAGGGAATGCCATGTTAATGTTCATTAAGGAAAAGGCAAAAAACTGTAATGATTTTAAGTGATTATTCTACTGCAATGGATCATGGGCATTTCCCACATCCCAAAATTAGCCTAGCATCACATCTCACACTATGCTAGTGGCATTTATCTTTACCATTTTCCACAAATGTTACTTTGTTTTTAAAATCATGCTGTTACCACCACAACTACAGATCAATAAATAATGTCACACCTCTGCAAATCCCCATTGACAAGAGTTTCCACTACCCATCACTGTCCATGTGGTACAATACCAATATTTTTGGGTCTTACTCTTCTCCTGTCCATATGGAATAGAGGCTCATACGTGTCTTTTGGGAGCTGTGACATGATTCAGTTATACATGAAGATGGTCATCACAACTGTGACACAGTTATTGTCACTCACAGGGAAAACACAAATATGCTAGGTGACAACACTATTGTTCTTTCTGTCTAAACTACAACTGAACTGTAGGGAAGAGGGAGGGAACGGATGGCTCAGTGATTGAATGTAGCTTTCTGATAGTTTGTGGGTGAGCCGTGTAAAAATGAGTTTGGAGTGCTGAGTCCAGTTTTCTCAGTAACTAGGCACCCATGTCACTATAACCATCATCCCAGTTGACAGTAATTAGCACCCTCTCAGTAGAGGCCAGAGACTCAGTGGGCCATGACTGACGAGTGCTCTCATTCTACACTGGTGATCAGAGTAGAGGTATGTTGGCAGAGTAGTACAGAGTGAACTGAAGTTTTGCTAGCTGTTGTCTCTCTTCTGTAGTTAAAGCATGATCTTCAGTCTCCACTGTGATCAAGCTCAACATTTCATAATCACCAAGAAATGCATGGGCAAAATGTAAGACACATACTAGTGCTTTCTATATGCTTTTACAGTCTTTGAAACCCTTCAGGGAAAATACTCCTCTTTAGCAATACAAGACCTTGTCAGAGTAAGTTATCGGCTTAACTCAGTCTTTTAGTAGTGTCTCACCAATTTCTCTGTTTCTTGTTTGTCATCTTCAGTTTCTTCCCTTCCCTAGTTTGAAGGCTCCTGTTAAGGAAAGCCATCAAACAAAGAGAGCCTAAGCCAAGAAAGAAAATATAGTCCTTGTGGTGACTAATGTCTAGTAGTGCAATGATTAAAAAGTTTAAACTAAAAATTGATCCAGAAAAGAACTTACTTTAATGTGCTGCATTGGGAAAGAGGACAAAGAAATAAGTGCAGGGAGAGAGAGATTTGAAAAGTGAATATTCATCTTCATTACTTTCATCTGACGGTGTTTTGCTGTTCTAATGATGCAAAGCAGCACTAAACCTGGTTTACCCCGCAAGTTTAAACTTTACATCACGAGAGTACTTTTAAAAGCACATTTCTGAAAACGTTCCCTTGTGACACAGGGCATAACAGCACACTTAGGCCTTGTCTACAGTTTTTTTTTGGGGGGGGGGGGGCGGGGAGGAGAATAATGTAGCTGAAGTTGATGTACTTAAATCTACTCACTGCAGTGAGTCAACTGCTGACACTCCACCGTCGACTCCAGTACTCCACCAGCGTGAGAGATGCAGGCAGAGTCGACGGGAGAGCAGTCTGGGGTTGATTTATCGCATCTAGACTAGATGGGATAAATTGACCCCCCTGCTGGATCAATCACTGTCTGGCAGATAGTATACACAGACCTATAGAAAATCTGGGGGGAAACCTTGTTTTCACAAGCATGCTTGTCATTTTCTTTTCCCTTTTCAATTTTCCCCTGCCACAATATAGATGCCACTACTTGTGGGAGGGTGGGGGAAATAGATCAGGTACCAAAGACAACTAAAAATATTAGGAGGCGCCTTATTTTATAGTTGGAATAATAACCACTTTACCCACAAGTCAGCAAGCACAAGAAAGAAAAGCTTGGCAGTTCTTTTGGAAATACTATCACTTCAAACTAGAATGATCCTGGGGGGTGGGGGTTAGAGGTGCGTATGAGAGAGAGCTTGATACCATATCACTATCACTGAACTAAAGTGCTAATGTAATTATGGTGGAGCCTGAGTAAGGCTAAAGAATTGAGGGGGTTTTCCTGAGCCATAGTGAAATGATAGAGAGGCTACTGTTGATAATTTTAATATTTTCTTAGCCGTTACCCATTTGTTCACCTCATTTGCAGGTAGATCAAAAAGGTGATCATACATATGCCTTTTTATAGGTGGCATCTGATTACATATTAGTGTAGATCAACAAGCTTTTATATATACAATTAGTCACTGTTAAGTAATATAGTCAAAAGTGCACTTTGCTTAAACTCAGACTTGACCTAAGCTTGCTGCAATATATTGTATATTACTGTATTGCAAACGCACAAGATGACTAGGACCCCAGCCTCTATTTTTAAACTGGGAAGAGTAAAGAAACCATAGAAGGTGGGTGGTGTTTTATTTCCCCACTGCTACATTAGTAAAGTTTTGATCTGTCAGTTTCCTTGTTGGTGTTTAATTTGAGATCAAATCTAGGAATTTGCAACCTGAGGTATTTCCTGCTTGATAACTGGGGCCTATGGATGCTCCGCTGATGACCGGTGACTGTGTGGTTTGGGCTGGTGTACTCCCCAGAATCTGTCCTCTGAAAAGGTTAGGAACTCCTCTCAAACAGGACTTGGGGCAGGAAGTCACTGTAGAACAATGCTTAAGAGCTGTAACTTTCTTCTCCCCTGCCTGCTTCAGGCCTTACCTTCCCCTTGCAATCTGATAAGAGGTCCTCAATGGAGGATGTAGGGAAAATCTTGCCTCTTTTAAACAGGGGTCTCAGTCTAGCACTTGGGCTTGTGCCTATCCAGCCCCTCATATTGCTCCTGTTTCTGGCAGAGCACTCAGAGGAGCACGCACAGCCCCAGTATCTAGAATCCCAACATCAGGCTAAAATTAAACTCTAAATTCTGTGGGTTTTTTTTACAGCTTCCCAAGCTCTTAGAGCATTCTTGCTGTCTCAGTCTTAGGCAGGATGTTTCTAGGAGCTCCTAAGGCATGAAGGAGCTATGCTACCCTTTGAAAGTGTACAGAATATATGTGCCCATACTCCCCAGGCCAGTGCAGAAGGACCCTCTCCCTTATAGACACCCTGAAAGGGAACAAATTTCACTGTGGGCACTAGACAGACAACCACAAGCTGTATGGGCCCAGAACACAAGGCAGAAGTTGCAGCTGCCTCTTTGGCTCTGGACAAGAAAGAAGGAAGCACATTCCACCCTGTGTCCTCTCTCCATTCCTTATGCACTAGCCCCAACATTGAAATTTAAAAGAAGTGGGGCAGGGAGGGCTGAGACCTAAAGGTGGACATGGAGGGAGAGTGGCACTCTAATTTCACAACAGGGAACAAGTATTGACAGGGTCTGTCAAGATTGGTTCCACAAAAGTGTCCTGTGGAAAATGACTCACAATAAATATCAGTTTCAGTGAAGAGCTTAAGGCAGGTTTGGCCAAATTTTGTGATGTCAAGGGCTGCTGCTGTCTAAAGTAGTAATGGAGATACAGCACCCCTCTGAGGCGAGATTCGTGAGTGGTACTTGCATATTACACCACCAACATTCTTGTTCTAATTGTGCCTTTGAATTCTCAAAAATTGACTTTTTAGCTTAATGGCAGCTTCATCACAGTAAGTATTTTAAAAACAGTAGTGGCCCCCCAAGGGTGTTACGATGAACTTCTCCCTGAAGCATGATGCGGAACATGCCTGCTCACAGAAGAGGAGTAGGGACACTTGTACAGTTTCTGTGCTTGGAGCACCTTTGCAAAGCAGGGGTTTTGGCAACAGAGTGACAAAATGGGAAAAGGCAAGGCTGGCAGCTGGCCATACTTTAGGAAATGCAACACTATGAATGTGACCCAGTTCAATTCACTTAACATATCTCTAGGGAAAGAGCTCAATTTTTACAATTCTTCTGCAGGATAGAAAGAAGGCTAAAGCTGACAAAACCAGGTACCACTAGAAGTCTTTCAGGGCCAGGCACTTGGCTTGCCAAGTACAAAGTGGTATTATTAGAGAATGACCACCCGTCCATACTTAAACAAGTCAATTTTCCAAAGACTTCAAGTCAGAGCACCATTTGGAAACATGGTACAGGGATCCTAAAATTTGAAAAAAGTTACCTCATGCATCATTTTTGTCACATTTGTAGAAATCCAGGTGATTTCTTTTAAAACAAAAAACATTGGATTCTATAATCTGTACATATGCTGTAGCTGTCAGTGTGGTTTTTTAATAAACACACTATTTGTTTTGCTTTGACTCTGGTGGTTTACTTTAAAGAAAACCATCAAGGTAAAACTAAGTTTGTACAGCCTTTGATTATTAAATGACTGTTAAAGTCAGCATAAAGTATATATTGTATTAAAATTGAGTGCTGTTTATGTATTTAACATAGATGTATGTTTTTGCATTGTTAAAGAAATGATCTATGCTTTCCTCTTTTTTGGATTTGTGCTCCAAGATTGTCAAATAGCTTTCATACTCTAATTTTACTTTGAGTAAAGTTCAAACAATTTGCTTATGATTCCGCTTTTTTAAATTTCTTCATCTGTTACTTCCTCTGATGTCAGAGCATGTGCCTGTTTGGGTCAAGCAAGTAAAATATCCTCTCTGTTGGAGATGTTAACTCAGACACTTACAATTGCTTTCCAGGTAGGTGTGATCCTGCCAGATGCAAATACGTAATTTGAAGTCAATAAGCACCAAAAGCACTGCACAGACCTCAGAAAAGCTTTCAAGATCAGCTGTGTACCCTCACAAAGCCCTGCAAAGTTACAAACGTGAAACCATATGGGACAACTTAATTATTTTGTTCACCCCAAAGATAAAATCTCCTTCCTTAGAAGTTTTTAAGGTCAGACTTGACAAAGCCCTGGCTGGGATGATTTAATTGGGGATTGGTCCTGCTTTGAGCAGGGGGTTGGACTAGATGACCTCCTGAGGTCCCTTCCAACCCTGATATTCTATGAAAACCATTTTTCCTCCTGTTAAAAAGTCAACTTAAAAAATAGCCCACCCTCCTTCTTCCCTTCCTATCAGGGCCAGCTCAATGGCTTTGAAGAGATGCTGTGGCTGTTGACCGCACCCATCTGACAAGCCACCAGAAGAATTCTTCCAAAGTGGTGAAAACATACTTTAACTAGCAATGTTTTGCTAATAATTTCCAATAGCATCTCACTTAAGTTCAATTATTGTGGCGTTTCAAGTCATCATAAATACAAAGTGTGAACCACCCACTAAGCCAACAGGGAGGCTCAGTAGAGAGTCATCCTCTGAGTTAGATGTCAAGTCTCCAGCGAAGTATCCCACCCACATTACTCAAAGCACATAAGTGAGCAGACAAGAAGTTACCATTTTTCTGCACAATACTTCTACCAAGCCTCCATGTGGCACAGTAGAGGACAATGATTTAGAAGGTGAAAGGGCCTTATAAGGTCCTCCTTTGGAGACTGTTCGCTGGAACACTCTCCTCTCACAGAAGGCATCTGTGGGTGCCTGCAGATTCCAGGCCACACTTTGCACAGCTTTTTGCACTTCTGATGCTAACACTCTCCATGCCCAGAATGTGAGAATCACTCTTGGATGGTGGGTTTTGTTCCTTTTTAGAATAGTTTTGCCTGAAGTCCTATGGGCCTCCAATTCGCAGCATCACATCCATGTTGCAATGGAGGATTATTATATTTTCTTACACATTTATGCTAAGGAACAATGCTGAAGTGCTTTAAATTGCAGAGTGTAGCTTAGGTTATTTTGGAGGCTTTTGAACTTCTACAGCACACAACATTTCATGTGCATGTTCCAGGCAAGAACAAAATGAAAACAGTACCATTTCTTGAGATTTGTAAAAAGATATGTTGACTTTGGGTATAAAAGTTGGTACTGCAAGTACTACACAAGCCAGTTTCAACTGAGTGGAAAATACAAGTCCTTCTAGATTAGAGGTTCAAACAGTGCCAAGGTGAAGACAGGCAGAATCAGGTTAATCTCCATGATATCCTATTTTCTCAGGTGAAATCTTGAGTTTGACTGACCTCTGGAATCGGATTATGTGATGCTCAGAATAAGGAAGTGATTATATATTGAGGATACTACTTCGGGCTGAGAGTTACATCAAGAAGGCTGAAGTGTTTAAATGCTTGTTTTGCTTCAGTCTTCACTAAAAATGTTAATGGTGACCAGATACACAACACAATATTAACAACAAAAGGGGGGAGGGAGGGAGAGAAAGGAATGCAAGCCAAAAATAGGGAAAGTACATGTGAAAGTATAGTTAGATATGTTAAATGTATTCAAGTCAGCAGGGCCTGATGAAATTCACCTTCGGGTATTTAAGGAACTAGCTGAAGCAATCTCAGTACCATTAGCAATTATCTTTGAGAACTCATGGAGGATGGATGACCTCCCAGAGGACTGGAGAAGGGCAAACATAGTACCTATCTTTGAAAGGGGGAACAAAGACGACCTGGGGAATTCCAGTCTGCCTAACTTCAATACCCGGAAAGATAATGGAACTAATTATTAAACAATGTTAGAACTTAGAGGATAATAGGTTTATAAGGAATAGCCAGCATGTATTTGTCAAGAACAAACCAAACTAATTTCCTTCTTTGACAGAGAGTTACTGGCCTAGTGGATAGTGGGAAAGCAGTAGACATGATTATCTTGATTTTGGTATGGCTTTTGAGATAGTCCCACGTGATATTCTCATAAGCAAACTAGGAAAATGCCATCTAGATGAAATTACTATAAGGTGGGTGCGCAACTGATTCGAAGACTATACTCCAAGACGAGTAATCAATGGTTCACTATCAAACAGAGGACATAGCTAATGGAGCCCCACAAGGGTCAGTCCTGGGTCCAGTACTATTCAATATTTTCATTAATGACTTGGATAAATGAGTGGAGAGTGTGCTTATTAAATTTTCAGACGACGCAAAGTTGAGTGGGGTTGCAAGCACTTTGGAGGATGGGATTAGAAATCAAAAGGACCTTGACAGATTTGGTCTGAATTCAAGAAGATGAAATTCAGTCAAGATAAGTGTAGAGTACTTCACATAGAAAGGAAAAATCAAATGCACAACTACAAAGTGGGGAATAACTGGCTAGGTGGTAGCACTGCTGACAAGGCTCTGGGGGTAATTGGGATCACAAATTGAATGAGAGTCAACTAAGTGAGACAGTTGCAAAAAAGGCTATCATCATTCTGGGGTGTATTAACAGGAATGTTGTATATAAGACATGGGAGATAATTGTCCCCCTCCACTCAGTACTGTTCTGGCTTCAGCTGGAGGAGTGTGCGCAATTCTGCATGCCAGACCAGGAAAGATGTGGACAAATTGGAGAGAGTCCAGAGTAGAGCAACAACAACAATAAAAGGTTTAGAAAACCAGATCTATGGAGAAAGATTAGAAAGACTGGGCAGGTTTAGTTTTGAGAAAACAGGACACAGGGTGGATATATGGGGGTAGGGTGGAGGAGACACCAGATAGTCTCTAAATATGTTGATGGCTTTTATAAAGAGGATGGTGGGCACTGACAGTAGGACAAGTAGTAATGGGCTTAATCTGTAGCAAAGGAGATTTCAATTTGATATTAGGAACCTGCTAACTACAGTAAAAGCTGTTTTATCTGGCATGTTGGGTAAATGGGGGGGTGCCAGTAAGTGAAAAATGCCAATTAACTGAGAGAGTTTGGGTGTGGGAGGGGGTGCAAGGGCCCAGACTCGGGGAGGGAGTTTGGGTGTGGGAAGGGGCTCAGGACAGTGGCTTGGGGCACAGGAGGGTGAGCGGGGTGCCAACTCAGGGGGCCACTCACCTCAGGAGGCTCTCTGCAGGCAGCCACTTGTCCCACTACTCCTAAGTGGAGGTGCAGCAGCCAGCTCTGCACATTGCCTCTGCCCACAGGCGCACCCCCACCCCCTCAGCTCCCATTGGCCATGGTTCCCAGCCAATGGGAGCTGCATTGCTAGCACTCAGGGTGGAGCAGGGCAGGGGCAGCACGCAGAGCCACCTGACATACCTTCGCCTAGGAGCGGCCGGGACAGGTCACCGCTTGTGGGGAGCTGCCAGAGATGAGCAGCCCCCAGAGATGAGCAGCCCCCCAAGCTGCTTCTGCCCCACACCAACCGGACTATAAACTGGAATTTCAATGAACATCAGAAATGCTGGTTTATAGAGCCTTCTGGATGGTGAAGTTCCAGATAAAACAGCTTTTACTGTATACAGGTAATTAAACTCTGGAACTACCAAGAGAGGTTGTGGAATCCCCATAATTGGAAGTCTCGAAGAATACCTGTCAGGGATGGTCTAGGTTTACTCAGTCTTGCCTCACCGCAGGGGGCTGGACTTGACCTCTTTAAGTCCCTGCCAGCCCTACATTTCTATGATCTTCCAGAAACTGAATCCTGTATTAAATTGAAGACCATCCTGGAGGAATTAGAGCATGGCTGGTGTTCCTGTTTCCCATGTCCCTGTTTCTTGCAATAAATCATTTGCTCTTACACATTGTTGTGCTGTAGAATCATTTCTGGAAGACACTGATGATCTAGTGACTTGAATGACTGGATTCAGCTAGGATTTACCTCAAGTTTCTACACTGATAGATTTGAGAAGTCAAGACTGGGGTGTAACATGACAGAATAAGTCCAGTCTCAGGTTTGGGTATGGCAATCTCTGCTGTGTCAGGGAAACCAGGGGAAGGGGGATTAAATTCTCTGAAGAATAATGTTACTTTCTCTCACTCATGTGTGTTTTTGCTTTGGTTTTTAAACTCATGAATTCAAGGCATTGAAAGATGTTAAGAACCAT
This sequence comes from Caretta caretta, assembly GCF_965140235.1. NCBI lineage: Eukaryota > Metazoa > Chordata > Testudines > Cheloniidae > Caretta > Caretta caretta. Next base: position 136,797,973 of record NC_134207.1, read on the forward strand.
GGTGTGTGTAACAAGTTCTTACCTCTCAGGACTCTGCTGCTTCAGTTTCCCTACGGCTTTGCATCTCTCTAGGCCTTTCTCCCAGGCCATTGTAGGGGTCTTCAGTGAGTCACAGCACTGAGGTGGAAATTCACCCTTTCCAGAATGTAAAATAATGGAAATTCAAACAAACAGTCTTTCACCTCATACTCTCTTCAGAGCACAGCTCTGCCTCTATGGGTCTGTTCTCTTCAATGGAGGCTTTAGCCCTTCTGTTGGCCTGGACCCTCCTGGGCTCCAAACACCAACAAGATAACCACACCATCTCCTGAGGCAGTAGCATAGGGGGACCTATGCCTACCCTCTGTTATAGGTAGATTGCCCCACCTTAACTTCCCACTTTGCCCTGACTTTGTTTCCCTGGGCCATTTCCTATGCCACCTTTACATACCTTCCTCAGTCTATAAATACCTCCTCAATCTTCACCTGTATCCCAAGCCAAGACTCCTCAGTGGCCTTTTCTCAGCTGTTTTCTAAGTGGACAGCTGATTCCCAGTACTCCTTTCCCTAGCACACTAATGTTGAACAACTCCTCACACCTTCCTTCTCTCTGGAGTCACTCCCTTCTCTTAACTGAACTACTGGCTTCCCTTATATAATCCTACTAGCTACATGACTCTTCTTGCTCACCTGACCCCTCCTGGGGCTACATTTCCCAACATGCTCCTGCTGAAACAGATAAGCCCACTAATATCTGGGTAGCAGCAGCAACTCTCTTAAAGGAGCTGTCACATGTGTGGTTGAGCAGGCTGAATACCAACAGTACCGACAACCTCTTATCCCATGGGGAAATAGTCTGCACATCTTGCTTAATCGGTTTCACATACTCTGAAAACTCCCTAGCCACACCCATCAGAAGGGGAAAAAACACTGTTTTCCTGCTCCTTTTTTGCTCACCTCATATGGGTCGACTTCTCTTTTGTCTGAGGCAGCTTCCATTTGCATCAGCACTGCCCATTGGGCCTTCAGGAGCGTAGGTGGGGAATGGCTTCATGCTCTGCCTTAGCAGAGACAAACTAAATTCAACTGAGCCTTTTAAAAAATCATTCCCATCCTCCTCGCTGGGGGGAGCAGAGTTAGTTACAAGCCTCCTCCACAGGGAGTCAAGGATCCATTTTAGAATAGGCCTGGGGAAGCTGCCACCCCCCTCTTCTGTTTGGGGAGATGTGCTCTGGCTAGGAGGGGGTGACATGCTTGAGGAACAGAGGAGGGTATTTTGAATGCTTAGCTTCAGTTAGATTCAGGCCCTTCCTTCCCTGCGTCTTCCATGACAACAAAAATATCAGGCTGTGGTAAAGCAGAAGACAACAACTGTGCCTCTTTACCTCCGAGAGCCTTCTCCTGGCCTAGCAAGGGTTTGTGGGAACATGTCGAAGGCACTTGCAGAAAAATTAAGGATTATCCTTTAATGTACCACCCCTCTTTTCAACACCACGAGCTAACCCACGCCAGGATTGTTCTCTTACAAGTTGTTTTGCTGCCAGCTCTCCTCCTCACACTGATGTCGACAGCTGAACAGAAGCAGTTGTTCTATCAAGTCCTGCTTGGCTATACACCATGAAAAGGAGAGTATGCTCCTTTGGTCCAGTCATACCCACTTCTGACTCAGTCGCCTAACGTCAGAGACAGGAAGCAGAGGAGCTTCCAGAGCTAACACAAAGCCAGCAAGGAGGAATTTCTCACTCTCAGAGTCCCCTTCAACACAACCACCTCATTCACTGGAGCAAACACTCAAATTTAGCACTTCAGAATCAGGGCCTAAATGCTATGCCAATGCTGGGAAGTGGAGTCCGCTGCAGAAGAGAAATCCCAGAAAAGGCTAAAAGGGTGGGGGGGGGGGGGCCGGGGGAAGGGGACAAAGTTCAGGCTCTCACATGGCCCTCAACCTTGACTGTATTAACAAAATAGCAGACACTTGCTGCAGATTTTTTTTTTTTTTTTAAACGACTGCTCTTCGCCTTCTACACTAAACCATATTTTATAGCAAAAAGGAAAATGTTCAGAAACAGAGGAAGGGCTGAGTTCTGCAGTTCTTACTCAGGCAAACCCTCTTCCCCCCCCTCGAGCTACAGTGGGCAGAATTGTGTCAAATAAAGGCTCTGGCACTGGACCTAAAGCAGGCGTTATTTACATTTAATTTTAACGTGTTCTTTTAAATTACAGCAGATTTACATCGTAACAATTGGAAAAGCAGCATACCAGGAGGGACCACTGTGATCATCCAGTGACACCTCATGTATAACACAGGCCATAGCACTTCCCCAGCATAATTGCTCGAACACATCTTTTAGAAAAACACCCAATCTTAACTGAAAAATGGTCAGTGATGGAGAATCCACCACGACCCTAGGTAAATTGATCCAATAGTTAATTACCCTGTTAAAACTTTATGCCTTATTTCCAGTGTCAATTTGTCTAGCTTCAACTTCCAGCCATAGAAGCGCGTTACACCTTCCTCCCCTAGGCTGAAGAGGCCATTAATTATATATTTGTTCCCCATGTAGCTACATATCGACTGCAATCCAGCTCAATACATCAAGCTCCTGGAGTCTATCACTCTAAGGCATGTTTTCTAATTCTTTCATCATTCTTGTGGCTCTTCTCTGAACCCTCTGCAATTTATCGACAGCCTTCTTGAATTGTGGGCACCAGAACTGGACAGCACATTCCAGCCGCAGTCGCACCAGTGCCAAACAGAAGTAAAATATCCTCGCTACTCAAGATTCCCAACCCAGGATCACATCAGCTCTTTTGGCCACAGCATCACAATGGAATCTATGAATGAACAGGGCAAAATAAAGCTCTAAAACTTTCCATACTCTCTCTTGCCTACAGCGACATCTGCTGGCAATCAGTAAAAGCTAACTTTCTGACGAGCTTGTACCTACTCCCTCATTCCGTCTCCTTTGCAAAGCCAAAGTTAATGGTTTTTGTGCAGCTCTCCATAGACTGAGGGTGGGAGGTAGAGGGGAACAATCTTTTTTCCTCCCCCAATGCCCCACTTGCAGGGTAGAGTATAAGTGACAGTGTCCTTATGCAGTAGCTGCTGCAGTCTATCCTATTGTTCAGTGCAGTATAGGGGTTTGGGCAGTGCTTGGTGTCTGTGAGGGAGGGGGTGAGCCTCAAGATGCAGCAACCCACCACCCCCAAAAATAAACCACTTAAAAATTGAGCCAGGTCACTTTAAACAGTGTTACCAAGCTACTGCTGGCAGATTCTGAGAGAACCCCAACCCCAACCCCAATTTTCAGAGTACTTGAAGCACTTTGTTTCAGACAGAGGACCTGCACAGTCCTACATGCCCTGTATCCCCTCAGGCTTCCATACGTAGCAGAACTACAAGAGTTGCTCTGCACTTCAGACCTTCCTTATCTGCCAAGGGTGCAGGGAGCAAGACGGTCTTAATCACCGATAACTGAAATCTTGACCTAAATCACTCACCGACGTAAAATATGAGTGAAAAAGTCCTAGACCACAAGAAACCTTAATTGGCCAGTTTTAGTCCCCTTTCTTCCCCTCAAAGCAATATATTCGAATCAAAGCAAACAAAAACAGACTGGAAATCCTGGAGTTACGCTATTTGAATGTTTAAGTAGTAGTAGTAAAGGTCATTCATAAGTGAGCATTTTCAGTGGAAACGAAGCACAAAAAGGAAGCTGTTCTGAACATTGAGTTCAGGCATTTAGGCAACCTTTGACTCCATACCATTATTCCTTAATAATACACTCTGAGCAAATGTAGCGGAGCATCACTTATCTTAATAATTTTAACTGTTTTACTAATACACACACTGAGTCAGAGTGTAACAGATTGTTTTAGCTAATTCACTAAACTAATGTCAGATCCGAACTCACACTGAACAAGTCTTAGGTTTTTGGGTCAGGAATGGTTTTTTCAGATTAATATTTTCCATCTAATCTGGGAAAGAGACGTAGACAAGGCAAAAATATACTGCCAGTGGTTTTTGCAATCTTGCAGGTATGTCCATCTCACGCAAGAACATAGTTAAAAACTGAGTGACAAGAAACTGTCCATAATACTAACAAGTTTATATTTATGGGCATTCAGAATTAGGTAAAACAGGCACTTCGTGCCCATCTTACTGAACACCGCCACCTAGAAAAGGTTAATCTCACATTTCACATGAATAAGATTGGTGGTTCACTCATGATATTAAAAGAAAAATCATATCCCCCATCTTCATGTTCTGAATCTTGTTAAGGTTGGATGGGGACTTGAGAAATGTAGGTACTGTTCTCAACTGACACATTAACAAAGTACCGCAGACAAGTCACCCTCTTTGTAAGGGGAAAACACACATGCCTCATGGATGTGTGCGGATAACTTCATTAACATTTGCATGATGCTCAAGTTCTATGACGAATGCCACAGGGGGGGAAAAAAAACAAACCAAATCCTCCTCCCCCCAAAAAAACCTATAAATTATCATTTTTGTACCCTTCATCACTCCAATATGGTATAATTTGTACCATACTTGCACAGGACAAGATGTCCCAAGCCATATATGTGATTGGGCCTCTGACAGACAGGTGAGCTTGCTCAGGATTAGGCCCAGATTGGAAACTAGGCGGTTGTCTCATACTCTACTGTGGGCCAAGCAGTAGATTGTGCGCACAGAAAGACTGAATATCCCCTACACACCATGGGGGCCTCTGTGAGAAGCAGAGGAAAGAGGGCATGGCAGGGGGTTAGCTAATGGAGTCACACACACAAATATACAAGGGCCAAACTGTCTGTCTGGTGGAGCAGAACACCAGAACCACTGTTCCCCTCCCCGATAACTCACAAGCCCTGGAGCACATCAGCTCCATTACGCTTTTCCTTTTACTCAAGATTTTTCATTTTAGACTTTGGCCAACAGTGATAAAACCCAATGAAAGAAACAAGGAGTAAGACACAAAATGAAGCAAATACTCAGGAGTGACGGGTGTTGAATTATAACATGACCAGGTTCCCATTAAACTGTATCCCTCACAGCTAGCAGTTCAATGGCCCATAATGTACACAGGTTTTCTTGCCATCCTACCAGCTTACTTTACCTTACTGGATCATGAGCAACAAAGCACTGGTCACCGGGGCCATCGCTTCTCCTCAGCTCCAAAGCATATGCCGCCACGCCCAGTCTCAGTCAGGGTTTATTTCACAACAGAGGTTAACAACAAACAGAACACAATCCTTGGCCCCAGGCTTCAGCGCCATCCCTCCCGGGGGTCTCTAGCACTCCAGCATCCGGCAGTCAGCCAGCTGTTCCCCTTCCTGGAGCAGCAACCACAGGGCTGCTTCACTGAGCCCCCAGCTCCTTGCTCTAGGGACCCACCACAGGGGCTAGCTCTATTCCACTGTAGCTTTCCCTCCGCAGCCTGTCTCAGTCTTTCCTCTCTCCAGATACCTACGAACCGCCCTTCATAGGCCCAGATGTAGCCCAGCCCTCTTCAATTAGCTGGATTGGGCTCACCTGCTCCAGTCCAGGAGCACTAGGTCTATCCACAGGGACCAGATACCTTATGACAACTAGTAACTCATGAGCAAGCTGGCAGGTATGAGCCCCTTTGGCATCTGTCATGTGGGGAGGGAACCTGAGAAGTCTCTCTCTCGCTATTAGACCTCTAAAAAGCTAAAGCTTTTCCACCTTAGCTTTTTTTTTGGGGGGGGGGGGGGAGGGAGTCAGGAAAATCCCCTTATTTATTTCCCAAGTTACGTCTTTTCTGTCTCTGAGAAGCCATGTTTAATGGAAACCTGCTTAAAGCTGGTTAGATTTAGAGGACAATCAAACATTTCTTCATTCAATGACAAGCTCCTAGATTATACTCAACCTAAACCTATGGTATCACAAGAAATGGGCACACTCATACAACAGATCTAAAATGGGGTTTAGACTCCTTAATATAACAAAAGGATGAAAATGAAATAATTCATTCGCTGCACACAAAAGTGCCAGTTATGCTCTCGAGATACCATGCCGTGACGCCGTCACAGCTGGTACCCATTGTAGAGTGCTGGGATGGTCGGACAATAGTGTTCCAAAATTTAAACATCACCCACCTACATTTTCTCTTTTATTAAACACTTTTATGCACTACAGAGCTGATCTGTTACCTTTGTGCTCTATTGACAAATATATATTTCAGTGTTTTCAGAAGCAGCTAGAAATAAATATTCAAATCAATGCATATTTTGGCACTGACTAAAATGGGAGCAGAATCAGGCCAATATATATTTTTATTCAGCACCCAGAAGTGGGCTAGCTGCTTCAAGTAAAAGAGAGACATGGTCCCACCAGTGAAAAGTTTATAATTTTTCAGGTTTCAGAGTGGTAGCCGTGTTAGTCTGTATCAGGGGGAAAAAAATAAATAAATAAAAAGGGAGTACTTGTGGCACCTTAGAGACTAACAAATTTTTTTGGGCATAAGCTTTCGTGAGCTACAGCTCACTTCATCGGATTCATACAGTGGAAAATACAGTAGGAAGATTGTGTGTATATACACACACACACACAGAATATGAAAAAATGGGTGTTGCCATACAAACTGTAACAAGACCAGCAACCACACAACAAAAACACTAACCCAGGAACCTATCCTTGCAACAAGGCCCGTTGCCAACTCTGTCCACATATCTATTCAGGGGACACTGTCATAGGGCCTAATCACATCAACCACACTATCAAAGGCTCGTTCACCTGCACATCCACCAATGTGATATATGCCATGTGCCAGCAATGCCCCTCTGCCATGTACATGGGGCAAACTGGACAGTCTCTCCGTAAAAGAATAAATGGACATAAATCAGACGTCAAGAATTATAACATTCATAAACCAGTTGGAGAACACTTCGATCTCTCTGGTCACTCAATTTCACTAAAAGTCGCAATTCTCCAACAAAAAAAAACTTCAGAAACAGACTCCAATGAGAAACTGCAGAACTGGAATTAATTTGCAAACTGGACACCATTAAATTAGGCTTGAATAAAGACTGGGAGCGGATGGGTCATTACACAAAGTAAAAACTATTTCCCCATGCTAATTTTTCCCCTACTGTTACTCACACCTCCTTGTGAACTGTTTGAAATGGGACATCCTGATTATTGCTACAAAAGTTTTTTTTCCTCCTGCTGATAATAGCCCACCTTAATTGATTGGTCTCATTACAGTTGGTATGGCAACACCCATTTTTTCATGTTCTCTGTGTACATAAAATCTTCCTACTGTATTTTCCACTGCATGCATCCAATGAAGTGGGTTTTAGCCCACGAAAGCTTATGCCCAAATAAATTTGCTAGTCTCTAAGGTGCTATAATTTTTCAGTTACACATAACACAAGACAGGCAACAAGTAGTTAGAGGGGAGAAATGCACAGACTATGTGGGAACAACAAAAATCAGACACCTGACTGCAAAGTTCTCATCTCTACCACCTAGGTGGTCTGATACTACAGTAATGGGAGTCATGTAAGTACCTAGCTAGGTAACTGGATAACGAGCTAAGGTATCTGCTATATCTTCCAACTCATTCCAGTTTCAGTGTTTTAACTGTTGCCACCTATGGGCCCAACCCTGCAATCTTCACTCAGAGCAGCTGTTGCTGTCATAGGTAAGCGCTCACTGAAGAATACTCAAGGGCACGAGAGTAACTGGATCACACCACCACTCTCCTTCTCTATCCACTATTTATTGTCTCCATTGAGGTGGCATCCACCACACTTGTTCAGCTAAGTATAGGAGAAAATATAAGGGTCTGAAAGCAAATAATTGTCCACTCTGGAGCACCAGATAAAGGAAACACTGCAGTCAATATTAAAATTTAATATATTTGAAATAGATGTTTAGTTGAACATATGTATACAATGTAGCTGAAAACGGAGTTTTTTGCATTAAAATATTTTCATGAGTGTAACATGCAAGGCCGTTTCTATTCTCTGAATATCCTGAAGTGTCCTGTTCCCACTGATGTCAGTCGTAGTTTTGCCACTGACCTCTACAGAAGCAAATTCCAAGTTTTTAGCAGTATTCAGGCTTCCACCATATTCTATGGATAACAATTATGCAAGTCTTTTGGGCTTGATGCCACAACCCTCACTTGCACATGTTGCCCTACAGGCACCAGGACTGCTCACATAAGTAAGGACTGCAAGTCTGCACCCTAAATATACCTGAACATTGCACAACTCAAAAAAACCCATGGATTTTTTTGAAGTGTTTTGTTTAGGCTCATACATTTTAGTCTCAAGTACAATAACCCTTCTTAAAAGCAAAAAGACACCAATGTTCAAGATAGAAAATTAATCAGAAAAAACTGCTTATGTACTATTTTTCCATTAAAGTCCAGGTGAAGTGAAACAACTAATGTAAACTTTTAATTTGTAAGTGTCTTCTCCTTTTCCTTTGCTATCGGTAACGTCTCTGGCAATTTCTTGGTTATTCACATGCCACTAGTAAGTTGACAGAAACTGCAACAAGCCTTAAACCCCGCATTTGATCTCAACATATTCTTTATCACAACGTTTGTTATGCTCTGCCCTTGCAGCTTCCAGGAACCTTTAACACAAAACATCATGCTAATAATTTTCCATAGGGTAGATATAACAAAAAGATAGAGCCATTACTTATTGCTAGGGTGTGAGATCTAAGTGTGGTCAATACATACTGTATACTCTAGTAAGCACACTACACTCAGAATATCCAGAAGCCTGCAAATACTACATGGAAAAAACACAGTAACTACTTCAGACACTAGTTAAGAACTGGGGGTCAAATTCTGCCTCCCTTTATGCAGGTGAAAAATCAGGAATAACTGACAGCAGAAGTTGGCCCTCACCATTTAAAATGAAAAAACTTAAATCCCATGTAAATTGAGGAATTATCATCAGGCTTTTTTCAAAAAGCAGTTATGGACTAAATATGCAAGAGAAGTTTAGAAGATAGTTCAAACGGAACAGCACAACCCAATTTTCCATATTGCTGTGTTTTTTAGTATACCTTTAAATATAATGACCCTAACAGGTCCAATCCTATTGGATAAAAAGTGCGTTGTAGAAGAGGACAGACACTCAACTACCACTGTCTGGTTTGCATGCCATTTAAAGTCATTTTTACTCCTATTCTGATCATTTGCATGCCACATTTCAGATTTAAACCAATTCATATGGCTACGATAGAAAATCCTGAAACTATGACCACATTGCAGAGCACTGCTGCATTACTATTCCAATTTATTTTTGTAGAACACTTGTGAAAGGTGCCAGATTGAAAGCCCTGAAGAATCGCTGGCCCACAGGAAAACCAGAGGCAGCAGTAGGGCTAGATTCACATTGCATGCTCATTTGGCTCAACCCCAGCCAGGTTTCTAGTGCAATCTCCAGATCCATTCAAATCCTTAGCCTCTCCACTGAGACTTCCCATAAATATGCCAATTATGAGAACAGCTTTTGTGATATGGGCATGTGTTCACTAGGAACTGGATTGACACTAGTTTATTTCACATACTCTCCCAAAATGCCACCACATGTTAATGGCTTTCAGACAATACACAGCTGAGGAGGATCTAAACTGCTGACCTCCAGGCAAACTACTCTATAACCCCAATCAAGTCTCTTTGCCATGCCCTTTCAGGGGAAAATTATTATTATTATTTTTTCCATCATACCTACTCCCTAGTTTACACATTTTATATTCTATTATACATAATCCATTTAAGAGATTTGTTCCAGAGAGTGCCATGAAAATTCATTTACACCCAGCAACAGAGACCAACTTTATTTTCTAGTCAGGTATTCTTTAAAGGGAGGTTGTGTGTGGGGTTTACAGACCTCACACAAAGGCTAAGGGAGTGAAGGAGAGGTACAGGGCCCATCGGGCCCCGCCTCTCAGCAGCTTCAGAACATGCTCCAAAAGGAGGGCCTGCTTAAAAGGGGACTCTGACAGTCAAGCAGAAGAAGAGTGAAGGAGAGGCGGTCTGCATGGAGGGAGCCAGTTTGCAGCTTCTGGGACAGAGCAAACCACAGGAGAAGGGTCTCGACTGTGGGTAAGACCTAACTGGGAGGCTGGGGGCTTGACCCTTTTCCCTCCCCTGCTCCCTGACAAGGGAGAATATCTGGACACTGAGAAGTGAGCTACCCGTTTGCTATCTGAACTGCTGAGACTTATCGGGAAACTCTCTGCTGGGAGGGGGCAGAGTGCTGCAATCATCCTCCAAAATGAAGAGAGAGAACGGAGATGTAGGAAGTGGCTCAGAGGAAACTGGTCTGGGTTTTATCAGCAAGAGATGCTCCTCTCCCCTTTCCCTTGGGTTGGGATCTGGTGGAGAGGGAGGACCCAGGTCTCTCTACCTTCTCCCCACCAGGGAATGACAGACCCTAACTCAGCCACCATGCCCATGGACCATCCAAGCAAGGCCATCTCAGGACTTTGGGGACTGCTGAGTCATGGCATGCCCACTAGGCCTGCTAGCCCCAAGTCAGCCCACTACAAAGATCCTATTTGGAATTTCAGTTCAATCCTTTGTAACTCGAGATCCAAACTACTGTAGGTTTCACCGTGTAAATCTCATCATGACTTTATTTCAAAAGAGTGTTGGAAATTTAACATCCAGATGAGACTTGGATATCAAATTTATAAATCTGCCAAAATCTCGTTTACAAACTAGTCTCTTCACACATTCTGACTGGAATATTATAATGTCTGTCATCTTCAGTTATAAGAGTCACCACAGGCCAGTCCTCCTCTGGGTCATTGGGATAAAGTGTGATGAATTCATCAGTGCTGTATTTATACAATCGATAAACTCTGATGGTATACTGCAGAGCATATGCAAGAAGAAACATTTCCACCTAGGTTGAAAGAAAAAAAATCAATTAGAATGTAATGCATAATACTAATGTGTATTTTTCCAGGCACGTTATTCTGTACAAGAGGACCCTTAAAATGGAGAATGAAGCTCAGATACTGAGATTCCCTTGCATGAGGAAATTCGCTGAAATCCCATCCTCAGGGTGCAAATACACAACGATTTCACACTGTGTACTCATTACACAGTATAGCCAAAATTTTTAATCTCAAGTGCTTAAGGCAGTGAAGTAGTTTGTTCAAATGTTTGAAAATCAAGACACTTCATTTCAAAATGAAAGCTATGTGTTCAAGGCTTTTGAAAGAAATAATGCCACTTATTTCAGTGCTTAAGGTACTTAGCTTTAAGCATTCCTGATAGAAAATTGTGGACCTATACCTGTATCATTTCCTGAACAGAGGCTACCAACCACTGAATGCTCCTTTACTCCACTGAGACAGACAGGAGTCAGTCCAAGTGCACTAGATGTTCAGAATTCAGTCTAAGACACGTAACTACAATGGGGTCAGATAGATTTGACTCCCCTTGGACAAAGCCTGAAGACTTACATTTAAAAAACAAACTGTTTAAAGCACTTTGATATACATTTGCTTTAGTATAACTAAAGCAGCACTTAATACCTGCTATAATTTTTTAAACTTACACGTAAGAACAGTAAGACAGTGAGGGGGAACCTCTGCTTGATGCTGCTCGTGCTGTAGAAGTTGGATTATTTCAGGACTTTAGTTTCTAGTGCTACACATGTTAAAAGCAGTAACACTCTCTTTATAAAAGAAACAGAATTTTAAAAAATGAGAATGCATATGCACTCAGAATCCATGTCCCTACTCGTCTTTAGATAGTTTAATGTCCCTCAAAGGAGGGAAACGAGGACACGACTGCAGAAATAGCTGGAATAGAGTTGAATTGTGCCTTTAAGGCACAGCAGTAAAAGCTAAGGCATGGTACTTCCCCAGGAAATGCCAGGAAGAACATGAGTGTTGCACCACCACCACACTTGAAGGTACGGCGGGCATCCACTCACATCTGCACCCAGCCAATTCTTCCAGTTGGAGCAAGGCTGATGGTAATGTGTGTATGCATGCAGGTTAGGACCATTGCCCCCGTCCCATTTCGTAGAGACTAGCACTGTCAGCAGCATTAGCCTCTGTAGTCCTTGTGCTCAGCAAGTACAAGAACCTTATTAGGCCTGTTGCCTGCATGGATGTGAGGTAGCAAGGAAGGGTTTCCCCCAGTCCTTCCCACCTGTCTTGTGAACTCATACAGGGCCAGGCGTAACCTGTTCTAGTCATAACTTATCAGAACAGTCTCATTGATCTCAATAGGATGAGTCATTGAGTAAAGTTCAACTCCATGTGAGTAAGGGTGACAAAGCTGGACCCCAAGAAAAGCCAACAAGTTAAAGGCAGGTGATAACTGACTTTACTTGAAAAAGGTAGAACTAAGCACCTAGTCAATGAGAGTTTAGTACAAAAACTTAAATGGGAACAGGATCCGGCCCTTAGCTATTCTTGATTAACAAATGCACAGTTGAGCACTGCACTTAGGATTTTTATCCTGCAACTACACTTCTGAGGGTAGTTACACTGATTTAAGGAATCTGGTCTTTTGAGATCAGGCTCCCTGATTGTTTTTTAAATATTTGTACTACCTTTCACACCAATATCTTCATTAACCAGTTTGTGCTCTATACATTAAGTCATGGTTCACTTAGGTAGCTGCAATTCCTCAAGGATGAATTATGCTGTTTTTCAGGTAATCAAGACCAGTAAAAATGTCTATCAGTCAGACAATGGATTTATTATGCAGTTCTTGTTTCATATATGTTTGCCTTATGTAATTAATTCAGTACTGCTAGCTTTTCATATATTACAATTATATTTTATATATACACACACACCTTTATTTTGACATTTAAATCAACATTTTAAATAATTAAGAGTAGTGGCCTTTTCTGGTACAATAATAATCGTTCAAGACATTAATCTAATTCTTCATTTACTTTACTAAAAAACCTATATGTAAAAAAAATGAGCAAAATTTCTTCTCCAGGAGTTATATGCTCCAGAAAACAGGGGTTTACAATTACAAGCACAGACCCTTAACTAGATCACCACTAACGAGTATGGCTATTATTCCATTTACTGAGCAGCTACCCTTTTACAAGCATCAAACCACATCAAACTTAAAGCTGCTACAGCTCTGTTGATTTCCCAAAGCAATTCAGAAAGTGTTTTCGTGCTGATTAGTTCTGCTTCTACCACAACATGAAAGTCCTAGACACTAGAAAACTGCCCGTATACTAGAATGCATAAATAGCTCTCCTTACTTGCTCAAGGCCTCCAGTGTGACCTATTTGATTCAAGTGATTATTCATTAGCTGACTAGGGTTGCTGGATGTATCCCGAGCAAACAGTAGCCATGAGAACACTGGTACTTTCTTTCCTTTTTTATCATCGTCATATAATTCGATAGCTGTGTTCAGCATCAAAAATTTCACAGCTTCATAGAGACTGTACTCCTCCTCTTCATTTGTAAACAATTCGTCACAAGCCGTTTGTTTCTCTATGGGACTTTTCATTTCACTCATACTCTCCCACTATAAAAGAAAACAGGATCATCAAGGTAAGTGACAGCATATCATTCATAATTGCAAAAGGAAAGAAGCACTTTTTCAAGTGTAGATTGCCACATTTTCAGCACAGCTACTTTGAATTAAAAGTATAAAGGGCTCTCATACACTTATTTTTACTTAAAATAAAATCCATTTATTTTAAATCCTCCCATAGCTGTAGCTGCTGCCTTTTTCCTGTAGCAACAAGTATCTGATGAGGCTGAGATCAACAGAAAGAAAAGGAAAGGGGAAAAAGTAATGGGGTGGAGAGACAGATTCTGACAGAAGAGAGGCAGTAACCTTTTCATTGGCTGTAACAGTACCTATAATTTTCATATTCTCCCTGCATCTCAAATACCTACAGTGCTTTAGCTATTTAGCTCCTACTGCATATAACCAAACATTAGAATTTGACGTAGTAAATCTGTGCCTATTTAAAATGTTTAAAATAAAATTGTAAACATATGCACACAAAAGACATGAATAATGGAACCAATAAAACAAACATTCTACTAAGCCAGGGGTTCTCAAATTGTGGGTCGGGACCCTAAAGTGGGTTGCTACCCCATTTTAATGGGGTCGCCAGGGTTGGCTTAGATTTGCTGGGGCTTGGTGACAAAGATGAAGCCCGAGCCCTGCCGTCTGGTGACGAAGGTGAAGCCCAAGGGCTTCAGCCCTGGGCAGTAGGACTCAGGTTACATGCCCCTTGCCTGGAGCGGAAGCCCCTGGGCTTTGGTCCCCCAACCCAGGACAGTGGCACTTGGGCTTTGGGCCCCCCAACCCGGGGCAGCAAACTCAGGCTTCAGCCCCCACTCCTAGGGTCATGTAGTAATTTTTGTTGTCAGAAGGGGGTCACGGTGCAATGAAGTTTGGCTACCGTTGTACTAAGCGGATTCCATGCTGTAATAAGAAAACAAATCAAATGCTAATCTATAAAGAGTACAACATTTGGGAAATGTTAGATAACAAATGATAAATGCTGTAACAGCTATATGTACATACATAAACATACACAAATGATAAGGGGAGTAAAGGATCATTTTGCTGTGTAAAGATTCAGTCATTCTATCACTGCTTGCAGCCATCCACCACCCCACTAAGAGCATTTGTCCAATAGGGAACACACCTCTGCTCTCACTAAGGATGTATGGTAAACATGAACCAAAATAGTGAGAGTGAACCTAGAACTATGTATTTCTAGTAATAAAATTTTATGTTGACAACAGACTAGTCTATGCATCAGCTAATTCAAGAAGGGAAAAGAAAGTTCCCACAAATTAGGAAACATAAGAAGATTCATTAAAATGTCACACTGTAGTGGTGAAGTATAGTTCCTCACAAACTTCTGGTATCTTATATTTATATAGCACCTTTCATCCCTAAGGCTTCTAAAAACACTTTACATGGTACTACATAAATGCAGGAAATCCCTTCACCCCTGGGACTGGGAACAGCAGCTAGGTGGCATGCCAGTAGATCGCCCAACAGCAATAGTGAGGGGGTAGATGGAGGTCTGTCCTAGCACTCTGGTCCAATATTTTCCAACTCCTTAGAAACAAGGGATTTTTCATGCCCATGAAGACTAGAAATGTCCTCCGTTTGTAAGGTCTCATCCAGAAAGCAAACAGCTCTTCCCCAAATGAGCACTCTTACTTGGAACGCAATTATCTACCTAAGTAGGGTGAAAGGCTGAATCACCCTCACAGGAGTGTTACACTACCAAGTAGTGCCATATAATATGAATTGTGGCACTAGGTCAGTGCAACACTTACTGTGTTGCAGTCATCCAACCCACAGTCTCAAGCTGCTTCCTTCATTATGTGTGTGTTATGTTCATCATAACATGAAGGTTTTATCAGTTCCATAACTGTATGGCAGGAATATCCTGGCAAAACTGCTCTGGGAATAGGTTAAAGGCTTCCCACTTTTCTTGTGCCTTTAGGCAAAGAAATACTATGCCTTAACATGGAAGTGATGAAATCTAAGATTTAAATATTAACTTAATACTAAAGAATTCTAAATTCCATTTTCTATTCTTAGAAGTTTTCTGTTGCCTTTAATTAGTGTCATAAATTCTAGATATGTTAAGGAATTAGTTACCCTTCCTAGAATAATAATTTTATTCTGTTAGGATTTAGGTTGAATTGGTGGAGAGCTAAACATACTTATTTGTAACTCACTAAGGAAAGTGAACATATAATTTATCCAACCTTCTTCCTTAGAAGTATTAAGTAGTCTTTAATTTCGTCACTTAGTTCTCCCATCTTCCTGCCCAGTTTCTGTCTTAGCTGCCACTGTTTGATCCAATCGTATCTGCTCAGCAGCTTTTCTGGAAGCTACAAAGTTGAGAAACAAAAATGAGCAACTTATTAAGTCAAATCTTGGAAGTAAAATTGTCAAATTGTGGTATTTTCCTGAAGATATTGCTACATATTGCTGGTTACAATGGTACCCTCTTATATTCTTCAAAAAAGCGGTCGTGTACGAAAAGTATACGCCACCATTTTTTGCCCCTTTTTTAAAAAAAAGAACGAGCTTGTTGCATCTCTTGTTGGACAATAGATGGAATTAAATCAGCAGCTGGGAGATTAGCCCGTTATCAGGCCACGAGCCAGCCACAGATCCTTTCCAATGGCACAAATTTAATTAAAGCTCAGGTGAATGGTAACAGTCACCAACTGCTGGTGGTTTGAGGGACTGTGTGAAATTAATATTGGTTCAGTTCCACATTAAAAAAATATATATATATTTACACACACACACACACCGACCGGCCAAGGACTGAATGGCGGATGAGGACTCTGCTAGTGGCGTAACACCCACCACTAAAAACAGACCACTTAGG
Organism: Caretta caretta; assembly: GCF_965140235.1. Taxonomy (NCBI): domain Eukaryota; kingdom Metazoa; phylum Chordata; order Testudines; family Cheloniidae; genus Caretta; species Caretta caretta. The sequence goes on from NC_134207.1 coordinate 136,814,333, forward strand.
CCACCTAAATAAAGCTAAGGTAAGGCCAAGGGTTCCCCCCCATATTATGAATATTTTGTAGTCTTCAATATTCTTGAAGGAAGGCAAAAAGTTTTAGAAAATTGCAATACTGTAATTAACTCTTGCCTTCTATTTATCCTTCTATTTTGGCCTACATGCCCAACCTGCACTTAAGGGGTTTCTTAAAACCTTATAATCAGCTTATAATCAGCACAGCTTATGCTCACGCTGAAGGACAGTCAAAGATCTGCACCAATCGTGAACTGTCAAATACTAATGAGCTGAAATAATATAGTATTCAAAATTTGGTCCTAAATCAGTTTTAAAGTGTCTTGAGAAAATAGTCTGAAGAAATACATATTCAACCCAAAGTGTCTGGTGTAACTGAACTCTAGAAACAGTTAACATAGGATCAAAGAAAGGCAGACTTGGTTTAAGATTTTCCTTGAAAGAAAAGAAAGGGATAACTTAGAAGATGCTAGCATCCACATCTGCATAGATCCTGATTTCTTAAAAATGTAAATTTTACCGTAACAGCATAGAAGGATGATCTACTCACCTTGTAGTTACTTGAGTTCTTCAATATGTGCATGGACACCAGGGAGCTCCCATAGGGTCAAAAGAAGAACCCGAGGGGCTGTGCAGATCCAGAGGGACAGCTGGTGCACAGACAATCCAGGAAGTTTTTGGAGAGTGTTGGGGACAACTTCCTGGTGCTAGTGCTGGAGGAACCAAGTAGGGGCCGTGCTCCTCTTGTTCTGCTGCTCACAAACAAGGAAGAATTGGTAGGGGAAGTAGAAGTGGCTGGCAACCTGGGCAGCAGTGACCATGAGATGTTCTGAGTTCAAGATCCTGACAAAAGGAAGGAAGGAAGGAAGGAGAGCACCACAATACAGACCCTGGACTTCAGAAAATCAGACTCTGACTCCCTCAGGGAACTCATGGGCAGGATCCCCCGAGATGCTAACATGAGCAGAAAAGGAGTCCAGGAGAGCTGGCTGTATTTTAAAGCAGCCTTGTTGAAGGCGCAGGAACAAACCATCCAGATGTGCAGAAATAGCAGCAAATATGGCAGGCGACCCCCTTGGCTTAACAGAGAAATCTTCGGTGAGCTTAAACAAAAAGGAAGCTTACAAGAAGTGGAAACTTGGACAGATGACTAGGGAGGAGTATAAGAATATTGCTAGAGCATGCAGGGGTGTAATCAGGAAGGCCAAGGCACGACTGGAGTTGCAGCTAGTAAGGGATGTGAAGGGTAACAAGAAGGGTTTCTACAGGTATGTTAGCAACAGAAGGTGGTCAGGGAAAGTGTGGGACCCTCACTGAATAGGGGAGGCAACCTAGTGACAGATGTGGAAAAAGCTGAAGTAATCAATGCTTTTTTTGCCTCTGTCTTCACAGAGGAGGTCAGCTCCCAGACTGCTGCACTGGGCAGCCCAGTATGGCGAGGCGGTGAGCAGCCCTCAGTGGTGAAAGAACAGGTTAAGGACTATTTAGAGAAATTGGACATGCACAATTCCATGGGGCCGGATGCAATGCATCCGAGAGTGCAGATGGAGTTGGTTGATGTGATTGCAAACCATTGGCCATTATCTCTGAAAGTTCTTGGCAATCAGGGGAGGTCAGGGACAACTGGAAAAATACAAATATAGTGCCCATCTTTAAAAAAAGGGAAGAAGGAGAATACAGAGAACAACAGACCGGTCAGCCTTAACTCAGTTCCTGGAAAAATCATGGAGCAGGTCCTCAAGGAATCCATTTTGAAGCACTTGGAGGAGAGGAAGGAGATCAGGAACAGTCAACATGGATTCACCAAAGGCTAGTCATGCCTGACCAACCTGATTGCCTTCTATGATGAGATAACTGGCTCTGTGGATATAGGAAAAGCGGTGGACTCCTATTCTGATCATTTGCATGCCACATTTCAGATTTAAACAGACATGATAAATCTTGACTTTAGCAAAGCTTTAGATACGATCTCCCACAGTATTCTTGCCAGCAAATTAAAGTATGGATTGGATGAATGGACCTGTTCAACAGATCAACAGCTCAATGTCTAGTTGGCAGCCGGTATCAAGCGGAGTGCCCCAGGGATCTGTCCTGGAGCTGGTTTTGTTCAACATCTTTATTAATGATCTGGATGATGGGCTGGATTGCACCCTCGGCAAGTTCGTGGAAGACACTAAGCTGGAGGATAGGGATAGGGTCCAGAGCAGGGGTGGGCAAACTACGGCCCAGATCCAGCCTGCAAGCTGTTTTAAGCTGGCCCACGAGCTCCAGCACCACGTGGCTCCCGAAAGCTGTGGCATGGTCCCACTCTGGGACGCAGGGTCAGAAGCTGCAGTATGTGGCTCCCGGAAGCAGCTGCATGGCCCCGGGGTGCAGGGTCAGGGGCTGCTCCATGCGTAGGATCCAGAGAAGGGACATGCCCCTGCTTCTGGGAGCTGCTTGATGTAAGTGCCATTTGAAGCCTGCCCCTGAGTTTCTCCCCACGCCCCAACCCCTTGCCCTGTTTCCCCTCCCACTCTCCAAACCCCTCGATCCCAGCACAGAGCACCCTCCTGTACCCTAAACTCCTCATCCCCAGGCCCGCACCAACTAGAGCCCTCACCCCAACCCCAATTTTGTGAGCATTCATGGCCTGCCATACAATTTCTATTCCCCGATGTGGCCCTCAGGCCACAAAGTTTGCCTGCCCCAGTCCAGAGTGACCTAGACAAACTGGAGGATTGGGCTAAAAGAACTCTGATGAGGTTCAACAAGGACAAGTGCAGAGTCCTGCAGAAAAGGACCTGGGGATTACAGTGGACGAGAAGCTGGACAGGAGTCAACAGTGTGCCCTTGTTGCCAAGAAGGCTAATGGCACATTGAGCTGCATTAGTAGGAGCATTGCCAGCAGCTCAAGGGAAGTGACTATTCCCTGCAATTCGGTTCTGGTGAGGCCACATCTGGAGTATTGCGTCCCCGTTCCCCCCCCACACACACACACACTACAGAAGGGATGTGGACAAATTTGAGAGAGTCCAGCAGAGGGCAATGAAAATGATGGCACACATGACTTATGAGGAGAGGCTTAGGGAACTGGGCTTATTTAGTCTGCAGAAGAGAAGAGTGAGGGGGAATTTGATAGCAGCCTTCAACTACCTGAAGCGGGGTTCCAAAGAGGATGGAGCTAGTTGTTCTCAGTGGTGGCCGATGACAGAACAAGGAGTAATGGTCTCAAGTTGCAGTGCGGGAGGTCTAGGTTGGATATTAGGAAAAAAAACTTTCACAAGGAGGATGGTGAAGCACGGGAATGGGTTACTTCGGGAGGTGGTGGAATCTCCATCCTTAGAGGTTTTTAAGGCCCAGCTTGACAAAGCCCTGGCTGGGATGATTTAGTTGGAGTTGGTCCTGCTTTGAGCAGGACGTTGGACTAGATGATCTCCTGAGGTCTCTTCCAGTCCTAATCTTCTATGGATTCTAGAAGATCCTGTCAAAATGCCGGTTTCAAGGATAGCAGTGGCTGGGAAGGGAAAAACGACTGACCCTGTCTACCCTTTGTGTGTCCTCTGATGCTTGCATGGCAGTTTGTACTGTCACTGATGATAAAAGGCAGGGCTAGTCATCTGAACTGCAGCTTATTGGTTTCCTCTTGACTCCAGATGCATAAATACCAAGCAATCGCAGTGGACTCAGGATTCTTTCAACAGTTAGAGAGTGTTATCCATCGTAGCATTGAAGAAAACGATGGTCTCAAATAGAGGGTCCTCCACTGTCAGTTCAGACTCAAGAATTTCCAAAGAGAGCCACGGTAAGTTTCATTATTACAGCAGTCACTAGGGATCTCACTGCCACATCCACTACATCTTGGGCAGTCTGACGTGACAATCTCATTACTAGACTTCCTTTGTCAAACAGGATCCAGATCCAGGGCCCGAAACTGGTCTTTAGTGTCCTAAGGCACCTTATCAGTGAACCCAGACAGCAGGTCATAGATGGCAAAAAATCATACTTTACCATCAGAGCTTGTCAATTTGAGACTCAGAATTTCAGAGGCCAAGAAATATACCTTTATCCCAAAGAGACCAGGCTTCTCTCTCACGTGGGCAGTGGGTTACCCCTAGAAACTATTTTTCAGAAGTCCCTTGTATTGTACTGTTGCTGCAGATGTATATCGGTAGCAGTATTGCTGTCAGAAGTTACAAAACAGCTTTTCAGCAGAAGTACACAGACAGTTATCACATTTGGGAAGTTTTAAAACTGGATTTAAGTAAAGGGATTAAAGCTTTATTGTCTCAAAAGTAGTAGAGAATTAGGGCACTGAGCCTCTCCATACCAAAACAGTTCTGCGATTAAAATATACAAACTATGACTGTACAATAAAGGAAACAAAATATCCATTTACTACTTACAAGTGCATTTGGCATTACAATAAAAACTCAAGGTAAAGTATAAGTAACATTCAGAACATGTAAGAGTTCCTCAATTGCCCTTTTTAAGGGTACTTTCAACTTGTCTTATTAATGAAGCACCTGAAGCAATCAGAATGTTTCACGATAGCATTGTAATAAGACCACTGTTCAACTGCCAAATACTTTGGCTTGGCTTGATTTAGAGCATATGATAATTTTGACCAAACTCCGTAGACAATGAAAAACATATCTGTCATGGGTTCTGAACCTTGTGTATTAGACAGAATCTGCACAGCTACTAATAGCAAACCCTTCTTTTTTGAAAAGTGAAATTTACTGCTGGTGAAGCAACAGAATGCAAGTACCAAAAGCTGAAACAGCCTAGTTATCCACAAAAGTAGTACAGAAACGTTTTTGACATAAGCATCATACTACCAATGCACCTCCAACTTGATGCAGGGAAGAGAACAGAGCTATAGGTGTATGAAGGAGTTACTGAACTCAATATCTTTCCCTTAACACCAAAAGGTTAAGGTTTCTAAGATGAACAATAAATTTAATCTCAAGGTATTTATTCACAAACTGTTGAAGTTGCACTGAAGACTAATTCAATAGAAATCTCAAATATTTAATTGAAATTAAGGCATATTAATTTTTGAATATTGTCAAACACAATAAATTCCATATAGTGACTTTTATGTTATATAAAACAAAGGAACCAAGAATAGTAGTTGAGGATGGATGGTCCTGTGGTCAAATAACTGGGCTGTGACTAAGGAGACTTGGGTTCAGTGCCCAGCTCTAAGATCCCTTTATATCTCTCTCTGCTTCAATTTCCCACCCCCATCTTTAAAACTGGATTAATAGTTGTGACAAATATTGCAACTCCATGCAGTATCTTCAGGGACCACTGTATTAAATTGATGAATGGTTTATATGTGAATATGCTACTCTATGGGAGAGGGTTACCACAGCTCCTCTAGGAACTAAAAACAGTGTGCGTGTGTGGTGGAAGTGTGATTAAGGCACATCACTGAGACTACATCTCTAGAGATGTACGACTCCCTGGGGAGACTGGTTCAAACTGAGTTTTCCAGAGCCTCAAACAAAGTGACTTTGGTATAAAAAGCTGAGGTTTGAACTGACAGAGCGCCTTCCTTATGATCCAGCAAATGAATCTGAGCTTTTGTCCAAGGGGTCTGCTATCCTGATGAAGGGTTGGAAGGACGTTGTCCTACTAGGCCCATAAGACAGAGGGGCTATTTCTGGTATGTTTATTGATAAGCATGTAGGAACTTTTGTAGGTATTCTGTGACCCAAGAATAAATCTGCCTGCTGAGAAAGAGCTGTGTGGTAACTTGTAAATGCTGGCAGGTCACTGTTCATAGCCCTTGGAGAGAAAGAAAAGCCATGTTGCTGGCCTAGAGGAAGGCTGGCTTGCTGGGGATATCACACATACGGCAGGCAGCTCTGTAGCCTTAAAAAAAACACTATCAGAAGGAAGTAGGACAAGGGTCCCTACCCAGAGACATGTGATGGCTGGAGACCTGAGCCCTGCCTGATCACGCCTGGAATCAATAACAGAAAAGGAATAGAGGTGCAGTTATCTCTGAATAGTACACCTTGATTTCACCAGAATGTTGTGATGATAGCTTCATCAGTGTTTTGCGTTGCTCATGCAATACAGTAATGAGGCCACAACATTGCGCAACAGAGAAAAAATGTTAGTTCTTACTTATCAGGAGATATAAGTTTGAAGCATACCAACGTTAAGTCCTCATTCTGAAGCCAGTCAGGAAGTTCAGAAGTTTGGCTCAGTGCCTGGAACAACGTTGCTCTGAGAGCACAATAGTTATCACCTCGCACTCTCCTTATAGAGGTAAACTTCTGAGAAACTGCTTCATATCCCTGTATAAGAATACAAAATAAACTGCAATAACCCTATGCATAAAATACATCAAACCCTCATTAGTCCTGACATAATTGCTCAAATTACATGCTCAAATTACAGATCTAGTTAACAGTCAACAGCATTTGGCCCAATATTCCACACAGAAAGCTCAAATGCCTTTGTTTGATAAATCTAATAGGAATAGAAGCTATAAAAAAAAGCAACAACCCACAGTAGCTGAAGTGAGAAACCAAACCAATCATTAAAAGGAGGAGTTTATTAGAAGGTTCAGGGAATTGCCAAAGTGACTTAAGGAGCACAATTCACAGACTTTCAAGGAGATCTGTGCTCCTGAGTCTCTCAGGCACTTTTGAAAATTCTGCCTATTGTACGTTTTGGACCAAAGGACATTACTAAATTTGCTGGCTGGACCATGTGAAATATCAGCATCAGAACTGGCCCGTTAATTAAAACGTGTAGAATGTTCCTGAACGAGCCGCTTACAACCTGCAGGTGTTCTCCTCACTGCAGAGTTGGGGCTCTCTGGCAGGTAAGTGTGGAGACACGTGCATGGACACTGCTTGAGGCACATTTCTATGTAAATATAGAGGACTCCAGTTTTATAACACCATTACATTAACAAAATTGTTAATTTTACATGTTGAAAAATTAGATTCTTCAACAATCATACAAAAATTGAGAGCTAATGAACGATAGCAAGCAAATAAAAGATCTTCATTTTCCCCCTCATTTTTTTTAATCATACTCTTTGTTCAGCTAGCCTCACTCCACCCAAAACCCCCTTTGTTAGCTGCCTCCGCCTCCTCCTCCCCCCCATCCACCAAAGTATAAACTTATTGGGGAGGGGTGGACTGCAAAAGAGAGACTGTATATCTAGTAATGTTCTTGCCAAGACAAAACACACTACATAAGCCAAAAATATGATGCAGGAAGGTTGTCCCACTGGCACAAGACACCCTGCATAACAATGCTGAGAACTATGGCAATGGGTGCTTTAGAACTATACGCACACTGACTGAAAAGAAAAAACCTTGAATGGCCCTAAGCAGACTCTTTATTTCTGTTGAAATTGGCAGATACATACAAAAAATCATACAATCCTCTGGTAAATGCAGCAGACAGTGTTTTGACACCCAGTTGCACAAGTATGACAAAAAACAGCCTTGCTTTAGTTCAGCTGTTACTAAGCAAAATTGCCATAGAGGTGCGTCTTGTTTACACCGCACCTCACCACACACTTGTTTTATTTAATGCCTGCTTCTATTATTGTATATTTATTTAATACTGCTTGGATTTCTGCTCCAGTACCAGAGTTTGTTTTAGGATATGCTTAAGAGAGATCATATTTTAATGATACAAAACATGTTCTTAGGGTTTTTTCGATGAGTACTGCCAGTCACTCTGTTGCAGTGCACATTACCAATGCACTCACCAGCAGAACAAGGGAAGTTACCCTGAGGCATGATACTTTACAATCAATTCTGCCCTCATTTTCTGTTTTCTTGGTCAGGCCTGAACTGAAGCCCAGCAACACTACACGCTTCATTCAAAGGGTCAAATTCTGCTCTCATATCTTGCAGCAAGTTGCAAGAATAGAATCTGGCCTAATGACACTTAAAGCCCACTACAAAGTAATACGTACTCATGGTCAATAAAAAGGCTTTTAAAAGTCATTTTAAAAACAGCAAAAACTGCTTAGGACTCCAAACAAACAGAACATTTAGATTTAAGATTTTAAAAATAAATCAAATTTAAAACAAAAGCGCTCTGTTCTTTAAGTTCTTATTCTATTCTCAGCTCCACCGTCTGAGCATCTTTCAGCAGTTCATTAAGCAACATGACCAATATTTGTCACGTGTGGTTCATTCTCTTTTATTCTCCCTCCAGCAAAGAAGTGTGTGCATTTGAAGTGTTCTGGTAAGTTTCTCCCCATCTAAAAGACATACGTTACTTGTTCATATTGAGACAGCAAGGCCAAAGAACTAAGACTAAGCTGAAGATCAGTTCCTCCTTTGCTTATGTAAGAAGACCCTAAGTCTAGATTCTGTATTTTCTGTACTACAGTCAATGGCATTTACAGCTAAAGCAAAGTTTTGCCTTTATTTCTCTCATCAGCTCTCAGAGAGGAGATTTATCTTTGAACTTAAGTAAAAAGTCTCTCTCATTTAAAGGGAAAAAATTGTATTTTATAAATCTCCTTGTGTATTCTGTTAATGATTTTGCAAACTATTTAGCAATCAAAACAGATATTCCAAGAACTAGTTAGTCAAAAAAAAATCAGAAAAAATTATGACTTAAATTTTCCCATTCTAGATCTACCTGAAAATAAATAAATAAATAAAAACCCAGCAGTTTTTCAAGAGAATTAAAGGCTCAGGTTAAAGTCTCAAACTTTTCTTTTTCAAAGTTATCATTTCTGGTCATCCACCCAGCCACAGTTGCTTTCAAACTGCAAAGAAAGTGTTGGCAGCCATTTGTTATACGCAGATAGAGGGTTTAAAATTGGTGGGAAGGAGTCATCTCAATGACCTGGTACCACTAACATCTTCATGACAGAGGGTATCTATCAAAGTGCCTTTGTAGAAATAAAACCTTAATAAACGAAGCCTCTCAAAACTCTGTCACCACCCTCACCAGGTAAAGAAATTTAATAATTAAACTATTGTGAACAGCACATAGTTCATACTTGTAAGCCAAATCAACATAAAAGAATCATGCACTGAGTAAGTGTTTCCATGATATGGGCCTATGTTAGCAAAAAGTTACAAAAAACCTTTGGGGGGCGGGGTCATACCTTTTTCATACGTTTTGCCACCGCTGTATTGCCTCTCCATTCTTTTTGGCAGTACTCTATGATATCCATTTCAGGTGCAACACTGAGTTTATTTTCTGCCAAGATTGATCACACATAATATACATTAAATTAAGGAGAAGTAAAAAACAGAGCTACACAATGAAGTGGTTGTACTTTACTCATCAATACAAACAAAAATAAAACCAGTGCTAATCAAAGAGAAATTGGTGTAGCACAGCTCATAGCTAATGATAAAAAAAATAGTATCTTCTGTTAGTATCAGAAAAAAAAAATGCTCAGGAAAGCTGTGAGAAAGCAAAAATTATGGTGGGATCCAGCAAGGAAGAGACCCCAGCAACTCCCCCTTCTCCTCCCCGCCCCTAGGAAGGGGAAGGAAAAAAAAAAAAAAAAAGCGTGAGAAGAGAAGGGGAGACCAGTAAACTCTCTCCATCCCACAGCAGCCAGACAGAATGAAAGGAGAGCTTCCCTCCCTCCCCTCAAAAAGTAAAGAGACAGAGGTGCAAGAACCCCACCCACATTTATCAAACACTTACTAGCCAAGTATGGTAGGAGAAGTTTATTTCTCCAGGGAGGGCTGAGAAACACAACCATTCCTGGAAATCCCACAAACTTCCATTCCAAGTAGTTGGTAGTGGTGTGCTAGCAGTGAAGAACACAGGCCACAGCTCCCAGCTGGGGGAACTTTCATATTGCCTATTAGCTAGTAGCGTTTGATAAATTTTTCAAGCCCTGTTACACATGTACAAGCACAACACACAATAGTCATCCATCATCAACTCTTTCAATTTGGGTGTGAGGAAATTTTGAGAGCGAAAGAGAGAAAAATTACAGGTAGACTGTAAAAGTCCGATCGTAGCCAAAGTGATTTTCTATTACATAGTTTTCACTGGATGAAAATGTGCCTTGTTTTCAACTGTGAGCAGTAACCGCCACCACATTTACACACAGATGCAGTTGAGCACAAGCTCTTTGCGAATGAAGGCAACAAAGCTAGAAGTGTCATTATAACAATAAGCTATTCTACTGTATGTGTGTAATGCCATATACTAAAGTTCAAATGTACCTGAGGAGCCTGTCTCACAAACAGGTAATACTTTTTCTCTCTCTATTTCTTCTGCATCACGGTACATGTCCTCCTCACTGAAATAACATTGATACACACTTCATGTAACACCACAGATCTTGTTGGCATTGACATTTACTCCATTTACCACTGGATGTAGTACTTTAAATCATTCTCAAAAATATTACTAGAAAATTCAACGTTTTAAGATTATCTACATTTATTATGCATTTTAAAGGAAATAAATTCTTAATTATGTGGTGAATGCTTCCGCTTTCCCCCCGCCCCCAAAAAGAGAGAGTTAGATCATATTCTCAGTTCCAGGACATCCATGCCAGTAATAGATTACTGCCTCCTACCCTAACATGTGCTCTGCTGGTGATGTGAACCCCACTGGAGACAGCACAGAATGGTAAAATAAGTCCCCTTTTTATTTTGTAATTATTTTTACAATAGTGGCCAACTCTAGCTATGTTTAAAAGGCCTTACTGTTATTTATCGTGTGACACACAAGTACTGTAAAAAATATATAAATTAAAAATACAATACTTACCGTAACCCTATGCATAGGCTCTAACTGGGATTGAATGGCAGTAAAAAGCATGCTAAGGTGTCATACTGAGTAGGAGCCAGTAATCCATGATTGATTTGGATGTCATGAACTTGAAAGACAAAAGCAGGTCTTAAATACTGATGTATTGCATATTCCTCTAACCCTGATTCTGCCAGGCATTCAGCATATAATTACATAATAATCTGACCGTAACACAATCTCAGCCTTACAAAACTTCATGAATATTTACCATCAAGCATGTTATCTACTCATTTGCTCTTTACTAGAACGGAAAAAAATACTTTTACTCACCCTTCAAAATCTTAGCACTCCCTCTCTCCCCCCCGCTTTCCAGGAGGAAGAAAAAAAATTTACAAGACTGCTATGTATTAGTCTCTACTAGCAATTATTCTAGTCTATGCTTCTACGTACTATTAATTAGCATCCAGTACAGTGCCCACAATATGCTTGGTGTTGTTCAAACAGAAACAAAAAGTAGTGTCCTGCCCCAAAGAGCTTACACCCTGAAGACAAGACAGACAGCTGAAGGGTAGAGGGAAAAGGTAAACAAATGGATTGATGTGGTCAGGTGGTAACTGGATATGTTCTGTGAAAGTTTTAAGAATATGGATTTGTTATTTACAGCCTTAATAACATGGTTATTTATAGCTCTTGATTTCTTTTATTCAAGTCTATGCCCACTTATCTTACAAAAAACTAACTACAATTTCTGAAATTATTTGCAGAAATACCTTCATGGCTTAACTCATTAGTCCTCTCCACACCAGTCTGAACATGCTAACCACAACTGTGCTTAAAAGATCAGGGTTTTAGGACAGTTTCCATGATTATTGTGGGGAGGAATCTTTTTCGTCTGAAAACAGTAAAGCTATAAACAGCCTGTTGCATTATTATAAGCTTTGTTTTCAGAAAAACATTGCTCTCCACTAGTCAGAAAAAAAAAAAAGTTAGACACAGCTGTGGTCAAACATAGTTGAGGCTAGCAAACTCATCTATAGAGCAGAAGACCTACAACAGTTTCAATTTAGACTTTACTAAGGCTTAAAACTGAATGACTGGAAGTCTGCATAGCTAAATATAATTTCATTTCCAAGTTGACACATCTGTGTTTATGAATTTTATCTGTTCTACGTATAAAGAAGGACTCAACCAAGATTCTTCAAGGAGGCTCAAACAACCTTGGAAGACACCAAATGGTTAGCATCACAACATTATCTCAATATTAACTGCTTTTACATAGTCTTATTTAACTATTTATACTCAGAGCCATAAGTCTCCTTCCTGAAGATTCAAGCAATAGCATAAATAGATTATAAATAGACAAAATTGTTCCTCTGTGACAAATCTTGATAAGACTGAGTTGTCTCAAGGGGAAAAGCTGTTAATGACATAAAATAGATCCTCATTAAAGATTATATATTTAAGAGTACACTCTCCACCAGCTGAAATTTAGGAACCTGAAAAATAGATTTTTGTACATGCCAAGATATTATGAAACATTTCTAACAAATATCATAGACAGGCTCCTTTTTTCAGTATACTTGCTCAAAGGTGGTCAGACAGCCTTATGAATTCCACAAGAGTAATCCACAGTTAACAGGCACAATGGCTTTAAATAGTATTTCATCAAACATCTGTAACTAGACATATTAAAGTTTCACAGCACCTTTTGATCTTAGGTGATGACAGCAAAGCTCGAACACATTTTCTGTAAAGTTCTCTTTGGAAACATACTCTATTATAGGGAAGCCTGATATTGACCTATATATGTCAGTTACCAAACTCTTTCCATAATAAGAGATACTTGCAAGTTCCCACTCCCCCTCACCACAAGTCTGCCCCAAGGAGAAAACTGAGGCCAGATAAGTCCCATTTCTTCGACCTTGAAAATTCTGTTCATTTCTGTTCAGTGTGGCTGACATATAAACTTTGAGTCACTCTTTTCCTTTTGGGAGGAAGGTATGTTATCATTGAACATAATACATTTTTTTTTTAAAACCTTTTTTGTTTAAAAAAAAAAAATCTAGTAAATTACATGTAAGAAAACTATACTAAAAGAAGGCTATTTAGGATGCAAAGTTGACCACTTGAAATTCTGACATTTCATAGACTCGTAGAACTGGAAGAGACCTTGAGAGGTCATTTAGTCCAGTCCCCTGCACTCATGGCAGGATTAATTATCTAGACCAGAGGTGGGCAAACTACAGCCTACGGACCACATCCAGCCCACGGGAATGTCCTGCCTGGCCCCTGAGCTCCCGACCGGGGAGGCTTGCCCCTGGCCCCTCCCCCATTGTTCCCCCTCCCATGCTGCTATGCCACCGTGGGGGCAGCGCAGCTGCAAGCTATTGCTGCTCTGAGTGGCATGGTAAGGGGGTGGCACGCAGACACGGCGGTGACAAGGTTAGGTAGCGGGTCCTGGGGGGCAGTCAGGGGACAGGGAGCGGTTGGATGGGACGGAGGTTCTGGGGCAGTCAGGGAACAGGGGGTTGGATAGGGCATGGGAGTCCCGGGGGGCCTGTCAGGGGGGTGGGGGTGTGGATAGGTCAGGGCAGTCAGGGTACAGGGAGCAGAGGGGGTTGGATAGGGGGTGGAATCCCAGGGGAGGGGGCAGTCAGGAGACGGGAGGGGACAAAGCTTTCCCTACCCAGCCCTCCATACAGTTTCACACCCCGATGTGGCCCTTGGGCCAAAAAGTTTGCCAACCCCTGATCTAGACCATTCTTGACGGGTGCTTGTCTAACCAGTTCTTAAAAATCTCCCATGATGGGGATTCCACAACCTCCCTAGACAATTTATTCCAGTGCTTAACCACACTGACAGTTAGGAAGTTTTTCTTAATGTCCAACCTAAACCTCCCTTGCTGCAATTTAAGCCCATTGCTTCTTGTCCTATCCTCAGAGGTTAAAAAACCACTATTTTTCTTCCTCTTCCTTTTAAGAACCTTTTACATACTTGAAAACTGTTATGTCCCCTCTCAGTCTTCTCTTTTCCAGACTAAACAAACCCAATTTTTTCAAATCTTTCCTCTTAGGTCATGTTTTCTAGACCTTTAGTCATTTCTGTTGCTCTTCTCTGGACTCTCTCCAATTTGTCAATAGCCTTCCTGAAATGTGGTGCCTAGAACTGGACACGATACTCCAGGTGAGGCCTAATCAGAGCGGAGTAGAGCAGAAGAATTATTTCTTACAACACTTCTTCTAATACATCCCAGAATGGATGTTCACCTTTTTTGCAACAGCATTACACTGTTGACTCATTTAGCTTGTGGTCCACTATGACCCCCAGCTCCCTTTCCACAGTACTCCTTCCAAAGCAATCATTTCCCATTTTGTATGTGTGCAGCTGATTGCTCCTTCCTAAGTCGAGTACTTTGCATTTGTCCTTATTGAATTTCATCCCATTTACTTAACACCATTTCTCCAATTTGTCCAGATCATTTTGAATTTTAATCCTATCCTCTAAAGCACTTGGAACCCCTCCCAGCTTGGTACCGTCCGCAAACTTTATAAGTGTACTCTGTATGCTATTATTTAAATCACTGAGGAAGATATTGAACAGAACTGGACCCAGAACTGATCCCTGTAGGACCCCACTCGTTATGCCCTTGCAGCATGACTGTAAACCACTGATAACTACGCTCCAAGAATGATTTTCCGACCAGTTTTGCACTCACCTTATAGTAGCTCCATTTAGGTGGGATTTCCCTAGTTTATTATGAGAAGGTCATGTGAGAGTATTAAAAACTTTAGTAAAGTCAAGATATACCACATCTAACGCTTCCCCCCTACACACAAGGCTTGCTACCCTGTCAAAGAAAGCAATCAGGTTGGTTTGACACGATTTGTTTTTGACAAAGCCATGCTGACTGTTACTTATCACCTTATTATCTTCTAGATGTTTGCAAACTGATTGCTTAATTATCTGCACCCGGAAAGAAGTTAAGCTGACTGGTCTGTAATTCCCTGGGTTGTCCTTATTTCCCTTTTTATAGATGGGCACTATATTTGCCCCTTTTTCAGTCTTCTGGAATCTCTCCCCTCTTCCATGACTTCTCAAAGATAATTGTTAGTGGCTCAGATATCTCCTTAGTCAGCTCCTTGAGTATTTCATCAGGCCCTGGTGACTTGAAAACATCTAATTTGTCCAAGTAATTTTTAACTTGTTCTTTCCCTGTTTTAGCCTCTTCTGATCCTACCTCATTTTCACTGGCATTCACTATGCGAGACGTCCAATCACCACCAACCTTCTTGGTGAAAACTGAAACAAGAAAGTAATGAAGCACTTCTGCCATTTCCAACCTTTCAATTGCTATGCAACCTTAATTCCGCTTTCCTGTGCGTATACATTAGGATAACTCCTTAGTTACATGATCACACGCTATTTTTTCAATTTAGTGCACAGGATGAATGGAACTCAGGGTTACGTGGTGAATGAGATTATAAGTTCTCTGCCTCATCTGTTGCAGAAGCTCGGAGGTGTGTAGTGAATGAGATAGTGGACTGAAGGAAGAAAAAGGATAGTTTTATGGTTAAGTCCGACGAACACCAGAACTCGTTTGTATCCCTGCTTCCATCAGAGTTTCTATGTGATGCTGAGCAAGTCACTTAAATCAAAGTGTTTCCAGGTAATTGCGTGTTCCAAAATTTCCCAGGTGCCCAATTTTAATCATCCGGAGCCTGATTTGCAGGAGTGCTAAGCACTCACAAACAACCGCAGATGAAGTAAATGGGAGCTGCAGATGTTTAGCATCTCTGTCAGTAAGGCAGTGTGGTCTGGAAAAATGAACAGAGTTTAAGGCCAGAAGAAACCAATGGATCATCTGCCTCCTGTATATCACAAGACACCGACATCACCCTGCATCCATCCACACATTAACTGAAATTAGCCCAAAGTATTACACTCTCAGGAGACTACACTATTGTGCGCCACGGGCAAAGAACAGGAGGGACTGAGGTGCACCATAGACCTAAGCACCCCACAAGAGCAGGGAAATGATTAAGTGAAATATACCCAGATGATCTTGGCAGGTGACGGCACCTACACGCTGCAGGAGAAGGTGAAACACCCCCGCCCCCTTTAGGTTTCCCCAATCTGACATAGGGGAAAATTCCATCCCGATTCCACATATGACAATGTAAGAAAACTATACTAAAAGAAGGCTATTTAGGATGCAAAGTTGACCACTTGAAATTCTGACATTTCATAGACTCGTAGAACTGGAAGAGACCTTGAGAGGTCATTTAGTCCAGTCCCCTGCACTCATGGCAGGATTAATTATCTAGACCAGAGGTGGGCAAACTACAGCCTACGGACCACATCCAGCCCACGGGAATGTCCTGCCTGGCCCCTGAGCTCCCGACCGGGGAGGCTTGCCCCTGGCCCCTCCCCCATTGTTCCCCCTCCCATGCTGCTATGCCACCGTGGGGGCAGCGCAGCTGCAAGCTATTGCTGCTCTGAGTGGCATGGTAAGGGGGTGGCACGCAGACACGGCGGTGACAAGGTTAGGTAGCGGGTCCTGGGGGGCAGTCAGGGGACAGGGAGCGGTTGGATGGGACGGAGGTTCTGGGGCAGTCAGGGAACAGGGGGTTGGATAGGGCATGGGAGTCCCGGGGGGCCTGTCAGGGGGGTGGGGGTGTGGATAGGTCAGGGCAGTCAGGGTACAGGGAGCAGAGGGGGTTGGATAGGGGGTGGAATCCCAGGGGAGGGGGCAGTCAGGAGACGGGAGGGGACAAAGCTTTCCCTACCCAGCCCTCCATACAGTTTCACACCCCGATGTGGCCCTTGGGCCAAAAAGTTTGCCAACCCCTGATC
The DNA here is from genome assembly GCF_965140235.1 of Caretta caretta. Taxonomy (NCBI): domain Eukaryota; kingdom Metazoa; phylum Chordata; order Testudines; family Cheloniidae; genus Caretta; species Caretta caretta. The sequence goes on from NC_134207.1 coordinate 136,830,905, forward strand.
TAGACCATTCTTGACGGGTGCTTGTCTAACCAGTTCTTAAAAATCTCCCATGATGGGGATTCCACAACCTCCCTAGACAATTTATTCCAGTGCTTAACCACACTGACAGTTAGGAAGTTTTTCTTAATGTCCAACCTAAACCTCCCTTGCTGCAATTTAAGCCCATTGCTTCTTGTCCTATCCTCAGAGGTTAAAAAACCACTATTTTTCTTCCTCTTCCTTTTAAGAACCTTTTACATACTTGAAAACTGTTATGTCCCCTCTCAGTCTTCTCTTTTCCAGACTAAACAAACCCAATTTTTTCAAATCTTTCCTCTTAGGTCATGTTTTCTAGACCTTTAGTCATTTCTGTTGCTCTTCTCTGGACTCTCTCCAATTTGTCAATAGCCTTCCTGAAATGTGGTGCCTAGAACTGGACACGATACTCCAGGTGAGGCCTAATCAGAGCGGAGTAGAGCAGAAGAATTATTTCTTACAACACTTCTTCTAATACATCCCAGAATGGATGTTCACCTTTTTTGCAACAGCATTACACTGTTGACTCATTTAGCTTGTGGTCCACTATGACCCCCAGCTCCCTTTCCACAGTACTCCTTCCAAAGCAATCATTTCCCATTTTGTATGTGTGCAGCTGATTGCTCCTTCCTAAGTCGAGTACTTTGCATTTGTCCTTATTGAATTTCATCCCATTTACTTAACACCATTTCTCCAATTTGTCCAGATCATTTTGAATTTTAATCCTATCCTCTAAAGCACTTGGAACCCCTCCCAGCTTGGTACCGTCCGCAAACTTTATAAGTGTACTCTGTATGCTATTATTTAAATCACTGAGGAAGATATTGAACAGAACTGGACCCAGAACTGATCCCTGTAGGACCCCACTCGTTATGCCCTTGCAGCATGACTGTAAACCACTGATAACTACGCTCCAAGAATGATTTTCCGACCAGTTTTGCACTCACCTTATAGTAGCTCCATTTAGGTGGGATTTCCCTAGTTTATTATGAGAAGGTCATGTGAGAGTATTAAAAACTTTAGTAAAGTCAAGATATACCACATCTAACGCTTCCCCCCTACACACAAGGCTTGCTACCCTGTCAAAGAAAGCAATCAGGTTGGTTTGACACGATTTGTTTTTGACAAAGCCATGCTGACTGTTACTTATCACCTTATTATCTTCTAGATGTTTGCAAACTGATTGCTTAATTATCTGCACCCGGAAAGAAGTTAAGCTGACTGGTCTGTAATTCCCTGGGTTGTCCTTATTTCCCTTTTTATAGATGGGCACTATATTTGCCCCTTTTTCAGTCTTCTGGAATCTCTCCCCTCTTCCATGACTTCTCAAAGATAATTGTTAGTGGCTCAGATATCTCCTTAGTCAGCTCCTTGAGTATTTCATCAGGCCCTGGTGACTTGAAAACATCTAATTTGTCCAAGTAATTTTTAACTTGTTCTTTCCCTGTTTTAGCCTCTTCTGATCCTACCTCATTTTCACTGGCATTCACTATGCGAGACGTCCAATCACCACCAACCTTCTTGGTGAAAACTGAAACAAGAAAGTAATGAAGCACTTCTGCCATTTCCAACCTTTCAATTGCTATGCAACCTTAATTCCGCTTTCCTGTGCGTATACATTAGGATAACTCCTTAGTTACATGATCACACGCTATTTTTTCAATTTAGTGCACAGGATGAATGGAACTCAGGGTTACGTGGTGAATGAGATTATAAGTTCTCTGCCTCATCTGTTGCAGAAGCTCGGAGGTGTGTAGTGAATGAGATAGTGGACTGAAGGAAGAAAAAGGATAGTTTTATGGTTAAGTCCGACGAACACCAGAACTCGTTTGTATCCCTGCTTCCATCAGAGTTTCTATGTGATGCTGAGCAAGTCACTTAAATCAAAGTGTTTCCAGGTAATTGCGTGTTCCAAAATTTCCCAGGTGCCCAATTTTAATCATCCGGAGCCTGATTTGCAGGAGTGCTAAGCACTCACAAACAACCGCAGATGAAGTAAATGGGAGCTGCAGATGTTTAGCATCTCTGTCAGTAAGGCAGTGTGGTCTGGAAAAATGAACAGAGTTTAAGGCCAGAAGAAACCAATGGATCATCTGCCTCCTGTATATCACAAGACACCGACATCACCCTGCATCCATCCACACATTAACTGAAATTAGCCCAAAGTATTACACTCTCAGGAGACTACACTATTGTGCGCCACGGGCAAAGAACAGGAGGGACTGAGGTGCACCATAGACCTAAGCACCCCACAAGAGCAGGGAAATGATTAAGTGAAATATACCCAGATGATCTTGGCAGGTGACGGCACCTACACGCTGCAGGAGAAGGTGAAACACCCCCGCCCCCTTTAGGTTTCCCCAATCTGACATAGGGGAAAATTCCATCCCGATTCCACATATGACAATCGGATCCTGAGCATGTGAACAAGAACTAGCCAGACAGAGAGAATGCTTGGTGCCACCTCAAACCATTGGTCCACCCCACCCAGTGTCCCACCCACCCACCATAATACATTGTGGGGTGAGCGGGAGGATCCCTTCCTGACCCCTGCTGGTGGACAGCTGAAACCCTGAAGCATGAGCTTTTAGGAACATGAGACAAACCAGAAGCGAGCCTCAGGGCTGCTGAGCTCTGTCCCCTACCATTACAACCAACCTTGTCACACAATCGCACTCATAAATTTGTCCTGCTGTCTCAAGTTGTTTTTCCCCACGACTCCTATTGGTGAGAAGTCCCGAGTACTTATCCTGGTTCTGCCACTCATTCATTGTGTGGCCTCAGGCAAATCTCTCTCAGTGTTTCCATCAGCAAAATGGTGACAATGCTCTGACCTCTCAGTGGAGATCAATTCATTAATGTTTGTGACATACTCTGATATTATGGGAATGAGTGCCCTACAAAAGACCAGGAGGAAATGAATAACTCTGTATTGCAGCAGACTTTGGATGGTGTTCAGTAAATAGATATGGGATCACTAAGAGTTATAAGAATAAAAATATTGGACAGCTACCTCATTCTCTTATCACTATCCAATCTGTGCACTGAATGAAGCAGAGGGTCCTATGGAAAAAAAATGCACTGGAACACAAGATTTAATGAACTGCCTATATACAAAAGAACAAGGAAGGTGAACTGAAGTTAAACGAGCAACCTAACTTCTGACACTTCTAAGTTTCCAGTGTTCGACTTAGTCTAAATAATGTTGTTTTTTCCAGGAACGTTTTTTTGTATGCAATAGTTCATTGATTTCAGGGCAAGATAATATCCAGTTCTTTTAGGATATTGCCCCACTTTCTGCTTCCAGGGTGTCAGCAAAATTGGTGTGAGCAGCACTTGCTTTAAAATTTTGAGTGAAAAACACTCTCAAGTTGAGTGTACACAAAAAAGGTTGCACTCACTGCAATTTCTGTGTGTATCTGGGTCAAAGGAAGAGACAGAAATTTCTTCTCAAAACAGGTGCCATTAGAAAACTTGAGAATACAATGGGCATAAAGGAAGATGACCTGAATAGAACAAGAACCCCTAACAGGCTGCAAGTAAAACTTCTACTTTAAATTCAAACAAACATTAATAGTAATTCTTAAATAGTAGCACTTTCATGAAGCAGATTTTGTTCTATTGTAAACACAGTCAGGAAGAAAGATGGTAACCAAGATCTTTAAAAGGGGGAGAAAGAGCTGCATGTTGTACACCCAAGGATACATATATCTGGGGTTATTTTTAGGAATCTTAATAGATGAAATAACAGAAGTGCAAAGAGGAGAAATGGTAAGGATGAGACTACCATGAACTAGGGCAGACCAAGAATTTTCAGTGCGACCAGAGAAAGAAAAAATGAACAAAAAAAACAACCAAACCCTCCAAAGGAGGGAGAAACAATGGCCCAATTCTGCTAACAATTATTAATATGACTAGTCTCCATTTACTTCAAACAGGACTACTACACAAAGAAACATTACCAGGACTGAGACCACAGGATTCAAAATACTGTATGAAGCATCAGGGGGGTGGGGGGAGCTCTTGTTTTATTGCATTTTTACTACAGTTAATTAACATTTTCATTTTACTTTTTTAAAATGAGATCTTATTAAGGGAGGATTATGTAAATCCTTTTTAATGATGGTGATGATTAGATGTATTATTCATAATACTGATAAGTCCAGATACTCAACTGCATAAATTATATGGAAGCACAAAAGCCTTTATTACACAGCAACAGCTAATTTCAAAAATTAAAATAAATGAAAAAAATAGACTTCATGAAGTCTATGAAAACTATCTATGAGAAAACAGAAAATCTATTTATGTGGTGGAAGTTTCAAATACACAAAATTGGAATACTTGTTTAAGGGGATTAATTACTTAAATGGCAAGTTTGTGAAAACATGAAATAAGTAGCATTTTCAAGCCCATGGTCATACTTATTCACTTTTCTCAACTAAAATTAAAAGTAACGCTTTTTGATGAGTACCTTAGAAAACACCATGAGGAAATGAATAATTTTGTACTCACTGTTCACATTGGATGATGTTTAGTAAATAAGGCATGGGTCATAGAATAATGAGGATAAAGCACTTCCTTGCTCTACCATTTTATCAATCTATACTAAGGAAAAGGAGCAGCCACATTTATTTTCTTTTCACTTTCCACTGTTTATAATACTCATTTCAAACATGAACAGGTTCATTTCCCTAAAGATTCCCACAGCCCTCCCCCTTTGAGGACACCCATTTCTCTTTATGGAGCCTTTGCAGCAAATCCTCACTCAGACAAGTAGTCCCCAACTTAATCTTACTTCTCATGCAAGTAAGAGATCACAGATTTGGGCCTGACACACATTATTTATACACATACATACATGAGGGAGAGGGAGATTATATATGGATATATATTAGATATATATAAAAGAGAGAGTTGAGATTATTTCTGATCCTGCTCTCGCTTCAGTAAGGGCTTGTCTACACTCAAAATGCCAGAGCAGCACAGCTACACTGCTGCAGTTATGCCCCTGCTGCATTTCAGTGTAGACACTACCTATGCCAACAGGAGGGATTCGCCCACTGGTGTAGGTAATCCACCTCCCAAGAGGCCGTAGCAAGGTCTAACAGATCTAATAGTGTCAATGCAAGGACTCAGGTTGGCTCAACTACACCACCCAGGGGTGTGGATTTTATCTTATGCCAACCTAATTTGCTAGCGTACACCAGGCCTCTCAGTTTTGCCTTTGTTGAGGGAAGCAAAATGTGCGTTCTTCACATACCAGCATTCCTCTATATCAGTGGTTCCCAAACTTGTTCCGCTGCTTCCAGCAGCTCCCATTAGCTTGGAGCAGCAAACCGCGGCCACTGGGAGCCGCGATCGGCCGAACCTGTGGACGTAGCAGGTAAACAAACCGGCCCGGTCCGCCAGGGGCTTTCCCCGCCCAAGCGGCAGAACAAGTTTGGGAACCACGGCTCTATATTTAAGTAAAACCTTTCTTTAAAAAGTCAGGGTCAACAGATCAAAACTCTAGAAATACACAGGGTTGGAAAAGTTCTGGGAATAAAACTAGTTAGTTAAACTAATCCTGAAGATACAGCAGAGGGTGCTCACAAAATGATCAGCTAGTTCCCGTCCCGCCATCTGCCCACCTCCCTATTTTTTCTTAATTTGTCTTTTTAAAGATTGCAGACGATGTTTAAACACATCTACTCTTGTAGTCCTTGCAGACAGAACTTCCACAGAGTTCAAAATATCAGAGCACACAGCATTCTTTCGAAGCAGATGCTAAGAATTTTAAGATAATAAAATATATTCCTATCCCCAGTATTAGCCATGCCCCTAGAAGTAAGTGTTTATAAAATTGGTCCCTTGACTTACAGTACCACCTTGTATTCCTACAATTCTCAAGGCCCTGTATCCGGCCTAAAGGTCTACAAAGCTCATCAGTACCTCTTCTAGACTGGCCAAAGGGGACTGCTATGGAGTACCAAGAGATCCATCTACCCACAGGTTACTGAGATGCAGCCAAATCCCTTCAACTCAGGAAGTGAAAGATTCAAGCTAAGTGTCATGCAGCAACACTAATTACCTACATGCAACTACTAATTTCTTTGGCATTTATGCCTATTTTACTTACATTAATATTACAAACAGAAATTAAAGTACGTGATTTTACAGAAAAGTTTCGATAAAAACTCACTTGTCTACAGATGACTCCTTTGCTGAAGAGCTACTTGACACCGACAGCTTTACTTCACAGTTTTTATGGGAATCGTGGCTGGTCAGAGATGCCTTCAGGTCATGTGCCTGAGCAGCTTTTCCATGTCCTGAATGAGCATGTTCTTTTTTGGTTTCTAACGCAGGTTTCTCTTTCTGGTCACCAGCTGCACTTGCTGAAGAAGGTTCATCACTGGGAATATATTTTTCCTTTTCATGTCTAGTCAAATTTATCATTGCAGTATCTTTCTTCTGTGTTTCTTCTGCACTAGCCGAAGGGCCAGTGGACTTGCTTGTCTTTCGCTGAAACATACCCTGGCTTTGAAATACATAAATATGTAAGGTACATTCATGAGGATGAAGGAGTATATTTTTGCCAAAGGTACAATATTTTGACACAAAATCTCTCCTGGTTGTTCTCAGTGTAAGATTAATGGATCATGTTTTCAGCATACAAAGCTGAAACAGTTTATCAGAAAATTTGGATATGAAGATGTATTTGATCATCTAGCCAGCGCAGGATTCTTAGCTACAGTGTCTATTTTCTAACATGGTAGCTCTCAAACTTTTTCATTCTACAGACTACTGCTCAAGCTAAGACTTGAGAGTAGACTCTAAAACTACTGCTCTCTCAAACACGAAGTATCCCCTAAAAGGCCATTGGGATTAACCAATAGTCATGCACAAGTATAAGAATCACTATTCGATTGCTTTATCCATTCCAGTTTTAAGTTACTCCAGACAAGGGACTTCTATAGATAGCAGAGAAAAATGTATATGTATCAGAAATAAAAAACAAACCCAGAAATCATTTCTACCATTGTAAAGTAGATTTACAATAAATACACATGAACTGCACCTCTTTTCTGACATTCTGTCCTTATATCCTGCTACACTTCTCCCTGCTTTATACACTGTACCTATTGTTCCCTTTATCTTTTGCTTTTATCACTCCTACCATTTGGCAATCCCTCAAATTAATGAATCCTGAGTCCAACTCCTGCAAGGCATTTCTGAAAATCTACATATTCTGCTAAACCTGATAAACAGACACTATTTTATTCTAAGGTTTCAATATTCTAAGTATTTTACCTCTCCATACCTTTAGATTGTGAACTCTTTGCGGGAATGGATAATAACTATTGAAGTGCCATTTACATTTTTGGCTCTACATAAAAGAACACTGTGAAATCTGATCAGCTTAAAAAATGTAATTAAAAGTTTCAGATACCAGATTTTCCCTGGACTCCACTGTCAATTTTTTGGTCTCCCAATCTGTAAAAAATGTTTCTCTCTCTCTCTCTAATGTTATTTGAAGACCACAAATAGGGCAAACTGAATATAGAGCAACAGTGAAATTGACTATATACAAACTATACCAGATAGAAAAATGTCTGTATCCACTTTATCATTTCAGTTATGGTAATCTTCAGCATCACTTGCATCTTTTAATAGCAGCAGGTAAAATACGTACAGACACGTTTTAAGTTTGTCTCCATTAAAAAAAAAAAAAAGAAGTTTTTTACTTCTTTGATATCCTTAAAACAGCCTTCTCCTGTTTTCATTTTTACCCTTCAGACACTTACCCATGGGTAGGACGCTCTGCTCCTATTAGTTGACTCTTAATAAGGGAACAAAAAGGTAGACTGGCTAAATCACATGACTTCAATTATTAAACTAAGATTAAGCAACTAAAATGGGTGTGGTGAGGATTAATTGATGTTTGTAACCTACCTGAAAATGTTAAAGGCCAAGATTTATAATTATACGAAAATACCCAAATGCAATATTCTAGTTGATTTATACTCTAAATCTACTTCCAGTAGAACAGAACCTTTATACAATTTCTAAAGCTTTCCAGCAAGGTTAATGCACAACGTTACACCTTTTAAATCACCCAATTCTATGTGCTGTATCCGTTCAAACCTAGTATTTATTTATAGGATAATCAATCCTGACATAGAAAAGGAGTAGACAGATGCCAAAGAACACCCAATAAATGAAACAGTCTCAGCTAATAGCCTTCCCGTGTGACTTTAAATATAGGCACAAAACCCAGAAAGTGTTTTCAGAAACCGCCCGCCCTGGCCTGACACCGCGCAGCTCGGGCGGGACTCACCGTGCTGGGAGCCCGCCGCGCTCTTCGTTACTCAGCCTGGATCTCTTGGTGCTGCCCGGGAAGCCGAAGTCACGCCGGGCTCACGGCAAGGTGGCCTCTAAGCACGGGCCTCTTCTCCGCGCGGCTCTTCGGATCCTCATGCAGCCACCGCGCCGGCTCCAGCAGCAGCTGCGGGCTCCGGCTCCGGCTCCGGCTCCCTCGCCCGCCCGCCCGCCCGCCTCCCCCCTCCGCGCGGCGCCGCTCCCCTGCCGAGAAGCAGCCCGGGGCGCCTGCTTGTTGGAAGTTGCTCCAAACGTCACAAAGTTGGGCGCCTGGGGGGCTAGGACGCGAGCTCCCGCGGCTTTATTTTGGGCTGGGAGTGAGCTTCCGCCGGAAGTGTCTGCTTCTTATTCTGCCCCATGCAGGTTCCGGGGCGGCCGCGGAGGCGGTATGTGCTACTCAGCTTCCCGGGTTCACCAGTCGCCTCCCTTGGACTCCAGGGCGATGACTGGGGAACCCGGGAAGCTGAGTAGCACATACCGCCTCCAGCCGCCCCGGAACCTGCAGGGTGCATAGAACAAGCTCAGCATTTGCACTCCCTAGCTGTTTGGGGGGCCCTGAAGTCTGAACTTCAAGCTGCAGTCACCCAAAACAGCTGGTGCAGCTGTTCCCCGGGCAGTCTGTGACTGGGAGGAGCAGGAGGGAGTGGAGGCACTGAGGGGTGCAGTCCCAGCCCAAGTAAGTAGGGGGGGAGGTGGTGAAACCCGGCTGGCTAAGGGGAGCCACAGCCCCACCCCCACCCCCCCGAGTGGGATGTTACAGCCCGGAAAAGGTGCACAGGAAGCCCACTGAGCTTGCAGGGTGGATGCTGCATTGCAAGTCCCACTCCTCTACCCCTTTATTATTTCTACCACTAGTTTTGCTGCATACAACATTGTTACACATTACACTTACTAAAATAATACATGTGTGTGTGTTTACATTACTAAAAAAATTATGGAATTTGTATAAATATCCCCACTTCCCTCCCTCTGAAATGGGTTGGGCTTGTTTTGAAAGGCAGAGCCATTTTTATTTTTGTTGAGACTTGTCAAGAAATACTCCCCTGCTCATTTCCACAGGTGACTGATTTGAGCTTGCATGTCAGAGAGCTCTGCAACACGTAAAGAGTTACCGAAACAGGAACATTAGTGTCAATCGTTAAACCTCGAAGGATTTTTATCAGTAAACTTGAGTCAACGCTGATTTCACCGTACATGCACAGACCAACAGAAAAACATTTCCAGCAATAATAATCAAAATGTACAGCTAGGCAATGTAAGAAAAACACTGCTTGAGAACTGCTCAGAGTTGATCACTAAATAATTATTGCCTCACATGCATACACAATTTCCTGCAAGTGTGAAAACAACAAGAAACAACAGTGCTTTAAAAAGACCATGGCTATTATCTGCCAAGCTCACAGACGAGTAAGCTATTGCAAGTCCCACTCCTCTACCATTCCGGCCCAGAGAGCAGCAGTGGCAGGTGAACAGCCCTGGTGCCAGCCAGGCCCAGAGGGGCTTTGCCTCCGCTGGGGCCGTGGAACCGGCTCAGCTACATTCACCATCACACAGTGACCTGCTCAGACCAGCCCAGGCCCGGGACAGAGTGGGGGAGCTCCCTCAACACAGGGCCTACCCTCATCCGTTTCCTCAGCCCCCTGTCTCACGTTAGCAGACAGGGGAGAGGGGGGGTCTTGATGTCAGGCCTGTGGTCCTCATGCTACAACAGCACCCTGTTACCAGTTGCCATGACAGCCCCACGACACACTCGGACCTCTGCAGCCAGGGGTGCTCCCAGCTCAGACCGGCAGCCCCATGCGGCAGCCATGGCACGATGCGGACAAAGAACAGAGCCAGCAGCCGAGGGGTTAAACTGCAGCGCTCCCTCATCCAGTGCAAACGCATTGCGCGTGACGTCCCTCCCCCCTTTTGTTCTTACACGGCTTCCAAAGCTTTTTGGCAACAACTCTGACTGCCCATGTGACATCACAATCCACAGCTTTGCTGATACGGAGCATGCTCAGTAACACGCACTGAAGCCGCCCAGTGCCCTCACATGGGCAGAGTTAGGCCGCACTCCCTGCTGTGTGGCCAGGGTGGAGGACAGGGCCAGGGTGGACTGACTGTACAGGTGGGTCAGGGGGCAGCATCAGGAACTCATTAGCATTGGTTTGGCAGGGGACACAGTGCTGACCTAACCTAGTCTGCCTTTTCGTGAAACTATCGTGCCTTATCTCCACTATGTTTTTACAGTGGGAAAGCTAATGCATGTTCGTTACTCCACAGTAAAAACATTTTCTTAGCAGTGAGGAGACACACTATGCTGACTCAGAGGTGTTTAATGCACCATTATTGTTCATGGCTTGACAACTCTGACACTGATTGTGGGGAGAACATAATCAAAAGTATTTGCACCTGAATGTCTGCAGTGTGTGTGCGCACATGCACGTGCATTTTCCCCCCTCAATTTCCCTTATTCCCTTCCCTTTACTTACTAAAGGCTCATCTACATAGACATGCTAAAGCTGTGAAGTTAATACCCAAGCAGACCTGTCATAAATATAAAGGGAAGGGTAAACACCTTTAAAATCCCTCCTGGCCAGAGGAAAAACCCTTTCACCTGTAAAAGGTTAAGAAGCTAGGATAACCTCACTGGCACCTGACCAAAAATGACCAATGAGGAGACAAGATACTTTCAAAGCGGGGGGGGGGGGGGAGAAACAAAAAAGGAATGGAGTCTTAGAACTTAGTAAGTAATCTAGCTAGATATGCGTTAGATTCTGTTTGTTTAAATGGCTGATAAAATAAGCTATGCAGAATGGAATGTATATTCCTGTTTTTGTGTCTTTTTGTAACTTAAGGTTTTGCCTAGAGGGATTCTCTGTTTTGCATCTAATTACCCTGTAAGGTATTTACCATCCTGATTTTACAGAGGTGATTCTTTTTACTTTTTCTTCAATTAAAATTCTTCTTTTAAGAACCTGATTGCTTTTTCATTGTTCTTAAGATCCAAGGGTTTGGGTCTGTGTTCACCTATGCAAATTGGTGAGGATTTTTATCAAGCCTTCCCCAGGAAAGGGGGTGTAGGGTTTGGGGAGGATTTGGGGGGGAAAGACGTTTCCAGGCGGGCTCTTTCCCTGTTATATATTTGTTAGACGCTTGGTGGTGGCAGCAATAAAGTCCAAGGGCAAAAGGTAAAATAGTTTGTACCTTGGGGAAGTTTTAACCTAAGCTAGTAAAAATAAGCTTAGGGAGTTTTTCATGCAGGTCCCCACATCTGTACCCTAGAGTTCAGAGTGGGGAAGGAACCTTGACAAGGCCAGAGCCCTGGCCCGCCTGCCACAGCTGCCCCGAGCTCTGGGCCACCGCCTGGCCCGAACAGGCCCTGGCCTGCCCACCACAGCCGCTCTGGGCTGCTGGCTGGCCCAAGCTGGCCTGAGCCACAGCCTGCTGGCCGGCCCAAGCTGGCCTGAGCCACAGCCTGCTGGCCAGCCTGAGCTGACCTGAGCACTGGCCCGCCAGATGACCCCAGCCTCCCCAAGTCCTGGGCAAGCCCTGAGCTCTCGCACACTTCGCAGGGGGGAGGTGGAGCAAGGTCGGGAAGAGCACCACGGGCAGGGCCACGGGGGAAGAACAGAAAGTGGGAGCAAGGCCTTGGGGCGGGCCTTATTCTAGGCATCCAGACGCCTATCTCCCACCAAATCCCCAGAGCGGCTCACCAATCAGGGCAGATAGGCCGGCAAATGCCTATTTTGTGGGTTAGGCCCAATCTGGTAGGAGTGCTCAGGGGCTGCCTACGAGATGGGGTTTCATTCAAAGCCTGGCCAGAGAAGGAGATGGGGTGGTTGTGCCATTGCTCACCTTATAACTTTTAGCATAGCGATTAGAGCACCCACCTGGATGTGGGAGACTCCAAGTGCAACTCCCCCCTTGGCAGAAGGAGAGAGAGGATTTGAACAGTGGTCTCCCACATCTCAGGTGAGTTCTCCAACCACTGGGCTAAAACTTACAAGGAAGGCACTACCACCAGCACCTCCTCCAGCTGCTTAGCACCTGCCTAGCTCATTCTGACACAAAACAGCTTAGCGCCTAAGACGCCTGAGTCTAGGAGAGTGGTTCCCAGCTGCGGATAGCTCGCATGGATAGGTGCCTCCTTGCAGTCCCAACTTCTGTGAGAGGGGCAAGGCTTGGGACACGTGCCGCTCACTGGCATCTCCCATTGGCTACATTGGGGGAATACAGCTAGTGAGCTGGCTTTTGTGAATCACGTTCTTAGAAGACAATTTGTCCCCATTCATTATATAGGGAGCACAGGCACCTAACTCAGCTTTTGTGAATTGCAGTGTTGTTCCTGTGATTTTCTAGCTAGACACTTAAAAATTAGGTGTTGTGATGCTCAGCATCACAATGCCTAAGTCCCGGTATGAATCTAGCCCTTATGCCCTTTCCTCACTGCTAAAAAGGGTGATTTTTTTTTTAACCTCAAAGTAACTAAGGTACGTGAGCTATTCTGAGGTAAAAACACAGTGAGGTCAAGGCACTTCAGTTTTAGCAGTGAGGAAAAGGCCTGAGACAATATCTCTGAAATAAGATCAGAGGGAAGTGTGTTCATGTGTGCAGAACTGCAAATTTTATGTTGAAAACTAGTTGTTCAATATGTGTAACAGTGAGAAAGGGGGAAGTCTGTATAAGGAACAAAGATAATTTTTCTGCCTAATAGCTTGTGTTTAAAAAGTATACATAGTATTCCAAATACTGTTTACAATTTGTTATGCTGTTTTCAATGTTTTGTGTCTGTTAAGTGTTTGTTTAATATAGAAATTGTTTGGCCTAATCTATACAGGAAAGACACTAATAAAGAATATCATCTCCATTCAGGGTTTTATATATAATAGTCCTGAGGTTTAGCTCTGTAGAATGCATTTCCAAACTGCAAAAATACCTTTCTTTATTTGTGTCTAAATTTAAAATAGAGATTTCACAATAGTAGCAAATTGTGCCTGGAGTGCCCCCATCCTTGTGTCTCTAACCTCTGTTTGCCAGAAGCTGGGAGTGGACAAGGGGTGGATCACTCCATGCTTGCCTGTTCGTTCCCTCTGAAGCATCTGGCATTGGCCATTCTCAGAAGACAGGATACTGGGCTAGATGGACCATTGGTCTGACCCAGCATGACCGTTCTTATATTGTTAGCCAGACTACAAATTATGACAGGGCGGCAAAAACCAGTACCTAGAGATCAGTAACTACTATCTGGAGCAAATTGTGCTGGGAGCAGTTTGAAAACAATACACCAACATCACCCCTTGCCTGTGATCTACAGTGTCCCTGCATCAGACGTGCAACTTCAGAAGCAACCCCAACATCAAAGAAAGTGATTGCAGAAGATGCACATTATCTCACTCCTGAACCACAAGTATACAGTAAGCCTCTTCTTCTATCATGCTCAGCTGTTGATGCATGCGTGAAAAATGTCTCTTTTCCCTTCCTCCACTTCTCCTATAGCAAGTGTGCAGAATGCCTAGTGTTAAATTAATATCGCCTTAGCTCACTCCCATGCCCTGCCTTCAGCACATGCATGCTGACAATGGCCATTTCCTCCTCCTCCCCGCCCACTCCAGTGATATCATCAGCCCTGCTAAGATGCTGCTAGGCAGCCCAGAAGGAGTTGGGCCATACCAATTTCACAGGTGGGTAGTGAAGAAAGAGATAGGACTTGCGGGCAATATAGAAGTCAGGAGGGAGCAGGTAGGTGGGATATAGAAGCTTGGGCAGGGATGGAGGCAGTGGGGTGCCATATGCAGCTTCCCATGGGCTCAGGGTACGCAGAAGAAGGGGAAACCATGTTGAGTCACTCACACACCTGTCACACATGCACACAGGCAGAGTTACTCCTGGGGGAATTCTGCGCCAAAAAATTAAAGTTCTGCACACAATATTTTAAAATTCTTCACATTTTATTTGTCAAAATAACACTACATAATCACACCAGTTTCAATTATTTTGGCAATTTATTTCAAAATATCTGTCAGCAAGTATGTCTGTAACAATACAGACACACCCAAAAAATCCCCCAGGAATAGAGTGTTAAAGAAACCCCTATGACAGCCCAGTTCCTGTTTCTCTGCCCCACTCCAGAGCCCAGCAAGGGGGCCAGATGCCCACAACCTCCCTGCCCCCTGAGCCCCGTAGGGGGGCCAGACACCCACAAGCCCTCCACCCCCAGAGCCCAGCCAGGGTTCCCCCCCAGCCAACACACCCAAACCTCCTCTCCCCCAGAGACCAGTCATGGGGGCCCCCTGCTCAGATACCTGAACCCCCTCCCCCCCAGAGATCCAGAGGGAGAAACAGCCTGATGCTTGGTCCCAGGGTTGCATGGAGTTTCCTGCGCGCTGCCATCTCCTTCCGTCGGAGTGCTGGGAACTGCAGCTGCCAGGAACCCTCTAGCTCCCTTCCCCCGCCCCCCCCCCCCCCGGCCTTGTCTTCTATGTGTGAGCTGGGCTCTGCTGGGTCCAGCAGCCTCTAGTGGCGGCCAGCAGCACTGCAGCCCGTTTCTGTGGGGGGAATGAAATTCTGTGTGCACGTTAATTTCTGCAAAATTCTGCATTGCGCAATGGCGCAGAATTCCCCCAGGAGTGCAGAGCGCAGGGGTAGGAGAAAACAAGAGTGCTCTGAATAAAGGAAAATGAGAAAGGACTAGAATGAGAGCCTGTCTGGGTAATACAGAGCCTGATATGTCTGGGGAGAAACAATTCAAGCCAGACCTGGGATGCAGCAGGGGGTAGGGAGGCAGATGAACACTTGTAGTGCTATGCAAATGCAAGCCTGGGCTGCAGTACATAACGGCAGAATGGCATAACAAAGGAACTGCCCCTCTCCACTGCGCAGTGCACATGTTCAGTTTTAGGCAATTTCTGAGGAAGATACACAGAAATGGAAAGGGACTACAGAAGCAGTCCAAATTAACAAGAATTTATCGGAGACATGAAAAAAAGAGTGAAATAGCTAAATGTACATATCATTTATCATTGGGAGACATGAATAGTTAGCAGGTATTTGAATGGGGTGTGCCTGAAAAGGAAAGAGAAATTAAATCTAAGATAAAAGCAGAGGCAGCAACTCGATATAATAAGAGAAAATTATGAAAAGCCTATATAGGTTGAAAAAAATTAGTGATGGTAATTCCTTTGACATCTATGACTGAAAGAAGATAAATTGAAATAACTAATACTCTGAAAAGATTATAGAAAGCCCATGCTATTATTTCCATAAGAAATTGTTGTAGTAATGTCCATAGTAATATAGTAATGGAGGTTACGTAGAAAAAAAATCAGCCTTTACCGGAAAGTGAAATGTTAAGGAAATCACTTTTTCAGTGACATCACCAGTGATTTCTAATAGTCTAAAACAGTGTTTCTCAAATGCGGCCACCAGCGGCTTTTCTTGCAGCCACATTCTCCTGGGCAGTGGTGAAAGGGTGGGGGAAGAGGGCAAAGTAGCACCCCCTCCTCCTCCCCAGTGCTCCTGGATGCATCGCCTTGATGTTGGTTGCTGGAGCCAACAGCAGGGGTTGGGCCCTGCTCTCTTCTGGAGTCACCTGGGGCACACTGCTGTAGGAGCAGGCAGCCTGTGAGTTCCCTACCGACTCAGGGGCAGTAGAGCTCAGGCTTTCAGCTTCACCCCAGGCATGGTGGGGTGGCAGGCTCTGGCTGCAGGGCTTTGGGCTCCAGCCCTGGGCTCTGACTGCGCAGAGGCAGGCCCCAGGCTCTGGCCCACGGGTCTCAAACATGTGGGCCGCATGCAGCCCACAGAGTTATTTGCTGCGGCCCGCCCAGCTCCCCGTCCCTCCTCGTACCCCCAGTGTGCCGCATCCCCGCTCCTCTGCCAACCTCCAGGCGCTTTCCACCACCAAACAGCTGTTTGGCAGCGCTTAACGCTTTCCAGGAGGGAGGAGGCAGGGCAGGGGTGGGGATTTGGGGAAGGGGTTGGAATAGGGGTAGGGAAGGGGCGGGAAGAGGCGGGGCAGGGGTGGGGCCTCATGGAAGGGGTGGAATGGGGGCGGGGGGCTTTTGTATCTTTATATGAAAAGTTGTCAGTAATGCAGCCCTCGGGCCAATGTATTAGTCCTCACGTGGCCCTCATGGTGATTTGAGTTTGTGATCCCTGCTCTGGCCGCAGGGCTTCAGGCTCCAGCCCCTCCATTGCCTATCCCCTGCCCCGATCTCCTCTGGCCCCCACTGCCTTCCATGACCCTCCATCCAGGGCTTAATTTGAACCCAGGCTTGCCAGGGCTGAGTAAATCTGCTGTGAAGTGATACTTGTATGTTTGTTAATATCACTTTTCACAACAGACTTATTAGCTCGCAATAAGTAAGTTACAATGATTTGGTTTTCCTAAAGCTAATTAAGTATTTTAGGAAAAAGCGTGAGAGCGACCACCAGCAAGAGTTGATGGCCACACTCTGACGTCACCAAAAAATTTGTCCTGAGAACCCTGAAAGGAGTTAATGCCTATGTACAGTCCAATACTCTTTTCTATAGCAATGTAGAATTAATCTGGGCAAAAACATGCTGAAGAAATCTAGGGGAAATAAACACTAAAATATAGGGAGAAAATATTCAGAGGAGGAAAAGGAAAAAACACAAAACTAAATAACGTTTTCACTTTAGAGCAAATTGTTTCAAATGTTTTGAGATGAGCTATCCATTCGTAAGTATAGTATTCCAAGAGTTTCTTCTGCTAAGACAATGAGAATATTGCACAAGGACTGTATAATATAAAACCGAAAACACTAATGACCACACTCATAACATTACAAACAAAAGACACACGAACGAAGGTCATAAATAGAAAAAAAAAGACTAATAAAATAAATACTTTTTGGAACTACAAATACAAGTCAGGATTATGCTCAAAATTTTTTTGAATACAGTCAGGGCCTACACTGTTAAATAGAGAAGAAAAATTATGAGGACATCAGTGTGAATAGACAAAAAGTGAGAAATGTAACTTTTGAGAGAAAAACTAAAAAAAACCCACCATTTTGATCAGATTTGCCATGGGATATGAAACCTTTCATTTATAGATCCCCAGTTCAAACGCAGCCAACCTTTGTAGTGACCGAAACCTGATGGCTACTCTGTGTCCTATATAAAGTGAGTTAATGGACTTAGTCTAGTTCCTAATGAACTGGTGCTTGCATCATAAAAACTATCACAATTAGGATCCTCATTGGCAATTTAAGATGAGAGGCCAAGAATCAAAGGGTCAGATAGTGCATTATTCTCAGTACTAGAGCTGGACCACTTAGTTCACTAGGATTGAAGTGTGTAGCAGGGATGCTGAAGCAATTTTTATAGTGGGGTGCTGAGAGCCATTGAACCAAACTGTAAACCCTGGATATAATGGGTTATATCCATTATTATTATCCAGCAGCACCCCTAACATCCCTAGTTCCAACACCTATGGTGGGGGCAACACTGGTAAATCTACATTTGCACAGCCATTGTTCCGGCTATATGAGTTCTATGTACAGATCTATTTTAAATCCTATTCCTTTCACAAGCATCAAATTCACAAGCACCCACAAAGTTGAAAACTGGTGGTAGAAAGGAATAAAGACTTTTGCCTTCATGCAGTATCTTTTTCCCTCAAAGGGATACAATTTTTCTAGATAATATAGGTGAGAATAAAAAGAGGAGTAAATACTTATACAATAGTTTGAAAATGTTCTCATATAGAAAAAGAGAAAAGAACTTCAATAACTAGAGAATGGGTATACATCTAGCACACAGTAGCATTTAGCACATATGTAGCTCACAATTTTTAAAGAGGAGGACACTTGTATAAGGATATCTGAAGTCAAAGTGATCTGGGATGGCACTATCCTCTGTAAAATAGTAATGTGCTTATCTGTTTAGACAAATACAGGGTGCTGGGTTATTTTTTAATATTCATTTTTAAAAATGCTTTGAATATACTGAGACATTCAAACAGAAGGCAATGCCATCTGAAACATATAAAATAAAACCCAAAACGTTACCTTAATTTGTCAGAGTCTTCAGAAATGTTACCATCTTGCTTTTCCTGGATTAAATCTCTATTTGCTTCCCCTTTGCATGACTGTAGATTGCTCTCCTGTGGAACTTCTTGGTTTGAACAACTGTTTGACCTAGTCCTCTGTTTTAACGTGGGTTTCTGTTCACCATTCGCTACTTCTGGGTTACTCTTTCTCTGGCAGCCATCCCAACTTCGCCAAGTGTTTCCCATGTTTCTATAAATAACATTTATATTTCAGTGCCATTAGAATTATCGAAGTCAACATCTTCTAAGATTTTAATTATTTTCTTAAGACGTAGTCTTTATTGCCATTCTATTACCAGCATTTTAACAGTAACACACATGTAGGAGTACAGGCTAAGTTGTTGACAGCTGTCCAAATGTAATATTGAGTATCTCATTAATAAGTAGGGTTTTAAAATCTGCAGGATGATGCAAGCTAGGTAATTCTTCTTACTTGTAAAAGAGAAGAATATACTTTTTTTTTTTTACACTAGTAATATATTGCTATATTGTCACTGATAAAATCTACTATATTGAGACCTGGTTACCATGAAAGATTGTATCTGCAAATTTTTTGCTCATTCTTTATGGAATTATCCCCACATGACACCCAGGCCTACACAAGGCACTGATTGTGTTTAATTGACTCAAGTTATTCCTTCACAAATTCTGAAATGTAAGTCAATCTAACTGCTGTTAGTGGTTGCATTGATTAGACTGCCATTCACTACTGTTGTGAACATGCCACATATACAATTAGGGTTGCCAACCCTCCAGGATTAGCTGGGAGTCTCCTGGAATTGGCATCAATCTCCTGGTGACTATTGAAAGCAATCCAGGAGTTTTTAATAGGATATTTTAAGAAAATGACATTATGTCATATTGGGGGGAAAAAAAGCTCCTGAAATAGCTTCAGTCAGAGTTGGCAACCCTATACACAATGTGTGCGGTAATCTTTTTCACTTGCTAGTTATCTCATTAACTAGCACACCAAAGATCTGAACAATCGCCATTTGGCAATTCGGTGTTTATTACTGGTCACAGAACACTATTAGAACAGATATTTAAGATAGCACTATTCTTGTACAAATTCATCATGTCTGCAATAACTGAATAATAAACCAAATATACTATTTCATTTACCCTTAAAGTGGAATGAATAAATGCAAAAAACACTCCTAAAAAAACCATGCAGAACAAATAAAAAAGGAAAGAATAAAATTGTTTAAAACTAAATGTATGGAAATGTAATTCCACATTTGGAGTTGTCATCTCATAGATAATTAAGCACAGTATCCATTCATTTTGTTAAGCAACTTTCATGAAAGTTTGGATCCTGGTTCCTGGGAAGCCAGCCAGCTCTGCAACAGACTGAAATCTACTTTATTAGATAGAAAAGGAACTTTTAAAGAGTAGGCCCTAGTTCGTGTTTTATGATTTTGTTTGTATTATAATCATTTGTTTCCATCATTCTCTGTTGTTCCTAGTGGAATCTCTATTCGTTCTTAAATAAACCTTCTTTCACTGAATTACAAGGGCTGTGTAGTTTAAATGAACAGTGGTTAAAGGTAAAACTAGGGAACACTGCTCTTTTGGGTGCGGAGGAGCTCTGGGATTTCTGAGAGTGGCCAATTTCAGGGAAAAATCAAATGCACAACTACAAAATGGAGAATAACTGGCTAGGTGGTAGCACTGCTGAAAAGGATTTCAGATTTACAGTGGATAACAAATTGAATATGAGTCAACAATGTGATGCAAGCTGCGAAAAAAGTCTAATATTGTGGGGTGTATTAACAAGAGTGCCACACGTAAGATGTGGGAGGTAATTGTTCTGCTCCATTCAGCACTGGTGAGGCCTTAACTGGAGTATTGGGTCCAGTTCTGGGCACCACACTTTAGAAAACATGGAAAACTGGAGAGAGTCCAGAGGGTAGCAACAAAAATGATAAAAGCTTTAGAAAACCTGACCAAAGAGGAAAGATTTAAAAAACTGGGCATGTTTATTCTTGAGAAAAGAAGACTGACAGGGGGACTTGATAACAGTCTCCATATATGTTAAGGGATGCTGTAAAAACAATGAGAATCAATTATTCTCTGTGTCCATTGAAGGTAGGACAAGAAGCAATGGGCTTTATCTGCAGCAAGGGAGATTTAGGTTACATATTAGGAAAACTTTCTAATGATAAGGGTAACGAAGCTCTGTAATAGACTTCCAAGAGAGGTTGTGGAATCCTCATCACTGGAGGTTTTTAAGAACAGGTTAGACAAACGTCTGTCAGGGATGATCTAGGTTTATTTGGTTCTGCCTCAGCCTAGAGGATTGGGCTTGATGACCTCTGGAGGTCCCTTCCAGCCCTACGTTTTTCCTAGGATTCCACCATTTACAGCTGAATGGGAGTCTGCCCCCCCCCCCCATACTGGCGGATGATTTGGCTTTGGTAATAATATATGCCTTTGTTACCTCCCAACTGGACTACAGCACCATAGTCTATTTTGGCATAAAACAGTAGCCCACAGGAAACTACAACTAATACTGTGTGCAAACTTCAAAGATATCTTCAAATCACTACATTGGCTAGCCAAATAATATCCTATCTAGTTGAAGATTTCAGCACTTACCTTCAAAATGCTTAAGGATTTGGGTCTACAATGCCTAAAAAAATCATCTAAAACACCAGGAGGAGGACCATTATAACCTTGCTCCTCTGATGCAATGCAACTGTGTACTGGAAAAATAATTATTTTATGCAGGAGACACCTTTCTTGGAGGCTAATCCAAGACTGGAATGAATACTGGCAGAATCTATGAACTATTTTAAGCTTCACCATCTTCCATTCCAAGTGCAAGGCACACTTGTTCGACCTTGCCGTCACTAATAAAAGTACATACCACAGCATACATTAAAAAAAGAAAATCCACACACAATTAGGAAGAGGAAGACAGAAAGAAGAAATCAGTGATATGAGAACTGAAATAAATACTGTGGTAATACATTTTTGCCCAAGTGCTCGCAGCTGCTTAAATCTTGGTTTTCTAGCTAACTGGTACAGCTGTAGGGAAGCACGATACTTTATCTCAGAGATCTTGACTGTCTCAACTCAAGCTTTATATACATACAGTGCCACTGACATGCAGACAGCTGATGGGTGAAAGGCAGCAGCCAACACTAGACATTTTTGTGGGGAGAGCTCAGTTTTGGTCAATGACCCACAGACAAGCCATTTCTCTTGTGAACATTTCCATGGAAGCTTGAATATCTATGCAGAATAGACAGAATGAATTGGGTGTTAGTTGCAATGTCTCATTTGATTTTAGTAAAAGTTAAGGAAGAGGGATTGGCTCACACACTCATCGAATGGCTTTAGCACCATTTTGAAGTTTAAGAAATTTACACATGCAATGCTACACAATGTAAAATTCAACAGAATACTGTGGCTAATTTTGTAGCTCTGATGCTCTCTCATAAACAAAATAAAACCACAATAGCTTCAGTGAGTCAGCATCCTGTACTTGTCAGTTTCTGCTTAGTGGACACACAGGCCTGAGCTTTCATTTAAAATGACACCCAGCAAAGAAACTAGTAGTTCTGATTATTTAATTTTACCTTATTTAATCCATCTCACGGCTTGTCAGATTTTTTTCTTCCTCATTGAACTGGCTCCTGTACACTACTTAAAAGTTGCTTTAAAGTCTTGTGGAGCACAGTTCGAAGCTCCAGGAGTGACTAATTCTGCTTATGACTTCTGGGGAATGCCCTTGAGAGAAAATAGATGGGAAATACCCACCAACGGATACAAAGTGTACAATACAAGATACATTATATGTTTTTGTGATTTATACAAACTTTTTTTCCCTTTTTATTTTTCAGTTTGACAGAATTTGCAGAACTGTTTCCAGAAAGATTTGCCTTCCACTTTTTGTGCTAAAGATATATAGTACTTTCTACCCACACTGACAATTTGCTATTTAATATTCTGAACTTCCTTGGTGGAACTTATGGATGGGCAATGGAATGTGAAAGAGTGGACATTTCTCACCATGGAATAGTTTAAACAATTACAATAATCTATCTTTATGGGCGACAGGGGATGGATAACTTGATGATTACCTGTTCTGCTCATTCCCTCTGGGGAACCTGGCCTTGGCCACTGTTGGAAGACAGGATACTGAGCTAGATGGACCTTTGGTCTGACCCAACATGGCCGTTCTTATGTTCTTGTAGGAGGAATTTGATAATGCAGTTCTAGGAGCTCCAAGTAATCTAACCCTAAGTTCTCCACCCTGCCTGCTTGGTATTAGCATCTAACCTAGCAGGCTGTACATCTTCAGGATTTCACTTAACATGGTTCAGACTATGCCCATCAGTAGTTCGCCAGACTTCTCTGATCCTCCATTTTTTGCCTCTCTCAGTGCAAGTGAGGTTACTTCTGCTGCTCCTGCCGTCAAAAAAGCCTTCCTGTGTCTCTCTCCTTCATCAGCTTGCAATCATTTCACACCTTAGCTACAAGTATCTGTTTTCCCTTGCTATATACTATGCAAATTCTTTCCCCCGCTATTATTTATTATTCTAAAGTGGGATCATTTATGAAAATTCTATAAAGTGCTTTGTGATCAAATTTGTATGGCAGATGTTCTACCAATTATAAATGTGTAATTACTTATTTTATATATGGTAGAGTTTACCTAATTCCTTCTCTGAAGAGATGAAATTAGTCTTCTCTGCCCCCACATAAACTAAACCTCCCCAAAAAATTTCATTTTGGCTTCAAAGTCCAAATCAGTGGGTGGCCACAGACTGTGTTTTCCCTGGTTGGGTCCTTCTTGTCATATCTATGGTCTCCAAACCATGGCTAGTGCAACCGCAATGACCTAGTGTGTGTGTGTGTGTGTGTTATATTGCAGCTGGATTGCATATTTCGGCAAATTTGATAGCTATGCTTTTTGGGCGGCTCTGGCATCCTTCAGGCTTATTGGCAGCTGCAAGCTGAGAGATGAGTTACAGCCTGTGTTAGAGGAGTGGGTGGAATAAATGTCTCTTTCTCCCTACGGCCTCTTCACATATTATTCCCACAGAAGACCATACCTGGCCAGGATTCTCATGCTCTGAAAGAAGAGGGTAAGAACTGGACAGATAAAGAGAGCATGTTGACTACTGTTATAATCTAAACAAAATGAAAATCTGAAAAACTGATCACTTCTGCTCATGGGAAGTATTCTCAAAAATACAACATGCTATCCAGTGATCCCGGACACTACCACCTCCCCCTCTTCAGGAACTTTCAGTTCAAGCCCTCTTCACCCCTGTGTTAAATATAACACGTTTCAAGCTTCCCCCAGAGGACCGCAAAAAATTTCCATTTAACACAAAACCAGGAGGAGAAGCAAACATAGAAATGAAGAAATAATAAATAGAAGATTGGTTGGTATTAAATGTGAAATTGCTACAATGAGGGAGAGGAAATAAAAATAGATAGAAACAGAGAACATAACCAAGCAGATGCCCCGTTCATGTCATTGAAGTAAGGATGGTTTGTTTTTAACCTGCTGTAATGTTACTTTTCATGCTCCCTACAGGGAGGGTTTAGAATTGAGGTTAGGAAGAGAATTAATCCATGAGAAAATCACTGTCTTAAGTAGCAGTCCACAATAGGCAAATGTGCACTCAATGTGCAAATGAGATGCCTGATCATGTTCCTGAGTTAGGCCTGAGGATTTCACATTTTGCCCAGGAGAAAAGTCAGCTACCCCTGTACCACTTGTTAATTTTAGTTCCAGTCTTAGAATAAAAAGTCTTCTACCACCGAACACATACATAGGCAGAGCACTCCTCCACCATTGTGCTGTAACCTGGAGGGAAGCCCCTCAAGGGACAAGGTAATTCAGCCTTCTTTACCATTAAATCACTGGCCTCTGCTGAGACTGCTAACTGTGAGGGTAGTTTTTGGTGATAGGGATACTGGTCTTCTAGAATTGTAACAACGCCAAACTTAATTTACACAAGAAACATCAAACAGCTGTCAATCTGGGCTGAATCTGCAGCAATCGAGGCCTCAGTAAAACTCCTTACCATCCATCCCTCTCTCTCATAAAGCTTTCAAAGGTATCAAAGATCAAATACAAGACAAGTTTTCATTTAGTGACGGATGAGACCGTTTTCTCTGTTGCTCCCTTGCATAGTGTGTGGAAAGTTACCTAATGCCATTAA
Organism: Caretta caretta; assembly: GCF_965140235.1. Taxonomy (NCBI): domain Eukaryota; kingdom Metazoa; phylum Chordata; order Testudines; family Cheloniidae; genus Caretta; species Caretta caretta. The sequence continues at coordinate 136,855,529 of NC_134207.1, forward strand.
ATAACAAATAAATACTACCAGTACACAATTGATTATCTGACACTTTGTGATCCTAGGAACACTTAAATTAAGCTTTCTTTAATCAATTTTTTTATGAATGTAAATGTTTATTTTCTGTAACTGAAAAAAATTATGAAGTTTAAAATAGCATTACAAAGCCCCATCTCAAACAATAACAAGGGCTCCCTCAATCAGATTCTCAGGTAACAGTGTGAGGAGGAGTGTTAAGAAAAAGTGACTGAATTTTTTAAAAAGATGTTAATTACCTATGCAAAAGTCTATAACCATAATTACATTTCAAGTGTCAGTTCAATACAGGAATAGCTATCAAGGTGGAGATTCAACTTCTGTAAATGCCTAGATTACATAATATATAGGGACAGACTTTTAAAAAACTGCTTAATAAAGTCAGAACATAAAATACAGAAACAACGTAATGCCAAATTCAAACCAAGTCTCTAATCAACAACATGATAAGGTTCATTTTCAATGGACCAAAGCTTAGTCTATCAAGATCATGCAAAAAGTCTTAAAAAAAGCAAACAACAAAGAGCATCACTAATAATGAAGCAAGCCAGTTGATATTTTCTGCTCTTCAACATGGATATCTTCACTTTATCCAAGATAATAGTCACAAGATATGTTACACTGTGTTTCCAAGCCAATATGGAACACTAAAAAGAAATACAACGCCTGCAGTCACTGTGGATACAGGGCACAGAAAAACCTCTCCCTTCCAGTTGGCAAGTTAGTCAGTTCAGTTGCCACCATTTGTGTGCATCTATTGCAAAAAAAGAAGTGTCAACCTTCTTCTGGGACAAATATTTTTAAAAAGCCATAGGATTTAAACATCCCTGCACCCAATGATATTCAGCGACCCACATGTTAGATTGTCCACTGGATCAGCATGCATCATGGGGGGAAAGGGAGAGACGGGACAGAGAAATCCAGAGATCCAACTAAAAAGGAAATAAACCACATGGTCACTAGCCCCTGGCATTACTACTGATTAAGGGAACATGCACTTTGGTCATCACTTTCTATCTTGTCAAACTCAGATAGAACATGTCTCACAGTATACCAAGCAGACAGTAAAATCAGGTTAGGTTTAGAAAACATACCCTTCATGTCCACCCATGTTAACCCTTGCTCTCATTAAGCAAACAGCTAATGGCATCTTGAGTTCAGGACCCAGATGGTCCATGAGGTCATCATCCCCATTGGTCCCAGGCCCACAGTCACTACGTCTCAGGAACATTAAGGAAGGTAGCCGCAAAGTGACTAACGGGGGGGGGGGGGGGGGGGAGGCTGTGAGGACTGGGAGGATGATAGTGGCTGCTGGGAAATCCCCACACCCCTCAGCAGCCTGCTCAGAATGTGCTAGGTTTGCTCATAGAACACTGTGCTCCCCAACTCCAGAGACTAAAATGATCACTTTGCAGCACCTTCAAAGCATAGGGTTCCCTCTGCTGTTAGTATTTGTATTCACTGTGGGACTTCATTCAGGTGACTCACAGATGTGCCCAGAGCCTTTCATAGATGCCACCTCAGTCCCAGGTGCATTCTTCCTAGTGGCTGCTTGGTTCTTCTCAGAAGGCTGCTTGATGACACGTCAGGCTCCCACTTAGAAGCAAGCCAAAGCCTCAGCCACAGACAAAATATTGTCAATCACCAATTCTATACTTAAGGGAACTTTCCAAAGATTTAGAGGCAGTATTTGATAACCTCTCTATGAAAGAACAGGACCTGCTGAGCTGCTGGGACTTTATATATTAGAAGGGATTCTTCTAATGGGACTAGTGACCTAACCATATCTTGTAAAATCTCTGGTCAGCAGCTCAATTCCCTATGAAAGGGAGCACGTGAGAAATGGCAATGCTAACAGCTAACACAGAGGGAGGCAGAACAAGGACACACAGGTATCCATCACACAGCAACCAGATTAACAAGGCTCAATGTGCTAACAAACAGCTTTGCTCATGCAAGAGGCATACATTATATTCTTACAAGTGACCTGCTTTCCCCTCGCCAGGGCACACTCCTTCATGGAAGCAGATTTTTGAAGGTGAGCTCTGCCAATCATCACCATAGATCAAGAACCTTACCACCTGTGAGAATGGGTGGTGTCTGCACCCCACGGCTGGGGAGTCAAAGGAGTGCCAGCAAGGCTGGCCTGCAAGGCCAAAACTCCCCAAAACTACACCCACAACCAACACCAATCCGAAACAAAACAAAAAAACCCAAACCTTACATCAAACAAAGAGAAAGCAGCAACAGCTGCACCACTCAGTTCCAGCCTCACTCCCAAACAGACCCACAATCACTTGCAGGAGAGAGAGTGAAACTAGAAATAGCCCGATAAAAAGCCATGGTTAGCATTAATTGATACTAAAACAGAAGAAGAGCTCTCAGCACTGTTCCCTCTAAGCTGTGCACATGTGCGCCCGCACACAGATCCTAAACCCCGTGCACACGCAAAACACCGAGCGCATAAAAATTTGCACAGAAATTTTTTCCGCACACGGCCAGTCAAAAATTAGAGGGAACATTGACCCTCAGAGGGAAATACAGACCCCCACCACCACCAAAAAAAAAAGTTGCACAGGTCTCTTCAATAATTACTTCTCATCTACTTCCCTTGATCTCTCTTTAAATCCAATGTTTCCTTCAAAAAACTGGCAGATAAGAGTCTTTAGTAAAATATTTCGTAGACAGTCTTGGCTCCTTATCCTGAGGGTGTAGTAAATTTGGAATTAAAAATAAAACCACCTTGGCATCATAATAAATATTTGCTTGGTTTAATCCCTCCCAAAATGTCTTCGTTTGCTCAGACAAGGGACTTCAGCCCCAAACACAGACCCTCATTATTAGGCTATCCAATCTATTTCTTAATAGTTGAGACTAAAATTGTTTGCTTTTTAAAAGTATAAAATTCTCCCTTATACTTAAATCAAACTGCTGCAGAGAGTTAGCTGCTAGCTGACTCCGATTTATTTATCTCTCTGCTCCCATCCTGGGTAATTTTGTCACACTTCCTTCTTCCTGACTCCAACCTGATTCTCAGACCAAAACAGTTGCAGATCATAGAATAGAACAGCAGGGACCTCAGGAGGTCATCTAGTCCAACCCCCTGCTCAAAGCAGGACCAATCCCCAATTTTTGGCCCAGATCCCTAAATGGCCCCCTCAAGGATTGAACTCAAAACCCTCTGTTTAGCAGATCAATGCTCAACTCACTGAGCTATCCTTCCCCCCTTTTTGAGCTCTTCCCTTCTGGAGAATTAAAACAGAGGTCGTTTTGTACCTTATTTGGTTTTCCATCGGCCTTCCTTGCTGTTCAGGCTTGCGATTACCTCCATTTTTCAACCTAGATCACCATGTCAGTTGTAAACAGGAACATATCTTTCTTCACGCTTTGTCTTGTCTGGGTGCTTCAGATTCCTACCAGTTTCGATACAGTCGCTTTCACTTTCGCTTTTTCATCGCCTGCGACGGGACATACTTCAACGCCTGCCCATGTAATTATCTTTGACGTGACGTGGGGGGTTGTTGTTGTGTACGCGTCTCATCAGTACAATACATGCCAAAAATAACTAGTTAAACCTGTGCTTATTACAGCCACGCACAGATCACACACCCGCCGCCACCACGTGCTGCAGACACCCTGCTTCCCACTGACAAGGTACGCTTCAAGGGGATAAGTAAATCCCCATCGACCGCACTTCACTAGCCTTACCAAACGCACACGGGTATTTTAGAAAAAGCTGATAAGGTATACCAACTTAGTCACTCTATTTAATTTAATTGACTGATGGTAAAAATACTGAAAAGACAAGCTCAAGTCGACTATTGTAATCTTCCAGACAGGAATCCATTTGGCCCAAAGTGTTTGTGGTGTGCTTGTTTATACTTTAGGTTATGTATTTCTCCTAGAATTCGCTCTACATTAAACATTTAAAAATACATGCTTGTTATATGTCTAGTTTTTAATTGGTTTAGTAGTTGAACCTTTATTTTGTTATGTAAAACACATCTTGTCACTCATCAAATCTAAGGTATTACTAGGTAGGTTTAATGCAAAGATATTTTCTCTGTCTGTATGAACTAATTTACAAATCAAACTGATTTTCTTACATAACATGTACTTTTGGCAGAGGGACTTTCCTGCCTCTGTCCCACAACCATTCGTGCCTTTCCCCAAAACCTTGCTAAGCACCATAGCCTTTCAGCTGGAATTTCAAAAGGGGATAATTTTTAAACACTTCCTGTGCCAAAGTTAAATGTTTCACTGAGAGATTATAGAAAATGCAATTGCCCAAGGAAGAGTGAGTGTGTTAAACTGCAAGACTAGATTAAAACACTGAAGTGTGAAATAGAAGTCATCTTGACTATGTTTTTACATATACTAGCGCTCATGCAAGGAAGTTATTACCCATGCATGACTCACATAACCTCTAGTCTGAAGGCTTTGAAGTAGGGTGACCATATTTTCTAAAGTAAAAACGGGTCAGCCGGGGCTCGCCTGAGCCACCACACACGCCCACGGGACTCGCAAGAGCCACCATCCCCCCACCGCCCAGGGCTGGGGCTGAGCTCCCCCCCGAGCTCTGCGCCCCATGCCGCCCGTGGCCAGGTTGACACACCCCTCCCGGAGCTCCACGCTGCCTGCAAAGAGAAATTTGTATAGTGGGGATGCTGAGAGCGCCAATGAAAACTGTAAACAATGGAAATCACTTAAAGCCAGGGGGCACCTATGCCCCACACCCCTAGTTCCAGCACCTATACCTTCCCAAGCTCTGCGCTGCCTGGGGCTGAGCCTCCCCCTCCCCCCCCCCTGAGCTGTGTGCCCCATGCCACCCACAGCTGGGGCTCGGGCTGAGCACTGGAGCCTTGTGCTGCCTGCGGCTGGGGTGACCCCCCCCCCGAGCTCCATGCCCCACACTGCCCGCTGCAGTGGCTGGAGCTGGGACTGATACCCTCCCCTCAAGTTCCACGCCGCGTGAGGTTGGGGCTGATCCCCCCCCAAACTCTATGCCGACCGCGGCTGGGGCTGACCCCCGCGACGACTGGGGCTGAGCCCCATGCTACCTGGGGCTGCGACTGACCCCCAAGCCCTGCTGCCCAGCACCTCTCATCACCACCTCCTAATGTTCCTCCATGCCCCACCTGGGGGAGGCGCCCCCTACTTTTTTGGTAAACTGGGCATTTTTTTTTTTTGTTTTTGCCAACTGATCAGTTTTGACAAATGCCCTTTTTTGTTAAAAAAATAAAAATAAAAAAGAAGAAGAAGAAAAGAAAAGTCGCGAGGGCAGGGACAGAGCTTAAAAAGGCGACTGTCCCGGCCAGAACAGGACGTACAGTCATCCTACTTTGAAAGGAGTTGGGAAGGAATTTTCCCAGCTAGGATGTGGCCTGGCTGAGGAAAGGAGGAAGGAGCGGGGACTTGGCTTAGCTCTGAGAGGCGGGGAGCAGTGGTCACAGCCAGAAGTTGGGGACAAGAGTAGTTCTAGACAAAGGCTAGTGTGTGGAGATTTGCTGCTCACTAACTTAAAATATTTAATGTTGTGCCCCATCCCTGAGCACTGGTAGGGGCGGGGGAGTGGTGGTAGTGGCAATCGCAAGCTGGAGAAGAGCCAGAGAAAGCCTCTCTGCCCTGTGGAGATTGGGGACATCATAGAGTAACAAAGCCTGGAGGCTTCCTGAGCAGCAGAGGAAAGGGATGGGCACTTTGGGGAGCGATACTTCAGTGGTTTGAGCATTGGCCTGCTAAACCCAGGGTTGAGAGTTCAATCCTTGAGGAGGCCATTTAGGGATCTGGGGCAAAAATTGGGATTGGTCCTGCTTTGAGCAGGGAGTTGGACTAGATGACCTCCTGAGGTCCCTTCCAACCCTGATATTCTATGATTTCTGCCTCTGAAGGAAGGCAGCCTATTTCACAGAGAGAGGGGTGAATCCCTATGGTCTGAGGCCTCATTGGACCCAGGGTTTCCCCACACTTGCTAGTTAGTTCAGCAGAGTGCTGAGGGTACTGCCCTGTCTTGCTTCCTGCCCAAACTTTTAGGCTGTTAAGGAGATTGGGCAGGTGGTGCTTTGTCCCCTATATTGCCCCTTACTTCACGAGCATGAGCCTTTGTACATTAAGGAGGATGATCACCTGGCAGTTTCTTGCAGTTGCCAGGTGCAGCTGTCCCAGCATCATCTGGGATTCACTGTGGGTCCTGTGGGAGTCAGATATGCTGAGTCCTTCAACAAGCAGCCCACCGGATGAGAAGACTGAGGGTGTCCCAGTCCTAAAAGGGGTTTTCGAGTCATAGGCCTTTCTTTTCTCTCCAGTCTCTAGGTCAGCCAACAAAAGTATGGGATCTCCACCTTCTGGAGACAGCAGCGCTGGAGCTATGTAAGCTGGCAAGCCTATTAAATACAGGGTGGGGGATTACATAGCTGAAAGTGTTTTGTGCATTGTCTTCATCTGCTGGCAGGGAGGATCTATCCCCAAGTATCTGGACTGGCACAGAGGATTCAAAGAGAAATAAATAGTAAGCTTTAAGCTTTGAAATCTGCCCACAAGCTGAACTACTGCATAGGATATGACTGTCAGGCTACTGCCAATGTGGACCACAGCATAACTGTTACACCAAAAAAGAATCTCTAATCTGGAAGATGTGGGTAGTGATTGTGATTGCAACAAGATAGGGAAAAATGAAAGAATCCAATATCCTTTATCAGCCCTTGCCAGGCCCACTCTGAGCACCATCACTACACGCTCTGTTCACTGTGAAATTCAACACACAAGTCAATGCAGTTTGGTTCTTCCCGAAGATATCCTATTAAGCCCGCATAAACAGTTTCTGTGCTCCTAAGTACTTCCTCATTTCCTTAGTGACTCTAGTGAAGCAGAACAGGTACATTACTCTGCCTCAAACTGGAAACCAAAGGCTGTGACCAGGGGGCACCACACAACAGGCAAAATTCAAATGTCAAATAAGGGCTTCTAATTGACTAATGTTCTTAGCCCAGAGTGCACCCAAAAATTAATTTTTGCAGATTTTCCACTTTAGTGACCCCCTAGACACAAAGTTGCCACAGGGACCCTTCGTGTAACTGATTTCTGCATAGGTGGGGCCCGTCACTTGTAAATTCCAAGAAACAAATGATACCTACAACAGGTGCAAAACCATGATAAAACTCAATATGCAGTTTGCTTTTTAAAGGAGGAGGCACTTTATTTAAGAAAAGCATGGGGAGAATGAAAAATTAGGATAAACATGTTACAGATGACAAATGGAACCAGTAATGACAAACAAAAACACCAGAACCACCACTCAGGAAGTATAGTTAATATGCCCAGATCCCTGCACTACTTGGTTGTGTGGGTGCGGGCACAATGCACCTCCTCTACCCAGATTTCCTTTCATCAGCTTCTCTCCACATCTTCCAACACGTATGGTTGTTTAAAATGGAGACAAAGGAGTAGCCTCATGTCCTTCTTGACCCACCCACGGGCTGTGGAGCCAAGAGAGGAAAGGGGTGGAGGCCAGCAAACCAGGGTCATGGCCTAACCACTTTTAAGCAGGTACATGGAAAATAGAGTTGTCACCCAGCTGGTTTCTGACTGGCCTGGCCAGTTTTTCTACTCTCTTGTCAGCTACCTGTCAAGAGATGTAATCTCATGGGGAGGGGATTTGGCTGCAGGTGAGAGGGGAAGAGGAAGGTCAGGTGGGAAAGGGGCAAATCTATGGCCTCCTCCACTTTAAATGGCACTCTGAAGCCCCTGGACCCACCCACCCTTTCCATGGGTCCTCTAGCAAAGAGAGGCGGCTTATACAAGTCTCTACTCCAGCATCATTTAGAGCAGATGTTCCCAAACTGTTTGGGAGTGCATTATCAGCAGATGGGGTCACAGTGATCCTTAGCGTGCGGAGGATGCCATTTTGCTCTACACAGCATGACCTCGCACATATGGTGCATCCTCCGCACAATGTGACTTAGTACGTATGAGGTCACACTGTGTGGATGCCATTTCGTGCTACAAAATGGTATCCTTCGTGCAGCATGATCTCACACTTATGGCGCATGTGAGATCACGCTGTGCATAGGATGCCATTTTGCTCTTCAAAATGGCAGCCTCCACGCTGTCTCGGATTCTGGCAGCAAATAATTAAAATGGGGTTGTGCCAGCAAAAAGTTTGGGAACTCCGATTTAGAGCCAGGGATGAGGTGACTAGAAATCTGGGTTATACCACCTTCTCCCTAGGAAGCTGGGAAAGATCGCACTAGGTGTCCATATGAATGCCCAGCTATGGCAACTTGGATACTGGAGGTTCCATATTTCCCCTGTAACTTAACCATCAGCACCTTCTAAAATCCCACATATTCCTGAGCTGGCCCGACCTGCAAACAAAATAATTATCCAAATACCATGCAGCATGATGTAACCCTTTTTTCCAAATTAAGGCCCATTCCATAAAGTTATGAATTTCATAAAGACAGCACAGGAAACCAAACAGGCTTAATTCCCTTACTAAGCTTCCTACATGAAAGACTGATAATGTGTATTTCACCTTTACTGAATTTGGTCCGATCTCTTGCTTCCTGAACCAGCACCTAAACCCTTGGCCATCTTTTGGAATACAGTCTATTGGTTGACTTATTTCTTGATATAAGGAGTGTGTTAATTTCTGTGAGGTATCCTCTTCTGCTCACTACCTTTGTCAAACTCCAGGTATCAAGTCTGGATCCAGATATAGCACTGGGCTTTGAAAGTGAATATCAGGACACATAGGTGAATGAAGACAGACACGGATAGATTTAAGTGGCAGCAGCCTCCAGCTTTATTGAAGTAACACTGGGGAAGGGTGCTAAAAGATCATAGATTTTCAAAATGAGGTTTTCACAGTTAGCTATGCGCTACACAAACTAAAGTATACTGTGGATAATATACACAGGGCCATTTACTTTAACTATATGCTCATTTTCTGCTTTCAAGCACTGTTAAGCAGACTGTAAATTGTGGAAAGAACTATTCATTCTGACGGCAGAATATACAGAAATACTGCTTCATTTCGGTGATGAAATAGTAATGAATTGTTGCCAGTATCTGGAATGCTCTGCTACAATTCGTAGCACTCCTTTACAAAATTGAGTAACTTATCAATATGGTGAAGTTCAAAGGTTAAAGGATGTAATGCAGAAAGAAACAATTTAAGAACATAAGAATGGCCATACTGGGTCAGACCAAAGGTCCATCCAGCCCCGTATCCTGTCTACTGACAGTGGCCAATGCCAGGTGCCCCAGAAAGAGTGAATCTAACAGGTAATGATCAAGTGATCTCTTTCCTGCCATCCGTCTCCAACCTCTGACAAACAGAGGCTAGGGACACCATTCCTTACCCACCCTGGCTAATAGCCATTAATGGACTTAACCTCCATGAATTTATCCAGTTCTCTTTTAAACCCGCTTATAGTCCTAGCCTTCACAATCTCCTCAGGCAAGGAGTTCCACAGGTTGACTGTGCGGTGAGTGAAGAAGAACTTCCTTTTATTTGTTTTAAACCTGCTACCCATTAATTTCATTTGGTGGCCCCTAGATCTTATATTATGGGAACAAGTAAATAACTTTTCCTTATTCACTTTCTCTACACCACTCATGATTTTATATACCTCTGTCATATCCCCCTTAGTCTCCTCTTTTCCAAGCTGAAAAGTCCTAGCCTCTTTAATCTCTCCTCATATGGGACCCGTTCCAAACCCCTAATCATTTTAGTTGCCCTTTTCTGAACCTTTTCTAATGCCAGTATATCTTTTTTAAGATGAGGGGACCACATCTGTACGCAGTATTCAAGATGTGGGTGTACCATGGATTTATATAAGGGCAATAAGATATTCGCCATCTTATTCTCTATCCCTTTTTTTAATGATTCCTAACATCCCTTTTGCTTTTTTGACTGCCACTGCACACTGCGTGGACGTCTACAGAGAACTATCCATGATGAGTCCCAAGATCTTTCTCCTGATTAGTTGTAGCTAAATTAGCCCCCATCATATTGTATGTATAGCTGGAGTTATTTTTCCAATGCGCATTACTTTACATCTATCCACATTAAACTTCTTTTTGAAGTTCTTCACAGTCTGCTTTGGTCTTAACTATCTTGAGCAGTTTAGTATCATCTTCAGACTTTGCCACCTCACTGTTTACCCCTTTCTCCAGATCATTTATGAATAAGTTGAATAGGATTGGCCCTAGGACTGATCCTTGGGGAACACCACTAGTTACCCCTCTCCATTCTGAAAATTTACCATTTATTCCTACCCTTTGTTCCCTGTCTTTTAACCAGTTCTCAATCCATGAAAGGATCTTTCCTCTTATCCCATGACAACTTAATTTACATAAGAGCCTTTGGTGAGGGACCTTGTCAAAGGCTTTCTGGAAATCTAAGTACACTATGTCCACTGGATCCCCCTTGTCCACATGTTTGTTGACCCCCTCAAAGAACTCTAACAGATTAGTAAGACATGATTTCCCTTTATAGAAACCATGTTGACTTTTGCGCAACAATTTATGTTCTTCTATGTGTCTGACAATTTTATTCTTTACTATTGTTTCAACTAATTTACCCGGTACTGACATTAGACATACCGGTCTGTAATTGCCAGGATCACCTCTAGAGCTCTTCTTAAATATTGGTGTTACATTAGCTATCTTCTAGTCATTGGGTACAGTAGCTGATTTAAAGGACAGGTTACAAACCATAGTTAATAGTTCCGCAATTTCACATTTCAGAACTCTTGGGTGAATGCCATCTGGTCCCAGTGACTTGTTACGGTTAAGTTTCTCAATTCATTCCAAAACCTCCTCTAGTGACACTTCAATCTGTGACAGTTCCTCAGATTTGTAACCTACAACAGACAGCTCAGGTTTGATAATCTCCTTAACATCCTCAGCCGTGAAGACTGAAGCAAAGACTTCATTTAGTTTCTCTGCAATGACTTCATCATCTTTAAGTGCTCCTTTTGTATCTCGATCGTTCAGGGGCCCCACTGGTTGTTTAGCAGGCTTCCTACTTCTGATGTACTTTAAAAACATTTTATTACCACCTTTTGAGTTTTTGGCTAGCTGTTCTTCAAACTCCTTTTTGGCTTTTCTTATTACACTTTTACATTTAATTTGGCAGTGTTTATGCTCCTTTCTATTTACCTCATGAGAATCTGACTTCCACTTTTAAAAATATGCCTTTTTATCTCCCACTGCCTCTTTTACATGGTTGTTAAGCCACGGTGGCTCTTTTTTAGTTCTTTTACTGTGTTTTTTAATTTGGGATATACATTTAAGTTGAGCCTCTATTATGGTGTCTTTGAAAAGTGTCCATGCAGCTTGCAGGGATTTCACTCTAGTCACTGTACCTTTTAATTTCTGTTTAACTAACCTCCTCATTTTTGCGTAGTTCCCCTTTCTGAAATTAAATGCCACAATGTTGGACTGTTGAGGTGTTCTTCCCACCACAGGAATGTTAAATGTTATTATACTATGGTCACTATTTCCAAGCGGTGCTGTTATAGTTACCTCTTGGACCAGATCCTGCGCTCCACTCAGGACTAGATCAAGAGTTGCCTCTCCCCTTGTGGGTTCCTGTACCAGCTGCTCCAAGAAGCAGTCATTTAAAGTATCGAGAAATTTTGTTTCTGCATTTCGACCAGAGGTGACATGTACCCAGTCAATATGGGGATAATTGAAATCCCCCACTAATATTGAGTTTTTTTATTTTGATAGCCTCTCTAATCTCCATTAGCATTTCATCGTCACTATCACTGTCCTGGTCAGGTGGTCGATAATAGATCCCTACTGTTATATTCTTATTAGAGCATGGAATTACTATCCATAGAGATTCTATGGAACATGTGGATTCATTTAAGATTTTTATTTCATTTGATTCTACATTTTCTTTCACATATAGTGCCACTCCACCCCCCTACCCTCCCACCATGACCTGTTTTGTCCTTCCGATATATTTTGTACCCCGGAATGATTGTATCCCATTGATTGTCCTCAGTCCACCAGGTTTCTGTGATGCCTATTATATTCATATCCTCCTTTAACATGAGGCACTCTAGTTCACCCATCTTATTATTTAGACTTCTAGCATTTGTGTACAAGCACTTTAAAAACTTGCCACTGTTTATGTGGTAAATTAACTTGTTACTTTTCGGATGCGTCAGATTCTTTATGTGAATGTTTCTCGTCTCATCTGGCCCATACTTTATCCTCTTCCATCCTCTCCTCCTGACTAAAACCTAGAGAATCTCTATCAATAGACTCTCCTCTAAGAGAAGTCTCTGTCTGATCCATGTGCTCCTCTGCAGCAATTGGCTTTCCCCCATCTCTTAGTTTAAAAACTGCTCTGCAACCTTTTTAATGTTAAGTGCCAGCAGCCTGGATCCACTTTGGTTTAAGTAGAGCTCATGCTTCCTGTATAGGCTCCCCCATCCCAAAAGTTTCCCCAGTTCCTAATAAATCCAAAACGTCATCTCATCCACGCATTGAGACTCTGAAGCTCTGCCTGCCTACCTGGCCCTGCGCGTGCAACTGGAAGCATTTCTGAGAATGCCACCATAGAGGTCCTGGATTTCAGTCTCTTTCCTATTGCCCTTGTTTAATGCATCTGTTGAAATAAAGCAGAAAATTGTATAATCTCTGGACAGATATTGAATAATCCTCTGTATGGATTTTGGTGCCAAACCATGTTTATCCAGTGACTTTGCTTTTGTTTCTGCACTGTACATGTTTCGAGTGGTTGGAAAACCATTCCACAGTTGGGATGAGAGCTTGTTCCACAATCAAAGGAATTATTGCTCAAATGATGCCTCACTGCATGGTACACAGCAGTCATTTCTGCTGCTGTTATGGCTGCCTCTTCCTTTCGAGCTCAAGAAAATATTCGCTTTTTTCTTTTTTAAAAAACCTGCCAATTTGTTTTTCTTATATGCAGCACCAGAATCACAGGTTTTGACATCTTTGCCACTGTGAATACTGGAGAATTCCTGTAGAACCTTCTGGACAGGAGGCCTTCAGGCTATTATTTTGGGCTTGCGTAATCTACAGATATTTTCCCTCCCTATCTCTTCTATATCTACACATTCCCGTCACTTTATTCCTCTAACTATTGTGAAACTGCTATTGGTGTCTGGCATTTCTGACTGAGTTACACAAAGCTTGTAATTGATGGATTTAAAAAACACAAAACTATATACTTTCTTATCTCAAACCATATTCTGGCATTCTGTTTGTGAAACCACTGCCTCAGGCCCTTTGGAAGCAATTCACCACAGTGCATGCCCTCTGACCCTGGGCCCCCTCTAGATCCCCTACATTTTCTCTGCAGGTCCTTCTCCTGTTACTCTTGACTCAGAGCATTAGGCCCAAACTCTCTCAACTTCCCTGATCTATCTGAATAGATGAGTTCTGCTGGGCCCCCTTCACTGTCTGGGGCTCTCCACAGAGCTCTCCCCTAACCCCTGGTGTCATCTCTCTGACAGAGCAGGTTCCCTTTTATAAGCCTGCCCCAAATAAAAATGGCTGGCCGTGCAGGGGGCAAATGTCAGATGCAGGTCACCTCCCTTTGGAGGTGTGCCAGCCAGCCACCTTTGCACCTTGGGAGCAGGAGTGCTGGAAGCTCCCTAGAAGTGCGGGGCCATCAGCGCCTGGACCATGGGCCCTCCCCACATCTGCCCCTTCCCTCCCCTTAAGAGAGAGAAATGGGGGCAGAGGAGGCGGAGAGGAGCAATTGGTGGAAAGGGCCTCAGGGAAGAGGCGGAGTGAGGGTGGGGCCTCGGGGAAGAGTGGGGGCAGAGTCACAGGGGTTAGGTTGGAGCATTGGCGGGGCCTTGGGGGGGAACAGCAGAGCAGGGGCATGGTCACAGTCTGGGTGCTGGTGGCCCCGCACTTCAAGGAGCTTCTGGCACTCCTGGGAGTAGCCTCTTCAAACAAAAGACTCATGTGCCACCTCTGCCATGCTGCCTGGTCAGCAGACCCAACCACTGGCCCAACCCCTTTTCCTGGGAAGTGGATAACTAGGTACAGCGGAGACTGAACCCACATACCCTTAAAAGGGACAGTCCACTCTGTGACAGATGGTATTGGAGTAGACTGGAGGAAAATTGTTGTTGGCTTCTCATACCCTAAATTGTTTTCACGTGTGTGTACACCATGTGAATGGAGTCCTATCTGCAGTGAATGAGGCCCTCCTGCACCTCAGCTGAGCAGGAGAAGCCATTTGTAAGACCCATGTCCTAGACAGCCAGATTCAGAGGCAGTCTGAATATAGGATCTTGCCATTCCTGTGTAGCAGATCTTGACATGAAGGTAGAAGAGGTTGGCTGGTCAGTTCCAGTAATTCTGTGAACCAGAATTGCCTGGCCTCTGTTGGCACTATCACCCTGGCCAGGCGGTATGATTTTGTTGAGTACATGTGGAATTAACTGAATGGGTGGAGAGGCACACAGGAATCCTCTGCTCCCGTGTAGGAACAGAAGCTGTCAAGGATCCTTTGCCTACTCCTGCTCTGTAGCAATACAGAGAAGGCACTTGATATTGGTGCTGGTGGAAGGGTGACACCATATGTTGAATATCACTTACTAATATGAATCACTGCCTGAGTTTTACTTTAAAATCTTCTCTCTTGTTCCTGGCTTCATTCTTGTAACTAGCCACTGACACTGGGATGGGAAAGAACTTCTACACAGTTATGTCCCTTTCCTTTATTGTAGCTAATGAGCACCACTTGTATTGGTGGAAACCAGAGGCCCGCTACCCTCCAATGCATTCAAATCAAATTTCAGGACCACTTATCTTCTCAAAATTCACTTTCCTTGCTCTGCCTGACAGACTTTTTCTAGTAATTATTGAAAAGACAGCATGTACCTGTTAACACACAAGGATGTGGTAAATTAATCAGTCATTTTAAAATATAAGTTAAACACTATAGTTTTAAAGTATTAATACAGAAGGTATATTGATTGCTAAGAAAAAGTTAATAAAAACAGAGTACTAATTGCAGACATTTCTCTGTATGTAATAAACCAAATGCTCTCTCATACTTGTTCTAAATACTGACTTAGAAATACAAATAACAGTAATGAAGTAGCATTACTAGCAGCTTACCTTCCTTTTTGCTGTATTGACAACACAACTCAAGTACACGTCCATTACCTATAACAGATTATGAAAACCAAAGCAATTGAACATTTTAAATTTCTGAAATTAATCATTTCAGTCACCATCCTCGTTTACTGTTATTATAATATATCTTATCATCCAGCCAGTTTGTTGACCCACAGCATGAAGATTCATACAAGTTGAATTGTCTCACGTTTGCCTCCAGTCTGCCTTTAACTTGGTGGGATTGCATACATTTCACTAGAAAAGAAGTCAAATGCATTTCTTTGTTGATGTTCATAAATTAAAAACATACCATGCCACATAATTCTGATGAAATTTCCAAATATTATTGAGACAGTACATCAACTTTTCAAGAACTTACCTTTCTGATACCATGCCTTCTCTTCCAAATATTCCATAACCATATCTTTACGTTTGCTAGAACTGTTGCTTGTAACTTTGCAGCCATACAGTCCATCTCTTCAACCTCCCAGTTTGACCCCATGCTCTCATCAGGGTTCAAAGATGCATAAGCACATTTTTTTAATAACTTCTGGGAGTATTGTTGTCACAGTACCACCCACGCCACTTTCTGTTTCAATGTCTTCGTCTGATGCTTCATTTCCTGTACATATTACTGGTGTCTTTTTTAAAGGGTTTTGATTTGTAGATACTGTGCATTGATCATAATCTCTTCCCTGATAAGATTTCTCATTTAATCATTAATCCATATTAGGTATTTTGTATATCCTCTGTAAGTGGGTTGCAGCTGTCCTCCATTTCTTGTTTTTGTTCTTGAATTGAGTAACATAATATGGTCCCCAGAGTCGAATTTTATTTTTCCATATCTAGAAATGTTTCTTTGATAATATTCTTTTTGCTGTTTGTCTTTTGTTCTGGAGTTGTTGTTTACAGCCATTCGACTGTCAGTGTCCATTTTTTATTACAGGGTAGTGCAATACTACTGGTGTATCTGGTTATCTGGACACCAGAACATTTCTGACTGTGTCAAGAAATGGAAACCGGTTTGTGTTCTGTAACTGAACAACAACAAATTAACTTGTATTAAAGCTACTAGTGATTTAAGACACATACCAAGTAATAGGATGAAAATTCCTCTGGAAACCTGGCTTCTCAGCCATATCTATGACGAAGGGGTGCTATTTTTGTTGACATCTACTGTTTCAATCGCAAACAAAAGAACAGGAGGACTTGTGGCACCTTAGAGACTAACCAATCTATTTGAGCATCAGCTTTCGTGAGCTACAGCTCACTTCATCGGATGCTGTAGCTCACGAAAGCTTATGCTCAAATAAATTGGTTAGTCTCTACGGTGCCCCAAGTCCTCCTTTTCTTTTTGCGAATACAGACTAACACGGCTGCTACTCTGAAACCAAACAAAATAAAGTTAGTCCAAAAATTCATCCTAGTCCTCTTGGTTAGCCATCTGCTTTAACACTCTAAACATTGAAGGATAACTCAGTTTGTTAAAACAAGTACTTAAGAAAATGTCTGGAGCTATCTGCTTGATATAGACTCTGCAAAATGTTAAGTGGAAGCACCGCACATTTTATATTGCTAGGACTAATTTCTGTTTTAGATTTCAGAAGATAGTAACATTTTCAGTGGAATAATTCAATTTGGAAGATTTGCTCACAATATTCAATTTATGACACAGTCCCCTTTACTTACTGTTGGGATTCCCTCCAAGACCTCTTTCCACTTGGTTTCCCCAAGAACTCAATTCAAGTCCAGACTTCGTCACTCAGATATTTTTTATTTGGCACACACCAATGCTACACTGAGTTGATCAGACTCAAACTCAGGAGGGTGGATGCAGGGTATATCACAGCCCTAAAGTTACACAGGAACTCTCTTTTTATATACATTTACACATCCCATTGCATTTATTATGAATTGCATCATACATTTTTGGAATGGTTTGGTTTCTTTGCAGCATGCTCTGTCCACGTGCTGTCCATGTTCCTCTTTACCTCATCTCGATAGTCTTAACTTATTTTGTCTTGTTTCTAGTTCATAGTAAATAGTTCGGGTGCTCTCCCTCTTATCTTAGCTGGCTCAGACACACTGTCTTTTTAGACTACTGACCTATTTACTTCTCTTATTTAGCACAAATGTCCTGTTTTCAGCCTAATAATTCATTTACCTCCCAAAATCCTATTTCCACAAAATAAGGCCTCTCCCTATGTGTTAATTACTCATGTCAGGCCAGGCCTCAGCTACACTTTCCACGAGTACTTTTTAAATATTTTCCCTAAAATTACCTTTGGTATGGGGTTGTGAAGCTATGTTCTATCTTCAGTGCTTCACACAGGGAAAGCTGGGGGGGGAAACATTTTCAATAAACTTTCCTTCTAATGTATGTATTTATGTTATGCATAATTACAATGATTTGTCTAATGTGAATCATTACCTAATTATTGAACTTGGAACCATGATCTGTGTATATCCCGTCTGGACATGCAGGTCACTATATAACTTCACAGACCTTCCTTGCCACATCATGTACTTCCTTGTTTCTAATTGAAAATGCTTTCACTCATCTTGTAAAATTAGTAGCAATATATACTAGTACCCTTTCTCTGTTGCTCTGAATGGTCTGATTAAGTCCATTCCAACCAATTCCCATGGTTTAATGATGTATGTGCATTAATATAGAGTAGAATTATAATTTGAATTCTTCCAAGGATCTTTTTTATAAGGTAACGTAGTGAGCAAAGAGAACAAAGTGATTTTTGCAATAGTTAGCCCTTTTTCAAAAGTACATAACATAGGTATAAGGCTAGTCAACAACCCCACAATTTACGTCTTCCATAGATTCACAGAAAGATAGGGCTGGAAAGGACCTTAAAAAAAGCATCAAATCCAACCCCCTGTTCTGAGGCAGGACCAAGTAAATCTGACAGGTGTTTGTCCAACCTGTTTTTAAATACCTTTAATGATGGGGGTTCCACAACCTCCCTTCAAAGCATATTCCAGAGCTTAAGGACCCTTATAGTTAAAAAGTTGATCCTAATATCTAACCCAAATCTCCCTTGCTGCAGATTAAGCTTATAACTTCTTTTCCCACCTTCAGTGGACATGGCGAACAAGTGATCACCATCCTCTTTCTAACTTATCTGAAGACTTATCAGATTCCCTTCAGTCTTCTTCTCTCAAGACTAAATGTGCTCCATGTTTTAACCTTTCCTCCATAGGTCAGGTTTTCTAAACCTTTTACCATTTTTGTTGCTCTTCTCTGGACTTGCAATAATTTGTCCACATTTTTCCTAAAGTGCAGTGCCCAGAATTGGACACAGTACTCCAGCTGAGGCCTCAACAGTGTAGGGTAAAGCAGGATAAATACCTTCCATGTCCTATATACAACACTCCCATTAACACACTCCAGAATGATAGTAGCTTGTTTGCAACTAGATTACATGGTTGACTCCTATTCAGTTTGTGATCCACTATAACCCCCAGATCCTTTCAGCAGTGCTACCACCTAGCCAGTTATTCCCCATTTTGTAGTTATGCATTTGATTTTTCCTTCCTAAGTGAAGTACTGTGCACTTATCTTTATTGAATTTCATCTTGTTAAATTCAGACTAATTCTCCAGTTTATTAATCCTGATCATTTCAAATTCTAATTCAATTCAAATTCATCCTCCAAAGTCCTTACAACCCCTTCCAGCTTGAGGTCATCTGCAAATTTTATAAGCACACTCTCTACTCCATCATCCATCTGATGAATGAAAATATTGAATAGTACTGGATCCAGGACTGACAAGAGCACCTGCTTGTAACTGAGACAACACAATTCCACAATGAGTTCTATTGAATTCTGAATGAATGTGCTGGGCCAGCGTAGTGAGCAATGGAAATCATTGTGGCACTGAGTTGTCTCAGTAGCAAGGGTGTTGACTTGTTACTGACAATTAGATGCTTTACTCTGTTGCAATAATAAATATATGGTTAGCCTGGTTACTGTTTACATGTTTTCTGAGTTGTTTTTCAGGAAAAAATTCATACTGCCTATCATGTTGCTGTAGTTTGCAATCAAAACATTCATAATGCTTTGTGAATGAGGTCATAACCACATTTGTTAATTAATATAGGTAGGAGACATGTACAAGTTTAAAATGCACCTTAATGCATTGCAAGATGATATCTAGATGAAATTATTTTCTTCCTTTCTGATAATGCAAACCACTCGTGTCCTAGTTTTGAAAAGCACATGCAATATCATCAACATACATGTTTGAAAAAATTATGGCAAGGAGGGAGAGCTTACATTTTCACATCTAATGTATAAACGTAGTTCCTTTCTGAATTAATTTTAAGTGGAATCTAAATTAAAATTAAATATTTGAGAATTTTGTTTTAGTTACAATATCCACTCTTTGATGTCATTTGTCATTCCAAGCCAGTCATAACTTGAATTCATAGATTCATAGATATTTAGGTCAGAAGGGACCATTATGATCGTCTAGTCTGACCTCCTGCACAATGCAGGCCACAGAATCTCACCCACCCACTCCTGTAACAAACTTCTCACCTATGTCTGAGCTACTGAAGTCCTCAAATCGTGGTTTAAAGACTTGGAGGTGCAGAGAATCCTCCAGCAAGTGACCTGTGCCCCACGCTGCAGAGGAAGGCGAAAACCCCCAGGGCCTCTGCCCATCTGCCCTGGAGGAAAATTCCTTCCCGACCCCAAATATGGCAATCAGTCTTGTTTTGAATATTCCACTACTGTTGGGAGAAAAGTTTTATTTTGCTGTTATATCCCTTACACCATCTTGGATCCCTTTAACAACAACAGGGAATCCATACTTGTTGCCCTTCTTTCTCAGCCCCTGTTACGCCTTTGGCTCCCTTTTTGCCCTAAGGCGGGAAACTGGGTAGATCACCTGATCGGTAATCTGCCCAGCAACTGTATGTTATAAAAGGGCCAGCACGTCTGGCAGACGGGGCTGCCCATCTTAGATGGACAGCAGCAGTGGCAGGAGCACATGCTGCTTCCGAGAGGCAGAGTGCTACTGCTTACCCTGGAGGGTTGACATCAGTACCACGCATAGGGTTGTAGGGAGTGTTTCTTACCTGCATGCAAGAACAAGCCATCATCTGCCATTCTGATCCTGCCTCAGGCATCCACCCACGATGATGCAGGGAAGAAGAGCTGCAAGAAAAACAAGACCGAGCTTCCATCAGCCTGTGCCTGAGGTCCTGCCCTCCACCTGCCTTACCATCCGGATCGGGACTGGAGCCAGCCCTGTCATGCACCGGTGCCAGGGATAAAGCTTCAGGATATGGATTTGTCCTCCATGTAACCTACCCGGAATCAGGCTTTGGAAGGGAGCCAAGCCCTTTTTGTCACAGCCGGTGGCCCTTTTATATTCGGTTCCCTTGTTTTCTCAGTTATAATTTGGGAGTCCTTATAGTTACCTACCTGTTACTTACCTGAGTGTGACAGACCCAGAGCAGTGAGGTACAGAAGTCTGGTAGAAGGCAAATATATTGGCCACTGGATGAACAGTTTTCTGTTCCCTGAGTGACCAGAGCAGGGGCTGCGCTAGAGCAATCAAGAACCTGCTAGAACCAATTAAGACAGGCAAGCTAATTAAGACACCTGGCGCCAATTAAGAACATGCTAGACTCAGTTATGGCAGGCAGACTAATCAGGACACCTGGTTTAAGAAGGACCTCCCATCAGTTAGGGGCAGGTGTGCAAGGAGCAGGGAGTGAGAAGGCGTGCTGCTGGAGGATGGAGGAGTACAAGCGTGATCAGGCTTCAGGAGGAAGATCCTGCAGTGAGGGTAAAGAAGGTGTCGGGAGGAGGCCATGGGGAAGTAGCCCAGGAAGTTGTAGCTGTCGCACAGCTGTTACAAGAAGACACTGTAGACAGTTGCAATCCACAGGGCCCTGGGCTGGAACCCGGAGTAGAGGGCGGGCCTGGGTTCCCCCCATTCCCCTCAACTCCCGATTGGAGACAAGAGGAGGTGACCTGGACTGTGGGTCCCACCAGAGGGGAAGGTCCCTGGCCTATCCCGCCACCCAGTAGGTGGGTCAGCAGAGACTGCAGGGATTGTTCTCCTCCCTTTCCTCATGCTGGCCAGTGATGAGGTTAGCTGAGTGAATGGCAGGTTTGAGCCACTAGCAAAATTGGCCAAACTGAGGGCGGCCGTGAATCTCTGAGGCAAGCAAATACGTCAATAAGTGCAGGACCTACCAAGGCAGAGGAGGAACTTTGTCACATGAATTAGTCTTACCCTTATTCCAATCAACCTGTTCTTGTTTTGCACCCTATCCGTTATCAGTTTTTCCTCTGGGGGTAGTAAGACCCTGATGATAGACTTGGGAGGGAGGAGACGTTCCTGAGACTTGTCCTCTGGCCAAGTATAAAATCCAGTCAACACTACGTACACCTATTGAACTGTCATGGTACATTTGGAACAGTTCTAAGGCTTCCTTTTTGGTGTACACAACTTTCAACTTTTTACCTTAAGGAAAAGTTCCCTTTCTGCTACCCACAAAAGATTAAGATGTAATGATGACATATATTATTGCAGTTTAAAAATATTACTTAGTTTTAAGAGATTATGTACATAAGAAGTTATACATCCATATAAGCCTTAAGGGCTTGATTATTAAGACTAAAACCTTATTGTGTGGATTGTGCTCCTAATTCCACTGATGTTAATTTTACAATGCCAGATAACTTCAGTGGTTAATGAACAGGCCCATCATCTATATGCTGAAGATTTAATTATATTTTGCAATTGAAACAATTAAAAATTATGTCTCGCCTTCCAATGAAAGTCAGCGGAATATTGACGCAAGCTAAGGTTCTGTTTTTTATTCATGATTTCAAAATGTATGTTATTCTTTTTGTATTGCAAAGCCTGCACAGTTCGATCCTCAACAGATTTCCCTACGTATTTGTCACAGAAGATATTTCATGTATTATTGACATATTTTGATAATTGCAAAGATAGAATATCTATACACATAGTAAGCAGACTCTTTTCAGACACGTGATCATAATAAGGCACACTGAACAATACAGTATTCACAGGGCATGCCAATGCTACCAAAGGGATATTAGAGCTATGTTCCTAAATGAAAATAAAGTGTTATTTGAATTAATGAGCTCACATATGAAATTACCAAAGTGCACAAATAATTACTGGGAGCATGAAATGTAACAGCACAAGGACAGTAAGAAATGTTAAAAAAAAATCATAGTGTAACTTGTCAAAACCACAGAGTATGATGTAAATCAGTAGAATCTGCAAAAAAGAAATTTAGAGCAGACATACAGGATAATATCATGACAAGAAAAGGCAGGAAATATCTTTAAAAAGAAAAAATGGCTGGAGGGTTTTTTTATTCCTTCAGCAGTCATGCAAGTTAAACCTGATGTAATCGTGGGTGCAAGTGTAACTTTCTGGGAACTGAGGAGTTAATATTGATAGGTGCACAGACTGTTTACAGAAAAGTTATGTATGTATAGCAATTAGGAAACACTCCCTTTTTCCTGCACCTTAGCTTAACTCTTTGCTGAAAGACAGGCGAGAGTTCTTTATTTCCAGAAATAAGTCAGGGCTATTATATGGGGATACCCTAAATTACTGTGTTAACAGTTCCAAGTGAGCTTCAGAGAGTGATCACTCTGGGCAAGGTCCACAGTACCAACTTTTGACAGTATTATAATGTCAAGGGTGTGATTTTTTTATGACACTTTAATACCAGCAACCCCTTTCTAGTGTAGACTATGCCTCAGTTTCTTAGTAAACAGCTTGCATCTCAGCTCAGTGTGCACCAAGGGTGACCACCCAGTAAATGTGAATGATCAGGATGAGGGTGGGGGTAATAGGCACTGATATAAGGCAAAGCCCTGAATATCGAGACTGTCCCTATAAATTGGGACATCTGGTCACCTGTGTGCATTGGTGGGATTCAAGGTCTCTGGTTGGGGGTGAAGGTTTAGGTCACCTCCAGAGGTGGGGGAAGGGATTGTCCTATTGTTTCACAGTTGTTAAATTCTCCTAAGCTTCTCATCCCCATTTTGGCTGATTGGTTTGTTCCCATCCCCTTGCGTAATATTCTTTGCTATAAATTGGTGGAACACCCCTGTGTGTGTACCTGGGTTTTGTATCAGGAGCTGCCAGACCCACGTAAGCAAAGGGACAAATGCCGGCCCCGGAGAGTAATAGGTGCAGGCTCACTACCTTAGGAGATCAACCAGCAGAGATGGGGGTGCGGGGGTTGGCACAACATTCAATTATGAATCCTGCAACCAGGATATCTGAAGGTGAGCGATCCAATATCCTGCGTGGTCAGCCCACTGATATAAAAGAATATGAAGTATGACCAGGATCAGCCCAGGCAGGCGAGGAATGAAGCAATATTATGCAGAAGGGATTTATTCACTGAAAGGGTTTGGCGGATATACATACCGAGCCATACACCGAACCCTGCAGAGACCAAATTCTAACATCTATAATTGCACCAGAACTGGAGGCAGTGGACGTGGTGAAACTTTAACAGTACGGTGACCCCAGTTTAACTTGTAAATCCACTCTGCGTTCGCTGATTATATGCGCCACATGTGTTTTGTTAACCTCTAACATCTTACCAACACGGGTCTGTGATCCCCTCTTCAACCGCTTCCTACATGTAAAAAGAGAAGGGGGGAGGAAGGGGGTGTGTGTTGGGAGGGGAACGGTAGAGGGCAAAGTGGATAAGTTTGAACACTGTGCAGTGCAAAACAAAGAGCTTTTCTGAAAAATAACCAGTTTATTCAACTCATAACAAACACTGGTAAGTTTTGCCCTTGCTGTTTTAAAGGAACCAATTGTGGCGACCATGACAGAATGTCGAGGGAAGGGAAACATGCTTTTAAAGAATCCCTGCAAACTTTGGAATTCTGAATGCAATGACATGAAATAGAACATATACAGGTCACCTTCAAATGCCCCTTGATAACCTTCAGTTATGGGGGGGAGCGGGAAAACAAATACACAGACTGCCCAAAACAATCACTGCATGACAAAGGCACCATGGTGACTGGAGCTGGGTTGCCAGGTCTCAGGGCTCCTGGCCCCTGTGGCTGCAGCCAGAGCTCTGGACACCAGCCTTGGGGCTTCCACCCCCCACCCTACTCCTGCCACAGCTCTGGATGCCCCGATTCAGGGCTTCCACCAGGTGGCTGCAGCTGGGGCTTGGGGTTTCCACCCTGCAGCTCCACCTGGGGCTCAGGGCACCCTGCTAGGGGCTTCTGCCCCCTGCGGATTTTGTCAGGGTCCCTGTGTTAATCTGCCAAGGGACTAGCAGCTAGGGGCCACCAGCTGAGGCACTCCCAGCAGCTGCGACCCACCTCCTCTAGCTTCAGGAAAGTTGGTGGCTGCTGCCTTCAAAGCCCAGCACAGAAGTGAGAGTGGCAGTCTGTGACCCCCCCGCCCCCCAGAACAACTTTCAAACAACCCCCCCGCCATTATTCAATTTTGGGTCAGGACCCCCACCGTTACACCATGAAATTTTAGATGTAAATATCTGAACCCATGAAATTGACTAATTAAAAAACCCCATGGCATTGAAATCGACCAAAATGGTCTGTGCATTTGATAAGGCCCTAGTTATAGGTTTTTATACTGTGCTAATCACTATAGTATCTGAGCACCTTCCAGTAGTGCATTAAGGACCGTAACCACACGTGTGTCGAGTTGGGGTAGTGCCTTGTTTAAAAATAGAAAATACTTGTAGCTATCCATTGATATGAGAAAAGGTTGCTTTCTTCAGTGTTGATTGGACGATTGCGGGTTTGAAGAAGGAAGGGCAGACTCGGCTCTCAGACCCAGCAGGGTTGAACACTCAGCATATAGGGACAGTTGATATAAGCAGTGCTTGTTGCACAGCCAACAATCCAGAATCTTGCTAAAGTTCTAAGTTCTGCATATTGATCACCCACACAGAGAGAAGCAACACGAAAATCATTCCGGTTGCAAAGTCAAGCACTCAAAAGTTGGGAAATGCCAGACACAAGGCAGCCACTGCAGCAGGTGACTTTAACAGTCCAGTGACGCAAATCATCCCACCAGGTTTCAATAATACCAACTCTATCAAATGTAGTTATCAATGAGAACGTTTAGTTCCTCCTGCTTCTTACCCAGTCTCCTAGCAATGGTGCATAAACAATTCAGTTTCTTCTCTTCACATTTCTTTACCACCTCTAGTCAATATCTTCCCAACACCCTGAGTTAGAACCCCATTTGACAACTTAGTACCCTCCCTTTGTACTGTTAGAGGAATGTCCTCCCAGCTGCGTCACTAGTCTCCAAACCGTGAGATTATCCCCCACTTCTGAGATGCAGCCTGCCCCATTGGTACAGCCCCTCTCTCACTGGAACATGTCACTATAGCCCTGAGGCTGCAGTACAACCCTGGAGCAGCTTAGCTCCACTCGCCGGCTTGTTGTGGAGGAACCCATTCCCTGAGAGTTTCTGTGAGCCAAGCTCTGTGGGGATGGGGGAGGGAAGGTTGGCTCATCACAGGCTCAATACACTCTGAAAGGGGCCTAAGAGAGCAATGTTCATCAATGATATTTGGCCATCACCCCACAACAGTGCTAACAGCATTCTGAGGTTGAGTGTCATGCATGCTGTGTACAGTACACCATAGCATTTCACTGAGAGCAAGGATGGGTTATCTGTAGCCAGGGAGAAATTCACAGGGTCAGACGCTTCCCTCCATTGGCAGTGTAGGGGGAGAAAGACAACAACTCTGCATCTGCAGTAGCACGGGATTGCTGGCTGTGCAGCATGCTCTGTAACGGGTCTCTCCACTCACCACTAGTCAGGCACCTCGCCCTGGCCGTTCTGGTGAATTTCCCTCCCCGCTGCCAGCCATCCAAACTGCAGTTGCTGAGATGATCTTCCTCTCCTGGTACTGTCTTCCCCACTTTCCCAAGTCTGGCTCTGGCTGCTCTTTTTCTATGTCCAGTTTGGACTTCTTCTTACCTCCAAAGCTCCCTATGCAAACATCTCCCTGTGTAAAAATATCTCCACCTCAGTCATCTGCTCCTCCCCTCCCACTCCCACCTTACAGACCCTTCTTCCTGCAGCATCCTGCTGCTACTGGGAAGGACCCAGCAACCTCCGCTCAGGCTCCCCTTTCTATTCATTCCATCAGACTCACCCGGTACCTCTCCTACACTCCTAGAGTGACCCCTTTAGCTTGAGTGAGAGGGGCTTGTGCTGACGGACCCTGGGTCAATCCACACCAATGCCCATGGTGTCTGTATGTGGCCAGGGTTTTACTTACCTATCATTGTAGGTTGTTCAGCCCATTCCCAGCCATCTGTGGTATATCTTTTGCTTCTTGCCATCTCTGTGATGTCGGTCCTTCATCTGTACAAGGACACAGCATATCAAGGCCAATCCAGCAGCTCCCTTCCGGTCTTCACCTCCATGATAGACAGCGCATCCCAGCCTGACCACAGAAAGACAGGGTGGTGTTCTTCAGGGGAACCTGCTGGAGCTCCAGTCTCCCCTGATCCACCTCACCCCCACACACTAAGGGTTTTCAGAAGATACTGCTAATCTCAGCTAAACAAAGCAGCTAAAATGAGGTCACTGTGGGTGGATTTACTGAATAGACTGGTTCTAAGAGAAGAGGAGATTCCTTCTCTGCTCTCATGAGATTCCCATAGGAAAAGTATCTGATGACAGGTTGGTGACAATACAAGCCCTCAGCCCCTGGAAAGGCAGGAAATCAGGACTCTGGGAGTTAAGGATTGTCTCTGTCCTGCTGGAGGGAACAGAGCTGGAGACCAGAAAGGGCACTGGTGTAATTGTATGAAAGACAGTGACCTCTACCTGTGAAGGTGGCTGAAGCTTCTTGCAGGCAATAGAGTCCAGGATCCTTACACCTCCTTTGACGTTGCTTTTCCTAGGAGTAAAATCAACACAGTACAATGAGAATGTCTGAGTGCCAGGGCTGGGATCCAGGGATAAGGGATGCTCTCCGTCAGGAACCTGATCTTTGTCCCAAGAGCCACCCTCATAGACTCATAGATATTAAGGTCAGAAGGGACCATTATGATCATCTAGTCTGACCTCCTGCACAACACAGGCCACAGAATCTCACCACAGAATACCCACTCCTGCTATAAACCTCTCACCTATGTCTGAGCTATTGAAGTCCTCAAATCATGGTTTAAAGACTTCAATGTGCAGAGAATCCTCCAGCAAGTGACCCATGCCCCATGCTGCAGAGGAAGGCGAAAAACCCCCAGGGCCTCTTCCAATCTGCCCTGGAGGAAAATTCCTTCCCGACCCCAAATATGGCAATCAGCTGAACCCTGAGCATGTGGGCAAGATCCACCAGCCAGAAAGAGTTCCCTGCAGTAACTCAGCTCCCTCCTGCACAGCTGCACCCTGGGCCACCTCCATGATGGCCCAGAAGGTGCATCAGGGCCTGCTCAGGGAGCTGGTGTCTTTCTCCTTCCACCACTTGGCCTGGCCACAAGCTGCTTCCCCGCCAGCGGGGACAGAGGGGCCGCTCTCCTCTTGGAGAAGCCGGTAGCTGCTTCTCACTGGCTCTAGAGTCAGCTGCACAGCCTTCTTCTGCAGCATCTGCCTGAGCCTCTCCATCCTGGAACTGAGTGGGGAGCAGCCATGAGTCTGGGGTCAAGGCAGCCTCTCACTAATGGGTCTGCCTACTCCATCCCCACCTCCCCTCCACCTAACTGCACGCCCCACCACGGGGCACAGGGACTGCAATTTACACCCGCTGGCAGCAGCTCACAGCACAGGCTGCTCCCAAAGCTCCCCCTCCCCACTGAGGCACTGTGACACCAGAGGAATCCCACACTTTCAGAGCAGTGGGGCTTTCAGTCTGTTTGGACAAGCAGCTCCCTCCTCCCACCCAGGCCACACGCCCTCCCTGGCTAGAGAAAGACCAGAACCCGGGAAGGAGTCTGAGTTTGCCCTGGGAACTTGTCCCCAGCTAAACTTCACAAGGTCCCAATCATATGAGGCATGAGTCCCCCTCAGTTCCCACAGAGTTCAGTGGGAAAGTGGGTGTTCAGCAGCTGGGAGGGTCTGACCCCCCAGAGACTCCTACAAGGGAAGAGCTGGAAGCCCTATTGCTGGGCTATTTCCACCATGTTGGAGATGACTCTGGAGAACACCCTGCAAGAAACACGCTGCCCAGGCCCAGAGCGAAGGGCTGCAGGGGGCTGTGTTAGCCAATCTAGTCTCACTGGGAGGAGATCCCCCCTCCTCCTCCCACCATTTCTGCCTCTCCCCAAGCAGAACGGGAAAGCCTCTGAGGAAATGCTACCTGCCACTCACGAGGTCTAGATGGCGCAGTGCTGGGTGGCAGATGCTCAGAGTTGATCTGTTCCTGGCCCTCTTCCTCACTTTCCCGCACCAAGGTGGGCTGAAAAGGGAGCTGCACAATGCCCTGCCAGCAGGGAGACCAACAGTGGCTGTGAAAACAAAATCATGTTTTATTGCCAAACGATGGATGAACTCAGGCTAGCAGCCAGGGTCCAGAACACTGACATACTGCGGGCAGGACGCCTCCCATCTCAAGGTCTCCTAGCACCTCACACACATTCCTGAAGCCTGACAAGCCAAGGGCTGTAGGGGAGGGACTCCAACCGCACTCATAGAAAACTGTGGCCTGGGCAGGGGAAGCCACTGCCACAGGGTCACACTGGGAGTCAGTGACAGAGCCAGGGGTGGAGCCCAGGAGCCCTGTGTCCAGGCCCCTACACTAACCACTAGAGGAACGTTCTTTTCCAGAGCTGGCAATTGCAAGCAGGACCCTGTTCCCAGTCTCCCTGGCTCTGAGAGGGAGTGTGACCGGCTGGAGAGACTGAGGCAGGGGATTGGGGGTCAGGACTCCTGGCTTTCAGTGGCCATTTTCCTATTGACTTATGGGACCTCGGGCAAGCCATTCCCCCTCTCTGTGTTTCAGTCCCCAGCAGTAAAATGAGGATCTAATACTTACTCACTATTGTAAAGTGCTGAGATTTACCCAGGAAAAGTCGTTCTGTAAGTGCTATGCAGCACTGGAACCTCATCAGTCAGATCCAAATTCCTAGAGTTTAGATCTGGGCTTTCAGTTCAATCCTGTACAGAGTGAGGAGCTCAGCCCTAGACCTTGGATTGAGGATCAGCCCTTCTTGGGGTGGGAATTGAGCTAGGAGGCTTTTCCGTCCCTCGCCAGGTGGATTAACAATAGAGGGTTTTTAAAATATGAACCGGGTTTTTCAAATTAAACTCACCACGGGTGTTTTCGTTAAAAATAAGCCTGCTTCAAATTCAATTTGAATTTGACAATCTATGTTAAGGCCTAAATTTGTTATCATCTCTTAAAATAATTTCAAGAGACTAGAAAGAAATCCATCTTAAGTAGGACATGTTTCCTGCCAAGTTTTAAGGAGAGTCAAACGACTGAAGCACCCGGAAGCAGAGTTCGTGGAAGTGCTAGAACAGCTTTAGACAGCAGTAGCCCTTCCTGTGAAAGTGCAGAAGGAATAGTTTCTTCCTTTCAGTTTATTCATCTAGTTCAGTTCAATGACTAGTTAACTGAATTTAAAAAGAACACTGGGAGTTGACAAAGAAGGCAAACTTGTTTGCTTCCTTCAATCTAGGAATAAACACTAGGTGTGAGGGGATGAGATCTACCCATTGAAAAATCTGGAAGAACATGGTGACCAGAATGTATCAATTCAGTTCACTAACTACAGCTAATATTTCCTTTCTTTAAGAAATCGGGTAGTTTTAAATGCAAAACATTTTTGATGAATGTTTTTTTCTTATGCTTCTCTTTCTGGCTCGGCCACAGCATTGCTGTGTAAACACCTCTTGCTCTTTCCCTCAGTTTCACCACCTCTGTTTGGGATAGAGACACTTCTCTAACTCCTAGCAGTAGTGCGATTTGAGTAGGTCATGAGTGTTAGACACCTTTGGGCTCCAAAGGACAACGGGTGATTTATCAAGAGTCCCTGATGATTTCCTGCTTTTCCCCCATCCAGAGCCAATATCACATCTTTGGGTTTTGAAATTCTCAGCACCCCTCAGTCTCCTGCTGCCTTCAATTGTTCCTCAGATTTAGAGGCTTGGACGCTAGCAGGACTGGAATTTGTTACTGGTTTCTTGTCTGTGTCTAGTCAATGAGGGTCTCAGTCTGGTCTCCTAAATTCAGAATCCCAGAAGTAGACATCTGGGTGGATTGATTTAAATCATTGATTTTAATCATGTTTTGCATTTGTACTTTTTAGTTATTTTCCAAATGATAGGTTGATTCTCATTAGTTGAGAATCATTAAAAAATGTTGATTTGCAACTAAATATAGTCTTCACACTAAATTTGGTGCTTTTTCTTTTGCTAACCATGATGGTAAAGTATATCTATGTACATTTATGTAAGCAGTTATGTGGCTTAATTTACATTTCTTGTGTCTAATTTTTACATTTTAATTATGTTGGAAAATGGCAAACGATGCATTTATTTCCAAGACCATGATGGATTTTTTACTTATGAATTGTCCACGCACTATTTCGATGAAAATTCAAATGCACTTAAAAATGCACAAAAACAGCATTTTCAATTGGTTTATTAATTGAACAAAACTACCTTAAATGTGCTGGATACATAAGAACAAAAAAATTTACCGAAACATATTTTTCATTTAAAACTAACTGATTTAAGGAAGTATCTGCAGTTAGTGAAATGAACTGATTGTATCTGGTCATCGTGTCTCTCAGATTTTAGAACTAATAGGTCTGACCCCCTCATGTCTAGTATTTATTTATAGCCTGGAAGAGGAAAACAAGCTTTCCTTCTTTTTCCACTCCCAGTCAGTTTCTGAAATTTGAATGAAATTGTTATTGAACTGAACTAGCTGAATCAACTTAAATTAAAAAAATATTCTTTCTGTGCCTGCAGAAGAGGCTACTGCTGTCAAAAGCTGGTTTACCATTTCAATAAACTCTGGTTCCAGCCAAAGATTGCCATGAGTTCAGTGGTTTGATTACCATTAAAACTTGGCAGCAACCATGGACTTGTCAATATTTATTACTTAATTTAAATGACTTTACAAAGCTATTGCAAGTTTAGGCATTAACGGGTTGTCATAATTTCAAATTTAATCTGCAATAGATTTGTTTTTCAAAAAATAAACCTGTTTTTAATTTAAATAAAAATAATCCAATTTAACTTTTAAAAAATCCCTTTTTGGGTTTCTTGGTTTTGAAACAACCATTGATTTTTATTCATCTTGATTTTAGGAGAACTACTACATTCATGAGAATCATAAACTGCTCATATGCCATTGAAGGAGAGAAGGCAGCAAAAGTCATCATATCAATAATTTGTTATGAATTATTGACTCAGTCTTAAAAGAGACTAACTAGAGGGTTGGATACTTGTTTGTTTATGTAGGGCCAGTTTCTACCTCTGAACCAGTAGCAATTGCACTGGATAATGCTGTAAAACCTACATTTTATTGTCAAATCGTCTAAGCCATTCCTCTTCTGCTCTTCTTGGTTTATAAGTTTCAGATCAACAAAATCTTCCCCTTGACAGTCAGTCACTGCCCATGTGGCTCTGCAGGCAGAGTAGCCTGAGCAGTAACATTGTGACATCCAAGGTAGTTCAGCCACCCATCACTCACTCACTCCAATAACCTTGACCTTAAATCCTAACCCTACGGCCTCTGCCTTGGTCATCTCTCCTATTGAAACCTGCAGGATCATTTGCTGATTTCTTTTAACCAATGGGGTTTAATGATGCAAATCATCTGCACAGGATTAGCATTGACTGGCTAAGTTAACTCTGATGTCACAATGTGCCTCTACCTGCAGCACCAACTAAATGGGCACAGTGTGGA
This sequence comes from Caretta caretta, assembly GCF_965140235.1. NCBI lineage: Eukaryota > Metazoa > Chordata > Testudines > Cheloniidae > Caretta > Caretta caretta. Next base: position 136,887,584 of record NC_134207.1, read on the forward strand.
AATCAAGCTTTCCTGGTGGTAGTGGTTTCCAGTTGTCACTAAAATCAACAAAAAGAAAATCAAGTGACTTCAAGTGAGCTCTAGCTCATGAAAGCTTATGCTCAGATAAATTGGTTAGTCTCTAAGGTGTCACAAGTCCTCCTTTTCTTTTTGCGGATACAGACTAACACGGCTGCTACTCTGAAATAAAATCAACAAGGTTCTTTCCACCAATGCCTAGAAATTCCCTGAAATTTTGGAATCAATACAACGTAGTCTTCAAAAATTACCGCATTACAGACTGACAAAGAAATGCCATTGAATTGTGCTTTAGACCTCACTGCTCTCAGCCAACAATGACTTGAATCTCCTCCCTTTTAACTCAGTAATAACCCCCAGCTCACCCAATCAGCATGGAGACTCTCAGGGACTGGAGGCTGAGCATTCTCAACAGATGGCCAAAAGAAAGCACTAGTCATGACAGGAGATCACTCTGGTGGAGATCTCTGTCAGTGCACTATTCCACCCCACCTCTTTGTGAGGGCCTCCTACAATGACAGCTGGAGAACAGCCCCACCTGCCTCAGGAAGAAGAGCAGCAGAGAGAAATGGAACAAGAGAAGAGAAAAGAAAAGACATGAGGAAGGGCGGAAAAGAGAAGCAAAAAATGGACAAATTCCAAACGCCTCAGTGAGTCATAGATTTCAAGGTCAGAAAGATCCACTCTGACCATCTAGTCTGTATAACATGGGCCATAGAACTTCCCTCAAAATAATTCCTGTTTGAATTAGAGCGCACATCTAAGAAAAACAGCTAATCTTGATTTTAAAAATGCTAGTTGTGGAGGATCCATCACAATCCTGGATTAATTACTTCAAACGCTGATTGTTAAAAATGTTTGCCTTATTTCCAGTCTGAATTTGTCTAGCTTCAACTCGCAGCCATTGGATCTTGTTATACCTTTGTCTGCTGAAGTGAAGAGCCCATTAGAAAATAGTTGTTCTCTTATGCTCATCATCTTTTAACCCTCTCTTTGTTAAGCTAAATAGATTGAGCTCCTTGAACCTATATTTATAAGGCATGTTTTCTAATCCTTTAATCATTCTTGTGGCTCTTCTCTGAACCCTCTCAAATTAATCAGCATCTGTCTCAAATTGTGGACACCAGAACTGGACACAATATTCCAGTAGTGGTTGCAACAGTGCCCAGTACAGAGATACAGAACCTCTCTACTTCTACCGGAGATTCTGCTATGGATGGGTCCCAGGGTCGCATTTGCCCTTTTGGCCAAAGTGTCTCAGTGGGAGCTCATGGTCAGTTGATTATCCACCATGACCCCAAGTCTTTTTCAGGGTCACTATTTCCCATGATAGAGTCCCCCTCTTGTACATATAGCCTATATTTTTTGTTCCTAAAGGGAAACTTTACATTTGGACATATTAAAATATATGTTATTTGCCTGTGCTCCGGAAACTAAGCAATCAAGATGGCTCCATATGAGTGACATGTCCTCTTCATTATTTACCACTCCCCCGATCTTTCTGTCATTGGCAGATTTTACAGTGATGATTGTATATTTGCTTCCAAGTCACTGATCAAAATTTTAGGTAGTGTACATCCAAGAACCAATCCCTGCAGGACCCTACGAAAAAGACACCCGCTCGATAATGATTCCTTATTTAAAAGGACATTTTGAGACCTATTAGGTAGCCCGTTACTAATGGGCGGAGTCCGAGTTGGGACATTTTTCTGACAACTTTACTTGTGTTTTCTGAACCTAGAACTCGGCTGGCAACATATGGATCAGGCTGAATTGGTTCCAACCTCACAGAGAATCTTACCTTCTACACAGGAGATGTCTGCTTTTTGCAAAATCAACACCAAAAGAAGAAACTCTTCCAAAGAAGCTCCTCCTTAGCACTCAGGTGCGTGAACACAAATCCTCTCTTAGTCCTCTGGGAGAGACTGTGAGAAGGAGGCTTGCTTCAGCAAGGCTACAGGGGTCTCCCAGGTTCCCCCTGCCCTGCATCCCTGTCCTGCCTGGCTGATGTCAAGGGAGCTCTGTGAGGTCACAGCCTCCTCACCACCTCTGCCCAATAGGCTGAGTTCCTGCCAAAGGCCCTTGTGAAGTAACTGCCACACCCACCTCTCCCTTGCAGGGCTGATGTCTGCCCCTGGACAGCCCAGTAGGATGTTTGAGCTGCTCCCCACATCACCCCACATGCTCATTATTGATTCTGGGCAGCAAATAGGCTACCCAGAGTCTGTTCCTCACCCCACACTGAGTTTTTCAAAGATTCATAGATTTTCTTTTAGGCCATTAGATCTCCTAATGAGGCCTCTATTTCACAAACCATGAAATTTCACACCCTTACCCCCATATAAAGCCCAATAGCTTGTGTTTCACTAAAACACGCCTTCCAAAAAGGCAGCCAAGTGTAATGTGAGGCCATCAGGAAACAGAGAATCCACCTCTTCCCTAGGCAATTTCTTCCACTCATTAATCTCCCTCACTCCTAGATTAGGACTGGGCATTTGCTGTATTCAGATGTGTTGTTTGAATGGGCTGACTTGTCCTCATCATTATTTACCACGACACCAATCTTTGTGCCCCCTGCAGACGTTACCGGCTGTGATGTGATATTGACTTCCAGATCGTTGGTGTAAATGCTGAAGACAGTTAGTGGCTGAGAGTCTGTTCACCCCCCGCCGTCCCCCAGGCACCACACACCCACTCCCCCCTGTAGTACAGGAAAAGGGCATCCAGCCCTACTCTCATATGCTTTCAAAAACACGCTTAGCAGCAGTTTCAACTATGGGGTTATGAACCACGCATGGGGGTCCCCTGTTAACAAACACACTTCACATCTAGAGTGTCAACAGGCTGCAGTTCTATGCATCTGAGTTTCCTACCTTCTAAACTGGAATGATAAACCCACCTTGATTATCTTCATTTAAAATTGGGGAGACTGTATGGCACAGGGAAATGAAGTGACTTGCTTGTGGTCACACAGTGATTGAATGGAAAAGCCTGGATGAGAACAATGTATTTGTTCTGGTTCCCAGACCAGGCCCTGGTCCCTTGTGTTCCTTGCCTCTCTAGTGTAAAATTCAGGAAGCATCTTACTGGATGCTTTTCCTTCTTCTCCATTTCGCTTAGCTCCACATCCCCAGCGAGGAAGGATTTTTTGTTACCCAGCTGGCTCTAACATATGTGGTTATTGTCACAGACTGAGTCCCCCTGGTGGACACTTATCAGACGGCACCAATCGGACCCAACCTCTGGATCCAGCTCTGTGGATCTTTTCGGGGGGTGGGGGTGGGGGAGGGTTTGCTGATTGTTCCATCGGGAGGAAGTCCTGTTGGGAGGGCAGGGGAGCAGAGAGATGGGGGAGAAAGCGATAGGGTGTGTGTCTGGAGGTCCAGACAGAAGGGCTGCAGCAAGCAGGCCCTCACAGATTGAAGTAGCGGAGAACCTGCCTGAAGCCTGGGAGGGACAGAGCTGGGGATCAGGGACACCCCAGGACAGAAGCCAGGAGGAGCACTGCGCTAGGGTGGATTCGCATGAGAAGGACAAATCGGAGCTGGATCAAGTATCAGTGCTGCCCACGGCTGTATGGGGCCGTGAGTACTGGGGCTTGTGACTTTGCATTGGGAATCAGGAGGGAGGCTGTTAGCTAGTTAAGTGGGGAGGTTGTCGCATGTCGCTCTGTGTGGCTTTGCAGAGAGCAGCAGAAGACGACACTGGAGGAGTTTGTTGGGGAAACTTTACTGGCACCAAAGACGACCAGGAGCACCCAAGACTCCCCACTGGACAGGAACTTTGCCCAGGACTCCTGAACTCTGTGTGCAGACACACTGCTCGGTGTCAGCCCTTTCAGAGTGTGGTACCACTGGGCCTGTAGGGCCTTGTGTTGAATGTAACCCTGTTTTACTGCTTCCCCTATCTTTGCCCCTGTTGTTTTTCTCCTCTGTAAATATCTGTTTCCCTTTCCTGTAGGCATTGTACTCTTCCAATGTGTGTGTGTGTTCGCTCTATTGGAAGAGACGGTTAAAGGACTAGGGAGGCAAGTATCAACCCTGCGCTGCATCAGAGAACATGAAGGTTTTCTGGATAGAAGTCTGTTTGGTGCTTGAAGCACAATATGCTGAAAAATCCAAGAGTGCAGTGCAGAACGGGGGAGAATATTGGCAGCATGTGACCTCCAGAAGAAGAAAGAGGAGAACCTATGTACCCCCAATGCAGATAGAGGTGCAAAACCGTTTTCAGGCTCTCTGCACAGCAAATGCAAAAAAGCAAACGCAATATGGGTTGCATAAAGAGAGGCACACCATGCAAGTCATAGGAGATGATGGTACTGCTCTACTAAGCGCTTGTTAGGGCTCAGCTGGAGTACTGTGTCCAATTTTGGTCACTGCTGTATGAAAAGGATGTAGAGGCGAGTGACAAAAATGATCAAAGGTGTGGAATGTAAGTCATATGAGCAAAGGCTGGATGAATTGGGTATGTTTAGATTGGAAAAGATGGAAATGATAGCAATCTTCAAATACTTGAAAGGCTTTCATAAGGAAGATAGAGAAAAATTGTTCTCTTGCCACAGAGGGCAGGACAAGAGGCAATGGGTTCAAACTATAGCATAGCAGATTTAGATTAAATCTCCAGAAATACTTCATAACCAAGATTTTATCAATGATGATTGTATATTTGCTTCCAAATCACTGATCAAAATGTTAAATAGCATTAGCGCCAAGAACCACTCCCTGCAGGATCCTACTAGAAAGATACTTGCCTGAGAACGATTCCTCCTTTACAATTACATTTTGAGACCTATTAGGTAGCCCGTTACTAAGGGGAAGAATCCTAGGCGGGACATTTTTCTGCCCATTTATCTTTTGTTTTCCGAGCCTAGAGCTCGGCTGGCAATGCATGGAGAAGATTGAAGAAGTTCCAACTCTCACTGAGAATCTTACCTTCTACACAGGAGATGTCTGCTTTCTCCAAAATCAACACAGGAAGGTGAAAACTCCCAAAGAAGCTCCTTCTTAGCACTCAGGTGCGTGAACACAAATCCTCTCTTGGTCCTCAAGGAGAGACCGTGAGAAGGAGGATTGCTTCAGCAAGGCTACAGGGGTCTCCGAGGTTCCCCCTGACCTGCACCGCTGTACTGCATGTCTGATGTCAAGGGAGCTCTGTGAGGTCACAGCCTCCTCACCAACTCTGCCCAATAGGCTGAATTCCTGCCAAAGGCCCTTGTGAAGTCACTGCCACACTCACCTCCCCTTTGCAGGGCTGATGTCTGCTCCTGGACAGCCAGGTTGGATGTTTGAGCTGCTCCCCCGATCACCCCACTTGCTCACTCTTGATTCTGGGGAACAAGCAGGCTTTCCATTAAAACAGCAGAGTCTGTTCCTCATCCCGCACTGAGTTTTTCATAGATTTGTAGGCCATTAGATCTCCTAATCCAGCCTCTATTTCACAAGTCATGACATTTCAGACACTTACCCCATATTAAGCTCAATTCCTTGTGTTTCACTGAAACCCACCTTCCAGAAAGACAACCAGTTGTGTTGTGAGGCCATCAGGAAAGAGAGACTCCACCTCTTCCCTTGGTAATTTGTTCCATTGGTTTGTCTCCGTCACTGTCAAAAATTCTTGCCTCACTTCTAATTTGAATTCCTCTGGCTTCAGCTGACAGCCGTTGCTTCTTGTTGTGCCTTTCTTGACTAGATTGAAGAGCATTTTGGTACTCATTATTTTCTATAGCTAGGCCCCTACCAATTATAAAGGACAGTGAAATTAGCCCTGCCCTGTGAAATCCCATCTTCCCGTGCCGGCTTGGAGCATCCCGCTAGTCCGCTGGGCTGGGGACAGGACAAGATTTTCCCCTGCACAATTGCTCTCGGTGGGGCTATCAGACTCACCTGTAGACGCAGCACATTAGTGAGGTTGGTACACCCTCAGATCTGTGCTGCAGCAGCCCCGGAGTTGGGCTCAGGGCTTTGGCCCTGGCAGCTTCTGCCCAGGCTTGGGGATTCTGCCCCCACCCCCACCTGCTCCTGTTCCGGCCAGGGCTCTGGGTGCCCAGGCTCAGGGCTTCTGGCCCCTGAGGCTGCAGCCAGGGTTTGGGGCACCCAGACTCATGTCTTGAGCTCCCGAAAACTCCAGCCACGTGCCTGGGCTTGGGGCTTCTGCCTCTCCCCTACACACACACACTTCTGCCAGGGATCTGGGCACCTGGGCTCAGGGCTTCTGCCCGGCAGCTGCAGTGGCCGCTGGAGGCTTCAGCCCCCGCGGCTGGAGCCAGAACTTGAGGCACTCAGGCTCAGGGCTGCTGCTCCATAGCTGCAGTGGGGACTGGGGTGCCGGGCTTGAGGCTTCCACCCTCCAATTCTCTCCTGCCAGGGCTCTGGCTGCCCAGGCTCGGGGCTTACTCCCGCTGTGGCTCCTGCTGGGGCTCAGGTGCCTATTTTTCTGGGGCCCCCAAAATTGGCCGGGGCCCCTGCATTAATCTGGCAGGGAACCAGTAGCTAGGAGCCCCAGCTGAGGTGCTCCCACAAGCTGGGACCCACCTCCACATCCGGGAGCCTCCTCTCGCTTCAGGAAGGTTAGTGGCTGCTGCCTTCAGAGTCCAGCACTGAAGGCAGCACAGAAGTGAGGGGGGAAATGCTGCGACACCTCCCCCAAACAACTTTTGACCTCCCCGCATTATCCCATTTTGGGTCAGGACTCCCATGGTTTCAGCACTGTGAAATTTCAGATGTAAACATCTGAAATGGTGAAATTGACTAATTTAAAACCCCTCTGCCCGTGAAATTGAAGAAAATGGTCCTTGAATTTGGTAGGGCCCTAGTTATTATGGATGCCCTAGCAGCTTTGCACTCCCAGTTCACCTGAAAGACCATTGACAATTCATGCTACATGAGAAATTTCCTAGAATAAACTACCAGGATTGGGAAAAAATGAAGGAAATCAACCAAAGCCTAAGCTAGGATGGAGAGCATTCATCCAAGCAGTGTTTCAACCCCTCCCCTCCCACCTGTCTGCCTGCCGTGAAATGGGGGGATACAGAGGGGCATGGATTTCTGTTTGTGAACTTTCTAAAGACTAGGAGTACTTGTGGCACCTTAGAGACGAACACATTTATTTAGTCTCTAAGGTACCACAAGTCATCCTTTTCTTTTTGCAAATACAGACCAACACGGCTGCTACTCTGAAACCTTTCTAAAGACTGTAGGCTTTAGCACCAACCATACAGCCCAGACTCTGAATTCTTGAAAAAACATCCATTTTGGATTGTGCACAGCAGAGGCTGCTTGAAGGGGAGGGGAATTGGAGGAGGGAGGGTGAGGGAACAGGCTGGGCATATGGCATGGCGTCTGCACTATATCACAGACACACACACACAACGATGCATGGAATATTATCCAGGACAGTAAATTATTTGGCCATAATTTACAAAGTCCTGAGTTTTGAAAGTACAATTTATCCAGGAAAAAAATCGGGGTGGGGGGTAGGAGAGTTGCAGTTACCAGCCTGGACTTCCAGTCTCTGGCCAGGCGCATCCCCCTCTTTAGGGTTTTCACCGGTGTCTTCTCCAAACTGCTCCTTCTTATATAATTCGACGACCACGTCCTGGCCTTCAGGGTCATTTGCAGGATCTTCATTGTTCCCAGCTGCAGCACCCCCCTCATTATCCTGTCTGATAATGAGCCCACTATGGTTCAGCAAAAGGCATGTGTCATAATAGGCCCTCTGCTGAGAGCCCTCGATGTAGGGATAATACTCCCTTTTTCTTTTTTTTAATAAGTTCTTTCCCTTGTTTCCTATGAGTTGCCCTGTGTAACCGTTGGTTGTCCTATGATATCTATTCTGCCTCGTAACAGAGCGAGAGAGAAACCCCACCCTTTTTGGTGCCACGTGCCGCCCAGGAAGTGGGCTGTGTGCAGAAATTCAGTTGGCCATCAATGGACTGGCAGTTGGCTGACAGTTCGTTGCTTGTGGCTCAGGGACAGCTTGGGCGGAGCAATCAAGGTGCTGCTGTCTATTCCACCACTTCAGAGACAGAGGAGGTCCTTGAATTGTCCTTACCCACGCACACTGCCCGTTATAGCGGCAGCATACCGCACTCACTCTGCCCAGCGGGGGTAATTTGCTCAACCTCTTGAAGATGAGCGGAAGAGGAGGAGAGAGACGTACCTTGTGAAGGGATCTTACCTTTCCCCCCCACTCTTCTCTTTCTCTCCTCTTTTATTCCTGCCACTATCATTTGCTTGTTAGGGACTTGGCAACTGCCAAACTTATTATCTTTGTAATTAAGGTGTTAGGTAATAAATGTTATCTGGTTTGTTTTATTTACCTGTCAGTTTTGATTTTAAATACGCCCGGTGACAGATACGGAGAGTTCGATCCTGTAAAAAGGGGTAGGATTTGAGGCCTAGGTTTCATTACTCCCCTGAATTTTATAGATTTTAAGAGACCTGTCTGTAAGACTGACAGCGCCCAATCTAGATCTGAATAGGAAGGGCACGTGCAAGGTGCATTTGCTGACTTTTTATTGGAGTCCTGGACCTTCTGATGCTGCTTCAAATGTTTCATTCTCTCTCAGCACTGAACAGCAGAATGCTCCGTGTCCAACTCTGCCAGCCGTTGGCTCTGCGACATACAGCTGTGTAGTGCTGCTGCTCTGAGAGAAACTGTGGTCACAGCTAGAATCCTGCCACCTACTGATGGCAATGTTGGTGTGTTCCTCCCGCCGACTAGCTGCTCACAGGGTGGTGAGCATTTTAAGCTACTGGGAGTTTGGAGGCTGCAGCATGTGACTTCTGGTGCACACAGGGGGAGTGGGAAGATAGCAGACAGGTCAGGAAGATATGGGTACAGGGAACGGTGGGAATTGCAGTGGAGGACTATTCCGACTCGAAACCGGGAAACCACACCGTCACAACATTCACACTGCAAAGTGGGCAGATATGGGGGTGGGCCCACTGCAAAGATGTGGGTCTTTGCAGTCCAGCTGTCCTAGGCCCCAAAGAAAAAGTTTCACAGCCTGCTTTTTAAAGTGATGTGCTCTCTAAGATGAGAAAGCCACTCCTGTGCCAGGAGCCCCAGAACACTGATCAAAACCTAACGGCTCTCAGGAATGTTGAGGACTTGGAGCGGGGATTGAGGTCAGGTGTTTATTGTTTTGCACAGATGTGTAACTCTTGTGCTGTCTAAGGCCTTGGCTACACTTGCGAGTTACAGCGCAATAAAGGAGCCCCGGGCGCACTAGCTCACTCCCCGTCCACACTGGCAAGGCACGTAGAGCCCTCTGACTCCGCGGCTACAGCGCTGCTGGTACGCCACCTCGGCGAGTGGAATAGTGTTTGCTGCGCCCCCGCCGGAGCGCCGCAGCACCAGTGTGGACGCCCTGATCCTATAGTGCACTCTGATCGGCCTCCAGAAGAGTCCCACAATGCCTGTGCTAGCCACTCTGGTCATCACTTTGAACTCTACTGCCCTGCCCTCAGGTGACCAACCGTCAGACCCGCCATTTAAATTCTCTGGGAATTTTGAAAAATCCCTTCCCGTTTGCTCAGCTAGGCGTGGAGTGCTATCAGCAAATCCTTCCAGGTGATCATGCCTCCGCGCGCCAGGCGAGCCCCAGTATGGAGCAATGGCGAGTTGCTGGACCTCATCAGTGTTTGGGAGGAGGAAGCTGTCCCGTCCCAGCTGCACTCCAGCCATAGGAATTACGATACCTTCTGGCAGATGAAACCTTGAGATCTCAGCCGTCCGTGTTATCACCGACCGAAAGACTCCAAAGAATCAGAAAGAGGCCACGTAGAAGCAAGGAAGACATGTTGCATGAAGTAATGCAGCATTCAAGTAATGAAAATCAAAACATGCAGGAGTGGCGGGAGAGTGAAAGGAGGGTCCGCCAGCAGAATGCGGATCGCCGGCACCAAAGCCCGGACCGGCTGCTAAGCATCATGGCGCGCCAAGCGCACTCAATACAGGCGCTCGTAGCAATGCAGCCGGAGCACTTCTGCGCCCGCCCCCGCCCCCACAGCCCTTGTCCCAAAACTCTTTCCCTTGTGCTCCCATGTCACCTCCAACCCACTTTCCCCAACATCCGGGTTCTTATCGCCACCAGCTGCCTCCAACACCTGTAGCTTCACCACTCAGTCCTGAAAACTACGACCCTTACCCACTGCACTAAACCCCCATCACCATGCAGTATAGCCATCCTGAAGTACAGCACTCCAGACAGGACATACGCAAATCTGTGATTGTACCGTTCCCCACCCCTTGCCCTTTCTGTTTCCCAAGCAGTTGTGTCTCTTTTCAATAAATGGATTTTTTGGCTTTGAAAACATTCTTTATTATTGCATAAAGTAAAAGATACCTTAGCCCAGGAAAGCAACAGGCACTGCAAGTCAGCGTATCAAACACAGATTCCAACTAACATTGGAACCACTGCACTTCACTCCCATGCAGGGCATCAAACATTACCGGTGGCTTTCAACCTCAAATTGCTCCCTCAAGGCATCCCTAATCCTTGCAGCCCCACGCTGGGCCCCTCTAATAGCCCTGCTCTCTGGCTGTTCAAATTCAGCCTCCAAGTGTTGAACCTCCGAGTTCCATGCTTGAGTGAATCTTTCATCCTTCCCTTCACAAATGTTAGGGAGGGTACAGCACGCGGATATAACCGCTGGGATGCTGTCATTGGCCAGGTCCACCTTTCCATACAGAGAGCACCAGCGGACCTTTAAAGGGCCAAAAGCACACCCCACAGTCATTCTTCCCCCACTCAGCCTGTTGTTGAACCGCTCCTTGCTGCTGTCAAGACTCCTTGTGTAGGGTTTCATGAGCCACGGCATGAAAGGGTAAGCGGGGTCTCCAAGGATCACAATGGGCATTTCAACTTCCCCTATGGTGATCTTCTGGTCTGGGAAAAAAGTCCCAGTTTGCAGCTTCCTGAACAGGCCAGTGTTCCGACAGATGCGTGCGTCAGGCACCTTTCCGGGCCAGTCTGCCTTAATGTCAATGAAACGCCCATGGTGATCCACAAGCTCCCAGAGAACCATTGAGAAATATCCCTTCCGATTAATGTACTCGGAGACTAGGTGGGCTGGTGCCAGAATTGGAATATGCGTGCCATCTATCGCCTCTCCGCAGTTAGGGAAACCCATTTGTTCAAAGCCAGCCACAATGTCATGCACGTTACCCGTATTCACGGTTCTTCTGAGCAGGATCCGATTAATGGCCCTGCAAACTTGCATCAACACAATTCCAACGGTCGACTTCCCCACTCCAAACTGGTTAGCGACTGATCAGTAGCTGTCTGGAGTTGCCAGCTTCCAGATTGCAAGAGCCAGCCGCTTCTCCACCGTCAGGGCAGCTCTCAATCTCACGTCCTTGCACCGCAGGGTGGGGGTGAGCTCCTCACAGAGTCCCATGGAAGTGGCTGTTCTCATCCGAAAGTTCTGCAGCCACTGCTCATCATCCCAGACTTGCATGACGATATGATCCCACCACTCAGTGCTTGTTTCCCGAGCCCAAAAGCAGCATTCCACGGTGGTGAGCATGTCCATGAATGCCACAAGCAAACTCATGTCATATACATTCCTTGAGTCGATATCATCGTCGGAGCCCTCACTGTCACTTTGGATCATGAGGAATAACTGGACTGCCAAACATGACGTGCTGGCGAGACTCGTCAGCATACTCCTCAGCAGTTCGGGCTTGTCAAGTTTCCTTCCCCACTCTGAACTCTAGGGTACAGATGTGGGGACCTGCATGAAAACCCTCTATGCTTATTTTTACCAGCTTATGTTAAAACTTCCCCAAGGTACAAACTATTTTACCTTTTGCCCTTGGACTTTATTGCTGCCACCACCAAGCATCTAACAAATACACAACAGGGAAAGAGCCCGCTTGGAAACGTCTTTCCGCCCCAGATCCTCCCCAAACCCTACACCCTCTTTCCTGGGGAAGGCTCAATAAAAATCCTCACCAATTTGCATAGGTGAACACAGACTCAAACCCTTGGATCTTAAGAACAATGAAAAAGCAATCAGGTTCTTAAAAGAAGAATTTTAATTGAAGGAAAAGTCAAAGAATCACCTCTGTAAAATCAGGATGGTAAATACCTTACAGGGTAATCAGATTCAAAACATAGAGAATCCCTCTAGGCAAAACCTTAAGTTACAAAAAGACACAAAAACAGGAATATACATTCCATTCAGCACAGCTTATTTTATCAGCCATTTAAACAAAACAGAATCTAACGCATATCTAGCTAGATTACTTACTAAGTTCTAAGACTCCATTCCTTTTCTGTTCCTGACAGAACAACACACAGACAGAGAGAACCTTTGTTTCTCCCCCCTCCAGCTTTGAAAGTATCTTGTCTCCTCATTGGTCATTTTGGTCAGGTGCCAGCGAGGTTATTCTAGCTTCTTAACCCTTTACAGGTGAAAGAGTTTTTCCTCTGTTCAGGAGGAATTTTAAAGGTGTTTACCCTTCCCTTTATATTTATGACAGGGCTCCATTCCCGCAGACCGAAAGGGAAGACGAAGCGCGTAGTACAAAAAACACTGAAAGACGGCGCCCAACGTGGACGGAAGCAAAGGGAATGCTAGGATGCAAACCGATGCATCATGAGGTGTTGGGACAGGACTCAGAATGCCCCACACTCCCCACCCCCTTCCCACAAGCCACAGAGCCAGAATGGGAAGAGGTGCTCTGCATGATAGCTGCCCATAATGCACCATTCTCAATGCCTCTGCAAGTGCCGCAAATGTGGCCACGCCAGTGCGCTTGCAGCTATCAGTGTGGACAGACTGCAGCGCTTTCCGCACTGCTCTTTATGAAGGTGGGTTTAACTCACAGCGCTCTACATCTGCAAGTGTAGCCATGCCCTAAGAGTAAAGTGTGTATGTTTAAGAAGTTACTTTGCAAATCCTGTGGTTCCTCCCTTTAACTGCTCTGTGGTCCCTCAGGGGCTAAACTGAAAAGAGAAGTAAACAGAGATGAAGGGGGAATCTGGGAAAATGTGGAAAGTGCCTGGAGAGGCTTGGGATGTCCCAGCACTGGCTTTAGTTGCAGTCTCAAAGACAGACAGTCCCAGTTGTCCCCCTCCCATCTCCTCATCTGGTCTGTCTCTCTCCAGCATCCTGGCCTCCTGTACCAATCTAACTCCCCAGGCTCCTCATCCATTCGCAATCTGCAGCCCCAGGTCCTGCTTTCAATCTCTTTGCCCAGCCAGTCCCAGTTCTCCAGAATCCCAGCTCTTCATCAGATCCATCTGCCATTCCCCCTCACCTCCTTTCTGCTCATGGTATATGGAGGTACCAATGACATAGGGAAGGATAGGAGAGAGGTCTTGGAGGCCAAAGTTAGGTTGCTGGGGAAGAGATTGAAGTCCAGGACCTCCATGATAGCTTTCTCTGAAATGCTATCAGTTCCACACGCAGGGCCAGCTAGACAGGCAGAACTGCAGGTTCTCAATGCATGGGTGAGACAATGATGTAGGGAGGAGAAGTTTCGATTTATTAGGAACTGAGGAATCTTCTGGGAAAGGGGGAGCCTAAACAGCCTATAGCGGTGGGGATATACTACAGATCACCTAACCAGGATGGTGATAGTGACCGTGAAATGCTCAGTGAGATTAGAAAGGCTACAAAAATAAAAAACTCAATAATAATGGGGCATTTCAACTATACTGACGGGATACATGTCACCTCAGGACTGGATGCAGAGAGAGTTTCTTGACACCTTAAATGACTGCTTCTTGGAGCAGCTAGTCTTGGAACCCACAAAAAGAGAGGCAATTCTTGATTTAGTCCTAAGTGGAGCACAGGATCTGGTCCAAGAGGTGAATATAGCTGAACCGCTTGGTAATAGAGACCACAATATAATTAGAGTTAACATCCTCGTTGCAGGGAAAACACCACAGCAGCCCAACAGAATAGCACGTAATTTTGAAAAGGGGAACTACACAAAAATGAGGAAGTTAGTTAAACAGAAATTAAAAGGTACAGTGCCAAAAGTGAAATCCCTGCAAGCTGCATGGAAACTTTTTAAAGACCCCATAATAGAGGCTCAACTTAAATGTATACCCCAAATTAAAAAACATTTAGGAACAAAGGAGCATAAACTTTGGCAAATTAAGTGTAAAACTATAATGAGGAAGGCCAAGAAAGAATTTGAAGAACAGCTAGCCAAAGACTCAAAAAGTAACAGCAATTTTTTTTTAAAGTACATCAGAACCAGGAAGTCTGCTAAACCACTAATGGGGCCATGGACAATCGAGATGCAAAAGGAGCACTCAAGGACCATAAGGCCATTGCAGAGAAATGGAATTAATTCTTTGTATCGGTCTTCATGGCTAAGGATGTGCGGGAGATTCCCAAACCTGAGCCATTCTTTATGGTGACATATCTGAGGAACTCTCCCAGATTGAGATGTCATTAGAGGAGGTTTTGGAACAAATTGATAAATTATACTGTAATAAGTCACCAGGACCAGATGTTATTCACCCAAGAGTTCTGAAGGAACTCAAATGTGAAATTACAGAATACTAACTGTGGGAGATTAAATCAGCTTCTGTACCAGATGACTGGAGGATAGCTAATGTGATGCCAATTTTTAAAAAAGCTCCAGAGGTGATCCTGGCAATTATAGGTTGGGAAGCCAAACTTGAGTACCAGGCAAACTGGTTGAAACTATAGTAAAGAACAGAATTATCAGATACATAGATGAACATGATTTGTTGGGGAAGAGTCAACATGTTTTTTGTAAAGGGAAATCATGCCTCACTAATCTACTAGTATTCTCTGAGGGGGTCAACAAGCATGTGGACAAGGGTGATCCAGTGGATATAGCATACTTATATTTTCAGAAAGTCTTTGACAAGGACCCTCACCAAAGGCTCTTAAGCAAAATTAGCTGTTATGGGATAAGAGGGAAGGTCCTTTCATGGATCGGTAATTGGTAAAAGGATAGGAAACAAAGGATAGGAATAAATGGTCAGTTTTCAGAATGGAGAGAGGTAAATAGCGGTGTCCCCCAGGGGTCTGTTCTGGGACCAGTCCTATTCAACATATTCATAAATGAACTGGAAAAAGGGGGTAAACAGTGAGGTGGCAAAATTCGCAGATGATACAAAACTACTCAAGAAAGTTAAGTCCAAAGCAGACTGTGAAGAGCAACAAAGCGATCTCACAAAACTGGGTGACTGGTCTACAAAAATGGCAGATGAAATTCAGTGTTGATAAATGCAAAGTAATGCACTTTAGAAAACATAATCCCAACTATACATATAAAATGATGGGGTCTAAATTAGCTGTTTCCACTCAAGAGAGAGATCTTGGAGTCATTGTGGATAGTTCTCTGAAAACATCCACTCAATGTTCAGCGGCAGTCAAAAAAGAGAACAGAATGTTGGGAACCATTAAGAAGTGGCTAGATAATAAGACAGAAAATATCATATTGCCTCTATATAAATCTATGTTACACTCACATCTTGAATACTGCATGCAGATGTGGTCACCCCATCTCAAAAAATATATATTGGAATTGGAAAAGACACAGAAAAGGGCAATAAAAATGATTAAGGGTATGCAAGAGCTTCCATATGAGGAGCAATTAATAAGACTGGGACTTTTCAGCTGTGAAAATAGATGACTAAGGGGGGCTATGATAGAGGTCTATAAAATCATGACTGGTGTGGAGCAAGTAAATAAGGAAGTGTAATTTACTCTTTCTCATAACACGAGAACAAGGGGTCACCGACTGAAATTAAAAGGCAGCAGGTTTAAAACAAACAAAAGGAAGTATTTCTTCACACCAATGTAGCCAGACAGCCAGTCCCCCCCCCTCTCAGACCAGCATTGCTGGAAACACAGGAGGAAGCCGGAACAGGGCATTTACAATATATTCCAGCACAGCCTTTGAAGCTGTGAAAAGCACAGGTGTGCTGCTACAATGTGCCTCTGGGAACAGATACAACGATTAAGCTCACAGCAGGCAGAGGCCCTGTGACAGACATGGCTCTTAGCCCCTACTAAATAGCGTGATGCACACACACCAACATCCTAGGTGGAAAAATATTTACCCTGATAAAAGAAATGTCCAGTAGTCGAAAGTTATTGTTTCTCTCCCTTGCAAGTGTAAACTACTCTTGCGAAAGCTGGCGTCACCCAGACAGACCAGCCTCAATTTGGCATAAGAAAGGAGAAAGAGAATAAAGGAGTACAGAGGTATAAGTAGGGGACCTACAGCACCATGATTTTTGAGTGCTTTTCACTATCTATCTGCTGGTCAGATAAGTGACAGCCTCCCAAGGCTTCTGCAGCTAAGAGGGTCCCTAAGCCTTGTCCCTTATTCGTCTTTCCGCGGAATTGAGTGACCGATCCTGGCTTGGCACCGCTGGAATCGAGAGATGCAAGGAGGGTAAGAAGCACCAAACACCTGATCTCCTATCTTTAGTGTACACATATTTTGAAATAGAGCTCTATACTTTGTTTTCTTTCTTTGGGATTGTGGCTTCAGTTTTGTAACTTGTTTGTGTGTGTAACATCTCTACATTTAAATAAGTAGGCACTAGCAATTTTGTAACCACATGATTAGAATCTAGCTTAATAAAGTTTGGTAACCATTTGTGCATAAGCCTGACTTGTTTTCTCTGGTTTACTGTAAAGCAGCCGACACAATTAAAGAACCTCAGCCGTTTTGGCTCTAAAGCCTGGCCATTAGGTGAGAGTACTAAGAGCCTAGCGTTGAGTTGTGCCGCCTCCACGGGGCAAACTCTTGGGGCACCTGTCAGTCAATCCTGGCTGCCCGCTGCGAAGGAGCTCTGAGCTCGAGCAGTTAAAGTCACGGGTGTGGAGAGGCTCTTAGTGCTGGCATTGGGGCACCTGTCAGTCAGTATTGACTGCCCGCTGCGAAGGAGCTCTGAGCTCTAGCAGTTAAAGTCACGGGTGGTTAGGACCTTGGGGTATCCGTCAGCCTAGCCCGGGCTGCCCGCCGCGAAGGGACAGTGCGTCCTAGCGGTTAAAGTCACGGATGGTATAAACGGGCATAGCTGGCACCTCACCAAACATCCTTGGCTGTCGGCTAACAACCATGCACAGTCAACCTGTGGAACTCTTTGCCAGAGGATGTTATGAAGGTCAAGACTATAGCAGGGTTCAAAAAATGACTAGATAAATTCATGGAGGATAGGTCTACCAATGGCTATTAGCCAGGATTGGCAGGGATGGTGTCCTTAGTCTCTGTTTGCCAGAAGCTGGAAATGGGCAAGAGAGGATGGATCACTTGATGATTACCTGTTCTGTTCATTCCCTCTGAAGCACTTGGCACTGGCCGTTGTCCAAAGATAGGCTACTGGGCTAGATCAACCTTTGGTCTGACCCACTATGGCCGTTGTTATGTTCTTCCACCCACCCCACTGGTTCTCACTCCTCGCTGCTCTCTGGCTGCAAGTCTCCTTGCTCACTCAGGTCTACTCTCTGCCCTCCCCTCAACTCCAAATGCCAGTTTCTTTCACCTCCTGCCAGCTTCCAGCATCCCTTAGGCTTTTTCTCCCTACCTACTCACCCCTGTCCCCTAGTCTCTGCATTTGAATCTAGTACTTCCTTGTCCGGGCCCAGTGGGATGGGGGAGGTGGGTAACTGAGAGCACAGGAGAGACAGGCTCTCTGCTCTCAGTTCAGGTATCTGGACCCAGCACAGACCGCAGCAGCTGAGAGCTGCAATTGTAGGGAAAGTCCTGCTCAGCCCCAGGCTGGAGCATGCCAGTGCAGACACAATTGCCAGGGTGAATGGAGCTGCTAACCTCAAAGAAGCCTCTATTGGGTCTGTGTGAACTCTGACTTTTCAAAGACTTCTCATTTGGTCACTTTAGGTAGATTGTCGGAGACAGCAAAAGCCGCATCCCTGGCAGAAAGGCCACCTCCTTGGGAAATTTCAAGTCCCTGTTCCAAAGCCTGGGGGCACTGGAGCTTTTCAAAGAAAATGTCATCAGAAGTGTTTAGCATTGGTAAGCACTGTCTACATAGACTAAGGCCAGAAGGGACCACTGTGGTCATCTTGTCCCCGCCTATAACAGACCCATAACATCTGGCCTAGCCTCATTCTCACTAACAGCTGAATGACTTTGACTGAATGTTTCAGGAAATATTCAGCCTCAAGGCAGACACCCAGCATGGGAAATTTCAGCCCAGCCAGTTACAGTTTGACAATGTTATAAGCAACTGAAAACAAAGGCGTATCGTGGGAAGCACTGGGCAACCTTAATAACAGGCAGTGCTGGCAGCGCCCCCTATAATGTGAGGCACTCACAGCTGGGCTGGAGCAATGGGATGTCAATCAGGGCCAGCAAAGGTCAGGATGTCAGAAATCCTCCTGATTTGAATTCACACGCCAGAAATCTTCTTTGCAGCGCTCCACAGCTCCTCCCCGACTTCAAAAACAACTTTTGACAACTAGCTCCAGGGTCTGACCCCTCCAGGTGCTTGGCTCAAAGGGCTGAGCAAGCTAATCCCCATGGGGTGCAATGGAAGTCGGGGCGCTGAACACCTGCCATGACTCGGCCTTTGGTATGTCATACAGCCAGTCGGTGGAAACCCTACCACACTCTGCCAGTTCAGCCCGGCCACAAGCAGGGGTGACCCCTGTTAACTGCTAGTAGATTGGCCACTGCTTACACCTGGGTTGAAGTTGGTCTTTTATGTTAGCTCTGTTTTCTTTGTACCAGCTTGTGCCATCAGATTTTTTGCTGCCTGCCCAAGGTAAATAAGATGCGAGAGCAGAATCATGTCCAGAGTCCAAAAAACAGCAATTAATCCAGAAACAATAAATTAATTATAAAATGCTGTTAATACCTGGAGTGACCCCACCAGGAAGCCAAATAGCCTGAAGACAAACCACGGAGCAGGTACTTTAGGAACGATTCTTTAGAGTTGGTATTCTAAAGGCTGGTGCCGGTGTCAGGAAGGGCAGGGCGGGTCACTTCTCTCCACAACCTGCCTAAACACCCACTGTAACCCCTTTGGGGTTTAGAGAGCATGGCCCCTTTAAATCTTTTCCCAGGGGACGGGGAGTTGATTGTTCTATGAGGAGAAAGTCCTGTTGGGAGGGCAGGGGAGCGGGGAGTGGGGAAGAGCATGACAGGGTATTTAAGCCCTCCTGTTGGTGTCGCAACTTTTTGTTAAAAACGGGCAAATTGTCACGTATTTTCTGTCTCCCCCCAGTCGGTACTGGTGGGTCCCGCTGCTGGCTGGATCCCTGCTTGCCAGCCGCCTGCCCACCAGCATTGAGTGGGGGAACCCAGTGCCTGACAATGGGGGTGGGTGTGCAAAGCTGGTGGCAGGGTGTTCCCCCTCTCGCTGTCCTCTCCCTGCTTTGCCCCTTCACCTTGACCCCAGCCCCGCTGCTCCTCCATATCTGCACCAGCGCGGAGTGTCCCGCTCCCAGCACTGTGCGGAGAACCAGCCCCTGGTCGGAGTGCTCAGCTCACCAACAGCCGGGCCAGCAGGCTACTTCTTTCCCCCACTGCCTCTGGCTGGGCTGGCCCCGCAGGAAAGCTCAAGACCCTCGGCTTGGGGTGTTGGCCAGGAGGAGCCAAGCCCTGCATGTGCCAAAGCCCCAGGCAGCCGTGGCACAGGGAAGCCTTTCTGCCCCTCAGCTATGCTCTGGAGCGGCGGCGGGGGAGGGAAGCGATTTCCAGCCTGTTTGCATCCCGACCCTGCAGACTCCACAGCAGTTCCCCGGACAGAGGCCTAGCACCCTCTGCACCCACCCCCACCCCGGAGCACAGGGTTTGGTCCGTCCCCTAGGCACCCTCCCCTGCTGAGCCACCTCACTGGCCAGGTTCACTCAAGCCCCTGCAGTCAGGTTCCCTGGGCACAATGCATCCGTTGGGCTTAACCCCTTCCTGCTTGCGCTGTAGCCAGGGGTCAGGAGGCAGCTGGGTTATATCGGTGGCCACCAGCACCCTGGAGGTGTTAGCTGCCTTTCGACACTGTGTGGGCAGGAAGGAGCAAGGTGCTTCCAGCCACGGGCAGGGGGAGAGGAGGAAGAGATGAGCTCTGCAAAGACGTGGGCCAGGTCATCCCTCCCCACCCCCCACCCCCGCTGTGGCTGGAAGCAGCTCCCATCCCTTGCCTCCTGCACAGTGCGGAAAGGCTGTTGCTGGCCACATTCTGGTGTGAACCCTGGCAGAAATCTGGGGTGGGGGGGCATGTGAACTTGATTGCCACCCCCCCCACACACACACAGGTTGTCTTTGGAAGATGTGGTACCAGGTACCAGGAGAGGCGGGTCCAGCCCAGGGCCCAGCCAGGCATGGAGAGTGGAGAGCGCCAGGCAGGGAGGGTCAAGCCTCTCGGTCAACCTGTGAAGCCCTGTGTCAGAGAGGTGCACGGGACTGTGTGTGTGTCACCTCTCTCCATGTGAACCCTAAAGTCTAAAAGATAAGAAGGGAAATAAAAGGAATCCAACTACTCAGTGTTTCTTTTTAACAGGGGCTCAGTCAACTTGATGTTAATTTTAACATTTGTACTGCATCGTTCTGATTGATTGCAGCTGAACTTGCTTGAATACGAGTAATTTTACCAGGTGTCCCGTATTCAGCATAGGGAAATATGGTCACCCTAAATAAGAGGGAGACTGTTAGCTTGTTACGTGGGGAGGCTGTCACTCTGTGTGGCTTTGCAGAGAGTGACAGAAGAGGGCACCAGAGAGGTTCGTTGAGGAAACTTGACTGGCACTGAACACAATCTGGAGCACCCAAGATGCACCACTGGACTGGAACTTTGCTCAAGACTCCTGAACTCTGTGTGTAGACACATTACTCGGTGTCAGCCCTTTCAGACTGTGCTACCACTGGGCCTGTGGGGCCTGGTGTTGAATGTAACCCTGTTTTTGACCGTTCCCCCTAGCTTTCCCCCTGTTGTTTTTCTCCTTTCATCCCTCTCTAAATAAATATTTCCCTTTCCTGTATTCATTGTACTCTTCTGGTTCACACTGGGGACAGGTGTCTCTGGGGTGGAAGGGGCTTTCCCTGATGCATTCCTGCACGTGCCTTTTCTTGGCCAGAGCTACCTGCAGAGCAGACTCTATGTTGGCCACGAGGGCGCCAAAGTTACACAACCACAAAAACAGGAGAGAAATTTCTCTCTAAAGATCAAAAAATAACAAAGAAGGAAGAACCCAGAACCACTGGAACTACAACCAAAAGGCTAGAAATCCCCTTGAAAAGGAACTAACGATGAGTTTATATAAAGCAGGAGGGGCAGGGTAATTGGTGGTTGAAGGCAGGAGGGCACTGTCTGTCCCTTATTTCTCTGATGCTCCCACCTGGGAACTGTTCTTAAACATTTACAAATATTCCTTTTCTCTCTCTTGGTGCTTCTGAGTGCACGCCAGAAGCACTTCAACTCAGAAATGGGCATCTGGCTGAAACACCTTTTGGGTAGCGGCCATTAGATCAATAAATCAGACATTGTTCTTCAATGGAGGGAAGGGATCTTCTTATGGAGCATGAGAGACTATTACTGGTATTGAAAAGGCTGCACATTTGCTTCATTTACTTCAAGGAGCAACATGCCCTATATCTGGCCACTACCCTACATTTAGCTATATGCAGGACTAAGCTCTTATAATGACAAGCACGGGGGTGACTGGCCCCTTTAAAAAGAAGCTGTGCCCAGTGCCACTGTGACTGAACCTGCTGCCCAACTGGGCTTAAAGAAAGGCACCTGAGGAAGTGGTGGCAGAGAGTTAGAGGCTCCTACAGATGAGTTTGATACCCCAGGGGAACAAAACTTCAGCCAGGTAGGGCTGGAAATGGCCTCCTAAAAAGAACAAGGGGCCAGGAAGAAGAGAAACTTTGGCTTTCTTCCTTGATGGCCGCTAGCCTGTGTAGGTTTTTATACCATGCTAATCACCACAGTGTCTGAGCACCTTCCAGTAGTGCATTAAGGACCGTAACCACACGTGTGTCGAGTTGGGGTAGTGCCTTGTTTAAAAATAGAAAATACTTGTAGCTATCCATTGATATGAGAAAAGGTTGCTTTCTTCAGTGTTGATTGGACGGTTGCGGGTTTGAAGAAGGAAGGGCAGACTCGGCTCTCAGACCCAGCAGGGTTGAACACTCAGCATATAGGGACAGTTGATATAAGAAGTGCTTGTTGCACAGCCAACAATCCAGAATCTTGCTAAAGTTCTAAGTTCTGCATATTGATCACCCACACAGAGAGAAGCAACACGAAAATCATTCCGGTTGCAAAGTCAAGCACTCAAAAGTTGGGAAATGCCAGACACAAGGCGGCCACTGCAGCAGGTGACTTTAACAGTCCAGTCATGCAAGTCATGCCCCCAGGTTTCAATAATACCAACTCTATCAAATGTAGTTATCAATGAGAACGTTTAGTTCCTCCTGCTTCTTACCCAGTCTCCTAGCAATGGTGCATAAACAATTCAGTTTCTTCTCTTCACATTTCTTTACCACCTCTAGTCAATATCTTCCCAACACCCTGAGTTAGAACCCCATTTGACAGCTTAGTACCCTCCCTTTGTACTGTTAGAGGAATGTCCTCCTAGCTGCGTCACTAGTCTCCAAACCGTGAGATTATCCCCCACTTCTGAGATGCAGCCTGCCCCATTGGTACAGCCCCTCTCTCACTGGAACATGTCACTATAGCCCTGAGGCTGCAGTACAACCCTGGAGCAGCTTAGCTCCACTCGCCGGCTTGTGGTGGAGGAACCCATTCCCTGAGAGTTTCTGTGAGCCAAGCCCTGCGGGGATGGGGGAGGGAAGGTTGGCTCATCACAGGCTCAATACACTCTGAAAGGGGCCTAAGAGAGCAATGCTCATCAATGATATTTGGCCATCACCCCACAACAGTGCTAACAGCATTCCGAGGTTGAGTGTCATGCATGCTGTGTACAGTACACCATAGCATTTCACTGAGAGCAAGGATGGGTTATCTGTAGCCAGGGAGAAATTCACAGGGTCAGACGCTTCCCTCCATTGGCAGTGTAGGGGGAGAAAGACAACGACTCTGCATCTGCAGTAGCACGGGATTGCTGGCTTTGCAGCATGCTCTGTAACGGGACTCTCCACTCACCGCTCGTCAGGCACCTCGCCCTGGCCGTTCCGGTGAATCATGTTCTGGTGAATTTACTTCCCACCTGCCAGCCATCCAAACTGCATTTGCTGAGATGATCTTCCTCTCCTGGTGCTGTCTTCCCCACTTTCCCAAGTCTGGCTCTGGCTGCCCTTTTTCCATGTCCAGTTTGGACTTCTCCTTCTTACCTCCAAACCTCCCTATGCAAACATCTCCCTGTGTAAAAATATCTCAACCTCAGTCATCTGCTCCTCCCTTCCCACTCCCACCTTACAGACACTTCTTCCTGCAGCATCCTGCTGCTACTGGAAAGGACCCAGCAACCTCCGCTCAGGCTCCCCTTTCTATTCATTCCATCAGACTCACCCGGTATCTCTCCTACACTCCTAGAGTGACCCCTTTAGCTTGAGTGAGAGGGGCTTGTGCTGATGGACCCTGGTTCAATCCACACCAATGCCTGTGGTGTCTGTATGTGGCCAGGGTTTTACTTACCTATCACTGTAGGTTGTTCAGCCCATTCCCAGCCATCTGTGGTACATGTTTTGCTTCTTGCCATCTCTGTGATGTCGGTCCTTCATCTGTACAAGGACACGGCATATCAAGGCCAATCCAGCAGCTCCCATCCGGTCTTCACCTCCATGATAGACAGCGCATCCCAGCCTGACCACAGAAAGACAGGGTGGTGTTCTTCAGGGGAACCTGCTGGAGCTCCAGTCTCCCCTGATCCACCTCACTCCACACACTAAGGGTTTTCAGAAGATACTGCTAATCTCAGCTAAACAAAGCAGCTAAAATGAGGTCACTGTGGGTGGATTTACTGAATAGACTGGTTCTAAGGGAAGAGGAGATTCCTTCTCTGCTCTCATGAGATTCCCAAAGGAAAAGTATCTGATGACAGGGTGGGGACAATACAAGCCCTCAGCCCCTGGAAAGGCAGGAAATCAGGACTCTGGGAGTTAAGGCTTGTCTCTGTCCTGCTGGGGGGAGCAGAGCTGGAGACCAGAAAGGGCACTGGTGTAATTGTATGAAAGACAGTGACCTCTACCTGCAAAGGTGGCTGAAGCTTCTTGCAAGCAATAGAGTCCAGGATCCTTACGCCTCCTTTGGCGATGCTTTTCCTAGGAATAAAATCAACACAGTACAATGAGAACAACGTCTGAGTCCCAGGGCTGGGATCCAGGGATAAGGGCTGCTCTCAGCCAGGCTGCGTACCAGGAACTGGATCTTTGTCCCAAGAGCTGCAATCACCCAGATGAGTGAGTAGTTCCTACCTCTGTGAGGGGGGTGTGGTTTTCCGGCTAAGCATCACTGAGAGCCAGCTCCTCTCAGTTTGACAGGATGAGGTCATTGCTCCGCAAGCTGGATTGATGCATTGATGTAGGAGGCATGGACAGATCCCAAAGCCTGGAAGACAGAGAAGGGAGGAAGCCCCTGCTCATTTACCGTTCAGGGAAGGGAGAGGAGAATGAAGGGGGGAAGTGAAGCTGCCCTGTGGGGAGGGCACTAGAGTAGAACCCAGTCCCGTTCCCAGATCCACCCCATGTTTGTAGGTGTGACCTTTGAGAGGTCCATCACCTTCATTCCCTGTCTGTAAAATAGAGATAATAGTTTCTTCCACAAACACACAGGAGGTAAGGGGAGGACAGTCCCATTATCTGCATGGGGCTCAGGCAGTCTGTGCACAGATTGTTCCAGAGTGAGGGGAGAGACCCAGATTTTGCTCCCTACAAGCAGGAGAGGAGATGGGATCAGAAGACCAAGGAAGGGGGATGGGGTAGGAACTGCTGCCACAGATGGGGCTTATGGATTTGGTCAGTGCCAGACCCTTGGTACCTCCTTTCAGTAAATGGTTTCCCGACTGAGAAGACTGGCCCCTCCTGTCATCGGCAGTCCACATACTATTTGAAGACCTTCCTAGTGTCCTCGAATGCCCCCTTAGTTCTTCTTGAATGTGATAGATTCATTGAATCAGATTGCTAGCCAGGAATTTCGGAGAGGCCATTGCTGTGTACCATGAAATCAGGGGGAAATCTATAGTTAGCCAAAAAAAAAAAAAGGTGTCATTGGCAAATTTGGAGCTGATCTGTCCTTTCAGCTGAAGGTACACAGTCACAGGGGGATGAAGTGTGCCATCTTGGTTAGTCAGTTCCACCATGTGGCCATTTGATTCAGGGAGTTCTACAATGAAATCCCTGGCAATGGCTGCCCATGGCCGGGGCAGGGTCTCCAGAGGCATAGGGTGCCAAGAATTTTGGTGTGTGGTGCCTTGGTAAGAGCTCAGAAGTCACTAGTCAACATGTCTGAATTTCAGCCCACATCCAGCACCACCAAACGAAGCAGGAGGTTAGGCAGGACATTTTGAAGCACCCAAAGTGCCCTGTTGGGAGGTGTCCTGTTTCAGATGTAGGACCTTCAGCGGGGGACATCCTGGCAGAACATACAGGCAGTCCTCAGTAAATGTTATTGGGTCCCACATGGAATGTTGTTTCTCATTCCCTGTGCAGCAGGTCATCCTAGGAAGCTGATTTAATAAGCATGATTGAGGTATGGCAACATTAAGCACGTTGCGGGGCTTGAGGAGGAAGGGCTGTTCCTGACTAGCTTTCTCCCTTCTTGGTTATATTCTCCATTAGGGGATAAGGTCATTCTTAGTTCCAGTTGGGCAGTTAAGTAATCTTGAAATTGAAGCAGGAAAAGAATATGGTCTAGCTGAATTGTCCCGGATTCAGTGCTTTGGCTTTGCGCAGATACTGGAGGCTTTTGTGTACAACCTTGTGCTGGGTATCGAGGCCCCTTCAGCTACTCACACCAATCTTCAAATAAGGATTTAATCAGAACCTACTAATTATCAAGGGACTCCTATAGTTTTTGTCTGTGGGGTGAGCCTCCAGGAGCGGTATGCACAGGAGTGCAGCAGGTGCTGGGAGCCATGCCCCAGAGAGCATGGCCCTGATTGATATATCAGATGTGTCAACTTCTATGATGAATGCTCCAGTTGGATTGGGGTGCACCAGAACAGGTGCAGCGGTGAAATCAATTTTGAGCTGTTTGAGGGCTTGTTGGGCCTTGGGTGACCAAACAAATTGGACAGTCTTGTGGAGGAGAGCTATCATGGGGGTTATTTCTACTGAGAACCCTGGGCCGAAGCAGCAGTACAATTGGTAAAGACTAGGAAGCACTGCTCTTTTTGAGTACTTCAAGCTTCCTCCCAGTTGTGGATGGCTTTCACCTTATTTGCATCAATCTTAATGCCTTCTGGGGAGAGGATGTACCCCAAAAACTCCATGGAGAGTTGGCTAGAGGTACACTTTTCCAATTTTGTATAGAGACCATGCTGCCGCAACCTCTCTGGGGTCTGTTGTGGGGCACATGCTGCTCTGGGTTCTCCAAAAAGAGAAGTATGTCATCTAAATAGATGACAATGTATTGATCCAGAATGTCCCCAAATACATCACTGAAGAAGTGTTGCAAGGTCAATCCAAATGGCATTACCAGACAATTAAAGTGTCTATAAAATGTATTGAAATCTCTCTTCCATTTGTCCACCGCCCAAATGAGTGTTAGATTGTAAGTCCTTGGAAGTCTACTCTGATGAATGCCCGTACAGGTTTCATGTGATCCAAAAATTCTGGGATTAAGGATAGGGGATAATGGTTCCAAACTTTCACTTTGTTCAGGGGCTGGTATTCTACAGAGAGGCATAGAGTCCCTCGTTTCTTCTTTCCAAAGAGGGCCAGGGCCTCTGTGGGAAATGCTTAATAGAAAATAAACCCTTTGGATCCGTTTTCATGATTTTACACAGGGAGAGCCACTAGTTCTGGTTCGGACATTGCATAAATACAGCCAAAGGCAACTTTCGGGCAAGGTTTAGGTCAATAGGGCAGTCATAGTCTTGGTGCAGAGGTAATGTGTCCTCCTTTCTTTCGAAGATGTCCACATAATCCTGGTATTTATCAGGAATGTCGGGTGTCAGAGCCAAGAATGGTGGAGTAGGTCCAGGGGCAGAGGCTGGTTAAGGAAACCCCTACATTTTCAGTCACCTCCATTGAGCCATTCCGGCAGGGGCAGCACAGGGCCAGGCTCAGGTAGCAAGGCCTTGAGTCAGATCTGGTATCCCCATTTACGTACAGGCCACTTACTTCTGGAAAGCCTGCTTTTCTGCAAACAGTCGCACCACCTGATGTCACATGTTGCATCTGATAATTAGGTCTAGTGGTTGGAGCTGAGGTCACAGCTAGACATAGGATTGCACCTAGGCTAAGAGTGGTGCTAGAATCAAGATCCAGGAAGATGCCGGAGATGATGATGTGATCAGAGTCTGTAGACAAACCAGAATCAGAACTGGAGCCAGAGTCCAAGTACTGGCCAAGGGTTGAAGCCGGGTGATCAGAGTCCAAAGATAAGCCAAGTCGATATCAAGCCAGAGTCCAGATTCAGGCGGAAGGTTGAAACCGGGTAGTCAGAGTCCGAGGGCTTGGGGAGGATCAGGAGGAGGAGGCAAGGCTGGAGCGGGTCAGTTGTGGGGCTGGAGCAAGGCTAGAATACAGCAAGGATAATGCTGAGCCAGAGTTGGTAGCCAATGTCGAGAGCCATGGGTCATGCCGAAGTCAGCAGCAAGAGACCGGAGCCGAGGGTCAAGACAGTCAATAGCCGGGAACCGGAGGGTAGGGCAGGGCGGTGCATGCAGGCAGAAACCAGGAACAACATGGGGACTGTCTCAGCAGCAGGGCAGGGGTCTGCCTTGTTGTCCAGATGACTTGAGGGTACTCCCAGGCACTGCCCACCCAGAGCCCTAGACACCTGGGTTCAAGTCCCAAGCATCCTCATCTAGGGACTCTCTTCCGAGGAATAAAAGAAGGACAGCAGGATGACAAAGATGTCTCTGTCCTTGGGCTGGGATCCAGGCCAAGGGGAGCTCCCACCAAGGCGAGGTGTCATGGCCTCCTCACCATGCCTTGCTCCTGTTCATTTCATACTCAGAGACCCCCTAGCAGGAGGGAAGAATAAAGGGAAGAAAGAGAAGCTGCCCCTGGGGGGAAGGCACTAGCCTGGGACCCAGTCCAGTTCCCAGAGCTACACCCAGGATTGTGTGACCAGGCACCACAGCCCTTCCTCTGTGTCTTTGTCCCCACTTGTCAGATGGGGAGGATCCTTCACTTCCCAGGGTGCTTGGGGGGAGTTTCATTCCTGGCTGGGAAGAGTTCAGATACAATGTGGGTGGACTGGGCCCCCGGTGCAGGGTGCATCGGACATTCACTAGCTCAAAGGTGACACGGGCCAGGGGAACCTCTGAGCAGTGAGCACAGGGGAGGGGTTCCACATCAGGCCACCACTCCCAGACTGCAGTGGTTACTGATGATAAACCATGGTTCTACCGATGTTCTCATTTGTAGTTGTCCTGGGCGGGGCCAGCACCATGGTGCTGAAAGCCTGATGCTTCATAAAGGCCTTTGGGCATGGGGCAGGAGGGTCGGGGAGGGCGTGTGGTGAGAGAGAGGTGGCATTCTAGGTTTGGCTCCCTGAGGGCAGATTCCTCCTGTGGCCCCTTGGTATGGAGGAGGGACTGAGGGGCCCTGCCACAGCAGCCCCGGGTCAGGAATTGTTTCAGATGTGACACTAGGCCATTCCCCCTGCTCTAATGCAGAGCTTTCAGAGCTCCACTGGGGGACATGGGCCTAACATGCAGGCCCTTCTGCATCAGGCTGGGCAGGGAGAGCTTGGCATGGGAAAAGGGGCAATGGCAGAGAGGCCAAGGCCAAGAAAAAAAGGATAGGGAGAACCTCATGCCCCAGACAAAGGGGATTTGGGAGCAGAGGGAAGGCCCCCCCCACCCAGAAGGGAGAGGGTTTCACTCAGTGCTGTCACCTCTATCTCCACTCCCACTAGCCCCTCTCCCCAATGTATAGTGAGACAGAGCAGTACCTGCAGCAGGGAGTGTGAGCTGCTCGACGTGTGAGGTGGGGGCCTTTTAAGGGTGTCCCATGGGATGTCCCATGCGCATGGAGTGCCTTGGGCACCTGGCACAATCACCGGATGTAAAATAGGTGGGCCATCACTTTGTCTGTAATATCCTCCTCCTGCAAGGGAACAAGGATTAGTCAGAGATTCAGACACTCCCGGCAACAAAGGGTAATAACGGCACCTGGAGACAGCTAAATTTCCACCCAGCTCCTCGCCACATCTGAGGGATGGATTCTCCCACCCAACCCCCGAGATGAAGTCTTGTCTCCTCTCTAGTGACCTCCAATCCCACTCCCCCAATTGCAGAATGAACTCCTTCCCCGTTCCTCTCAGTCCCCGCATTAGAGCTGTTCTACCTCCAAACCCATCTGGGGAACGAGCTCAGCTCCCCAGCATCCTCTCAACCAGCCCCTACCCCTCCAGCTATGGGTTTGGAAGGCTTCTGGCAGCAGGGAAGTTGGGTGAGAGGAAGTTGACATCTTTCCCCAAGTGACCCCTGGTCCTTACGGTGAAGCTGTGGACGGTAGCTCTGGTGAATGGGCCACATGGGTGGCTTCTGATGAGTGAATCCTCCAGTTCTCCCAGAGGAGGTCCAGCCTGGCCAGCAGCAGGGCAAACTTTCCCCGGCCCATGTGCTCCAGCCCAGCCTGGTTAGGAAGGTCATGCCTGACTAATCTAATCGCCTTCTATGATGAGATTACTGGTTCTGTGGATGAAGGGAAAGCAGTGGATGTATTGTATCTTGACTTTAGCAAAGCTTTTGACACGGTCTCCCACAGTATTCTTGTCAGCAAGTTAAGGAAGTATGGGCTGGATGAATGCACTATAAGGTGGGTAGAAAGTTGGCTAGATTGTCAGGCTCAACGGGTAGTGATCAATGGCTCCATGTCTAGTTGGCAGCCGGTGTCGAGTGGAGTGCCCCAGGGGTCGGTTCTGGGGCCGGTTTTGTTCAATATCTTCATAAATGATCTGGAGGATGGTGTGGATTGCACTCTCAGCAAATTTGCGGATGGTACTAAACTGGGAGGAGTGGTTGATATGCTGGAGGGCAGGGATAGGATACAGAGGGACCTAGACAAATTGGAGGATTGGGCCAAAAGAAATCTGATGAGGTTCAATAAGGATAAGTGCAGGGTCCTGCACTTAGGACGGAAGAACCCAATGCACAGCTACAGACTAGGGACCGAATGGCTAGGCAGCAGTTCTGCGGAAAAGGACCTAGGGGTGACAGTGGACGAGAAGCTGGATATGAGCCAGCAGTGTGCCCTGGTTGCCAAGAAGGCCAATGGCATTTTGGGATGTATAAGTAGGGGCATAGCGAGCTGATCGAGGGACGTAATCGTCTCCCTCTATTCGACATTGGTGAGGCCTCATCTGGAGTACAGTGTCCAGTTTTGGGCCCCACACTACAAGAAGGATGTGGATAAATTGGAGAGAGTCCAGCGAAGGGCAACAAAAATGATTAGGGGTCTGGAACGCATAAGTTATGAGGAGAGGCTGAGGGAACTGGGATTGTTTAGTCTGCAGAAGACAAGAATGAGGGGGGATTTGATAGCTGCTTTCAACTACCTGAGAGGTAGTTCCAGAGAGGATGGTTCTAGACTATTCTCAGTGGTGGAAGAGGACAGGAAAAGGGGTAATGGTCTCAAGTTTCAGTGGGGGAGGTTTAGGTTGGATATTAGGAAAAACTTTTTCACTAGGAGGGTGGTGAAACACTGGAATGCGTTGCTTAGGGAGGTGGTGGAATCTCCTTCCTTAGAAGTTTTTAAGGTCAGGCTTGACAAAGCCCTGGCTGGGATGATTTAATTGGGTATGGGTCCTGCTTTTGAGCAGGGGGTTGGACTAGATGACCTCCTGAGGTCCCTTCCAACCCTGATATTCTATGATTCTATGATTCATGGCACTTTCAATCCCTGGGCTCCAAGGCTGCCAGTGATGGGGCAGCTCTGGATGGTGGTTCAGATGACGTAGACACTAGACCACTAGGAACTGGCCTGAGACCCTGAGGGGAAGAAAGGCTCATAGAGGTCATAAGGGGCACTAGCACGAGCAATGGCAGCTTGTCCTGTTGATGTGATGCCTGTTATGAAATAGCCTTGCTGGAGAGCTGAGTCTGAACTGCTTTGATCTGCTGAGGGGACAAGCTGGCGCCTAACAATGGCACCTGCCGTGACTCATTCATCTCCTTCCTCCCAGGTCAGCAAATGGGGATGGGATGGCAGTGACCTTCTGTGGACTGGAGGTGAAAGGCCCTGGGTCCCTTCCAAAAGCTAGATTAATCCTCCTCTGGTTACCTCGTTCCCTATCAGCTGGCCGCCTTCCCCCATGATGGAGAAAGCTAGGACCAGCCCAGCCTGGCTGACATGTAGCCGTGGGTCGTGGATGGCCAGCAGAGCCACCTGCAGGAAGGATCTTCTCTGCCCTTCTGAGAAGATCCCTCCGAAGACCTAAAACCAACAGCACGAGCGCCATTGGCAATTGCCCAGAACCAGGCTCCAAATCCAGCTCGTGGCTCATGTGGAGAGTCGGAGTCCTGCTGCAGCCAAGCCAGCTAATTCCCACGAGGACCTTTGGGGTCCCATGGCCCAGGGAACCCCCTTCAGTGAGAGGTTGCAGGCACTGAGGCCTCTCATTGCTCTTTCTGGAGCAGGATTCAATGCAGGTGCCATGACATGCTGGGAATGCGTCCATGTGCATGAGCCTGGCGCGCTCTGGAACGTAGCTCACAAAGACCACACAGGACCCTCTACTGCGTCCAGCAGCGATATCTCCTGGAGCTCACATGCGAGAGGTATGGGCCTTTCAGAACTGCCTCCGTTCCCCACTCCCCACCCCACTGACATTTCCATGAGCCTTACGTATGGTGAAGTAATTCAGCCCAGGGTAGGAGCTCAGTGTCTCTGACCCAAGCCCCAGGGCAGGCGCAGATACTGCTTCCTGACTCATGATGGTGCTCAGCAAACTCCACACCCTTCTTGTTCTTCCACAGGGTGCAGGGAATCCAACAAGGTTCTGGTCACGCAATAGCTGGGTGTATCCTTCCCAACTCACTGACCCAGTGGCTCCCATCCCGGATACTCAGGTGTCAGCCAGGGAGTCACTGAGCGAAGCCGGATCCCTCGAGATACCATCCGCCATTAACTCAAGGTCCTAGAGGTTTCCTGTTTTGCCACTTATCAATGGATCCATGTAACACACACAAACCATGGCCGTTAGCAAAGCTCCAACCCAGGATCCTCAGCCTCTTGCAGCTGAACACTGTCAGCTGGAAATAAGGAGTAGGCTCTGGCCCTGTATCCAGGACACAGCCACTGCAGGGAGACACAGCTCCGCATTTGAGTTGCTGCAATGCACCAGCTGAGAGTCCTTACCTCCCCCACCTTGGCCATATTCCTGTAACCAAGGCGCTTGGTGATCTCGAGCCCCTCCCGGCACCACAGCTCCTTGGCATCTCTGATGTTCAGCCCTTGGAGAGAAAGACACGCAGGTTTGTGAGGTTTGCCATTCTGGTTTCAGTGCCTGTCTCCTTCTGTTCTCATTGCTGGGTACACACTGGCTGGGGCTTCGCAGCATCCATGCCCCCATGAAATCGCAGGGTCACCACCAGGTGGTTTAGAACCTGGAGGGGGATTTGTCCCATTCATCACAGAAATCAGGTGACCTTTACGGTCATTGTGGTGACTCAGGGGTAACTCAGCCACTCATCACTCATTTCACTCCAATAACCCTGAGCATAAACCCTAAACCTGCTACCTGTCTTGGTCATCTCTCCCATTGAAACCTGCGGAATCATTTGCTGACTCCTTTTAACCAATGGGGTTGAATTATGAAAATCACCTGCACAGAATTAGCATTGACTGGCTCAGTTAAATCTGATGTCACAGTGCACCTCTACCGGCAGCACCAATTAAATGGGCACAGTGCAGAAACCAAGCTTTGCTGGTGGTTTCTTTTTCTAGTTGTCACCAGAATCAACAAGGTTCTTCCCACTGATGCCTGCCTAGAAATTCCCTGAAATTTTGGAATCAATTGGACATAGTCTTCAAAAATTATTACATTACAGACAGACAAAGGAATGCCATCGAATTGAGCATTAGGCCTCACTGCACTCAGCCAACAATGACTTTAACTCCCTTTTAACTCAGTAATAACCCCCAGCTCACCCAATCAGCATGGAGACTCTCAGGGACTGGTGGCTGAGCATTCTCAACAGGTGGCCAAAAGACAGCCCTAGTCATGACAGGAGATCACTCTGGTGGAGATCTCGTCAGTGCACTATTCCAGCCCCACGTCTTTGTGAGGGCCTCCTACAATGACAGCTGGAGAACAGCCCCACCTGCCTCAGGAAGAAGAGCAGCAGAGAGAAATGGAACAAGAGAAGAGAAAAGAAAAGACAAGACAAGAGGAAGGGAGGAAAAGAGAAACAAAAATGGACAAATTCCAAACTCCTCAGTGAGTCAAAGATTCCAAGCTCAGAAAAATCAACTCTGACCATCTAGTCTATATAGAACTTCCCTTAAAGTAATTCCTGTTTGAATTAGAGCGCATATTTTAGAAAAAGAGCGAATCTTGATTTTAAAAATGCTAGTTGTGGAGGATCCATCACAACCCTGGGTGAATTACTTCAAATCCTGACTGTTAAAAATGTTCGCCTTATTTCCAGTCTGAATTTCTCTAGCTTCAACTCGCAGCCATTGCATCTTGTTATAACTTTGTCTGCTCAAGTGAAGAGCCCATTAGCAAACAGTTGTTCTCTTATGCTCATCTTTTAACTTCTCTTTGTTAAGCTAAATAGATTGAGCTCCTTGAACCTATCTTTATAAGGCATGTTTTCTAATCCTTTAATCTTTCTTGTGGTTCTTCTCTGAACTCTCTCAAATTAATCAGCATCTGTCTCAAATTGTGGACACCAGAACTGGACACAATATTCCAGTAGTGGTCGCACCAGTGCCCAGTACAGAAATACAGAACCTCTCTACTTCTACCGGAGATTCCGCTATGGATGGGTCCCAGGGTCGCATTTGCCCTTTTGGCCAAAGTGTCTCGGTGGGAGCTCATGGTCAATTGATCATCCACCATGACCCCAAGTCTTTTTCAGGGTCACTATTTCCCATGATAGAGTTCCCCCGGGACAGAGTCCCCCTCTTGTACATATAGCCTATATTTTTTGTTCCTAAAGGGAAACTTTACATTTGGATATACTAAAATGTACGTTATTTGCTTGTACTCAGGTAACTAAGCAATCGAGATGGCTCCAAATGAGTGACATGTCCTCTTCATTATTTACCACTCCCCCAATCTTTCTGTCATTAGCAGATTTTACAGTGATGATCGTATATTTGCTTCCAAGTCACTGATCAAAATTTTAGGTAGCGTACATCCAAGAACCAAACCCTGCAGGACCCTACTAAAAAGACACCCGCTCGATAATGATTCCTTATTAAAATTATATTTTGAGACCTATTAGGTAGCCCGTAACTAATGGGCGGAGTCCAAGTTGGGACATTTTTCTGACAACTTTACTTGTGTTTTTCAAGCCTAGAGCTCGGCTGGTAACGTATGGATCAGGCTGAACAGTTTCCAACCTTCACTGAGAATCTTACCTTCTACACAGGGGCTGTCTGCTTTCTGCAATATCAACACAGAAAGGAGAACATGGCCAAAGAAGCTCCTCCTTCACACTTAGGTGCGTGACCACAAATCCTCTCTTGGTCCTCAAGGAGAGACCGCAAGGAGGAGTCTTGCTGCAGCAGGCTACAGGGGTCTCCGAAGTTTCCCCTGCCCTGAACCCCTGTACTGCCTGGCTGATGTCAAGGGAGCTCTGTGAGGTCACAGCCTCCTCACTGCCTTTGCCCAGTAGGCTGAGTTCCTGCCAAAGGCCCTTGTGAAGTCACTGTCACACCCACCTCTCCCTTGCAGGGCTGATGTCTGCCCCGGACAGCCTGGTAGGATGTTTGAGCTGCTTCCCAGATCACCCCACTTGCTCACTATTGATTTTGGGGAGCAAATAGGCTTCCCAGTAAAACAGCAGAGTCTGTTCCTCACCCCACACTGAGTTTTTCATAGATTGTGAGGCCATTAGGTGTCCTAATGAGGCCTCTATTTCACACGCCATGAAATTCCACACTCTTACCCCCCTATCAAAACCAATACTGTGTTTTACTAAAACACACATTCCAGAAAGACATCCATTTGTGATGTGAGGCCGTCAAGAAAAACAGAGTCCACCGCTTCCCTTGATAATTTGTTCCACTGGTTAATCTCCCTCACTCCTAGATTAGGACTGGGCATTTGCTGTATTCAAATGTGTTGTTTGAATGGACTGATTTATCTTCATCATTATTTACCGCGACACCAATCTTTGTGCCACCTGCAGATGTTACCAGCTGTGATGTGATATTGACTTCCAGACGGTTGGTGTAAATGCTGAAGACAGTTAGTGGCTGAGAGCCTGTTCACCCCCCAGGCACCACACACCCACTCCCTCCTGTAGTACAGGAAAAGGGCATCCAGCCCTCCTTTCAT
Organism: Caretta caretta; assembly: GCF_965140235.1. Lineage (NCBI taxonomy): Eukaryota > Metazoa > Chordata > Testudines > Cheloniidae > Caretta > Caretta caretta. The sequence continues at coordinate 136,923,168 of NC_134207.1, forward strand.
ATGGTTTCAAAAACACGCTTGGCAGCAGTTTCAACTATGGGGTTATGAACCACAAATGAGGGTCCCCTATTAACAAACACACTTCACATCTAGAGTGTCAACAGGCTGCAGTTCTATGCATCTGAGTTTCCCATTTTCTAAACTGGTATGAGAAACCCACCTTGATTATCTCCATTTAAAATTTGGGAGACTCTATGGCACAGGGAAGTGAAGTGACTTGCTTGTGGTCACACAGTGATTCAATTGAAAAGCCTGGACGAGAACAATGTATTTGTTCTGGTTCACAGACTGGGCCCTGATCTCTTGTATTCCTTGCCTCTTTGTTCTAAATTCAAGTCCCAGACTGAGTCCCCCTGGTGGACACTCATTGGACTGCCTCAATCAGACCCAACCTCTGGATCCAACTTACAACCAAGCCATGTGGGTCAGGCAATGTCCAGCCACTGCTTCAAGCTGTGGGGCTCCTAAGGCCCTGTCCCAGATACACACTTCTTCTCTGGCTCCCTTCCTGGTGATGTGGGACTTTGCAGTCCAGATGTTCTCGGCCCCAAGGGAAAGGTTTCACAGCCTGTTTTTTAAAGTGATGTGCTCTCTAAGATGAGAAAGCCAATCCTATGCCTGGAGCCCCAGGACACAGACCAAAACCCAATGGCTCTCAGAAGTGTTGAGAATTCAGAGAGGGGATTGAGGTCAGGTATTTATTTTTTTCACAGATGTGTGACTCTCTTGTGCTGTCTAAGAGTAAAGTGTGTGTGTGTTTAAGAAGTTACTTTGCAGAGCCTGGGATTCCTCCCTTTAACTGCTATGTGGTCCCCAAGGGGCTAAACCGGAAAGGGAAGTGAGCAGAGTTGAAGGGGGAATCTGGAAAAATGTGGAAAGTGGATGGAGAGGTGTGGGACATCTCAGCACTGGTTCAGGGCCCATCTCCTAGACAGACAGTCCCAGTTGTCCCCCTCCCATCTCCTCATCTGATCTGTCTCTCCCCCCAGTCCTGGCCTCCTGTGCCAATCTCACTCCCTAGGCTCCACATCCAATCACAATACTGATGAATCTCCTGCCCCAGCTCCTGCTTTCAATCTCTTTGCCCAGCCAGTCCCAGTTCTCCTGAACCCCAGCTCTTCATCAGATCCATCTCCCATTCCCCCTCACTTCCTTCCACCCACCCCACTGGTTCTCACTCCCCGTCTCCTCTCTGGCTGCAAGTCTCCTTGCTCACTCAGACATATTCTCTGCCCTCCCCTCACCTCCAAATGCCAGTTTCTTTCACCTCCTGCCAGCTTCCAGCATCCCTTAGGCTCTTTCTCCCAATCTACTCACCCCTGTCCCCTAGTCTCTGCATTTGAATCTAGCGCTTCCTCCTCTGGGCCCAGCAGGGAGGGGGGCATTGAGAGCACAGGAGAGACAGGCTCTCTGCTCTCAGTTCAGGTACCTGGACTGAGCACAGACCGCAGCAGCTGAGAGCTGCAATTACAGGGAAAGTCCTGCTCAGCCCCAGGCTGGAGCATGGCAGTGCAGACACAATTGTCAGGGCGAATGGAGCTGCTAACATCAAAGAAGTCTCTATTTTGACTTCTTTGAGGTTAGCAGCTCCATTCTCCCTGACTTTTCAAAGACTTCTCGTTTGGTCAATTTAGGTAGATTTTCAGAGACAGCAAAAGGTGCATCCCTGGTACAAAGGCCACCTCCTTGGGAAATTTCAAGTCCCTGTTCCAAAACCTGGGGGCGCTAGAGCTTTTAAAAGACAACGGCACCTGAAATGTTTAGCACTGGCTAAGCACTGTCTTAATAAACTCATAGACTTAAGGCCAGAAAGGACCATCGTGATCTTCCAGTCACCCTCCTGTAACAGACCCATAAGATGTGGCCTAGCCTCGTTCTCAACAACAACTGAATTATTTTGACTGAATGTTTCAGGAAATATTCAGCATCAGGGCAGACACCCAGCATGGGAAATTTCAGCCCAGCCAGTTTCAGTTTGACAACGTTATAAGCAACTGAAAACAAAGGCTTATTGTGGGAAGCACTGGGCAACCTTAATAACAGGCAGCATTGGCAGCGCGCCCTATAATGTGAGGCACTCACAGCTGGCTGGAGCGATGGGATGTCAGTCAGGGCCAGCAAAGGTGAGGATGTCAGAAATCGTCCTGATTTGAATTCACACGCCAGAAATCATCTTTGCAGTGTCCCGCAGCCCCTCCCCTACTTCAAAAACAACTTTTGACAGCTAGGTCGGAGGTCTGACCCCACCAGGAGTTTTCTTTGATCCAGTCATGAAGGAGCATCTACGTACAATAACTGATCATGAAACACAGGTTCGTTACTTAGGAAAAAATACGCAGGATGAACTGATTCAAATCCTAGCAAATGCCGTTAAAAAGAAAATTACAGAAGCTGCCCATTCTGCAAAATACTTTTCAATAATACTGGACTGTACTCCAGATGTGAGTCATGTTGAACAAATGACAATGATCATTCGTTTTGTGGATTTGGAAAAGTCTGCAGATGAAGATAATATTGAAGTGCTCATAAAGGAACATTTCTTGGGGCTCGTATCACTGAAGGAGATGACTGGAGCATTTATGACAAACTATTCTACAAGAGCTTGAAACAATGTCATTATCTGTTGAAAATTTACGTGGTCAAGGCTATGATAATGGGAGTAATATGAAGGATAAAGACAATGGTGTGCAAAGGAGAATGATGGAAATCAATCCTAGGGCATTTTTCGTTCTTTGCAGCGCGCATTCTCTGAATTTGTTTGTCAATGATGCTGCTAGATGCTGTTTGGAGTCAAGCAGTTTCTTTGACCTGGTGCAACGTGTTTATGTGTTTTTCTCAGGCTCAACACGCCGTTGGGAGATTCTGACTCGCCATGTGAATTCTCTAACTGTGAAACCACTTAGTCAGACAAGATGGGAGAGTTGCACTGATGCTTTGAAGCCTCTTCACTATGAACTTGGAAACATTTATGATGCCCTAATTGAAATTTCTGATGATACTACCTTTACTGGATCATCTGGCAATATGGCACGTTCAGATGCAGAAGCTCTTGCAAATGGCCTTTCCAAAGTCAAATTTGTGACTTCACTCATTTTGTGGTATAATATCCTTTTCGAGATTAACCTCACTCGTAAGCAGCTTCCGGAAAAGAACTTGAACATACATTCTGCTATTCAAAAACTGCAGCAAACTCAAAATATTCTGGAGGAATTCAGAAGTGATGAAGGGCTCGAAAGAACACTGGTAGATTCTCTCAAGCTTGCTGAAGAAATAGACTTTCCGACAGACTTTGAACCAGAGCCAGTTCGCGTTCGGCAAAAGAAACAGCAGTTTTCATATGAATGACAAGACACACCTATTCAGAACCCAAAACAAAGGTTCAAAGTGCATTTCTCTTTGCAGTCCTTGATACTGCTATTCACTCGGTTGGTGAAAGATGTCAACAGATGCAGCAGCTAGAGTCAATATTTGGCTTTCTAGATGATATCCACAGCTTGCAAAAGAAAACAGCAAAACAGGTAAGAGAATTTGGAATAAAACTGGAGTCGGCATTGACTCCTGAAAATTCTAAAGACATTGATGCTACAGATTTGTGTAGTGAGCCTGAGACTTTTTCAAGACAACTTAAGAAACATTCCACTCCTGAAGAAGTACTGAAGTTTGTTTGTGAAAACAAACTCTCAGCCAGTTTTCCAAACATTTTTATAGCTCTACGCATTCTTTCAACTTTGCCAGTTTGTGTAGCTAGTGGGAAACGTAGCTTGTCAAAGTTAAAATTGATAAAAACATATCTGCATTCAACAATGGTGCAAGAGAGACTTGTTGGACTTGCCACAATGTCAATAGAGCATGAACTAGCTGGAAAACTCGATCTAAGAGAACGAGTGACTGAATTTTCAAAACTTAAAGCAAAAAAAAGTCATGTTTTAAGAGCACAGAGTGTTTTTTATTCAGAGTGTTTTGTAAATACAGGTTGAAGTTCATTGAAGAGTTTTCTTATTTCTTTCTATATTGGATGTGGTGGTAATGGCAGTTAAAGCAGGATAGTGTAATGGATGATTTTGGATTTTTAATCATAAAAATTATAATTAACATTTTAAATGCATTTTTATTTGAAATCAACTGAAATATCACCTCACTGTCGTGTACAGATCTATTCTGAAAAGTCGTGTCTCTATTTTATTTGATCTCAGAAACATTGGTTGGACAGACGGATGGATGGACAAACCGAATAATTAAGCCTCTGTTTTAAAAAAAACGCTTAAAAAACATTAAAAGGAAAAAAGGGGCAAAATGTTTCCCAGTTTACCAAAAACCTCAGCCTCGACCTTCCCTTGCGGTTTGGGCCTGGAGCACTGTCATAAATATAAAGGGAAGGGTAAACCCCTTTAAAATCCCTCCTGGCCAGAGGAAAAATCCTCTCACCTGTAAAGGGTTAAGAAGCTAAAGGTAACCCCGCTGACACCTGACCAAAATGACCAACGAGGAGACAAGATACTTTCAAAAGCTGGGAGGAGGGAGAAAAACAAAGGGTCTGTGTCTGTCTGTGTGATGCTTCTGCCGGAGACAAAACAGGAATGGAGTCTTAGAATTTAGTAAGTAATCTAGCTAGGTATGTGTTATGATTATGATTTCTTTAAGTGGCTGAGAAAATAGCTGTGCTGAATAGAATGACTATTTCTGTCTGTGTGTCTTTTTTGTAACTTAAGGTTTTGCCTAGAGGGATTCTCTGTGTTTGAATCTAATTACCCTGTAAGGTATCTACCATCCTGATTTTACAGAAGTGATTTCTTTACTTCTATTAAAAGTCTTCTTGTAAGAAAACTGAATGCTTTTTCATTGTTCTCAGATCCAAGGGTTTGGGTCTGTGGTCACCTACGCAAATTGGTGAGGATTTTTACTAAACCTTCCCCAGGAAGTGGGGTGCAAGGGTTGGGAGGATTTTGTGGGGAAAGACGTGTCCAAACTACGTTTTTTCAGGAAGCCAGATAAAGTTTGGTGGTGGCAGTGGAAGTCCAAGGGTAAAATAGTTTGTATCTTGGGGAAGTTTTAACCTAAGCTGGTAAAAGTAAGCTTAGGAGGTTTTCATGCAGGTCCCCACATCTGTACCCTAGAGTTCAGAGTGGGGAAGGAACCTTGACATGGTGGCAGAGTGGTGGGATTAACTTGAAATCATTTTGAGAATAATTTGAGATTTTTTTGAACCAGAGAAACAGATTTTAAAAGGAAATTTTTAAAATCCTTTGTGCTGCTAGAAAGCAGGTCTCCAACTGGCAATAGTTGGAAGTGGTTTTTTTTTTTTTTTGCTTTGGGCCAGAGCAGAGACAAAAGGAAATTGTCTTTGGGAGCTGCAGTTTCTCTTCTTAAAGGTAGAGTAGTTAACCTCCTGCAGGGAAATTCACAAGTTTTCACAGACCTAAGAGCAACTAGAGGGGATTTCTACCTATTTGCCTGAAGACAAAAGTGTTAGTTTTGGGGTTTTGGGGTTTTTTTTTTCTTTGGATTTTTCTGTAGGCTGACAATCACTATCAGAGAATAGGTATCCTATTCCAGCACAGAAAAATTTTACAAGCCAAGTTTTAAGTTTGTTTTATTTCTAAACGTCGGGTGTAAAGTTAGTTAAAAACAGGGAGGTTAGGATGACAGACTCCATGGCTCAACAAAAGCTGGAATTAGCCAGATTTCAGGCTGATGAAAAACAAAAGGAACATGAAAGACAAATAGAACTCATGCGGATTGAGAAGGATGTACAGGAGGCTGCCCACAGGAGGGAAATGGAGGAAAGGAAGCATGTGGAGGAGGAGAAGGAAAAAGAGAGGAATCATGAACTGGAGATGGAGAAGGTAAAGGCTCAGCAGAATATACAAACAAACCCTAGCAATCCTTCTCCAGGTACCACTTCCCATCCCAGAAAGATCCCCACCTACAAGGCAGGCGATGATACTGAGGCCTTCTTAGAAAACTTCAAAAGGGCCTGCCTTGGGTACAGCATCTCTACTGACCAATACATGGTAGAGCTGAGGCTGCAGCTCAGTGGACCCTTAGCTGAGGTGGCGGCTGAAATGCCTAAAGAACACATGAACAAGTATGAACTGTTTAAATCCAAGGCGAGAGTCAGAATGGGGATAACACCCGAGCATTCTCGTCGTAGGTTCAGAGCCCTAAGGTGGAAACCAGACATGTCATTTACCCGACATGCCTACCACATTGTGAAACATTGGGATGCCTGGATATCAGGAGCAAGTGTTGAATCTCCAGTAAATTTGCCCTTCCGAATGCAAATGGAACAATTCTTAGAGGGTGTTCCTGAAGAAATAGAAAGATACACTCTAGATGGGAAGCCCAAAACTGTAATCGAGACAGGAGAGATTGGAGCCAGATGGGTAGAGGTGGCAGAGAAGAAGAAAACTGGTCGCAGTTGGAGCGGAGACCAGAAGGGACAAACCCAGACCAGACCCTATTACTGGGGGCCGCCCAAGGCCCCACCTACCTCCCAAAGAACCCTCCAGACACCCCGTTCTCCAGAACCACCCCGTTCTCCAGCAACCCGCCTTGCCCCAGTGACCCGTCAGCTGGACGATGTTTTAAATGTAACGAGCTGGAGCATGTAAAGGCCAACTGCCCCAAGAACCCCAACAGATTACAGTTCATTGCACCGGAATCACACCAGAGATCCGCAGCCCCAGATACCCTTGGAGCGGAGGGAAACTGAGTGTGGGCGGGAAGAAGGTCACCGCATGGAGGGACATTGGAGCACAAGTGTCAGCCATCCATGCTTCCTTAGTGGACCCCAATTTAATCAACCCAGAGATCCAAGTGACAATTCAACCCTTCAAGTCCAACTCGTTCAATTTGCCTACAGCCAAGATGCCTGTCCAGTACCAGGGCTGGTCAGGAACATGGACTTTTGCAGTCTATGATGATTATCCCATCCCCATGCTGTTGGGGGAAGACTTGGCCAATCATATGAAGCGGGCCAAGAAGGTGGGAATGGTCACCCACAGCCAGGCTAAACAAGCTGTGATGCCTAGCTCTGTTCCGGAAACTTCTATCAGGACCCAGTCAGAGGTGATGGACCTGGACCCCAGGCCAATGTCTGCAACAGCAGTAGTGGATCCAGTCCCAGAGACCCAGATGGAACCAGTCCCAGAACCAGAACCAGCGGAACAACCAGCACCAGATCCATTGCCAGCACTGAATCCAGTACTTGCAACCTCAACACCAGAGGGCCCCACCGAATCTGAATCGGCAGCAGCCCATAACCCTACACAAGAGGCTCAGCCAGAGCATGAACCCCAACATAGTGTCCCAGCGGAGAGCGGTTCAGAGTCAACGGAAACAGCCCCATCCCCTACATTGCTTCCAGAGGGACCAAGCATAGGTCCACAATCCAATGAGGAACTGGTGTCTCCAGCATCAAGGGAACAGTTCTAGATGGAACAGGAAGCAGATGAAAGCCTCCAGAGAGCTTGGACGGCAGCACGGAGCAACCCACCACCTCTCAGCTCTTCTAATTGATCCAGGTTTGTTGTAGAAAAGGGACTTTTATACAAGGAAACTCTTTCTGGTGGACACCAGGAAGACTGGCATCCTCAGAGACAGTTGGTAGTTCCAACTAAATACCGGGCCAAGCTCTTGAGCTTAGCCCACAATCATCCTAGTGGCCTTGCTGGGGTGAACAGGACCAAAGACCATTTGGGGGGGTCATTCCACTGGGAGGGAATGGGCAAGGATGTTTCTACCTATGTCCAGTCTTGAGAAGTATGCCAAAGAGTGGGAAAACCCCAAGACCAGGTCAAAGCCCCTCTCCAGCCACTCCCCATCATTGAAGTTCCATTTCAACGAGTAGCTGTGGATATTCTGGGTCCTTTTCCGAAAAAGACACCCAGAGGAAAGCAATACATACTGACTTTCATGGATTTTGCCACCCGATGGCCGGAAGCAGTAGCTCTAAGCAACACCAGAGCTAAAAGTGTGTGCCAAGCACTAGCAGACACTTTTGCCAGGGTAGGTTGGCCCTCCGACGTCCTCACAGATGCAGGGATTAATTTCCTGGCAGGAACTATGGAAAACCTCTGGGAAGCTCATGGGGTAACTCACTCGGTTGCCACTCCTTACCACCAACAAACAAATGGCATGGTGGAGAAGTTTAATGGAACTTTGGGGGCCATGATACGTAAATTCGTAAATGAGCACTCCAATGATTGGGACCTAGTGTTGCAGCAGTTGCTCTTTGCCTACAGAGCTGTACCACATCCCAGTTTAGGGTTTTCCCCATTTGAACTTGTATATGGCCGTGAGGTTAAGGGGCCATTACAGTTGGTGAAGCAGCAGTGGGAGGGATTTACACCTTCTCCAGGAACGAACATTCTGGACTTTGTAACCAACCTACAAACACGCTCTTTAGCCCTTCCTAAAGAAAACTTACAGGATGCTCCAAAAGAGCAAAAAGCCTGGTATGATAAACATGCCAGAGAGCGTTCCTTCAAAGTAGGGGGCCAGGTCATGGTCTTAAAAGCGCTCCAGGCCCATAAAATGGAAGCATCGTGGGAAGGGCCATTCACGGTCCAGGAGCACTGGGGAGCTGTTAATTATCTCATAGCGTTAGCCACCTCCAACCGAAAGCCTAAGGTATACCATATTAATTCTCTAAAGCCCTTTTATTCCAGAGAATTGCAGGTTTGTCAATTTACAGCCCAGGGAGGGGACAATGCTGAGTGGCCTGAAGGTGTCTACTACGAAGGGAAAAGTGCTGGTGGTGTGGAAGAGGTGAACCTCCCATGACCCTTGGGCGTATGCAGCGACAGCAGATCAAGGAGCTGTGCACTAGCTATGCGCCGACGTTCTCAGCCACCCCAGGACTGACTGAACGGGCATACCACTCCACTGACACAAGTAATGCTCACCCAATTAAAGTCCAACCTTACCGGGTGTCTCCTAAAGCTAAAACTGCTCTAGAACGGGAGATCCAGGATATGTTAGAGATGGGTGTAATCCGCCCCTCTGGAAGTGCATGAGCATCTTCAGTGGTTCTAGTTCCCAAACCAGATGGGGAGATACGTTTTTGCACGGACTACCGTAAGCTAAATGCTGTAACTCGCCCAGACAACTATCCAATGCCACGCACAGATGAACTATTAGAGAAACTGGGATGGGCCCAGTTCATCTCTACCTTGGACTTAACCAAGGGGTACTGGCAGGTACCGCTAGATGAATCCGCCAAGGAAACGTCAGCCTTCACCACACATGTCAGGTTGTATGAATTTAATGTACTCCCTTTCGGGCTTCAAAATGCACCCGCCACCTTCCAAAATTTGTAGATGGTCTCCTAGCGGGATTAGGAGAATATGCAGCCGCCTACCTTGACGATGTGGCCATACTTTTGGATTCCTGGGCAGAACACCTGGAACATCTACAAAAAGTCCTTGAGCGCATAAGGGAGGCAGGACTAACTGTTAAGGCTAAGAAGTGTCAAATAGGCCTAAACAGAGTGACTTACCTTGGACACCAAGTGGGTCAAGGAACTATCAGCCCCCCTACAGGCCAAAGTGGATGCTATCCAAAAGTGGCCTGTCCCAAAGTCAAAGAAACAGGTCCAATCCTTCTTAGGCTTGGCTGGATATTACAGGCGATTTGTACCGCAATACAGCCAGATCGCTGCCCCACTGACAGACCTAACCAAAAAGAAACCGCCAAATGCAGTTCAGGGGACTGAAGAGTGTCAGAAGGCCTTTAACCAGCTTAAAGCGACACTCATGTCTGACCCTGTACTAAAGGCCCCAGACTTTGACAAACCGTTCCTAGTAACCACAGATGCGTCCGAGCATGGTGTGGGAGCAGTTTTAATGCAGAAAGGACCGGATCAAGAATTCCACCCTGTAGTGTTTCTCAGCAAAAAAACTGTCTGAGAGGGAAAGCAACTGGTCAGTCAGTGAAAAAGAATGTTACGCCATTGTCTATGCTCTGGAAAAGCTACGCCCATATGTTTGGGGACGGTGTTTCCACCTGCAAACTGACCATGCTGCACTACAGTGGTTTCATACTGCCATGGGAAAAAACAAAAAACTTATTCGGTGGAGTTTAGCTCTCCAAGATTTTGATTTTGACATCCAACACATCTCAGAAGCTTCTAACAAAGTGGCTGATGCACTCTCCCATGAAAGTTTCCCAGGATCAACTGGTTAAAATCGTCCTTGAAATGTGGGGTAATGGTTCCAAACTATCACTTTGTTCAGTGGCTGCTAGTCTACAGAGAGGTGTAGAGTCCCACCTTTCTTCTTCCCAAAAAGGGCTAGGGCACCTGTGGAAAACCTGTGGGAAATGCTTAGTAGCAAATAAACCCTTTCTACCAGTTTTCATGGTTTTACACAGGGAGAGCCATTAGGTCTTTGGACATTGTGTAAATATGGCCAAAGGGAACTTTCAGGCTAGGTTGTAGGAAACCCCTACATTTTCAGTCATCTCCATTCAACCACTCTGGTAGGGGCACCATAGGGCCAGGCACAGGTAACAAGACTATGGTTCACACCTGGTGTGATATGTCCCCTTTTGTATACAGGCCACTCACTTCCGGAATTAAATTTCTGCAAAAAGTTGCACCACCTGATCTCACTTGCTGCATCCGATATTTAGGTCTAGTGCTTGGAGCGTAGGTCACAGCTAGGCGTAGGATTACGCCTAGGCTAAGGGTGATGCTAGAATCAAGCTCCAGGGACATGCCTGGGTGAACACCGAGATCAGACTCCATAGACAAACCAGAATGAGAACTGGAGCCAGAGTCCAGGTGCAGGCCAGAGGTGAAAGCCGGGTGGTCAGAGTCCAAAGATAAGCCAAGTTGATATCAGGCCAGAGTCCAGATACAGGCGGAAGGTCAAAGGCGGGTAGTCAGAATCCAAGAACTTGGGGAGGGTCAGGAGGAGGAGACAAGGCTGGAGTGGGTCAGTGGTGGGGCTGGAGCGAGGAAAGAATAGGGCAAGCACAATGCTAAGCCAGAGTTTTTAGACAACATCTAGAGCCAAGGGTCACGCCAAGGTCATCAGCAAGAGACCAGAGCTGAGGGTCAAGCTTGAGTCAATAGCTGTGAACCAGAGGGAAGGGCAGAGCGATGCACGCAGGCAGGAACCAGGAACAAAGTGGGCACTGTGTCAGCATCAGGGCAGGGGGTCTGCCTTGTTGCCCAGATGACTTACAAGTACTCCCAGGCACTGCCCACCTGGAGCCCTAGAGACCTGGGTTCAAATCCCACACATCCCCTTGTCTCTCTTCCTAGGAATAAAAGGAGGACAGCAGGATGACAAAGATGTCTCTGTCCTGGCTCTTTAATCCTTGCCCTTAGCAATTCTTCCTTCAGGGCCAGATGTTAGGGGGCTTATTCCTTCACCCACTTACTTCCCTGGTCCTTCTCGCATGAACAGAGAGCAACAATACCCGAAGTCCAAAGGTGCAAACAATTCGATGTTTATTGGGGTGAACTTCCAGCAAGCATGATTCCAGTTTCCTTCCTTAGTATGCTCCTTCCCAGCTCTGACACCACAGAGCCTTACACCTGTGTCCCTGTTCCCATTCCTACCCTTAGCCAAACATGATTCCAACTTCCTTACTCCCATTCCCTGTTCCCATTTTCCCCTTTAGCAAAACATGATTCCAATTTTCTTACCCCCATTCCCTGTTCCCATCTCCCTTAACCACATGCCCATGCCCACCCCCACCCACCCCCACCCCCTTCCTCATTGACTACAGATTATATAGTAAAACTTGAGTTCTGCTTAGCTATACCTTAACCAATCATTTTCCTGAAATTTAACGAACCAATCCTAACATATTGTAACATGATTATGTAACCAATTATATCCCACCACCTTAATTAGTTTACACCCAGCAAAATTAATTATACAGCAGACAGGAACAATCACAGAACCAGACAGAGATTATACAGACAAACAATAGCGAAGTGGGAACTACAATGACAAGACAACACAGAAGTGAGGATTTCACATCCCAGCTATTGATAAGTGAGTTCTTGCCAGACAGGATGCTATCAAACTAAGTTTCCTTTTACATTTTCTAGGCACTTCCCTTTCTCTGGAGGTGATAGGAATACAATCCTGTCCTGATCGTGCCTAACAGCCCAATAGCACTTTATTTCAATGTGACTAGTTTGGAATGTGAGGATGTGACTGTTCGCTTCGCAGCTTATGGCTGCCTCTGCTGCTTAGCCAAAGGCCTTAGCCTAAGAACAGGGCCTCAGACTGTCACAGTAAGAGAAGGCCCTTACACCAGCAGATAGTGATTTTGATTCTTTTATACCTCTATAATTAGCCAAGTGATAAGAATACACCTAAATTCTTAGAGTATAGGCCTTTACAGACAGGCATGAATATCTATATCCTAACACCAGGGACCTAGCAGGGTATGGAACAGCCAAACTGCAATGAATGGGAGCCAGGCGTCCAGACAGAGTCCAGACAGCAGAGGACAGAATGAGGAGGAAAGGAGAGGATCTGCCAAGGACGGGAAACACTACCCCCTCTGGAGGGAAGGGGCCCTCCCTGCCATTTTCTTAACCCCCGGGCCTGTTCCCAGCTCTGCTCACCCCTCCCCTACTCTCAGCAGTTCCACCAAACCAAGGGAGTAGGTCGAAACCACAGGCCACTCCTGCTCCTGCAACAGAGAAGTAGGATGGTGATCTACCCGGAAGTGGGCGGTGTCCTTCCCTGGGCGCATGGTAAAAACACTGCACAGGACAGCTCGCAGGAGGCCTGAGTCCAGCTCCAGGTCCAGTTTGCTGGCAGGAAAGAGGAGCCTCGATTCGACTGTGCAGCACCAGAGTGGTGGTGGCACCACCATGGACATGAAACATGAGGGACCATGTTTGCAGGCACCGGCCAGCAAAAACGGAAATGGAGGTGCCAAGGAGCGCAGTGACCTGGCTGAAGTCACAGACCCAATCAGTGGCAGGGCTGCAATAGGGCCCATTCCCCTGATCTCACCACTGGACCCTGCTGCCCTTGTTATCTCTGCCCCCGCCCTCCCGGTGATCCTCTCCCTAAGGCCACTGTAATGTCACTGGAGTAAAATCAACCACACAGCCAGGAAAGAGTGAACGTTCCCGCCTCCTCGGCCGGAGGATGAGAACACCCACAAATAACCTAGGAGTGGGGGGATCTGTGAGTCCCAGGTCTCAGCCTGAACAGCACCAGGGTTAGGGAAACTGGACGGGAGGGTCCGCGTACCTGGAGGTGGCAAACCGAGGCCATAGAGCTGGAGAGGATGGAGCTTGACTCAGAGCCCAGCGGAAGGTATTCAATCAGCTCCTGGGAGACCCAAAGGAGACAAAACAGCAGGTGGATTCTGGCCCTGATTACCCATAGGCACTTCCCAGAGAGGAGGCCAAAGTGCGCTGCAGACACAGCCAGCATATCCCCCCGCACACACACATCCAGCTTCCCAGTATTCAGCCCCAGGAATCCCTGTCCTCTGCTGCCCCCTCCAGCCCCACCATCTCCCCACACTGGTGCAGGGGAGGCTTCTCTTCGTCCCACGTCTGGCCCCCTCCCCCAAGGGGCTGGGCACGGGTCTCGCTCACAATGCTCTCCACAAGGGACGCTTTGGAGCAGTGCGGCCGCAGGGTGTCCTGCCCTTGCTTTTGTGCAGGGAAGCACAGAGTGGGGATAGCGTGCAGGAAGCGGAGCTGCTTGGCCCTGTCCTGCACCTACTAGGAGTGGGGTTGCGGGAGAGAGAGAGCCTGTTCGGTCGGGACCTCCCCACCCCACCCAAACTGGCTCCAGGGCTCAGGTACTCCATGGGTTGGATAGGAAAAGCCCATACCACAGGGTCCTCCTGCACAGGCAGGGTTTGTAACTGGGACAGTGTCTGTGGGGAGAGGAGACCCTGTCCTGCGTGGGACAAACACCCCCTCTTGAGGGTCCCAGATAACATGGGAGAAATGCTAGGCAGAAAAGGAGAGAGGGTGACTTCTGCTGCTGCTGAGGGGAAGGACGGGGTGCAGTGGAGAGAGAAGGCTTAATGTGCCCCCCTCCTCTGTAAAGAACCCCAGGGCAGAAAGGGCCTCACCCTGCCCCTCCCAGAGATGCCCTCAGCTCCATCAGTTTCAGGGCACCATGGCAGTCAGGCCACCCCCGCAACATCATCAGGGGTCCAGGAGGCTGGAGCCCCCCTAACTCCGCCGAGAATGCCCTGCACCAGGCATGGCTGTGCCACACCCACCGGTGTCAGTGGGGCTCACGTAGCTGAGGACTGACAACTTAGTGAACCAATGGCACAGGGTGTTACAAGCCCCCCCGCCCCAGTCACTCTCCCTTTCCCTTGGGTCTCCCCTCACCAGTACTGTGGGAGCCTCAGGGCTCTCACACTCCTCGGAGGTGCTGCTGGCGCCTTGGGTGTAGATGGAGCTGCTGGTGCTAGAGCAGGTGTCAAGGTTCCTCCCCCACTCTGAACTCTAGGGTACAGATGTGGGGACCTGCATGAAAACCTCCTAAGCTTACTTTCACCAGCTTAGGTTAAAACTTCCCCAAGGTACAAATTAATTTTATCCTTTGTCCCTGGATCTCCACTGCCACCACCAAACTCTAACTGGGTTTACTGGGAAACGTAGTTTGGACACGTCTTTCCCCCCAAAATCCTCCCCACCCTTGCACCCCACTTCCTGGGACAGCTTTGGTAAAAATCCTCACCAATTTGCATAGGTGACCACAGACCCAAACCCTTGGATCTGAGAACAATGAAAAAGCATTCAGTTTTCTTACCAGAAGACTTTTAATAGAAGTAAAGAAATCACCTCTGTAAAATCAGGATGGTAGATACCTTAGAGGGTAATTAGATTCAAAACATAGAGAATCCCTCTAGGCAAAACCTTAAGTTACAAAAAAGACACACAGACAGAAATAGTCATTCTATTCAGCACAGTTCTTTTCTCAGCCATTTAAAGAAATCATAATCTAACACAAACCTAGCTAGATTACTTACTAAAGTTCTAAAACTCCATTCCTGGTCTATCCCCGGCAAAAGCAGCATACAGACAGACACAGACCCTTTGTTTTTCTCCCTCCTCCCAGCTTTTGAAAGTATCTTGTCTCCTCATTGGTCATTTTGGTCAGGTGCCAGCGAGGTTACCTTTAGCTTCTTAACCCTTTACAGGTGAGAGGATTTTTCCTCTGGCCAGGAGGGATTTTAAAGGGGTTTACCCTTCCCTTTATATTTATGACAGCAGGGGTCGCCCATCTCCTCCCCTAGGCAGGCTGGGGCCTCTTCAGTGGCCAGGCAGGGGGGTGGCTTCTCCTGGGCCCTGGCGCTGGGCTGCTGGATCTTCTGCTTCCTGGAGAGGAAGCTACAGAGCCCCCTTGCCAAGCTTCTGTCCCGTCCTGGCTCCCTCCTGCACAGATGCACCCTGGGCCACCTCCATTTTGCCCCAGAAGATGCCTCAGGGCCTCCTCTGGGAGCTGGTGTCTCCCTTCTCCAGAATGCCAGGCACATCCACCGCTTGGCCTGGCCACAAACTACTTCCCCTCCAGTGGGGACAGAGGGGCTGCTCTCCTCCTGGGGAAGCTGGCAGCTGCTTCCCACTGGCTCTGGAGTGAGCTGCACAGCCTTCTTCTGCAGCATTTGCCTGAGCCTCTCCATCATCGGCCTGAGCCTCTCCATCCTGGAACTGAGTGGGGAGAAGCCATGAGTCTGGGGTCAAGGCAGGCTCTCACTAACGGGCCTGTCTGCTCTGTCCCCCTGTTCCTCCCCCCTCACTGCACGCCCCACCATGGGGCACAGGGACTACAATCTACACATGCTGGCAGCAGCTCACAGCACAGGCTGCTCCCAAAGCTCCCTCTCCCTTCTGAGGCACTGTGACACAGGGGGAGTCTCATCCGTTCAGAGCAGTGGGGTTTTCAGACTGTTTCGACAAGCAGCTCCCTCCTCCCGCCCAGGCCACACGCCCTCCCTGGCTAGAGAAAGACCAGAACCCGGGAAGGAGTCTGAGTTTGCCCTGGGAACTTGTCCCCAGCTAAACTTCACAAGGTCCCAATCATATGAGGCATGAGTCCCCCTCAGTTCCCACAGAGTTCAGTGCAGTAGTGGGTGTTCAGCAGCTGCTGGGGTCTGACCCCCCAGAGACTCCTACAAGGGAAGAGCTGGGAGCTCTATTGCTGGGCTGGAGATGGCTCTGGAGAACACCCTGCAAGAAACACGCTGCCCAGGCCCAGAGCAAAGGGCTGCAGGGGGCTGTGTTAGCAAATCTAGTCTCACTGGGAGGAGATCCCCCCTCCTCCTCCCACCATTTCTGCCTCTCCCCAAGCAGAACGGGGAAGCCTCTGAGGAAATGCTACCTGCCACTCACTCGGTCTAGATGGCGCAGTGCTGGTTGGCAGATGCTCAGAGTTGATCTGTTCCTGGCCCTCTTCCTCGTTTTCCCGCACCAAATTGGGCTGAAAAGGGAGCTGCACAATGCCCTGCCAGCAGGGAGACCAACAGCGGCTGTGAAAACAAAATCATGTTTTATTGCCAAACGATGGATAAACTCAGGCTAGCAGCCAGGGTCCAGAACTCTGACATACTGCGGGCAGGACGCCTCCCATCTCAAGGTCTCCTAGCACCTCACACACATTCCTGAAGCCTGACAAGCCAAGGGCTGTAGGGGAGGGACTCCAACACCACTGATAGAAAACTGCGGCCTGGGCAGGGGAAGCCACTGCCTCAGGGTCACACTGGGAGTCAGTGACAGAGCCAGGGGTGGAGCCCAGGAGCCCTGTGTCAGGCCCCTACACTAACCACTAGAGGAATGTTCCTTTCCAGAGCTGGCAGTTGCAAGTAGGACCCTGTTCCCAGTCTCCCTGGCTCTGAGAGGGAGTGTGACCGGCTGGAGTGACCGAGGCAGGGGATTGGGAGTCAGGACTCCTGGCTTTCAGTGACCATTTTCCTATTGACCTATGGGACCTCGGACAAGCCATTCCCCCTCTCTGTGTTTCAGTCCCCAGCAGTAAAATGAGGATCTAATACTTACTCACTTATTGTAAACTGCTGAGATTTACCCAGGAAAAGTCGTTCTGTAAGTGCTATGCAGCACTGGACCCTCATCGGTCAGATCCAAATTCCTAGAGTTTAGATTTGGGCTTTCAGTTCAATCCTGTACAGAGTGAGGAGCCCAGCTCTAGACCTTGGATTGAGGATCAGCCCTTCTTGGTGGGAATTGAGCTAGGAGGCTTTTCCGTCCCTCGCCAGGTGGATTAACAATAGAGGGTTTTTAAAATATGAACCGGGTTTTTCAAATTAAACTCACCATGGGTTTTTTCATTAAAAATAAGCCTGCTTCAAATTCAATTTGAATTTGACAATCTATGTTAAAGCCTAAATTTATCATCTCTTAAAATAATTTCAAGAGACTAGAAAGAAATCCATCTTAAGTAGTACATGTTTCCTGCCAAGTTTTAAGGAGAGTCAAACGACTGAAGCACCCGGAAGCAGAGTTCGTGGAAGTGCTAGAACAGCTTTAGACAGCAGCAGCCCTTCCTGTGAAAGTGCAGAAGGAATAGTTTCTTCCTTTCAGTTTATTCATCTAGTTCAGTTCAATGACTAGTTAATTGAATTTGAAAAGAACACTGGGAGTTGACAAAGAAGGCAAACTTGTTTGCTTCCTTCAATCTAGGAATAAACACTGGGTGTGAGGGGATGAGATCAACCCATTGAAAAATCTGGAAGAACATGGTGACCAGAATGTATCAATTCAGTTCACTAACTACAGCTCATATTTCCTTTATTTAATAAGAAATCAGGTAGTTTTAAATGCAAAACATTTTTGATGAATGTTTTTTTCTTATGCTTCTCTTTCTGGCTCGGCCACAGCATTGCTGTGTAAACACCTCTTGCTCTTTCCCTCAGTTTCACCACCTCTGTTCGGGATAGAGACACTTCTCTAACTCCTAGCAGTAGTAAAAAGAAAAGGAGTGCTTGTGGCACCTTAGAGACTAACCAATTTATTTGAGCATGAGCTTTCGTGAGCTACAGCTCACGGCGAAAGCTCATGCTCAAATAAATTGGTTAGTCTCTAAGGTGCCACAAGTCCTCCTGTTCTTTTTGCGAATACAGATTAACACGGCTGTTACTCTGAAACCTGATTTAAGGAAGTATCTGCAGTTAGTGAAATGAACTGATTGCATCTGGTCATCGTGTCTCTCAGATTTTAGAACTAATAGGTCTGACCCCGTCACGTCTAGTATTTATTTATAGACTGGAAGAGGAAAACAAGCTTTCCTTCTTTTTCCACTCCCAGTCAGTTTCTGAAATTGGAATGAAATTGTTATTGAACAGAACTAGCTGAATCAACTTAAATTAAAAAAATATTCTTTCTGTGCCTGCAGAAGAGGCTACTGCTGTCAAAAGCTGGTTTACCATTTCAATAAACTCTGGTTCCAGCCAAAGACTTTCATGAGTTCAGTGGTTTGATTACCATTAAAACTTGGCAGCAACCATGGACTTGTCAATATTTATTACTTAATTTAAATGACTTTACTAAGCTATTGCAAGTTTAGGCATTAACATGGGTTTTCATAATTTCAAATTTAATCTCCAATAGATTTGTTTTTCAAAAAATAAATAAAAAATAAAATAAATAAAAATAAATAATTTAAATAAAAATAATCCAATTTAACTTTTAAAAAATCCCTTTTTGGGTTTCTTGGTTTTGAAACAAGCATTGATTTTTATTCACCTTGATTTTAGGAGAACTACTACATTCATGAGAATCATAAACTGCTCATATGCCATTGAAGGAGAGAAGGCAGCAAAAGTCATCATATCAATAATTTGTTATGAATTATTGACTCAGTCTTAAAAGAGACTAACTAGAGGGTTGGACACTTGTTTGTTTATGTAGGGCCAGTTTCTACCTCTGAACCAGTAGCAATTGCACTGGATAATGCTGTAAAACCTACATTTTATTGTCAAATCGTCTAAGCCATTCCTCTTCTGCTCTTCTTGGTTTATAAGTTTCAGATCAACAAAAACTTCCCCTTGACAGTCAGTCACTGCCCATGTGGCTCTGCAGGCAGAGTAACCTGAGCAGTAACATTGTGACATCCAAGGTAATTCAGCCACCCATCACTCACTCGCTCCAATAACCCTGACCTTAAATCCTAACCCTGCGGCCTCTGCCTTGGTCATCTCTCCTATTGAAACCTGCAGGATCATTTGCTGATTCCTTTTAACCAATGGGGTTTAATGATGCAAATCATCTGCACAGGATTAGCATTGACTGGCTAAGTTAACTCTGATGTCACAATGTGCCTCTACCTGCAGCACCAACTAAATGGGCACAGTGTGGAAATCAAGCTTTCCTGGTGGTAGTGGTTTCCAGTTGTCACTAAAATCAACAAAAAGAAAATCAAGTGACTTCAAGTGAGCTGTAGCTCACGAAAGCTTATGCTCAAATAAATTGGTTAGTCTCTAAGGTGTCACAAGTCCTCCTTTTCTTTTTGCGGATACAGACTAACACGGCTGCTACTCTGAAATAAAATCAACAAGGTTCTTTCCACCAATGCCTAGAAATTCCCTGAAATTTTGGAATCAATACAACGTAGTCTTCAAAAATTACCGCATTACAGACTGACAAAGAAATGCCATTGAATTGTGCTTTAGACCTCACTGCTCTCAGCCAACAATGACTTGAATCTCCTCCCTTTTAACTCAGTAATAACCCCCAGCTCACCCAATCAGCATGGAGACTCTCACGGACTGGAGGCTGAGCATTCTCAACAGATGGCCAAAAGAAAGCACTAGTCATGACAGGAGATCACTCTGGTGGAGATCTCTGTCAGTGCACTATTCCACCCCACCTCTTTGGGAGGGCCTCCTACAATGATAGCTGGAGAACAGCCCCACCTGCCTCAGGAAGAAGAGCAGCAGAGAGAAATGGAACAAGAGAAGAGAAAAGAAAAGACATGAGGAAGGGCGGAAAAGAGAAGCAAAAAATGGACAAATTCCAAACGCCTCAGTGAGTCATAGATTTCAAGGTCAGAAAGATCCACTCTGACCATTTAGTCTGTATAACATGGGCCATAGAACTTCCCTTAAAATAATTCCTGTTTGAATTAGAGCGCATATTGTAGAAAAACAGCTCAACTTGATTTTAAAAATGCTAGTTGTGGAGGATCCATCACAACCCTGGATTAATTACTTCAAACGCTGACTGTTAAAAATGTTTGCCTTATTTCCAGTCTGAATTTGTCTAGCTTCAGCTCGCAGCCATTGGATCTTGTTATACCTTTGTCTGCTCAAATGAAGAGCCCATGAGCAAATAGTTGTTCTCTGATGCTCATCATCTTTTAACCCTCTCTTTGTTAAGCTAAATAGATTGAGCTCCTTGAACCTATCTTTATAAGGCATGTTTTCTAATCCTTTAATCTTTCTTGTGGCTCTTCTCTGAACCCTCTCAAATTAATCAGCATCTGTCTCAAATTGTGGACACCAGAACTGGACACAATATTCCAGTAGTGGTTGCACCAGTGCCCAGTACAGAGATACAGAACCTCTCTACTTCTACCGGAGATTCCGCTATGGATGGGTCCCAGGGTCGCATTTGCCCTTTTGGCCAAAGTGTCTCAGTGGGAGCTCATGGTCAGTTGATCATCCACCATGACCTCAAGTCTTTTTCAGGGTTACTGTTTCCCATGATAGAGTGCCCCCAGGACAGAGTCCTCCTCTTGTACATATAGCCGATATTTTTTGTTCCTAAAGGGAAACTTTACATTTGGACATACTAAAATATATGTTATTTGCTTGTGCTCCGGTAACTAAGCAATCAAGATGGCTCCATATGAGTGACGTCTTCTTCATTGTTTACCACTCCCCCGATCTTTCTGTCATCGACAGATTTTACAGTGATGATTGTATATTTGCTTCCAAGTCACTGATCAAAATTTTAAGTACTGTACATCCAAGAACCAATCTCTGCAGGACCCTACTAGAAAGACACCCGCTCGATAATTATTCCTTATTTAAGATTAGATTTTGAGACCTATTAGGTAGCCCGTTACTAAGGGGCAGAGTCTGAGTTGGGACATTTTTCTGACAACTTTACTTGTGTTTTCCGAACCTAGAACTCGGTGGCAACGTATGGATCAGGCTGAATTGGTTCCAACCCACACTGAGAATCTTACCTTCTGCACAGGGGATATCTGCTTTCTGCAAAATCAACACCGAAAGGAGAAACACTTCCAAAGAAGCTCCTCCTTAGCACTCAGGTGCGTGACCACAAATCCTCTCTTAGTCCCCTAGGAGAGACTGCGAGAAGGAGGCTTGCTGCAGCAAGTCTACAGGGGTCTCCCAGGTTCCCCCGGCCCTGCATCCCTGTCCTGCCTGGCTGATGTCAAGGGAGCTTTGTGAGGTCACAGCCTCCTCACCAACTCTGCCCAATAGGCTGAGTTCCTGCCAAAGGCCCTTGTGAAGTCACTGCCACACCCACCTCTCCCTTGCAGGGCTGATGTCTGCCCCTGGACAGCCAGGTTGGATGTTTGAGCTGCTCCCCCGATCACCCCACTTGCTCACTCTTGATTCTGGGGAACAAGCAGGCTTTCCAGTAAAACAGCAGAATCTGTTCCTCATCCCGCACTGAGTTTTTCATAGATTTGTAGGCCATTAGATCTCCTAATCCAGCCTCTATTTCACAAGTCATGAAATTTCAGACACTTACCCATATGAAGCTCAATTCGTTGTGTTTCACTGAAACCCACCTTCCAGAAAGACAACCAGTTGTGATGTGAGGCCATCAGGAAACAGAGACTCCACCTCTTCCCTTGGTAATTTGTTCCATTGGTTTGTCTCCGTCACTGTCAAAAATTCTTGCCTCACTTCTAATTTGAATTTCTCTGGCTTCAGCTGACAGCCGTTGCTTCTTGTTGTGCCTTTCTTGGCTAGATTGAAGAGCATTTTGGTACTCATTATTTTCTCTCCATGAAAGGAGTTCTACACAGAAATAAAGTCATCTCTCAACCTACTTCTATAGCTAGGCCCCTACCAATTATAAAGGACAGTGAAATTAGCCCTGCCCTGTGAAATCCCATCTTCCTGTGCCGGCTTGGAGCATCCCGCTAGTCCGCTGGGCTGGGGACAGGACAAGATTTTCCCCTGCACAATTGCTCTCGGTGGGGCTATCAGACTCACCTGTAGACGCAGCGCATTAGTGAGGTTGGTACACCCTCAGATTTGTGCTGCAGCAGCCCCGGAGTTGGGCTCAGGGCTTTGGCCCTGGCAGCTTCTGCCCAGGCTTGGGGATTCTGCCCCCACCCCCACCTGCTCCTGTTCCGGCCAGGGCTCTGGGTGCCCAGGCTCAGGGCTTCTGGCCCCTGAGGCTGCAGCCAGGGTTTGGGGCACCCAGACTCATATCTTGAGCTCCCGAAAACTCCAGCCACGTGCCTGGGCTTCGGGCTTCTGCCTCTCCCCTACACACACACACACTCCTGCCAGGGATCTGAGCACCTGGGCTCAGGGCTTCTGCCCGGCAGCTGCAGTGGCGGCTCGAGGCTTCAGCCCCCGCGGCTGGAGCCAGAACTTGAGGCACTCAGCTCCGCAGCTGCAGCGGGGACTGGGGTGCCGGGCTTGAGGCTTCCACCCTCCAATTCTCTTCTGCCAGGGCTCTGGCTGCCCAGGCTCGGGGCTTACTCCCCCTGTGGCTCCTGCTGGGGCTCAGGTGCCTATTTTTCTGGGGCCCCCAAAATTGGCCAGGGCCCCTGCATTAATCTGCCAGGGAACCAGTAGCTGAGGTACTCCCACCAGCTGGGACCCACCTCCACATCCGGGAGCCTCCTCTCCCTTCAGGAAGGTTAGTGGCTGCTGCCTTCAGAGTCCAGCACTGAAGGCAGCACAGAAGTGAGGGGGGAAATGCTGCGACACCTCCCCCAAACAACTTTTGACCTCCCCGCATTATCCCATTTTGGGTCAGGACTCCCATGGTTTCAGCACTGTGAAATTTCAGACCTAAACATCTGAAATGGTGAAATTGACTAATTTAAACCCTCTGCCCGTGAAATTGACCAAAATGGTCCGTGAATTTGGTAGGACCCTAGTTATTATGGATGCCCTAGCAGCTTTGCACTCCCAGTTCACCTGAAAGACCATTGACAATTCATGCTACATGAGAAATTTCCTAGAATAAACTACCAGGTTGGGAAAAAATGAAGGAAATCAACCAAAGCCTAAGCTAGGATGGAGAGCATTCATCCAAGCAGTGTTTCAACCCCTCCCCTCCCACCTGTCTGCCTGCCGTGAAATGGGGGGATACAGAGGGGCATGGATTTCTGTTTGTGAACTTTCTAAAGACTAGGAGTACTTGTGGCACCTTAGAGACGAACACATTTATTTAGTCTCTAAGGTGCCACAAGTCATCCTTTTCTTTTTGCGAATACAGACCAACACGGCTGCTACTCTGAAACCTTTCTAAAGACTGTAGGCTTCAGCACCAACCATACAGCCCAGACTCTGAATTCTTGAAAAAACATCCATTTTGGATTGTGCACAGCAGAGGCTGCTTGAAGGGGAGGGGAATGTGGAGGAGGGAGGGTGAGGGGACAGGCTGGGCAAATGGCATGGCGTCTGCACTATATCACAGACACACACACAACGATGCATGGAATATTATCCAGGACAGTAAATTATTTGGCCATAATTTACAAAGTCCTGAGTTTTGAAAGTACAATTTATCCAGAAAAAAAATCGGGGTGGGGAGTAGGAGAGTTGCAGTTACCAGCCTGGACTTCCAGTCTCTGGCCAGGCGCATCCCCCTCTTTAGGGTTTTCACCAGTGTCTTCTCCAAACTGCTCCTTCTGATATAATTCGACGACCACGTCCTGGCCTTCAGAGTCATTTGCAGGATCTTCATTGTTCCCAGCTGCAGCACCCCCCTCATTATCCTGTCTGATAATGAGCCCACTGTGGTTCAGCAAAATGGCATGTGTCATAATAGGCCCTCTGCTGAGAGCCCTCGATGTAGGGATAATACTCCCTTTTTCTTTTTTTTAATAAGTTCTTTCCCTTGTTTCCTATGAGTTGCCCTGTGTAACCGTTGGTTGTCCTATGATATCTATTCTGCCTCATAACAGAGCGAGAGAGAAACCCCACCCTTTTTGGTGCCACGTGCCACGCAGGAAGTGGGCTGTGTGCAGAAAGTCAGTTGGCTGTCAATGGACTGGCAGTTGGCTGACAGTTTGTTGCTCGCAGCTCAGGGACAGCTTAGGCGGAGCAATCAAGGTGCTGCTGTCTATTCGACCACTTCAGAGACAGAGGAGGTTCTTGAATTGTCCTTACCCACGCACACTGCCCGTTATAGCGGCAGCATACCGCACTCACTCTGCCCAGCGGGGGTAATTTGCTCGAACTCTTGAAGATGAGCAGCAGAGGAGGAGAGACGTATCTTGTGAAGGGATCTTACCTTTCCCCCCCACTCTTCTCTTTCTCTCCTCTTTTATTCCGGCCACTATCATTTGCTTGTTAGGGACTTGGCAACTGCCAAACTTATTATCTTTGTAATTAAGGTGTTATTAAGGCCTCTGCAAGTGCCGCAAATGTGGCCAACCCAGTGCGCTTGCTGCTATCAGTGTGGACAGACTGCAGCGCTTTCCCTACTGCGCTTTATGAAGGTGGGTTTAACTCACAGCGCTCTACATCTGCAAGTGTAGCCATGCCCTAAGAGTAAAGTGTGTATGTTTAAGAAGTTATTTTACAAATCCTGTGGTTCCTCCCTTTAACTGCTCTGTGGTCCCTGAGGGGCTAAACTGGAAAGAGAAGTAAACAGAGATGAAGGGGGAATCTGGGAAAATGTGGAAAGTGCCTGGAGAGCCTTGGGATGTCCCAGCACTGGCTTTAGTTGCAGTCTCAAAGACAGACAGTCCCAGTTGTCCCTCTCCCATCTCCTCATCTGGTCTGTCTCTCTCCAGCATCCTGGCCTCCTGTACCAATCTAACTCCCCAGGCTCCTCATCCATTCGCAATCTCCAGCCCCAGCTCCTGCTTTCAATCTCTTTGCCCAGCCAGTCCCAGTTCTCCAGAATCCCAGCTCTTCATCAGATCCATCTGCCATTCCCCCTCACCTCCTTTCTGGTCATGGTATATGGAGGTACCAATGACATAGGGAAGGATAGGAGAGAGGTCTTGGAGGCCAAATTTAGGTTGCTGGGGAAGAGATTGAAGTCCAGGACCTCCATGATAGCTTTCTCTGAAATGCTATCAGTTCCGCACGCAGGGCCAGCTAGACAGGCAGAACTGCAGGTTCTCAATGCATGGGTGAGACAATGATGTAGGGAGGAGAAGTTTAGATTTATTAGGAACTGAGGAATCTTTTGGGAAAGGGGCAGCCTAAACAGAAAGGATGGGCTCCGCCTAAACCAAAGTGGAACCACATTGCTGGCACTTAAAATTAAAAACGTCGTAGAGTAGTTTTTAAACTAAGGGCTGGGGAAAGCTGACATATGTGGAGGAGAATGTGGTTCGAACAGAGACATCTCTTAGGGGAGGATCTATTAATGGAGATTCTTTGTGTTCTAGTAAGGAGGAGAGGATGGACGATAAAATACTGCTAGGATTGGATGAGAAACAATCAAATGAAAAAGAGTCCCATTCATTTACATCACAAAATGGCAGACAGCTGAAAAGTAACAATTTTAAGTGCTTATATACAAATGGTAGAAGTCTAAATAATAAGACTGCTGAACAAGAGTGCCTCATATTAAATGAGGATATTGATACAGTAGACATCACAGAAACTTGGTGGAATGAGGATAATCAATGGGACACAGTAATACCAGGCTACAAAATATATCGGAAGGACAGAACAGGCCGTGCTGGTGGGGGAGTGGCACTATATGTGAAAGAAAAAATAGAATCAAATGAAGTAAAAAGCTTAAATGAACCAAACTATACCATACAATCTCTATGGATAGTTATTCTATGCTTGAACAATAAGAATATAGCGGTGGGGATATACTACAGACCACCTAACCGGGATGGTGATAGTGACCGTGAAATGCTCAGGGAGATTAGAAAGGCTACAAAAATAAAAAACTCAATAATAATGGGGCATTTCAACTATACTGACGGGATACATGTCACCTCAGGACTGGATGCAGAGAGAGTTTCTTGACACCTTAAATGACTGCTTCTTGGAGCAGCTGGTCTTGGAACCCACAAAAAGAGAGGCAATTCTTGATTTAGTCCTAAGTGGAGCACAGGATCTGGTCCAAGAGATGAATATAGCTGAACCGCTTGGTAATAGTGACCATAATATAATTAGATTTAACATCCTCGTTGCAGGGAAAACACCACAGCAGCCCAACAGAATAGCACTTAATTTTGGAAAGAGGAACTTCACAAAAATGAGGAAGTTAGTTGAACAGAAATTAAAAGGTACAGTGCCAAAAGTGAAATCCCTGCAAGCTGCAGGGAAACTTTTTAAAACCCATAATAGAGGCTCAACTTAAACGTATACCCCAAATTAAAAAACATAGTAAGAGAACCAAAAACATGCCACCGTGGCTAAACAACAAAGTAAAAGAAGCAGCGAGAGGCAAAAAGGCACCCTTTAAAAAGTGGAAGTTAAATCCTAGGGAGGAAAATAGAAAGGAGCATAAACTCTGGCAAATGAAGTGTAACACTATAATGAGGAAGGCCAAGAAAGAATTTGAAGAACAGCTAGCCAAAGACTCAAAAAGTAACAGCATTTTCTTTTTAAAGTACATCAGAAGCAGGAAGTCTGCTAAACCACTAATGGGGCCATGGACAATCGAGATGCAAAAGGAGCACTCAAGGACCATAAGGCCATTGCAGAGAAATGAAATTAATTCTTTGTATCGGTCTTCATGGCTAAGGATGTGCGGGAGATTCCCAAATCTGAGCCATTCTTTATGGTGACATATCTGAGGAACTCTCCCAGATTGAGATGTCATTAGAGGAGGTTTTGGAACAAATTGATAAATTATACTGTAATAAGTCACCAGGACCAGATGTTATTCACCCAAGAGTTCTGAAGGAACTCAAATGTGAAATGACAGAACTGCTAACTGTGGGAGATTAAATCAGCTGCTTTACCAGATGACTGGAGGATAGCTAATGTGATGCCAATTTTTAAAAAAGCTCCAGAGGTGATCCTGGCAATTACAGGTTGGGAAGCCAAACTTCAGTACCAGGCAAACTGGTTGAAACTATAGTAAAGAACAGAATTATCAGATACATAAATGAACATGATTTGTTGGGGAAGAATCAACATGTTTTTTGTAAAGGGAAATCATGCCTCACCAATTTACTAGTATTCTCTGAGAGGGTCAACAAGCATGTGGACCATGATCCAGTGGATATAGCGTACTTAGATTTTCAGAAAGTCTTTGACAAGGACCCTCACCAAAGGCTCTTAAACAAAGTTAGCTGTTATGGGATAAGAGGGAAGGTCCTTTCATGGATCGGTAATTGGTAAAAAGATAGGAAACAAAGGATAGGAATAAATGGTCGGTTTTCAGAACGGAGAGAGGTAAATAGCGGTGTCCCCCAGGGGTCTGTTCTGGGACCAGTCCTATTCAACATATTCATAAATGATCTGGAAAAAAAGGGTAAACAGTGAGGTGGCAAAATTCGCAGATAATACAAAACTACTCAAGAAAGTTAAGTCCAAAGCAGACTGTGAAGAGCAACAAAGCGATCTCAGAAAACTGGGTGACTGGGCTACAAAAATGGCAGATGAAATTCAGTGTTGATAAATGCAAAGTAATGCACTTTAGAAAACATAATCCCAACTGTACATATAAAATAATGGGGTCTGAATTAGCTGTTACCACTCAAGAGAGAGATCTTGGAGTCATTGTGGATAGTTCTCTGAAAACATCCACCCAATGTTCAGCGGCAGTCAAAAAAGAGAACAGAATGTTGGGAACCATTAAGAAGTGGCTAGATAATAAGACAGAAAATATCATATTGCCTCTATATAAATCTATGTTACACTCACATCTTGAATACTGCGTGCAGATGTGGTTACCCCATCTCAAAAAATATATATTGGAATTGGAAAAGGCACAGAAAAGAGCAATAAAAATGATTAAGGGTATGCAAGAGCTTCCATATGAGGAGCAATTAATAAGACTGGGACTTTTCAGCTGTGAAAATAGACAACTAAGGGGGGCTATGATAGAGGTCTATAAAATCATGACTGGTGTGGAGCAAGTAAATAAGGAAGCGTAATTTACTCTTTCTCATAACACGAGAACTAGGGGTCACCGCCTGAAATTAAAAGGCAGCAGGTTTAAAACAAACAAAAGAAAGTATTTCTTCACACCATGCACAGTCAACCTGTGGAACTCTTTGACAGAGGATGTTATGAAGGTCAAGACTACAATAGGGTTCAAAAAAGGACTAGATAAATTCATGGAGGATAGGTCTACCAATGGCTATTAGCCAGGATTGGCAGGGATGGTGTCCCTAGTCTCTGTTTGCCAGAAGCTGGAAATGGGCAGCAGAGGATGGATCACTTGATGATTACCTGCTCTGTTCATTCCCTCTGAAGCACTTGGCACTGGCCGTTGTCCAAAGATAGGCTACTGGGCTAGATCAACCTTTGGTCTGACCCACTATGGTCGTTCTTATGTTCTTCCACTCACCCCACTGGTTCTCACTCCTCTCTGCTCTCTGGCTGCAAGTCTCCTTGCTCACTCAGGTCTACTCTCCGCCCTCCCCTCAACTCCAAATGCCAGTTTCTTTCACCTCCTGCCAGCTTCCAGCATCCCTTAGGCTTTTTCTCCCAACCTACTCACCCCTGTCCCCTAGTCTCTGCATTTGAATCTAGTACTTCCTCGTCCGGGCCCAGTGGGATGGGGGAGGTGGGTAATTGAGAGCACAGGAGAGACAGGCTCTCTGCTCTCAGTTCAGGTATCTGGACCCAGCACAGACCGCAGCAGCTGAGAGCTGCAATTGTAGGGAAAGTCCTGCTCAGCCCCAGGCTGGAGCATGCCAGTGCAGACACAATTGCCAGGGGGAATGGAGCTGCTAACCTCAAAGAAGCCTCTATTGGGTCTGTGTGAACTCTGACTTTTCAAAGACTTCTCATTTGGTCAATTTAGGTAGATTGTCGGAGACAGCAAAAGCCGCATCCCTGGCACAAAGGCCACCTCCTTGGGAAATTTCAAGTCCCTGCTCCAAAGCCTGGGGGCACTAGAGCTTTTCAAAGGAAATGTCATCAGAAGTGTTTAGCATTGGTAAGCACTGTCTACACAGACTAAGGCCAGAAGGGACCACTGTGGTCATCTCGTCCCCGCCTATAACAGACCCATAACATCTGGCCTAGCCTCATTCTCACTAACAGCTGAATGACTTTGACTGAATGTTTCAGGAAATATTCAGCCTCAAGGCAGACACCCAGCATGGGAAATTTCAGCCCAGCCAGTTACAGTTTGACAATGTTATAAGCAACTGAAAACAAAGGCGTATCGTGGGAAGCACTGGGCAACCTTAATAACAGGCAGTGCTGGCAGCGCCCCCTATAATGTGAGGCACTCACAGCTGGCTGGAGCGATGGGATGTCAGTCAGGGCCAGCAAAGGTGAGGATGTCAGAAATCCTCCTGATTTGAATTCACACGCCAGAAATCTTCTTTGCAGCACCCCACAGCCCCTCCCCGACTTCAAAAACAACTTTTGACACCTAGCTCCAGGGTCTGACCCCTCCAGGTGCTTGGCTCAAAGGGCTGAGCAAGCCAATCCCCATGGGGTGCAATGGAAGTCGGGGCGCTGAACACCTGCCATGACTCGGCCTTTGGTATGTCATACAGCCAGTCGGTGGAAACCCTACCACACTCTGCCAGTTCAGCCCGGCCACAAGCAGGGGTGACCCCTGTTACCTGCTCGTGGATTGGCTACTGCTTACACCTGGATTGAAGTTGGTCTTTTATGTTAGCTCTGTTTTCTTTGTACCAGCTTGTGCCATCAGATTTTTTGCTGCCTGCCCAAGGTAAATAAGATGCGAGAGCAGAATCATGTCCAGAGTCCAAAAAACAGCAATTAATCCAGAAACAATAAATTAATTATAAAATGCTGTTAATACCTGGAGTGACCCCACCAGGAAGCCAAATAGCCTGAAGACAAACCACGGAGCAGGTACTTTAGGAATGATTCTTTAGAGTTGGTATTCTAAAGGCTGGTGCCGGTGTCAGGAAGGGCAGGGCGAGTCACTTCTCTCCCCAACCTGCCTAAACACCCACTGTAACCCCTTTGGGGTTTAGAGAGCATGGCCCCTTTAAATCTTTTCCCAGGGGACGGGGAGTTGATTGTTCTATGAGGAGAAAGTCCTGTTGGGAGGGCAGGGGAGCGGGGGGGTGTCAGAAAGGTGCACGGGACTGTGTGTGTGTCACCTCTCTCAATGTGAACCCTAAAGTCTAAAAGATAAGAAGGGAAATAAAAGGAATCCAACGACTCAGTGTTTCTTTTTAACAGGGGCTCAGTCAACTTGATGTTAATTTTAACATTTGTACTGCATCGTTCTGATTGATTGCAGCTGAACTTGCTTGAATACGAGTAATTTTACCAGGTGTCCCGTATTCAGCATAGGGAAATATGGTCACCCTAAATAAGAGGGAGGCTGTTAGCTTGTTACGTGGGGAGGCTGTCACTCTGTGTGGCTTTGCAGAGAGTGACAGAAGAGGGCACCAGAGAGGTTCGTTGAGGAAACTTGACTGGCACTGAACACAACCTGGAGCACCCAAGATGCACCACTGGACTGGAACTTTGCTCAAGACTCCTGAACTCTGTGTGTAGACACATTACTCGGTGTCAGCCCTTTCAGACTGTGCTACCACTGGGCCTGTGGGGCCTGCTGTTGAATGTAACCCTGTTTTTGACCCGCTCCCCATAGCTTTCCCCCTGTTGTTTTTCTCCTTTCATCCCTCTCTAAATAAATATTTCCCTTTCCTGTATTCATTGTACTCTTCTGGTTCACACTGGGGACAGGTGTCTCTGGGGGGGAAGGGGCTGTCCCTGATGCATTCCTGCACGTGCCTTTTCTTGGCCATAGCTACCTGCAGAGCAGACTCTATGTTGGCCACGAGGGCGCTAAAGTTACACAACAAAAAAACAGGAGAGAAATTTCTCTCTAAAGATCAAAAAATAACAAAGAAGGAAGAACCCAGAACCACTGGAACTACAACCAAAAGGCTAGAAATCCCCTTGAAAAGGAACTAACGATGAGTTTATATAAAGCAGGAGGGGCAGGGTAATTGGTGGTTGAAGGCAGGAGGGCACTGTCTGTCCCTTATTTCTCTGATGCTCCCACCTGGGAACTGTTCTTAAACATTTACAAATATTCCTTTTCTCTCTCTTGGTGCTTCTGAGTGCACGCCAGAAGCACTTCAACTCAGAAATGGGATTCTGGCTGAAACACCTTTTGGGTAAATCAATAAATCAGACATTGTTCTTCAATGGAGGGAAGGGATCTTCTTATTGAGCATGAGAGACTATTAAGGGTATTGAAAAGGCTGCACATTTGCTTCATTTACTTCAAGGAGCAACATGCCCTATATCTGGCCACTACCCTACATTTAGCTATATGCAGGACTAAGCTCTTATAATGACAAGCACGGGGTGACTGGCCCCTTTAAAAAGAAGCTGTGCCCAGTGCCACTGTGACTGAACCTGCTGCCCAACTGGGCTTAAAGAAAGGCACCTGAGGAAGTGGTGGCAGAGAGTTAGAGGCTCCTACAGATGAGTTTGATACCCCAGGGGAACAAAACTTCAGCCAGGTAGGGCTGGAAATGGCCTCCTAAAAAGAACAAGGGGCCAGGAAGAAGAGAAACTTTGGCTTTCTTCCTTGATGGCCGCGAGCCTATGTAGGTTTTTATACCATGCTAATCACCACAGTGTCTGAGCACCTTCCAGTAGTGCATTAAGGACCGTAACCACACGTGTGTCGAGTTGGGGTAGTGCCTTGTTTAAAAATAGAAAATACTTGTAGCTATCCATTGATATGAGAAAAGGTTGCTTTCTTCAGTGTTGATTGGACGATTGCGGGTTTGAAGAAGGAAGGGCAGACTCGGCTCTCAGACCCAGCAGGGTTGAACACTCAGCATATAGGGACAGTTGATATAAGAAGTGCTTGTTGCACAGCCAACAATCCAGAATCTTGCTAAAGTTCTAAGTTCTGCATATTGATCACCCACACAGAGAGAAGCAACACGAAAATCATTCCGGTTGCAAAGTCAAGCACTCAAAAGTTGGGAAATGCCAGACACAAGGCGGCCACTGCAGCAGGTGACTTTAACAGTCCAGTCATGCAAGTCATGCCCCCAGGTTTCAATAATACCAACTCTATCAAATGTAGTTATCAATGAGAACGTTGAGTTCCTCCTGCTTCTTACCCAGTCTCCTAGCAATGGTGCATAAACAATTCAGTTTCTTCTCTTCACATTTCTTTACCACCTCTAGTCAATATCTTCCCAATACCCTGAGTTAGAACCCCATTTGACAGCTGAGTACCCTCCCTTTGTACTGTTAGAGGAATGTCCTCCTAGCTGCGTCACTAATCTCCAAACCGTGAGATTATCCCCCAATTCTGAGATGCAGCCTGCCCCATTGGCACAGCCCCTCTCTCACTGGAACATGTCACTATAGCCCTGAGGCTGCAGTACAACCCTGGAGCAGCTTAGCTCCACTCCCCGGCTTGTGGTGGAGGAACCCATTCCCTGAGAGTTTCTGTGAGCCAAGCCCTGCGGGGATGGGGGAGGGAAGGTTGGCTCATCACAGGCTCAATACACTCTGAAAGGGGCCTAAGAGAGCAATGCTCATCAATGATATTTGGCCATCACCCCACAACAGCGCTAACAGCATTCTGAGGTTGAGTGTCATGCATGCTGTGTACAGTACACCATGGCATTTCACTGAGAGCAAGGATGGGTTATCTGTAGCCAGGGAGAAATTCACAGGGTCAGACGCTTCCCTCCATTGGCAGTGTAGGGGGAGAAAGACAACGACTCTGCATCTGCAGTAGCACGGGATTGCTGGCTTTGCAGCATGCACTGTAACGGGTCTCTCCACTCACCGCTAGTCAGGCACCTCGCCCTGGCCGTTCTGGTGAATTTCCCTCCCCGCTGCCAGCCATCCAAACTGCAGCTGCTGAGATGATCTTCCTCTCCTGGTACTGTCTTCCCCACTTTCCCAAGTCTGACTCTGGCTGCCCTTTTTCCATGTCCAGTTTGGACTTCTCCTTCTTACCTCCAAAGCTCCCTATGCAAACATCTCCCTGTGTAAAAATATCTCCACCTCAGTCATCTGCTCCTCCCCTCCCACTCCCACCTTACAGACCCTTCTTCCTGCAGCATCCTGCTGCTACTGGGAAGGACCCAGCAACCTCCGCTCAGGCTCCCCTTTCTATTCATTCCATCAGACTCACCCGGTACCTCTCCTACACTCCTAGAGTGACCCCTTTAGCTTGAGTGAGAGGGCCTTGTGCTGATGGACCCTGGTTCAATCCACACCAATGCCTGTGGTGTCTGTATGTGGCCAGGGTTTTACTTACCTGTCATTGTAGGTTGTTCAGCCCATTCCCAGCCATCTGTGGTACATCTTTTGCTTCTTGCCATCTCTGTGATGTCGGTCCTTCATCTGTACAAGGACACAGCATATCAAGGCCAATCCAGCAGCTCCCATCCGGTCTTCACCTCCATGAGAGACAGCGCATCCCAGCCTGACCACAGAAAGACAGGGTGGTGTTCTTCAGGGGAACCTGCTGGAGCTCCAGTCTCCCCTGATCCACCTCACCCCCACACACTTAGGGTTTTCAGAAGATACTGCTAATCTCAGCTATACAAAGCAGCTAAAATGAGGTCAGTGTGGGTGGATTTACTGAATAGACTGGTTCTAAGAGAAGAGGAGATTCCTTCTCTGCTCTCATGAGATTCCCATAGGAAAAGTATCTGATGACAGGGTGGGGACAATACAAGCCCTCAGCCCCTGGAAAGCTAGGAAATCAGGACTCTGGGAGTAAAGGGTTGTCTCTGTCCTGCTGGAGGGAGCAGAGCTGGAGACCAGAAAGGGCACTGGTGTAATTGTATGAAAGACAGTGACCTCTACCTGTGAAGGTGGCTGAAGCTTCTTGCAAGCAATAGAGTCCAGGATCCTTACGCCTCCTTTGGCGATGCTTTTCCTAGGAATAAAATCAACACAGTACAATGAGAACAATGTCTGAGTGCCAGGGCTGGGATCCAGGGATAAGGGCTGCTCTCAGCCAGGCTGCGTACCAGGAACTGGATCTTTGTCCCAAGAGCTGCAATCACCCAGATGAGTGAGTAGTTCCTACCTCTGTGAGGGGGGTGTGGTTTTCCATCTAAGCATCACTGAGAGCCAGCTCCTGTCAGTTTGACAGGATGCGGTCATTGCTCCCCAAGCTGGGCCAGCTGCAGGCTGCATTGATGTAGGAGGCATGGACAGATCCCAAAGCCTGGAAGACAGAGAAGGGAGGAAGCCCCTGCTCATTTACCGTTCAAGGAAGGGAGAGGAGAATGAAGGGCAGGAAGTGAAGCTGCCCTGTGGGGAGGGCACTAGAGTAGAACCCAGTCCCGTTCCCAGATCCACCCCATGTTTGTAGGTGTGACCTTAGAGAGGTCCATCACCTTCATTCCCTGTCTGTAAAATAGAGATAATAGTTTCTTCCACAAACACACAGGAGGTAAGGGGAGGACAGTCCCATTATCTGCATGGGGCTCAGGCAGTCTGTGCACAGATTGTTCCAGAGTGAGGGGAGAGACCCAGATTTTGCTCCCTACAAGCAGGAGAGGAGATGGGATCAGAAGACCAAGGAAGGGGGATGGGGTAGGAACTGCTGCCACAGATGGGGCTTATGGATTTGGTCAGTGCCAGACCCTTGGTACCTCCTTTCAGTAAATGGTTTCCCGACTGAGAAGACTGGCCCCTCCTGTCATCGGCAGTCCACATACTATTTGAAGACCTTCCTAGTGTCCTCGAATGCCCCCTTAGTTCTTCTTGAATGTGATAGATTCATTGAATCAGATTGCTAGCCAGGAATTTCGGAGAGGCCATTGCTGTGTACCATGAAATCAGGGGGAAATCTATAGTTAGCCAAAAAAAAAAAAAGGTGTCATTGGCAAATTTGGAGCTGATCTGTCCTTTCAGCTGAAGGTACACAGTCACAGGGGGATGAAGTGTGCCATCTTGGTTAGTCAGTTCCACCATGTGGCCATTTGATTCAGGGAGTTCTACAATGAAATCCCTGGCAATGGCTGCCCATGGCCGGGGCAGGGTCTCCAGAGGCATAGGGTGCCAAGAATTTTGGTGTGTGGTGCCTTGGTAAGAGCTCAGAAGTCACTAGTCAACATGTCTGAATTTCAGCCCACATCCAGCACCACCAAACGAAGCAGGAGGTTAGGCAGGACATTTTGAAGCACCCAAAGTGCCCTGTTGGGAGGTGTCCTGTTTCAGATGTAGGACCTTCAGCGGGGGACATCCTGGCAGAACATACAGGCAGTCCTCAGTAAATGTTATTGGGTCCCACATGGAATGTTGTTTCTCATTCCCTGTGCAGCAGGTCATCCTAGGAAGCTGATTTAATAAGCATGATTGAGGTATGGCAACATTAAGCACGTTGCGGGGCTTGAGGAGGAAGGGCTGTTCCTGACTAGCTTTCTCCCTTCTTGGTTATATTCTCCATTAGGGGATAAGGTCATTCTTAGTTCCAGTTGGGCAGTTAAGTAATCTTGAAATTGAAGCAGGAAAAGAATATGGTCTAGCTGAATTGTCCCGGATTCAGTGCTTTGGCTTTGCGCAGATACTGGAGGCTTTTGTGTACAACCTTGTGCTGGGTATCGAGGCCCCTTCAGCTACTCACACCAATCTTCAAATAAGGATTTAATCAGAACCTACTAATTATCAAGGGACTCCTATAGTTTTTGTCTGTGGGGTGAGCCTCCAGGAGCGGTATGCACAGGAGTGCAGCAGGTGCTGGGAGCCATGCCCCAGAGAGCATGGCCCTGATTGATATATCAGATGTGTCAACTTCTATGATGAATGCTCCAGTTGGATTGGGGTGCACCAGAACAGGTGCAGCGGTGAAATCAATTTTGAGCTGTTTGAGGGCTTGTTGGGCCTTGGGTGACCAAACAAATTGGACAGTCTTGTGGAGGAGAGCTATCATGGGGGTTATTTCTACTGAGAACCCTGGGCCGAAGCAGCAGTACAATTGGTAAAGACTAGGAAGCACTGCTCTTTTTGAGTACTTCAAGCTTCCTCCCAGTTGTGGATGGCTTTCACCTTATTTGCATCAATCTTAATGCCTTCTGGGGAGAGGATGTACCCCAAAAACTCCATGGAGAGTTGGCTAGAGGTACACTTTTCCAATTTTGTATAGAGACCATGCTGCCGCAACCTCTCTGGGGTCTGTTGTGGGGCACATGCTGCTCTGGGTTCTCCAAAAAGAGAAGTATGTCATCTAAATAGATGACAATGTATTGATCCAGAATGTCCCCAAATACATCACTGAAGAAGTGTTGCAAGGTCAATCCAAATGGCATTACCAGACAATTAAAGTGTCTATAAAATGTATTGAAATCTCTCTTCCATTTGTCCACCGCCCAAATGAGTGTTAGATTGTAAGTCCTTGGAAGTCTACTCTGATGAATGCCCGTACAGGTTTCATGTGATCCAAAAATTCTGGGATTAAGGATAGGGGATAATGGTTCCAAACTTTCACTTTGTTCAGGGGCTGGTATTCTACAGAGAGGCATAGAGTCCCTCGTTTCTTCTTTCCAAAGAGGGCCAGGGCCTCTGTGGGAAATGCTTAATAGAAAATAAACCCTTTGGATCCGTTTTCATGATTTTACACAGGGAGAGCCACTAGTTCTGGTTCGGACATTGCATAAATACAGCCAAAGGCAACTTTCGGGCAAGGTTTAGGTCAATAGGGCAGTCATAGTCTTGGTGCAGAGGTAATGTGTCCTCCTTTCTTTCGAAGATGTCCACATAATCCTGGTATTTATCAGGAATGTCGGGTGTCAGAGCCAAGAATGGTGGAGTAGGTCCAGGGGCAGAGGCTGGTTAAGGAAACCCCTACATTTTCAGTCACCTCCATTGAGCCATTCCGGCAGGGGCAGCACAGGGCCAGGCTCAGGTAGCAAGGCCTTGAGTCAGATCTGGTATCCCCATTTACGTACAGGCCACTTACTTCTGGAAAGCCTGCTTTTCTGCAAACAGTCGCACCACCTGATGTCACATGTTGCATCTGATAATTAGGTCTAGTGGTTGGAGCTGAGGTCACAGCTAGACATAGGATTGCACCTAGGCTAAGAGTGGTGCTAGAATCAAGATCCAGGAAGACGCCGGAGATGATGATGTGATCAGAGTCTGTAGACAAACCAGAATCAGAACTGGAGCCAGAGTCCAAGTACTGGCCAAGGGTTGAAGCCGGGTGATCAGAGTCCAAAGATAAGCCAAGTCGATATCAAGCCAGAGTCCAGATTCAGGCGGAAGGTTGAAACCGGGTAGTCAGAGTCCGAGGGCTTGGGGAGGATCAGGAGGAGGAGGCAAGGCTGGAGCGGGTCAGTTGTGGGGCTGGAGCAAGGCTAGAATACAGCAAGGATAATGCTGAGCCAGAGTTGGTAGCCAATGTCGAGAGCCATGGGTCATGCCGAAGTCAGCAGCAAGAGACCGGAGCCGAGGGTCAAGACAGTCAATAGCCGGGAACCGGAGGGTAGGGCAGGGCGGTGCATGCAGGCAGAAACCAGGAACAACATGGGGACTGTCTCAGCAGCAGGGCAGGGGTCTGCCTTGTTGTCCAGATGACTTGAGGGTACTCCCAGGCACTGCCCACCCAGAGCCCTAGACACCTGGGTTCAAGTCCCAAGCATCCTCATCTAGGGACTCTCTTCCGAGGAATAAAAGAAGGACAGCAGGATGACAAAGATGTCTCTGTCCTTGGGCTGGGATCCAGGCCAAGGGGAGCTCCCACCAAGGCGAGGTGTCATGGCCTCCTCACCATGCCTTGCTCCTGTTCATTTCATACTCAGAGACCCCCTAGCAGGAGGGAAGAATAAAGGGAAGAAAGAGAAGCTGCCCCTGGGGGGAAGGCACTAGCCTGGGACCCAGTCCAGTTCCCAGAGCTACACCCAGGATTGTGTGACCAGGCACCACAGCCCTTCCTCTGTGTCTTTGTCCCCACTTGTCAGATGGGGAGGATCCTTCACTTCCCAGCGTGCTTGGGGGGAGTTTCATTCCTGGCTGGGAAGAGTTCAGATACAATGTGGGTGGACTGGGCCCCCGGTGCAGGGTGCATCGGACATTCACTAGCTCAAAGGTGACACGGGCCAGGGGAACCTCTGAGCAGTGAGCACAGGGGAGGGGTTCCACATCAGGCCACCACTCCCAGACTGCAGTGGTTACTGATGATAAACCATGGTTCTACCGATGTTCTCATTTGTAGTTGTCCTGGGCGGGGCCAGCACCATGGTGCTGAAAGCCTGATGCTTCATAAAGGCCTTTGGGCATGGGGCAGGAGGGTCGGGGAGGGCGTGTGGTGAGAGAGAGGTGGCATTCTAGGTTTGGCTCCCTGAGGGCAGATTCCTCCTGTGGCCCCTTGGTATGGAGGAGGGACTGAGGGGCCCTGCCACAGCAGCCCCGGGTCAGGAATTGTTTCAGATGTGACACTAGGCCATTCCCCCTGCTCTAATGCAGAGCTTTCAGAGCTCCACTGGGGGACATGGGCCTAACATGCAGGCCCTTCTGCATCAGGCTGGGCAGGGAGAGCTTGGCATGGGAAAAGGGGCAATGGCAGAGAGGCCAAGGCCAAGAAAAAAAGGATAGGGAGAACCTCATGCCCCAGACAAAGGGGATTTGGGAGCAGAGGGAAGGCCCCCCCCACCCAGAAGGGAGAGGGTTTCACTCAGTGCTGTCACCTCTATCTCCACTCCCACTAGCCCCTCTCCCCAATGTATAGTGAGACAGAGCAGTACCTGCAGCAGGGAGTGTGAGCTGCTCGACGTGTGAGGTGGGGGCCTTTTAAGGGTGTCCCATGGGATGTCCCATGCGCATGGAGTGCCTTGGGCACCTGGCACAATCACCGGATGTAAAATAGGTGGGCCATCACTTTGTCTGTAATATCCAGTAATATCCTCCTCCTGCAAGGGAACAAGGATTAATCAGAGACTCAGACACTCCCGGCAACAAAGAGTAATAACGGCACCTGGAGCCAGCTAAATTTCCACCCAGCCCCTCACCACATCTGAGGCAGCTTGTCCTGTTGATGTGATGCCTGTTATGAAATAGCCTTGCTGGAGAGCTGGGTCTGAACTGCTTTGATCTGTTCAGGGGACAAGCTGGCGCCTAACAATGGCACCTGCCGTGACTCATTCGTCTCCTTCCTCCCAGGTCAGCAAATGGGGATGGGATGGCAGTGACCTTCTGTGGACTGGAGGTGAAAGGCCCTGGGTCCCTTCCAAAAGCTAGATTAATCCTCCTCTGGTTACCTCGTTTCCTATCAGCTGGCCGCCTTCCCCCATGATGGAGAAAGCTAGGACCAGCCCAGCCTGGCTGACATGCAGCCGGGAGTCGTGGATGGCCAGCAGAGCCACCTGCAGGAAGGATCTTCTCTGCCCTTCTGAGAAGATCTCTCCAAAGACCTAAAACCAACAGCACGAGCGCCATTGGCAATTGCCCAGAACCAGGCTCCAAATCCAGCTCGTGGCTCATGTGGAGAGTCGGAGTCCTGCTGCAGCCAAGCCAGCTAATTCCCCACGAGGACCTTTGGGGTCCCATGGCCCAGGGAA
Organism: Caretta caretta; assembly: GCF_965140235.1. Lineage (NCBI taxonomy): Eukaryota > Metazoa > Chordata > Testudines > Cheloniidae > Caretta > Caretta caretta. The sequence goes on from NC_134207.1 coordinate 136,962,953, forward strand.
CCCCCTTCAGTGAGAGGTTGCAGGCACTGAGGCCTCTCATTGCTCTTTCTGGAGCAGGATTCAACGCAGGTGCCATGACATGCTGGGAATGCGCCCATGTGCATGAGCCTGGCGCGCTCTGGAACGTAGCTCACAAAGACCACACAGGACCCTCTACTGCGTCCAGCAGCGATATCTCCTGGAGCTCACATGCGAGAGGTATGGGCCTTTCAGAACTGCCTCCGTTCCCCACTCCCCACCCCACTGACATTTCCATGAGCCTTACGTATGGTGAAGTAATTCAGCCCAGGATAGGAGCTCAGTGTCTCTGACCCAAGCCCCAGGGCAGGCGCAGATACTGCTTCCTGACTCATGATGGTGCTCAGCAAACTCCACACCCTTCTTGTTCTTCCACAGGGTGCAGGAATCCAACAAAGTTCTGGTCACGCAATAGCTGGGTGTATCCTTCCCTACTCACTGACCCAGTGGCTCCCATCTCGGATACTCAGGTGTCAACCAGGGAGTCACTGAGCGAAGCCGGATCCCTCGAGATACCATCCGCCATCAACTCAAGGTCCGAGAGGTTTCCTGTTTTGCCACTTATCAATGGATCCATGTAGCACACACAAACCATTGCCGTTAGCAAAGCTCCAACCCAGGATCCTCAGCCTCTTGCAGCTGAACACTGTCAGCTGGAAATAAGGAGTAGGCTCTGGCCCTGTATCCAGGACACAGCCACTGCAGGGAGACACAGCTCCGCATTTGAGCTGCTGCAATGCACCAGCTGAGAGTCCTTACCTCCCCCACCTTGGCCATATTCCTGTAACCAAGGCGCTTGGTGATCTCAAGCCCCTCCCGGCACCACAGCTCCTTGGCATCTCTGATGTTCAGCCCTTGGAGAGAAAGACACGCAGGTTTGTGAGGTTTGCCATTCTGGTTTCAGTGTCTGTCTCCTTCTGTTCTCATTGCTGGGTACACACTGGCTGGGGCTTCGCAGCATCCATGCCCCCATGAAATCGCAGGGTCACCACCAGGTGGTTTAGTACCTGGAGGGGGATTTGTCCCATTCATCACAAAAATCAGGTGACCCTTACGGTCATTGTGTTCTGGGAGTGGGTGCCTGAAAATGACGGCATCTAATGCTGAGAACCCCCCACTCCCACTGTAGTCAAAATCTGGCCCTAGGTAACCAACTGGTGACATCCTACAAGTTTTGTGTGCATCCCCTGTAGTCCCTGCTCCTGACCCTGACTTCCCTATGGGCTCTTTCCCTCCATGTGTTTCAATAGCTCCATTCCTGTCCCCTCACCAGCTGGCAGCCCCATGGATGAACTGATTTTCCTGCGGGGAGGGGTGGGGTGGGGAGGGAAGAGCTGGGCTCTGAGATAAAACAGCCAATTTCCCTGGCACTTTCACAGTCATCTCTCTGATTCAGGGAGCAGGGAAGAGAAATAATCAGCATCTATGCTGGGGTCCATCTCAGAGGAGGGGGCTTCTTTCTATAGGCTCCCATTGCCCAGCAAAATGAGTCTCAAATGAGGGACCTCGTTTCTATTGGGGTCCCTCTGCCCAGCTCCAGTTGGTCTAAAAGGAGAGACCTTAGTTCTATAGGAGTCCCAATGTCCATCTGCAGGTAGTCTCTGAGGATTCATTTCTATAAGGTGCCATTGCCCAGTTGGGTTTCTTACCCCTCTTCTGCAGCAGTAGCTGGTAGAGCCAGTAAATCCCACCCTTGGTTTGCCGGCTGATGTCATCTGGTGGGTCAGTGATATACAGACCCAGCTGTGCCACAAGGTAGCCCGCCTTGGGGAAGTCAGATGAGCTCTGATGGAAGGAGGAGGAGAGGGGAATCCATCAACATTCTATCTTCAGCTCTTCATCTGCCCTGGGCCAGGAGTCTCTCTCCTCCCACTCCATCTGTAGGAGGGGCTGGGGGAGAGGAGCTACAGCTAGAGATCTCATTCTCTCTGCCCCCAGGGGAGCTTGGAATAAAGGGACCAGGGAAAGGGCCCTCTATGAGGATTCGCTCCTCAGCTGCTCCAGAATGACAAGGGCCCTGAGTTCATGGCCGGATGCCAGCTGGCTCTTCAATCCTTGCCCTTAGCAGTTCTCTGCAGAGGGCCAGGGACCTAGCAGGGTATGGAACAGCCAAACTGCAATGGATGGGAGCGAGGCGCCCGGACAGAGTCCAGGCAGCAAAGCACAGAATGAGGAAGGAGGGAGAGGATCTGCCAAGGGCGGGTAACACTATCCCCTCTGCTGGGAAGGGGCGCTCTCTGACATTTTGTTAACCCCCGGGCCTGTTCCCAGCTCTGCTCACCCCTCCCCTATTTTCAGCAGCTCCACCAAACTAAGGGAGCAGGGACCACAGGACCGCTCCTACAACAGAGAAGTAGGATGGTGACCTTCCTGGAAGTGAGCGGTGTCCTTCCCTGGGCGCATGGTAAAAACACTGCACAGGACAGCTCGCAGGAGGGCTGAGTCCAGCTCCAGGTCCAGTTTGCTGGCAGGAAAGAGGAGCCTCGATTCGACTTTGCAGCACCAGAGTGGCATCACCATGGACATGAAACATGAGGGAAATAGGCACCGGCCAGCAAAAACGGAAATGGAGGTGCCAAGGAGACTAGTGACCAGGCTGAAGTCACAGAGCCAGACACTGGCAGGGCTGAAACAGGGCCCGTTCCCCTGATCTCACCCTGGACCCTGCTGCCCCTATTATATGTCCCCCGCCCCGATGATCTTCTCCCTAAGGCCACTGTAACGTTACTGGAGTGAAATGAACCACCCAGCCTGGAAAGAGTGAACGTTCCCGCCTCCTTGGCCGGAGGATGTGAACAGCCACAACTGGAGGGGGAGTGGGAGGATCTGTGACTCCTGGGTTAGGGCAGCTGGACAGGAGGGTCCTGGTACCTGAGGTGGCAAACTGCAGCCATAGAGCTCGAGAGGATGGAGCTTCGCTCAGACTCCAGGGGTACGTCTTCAATCAGCTCTTGGGAGACCCAAAGAAGACAAAAGCAGCCAATCCAGCTGGGCCCCCACATTCCTTCCACCTTTCAAACTTACTCCCTCCCTCTCCAGCTGGGACCACCCAATTCTTTCCTCCCCTCAGCCGCCCCTCCGGCCCTACAATTCCCCACTGCCAGCTCTGTGTCTGTGACAGAATTTCCCCTTCCCCTGCTCCCCAATCCTCAGCCCCAAGAATCCCTGTCCTCTGCTGCCCCCTCCAGCCCCACCATCTCCCAGAACTGGCCCAGGGGAGGCCTCTCTTGTCTCATGTCTAGCTCCCTCCCCATGGGGTCTCATTCACCGCAATGCTCTCCACAAGGGACGCTTTGGAGCAGTGCGGCTGCAGGGTGTCCTGCCCCTGCTTTTGTGCAGGGAAGCACAGAGTGGGGATAGCGTGCAGGAAGCGGAGCTGCTTGGCCCTCTCCTGCACAGATGAGGAGTGGCATTGGGGGAGAGAGAGAGCCTGTTAGGTAGGGACCTCCCCACTCCACCCAAACCGGCTCCAGGGCCCAGGTCCTCCTTTGGGTTGGACAGGAAAAGCCCAAAATCACAGTGTCCTCCTGCAAGGCAGGGCTTCTAACTGGGACAATGGCTGTGGGGAGAGGAGACCCTGGCCTGCATGGGACAAACACCCTCTCTTCGGGGTCACAGATAATGGGGGTTATGGCTTCTCTGGGACAGGGCCCCCCCCGGAAGGGCTGGCGGGGGCAGGATAGACTCGATTGTACCTCATCTCTGCCCTGGCAATGCTGCTGGATGACCCTGATGGCAGCTTCCTCTGGGGACACGTCCTCCTCAACCTCCAGCCGGACACTGGGGCTCCCTGCACCAGGCAGAGGAGGACAGAGGGTGACTCCTGCTGCTGCCGAGGAGAAGGACGGGGTGCAGTGGAGAGAGAAAGCTTAATGTGCCGCCCTCCTCTGTAAGGAACCTGTTAGCCGACGGCCAAGGATGTTTGGTGAGGTGCCAGCTATGCCCGTTTATACCATCCGTGACTTTAACCGCTAGGACGCACTGTCCCTTCGCGGCGGGCAGCCTGGGCTAGGCTGACAGATGCCCCAAGGTCCTAACCACCCGTGACTTTAACTGCTCGAGCTCAGAGCTCCTTCGCAGCGGGCAGCCAGGATTGACTGACAGGTGCCCCAAGAGTTTGCCCCGTGGAGGCGGCACAACTCAACGCTAGGCTCTTAGTACTCTCACCTAATGGCCAGGCTTTAGAGCCAAAACGGCTGAGGTTCTTTAATTGTGTCGGCTGCTTTACAGTAAACCAGAGAAAACAAGTCAGGCTTATGCACAAATGGTTACCAAACTTTATTAAGCTAGATTCTAATCATGTGGTTACAAAATTGCTAGTGCCTACTTATTTAAATGTAGAGATGTTACACACACAAACAAGTTACAAAACTGAAGCCACAATCCCAAAGAAAGAAAACAAAGTATAGAGCTCTATTTCAAAATATGTGTACACTAAAGATAGGAGATCAGGTGTTGGGTACTTCTTACCCTCCTTGCATCTCTCGATTCCAGCGGTGCCAAGCCAGGATCGGTCACTCAATTCCGCGGAAAGACGAATAAGGGACAAGGCTTAGGGACCCTCTTAGCTGCAGAAGCCTTGGGAGGCTGTCACTTATCTGACCAGCAGATAGATAGTGAAAAGCACTCAAAAATCATGGTGCTGTAGGTCCCCTACTTATACCTCTGTACTCCTTTATTCTCTTTCTCCTTTCTTATGCCAAATTGAGGCTGGTCTGTCTGGGTGACGCCAGCTTTCGCAAGAGTAGTTTACACTTGCAAGGGAGAGAAACAATAAGTGTCGACTACTGGACATTTCTTTTATCAGGGTAAATAATTTTCCCACCTAGGATGTTGGTGTGTGTGCATCACGCTATTTAGTAGGGGCTAAGAGCCATGTCTGTCACAGGGCCTCTGCCTGCTGTGAGCTTAATCGTTGTATCTGCTCCCAGAGGCACATTGTAGCAGCACACCTGTGCTTTTCACAGCTTCAAAGGCTGTGCTGCAATATATGTTAAGTGCCCTGTTCCGGCTTCCTCCTGTGTTTCCAGCAATGCTGGTCTGAGGGGGTGGGGTGGGGGCTGGCTGTCTGGCTACAGAACCCCAGGGCAGAAAGGGCCTCACCCTGCCCCTCCCAGAGATGCCCTCAGCCCCATCAGCTTCAGGGCCCCATGGCAGTCAGGCCACCCCCGCAAAATCATCAGGGGTCCGGGAGGCTGGAGTGCCCCCGACTCCGCCAAGAATGCCCTGCACCGGGCATGGCTGTGCCACTCCCACTAGTCTCAGCAGGGCTCACATGCCTGAGACCTGACGCCTTTCTGAACCAATGAGCACACGGTGTTACTAGCCCCCCGGCCCCAGTCATTCTCCCTTTCCCTTGGGTCTCCCCTCACCAGTACTGTGGGAGCCTCCAGCCTCAAGGCTCTCACACTCCTCGGAGGTGCTGCTGGCCCCTTGGGAGTAGGTGGAGCTGCTGGTGCTAGAGCAGGGGTTGCCCCATCTCCTGTCCTAGGCAGGGTGGGGACTCTTTAGTGGCCAGGCAGGGGCATGGCTCCTGCTGGGCCCTGGCGCTGGGCTCCTGGCTCCTCTGCTTCCTGGACAGGAAGCCTCAGAGCTGCCTTGCCCGGCTCCCACCCTGTCCTGGCTCCCTCCTGCAGAGCTGCATTCTGGGCCACCTCCATTTTGGCCCTGAAGGTGTCTCAGGGCCTGCTCTGGGAGCTGGTGTCTTCCTCCTCCAGAACGCCAGGCACGTCCACCACTTGGCCTGGCCACAAGCTGCTTCCCCACCAGCGGGGACAGGGGAAGCAGCTTCTCCTCTTGGGGAAGCCGGTAGCTGCTTCCCACTGGCTCTGGAGCCTTCTTCCCAGCATCTGCTTCAGCCTCTTCATCCTGGAACCGAGTGGGGAGCAGCCGTGAGTCTGGGGTCAAAGCAGCAACTCACTAATGGGCCTGTCTGCTCCGCCCCCACCTCTCCTCCACTGGGGCAACTCCCCCTCACTGCCCGCCCCACCACGGGGCACAGGGACTGCAATCTACACACACTGGCAGCAGCTCACAGCACAGGCTGCTCCCAAAGCTCCCCCTCCCTACTGAGGCACTGTGACACAGGGGGAGTCTCATCCTTTCAGAGCAGTGGGGTTTTCAGACTGTTTCGACAAGCAGCTCCCTCCTCCCGCCCAGGCCACATGCCCTCCCTGGCTAGAGAAAGACCAGAACCGGAGAAGGAGTCTGAGTTTGCCCTGGGAACTCGTCCCCAGTTAAACTTCACAAAGTTCCAATCATATGAGGCATGAGTCCCCCTCAGTTCCCACAGAGTTCAGTGGGAAAGTGGGTGTTCAGCAGCTGGCAGGGTCTGACCCTCCAGAGACTCCTACAAGGGAAGGGCTGGGAGCTCTATTGCTGGGCTATTTCCACCATGCTGGAGATGGCTCTGGAGAACACCCTGAAAGAAACACGCTGCCCAGGCCCAGAGCAAACGGCTGCAGGGGGCTGTGTTAGCAAATCTAGTCTCACTAGGAGGAGATCCCCCCTCCTCCTCCCACCATTTCTGCCTCTCCCCAAGCAGAACAGGGAAGCCTCTGAGGAAATGCTACCTGCCACTCACTAGGTCTAGATGGCGCAGTGCTGGGTGGCAGATGCTCAGAGTTGGTCTGTTCCTGGCCCTCTTCCTCGCTCTCCCGCACCAAGGTGGGCTGAAAAGGGAGCTGCACAATGCCCTGCCAGCAGGGAGACCAACAGTGGCTGTGAAAACAAAATCATGTTTTATTGCCAAACGATGGAGAAACTCAGGCTAGCAGCCAGGGTCCAGAACTCTGACATACTGCGGGCAGGACGCCTCCCATCTCAAGGTCTCCTAGCACCTCACACACATTTCTGAAGCCTGACAAGCCAAGGGCTGTAGGGGAGGGACTCCAACCCCACTGATAGAAAACTGTGGCCTGGGCAGGGCAAGCCACTGCCTCAGGGTCACACTGGGAGTCAGTGACAGAGCCAGGGATGGAGCCCAGGAGCCGTGTGTCAGGCCCCTACACTAACCACTAGAGGAACGTTCTTTTCCAGAGCTGGCAATTGCAAGCAGGACCCTGTTCCCAGTCTCGCTGGCTCTGAGAGGGAGTGTGACTGGCTGGAGAGACTGAGGCAGGGGATTGGGGGTCAGGACTCCTGGCTTTCATTGGCCATTTTCCTATTGACTTATGGGACCTCGGGCAAGCCATTCCCCCTCTCTGTGTTTCAGTCCCCAGCAGTAAAATGAGGATCTAATACTTACTCACTGTTGTAAAGTGCTGAAATTTACCCAGGAAAAGTCGTTCTGTAAGTGCTATGCAGCACTGGACCCTCATCGGTCAGATCCAAATTCCTAGAGTTTAGATCTGGGCTTTCAGTTCAATCCTGTACGGAGTGAGGAGCCCAGCCCTAGACCTTGGATTGAGGATCAGCCCTTCTTGGGGTGGGAATTGAGCTAGGAGGCTTTTCCGTCCCTCGCCAGGTGGATTAACAATGGAGGGTTTTTAAAATATGAACCGGGTTTTTCAAATTAAACTCACCATGGGTTTTTTCGTTAAAAATAAGCCTGCTTCAAATTCAATTTGAATTTGACAATCTATGTTAAAGCCTAAATTTGTTATCATCTCTTAAAATAATTTCAAGAGACTAGAAAGAAATCCATCTTAAGTAGTACGTGTTTCCTGCCAAGTTTTAAGGAGAGTCAAACGACTGAAGCACCCGGAACCAGAGTTCGTGGAAGTGCTAGAACAGCTTTAGACAGCAGTAGCCCTTCCTGTGAAAGTGCAGAAGGAATAGTTTCTTCCTTTCAGTTTATTCATCTAGTTCAGTTCAATGACTAGTTAATGGAATTTAAAAAGAACACTGGGAGTTGGCAAAGAAGGCAAACTTGTTTGCTTCCTTCAATCTAGGAATAAACACTAGGTGTGAGGGGATGAGATCTACCCATTGAAAAATCTGGAAGAACATGGTGACCAGAATGTATCAATTCAGTTCACTAACTACAGCTAATATTTCCTTTCTTTAAGAAATCGGGTAGTTTTAAATGCAAAACATTTTTGATGAATGTTTTTTTCTTATGCTTCTCTTTCTGGCTCGGCCACAGCATTGCTGTGTAAACACCTCTTGCTCTTTCCCTCAGTTTCACCACCTCTGTTTGGGATAGAGACACTTCTCTAACTCCTAGCAGTAGTGCGATTTGAGTAGGTCATGAGTGTTAGACACCTTTGGGCTCCAAAGGACAACGGGTGATTTATCAAGAATCCCTGATGATTTCCTGCTTCTCCCCCATCCAGAGCCAATATCACATCTTTGGGTTTTGAAATTCTCAGCACCCCTCAGTCTCCTGCTGCCTTCAGTTGTTCCTCAGATTTAGAGGCTTGGATGCTAGCAGGACTGGAATTTGTTCCTGGGTTCCTGTCTGTGTCTAGTCAATGAGGGTCTCAGTCTGGTCTCCTAAATTCAGAATCCCAGAAGTAGACATCTGGGTGGATTGATTTAAATAATTGATTTTAATCATGTTTTGCATTTGTACTTTTTAGTTATTTTCCTCATGATAGGTTGATTCTCATTAGTTGAGAATCATTCAAAAATGTTGGTTTCAGAGTAACAGCCGTGTTAGTCTGTCTTTGCAAAAAGAAAAGGAGTACTTGTGGCACCTTAGAGACTAACCAATTTATTTGAGCATGAGCTTTCGTGAGCTACAGCTCACTTCATCGGATGCATACCGTGGAAACTGCAGTAGACATCATATACACACAGAGACCATGAAACAATACCCCCTCCCACCCCACTGTCCTGCTGGTAATAGCTTATCTAAAGTGATCATCAAGTTGGGCCACTTCCAGCACAAATCCAGGTTTTCTCACCCTCCGCCCCCCACACACAAACTCACTCTCCTGCTGGTAATAGCCCATCCAAAGTGACCACTCTCCTGAAGGTCGAAACAGCAGACTGGACTTCTATATAGAGTGCTTCCGCCGACGTGCACGGGCTGAAATTGTGGAAAAGCAGCATCACTTGCCCCATAACCTGAGCCGTGCGGAACACAATGCCATCCACAGCCTCAGAAACAACTCTGACATCAAAATCAAAAAGGCTGACAAAGGAGGTGCTGTTGTCATCATGAATAGATCGGAATATGAACAAGAGGCTGCTCGGCAGCTCTCCAACACCACTTTCTACAAGCCATTACCCTATGATCCCACTGAGAGTTACCAAAAGCAACTACAGCATTTGCTCAAGAAACTTCCTGAAAAAGCACAAGATCAAATCCGCACAGACACACCCCTGGAACCCCAACCTGGGATATTCTATCTACTACCCAAGATCCATAAACCTGGAAATCCTGGGCGCCCCATCATCTCAGGTATTGTCACCCTGACAGCAGGATTGTCTGGCTATGTAGACTTCCTCCTCAGGCCCTACGTTACCAGCACTCCCAGCTACCTTCGAGACACCACTGACTTCCTGAGGAAACTTCAATCCATTGGCGATCTTCCTGATAACACCATCCTGGCCACTATGGATGAAGAAGCCCTCTACACCAACATTCCACACAAAGATGGACTACAAGCCGTCAAGAACACTATCCCCGATAATGTCACGGCTAACCTGGTGGCTGAACTTTGTGACTTTGTCCTTACCCATAACTCTTTTACATTTGGGGACAATGTATACCTTCAGATCAGCGGCACTGCTATGGGTACCCGCATGGCCCCACAGTATGCCAACATTTTTATGGCTGATTTAGAACAACGCTTCCTCAGCTCTTGTCCCCTAAAGCCCCTACTCTACTTGCGCTATATTGATGACATCTTCATCATCTGGACCCATGGAAAAGAAGCCCTTGAGGAATTCCACCATGATTTCAACAATTTCCATCCCACCATCAACCTCAGCCTGGTCCAGTCCACACAAGAGATCCACTTTCTGGACACTACAGTGCTAATAAACAATGGTCACATAAACACCACACTATACCGGAAACCTACTGACCGCTATTCCTACCTACATGCCTCCAGCTTTCCCCCTGACCACACCACACGATCCATCGTCTACAGCCAAATTCTGCGATACAACCACATTTGCTCCAACCCCTCAGACAGAGACAAACACCTACAAGATCTCTATCAAGCTTTCTTACAACTACAATACCCACCTGCGGAAGTGAAGAAACAGATTGATAGAGCCAGAAGAGTTCCCAGAAGTTACCTACTACAGGACAGGCCTAACAAAGAAAATAACAGAATGCCACTAGCCGTCACCTTCAGCCCCCAACTAAAACCCCTCCAACGCATTATTAAGGATCTACAACCTATCCTGAAGGATGACCCAACACTCTCACAAATCTTGGGAGACAGGCCAGTTCTTGCCTACAGACAGCCCTGCAACCTGAAGCAAATACTCACCAACAACCACATACCACACAACAGAACCACTAGCCCAGGAACCTATCCTTGCAACAAAGCCCGTTGCCAACTGTGCCCACATATCTATTCAGGGGACACCATCACAGGGCCTAATAACATCAGCCACACTATCAGAGGCTCGTTCACCTGCACATCCACCAATGTGATATATGCCATCATGTGCCAGCAATGCCCCTCTGCCATTTACATTGGTCAAACTGGATAATCTCTACGTAAAAGAATAAATGGACACAAATCAGATGTCAAGAATTATAACATTCATAAACCACTCGGAGAACACTTCAATCTCTCTGGTCACGCAATCACCGACATGAAGGTCACTATCTTACAACAAAAAACCTTCAAATCCAGACTCCAGCGAGAAACTGCTGAATTGGAATTCATTTGCAAATTGGATACTATTAATTTAGGCTTAAATAGAGACTAGGAGTGGCTGAGTCATTATGCAAGGTAGCCTATTTCCCCTTGCTTTTTCCTACCCCCCCCCCCCCCCCCCCCGACGTTCTGGTTAAACTTGGATTTAAACTTGGAGAGTGGTCAGTTTGGATGAGCTATTGCCAGCAGGAGAGTGAGTTTATATGTGTGTGTGTGTGTTCCCGGGGGGCGGGGAGGGGTGAGAAAGCCTGGATCTGTGCTGGAAATGACCCACCTTGATTACCATGCACATTGCAGGGAGAGTGGTCACTTTGGATGAGCTATTACCAGCAGGAGAGTGAGTTTGTGTGTGTATGGGGGTGGGGGGGTGAGAAAACCTGGATTTACGCTGTAAATGGCCCACCTTGATTATCATGCACATTGTAGGGAGAGTGGTCACTTTGGATAAGCTATTACCAGCAGGAGATTGAGTTTGTGTGTGTGGTTTTTGGAGGCGGGTGAGGGGGTGAGAGAACCTGGATTTGTGCAGGAAATGGCCCACCTTGATTATCATACACATTGTGAAGAGAGTGGTCACTTTGGATGGGCTATTGCCAGCTGGAGAGTAAGTTTGTGGCGGGGGGGGGGGGCGAGGGTGAGAAAACCTGGATTTGTGCTGGAAATGGCCCAACTTGATGATCACTTTAGATAAGCTATTACCAGCAGGACAGTGGGGTGGGAGGGGGTATTGTTTCATGGTCTCTGTGTGTATATAACGTCTACTGCACTTTCCACGGTATGCATCCGATGAAGTGAGCTGTAGCTCACGAAAGCTCATGCTCAAATAAATTGGTTAGTCTCGAAGGTGCCACAAGTACTCCTTTTCTTTTTTTAAAAAATGTTGATTTGCAACTAAATATAGTCTTTACACTAAATTTGGTGCTTTTTCTTTTGCTAACCATGATGGTAAAGTATATCTATGTACATTTATGTAAGCAGTTATGTGGCTTAATTTACATTTCTTGTGTCTAATTTTTACATTTTAATTATGTTGGAAAATGGCAAACAATGCATTTATTTCCAAGACTATGATGGATTTTTTACTTATGATTTGTCCACGCACTATTTCGATGAAAATTAAAATGCACTTAAAAATGCACAAAAACAGCATTTTCAATTGGCTTATTAATTGAACAAAACTACCTTAAATGTGCTGGATACATAAGAACAAAAAAATTTACTGAAACATATTTTTTATTTAAAACTAACTGATTTTAGGAAGTATCTGCAGTTAGTGAAATGAACTGATTGTATCTGGTCATCGTGTCTCTCAGATTTTAGAACGAATAGGTCTGACCCCCTCACGTCTAGTTTTTATTTATAGACTGGAAGAGGAAAACAAGCTTTCCTTCTTTTTCCACTCCCAGTCAGTTTCTGAAATTGGAATGAAATTGTTATTGAACAGAACTAGCTGAATCAACTTAAATTAAAAAAATATTCTTTCTGTGCCTGCAGAAGAGGCTACTGCTGTCAAAAGCTGGTTTACCATTTCAATAAACTCTGGTTCCAGCCAAAGACTGTCATCAGTTCAGTGGTTTGATTGCCATTAAAACTTGGCAGCAACCATGGACTTGTAAATATTTATTACTTAATTTAAATGACTTTACTAAGCTATTGCAAGTTTAGGCATTAACATGGGTTGTCATAATTTCAAATTTAATCTCCAATAGATTTGCTTTTCAAAAAATAAACCTGTTTTTAATTTAAATAAAAAGAATCCAATTTAACTTTTAAAAAATCCCTTTTTGGGTTTCTTGGTTTTGAAACAAGCATTGATTTTTATTCATCTTGATTTTAGGAGAACTACTACATTCATGAGAATCATAAACTGCTCATATGCCATTGAAGGAGAGAAGGCAGCAAAAGTCATCATATCAATAATTTGTTATGAATTATTGACTCAGTCTTAAAAGAGACTAACTAGAGGGTTGGACACTTGTTTGTTTATGTAGGGCCAGTTTCTACCTCTGAACCAGTAGCAATTGCACTGGATAATGCTGTAAAACCTACATTTTATTGTCAAATCGTCTAAGCCATTCCTCTTCTGCTCTTCTTGGTTTATAAGTTTCAGATCAACAAAATCTTCCCCTTGACAGTCAGTCACTGCCCATGTGGCTCTGCAGGCAGAGTAGCCTGAGCAGTAACATTGTGACATCCAAGGTAATTCAGCCACCCATCACTCACTCACTCCAATAACCTTGACCTTAAATCCTAACCCTACGGCCTCTGCCTTGGTCATCTCTCCTATTGAAACCTGCAGGATCATTTGCTGATTCCTTTTAACCAATGGGGTTTAATGATGCAAATCATCTGCACAGGATTAGCATTGACTGGCTAAGTTAACTCTGATGTCACAATGTGCCTCTACCTGCAGCACCAACTAAATGGGCACAGTGTGGAAATCAAGCTTTCCTGGTGGTAGTGGTTTCCAGTTGTCACTAAAATCAACAAAAAGAAAATCAAGTGACTTCAAGTGAGCTCTAGCTCATGAAAGCTTATGCTCAGATAAATTGGTTAGTCTCTAAGGTGTCACAAGTCCTCCTTTTCTTTTTTCGGATACAGACTAACACGGCTGCTACTCTGAAATAAAATCAACAAGGTTCTTTCCACCAATGCCTAGAAATTCCCTGAAATTTTGGAATCAATAGGACGTAGTCTTCAAAAATTACCGCATTACAGACTGACAAAGAAATGCCATTGAATTGTGCTTTAGACCTCACTGCTCTCAGCCAACAATGACTTGAATCTCCTCCCTTTTAACTCAGTAATAATCCCCAGCTCACCCAATCAGCATGGAGACTCTCAGGGACTGGAGGCTGAGCATTCTCAACAGATGGCCAGAAGACAGCACTAGTCATGACAGGAGATCACTCTGGTGGAGATCTCTGTCAGTGCACTAGTCCACCCCACCTCTTTGTGAGGGCCTCCTACAATGACAGCTGGAGAACAGCCCCACCTGCCTCAGGAAGAAGAGCAGCAGAGAGAAATGGAACAAGAGAAGAGAAAAGACATGAGGAAGGGCGGAAAAGAGAAGAAAAAAATGGACAAATTCCAAACGCCTCAGTGAGTCATAGATTTCAAGGTCAGAAAGATCCACTCTGACCATTTAGTCTGTATAACATGGGCCATAGAACTTCCCTTAAAATAATTCCTGTTTGAATTAGAGCGCATATTGTAGAAAAACAGCTAATCTTGATTTTAAAAATGCTAGTTGTGGAGGATCCATCACAATCCTGGATTAATTACTTCAAACGCTGATTGTTAAAAATGTTTGCCTTATTTCCAGTCTGAATTTGTCTAGCTTCAACTCACAGCCATTGGATCTTGTTCTACCTTTGTCTGCTCAAGTGAAGAGCCCATTAGCAAATAGTTGTTCCCTTATGCTCATCTTTTAACCCTCTCTTTGTTAAGCTAAATAGATATAGCTCCTTGAACCTATCTTTATAAGGCATGTTTTCTAATCCTTTAATCTTTCTTGTGGCTCTTCTCTGAACCCTCTCAAATTAATCAGCATCTGTCTCAAATTGTGGACACCAGACCTGGACACAATATTCCAGTAGTGGTCGCACCAGTGCCCAGTACAGAGATACAGAACCTCTCTACTTCTACCGGAGATTCCGCTATGGATGGGTCCCAGGGTCGCATTTGCCCTTTTGGCCAAAGTGTCTCAGTGGAAGCTCATGGTCAGTTGATCATCCACCATGAGCCCAAGTCTTTTTCAGGGTTACTATTTCCCATGATAGAGTGCCCCCAGGACAGAGTCCTCCTCTTGTACATATAGCCTATATTTTTTGTTCCAAAAGGGAAACTTTACATTTGGACATATTAAAATATATGTTATTTGTTTGTGCTCCGGTAACTCAGCAAGCAAGATGGCTTCATATGAGTGACATGTCCTCTTCATATGGTCATCGTGAAAATTTTAGGTAGCGTACATCCAAGAACCAATCCCTGCAAGACCCTACTAGAAAGAAACCCGCTCAATAATGATTCCTTATTTAAAAGGACATTTTGAGACCTATTAGGTAGCCCGTTACTAAGGGGCGGAGTCCGAGTTGGGACATTTTTCTGACAACTTTACTTGTGTTTTCCGAACCTAGAACTCGTCTGGCAACGTATGGATCAGGCTGAATTGGTTCCAACCCTCACTGAGAATCTTACCTTCTACACAGGGGATATCTGCTTTCTGCAAAATCAACACTGAAAGGAGAAGCACTTCCAAAGAAGCTCCTCCTTAGCACTCAGGTGCGTGAACAGAAATCCTCTCTTAGTCCTCTAGGAGAGACTGCAAGAAGGAGGCTTGCTGCAGCAAGTCTACAGGGGTCTCCCAGGTTCCCCCTGCCCTGCATCCCTGTCCTGCCTGGCTGATGTCAAGGGAGCTCTGTGAGGTCACAGCCTCCTCACCACCTCTGCCCAATAGGCTGAGTTCCTGCCAAAGCCCTTGTGAAGTCACTGCCACACCCACCTCTCCCTTGCAGGGCTGATGTCTGCCCCTGGACAGCCCAGTCGGATGTTTGAGCTGCTCCCCAGATCATCCCACATGCTCATTATTGATTCTGGGGAGCAAATAGGCTACCCAGAGTCTGTTCCTCACCCCACACTGAGTTTTTCAAAGATTCATAGATTTTCTTTTAGGCCATTAGATCTCCTAATGAGGCCTCTATTTCACAAACCATGAAATTTCACACCCTACCCCCATATTAAGCCCAATAGCTTGTGTTTCACTGAAACACACCTTCCAAAAAGGCAGCCAAGTGTGATGTGAGGCCATCAGGAAACAGAGAATCCACCTCTTCCCTAGGCAATTTCTTCCACTCATTAATCTCCCTCACTCCTAGATTAGGTCTGGGCATTTGCTGTATTCAAATGTGTTGTTTGAATGGGCTGACTTGTCCTCATCATTATTTACCACGACACCAATCTTTGTGCCACCTGCAGATGTTACCGGCTGTGATGTGATATTGACTTCCAGATCGTTGGTGTAAATGCTGAAGACAGTTAGTGGCTGAGAGTCTGTTCACCCCCTGCCGTCCCCCAGGCACCACACACCCACTCCCCCCTGTAGTACAGGAAAAGGGCATCCAGCCCTACTCTCATATGCTTTCAGAAACACGCTTAGCAGCAGTTTCAACCATGGGGTTATGAACCACGCATGGGGGTCCCCTGTTAACAAACACACTTCACATCTAGCGTGTCAACAGGCTGCAGTTCTATGCATCTGAGTTTCCCACCTTCTAAACTGGTATGATAAACCCACCTTGATGATCTTCATTTAAAATTGGGGAGACTGTATGGCACAGGGAAATGAAGTGACTTGCTTGTGGTCACACAGTGATTGAATGGAAAAGCCTGGATGAGAACAATGTATTTGTTCTGGTTCCCAGACCAGGCCCTGGTCCCTTGTGTTCCTTGCCTCTCTGGTCTAAAATTCAGGAAGCATCTTACCGGATGCTTTTCCTTCTTCTCCATTTCGCTTCGCTCCACATCCCCAGCGAGGAAGGATTTTTTGTTACCCAGCTGGCTCTAACATATGTGGTTATTGTCACAGACTGAGTCCCCCTGTTGGACACTTATCAGACTGCACCAATCGGACCCAACCTCTGGATCCAGCTCAGTGGATCTTTTCGGGGGGTGGGGGTTGGGGAGGGTTTGCTGATTGTTCCATCGGGAGGAAGTCCTGTTGGGAGGGCAGGGGAGCAGAGAGATGGGGGAGAAAGCGATAGGGTGTGCGTCTGGAGGTCCAGACAGAAGGGCTGCAGCAAGCAGGCCCTCTCAGATTGAAGTAGCGGAGAACCTGCCTGAAGCCTGGGAGGGACAGAGCTGGGGATCAGGGACACCCCAGGACAGGAGCCAGGAGGAGCACTGCGCTAGGGTGGATTTGCATGAGAAGGGCAAATCGGAGCTGGATCAAGTATCAGGGCTGCCCAGGGCTGTATGGGGCTGTGAGTACTGGGGCTTGTGACTTTGCATTGGGAATCAGGAGGGAGGCTGTTAGCTAGTTAAGTGGGGAGGTTGTCACATGTCGCTCTGTGTGGCTTTGCAGAGAGCAGCAGAAGACGACACTGGAGGGGTTTTTTGGGAAACTTTACTGGCACCAAAGACGACCAGGAGCACCCAAGACTTACCACTGGACAGGAACTTTGCCCAGGACTCCTGAACTCTGTGTGCAGACACATTGCTCGGTGTCAGCCCTTTCAGAGTGTGGTACCACTGGGCCTGTAGGGCCTTGTGTTGAATGTAACCCTGTTTTACTGCTTCCCCTATCTTTGCCCCTGTTGTTTTTCTCCTCTGTAAATATCTGTTTCCCTTTCCTGTAGGCATTGTACTCTTCCAATGTGTGTGTGTGCTCACTCTATTGGAAGAGAAGGTTAAAGGACTAGGGAGGCAAGTATCAACCCTGCGCTGCATCAGAGAACATGAAGGTTTTCTGGATAGAAGTCTGTTTGGTGCTTGAAGCACAATATGCTGAAGAATCAAAGAGTGCAGTGCAGAACGGGGGAGAATATTGGCAGCATGTGACCTCCAGAAGAAGAAAGAGGAGAACCTATGTACCCCCAATGCAGATAGAGGTGCAAAACCATTTTCAGGCTCTCTGCACAGCAAATGCAAAAAAGCAAATGCAATATGGGTTGCATAAAGAGAGGTATACCATGCAAGTCATAGGAGATGATGGTACTGCTCTACTCAGCGCTGGTTAGGGCTCAGCTGGAGTACTGTGTCCAATTTTGGTCACTGCTGTATGAAAAGGATGTAGAGAAACTGGAAAGGATCCAGAGGCGAGTGACAAAAATGATCAAAGGTGTGGAATGTATGTCATATGAGCAAAGGCTGGATGAATTGGTATGTTTAGATTGGAAAAGAGGGAAATGATAGCAATCTTCAAAAACTTGAAAGGCTTTCATAAGGAAGATAGAGAAAAATTGTTCTCTTGCCACAGAGGGCAGGACAAGAGGCAATGGGTTCAAACTATAGCATAGCGGATTTAGATTAAATCTCCAGAAATACTTCATAACCAAGATTTTACCAATGATGATTGTATATTTGCTTCCAAATCACTGATCAAAATGTTAAATAGCATTAGCGCCAAGAACCAATACCTGCAGGATCCAGAATAGGTAGCCCGTTACTAAGGGGAAGAATCCTAGGCGGGACATTTTTCTGCCCATTTACCTTTTGTTTTCCGAGCCTAGAGCTCGGCTGGCAATGCATGGAGAAGACTGAAGAAGTTCCAACTCTCACTGAGAATCTTACCTTCTACACAGGAGATTTCTGCTTTCTCCAAAATCAACACAGGAAGGTGAAAACTCCCAAAGAAGCTCCTTCTTAGCACTCAGGTGCGTGAACACAAATCCTCTCTTGGTCCTCAAGGAGAGACCGTGAGAAGGAGGATTGCTTCAGCAAGGCTTCAGGGTTCTCCGAGGTTCCCCCTGACCTGCACCGCTGTACTGCATGTCTGATGTCAAGGGAGCTCTGTGAGGTCACAGCCTCCTCACCACCTCTGCCCAATAGGCTGAATTCCTGCCACAGGCCCTTATGAAGTCACTGCCACACTCACCTCCCCTTTGCAGGGCTGATGTCTGCTCCTGGACAGCCAGGTTGGATGTTTGAGCTGCTCCCCCGATCACCCCACTTGCTCACTCTTGATTCTGGGGAACAAGCAGGCTTTCCAGTAAAACAGCAGAATCTGTTCCTCATCCCTCACTGAGTTTTTCATAGATTTGTAGGCCATTAGATCTCCTAATCCAGCCTCTATTTCACAAGTCATGACATTTCAGACACTTACCCCATATTAAGCTCAATTCCTTGTGTTTCACTGAAACCCAGCTTCCAGAAAGACAACCAGTTGTGATGTGAGGCCATCAGGAAACAGAGACTCCACCTCTTCCCTTGGTTATTTGTTCCATTGGTTTGTCTCCATCACTGTCAAAAATTCTTGCCTCACTTCTAATTTGAATTTCTCTGGCTTCAGCTGACAGCCGTTGCTTCTTGTTGTGCCTTTCTTGGCTAGATTGAAGAGCATTTTGGTACTCATTATTTTCTCTCCATGAAAGGAGTTCTATACCGAAATAAAGTCATCTCTCAACCTACTTCTATAGCTAGGCCCCTACCAATTATAAAGGACAGTGAAATTAGCCCTGCCCTGTGAAATCCCATCTTCCCGTGCTGGCTTGGAGCATCCCGCTAGTCCGCTGGGCTGGGGACAGGACAAGATTTTCCCCTGCACAATTGCTCTTGGTGGGGCTATCCTCACCTGTAGACGCAGCGCATTAGTGAGGTTGGTACACCCTCAGATCTGTGCTGCAGCAGCCCCGGAGTTGGGCTCAGGGCTTTGGCCCTGGCAGCTTCTGCCCAGGCTTGGGGATTCTGCCCGCACCCCCACCTGCCCCTGTTCCGGCCAGGGCTCTGGGTGCCCAGGGTCAGGGCTTCTGGCCCCTGAGGCTGCAGCCAGGGTTTGGGGCACCCAGACTCATGTCTTGAGCTCCCGAAAACTCCAGCCAGGTGCCCGGGCTTGGGGCTTCTGCCTCCCCCCTACACACACACACTCCTGCCAGGGATCTGGGCACCTGGGCTCAGGGCTTCTGCCTGGCAGCTGCAGTGGCCGCTCGAGGCTTCAGCCCCCGCGGCTGGAGCCAGAACTTGAGGCACTCAGGCTCAGGGCTTCTGCTCCGCAGCTGCAGCAGGGACTGGGGTGCCAGGCTTGAGGCTTCCACCCTCCAATTCTCTCCTGCCAGGGCTCTGGCTGCCCTGGCTCGGGGCTTACTCCCCCTGTGGCTCCTGCTGGGGCTCAGGTGCCTATTTTTCTGGGGCCCCCAAAATTGGCCGGGGCCCCTGCATTAATCTGGCAGGGAACCAGTAGCTAGGAGCCCCAGCTGAGGTGCTCCCACCAGCTGGGACCCACCTCCACATCCGGGAGCCTCCTCTCGCTTCAGGAAGGTTAGTGGCTGCTGCCTTCAGAGTCCAGCACTGAAGGCAGCACAGAAGTGAGGGGGGAAATGCTGCGACACCTCCCCCAAACAACTTTTGACCTCCCCGCATTATCCCATTTTGGGTCAGGACTCCCATGGTTTCAGCACTGTGAAATTTCAGATGTAAACATCTGAAATCGTGAAATTGACTAATTTAAAACCCCTCTGCCCGTGAAATTGACCAAAATGGTCCGTGAATTTGGTAGGACCCTAGTTATTATGGATGCCCTAGCAGCTTTGCACTCCCAGTTCACCTGAAAGACCATTGACAATTCATGCTACATGAGAAATTTCCTAGAATAAACTACCAGGATTGGGAAAAAATGAAGGAAATCAACCAAAGCCTAAGCTAGGATGGAGAGCATTCATCCAAGCAGTGTTTCAACCCCTCCCCTCCCACCTGTCTGCCTGCCGTGAAATGGGGGGATACAGAGGGGCATGGATTTCTGTTTGTGAACTTTCTAAAGACTAGGAGTACTTGTGGCACCTTAGAGACGAACACATTTATTTAGTCTCTAAGGTGCCACAAGTCATCCTTTTCTTTTTGCGAATACAGACCAACACGGCTGCTACTCTGAAACCTTTCTAAAGACTGTAGGCTTCAGCACCAACCATACAGCCCAGACTCTGAATTCTTGAAAAAACATCCATTTTGGATTGTGCACAGCAGAGGCTGCTTGAAGGGGAGGGGAAGGTGGAGGAGGGAACGTGAGGGGACAGGCTGGGCAAATGGCATGGCGTCTGCACTATATCACAGACACACACACACAACGATGCATGGAATATTATCCAGGACAGTAAATTATTTGGCCTGAGTCCTGAGTTTTGAAAGTACAATTTATCCAGGAAAAAAATCGGGGTTGGGGGTAGGAGAGTTGCAGTTACCAGCCTGGACTTCCAGTCTCTGGTCAGGCGCATCCCCCTCTTTAGGGTTTTCACCGGTGTCTTCTCCAAACTGCTCCTTCTGATATAATTCGACGACCACGTCCTGGCCTTCAGGGTCATTTGCAGGATCTTCATTGTTCCCAGCTGCAGCACCCCCCTCGTTATCCTGTCTGATAATGAGCCCACTATGGTTCAGCAAAATGGCACGTGCCATGATAGGCCCTCTGCTGAGAGCCCTCAATGTAGGGATAATACTCCCTTTTTTTTTTTTTAATAAGTTCTTTCCCTTGTTTCCTATGAGTTGCCCTGTGTAACCGTTTGTTGTCCTATGATATCTATTCTGCCTAGTAACAGAGCGAGAGAGAGACCCCACCCTTTTTGGTGCCACGTGCCACGCAGGAAGTGGGCTGTGTGCAGAAAGTCAGTTGGCTGTCAATGGACTGGCACTTGGCTGACAGTTTGTTGCTCGCGGCTCAGGGACAGCTTGTGCGGAGCAATCAAGGTGCTGCTGTCAATTCCACCACTTCAGAGGCAGAGGAGGTCCTTGAATTGTCCTTACCCACGCACACTGCCCG
This sequence comes from Caretta caretta, assembly GCF_965140235.1. Lineage (NCBI taxonomy): Eukaryota > Metazoa > Chordata > Testudines > Cheloniidae > Caretta > Caretta caretta. The sequence continues at coordinate 136,984,223 of NC_134207.1, forward strand.
TTATAGCGGCAGCATACCGCACTCACTCTGCCCAGCGGCGGTAATTTGCTCAACCTCTTGAAGATGAGCGGAAGAGGAGGAGAGAGACGTATCTTGTGAAGGGATCTTACCTTTCCCCCCCACTCTTCTCTTTCTCTCCTCTTTTATTCCGGCCACTATCATTTGCTTGTTAGGGAATTGGCAACTGCCAAACTTATTATCTTTGTTATTAAGGTGTTATTAAGGCCTCTGCAAATGCCGCAAATGTGGCCACGCCAGTGCGCTTGCAGCTATCAGTGTGGACAGGCTGCAGCGCTTTCCCTACTGCGCTTTACGAAGGTGGGTTTAACTCACAGCGCTCTACATCTGCAAGTGTAGCCATGCCCTAAGAGTAAAGTGTCTATGTTTAAGAAGTTACTTTGCAAATCCTGTGGTTCCTCCCTTTAACTGCTCTGTGGTCCCTGAGGGGCTAAACTGGAAAGAGAAGTAAACAGAGATGAAGGGGGAATCTGGGAAAATGTGGAAAGTGCCTGGAGAGCCTTGGGATGTCCCAGCACTGGCTTTAGTTGCAGTCTCAAAGACAAACAGTCCCAGTTGTCCTCCTCCCATCTCCTCATCTGGTCTGTCTCTCTCCAGCATCCTGGCCTCCTGTACCAATCTAACTCCCCAGGCTCCTCATCCATTCGCAATCTCCAGCCCCAGGTCCTGCTTTCAATCTCTTTGCCCAGCCAGTCCCAGTTCTCCAGAATCCCAGCTCTTCATCAGATCCATCTGCCATTCCCCCTCACCTTCTTTCTGCTCATGGTATATGGAGGTACGAATGACATAGGGAAGGATAGGAGAGAGGTCTTGGAGGCCAAAGTTAGGTTGCTGGGGAAGAGATTGAAGTCCAGGACCTCCATGATAGCTTTCTCTGAAATGCTATCAGTTCCACACGCAGGGCCAGCTAGACAGGCAGAACTGCAGGTTCTCAATGCATGGGTGAGACAATGATGTAGGGAGGAGAAGTTTAGATTTATTAGGAACTGAGGAATCTTTTGGGAAAGGGGGAGCCTAAACAGGAAGGATGGGCTCCGCCTAAACCAAAGTGGAACCACATTGCTGGCACTTAAAATTAAAAACGTTGTAGAGTAGTTTTTAAACTAAGGGCTGGGGGAAAGCTGACATATGTGGAGGAGCATGTGGTTAGAACAGAGACATCTCTTAGGGGAGGATCTATTAATGGAGATTCTTTGTGTTCTAGTAAGGAGGAGAGGATGGACGATAAAATACTGCTAGGATTGGATGAGAAACAATCAAATGAAAAAGAGTCCCATTCATTTACATCACAAAATGGCAGACAGCTGAAAAGTAACAATTTTAAGTGCTTATATACAAATGGTAGAAGTCTAAATAATAAGACTGCTGAACTAGGGTGCCTCATCTTAAATGAGGATATTGATACAGTAGACATCACAGAAACTTGGTGGAATGAGGATAATCAATGGGACACAGTAATACCAGGCTACAAAATATATCGGAAGGACAGAACAGGCCGTGCTGGTGGGGGAGTGGCACTATATGTGAAAGAAAAAATAGAATCAAATGAAGTAAAAAGCTTAAATGAACCAAACTATACCATACAATCTCTATGGATAGTTATTCTATGCTTGAACAATAAGAATATAGCGGTGGGGATATACTACAGACCACCTAACCGGGATGGTGATAGTGACCGTGAAATGCTCAGGGAGATTAGAAAGGCTACAAAAATAAAAAACTCAATAATAATGGGGCATTTCAACTATACTGACGGGATACATGTCACCTCAGGACTGGATGCAGAGAGAGTTTCTTGACACCTTAAATGACTGCTTCTTGGAGCAGCTGGTCTTGGAACCCACAAAAAGAGAGGCAATTCTTGATTTAGTCCTAAGTGGAGCACAGGATCTGGTCCAAGAGGTGAATATAGCTGAACCGCTTGGTAATAGTGACCATAATATAATTAGATTTAACATCCTCGTTGCAGGGAAAACACCACAGCAGCCCAACAGAATAGCACTTAATTTTGGAAAGAGGAACTTCACAAAAATGAGGAAGTTAGTTGAACAGAAATTAAAAGGTACAGTGCCAAAAGTGAAATCCCTGCAAGCTGCATGGAAACTTTTTAAAACCCCATAATAGAGGCTCAACTTAAATGTATACCCCAAATTAAAAAACATAGTAAGAGAACCAAAAACATGCCACCGTGGCTAAACAACAAAGTAAAAGAAGCAGCGAGAGGCAAAAAGGCACCCTTTAAAAAGTGGAAGTTAAATCCTAGGGAGGAAAATAGAAAGGAGCATAAACTCTGGCAAATGAAGTGTAACACTATAATGAGGAAGGCCAAGAAAGAATTTGAAGAACAGCTAGCCAAAGACTCAAAAAGTAACAGCAATTTTTTTTTAAAGTACATCAGAAGCAGGAAGTCTGCTAAACCACTAATGGGGCCATGGACAATCGAGATGCAAAAGGAGCACTCAAGGACCATAAGGCCATTGCAGAGAAATGAAATTAATTCTTTGTATCGGTCTTCATGGCTAAGGATGTGCGGGAGATTCCCAAACCTGAGCCATTCTTTTTAGGTGACATATCTGAGGAACTCTCCCAGATTGAGATGTCATTAGAGGAGGTTTTGGAACAAATTGATAAATTATACTGTAATAAGTCACCAGGACCAGATGTTATTCACCCAAGAGTTCTGAAGGAACTCAAATGTGAAATTACAGAACTGCTAACTGTGGGAGATTAAATCAGCTTCTGTACCAGATGACTGGAGGATAGCTAATGTGATGCCAATTTTTAAAAAAGCTCCAGAGGTGATCCTGGCAATTACAGGTTGGGAAGCCAAACTTCAGTACCAGGCAAACTGGTTGAAACTATAGTAAAGAACAGAATTATCAGATACATAGATGAACATGATTTGTTGGGGAAGAGTCAACATGTTTTTTGTAAAGGGAAATCATGCCTCACCAATTTACTTGTATTCTCTGAGAGGGTCAACAAGCATGTGGACCATGATCCAGTGGATATAGCGTACTTAGATTTTCAGAAAGTCTTTGACAAGGACCCTCACCAAAGGCTCTTAAGCAAAGTTAGCTGTTATGGGATAAGAGGGAAGGTCCTTTCATGGATCGGTAATTGGTAAAAAGATAGGAAACAAAGGATAGGAATAAATGGTCAGTTTTCAGAATGGAGAGAGGTAAATAGCGGTGTCCCCCGGGGGTCTGTTCTGGGACCAGTCCTATTCAACATATTCATAAATGATCTGGAAAAAAAGGGTAAACAGTGAGGTGGCAAAATTCGCAGATAATACAAAACTACTCAAGAAAGTTAAGTCCAAAGCAGACTGTGAAGAGCAAGAAAACGATCTCACAAAACTGGGTGACTGGGCTACAAAAATGGCAGATGAAATTCAGTGTTGATAAATGCAAAGTAATGCACTTTAGAAAACATAATCCCAACTGTACATATAAAATAATGGGGTCTGAATTAGCTGTTACCACTCAAGAGAGAGATCTTGGAGTCATTGTGGATAGTTCTCTGAAAACATCCACTCAATGTTCAGCGGCAGTCAAAAAAGAGAACAGAATGTTGGGAACCATTAAGAAGTGGCAAGATAATAAGACAGAAAATAACATATTGCCTCTATATAAATCTATGTTACACTCACATCTTGAATACTGCGTGCAGATGTGGTTACCCCATCTCAAAAAATATATATTGGAATTGGAAAAGGCACAGAAAAGGGCAATAAAAATAATTAAGGGTATGCAAGAGCTTCCATATGAGGAGCAATTAATAAGACTGGGACTTTTCAGCTGTGAAAATAGACAACTAAGGGGGGCTATGATAGAGGTCTATAAAATCATGACTGGTGTGGAGCAAGAAAATAAGGAAGTGTAATTTACTCTCTCATATAACACGAGAACTAGGGGTCACCACCTGAAATTAAAAGGCAGCAGGTTTAAAACAAACAAAAGGAAGTATTTCTTCACACCATGCACAGTCAACCTGTGGAACTCTTTGCCAGAGGATGTTATGAAGGTCAAGACGATAACAGGGTTCAAAAAAGGACTAGATAAATTCATGGAGGATAGATCTACCGATGGCTATTAGCCAGGATTGGCAGGGATGGTGTCCCTAGTCTCTGTTTGCCAGAAGCTGGAAATGGGCAGCGGAGGATGGATCACTTGATGATTACCTGCTCTGTTCATTCCCTCTGAAGCACTTGGCACTGGCCATTGTCCAGAGATAGGCTACTGGGCTAGATCAACCTTTGGTCTGACCCACTATTGTCGTTCTTATGTTCTTCCACCCACCCCACTGGTTCTCACTCCTCTCTGCTCTCTGGCTGCAAGTCTCCTTGCTCACTCAGGTCTACTCTCCGCCCTCCCCTCAACTCCAAATGCCAGTTTCTTTCACCTCCTGCCAGCTTCCAGCATCCCTTAGGCTTTTTCTCCCTACCTACTCACCCCTGTCCCCTAGTCTCTGCATTTGAATCTAGTACTTCCTCGTCCGGGCCCAGTGGGATGGGGGAGGTGGGTAATTGAGAGCACAGGAGAGACAGGCTCTCTGCTCTCAGTTCAGGTATCTGGACCCAGCACAGACCGCAGCAGCTGAGAGCTGCAATTGTAGAGAAAGTCCTGCTCAGCCCCAGGCTGGAGCATGCCAGTGCAGACACAATTGCCAGGGAGAATGGAGCTGCTAACCTCAAAGAAGTCTCTACTGGGTCTGTGTGAACTCTGACTTTTCAAAGACTTCTCATTTGGTCAATTTAGGCAGATTGTCGGAGACAGCAAAAGCCGCATCCCTGGCACAAAGGCCACCTCCTTGGGAAATTTCAAGTCCCTGCTCCAAAGCCTGGGGGCACGAGAGCTTTTCAAAGGAAATGTCGTCAGAAGTGTTTAGCATTGGTAAGCACTGTCTACATAGACTAAGGCCAGAAGGGACCACTGTGGTCATCTCGTCCCCGCCTATAACAGACCCATAACATCTGGCCTAGCCTCATTCTCACTAACAGCTGAATGACTTTGACTGAATGTTTCAGGAAATATTCAGCCTCAAGGCAGACACCCAGCATGGGAAATTTCAGCCCAGCCAGTTACAGTTTGACAATGTTATAAGCAACTGAAAACAAAGGCGTATCGTGGGAAGCACTGGGCAACCTTCATAACAGGCAGTGCTGGCAGCGACCCCTGTAATGTGAGGCACTCACAGCTGGGCTGGAGCGATGGGATGTCAGTCAGAGCCTGCAAAGGTCAGGATGTCAGAAATCCTCCTGATTTGAATTCACACGCCAGAAATCTTCTTTGCAGCGCTCTACAGCTCCTCCCCAACTTCAAAAACAACTTTTGACACCTAGCTCCAGGGTCTGACCCCTCCAGGTGCTTGGCTCAAAGGGCTGAGCAAGCCAATCCCCATGGGGTGCAATGGAAGTCGGGGCGCTGAACACCTGCCATGACTCGGCCTTTGGTATGTCATACAGCCAGTCGGTGGAAACCCTACCACACTCTGCCAGTTCAGCCTGGCCACAAGCAGGGGTGACCCCTGTTAACTGCTAGTAGATTGGCCACTGCTTACACCTGGGTTGAAGTTGGTCTTTTATGTTAGCTCTGTTTTCTTTGTACCATCTTGTGCCATCAGATTTTTTGCTGCCTGCCCAAGGTAAATAAGATGCAAGAGCAGAATCATGTCCAGAGTCCAAAAAACAGCAATTAATCCAGAAACAATAAATTAATTATAAAATGCTGTTAATACCTGGAGTGACCCCACCAGGAAGCCAAATAGCCTGAAGACAAACCACGGAGCAGGTACTTTAGGAATGATTCTTTAGAGTTGGTATTCTAAAGGCTGGTGCCGGTGTCAGGAAGGGCAGGGCGGGTCACTTCTCTCCACAACCTGCCTAAACACCCACTGTAACCCCTTTGGGGTTTAGAGAGCATGGCCCCTTTAAATCTTTTCCCAGGGGATGGGGAGTTGATTGTTCTATGAGGAGAAAGTCCTGTTGGGAGGGCAGGGGAGCGGGGTGGGGGGAAGAGCAGGACAGAGTATTTAAGCCCTCCTGCTGGTGTCGCAACTTTTTGTTAAAAACGGGCAAATATTCACGTATTTTCTGTCTCCCCCGAGTCGGTTCTGGTGGGTCTCGCTGCTGGCTGGATCCCTGCTTGCCAGCCGCCTGCCCACCAGCATTGAGTGGGGGGACCCAGTGGCTGACAGTGGGGGTGGGTGTGCAAAGCTGGTGGCAGGGTGTTCCCCCTCTCGCTGTCCTCTCCCTGCTTTGCCCCTTCACCTTGAGCCCAGCCCCGCTGCTCCTCCATATCTGCACCAGCGCGGAGTGTCCCGCTCCCAGCACTGTACGGAGAACCAGCCCCTGGTCGGAGTGCTCAGCTCACCAACAGCCGGGCCAGCAAACTACTTCTTTCCCCCACTGCCTCTGGCTGGGCTGGCCCCACAGGAAAGCTCAAGACCCTCGGCTTGGGGTGTTGGCCAGGAGGAGCCAAGCCCTGCATGTGCCAAAGCCCCAGGCAGCCGTGGCACAGGGAAGCCTTTCTGCCCCTCAGCTAAGCTCTGGAGCGGCGGCAGGAGGTGTGGGGGGAAGCGATTTCCAGCCTGTTTGCATCCCGACCCTGCAGACTCCACAGCAGTCCCCCGGACAGAGGCCTAGCACCCTCTGCACTCACCCCCACCGCGGAGCACAGGGTTTGGTCCGTCCCCTAGGCACCCTCCCCTGCTGAGCCACCTCACTGGCCACGTTCACTCAAGCCCCTGCAGTCAGGTTCCCTGGGCACAATGCATCCGTAGGGCTTAACCCCTTCCTGCTTGCGCTGTAGCCAGGGGTCAGGAGGCAGCTGGGTTATATCGGTGGCCACCAGCACCCTGGAGGTGTTAGCTGCCTTTCGACACCGTGTGGGCAGGAAGGAGCAAGGTGCTTCCAGCCACAGTCAGGGGGAGAGGGGGAAGAGATGAGCTCTGCAAAGACATGGGCCAGGTCATCCCTCCCCACCCCCCCCCACCTCCGCTGTGGCTGGAAGCAGCTCCCATCCCTTCCCTCCTGCACAGTGCGAAAGGCTGTTGCTGGCCACATTTTGGTGTGAACCCTGGCAGAAATCTGGGGTGGGGGGGCATGTGAACTTGATTGCCACCCCCCCACACACACACACAGGTTGCCTTTGGAAGATGTGGTACCAGGTACAAGGAGAGGCAGGTCCGGCCCAGGGGCCCAGCCAGGCATGGAGGGCGGAGAGCGCCAGGCAGGGAGGGTCGAGCCTGTTGGTCACCCTGTCACCCCCCTGCATCAGGGAGATGAACGGGAGTGTGTGTGTGTCACCTCTCTCCATGTGAGCCCTAAAGCCTAAAAGATAAGAAGGGAAATAAAAGGAATCCAACTACTCAGTGTTTCTTTTTAACAGGGGCTCAGTCAACTTGATGTTAATTTTAACATTTGTACTGTATCGTTCTGATTGATTGCAGCTGAACTTGCTTGAATACGAGTAATTTTACCAGGTGTCCCGTATTCAGCATAGGGAAATATGGTCACCCTGAATAAGAGGGAGGCTGTTAGCTTGTTAGGTGGGGAGGCTGTCACTCTGTGTGGCTTTGCAGAGAGTGACAGAAGAGGGCACCAGAGAGGTTCGTTGAGGAAACTTTACTGGCACTGAACACAACCTGGAGCACCCAAGACTCACCACTGGACTGGAACTTTGCTCAAGACTCCTGAACTCTGTGTGTAGACACATTACTCGGTGTCAGCCCTTTCAGACTGTGCTACCACTGGGCCTGTGGGGCCTGGTGTTGAATGTAATCCTGTTTTTGACCGTTTCTCCTAGCTTTCCCCCTGTTGTTTTTCTCCTTTCATCCCTCTCTAAATAAATATTTCTCTTTCCTGTATTCATTGTACTCTTCTGGTTCACACTGGGGACAGGTGTCTCTGGGGGGGAAGGGGCTTTCCCTGATGCATTCCTGCACGTGCCTTTTCTTGGCCAGAGCTACCTGCAGAGCAGACTCTATGTTGGCCACGAGGGCGCTAAAGTTACACAACAAAAAAACAGGAGAAAAATTTCTCTCTAAAGATAAAAAAATAACAAAGAAGGAAGAACCCAGAACCACTGGAACTACAACCAAAAGGCTAGAAATCCCCTTGAAAAGGAACTAACGATGAGTTTATATAAAGCAGGAGGGGCAGGGTAATTGGTGGTTGAAGGCAGGAGGGCACTGTCTGTCCCTTATTTCTCTGATGCTCCCACCTGAGAACTGTTCTTAAACATTTACAAATATTCCTTTTCTCTCTCTTGGTGCTTCTGAGTGCACGCCAGAAGCACTTCAACTGAGAAATGGGATTCTGGCTGAAACACCTTTTAGGTGGCGGCCATTAGATCAATAAATCAGACATTGTTCTTCAATGGAGGGAAGGGATCTTCTTATGGAGCATGAGAGACTATTACTGGTATTGAAAAGGCTGCACATATATGCATCTGCATATAGTGCAGCTATATATGGGCACTATATGCAGCTGCATATAGCCATATATATGGCTGCATATAGTGCCCTATATCTGGCCACTACACTACATTTAGCTATATGCAGGACTGAGCTCTTATAATGACAAGCACGGGGTGACTGGCCCCTTTAAAAGGAAGCTGTGCCCAGTGCCACTGTGACTGAACCTGCTGCCCAACTGGGCTTAAAGAAAGGCACCTGAGGAAGTGGTGGCAGAGAGTTAGAGGCTCCTACAGATGAGTTTGATACGCCAGGGGAACAAAACTTCAGCCAGGTACGGCTGGAAATGGCCTCCTAAAAAGAACAAGGGGCCAGGAAGAAGAGAAACTTTGGCTTTCTTCCTTGATGGCCGCTAGCCTGTGTAGGTTTTTATACCATGCTAATCACCACAGTGTCTGAGCACCTTCCAGTAGTGCATTAAGGACCGTAACCACACGTGTGTCGAGTTGGGGTAGTGCCTTGTTTAAAAATAGAAAATACTTGTAGCTATCCATTGATATGAGAAAAGGTTGCTTTCTTCAGTGTTGATTGGACGATTGCGGGTTTGAAGAAGGAAGGGCAGACTCGGCTCTCAGACCCAGCAGGGTTGAACACTCAGCATATAGGGACAGTTGATATAAGCAGTGCTTGTAGCACAGCCAGCAATCCAGAATCTTGCTAAAGTTCTAAGTTCTGCATATTGATCACCCACACAGAGAGAAGCAACACGAAAATCATTCCGGTTGCAAAGTCAAGCACTCAAAAGTTGGGAAATGCCAGACACAAGGCGGCCACTGCAGCAGGTGACTTTAACAGTCCATTCATGCAAGTCATGCCCCCAGGTTTCAATAATACCAACTCTATCAAATGTAGTTATCAATGAGAACGTTTAGTTCCTCCTGCTTCTTACCCAGTCTCCTAGCAATGGTGCATAAACAATTCAGTTTCTTCTCTTCACATTTCTTTACCACCTCTAGTCAATATCTTCCCAATACCCTGAGTTAGAACCCCATTTGACAGCTTAGTACCCTCCCTTTGTACTGTTAGAGGAATGTCCTCCTAGCTGCGTCACTCGTCTCCAAACCGTGAGATTATCCCCCACTTCTGAGATGCAGCCTGCCCCATTGGTACAGCCCCTCTCTCACTGGAAGGTGCCACCACAGCCCTGAGGCTGCAGTACAATCCTGGAGCAGCTTAGCTCCACTCCCCGGCTTGTGGTGGAGGAACCCATTCCCTGAGAGTTTCTGTGAGCCAAGCCCTGCGGGGATGGGGGAGGGGAGGTTGGCTCATCACAGGCTCAATACACTCTGAAAGGGGCATAAGAGAGCAATGCTGATGAAGGATATTTGGCCATCACCCCTGTCATAAATATAAAGGGAAGGGTAAACCCCTTTAAAATCCCTCCTGGCCAGAGGAAAAATCCTCTCACCTGTAAAGGGTTAAGAAGCTAAAGGTAACCTCGCTGGCACCTGACCAAAATGACCAATGAGGAGACAAGATACTTTCAAAAGCTGGGAGGAGGGAGAGAAACAAAGGTATGTGTCTGTCGGTATGCTGCTTTTGCCGGGGATAGAACAGGAATGGAGTCTTAGAACTCTTAGTAAGTAATCTAGCTAGGTATGTGTTAGATTATGATTTCTTTAAATGGCTGAGAAAAGAACTGGGCTGAATAGAATGACTATTCCTGTCTGTGTGTCTTTTTTGTAACTTTAGGTTTTGCCTAGGGGGATTCTCTATGTTTTGAATCTAATTACCCTGTAAGGTATCTACCATCCTGATTTTACAGAGGTGATTCCTTTACTTCTATTTACTTCTATTTCTATTAAAAGTCTTCTTGTAAGAAAACTGAATGCTTTTTCATTGTTCTCAGATCCAAGGGTTTGGGTCTGTGGTCACTTATGCAAATTGGTGAGGATTTTTACCAAACATTTCCCAGGAAGCGGGGTGCAAGGGTTGGGAGGATTTGGGGAGGAAAGACGTGACTAAACTATGTTTCCCAGTAAACCCAGTTAGAGTTTGGTGGTGGCAGTGGATATTCCAAGGGCAAAGGATAAAATTAATTTGTACCTTGGGGAAGTTTTAACTTAAGCTGGTAAAAGTAAGCTTAGGAGGTTTTCATGCAGGTCCCCACATCTGTACCCTAGAGTTCAGAGTGGAGGAGGAACCTTGACAACCTCACAACAGTGCTAACAGCATTCTGAGGTTGAGTGTCATGCATGCTGTGTACAGTACACCATAGCATTTCACTGAGAGTAAGGATGGGTTATCTGTAGCCAGGGAGAAATTCACAGGCTCAGACGCTTCCCTCCATTGGCAGTGTAGGGGGAGAAAGACAACGACTCTGCATCTGCAGTAGCACGGGATTTCTGGCTTTGCAGCATGCTCTGTAACGGGACTCTCCACTCACCGCTCGTCAGGCACCTCGCCCTGGCCGTTCCGGTGAATCATGTTCTGGTGAATTTACCTCCCACCTGCCAGCCATCCAAACTGAAGCTGCTGAGATGATCTTCCTCTTCTGGTGCTGTCTTTCCCACTTTCCCAAGTCTGGCTCTGGCTGCCCTTTTTCCATGTCCAGTTTGGACTTCTCCTTCTTACCTCCAAACCTCCCTATGCAAACATCTCCCTGTGTAAAAATATCTCCACCTCAGTCATCTGCTCCTCCCCTCCCACTCCCACCTTACAGACCCTTCTTCCTGCAGCATCCTGCTGCTACTGGGAAGGACCCAGCAACCTCCGCTCAGGCTCCCCTTTCTATTCATTCCATCAGACTCACCCGGTATCTCTCCTACACTCCTAGAGTGACCCCTTTAGCCTGAGTGAGAGGGGCTTGTGCTGATGGACCCTGGTTCAATCCACACCAATGCCTGTGGTGTCTGTATGTGGCCAGGGTTTTACTTACCTATCATTGTAGGTTGTTCAGCCCATTCCCAGCCATCTGTGGTACATCTTTTGCTTCTTGCCATCTCTGTGATGTCGGTCCTTCATTTGTACAAGGACACGGCATATCAAGGCCAATCCAGCAGCTCCCATACGGTCTTCACCTCCATGATAGACAGCGCATCCCAGCCTGACCACAGAAAGACAGGGTGATGTTCTTCAGGGGAACCTGCTGGAGCTCCAGTCTCCCCTGATGCACCTCACCCCCACACACTTAGGGTTTTCAGAAGATACTGCTAATCTCAGCTAAACAAAGCAGCTAAAATGAGGTCAGTGTGGGTGGATTTACTGAATAGACTGGTTCTAAGAGAAGAGGAGATTCCTTCTCTGCTCTCATGAGATTCCCATAGGAAAAGTATCTGATGACCGGGTGGGAAAATACAAGCCCTCAGCCCCTGGAAAGGCAGGAAATCAGGACTCTGGGACTTAAGGCTTGTCTCTGTCCTGCCGGAGCGAAGAGTTGGAGACCATAAAGGGCCCTGGTGTAATTGTATGAAAGACAATGACCTCTACCTGTGAAGTTGGCTGAAGCTTCTTGCAAGCAATAGAGTCCAGGATCCTTACACCTCCTTTGGCAATGCTTTTCCTAGGAATAAAATCAACACAGTACAATGAGAACAATGTCTAAGTTCCAGGGCTGGGATCCAGGGATAAGGGCTGCTCTCAGCCAGGCTGCGTACCAGGAACTGGATCTTTGTCCCAAGAGCTGCAGTCACCCAGATGAGTGAGTAGTTCCTACCTCTGTGAGGGGGGTGTGGTTTTCCGGCTAAGCATCACTGAGAGCCAGCTCCTCTCAGTTTGACAGGATGAGGTCATTGCTCCCCAAGCAGGGCCAGCTGCAGGCTGCGTTGATGTAGGAGGCATGGACAGATCCCAAAGCCTGGAAGACAGAGAAGGGAGGAAGCCCCTGCTCATTTACCGTTCAGGGAAGGGAGGGGAGAATGAAGGGCAGAAAGTGAAGCTGCCCTGTGGGGAGGGCACTAGAGTAGAACCCAGTCCCGTTCCCAGATCCACCCCATGTTTGTAGGTGTGACCTTAGAGAGGTCCATCACCTTCATTCCCTGTCTGTAAAATAGAGATAATAGTTTCTTCCACAAACACACAGGAGGTAAGGGGAGGACAGTCCCATAATCTGCATGGGGCTCAGGCAGTCTGTGCACAGATTGTGCCAGAGTGAGGGGAGAAACCCAGAGTTTGCTCCCTACAAGCAGAAGAGGAGATGGGATCAGAAGACCAAGGAAGGGGGATAGGGTAGGAACTGCTGCCACAGATGGGGCTTATGGATTTGGTCAGTGCCAGACCCTTGGTACCTCCTTTCAGTAAATGGTTTCCCGACTGAGAAGACTGGCCCCTCCTGTCATCGGCAGTCCACATACTATTTGAAGACCTTCCTAGTGTCCTCGAATGCCCCCTTAGTTCTTCTTGAATGTGATAGATTCATTGAACCAGATTGCTAGCCAGGAATTTCGGAGAGGCCATTGCTGTGTACGATGAAATCAGGGGGAAATCTATAGTTAGCCAAAAAAAAAAAAAGGTGTCTTTGGCAAATTTGGAGCTGATCTGTCCTTTCAGCTGAAGGTACACAGTCACAGGGGGATGAAGCGTGCCATCTTGGTTAGTTGTTGTATGATAGTCAGTTCCACCACGTGGCCATTTGATTCAGGGAGTTCTACAATGAAATCCCTGGCAATGGCTGCCCATGGCCGGGGCAGGGTCTCCAGAGGCATGAGGCGCCAAGAATTTTGGTGTGTGGTGCCTTGGTAAGAGCTCAGAAGTCACTAGTCAACATGTCTGAATTTCAGCCCACATTCGGCACCACCACCAAACGAAGCAGGAGGTTAGGCAGGAGATTTTGAAGCACCCAAAGTGCCCTGTTGGGAGGTGTCCTGTTTCAGATGTAGTACCTTCAACGGGGGACATCCTGGCAGAACATACAGGCAGTCCTCAGTAAATGTTATTGGAGCCCACATGGAATGTTGTTTCTCATTCCCTGGGCAGCACGTCATCCTAGGAGGCTGATTTAATAAGCATGATTAGAGCTTGAGGTATGGCAACATTAAGCACGTTGCGGGGCTTGAGGAGGAAGGGCTGTTCCTGACTAGCTTTCTCCCTTCTTAGAATCATAGAATATCAGGGTTGGAAGGGACCCCAGAAGGTCATCTAGTCCAACCCCCTGCTCAAAGCAGGACCAATTCCCAGTTAAATCATCCCAGCCAGGGCTTTGTCAAGCCTGACCTTAAAAACCTCTAAGGAAGGAGATTCTACCACCTCCCTAGGTAACGCATTCCAGTGTTTCACCACCCTCCTAGTGAAAAAGTTTTTCCTAATATCCAATCTAAACCTCCCCCACTGCAACTTGAGACTATTACTCCTCGTTCTGTCATCTGCTACCATTGAGAACAGTCTAGAGCCATCCTCTTTGGAACCCCCTTTCAGGTAGTTGAAAGCAGCTATCAAATCCCCCCTCATTCTTCTCTTCTGCAGGCTAAACAATCCCAGCTCCCTCAGCCTCTCCTCATAACTCATGTGTTCCAGTCCCCTAATCATTTTTGTTGCCCTTCGCTGGACTCTCTCCAATTTATCCACATCCTTCTTGAAGTGTGGGGCCCAAAACTGGACACAGTACTCCAGATGAGGCCTCACCAATGTCGAATAGAGGGGAATGATCACGTCCCTCGATCTGCTCGCTATGCCCCTACTTATACATCCCAAAATGCCATTGGCCTTCTTGGCAACAAGGGCACACTGCTGACTCATATCCAGCTTCTCGTCCACTGTCACCCCTAGGTCCTTTTCCGCAGAACTGCTGCCTAGCCATTCGGTCCCTAGTCTGTAGCTGTGCATTGGGTTCTTCCGTCCTAAGGGCAGGACCCTGCACTTATCCTTATTGAACCTCATCAGATTTCTTTTGGCCCAATCCTCCAATTTGTCTAGGTCTTTCTGTATCCTATCCCTCCCCTCCAGCGTATCTACCACTCCTCCCAGTTTAGTATCATCCGCAAATTTGCTGAGAGTGCAATCCACACCATCCTCCAGATCATTTATGAAGATATTGAACAAAACCGGCCCCAGGACCGACCCTTGGGGTACTCCACTTGATACCGGCTGCCAACTAGACATGGAGCCATTGATCACTACCCGTTGAGCCTGACAATCTAGCCAACTTTCTACCCACCTTATAGTGCATTCATCCAGCCCATACTTCCTTAACTTGCTGACAAGAATACTGTGGGAGACCGTGTCAAAAGCTTTGCTAAAGTCAAGAAACAATACATCCACTGCTTTCCCTTCATCCACAGAACCAGTAATCTCATCATAAAAGGCGATTAGATTAGTCAGGCATGACCTTCCCTTGGTGAATCCATGCTGGCTGTTCCTGATCACTTTCCTCTCATGAAAGTGCTTCAGGATTGATTCTTTGAGGACCTGCTCCATGATTTTTCCAGGGACTGAAGTGAGGCTGACTGGTCTGTAGTTCCCAGGATCCTCCTTCTTCCCTTTTTTAAAGATTGGAACTACATTATCCTTTTTCCAGTCATCCGGGACTTCCCCGGTTCGCCACGAGTTTTCAAAGATAATGGCCAATGGCTCTGCAATCACAGCCGCCAATTCCTTCAGCACTCTCGGATGCAACTCGTCCGGCCCCATGGACTTGTGCACGTCCAGCTTTTCTAAATAGTCCCTAACCACCTCTATCTCCACAGAGGGTTGGCCATCTCTTCCCCATTTTGTGATGCCCAGCGCAGCAGTCTGGGAGCTGACCTTGTTAGTGAAAACAGAGGCAAAAAAAGCATTGAGTACGTAAGCTTTTTCCACATCCTCTGTCACTAGGTTGCCTCCCTCATTCAGTAAGGGGCCCACACATTCCTTGGCTTTCTTCTTGTTGCCAACATACCTGAAGAAACCCTTCTTGTTACTCTTGACATCTCTGGCTAGCTGCAGCTCCAGGTGCGATTTGGCCCTCCTGATAACATTCCTACATGCCCGAGCAATATTTTTATACTCTTCCCTGGTCATATGTCCAACCTTCCACTTCTTGTAAGCTTCTTTTTTATGTTTAAGATCCGCTAGGATTTCACCATTAAGCCAAGCTGGTCGCCTGCCATATTTACTATTCTTTCGACTCATTGGGATGGTTTGTCCCTGTAACCTCAACAGGGATTCCTTGAAATACAGCCAGCTCTCCTGGACTCCTTTCCCCTTCAAGTTAGTCCCCCAGGGGATCCTGGCCATCCGTTCCCTGAGGGAGTCGAAGTCTGCTTTCCTGAAGTCCTGAAGTTCTTGGTTATATTCTCCATTTGGGGATAAGATCATTCTTAGTTCCAGTTGGGCAGTTAAGTAATCTTGAAATTGAAGCAGGAAAAGAATATGGTCTAGCTGAATTGTCCCGGATTCAGTGCTTTGGCTTTGCGCAGATACTGGAGGCTTTTGTGTACAACCTTGTGCTGGGTATCGAGGCCCCTTCAGCTACTCACACCAATCTTCAAATAAGGATTTAATCAGAACCTACTAATTATCAAGGGACTCCTATAGTTTTTGTCTGTGGGGTGAGCCTCCAGGAGCGGTATGCACAGGGGTGCAGCAGGTGCTGGGAGCCATGCCCCAGAGAGCATGGCCCCGATTGATATATTAGATGTGTCAACTTCTATGATGAATGCTCCAGTTGGATTGGGGTGCGCCAGAACAGGTGCAGCGGTGAAATCAATTTTGAGCTGTTTGAGGGCTTGTTGGGCCTTGGGTGACCAAACAAATTGGACAGTCTTGTGGAGGAGAGCTATCATGGGAGTTATTTCTTCTGAGAACCCTGGGCCGAAGCAGCAGTAAAATTGGTGAAGCCTAGGAAGCACTGCTCTTTTTGAGTACTTCAAGCTTCCTCCCAGTTGTGGATGGCTTTCACCTTATTTGCATCAATCTTAATGCCTTCTGGGGAGAGGATGTACCCCAAAAACTCCATGGAGAGTTGGCTAGAGGTACACTTTTCCAGTTTTGTATAGAGACAATGCTGCCGCAACCTCTCTGGGGTCTGTTGTGGGGCACATGCTGCTCTGGGTTCTCCAAAAAGAGAAGTATGTCATCTAAATAGATGACAATGTATTGATCCAGAATGTCCCCAAATACATCACTGAAGAAGTGTTGCAAGGTCAATCCAAATGGCATCACCAGACAATTAAAGTGTCTATAAAATGTATTGAAATCTCTCTTCCATTTGTCCACCGCCCAAATGAGTGTTAGAGTGTAAGTCCTTGGAAGTCTACTCTGATGAATGCCCGTACAGGTTTCATGTGATCCAAAAATTCTGGGATTAATGATAGGGGATACTTTCACTTTGTTCAGGGGCTGGTATTCTACAGAGAGGCATAGAGTCCCTCCTTTCTTCTTTCCAAAGAGGGCCAGGGCCTCTGTGGGAAATGCTTAATAGAAAATAAACCCTTTGGATCCGTTTTCATGATTTTACGCAGGGAGAGCCACTCGTTCTGGTTCGGACATTGCATAAATACAGCCAAAGGCAACTTTCGGGCAAGGTTTAGGTCAATAGGGCAGTCATAGTCTTGGTGCAGAGGTAATGTGTCCTCCTTTCTTTCAAAGATGTCCACATAATCCTGGTATTTATCAGGAATGTCAGGTGTCAGAGCCAAGAATGGTGGAGTAGGTCCAGGGGCAGAGGCTGGTTAAGGAAACCCCTACATTTTCAGTCACCTCCATTGAGCCATTCCGGCAGGGGCAGCACAGGGCCAGGCTCAGGTAGCAAGGCCTTGAGTCACACCTGGTATCCCCATTTACGTACAGGCCACTTACTTCTGGAAAGCCTCCTTTTCTGCAAACAGTCGCACCACCTGATGTCACATGTTGCATCTGATAATTAGGTCTAGTGGTTGGAGCTGAGGTCACAGCTAGACATAGGATTGCACCTAGGCTAAGAGTGGTGCTAGAATCAAGAACCAGGAAGACGCCGGAGATGATGATGTGATCAGAGTCTGTAGACAAACCAGAATCAGAACTGGAGCCAGAGTCCAAGTGCAGGCCAAGGGTCGAAGCCGGGTGATCAGAGTCCAAAGTTAAGCCAAGTCGATATCAAGCCAGAGTCCAGATTCAGGCGGAAGGTTGAAGCCGGGTAGTCAGAGTCCGAGGGCTTGGGGAGGATCAAGAGGAGGAGGCAAGGCTGGAGCGGGTCAGTTGTGGGGCTGGAGCAAGGCTAGAATATGACAAGGATAATGCTGAGCCAGAGTTGGTAGCCAACGTCGAGAGCCAAGGGTCACGCCGAAGTCAGCAGCATGAGACCGGAGTCGAGGGTCAAGACAGTCAATAGCCGGGAACTGGAGGGTAGGGCAGGGCGGTGCATGCAGGCAGAAACCAGGAATAACATGGGGACTGTCTCAGCAGCAGGGCAAGCTCTGCCTTGTTGTCCAGATGACTTGAGGGTACTCCCAGGCACTGCCCACCCGGAGCCCTAGACACCTGGGTTCAAGTCCCACGCATCCTCATCTAGGGACTCTCTTCCGAGGAATAAAAGAAGGACAGCAGGATGACAAAGATGTCTCTGTCCTTGGGCTGGGATCCAGGCCAAGGGGAGCTCCCACCAAGGCTAGGTGTCATGGCCTCCTCACCATCCCTTGCTCCTGTTCATTTCACACTCAGACACGCCCGAGCAGGAGGGAAGAATAAAGGGCAGAAAGTGAAGCTGCCCCTGGGGGGAAGGCACTAGCCTGGGACCCAGTCCAGTTCCCAGAGCTACACCCAGGATTGTGAGACCAGGCACCACAGCCCTTCCTCTGTGTTTTTGTCCCCACCTGTCAGATGGGGAGGATCCTTCACTTCCCAGGGTGCTTGGGGGGAGTTTCATTCCTGGCTGGGAAGAGTTCAGATACAATGTGGGTGGACTGGGCCCCCGGTGCAGGGTTCATCGGACATTCACTAGCTCAAAGGTGACACGGGCCAGGGGAACCTCTGAGCAGTGAGCACAGGGGAGGGGTTCCACATCAGGCCACCACTCCCAGACTGCAGTGGTTATTGAAGATAAACCATGGTTCTACCGATGTTCTCATTTGTAGTTGTCCTGGGCTGGGCCAGCCCCATGGTGCTGAAAGCCTGATGCTTCATAAAGGCCTCTGGGCATGGGGCAGGAGGGTCGGGGAGGGCGTGTGGTGAGAGGGAGGTGGCGTTCTAGGTTTGGCTACCTGAGGGCAGATTCCTCCTGTGGCCCCTTGGTATGGAGGAGGGACTGAGGGGCCCTGCCACAGCAGCCCCGGGTCAGGAATTGTTTCAGATGTGACACTAGGCCATTCCCCCTGCTCTAATGCAGAGCTTTCAGAGCTCCACTGGGGGACATGGGCCTAACATGCAGGCCCTTCTGCATCAGGCTGGGCAGGGAGAAGGGGCGATGGCAGAGAGGCCAAGGCCAAGAAAAAGAGGGTGGGGAGAACCTCATGCCCCAGACAAAGGGGATTTGGCAGCAGAGGGAAGGCCCCCCATCCAGAAGGGAGAGGGTTTCACTCAGTGCTGTCACCTCTATCTCCACTCCCACTAGCCCCTCTCCCCCATGTATAGTGAGACAGAGCAGTACCTGCAGCAGGGAGTGTGAGCTGCTGGGCATGTGAGGTGGGGGCCCTTTAAGGGTGTCCCATGGGGCAAAGCGCATGCAGTGCCTTGGGCACCTGGCACAAACACAGGATGGAAAATAGGTGGGCCATCACTTTGTCTGTAATATCCTCCTCCTGCAAGGGAACAAGGATTAGTCAGAGATTCAGACACTCCCGGCAACAAAGGGTAATAACGGCACCTGGAGACAGCTAAATTTCCACCCAGCTCCTCGCCACATCTGAGGGATGGATTCTCCCACCCAACCCCCGAGATGAAGTCTTGTCTCCTCTCTAGTGACCTCCAATCCCACTCCCCCAATTGCAGAATGAACTCCTTCCCCGTTCCTCTCAGTCCCCGCATTAGAGCTGTTCTACCTCCAAACCCATCTGGGGAACGAGCTCAGCTCCCCAGTATCCTCTCAACCAGCCCCTACCCCTGCAGCTATGGGTTTGGAAGGCTTCTGGCAGCAGGGAAGTTGGGTGAGAGGAAGTTGACATCTTTCCCCAAGTGACCCCTGGTCCTTACGGTGAAGCCGTGGACGGTAGCTCTGGTGAATGGGCCACATGGGTGGCTTCTGATGACTGAATCCTCCAGGTCTCCCAGAGGAGGTCCAGCCTGGCCAGCAGCAGGGCAAACTTTCCCCGGCCCATGTGCTCCAGCCCAGCCTGGTTAGGAAGGTCATGCCTGACTAATCTAATCGCCTTCTATGATGAGATTACTGGTTCTGTGGATGAAGGGAAAGCAGTGGATGTATTGTATCTTGACTTTAGCAAAGCTTTTGACACGGTCTCCCACAGTATTCTTGTCAGCAAGTTAAGGAAGTATGGGCTGGATGAATGCACTATAAGGTGGGTAGAAAGTTGGCTAGATTGTCAGGCTCAACGGGTAGTGATCAATGGCTCCATGTCTAGTTGGCAGCCGGTGTCGAGTGGAGTGCCCCAGGGGTCGGTTCTGGGGCCGGTTTTGTTCAATATCTTCATAAATGATCTGGAGGATGGTGTGGATTGCACTCTCAGCAAATTTGCGGATGGTACTAAACTGGGAGGAGTGGTTGATATGCTGGAGGGCAGGGATAGGATACAGAGGGACCTAGACAAATTGGAGGATTGGGCCAAAAGAAATCTGATGAGGTTCAATAAGGATAAGTGCAGGGTCCTGCCCTTAGGACGGAAGAACCCAATGCACAGCTACAGACTAGGGACCGAATGGCTAGGCAGCAGTTCTGCGGAAAAGGACCGAGGGGTGACAGTGGACGAGAAGCTGGATATGAGCCAGCAGTGTGCCCTGGTTGCCAAGAAGGCCAATGGCATTTTGGGATGTATAAGTAGGGGCATAGCGAGCTGATCGAGGGACGTAATCGTCCCCCTCTATTCGACATTGGTGAGGCCTCATCTGGAGTACAGTGTCCAGTTTTGGGCCCCACACTACAAGAAGGATGTGGATAAATTGGAGAGAGTCCAGCGAAGGGCAACAAAAATGATTAGGGGTCTGGAACGCATAAGTTATGAGGAGAAGCTGAGGGAACTGGGATTGTTAAGTCTGCAGAAGACAAGAATGAGGGGGGATTTGATAGCTGCTTTCAACTACCTGAGAGGTAGTTCCAGAGAGGATGGTTCTAGACTATTCTCAGTGGTGGAAGAGGACAGGAAAAGGAGTAATGGTCTCAAGTTTCAGTGGGGGAGGTTTAGGTTGGATATTAGGAAAAACTTTTTCACTAGGAGGGTGGTGAAACACTGGAATCCGTTGCTTAGGGAGGTGGTGGAATCTCCTTCCTTAGAAGTTTTTAAGGTCAGGCTTGACAAAGCCCTGGCTGGGATGATTTAATTGGGTATGGGTCCTGCTTTTGAGCAGGGGGTTGGACTAGATGACCTCCTGAGGTCCCTTCCAACCCTGATATTCTATGATTCTATGATTCATGGCACTTTCAATCCTGGGATCCAAGGCTGCCAGTGATGGGGCAGCTCTGGATGGTGGTTCAGATGACGTAGACACTAGACCACTAGGAACTGGCCTGAGACCCTGAGGGGAAGAAAGGCTCGTAGAGGTCATAAGGGGCACTAGCACGAGCAATGGCAGCTTGTCCTGTTGATGTGCTGCCTGTTATGAAATAGCCTTGCTGGAGAGCTGAGTCTGAACTGCTTTGATCTGCTGAGGGGACAAGCTGGTGCCTAACAATGGCACCTGCCGTGACTCATTCGTCTCCTTCCTCCCAGGTCAGCAAATGCGGATGGGATGGCAGTGACCTTCTGTGGACTGGATGCTGATGTCATCTGGTGGGTCAGTGATATACAGACCCAGCTGTGCCACAAGGTAGCCCACTTTGGGGAAGTCAGATGAGCTCTGATGGAAGGAGGAGGAGAGGGGAATCCATCAACATTCTACCTTCAGCTCTCCATCTGCCCTGGGCCAGGAGTCTCTCTCCTCCCACTCCATCTGTAGGAGGGGCTGGGGGAGAGGAGCTACAGCTAGAGATCTCATTCTCTCTGCCCCCAGGGGAGCTTGGAATAAAGGGACCAGGGAAAGGGCCCTCTATGAGGATTCACTCCTCAGCTGCTCCAGAATGACAAGGGCCCTGAGGCCAAGCATGAATCTGCCAGCCAGTGGGCTCTGGAGCACAGTCCCTTACAGACCCAGGGGGAAAAACTTAGCCAGGAGATGAGGGACGTGACTCAAGCATGGTTGAATCTCAGTTCTGACTCTGGCTCCACACAGGAGCCATCAAAATCTCGAACCCCTGCAGCTGCAAATCCCACAGCCTGTCAGAGCCAGCCCTGCCTCTGCAGGATGCCGGGGTCAAAGGTCACCTACCTCAAATCCAGGGAGGCAAGTAGTGAATTGCAGCAGGGCAGTGCTACTCCGTATGGCCCTGGCTCTCTCTTGCTTCTCTCTGGAGTGCATCCAGAAATAGACATGCTGTGGGAGAAGGAGGCAGGTGAGGGTCAGGAGGCAGGTGCACATGCTCTACAAATGAGCTTGTCGTCCTCCCCATGGGGCTGAGACATTGTGCTCTGGGTGGAAGAGCTGACTGGCTGATCGCAGAACTTTAAAAGGGACTTCTTGCAACCAGGACGCTGCCCAGGTCCTGCTGGGCACAGGCTGTCATTGTCTCTCTAGATGGGGAAAATGTTAGGCCTGGGGCTGGTCCATCCTCTCTGTACCTGATCCATGAACAGCACATCAGGATCAAGGCACATGCCCTGGCCCCTCCCCAGATTCAAAGGCCTTGGTGGGATGGAGGGAGTGGCCGTGAGCACAATCCCTTTGGGAACTGCAGCGTCCATATCAGAAGAGCTGATTCCCTGAGGATCCTCCTGTACTCAGGGTCTTCCTAGAAAGGAGCCAGTGACTTTTCTTAGAGGCCCATGTCCTGGATCTCACAGGACTTTCAGTCTCTCAGTCCCCAGCCAGGTCTGGTGCCCACTGTTAGTGCTTAACCGAACTATGCAGAGCTCTGGCTTACAGTCCCAGATCTTTCCCTTTATCCCCCGAAAGGCACAAGAGTCCCAACATTGCACTGCACAGACAGCTCTGGCAAAGTCTGGCCTCCTGGGTCCCAGCTGGGAGGACACAATGGAAATGTGACTCTTCCAGTCTCTCCTTTGCAGCCCTCCCACGGGGCTAAAGGGAAATTCCCCCCAGACCCTGCCATTGTGCTCACCTCCAAGAGGTGCTCCAGCTTGTCCATGGTGGGGGTTTCTGTCAGCAGGCTGCTCAGCATGACATCCATGCTGTCTGTATAGGCCTTGGGCAGAGCCTGCAAGAGGAGGGAGCACCCGTCCGTTATGGGATCTGGGGCTACGCTGGTCAGGGGATGATTAGAAGGGTTCTCTGAGGAACCCTGGCAAGACCCCAAAGACACATCCTGGCCTCTCCCATTCAAATCACCCCAGGGACACTAAGCAAGAGTTCATGGCCGGATGCCAGCTGGCTCTTCAATCCTTGCCCTTAGCAGTTCTCTGCAGAGGGCCAGGGACCTAGCAGGGTATGGAACAGCCAAACTGCAATGGATGGGAGCGAGGCGCCCGGACAGAGTCCAGGCAGCAAAGCACAGAATGAGGAAGGAGGGAGAGGATCTGCCAAGGGCGGGTAACACTATCCCCTCTGGAGGGAAGGGGCGCTCTCTGCCATTTTGTTAACCCCCGGGCCTGTTCCCAGCTCTGCTCACCCCTCCCCTATTTTCAGCAGCTCCACCAAACTAAGGGAGCAGGGACCACAGGACTGCTCCTACAACAGAGAAGTAGGATGGTGACCTACCCGGAAGTGAGCGGTGTCCTTCCCTGGGCGCATGGTAAAAACACTGAACAGGACAGCTCGCAGGAGGGCTGAGTCCAGCTCCAGGTCCAGTTTGCTGGCAGGAAAGAGGAGCCTCGATTCAACTTTGCAGCACCAGAGTGGCATCACCATGGACATGAAACATGAGGGAAATAGGCACCGGCCAGCAAAAACGGAAATGGAGGTGCCAAGGAGACTAGTGACCAGGCTGAAGTCACAGAGCCAGACACTGGCAGGGCTGAAACAGGGCCCGTTCCCCTGATCTCACCCTGGACCCTGCTGCCCCTATTATATGTCCCCCGCCCCGATGATCTTCTCCCTAAGGCCACTGTAACGTTACTGGAGTGAAATGAACCACCCAGCCTGGAAAGAGTGAACGTTCCCGCCTCCTTGGCCGGAGGATGTGAACAGCCACAACTGGAGGGGGAGTGGGAGGATCTGTGACTCCTGGGTTAGGGCAGCTGGACAGGAGGGTCCTGGTACCTGAGGTGGCAAACTGCAGCCATAGAGCTCGAGAGGATGGAGCTTCGCTCAGACTCCAGGGGTACGTCTTCAATCAGCTCTTGGGAGACCCAAAGAAGACAAAAGCAGCCAATCCAGCTGGGCCCCCACATTCCTTCCACCTTTCAAACTTACTCCCTCCCTCTCCAGCTGGGACCACCCAGTTCTTTCCTCCCCTCAGCCGCCCCTCCGGCCCTACAATTCCCCACTGCCAGCTCTGTGTCTGTGACAGAATTTCCCCTTCCCCTGCTCCCCAATCCTCAGCCCCAAGAATCCCTGTCCTCTGCTGCCCCCTCCAGCCCCACCATCTCCCAGAACTGGCCCAGGGGAGGCCTCTCTTGTCTCATGTCTAGCTCCCTCCCCATGGGGTCTCATTCACCGCAATGCTCTCCACAAGGGACGCTTTGAAGCAGTGCGGCTGCAGGGTGTCCTGCCCCTGCTTTTGTGCAGGGAAGCACAGAGTGGGGATAGCGTGCAGGAAGCGGAGCTGCTTGGCCCTCTCCTGCACAGATGAGGAGTGGCATTGGGGGAGAGAGAGAGCCTGTTAGGTAGGGACCTCCCCACTCCACTCAAACCGGCTCCAGGGCCCAGGTCCTCCTTTGGGTTGGACAGGAAAAGCCCAGAATCACAGTGTCCTCCTGCAAGGCAGGGCTTTTAACTGGGACAATGGCTGTGGGGAGAGGAGACCCTGGCCTGCGTGGGACAAACACCCTCTCTTCGGGGTCACAGATAATGGGGGTTATGGCTTCTCTGGGACAGGGCCCCCCCGGAAGGGCTGGCAGGGGCAGGATAGACTCGATTGTACCTCATCTCTGCCCTGGCGATGCTGCTGGATGACCCTGATGGCAGCTTCCTCTGGGGACACGTCCTCCTCTTCCTCCTCAACCTCCAGCCGGACACTGGGGCTCCCTGCACCAGGCAGAGGAGGACAGAGGGTGACTCCTGCTGCTGCCGAGGGGAAGGACGGGGTGCAGTGGAGAGAGAAAGCTTAATGTGCCCCCCTCCTCTGTAAGGAACCTGTTAGCCGACGGCCAAGGATGTTTGGTGAGGTGCCAGCTATGCCCGTTTATACCATCCGTGACTTTAACCGCTAGGACGCACTGTCCCTTCGCGGCGGGCAGCCCGGGCTAGGCTGACGGATGCCCCAAGGTCCTAACCACCCGTGACTTTAACTGCTAGAGCTCAGGGCTCCTTCGCAGCGGGCAGTCAATACTGACTGACAGGTGCCCCAATGGCAGCACTAAGAGCCTCTCCACACCCGTGACTTTAACTGCTAGAGCTCAGAGCTCCTTCGCAGCGGGCAGCCAGGATTGACTGACAGGTGTCCCAAGAGTTTGCCCCGTGGAGGCGGCACAACTCAACGCTAGGCTCTTAGTACTCTCACCTAATGGCCAGGCTTTAGAGCCAAAACGGCTGAGGTTCTTTAATTGTGTCGGCTGCTTTACAGTAAACCAGAGAAAACAAGTCAGGCTTATGCACAAATGGTTACCAAAATTTATTAAGCTAGATTCTAATCATGTGGTTACAAAATTGCTAGTGCCTACTTATTTAAATGTAGAGATGTTACACACACAAACAAGTTACAAAACTGAAGCCACAATCCCAAAGAAAGAAAACAAAGTATAGAGCTCTATTTCAAAATATGTGTACACTAAAGATAGGAGATCAGGTGTGGGTGCTTCTTACCCTCCTTGCATCTCTCGATTCCAGCGGTGCCAAGCCAGGATCGGTCACTCAATTCCGCGGAAAGACGAATAAGGGACAAGGCTTAGGGACCCTCTTAGCTGCAGAAGCCTTGGGAGGCTGTCACTTATCTGACCAGCAGATAGATAGTGAAAAGCACTCAAAAATCATGGTGCTGTAGGTCCCCTACTTATACCTCTGTACTCCTTTATTCTCTTTCTCCTTTCTTATGCCAAATTGAGGCTGGTCTGTCTGGGTGACGCCAGCTTTCGCAAGAGTAGTTTACACTTGCAAGGGAGAGAAACAATAACTTTCGACTACTGGACATTTCTTTTATCAGGGTAAATAATTTTCCCACCTAGGATGTTGGTGTGTGTGCATCACGCTATTTAGTAGGGGCTAAGAGCCATGTCTGTCACAGGGCCTCTGCCTGCTGTGAGCTTAATCCTTGTATCTGTTCCCAGAGGCACATTGTAGCAGCACACCTGTGCTTTCACAGCTTCAAAGGCTGTGCTGGAATATATGTTAAGTGCCCTGTTCCGGCTTCCTCCTGTGTTTCCAGCAATGCTGGTCTGAGGGGGGGGGGGGCTGGCTGTCTGGCTACAGAACCCCAGGGCAGAAAGGGCCTCACCCTGCCCCTCCCAGAGATGCCCTCAGCCCCATCAGCTTCAGGGCCCCATGGCAGTCAGGCCACCCCCGCAAAATCATCAGGGGTCCGGGAGGCTGGAGTGCCCCCGACTCCGCCAAGAATGCCCTGCACCGGGCATGGCTGTGCCACTCCCACTAGTCTCAGCAGGGCTCACATGCCTGAGACCTGACGCCTTTCTGAACCAATGGGCACACAGTGTTACTAGCCCCCCGGCCCCAGGAATTCTCCCTTTCCCTTGGGTCTCCCCTCACCAGTACTGTGGGAGCCTCCAGCCTCAAGGCTCTCACACTCCTCGGAGGTGCTGCTGGCCCCTTGGGAGTAGGTGGAGCTGCTGGTGCTAGAGCAGGGGTTGCCCCATCTCCTGTCCTAGGCAGGGTGGGGACTCTTTAGTGGCCAGGCAGGGGCATGGCTCCTGCTGGGCCCTGGCGCTGGGCTCCTGGCTCCTCTGCTTCCTGGACAGGAAGCCCCAGAGCTGCCTTGCCCGTCTCCCACCCTGTCCTGGCTCCCTCCTGCAGAGCTGCACCCTGGGCCACCTCCATTTTGACCCCGAAGGTGCCTCAGGGCCTGCTCTGGGAGCTGGTGTCTTCCTCCTCCAGAACGCCAGGCACGTCCACCACTTGGCCTGGCCACAAGCTGCTTCCCCGCCAGCGGGGACAGAGGGGCCGCTCTCCTCTTGGGGAAGCCGGTAGCTGCTTCCCACTGGATCTGGAGCCTTCTTCCCAGCATCTGCTTCAGCCTCTTCATCCTGGAACCGAGTGGGGAGCAGCCGTGAGTCAGGGATCAAAGCAGCAACTCACTAAAGGGCCTGTCTGCTCCACCCCCACCTCTCCTCCACTGGGGCAACTCCCCCTCACTGCCCGCCCCACCACGGGGCACAGGGACTGCAATCTACACACACTGGCAGCAGCTCACAGCACAGGCTGCTCCCAAAGCTCCCCCTCCCTACTGAAGCACTGTGACACAGGGGAAGTCTCATCCTTTCAGAGCAGTGGGGTTTTCAGACTGTTTCGACAAGCAGCTCCCTCCTCCCGCCCAGGCCACATGCCCTCCCTGGCTAGAGAAAGACCAGAACCCGGGAAGGGTCTGAGTTTGCCCTGGGAACTCGTCCCCAGTTAAACTTCACAAAGTTCCAATCATATGAGGCATGAGTCCCCCTCAGTTCCCACAGAGTTCAGTGGGAAAGTGGGTGTTCAGCAGCTGGCAGGGTCTGACCCTCCAGAGACTCCTACAAGGGAAGGGCTGGGAGCTCTATTGCTGGGCTATTTCCACCATGCTGGAGATGGCTCTGGAGAACACCCTGAAAGAAACACGCTGCCCAGGCCCAGAGCAAACGGCTGCAGGGGGCTGTGTTAGCAAATCTAGACTCACTGGGAGGAGATCCCCCCTCCTCCTCCCACCATTTCTGCCTCTCCCCAAGCAGAACAGGGAAGCCTCTGAGGAAATGCTACCTGCCACTCACTAGATCTAGATGGCGCAGTGCTGGGTGGCAGATGCTCAGACTTGGTCTGTTCCTGGCCCTCTTCCTCGCTCTCCCGCACCAAGGTGGGCTGAAAAGGGAGCTGCACAATGCCCTGCCAGCAGGGAGACCAACAGTGGCTGTGAAAACAAAATCATGTTTTATTGCCAAGGAATGGTTAAACTCAGGCTAGCAGCCAGGGTCCAGAACTCTGACATACTGCGGGCAGGACGCCTCCCATCTCAAGGTCTCCGAGCACCTCACACACATTCCTGAAGCCTGACAAGCCAAGGGCTGTAGGGGAGGGACTCCAACCCCACTGATAGAAAACTGTGGCCTGGGCAGGGCAAGCCACTGCCTCAGGGTCACACTGGGAGTCAGTGACAGAGCCAGGGATGGAGCCCAGGAGCCGTGTGTCAGGCCCCTACACTAACCACTAGAGGAACGTTCTTTTCCAGAGCTGGCAATTGCAAGCAGGACCCTGTTCCCAGTCTCGCTGGCTCTGAGAGGGAGTGTGACTGGCTGGAGAGACTGAGGCAGGGGATTGGGGGTCAGGACTCCTGGCTTTCAGTGGCCATTTTCCTATTGACTTATGGGACCTCGGGCAAGCCATTCCCCCTCTCTGTGTTTCAGTCCCCAGCAGTAAAATGAGGATCTAATACTTACTCACTTCTTGTAAAGTGCTGAGATTTACCCAGGAAAAGTCGTTCTGTAAGTGCTATGCAGCACTGGACCCTCATCGGTCAGATCCAAATTCCTAGAGTTTAGATCTGGGCTTTCAGTTCAACCCCGTACAGAATGAGGAGCCCAGCCCTAGACCTTGGATTGAGGATCAGCCCTTCTTGGGGTGGGAATTGAGCTAGGAGGCTTTTCCGTCCCTCGCCAGGTGGATTAACAAAAGAGGGTTTTTAAAATATGAACCGGGTTTTTCAAATTAAACTCACCATGGGTTTTTTCATTAAAAATAAGCCTGCTTCAAATTCAATTTGAATTTGGCAATCTATGTTAAGGCCTAAATTTGTTATCATCTCTTAAAATAATTTCAAGAGACTAGAAAGAAATCCATCTTAAGTAGTACATGTTTCCTGCCAAGTTTTAAGGAGAGTCAAACGACTGAAGCACCCGGAAGCAGAGTTCGTGGAAGTGCTAGAACAGCTTTAGACAGCAGTAGCCCTTCCTGTGAAAGTGCAGAAGGAATAGTTTCTTCCTTTCAGTTTATTCATCTAGTTCAGTTCAATGACTAGTTAATGGAATTTAAAAAGAACACTGGGAGTTGGCAAAGAAGGCAAACTTGTTTGCTTCCTTCAATCTAGGAATAAACACTAGGTGTGAGGGGATGAGATCTACCCATTGAAAAATCTGGAAGAACATGGTGACCAGAATGTATCAATTCAGTTCACTAACTACAGCTAATATTTCCTTTCTTTAAGAAATCGGGTAGTTTTAAATGCAAAACATTTTTGATGAATGTTTTTTTCTTATGCTTCTCTTTCTGGCTCGGCCACAGCATTGCTGTGTAAACACCTCTTGCTCTTTACCTCAGTTTCACCACCTCTGTTTGGGATAGAGACACTTCTCTAACTCCTAGCAGTAGTGCGATTTGAGTAGGTCATGAGAGTTAGACACCTACAGGGGGTTCTTGGTTTTGAAACAACCATTCATTTTAATCATCTTGATTGTAGGAGAACTACTCCATTCACGAGAATCATAAACTGCTCATATTCCATTAAAGAATGGAAGGCAGCAAAATTCATCATATCACCAATTTGTTATGAATTATTTACTCATTCTTAAAAGAGAGTTGAACGCTTTTTTTGTTATGTAGGCCCAGTTCCCACTGCTGAACCAGTACCAATTACACTGGATAATGCTGTAAAACCTATATTTTATTGTCAAATCATGTAAGCCATTCCTCTTCTCCTCTTCTTGTTTTATAAGTTTCAGATCAACAAAATCCCCCCCTTGACAGTCACTGCCCGTGTGGCGCTGCAGGCAGAGGAGCCTGAGGAGGCTACATTGTGACATCAGGGGTAACTCAGCCACTCATCACTCATTTCACTCCAATAACCCTGAGCATAAACCCTAAACCTGCTACCTGTCTTGGTCATCTCTCCCATTGAAACCTGCGGAATCATTTGCTGACTCCTTTTAACAAATGGGGTTGAATTATGAAAATCACCTGCACAGAATTAGCATTGACTGGCTCAGTTAAATCTGATGTCACAGTGCACCTCTACCTGCAGCACCAATTAAATGGGCACAGTGCAGAAACCAAGCTTTGCTGGTGGTTTCTTTTTCTAGTTGTCACCAGAATCAACAAGGTTCTTCCTACTGATGCCTGCCTAGAAATTCCCTGAAATTTTGGAATCAATTGGACATAGTCTTCAAAAATTATCACATTACAGACAGACAAAGAAATGCCATTGAATTCAGCATTAGGCCTCACTGCACTCAGCCAACAATGACTTTAACTCCCTTTTAACTCAGTAACTCAGCTCACCCAATCTGCTTGGAGACTCTCAGGGACTGGAGGCTGAGCATTCTCAACAGGTGGCCAAAAGACAGCACTAATCAGGACAGGAAATCACTCTGGTGGAGATCTCCATCAGCGCACTATTCCAGCCCCACGTCTTTGTGAGGGCCTCTTACAATGACAGCTGGAGAACAGCCCCACCTGCCTCAGGAAGAAGACCAGCAGAGAGAAATGGGTCCCAGGGTCGCATTTGCCCTTTTGGCCAAAGTGTCTCAGTGGGATCTCATGGTCAGTTGATTATCCACCAT
Organism: Caretta caretta; assembly: GCF_965140235.1. NCBI lineage: Eukaryota > Metazoa > Chordata > Testudines > Cheloniidae > Caretta > Caretta caretta. Next base: position 137,014,555 of record NC_134207.1, read on the forward strand.
GACCCCAAGTCTTTTTCAGGGTTACTATTTCCCATGATAGAGTCCCTCCGGGACAGAGTCCCCCTCTTGTACATATAACCTATATTTTTTGTTCCTAAAGGGAAACTTTACATTTGGACATACTAAAATGTACGTTATTTGCTTGTGCTCAGGTAACTAAGCAATCGAGATAGCTCCATATGAGTGACATGTCCTCTTCATTATTTACCACTCCCCCGATCTTTCTGTCATTGGCAGATTTTACAGTGATGATTGTATATTTGCTTCCAAGTCCCTGATCAAAATTTTAGGTAGCGTACATCCAAGAACCAAACCCTGCAGGACCCTACTAGAAAGACACCCGCTCGATAATGATTCCTTATTTAAAAGGACATTTTGAGACCTATTAGGTAGCCCGTTACTAAGGGGCAGAGTCCGAGTTGGGACATTTTTCTGTCAACTTTACTTGTGTTTTCCAAGCCTAGAGCTCGGCTGGTAACGTATGGATCAGGCTGAACAGTTTCCAACCTTCACTGAGAATCTTACCTTCTACACAGGGGATGTCTGCTTTCTGCAATATCAACACAGAAAGGAGAACATGGCCAAAGAAGCTCCTCTTTCACACTTAGGTGCGTGTCCACAAATCCTCTCTTGGTCCTCAAGGAGAGACCGCAAGGAGGAGTCTTGCTGCAGCAGGCTACAGGGGTCTCCGAAGTTTGCCCTGCCCTGAACCCCTGTACTGCATGTCTGATATTAAGGGAGCTCTGTGAGGTCACAGCCTCCTCCCTGCCTTTGTCCAGTTGGCTGAGTTCCTGCCAAAGGCCCTTGTGAAGTCACTGCCACACCTACCTCTCCCTTGCAGGGCTGATGTCTGCCCCTGGACAGCCTGGTAGGATGTTTGAGCTGCTCCCCAGATCACCCCACTTGCTCACTATTGATTTTGGGGAGCAAATAGGCTTCCCAGTAAAACAGCAGAGTCTGTTCCTCACCCCACACTGAGTTTTTCATAGATTGTGAGGCCATTAGGTGTCCTAATGAGGCCTCTATTTCACACGCCATGAAATTCCACACTCTTACCCCCTATTAAAACCAATACTGTGTTTTACTAAAACACACATTCCAGAAAGACATCCATTTGTGATGTGAGGCCATCAAGAAAAACAGAGTCCACCGCTTCCCTTGATAATTTGTTCCACTGGTTAATCTCCCTCACTCCTAGATTAGGACTGGGCATTTGCTGTATTCAAATGTGTTGTTTGAATGGGCTGACTTATCTTCATCATTATTTACCGCGACAGCAATCTTTGTGCCACCTGCAGATGTTACCAGCTGTGATGTGATATTGACTTCCAGATGGTTGGTGTAAATGCTGAAGATAGTTAGTGGCTGAGAGCCTGTTCACCCCCCAGGGCACCACACACCCACTCCCTCCTGTAGTACAGGAAAAGGGCATCCAGCCCTCCTTTCATATGGTTTCAAAAACACGCTTGGCAGCAGTTTCAACTATGGGGTTATGAACCACAAATGGGGGTCCCCTATTAACAAACACACTTCACATCTAGAGTGTCAACAGGCTGCAGTTCTATGCATCTGAGTTTCCCATTTTCTAAACTGGTATGAGAAACCCACCTTGATTATCTCCATTTAAAATTTGGGAGACTCTATGGCACAGGGAAGTGAAGTGACTTGCTTGTGGTCACACAGTGATTCAATGGAAAAGCCTGGACGAGAACAATGTATTTGTTCTGGTTCACAGACTGGGCCCTGATCTCTTGTATTCCTTGCCTCTTTGTTCTAAATTCAAGTCCCAGACTGAGTCCCCCTGGTGGACACTCATTGGACTGCCTCAATCAGACCCAACCTCTGGATCCAACTTACAACCAAGCCATGTGGGTCAGGCAATGTCCAGCCACTGCTTCAAGCTGTGGGGCTCCTAAGGCCCTGTCCCAGATACACACTTCTTCTCTGGCTCCCTTCCTGGTGATGTGGGACTTTGCAGTCCAGATGTTCTCGGCCCCAAGGGAAAGGTTTCACAGCCTGTTTTTTAAAGTGATGTGCTCTCTAAGATGAGAAAGCCAATCCTATGCCTGGAGCCCCAGGACACAGACCAAAACCCAATGGCTCTCAGAAGTGTTGAGAATTCAGAGAGGGGATTGAGGTCAGGTATTTATTTTTTTCACAGATGTGTGACTCTCTTGTGCTGTCTAAGAGTAAAGTGTGTGTGTGTTTAAGAAGTTACTTTGCAGAGCCTGGGATTCCTCCCTTTAACTGCTATGTGGTCCCCAAGGGGCTAAACCGGAAAGGGAAGTGAGCAGAGGTGAAGGGGGAATCTGGAAAAATGTGGAAAGTGGATGGAGAGGTGTGGGACATCTCAGCACTGGTTCAGGGCCCATCTCCTAGACAGACAGTCCCAGTTGTCCCCCTCCCATCTCCTCATCTGATCTGTCTCTCCCCCCAGTCCTGGCCTCCTGTGCCAATCTCACTCCCTAGGCTCCACATCCAATCACAATACTGATGAATCTCCTGCCCCAGCTCCTGCTTTCAATCTCTTTGCCCAGCCAGTCCCAGTTCTCCTGAACCCCAGCTCTTCATCAGATCCATCTCCCATTCCCCCTCACTTCCTTCCACCCACCCCACTGGTTCTCACTCCCCGTCTCCTCTCTGGCTGCAAGTCTCCTTGCTCACTCAGACATATTCTCTGCCCTCCCCTCACCTCCAAATGCCAGTTTCTTTCACCTCCTGCCAGCTTCCAGCATCCCTTAGGCTCTTTCTCCCAATCTACTCACCCCTGTCCCCTAGTCTCTGCATTTGAATCTAGCGCTTCCTCCTCTGGGCCCAGCAGGGAGGGGGGCATTGAGAGCACAGGAGAGACAGGCTCTCTGCTCTCAGTTCAGGTACCTGGACTGAGCACAGACCGCAGCAGCTGAGAGCTGCAATTACAGGGAAAGTCCTGCTCAGCCCCAGGCTGGAGCATGGCAGTGCAGACACAATTGTCAGGGCGAATGGAGCTGCTAACATCAAAGAAGTCTCTATTTTGACTTCTTTGAGGTTAGCAGCTCCATTCTCCCTGACTTTTCAAAGACTTCTCGTTTGGTCAATTTAGGTAGATTTTCAGAGACAGCAAAAGCCGCATCCCTGGCACAAAGGCCACCTCCTTGGGAAATTTCAAGTCCCTGCTCCAAAACCTGGGGGCGCTAGAGCTTTTAAAAGACAACGGCACCTGAAATGTTTAGCACTGGCTAAGCACTGTCTTCATAAACTCATAGACTTTAAGGCCAGAAAGGACCATCGTGATCTTCCAGTCACCCTCCTGTAACAGACCCATAAGATGTGGCCAAGCCTCGTTCTCAACAACAACTGAATTATTTTGACTGAATATTTTGAATTATTTTGACTGACTTCCCTACTTCAAAAACAACTTTTGACAGCTAGCTCGGGGGTCTGACCCCACCAGGAGCTTTCTTTGATCCAGTCATGAAGGAGCATCTACGTACAATAACTGATCATGAAACACAGGTTCGTTACTTAGGAAAAAATACGCAGGATGAACTGATTCAAATCCTAGCAAATGCCGTTAAAAAGAAAATTACAGAAGCTGCCCATTCTGCAAAATACTTTTCAATAATACTGGACTGTACTCCAGATGTGAGTCATGTTGAACAAATGACGATGATCATTCGTTTTGTGGATATGGAAAAGTCTGCAGATGAAGATAATATTGAAGTGCTCATAAAGGAACATTTCTTGGCGTTCGTATCACTGAAGGAGATGACTGGCGCATTTATGACAAACTATTCTACAAGAGTTTGAAACAATGTCATTACCTATTGAAAATTTACGTGGTCAAGGCAATGATAATAGGAGTAATATGAAGGATAAAGACAATGGTGTGCAAAGGAGAATGATGGAAATCAATCCTAGGGCATTTTTCGTTCTTTGCAGCGCGCATTCTCTGAATTTGTTTGTCAATGATGCTGCTAGATGCTGTTTGGAGGCAAGCAGTTTCTTTGACCTGGTGCAACGTGTTTATGTGTTTTTCTCAGGCTCAACACGCCGTTGGGAGATTCTGACTCGCCATGTGAATTCTCTAACTGTGAAACCACTTAGTCAGACAAGATGGGAGAGTTGCACTGATGCTTTGAAGCCTCTTCACTATGAACTTGGAAACGTTTATGATGCCCTAATTGAAATTTCTGATGATACTACCTTTGCTGGATCATCTGGCAATATGGCACGTTCAGATGCAGAAGCTCTTGCAAATGGCCTTTCCAAAGTCAAATTTGTGACTTCACTCATTTTGTGGTATAATATCCTTTTCGAGATTAACCTCACTCGTAAGCAGCTTCAGGAAAAGAACTTGAACATACATTCTGCTATTCAAAAACTGCAGCAAACTCAAAATATTCTGGAGGAATTCAGAAGTGATGAAGGGCTCGAAAGAACACTGGTAGATTCTCTCAAGCTTGCTGAAGAAATAGACTTTCCGACAGACTTTGAACCAGAGCCAGTTCGCGTTCGGCAAAAGAAACAGCAGTTTTCATATGAATGACAAGACACACCTATTCAGAACCCAAAACAAAGGTTCAAAGTGCATTTCTCTTTGCAGTCCTTGATACTGCTATTCACTCGGTTGGTGAAAGATGTCAACAGATGCAGCAGCTAGAGTCAATATTTGGCTTTCTAGATGATATCCACAGCTTGCAAAAGAAAACAGCAAAACAGGTAAGAGAATTTGGTATAAAACTGGAGTCGGCATTGACTCCTGAAAATTCTAAAGACATTGATGCTACAGATTTGTGTAGTGAGCCTGAGACTTTTTCAAGACGACTTTAGGAACATTCCACTACTGAAGTTTGTTTGTGAAAACAAACTCTCAGACAGTTTTCCAAACATTTTTATAGCTCTACGCATTCTTTCAACTTTGCCAGTTTCCGTAGCTAGTGGGAAACGTAGCTTGTCAAAGTTAAAATTGATAAAAACATATCTGTGTTCAACAATGGTGCAAGAGAGACTTGTTGGACTTGCCACATTGTCAATAGAGCATGAACTAGCTGGAAAACTCGATCTAAGAGAACGAGTGACTGAATTTTCAAAACTTAAAGCAAAAAAAGTCATGTTTTAAGAGCACAGAGTGTTTTTTATTCAGAGTGTTTTGTAAATACAAGTTGAAGTTCATTGAAGAGTTTTCTTATTTCTTTCTATATTGGATGTGGTGGTAATGGCAGTTAAAGCAGAATAGTGTAATGGATGATTTTGGATTTGTAATAATAAAAATTATAATTAACATTTTAAATGCATTTTTATTTGAAATCGACTGAAATATCACCTCACTGTTGTGTACAGATCGATTCTGAAAAGTCGTGTCTCTATTTTATTTGATCTCAGAAACATTGGTTGGACAGACGGATGGATGCACAAACCGAATAATTAAGCCTCTGTTTTAAAAAAAAACGCTTAAAAAACATTAAAAGGAAAAAAGGGGCAAAATGTTTCCCAGTTTACCAAAAACTTCAGCCTAGACTTTCCCTTGCGGTTTGGGCCTGGGGCACTGTCATAAATATAAAGGGAAGGGTAAACCCCTTTAAAATCCCTCCTGGCCAGAGGAAAAATCCTCTCACCTGTAAAGGGTTAAGAAGTTAAAGGTAACCTCGCTGGCACCTGACCAAAATGACCAACGAGGAGACAAGATACTTTCAAAAGCTGGGAGGAGGGAGAAAAACAAAGGGTCTGTGTCTGTCTGTGTGATGCTTTTGTCGGAGACAGAACAGGAATGGAGTCTTAGAATTTAGTAAGTAATCTAGCTAGGTATGTGTTAGGTTATGATTTCTTTAAGTGGCTGAGAAAATAGCTGTGCTGAATAGAATGAATATTCCTATCTGTGTATCTTTTTTGTAACTTAAGGTTTTGCCTAGAGGGATTCTCTATGTTTGAATCTAATTACCCTGAAAGGTATCTACCATCCTGATTTTACAGAGGTGATTTCTTTACTTCTATTAAAAGTCTTCTTGTAAGAAAACTGAAAGCTTTTTTCATTGTTCTAAGATCCAAGGGTTTGGGTCTGTGGTCACCTACGCAAATTGGTGAGGATTTTTACCAAACCTGTCCCAGGAAGTGGGGTGCAAGGGTGGGGAGGATTTTGGGGGGAAAGAGGTGTCCAAACTACGTTTCCCAGTAAACCCAGTTAGAGTTTGGTTTTGGGCTTTCAGTTCAATCCTGTACAGAGTGAGGAGCCCAACTCTAGACCTTGGATTGAGGATCAGCCCTTCTTGGTGGGAATTGAGCTAGGAGGCTTTTCCGTCCCTCGCCAGGTGGATTAACAATGGAGGGTTTTTAAAATATGAACCGGGTTTTTCAAATTAAACTCACCATGGGTTTTTTCATTAAAAATAAGCCTGCTTCAAATTCAATTTGAATTTGACAATCTATGTTAAGGCCTAAATTTGTTATAATCTCTTAAAATAATTTCAAGAGACTAGAAAGAAATCCATCTTAAGTAGTACATGTTTCCTGCCAAGTTTTAAGGAGAGTCAAACGACTGAAGCACCCGGAAGCAGAGTTCGTGGAAGTGCTAGAACAGCTTTAGACAGCAGTAGCCCTTCCTGTGAAAGTGCAGAAGGAATAGTTTCTTCCTTTCAGTTTATTCATCTAGTTCAGTTCAATGACTAGTTAATGGAATTTAAAAAGAACACTGGGAGTTGGCAAAGAAGGCAAACTTGTTTGCTTCCTTCAATCGAGGAATAAACACTAGGTGTGAGGGGATGAGATCTACCCATTGAAAAATCTGGAAGAACATGGTGACCAGAATGTATCAATTCAGTTCACTAACTACAGCTAATATTTCCTTTCTTTAAGAAATCGGGTAGTTACTGTGGAAACTGCATACTGTGGAAACTGCAGTAGACATTATATACACACAGAGACCATTAAACAATACCCCCTCCCACCCCACTGTCCTCTGGTAATAGCTTATCTAAAGTGATCATCAAGTTGGGCCATTTCCAGCACAAATCCAGGTTTTCTCACCCTCCGCCCCCCCCCCCCCCCCCACAAACTCACTCTCCTGCTGGTAATAGCCCATCCAAAGTGACCACTCTCCTGAAGGTCGAAACAGCAGACTGGACTTCTACATACAGTGCTTCCGCCGACATGCACGGGCTGAAATTGTGGAAAAGCAGCATCACTTGCCCCATAACCTGAGCCGTGCGGAACACAATGCCATCCACAGCCTCAGAAACAACTCTGACATCATAATCAAAAAGGCTGACAAAGGAGGTGCTGTTGTCATGATGAATAGATCGGAATATGAACAAGAGGCTGCTCGGCAGCTCTCCAACACCAATTTCTACAAGCCATTACCCTATGATCCCACTGAGAGTTACCAAAAGCAACTACAGCATTTGCTCAAGAAACTTCCTGAAAAAGCACAAGATCAAATCCGCACAGACACACCCCTGGAACCCCGACCTGGGATATTCTATCTACTACCCAAGATCCATAAACCTGGAAATCCTGGGCGCCCCATCATCTCAGGCATTGGCACCCTGACAGCAGGATTGTCTGGCTATGTAGACTCCCTCCTCAGGCCCTACGTTACCAGCACTCCCAGCTACCTTCGAGACACCACTGACTTCCTGAGGAAACTTCAATCCATTGGCAATCTTCCTGATAACACCATCCTGGCCACTATGGATGTAGAAGCCCTCTACACCAACATTCCACACAAAGATGGACTACAAGCCGTCAAGAACACTATCCCCGATAATGTCACGGCTAACCTGGTGGCTGAACTTTGTGACTTTGTCCTTACCCATAACTCTTTTACATTTGGGGACAATGTATACCTTCAGATCAGCGGCACTGCTATGGGTACCCGCATGGCCCCACAGTATGCCAACATTTTTATGGCTGATTTAGAACAACGCTTCCTCAGCTCTCGTCCCCTAAAGCCCCTACTCTACTTGCGCTATATTGATGACATCTTCATCATCTGGACCCATGGAAAAGAAGCCCTTGAGGAATTCCACCATGATTTCAACAATTTCCATCCCACCATCAACCTCAGCCTGGTCCAGTCCACACAAGAGATCCACTTTCTGGACACTACAGTGCTAATAAACAATGGTCACATAAACACCACCCTATACCGGAAACCTACTGACCGCTATTCCTACCTACATGCCTCCAGCTTTCCCCCTGACCACACCACACGATCCATCGTCTACAGCCAAGCTCTGCGATACAACCACATTTGCTCCAACCCCTCAGACAGAGACAAACACCTACAAGATCTCTATCAAGCTTTCTTACAACTACAATACCCACCTGCGGAAGTGAAGAAACAGATTGATAGAGCCAGAAGAGTTCCCAGAAGTCACCTACTACAGGACAGGCCTAAGAAAGAAAATAACAGAATGCCACTAGCCGTCACCTTCAGCCCCCAACTGAAACCCCTCCAACGCATTATTAAGGATCTACAACCTATCCTGAAGGATGACCCAACACTCTCACAAATCTTGGGAGACAGGCCAGTCCTTGCCTACAGACAGCCCCGCAACCTGAAGCAAATACTCACCAACAACCACATACCACACAACAGAACCACTAGCCCAGGAACCTATCCTTGCAACAAAGCCCGTTGCCAACTGTGCCCACATATCTATTCAGGGGACACCATCACAGGGCCTAATCACATCAGCCACACTATCAGAGGCTCGTTCACCTGCACATCCACCAATGTGATATATGCCATCATGTGCCAGCAATGCCCCTCTGCCATTTACGTTGGTCAAACTGGACAATCTCTACGTAAAAGAATAAATGGACACAAATCAGATGTCAAGAATTATAACATTCATAAACCAGTCGGAGAACACTTCAATCTCTCTGGTCACGCAATCACCGACATGAAGGTCACTATCTTACAACAAAAAACAGTTTGGATGAGCTATTGCCAGCAGGAGAGTGAGTTAATATGTGTGTGTGTGTGTTCCCGGGGGGCGGGGAGGGGTGAGAAAGCCTGGATCTGTGCTGGAAATGACCCACCTTGATTACCATGCACATTGCAGGGAGAGTGGTCACTTTGGATGAGCTATTACCAGCAGGAGAGTGAGTTTGTGTGTGTATGGGGGTGGGGGGGTGAGAAAACCTGGATTTACGCTGGAAATGGCCCACCTTGATTATCATGCACATTGTAGGGAGAGTGGTCACTTTGGATAAGCTATTACCAGCAGGAGATTGAGTTTGTGTGTGTGGTTTTTGGAGGCAGGTGAGGGGGTGAGAGAACCTGGATTTGTGCAGGAAATGGCCCACCTTGATTATCATACACATTGTGAAGAGAGTGGTCACTTTGGATGGGCTATTACCAGCTGGAGATTAAGTTTGTGGGGGGGGGGGGGCAGAGGGTGAGAAAACCTGGATTTGTGCTGGAAATGGCCCAACTTGATGATCACTTTAGATAAGCTATTACCAGCAGGACAGTGGGGTGGGAGGGGGTATTGTTTCATGGTCTCTGTGTGTATATAACGTCTACTGCAGTTTCCACGGTATGCATCCGATGAAGTGAGCTGTAGCTCACGAAAGCTCATGCTCAAATAAATTGGTTAGTCTCTAAGGTGCCACAAGTACTCCTTTTCTTTTTTTAAAAAATGTTGATTTGCAACTAAATATAGTCTTTACACTAAATTTGGTGCTTTTTCTTTTGCTAACCATGATGGTAAAGTATATCTATGTACATTTATGTAAGCAGTTATGTGGCTTCATTTACATTTCTTGTGTCTAATTTTTACATTTTAATTATGTTGGAAAATGGCAAACAATGCATTTATTTCCAAGACTATGATGGATTTTTTACTCATGATTTGTCCACGCACTATTTCGATGAAAATTCAAATGCACTTAAAAATGCACAAAAACAGCATTTTCAATTGGTTTATTAATTGAACAAAACTACCTTAAATGTGCTGGATACATAAGAACAAAAAAATTTACCGAAACATATTTTTCATTTAAAACTAACTGATTTAAGGAAGTATCTGCAGTTAGTGAAATGAACTGATTGTATCTGGTCATCGTGTCTCTCAGATTTTAGAACTAATAGGTCTGACCCCCTCATGTCTAGTATTTATTTATAGACTGGAAGAGGAAAACAAGCTTTCCTTCTTTTTCCACTCCCAGTCAGTTTCTGAAATTTGAATGAAATTGTTATTGAACTGAACTAGCTTAATCAACTTAAATTAAAAAAATATTCTTTCTGTGCCTGCAGAAGACGCTACTGCTGTCAAAAGCTGGTTTACCATTTCAATAAACTCTGGTTCCAGCCAAAGACTGTCATGAGTTCAGTGGTTTGATTACCATTAAAACTTGGCAGCAACCATGGACTTGTCAATATTTATTACTTAATTTAAATGACTTTACTAAGCTATTGCAAGTTTAGGCATTAACATGGGTTGTCATAATTTCAAATTTAATCTCCAATAGATTTGCTTTTCAAAAAATAAACCTGTTTTTAATTTAAATAAAAATAATCCAATTTAACTTTTAAAAAATCCCTTTTTGGGTTTCTTGGTTTTGAAACAAGCATTGATTTTTATTCACCTTGATTTTAGGAGAACTACTACATTCGTGAGAATCATAAACTGCTCATATGCCATTGAAGGAGAGAAGGCAGCAAAAGTCATCATATCAATAATTTGTTATGAATTATTGACTCAGTCTTAAAAGAGACTAACTAGAGGGTTGGACACTTGTTTGTTTATGTAGGGCCAGTTTCTACCTCTGAACCAGTAGCAATTGCACTGGATAATGCTGTAAAACCTACATTTTATTGTCAAATCGTCTAAGCCATTCCTCTTCTGCTCTTCTTGGTTTATAAGTTTCAGATCAACAAAATCTTCCCCTTGACAGTCAGTCACTGCCCATGTGGCTCTGCAGGCAGAGTAGCCTGAGCAGTAACATTGTGACATCCAAGGTAATTCAGCCACCCATCACTCACTCACTCCAATAACCCTGACCTTAAATCCTAACCCTACGGCCTCTGCCTTGGTCATCTCTCCTATTGAAACCTGCAGGATCATTTGCTGATTCCTTTTAACCAATGGGGTTTAATGATGCAAATCATCTGCACAGGATTAGCATTGACTGGCTAAGTTAACTCTGATGTCACAATGTGCCTCTACCTGCAGCACCAACTAAATGGGCACAGTGTGGAAATCAAGCTTTCCTGGTGGTAGTGGTTTCCAGTTGTCACTAAAATCAACAAAAAGAAAATCAAGTGACTTCAAGTGAGCTCTAGCTCATGAAAGCTTATGCTCAGATAAATTGGTTAGTCTCTAAGGTGTCACAAGTCCTCCTTTTCTTTTTTCGGATACAGACTAACACGGCTGCTACTCTGAAATAAAATCAACAAGGTTCTTTCCACCAATGCCTAGAAATTCCCTGAAATTTTGGAATCAATAGGACGTAGTCTTCAAAAATTACCGCATTACAGACTGACAAAGAAATGCCATTGAATTGTGCTTTAGACCTCACTGCTCTCAGCCAACAATGACTTGAATCTCCTCCCTTTTAACTCAGTAATAATCCCCAGCTCACCCAATCAGCATGGAGACTCTCAGGGACTGGAGGCTGAGCATTCTCAACAGATGGCCAGAAGACAGCACTAGTCATGACAGGAGATCACTCTGGTGGAGATCTCTGTCAGTGCACTAGTCCACCCCACCTCTTTGTGAGGGCCTCCTACAATGACAGCTGGAGAACAGCCCCACCTGCCTCAGGAAGAAGAGCAGCAGAGAGAAATGGAACAAGAGAAGAGAAAAGAAAAGACATGAGGAAGGGCGGAAAAGAGAAGAAAAAAATGGACAAATTCCAAACGCCTCAGTGAGTCATAGATTTCAAGGTCAGAAAGATCCACTCTGACCATTTAGTCTGTATAACATGGGCCATAGAACTTCCCTTAAAATAATTCCTGTTTGAATTAGAGCGCATATTGTAGAAAAACAGCTAATCTTGATTTTAAAAATGCTAGTTGTGGAGGATCCATCACAATCCTGGATTAATTACTTCAAACGCTGATTGTTAAAAATGTTTGCCTTATTTCCAGTCTGAATTTGTCTAGCTTCAACGCGCAGCCGTTGGATCTTGTTATACCTATTTCTGCTCAAATGAAGAGCCCATTAGCAAATAGTTGTTCCCTTATGCTCATCTTTTAACCCTCTCTTTGTTAAGCTAAACAGATATAGCTCCTTGAACCTATCTTTATAAGGCATGTTTTCTAATCCTTTAATCTTTCTTGTGGCTCTTCTCTGAACCCTCTCAAATTAATCAGCATCTGTCTCAAATTGTGGACACCAGACCTGGACACAATATTCCAGTAGTGGTCACACCAGTGCCCAGTACAGAGATACAGAACCTCTCTACTTCTACCGGAGATTCCGCTATGGATGGGTCCCAGGGTCGCATTTGCCCTTTTGGCCAAAGTGTCTCAGTGGAAGCTCATCGTCAGCTGATCATCCACCATGAGCCCAAGTCTTTTTCAGGGTTACTATTTCCCATGATAGAGTGCCCCCAGGACAGAGTCCCCCTCTTGTACATATAGCCTATATTTTTTCTTCCTAAAGGGTAACTTTACATTTGGACATATTAAAATATATGTTATTTGCTTGTGCTCCGGTAACTCAGCAAGCAAGATGGCTTCATATGAGTGACATGTCCTCTTCATTGTTTACCACTCCCCCGATCTTTCTGTCATTGGCAGATTTTACAGTGATGATTGTATATTTGCTTCCAAGTCACTGATCAAAATTTTAGGTAGCGTACATCCAAGAACCAATCCCTGCAAGACCCTACTAGAAAGAAACCCGCTCAATAATGATTCCTTATTTAAAAGGACATTTTGAGACCTATTAGGTAGCCCGTTACTAAGGGGCGGAGTCCGAGTTGGGACATTTTTCTGACAACTTTACTTGTGTTTTCCGAACCTAGAACTCGTCTGGCAACGTATGGATCAGGCTGAATTGGTTCCAACCCTCACTGAGAATCTTACCTTCTACACAGGGGATATCTGCTTTCTGCAAAATCAACACCGAAAGGAGAAGCACTTCCAAAGAAGCTCCTCCTTAGCACTCAGGTGCGTGAACAGAAATCCTCTCTTAGTCCTCTAGGAGAGACTGCGATAAGGAGGCTTGCTGCAGCAAGGCTACAGGGGTCTCCCAGGTTCCCCCTGCCCTGCATCCCTTTCCTGCCTGGCTGATGTCAAGGGAGCTCTGTGAGGTCACAGCCTCCTCACCACCTCTGCCCAATAGGCTGAGTTCCTGCCAAAGCCCTTGTGAAGTCACTGCCACACTCACCTCTCCCTTGCAGGGCTGATGTCTGCCCCTGGACAGCCCAGTAGGATGTTTGAGCTGCTCCCCAGATCATCCCACATGCTCATTATTGATTCTGGGGAGCAAATAGGCTACCCAGAGTCTGTTCCTCACCCCACACTGAGTTTTTCAAAGGTTCATAGATTTTCTTTTAGGCCATTAGATCTCCTAATGAGGCCTCTATTTCACAAACCATGAAATTTCACACCCTACCCCCATATTAAGCCCAATAGCTTGTGTTTCACTGAAACACACCTTCCAAAAAGGCAGCCAAGTGTGATGTGAGGCCATCAGGAAACAGAGAATCCACCTCTTCCCTAGGCAATTTCTTCCACTCGTTAGTCTCCCTCACTCCTAGATTAGGACTGGGCATTTGCTGTATTCAGATGTGTTGTTTGAATGGGCTGACTTGTCCTCATCATTATTTACCACGACACCAATCTTTGTGCCACCTGCAGATGTTACCGGCTGTGATGTGATATTGACTTCCAGATCGTTGGTGTAAATGCTGAAGACAGTTAGTGGCTGAGAGTCTGTTCACCCCCTACCGTCCCCCAGGCACCACACACCCACTCCGCCCTGTAGTACAGGAAAAGGGCATCCAGCCCTACTCTCATATGCTTTCAGAAACACGCTTAGCAGCAGTTTCAACCATGGGGTTATGAACCACGCATGGGGGTCCCCTGTTAACAAACACACTTCACATCTAGCGTGTCAACAGGCTGCAGTTCTATGCATCTGAGTTTCCCACCTTCTAAACTGGTATGATAAACCCACCTTGATGATCTTCATTTAAAATTGGGGAGACTGTATGGCACAGGGAAATGAATTGACTTGCTTGTGGTCACACAGTGATTGAATGCAAAAGCCTGGATGAGAACAATGTATTTGTTCTGGTTCCCAGACCAGGCCCTGGTCCCTTGTGTTCCTTGCCTCTCTGGTGTAAAATTCAGGAAGCATCTTACTGGATGCTTTTCCTTCTTCTCCATTTCGCTTAGTTCCACATACCCAGCGAGGAAGGATTTTTTGTTACCCAGCTGGCTCTAACATATGTGGTTATTGTCACAGACTGAGTCCCCCTGGTGGACACTTATCAGACTGCACCAATCGGACCCAACCTCTGGATCCAGCTCAGTGGATCTTTTCGGGGGGTGGGGGTTGGGGAGGGTTTGCTGATTGTTCCATCGGGAGGAAGTCCTGTTGGGAGGGCAGGGGAGCAGAGAGATGGGGGAGAAAGCGATAGGGTGTGCGTCTGGAGGTCCAGACAGAAGGGCTGCAGCAAGCAGGCCCTCACAGATTGAAGTAGCGGAGAACCTGCCTGAAGCCTGGGAGGGACAGAGCTGGGGATCAGGGATACCCCAGGACAGGAGCCAGGAGGAGCACTGCACTAGGGTGGATTCGCATGAGAAGGACAAATCGGAGCTGGATCAAGTATCAGTGCTGCCCAGGGCTGTATGGGGCCGTGAGTACTGGGGCTTGTGACTTTGCATTGGGAATCAGGAGGGAGGCTGTTAGCGAGTTAAGTGGGGAGGTTGTCACATGTCGCTCTGTGTGGCTTTGCAGAGAGCAGCAGAAGACGACACTGGAGGGGTTTTTTGGGGAAACTTTACTGGCACCAAAGACGACCAGGAGCACCCAAGACTCCCCACTGGACAGGAACTTTGCCCAGGACTCCTGAACTCTGTGTGCAGACACATTGCTCGGTTTCAGCCCTTTCAGAGTGTGGTACCACTGGGCCTGTAGGGCCTTGTGTTGAATGTAACCCTGTTTTACTGCTTCCCCTATCTTTGCCCCTGTTGTTTTTCTCCTCTGTAAATATCTGTTTCCCTTTCCTGTAGGCATTGTACTCTTCCAATGTGTGTGTGTGCTCACTCTATTGGAAGAGAAGGTTAAAGGACTAGGGAGGCAAGTATCAACCCTGCGCTGCATCAGAGAACATGAAGGTTTTCTGGATAGAAGTCTGTTTGGTGCTTGAAGCACCATATGCTGAAGAATCAAAGAGTGCAGTGCAGAACGGGGGAGAATATTGGCAGCATGTGACCTCCAGAAGAAGAAAGAGGAGAACCTATGTACCCCCAATGCAGATAGAGGTGCAAAACCATTTTCAGGCTCTCTGCACAGCAAATGCAAAAGAGCAAACGCAATATGGGTTGCATAAAGAGAGGCATACCATGCAAGTCATAGGAGATGATGGTACTGCTCTACTCAGCGCTGGTTAGGGCTCAGCTGGAGTACTGTGTCCAATTTTGGTCACTGCTGTATGAAAAGGATGTAGAGAAACTGGAAAGGATCCAGAGGCGAGTGACAAAAATGATCAAAGGTGTGGAATGTATGTCATATGAGCAAAGGCTGGATGAATTGGTATGTTTAGATTGGAAAAGAGGGAAATGATAGCAATCTTCAAATACTTGAAAGGCTTTCATAAGGAAGATAGAGAAAAATTGTTCTCTTGCCACAGAGGGCAGGACAAGAGGCAACGGGTTCAAACTATAGCATAGTGGATTTAGATTAAATCTCCAGAAATACTTCATAACCAAGATTTTATCAATGATGATTGTATATTTGCTTCCAAATCACTGATCAAAATGTTAAATAGCATTAGCGCCAAGAACCACTCCCTGTAGGATCCTACTAGAAAGATACTTGCCTGAGAACGATTCCTCCTTTACAATTACATTTTGAGACCTTTTAGGTGGCCCGTTACAAAGGGGAAGAATCCTAGGCGGGACATTTTTCTGCCCATTTACCTTTTGTTTTCCGAGCCTAGAGCTCGGCTGGCAATGCATGGAGAAGATTGAAGAAATTCCAACTCTCACTGAGAATCTTACCTTCTACACAGGAGATGTCTGCTTTCTCCAAAATCAACACAGGAAGGTGAAAACTCCCAAAGAAGCTCCTTCTTAGCACTCAGGTGCGTGAACGCAAATCCTCTCTTGGTCCTCAAGGAGAGACCGTGAGAAGGAGGATTGCTTCAGCAAGGCTACAGGGGTCTCCGAGGTTCCCCCTGACCTGCACCCCTGTACTGCATGTCTGATGTCAAGGGAGCTCTGTGAGGTCACAGCCTCCTCACCAACTCTGCCCAATAGGCTGAATTCCTGCCAAAGGCCCTTGTGAAGTCACTCCCACACTCACCTCCCCTTTGCAGGGCTGATGTCTGCTCCTGGACAGCCAGGTTGGATGTTTGAGCTGCTCCCCCGATCACCCCACTTGCTCACTCTTGATTCTGGGGAACAAGCAGGCTTTCCATTAAAACAGCAGAGTCTGTTCCTCATCCCGCACTGAGTTTTTCATAAATTTGTAGGCCATTAGATCTCCTAATCCAGCCTCTATTTCACAAGTCATGAAATTTCAGACACTTACCCCATATTAAGCTCAATTCCTTGTGTTTCACTGAAACCCAGCTTCCAGAAAGACAACCAGTTGTGATGTGAGGCCATCAGGAAACAGAGACTCCACCTCTTCCCTTGGTTATTTGTTCCATTGGTTTGTCTCTGTCACTGTCAAAAATTCTTGCCTCACTTCTAATTTGAATTTCTCTGGCTTCAGCTGACAGCCGTTGCTTCTTGTTGTGCCTTTCTTGACTAGATTGAAGAGCATTTTGGTACTCATTATTTTCTATAGCTAGGCCCCTACCAATTATAAAGGACAGTGAAATTAGCCCTGCCCTGTGAAATCCCATCTTCCCGTGCCGGCTTGGAGCATCCCGCTAGTCCGCTGGGCTGGGGACAGGACAAGATTTTCCCCTGCACAATTGCTCTCGGTGGGGCTATCAGACTCACCTGTAGACGCAGCGCATCAGTGAGGTTGGTACACCCTCAGATCTGTGCTGCAGCAGCCCCGGAGTTGGGCTCAGGGCTTTGGCCCTGGCAGCTTCTGCCCAGGCTTGGGGATTCTGCCCCCACCCCCACCTGCTCCTGTTCCGGCCAGGGCTCTGGGTGCCCAGGCTCAGGGCTTCTGGCCCCTGAGGCTGCAGCCAGGATTTGGGGCACCCAGACTCATGTCTTGAGCTCCCGAAAACTCCAGCCAGGTGCCTGGGCTTGGGGCTTCTGCCTCTCCCCTACACACACACACTCCTGCCAGGGATCTGGGCACCTGGGCTCAGGGCTTCTGCCCGGCAGCTGCAGTGGCCGCTTGAGGCTTCAGCCCCCGCGGCTGGAGCCAGAACTTGAGGCACTCAGGCTCAGGGCTGCTGCTCCGTAGCTGCAGCGGGGACTGGGGTGCCAGGCTTGAGGCTTCCACCCTCCAATTCTCTCCTGCCAGGGCTCTGGCTGCCCAGGCTCGGGGCTTACTCCCCCTGTGGCTCCTGCTGGGGCTCAGGTGCCTATTTTTCTGGGGCCCCCAAAATTGGCCGGGGCCCCTGCATTAATCTGGCAGGGAACCAGTTGCTAGGAGCCCCAGCTGAGGTGCTCCCACCAGCTGGGACCCACCTCCACATCCGGGAGCCTCCTCTCGCTTCAGGAAGGTTAGTGGCTGCTGCCTTCAGAGTCCAGCACTGAAGGCAGCACAGAAGTGAGGGGGGAAATGCTGCGACACCTCCCCCAAACAACTTTTGACCTCCCCGCATTATCCCATTTTGGGTCAGGACTCCCATGGTTTCAGCACTGTGAAATTTCAGATGTAAACATCTGAAATGGTGAAATTGACTAATTTAAAACCCCTCTGCCCGTGAAATTGACCAAAATGGTCCTTGAATTTGGTAGGGCCCTAGTTATTATGGATGCCCTAGCAGCTTTGCACTCCCAGTTCACCTGAAAGACCATTGACAATTCATGCTACATGAGAAATTTCCTAGAATAAACTACCAGGTTGGGAAAAAATGAAGGAAATCAACCAAAGCCTAAGCTAGGATGGAGAGCATTCATCCAAGCAGTGTTTCAACCCCTCCACTCCCACCTGTCTGCCTGCCGTGAAATGGGGGGATACAGAGGGGCATGGATTTCTGTTTGTGAACTTTCTAAAGACTAGGAGTACTTGTGGCACCTTAGAGACGAACACATTTATTTAGTCTCTAAGGTACCACAAGTCATCCTTTTCTTTTTGCAAATACAGACCAACACGGCTGCTACTCTGAAACCTTTTTAAAGACTGTAGGCTTTAGCACCAACCATACAGCCCAGACTCTGAATTCTTGAAAAAACATCCATTTTGGATTGTGCACAGCAGAGGCTGCTTGAAGGGGAGGGGAAGGTGGAGGAGGGAGGGTGAGGGAACAGGCTGGGCAAATGGCATGGCGTCTGCACTATATCACAGACACACACACACAACGATGCATGGAATATTATCCAGGACAGTAAATTATTTGGCCATAATTTACAAAGTCCTGAGTTTTGAAAGTACAATTTATCCAGGAAAAAAATCGGGGTGGGGGGTAGGAGAGTTGCAGTTACCAGCCTGGACTTCCAGTCTCTGGCCAGGCGCATCCCCCTCTTTAGGGTTTTCACCGGTGTCTTCTCCAAACTGCTCCTTCTGATATAATTCGATGACCACGTCCTAGCCTTCAGGGTCATTTGCAGGATCTTCATTGTTCCCAGCTGCAGCACCCCCCCTTGTTATCCTGTCTGATAATGAGCCCGCTATGGTTCAGCAAAATGGCATGTGTCATAATAGGCCCTCTGCTGAGAGCCCTCGATGTAGGGATAATACTCCCTTTTTCTTTTTTTTAATAAGTTCTTTCCCTTGTTTCCTATGAGTTGCCCTGTGTAACCATTGGTTGTCCTATGATATCTATTCTGCCTCGTAACAGAGCGAGAGAGAAACCCCACCCTTTTTGGTGCCACGTGCCACCCAGGAAGTGGGCTGTGTGCAGAAATTCAGTTGGCCGTCAATGGACTGGCAGTTGGCTGACAGTTTGTTGCTCGCGGCTCAGGGACAGCTTAGGCGGAGCAATCAAGGTGCTGCTGTCTATTCCACCACTTCAGAGGCGGAGGAGGTCCTTGAATTGTCCTTACCCTCGCACACTGCCCATTATAGCGGCGCATACCACACTCACTCTGCCCAGCGGGGGTAATTTGCTCGAACTCTTGAAGATGAGCGGCAGAGGAGGAGAGAGACGTATCTTGTGAAGGGATCTTACCTTTCCCCCCCACTCTTCTCTTTCTCTCCTCTTTTATTCCTGCCACTATCATTTGCTTGTTAGGGACTTGGCAACTGCCAAACTTATTATCTTTGTTATTAAGGTGTTATTAAGGCCTCTGCAAGTGCCGCAAATGTGGCCACGCCAGTGCGCTTGCAGCTAGCAGTGTGGACAGACTGCAGCGCTTTCCCTACTGCGCTTTATGAAGGTGGGTTTAACTCACAGCGCTCTACATCTGCAAGTGTAGCCATGCCCTAAGAGTAAAGTGTGTATGTTTAAGAAGTTATTTAGCAAATCCTGTGGTTCCTCCCTTTAACTGCTCTGTGGTCCCTGAGGGGCTAAACTGGAAAGAGAAGTAAACAGAGATGAAGAGGGAATCTGGGAAAATGTGGAAAATGCCTGGAGAGCCTTGGGATGTCCCAGCACTGGCTTTAGGTGCAGTCTCAAAGACAGACAGTCCCAGTTGTCCCCCTCCCATCTCCTCATCTGGTCTGTCTCTCTCCAGCATCCTGGCCTCCTGTACCAATCTAACTCTCCAGGCTCCTCATCCATTCGCAATCTCCAGCCCCAGCTCCTGCTTTCAATCTCTTTGCCCAGCCAGGCCCTGTTCTCCAGAATCCCAGCTCTTCATCAGATCCATCTGCCATTCCCCCTCACCTTCTTTCTGCTCATGGTATATGGAGGTACGAATGACATAGGGAAGGATAGGAGAGAGGTCTTGGAGGCCAAATTTAGGTTGCTGGGGAAGAGATTGAAGTCCAGGACCTCCATGATAGCTTTCTCTGAAATGCTATCAGTTCCACACGCAGGGCCAGCTAGACAGGCAGAACTGCAGGTTCTCAATGCATGGGTGAGACAATGATGTAGGGAGGAGAAGTTTCCATTTATTAGGAACTGAGGAATCTTCTGGGAAAGGGGGAGCCTAAACAGAAAGGATGGGCTCCACCTAAACCAAAGTGGAACCACATTGCTGGCACTTAAAATTAAAAACGTCGTAGAGTAGTTTTTAAACTAAGAGCTGGGGAAAGCTGACATATGTGGAGGAGCATGTGGTTAGAACAGAGACATCTCTTAGGGGAGGATCTATTAATGGAGATTCTTTGTGTTCTAGTAAGGAGGAGAGGATGGACGATAAAATACTGCTAGGATTGGATGAGAAACAATCAAATGAAAAAGAGTCCCATTCATTTACATCACAAAATGGCAGACAGCTGAAAAGTAACAATTTTAAGTGCTTATATACAAATGGTAGAAGTCTAAATAATAAGACTGCTGAACAAGAGTGCCTCATATTAAATGAGGATATTGATACAGTAGACATCACAGAAACTTGGTGGAATGAGGATAATCAATGGGACACAGTAATACCAGGCTACAAAATATATCGGAAGGACAGAATAGGCCGTGCTGGTGGGGGAGTGGCACTATATGTGAAAGAAAAAATAGAATCAAATGAAGTAAAAAGCTTAAATGAACCAAACTTTACCATACAATCTCTATGGATAGTTATTCTATGCTTGAACAATAAGAATATAGCGGTGGGGATATACTACAGACCACCTAACCGGGATGGTGATAGTGACCGTGAAATGCTCAGGGAGATTAGAAAGGCTACAAAAATAAAAAACTCAATAATAATGGGGCATTTCAACTATACTGACGGGATACATGTCACCTCAGGACTGGATGCAGAGAGAGTTTCTTGACACCTTAAATGACTGCTTCTTGGAGCAGCTGGTCTTGGAACCCACAAAAAGAGAGGCAATTCTTGATTTAGTCCTAAGTGGAGCACAGGATCTGGTCCAAGAGGTGAATATAGCTGAACCGCTTGGTAATAGTGACCATAATATAATTAGATTTAACATCCTCGTTGCAGGGAAAACACCACAGCAGCCCAACAGAATAGCACTTAATTTTGGAAAGAGGAACTTCACAAAAATGAGGAAGTTAGTTGAACAGAAATTAAAAGGTACAGTGCCAAAAGTGAAATCCCTGCAAGCTGCATGGAAACTTTTTAAAACCCCATAATAGAGGCTCAACTTAAATGTATACCCCAAATTAAAAAACATAAAACTCTGGCAAATGAAGTGTAACACTATTTTGAGGAAGGCCAAGAAAGAATTTGAAGAACAGCTAGCCAAAGACTCAAAAAGTAACAGCAATTTTTTTTTAAAGTACATCAGAAGCAGGAAGTCTGCTAAACCACTAATGGGGCCATGGACAATCGAGATGCAAAAGGAGCACTCAAGGACCATAAGGCCATTGCAGAGAAATGAAATTAATTCTTTGTATCGGTCTTCATGGCTAAGGATGTGCGGGAGATTCCCAAACCTGAGCCATTCTTTTTAGGTGACATATCTGAGGAACTCTCCCAGATTGAGATGTCATTAGAGGAGGTTTTGGAACAAATTGATAAATTATACTGTAATAAGTCACCAGGACCAGATGTTATTCACCCAAGAGTTCTGAAGGAACTCAAATGTGAAATTTCAGAACTGCTAACTGTGGGAGATTAAATCAGCTTCTGTACCAGATGACTGGAGGATAGCTAATGTGATGCCAATTTTTAAAAAAGCTCCAGAGGTGATCCTGGCAATTACAGGTTGGGAAACCAAACTTCAGTACCAGGCAAACTGGTTGAAACTATAGTAAAGAACAGAATTATCAGATACATAGATGAACATGATTTGTTGGGGAAGAGTCAACATGTTTTTTGTAAAGGGAAATCATGCCTCACCAATGTACTAGTATTCTCTGAGAGGGTCAACAAGCATGTGGACAAGGGTGATTCAGTGGATATAGCGTACTTAGATTTTCAGAAAGTCTTTGACAAGGACCCTCACCAAAGGCTCTTAAGCAAAGTTAGCTGTTATGGGATAAGAGGGAAGGTCCTTTCATGGATCGGTAATTGGTAAAAAGATAGGAAACAAAGGATAGGAATAAATGGTCAGTTTTCAGAATGGAGAGAGGTAAATAGTGGTGTCCCCCAGGGGTCTGTTCTGGGACCAGTCCTATTCAACATATTCGTAAATGATCTGGAAAAAAAGGGTAAACAGTGAGGTGGCAAAATTCGCAGATAATACAAAACTACTCAAGAAAGTTAAGTCCAAAGCAGACTGTGAAGAGCAACAAAACGATCTCACAAAACTGGGTGACTGGGCTACAAAAATGGCAGATGAAATTCAGTGTTGATAAATGCAAAGTAATGCACTTTAGAAAACATAATCCCAACTGTACATATAAAATAATGGGGTCTGAATTAGCTGTTACCACTCAAGAGAGAGATCTTGATGTCATTGTAGATAGTTCTCTGAAAACATCCACTCAATGTTCAGCGGCAGTCAAAAAAGAGAACAGAATGTTGGGAACCATTAAGAAGTGGCTAGATAATAAGACAGAAAATAACATATTGCCTCTATATAAATCTATGTTACACTCACATCTTGAATACTGTGTGCAGATGTGGTTACCCCATCTCAAAAAATATATATTGGAATTGGAAAAGGCACAGAAAAGGGCAATAAAAATAATTAAGGGTATGCAAGAGCTTCCATATGAGGAGCAATTAATAAGACTGGGACTTTTCAGCTGTGAAAATAGACAACTAAGGGGGGCTATGATAGAGGTCTATAAAATCATGACTGGTGTTGAGTAAGTAAATAAGGAAGTGTAATTTACTCTCTCTCATAACACGAGAACTAGGGGTCACCGCCTGAAATTAAAAGGCAGCAGGTTTAAAACAAACAAAAGGAAGTAGTTCTTCACACTATGCACAGTCAACCTGTGGAACTCTTTGCCAGAGGATGTTATGAAGGTCAAGACTATAACAGGGTTCAAAAAAGGACTAGATAAATTCATGGAAGATAGGTCTACCAATGGCTATTAGCCAGGATTGGCAGGGATGGTGTCCCTAGTCTCTGTTTGCCAGAAGCTGGAAATGGGCAGCAGAGGATGGATCACTTGATGATTACCTGCTCTGTTCATTCCCTCTGAAGCACTTGGCACTGGCCATTGTCCAAAGATAGGCTACTGGGCTAGATCAACCTTTGGTCTGACCCACTATGGTCGTTCTTATGTTCTTCCACCCACCCCACTGGTTCTCACTCCTCTCTGCTCTCTGGCTGCAAGTCTCCTTGCTCACTCAGGTCTACTCTCCACCCTCCCCTCAACTCCAAATGCCAGTTTCTTTCACCTCCTGCCAGCTTCCAGCATCCCTTAGGCTTTTTCACCCTACCTACTCACCCCTGTCCCCTATAGTCTCTGCATTTGAATGTGGTACTTCCTTGTCCGGGCCCATGGGATGGGGGAGGTGAGTAATTGAGAGCACAGGAGAGACAGGCTCTCTGCTCTCAGTTCAGGTATCTGGACCCAGCACAGACCGAAGCAGCTGAGAGCTGCAATTGTAGGGAAAGTCCTGCTCAGCCCCAGGCTGGAGCATGCCAGTGCAGACACAATTGCCAGGGGGAATGGAGCTGCTAACCTCAAAGAAGCCTCTATTGGGTCTGTGTGAACTCTGACTTTTCAAAGACTTCTCATTTGGTCAATTTAGGTAGATTGTCGGAGACAGCAAAAGCCGCACCCCTGGCACAAAGGCCACCTCCTTGGGAAATTTCAAGTCCCTGCTCCAAAGCCTGGGGGCAGCACTAGAGCTTTTCAAAGAAAATGTCATCAGAAGTGTTTAGCATTGGTAAGCACTGTCTACATAGACTAAGGCCAGAAGGGATCACTGCGCTCATCTCGTCCCCGCCTATAACAGACCCATAACATCTGGCCTAGCCTCATTCTCACGAAAGCTGAATGACTTTGACTGAATGTTTCAGGAAATATTCAGCCTCAAGTCAGACACCCAGCATGGGAAATTTCAGCCCAGCCAGTTACAGTTTCACAATGTTATAAGCAACTGAAAACAAAGGCGTATCGTGGGAAGCACTGGGCAACCTTAATAACAGGCAGTGCTGGCAGCGCCCCCTATAATGTGAGGCACTCACAGCTGGGCTGGAGCGATGGGATGTCAGTCAGGGCCAGCAAAGGTCAGGATGTCAGAAATCGTCCTGATTTGAATTCACACGCCAGAAATCTTCTTTGCAGCGCTCCACAGCTCCTCCCCGACTTCAAAAACAATTTTTGACAACTAGCTCCAGGGTCTGACCCCTCCAGGTGCTTGGCTCAAAGGGCTGAGCAAGCCAATCCCCATGGGGTGCAATGGAAGTCGGGGCGCTGAACACCTGCCATGACTCGGCCTTTGGTATGTCATACAGCCAGTCGGTGGAAACCCTACCACACTCTGCCAGTTCAGCCTGGCCACAAGCAGGGGTGACCCCTGTTACCTGCTAGTGGATTGGCTACTGCTTACACCTGGGTTGAAGTTGGTCTTTTATGTTAGCTCTGTTTTCTTTGTACCAGCTTGTGCCATCAGATTTTTTGCTGCCTGCCCAAGGTAAATAAGATGCGAGAGCAGAATCATGTCCAGAGTCCAAAAAACAGCAATTAATCCAGAAACAATAAATTAATTATAAAATGCTGTTAATACCTGGAGTGACCCCACCAGGAAGCCAAATAGCCTGAAGACAAACCACGGAGCAGGTACTTTAGGAATGATTCTTTAGAGTTGGAATTCTAAAGGCTGGTGCCGGTGTCAGGAAGGGCAGGGCGGGTCACTTCTCTCCACAAGCGCCTAAACACCCACTGTAACCCCTTTGGGGTTTAGAGAGCATGGCCCCTTTAAATCTTTTCCCAGGGGACGGGGAGTTGATTGTTCTATGAGGAGAAAGTCCTGTTGGGAGGGCAGGGGAGCGGGGAGTGGGGAAGAGCACGACAGGGTATTTAAGCCCTCCTGCTGGTGTCCCAACTTTTTGTTAAAAACGGGCAAATTGTCACGTATTTTCTGTCTCCCCCCAGTCGGAACTGGTGGGTCTCGCTGCTGGCTGGATCCCTGCTTGCCAGCTGCCTGCCCACCAGCATTGTGTGACAATGGGGGTGGGTGTGCAAAGCTGGTGGCAGGGTGTTCCCCCTCTCGCTGTCCTCTCCCTGCTTTGCCCCTTCACCTTGAGCCCAGCCCCGCTGCTCCTCCATATCTGCACCAGCGGGGAGTGTCCCGCTCCCAGCACTGTGCGGAGAACCAGCCCCTGGTCGGAGTGCTCAGCTCACCAACAGCCGGGCCAGCAGGCTACTTCTTTCCCCCACTGCCTCTGGCTGGGCTGGCCCCGCAGGAAAGCTCAAGACCCTCGGCTTGGGGTGTTGGCCAGGAGGAGCCAAGCCCTGCATGTGCCAAAGCCCCAGGCAGCCGTGGCACAGGGAAGCCTTTCTGCCCCTCAGCTATGCTCTGGAGCGGCGGCAGGGGGTGTGGGGGGAAGCGATTTCCAGCCTGTTTGCATCCCGACCCTGCAGACTCCACAGCAGTTCCCCGGACAGAGGCCTAGCACCCTCTGCACCCACCCCCACCGCGGAGCACAGGGTTTGGTCCGTCCCCTAGGCACCCTCCCCTGCTGAGCCACCTCACTGGCCAGGTTCACTCAAGCCCCTGCAGTCAGGTTCCCTGGGCACAATGCATCCGTTGGGCTTAACCCCTTCCTGCTTGCGCTGTAGCCAGGGGTCAGGAGGCAGCTGGGTTATATCGGTGGCCACCAGCACCCTGGAGGTGTTAGCTGCCTTTCGACACTGTGTGGGTAGGAAGGAGCAAGGTACTTCCAGCCACGGGCAGGGGGAGAGGAGGAAGAGATGAGCTCTGCAAAGACGTGGGCCAGGTCATCCCTCCCCAATAAATCAGACATTGTTCTTCAATGGAGGGAAGGGATCTTCTTATTGAGCATGAGAGACTATTAAGGGTATTGAAAAGGCTGCACATTTGCTTCATTTACTTCAAGGAGCAACATGCCCTATATCTGGCCACTACCCTACATTTAGCTATATGCAGGACTAAGCTCTTATAATGACAAGCACGGGGGTGACTGGCCCCTTTAAAAAGAAGCTGTGCCCAGTGCCACTGTGACTGAACCTGCTGCCCAACTGGGCTTAAAGAAAGGCACCTGAGGAAGTGGTGGCAGAGAGTTAGAGGCTCCTACAGATGAGTTTGATACCCCAGGGGAACAAAACTTCAGCCAGGTAGGGCTGGAAATGGCCTCCTAAAAAGAACAAGGGGCCAGGAAGAAGAGAAACTTTGGCTTTCTTCCTTGATGGCCGCTAGCCTGTGTAGGTTTTTATACCATGCTAATCACCACAGTGTCTGAGCACCTTCCAGTAGTGCATTAAGGACCGTAACCACACGTGTGTCGAGTTGGGGTAGTGCCTTGTTTAAAAATAGAAAATACTTGTAGCTATCCATTGATATGAGAAAAGGTTGCTTTCTTCAGTGTTGATTGGACGATTGCGGATTTGAAGAAGGAAGGGCAGACTCGGCTCTCAGACCCAGCAGGGTTGAACACTCAGCATATAGGGACAGTTGATATAAGCAGTGCTTGTAGCACAGCCAACAATCCAGAATCTTGCTAAAGTTCTAAGTTCTGCATATTGATCACCCACACAGAGAGAAGCAACACAAAAATCATTCCGGTTGCAAAGTCAAGCACTCAAAAGTTGGGAAATGCCAGACACAAGGCGGCCACTGCAGCAGGTGACTTTAACAGTCCATTCATGCAAGTCATGCCCCCAGGTTTCAATAATACCAACTCTATCAAATGTAGTTATCAATGAGAACGTTTAGTTCCTCCTGCTTCTTACCCAGTCTCCTAGCAATGGTGCATAAACAATTCAGTTTCTTCTCTTCACATTTCTTTACCACCTCTAGTCAATATCTTCCCAACACCCTGAGTTAGAACCCCATTTGACAGCTTAGTACCCTCCCTTTGTACTGTTAGAGGAATGTCCTTCTAGCTGCGTCACTAGTCTCCAAACCGTGAGATTATCCCCCACTTCGGAGATGCAGCCTGCCCCATTGGTACAGCCCCTCTCTCACTGGAACATGCCACTATAGCCCTGAGGCTGCAGTACAACCCTGGAGCAGCTTAGCTCCACTCCCCGGCTTGTGGTGGAGGAACCCATTCCCTGAGAGTTTCTGTGAGCCAAGCCCTGCGGGGATGGGGGAGGGAAGGTTGGCTCATCACAGGCTCAATACACTCTGAAAGGGGCCTAAGAGAGCAATGCTCATCAATGATATTTGGCCATCACCCCACAACAGTGCTAACAGCATTCCGAGGTTGAGTGTCATGCATGCTGTGTACAGTACACCATAGCATTTCACTGAGAGCAAGGATGGGTTATCTGTAGCCAGGGAGAAATTCACAGGGTCAGACGCTTCCCTCCATTGGCAGTGTAGGGGGAGAAAGACAACGACTCTGCATCTGCAGTAGCACGGGATTGCTGGCTTTGCAGCATGCTCTGTAACGGGACTCTCCACTCACCGCTCGTCAGGCACCTCGCCCTGGCCATTCCGGTGAATCATGTTCTGGTGAATTTACTTCCCACCTGCCAGCCATCCAAACTGCAGTTGCTGAGATGATCTTCCTCTCCTGGTGCTGTCTTCCCCACTTTCCCAAGTCTGGCTCTGGCTGCCCTTTTTCCATGTCCAGTTTGGACTTCTCCTTCTTACCTCCAAACCTCCCTATGCAAACATCTCCCTGTGTAAAAATTTCTCCACCTCAGTCATCTGCTCCTCCCTTCCCACTCCCACCTTACAGACACTTCTTCCTGCAGCATCCTGCTGCTACTGGAAAGGACCCAGCAACCTCCGCTCAGGCTCCCCTTTCTATTCATTCCATCAGACTCACCCGGTATCTCTCCTACACTCCTAGAGTGACCCCTTTAGCTTGAGTGAGAGGGGCTTGTGCTGATGGACCCTGGTTCAATCCACACCAATGCCTGTGGTGTCTGTATGTGGCCAGGGTTTTACTTACCTATCACTGTAGGTTGTTCAGCCCATTCCCAGCCATCTGTGGTACATCTTTTGCTTCTTGCCATCTCTGTGATGTCGGTCCTTCATCTGTACAAGGACACAGCATATCAAGGCCAATCCAGCAGCTCCCATCCGGTCTTCACCTCCATGATAGACAGCGCATCCCAGCCTGACCACAGAAAGACAGGGTGGTGTTCTTCAGGGGAACCTGCTGGAGCTCCAGTCTCCCCTGATCCACCTCACCCCACACACTAAGGGTTTTCAGAAGATACTGCTAATCTCAGCTAAACAAAGCAGCTAAAATGAGGTCAGTGTGGGTGGATTTACTGAATAGACTGGTTCTAAGGGAAGAGGAGATTCCTTCTCTGCTCTCATGAGATTCCCATAGGAAAAGTATCTGATGACAGGGTGGGGACAATACAAGCCCTCAGCCCCTGGAAAGGCAGGAAATCAGGACTCTGGGACTTAAGGCTTGTCTCTGTCCTGCTGGGGGGAGCAGAGCTGGAGACCAGAAAGGGCACTGGTGTAATTGTATGAAAGACAGTGACCTCTACCTGCAAAGGTGGCTGAAGCTTCTTGCAAGCAATAGAGTCCAGGATCCTTACGCCTCCTTTGGCGATGCTTTTCCTAGGAATAAAATCAACACAGTACAATGAGAACAACGTCTGAGTCCCAGGGCTGGGATCCAGGGATAAGGGCTGCTCTCAGCCAGGCTGCGTACCAGGAACTGGATCTTTGTCCCAAGAGCTGCAATCACCCAGATGAGTGAGTAGTTCCTACCTCTGTGAGGGGGGTGTGGTTTTCCGGCTAAGCATCACTGAGAGCCAGCTCCTCTCAGTTTGACAGGATGAGGTCATTGCTCCCCAAGCTGGGGCAGCTGCAGGCTGCATTGATGTAGGAGGCATGGACAGATCCCAAAGCCTGGAAGACAGAGAAGGGAGGAAGCCCCTGCTCATTTACCGTTCAGGGAAGGGAGAGGAGAATGAAGGGGGGAAGTGAAGCTGCCCTGTGGGGAGGGCACTAGAGTAGAACCCAATCCCATTCCCAGATCCACCCCATGTTTGTAGGTGTGACCTTTGAGAGGTCCATCACCTTCATTCCCTGTCTGTAAAATAGAGATAATAGTTTCTTCCATAAACACACAGGAGGTAAGGGGATGACAGTCCCATTATCTGCATGGGGCTCAGGCAGTCTGTGCACAGATTGTGCCAGAGTGAGGGAAGAGACCCAGATTTTGCTCCCTACAAGCAGGAGAGGAGATGGGATCAGAAGACCAAGGAAGGGGGATGGGGTTGGAACTGCTGCCACAAACGGGGCTTATGGATTTGGTCAGTGCCAGACCCTTGGTACCTCCTTTCAGTAAATGGTTTCCCTACTGAGAAGACTGGCCCCTCCTGTTATCGGCAGTCCACATACTATTTGAAGACCTTCCTAGTGTCCTCGAATGCCCCCTTAGTTCTTCTTGAATGTGATAGATTCGTTGAACCAGATTGCTAGCCAGGAATTTCGGAGAGGCCATTGCTGTGTACGATGAAATCAGGGGGAAATCTATAGTTAGCAAAAAAAAAAAAAAAAGGTGTCATTGGTAAATTTGGAGCTGATCTGTCCTTTCAGCTGAAGGTACACAGTCACAGGAGGATGAAGCGTGCCATCTTGGTTAGTAGTTCTATGATAATCAGTTCCACCACGTGGCCATTTGATTCAGGGAGTTCTACAATGAAATCCCTGGCAATGGCTGCCCCTGGCCGGGGCAAGGTCTCCAGAGGCATGAGGCGCCAAGAATTTTGGTGTGTGGTGCCTTGGTAAGAGCTCAGAAGTCACTAGTCAACATGTCTGAATTTCAGCCCACATCCGGCACCACCAAATGGAGCAGGAGGTTACATCCCCTCTTCTGGGGAGAGGATGTACCCCAAAAACTCCATGGAGAGCTGGCTAGAGGTACACTTTTCCAATTTTGTATAGAGACAATGCTGCCGCAACCTCTCTGGGGTCTGTTGTGGGGCACATGCTGCTCTGGGTTCTCCAAAAAGAGAAGTATGTCATCTCAATAGATGACAATGTATTGATCCAGAATGTCCCCAAATACATCACTGATGAAGTGTTGCAAGGTCAATCCAAATGGCATTACCAGACAATTAAAGTGTCTATAAAATGTATTGAAATCTCTCTTCCATTTCTCCACCGCCCAAATGAGTGTTCTGTTTCGGACATTGCATAAATACAGCCAAAGGCAACTTTCGGGCAAGGTTTAGGTCAATAGGGCAGTCATAGTCTTGGTGAAGAGGTAATGTGTCCTCCTTTCTTTCAAAGATGTCCACATAATCCTGGTATTTATCAGGAATGTCGGGTGTCAGAGCCAAGAATGGTGGAGTAGGTCCAGGGGCAGAGGCTGGTTAAGGAAACCCCTACATTTTCAGTCACCTCCATTGAGCCATTCCGGCAGGGGCAGCACAGGGCCAGGCTCAGGTAGCAAGGCCTTGAGTCACACCTGGAATCCCCATTTACGTACAGGCCACTTACTTCTGGAAAGCCTCCTTTTCTGCAAACAGTCGCACCACCTGATATCACATGTTGCATTTGATAATTAGGTCTAGTGGTTGGAGCTGAGATCACAGCTAGACATAGGATTGCACCTAGGCTAAGAGTGGTGCTAGAATCAAGATCCAGGAAGACGCCGGAGATGATGATGTTATCAGAGTCTGTAGACAAACCAGAATCAGAACTGGAGCCAGAGTCCAAGTGCAGGCCAAGGGTCGAAGCCGGGTGATCAGAGTCCAAAGATAAGCCAAGTCGATATCAAGCCAGAGTCCAGATTCAGGCGGAAGGTTGAAGCCGGGTAGTCAGAGTCCGAGGGTTTGGGGAGGATCAAGAGGAGGAGGCAAGCCTGGAGCGGGTCAGTTGTGGGGCTGGAGCAAGGCTAGAATACGACAAGGATAATGCTGAGCCAGAGTCGGTAGCCAACGTCGAGAGCCAAGAGTCATGCCGAAGTCAGCAGCAAGAGACTGGCGCCGAGGGTCAAGACAGTCAATAGCCGGGAACTGGAGGGTAGGGCAGGGCGGTGCATGCAGGCAGAAACCAGGAATAACATGGGGACTGTCTCAGCAGCAGGGCAAGCTCTGCCTTGTTGTCCAGATGACTTGAGGGTACTCCCAGGCACTGCCCACCCGGAGCCCTAGACACCTGGGTTCAAGTCCCACGCATCCTCATCTGGGGACTCTCTTCCGAGGAATAAAAGAAGGACAGCAGGATGACAAAGATGTCTCTGTCCTTGGGCTGGGATCCAGGCCAACGGGAGCTCCCACCAAGGCTAGGTGTCACAGCCTCCTCACCATCCCTTGCTCCTGTTCGTTTCACACTCAGAGATGCCCGAGCAGGAGGGAAGAATAAAGGGCAGAAAGTGAAGCTGCCCCTGGGGGGAAGGCACTAGCCTGGGACCCAGTCCAGTTCCCAGAGCTACACCCAGGATTGTGAGACCAGGCACCACAGCCCTTCCTCTGTGTCTTTGTCCCCGCCTGTCAGATGGGGAGGATCCTTCACTTCCCAGGGTGCTTGGGGGGAGTTTCATTCCTGGCTGGGAAGAGTTCAGATACAATGTGGGTGGACCGGGCCCCCGGTGCAGGGTTCATCGGACATTCACTAGCTCAAAGGTGACACGGGCCAGGGGAACCTCTGAGCAGTGAGCACAGGGGAGGGGTTCCACATCAGGCCACCACTCCCAGACTGCAGTGGTTACTGATGATAAACCATGGTTCTACCAATGTTCTCATTTGTAGTTGTCCTGGGCTGGGCCAGCCCCATGGTGCTGAAAGCCTGATGCTTCATAAAGGCCTCTGGGCATGGGGCAGGAGGGTCGGGGAGGGCGTGTGGTGAGAGGGAGGTGGCGTTCTAGGTTTGGCTCCCTGAGGGCAGATTCCTCCTGTGGCCCCTTGGCTTGGAGGAGGGACTGAGGGGCCCCGCCACAGCAGCCCCGGGTCAGGAATTGTTTCAGATGTGACACTAGGCCATTCCCCCTGCTCTAATGCAGAGCTTTCAGAGCTCCACTGGGGGACATGGGCCTAACATGCAGGCCCTTCTGCATCAGGCTGGGCAGGGAGAAGGGGCGATGGCAGAGAGGCCAAGGCCAAGAAAAAGATGGTGGGGAGAACCTCATGCCCCAGACAAAGGGGATTTGGCAGCAGAGGGAAGGCCCCCTACCCCCCACCCAGAAGGGAGAGGGTTTCACTCAGTGCTGTCACCTCTATCTCCACTCCCACTAGCCCCCCTCCCCCATGTATAGTGAGACAGAGCAGTACCTGCAGCAGGGAGTGTGAGCTGCTGGGCATGTGAGGTGGGGGCCCTTTAAGGGTGTCCCATGGGGCAAAGCGCATGCAGTGCCTTGGGCACCTGGCACAAACACAGGATGGAAAGTAGGTGGGCCATCACTTTGTCTGTAATATCCTCCTCCTGCAAGGGAACAAGGATTAGTCAGAGATTCAGACACTCCCGGCAACAAAGGGTAATAACGGCACCTGGAGCCAGCTAAATTTCCACCCAGCTCCTCGCCACATCTGAGGGATGGATTCTCCCACCCAACCCCCAAGATGAAGTCTTGTCTCCTCTCTAGTGACCTCCAATCCCACTCCCCCAATTGCAGAATGAACTCCTTCCCCGTTCCTCTCAGTCCCCGCATTAGAGCTGTTCTACCTCCAAACCCATCTGGGGAACGAGCTCAGCTCCCCAGCATCCTCTCAACCAGCCCCTACCCCTGCAGCTATGGGTTTGGAAGGCTTCTGGCAGCAGGGAAGTTGGGTGAGAGGAAGTTGACATCTTTCCCCAAGTGACCCCTGGTCCTTACGGTGAAGCCGTGGACGGTAGCTCTGGTGAATGGGCCACATGGGTGGCTTCTGATGACTGAATCCTCCAGTTCTCCCAGAGGAGGTCCAGCCTGGCCAGCAGCAGGGCAAACTTTCCCCGGCCCATGTGCTCCAGCCCAGCCTGGTTAGGAAGGTCATGCCTGACTAATCTAATCGCCTTCTATGATGAGATTACTGGTTCTGTGGATGAAGGGAAAGCAGTGGATGTATTGTATCTTGACTTTAGCAAAGCTTTTGACACGGTCTCCCACAGTATTCTTGTCAGCAAGTTAAGGAAGTATGGGCTGGATGAATGCACTATAAGGTGGGTAGAAAGTTGGCTAGATTGTCAGGCTCAACGGGTAGTGATCAATGGCTCCATGTCTAGTTGGCAGCCGGTGTCGAGTGGAGTGCCCCAGGGGTCGGTTCTGGGGCCGGTTTTGTTCAATATCTTCATAAATGATCTGGAGGATGGTGTGGATTGCACTCTCAGCAAATTTGTGGATGGTACTAAACTGGGAGGAGTGGTTGATATGCTGGAGGGCAGGGATAGGATACAGAGGGACCTAGACAAATTGGAGGATTGGGCCAAAAGAAATCTGATGAGGTTCAATAAGGATAAGTGCAGGGTCCTGCCCTTAGGACGGAAGAACCCAATGCACAGCTACAGACTAGGGACCGAATGGCTAGGCAGCAGTTCTGCGGAAAAGGACCGAGGGGTGACAGTGGACGAGAAGCTGGATATGAGCCAGCAGTGTGCCCTGGTTGCCAAGAAGGCCAATGGCATTTTGGGATGTATAAGTAGGGGCATAGCGAGCTGATCGAGGGACGTAATCGTCCCCCTCTATTCGACATTGGTGAGGCCTCATCTGGAGTACAGTGTCCAGTTTTGGGCCCCACACTACAAGAAGGATGTGGATAAATTGGAGAGAGTCCAGCGAAGGGCAACAAAAATTATTAGGGGTCTGGAACGCATAAGTTATGAGGAGAGGCTGAGGGAACTGGGATTGTTTAGTCTGCAGAAGACAAGAATGAGGGGGGATTTGATAGCTGCTTTCAACTACCTGAGAGGTAGTTCCAGAGAGGATGGTTCTAGACTATTCTCAGTGGTGGAAGAGGACAGGAAAAGGGGTAATGGTCTCAAGTTTCAGTGGGGGAGGTTTAGGTTGGATATTAGGAAAAACTTTTTCACTAGGAGGGTGGTGAAACACTGGAATGCGTTGCTTAGGGAGGTGGTGGAATCTCCTTCCTTAGAAGTTTTTAAGGTCAGGCTTGACAAAGCCCTGGCTGGGATGATTTAATTGGGTATGGGTCCTGCTTTTGAGCAGGGGGTTGGACTAGATGACCTCCTGAGGTCCCTTCCAACCCTGATATTCTATGATTCTATGATTCATGGCACTTTCAATCCCTGGGCTCCAAGGCTGCCAGTGATGGGGCAGCTCTGGATGGTGGTTCAGATGACGTAGACACTAGACCACTAGGAACTGGCCTGAGACCCTGAGGGGAAGAAAGGCTCATAGAGGTCATAAGGGGCACTAGCACGAGCAATGGCAGCTTGTCCTGTTGATGTGATGCCTGTTATGAAATAGCCTTGCTGGAGAGCTGAGTCTGAACTGCTTTGATCTGCTGAGGGGACAAGCTGGCGCCTAACAATGGCACCTGCCGTGACTCATTCATCTCCTTCCTCCCAGGTCAGCAAATGGGGATGGGATGGCAGTGACCTTCTGTGGACTGGAGGTGAAAGGCCCTGGGTCCCTTCCAAAAGCTAGATTAATCCTCCTCTGGTTACCTCGTTCCCTATCAGCTGGCCGCCTTCCCCCATGATGGAGAAAGCTAGGACCAGCCCAGCCTGGCTGACATGTAGCCGCGGGTCGTGGATGGCCAGCAGAGCCACCTGCAGGAAGGATCTTCTCTGCCCTTCTGAGAAGATCCCTCCGAAGACCTAAAACCAACAGCACGAGCGCCATTGGCAATTGCCCAGAACCAGGCTCCAAATCCAGCTCGTGGCTCATGTAGAGAGTCGGAGTCCTGCTGCAGCCAAGCCAGCTAATTCCCCACGAGGACCTTTGGGGTCCCATGGCCCAGGGAACCCCCTTCAGTGAGAGGTTGCAGGCACTGAGGCCTCTCATTGCTCTTTCTGGAGCAGGATTCAACGCAGGTGCCATGACATGCTGGGAATGCGCCCATGTGCATGAGCCTGGCGCGCTCTGGAACGTAGCTCACAAAGACCACACAGGACCCTCTACTGCGTCCAGCAGCGATATCTCCTGGAGCTCACATGCGAGAGGTATGGGCCTTTCAGAACTGCCTCCGTTCCCCACTCCCCACCCCACTGACATTTCCATGAGCCTTACGTATGGTGAAGTAATTCAGGCCAGGGTAGGAGCTCAGTGTCTCTGACCCAAGCCCCAGGGCAGGCGCAGATACTGCTTCCTGACTCATGATGGTGCTCAGCAAACTCCACACCCTTCTTGTTCTTCCACAGGGTGCAGGGAATCCAACAAGGTTCTGGTCACGCAATAGCTGGGTGTATCCTTCCCAACTCACTGACCCAGTGGCTCCCATCTCGGATACTCAGGTGTCAGCCAGGGAGTCACTGAGCGAAGCCGGATCCCTCGAGATACCATCCGCCATTAACTCAAGGTCCTAAAGGTTTCCTGTTTTGCCACTTATCAATGGATCCATGTAACACACACAAACCATGGCCGTTAGCAAAGCTCCAACCCAGGATCCTCAGCCTCTTGCAGCTGAACACTGTCAGCTGGAAATAAGGAGTAGGCTCTGGCCCTGTATCCAGGACACAGCCACTGCAGGGAGACACAGCTCCGCATTTGAGTTGCTGCAATGCACCAGCTGAGAGTCCTTACCTCCCCCACCTTGGCCATATTCCTGTAACCAAGGCGCTTGGTGATCTCGAGCCCCTCCCGGCACCACAGCTCCTTGGCATCTCTGATGTTCAGCCCTTGGAGAGAAAGACACGCAGGTTTGTGAGGTTTGCCATTCTGGTTTCAGTGTCTGTCTCCTTCTGTTCCCACTGCTGGGTACACACTGGCTGGGGCTTCGCAGCATCCATGCCCCATGAAATCACAGGGTCACCACCAGGTGGTTTAGAACCTGGAGGGGGATTTGTCCCATTCATCACAGAAATCAGGTGACCCTTACAGTCATTGTGGTGACTCAGGGGTAACTCAGCCACTCATCACTCATTTCACTCCAATAACCCTGAGCATAAACCCTAAACCTGCTACCTGTCTTGGTCATCTCTCCCATTGAAACCTGCGGAATCATTTGCTGACTCCTTTTAACCAATGGGTTTGAATTATGAAAATCACCTGCACAGAATTAGCATTGACTGGCTCAGTTAAATCTAATGTCACAATGCACCTCTACCGGCAGCACCAATAAAATGGGCACAGTGCAGAAACCAAGCTTTGCTGGTGGTTTCTTTTTCTAGTTGTCACCAGAATCAACAAGGTTCTTCCCACTGATGCCTGCCTAGAAATTCCCTGAAATTTTGGAATCAATTGGACATAGTCTTCAAAAATTATTACATTACAGACAGACAAAGGAATGCCATCGAATTGAGCATTAGGCCTCACTGCACTCAGCCAACAATGACTTTAACTCCCTTTTAACTCAGTAATAACCCCCAGCTCACCCAATCAGCATGAAGACTCTCAGGGACTGGTGGCTGAGCATTCTCAACAGGTGGCCAAAAGACAGCCCTAGTTACGACAGGAGATCACTCTGGTGGAGATCTCGTCAGTGCACTATTCCAGCCCCACATCTTTGTGAGGGCCTCCGACAATGACAGCTGGAGAACAGCCCCACCTGCCTCAGGAAGAAGAGCAGCAGAGAGAAATGGAACAAGAGAAGAGAAAAGAAAAGACAAGACAAGAGGAAGGGAGGAAAAGAGAAACAAAAATGGACAAATTCCAAACTCCTCAGTGAGTCAAAGATTCCAAGCTCAGAAAAATCAACTCTGACCATCTAGTCTATATAGAACTTCCCTTAAAGTAATTCCTGTTTGAATTAGAGCGCATATTTTGGAAAAAGAGCGAATCTTGATTTTAAAAATGCTAGTTGTGGAGGATCCATCACAACCCTGGGTGAATTACTTCAAATCCTGACTGTTAAAAATGTTCGCCTTATTTCCAGTCTGAATTTCTCTAGCTTCAACTCGCAGCCATTGCATCTTGTTATACCTTTGTCTGCTCAAGTGAAGAGCCCATTAGCAAATAGTTGTTCTCTTATGCTCATCTTTTAACTTCTCTTTGTTAAGCTAAATAGATTGAGCTCCTTGAACCTATCTTTATAAGGCATGTTTTCTAATCCTTTAATCTTTCTTGTGGTTCTTCTCTGAACTCTCTCAAATTAATCAGCATCTGTCTCAAATTGTGGACACCAGAACTGGACACAATATTCCAGTAGTGGTCGCACCAGTGCCCAGTACAGAAATACAGAACCTCTCTACTTCTACCGGAGATTCCGCTATGGATGGGTCCCAGGGTCGCATTTGCCCTTTTGGCCAAAGTGTCTCGGTGGGAGCTCATGGTCAATTGATCATCCACCATGACCCCAAGTCTTTTTCAGGGTCACTACTTCCCATGATAGAGTTCCCCCGGGACAGAGTCCCCCTCTTGTACATATAGCCTATATTTTTTGTTCCTAAAGGGAAACTTTACATTTGGACATACTAAAATGTACGTTATTTGCTTGTGCTCAGGTAACTAAGCAATCAAGATGGCTCCAAATGAGTGACATGTCCTCTTCATTATTTACCACTCCCCCGATCTTTCTGTCATTAGCAGATTTTACAGTGATGATCGTATATTTGCTTCCAAGTCACTGATCAAAATTTTAGGTAGCGTACATCCAAGAACCAAACCCTGCAGGACCCTACGAGAAAGACACACGCTCGATAATGATTCCTTATTAAAATTATATTTTGAGACCTATTAGGTAGCCCGTTACTAAGGGGCGGAGTCCGAGTTGGGACATTTTTCTGACAACTTTACTTGTGTTTTTCAAGCCTAGAGCTCGGCTGGTAACGTATGGATCAGGCTGAACAGTTTCCAACCTTCACTGAGAATCTTACCTTCTACACAGGGGATGTCTGCTTTCTGCAATATCAACACAGAAAGGAGAACATGGCCAAAGAAGCTCCTCCTTCACACTTAGGTGCGTGACCACAAATCCTCTCTTGGTCCTCAAGGAGAGACCGCAAGGAGGAGTCTTGCTGCAGCAGGCTACAGGGGTCTCCGAAGTTTCCCCTGCCCTGAACCCCTGTACTGCCTGGCTGATGTCAAGGGAGCTCCATGAGGTCACAGCCTCCTCACTGCCTTTGCCCAATCGCCTGAGTTCCTGCCAAAGGCCCTTGTGAAGTCACTGTCACACCCACCTCTCCCTTGCAGGGCTGATGTCTGCCCCGGACAGCCTGGTAGGATGTTTGAGCTGCTCCCCAGATCACCCCACTTGCTCACTATTGATTTTGGGGAGCAAATAGGCTTCCCAGTAAAACAGCAGAGTCTGTTCCTCACCCCACACTGAGTTTTTCATAGATTGTGAGGCCATTAGGTGTCCTAATGAGGCCTCTATTTCACACGCCATGAAATTCCACACTCTTACCCCCCTATCAAAACCAATACTGTGTTTTACTAAAACACACATTCCAGAAAGACATCCATTTGTGATGTGAGGCCGTCAAGAAAAACAGAGTCCACCGCTTCCCTTGATAATTTGTTCCACTGGTTAATCTCCCTCACTCCTAGATTAGGACTGGGCATTTGCTGTATTCAAATGTGTTGTTTGAATGGGCTGACTTATCTTCATCATTATTTACCGCGACACCAATCTTTGTGCCACCTGCAGATGTTACCAGCTCTGATGTGATATTGACTTCCAGACGGTTGGTGTAAATGCTGAAGACAGTTAGTGGCTCAGAGCCTGTTCACCCCCCAGGCACCACACACCCACTCCCTCCTGTAGTACAGGAAAAGGGCATCCAGCCCTACTCTCATATGGTTTCAAAAACACGCTTGGCAGCAGTTTCATCCATGGGGTTATGAACCACGCATGGGGGTCCCCTGTTAACAAACACACTTCACATCTAGAGTGTCAACAGACTGCAGTTCTATGCATCTGAGATTCCCACCTTCTAAACTGGTATGAGAAACCCACCGGCACTTTCTCTATTTAAAATTTGGGAGACTCTATGGCACAGGGAAGTGAAGTGACTTGCTTGTGGTCACACAGTGATTCAATGGAAAAGCCTGGACGAGAACAATGTATTTGTTCTGGTTCACAGACTGGGCCCTGATCTCGTGTATTCCTTGCCTCTTTGTTCTAAATTCAAGTCACAGACTGAGTCCCCCTGATGGACACTCATTAGCCTGCCTCAATCAGACCCAATCTCTGGATCCAACTTACAACCAAGCCATGTGGGTCAGGCAATGTCCAGCCACTGCTTCAAGCTGTGGGGCTCCTAAGGCCCTGTCCCAGATACACACTTCTTCTCTGGCTCCCTTCCTGGTGATGTGGGACTTTGCAGTCCAGATGTTCTCGGCCCCAAGGGAAAGGTTTCACAGGCTGTTTTTTAAAGTGATGTGCTCTCTAAGATGAGAAAGTCAATCCTATGCCAGGAGCCCCAGGACACAGACCAAAACCCAATGGCTCTCAGAAGTGTTGAGAATTCAGAGAGGGGACTGAGGTCAGGAATTTATTTTTTGCACAGATTTGTGACTCTCTTGTGCTGTCTAAGAGTAAAGTGTGTGTGTGTTTAAGAACAGGTTTCAGAGGAACAGCCGTGTTAGTCTGTATTCGCAAAAAGAAAAGGAGTACTTGTGGCACCTTAGAGACTAACCAATTTATTTGAGCATGAGCTTTCGTGAGCTACAGCTCACTTCATCAGATGTTTACCGTGGAAACTGCAGCAGACTTTATATACACACAGAGAATATGAAACAATACCTCCTCCCACCCCACTGTCCTGCTGGTAATAGCTTATCGAAAGTGATCAACAGATGGGCCATTTCCAGCACAAATCCAGGTTTTCTCACCCTCCACCCCCCACACAAATTCACTCTCCTGCTGGTGCTAGCCCATCCAAAGTGACAACTCTTTGCATAATCAAGTCGGGCTATTTCCTGCATAGATCAAGGTTTTCTCACATCCCCCCACCCCCATACACACACAAACTCACTCTCCTGCTGGTAATAGCTCATCTAAACTGACCACTCTCCAAGTTTAAATCCAAGTTAAACCAGAACATCTGGGGGGGGGGGTAGGAAAAAACAAGAAGAAACAGGCTACCTTGCATAATGACTTAGCCACTCCCAGTCTCTATTTAAGCCTAAATTAATAGTATCCAATTTGCAAATGAACTCCAATTCAGCAGTTTCTCGCTGGAGTCTGGATTTGAAGTTTTTTTGTTTTAAGATAGCGACCTTCATGTCTGTGATTGCGTGACCAGAGAGATTGAAGTGTTCTCCAACTGGTTTATGAATGTTATAATTCTTGACATCTGATTTGTGTCCATTTATTCTTTTACGTAGAGACTGTCCAGTTTGACCAATGTACATGGCAGAGGGGCATTGCTGGCACATGATGGCATATATCACATTGGTGGATGTGCAGGTGAACGAGCCTCTGATAGTGTGGCTGATGTTATTAGGCCCTGTGATGGTGTCCCCTGAATAGATATGTGGGCACAATTGGCAACGGGCTTTGTTGCAAGGATAAGTTCCTGGGTTAGTGGTTCTGTTGTGTGGTATGTGGTTGTTGGTGAGTATTTGCTTCAGGTTGCGGGGCTGTCTGTAGGCAAGGACTGGCCTGTCTCCCAAGACTTGTGAGAGTGTTGGGTCATCCTTTAGGATAGGTTGTAGATCCTTAATAATGCGTTGGAGGGGTTTTAGTTGGGGGCTGAAGGTGACCGCTAGTGGCGTTCTGTTATTTTCTTTGTTAGGCCTGTCCTGTAGTAGGTAACTTCTGGGAACTCTTCTGGCTCTATCAATCTGTTTCTTCACTTCCGCAGGTGGGTATTGTAGTTGTAAGAAAGCTTGACAGAGATCTTGTAGGTGTTTGTCTCTGTCTGAGGGGTTGGAGCAAATGCGGTTGTATCGCAGAGCTTGGCTGTAGACGATGGA
This sequence comes from Caretta caretta, assembly GCF_965140235.1. Lineage (NCBI taxonomy): Eukaryota > Metazoa > Chordata > Testudines > Cheloniidae > Caretta > Caretta caretta. The sequence goes on from NC_134207.1 coordinate 137,055,828, forward strand.
TCGTGTGGTGTGGTCAGGGGGAAAGCTGGAGGCATGCAGGTAGGAATAGCGGTCAGTAGGTTTCCGGTATAGGGTGGTGTTTATGTGGCCATTGTTTATTAGCACTGTAGTGTCCAGGAAGTGGATCTCTTGTGTGGACTGGACCAGGCTGAGGTTGGTGGTGGGATGGAAATTGTTGAAATCGTGGTGGAATTCCTCAAGGGCTTCTTTTCCATGGGTCCAGATGATGAAGATGTCATCAATATAGCGCAAGTAGAGTAGGGGCTTTAGGGGACGAGAGCTGAGGAAGCGTTGTTCTAAATCAGCCATAAAAATGTTGGCATACTGTGGGGCCATGCGGGTACCCATAGCAGTGCCGCTGATCTGAAGGTATACATTGTCCCCAAATGTGAAATAGTTATGGGTAAGGACAAAGTCACAAAGTTCAGCCACCAGGTTAGCCGTGACATTATCGGGGTTAGTGTTCTTGACGGCTTGTAGTCCATCTTTGTGTGGAATGTTGGTGTAGAGGGCTTCTACATCCATAGTAGCCAGGATGGTGTTATCAGGAAGATCACCGATGGATTGAAGTTTCCTCAGGAAGTCAGTGGTGTCTCGAAGGTAGCTGGGAGTGCTGGTAGCGTAGGGCCTGAGGAGGGAGTCTACATAGCCAGACAATCCTGCTGTCAGGGTGCCAATGCCTGAGATGATGGGGCGCCCAGGATTTCCAGGTTTATGGATCTTGGGTAGTAGATAGAATATCCCAGGTCGGGGTTCCAGGGGTGTGTCTGTGCGGATTTGATCTTGTGCTTTTTCAGGAAGTTTCTTGAGCAAATGCTGTAGTTGCTTTTGGTAACTCTCAGTGGGATCATAGGGTAATGGCTTGTAGAAACTCGTGTTGGAGAGCTGCCGAGCAGCCTGTTGATCACTTTAGATAAGCTATTACCAGCAGGACAGTGGGGTGGGAGGAGGTATTGTTTCATATTCTCTGTGTGTATATAAAGTCTGCTGCAGTTTCCACGGTAAACATCTGATGAAGTGAGCTGTAGCTCACGAAAGCTCATGCTCAAATAAATTGGTTAGTCTCTAAGGTGCCACAAGTACTCCTTTTCTTTTTGTGTTTAAGAAGTTACTTTGAGAGCCTGGGGTTCCTCCCTTTAACTGCTCTGTGGTCCCCGAGGGGCTAAACCGGAAGGGGAAGTGAGCAGAGGTGAAGGGGGAATCTGGAAAAATGTGGAAAGTGGATGGAGAGGTGTGGGGCATCTCAGCACTGGTTCAGGGCCCATCTCCTAGACAGACAGTCCCAGTTGTCCCCCTCCCATCTCCTCATCTGAGCTGTCTCTCCCCCCAATCCTGGCCTCCTGTGCCAATCTCACTCCCTAGGCTCCTCATCCAATCACAATAGTCATGAATCTCCAGCCCCAGCTCCTGCTTTCAATCTCTTTGCCCAGCCAGTCCCAGTTCTCCTGAACCCCAGCTCTTCATCAGATCCATCTCCCATTCCCCCTCACTTCCTTCCACCCACCCCACTGGTTCTCACTCCCCATCTCCTCTCTGGCTGCAAGTCTCTTTGCTCACTCAGACATATTCTCTGCCCTCCCCTCACCTCCAAGAGGTTTCTTTCACCTCCTGCCAGCTTCCAGCATCCCTTAGGCTCTTTCTCCCAATTTACTCACCCCTGTCCCCTAGTCTCTGCATTTGAATCTAGCGCTTCCTCCTCTGGGCCCAGCAGGGAGGGGGGCATTGAGAGCACAGGAGAGACAGGCCTCTGCTCTCAGTTCAGGTACCTGGACTGAGCACAGATCACAGCAGCTGAGAGCTGCAATTACAGGGAAAGTCCTGCTCAGCCCCAGGCTGGAGCATGGCAGTGCAGACACAATTGTCAGGGCGAATGGAGCTGCTAACATCAAAGAAGTCTCTATTTTGACTTCTTTGAGGTTAGCAGCTCCATTCTCCCTGACTTTTCAAAGACTTCTCGTTTGGCCAATTTAGGTAGATTTTCAGAGACAGCAAAAGGTGCATCCCTGGTACAAAGGCCACCTCCTTGGGAAATTTCAAGTCCCTGTTCCAAAACCTGGGGGCACTAGAGCTTTTAAAAGACAACGGCACCTGAAATGTTTAGCACTGGCTAAGCACTGTCTTCATAAACTCATAGACTTTAAGGCCAGAAAGGACCATCGTGATCTTCCAGTCACCCTCCTGTAACAGACCCATAAGATGTGGCCTAGCCTCGTTCTCAACAACAACTGAATTATTTTGACTGAATGTTTCAGGAAATATTCAGCATCAAGGCAGACACCCAGCATGGGAAATTTCAGCCCAGCCAGTTTCAGTTTGACAATGTTATAAGCAACTGAAAACAAAGGCTTATTGTGGGAAGCACTGGGCAACCTTAATAACAGGCAGCGTTGGCAGCGCCCCCTATAATGTGAGGCACTCACAGCTGGCTGGAGCGATGGGATGTCAGTCAGGGCCAGCAAAGGTCAGGATGTCAGAAATCGTCCTGATTTGAATTCACACGCCAGAAATCATCTTTGCAGTGTCCCGCAGCCCCTCCCCTACTTCAAAAACAACTTTTGACAGCTAGGTCGGAGGTCTGACCCCACCAGGAGTTTTCTTTGATCTAGTCATGAAGGAGCATCTACGTACAATAACTGATCATGAAACACAGGTTCGTTACTTAGGAAAAAATACGCAGGATGAACTGATTCAAATCCTAGCAAATGCCGTTAAAAAGAAAATTACAGAAGCTGCCCATTCTGCAAAATACTTTTCAATAATATTGGACTGTACTCCAGATGTGAGTCATGTTGAACAAATGACAATGATCATTCGTTTTGTGGATTTGGAAAAGTCTGCAGATGAAGATAATGTTGAAGTGCTCATAAAGGAACATTTCTTGGGGTTCGTATCACTGAAGGAGATGACTGGAGCATTTATGACAAACTATTCTACAAGAGCTTGAAACAATGTCATTATCTGTTGAAAATTTACGTGGTCAAGGCTATGATAATGGGAGTAATATGAAGGATAAAGACAATGGTGTGCAAAGGAGAATGATGGAAATCAATCCTAGGGCATTTTTCGTTCTTTGCAGCCTGCATTCTCTGAAATTGTTTGTCGATGATGCTGCTAGATGCTGTTTGGAGTCAAGCAGTTTCTTTGACCTGGTGCAACGTGTTTATGTGTTTTTCTCAGGCTCAACACGCCGTTGGGAGATTCTGACTCGCCATGTGAATTCTCTAACTGTGAAACCACTTAGTCAGACAAGATGGGAGAGTTGCATTGATGCTTTGAAGCCTCTTCACTATGAACTTGGAAACATTTATGATGCCCTAATTGAAATTTCTGATGATACTACCTTTGCTGGATCATCTGGCAATATGGCACGTTCAGATGCAGAAGCTCTTGCAAATGGCCTTTCCAAAGTCAAATTTGTGACTTCACTCATTTTGTGGTATAATATCCTTTTCGAGATTAACCTCACTCGTAAGCAGCTTCCGGAAAAGAACTTGAACATACATTCTGCTATTCAAAAACTGCAGCAAACTCAAAATATTCTGGAGGAATTCAGAAGTGATGAAGGGCTCGAAAGAACACTGGTAGATTCTCTCAAGCTTGCTGAAGAAATAGACTTTCCGACAGACTTTGAACCAGAGCCAGTTCGCGTTCGGCAAAAGAAACAGCAGTTTTCATATGAATGACAAGACACACCTATTCAGAACCCAAAACAAAGGTTCAAAGTGCATTTCTCTTTGCAGTCCTTGATACTGCTATTCACTCGGTTGGTGAAAGATGTCAACAGATGCAGCAGCTAGAGTCAATATTTGGCTTTCTAGATGATATCCACAGCTTGCAAAAGAAAACAGCAAAACAGGTAAGAGAATTTGGTAGAAAACTGGAGTCGGCATTGACTCCTGAAAATTCTAAAGACATTGATGCTACAGATTTGTGTAGTGAGCCTGAGACTTTTTCAAGACAACTTAAGAAACATTCCACTCCTGAAGAAGTACTGAAGTTTGTTTGTGAAAACAAACTCTCAGCCAGTTTTCCAAACATTTTTATAGCTCTATGCATTCTTTCAACTTTGCCAGTTTCCGTAGCTACTGGGAAACGTAGCTTGTCAAAGTTAAAATTGATAAAAACATATCTGCGTTCAACAATGGTGCAAGAGAGACTTGTTGGACTTGCCACAATGTCAATAGAGCATGAACTAGCTGGAAAACTCGATCTAAGAGAACGAGTGACTGAATTTTCAAAACTTAAAGCAAAAAAAAGTCATGTTTTAAGAGCACAGAGTGTTTTTTTTCAGAGTGTTTTGTAAATACAGGTTGAAGTTCATTGAAGAGTTTTCTTATTTCTTTCTATATGGGATGTGGTGGTAATGGCAGTTAAAGCAGGATAGTGTAATGGATGATTTTGGATTTGTAATCATAAAAATTATAATTAACATTTTAAATGCATTTTTATTTGAAATCAACTGAAATATCACCTCACTGTCGTGTACAGATCTATTCTGAAAAGTCGTGTCTCTATTTTATTTGATCTCAGAAACATTGGTTGGACAGACGGATGGATGGACAAACCGAATAATTAAGCCTCTGTTTTAAAAAAAACGCTTAAAAAACATTAAAAGGAAAAAAGGGGCAAAATGTTTCCCAGTTTACCAAAAACCTCAGCCTCGACCTTCCCTTGCGGTTTGGGCCTGGAGCACTGTCATAAATATAAAGGGAAGGGTAAACCCCTTTAAAATCCCTCCTGGCCAGAGGAAAAATCCTCTCACCCGTAAAGGGTTAAGAAGCTAAAGGTAACCTCGCTGACACCTGACCAAAATGACCAACGAGGAGACAAGATACTTTCAAAAGCTGGGAGGAGGGAGAAAAACAAAGGGTCTGTGTCTGTTTGTGTGATGCTTCTGCCGGAGACAAAACAGGAATGGAGTCTTAGAATTTAGTAAGTAATCTAGCTAGGTATGTGTTATGATTATGATTTCTTTAAGTGGCTGAGAAAATAGCTGTGCTGAATAGAATGACTATTTCTGTCTGTGTGTCTTTTTTGTAACTTAAGGTTTTGCCTAGAGGGATTCTCTGTGTTTGAATCTAATTACCCTGTAAGGTATCTACCATCCTGATTTTACAGAAGTGTTTCCTTTACTTCTATTAAAAGTCTTCTTGTAAGAAAACTGAATGCTTTTTTCATTGTTCTCAGATCCAAGGGTTTGGGTCTGTGGTCACCTACGCAAATTGGTGAGGATTTTTACTAAACCTTCCCCAGGAAGTGGGGTGCAAGGGTTGGGAGGATTTGGGGGGGAAAGACGTGTCAAACTACGTTTTTTCACGAAGCCAGATAAAGTTTGGTGGTGGCAGTGGAAGTCCAAGGGTAAAATAGTTTGTATCTTGGGCAAGTTTTAGCCTAAGCTGGTAAAAGTAAGCTTAGGAGGTTTTCATGCAGGTCCCCACATCTGTACCCTAGAGTTCAGAGTGGGGAAGGAACCTTGACATGGTGGCAGAGTGGTGGGATTAACTTGAAATCATTTTGAGAATAATTTGAGATTTTTTTGAACCAGAGAAACAGATTTTAAAAGGAAATTTTTAAAATCCTTTGTGCTGCTAGAAAGCAGGTCTCCAACTGGCAATAGTTGGAAGTGGTTTTTTTTTTTTTTTTTGCTTTGGGGCCAGAGCAGAGACAAAAGGAAATTGTCTTTAGGAGCTGCAGTTTCTCTTCCTAAAGGAAGAGTAGTTAACCTCCTGAAGGGAAATTCACAAGTTTTCACAGACCTAAGAGCAACTAGAGGGGATTTCTACCTATTTGCCTGAAGACAAAAGTGTTAGTTTTGGGGTTTTGGGTTTTTTTTTTCTTTGGATTTTTCTGTAGGCTGACAATCACTATCAGAGAATAGGTATCCTATTCCAGCACAGAAAAATTTTACAAGCCAAGTTTTAAGTTTGTTTTATTTCTAAACGTCGGGTGTAAAGTTAGTTAAAAACAGAGAGGTTAGGATGACAGACTCCATGGCTCAACAAAAGCTGGAATTAGCCAGATTTCAGGCTGATGAAAAACAAAAGGAACATGAAAGACAAATAGAACTCATGCGGATCGAGAAGGATGTACAGGAGGCTGCCCACAGGAGGGAAATGGAGGAAAGGAAGCATGTGGAGGAGGAGAAGGAAAAAGAGAGGAATCATGAACTGGAGATGGAGAAGGTAAAGGCTCAGCAGAATATAGAAACAAACCCTAGCAATCCTTCTCCAGGTACCACTTCCCATCCCAGAAAGATCCCCACCTACAAGGCAGGCGATGATACTGAGGCCTTCTTAGAAAACTTCGAAAGGGCCTGCCTTGGGTACAGCATCTCTACTGACCAATACATGGTAGAGCTGAGGCTGCAGCTCAGTGGACCCTTAGCTGAGGTGGCAGCTGAAATGCCTAAAGAACACATGAACAAGTATGAACTGTTTAAATCCATGGCGAGAGTCAGAATGGGGATAACACCCGAGCATTCTCGTCGGAGGTTCAGAGCCCTAAGGTGGAAACCAGACATGTAATTTACCCAACATGCCTACCACATTGTGAAACATTGGGATTCCTGGATATCAGGAGCAAGTGTTGAATCTCCAGTAAATTTGCCCTTCCTAAAGCAAATGGAACAATTCTTAGAGGGTGTTCCTGAGGAAATAGAAAGATACACTCTAGATGGGAAGCCCAAAACTGTAATCGAGACAGGAGAGATTGGAGCCAGATGGGTAGAGGTGGCAGAGAAGAAGAAAACTGGTCGCAGTTGGAGCGGAGACCAGAAGGGACAACCCCAGACCAGACCCTATTACTGGGGGCCGCCCAAGGCCCCACCTACCTCCCAAAGAACCCTCCAGACACCTTATCGTCCCACCACCCCGTTCTCCAGCAACCCGCCTCGCCCCAGTGACCCGTCAGCTGGACGATGTTTTAAATGTAACGAGCTGGAGCATGTAAAGGCCAACTGCCCCAAGAACCCCAACAGATTACAGTTCATTGCACCGGAATCACACCAGAGATCCGCAGGCCCAGATACCCTTGGAGCAGAGGGAAACTGTGAGTGTGGGCAGGAAGAAGGTCACCGCATGGAGGGACATTGGAGCACAAGTGTCAGCCATCCATGCTTCCTTAGTGGACCCCAATTTAATCAACCCAGAGATCCAAGTGACAATTCAACCCTTCAAGTCCAACTCGTTCAATTTGCCTACAGCCAAGATGCCTGTCCAGTACCAGGGCTGGTCAGGAACATGGACTTTTGCAGTCTATGATGATTATCCCATCCCCATGCTGTTGGGGGAAGACTTGGCCAATCATATGAAGCGGGCCAAGAAGGTGGGAATGGTCACCCACAGCCAGGCTAAACAAGCTGTGATGCCTAGCTCTGTTCCGAAAACTTCAATCAGGACCCAGTCAGAGGTGATGGACCCGGACCGCAGGCCAATGTCTGCAACAGCAGTAGTGGATCCAGTCCCAGAGACCCAGATAGAACCAGTCCCAGAACCAGAACCAGCGGAACAACCAGCACCAGATCCATTGCCAGCACTGAATCCAGTACTTGCAACCTCAACACCAGAGGGCCCCACCGAATCTGAACCGGCAGCAGCCCATAACCCTACACAAGAGGCTCAGCCAGAGCATGAACCCCAACATAGTGTCCCAGCGGAGAGCGGTTCAGAGTCAACGGAAACAGCCCCATCCCCTACATCGCTTCCAGAGGGACCAAGCATAGGTCCACAATCCAATGAGGAACTGGTGTCTCCAGCATCAAGGGAACAGTTCTAGATGGAACAGGAAGCAGATGAAAGCCTCCAGAGAGCTTGGACGGCAGCACGGAGCAACCCACCGCCTCTCAGCTCTTCTAATTGATCCAGGTTTGTTGTAGAAAAAGGGCTTTTATACAAGGAAACTCTTTCTGGTGGACAGCAGGAAGACTGGCATCCTCAGAGACAGTTGGTAGTTCCAACTAAATACCGGGCCAAGCTCTTGAGCTTAGCCCACGATCATCCTAGTGGCCTTGCTGGGGTGAACAGGACCAAAGACCATTTCGGGGGGTCATTCCACTGGGAGGGAATGGGCAAGGATGTTTCTACCTATGTCCAGTCTTGTGAAGTATGCAAAGAGTGGGAAAACCCCAAGACCAGGTCAAAGCCCCTCTCCAGCCACTCCCCATCATTGAAGTTCATTTCAACGAGTAGCTGTGGATATTCTGGGTCCTTTTCCGAAAAAGACACCCAGAGGAAAGCAATACATACTGACTTTCATGGATTTTGCCACCCGATGGCCGGAAGCAGTAGCTCTAAGCAACACCAAGGCTAAAAGTGTGTGCCAAGCACTCGCAGACACTTTTGCCAGGGTAGGTTGGCCCTCCGACGTCTTCACAGATGCAGGGATTAATTTCCTGGCAGGAACTATGGAAAACCTCTGGGAAGCTCATGGGGTAACTCACTCGGTTGCCACTCCTTACCACCAACAAACAAATGGCATGGTGGAGAAGTTTAATGGAACTTTGGGGGCCATGATACGTAAATTCGTAAATGAGCACTCCAATGATTGGGACCTAGTGTTGCAGCAAGAAGAAAAGGAGTACTTGTGGCACCTTAGAGACTAACCAATTTATATAAATTGGTTATAAATTTAACCAATGGTTATAAATATAAATTTATATAAATTGGTTAGTCTCTAAGGTGCCACAAGTACTCCTTTTCTTTTTGCGAATACAGACTAACACGGCTGTTCCTCTGAAACCAGTGTTGCAGCAGTTGCTCTTTGCCTACAGAGCTGTACCACATCCCAGTTTAGGGTTTTCCCCATTTGAACTTGTATATGGCCATGAGGTTAAGGGGCCATTACAGTTGGTGAAGCAGCAGTGGGAGGGATTTACACCTTCTCCAGGAACTAACATTCTGGACTTTGTAACCAACCTACAAACACGCTCTTTAGCCCTTCCTAAAGAAAACTTACAGGATGCTCAAAAAGAGCAAAAAGCCTGGTATAATAAACATGCCAGAGAGCGTTCCTTCAAAGTACGGGGCCAGGTCATGGTCTTAAAAGCGCTCCAGGCCCATAAAATGGAAGCATCGTGGGAAGGGCCATTCACGGTCCAGGAGCACTGGGGAGCTGTTAATTATCTCATAGCGTTAGCCACCTCCAACCGAAAGCCTAAGGTGTACCATATTAATTCTCTAAAGCCCTTTTATTCCAGAGAATTGCAGGTTTGTCAATTTACAGCCCAGGGAGGGGAAAATGCTGAGTGGCCTGAAGGTGTCTACTACGAAGGGAAAAGTGCTGGTGGTGTGGAAGAGGTGAACCTCCCATGACCCTTGGGCGTATGCAGCGACAGCAGATCAAGGAGCTGTGCACTAGCTATGCGCCGACATTCTCAGCCACCCCAGGACTGACTGAACAGGCATACCACTCCACTGACACAAGTAATGCTCACCCAATTAAAGTCCAACCTTACCGGGTGTCTCCTAAAGCTAAAACTGCTATAGAACGGGAGATCCAGGATATGTTAGAGATGGGTGTAATCCGCCCCTCTGGAAGTGCATGAGCATCTTCAGTGGTTCTAGTTCCCGAACTAGATGGGGAGATACGTTTTTGCACGGACTACCGTAAGCTAAATGCTGTAACTCGCCCAGACAACTATCCAATGCCACGCACAGATGAACTATTAGAGAAACTGGGACGGGCCCGGTTCATCTCTACCTTGGACTTAACCAAGGGGTACTGGCAGGTACCGCTAGATGAATCCGCCAAGGAAACGTCAGCCTTCACCACACATGTCAGGTTGTATGAATTTAATGTACTCCCTTTCGGGCTTCAAAATGCACCCGCCACCTTCCAAAATTTGTAGATGGTCTCCTAGCGGGATTAGGAGAATATGCAGCCGCCTACCTTGACGATGTGGCCATACTTTCGGATTCCTGGGCAGAACACCTGGAACATCTACAAAAAGTCCTTGAGCGCATAAGGGAGGCAGGACTAACTGTTAAGGCTAAGAAGTGTCAAATAGGCCTAAACAGAGTGACTTACCTTGGACACCAAGTGGGTCAAGGAACTATCAGCCCCCCTACAGGCCAAAGTGGATGCTATCCAAAAGTGGCCTGTCCCAAAGTCAAAGAAACAGGTCCAATCCTTCTTAGGCTTGGCTGGATATTACAGGCGATTTGTACCGCAATACAGCCAGATCGCTGCCCCACTGACAGACCTAACCAAAAAGAAACAGCCAAATGCAGTTCAGGGGACTGAAGAGTGTCAGAAGGCCTTTAACCAGCTTAAAGCGACACTCATGTCTGACCCTGTACTAAAGGCCCCAGACTTTGACAAACCGTTCCTAGTAACCACAGATGCGTCCGAGCATGGTGTGGGAGCAGTTTTAATGCAGAAAGGACCGGATCAAGAATTCCACCCTGTAGTGTTTCTCAGCAAAAAAACTGTCTGAGAGGGAAAGCAACTGGTCAGTCAGTGAAAAAGAATGTTACGCCATTGTCTATGCTCTGGAAAAGCTACGCCCATATGTTTGGGGACGGTGTTTCCACCTGCAAACCGACCATGCTGCACTACAGTGGCTTCATACCGCCATGGGAAATAACAAAAAACTTATTCGGTGGAGTTTAGCTCTCCAAGATTTTGATTTCGACATCCAACACATCTCAGAAGCTTCTAACAAAGTGGCTGATGCACTCTCCCGTGAAAGTTTCCCAGGATCAACTGGTTAAAATCGTCCTTGAAATGTGGAAAATATTGTTAGACTTTATGTACTTGGTAGTATATTTAGAGGTGCATGCGTCTTATTAACTCTGTTTTTCCTAGAGCCCCAGGAAGAAATCCCAGCCAGGGTTTCACCCTAGCTGAGACTTGGGGGACATGTAATAAATATAAAGGGAAGGGTAAACCCCTTTAAAATCCCTCCTGGCCAGAGGAAAAATCCTCTCACCTGTAAAGGGTTAAGAAGCTAAAGGTAACCTTGCTGGCACCTGACCAAAATGACCAATGAGGAGACAAGATACTTTCAAAAGCTGGGAGGAGGGAGAAAAACAAAGGGTCTGTGTCTGTCTGTGTGATGCTTTTGCCGGAGACAGAACAGAAATGGAGTCTTAGAACTTAGTAAGTAATCTAGCTAGGTATGTGTTAGATTATGATTTCTTTAAGTGGCTGAGAAAATAGCTGTGCTGAATAGAATGACTATTCCTGTCTGTGTCTCTTTTTTGTAACTTAAGGTTTTGCCTAGAGGGATTCTCTATGTTTGAATCTAATTACCCTATAAGGTATCTACCATCCTGATTTTACAGAGGTGATTTCTTTACTTCTATTAAAAGTCTTCTTGTAAGAAAGCTGAATGCTTTATCATTGTTCTCAGATCTAAGGGTTTGGGTCTGTGGTCACCTACGCAAATTGGTGAGGATTTTTAGAAAACCTTCCCCAGGAAGTGGGGTGCAAGGGTTGGGAGGATTTTGCGGGCAAAGTCATGTCCAAACTACGTTTTTTCAGGAAGCCAGATAAAAATTGGTGGTGGCGGTGGAAGTCCAAGGGTAAAATAGTTTGTACCTTGGGGAAGTTTTAACCTAAGCTGGTAAAAGTAAGCTTAGGAGGTTTTCATGCAGGTCCCCACATCTGTACCCCAGAGTTCAGAGTGGGGAAGGAACCTTGACAGGCACTGATTGCATCTTCGCCTAGGGCACCAGTTGCTGGCAGCTAGTCTAGGGCCGCCCCTGAGAGCAGGGGGTAATGGTTCCAAACTGTCACTTTGTTCAGTGGCTGCTAGTCTACAGAGAGGCGTAGAGTCCCACCTTTCTTCTTCCCAAAAAGGGCTAGGGCACCTGTGGAAAACCTGTGGGAAATGCTTAGTAGCAAATAAACCCTTTCTACCAGTTTTCATGGTTTTACACAGGGAGAGCCATTAGGTCTTTGGACATTGTGTAAATATGGCCAAAGGGAACTTTCAGGATAGGTTGTAGGAAACCCCTACATTTTCAGTCATCTCCATTCAACCACTCTGGTAGGGGCACCATAGGGCCAGGCACAGGTAACAAGACTATGGTTCACACCTGGTGTGATATGTCCCCTTTTGTATACAGGCCACTCACTTCCGGAATTAAATTTCTGCAAAAAGTTGCACCACCTGATCTCACTTGCTGCATCCGATATTTAGGTCTAGTGCTTGGAGCATAGGTCACAGCTAGGCATAGGATTACGCCTAGGCTAAGGGTGATGCTAGAATCAAGCTCCAGGGACATGCCTGGGTCAACACCGAGATCAGACTCCATAGACAAACCAGAATGAGAACTGGAGCCAGAGTCCAGGTGCAGGCCAGAGGTGAAAGCCGGGTGGTCAGAGTCCAAAGATAAGCCAAGTTGATATCAGGCCAGAGTCCAGATACAGGCGGAAGGTCAAAGCCGGGGAGTCAGAATCCAAGGACTTGGGGAGGGTCAGGAGGAGGAGACAAGGCTGGAGTGGGTCAGTGGTGGGGCTGGAGCGAGGAAAGAATAGGGCAAGCACAATGCTAAGCCAGAGTTGTTAGACAACATCTAGAGCCAAGGGTCACGCCAAGGTCATCAGCAAGAGACCGGAGCTGAGGGTCAAGCTTGAGTCAATAGCTGTGAACCAGAGGGAAGGGCAGAGCGATGCACGCAGGCAGGAACCAGGAACAAAGTGGGCACTGTGTCAGTATCAGGGCAGGGGGTCTGCCTTGTTGCCCAGATGACTTACAGTACTCCCAGGCACTGCCCACCTGGAGCCCTAGAGACCTGGGTTCAAATCCCACACATCCCCTTGTCTCTCTTCCTAGGAATAAAAGGAGGACAGCAGGATGACAAAGATGTCTCTGTCCTGGCTCTTTAATCCTTGCCCTTAGCAATTCTTCCTTCAGGGCCAGATGTTAGGGGGCTTATTCCTTCACCCACTTACTTCCCTGGTCCTTCTCGCATGAACAGAGAGCAACAATACCCGAAGTCCAAAGGTGCAAACAATTCGATGTTTATTGGGGTGAACTTCCAGCAAGCATGATTCCAGTTTCCTTCCTTAGTATGCTCTTTCCCAGCTCTGACACCACAGAGCCTTACACCTGTGTCCCTGTTCCCATTCCTACCCTTAGCCAAACATGATTCCAACTTCCTTACTCCCATTCCCTGTTCCCATTTCCCCCTTTAGCAAAACATGATTCCAATTTTCTTACCCCCATTCCCTGTTCCCATCTCCCTTAACCACATGCCCATGCCCACCCCCACCCACCCCCACCCCCTTCCTCATTGACTACAGATTATATAGTAAAACTTGAGTTCTGCTTAGCTATACCTTAACCAATCATTTTCCTGAAATTTAACGAACCAATCCTAACATATTGTAACATGATTATGTAACCAATTATATCCCACCACCTTAATTAGTTTACACCCAGCAAAATTAATTATACAGCAGACAGGAACAATCACAGAACCAGACAGAGATTATACAGACAAACAATAGCGAAGTGGGAACTACAATGACAAGACAACACAGAAGTGAGGATTTCACATCCCAGCTATTGATAAGTGAGTTCTTGCCAGACAGGATGCTATCAAACTAAGTTTCCTTTTACATTTTCTAGGCACTTCCCTTTCTCTGGAGGTGATAGGAATACAATCCTGTCCTGATAGTGCCTAACAGCCCAATAGCACTTTATTTCAATGTGACTAGTTTGGAATGTGAGGATGTGACCGTTTGCTTCCCAGCTTATGGCTGCCTCTGCTGCTTAGCCAAAGGCCTTAGCCTAAGAACAGGGCCTCAGACTGTCACAGTAAGAGAAGGCCCTTACACCAGCAGATAGTGATTTTGATTCTTTTATACCTCTATAATTAGCCAAGTGATAAGAATACACCTAAATTCTTAGAGTATAGGCCTTTACAGACAGGCATGAATATCTATATCCTAACACCAGGGACCTAGCAGGGTATGGAACAGCCAAACTGCAATGAATGGGAGCCAGGCGCCCAGACAGAGTCCAGACAGCAGAGGACAGAATGAGGAGGAAAGGAGAGGATCTGCCAAGGACGGGAAACACTACCCCCTCTGGAGGGAAGGGGCCCTCCCTGCCATTTTCTTAACCCCCGGGCCTGTTCCCAGCTCTGCTCACCCCTCCCCTACTCTCAGCAGTTCCACCAAACCAAGGGAGTAGGTCGAAACCACAGGCCACTCCTGCTCCTGCAACAGAGAAGTAGGATGGTGATCTACCCGGAAGTGGGCGGTGTCCTTCCCTGGGCGCATGGTAAAAACACTGCACAGGACAGCTCGCAGGAGGCCTGAGTCCAGCTCCAGGTCCAGTTTGCTGGCAGGAAAGAGGAGCCTCGATTCGACTTTGCAGCACCAGAGTGGTGGTGGCACCACCATGGACATGAAACATGAGGGAAATAGGCACCGGCCAGCAAAAACGGAAATGAAGGTGCCAAGGAGCGCAGTGACCTGGCTGAAGTCACAGACCCAATCAGTGGCAGGGCTGCAATAGGGCCCATTCCCCTGATCTCACCACTGGACCCTGCTGCCCCTGTTATCTCTGCCCCCGCCCCCCCGGTGATCCTCTCCCTAAGGCCACTGTAATGTCACTGGAGTAAAATCAACCACACAGCCAGGAAAGAGTGAACATTCCCGCCTCCTCGGCCGGAGGATGAGAACACCCACAAATAACCTAGGAGTGGGGGGATCTGTGAGTCCCAGGTCTCAGCCTGAACAGCACCAGGGTTAGGGAAACTGGACGGGAGGGTCCGCGTACCTGGACGTGGCAAACCGAGGCCATAGAGCTGGAGAGGATGGAGCTTGACTCAGAGCCCAGCGGAAGGTATTCAATCAGCTCCTGGGAGACCCAAAGGAGACAAAACAGCAGGTGGATTCTGGCCCTGATTACCCATAGGCACTTCCCAGAGAGGAGGCCAAAGTGCGCTGCAGACACAGCCAGCATATCCCCCCGCACACACACATCCAGCTTCCCAGTATTCAGCCCCAGGAATCCCTGTCCTCTGCTGCCCCCTCCAGCCCCACCATCTCCCCACACTGGTGCAGGGGAGGCTTCTCTTCGTCCCACGTCTGGCCCCCTCCCCCAAGGGGCTGGGCACCGGTCTCGCTCACAATGCTCTCCACAAGGGACGCTTTGGAGCTGTGCGGCCGCAGGGTGTCCTGCCCCTGCTTTTGTGCACGGAAGCACAGAGTGGGGATAGCGTGCAGGAAGCGGAGCTGCTTGGTCCTCTCCTGCACCTACTAGGAGTGGGGATGCGGGAGAGAGAGAGCCTGTTAGGTAGGGACCTCCCCACCCCACCCAAACTGGCTCCAGGGCTCAGGTCCTCCATGGGTTGGATAGGAAAAGCCCATACCACAGGGTCCTCCTGCACAGGCAGGGTTTGTAACTGGGACAGTGTCTGTGGGGAGAGGAGACCCTGTCCTGCGTGGGACAAACACCCCCTCTTGAGGGTCCCAGATAACATGGGAGAAATGCTAGGCAGAAAAGGAGAGAGGGTGACTTCTGCTGCTGCTGAGGGGAAGGACGGGGTGCAGTGGAGAGAGAAGGCTTAATGTGACCCCCTCCTCTGTAAAGAACCCCAGGGCAGAAAGGGCCTCACCCTGCCCCTCCCAGAGATGCCCTCAGCTCCATCAGTTTCAGGGCACCATGGCAGTCAGGCCACCCCCGCAACATCATGAGGGGTCCAGGAGGCTGGAGCCCCCCTAACTCCGCCGAGAATGCCCTGCACCAGGCATGGCTGTGCCACACCCACTGGTGTCAGTGGGGCTCACGTAGCTGAGGACTGACAACTTAGTGAACCAATGGCACAGGGTGTTACAAGCCCCCCCGCCCCAGTCACTCTCCCTTTCCCTTGGGTCTCCCCTCACCAGTACTGTGGGAGCCTCCAGCCTCAGGGCTCTCACACTCCTCGGAGGTGCTGCTGGCGCCTTGGGTGTAGGTGGAGCTGCTGGTGCTAGAGCAGGTGTCAAGGTTCCTCCCCCACTCTGAACTCTAGGGTACAGATGTGGGGACCTGCATGAAAACCTCCTAAGCTTACTTTCACCACCTTAGGTTAAAACTTCCCCAAGGTACAAATTAATTTTATGCTTTGTCCCTGGATCTCCACTGCCACCACCAAATTCTAACTGGGTTTACTGGGAAACGTAGTTTGGACACGTCTTTCCCCCCAAAATCCTCCCCACCCTTGCACCCCACTTCCTGGGACAGATTTGGTAAAAATCCTCACCAATTTGCATAGGTGACCACAGACCCAAACCCTTGGATCTGAGAACAATGAAAAAGCATTCAGTTTTCTTACCAGAAGACTTTTAATAGAAGTAAAGAAATCACCTCTGTAAAATCAGGATGGTAGATACCTTAGAGGGTAATTAGATTCAAAACATAGAGAATCCCTCTAGGCAAAACCTTAAGTTACAAAAAAGACACACAGACAGGAATAGTCATTCTATTCAGCACAGTTCTTTTCTCAGCCACTTAAAGAAATCATAATCTAACACATACCTAGCTAGATTACTTACTAAAGTACTAAGACTCCATTCCTGGTCTATCCCCGGCAAAAGCAGCATACAGACAGACACAGACCCTTTGTTTTTCTCCCTCCTCCCAGCTTTTGAAAGTATCTTGTCTCCTCATTGGTCATTTTGGTCAGGTGCCAGCGAGGTTACCTTTAGCTTCTTAACCCTTTACACGTGAGAGGATTTTTCCTCTGGCCAGGAGGGATTTTAAAGGGGTTGACCCTTCCCTTTATATTTATGACAGCAGGGGTCGCCCATCTCCTCCCCTAGGCAGGCTGGGGCCTCTTCAGTGGCCAGGCAGGGGGGTGGCTTCTCCTGGGCCCTGGCGCTGGGCTCCTGGATCTTCTGCTTCCTGGAGAGGAAGCCACAGAGTCCCCTTGCCAAGCTTCTGTCCCGTCCTGGCTCCCTCCTGCACAGATGCACCCTGGGCCACCTCCATTTTGCCCCAGAAGATGCCTCAGGGCCTCCTCTGGGAGCTGGTGTCTCCCTCCTCCAGAATGCCAGGCACATCCACCGCTTGGCCTGGCCACAAGCTACTTCCCCTCCAGTGGGGACAGAGGGGCTGCTCTCCTCCTGGGGAAGCTGGCAGCTGCTTCCCACTGGCTCTGGAGTGAGCTGCACAGCCTTCTTCTGCAGCATTTGCCTGAGCCTCTCCATCATCGGCCTGAGCCTCTCCATCCTGGAACTGAGTGGGGAGAAGCCATGAGTCTGGGGTCAAGGCAGGCTCTCACTAACGGGCCTGTCTGCTCTGTCCCCCTGTTCCTCCCCCCTCACTGCACGCCCCACCATGGGGCACAGGGACTACAATCTACACACGCTGGCAGCAGCTCACAGCACAGGCTGCTCCCAAAGCTCCCTCTCCCTTCTGAGGCACTGTGACACAGGGGGAGTCTCATCCGTTCAGAGCAGTGGGGTTTTCAGTCTGTTTGGACAAGCAGCTCCCTCCTCCCGCCCAGGCTACCTGCCCTCCCTGGCTAGAGAAAGACCAGAACCCGGGAAGGAGTCTGAGTTTGGCCTGGGAACTTGTCCCCAGCTAAACTTCACAAGGTCCCAATCATATGAGGCATGAGTCCCCCTCAGTTCCCACAGAGTTCAGTGCAGTAGTGGGTGGTCAGCAGCTGCTGGGGTCTGACCCCCCAGAGACTCCTACAAGGGAAGAGCTGGGAGCTCTATTGCTGGGCTGGAGATGGCTCTGGAGAACACCCTGCAAGAAACACGCTGCCCAGGCCCAGAGCAAACGGCTGCAGGGGGCTGTGTTAGCAAATCTAGTCTCACTGGGAGGAGATCCCCCCTCCTCCTCCCACCATTTCTGCCTCTCCCCAAGCAGAACGGGGAAGCCTCTGAAGAAATGCTACCTGCCACTCACTCGGTCTAGATGGTGCAGTGCTGGTTGGCAGATGCTCAGAGTTGGTCTGTTCCTGGCCCTCTTCCTCGTTTTCCCGCACCAAATTGGGCTGAAAAGGGAGCTGCACAATGCCCTGCCAGCAGGGAGACCAACAGCGGCTGTGAAAACAAAAACATGTTTTATTGCCAAACGATGGATAAACTCAGGCTAGCAGCCAGGGTCCAGAACTCTGACATACTGTGGGCAGGACACCTCCCATCTCAAGGTCTCCTAGCACCTCACACACATTCCTGAAGCCTGACAAGCCAAGGGCTGTAGGGGAGGGACTCCAACACCACTGATAGAAAACTGTGGCCTGGGCAGGGGAAGCCACTGCCTCAGGGTCACACTGGGAGTCAGTGACAGAGCCAGGGGTGGAGCCCAGGAGCCCTGTGTCAGGCCCCTACACTAACCACTAGAGGAATGTTCCTTTCCAGAGCTGGCAGTTGCAAGTAGGACCCTGTTCCCAGTCTCCCTGGCTCTGAGAGGGAGTGTGACCGGCTGGAGGGACCGAGGCAGGGGATTGGGAGTCAGGACTCCTGGCTTTCAGTGACCATTTTCCTATTGACCTATGGGACCTCGGACAAGCCATTCCCCCTCTCTGTGTTTCAGTCCCCAGCAGTAAAATGAGGATCTAATACTTACTCACTTATTGTAAAGTGCTGAGATTTACCCAGGAAAAGTCGTTCTGTAAGTGCTATGCAGCACTGGACCCTCATCGGTCAGATCCAAATTCCTAGAGTTTAGATTTGGGCTTTCAGTTCAACCCCGTACAGAGTGAGGAGCCCAGCTCTAGACCTTGGATTGAGGATCAGCCCTTCTTGGTGGGAATTGAGCTAGGAGGCTTTTCCGTCCCTCGCCAGGTGGATTAACAATAGAGGGTTTTTAAAATATGAACCGGGTTTTTCAAATTAAACTCACCATGGGTTTTTTCGTTAAAAATAAGCCTGCTTCAAATTCAATTTGAATTTGACAATCTATGTTAAGGACTAAATTTGTTATCATCTCTTAAAATAATTTCAAGAGACGAGAAAGAAATCCATCTTAAGTAGGACATGTTTACTGCCAAGTTTTAAGGAGAGTCAAACGACTGAAGCACCCGGAAGCAGAGTTCGTGGAAGTGCTAGAACAGCTTTCGACAGCAGCAGCCCTTCCTGTGAAAGTGCAGAAGGAATCGTTTCTTCCTTTCAGTTTATCCATCTCGTTCAGTTCAATGACTAGTTAATGGAATTTGAAAAGAACACTGGGAGTTGGCAAAGAAGGCAAACTTGTTTGCTTCCTTCAATCGAGGAATAAACACTGGGTGTGAGGGGATGAGATCTACCCATTGAAAAATCTGGAAGAACATGGTGACCAGAATGTATCAATTCAGTTCACTAACTACAGCTAATATTTCCTTTCTTTAAGAAATCGGGTAGTTTTAAATGCAAAACATTTTTGATGAATGTTTTTTTCTTATGCTTCTCTTTCTGGCTCGGCCACAGCATTGCTGTGTAAACACCTCTTGCTCTTTCCCTCAGTTTCACCACCTCTGTTTGGGATAGAGACACTTCTCTAACTCCTAGCAGAAGTGCGATTTGAGTAGGTCATGAGTGTTAGACACCTTTGAGCTCCAAAGGACAATGGGTGATTTGTCAAGAATCCCTGATGATTTCCTGCTTCTCCCCCATCCAGAGCCAATATCACATCTTTGGGTTTTGAAATTCTCAGCACCCCTCAGTCTCCTGCTGCCTTCAGTTGTTCCTCAGATTTAGAGGCTTGGATGCTAGCAGGACTGGAATTTGTTCCTGGGTTCCTGTCTGTGTCTAGTCAATGAGGGTCTCAGTCTGGTCTCCTAAATTCAGAATCCCAGAAGTAGACATCTGGGTGGATTGATTTAAATCATTGATTTTAATCATGTTTTGCATTTGTACTTTTTAGTTATTTTCCTCATGATAGGTTGATTCTCATTAATTGAGAATCATTCAAAAATGTTGGTTTCAGAGTAACCGCCGTGTTAGTCTGTCTTTGCAAAAAGAAAAGGAGTACTTGTGGCACCTTAGAGACTAACCAATTTATTTGAGCATGAGCTTTCGTGAGCTACAGCTCACTTCATCGGATGCATACCGTGGAAACTGCAGTAGACATCATATACACACAGAGACCATGAAACAATACCCCCTCCCACCCCACTGTCCTGCTGGTAATAGCTTATCTAAAGTGATCATCAAGTTGGGCCACTTCCAGCACAAATCCAGGTTTTCTCACCCTCCGCCCCCCCCCACACAAACTCACTCTCCTGCTGGTAATAGCCCATCCAAAGTGACCACTCTCCTGAAGGTCGAAACAGCAGACTGGACTTCTATATAGAGTGCTTCCGCCGACGTGCACGGGCTGAAATTGTGGAAAAGCAGCATCACTTGCCCCATAACCTGAGCCGTGCGGAATACAATGCCATCCACAGCCTCAGAAACAACTCTGACATCAAAATCAAAAAGGCTGACAAAGGAGGTGCTGTTGTCATCATGAATAGATCGGAATATGAACAAGAGGCTGCTCGGCAGCTCTCCAACACCACTTTCTACAAGCCATTACCCTATGATCCCACTGAGAGTTACCAAAAGCAACTACAGCATTTGCTCAAGAAACTTCCTGAAAAAGCACAAGATCAAATCCGCACAGACACACCCCTGGAACCCCGACCTGGGATATTCTATCTACTACCCAAGATCCATAAACCTGGAAATCCTGGGCGCCCCATCATCTCAGGTATTGTCACCCTGACAGCAGGATTGTCTGGCTATGTAGACTTCCTCCTCAGGCCCTACGTTACCAGCACTCCCAGCTACCTTCGAGACACCACTGACTTCCTGAGGAAACTTCAATCCATCGGTGATCTTCCTGATAACACCATCCTGGCCACTATGGATGAAGAAGCCCTCTACACCAACATTCCACACAAAGATGGACTACAAGCCGTCAAGAACACTATCCCCGATAATGTCACGGCTAACCTGGTGGCTGAACTTTGTGACTTTGTCCTTACCATAACTCTTTTACATTTGGGGACAATGTATACCTTCAGATCAGCGGCACTGCTATGGGTACTCGCATGGCCCCACAGTATGCCAACATTTTTATGGCTGATTTAGAACAACGCTTCCTCAGCTCTTGTCCCCTAAAGCCCCGACTCTACTTGCGCTATATTGATGACATCTTCATCATCTGGACCCATGGAAAAGAAGCCCTTGAGGAATTCCACCATGATTACAACAATTTCCATCCCACCATCAACCTCAGCCTGGTCCAGTCCACACAAGAGATCCACTTTCTGGACACTACAGTGCTAATAAACAATGGTCACATAAACACCACCCTATACCGGAAACCTACTGACCGCTATTCCTACCTACATGCCTCCAGCTTTCCCCCTGACCACACCACACGATCCATCGTCTACAGCCAAATTCTGCGATACAACCACATTTGCTCCAACCCCTCAGACAGAGACAAACACCTACAAGATCTCTATCAAGCTTTCTTACAACTACAATACCCACCTGCGGAAGTGAAGAAACAGATTGATAGAGCCAGAAGAGTTCCCAGAAGTTACCTACTACAGGACAGGCCTAACAAAGAAAATAACAGAATGCCACTAGCCGTCACCTTCAGCCCCCAACTAAAACCCCTCCAACGCATTATTAAGGATCTACAACCTATCCTGAAGGATGACCCAACACTCTCACAAATCTTGGGAGACAGGGCAGTTCTTGCCTACAGACAGCCCTGCAACCTGAAGCAAATACTCACCAACAACCACATACCACACAACAGAACCACTATCCCAGGAACCTATCCTTGCAACAAAGCCCGTTGCCAACTGTGCCCACATATCTATTCAGGGGACACCATCACAGGGCCTAATAACATCAGCCACACTATCAGAGGCTCGTTCACCTGCACATCCACCAATGTGATATATGCCATCATGTGCCAGCAATGCCCCTCTGCCATTTACATTGGTCAAACTGGATAATCTCTACGTAAAAGAATAAATGGACACAAATCAGATGTCAAGAATTATAACATTCATTAACCAGTCGGAGAACACTTCAATCTCTCTGGTCACGCAATCACCGACATGAAGGTCACTATCTTACAACAAAAAAACTTCAAATCCAGACTCCAGCGAGAAACTGCTGAATTGGAATTCATTTGCAAATTGGATACTATTAATTTAGGCTTAAATATAGACTAGGAGTGGCTGAGTCATTATGCAAGGTAGCCTATTTCCCCTTGCTTTTTCCTACCCCCCCCCCCCCCCGACGTTCTGGTTAAACTTGGATTTAAACTTGGAGAGTGGTCAGTTTGGATGAGCTATTGCCAGCAGGAGAGTGAGTTTATGTGTGTGTGTGTGTGTGTGTTCCCGGGGGGCGGGGAGGGGTGAGAAAGCCTGGATCTGTGCTGGAAATGACCCACCTTGATTACCATGCACATTGCAGGGAGAGTGGTCACTTTGGATGAGCTATTACCAGCAGGAGAGTGAGTTTGTGTGTGTATGGGGGTGGGGGGGTGAGAAAACCTGGATTTACGCTGTAAATGGCCCACCTTGATTATCATGCACATTGTAGGGAGAGTGGTCACTTTGGATAAGCTATTACCAGCAGGAGATTGAGTTTGTGTGTGTGGTTTTTGGAGGCGGGTGAGGGGGTGAGAGAACCTGGATTTGTGCAGGAAATGGCCCACCTTGATTATCATACACATTGTGAAGAGAGTGGTCACTTTGGATGGGCTATTACCAGCTGGAGAGTAAGTTTGTGGGGGAGGGGGGGTGGAGGGTGAGAAAACCTCGATTTGTGCTGGAAATGGCCCAACTTGATGATCACTTTAGATAAGCTATTACCAGCAGGACAGTGGGGTGGGAGGGGGTATTGTTTCATGGTCTCTGTGTGTATATAACGTCTACTGCACTTTCCACGGTATGCATCCGATGAAGTGAGCTGTAGCTCACGAAAGCTCATGCTCAAATAAATTGGTTAGTCTCGAAGGTGCCACAAGTACTCCTTTTCTTTTTTTAAAAAATGTTGATTTGCAACTAAATATAGTCTTTACACTAAATTTGGTGCTTTTTCTTTTGCTAACCATGATGGTAAAGTATATCTATGTACATTTATGTAAGCAGTTATGTGGCTTAATTTACATTTCTTGTGTCTAATTTTTACATTTTAATTATGTTGGAAAATGGCAAACAATGCATTTATTTCCAAGACTATGATGGATTTTTTACTTATGATTTGTCCACGCACTATTTCGATGAAAATTAAAATGCACTTAAAAATGCACAAAAACAGCATTTTCAATTGGCTTATTAATTGAACAAAACTACCTTAAATGTGCTGGATACATAAGAACAAAAAAATTTACTGAAACATATTTTTCATTTAAAACTAACTGATTTTAGGAAGTATCTGCAGTTAATGAAATGAACTGATTGTATCTGGTCTTCGTGTCTCTCAGATTTTAGAACGAATAGGTCTGACCCCCTCACGTCTAGTTTTTATTTATAGACTGGAAGAGGAAAACAAGCTTTCCTTCTTTTTCCACTCCCAGTCAGTTTCTGAAATTGGAATGAAATTGTTATTGAACTGAACTAGCTGAATCAACTTAAATTAAAAAAATATTCTTTCTGTGCCTGCAGAAGAGGCTACTGCTGTCAAAAGCTGGTTTACCATTTCAATAAACCAAATAAACCATTTCCAGCCAAAGACTGTCATCAGTTCAGTGGTTTGATTACCATTAAAACTTGGCAGCAACCATGGACTTGTAAATATTTATTACTTAATTTAAATGACTTTACTAAGCTATTGCAAGTTTAGGCATTAACATGGGTTGTCATAATTTCAAATTTAATCTCCAATAGATTTGCTTTTCAAAAAATAAACCTGTTTTTAATTTAAATAAAAAGAATCCAATTTAACTTTTAAAAAATCCCTTTTTGGGTTTCTTGGTTTTGAAACAAGCATTGATTTTTATTCATCTTGATTTTAGGAGAACTACTACATTCATGAGAATCATAAACTGCTCATATGCCATTGAAGGAGAGAAGGCAGCAAAAGTCATCATATCAATAATTTGTTATGAATTATTGACTCAGTCTTAAAAGAGACTAACTAGAGGGTTGGACACTTGTTTGTTTATGTAGGGCCAGTTTCTACCTCTGAACCAGTAGCAATTGCACTGGATAATGCTGTAAAACCTACATTTTATTGTCAAATCGTCTAAGCCATTCCTCTTCTGCTCTTCTTGGTTTATAAGTTTCAGATCAACAAAATCTTCCCCTTGACAGTCAGTCACTGCCCATGTGGCTCTGCAGGCAGAGTAGCCTGAGCAGTAACATTGTGACATCCAAGGTAATTCAGCCACCCATCACTCACTCACTCCAATAACCTTGACCTTAAATCCTAACCCTACGGCCTCTGCCTTGGTCATCTCTCCTATTGAAACCTGCAGGATCATTTGCTGATTCCTTTTAACCAATGGGGTTTAATGATGCAAATCATCTGCACAGGATTAGCATTGACTGGCTAAGTTAACTCTGATGTCACAATGTGCCTCTACCTGCAGCACCAACTAAATGGGCACAGTGTGGAAATCAAGCTTTCCTGGTGGTAGTGGTTTCCAGTTGTCACTAAAATCAGCAAAAAGAAAATCAAGTGACTTCAAGTGAGCTCTAGCTCATGAAAGCTTATGCTCAGATAAATTGGTTAGTCTCTAAGGTGTCACAAGTCCTCCTTTTCTTTTTGCGGATACAGACTAACACGGCTGCTACTCTGAAATAAAATCAACAAGGTTCTTTCCACCAATGCCTAGAAATTCCCTGAAATTTTGGAATCAATAGGACGTAGTCTTCAAAAATTACCGCATTACAGACTGACAAAGAAATGCCATTGAATTGTGCTTTAGACCTCACTGCTCTCAGCCAACAATGACTTGAATCTCCTCCCTTTTAACTCAGTAATAATCCCCAGCTCACCCAATCAGCATGGAGACTCTCAGGGACTGGAGGCTGAGCATTCTCAACAGATGGCCAAAAGAAAGCACTAGTCATGACAGGAGATCACTCTGGTGGAGATCTCTGTCAGTGCACTATTCCACCCCACCTCTTTGTGAGGGCCTCCTACAATGACAGCTGGAGAACAGCCCCACCTGCCTCAGGAAGAAGAGCAGCAGAGAGAAATGGAACAAGAGAAGAGAAAAGAAAAGACATGAGGAAGGGCGGAAAAGAGAAGAAAAAAATGGACAAATTCCAAACGCCTCAGTGAGTCATAGATTTCAAGGTCAGAAAGATCCACTCTGACCATTTAGTCTGTATAACATGGGCCATAGAACTTCCCTTAAAATAATTCCTGTTTGAATTAGAGCGCATATTGTAGAAAAACAGCTAATCTTGATTTTAAAAACGCTAGTTGTGGAGGATCCATCACAATCCTGGATTAATTACTTCAAACGCTGATTGTTAAAAATGTTTGCCTTATTTCCAGTCTGAATTTGTCTAGCTTCAACGCGCAGCCATTGGATCTTGTTATACCTATTTCTGCTCAAATGAAGAGCCCATTAGCAAATAGTTGTTCCCTTATGCTCATCTTTTAACCCTCTCTTTGTTAAGCTAAATAGATTGAGCTCCTTGAACCTATCTTTATAAGGCATGTTTTCTAATCCTTTAATCTTTCTTGTGGCTCTTCTCTGAACCCTCTCAAATTAATCAGCATCTGTCTCAAATTGTGGACACCAGAACTGGACACAATATTCCAGTAGTGGTCGCACCAGTGCCCAGTACAGAGATACAGAACCTCTCTACTTCTACCGGAGATTCCGCTATGGATGGGTCCCAGGGTCGCATTTGCCCTTTTGGCCAAAGTGTCTCAGTGGAAGCTCATGGTCAGTTGATCATCCACCATGAGCCCAAGTCTTTTTCAGGGTTACTATTTCCCATGATAGAGTGCCCCCAGGACAGAGTCCTCCTCTTGTACATATAGCCTATATTTTTTGTTCCAAAAGGGAAACTTTACATTTGGACATATGAAAATATATGTTATTTTTTTGTGCTCCGGTAACTCAGCAAGCAAGATGGCTTCATATGAGTGACATGTCCTCTTCATTATTTACCACTCCCCCGATCTTTCTGTCATCGGCAGATTTTACAGTGATGATTGTATATTTGCTTCCAAGTCACTGATCAAAATTTTAGGTAGTGTACATCCAAGAACCAATCCCTGCAAGACCCTACTAGAAAGACACTCGCTCGATAATGATTCCTTATTTAAAAGGACATTTTGAGACCTATTAGGTAGCCCGTTACTAGGGGGCGGAGTCCGAGTTGGGACATTTTTCTGACAACTTTACTTGTGTTTTCCGAACCTAGAACTCATCTGGCAACGTATGGATCAGGCTGAATTGGTTCCAACCCTCACTGAGAATCTTAACTTCTACACAGGGGATATCTGCTTTCTGCAAAATCAACACTGAAAGGAGAAGCACTTCCAAAGAAGCTCCTCCTTAGCACTCAGGTGCGTGAACAGAAATCCTCTCTTAGTCCTCTAGGAGAGACTACAAGAAGGAGGCTTGCTGCAGCAAGTCTACAGGGGTCTCCCAGGTTCCCCCTGCCCTGCATCCCTGTCCTGCCTGGCTGATGTCAAGGGAGCTCTGTGAGGTCACAGCCTCCTCACCACCTCTGCCCAATAGGCTGAGTTCCTGCCAAAGCCCTTGTGAAGTCACTGCCACACCCACCTCTCCCTTGCAGGGCTGATGTCTGCCCCTGGACAGCCCAGTAGGATGTTTGAGCTGCTCCCCAGATCACCCCACATGCTCATTATTGATTCTGGGGAGCAAATAGGCTACCCAGAGTCTGTTCCTCACCCCACACTGAGTTTTTCAAAGATTCATAGATTTTCTTTTAGGCCATTAGATCTCCTAATGAGGCCTCTATTTCACAAACCATGAAATTTCACACCCTACCCCCATATTAAGCCCAATAGCTTGTGTTTCACTGAAACACACCTTCCAAAAAGGCAGCCAAGTGTGATGTGAGGCCATCAGGAAACAGAGAATCCACCTCTTCCCTAGGCAATTTCTTCCACTCATTAATCTCCCTCACTCCTAGATTAGGACTGGGCATTTGCTGTATTCAAATGTGTTGTTTGAATGGGCTGACTTGTCCTCATCATTATTTACCACGACACCAATCTTTGTGCCACCTGCAGATGTTACCGGCTGTGATGTGATATTGACTTCCAGATCGTTGGTGTAAATGCTGAAGACAGTTAGTGGCTGAGAGTCTGTTCACCCCCTGCCGTCCCCCAGGCACCACACACCCACTCCACCCTGTAGTACAGGAAAAGGGCATCCAGCCCTACTCTCATATGGTTTCAAAAACATGCTTCGCAGCAGTTTCAACCATGGGGTTATGAACCACGCATGGGGGTCCCCTGGTAACAAACACACTTCACATCTAGCGTGTCAACAGGCTGCAGTTCTATGCATCTGAGTTTCCCGCCTTCTAAACTGGTATGATAAACCCACCTTGATGATCTTCATTTAAAATTGGGGAGACTGTATGGCACAGGGAAATGAAGTGACTTGCTTGTGGTCACACAGTGATTGAATGGAAAAGCCTGGATGAGAACAATGTATTTGTTCTGGTTCCCAGACCAGGCCCTGGTCCCTTGTGTTCCTTGCCTCTCTGGTGTAAAATTCAGGAAGCATCTTACTGGATGCTTTTCCTTCTTCTCCATTTCGCTTCGCTCCACATCCCCAGCGAGGAAGGATTTTTTGTTACCCAGCTGGCTCTAACATATGTGGTTATTGTCACAGACTGAGTCCCCCTGGTGGACACTTATCAGACTGCACCAATCGGACCCAACCTCTGGACCCACCTCTGTGGATCTTTTCGGGGGGTGGGGGTTGGGGAGGGTTTGCTGATTGTTCCATCGGGAGGAAGTCCTGTTGGGAGGGCAGGGGAGCAGAGAGATGGGGGAGAAAGCGATAGGGTGTGCGTCTGGAGGTCCAGACAGAAGGGCTGCAGCAAGCAGGCCCTCACAGATTGAAGTAGCGGAGAACCTGCCTGAAGCCTGGGAGGGACAGAGCTGGGGATCAGGGACACCCCAGGACAGGAGCCAGGAGGAGCACTGCGCTAGGGTGGATTTGCATGAGAAGGGCAAATCGGAGCTGGATCAAGTATCAGGGCTGCCCAGGGCTGTATGGGGCTGTGAGTACTGGGGCTTGTGACTTTGCATTGGGAATCAGGAGGGAGGCTGTTAGCTAGTTAAGTGGGGAGGTTGTCACATGTCGCTCTGTGTGGCTTTGCAGAG
This sequence comes from Caretta caretta, assembly GCF_965140235.1. NCBI lineage: Eukaryota > Metazoa > Chordata > Testudines > Cheloniidae > Caretta > Caretta caretta. The sequence goes on from NC_134207.1 coordinate 137,084,049, forward strand.
AGCAGCAGAAGACGACACTGGAGGGGTTTTTTGGGAAACTTTACTGGCACCAAAGACGACCAGGAGCACCCAAGACTTACCACTGGACAGGAACTTTGCCCAGGACTCCTGAACTCTGTGTGCAGACACATTGCTCGGTGTCAGCCCTTTCAGAGTGTGGTACCACTGGGCCTGTAGGGCCTTGTGTTGAATGTAACCCTGTTTTACTGCTTCCCCTATCTTTGCCCCTGTTGTTTTTCTCCTCTGTAAATATCTGTTTCCCTTTCCTGTAGGCATTGTACTCTTCCAATGTGTGTGTGTGCTCACTCTATTGGAAGAGAAGGTTAAAGGACTAGGGAGGCAAGTATCAACCCTGTGCTGCATCAGAGAACATGAAGGTTTTCTGGATAGAAGTCTGTTTGGTGCTTGAAGCACAATATGCTGAAGAATCAAAGAGTGCAGTGCAGAACGGGGGAGAATATTGGCAGCATGTGACCTCCAGAAGAAGAAAGAGGAGAACCTATGTACCCCCAATGCAGATAGAGGTGCAAAACCGTTTTCAGGCTCTCTGCACAGCAAATGCAAAAAAGCAAATGCAATATGGGTTGCATAAAGAGAGGTATACCATGCAAGTCATAGGAGATGATGGTACTGCTCTACTCAGCGCTGGTTAGGGCTCAGCTGGAGTACTGTGTCCAATTTTGGTCACTGCTGTATGAAAAGGATGTAGAGAAACTGGAAAGGATCCAGAGGCGAGTGACAAAAATGATCAAAGGTGTGGAATGTATGTCATATGAGCAAAGGCTGGATGAATTGGCATGTTTAGATTGGAAAAGAGGGAAATGATAGCAATCTTCAAAAACTTGAAAGGCTTTCATAAGGAAGATAGAGAAAAATTGTTCTCTTGCCACAGAGGGCAGGACAAGAGGCAATGGGTTCAAACTATAGCATAGCGGATTTAGATTAAATCTCCAGAAATACTTCATAACCAAGATTTTACCAATGATGATTGTATATTTGCTTCCAAATCACTGATCATAATGTTAAATAGCATTAGCGCCAAGAACCAATACCTGCAGGATCCAGAATAGGTAGCCCGTTACTAAGGGGAAGAATCCTAGGCGGGACATTTTTCTGCCCATTTACCTTTTGTTTTCCGAGCCTAGAGCTTGGCTGGCAATGCATGGAGAAGACTGAAGAAGTTCCAACTCTCACTGAGAATCTTACCTTCTACACAGGAGATTTCTGCTTTCTCCAAAATCAACACAGGAAGGTGAAAACTCCCAAAGAAGCTCCTTCTTAGCACTCAGGTGCGTGAACACAAATCCTCTCTTGGTCCTCAAGGAGAGACCGTGAGAAGGAGGATTGCTTCAGCAAGGCTTCAGGGTTCTCCGAGGTTCCCCCTGACCTGCACCGCTGTACTGCATGTCTGATGTCAAGGGAGCTCTGTGAGGTCACAGCCTCCTCACCACCTCTGCCCAATAGGCTGAATTCCTGCCACAGGCCCTTGTGAAGTCACTGCCACACTCACCTCCCCTTTGCAGGGCTGATGTCTGCTCCTGGACAGCCAGGTTGGATGTTTGAGCTGCTCCCCCGATCACCCCACTTGCTCACTCTTGATTCTGGGGAACAAGCAGGCTTTCCAGTAAAACAGCAGAATCTGTTCCTCATCCCTCACTGAGTTTTTCATAGATTTGTAGGCCATTAGATCTCCTAATCCAGCCTCTATTTCACAAGTCATGACATTTCAGACACTTACCCCATATTAAGCTCAATTCCTTGTGTTTCACTGAAACCCAGCTTCCAGAAAGACAACCAGTTGTGATGTGAGGCCATCAGGAAACAGAGACTCCACCTCTTCCCTTGGTTATTTGTTCCATTGGTTTGTCTCCGTCACTGTCAAAAATTCTTGCCTCACTTCTAATTTGAATTTCTCTGGCTTCAGCTGACAGCCGTTGCTTCTTGTTGTGCCTTTCTTGACTAGATTGAAGAGCATTTTGGTACTCATTATTTTCTCCCCATGAAAGGAGTTCTATACCGAAATAAAGTCATCTCTCAACCTACTTCTATAGCTAGGCCCCTACCAATTATAAAGGACAGTGAAATTAGCCCTGCCCTGTGAAATCCCATCTTCCCGTGCTGGCTTGGAGCATCCCGCTAGTCCGCTGGGCTGGGGACAGGACAAGATTTTCCCCTGCACAATTGCACTTGGTGGGGCTATCCTCACCTGTAGACGCAGCGCATTAGTGAGGTTGGTACACCCTCAGATCTGTGCTGCAGCAGCCCCAGAGTTGGGCTCAGGGCTTTGGCCCTGGCAGCTTCTGCCCAGGCTTGGGGATTCTGCCCCCACCCCCACCTGCCCCTGTTCCGGCCAGGGCTCTGGGTGCCCAGGGTCAGGGCTTCTGGCCCCTGAGGCTGCAGCCAGGGTTTGGGGCACCCAGACTCATGTCTTGAGCTCCCGAAAACTCCAGCCAGGTGCCCGGGCTTGGGGCTTCTGCCTCCCCCCTACACACACACACTCCTGCCAGGGATCTGGGCACCTGGGCTCAGGGCTTCTGCCCGGCAGCTGCAGTGGCCGCTCGAGGCTTCAGCCCCCACGGCTGGAGCCAGAACTTGAGGCACTCAGGCTCAGGGCTTCTGCTCCGCAGCTGCAGCAGGGACTGGGGTGCCAGGCTTCAGGCTTCCATCCTCCAATTCTCTCCTGCCAGGGCTCTGGCTGCCCTGGCTCGGGGCTTACTCCCCCTGTGGCTCCTGCTGGGGCTCAGGTGCCTATTTTTCTGGGGCCCCCAAAATTGGCCGGGGCCCCTGCATTAATCTGCCAGGGAACCAGTAGCTAGGAGCCCCAGCTGAGGTGCTCCCACCAGCTGGGACCCACCTCCACATCCGGGAGCCTCCTCTCGCTTCAGGAAGGTTAGTGGCTGCTGCCTTCAGAGTCCAGCACTGAAGGCAGCACAGAAGTGAGGGGGGAAATGCTGCGACACCTCCCCCAAACAACTTTTGACCTCCCCGCATTATCCCATTTTGGGTCAGGACTCCCATGGTTTCAGCACTGTGAAATTTCAGATGTAAACATCTGAAATGGTGAAATTGACTAATTTAAAACCCCTCTGCCCGTGAAATTGACCAAAATGGTGCGTGAATTTGGTAGGACCCTACTTATTATGGATGCCCTAGCAGCTTTGCACTCCCAGTTCACCTGAAAGACCATTGACAATTCATGCTACATGAGAAATTTCCTAGAATAAACTACCAGGATTGGGAAAAAATGAAGGAAATCAACCAAAGCCTAAGCTAGGATGGAGAGCATTCATCCAAGCAGTGTTTCAACCCCTCCACTCCCACCTGTCTGCCTGCCGTGAAATGGGGGGATACAGAGGGGCATGGATTTCTGTTTGTGAACTTTCTAAAGACTAGGAGTACTTGTGGCACCTTAGAGACGAACACATTTATTTAGTCTCTAAGGTACCACAAGTCATCCTTTTCTTTTTGCAAATACAGACCAACACGGCTGCTACTCTGAAACCTTTCTAAAGACTGTAGGGTTCAGCACCAACCATACAGCCCAGACTCTGAATTCTTGAAAAAACATCCATTTTGGATTGTGCACAGCAGAGGCTGCTTGAAGGGGAGGGGAAGGTGGAGGAGGGAGGGTGAGGGGACAGGCTGGGCAAATGGCATGGCGTCTGCACTATATCACAGACACACACACACAACGATGCATGGAATATTATCCAGGACAGTAAATTATTTGGCCTGAGTCCTGAGTTTTGAAAGTACAATTTATCCAGGAAAAAAATCGGGGTTGGGGGAGGAGAGTTGCAGTTACCAGCCTGGACTTCCAGTCTCTGGTCAGGCGCATCCCCCTCTTTAGGGTTTTCACCGGTGTCTTCTCCAAACTGCTCCTTCTGATATAATTCGATGACCACGTCCTGGCCTTCAGGGTCATTTGCAGGATCTTCATTGTTCCCAGCTGCAGCACCCCCCTCCTTATCCTGTCTGATAATGAGCCCGCTATGGTTCAGCAAAATGGCACGTGCCATGATAGGCCCTCTGCTGAGAGCCCTCAATGTAGGGATAATACTCCCTTTTTTTTTTTTTAATAAGTTCTTTCCCTTGTTTCCTATGAGTTGCCCTGTGTAACCGTTTGTTGTCCTATGATATCTATTCTGCCTAGTAACAGAGCGAGAGAGAGACCCCACCCTTTTTGGTGCCACGTGCCACGCAGGAAGTGTGCTGTGTGCAGAAAGTCAGTTGGCTGTCAATGGACTGGCACTTGGCTGACAGTTTGTTGCTCGCGGCTCAGGGACAGCTTGGGCGGAGCAATCAAGGTGCTGCTGTCAATTCCACCACTTCAGAGGCAGAGGAGGTCCTTGAATTGTCCTTACCCACGCACACTGCCCGTTATAGCGGCAGCATACCGCACTCACTCTGCCCAGCGGCGGTAATTTGCTCAACCTCTTGAAGATAAGCGGAAGAGGAGGAGAGAGACGTATCTTGTGAAGGGATCTTACCTTTCCCCCCCACTCTTCTCTTTCTCTCCTCTTTTATTCCTGCCACTATCATTTGCTTGTTAGGGAATTGGCAACTGCCAAACTTATTATCTTTGTTATTAAGGTGTTATTAAGGCCTCTGCAAATGCCGCAAATGTGGCCACGCCAGTGCGCTTGCAGCTATCAGTGTGGACAGGCTGCAGCGCTTTCCCTACTGCGCTTTACGAAGGTGGGTTTAACTCACAGCGCTCTACATCTGCAAGTGTAGCCATGCCCTAAGAGTAAAGTGTCTATGTTTAAGAAGTTACTTTGCAAATCCTGTGGTTCCTCCCTTTAACTGCTCTGTGGTCCCTGAGGGGCTAAACTGGAAAGAGAAGTAAACAGAGATGAAGGGGGAATCTGGGAAAATGTGGAAAGTGCCTGGAGAGCCTTGGGATGTCCCAGCACTGGCTTTAGTTGCAGTCTCAAAGACAAACAGTCCCAGTTGTCCTCCTCCCATCTCCTCATCTGGTCTGTCTCTCTCCAGCATCCTGGCCTCCTGTACCAATCTAACTCCCCAGGCTCCTCATCCATTCGCAATCTCCAGCCCCAGGTCCTGCTTTCAATCTCTTTGCCCAGCCAGTCCCAGTTCTCCAGAATCCCAGCTCTTCATCAGATCCATCTGCCATTCCCCCTCACCTTCTTTCTGCTCATGGTATATGGAGGTACGAATGACATAGGGAAGGATAGGAGAGAGGTCTTGGAGGCCAAATTTAGGTTGCTGGGGAAGAGATTGAAGTCCAGGACCTCCATGATAGCTTTCTCTGAAATGCTATCAGTTCCACACGCAGGGCCAGCTAGACAGGCAGAACTGCAGGTTCTCAATGCATGGGTGAGACAATGATGTAGGGAGGAGAAGTTTAGATTTATTAGGAACTGAGGAATCTTTTGGGAAAGGGGGAGCCTAAACAGGAAGGATGGGCTCCGCCTAAACCAAAGTGGAACCACATTGCTGGCACTTAAAATTAAAAACGTTGTAGAGTAGTTTTTAAACTAAGGGCTGGGGGAAAGCTGACATATGTGGAGGAGCATGTGGTTAGAACAGAGACATCTCTTAGGGGAGGATCTATTAATGGAGATTCTTTGTGTTCTAGTAAGGAGGAGAGGATGGACGATAAAATACTGCTAGGATTGGATGAGAAACAATCAAATGAAAAAGAGTCCCATTCATTTACATCACAAAATGGCAGACAGCTGAAAAGTAACAATTTTAAGTGCTTATATACAAATGGTAGAAGTCTAAATAATAAGACTGCTGAACTAGGGTGCCTCATCTTAAATGAGGATATTGATACAGTAGACATCACAGAAACTTGGTGGAATGAGGATAATCAATGGGACACAGTAATACCAGGCTACAAAATATATCGGAAGGACAGAACAGGCCGTGCTGGTGGGGGAGTGGCACTATATGTGAAAATAAAAATAGAATCAAATGAAGTAAAAAGCTTAAATGAACCAAACTGTGCCATACAATCTCTATGGAAAGTTATTCTATGCTTGAACAATAAGAATATAGCGGTGGGGATATACTACAGACCACCTAACCGGGATGGTGATAGTGACCGTGAAATGCTCAGGGAGATTAGAAAGGCTACAAAAATAAAAAACTCAATAATAATGGGGCATTTCAACTATACTGACGGGATACATGTCACCGCAGGACTGGATGCAGAGAGAGTTTCTTGACACCTTAAATGACTGCTTCTTGGAGCAGCTGGTCTTGGAACCCACAAAAAGAGAGGCAATTCTTGATTTAGTCCTAAGTGGAGCACAGGATCTGGTCCAAGAGGTGAATATAGCTGAACCGCTTGGTAATAGTGGCCATAATATAATTAGATTTAACATCCTCGTTGCAGGGAAAACACCTCAGCAGCCCAACAGAATAGCACTTAATTTTGGAAAGAGGAACTTCACAAAAATGAGGAAGTTAGTTAAACAGAAATTAAAAGGTACAGTGCCAAAAGTGAAATCCCTGCAAGCTGCATGGAAACTTTTTAAAACCCCATAATAGAGGCTCAACTTAAACGTATACTCCAAATTAAAAAACATAGTAAGAGAACCAAAAACATGCCACCGTGGCTAAACAACAAAGTAAAAGAAGCAGCGAGAGGCAAAAAGGCACCCTTTAAAAAGTGGAAGTTAAATCCTAGGGAGGAAAATAGAAAGGAGCATAAACTCTGGCAAATGAAGTGTAACACTATAATGAGGAAGGCCAAGAAAGAATTTGAAGAACAGCTAGCCAAAGACTCAAAAAGTAACAGCATTTTTTTTTAAAGTACATCAGAAGCAGGAAGTCTGCTAAACCACTAATGGGGCCATGGACAATCGAGATGCAAAAGGAGCACTCAAGGACCATAAGGCCATTGCAGAGAAATGAAATTAATTCTTTGTATCGGTCTTCATGGCTAAGGATGTGCGGGAGATTCCCAAATCTGAGCCATTCTTTATGGTGACATATCTGAGGAACTCTCCCAGATTGAGATGTCATTAGAGGAGGTTTTGGAACAAATTGATAAATTATACTGTAATAAGTCACCAGGACCAGATGTTATTCACCCAAGAGTTCTGAAGGAACTCAAATGTGAAATTACAGAACTGCTAACTGTGGGAGATTAAATCAGCTGCTGTACCAGATGACTGGAGGATAGCTAATGTGATGCCAATTTTTAAAAAAGCTCCACAGGTGATCCTGGCAATTACAGGTTGGGAAGCCAAACTTCAGTACCAGGCAAACTGGTTGAAACTATCGTAAAGAACAGAATTATCAGATACATAAATGAACATGATTTGTTGGGGAAGAATCAACATGTTTTTTGTAAAGGGAAATCATGCCTCACCAGTGTACTAGTATTCTCTGAGAGGGTCAACAAGCATGTGGACCACGATCCAGTGGATATAGCGTACTTAGATTTTCAGAAAGTCTTGGACAAGGACCCTCACCAAAGGCTCTTAAACAAAGTTAGCTGTTATGGGATAAGAGGGAAGGTCCTTTCATGGATCGGTAATTGGTAAAAAGATAGGAAACAAAGGATAGGAATAAATGGTCGGTTTTCAGAACGGAGAGAGGTAAATAGCGGTGTCCCCCAGGGGTCTGTTCTGGGACCAGTCCTATTCAACATATTCGTAAATGATCTGGAAAAAAAGGGTAAACAGTGAGGTGGCAAAATTCGCAGATAATACAAAACTACTCAAGAAAGTTAAGTCCAAAGCAGACTGTGAAGAGCAACAAAGCGATCTCACAAAACTCGGTGACGGGGCTACAAAAATGGCAGATGAAATTCAGTGTTGATAAATGCAAAGTAATGCACTTTAGAAAACATAATCCCAACTATACATATAAAATAATGGGGTCTGAATTAGCTGTTACCACTCAAGAGAGAGATCTTGGAGTCATTGTGGATAGTTCTCTGAAAACATCCACTCAATGTTCAGCGGCAGTCAAAAAAGAGAACAGAATGTTGGGAACCATTAAGAAGTGGCTAGATAATAAGACAGAAAATAACATATTGCCTCTATATAAATCTATGTTACACTCACATCTTGAATACTGCGTGCAGATGTGGTTACCCCATCTCAAAAAATATATATTGGAATTGGAAAAGGCACAGAAAAGTGCAATAACAATGATTAAGGGTATGCAAGAGCTTCCATAAGGAGCAATTAATAAGACTGGGACTTTTCAGCTGTGAAAATAGACGACTAAGGGGGGCTATGATAGAGGTCTATAAAATCATGACTGGTGTTGAGTAAGTAAATAAGGAAGTGTAATTTACTCTTTCTCATAACACGAGAACTAGGGGTCACCGCCTGAAATTAAAAGGCAGCAGGTTTAAAACAAACAAAAGGAAGTATTTCTTCACACCATGCACAGTCAACCTGTGGAACTCTTTGCCAGAGGATGTTATGAAGGTCAAGACGATAACAGGGTTCAAAAAAGGACTAGATAAATTCATGGAGGATAGGTCTACCAATGGCTATTAGCCAGGATTGGCAGGGATGGTGTCCCTAGTCTCTGTTTGCCAGAAGCTGGAAATGGGCAGCAGAGGATGGTGCTCACTCAGGTCTACTCTCCGCCCTCCCCTCAACTCCAAATGCCAGTTTTTTTCACCTCCTGCCAGCTTCCAGCATCCCTTAGGCTTTTTCTCCCAACCTACTCACCCCTGTCCCCTAGTCTCTGCATTTGAATCTAGTACTTCCTTGTCTGGGCCCAGTGGGATGGGGGAGGTGGGTAATTGAGAGCACAGGAGAGACAGGCTCTCTGCTCTCAGTTCAGGTATCTGGACCCAGCACAGACCGCAGCAGCTGAGAGCTGCAATTGTAGGGAAAGTCCTGCTCAGCCCCAGGCTGGAGCATGCCAGTGCAGACACAATTGCCAGGGGGAATGGAGCTGCTAACCTCAAAGAAGCCTCTATTGGGTCTGTGTGAACTCTGACTTTTCAAAGACTTCTCATTTGGTCAATTTAGGTAGATATTTGGAGACAACAAAAGCCGCATCCCTGGCACAAAGGCCACCTCCTTGGGAAATTTCAAGTCCCTGCTCCAAAGCCTGGGGGCACTAGAGCTTTTCAAAGAAAATGTCATCAGAAGTGTTTAGCATTGGTAAGCACTGTCTACATAGACTAAGGCCAGAAGGGACCACTGTGGTCATCTCGGAGAGTTGATTGTTCTATGAGGAGAAAGTCCTGTTGGGAGGGCAGGGGAGCGGGGAGTGGGGAAGAGCACGACAGGGTATTTAAGCCCTCCTGCTGGTGTCCCATCTTTTTGCTAAAAACGGTCCAATTATCACGTATTTTCTGTCTCCCCCCCAGTCAGTACTGGTGGGTCCCGCTGCTGGCTGGATCCCTGCTTGCCAGCCGCCTGCCCACCAGCATTGAGTGGGGGAACCCAGTGCCTGACAATGGGGGTGGGTGTGCAAAGCTGGTGGCAGGGTGTTCCCCCTCTCGCTGTCCTCTCCCTGCTTTGCCCCTTCACCTTGACCCCAGCCCTGCTGCTCCTCCATATCTGCACCAGCGGGGAGTGTCCCGCTCCCAGCACTGTGCGGAGAACCAGCCCCTGTTCGGAGTGCTCAGCTCACCAACAGCCGGGCCAGCAGGCTACTTCTTTCCCCCACTGCTTCTGGCTGGGCTGGCCCCGCAGGAAAGCTCAAGACCCTCGGCTTGGGGTGTTGGCCAGGAGGAGCCAAGCCCTGCATGTGCCAAAGCCCCAGGCAGCCGTGGCACAGGGAAGCCTTTCTGCCCCTCAGCTAAGCTCTGGAGCGGCAGCGGGGGGTGGGGGGAGAAGCGATTTCCAGCCTGTTTGCATCCCGACCCTGCAGACTCCACAGCAGTCCCCCGGACAGAGGCCTAGCACCCTCTGCACCCACCCCCACCGCGGAGCACAGGGTTTGGTCCGTCCCCTAGGCACCCTCCCCTGCTGAGCCACCTCACTGGCCAGGTTCACTCAAGCCCCTGCAGTCAGGTTCCCTGGGCACAATGCATCCGTAGGGCTTAATCCCTTCCTGCTTGTGCTGTAGCCAGGGGACAGGAGGCAGCTGGGTTATATCCGTGGCCAGCAGCAGCCTGGAGGTGTCAGCTGCCTTTCGACACCGTGTGGGCAGGAAGGAGCAAGGTGCTTCCAGCCACAGTCAGGGGGAGAGGGGGAAGAGATGAGCTCTGCAAAGACATGGGCCAGGTCATTCCTCCCCACCCCCCTCCTCCGCTGTGGCTGGAAGCAGCTTCCATCCTTTCCCCCCAGCATAGTGCGGAAAGGCTGTTGCTGGCCACATTCTGGTGTGAACCCTGGCAGAAATCTGGGGTGGGGGGGCATGTGAACTTGTGTGCCACCCCACACACACACACACACAGGTTGCCTTGGGAAGATGTGGTACCAGGTACCAGGAGAGGCGGGTCCGGCCCAGGGGCCCAGCCAGGCATGGAGGGCGGAGAGCACCAAGCAGGGAGGGTCGAGCCTGTTGGTCACCCGTCACCTCCCTGTGTCAGAGAGATGAACGGGAGTGTGTGTGTGTCACCTCTCTCCATGTGAACCCTAAAGCCTAAAAGATAAGAAGGGAAATAAAAGGAATCCAACTACTCAGTGTTTCTTTTTAACAGGGGCTCAGTCAACTTGATGTTAATTTTAACATTTGTACTGCATCGTTCTGACTGATTGCAGCTGAACTTGCTTGAATACGAGTAATTTTACCAGGTGTCCCGTATTCAGCATAGGGAAATATGGTCACCCTAAATAAGAGGGAGACTGTTAGCTTGTTACGTGGGGAGGCTGTCACTCTGTGTGGCTTTGCAGAGAGTGACAGAAGAGGGCACCAGAGAGGTTTGTTGAGGAAACTTTACTGGCGCTGAACACAACCTGGAGCACCCAAGACGCACCACTGGACTGGAACTTTGCTCAAGACTCCTGAACTTTGTGTGTAGACACATTACTCGGTGTCAGCCCTTTCAGACTGTGCTACCACTGGGCCTGTGGGGCCTTGTGTTGAATGTTTTTGACCGTTCCCCCTAGCTTTCCCCCTGTTGTTTTTCTCCTTTCATCCCTCTCTAAATAAATATTTCCCTTTCCTGTATTCATTGTACTCTTCTGGTTCACACTGGGGACAGGTGTCTCTGGGGTGGAAGGGGCTTTCCCTGATGCATTCCTGCATGTGCCTTTTCTTGGCCAGAGCTACCTGCAGAGCAGACTCTATGTTGGCCACGAGGGCGCTAAAGTTACACAACCACAAAAACAGGAGAGAAATTTCTCTCTAAAGATCAAAAAATAACAAAGAAGGAAGAACCCAGAACCACTGGAACTACAACCAAAAGGCTAGAAATCCCCTTGAAAAGGAACTAATGATGAGTTTATATTAAGCAGGAGGGGCAGGGTAATTGGTGGTTGAAGGCAGGAGGACACTGTCTGTCCCTTATTTCTCTGATGCTCCCACCTGGGAACTGTTCTTAAACATTTACAAATGTTCCTTTTCTCTCTCTTGGTGCTTCTGAGTGCACGCCAGAAGCACTTCAACTCAGAAATGGGATTCTGGCTGAAACACCTTTTGGGTAAATCAATAAATCAGACATTGTTCTTCAATGGAGGGAAGGGATCTTCTTATTGAGCATGAGAGACTATTAAGGGTATTGAAAAGGCTGCACATTTGCTTCATTTACTTCAAGGAGCAACATGCCCTATATCTGGCCACTACCCTACATTTAGCTATATGCAGGACTAAGCTCTTATAATGACAAGCACGGGGTGACTGGCCCCTTTAAAAAGAAGCTGTGCCCAGTGCCACTGTGACTGAACCTGCTGCCCAACTGGGCTTAAAGAAAGGCACCTGAGGAAGTGGTGGCAGAGAGTTAGAGGCTCCTACAGATGAGTTTGATACCCCAGGGGAACAAAACTTCAGCCAGGTAGGGCTGGAAATGGCCTCCTAAAAAGAACAAGGGGCCAGGAAGAAGAGAAACTTTGGCTTTCTTCCTTGATGGCCGCTAGCCTATGTAGGTTTTTATACCATGCTAATCACCACAGTGTCTGAGCACCTTCCAGTAGTGCATTAAGGACCGTAACCACACGTGTGTCGAGTTGGGGTAGTGCCTTGTTTAAAAATAGAAAATACTTGTAGCTATCAGTTTATATGAGAAAAGGTTGCTTTCTTCAGTGTTGATTGGACGATTGCGGGTTTGAAGAAGGAAGGGGAGACTCGGCTCTCAGACCCAGCAGGGTTGAACACTCAGCATATAGGGACAGTTGATATAAGCAGTGCTTGTAGCACAGCCAACAATCCAGAATCTTGCTAAAGTTCTAAGTTCTGCATATTGATCACCCACACAGAGAGAAGCAACACGAAAATCATTCCGGTTGCAAAGTCAAGCACTCAAAAGTTGGGAAATGCCAGACACAAGGCTGCCACTGCAGCAGGTGACTTTAACAGTCCAGTCATGCAAGTCATGCCCCCAGGTTTCAATAATACCAACTCTATCAAATGTAGTTATCAATGAGAACGTTTAGTTCCTCCTGCTTCTTACCCAGTCTCCTAGCAATGGTGCATAAACAATTCAGTTTCTTCTCTTCACATTTCTTTACCACCTCTAGTCAATATCTTCCCAACACCCTGAGTTAGAACCCCATTTGACAGCTTAGTACCCTCCCTTTGTACTGTTAGAGGAATGTCCTCCTAGCTGCGTCACTAGTCTCCAAACCGTGAGATTATCCCCCACTTCTGAGATGCAGCCTGCCCCATTGGTACAGACCCTCTCTCACTGGAACATGCCACTATAGCCCTGAGGCTGCAGTACAACCCTGGAACAGCTTAGCTCCACTCGCCGGCTTGTGGTCGAGGAACCCATTCCCTGAGAGTTTCTGTGAGCCAAGCCCTGCGGGGATGGGGGAGGGAAGGTTGGCTCATCACAGGCTCAATACACTCTGAAAGGGGCCTAAGAGAGCAATGCTCATCAATGATATTTGGCCATCACTCCACAACAGTGCTAACAGCATTCCGAGGTTGAGTGTCATGCATGCTGTGTACAGTACACCATAGCATTTCACTGAGAGCAAGGATGGGTTATCTGTAGCCAGGGAGAAATTCACAAGGTCAGACGCTTCCCTCCATTGGCAGTGTAGGGGGAGAAAGACAACGACTCTGCATCTGCAGTAGCACGGGATTGCTGGCTTTGCAGCATGCTCTGTAACGGGACTCTCCACTCACCGCTCGTCAGGCACCTCGCCCTGGCCGTTCTGGTGAATCATGTTCTGGTGAATTTACTTCCCACCTGCCAGCCATCCAAACTGCAGTTGCTGAGATGATCTTCCTCTCCTGGTGCTGTCTTCCCCACTTTCCCAAGTCTGGCTCTGGCTGCCCTTTTTCCATGTCCAGTTTGGACTTCTCCTTCTTACCTCCAAAGCTCCCTATGCAAATATCTCCCTGTGTAAAAATATCTCCACCTCAGTCATCTGCTCCTCTCCTCCCACTCCCACCTTACAGGCCCTTCTTCCTGCAGCATCCTGCTGCTACTGGGAAGGACCCAGCAACCTCCGCTCAGGCTCCCCTTTCTATTCATTCCATCAGACTCACCCGGTATCTCTCCTACACTCCAAGAGTGACCCCTTTAGCTTGAGTGAGAGGGGCTTGTGCTGATGGACCCTGGTTCAATCCACACCAATGCCTGTGGTGTCTGTATGTGGCCAGGGTTTTACTTACCTATCACTGTAGGTTGTTCAGCCCATTCCCAGCGATCTGTGGTACATCTTTTGCTTCTTGCCATCTCTGTGATGTCGGTCCTTCATCTGTACAAGGACACGGCATATCAAGGCCAATCCAGCAGCTCCCATCCGGTCTTCACCTCCATGATAGACAGCGCATCCCAGCCTGACCACAGAAAGACAGGGTGGTGTTCTTCAGGGGAACCTGCTGGAGCTCCAGTCTCCCCTGATCCACCTCACCCCACACACTAAGGGTTTTCAGAAGATACTGCTAATCTCAGCTAAACAAAGCAGCTAAAATGAGGTCACTGTGGGTGGATTTACTGAATAGACTGGTTCTAAGGGAAGAGGAGATTCCTTCTCTGCTCTCATGAGATTCCCATAGGAAAAGTATCTGATGACAGGGTGGGGACAATACAAGCCCTCAGCCCCTGGAAAGGCAGGAAATCAGGACTCTGGGAGTTAAGGCTTGTCTCTGTCCTGCTGGGGGGAGCAGAGCTGGAGACCAGAAAGGGCACTGGTGTAATTGTATGAAAGACAGTGACCTCTACCTGCAAAGGTGGCTGAAGCTTCTTGCAAGCAATAGAGTCCAGGATCCTTACGCCTCCTTTGGCGATGCTTTTCCTAGGAATAAAATCAACACAGTACAATGAGAACAACGTCTGAGTCCCAGGCTGGGATCCAGGGATAAGGGCTGCTCTCAGCCAGGCTGCGTACCAGGAACTGGATCTTTGTCCCAAGAGCTGCAATCACCCAGATGAGTGAGTAGTTCCTACCTCTGTGAGGGGGGTGTGGTTTTCCGGCTAAGCATCACTGAGAGCCAGCTCCTCTCAGTTTGACAGGATGAGGTCATTGCTCCCCAAGCTGGGGCAGCTGCAGGCTGCATTGATGTAGGAGGCATGGACAGATCCCAAAGCCTGGAAGACAGAGAAGGGAGGAAGCCTCTGCTCATTTACCGTTCAGGGAAGGGAGAGGAGAATGAAGGGGGGAAGTGAAGCTGCCCTGTGGGGAGGGCACTAGAGTAGAACCCAGTCCCGTTCCCAGATCCACCCCATGTTTGTAGGTGTGACCTTAGAGAGTTCCATCACCTTCATTCCCTGTCTGTAAAATAGAGATAATAGTTTCTTCCACAAACACACAGGAGGTAAGGGGAGGACAGTCCCATTATCTGCATGGGGCTCAGGCAGTCTGTGCACAGATTGTGCCAGAGTGAGGGAAGAGACCCAGATTTTGCTCCCTACAAGCAGGAGAAGAGATGGGATCAGAAGACCAAGGAAGGGGGATGGGGTTGGAACTGCTGCCACAAACGGGGCTTATGGATTTGGTCAGTGCCAGACCCTTGGTACCTCCTTTCAGTAAATGGTTTCCCTACTGAGAAGACTGGCCCCTCCTGTTATCGGCAGTCCACATACTATTTGAAGACCTTCCTAGTGTCCTCAAATGCCCCCTTAGTTCTTCTTGAATGTGATAGATTCGTTGAACCAGATTGCTAGCCAGGAATTTCGGAGAGGCCATTGCTGTGTACGATGAAATCGGGGGAAATCTATAGTTAGCAAAAAAAAAAAAAAAAGGTGTCATTGGTAAATTTGGAGCTGATCTGTCCTTTCAGCGGAAGGTACACAGTCACAGGAGGATGAAGCGTGCCATCTTGGTTAGTAGTTCTATGATAATCAGTTCCACCACGTGGCCATTTGATTCAGGGAGTTCTACAATGAAATCCCTGGCAATGGCTGCCCCTGGCCGGGGCAGGGTCTCCAGAGGCATGAGGCGCCAAGAATTTTGGTGTGTGGTGCCTTGGTAAGAGCTCAGAAGTCACTAGTCAACATGTCTGAATTTCAGCCCACATCCGGCACCACCAAACGGAGCAGGAGGTTACATCCCCTCTTCTGGGGAGAGGATGTACCCCAAAAACTCCATGGAGAGCTGGCTAGAGGTACACTTTTCCAATTTTGTATAGAGACCATGCTGCCGCAACATTTCTGGGGTCTGTTGTGGGGCACATGCTGCTCTGGGTTCTCCAAAAAGAGAAGTATGTCATCTAAATAGATGACAATGTATTGATCCAGAATGTCCCCAGTCATAGTCATAGTCTTGGTGCAGAGGTAATGTGTCCTCCTTTCTTTCAAAGATGTCCACATAATCCTGGTATTTATCAGGAATGTCGGGTGTCAGAGCCAAGAATGGTGGAGTAGGTCCAGGGGCAGAGGCTGGTTAAGGAAACCCCTACATTTTCAGTCACCTCCATTGAGCCATTCCGGCAGGGGCAGCACAGGGCCAGGCTCAGGTAGCAAGGCCTTGAGTCACACCTGGAATCCCCATTTACGTACAGGCCACTTACTTCTGGAAAGCCTCCTTTTCTGCAAACAGTCGCACCACCTGATGTCACATGTTGCATCTGATAATTAGGTCTAGTGGTTGGAGCTGAGATCACAGCTAGACATAGGATTGCACCTAGGCTAAGAGTGGTGCTAGAATCAAGATCCAGGAAGACGCCGGAGATGATGATGTGATCAGAGTCTGTAGACAAACCAGAATCAGAACTGGAGCCAAAGTCCAAGTGCAGGCCAAGGGTCAAAGCCGGGTGATCAGAGTCCAAAGTTAAGCCAAGTCGATATCAAGCCAGAGTCCAGATTCAGGCAGAAGGTTGAAGCCGGGTAGTCAGAGTCCGAGGGCTTGGGGAGGATCAAGAGGAGGAGGCAAGGCTGGAGCGGGTCAGTTGTGGGGCTGGAGCAAGGCTAGAATACGACAAGGATAATGCTGAGCCAGAGTTGGTAGCCAACGTCGAGAGCCAAGAGTCACGCCGAAGTCAGCAGCAAGAGACTGGAGCCGAGGGTCAAGACGGTCAATAGCCGGGAACTGGAGGGTAGGGCAGGGCGGTGCATGCAGGCAGAAACCAGGAATAACATGGGGACTGTCTCAGCAGCAGGGCAAGCTCTGCCTTGTTGTCCAGATGACTTGAGGGTACTCCCAGGCACTGCCCACCCGGAGCCCTAGACACCTGGGTTCAAGTCCCACGCATCCTCATCTGGGGACTCTCTTCCGAGGAATAAAAGAAGGACAGCAGGATGACAAAGATGTCTCTGTCCTTGGGCTGGGATCCAGGCCAACGGGAGCTCCCACCAAGGCTAGTGTCACAGCCTCCTCACCATCCCTTGCTCCTGTTCGTTTCACACTCAGAGACGCCCGAGCAGGAGGGAAGAATAAAGGGCAGAAAGTGAAGCTGCCCCTGGGGGGAAGGCACTAGCCTGGGACCCAGTCCAGTTCCCAGAGCTACACCCAGGATTGTGAGACCAGGCACCACAGCCCTTCCTCTGTGTTTTTGTCCCCACCTGTCAGATGGGGAGGATCCTTCACTTCCCAGGGTGCTTGGGGGGAGTTTCATTCCTGGCTGGGAAGAGTTCAGATACAATGTGGGTGGACCGGGCCCCCGGTGCAGGGTTCATCGGACATTCACTAGCTCAAAGGTGACACGGGCCAGGGGAACCTCTGAGCAGTGAGCACAGGGGAGGGGTTCCACATCAGGCCACCACTCCCAGACTGCAGTGGTTACTGATGATAAACCATGGTTCTACCAATGTTCTCATTTGTAGTTGTCCTGGGCTGGGCCAGCCCCATGGTGCTGAAAGCCTGATGCTTCATAAAGGCCTCTGGGCATGGGGCAGGAGGGTCGGGGAGGGCGTGTGGTGAGAGGGAGGTGGCGTTCTAGGTTTGGCTCCCTGAGGGCAGATTCCTCCTGTGGCCCCTTGGCATGGAGGAGGGACTGAGGGGCCCCGCCACAGCAGCCCCGGTCAGGAATTGTTTCAGATGTGACACTAGGCCATTCCCCCTGCTCTAATGCAGAGCTTTCAGAGCTCCACTGGGGGACATGGGCCTAACATGCAGGCCCTTCTGCATCAGGCTGGGCAGGGAGAAGGGGCGATGGCAGAGAGGCCAAGGCCAAGAAAAAGAGGGTGGGGAGAACCTCATGCCCCAGACAAAGGGGATTTGGCAGCACAGGGAAGGCCCCCCACCCCCCACCCAGAAGGGAGAGGGTTTCACTCAGTGCTGTCACCTCTATCTCCACTCCCACTAGCCCCCCTCCCCCATGTATAGTGAGACAGAGCAGTACCTGCAGCAGGGAGTGTGAGCTGCTGGGCATGTGAGGTGGGGGCCCTTTAAGGGTGTCCCATGGGGCAAAGCGCATGCAGTGCCTTGGGCACCTGGCACAAACACAGGATGTAAAATAGGTGGGCCATCACTTTGTCTGTAATATCCTCCTCCTGCAAGGGAACAAGGATTAGTCAGAGATTCAGACACTCCCGGCAACAAAGGGTAATAACGGCACCTGGAGCCAGCTAAATTTCCACCCAGCTCCTCGCCACATCTGAGGGATGGATTCTCCCACCCAACCCCCGAGATGAAGTCTTGTCTCCTCTCTAGTGACCTCCAATCCCACTCCCCCAATTGCAGAATGAACTCCTTCCCCATTCCTCTCAGTCCCCGCATTAGAGCTGTTCTACCTCCAAACCCATCTGGGGAACGAGCTCAGCTCCCCAGCATCCTCTCAACCAGCCCCTACCCCTGCAGCTATGGGTTTGGGAGGCTTCTGGCAGCAGGGAAGTTGGGTGAGAGGAAGTTGACATCTTTCCCCAAGTGACCCCTGGTCCTTACGGTGAAGCCGTGGACGGTAGCTCTGGTGAATGGGCCACATGGGTGGCTTCTGATGACTGAATCCTCCAGGTCTCCCAGAGGAGGTCCAGCCTGGCCAGCAGCAGGGCAAACTTTCCCCGGCCCATGTGCTCCAGCCCAGCCTGGTTAGGAAGGTCATGCCTGACTAATCTAATCGCCTTCTATGATGAGATTACTGGTTCTGTGGATGAAGGGAAAGCAGTGGATGTATTGTATCTTGACTTTAGCAAAGCTTTTGACACGGTCTCCCACAGTATTCTTGTCAGCAAGTTAAGGAAGTATGGGCTGGATGAATGCACTATAAGGTGGGTAGAAAGTTGGCTAGATTGTCAGGCTCAACGGGAAGTGATCAATGGCTCCATGTCTAGTTGGCAGCTGGTGTCGAGTGGAGTGCCCCAGGGGTCGGTTCTGGGGCCGGTTTTGTTCAATATCTTCATAAATGATCTGGAGGATGGTGTGGATTGCACTCTCAGCAAATTTGCGGATGGTACTAAACTGGGAGGAGTGGTTGATATGCTGGAGGGCAGGGATAGGATACAGAGGGACCTAGACAAATTGGGGGATTGGGCCAAAAGAAATCTGATGAGGTTCAATAAGGATAAGTGCAGAGTCCTGCCCTTAGGACGGAAGAACCCAATGCACAGCTACAGACTAGGGACCGAATGGCTAGGCAGCAGTTCTGCGGAAAAGGACCTAGGGGTGACAGTGGACGAGAAGCTGGATATGAGCCAGCAGTGTGCCCTGGTTGCCAAGAAGGCCAATGGCATTTTGGGATGTATAAGTAGGGGCATAGCGAGCTGATCGAGGGACGTAATCGTCCCCCTCTATTCGACATTGGTGAGGCCTCATCTGGAGTACAGTGTCCAGTTTTGGGCCCCACACTACAAGAAGCATGTGGATAAATTGGAGAGAGTCCAGCAAAGGGCAACAAAAATGATTAGGGGTCTGGAACACATAAGTTATGAGGAGAGGCTGAGGGAACTGGGATTGTTTAGTCTGCAGAAGACAAGAATGAGGGGGGATTTGATAGCTGCTTTCAACTACCTGAGAGGTAGTTCCAGAGAGGATGGTTCTAGACTATTCTCAGTGGTGGAAGAGGACAGGAAAAGGGGTAATGGTCTCAAGTTTCAGTGGGGGAGGTTTAGGTTGGATATTAGGAAAAACTTTTTCACTAGGAGGGTGGTGAAACACTGGAATGCGTTGCTTAGGGAGGTGGTGGAATCTCCTTCCTTAGAAGTTTTTAAGGTCAGGCTTGACAAAGCCCTGGCTGGGATGATTTAATTGGGTATGGGTCCTGCTTTTGAGCAGGGCGTTGGACTAGATGACCTCCTGAGGTCCCTTCCAACCCTGATATTCTATGATTCTATGATTCTATGATTCATGGCACTTTCAATCCCTGGGATCCAAGGCTGCCAGTGATGGGGCAGCTCTGGATGGTGGTTCAGATGACGTAGACACTAGACCACTAGGAACTGGCCTGAGACCCTGAGGGGAAGAAAGGCTCATAGAGGTCATAAGGGGCACTAGCACGAGCAATGGCAGCTTGTCCTGTTGATGTGATGCCTGTTATGAAATAGCCTTGCTGGAGAGCTGGGTCTGAACTGCTTTGATCTGCTGAGGGGACAAGCTGGCGCCTAACAATGGCACCTGCCGTGACTCATTCATCTCCTTCCTCCCAGGTCAGCAAATGGGGATGGGATGGCAGTGACCTTCTGTGGACTGGAGGTGAAAGGCCCTGGGTCCCTTCCAAAAGCTAGATTAATCCTCCTCTGGTTACCTCGTTCCCTATCAGCTGGCCGCCTTCCCCCATGATGGAGAAAGCTAGGACCAGCCCAGCCTGGCTGACATGTAGCCGGGAGTTGTGGATGGCCAGCACAGCCACCTGCAGGAAGGATCTTCTCTGCCCTTCTGAGAAGATCTCTCCAAAGACCTAAAACCAACAGCACGAGAGCCATTGGCAATTGCCCAGAACCAGGCTCCAATCCAGCTCGTGGCTCATGTGGAGAGTCGGAGTCCTGCTGCAGCCAAGCCAGCTAATTCCCCACGAGGACCTTTGGGGTCCCATGGCCCAGGGAACCCCCTTCAGTGAGAGGTTGCAGGCACTGAGGCCTCTCATTGCTCTTTCTGGAGCAGGATTCAACGCAGGTGCCATGACATGCTGGGAATGCGCCCATGTGCATGAGCCTGGCGCGCTCTGGAACGTAGCTCACAAAGACCACTCAGGACCCTCTACTGCGTCCAGCAGCGATATCTCCTGGAGCTCACATGCGAGAGGTATGGGCCTTTCAGAACTGCCTCCGTTCCCCACTCCCCACCCCACTGACATTTCCATGAGCCTTACGTATGGTGAAGTAATTCAGCCCAGGGTAGGAGCTCAGTGTCTCTGACCCAAGCCCCAGGGCAGGCGCAGATACTGCTTCCTGACTCATGATGATGCTCAGCAAACTCCACACCCTTCTTGTTCTTCCACAGGGTGCAGGAATCCAACAAGGTTCTGGTCACGCAATAGCTGGGTGTATCCTTCCCAACTCACTGACCCAGTGGCTCCCATCTCGGATACTCAGGTGTCAGCCAGGGAGTCACTGAGCGAAGCCGGATCCCTCGAGATACCATCCGCCATTAACTCAAGGTCCTAGAGGTTTCCTGTTTTGCCACTTATCAATGGATCCATGTAACACACACAAACCGTGGCCGTTAGCAAAGCTCCAACCCAGGATCCTCAGCCTCTTGCAGCTGAACACTGTCAGCTGGAAATAAGGAGTAGGCTCTGGCCCTGTATCCAGGACACAGCCACTGCAGGGAGACACAGCTCCGCATCTGAGCTGCTGCAATGCACCAGCTGAGAGTCCTTACCTCCCCCACCTTGGCCATATTCCTGTAACCAAGGCGCTTGGTGATCTCGAGCCCCTCCCGGCACCACAGCTCCTTGGCATCTCTGATGTTCAGCCCTTGGAGAGAAAGACACGCAGGTTTGTGAGGTTTGCCATTCTGGTTTCAGTGCCTGTCTCCTTCTGTTCCCACTGCTGGGTACACACTGGCTGGGGCTTCGCAGCATCCATGCCCCCATGAAATCGCAGGGTCACCACCAGGTGGTTTAGTACCTGGAGGGGGATTTGTCCCATTCATCACAGAAATCAGGTGACCCTTACGGTCATTGTGTTCTGGGAGTGGGTGCCTGAAAATGACGGCATCTAATGCTGAGAACCCCCCACTCCCAATGTAATCAAGATCTGGCCCTAGGTAACCAACTGGTGACATCCTACAAGTTTTGTGTGCGTCCCCTGTAGTCCCTGCTCCTGACCCTGACTTCCCTATGGGCTCTTTCCCTCCATGTGTTCCAATAGCTCCATTCCTGTCCCCTCACCAGCTGGTGAGCCCCATGGATGGACTGATTTTCCTGGGGTGGGGGACAGAGCTGGGCTCTGAGATAAAACAGCCAATTTCCCTGGCACTTTCACGCTCATCTCCCTGATTCAGGGAGCAGGGAAGAGAAATAATCAGCATCTACACTGAGGTCCATCTCAGAGGAGGGGGCTTCTTTCTATAGGCTCCCATTGCCCAGCAAAATGAGTCCCAAATGAGGGACCTTGTTTCTATTGGGGTCCCTCTGCCCAGTTCCGGTTGGTCTACAAGGAGAGGCCTTAGTTCTATAGGAGTCTCAATGTCCATCTGCAGGTAGTCTCTGAGGATTCATTTCTATAAGGTGCCATTGCCCAGTTGGGTTTCTTACCCCTCTTCTGCAGCAGTAGCTGGTAGAGCCAGTAAATCCCACCCTTGGTTTGCCGGCTGATGTCATCTGGTGGGTCAGTGATATACAGACCCAGCTGTGCCACAAGGTAGCCCACCTTGGGGAAGTCAGATGAGCTCTGATGGAAGGAGGAGGAGAGGGGAATCCTTCAACATTCTACCTTCAGCTCTTCATCTGCCCTGGGCCAGGAGTCTCTCTCCTCCCACTCCATCTGTAGGAGGGGCTGGGGGAGAGGAGCTACAGCTAGAGATCTCATTCTCTCTGCCCCCAGGGGAGCTTGGAATAAAGGGACCAAGGAAAGGGCCCTCTATGAGGATTCGCTCCTCAGCTGCTCCAGAATGACAAGGGCCCTGAGGCCAAGCATGAATCTGCCAGCCAGTGGGCTCTGGAGCACAGTCCCTTACAGACCCAGGGGGAAAAACTTAGCCAGGAGATGAGGGACGTGACTCAAGCATGGTTGAATCTCAGTTCTGACTCTGGCTCCACACAGGAGCCATCAAAATCTCGAACCCCTGCAGATGCAAATCCAACAGCCTGTCAGAGCCAGCCCTGCCTCTGCAGGATGCCGGGGTCAAAGGTCACTTACATCAAATCCAGGGAGGCAAGCAGTGAATTGCAGCAGGGCAGTGCTACTCCGTATGGCCCTGGCTCTCTCTTGCTTCTCTCTGGAGTGCATCCAGAAATTGACATGCTGTGGGAGAAGGAGGCAGGTGAGGGTCAGGAGGCAGGTGCACATGCTCTACAAATGAGCTTGTCGTCCTCCCCATGGGGCTGAGACATTGTGCTCTGGGTGGAAGAGCTGACTGGCTGATCACAGATCTTTAAAAGGGACTTCTTGCAACCAGGACGCTGCCCAGGTCCTGCTGGGCACAGGCTGTCATTGTCTCTCTAGATGGGGAAAATGTTAGGCCTGGGGCTGGTCCATCCTCTCTGTACCTGATCCATGAACAGCACATCAGGATCAAGGCACATGCCCTGGCCCTTCCTCAGATGCAAAGGCCTTGGTGGGATGGAGGGAGTGGCCGTGAGGACAATCCCTTTGGGAACTGCAGCGTCCATATCAGAAGAGCTGATTCCCTGAGGATCCTCTTCTACTCAGGGTCTTCCTAGAAAGGAGCCAGTGACTTTTCTTAGAGGCCCATGTCCTGGATCTCACAGGACTTTCAGTCTCTCAGTCCCCAGCCAGGTCTGGTGCCCACTGTTAGTGCTTAACAGAACTATGCAGAGCTCTGGCTTACAGTCCCAGATCTTTCCCTTTATCCCCTGAAAGGCAGAAGAGTCCCAACATTGCACTGCACAGACAGCTCTGGCAAAGTCTGGCCTCCTGGGTCCCCGCTGGGAGGACACAATGGAAATGTGGCTCTTCCAGTCTCTCCTTTGCAGCCCTCCCACGGGGCTAAGGGGAAATTCCCCCCAGACCCTGCCATTGTGCTCACCTCCAAGAGGTGCTCCAGCTTGTCCATGGTGGGGGTTTCTGTCAGCAGGCTCCTCAGCATGACATCCATGCTGTCTGTATAGGCCTTGGGCAGAGCCTGCAAGAGGAGGGAGCACCCGTCCATTATGGGATCTGGGGCTACGCTGGTCAGGGGATGATTAGAAGGGTTCTCTGGGGAACCCTGGCAAGACCCCAAAGACACATCCTGGCCTCTCCCATTCAAATCACCCCAGGGACACGAAGCAAGAGTTCATGGCCGGATGCCAGCTGGCTCTTCAATCCTTGCCCTTAGCAGTTCTCTGCAGAGGGCCAGGGACCTAGCAGGGTATGGAACAGCCAAACTGCAATGGATGGGAGCGAGGCGCCCGGACAGAGTCCAGGCAGCAAAGCACAGAATGAGGAAGGAGGGAGAGGATCTGCCAAGGGCGGGTAACACTATCCCCTCTGGAGGGAAGGGGCGCTCTCTGCCATTTTGTTAACCCCCGGGCCTGTTCCCAGCTCTGCTCACCCCTCCCCTATTTTCAGCAGCTCCACCAAACTAAGGGAGCAGGGACCACAGGACCGCTCCTACAACAGAGAAGTAGGATGGTGACCTACCCGGAAGTGAGCGGTGTCCTTCCCTGGGCGCATGGTAAAAACACTGCACAGGACAGCTCGCAGGAGGCCTGAGTCCAGCTCCAGGTCCAGTTTGCTGGCAGGAAAGAGGAGCCTCGATTCGACTTTGCAGCACCAGAGTGGCATCACCATGGACATGAAACATGAGGGAAATAGGCAGCGGCCAGCAAAAACGGAAATGGAGGTGCCAAGGAGACTAGTGACCAGGCTGAAGTCACAGAGCCAGACACTGGCAGGGCTGAAACAGGGCCCGTTCCCCTGATCTCACCCTGGACCCTGCTGCCCCTATTATATGTCCCCCGCCCCGATGATCTTCTCCCTAAGGCCACTGTAACGTTACTGGAGTGAAATGAACCACCCAGCCTGGAAAGAGTGAACGTTCCCGCCTCCTTGGCCAGAGGATGTGAACAGCCACAACTGGAGGGGGAGTGGGAGGATCTGTGACTCCTGGGTTAGGGCAGCTGGACAGGAGGGGTCCTGGTACCTGAGGTGGCAAACTGCAGCCATAGAGCTCGAGAGGATGGAGCTTCGCTCAGACTCCAGGGGTACGTCTTCAATCAGCTCTTGGGAGACCCAAAGAAGACAAAAGAAGCCAATCCAGCTGGGCCCCCACATTCCTTCCACCTTTCAAACTTACTCCCTCCCTCTCCAGCTGGGACCACCCAATTGTTTCCTCCCCTCAGCCGCCCCTCCTGCCCTACAATTCCCCACTGCCAGCTCTGTGTCTGTGACAGAATTTCCCCTTCCCCTGCTCCCCAATCCTCAGCCCCAAGAATCCCTGTCCTCTGCTGCCCCCTCCAGCCCCACCATCTCCCAGAACTGGCCCAGGGGAGGCCTCTCTTGTCTCATGTCTAGCTCCCTCCCCATGGGGTCTCATTCACCGCAATGCTCTCCACAAGGGACGCTTTGGAGCAGTGCGGCTGCAGGGTGTCCTGCCCCTGCTTTTGTGCAGGGAAGCACAGAGTGGGGATAGCGTGCAGGAAGCGGAGCTGCTTGGCCCTCTCCTGCACAGATGAGGAGTGGCATTGGGGGAGAGAGAGAGCCTGTTAGGTAGGGACCTCCCCACTCCACCCAAACCGGCTCCAGGGCCCAGGTCCTCCTTTGGGTTGGACAGGAAAAGCCCAAAATCACAGTGTCCTCCTGCAAGGCAGGGCTTCTAACTGGGACAATGGCTGTGGGGAGAGGAGACCCTGGCCTGCATGGGACAAACACCCTCTCTTCGGGGTCACAGATAATGGGGGTTATGGCTTCTCTGGGACAGGGCCCCCCCCGGAAGGGCTGGCGGGGGCAGGATAGACTCGATTGTACCTCATCTCTGCCCTGGCGATGCTGCTGGATGACCCTGATGACAGCTTCCTCTGGGGACACGTCCTCCTCTTCCTCCTCAACCTCCAGCCGGACACTGGGGCTCCCTGCACCAGGCAGAGGAGGACAGAGGGTGACTCCTGCTGCTGCTGAGGAGAAGGACGGGGTGCAGTGGAGAGAGAAAGCTTAATGTGCCCCCCTCCTCTGTAAGGAACCTGTTAGCCGACGGCCAAGGATGTTTGGTGAGGTGCCAGCTATGCCCGTTTATACCATCCGTGACTTTAACGGCTAGGATGCACTGTCCCTTCGCGGCGGGCAGCCCGGGCTAGGCTGACGGATGCCCCAAGGTCCTAACCACCCGTGACTTTAACTGCTAGAGCTCAGAGCTCCTTCGCAGCGGGCAGTCAATACTGACTGACAGGTGCCCCAATGCCAGCACAAAGAGCCTCTCCACACCCGTGACTTTAACTGCTCGAGCTCAGAGCTCCTTCGAAGCGGGCAGCCAGGATTGACTGACAGGTGTCCCAAGAGTTTGCCCCGTGGAGGCGGCACAACTCAACGCTAGGCTCTTAGTACTCTCACCTAATGGCCAGGCTTTAGAGCCAAAATGGCTGAGGTTCTTTAATTGTGTCGGCTGCTTTACAGTAAACCAGAGAAACAAGTCAGGCTTATGCACAAATGGTTACCAAAATTTATTAGGCTAGATTCTAATCATGTGGTTACAAAATTGCTAGTGCCTACTTATTTAAATGTAGAGATGTTACACACACAAACAAGTTACAAAACTGAAGCCACAATCCCAAAGAAAGAAAACAAAGTATAGAGCTCTATTTCAAAATATGTGTACACTAAAGATAGGAGATCAGGTGTGGGTGCTTCTTACCCTCCTTGCATCTCTCGATTCCAGCGGTGCCAAGCCAGGATCGGTCACTCAATTCCGCGGAAAGACGAATGAGGGACAAGGCTTAGGGACCCTCTTAGCTGCAGAAGCCTTGGGAGGCTGTCACTTATCTGACCAGCAGATAGATAGTGAAAAGCACTCAAAAATCATGGTGCTGTAGGTCCCCTACTTATACCTCTGTACTCCTTTATTCTCTTTCTCCTTTCTTATGCCAAATTGAGGCTGGTCTGTCTGGGTGACGCCAGCTTTCGCAAGAGTAGTTTACACTTGCAAGGGAGAGAAACAATAAGTGTCGACTACTGGACATTTCTTTTATCAGGGTAAATAATTTTCCCACCTAGGATGTTGGTGTGTGTGCATCACGCTATTTAGTAGGGGCTAAGAGCCATGTCTGTCACAGGGCCTCTGCCTGCTGTGAGCTTAACCCTCCTATCTGTTCCCAGAGGCACATTGTAGCAGCACACCTGTGCTTTCACAGCTTCAAAGGCTGTGCTGGAATATATGTTAAGTGCCCTGTTCCGGCTTCCTCCTGTGTTTCCAGCAATGCTGGTCTGAGGGGGGGGGGGGAGGGGCGGGCTGGCTGTCTGGCTACAGAACCCCAGGGCAGAAAGGGCCTCACCCTGCCCCTCCCAGAGATGCCCTCAGCCCCATCAGCTTCAGGGCCCCATGGCAGTCAGGCCACCCCCGCAAAATCATCAGGGGTCCGGGAGGCTGGAGTGCCCCCGACTCCGCCAAGAATGCCCTGCACCGGGCATGGCTGTGCCACTCCCACTAGTGTCAGCAGGGCTCACATGGCTGAGACCTGACGCCTTTCTGAACCAATGGGCACACGGTGTTACTCGCCCCCCGGCCCCAGTCATTCTCCCTTTCCCTTGGGTCTCCCCTCACCAGTACTGTGGGAGCCTCCAGCCTCAAGGCTCTCACACTCCTCGGAGGTGCTGCTGGCCCCTTGGGAGTAGGTGGAGCTGTTGGTGCTAGAGCAGGGGTTGCCCCATCTCCTGTCCTAGGCAGGGTGGGGACTCTTTAGTGGCCAGGCAGGGGCATGGCTCCTGCTGGCCCTGGCGCTGGGCTCCTGGCTCCTCTGCTTCCTGGAGAGGAAGCCCCAGAGCTGCCTTGCCCGGCTCCCACCCTGTCCTGGCTCCCTCCTGCAGAGCTGCACCCTGGGCCACCTCCATTTTGGCCCCGAAGGTGTCTCAGGGCCTGCTCTGGGAGCTGGTGTCTTCCTCCTCCAGAACGCCAGGCACGTCCACCACTTGGCCTGGCCACAAGCTGCTTCCCCGCCAGCGGGGACAGAGGGGCCGCTCTCCTCTTGGGGAAGCCGGTAGCTGCTTCCCACTGGCTCTGGAGCCTTCTTCCCAGCATCTGCTTCAGCCTCTTCATCCTGGAACCGAGTGGGGAGCAGCCGTGAGTCTGGGGTCAAAGCAGCAACTCACTAATAGGCCTGTCTGCTCCGCCCCCACCTCTCCTCCACTGGGGCAACTCCCCGTCACTGCACGCCCCACCACGGGGCACAGGGACTGCAATCTACACACACTGGCAGCAGCTCACAGCACAGGCTGCTCCCAAAGCTCCCCCTCCCTACTGAGGCACTGTGACACAGGGGGAGTCTCATCCTTTCAAAGCAGTGGGGTTTTCAGACTGTTTCGACAAGCAGCTCCCTCCTCCCGCCCAGGCCACACGCCCAGTTTAACTTCACAAAGTTCCAATCATATGAGGCATGAGTCCCCCTCAGTTCCCACAGAGTTCAGTGGGAAAGTGGGTGTTCAGCAGCTGGCAGGGTCTGACCCTCCAGAGACTCCTACAAGGGAAGGGCTGGGAGCTCTATTGCTGGGCTATTTCCACCATGCTGGAGATGGCTCTGGAGAACACCCTGAAAGAAACATGCTGCCCAGGCCCAGAGCAAACGGCTGCAGGGGGCTGTGTTAGCAAATCTAGACTCACTGGGAGGAGATCCCCCCTCCTCCTCCCACCATTTCTGCCTCTCCCCAAGCAGAACAGGGAAGCCTCTGAGGAAATGCTACCTGCCACTCACTAGGTCTAGATGGCGCAGTGCTGGGTGGCAGTTGCTCAGACTTGGTCTGTTCCTGGCCCTCTTCCTCGCTCTCCCGCACCAAGGTGGGCTGAAAAGGGAGCTGCACAATGCCCTGCCAGCAGGGAGACCAACAGTGGCTGTGAAAACAAAATCATGTTTTATTGCCAAGGGATGGTTAAACTCAGGCTAGCAGCCAGGGTCCAGAACTCTGACATACTGCGGGCAGGACGCCTCCCATCTCAAGGTCTCCTAGCACCTCACACACATTCCTGAAGCCTGACAAGCCAAGGGCTGTAGGGGAGGGACTCCAACCCCGCAGATAGAAAACTGTGGCCTGGGCAGGGCAAGCCACTGCCTCAGGGTCACACTGGGAGTCAGTGACAGAGCCAGGGATGGAGCCCAGGAGCCATGTGTCAGGCCCCTACACTAACCACTAGAGGAACGTTCTTTTCCAGAGCTGGCAATTGCAAGCAGGACCCTGTTCCCAGTCTCACTGGCTCTGAGAGGGAGTGTGACTGGCTGGAGAGACTGAGGCAGGGGATTGGGGGTCAGGACTCCTGGCTTTCAGTGGCCATTTTCCTATTGACTTATGGGACCTCGGGCAAGCCATTCCCCCTCTCTGTGTTTCAGTCCCCAGCAGTAAAATGAGGATCTAATACTTACTCACTTCTTGTAAAGTGCTGAGATTTACCCAGGAAAAGTCGTTCTGTAAGTGCTATGCAGCACTGGACCCTCATCGGTCAGATCCAAATTCCTAGAGTTTAGATCTGGCTTTCAGTTCAATCCTGTACGGAGTGAGGAGCCCAGCCCTAGACCTTGGATTGAGGATCAGCCCTTCTTGGGGTGGGAATTGAGCTAGGAGGCTTTTCCGTCCCTCGCCAGGTGGATTAACAATAGAGGGTTTTTAAAATATGAACTGGGTTTTTCAAATTAAACTCACCACGGGTTTTTTCGTTAAAAATAAGCCTGCTTCAAATTCAATTTGAATTTGGCAATCTATGTTAAGGCCTAAATTTGTTATCATCTCTTAAAATAATTTCAAGAGACGAGAAAGAAATCCATCTTAAGTAGGACATGTTTACTGCCAAGTTTTAAGGAGAGTCAAACGACTGAAGCACCCGGAAGCAGAGTTCGTGGAAGTGCTAGAACAGCTTTCGACAGCAGCAGCCCTTCCTGTGAAAGTGCAGAAGGAATCGTTTCTTCCTTTCAGTTTATCCATCTCGTTCAGTTCAATGACTAGTTAATGGAATTTGAAAAGAACACTGGGAGTTGGCAAAGAAGGCAAACTTGTTTGCTTCCTTCAATCTAGGAATAAACACTCGGTGTGAGGGGATGAGATCTACCCATTGAAAAATCTGGAAAAACATGGTGACCAGAATGTATCAATTCAGTTCACTAACTACAGCTCATATTTCCTTTCTTTAAGAAATCGGGTAGTTTTAAATGCAAAACATTTTCGATGAATGTTTTTTTCTTATGCTTCTCTTTCTGGCTCGGCCACAGCATTGCTCTTTACCTCAGTTTCACCACCTCTGTTCGGGATAGAGACACTTCTCTAACTCCTAGCAGTAGTGCGATTTGAGTAGGTCATGAGTGTTAGACACCTTTGAGCTCCAAAGGACAATTGGTGATTTATCAAGAATCCCTGATGATTTCCTGCTTCTCCCCCATCCAGAGCCAATATCACATCTTTGGGTTTTGAAATTCTCAGCACCCCTCAGTCTCCTGCTGCCTTCAGTTGTTCCTCAGATTTAGAGGCTTGGATGCTAGCAGGACTGGAATTTGTTCCTGGGTTCCTGTCTGTGTCTAGTCAATGAGGGTCTCAGTCTGGTCTCCTAAATTCAGAATCCCAGAAGTAGACATCTGGGTGGATTGATTTAAATCATTGATTTTAATCATGTTTTGCATTTGTACTTTTTAGTTATTTTCCTCATGATAGGTTGATTCTCATTAGTTGAGAATCATTCAAAAATGTTGGTTTCAGAGTAACAGCCGCGTTAGTCTGTCTTTGCAAAAAGAAAAGGAGTACTTGTGGCACCTTAGAGACTAACCAATTTATTTGAGCATGAGCTTTCGTGAGCTACAGCTCACTTCATCGGATGCATACCGTGGAAACTGCAGTAGACATCATATACACACAGAGATCATGAAACAATACCCCCTCCTACCCCACTGTCCTGCTGGTAATAGCTTATCTAAAGTGATCATCAAGTTGGGCCACTTCCAGCACAAATCCAGGTTTTCTCACCCTCCGCCCCCCCCCCACACAAACTCACTCTCCTGCTGGTAATAGCCCATCCAAAGTGACCACTCTCCTGAAGGTCGAAACAGGAGACTGGACTTCTATATAGAGTGCTTCCGCTGACGTGCACGGGCTGAAATTGTGGAAAAGCAGCATCACTTGCCCCATAACCTGAGCCGTGCGGAACACAATGGCATCCACAGCCTCAGAAACAACTCTGACATCAAAATCAAAAAGGCTGACAAAGGAGGTGCTGTTGTCATCATGAATAGATCGGAATATGAACAAGAGGCTGCTCGGCAACTCTCCAACACCACTTTCTACAAGCCATTACCCTATGATCCCACTGAGAGTTACCAAAAGCAACTACAGCATTTGCTCAAGAAACTTCCTGAAAAAGCACAAGATCAAATCCGCACAGACACACCCCTGGAACCCCGACCTGGGATATTCTATCGACTACCCAAGATCCATAAACCTGGAAATCCTGGGCGCCCCATCATCTCAGGTATTGTCACCCTGACAGCAGGATTGTCTGGCTATGTAGACTCCCTCCTCAGGCCCTACGCTACCAGCACTCCCAGCTACCTTCGAGACACCACTGACTTCCTGAGGAAACTTCAATGCATCGGTGATCTTCCTGATAACACCATCCTGGCCACTATGGATGTAGAAGCCCTCTACACCAACATTCCACACAAAGATGGACTACAAGCCGTCAAGAACACTATCCCCGATAATGTCACGGCTAACCTGGTGGCTGAACTTTGTGACTTTGTCCTTACCATAACTCTTTTACATTTGGGGACAATGTATACCTTCAGATCAGCGGCACTGCTATGGGTACCCGCATGGCCCCACAGTATGCCAACATTTTTATGGCTGATTTAGAACAACGCTTCCTCAGCTCTCGTCCCCTAAAGCCCCTACTCTACTTGCGCTATATTGATGACATCTTCATCATCTGGACCCATGGAAAAGAAGCCCTTGAGGAATTCCACCATGATTTCAACAATTTCCATCCCACCATCAACCTCAGCCTGGTCCAGTCCACGCAAGAGATCCACCTCCTGGACACTACAGTGCTAATAAACAATGGTCACATAAACACCACCCTATACCGGAAACCTACTGACCCCTATTCCTACCTACATGCCTCCAGCTTTCCCCCTGACCACACCACACGATCCATCGTCTACAGCCAAGCTCTGCGATACAACCGCATTTGCTCCAACCCCTCAGACAGAGACAAACACCTACAAGATCTCTATCAAGCATTCTTACAACTACAATACCCACCTGCGGAAGTGAAGAAACAGATTGATAGAGCCAGAAGAGTTCCCAGAAGTCACCTACTACAGGACAGGCCTAACAAAGAAAATAACAGAACGCCACTAGCCGTCACCTTCAGCCCCCAACTGAAACCCCTCCAACGCATTATTAAGGATCTACAACCTATCCTGAAGGATGACCCAACACTCTCACAAATCTTGGGAGACAGGCCAGTCCTTGCTTACAGACAGCCCCTGAACCTGAAGCAAATACTCACCGACAACCACACACCACACAACAGAACCACTAGCCCAGGAACCTATTCTTGCAACAAAGCCCGTTGCCAACTGTGCCCACATATCTATTCAGGGGACACCATCACAGGGCCTAATCACATCAGCCACACTATCAGAGGCTCGTTCACCTGCACATCCACCAATGTGATATATGCCATCATGTGCCAGCAATGCCCCTCTGCCATTTACATTGGTCAAACTGGACAGTCTCTACGTAAAAGAATAAATGGACACGAATCAGATGTCAAGAATTATAACATTCATAAACCACTCGGAGAACACTTCAATCTCTCTGGTCACGCAATCACCAACATGAAAGTCGCTATCTTAAAACAAAAAAACTTCAAATCCAGACTCCAGCGAGAAACTGCTGAATTGGAATTCATTTGCAAATTGGATACTATTAATTTAGGCTTAAATAGAGACTAGGAGTGGCTGAGTCATTATGCAAGGTAGCCTATTTCCCCATGCTTTTTCCTACCTCCCCCCCCCAGACGTTCTGGTTAAACTTGGATTTAAACTTGGAGAGTGGTCAGTTTGGATGAGCTATTGCCAGCAGGAGAGTGAGTTTATGTGTGTGTGTGTGTGTGTTCCCGGGGGGCGGGGTGGGTGAGAAAGCCTGGATCTGTGCTGAAAATGACCCACCTTGATTACCATGCACATTGTAGGGAGAGTGGTCACTTTGGATGAGCTATTACCAGCAGGAGAGTGAGTTTGTGTGTGTATAGGGGTGGGGGGGTGAGAAAACCTGGATTTACGCTGGAAATGGCCCACCTTGATTATCATGCACATTGTAGGGAGAGTGGTCACTTTGGATAAGCTATTACCAGCAGGAGATTGAGTTTGTGTGTGTGGTTTTTGGAGGCAGGTGAGGGGGTGAGAGAACCTGGATTTGTGCAGGAAATGGCCCACCTTGATTATCATACACATTGTGAAGAGAGTGGTCACTTTGGATGGGCTATTACCAGCAGGAGAGTGAGTTTGTGTGTGGGGGGGGGGGGGGGCGGAGGGTGAGAAAACCTGGATTTGTGCTGGAAATGGCCCAACTTGATGATCACTTTAGATAAGCTATTACCAGCAGGACAGTGGGGTGGGAGGGGGTATTGTTTCATGGTCTCCGTGTGTATATAATGTCTACTGCAGTTTCCATGGTATGCATCCGATGAAGTGAGCTGTAGCTCATGAAAGCTCATGCTCAAATAAATTGGTTAGTCTCTAAGGTGCCACAAGTACTCCTTTTCTTTTTTTAAAAAATGTTGATTTGCAACTAAATATAGTCTTTACACTAAATTTGGTGCTTTTTCTTTTGCTAACCATGATGGTAAAGTATATCTATGTACATTTATATAAGCAGTCATGTGGCTTAATTTACATTTCTTGTGTCTAATTTTTACATTTTAATTATGTTGGAAAATGGCAAACGATGCATTTATATCCAAGACTATGATGGATTTTTTACTCATGATTTGTCCACACACTATTTCGATGAAAATTCAAATGCACTTAAAAATGCACAAAAACAGCATTTTCAATTGGTTTATTAATTGAACAAAACTACCTTAAATGTGCTGGATACATAAGAACAAAAAAATTTACCGAAACATATTTTTCATTTAAAACTAACTGATTTAAGGAAGTATCTGCAGTTAGTGAAATGAACTGATTGTATTTGGTCATCGTGTCTCTCAGATTTTAGAACTAATAGGTCTGACGCCCCCACGTCTAGTATTTATTTATAGACTGGAAGAGGAAAACAAGCTTTCCTTCTTTTTCCACTCCCAGTCAGTTTCTGAAATTTGAATGAAATTGTTGTTGAACTGAACTAGCTGAATCAACTTAAATTAAAAAAATATTCTTTCTGTGCCTGCAGAAGAGGCTACTGCTGTCAAAAGCTGGTTTACCATTTCAATAAACTCTGGTTCCAGCCAAAGACTGTCATGAGTTCAGTGGTTTGATTACCACTAAAACTTGGCAGCAACCATGGACTTGTCAATATTTATTACTTAATTTAAAAGACTTTACAAAGCTATTGCAAGTTTAGGCATTAACATGGGTTGTCATAATTTCAAATTTAATCTCCAATAGATTTGTTTTTCAAAAAATAAACCTGTTTTTAATTTAAATAAAAATAATCCAATTTAACTTTTAAAAAATCCCTTTTTGGGTTTCTTGGTTTTGAAACAAGCATTGATTTTTATTCATCTTGATTTTAGGAGAACTACTACATTCATGAGAATCATAAACTGCTCATATGCCATTGAAGGAGAGAAGGCAGAAAAAGTCATCATATCAATAATTTGTTATGAATTATTGACTCAGTCTTAAAAGAGACTAACTAGAGGGTTGGAAACTTGTTTGTTTATGTAGGGCCAGTTTCTACCTCTGAATGGACAAATTCCAAACGCCTCAGTGAGTCATAGATTTCAAGGTCAGAAAGATCCACTCTGACCATCTAGTCTGTATAACATGGGCCATAAAACTTCCCTTAAAATAATTCCTGTTTGAATTAGAGCGCATATTGTAGAAAAACAGCTAAACTTGATTTTAAAAATGCTAGTTGTGGAGGATCCATCACAACCCTGGATTAATTACTTCAAACGCTGACTGTTAAAAATGTTTGCCTTATTTCCAGTCTGAATTTGTCTAGCTTCAACGCGCAGCCATTGGATCTTGTTATACCTATTTCTGCTCAAATGAAGAGCCCATTAGCAAATAGTTGTTCCCTTATGCTCATCTTTTAACCCTCTCTTTGTTAAGCTAAATAGATTGAGCTCCTTGAACCTATCTTTATAAGGCATGTTTTCTAATCCTTTAATCTTTCTTGTGGCTCTTCTCTGAACCCTCTCAAATTAATCAGCATCTGTCTCAAATTGTGGACACCAGAACTGGACACAATATTCCAGTAGTGGTCGCACCAGTGCCCAGTACAGAGATACAGAACCTCTCTACTTCTACCGGAGATACCGCTATGGATGGGTCCCAGGGTCGCATTTGCCCTTTTGGCCAAAGTGTCTCAGTGGGAGCTCATGGTCAGTTGATCATCCACCATGACCCCAAGTCTTTTTCAGGGTTACTATTTCCCATGATAGAGTGCCCCCAGGACAGAGTCCCCCTCTTCTACATATAGCCTATATTTTTTGTTCCTAAAGGGAAACTTTACATTTGCACATATTAAAATATATGTTATTTGCTTGTGCTCCGGTAACTAAGCAATCAAGATGGCTCCATATGAGTGACATGTCCTCTTCATTATTTACCACTCCCCCGATCTTTCTGTCATCGGCAGATTTTACAGTGATGATTGTATATTTGCTTCCAAGTCACTGATCAAAATTTTAGGTAGCATACATCCAAGAACCAATCCCTGCAGGACCCTACGAGAAAGACACCCGCTCGATAATGATTCCTTATTTAAAAGGACATTTTGAGACCTATTAGGTAGCCTGTTACTAATAGGCGGAGTCCGAGTTGGGACATTTTTCTGACAACTTTACTTGTGTTTTCCGAACCTAGAACTCGGCTGGCAACGTATGGATCAGGCTGAATTGGTTCCAACCTCACTGAGAATCTTACCTTCTACACAGGGGATATCTGCTTTCTGCAAAATCAACACCGAAAGGAGAAACACTTCCAAAGAAGCTCCTCCTTAACACTCAGGTGCATGAACACAAATCCTCTCTTAGTCCTCTAGGAGAGACTGCGAGAAGGAGGCTTGCTGCAGCAAGGCTACAGGGGTCTCCCAGGTTCCCCCTGCCCTGCATCCCTGTCCTGCCTGGCTGATGTCAAGGGAGCTCTGTGAGGTCACAGCCTCCTCACCACCTCTGCCCAATAGGCTGAGTTCCTGCCAAAGCCCTTGTGAAGTCACTGCCACACCCACCTTTCCCTTGCAGGGCTGATGTCTGCCCCTGGACAGCCCAGTAGGATGTTTGAGCTGCTCCCCACATCACCCCACATGCTCATTATTGATTCTGGGCAGCAAATAGGCTACCCAGAGTCTGTTCCTCACCCCACACTGAGTTTCTCATAGATTCATAGATTTTCTTTTAGGCCATTAGATCTCCAAATGAGGCCTCTATTGCACAAACCATGAAATTTCACACCCTTACCCCATATTAAGCCCAATAGCTTGTGTTTCACTAAAACACGCCTTCCAAAAAGGCAGCCAAGTGTGATGTGAGGCCATCAGGAAACAGAGAATCCACCTCTTCCCTAGGCAATTTCTTCCACTCATTAACCTCCCTCACTCCTAGATTAGGACTGGGCATTTGCTGTATTCAGATGTGTTGTTTGAATGGGCTGACTTGTCCTCATCATTATTTACCACGACACCAATCTTTGTGCCCCCTGCAGACGTTACCGGCTGTGATGTGATATTGACTTCCAGATGGTTGGTGTAAATGCTGAAGACAGTTAATGGCTGAGAGTCTGTTCACCCCCCGCCGTCCCCCAGGCACCACACACCCACTCCCCCCTGTAGTACAGGAAAAGGGCATCCAGCCCTACTCTCATATGCTTTCAGAAACACGCTTAGCAGCAGTTTCAACTATGGGGTTATGAACCACGCATGGGGGTCCCCTGGTAACAAACACACTTCACATCTAGCGTGTCAACAGGCTGCAGTTCTATGCATCTGAGTTTCCCACCTTCTAAACTGGTATGATAAACCCACCTTGATGATCTTCATTTAAAATTGGGGAGACTGTATGGCACAGGGAAATGAAGTGACTTGCTTGTGGTCACACAGTGATTGAATGGAAAAGCCTGGATGAGAACAATGTATTTGTTCTGGTTCCCAGACCAGGCCCTGGTCCCTTGTGTTCCTTGCCTCTCTAGTGTAAAATTCAGGAAGCATCTTACTGGATGCTTTTCCTTCTTCTCCATTTCGCTTCGCTCCACATCCCCAGCGAGGAAGGATTTTTTGTTACCCAGCTGGCTCTAACATATGTGGTTATTGTCACAGACTGAGTCCCCCTGGTGGACACTTATCAGACTGCACCAATCGGACCCAACCTCTGGATCCAGCTCAGTGGATCTTTTCGGGGGGTGGGGGTTGGGGAGGGTTTGCTGATTGTTCCATCGGGAGGAAGTCCTGTTGGGAGGGCAGGGGAGCAGAGAGATGGGGGAGAAAGCGATAGGGTGTGTGTCTGGAGGTCCAGACAGAAGGGCTGCAGCAAGCAGGCCCTCACAGATTGAAGTAGCGGAGAACCTGCCTGAAGCCTGGGAGGGACAGAGCTGGGGATCAGGGACACCCTAGGACAGGAGCCAGGAGGAGCACTGCGCTAGGGTGGATTCGCATGAGAAGGACAAATCGGAGCTGGATCAAGTATCAGTGCTGCCCAGGGCTGTATGGGGCCGTGAGTACTGGGGCTTGTGACTTTGCATTGGGAATCAGGAGGGAGGCTGTTAGCTAGTTAAGTGGGGAGGTTGTCGCATGTCGCTCTGTGTGGCTTTGCAGAGAGCAGCAGAAGACAACACTGGAGGGGTTTGTTGGGGAAACTTTACTGGCGCCAAAGACAACAAGGCACACCCAAGACTCCCCACTGGACAGGAACTTTGCCCAGGACTCCTGAACTCTGTGTGCAGACACATTGCTCGGTGTCAGCCCTTTCAGAGTGTGGTACTACTGGGCCTGTAGGGCCTTGTGTTGAATGTAACCCTATTTTACTGCTTCCCCTATCTTTGCCCCTGTTGTTTTTCTCCTCTGTAAATATCTGTTTCCCTTTCCTGTAGGCATTGTACTCTTCCAATGTGTGTGTGTGCTCACTCTATTGGAAGAGAAGTATCAACCCTGCGCTGCATCAGAGAACATGAAGGTTTTCTGGATAGAAGTCTGTTTGGTGCTTGAAGCACAA
This sequence comes from Caretta caretta, assembly GCF_965140235.1. NCBI lineage: Eukaryota > Metazoa > Chordata > Testudines > Cheloniidae > Caretta > Caretta caretta. Next base: position 137,122,097 of record NC_134207.1, read on the forward strand.
TATGCTGAAGAATCAAAGAGTGCAGTGCAGAACGGGGGAGAATATTGGCAGCATGTGACCTCCAGAAGAAGAAAGAGGAGAACCTAAGTACCCCCAATGCAGATAGAGGTGCAAAACCATTTTCAGGCTCTCTGCACAGCAAATGCAAAAGAGCAAACGCAATATGGGTTGCATAAAGAGAGGCATACCATGCAAGTCATAGGAGATGATGGTACTGCTCTACTCAGCGCTGGTTAGGGCTCAGCTGGAGTACTGTGTCCAATTTTGGTCACTGCTGTATGAAAAGGATGTAGAGAAACTGGAAAGGATCCAGAGGCGAGTGACAAAAATGATCAAAGGTGTGGAATGTAAGTCATATGAGCAAAGGCTGGATGAATTGGGTACGTTTAGATTGGAAAAGAGGGAAATGATAGCAATCTTCAAATACTTGAAAGGCTTTCATAAGGAAGATAGAGAAAAATTGTTCTCTTGCCATAGAGGGCAGGACAAGAGGCAATGGGTTCAAACTATAGCATAGCGGATTTAGATTAAATCTCCAGAAATACTTCATAACTAAGATTTTATCAATGATGATTGTATATTTGCTTCCAAATCACTGATCAAAATGTTAAATAGCATTAGCGCCAAGAACCACTCCCTGCAGGATCCTACTAGAAAGATACTTGCCTGAGAATGATTCCTCCTTTACAATTACATTTTGAGACCTATTAGGTAGCCTGTTACGAAGGGGAAGAATCCTAGGCGGGACATTTTTTTGCCCATTTACCTTTTGTTTCCGAGCCTAGAGCTCGGCTGGCAATGCATGGAGAAGATTGAAGAAGTTCCAACTCTCACTGAGAATCTTACCTTCTACACAGGAGATGTCTGCTTTCTCCAAAATCAACACAGGAAGGTGAAAACTCCCAAAGAAGCTCCTTCTTAGCACTCAGGTGCGTGAACACAAATCCTCTCTTGGTCCTCAAGGAGAGACCGTGAGAAGGAGGATTGCTTCAGCAAGGCTACAGGGGTCTCCGAGGTTCCCCCTGACCTGCACCGCTGTACTGCATGTCTGATGTCAAGGGAGCTCTGTGAGGTCACAGCCTCCTCACCACCTCTGCCCAATAGGCTGAATTCCTGCCAAAGGCCCTTGTGAAGTCACTGCCACACTCACCTCCCCTTTGCAGGGCTGATGTCTGCTCCTGGACAGCCAGGTTGGATGTTTGAGCTGCTCCCCCGGTCACCCCACTTGCTCACTCTTGATTCTGGGGAACAAGCAGGCTTTCCATTAAAACAGCAGAGTCTGTTCCTCATCCCGCACTGAGTTTTTCATAGATTTGTAGGCCATTAGATCTCCTAATCCAGCCTCTATTTCACAAGTCATGAAATTTCAGACACTTACCCCATATTAAGCTCAATTCCGTGTGTTTCACTGAAACCCAGCTTCCAGAAAGACAACCAGTTGTGATGTGAGGCCATCAGGAAACAGAGACTCCACCTCTTCCCTTGGTTATTTGTTCCATTGGTTTGTCTCCGTCACTGTCAAAAATTCTTGCCTCACTTCTAATTTGAATTTCTCTGGCTTCAGCTGACAGCCGTTGCTTCTTGTTGTGCCTTTCTTGACTAGATTGAAGAGCATTTTGGTAGTCATTATTTTCTATAGCTAGACCCCTACCAATTATAAAGGACAGTGAAATTAGCCCTGCCCTGTGAAATCCCATCTTCCCGTGCCGGCTTGGAGCATCCCGCTAGTCCGCTGGGCTGGGGACAGGACAAGATTTTCCCCTGCACAATTGCTCTCGGTGGGGCTATCAGACTCACCTGTAGACGCATCGCATTAGTGAGGTTGGTACACCCTCAGATCTGTGCTGCAGCAGCCCCGGAGTTGGGCTCAGGGCTTTGGCCCTGGCAGCTTCTGCCCAGGCTTGGGGATTCTGCCCCCACCCCCACCTGCTCCTGTTCCGGCCAGGGCTCTGGGTGCCCAGGCTCAGGGCTTCTGGCCCCTGAGGCTGCAGCCAGGGTTTGGGGCACCCAGACTCATGTCTTGAGCTCCCGAAAACTCCAGCCAGGTGCCTGGGCTTGGGGCTTCTGCCTCTCTCCTACACACACACACTCCTGCCAGGCATCTGGGCACCTGGGCTCAGGGCTTCTGCCCGGCAGCTGCAGGGGCCGCTCGAGGCTTCAGCCCCCATGGCTGGAGCCAGAACTTGAGGCACTCAGGCTCAGGGCTGCTGCTCCGCAGCTGCAGCAGGGACTGGGGTGCCGGGCTTGAGGCTTCCACCCTCCAATTCTCTCCTGCCAGGGCTCTGGCTGCCCAGGCTCGGGGCTTACTCCCCCTGTGGCTCCTGCTGGGGCTCAGGTGCCTATTTTTCTGGGGCCCCCGAAATTGGCCGGGGCCCCTGCATTAATCTGCCAGGGAACCAGTAGCTAGGAGCCCCAGCTGAGGTGCTCCCACCAGCTGGGACCCACCTCCACATCCGGGAGCCTCCTCTCGCTTCAGGAAGGTTAGTGGCTGCTGCCTTCAGAGTCCAGCCCTGAAGGCAGCACAGAAGTGAGGGGGGAAATGCTGCGACACCTCCCCCAAACAACTTTTGACCTCCCCGCATTATCCCATTTTGGGTCAGGACTCCCATGGTTTCAGCACTGTGAAATTTCAGATGTAAACATCTGAAATGGTGAAATTGACTAATTTAAAACCCCTCTGCCCGTGAAATTGACCAAAATGGTGCGTGAATTTGGTAGGACCCTACTTATTATGGATGCCCTAGCAGCTTTGCACTCCCAGTTCACCTGAAAGACCATTGACAATTCATGCTACATGAGAAATTTCCTAGAATAAACTACCAGGTTGGGAAAAAATGAAGGAAATCAACCAAAGCCTAAGCTAGGATGGAGAGCATTCATCCAAGCAGTGTTTCAACCCCTCCCCTCCCACCTGTCTGCCTGCCGTGAAATGGGGGGATACAGAGGGGCATGGATTTCTGTTTGTGAACTTTCTAAAGACTAGGAGTACTTGTGGCACCTTAGAGACGAACACATTTATTTAGTCTCTAAGGTGCCACAAGTCATCCTTTTCTTTTTGCGAATACAGACCAACACGGCTGCTACTCTGAAACCTTTCTAAAGACTGTAGGCTTCAGCACCAACCATACAGCCCAGACTCTGAATTCTTGAAAAAACATCCATTTTGGATTGTGCACAGCAGAGGCTGCTTGAAGGGGAGGGGAAGGTGGAGGAGGGAGGGTGAGGGGCAGGCTGGGCAAATGGCATGGCGTCTGCACTATATCACAGACACACACACACAACGATGCATGGAATATTATCCAGGACAGTAAATTATTTGGCCTGAGTCCTGAGTTTTGAAAGTACAATTTATCCAGGAAAAAAATCGGGGTTGGGGGTAGGAGAGTTGCAGTTACCAGCCTGGACTTCCAGTCTCTGGTCAGGCGCATCCCCCTCTTTAGGGTTTTCACCGGTGTCTTCTCCAAACTGCTCCTTCTGATATAATTCGACGACCACGTCCTGGCCTTCAGGGTCATTTGCAGGATCTTCATTGTTCCCAGCTGCAGCACCCCCCTCGTTATCCTGTCTGATAATGAGCCCGCTATGGTTCAGCAAAATGGCACGTGCCATGATAGGCCCTCTGCTGAGAGCCCTCAATGTAGGGATAATACTCCCTTTTTTTTTTTTTAATAAGTTCTTTCCCTTGTTTCCTATGAGTTGCCCTGTGTAACTGTTGGTTGTCCTATGATATCTATTCTGCCTAGTAACAGAGCGAGAGAGAGACCCCACCCTTTTTGGTGCCATGTGCCACGCAGGAAGTGGGCTGTGTGCAGAAATTCAGTTGGCCGTCAATGGACTGGCACTTGGCTGACAGTTTGTTGCTCGCGGCTCAGGGACAGCTTGGGCGGAGCAATCAAGGTGCTGCTGTCAATTCCACCACTTCAGAGGCAGAGGAGGTCCTTGAATTGTCCTTACCCACGCACACTGCCCGTTATAGCGGCAGCATACCGCACTCACTCTGCCCAGCGGCGGTAATTTGCTCAACCTCTTGAAGATGAGCGGAAGAGGAGGAGAGAGACGTATCTTGTGAAGGGATCTTACCTTTCCCCCCCACTCTTCTCTTTCTCTCCTCTTTTATTCCTGCCACTATCATTTGCTTGTTAGGGACTTGGCAACTGCCAAACTTATTATCTTTGTTATTAAGGTGTTATTAAGGCCTCTGCAAATGCCGCAAATGTGGCCACGCCAGTGCGCTTGCAGCTATCAGTGTGGACAGACTGCAGCGCTTTCCCTACTGCGCTTTACGAAGGTGGGTTTAACTCACAGCGCTCTACATCTGCAAGTGCAGCCATGCCCTAAGAGTAAAGTGTGTATGTTTAAGAAGTTACTTTGCAAATCCTGTGGTTCCTCCCTTTAACTGCTCTGTGGTCCCTGAGGGGCTAAACTGGAAAGAGAAGTAAACAGAGATGAAGGGGGAATCTGGGAAAATGTGGAAAGTGCCTGGAGAGCCTTGGGATGTCCCAGCACTGGCTTTAGTTGCAGTCTCAAAGACAAACAGTCCCAGTTGTCCTCCTCCCATCTCCTCATCTGGTCTGTCTCTCTCCAGCATCCTGGCCTCCTGTACCAATCTAACTCCCCAGGCTCCTCATCCATTCGCAATCTCCAGCCCCAGGTCCTGCTTTCAATCTCTTTGCCCAGCCAGTCCCAGTTCTCCAGAATCCCAGCTCTTCATCAGATCCATCTGCCATTCCCCCTCACCTTCTTTCTGCTCATGGTATATGGAGGTACGAATGACATAGGGAAGGATAGGAGAGAGGTCTTGGAGGCCAAATTTAGGTTGCTGGGGAAGAGATTGAAGTCCAGGACCTCCATGATAGCTTTCTCTGAAATGCTATCAGTTCCACACGCAGGGCCAGCTAGACAGGCAGAACTGCAGGTTCTCAATGCATGGGTGAGACAATGATGTAGGGAGGAGAAGTTTAGATTTATTAGGAACTGAGGAATCTTTTGGGAAAGGGGGAGCCTAAACAGGAAGGATGGGCTCCGCCTAAACCAAAGTGGAACCACATTGCTGGCACTTAAAATTAAAAACGTTGTAGAGTAGTTTTTAAACTAAGGGCTGGGGGAAAGCTGACATATGTGGAGGAGCATGTGGTTAGAACAGAGACATCTCTTAGGGGAGGATCTATTAATGGAGATTCTTTGTGTTCTAGTAAGGAGGAGAGGATGGACGATAAAATACTGCTAGGATTGGATGAGAAACAATCAAATGAAAAAGAGTCCCATTCATTTACATCACAAAATGGCAGACAGCTGAAAAGTAACAATTTTAAGTGCTTATATACAAATGGTAGAAGTCTAAATAATAAGACTGCTGAACTAGGGTGCCTCATCTTAAATGAGGATATTGATACAGTAGACATCACAGAAACTTGGTGGAATGAGGATAATCAATGGGACACAGTAATACCAGGCTACAAAATATATCGGAAGGACAGAACAGGCCGTGCTGGTGGGGGAGTGGCACTATATGTGAAAGAAAAAATAGAATCAAATGAAGTAAAAAGCTTAAATGAACCAAACTTTACCATACAATCTCTATGGATAGTTATTCTATGCTTGAACAATAAGAATATAGCGGTGGGGATATACTACAGACCACCTAACCGGGATGGTGATAGTGACCGTGAAATGCTCAGGGAGATTAGAAAGGCTACAAAAATAAAAAACTCAATAATAATGGGGCATTTCAACTATACTGACGGGATACATGTCACCTCAGGACTGGATGCAGAGAGAGTTTCTTGACACCTTAAATGACTGCTTCTTGGAGCAGCTGGTCTTGGAACCCACAAAAAGAGAGGCAATTCTTGATTTAGTCCTAAGTGGAGCACAGGATCTGGTCCAAGAGATGAATACAGCTGAACCGCTTGGTAATAGTGACCATAATATAATTAGATTTAACATCCTCGTTGCAGGGAAAACACCACAGCAGCCCAACAGAATAGCACTTAATTTTGGAAAGGGGAACTACACAAAAATGAGGAAGTTAGTTGAACAGAAATTAAAAGGTACAGTGCCAAAAGTGAAATCCCTGCAAGCTGCATGGAAACTTTTTAAAACCCCATAATAGAGGCTCAACTTAAAGGTATACCCCAAATTAAAAAACATAGTAAGAGAACCAAAAACATGCCACCGTGGCTAAACAACAAAGTAAAAGAAGCAGCGAGAGGCAAAAAGGCACCCTTTAAAAAGTGGAAGTTAAATCCTAGGGAGGAAAATAGAAAGGAGCATAAACTCTGGCAAATGAAGTGTAACACTATAATGAGGAAGGCCAAGAAAGAATTTGAAGAACAGCTAGCCAAAGACTCAAAAAGTAACAGCAATTTTTTTTTAAAGTACATCAGAAGCAGGAAGTCTGCTAAACCACTAATGGGGCCATGGACAATCGAGATGCAAAAGGAGCACTCAAGGACCATAAGGCCATTGCAGAGAAATGAAATTAATTCTTTGTATCGGTCTTCATGTCTAAGGATGTGCGGGAGATTCCCAAACCTGAGCCATTCTTTTTAGGTGACATATCTGAGGAACTCTCCCAGATTGAGATGTCATTAGAGGAGGTTTTGGAACAAATTGATAAATTATACTGTAATAAGTCACCAGGACCAGATGTTATTCACCCAAGAGTTCTGAAGGAACTCAAATGTGAAATGACAGAACTGCTAACTGTGGGAGATTAAATCAGCTTCTGTACCAGATGACTGGAGGATAGCTAATGTGATGCCAATTTTTAAAAAAGCTCCAGAGGTGATCCTGGCAATTACAGGTTGGGAAGCCAAACTTCAGTACCAGGCAAACTGGTTGAAACTATAGTAAAGAACAGAATTATCAGATACATAAATGACAATGATTTGTTGGGGAAGAGTCAACATGTTTTTTGTAAAGGGAAATCATGCCTCACCAATTTACTAGTATTCTCTGAGAGGGTCAACAAGCATGTGGACCATGATCCAGTGGATATAGCGTACTTAGATTTTCAGAAAGTCTTTGACAAGGACCCTCACCAAAGGCTCTTAAACAAAGTTAGCTGTTATGGGATAAGAGGGAAGGTCCTTTCATGGATCGGTAATTGGTAAAAAGATAGGAAACAAAGGATAGGAATAAATGGTCAGTTTTCAGAATGGAGAGAGGTAAATAGCGATGTCCCCCAGGGGTCTGTTCTGGGACCAGTCCTATTCAACATATTCATAAATGATCTGGAAAAAAAGGGTAAACAGTGAGGTGGCAAAATTCGCAGATAATACAAAACTACTCAAGAAAGTTAAGTCCAAAGCAGACTGTGAAGAGCAACAAAGTGATCTCACAAAACTGGGTGACTGGGTTACAAAAATGGCAGATGAAATTCAGTGTTGATAAATGCAAAGTAATGCACTTTAGAAAACATAATCCCAACTGTACATATAAAATAATGGGGTCTGAATTAGCTGTTACCACTCAAGAGAGAGATCTTGATGTCATTGTGGATAGTTCTCTGAAAACATCCACTCAATGTTCAGCGGCAGTCAAAAAAGAGAACAGAATGTTGGGAACCATTAAGAAGTGGCTAGATAATAAGACAGAAAATAACATATTGCCTCTATATAAATCTATGTTACACTCACATCTTGAATACTGTGTGCAGGTGTGGTTACCCCATCTCAAAAAATATATATTGGAATTGGAAAAGACACAGAAAAGGGCAATAAAAATGATTAAGGGTATGCAAGAGCTTCCATATGAGGAGCAATTAATAAGACTGGGACTTTTCAGCTGTGAAAATAGACAACTAAGGGGGGCTATGATAGAGGTCTATAAAATCATGACTGGTGTGGAGCAAGAAAATAAGGAAGTGTAATTTACTCTCTCTCATAACACGAGAACTAGGGGTCACCACCTGAAATTAAAAGGCAGCAGGTTTAAAACAAACAAAAGGAAGTATTTCTTCACACCATGCACAGTCAACCTGTGGAACTCTTTGCCAGAGGATGTTATGAAGGTCAAGACGATAACAGGGTTCAAAAAAGGACTAGATAAATTCATGGAGGATAGATCTACCGATGGCTATTAGCCAGGATTGGCAGGGATGGTGTCCCTAGTCTCTGTTTGCCAGAAGCTGGAAATGGGCAGCGGAGGATGGATCACTTGATGATTACCTGCTCTGTTCATTCCCTCTGAAGCACTTGGCACTGGCCGTTGTCCAAAGATAGGCTACTGGGCTAGATCAACCTTTGGTCTGACCCACTATGGTCGTTCTTATGTTCTTCCACCCACCCCACTGGTTCTCACTCCTCTCTGCTCTCTGGCTGCAAGTCTCCTTGCTCACTCAGGTCTACTCTCCGCCCTCCCCTCAACTCCAAATGCCAGTTTCTTTCACCTCCTGCCAGCTTCCAGCATCCCTTAGGCTTTTTCTCCCTACCTACTCACCCCTGGCCCCTTGTCTCTGCATTTGAATCTAGTACTTCCTCGTCCGGGCCCAGTGGGATGGGGGAGGTGGGTAATTGAGAGCACAGGAGAGACAGGCTCTCTGCTCTCAGTTCAGGTATCTGGACCCAGCACAGACCGCAGCAGCTGAGAGCTGCAATTGTAGGGAAAGTCCTGCTCAGCCCCAGGCTGGAGCATGCCAGTGCAGACACAATTGCCAGGGGGAATGGAGCTGCTAACCTCAAAGAAGTCTCTACTGGGTCTGTGTGAACTCTGACTTTTCAAAGACTTCTCATTTGGTCAATTTAGGGAGATTGTCGGAGACAGCAAAAGCCGCATCCCTGGCACAAAGGCCACCTCCTTGGGAAATTTCAAGTCCCTGCTCCAAAGCCTGGGGGCACGAGAGCTTTTCAAAGGAAATGTCATCAGAAGTGTTTAGCATTGGTAAGCACTGTCTACATAGACTAAGGCCAGAAGGGACCACTGTGGTCATCTCGTCCCCGCCTATAACAGACCCATAACATCTGGCCTAGCCTCATTCTCACTAACAGCTGAATGACTTTGACTGAATGTTTCAGGAAATATTCAGCCTCAAGGCAGACACCCAGCATGGGAAATTTCAGCCCAGCCAGTTACAGTTTGACAATGTTATAAGCAACTGAAAACAAAGGCGTATCGTGGGAAGCACTGGGCAACCTTAATAACAGGCAGTGCTGGCAGCGACCCCTGTAATGTGAGGCACTCACAGCTGGGCTGGAGCGATGGGATGTCAGTCAGGGCCTGCAAAGGTCAGGATGTCAGAAATCCTCCTGATTTGAATTCACACGCCAGAAATCTTCTTTGCAGCACTCTACAGCTCCTCCCCAACTTCAAAAACAACTTTTGACACCTAGCTCCAGGGTCTGACCCCTCCAGGTGCTTGGCTCAAAGGGCTGAGCAAGCCAATCCCCATGGGGTGCAATGGAAGTCGGGGCGCTGAACACCTGCCATGACTCGGCCTTTGGTATGTCATACAGCCAGTCGGTGGAAACCCTACCACACTCTGCCAGTTCAGCCCGGCCACAAGCAGGGGTGACCCCTGTTAACTGCTAGTAGATTGGCCACTGCTTACACCTGGGTTGAAGTTGGTCTTTTATGTTAGCTCTGTTTTCTTTGTACCATCTTGTGCCATCAGATTTTTTGCTGCCTGCCCAAGGTAAATAAGATGCAAGAGCAGAATCATGTCCAGAGTCCAAAAAACAGCAATTAATCCAGAAACAATAAATTAATTATAAAATGCTGTTAATACCTGGAGTGACCCCACCAGGAAGCCAAATAGCCTGAAGACAAACCACGGAGCAGGTACTTTAGGAATGATTCTTTAGAGTTGGTATTCTAAAGGCTGGTGCCGGTGTCAGGAAGGGCAGGGCGGGTCACTTCTCTCCACAACCTGCCTAAACACCCACTGTAACCCCTTTGGGGTTTAGAGAGCATGGCCCCTTTAAATCTTTTCCCAGGGGATGGGGAGTTGATTGTTCTATGAGGAGAAAGTCCTGTTGGGAGGGCAGGGGAGCGGGGTGGGGGGAAGAGCAGGACAGAGTCTTTAAGCCCTCCTGCTGGTGTCGCAACTTTTTGTTAAAAACGGGCAAATTGTCACGTATTTTCTGTCTCCCCCGAGTCGGTTCTGGTGGGTTTTGCTGCTGGCTGGATCCCTGCTTGCCAGCCGCCTGCCCACCAGCATTGAGTGGGGGGACCCAGTGGCTGACAGTGGGGGTGGGTGTGCAAAGCTGGTGGCAGGGTGTTCCCCCTCTCGCTGTCCTCTCCCTGCTTTGCCCCTTCACCTTGACCCCAGCCCCGCTGCTCCTCCATATCTGCACCAGCGCGGAGTGTCCCGCTCCCAGCACTGTACGGAGAACCAGCCCCTGGTCGGAGTGCTCAGCTCACCAACAGCCGGGCCAGCAGGCTACTTCTTTCCCCCACTGCCTCTGGCTGGGCTGGCCCCGCAGGAAAGCTCAAGACCCTCGGCTTGGGGTGTTGGCCAGGAGGAGCCAAGCCCTGCATGTGCCAAAGCCCCAGGCGGCCGTGGCACAGGGAAGCCTTTCTGCCCCTCAGCTAAGCTCTGGAGCGGCGGCGGGGGGTGGGGGGGAAGCGATTTCCAGCCTGTTTGCATCCCGACCCTGCAGACTCCACAGCAGTCCCCCGGACAGAGGCCTAGCACCCTCTGCACTCACCCCCACCGCGGAGCACAGGGTTTGGTCCGTCCCCTAGGCACCCTCCCCTGCTGAGCCACCTCACTGGCCAGGTTCACTCAAGCCCCTGCAGTCAGGTTCCCTGGGCACAATGCATCCGTAGGGCTTAACCCCTTCCTGCTTGCGCTGTAGCCAGGGGTCAGGAGGCAGCTGGGTTATATCCGTGGCCAGCAGCACCCTGGAGGTGTTAGCTGCCTTTCGACACCGTGTGGGCAGGAAAGAGCAAGGTGCTTCCAGCCACAGTCAGGGGGAGAGGGGGAAGAGATGAGCTCTGCAAAGACATGGGCCAGGTCATCCCTCCCCACCCCCCCCCACCTCCGCTGTGGCTGGAAGCAGCTCCCATCCCTTCCCTCCTGCACAGTGCGAAAGGCTGTTGCTGGCCACATTCTGGTGTGAACCCTGGCAGAAATCTGGTGTGGGGGGGCATGTGAACTTGTGTGCCACCCCCCCCACACACACAGGTTGCCTTTGGAAGATGTGGTACCAGGTACAAGGAGAGGCAGGTCCGGCCCAGGGGCCCAGCCAGGCATGGAGGGCGGAGAGCGCCAGGCAGGGAGGGTCGAGCCTGTTGGTCATCCTGTCACCCCCCTGCATCAGGGAGATGAACGGGAGTGTGTGTGTGTCACCTCTCTCCATGTGAGCCCTAAAGCCTAAAAGATAAGAAGGGAAATAAAAGGAATCCAACTACTCAGTGTTTCTTTTTAACAGGGGCTCAGTCAACTTGATGTTAATTTTAACATTTGTACTGCATCGTTCTGATTGATTGCAGCTGAACTTGCTTGAATACGAGTAATTTTACCAGGTGTCCCGTATTCAGCATAGGGAAATATGGTCACCCTGAATAAGAGGGAGGCTGTTAGCTTGTTAGGTGGGGAGGCTGTCACTCTGTGTGGCTTTGCAGAGAGTGACAGAAGAGGGCACCAGAGAGGTTCGTTGAGGAAACTTGACTGGCGCTGAAAACAACCTGGAGCACCCAAGACTCACCACTGGACTGGAACTTTGCTCAAGACTCCTGAACTCTGTGTGTAGACACATTACTCGGTGTCAGCCCTTTCAGACTGTGCTACCACTGGGCCTGTGGGGCCTGGTGTTGAATGTAACCCTGTTTTTGACCGTTTCTCCTAGCTTTCCCCCTGTTGTTTTTCTCCTTTCATCCCTCTCTAAATAAATATTTCTCTTTCCTGTATTCATTGTACTCTTCTGGTTCACACTGGGGACAGGTGTCTCTGGGGTGGAAGGGGCTTTCCCTGATGCATTCCTGCACGTGCCTTTTCTTGGCCAGAGCTACCTGCAGAGCAGACTCTATGTTGGCCACGAGGGCGCTAAAGTTACACAACAAAAAAACAGGAGAAAAATTTCTCTCTAAAGATAAAAAAATAACAAAGAAGGAAGAACCCAGAACCACTGGAACTACAACCAAAAGGCTAGAAATCCCCTTGAAAAGGAACTAATGATGAGTTTATATAAAGCAGGAAGGGCACGGTAATTGGTGGTTGAAGGCAGGAGGGCACTGTCTGTCCCTTATTTCTCTGATGCTCCCACCTGAGAACTGTTCTTAAACATTTACAAATATTCCTTTTCTCTCTCTTGGTGCTTCTGAGTGCACGCCAGAAGCACTTCAACTGAGAAATGGGATTCTGGCTGAAACACCTTTTGGGTGGCGGCCATTAGATCAATAAATCAGACATTGTTCTTCAATGGAGGGAAGGGATCTTCTTATTGAGCATGAGAGACTATTACTGGTCTTGAAAAGGCTGCACATTTGCTTCATTTACTTCAAGGAGCAACATGCCCTATATCTGGCCACTACCCTACATTTAGCTATATGCAGGACTAAGCTCTTATAATGACAAGCACGGGGTGACTGGCCCCTTTAAAAAGAAGCTGTGCCCAGTGCCACTGTGACTGAACCTGCTGCCCAACTGGGCTTAAAGAAAGGCACCTGAGGAAGTGGTGGCAGAGAGTTAGAGGCTCCTACAGATGAGTTTGATACCCCAGGGGAACAAAACTTCAGCCAGGTAGGGCTGGAAATGGCCTCCTAAAAAGAACAAGGGGCCAGGAAGAAGAGAAACTTTGGCTTTCTTCCTTGATGGCCGCTAGCCTGTGTAGGTTTTTATACCATGCTAATCACCACAGTGTCTGAGCACCTTCCAGTAGTGCATTAAGGACCGTAACCACACGTGTGTCGAGTTGGGGTAGTGCCTTGTTTAAAAATAGAAAATACTTGTAGCTATCCATTGATATGAGAAAAGGTTGCTTTCTTCAGTGTTGATTGGACGATTGCGGGTTTGAAGAAGGAAGGGCAGACTCGGCTCTCAGACCCAGCAGGGTTGAACACTCAGCATATAGGGACAGTTGATATAAGCAGTGCTTGTAGCACAGCCAGCAATCCAGAATCTTGCTAAAGTTCTAAGTTCTGCATATTGATCACCCACACAGAGAGAAGCAACACGAAAATCATTCCGGTTGCAAAGTCAAGCACTCAAAAGTTGGGAAATGCCAGACACAAGGCTGCCACTGCAGCAGGTGACTTTAACAGTCCAGTCATGCAAGTCATGCCCCCAGGTTTCAATAATACCAACTCTATCAAATGTAGTTATCAATGAGAACGTTTAGTTCCTCCTGCTTCTTACCCAGTCTCCTAGCAATGGTGCATAAAGAATTCAGTTTCTTCTCTTCACATTTCTTTACCACCTCTAGTCAATATCTTCCCAATACCCTGAGTTAGAACCCCATTTGACAGCTTAGTACCCTCCCTTTGTACTGTTAGAGGAATGTCCTCCTAGCTGCGTCACTAGTCTCCAAACCGTGAGATTATCCCCCACTTCTGAGATGCAGCCTGCCCCATTGGTACAGCCCCTCTCTCACTGGAAGGTGCCACCACAGCCCTGAGGCTGCAGTACAATCCTGGAGCAGCTTAGCTCCACTCCCTGGCTTGTGGTGGAGGAACCCATTCCCTGAGAGTTTCTGTGAGCCAAGCCCTGCGGGGATGGGGGAGGGGAGGTTGGCTCATCACAGGCTCAATACACTCTGAAAGGGGCATAAGAGAGCAATGCTGATGAAGGATATTTGGCCATCACCCCTGTCATAAATATAAAGGGAAGGGTAAACCCCTTTAAAATCCCTCCTGGCCAGAGGAAAAATCCTCTCACCTGTAAAGGTTAAGAAGCTAAAGGTAACCTCGCTGGCACCTGACCAAAATGACCAATGAGGAGACAAGATACTTTCAAAAGCTGGGAGGAGGGAGAGAAACAAAGGGTCTGTGTCTGTCGGTATGCTGCTTTTGCCGGGGATAGACCAGGAATGGAGTCTTAGAACTCTTAGTAAGTAATCTAGCTAGGTATGTGTTAGATTATGATTTCTTTAAATGGCTGAGAAAAGAACTGTGCTGAATAGAATGACTATTCCTGTCTGTGTGTCTTTTTTGTAACTTTAGGTTTTGCCTAGGGGGATTCTCTATGTTTTGAATCTAATTACCCTGTAAGGTATCTACCATCCTGATTTTACAGAGGTGATTCCTTTACTTCTATTTACTTCTATTTCTATTAAAAGTCTTCTTGTAAGAAAACTGAATGCTTTTTCATTGTTCTCAGATCCAAGGGTTTGGGTCTGTGGTCACCTATGCAAATTGGTGAGGATTTTTACCAAACATTTCCCAGGAAGCGGGGTGCAAGGGTTGGGAGGATTTGGGGGGGAAAGACGTGACTAAACTATGTTTCCCAGTAAACCCAGTTAGAGTTTGGTGGTGGCAGTGGATATTCCAAGGGCAAAGGATAAAATTAATTTGTACCTTGGGGAAGTTTTAACTTAAGCTGGTAAAAGTAAGCTTAGGAGGTTTTCATGCAGGTCCCCACATCTGTACCCTAGAGTTCAGAGTGGAGGAGGAACCTTGACAACCTCACAACAGTGCTAACAGCATTCTGAGGTTGAGTGTCATGCATGCTGTGTACAGTACACCATAGCATTTCACTGAGAGCAAGGATGGGTTATCTGTAGCCAGGGAGAAATTCACAGGGTCAGACGCTTCCCTCCATTGGCAGTGTAGGGGGAGAAAGACAACGACTCTGCATCTGCAGTAGCACGGGATTGCTGGCTTTGCAGCATGCTCTGTAACGGGACTCTCCACTCACCGCTCGTCAGGCACCTCGCCCTGGCCGTTCCGGTGAATCATGTTCTGGTGAATTTACCTCCCACCTGCCAGCCATCCAAACTGAAGCTGCTGAGATGATCTTCCTCTCCTGGTGCTGTCTTTCCCACTTTCCCAAGTCTGGCTTTGGCTGCCCTTTTTCCATGTCCAGTTTGGACTTCTTCTTCTTACCTCCAAAGCTCCCTATGCAAACATCTCCCTGTGTAAAAATATCTCCACCTCAGTCATCTGCTCCTCCCTTCCCACTCCCACCTTACAGACCCTTCTTCCTGCAGCATCCTGCTGCTACTGGGAAGGACCCAGCAACCTCCGCTCAGGCTCCCCTTTCTATTAATTCCATACTATCATTGTAGGTTGTTCAGCCCATTCCCAGCCATCTGTGGTACATCTTTTGCTTCTTGCCATCTCTGTGATGTCGGTCCTTCATCTGTACAAGGACACGGCATATCAAGGCCAATCCAGCAGCTCCCATCCGGTCTTCACCTCCATGATAGACAGCGCATCCCAGCCTGACCACAGAAAGACAGGGTGGTGTTCTTCAGGGGAACCTGCTGGAGCTGCAGTCTCCCCTGATTCACCTCACCCCCACACACTAAGGGTTTTCAGAAGATACTGCTAATCTCAGCTAAACAAAGCAGCTAAAATGAGGTCAGTGTGGGTGGATTTACTGAATAGACTGGTTCTAAGAGAAGAGGAGATTCCTTCTCTGCTCTCATGAGATTCCCATAGGAAAAGTATCTGATGACCGGGTGGGGACAATACAAGCCCTCAGCCCCTGGAAAGGCAGGAAATCAGGACTCTGGGACTTAAGGCTTGTCTCTGTCCTGCCGGAGCGAACAGAGTTGGAGACCATAAAGGGCCCTGGTGTAATTGTATGAAAGACAATGACCTCTACCTGTGAAGTTGGCTGAAGCTTCTTGCAAGCAATAGAGTCCAGGATCCTTACACCTCCTTTGGCGATGCTTTTCCTAGGAATAAAATCAACACAGTACAATGAGAACAATGTCTAAGTTCCAGGGCTGGGATCCAGGGATAAGGGCTGCTCTCAGCCAGGCTGCGTACCAGGAACTGGATCTTTGTCCCAAGAGCTGCAGTCACCCAGATGAGTGAGTAGTTCCTACCTCTGTGAGGGGGGTGTGGTTTTCCGTCTAAGCATCACTGAGAGCCAGCTCCTCTCAGTTTGACAGGATGAGGTCATTGCTCCCCAAGCAGGGCCAGCTGCAGGCTGCGTTGATGTAGGAGGCATGGACAGATCCCAAAGCCTGGAAGACAGAGAAGGGAGGAAGCCCCTGCTCATTTACCGTTCAGGGAAGGGAGGGGAGAATGAAGGGCAGAAAGTGAAGCTGCCCTGTGGGGAGGGCACTAGAGTAGAACCCAGTCCCGTTCCCAGATCCACCCCATGTTTGTAGGTGTGACCTTAGAGAGGTCCATCACCTTCATTCCCTGTCTGTAAAATAGAGATAATAGTTTCTTCCACAAACACACAGGAGGTAAGGGGAGGACAGTCCCATAATCTGCATGGGGCTCAGGCAGTCTGTGCACAGATTGTGCCAGAGTGAGGGGAGAAACCCAGAGTTTGCTCCCTACAAGCAGGAGAGGAGATGGGATCAGAAGACCAAGGAAGGGGGATGGGGTAGGAACTGCTGCCACAGATGGGGCTTATGGATTTGGTCAGTGCCAGACCCTTGGTACCTCCTTTCAGTAAATGGTTTCCCTACTGAGAAGACTGGCCCCTCCTGTCATCGGCAGTCCACATACTATTTGAAGACCTTCCTAGTGTCCTCGAATGCCCCCTTAGTTCTTCTTGAATGTGATAGATTCACTGAACCAGATTGCTAGCCAGGAATTTCGGAGAGGCCATTCCTGTGTACGATGAAATCAGGGGGAAATCTATAGTTAGCCAAAAAAAAAAAAAAGGTGTCTTTGGCAAATTTGGAGCTGATCTGTCCTTTCAGCTGAAGGTACACAGTCACAGGGGGATGAAGCGTGCCATCTTGGTTAGTTGTTGTATGATAGTCAGTTCCACCACGTGGCCATTTGATTCAGGGAGTTCTACAATGAAATCCCTGGCAATGGCTGCCCATGGCCGGGGCAGGGTCTCCAGAGGCATGAGGTGCCAAGAATTTTGGTGTGTGGTGCCTTGGTAAGAGCTCAGAAGTCACTAGTCAACATGTCTGAATTTCAGCCCACATCCGGCACCACCACCAAACGAAGCAGGAGGTTAGGCAGGAGATTTTGAAGCACCCAAAGTGCCCTGTTGGGAGGTGTCCTGTTTCAGATGTAGTACCTTCAACGGGGGACATCCTGGCAGAACATACAGGCAGTCCTCAGTAAATGTTATTGGGTCCCACATGGAATGTTGTTTCTCATTCCCTGGGCAGAATGTCATCCTAGGAGGCTGATTTAATAAGCATGATTAGAGCTTGAGGTATGGCAACATTAAGCACGTTGCGGGGCTTGAGGAGGAAGGGCTGTTCCTGACTAGCTTTCTCCCTTCTTAGAATCATAGAATATCAGGGTTGGAAGGGACCCCAAAAGGTCATCTAGTCCAACCCCCTGCTCAAAGCAGGACCAATTCCCAGTTAAATCATCCCAGCCAGGGCTTTGTCAAGCCTGACCTTAAAAACCTCTAAGGAAGGAGATTCTACCACCTCCCTAGGTAACGCATTCCAGTGTTTCACCACCCTCCTAGTGAAAAAGTTTTTCCTAATATCCAATCTAAACCTCCCCCACTGCAACTTGAGACTATTACTCCTCGTTCTGTCATCTGCTACCATTGAGAACAGTCTAGAGCCATCCTCTTTGGAACCCCCTTTCAGGTAGTTGAAAGCAGCTATCAAATCCCCACTCATTCTTCTCTTCTGCAGGCTAAACAATCCCAGCTCCCTCAGCCTCTCCTCATAACTCATGTGTTCCAGTCCCCTAATCATTTTTGTTGCCCTTCGCTGGACTCTCTCCAATTTATCCACATCCTTCTTGAAGTGTGGGGCCCAAAACTGGACACAGTACTCCAGATGAGGCCTCACCAATGTCGAATAGAGGGGAACGATCACGTCCCTCGATCTGCTCGCTATGCCCCTACTTATACATCCCAAAATGCCATTGGCCTTCTTGGCAACAAGGGCACACTGCTGACTCATATCCAGCTTCTCGTCCACTGTCACCCCTAGGTCCTTTTCCGCAGAACTGCTGCCTAGCCATTCGGTCCCTAGTCTGTAGCTGTGCATTGGGTTCTTCCGTCCTAAGTGCAGGACCCTGCACTTATCCTTATTGAACCTCATCAGATTTCTTTTGGCCCAATCCTCCAATTTGTCTAGGTCTTTCTGTATCCTATCCCTCCCCTCCAGCGTATCTACCACTCCTCCCAGTTTAGTATCATCCGCAAATTTGCTGAGAGTGCAATCCACACCATCCTCCAGATCATTTATGAAGATATTGAACAAAACCGGCCCCAGGACCGACCCTTGGGGTACTCCACTTGATACCGGCTGCCAACTAGATATGGAGCCATTGATCACTACCCGTTGAGCCCGACAATCTAGCCAGCTTTCTACCCACCTTGTAGTGCATTCATCCAGCCCATACTTCCTTAACTTGCTGACAAGAATACTGTGGGAGACCGTGTCAAAAGCTTTGCTAAAGTCAAGAAACAATACATCCACTGCTTTCCCTTCATCCACAGAACCAGTAATCTCATCATAAAAGGCGATTAGATTAGTCAGGCATGACCTTCCCTTGGTGAATCCATGCTGGCTGTTCCTGATCACTT
Source organism: Caretta caretta (assembly GCF_965140235.1). Lineage (NCBI taxonomy): Eukaryota > Metazoa > Chordata > Testudines > Cheloniidae > Caretta > Caretta caretta. Next base: position 137,140,680 of record NC_134207.1, read on the forward strand.
TCCTCTCATGCAAGTGCTTCAGGATTGATTCTTTGAGGACCTGCTCCATGATTTTTCCAGGGACTGAAGTGAGGCTGACTGGCCTGTAGTTCCCAGGATCCTCCTCCTTCCCTTTTTTAAAGATTGGCACTACATTAGCCTTTTTCCAGTCATCCGGGACTTCCCCGGTTCGCCACGAGTTTTCAAAGATAATGGCCAATGGCTCTGCAATCACAGCCGCCAATTCCTTCAGCACTCTTGGATGCAACTCGTCCGGCCCCATGGACTTGTGCACGTCCAGCTTTTCTAAATAGTCCCTAACCACCTCTATCTCCACAGAGGGCTGGCCATCTCTTCCCCATTTTGTGATGCCCAGCGCAGCAGTCTGCCTCGTTAGTGAAAACAGAGGCAAAAAAAGCATTGAGTACATTAGCTTTTTCCACATCCTCTGTCACTAGGTTGCCTCCCTCATTCAGTAAGGGGCCCACACATTCCTTGGCTTTCTTCTTGTTGCCAACATACCTGAAGAAACCCTTCTTGTTACTCTTGACATCTCTGGCTAGCTGCAGCTCCAGGTGCGATTTGGCCCTCCTGATAACATTCCTACATGCCCGAGCAATATTTTTATACTCTTCCCTGATCATATGTCCAACCTTCCACTTCTTGTAAGCTTCTTTTTTATGTTTAAGATCCGCTAGGATTTCACTATTAAGCCAAGCTGGTCGCCTGCCATATTTACTATTCTTTCGACTCATTGGGATGGTTTGTCCCTGTAACCTCAACAGGGATTCCTTGAAATACAGCCAGCTCTCCTGGACTCCTTTCCCCTTCAAGTTAGTCCCCCAGGGGATCCTGGCCATCCGTTCCCTGAGGGAGTCGAAGTCTGCTTTCCTGAAGTCCTGAAGTTCTTGGTTATATTCTCCATTTGGGGATAAGATCATTCTTAGTTCCAGTTGGGCAGTTAAGTAATCTTGAAATTGAAGCAGGAAAAGAATATGGTCTAGCTGAATTGTCCCGGATTCAGTGCTTTGGCTTTGCGCAGATACTGGAGGCTTTTGTGTACAACCTTGTGCTGGGTATCGAGGCCCCTTCAGCTACTCACACCAATCTTCAAATAAGGATTTAATCAGAACCTACTAATTATCAAGGGACTCCTATAGTTTTTGTCTGTGGGGTGAGCCTCCAGGAGCGGTATGCACAGGGGTGCAGCAGGTGCTGGGAGCCATGCCCCAGAGAGCATGGCCCCGATTGATATATTAGATGTGTCAACTTCTATGATGAATGCTCCAGTTGGATTGGGGTGCGCCAGAACAGGTGCAGCGGTGAAGGCAATTTTGAGCTGTTTGAGGGCTTGTTGGGCCTTGGGTGACCAAACAAATTGGACAGTCTTGTGGAGGAGAGCTATCATGGGAGTTATTTCTTCTGAGAACCCTGGGCCGAAGCAGCAGTAAAATTGGTGAAGCCTAGGAAGCACTGCTCTTTTTGAGTACTTCAAGCTTCCTCCCACTTGTGGATGGCTTTCACCTTATTTGCATCAATCTTAATGCCTTCTGGGGAGAGGATGTACCCCAAAAACTCCATGGAGAGTTGGCTAGAGGTACACTTTTCCAGTTTTGTATAGAGACAATGCTGCCGCAACCTCTCTGGGGTCTGTTGTGGGGCACATGCTGCTCTGGGTTCTCCAAAAAGAGAAGTATGTCATCTAAATAGATGACAATGTATTGATCCAGAATGTCCCCAAATACATCACTGAAGAAGTGTTGCAAGGTCAATCCAAATGGCATCACCAGACAATTAAAGTGTCTATAAAATGTATTGAAATCTCTCTTCCATTTGTCCACCGCCCAAATGAGTGTTAGAGTGTAAGTCCTTGGAAGTCTACTCTGATGAATGCCCGTACAGGTTTCATGTGATCCAAAAATTCTGGGATTAAGGATAGGGGATAATGGTTCCAAACTTTCACTTTGATCAGGGGCTGGTATTCTACAGAGAGGCATAGAGTCCCTCCTTTCTTCTTTCCAAAGAGGGCAAGGGCCTCTGTGGGAAATGCTTAATAGTAAATAAACCCTTTGGATCCGTTTTCATGATTTCATGCAGGGAGAGCCACTCGTTCTGGTTCGGACATTGCATAAATACAGCCAAAGGCAACTTTCGGGCAAGGTTTAGGTCAATAGGGCAGTCATAGTCTTGGTGCAGAGGTAATGTGTCCTCCTTTCTTTCGAAGATGTCCACATAATCCTGGTATTTATCAGGAATGTCGGGTGTCAGAGTCAAGAATGGTGGAGTAGGTCCAGGGGCAGAGGCTGGTTAAGGAAACCCCTACATTTTCAGTCACCTCCATTGAGCCATTCCGGCAGGGGCAGCACAGGGCCAGGCTCAGGTAGCAAGGCCTTGAGTCACACCTGGTATCCCCATTTACGTACAGGCCACTTACTTCTGGAAAGCCTGCTTTTCTGCAAACAGTCGCACCACCTGATGTCACATGTTGCATCTGATAATTAGGTCTAGTGGTTGGAGCTGAGGTCACAGCGAGACATAGGATTGCACCTAGGCTAAGAGTGGTGCTAGAATCAAGATCCAGGAACGCGCCGGAGATGATGATGTGATCAGAGTCTGTAGACAAACCAGAATCAGAACTGGAGCCAGAGTCCAAGTGCAGGCCAAGGGTCGAAGCCGGGTGATCAGAGTCCAAAGTTAAGCCAAGTCGATATCAAGGCAGAGTCCAGATACAGGCGGAAGGTTGAAGCCGGGTAGTCAGAGTCCGAGGGCTTGGGGAGGATCAGGAGGAGGAGGCAAGGCTGGAGCAGGTCAGTTGTGGGGCTGGAGCAAGGCAAGAATACGGCAAGGATAATGCTGAGCCAGAGTTGGTAGCCAACGTCGAGAGCCAAGGGTCATGCCGAAGCCAGCAGCAAGAGACCAGAGCTGAGGGTCAAGACAGTCAGTAGCCGGGAACTGGAGGGTAGGGCAGGGCGGTGCATGCAGGCAGAAACCAGGAATAACATGGGGACTGTCTCAGCAGCAGGGCAGGGATCTGCCTTGTTGTCCAGATGACTTGAGGGTACTCCCAGGCACTGCCCACCCGGAGCCCTAGACATCTGGGTTCAAGTCCCACGCATCCTCATCTAGGGACTCTCTTTCGAGGAATAAAAGAAGGACAGCAGGATGACAAAGATGTCTCTGTCCTTGGGCTGGGATCCAGGCCAAGGGGAGCTCCCACCAAGGCGAGGTGTCATGGCCTCCTCACCATGCCTTACTCCCGTTCATTTCATACTCAGAGAACCCCTAGCAGGAGGGAAGAATAAAGGGCAGAAAGTGAAGCTGCCCCTAGGGGGGGAGGTACTAGCCTGGGACCCAGTCCAGTTCCCAGAGCTACACCCAGGATTGTGTGACCAGGTACCACAGCCCTTCCTCTGTGTCTTTGTCCCCACCTGTCAGATGGGGAGGATCCTTCACTTCCCAGGGTGCTTGGGGGGAGTTTCATTCCTGGCTGGGAAGAGTTCAGATACAATGTGGGTGGATTGGGCTCCCGGTGCAGGATGGATTGGGCATTCACTAGCTCAAAGGTGACACGGGCCAGGGGAACCTCTGAGCAGTGAGCACAGGGGAGGGGTTCCACATCAGGCCACCACTCCCAGACTGCAGTCATTATTAATGCTAAAATAATTTCAAGAGACGAGAAAGAAATCCATCTTAAGTAGGACATGTTTACTGCCAAGTTTTAAGGAGAGTCAAACGACTGAAGCACCCGGAAGCAGAGTTCGTGGAAGTGCTAGAACAGCTTTCGACAGCAGCAGCCCTTCCTGTGAAAGTGCAGAAGGAATCGTTTCTTCCTTTCAGTTTATCCATCTCGTTCAGTTCAATGACTAGTTAATGGAATTTGAAAAGAACACTGGGAGTTGGCAAAGAAGGCAAACTTGTTTGCTTCCTTCAATCTAGGAATAAACACCAGGTGTGAGGGGATGAGATCAACCCATTGAAAAATCTGGAAGAACATGGTGACCAGAATGTATCAATTCAGTTCACTAACTACAGCTCATATTTCCTTTCTTTAAGAAATCGGGTAGTTTTAAATGCAAAACATTTTTGGTGAATGTTTTTTTCTTATGCTTCTCTTTCTGGCTCGGCCACAGCATTGCTGTGTAAACACCTCTTGCTCTTTCCCTCAGTTTCACCACCTCTGTTCGGGATAGAGACACTTCTCTAACTCCGAGCAGTAGTGCGATTTGAGTAGGTCATGAGAGTTAGACACCTACAGGGGGTTCTTGGTTTTGAAACAACCATTCATTTTAATCACCTTGATTGTAGGAGAACTACTACATTCACGAGAATCATAAACTGCTCATATTCCATTAAAGAACGGAAGGCAGCAAAATTCATCATATCTCCAATTTGTTATGAATTATTTACTCATTCTTAAAAGAGAGTTGAACACTTTTTTTCTTATGTAGGCCCAGTTCCCACTGCTGAACCAGTACCAATTACACTGGATAATGCTGTAAAACCTATATTTTATTGTCAAATCATGTAAGCCATTCCTCTTCTCCTCTTCTTGTTTTATAAGTTTCAGATCAACAAAATCCCCCCCTTGACAGTCACTGCCCGTGTGGCGCTGCAGGCAGAGTAGCCTGAGCAGGCTACATTGTGACATCAGGGTTAACTCAGCCACTCATCACTCATTTCACTCCAATAACCCTGAGCATAAACCCTAAACCTGCTACCTGTCTTGGTCATCTCTCCCATTGAAACCTGCGGAATCATTTGCTGACTCCTTTTAACCAATGGGGTTGAATTATGAAAATCACCTGCACAGAATTAGCATTGACTGGCTCAGTTAAATCTGATGTCACAGTGCACCTCTACCGGCAGCACCAATTAAATGGGCACAGTGCAGAAACCAACCTTTGCTGGTGGTTTCTTTTTCTAGTTGTCACCAGAATCAACAAGGTTCTTCCCACTGATGCCTGCCTAGAAATTTCCTGAAATCTTGGAATCAATTGGACATAGTCTTCAAAAATTATCGCATTACAGACAGACAAAGAAATGCCATTGAATTGAGCATTAGGCCTCACTGCACTCAGCCAACAATGACTTTAACTCCCTTTTAACTCAGTAATAACCCCCAGCTCACCCAATCAGCATGGAGACTCTCAGGGACTGGAGGCTGAGCATTCTCAACAGGTGGCCAAAAGACAGCAGTAGTCAGGACAGGAAATCACTCTGGTGGAGATCTCCGTCAGCGCACTATTCCAGCCCCACATCTTTGTGAGGGCCTCCTATAATGACAGCTGGAGAACAGCCCCACCTGCCTCAGGAAGAAGAGCAGCAGAGAGAAATGGAACAAGAGAAGAGAAAAGAAAAGACATGAGGAAGGGCGGAAAAGAGAAGCAAAAAATGGACAAATAGAGTCCCCCTCTTGTACATATAACCTATATTTTTTGTTCCTAAAGGGAAACTTTACATTTGGACATACTAAAATGTATGTTATTTGCTTGTGCTCAGGTAACTAAGCAATCGAGATGGCTCCATATGAGTGACATGTCCTCTTCATTATTTACCACTCCCCCGATCTTTCTGTCATTGGCAGATTTTACAGTGATGATTGTATATTTGCTTCCAAGTAACTGATCAAAATTTTCGGTAGCGTACATCCAAGAACCAAACCCTGCAGGACCCTACTAGAAAGACACCCGCTCGATAATGATTCCTTATTTAAAATTACCATTTTGAGACCTATTAGGTAGCCCGTTACTAAGGGGCGGAGTCCGAGTTGGGACATTTTTCTGTCAACTTTACTTGTGTTTTCCAAGCCTAGAGCTCGGCTGGTAACGTATGGATCAGGCTGAACAGTTTCCAACCTTCACTGAGAATCTTACCTTCTACACAGGGGATGTCTGCTTTCTGCAATATCAACACAGAAAGGAGAACATGGCCAAAGAAGCTCCTCTTTCACACTTAGGTGCGTGTCCACAAATCCTCTCTTGGTCCTCAAGGAGAGACCGCAAGGAGGAGTCTTGCTGCAGCAGGCTACAGGGGTCTCCGAAGTTTCCCCTGCCCTGAACCCCTGTACTGCATGTCTGATATTAAGGGAGCTCTGTGAGGTCACAGCCTCCTCACTGCCTTTGCCCAGTAGGCTGAGTTCCTGCCAAAGGCCCTTGTGAAGTCACTGCCACACCTACCTCTCCCTTGAAGGGCTGATGTCTGCCCCTGGACAGCCTGGTAGGATGTTTGAGCTGCTCCCCAGATCACCCCACTTGCTCACTATTGATTTTGGGGAGCAAATAGGCTTCCCAGTAAAACAGCAGAGTCTGTTCCTCACCCCACACTGAGTTTTTCATAGATTGTGAGGCCATTAGGTGTCCTTATGAGGCCTCTATTTCACACGCCATGAAATTCCACACTCTTACCCCCATATCAAAACCAATACTGTGTTTTCCTAGAACACACATTCCAGAAAGACATCCATCTGTGATGTGAGGCCGTCAAGAAAAACAGAGTCCACCGCTTCCCTTGATAATTTGTTCCACTGGTTAATCTCCCTCACTCCTAGATTAGGACTGCGCATTTGCTGTATTCAAATGTGTTGTTTGAATGGGCTGACTTATCTTCATCATTATTTACCGCGACAGCAATCTTTGTGCCACCTGCAGATGTTACCAGCTGTGATGTGATATTGACTTCCAGATGGTTGGTGTAAATGCTGAAGACAGTTAGTGGCTGAGAGCCTGTTCACCTCCCAGGCACCACACACCCACTCCCTCCTGTAGTACAGGAAAAGGGCATCCAGCCCTCCTTTCATATGGTTTCAAAAACACGCTTGGCAGCAGTTTCAACTATGGGGTTATGAACCACGCATGGGGGTCCCCTATTAACAAACACACTTCACATCTAGAGTGTCAACAGGCTGCAGTTCTATGCATCTGAGTTTCCCACCTTCTAAACTGGTATGAGAAACCCACCTTGATTATCTCCATTTAAAATTTGGGAGACTCTATGGCACAGGGAAGTGAAGTGACTTGCTTGTGGTCACACAGTGATTCAATGGAAAAGCCTGGACGAGAACAATGTATTTGTTCTGGTTCACAGACTGGGCCCTGATCTCTTGTATTCCTTGCCTCTTTGTTCTAAATTCAAGTCCCAGACTGAGTCCCCCTGGTGGACACTCATTGGACTGCCTCAATCAGACCCAACCTCTGGATCCAACTTACAACCAAGCCATGTGGGTCAGGCAATGTCCAGCCACTCCTTCAAGCTGTGGGGCTCCTAAGGCCCTGTCCCAGATACACACTTCTTCTCTGGCTCCCTTCCTGGTGATGTGGGACTTTGCAGTCCAGATGTTCTCGGCCCCAAGGGAAAGGTTTCACAGCCTGTTTTTTAAAGTGATGTGCTCTCTAAGATGAGAAAGCCAATCCTATGCCTGGAGCCCCAGGACACAGACCAAAACCCAATGGCTCTCAGAAGTGTTGAGAATTCAGAGAGGGGACTGAGGTCAGGTATTTATTTTTTGCACAGATGTGTGACTCTCTTGTGCTGTCTAAGAGTAAAGTGTGTGTGTGTTTAAGAAGTTACTTTGCAGAGCCTGGGGTTCCTCCCTTTAACTGCTCTGTGGTCCCCAAGGGGCTAAACCGGAAAGGGAAGTGAGCAGAAATGAAGAGGGAACCTGGAAAAATGTGGAAAGTGGATGGAGAGGTGTGGGACATCTCAGCACTGGTTCAGGGCCCATCTCCTAGACAGACAGTCCCAGTTGTCCCCCTCCCATCTCCTCATCTGATCTGTCTCTCCCCCCAGTCCTGGCCTCCTGAGCCAATCTCACTCCCTAGGCTCCTCATCCAATCACAATACTCAAGAATCTCCAGCCCCAGCTCCTGCTTTCAATCTCTTTGCCCAGCCAGTCCCAGTTCTCCTGAACCCCAGCTCTTCATCAGATCCATCTCCCATTCCCCCTCACTTCCTTCCACCCACCCCACTGGTTCTCACTCCCCGTCTCCTCTCTGGCTGCAAGTCTCCTTGCTCACTCAGACATATTCTCTGCCCTCCCCTCACCTCCAAATGCCAGTTTCTTTCACCTCCTGCCAGCTTCCAACATCCCTTAGGCTCTTTCTCCCAATTTACTCACCCCGTCCCCTAGTCTTTGCATTTGAATCTAGCGCTTCCTCCTCTGGACCCAGCAGGGAGGGGGGCATTGAGAGCACAGGAGAGACAGGCTCTCTGCTCTCAGTTCAGGTACCTGGACTGAGCACAGACCGCAGCAGCTGAGAGCTGCAATTACAGGGAAAGTCCTGCTCAGCCCCAGGCTGCAGCATGCCAGTGCAGACACAATTGTCAGGGCGAACGGAGCTGCTAACATCAAAGAAGTCTCTATTTTGACTTCTTTGAGGTTAGCAGCTCCATTCTCCCTGACTTTTCAAAGACTTCTCGTTTGGCCAATTTAGGTAGATTTTCAGAGACAGCAAAAGGTGCATCCCTGGTACAAAGGCCACCTCCTTGGGAAATTTCAAGTCCCTGTTCCAAAACCTGGGGGCACTAGAGCTTTTAAAAGACAACGGCACCTGAAATGTTTAGCACTGGCTAAGCACTGTCTTCATAAACTCATAGACTTTAAGGCCAGAAAGGACCATCGTGATCTTCCAGTCACCCTCCTGTAACAGACCCATAAGATGTGGCCTAGCCTCGTTCTCAACAACAACTGAATTATTTTGACTGAATGTTTCAGGAAATATTCAGCATCAGGGCAGACACCCAGCATGGGAAATTTCAGCCCAGCCAGTTTCAGTTTGACAATTTTATAAGCAACTGAAAACAAAGGCTTATTGTGGGAAGCACTGGGCAACCTTAATAAAAGGCAGCGCTGGCAGCGCCCCCTATAATGTGAGGCACTCACAGCTGGCTGGAGCGATGGGATGTCAGTCAGGGCCAGCAAAGGTGAGGATGTCAGAAATCGTCCTGATTTGAATTCACACGCCAGAAATCATCGTTGCAGTGTCCCGCAGCCCCTCCCCTACTTCAAAAACAACTTTTGACAGCTAGCTCGGGGGTCTGACCCCACCAGGAGCTTTCTTTGATCCAGTCATGAAGGAGCATCTACGTACAATAACTGATCATGAAACACAGGTTCGTTACTTAGGAAAAAATATGCAGGATGAACTGATTCAAATCCTAGCAAATGCCGTTAAAAAGAAAATTACAGAAGCTGCCCATTCTGCAAAATACTTTTCAATAATACTGGACTGTACTCCAGATGTGAGTCATGTTGAACAAATGACGATGATCATTCGTTTTGTGGATATGGAAAAGTCTGCAGATGAAGATAATATTGAAGTGCTCATAAAGGAACATTTCTTGGCGTTCGTATCACTGAAGGAGATGACTGGAGCATTTATGACAAACTATTCTACAAGAGCTTGAAACAATGTCATTATCTGTTGAAAATTTACGTGGTCAAGGCTATGATAATGGGAGTAATATGAAGGATAAAGACAATGGTGTGCAAAGGAGAATGATGGAAATCAATCCTAGGGCATTTTTCGTTCTTTGCAGCGCGCATTCTCTGAATTTGTTTGTCAATGATGCTGCTAGATGCTGTTTGGAGGCAAGCAGTTTCTTTGACCTGGTGCAACGTGTTTATGTGTTTTTCTCAGGCTCACCACGCCGTTGGGAGATTCTGACTCGCCATGTGAATTCTCTAACTGTGAAACCACTTAGTCAGACAAGATGGGAGAGTTGCACTGATGCTTTGAAGCCTCTTCACTATGAACTTGGAAACATTTATGATGCCCTAATTGAAATTTCTGATGATACTACCTTTACTGGATCATCTGGCAATATGGTACGTTCAGATGCAGAAGCTCTTGCAAATGGCCTTTCCAAAGTCAAATTTGTGACTTCACTCATTTTGTGGTATAATATCCTTTTCAAGATTAACCTCACTCGTAAGCAGCTTCCGGAAAAGAACTTGAACATACATTCTGCTATTCAAAAACTGCAGCAAACTCAAAATATTCTGGAGGAATTCAGAAGTGATGAAGGGCTCGAAAGAACACTGGTAGATTCTCTCAAGCTTGCTGAAGAAATAGACTTTCCGACAGACTTTGAACCAGAGCCAGTTCGCATTCGGCAAAAGAAACAGCAGTTTTCGTATGAATGACAAGACACACCTATTCAGAACCCAAAACAAAGGTTCAAAGTGCATTTCTCTTCGCAGTCCTTTATACTGCTATTCACTCGGTTGGTGAAAGATGTGAACAGATGCAGCAGCTAGAGTCAATATTTGGCTTTCTCCACAGCTTGCAAAAGAAAACAGCAAAACAGGTAAGAGAATTTGGTAGAAAACTGGAGTCGGCATTGACTCCTGAAAATTCTAAAGACATTGATGCTACAGATTTGTGTAGTGAGCCTGAGACTTTTTCAAGACGACTTAAGGAACATTCCACTCCTGAAGAAGTACTGAAGTTTGTTTGTGAAAACAAACTCTCAGACAGTTTTCCAAACATTTTTATAGCTCTACGCATTCTTTCAACTTTGCCAGTTTCCGTAGCTAGTGGGAAACGTAGCTTGTCAAAGTTAAAATTGATAAAAACATATCTGCGTTCAACAATGGTGCAAGAGAGACTTGTTGGACTTGCCACATTGTCAATAGAGCATGAACTAGCTGGAAAACTCGATCTAAGAGAACGAGTGACTGAATTTTCAAAACTTAAAGCAAAAAAAGTCATGTTTTAAGAGCACAGAGTGTTTTTTATTCAGAGTGTTTTGTAAATACAAGTTGAAGTTCATTGAAGAGTTTTCTTATTTCTTTCTATATTGGATCTGGTGGTAATGGCAGTTAAAGCAGGATAGTGTAATGGATGATTTTGGATTTGTAATAATAAAAATTATAATTAACATTTTAAATGCATTTTTATTTGAAATCAACTGAAATATCACCTCACTGTTGTGTACAGATCTATTCTGAAAAGTCGTGTCTCTATTTTATTTGATCTCAGAAACATTGGTTGGATAGACGGATGGATGCACAAACCGAATAATTAAGCCTCTGTTTTAAAAAAAAAAACGCTTAAAAACATTAAAAGGAAAAAAGGGGCAAAATGTTTCCCAGTTTACCAAAAACTTCAGCCTAGACTTTCCCTTGCGGTTTGGGCCTGGGGCACTGTCATAAATATAAAGGGAAGGGTAAACCCCTTTAAAATCCCTCCTGGCCAGAGGAAAAATCCTCTCACCTGTAAAGGGTTAAGAAGTTAAAGGTAACCTCGCTGGCACCTGACCAAAATGACCAACGAGGAGACAAGATACTTTCAAAAGCTGGGAGGAGGGAGAAAAACAAAGGGTCTGTGTCTGTCTGTGTGATGCTTTTGTCGGAGACAGAACAAGAATGGAGTCTTAGAATTTAGTAAGTAATCTAGCTAGGTATGTGTTAGATTATGATTTCTTAAAGTGGCTGAAAAAATAGCTGTGCTGAATAGAATGAATATTCCTATCTGTGTGTTTTTTTTTGTAACTTAAGGTTTTGCCTAGAGGGATTCTCTATGTTTGAATCTAATTTCCCTGAAAGGTATCTACCATCCTGATTTTACAGAGGTGATTTCTTTACTTCTATTAAAAGTCTTCTTGTTAGAAAACTGAAAGCTTTTTTCATTGTTCTAAGATCCAAGGGTTTGGGTCTGTGGTCACCTACGCAAATTGGTGAGGATTTTTACTAAACCTTCCCCAGGAAGTGGGGTGCAAGGGTTGGGAGGATTTGGGGGGGAAAGACGTGTCCAAACTACGTTTTTTCAGGAAGCCAGATAAAGTTTGGTGGTGGCAGTGGAAGTCCAAGGGTAAAATAGTTTGTATCTTGGGGAAGTTTTAACCTAAGCTGGTAAAAGTAAGCTTAGGAGGTTTTCATGCAGGTCCCCACATCTGTACCCGAGAGTTCAGAGTGGGGAAGGAACCTTGACATGGTGGCAGAGTGGTGGGATTAACTTGAAATCATTTTGAGATCAATTTGAGATTTTTTTGAACCAGAGAAACAGATTTTAAAAGGAAATTTTTAAAATCCTTTGTGCTGCTAGAAAGCAGGTCTCCAACTGGCAATAGTTGGAAGTGGTTTTTTTGTTTGTTTTTTCTTTTGCTTTGGGGCCAGAAGAGACAAAAGGAAATTGTCTTTGGGAGCTGCAGTTTCACAAGTTTTCACAGACCTAAGAGCAACTAGAGGGGATTTCTACCTATTTGCCAGAAGACAAAAGTGTTAGTTTTGGGGTTTTGGGGTTTTTTTTTTTTTTTGGATTTTTCTGTAGGCTGACAATCAGAGAATAGGTATCCTATTCCAGCACAGCAAAATTTTACAAGCCAAGTTTTGTTTGTTTTATTTCTAAACGTCGGGTGTAAAGTTAGTTAAAAACAGAGAGGTTAGGATGACAGACTCCATGGCTCAACAAAAGCTGGAATTAGCCAGATTTCAGGCTGATGAAAAACAAAAGGAACATGAAAGACAGATAGAACTCATGCGGATCGAGAAGGATGTACAGGAGGCTGCCCACAGGAGGGAAATGGAGGAAAGGAAGCATGTGGAGGAGGAGAAGAAAAAAGAGAGGAATCATGAACTGGAGATGGAGAAGGTAAAGGCTCAGCAGAATATGGAAACAAACCCTAGCAATCCTTCTCCAGGTACCACTTCCCATCCCAGAAAGATCCCCACCTACAAGGCAGGCGATGATACTGAGGCCTTCTTAGAAAACTTTGAAAGGGCCTGCCTTGGGTACAGCATCTCTACTGACCAATACATGGTAGAGCTGAGGCTGCAGCTCAGTGGACCCTTAGCTGAGGTGGCGGCTGAAATGCCTAAAGAACACATGAACAAGTATGAACTGTTTAAATCCAAGGCGAGAGTCAGAATGGGGTAACACCCGAGCATTCTCGTTGGAGGTTCAGAGCCCTAAGGTGGAAACCAGACATGTCATTTACCCGACATGCCTACCACATTGTGAAACATTGGGATGCCTGGATATCAGGAGCAAGTGTTGAATCTCCAGTAAATTTGCCCTTCCTAATGCAAATGGAACAATTCTTAGAGGGTGTACCTAAGGAAATAGAAAGATACACCTTAGATGGGAAGCCCAAAACTGTAATCGAGGCAGGAGAGATTAGAGCCAGATGGGTAGAGGTGGCAGAGAAGAAGTAAACTGGTCGCAGTTGGAGCGGAGACCAGAAGGGACAACCCCAGACCAGACCCTATTACTGGGGGCCGCCCAAGGCCCCACCTACCTCCCAAAGAACCCTCCAGACACCTTATCGTCCCACCACCCCGTTCTCCAGCAACCCGCCTCGCCCCAGTGACCCGTCAGCTGGACGATGTTTTAAATGTAATGAGCTGGAGCATGTAAAGGCCAACTGCCCCAAGAACCCCAACAGATTACAGTTCATTGCACCGGAATCACACCAGAGATCCGCAGGCCCAGATACCCTTGGAGCGGAGGGAAACTGTGAGTGTGGGCGGGAAGAAGGTCACCGCATGGAGGGACATTGGAGCACAAGTGTCAGCCATCCATGCTTCCTTAGTGGACCCCAATTTAATCAACCCAGAGATCCAAGTGACAATTCAACCCTTCAAGTCCAACTCGTTCAATTTGCCTACAGCCAAGATGCCTGTCCAGTACCAGGGCTGGTCAGGAACGTGGACTTTTGCAGTCTATGATGATTATCCCATCCCCATGCTGTTGGGGGAAGACTTGGCCAATCATATGAAGCGGGCCAAGAGGGTGGGAATGGTCACCCACAGCCAGGCTAAACAAGCTGTGACGCCTAGCTCTGTTCCGGAAACTTCTATCAGGACCCAGACAGAGGTGATGGACCCGGACCCCAGGCCAATGTCTGCAACAGCAGTAGTGGATCCAGTCCCAGAGACCCAGATGGAACCAGTCCCAGAACCAGAACCAGCGGAACAACCAGCACCAGATCCATTGCCAGCACTGAATCCAGTACTTGCAACCTCAATACCAGAGGGCCCCACCGAACCTGAACCGGCAGCAGCCCATAACCCTACACAAGAGGCTCAGCCAGAGCATGAACCCCAACATAGTGTCCCAGCGGAGAGCGGTTCACAGTCAACGGAAACAGCCCCATCCCCTACATTGCTTCCAGAGGGACCAAGCATAGGTCCACAATCCAATGAGGAACTGGTGTCTCCAGCATCAAGGGAACAGTTCTAGATGGAACAGGAAGCAGATGAAAGCCTCCAGAGAGCTTGGACGGCAGCATGGAGCAACCCACCGCCTCTCAGCTCTTCTAATTGATCCAGGTTTGTTGTAGAAAAGGGACTTTTATACAAGGAAATTCTTTCTGGTGGACACCAGGAAGACTGGCATCCTCAGAGACAGTTGGTAGTTCCAACTAAATACCGGGCCAAGCTCTTGAGCTTAGCCCACGATCATCCTAGTGGCCTTGCTGGGGTGAACAGGACCAAAGACCATTTGGGGGGGTCATTCCACTGGGAGGGAATGGGCAAGGATGTTTCTACCTATGTCCAGTCTTGAGAAGTATGCCAAAGAGTGGGAAAACCCCAAGACCAGGTCAAAGCCCCTCTCCAGCCACTCCCCATCATTGAAGTTCCATTTCAACGAGTAGCTGTGGATATTCTGGGTCCTTTTCCGAAAAAGACACCCAGAGGAAAGCAATACATACTGACTTTCATGGATTTTGCCACCCGATGGCCGGAAGCAGTAGCTCTAAGCAACACCAGAGCTAAAAGTGTGTGCCAAGCACTAGCAGACACTTTTGCCAGGGTAGGTTGGCCCTCCGACGTCCTCACAGATGCAGGGATTAATTTCCTGGCAGGAACTATGGAAAACCTCTGGGAAGCTCATGGGGTAACTCACTCGGTTGCCACTCCTTACCACCAACAAACAAATGGCATGGTGGAGAAGTTTAATGGAACTTTGGGGGCCATGATACGTAAATTCGTAAATGAGCACTCCAATGATTGGGACCTAGTGTTGCAGCAGTTGCTCTTTGCCTACAGAGCTGTACCACATCCCAGTTTAGGGTTTTCCCCATTTGAACTTGTATATGGCCGTGAGGTTAAGGGGCCATTACAGTTGGTGAAGCAGCAGTGGGAGGGATTTACACCTTCTCCAGGAACGAACATTCTGGACTTTGTAACCAACCTACAAACACGCTCTTTAGCCCTTCCTAAAGAAAACTTACAGGATGCTCCAAAAGAGCAAAAAGCCTGGTATGATAAACATGCCAGAGAGCGTTCCTTCAAAGTAGGGGGCCAGGTCATGGTCTTAAAAGCGCTCCAGGCCCATAAAATGGAAGCATCGTGGGAAGGGCCATTCACGGTCCAGGAGCACTGGGGAGCTGTTAATTATATCATAGCGTTAGCCACCTCCAACCGAAAGCCTAAGGTGTACCATATTAATTCTGTAAAGCCCTTTTATTCCAGAGAATTGCAGGTTTGTCAGTTTACAGCCCAGGGAGGGGACAACGCTGAGTGGCCTGAAGGTGTCTACTACGAAGGGAAAAGTGCTGGTGGTGTGGAAGAGGTGAACCTCCCATGACCCTTGGGCGTATGCAGCGACAGCAGATCAAGGAGCTGTGCACTAGCTATGCGCCGATGTTCTCAGCCACCCCAGGACTGACTGAACAGGCATACCACTCCACTGACACAAGTAATGCTCACCCAATTAAAGTCCAACCTTACCGGGTGTCTCCTAAAGCTAAAACTGCTATAGAACGGGAGATCCAGGATATGTTAGAGATGGGTGTAATCCGCCCCTCTGGAAGTGCATGAGCATCTCCAGTGGTTCTAGTTCCCAAACCAGATAGGGAGATACGTTTTTGCACGGACTACCGTAAGCTAAATGCTGTAACTCGCCCAGACAACTATCCAATGCCACGCACAGATGAACTATTAGAGAAACTGGGATGGGCCCAGTTCATCTCTACCTTGGACTTAACCAAGGGGTACTGGCAGGTACCGCTAGATGAATCCGCCAAGGAAACGTCAGCCTTCACCACACATGTCAGGTTGTATGAATTTAATGTACTCCCTTTCAGGCTTCAAAATGCACCCCCCACCTTCCAAAGACTTCTAGATGGTCTCGTCATGGGACTAGGAGAATATGCAGCCGCCTACCTTGACGATGTGGCCATATTTTCGGATTCCTGGGCAGAACACCTGGAACATCTACAAAAAGTCCTTGAGCGCATAAGGGAGGCAGGTCTAGCTGTTAAGGCTAAGAAGTGTCAAATAGGCCTAAACAGAGTGACTTACCTTGGACACCAAGTGGGTCAAGGAACTATCAGCCCCCACACAGGCCAAAGTGGATGCTATCCAAAAGTGGCCTGTCCCAAAGTCAAAGAAACAGGTCCAATCCTTCTTAGGCTTGGCTGGATATTACAGGCGATTTGTACCGCAATACAGCCAGATCGCTGCCCCACTGACAGACCTAACCAAAAAGAAACCGCCAAATGCAGTTCAGGGGACTGAAGAGTGTCAGAAGGCCTTTAACCAGCTTAAAGCGACACTCATGTCTGACCCTGTACTAAAGGCCCCAGACTTTGACAAACCGTTCCTAGTAACCACAGATGCGTCCGAGCATAGTGTGGGAGCAGTTTTAATGCAGAAAGGACCGGATCAAGAATTCCACCCTGTAGTGTTTCTCAGCAAAAAAACTGTCTGAGAGGGAAAGCAACTGGTCAGTCAGTGAAAAAGAATGTTACGCCATTGTCTATGCTCTGGAAAAGCTACGCCCATATGTTTGGGGACGGCGTTTCCACCTGCAAACCGACCATGCTGCGCTACAGTGGCTTCATACCGCCATGGGAAAAAACAAAAAACTTATTCGGTGGAGTTTAGCTCTCCAAGATTTTGATTTCGACATCCAACACATCTCAGAAGCTTCTAACAAAGTGGCTGATGCACTCTCCCGTAAAAGTTTCCCAGGATCAACTGGTTAAAATCGTCCTTGAAATGTGGAAAACATTGTTCGACTTTATGTACTTGGTAGTATATTTAGAGGTGCATGTGTCTTATTAACTCTGTTTTTCCTAGAGCTCCAGGAAGAAATCCCAGCCAGCGTTTCACCCTAGCTGAGACTTGGGGGGCATGTCATAAATATAAAGGGAAGGGTAAACCCCTTTAAAATCCCTCCTGGCCAGAGGAAAAATCCTCTCACCTGTAAAGGGTTAAGAAGTTAAAGGTAACCTTGCTGGCACCTGACCAAAATGACCAATGAGGAGACAAGATACTTTCAAAAGCTGGGAGGAGGGAGAAAAACAAAGGGTCTGTGTCTGTCTGTGTGATGCTTTTGCCGGAGACAGAATAGGAATGGAGTCTTAGAACTTAGTAAGTAATCTAGCTAGGTATGGTTAGATTATGATTTCTTTAAGTGGCTGAGAAAATACCTGTGCTGAATAGAATACATATTCCTATCTGTGTGTCTTTTTTGTAACTTAAGGTTTTGCCTAGAGGGATTCTCTATGTTTGAATCTAATTACCCTGAAAGGTATCTACCATCCTGATTTTACAGAGGTGATTTCTTTACTTCTATTAAAAGTCTTCTTGTAAGAAAACTGAATGCTTTTTCATTGTTCTCAGATCCAAGGGTTTGGGTCTGTGGTCACCTATGCAAATTGGTGAGGATTTTTACTAAACCTTCCCCAGGAAGTGGGGTGCAAGGGTTGGGAGGATTTGGGGGGGAAAGAGGTGTCCAAACTACGTTTTTTCAGAAAGCCAGATAAAGTTTGGTGGTGGCAGTGGAAGTCCAAGGGTAAAATAATTTGTACCTTGGGGAAGTTTTAACCTAAGCTGGTAAAAGTAAGCTTAAGAGGTTTTCATGCAGGTCCCCACATCTGTACCCTAGAGTTCAGAGTGGGGAAGGAACCTTGACAGGCACTGATTGCATCTTCGCCTAGGGCACCAGTTGCTGGCAGCTAGTCTAGGGCCTCCCCTGAGAGCAGGGGGTAATGGTTCCAAACTGTCACTTTGTTCAGTGGCTGGTAGTCTACAGAGAGGCGTAGAGTCCCACCTTTCTTTTTCCCAAAAAGGGCCAGGGCACCTGTGGGAAACCTGTGGGAAATGCTTAGTAGCAAATAAACCCTTTCTACCAGTTTTCATGGTTTTACACAGGGAGAGCCACTAGGTCTTTGGACATTGTGTAAATATGGCCAAAGGGAACTTTCAGGCTAGGTTGTTGGAAACCCCTACATTTTCAGTCATCTCCATTCAACCACTCTGGTAGGGGCACCATAGGGCCAGGCACAGGTAACAAGACTATGGTTCACACCTGGTGTGATATGTCCCCTTTTGTATACAGGCCACTTACTTCCGGAATTAAATTTCTGCAAAAAGTTGCACCACCTGATCTCACTTGCTGCATCCGATATTTAGGTCTAGTGCTTGGAGCGTAGGTCACAGCTAGGCGTAGGATTACGCCTAGGCTAAGGGTGATGCTAGAATCAAGCTCCAGGGACATGCCTGGGTCAACACCGAGATCAGACTCCATAGACAAACCAGAATGAGAACTGGAGCCAGAGTCCAGGTGCAGGCCAGAGGTGAAAGCCGGGTGGTCAGAGTCCAAAGATAAGCCAAGTTGATATCAGGCCAGAGTCCAGATACAGGCGGAAGGTCAAAGGCGGGTAGTCAGAATCCAAGGACTTGGGGAGGATCAGGAGGAGGAGACAAGGCTGGAGTGGGTCAGTGGTGGGGCTGGAGCGAGGAAAGAATAGGGCAAGCACAATGCTAAGCCAGAGTTGTTAGACAACATCTAGAGCCAAGGGTCACACCAAGGTCATCAGCAAGAGACCGGAGCTGAGGGTCAAGCTTGAGTCAATAGCTGGGAACTGGAGGGAAGGGCAGAGCGATGCACGCAGGCAGGAACCAGGAACAAAGTGGGCACTGTGTCAGCATCAGGGCAGGGGGTCTACCTTGTTGCCCAGATGACTTACAAGTACTCCCAGGCACTGCCCACCTGGAGCCCTAGAGACCTGGGTTCAAATCCCACACATCCCCTTGTCTCTCTTCCGAGGAATAAAAGGAGGACAGCAGGATGACAAAGATGTCTCTGTCCTGGCTCTTTAATCCTTGCCCTTTGCAATTCTTCCTACAGGGCCTGGTACCCAACAGGGTATGGAACAGCCAAACTGCAATGAATGGGAGCCAGGCGTCCAGACAGAGTCCAGGCAGCAGAGCACAGAATGAGGAGGAAAGGAGAGGATCTGCCAAGGACGGGAAACACTATCCCCTCTGGAGGGAAGGGGCCCTCCCTGCCATTTTCTTAACCCCCGGGCCTGTTCCCAGCTCTGCTCACCCCTCCCCTATTCTCAGCAGTTCCACCAAACTAAGGGAGTAGGTCGAAACCACAGGCCACTCCTGCTCCTGCAACAGAGAAGTAGGAAGGTGATCTACCCGGAAGTGGGCGGTGTCCTTCCCTGGGCGTATGGTAAAAACGCAGCACAGGACAGCTCGCAGGAGGCCTGAGTCCAGCTCCAGGTCCAGTTTGCTGGCAGGAAAGAGGAGCCTCGATTCGACTTTGCAGCACCAGAGTGGTGCTGGCATCACCATGGACATGAAACATGAGGGAAATAGGCACCGGCCAGCAAAAACGGAAATGGAGGTGCCAAGGAGCGCAGTGACCTGGCTGAAGTCACAGACCCAATCAGTGGCAGGGCTGCAATAGGGCCCATTCCCCTGATCTCACCACTGGACCCTGCTGCCCCTGTTATCTCTGCCCCCGCCCCCCCGGTGATCCTCTCCCAAAGGCCACTGTAATGTCACTGGAGTAAAATCAACCACACAGCCAGGAAAGAGTGAACGTTCCCGCCTCCTCGGCTGGAGGATGAGAACAGCCACAAATAACCTAGGAGGGGGAGGATCCGTGAGTCCCAGGTCTCAGCCTGAACAGCACCAGGGTTAGGGAAACTGGACGGGAGGGTCCTCGTACCTGGAGGTGGCAAACCGTGGCCATAGAGGTGGAGAGGATGGAGCTTGACTCAGAGCCCAGCGGAAGGTACTCAATCAGCTCCTGGGAGACCCAAAGGAGACAAAACAGCAGGTGGATTCTGGCCCTGATTACCCATAGGCACTTCCCAGAGAGGAGGCCAAAGTACGCTTCAGACACAGCCAGCATATCCCCCCGCACACACACATCCAGCTTCCCAGTATTCAGCCCCAGGAATCCCTGTCCTCTGCTGCCCCCTCCAGCCCCACCATCTCCCCACACTGGTGCAGGGGAGGCCTCTCTTCGTCCCACGTCTAGCTCCCTCCCCCAAGGGGCTGGGCACAGATCTCGCTCACAATGCTCTCCACAAGGGACGCTTTGGAGCAGTGCGGCCGCAGGATGTCCTGCCCCTGCTTTTGTGCACAGAAGCACAGAGTGGGGATAGCGTGCAGGAAGCGGAGCTGCTTGACCCTGACCTGCACCCACTAGGAGTGGGGTTGCGGGAGAGAGAGAGCCTGTTAGGTAGGGACCTCCCCACCCCACCCAAACTGGCTCCAGGGCCCAGGTCCTCCATGGGTTGGATAGGAAAAGCCCAAAACCACAGGGTCCTCCTGCACAGGCAGGGTTTGTAACTGGGACAGTGTCTGTGGGGAGAGGAGACCCTGCCCTGCGTGGGACAAACACCCCCTCTTGAGTGTCCCAGATAACATGGGAGAAATGCTAGGCAGAAAAGGAGAGAGGGTGACTTCTGCTACTGTGAAGGGGAAGGACGGGGTGCAGTGGAGAGAGAAGCTTAATGTGCCCCCCTCCTCTGTAAGGAACCCCAGGGCAGAAAGGGCCTCACCCGGCCCCTCCCAGAGATGCCCTCAGCTCCATCAGTTTCAGGGCACCATGGCAGTCAGGCCACCCCCGCAACATCATCAGGGGTCCAGGAGGCTGGAGCTCCCCTAACTCTGCCTAGAATGCCCTGCACCAGGCATGGCTGTGCCACACCCACTGGTGTCAGTGGGGCTCACGTAGCTGAGGACTGACAACTTAGTGAACCAATGGCACAGGGTGTTACTAGCCCCCCCCCACCCCAGTCACTCTCCCTTTCCCTTGGGTCTCCCCTCACCAGTACTGTGGGAGCCTCCAGCGTCAGGGCTCTCACACTCCTCGGAGGTGCTGCTGGCGCCTTGGGTGTAGATGGAGCTGCTGGTGCTAGAGCAGGTGTCAAGGTTCCTCCCCCACTCTGAACTCTAGGGTACAGATGTGGCGACCTGCATGAAAACCTCCTAAGCTTACTTTCACCAGCTTAGGTTAAAACTTCCCCAAGGTACAAATTAATTTTATCCTTTGTCCCTGGATCTCCACTGCCACCACCAAACTCTAACTGGGTTTACTGGGAAATGTAGTTTGGACACGTCTTTCCCCCCAAAATCCTCCCAACCCTTGCACCCCACTTCCTGGGAAAGGTTTGGTAAAAATCCTCACCAATTTGCATAGGTGACCACAGACCCAAACCCTTGGATCTGAGAACAATGAAAAAGCATTCAGTTTTCTTACAAGAAGACTTTTAATAGAAGTAAAGAAATCACCTCTGTAAAATCAGGATGGTAGATACCTTACAGGGTAATTAGATTCAAAACATAGAGAATCCCTCCAGGCAAAACCTTCAGTTACAAAAAAGACACACAGACAGGAATAGTCATTCTATTCAGCACAGTTCTTTTCTCAGCCATTTAAAGAAATCATAATCTAACACATACCTAGCTAGATTACTTACTAAAGTTCTAAGATTCCATTCCTGGTCTATCCCCGGCAGAGCATCACACAGACAGACACAGACCCTTTGTTTTTCTCCCTCCTCCCTGCTTTTGAAAGTATCTTGTCTCCTCATTGGTCACTTTGGTCAGGTGCCAGCGAGGTTACCTTTAGCTTCTTAACCCTTTACAGGTGAGAGGATTTTTCCTCTCGGGGGTTGGACTAGATGACCTTCTGGGGTCCCTTCCAACCCTTATATTCTATGATTCTATGATTCCTCTGGCCAAGAGGGATTTTAAAGGGGTTGACCCTTCCCTTTATATTTGTGACAGCAGGGGTCGCCCATCTCCTCCCCTAGGCAGGCTGGGGCCTCTTCAGTGGCCAGGCAGGGGGTGGCTTCTCCTGGGCCCTGGCGCTGGGCTCCTGGATCTTCTGCTTCCTGGAGAGGAAGCCACAGAGCCGCCTTGCCTGGCTTCTCTCCCGTCCTCGCTGCCTCCCACACAGATGCACCCTGGGCCACCTCCATTTTGCCCCAGAAGATGCCTTAGGGCCTCCTCTGGGAGCTGGTGTCTCCCTCCTCCAGAATGCCAGGAACATCCACCGCTTGGCCTGGCCACAAGCTACTTCCCCTCCAGTGGGGACAGAGGGACTGCTCTCCTCCTGGGGAAGCTGGCAGCTGCTTCCCACTGGCTCTGGAGCGAGCTGCACAGCCTTCTTCTGCAGCATTTGCCTGAGCCTCTCCATCATCTGCCTGAGCCTCTCCATCCTGGAACTGAGTCTGGAGAAGCCATGAGTCTGGGGTCAAGGCAGGCTCTCACTAACGGGCCTGTCTGCTCTGTCCCCCTGTTCCTCCCCCCTCACTGCACGCCCCACCACGGGGCACAGGGACTACAATCTACACACACTGGCAGCAGCTCACAGCACAGGCTGTTCCCAAAGCTCCCTCTCCCTACTGAGGCACTGTGACACAGGGGGAGTCTCATCCGTTCAGAGCAGTGGGGTTTTCAGACTGTTTTGACAAGCAGCTCCCTCCTCCCACCCAGGCTACACGCCCTCCCTGGGTAGAGAAAGACCAGAACCGGGGAAGGAGTCTGAGTTTGGCCTGGGAACTTGTCCCCAGCTCAACTTCACAAGGTTCCAATCATATGAGGCATGAGTCCCCCTCAGTTCCCACTGAGTTCAGTGCGGTAGTGGGTTTTCAGCAGCTGCCGGGGTCTGACCCCCCAGAGACTCCTACAAGGGAAGAGCCGGGAGCTCTATTGCTGGGCTGGAGATGGCTCTGGAGAACACCCTTCAAGAAACACGCTGCCCAGGCCCAGAGCGAAGGGCTGCAGGGGGCTGTGTTAGCAAATCTATTCTCACTAGGAGGAGATTCCCCCTCCTCCTCCCACCATTTCTGTCTCTCCCCAAGCAGAACGGGGAAGCCTCTGAAGAAATGCTACCTGCCACTCACTAGGTCCAGATGGCGCAGTGCTGGGTGGCAGATGCTCAGACTTGGTCTGTTCCTGGCCCTCTTCCTCGTTTTCCCGCACCAAGGTGGGCTGAAAAGGGAGCTGCACAATGCCCTGCCAGCAGGGAGACCGACAGTGGCTGTGAAAAAAAAATCATGTTTTATTGCCAAGGGATGGTTAAACTCAGGCTAGCAGCTGGGGTCCAGAACACTGACATACTGTGGGCAGGACGCCTCCAATCTCAAGGTCTCCTAGCACCTCACACACATTCCTGAAGCCTGACAAGCCAAGAGCTGTGGGGGAGGGACTCCAACCGCACTCAAAGAAAACTGTGGCCTGGGCAGGGGAAGCCACTGCCTCAGGGTCACACTGGGAGTCCGTGACAGAGCCAGGGATGGAGCCCAGTAGCCCTGTATCCAGGCCCCTACACTAACCACTAGAGGAATGTTCCTTTCCAGAGCTGGCAGTTGCAAGCAGGACCCTGTTCCCAGTCTCCCTGGCTCTGAGAGGGAATGTGACCGGCTGGAGTGACCGAGGCAGGGGATTGGGAGTCAGGACTCCTGGCTTTCAGTGGCCATTTTCCTATTGACTTATGGGACCTCAGGCAAGCAATTCCCCCTCTCTGTGTTTCAGTCCCCAGCAGTAAAATGAGGATCTAATACTTACTCACTTATTGTAAAGTGCTGAGATTTACCCAGGAAAAGTCGTTCTGTAAGTGCTATGCAGCACTGGACCCTCATCGGTCAGATCCAAATTCCTAGAGTTTAGATCTGGGCTTTCAGTTCAACCCCGTACAGAGTGAGGAGCCCAGCCCTAGACCTTGGATTGAGGATCAGCCCTTCTTGGGGTGGGAATTGAGCTAGGAGGCTTTTCCGTCCCTCGCCAGGTGGATTAACAATAGAGGGTTTTTAAAATATGAACCGGGTTTTTCAAATTAAACTCACCACGGGTTTTTTCGTTAAAAATAAGCCTGCTTCAAATTCAATTTGAATTTGACAATCTATGTTAAGGCCTAAATTTGTTATCATCTCTTAAAATAATTTCAAGAGACGAGAAAGAAATCCATCTTAAGTAGGACATGTTTACTGCCAAGTTTTAAGGAGAGTCAAACGACTGAAGCACCCGGAAGCAGAGTTCGTGGAAGTGCTAGAACAGCTTTCGACAGCAGCAGCCCTTCCTGTGAAAGTGCAGAAGGAATCGTTTCTTCCTTTCAGTTTATTCATCTCGTTCAGTTCAATGACTAGTTAATGGAATTTAAAAAGAACACTGGGAGTTGGCAAAGAAGGCAAACTTGTTTGCTTCCTTCAATCTAGGAATAAACACTAGGTGTGAGGGGATGAGATCTACCCATTGAAAAATCTGGAAGAACATGGTGACCAGAATGTATCAATTCAGTTCACTAACTACAGCTAATATTTCCTTTCTTTAAGAAATCGGGTAGTTTTAAATGCAAAACATTTTTGATGAATGTTTTTTTCTTATGCTTCTCTTTCTGGCTCGGCCACAGCATTGCTCTTTACCTCAGTTGCACCACCTCTGTTCGGGATAGAGACACTTCTCTAACTCCTAGCAGAAGTGCGATTTGAGTAGGTCATGAGTGTTAGACACCTTTGAGCTCCAAAGGACAATGGGTGATTTATCAAGAATCCCTGATGATTTCCTGCTTCTCCCCCATCCAGAGCCAATATCACATCTTTGGGGTTTGAAATTCTCAGCACCCCTCAGTCTCCTGCTGCCTTCAGTTGTTCCTCAGATTTAGAGGCTTGGATGCTAGCAGGACTGGAATTTGTTCCTGGGTTCCTGTCTGTGTCTAGTCAATGAGGGTCTCAGTCTGGTCTCCTAAATTCAGAATCCCAGAAGTAGACATCTGGGTGGATTGATTTAAATCATTGATTTTAATCATGTTTTGCATTTGTACTTTTTAGTTATTTTCCTCATGATAGGTTGATTCTCATTAGTTGAGAATCATTCAAAAATGTTGGTTTCAGAGTAACAGCCGTGTTAGTCTGTCTTTGCAAAAAGAAAAGAAGTACTTGTGGCACCTTAGAGACTAACCAATTTATTTGAGCATGAGCTTTCGTGAGCTACAGCTCACTTCATCAGATGCATACCGTGGAAACTGCAGTAGACATCATATACACACAGAGATCATGAAACAATACCCCCTCCTACCCCACTGTCCTGCTGGTAATAGCTTATCTAAAGTGATCATAAAGTTGGGCCATTTCCAGCACAAATCCAGGTTTTCTCACCCTCCGCCCCCCCCACACACAAACTCACTCTCCTGCTGGTAATAGCCCATCCAAAGTTACCACTCTCCTGAAGGTCGAAACAGCAGACTGGACTTCTATATAGAGTGCTTCCGCCGACGTGCACAGGCTGAAATTGTGGAAAAGCAGCATCACTTGCCCCATAACCTGAGCCGTGCGGAACACAATGCCATCCACAGCCTCAGAAACAACTCTGACATCATGATCAAAAAGGCTGACAAAGGAGGTGCTGTTGTCATCATGAATAGATCGGAATATGAACAAGAGGCTGCTCGGCAGCTCTCCAACACCACTTTCTACAAGCCATTACCCTATGATCCCACTGAGAGTTACCAAAAGCAACTACAGCATTTGCTCAAGAAACTTCCTGAAAAAGCACAAGATCAAATCCGCACAGACACACCCCTGGAACCCCGACCTGGGATATTCTATCTACTACCCAAGATCCATAAACCTGGAAATCCTGGGCGCCCCATCATCTCAGGTATTGTCACCCTGACAGCAGGATTGTCTGGCTATGTAGACTCCCTCCTCAGGCCCTATGCTACCAGCACTCCCAGCTACCTTCGAGACACCACTGACTTCCTGAGGAAACTTCAATCCATCGGTGATCTTCCTGATAACACCATCCTGGCCACTATGGATGTAGAAGCCCTCTACACCAACATTCCACACAAAGATGGACTACAAGCCATCAAGAACACTATCCCCGATAATGTCACGGCTAACCTGGTGGCTGAACTTTGTGACTTTGTCCTTACCCATAACTATTTTACATTTGGGGACAATGTATACCTTCAGATCAGCGGCACTGCTATGGGTACCCGCATGGCCCCACAGTATGCCAACATTTTTATGGCTGATTTCGAACAACGCTTCCTCAGCTCTCGTCCCCTAAAGCCCCTACTCTACTTGCGCTATATTGATGACATCTTCATCATCTGGACCCATGGAAAAGAAGCCCTTGAGGAATTCCACCATGATTTCAACAATTTCCATCCCACCATCAACCTCAGCCTGGTCCAGTCCACGCAAGAGATCCACTTCCTGGACACTACAGTGCTAATAAACAATGGTCACATAAACACCACCCTATACCGGAAACCTACTGACCCCTATTCCTACCTACATGCCTCCAGCTTTCACCCTGACCACACCACACGATCCATCGTCTACAGCCAAGCTCTGCGATACAACCGCATTTGCTCCAACCCCTCAGACAGAGACAAACACCTACAAGATCTCTATCAAGCTTTCTTACAACTACAATACCCACCTGCGGAAGTGAAGAAACAGATTGATAGAGCCAGAAGAGTTGCCAACTGTGCCCACATATCTATTCAGGGGACACCATCACAGGGCCTAATAACATCAGCCACACTATCAGAGGCTCGTTCACCTGCACATCCACCAATGTGATATATGCCATCATGTGCCAGCAATGCCCCTCTGCCATTTACATTGGTCAAACTGGACAGTCTCTACATAAAAGAATAAATGGACATGAATCAGATGTCAAGAATTCTAACATTCATAAACCACTCAGAGAACACTTCAATCTCTCTGGTCACGCAATCACCAACATGAAAGTCGCTATCTTAAAACAAAAAACCTTCAAATCCAGACTCCAACGAGAAACTGCTGAATTGGAATTCATTTGCAAATTGGATACTATTAATTTAGGCTTAAATAGAGACTAGGAGTGGCTTAGTCATTATGCAAGGTAGCCTATTTCCCCTTGCTTTTTCCTACCTCCCCCCCCCAAGACGTTCTGGTTAAACTTGGATTTAAACTTGGAGAGTGGTCAGTTTGGATGAGCTATTGCCAGCAGGAGAGTGAGTTTATGTGTGTGTGTGTGTGTGTGTTCCCGGGGGGCGGGGTGGGTGAGAAAGCCTGGATCTGTGCTGAAAATGACCCACCTTGATTACCATGCACATTGTAGGGAGAGTGGTCACTTTGGATGAGCTATTACCAGCAGGAGAGTGAGTTTGTGTGTGTATAGGGGTGGGGGGGGTGAGAAAACCTGGATTTACGCTGGAAATGGCCCACCTTGATTATCATGCACATTGTAGGGAGAGTGGTCACTTTGGATAAGCTATTACCAGCAGGAGATTGAGTTTGTGTGTGTGGTTTTTGGAGGCGGGTGAGGGGATGAGAGAACCTGGATTTGTGCAGGAAATGGCCCACCTTGATTATCATACACATTGTGAAGAGAGTGGTCACTTTGGATGGGCTATTACCAGCAGGAGAGTGAGTTTGTGTGTGGGGGGACGGAGGGTGAGAAAACCTGGATTTGTGCTGGAAATGGCCCAACTTGATGATCACTTTAGATAAGCTATTACCAGCAGGACAGTGGGGTGGGAGGGGGTATTGTTTCATGGTCTCCGTGTGTATATAATGTCTACTGCAGTTTCCAAGGTATGCATCCGATGAAGTGAGCTGTAGCTCATGAAAGCTCATGCTCAAATAAATTGGTTAGTCTCTAAGGTGCCACAAGTACTCCTTTTCTTTTTTTAAAAAATGTTGATTTGCAACTAAATATAGTCTTTACACTAAATTTGGTGCTTTTTCTTTTGCTAACCATGATGGTAAAGTATATCTATGTACATTTATATAAGCAGTCATGTGGCTTAATTTACATTTCTTGTGTCTAATTTTTACATTTTAATTATGTTGGGAAATGGCAAACGATGCATTTATATCCAAGACTATGATGGATTTTTTACTCATGCTTTGTCCACGCACTATTTCGATGAAAATTCAAATGCACTTAAAAATGCACAAAAACAGCATTTTCAATTGGTTTATTAATTGAACAAAACTACCTTAAATGTGCTGGATACATAAGAACAAAAAAATTTACCGAAACATATTTTTCATTTAAAACTAACTGATTTAAGGAAGTATCTGCAGTTAGTGAAATGAACTGATTGTATTTGGTCATCGTGTCTCTCAGATTTTAGAACTAATAGGTCTGACGCCCCCACGTCTAGTATTTATTTATAGACTGGAAGAGGAAAACAAGCTTTCCTTCTTTTTCCACTCCCAGTCAGTTTCTGAAATTTGAATGAAATTGTTGTTGAACTGAACTAGCTTAATCAACTTAAATTAAAAAAATATTCTTTCTGTGCCTGCAGAAGAGGCTACTGCTGTCAAAAGCTGGTTTACCATTTCAATAAACTCTGGTTCCAGCCAAAGATTGCCATGAGTTCAGTGGTTTGATTACCACTAAAACTTGGCAACAACCATGGACTTGTCAATATTTATTACTTAATTTAAATGACTTTACAAAGCTATTGCAAGTTTAGGCATTAACATGGGTTGTCATAATTTCAAATTTAATCTCCAATAGATTTGTTTTTCAAAAAATAAACCTGTTTTTAATTTAAATAAAAATAATCCAATTTAACTTTTAAAAAATCCCTTTTTGGGTTTCTTGGTTTTGAAACAAGCATTGATTTTTATTCATCTTGATTTTAGGAGAACTACTACATTCATGAGAATCATAAACTGCTCATATGCCATTGAAGGAGAGAAGGCAGCAAAAGTCATCATATCAATAATTTGTTATGAATTATTGACTCACTCACTCCAATAACCTTGACCTTAAATCCTAACCCTACGGACTCTGCCTTGGTCATCTCTCCTATTGAAGCCTGCAGGATCATTTGCTGATTCCTTTTAACCAATGGGTTTAATGATGCAAATCATCTGCACAGGATTAGCATTGACTGGCTAAGTTAACTCTGATGTCACAATGTGCCTCTACCTGCAGCACCAACTAAATGGGCACAGTGTGGAAATCAAGCTTTCCTGGTGGTAGTGGTTTCCAGTTGTCACTAAAATCAACAAAAAGAAAATCAAGTGACTTCAAGTGAGCTGTAGCTCACGAAAGCTTATGCTCAAATAAATTGGTTAGTCTCTAAGGTGTCACAAGTCCTCCTTTTCTTTTTGCGGATACAGACTAACACGGCTGCTACTCTGAAATAAAATCAACAAGGTTCTTTCCACCAATGCCTAGAAATTCCCTGAAATTTTGGAATCAATAGGACGTAGTCTTCAAAAATTACCGCATTACAGACTGACAAAGAAATGCCATTGAATTGTGCTTTAGACCTCACTGCTCTCAGCCAACAATGACTTGAATCTCCTCCCTTTTAACTCAGTAATAACCCCCAGCTCACCCAATCAGCATGGAGACTCTCACGGACTGGAGGCTGAGCATTCTCAACAGGTGGCCAGAAGACAGCACTAGTCATGACAGGAGATCACTCTGGTGGAGATCTCTGTCAGTGCACTATTCCACCCCACCTCTTTGTGAGGGCCTCCAACAATGACAGCTGGAGAACAGCCCCACCTGCCTCAGGAAGAAGAGCAGCAGAGAGAAATGGAACAAGAGAAGAGAAAAGAAAAGACATGAGGAAGGGCGGAAAAGAGAAGCAAAAAATGGACAAATTCCAAACGCCTCAGTGAGTCATAGATTTCCAGGTCAGAAAGATCCACTCTGACCATCTAGTCTGTATAACATGGGCCATAAAACTTCCCTTAAAATAATTCCTGTTTGAATTAGAGCGCATATTGTAGAAAAACAGCTAATCTTGATTTTAAAAATGCTAGTTGTGGAGGATCCATCACAACCCTGGATTAATTACTTCAAACGCTGACTGTTAAAAATGTTTGCCTTATTTCCAGTCTGAATTTGTCTAGCTTCAACGCGCAGCCATTGGATCTTGTTATACCTTTGTCTGCTCAAATGAAGAGCCCATTAGCAAATAGTTGTTCCCTGATGCTCATCTTTTAACCCTCTCTTTGTTAAACTAAATAGATTGAGCTCCTTGAACCTATCTTTATAAGGCATGTTTTCTAATCCTTTAATCTTTCTTGTGGCTCTTCTCTGAACCCTCTCAAATTAATCAGCATCTGTCTCAAATTGTGGACACCAGAACTGGACACAATATTCCAGTAGTGGTCGCACCAGTGCCCAGTACAGAGATACAGAACCTCTCTACTTCTACCGGAGATTCCGCTATGGATGGGTCCCAGGGTCGCATTTGCCCTTTTGGCCAAAGTGTCTCAGTGGGAGCTCATGGTCAGTTGATCATCCACCATGACCCCAAGTCTTTTTCAGGGTTACTATTTCCCATGACAGAGTCCCCCTCTTGTACATATAGCCTATATTTTTTGTTCCTAAAGGGAAACTTTACATTTGGACATACTAAAATATATCTTATTTGCTTGTGCTCCGGTAACTAAGCAATCAAGATGGCTCCATATGAGTGACATGTCCTCTTCATTATTTACCACTCCCCCGATCTTTCTGTCATTGGCAGATTTTACAGTGATGATTGTGTATTTGCTTCCAAGTCACTGATCAAAATTTTAGGTAGCGTACATCCAAGAACCAATCCCTGCAGGACCCTACGAGAAAGACACCCGCTCGATAATGATTCCTTATTTAAAAGGACATTTTGAGACCTATTAGGTAGCCCGTTACTAATGGGCGGAGTCCGAGTTGGGACATTTTTCTGACAACTTTACTTGTGTTTTCCGAACCTAGAACTCGGCTGGCAACGTATGGATCAGGCTGAATTGGATCCAACCTCACTGAGAATCTGACCTTCTACACAGGGGATATCTGCTTTCTGCAAAATCAACACCGAAAGGAGAAACACTTCCAAAGAAGCTCCTCCTTAGCACTCAGGTGCGTGAACAGAAATCCTCTCTTAGTCCTCTAGGAGAGACTGCGAGAAGGAGGCTTGCTGCAGCAAGGCTACAGGGGTCTCCCAGGTTCCCCCTGCCCTGCATCCCTGTCCTGCCTGGCTGATGTCAAGGGAGCTCTGTGAGGTCACAGCCTCCTCACCACCTCTGCCCAATAGGCTGAGTTCCTGCCAAAGGCCCTTGTGAAGTAACTGCCACACTCACCTCTCCCTTGCAGGGCTGATGTCTGCCCCTGGACAGCCCAGTAGGATGTTTGAGCTGCTCCCCAGATCATCCCACATGCTCATTATTGATTCTGGGGAGCAAATAGGCTACCCAGAGTCTATTCCTCATCCCACACTGAGTTTTTCAAAGATTATTAGATTGTCTTTTTGGCCATTAGATCTCCTAATGAGGCCTCTATTTCACACACCATGAAATTTCACACCCTTACCCCCATATTAAGCCCAATAGCTTGTGTTTCACTAAAACACGCCTTCCAAAAAGGCAGCCAAGTGTGATGTGAGGCCATCAGGAAACAGAGAATCCACCTCTTCCCTAGGCAATTTCTTCCACTCATTAATCTCCCTCACTCCTAGATTAGGACTGGGCATTTGCTGTATTCAGATGTGTTGTTTGAATGGGCTGACTTGTCCTCATCATTATTTACCACGACACCAATCTTTGTGCCACCTGCAGACGTTACCGGCTGTGATGTGATATTGACTTCCAGATCGTTGGTGTAAATGCTGAAGACAGTTAATGGCTGAGAGTCTGTTCACCCCCTGCCGTCCCCCAGGCACCACACACCCACTCCCCCCTGTAGTACAGGAAAAGGGCATCCAGCCCTACTCTCATATGGTTTCAAAAACACGCTTAGCAGCAGTTTCAACCATGGGGTTATGAACCACGCATGGGGGTCCCCTGGTAACAAACACACTTCACATCTAGCGTGTCAACAGGCTGCAGTTCTATGCATCTGAGTTTCCTACCTTCTAAACTGGTATGATAAACCCACCTTGATGATCTTCATTTAAAATTGGGGAGACTGTATGGCACAGGGAAATGAAGTGACTTGCTTGTGGTCACACAGTGATTGAATGGAAAAGCCTGGATGAGAACAATGTATTTGTTCTGGTTCCCAGACCAGGCCCTGGTCCCTTGTGTTCCTTGCCTCTCTGGTGTAAAATTCAGGAAGCATCTTACTGGATGCTTTTCCTTCTTCTCCATTTCGCTTAGCTCCACAACCCCAGCGAGGAAGGATTTTTTGTTACCCAGCTGGCTCTAACATATGTGGTTATTGTCACAGACTGAGTCCCCCTGGTGGACACTTATCAGACTGCACCAATTGGACCCAACCTCTGGATCCAGCTCTGTGGATCTTTTCGGGGGGTGGGGGTTGGGGAGGGTTTGCTGATTGTTCCATCGGGAGGAAGTCCTGTTGGGAGGGCAGGGGAGCAGAGAGATGGGGGAGAAAGCGATAGAGTGTGCGTCTGGAGGTCCAGACAGAAGGGCTGCAGCAAGCAGGCCCTCACAGATTGAAGTAGCGGAGAACCTGTCTGAAGCCTGGGAGGGACAGAGCTGGGGATCAGGGACACCCCAGGACAGGAGCCAGGAGGAGCACTGCGCTAGGGTGGATTCGCATGAGAAGGACAAATCGGAGCTGGATCAAGTATCAGTGCTGCCCAGAGCTGTATGGGGCTGTGAGTACTGGGGCTTGTGACTTTGCATTGGGAATAAGGAGGGAGGCTGTTAGCTAGTTAAGTGGGGAGGTTGTCGCATGTCGCTCTGTGTGGCTTTGCAGAGAGCAGCAGAAGACGACACTGGAGGGGTTTTTTGGGGAAACTTTACTGGCGCCAAAGACGACCAGGAGCACCCAAGACTCCCCACTGGACAGGAACTTTGCCCAGGACTCCTGAACTCTGTGTGCAGACACATTGCTCGGTGTCAGCCCTTTCAGAGTGTGGTACCACTGGGCCTGTAGGGCCTTGTGTTGAATGTAACCCTGTTTTACTGCTTCCCCTGTCTTTGCCCCTGTTGTTTTTCTCCTCTGTAAATATCTGTTTCCCTTTCCTGTAGGCATTGTACTCTTCCAATGTGTGTGTGTGCTCGCTCTATTGGAAGAGAAGGTTAAAGGACTAGGGAGGCAAGTATCAACCCTGCGCTGCATCAGAGAACATGAAGATTTTCTGGATAGAAGTCTGTTTGGTGCTTGAAGCACAATATGCTGAAGAATCAAAGAGTGCAGTGCAGAACGGGGGAGAATATTGGCAGCATGTGACCTCCAGAAGAAGAAAGAGGAGAACCTATGTACCCCCAATGCAGATAGAGGTGCAAAACCGTTTTCAGGCTCTCTGCACGGCAAATGCAAAAAAGCAAACGCAATATGGGTTGCATAAAGAGAGGTATACCATGCAAGTCATAGGAGATGATGGTACTGCTCTACTCAGCGCTGGTTAGGGCTCAGCTGGAGTACTGTGTCCAATTTTGGTCACTGCTGTATGAAAAGGATGTAGAGAAACTGGAAAGGATCCAGAGGCGAGTGACAAAAATGATCAAAGATGTGGAATGTAAGTCATATGAGCAAAGGCTGGATGAATTGGGTATGTTTAGATTGGAAAAGAGGGAAATGATAGCAATCTTCAAATACTTGAAAGGCTTTCATAAGGAAGATAGAGAAAAATTGTTCTCTTGCCACAGAGGGCAGGACAAGAGGCAATGGGTTCAAACTATAGCATAGCGGATTTAGATTAAATCTCCAGAAATACTTCATAACCAAGATTTTACCAATGATGATTGTATATTTGCTTCCAAATCACTGATCAAAATGTTAAATAGCATTAGCGCCAAGAACCACTCCCTGCAGGATCCTACTAGAAAGATACTTGCCTGAGAACGATTCCTCCTTTACAATTACATTTTGAGACCTATTAGGTAGCCCGTTACTAAGGGGAAGAATCCTAGGCGGGACATTTTTCTGCCCATTTACCTTTTGTTTTCCAAGCCTAGAGCTCGGCTGGCAATGCATGGAGAAGACTGAAGAAGTTCCAGCTCTCACTGAGAATCTTACCTTCTACACAGGAGATGTCTGCTTTCTCCAAAATCAACACAGGAAGGTGAAAACTCCCAAAGAAGCTCCTTCTTAGCACTCAGGTGCGTAAACACAAATCCGCTCTTGGTCCTCAAGGAGAGACCGTGAGAAGGAGGATTGCTTCAGCAAGGCTACAGGGGTCTCCGAGGTTCCCCCTGACCTGCATCCCTGTCCTGCATGTCTGATGTCAAGGGAGCTCTGTGAGGTCACAGCCTCCTCACCACCTCTGCCCAATAGGCTGAATTCCTGCCACAGGCCCTTGTGAAGTCACTGCCACACCCACCTCTCCTTTGCAGGGCTGATGTCTGCCCCTGGACAGCCAGGTTGGATGTTTGAGCCGCTCCCCCGATCACCCCACTTGCTCACTCTTGATTCTGGGGAACAAGCAGGCTTTCCAGTAAAACAGCAGAATCTGTTCCTCATCCCGCACTGAGTTTTTCATAGATTTGTAGGCCATTAGATCTCCTAATCCAGCCTCTATTTCAAAAGTCATGAAATTTCAGACACTTACCCCATATTAAGCTCAATTCCTTGTGTTTCACTGAAACCCACCTTCCAGAAAGACAACCAGTTGTGATGTGAGGCCATCAGGAAACAGAGACTCCACCTCTTCCCTTGGTAATTTGTTCCATTGGTTTGTCTCCGTCACTGTCAAAAATTCTTGCCTCACTTCTAATCTGGATTTCTCTGGCTTCAGCTGACAGCCGTTGCTTCTTGTTGTGCCTTTCTTGGCTAGATTGAAGAGCATTTTGGTACTCATTATTTTCTCTCCATGAAAGGAGTTCTATACCGAAATAAAGTCATCTCTCAACCTACTTCTATAGCTAGGCCCCTACCAATTATAAAGGACAGTGAAATTAGCCCTGCCCTGTGAAATCCCATCTTCCCGTGCTGGCTTGGAGCATCCCACTAATCCGCTGTGCTGGGGACAGGACAAGATTTTCCCCTGCACAATTGCTCTTGGTGGGGCTATCCTCACCTGTAGACGCAGCGCATTAGTGAGGTTGGTACACCCTCAGATCTGTGCTGCAGCAGCCCCAGAGTTGGGCTCAGGGCTTTGGCCCTGGCAGCTTCTGCCCAGGCTTGGAGATTCTGCCCCCACCCCCACCTGCTCCTGTTCTGGCCAGGGCTCTGGGTGCCCAGGCTCAGGGCTTCTGGCCCCTGAGGCTGCAGCCAGGGTTTGGGGCACCCAGACTCATGTCTTGAGCTCCCGAAAACTCCAGCCAGGTGCCCGGGCTTGGGGCTTCTGCCTCCCCCCTACACACACACACTCCTGCCAGGGATCTGGGCACCTGGGCTCAGGGCTTCTGCCCGGCAGCTGCAGTGGCGGCTCGAGGCTTCAGCCCCCGCGGCTGGAGCCAGAACTTGAGGCACTCAGGCTCAGGGCTGCTGCTCCGCAGCTGCAGCGGGGACTGGGGTGCCAGGCTTGAGGCTTCCACCCTCCAATTCTCTCCTGCCAGGGCTCTGGCTTCCCAGGCTCGGGGCTTAGTCCCCCTGTGGCTCCTGCTGGGGCTCAGGTGCCTATTTTTCTGGGGCCCCCAAAATTGGCCAGGTACTTTTCCAGAGCTGACAATTGCAAGCAGGAGCCTGTTCCCAGTCTCCCTGGCTCTGAGAGGGAGTGTAACCGGCTGGAGAGACTGAGGCAGGGGATTGGGGGTCAGGACTCCCGGCTTTTATTCGTGGGTTTTCTGTTGAGTTATGGGACCTTGGGCAAGCTATTCGCCTTCTCTGTGTTTCAGTCCGCAGCAGTAAAATGAGGATCTAATACTTACTCACTATTGTAAAGTGCTGTGAGATTTACCCAGGAAAAGTTGCTCTGTGAGTGCTATGCAGCACTGGACCATCCACGGTCAGATCCAGATTCCTAGAGTGAGGAGTGTTTAGATCCTGGCTTTCAGTTCAGCCCAGTACAGAGAGAGGAGCCCATCCTAAAGTTTGGATTGAGGAGGTTAACACCTCCTGGGTGGGGAGATGAGCTAAGAGGCATTTCCATACCCAGCTGGGTCGATATAAATAGATGATTTTTAAAATATAAACTGGATTTGTAATGAAATTAGCCACAGGTTTGTTTATTAAAATTAAATTTGAAATTGACAAGTTTATGACAATCTCTGAAAATAATTTAAAGAGAAGAGAAAAATATCGTTAAGCAGAGCATGTTCATTGCAAAGTTTTTAAGACAGTCAAACCACTGAAGTGATGGCTAAGCCCTGGCACCAAAGATAGCTGAAATGCTAACACAGCTTTGGACAGCAGTAGCTTCCTTGGAAGGTGCAAAGAATATTTTCTTCCTTTCAGTTTATTCAGAAAGTTCAGTTCAATGACTAGTTCACTGAAATTTAAGAAAGCCATTGGGTGTTGACAAAGAAGGCAATCTTGTTTTCCTCCTTCAATTTATGTATAAAAATTAGGTGTGAGGGACTGAAATCTACTAGTTTGTAAATCTAGAAGGACATGGTGACCAGAATGCATCAATTCAGTTCACTAACTACATATAACGTTTCCTTTGTTTAAGAAATCAGTTTTTATCAAAAATGTTTTACATTTAAAACTTTTTTCGTATGCTTCCCTTTCTAGCTCTGCCACGATGGTGCTGTGTGACCATGGATAGGTCACTTCCTTTCTCTTTACCTCATTTTCCGCACCTTTGTAATGGGGGTGGAGAAATTTCTTTTACTCCTAGCAGTAGGGAGATGTGAGCAGGTCAGGAGTGTTAGAGCCCTTTGAGCTCAACAGGACAATGGGTGATTATTGTTTGGGGCAAGAATCCCTACTGATTTCCCATTTGTCCCCCATCCAAAGCCAATAACACATCTCTGTGTTTGCAATCATGGGTTAGAAAAAGACAATTACCTTTTCCATATCTGCAAAAAGAAAAGGAGTACTTGTGGCACCTTAGAGACTAACCAATTTATTTGAGCATGAGCTTTCATGAGCTACAGCTCATCCGATGAAGTGAACTGTAGCTCACGAAAGCTCATGCTCAAATAAATTGGTTAGTCTCTAAGGTGCCACAAGTACTCCTTTTCTTTTTGCAAAGACAGACTAACACGGCTGTTACTCTGAAACTTTTTCGTATCTGGTGTTCTTTGAGATGTGTTGCTCATGTCCATTCCACAATAGGTGTGTGTGCTTGCCATGTCCCTTAGCAGTACCCATAGGGGAGCACCCCTAGTGACCCCTGGAGTGGCGCCGCCATGGCACCATATAAGGGGCACTGCACGCTCCCCCCACCCTCAGTTCATTCTTGCCAGGCAACTCCGACAGAGGGGAAGGAGGGCGGGATGTGGAGTGGACATGAGCAAAACATCTCGAAGAACAACAGTTACAGAAAAGGTAACTGCCTTTTCTTCTTTGAGTGATTGCTCATGTGCATTCCACAATAGGCGATTCCAAGCTATATCTGTTAGAGGTGGGTAGGAGTTCACAGACACTTGGGACAGAGCATTGCCCTGCCGAACCCGGCTTCCTCCCTAGTTCGGGAGACGATCGCATAATGCGAGGTTAACGTGTGTCCCGATGACCATGTGGCAGCCCTACAAATGTCCTGAATAGGGATGTGAGCCAGAAAGGCAGTCAACGAGGCTTGCGCCCTTGTCGAGTGCACCCTCACAATCGGCAGCGGGGGAACTCCCGCCAGGTCATAACAAGTCCGGATACACAAAGTGATCCAGTTGGAGAGCTGCCAGGTAGAGATCAGCCGACCTTTCATGTGCTCAGCCGTGGCAATGAACAGTTGCGAAGACTTCCTGAACAGTTTCATATGTTCCAGGTAAAAGGCCAGAGCCCATCTAGCATGTGGAGGCAGTGCTCCTCACTGGACGCATGGGGATTGGGACAGAGCACCAACAGGAAAATATTCTGGCCCATATGATAGGCGGAGACCACCTTAGGGAGGAACGAAGGGTGTGGTGGGAGCTGGACCTTGTCCTTATGGAACACCATATACGGGGGTTTGGAGGTCAGGGCCTGGAGCTCGGAGACCCGCCTAGCAGACTTGATCACCACAAGAAAGCTACTTTCCATGAGAGGTGGGACCAGGAGCATGTAGCAAGCGGCTCAAATGGAGATCCTGATAACTTGGTTAGCACCAAGTTCAGATCTCACTGAGGAACCAGGGGCCTAACATAAGGAAAGAGGCGATCCAAGCCCTTAAGGAATGGACTGGTCATGGCATGAGAGAATATCATGTGGCCTGTACTGGTGGGTGAAAAGCCAATATGGCTGCCAGATGCACCTTGACAGATGAGGGAGCTAGGCCCTGAGATGAAGGAGGTAATTCAATGTGAGCTGGATTGGGGCAACCACTGGAAAACGCCCCAATCAGTAGCCCACAGGAAACCGAGACCATTTCACCAGGTAGGCCTGAGGTGTGGAGGGCCTCCTGCTCTTCAGTAGGATGCGCTGGACACCTTCCAAGCAAGTCCTCTCCTCCTGGTCTAACCATTGAGCAACCACACTGTGAGGTGGAGGGCTGCTAGGTTGGGGTGGAGGAGGCAACCTCGGTCCTGGGAGAGAAGGTCCGGGCAGGTTGGCAACAGCCATGGCGGGGCGACTGCCAAGCTCGTGAGAGTCCTGTACCAGTGCTGCCTGGGCCATGCCAGGGCGATCAGAAGGACGTGAGCCTTGTCCATCTTGATCTTTTCCAAGACCTTGACAATCAAGGGGGGAAAGCATACAGAAGCTAACCCGACCAAGACAGAAGGAAAGCATCGGAGATCACGCCCACGCCCAGCCCTCCCCGGAGCAGAAATGGAGGCACAGGCAGTGCTGCCTGGTCGTGAAGAGGTCCAGTTGGGGAGTGCCCCACATGCGGAAAATCCTGTGCAGCGACCATTCATGCTGAGAAGAAAAGTCTCGGCTCAGCCGATCCACCCGAGAGTTTCGGACACCCGGTAAGTGGTGGGCTTCCAAGGTGATATCGTGGGCTATACAGAAATCCCACAGCCTGAGGGCTTCCTGGCAGAGGGCTGAGGAGTGGACCCCGCCTTGCCTGTTGATGTAGAACATGGAGGCCGTGTTGTCCGTGAGAACCCTGACCCTCCTGCCTGCTAGGCACGAGCAAAAGGCCACAGCGGCTAGACGGACTTCCCTGAGCTCCTTGACATTTATGTGCAGGGCTAGTTCCTGTGTGGACCACAGACCTTGGGTCTAAAGATTTCCCACATGGGCCCCCACCCCAAGTGCAACGCATCGGACACCAACTCTACAGTTGGGGGCCGGCTCCTGAATGGGACCCCCTAGAGCATGTTCCCCGGGGTGGACCACCAGCAGAGGGAGGTTCGGGCACAGTGAGGACTTTGTCCATCCTGTTTCTGGACTGGGAGAAAGCCGAGGCCAACCAGAGCTGAAGGGGCTGCATCCTGAGTCTGGTGTGACAAACCACGTATGTGCACACCAACGTATGACCCAGGAGCTGGAGGCACGTTCTGACAGTCATCACAGGAAACCTTGTGACCATCCCAATGAGCTCCCTCAGGGTTTCGAATCTCTCTGGAGGGAGGGAGGCAGGCTCTGGCCAATGTCACATCCAGAATCGCTCCAATGAACGTTATGTGTTGCACCGGTACCAATGTGGACTTGGTGCTGTTTACCAGCAGCCCCAGTGTGGAGCGTGTGGACATGAGGAGAGTTACGTGATCCTGTACCTGTGATCTGGAGCTGCCTTTGACCAGCCAGTTGTCGAGGTAGGGAAAAATCTGGACTTCCCCCAATGCCCAAGGTAGGCCACTACCACAGACATACACTTTGTGAAGACCCTGGGAGCAGTTGATCGGCCAAACAGGAGGACAGTGAACTGGTAGTGTTCCTGCCCTACCGTGAAATGGAGGAAACGCCTGTGGCCCTTGAATATATGAATGTGGAAGTATGCCTCCTGTAGATCGAGGGTGGCATACCAGTCTCTGGTATCCAGGGAGGGGACAATGGAGGCCAGAGAGACCATTTGAAACTTCAGCTTTACCACATACTGGTTCAGGCCTCACAGGTCCAGGATGGGCCTGAGCCACCCTTTCACCTTTGGGATAAGGAAATAGATGGTAGTACCCCTTGAATCTGAACTCCGCCAGCACCACCTCCACCACTCCTAAGTGAAGGGGCCGCCACACCTCTTGCTCGAATAATCCCTCGTGAGAGGGGTCCCTGAAGAGTGATGGGGAGGGAAGGTGGGTGGGTGGGTGGGATAGCAAGAAACTGGAGGGTATAGCCCCAGGAGATGGTGTTGAGGACCCACTGGTCTGAGGTCAGCCGTGACCACTCTGGGAAGAAAATACATAGGCGGTTG
The DNA here is from genome assembly GCF_965140235.1 of Caretta caretta. Taxonomy (NCBI): domain Eukaryota; kingdom Metazoa; phylum Chordata; order Testudines; family Cheloniidae; genus Caretta; species Caretta caretta. Next base: position 137,181,107 of record NC_134207.1, read on the forward strand.
GAGAAGGGAAGGTCAAGTGGATCCCTGGTACCTGGTACGTTGTCCCCAGGTGTCCCATCAAAACTGACGTTTACCTGCCTACTTGCCCTTGGAAGGCCCAGGCTGAGGCGCAGGCTGAGATTGTCATTGTGGGCGCTTTTTATCGTCCCTTGATTTTTTATAAGGGGGCTCATATCTGGAGTGGGTGGCCTGACTGGGGGCCTGTGGTGGTTTGAGTTTGGTCCTGGCCAGGGGCCAGGACATAAAGCTCAAGAGTCTTTAATGTCATGTGGGAGTCCTTAAGATCTTGTAACTTCACATCTGTTTGTTCTGCAAACAGGGCCTTGCTATCAAAAGGGAGGTCCTGCAGGGAGTTCTGTGTCTCGATGGACAACCCCAATAACAGGAGCCACGACACTCTCCTCATGGACACCGCAAAGGCCATAGATCTTGCAGACATATCTGCAGTGTCCAAAGCTGCCTGAAGGGCCGCCCTGGCAGCAGCTGTGCCCTCATCGACCAGAGCCTTAAACTCCTTTTTAGCATGCTCCTGGAGGTAGCCTGCAAACTTGGGCATTGAGCCCCACAAATTGAAGTCATATCTGCCCAGGAGAGCTTGGTGGCTTGCCACCCTCAGACAGAAACTTGAGGAAGGATAAATCTTCCTACCAAATAAATCTAGTCTCCTCGAGTCCTTATTCTTAGGGGTAGGAACAGGTTGGCCCTGGCGCTCTTTGTGGTTGACTGCCTCGACCACTTAGAGAGTTGGGGGCGGGGTGGGTATACAGATACTTGTGCCCCTTGGGGGCATGAAATACTTTCATTCTGCCCTCTTAGAGCTGGGGGGCAAGGAAGCTGGGGTTTGCCACAGGGCTTTTGAGATCTTTGCCACCCCTTTGTGGAGTGGGAGAGCCACCTTGGCCAGCGCTGTAGCTGAGAGGACATAGAAGAGGGAGTCCGAGGGCTCCTCCACCTTGTAGGTTGAGCTTGTAGGTTGAGGCTTGATGCCACCCTTTTCAAAAGTTCCTGGTGGGCTTTAGTGTCCTCCTGCGGGACAGGAGGAGGAGGGGCTGTGATTGCCTGATTGGGGGAGGATGAGGATGGGGGTGCAGTGCTCTGCGTCCCCACCAGTGCCACAGGACCCACCACTTGGTCCCCTTCTGAGCACAGAACTGGGGAGGAGCACTCCACTGACCCCTTTCTGGGGGGCTGAGAGAGGGAGGCCAACGGTCTTTCCGAGGCTCCAGCCACCGAGCGAGCCACCAACAGGGGCTGCGTCGGGGCCCCTTGGTACCATGGTGCTGGCCAGGGAGCCTGCTGCGGTACTGACAAAGCAGACTGTCTTGCCTCGCTCACCAACTGTTGACTTCAAAGGGAGGCCGGGCTGGCATACGATCTGCCACTATCCCGGGATGAGGATGAGCTATGGCATTGGGAGCGGTGCCGATCTTGGGCCCGTGATCCCGGCGTGGAGGAGCAGGAGTACCGTCTGTAGCAGCTGCTCCACGAAAGGCTATGACAGGCGGATCCGTGGCAGCTGGGTGCCAGCAAGCTTTGCCTGGGGCTGTGGGAGCGGTGCCGTGGCGGGAACCTTGAGCAGGATGAATAACGGGAGCGCCGTCGACGTCCGTATCATGAGGGACTACAATAAGCTTCTCAGAGTCAGCGATCTCCTGTGCCACCTGTCCCGGTGGGGCACACTCTGATTGTGAGGTCTGTGTTCCCTCGAGGCGGAGCGGTGCCTGGAACCCCTGCTGCTTGGCACCCAGCCAGGCAACCTGGTGGGGTCAACAGGGACCGGTGCAGGCTGCATGCAGGACGGTCACTGCACGGAGAACAGCTTCGGGAACTTTCCCTTGACCGTGAGTGGTACCGTCCGGGCAGTGACTGTGGAGGTGTGAGTGTCAGCTTGCCTCTGGACTGGAGAGCCTCTGGCATCGGTGCAACGAGTACCAGTAGAGACAGAATGTCTCAAGCTGCCTGCAGGGCCTCCGGCGTGGAGGGCACCTGAATGTGGCCACTGGTGCCCAGAGAGGTTGGCTTCGAGTGGGACTTGAGTCGGAGGCCACGAGGTTGATGGGGATTGAGAGCTGCCCAACACAGGTCTAGTCTCTCCTCCAGCCTTGCCCCAGTGTCTTGGTGGAGAAGACCTCTTCTTCGCCTTTTTAGAGTGTGCTGTGGATGGGGAGCAGTGCCAACTAGTGAAAGGCACCAATGGGTCACGGCACACTGATGCCACAGTGCTCAGTGCCGATTCGGAGCAGAGTAGCGGTGTCAGAGTCAGGGCCGACTCCATGAAAATGGCTCGGAGCTGTATGTCCCGCTCCTTCTTGGTCCGAGGCTTAAAGGATCTGCAAATTTTGCAGCGGTCACTGAGCTGGGTTTCCCCCAGACAGCATAAACATTTAGTGTGTGGATCACTCACTGGCACAGGCCTTTTACAAGTGTCACACACGACTTAAAGCCCGGGGCATGCCCCAACCCAGGTGCACATGATTATTCTAACTTTTTTTTTCTTTTTTTTTTTTTAAACTACAGGTACTAACTAACTATGAACTAACAAAGTCCAAAGAGGGAAGCTACAGCAGAGCTGGAGCAAAACAGTTCCGAGGCACCTTTACTGGCGGTAAGAAGGAACTGAGGGTGGGGGGAGTGCGCAGCTCCCCTTATACCACGCCATGGCGGCACCACTCCTGGGGCTGCTAGGGGCGTTCCCCTATGGGTACTGCTGAGGAACAAACTTCTGACACTGGTGCACGTGGCGAGCATGCACACCTATTGTGGAATACACATGAGCAATCACTCAAAGAAGAACGGTCAGTGCCCCTCTGTCCCCCACTGCCTTCAGTTGTTCCTTGGAGTTAGAGGCATGGGTGCTAACAGGACTAGAGTCCCTAGCCAATGAGGGTCTCAGTCTGGCCTGTAGGCCCAGAATCCCAGACATTAGAGATCAGGACGGATTGATTTCATTCAGAATGTTTTGCATTTGTACTTTTTCGTTATTTTCCTAATGAAAGATTGATTCTCATGAATAGGTGACCATTAAAACATGTTGACTTTCTGGATGCGTAGGATACATAAAAACAAAAAGGTTGTTTGAAACATACTTTTAATTGAAAACTAACTGATGTAAGCAAGTATCTCTAGTTAGTGAATTGAACTGATTATTCACGGTCATAATGTCGAGTAGCTCACTTCCTCTCCTAGCTAGTATTTATTCTTTTTATTCTACTCCCAGTCAGTTTTTTAAATTTGAATGAACTAGTCATTGAACTGAACTAGCTGCATCAACTGAATGAAGAAAATATTCTTTCTGCACCTGCAGAAGAGGCTATTGCTGCCAAAATCTGGTTTAGCATTTCATCAAATTTCAGTTTCAGGTCCTTAGCCAATGACTTCCAACTGTTCAGTGGTTTGACTGCCTTTGAAACTTGGCAGCAAACATGGACTTCTTAACATTTTTATTTAATTTAAATTAGTTTAAAGCAACTTTAGGCCTTAATATAGGTTGTCATACTTTCACATTTAATCCCCAATAGGTTTGTTTTTCAAAAAATAAACCTGCTTTTAATTTACACTTAAAAAATCCTATTTAAATATTTTAAAAATCCCCCTTTGGGGGTTTTGGGTTTGAAACAACCATTGATTTTTATTCACCTTGATTTTAGAAGAACTACTTCATTCACGAGAATCATAAACTGCTCATATTCCATTAAAGGAGAGCAGGCAGCAAAAGTCATCATATCGATCATGTGTTGTATATTATTTGCTCAGTCTTAAAAAGACTAACTAGAGGGTCAGACACTTGTTTGTTTATGCAGGCCCAGCTAACAGGTGTGGGGAGGGGCAGGAATGCTGTGTCTGTCCCTGAACTAGTAGCAATTGCAGAGGATACTGCCACAACACCTACATTTTATAAACAAATCATCTAAGCCATTCCTCTTCTGCTCTTCTTGTTTTACAAGTTTCAGAACAACGAAAGCTTTCCCCTGACAGTCAGTCACTGCCCATGTGGTGCTGCAAGCAGAGGAGCCTGAGCAGTAACATTGTGACATCAGTGGTAACTCAGCCACCCATCACTCACTCACTCCAATAACCCTGAGCATAAACCCTAAGCCTGCTGCCTGACTTGGTCATCTCTCCCATTGAAACCTGCAGGTTCATTTGCTGACTCCTTTTAACCAATGGGGTTGAACTATGCAAATCACCTGCAGAGAGTTAGCACTGACTGGCTGAGTTGACTCCAAAGTCACAATGCCCTTCCACTTACAGCACCAATTTAAGGGGCACAGTGTGGAAACCAGGCTTTTGCGGTGTTGTTGTTTTCCAGTTGTCACCAAAATCAAGAAGATTCTTCCCACTGATGCATGCCTAGAAATTCCCTGAAATTTTGGAATCAATCGGACTTAGTCTTCAAAAATTATCGCATTACAGACAGACAAAGAAATGCCATTGAATTGAGCATTAGGCCTCACTGCACTCAGCCAACAATGACTTTAACTCCCTTTTAACTCAGTAATAACCCCCAGCTCACCCAATCAGCATGGAGACTCTCAGGGACTGGAGGCTGAGCATTCTCAACAGGTGGCCAAAACACAGCACTAGTCATGAGAGAAGACAAGAGATCACTCTGGTGGAGATCTCTGTCAGCGCACTATTCCAGCCCCACGTCTTTGTGAGGGCCTCCTACAATGACAGCTGGAGAACAGCCCCACCCTCCTCAGGAAGAAGAGCAGCAGAGGGAAATGGAACAAGAAAAAAGAGAATAAGAGAGGAGGAGGAAAAGGGAAACAAAAAGGACAAATTCCGAATGCCCCCCGCACGTCACAGATTTATAAATCCCAAGGCCAGAAGGAACCACTCTGATCATCTAGTCATAATACTTTTTCAATAGACACCAATTTAAGTACTCAAGATACATAAAAATACTTGCATAATAAAATTACTAGACAGACCTATATTTCATTTTTATCCCTTCTACATTTCACCTGAAACAACTTTGAAATGGAGTTTATCTATCTGTAATTGGAAGTCCTTCAAGATGTGCGATCCTTATCTGTAGTCCACACATAGGCACATATGCACGCCATGCACCTGAGTCTGGAAATTCTAACAGACAGCATCAGTTGACCTGCACACGTGTGGTAGATCTCCTTGTACTCTCAGTTCTCACCTTCTGTGTAAATATGGGCCATAAAACTTCCCTCAAAAATAATTTGTATAGGAATTAGAGCAGATTTTTTAGAAAAACACCCAATCGTTATTTTAAAAAATACCAGTTGTGGAGGATCCATCACGACCCTGGATAAATTGCTCCAAACCCTGACTGTAAAAAATGTTCGCCTTATTTCCAGTCTGAATTCATCTAGCTTCAACTTGCAGCCATTGGATCTTGTTATACCCTTTGTCCGCTCAAGTGAAGAGCCCATTAGCAAATATTTGTTCCCTTATGTTAATCCCTTAACCTTCGCTTTGTTAAGATAAATAGATTGAGATCCTGGAGTCTGTCATTATAAGGCATGTTTTCCAACCCTTTAGTCATTCTTGTGGCTCTTCTCTGAACCCTCTGCAATTTGTCAGCATCTGTCCCAAATTGTGGACACCAGAACTGGACACAATATTCCAGTAGTGTTCACACCAGTACCCAGTACAGAGATATAGAACCTCTCTACTTCCACCTGAGATTCTGCTATGTATGGGTCCAAAGATCATATTTGCCCTTTTGGCCACAGTGTCCCACTGGGAGCTCATGGTCAGCTGATTATTCACCATGAATAATAATCACCTATATTTTTTGTTGCTAGAGGTATAACTTTACATTTGGACATACTAAAATGCATGTTATTTGCTTGTGCTCAGGTAACTAAGCAATCCAGATGGCTCTGTATGAGTGACATGTCCTCTTCGTTATTTACCACTTCCCCAATCTTTCCGTCATCTGCAGATTTTATCAGTGATGATTGTATATTTGCTTCCAAGTCACTGATCAAAATGTTAAATAGCGTAGGTCATGGGCAGTGGGTATTTTAGGCAAGGGGAGGCTTTGCCTCCCCAAAAACAGCCTACTGTGGCCCTGCCCCCAGACCAGCGTGCCTCTTGGCTCCTGCAGGAATTCAGAGCCGCCCAGGGCGGCTGGTGCTGGGCCATGCTGCCTGCCTGGCGCTGGCTGCCCGAGCACCGGGACTGAGGGCTGCCTAGAGCCCTGAGGCTATGAGAGCAGCGACTGCGCTGCCTGGCCACTTGGAGCTGGGGGCACGGCGACCGTGCTGCCCAGCCGCCTGGAGCTCTGAGGCTGGGGGGCGCGGGGCTGCGCTGCCCAGGGGCTGTGGGAGCTGAGGCTGCGGCTCGCTGGGGCCTCGCCCCTCCGCCCGGCGCTCGGGGGGCCATGGTGGGGATGCTTTGGGCTCCTGTGGGGGATGGGAAGGCAGAAGGGGAGGGGAGGGTCCTCAGGCACAAAGGGAGGGGCCCAGGGTTAGCTCCAAGAACTGATCCCTGCAGGACCCTACTAGAAAGACACCCGCTCGATAATGATTCCTTATTTACAATTACATTTTGAGCCAGTTACTAAGGGGGCGGAGTCCTCGGCGGGACATTTTTCTGCCAACTTAACCTGTATTTTCCAAGCCTAGAGCTCGGCTGGCAACGTCTGGATCAGACTGAACAGGTTCCAGCCCTCACAGAGAATCTTACCTTCTACACAGGGGATATCTGCTTTCTCCAAAATCAACACGGAAAGAAGAAAACTCCCAAAGAAGCTCCTCCTTAGCACTCAGGTGCGTGACCACAAATCCTCTCTTAGTCCTGAAGGGGAGACCGCGAGAAGGAGGCTTGCTGCAACAGGACTACAGGGGTCTCCAAAGTTCCCACTGCCCTGCGCCCCTATCCTGCCTGGCTGATGTCAAGGGAGCTCTGTGAAGTCACAGCCTCCTCACCACCTTTTCCCAATAGGCTGAGTTCCTGCCAAAGGCCCTTGTGAAGTCACTGCCACACCCACCTCTCCCTTGCAGGGCTGATGTCTGCCCCTGGACAGTCCGGTTCGATATCTGAGCTGCTCCCCCGATCACCTCCCTGCTCACTATTGATTCTGGGGAGCAAGGAGGCTTCCCAGTAAAACATCAGAGTCTGTTACTCACCCCCAAGTTTTTCATAGATTCATAGATTGTGAGGCCCTTAGATCTCCTAATCAGGCCTCTATTTCACAGGCCATGAAATGTCACACACTTACCCCCATATTAAGCCCAATAGCCTGTGTTTCACTAAAACACACCTTCAAGAAAGACAACCAGGTGTGATGTGAGACCATCAGGAAACAGAGAATTCACCTCTTTCATCTGTAATTTGTTCCAGTGATTAATCACCCTCACTGTTAAAATGTATGCCTTACTTCTCATTTGAATTTCTCTGGCTTCAGCTGGTAGCCGCTGGTTCTTGTTGTGCCTTTTCTTAGCTAGAATAAAGAGCACTTTATTACTTCTCATTATCTTCTCTCCATGAAGGTATTTATAGGCCATAATCAAGTCACCTCTCAATCTTCTTCTATAGCTAGCCATCTTGAGATCTACTTGCCTTGAGACAGGCGGTTCAGGGGTTTCAGTGTGAACAACAGGTAGTTTGGGCTCACCTGGACATGCGTAGCGGCTGCCCTAAGAGGCAGAAAGCCTTATATCCAATTTCCCATATAGAGCACATGACTAGTAGCAGGTATATGACCTACACCTACAGCTCTAAGTTTTGAAAGACTGCAAGATGTGGACTAGGACATGTGCGTGCACCCCAGGGCCACTGCCCTGTTAAACTAGGATTCAAGGAAGTGACACGATGAACACCTGTAGTGAAGTTTAGTTGCACAAGTCAAATGAATTCTGCTCCTGGAAGCTGCCAGCTCCTCCGGCAAAAATGCTGGAATTTCTGAATTTCATAAGAAAGATGGAGGAATTAGTGAAGTATTCCAGGTGCCGCACCAAGTATCCAAAAGAGTGAAAGGCAGCCCCCAAGTCCACAGGTTGGCATGGCAATGGAGAACACCCCGCTACTTTTGCATCACAGACTTCTTACAGACTTGGATCCAACTATCTGAAAGACTTTCTTCCTGCTTATTATCCTTCCCAGCATCTGCACTCCCGCTCAAGCCAGCTCTTAATGGTACAGCCAGCTTGCTTTAAGTCAGTGGGTAACTGGATATTTGCATATTAGCCATTAATCTCTGTTTTAATAAAAATATTGAAGACTATTCCACAGGTTCTATAGTACTAAGGAATTGCCAGCATTATAGCTATATTTTAACTGATTTTATTTTTATCCCACATTGTTTTCTAAACTGTTCAACAGGGGCTCCCAAGCACTTTAGCCTAAGAGGATTTTTTTTAACAACATTCTTGGAAAAACTTGTATTCAAAATAAATAAAACAAAAGGAATGTATTTTTTACATAATTCATTTTTTCAGTTATAGTACTTGTATATTGCTAGTCATGATAATTACCGTGGCTAGATACTACAGACAGATAATAAACTTTTTAAGTACTCATAAAAGTATAGCAAATACTTCTGCAGAATTGCACTTTGTGCACACATATCTGTCTGCATGGAAACTATATTATAATCTTACTGGGGTATGAGCCATGTCTGTTTACATCAGTAAAGCAATGAGTACATTGTTGGTATTCTGTAAATAACAGCAGTATGCTACTATAAACAATTTTTAAACTTCCACATAGAACAGAACCAAAACAAAGAGCAACATGTTGAATTCAGGAAAAAAGGTTTTTTTAATAAATAAAATATAATCAGAAATGTGGTTTTGGTAAGAGGGAAAAAATTATGTATCCAACAGTTTTAATTAAAGACTACAAATTATTGAACAAACCATCCACAATCCAATAAAATTTTCAGGAAACAAAACAATTACAGTACTCACCAAAACCATGTTTGCTTTATAAATATATATACATATATGCAAAGAAATATAAGAGGAAAAAGTTGCTTTTCATTACAGAAAGGAATAGCTCAGTCTCTATGTACTCGAAGCATATATAATTGGTTTAACTCCTGAGGACCTAATTCACCACTTCATTCTGGTAAATTATCTCCTGTGAGAGCAAGAGAAACACTACATGCATCTTTGGAGATGATTTCAATATTATTTAAAGGAAAATTGTTTGTTTCTTATTAAAAACTCTTCTCTTTATATATAATCTTATTAGAGAAGTGACTCAAATAATTTTAAGCTTATGATTAAGGCTATGTTTTAGGCATGGGTATTTTTAGTAAAAGTCATAGACAGGTCACGGACAGTAAATAAAAATTCACAGCCCGTGACCTGTCCATGACTTGTACTATATGCCCCGGACTAAATATTGGGGGGGTGGGGGTGGCCCGGCGGTGCTGCGGGGGGCATCCCGGGGGCCACCATTAGTGCTGGGGTGAGAGGCAGCAGCGTGCAGCACGGGACCCCTGCAGATACTGGATTGGCAGGGCTGGAAGGCTCCCTACCTGGCTCCGCGCCTCCTTGGAAGTGGCGACATTCCCCCAGCTCCTAGGCAGAGGCATGGCCAGGCAGCTCTGCATGCTGCCTCCTCCCCGAGTGCTGGCTCCGCAGCTCCCATTGGCCAGGAACTGCGGCCAATGGGAGCTGCAGGGGTGGTGTCTGCAGGCAGAGGCAGTGCACAGAGCTGCCTGGCCACGCCTCCGCCTAGGAGCTGAGGGATGTCGCTGCTTCTGGGGAGTCCCCCTGAGGAAAGCGCCACCCAGAGCCCTCACCAGCTCCCGTGCCCCAACCCCCAGCCCTGAGCCCCTTCCCACATCCAAACTCCTGCTGCTGCTGGCGTAGGGGGTGCGGTGGCCCAAGACTGCCCCAGCAGTGGCTGGTAAAGCTGCAAAAGTCATGGAGGTCCCGCAAAGTCATGGAATCTGTGACCTCCATGACAAACTTGCAGCCTTACTTGTGATAATGTTCATGTGCCACAAATAAACATATTGCTAAACTGTTATCACTTTAATTTTCATTAAAGTTAAGCTTCCTAATTTTGACAGGTTTCAGAGGAACAGCCGTGTTAGTCTGTATTCGCAAAAAGAAAAGGAGTACTTGTGGCACCTTAGAGACTAACCAAGGTGCCACAAGTACTCCTTTTCTTCCTAATTTTGCTGCTATTTCAACACACTAAGACAATTTGCTTGTTATACTGGACTCTTCTTAAGACCCTCAAAAACTAGAAGTAACCTTGATGTCAAGATTAAGGAAAGTAACTCAAAGGTATTAAATCGTATATACAAAAAAAGCTTAGGAAATGTGAGTCCTGCTAAATGTATATAATGTACAGAGAGTTAACATTTTTGTGAAAAGCCAGTATTTGTAAATGCACTGAAGTGCAAAGCCTTCTCAAACCAATTGCAAAGAAAATCCTTTACATACTTGTGATAGGTAACATTAAATTTGACCCTTCCAAAAAGAAGGGATAGGGGGAGGGCAGGGGGAAGAGTATATATTGAGTAAAGCTATACTGCAAGTTATTTCTTTTTATTATTGCCTTTGTTTCTCTCCCAAGTCAGTGGCTGAAGCACCCTTCTTAAACAAACAATAGGTATCATTTGGCATTGTAAGTTTATACACAACACATCTTTTGGACTTAGCTCAACAAGTGACTATCAACTATCTAGTGAAAATGTTTTCTCGCAGGTGATTTACCCTATTTTTTTTAATTTGAGGACCCTAATGTGTCAGTTTGTCCTGATTGTATAATTATGTATTTTTTGTTTTTCTGAGGCAGATCACAGGTGATATGGGTCAGTACAAGCAAGCAAGATGTTAACATAATAAACCTGTGTGTCCTGCAGTCATAATTTTATGTTACTTGAAATCCTACTGTTGCCGGCAAAGGACTTGGCTTAAAGGTGATAATTTACTGGAGATGGTCACTTCTTGTACTTCATGGTTAGAAATCAGTCTTATATTCTAATAATGGGGATGTGATAGTGATGGTCATCCTCAGTCAGAAGAGAGACTTCCTGCCAGTCTCTGTGATACTCCTCTGGATAGTTTACTTGAAACTCTTCAGTGTTAAATTTATACAATCTGTAAACTCTTATCTTTACTTCAAGTAAATATCCAAGAAGAAACATTTCAACCTAAGGGGGAAAAAAAAAGATGTAAACATTTGTTTATAGATTTATAAGAAGGAAACTGGGGGGGGAAAACATCCCACACTTTAATCATGCTCTGATGTTTAGTGTAAGTCATTTAACTTGTTTACTTGTGTAATAAGAAGAGTGGACTAGGAATTACAACAGCAGGAATTTCCCACAACCAACCAAAGATGATAAGCAGCCAAAGGAGATCTGTGTCAAAAGGGCAAATATACTTTCTAAAGTGGCCTATCTGGAAAGCTTCTATTAAAAAAAAAACAAAAAAAAACCCCCACACGAAAAACAGGTGCAAAAGGTGAAATAGGTCAAACATGCAGGATACTGTCATCTAAACACCATGTTATTTTACATATCAGTGATATCACTGCTTTTAATAATTTGTATAAAGATTTGGAGACACTTATTTTGGAGACACTTTAAAATCCCCCCCCACACACACACACACTTTTTAACTGCTTTTTCCTCTTGGAAAAATTTGCTTTTTACCCTTCCAAATAAAATAATTCTATCATGGATGATGTATTAAATAGAGCTGAGCAAATAGCTGATTTTTTGACTCAGTGGCTGAACTGAAAAAAAACATCAGTTTCAAAACAAAACTAAGTTTTTTTGTTTTTTCTCACTGAAAAGAAAAAGAAAAATTATTTCGGGTCAAACCGTTTAGAAAATTTTGATTAGAAATGATATTTTGTTCAGAAAATGTCAAAACGGTTCATTTTAAAAAGATCGAAACAAAATGATCTGATATTTCCAAACTTTGTCTTCCAGTTTCTTTCTGGTTGAAACTATTCGCTAAATCCTACCTGAATTTGCAAACAGTTTAGGTGTGCTAAAAACAATGCATTTTTCACCCAGTCCTAGTATTGAAGTATACTAGGAACATCAAGTCAATGAATAAGAACTCAAAAGTATTCCCAATCCCTAATCCTTCAGAAAACACAGACTGCTAGAACTCATTTTTTATTCACATCATTACCTGCTCCAGACTACCCGTGTCCCCTATGGAATTCAGATGATTCATCATGAAACTCAAAGGGTCAGATGACGTATCACGAGCAAAAAGGAGGCTAAAAAGGATGGGGACATGTTTCTGCTCATTCTTCATCTGTTCATAGGCTTCCACAACTTGGTAAAGCATGATGAATTTTATAGCCTCATACAGCTTATATTCCTTGCTTTCATCAGAGAAAAGGATATTGCACATGTTTCCTCTTTCGTCATGGTCTTTAACACCACTTATTTCAGTCCACTACAAAGCATACACAAGAAATTCAAATCAGCCGCTTAACTCATGACTAATAAATGTTTTGTGTGCTATTTTTTTTTAATGGTAACTATTTTTTATAAGGATTAAAAAAAGAATAATCACTGGGACTCAATAACCATTATCATAACTAAAGTAAAAATAAGTGGAAGAACTGAATGGCTTTTAGAGAATGGCAATGGAACTCAAAGCCTTTTATGTATATGTCACCATTTTGAAGCACCCGAGGTTGTTAGTTACAAAAAATAAAGGGACAGTACCAGAACTATTAGTTCTGAGGCTCAATCCCTCACTGAGTCTATGAAACTGATTTGATCAGGAAGGTCAAAAGACCAAAACTGATTAATAAAGAACTCTGTCAGCATTTAAAAGGACACTCTCTTTGGAAACCAGACCGAAAAAAACATTCACAGGGACCAGTGGGCATGCCTGAAAATAGATGTGCCTCAATTGCCATTATGGAATTGTAGCAAGTTGGGTAAGACAGGCTGTTTGTTGTTTTAAACTCCTCCCCGCCACCTCTAATGCTTTATTCTAGTTGTATACTTTGTTTTTAAAGGTCTGTTGGTCACTGTATCATTGATCACAGATTCCCAAAAGGGAAGAAACACAAGTGTCTGAGACCCAGCTGGAACTGCAGGGAAAAAAGGGAGGAGGTGTTGCCTTCTGTATCAAAGATGTACACACTTGGACTGAGGTTGAGATGGAGATAAGAGACAGACTTGTGGAAAGTCTCTGGGTAAGGATAAAAGGGGTAAAAAACAAGCTTGATGTCATGATGGGGGTCTACTATAGGCCAACATCTGTTGGGGAAATAACAAAACAGAGAATAGATTACCCACAAGTTCTTTGAATGCATTGGAGACAATTTTTTTATTTCAGAAGATGGATAATGCTACTATGGGAGAGGCTGTTTTAGATTTGATTTGGACAAATATGAAGGAACCAGCTGAAAATTTGAAGGTGGAAGGCAGCTTCGGTGAAAGTGATCATGAAATGATAGAGTTCATGATTCTAAGGAATGTTCGGAGGGAAAACTAGGGACCGACCTAGTCCCCAGACTAGGGACCGACCTAGTCCCCAGACTAGGGACCGACCTAGTCCCCAGACTAGGGACCGAATGGCTAGGCAGCAGTTCTGCGGAAAAGGACCTAGGGGTGACAGTGGACGAGAAGCTGGATATGAGTCAGCAGTGTGCCCTTGTTGCCAAGAAGGCCAATGGCATTTTGGGATGTATAAGTAGGGGCATAGCGAGCAGATCAAGGGACGTGATCGTTCCCCTCTATTCGACATTGGTGAGGCCTCATCTGGAGTACTGTGTCCAGTTTTGGGCCCCACACTACAAGAAGGATGTGGATAAACTGGAGAGAGTCCAGCGAAGGGCAACAAAAATGATTAGGGGTCTAGAACACATGACTTATGAGGAGAGGCTGAGGGAGCTGGGATTGTTTAGCCTGCAGAAGAGAAGAATGAGGGGGGATTTGATAGCTGCTTTCAACTACCTGAAAGGGGGTTCCAAAGAGGATGGCTCTAGACTGTTCTCAATGGTAGCAGATGACAGAACGAGGAGTAATGGTCTCAAGTTGCAGTGGGGGAGGTTTAGATTGGATATTAGGAAAAACTTTTTCACTAAGAGGGTTGTGAAACACTGTAATGCGTTACCTAGGGAGGTGGTAGAATCTCCTTCCTTAGAGGTTTTTAAGGTCAGGCTTGACAAAGCCCTGGCTGGGATGATTTAACTGGGAATTGGTCCTGCTTCGAGCAGGGGGTTGGACTAGATGACCTTCAGGGGTCCCTTCCAACCCTGATATTCTATGATTCTATGATTCTATAAAACAGCACAATAAAGATAATGAATTTCAAGAAGGCAGATTTTAGCAAACTGAGGCAATTAATTGGTAGCTAAGATCCCATGGGAAGCAAGTCTCTTTGGCCATGTCTACACTACCCGCCGGATCAGCGAGTAGTGATCAACATATCAGGGATCAATTTATCGTGTCTAGTGTAGACACGATAAATCGATCCCCGATCGCTCTGCCGTCAACTCCGGAACTCCACCATGGCGAGAGGCAGAAGCAGAGTTTACGGGGGAGCGGTGGCAGACGATCCCGTGCCGCGAGGATGTGAAGTAAGTGATTCTAAGTCGATCTAAGATACGTTGACTTCAGCTATGAGAATAGCGTAGCTGAAGTTGCGTACCTTAGATCGATCCCTCTCCTCCCCCCCAGTGTAGACCAGGCCTGAGAAAAACAGTTCAAAAGAGCTGGCAGTTTTTCAAAGATACCTTTTTAAGGGCACAAGAGCAAAATATCCCACTGCGTAGGAAAGATAGGAAGTATAGGAAGAGACCACCCTGGCTTAGCCAGGAAACCTTCAATGATCTGTAACTCAAAAAAAGAGTCCTATAAAAAGTAGAAACTAGGTCAAATTACAAAGGACAAATATAAACAAACAACACAAGTATGTAGGGACAAAGTTAGAAAGGCCAAGCACAAAATGAGATTAAACTAGCTAAAGACATAAAGGGTAACAAGAAAACATTCTACAAATACATTAGAAGCAAGATGAAAACCAAGGACAGGATAATCCCATTACTAAATGAGGAGGGAAAGACAATAACAGAAAATGTGGAAATGGCTGGAGCACTGTAAGCAAGACACAAGAAGTAATTCTTCTACTCCACTCCCTGCTGATAAGGCCTCAGCTGGAGTATTGTGTCCAATTCTGGGCACCACATTTCAGGAAAGATGTGGACAAATTGGAGACAGTACAGAGGAGAACAACAAAACCGATTAAAGGTCTAGAAAACATGGCCTATGAGGAAAAATTGGGTTTGTTTAGTCTGGAGAAGAGAAGGCTGAAGGGAGACATGATACCAGTTTTCAAGTACATAAAAGGTTATTAGGAGGGTGAAAAAATTATTCTCCTTAACCTCGGTGGATAGGACAAGAAGCAATGGGCTTAAATGGCAGCAAGGGAAATTTAGGTTGGATATTAAGAAAAAATTCCTGTCAGGGTTGTTAAGCCCTGGAACAAATTGCCTAGGGAGATTGTGAAATCTCCATCATTGGAGGTTTTTAAGAACAGGTTAGACAAACACCTGTCAGGAATGGTCTAGTTATTAGGTAATCCTGCCTTGAGTGCAGGGCACTGGACTAGATGACCTACTGAGGTCCCTTCCAGCCCAACACTTCTATGATTCTATGATAAGTGCTTGGCATACATGAAGTAGTGTAATAAGGACCCAAAATCACAAGCTGCTGCCCCAAGACAGAGAAAGGCAAAGAGACCAAAAAGGCCTGATGTGGATGCTCTCTGAGAGACCTGAACGGGGGCAGAGGTGTAGTCATCCCTGTAACAAGTGACAACAGGGTCTCAAAAGATATAAGATCATTTGCTGGTAAACCAAGACAAAAAGATATACAGTAGAATTAAAAATGAACATGTAAAGACCAAAATAGTGATGACCAATAGTTACAGGGACATACTTATGCCCATACGTAAATCCAGTAAATACCAGTAACATCTGACAGATTGCACAGGAGCAATGTTTTGAGCGGAAAGCCGATACTTCTGTGACAGTAAATGATTTCCCTTTTCAGTCTCATTCCCCCCTTCTAACATTTTTTTTCCATTTCCTAAATAGTCACCTGTGTCTTTAATGTTTCAATACATTTACGTAATTTTCCAAATACGTTGGCGCCTGTGTATCTTTCTGGTCCAAAACTATATTGCTGAATCCAGTTGCAGCCTTGTGAATACAGAAGCTTTTCAGGGAGCTGCAAAAATATAATAGGGGAGAGATCACTACTGTAACAACAAGCAGAATATACTATTGTAAATAATTTAGGTATAGAAAAGATACGTTTTAAATGATAAACCACATTCTGAATAAGATTAAAACCCTGAGCCTACAGCTTTAAAAAAAGGGGAGGTTACTTACCTTGTGATAACTGGAGATTCTATGAAATGTATTGATCGGTAGTGCACTTCAGGTGCTCATGAACTCCATCCGCCCAGAACCAGAGAATTCTTCCTAGCGGTGTCTGCTCGGTCCGCGTATGTGCCCACGCGCTCCTTATGCCCCTCACCAAGGGTATAAAATGGGCTGCTGGACCACCCCCTTCTCAGGTCCTTCTCCACCACAAGGTTCCACAATGGGATTCGAGGCAGTGGGAATAGAGGGTAAGTGGTGCATGACACATAAGAGCATTTCAAAGAACTCCAGTTACTACAAGGTGAGTAATCTTTCCTTCTTTGAGTACTCGTCATTTTGTGTGGTGCACCTCAGATGATTTACAACCAGAGTCCCTCCCAAGGAGGTGGATGCCTGCAGCCTTGCACCACTACAGAATGCAGGACTGACCTAGCCCAGGAGGCATCCAAGTCAGATGCTTGGACCAGAGCATGGTGCCTCACAGAGGTGTGTACCAAGCCCCAGGCTGCTGCTCTGTAGATGTCAATGATCCTTGAGTGAGGCTATCCAAGCTGCCTGGACTCTCATCTAATGTGTTCTTACACCACTCCCAAGAAGGATCTCATTCAGCTTGTAGCAGAGTACCGTGCAGCTTGAGATCCATTTTGGCAGCCTCCGGTGGAAAGGGCCTCTCCCATCATCCTCTCTGCAAATGAGACAAAGAGTCTAGGTGACTTCTAGAATTGCTTTGACCTCTACAGTAAAAGCGAGAGCTCTATGCGCATCCCAGGAGTGACACTTTGCCTCTTCCCTTGTGGCGTGCGGCTTGGGGGAGAACACAGGTGACTGGATGCTTTGGTTGATGTGAAAGTCAAACCTCACATGCAGTCTCATGGACACCTTGTCCTTGTGTTATACTGCGTGGGGGGATCTGCCATGAGCACCCCTAGTGCCCCTTCCTGACTGACATGACAGTGACCAGAAACTCTACCTTCACAGAAACGAGCTGTAGGGAGCACGATGCCAACGGCTCAAACGGCAACCGCCTCAGACTGAATAAGACTAAGTTTAAGTCCCAGGCTGCCACAGGCTTCATCACTGGAGGGAAGTCCCTAACTAAAACCTGCAGGAACTGGGATGTAAACGGGTGAGAGAGAACAGTGTAGCTAACCACTGTCGGGTGGAATGCACGGATGGCTGCCAAGTGGACCCTCAGAGAGCTGAGGGACAGCCCTGAGGATTTAGAAGGTAACAGGTAGTCCAACATGTAAGGCACCCCTGAATGCAAGGGGGAAATTCCCAGTTGATCATACTACATCACAAATCTCTTCCATTTTATAGTGTAGCACCTCCTGGTAGAGTTTTCCTACAGCTACTCTGTAAGGTCTGCATGTCAGCCAAACAAACACTCTTTAGGGTCAACATCCATCCAAATACCACACCCTCAGGTGCAGCATGGATGGGTTGGCGAGTCCTCCCCTCATCCTGCGTCAAGAGGTCTCACACCACGGGAAGTGGAGAGGACCCCAAGCAAACAAGTGCAACAGAGTATAGGATACAAGAACTGACAAGGCCTCCCCAATGCCATAAGAATGGCTCGCACCTTGTTCTGCGTGATCTTTCTTAAGTACCTGTGGTCACAGAGGGATCGGGTGAAATACAAACCTCAGAGCCTCCAAGCATCACACGAGGAAAATGTCACCCAGAGAGCCTGAGCTGCAACCCCTCTGTGGAGGGGAACTCCCTGCACTTCTTGTTCTGATCTGACACATTTAAGTCTGTGATTAGGTGAGCCCATTCTGGAAACACCACCTGCAGAGTCAGGCCACGAAACTCCCACTCATTCTCACCGCACAAGTGTCTGCTAAAGGAGTCAGCCAGGGTGTTCTGAAACTCTGGCAGATGGACTGCTCAGGGCAATGTTCAGAGGTATGCACCCATTCCAGACATGGATGGTCTCCATGCAGAGATGTGAGGACCGTGCACCTCCTTGCTTGTTGATGTAACAGAGCACTGTTATGTTTCCAACAGCACCTGGACCAACTGGCCCCAAATGCAAGGGGGGAAATGCCTGCAGGTCAGCCAAACCACCCTCACCCTCCAGCACAGTGATGTGGAAAATTCACTCCTGAGGGGACCACATCCCTTGGTCCATCGGCCCCTCCATGTGACTTCCTCCGCCTGACAAAGAGGTGTCTGTGGTCATAGTCCTAGCCAATAGCAGGTAACAGAACAGGACATCCAGGCACACACCTTTCTCCTGTCTTCACACTGGCCAAAGCAGTCTACAACCCTTCAGGGAACAGAGACTAGCAAGTTGAAACTGTGTGGACACCATCCGTAGCCACGCCTGCAGGCACAAAGTGATTGTCTGGCAAATATGACACTGGGTCCAGCCGTACCCCAATGACCTCTATAGCCTGTGTCAATTCCACAGTGAACTTGTCCAAGTTCACCCTGAGACGCAGTCTTTTTGACCAGGCCCAGGAGTGTGACCAGACACCTGCGCCTCCTGGCAAGGTCGCCTCTTGAGGAGCCAATCGTCCAAGTGGGGGTACGCTAATGGCCCCTACTGGGGATAATGCGCTGCTACCACCGGCCGTGCTGTGGTGAATACCCTCAGCGCCACTGAAAGTCTGAAAGGAAGTCCTGAGTACTGGTAGTGCTGCTGCCCAGCGGCAAATCTCAGGAGTCTCCTGTGGCGCGGGTGGACGTTTATGTGGAAATAGAGATCGAAAGCCATGAACCAATCGCCAAGATCTAGTGAGGGAAAAACTGAAACCAGGGTGATCACCCTCAACTTCAGGCTGCAGATAAACTTGTTCAGCTCCCTGAGGCCCAAAGTAGGTCTCCATTCCCCTATGACCCCATCTTTTTGGGGACGAGGAAATACCTCAAATAGAAACTCTTTCCCTTTGCTGCCAGGGGCATTGATTTTATCGCCCCTCATTGCAGGACAGCCTCCACCTCCTGCTGAAGAACCCGCTTGTGAAAGTTGTCCATGAAAGAGAATGGAGAAGGGGGTTTGGGGTTGGGGAGGGACAAAAGCTGGACGGTATATCCCAAGATGACCTCTAGTACCCACTTGTCTGTCGTGTCTCTCTCCAGATGGGGAGGTACCGGGGCAGCCACACTTCAAAAGTTGAAGAAACGGGGGAGGAGCCTAAATCCACTGGTCTGGCTCGTGCCTGGTTCTCAAGAGTCCCAACAAAATGCTCATTTGTGAGTCTGATGGATATGAAGGATGATTGCTCCTGGGCACTCCTCCTCTGCTTCCTCTGGCACTTGTGGTGCTGCCACGGGTGACAACACTGGCTTGGGTGGGCCTCTGCCTGAACTGTGGCTTGATGGACTTGCGCTTCATCACAGGTGTGTAATTGCCAACCAAACTGAGCATGGCTCAGGAGTCCTTTAGCGAATGGTGGGATTCATCCATCCTCATGCTGAACAGTTTGTTACACTCGAATGGAAGGTCCTCCATCATTAATTGCATGTCCTTTTGGATCCCTGATGAAGACAGCTACAACTAATGTCTCATTGCCACTGCCATAGACATGGACCGTGCCACAGTGTCTGCCACATTTAGGGCTGTCAGGAGGGTGGATCTGGACACTAGCTTTCCCTCACTGATTAGGGCCTGAAACTGCTCCCTATTGTCCTGAGGTATCATCTTGATGAATTTGATGAGCCTATTTTAGATGTTAAAGTCATACTTGGCCATCAGCACCTGGCAGTTCAAAATCCAAAACTGTAGAGAAGGCGAAGAGTACTCTTCCCTCCCAAAATTCTCTTAGCCGCCTTTTCGTGAGGCATGGATCTGGCAGCTGTTGCCTACTGCACTCCGTTGCTACTGTCACCATCAGCAAACTGGGGGTCAGGTGGGAAAAAAAGGTATTCTGACCCCTTTGTGGGCGTGAAATCTCCCTCCTGTGCCCGCCTGGACACCACAGTAATGGTGGCCGGCATCTGCCAAAGTGTCTTAGTTTGCTCAAGGATGGCCTTGTTAATTGTCAGCTCCACCCTGCTTGGTCCCAAGCTGTGCAGAATGTCCAGCAGTCTATGCAGAGTCCCCAGGACCTCTTCCAGGGAGATGTGCAGGGCCTCAACACCCTCTTAAGCAAGCCCTGGAAGACCTTAGGGTCAACCAGGCACTGTGGAGAAGCTGGTATTACTGCTTCCTCTGGAAATAATACGGATAAGCTCACCGATGCACTCTCCTCCTGCCCAGGCTGGTCCTCATCTTCTGAGGGTGTCACTGTTCCAGGGAGCCTGTGGAGATTCTTCCTCTCACAGGAGAGATTTATCTCCCTGAGCTCCCAAGTCCCTCAGTGTGGGTACAAAACGCAGTGGGTCTGTGGATCTTCCGGGCCCCACTATTGCCACTGTAGAGCCTCATACCCCATCATAGCATCCCCAAGATGATGGGTACCAATACAAATAGGGTGAATATTCCCTGGGACGGGAGTACTGTGACACTCAGGGATGCCCGATGCCCTATCTGGGCTTAACCCTCACAAAAGTCACCTTGGGGAGTAGTATGGGAACAGGCCTCCTGTTCCTGGTACCTCAAGAGTCAAAAGATTTTGAATCTGAGTCCAATGGGGATCTCTCAGTACCAGGAGGTGGCGATGCCCTGTCTCTATTAGTCAACAGTACTGGCGAAAGCCTGGCTTGACCCTAGCTCAGTGATGGGATACAGGCTGGTATCAACTGGCATGTTGGTATAACTGGGTGCAGGTCTCTGGACAGCAATAGTGACTCTGGTTCCTAGCGGATCAGAAAGTCATCCAGTGCCAAACAGTGAGCTGAAGCTGAGAGGCCCACCTCCTTCTCCACCACGAGGGCGGTTGGTGCCATCGTCAAGGGAGCCGAGGATGCCAGTCTGGATGTGGGCGCTGGAGGTGCCAAAGTTCAGGTCCCAAACAGGGTCTTGCCCTTAGTCGATGCCCTAGGCTGATCTTTCACAGTGCCAAATGCTGCTAAGCGAGAGCACGAGGCTTCCCCCACCTCGGAGAGGGAAGAGGACTTCTGTCTCTTTTTAGAGGAGTTGGAAAAGCAACTTCCCCTCATTTTTATGAGAGCATTTGTGTCTCCTTTCCTCTGTTTTAATCCCAGGTCTTCTCACCCAAGTCTTTTGGAGCCGATGGGGGATTGGGAGGAGAGGCCTGGAACCAGCTAAAGCCACACTCCTACCTTCCTCAGGCCGACATACAGGGGGCAGAATCTGGAGCTGCCCTCATGGACCTATCCATGAGAAACGTCATGAGACGGATCTCCCTTGACTGCCTCATCCTGCGTAGAAATGACCTACAAGTACTGCACTTGGTAGGGATAAGGGCTTCCTACAGGTGGTACAAAAAGAGTCATTACTGTCGTTTACCTGGAAGTCCCCCTGGCAGTCCACAAAGCTCTTGAAGCCGGGAGCCTATGGCATATTCACCCTGCCCCAGAGTGAAGCTGAGGAGCGGGGGGGAGAGAAGGAATGAGGAGGTGAAGAAGGGAGGATCACTGCCCTACACAAGGGGTGTTCAATGACAGCACAAAATATAGTAAGCTAAACTATTTACAGGTAAAGGCTGAAAGGATGCAGTGACCTGAGGCTCCATCCCAGACCCCAAGCAGTGAGAAGGAACTGAGAGGGCCGTGGTCTGGCAGCCCCTTCTTCCCCTCGGTGCAGAGCACATGAATGGACTGAACAGACACTGCTAGGAAGAAGCCTCTGGTCCCAGGCTCATGGAGCGCATATACAACCTGAAGTGCACTACAAAAAAAGAAAAGCACTCAAAAAGAAACCCCCAGTCATCTACCACTGTAACTAATGGTAAAGCTCTGTTGACTCTCAGCTTCATAAGAGCTTTTATAGCCTTTTCAATAGATAACCAGCCAATAAAGAGCACAATGGGACCCTCATCCCAGACCGGGATGTCAAAGCACCCCCAATACAAATAGTAAATAATAATCCCTGTCCAGTGGCAGGCATAAGTCTTAAAATGGGACCACATAGATTATTATTATGCTTTATTAGCATGATAGAAATAGCCCTTATACCCATGCCCCCTCAGACATGATACTATAGTATACCCACCCATCCCCCTTCATTTATTCTTGTACTCTTAACAATAAGGGAACACAATGGACTTGATACTTGCTTCCACTTTTGCATAGTGCTTAATCTGTCTTGCTCCCCCCTGTACGCTCTACTCACGCTTGCAATGGAGTACAGCAGTTTTAGAGAAGTTGTTGCTGGATCAAATCCGCCTTTTATAATATAAGGACATGTAAATTTTATTTGCTTCAGCAACTGAAACATACCTTTAAAATGTCTCTCTCCTTCATCCATGATGGAAAATAAATGCCCTGGCTGAATACCTGAAACAGCACAGCTCTTAATGCACAGTAGTTATCTCTTCTGACTTGTCGTATATATTTAATATGGTATCTCCAAAATAGTTCTTTATAAGCCTAAAAAAAGGCCAAAACAACAGTGAACAACGTGTATCTTAAATCCTAGAATGAAACAGTGAGACAAGTTAGCTTTGAGGCTAATTTCAACATGTTCTTAAGGGTCTATACAAATTCTGTTTTCAGTGGAGTAATACTACTGACCTCAGTGGAGTTACTGCTGATGAACACTAGTACAAGGGAAAGCAGAAGACATTTGATTTCACTATAGATGTATACACTTTCTACCAGTTTCAACATGTTTATACATGGTCTGGACATTGTACTTCTCCAATTTCCATAATGATCTTTATGATCATCTGTTTGTGTGTATAATTCAATGCATATTTAAATAATTTTTTATTCTCTCTCTTGAACTTGAAATTGATGTTTAGCAGTTTATGTGTTGTGAACAGAAGATAGCAAACTGCTATGGCCAAAAAGGTTTGATGTGGGGAATTTTTATGGAGTCACTGGTGCTGTCAGTCTAATACTAACAGTCCTAATCTTTGATGAACATCTGCTTCCTAGGCACTCAGAGGTGCTAGGAATTTGTTATCAAGGTGACTGAGAAAAAGATCACAACTTTTGTGTGCAGAACTTCATATGACAATGCCAATATTTCAAAAAGAAAATTTGGATCCAGATGTTAGGTTCATACCACATTGTTTTCTCTTCTAAAATTGTGTATCTAGCAATGTACAGCAGATGGAGCCCTTCCATTGCAAAAATTATGCCACTGGATTACTAAATTGATTCTCAATCTGAAGATAGTTGGCACAAAATGCTTTAATGCTGAATGATAACCCGAATATTTATTTCGCCCTCTGTGATCTCTGGGAAATGCTTTCTTGTGTCTCTTCAGCCATTACTGATACTATTTATTCATTCACTATTCGTTTTCTGAAGATTTTATTAAGAATTGGTGCATGCAACAATAGCATAACTACTGACAAGCAGTTTGCAGCGGAGCAAACTAATCCAACACATCGCGTCTAGTCTATTTTAAAAAGACAGGGAACTGGGATATAATCACAACTCTTCACATCCGTGGCAATTACTAGGCTAAATCCCCATGACCTACTGTGATGGCCAAATATGGCTTCTAATTTCTAAAAGCTTTTGTGCCCATAAAACATGTTGTTTGGCATCTTCACTGTATTATGTAAACCTGTAACTGACTATGCCAGCAAACTACAGGCCAGGATGAGACCACTGAAATTTCTGGCCTCATTCTTTGGCTGCCAGAAAAATAATGGGCCGATATCAAGAATAAACGTTTTAAACCCCAAATGCCTATTTTATGCTACAGCATTCTAGAAAGCACAGCTATGCATTTAAAACAAAGACTCCCTCCCCCTCCAAACTGAATCAGCAGCAGTCCTGAGAACTGGGAGCATGCCAGCATTGCCAGGTTGTTAGTTGCTAGGCTGTTGCCCCCACCAACACCTATTTTCCAAACAGTGGGATGAGAGGGTCATTGCTACATTTCCAAAAATAATGCTATTAATAGTCACATTCCCAGATACACTTGTGCAAAAGATCAAGCCGCACAAGTTTTCCCTCAGTATCACTTCATTAAATATTAAACATAGTCTTGCTGAAATTATAGGAAGTGCCTAGCTCAAACCCACACATTTCCTGAGA
Source organism: Caretta caretta (assembly GCF_965140235.1). Taxonomy (NCBI): domain Eukaryota; kingdom Metazoa; phylum Chordata; order Testudines; family Cheloniidae; genus Caretta; species Caretta caretta. The sequence continues at coordinate 137,205,494 of NC_134207.1, forward strand.
AAAGTCAGAGTTAAGGCATGAAACAATTCATGACAGTAAGTAAACTCCACACCCAAACCTTTGCAGAGTGAGTTAAGGATTGGGTGAGAAGTCACAATGCTGTGGTGTTTGGTTTTAACTATACTAAAAGTCACATTATCTTGGCGTTTTGTGTTTAATATCCTTTTTTCTTCCTACAAGATACCACTAAAAATAATCACTTGTCATTAAACTGATTCCAGTTCTTCAGACTAGTACATTTTCAAAGAGGTTTTAATATATGGATTACTAAAACAAATTGTAATAGCATTATGCCAATGTACTTGGGGTGTAATCCAGAAATTTGGCTATGTAATAAGATGATTATCTGAAATTTATAGCAGGTAGCTTGTGTACATGTTATTCTAGGCTACAAAAACTCTCATTTTCACTTTTTACAATAAAATAAAACCAAGTATAGAAGGAGTCATTGTGGACCAACAGTAAAATATCATTGCCTCTCTTCCTTGATCCGTGGTTCAGTCGGAAGAAAGGACAAAAGAGAACTGGTGCCTCTTTCTTTTTGGATTTGTAGCATCAGGCTCAGTTTGGTTTTGGGGGTAATTCAGCATGTCGGCACTTGCTGCCCACATTGCGTGAGTCCCGCTACAGTATTGCGGAGATTACTTTGCCCCATCATGTGCTGCGAGGACAGTTGTGGTGAGCTTAGGTGTTTGAGTATATACTTGGTTGCGTTTTGTTTTTGTTTCATCGAAACCATCAATTCAGCTTTTGTATTAACTTAGTTTAGTTTCTTTGCAGTTAGAAATTAGCAGTTCTGTAACTACTATTCCTCCTACAAAGGGGTGTGTGCTAGTGAATCAGATCCATTGCTTCGAGGGCTAAAGACAAGTCTCGTCTGGCCAACCTGCGCTCAAGATCAGGACCCAAAGTTGGGGAAAACAACAGTAGTTATATGCCACCTTTGTGTTCCCCCAGAGCTTTTGGAGAATTAGTTTGGTGCCCAGGACAAATTAAATCTGCTCAGGGCTACTTTAACTTCAACCAGCTGGCCTGAGAACCACAGTGCAGTTCTGCTCTGAGTATGCCTTCCAACACAGCCATACACCAAAGGGTGGCCAGCTCTTCTAGCTCTATGGCAGCCATGAATTCCTCCATGACAAGGGAATCTCCAGCTGCCCAGTTAGGCTAGCTCGTTGGCTCGTTTGTGCTGGTAGAGCAGTGCAAAGAGGATGCATCAGTGCTGAGGATCTGGTCCATTTCTGAGTAATTCTTGCCTGTAAGGGTACATCTGCACTGCAGCTGGAGGTGTAACATCCAGCTCAGGTAGATGTACACGTGCTCACTCAATCAAAGCTAGTGTGTACACATCTACCCTAGCTGGAAATTATACCTCCTGTCTATATATAGAACTGTGTATCTAAGGAGAGCTTGCCGCCTTCCCTTTTTGAAATTCATTTGATCTCACACAGCTCATAACACATGCTTACATCAACACTGGATGGAATTTATTCTTTTTTTCAAGCTCAGTATTTTTTTTCAAACTTTTTATATCTAGATTTAACTTTAGAAACTCTTACCGCCTTCATCTGCTTGGCCTGCTTGGTTTCTCCTTTCCATTCTCTTGCACAATAACCAAGCAGATCAACTTCTGCCAGTACACTGAGGTTCTCTAAACCAAATTTAATTCACAGATTAGTTAAACATCTACTTTTTTGCATTTAAAAAGAAGGAAAGTTATAATGCAGATTGGTAACAAAAAAGTTTACTTTTAAATTTTCTCTGCAGATATCTGCTCCACCTGAAATCCAAATGATAAAACAACTGTCAAAAAGAATTTGCAGCAAGTAAATATTTAATGAAAGAACAAAGATACAATTGAAAACGAAAGGCATTGTAGTAAAAACATACCATTTCAACAGCTGTGCTAAGTATGCATAGAGCCTTCTACAATACCAGAGAGCAGCAAGGAGAAAAGACATGACTAATATTAGTTGTCTCTCTATTTTTTGCCACACAATATGTAAGAATTGGTTGATAGTGGTCATCCAGGATTGCATTTCATTCCTTCCTGAAACAAAAATTAAAAAGTGATCAATATCTCACTGTTTCACAATATCTGTATACACCCCTAGTACTACTGACTTTATGTTGCCAAGCATTCAAAATGAGTCAGTCCTCAAAAACCATGAGATTGGCTTAAAACCTATGAGATTTTTAGAAATGATAAATTTGGGGGCTCATTTAGTTATCCTCTGCTTTCTGAACCTTTTGGCTGCATCTGAGTCATGCTTTCAAACTTTTCTCTGCAACAATGAAGGCTAGAAACTTACTTTTTTAATGAAAGCTGAGATTCTCATCTAATCACTTGAATCCGGGAGATGGTGTTTTAAGAAAAAAAACAAATATTGCGAGACTCACAATCAAATTGTGAGAGTTGACAACACTGGAGATCAGCAATAGGGAAACCAAGATGTTTTGAAAACTGATTGCTGGTTCTTGGGCACGTGCACTCATTGCAATGTTTTGTTCTGAGGCCTGGCCCTTTAAGACTAAGGGAGTTGTATTCTCCAGATGGAGCACAAGATGGAGAATGATCAATTTAGCATCATGTGACTGGAAACCACATAAAGGAATAATCCTGGGTCAATATGGGGAAGATGAAGGTTAATTTACGACCCTGAAGAAAGTTCCGCCTTGAAGATCTAGCAGGAGGTCTAGGGATTAGCCAGCCAGGAAAGGCATTCACCCTTATTTCCCAGCTGGGAGAAAGCAAGACAGCTCTAACACTCTGTATTATTTTGAGGTTTTTTTAATCTTTTGTTAATAAAACCCACCCTGAAGAAACGGACATGAACTGAGTGGCTGTAGAGAGCTTTACTCTACCTTCCTTGACTGGTGAATTTGCCACTGGTTTAGGCTTAATGCATTCCTATAATTTATGATTAACTATTGCTCTACCAATAACTGCTTCAAGTATTAACCCATTTGCACCAAAGGATCAACAGATCTGTAATAATGAACATTAACCAACCAAAAAAAAAGCAACAGGACATAACTTTCTTGCATTTTCATTTAGTACAATATTTTAAGCATCATCTGACTTTAAAAAAGGCTTCTCTTAATCATGAGGATGGCCCCTGAGCTGTTGAGTCCCTGAGCTGATTGCTTTCTTTCTATAGGCACCACCTGTGGTCAGTGCCTTGCCCGTGCAATATGAATTGTGGGCCAGATCCTCAAACAATGTAAATCAGTGTAGCTTCCTTGACTTCAATGGATCTATGCTAATTTACATCAGCTGAGGTTCAGTCCCTCTGCCTTTAATTGTGAGTTTACTTAATCTTTAGGGACCGATTTTTCCAAAATATGTATGGAGTTCAAATTCAATTTGCCCATTCACTTACAGCTACCGTGAGTGCGTGAATCATTCAGATGTATGCCCATGTAGTCCTGGTAATTACATGCACAATCGTGCACAAGTTCTTAGGTGAGCTATTGCACACAAAGAATATTAGTGTTATGCTATCATTCAAAAGCTTTGTGACAGGATATAACTTTTAGGCTGTGTGGAATCAAGGATCATGTCTAGAATCACACACTGCAATGTTTTCTTCCAATAGTTGTGAAGAAAAAGAAGCTAATGAGTTTTAAAGGGTTTGTTGAATGATTTAAAGTACTCCTTCTTCTGCTAATCCTGCTTGGGCTGAGTATGCTAGCACCCCAAACTCAGATAGCATGGGGAGTGAGAGAGGGGACCAATAGAAGCCACCACTCAATTAGGTGAGCAACCTTGATTTGTATTAACTTAATAGTACTAGATCAAAGAAATTTGCCAATGAACTCTTTCATTTCACTTCAGTGATTTAGCACATACAGGGTACACGCAGCAACACACTTTGGCCTTGTGCATATGCTTAATACATAAAGACAGACAAATAGCCTATTACCTTTTATTCACAGTGCTATAGTAAATACCTGCTCACCTGACATGAAAGGAGGTTACTCCTGGAAGTGCTGCTTTTGAAGGGATAAAGAACAATTTTATAATATTCACTCCATACATAGTAAAATAGATCCAAAATTCAGTATGACATTTCAAAACACATTGTCTTCCAGGAGCTGCAGCTTATCACTGACTACAACTATAACAAAACATTAGTTCTTTTGGTAAGGTCCAGAGATTTTGATAGTTGAGGAATATTCTATGGCATCTCTATTCATAGCATATGCACTGATTATCTACGGAAACAAACAGGGATACTTTTAATAAACAATTTCAAAGCAGCTAAATTATGACTAATTGTATGAGGTTTACACATTGTTTGAGGGGAAAAGTCCTGGGAGATTAACAGAGTTACAGTGATTTATTTTATCCTTCCTCTATTTCTGTGGTGAAGGCATGATTTTAAAAAAAATCAGCAAGTTTACAATATAAGCTTCTGTTAACTATACTAGCCCCTTGTAACAGTTTACAACTCTTGTTCATTACCTGGCACATTCAGTTATCTAAGTTTTCCCACCATGATACGAAGCAAACCCAGTGCTGATCCAGCTTAAAATATCCACAGCAAATTAATCAAACATATTGAAACAAAAACAAGTGAAGATGCAAACGAAAAAAACAACTTGTCAGGTCTTTTTTTGCATTATTTATGGTGGCCATATATATACAGTACCCTCATTTGATTTTGATTGTGCAGAATGGGACTATTAAAAGGACTGAACCGGTATTTTTCCCAAAGTAACGTGTTTTGTAGAATAGTAGAAATACATTTGAGCAAATTCCTGACACCTAAGGTTTCTGTTCCAGTTCCATATTTTACAGGGAGGCTCACATGAACTTTGCTAGTGTTGAAAAAGTCCTTTAATTTAGACATAAAACAGAATTTCTCAATAGCCTGACACTGTATTAAGAGATTCAGCAAAAAAGCAGTAGAGCCTCTTTTGAAATCCAGGGAAACTCCTCTCTTGGTATGTGTGTAATAACATAGCAATAAGTAACTCGGATGTTCTTTCGGCCTGGTCTACACTACAAGGTTAAGTCGATGTAAGCTGTCTTGCATCAACCTAGCTGTGGAAATGTCTTCACTTAAATTTGGCTCCCACCACCTTAAGTGCCTCTCTATGCCAATTTAGTAACACCACCTCCCCTAGGGGCACAGAGTCAATGCTGATGTAGTTATGCTTATGTTGACTGTTATTGGCTTTCAGGAGCTGTCCCACAATGCCCCACACTAACAATACAAGTGATACAAGCACTCCCGGTGAGGAGGCGCAATGCTCACACAAAGAGCCAAGTGTGCACACGCACAAGTGATTTAATAACTGCACTGACTCTATGCTGAAGTTAGGTTGACATAATTTTGAATTGCAGACATGGGCTAAGTAAGATATTGATGCTTTCCTATGGCAGGTTGGGAGGCACAAGGCTGTGTGCCTTCAATAAGAGAAGTTAAATTCTGCACCACTGTGCACATGCAGAATTCATGTCCCCCATAGATTTTCTTTTCTCAGCAGAAAATACATTCTGCTGGAGAAGCACTGCAGTTACGCCTTTCACCCACCAGGGACTGCTGTGGCACAGAACAAAGGGCAGACAGCTCACTGGTCATATCAATCAATCAGCAGCTGATAGAGAGGAGGAGTGGCTGCGTTTCTCACAGTGCCCTGTCTGTGGGGCCAGGTGAGGAGACATATGATATGGTGGAGGACAAAGTAGGGCACACATGGCTGCTGGGTGGGTCACATAGACTGGGGCTCAGAAGGGCTAGTGGATGGACAGACTGGGGCGGGGATGAATAGGAGTGGGGGTGCAATGCCACATGGAGATGAGTAGGAGGGGTGGCTGAGTGGGGATGCAGGGACACATGAGGACAGGGGTAGATGTGCCTGACTGAATGGGAGAGGCTCCCCAACTCCCTAACAATCCCCCAACCAAAAAAACCTGTTCCATACTTCTCCAACTCACACCCAACCACCCTACAGGTTCACTCCTGCATTCCCAGCAATTATTTTCCTCTCCCTCAGCCCCTCCGTTCCTCTCCCTCAGCCTGCAAGCCTTTGCACTGCTTCTGAGGGGTGCTGGAAATACATTTCTGTATTGTAGTTTAAATGAATTATTACTCAGAGTTCTGTATTAATATGCCTAGTAAGGAATCTATTTGTCAAAAAACATTTCCTGAATCTCTTTTGTTACAGACATTTTGAAACTGGCATGATTCTATTGTGTTATTTTGACAAATAAAATATGCAGAATTTTACAGAATTTTAAAATATTGTGCTCAGAATTTTTAAGCACAGAATTTTTATTTTTTTGGCAAAGAATTCCCATAGGAGCAGAGAAGTGCACCAGTAGTCTACTACCACAGGAATGACTATGGGATTGTCTAGACGAACAGCAAGATGGGGTGAAATTCTACAGTGCATTAATATGCTGTGCACTTATGGTACTTACAGACCTTGCTACCATGCATTAGAAGTTCCCTAATGCATACTGACCTACTCCTGTTTCGAAGCACACAAGGGAACTTTTAGACTGCAGTAGCAAGGTTCATACAGACAGTTAGTGTGCAACATACTAGTGTGCTGTAGATTTACACCCCAGTTTGCTGCACACTCACTGCTCATCTTGACTAGCCCTTATTCTGATTAGAACATCACTTGTCCATTTACATCTTAGACTGAAATTATTTAAATAAATGGCTATTGGAAACAGAGTTGTTGTTTTTGGAACCAATTGTAAACTGGAATAACCCACCAATACCAAACTTTCCAACACATACTATATATGGGATTCTGCCTCCAAGGCAGGGTTAGAGCTTAGCAGTTCCTTGCACCCAGTGCTCACACCAAATCTCTTCTCCACACCTGAGAGAAGACATCACTACAGTCAAGGTGAGGGCTGATTCTTCTGCAATCTATGGAAATAGGTGCAACTCTCAGGCTTCTAACAAAACACTCATGAGGCTTTGGGATGCCCAAGGAAACCTGATGATCCTCCACCCAGACAGGTGAGCTGCATGAGACACATCTGGGCAGACAGCAAATGGCAAGTAATGCGAGAACTTTTAAATTATGACATATGGACTTTTCTATAAGACTGTCCACTGAGCAGGTTTGAAACCTGTGTATAAATAAAGGAGCCCTCAACAAGAGTGGCTTCTCACTGAGTATTTGTGGAGTGATTGGTGGGACCTGCAGTGGCACATTCCTAGTGCAAGGGAGCATCTGGAGGCCTTGACCCCTCATACAGCCAGAAAGGGAATACAAAGAAAACTGCCATAAAACTTGTGTCAGAACTCCCCACAGTGGCCATCATCTTGTGCTAAATCATCATCTTTACAATCAACTCTGCTAGCACTAGAAAAATCTACAGACTATTGGGTTCTTTCTATTAGGCACTGAAAAATACCAGGAAAAAATCCTCCCCACCCCCCCACCCCAAGAACATAAAGAGGAGTGTGCCTGCAACTGTGTTTTATTGCTGGTGGATAGTGAGAAATGGATTCTTGTCAAAGTCCTCCTCAGATCAGCCACAAAAAATATTAGGTAGTGTCTTCTCCAAGGACACAGCCTTCTTGCTCTTCTGTTCAGCTTTTTATACCACACGCATCACTGTGATAACCAAGCACCTTCCAAAATTAAAAGTAGACTGGGTGATGTATGACTGAGTACACTTTTTTTCTCCATTCCCTCACACAGGTGTGGGTGTGTGTACTTTTTTGGCATTTAAAAAACAAAAAGGCTTTATGGCACACACAGGCAAACAAGTTCAGAAAACCAAGTTTGTATTTTGATCAGAAAGTGACGAGGTCTATATATTTAGATACTACACAATGTACGTCAGATCCCTTCTCGTGGCTGCTACGGAGAGCACAGTTACTCCTTTACATCACATCATAGAATTCTGGGCTCAGGATCTGAGGATCCAGAGTTCAAACTTTGCTGACCACCAATGTTTGTTTGGGAACAGTGGGTTTGGGTACAGTGCATACCTCCTCTTTTTCCAGGTGAATTGAATAAACGTTTTAAAAAGAACCCCTCAAAATTTCCTTGAACAAAGGTTTTATAGTATAAAACTATTTCTCTGTCAATGACATGTCAATCTGACATGCAATGAAACACAAGTATTCCATCTTTTAGTCATTTTTCAGTCACTTGGATGAATTGTGTCACACATTGGCAGGTTTGAAGGTTGAGAGAGCTATGATAGCAAAGACTCCAGTGAAATGGGGGCCATAGTACCTGAATGCAGTTTGTAGCTTCAGTTCCCTTAGAACTAACAGGAAATAGCCATACTAACAAAGCTTTCTCCCCTTCTTCTATCAGAAACACCATAAGTGCTAATTGCTTCCTCAGTATCCGAAGGTAATGGTGATGGGTATGGGACAGGATGGTATCAATAACTGTATTCACCATATGGTAAAAGTAGCGTTCAGTTTAAATTGTTCAAGTCTTGGCTTTTATATGGAAATGGGCATACATATTGAGACTGAGACTAGAGTCAAAAGGTCACACAATATACAACAGTTTCTGCAGTATTTTGGCCCAATACTTTCAGGAAATCCTTTGCTACTCAGCTGCCTTATAGGAGTCAAAAATGTCTTTCCTTCTGGTGTCCAGAGGCCTTTCAGAAAAAATAAAATTGTGAGGTAGCAGAGTAGCCTTTTCGTTATAAAAATACCCCAGTCTCCCAAGCTGTCCAAAATTGTAGTGTTTGGTACACTTCAGCTGCTGTTTGACATACTACCACCATATCTATACCCAGGACCCTGTTTGCTGAGAATTTAAAGTATATTTTTGAGATTTTCCCCCTGCTTGATTGCAAAAAGGAAAATGTACATAATTATATTTTTCTTCTAGGGATTCGTACAAATGAGGGTAAATTTCAGTTCATGAATCCATTCCTAATCTAGTCTCCTTGCAGAATGGTATTCCAGCAAGGACCAATAACAGGCTCAAATCCACTTCCAATCAAGCAAGGAAAAAACACAAGAGAAAGCTTCAGACACTAGTAAGTGAATATCATTATGTACCACAGAAAACGTAAACCTTCTCTAAGCACTTACCCTTAGCAAATATTATAAATACATTCCTTTTTAAAACAAACAGAAAACCTTCCTGAAATTTTGGTCATTGCCATTATTATTTTATATTACAGTAGAAGCTCAAAGATATAATCACCAGAATTATGGACTTACTGGTCAACTGGACACCTTGTGGAACCAGAAGTGACCAATCAGCCGATTTCAGCCCCAGCACTCGCCTCGTAGCTAAAGCCCCGAGCCGCAGTGCCTCTCCTCCAGCTGAAACTGGGAATGGAGCCACGATGGAGACCCAAGGCCCAGCAACCCTGCAGGGCTGAAGCTGGGAATAGAGCCACGGGGCTGCAGACCCGAGCCCCAACACTCCCCCCAGGTCTAAAGTCCTGAGCCCTGGTGCTCCTGCGGGGCAGAAGCCCGAAGCCCCTCACCCAGAGCCCTATGCCCGTAGGGTCAGAAGCCCTGATTCCCCCGCCCCCACCTGCAGCCCTGCCCCTCCCTGCAGCTGCAACCCTCTTCCCCGCCCCTCATCCCCATGGCTGACATCGGTAATGTCTGTCTTGTTCAGAGTTACGGACAACCTCCATTCCTGAGGTGTGCGAAACTCTGAGGTTCTACTGTAATTCATTAGGATAAGTCTCCTTCCGCATTCAGAGATGTTACACTCCAATCATATGCAAAGAAATTGGATTTATGTAAACTCCTATAAAGCTATTATATCAAGGAAGGTTATTATTTATAGAGGATCTATCAGTTGCTGAGGTTTATGATGAGTCAGCCTGACGCTGCTCAGGTTTGTTTTGTCCAGTCTCTGCTTTCCAAAACATACAACTTTTGAGAGTGGTGTGCTAAATCCAAATTGGCAGAGTAAAGGACTATTGAACCTATATTTTAACCCTGAATGCCTTCCCACACTTAATCTTAGACGAAAGGTCCTCACCAGTATCTCCCAAGCTGTCAGCCATTCTGACACTAAGGGTATGCCTGCACTGCAGTACAATAGCTGTGCCTGGCCCATGCCAGCTGACTCAGGCTCAGGCTGCAGGATTATAAAACTGAAGTGTTGACGTTCGGGCTCGGGCTGGAACCCAGGGTCTGAGACACGCCCCCACTTGCTGGGTTTCTGAGCCTGGGCTCCAGCCCAAGCCCGAACATCTACACGGCAATTTTTAGCCCTGTGAGCCTGATTCAGCTTACCCAGGATACCTGTGACTGCGCCAGGGGTCTTTCATTGCAGTGTAGATGTACACGTAAGCTTGAGAAGCACTGCTCTAGACATCTGATGTGGGGGATTGGCAATTTTTTTTTCCAATGTGCGTGCAAACCAGCAGCCAATGGCTCGTGGACCGACACTGGTCCGTAGCCCACCACTTTGAGTAGCACTGGTCTAGAGTGTGAACTGTATTGCATTCTGCAGCAAATGCTGCTGCCACTGGGGAGTCCTGGTAAAACTGACACTGTCCCAGTCCTCTGAGACACTGCAGGAACAGGCTGGCAGACATATTATGGCCTCTGTCTCCAGCCAGGGGCAAAGGGCTGTGGGTGGTGCTTCTTAGTAAATAAATTTGAGTGTCTAGAGAATCACAGGTAGTTGCCTGTGTCCTGATCTCTTCTCAGGTGGGCAGAGTGTTACAACAAGAGCAATATACATACAACATAACTAGGACAGGAAACACCTTTTCTCATGTTTATTTGTACAATTCCTAACACAAAGGAGTCCTCCTGCTCAGGGCCGTCCCTCAGGGTGTGTGGGGCCCGGGGCAGAAGTGACGAATTCGTCACTTCCAGGACTGACCAGGCAGGGCAGGAGAGGTGGTGCCTCCCCAAACAGCCAGGTGTGGCCCCACCCACACTCCGCCCCCCAACCCCCCCCTCCCCCCGGGTGCTGCCGCTGGGCTTCAGGGGGCTGGGGCCACACTGCCTGCCTTCCCGGGACTGGGGAGGCTGCAGCAGCGCCACCAAGCACTGTCCCTCGGGTGGAAGGGGCAAGGTTGGGGGCTAGCCTCCCCCAGCCAGCGGGTAACACAGTGCCCATGCGCGCCGGCCAACCATGCCAGCCCGCGGGGCCAGGAGCAGTCACCCTGATTCGCCATACCCTAGGGACGGCTCTGCTCCTGCTACATGACTGGGGTCCACAGGCATTATCATCATAAAAATTATAATCATGGACATGAGCGTCAGAAGGTCAAGATGTACAATAAAATGTGAGTACTTGTAAACCAAATCATAGAATCATAGAATAGAATATCAGGGTTGGAAGGGACCTCAGGAGGTCATCTACTCCAACCCCCTGCTCAAAGCAGGACCGATCCCCGACTAAATCATCCCAGCCAGGGCTTTGTCAAGCCTGACCTTAAAAACTTCTAGGGAAGGAGATTCTACCACCTCCCTAGGTAACGCATTCCAGTGTTTCACCACCCTCCTAGTGAAAAAGTTTTTCCTAATATCCAACCTAAATCTCCCCCACTGCAACTTGAGACCATTACTCCTCGTTCTGTCATCTGCTACCATAGAGAACAGTCTAGAACCATCCTCTTTGGAACCCCCTTTCAGGTAGTTGAAAGCAGCTATCAAATCCCCCCTCATTCTTCTCTTCTAAAGACTAAACATCCCCAGTTCCCTCAGCCTCTCCTCATAAGTCATGTGTTCCAGTCCCCTAATCATTTTTGTTGCCCTCCGCTGGACTCTTTCCAATTTTTCCACATCCTTCTTGTAGTGTGGGGCCCAAAACTGGACACAGTACTCCAGATGAGGCCTCACCAATGTCGAATAGAAGGGAACGATCACGTCCCTCGATCTGCTGGCAATGCCCCTACTTATACATCCCAAAATGCCATTGGCCTTCTTGGCAACAAGGGCACACTGTTGACTCATATCCAACTTCTCGTCCACTGTACCCCTAGGTCCTTTTCTGCAGAACTGCTGCTGAGCCATTCGGTCCCTAGTCTGTAGCAGTGCATGGGATTCTTTTGTCCTAAGTGCAGGACTCTGCACTTGTCCTTGTTGAACCTCATCAGATTTATTTTGGTCCAATCCTCCAATTTGTCTAGGTCCCTCTGTATCCTATCCCTACCCTCCAGTGTATCTACCACTCCTCCCAGTTTAGTGTCAAATAAGGGATGTATTCAAAGGACTCAGTCACTGAGCAATCAGAACAGAAAATAAAGACACATACAATAGAACTGATTGTGACCTGTATGAGAAAATAAACCATCTGTCAGAGTACCCCATCAGCTCTCTCAGGAGAAAGAAATCAGAGCAGGCCTTGTATGGTTTTGGGCAAGTCACCTAATCTCAGTGTTACTCATCAGTTTATCCATTTGTAAACAACCATTTGTAGGCTTTAGGACCCAGAGCCTTACAGTTGAAGTGTGGCAGCTGAAAGGACACAACACAACAAAAACTGCTGTCTAGCAAGCAGACTATTAGCTTCAGGGCAATATTCATATATTCACAAGCTCAGCACACCCCACACATCCAATAAATAAAAGATTACTCAGACAGTCAGGAACCTCAACCCTAACCTAACCAATGACAGAAACAGCATTATACCGAACCAAGCCTGCTTCCTATCCATACCTACAAGCTTCTGAGAAACGGCATGCTGACTACCTGGCACCTACTGACAGCAATTTGTTCTGAAAGCCCATCAGTTTTTACATAATTAGTGATATCAATACAATTCTGGTTGTTTTTGTCTTCAGCTGCTAGTACAAGGAAGCACTCACCTTTGCCTGTGCCAGTGTAGGAAATCAATTCATTTGATAGTCTAGCTATTTTGATGACTGAGAAAAGCAAGCTTAAATTTTTTACTCTGGTTAGCATCCCAGAGGGGAAAAAATATCAGTGAGGCAGCCAGATTTGATTAGTGTGGTCTCTTCAACCCTAAAGGGACATCATTAACTTGAAATCTAGACAATTTAAAAAATAGTTAAAAGTAGTGGCAGATACAGCACCTCCACATGAGTTCTTCTCCCAGTTTTTGGTGTGCTCCAATTACATTTTTCTGTTTTTCTCTCCCAGTCATGTGAAAGATCCACACAAATAAAAAGGTGAACTGACTTGACAATATCAGAGATACTGAAATTGATTATAAACAAAGCACTGTCTGATGCACAAAATAAACAAATAAATGTTTTATTTCCATTCTCTTAGTCACTCTTGTAATGCCAAAAACTACTGAAAGTATAAATATTTCACCTTTGTGATTTAAGTTGATGGTGTTCCTTTAACTTCTGATTGAAATACTTTGTACAATGGAATTTATTATTATTTCTAGTATATATCTGGCATCACCGTTGGTATCTGGACACCTTACAAGGATTAAATAGAGACATTCAAGATCTCCATAAAAAGAAGCCAAAAGACCATGGTCCCCTGCTGCCTCTGCAGCTTTACCAATCAGCTTAGAAACCAAGACTTAATCAGCTGGGAAGGCCTGGAAAAAGAAATGAATCTTGCAGTTCCATCTAGCAATGGATTCTAATTAAGTTTGACTCTGGATACCAAGCTGATTTTACAGGGCTGGCAGTTTGGGGAACGGGGGGTGTCTTTTTACTTGTAAACTAAGGATATTTAATATGGAAATTACTGAGAGTGAATAATATTGGAGTACTGCAATGCAGTATTTACAGAATAATTTTTCAGAACTGATCTGCACTTTAAAGCTGTATCTGGAGTTAACTATTTTTGAAAACCCAAGCTTTGAGGAACATGCCACAGCTAAAAGGAATTAAAAGAAAAACAGGAAGTGACAAGAAATGAAAACAGAACTAAAGGACATTAAACAAAGCACACAGCAAACGGGAATAACAATAAAAGGTCCCTACATGCATGGGCTTGCTTAAACCTTAAAATTTCCATGCCAGCTGTTGTAACTTTCCCTCAGTCCAGCTATCACCATCTCTGGCTGGGAGAAGCACATTAACCTGCTCACAGCATCTGTGTTTCTTGCCAGCCTGTTAGCTTTTGCTGATACCTTGGGGCAGTCAGTGGCCACTCACTCCACCCCTACTTACCTTTTATAGGATCTCTGAGGTTTCTAATCCCTTTGATCCTATGGTCTGCCTTGGGAACAGTAAACTATTCTAGCCCAGAGAGTGACAGACAGGGGGTACTCCCCATCTGATAACTGCCATTGTTTCGTTTCCTGTGGGTTTCCCCCTTTACAGCCTCCTTTGATTTAATTCCCAACATTCAGGCAGAGTCATATGAAACAGATTATAAAATATCATATGCCCCTTTGGTTAAGAAATACTACATAAATCGCCACAGCTCCTCGTTCATTTCAGCATCTAGTTTTAAAAATCCCCCGTCTTTAGTACCCTCCATGGACTGGACTCCCCTGCTATTCGGAACAGCCTCTCTCTCCTCCTACTGCCCCACAGCCCCTTCACCCCTTAGATTTGCCACTTGTTTTCAAATCTCAGCAAAAGCCATCTCTTTTCTCCCTTGTCTACATCTAATTTGTTTCCCATTGGTTATTATTTCTGCACTGCATGATTTTGTGTGATTTTAACTGATTTTATCTTAACACTGCTTTAACAAAAGGTATTCTGCCCAATTGTAAGTAAATGTGTAAATATGTATACATAAAAATAAACAGTAGCGTGAACTTACTCTCAGAAACCCATGAAGGATGGTGGGGGAAGGAGACCAAAAGACAATCTATAGCCATCTTGCACCAGATTTAAACTCTTTGTTCTTAGCCATGGGAAAATATAAACTGGGATTCATTGTAATGAAATTAATTAAAGAATTAGTTAATAATGCCTTATTATGGTATCTTTCTGTAAAGTGCCATGTTGTCAAGTCTGACATCAAGTGTTGGAATAATGCACATAAAATCTGTATTTGCCAAGCATGGAATCCCAGCAACGATATTTGTGAGCAAAGGTCCTTATTATTCCATACATGGATGAAAGCAGCTTCATCAGCATTGGAGTACAATTACTCCACTGTATATCAAGTAAACGACAAAGCCAAAAGAGAGATGCAGATTGCCAAGACAGTGCTGGAAAAGGTGTCAGACAGTATCTCAGATTAATGTTTTGTTTTATTAGCTTATTATAGCTCAGTTAGAATTCAGATTATGGTCTTCAGGAACAGTTATAAAGGTTTTAAAGAAGCTCCACAATTAATGTGTCTAGTTAAAGCACTTTATGAAAATATCTTTATACCAGTACAACTGCATCCACACTACGGGGCTTGTACCATTTAACTATACATTTAAATCTGTACAACTGTTGTGTGTAGCCAAACTACAAAATCACTTTGCTACTGCACCTTCTCACAGTGCTTTCAGAGCTAAGGAATTATAACCAGACATGGTTTAAAGCTGTAAACCCAAGAAATACAGACTTCTGAAAAATAATGTATTTAAAAAATAAAATGACTATATATAGTTGTAACCTTTGCTCAAGGCTAGCAGATCTCTCAAGTCCCAACATACCTGATATTTTACCATGATTGTTAATGTAGAACATTTGTGTCATTGCATAATATCATTTGCACAGCCCACTCCCACAATTCACCTACCAATAAAATTACATTAGTCACTGACAACACACAACAGAATGTGTATATTGTATACATGACGGTGTGGTGCAATAAGAAGTTTGAATGGCCACATTACTCACAATTGCCAAATCACATGATCATGCTACCTATTTTACCAAATGAACTTCTTTTCAATTCTTTGAGAGGTTTTTCTGTTTTCAACAAAAATGTATTGGCATCATCTTTTGTATTCTCTCCTCCTGAAAGCTAAATTAGTACTGTGGGTCCAGTCGCTCAGGGCTAAGAGCAAGGGGACATCTAAACTATATTTCAGACAATTTAAGACCAAATATTTTGGAACCTACCAGGCCTACAAGCAAGTGATGGTTCCATCAGAAAGCTGCAAGTCTCCCTTTTCTGTTTATAGTGGCATCCCTGGCCGATAATCTTTGGGAACTGAACCTGAGGCCTCACTCTAAAAATCCTGAACCTTTGCTCAGAACCGAACAGAGGTTTGCGGGGGAGGGTGTGGGGCAAAAATCTGAAATAGAGACCCCCACACACATACATCCTTCCTCCCCCCCCCCAAAAAAAAGTACCATGGAGATAGAAGAGTTTAAGAAGAGGGGAAGGATGGGGGGGTCAGAGATGATCCAGGCCTGTGCAGTTGCTACCCTCCCCACAGAGATGAGGGGACTCTGCCCTGCTTGTGTCCAGGAGGGGCAGGAAGTGTGCCCCCAGTCCGCCTCTCCTTGTACTTCAGCCCCGCTGATGGTGGGAGTGGTATCCCCAGCCCCTAGTCCCCACATCTGCCTCTGTATTCACAGCTCAGCGAGACTCCTGGGTCCTGGTGCAATGATGCCAAGGGCAGCCATAGTGGAATTTGGACTCAGCCAGAGGGAGCAAGTCGCTCTCCGTACTACTGATTGCAGGCACCAAACCCAAGGTGTGCTGTGTGACCCTGTGCACCACTTCGCAACAGCTCTCACTCAACTTTGGACTGGCCACCCCCGCATTATTTTGTGCACCCTCTAAAATGGACCAGGTCCATTAGCTCAGGGCAGCAGCAGACCAAGATCTCTGATCTAGCCACTAGAGGGGGACAAGGAGCCATTCTATTAGCATGGGTTACACATTTTGCATGGCCAGGGAAGCTCATCCACCAAGTTGAAAGAAAATCATATTTCAAGGGTTACATAGTGGGTAAAATAAAAATAAGAGTGGTTTGAAACAGCTCAGAGATTTGGAATGTTAAAAATAATGCCACTAAAGATGCATTTGCGGGCAGGAGGCAGGTGCCGATACACAATGAATTTCAAAAGACCCTGCAATTCTTCTTCTCCCCAAGAGGAGGGCCCTGCTACTGAAGACTTAACCTAGGGCCTGTTTGTAGTAAAAACACTTGTTACAGTTGTTTAAATTTACAATGCCTAAAGCAGTGGTCACTTTTTGAATCTAAGGGCAACCCAGGATCTACCCCACCCCTTCCCCAAAGCCCCGCTCACTCCATCACCCCTCTCTCCATTGCCCACACTTCCCCACCCTCACCCACTTTCACCAGGCTGGGTTAGGGGGTTGGGGCTCAGGAGGGGGGTGCAGGCTCTGGACTTGGGCCGAGGGGTTTGCAGTGTGGGAGGGGGCTCTGGGCTGAGCCTGGGGCAGAGGGTTGGGGTACAGGAAGGGGTGAGGGGTGCAAGCTCTAGGAGAGAGTTTGGGAGGAGGAGGGGGCTCCAAGCTGGGGCAGAGTGTTGGGATGCAAGAGGGGATATGGGGTGCTGACTCCGAGAGGCAGCTCAGAGATGGGGAGCGGCCTCCCACCAGGCAGCACCTACCTCCAGTGGTTCCTGGTCGGCAGCAGGCGCAGCAAGGTTAAGACAGGCTCTCGGCCTACCCTGGCCCTATACCACTCCCGGAAGGGGCCAATGCGCCCCTGTGGGGGGGGCTGGGGAGCATGTGGCTCCGTGCACTGCCCCTCTCTGCAAGCACCGCCCCCGCAGCTCTCCCAGCCAATGGGAGCTGTGGGGGCAGTGCTTGCAGGCAGAAGCAGAGCAGGGAGGATGCCTTAGCGGCAGCCACACTGCAACACTGGAGATCGCGATCGACTGGGAGATACTCTAGGACAGACCAGTCAATCGTAATCGACCGATTGGTGACCACTGACCTAAAGTTAGGCACCCAAATCCATTTTAAGGCAATTATACAGAGGCCTGACTTTTAGAGGTGCTGATCATGCAGATTTGTCATTGAAGTGTATGGAATATTTGGGTGTTCAAAATCTCTGAAAAATCAGACCAATCATTTATTTGCTTAATTAAGGAATTAGTTGCCTAGTTTTAGGCATGCAACTTTGAAAATGTTGAGCATAATTTCTAGCGTTTTCCCTCTCCTCCCCCAACAAGAAAACAAAAACAAAAAATAAATTCACATACCCTCTTACGTACAGTGGATTCCCAGGGAGGGGGAGGGGGAAGAGAAGTGGGGAGAGTGGGTCTAGCAATATTTTGCATGTTGGTTATGCAAATTGGCTTCTTTGTGGTGCCTCTAAAATACAAGCATCTGTTGTCCCACTGTACATCTCTATTTTAATGCACGTTTAAATTCTCTGTCTAAACATTAGCTGTTGTTAATTACAGATCTCAACTTAGGTCCTGAGAGACAAGCTCCAGAGATTTAAACACAGTTTTTAGAGCCCAAGTATAGAAATGACCAATTTTAATAGTTCACACACATTATTCCAGCTTCAATATACTGAGAAATGTGAAAACAGCTGTTCCTAGGGCTAAGGTAAAATAGTAATTATATCTTCAAGTATCAGCAATTGAGAGAATCACAATAACCACAATGGTACTGTCTGATTGAATAGCTTGCAAATTTCTTCCCTTTAACTTTCAGAAGTTAAAACTGAAAGCGAGGTAGGAGCAATTTTCACATTTCAATCAGTGAGCAAATGATTAGTTGGTCAGCAAGAGAGAAAGAGTCCAGACTCAGTCAGAGTATGTAATAAGACAGATGGACCGGCAGTAATTTACTCTAAAGCTGGACTGCTACAGCAGAAAGACAAAGTGAAAATTTATGGTTTCTGGAACATAAGAGATCAGGCAAATACAGGCACAAGGCTGTAAGGTAGTAAGCACTGACTTCACTGTGACTATGAGATGTAGCTGCAATCACCTGGGAGGAGACTAAGGGGAACACATCCATCTTTTGACTGCTCTGGTGATGTCCCCCTCAGCGTGACTTTGGAAGTCGAGCACTCCCTCCTCCTCCTTTCCCGCTGTGATGGGAGTTGAGGGCACTCAACACCATGCAAGTTTGGACGCTTATCTGTGCATCTACAAGCCAACAACCTCAGAGTGTTCAAAATGTAACATTAAAGGTTTAAAATGAAGAATTTCCATTTTCACAAAATATAATCCCTTCCTGGAATTCCTCCCCGCCTTAAACAACATGTACAAACATCCCCTTGGAACCTTGCAATATTTACAAGGCACTGTTTTCCCCCAAATCTCTGGCCTCAGTCAAATCCACTGCTGTCTCTATTAAAAGGTTCCAGCAGTATTGTGTGTTTTTTGTTTCTTAAACAGAGAGCACAATTGGAAGAAAGCTGAGCATCATTAAGTCTCTCTTAAATCTCTGTAGACACTTCAAGTATTTATACTCCTTGCCAAGGAGCCTTCAAATAACAGAGCATAAAAAGACCTATGAATATAATTCCCTATCAACAGTTCCCCAAGCTGTTGGTAGTAAAGGGGGAGTCAGGACATTAGAACAAATGCATGGGCCAAACTGTTTTCTTTTTTAAAAACCACAGTGGGAGGACTAATGTAAAGAAAGCTCTTTGCCCTTATCTTTTTTTCCTGGGGCATCACCCTCTGGCACCTGCCATAACAGTAGGTAGGTGAGGCTTACAGAAAACGCCCCTTGGCCTGGAAGCCAAATGCCACCCCCGGCTTGTGCCAAGAATGACTGAAAGGGGAAGGACCCGATCCCTCTCCCCGAGCCCTGCAGGGTCCACTCTCCGCACCCCCAGGCGCTCTCCACATCCCTGTTTCCCGCCCCGTCCAAACCATGCTAGAAAACCAGCCGCCCCCGGGGCAGCCACCGATCCTGCGAGAGAGGGAGGGGAAACACCACGCCCGGCCAGAGCCCAGCCCCGCTGTCGTCCCTCGCCATGAGCCCGGGCTCGCCTTGACACCCCCTCACGCCCCAGCCGCCCACCCCAGGACGCAGCCAAAGGGGGGCGGGGGAGGGGGCATCCTCTGGCGCCTGCCACACGCTAGCGCCGGGCAGAGACAGGGGGCGGCCGGTGCAGCGCGGGCAGCGGCAGCAGCCGCCGGGCGGGGCGCGGGCGAGCGCGGAGGGGCAGGGGCAGGGGCAGGGGCAGGGATCCCCGGGGCGGCACCTGCCAGGAGCCCCAAACGCCGGAGCCGCCACGCGCGAGCGGTCCCGGGAGAGCCTCTCACCTGCGGGGCCGCCGGCGCCGCCGCTGCCGGGAGTGCCGCGCCCGGGGCCCTGGGGACAGGCGGCGCCGCGCCGCTGGGGAGGAGCTGCCGGCGCTGCCACTCCCACCCCCGGCTCGGGGGCCGCGCTCCCTCAGGCTCCGCCGCCTGCGCCTCTGAGGGGCGCCGCCCGCTCTCTGCGGGGGGTGGGAAGGGCGCCCCCAGAGGGGCGGGCAGGCACTGCAGGCAGGGTGGGGGACTTTGGGGTAGCAGCACAGCACCCCCCGCTTTTAGCCAGGCCCGTGCTGCCCTGTGGACACAGCTGTTGGGACATGCGCCCCTGCCAGAGGCGCCCGTGTGGACGCACTCCCCATAAGGAGTTTCGGCAGGTGCACTGCGCTGGCCAGTCCCCTAATGGTGCAGCTGGTGTGCGCAGAGAAGCCCTAAGATTTCCGAGGCGTGCCTCACTCTTAATATGCAGATCCAATTAACATGGTGGGAAAGTAACAGGCCCCTAAAATGGCTTGATGGGGAGACTAGCACTTGTCTCATAGCTTTTGATGCATCACAACATGATATGAAGGTTTGACCCAAATTCGGAAAAAGTGCTCCCTCTATTTTCCCCACCAATCCATCTGCCGCCCCTATTAACCAAATAGAAAAATAAACTATTTTAAACATATTCCATGCAGGAGGGCACTCTGAGACCTTTTCTTTATTGTTTTAAACCAGCATTTCCCTTAAAATCTGAAGACTCCTATGATTTAGGACCAGAAAGGATGAGCAGATCATCCAGTCTGCCCTGCATACCCCAGCCCACCAACACTACACCTCCCCCCCCCAAAAAAAAATTGAAATTAGTCCAAACTATTACAGTCCACAGGAGACTAAACTATTATGTGCCACAGGCAGAGAATAGGAAGAACCACCCACAATGGCAGGGAACTGATCAAGTGACATATAGCCAGTTAATCCCAGCAAGTGACCCACACTCCATACTTCAGAGAAAGACAAAGAAAACCAACCCCAAAGGTCACTGCCAATCTGACCAGGGAGGAAATTCCTTCCCCACCCCCGCATTTGGTGATCAGACCCTGAGCATGTGAGCAAGAACCAGCCAGCTAAGCACATGAGAAAGAGAGTGCTCAATGTCACTCTGGCCCACCCTGTCTAGTGTCCTTATCTTCAGGTATGGCCATCTCAGATGCTTCAGAGGAAGGATCTCCCCCCCACACACACCCTAAAAAAACCCAGAAACATGGGGGAGGGAGATTTTTCCTAACCCCTGCAGGTAACTGTCTGAAACATAAGGAAGACCAAAACAAAAACAAAAACCAACCACCTAGTAGCAAACATGCTGGGATTTTTAAGGAGATATTGTACTGCCAACCTGTCAGTTTTAAAAAATTGAGTTAAAGGCATCCTACACATTCCCCTGAATCCTCCTGCTAATTTGTTATTTTATGGTCACACTTATCCTATTGTTTTAAAGTGGTTTTAATTCTCTTTAACTCACTACAAAAAACAAGAGAGAGAAACTGATCACATACTGAACAGTCAAACTGAGAAAGAGAATCCCACCCTGCCTATCACTTTCAGTCACTGCAAACGTAGGTGTTATTTGTCACAGTAGTGGGTAAAACATTTGCAGTTAGAAGTGCAAATTTAAAGTTGGTTACCCTTTCAGGAGCAAGTAAGTGATATTTCACCTGCTTCTACTCAGTGGCATAGGTGTTTTTTCTCCCACCCCCAAAGGGTTAGCAACTAGAGAGAAGTTAATTTTAAGGACCTGTCTACACTATGAAAGTGATACAGTTGGGAACAATTAGTTTGCTTCATCCTCTGGATGGGGCCAATTTATCAGTTTTTATTTTTAAAATGTTATAAAATGCCAACAGGATGTTAGTCTAAAACATCAGCATGTGACTTCTTCAGCTTACCATCAGCAAACGCCTGCTGATATACTTCAGCACTATGCACTCTCCTTATAGAATCATAGAATATCAGGGTTGGAAGGGACCTCAGGAGGTCATCTAGTCCAACCCCCTGCTCAAAGCAGGACCAATCCCCAACTAAATCATCCCAGCCAAGGCTTTGTCAAGCCTGACCTTAAAAACTTCTATGGGAGAAGATTCCACCATCTCCCTAAGTAACGCATTCCAGTGTTTCACCACCCTCCTAGTGAAAAAGTTTTTCCTAATATCCAACCTAAACCTCCCCCACTGCAACTAGAGACCATTACTCCTTGTTCTGTCATCTGCTACCACTGAGAACAGTCTAGATCCATCCTCTTTGGAACCCCCTTTCAGACAGTTGAAAGCAGCTATCAAATCCCCCCTCATTCTTCTCTTCCGCAGACTAAGCAATCCGAGTTCCCTCAGCCTCTCGTCACAAGTCATGTGTTCCAGTCCCCTAATCATTTTTGTTGCCCTCCACTGGACTCTTTCCAATTTTTCCACATCCTTCTTGTAGTGTGGGGCCCAAAACTGGACACAGTACTCCAGATGAGGCCTCACCAATGTCGAATAGAGGGCAACGATCACGTCCCTCGATCTGCTGGCAATGCCCCTACTTATACATCCCAAAATGCCATTGGCCTTCTTGGCAACAATGGCACACTGTTACCCTCCCTCTTCTTTTCAAAATGTTAAGAAACAAAGGAAGAAATTGATGCGATAGATTAAAATATGGGAATTCTGGGTTCCAACCCTAATACATGAGTGTCAAATGTAGCCTTGAATCCAGAGTAGTCCCAATTGATACAATAGGCAGTAAATTTGCATCTTGTTTCTCAGTAATTTCAAAGGAAACAACAAGGATAATACATCTCTTGTTTAAAAAAGGCCATCAAATATCCCTTAAACCCAATAAAAAAATCAGATCTGAATTAAAATATTTCAGTGCTGTGACTAGTGGAGGACAGCATCTAATCCCACATGTTGCCTATGGCTCTGAAATTGGAGATCCCATTTGTGATGGACATTGTTAATGAACACATGTGGAAAGGTGAGATGTGATGCTCCTGGGGTCGTTTACTAGATATCCATTTTTTAATGTTCATGTCACTGAGATTTGTTCTGGAGCTACAAGGTAGTGTCCTATCCTACAGTGGTCAGCAGACAAGGTCACCATGGTACCTGATGCTCTGAGCTTCAATTTCCCCTCATCTAGTTCCAGGCATTTCAATCTCCTACTCTTGGATATGGCAATTCAAGTGCTTTTTAATGATTTAGCCCTCCAGCCAAATTCTGCTTCCCTTTTTGGGTGGTAAACAAAGTCTAACAAAACAAACGGGCATCCAGCAAACCTCACACTGGTCTTCATCCTGACTCCAGGCTGTTGTCCTCCCTCTTGTGGCAGGGGATTTTCATACCACCTCCTTGCCAGTGGCCCTATAGAAGAACCCAGACCCTTCCTTACTCTGGTTTCCCATCCAGGGACCCTGTAGCAGGCAGCCCAAGTCCACCTATTCAGACCTCTTGCTTCACCTCCTGGGATCATTTCCTACCTATGTCTGTGCCTAGGCCTTTTCCACAGCCCCTCCCTAGGTTCTCTCTCGCTAGGCTTTTTCACTGGGCACCTTTTGGAGAGCCTTTTGCTGAGCCCAGCTCCCTTAAAGGACCAGTCCACCCTGTGACCTGTTGATACACTAAGCTCAGGATGTTACAGAATTCATTATTAACTTTTACTCCAAACCCTCAGATATCCATTGTAGGGCTAATCAAAGGAAGGCAGTCTAGATCAAAACTAGGATCACCTGAGACAAAAACAGCAGATTCTTCCCAACCAGAGAATAATTTTTCTGCTATTGATGGGTTGGGAGTGGAAACATCCCACTGAACTGTGCTGTTAGCAAGGAAACTTGTCTGAAAGGTAATTTCATCTCAAAGCAAGCCTGGGAAACTACAGAGGGAACCAATGAAGAAATCAATTAAACCCTGGCAGAGCCAAGCTCCATCACAGGCCCTAGTTACAAAATATTTTCACTTTAACTAATGTTTACCTAAAACAGTGGTTCCCAAACTTGTTCTGCCGCTTGTGCAGGGAAAGCCCCTGGTGGGCCAGGCCGGTATGTTTACCTGCTGCGTCCGCAGGTTCGGCCGATCGCGGCTCCCAGCAGCTGGGGTTCGCTGCTCCAGGGCAATGGGAGCTGCTGGAAGTGGCGCGGGCCGAGGGACATACTGGCCGCTGCTTCCAGCAGCTCCCATTGGCCTGGAGCAGCGAACCGCGGCCACTGGGACCTGCGATCGGCCGAACCTGCAGACGCGGCAGGTAAACAAACTGGCCCGGCCCGCCAGGGGCTTTCCCTGCACAAGTGGCGGAACAAGTTTGGGAACCACTGACCTAAAAGATACATGTGACTTCCATGAAGACACAAAGAAAATTCTGCAAAGGCTATCCCCTGAGAATGGCTAAAGTTTGACACTGTTTCCCACATTTTCTATTGCAGATATTTTTTTCATGCCACTGTACCACACTGACAGACTCTCTGGGATTTTAGTGACTTTGCTGCCAATAAACAGGATCTAACATCATGCTGCTGGGGTTTCCAGAGGATATTGTGGGCATTTGTAAGCAAGTTGAAATTTCAGCTTAGTGTCTATCCAGAGCCTCTAGTCCTTGACCGGACATGTACTGAGTTATACCAAGATCAGCATGTTTAGGACACTTAGACAACTCTACAAACAGATTGTGGGATGCTACTACATGAAAACATTGCATGTTCTATCTTGTGAGGAAACTTACAGAAACTTTTGGATAGGGTAAACCACATCGTTATAGAAAGTGTCTCAAGGACACCTCCTCTCCTAATAAAGAAATCAATTAAACCCTGGCAGAGCCTTCACATGGATTACCTTCTCTTATTCATGATCACACAACATCCCCGTGGCAACTACAGCAGCTGCTTAAAGGGGAAGTTATATTACACAAGTATCAAGGTATTTTAATTGTCGTTACTGCCATAGATATACTGCGTCCTTTTTAAAATAATTAATCTCGCTGTCTATTTTTGTTCATTATATTTCCCACTCCCATCTGTGGGAAAGCCAGCATTGTAACTGCATTAACTCAAGAAAAAGACATGGGCATCTCTGTGGCCAGCTCTGTGGAAAGAGTGGGAAACATCTATTTCCTAACAACTAATGACCTGCTGGATTTAAGGATCTTAAACTTTGCTTCGGTCTTTCAGTTTCTCCAGTCCATCATTAACAGCCAAGGAATGCTTTCCCTATTGGTCATTGTTGGTTACATTTGAAATGCAACATGTAATCAAACCCATACATATAAACAGTGCCTATGAGGACATCATCCTCAACACCAAGAGCTTTCTCTAATTGTTCACAGTGAGTCTAGATGAGACTCCAGCACTTAGAACTCAGTTCCACAAACTCACCAATGCTTTTTTTTGATGATTGGTTAACTCTGTTGCTTTTTATGGGTTCAGTGAGTTGCTCTCTATTCTTGCTCTCTCCTCTGTCCAGGCGTCTCAGCATCTCCTCTCTTGGGGCTCCTTCCA
Source organism: Caretta caretta (assembly GCF_965140235.1). NCBI lineage: Eukaryota > Metazoa > Chordata > Testudines > Cheloniidae > Caretta > Caretta caretta. The sequence continues at coordinate 137,230,969 of NC_134207.1, forward strand.
ACTAGATTTTTTTCCCCCAAGTTGTTTTGTCAGTTGTAGAAAACCAGTCTTTACAGACTCAGCTCGTCTTTACAGATCAACAAACTGTGAAAGGATCAGACTTCCTGTTTCACTTCCGTTAAGCTTTTCAAAGTTTCACAGGCAGCGTATGCTTCTCCATGCATAAGCCACAAGAAAAAAAACAATGAAGCGTAATTCAGCTATTTATAAAGGCCACGTTGGTTACCTCCCTGTGTATCTTCCATATTCCTTGGAGATTATAGGACAGCGATTTTCGAATTGTGGTCCATTGGTGGCCCAAAGGGGTTGTGTCAGAAGTTCACAGAATCATATGGCACTGGCTGCTCCTGCTTTCCAACTTCTAAATCACATCAAAAAGCTAAAAAAAAAATATAAAAACTTCCTTAATATTATCTATCCATGCAAAAAATTGCTTTAGTTTCTGCAGGAACCTGATGTGCTTGTCAATGGGAAGGGAGGTGGCTTACAGAACTACCACTCTTTTAAGATATGGTGCAAATGGGGTATTGTAGCAGGGTGGTCACCCCGCTCCAGCCCTGAAGGGGTTAAAATAGCCCTTGGAGAGCCCTGGAGAGCCAATAGTAAAAGCAGCCCTGGAGAGGGCTAGGGAAAAGGAGTGAAAGCAGCAAACCTAGGCTGATTGGGGGAAGTGGCCACAGCTGGGGCCACACCTCAATCAGGCCACAGCTGGCCCTATAAGAGGGCTGTGGGCCTGAAGCAGGAGTCTCCCTCAAACCCTGGAGGGAGAAGGCCTGCCTACCTACCTGGGAGAGAGCTGAAGGTGCCTGAGTGGAGCAGGGCTGCGGATAGGGCAAGGGGAGCTCCCGCCTGGTAAACCCCCAAGCTTGCAGGCCTTCACAGGTACTGGGGTTGCAGAGGTGCAGCCCAGGGTTAGGCAGAGGCAGCTGGTCCTACCCCCTTGCCTGTGATGAGTGGCTATTACAGACTTCAGTCTGCCCCAGTGAGTGGGGTCTAGATGATGACTGCAGTAGCCACTGAGGCAAGGTGAGTTTAGAGGGTTGGGGGTTCCCCTGGGAGGGGAGACCCAGGGTGTGGGGGTACTGCTGTGGCAGAACCCCAGGTAAAGGGCACTGGGTCTGGGAGTGACACAGGGCCAGCGGCAGGCAAGACACCGGCCTGCAAAGGGCGCTCTGAAGGCTGGAAAGAGCTAATTCCCAGACAACCATCAGGAGGCACCGCACCGGTAAGTCATTGTGTCACTACAGGTACATATAAGCCAATTAACCCACTTAACAAAAGGTGAATTTTAAAAAAGGATGAGAAAATTAACCTCTTGTGAGGTTCATGTTCATTTCCTCCCCAGGTTTTCTAAGTTAAATCAGCCAGTGGTTTCACAAAAAAACTAAACCATTTATTTTTTTAATGGCCAGTAGGAAGACATCATTTACGATATGGACTCAGCCCATTGGTCATCAAGTCCAGTCTCCTGCTCCTGGAAGTAACAAACACCTAATGTTTCAGAGGAATGGGGAACCCCTATCACCCCAAGGTAATTGATATACAGGGGCCAATTGAGCAGTGCTATAAGCAGGATCATGCTGGCTCTTGCAGTTACCATCTTACACCCTCCTTTCCTGTGAGATTTGATTATACTTCTATAACTACTAACGATTTTAATAAAGTTAAGCAGTTGTTTTTAAAGGAGCACCTTCCTTTTTCTTTCAATGTGCTTGGATCAGTTGTGCTTGTTTGTTACCTTTAAAGAAATGCTTCATGCATGGAAATTAATAAAAAAGAATTTTTACTTATGACACTTTGTTCTTCCTGTGATTCTGCACCTCAGGAACCCAAGGTAAAGATCTGCTCGCTCAGCCCTGATCATAAGGCTGTGCCTTATGGCTGCAAGCCCACTGAGGCTTCTTCCTGTCTCATCTAACAAGGTAGCAGTGCCCCTTCACTAAAGAGTTGTGTATCCTTCAAAGCTCACCTGCTGGCTTTGAACACTTATCTGCTGCAGTGTTTTTTGTTTTCAGATCTGTTGTCTGTATTCTGATTCCAATGGGTCAGATGACCAGCTTCTCAAAGGGGGAAATTGGGATACCTATATTGGGGGGGAGGCACTGGTGAAAGTCCAGGAAGTTCGTGTAGGAAGGATTTGATATCTGGGAAAAGGGGAGAAAAGAGTGCACTCACCCTCTTTTTTTCGATCAATCATCTTCTTTCCTTTCTTCCACCTCCCTTTTCTGAAAGAAAAATCTGGATATTACATGAAAGGGCAAGGTAGGAGTAAGCCATCTTTACTGTGCTACATTCCCCGATACTGTCTTCGACAGCTCTTGTATTGGATTTCTTACCCCATTCTTGGCTTCTTTGAGAAACATTTCATTATATCTGTCTCCCTCTGTTTTTGACTCCTACCTCATTTCTACATCCTTCCTGAGCACTTGTTTTTGCTGCTTCATTCCCTCATTCTCCTGTTTCTCACTTTGCACTCCCTACATTCCTCTTCTCTCTTTTCTCCTTCAATTTCCACCTCCTTTCTTCCTTCCTCTCTAGCTGCAACCCCTTCATACCTCCCCATTCTCTCAGCTACACTCTCATGGATTCGTTGGACTCCCTCTCAGCCACTGGTCCTTGGATTCACTCACCTCTCTTCCTCCTCTCCCTGAGGGTGGAGAAGGGAAGTAACACTGTTAGGACCCCTGGGTGATGGCCTGGGGAGCTGGTGAAAGAGAAGGCTGGGGCCTTCAGAACAATTTACAGGTTTGTGCTGTCTAGACCTGGCACTTCAGTCCTGTCTTGTCAGGTGAGATGGGCTATTATGGTGCACAAAATAAAAAAAGGTCTGTCTTGCTGATCAGCCAGAATTTGTATATTTGCTCATTTTGTTCTCCAGCTTCTTATCTCATTCACAAGCCAAAAAGGAAATATCCTCTGTCCACCCACACACTCCTGTGGCTGCTGTTATCTGCATGTTTCTGCCGCCCGTGACAATTCCCTTGCGGTTCCACAAGCTACATCAGTTGGGGTCTGAGTTTGACCACGTGATAGTGAAACTTTCTTTCCTTGTTGTCCTTTTGAAAGAGGATATTGGAACTAGTTGCCTTTGATCCTACAGAGCAACAACTTTGAATCCCTATTGGGATGCAAAAGAGCAGGATCAAGAAGGCTTAACTTGATACTTTCACACATACGCCTTAGACTGGAACTGACCCAAGTCTTAACAGTCCTGAGCTTTAGGGGAGTTCAAATCCATTTCTGAATTTTACTGTTGAGCCCCCCTGTCTGTCATGGATTGACCAAAACTCTGGAACTGAACATGCAAGCTTTGGATCCAGATGCAAACTAATCAGAACATGTCCATTTCTCATCATTATTATCATATCCTTGAACCTGCAATCTGGGAGAGAGTACATTCTGTAGACCAAGTTATTACTGTAATCAGTGGAAAGAGAAGTTACTTAGTACAAGAACTGGAGTTATTCAAGATGCATAGTCTATCTGTATTCCACATGTGCTCCATGCAACTGACAGGAATATTTTTTTCTAGCAGTAGCTGTTGGTCTGTGCCTGTGCTCTTCTCCTCCTCATCCTCTAAACAGAGGACAATAACGGGCAGTGTAGATCAACCACTTCTCCAGTTCCTTCTCTATTGCAAATCATATATCCAAGATCCAAAGCAGAGGGCAAGGAGGCCATGCAGTGGAACATAGCTAGAGACCACACATCTTGAACTCCAATTACTGTAGTAGGTAATTAACTTTTTCTTTCTTCTTTGAATGATAGTCTGTAATGCTCTATAGCTCAGGGGAACACCCAACACCCCCATGTTCATCCTTGTAAAATGATTGTGTGGTATCAAAGTTTGTCATGTCGGGTGTCTTCAGAAGGCTCATGATGCACTGAGCATGGTTGTTACAGTAATGTTATTTCATGTATATAGTTATTAGGCTGAAAATGTGTCTTCATGGCTCAAAATAGGCAAGAACTCTAAGAGCAGAGAGGCACTTCACACCTCACCAGGGCATGTATGGGACAACCCAGCCCAGCCTCACAGGAACAAAGGGTGCTGGCCTAGGCAGCAACAAAAGGATCTGTTGGACTCTTGAGTGAGTCCCTCCCCCCCCCCCCCACTTACTTTGGTCAGTTTGGGACTGTGATGAGATAATGCTCACCTGACTCTGAAGGGGGGGGGGCGCAAAGCCAAGCGGGAAGAAACAACATGAGAAAAGGGACAGACATTTGCCATGCTCTTCCACCTCCATTTACAGACACCACACCAAGCAACTGAAGCACTGATCAAAGGGGAGAGCCTGGCTGAAGGGCAGCCAGCCAGCCTGTGGTGAGAAGCATCTAAGTTTGTAAGGGCACTGAAAGTGTTAAGATCAGATTAGAATGCGTTTTGCTTTTATTTCATTTGACCAAATCTGTCTGACTATTTGAGTGATTAAAAGTCAAAACATATCTTTATAGTTAATAAATTTGTTTGTTCTACCTGAAGCAGTGCATTTGGTTTGAAACACATCAGAGGCACCCCTTGGGATAACAAGCCTGGTACATTTCAATTTCTCTGTTAAACTGAAAAACTCCTATAAGCTTGCAGCATCCAGCAGGCATAACTGGACAGCGCAAGATGGAGGTTCCTAGGGTTGTGTCTGGGACTGAAGATATTGGTTTAGTGTCATTCAGTGGCACAGTCCAAGGAGCAGCTTAATGCCAGAGGCTGTGTGTAAACAGCCCAAGAGGGGGGGTTTTCACAGCAGAGCAGGGTAAGGCTGGCTCCCAGAGTCAAGGATTGGAGTGACCTAGCAGATCACCCGTCCAGATAGCACCAGAGGGGAACATCACATAGTCCCTATACGTATTTCCCTGTAGTTGATTGATTGACAAGAGGCACTCATTAAGGAGGGATGTGTGAAGACCTCTGAGATACAGCAGTGCTCCTGTCAGTGGTAGCGAGAGATGTATTAGGTGCAGAAGCCTGTACGAAGGCATTATGTCTTAAAAAGATATGTACCACATCCCATATTGCTGCTTGTCAGATTTTGACAAGAACATCTCAGAGACAAAGCACATGCACACTGATCTATAACACCCTGGGGTGAGTAATATTCATCAGCTTGTATCACAGCATAATGCATCCTGAAATCCACTTTGAAAGCCTTTAGGAGAAGATTGCTTTCCCTCTCCTCCATTCTACAAATGATCTAAATCTAAGTGATTTCCTAAATAGCTTTGTTCTTTGGAAGTAGAACACCATGGCTCAAGAGATGTCCAGGGCATGAAACCTTTTGTTTTCACTGGTGGTGTGGGATTTCAGGAAGAAGGTGTGCAGATGGATTGTCTGATTCAGAAGGAAATCCAAGCTCACTTTGGGGGTAAATTTAGGGTGTAGCCTCAGAAATTGTATCCTTAGGGATAAAATCACAGTTCACCCACCTTTCTTGCTGAGATGATGGCAATTAGAAAGGTGACTTTCGTGGATAAGCAGGCTAATGAACATGAATCCCTGAGCTCAGACAGAGTCCTTGTTAATTCTGAGAAGACAAGAATGAGGTTCCATGTCAGGGAGGCTTATCCACAGGAGGAAAAGTTCTAACTACTCTCTTTAGAAAACATATTGTCACAGGATGGGTGAAAACTAAGTGGATATCGTCAGAGGGTGGTAGGCACTCACAGCCATGAAGTGAACCCATAGGAAGCTGAGGGAAAGACCTGATGTACTTAAAGGGAGAAGATATTCCAAAATAGTAGGGATATTGGAGTCCTCTAGCTGAGGACCATGCAACCAGGCTGACACCCTTTCTACTTAGCTACATAGCATTTCCTAGTGGTCTCCTTCTTACTATTGTTAAGGATGGCCTAAACTGCTTTTGAACATGAATTTTCTAGGTTCGATGCTCCTCTAAAACCCAGGCTGACAGGTAGAAGGAAACTGGATTGGAATGCTTGACTCTGCCTTTATCAATAGGTCTGGGAAGGTCTGTAAACTGATGACAACTGGTCATGGTGACAAATGAAGGTGGTAGGGCAGGGGTGGGCAAACTATGGCCTGGGGGCCACATCTGACCCTTCAGATGTTTTAATCCGGCCCTCGAGCTCCCGCTGGGGAGCTGGGTCCGGGGCTTGCCCCACTCCACATGTGGCATGGCTCCCGGAAGCAGAGGCATGTCCCCGCTCCAGCTCTTACATGTAGGGATAGCCAGGGGGCTCCACATGTTGCCTCTGCCCCAAGTGCCACCCCTGCAGTTCCCAAGGGCTGGGAACTGCAGCCAATGGGAAATGCAGGGGCAGTGCCTGTGGATGGGACATCATGCAGAGCTGCCTGGCTGCGCCTCCGCATAGGAGCCAGAGGGGGGACATTCCGCTGCTTCTAGGAGCTGCTTGAGATAAGTGCCAACCAGAGCCTGCACCTCAATCCCCAGCCCTGATCCCCCCCTGAACTCCTTGGTCCCAGCACAGAGCACCCTCCTGCAGCCCCAAGCCCACACCCCCAGCTGGAGTCCCCACACACCCCCAGCCCGGAGCCCCCTCCTGAGCCTTGAACTCCTCATTTCTAACCCTACCCCACAGCCCGCACCCCCTTCCACACCCCAATCTTATGAGCATTCATGGCCCACCATACAATTTCCATACCCAGATGTGGCCCTTGCAGCAAAAAGTTTGCCCACTCCTGTAGTAGGTGAACCAGAATTACCTGGACCATCTGGGAGCAATCAGAATTGTTGCTGCTCCATCCTGTCTGATATTCCTCAGAAGCTGAGGTAAGAGAGGAATTGGTGTGAAGGCATACATCAGATGTCCCGACCAATGAACTAGAAGAGCATCTCCTCTTGAGCCTTGACTCCACCCTACCCCCACCCCCCAGAGACTGGCTTGCTCCTACTGTCTGAAGTCAAGTCTGCAGGAAGCAAAGCTGAAACCTCACGAAGGAGGTCACATACATGCAGGAATCCATATGACCTAGAACAGGGGTAGGCAAGCTTTTTGGCCCGAGGGTCACATCTGGATATGGAAATTGTATGGTGGGCCATGAACGCTTATGAAATTGGGGGTTGGGGTGCAGAAGGGGGTGAGGGCTCCAGCTGGGGTTGCAGGCTCTAGGGTGGGGCCAGAAATGAGGAGTTCAGGGTGCAGGGGGGGTTTTGGGCTGGGACAGCAGGTTGGGGCATGTGGGGGCTCCAGCTGGTGGTGTGGACTTTGGGGATGAGGGGGTGGGGGTGCAGGAGGGTGCTCTGTGCTGGGACCGAGGGTTCAGAGGAGAATCAGGGCTGCGGGTTGGGGTGCAGGAGAGGGTCGGGGTGCAAGCTCTGGGCAGTGCTTACCTCAAGCGCTCCCAGAAGCAGTGGCATGTCCCCCCTTCTGGCTCCTGTGTGGAGGCGCAGCCAGGCAGCTCTGCATGCTGCCCTGTCCACAGGTGCTGCCCCTGCATCTCCCATTGGCTGCTGTTCCTGGCCAATGGGAGCTTTGGGGGCAGCACTTGGGGCGGAGGCAATATGTAGAGCCCCCTGGCTGGCCCTACATGTAGGAGCCGGACTGGGGACATGCCTCTTCTGCCGGGAGCCATGCAGAGCCATGGCACACATGGAGTGGGGCAAGCCCCGGACCCCGCTTCCCAGCTGGAGCTCAAGGGCTGGATTAAAACCTCTGAAGGGCCAGATGTGGCCCCCGGGCCGTAGTTTGCCCACCTCTGACCTAGAAGGATGAGACATGAATGGGTCAACGTTTGTGGGCTCAGTCTGAGTTGAGTGACAAATTCCTTCCTGGACTGGAATTTGTCCTGGTGAAGATATGCTTGGCCCTGATGAAGTCCAGAGTCACCCTGATAAGCTCTATGTATTGTGTTGGAATCTAAACAGATTTTTCTGTGTTTATGCAGATCCCCAACAATTGTAGAGGATCAGCATCAATTATGTCCCCAACCAATACCTCATGATAAGACTTCATTGTCAGCAGCCAGTTATCGAGGTAGTGGAAAACCTATGACTGGTAGCACCAGAAGTGAGCTACCACTTCTGAGAGTATCTTTGTAATACCCTTGGTATTACTGCAAGGCTGAAGGGGAGCACCTTGTATTGATAGTGTTTCAGGCCCACAGTGAACCTGAAGAACCTTCTGTGTGTGAGGGGGTTGGACATCTAGATGGAAGTAGGCATCCTTCATATTGTGAGCTGTGAACTACTGGTTTCTGTTCAGCGATGGAATTATTGATGCCAGGGTGACCATTCTGAAACACAATTTGTTGATAAAGGCATTGAGTTGTCTGAGGTCCAAGAGAGTCTCCACCTTCTCTTCTCTTGGGTGTGATGAACTAATTTGAGTAAAATCCCTCCCCGCCCCACAGTTGAGGAAGTACCAGCTCTATGGCTCTCTCAAGAAGGAGGGAATTCACCTCTTGAATGAGCTAACTCTTAACAGAGTGGTCCCTGAAGAGGGATGGGAAGAGGGTTCCAGAGGTTGTGGGGAGATTAATTCTATAGTGTAGCCAGAATGAATTATGTTAAGACCTCATCTTTCTGTTGTTATCTGCCAGGCTTGGGGCAAAGCACGCTAGATAGCCTCCAGATTGGCTTTTGGGTCTCAGGGTTGATGGATGTGGCATCTACTGTGGTTCATAGCTCTCCAAAGTCCTGTCAAAAAGAATTCTTAGCGGGAGGTTGAGGTTGGAAGGAGGAGGAGCATTATATGCTTGCTCCATTGCAGCTTCTGTTGCTTCCACAGTGGTTCGTAGCCTCTTTGGTCTATCAAACTTCTTTCTCAGTACTGGAGTGTAGCTCTCCAGTGAGTGGAGGGATGCCTTAGAATTTTTCAATTGGTGTAATGATTCATTTGTTTTCTCACCGAAAAGATTATTCACTTCAAAGGGCACATTCTCCATTGTGGAATGAATTTCCCTAGGGAATTCTAAAGAATGAAGCCACGATGCTCAGCTAATGACAACAGCTGTCAACGTCAAATGAGAGGCTGTGTCCGCTGCATCAGCTGAGGCTTGTAGGGATAATCTCGCTATAAGTTTATCTTTCTCAGTCAGTCTGGAATTATGCTCTGTACTCCTGCGGGAATTTGTCCATGAATTTCACAAACTTGGAATAGTTGACAAAACTATATTTAGAAGTTAGCTCTTGGCAGTTGACTATGCAGAACTGAAGACTGGTTGAACTGGAAAAAAAGGGCAGAAAATGCCGGCTCTGAGATTCACTACAGTGGTGTTTTTCCCCACTCCCTTCTTTTGGCATTTAAACATATGCTAAAACGTGTAGCCAATTGTTTGAGTACACATGTGGCTTGTTCTTAAAAATGTTCAAGAGACCAAAGAGCTAAATTTATTGTCTAAAGGCAAAAAAAGTACAATATGAAAAGGAGACATACATACCCTACTTCTGGGAAAGAAATTTACAGTGTGCTCACCTTAAACGGATCATTTGTTTCAAAGATATGCATTTCAGCTAGTAGCATTTATAGTATGATTTTACAAGTGTGACGGGGCAAGGCCAGATGGCTATGGAAAAGTAGTGGGAGATAGATATATTAGCTCCAGGCTAAACAAATCCCTGGTACCAGGTTAAGTGAAATGGAAGCTGCTCCAGGTCAGTTAAGACACCTGGGGCCAATTAATTTTCCAGAAGGCCGGGAGAATGCTAGGTTGATTGGGACACCTGAAGCCAATCAGGGGCTGGCTGAAACTAGTTAAAAGCCTCCCAGTTAGTCAGGTGGGTGTGCATGTCAGGAGCTGTGGGAGGAAGTTGCGCTGTTGGAGAGGCTGAGTAGTACACACCATATCAGGCACAAGGAAGGAGGCCCTGAGGTAAGGGTGAAGTGAAGCTTGAGGAAGTGAGGGCTGCTGTGGGGGAAGTAGCCCAGGGAATTGCACATGTCATGTTTCTAAAAGGTCAGCTACCATAGCTGATACTATTAGGGTCCCTGGGCTGGAGCCCGGAGTAGAGGGCGGGCCCGGGCTCCCCCCCTCTCCACCTTTGCCCCCTGATTAATCACTGAGACTGGGAGACAACAGAAACTGTGCAAGGAAGGATAAAGTCTCCTCACCTCCCTCGCTGGCTTATGATGAAAATGCCTCAGTAGACTGTGACCCTTGTCTCTAGAGAAAGAAGGGTTACGTGGAGGGTCACAGTGAGCCTCTGAGGCTAGTGAAATCCGCCAGGAAACGCGGGATCCACAGAGGCAAGGACAGAGCTTTGTCACACAAGTTACAAAACTCTTTACATATCACTAAAATCCAACCTAACAGTTTGTAACAATTCTTTGACTACTCTGAATTCTTTGACTTGTTTTATTCTGTACTATTCTTATCTCTGTTTTGGATACTACATTCCAAACCAGTTAATAAACCGTGAAAGTACTCCTTAACTGTACTTGTTACAAAGTATTTTCGAATCTTTGCTTTGACAAGTTTCCTATTTTTTTAATTCCAAAGCTGACTTGAGCTTTGCACAATGTTGTGAACTGCTTGATATGGGTGAACAGAATTGTAGGATGAGCATAATTCATTCAGTTTACAAAACTTCCAACACTCAGGCACAGGTACAATGTAAAACAGGATAATTGTTTGGGGCATTTGATAGGGTTGCAGTATTTTTGTGTGTTTGTTTTTTGCAATGATACTGTTATGGTAGGAGTCACCAGATGGTGCAGTTATACATAGTCTTACAAACTCTTTCTGTGTGGGCCAGCAAGTTTTTAGTCTCTGAAGAAAGGTTGTATTATTGCAAGAAAGTTCTGTGGAGAGGAAACTGTTGCACACAGTAGGAAAGTTCTTAGTGAAGGGTAGTTTCCTGGGAATTTAGCATTGGTGTGTGGCCTGGTCTACAATGGAAAATTAGGTTGGCATAACTATGTTGCTCAAGGGTGTGAGAAATCCACACCCAAGTGGAGTAGTTAAGCCAGCCTAAGTTCCCATATAGAGAATATGTTGACAGAAGAATACTTCCGTAAACCTAGCTACTGCCTCTCAGGGAAGTGGATTAATGACAGTAATGGGAAAATCCCTCCCATCAGCAGAGGTAGTGTCTACCAGGAAGTGCTACAGTTGTGCAGCTGTAGCATATTAAGTGTAGACAAGCCCTGAGATTACTGAAAGAGGAAATTGTACCCAGGCTGTTTGTGACTGGCTGTGTGGTAGGGTTGGTGTGTGTGTGTGTCGGGGGGAGGGGTGGCTGTGGAGTGTAAATGAAGCAATTTACATTTAGAATAGACCCAAACTTCAAGTAATTGATTTCTCCACCACTGCGAAGTGGTCATCAAAGCCTTGCTATTGCTCACAAAGGGCTGGTCCCAGTGTCAGCAGTGGGACACTGGTGTTGGAAGAAGGGGCAACAATATGAAGCACTATTTCCTGTGATTTGGGCACTTCCTAGTACATGTGCCAGCTTGTACGGTATTAAGCTAACAAAGAGGGGCAAGGGTAGCAGTAGTGCATTAAATAGCATTAAATAGCAATTTTATGTATATAAGTGTCTGCTCCTGCCCCGATACAAGGTTTGCCATGGATTTCAGTGAAAGCAGGAATGAGCTCATCTCTCTCTTTGCTTTGGCAAGTTCTTGCAATTTTTGTCCCTTTAAATGGGCAAGAGTTAACCCATGCAGTGCCAATATCTAGCACATTTTAATAATCTTAGAAACTAGTGAGAAATTTACTCAGGAGACCAAAACGCACAATCAGCAACTTATGCTATCACTAAGGGATTTTTTAAAAGAATCCCATTAGCCAACATGGTGAGAGACACTAGAGAAACAATGTGAATGCTTGACTGTTGGCAGCTACAGTTAAATATTTAGAACTGTTTAACATGAATCATCAAAAACACCTGATGAAGCAGAGAGAGTAGCTCCAGCTGATTTGCTGTGAGCCACAGTGTCAAATCAAAGTTTAGAATGCAGGAGTTTCTGGATCTCTGTTTCCTAGTCAGGCAAAAAGAGAAAATCCCTTTCTCTCACCTCTTCAAGAAACACTCCCCAGAACGATGCACACTTCTGCTGTCAGCAATAATGACAGTACATAGAGAAATAAAAAGCAGCTGCTTTTCCATTAGAAGAGCAAATCTCATTCAGCAAGAAATGGTTTCATGCGTCTCAGATGAGGGACTCACATGAACAACAACCACAAAAGAAATATACGAATGAAAATGGATGTCTTTATGCTAAGAACTGGGGGCCACGGGGAAGACATAAACGATGAACACTTGGCCAGAAGAAAATATTAGTATCGGACAGCACTGAAAGAAGCAGCATTGAGAGAATGAGTCAGCAAATAGCCATGTGCCCCAGAATGCATATGCCCCACTTAAGAATTCACTGGAAGTCCAGCTGAATGACTGATCAGAGAAGTTAATTAGCAAGTCTGTAGGAATATTTTTCTCCCTGTAAGTCTCCTCATGTACAATTAGTGGTCTCTTATTCTGAGTTGCAGAGGTAAGTGTTTTAGGCCTTTTTAATCATTTTTTCCCATCTCTTAGCAGACTTTGCTGTCTACTCTGCAGGTCGAAATTAAAATCCTCTACTAGCTCAGCAAGATGAGCTAAGCTATGAACTGTCTGTGTATGTAGGAACAGAGATAGGAAGAATGATTCTGTGATTAAGGCACTGTAATGGGACTCAGCAGAGCTAGGTTCTATGTTCCGGGCTCTGCAACATATTTCCTGTGTGACCTTGATGATTCACACTTTACCACAGGCAAACAAAGGGGGGTAATAATAAATAGGGCCAAAACGCCAATCATCTCCTATGGTGTACTGAAGAGTACCCTCAGCACCCTTTGGTGTTCTTCAGCCCCTTTTAGTCTGAGACCCAAGCTGTGAATTTTTAGGGCAGATCAAAGCTTTCCCCAAAGTTCAGGAGAAGGGGGGAATCCAGTCTGGGGCCATCTCTGCTTTCACTATCGCTATACTACACTTCTGAGACTTCACAAGGGGTATCCTACTCAAGACCCTTAAGAGTCATAATCAAGGCCCTGTGCACTCCAAGCAAGTGGGATTGATTCTGCAAGATACCTGGTCTCTGTGGCACTCCAGTGCAGCACCTGGAGATTCAACAACTGCTTCAAGTAAATCCCATTATGGAGGCATTTATTAAAATAATTTTGAAAATGAATGATGCAATCAGTCAGCTACGCCTTGTGCTGTTTGTTTTTGACATTTTTAAAAATGACACAATCCCCACATTTGCAGATTTCAATGTTCTGCAGCTTTTAGTATTGACGACGCAACTGCATGGTAGGAATCGGTGGAGAAAAGATGTAGGAGAAACCGACAAGAGACTGTCCGTTGCAGCCTACTTTTTTGTGGGGGAAGGAAGTCTTCGACACACGTTGGAGACACAGCAGGAAACGAATGAGGAACTGAGTGACAACTATCACATCTGTGAAATTTAGATGCTCAGCTTTAAAACAGTGATGAAGATTCATGGTAGGGTCTCTCCTGTTGCTGAAATGCTAAATACGCTTCACATTCTTAAACATTCAAAAAGTTGGGGCTGCAAGGAGTTCCTGCCAACCACTCCCTTTAGTATAAATTATCATAGACTACAGCCACAGATACCACCAGTTATTCCCAAATATGTTGGAACTTCCTTCGCAGCACTGCTGGATTTGTTGCTGCACATGTGGCTACTGCTCTGTGCACTGCTGATGTTGTTGCTACTGGGGTCACTGTGCCATGAACTGCCCCTGACAGCTGAAACACTGAGGCTATGTCTACACTACCACGGTAAGTCGACATATGCTACGCAACTCCAGCTGCATGAATAAAGTAGCTGGAGTCAACCTCCCTTAGGTTAAGTTACCCCGGGGGGTTGACAGGAGAAACTCTCCCGTTGACTTACCTTACTCTTCTTGTTGGGGGTAGAGTACAGGGATCGACTGGAGAGCGATCTGCTGTTGATTTGGTGGGTCTTCACGAGACCCGCTAAGTCGACCGCCGGTGGATTGATCTCAGAGCGTCGATCCTGGCTGTAGTGTAGCTGTAGCCGCAGTAGCAGAATTTTGTTTCTTGTGCTGGTGTACATATGTTTGTCTAGATAAGACACAGGAGCTGTTATTGGGCTCTTAGAATCAGTCTTGGCTCCACGGCACCTCATGTGCCAGTCTAACACAAAACACGAGTATAACTTTTTAAATGTGGTGACTGATTGGTAGGGAAGGAAATACAATCTTTTCCTGTACAGATAACATTTCCACAAGGTGGACTTCAGACCTTAATATGTGCATGAGACAGAGAGCAGAACCACTCCCAACAATAAAATAATTTAGTCCCCTTGAGCAAACACAGCCATTTGGCACAAAATCAAATGTGTAAACATAACAAAAAATGAAACGTTAATTTAGTTAAGTCACAGTATGTCAAATGCAAATGATAATAGTGAAAGATTGCTTGACCATACAATGCTGGCTAACAAAAGGCAGGAAATGCAAAAATTAAGATTGCATGCCTAACCTTCATTCGGCTTCTCTGCACATATACATTGCAAATGTTTAGTCATGTGATCACACTTTTGAAAATATACCTTTTGCTACAAACTTCATACACGTGTATCTCAGCTAACCTCATGGAATTAAAGATTCCCATAACGCATATGTGCAAGAGGGTTCTGCATTCAACTTTGACTTGTGCATTTCCCGGCTTTTTATTGCCGAACATTAACATTGCATTGATATCATTTTTATGGTTAATTTCTGAGGATTTTTAAAAAGGAGAAAAATCTAAACCTGTGGCTAGAGGAGTGGCAGACAGGTGCCACACAACCGCTGTGTGGCCCCTATTTGCTCCTAGCCAAGAAATGTGCCCCTGTTCAAATAAAGGCTAGGACACTGCCATTGAAGAGGCAAAGATGATTGCTGCCTCTACTGACCAAGCACCATGATAGCATTGCTGAGCAGACGCCGCTGTCATAATGCCTGCTGCCTTTATATTAAGGTTCTCTTTATGAATGGTTTAAAACTGGCCCCTTGTGCCGTGGAAAATTTTCCTCTTAAAGCGTAACATGCAGACAATATGAAACGTGAGCATTTTGGCAGAGATTTTAGCCACCTAAAGGATTTGGACACGGAGCAGCCGAAGCTCCGAGACAGCTTGGAAAAATCTCAGCCTACAGTGATTGTGTGCGAATGCAGGACAAGCAGGGGACCTGGCGGAGTATTTGCTCACAGTTCTATGCAGGGGCTCCATACTGCTGGATTTACACTCTGAGGTCATTTGTCTTGTCTGGAACAACATCACCACCATGGGCAGGCTTAGAAATGATAGCAGTGATTACAGGTTTCAGGCCAAATGCTTGCTGGATGCCTGAGATAGACAGGGTGTGTGAGTATGTACCTGGCCTGCAGAGCTCTCTGTACATGCACTCAAGAACCTTATCGCATCTCAGAGATGGAGTAAACTAGGCACAGGTGTATTCGTAGCTGCAGGGTGGGGGTGGGGGAGGGCACTGAATGAGACACACCTACCTTCTAGCTGATAGTGCATATTGCTCATGATACCATTTTGTCAATACAAGTCTCCCTACCTCCCCCTATGAGAGGGGGTCCGAATGAAGCCTTTTCATTTCAAAAATGTTTCTCTACAGGAGGCTCTGAAAAGCACCAAACTAGCACTCATTCTGCTGGGAGGAGAAGAAACCTTTCCTGCTCTTAGGCCCCTCCCTGCAGCCATCTCTACACCCTGATGTGAGAGAAGCCCCCGCACCTGATGTTACTCCCGGGGCTTATCCTGGAACCATCCATCTGCCATTTCAGAAGCTGACAGCGACCCTCTCCATTTTTTTTTAAGTGGAACATTTAAAAATGAAAGCTGTAAAAATTTTCAGTGTGCGCGAGCCTCAAACTCACACTGCTCAAAGTGCACACCGTTGGAGGTGTGCACACGGAAAAGCAACAGGGTGGGCATATTGGGGAGGAAGGAGAGAAAATCTTGCTAACTATTTTACTTCCGGTGGAGTTTATCGTGGAAGTGCTGACAAGCTGCAGGCAATATCTCC
Source organism: Caretta caretta (assembly GCF_965140235.1). Classification (NCBI taxonomy): domain Eukaryota; kingdom Metazoa; phylum Chordata; order Testudines; family Cheloniidae; genus Caretta; species Caretta caretta. The sequence goes on from NC_134207.1 coordinate 137,246,935, forward strand.
TACCATTGAAAGGTCACAACAGAACCCTGAATACAGATATTTCATAGACTCATAGGCTTTAAGGTCAGAAATGACCATCGTGATCATCTAGTCTGACCTCCAGCACGTTGCAGGCTACAGAACCTCACCCACTCCTGAAATAGACCCCTAACCTCTGACTGAGTTACTAAAGACCTCAAAGTTTAAAGACTTCCTTTAAATGCAGTTCTTTTCTAAACTGAAATGGCACCAATTTCACTTCCATTATCTGGAGCAACTCTTATGCTATGTGTTAACATCAGTACCTTTAGGCAAAACCATGAGGACAAGACATTGGATGTGCTACCATCAACACAATTTATCTGACTAGGCCACAGTGTAAGAGAGAAAGGGAACCTCTGTTTATATTGTACGCAGCATACACTTATACTACACTGTATCATGGAAAAGCCCTGACAAACCTGCAGAGAGATATTATGCCTTCAATATCTGGCCATCAGGTAGGAGGCAGGTTTCCCGCCTGCCCAGAAACTAACTGAGAGAATCCAAAAATAGAGTCAGTAACATGTTAAATAGCTTTTCTTTCAAAGTTTGAGTTAGAAGAAACATTGGCCACTGAGCAAACTTGCTTTATACTCCCCAGCCATGGAAAATAGAACCGTACATTCTGTGGCTTATTCATATAGACATTCTTTCTATACAAACCTTTAGAAAATTATGACCTTTAATAAGACTTTGTATTCCACAGGGTGTGTAGGGGGTTTCTCTCATTTAATCCATATCAAGTTTGAGTGGATTTAAAAAAAGCCTGCCTCCGAACAAAATGTTGACCCACACTTCATTATTTAAACAAAACAAGATCTGCAAACAGAAATATTCAGTTGGCTGGGAGCAGACATGCAAAGCAGATGCAGAGTGTTAGTTGAGTGACGTTGCTCCGTGGGGAGCAAAGGTTCCATGTACGTCTGGAGTGATGGAAACCAGAATTCCTAGTGCTCACTCAATTGTCACTATAAAGGTGACAGACTGAAATGTGTGGAAAGGTAACTCCCTTCCTTCCAAATACAGCCCAACTGCCTCAACTATGGAACTGAAAACTCAGTTCAATGCTCTGCTCCCAGCTACCCCCGTGGGAATTTGTTCGGCTAGCATATCTCCTGCACGTCAGTGGAATTATTCCCAATTTATATCAGACCAGGATTTGGCCCACGGTGGCTGCTGAAAAGCAGAGACTTTTGCAATTAGTGTTTTCTTACAGCTCGTTGAATTTTTTTGAATTTTGGGTTTTCACTACAAAAACATGGGATTTTTCACAGAAAATTCCCATTCTTTCACCCGGCTCTTAGTTTGTATGTTCTTGACGTGGAGGCCTCATTCCAGAGACTTCTCACAGGCAGCACAGAGGTCTGCCTCGTTTTCCTGCTGGCAATGTCTTCCATTACACGCCTGCACATTTTCTAGCCGTGTTTAGCACCTGGAGAGGGGTCATTTTGCAGGGGTTAGGAAAGATAAACAAGGTGATTAAATTCCTTAAAATTTGCTTATTTCAGAAATTTTGCAAATCAACAATACAATGTAAAGATGAAGCCCCCCCACTAATCCAACATTTACATGACTTACCATGTACCACCGTAACTGGACAGTTGCATCACGTTTGCACAAACAGTAAAGTTTCCTCTTCGCCTATGCCAAAATTGCATCATCCAAACCCAGAAGTCCCTCTGAATGCCAGCACCACAGAATGGAATCTCAGCCTTGCCTGCTATGGACGCTGCTGATCCTGTGGCATTTGTTACTACAAATAGGGGGCTATTCTGTTATCCTGCACCTCTGTGCTTGGTTTGGTTATCACCCTCCCATCCCAAAGCCTCTGTGAACTAGCAGGACATTTATAGCCTGTGCAACATCCTCTTAGCATGGATACCACAACCCATTCTCGGCAGCCCAGGTCCCATCTCCCTTAGGATTATTACTTTGTCAAGGGAAGAGATGATTTTTGGACATAAAACATCAGGGAGGTGCCCTATTCTCTCAGACTTTCAACGTGAGTTAGACAGCTACTATTTGTGCCTCTCAGAATATCCCCCAAGTTGACATCCTCCTCCCTCACCAACTCTCTCATATCCTGCTTATGACCTCACAAGCTCATTGCAGCAACTTTACCCTGTCCCCATCTCAGGAGTGCTGGATGCAGCTGGCTAAGGCCAGTCAGGCTGTGCTGCTAATTTACAGTCAGTACAAATGTAATCAGCAGACAATTGCATTTTAGAGACCTGCAGGGAGAGGTTGGATAAATCAGCTATTTATCAGGTAGTCATAAAATCCCAGACCAAATACTTGAATACATTTGGATCCTGGTGCCCAAAGGGATCTGAGTGGGCAGACCCTGGCAGACTTCAGGTGGGATTCTGGAAAAGGTGTTTGAGTCCACACATGGAGACCCCATATGTGTGCATGGGGATGGTGGGAATCATCGCCTTTACTTTGTACTTATTGGCATTTTTGGGGGGGAGGGGAGGCTGCTGATATCGTCAACCCCCTCAGAACACTGACAACAAGTGTTTGCCCACAGCAGTGGTTCTCAACCCTTTTGTATACTGACCCTCTCTCCCACCTGGATGCAAACCCCTTTCCCTTTAAAAAATTGGGAAGAGCAGGATGAGCTGTGTCTCCTGGTTGCTGCTCCCAGGTCAAGAACCCCTGCTCTAAAGGTTGGTAACTTTTCATCAGACACTCCTTACCTCAGCTGCAGCGCAGGTTCATTGAGAAGTTACGCCAGTGCTATTTACCTACGGGATGGAGCATTGGCTTTGGCAAAACTGTTGGTCTGGGTACATGCAGAATCCTACCTCCATATGCTTAACACTGCACTCAACCCCTTCCCTGTAATAGGTAAGTTAATAACGAACATTCAGAATAAAAGTTACTCAGGGGCTTCCATTGCTCTACCTATACAGGAAAGGTACATGAAGTATAAATCACTTCCTGGACTGGAGCTGAGATGCCCCTCCCTTCCATCACCAGTTCTACCACCGCCACAACCGATAGACATTCAAAATGGAGTTCTATTTTGGCACCCATCCATAACACAGCAGCAACTGACTTCACATTAATACCATTGCCGCCTTCCCCTAGCCTTGGCTTCTCACTAACTGGACTCACCCAATGCCACATCATCCTGCATTTACCACAGAGCAGCACGGTACCGTGCCTGCTACTCATTTTTCACTCACTAGGAAAGTGGCTGGCTTTCTGCCTCTCTCTGATGGACGACTGCCTGGGATCTGCTGGCTGTGGTGCTTGACCTCCCTCCAGCCAGCTGTTTTTGTTACTCCCTTCCTATGCTTGTGCACACCAGCACCTCCCTCCTCACCACCTTCATTGGATGGGTTCACAACATTTTTTCTCTCTGCCACCTCAGGCTAGGGTATCTGGTGTCTCATGATAATGTTGTGGGGTAGACATTCTCAGACCACCACCAGGCTTTTGCAGAGACCTGACTCTCTTCTTCTTCGTCTCTGCTCACCCGCGATGAAACTGGACTCACTGGATCCACTCTAACAGCAGAGGCAGGATAACACTCGGTACAGAGTCACAACAGGATCCATGAAATTTGACCACAACTCTGAACAGCAACTTTATCTTTTAACATGATGCTTGTGCCTAAGTTGGCGTCCTTCCCATTTCTGGAGACATTATCCACCTTGAGAGCCCTCAGGGTTATGCGTATCATTCGTTATACCCAGCACTGATGGGAAGTGGGCTATATGACAGAATTCACGCATTATCTAGATGTGCTTATTTCTCTCTGTCAAGGTTCCTCCCCCACGCTGAACTCTAGGGTACAGATGTGGGGACCTGCATGAAAAACCTCCTAAGCTTATCTTTACCAGCTTAGGTCAAAACTTCCTCAAGGTACAAAATATTCCACCCTTTGTCCTTGGATTGGCCGCTACCACCACCAAACTAATACTGGTTACTGGGGAAGAGCTATTTGGATGCATCTTTCCCCCAAAAATACTTCCCAAAACCTTGCACCCCACTTCCTGGACAAGGTTTGGTAAAAAGCCTCACCAATTTGCCTAGGTGACTACAGACCCAGACCCTTGGATCTTAAGAACAATGAACAATCCTCACAACACTTGCACCCCCCCCTTTCCTGGGAAATGTCGGATAAAAAGCCTCACCAATTTGCATAGGTGACCACAGACCCAAACCCTTGGATCTGAGAACAATGAAAAAGCATTCAGTTTTCTTACAAGAAGACTTTTAATAGAAATAGAAGTAAATAGAAGGAAAGTAAATAAAAATCATTTTTACCTCTGTAGAATCAGGATGGTAGATACCTTACAGGGTAATTAGATTCAAAACATAGAGAATCCCTCTAGGCAAAACCTTAAGTTACAAAAAAGATACACAGACAGAAATAGTTATTCTATTCAGCACAATTCTTTTCTCAGCCATTTAAAGAAATCATAATCTAACACGTACCTAGCTAGCTTACTTACTAAAAGTTGTAAGACTCCATTCCTGGTCTATCCCCGGCAGAAACAGCATATAGACAGACGGAGACCCTTTGTTTCTCTCCCTCCTCCCAGCTTTTGAAAGTATCTTGTCTCCTCATTGGTCATTTTGGTCAGCTGCCAGCGAGGTTACCTTTAGCTTCTTAACCCTTTACAGGTGAGAGGAGCTTTCCCCTGGCCAGGAGGGATTTCAAAGGGGTTTACCCTTCCCTTTATATTTATGACACTCTCCATGGGTAAGGCTGTGTGATAATTGCTTTCCTCTCTGTGGCAGTCAGGACATCTTCCAGGTAATAGTGCATAGCAGGGTGGTGGAAGGCAAGACCAACTTGCTAGTATGCCCAATGCTGTGGTGACCCTGTCTGGAACTAGGAGGGCATGGCTCCTATGGAATTGTCTCCAAATCCTCCTGCAGCTTATCACAAAGATGCATGAAGACTTAAAAGATGTAGTCCAAAGGCGCAGATTCAGTGTGCCTCAGTGAAGTCAAGGAAGGTCCCACGGGCTCTCAAATCCCGGTCAGAAAGTAATGGCACTCCACTCTTTCTATGCCGAGTAAGTCTTGGCCACCTCCTCCTTTCTGTCAAAATACATCTAGAAGTCATGCCTATAGTCAGAGGTTGGTACAGCCAGAGGCGGATTTACAGTGAAACACAGAGTGCCCTGGCATGGGGCCCCCCTACGACAGGGGGCCACAGGGCCGGGCAGTTGCGGAGGCAGAAGCTTGGTCCTGCCGGCTCCTGGGACTCCTGCTGCAGGCTCCGCACCCGTCAGCCAAACTCCCTCCTCCCCCGAGCACGCCATGTTCCCAGCCCTGCCTCCCAGCGCTGCCCCCACTGCCAAACAGCTGTTTGCTAGCGCTCCAGGAGGGAGAGGGAGGAGCGGGGCCGCAGCACGCTTGGTGGAGGAGGCGGAGAGGAGGCGGGGTGGGGCCTTGGGGAAGAGGGTGGAATTGGGGCAGGGCGAAGCAAAGGTGGGGCCCCCGCACTCCCCCATCAGCCGCTCAGGGCAGGGGGCTGGGAGCATCCCCATGACCCCATCCCTGACTCCTGCACCCCCCCACATCCCCACCCCCATCCTGAGCACCAAATGGGAGCTCCTGCACACACACCCCACATTCCCACCTGCACCCCTCGCACCAAATGGAAGTGGCCCCAGGTAAGCGTTCCATACCCAAACCTCCTGCCCCAGCCTTGAGCCCTGTCCCGCACCCTAACTCCTGGCCAGACCCTGCACCCCAACCCCCTCCCAGACCCTGCACCCCCAGCCGTGACTCCTGCATCCCCTCACACCCCCCAACCCCCCTCACTCCTGCACCCCCCCACATCCCCACCTGCACCCCTCGCACCAAACAGGAGGTGCCCCAGGTAAGCGCACCACACCCCAACCCCCTTCCCCCCCGCACCCTTAACTTTTTTTACATTTTTTAAATAAATGCTCTTATCCACTGCGCTTTCCAATCGTTAGCTAATGGTACAAACAATATTTGGAAAGATCATTAAGTGGTCCACCGAGACCCTCAGTGACTTTCAAGTGGTCTGTGGAAAAATAAGTGAAGACTACAAGAACAATCGAGGTACCTCACTTTATTTTCATTTACTTGCTATTACTTATAAGAGGAGGATGAAGAAAAAAAGAATGAAAACACCGGGGCAGGGGGAGTTAAGAGAATGTTTTTTTTTCTTGGCTGGGTCCCAAGGAGGGACTCCAGAAATGAAGCTGAGCCCAGGGCCCCACTAACTCTAAATCCGCCACTGGGTGCAGCACCAAACCTCAAAGTGCACCCTCTTCCAGACCCGTTCCCCGCCCCATCCTTTCCACTGCAACTCTCCTACCCTCCCCACACCCTGCAGCATTGCCCTAGGCTATAAGCCCCATATTAGCTGCTCTCACCCAAGCTATTTGCCTTTTTCCTTCAGTCAGATTGCAGATTGTATTTCCAGGCATGTTGCACGCATCAGCTGGTTTGCACACTTGTGTCTGAGGGGCTTAACTTGCCCCTGTAGGCCTAATTGTGCTAATTTGGGACCAAGGGTGCATCTGCACTGTAATCTGAGGTCTGACTGCAACAAGCGTAGTCATACCCAACATAGCTTTGATCTAGTTAGTGCAAATAACAATAGCAGTGAAACCGCAGTAGTGTGCACTTGAGTTCAGGGACCCGGGCTTGTTCAGGCCATGCTGCCTCTGCTTCACAGCTATTGTTATTCAAGCTAGCTAGGTCACGCCTACTCCTGCTGCAATCACACCTCTGACTGCAATGTGGACATGCTCCAAAACTTGGGTAAATGTGTGTCTGGGGGACCTCTGAGCACATCTGAACATTCCTATTGAATAGCCTTAAACAACCCCCTTGGAGTGCTCAGCCTTCGAAGTAAGCAGGGGACTGGGGTACAAATGAATGTTCTCTTTGATTTAAAAAAAAAAAAAAACAACCCTGAGCATCCAAACTTGTGCAGACTTCTAGAGCAGGGCCTGTGCACCCACAAGTTCTCTGCCACTAACATTAGTTGAAAGGAACACATTTTTGTCACTGAAACCCACCAGGTGAGTAATGTCTACACATACTCTACTTGGGTTAATCCTCTTCCCCACTGTGGTTTATTGCCAAGCCTAATCCATTTTCCTGCTCAACAAGAAGAGGGGCAGGTGTGTAATCACAGAGCAGCAAGGAGCTTGAGCGTTTATAACAGAAACAACAGGTTGGGATGGCGTATTTTATTTTCATACCCTAGAAGAGACTTCAGGCTGTTTGCCCTGTCAGATAGATCTCTGAATATTCTGTATGTTTATTTCTGGGATTTCCATGGCAAATTGTGCGTGGGGAAGGGAAGTGGGTGCAGGGAAGAGAGAGAAACAACTAGTTTTTGAAGCTGGGCAATATACAATCCTGAAAATCAGGAATTCAATGAATTGATATGCAGAAGTGCTACATATTGAGTTACGGACCTTTACATTCATCTTTGAATTGCAAATAAGGTAAGGACAAGAAGTGTACATATTCAAAAGCTTTCCACCTGAATCCTTTGAAGGATCTAGATGGAGTTACATCAGCAATAATGAAACCATCCCTAGATTAAAACGATTTTCCTCATGGGTAGCATGCTCCAGATTAAATATAAGAGTGACTGGAATATACTCCATTTTATATGATTTAATTTTGATCCTTTGGTTTCTTGATAAATTGGCAATGTGGCCCTTAACTGGGTGACGTCTGGCTGCAACTGTTGTATCCACAGTTGCTCTAAAGGTATACAACGCAGTGACAAACAAGTCCCAGAAGGGTAGCTAATCAAATTATCTAATCATGTGGGAAGACAAGGATACCGCAAAGCACTCAACACTTAGAAGTAAAGGGCAAACAGTATTTGGTGGGGCATACTCCCGGCTTTTAGAATAGGCAATTTAAATCTCATTCTATAGCAAGGAACTATTGCTGTAGCTTCAGTGCAGAGCACCACTGAAATATAGGAAGACCTAGATCATAAGGTCTTAAAACAAGAGAGATCAGACAAATATGTCAAATATGTTTAATTTTTTTTTAAAATAACTGATGGCAAAATAAAATATTTACATCACATCATACTGTTTAAACACATAACGTCACTGTACAAAGAAATATACATGCAAAATAAAGTAAAAATTTAACTGAAATAATAGAGGAAAATAAACACGAACAAGATGTTATGAGGTTGGTACGAATACACATCCAGTTTTGAATTCAATTTTCTTTTAAAAAGTTTCTGTACAACTTTACAAAAACAAACAAAAAACAAACAAAAAGGAATAAATAGAATACAATGGAAGCGGCAAAGCTTAAAACTAACCAAAGCCAGTTTATGGCTTAAGACCCATATATCTAACTAGTGTGGGTTGCAGGCTTAGTTTCCTTATTAAACATGGCATTTTGCACAGAGAAACATAGACGACAACACATCCATGTGAACTCCTTGATGCACAGAAAACCATCTCTGTCTTTTTAAATATTTCATCACATGTTAATATTACCTCAATCTTAAAAACAGTTACATAAGATACAATTACATTACGTGTCAGGTCTTATAACCACTACTGCTTGGATGTATTTCTTCACCAAAGAGCAAAAAATTCATTCAATTATTGTACAGAAAGCAGTAAACGCAGATTTGAAAATTCTAAAAAGTCGTAAATGTTGAGACTGATTTTGGGAAAGTAATACTTTGGCATTTTGAATAATATAATAATAATAATTTTTTTAAAAATGTCACCCTATTTTTTATTCAGTTTGTGATTTGGGTTATGAATATCTAATTTATTTATTTACAATCCTTAAAACTCACTAGATTTTTTTTTACTAAGTTTTATGCTAAAATTTCATCTTAAACTAGTAATGACAGTGTGATACAATATTCCCTCCCTCACCCGCCCAGAAACCCCAAACACACAAACAAAACCATAAAGCTCGCCGTACTAAGTATGTGCTTTTTCTATATATTTATTACAGTTACAACAGAGGTCCTCATAAATAGTTGCATAAAATGTTAAAGCCACAACATTGCACATGATATGAAATAAAACAAAATCCCAAATGAGTGCATTTACAGTATTTTCATCCTGCTGTATACTGCTCGACAATCAGATTGGCAGGCTGGGCACCAACCCAAAGTCCTTTTCGAATGGGACAGCAAGGGCTGACCTGAACTGAAGACCCGCACAGTGGTATACCACCATTTAGGAAGGAGGGAGAGGGGGAGAAAAATTACAAACCAAAGGCAGGTAACAGTCTATATACAAGTAAGGCCTACATTTTATCAGAGCAAAACGATTCATTCTATTTGTATGCAAAAATTTTGAGGTTGGATGCACTTAAAAGCAGAGTCTGATCTCAGTGCACTGCTATGTGAGATACATACAGGCGAGGCAACTGGAAAGCTCTAGGACCAAGTGAAAAACGGACATCAATGGAGTCTATATCAATGGGCAGCCAATTTGGTGAGTCTTCTCCAGGTGTGATTTGATATTTGTCTTTGTTTGTTCGTTAATACCAGTGCTTTGAACATAGGCATTTATTTCCTTGAACACATCTTGAAAATGATAGATCAGTTCATTTGCAAAATTCTATCAGTTTGTTTTTTTAAAAAAGTGTTTTTTTTTTGTTTTTTGCAGAAACCTGAATAAAATACTGTTACTGTAACGCTCTTGACTGCCTTTCACAGAGTACAATGCTATAGTTCTCCACCTCAGCATAGTTTGCATTGCTAGTCCCAAGTACTACTGTGTGCAGGTTTACTTGGAATGCATTTTCACACGAACATTCTAGCAGCTGATTGGCTCTATTTGTTTTTTTCTCCAAAATTCAAGTCAACAGCTGATTGGCAGGAGATTTCTATCTCCAGTTTGATTGGCAGGTGAAAGAGAATGAGAGAGAATTTCAAGCGAGGTCAAACTCTTGGCAAGAGCCTGCTCTGTAAGAAGTTTTTAATGCTACGAATGGGTCGAACATCATTCTGGTGTTTTCGCCGCTCAATGAACGAAGTCAGTCTGGATATGTCAATGCTGTCAACATTTTTGCTATTCCCCAGCTGCAGCCATTGCTCTTGAAGGGCCAATGCAGCAGAAGGACGCTTAGCCGGGTCATCCTGAAGTAGGAAACATACAAAATCTTTGGCCTTTTGGCTAACTCCTTTGAAGTAGTCATCTGGGAAACTAAAGTCTAAGCGGCAAATATTCAGGCAAGTTTCCTCTACACTTTCATCCAGGAAAGGAGAGACGCCACTAAGAAGGACATATGTGAGCACTCCAATGCTCCAAACATCTGAGGTGAGGGAGACAGGATTTCCGAGGATAATTTCAGGAGCTGCAAACTCTGGGTTCCCAAGTAACTGGTGGATATAATAGGTGGTATTGAGCTGGACGGCATCTCCAAAGTCAGCCAGTTTTATTGTTGGCTTAGCTGAGCTCTGATCCACCAGAATGTTTTCAGGCTAGAAAATACAAAGAGAAAAATCATACCCATCTTTCAAATAAGTCTAGCACACATCTAACGCCCTAGTTTACTGCTTCCCCACCAGCGGGGTCAGTTGGTGAGCACAGCAAACATTTACAAGCTAAGTGGATTACAATGGTTAGCTCCACAAAGTTCCTGCACCGTTCTACCAAGCTCCTCAAACAATCCTGCAGCATCCTGCAACATGTGATCATCAAGTTTTAGGTTCTCACACAGTCATGACACGGGAAACACAGTCCTGCCTTAGTCGGCAAAAACTCACAAGAAGAGTTCTGCAGAAAAGCTTCACCGAAAACAGGAACCCTGTAAACCTGCATTTTGAAGACCCAACAACTTTTGACTGATACTGTGTATATAATACTCATTGACTACTTGCCTCTGACACAGAAAAACAACAAACAGCACATATTTGAAGACTGGGGTAGCAAGTTAAAGATTTTTTTCCCCCCAACATAGAAGTGTCCCTTAACATTTACATGCCATTTATTTTACAATATAGAGGCAGTTGAACTGAGCTGAAGTTTAAAATCAGTCTCTTGGAGCCACACTGGAAACCACAGGAACTCTTACAAGCACCTCCTAAAAGCAATGAGGGAAGGTGGAATTTTTATTGTGTTTTGAATTAAAGAAAAGTTACTTACCTGTAACTGGATCTCAAGTAGATCCCCACTCTTGAATTCAGCTGTGCATGCCATACAAACCCAGAAACAACTAGAAAGCTCTGACTTTTTGGGCCCACAACAGCTGTAGATCAAGCCAATTTTTTTAATTAATTTTTTTTGAAGATGAGTAGGAATCTGGGGCATGATGGTACTGCCTCTTTTTCCCTCTTCTTTTTCTATCAAGAATGAAATCTGCAGAACTGAGTTCAAGGCCCCTTACAGCCTAGCAGACCCTTCCTGCACAGAGGATCTCTTGGTACCAGATTTCCCCATCTAAACCAAAATTGGGTGGGAGGAAGGGCCAGTAACAAGCTTCAAATCCATCTTGAAACCCTCAAGACTTTTTCCATCAAAATGGATCAGATACAAACAGTGAAACCCAGATGGATGGAACAAGAAGAGAAGAATGAGGGGGGATTTGATAGCTGCTTTCAACTACCGGAAGAGGGGTTCCAAAGAGGATGGATCTAGACTATTCTCAGTGGTACCAGATGACAGAACGAGAAGTAATGGTCTCAAGTTGCAGTGGGGGAGGTTTAGGTTGGATATTAAGAAAAACTTTTTCACTAGGAGGGTGGTGAAGCACTGGAATGGGTTACCTAGGAAGGTGGTGGAATCTTCTTCCTTAGAGGTTTTTAAGGCCTGACTTGACAAAGCCCCGGCTGGGATAATTTAGTTGGGATTGGTCCTGCTTTGAGCAGCGGGTTGGACTAGATGACCTCCTGAGGTTCCTTCCAACCCCGATATTCTATGATATTCTATTCTAACGATCCAGCAGATGCCCTTCACCCAAGCACCTCAGACAGAGTACAAAAAAGAGAAAAGGAGAATTTGGAGCCACAAGAAGAGCAATTCTTGAACCCAATTTGCACAATAGATTCTGTTGTTTCAAGTGGAGAAAACAATATATATAACAAATTCCCTAGGCAAAAACCAAGCAAACAAGTCAAGAGTGCATTACACAAAATCTAACGAAAATGGACACGAACAGCTAATGAGCAAAACTGGAAGACACAGAGGAAGTTAAGACTTTCTGTTTCAGTGGCAGAAAACAACTTGGGGTGCATGGGGGGTGGCAATTCCCACCACTTCATATAACCTTGAATGGAGCATTCTATGGCTCAAGGCAAAGGTTGCATGGCTCTCAATGGCCATTCTAGGAAGCCATTTCTAGGAGACCCAAGTTTGTATGTAGCATGCAGCTGCACCCCAGAAATCGCAATCTCTTCTGGAAACACTCCAGGAGTACCATCTGCTCCTCACCTTTAGGTCCAGGTGTGCTATTCTGCAGTTGTGAAGATACTGTACAGCTTCCAGAATCTCTCCCAGATAGAGCCTGATCTTCCCTTCAGTGAGGTTTCCCCATCGCACAACACAGTCTAGAAGGCGACCCTGGTCAGCCCTATTGAAGTACAAGAGTTACATTTCATTGCAACACTAAAACAGCAACATTTAAAAAACATATTTGCTAATTTTAAAGTTTCAAAAGCATTTTCAAGTTAAACTGTCCTTATCTTCACCAACAGCATCAGTTAATTCACTATTAGTGAATCCTGGCTACCATTACTCACTAGAAGTTTAATCTTACTTTTCTTGAAGTCAAATGACAAATTCGATGCCCCTTGGGATTAATCGGTCTGCATTAATCATGTGGCACCGTTAAGTGAGGATTACTATTCTGAAGCACATTTTGGAAGGGGGTGACTAAAGAAGGAAAAGCAGTATTTCAACCAATAAAAGAAATGCTATAAAACTGTGCAACACTAGCTATTTTTGATGGGTACATTCCTTCTATTGTGAATTTTAAAAAATACTAGTAGAATACAGGCAGTGCAAGAACACTGCTCTAGAACCGACGGCTTTATTCAACTGAAGCTATACCAGGGCAACACAGCTAATCCCAATTCCAGTTTAAGTACTGAAGACCCCTGATGTACTTCACACAGTTTTAATCTACTGACTTTCCACTACATAGACCTGTAAAGATAACCCAGAAAAGCAGCTCACAACAATGTAATAAAAATATTATGGGGCCTCCATTTTTGGTGCCCAGTCTGAGACACTAACATTCAAGATGCCTGATTTTCATAACGTGCTGAAGCACCTAAAACCATTAGTTTCTTTTGAAAGTCTTGGGCACCATGTTCATGTTAGACATGCGGAGAACCTGCATTTTGAACCCCTCTGAATAGTGTGTTAACATACGTACAGATGGAACCTTTAATGCTTGTGCTGCATTTACAAAGAAGAAAAAACCTTAGGAGAATGAGGAGGAGGGTGGAGGGGTGCTGAACAGGGAAGCATGGAATTGTTGACCTAATTAGGATGCTACAAAAAGAACTTCCTCTTCCACCACCCACTACAGCTTATATTGAAATGTGGTAGACTGCAGCTTCAGGAAGAGAGGAACAACATATGAGATGAGAAGTCCAGGCACATCAGCATTTTAGAACATTTACTCCATCCACATCTCACTCCTGTTCTCACCACATCTAAAGCCACTTACACAATTTCAGAGGGATGCTGTTATGAGGATCATTTCTACATTGCAACGATCCTCCTGTCCCCTCCTTACCAAACCCTTCCGATGGGAACTTGTTTACAGGAGATTTTAGTTGGGGGAACTGGTTCTTGTGAACAGCCAGGGCCTTTGCTTTCCATTATGGACAAGCAGAACATTTCAGTATTGCCATCTTTAAAAACAGAATGTGAGAGTTCCAGGACTTTATGTAAGCACTCTAGAAATTCTGTGAAATCCTAAACTTCTCCAAAATCATTCACAAACTACTACAATACCCAGTTGCATGAAGATTACACATATACATAACATAATGTTACTTAGAGCCCACACACATCTCTAATATTAAGATGTAGCTGGTGGAAGTCTCAAAGGTATCTAGAAGGCCAATGAGCTGGGGATGCTGGAGATTCTGCATGACTCCGAGTTCATGGGTAACCTGGTCTCGTTTCATCAACTTCTTGTTCACAAACTTGGTGGCCACTGCTCGCTTGGTTCCCTTCTGATCACATTTCTTCACAACAGAAAACCTGCCCCTGAAAAACAATTACAAAGGAAAAGAATTAGCTGAGGGCAGTGCTAAAGGACCAGAAACTGTACAAAATTTTATTAGGACAAATGTTATGGCTATGTCCAATGGGACATGAGTAGAGTAGAGTAGAATAGCTTGACTACATTCAAAGACTTTAAGTATTATTAATAGTCTAGCAAACTGGTCTTGATAACTAATTAGCAGTTACCAAAAATCTTTTTAAATATCCAGAAAAGTAAAATCCAGAATGTTATCTGTTTTCTAGGGTACTATGACTAAGTAATGCAAATGGATTTTGTTGGAAAGACTAAGATACTTAACTAAGGGAGTGCTGTACAATCTTATGGAGCACTTATGTACAATCATTTGCAGAACCTGCGCAATTTTTCATAAAACACATGCAGTGCATACACCCTCTGATTTTGCCCATGAATAAAGTTTCAGCATAAACAAAACTGCTTTTGTATTTAAACTATGTCATCTAGTTATGGCAGAATTTTAGCATTATATTACTTTTTCTTCACAGGGTGAGCAATTCTGTGTTCTGTTTTTGACTCCAACAATTGATCATTGCGAGAAATAAATGTAAATTTCAAGAAGATTTCATAAAGAAATAATCTGAACCAATGTCATATTTGGACATTTCTCTTCCACCCTTCAGAGACTAACACACACACCGGCTGAACTTTCCAACCTTCACAATGAAATGGCATGGGTAAGTCATACCTGCCAAGTTCAGCCACTTCACTGTACAGGGAATCAAAGTTGTCTTTCCAGATTACCATGATCCCATCACTTCCAGGACCTTAAAGGAAAGACAAGTAGAATTATTTCTAGTACAAAAAAATATTTTCAGCCTTAATTTAAACAACCAATATTAAAAAGGAATACTCCTCAGAATTTCATGACTGCCATGACAACCATAGGACTGTTTCAGGTGGCTGTAGGCCGGACAAACTCTGGAAATCGTGCATTATTTGGGAGTGGATTTTGGAGGGATGAATACTCCTCCATCACGGACTGACCATTTCCTTTTTTGGTTTGAGACTGGGATGCATATATCCTGGAAGGGTGATAGGCCTGTTTAGTGGTGTCAGTGATTTTCAGGAACCCTTGAGGGATAAGATTGCTCTTCTGATTGACCCCTCCTGATGGTTTGGTAGGACTTCATTTCCATAATGGAGAACAAAATAATATTCTAATGGCCTGTAAATGCCTTTCTCCTCTGGCTTTGTCCTACAAGTCATCACATAAGTGACTTGAAAAAGATGATGCAAGAAGCTGGCTACAGGGCTGGTGACTGAAGTCTCACGTGAGTCTGAAGAATTGTGACAGATTTTAAGGTCACATGCTATGGCCTTGCAGAAATACAGGTGCTCTGTCCTACAACCTAGGAGTTGGAATTTTGTCTTTACGGGCTGGTGAAGCTTAATGGGGAGAGGCACTGAGGCCCCTGTTTAGTGAGGCTGTCAGCATTTCCCGCCAAGGAGCTGAGGAGGAATAGGGATGCTGGCTGTCACTGTAAGGCTAATGGTCCAGAAACCAATGCTTGATGCTGCCAGTCTGGCTTACTGTCAACTGGCATTCAGTCTCCCATTTTTGGGCAAGGTCATCAAGAAAGTTGTGGCAGGGACAGTAGCAGTTCCTTGAGTTCTAAGATTTCCTTGATCCTAATTACATCACAGTGTGGGATAGCTAGTGGAAGTGTGGGATAGGTAGTGCAACCAGTGCAACTTCTGATTATTTTATTCTAACTGTAAATAAACTGATGACATTTCCACACTGATTTTTTTTTTTTTAATCTGCAGCAGCTTTTGATACCATTGCTTATGAAGCTTCCTTTATTGGCTTACAGATCCAGGCAAGGGAGAGAAGAATTGTTCTTGAATGGCTCTGTTCTCATCTCTCCAAGAGCCCAGAAGCTAACTGTGGGCTATCATTCCTCTGTGCTGAGGAAGCGTTCCTGCAGGGTATTACCGTATGGTCAATTGCAATGAAGTGGCTGGAAGCAGGAGTGAGACAACATGGGCAGCAGTGCACTCAAGTATGCTGACAGAACAGTGGAGTAAAACCTATTTAATATATAATTTCAAGCTTGGAAAGGGCTAGCTGGCTGTGACTTATTTGGACAAGTGTGACAATCTTGGTGGGTTTGAAGCAGCAGCCAGAAGAATAGGTGGGATGTATATTGGGGTCCTTACTGAGGGAGTGAAATTGCCATTTATAAACACAGGTATGTAACTTGGGTGTGTCGTCAGATCCCTGGCTTCTCCAGCATGCCCAAGTTCCAAACACGGATTCTGTGACTTTCTATGACTTTTGAGTGGCTGGTGCAGTTGGCTCCGGGGCTGCCTGAGCAGCTCAGGTAACCCCTGGGCCAGTTGCACTGGCCGCTACTGGGGCAGTCTTGGGCCACCGTCTCCTCCCCCTCCCCAGCAGCAGCAGGAGGAGTTGGGGAGGAGGGGGAGGGCTGGGGCACGGGAGGGGGTGAGGGCTCTGGGTAGCATCTACCTTGGGGGGACTTCCTGGAAGCGACAACATATCCTTCAATCAGCTCCTAGCTCCGC
The DNA here is from genome assembly GCF_965140235.1 of Caretta caretta. NCBI lineage: Eukaryota > Metazoa > Chordata > Testudines > Cheloniidae > Caretta > Caretta caretta. The sequence continues at coordinate 137,263,702 of NC_134207.1, forward strand.
ACGCTGCCTCTGCCCCCGCCCCCGCAGCTCCCATTGGCTGCAGTTCCTGGCCAATGGAAGCTGTGGAGCTGGCAGTGTGTGGAGCTAGGAGCTTAGGGACATGTCGGCGCTTCCAAGAAGCCGGATAGGGAGCCTGCCAACCCCCCACACCACCATTAGTACCAGCGGAGGTCCCGGGCTGCTCCCACCCAAGCACCCACGGTGCCTCCTGGAGCACTCGCGCCACCCCCCCAGACCACCTCCCTCCCCACGCTGCCTCCCTGAGCACCTACAGGCCCCCTCTCGAGCACCTGCAGCACTCCCAAGATTTAGTCAGGGGTATATAGTACAAGTCATGGACAGGTCACAGGGCGTGAATTTTTGTTTACTGCCCATGACTTTTACTAAAAATTAGAATGACTAAAATGTAGCCTTAACTATGGCCAAGAGGCCTTTTCCCCCCACAGGTACCTAATGAGAAAAGCAGGACTTTCCTTTCCAATGAGGAACTAGCCTGCCCCAATTATGCCCACCTCAAAACCAGGCTGCTGCAATACACTCAACATTGGGCTACATACACAGACTATTTCAAATCTGAAGATAGTGCAGAATGCCTTGACTGTTTTATTGAAAGGAGTTATGTACCAGGAGCACACGTTATGAGATCTGCATTGGTTGCCAATACAATTCAGAGTGGTGGTGGTGATGTTGCCTATAAAACCCTAAGTGGTTTGAGACTTGGTGATCTAAGAGGTCACTTATTTCAGAGCCTAGACTTAAGCTTCCAGACACTCTACAAAACTCATCCTTTTTTTTCCCCTCACAGGCTTTGGGGAAGCCCAAGTCTATTTCATAGTCCCCATATTGGCTGGCACATGTGTCAAGGGTAGGATGAGCAGTCCTTTGTTGTATTTCATTTTGTGTTTTATTTTATGGAATGGACAGAGCACAGAATGGGCATCTATAGAGGTTTGTATTGTATTGTATTGTATTTGTATTGATTGTATCCAGATCAATGACAAAACATGACCTTGACAATTTAAAAAAATGACTTAAGTAGTTTCAGGTATTTCACCTGCCCAAATCACCTACCAATTTTTGTTTTACCACTTTACTTAATTTTTCATGTTTTAAAAAATGTCTTTTGCTTCCCAACTGCTGGGTGGAGGACCCGTTTTAAAAAAAGGGAAATTTGTTAACAAAACACTGAAACTGTTATGTATGTTCTGTCAAAAGCATAAAGTAAACAAACCAGAAAAAATATTCTCATCTTAAACAGTGACATGTAGCTATAGTAGGTAAAAGATCCTGAAGTAAAACAGTCATTTTTATGTTGCTAGTGTTCCTTTATTCCCCCACATACATGCTTTAAAAAATCTGCTTTATTTCAGATCCTGAAGTAAGATACTGCTTGAAAGTGTTAGACGGGCCACATAAGAGGATTGTGTGGTTTTTGGATCTGAGAAACGGGAGATGAAGAATTATGCGCCACTAAGCATTTGGCCTTCCCTATTTAGAGTGAAAGAGCTTTGAAAAAGAGCTCAAAGGGGACATCTCACTAGTGTTTGATCTCTTGTGGGTTTGAGAAATTCTGAGATGACACAATTTTCGCCCATAATGGCATTAAGAATACAGACTTAGAAAACGTGATTTCAATACAGATCTCAGCTGGTATTGGTAGCCACTGAGACTGCCAACTGGGACAAGAAAATCACTACAGGATTCCTGACTCACCGGGCCAAGCTGGGAGCCACTCAAGGAACTAGTAAACTCAACTCTTCCCACACAGGATTACCATCTGTGGGTGCCGCAAACTAGTTCACTTCTGAAATCTGTCCAGCCTTGCTGAGGCTACTGGCGAAGGAATATAAGAATGGCCCTACTGGGTGAGACCAAAGGTCCATCTAGCCCAGTATCCTGCTTTCGACAGTGGCCAGTGCCAGGTGCCCAAGAGGGAACGAACAGAACAGGTAACCATCAAGTGATTCATCTCCTGTCGCTCATTCCCAGCTTCTGGCGAACAGGCTAGGGACACCATTCCTGCCCATCCTGGCTATTAGCCATTGATGAACCTATCCTCCATGAATTTAATTCTTTTTTGAACCCTGTTATGGTCTTGGCCTTCACAACATCCTCTGGCAAGGAGTTCCACAGCTTGACTGTGCGTTGTGCGAAGAAATACTTCCTTTTATTTGTTTTAAACTTACTGCCTATTCATTTCATTTGGTGATCCCTAGTTCTTGTGTTATGAGAAATCATAAACACCACTTCCTTATCTACTTTCTCTATACCAGTTATGATTTTATAGACCTCAATCATATCTCCCCTTAGCCATCTCTTTTCAAAGCTGAAAAGTCCCAGTCTTATTAATCTCTCTCCATATGGAAGCTGTTCCATACCCCATATCATTTTAATTGTCCTTTTCTGAACCTTTTCCAATTCCAGAATATCTTTTTTGAGATGGGGCTACCACACCTGCACACAGTATTCAAGATGTGGGAGTACCATGGATTTAAACAGAGGCAACATATTTTCTGTCCTATTACCTATCCCTTTCTTAATTATTCCCAGCATTCTGTTCGCTTTTTTAACTGCCGCTGCACACTGAGTGGATATTTTCAGAGAACTATCCACAATGACTCCAAGATTTCTTTCTTGACTGGTAACAGCGAATTTACACCCCCATCACTTTATCTGTATAGCTGGGATTGTGTTTTCCAATGTGCATTACTTTGCATTTATCAACATTAAATTTCATCTGCCATTTTGTTGCCCAGTCACAAACAAAGTTGTGAGAGATCCTTTTGAAGCTCTTCGCAGTCTGCTTGGGTCTTAACTTTGGGTCTTAATTTTGTATCATCTGCAAATTTTGCCACCTCACTGTTTATCCCCTTTCCAGATCATTTATGAATATGTCGAATAGGACTGGTCCCAGAACCCCTCAGGGACACCACTATTTACCTCTCTCCATTCTGAAAACTCACCATTTATAACTACCTTTTAACTGGTTACTAATTTCCCTCTTATCCCGTGGCAGCTTACTTTGCGTAACAGCCTTTGGTGAGGGACCTTGTCAAAGGCTTTCTGAACATCTAAGTACACTATATCCACTGGATCCTCTTGGTCAGCATGCTTGTTGACCTTCTCAAAGAATTCTAGTAGATTGGGGAGCCATGATTTCCCTTTACTAAAGCCATATTGACTCTTTCTCAACAAATTATGTTCATCTATATGTCTGACAATATTGTTCTTTATTATAGTTTCAACCAGTTTGCCTGGTACTGAAGTCAGGCTTACCGGCCTGTAATTGCTGTGATCATCTCTGGAGCCCTTTTTAAAAACTGGCATCACATTAGCTGTCCTCCAGTCATCTGGTACGTAAGCTGATTTAAATGATAGGTTACAGATAACAGTTAGTAGCTCTGCAATTTCACATTTGAGTTCCTTCAGAACTCTTGGGTGAATATCATCTGGTCCTGGTGACTTATTGCTGTTTAATTTATCAATTTGTTCCAAAACCTCCTTTATGACACCTCAATCTGGGAGAGTTCCTCAGATTTGTCACGTAAAAAGAATGGCTCAGATTTGGGAAACTCCCTCACATCCTCAGCCGTGAAGACCGATGCAAAGAATTCATTTAGTTTCTCCGCAATGGCCTTATTGTCCTTGAGTGCTCCTTTAGCACCTCGATCGTCCAGTGGCCCCACGGGTTGTTTAGCAGGCTTCCTGCTTCTCATATACTTAAAAAAAAATATTTGCGATTACTTTTTGATTCTTTGGCTAACTGTTCCTCAAATTCTATTTTGGTCTTCCTAATTGTATTTTTACATTTCATTTGCCAGTGTTTATGCTCCTTTCTATTTTCCTCACTAGGATTTAAATTCCACTTTTTAAAAGATGCCTTTTTGCCATCACTGCTTCTTTTACTTTGTTGTTTAGCCATGGTGGCAAGTTTTTGTTCTCTTACTATGTTTCTTAATTGGGGTATACATTTAAGTTGAGCCTCTATTATGGGGTCTTTAAAAAGTTTCCATGCAGCTTGCAGTGATTTCACTTTTGGCACTGTACCTTTTAATTTCTGTTTAACTAACTTCCTTATTTTTGTGTAGTTCCCCTTTCTGAAATTAAATGCTACAGTGTTGGGCTGCTGTGGTGTTTTTCCTGCCACAGGGATATTAAATTTAATTATATTATGGTCACTATTACCAAGCGGTCCAGCTATATTCACCTCTTGGACCAGATCCTGTACTCCAATTAGGACTAAATCAAGAATTGCCTCTCCTCTGGTGGGTTTCAGGACCAGCTGCTCCAAGAAGCAGCCATTTAAGGTATCAAGAAACTTTATCTCTGCATCCCGTCCTGAGGTGACATGTACCCAGTCAATTTGGGGATAACTGAAATCCCCCATTATTATTACTGAGTGTTTAATTTCAATAGCCTCTCTAATCTCCCTGAGCATTTCATAGTCACTATCACCATCCTGGTCAGGTGGTCGGTAATATATCCCTATCGCTATATATTCTTATTATTAGAGCATGGAATTTCTATCCATAGAGATTCTGTGGTACAGTTTGATTCATTTATAATTTTTACTTCATTTGATTCTATGCTTTTTTTCACATATAATACCACATATCCCGTGAAAAAGATAGACATAAATCACCTCTAAATTTCATGAACTCAGAGGCCAGGGTTTTCTACATACTGTGGATAATGTATAGCCATCCTATGAAACCCAAGACTGCTGGTAATGTTATCAGATGAAAAGAGGCAAAGGAGACAAACCCACCTAAAACTCGAAGACTGGCTGAAGATGAAACTGAACCCATATCATTTGCAGCTATACAGGTATAGATACCATCGTCGTCTGTGGTCACACCAATGATTTTCAAGGATGCTTCTCCTAAATCACTGCAAAACACATTAGAATCAATCAGGGAGTTCCATGTCCTATTTAGAAGTCTCCAGCTCTCAACGCATCTTACATTCAAATTCAGCACTCTTACAATACACGCCCACCAACTCCACTAAATAATGGTATATCCTAGCTCTGAGCATTTCAGAGTGACATCTTGCAGACTCACATTAGAATCAAAATCTTCATCTGACAACTGGTCTCCTGTTGGCAAACCCTCTGACGCCTGAAGATCAAGAATTTCCTTTTTCTCCTGCCATCCTGAAGTCCCCATTTTGTAGCAACTTTTGTGTCAGAGAGTCCCCTATGGAACCATTTAATACTGCCCTCCTCTGGCGGAGAGATCAGTACAACCCTCCTTCCCAAACACTCAGGAGTACTGTTGTTGTCACTCCATCACCAGGCTGGCAACGGGACAAATTTGAGTGTCATCCAATTGCTTAAAACATAACGAAACTTTCTGCCACAACATTTGCTTGACTATCTAGTGTCAGGAAAACACTGGATTTTATTTTATTTTTAAAAGGACTAGCAACATTTAACTAGTCTTACTCTCAGTTCATTCAATCACCACCTCTGTGTTTAAAAAAAAAAAAGGTCACCAAAAATAAGTGAATTTAGTGACTGTGAAGTAGAGAACTAATAACTATAGCTTGAGTCAGGTGTCAGCACTGTATCAGCTTCTCATTCAGGTCTGACACTGAACCTCAGCCCCGCAAAACCTCTTCTATTCCAGCTTTATGCCTCTCTGGAGCAGAGATTGTGTTTGGTGGAAAGGACAAACATCTAACTAGCAGAAAATTTCACTTCTGCATTCCAATTTTTACTTGCTATTATTGCAAGTACCACTAAAGTTTCCAATAACTGAAAGTTTATTCAATAAACACCTCACTATTATTTCCTCTTTATTTGTTCAGGATATTTACTTTGTGCATTTGACAGCACTTTGTGTGTAACCAGTTAGACAGTTCTCCCAGTTGGTGTGGGTCTCTAACAGCAGCAGGGGAGAAGAAAACAATAAATAAATTAGGAAAGTGTGATGGAGTCACAACAATTGCCAGGCAGACTTAAGCAGATGCAATATCTTAAACTTCTTTTAACTGATTTTTTCAAAATTGGCTACATTTGGCCCTTAAACTCTAACCCCTTGTTTTGAAATCAATGATGCTTAGATAGTGGTCCCCCAACTTTTTACCTTGCGTGCCCCCTCCCACCTCTGGGGCCAGGAGAAGGGCCATGGCCCAAGGGCGGGGGAGGGGAGATACATGGACGGGGTAAAGGGGCCAAGGCTGGGGCCACAGCTGAGGGCACGACTGAGAGCAGAGCCTTGGCTGGGGCCCTGGGAGCGAGGCCAGCAGCCAGGGCACCGGGGTGGAGCTCTGGGCACAAGGCCAGTAGCCCTGGCACCGGGGGGGGCCTGAAACCAGGGCTGAGCCAGGAAAGAAGACAGGTGGCACTCCCTCCCCCACCCCCTGTGCAGGCTGGCCCAGGCCCCAGCTGCACTCCCCCAAACGTTCCTTCATGCCCCCTAGGGAGGCACGCAACAATTTGGGGACCTCTGGTTTAGATAAAGAGCCAGAGCCCTTCCAGCAGTGACTCCTCTGCAGTTTCACAAAGACATGAAACATTTCATACAAAACCTTTAGATCAGCTACACTCCATTACAATTCCCTGCAGTCCTCCTCTAGAACGCCTACAGAACAAATCCTGCATTAATGCTGCTTGCTGAGACTATGGTTTATTCCTGAGATTTTCAAGAAGCATGAAGATACCTCTAATGCCCTTGTCCAAAACAAACATACACTCATCCACACCCAACACTGTATGATTTCTGGATTAGCAGCAAACTGGAGGATTGGCAGCTAAAGCCTATTATGTGCAGTCAAAGCACAAACAGGAATTTGAACTCCATTATTTATTTTGGGGGGTGGGGGAGGGAATGGAAAAAGTAAAATGGGACTGAAGGCAATGCCCCACACTTTCAAGAAAACAAGTCATTCTGCTCTCCACAGAACTCTCTCCTTCAGAATGCTGAAACAAGCAAACACACTACTGTACCTGTATGAAATGCTGTAGTGACTGTCATTGCTTAGGGTGTTATGATCAGGACCCTTCCAAGTTACTGAAGCTTTCGGGCGACCACAGACTTTACACCTAAAAACGATGGTCTCTCCTGTCTCACATGTGACCTCACCCAATGGTATTATAAACTCTGGGGGAACTGCAAAAGGAAAAGTAATTACAATAAGTGGACTGAAGTTACCACCCTTTCATCCTGCCCTCCCATCATTCCAAGATAAAGCACTGCATTTACAAGTTTGGGGCCTTTCCCTCTCCCCTTGAAATACTTATTCTACATGTCCAATTGAAGCCTATAGTGTCAAGTGGTTAGACCAAGCAACGGGGACTCCGCAGAGTTCTAATCCTTAGTCACCCATTCTCTGCATGAACTTGGGCAAAACATTTTGCCCTTGTTATTCCTTATGCTACCCACAGAGATCTAACTGAAAACTAAACACTGTCTGAGGTGAGTTTCCTGAGTAAATGCTACAGCGAGCGATCTAAATGGATGTGCTGAGGTTTTGGGTTTTTTAAAAGAAGTGTTAGCACGTGTAACTCTATTCATCTGAAACCAAGTCCAATCTAATGTCAGGATGAGCCTGAGTAACCCTGAGGAATGAGAAGGGATGAGAAGGTTACTCACCTTGTGCAGTAACTGAGGTTCTTCAAGATGGTGGTCCCTGTGGGTGCTCCACTTTAGATGTCTTGGCACACTACACTTCTAGTCAGAGACTTGTGATAGCAGTGCCCTGGTTGGCTGCGCACGTGCGGCAGCCATCTTACGCTGCTCCAAGCAGCTACCCCATTAGCGCAGCCAACCGCTACCCGGTTCCTTCTCTACCCCAGAGGATCAAGCCGGAACTCTGAAGCAGAGGGGAGAAGGGTGGGAGCACCCACAGGGACAACCATCTCGGAGAACCTCAGTTACTGCACAAGGTGAGTAAACCTTTTCTTCTTTGAGGAGTGTCCCTGTGGGTGCTCCACTTTAGGTGACTGAAGAGCAGTGCCCCTCGGTGGAGAGGAGGGGCTTCGTAGTTGATGTATGTACAGTGAAGAGCACCGATAGACTGAAGTGAGCGTCTGCAGCTGACTGCTGTTCCAGGGCATAGTGTTTGGTGAAAGTATGGAGCGATCCCCAGGTAGCTGCTTTACAAATATCAGTGACAGATACATGTCTGAGAAAGGCTATGGACGTGGACATAGCTCTAGTGGAGTGTGTGCAAAGTCCAGAAGGAGCTTGCAGATTGTAATTTTGGTAACATAGTTTGATACAATTAGAGATCCATTTAGAAAGTCTCTGGAAATGGTTTGGCCTCTTGATCGTTCTGTTGTGGATACGAATAGCCTGGATGATTTTCTGAATGTTTTTGTTCTCTCTACATAGAATGCCAGCACTCTGTGGATGTCTAGCGTGTGAAGGGATGCCTCCCTGTTGTTGTTGTGTGGCTTGGGAGAGAATACAAGTAAGTAAATGGATTTATTGAGATGGAAGAGGGAGGCAACCCTGGGTATGAATTTAGGGTGTGGGCATAGGATGACTTTGTCCTTGAGGAATGTGGTATAAGGTGGTTGTGCCATTAGGGCACCCAAATCTCCCACTCTTCGTGCTGATGTGATAGCTACTAGAAAGAGAAACTTCCTGGATAAGCGTAGGAACAAGCAGGTCACTAGTGGTACAAAGGGTTTGCCTACGAGGGCAAAGAGAACAAGGTTGAGGTCCCACATAGGGGTCGAGTCTGTTAATGTGTGGTAAGTATTCTCTATACCCTTGAGAAAGCACTTAGTCAGTGGATGGGTGACGACCGTGAGTCCGTCCACCTTGTCGTAAAAGGTGGTGATGGCTGATAAGTGCACTCTGAATGAGCTAGTCGAGAGGCCAGATTTTTTGAGTGTCAATATGTAATCAAGGATAGTGGGTAACGGGGCCAACTGTGGAATGATTTGCTTGTCTCGGCACCAGATGGAGAATCTTTTCCACTTGTGTGCATATGTTTTTCGTGTGGAGAGACATCGGCTGTTAAGTAGAATGTTTTGGACCTCCTTGGAACAGCGTAATTGGAGTTCTGTCATCCCTGAATTAGTCATGCGTAGAGACAAAGTGTTGGAATGTTGGGGTGACAGAGGTATCCTGTGTCCACAGGTGAGGCAGGAGGAGAAGGGTTCGTGATCTGACAGCCACTGGGGTCTGGTATGGGAACCAAGTTGATATGGGCCATGTTGGTGCAATCAAGATGACTCTGGATTTGTCTTGTCTGATCTTGTGAAGGACATGATTCAACAGGGGGATCAGGGGGAAGGCATACAAGAGCGGGGCCTCCCATCTGATGAGGAAGGCGTCTCCAAGAGAGTTGTGTCCTGGTCCCGCTCTGGAGCAGTATTGTGGGCATTTGGCATTGTGGGTTGTGGCAAAACGGTCTATTGAGGGGAATCCCCATTGTTGGAATATAGTTTGCAGAATTTGTGCTTCTAGTTCTCACTCATGTGTCCATGAGAAGTTCCTGCTGAGGTTGTCTGCTGTGGCATTCTGGTTTCCAGGTAGGTAGGATGCCATGATGTGTGTTGCTGGAGATGCACCATTGCCAGAGGCAGACTGCTTCTGTGCAGAGCAGGTAAGATCGGGCCCCTCCTTGGCGATTTATATAAAACAGTTGCCAAGTTGTCCGTGAGAATCTGGACAGTTTTGTTGCAGATCGGGGGAGAAAGTGATGGCAGATATTTTGAATTGCTTAGTGCTCCAGTAGATTTATGTGGAGATTTGACTCCTCTAGGGACCATTGGCCCTGGATGGTGTTGTCGGCCACGTGTGTCCCCCATCCTACCAGAGAGGTGTCCATGGTGACAGTGACTGATGGGGTTTCCCTTTGGAAGGGAAGGCCTCAGCAGACATTTGTTTGTTTTGTCCACCATGTGAGCGAGTCTTTCACTCTGCTGGGCAGTGTAAGCAGTCTGTTGACTGGGTGTGTGTGAGCAATGTATACAGTGCAAGCCAGGTTTGTAGACATCTCAGATGCAGCCTGGCTTGTTTCATGACAAAAGTGGTAGCCAGCATGTGTCCGAGAAGTTGTAGGCACGTTCTGGCGAATGTTTGTGGGCTGTGTCTTACTGTTGTGATTAGGTTTTGTGACAAAGTTCCTCCTCTACCTTGGTGGGTCTTGTGCTTATTGGCGGATTTGCTCACCTTGGAGCTTCACGGCAGCCCTTAGCTTGGCTGTTTTCGTGAACCCACAGTCCAGGTAAACTCCTCCTGTGTCTGACCAGGAGTTGGGAGGTTTGGGGGGAACCTGGGCCGCCCTCTACTCCGGGTTCCAGCCCAGGGCCCTGTGGAATGCGGCTATCTAGAGTGCCTCCTGGAATAGCTGTGCAATAGCTACAACTCCCTGGGCTACTTCCCCATGGCCTTCTCCCAACACCTTCTCTCACCATAGGACCTTCCTCCTAGTGTCTGATAATGCTTGTACTCCTCAGTTCTCCAACAATATGCGTTCTCACTCTCAGCTCCTAGCGTCTCTTGCTCCCAGCTCCTTGCATGCACACCACACACTGAAGTGAGCTCCTTTTTAAACCCAGGTCCCTGATTAGCCTGCCTTAATTGATTCTAGCAGCTTCTTGATTAGAACACCTGCAGCCAATCAGCTTGTCTGTCTTAATTGTCTCCAGAAGGTTCCTGATTGTTCTGGAACCTTCCCTGTTATCTTACCCAGGGAAAAGGGATCTACTTAACCTGGGGCTAACATATCTGCCTTCTATTACTCTCCTGTAGCCATCCGGCCCGACCCTGTCACAGTTTGTTAAGGCAAGAAACCATTGTTGGGGTAGCCGTGCTGATGCCATGACACAGTCGAGGTGTGCCCTTATAAAAGTCCAGTTGTTGGGTTGGGGTCAGGGTGGATTTCTGTAGTTTGGTTTGTAAATAGGGTTAGGGTGGTGTGAACTGCCTCATCGTATGTCGGTGCTTTCAGCAGGCAGTCGTCTAGATAGGGGAATATGGTCCCACCCTACTTGCGAAGATGTGCTGCTGCAATGGCAAGTACTTTGGAAAAAAACCCTTGGGGCCATAGAGAGGCCAAAAGGAAGTATCTTGTATTGGTCGTGTAGGCTGCCCAGAGTGAATCGTAGGAATCTCCTGTGCAGGGATACAGATTCCAAGTGTCCCTCGTGTCACACGGGAGTCCTTCAGGGTGTTTAAGGAGACATCTGTGCTCTCTGCAAACAATTTCTTCCCCTCAAAAGGTAAGTCCTCTACTGTTGCCTGAACTTCCCTGGGGAAGCCGGACAGATGGAGCCATGAAGCCCTCCGCATGACAATCGACGTGGCGATGGAGCAGGCTGCTGTGTCAGCAGAATCCAGAAAAGCCCGCAGAGCAGTTTTGGTGATGAGGAAATCTTCTGCTATGTCGGCTTTATATTGTTCTTTTTTGTCACCTGGGACGTGGTCAATAAAAGATGACATCTGAGAAAAAAAAATGTTGTGCGTGTACTTGGCCAGTAATGCAGAATAGTTTGCTATGTGCAACTGGAGGGTCGCTGATGAAGAGGCTTTCCTGCCGAAGAGGTCTCGGTGTTTCCAATCTTTATCATAGGGGTGGTTTTGGTTTGATGTTGCTTCCCCCTTTGATTAACTACCTCTACCACCAATGAGTTTGCAGTAGGGTGAGTAAACAAAAACTCAGCTCCTTTAGCCGGCATGTAGTACTTCTTGTCAGATCACTTACAAGAAAGTAGGGCTGTGGCTGGAGTCTGCTATACGGTTTTTGCTGGGGCCATGATGGCAGCATTCATGGGTAGTGCTATCTTGGCTGATAGAGAAGTTTGCAATGTGTCTGTCAGCTTATGTTGAGTCTCTGGTAACTCAGCCAATGAGATGTCTAATGAATCAGCTACTCTTTTAAACAAATCCTGAAAGGATTTGAAATCATCTCCCAATGTGGGGGGAGGTGGCATTATTGTTTCGTCTGGAGATGAAGCTGGGATGGTGTCACCCTTCGGCCTGTCCGCAGATTCTTCAGCTTCCTCCTCCAGCAGTCCTGGGGAAGCTGGAGCAGATGGAGATGATCACTGTGTCCTGGACCTGGGTGGATTGGATGGCTGGGTATCCTGGGCTCTGTATAATACCCAGGAGTCCCAGTATGACCACTGCAGTGGGAAGGCCATGGGAGAAGACACCCTTGTGAGGGCTGCCAACCCACGCCCTGTGGGTCCAGGTTTAGGAGAGGAGTGATGAGGTGTGCCCACTCTTGTCTCCACTTCCTCCTCTTCATCACTGGAGAGACGAGGGGCAGCGTCAGCGAGTGTCGCGATAAAGCTTGGCCCTGACTCTGGCCAGGGTGCCATTGGTACCGAAGAGCAGGTGGAAGCAATGAGGAGGTCTGCATGGCTGACAAACTGTTGAGGTACCGGGAGACTCGGTGCCAGCAGCACAGGCAAGCTCAGGCTGGGAACCAGAGGGAGCGTCGGGGCCGCAGACTTGTCATGTTGTATTGGTGCAGCAGGTGGCACCAGAGTGCGGCGCTGTGCCTGAGGTTTCCAATGAGGCTTAGTTTTGCTGCTATGAGAGTGAGACCGCAGAGGGTCTTTTGCTCCTCAGGATGTCTCGGTACCGGACGGGCCCAGTGCCTCGTGGTCCGGTGCTCTGGGTGCTGTTGATACCGAGGCAGTTTTTGTGTTTGGGGATTGCTTTTTTGGAGGTGAATCCTGGTGTGGCGAGGAGTGAGACCACTTTTTTGTGGCTTTGGTAGGACCAGGGTCCTTAGCAGTCATTTTTGAAGAGGACCCCATATCTGAGGCAGCTGAAGGTGAGAACTGGTGAGGTGGCGTCTTGGACTTGGGGTCGGAGGGATCTCTCATCATTAAAAGTTTTAATTGGAGGTCCCTGGCCTTTCTTGTCCACACTGTGAGTTTCTTGCAGTGGGGACACGTTTGGGTAACGTGTGTCTCCCCCTGCAGGCAACGGACACACTGCGATTGGCCGTCAGTCACTGGTATTGAGAGTCTGCAGGTCAGACAGCACTTGAGACCTGCAAAGCCCAGCATGTCTGAGAGGCTAGCTGAATGAAAAATGGGAACAGTCCCGGTCTAATGCCTTTTTGGCGGCTGCCTGCCAGAGGCAGGGACAAAAATGGGAAAGTTTTTTTTTTTTTTTAATGTGAAAATGAAAGAAAAATGAATGGAGAGAGAAACAATCGGGAAAATTAACTGAGAAAAGGGCAGAGATGAAAGGAATATGAGAGTACATAGGCCACTGCCATCGTTCTGACTGAAACCAAGGGCAGGAGAGAAGGAACTGGGTGGCGGTTGGCTCCGCGTGTGGGGTGTCTGCTCGGAGCAGTGCAAGACGGCTGCCGCACATGCATGGCCAACTGGGGCACTGCTACCACAAGTCTCCGACTAGAAGTGCAGGGCACCAAGACACCCGCAGTGGAGCACCCACAGGGACACTCCTTGAAGAAGAAACCTAAAGGTACCTATGAAATTATGTTCTCTTCAAGATCTGGGCCTTGCCAGAGCAATCCATGTATTTATCACCTCACAACTGGATTACTGAATAGAGTTTATATCTGACGATCACTCAGAAGCCGGAGCTGGTGCAGAATGCTGTACTCCATCCAATATGTGGATGTTAGCAAAATTCAGCAAACACACAGGTTTTCTGTTTACTCGTAGGTCTGATCAGCTCTTGCATTTGAGGTGCTCTTGTTAATATTCCCTAGATTTAAAGGTGAGGAAATGGAGGCAGGGCATTCTTGGGGGAGGGTTCTCAGTTCTAGATCTTGTTTCCCCCCCGCCCCCCATCTCCAACACAGCGTGGATTTTACAGGCCTTCTGTGTTCAATACAAGACCCATCTCTTTTTTCAGGCGTAAGCCATACTGGGTAGGGAGAGGAAAAGAGTGGGTGGGAATCTGTTAGCAGTGGTGTCTTTGCCCATTTCTTAAAGGTATGTTACACAGTACAATATGTATTTGTTATTATTTGTGGATATATGCCCAAAGTTCCAAGATAATATCACAGCACGTACTTCAGGAACTGCCTCCCTTCTCCAAAAAACCTCCAAGTTTTTAAGACACAATACAGTCAATTCCTGATGTGTGTCACATCAAGCAAGTGACTATTTCTGGTGATGAAACAATGAGGAGTGGTTTCTCCTACACTCAAAATCACATCAGCAGATACAATGCAAAGTATGTTTTCCTCAAACTATGGTTACGATGGCTTTTAATTATTAGAACAACTTACCATCATAAATGTAGTTGGGGTTGAGAAGCTGAAAAAGAGAGAAAGTGAAATAATTAATTCTTTCAAGTAACATTCTTAAAACTAATATTATTTCCAATGGTCTAAAATGAAAACACTTTAGCATGGTGATGGGTTTTAGCCATACCCACAAAAGCACAGAAGCAGCTGCAACTCAGTGTTTTGGCACCCATACCACTTTCCCCATATTCACTTTGGAACGGCCTCACAGCCCCAAACTGGAGGATCACTTCCACAGGCTCTGAATTTGGAGAAACAACATGAAGAACCACACACACTGAGCCAAATTCCTCCTTGGTCTAATGCCACTCAGGTCAATGCTGTTACACAAGAGACAAATTTGACCTATTATTTTAACTTACCCCACAGGCTCATTTTTGAAATACCATATCCTTGTAGCATTTACCTTCACAGAAACCTTGTTGGCAAGTCCTTCTCGGGATTTGCGATAACCATTTTCTAGCTTGCCTTCCCTTTTGCCGTCTTTATCTTTTTTCTCAGATTTCTTCCTTAAACGGAGTGCTGTGTGCCAAGATGTTGACTTCCTGAAGGCAGAACATTAACATTTTGTTCAACTCTTTTGAGCTCTCAGCAGGGCATTGTGCTGTTTAACTTCACTTGCACTGGAAAATTTTAATGTTTGTAAATATCTAAGACAAAAGATTGCAGAGTCCAGTCCTGTTGAGTATGGGAGCTGTAAAGGAAACTCACAAAATATCTTCAAGCAATCTTAGATTTCCTGATGACCCTCTAAGCTAAAAGTATCAATTTTGATCTCAGTGTATTTCTGCAAAAAATTACAAAATTAAAGGATGCAGGGTAAGTATAAGAGACATTTTGCCTTTGTTTAAAACTGTAGACAAAATGAAAGATCAATGAGAAGCGTTGTAATGTATGGAATCTTACCTGTGAAGCGAAGTCTTTCATAAAATCATGGAAACTGTCAGTCAAACACAGCAATGGCCCATCTGTCCTGTCTCCAAGCACAGGTGCCGTTTTTTCAAAGTGATGGGGGGTGCTCGACCCCCCAGCTCTGCCCCCACTCCACCCCTTCCCCCAAGACCCCATCCGGCCCCTTCCTGCCTCCATGCCACCCCCACCCCCAACAGCACCGTGTCCTCGCTCCTGAACACGGAACGCCACGAAACAACTGTTCACGGCGGGCGGGAGGTGCTGGGAGGGAAGGGGAGACTCTGGTTTGTGGGGCCTGCCAGCAGGCTGGAACTACTGTGGGGAGCTGATAGGGGGCTGTTGACGGTTGCTCAGCACCCGCCATTTTTTCCCTGTGGACGCTCCAGCCCCGGAGCACCCATGGAGTCGGTGCCTATGTCTCCAACACTGATCAATGACAAATGTTTCAGATACAAATGTAAACCGCCCCATAAATCATCCAATTTTCCAATACTACAGTACGGGGAGAAATATACTTTCATGCCAACAACCATCTTTCTGCTTTAAAGCATAAGAACTGGCAGCCCCGCTAATCTCATTCTAATTGGTGTAAATATAGTTTATTATTCTTATTAATAGAAATGCCTAATTCTTAATAAATTATTCCATTTCAAGTTTGCCTTAATTTCCATTTCAGGTCTCTTGATTCTTTTATTATGGGAAAGGTTAAGTTTGAGTGCATAATTAGTCTTCTTTCAGTAACATTAGGTATCATTCAGGAAAGCTAAATAGTATTTGTCATAAAGAAAATACCTGCATGGGTTTCTTAAACATTTCTATCATAGCAAATTTCCAACCTATAAATCAGTTTTACTGACACTAAGACACACCAAATATTTTCCAGGAATTCATCACACGTGAGGTCCATTTCCTTCTGGAAGTTCACAAAAGAAGGCTCAAATCCTGATTTAATTGTAAATCTTTTTACAAAATGCTCAAGTAACATAAAATTTGTGCAAACCCTCTTCTCTTCTGAAGAAACCCAGACACTCACTTGATTGTTCCATCATGGTTGTCAATGATGACTGCACTGGTATGCCCCAAGACATAGCCGGGAATCCAGCCCTCGGCTGCAGGGCACTGGTCAGTGGCGGCTCTGAACACCAAAAACATGTTCTGTTGGTTGCTGGCTAGAATTTGCACGACCTCTCCTTGGTAGACATTTATCTCATCCTCCTTCACTGCCGTGTAGTCGTGTGTCACCAGCATGGTGGAGATATTGCTACTGCTGCTACTTTCACTCTGTAGGTATTAATGGGATAGGGACAGAGAGGGGAGGGGAAAAAATGGGATCAAGTTTAGAGCTCACACAGAGGACACTTAAGATTACATTGTGCTGCGACACTAAACAATCTGTAGTCCAAGGAGTTTATCTGTCTTTTTGAACATGCCTGGTCTACTGTATCTTTGTCATTTACACAAATAAAATATACTATTACCTGCCATTACAGAAAGCTGATGAAGAAATGGGGATTTCCCCCCACATTTGTTACTTTTATTTATCATTCTATGGATCCCAGTTTTATTGAAGCCTCAGGGCACCCCTTTTTACTACCTACAGAAGCAAACGACAGTACATGGGATTATCCATTGGGAGGCATTATAAGTCACAATTTGAAAGAGACCAAAAATTAAGGCTAGGACCCAACCTAATCAAAGCTGGGAAATTCAGCCTTGAAGCAGATGATTGTTCTCACCTTTCTCCATTTGTTGGATCTTAGGACAGTAGCCCAATCTTGCATATTACATATAATAAGGTACAAAAGGGCAAAATGAACTGGCTTTTGTTAGTGTTTCTCAAAAATCTTAATGCTTGACAGTTTAGTCTGTTAAAGACTAACAGATTTATTTGGGCATAAGCTTTCATGGGTAAAAAACCCACTTCTTCAGACGCATGGGCCATTTATGTTAGTCTTTAAGGTGCCACCGGACTCCTCCTTGTTTTTGTGGATACAGACTAACACGGCTACTCCCTGATACTTTGTGCATTTTTTTAATTCTTTATTTTTAAATGCGCAGGATGAGATAAATTAGCTACTTTTTAGGTGTTTAAAAAAAACACACAAAAAAACCAGGAAAAACAGATCATTAATTGACCCATTTATAGCTACCCTACAGTTGGAGGTCTTTTTTCTCATATTCTATCAGTAAGTACAACCATTATAAGTGCGTGTAGTTACAAGCATGGACTCAACATTGTATGGGTATACCTGAATTTTTTGCCTTTCTCCTTAATAAGCATTGGCAACAAATGTTGTAATGACTGATCAATAACTCATATGATGTAAATCACACTATCGAAGTTTTTCAGCCATGAAAAGTTATCTGTCTTGACAGTGGTCCCACCTGAAAACTCAGGTCTAGCTATTACCTCTTGTGACTACCTTATGCTTCTTTCTGAAATTTTAATGAATGTCAACATGCAATTTCTCATCAGACTAACAAACCAACTCCATATAGCTTGGCCCTGAACATCCAGTTTCCTTAGGAAGGACTTAAAGGTAAGCCAACCTGTAAACTGGGGGACTGGATGATTCCGGGGAATAACAATGTGTCGTAAGTGTTGGTGCTCTGAATATATCTTAAGTCGATGACTATTATCACTACTACCACCCAATGGCTGGTCAATAGCCCAAAGACATTAAGCTGATGGTGAAAAGTTGTCCCCAACAGAAAATGCACCCTGTGCTGGGAGTCTCAGTACAGAGGGCAAGAATTCAACTGTCTCCCCATTATTATTATTATGCCACTCCTATCTGATAATCAATATCACCTGTAACTGCAAATGAAAAGAAAATGGACCACAATCTGCTCAGTTACATCAATGTCAAGTTTCTTCAGATTTATACCAGTGTAAATGATAGTTTGGCCCAGTGTTTAATACGTGGTTGTGGTCAGAAGAGTAAAGCCTGCTCGAATGGCACCTTCTTACCCAACACAACTGCTCCTGATGTATATTCTGAGTCATCACTGTAGGCAGCATGGTTCCATGCACAGTGCACTGGGCTGGGAGTCAGGACACTTGAGTTCTATTCCTGGCTCTTCCATCTACCAGCTGTGTGACCGTGAGCAAGTCACCACACCTCTCTGTGCTTCTGTTTCTCTTTACACTTTTGTGTGTGTCTACTCTATGTTGAATTCAAGTTCTTAGGGGTAGCAACCGTCTGTGATTATGTGTTGGCACAGTACCTAGCACAGCTGGGGACTTCAGGCACTACTATAATACCTTAGTATTACCTGTAATACTGCTCTGGTGATTAAAGTAGGTATGTACTGCATTTCACTCCTATTATCATGACAGAGCGCACACACCTCTGGGTGAGGGAACAGGATTTTATTCTGGGCTGCATACCCCCAATAAGATAATTAACTGAATTCCAGTTAACTGACTTTGTATTACAGTTAACAATGTTCAAGACAAAAAGAACCCAGCTTGACTCCCCCACCCTAGGGAGAGTCAATGGTCCCTGTAAATGGCATGTCTGAGGAGGGAGCATCTGCAAACTGCCTGCCTGGACTGGGAGTGTGCACAGCCAGCCAGCCAGCCAAAGGGAAAGTCAGCACATAGAAATCCTCCTAGCAGCTCCCCTAATACCAGTAGGGAGCATCTTCAAATTTTTATGCCAGCCTAGGAATGTGCCCATCATATCTACAAAGGCAGGGAAATCCATCTAATTTCCAGGCTAGTCAATGTATGAACACAAATGCCCAGCCCCAGTAGGGAGCATCCATAAATTCCAACATGGTCAGATTCATATATTCCAAGGCCACAAGGGACCATTGTGATCATCCATGGAACACAGGCCAGAGAACTTTCCCAGAATAATTTCTAGAGCATATAATTTAGAAAAACATCCAATTGTTTTAAAAATTGTCCATGATTGAGAATCCACCACAACCCTGATAAATTGTTCCAAATGTTAGCTTCCCTCACTGTTAAAAATTTACGCCTTAATTCCATTCTGAATTTGTTTAGCTTCAACTTCCAGCCACTCAACTGTGTTATACCTTTCGCTGCTAGACTGAAGAGCCAATTATCAAATATTTGTTCCCTATGAAGGTACATACAGACAGTAATCAAGTCACCCCTCAAATCTTCTCTTTGTTAAACTAAAACAGATTGAGTCCCTTGAGTCCACCACTATCAGGCATGTTTTCTGACCCTTTAACTATTCTTGTGACTCTTCTGTAAACCCTTTCCAATTTATCAAAATCCTTGAATTGTGGGCACCAGAACTGGACAGTTTTCCAGCAGTGGCTGCATCCGTGCCAAGTACAGAAGTAAAATAATCTCTCTACTCCTACTCAAGATTACCTTGTTATCATCCATAACTCTGCTGGCCATAGATTTCTCCTTGTGTCCCTTTGCTTTCCTTATCAATCTTCTACAATTCCTAATTTCTGATTTATATTCATTACTATCAACTTCCCCTTTCTTCCATTTGCTATATATTATTTTTAATTTTTTTATAGCTGCCTTCACTCCCATTCTGTACCAGGTAGTTTTTCTTTTCCTTTTTTTAAGCAATATGGCCTTCTTTCTTGATTGTGGCTTTTTGGAAATCTAGTTACATGTTCTTAAATAATTCCCAATTATCATTCACGTTTCTGATTAAGTTCTACCGCCCAGCTGATTTGGCTTTTAATTGTTTTCAGCTTTGTGAAGTTGGGCCTATTAAAGCATCAAGTACACATTTACTAGTGACTTTATTCTGTTTGCACATTATAAATGTGATCAAGTCATGATCATTTGTATCTAAGTTACCTCTAATTTTTAGTTCTGTGATCAGTTCCTCTTTATCTGTCAAGAAGAGGTCTAATATAGAATTCCCCCATATTGGATGCAACACTTTTTGAATTAGGAGATTGTCATAATATTTAGAAATTCCAGGGATGTTTTAATACTGGCAGCAAGACACCCCGAGAATATGTCACTTAAACTGAAGTCCCCCATGATCATGCAGCTTTTCCCCCTATTCATTATATATGGATGTGCAAGAAGCCGGCCATCCTGTTCAGGGGTCTGCAGCAGACACCAACTAATACCCCATCTTGTGCTTTATCTGATAGGACATTGATCCATAAGCATTCAAGGTCATTTTCTCTTGAGTTATCAGTGACTCGGAAACAGGTAATGCCATTTTTGACAGAGTGTTATTCCCAGTCTCCTTTTGCCTGCTTGCTCCTTCCTAAATATGTGATAACAATTGATTTTAACATTCCAATCATGTGACTCATCCCACCAGAGCTACTTGCAAACTGCTAGTACTGTCAGGGAAACTGCACAGCAATCTAGCCCAAGAAGGGAAAACCTGCAAAGTATCACGTCCCCCCATAATTCAAGCATTGTGTACCATAAAAGCTTAATCAAGAATTGTTTCCACATACTTGACAATCCTACTAAGTAGAAATCTTCTATGTTTTGAATAGGTGTTTCTCACAGCTTTTACAAGAGCCAGACTAGAAGGTTCATTTCATGTGTTTTTCAGGGTTTCCCCCTTTTCAGTTATGAAACAGAAACACATGCATACATGAGTGCATGTGTATGTATATTTTTACACATATCATTTAACTACATTTATATACGTGTGTGTAAATATGTACAAACACACATCCACAAATGAATACATCAAATTTAAGGACATAAACCTTCACAGCTCATTTTCTCCAATTAGTTGATCACAGAGGGAAGTCACTAAGTTAAAATTTGTGACATCACCTTGTATGACGACAGACAGTGACGTTATAAATGTAAAATTATGACCTACCTCCATAATCGAGCTAAAAGAGAAGGTGAGTTGTGAGGGAGAAGGCATATTCAGGTAGCGCTGGCTATTGTAGGAAGCAAACACAGAAATTATGGCCTCCTTTTCAAGTTTTCATGAATGTCCCAGTTCAAAAAATGGAATTTTAATAATTGATTTAAAGCCTTATTTGGGAATGACAGAAGAAATTGGTATTTATTGCTTTAGTTCACATAAAACTATCTTATTAATGCTCTATTCATTTATTCAAAAGACATCTATTTACCCTAGATATCATATTAACATAACATTCTGCTAGACTAAAGAAAAAGATAACGGCAAGACAAAGCCAAACCAAATGAAAATTAGAAAGGAGACCAGATCAAATAAAAAAAGAATACATGCAAAGCACAATTTTTTTCCTCTAAGGCTATTACAAAGGTAAGTGTAAGAACTAAAACATCGAGAGAGCTCTATATGTTAAACAATTCTACCAAGAAGTGCATGCGTTTAAAAAAGTATTGCAGGTTAGGTGATTTGCAATTGGTATTGTGTAGGAGCTGTGACAGGTACTGAAAAAACAAACACTTGTGAAAACAACACTTAGTGAGGGAAAACCAAATGCTGGTAAAAGGCATGGTGACATGCCTATCACATTCACAGTGAGTGACATTCATTTGTTGTGCATTAAATTTGCACATGCCCCATGACTATGTTGCGTTTCCTGGTGGACATCAGTTCAGGATGTGGATTCTGTTAACCCTTTTTTCCCCACACACACAAAAAAGTGCAGACTAAAAGGTTGAATCTCCAGATGCCCTAACACAGTTTCTTTTACACAGGGGAATAAAGGCGTGGAGTGAATATTTCCACTTTCTTACTTTTGGGGGGCTGACAGTGATCAGAGTTTTTTTTTGGTTGTGTGTTTGTGTGTTTTCAGTTGATACTTGGAAGCTTCACTGACCAGATATGGGATTTAAAGAGGATGAGTAAAAAGAATGCTGCAGTTCAATTAAGGCTGAAAGGAGTAAAATAAAGCAGCCCAGGGAGTGTGACATGGATGCCTCACCAAAGTCAAAACTATATAGGGAAAAACAAAAAAGGGATGGATGTGTGCGGGGGAAAAAAGCCCCACGACAATCGGCCAACTGGAAATCTTACAAATGCTGTTGGTGGCGCACAAACAGAGGCCATGTGATTGCCATATTCAGCACGTTAATTATCTGCCTTCGGATTAGAGACAAAAAAGCAAGGAGAGCAAGTTAGTAGGAATCAGACTAGTGATTGATGTTTCAGCAGAGGTGGAAGTCACAACTAATGTTAGCAGTTGTGTTGCGTCTGTATACATATCACAAGTCTGCTGTATGCATACACACACAGACATAGAATATATATTCTATTTGTTTGTGTAGAGAAGATATTGGAACAGTTGATTATTTCAGAGCAGTGCAGCACTGGAGAGCCAGAAGTTAGTATGGAGAGTGATGGTAACGCACAGAAGGGGAGCATGGGAAGGTTTTAGAAGAGCTCGCAGGACAGAGATGCTCCGCTCTTACCCCATTACTTTGGGTGGAGTGAACTGACTGCTCGCTGGTCGAGGAGCATGTGCTCATGCGGTCTGTGTCCTTGCTGTGTGAAGAGTGGCGGTGGACCTGGCGCTGGAGGGAGTCATTGTCCCCAGGGAAAGTGAAGGAGCCAGGACGGCTGGCAGGGGATGCTGGGATGGAGCTCCAAAAGGAGCCCTTTTGCAGGGGACTGCTGGGTGGAAAGGTTTCCTTGCCAAAAGGAGAAGGGAAAGTCGTTGAGAGAGGAGAGTTCATTGGAGAGATGGCTCCTGGCCTTGGCTTCCCGAGCGTCAGAGATCCTATGCTGCTCCTTGAGCGATTGTCCTCCGAGCTCCCACGCAGTTCTTTCTGGGCTCCATCTGCTGACCCAGAAACGTTTCCAGCTGTCTTCCTGGGGCTCTCAATAACTTTCATCTTGGGAATCTGCTCAGCTTCTTTCTCAGGACCATCCGGTTCTGCAATGGGAGGGTGCCTGGCTGGCTGGCTGAGGCCAGTCTCTAGGGATGTGCTGTGGGGTGGCAGGGAGGGATTATGAATGGACATACCTGACATCTTGTCTGCCTCTGCTTGGGCGGAGGCTGCAGAGGAGACCAGGACTGGGGAATGGTGTCTGACAGGCTGGGGGATCCGGGAGGGCCTGCTACGGCTGGAGCTGGTAATTCCGCTACAGCTGCTGGGGCCGCTGCTGTTGCTGCTGCCACCGCCACCGCTACTGTGGTTCTTCTGATACTCAATTGGTGATGTCAAGGCTGCAATTTAAATACAGGGGAAGGAGCAGAGGGAGTGAGAAGAGGGCAGGTTAAAGCTGGATATGTTTAATGCAACCTTAGAGTTTGACCAAAAACAAACTTTATTCTTACATAACACCTTTACTCCACTGACCTCAAAATGCTTTACAGATATTAATGCTTCATGACATCCCTGCAAGGTAGACTGGTGGGTAAGATTATATTCCCAAAACAGATGGAGAAGCTGCGGCAGAGGTTAAGCCATTTCTCCTACGTCATAAGTCAATGGCTGAGCTGTAAATACCTGCCACAACTCCCAGCTCCCGGTCCTGTGCTCTAACCACCACATCCTGTTTCCAACAGGTCTTTTTACATGATTTTTAAACCAGTTCTTTCACAATGGAAAAAAAAAATCTATGCTGAGGAAGAATGAGTGATTCAAAAGTAGAAACATAAGTGTGAAGGTCAGTGAAAAGACCCTTTTGAGATCCGTGGCAATTCCTAGCTTTTCCTAGCTTTCTCCTAGTGACACTAAATGTTATAGTACTAAATGCTGTTGGACAAACTATGAAGTAATGCAAGTGAAATACATTTATACTGTAATGTTAGGCTGACACTTTGGTTTAGCCCTCCAAAAACTCCCCTTTATTTAAAGCGGATACGTTATTTCCTCATATCAGAGGGACATTGTCAATTTTAATTCTTTCCTATAAAGCACTTTGAAATAGTCAGTTACAGGCCACTACACAAGTTCAAACATTTGTTGGGAAGTGAAAACAAAGGAGCATGTTTCCCCCCAGCTGAAAGGCCTGCCACCCCAGAAGAAAGAAATCTTTTGGAGTATTACTTGAACTAGGTCAGATAAAATATGAAGGAGAGCAAGTAGTTGGGGCATCCAGTACAGCGCCTGGGGCAGAAAGATTACAACAAATGATTTACCATTCAAAAAATTACGCTGGTTTTCCAGAATTTGGTTGATTTCATGGATCCACAATTGGCGTACGCCTGGACTGGTAGAATGCAAAACAAAGGTCTCCATGACATCCCCTGTTCTTGATGTTAGTGCAAATTTACATGGATCACTGTCCACGTTTTCCTCCAGGCAAAGACAACTCACCTTAACGAAAGAGAATTTATTGTATCTATTGTACTGCAAAGACACCACCAACAGCCCTAGGCAGGAGCTCTGAGCTTCTGAAGTCTTCAAAACATTTAAGATAATGATTATTTAATGTAGTCAGGATTACTGTAAAATAAATTATTAAATGAAACTAAGGATTCATGATGGATACTCGTCATCCTTGTCACATCACTTAAGATTTCACTCAGTCATTAACAGCATCTTGCATTTCAGAAACTATGACTCAAGGTCAGAAAGAAGTCAAATGTGATCCATTCCAGGGTAGCACAGTAAAATTCCCCTTGGTAGAGTCCTCTGCTCACTCCTTCCTTTTATTTAAAATACTACAGTAGTTTTGTACTTTAATCTGTAGTCTATAAAGATTTCACTATAAGAAAGCAACTATTTCCAAACAAGTACCAGCTGCCAAGTCAGAGCAGAACTATGAAGCATAGCTTGCATCCAGAGCTCAGTATAGTCACTCAGATCAATCCATGCACATACCAATTTACCCTATTGCTCAGAAGCCCCCAGTCAGATTACTTCTGGGAATATCCAAAGTAACTGTGCAGCACACTACTGCTTAAGGGCAGGGCTAAAATGTTTAAGGGATTAGCCTGTGGAACTTGAGTCATGTGATCTGACAGATGTTCTAGTCAAGATTTCAGTACTGTTGGCAAGTATTTGCATTTGGTTTGGGCTGAGACTTCTTGGGGAATAATACTTTCAAGTTACTGCCTTCAAGCTTTAAGATATAGACATGTTACTGTAAGGGCAGGTATTGCAATTATCTGTGATAAGATGTGAACACAGAGTTGAGACACAGCTCCTTAGTGTAGCGCATATCTAAGTTACAATGAGGACATTTATATTACTGTATTTAAGACAGAAGAGGTCAGAAAGCCAGCACGGAAAGAGTTTAATGTGTTGGCACAGCTAAGCACAGAATTGTTTGCATGTGTTTTTAGTAGTGAGCTTAATGCTACCATTCTTCTAGGTTTACTGGTAAAGACATAGGTTCATGAGTTGGTAGGCCATTACCAGAAAATGATTACCTTGGTACCCCACTGTACAAACCCTACTGGGCTCACAGACAACAGTTACCTTGATACTGTTTTTAAACAAGAATCCCGGCATGGAGAAACCTTTCTTTTTATCTAGTGGCTCACTGAATATGACAATCTGCTCAAACAGGAAGACCCGCCTTTCTTTGCAACGTGGCAGAAGTCCCGTGTCCTGGTCTGTGACCAGGAATGTGTCCTGCAGCAGGAGTTTACCCTGGGCTACAATTTTACCCTAAAAAACAGAAGCAGAAACAAATTCATTTAATCCATCAGTTATTTTTCTGAACCTCTCCAAGAAATAAAACCTCATTACAAGGGTTTTTTAGCGTTCAGAGTAGTTTTTATGTATGTTCACTGATTGATACATGAGAGAGAGAGAGAGAGAGAGAGAGGCACTCACTCACTCAAAATCCCTTTTAAATCATTTCTATGCAATTGACTAACTTCTTGCAAGAACATATTTCAAAATGATGATGTCATAATGAAAACACTTCCCACACTGGTAGTTCCTGAGGGTCAATTTTACTCATATAAGAGTCAAGCAATGAGAGACACAAGACAAGTCATGTTTTTGAGGTTGATCAAACGAGGTACCAGGCTGGCCTGCTCTTGGGCAGGGCTCGCATTAAGATTCTCCTTTCCCATTTTGCATTAACACAAATAATTAGGAGCAAAACTTTGTGCCACAGACGGTGAGAAATGCATAGCCGTCCCAGATACAATATAAATTCATCTGGAAATGATGTCATAAGGAGAACAGAAACGTATGCACCATTTTAAGAAAGAAAACCAACTTACATCAAATCCTTGCAGGCGGCCAACATTCATCATGTCGTTGCACCGTTTCGGTACTATGCACATGACCTCTACAGCTCTCTGTTAAAGCCAAGGAGAGAAAATAAAAATTTAACTCTCTAGCGGAGGATTTTGTGTGTGATGGCAGGGGCTTTACAATATAGTCCAGTGTATTTAATCAGCAGGACAATTAGAGCTGAAACAGAAGAGTAGTTTCATATAACTCGACTTGTTCACAAGCACTGCACTGGAAGTAAAAGAAGTGTGGAGCACAAGTATTCAAGTCAATAAAGAAAATGCCAAAAGTACCTCTAGTTCTGTTGTGTCAAGGTTAGCTTTTTTAGAGTATTTGAGGAAGTCCTGTAAGGAAAAAGGTAAAATTATCTCAAGTCCAAACTGGCTCCTATTTGTGTGAGAATTACACATTCCAAAAGATGCTCTTAAGAAAATAATACAAATATTCAAAGCCTCTTTCTGACATGAATTAGGTAGGTTTTTAGTGCTAAGTTTCACATCTGATTTCAGATAATTCAAGAACATTTACTGAGTCATCAATCCCCCTTGGTAGAAAGGGTCAAAAATACATTTTGCCAAACACTCAGACAAAAAGTGTTAAAGGGATTATAAAATTAATTAAAGAAAAAAATCAGAGGAAAATCAAACAAAATTTTGCCTTCAGTTACATGGGTGCAAATCCTAAGCCCTTCCACTATACTGAAGAGTTAATGTGGATTTACACTGGTTTAAACAGTATCAGAATTTGGTCCAACCTGTTTACTGGGATTCAGAGAACAATGTGAACCCAAGTTAGGAAACAAACTGAAATACAGTATTAAAAATTCTGGCTTATGTCGAGTACAAAGAGGCCCCTTCACCATTTTCAATTCTACTACCCAAAAAACAAAGCCAAGAGTAATACGATTTTTCAGTTCTTCTTTAGTAAAGGTGGTTACACTGAAAGGGTACCCAGCATCACCTCACCTTGAGTAACAATTGGTATTTCATAATTCTCTGCACTGGTTTTATTAGCAAGTCTGTAAGCTGAAGTCTGTGGCCCAGGCGCTGCTTCAAGTCCTAAAGGTTGTAAAATGAAGAGCGTTAGCTTTAAATTTTACTGGTTTTACTTCGATATAGACCAGTACTTTTACTGTCATGGAGCTAAGGCAGAAGAACAGAAATAAATTTAATCTTGAAGTTGTGCTCCAAATTTTCATTTTCTTGTGATAACCTTAAAAGCCATTCCTGTTTTATTCGTATCATCATTATTCCCAAAGTATTCCAAATTCTGCCTTTTCAAAGCTTTTCTTATAACCCTGGGGCCCAGTTCTTCAGTCTTTACTTTGGATCCAAACCTGCAAAAGCTTATGCACATAAATTCAATGGTAATGCTCACATGCTTCAAGTATTTGCAGGACTGAGACCTTAAGATGATCTCATGGGGAGAGCCAGTATGATGCTATGGGCAGAGAGGCTGTGACAATGTGGGAAGGAAGCTGCTGGCAGAGCATTCACACAAGTTCCTTTGCGCCTTCTATGTCACAGGTAGGCAAACTACAGCCTGTGGCTGGATCCGGCCGGCGAACTGCACCACGCAGCTCGGCCCCGCTCTGGCGGGGGTACTGGGTCAGGGTTGCACCATGCGGCTCAGACCCACTCCAGCCGGGGCGCTGGGTCGGGGGCCGCAGCATGTGGCTCCCGGAAGCTGCAGCATGGCCCCACTCAGGCTCCTATGCAATCTAATGTGAGCTGCAGGGGTGGTGCCTGTGGATTGGGCAGTGTGCAGAGCTGCTTGCCTGCGCCTCCACATAGGAGCTGGAGAAGGGACATGCCACTGCTTCCGGGAGCCGCTTGAGGTAAGCGCCACTCAGAGCCTGCACCACCTGAGCCTCTCCCCATGCCCCAGCCCTGATTCTCCTCCCGCTCTCCAAACCCTTCGATCCCAGCCCAGAGCCCCCTCCTGCACCCCAAACCTCTCATCCCCAGCCCCACCCCAGAGCCCGCACTCCCAGCCGGAACCTGCACCCCTTCCCGCACCGCTGCCCCAGCTCTGATCCTCCTTCCGCTCTCCGAACCCTTAGATCCCAGCCCAGAGCACCCTCCTACACCCCAAACTCCTCATCCCCAACCCCACCCCAGAACCAACACCCCAACCCCAATTTTGTGAGCATTCATTGCCCATCATACAATTTCTATTTCCCAATATGGCCCTTGGGCCAAAAAGTTTGCCCACCCCTGTCCTATGTGCTGCAGAAAGGATTTCTATCCCAGGCCACATAATCCCGTGTTGGTGGCCACAAAGGAATAAACAAGGGATGAGACTTCAAAACCACCTCTCCACAGATCCAATGTCATCAATATCTGTGCAATTACTGCAACTGCTATTCCAACCCACTGTCTGGAATAGCAACCCTCAAAAGGGACCAGCAGCCCTCAAGGGGACCAGCAACCTCAAACAACTCCCACAACCTGGCAATGAAAGGCGGATTTTACTTCCTCAACAGCTCATTCCACCCAGCTAGAGCTCAAATACTCCTGTGGGGTGGAATGGGTTTTATTCTTAGTTTATTCATAAAACATTCCCACAGACTTCAACAGTGTTTTTGTCAGAATCACGAGTACAGAATCAGTGTCTCAAGTAGGTTTTATCCCTAACTATGAAATGAACAGAAATTACCTTCATAGTTCATAATATCTGCTTTTTAGTTTACTTATTTTTGCTACTGTCAACTTTTCTGCCTTTATTTAAGGCCCTCAGGGTTGATCTGCAGAACTGGCAGGAGATCTGAACATAGAATACTATGACAAACTTGTGAGGCAAAACATTAAGCTAAAGGTTTTGTCTTAACACCTCATGTTTTGTCTACAGCATCTGAGTTTCTGAGGAGTCTCAAAAGTACTGTATAGCGAAATCAAATATTGCCATTTGCATCCACATTGTAATCCATCTCTCTGTTTGCATTACTGTTTAATAATAAGTATAATACATTAACAACACCTCCCTTGGCCTACCAAGAGTGAAGCTCGTTCATTTGGTATCACTGAATTTATCTCAAATTTGAATACCAGCAGCCCCCTTCTGAAGGTGGTGGTGCTAATCTATCTCTTAAAGAGCAACAATACTCAAGAGCAAAGAAGAACGCTCATAATTTGGAATAAAACCCAACTTCCACCCTGAAAATCTATGTTACTCTCTGAGACTTACCTCAAAAAATGTATCAATGTACTCTGAGACAATGTGCTCAGACTTTGGTTTGTTTTGGCAGTAAACTATGTACATGTGCAACCTTCTCTCCTAGGAAGAATAAACAGAGACACAAAGATAATGTACTACAGTCAGAAAAAAAGTGACAGGCTGAAATGGAGTATAATAAAAAAGCACATATATCTAAATGTATACTTCTATGTTAAAAGGATCATTCTGCCTTCTGGTAGAATAAATTCTGTATCAAGAGCAAATAAGCAGGTATACTTCAAACATAACAAATTAGCCAGAAAAGAAAAACCCTCAAATAGTTTGAAGTATCTGTCTAAGAGTTACAATTACTTGAAAACTGGATACCTCTGACCCAAAAATGTAACTGTACATGCAGAAGTTATAGATCTGAGCATGGCACTACACAAACACACCTGACATTGGGACACAGAGAATGATAAAATAATGGAAAAACAGACAACTGGGTTGTATATAATATTTTGAATTTCAAAGTATTTCACAAAATTAGCATTTGAGATATTGTTTATCATAATGACTTCTAAGGTGCTGATTACCGTGGTATCCAAGCATAGTGCACTATTTTAATTTCCATTTTACGGCTAGGCGGGAAGGAAAAAACAGTGAGTGACCTGTCTAATGCTGCAGAGGAAAGCTTCAGAATTAAAATTCCTGGCTCTTAAACTTGTACCTTTGTCTTCCAAGGTAAGTGGTAAAAGGAGACGTATGATGTTAGACTGGATAGAGAGCTAGAAAACCAATCCTGCATAGGTCACTCAGTTCTTCCAGTGCCAAACAGATCTTTTCCATCTAGAGTTTTTATTACTCTGTAAGTATAGCATTAGGCTTTGAGAGGATATTTTTTTCATATCTGGTCATATGAAACTACGGCCTCCTAAAAGAGGCGCTGAGATTGAGTTGAGAGACAGGTACCATGTTAACCATTTTCTTCACAAGGCATTGCAAACAAAAATTAGACTCCCTGTTCACCTAATTCTCTGTCTCTGCCTCTTACCCTGTGTTATTTTATTCTACTGACTTTTCACCTGTGCTGCTCCACAGATAAATCCTTTATATAATAAGGTCAGTCACTAGTAATACCAGCAATTGGCACTACCTGCTTGAAAGAGGATGTTTGTACTTACATGCTTAACAAAGAGGGATCCCAGTTTTTCTGGATCTTCAAGGCACTTCTCCAATTCTCCTAAAAAGAAGCTGAACAAAGAAGAAATAATTTAGCTTGTACCACATTATCTGGCAACAGGTAATGTTAAAAGAAAGTGGTGATTGCATTCTTTATATCCACACTCTCTTCACTGCTGGGATCCTTGATTAGTGAGTGTCCTATCTGCAATTGAAGCCTATATAAAGAATATATTGCAGGGCTTCAAAGCAAGCAGCATTTTAAAGTAAAGAACAAAAAGAAGCAACATAGTGACTCATGATTGCAATCCTTTTGTTTGCTATGGGGATTCAAATTTCTCTTCTACTCATTCTGATTCCTTGATGTGCTCATAACTACATTACCACTGAAATTTGAGAACAAAAACTGTTTTTGATCCATTCGCAGCATAGCCTCTCACTGTCAGAAGAATAGGTAAGTACCGCGCATGTTACTGCGTAAGACACAGGATTTTTTCTTTTCCTTAATGCTTTCTTAATAGGATCAACTAAATAGTCACATTAAATGTTATCTATACAATACAGATCAGTCCAAATGCTTGATGTGTTTACATATTTATTTTGAATAGTCTCCATACAAATAACTATAGGAATCGTCTCAACTTAGAAATTAATTTTAACTGTAAAAGTGTAGGACGAGCTGCTCTTAATTTCTTGTTACTTGCTTTTATAATCTTTGAAACACTTTTATTGCCAAAGGTTTTTGCCCTGTGTGCACTCAGTATGTTACAAAATTATTTTCTACCAGTAACAGATAATTCTTAAATAAAAAACATACATACTCTCTGTGCCAGTCGTAAATCTGGTGAATGTTGCCGAATACAATCTTGTCTTTCCCCTTCATGTCATCAGGTACACCATCTTCTTTCATAAGTGCCATGTAACCCTGAAACAATCCAGGACAATTCTTTGTGAAATGTCCAGGTTTAAACGGTGGGTTTCTTTCTCTCTTTCTTTTTCTGTCTCTCGCTTTAAGGAGCTTAAGAATTTTTAAACTGCAAGCTCCTATTTAAGCCACTAAATCAAAAGGATGTAAGAATCCAATATTACATGTAGCAGTGTATTTAGCTGTTAAATTAACGATTTTATTGAAATAAGATTTGTCTCAACTATGTTTAAATTTAGCCAGTACTTTTAATTTAATTTTTCAGTTTATTTTCACTTCCCACAAGTACATGAAATCAAAATGTAATCAGACTGGAAAGTTTCACATTTCCCAGTTCTAAAAAACATTTCTTTTCACATTTTTCTTGGTAAGCCTTCTGTTTACAGAGACCACACTGTGGTCCCAAATGACTTTATGATGTCCCATCTGAAACACTAAGGCTTCTTTTTTTTTGGCCTCATAGCTTCCCAGCCCTATGACTGTGTACAATTATTGAAAAGGGATCAATTTCTCCACCTATTTTATTGTAATTTTTTTTACATTATCTTCAGAACAAAACAATGGCCATACTGGGTCAGACCAAAGGTCCATCCAGCCCAGTATCCTGTCTACTGACAGTGGCCAATGCCAGGTGCCCCAGAGGGAGTGAACCTAACAGGTAATGGATCAAGTGATCTCTCTCCTGCCATCCATCTCCACCCTCTGACAAACACCATTCCTTACCTGTCCTGGCTAATAGCCATTGATGGACTTAACCTCTATGAATTTATCTAGTTCTCTTTTAAACCCTCTTATAGTCCTAGCCTTCACAACCTCCTCAGGCAAGGAGTTCCACAGGTTGACTGTGCGGTGAGTGAAGAACTTCCTTTTATTTGTGTTAAACCTGCTGCCCATTAATTTAATTTGGTGGCCCCTAGTTCTTATATTATGGGAACAAGTAAATAACTTTTCCTTATTCACTTTCTCCACACCACTCATGATTTTATATACCTACCATATCCCTCCTTAGTCTCCTATTTTCCAAGCTGAAAAGTCCTAGCCTCTTTAATCTCTTCTCATATGGGACCCATTCCAAACCCCTAATCATTTTAGTTGCCCTTCTCTGAACCGTTTTTAATGCCAGTATATCTTTTTTTGAGATGAGGAGACCACATCTGTACGCAGTATTCAAGATGTGGGCGTACCATGGATTTATATAAGGGCAATAAGATATTCTCCATCTTATTCTTTATCCCTTTTTTAATGATTCCTAACATCCCGTTTGCTTTTTTGACTGCCGCTGCACACTGAGTGGATGTCTTCAGAGAACTATCCATGATGACTACAAGGTCTCTTTCCTGATTAGTTTTAGCTAAATTAGCCCCCATCATATTGTATGTATAGTTGGGGTTATTTTTTCCAGCGTGCATTACTTTACATTTATCCACATTAAATTTCATTTGCCATTTTGTTGCCCAGTCACTTAGTTTTGTGAGATCTTTTTGAAGTTCTTCACAGTCTGCTTTGGTCTTAACTATCTTGAGCGGTTCAGTATCATCTGCAAACTTTGCCACCTCACTGTTTACCCCTTTCTCCAGAACATTTATGAATAAGTTGAATAGGATTGGTCCTAGAACTGACCCTTGGGGAACACCACTAGTTACCCCTCTCCATTCTGAAAATTTACCATTTATTCCTACCCTTTGTTCCCCATCTTTTAACCAGTTCTTAATCCATGAAATGATCTTCCCTCTTATCCTATGACAATCTTTCACAAAGCATCTTTCAAAGCATAAAGATGCATAAAATGAAAGAAATACAGGATTATCTGGATGGTACCCCAATAAGAATTTGACAAATTGTCTCTCTTCAATGTCTGTAATAAATCCACAGTAAGAAGAATTTTTAAAAAATCTGGAACCTTAACTTGTAATAGAGTTTCCTTCTTACTAGTTCCCAGTTAAGCACAGTAAAAAGAGTATTTGTCAACCACTAAACTTGGAATACTTAAGATCTTGTACATTAGCATTAACCTTTAAGCATAGCATGCACATAAAGTAATACTTTGATCCCACACACTGAATAAATACTAAGCCTGTATAACTGTTTGTTTAGTACATTTAAGGCCCGGAGTATGTGATATTTATTCAATACTCTGGGCTGGGCTGCTGCCTCACCTAGGAGTTGGCCTTTAATCTAGTTAACAGACCTGTTAATCAGCTCCTCTCAGGAACATGTCTAAACTTGGGAAAAAGATAGTTTTCTGGAACATACTTGGAAATAGCTAAATGAGGAAATCAGCAGATCTAAGCAATTTACAAAGCAGGTCAGTATCATAATCGGCATTCTGCAGATGGGAAACAGACGCAAAAAGGTAAAGAGACTTGCCTAATGTCACCCAGTAGAGAAGTACCAGAGCCAGGTGTAGAAGCCAAGTCTCCTGAGTCTCAGTCCAGTGGTCTATCCACTAGACCACACTGCATCAACTAATTAAACTGTGCCTATTGTTTCAGATGTTATTAGGTGTCACTAATTAAAACATAAATGACAAAGAACTAATTTTCTTATAAGGGGGAAAAAGGATGTATGAAGTAGTGTGAAGGAGAGACACGGAATTCTATATCAAATCCTGTTTTTTCTTAAATTTCTATAGAAAAACCCACACCTAAAGTCGACTCGTTCTTTTTCTTCTAACAGAACAGTGTGCGAGCCACATAGATGACTGGCAATGGGATTAATAAAAGAAATTTAGAAAGGATGAACTAACATACCTCAACTACATAACCCAGATCTCGGACGTAATCTCGCTCCGTCTCCACTAATTCCTGTAAGACATAGCTACAAGGAGGGGGAAAAGGTGGAAAAAAAACATTCAGGGAGAAAAATGTATTGATGTGGATAAAAATTCTTAAAGAGGATTAAGAATGGGCATACAACATTTTACAAGTTTGCAGTTATCACATTTAGTAAGGTAGAGTTTACATCTGACTTTCTGAATCTGGATGCTTCACTCTCTTCAGGGCATTCTTACTTCTTGTGTTTACTAAACTAGAGTTGCAGCAGCCAGGACTTTTGCTGCATGGGTCAGGACAATTAAAACATTAATTAAAAAGAATTCCAATTTTTGACTCACAAGAAACAGCAAGAGATTCATAAGCAAACGAACTGAAGATGTCTTTATTATTTTAACACCGACATACATACGGTTAATCTTCAATACCAGCTGAAATGTCAACGAATATTTCTGGATCTTCCCAACTATCATTTCAGTTCAAGGTAGAGAAAGACGGTTTCAGGAAAAAGCAACGATTTATGGTTTTTGGAACCTAAAAATACCCTTGAGAATAGTTAAAAGCCAGCATCCTCTTCCATGAAGGCTGAGACTGACATGTTTGACAGGACTTTTGGGTGAACTTAGTACTGGAAATAATATGCCTGAGAATTCTCTTTGAACAACAGCTGGTTTTCAAGGAAGAACCAAATCATCCATTTGATGCCTAACATGCAAGCTGGAAGGGAAAAAGAACTACTTCTTCTGTTAAATTAAAATAGACTGTTTTGAAAGGATGCAAAGGACTTTATAAATGTTACCTGATTGAGAACAGAGGGGAAATATAAATTTGTAAGCCAGTCTTACTGTCGTCTTTTTAAAGAGCTGGATTTCCTTTCTTCCATCTCATCTATGGGTGACGAGGAAGAGAGAAGGGAGTTGTCCGAAGGGTTGAAAGATGGACTGCTGCTGTCACCTTGATCTACCAACAGTGAACTTGGACGATCTTCCAGTGCCTAAGAGTGTATTCATAAATTGTTGCAATATTTATTCATCTTGCCTTCTATTCATGCTGTCTTGAAATGTACAAAATGAATACACATTTACAGTTGTTAAAAAATATGGAACCTCTGTTTTGTACTCAAATATTTACATTACCTTAGTGAGTCCAAAAAAAATAAGATGACACTCTAGCGTTGCCATTAAAAAGTCAAAATTTGTCACACTGTTACCACACTTTTATTCTACCTACAGGGAAAATCTGTGGTAACTGTTGGTAAATGCTGAATTTTTAACAGCAATTACTATAATGAAGTTTAGAACAATTTAAATCCTCACCATTGCATTTAAATGACAAGGGCAGAAAAAATTAAAGGGGACTCACAAAAACCAACAACCCCTCTGAAGAGATGACCTCTCCCTCTTCTTCTTTATAAGGTATAAGTAGAAGTCCAGGAATAATTTTTCTTCAGCTTGTTTGTTTTCTTTCTTTCCTTTTTTTAAACACACACTAAGCTTTTCAGGGCAGGAACTCTGTTTTACTCTGTTTGTCAGAGGTGAAAGTAGGCTGGTACCAGCTATTAAGAGATTAATATTACTTTCACCCCTGCTATTTGTACAGCATCTAGTACTATGGGCCTAAACCCAGGTTATGGCTCTAGATGCTAACAAAATTCTCACTACATTAAAAAATTGTCCAATCTGGAAGACTGATGACCTACCAACTTGTGAAAATTATGACATCACCCGAGATAACAGAATGTAAACTAAGAGGGAAGGAATTTTGAGACCGACTGTTTATAGCAGTTTTTGATTGCTTTAGTCAATGGCTACATTTTGGAGAAAGAAAGAAGTTGTTAAATATAGAACAAAATCCCCCCCTTCAATAAAATATAAGAGCTAGAAATACATATTGAGACCCCTACAATCCCCCTTCCCCACACAGGGTAAGAATAACCCTTCCCATCAACCTTTAAGGTCTTCTATATGTTTCAAAGCAGACAAAAAAAATTGCACAAGACCAATTTTTAAAAAAATTTGCAGGTCACCTTTAATCCTTTGGTTTCATAAAACAGTCTTTTCTCCACACCTGCACTACACACAATAGTAACTGTCATTTATACTCTTCAGAATGAACTCTCAAAACCAGGGGCAAAATTCTGTGTTGAAAGAGGGTGCAGTTCCATTGCCCTTGGAAGTTAGACAGCAAGCAGAATTTTATACGGTTTTGGAAAAGAAGGGGTGTTGAAGAGATTGTGTGAAGGAGTGTTCTAGAAAGTATTTATTAAGCCAGTTTAACTCCAGCCCACAGGGTCAGGTCTTGCTGCAGCTATTGATCATGTTTTCCCGCAGCATTACAGTAAGATGCAGCTGAGCCACACCCTCCTGAGTCAAATGCACTATTCAAGACTTTGAAATCAATAAAAACCCAGTAGGATTTGACCTCATAGACAGACGGCCCAAAAACTAGGAAAAACTGATCTGTGTTGGTGAATTATCTGATGGGAGAATGATATCACCACTTGAGACTACACAGAGCAATCATTAAAACTGTTAGTGGTGCCCAGCAAGCGTTGCTCATCACAGACAGTTTTATTTATTAAAACCTGATTTAGTCTTCCAGAGGGTCACATTTAAAAAAATACATCCTCTACCTTTCCTGGGGAGGAGGGATAGCTCAGTGGTTTGAGCGTTGGCCTGCTAAACCCAGAGTTGTGAGTTCAATCCTTGAGGGGGCCATTTGGGATCTGGGGCAAAAACTGGGGATTGGTCCTGCTTTGAGCAGGGGGTTGGACTAGATGACCTCCTGAGGTCTCTTCCAACCCTGGTGTTCTATGATTGTAAGGAAAAACTAAACCTCAAAGATATTATGAATCCATACACAAGCTAGCAAAGAATTACTATATATAATGAAGTCAGGACTGTCCTCAGCAAGAGGAAAATATATAAAGGAAATGTAATGTGCCTGGTTCTGCATCTTAAAGGTATTCAAATAAAGAAGAGTTTGGAAATAGTCTGTGTGTCACCTGAAAATATGAGATGAAAGTACTCTGCTGCAAACCAAGCTCTACATTACTTTAACACTGACCTCTGAGTATGCTTTAACAAAGTATTAAATACTTTCTCTTCAAATAGCAATAAAACTCTCATATTTTTGAAGTATTTTACTTGAGCAAACAAACTAGTGTGAGGTAATGAAAGAGCGTCTTAAATAGAAGCTTTACAGTTAACTCTCTGCTTGGTTTGTTTCATTCACTTGTCCCTGGACAAGACTTATACTGTGAAATCCTTGGGGCAGGGACTCTAAAATGTAAGTTTATATACAGGGTATTGCACAATGGAACTTCAATCCTTGATTGTGCTGCCACATGCTACTGCAATACAAATAAATTTAAGTATATATCACATTGACTAGTAATCTTTTCTCTCTGAATATATGTATATTCCATATATGCTCGTACATTCATGAATACATGCCACTTTGCATGCGCAAAATTTTGAGACTGCTTTTGAAAATGGATGATGCTAAATGTTGGAATTCATAGGGAAGTGTGTTGGAACTTTTCATACAGCGGGGCAGTCTGGAGTTGCCTTAGCTTCTGAATCATGTTTATCTTCCAAACAGTCTCACCATTTTACTTTTGACGAGTTCCTCAATTGCGCTGACTAGTTCTGCTGCACTGGGTGTCTCAGAGCTGGTGGGGCGTACCAATAATCGAGAAGATGTCTGTGCAGTGACAAAAAAGGAAAAATATCATGTTTACTTTCGTTTGTCACAGGCTGTCAAGATTCCTCTTTCAAGTATCTTTTCAGGTCAAGCTACCCAGCAAAGATTTCCCTTTAGTTTAAGAATACGTTTCCTTATAATTTATGCAACTGGAATCTAAAATTTTTAAATAAACCTTGATACACCTTGAGAACTGTCCATGCACAGGTTTAATCCATTTCAATTAGTCGGATGTAACTTCATAATTATGTTTCGCACATTATAGATCTGGGAAATATCCTTGGGAAACTTTCAACTACTATAAAGTCTATCAGGACAGCCATACAGATTGCAGGGACTGACCTGATTGATAGTGAACAATTTAAGTATTTTTTCAACTATGTATATAATTAAGAAGCAACTGTAAAAATAAATTACAACACACAAACCTTGAAACAGGATTAAAAAAATAAACCAAGAACATTTACATTTCTAAAAGGAGCTGGGGTATATTTCCCAGATTGAATAGGGGAAATCAAGCTCACCATTCTGTGTGTCATCCATTTTTCCCAAAGGTAAGTGCAGAGTATAGAAGATCTCTGGCCTCACAAGCTATAAGATGCCAGTTTATAGCTATAACTGAGGGTAAAAGGTATTCACAGTAAAGGATTCTGGGAGAGGGCCATTAAATTCAGCTTCCGTAATTAGCAAACACACAGCTGGTTTGCAGATTACATGTATCATTAAATAACTGGAAAGAGGAACAGGGTACAATATGAACCTTACTTCATATTAAGGAAAGGGCAGACATACATCATGCAACACAGGTTAAACTGTTCTGCAAGTGTTTCAAACATGTTGGACAAACAAAGAAATTACATTCATTATGATTTTAAACAGAATGCTCTTGACTGTGGTTTTCAACCCCATTACTGAAAACAAGGACTGCAAAGATATGGGTGTGCTTTTGTTTGCCTCACTGAGAAAGGAACATGGGGTAGGGTAAACGAGGGAATCACAAATAACTTTAAATGGAAAGGTAAGGGAATTGAGCCAAAGCAGAGACAGAACACAAATCAACATAATGCTACAGTCAAAATTTACAAAAAGAGAAAAACAAAAAACAAAAATAATTAGTTTTACAATATAACAACTGTATTGGAACATTAATATTGTTTATCCAAAAATAAATGCAAAAAACTCATAAGCTGCTATTCAATGCAATAAATGAATTGTGCAATGATTCTCCAAACAGAAGCGTGTGTACTGTACAAGAAATGCTAATGAAAAAAAAAATGAGTCTGTTATTTAGTGATATTAGAGAAATCAATATGGCCTCATACCTGGTGCTCGCATATACCTCCAAAACTGAGCAAGCCCACATGCAATGGGACTTTGAGGCAGATGTTGCCAGATGTCACAATCCCAACTCCCAAATGCTACTAAAAACAACTTTACAAAAAGTATGTCCTGAACATGCATCCAAGACAAAGTTTAAATCTGGATGTAGATCAGAATCCAAACTCCATGAAGTTGGCAGTGTTTGAGTACAAGGTTCGGTCTATTAGAGACAGACAGAAACACTATGGGAGCATGTTTCTGTCCTCCACGGGATTCATATTAAAACAAGGTAAATCCTTGTAAATCCAAGGTAAGGTCCTGCTTACACCAGTGTTGAAAATGCATGAGGCAGATCATCGTTCAAACATGTTTTTTTGCAAGCAGGATGATAATCTGGCAAGTGAGGGCAAAACCTATCTTTTGGTGCGTTACACTACACTGTGCTAAAGATCCAACCTACACTGAAAATGCAAAGTGAATGGAGACCAAGTTATAACATGGCTTCCTCTGATATAATTGCATTTGTAATGCAGATGGACCTATGCAATAAGGGCAATGTTAGTATGTGTTATTCGTATCACAGTTACTGAATATACTGGTTAAGAAATCATGTTAGCAGCTTGCTAGCAAGAGTTTGTAAACATGATTCTCACCAACACTATTGCAATTCTAGCAAACAAAGGGTCAGACAATTTTCTAATTAGCAGGAAAAAAAACCCCAACAATTGTTTTTAAAGAGTAAAAAGATTTGAAGAATATAATTCTTTTTTTAATTTGGTCTCAGAAGTATTTCCCAGTATGTTCATCCATCATTTCCTATATTGCGACGGTTTCCAATTTAGAAAAAAAGCAGGAAACTGGTGCATGCAGTGCACGGAAAAAACCCATTGCAATCCAGAAAGTGTCTACTTCAGTTATGATTGAGATGCCCAGGAGAAAACAACAAGAGTGAAGGAGAGAAAGAAAATTTGTTGAAAAAGAATCTGGTCTACTAAGAAAGACGAATAACCGCCAACACAACTCACTAACAATGAGATCATACCATATATTTCACCACTTAAGCATTTTAAATAGAACAATGGGGACAAAATGATATTAGAAGTGAGGTCCATGCTGCAGAAGTCAACAGAGTTTCCATTTTAAAATCCTCTATTTTCAGGCTTTGTGACTGCCCCATAAAAATGTGATTCATTTTGAAAACTGAAATAAAACATCTCAAAACCTGAGAATGTTGTGAGATTTTTTTTTAAACCAACAAAATATGAAAACACGATTAATTTGGCAGATTGATGATCTCCATCCAAAACTTATCAGTTAATGGTTTCAGATACAGTTTTGCACTCTCAATTTAAACTTGGCTATGCTTGTTAAACTGAACAGTTTCAGGCAGCAAGTCACTAATGTGGACCAAGGCTTTACAGCACTTGAGGAAGCTACGGTGTGCTCACAATGGACATGCGACTTTATGTCGACATGAAAAACCATCTTCCTGTGCAAATGGAAAATATTTGTGACAAAAACTCCAGGTCTGAGGATAAACAGAATTGTTTTGTGAATTACCTACAGGACAAAAAGATTTCAGTCAGAAAGTTAACTGCTCCCACAACAGCTCTTAACTAGTGGAAAGGGGGAAGACTACCTTTGCTATAAGGTCCTTTTTTAAACAATGATGTAAGGTTCCTGTAATTGTGTACTCAATTGTACTCATATAATTACATATGTCCCAGATATTTTCTCCACAGCAAATCCCTTTAAGACACTCTAAAAGTTATCAGTCTATCTCAGCATGTGAGATTCTTCCCTATTTCCCTTTTTACCTTGTCATCCTGGGAGTCTGGCTGGAGTAGACTGTGTTGCTGAATTGCCATTGGAGGGGGGAGTGGTACAGCATCTGCTCCTTCTTCACCTTCTTCCTCTCCACAGCTCTGCATGCCAGAAGAGGAGGATTTGGAGAGAGTGCCGCTGCTCAGCCCCTCATTCCGCCCTCTCTGCAATGAAGATCAAGACATTCATAAGATGCATAAAGCAGAGTTAGTGGAAGCTGTCTCACAGATGCCAGACTACCTCTGAAGGCTCATCTCCAGCAAGCCTAGGGATAGCTAAACAGATCAACATCTCAAGAGATAGACACAGTTGCCAAAAATCTAACTACCTTAAAAGAGACGCAGTTTATGACTTGTTCAACAGGTAAGGCAACTGGGCTGATGCACTGAGTACAAGTGACTTGCAGAACTTCAGCCCGAGTTTTACTGTAGAAAAAGTTATAAACCGAGGCTTGGGAGTTGACTGCTGAGTTCCATCAGCGACTTTGATTCTGCTCAGTTTACCTCTGTAAAATGGGTGCAACATATGTAACTACAGACTTGGCATCTGTAGAGTACTCATGTCCTCAAACTGAAAGGTGCGACATGAGTACAAAACAGTATTAAAATATAGGATATTTTAACAAAATCCTAAATTTCATCACTAGTTCGCCTTTAAACAGTGAATACAGACCACATACTTTGTTTTTAATGTTTTCTGGGTAGAAACCATCCAGTCAGCTACATGAGGAACAGGACCTCAATCCTTGGTCTGTGACAAAAATAGTTTACAGGATATTGCTATTGCCTTCACAGTAACGAGGATTGACTTGTACTGCCTTCTCTCCTCCTCAGGGCATTGATAGGAAGGGCTGGCGCTCTTCCCCACACTCAGGAACGTAGGAGTGTGGCTACTTCTGAGAAAATGGCGACAACTGCCTTGGCAGAAGGGTCTCTTTTTACCTTATAGCACCTGAGGGCGGAGAACAACACTTTTCCCAAACCCACAGCTCCTACACCATCCTGGTGCCATGCCTCTAGTCCATTCCCTTTCAACTTTTACTTGGATCACCGATGCTCCAAGTTGAAAATGAAATATGCCAGTAGCAAAAGAAAAATAAGACAAAAAGCCACTAAAATAATAACACTGGGCCACTTAGTTAGAAATCAGACTTCATTACTTATAATCTATAGGAAAACCATCAGAACTGATGGTCCGATTCAGGTCAAAGAAAAGGTGAACTAAAATACATTGTGAGTAGAACCCTTGGATGCTCTGTTATGCCACTAGATTCAATGTGAGCTGTGCACACATAAGTGAAAGCATAATCAGGCCCAGTCTGTATCTTTATCAACTGGATATGGGTCCTAATCTCATACCAGAACTATGAATGGCGGGGAAGAAAAAGGCTTTTGACAAACATCTGTGACACGAACTCCATGATACAACCTCCCCATTCCCTTTGCTTTAATGAAAGCTTGTGAGGGTATTACGTAACTGATTGGAACCACCTTTTGGTTCGAGAAGTCAGCTATTTCCCAGGACACTGCACTAATGAGACGCACATTACTTCTAAAGGCAGGAACGCAAGATTTGTTGGCTTTAAAGTGGTTAATAACCCTTCCCTATACATCCTCCTGGTCCTTTGGGAAGGGAGAAAAGGGAAGCATGAAATAGCCTATCATCAGAACATTGCTCAGATGTTACTCAGTATGTGTCAAAAAGTCATTTTTTTCTGATTGGGGGTGGGGTGGGAGATGAGGTTAAAAAGTAATTTCCCCCATCCTCTTTTCTGTTCTTCAACTAGAGTGCTCTCCCCACACGACTCTGCTAACATTCTTAACACTGAACTGCATAAACCCTTGTATTCCAATACAGGGCTTGTTCTTGAGCAGAGAATGACAGTCAAGGCATGCATGGGACTAATGGCTGCATAAAACTGAAACACACCCACAAGAGACCTGGATGAGATGACTCTGTTTTACTTGACCAAATCAAATTTGTACAAGAAGCAACAGATGCAAAATAAGCTGTTGTGCTATCCTGCAGTGCCCCCCAGCATCCAAAACCCAAGCACTTGAATCATGTCCAACATTTACAAACCATAAGAAAGTTGCCTGAACACTAACCTCTTCAATGGTTTCATCCTGTGGCGTAGCAGCACTGTCATCAGAGTCCTTCTGAGAGCCAGCATCCGCACTTTTGCGGACCTCTCTACTCTTCTTATGCTTATGGGCCAATTTCTTGACATGCCCATCTGCCTTCCCACTGCTAAGGCGCCTCACTGGACTGGTAAGCCATTTCCTCAGGGTGTTGCCAGGGCGTTTGGGGCCTGGGGAGCTCTGTGCACCAATCATATGGGGCTGAAGTGATGTTACGGAGGCAGGAGGACTGGCATCGTTACTGGAGACTGAAAGAGAGTCTGAGGAAAGAAGGTGAACATCTTTTAGAGGGAAAATATTGACAACTGAGCAATTTAAAATCAAG
The DNA here is from genome assembly GCF_965140235.1 of Caretta caretta. Taxonomy (NCBI): domain Eukaryota; kingdom Metazoa; phylum Chordata; order Testudines; family Cheloniidae; genus Caretta; species Caretta caretta. Next base: position 137,307,239 of record NC_134207.1, read on the forward strand.
AGAAAGAACCTTAAGTAGATTTTAAGAACTGATGGTAAAATATGAAATATAAATGAAAAAATGTACCAAAAGAATCTTCATTTATATTTGCATTACAGTAGGAGGCAACTCTAATTGTACATTTCATGTGACAGATTTGCTAAGAGAGAAAGACTAGAAACGCAGCACAAACTAAATATTTACATTGATAATGTGGCATTAGCCACAGTGGAACAAATTACTAGATTTATCAAGTCTAGTTTAATGCCTTTCACAATGGCTAATGCCACCTGATGACTATGAGGGAAGCTTAAAAACTCCACTACAAACCAGGGCCAGAGTTTTCTCAAATAAGCTGTGATTTTGGACGCTCAACTCGAGACATCTTAAAAGGACCCATTTTTCAGGAAGTGATGAGCACAGGCTCTCTGAATGCAAGACCCCTTCAAAATGTCTTAACTTGAGGACCAAAATCATTACATCAATTAAGAATATCTTGGCCCACGACATTATAAATGACCACTCATAGGCTGGCAAACATTTACAAGACACTGTCCTCCATAACAGTCATGTCCTTTGCCTTTTGCTGATTACCATTTACACATATACACGGACCAAAAATTGCTGTGTTCTAATTTTACATATTTTGTAAAGTGCACAAATTCAGGAAAGTATTAAAAAAAAAAAGTAAAAGGAAGTTGTCTTAAAATGTGTTACTTTTTTAACTCAGCTACAATACTTATATATACGTACGCACAAGCATCCAGTGTGCACAATCACCACAAATGTTCGGTTTAGTTTTGTGACAAACTGATTTATTTATTTATTTATTTAGGAGGGTGACGGTAGGTTTGGAGGAGAAAGGGAAGACGACTTCAGATAAACTCCAGTTAAATATTTGTTTCTTTTGCTTTAATCTGACAGTTTTAAAAAGGAAACAGCATGAGTAGTTCCATTTAAAAGAAAATATGCCCTTGGTCAAACCCCAAGATGAGCAATGTTTGTTTCTTTGCTTGAGAATGCCTAAGGTTCTGCAATCAAACAAAGGATAATTCTCCCTCCGCCCAATCTAGTAATTACGGATACAGAAGATCAATAGTTTCCAGTGAGGTTCATGTCACTTGGACTTGACAGTACCTCTACTGTAAACACACACTGGCTTATGAATTGCTAGTACTGCTAGTCTGTGCTTTTTCCCTAGCCAAAGTATGTATTCATACAATTTTTGTTTTTTAAATTTGAAGGCTTCTCTTACAAACACAATTATTAGTGTATTAACAAGACCCCATTAAACTGTTCTCGTTTTTTTTCTTATTTTGCTAGTTTTTTGGAGTTATCACTGCAGGTTTACGTTTAAAAGCCAGGTTTGTGAAATGACCTTTAGCTGGATGGCTTTAGTGCTGGGAGTTAAACACCCTCTCTGCATTCCTTCTCCAAGGTTGGTATTTATACTCAGATCCCTCCTACACAGCTTAGGTGCAAGGGGATTCTTTCACCAAAAATGGTGGGGAACAAATAAAGCGATTTAGAACAATGTTCAATTTAGAACAACGGTAGGCACAGCCTGGGTAAGTTTATCTTTCTTGCAGAGGAGCAGCTCTGCAAAACGGAACCCATTGGGCTGCTTAGCTATTGCAGAATACTAAGTGCAAACTATTCATTAAGAGCCATATCTGATGTGGAGGAAGAGTTAAAGGATCCAGAAAGAATGCAAAAATACTGCTTTAGGTTATTCGTAAGTGTGGCTTGAGCCTCCCCAGAGATGCCCATCTCACAGACTAAAGACGCTGGGGGAGCGTGTGCTGCCTTTCTATTAATCTCTCTTTGGCATAAGGCTTATTTTCTAGCCTCCAGCCCATCTCAATATTTTCCTGGATATTTGCTAATACATCCTTGGGCACACAATCTTCTCTGTAGCAACAGACATGTAACCACTGGGATATTTTAACTTTGGGTATGCAATTCACTAGAACAGTGTATGTTATTTGTTTGTGCATACGCACCCTCATATCACAAAGTACTCATTCGTAACTCTTACAGATGTTCACTCACATTTCCACTTATTAGAGGTTTAATGTAATTGTTTGTATTGGTTCATACTGATCTTACTCTCAGTGAGGAAGCCTCAGAGTTGACTCCACAGAGTACATGTATGCCATTTCAAGGGCCGAACACACGAGGTTGCTTCCCAATAACAATTCATTGTCTCACTCTAAAAGGATCCCAGCTGCTGCTGACCAGGGACCAGATTCTGCAGTCCTTATTCAAGCATGCAGTCTCCCACTAAAGTTAAAAGGAACAGAATCTGTCTAATGATTATAGAATTAGGGCGCAACTATACAAACATTTCCTCAGCTGCTCAACTTTGTGCATGTGAGCAGTGTTACCTATCTGCTCTGTGTTCTTGGGGAACCAGGGTACAGTACCCGGCCTGACTCACAAAAGACCTCCCTCCTGCCCGGCTCAGCCTCTGCTTAAACCAAAACCAATCAGAAGAAAGACTTACAAAAAGCAATGAAAAGGCAGTGGGAGAGACACGTAAACCCCTGGGACAAGGGTAACAGAATTAAGGAAACTCCCCTAGCCTCATTTGCATTGTAGTTGGGACAGGGAGGCATTTCAATTATCATACAGTATGGAGAACAGAGATTCCAAGGCAAGCACCGCATAGAACTCTGGGACCAGAAAAGAAGGGAAGCACTGCATGATGGGGGATCTCTGCTCCAGATGTTAATGAACCCACGCCTGCACACACCAGCTCAGTAGTTATCAGACCAATGCTAGTAATAAATCCTTTACTGGTATCCAAAATAGTGAAGTTCCCTATCTGCATTGTGAGCTCCCTCCGAGGAACACCGCCCACAGCCAGGAATGAGCAGTTCCTATTATCTAGCCTGAACAAAACAACTCTGGTATACTCCCTTGAGCCATCAGTTTACCCATAAACAAATCTAGTGTTCTCCCTTGAACCACTGTTGTTTCCCTACAAAAACCCCTACCCATGCTTCAAGTAAGTGCTCTGATGCCTGGATCCAAAATCTGCATTAGTTCCACTGGGACTTCATCTTCTCCTGACTGAGCATGCTGGGGGCTCTGCCTGACTCCGGACACTAAGCCACCACCACCACTTGGGAACCCCGTTTCGTGGAGTGGTGAGAACGCAGCTTCTCTCTCTCTCTCTCTCTCTCTCTCGGTATAGCCTTCTGACCCTGACTTGTGTGATCAGTTATAGTTTTCTAAACTTGACTTTTATAATCAAATTTAAGTTAGATTTAATATTATAACTGTTTTCTTTGCTTGGCTCCCCTTGTATGATTATTACTTTGCAATAAATAACTTTCATGGTTAAGCTGGTTGCTTCTCTCTCTCCCCCCCCATGGGTGTTTTTTGGCTTCCTCATTTGCTCTGCAACAACACTCCTCGTACCTAAGCTAAAGATCCAGGAAGCGCCCAAAAATCCTGAGAGGTTTGCTCATCACGTGGGTTACTACCAGAACTGTAATGTGGAAGTGGGGACAGGGACGTGCGGAGTCCAGGGACACAGAAGGGTGGCAGACTGAAAATGCTGCTCGACCCAGCCAGCTCAGGGGCACTCTATTCCGGTGCGGTGCCCATGGCACACGAGGGTGACAGCTTGGCGGTGCTGTTCAACCCAGTCTGCTGAGTCCAAGGGCCTATGAGGGTGACAGCTTCGAAATGCTGCTCCACCCAGCCTACTGAGTCCAGGGACATATAAGGGGTCAGCTTGGGAACACTGATTAACCCGATCCTCTCAGATGCTCTCTCTTAATGTGTGTGTGTGTTCGTCTGATTCTGGGGCTGGAGGAACCCAGCCCTGGGGAACCGTAGGTCCTGCAGGATAGCTCCACTGGGAGGGAACTTGCAGGTGGGAGAAGTAGAGCTCAGTATGAGAACACAAGTGGCACAAGCAGGACATTAATAGACTTACAAAATAACCTGTCCCCCCCCCCCACTCCCCAGAAGAATAACCCTAATAAATGAGCATACCCCAAAGTCACGGGCAAATCTGGTAACAGCAGTCCCATTGCAGGATCAGGACCTTAGGCTCCAGAGCTGAGGTACAAGTACAGGACATTAATTCTAATCCACCTTCATGTTAAGCAGGAGTCTCAAAGTCCCAGCCCAGGGCCATCAGTGGCCTGAGAACCTCCCTACTGAGGTCCGTGGAGGAGAGACATATGCAGCCACGCTGCCAGCTCTGTCTGCTGCAGGCGCAACCCCCCGCAGCTCCCATTGGCTGGGGGAGAGGGTCAGAGATACCATCACTAGTCGCCAGGCAGAGTCAGCAACCCTTTTTTCCACACTGAATATAAACAAGTCAAAATACCAAACACAACTATCTACCAAGCACACCTTGCTGCAATCCTGAAGGTTTCAGCTGCTCAGTCACAGAGGCCAAACATCAACAAACTGACAGAACGGAAGCATTGACAGCTGCCTGGCAAACACTAAAAACTCTCTGGTAGGTGAATAATTGTATAAAGTTGTATGACTGTTTCATTATTTCTAAGAAATTTGAAATAAAAAATACAGTATAAACGTTTTCTTTTCTGAACACCGTCTTCAGGGACATTATTGGCCCGCTCAGAGGATTTGAGGACTGGCACTGGCCCTAAGGTAAACTGAGTTTGAGACCCCTGCTGTTAAATAAGATAACAGGCCCTGCAATGCATGGTTAACAGAAGCTCTGGTGAAACTGGTTACTTATATTGATCGGTGTAACTGATTAGCAAAAATAACATAAAATTCATCATCTTACATCCATTTGTTAAAGATTAGGAGTTAAATTATCAAAAAGCTCCCTAAGGACCGTTGACTTTCACTTTTGAAAAACGGCACTCACATGCTTTCAAAAATTCTACCCTGGTTTATCTACATCATACCCAGATAATTAAAGCAACATTTTCTCCACCATTTACAGTTCTTCATGGGAACCTTAAACTAAAACTGGTTTTATTTTTTCTTTATTGTGACTGCTGACCAATTTGTTTTACTAAGGTTGCTCAAGAATCCTTTATCAGTAATACAAGCTCTAAGAAGAGATATAAGAAGAGATATAAGAATTCAAAATGAAACCAAGAACAACACTGACTTTGCAAATAGAGACAGACTGATTAAGTTTTGGGTCTTTTAGCCCTTACTAGAAAGAACAGGAGTACTTGTGGCACCTTAGAGACTAACAAATTTATTTGACCATAAGCCTTCGTGAGCTACAGCTCACTTCATCGGATGCATGCAGTGGACAATATAGTGGGGAGATTTTATATACACAGAGAACATGAAACAATGGGTGTTACCATACACACTGTAACAAGAGTGATCAGGTAAGGTGAGCTATTACCAGCAGGAGAGGAAAAAAAAACCTTTTGTAGTGATAATCAAGGTTGGCCATTTCCATCAGTTGACAAGAACCTGTGAGGAACAGTAGGGTGGAAAAATAAACATGCGGAAATAGTTTTACTTTGTGTAATGACCCATCCACTCCCAGTCTCTATTCAAGCCTAAGTTAATTCTATCCAGTTTGCAAATTAATTCCAATTCAGCAGTCTCTCGTTGGAGTCTGTTTTTGAAGTTTTTTTATTGTAATATTGCAACTTTTAGGTCTGTAATTGAGTGACCAGAGAGACTGAAGTGTTCTCCGACTGGTTTTTGAATGTTCTAATTCTTGACATCTGATTTGTGTCCACTTATTCTTTTACGTAGAGACTGTCCGGTTTGACCAATGTACATAGCAGAGGGGCACTGCTGGCACATGATGGCATATATCACATTGGTTGATGCGCAGGTGAACGAGCCTCTGATAGTGTGGCTGATGTGATTAGGCCCTATGATGGTGTCCCCTGAATAGATATGTGGGCACAGTTGGCAACCGGCTTTGTTGCAAGGATAGGTTCCTGGGTTAGTGTTTTTGTTGTGTGGTTGCTGGTGAGTATTTGCTTCAGGTTGGGGGGCTGTCTGTAAGCAAGGACCGGTCTGTCTCCCAAGATCTGTGAGAGTGATAGGTCGTCCTCCAGGATAGGTTGTAGATCCTTTATGATGCGCTGGAGAGGTTTTAGTTTGAAAAAACTTCAAAAACAGACTCCAACGAGAGACTGCTGAATTGGAATTAACTTGACAGGCTTGACAAAGCCCTGGCTGGGATGATTTAGTTGGGGATTGGTCCTGCTTTGAGCAGGGGGGTGGACTAGATGACCTCCTGAGGTCCCTTCCAACCCTGATATTCTATGATTCTATGACACCATTAAATTAGGCTTGAATAAAGACCGGGAGTGGATGTGTCATTACACAAAAAAAAAAACAATTTCCCCATATTTATTTTTCCCCCCTACTGTTCCTCAGATGTTCTTGTCAACTGCTGGAAATGGCCCACCTTGATTATCACGACAAAAGGTTTTTTTTTCCCCTCTCCTGTTGGTAATAGTGCACCTTAACTGATCACTCTCGTTACAGTGTGTATGGTAACACCCATTGTTTCATGTTCTCTGTATGTATAAATATCTTCTTCCTATATGTTCCATTCTATGCATCCGATGAAGTGGGCTGTAGCCCACGAAAGCTTATGCTCAAATAAATTTGTTAGTCTCTAAGGTGCCACAAGTCCTCCTGTTCTTTTTGCAGATACAGACTAACACAGCTGCTACTCTGAAACCTGTCTTAGCCCTTACTGTGTCCCAAAAACAGAAAACCTTTCCAGCAAATGTCTGTCCAGTGTCTTATAGCCTCTCCTTTAGAGAAACATTTGACACTAATTTCTAGCAAGGCACAGGTACAATAGTAAATTAAGTTTCATTAACTTATATCTGTTCAAATTCAGACACCACTGGAGCTTAGTAAACCTTTGGTTTTTTTTTTTCTTTCCTGAATTACTAATGGCTGCACTTTTTTGTTAGACAATTCATAAACATAAGAGAAAGTCAATTAAATTCCACCTCTCCCCTAACTTGAAGTAAAACCGCATATGTTTCTCTGTTGATGAGGTCAGAGAGTTCACAGAAAGTCCATTAATTTACTTTTTTTTTAAAAAATAACAGAGCTAGAGAAAAAAGGCAAGCAGCATGGATTCTGACCCTCTCAAACTAAAATACAAGATGACCTCCAGTGAACACACACATTCCTGACGTTAAGGGGGAACTGGAATACTCCTTCTATTCCCAGCTCTTCCAACCCTGGAAACTTGGACATCTGTGATTAATAATTGATTTTTTTTTTAAATAATGAACCATGTCCAGCTAGTTGATGACTTGAAGTTTTCTGCTCCAGATTAACTATTTCCATATTGCATTGTAACGGTCTTAGTATTTAAAGGTCAGGGTACTACAGGGAACATACTTTCCTACTTCTTTAGAAAGCAAACTTAGTCCAATTGTTGTACTGTCTGCACCATCTAAACATTTTTTAATCAAAACACCACCACCATGCTGCTGCCAATGAACCCAGGGACCAGTCTGACTAGAAAGAAAGCTGTCTAGACAGTCAAACTTTCTTGTTATTTCTAATTAATATATTAAAATATAGTTTTGGCAATTTCAAAAACACTATTAAACAACTGACCAACATGCACAAACCAGCACCAGGTCAATCAGATACTGGAGAAGGAAGAGTTTGATCTTCTTTTCCAAAATAAGAATCAATGACAAAGGTCCATAACAACCAAAACTAAACTCAGCTGCAGAGTACCCATTCACTGGGCAAGAGATATTGGGGAGGCATGAGAAAGGAGTAAAGAAATATATTTTATTCACAGACGTGTATACACAGTGCAGCTCTTTAACCTCTGGCCTGCAGTTGGTAAAAAAGGTGTCATGTGTACAACCATTCAAAACTTTCCTAAATGGCATAAATTTGTTTCTTTCCTGCTCAGTTTTCCCTGAATACTTTTGTAAGCCAACATTCTAATAAACATCAAAGAACATTAAAAATGTTTCATATTTAACAAGCATCTATAAAAAAGCAATTGACACTTGAAGGACCACACAACTGCCATTTTTATTATGCTTGCAAATGTGGAATTTCCCCTTCACTCATTGAGAGACAATTTCCCTTTCCATGAAAACACTGTAGTAGTTTCCATGGAACCATTTTTTAAGCCAGCCCAAAACATATTGGAAACTATTATTCAATATACAAAAGAACTATATGCTAATCATCTGCAGTGGTACAAATACATTGACTATTCATCTCTAGTAAACCAGCTGTTCCTTTCAAATTGTGTACTATATGCTCCATGACGTTTCTATGTATTATAGCTGCCTTATGTTGTAAACCAAAATACTTTCGAATGGGAACCCTACAGTTCATTGCATCACTTTTAGAACTATGTGTATTAATACTAGAGAATGGCATAGAGGATTTTATGTCTTAATGCTAATTTGTAATGGCCTAGTAGTAATACTCATCAAAATTTACAGCTGTCATATATATACTTTTACCTTTTTTCTTAAGAGGTAGTAGCTATTATACATACTGTACGTATTGTAACCAGTCATGGCAAACTGTTCTGTATGACTGGAACACATTTTCACTTCTGATCTTTGGATTAAAACGTACTTCCATTTTCTAAAACAGAGTATAAGCAAATGAAAGGCGCTGGATTGAGAACCTCAGAAAAAAATCTTGTTATCCACAGAAAAGATATTGCACTGGCTATGGCAACTCTTCTCTGAAAATAATACCTCCAGAAGTAACCTTGAGAGACTAGTTCAGCCCTCAAAAGTCATTCTACCCCTAATTTCTCTGCTAAAACTGACAACGAGATGTCAGTTAATACTAAATGTGGCTTTTGTAATGTGGACACCTGTCCACTAGGAAATGAACTGAGAGAATGTCTTTGAATAGTTACCGTCACCAAATGTAATCACCTGGATCACATCAATATTGATTATAGTTGGAATTTTGACCGTGAAGCTGTTGTTCAGCTCTTGTTGACAGAGAGGAGATATCTGGTAGGTCTTCAAACAACATGTCTAGGAATTTTAACATCAACTATTTAACAAAGGCAGAGAAAGAAAGAGGAGGCTGTATATGTTCTTTTACCTCTTCAGAGGTCCTGTATGAAATCCTTTCAGATGATGTCCAATTATTCACAAGCGAACATACAATCTCAACCACTAAAATATGCACCAAATGTCTCCTTATGATAAACCTATTACTGAATTAGTCCAAACTTTCGAGTCTACTTTTACTAGGCACTTTAGAAAATAAACTGATATTTTTCTCCATGCTCCTCACTCTCCTCATGAGCTCCCAATAATAATTTGGAAGGTGGGATAACAGTTTGCAAAAACATTTCATAATAGCAAACTGTGCACAAAAATGCTCTGTGTCTGAATAAAATAAACTAGTGGCACAGGTCTACAGGGTCTAATGCACTACTGTGTTCTTTCAGGATCTCTCAGGTTATTTGTTCTTCGGGTTCCATCCACCCCCTTTCTCCTTTCAATAGAGCAGTAGGAATTAAGGTCTTGCATTTAATCTTTTTAAAATAAAACCCTTATCTAATCTTGCACACACAGAGGCAGCTTTCAACATGTCAGTGTCACCAATCAAAATTCAAACACCATTTTAGATTTTAGATGCAAAGATGCCCTCCTTCCTTTCATGCCTGCTGGATAGTTTTACATGCTAACAGAGACGTTTTTTTAAAAAAAGCAGGACATTGTCCCAGGCCATTTTCCCAGATGAACAGAAAGGGTTCTGTTTCTGCTCCCTGGAATTTAGACCACACGGCTATAGAAAACCAAATCCAAAATCCTGCATGCAACTGAGCGTTAGGCAGTTTTACAGGAAGGGAGAGCGAGTCGGTAGGGCATTTTATTCAACTCTTGGCACTCAGTGGTCAAATTCTCTCCTATTTAAAGTCTGTTTTTTGGTAAACAGGAAATAAATATATTTTATAAAACATTAAGGGAAAAATCTGTTTCTACTGATTAAATTTATATGCAGGATTTGCCAAACCACCACGTGCTTTTAATAATAAAAGTAGGGATTATCATCTTTTCCCTTTGGCATAGCCCATATTTTTATTAGTAGTATCTTGGTCTTGCATTTGGAATCTTCTAGACCAGTGGTTCTCAAAGCCGGTCCACCGCTTGTTCAGGGAAAGCCCCTGGCATGCCAAGCCAGTTTGTTTACCTGCCGTGTCCGCAGGTTCAGCTGATCGCGGCTCCCACTGGCCTCGGTTCGCCGCTCCAGGCCAATGGGGGCTGCAGGAAGGGGGGCCAGCACATGCCAGCACAGCCCGTGCCACTTCCCACAGCCCCCTTTGGCCTGGAGTCGCGAACTGCGGCCAATGGGAGCTGTGATCAGCTGAACCTGCGGACGTGGCAGGTAAACAAACTGGCTTGGCCCACCAGGGGCTTTCCCTGAACAAGCACCGGACAGGCTTTGAGAACCACTGTTCTAGACTACCTACCACCTCCCACTCAAAAACACCCGGATCACTGCCCCTCGAATAATGTTCTTCTGATGACTATCCATTTTCTATTCAAGGCTTGGGTGACTTTTAATTAAATTTAGTGGCTTGAATCAAGCTGCAGCAAATGACACGTGACCTCTCAACTCTGTGGACCAAGAGAAAGTGCTCCAACCACCAGAGTTTGGGCATCTCTGCCTAAAAGGAATGTTCAGCTGTGTTTATACTATGAAAATAGACTAAAAACTGGTGGGTGTTCACAAGCGCAAATAAAATTCACCAATCCTGCAAACAAAATTTTATATCTTACAGTTAGCGCTGGGTTCTTTCCTTTTTATGCATCATTTCCAGTCATTACAGTTCCACTGGCCAACTTAGATCTCGAGTTAGATACATTCCACTCTATTCCAGTCTGTGCCTTCAGACACCTCATGTGTGTTCTACACTAAGATATTTTATTTGTGCAAATCAGCTGTACATAATGGGCTTCCACAGGTATAAGTGGTGGAATTTAGTAACGAGTTTTGTTAGCGATGCACAAACAATAACAGAAACCAGTTCAAGAGGAAAGAAAGAATCACTAGAGTAAACAGTTATTTTCCTATGTACACAAAGGGTGCAGATGTGAGTTAAAAAGGTGCCATTTTTACTTACTATTCATAGCAGAATGATCCTTTAAATGACAGTGGCTTTTTTTTTTTTTTTTTTAAAACAAAGAGCTAACTTCCCTCTCCCCCACCCCCCATCTTGTTTTGGGAGCACTCTATAGCCTCAAAGTTTACACAAACAAGACTTTTCACATCAAAACTTCTATGTACGTTTTGATGCAAGAAAGCTATCCAAATGCAATTTCTAATTTTGAAATTTCAAGACTATCAAGATCTGTACTTTAAAAATAAGACAAAATTAAAATGTTCTCAACTCCTATTGAAGAGTATATTTTTGCAGGTTTTCTTCATGAAATTGGACCCCTTTCATAAAATTGAAACTAATCATATTTCAAGATTTTTGAATCTCAGCGTGAACAGTTCCCAGGCACTTTTCCAAGAGACACTGACGGGTTAATAGATTCCAAGACCAGAAGGGACCAGTGTGAACACCTAGTCTGATCTCCTGTATAAAACAAGACAGAGTGTCCCCAAAATATTCCTAGAACATATATTTTGGAAAAACATCCAATCTTAATTTAAAAATAGTCAAGACTCCACCACAACCCGTTGTAAATTGTTCCAATGATTAATTGCCCTCGCTGCCAAAAATGCACACCTTTATTTCCAGTCTGAATTTATCTAACTTCAACTTCCAACCACTGGAACATGTTATACCTTTCTCTGCTAGACTGAAGAGCCGATTATCAAATATTTGTTCTACATGTAGATCCTGACAAGCTGTAATCAAGTTACCCTTTAACCTTCTCTTTGTTAACTTAAATTGAGCTCTTCCAATCTAACACTTCTCATCCTTTAATCATTCTTGTGGCTCTACTCTGAACCCTCTCCAATTTATCAACATCCTTTCTGAATCTGAGGGCATCAGAACTGGACTCAGTGTTCCAGCAGCAGATGCACCAGTACCAAATACAGAGGTAAAATAACTTCTCCACTCCTACCTGAGATTTCCTGTTTATACATCTAAGGATCACATTTGCTCTTTTGGTTCCAGAGTCACTTTGGGAACTCTTGTTCAGCTGATTAACCACTATGATACCCAAATCTTTCTCCGTGTCACTACTTCCAAGGATAGAGTCCCCTATCCTGTAACTATGGCCTACATTCTTTGTTCCTAGATGCATACGCTTATATTTAGCTGTATTAAAACACACATTGTTTGCTTGTTCCACTTATCAAGAGAGCCAGATGATTCTGAATCAGTGAGCCGGTCCTCTTCATTATTTACCATTCTCCCAATGTGTGTGTCATCTGAAACTTCAGCAGTGATGATTTTATTTTCTTCCAGGTTATGGCGAAAAATGTTAAATAGGGTAGGACCAAGAACCAATCCATGTGGGACACCACTGGAAACACTCCTGCTTGATGATGATTCCCAGTTTACAGTTACATTTTAAGACCTATCGGTTAGCCAGTTTTTAATCCATGTGTGCCATGTTAATTTTATAGTGTTCTATTTTTTAATCAAAATGCCAAGCGGTACCAAGTCAAACACCTTAGAGAAGTCTAAGTATATTACACCAACACTACTACCTTTATCAATCAAACTTGTAACCTCATCAAAAAAAGATATCAAGTTAGTTAGAGAGGATCTGTATTCCATAAATCCATGTTGATTAGCATTACATTACTCTTCTTTTGTTTTCTATTAATCAAATCTCATATCAGTTGCTCCATTACCTTGCCGGGATTGATGTCAAGATGACAAACCTCTAAGTAACCAGGTCATTCTGTTTACCTTTTTTAAAATATTGGCACAACACTAGCTTTCTTTCAGTCTTCAGGCACTTCACCAGCACTCCGTGACTTATTGAAAATATACATTAATGGTCTAGCGAGCTCATCAGCCTGCTCTTTTAAAACTCTTGGATGCAAGTTATCTGCACCTGCTGATTTAAAAATGTTTGACTTTAGTAGTTTCTGTTTAACATCCTCCAGAGACACTAGTGGAATAGAAAGAGTGTTGTGAGGATATGATGAAAATATATTATCTGTTTGTTCCCCAAATACAGAACAGAAAAAAAACACTTCAGTCTTTTCTAAATTATTATTGATAATTATACCATTTCCATCTAGTAATGGACCAATACCATTGCCAGGGTTCTTTTCATTACTAATGTTTTTTTTTAAAGCTCCTCCTTGTCCTTAACTCTGCTGACCACAGATTTCTCCTAGTGTAAACCTGGCTTTCCTTATCACTCTTCTACAATTCCCAACTCCTGATTTATATTCATTACTATCAACTTACCCTTTTTTCCATTTGTTGTATATATCGATAGATAGATATATTTTATTTTTATAGCTGCTTTCACTTCCTCCTCTAAACCAGGTTGGTTTTTTTAACCAGTATGGCCTTCTTCCTCGATTTGTGGCTTTTTGGGCATCTAGTAAGGTGTTCTCAAATGAGTCCCAATTATCATTTTTCTGATTAAATTCTTCCTCCCAGCTGATTTGGCTCAATTGCTTTCAGCTTTATCAAACTGGCCCTTTTAAAGCACCAAGTATATATATTATTGGTCTGGACTTTATTCTGCTTGCACATTATAAATGTGATCACAGGGTAGGGAGGCAAAGTATGTGAACAGGTGTATTGAAAGATTTAAAAAACCTGCTTTCTGAGATGTGTTTTTCCTCCCCCAGGACCACGGAATGTTGAACACTTCATACAGTTCTCTGGACCATGAAAGTTAACATTTAATGTAGAAGTAATTTAATATATAAATCATGGGCCACATCTGACAACTGCTTAAAAATAGTCTGTGGTATAAATTGGTTGCTTCTCATTCATGTGTTTGGAATCTTAAATTTTAAGACAAGAGATCAACTGCATTTTTTAAAACCAACTACAAACTATTGATCTGGTTTATGAAGTTTGAAGCTGCCATATGTGGTACTCTGAGTCCTAACTTAAAATTTTTTTCTTTAAACAAAGGAAGATAAAGACACTAAATCTTTTTGTGTGTATCAGACATTTAGCACTCATTTATCCATTAAGCATATATAGAAATCTCCATTCATTTCAATGGGAGATGTGTGCAAATTCATGAGAGCTTTCAAACAGGACTTGGGCAGGTAAACAAATCCAATTTCACAAGCGAAGATCAGTTGGGCCTAATGAATATTTTTATGCAACTAACGAAACCCCAAAGTGCTGCAGGAAGTAGTGCTGATAATTCAAGTATCATGCTGACATGAAGCACGGTGTTAAGTTGGCACTGTGCTGTTGGGAGATGCCACCTTCTCAATTATGGTTATTGAAGAGCAGGTATACTTGGCCCCATCTCCTGGATAAGTACTTTTTTGCAATTTCATCTATATTCTAGCTATGTATATTTCCACTGCCGTTGCAACTGGACAAGATACTCTTCACCGTGACCTAAACCGTTTTACAGGGATGCTCTGTGGTGTTAAACAACTGCTATGTACTAACCAAAGAGGCGGCTGCTTTCTTGGTAGGAAAGTGCACTTCCTGGAATGCAAATGGGAAATACTATTAATGTAAGGTTTACATAGAACAGTTATTCTACTTTTATCATCAAAGCAGCTGTGTGGTGCATTTATGTTCAACCATTATTGACACCAAGATTTCTTATCTGCCCTCTCAAAGCTGTTTCTGCTGACAAGTAATTATTTCCCTGTGAAAACAATTGTGCAGCACTACAAATATAACCACAAGGCAATTTAATAGCTTGTCTTGATATATGCAGCATGACTGTCCAGAACAAGAAATGATAACAAGAACATCAACATCAATACAGAAAAACATGGAAATGTTAAGCGGCAAGCAGGGAAAGTTACATTCAGCAGCGTCTGGCCTAAAAGCAAGCAATGACAGATGAGCAGAGAAAGACAAGGAAAGAAACAAGAGATTGCACAGACCTAGCAGGAATCACTTAATTCAAACACTAGTAAAAACACTTCAAGCACTATGCATGCCATGCCTATGAAAGTGTGCAGAATCTCAACAAGTCAAAGGCGGCTGATTAGAAGAACCTGTCCAAGGTTGCTTTCAATATATAATTTCAGATTCCAAAACATCTAAACTAATCTAGCCATAAGGCTATCTGTGTGCTTGTAAGAGTATGACTGAGGGAATCAGTACTCAGAAGAAGTGGTGCACTGGTAATAATTTCTATTAGGGCATCTTTCATGGAATCCAGGAGTTCTATACCAGTGGAAGGAAATAAGCGATGGTGGTAGAAGAGGAGAAGAAAGAAAGTATGAAACAAACAGACAGCGAAGGTCAAGAAGGCCAGATGCTTAAACAAGCATCTGTTGGTGCTGAGTAGAAGGGAATTAAATTCTTCAATTTTTCACTGATGAGAGGGAAAACAAATATATGATCTGCCAAACGTGTACTGAACATGTGGTCTGGATTTCAGGAGAAGATTGAATGTGGATCCACTGTAGTCTCTCTCTACTCAGAATGCCTATAAGAAAGTTATACCCTGCGAAAAAAGCTCTCTACTGATATCACTGGTGGAATCAAGAGAACATGTGACAAAAAGAAATAGTATGCAGATCTATATTGAAATCAACAAGAATTAAAGGTTGACAATGCAAGAGGCACCTCCAAAGTTGCA
Organism: Caretta caretta; assembly: GCF_965140235.1. Taxonomy (NCBI): domain Eukaryota; kingdom Metazoa; phylum Chordata; order Testudines; family Cheloniidae; genus Caretta; species Caretta caretta. The sequence goes on from NC_134207.1 coordinate 137,322,901, forward strand.
TCTCATCTTTGCCAGAGGATCAATATACTCTCTATGGACAAAAATCACTACTTACACAGTTTCTTCCCAATTAGAAGTTCAGTGGAGAAGCTTACCATCCATTCCTGGCATACTATCCACATGATCTAAGATGTAACTCCAAGTCCACACTTACACCATTTTGCACACCAAAAATAAAAATCTTAACACTGATTATTCTTGAGTGTTACCGCTCAGCACCCAGATACAGCAATAAACCAGGCTGTTGAAAATCCCTAGAAATTCTTCCTGAATGATTCACCAGAGTATGAAAGCAAGAACATACTAAGTAATACATATAATTTTGATCCAGTGAGAGAGGACAAAGATTGGTGACATACTGAATAAACACCCAGCGAAGAAGAGGAAACAGATGATATAAGTAGGGCCCTACGAAATTTACGGCCATGAAAAATACGTCACGGACCATGAAATCTGGTCTCTCCCTGTGAAATCTGCTCTTTTGCGTGCTTTTACTTTATACTATACAGATTTCACAGAGGAGACCAGCATTTCTCAAATTGGGGGTCCTAACCCAAAAGAAAGTTGCAGGGGGATGGCAAGGTTATTTGGGGGGGGGGGGGGGGGCTGTCACGCCACCCTTACTTCTGTGCTGCCTTCAGAGCTGGGCAGCCAGAGAGCGGCAGCTGATGGCCGGGCCCCCAGCCCTGAAGGCAGAGCCACCACCAGCAGCAGTGCAGAAGTAAGTGTGATAATACCATACTGTGCCACCCTTACTTCTTTGCTGCTGCCGTCAGAGATAGGTGGCCGGAGAGTGGCAGCTGCTGACTGAGAGCCCAACTCTACAGGCAACAGCGCAGAAGTAAGGGTGGCAATACCATCCCATCCCATCCTTCCTTCTGCGCTGCTGCTGGACTGGCGGTGGCTCTGCCTTCAGAGCTGGGGCCCCAGCCAGCAGCCGCCGTTCCCCAGCTGCCCAGCTCTGAAGACAGCAGCGCCGCCCGCAGCAGTGCAGAAGTAAGGTTGGCAGTACTGCAGCCCCCCCTACAATAACATTGTTACCCCCCCACCAATTCCTTTTTGGGCCAGGATCTCTACAATTACAACACCCTGAAATTTCAGATTTAAATAGGTGAAATCATGAAATTTATGATTTTTAAAAATCCTATGACCATGAAATGGACTATGAATTTGGAAGGGTCCTAGTCATAAGTCAAATAATATTTTGTCTCTAGTTAGGTCACTAAACCGATATTTGCTGGTGATGTACAAATGATGACAATTTTAACAATGATGGCTTTAAGCTAATTTACAATGAAGAGAATTTATGCAAGTCAGAACACAAGGCATGCTTGTAGCTGCAAGCAATAAAAAACTGATAATATTCTGCAAATCAATGGGGCGGCATGCCTCTGGGCCCCTGGAAGGGGCGGGGCTGGGGCCAGATTCCCCCAGCCAGCCCTTCAGCACTGCCTGGGGCTCCGGCGGTGATTTAAAGGGCCCGGGGCTACAGCCACTGCTGGGAGCCCTGGGCCCTTTTAAATCACCGGGGCCCCAGGGCAGCTGCCACCTTTACCCCCTCCGTCCCCCATCAGCGGCCCTGCCGGTATGGTCGGCTGTGTACCAGCAGCCACTTTCTTACCGGTACGCTGTGCCATACAGTACCAGCTTATTTCACCTCTGTCTAAGTTGATAAATAGTGGTCAGAGTCCATCCGAAACCTGTACTGGATATAGGATAGAGTACAATACAATATGCAATGCAAGTCATTTTCAGTTTCAGGTGAACCTAAGCATGCACACTAATTCAACGCTATTTTAAAATTATTTTCTTCCTGATAACTTTTATTAAAACCAGAATTATTTAGTAAGACAACTATTGACTGTTTTAAGCAACAGCTGTGTAAACACTCTGACCTTGGGACAGGAACATTGCCTTGAACTTGAAACAATGTTCTCATACTGTTTGGTTCCAAGGCTATCACAATAACTTTGGTAATTTTTTCTTTTCAAATACTCCTCTTCTGCTGTAGGTAGTTAGGACAAGTTGGAAAGAAGATGAATCCACTAAATAAATAAGCTAAACTGGTCCTTCATAATGACCAGTCATTATGAAAAGATTTAATTTTTATCACAGTTCTTGCCAAATCCAACGTTATAAAATAAACTTACCAACATTTCTAAAAATAACATCCCAGAAAAGCATACCTTTTATATAGGAGCATTAAAATGTGTACTTTCCCACTCCACTATGGGTACTCGCCCAAAAACAATCTAGCTGGTTTATTGTGGGTAATGACAAACTAGTCGCCTTTCCCCACAATAGCTGCATTAGTAATTGCAGATTTAAACAACAATTAAAAGTAATTTAGTTTCAATAATTTCTATCTTCACATCAAAGCGTAATCTGAACAATGAGAAACAAATATGCATTACTGTCAGTACAGGCAAATTATCCCACCAACTATTTTTAATAGTGCTTTCTAGACAAGGTCAAGTAGCACCTTTCAGTAAATCTGCAAGGCAGAATTATGAGAACAACAGATTTTCAGAATATAGTATCTGAATAAAAGGAAGAGACTGTGCGAAAGGAGTAAATAACCAGAGTAGAATGATTCTGACCGAATTAGAATCAACGTGTCCACTGACCTACTGTGGTGGGAAATCACACTGCTTTATATTGCCAATACATAAAAGAACAAAATATCCTGTAATTTATTACTGAAAGAGCAGTCAGTTTACACCTTTGCATAATTACAACATGTAAAACTGAACTTCCATTGCAAATTGAAACCAGAACCTTTGATCGCCACATGTATGGTCTTCCAGCAGGGTATCTTTACTGCTGGTCCTATTTGGTATGAAAAAGCCCACGTCTCAAAATTAAATGCTACATTTTGCTGTATGACTCATTTTCTGCAGTTGTATCTCATGAATAGTTCAAAGCAAAGTCCATGTTCTGAGGAAAAATCCCCTGCATCTTTCTTCACTGAATCATTTCCCGACCCCTCCTTACTGCTAATAACTAGTAAGTGACCACAAAGAAATAATGAGAAAGGAGGAGAGGGTGGGGGGGAGAGAACCGTCTGGAGATATTCCAGACAAAGAAAGCAAGAAAAAAGGGAAACAAAGAAAAGGGAGTGAAAAAGAGCAACACCATTTTTCTCAAACTCTGACTAACTGTAAAAATCCTTTAATTAGCAGCATGCACGATAAATTCACATCAACACTGGCTGTGTTATGGTAAGCAGCATGAGAGGGTGAAATGACATTCACTTTTTTAAAGCAACTGAGTTATTCAGGAACCAGAAATGCATTTTTCTTCTTTGTGAGGAAGAAAGGAGGTAGGGAATGAACACATGTCCATTCCTTTTTGGATTCTTAATAAATAATAAAAGATAGTAGATGGTAATTTTTTCATTAACCAAGACCCCCGGCTCCTCATTGCAACAATGTGTGCTCCCCAAGAGCTGTACTGACCTCTGCCAAAAGGTTCCTGTTAGAGCAACCTATAACACTTGGATGATATAGGCCCGATCTTGCGAGGCACTATGCATCATTTGTAAAGGGTTTACCATCACTAACTTCCATTTAAGTCAACTTGCTGGAGAGATGAGTAGTCGTCTCAGCATTTGGCACTAGGAGACAGAAGCTACCAGAAGCTACAAACAACTGAAATACACTTTAGTTCAAATACCTGTTAGTTCTTAGCAACACATTAAAAGCCATCCTAAGAAAAAGGGTTTTTTTCCGCTCAAGCATTGTTATGTATGACTGTCTTCTTTTCAAGACCGTGTGCATACACAAATGAGAACAAAAACGCAGATATCAAGTAAAGCTTCCTACAGACAGTAAGGAGGAGCATTCATATTTTCTCTCACTCCGCCACCTTTATTTTACTATTGAACATAGTAATTACCACTAAAAATTGCAAATATTGAAATTATGCTTTGTATCCAGATCACAGATATTACAAAACCTCCTACTCATGAGTGAATTTGGTCAGAGCAGATGGATTATGCTGCCCTTCCTAACCCCAGTAACAGGAAAAGGAAACAGGTCAAGCCTGGATGGACAAATTCCATGGATCATTACACCACTATGTAGTCAAACATTCAACAGTCTTTATGAACCCACTATTCACTCCAAGGCCTAACAATGAGCACCTGGAAAAAAAAAAATTCAGAATGAAAGGTCATAATTTGTGCTTCTCTTGCAAACTGGCAATACAGTTTAAACAGAAACACCAGAAAACACTAAACCTAATGAAGAAATCTAGTATACACAGTATTGAATAAAAAGCTAGTGCATTCTGCCTTGCTTTGCAACTTAATATGCTCAATTTGAACTTAGTCGGCTTGTCACTGATCCTCAACTGCTATACAATGGTATAGCCTGCAAAATGCTTAATTGTAGGTATTCCTTTTAGACAATAAATGTGTTTTGTCTTCAAAATGACAGAGAAGGGGACTAGCTCAGGTTGGCTTTTCTACTGCTGGCAATAGCCTAAAATGCAGTCTCTATTGTGCAAGTATTAGCAGCATCGTTTTTTGTTTTCATAATTCTTATGAAGCCTTCTTGGTATCAGCTGTCTGTAATATCTGTAAAATGATGCATTTGTGACATACAGCAATCGTCTTCTCAACAAAAGAACAAACAGCATGCACTAGGAAAATTATTATTTTCCTTATTATGGAGTTGCTGTTGTCAGTCCTGGCTTCAGACTCCAACAAAGTCTACGCTATAAATCCAATTTCACCCTCTCCCCACGCAGAAATATAAAGAAACACCAAACTCAAAATTGGTAGCTTAGTCAGGTGGCTTAAGAAGAATATTTTAAACTAATTTTAAGTTTAAAATATGGATTCCTAAACTGACAAGGTAATATTTACAGGTGTTCACATTCTAACTAAGCTGATTGTAGTTGGTGGGGTTTTTTATCTGCAGCCCAGGGTGAGTCACCAGCCTCCAGGGAGTGGGAATTAAACATTCTAAAGCTCATGGGGGGGAGTGGTATAGGTAGAGAAGAATTAAAACAGTTTCCTAATGTTCACACAGAAAGGCCCACACACCTTCAAAGACCCATGGGAGGAGGCGGTACAACTAGGAAAGGACCAATAAGCGTTTTTAAGGTTATATGAAGTTGGGACTCATCGACTGCCAAATGAGCATGAATTTCCTATCTCTGATGATTTGCATTAACTATAAAGATTCTTACGCTTAATTTACTGATGTAAGCTTTCAACCTCAACTCAACCTTTCTGAATTTTGTGTGTCTAGGAATCCAAAAAAAACTCCCAAGAGAGACAAAAGAAAGGAAGGATGCATGGGCCTGCAGAGAATTACCCTCAGACATGCAGTTACATAGCACACAGATGCATGTAATTCTGAGGGGATTTGTGTTGCAGGTTATTTTGACTGAGCTGGACAAGAGCATGCAATGCACATATAATGTTCAACTGTGTTCTAAGAGGCTACACATATTTCAGAACTGGATCAGATCCAAAAATTACACCAAGGCACCAGTACCACTGGTTTCTCCCACTGTATTCTTTGAATCCAGACCTCAGAGAATCTTCTCCTCTCTTGTATGCACTTTCTCAACTATTACACTCTGTAGTCAAACTATCCTGATTTATGGATATATAAATTATTTCAACATTGGCTGTATCTATAAAGTGATATGGGTGATCAAACAGGAAATTAAACTTATATATATATGACAAAGCCCTGGCTGGGATGATTTAACTGGGAATTGGTCCTGCTTCGAGCAGGGGATTGGACTAGATGACCTTCTGGGGTCCCTTCCAACCCTGATATTCTATGATTCTATGAGATATATATATATATATATATCTCATAGAATCATAGAATATATATATATATATATGGATCAAATTAAGTGCAACTAGATGACCTGTGCTTTCCACTGTAGATATATGTCATATGAAATATAAAACATCTCTTCCCAGGCAAACTAAAGCCAATTCATCTCCCTCTTAACCCACCACACATATCCCTATGGGTGTAATGCACTTTAAGGTTAGTAACTCATGGGCTTTGCACATTTATTCCCTGGATTTCATTCATCATGCTTTTTTAAATTTCCAAACTGAAATATGGGGTCACATGATCCACTTATGGATTGGAATAAATGTGTCCTGTAATTTCCTCTGGTTAACAGGATAATTGGGAAAAAATCTAATCATTTTAACATTCATTTGTAGGAGTAAGACTCAAATCAATCCTTTTCCTCCCCCTACAGTCAAATCACAGCCAAGTTTGGTTTTCAACCATACTCCTCTTTTTTAGTGCATTTGTATGTTTACAGATATGAGTGTGATCTTTACGAGAATTTATTTCCTGATTGGTTTTTAGTGAGAAATTCCTAAAATCTTCAACATTTTCTAAACTACCCAAAGTTATGGGAACAAAATTAGAGCGTCTAAATATTTGCTGTAGTTTATTTTCCAATGCTTTTCTTGAAATATGTACCTTCTCTGATTTACTGCTTAGTAACGCATCCACTTTCCCCTCATCTTTTACTACAGATTTCAGTCTGACACATATTTGGAAAGAACAACAAAAAGATCACAGTGTTAAGGAAGAACAGCTCATTATCAATTCCATGAAAATTCTCTCTCAAACATTTTAAGGAAGTTACAAACTTCAAGTTCTGAAGAATTCTTAAGACAAACCAGTGTTGTTCAAAATTTCTACTGAGAAAACTGCAGCAATTACTACCCCTAATTTCAATGCTCTGTGTAGCTTGAAAGCTTGTCTCTTTCACCAACAGAATTTGGTACCAAAAAAAGATATCACCTCACCCACTTGTCTTTCTTATATTCTGGGACCAATACAGCTACAACAACAAACAACAACAAAAAAAACCACTGGCAGTTGTAAATTTGTGGCAGCTAAAAACTCTCGAAACAACATCTTGCTGTTGCTACTCTCACTGACACCATTACTATTAAGTGACAGTGGATCATGCAAGCAGTTCTGTTCTTGTATTAGGAAAGGGTATAGGAGCTGCTCATGAAAATGCACTATACAGACAGACATCAATTTACAACCAGGAAAACTGCACATGGAAATAACATTACTTTGAAAAGTAACATATCAGAGCACGCAGAGTCACCATTTGCAAACACGACTTTTCATATACAAACAACAGACTTTTCAATCTTAACTCACAGATGGATGTAAAATGTCTTATTACTGTAGTTTATTACACTCAGCATTTCAAAAAAAATGTGTTCTTTATGAAGACACCTTGGAAGCAACACACATGGTATGCTGCACAGCAGACGCCTACAGTAACAAAAACTCAGCAGAGGATGGATACAAAGCAGCACATATCAAGGCGATGAAGCGCTCAGTGTTTCGTGGGAAAGCAGCATCCTGCCAAGTGAATTAGTGGCCCTATCTAGCTAACTGGAGAAGGCATGGCATGAATGTTAGCTGCACAGAAATTTGCTGGCTGTTTCTGACTTGAGAGAGGAGGAGGGAAAAGCAGGGTAGTTTAAAGTACTTTTTTATTTATTTTTAAGTCTAAAAGTTTGAATAATCATCGTCACTGGAAGTCTGAGAGCTCTGGCACCACAGACTATTAAGGAGGATACTGAGAATGTGATTTTGTGTGACAAGTACAGTAGCTAGACTGCCAGCACTTGGCCCCTTTGCCACACATCAGAGCAGTAACTAAAGAGCAGATGCCCACTTTTCCCATCTTTCAGTGAGCCAGTGAATTATGTGAAGTTGTCCTACTGACATGCCACTTTGTCTTCAGATGCCCACAGCAGGTTTAAACTTCTTATTCCTCCTACCTGCAGTTTTACTGTGTTTCTTTTATGTTTTTCCTCTTAGTTCAACACACAAAACCAGCAAGGCTACAATCAACTGGTGCTGCATAGCAGAGCACATCTCCTTTCCTCTTGCTGCCCACTGCCAGTGTGCCTGTTGATAGCAAGCAGGAAAGCCAGTATATGAACCACCACAAAACTACCTGAATTTGTAGCGTAACCATCCCAGTGACCACATAGGTTGCTGCATTTGAGACACACCTGTGTTTTACCTTGAAAAATTTCAGATGTTTTGCATGAAAGTCTACTCTATTTTTGAAGCTGCAGTGATCACAATATAGTCAGAATAGCAGAGACAAGTATAATTTTCCTGGTACAAGCATGATTTCTCCCCCATCCTAACTTAAGCAGTGTCCCCTTACAGCCTACCCTGACTCTCCTTGCACTCATTCCCCCAATCACCAATTAAATGGCATCTCTTCCTGGGTAACATTGGATTAACTTTCACCATCAATGATAAATTCCCAAACTATTTGAAACAGTCTAACTGGTCTGTTGCTTCCACATTATCTCCCAACAGCTCTTCACCTGAACTGTTACCACTCAGTAATTTTAAATTCAACAGTGACAATTCATACAGATGAGAAAATCAAGGCTCCCTCAGCCAAGCCGCAGCACTCTGACAAGATTGCTGCTAAACATTTCAGATTAATTGCTACCAGGTGACAGCGTGTATATAACACAGGCAATGCTTCTCATTGCTACAGTTCCATTTTATAAAAATATCAATTGAAATTCACTTTAACCTTATGCAAAAGCCTCCCATACAGTTTCCCTGCAATTTTTACAGGGTTCACACAGACTAATTTCATTTACACTCCCTCTTGGTTACACAGCCACTCACTAGTATACTCCACACCTCGACTTATTTTGAGAGTGGGGAAAAAAGACAGACTGCAACACCCATAATTTGGAAATATCTCATAAACTACCTATCTGCTTTATGTGTTTTTGTACCTAAGTCCAGGATCCAGTATTTACAGTTGCCAGACTGCCCGTTGCCGCAGTAGGTCGGGTTTAGAGAGTGAAGAGAATCCAGAGTATCTATCTGCTTAATCCCGTTTGGCATGGTAAGCAGTTAGTTGTTCCGAGACCTCTGGTTCAAAAACACCTACTTGCCCGCCCTTACACACTCTGCTGAAGATGGTTACACAAACCGTATAAAACAAAGAAACAAAAACAAACAAAAAAATCAAAGTAATCAGATTTAGGAAGCTCTGTTAGCTTTCATCTGTTTTAGCCCCATTGCACTATCTTCAGAGCAGCTACTCTCTCTTCCTGGGGATGCTCTCCTCTGACTCACTTCTGAGCAGTACTCCAGATTTTAGCTTCACATGTGGGAATAGCCAGATGCAGTGGATTACACTCTACCGTAACTACCCTAATTGAAGCTCATGCAAAGCTTGGAAAATACCATAAACCAGATAATTTTTGTTTTCTCTCTGAGAAAGGGTCTACCTTATTATGTGAGTAAAACTTAGTGTTTGGAACACAGAATCACACTAGAGAGCCTGAAATTTTTTAGCAGCGCTCAGTTTTGTTTTCTTCCTGTTTTAGAGATTTTACACACACAAATTCTCATCAAATACATGATGAGTGCATGTATCTCCTAGTCATCCTTATTGCATAAAGTAAAGAACTAGGTTTCCTTGTCTTCTAAATGAGGTTTGGTTAAAAGTCTATTTCAGAGCTATGCATTTTAAGTCAATATTCTGCAGGATGAAATTATATCTTAAGTTCAGTACATTGTTCACTGAACTATACCTTTGGGTGTATTTTCTCCAACCTATGCATTTCCCTCTCAATACATCACACTAACACTTACCTGTATTCTTTCCCATGTCTGTCCATTATTACTATTTATTATTTTCACAGTGCTAAGGATTTCCCAGGCACGACACAGTAAAAACAGGAAAACTTGGTCCTTATCCGGAAATCTTACGATCTAATTTTAGATGGGATGCAAATGAGAGAAACAGCAGCAGGCAGGGTATGTGGTTGAGAAGGCGAAGGAGTAAAGTTATTATCAGTCACTGAGTGGGTATGTAAACATCTCTCTGCCTCAAGTGAGTCATTAATTTATCGTGAAAACAGCAGTTCAATTCTTACTTCACAGCATCATAACATAAATTAGCCTTCAGGAGAGACTCAACAAGTGGTGCCGAAAAAGGTACAGATGACAGACAATGATGAGATGACGGACAATGATGCTGGCACTGGGGGAGTGAAGGGGCAAGGGTGTGATGTGATGAAATAACAGGTAACATATAGAAACAGATGTACATTTATGAAGGGCCCTGAAGACAGCGACAATGGGCTTACCATCAGCACTTAACACTGCTTTTACACATATCTACTAACATGATTTTAATATTAAGCAGCTTCATGCACCAGGTTTAAAAATCAGTCTCTTTTCCCTTCTATTTTTATTTGTTTTAAAGATATCTGCTGAAATCTTAAAATAGTGTTCCCCCCCTTCTTAGACTCCTTATAGTCATTACAGTACTTCAGCCCTGAAATCCCTCCTCTCATCCAAGGTGAATTCCACTGAATAATACTGAGTTCCTGGGGGGGGGGGGGGGGGAATCTTTTTGCAGAACAGGTGCAATTTTAGAGCTTCAGGACTGTATGAATCTCACTAGCAGAATGAGATTTACACTACTGTATTATGTATTAACTGTTATAGGTCTGCTATTTATTCTATATTTCCTAAGATATTAGCAAGGAAAAGGTTAACAACTTATTCCTACATCTCCTCCCCCAACAGTTTCCAAAAAAACACAAACTTCATACACACTAAAGGAAAGATTCTTTGGAGACTAGAAGAAAGCCCTCAACTATTCTTTTTTGTAATGTACATACAGGAATACTCAAGTGAGATTTGGGGAGCAAGTTGATGGGTTTATTAGCACTGCTATGAAATAATGTAGTCTCAAGCTGGAAGTGAATTTTTGGTGCAGCCATGCTTCAAAATTCTTATGTCCAGAGCTGTCACATGCAGTATGCAACTTTAATTGGAAACAGCTTTACTTTTTATTGGCAACAGTGCATTCACACAAAGCCACTTAGAAATCTGTACAAACCACATCATTTGCAGTTTCCCATTGCAACACTTTTTTTTTTTTTTTTTTTTTAGTTTTTTGCTTTGGTCCATTCTCAAAATGAAAGTCTGAGCAGTAAATTGAAAAGATAAAATGAGCCTGTGAAGCACAAGCCAAAAGATATGAAGCAAATCAATATGAGTAAGAGGAAGGGAGCAAGGAAACAAGAATAGACTGTTTATGTCCCCAAGGCTTAAAATGGCATTATGAAAAAAACAAATGTTCTACAATCATACACAGTGGACCATAACCTGTCCCATCCAGTCTCAGTGATTTCATGAGACTATAGTTGTCAGCAGAAACTAGCTCTAAAGGACCCCAATACAGATACTGAAAAAGGGCAACAATTTATAAATTATGTTCAATTAGGAAATACAGAGAGAGTCATACAGCTGCTTGTAACATCCTTTCTGGGATGGAACATTCTTTTACGTCTACTGTAAGAATAATTTTCCTATCGTAGATTTAGCCAACAAGATGTTATCCACGACTTAAAACATAGCAGCACAATTATATGAACATTTGTTGGCCAGAATTTAAAGTCATTTTTATCTTAATTTAGATTTAAAAAAATTCAGAGAAGTTAAAAAAACCTAATTCTCCTCAACTCCTATATGACCAAATGAGCACCATTACTTTTATTTCATGTTTTATTTGTTTTTTATATTGATTATTTTATATATTTTCATTGGGAGTGAGGCTGGGGCACAGATCTCGTGAGGAGCCAGGGTGTGTGTCGGGAGTACTGGGTCTTAGCTGGCAAAGAGTTTGGGACAAGGAGCCAGGGGAACACTGAAACTTGGAAGGAACTGGACTGTGAGCCAGTGTGGATGGGGTTGACTGAAGACCGAGAGTGGGTGGGAAGGGAAGACACAGATTGCTTGATGACCTGGGAAAGTTGGGGAACCGAGACTGGCTGAGCATGGAGACTGGGACTGGGTAGGTCAAGAAAACGGGACTGGGATGAGGAACTGTGAAAGAGAGAGGATGGGGACAGGGACCGGTTGGAAGGGACAGGATAGAAGGGGGTCAATAATATTACTCCCCCATCTCACCGAGGTGTTGTGGAAACAAATATGTCATTAATGTTTATGAAGCGCTCTGATAATACAGTGATGAGTTCCACAGAAACGGGAAATTAATAACTCTGTCTTAAGAGCACGGTTTGAATAGTATGGAGTACAAAAGGTCTGGGGCTACACAACGAACAATCAGGAGAAAGCAAAATACTGAACTGCACAGATAATTTTAATGCTGGCATTTCCTAACTTCTGATTACCAAAACTTTGCAATCTTAATAATGTTCTTAATGTAGAGTGAGTGAGTGAGTGAGTGTGTATGTGCGAGAGAGAAATATTTACATCAATTTTGCAGAGAGATTTAAATCAAATGTGGGTTTAATCCCTTGTAAGTATCCCTTCATCAGCAAAGCCACTTGGGGCCAGATTTTGACACCTCAGTACCTTACTAAGTGAATAGTTCTGTTTACCATAATGGGACTGGCATGGAGCAATGTACTGTTTATTGTGAATAAGGATGAAAGTATTCAGCCTTTTAAAAAAAGCCACCCTGAAGTAAAAGACAATAGTAGGAGTTGAATTGATTTTGTTTCATATTCTCATACTTCTAGTTTAACAAAAACATCACCCCAATCTGCAAAACACATTAACAAATTTCACTCCAGCATAACCCATGTAAAACACATTACAATGTGCATCAACTGCTCAAAAGCCAAGGCATAGGGGTTAATCAGAATTCTGAAAGATCTTTAATGACATTTTTAGAATAACCTATTTAAGTTGAGCATAAGCTTTCGTGAGCTACAGCTCACCTCATCGGATGCATTCAGTGGAAAATACAGTGGGGAGATTTATATACATAGAGAACATGAACATGAAACAATGGGTGTTACCATACACACTGTAACCAGAGTGATCACTTAAGGTGAGCTATTACCCCCCCCCCCCCCCACCGTTCCTCAGACGTTCTTGTCAACTGCTGGAAATGGCCCACCTGGATTATCACTACAAAAGGTCTGCCCTCCCCCTGGCTCTCCTGCTGGTAATAGCTCACCTTAAGTGATCACTCTGGTACCCATTGTTTCATGTTCTCTGTGTATATAAATCTCCCCACTGGATTTTCCACTGAATGCATCCGACGAAGTGAGCTGTAGCTCACGAAAGCTTATGCTCAAATAAACTGGTTAGTCTCTAAGGTGCCACAAGTCCTCCTGTTCTTTTGGCGAATACAGACTAACACGGCTGCTACTCTGAAACCTATTTAAGTTGTACCACAACTTCAAAAATGTTTTTACTGAACATCCATCCTTCTCCCTTTATTTCTGTATACTGAATAATTGATGAGACTCTTTAGGACTGTTTAAAAAAAACCTCTTCCAAAGTCAATGAAACATTCAAGCAACACCAGATGAACAGTCTGCATTTATGGAACTTTCCCACGTGTCTCATACATTCAATTCACAGAGTACTTCATACATTTAGAAGTTATCACTACAAATTATTAATAAGATTCCCATTAATCTGAAATGCAAATGTGCTAGTTCATTTTTACCTGCTAGAAACTAGGTATTTATTTTAAGTTACACTAAGGGTGAATTATTTAGTTTTTCAGGCATCTAAATGCCATGTTTTGAAGATTTTTTTTTAAAGCTATCTTATAAAGGCAAATACTTTCCTTATTTCAGTGTTTAACCTTCAGAATTCTGATCCATGTTTTTGCATGAGGGAGAGGATAAATATTTAGAATTGCGCAATATCGTCCTGGACAGAAGACCACCCAGGCCTAAAAGCTAAAGTTCAGAAATATAAAGCTGTAACTATTAAACTCTTGGATAAAATCTAATGTTACACAGACTAGTCGGAATTTTATTTACAATATGCATTTCACATTAAAGAAACAAACAGTGCTTGCTTATGAACCCACATAATTCATTCTTTGTTGCCAGCTCTGCTAATTCAGACTCTCCTCTCTACATCCTCCCCAAAATACCACAACCTAACGAGGAAACCAAGAGTACTTCAATAAATAAATTTAAGGTGGAGACTTTGAGGGTAACTTTAACATTACATTAAAATAGAAATTGTGAAAGGAGTCTAATTTTTGCTTTTCCTCTTTGTAGAATGTGTCTACAGTTTCAGTACTTCCAACACAGCTGCACCCACTAGGATCTGGTTTCTTATGTTCCATACACAAAGATAGCCCTGTTCACAGAACTCCTCTCTGCTCTTCTACCCCACAGATAATACTATGCAGACCGCAAGAGCGGAATGATTAGAACACTGCTTCTTTCGAAATGTATTCAGCACATTATTTCCTGTTCCTTCCTAGCGGGACTGCCAGCTGAAAAGCACCTTTTGTTGGGTAAAATCAGAAGCTGCATTTTGGGGGTAATGGTGTGAACGTCGCCTCTTTGGGGTGTCCATTAACATTTCCATCTTTCAACATACACACAATCACGAAAGCACAGACCTTCGCAAACTTTCTCTCAACACCATCTTCATCATATTAATAATTTATTTGCTGACTAATTTAGATTTTAAAGGCGGTCAGAGAAATACTGAATGCTTCAATGTCCCTGTCTTGCATTTATCTGGATAAGATATGGGAAAACTCTGACTCCTAAGCTCAGTCACCACTGCAGAATGCCAATTCAGCTTGAAGGATTCCAGTCACTGTCAGCAAAACCACAACAAAACCAGCATCAGATAATTCAAACACTGAAACTCTCTTGGATGACTGCAAGCAATGCTATTCCTCATACAGAGATTACTTAACAAGGGGGAAGGAAACAGTCTCCTTTCTCCATGGGAGAGCGCCAAAAAAAGCAGTTGTTCACAGTGAGGAATATTTTGCGCTCCTAATGAAGTGCTGAATACTAATTTTACCATTAGTCGATGTTGCATCCGATGAAGTGGGCTGTAGCTCACGAAAGCTTATGCTCAAATAAATTGGTTAGTCTCCAAGGTGCCACAAGTACTCCTTTTGTTTTTGTCTGTTATCCAAAACTTTCGCCATGAACTGTTTTGCTTTTTTAAATAAAATTTTGCAACAAATAAGTTGCTACCTTTTTTTCTTTTAAAGATTTTCATCAAAACTGTTTAAAACAAAAGGAATCAGTGTGCTCAAGAAAACAACTAGATTGAGTATTGACTTTCACTTGTGAATACACTGGTAGAAGTCAAGAGATTTGTAAGGTGATACTGTGGGGCATGATGGTGGTTACATTTTAACTGGAAATACACCTGGCCACTGAGAAAAGAGAAACAGAGAAGCATGTTCACATTCATAAAATGTTTTAAAAAGTGAAAGTATGTTCTGGAGTTACACGCAACCTCTTTAAATGCTTTAGAGGGAAAATGATGTAATTTAAATTGGTAACCAGAGAGTTTTACCCAAACAAAAAAATCACTGACCCTTCAAAATTATTATTTATATTAATAATTATTTAATATTATTTGTGTTATGTATACACATACACACATAGTAACTACTTTCACTTGCTTTTGGTGTGAAATCCACCTGGTAAAGCTGTTGCGTAGCACTGTCTCACACAATTACAGGCAAGAATGGAATAATTCTTCAACCATTTTAAACAGGGCAATTTTTTTTACTGCCTGTGCAATGTAAAGATGTTAGTGTAAATGAGACTCTGACCCCAAGTGTCAATATTGTAAACTTCCACTGTTGATCAAGCAGAGAGAGGAAACAAAGAGATGCTACTGTGCAGATCCTCGGAATGCAGCCTCTTCCAAGTACCACTTCATGTCAATATCAGAGTGGGCCAACCTCGGGCTGTGGCCTGGGCCTTTGAGAGCACTATGACCTTGTTTTCAAACTGACTTATGCATAACAGTATGAGACTCACCATGTTTTGCGTGGTGTCCGGTGGCACCTTAAAGACTAACAAATTTATTAGGGCATAAGCTTTCATGGGTTAAAAGCCCACTTCTTCAGATGCAATTTTTTACCCACAAAAGCTTATGCCCAAATAAATTTGTCTTTAAGGTGCCACCGGACTCCTCATTGTTTTTGTGGATACAGACTAACACAGCTATCCCTCTGATACTTAACACCATGTTTATGGGGTGGATAAAGAAAACGTAAGAGGCCTGGGCCTCTCCCACTAACCCACCCAGTAATGTAGTGTGTTTACAGTCTCACTCTCCTGGATACATGGTGTAAACTGGGTTGCACAAGACCCTCCACAGAGCACAAGACTCAAGAACAGGAAAAGGCCAATCAAGCTGTCATTAATGCCCATTTAAAATAAATTAATCACTGAAGGAGGTTAAAAATAAGTCAATAGAGCAGCTAGAGTTTTAGTAAAAAGAAAAGGAGTACTTGTGGCACCTTAGAGACTAACCAATTTATTTGAGCATAAGCTTTCGTGAGCTACAGCTCACTTCATCGGATGCATACTGTTTTACTGGCCATCACCAAGACTCGACCAAGGTTTTCATACCTAAATTGGCATAAAAATAGGTATTTTAAAAAAATCATTTAATTTACCAACTCCCTTTTCTTGTTTTCATTTCACTTTCCTTTCTTGCTACTGTGTCCAGGTTTATCTAATTCTCAGTCTTGTTTATTGCAAGAGCCTCTTTCTCCTCTCTCTTCCAAGATGATTTAATTTTCTAATTTCGCCTCTCATCTGATTCTCTACAGTTTTCTTTTTCCTGTTTAATGAACTGTCGATATTTACTCTGAATTATACTGCATTCCAGTTGGTCAAATTTCTTCCTTCTGTTATTTCCCCACATTTCCTTGCCTGTATTAGTAATGTGTTTTCTTTCTTCATCTCCATCACCACCTTATTCTCTCTACCCATCATATCCCACTTTGTGAGATGGACCTCAACCTCTTCCCTTTCTCATTCCATCTTGTTTCTCCCAATTCTACTTTTCTTCCAAAACTATTACTTCATTCACAGCTCCACTCTATTTTATTCTCTCCATAACCTCTTCTGTGCTCAGTGTTGCTGGGGCCCATTCCCTTGTCCTTGGGGTGAGGCCTTACTTCTGTCTCCCTTCTGTGGTAAGAGAGGAAGCTGGCATGAGGCTCCCCTTCTGCCCATAAGGGAGTCACCAAGCAACTTCTCTGCTGTCCTCCAAGACTGTGGGGGACTAGAAAGGGGAAGAGAATTACTGATGGTAGGAAGTTGCCAAAGGTGCCACTCAGTGCTCTCATTCTGCACATTTAAGCTGACGGATTTCCATGGGCTAGCATCTCACTATAGGATGAACAACCACCACCACCATACTGACTCAGAACAATGGTCCACCTAGCCAAGTATCCTGTCTTCTGACCGTGGCCAGTGCCAGATGATACAGAAGGAATAAATGGAACAGGGCTATTTCAAGTGACCCATGCTCCGTTGTCCAGTCCCAGCTTCCGGCAGTCGGAAGTTTAGCAGCACCTAGAGCATGAGGGTGCATCCCTGACCATCTTGGCTAATAGTGAAGACCTATCCTTCATCAATGTATGTAATACTTTTTTGAACCCCGGCTGTACTTTTGGCTTTCACAACATCCCATGGCAAGGAGTTCCACAGGTTGACTGTGCATTGTGTAAAGATGTATTTCCTTTTGTTTGCTTTAAACCTGCTGCCTATTAATTTCATCAGATGACCCTTAGTTCTTGTTTTATATGGAAGAGTAAATAATATTTCCCTATTCACTTTCTCCATTCATGATTTTATAGATCTCTATCATAACTCATCTTAGTTGTCTCTTTTCCAAGCTGAATGACTCCTAACACAGTTAGCTTTTTTGACTGCCACTGAACATTGAGCAGACGTTTCCAGAGAACTATCCACAATGACTCAAAATCTCTCTATTACGTGATAACAGCTAATTTAAACTCCATCATTTTGAATGTATAGCTGGGATATGTTCTACAATGTGCATTATTTTGCGTTTACCAACACTG
Organism: Caretta caretta; assembly: GCF_965140235.1. Taxonomy (NCBI): domain Eukaryota; kingdom Metazoa; phylum Chordata; order Testudines; family Cheloniidae; genus Caretta; species Caretta caretta. Next base: position 137,340,793 of record NC_134207.1, read on the forward strand.
AATTTCCTCTGCCATTTTGTTGCCAAGACACCCACTTTAGTGAGATCCATTGTCACGGAGTCCCTGGGCGATGCTCTGGAGCTGCTCCCCATGAAGTCAGTCAGGACTCTGGGGTAGTCGCCTTTCTGTGAGCAGCCTGTCTTCAGGACACACAGCTCACCCGGCTTCCACCTTCCTGGGTCTGACCTCGGAGCATTCAGCATCCTCTGCCTCTCCGTGTGCTTCCCCCAGCGAGTCCGCTCAGGCGGGGCTCCTGGGGAAGCCAGAGGGTCCTGCACCCCAACTTCGCAGTCAGACGTGACTCTCAGCCAGCCAGTAAAACAGAAGGTTTATTAGACTACAGGAACATGGTCTAAAACAGAGCTTGCAGGTGCAGAGAATGGGACCCCTCAGCTGGGTCCATTCTGGGGGGCAGTGAGCCAGACAACCACGTCTGCACTTCACTCCATGTCCCAGCCAGCCCCAAACTGAAAACCCCCTCCAGCCCCTCCTCCTCTGGGCTTTGTTCCTTTCCCGGGCCAGGTGGTCACCTGATTCCTTTGTTCTCCAACCCTTTAGCTCTCACCTTGCAGGGGGGAAGGGCCCAGGCCATCAGTTGCCAGGAAACAGGGTGTCGGCCATTCTCTGTGTCCAGACTCCTGCACACACCTGCCCTCTAGGGCTCTGCAATGATCATACATGCTTACCCCACCCCCTAGATACTTAAGAACTGCCTAGGGGAAACTGAGGCACCCCCACACTATTCAGAGGAAACATTAAGAACAGTCCCACTTCGTCACATCCATTTATAATTCTTTGCAGTCAGCTTTAGACTTAATTATCATCTGTAAAGTTTGAAGAATGATATAAGGGGGAACCACTTTTTGCTCTCCCATTTAGTGCTCTGGGTGCATCACACCACCAAATGTAAAGGTTAGCACAAGGCGACAGGCAAAGGGGAGCACCAATCCTAAAGGCCAAATTGAGAGAGCACTTCTACAAGAACAAGTAATTGTACTTCCTAACCACCTTCCCCTCACCAAAATTTTATCCCAGACATCACTTTCTTAATTTGACATCTCACAAAGCTCTCCTTCAGGAAGAGATCGGTACCTTTTGAATTTGTTATGCTTAGCTTTAATTGTATTCCCTAGTACTTTTTTCCATTCAGTATATTTATTACTCTTCACATGCCATAAGTTCTACTTAAATTCCCTATTTATTTCTAGCTTCCACTAAAATTTTAGGATTTTTTAAAAATAATGTTTAGGCAGAGGCACTGGTCTCACAGTGCAGCAAGACAGAAAGCTGACTTTTTATAAATAAAAAAACACTTCCTGATTCAAATTTGGCTCTTCCTTGGATTGAACTAGTACATGATACTAAATAAGAAGCACTCCCAATAAGGTGTCCATAATAATCTTGGACAGAAGAGAAATTTTGGCCTTCAGAAAAAGAATAAACTATAATTCATCCACAGTTACTAGGCTATGTAACAGTTATGGCAATTTCCTGCAATATTCTGGACACACTGTACTGAATGAAGTGTAACTATTTTAAGAGTTCATTATATTAAAAATGCAAACGTTTATGTATCAATGTGGGATTGTATGGAGCTTCTTTAGGAAGAAGACAGGATTAATGCAATCTCTGGGTAGTACTGTGAGCTTTGAAAGACTAGGTTGAGCAATGTGTAGGCACGTATGATGTTTTGGACAATACGTGTGAAGTGGAATTCTTAGGATGTACTTGGGAGGAGGGGATTGCAAACTCCTATATAAGGACTCAGCCTTTGACGCTTTATCCTCAGGGGAACATCTTTTGATCACCTGTTATATGAAGACAGTTCAAAGACAAATTGTATAAAAGAGTAACTGACTCATTAATGAGGATTCTTGTTCTGAGTTGAAGCTGTGATGAATTTATAACCACAGGAAAAAAAACCTTGTGCGAGTTGGGGTGATCTCTGGTAAAGTTATTGACGTGTGTAGGTTCTTCTATTGTTTTACTGTTTTCTCTATAATGCTTTTCACCTTAAGAATAAATGTGCTTGCTTAGAAAAAGCTGTGTGGTAGCTTAACTGTGGTAATTGCACTATATAACATCTTCTGGGGAGAAAAGTAAAGCAGGCCAGCTTAGGCTGCCTGACTTTGCTAGGGAGAACACAGTATAGGAAATACTCTTCCGGGAAGGAGGGAGGGTGAGGTGGGTCTCCACTGAAAAGAGGTGATGGCTCAGGAGCTGGAAGCCTAGAGCGAGTGCCCTCACAACACTGTAACTGGGGAATAAAGGTGCAGTTGTGCTGAACTGACATGTTAATCTTGAATTTGTTGCATTTCTTCGATAATGTCTTTTATTCAAGGACTTCAGTGTTGCTATACTGTATTTAGTCTACTGTGTAAGAGCATACTGCAAACTGATTTACAGCCCAAGGACCAGAAGATTTAAAGTGCCTAGGTTACCAGGAGTGACTAAGTTTTATTTCAGACACCTGGGTTCTCCAGGTTTGCTCATATCAGAATTACACACAGATTGATAATGCTTTCACCACTTCTAAAAATAAATTGCTGGGACTGCTCTCTACAAAAAGGCCAGAGAGCGAGAGAGAGAGTTCATGTGTGCACTTATACCACATTTCTAAAGATTTTAGGGGTAGTTTCCTTAAGAATAGGAAGGGTCTCTCCAGCCTCATTCATTTATGCAGTTGGTCTCTTCCTTTTGTCCAGTTCACAGCGAAAATCCTACCTCCTGCTTGCTTCTTCCATACTAGACATTATTCACATTAATACATTAATTCAGCAGTTATTGTCAGTGCACCACTACTTCTTGATAATGCCAATAAACCTTGACTGAAAACAGTACTGAAATGAGGACATCGTGTACCAAAGCAGTGAGGTATCACCTAATCAAAAGCTCAATCATATACTGGAAAGCTCAAAGCAGCATGCTTCAGAGGCTATCTGAAACCAAAGCCACCTCTATTTAGCAAGAGCACAAATTCGTCTGTTAAAAAGTGGTAGTATTGTTTAGTTTAAAATGTTATGACATACTGTAGCAGGTTCCGTTTAGTATGAGTGAAAACTGATCAGATAGCCTGTACTGCAAAGTGTGTATGTACAAAGGTGAACTAATTTTAACAGCCTCTCTTCTCAGCAAATTTAATTAACGCAGAGTACAGCACCTGGAAAGACTACCACAGAAAGTAATTAATATTCTAGGACTTCCGTCTTCAATGCAATAAACTAAGGACATTTCTCGCAAACAAAACGTGATGGCTACAGCCTATCCGATGTCTGAATCTAGCTGAAAAATGTACAGAAAATTGCCATGAGCAAAGCTAATTACATGCAAAATACTAATTCCCCAGGGAAATCCTAGGCAGCCAGCCAGAATTGCTGGTTTGTACCTTCTATCTCCAAAGCTTCAGCTGTGCAAATACATCTGTTCCGAAGCAGACACTTTTTATACCCCGATTTCCCTTCCAGCTAATATTAAAATAAATAAATAAAAATGGCTGCTGCCTAGTACCCAAAGCATGTTCAAGTGAATGAATACCAAATCCAGCCTGAGCAGTTCTCTCCTCTGCAGGCTGCTCTGTCTCAAATGTAATGCTTTGTTCATTTAACTTCCCACAGGGTAGGAAGATTTCATTGTCACTATTCAAGTTTCAGAAGCCAACTCTTGAACCGCATTTTAATACCCCTGAACAGGGGTAACTTATGAACTGCAGACAGAATTGACCAGTCTCCCGGGTTGAAATGGTGAAACCTAATCCTTCATGATCCAAACATATATTCATTAATGGAGCCATCAATTCTGTTAATTCTGAGAAAATTCAAAATGTTAGAGATACATATAATTTGAGAAACAGAAACTAGTAAAAAAATTAACCTGATATTTGATTTGGAAAAAAAATCCACCTCTGCTAGAGAGAGAAAACTATCAGAAATTTAATTTCCGAAGTTTTATTGGGACCTGATAAGATCCAAGATAGCTAATGTAGGATGTGGCAGGAAAAGAGAACTAAAAACACAAATCCTCAGAGATATGGCAGACTGCACTAGAATTTGGCTACATACTCACTTTGACAAATCCACCACTTGACCTCTTGCCCAGGTTTGGAAATTTGGTGTCTCATATTTGTAACTATCCTTCTCTCACATACAATTTTTTGCTATGTCCCATCATATCTGCCTGTGTATTTCACATAAGTTATTTCCTCCTTATTCATTCTACCTCTAAACCCTTGTCCATGCCTTGGTCTTCTGAAGCCTGGGTTACTTTAACCACCTTATCTGTATCTTTCCCCACTTTTCCAGCCTAAATAAAGTGTCACTGATGAAGTCATCTTACTTTCCCATTTTTATTACTTTACACACCCCTCCCTGAATCCCCAGTTTTCACAATTAGAGTCAGGACCCTTCCTCTGCATGATGTCTTGTCGTCTTTGCCCCAAACGTAGCCATTCTTTTTTTCTGTCACCACTGTGAAAGCCCTTGCCCACACCTTGGTCATATTTTACCTTCATTAGATATAATTTATATCCATCCATCCAAGTATTAGACGTGTTCAGATCACAAGCCAGTCTAGGTGTGAAATTCAGGAGTTTTGAGATTCTGGGTGGTACTACTCTATGGACTGAACACAGAAAGTTTTTCTTTGGGGAAAGAAAGGGGAAGAATTGGAAAATGTCGCTCCTTATATTCAGGGAACCCTTGTACAAACAGATTGATCAGTTAGAGTACGATGTAAAGCAAGAGTTAAAACCAAAACTCCTGCAACAGGAAGTTCCATAGCCTGGCAATGACTGACAACAGACCAACTTCCGATCTGGCAAGTTTTGTCATGGAGTGATGCTGCAGGAGAGAGATAGCTGTTCAAGCAGTTTGGCCTTATCCTGTTTATGGCTCTTATAAGGACTACAGCCTTACATTGAATGAGGAGCTATTGAGGCATGGGCGCAGACCAATGTGACATGTCATCTGCCTTTTCCACTGTGAACAAGTTGCAGAAACTGCTCAGCTTTTATGATCAGCTTCAGGTATCAATTATGTGGCAATCCAGCCTTGAGTCACTAAACACCCACTATATGAATTAAATCTCCTTTACTTGCCATGTGCTCCCTGTTCTCACATTTAATAAAAATGTTACCTAAAAACAAGTTTTCTTCTAAGTTCCATTTCCTGCTCAGCATTACAGACATTTTAATATTATAAACTATGAATATGCTTTATTTATAAAAAAAATAATGCCAACAGCTGTGCCTCAGTGCAGAATACTCCCAAATCAATGTTTTGGTCATCTAGCATTTTCTAATATAGGCTGAATAAAATCTGACAGTGTGCTGTGTTTTATTTGACGTAGACTGACCACCACGGGTGTTTAGATTGGCTGCAAGCACTAGGCTTTCCTGAAATGAAACCCTTTTAGCTCTCTAGTTACCATAGAAATCCAGATTTTAGATAGTTAATTGAGAATTAAACCACAACTAACATGATTTTTTTTTTTTTTACATTTGATGGCAGTGAAATCCCCTTGAGAATATATATAGTTTTTTTTTAAATAAATGCCACACAGGAATTAGCTATTTATATTAGAAGAGAAGAGGCTGGCTATGTCCAACTGCTGAAGCCCATTTTAGCTTTCGGACATCCTATAATTTTCCAACTATCATGTAAAGTAGGAAACTTCTGAGATGGTTTTTCAGTGCTTCTTGTAAAGCCATGATTGCAGGAATCTAAGAGCTTTAACAATATGTCTTCATGGATTTCAGAAATATATTCAAAATGAAGTTGTTTCATGCTTCAGTCTGTGTCGTGGTTTTGAAGAGGAAGAAAGTTACTGTGGAACTGAGGAGGATTACCAAAGTAATCCTTTGTTTCTACAAAGATCCAACTGGGGGAAAAAAGAAAATGAAGCGGATTCATTTGAAGAAAATCTCAACCTAGGTAGGCTGGCTATTGAAGTAAATAAAAATACGAAACCTAATACCATAAACATCTGTTGATTCACTCAAACAACACAGAAGCTTTATTATATTACACGGGAAAAAACTACATTAAAAGAATAGTATGGATTTAAAGTTGAGCATTAATGTGTCAGGAAATACCAGAATGAGCAACTATTCAATATCTTGTTTTATCCTTGTTCAGTGTGTGGCCTGATGACTTATTCACTACCAACTATTTAAACCTTTCTCTGAAGAAAAAATTATTAATATCAAGGGCTTTTCTATGCTGCTTATTACTACAGAATCTGTGCATTTCACAATACTCCTGTGAGGATTGGGGCTGGTATTAGCCTTATTTTTCAGATAGGGATCTGAGGCACAGAGACAGTAAGGCTGAAGTATCCCCTAATTTCGGGTGCCCAATTTGAAATACTAGGACTTGATTTTTCAGAGTATTCAGCACTTTAAAGCACTTCATATGTTCAAATTACAGTTCCCATTGACTTCAGCTGCAGCTGTGACTTGTCAACACTTCTGCAAATCAGAGCCTAGGCTCTCACATCAGGCATCCAGAAAATTAGGAACAAATAATTAGTGAGCAGCTGACCACCTGTGAAAAGTTTGGTTTAAGTGAGTTGTCCAACATCACATGGGAATTCTGTGGCAAAGGCCAGGGAGAGAATCCAGTTCTCCAGGGCAGCCTCACCAAAGTTGTGGGGAGGACGTTAAACTAGCTTCAAAGGAGGCAAGTCACAAAATCCCACAGGTAAACATAAAAACGGTGACCTTGACAAAGGGCTAGAAGTTGGGGAGAAATTAAAATTATAACAGGGTCACACAGGAGCAACAAGAGAGAGTGTGTGTGCGTGTGTGTGTGTGTGAGGGAATCTGCTCCACATCACAAATGTCGATAAATGCAGGGAATATGGTGTATAAACAGGAAGAACTAGGAGTTGTATACAAGCTGAAGTATTAGTTAACAGGCATCACATAGACTGGGGGGGGGGTGGCGGGAGGGAGAATAAATCTCATGGCTATGCACGAAGAATGTTGTTCCGAGGTCCAGAAAGAGATGAAGGCAGACCAGTTGACAAGTCTCTGGGTAAGGATAAATGGGGAATAAAAGGAGGCACTGTCATGGTAGGGGTCTACTACATACCACCCAAGCAGGAGGAAGAAATGGAGGATTCATTTCTAGAACCAATAGCAGAAGTATCCAAAATAGCTGTAGCTCACGAAAGCTTATGCTCAAATAAATTTGTTAGTCTCTAAGGTGCCACAAGTACTCCTTTTCTTTTTGCGAATACAGACTAACATGGCTGCTACTCTGAAACCTGTCAAAATACTAATGTACTAATACTAATTACTACCCAGACATCTGTTGGAAAAGTAACTACGGAAAAATATAAAATATCCAGTACTTTCTTGGAATGTATTGGGGACAATTTCTTGTTTTTGAAGGTGAAGGAGGCAATCAGAGGGTTGGTCAATTTAGACTTGATTCTGACTAACAGGGAGGAACTGGTTGCCAGTCTGAAGGTGGAAGGCAACCTGCGTGAAAGTAATCATGAAATGACAGATGTCATGATTTTAAGGAAAAGGCAGGAGTGAGAGCAGCAGAATAAGGACAATGGACCTCCAAAAGCAGACTTCAACAAACTCAGAGAACTGGTAGGGTAAGGTCCCATGGGAGGAAGAAAAAAGGGACAAAAGGAGTTCAGGAGAACTGGCAGTTTCTCAAAGAGACACTATTAAGTCACAACAGCAAACTGTCCCAACACAAAGGAAAGGCAGGAAGAATAGTAGAGGCAACATGGCTCCATCAGGAGCTCTTTAGTGACCTGAAAACCAAAAAAGGAATCCTACAAAAAGTGGAAACATGGACAAATTGCTAAGGAGTAGTACAAAAGAATAGCAGAAGCAAGCAAGGTCAAAAACAGAAGGGTTAAGGTACAAAATGAGTCACACTTAGCAAGGGACATAAAAGGCAAAGTAAAGTGAAGGTCTTCTACTTAGTGGGGAAGGAGAACTATTAATGGACAACAAGGCTGAGGTGTTTAATGCCTATTTTGCTCAGTCTTCACTAAAAGTATGTGACTAGACACTTAACACAATATTAACAACTAAGTGGGAGGGAGCACAAGTCAGAATAAGGACAGAACAAGTTAAAGAGTACTGACTTAAGTTAGACGAATTCACATCAGCTGGGCCTGATGAAATGCATCCTAGAGCATGTAAGCAACTAGCTGTAGCCAACTTCGAACTGGTAGCAATCATCTTTAAGTACAGGTCAGACCCCTGAGGATGAGGGCAAATATCACACCTATCTTTAAAAAGGAGAACAAAGAGGACCCCGGGGAGTGACAGACCTAACTTCTGATACCTGGAAAAATAGTGTAACAAATTATTAAACCATCAATTTATAAGCACCTAGAGGATAATAGGGCTATAAGGAATAGCCAGCATAGATTTGTCAATAATGAATAATGCCAAGCCAACTTAATTATTTTCTTTTACAGGGTTCCCCGTCTAATGGATAGGGGGTAAAAGTAGATGTGATATATCTTGATTGTAGTAAGGCTTTTGACACAGTCCCACATGACAGTCACATAAGCAAACTAGGGAAATTGCTATATGTGGGTGCAAAACTAGTTGGAAGACTGTACTCAAAGAATAGTTATCAATGGTTTACTGAGAGCACTATATGGTGGGTCCCACAGAAGTCTGTCCTGAGTCTGGTACTATTCAATATTTTCATTAATGACCTGGATAATGGAATGAAGAGGACATTTATAAAATCTGCGTATGACACCAAGCTGGGAGGGGTTGCAAGCACTTTGGAGGACAGAATTATAAATCAAAATTACCTTGATAAATTGGAGAATTGGTCTGAAATCAAATCAAGACATGTTCAACGTACTACATTTAGAAAGGAAAAATCAAATGCAAAACTTATTAAAACATAAATGTAGTTTTGTGTGTCTCACACAGAATCCCACATGAGTCTGGTTATAACTGGTTCATTATTCCCCACATCACATACTGTAATTTTCCTTTTGTCTAATCCAGCCTGCCCTTTCTAATAAGAATTCTTTTGCTTCAAAGGCTCCCTTTGCAAACAGTGACACGTTATTATGATTTCACACTCCCAGTCAAAGGAAGAAACGCCTTAGTGAAACCAAAAAATATTTATCAATTAATCATCCAAATGGCTGCTAGGCTTCCTTACCCAGAATACCACAGGACAAAAAAGTTGAAGTATCAACCTAGAGACAAAACCTTCAGCTTTCTCTGCTCCATCACCCTGCATACACAGAATTCCTGCTGTGCATGCTGCACACCCAAGTAAGTAACACATAAAGCTTTCCTGTTATAGCCAACTATATTGTGCACAAGCTGAAGAAACCAGGAAGAGAAGAGAAAAGAGAAGAGAAGAACAAGGAGCTGGCTGGAAAATAGATGAAGTGGGAAAAATAAAAAGTGCTTTCCAACAGCATAGTATACCATTCCAGACAATTTTTTCCACCAATTGATTTCTCAACAGTTCTTCTGCTTATAATACAATCTGATCAATGTAGAAGTTCTATAGATATTTACCGCATTTGTGATGAGGCACTTTGACTCATAACTTACATTTAATTCTCTATTCTAAATGAAGAGGCTCAAAAGTCTTTTTTTAAATGGGCAAACTGCTTTTTCCAATAAACCTATTTGCTTCTGAGCACAGGCTTTGTGTGTCAGCCTAATTCGGGAATGAAATCCATTGCCCCCAGTCGAGAAGTCAAGAGACACAGCTATTCATTACTAGACTGATATTACTGTAAAAACATCCTGTGAGGACTGGAACATTAAACACCACACCCACTTATCCAGGAACACACCAAATAAAGATAATCCCTCTCTTTGCTAGAGGGTGAAATATCCCATTCACACTGAAAAAAAACTTATTTTTCCAGAGCCTCAATAAAATTAATAAAAAGCTACAGGCAGCCTCCCATATTGCCCTTGATTTCCTAAAAAGAGTATCATTCATTCGGAAAACTAGATTGTGCCCTTACATATAAAGGTTTTTTCAAACAATTATGCCCCCCAAAATTTAAACAGGACCCAAAATAGCTGCGGCTGAAGTCTAATGATTAGGCTCCTTACAGGCTACTTATAAAGCTGAACAACTAGACAAAGGGAAAAGCCTAATCTCCCAAGACTCATTGTACAATTTTTAAAATGCTGAGAAAGAAAAACGTAGCATTCTATACAGCTAACTGGTATTGTGAGTGGCAAGAATTTTCACCATAGTTTTTTTGTTTGTTTGTTTGTTTTTTTTTAGCAGCTGAACTTAATTTTCTCTCTCCATGCAGGGCAAGACCCTGGTCTCCTTTTAAATTTTTTTCTTCTAAATTTCTGAGGCACAGGTTAGCACAGTGTCAGGGCTTGCTCCAGCACAACATACAACTCAGTTTATTTTAATAGGACATAGCTTGTCTACATGGCTTCCAAATCTCCCATTGCTTCTCCACTTCACACACAAGATGCTGAGCTGCTTCAGTCTGGGTCCTCAGAAGTCTTGCAATACAAGTTTTACCCATAGACTTCTACGTCCAGAAAGTCTTATCCAAGAATAGATAAAAATTCAAAGGCATTGAATGAAACCCTTAAAAAAAAAATCATTATCTTACACAGCATTTTTTACTAAAAAATATGAAGTGCTGCAATGAGGCCAACAACTGGAACGTAAAACGCATTCTCACTTACCTTTGTGATTAAAGATACCTTCCATCTCCATGCTGCTTCTAGAGTGGGCAATGCAGAGTGACCCACAGGGAACTAGCCCTTCTGCAGCAGGGGATCGATCTGTGGTTCGTACTAGACACCAGTCGGGCTTGTCATGTGGCCTCTCTAGAACCTCCACTGTCTGACCACGGCGGATTGTCAGCTCATTGCTGTTGCATGCTGTGAAGTCATGGATGACCACAGTCAACTCGCAGCCACCTGACAACTGTGGAAAGAGAGAAAACAAGGGAAGGATGGGTGCTGCAGTTTTTTTAAACACACACCACGGTTTATTTAGGATTTCTGCCAAGATCTATTTTTGTCTATGACATTTACAATATGGCAATGTTTTCTGGTTTTTCTTTTTTTAATGGCACCATATTAAAATTTATTAGCTTTAAAGAAACGTTGTCAGTTTTGAAGATTTACTGCAAACCCCCATCTCTCCTTCACCTCAGATTCACTGTGCAGAATGATTCCAAGAGCTGTGAATGATATGGGTTAAGCAGGTAGGCTTACATCTGGGTGTAGCTTTCTCTCAAGGGTATCTTGAGAAAACTGAAGACAAAAAGCAGACTCACCACTCCACACAAGACAGCAAGGGAAACCCACTCTCTTCTCCCACTGAAACCAGGTTCAGGTGGAGCCCTGCAAGTCTTAGAACAGTAACTAGACACTCACAACTAAAGCCCATAAAGGTATGTTAGCCATCACAGTAGGTCTTTTGTGCATTTTTTGGTCCTGGGCTTAGTGCAGAGACAGCTAAAGCAAGAGAGGAAGGGATTTTACCTTCCCACTGCAATGTGGAGTATTTTAGGGAAGTGAAGAACTTTCTTGGCTCACCTCAGACAACCCTTCTAGTCAATAACCTCTGCGAAAGCAGGAGATGTGGGAGGGGGTTCATCAGCCAGCCCTCTCATCACCCTCCTCCTCACCCAAGGGGTCTGAAGTAGCAGTTACCCAGGACAGTGTACAGGTGTGTGGTGGTTGGGGGTGGCAGGAAGCCAAAGACACCACTATTAAATATGGGGCCCTGTGACTCGGTGGAGGTGAAGAGAAATTGTAACTGGGAGAGGGAGGAAGACAAACTGGCTGACAAAAAGAAGTTCAACACTTTTCTGCAACTGCTCACCATCTCCCTCCAGGTTCTTCAGTCATCAAACACCTCAAATCCAGTCTCTGAATATGTGGGTCAAAATTTTACTATGGACTTTTCACATATCTTAAGCATAGCGATCCTTGCACACCAGTTCTTGAGACAACCAACTATTTTAGGATCCTTTGTGATATGGACCCAAAAATAGCTGTATTTCAAGATTTTTAACTCTCTCCTTCCTAACCCTACCCAACGACAGAAAAAAGACTTCCAACTCATACAGATACGCATGTGAACCGGTGTTGGCAAAACCCAGCATGCCTCACTAGTGTTTTTCTAAGCACTTAATTAAAATTCTTTTGATCCAAATTAACTACGCTCTACTGCTTCACCTTGTTTGAGATTAACTGAAAGCATGCTGATAAATACACTGAAGTTCCCTAGTTGCACCACAGCTTCTTTAAGTGCCTTTAACTTGATTTTAATTTCTAATAGTAATACTACAGCAGCAGTATTCTATTGGACTATTTTTTCTCCTGGTGTACGAGTACCACTGTTACAACACAATCTACTAGAACAGAACAGATTAATGTTTCATCTAATCTGGTAGGCAACGTCCAGTAGTAGAAAACATCAGACATTTTAGACACAAAATCCCCATATTTCATGGGGGTAATTGTGCAATAGCATGGGGGAATGTTTCTTCCAGTTTATACTCAGATTAATAAAGACAACTATTCCCTTATAGTTCTTACCCCAGAAAATGTAACTGCAGAGGTTATTACACAAACATTTTATAATCTTGAAATTTGCTTACCTAATTTTGCTACAACTAAAATTTCCTTTTTATCCTGATACCAGAAAGTCCTGTGTACTTTAGACACAGGGCTACATACACATCTGGATTATTACTTATAGATCAGTTTTAATTAATTTTTTTGGACTGAAATGCAAGATAGAAATTTTCTTCTCCAGGATAATGCTTTGTCATCAAACAAGAATTTGAAAAGTGTTTGCCAAGCAACCCATGACACCACAGACAGACTAATTCCATCCTTCCTTCCCCATCTCTGCCACTTCCACAGGACATAACCCCTGACAGCCAGTCTGCAGAACTTTCCCATGACCACTGCCTGCCAATCTTGTTAACTAATCCTGGTTGCATGTGCGCGTGGAGTGATTTTTCTTGGGAGGGAAAGAGAAACCTTATGTTTCTCATAATTAATGAAAGTACAGCAGCCTGCAACCCCTCCTCCCAGGTTTTGGCAAGAAATTAATCACACGGCTTCTACTTCATCTTTCAAGACAGTCTCAGGTCTCAAGTTATGAGGTGCACAGCTTCAAAACATGCTACCTTCTCACTCGTTAAAAATATCTTGCTACCATCCCCCCTCTTCCTTTGCATTATATTAGCTTTTAGTCCACTCAAAGTTATGCCAAAGGGGAAAAAGTCAAGAGCCTTCCCTTGGTTTCTGGCACTGATTTATGTTATAGCCCTCTTCAAACTAAGTCTGAAACAATTGAAAACATGTGTATGCCTGAAGAAGTCTGAGAAAAAGTCCACAGAGTCTAACTTCATAAGGTGTCAAATGCAAGGCTCCAAACTTTTTCTCATGAAAAGCACATTCTCTCTTCCCCACTACCCTAAGCATAGGTCAGTAACAAGTTTCACCACTTTTGGAAACCATGCATTAACCGATCTGAATACCTATAGTTTTCTGCTTTCACACAGATGTTCCTTCTTCCCCCTCCCTTAATTAAATGGAAGTTAGCTAACAACAGATTTCATTTTCCCTAAATATTTCAACTGGTGAGAGTCTTAGGACAGAAGAGTATAACAAACAGAGATAATATGGATTACCTATGTGGGAACCAACAAACAATAGTATTGGTTAGCTGTCCCTTTCATTTTAACTATTCAATAACACTCACGTCCACAACACAGCCTGTGCATTAGACTCTAAGGGTATGGCTGTACTGCTATAAAACACCTGTGGCTGGCCTGTGTTGGCTCATGGGGCTTGAACTATAGGGGTATAAAATTTCAGGGTAGACACTCACCCAGACTCTGGGGAGCCCCCACCCCCTGCATGGGGACCCAGAGCTGGGGCACCAGCCCAAGTCTGAAAGTCTACATGGCAATTTTATAGCCCTGCAGGACGAGCCCCATGAGACATAGGCCAGCTGCAGGTGTGTCACTGCAGTGAAGACATACCATCAGGTTACAGCATGCCAATGCTGACACCATGTTCTCAGCTCTGCACAACGTCTGCAGGTGAAAGTGAGTGTGGTCTCTTTCCCACTATGATCAATAACAGAAGAAACTAAGTTCTACTCCCTCTACCCATGTCATCCAGAAACACTAGACATCACCATGAAAAATATGATTTTAAGAACATAAAAATATTTTCAACTTTTAACTGTCCAACATTTGAGACAACACCCATTAATTTCCCCCACATTACTTTAACTGTTAGCCAGTGTTTTTCTTTTTAAATTGTTTCTGCCCTTTATTCTCCTTAATGCACCTTATAAATGCAGATTCATCTTTAGCACTCAAACACAGTTGGAAAACAAGGGGTGTCTGTGATAAAGAGCATAGCTCAAGCAGCTGGTGTTGTACAGCTTTGGCATGAAACTCTAGATTGGATGGGAGAAGAAAAGAAGACATGCCGGAAAGTGGAGACTGATTTACACTGATGAGGACATTAGGACTTTGAAAACGCCTAAATCCCAGTTTAAGTTTCACAAGGGACTGTAAATATTCTGCATAAATTCATCCTTTTCTCTCAAGAAACCCCTTATGTAAACTGCATTAGTAAGACCTGATGAAATAAATGATGAGGCTAAGTTTGAAACATGGGAGTTGCTGGAAAGACAGAGGCAAGATGAGAAATGAAAACTAGGCACGGACAAACTCACATATCTTAAGAGGAAGGAAGTTCTTTTCATTAACAAACATGCCATGGGAATTATTAACATCTTAATGTTATACACGATTCGCATTTTGTGCCTCTTTTTAAAAAAAATTGTATTTTCTGGAAGAAAAAAAGTCTTATTAAATGGGCCAAATACACTCCTTATGTACATCTGATGAATTCAGTGCAGTTGCATCAACAATGCCTTTGACCTTCAATGCTGGAAACAATCACTATCCGACACAAATATGAGATGCCTTTTAAAAGGAACCTTACGCGTGTTTTAGTTAGACCATACCATCTCACATTATGTTACATCTTAACACTACATATTTAAGATTTCATGAAAAAAGTAACTTTATGTAGAAAGCATAAAAGGTAAGTTTGAATAATGTCTACGTATGCAAATAAGTGCTCTTGTACAGAATGTAATTGGTTTTGGTTTAGTATCCTCAGTACAAAAACAGATTATTTACAGTTTGGAAGGGCAGAAATCATCTTTGTTTTCAACTAGTCTTCTCTAAAGAGAAGACATGGGGAAAGCGGGAAGTTAAAAAAATCTCTCATCTTTTGAAGATCAGTTGTAGGTAGTTCTGAGCAGCAAAAAAGGAAACTGAACAAGCCCTTTCCCCCTGGCTTTTGCTAACTAATACATTAAGTACTTTCAGATCTCTCCTGTTGCCTCAAACTTTGTTGTCTTTCAAGAACTGCACACAAATATAAAGATGCTTGTAGATTGCACGGAGCAGGCTGCAAAGAGCAATTGCTTGATAAAGAAGGATGACAGAAGTCAAGATTTTTACTGAATGCCTACACGTTGTAGCAAATATAACTAACTGTAATCCTAGCACTCTACATTGACTCTCTTCCCACCCCACCCCAACCATCGCTTACCCCTTCCATTTTCCATATGATTGTTTGAAATAGCATTTAATATCACTGCCAACTCAGTCACCATAAACATGAAAAGATTTGACATACCACTGCACAACATACTCTCACGCCTACACTTAATTTCCTCTGCATTAGGACCAGTTGAAGGAACTTGGGATGTTTTACATCATCTAAACTTCCAAGCCTGGTAACTGCTAAAAGATATTTTCAGGGTGCTACCAAAACTCTGTTCTAACCTTCATTTCAGCCATTAACGACTTGTCTACACTGAGAGAGTAATCGATTACTATGCCCTTATTCAACTCAAATGCGCCTCCCACCTGCTGTACAAAAGACAGTTTATTGATAGGGAGATACACATTGAAGCTACCTTGGTAATTAAGTAGTTAGCCAGCTGAGAGCCCCCTTCTGGCCCTTGAAATGCACTAGTTCCTGCTCTGCAGCTCTTCAGTCAGTCATCCAGGTGTGGCTCACACGTAGAGACCAACTTCTGCTCACCCAAACAATGCCCTCCCTTGCTCTCAACTACAATCATCCCCCTTCCCCTGTCTCTATTCCCCTCATGTATGCTGTCCCCTGCCCTCAGTAATGCCCGCACTCTGGTAGCTGTCCTCAGGAATTCAGTTTTCCTCAGGAGAAGGGCAGCTAGGAGAACAGGGGCGTTACTGATACTGCAGGAAGGGAAGAATGGTCAATGATTGCTGTCTTTTTTTCCTGTATCAACAAGCAGATCATCAGCAGAGAAGCTGCGGAGTGGGAGGCAAACTAGATACTGGGTTGTCGGGAGACATTACTGAAGGGGACCTGGCAAGGGGAAACAAAACACTCAGCTGGGGGACTGAGGAGTTTGCCAAATACAGGAACCGTGAGAGGCCAGCTAGTGCAACACAGCCCTAATGTGGAAGAAACGGCACCAATTCGGGCTGGGTAGTATGGATGTTCTAAATTGTTCCTACAACTATTTTTTGCTATCTTACCAACTGATTTCCCTAGTGTAAGCACGGCCTAAGATTCCAGCATAAGTACTCAGATGGGGGGGAGGGGAGGGAGTTGAAGTCTTTTATATGATTTTAAGTTATTCTCACTTGCACACACCTTTTCAAAGATCATGTTAGCAAAACAAGGCTACAGGAAAAGGAGAAATTGCTCTAAAATCCCGTGAGCATTCAAGTGCGTGATTATGGAAACTCAAAAAGCGGGCGGCACTGTGCCCAGAGACCTACCTGGAAAAAGTATAGAAAGACAAGGCTTTCGGACAGATCTCAAGGTTTGGGCAATCAACTGCAGCTCACTCCATATGGGCAAATCTACACTACAAAATTAAGTTGACCTAAGTTATGTTGACATACAGCCACCGCAGTAATTGAATCAGTTTTACACAACCACACTACGCTCGTTGTGTCGGCGGTGCGTGTCCTCACCAGGAGCACTTGCACCGATGTACCTGCCAGTGTGGGGCATTGTGGGATGGTTTCTGAAAGGCAACAACAGTCGATGTAAGCAACACAGGGTCCACACTGACACTGTGTCAACCTAACTATGTCGACTTAAGTGCTACACCTCTCGTAGAGATGGACTTATTAAGTCGGTGTAGTGAGTGAGTTACATCAGTGGTAGCTACATTTTAGTGTCGACACTTACAGAGTTAGGTTGACATAAGCTGCATTAAAATCAGCTTAACTCTGTAGTGTAGGCCAAGCCTATGTTTTCAGGAATTTGCCATGCCCCTCTCTCTCACCCTCTTAATTTGTGACAAGCTCAAGTAGCTACCGTTCCTCAGACCCTCTCCCTAAAACATCTTTCCATGGGGGAAGGGAGGGGAAAATAGAGATGCTCTGGGCCAGCAATTTCAGAATAATACAGACAGTCCACAGAAGAAATGGAGAACAGCCAGGTATGTAAAACAAAAATTTTGGTTTAGATAAGGACTGTTCAATCCCTGTCAAACAAGTTTTGCAAGTCACACACTGTGTAGCTTAATGACCAAGACCCAGCAGAGGCAGGATCAAACAAGCAACATGTTTTCTCTTCAGTGCAGAAGCTTGTTATTACAAACACCAAGGAACTTTTTATAGGCGGATTAAGGCAATACAGGGTCCTAGGCCCACACTTAAATAGAAACCACAGTGCCTCTACCCAGGCTTGGGGTGATAGCAATAAAGGCCACCCACGCCATAAGCTAAGCTTAACGAGAACCTAAAACCATCCCTGTTTCAGCTGGCACAGGTCCATCTCTGCTCCAGACCATCACACTGACAGATCAGAGGGAGAACTCAGCCCCCACATGACTTGACAGAGGACTTGATGGAGTGGTAACAAGGGCCTGGCCTCTCCTTTCTCCAGCCCCACCAGAGTCTCTTGCTGGGGTGGGGCTTCCTCAGGCCATCAGGTTCCAGAGTTAAGCCACTGAGGTTGTTGGTTTTTTTTAACCTCTGAGTTAAGTTATGGCCAAACAATTCCAAGTAAACATATTTGTAAAGGCTAGCTTGGACACTTCCTAATTGTTTGTAGGTTACAAAGATTTCTAGTTTACCCTACGCTGCTGTCTAGCAAAAATGAAACAAATCCTTGCTTTTTGGCGAGCAGTTCATTGGAATCCATCGTGCTTACCACTAGTTTAATTGACACCGTTCATATTTAAACTGTGTGACAGCTTATTTGTTCTACTCAGAACATGTAAAAGAAATGACTTGCATACAAATATAATTGGACAGAATGAGTGGGTTTAGTCACCTGTTGAGCAGCACGGGAGCATTTGCCATGTGGTTTTTGGTGTGATGTGATTTAAGAAGAGCACATAAATAAAATTATGGAAATATATATCGTGGAGTAGTTTCACCACCTGATTATGACTATTTTAAATTAGGTAAAATGTGTTTTACATGTTGATACTTTTAATTAATCTGTTTCTAATTTAATGAAAATAACCGTAGTCTAAACGGTCTGTAAATTTTAATTTAGCAATAAGCAGCTTTTTGGCTGAACTGCATTAGAAGTACCTAAAGTCTCAGCTCTCCACCCTCTTTTTTACCATCTCATTGTGTAAGTGATTTAAACATTTAAAAAAAAAGTATTTAGGCTGAGAAATTATGTGCCAAATTTCAGCCCCAAGTGGACTGTAACTAGCAAGTTACAAACCCATTAAATGAAATATATGTATTACTTATGATTCATATTCCTCAGAGACTTCACTGGCCTCCTGCCTCATGTCCTTTCACTGTGCCTCATATTAAAATTATTTTAAAAAAAACCACTAGACTTTGGATTGCCTGCTTGCAGGTCTTTTTCTTTATCCAGAGGTAGTTTTGATTAACATTTATAATCTGCATTTGGCTAATCCATACACTTGAAAATCTGCGCAAATAAAGGCAGCCTCTGCAATTTTTAGCAATGGGTTAATATCAGTGAACTATCTTTTTGTTAAGATTTCTTTTTCTTTTTTTTTTTAAACCAATTATACCAGACAACATTTTCAGTGCAAATACAAAAAACTCAAAAAAAAATGACAATTGTCAAAGTAAATTAAAGTGCCTTATTTTTGTCATTTTTCTTTGTGTATTCAATACATTATTTAAGCAGGTCATTTGCAGTTGGACTCCTAGTCATCAATATGAATTAACGAGGTTCTACTGTGTTAACCCACCAAACCCAGATGACATGCTGTCTCTGTTTTCCCAGTGTCTGGCTGAGACAGGAACGAATATGAGCAATGGCTGACTTGAAGCACACGCTGGACAATAAAGAGGTGATGCAATCCATTCCCAGCATAACCAAACGCCCTCTTCTGTTATTTATGATGTAGTATTTCCTAGGAAATTGGGTGGCTTATCTGTAGCCCTATTTCACAGCAATACTTCATGTATCATGTGAGAATTATTAAGAGGCTTGGCTGAATGAACTTCCCTCAGGACTTAAACTTAACATGTTGATTGCCTTCCACCCTATAACATCTGTGAAGAAACTTCTTACTAACAACCCACTTAACAGGCATTATAAACTCAAGCATGGGGGGAGATTGCTAAACATTATATCCTATAGCTCCATGAGTTCACTTACACCAATACCTACTAAATCCTAGATTACACTGGTGCAGAAAAGCTTATTAGGTAGAAGTGCATCTAAACACAGTTAGCCATTTCTCTAACCAACATAGAGGAGGAAAGATTATGTTTGAAGACCATACCATGCATTAGTCCTCTTCCTCGGTACATATCAAGAGATGAACGTGAGTATATACAGTACAATTTTGTAAATGATGTATAGGTAGACACACTAGATCCAGCTTTTGCTCAAATTAGAATGTGGATTTTGTCCAAATGGAAGAGGAAAATAACACAGGCAAAAGCTGTTGAGACATTTCCCCCTCCCTCTTTTTCCCTGACAATACATAGCAGGCTTCTGGCTAACAGTGTTAGAGCTCAGGTAGACACCAAGATCTATGAACTCTACAACCAATGACTACCAATTGCTGGCACAATTGCAGCTAGTCAAAAAGTAGATTTTCCCCCCAGCAGATTCAATAAATATTTTTGAGGGAGCTGAACTTACCCTCTTGCCTGCTTCCTTCTCTTCCTCATTTAGCAAAAAGTCTCAATTGCCAGTAGACTTGAACTGTTACATCAGTACAGAAATCATGTCGTGTGTGTGTGTGTGTGTGTGTGTGTGAGAGTGTGGGGACTCCAGGAGAAAATAATTCTTTAAACACTCTGTTTAGAACCCTCTCACCTAGCTGTCTTAGGATGTCACTGATGATTTGAACACTTCTGCCTGGCTCAAATACACTTCACCCTATTTAATGACATTTAGACTGTTGGAAACCCCTTCACGTTTTATAAGATATGTTACTGTGCTGATCTGAGCTGTTGGTAGACAGTGCCCTTTCAAAGTTAACATTCCTATTTGACACAATAGCCAGTATTGCCTAGCTGTCACAAACGGCACAAGGTATATTTTCAGAAAGATTCAGAGAGAGAGATTAGGGACAACTTTGAAGGTTAACTGGATTTTACACATACACAAAATAAAGGTCCCCACTTTATCTTCACCATCATGCATCCTTGGGTCAAAGTTATAAATGACTCTGGGGTGGAGAAAAGGAATAGTATAAGTTTGGAAAAATGAAAGCCTTGCCTCAAGACTATGGTGTTAAGCCATGATACCTCATTGACAAGGGACTAAAATGCATATTCTTTATTGCATGTAGCCAATCTGGAGGAAGGAAGGCTGTCAGAAGTATGCTTCAGGGGAAACTAGGCACAGTTGGTGATACCTCAGTCTAAACTGTATGCCATTTGCTAAAAAAAATAAATAAAAAAAAATAAAAAAATAATAATAATAATAATAAAAAATGGAATATCACTTAATGTCTCTTACCTTATCACTGTCTAGTGTGTTCTGGGAAGTTCGTGATGCAATTGAAATAGTATCAGGCTGGCTGCTGCCATCTCCCTGACTGTCCAGGTCCTCTCCATCTCTGCAAATATACAATCCAATTGTCAGAATTTGGTTAGCACATTTGTTTCAGAGGCTGCCAGTTCTTATCTGCAACCCTAATGGAAGGCATCTAGATATCACAGCAGTGGGTGCCTAAGACAGAGCAGCTGATGGCCAGCCTTGCACCCCAACATTTGCTTAATTACTTTATTTTATACTGTAATATATAATGAACTGAGTTAACTATCTTTGTCCAACTTAAGCTGTAAAAAAATATAGCAGCAGCCAACCACAAGGAAGCTTGGTAAGAGAACCCCCCAGGTAGCCATTTCACCAAAACTGCAGAGTGTGAAGTCTGGTTTAAACAAACAAGCAACTTGAATAAAAAACATGTACTGTAAAAGTTTAATGAGTACATCTGGTCTATGCCCACCTCCTAGGCTGCTGAACATAACACTGACTTCAAACAACACATCCTTTTAGAACAGCACCACAAAAAAATGCAAGGGAGCATTTAGAGCAGAGATTTGAACATGTACCTCACTGTGGTCAACTGGAGCTTAATTTACAAGGACCACACTTGAAGATAACGCTAGCCAACAACGACTCCTATCTTGGCTTAAGTCACGGAATGCACTGAGAACACTGTGTTCCTTACAGAAAATTCCATCATTGCAGTTCAAATATGGCCTTCATGATGGGGCACTTTAAAAATGATCCCCATCTTCTTAATAAGTTATTCAAATTCTAACCTCCTTCCTTTCTGCTTAGTTGTTGGAGCTGTTTTGGGGATGTGGATTGGCTCTTTCAATGCTCCTTTCAGATGAATGGTTCTTTCTTGTATCACTTCCCGAATGTGCTTGATCCAGTCTTGTTTGTTCTCTATACTGGAAGCCTTTAATATGCAAACAAACAAATGGACCATTATGGTTAAGAAGGCCTGTGTCCACGAGTAAACCACACATATACACATGGGAAAAGGCATAAGTATGGTTCCATATATTTATTTTCAAAAATGTATTTAATAGAAAATTCCAGCTAGCTGTTCCCATTTTCAAATTGCACTATTTTCGGTTCCTGACTTTACCAATACTGTTTTATCAAAATATAAATAATTTCAGCTTTGCATACTATATGTTTGCATAATAAAGCACCCTGGAGCCCTCATCGAGGTTATGGCCCTATTGTGTTATAGCTGCTACATGAATACATTGCAAGACGTGTGCGGTAATAGCACCTTACAAATTAGTAACAGAGTAATAAATTCTAAGTGAAGTCTAACTGCATTTAAAGAGATGCTGCCATTTCATAGAAAATCAACTATTTTATTGAGGTATTTAAGCTTCTGTGTTATGTTTTCTCTACTACTTTTCCCATTTCTTGATATTTGCATGCAAACAGGATCATTGTTTAAGGGCCAGATTCTCAAGAACTGCCTCTAATTGAGCACCTGCACTTTTGTGGTACAACAAATAGTATTTGGTATCCAGCCACTTGATTTGTGGGTACAAATGCTATTTATGGCCAGAAAGAAAGTCACTTAACATCTCAATTGAGCTGTTTGCAAGTGCAATTAATTTCAGACATAAACTTATAGACAAGGTCAAGGTCTTACTAAAATTTGGTTTCAAGCATTAGCCTGCAGCTCCTGCTTCCTCTCCCATCAAAATCGTAAACTTCTAATACATCATAATTGTTTATTTAATTATACAAATTACGTAAAGTTTCACAATGGGACTTCATTGGGGAAAAAGCTGCAGGAACAGCTAAATTGCAAGGACAAATGTTTAATTTTTTGTTTAAAAAAAAACCCCAAAAAAACAGCAACCCAAAACACCTCTCCCTCTTCAAAAATAGAAGATAGGGAGATTTGTTTCCTTACAGTTTTCCATGAAGTGTAGCTCCTTTTGCAGCTACAATATCAGAATTGCTCCAAAGCTCCAGCTTCGACAATTCAGAGTGACAGAGGCATCTTTGTAAAGAACAAGAAAAAAAATTGGCAGGAGCTAGTAACAAATGTGTCTGAAAAATAAAATGGCAAGGATGTCTTAAAGTATCAGACACAGTCCAACCAGATTATAAAAATATTTTCCAAAGAAAACCATAAAAAAAAAAACTTTTAAGATGTTGCACGTAGCTGAGCCTTTAAAATCTTTATCTAAAGGGGAAAAAAAAAGCAACAGGAAATAACTTCAGTGTTTGAAATATAAACGCAGGAGACCAGTCTCTCAGTGGGCAGCTACTAGTTATGCCAAAAAAGGTTCGGAAGAGAGGTGGTGGACTGAAGTGTTGAGTTGTCTGCTGTAATATCAATTTAGTGTCAAGGACTTTTATGGTGCTAGACTTTCACATACATTTAATTAATTAATTTCCACATGGCAGTTGTAAAAAAACGCAAACCCTTTTTGCTGTCATTCTGGACCAGTCTGATTTCTCACCCTCCAAACACAGTAAGAGTGAGATTTTTTGTGTGGTTTCCAGGCCAATGCCTTATGACTAAAATTAAGTGCCTGTTCTAGAACATTTCATACTTGGATTTAATAATCAAGGGTTTTAATCCTCTTCACCCAGTAAAGGGATAGATTAAGAACACAGCAGTTCCTGTGATAGCCACCATATGCTGTTACCATACAAATAATCCCTCAGATATTCCACTATAGGGTAACTGTCCTGTTGACTTAAAATAAATGTAAGCAGCAAGTGTGGTAATTTTTTTCTTTTTAATTGGCAACCGCTGGATCCACCAACATTTTATCTCAATCAGAAGACATGAGAGCTCCTACCAGTCACTCTCTTCCCATCCAGCCTGCTCTGCCTGGGGCAGACTCCCCTTACTCTGAGGCACTCTTGCCTTCCTCCTTAGTAAGACAGCTCATGGCAATTCTTAACTGGTTACAGTAACTCCTCGCTTAATGTTGTAGTTATGTTCCTGAAAAATGCTACTTTAAGTGAAATAATGTTAAGTGGAGAGAGAGAGAGAGAGAAATTTTTTTTGCCAGACAAAAGACGTTCTATACACATACACAGTATAAGTTTTAAACAAACAGTTTAATACCATACACAGCAATGATAATTGTGAAGCGTGGTTGAGGTGGTGGAGTCAGGGGGAGGGATATGTATTAGTAGGAGCATTGCCAGAAGATCGAGGGAAGTGATTATTCCCCTCTATTCGGCACTGGTGAGACCACACCTGGAGTACTGCGTTCAGTTTTGGTACCCCCACTACAGCAGAGATGTGGACAAATTTGAGACAGTCCAGCTGTCATAAATATAAAGGGAAGGGTAAACCCCTTTAAAATCCCTCCTGGCCAGAGGAAAAAATCCTCTCACCTGTAAAGGGTTAAGAAGCTAAAGGTAACCTCGCTGGCACCTGACCAAAATGACCAATGAGGAGACAAGATACTTTCAAAAGCTGGGAGGAGGGAGAGAAACAAAGGGTCTGGGTCTGTCTGTATGCTGCTTTTGCCGGGGATAGAACAGGAATGGAGTCTTAGAACTTTAGTAAGTAATCTAGCTAGGTATGTGTTAGATTATGATTTCTTTAAATGGCTGAGAAAAGAACTGTGCTGAATAGAATGACTACTCCTGTCTGTGTGTCTTTTTTGTAACTGAAGGTTTTGCCTAGAGGGATTCTCTATGTTTTGAATCTAATTACCCTGTAAGGTATCTACCATCCTGATTTTACAGAGGTGATTTCTTTACTTCTATTAAAAGTCTTCTTGAAAGAAAACTGAATGCTTTTTCATTGTTCTCAGATCCAAGGGTTTGGGTCTGTGGTCACCTATGCAAATTGGTGAGGATTTTTACCAAACCTTTCCCAGGAAGTGGGGTGCAAGGATTGGGAGGATTTTGGGGGGAAAGACGTGTCCAAACTACGTTTCCCAGTAAACCCAGTTCGAGTTTGGTGGTGGCAGTGGAGATCCAGAGACAAGGGATAAAATTAATTTCTACCTTGGGGAAGTTTTAACCTAAGCTGGTGAAAGTAAGCTTAGGAGTTTTCATGCAGGTCCCCACATCTGTACCCTAGAGTTCAGAGTGAGGGAGGAACCTTGACATGGTGGCAGAGTGGTGGGATTAACCTGAAATCATTTTGAGATCAATTTGAGATTTTTTGAACTAGAAATACAGATTTTAAAAAGGAAATTTTTTTTTCCCTTTGGGGCTGCTGGAAAGGAGGTCCAACTGAAAGCAGCTAGTTTTTTCTCTGCTTTGGGGCCAGAGCAGAGACAAAAGGGGATTATCTTTGTGAATTGCAGGTTTTCTTTGCCTGGAGGCAGGGTACTTAACTCCTGCAGGGAAATTCACAGTCTTCCAACCCAGAGTTTTTTTTTTCCCCTAAAAGTAAACGGGGGTGTGTGGGGGGGTGTTCTATCCCTTTGCCTGGAGACAAAAGTGGCAGAGGTTTTTTTTTTTAGGATTTTGATTTTTTTACAAGGAGCACAAGTTTGAAAAGGATTTTTTTTTCCTTTGGGCTGCTGGTAAGCAGGTTTCCAAGTAGTTGGTGGTTTTTTGCTTTGCTTTGGGGCCAGAGCAGAGACAAAGGGAATTGTCTTTTTCTGTAGGCTGACAATCTCTATCAGAGAATAGGTATCCTATTCCAGCACAGCAAAATTTTAGAGCCAAGTTTTGTTTGTTTATTTCTAAACCTTGGGTGTAAAGTTAGTTAAAAACAGAGAGATAA
This sequence comes from Caretta caretta, assembly GCF_965140235.1. Classification (NCBI taxonomy): domain Eukaryota; kingdom Metazoa; phylum Chordata; order Testudines; family Cheloniidae; genus Caretta; species Caretta caretta. Next base: position 137,366,514 of record NC_134207.1, read on the forward strand.
AGATGACAGACACCAAGGCACTATACAAATTGGAGTTAGCCAAACTGGAGACAATGAAAGCAACCAAAAAAGCTCTAGAAGCTGCTCACAGGAGAGCAATGGAGGCAAAGGACAAAGAAATGGAGGCAAAGGAGAAAGAAAGGGAGGCAGCGAAAGAGGCAGAACACCACCAAGCGGCTGCTCACAGGAGAGCTATGGAAGCAAGAGCCAAAGAACTGGAGGCAAGGGCCAAAGAACTGGAGGAAAAGGAAAAAGAGAGGAAGCATGTGGAGGAGATGGAGAAGATAAAGGCTCAGCAGAATATACCAACAAACCCTAGCAATCCTTCTCCAGGTACCACTTCCCATCCCAGAAAGATCCCCACCTACAAGGCAGGTGATGATACTGAGGCCTTCTTTGAAAACTTCGAAAGGGCCTGCCTTGGGTACAGCATCTCTACTGACCAATACATGGTAGAGCTGAGGCCGCAGCTCAGTGGACCCTTAGCTGAGGTGGCGGCTGAAATGCCTAAGGAACACATGAACAAGTATGAACTGTTTAAATCCAAGGCGAGAGTCAGAATGGGGATAACACCCGAGCAGTCTCGTCGGAGGTTCACAGCCCTAAGGTGGAAACCAGACATGTCATTTACCCGACATGCCTACCACATTGTGAAACATTGGGATGCCTGGATATCAGGAGCAAGTGTTGAATCTCCAGTAAATTTGCCCTTCCTAATGCAAATGGAGCAGTTCTTAGAGGGTGTTCCTGAGGAAATAGAAAGATACATCCTAGATGGGAAGCCCAAAACTATAATCAAGGCAGGAGAGATTGGAGCCAGATGGGTGGAGGTGGCAGAGAAGAAGAAAACTGGTTGCAGTTCCAGCAGAGACCAGAAGGGACAACCCCAGACAACACCCTATTACCGGGGGCCGCCTAAGGCCACCTACCTCCCAAAGAACCCTCCAGACAACTTATCGTCCCACCACCCCGTTCTCCAGCAACCCACCTCGCCCCAGTGACCCGTCAGCTGAACGATGTTTTAAATGTAATGAGCTGGGGCATGTAAAGGCCAACTGCCCCAAGAACCCCAACAGATTACAGTTCATTGCACCGGAATCACACCAGAGGTCTGCAGGACAAGATACCTCCCAGATACCCTTGGAGCGGAGGGAAACTGTGAGTGTGGGCGGGAAGAAGGTCACCGCATGGTGGGACACCGGAGCACAAGTGTCAGCTATCCATGCTTCCTTAGTGGACCCCAATTTAATCAACCCAGAGAGCCCAGTGACGATTCAACCCTTCAAGTCCAACTCTTTCAATTTGCCTACAGCCAAGTTGCCTGTCCAGTACCAGGGCTGGTCAGGAACGTGGACTTTTGCAGTTTATGATGATTATCCCATCCCCATGCTGTTGGGGGAAGACTTGGCCAATCATGTGAAGCGGGCCAAGAGGGTGGGAATGGTCACCCACAGCCAGGCTAAACAAGCCGTGACGCCTAGCTCTGTTCCGGAAACTTCCATCAGGACCCGGTCAGAGGTGATGGACCCGGATCCCAGGCCAATGTCTGCAACAGCAGTAGTGGATCCAGTCCCAGAGACCCAGATGGAACCAGTCCCAGAACCAGAAGAACAACCAACACCAGACCCACTGCCAGCACTGAATCCAGTACTTGCAACCTCAACACCAGAGGGCCCCACCGAACCTGAACCGGCAGCAGCCCATAACCCTACACAAGAGGCTCAGCCAGAGCCTGAACCCCAACATAGTGTCCCAGCGGAGAGCGGTTCACAGTCAACGGAAACAGCCCCATCCCCTACATCACTTCCAGAGGGACCAAGCATAGGTCCACAATCCAATGAAGAACTGGTGTCTCCAGCATCAAGGGAACAGTTCCAGACCGAACAGGAAGCAGATGAAAGCCTCCAGAGAGCTTGGACGGCGGCACGGAGCAACCCACCGCCTCTCAGCTCTTCTAATCGATCCAGGTTTGTTGTAGAAAGAGGACTTTTATACAAGGAAACTCTTTCTGGTGGACACCAGGAAGACTGGCATCCTCAGAGACAGTTGGTAGTTCCAACTAAATACCGGGCCAAGCTCTTGAGCTTAGCCCACGATCACCCTAGTGGCCATGCTGGGGTGAACAGAACCAAAGACTATTTGGGGGGGTCATTCCACTGGGAGGGAATGGGCAAGGATGTTTCTACCTATGTCCGGTCTTGTGAAGTATGCCAAAGAGTGGGAAAACCCCAAGACCAGGTCAAAGCCCCTCTCCAGCCACTCCCCATCATTGAAGTTCCATTTCAGCGAGTAGCTGTGGATATTCTGGGTCCTTTTCCGAAAAAGACACCCAGAGGAAAGCAGTACATACTGACTTTCATGGATTTTGCCACCCGATGGCCGGAAGCAGTAGCTCTAAGCAACACCAGGGCTAAAAGTGTGTGCCAAGCACTAGCAGACACTTTTGCCAGGGTAGGTTGGCCCTCCGACATCCTCACAGATGCAGGGACTAATTTCCTGGCAGGAACTATGGAAAACCTTTGGGAAGCTCATGGGGTAAATCACTTGGTTGCCACTCCTTACCACCATCAAACAAATGGCATGGTGGAGAAGTTTAATGGAACTTTGGGGGCCATGATACGTAAATTCGTAAATGAGCACTCCAATGATTGGGGCCCAGTGTTGCAGCAGTTGCTTTTTGCCTACAGAGCTGTAACACACCCCAGTTTAGGGTTTTCACCATTTGAACTTATATATCGCCGTGAGGTTAAGGGGCCATTATGGTTGGTGAAGCAGCAATGGGAGGGATTTACACCTTCTCCAGGAACTAACATTCTGGACTTTGTAACCAACCTACAAAACACCCTCCGAACCTCTTTAGCCCTTGCTAAAGAAAACTTACAGGATGCTCAAAAAGAGCAAAAAGCCTGGTATGATAAACATGCCAGAGAGTGTTCCTTCAAAGCAGGGGACCAGGTCATGGCCTTAAAGGCGCTCCAGGCCCATAAAATGGAAGCATCGTGGGGAGGGCCATTCACGGTCCAGGAGCGCCTGGGAGCTGTTAATTATCTCATAGCATTCCCCACCTCCAACCGAAAGCCTAAGGTGTACCATATTAATTCTCTAAAGCCCTTTTATTCCAGAGAATTGCAGGTTTGTCAGTTTACAGCCCAGGGAGGAGACAACACTGAGTGGCCTGAAGGTGTCTACTACGAAGGGAAAAGTGCTGGTGATGTGGAAGAGGTGAACCTCTCCATGACCCTTGGGCGTATACAGCGACAGCAGATCAAGGAGCTGTGCACTAGCTATGCGCCGACGTTCTCAGCCACCCCAGGACTGACTGAACGGGCATACCACTCCATTGACACAGGTAATGCTCACCCAATTAAAGTCCAACCTTACCGGGTGTCTCCTCAAGCTAAAACTGCTATAGAACGGGAGATCCAGGATATGTTACAGATGAGTGTAATCTGCCCCTCTAGAAGTGCATGGGCATCTCCATTGGTTCTAGTTCCCAAACCAGATGGGGAGATACGTTTTTGCGTGGACTACCATAAACTAAATGCTGTAACTCGCCCAGACAACTATCCAATGCCACGCACAGATGAACTATTAGAGAAACTGGGACGGGCCCAGTTCATCTCTACCTTGGACTTAACCAAGGGGTACTGGCAGGTACCGCTAGATGAATCTGCCAAGGAAAGGTCAGCCTTCACCACACATCTTGGGCTGTATGAATTTAATGTACTCCCTTTCGGGCTGCGAAATGCACCTGCCACCTTCCAAAGACTTGTAGGTGGTCTCCTAGCGGGATTAGGAGAATATGCAGTCGCCTACCTTGACGACGTGGCCATATTTTCGGATTCCTGGGCAGAACACCTGGAACATCTACAAAAAGTCTTTGAGCGCATAAGGGAGGCAGGACTAACTGTTAAGGCTAAGAAGTGTCAAATAGGCCTAAACAGAGTGACTTACCTTGGAGACCAGGTGGGTCAAGGAACTATCAGCCCTCTATAGGCCAAAGTGGATGCTATCCAAAAGTGGCCTGTCCCAAAGTCAAAGGAACAGGTTCAATCCTTCTTAGGCTTAGCCGGTTATTTGAGACGATTTGTACCGCAATACAGCCAAATCGCCGCCCCACTGACAGACCTAACCAAAAAGAAACAGCCAAATGCAGTTCAGGTAACTGAAGAGTGTCAGAAGGCCTTTAACCAGCTTAAAGCGACACTCATGTCTGACCCTGTACTAAGGGCCCCAGACTTTGACAAACCGTTCCTAGTAATCACAGAGGCGTCCGTGCGTGGTGTGGGAGCAGTTTTAATGCAAGAAGGACCGGATCAAGAATTCCACCCTGTCGTGTTTCTCAGCAAAAAACTGTCTGAGAGGGAAAGCAACTGGTCAGTCAGTGAAAAAGAATGTTACGCCATTGTCTACGCTCTGGAAAAGCTACGCCCATATGTTTGGGGACGGCGTTTCCACCTGCAAACCGACCATGCTGCGCTACAGTGGCTTCATACCGCCATGGGTAATAACAAAAAACTTCTTCGGTGGAGTTTAGCTCTCCAAGATTTTGATTTTGACATCCAACACATCTCAGGAGCTTCTAACAAAGTGGCTGATGCACTCTCCCGTGAAAGCTTCCCAGAATCAACTGGTTAAAATTGTCCTTGAGATGTGGAAAATATTGTTAGATTTTATGTACTTGGTAGTATATTTAGAGGTGCATGTGTCTTATTAACTCTGTTTTTCCTGGAGCTTCAGGAAGAAATCCCAGCCAGCGTTTCACCCTAGCTGAGATTTGGGGGGAGTATCATAAATATAAAGGGAAGGGTAAACCCCTTTAAAATCCCTCCTGGCCAGAGGAAAAAATCCTCTCACCTGTAAAGGGTTAAGAAGCTAAAGGTAACCTCGCTGGCACCTGACCAAAATGACCAATGAGGAGACAAGATACTTTCAAAAGCTGGGAGGAGGGAGAGAAACAAAGGGTCTGGGTCTGTTTGTATGCTGCTTTTGCCGGGGATAGAACAGGAATGGAGTCTTAGAACTTTAGTAAGTAATCTAGCTAGGTATGTGTTAGATTATGATTTCTTTAAATGGCTGAGAAAAGAACTGTGCTGAATAGAATGACTACTCCTGTCTGTGTGTCTTTTTTGTAACTTAAGGTTTTTCTCTATGTTTTGAATCTAATTACCCTGTAAGGTATCTTCCATCCTGATTTTACAGAGGGGATTTCTTTACTTCTATTTACTTCTATTTCTATTAAAAGTCTTCTTGTAAGAAAACTGAATGCTTTTTCATTGTTCTCAGATCCAAGGGTTTGGGTCTGTGGTCACCTATGCAAATTGGTGAGGATTTTTACCAAACCTTTCCCAGGAAGTGGGGTGCAAGGGTTGGGAGGATTTTGGGGGGAAAGACGTGTCCAAACTACGTTTCCCAGTAAACCCAGTTCGAGTTTGGTGGTGGCAGTGGAGATCCAGAGACAAGGGATAAAATTAATTTCTACCTTGGGGAAGTTTTAACCTAAGCTGGTGAAAGTAAGCTTAGGAGGTTTTCATGCAGGTCCCCACATCTGTACCCTAGAGTTCAGAGTGAGGGAGGAACCTTGACACCAGCGGAGGGCAACGAAAATGATAAGGGGGTTGGGGCACACGACTTATGAGGAGAGGCTGAGGGAACTGGGGTTATTTAGTCTGCAGAAGAGAAGAATAAGGAGAGATTTGATAGCGGCCTTAAACTACCTGAATGGGGGATTCCAAAGAGGATGGAGCTAGGCTGTTCTCCATGGTGGCAGATGACAGAACAAGGAGCAGTGGGGGAGGTCCTTGAATATTGGGAAACACTATTTCAGTAGGAGGGTGGTGAAGCACTGGAATGGGTTACCAAGGGAGGTGGTGAAATCTCCATCCTTAGAGGTTTTTAAGGCCCGGCTTGACAAAGTCCTGGCTGGGATGATTTAATTGTGGTTGGCTCTGCTTTGAGCAGAGGGTTGGACTAGATGACCTCCTGAGGTCTCTTCCAATCCTAATAGTCTATGATTCTATGATATTTTCCAGGGGATGCCTTGCTGCTAAATGATGAACTCGCACTTGACTGAGCCCTCTAGGGTTAACACATTGCTGTTACTGTAGCCTCACACTTTACAAGGCAGCACGAATGGAGGGAGGGGACACAATAGATGCATGGCAGTGGCTGCAAACATTCCCTGTGGAAACTGAATGTGATGATGAACCCACGCTATCCGACTGGAGTGCACCACTAGGGTGCGGGGGGGGGGGGGGGGGAGGGGGGGACACGACGACAACACACAGAGACATGTGAATTGCCTCTTTAAGTACTCTGACCCCACTCTAAGTACACTGCCTTTTTACATAGATCAGCAAGCTGAGATAGCAGCTGCTGGCAGCAAGCTCCCTCTGTCCTGAGCCCTGTTGTGTCCCTCCCCCGCTCTGTGAAGATGGCGTATGGGGGGGGTGACGGGCGGAAAGACAGGAGCAGGGGGAGGAAAACACCCTGACATTAGCGCCCCTCTTCCCCCCCACCCCCCGCAGAGCAAGCAGGAGGCTCGTGGAGCAGCTCCAAGGCAGAGGACAGGAGCAGCACATGGCAGTGGGGGGAGGGACAGCTGAACTGCCAGGCAGTTGATAGCCTGCTGGGCTGGGGAAAGCTGATAGGGGGGCTGCTGGTCCCCCCTGGTTCCAAGCCCCCACCAGCTGGCTCCAATAGGCTGCTCTTCCTGCAAGCAGTGGACAAAGCAGGCAGCTGCCAAACATTATAAGGGAGCATTGGGCAACTCTAAATGAGAATGTTCCCTAATAGATCAGCGACGTGACAACGTTAAGTGAGGAGTTACTGTATTACTTTTTACTGTGCTGCTATCTGTTACTTTGTCCCACTCCTACATTTGAGATTTCTCAGGGCCAAAGTACCCAATATTCTGATCTTTAGCTATTCCCACCCCCACCCTCCAAAAGAGTATTATTCCTACCCACGTGAATATTTCTATTTTGTGTAATGTGAAAAATTTCCCTCCAGTCAACGTAGTCTGATCTCAGGCCCCAGCTCGGCCAGAGTTGGTGGTGGTGCCTTGTTCCACTTGGTGTCTACTACCAAGAGCCGGAACTCTGTTGCATCCTTGCCACAACCCCCGAAGTGCAGCTTCGGCCACATACTCATGACTTGGATCATCAAAGACCTCTGCCATCGCGCGAACAGAGTCTTCAAACAGTCCTAGAAATGCGCTTGATTCTTCCAGGAGTGGAGATGCCCGAGCCAGTGCCTCCCCAGTAAGGAGGCTGATATCAATCCCACTTAGGCTTGATCAGTGGGGTACAACTGTGGATGTAGTAGAAACTGGAGCCATGAAATTTGTTGCCATCACCATTGAGCTGGTCAGGTGAGGGGAAGCTTGGGCTTGCAGGGAGCAGGGATCACTGCGGATGGCAGCATGGCTTGAGTTTGCAGAGCCACATTTTGCACTTGCAGGGAGGCAATCTGGGCCTGCAAGGTCTGTAGGGCTCCCAGGTATCGCTGTCAGAGCTACTGGCCTTTGTAGAATCCACCTTCACTGTATCAGCTCTAGTTCTCTTATTGTTGGTGTTGGGGATGCTCAAATCGTCACGTGACTGGGACAGTGGTAGTCACGCCCAGTGGTCAGAGCAGAAGATGGACGCCAGGAATTGGAGCCCAGAGTCAGAACCAGAGTCAAAGGCCAGCTCTGACCCCTGGCTCTGGCATGTGGAGTCCAAAATGAGGAATCAGAGCTGTGGGTTAGACCAGGTCACCTGGAGTGAGGCAAGGCAAAGGCAAGGCTGGGGCCAAGGCAGGAGCAGGGCTGGGAACAAACAGGGAAAGTCTATCACAGCTGTGGACAAATGCTTTGAGCAGCCGCTAAACAGCTGCTGCTGGGCTTAAGAGCCGGTCTGCTGATTTTTCCCACCAATCAGATTGTGTAGCCAATCAGGCAGCTTACTACAGGCCAGCTGTGTTCATTAGGTTGCCTAGAGATCGGCCCTGCTGCAGGCCCTGCTTTCTGATGCTCCCTATACTCACAATTTACAGGCTGTTCTTTCAGTTTAGAACTCACAGCCCGGTTCTCAAAAGGCTTGTCACGGCACCTCTGTCTTTGGTTTAACCCAAGAACAGTCTTCAGCACTGTCACAATGCCCCCTGGTCATGTTTATAAGACTTCTGCCCTGTGGGAATACACGTCTCATGGAACCTGGGCATTATAGCTGCTGCAGTCCTCTTCGCTGTCCCCCCTCTGAAATGCTGCTCAGTTCTCTTGTAGTGCTGGCACCTCTCAGAGATGCAGGATAAATAACAGAGGCTGCTTTCCCCAGTGTTCACCCATTCACACACCACACTCTACTAGGCTTTAGGCGGATCAGGCTCAAGTATAGTTTAACACTTCTTTTGTGGCATTTCACATCTACCCTTTACTAGTAAGCCACAGTAGGAGTCATGTCTTCCACATTGCTCATTGTGCACAGGATTAGCCTTGTTAGAATAAAATTATCCAAACCTGGGAATTGCTACATTAGATTTGATTAGTTATCTATCTAGTAGAGCACACCATTCATCAGCAATTCGTAACAGATACAGAGCACAATAAACCCTGTAACTGACAGTTATGGAATAGCCTGTCCATGGGTTTATTTCTTCCTGACTCCATCAGTTAGCGGCTGGCTTAAATTCTCAAGCAAGAGGATTTAAAGCCCAACAGAAAAGCAAAGTAAACAAATTAAACAGCTTTACACTCCTCTCAAATTTACAGGAGAGAACAAGATTGCTTATTCCTAGGTGGGCTGCACAGACTCTCCCAGTATCTAAAGGACCACTAAGATTTAATATACACCACCCCTAATTAAGGTTAAGGTAAGTTTACCTGGCTCAAGGGGGTGTCCATCCATAGGCAATCAAATTCACAGAGGTTATTTTTTTGTTTATTTTAAACAGTAATGTATAAAGATCTGCAGTCAAACAATTGATATAGGAAGCATAAATATGCCTCCTTGAAAAATTACCTTAAGCACAATTTTGTTGTCAGAAGTTGGTGTCCTTCCTACCCACAGTGCAAATTTGCATGGATCTCCTTCTACGTGCTCCGTGACACCCAGCTCTGAAGTCTGGAAGTGAGAAAAATTGGTTAGGACTTTATGATAATTTTTGCACAGTATCCACAGAAAGACAACTATTCCACTAAGCTGAACATATACTCCTAAGTCACTCCTGAGCATTCAAAAGTTCCTCTTCACATTGACATTGTTGAGAACCCCATCTGTTGGCTTTTTTGCTTAGAAATAAAAATTTTCAGCAAACTACTTCCAACATTGGTATACAAATTAATAAAAATGTGATTACACCACCAAATAACATGTCAGAAATTCTATGTTCTGATTTTTCACCCAAATTCTCATTACTCTATTCTAAGTGTCAGTTTCTCAGGCTAGAAGTCAAGCAGCTGCTGTCCTCACTTATTTCAGTTAGAGATCAAGGCAATTATTACAGCAAGTAAGGGACAGTATTCTTGCCTGGAAATCATGGGTTAACAAAAGAAGATTTTTATTTATGTTTAAAATTCTAATCTCCTTTCTACCTAAGAAATCACTTCTAATGTGTTTCCTTTCCTCTGCAATAATGGAAATGATTCAGAAATTGCATGGCCTTGGAGGTGAACTTTCCGAGATGTGTATTCCAAGTAGGTGTGTGCGCGCACTGGAGGTGGAGACTTTTGCCTAGCAGTTTCTGTAGAGAGGTGGCATTCATGCCTTATGGCTGTGGCCCCTCCCCAGATACATGAGGCAATGCCGCCCCAACCCCTCAGTTCCTGTGCACTGAACATCCAGGGGAAGACTTCAATGCAGAGGGGACTCAGTGTGGGCCGTGGAATATATGTCTGCATTCCATCTTGAAGAACCACAGTTACAGTAAGTAAACATTTCTTTTTCTTTGAGTAGATGCAGAGGTGTATTCCAAGTAGGTGACTAGCAAGCAGTACCCCCATCTGGAGGCAGGGCTTGGCGTCTACCTTGAATGAGGACTGCAGGACTGAACTTCTAACATTAGTGTCTGCTCTGGAAGATGCAATGATTGTGTAATGGTCTGTAAATGTATATATGGACGACCATGTGGCCACCCTGCAAATGTCCAATATGGAAATGTCATTAAGGAATGCCACCAATGTTGCCTTCACTGTCGTTGAATGTGCCTGTATCTGCGGGGGAGAGGGGAGGGACGTAGCAGAAGCTATCTCTTGATCTTGATACAAGATGTTATCCTTCTAGAGATGGTCTGTACAGAGATTGCTTGTGCCTTCATGCGGTCCGCACAGGATATGAACAGGCAAGGCGAAGCACAAAACTATTCAGTCCTGTTCAGATAAAAGGCTAGATAGCATCTAACACATGGAGGCATTATTTCTCTGGGGAGAAATGAGGTTTAGGGAAAAATACAGGTAAATATGCCACCTGATTCAAATGAAACTCAGAGATCACTTTGAATCCAAGTTTGGTTGTGACCAGAGTGTAACTTTGTCCCTGGGGAACTGCATGTCAGGAGACCAAGTCATCAGGGCCTGCAACTCTCATGCTCTCCTGGCTGAGTTAAAGGCTTTCAAGAATGCAATTTTCTGTAGCCTGATCTGACAGTGGCTAGGACCCAACTGTTGAATGTTATCAAGACCCAGGCATTGTAAAAGTGGGCCAGCCTGCCTGAAAAAGAAGGGGGAGGATGATGAGGGAGGAAGAAAAACAACTGGAAGAGTACTCTAGAACTAGCGAGTGAAAATGGGTGCTTAGCAGGCACTGAAGGCTGGTGTGCAGAGCGGCCAGGTCCCAAACTCTAGTGCTTCCTCTTATGAGACCTCTCTCTCTTCCTGGGATAGTTTCATGTCTTGGGGTTGGGAGGGAAGGGCTGCACAAAGTGGTGCTGCTGCGCCGCATAATGGCATCTCTGGATGGGTGGCATATATACTTCCAAAGACCTTAAGGTAGTCCTTGAAAGAATGCAAGATTTCATCTGTCGTGTCCAAAAACAAGATTCAGCCATTAAATGGCAAGTCCTCCAAGGCTTGCTGGACATCCAGTGTGATCCCTGTGTTCCGGAGCCAAGAAGCCCTCTACATAGTAATTGCCAAGGCCCTGGCCCTGGCCAAAGTGTTTGCCACATCACGTGCTGATTGTAAAGACATTTCAGCCACCAAGCAACCCCTCAGTGAGAAATGCCCAAAATTCATCTTGGGAAGCCTCGGCAACTGCTCTTCAAATTTGTCCACAGCCGACCAACTGAAGTCATATTTGGCAGCAGGGCTTTCTGGTTCATGATCCTCATCTATTCTGATGATGAATATCTTCCTGCCTAGAAGGTCCAGGAACTTTGAGTGCCTGTCCCGGGGGAGAACTTCAACCTGCCCTTCCAAACTCTGTTGTTCAATAATATGACCATCAGGGAGCTCTGGGACAGGTGTGAATAAAACCCCTTATATCCCCGTACCAGCACAAAATATGCTTGGCCACCAGTGGTACAGAGGCCAGTGTACCCCAAAGAGACTTCACAGGCTCAATGAGCATCTCGTTAATTGGGAGGGCCACTCTCCCAGGGACAGAGGACTGGATAATGTCCATGAGTTTATGGGTATTCTCCTGGAGAAATTCCACCTGAATACCCAGGGACAAGGCCACCTGACTTAAAAAGTCTGGAGGAGCAACTCCAGAGGGAGCCAGCGGAGATTCGACTCATCCATAGCCCAGAATGACATCACAATCAGCACTGCTGATGTAGTTGGCACCACCGTGCCAAAAAGGTCAGTGCCGTAGGCCAGGTCGGTCCTGGTGTAAACGATAGTACTAGGGTGCCTGCGTGTCTTGATGTAGCGAGGGCAGGGGGCATGCCAACATCCACAGAATCATCTGCAGCATTGATGCAGAGGAAGGGCCTGTGTGGTGGGGCGATGCCCCACCCCCATGCCAGATTGGGCTTCAACAGGCCAGATTGGCTGCGCAAGGTGGCAGCCAATCAGGGAGGGCCTGTTAGAGAGCCAATCAGGGCCAGTATTACAGCCAGCCAATCAGGGCTAGGGTAGGCCCTATATAAAGGCTGCCCAGGAAGGGAGCGGGCAGTGTCTCCCAGGCCTTCAGAGGGTGAAGGTCTGTCTCCTGCATGAGGAGACTAGTACCAGGGACAGCGCAGTGCTGGGCAGGCAGGGGGAGCAGAAGGGAACTTCCGCCCAGTACCTGCCGGGCTGCGGGCCCTGAGAAAAAAGGGCTGAGCCAGTGCAAAGGGGCCGAAGGGGAAATGGCCCAGGGAGAGAGACGGACAAAGGGAGAGAAGGAGGGCAGGCAGGAAGGCTGCCGCCAAAGGGTCCCTGGGTTGGGACCCAGAGTAGAGGGCGGGCCTGGGTCCCCCCCTTCCACTTCCACCTGGCCATTAGAAGTGGACATCACGGACTGTACCAGACCTCTGCCAAAACGGGTTAGACTTTGGGGTGTGATTGGCTATTGTGGCTGGGGTGAAGAGAAGGACTGCTGATAACACCAAACCCCTGTAAGGGGGTGAGACTGGAGCAGTGGGCACTGCTGGAGGGCAGTGTCCTGAAGAGGACGCTGCAAGCGGGGAGCAACGCAGATCAAGATGCCAATCTAGGGCGAGAGACGGATGGGACGTCATTACTGGCAGAGGGAGCGCTGCATGAACTGAGCTAATTCCCAGAGTGAACAGCAGGAGTCGCTGCGGTGATGAGTCCAAACCCCGTCACAGCCTGGTACTGAAGAACTTTCTACTGTCTCCGGTACCATGTCCATACTTTGTGGTGAGGTGCTGATTTGGCGGCGTGCTCCAACTGAGGTGTCATCACAGGTGCCAGGCCCACAAAGTCTTGGACCAATGGCAAGGACGGGACTGAAAGGCAGAGTACGTCTGCCACAACCTGGTATGCTGACGTCACTTAAACTGTCGGTACTGGACTAAACAGATGCCCAGAGCCTGGAACTGGAGTTGATGGCATGGGGTGTCTGCCCTCACTACCCTGTACTGAGGGAGAGTCAAAGTCACCTGTGTCAGTCCACGTTCTTCTCAGGAGAGTGGGAGAACTCATCCTGGCACCTAGAGCACTTCCGATCAGTCTTATGCGACATCCTCTTTTGGTGCCGACAACTAAGAACGACTCCTACGCCTCTTCAGAGAGGCCCCTGACCTGAAACAGGAGGCAGCGCTTCCCGAGCCAGAGGGTAATCTGCAGCCTGAGGAAGGCCACGGCACTGGGTCAGGCCTTGTGGCCTGCTCAAGCAGCTGTTGCTTAAGGCGAAGTCCACCACCTGAGTCCTCTCCTTGAACCATCTGCAGATTGAACAGTGCTCCTTTAAGGGGGGCTTCGCCAAGTCAGAGCAAGCACCACGTGTGGTGGTCATTGTTAGGAATCACCACTTCACATGAAGGGCAATGCTTGAACCCCAGTGAGGGCATCACTGGGGAGCACTACCACTAAACTAACTAGCCATTTACAACATACAATCAAACTAGATGAAGAGATAAAATGCCAGGTTGTGAAGCAACAACTGCACAGAGCTCTGACTCCAGCTGATGGACAGTGAAAAGAAACTGAGGGGGGTTGGGGCGATGCTACCTCATATCGCCAGAGGAGGGGCTACAGGCACAAGACATGAGCACCTCCCCTCTAGGGGTACTAGTAGGCAAAAGGCTCCAACGCACGCACACACTTACTGGGAATACACATCTGCATCTACTTGAAGAACCCAAAACATAAAAGGGTAAATTAAAGGACGAAGTATTGGCTTCTCAGAACATGTGGGTACAGGCAGATGTTTTAATACCAGAACCTTGTAGAGAATTGCTGTCCAATAACTTGTTTTTTCTTTCCAATTGGAGTATAAAACGTCACTTAGTTTCTCCTTTAGCAATACAAAAAGAATTTAGTCCAAGAGAACTAGCAAATAAATTAGGAAACAAATCAAACTGCAAGATGCCTGACTCTTTAAATGTAAAAAGGTGAACATTCAGAATTGTTATGTGGGATTATGGCTTAAGTGTAAGTAACAAAGTCAATTGTTACATACATAATGGAAACTATCTTCCTACACACACACACACAGCACTAATAGCATCTACACACTGACTGTAGCGTGCACTGGATAGCCACAGCATGGGAGGCACTAATTTTTTTTTCTAATAGCATTTCGACACTACTTGCTTTTGTGGTCTTGGTCAAATCAGACTCACTGCTTTGTCATCCACATCTGTAAAACTTTACCTCATAAGCGTGTTTGTAAAGCACTTTTATTTCAAAGTGTAAAATATATTTAATTGATCTATGAACAATCTTTGCATGTGCCAACAAGCTGTACAATGCAAATACTGAAGGGTATCTTAACATGTAACATCACAATTAAAAAAATATCAGAAAAGTATTTTTAAGTGAACTTTAAAAAGTTTCAGAGTAACAGCCGTGTTAGTCTGTATTCGCAAAAAGAAAAGGAGTACTTGTGGCACCTTAGAGACTAACCAATTTATTTGAGCATGAGCTTTCGTGAGCTACAGCTCACTGAAGTGAGCTGTAGCTCACGAAAGCTCATGCTCAAATAAATTGGTTAGTCTCTAAGGTGCCACAAGTACTCCTTTTCTTTTTAAAAAGTTATTAGTGTAAGTGATACTTGGAAAAGCAATCCTCTGGGTGCTACAGGGACGTTGGTGTTGAAAAGCCCCATCCTCAGATACTGCTTAGTCAGAGGATAGAAATATTAGAAAGAAATCAGATTATATATCTGCCTGTACCTTATATAAATTAATATGAAATAGGCTATTTGGAGAACAAAAAACCCTGGTAATACAGAATTCCACTGCTTGTCTCAAACTAAGTAAAGAAATAGAATAATTTATATTCAGCAGCAAGTTCTAAATATAAATTTTAGTTATTAAGACAACAACTTGAATTCTAGAAAAATTTTAAAGATAATTTTAAAGTACTGTAGTGTCAGGTACTGCACTTGCTCCCAAGTCCTGCCAATTTTTATAAATTTACAAATCACATCTTTTTAAATTAATGTCTCTCCTCCATCTACTCCAAGAAACTGCTTATTCATAAGTGCTGTAAGGTGTACCCCGTGAAACTGAAACAAAAGGAAAATATATTTTCTTCCTCCAACCCCTTTCAGTTGTTTGACAGTAATTCAGCCGTTACTTGTCACAATACTGGATAAAAAACAGTTGCATGTTTTTCAGGTGGTGGCATTCCTTTAATTTCACTTTTAGTCGAGTTACATGTAGTAATTAAGTCAACAATCTCTGATTTTGAAACAATGTACTTTTGTATTACTGGGGGGTGAGGGTGGTGGGTTTGCTCTCTTTCTTCAACTTAATCCCCAGAGTATTATCTTGACAATATCCTCATTAGATCTGGTTAGAAAATGCCACCATGGAAAATTACAACAGTAAAAGATTTTTGTCAAAAATTTCCAGGGAAAATATCAACTCTGTCTAAATACCTGAAATACAAAATAATCAGCTTTCAGCAGAAATTTTTTTGATTTTTCTATGAAAATTCAACGTTTTCCATGGAAAGGAAACACGATGTAAAAAGTTTTCCACAGAACGCTGGGATTTTTGACAAAACCAATATAAACAGAAAATTTTCCACAAGCCCTAATCCTAGCTCTGCCTTGAAGATTACCATTTCCACAAGCACACAGAAATGTTTCCCTCTCATAGGTTAATAATGGCAAAGACCACATGGGCTATGATGTGGGATTGCGCAGCAGGAAGACGATACGCTGTCTACTCCTAGCAAGTATGAAAAATCTGGCAGCAGCACCGATGCACCCAGGTATAAACTCTTAACACATCTGTACAAGACAGTTAATTTCACATAGAAAGTGCTGCCATTTCACAGGGAAGCTGACAGAACAGTATTTATATGCATAGCTTTTAAGATTGAAACAAGCAGAAGTTGTTGGAGAACTTGGAGCTCTATCATACAACCCCGTTCTCTGACTCCAAACTCTTATTACATTTACATTTTCAAACTGTTCCTCCCGTGATATCTTGAAGTTTTTTTTTTTAAATTTACTCGATGCATTCTATTTCTGATATCAGGCAGGACTGCGGCAGAGCAACACGAACTCCAGCTTACGATCTTTCCTCGGCACAGTGCAACATAAGAACATCAACACTGGACAGGAAGCAGAGCTCTGGGATTGTTTTAGACGTTAGTATTAATGACGAATCCCATTTTGTTTCCTAACTTTCATTACTGACATTTAGCTGGGTCAGAAGTTGACTTCATGCAGTTCAATGGGTTAATACACCAGCTTCTCATCCCTAGAAACTTCAAATCAAACCACGGTTTAGATCACAAAAGAAAGAGTTTGGTTGTCTCAGTAGGAGGTCCTACAGATTGCGATGACTGGCAGTCTGAGTCCTCAGGATATTCTGAAGCCCGGGGTGACCTTTTTTTGTTTTTGGTGGGTCACAAGTGAGGCACAATGCCAGTTTTTGGTACGTGTAAGGAAGCAGCTTTCACAGTGTTTTCCCAGCAACCACTGTGGCTCTAAGAGCTACCAGCAGAAGCTGGGAACTGAAATGACAAGCTTGCAAGGGACAGAGTTTATTTTTTAGTACTTGTCCTACACGTGGCTCTTCCTCCCAGGTAAAGTCTTAGCAACTGAGATCTCCTGAGGTGCTCAAACTAATGACTTCCCGGGGTCAGCTTCATGTGGGCAACAAAGTAGGCTGTGCTCAGTGAGGGAATTTGTTACCACCCTGACTTCAACGCTGATGTTTAGGTCATGTTGTAGTTATTCTTCCAATCTCTTCCAGAGGGAAGGATTAGCAGGTGAGTGGGGCTGATCGGAGTGTGGCATAGATAGGGTAGGAACTGATAGAATACTTCTTACTTTTTGAACCATGGTCTGCATTATTGGTTTAGACTAGGGTTGCCAAAGAAAGTGAATTACTTATCTACCTTATGCTCCGTTTAAAAATCCCAGTCTCAGTTTTGTAAGCTTTATAAATCTGGCCAAAGCATTTTTAGAAATTAAAACAGTGATTTATGTTTCCATCCTTCCAACAGACCATAAACAGAACTATCTGGAGCCAATAAAATATTTGTTTGCAGGCAGGGTTCAAAAGGCCCTGTAAGAACAGAACATACACTGAAGCTATTACACCGAACCCTCGCTATAGCCCGCATTGCTATAGCGCGGTCGTGGCGATGGATCCCAAATTTAAATTGGGATCCCGGGCAACGCGTTCCCCGCGTTAACGTGGGACCGTGCATGGATCCTGAACCCTGGGCTATCACAAGGGTCCGGTGTACTGCAGAGTTGTGTGTTCTACAAAAACCACTGCAAGCTTTTCAGGACAGGTAGACTCTTCTTTTATCTTTGTAGAGCTTACCAGGAGATCTGGGTGCTATTGTAACTGCAATGGTTAACAGTTATAAATACTACTTCTAATAATTCTGTGTCAGCCAAATCCTTTAAAAAAAAGAACTCATTTAGTCTTATAAAAATGCATCCTACATAACAACCATCTGTACAATGGATACATACAAAACTGTTATAGACTGAACTAACCTAAAATTCACTTTCACCTCCACAGGTTCCATGAGGACTAATAACTTCTCCATTTCAACACACCCTTCTTCGCAGAAGCACGGCAAGAGAGTAAGCCTAACTGCTTACCTTAAAAGGCCAATGATCCAACACTATCAAGCATTTTTCTTTTGGAGCGGGGGGGTGGGGGGGCGCTTGCTGAAAGCTAAAGTTTCATATATGTTCCAAAGTCATGTTTAAGTCATTTGAATACACCTGCTTAAAACTTTTGGTTACATTTGGATAAGAATTCTTTAATTTTTCTGGACACGATCTTGTCGATCTGCTGTTTTCGCATACTTACAAACAGTTTGCTCTTGTATATGTACTTGCTCCTCCCACTTGAGTCCTTCACCTCTTTACTGAAGACCAAGGACATCTCAAAAAGGAAGAGATGCCTCTCACGACCCTTTCGGATTAAAGTTTTGGGGTCCCAAACTTGGAAGGATTCCTGAAGGATGAGCTCTCCCTGAGATTCAATATTCTCATCAAATCCTGCAAACAGGCAAAGATAGATAAGGTCAAGCTGAAAAGTAGCAGTGAGAACACTAAAAACATACCATGCTTTATCAAATCATTCCTTCACTGCTCCGTTTTCAAATACATTTAGTACTTTTAATAAAGAGGGTTCCGGGAGGCGGTATTCCAATCCCAGTTGGTTTAGGGTATGCTTTACAGTTCAAAACCAAATCATTACTCAAGTTTATGTTTCGATTCAACAGCTGAAAAGTCTTGTGAACTACTCTGGTAAGATTCTGGCTCCAAATGACATGTCTCCAAAATCAGCTTCTCATGTACATCCCCCATCATGAAATTAAACTTTTCTTACAAGGTTTCTGCCACCTTAGGCTGAAGTCTTACAAAACTATTTTGTCTTGTGAGGGTTTGGACTCATCTAAAGCCAAATGAGATTTTAACCTCATGCGACAGGACAACAGGTGTCGATTTTAAATTAGCAAATACAAATTTGCATATTCTTTCCCCAAAAAGCCCAACTAGATTTATTTGAACTATAATTCTAGGGAACAGATGGACCTGAGCCGCATATTCTAGTTGGGATCCACACCTCCTCAGATTTCAGGGTACTTACTATGAGCACCATCAGACTCATCTCTCTTTCAAAAGAGAGGAATGTAATTTGAAGAAAGACTTCTGGCCTTCAAACACCAGTTTCCTTCTAAACTAATTTACTTTTACCCACTATAAATTGGCAAGCACAATTTAACCAGTGCATTTCTCAGTCTAGACAAATGGCATCTTTTATTTTCTTAATAAAAGAAGTTCAGTAACTGCTATAGAAAGAATACAGACCTCCGAAATCTCTCACAGGTCGCAGCAGAAGTTGTAGTAAAGTCCCCTCGCCATCATTTAAAGGTGAATTTACATTTACTCTATATTTAAGTGTAAAACATTATGTAACAAAGCGGCACATAAATGGGGCCTGACTACCATGACAATATAAAACAATTTACGTAGAGAAATACGTAGAGAGTATCTTAGAGAAGTTGGATTAGGATGTTCATTTAGGAGTCTCGAGACATAAAAGGAAATGTGTTCACTCATGAGATTCATCTACCATGGAATGACTCATAACTATGCACATATGCTTTGTGACAGAAATATTAGAATATTCTGTAGAGTCAGCCTATGTGCATTTAGTGGTAAAGGATGAACATTAATGCTTTTCAGCATTCAAGCTCACATTGCATGGGACTTTGGGACTGATCCTGCCAACTTTCATTCACTTTAGTAGTTCCATAAGAATATGGAGGGGTGGGGAAAATTTTCAAAAGTGACATTTAGGAGCACGTCCCACTGAAAGTCAATGCATGATATGCTCTAAGTCATTCAGGAGATTTTGGAAATCCCATCTGATGTGTTTTCAGTTTCCTATCACAGGGCCCAACCCTGCAGTCACAATAGTCTCAAAGAAAATGTAAATATTAGCCAACACATCTGTGATAAATCCTTTATATGCAACTTAAATTTCCTGTGGTCATGCTTTTATCTCTATTTGTGATGGGTTGCTTTGCAAAACAGATCTTCCATCAAAGTTCTCAAGTATATGGGGGATCTTTTTATGCAATACATGATCATGTACAGACTATGAAATGGTTTTGGGTCAAATGTCAATTATAAGCATATGTAAGCACTTGAATCCAAACTTAAATGCCTGCTATATTCTGCATGTACATGATTGTTCTTTTCTGGCTATGTCTCAGACTAAATTGGTTTATGTTGCCCTTTTTTTTTTTTTTTTTTAAACTGCCAAAAGACGTACTATTTTTGAACCGAAAGTCAGTTATGGAACAGACAGCATACAGATGTGAAAGCAATGACCTTCCTGGAGATTATTACTTGATACATAGACCAGAACCACCTCTGGTGGATTTACATACTTTTTTGAACTTTCTTCAGACAAAAAAAGTTATAATACTGGATGAGAAATGCAGCTGAGATTATTTAGCTCTATGTGCGTTCCCAGAGAATAGAACTGAATCAAATGTTTCAACTGTAAGTAAGCTGTAAACAGCTGTATGTCGAGATGTAAGAACATCCTTTTTTAAATCAGATATATTACTATAGTTTTTTGTCATCTGCTACCTCATAGTTTTATAAAAAGAAATCATCCAAATAATTTCATTTCAAAAAGATGAAAGCATATCAATGTCATTAGAAAGCGAGAGCAACTCTAAACAAAATTTCCACTTTTCCCTCAGATCTCTCTGACTTCAGCGAATATTTTAATATGTAGTTACAGAATTTATTACACAAGTGTATGTTGGCAAGTTTTAGTTCTACCTTCCAGCATGCTGAGGTGCATGGCATCATTGGCTCGCTTTGGCACACTAAGCATCACCTCCAGACCATCTTTAATCTCGCCTTTACCTTCTTCACAGCAAGTGAGCAGCTCCTGCAGAAGATCAACGGGTCATTATTAGAACACCATCTGTTTCTACAATACAACAAAACGAAAACAGTGGCATTTGCTCTGGTGACCAAAGGCCCTGTCCTGCCAGCTGCCCTTCAGCTCCTCTCAGACTGCAAGTGGCAGGGTAGCACATACTCTATACTTCACAAGATCAGACCCTAACGGGGTAGCAAGAGATTCTATTTGATTTGTTAACCATCCATATGTTTTAAAGTAAGCTGATCCAAATATTAATCGGTTTTTAAAACTGAAAGTGTTAAAGAAAGAAGCTTTTGATAAAGTGATTAAATTTTTAAATGTCCAGTGTTCAATAAAATGTTAGTATACACTTGCAAATCTCCCAAAAGTTATAGATTTGCTTGAATATATACATGACATACTGGTCAAAGAGATGTCCTTAAGCACTAGATGTCCTTAAGCACTAGTAGGATGCCACAATCCTGCATTCCGATTTAACAGTATATATCCTTGTGCCCATGTGCAATCCCACTTGACTTTAGCATAAAACTGTATGGCTCCACATTACTTGACTCTAAGGCAGGACTTTCTTAGAGTCAGACATTCTTGTGCCACACTGCTGCAGCATCTAAACAACACAGGTATAAGACTCATCTTTCCTTAGCTAAAGAGGCATATATGCCCCCTCAGGTATCCAAGCGGGGCTCCACATTCACTACAGCATGTTTCTAGAACTTCTTTTCTCTTTAAAAAATAAAACGGTCTTATTGCTCATTCTTAGCCTATTTTTGCTACTTCATTTTTTTTTAAAGAACGGTCAACACAATAAATGTAAGAAACTAGAGTAAAAACAGACTTCAGAGTTACGTGGCGTTAGTACTAAAAGCTGAAGATACTTCAAGAACTTTCCGGACATAGGTTCTGAAAGAGACAAATTAAAGCAACCTGCCAGAATCTGGGGAAGTGACCGAGCCCTCTGAAATTTCAACTGCCACTAATCTGTTGGCTCGCTCTACTCTTCCTAGTTGCTTTTATTTATGCTCTTTCACATCTGCCTCATCTCCTTCCTTTGCCTTTTTTTCTCTTTAAAATGCTGTTTTAATCCCTTACTTCACTGTGCAGGTGGCAGCAAACAACAGTGTGTTAGAAGACTGCTCTCTGAAGCATATAATCAGGATGCTTCACTTTGCTGATGTCTGCACAGTGGAACAGAATGAAATGGCAGGGGAGAGGCACAATTTAAATAAACTGTATAGAGAGTGGTGCAGAGGTAAGAAAAACTAACAGCAGATGATGCATGAATAACCGGAAACACAAAATAAACTTAATGTTCTCAGTTGGATACTTTCCTTAAAACTGTCAGCCCTAATGTTTTCCAGCCTTCCTTCAGTACATCATCCCACATCATGAAGTCCGAAGATAGGCCAAAATGTATGCCACAGCCTTGATTTACAACCCCAACTGATTTCAGGCACAGGGAGGGGGTCTGGATTAAGAACTCTGCATCTCCACCCACTCCTGTGTATTTGGTACTGGTCGCTTCCAAAAGTGAAAGGAGCCTATTTTCTAATTCTGGTCCAGATACAGGCAAAATCTCATGAACACAGCCAATCCAGGCACTCTGGCCAGTCCAGATGAAAGACAGTGTCCAGTTGTTTTTTGGATTCTGCCGCTTTAGGCTAAAATTTCATGAGAAAAGCTTGGCATGTTTGACACCATCAAACCTGATTTCAAACAGCAATAACCCTAGGCTGGACTCTAACTCAGAGTTTGTCTTCACGACCGGGGTAAGTCAATCTAAATTATGCTACTCCAGCTACGTGAACAACATAACTGAAGTCGATGCCTTCACTGCTCTGCGTCGATGGGAGACGCTCTCCAGTCGACTTCCCTTACTTCTGAGTCAACCGGAGAGTACTCTGCCGTCGATTTAGTGGGTCTTCGCTAGACCCATTAAATCGACACCTGCTCCATTGATTGCAGCAGCGTGCATCTCCTCATCGTGAAGACCAGCCCTCAAACTTAACTTCAAGCCTGACCCAGCTCGCAACACTGCCAATGTATTCCCTAACTAGGTAAGAAACAACTATACGTGGCGAGTGTCATTTAGTCCTAACTTTCAATTTGTTTTTATTTCTATTTCTTCTCCTGGGGATATGGGCTGGTCCACATTTTCTTCCCCCTCTAGCCTCTCACAGTATCCCACAATGCACCAACACCCTTTAAGCTACAGGTAACTGAACAGAAATATGGAGGATGTCAATGCCACTAGGGGGATGAAGTGGCTGATTGTGAGTAGTGAGGCATATTCTACTCATACAGTTACTGCTTTGTGACTCACTGGGGTCATGAAACTAGGCTTCCTTGTCAGTGCACATCACCAATCAACTCAGACACCAGGCTGCCCCACAACTTTTGTATTAATCCATAATTTTGGCAATGTTTATATTTAAAATTAAGTTTTGAAACTGACAGCTGACACTTTCAAAACACACATCTGTTTGGATCAATATTGTAAATTAAATAATTAACAGGTTTATGGATTTATTCATTAATTTTTTTCACTGGCAGAGGACAGGGAGGATTTCACATTCAATATAAAAAGAGATGTAGTTTCCACCCGTTGTGACCTGAAATGGCCAAGCTATTAAACATTCAAAAAGAACAATAAGGAATATTTTATCAGTACACAGGCTGGCAATCAAATCAAAGTGCAATTTTAGCTAAACATAGAAAAAGTTAATATCTAATTTTGAACTTGTTAAGCACACAAAACCCAGGATACCCTAGAATATTTTAAAACTGCAAATACAGTACATTGCCCAAGTCTCATAATCACTGCCCTGGAGTCCAAAGTCTTCTCTCTCCATTGTCAAACGCTTCTTTTGCTGAATTGTAAGCTCAAATTTACCCGCATCCTGTAGTAGTAATAGTTGTCTATTTGTGTTTTAGTATTTGCAACGTCATTGTCTAGATAATTTTATACAGTATTAGATAAAAATCCATAGCCCTGTGATTTTCCAGACACTCGTAATAGTATATTAAGCAATTAAAAAATATTAATACAGCTAGAGGCTTATGAGACTTCATTCTAGTAGCTATTTCAACATTATCATTCACAAACTCTTGGGATGGACATTAGCTGCTCATTTTTTAACTGGAAAAAGTATTTTTAAAATTAAGAGTAGGATAACTAGGGCAAGTGTATAGGTGTCATATTTGATTTACAGGTGTCTGAATAGAAAATTGCTTATTTAGGACAATTTTTTCATTTTTAAGCAGTTTCTTACAGAAGATGTTACTGCAGTTCCTGAGGCTCAGTGAAAAGCTGCAGCATCAGACCTTACACAAGTAATAGTCCTATTGACTGTGATGGGGTTTTTGCCGGTATGAGAACTGCAAGATCAGACATCCTACAACTTTAAAGTGATACCTACCTTTAAGAGAAGCTGATATTTTGTTATTCTCTGGACAGGTTTGATAAGGTAAGAGGAGATGGAGTTGGCCAATCCATGCCGCTGTTGTATTTCCTGTATTGAACAATGATGAATTTGAGTGTCATGTGTATTAACGATAGTAGGTTAGCCAGCTACAAGTGTGATAATTGATACAATACCTGTCCTTTCCATTGTAATGAGCAAAGAAAAAAAGGACGGTATGGCAAGATTTTCAAACCAAAGCATATTATGTTTTGAGTCCATCTGCTCCCCTTCCATACAAACATTCTTTTAATTTCTTGGCCAACTCTCATCAAGCTTTTAAAAATGACCTGCATCTGAACAGCAAAGACTCTGAATCTGAAACGCTGAGTTTTTAGGCATTTTAACTTTGATAATTATTTCCTAAGTGGCTTTGGGTAAACAGGGAAATGCTTTTGGCTGTGATGATATTGTCTGGCAATAGCCAACGCCCATTTGGGAACAGATTTCACACTGTGGTTTGCTAGTTTAAAGTGTAACCAACCCAGGGAAACATGTTTCATTAACTGCTGCTACAAGGCCAGCAGAGGGAGCAAGAAGTGTAATTTACTGACAACTTACCAAAAGAGAAAGAGCTCAGCAATAGTAGGCAAGATTTTTAAGAAGAAAGCTGAGTATTTACATGGAGGACTTTCTTCCAGTATACTATAACAGTTATAAAAGTAGGCTAATTAAGAACCTCAAACACTGAATGTTTGACTGATTGGTTGTGTCAATTTGGCACAAAACTTTAATACAATTTACACCCACAGGGCAGTTGTACTCATTTTTAAGTAACAAATTATCTATTGAATCCATGAGTTGTAAGACCACGATCCTAATGGAGTCACACACACAGCATGAGGTACAGACTGTGTACTAAATATGAAGTCAAGTATATTTTTAGTTTGAAGCTGAAACGCTAGATTTCTTTAATAGACTCAGAAGCATAAGGTACTGTTTTTAAGGAAATCTTAGGTTTGAGGTTTTAAACAGTTGCAAACAGCATCCCCCTATAATATACAATGCAGTCTTAGCTTCTACATATACTTAGCTATGAATGTTACATGCATGTGTGTTGTGCTCATATATGTACCAAGTGTGCATTCATTTGCATACACACACTTTTTACATCAACATTAGTTGCCTAATTACACATTACGTAGGATTATTTGGTTCTCTCTGACTAGTTTTCTCTCCCAACACAGCTCTTCATTTTCATGTAGTAGAAATGCAGCATGTGGAAGTCCAACGTGATGGGTCTTTAAAACATTCATACTGTTTGGTGGCATTAGTGAAAGTTATTTGGCATACAGTTCAGATACCTGTAAAGATTTTTTAGAGGTGATTAAATCACACGCCCCTTTTTTCTCCTCTTTGCACAAACAGTTCTTCCCAGTATCCATTTCACTAGTGATGGCTCAGAGTACATACTTAGGAGGGAGCACCATAATTGGCATTTAAATACAAATGCACTCTTTAACCAAGGGCACATTTGGAAAGGGAATCTTAGTCCTCTACTGTGGCAACTATGAGTCCTCAATGAAGTTCGGTGCTCAAAGTCCAGAAGCAGTTGCTGCCTTTATGCCCTTGTCTCAAGTGGACATCACATATACCTTGTAAGGAACTTCCATATAAAAGCAAGTTGTGCCATAATTAGATTAGCAGCTGTGATGGGGTGTATAAACCCCTCATTGGATGGGAGGGGAGTTAAGGTGCAGCTCTGGGCTAAGAGTTGTTTGCTTATGTTAGCAACAAGAAAGTGGTCAGGGAAAGTGAGGGACCCCTACTGAATGGGGCAGGCAACCTAGTGACAGATGATGTGGAAAAAGCTGAAGTACTCAATGCTTTTTTTGCCTCGGTCTTCACAGACAAGGTCAGCTCCCAGACTGCTGCACTGGGCAGCCCAGTATGGGGAGGAGGTGAGCAGCCCTCAGTGGTGAAAGAACAGGTTAAGGACTATTTAAAAAAGCTGGACATGCACAAGTCCATTGGCCTGGTTCTAATGCATCCGAGGGTGCTGAGGGAGTTGGTTGATGTAATTGCAGAGCCATTGGCCATTATCTTTGAAAATTCCCCTGGACGACTGGAAAAAGACAAATATAGTGCCCATCTTTAAAAAAGGGAAGAAGGAGAACTACAGACTGGTCACAGCCTCACCTCAGTCCCTGGAAAAGTCATGGAGCAGGTTCTCAAGAAATCCATTTTGAAGAGGAGAGGAAGGTGATCAGGAACAGTCAACATGGATTCCCCAAGGGCACGTCATGCTTGACCAACCTGATTGCCTTCTAGGATGAGATAACTGCCTCTGTAGATATGGGGAAAGCAGTGGACGCGATACAGCTTGACTTTAGCAAAGCTTTTGATATGGTCTCCCACAGTATTCTTGCCAGCAAGTTAAAAAAGTATGGATTGGATGAATGGATTATAAAGTGGATAGAAAGCCGACTAGATTGTCGGGCTCAATGAGCAGTGATCAACAGCTCAATGTCTAGTTGGCAGCCAGTATCAAGCAGAGTGCCCTAGGGGGTCGGTCCTGGGACCAGTTTTGTTCAACATCTTGATGACGGGATGGATTTCACAGTCAGCAAGTTCACAGATGACACTAAACTGGGAGATCGATATGCTGGAGGGTAGGGATAGGGTCCAGAATGACTTAGACAAATTGGAGGATTGGGCCAAAAGAAATTTGATGAGATTCAACAAGAACAAGTGCAGAGTCCTGCACTTAGGATGGAAGAATCCCATGCACTGCTACAGGCTGAGGATCGACTGGCTATGAGGCAGTTCTGCAGAAAAGGACCTGGGGATTACAGTGGACAAGAAGCTGGTTATGAGTCATCAGTATGCCCTTGTTGCCAAGAAGGCTAATGGCATTTTGGGCTGTATGAATAGAAGCATTGCCAGAAGATCGAGGGATGTGATCATTCCCCTCTGTTCAGCATTGGTGAGGCCTCATCTGGAGTACTGTGTCTAGTTTTGGGCCCCATACTAAAAGAAGGATGTGGAAAAATTGGAGAGAGTGCAGTGGAGGGCAACGGAAATGATTAGGGGGCTGGGGCGCATGACTTATGAGGAGAGGCTGAGGGAACTGGGATTGTTTAGTCTGAAGAAGAGTGAGGGGGCATTTGATAGCAGCCTTCAACTACCTGAAGGGGGGTTCCAAGGAGGATGGAGCTCAGCTGCTCTCAGCGGTGGCAGATGACAGAAAAAGAAGCAATGGTCTCAAGTTGCAGTGGGGGAGCTCTAGGTTGGAT
Source organism: Caretta caretta (assembly GCF_965140235.1). Classification (NCBI taxonomy): domain Eukaryota; kingdom Metazoa; phylum Chordata; order Testudines; family Cheloniidae; genus Caretta; species Caretta caretta. The sequence continues at coordinate 137,393,698 of NC_134207.1, forward strand.
ATTAGGAAAACCTATTTCACTAGGAAGGTGGTGAAGCACTGAAGTGGGTTACCTAGGGAGGTGGTGGAATCTCCATCCTTAGAGGTTTTTAAGGCCCGTCTTGACAAAGTCCTGGCTCGGATGATTTAGTTGTGGTTGATCCTGCTTTGAGCAGGGGTTGGACTAGATGACTTCCTGAGGTCTCTTCCAACCCTAATCTTCTATGATTCTAAGAAGGCAGGAGGACCTGAGCTGAGTCCACACCGAACCAGGAAGTGGAGGAGCCACAGCACCCAGCAACTGAAGCAGGGCTGGAAACTCAGAAGGTGATGTTTCCCAGGGATGGGCGGTGGCTGGATGGGGTGCATGCCAAGGTAGAAAGTGACCCAGGGAAGTCAACTTGGGGCAGACATCAGATGCCGACAGGTGTGCAGCCAAACCAGCCTCAAAGGGCCCTGGGTTGGAACCTGGTGTAGGGGGAAGGACCTGGTTTCCCTACCCCACTCTACCCTGTATCCACTAAGAGGAGCTGCTGCCCTGAGAACTGTATGCATTCAATGGAGATGCGTGAACCACACCCACTAGGTGCAACGGCTACCGTAGATGCTAACCAATAGGCAGGAGACCCTTTCCCCCTGATTACAGTAGCTTTGAACAGTACATTGAAAAGAAATATAAGCAGGTTACTGTTAATATACATTTTTATGCTGCTTGTCCAAGATTTTAGTCTTGATTCAGTGCAATCAAACTGAACCAAATTCATCGTTGTTAGAATATGCAGCATCTGTCTCTAAAACTGTAGTTTTATATGCGAGTTTTAGTTGCTAAAATCTGTTTGCATTTCAAAACAGATATTCAACCATTGCTATGTTTCCAATTCCTTTGATAGGTAATAGTGACTGTTTAAAATTATATTTTAATTGATTTTTAGGGGACTAAAATAGCAATAAAACACTATATATTAGACACCAGAGACATAAAAGTTCTTTGATTTAACTGACATTGTGTTGTAGGATTATTAATTATGGAGAGTTTATCTGGTGTTACTAGTAGATGTCCAATTTCTTAGGCATTCTAATGTAATTAGAACTGCATGATTAATAACAACCCATCCACATTTTTAATATATATACAAAGTCTGGTACTTACATCAAAATATGCTCCTGCATGCTCCAATATCAGCTGAGTAGAATCTGGCTTATTTTTACAATATGTAACATACATTTGAAACTTGTCTGCCTGCAGAACAAAATGCAAATTTAAACAGCTTATGAAACAGCATTTCCACTGCCTGAAACCAGACAAACTACAGGGGAGTCTTTTCCAATTCAACCCAACATTGTGAGAAAATACACAACCTAATTAGAGCCCTGGGCGGATACAAAATTTGTATCCACATCCAATCCATGATCCGCAAACATGGTCAGTGGATATCCACAGATTTGTAGGGCTCTAAACATATTACAATCAAAATAATAAAAAGGAATGAGAAAGTTGATTTATAGTTAAGTGAGCTATATTCTGCCTCAGGTGTATGCACGCAACTCAAACTGATTTCAGTGGGAGCCATGTTCTTGCATTTGTTGGCAGACACTGGCTTTTTAATTCAAGTCAATAGTTTGTTTACTCCAAGAGGAAAAAAAGTACTTCTACAAATCCACTAATTAAGAAAAAGACTACACAAAACGAAAGTCTCCATCTCCTTCTGCTCTCGATTTCCTTTGTTACTTCTAACACCAACCAGGATTTCATTACCCAAGTTACGAAGCAGTGCCCAACATCTTCTGGTAATTGTTCGTATTTCTCCAGCTCCTTTAGGAATATGCTACGGGTAGAGAAAAACAGAACACCATTAAAAGGAACATGGCATGTTTTCATTAGGGCAGCTAACATTTATTTAGAGTTTAAGCAGATATATTGTTAGAGGATCTTCATACCAACAGCATGGTCTGACAACTGGATCAAGATACTATGAATGGATGAGAATCTGGGGTGCCAGGACCCTATAAATACCACATCTCAAACAACACAGATTTTAAATAGTTGGTGATAAATACTGTTGTATTGACTTTTCTTTTACTGCTACTATTACCTGCTCACTGTAGTAACTGTTGCTGTTCCCTTCAGAAAGGGGCTAATTGGTGTCCTCTCACCTAAGCTCCACGAATGGTTTAATTTTTAAAATGTCAGTAAAAAATAGAAAAAGAGATGGAGGCCAGCCCCAGCAATAAAAGCCTTCCCCCCCCCCCCCTAAAAAAGCCAATCAATGAAGGGAAAAAAACCTCCATTATCTATACCCATAATAGATTATTTATGAAGTTATTTAAGGGCAGCAACAGGTGCATACAAAGTAATCAACAAGTGGCTTTCTTTGCAAGCCTATCCCTTTCACAGCTAAAGTAATTTGTTATTGATCTAAGCTCCTGGTATGAATTTTATTAAGTCTGAGATTTTTCACTACTGATACGGCATAGTGCACACTGCTATTGTACCTCGTGGATCATTAGAGAATATAGCTGTTGTGAATCCCTCAGATAATATACAAAATGGTAGCTCTGCTAGACATTATTATTATTATTTCTATTACAACAGCATGTAAAAGCACCCATCAGGGTCTGGATGGTGATAAGCCAGGCAACAGACAAACACACAGGCTTACATGGTCTGTCACTCAAAAAGATTTCAATCGAACTTAACACGAGATGCAGTAAGTGCATGTAACAAACAACAGGAAAATATGACTAAGGCTAGCTAAACATAATGCTTCTGAATCATTAAGAGTTAAAAAAAAGGTATACTGAACAAGTGTCCATATCAAACTCCTTGTAACCAGTGCTAATGCAATCCTTTTTGGCAATTTTCACAGTAGGGCCAAGGAACAACAGAAAAAGAGACTGAACTACCCCCTCCCACTAGCAGTGGTTTCTAAAAGTCAGAAATGAGCCCACTGGCAGGTGAACATGATGAACCTGACACAACCACTGCCAGTGCTAAGTAGAATCAGTGGTGCCCATCTCTTCAAGGCAATCAACCAGTCTAGAACTTTACTTAAGCGTTCAAATTGCTTCTTAAAAAATTCAAGATTAGTAGACATATCTGGGACAGAGAAGGTCATTTTAAATGGAATTATATAGCTATTTACTGAAAAATGCTATAATGGAAGCAAGTAATTCAACAATGGGGGAGACACTTTAGCTACTGCTGTGGCAAAACGTCCTTTATTCATTTATATTGTGATACAGGAGGGCCAGGGAGCAATGGTAGAATGGTTGAGGGGAAATATATAAGCCCTAGGCTAATTAAGGCGTAGTTCCCTGTAGACTAGGGAGGGTTGCTACAGGTTAATTGGAGCACCTGTGGTCAATTAAACCCTGTCAGGAACCAAATAAAACTCGCTGCTTCAGGCAGTCAGAGGAGGAGGAGGAAGGAGAGAGGACTGGAGCTTGGAGATGTGTTGAGAGTTTTGGAAGACCTGAACACTGAAGTAAGGGAGACCCTGCCCCAGCAGTACAGGGAGACTCCCTTCCCCGCAGCATCTAAGGACCGAGGGTAACCCCATCTAAGGGGGACGAGGGTAAGAAACCCACAGAGGTTGAGAGGGGCCGGGACTCAGAGTGAAGAGCAAACCCAGACCCCTCCCCTGCTTCCCTCCTCTACCACCTTCCCAGGCTAGTTGCGGGGCCCTTGGCACCCAAGAGCAGGGGCAAGGGGTGACATCTTAGCCTCTCTCCAAGAAAAGCTCAGGAACCACCATATAAACATCGGCCATCTTGCCACAATATACACAATATTCTGACTGGGAAATACCTGAAGTGATCACTTAATCTTTACTAGTAAACATAGGCATGGAAGCTAAGTTACTCACTTATTATGGAACTCATAGATTTCCTGCATGTTTCCAAAGATAATGTGTTCTTTGTTTACAATACCAGGTGGGATCTCCTCAACGCCACTGGTCATTTCCCACAGATACGTCTGACCAGAAGGAAAAAGGCACATGAAAAGCAATCAAGTTTCCAAACAGTAGCAGTTTCTGACATTTGTAAGTAAACCTTTTCAAAGGGAGAAGTACAGGAAAGTACAACTTATAATTGATTTTGGGGTATGGAGCTTTACACACTGTGCAGCTTAAAAAAAGTCAAGGCCTGAAAGTGACAATCAAATATGCTCCTTGAGACTTAATCTTTTCAAATATGCAATATTCCTGACAACAAACAGTGCTTCAGGGTATTATACCAAGGTCATGTTTGGATTCCAGAAGTTTTCATTTTGTGTAATAGCTACTGCTGAGCATTACTTGCTCGAGTTTAACAATTACTGGGCACTTTTCCATGGAACCTCTCTGAATTTCTATTCAAAGAGAGTCAGCCAGTCCTGAAACAAGTGATAAACACAATGAAAGAATTAACAAAGGCTCATCTCTGCTACTAACAAAACAAACTGACCAAAAACCCAACAGAAGTGGATAGTCAGTTTTGAGGCCATTAAAATGTTTTCTATTGAGCAAAGAGCAATAAAGTATTGTAAATAAAAATGAGCAAAAATAAAGCACATGGGATAAATTCTCCATTGGCTGACACCTGGTGCAATTATGTTGACACCAGCAAGTTAGCAGGAGGCAAAAATTAGCACAGAATTTGGCCCTGTGATGATAAACTAACAACACTTGGTTGCTAAAGAAATGCAGAAGCAAAATGATATACATAATGAAACCTTGTCCCATAAAATATACACTTACATCCATACATTCCCGGAGGTCTCTTACATAAGCCTTTTCTGTCTGAATTAGCTCAGCCATAATGAACCTTAAAAATGACAAAAGAATGAAAGATCAAATCGCAGCCTGCTAGAGCACAGGATAATGCTTTTCCATTAACCAGAATATGCTCTCTCCATTGCAATGAACTTACTCTATTTCCAATATTACAAGAAAAGCATATAAGAGATTAATTAGCATCAGAAGGACTTTTTGTTGGGGGAGGGGCTTCCAACACTAGCAAAGTTTACATTGGAAAAAAAAAATGGAGGGATGATGCAGCAAGGATTTTAAGACCATTAACACAGAGAGAGAGAAGAGGATCCGTTAGAAGCATGGGGCTACTATTCAACTGATTAAAAAAAGAAGAGCAATAGCTGCTACTATTCATGAGCAGGAAAAATCTCGACCTTTTATGGAGTTGTGTTACTTATTTAATATTATTTTAACCGTCGTATTTTGCAAATACTTTAGCCTCACTGCTACTATTTCCCTCCTTGCCCACTTATTTTTCGTGAATTTTTCTGGATTTCTACCAATTCTTCTTCTTCTTTTTTAAAAATGATCCTCATTTTAAGCTTGGTTTTGAACACTTCCTAAACCCAGATAGTGAAGAATCAAAATTGGAATAAGGCAATGAATAAGTCTATGCAAGGCTATGGAAGGTACACTCTGGATAGTACAGAGCTCTCCTTTGCTACATTCCTATTGAAAATGTTTTGCTAAATCTTGAAGTAAAAAAATGACAGTTGCTTCACTAACAGTAATTTATATATTTATATCTGTAAAGACTGCATTACTCTTTCCTGCGGGCAGATTTTCGCTTTTCTTCATTAAGCTCATGAGCAGCATCTCGCAGTTTCACCTCTGATCCAGGAACACTAGCTGGGATTATATCCAGCTGCAGGCTTTTGCTCTGTATTAAGGAGAAAAGGGAAAATGGTTAAGGGAGGAGACAGGGAAAAAACAATGGCCAATCAGCTACAAGGAGCTATGTTAAAGTATTTGCTTATTGCCTATTAAAACATGCAGAAATTTCACTCACCGATTTATTTGAATCTGAAGAAATCCCCAGGGCTTTTTCTAAAGAGGTCCTATATTTCTCCATGCGCAGAGAGAAGTCTCTGTACCTCTTGTCCACTGCTGTGACACATTTTTTAATCTCTGCTGCATGGGCATGCCCTTTTTCACAAAAGCCATCAGCCAGCTGTATCAACAGCTTCACCCTCTCTTTGGTTTGCTGTGAAAAACAACAGGAAAATACTGCCAAGTAAAGTTACTGCCAAGTACCTATAATGTGAGGGCTCGTTTTGTATAATTAATTATTAAAAACAAGTGGAGGGCAGATGGAAGGTAACTGAATAAGTGTTACCTTCCATCATCTCCCTTCTAACCCACCCAAGTGTTTTTAAATACCATAATTTTTCCCAAGGAAAAGAAGATCAGCAAGTGCTGCCTGCTTCTTTATTATTTCAACAGCAGCAAAAAACCTCATGCTTTAAACCTTTGGAAATTCTCTTGACTGGAAATAGAGAATATCAGTTCTGCAAGGTAAGCTTTTAGGGCAAGGACCATGTCTTCTCAGGTGTTTCTATAGCTCCTGGCACCAAGGGTCTCTGATCCCTATTAAGGTCTTTAGGTACTACCACAATACAAACACTGGCCCTAAGCCTGCAAAGACTTATGCTCATACTTAAGGACAACGAACGCATCCTCCTGGCAAATGGCTGCAAATGTGTAGGCAAGTTGCACTAAAATGGTACTTTAAAATGCGCACACTACCCGCTGTCTGCCACTGAAAATAACAGAGGCAGCATTGCATGGCAGAAGTTTAACATTAAGAGGGCTGGACCAAGTCTTTGAGGGGACAGTGGGTTTGGTGTGCAGAGGCATGCTTAGTCCTTCCATATATAATGTGACCAGTCTCTCCTTCCTTCCTCCATGACATCCTGCATTTCCAGCTATCTTTCTTTGATCACCACTCTTTACCAGCTTGAGGCTCCATGATTTTTCCACACAGGACAGAGAGCCAAGAGGTGTAGACAAAGTACAGCTTTTTAAAGGGGGAGCAGGAGAGGGAAATTAGGGAAACTAATCCCTGCTGCAGTTACTTGTGCCAGAGTTCAACAATTAATAATGAACAAAATGTCTTGTGCCTGGAATGTTAGGTTTGCACCTGTGATGCTGGGTCCCATGTGGCCACAGTGTACAGAGAAGTAAGCCTGCCACTGCCTAGAAACATTGCAGTACAATGTGTTGTTCTAGGTAAGAGCCATACCTGAATGATTGAATCTTTCATCTTGTGCTATCTTCTCATTAGTAAAGTGTTCAGTATTTTGAAGCACACAAACTGGAACATAATAAGCCTTACTGCTTTTTGCTAACATAAAATAAGATTTAAGAGTTGTGTTCCAGTTAAGTTCCAGATTGATCTGAAAACCAACCAAGCTGAGGACTCGAAAGGAAGTTATCTTTCTCCATTTTTAAGCGAGGTCACCACAGTCTTGTCAACGTAGGGTAACACCAGCAATTTTGTGTTTCATTTCATGTCATGTGGAAACAGGTAAGAGAGCCAATACAGCAAGGTGAAGCTGGCCATACACCTGCTGTTGCTCTTTATTTACCTTTGCAGTGATCTGAAATTCTTCATGTTCTTTTAAAAGCTCTTGAGTGTGATGGATACTGGAACCAGTGGAAGTATGCGTGGATAAATAAAACTCTCCATTGTCATGGATCCATTCCAAAGCCTGAATAAAACAAGAAACAATGAAGAGTAGAAAAGAAAGTAGCATACTTTTTCAATAGACACCAATTTAAGTACTCAAGATACATAAAAATACTTGCATAATAAAATTACTAGACAGACCTATATTTCATTTTTATCCCTTCTACATTTCACCTGAAACAACTATGAAATGGAGTTTATCTACCTGTAATTGGAAGTCCTTCAAGATGTGTGATCCTTATCTGTAGTCCACACATGGGCACATATGCACGCCATGCACCTGAGTCTGGAAATTCTAACAGACAGCATCAGTTGACCTGCACACATGTGGTAGATCTCCTTGTACTCCCAATCAGGGGTATAAGAGGCAGTGCGGGTTCACACCTCTCCAATTCCTCTTTTTGCCACAAATCGAACAGGATCTAAAGCAGAGGGGATGTAGGGTGGGTAGTGGAATACAGATAGGGACCACACATTTTGAAGAATTTGCAGCTACCGGTAAATAATCTGCATTTCTTTTTCAAGTGCTGGTCCCTATGTGTAGTCTACATCTGGGTGACCGATAAGCAGTGCTCAGATTGGAAGGGTGAGAGGAAACCCTCAGAAAAGATGCTTGAAGTACTGCAGTTCCTACTGTTGCGTCTGCAGCAGAGGCCTGAACGAGCACGTAATGTCTGCACGTATCTAGTACTGCAATGTCCTACAGGGATACTGTAGAGGCAGCTTGTGCCCTTGTGGAGCGTGTCCTGCTGGTATCAGAAGGAGGCATGCAAGCTAACCGGTAACACTCGATGATACACCTGAAAACCCAAACTGAATTTCTCTGAGAGGATATTGCTTGATCTTGCAATCTTTCTACTATGGCAAGAAGTAGTCTTGGTGATTTTCCAATGGGTTTGATCCTTTGAAGGTAGAACACCAGGGCATGTCCGACATCAAGGGAATTAAGTCTTTTCTCTTAGGTAGAAAAGTGGGGTTGTGGAAAAAGGAAAGGTAAGTAGATACTTCAGTTGACATGGAATTCAGAAATAACTTTGCGGAGGAACTTAGAATGGAAATGAACGGATATCTTTTTCCTGTGAAAAACCGTATGAGAAGGGTCTGCCATGAGAGCTCCCAACTCACCCTCCTGGCCGAAGTATTAGCAACTAAAAATGAAAGTTTTATGAACAGGTTGGACATGGAGCCAAGGGTGGAAGTGTCTGTGTCCTTGAAAGATCAGTGTGTGGAAGTATGCGTCCTTCAGTCAAGGGTGACATACCAGTCTCCCGGATCCAGGGATGGGATGATACAGGCCAGGGAAATTATGCGGAACTTTAGCTTCTTTAAGTATTTGTTGAGGTCTCGTAGCTCCAGGACGGGCCATAGACGGCCCTGGGCCTTTGGGATTAAAAAGTACCACAAATAGAACCCCTTGTTCCTGTACTCAAGAGGAACTTCTTCCACTGCACCCAGCTGCAGTAACCCTTTTATCTCCTGCACGAGGAGACTCTTGTGAGAGGGGTCCCTGAAGAGGGATGGGAAGGCAGGTGGGAAGGGGGGTTAGAAAGGAACAGGAGGGTATAACCTTGCTCCACTGTGCTGAGGACCCATTGGTCCGAGGTTATAGTGGTTCAAGCAGGGAGAAAAAGGGGAAGGCGGTTGGAGAACACTGGGACAGATGGATCTGGGGAACAGTCTTGTAGGTCGCACTCAGGCGCACCCTCAAAATGACTGTTTGGCCCCTTGCTTGGTACGGGTCGAGCCCGACTGAGTGTAGGGTGGAGGCGGGTGGCTCAGATGGCACTTGTAGCCCTTGGCTCGTTTGTAGGGCTGGTCCTGCCATGACTAGTTGCCCTGGCCCTGAGGGTGCTGCGGTTTGAACGGCTTATGTGCCGGTGCTGGGACGTAAAGACCCAGGGTTTTCAGAGTGGTGTGGGAGTCCTTGAGGCCACGCAACTTGTTGTCTGTTTGCTCCGCAAATAGGGCTCGGCCGTCAAAGGGCAAGTCCTGCATTGACTGCTGGGCCTCGGTGGACAACCCAGAGAGGAACAACCAAGAGGCTCGCAGCATGGAGATAGCAGAAGCCATGGTTCCGGCAGCAACAGCAGTGGCATCTGACGCTGCCTGGAGGGCCGCCTTGGCCGTGGTCATGCCTCATCGAGGATCACTCAGAACTCCCTCTTGGAAGCCTCAGGGAGCCACCCTTCGAACTTGGCCATGGCTTGCCACATATTAAAGTCACATCGGCCAAGGTGGGCTTGGTGGTTGGCCATTCTCAGTTGAAGGCTGGAAGACGAATAAATCTTAAACCCAAAGCGATCCTACCTCTCCGAGTCTTTATTTTGGTGTGTGGCCCTAGATTGTCCTTGCCTCTCTTTGTGGTTAACCACCTCCACCACAAGGGACTTGGGGCTGGGTGGGAGTATAAGTACTCATGCCCCTTGGTTGGCACGAAGTACTTGCGTTCAGCCCTCTGGGAGATAGGGGCCAGGGAAGAGGGGGTCTGCCACAGGGCATTAGTGATTTTGGAAACCCCTTCATGAAGGGGTAGGACCACCCTGACAGGAGCCGAGGAGGAGAGGACATCAAACAGGGAGTCCGAGGGCTCTTTCAGTTCCTCTGCCTGAAGCCCCAGGTTGGATGCAACCCTTTTCAAAAGTTCCTGGTGAGCTTTGGCGTCATCTTGAGGAAGTGGGTGAGTGGCCCTGTGATAGCCTCCTCTGGCAACGATGAGGATGATGCTGGTGCCGCAGTGTCCTCTACTTCCATTGGTGGTCCAGCAGCTTGCTCCCCTGGATCCTCCTGGACCTGTGGGTCCTACCCCCTGAAGCCTTGAGCACTGGAGGGGGATGGGATGCTGAGGCCACTGGCTTCTCCGAGGCTCTCGATGCTGACCAGACAGCCTGGGAAGTTTGGGTGAACCCCCAAGGGTTCTACAGGTACCATGGCGCCAGCTGCTGCACCTGGGCCAGTGGGACAGGTTTCGGTGCTGATGATGTAGGCAGAACTGCAGGTACCAGGGATTGTCCCGCAGTCAGGGAACCTAGCTCCATGTCAGAGGTATAAATGGAGCGGTCGGTACCAGGCGACCAGGATTGGGTGGAGCGCTGGCTCTTGTCCAACTGGTGCCGGTCACTGTGTCCCAAAGCTGACCCGTCCGAGTGAGACGGGCGTCTTGGCTGGGATCTCAGGGACCGACGGTGTTCAGTGGATCTGCATCGGAGACCCAGCGATCCACGCCTCATGCTACTCCACCAGTACCACGACCGGGAGCTAATACAGGCTGCTTGCCAAGAGGATCTTCCCAGGGAGGGTGACCAACTGCTAGGAGACAGACGATGACGGTCCAGTGATCTCTGATCCTCGGTTCCGTGATCAGTACCAGGCCCTTGGAGACGGATGGGGCTGGTCCGGGAGTTTTTGCCGGATGGCGTATGCCTCAGAAGGTCTGCGCCAATCTACCGGCGAGGTACATCTCAAGTCCCTCGATCGGTGCCCCCTATGAGGAGACCAAAGAAAGCTCCGCTGAGTCTGCCTCTCTAGTCCTGAGGTGTGACGGCTTTGAGTGGCGGAACGTCCCTCTCGATGGGGAACAGTGCTGCTGAAGCAGGGACTCCTGCATAGGTCCCAGCGCGGGTTTCCCCCGAGACCGGGGTACCGGTGGAGCCGATGTGGACGGCACTAGGAGCACCAGGATCTCCTGAACTGCTTGAAGGGCTTTGGGCGTCAAAGGCACCTGAAGTTGGCCAGAGCCTGAGCCGCTATCTGGAGTTGCAGAAGTAGTATGGGATGGGCTGCACTGCTCAACTTGAGCTGGGGCCTGACTTCCCAAAGGAGGCGTTGAGCTGCCCAGCACGGGTCGTGGCTCGCCCCCAGCCCTCTCCTTTCCCTTATGGGAGGTAGGAGAGCTTCCCTTCACAATCTTTTTTAGCTTCTTGACCAGAGTCGTGGAGGGGCATCATTGCCAGTTTGTAGGCGGCGCCAGTGAAACACTGTGCACGGAGGCTGCGGGGCTCGGGGCAGAGTCGGACCGCTGCCGGAGCGAGGGCCGACTCCATTAGGAACGCTTTCAGACAGATATCCTGCTCCTTCTTCGTCCCAGCTTTAAAGAACTTGCAGATACAGCACTTGTCACTTATGGGTCCCTCGCCTAAGCACCTTAGGTACCTGGTGTGTGGATAGCTGATGAGCATAGACCGTTTGCAGCAATCGCAGGGCATGCCCCGTCCCCCAGCTGAGGCCGGTTCGGGACTAACAAAGAATTGAGAACTACTACTAAGGGTAACTAAGAAACTACTAACTATATACAACTATATTAAAGGTTTTCAAAGGTTTGCAAGAACAGAGAACGAAACAACGCTAGCTGAAGCGGTCGATGTTTCAGCACCATCGCTGGTGGCAAGAAGGAATTGAGGATGTGGGGAGCTGGTCGTGCCACTTATACCGCACCATGCGGTCGCCACTCCAGAGGGCACCAGAACCAGTCCCCTACTGAGGGAAAAACTTCCGACACCAGTGCATGTGGCGAGCACACACACCAAATCTGGAATGGACATGAGCAAGCACTCAAAGAAGAGCCATACATCCAGGCTGTATCCAAGCTTGGGTGCTTCTGCCCATACCATATTTCTGAAATTCAGCCTTTTCTGTCTCTCCAGACTGGGAAGTCATTTTCTCGAGACGCAATTATTCCGATTTCTACCTCTCTGGCCTCAATGACAGTGACTCCTACACAGTCATTCCAAACAGTGGGTAGCTAGGATGCAGATATATAGTACCTAAGGGGTAGCTGCCAGAGGTAGAATACCTCCTGAACTGAATTTCGAATATTCCTGGGCAAGTACACCAGGAGCCAAGTGACACAAGGAGGCCAGACATCTGCTAAAGCCACCTACACAAGAGACAGCCAGCATGATGCTGCCTGTACTGACTGGGCCAAGTGGACCAAAAAACAGAGTATTTGACAGAACTTTCTGTGTCATCTAGTCAATTCCAAGAAGTTAAAAGCCATTTCAATTACTACTTCTGCCTTGGAGTTCCCCTGATATTTTTATGGTTTAAAAATCACTTCTCTTTTTAAATATTCTCTCCACCATTGTGTAATAGACCCACACAAATGTATGACGTTAACCCAGTAAGCAGGACAAACAGTGAAACCGAGTGTATACAAAGTGTTATTAAATGCACACAATAGTGAAGATTTTTCTTCCCTGATCTTTCACTTACAATGATGTTATTTAACAGTTCTGAAGATACTCAAAAGAAATGCAGTTTTTAAAGGTAATACTGTTATGACTCAGCCTTTCAGGTATTTCCTTATTCATATTATTTTGCATTGGTAGAATTTACTAAAATATTTAACAATTTATTCAACACAGCCTGGCAAAAAAACAACAACTCAACAGTGGGGTAAAACAACCACCTGTTTGTAGTACAATATGACAGTGATAGATTGGTTATAGGTGGCTGCCTACATTTTTTTTTAAAATTATTTCTAGTGTTCTAATTAGAGGGAGGAGTGGAGTAAGGTTTTTAAACCTTGATTCTTAATAGTCTGCCTTTCAGAAGTTCTGAGTAGCATAGTCAATGGGAGCAACCTACTCCCTCAAAGTCAGGCGATAAGCCACACCTTGATCTGCATGGGATTTGAGTTGCATGGAATGGAAAATGTTCTTAGATAAAATCCTGACCTGTTTGGCACTTCTTTCAAAGACCACATACTGCTGACACTGGTCAAGGCGCCTTTTTCTCATTGTCCAGTAATGCAGCACGCGGTTCTCCCTCTGGAAGAGTTCATTTAAGATATCTGCAGGGACAGACAAATTAACTGAAGGTTATGGTCCTTTATTTTGTAATGAAGGGAAGCTGTGAGGCTAAAAGCTCTGCAAATAAATATTGTGTTGTATTAAGAACTACACAAAAAAAGTTTCCTTTACAAATTTAAAAAAAAAATTGTTTTCTAAACAGGGACACTGATTTAGTTAAAATAAAGACTGGTGGTTTCATCAAAAAGTGGTACTGAAACAATAGGCTTTTGAGACTAGAGAGAGCACTTGATATAATGTAGGGGACAGTTCTGCACCAGGCTGGTGAGGAAAAAGAGAATGGGGACAAGTAGACAAGATGTATTTAAGCATTCAGGCTGAACATAATCAATAATCATTTCCCAACTGAAATTTCTAGAGTTCTGTAAGGTATCTGGTGTCATGAAATAAACATGGGTGAACATACAGCCCAGGAATAAATATGTAAACAGATTTATTCTTGTGATATCCTAACTCACCTGAAACCCCACGCATGCAGAGAAATCCACTACAAAACTCAGAAATAAAATTACTATAATTAACATCCCTTCAAAAGTCAACAAGAATACTGTCAGTCAAACAAATCATGCACCGATTCAAATAGTCCCTAGTCCATTTGGTTTCAAGCAAATGAATTTATTACTTGGAAATGAAGACACATGTAAAAGCAGTTCTGCTGTTTATTATGCCATCTCTCTCCTTTCACACATCAGAGAATCCCGCAAACAGCAGGCCCTCAGGAATCCCCACCCACCTGCCACTGTTAATTTGATCTTTCATCCCCTCAGTTTGATTAACCACCATTTTTCCTTTTATGTCAATGACAAGGACTGGATGCACTTTACTGTCACTCAACTGTGGCCGAGAAAGGGGGAAATTCTGGATGGACACTAAAACAGAGGTTGGTTCTGATAAAAGCCACAGGATAGAGGGGGCGAGACGCTGGTGGAGAGAGAGAGGGAGTCTGATGAGATGCAAACTGGTCCTCCAACTTGGGTGGGGGCAGGGGGAGGGGAAGGAGAGAGATCTGGGATGAGCTAGTGCCTACTTAAAGATGCAAGTGAAGACTGAGGTTTAAGGCAGAGGAGATGCATATAGACATTTGTTTTAACGCTATTTCAATTCTACTGTTAGTTTCCATAAACAAATAAATCATAATTTTTGATTAAGCTGTCCTGAGTCACTGCAGTTCATTCTGGTCACAAACTTCCAGAAAGGACTGCACAGCCAGACCCAAACCCATTTAGGCTGGCTCAAACGAATGTGGCTTGTGAAACAGGAGTTTGTAACCTAATGACCCAGTCTAAAGTGGGATGAACTGCATACTTCCACTCTTGGAGAAGTGCACATAGAAGCCTTATGAGAGGAGACTCAAAGAGCTTGGTTTGTTTAGCCTAACCAAAAGAAGGCTGAGGGGAGATATGATTGCTCTGTATAAATACACCAGAGGGATAAATACCAGGAAGGGGAGTAATTATGTAAGTTAAGCGCCAATGTTGACACAAGAACGAATGGATAGAAATTGGCCATCAGCAAGTTTAGGCTTGAAATTAGGTTTCTAACCATTAGAGGAGTGAAGTTCTGCAACAGGCTTCAAGGGGAGCAAAAAGCCTAACTGGCTTCAAGACTCAGCTAGATAAGTTTATGGAGGAGATGGTATGACGAGAATGCCTACAATGGCATGTAGCTGATCTGTGACTGCCAGCAGCAAAAATTTCCAATGGCTGGTGATGGGACACTAGATGGGGAGGGTTCTGAGTCACTCCAGAAAATTCTTTCCCAGGTGTCTGGCTGATGGGTCTTGCCCAGATGCGCAGGGTCTAACTGATCAGCATATTTGAGGTAGGGAAGGAATTTTCCCCCAGGTCAAATGGACAGAGACCCTGAGGGTTTTACGCCTTCCTGTGCAGCATGGGGTACGGGTCACTTTCAGGTTAAAACTAGTGTAAATGGTGGATTCTCTGTCACCTGGAGTCTGTTAACCATGATTTGAGGACTTCCCTAACCCCTGGCTGAGTCACTGGTCTATTACAGGAGCAGGTGAATGAGGTTCTGTGGCCTGCAACATACAGGAGGTCAGACTAGATGACCATGATGGTCCCTTCTGACCTTAAAGTCTATGAGTCTAAGCCTCTCACCTGGAAATAGTATCCCCAACGAGACTGGGAGAGAGCTCACAAGCATAGCTTGTCCCTGAACCATAAATAGTTTATAATCCCATTTTTTCAGTTACCTATTCCACTCCTCGGTTTTTGTGACTAGAAAGTAACATTTTCGACTGCCTCACAACTTTATCTCCCATTGTGCAATCCTCCTTTCCTCTATTTTATTTCTCCTCTTGCCCATTTGTACTCCAAATTCTTAGTGGGTATCACTTCTGTTCACATTATGCTCATACTTGTCATCCATCCTCAACAAGGTAACATTTCCCTTAGTGTCTTGCCTGTATCAACCCTATGACTGACTTTGCTGTTACTTCAAATGAGTAGGCCAAGTTCAGTAGTGGAGGTGCACACAGTGTGGGAATTAAACTCATGCACACTGAGCAGCTTCCCTCGATACAGCTTAATCGACAAAGCAGACAGTGACAGGCAAGCAACAAAATTCAGAGGAATCAAAGCAGAAACGCTCATTTTCATAGTTGTTCATGCCAGCCCACAAAGCAATCTCTGAGGGAGGACTACACAGATGAGCCAGAACACTGGAGACCTATTTTACATATGATTAAATTTGAATTATGTAAAATAAATGACAGTATACAGAAAATATCTAGATCAGGGATGGGCAAACTTTTTGGCCCGAAGGCCACATCGGGGAACAAAACTGTATGGAGGGCCAGATAGGGAAGGCTGTGCCCCCCAAACAGCCTGGCCCCCACCCCCTATTCAGCCCCATCCACTTCCCGTCCCCTGACTGCCCCCTCCTGGGGACCCCCTCTGCCCCAACCCGCCCCCACCCCCAGGGATCTCACCCCCTATCCAACCCCCCCCCCACTTCTCCCTGTACCCTGACTGCCCCGACCTATCCACACCCCTGCCCCGACAGGCCACCCCGGGACTCCCACGCCCTATCCAACCCCCCGTGTTCCCTGACCCCTGACTGCCCCAGAACCTCCGCCCCACCCACCCAACCGCCCCCTGCAACCCAACCCCCCCACCGCTGCACGCGCTGCCCCCTTACCATGCCGCTCAGAGCGGCAGGAGATCACAGCCCACTGCCTGCATGGAGGCATGGCTGTGTGGGAGGGGGAGGGGCAGGAGGCGAATCTCCCGGGCCAGGAGCTCAAAGGCTGGGCTGGATGGTCCCGCAGGCTGGATGTGGCCCACAGGCTGTAGTTTGCCCACCTCTGATCTAGATCATAGATTCAAAGCCATATAAGCCATTAAACACCCTCCCCAAAAAGAAGCACATTAAAATAACACTGCAACCTTAATAGTCAAGTAGACAAAGTTCGGAAATGCCGGAATTAAGATTGCTTATGAAATTTAAATTTGCGAATGCATTATAATACTATCTTTAATTGCATGTGTTATATTTGGATCCAGCAGAAAAAGACACAGACACAGAGGGAGCTGATAGAAACTCAGCTGTCTGTTGCGATGGTAGTTCTATTGTTCTTGCAGCAAAAGTGAAAACAACATGAAAGTGAGGTTCTGCACTGCAGAGTTGGGGAGTGCTCAAATGTTTAAAGGGACAGGACATCATAACATAATCATATACTATTTTTTTCTATGGGACTACTGCTTCATTCAGTGTATTAGAAGTTATTCAATATATTTTTTTAACCTCCTGGTTCAATGTGTCGCCCAGGCTTCACGTAATGCACACCATCTAAACCCTACACAGAATACAAAATTATTGATTTTGTCCTAGATGTTTGCAGTGCTCTCACAATAGTATAACAGTGCTTCACAAACATCAACGTATCTTCACAAGAATCCTATGAGATTAGGTAGCACTATTCCCATTTTACAACTAGGAAACTGAGGATGAGAGAGATTAAAGCTAAAATTGGCATAAACATTCACTAATTTTGTATGCCCGACTTGAGACACACAGGGTTTTCACAGTGCTTATTTTTATAGCATATTATGTATTTAAAGCACTGCTCCAATAGACTTCATTTTCAAGCACTCAGCACTTCATAGATCTAGACCCAGGTGTCTCATATTGCGTGTGCCTCACTTTCCTGGTACCCAAACAGTGATCACCTGTGAACAGTTTGGCATAAGTGACTTGCCCAGCACCACACATGAAGTCTGTGGCAGAGGTAGGGATAGAATCCAATTCTTCAGGGCAGCATTCAACTGCCTTAGCCCTGAGACCATGCCTTCGCTTCCTACATACCACTCAACCTCTGCAACAAATGAGGCAGGGTCAGAAATCCCACACAGAACTCAGAGTAAACACAATGGATTGCAATTGCTTTTTAGAGAGATTATGGTCTATTGTGTACATGAATATTTCAGGATTGTTTGAAGTATGGATTACATAAATGTTCATGTAAGGACTTCAGAAATGCATAGTATTGACCGTACTAGACTAGAGTATCATGTACACGTGTGTCAAAGGAGTTTTAAAGACAGGTATTATTGTGCAGTATCCTGCCAGTAGAAGAACAATTACTTGTACTGCTCGAGACCTGCTTCCACTTCTAGCAGCAATTAAACCCATAATTAAGTTAGGCGGTGTTGCTAACAATTTTGTTCAGAATCCTTACATTTAGTTATTAAATTCAGGAACATGGATAAAATTAAAATGAGCACATTTGGCATTTCTTGGTACTCTGCGTAAGAGTACTCACAAACAGACTTTTGTCATGTTCATCCAATTTTACTTGTAGCATCATTCGATGCTTCTCAATATAAGGAACTTCAAATATGTAAAAACAAATGGCGAGGGCATGGCTTTACTTTTAGACTCATGGATTCTGATAATTCAAAGAAAGAAAGAAAAACAAAAAATGTCCTATTACTGATATTTGAAAATTGGCTACCGTAATTGTTACTCTGGGTATTTTGGTAACTTCTATGTCATGGGCAGGAACCTCAGCCCTGAAGGGAGCCCCCCTACCATCCCCTCCTTTGAACCTGTCTCCCCAACCCATCTCTCACCCCTTCCCTGCTGGCCATGAGAAGCGGGTGCTGAGATGTGCTGTCGTGCTGGGGGCAGGGGGAAGCTTCTGCCACGTACATCCTGTTTCTGCAAACCCTGTAGAGAGCTCACCCCGTTTACAGTAACTTTTATCCTCTCTGCTCTTCCCTATCCTTGTCCCACCCCCACGCCACTGTCTGGCAGCGCCCATTTCCTTTTCTTAAACCTGGCTCCTACCTCCCATCCCTGACTCTCCCCCTCTCTCTGCTTCCCCTCCCTCCATCTGTTTGAGCCCCATGCACACACAGTTTGCTCCCTGAACAAATTCAGCCCATCACTCCCTCCAATTTCCCCCACCACCACCCTTTTAGCCTCTGTTACTAGCAAGGGGCAAATTGTTATGCCATGTGAGGGCAAAAAAAGGGCAGAAGCTTCACAAGATGTTACTAAGCATGCTCAGTAACAGCAAACCAGCAAATTGTGTTGGGAAGCAGTCTGTGTTGCTACATTGGCTGGGCTCCCTGCATGGTAGATACAGGATAGCTGTGCACAGCTTACAGGGAATGTTAATACTAACTCAGGGTCAATGCACAGTACATGGCCGACAGGACAGCAACTCGGCCCATTAATATTATGATCTCCTAATTTGGTATGGCAGTACCAGCCATAATTGTACCTCCATTCCCCTCATTTACTGAGCTCCCATTCCACTTTTTTGACAGGTTTACCTTGATCGCATTTTCCCATCTACTTTGACAGTCTATCCGCCTACCACCACCTCTCAAACGCTCATCCTAGAGAAACGTTTCCCAGATTTCTGAGGAAATCTCAATGTATTACAACATTTCAGACTGGACACTACACAAAAATGGACATCTTGAGACTGACGTAACTGGAGTCAATTGTTATACACAGCATGTAAGATCTACTTAGCTAACTGGAACAGAGTCCATGCTATCAGAACATTGTACAGATGGTGTGCCAGTGAGAGACATTTGGCTGTGCTTTTGCAATGATTTATGCTATTAGTTCCTTTGGATGCCAAGAGCCAGAAAAAGATACTGTATAGCACAGCATGAAGTTATATAACAGTAGTGTGTTGAATTCAGCTGCTGACAAGCAGCTTTGCATATTTCCATCTCCTGAATTATACCCCTGCCCCATTAACAGTGGCCTCTCATAACTCATCTTCCAGGGGTGGTTAGAATAACAGCATGTTTCCTAAACTTTTTTGATTTGTATTGCAGGTACCACAAACTGCACCTCTTAAAGCCTTCCTGAGACAGGAGCAAAAGTAATGGATCTTAGACAGAGGATTAGCCAGCCACCTCCTTCATTAAGTGGGTGGGGGGGGGGGAGAGTAACATACTTTTAAGCCTTCAGTACTAGACTTGACTGGTTTTATGAAATACGCATCCAGTGTGTTCTTGGAAAAGCCTTTTAAAATGTGAATTATAGGTGTGTATTTGTTCAGTTTTTCCTATGTTAAATGTATGCTAAAAGTTTTAATCTCTATTTACAGAGCACAGGCTTGCAGAGCAGACAGCATTTCAAGCTGTCAGATTCTTCTATGAACGAGAGGGAATGAAACGACTCTGAAATGTACTGCAGCTTGCATTTGACAAGAAATGTATTTATGGTTTTATTACCGTCCTTTATCATACTCCTTCCTTTTGTTTTTCTTAAATACACTTAGAAAAAGAAAAACTATCGTACAATGACTAGATTACCTCTGCAGGTACCTTCCACACCTACATTCCCTATGGTTCTATGATTTATCTGTTCAGCTACCACGGCAGTACTGAGTCCTACAAAGAAAAAAACCTCAGTACGCCTCAATACATCTTTTCAACACCATTACGCTGTTTTATGAAACAGATGAAGAATTTACTAAGATGAAAGGTGTATATTGCCTACATGTAAGTTATTGTAGATTTAGTTTTTCCTATATTTAGGTTATTGTCATCTGTGACTTGTATGTCTGAACTGAGCATGCCAATTACTATGTTCAACAGTGGTCCTCAGTCAGGTGTATGCATATCCCTGGGGGTACGCAGAGGTCTTCCAGGGGGTACATCAGCTCATCTAGATATTTGCCTAGTTGTACAACAGGCTACATAAAAAACACTACTGAAGTCAGTACAAACTAAAATTTCATACAGACAGTACTTCTTTATTCTGTTCTGAATACTATGTACTGAAATGTAAGTACAATATTTATATTCCAATTGATTCATTTTATAATTATATGGTAAAAATGAGAAAGTAAGCAATTTTTCAATAATAGTGTGCTGTGATGCTTTTGTATTTTTACCTCTGATTCTGTAAGCAAGTAGTTTTTAAGAGAGGTAAAACTTGGGGATATGCAAGACAAATCAGACTCCTGAAAGGGGTACAGTAGTCTGGAAAGACTGAAAGCCACTGATGTAGGAGACCATGAAAAGTACAGTACAGGTACAGTAATACCCTGGAGGATACAGGTTGGTATTTCTCTCCTTTCTTCACTCAAATCTTTCTGGTTTACAGTAGATGAGTTGATTGCACACCTACTATGAATGTACCAATAGCAATCAGATTAAAAGTCTTTGTTGCTACACTACACTATTTCAAATTCTTACTTAAAAAAAAATCCATGAAGTTGTAAGAAAAAACCCTTATGTAAGCAATATATTTCTGAGTGGGTCTTAACCTCTTCATAAACTAATTCATGTTTTTATCCCTTCTCATATTCAGTGGTGTGACTCCATCCCTTGTGAACCCTCTTCAGTCTTCCATTTCAAATCATATATTTGTCTGACACCCACAATTCGTTTCCCCCATAGCCAGAACCACCTCAGATAGCTGCTGACATCCACAAACACAATTCAACATGGCTTAGCTTTCAATTTCAGCATAACCAGACTGTGTGAAGAAGCAACTGCAGAAAGTTCTTCAACCTGCAGTGCAATGAGGGGACAACCCTTCCTTCTGCAATACTTACACACATCTACCTGTCTACTTTATGACCCAAACGTTTAGCCATAGTTAAAGTGTGGTTGGGGGAACGACAACTGACAAACAAGCAATCATCACTCAAAAATCTATTGAAGAAAGATCCTTATTGTTCAAAACCTTCTCTGAGTTCTATCCCATTCCATCTCCATTTCTCCTATCTCATTTATTTTCTGAGCTTAAGTTCTGTTGGTGTAATACCACTGATCTTTGTTCTCTCTCCATCCACTGTTTCACTGTGGGCACTAACATCTCTCGCATTCCTCACCCGAGTGGACCAGTACTACCTTAAAGTCTTGCTCTGCCTAAATGAATACTGACAATTTTCAAATCCCATCTCAAGATCCATCTCCTTTTCTCCACCACCACAGATGCACACACATTTGTAGCTTTAATAGAACCATTTTACCCTACTACCTGGGCCTCCCAGTTATCCTATGTTCAATCAAGTACCTTTAAACTACTCCAGAGATTCAGTAGGCCATTTTCAAGTTTTGTGTTCTCCTAACACAGAATTCCCATTGCATTTTGCATAGCCCAGAATACCAAATGTGCTTATATAGACTTATTGGCTGTGGAATTCTTGACACTTCTGTATGAAGAGCAATGCATTTAAGTCTCCATTTGTAAATTAAACATGGCATTAACTTTGAAATATACAAATTGATAACAATCAAGCTTTATTTGGGTGCAAGACTCTTCCCTTTCTTAAAACTGAAAAATGAAGATGAGTGGTTACCAGCTATTTTAAACCTTCACCAGGGTTTATTATTTATTTATATTTATTATTTTTATTTATTTATTTATAAGATCACTTATTTTCTGATAAATCTGAAATACTGTATCCGACCTGGCAGGGGCTCACCCTCATTTTCTCAGATTTGTTGCAGCGCAAGAAGGCCAAATTCCTAACAGAACACTTACTTTTGACTTGTTGTTCAGGAGCTTTGATGTGAGTTACCATCCCTGGCATGTTTACACTATTCCTGTGCAGGTATTTCAGGAAGACATCAGCATTCCTCCGAGCCAGCGTACAAGCCTACGAGAAGATTCAGTAGCATTTGAAATTGCTGTGTTTGAAGGGGCATTAACAGACACATGGATACACACACTCCTTTTTCTGCTTACTATGTCCTATTCAATACAGAGCAGACAAACAGTTAAAAAGATCACTATTTTCCAGGCAAATAGCAGTTAATCCAGGGCTAGGTTATCTGGCACTGCACACTAAATAGCATTATATGTAATTTATACCTGAAGTTACTTAAAAGTGATCATCTTCTCCATACTTTTAAGTGCGGCTCAAGGTACACAGAGTAGATTGTTTTAACTTATTTGTCATTATTATGTAAACCAAGCGCACAACTTTCAGTTATCACCTGGATATTGTAAAAGATCCACCGCTAGTTTAAACTGAAAAAATAGTTGCTCTGCTGAAATGAAACCAAAAGTACTGAAAGAAGACATGCCCTTTAAAGGTCTTAAAAGCATTCAAACCAAAGAGCAACACACCAACCAGAATCTAACTGCACTGCCAAGAACCAACATAGCTGCCTTCCTAACCTCAACTTCTGAATATATACCAACTACTATATATAGGCCTGGTGTCCTTTGTTTGTAATGAAGTGGAACATCAAACTACTACTTTAAAAGGTTAGGTGAAGACAGAACAGATATGATCAATGACAAAGATCACTGAGACAGTAATTCATCAGATCATATTCTCAGAACAGCCCAAAAGTTCAGACATTTGCAAGTGAGAGATCCATTTGACACTGCCCCTACAGTTATACGAAAATTCATGTTTTCAGTGGTGTTTGCAGCTCAGTATCTAACATTAAGAGGCTTTCAAACTACTCTAATACAACACCACAGGAAGGACATTCTGTATACTTACTGACCATATAGTATTTTCCATGCAGTCACACATCCCACAGGCAGAGGCTATCACAATTATTTTCAAGTGCCACTGACGTGTTACCATTGCTAAGTCACCTTGCTTATCAGCAAAAATTGAATACAAGTGGCCCAATACTACTGCCTTATCTTTTCTTCAGATTGCTGTTGTGTTGAATTTCTTGTACTATATTTTAAGATTGTATTTCTCTGGAAAACAGCAGCCTTCACACACACACCCCACCTCCCGGCCGTCTTTTGTCTCCCTCTCCTGGTATTCTCTCCCCACTCGTCTTCTCTACCCTTTCCCCTTCCAAACTGGCTCTCCTCTTCCTAAGTGATTTTTTATTTATAATTTGGTTACAAAATCTGAACCACTACCTTTATTTTAAGGGTAGGAGAATTGTAACAGGAATACTCAAAGACATGGTGGTACTATAGCGTTTTGGAGCTTTACTGTAGTGTAGAATATTATTTTGGTTTTTTAAGAGCAATTATAAAATACCATAGAAAAAGGAGCACAGAATCAGGTTTCCCCACTGCAGCTCTAGTTCTGCTGGGAGCTGCTTTGAGTCATGGGGAGCCACGGTGCTGAGCAGCTGTTGCTTCTTTTAAAGAAGTGTCTCTCAAGTGTTCTGGGAAGTGGTGGCTGCTGAAAAAAAGTGAGTCCCAGCTGCACATCTATCACAGTGGGATGCCTGATTCTCCAAGCTATCTGCTGAAGTTGAATTGGAAACTTATTTATATAAACGGGCATACATTTTATGCACTTGGCAATGTTCTAATCACCATGAGAAACAGTCATATGCCATTCCCTGTGTAATCACCATTCAGGAGCTCACGAAGCCATACACCTGTCACTGGGTTTTTCTGGTCTATTCAAGATATGTGAGGATGTAACTGCTTGCTTCCCAACATGTAACCAACATCATCTTTACCTTCAGGAATGCTTCTTTTTGTTCAAGGTGCTTGCTTATCATAGGGGTCACGTGATCTGTTTCAGAGTTGGGACCCAGTTTGTCTGCTCCCCCACACCAGTCTTCTTCCCGCTTATATTCCTGCTCCAGACTCTCCAGCACACTGCAAACCTACCAGCCAAGAGGAGACAAATATCTCTAGTATTTCAGTTGAACAACACTGTGAAGTAGTTTGATCCAGGAGACTTGAAACCAAGAACCCTAGACATCTAATCCCAGCTCTGACATAGATGCTGATTGTGTCTTCAATTTATCTGTTTTCCATTCCGCCTCTCTAAAATAGGGAAACTGCCATCAGCCTCTGCCCAGGATGTGATGTGGATTAAAACTCATGAAACACTTTGAAGATGAAAAGTATGATATAGGTGGTAACACATAGTTATTTATGATAGGATTTTAATCAAGCTATGATCAGAGGTGATTTCTTACATGACAGTACATCTGCACATATGACACTTTCCCTGGGCAAGGCCCTTTCCAGAAACTGAAAATCCAAATTACTCAATTACGTAATCCTGATTTGAAACATGGGGGAAAAGAAAAAAAGGTCAAGAAGGGCAGATGGGGATTTAAGATGTAGCTGACTTACCACTAAAGAAAAAAATCTAATACCAGAGCAACATTTTAGAGGAAATCTTACATAAATGTTATTAATAACGTGAATAATTTGTAACCAAGCATTTTACAAACACACTTTGTTTTATCAATTATAATGTGTGGTTTTTGCTTTCTGCTCAGTATAGAAAATAAAACTTCACTGACTGTACTGCAATTTGGTTGGGGTCAGTTTCATTTTTCTAGGCCTCAGTTAATATAATACCGTCAGCGTTTCCAAGACAGCATGGAAAGTTCTAAATAAAAATTTTAAAATACCAACATTTCTGCTAATATCGGTTTTATAAACTTGAGCTCTAAAGCTAATTAACTCTGCCACTTGAGCCAAAGGTAATTTTTATGATAAAACATCACAAATCCCTTTACTATTCTGCAAGGCATGGGTCTTCAGGAATTCCTATACCTGCTCTGACGTTTTATAGAAGGCTACGGAAGCATTCACAAGTTTGAGACGGTCCTCCATCTTGAGCATCAGCTGTTGCCAATGAGAAGCAACTTTCTCAGCGCAGTCCCTGATCATATCCATATCATAATGATTAGCCTGCAGCATCGCCTCTGCTTTCTGCTGCACCTGCAGTGCACTTTGATGCGTTTTCTGATAAGAAGTTGAAATAAAATATTTAATTGCATAACGTTTAAATGCATTTGCTTTAAATCCACGTTTCACTTTCTTATTTGCAATGCTATTTTCTACACACATATATCAGACAAAGGAAATAAAGGGCTAGCAGTAGGTTTGCAGCATAACTTTTTCTAGGCAAACAAATATGAAGTAAATTCAACAAGAGATTTATTATCAATTGACAGTGTCTATCACTCTACAAGAACATCAACTGCATAGCAACAGATTATGCAAGCCATACAATGCTCGCCGAGTTACAGTACATAACCAAATTATAATTATGGCTTCCAGGTTTGTTCTCTCTTTGGATTGGGAGGGGAAAGGTGGAGTGTTCTGGGTCCAAATACCCCAGGGGGAGAACGGGGACTGAACCTCAAAGAATAAGCATTTGAATCAATTGATTGGCTACAATACTACTGTACTATAGAAGTATATTGAGTAAGGTCTCTTATGAAAGCTGGTGACACACTGGTGATTACTATCATTGTGAAATGTATGTACTAACAATGTATGAGGAATTAGGAATGTTCACTGATATTATGCTTTAAAGCAGAGGTGAGCAAAACTACGGCCCACAGGACCGTCCTGCCTGGCCCTTGACCTCCCGGGTGGGGGCGCTAGCCCCCGGCACCTCCCCTGCTGTCTCCCTCTCCCCCACAGCCTCAGATCGGAGCACCGCCAGTGCTCTGGTCCGCCGTTCCTACCGGGCAGCGTGGCTGCGAACTCCTGCTGCTCTGAGCGGCATAGTAAGGGGGCGGGGAGTTGGATAAGGGGCAGGGGACAGGGAGTGGAGGTTCTTGGGGGTGGTCAGGGGACTGGGAACGGGGGGGGGGGGGGGGGAGGGAGAGGTTGGATAGGTGTGGGAGTCCCAGGGGGCCTGGCGGGGGCGTGGATAGGGGTCGGGGGCTTGGATAGGTGGGGTCCCCGGGGGGGGCCCAGGGGGCGGTTGGTTCCCAGGAGGGGGGCAGTCAGGGGACAAGGATCGGGGGGGAGGGGGGCAGTTGGATGGGTCATGGGTTCTGAGGGGGGCAGGAAGTGGGAGGGGGCAGGGGCCAGGCTGTTTGGGGAGGCACAGCCTTGCCTACCCGGCCCTCTATACAGTTTCGCAACCCCGATGTGGCCCTCAGGTCAAAAAGTTTGTCCGCCCCTACTTTAAAATCTGTGACTAAACAAAGGGAGAAACAGGTATTCTCCTAGACAGGGGGGAAGGCAGCCTTCCACATATCTCCAACGTAAATTAAGCATTGTGGAATCAACACAACAGAAGTTCCTTTTACATACGAATCAGAAGGAAAGAGGGAGATGGGAAGAACAGCACAAGTCTGAACACCAGGGTGCATCCTGAGTCTGGGGACAAAACAGTGAGTTTTGGAAATACAAAAGGGGATGCAAAAAGCCTTTTCATTTTTGCGTCCATCTCTAATGGGACGATCAGGTACAGTACCCTTTGAGCCTATGAAAGTTGATGTGGGTAAGGAAATTGTTTAGGCCATGATTGTAACTGGCTAGAATTAACTTTTAGTCACAAGAAAGAGCATTCTGTTTGTTTTATTTGTAACCTCTCCTCGCTCTCTTTCACTCTTACTTGTAATTACTTAATTCTTCTTTCACTAGGTTTCTTGATAATAAACATATTCTTGTTTTATTAGAAAAGTATCTTAAGTGTGGGTCTTCAGCCAACTACCAGGCTGTTGTGTGTTGTCTTTTTGGATGTAGCAAACTTGGTATCTTCTGTGAGGGTTCAGCAAGAGGGACTGGACGCTGCAGGGGCAACTTGGATCTGGAAGGGCTGCTGGTGTCACCCTGCAAGGGCTGGAGCCAGGTTGAGGCCATTGTGTAGTGAGCTGGCTGCTGGTTTCAGGGCTCTGAGGCAAAGTTACACAGCACAAAGGTTACAGGGCAGGCAGTGACAACCTCTTACTGGTCTGGGTGAAACCCAAAGCATCACAGCTTGATTATTGGATATCAGAATTATTTTCTTCATACAAACTTTCTTGCAATCCATTTCACACTTATGTGGAGTGAAAATGGATAGAACAAGTATCCAGGGGGATGTGAAATGAGCCAACTAATTGATTATTTGTTAATGATAATACTGAACATTTGGTCCCCCAGTAAAAACATACACCTGTTTGTAATCTGGAAGCCCTACGTAGAAGAAGTTTGATTATATCCAAGTGCACTATGATCCAGAAAATATTCAAATTAAAAATCATCATCATTTATCCCTACAAGGATAAATACTCATAGCTCAGGAGTGTTATACCCTATACCAAAGCTTTCAAGAGTGAGGACACACACACTACAAACTGTAAACAGAGATGGGAAACAGAAAACTCCACAAAAAGGCAGCAAAACAGAAGGCATTTATTGTAAAATAGAGTTCTTCTGAAAACAAAAAAGCTAATCAACCACCAGAGACTTTTTAGTGTTCAGCAACAATAAAATACCGAACAAATATCTACACACTACCTCTCCCCACATGCCAAAAAATTTGGCTTTAATTTTTTGTCCAGTTTTATACTGAAAGGGTAGACAGGATTAACACTAACATACTAATAATGAAAGCTCAGTTAGCAAGACCTTGTAAAGATCAAATTAAAGTATTAATAAAACCTAGTAATTTACACATACAGCACACTGAAGTTATGAGACCATGTTAGGAAAACTTTTATCTTATCTATAATGATGCAATTTGTGTATATTCCCCATTTGTAACCAATCTGTCATCTATTATATTAGCTTAGTCTTAAAACCTAAAAACCCACAGCATCCTATTCTAAAACGCTGTGTTTGCAATAATCTTTTGTTTGATTAAATCTGTCTCAGCCATTTTGTAAATACACAATTTAAATATTTATATAAAGTGAACTTCCACTGCCCTTGACTTATTAAAAGCACTGCACTGACATAGAACAGAATCACGACTGTCAGAATCCCTGCTACCCAAAACTCCCTTTCCTAGAAACTGTCCTCACCTCCCTCCATCTATTCACCTCAAATGTACACACTCATGTTATTAACCTTTTCGTTGCTGCCCAGGTGGGTGAGAGATCTACCTAGAAGGTACATACGGATTTAATCTATTCCTCATGTTGCTTTATAATGATTGCCATGAACTATATCGTAAGCACCCATCTTATTGGAGAATGGCATGAACACCACACTTTTTATACCTCTATAGCATGCTGGAACTGCTCATGTTCTCTTTGCAGCTGTTCTGCCTCCTGGAGGGAGCTAGCCGTGATAAGCCCCGCATTTAACATGGACTCCCCATTTCGGATCCAGCCCAGCACCTGAAACAGAACACAAGACAGCACAATTTAGAAGTCCTCCTCTGATCAGCAAGAAAGGCTCCATTTCTATTACTACACAGAAGTAAGTTATTTGCAATTAACACTACTTAAGGAAACAAGACTTGTTCCACAACATAATGCCCTTGACAGTGCCTGGAAAACAACACTAGGTGAAGTTACAGAACTGATTTATAACAGCTAACGTTAATTTTGTTTCAGATCAAGAATTTGAACTGTGAGCATAAGGCTTAGTAACTGTACGTTTATGACTATATGCACATACAAACACTAAGATAATGACTACTGTATTTTTTTTTTTTTTTTTTAAATTCTTGGTTGTCAAACTCAGACTTGAGCTACCTTTAAGTCATCCATTAAGCCTTTTACTGGGGAATGAAGCAGTAAGAACATCATATTGAGGCAATCTGTGGTACTAATGTTAATGCATGTTTTGGGCTACTCTCTCCCTTCTGACTTTTGAATGCTCCTGGGTAAGTACTTCTGCACTCCCGCCATGTGTGAACCCCACTGTCTGACACTCACAAGAATAGAATCCTATTTGGTTCCCAGTGCAATACAAATGTGGTAGTACCCACATACATCAACAGTGGGTTTAAAACACAAACAAGTCAAGTAACTGGTTAGGGTGTTGCATAACCACAGTAACTCAGAGTTGGATCTCCCCATCCAGAGTGGGGAACAGCACCAAGCCTAGTTCTCCCTCAAACAGCTCAGGAAGCTACAAACAGCAAGATATGCATATATGTATATGTATATATATGTATATGTACTAATGTTCCGTTTATATTATAGGTCATTTCCCCCTCCCACACTGTCAAAAATGTCACCAGATTTATATGACTACCTGCCAATACCTAGTTCTACAGTTAATCACTTAAAGGTGGAGTTGTCATGATATGTTGAAAACATGTCAGGGATGGGAAACCAGAAAGGAAGTTAAAGAAATTAAACAGTCTATATCGTCTCAAAGTGAAAAGGGTTAATGTAGAAAAACATGGAAATGCAGCGTACCCTACTGTAAGGTATCTGTACTTAGAACAAGCTTCACAGCTCCAGTAACTGACCTTTAGTGTTGCACTTTTTGCAGGTTTGGCCAAGAATAATCTTAAAATCGAGGTATTTTGAGGGTTCACTTATAGATTTTAACAAGTCCGCAGCTGTAGGGTATATGTAGCAAGAAGTATTACCCTAACAGGAAGAGTATATGGGGCTTATGATATCTGCAGCCCCAGAGAGTCTAATTAATGTATATTTGAGAAGTTAAAATGGTGAACTCCCCACCATCTGTGTCATAAATCAACTCACCAGGAAGACTGGAGTGAGAATTGTATAGGTCTCGAAGACAGAAAGTCAGTACTGTTGTATTGTCAAGTTAAGTGCCATGGAGGATGAATCTATTCATGTAGATGGGGCAACTGTTAGCATGCAGAGCGTAATACAGCAAAGAAATTGTGTTGGTCATACTGTCAAAGTTTAACTGCATATGGGCATCATCTCCTCTCAGCTATTAACAATAATTTTCAACATCACAGTTTCTAAACAAGGTGGACAGTAATTTAGATCCACAAAGCTTTTTCCAGGTGCATTTCATATTAGATGGTCTCTCCTTTCCCCAGTTCAAGGAAACTGCTAGCTTATTCTCTCCCTTATTAATATTTCTCATCTTCTCTGAGAGGAAGGCATACGGTGGTCTCATAAGGTGCAGTGGAGCAGAGCTAAGGTGCAATTCCACTCCTTGTCATTTATAAATTTGACCTGGATAACTAACTACATTGGCCTACAATCTATTGGTTTATGCTACTTTAATGGACATTAAAAAAAATGTAATTATTTCCCTAATTTTTTTTTGAAAGTCTTAAGAATTCATCTGGTAAACTTTGATAGCTTGTTCTTGATTTCTCAAGCTAGAATGTATTTCAGTCTATATTTGTGAAGTATTATTATGGTATAATGTCAACACAGGAGTTTTTGAATGGCTTAGGACTGAGGGGGGACTCACAAACCCTGCAGGAGCCCACTTCTAAGACTGGGACATATATTAAACCCCATAATCTCTGGTGGCCCCACTACAGATATCAGGAAGTCAATGGATATAATAATAAACACCATCAGAACATAGATTTAAAAAAAAAAATTTTCATGTCAGTTAAAATTTAACAATCAATTTTCTGAAAATAGCATAAGACACCAGTGCTGACACTGAGAAACAAGCAAATTTTGTAAAGGTTAAATTGAGTTTCATGAGGCAAAAACTGTTAGAAATCTTATGGAAAAAGCACACCACCCTTATTTTTCAAGCCAATGTCTGATGTGTGTTGCATCAGTTTACCTTTCACTTCCCCCCAGAATTCTCTTCTAGCCAGACACCACACATCCCTGGAGTTCAAGTCAAGCTCTACTCGTCCCTACATCTGAAGCAATCTCTCTTCTTGAACACCAAGCATCCTGAGACTCCCTCCAAGTTCCACCTCAAACCCCTTCTTCTATACCACTCTCCGCTACTATTTACTCTTGCCCTACCCAACTCTATTCGGCATCTTAATTTAGCAAGCAAAGCTTTTATGTGACTTATTAAAGCCTCTGTTCCTCTTTTAGCCCTTCCACTACCTCCTCATTTTCTGTTATCGTTCTAGCTTGTAGTTTTATCTACACTAACCTTTTTTTTTTTTTTTTTTGGGGTGGGTGGGGGAAATTACCACTGCTGTCAGAAACAAAAAGAGCTGAACCAGTGGTAGAGGTAAAGTAATTAAGGCACCAGCAGCCATGGATGTTTTTATCACCATGTCCATTTGTTGTGCTCAAAGCAAGGATGGACAACTCCAATCAAAATTAAGTAGCTGCAAGAGCCTCGTCTTCACAGTGCTCCCACCATTGTTGCTATCACTGGTAGAGTTGAGGGACAATTGTGGCAACTAAACCCAGCATCTCATTTGTTTTCATTAGATGGTAAACAGCTTGAGCTATCGACCCCTTTTTCTTTGGAGGGCACCATGCCACGCTACTGCTATATGTAAATGAATCATGAAAAGAAGTCAGCAGTAGCAGCAGGTTTGACAGTTAGTGGGGGAGTCAAAATCATGACTAAACTGAAAAGCTGGTTACAATCTTAGCTCTGCAGAGACACTGTCTCTCCATAACGTAATGGATGCTTATGCCCAGTTCAACAGTAGTAAATTGGGCAGGAAATCACAGTAATTTAACCCTGGAAACCATGTGTTCAGAGCTTCTGGCAACAAAATACAAACAACAGAACAGTCTGAAAAGGAGGTTTAGTATGTCGTGTTCCTCTCAGATAGCGCAAGGGCTGTGACCTGCTGTGCTACAAAGCTTTTTCCAGTTCAGAGGAAACAGCAAGTGGTCCTGCTTCCTGGCTTAACCGCCCCCCCCCCCCCCCCAAACTCATGTATTTGTATTAAGGTAATGAAAGTCAGAAGAAATAAAAGTTACTAGTCCCAAAACCCTTCAAAGGGTGTTAGTAGAATTATAAGGAGACCACACAAATACAAAGTATCAGACCATATTTTTAAATTCATACACTTTTCAGTCTCAGGATGAGAGAAGCATTTTTAGATTATATGGATAAGAAGCGATAAACTTACAAATTAAGTGTTTAACATATGCATGCACCCTCTCAGTTGTGTGTTTAAATAAGTATTTATATTAAGCACAGTTTATGAACTTATTTGAAAATTCAAACGCCTTTGAAAAATGTGACAGGTCAAGAATGACAGTATTACAGTTAATATAAAACTCTAGACAGATAAAAATGGGTTCTTAATTGTTGATATTAAGGTATAACCTTGAGACAAGCATAATGGGGCCCTGATTTCTGTTAAGACCTATACTAACCATAAGAGAGAGCACTTGCCTTGAAGAACTTACAATCTAAATATTCTTTATGGGTTGCACCCTTTCATGTGAACATTCATAAATCTGAAGGGACTAAAAAAATAAAAAACCACAGGAAGATGCTCTGTAAACAACCTATCTCCTGGGTGGGAATATTACTGTTTTATGACTAGGCAGTATGAACAATACTATCTTGGCAAGTGTTTTTTATTTACAATACTAGAAATGAGCTCTAGTTCTAAAGGGCCTGATCCAACTGACTTTTAAGTCAGCTGAAAGATTCCCACAAACTTACTTCAAGAAGAAGAGGGGTCCAATCTCAGCAATTAACATCTATATAAGAGGCTTGTGCTAAATGCTTTCAGTACTTTGGTTTTATAGTCAACTTTCAATGTCCACTTTAGCTAGGATTACTAATCACTCAGAAAAATGAAGAGTCACACAGGGTTTACCGAATAAATCCTGAAAACACGTATTAAGCATGACACTGGCATTGCTCAGCAGTATACCTCTGTCAACTACTGTAGGACATGTGATCAGCAACACATGGCAATGCAATTTTCAACTGTTCCTCCTCTCTCGCTCCCTGGTCCCCCAGCTCTCATACACAAATGCAGGTGACAGGACAGCGTATGCTGTAGTAAGAATTACATATGTGATTAAACCATAAATATAGTATGCCATGGAATATGAACCAAGTACTATTTTCTAAAGCACGATTGCTTCGACCTCACTGGAAAGGGAGGGGTAGTGCCGCTGACCACATTCTAGTCCATCAGCATTTCATAAAGAAAAGATCCTGTCTCAGCTGGTGAGTGACTCTCTGCAATCAAGAATATATTGTGCAAGCTGGACATTATAACCAACTGGCACTTTCCTTTCATCCTCACAAGACAACATGTAATAAACAACAGAAGGGCTGTCTCAGCTACATCATTGGAAAATCTCTTCCACCTCCCTTCCTCTTACAGTAAAAGGGTCATTTGCACTCTGTAATCATTCGAAGAAGTGCTGCCTATACTGTCTGCACACTGGCCAACTATAAACATTTAGATACTTCAAGTTACGTTACAGTAGGGTGGTCACATGATTCACAGCTTCTTCAGGCTGAGCTCCTTGCACACCAAGGGCTTCTTGCACTCCTTCATTCCCTTTCACAA
The DNA here is from genome assembly GCF_965140235.1 of Caretta caretta. Classification (NCBI taxonomy): domain Eukaryota; kingdom Metazoa; phylum Chordata; order Testudines; family Cheloniidae; genus Caretta; species Caretta caretta. The sequence goes on from NC_134207.1 coordinate 137,427,465, forward strand.
GTTTCCGGGGTGGGGGTGTGTGTGCACCCTCCCATCCTCCCCCTCTACTTCAGCGTTCCCTACAACCCACCTCAACCCCTTCCCACATGCCAGGGGTTCTTTATGCCCCCTGCTCTCCCCTATTCCATATGCCAGGGGTTCTGTGCACCCCCTCCCCATTCCCAGGTTCCCCAGTCTTCCATCACCCATTTCCCTCCTGTCTGGGAGTAAGTCATTCAGGGTGCCAACATTTTAAACTCTATTTGGACAATGGGTAGAGCTCAGATGGGGACTGTTGTTACGCTGGAAGATGCTAATAGGAGCTAGAAGATGTCCATGGCTGTTATCAACCGGTTTTTTGATCTATGGACAATTAGAGCTGGCTGAAGCTGCTGGCTCTGTTCACCAGGTGCAAGGGCCCCCTTTCTGCCTTCTGGATTTCCTAATTTCACCAAAATCAATAGAGTTATGCCCACCGATGCCTAAAACCATCTCCGAAATTTTGGACTTGACTACATGCAGCATTCCAAAGTTATTGCATTACAGAAAGACAGAGATTCCATCAAGCTGAGTGAAAGGTCTCACTTCGCTCAGCCAGTATGATGTGCCCTGCTGTTATGCATTATCCCTCCTTACTGGTACGTGCTGCAAGCAAGGCACCCATGCTAGTCACACTGCACAGGTCAGGGAATATTTCAAAGGATTTTTTACAGTCTGCTACAGGGAAGATACAAAAATGGACTGAACAGTCTAACTGCTCTTCAGACAGCGTTGTCCCATAGCAAACAGTAACTTAACAATTAAGCTGGTATTATCTGTTTTGAGATTCGAGGGTCAAAAAAGTGTGCTAGATGCTTAATTCTCAGGACAAAAATCTGCAAGAATAAGAAGTTAAAACACTTTTTTCTTACAACCTAGCTACCTTATTTGCATACATATGTATATATATATGGAACACATACGCACATCTACTCACAACGCACAGAACATATTTAGCTCATACCTGTTTGACTTCAGCCTGCAGGTGGCGCAGCTGTACACATTGTTCCAAGTGTTTCCGATGCTGTTCCGCTGCCGAGTCCAGCTCCTGTTGTTTCTCATGAAGAAATTCCAGCAGATCCTGAACACGAGTTGCCATATCTACATCTCTGTCACAAAGCAGCTCCACACCTGTGGAGACCCATTAATTTGAAACATACGTGGATCTAATTTCCAGGGGAGTTACAGTTATTATATACCAACAATTTTCGATTTAGTAAAATATACTTAAATCTTGAAGAATTTGATTAAGGAACTTAAACATTATTTCCAGGTGTTTTATAATGAGCAAGTGAATGCTCAACATTATCTTGGGAGAAGTCCTTAAAGTCTATAATGATATCTTGTGAAGGATTAAATGCAGCAGGATATTGCAAAGAAAATCAAGTGAAAAGGGTTAAGAAACTAAAATATGAATTGCTTTTACTTGTAAAGTCAATGCATAATTTACAGACATGACTTATCTCAAAATAAATTCCCTGTACTATTCATTCTATTCTTTTTTCTATTTACTTTCACTTCCTACAGAGTTCCCCCCACCCCCACTTTAAACCTGAGCATTTTAATTGTCAGTAGGGTCTACTTTATTAGTGATCCGCATGCTTCATCTATTTTATTTAAATGCTATGGAATTATTTTCAAGTAGCAAAATACATGTCCATTCTCCTCTCGATTGTGATTAATGGGGATCGATGCCACTTTCAGACCCCTGTTAGTATCAGTTTGGATAATCCCTCTAAAGACATTAACCAGAATAAGATGGGACAGATCCATCTTACCAGAGGCCTGCACTTCATTGACATACTGCAGCAGATCTTGTCCTTGGTGGATGACATCAAAGGTCAGGTTATTCATGGTCAGGGCTTTGTCTGCATGGTGTTGGAGTCTCTGCTCTGCTATCGTAAGATCTTCAGTGTCAAAGTCATTCATCTGCTGAGAGAGCTCATCATTCCACGATTCAAGGTCTGAAATTATCTGATATAGAGAAAGGAGAGGTTTTTATTGGGATTAAGAACTACAACTTGTCCAATTTGTACTGGAGAATCAGATGACCAGGAATTCAAAAACAAGTTAGAAGAACTATGCTTTCCTCCTCCATCTGTTCTCTCCCCAGCTAACAGCTTCGTAATATCCATTCGACAAAACATCTAAGCTACGGACTAACATAACTATTACTGACTTGTACAAACACTGGGCTGTCTGAGCAAGTTTTGGAAGTTATTAGTTTTATGATGTAGGCAGGCAAGAAAATTCTGCTAATTTGGGAGGTAAGGAATTCCTCCTTGAGGTTAGCGCTGGCTCTGTAGGCCAACAGCAGAGCGTGCATGCTTGTGTGCGCGTGTGTGCATGCATGCACTTTTAATATCAATTTACAAGCACATTACTTTGTAGGCAGCAGAATTATCGTCTTTGTACCCATGGGTAAAATAAACAAACTTTGGCATAAAACCTCAGGTAGAAAATCTATTCACTTATGCTAAGAGTGGTAAGAAACAACAGTCATACAGCAGCATGGTGTGCCAGTTTAGCCTTCAGCTACGCCACTCAGGTGCATTAATAAAACGAGCCAATAACGCCTCACCTTTGTGAGCAGGAACTGTCAGTTTTCTTGTGTGTGTTCCATTATCAGCTAACCGCTTAGCAAAACTCTTGTCGTAGTATATTGAGAATTTTATACAGAAAAGCTCAAGTGCAGTAATTATATAACCTATCCAATCAATCTTACGTTCTGAAATCTTGATTTTAAGTGTACCCAAACTTAGTTTACTTAGATTTACGTATCTCTTGACACAGCTCCAACATCAATTGCATGGTATTTTAGTAAACAGTATTTTAGTACTTCAAATCAAATGCAAAGTCGTTTTGTTTCTTCCCAAGAGCGTGTTTTTCCATGTGTCAATTTGAAAACCAGCACCACTCTTGTAGCTGATACCACTGAGGGGATGTTTACATGACAAGCATTAGAGCAGCACATTCTACAGCACTGCAAATGTGCCGCTGTAGCATAGACACTTACTACAGCGATAGAAGGGTTTTTTCCATCACTGTAGTAAGCCCATTCCTGCAAGAGGAAGCAGCTAGTTCGACAGAAGAATTCTTCAATTGACCAAGCACTGTCTCCACCAGGGCATAGGTCGGCTTAACTAGGTCAACTTAAGTTTTGGGTGTAGACCAAGCCTAAGGCATAAACAACTATCAGAAACTGCAAACAGTTAATTAAAAAAACAGGCTATTTATACAAAGTTAGCACCGTATCCCAATAGAATATCTGTAAGCCTCACTGTTGATCAGACTGGATTACTTTCTTGTGATAGGGTAGAAATAGATAAACAGCCATCAGACTCAAACAAACCTGTTTCACATAGAGAAATCTCAAACACCGAATGATCTGGGGCCTATTATCTATGTTCTACTACAAAACCTTTCTGGACTTCCATATGTTTCACTGAAAATTGGTACTGGCATGGGAAAAGAATCATCATACAAAACCATTTGTGGTACAACCCTATTCCTAGGGCACTGTGATTTAGGGAGCAAGATAGATGGGCACCAACAGCAGTGAGGGGAGAGAGGTAGAAAACACTGAAAACCAGGTAGCCCAGCTAAGAGGTGTTCATGCAGTACAACTGGTCATGCACAGGTATGCGATATAAGCTGGGTAGTGAGAATGCAGGTCCTGGGGCTGCTGCCTAACTGGCTCTGGGAAAAACTGGCACTATGATAGGGGGTTCTAACACGGTGAGGGGCTCTGACACTGATCTGCCAAGCGGTTACTCAGGACTGAAAAGTTACAAGAATACAGGAAAGCTGCACAAAAATCTTGAAGCACTATTGGTGGGTACCCACTGGGTTTATCTGGCCATGGGGGACAAAAAGCTGATCAGAAAGGATCACAGCTTAAGCAATGGGTAGAAGCGTTATGTACTTGGATGCATTTTTCCTCTGGTTATTTTGTATTTTGCTTACTAGACATCATGCAAATTATGCTGTAATGTAGGCATGGTTAGAGATATGCCATATTGGGTCCCTTATGGAACGTCCACTCTCAGGATGGCCTGCAGACACGGCACACCGAGCTAGCCCAGGTACAAATGGCAGCACAAACTGTGAGCCAGGGCTTTGGTGAGTTGAGTTTCTGGAACAAATTACTAAACAATCAGTTTGTAAGTACCTCAAGGATAACAGGGTTATAAGGAATAGCCAACATAAATTTGTCAAGAACAAGTCATGCCAAACCAACCTAATTTCCTTCTTTGACAGGATTACCGGCCAGGTGGTTAGTGAGAAAGCGGTAGATGTGATAAAATTTGATTTTAGTGTGGCTTTTGACACGGTGCCACATGACATTCTTATGAACAAACTGGAGAAATGCAGTCTAGATTAAATTACTAGAAGGTGGATGCACAACTAGTTGAAAGACCATACTCGAAGAGTAGTTATCAATGGTTTGCTGGGAGGGTGTATCTAGTGGCATCCTGCAGGGATCCGACATGTGTCTGGTAGGATTAAACATTTTCATTAATGACAAGATTAATGGAGGTTGATGATATACTTGTCATATTTGCACATGACACGATGATGTGAGGGGTTGTTAACACTTCAGAGGTCAGGATTAGAATTCAAAAGGACCTTGAAAAATTGGTAGAATTGGTCTGAATTCAACAAGATGAAATTCAGTGAAGATAAGTGCAAAGTACTTAACTTAGAAAGGAAAAATCAAATGCACAAATACAAACTAGGGAATACGTGGGTAGGTGGTAGTACTGTTGACAAGGATCTGGGGGTTATAGTGGATCACAAAATGAATATAAGTGAACAGTATGATGCAGTTGGAAAAAAGGCTATTATTTTAGAGTGTATTAACTGGAGTGTTGTATAAGACAAGGGATGTAAATTGTCTGTTCTCCTCAGCTGGAATACTGAGTCCAATTCTGGGTGTCACAGTTTAGTAAAGACGTGAGCAAACTGGAGACGGTTCAGACGAGAGTGAGCCAATGATAAAAGGTTTACAAAACCTGGCATATGTGAAAAGGTTAAAAAAACAGGACATGTTTAGTCTCGAGAAAAGAAGACGCACGTGTGTGCGTGTGTGTGTGTGTGTAATCTTCAAACATGTTACGGGCTGTTATAAAAAGAGGATAGTAATCAATTGTTCTCCGTGTCCACTGAAGGTAGGATGAGAAGTATTGGGCTTAATCTGCAGCAAGGGAGATTAAGTTAGATATTAGGAGAAACTTTCTAACTATAAGGATAGTTAAGATATGGAATAAACTTCCAAGGAAGACTGTGGAATCCCCATTGGAAAAACACCTGTCAGGAATGGTCTAAGTGCAGGGGGCCGGTCTTGATAACATCTTGAGGTCTCTTCCAGTCCTACTTTTCTATGATTCTATAACAGTATCCATGGATTTAAATATTGCAGAACTGTGCTATTGCTTGAGAAATCAAGCAGTTTATTTTCACTATCAAAGCTAAGTAAAACAGTAAACACCACAAATGGTTAACAGAGCTTAGCGCCAACGTAGGCACAGTCAAGTTTGAGCATTACTTTCTGTTTAAAAGCGAACTACTCTAAGCGTTGTAAAATCCTCATGCTACCTCTGACTGGCTTGAAATTTGTTGTGCCTCATGGTGGATGCTGGGCAATATCAGTGGTCCAAATATGGGATCATTTGAGCAAAGACTTCCAAGATACAGCCTCCCCTGAACGCAGCATTTTACAAAGTCATCTAAGAGCTTGTCTACACTCTGGCACTTAACAGGGCTGCAACTTTCTTGCTCAGGGGTATGAAAAAACACCCCCCTGAGTGCTGCGAGTTTCAGCGCTGTACAGTGCCAGTGTGGACAGTGCACCAGCGCTGGGAGCTATTCCCCTGGTGGGGGTGGGGGTTTTAGAGGGCTGGGAGAGCTCTCTCCCAGCGCTGGTGCCGTGACCACAAAAGCCACATCGAAGCACGGCCGCAGCAGCGCTTTAACATTGCCAGTGAGGACGTGCCCTAAGTGTTTTAACATGATTTTGCAGACACCTAAGGCTTAACCTATGGCTCTTACCCTTCCCAACTAGATCTCAGTCAATCAGCACTCATCTTAGTTAGTGCACAGCACACATTACCCTGCTGGGGAAGCAATATTGAAGTAGCTATTAACTTTAAGAGTCAGGAACTTCCAATCAGCTTGTGCTAACTTGGCACAAAGCTTCAAGCGTGCATGTGCAGCAAGACCAGGACTTTGTTAACAGCAAAAGGGCTTCCAGGCCATCTGTTGTCACAGCAACTGGGTGGCTCAAGGTGACAAGTTATGTTTACTGAACCTGTGCAACACCCATGCACTGTGAGTGCAAGCCCCACCCTTGGCAGCTCCTAGAGAATGTGTGTTGTGCATGTTTCTTGTTGTCTGCCTGCATCCAGCAAAGGCTCTTTTGGGGAGTTCTGCCCTGATACCAACATTTCTGCTTTAACATGCCCTAAAATCTAAATGCAAAAAGTCTGATTTTACTTAAGAATTGCTGTCAAGGAAGTAAGTGAAGATGAAAGACCCTAGACAATCGGGGTCAGAAACAACAGAAGTGAGTATGATCAAAGGAGAGCAAGTGACTGATCAGTTTGGTTTCCTTATGTACAGCCCCTGCCCCTTACATGAGCTGCTCCTAACATTTTCATACTCTTATAAACTTTTGTGGGGCAGAAAGAGGAAGATGTGGGGAGTTTGGAGCAGCAAGGGGCTGTTGGGTAGTGGAGGGAGTGTGTTCTCTGCCCCATTGCCAAGCTTCCCCTGTAGAGCGGCGCTTTGGCACAGCTACTGAGAAGTGAGAACACTCTAGACAGCTACTTTTCTTAGTGTAAGTGAGCATTCAAACACTGTTTGCCCCACAACCTTCCCTTTCCTCCTCTGCGCTGCTCCTCCATCCCTGGCTGAGCCCATTCACAGCCCCATCTCTCAGAGAAACAGCTGGGGTGCCGAGAGTGAGCCAGGATTTGGGGACTCTGAGCCAGTCTCCTTGCTCACGTGTGAGATGGGATCCGGGGAGCCCTGTCCCTCTGGAAGGTTCTGAGCCCCTCTCCCTGATCCCCCATATGGGAACGAGCACCCGGGGGGCTCTGCCCCTCTGGACACTTATGAGCTTCACTCCCTGCCCTGCAGCACGAGCTGGAATCTGGGAGGCCATGACCCTCTGAGAAGGTCAGAGCCCCCATCTCTGCTGCTTTTGTGAGCTAACACTTGGAGGTCCCTGACCCTCTTGATGGGGAACTGAGAAGAGACATACTTGGAGCAGGCACAAAGCATGGAAACTGAGGAGCTGAGCTGGAACACGGCCCACAAGAGCAGCAATCCTGGAAGGGGGAGGGGGGAGCCAGATAACAGGGAAGAACAGGTACTTAGATGAATGTTGCAGTTCACACAACGCAGAGCTATTGATTCAGACAGTATTCATCTCTGTAGGGTGCCCTCGTTCTGCTGAGAACGTGTCACTGACATTAATGGGCCACTTCTACATGTCTCCTGTGCTGTAAATGGATGTGCAGAGTCCTATCCCCTACACTTGGCCTAGATGGGGGGGGAAGGGGGGCGGGGGGAGAGACACTCTGCTTCTCCACTCTCCTGCCCCTTCCTGCCTCCAGCAGGTACAGGCAGCTCACAGCCCCATCACCTTCCCACATCCACTTCAACTTTGCAGGGGTCATGGAGTAGCAAGGATGAGGGTGGAGCTGGTGTGAGAGTGTGGGGCTCGAAACAACAGGTACGTTGGGGCGGGGAAGGGAGGAGCAGTGGGCATGATGGAGGAAATGCTGGAGTACCTGGAGCAGTGGAAGGCAAGTCTGAGCACAGGGGAAGGAACATGTGGGTGAGAGCCATGAGGAGGGAGTGTTGGAACAATGCCGGGTGGAAAGGAAGGGGTCAGAGCTGTGAAGAGGGGATGCTGCAGGGCTTCAGCCAACGCATCCATCTAATCACAGGAACTGATATGGCTCCCTACCGCTGTAGTATCTGAACACCTCACGATCTTTATTGTATTTCCCCTCACAACTCCCCTGTAAGGCAGGTCAGTGCTATTTGTTTTTTAAATAGATGGGGAACGGACACAGGGAGACTAAGTGACTTGCCCAAGGTCACAGAGGAACTCCAAGGTAGAGCAGGGACCAAATCTTCCAAGTGCCAGATTAGTATCTGAACTACTAGACCATACTTCCTCTCGTTATGCCCCATCTCTGTCTCCACCCCTCTTTAAAAATGTCCCCACTAACTCCCTGCTAGTCCTTGCAGCCTCTCCTTAACCTGCAGGTCCCTTGCTGATGCCAGTTTCTCTGTGGGGAGAAGGGAGAACCAGGCTGTGCTGGTCAGGCGGAGAGAGGGGATATAGAAATGATGGAGGGGGCAGTGAAGGGATCAACATGCAGCCAGTGCCTTCTGTAGCCAGGGTAATCATTGCTAAGGAGCCAGAAGCAGTGGAGAGGGAAGCTGGGCTATTGCCCCAGACTGGCAGAAAAGAGGTTAAAAGCAGCCCTAGGGAGGCAGCCAATTACCGAAGAGTTTATAGGAGCAACCAATCAGAGCCGGGCTGGCCCATATAAGAAGGGCAGCAGAACAGAGCTGTGGGAGTTACTCTGTGAAGCGTGAGAAGGGAGGAGGAGTGGCTGCCTTGTAGGCAGAAGGCAGCAAGTACTCTGGGCAGAGCAGTTCTCCAGGCAGAAACCCAGGGAGCTAAAGGCAGCTCCTGGCAGGCTGCAGGGATCTGCAGACTGGGGCCCTGACACAAGGGCAAGGAGGGTGTTGGAGCCACTGAAGGAAGGGGCTAGACCGTGGACTGCAGTTGCCACTAAAGGAAGTGGCTGGACAGTAGACTGCAGGTTCCCCCGGAAGTGGGGGGCAGAATGTGTGGCACAGCTGGAGGGCAGTGTCTCTGAAGAGGACGCCACAGTCCTGGGAGTGACGTGGGTCCAGGAATAGAGGTGACAGCAGGTGAGACACCACCAGAAGAGGGCACAGCACTAATTCCCCAGACAGCCAACAGGAGGCGCCGCAGTGGTGAGGCATGCCCTGTCACAGAGGTGCTGTGAATTTTTTTTAAGCAAAGGTAATTAAATGCTGAAAACGTCATTAACAGAAAGTTAAGGCTGCCCGGTGTGCCTTGTACCCTTCCGGAAGGTGGAGAGTGGCTAAACCTGGTGAAAACCAAGAAATACAAAGTTAAGGTCCACACCACTCCTGCAACACAACTGTGACTATTTCCTCTCTGAGGATACCCCAGCACTCTGCCTTCATAGATACTACACAACACTCTGGGAACAGTGCACATGAGCACTCTAAGACGAAGGGTAACACCTTTCCTTACCTAAGGCAAAACTCAGGTTTAAGTCAGATGTAGCAAACTGAAGCTACCTGTACCTGGCCTATACGCAAACACTGAGCCTACTCCAGAGAAACCACCCTTCAATCTTTCCCTGAAGATTCCTTCTGAGACATTGCCTTCACATAACCCTCAGTAAGCCCTTGAGACCAGTGAGGTATGTCACCAGACTGCTGACAGTCCCTATGTCAGACCGACACCTTTGTGCACCTCTAACAACATGCTACCAAATTCAGTGCTGAAATGAGGCATATTTGATTCCTCAAGGTACACAAGCACCTCTCTACTCATCGCAGTTCTGCAGAGCTGCCCCAACAAATCGCTCCACCATTCAGAACAGAAACACCTAGCACAATGAATGTAGCTAGAATGCAGGCAGATAAACACTGGAATTCAGGACTGTGGAGCACAATGCGAACAATGGCATGTTCTTAGTTCTCCCTCATATCTCCTGACAGCAGATACACAGATATTTAACAACAAAGTATAAAACAGAGCAGAGAATTTCACCCAGTTACTCCTGCATTGGGCCTAACAGTTTTGGTCTGACTAAAGCATCTTCCAATAAGGTTCTTGATTTGAAGACAAAGAGGCTGAGAAACCACCACATCTCAGTAGTTTGTTAACCTTTGCACCACCTTTCTAGCCATGTCTCGTGGCTATTGCCAGCTCCATGGGGCAGAGTTAAGGTTGCATTGTGGAGGTCGGAGGAGGGATAGCTCAGTGGTTTGAGCACTGGCCTGCTAAATCCAGAGTTGTGAGTTCAATCCTTGAGGGGGCCATTTGAGGGGGCAAAAACAAAACTGGGGATTGGTCCTGCTTTGAGCAGGCGGTTGGATTAGATGACCTCCTGAGGTCCCTTCCAACCCTGATATTCTATGAACCTTAACTCTTCAATTCTTTGTTTTCATAGGTTTAAATTTAGCCACTCTCCACATTCAGGCACCACTGATCAGCCTTAATTCTGCATTAAGTTTCTGAGAATTTTTGTGTGCATTTATAGTATCAAACAGCAATTTAGGGCTTGGGTTGTTTTGTTTTTTTACAGGATACATGATTAACCCAGCAGCATCTTTGAAAGGCCATCTTACTAACATATGGAGAATCTAGAGTCTTCTGGGATTAATTTTATATGTAAAGTTACTTAAAGTATGAATAGCCAAAAAGCATTCATACCAATAGCAAGTATTTTCTTCCAAGTGTTGGCCAGTCCACAAGCTGCTTGCAAGTTTGCGCAGGTTTTGCAGTACAACTGAATGGGTGGGTTTTGTTATTTTAAATGCTATGGAAAAGAGGGGGGGGGGGGAGCTTTTGTTTGTTTTAGGCTTTCCAAGAGCAGCAAAAACACAGCCATTCAGAAGTACCCTTGAGGTTTAATATATCTGCAACTGAGAGTCTGGTGTGCAGAAGAGGAAGAAAGGATGGTTATAACTACTACTGAATAGCACTGATGTAGTGTTTTTTCATACTCAAAACTCTTTACAAAGATTTCATCCTCAACACCCCTGTGAAAGAGTCAACTTGATAGCTTAATGCCCCATTTTACACACGGATTAACTGTAGCAGCAAGATTAAGTAATTTGCCAGCGGCCACAGAGTGCGTTTATCAGAGCTCAGATTAGAATGAAGGCGTCCTCAGCTTCCAGTTCTACACTCAGGCCATGCCACTCCCATAGTTTAGAGGAAAGCAAATCCGTCAGACCATTCAGGTAAGAACTAAACCAGTGAAATCATTATTTTCATGTGTCTGTATAAATTCATGTGTCTGTATAAATCTTCCCATATGGATAAAGCAAATTTAATGAAAGTTATTCACAAAACAGAGACTCACATCTATTGCATCTCTCTCAAATATGCGTAGCTGCAGGAAGAGTTCAAGCTTGATCTTGCGTTCCTGAAAAAGCTCCTCCATCTGAGACTGGGCCTCATCCAGCTGCTGCAGAACTGTCTCTATGTGATTGATGGAACTGTTGTGAGGGGTCTTGTTACTAGAAATGGCAGAATCCCTATTGAAAGTGGAAAGGAAGGAAAAGGGGTATTATGAAAGAAAGCAACAGGAATTGGATTACATACAGTCAACTGTTAAATGTGCATGACAAAGCTCTTTAACTAAAACCATTAGTATGAACAACACTAGGAGGAAGCTGGCCTTGTTTCAGCACATAAGGTCCTTTGATAAATTATTACAATGATGCTGTAGTAATTTAATAAAGCATCAGGATACTAGATTACTTTCTTTTTCTGCCTCAGTGTTCAACATATAGGCACATTCTTGTTTAATACATGTATTCAATCTACATTTTATTTGTGTCAAGAGTAAAATTTAAATGTTAAACTTTTCATTTTGAACAGGGAATGAGATATGATGACTACATACTTCATTGTATGCTGAATTACACAATTCAATTTTACTTGAGTATAACGCCAAAAAAGAAAAAAGAAAAAAAAAACCTCCACCACCACAAATGAGGTAACACCCACTTCTGCAGAATTCAGAAAGTGCCCAAGGATTTATTTAAGCTACCAGTAATGGACAAGACCACACATTCACTTTGCCTTTACAGGAAAAAAAACAATCATGTCACGTGCTAACATTCAAAAGAACTTCAAGTGTCAGTTTAAAACAAGCGGTCTCTTTAGAAAGGGCTGCTGCTCAGAGTTCAGTAATCCTTAAGCATTGCATGCCACACGGATGCTTCTGACTGATATCACGCAGACTCATGTCACATAGAGATAATTTATGGAGGCTAACTCTCCTTTACGTGAAGGTAATGTTTATGAGCCCAACTTCCTGTAAACAAAGGGTGAGATTAGATGTGTTTCATTCTATGCAGATCTTATCGTACTGCTCATATTTATTTTCATACAGGGTAGCTTTTTATTCTCGCCCTTCCCCTCACAAAAAAAATCAAGAGGGTAATGATCCATTATATGGGGGAAGTATATGGAGGAAGAGGCTTAAGGAGAAATATCCCCAATGCTTTAAAACAAAATGTTGAAAAAATTTTAACACCAATTTTTCTTAAAAAAAAAAAAAAAAAAAAAATACATTACCTTAGTTGCTGTATAAGATCCTCCCCTTCCTTGATGACATTGACTGTAACCTGTAAAGTGGTCTGTTGCTGCTGGCCAAAGCGTTTGATCAAGTCTTGTACAGCCTCCACAGACTCTGCATAGACATCATCAAGCAGCTCTTTTTGTAACTCCTCGAGCCATGTCCACAGCTACAAGAGAAAATAAATGAAGGCTGGTGTCAGGCAGACACTACCTCGTATGGATCTCCTTGGGAGAAGCAAACAGATGAAAAAGCCACAAGATTTGCTTCCGTTTATACAAAATTCAGTTCTCAATGTTAGAAAAAAATTGATGACCCCATGTCAGAGAGATGGTGTTCTCTTGCTGGAAAAACAAGTGGAGTTTTATCCATGCTGCTATGTTACCCTCTTTCCCATTCTCCTACTATATGGTATCAGAGCTACCAGCACAGAATTCAGAGTCAGTCCCGTCTGCAGCTCTGGGAGGAAAATGCTATGGTAACACTCCCTGAGAGAAGGAAGGAAGGAAGGGAGATGTATCTCAACAGCTAAATTTACACTGCTGAGTGACACACATACATAAAAGGTAGATGGCACTGAGCAGTGGTCATGAAAATCAACAATAGCAGTCAAAGGGGTACATCAAAAATAAACTGAATTCTCTACTTTTCCTAGCCTCAGTCCAGAACACAATCTAAGGTAGTGTCCTATGGAAAATATTAATCTGCTCTAATTATGCTAACTATTTATCTATGGTAATTATGCTGTCCACTTATTCAAATATGGAACCATACTAAATCCAGACAGAGTATATAACTTGCAATGCCAACTGGCTGAATTATTCATTACAAGTAATTTATCCTATAAACTTCCACCTTTTCATCTTTGTACTTTTTCAGCAAGCATGTCTACAAGTCTTTTTGTAATTAATTTTCACAAACACACTTTAACCTGTAAACAACAAATCACTGAGTATTTACTATTGCGTAGTATTATTGGTTACTTAGGCTATGGCTATACTAGAGGGCTTACAGTGGCAGAGCTGCACTGATGAAGCTGCGCCACTGTAAGCTTTCTAGTGTACCTGCTCTAAGCCTATGAAAGAGAGCTCTCCCGTCAGCTTAATTACTCCAGCCCCCATGAGTGGCGGTAGCTATGTTGGCCTGACATATTGCTGTCCACACCGGTGCTTAAGTCTGCATAAGTTATGTCGCTCAGGGGGAAGTGGGGACTAATTCATAGCCCTGAGTGACATAATTTATGTCAACTTAAGCTGCAGTGTAGCCATAGCCTTAGATGATGTGGTATTCTATTCCCTGATTGGATAAGCTAAGCTGTCAAACATGAGCCTCTCTTCACAAATTATCCACTAACATTTGCAGCTACCAGACATCTATTATACAAATGACCAAAATACTGTTCAAAGAAGCTGAGAACTCACTTCTGGTGTGAATACTCCTGAGAGTATTTTTTCTTGTTAGCATATGTGACACTTAGTGTGATACGTAAAACAACTTGCAAGTATCTTGTTTACCCAGATCATGACTTCTCAAATTCTTCTGTCTGAACTTCATATGTTCATGAAATCTGGTGCGTTTTTTTAATTTTATTTTATTACTATTTTCAAAGGGAAAAATAATTCCTATTTGAGTTCCCTCAATAAAAGAATTAAAATCTTACTCCAATTATCTTTGAAGAGTTGCTTTGATATACTGTATGAACATTACCCGTGATTTTCTCTAAAACCCTGAATACGACTCTGAATATAATGCTGTTGGAAACTGATGACATTAAGCAGCAAATTTTGCTTAATTTCAAGACCTCTCACATGCTAATAATGCTGCAACACCTTATGCAAAATTATTGTTTTTATTTAAGCATATATTCTAAGACGCTTGCCTACAGTGTTGCTCTCAGACAAAAGAGGTTCACTAATATCCAATGAAAAAATTAATTTGACAAAACACTTGTATGAAAATAATGAAAAATTACAATTCTGGGTTTTTTTTTTAAAAAAAACACAGCTCTACTAACAACTATAATTAAAAACTACAGTACTCCAACAATACTGTTTTAATTTCATTATCTAGGTACAACCTTAGGTATATCTTAAAGTAACACCAACAACCCAGTTTTCACTTAGCTGCACAGTTATTGAGACTGGCCCAACCTCATATCCCTCTGACACATGTACAACCCTATCATTTACAATAGGAATAAGAGTACAAAACTGCACAGGGTGGCTCATTATCTGTTTCTTATGACTATAGTCATTTAAAGACATCACCTATTATTCATTTAAGGAACAAAGTTCAAACTTTGGTAAACCAAACCAAATGGACTGAATGTGTAGTGGACTCCTTGAACCCAAGCAATTCAACCAACAGCTCTTACACAGTCTTTCAGACCATAAGCAAACTTTATCAAGTCCAACAGGACACAATACAGTATTTACATGGGATAATTCTTTCCATTTTCACTTAGGAATCCAAGTCTCATTCAAAGTAAAAAGGGACTTAGGATCCTGTCACTTTTGAGAATAGGACTTTGGCACTTTTGAAAACTTTGCCCAGGTTCTATTTCCAAAATAAACAGCCTAACCTAACAATCCTATATGTAAAATAATTTTTCCCCTGAAATACACCTGCCTGTGATAGTTGATGCCAATATTCTTAATCCTTATGACAATTATTTCCACGCTAGGTAACTAAGAAGCCTGATTTTCAGAAGTGTTAGCCATGCATGAAGTGTTAAAGCTCTCTGTAGACCATGGCACTATAAAATGTTTGGCTCCTTGCTCCCCTATGGGCCTCTGTTACCCAGCCCACTGGTCAGCTGAGGACCCCTCTAAATTTGTGTCCTAAACCATCCATGAGTTAGCTCCCTAGCCTGTGCCTCTGAAGCACCCCAATTCTCTGTTCCTAACCCACAGAGAACCATGTTTCAGAGGACTCAGTTACTAGGCTAAAGAGGTACTGGCAGGATGAGTTGAGGCTTACTAATGCTGAGCTGGCTCTGCACTGCCTGCCTGCACGCATGAACATTTCCCTTCGCTGCTATGCTATGCACCAGACCGAGCAAACACAGAATAAGCAGAGATTTCATTCTGCAGAGCCAGCCAAGCAGCAGCCCGATCCCAAGCATAGAAACAACATGGAGACTAGCCCAGCAGGGCATTGTGTCCATTGGTTTGATGCCTGGTTGCCAAAAGCAGAGCTCATTTCTAGATGCAGAGCCAGTATGGTTTCAAACAAGGCCTCATGCCCTCAGGGTGACAGGCACTGACTGACCTATTTGCACAGTGGTTAATCCAGCCTTGAGCACTCACAGTTCAGACAAAAAAATTATGTTTGACAAATTTACATAGACAATAATGACAATACTTAATATGCAGTGTTTGTCTAGTTGTGCCGAAATCTGCTGTTGAAGCCACAGAAAATTAAACACTTGTGTGATCACTGAACGCTTTTATGATACATCTGCAGCAAACGAATTTTACCTAATAGATCTTTTATACGGTCTCCCAAGCCAACCTCTGAAGAGAATATTAAAATGATTATTCCTAAAGATATTCTTTAATCTATGTAGCATACATACTCAGTAGTTAAAATAAGACTGCTACAGATCAACATGCCATAACATTACCATCAGAGTGGGAAGTAGATATTTAACTAAGGCCTTGTTTACACTATGGGGGGAGATCCATCCAGGTTATGCAACTTCAGCTACGTGAATAAAGTAGCTGAAGTTGACATACTTAGATCTACTTACTGCGGGGTCCACACTACGCTGTGTCGACTGGAGATGCTCTCCTGTCAACTTCCCTTGAGCTTCTCGTTCAGGTGGGAGTACAGGAGTTGACAGGAGAGTGATCGACCACCGATGCATCAATTGCCGCACGTTGAACCCCCTGGTAAGCCCTATGTACCATAGCAAGTTAGACAAGCCCTAACTGTAGTGGTGAGTCTAGTTCATGATGAACAGGAGTGGCTGATTGCCTTGTGTACTGATTTGCAAAATAGCATTAGGTATAGTGTCATTACTTGAGACAAGCTTCTACCAAGAGGCAGGAAGTCAAGTTAGGATGGAAGGAGAGCATGCAGAAGAAACAAAACAAGTACTGAAGAGTTTTTCACATGAAGGAGGCTGAGTCAATCAACATAGATGTTACTTGGCAGAGAACTACAGTTGTTTAGAGTGATAGCAAAATAATTTTCTTGTAAAACAGGTCAGGATACACAAAATGAAGCCAAATAGTAAGAACTAATACAAATACTTCCTACTAAAATAAACATGCATTTTCTCTTTGAACTAAAGAGGAAGAAGGATTTCAAAGACCTGGCACCAGGGGCACAGAACTGGGGATTAAGTATGTTTTGTGCTCTTACTTCAACCTTCATTCAGCAACAGTGAAAACTTTTTATTTTATTTTAATTCAATAGTTTTCCCTAGGAATTAGAGAATTACTGTACAAGTAGATAAGAGTACAATCTCAATATGATCCTCTTCAACTGCACTTCTCTGCTCTAACGCCTTATCAGCCTCGGAGCTCACACACAAAGCTGCAACTCCTGGATCTCTGGTAGATGAACGTTACACCAACTTAACATTTCTCCATACATAAATACAGTAATGTCTCAAACATCTGCTAAAACAATCCTGTATCCTGTGCAATTTCTTTCCTAAAATCTTGGGAGCATATGATTAGTATTTTAGGATGGTTATTAGTATTTTTAAACGAGCTTATTCACTGCAATATCCTGGCAATCTAAATATTTCCATGATTGACCTAACATCCCAGTTATTGCTGACACTGTACAGCCACTGAAAGGCTGCAACTACATAGGATGCCACAGAAGAACTGCTCTTAAGTTATTTTGTGAAAGGAGAGAAAAACGACTGGTCATTAACGTATGCAATGATATTCAAGCAATTTTTCAGAACTATTTGGAATTTCTTTCCATCTCCTTGTAATTTCATTACAATTTGCATATTTTTACCTTTGAAATTAAACAACTTTTTTAAAAAAATGACTGAATGACACAAACGCGAATATAATACCCATTTCAAAAATTGTCAGTTTACCTTGCATGGTCTTGGCTATCAGCACAGTGCTACAATATCTGTGCAACAAACACTGTAGAGTGTTTGTTTAAAGAGTTAAAAGAAAAGGAGTACTTGTGGCACCTTAGAGACTAACCAATTTATTTGAGCATAAGCTTTCGTGAGCTACAGCTCACTTCATCGGATGCTATTTCCACAGGAATTGTAAAGGGTTATAGAAACATTCCCATAGATCTTCTGTATTTGTAAAGGCTTCTTCTTTCAGAGCTAGTATCTGATAAGTGTCCTTTCAATTTGTAATTTTTTAAAAGGATATAGGTGACTTAGAAGCCTATGACAAAGTTAGGCAGGCATTTCAGGAGCTTAAGTTCCATGGTCTTTCTGTGAGACTTAAGTTGATAAATATCTAAGTCCCTTTTAGAAATGGGATTTTAAAATCAAAAAGTGCACAGCCTGATGCTACCATTGCAGAGATGAATATTAAAAATCAGAGGAACATACTATTTGACTACATTTAAGCAACTTTATTAGTTCAATATTTTGTCTAAATTTTTTGAAAACCCTAAGTTTGAACAGGACTAACATTAAGATGCACTAGGGATTTTTTCGTGGGTCCACAAGAGCCAGTTAGTGCATACATGCTAGTGCACACTAGAATTTACACCCCTCTAGGGTGGACTAACACACTGTTCAGACAAGCCTTAAGTGTTCTTCTCACTACTTCTTCCATCATAATTTCCCCCTTCCCCTCATAAATTACAGCCAAACACTTCAAAGTTTGGGACAGCAGGGGTTTTCTGCACTGTGTTTTACATTTAGCTCACGGTATTCCCTCCCTTCCCGCATTGGCCTGAATGCACATCAGTTTGCAATGGAGAAGGTGACAAATTTGTATTGAAGTGAGGGGAGGGAGAGAAAGGAGTTGACTAAGCTGTTCTAAAGAGAACATGCCACATACAGAGCAAAGGCTTTAACTTTTTAAAAATTAACTCGACAGGATATTCACAAGTGTTACACGTAAAATGCCAAAAAATAAGTGTTTTTAAACCCACCATTCTCTCCAATCTGTGTTCACCTCTGATCTATATTTCTACACTTTACTCCAGTTATTGAGATGATGTGTTTGCTGTACTTTGGCACTGCTACAAACACCGGGTTTGGCCATTACACCATTTTCCTCCTGTCATGGATGACGGGGGATCCATTTAATTATGTATTTGAATAGCAGCATGTGGAAGAATGACAAGTGCATAGACACCTACACATACAGCACTCATCTTTCATACGGATATTTGTATCCCACCCCCAAAGGTTGTTTTACTCACCCTGGTGCTAAACCACACCTTGGGAAATCACCAGTGGAGCTTGCCACTGATTTCTGCATACAGACCTCAAACTAAACCACTACTCTTGTAAACAAGATTTTTATTATTCATGCTGTCCAGCCAGAAGACTTATTTCCCCAAAACATCATTCAGACCAGTAACAGGTTGTACTAGTATTAACACAAGAGTATGAATATCTGTTTAGTAATTTCTATTCCGTATCTGAATTGTATTTTGCAATACTTTGTGTATGTGCACTGTACAAACCATCACACTGAAATACAGTCTGTTACCTTCCAATTCAGTCCTCAAACTTGATAATTCTTATTTGCTTACTTTGCAAAAACAAATATATGGTGGTTCCCATACCTAGTAGAAAAACAACTGTAATATCTCAGATGCTGCTGTGCTGTAATTGTTAGCAAATGTTAACTGTAAACCCTGAGCACCATAACTTAAGCCACTTACCCCAGAGGCGAGGCCTGTTTATAAGAAAGTGGTGGCCTAAAAACACAGGGGCAACATTTTTCTAAATCTCCCAAACCAGTGAGAGGAGCAACTGAATGCAAATAAAAATATTGGAAGAGCAGAGCAAATAAAAATATGGGAAGAGCAGAGAAAATGGGGACTATGGAAAGAGAAGAAAGTGAACGGGTGACACATGCATGAAGGAATAACAGTATGTGGGGAAGACACAAAATAAAGGAGGAAAAGAGAGTAGGAACTGGAACATGCAAGCAGAGATGAAGGACAACAATGAAACATAAGACAGGCAACAGGGAAAGTGAGAGGTGAGATAAAACAAGAACATGGAGGCAACAAATTTTGAGGAAGATGAAGAAAGGATAAGAAACAAAAGCAAGGGGCAGAAGAATTCTAGAAGATCCATTCCACCAGGAAGAGAGTTTGTTTTAAATAGTAAGTTGCTTTTATAGACAAGCCAGTTCAGACATTAGAAAGTAGCAGGAGTCAGGGCAAGACTGAGCTGGCAAGTGCTCCCCAAGAATCTGACAATGAATTAAAAACCACAGACAAAGCAAGGCAGAAGAGCAAGCTACACACCCCCACAATTTAGTAAGTGCTCACTGTCACTCAGACATCAGGTTAGATTTTCAATGGTTGCCCTTTGGCCAGGCAAAACTGCAAGTACCTGAGAAACAAAACACATCCTGTGGGAGGAGGGCAGGCAAAGTGTGATAGTATTATGTTACTGAAAGATCCTTCAACCCAGCCTGTGATCAGCAAGTACATTAAAATATACACAAATACTTCTCTTTGCCCTAGCAAACTTAAGTGTACATATAAAATAAGCTTTTTATTCAACTGAAATGCACACCAGAAAATTACACTTAAAATATTGTGATTATAATCCCGATTTCTAACAAATGTCCTGCAGGACAAATACAATGCTCATGCCAATGTAGCAAGGAGGATATTTTGGCTTAGCACATTTTTATCTTCCATCTGTTTTGTGGCGTCATCTCTGCATTCTACACACTGTTTGAGAACAAGCAACATGCCACTGAATTGAGAAAGCAGTGCTCCTCTGAGCAGGAACACAGAACAAAAACATAAGCCAACAAAGGAATCATTTCTCTCATACTTTTCATATACCTCCTAATTTTATCCTGAAAATACTGGACACTCAAATAGGAGAAGTCTGTCTTAATCTTGCCCCAGTAGTTTAAATTGTATATGTTGCAAATGAAGAGCTAATCTTGTCTGGATATATTAAATACTCAATTCCACTTCTCCTGTTTGCATATGTTTAAAAATTGACTACATTAGGGCTTGGTCTATACTTGTGAGTTCCCTCAGCATAGCTATGCGAGTCAGGAGTGTGAAAACCCCACCCTGACTGACATAGCTATGCCAACAAAACCCCTGGATAGACCCAGCTTTGTTGATGGAAGAGGGGTCCTGTTGACACAGCTAACCTTGTTTGGAGGTGTTCCCATACTGACAAAACATTCCCATCAGCGTAGGCCATGCCTACGCTAGGGGACAATGCTGGCATAACTATGTTGACATAGGCTTTGTAGTGTAGACATACCCTATAACATGACATTTAACTTTAAAAAAATTAACAGCTACATAACCAAGCCTTTAGAGAATAGGTAAAAAAACAAGCTTCCCTATAAACGACTGTTACACTGCAGATGTACAATAGCAAAACTTATCCAGGGGGAAAGATGTAAATGCCTGAAGAGACAGAAGTTGTGTAGCAAGAAGTCAAACAGCATCTAGAGGCACAGAGGCAACATTCCAACACATCTGGGTTGATTTGTCAGAATTCCTGAGTTGTGACTCACAGGCAAGCCTGTCCTTTGTAAATCCCCTCTTCCCCACTTTCTTCCTCTACATTCCACATCGTTCACTGTTGCCCTCCACTGAGTCCACCCTAGATAAATTACAGCACTTCAGCCTCTCTTTTGGTGCAGATGAATAGATACTGCAGAAATACAAAGAACAACCATAAGAGTATCATCATATTATGGCATCCAGCCCAAGCTGCCATTTCTCTGCTGGATTAGTCTTCAGTTCCCATTTGTCAGCTCAGTGGTGACAATGGGGCTGAATGAAGCCTTTCCACCACTTTGTTGCTTGTACCAGCTTCACTAACCTTTAAACCTTTTTGTTCCATGTCATTCTTCACCGTTTCTATCTAACCCACCCTCGGTCTTCCTTTATTTCTATGTCCTTGCACTTCGGTATGTACCACTGTGTACGGTATCCTTTCTGGGTCCATTCTCGACACGTGTCCAAACCGTCACAGTCATCTCTCTCCAATCTTAGTTCTTGCTTTACCCATTTTATCATCACTTACTTATTTTAGATTTTGTAGACTTTTTCAAATTCTTAGAAAAAGTAAAGCTCTCGACAGAAAGTCTGAAAAAGGCACCATGAAGTGATGATAAATTCACAGCACTGCTGCAAAAAACACATAGTAAAGGCAAAGCACAAAGTACTCAGTAAGATTTACAAGCAAGAGCAAGTGCCTAGGGAATGGGGAAAGCAATAACAAGTACCTATCTATAAAAAAAAAAAAAAAACGAAGTAAGAGTGAGTGCAAGACCTACAGAGCAATCCACTTACTGAGTGTTCTGGGAAACACGTTCCCCAAGACGTTGCTGGGGACAATGAGAGGTATGAGGATGTGGCCCTGGCAGAGGGACAGGTTGCACTGAGACCGACATCAGAGAAAAACACACAACACAACTGAACCTGCTGAAAGAACCATGTAGAAGTCACACGGGCTTTCGATAGCATTTGGCAGACAGGGCTGTGGCAAGTTTTGAGTATGTATGGCATTCCCAAGAAATTGATTGAGCTGGTAGAAAGTATCTACAGCAAGTTGATGAATGTGCAGAGACTAGATAAGAAGCTGATGGAATGGTTCAGGATGACCACAGGAGTGCAACAAGGATATGCGGTATCACCGGATTTGTTCAGCTTGGTACTAGACGCAGTCAGGGCTGTAGCACTGAGAGATGAAATAGAAGGAGCCAAGTTAAGAGGGAGAACAGCGAATAGCCTTAGATTCCCAGATGAGATTGACCTCACAGCATTGTCCAGGGTGGCCCTAGAGAGTAATCGACAAGGTAGACCACCAAAACAGAAAATTCGGATGGATGATATGTACAGAGAAGACAAAAATTATGGCAACTGGAAGACAGGAGGAAGAGACAAAGATTCAACTCAGTGACAAAGAACTAGAAGAGGTGGAAAAATGTAACTTTGGAGGACTAGTACTGAAAATGGGAATTGTGAAGATGACATAAAAAAGAATCTCTGCTGGATTAATGATACATAGCAGCACCAGATGATATCAGAGGAACAGAGAGGAAAGAGAAAGTAGATCTATACTGAGAGACCAAAAAATAACGTAAAGTATAATAGGTGAGAGTTAATTTTTAAGGACTCTCTTCATGTTGCATTAATGCAGGAAATGTCTAGTGGAGGGGGCTCTAACATGGGAGACAGGAGGCCTGGTTCTATTCCCAGCTCTGCCAATGTGTGATCCTGGGGAAAGTCACTGGACTTCTGTGCCTTGGATCTCCCCCACTCCCCCGATCCACTATCTTATAAATATAGATTTTAAGCTCTCTCTAGGACAGCAACTGTCTCTTACTGTGTCTACATATAAGCTACTGTAATCCACACACCTTCTGGGTGTGGTGTTCTGTCCCATCTAGTGGCACCAAGACCACTTAAAGAGAGAGATAAAATGAGTCTGCTCTACAGTGTTAGCTAACAGGCAGTTTGGCTTTTAGCTCATGCGGCAGAGACTCATGCACTAAGCTCCAGAGGTGCCCGGTTCAATCCCACATGCTGACAACCAGGGTCTGTCTGTGTTACATTATAATAATACAAATAATAATAATCACATCCCATTCACGGATAAACAGTTGTCAGGGACTGTCTATGTACAGAGATAGCTAACACTGTGGTGACAGTAGAATAGGACAGGCAGAACTCAGTTTTGAATTAAAGGCTCACTGTACTGTTGGGGTTCGTTGTATCGCATTAGCGAGAGCTGTATGTTATTCCAATGAAAATATTACTCAGCTTGCATCCTTTTCAAGTTTGCCAGGTACTTCCATGGCTTGTGGTCAACTTACCTCTTTAACGTGAGTGTGAAAAGACACAGACATGTCCAGCAGGATCTTGCGTTGCTCCACACGCCTCACAAAATCCTGTATTCTGTCTTCCAACTGATGTGCAGCTTGATAAATCTCTTCTGGGTCACACTCCCCCGTCTGAGCCAGCTGCTCGGCTGCTTCTAGCAATTTATCTGCATTGGTATATGTGTTCTGCAGAAAAATAAAATGATCGTTTTACAGGGATAAGCGAACAGAAGGTAATGCTGGCCTGTATCTAAAGACACAATACATTACCCATTGCAGGAAAACTGGAAAAAATGAAGCAGTAAAGCACTAGGTTGCTGGAATCTCATGTCAATAAGCCTTCTCATACTCATTACAGTAGAGAGGTAACTGTCTAATCCTCTGACATTGTCCTTTAATACACTGCAGAAAAGGGAACATCTGCAGACAAACCGTCACTTTACGTACACCAGGCAATAAAATGCTTTTATGATTTTTTGCATGTAGCCAAGTACCAGAGTAAAGGAAGTATCTATAAATGTCTGCTGCACTTTGCTTCAGTTTCATAAAAAACAAAAAGGACCTCTAGCTGCTGTTCCTTTTGGGGGCAGTGGATGGAAATTCTTAGAATTATAGGTCTTTGAAGTCACGTTTTAACAAGCATAATCCTTTCACATCACTTCACTTTTGTAGTTGAAATGTGTGTTTTTCTCCTGTTAGGAAGAGTAACTATCCAATTCATTCAAATAAAACATGGTGAATATTCACCATTTGTTGTTAATTTTCTTCATTTTTTTTTGTGGTGTTCTAACCACAATGAAAACACATCACGAGTGAAGCAGAATTTCTCCTAGCATTGAAAATATACTAGTCCAAGATGCAGGACTTGGTCCATTCCTTCCAGGACTAGTAACACAAATCCACTGCCAGACTGAAGGACAGTTTTAAGGCCTGATATGTTGTAAATTAACATGTTAAACACCATTTGGCAGACCAGTAACAAATACTCTCAGGTCAGAAAGCTTTTCCCAGCACTTATCCAAGAGCAATGACCAGAAAGAGAAGGCTTTAATTCACATTTTTAAGCAGGGCATTTAGAAAAAAATATCATACAACTGACAGCAATGAGGTGTCAAGAGTCAATGGATAAGAAAAAAATCCTCAGGTTTCCTTGCAAAAGCTGATAAATTTGGCAGTTGTGAGGTGCTGAAATGGCGCATAGGGAGGCAGGTAACTGGAAGGGGGGGCACAATGAAAGGGCAGTGGAAGGGTTCAGGGGGTAACTCTGGACACAAGTTGCAAAACAGTCTGGTGTTTGTGTGGCAGGGCCAAGTAAGGCAAACTTTGGAAGCGGCATAAGGGATTGTTTCCCAGGAGTGGAGTGCTGACTGACTGTGATTTTGGAAAGGCAGAGCGAGAGTTCAGCAGCTGCAAAGGAGAGAGGAGTCAGTTCACAAAAGTGAACAACAAAAACCAAAACCCCCAGAACCAAAAGACTCAAATATCTGACATGAAAACAATTTCCTCTCCAAGAGAGCCTCTGTCAATTGAAAGGAGATGTTTTTAAACAAGTACGTTTCCTTACTTATTAAAACTGAAATGTAGAATCTCGCTTACTGTTACATTTCATCCTGCGCTCTCTGTTCAGTGTGTTACACTTCCAGTGAAACGCAGGTTTCATACACTAGCACAATTCCGCAGTGTTTACATTACAAATACCAATGGGGAACTTTTAGCCACTAAAGAGGAAGAAGATGGAGACCTTGTCTACGCAAGAAAAGGGTGCTGGCATAGCACCACCGGCAAACGTTCCTAATAAAGATGAAGCCTATACCAGCAGAAGAGTGCTTTAGCCAGTATAGCTTATATTGGATCCCCACATAAAAACTGTATTGGCAAAAGCCTTCTCACTTTGCAAGTGTAACTGTGGCTACACTAGGGCTTTTGCTGGTATGGAAAGGAAAAGAAAAGAAATCACACCTCTAATAGATATTACCATACCAGTCAAAGTTTCTATTGTAGACCTAAAACATGACAAGGAGCCAGGCAATCAGCATTCTCCTTGCTTGCTTTGCCACTGAGTTACCGGGCAACTCCTACACAAATCATCTGTTCATCTTTGTGCCTCTGTATGTAGAACAGAGAGAGTCTTATATACCTCTGCTAGGGAGGTGGAAATAGTAAGAGGTTTTATTTATTAGTGTGTGCAAAATTGCTTTGAGTGCCTCAGTTGGAAAGTGCTTGTGATATAAAATGTTTTTTTTTTAAAATATCTTCACACAAACTAGAAAAATAAAACTTGGGTAATGTTGGCATGTTCCTGTAAAAACTCATTCCTATAGCCTCCCTCTCACTTCCCCTAAGAAACCTAATGTTTCATCTGATCTTGTTCCTTTAAGCTCAGGTTTTAACTCAATTTTTAAAATCAACATCAACATTTTGAAATTAACTGTAAACATGGTTCAAAGCCATTCCAAAATACTCCGATTCATTATCTGCCGGCAGCACAAACTTTTGTACACTTTGGGATCGACAACCTTGTCTGTCTCAATACTGCTTTCAACTATTCGATTTTTTTTCCTTGTTCACTATAATAAATTCATTAATTATTTATGCAACAACATTAGTCCCTGGTGCTTTTTGAATAAACTGTGCACACACCAGACAATGGGTGTCTCCTCCTGCTCTCCAACCCTGAAGGGAGGTTCTGAGTCTGTAAGATGTTATACCTGAGGAAGCCTGCACCCGCACGGTACTGGAGTGCACTACCCACCACCTTAGAAGATGTTCGATCAGAACACTTCCTGGTCAGTACTTATGCATGCCCAGTGCTATAGTCAAAGCTCACACAGATGAACGAGAAAAGAAGTTCAATGCTCACATTTGTAACCTGAAAGGCTACACTGGGAACTACCGAGGGAACCAAGGGCCCCACCCACAGCCATCTGTGTGACTGAAAAGATCGTTTCCCATTTTATAATTAATCTGACATTTTATTCTTATGAAATACTATTTAAGAATTCTGAGAGCATCCTTGTTATGATGTAGCCTGAGCATTTCAGATTTATCTTTCTGAAAACTGGAAAATGATACAGATGAATTAAGGATTTAATGTAATTATGAAGTTAATGTAATTTGGATGTCATTTTCAAAAATAGCTCAGATGCTGTATCCTTAGACAGCATGCAGAAAAGAAGGTCAATCCTCAACTCACTTTTGTAAACCTTCCTTCAGCTCGTAATGACATCCAGCAGAAATGCTTTTTCTTATATAGTTATGCCAGGATGCAGGAGCTAAGACCTTAAACATGGTGGGTTGTGCTGGAGAACTCCCCAAGACAGACAGATGAATAAAAAGGGTGCAAAGAGAAGGCATCTCTTTAGGCATTTAATAAAACTGATCTAAAGTATGCCAGGTGATTTTATATCTAGCTGTCAGTTAAGGTTATTCTAGCAGGCTGGAAAGACAAGAGTAACAGCATGGCACTCAAAGCGGTTTATGCCCATTTCCTAACTAGACAGGGAGGCATTCATGATGTAGATCAGCTTTAACTATCTGTATTTAATTATCATGCCTTTTCAGTAGGGCTGTCGCTTAATTGCGGTTAACTCACGTGATTAACTGAAAAAAAAAATCAAAAAAATTAATCGTGATTAAAAAATTCATCACAATTAATGGCAGTTTTAATTGCACTGTTAAACAATAGAATACCGATTGACATTTATTAAATATTTTGGACATTTTTCTATATTTTCATATATATTGTATTCGGTGTTGTAATTGAAACCAAAGTGTATATTATTTTTGATCATCTTTACAGTACAAATATTTGTAAACAAAAGAAATAGTATTTTTCAATTCACCTCTTACAATTACTGTAGTGCAATCTCTTTGTCATGAAAGTAAAACTTACAAATGTAGATTTATTTTTGTTACATAACTGCACTCAAAAAAACAAAACAATGTAAAACTTCAGAACCTACAAGTCCACTCAGTACTATTTCTTGCTCAGCCGATTGTTTACAAGTTTCTTTACATTTACAGAAGATAATGCTGCCCTCTTCTTATTTACAGTGCCACCAGAAAGCGAGAACAGGCATTTGCATGGCACTTTTGTAGCTGGCATAGCAAGGTATTTACCTGCTATATATACTAAACATTTGTATGTCCTTTCATGCTTCGGCCACCATTCCAGAGGACATGCTGATGACTAAGGCTACGTTTTAGTCATGGGTATTTTTCGAAAAAGTCTTGGACAGGTCATAGGTAATAAATAAAAATTCACAGTTATACCCCTAACTAAATCTTGGGCGGGAGGCCACGGGTGCAGTCCAAGGGCGCTGTGGCCCACGTGGCCCAGGACCCCCGCTGGTGCTGGGGGGATGGTTGGCGGGACTGGCTGGGACTCCCTTCCTGGCTCCGCGTGTCCCTGCAGCTCCTAGGTGGCGGAAGGGCTGGGGGCTCTGCCTGCTGCTCCTGCCACAAGCCCCTGCTGCGCAGCTCCCATTGGCTGGGAACCACAGCCAATGGGAGCTGCGGGTGCAGGCAGCACACAAAGCTCCCTGGCCCCTCCTCCACCTAGGAGCTGCAGGGCCATGCCAGTGGGAGCTGGGAAACCCCCACCCTGAGGTAAGCGCCCCCCACATTCCCCAACCCTCTGCCTCAGCCCTGAGCCCTTCCTACAAACCCAAACTGCTGCTGCTGGCCCAGGGGCTTCCCGGCTCAGGCAGCCCCTGAGTCAGCACCAGCCGCTGCAGAAGTCACAGAGGTCACGGAATCAGTGACCTTCATGACAGGCTCACAGCCTTATTGATGATGCTTGTTAAAAAAACAATGTGTTAATTAATTTTATGACCGAACTCTTGGGGAAGAACTGTATGACCCCTGCTGTTTTACCTGCATTCTGCCATATATTTCATGTTATAGCAGTCTCGGATGATGACCCAGCACATGTTCTTTGTTTTAAGAACACTTTCACTGCAGATTTGACAAAACGCAAAGAAGGTACCAATGTGAGATTTCTAAAAATAGCTATAACACTTGACCCAAGGTTTAAGAATCTGAAGTGCCTTCCAAAACCTGAGAGGGACAGGGTGTAGAGCATGCTTTCTGAAGTCTTAAAAGAGTAACACTCCAATGAGGAAACTACAGAACTCGAACCACCAAAAAAGAAAATCAACCCTTTTGATGGTGGCATCTGACTCGGATAATGAAAATGAACATGCGTCGGTCCGCACGGCTTTGGATTGTTATTGAGCAGAAACCCTCATTAGCATGGATGCATGTCCTCTGGAATGGTGGCTGAAGCATGAAGGGACATATGAATCTTTAGCACATCTGGCAAATAAGTATCTTGTGATGCTGGCTACAACAGTGCCATGGGAACGCTTCTTCTCACTTTCAGGTGATATTGTAAACAACAAGAGGGCAGCATTATCTCCTGAAAACGTAAACGAACTTGTTTGTCTGAGTGATTGGCTGAACAAAAAGTAGGACTGAGTGGATTTGCAGACACTAAAATTTTACATTATTTTATTTTTGAATGCAGGGTTTTTTTGTATATAAAATTCTACATTTGTAAGTTCAACTTTCATGATAAAGAGATTGCACTTCAGTACTTGTATTAGGTGAATTGAAAAATACTATTTCTTTTATTTTTTTTTACAGTGCAAATACTTGTAATCAAAAAATAAATATAAAGTGGTATTCTATTATTAACAGTGTGATTAATCGCTTGGCAGCCCTATTTTTCAGAGATTCTGCAGTAGCTGTCACCTTCATGAGCCATCCCTCAAGAAAATGAACACCTGTTATGTATATATATTGCACAATATATTATGTATCTAGATTTCGTACAAAAGTTAAGTGTGAATTAAATAAAATAGCACAGATTCATAGCCACCACCAATAGAAGAAAATGGACAAGGGCTACCAGGTAACTGGTAAAAGTAGGAGGCTACAATGGTCTCATGTGAGCTGGCTGAAATATAAAGGCCTTATTTCAGCCTTGACTTATTCTACCAACAGGCTCAGGAGGGCATGGTAAGGAAGGGATTTCTACAGACTTGGTCCCTGAACCAAGGAAGCTGATCCATAGCTCAATTAAGATGCAACCTCCATAAGGATAAAAAGTTAACTCGGCTTTGTAGAAGAAACACATGGCTAACAGACTCTTGCCCTATATACCATACATGTATCTTGGGCAGAGACCATTATGCACAATTGGACATCTCTCAGCCACAGTTGCAAAAAAAAAAGGAATAGTTGAGTCAGAATCCAATCCACAAATATACAAGGGAATAAATACAAAACATTTGTCAGCGTCCAAGGTTTTTTAAGATGACAATCTTTTGCCTTACAAGTGGACTGTTAAAGGTAACTGGAATCGAAATCCTATACCTGTGGGGTAAATGTTCTTGTGTGTGCAACACAGATCACGAGAAATTTTAGCTAGCAGGGAAGAAAGGATAGGCTCTAGCGCTGCTTCTTTGAAGGGAAAATTGGTCAATTTGATAGTAACTGTTACTACTCACTTGTGGCTTGTGCGTGTAATACTGAAAATTTTGTCCATGTGTGTTACAATCACCATATTTTGAGATAGTCATACCTAAGGCTATGATTTTGTCACTGAAGTCATGGAATCCATGACTTCCAGAGACCTCTATGATTTCAGCCCATGGTGGCTAGGAGTTGCAGGGTCACCCTGCCACGGTGACCTTGCAGCTCTGTGCTGCTTCAGGCAGCGGAGGGACCCTGCAGCTCAGTACCATCTCAGGGGGCGGGGGGATCTCGCAGCTCCTGGCCATCTTGGGCAGTGGGTGCCCCTAGAGCTCTGAGCCCCCATAGGCAGTGGGGGCCACTGGAGCTCTGAGCCACAGCCCCCACAGTTGCCCAGCTGCCACGGGTGGTGTGGGGACTTCGCAACTCCACATTTTGTCATGGATATTTTTAGTAAAATCAGGGACAGGTCACAGGCTTCCATTAATTTTTCTTTATTGCCTATCCATTACTCTTACTAAAAATATCTGTGATCAAATATTAGCCTTTTTCATAACTGCTAAAGAAAGCATTTTAACCTATAGCCAATGTAACAAATCCCCTTTGCATTTGCATTGATGGGATACATAAACATACTGCAGGCCCTTATTATAGAAGACCAATGCTATCCAGTACAGTGAGCAGATGAAAATGTCAATCTTTCATCAGACTATTTAACCTGTGATGACACTGAAGTCTGCTGACATTACAGGGAATTATGAACACTTTTTGCATATTGTGTGCTAGCTTATTCCATGATTCCTTTGAGCAGTCCTGGGGAGTTGGAATCTGAATTACCCTGGAGAAACAGCATAGGAGGAAAAAAGGACAGATCACCTGCCTGAACTTGTCAGCTCCTTAGCTGAAAGTGAATAGTTCAGCATTTAATAGAGGCTCCAGGTGATTGAGCAATGTAGCCAGGTGGGATTTCAAGGGGTTGATGCCTTCTCATTTTTTTTTTGTAGAGTTGACTCTGATAACCCCAGGTGTGGCCAGGTTCTCTGATCAAAGGAAAAATGTGAATAACTTGAAATGTACGTAGGGAATAAGTACATTTCATCTGCAGTCACTCTTACAGGACATAATGCATCTCATAGCAAAAAACTGTCATATGCCCGCACACAAGTGAACAGCAGGAGTATGTGACGGACATTACATTCATTGTTATGTTAAGCCCTGAAGTATAAAAATCAACGGTCTTATTTGGAATACACAAAGCAGGGATGCATGTTTGTTGCCTGCTTATATTTGGTTTAGAGAAGGGAAAAAATCTTGAAGGGTGTGCCTGTCTTGGCAATCACCACAGAACCAGAAGTTAGAGATGAAAAAAAAGACTTATTAGGTCATCTTGTCTATCCTTTTGCCAGTGAAGGATTGTTTCCTACAGTATATTTAAGCACTTTGTCCAGTCTAGTTTTTCAAGTCTCAAGCAATAGATATTCCACCCTTTCCCTGAGAAGATTATTTTTCAATCTAGTAGAGCTCAGCATCAGGAAATTTTTCCTTATTATTCAGCTTAATTTTTTTCCTTTGTTCAGTTTCATTACATTACACCTAAAAATATTCCTCTGGTTGCCTAGATCAGAGGTTCTCAAACATGTGAGGTGAGGTGGTGGCCTTGGGAGGAACAGGGTGTAGGTGGAGGGGGGCAGTGGGGTGAGAAAACGGGGTGGGAGGAATTTGGGATGTGTAGGGCTGCGGCAGATAGAGAAAGAGGCAACTTTCCCCAGCTCCAGGGCTGTGGCTGCCGGGGAGAGATGGCCCTCCTTCCCAGCCTCAGCTCTGTGGCTGCTGTGACGGGGGAGAGAGGGCACATCCATCGAATTAGAAAGGTAAGACTACTGATATTAAAATATGAATTGTGTGCTTTTATTTGTAGAACAAAAAAAGTTTATTTATTGAGGTGGTTTTTTTATATCGCGCTTTTATCCAAAGCACTTTACAATAATTAGCTAACAGTACAAACAACAGTTGGAAAGATCATTAAGTGGTCCGCCAAGACCTGCAGCAATTTTCAAGTGGTCCACGGAAAAAAAAAAGTTTGAGAACCACCAGCCTAGATCAATTCCTCTGTCCCAGATGTTTACACCCTTCCAATACTTTCACCCTGTTCTCTCTTAGGGCATGGCTACACTTGCGAGTTAGAGCGCATTAAAGCAGCACTGGGCGCCCTAGCTCACTACCTGTCCACACTGGGAAGGCACGTACAGTGCTCTGACTCCATGACTAGAGCGCTCCTGGTACTCCACCTCGGGGAGAAGATTAACACTTGTTGCACCTTGGCTGAAATGCCCAGGTATCAGTATGAACGAGGTGTTGCATTACTGCGCTTTGATCAGCCTCCGGAAACGTCCCATAATCCCCTTAAGTCAAGTGGCCACTCTTGTCATTGTTTTGGAATCACTGCAGGAATGCGGATATGCCCTTTGAAAGCTCCATTTCTGACTCCCGGCATGCTTATCTGCTCCAAGACAAAGCAACCATTAGCATGGAATGCTGTGTGAGAGAGAGAGAGGCTGGGGGAAGGGGGTCTGCTGCTGTCTGAACTTACAAGACAGCATGCTGACATGCTCTCAGCCCCCCAAAAACCTACTCTCTTCTCCCCCCACATACACACAACACACTCCCTGTCACACTCCCCCTCCCCCTCCCCCCATTTGAAAAGCACATTGCAGTCACTTGCATGCTGGGATAGCTGCCCATAATGCACCGCTCCCAATGCTGTGGCAAGTGCCACAAATGTGGCCATGCCAGTGCGCTTGAAGCTGTCAGTGTGAACACACACTGCCGCGCTTTCCCTACTGCGCTCTGGTTTAACTCAAAACACCCTACATCTGCAAGGGTAGCCATACCCTTAGTCACGTTTTGTTCTTTTAATCCTTCTACTCATGTATCACAGTGTAAAATACCTAATGGGACTTCATCTCCAGCATCTTAATCAAAGAGGGTCTGGACTCTCTGATGCAGAAAGTAATGACTCTGAATGTGAAACAAAAGACACATTTGCTATAAATGAAAAATTAAGAGTGTGTATGGAATCCAGTGTCTGTGTATAGCCCTAAGGTTGTTTCAGTGTCTTTGAGCCCTTTATCAGATATTGTCATGAGAGATCTGGTTTTCTCATGGTGTTTCAGTTCCTGAGTAGTGGAAATGCTCTAAGACATGCTCTCAACATTACAGGTCCATAAATGGCTACCTTGTGCATTAAACAGGAAAACTAATACAAACAAAACCCACATCTTGTGAACACACAAATATTTGACTCCTCACTCACACTTTGATCAATCCACTATACTGTCTATTAAATCTGTACTTCTGATTCTGTTAATACTTCACAGTATTCTGGTTGCCTGACTGCCACCCCAGCAGTCATTAGCAAAAAACACCCAATGGGAAAACACCACAACTTCCCAATTTAAACGCTAACATTCCCCTGGTAAACAAACCAGCTTAGTCAGACCTACTATATATGATTTGCCTTAGCATACATGTTTGCCAGGATAATTCGTCAATAAAACTGGCTAGCAGATAACCCTGACAGTGCAAGCGTCACCAGCAGCGTGTGTGTTGAAGCTAAGTGTCAGCTACACAAGCGTTGTTATTTTTCCCATTTTTGATGATTGGTATCACAATAGCTTTCCCTCCAAGTTGTCTGGTAACTCTCTCTCCAAGGCTTGTCTTTTCAAGCGCTATAAGCTGTGATTTCACTAATTACAACTCAATGTATTTTAAGATAAAACCCAGATATATTCATTTCTTTGATGTCTTCCAAGCCTTTTTTGTGACCATGCTGTATTTCCAAGGTACATATTAGCTGTAGCTCACGAAAGCTTATGCACAAATAAATTGGTTAGTCTCTAAGGTGCCGCAAGTCCCCCTTTTCTTTTTATTAATTCCCAGTTACACATTACTTATCTTCCAAGTTAAAGCCAGACATACAAAAGCATTCAATAGGCTCAGTCATTTCTCTCAGATCATAAGCTTTGAAAAAAAGCTCTGGTGAATAAAAACTGAATTTGTAAACATTACTGGTAGTCTTACTCGATGCGAGAGCTGGTCGAAAATATTCTGAACGTTTTCCACCCAACAATGTTGATTTCACGGAAACCAGGCATGCTGGCCACCCAGCTTCCACACATGCCTGGCTTGAAATTCAGCAGCCAGGGAATGTTGGAGCCTGGGGGGCAGGGACTGGAATTACTCAAACAATCCCATTTTGGTTCTTCTGAAATGCAAGGATTTTTAAGTTTCACAGTAACAGCCGTGTTAGTCTGTATCCGCAAAAAGAAAAGGAGTACTTGTGACACCTTAGAGACTAACCAATTTATTTGAGCATAAGCTTTCGTGAGCTACAGCTCACTTCATCGGATGCATACTGTGGAATTTTTAAGATGTTCCTCCCATGGAAGGTTGCACATATCTGAATTTTTGTTCTGATTAGGAATTAATGTTTTTATCTTATTTGAGAAACGTGAAGTTTTTCACAGGATGGAAATTCCAGTATCTGCACAACCTGCACCAGAACTTGAATTGTAAACATTCAGCTCAGAAGAAATGTGTCTATTGTTTCATCACCGAGCATGCATATTAAACTCATTTGTTTTAACAGGGAGAATGGTCGTCAATCTTAACTCAAACAACATGAGCATGAGTCCTTAAGTCCCAACTTTGTTTTACAATCTTCTCATTTTCCTATTGATGTTTCTGTAGCCAAACAAAGGTATTGTTACATTTATGAGATTGATGTGAATACTTAAACCCGTGGTTAAAAAACTGTGTTTACTATCATGTGTTTTAATTGGTTATGTTGAATGGCTGACTGACACTGAGTTTATCAGATGGGTGTTTGATTTTTACAAACAATGGAGTGTGCCTACTTGCACCCAATCGGATATAAAAGATTTCAGAGATTTACTGATTGTTGTTCTTGCAAGCATCATTTTCACTTTTTGCAGTGGATGCATTGCTTTTTGCTTTCAATATTTTTATGCACAATTGAAAACTCAAATAAAAATCTACTCGAGAAGTTAAGTTAAAAGGAAACACTCAGAATTTAAATTTGCATGGTGTCTGGATTCATTTTTTTCTTACCAGAGCACTCAATGTGCCCAACCCTACAATGTCAAGTAGGCAATTTAAGGCACCACTGAACAGTGATATAGGTGCAATTGTTTAACAGGATGTGGGTTTAACATGTTTGAAACATTTACCTGTGCTACTTCTTCAAAGTCTTCATGGCGTTTCTGCAAAGCTCTGGCCCGATGCAGGGACTTTCCTACCCCAGTATGTTTGCTAAGGAAAGCTTCTCCATGGTTCTCAATCCAGTCCAATACCTGCAACAAAAAGACAACCATATAAAATATAGCTTCAATGCATGCCTCTCTGTTTTGCTTCCAGAGCCTGCTTCCTGCAGTGGGAGAAATAAAAAGCAATAAAACCAAGCTATCAAAGAAATTGAGGAGCAGTTAGTTAGGCAACAATCTACGAAGAACTGTATTGATAGTTCTGACGTCAGTTTTCCCTTTACAAAATTTTAATAAAGCTTACATTGAAAGCTATGTTTACAGTTTCTAAACCGGTAGCCATCTAAATCGAGCAAGATTATACAGTACATGTTGACAGAGTTCCAACAAGGCCCAGCGGACTCCACAGCAAGGACAACCTAAGTTCCACAGCAGGGTCCATGGATTCTGAGCACTACGATTTGACATGCTGTAAATTCTGTAGCAATTTAGTGTAAAGTCCGGTTTTTAATTAATTGAACACACAGCACAGTATGTATTTTATCTTCGCTGATGTAGAACTGATTTACATACTCTCTACATTTGTTTGTATTTATTTTTATAACTTCAGTGCACCACAAAAGTAATGAGGAGAGTTAGAGGTTTTGGCAGCTGGATATAGGGTGACCAGGCAGCAAGTGTGAAAAATCGGGACAGGGGGTAGGGGGTAATAGGACCCTATATAAGAAAAAGACCCAAAAATCAGGACTGTCCCTATAAAATTGGGACATCTGGCCACCCTAGCTGGAGAGGAGAGAGTTGGAACTTTTGGCACTGAGGGAAATGTTGGGTCTGTTACAGATAAGCATATTAGATTGATGTTTCCACTACTGTAGAGTAGTGAAAACATTTATGTTGGCATTTAAACAGTCATTAGGCACTGAGTTAATTTTCTGTAGATAAGTGAGGGAAGTTCATATTTTTGCAGAGCAATTGTTTCAGGTTCTTTGGAGACTGGCGGTATATCTACACTGCAATAAGACACCTGTGCCAGCTGACTTGGGCTTGTGGGTCTCCGCTGCGGGGTTGTTTAACTGTGGTGCAGATGTTTGGCCTTGTGCTGCAGCCCGAGCTTTGGGATGCTCCTCCCTTGCAGGTTTCTAGAGCCCGGGCTCCAGCCTGAGCCTAAATATCTACATTGCAATTAAACAACCCCGCAGCCAGAGGCCCGCGAGCCCAAGTCAGCTGACAGGAGCCAGACGCGGATGTTTAATTGCAGCGTAGAGATACCCTGAGACAACTGCAACGGTTTACCTCAATGCAAATGGAGTAACCTTCACAACCATGAGAGTTTTTTGGTGTTGTTTTTTAAATGAAAGCTTTGGGCTTGTCTACACTTACATGTTGCAGCGCTCTAACTTACTGGCTCAGGGGTGTGAAAAATCCCCCTCCCCCCAAGTGCAGCAAGTCTGAGAGCTTTAAAGCACTAGTGTGGACAGGCTCTGAGCTAATCCCCTCGTGGAGGTGGATCCCCAGGAGCGCTGGGAGAGCTCGCGACAACACTCGCACTTCAAAGCGCTGCGGCGGGAGCGCTCCCGCGGCAGCACTTTGGAAGCTTCCAGTGTAGCCATGCCCGTAAGACTCTGGGAGCATAATTCTGCAGTTTTTTGAGTCACTGAACACAAGGCCTTGAATAATTTGACATTTTTTCTGTAATAAACCAATAATGGACTTCACATGATCAAAAAGAACATTTTAATGGATAGCACATTTAAGTTCTACTTCTCAAGAGAGTTCCTAGCCTCCTAGAGTGCAGTAAGACCAATGGAAGGGTCAGCAATCAAGAAGCCAATCCTAGGATCCTTGC
The DNA here is from genome assembly GCF_965140235.1 of Caretta caretta. Taxonomy (NCBI): domain Eukaryota; kingdom Metazoa; phylum Chordata; order Testudines; family Cheloniidae; genus Caretta; species Caretta caretta. The sequence goes on from NC_134207.1 coordinate 137,464,486, forward strand.
ATATTTTCACTGAAAGCTATTAATGTTATAAGTTATGTCTGTGTCACAAGTTTTAATTAAAAAAAATTAGGCTCTCAAAGACAAAAATGATCAATTATGCTATTAATAAGCTAGATCTTTAAACCACACACGACAGTGCCTGCGCCAAGAACTTTGTACAACTGAACTCCATACTGCACAACAGCTTCTACATGTAACAGTATTCTCTACAGTGTTACACACATCCTCTTCATGGTGGTAGAAAAGGGACATCTTTCAGTTGCCTTTTAAACGCACGAAACTTAAGTTTATTACTTTAAATCTTTCAATGAAAATTTAAACATTAGAAAGACTTTATATAGTATTTAATTCCATATAAGCCAAATCATTCCACAAGTCCAAGACTGCTACACAGAACAAGGAGAAACTTCACAGGAGTGATACAATACACATCTTCCAGAATTCAACTTAACCAGGAGGAATCTTATATATATCTCCTATATAATCTCCTATACAATACTACGTAACACAGCCTTCGTCGTAAGTTTTATTTAAGGGCTTCCTTAGAAGTGCACACCCACAGGTCCCCCCGAGATACACTTTCAGGTAGTTTTTTTTCTTTATACCGCATTTAAAAGTTATATTTAGTTTTTAAAAGGTGCAGTTATTAACTGGAAAGAGTGACAACGCTGGTACAGCGGTCTATACATACATTTAAGAGCTGTATGAATCTACATTTGTGACTTCACTTTACATACTCTTACCGCAATACAAAGTAGGTAATTTGTTCATGTGCATTTGTCTTTCCTTTATGTGAAGTTTAAAGCCATAATATTTTATGAAGGTAACAAATTCTGAAATGTTATCCATTTTCTTTATTATAGTAATGATATAAACTAACATTAGAGCTAGGGGATGGGCCGTCTACTTTTAGCTCACCATTTACACAATTGTGATAGTTTACTATCCTTCCAGATAGCTGCCTTCTTTTCAAGTTTTATATAAACTTATGAATTAACCTGAACCCTAAGTAGGGAGCTATCTGGAAAAATAATAAATTACCACAACTGTACTGCTTCTTAAGGCACACCATCAGCTTAATTAGTGAACATCTGTGTTACTGCAGCACCTAGGAGCTAGGGCATTGGTCACAAAGCAAATAACGGGCAGAGCAGGAAACAGACTGCAGAAGCATCCAGAATCCCTGCTCTAGCCACTACTCAACTTTCATTCCATGCATTCGCTTCCAGAAAAGCCCGGTGCTATTCACAACTGTGTGACTATAGCTTGAAATAGAATACAAGTCAGATGCAATTAAAAAGAATTCACCACAATGATTTGTTAAGGCACCTCTAACTTTAAGTTCGATGTGATGGGGTGTTCACCCCTTGCCAGCCCTGAAGGGGCCACAGTGTCTCAGAAAGGGCCAATTAACCTTCACAGTTGCATCTGCAGGGAGGCCTGGCATTTACAAACACTAATTACAGATGAGGCCCAGCTGGGATAGGTTTATAAAAAGAGGAAGTTTGCTAATAGCAAATGGGGCTGCAGTCACTCTCTGGGCCTAGTGAGGCGAGAAGGAGGAAACCCAGGGCGGAACAGAAGCCCTGGGATCCTAATCCTGAGGGAAGGGGTTTACCCAAAACGGGAGAGGAGAAGAAAGCCAGCAGGGGATAGAATAGGAAGAAGCCCCGGAAAACATCAGCCAGGGTAGAGACGGTGTTGACCTTGACTGCTGATTACAGGATCCCTGGGCTGAAAATGGGAGTAGCAGGCGAGCCCGTGTTCCCCTACCAGCCACTGGGAAGTGGCTCAGGGACCGGTGAAGACACCATCTGGACAACTGGACTGTCAAGACATCAATACCCTGGAAGGGGAAAACTACACAGTGAGCCAGCTGGAGGGCTGAGTCATGGAGAGAACAGATGAGGCCAGACAAGAGCTGATCCCCAGACCCACCGCCAGTGGTGAGTGAACCCTTTTACAGTCTGCTTACCTGTATGATCACAATTTAAGTAGTTAACATTTACTCCAGTGAAAGTCTACACTAAGTTATTTTGAGATATTTTGTCTAATTTCTTAAATCTACCTGCTAGAATTCTATACATTATCTCACCTTGTTTACATAATCTGTCAACTTTACTGACTAAATTAAGTTTTTCACGGCTCTTAACTCTTCTTGGCATCTCACAGCCACTACAGTTATGAGGTGGAGGGCCGGGATTCTTTTCTGGCTTGTGCATGACCAGCAAATTTTCTTGCTAAAGTTCCAATCCTGTAACTGTATACTCATGGATAATTTAATGCATGCATATAATTCCAAACTACATTTTTAAATTTAAATGGATTTTTATTTGATGGTGGTGCATACCTCAGATGGAGCCCTTTCTGACTTTGAGATCTGAGTTGGCAAGACTGGCAGTTAGAAAAAAATCTGCTCAAGTTTGTCAACTGATTTCCAGATCACATTTTCTTGACACACACAGTATGCAATCGCATGATGCCACATTCACAGCCACTTAAGATTAGAAACGCTTCAAAAAATCACTCTGGGACATGTGTCTGGGGTCCAACACTAAAGAGACAATAGAGAAAAACAATATTGCTGTTAAATAATTTTTCCTAAAAAATTTATACATCAAATTTACCAGTTTTATAGTTTATTCTTGGATTGTCTTTAATTTTGTTCTTTGAAAGCGAAAGGGTAACTGGAGATGGTGCAGAAAAAAGTGTAATTAAGAAACATGGTCATGCCTAGTATGCATTCACAATGATTACATTTTCTCCATAACTATTTAATAAAATCCATTTATAAAATTTGTACTTAAAGGTGATTGAAACAAAAGACTGATTTTCTCTCTGGCCTTGAAACACATCTATTAAAAACACAGACACTGAAAGCAGTAGAATTTCTCTTTCAGTTTAGTTTAACAAATAAAGAGAACAGTTTTAAACCTTACTGTAAAGCTAGGCTTGGCAGAATTGGGGGCGGGGGTTGTTAGTTGGGTTTTTTTTTAAATAATTTTGACAGATATCAGTATTTTAAAGCTTTTTTATTTTTATCCATATAAATGTTCACAGTTGTGGGAAATCAGGGGGCCAGGTCAGACAATAATTATTTAATGACAGTAGACACAGATTCGAAAAGTTAACGCTTTATAACTGTTAAAACAGTCACCATATACATGTCAAAATATAAAAAATAAATATCCTTAAATCAAACCCTCAAAGTTCTCAAGCAGCATTTTTGTTACTTTGCCTATCTGTAAATTTCATTTATTGTTAATGGAAATTTTTCTTCATTTGTTAGTGTGTGTATGGTGAAATCAAGGTTTATTGACATTACTGATAAAAATCTAACCCTTTCAATCCTAACTACAGTTAATATCCCGTAATACCCTCTTGGAAACAAAACCACAAACCAAACTTTGAATTTATAATAGCTCATACTTTCTAATTATTTCAAGATTTGTATCTTTAGCAACAATAACAGAACAGTCCCTACTTGAGAAATCTCAATGACAATTTCAAGACCATGCACCTTCAGAAAAATGATGCATTAAGTGGAAAGCAGTTGGGCTGTTGCCTGTCTTGTGCAGAAGTTCATATTTTGATCTATATTAAGACTGATAGGCATTTAGAACGATGAATATCCATACAACATTCATCTCTAAGAACTTCATCACACGCCCACAATTTTTACTTGACTTTACCAACTTCTAAAGCAGCCATATGTCTTACCAGGTCCACTGAGAGCCCAGAAGGCAGATACAAGCTTTGAACCTACAATCAGGCAAAACTCATCAACTCCAATAGTATCTATTCTGGGCACTAGTTTGTAACTGAAAGCCAGTTTCAAAACCACACATAATTGTAAGTAAAAGGTCCAACATACCACAATTGTACTACTGTAATTAAAAGCAGTAATGAAAGCAAGATTTTGTTCAGTTCCATGCATTCTGTACAGATGCACTCACTTCATTAGCACATTCCAGTGCATTTCCCTTATTTCCAAAGAGCTCCAATTTAATTTAAATCTGTCCAAAATAACATTTTCAAGAATTCCATGTACTGTAGTGGCTTACTTGACATCCCTGTACTACTTGTGCTGGTCAGATGAAGTTACACAGCCTTCAAACAGGGAAGTTCAGTTGCATGCCCTCCTCCCCAGAAGACGATAGAAGGAAATGAAAATCTCTGATATTAGCCAGGCTTGTTGCATAAACACATGGCTGCACAAAATGAGGAAGACACTGAAGATTCTGTCATATGTAGGGAGAATGAAGCCCAGAGACTGGGACTGAAAGACTTTTCAATGGTCTACCTACAGTTGGTGCGCATCTCTGTATGCAATAATTTTAAAAAATCAAGACCGATGCTTAAGTGGACAGAAACACCTCGGTCAGCAGGAATAAGGAGGAAAATCATGTGTCAATGAGTACCTACTGGTGATGCATTTTCAGAGTTCCTGGCTAGTTTCAAGGAGGCCATTCTCCTAACATTTCAGATGTGAAACTAAGGTGAACTAAGAATGCAGAAGGGTTATGATTATAAAGACAAATTCTGCTCTCAATTGCATTAGACTTCCAGAGTTAATTCAGATTTACATAGATTTTACTGACAACAGAATCTGGCCAACAGAGGAGTAAGTGGAAAGCACTGAATATAGGACTGAGGCAGACTCTGCACTCCACACAGTGATCGTGATGCCCTGACTTTCCAAATGGTGCAGGTGGGGTGATTCCCTCGGGGGAAAAAGTAAATGGTCTATGAATAAAGCCACAAAAACTGAGCAACACTACTTTCCCCAAAGTGAACCTAGCACTACTTCACATCTTTTTACTAGGGCTGTAGATTAATCGCAGTTAACTCATGCAATTAACTCAAAAAAATTAATCGCGATTAATCGGTTTTAATCACACTGTTAAACAATAGAATTAACTGAAATTTATAAAATATTGTGGCTGTTTGCCTACATTTTCATATATATTATATTCTATGTTGTAACTGAAACCAGTGTATATTTATTATATTTGCACTGTAAAAATGATAAAACAAAAGAAATAGTATTTTTCAATTCACCTCATACAAGTTCTGTAGTATAACCTGTCATGAAAATGCAACTTACAAATGTAGATTTTTTTTGGTTACATGACTGCACTCAAAAACAAAACAATGTAAAACTTCAGAGCCTACAAGTCCACTCAGTCCTACTTCTTTTTCAGTCAATCACTCAGAGACAAACAAGTCTGCTTACATTTACAGGAGATAATGCTGCCCTCTTCTTACTTACAGTGCCACCAGAAAGTGAGAATAGGCATTGTAAGGTATTTACATGCCAGATATGCTAAACAGAAGTCTTTAAAGAGCAACACTCTGATGCAGAAACTACAGAACCCAAAACATCAAAAAAGAAAACAACCTTCCGCTGGTGGCATCTGACTCAGATAATGAAAATGAACATGCATCAGTCCATACTACTTTGGATTGTTATCGAGCAGAACCTGTCATCGGCATGGACCCATGTCCCCTGGAATGGTGGTTGAAACATGAAGGGACGTCAAGAATTATAACATTCAAAAACCAGTCGGAAAACATTTCAATCTCTCTGGTCACTCGATTACAGACCTAAAAGTCGCAATTCTGAACAAAAAAACTTCAAAAACAGACTCCAATGAGAGACTGCTGAATTGGAATTAATTTGCAAACTGGACACCATTAAATTAGTCTTGAATAAAGACTGGGAGTGGATGTGTCATTACACAAAGTAAAATTATTTTCCCATGTTTACCCCCCCCCCCCCCGGTTCCTCACACGTTCTTGTCAACTGCTGGAAATGGCCCACCCTGATTATCACGACAAAAGGTTTTTTTTCTCTCTCCTGCTGGTAATAGCTCACCTTACCTGATCACTCTTGTTACACTGTGTATGGTAACACCCACTGTTCCATGTTCTCTGTGTATATAAAATCTCCCCACTGTATTTTTCACTGCATGCATCCGATGAAGTGAGCTGTAACTCACGAAAACTTATGCTCAAAGAAATTGGTTAGTCTCTAAGGTGCCACAAGTACTCCTTTTCTTTCGGGCATTTGACATGTAAATATCTTGTGACACTGGCTACAACAGTGCCTTGTGAATGCCTGTTCTCACTTTCAGGTGACACTGTAAATAAGAAGTGGGCAGCATTATCTCCTGCAAATGTAAACAAACTTACTTGTCTGAGCAATTGGCTGACCAAGAAGTAGGACTGAGTGGACTTGCAGCCTCTAAAAATTTGGATTGTTTTATTTTTGAATGCAGTTTTTTTTGTACATAATGCTACATTTGTAAGTTCAACTTCCATGATAAAGTGATTGCACTACAGTACTTGTATTAGGTGAATTAAAAAATACTATTTCTTTTGGGGGTTTTTTTTACAGTAAAAATACTTGTAATCAAAAATAAATATGAAGTGAGCACTGTACACTTCGTATTCTGTGTTGTAACTGAAATAAATATATTTGAAAATGTAGAAAACATCCAAAAATATTTAAATAAATGCTAGTCAAGTTTTTTAATCACTCAATTAATCACAATTAATTTTTTTAATCGCTTGACAGCCCTACTTTGTACTCATCTTTCCAACTTTAGTTCCTATATTAATCTCCTCAGTTGCAGTGCAGTATCTGGTATAGCTTCCCAGAGAGTCACATGGTTCCACAGCTAATCTTGGAAAATATTTCAGTAAGGATTCAGTTCAGGAAGGTGACTGCTTGTAGAAGTATAATCACTTTTAAATGTGAGTAATCCTGCCAACAACAGTTCTGCCTATCCCCTTCTAGAGCTGTCAGTGGGGCCTTCTGCGCAACAGTGTACCATTTGAGCCAAAGGAGCCGCTTCATTAGCGGCCTTTTAACTTTTTATGTTGATTAGCCACAATCCTACCCTGAGCAGAGTTTTGGCTCCAGGAAGGAAGATCCAGAGACTCCATGAAGTCCACTAAGGACTAGACTGCTGTGACTGAAAGTACATGGAAGGCACTCCAATATTATGGTGAGGGGGAACAGTATAAGACCTTCAGAGAGAGAAGGACAGAGACCCATATTGCAATACCATGTGTTACACAAACACTATCCAAAGTTGTGCTTAACAGTAGTAGTCTCAAAGATCTCAAAGGGCCTACTCTTAGAGGTCCTTTTGATGGTGATATGCTGAAAACTGTGTTAAAATGATAAGATATCAGTTTAAATTTTCAGGGGTTTTCCAAATCATCCTTGCAGCTAGGGGGGTTGGTAGGGAATGTGCGATCTGGGTCTTTAGCAGTGAGTGTGCAAAGAATTAGTTTAGAGCAAAGTGGGGTAAGTTATGCCTTGCTACCTTAAGGAGAAGCCTGTTTTCTCTGTTTTTGGTTCTTGTGTAGTAGGGTTTGGGATTCTGAGAAGTAAATGTTATGTTGCAACCTTCCAGAAAGAGGTTTTTTTTGTTTTGTTTTGTTTTTTTTTAATAGTTTTACTGAACTTCTCTGTCCATGAACATAACACCACCAACGTCCTGGGAGTTCTGTTTAATGAGATTGCACTGCATGACTTAAATGCTTACTTTTTTCCCCACAATCATTGATTTCAAATGAGATTGATGACTGTGTAAAAATAGTAATTTAGAAACGTGTTACTGCAATTTTAGATCAAAATTTGTAATTAACTGCATTACAAAACTTTTTTTAAAAAATGCTACTACTGGTAAAGGCTTTTATTTGAATTTTATATAACTGTTGTAGGCAATAAACCAAATATTGAAAGTTATGGCCCAAATCCTGCAAACAGGTACACAAGTTTAAACATATGCATAGTTCTATTGACATCAATGGACTTCTTACCTAAACTTTAATCGTGCTTAAGTGTTTGCAGTAACTGGAGCAAAACATTATTAAATTTAATATTATTTATTAAAAACGTTGTGGTATACATTCTTTGTCACTTCACAACAAAATCAATTCTGTTTTACCTATTAAAAGTTTAGACTTTCAAAATATTAACCAACTTATTGTGTACTTAATACACATATATTTTTTTTTCCAAAATAGGAACCTGAAGTTTAGCTCTGAAGCCAAGAGTTAAACATGGAAGATGGGATTTTTCTTAAGCACCTAGATATCCTATTATTGTAGCATTGACTGAGAAGCACAAGTCCCATAACTTGAAGCTGAAAGGCTTGATGTGTGATTACAGCCTGGTCAAAGCATTTCTGCTTTCTTGTGGAAACTCAATACATCAGAAAGCAGTGCAATGGCTATTTGCTTATCAATTTTCTATTTATGTTACTCCCACACTAAGGAAGTTATTGAGGTCCTGGATTTGTCTTTATCAACACTGACAACACTTCAAATGTGCATTTCCTTGGTAGAAAATAACTATGTAAAACCTAATATTTTACTAGCAATTAGGAAACCATGCATCCACTTTAGCAAGTTAAGACACTAATATGCAGAGGTGTCTAAGTGACTAGCTACATGTAAATAAAAAATGTGATTTAAATTGAAAAAACATGTTATTTATGCCTGTACTCTGTTCGTTTTTACAGTACATCAACCACCACCTGAAAAGAGCAAGATAAAAGCTTCCAAAAGGGAGTCTGAGAAAATGATCAGAAGTGTTTATCAGTGCATTATAAACACAACTCCATGGGAGAATGCTTGATTTATAATTTCCCTATTTACTTCAAAATTTCAAGTTCAGCAGCAAGTTTTAAAAATCCAAGGCCCCTGAGGAAATTGCTATTTTAAAAATGCTCTTGGGTTACAAAAGTTTCCAATACTTTTCTAGGATCTGCAGACATCTCTTTACACATAAAAACAGAGACAGTAATAACGCCCTTCCCATATTTTTTTAATTGCATTTATTGTGTTGACATTCATATTACAGGTACAATATTTTTCTAAGCCTGTAAATAAACATGCATGTTATTTATTGAACACTCACTTGCTGGTACTTCTAACAACAACACTAACCACTGTCCTGTTATCTTTTTTCCACACATTTTATGCTTCAATACCAAGAGACCAAGTTAGTCCAGTACTTATAGCTTTCATTAAGAAAATGCTGTTAAGCATATTTCCATTTCTCTGATTTATGTATGAGAGTTTTCCCTATCATTCTATTTTCTCCACTATTTTATGAGACATTCCTATATCATTCATAAAAATCCATCCCTTCAGCCTTATCTGCACCACTGATCTATTTTTTATTTCCATACTGAACATTCAGTGCACCTTATGGTATTTAAGATATGTGTTCAATATTTTCATGTTGAGATGGTATGCATTCCTTTCCCATTTGTTGCTCTCATCCTTAAGGAATCTGGAGCTTTGATAAATAAATATAAACCGTTAAATTTAAAAAAGTTAATAATATCCAAATGAGATTAAATAAGTGTGTGTGAGTGAGAGTGAGAGTGAGATTCACAAAATCTTAGGTCTGCTGATCCATACAAGCCCATTGATTGAGAGGGCAAGACACACTGTTTGTCCAAGGAACCACAAAGCACACAGCAAGGTGCATGAGTATGAGAATTAAAACTTCAAATTTCTCTTACACTTCAGACAAATGAATGTTATCAGACTGAGTGCTCTCTTCTTAATTTGGACTGCAGTGACATTTGTTACAGGCTGTGCAGAAATCTTGGTTAAAAAGCAGTTCATTCAGCTAACAAGCTACTATTTTCTCTTATTTCCCCTTCTTAGCAGGGCCTGGGCTACTTTAAGATAGCAATATGCATCACATCTCTAATCAAAATAAAGGTCGGTTACTGTGAAAAATAAGCAAAGCTTCACAATTGGGCTGTGATCTGCTTTTCAATCACAGAACCATTCGGGTCATAAAGGCAGACCACTAGTTCACTTAGCCCTTCCAATCTAACTGTAACAGGATTAATTTGATTATCAAAATCACCTCTGGGAGATAGTATTTATTATTACCAATTATTAAAAAGTAGGCTATGCAATAATGATAGCCTTGCCTTGAAATATAATTGGTTACTGCTGCTAGGTTGCTGAAACCCTGCTATGTGACGGAATGCACAGGCCATTTGTCTTTTCTAGACTGAACATGCCCATTTCAACCCATTTTTCCGTTTCATTTTCCAGACCTTTCATTGTTTTGTTGTGTTGCTGTGATCCCCCAATTTTTTCTCCCTCACCTCCCCCGAATTATTTTGTCATATTTGCTACAAATAACACAGAAAAAATGTTAAATTTACCGAATACCTTCACATTTAAATAAGTCTAGAGTTTTCAAATAAACTAAGCCTACCAATTGCTGTGAAACCCTTTCCCATAGCAATTAGAAAAGGCAGGGGGAACCTGCATGTCCCACAATAGTGACATAATTAAGTTGTGACACAATGAAGGTAATCATCATTTCAGGTCTGACTTTCTGTATCCAATACACAACTAAGAGTGGCATTCCCTTTTAAAAAAAGATTCATTGAGCAGTCGTCCCTGTAGGGGTCAGAGAAAGCAGGAAGAGCAACCACACGCAGCATACGCACAGGTCAAAACGCTACCCAAAGTAAATACATATTTAAGAGGAAATACAAGAAAAACTCGAATTTCTTTCTGGCATATAGACTATTAACATCAATTTTCAAGCCAAAGTATTATTAAGTATTTTATTGACCAAACTTCAGTAAATGTGTCCAGCAACAAGAATTTACCCTCTCTGACATAACACATTTTTGCCAGGTATTTTGTCCACCACCACCTTCAATTTCACGGTCTTTTTCTTTCAACACAGCTGAAAAACTGTAATTCACCCAGAACTGATGCCTGCTGCATTTTATTACATTGAAGCCTTCTTTGTCAAAGCCAGATCTGTTGCTTGCCTTCCCTAGAAACAGTACTTGCCTTTAAACTATATTATTTGAGCTAAAAAGTCCAGATCTAATCTCTTGCACCTCCAGATGCCAGAGATCTCTGTTCAGGGCAGTAACAGACAACATGTTCAAAGTGAGGCTCGGCACACAACTCTTCCTGTGTCGATCCACTTATCCAAAGTCACTACTTGGATAATGTCTGCTAGGCCTATCTTCTCTCAGCTGACTGGCAACTCAGTTCTGTTGTTCTGCCCAGCAACTTTTTCTTCTGACCCAATGTCGTCAAGTTACCATGTTTACTCCTGGGGGAATTCGGCACCACTGTGCAATGCAGACTTTTGCAGAAATTAATGTTGGGTGTGTAGAATTTCCTTTTCCCCCCACAGAAATGGTCAGATCATTTCCTTTACTATATTCTTCTACCTATTGCAAAAACCCAAACAAAACAAAAACAAAAACACAAAAAACACTTTCCACCGTTATAAAGCACCAATTTTAATTGTGTTGCTGCCTCAGCTGAATTTTGCACTCATTGCCAAACCCGTCCAAGGTGCATACTTCGTTTTACTCCCAACAGCTCTTATCCAGTATTTTGTGAAAGGCAGATGTATGTGAGAATTTCATTTACAAGTCATTTTTTTAATCATTTTTAATCTTAATCGACATGCAGATCAGTACCCATAATACAGTGGAATGTGTGGCCAAATCGCCAAGCTAACCCCATAATCACAAGCTATTGATTTATGAACAGATTTATGTTATATCAACTAAAATCCAATTTCAGTAAAACTTAATCATCTATATCTTTTATAAAAGAAACTATAAGCATAAACATGGCCTAATTTCTTTGTCAATTTGGCCCAAAGATGAGTAATGAGTCTCTTTGCTGTGCAATATTTTCTGTATAGTTCTTTTCAGAAACAAGAGAGTCTGCTTCAGCCACACTTCTGTGAATTTTTTTATTTCATTCTGAATCCAGTATCAATTAAATTTTTCTGATATAGATTTGGCTTCACATTGCCATTTGCTCTAAAACTGTGCCACCACAAACAAATAACCCACCCTGTGTGTTCTGAACTGTGTGGTATTGAAGTGTACTACTCATAAATTGTCAGAAGAAATGTCTTCACATTAAATGAGAATTATGCATTGTTCTAAAGATTGACAACGATTGGCAGTTGCTGCAGAGTAATACTCAATGACCCTTCCCCCCCCACACACAGTACCCAAAGACAAAAAAGCCAGTTGTGGTACTCCTACTACAGAACTTCCTTCCAGCCTTGAAGCAACCAACCTTGCTTAAGAACACAATGCCTATTCCCTGTGCTGTGCAGCCACCCTGCAGTGCCAACACTGGCTATCTGGGTAAGATGAAATCCACCACTTGCCTGATTCCGTAAGGATGCCTGACAAAGCAGCAACTTGATCTTGGAGCATCTGTACTGCCAGAGCTCGCCTAAATCTATCTTGCATAAACTCAAGAACTGTGGTAATGATGCAGATGTAGGGATGAGACTGGATACGAATGGGAGAGCCTCAGCCAGGCCATTGGATGGCCTGTATTAGCAGATTTGTTTATGGAAGCTAAAACTGTGGATATTACCTTTCTGAATAACCTTTTCGGCTTAAGAGGCTCTGTTCAAGAACCAGGTAGCTAAGCTAGACTGTCTGGATTCTAAATGCATGAGTGGCCCTATGTAATATCATATACCTTCTAGATGGAAAGCAGATAGGAAATCTTTGCATCACGTCAAGGAGACCAGAAAACAAAGGTGTTGTTGGCCAGAATGGGGATATCGGAATTACCAGTGCTGCTTGTCTTCTGAATCCCTTTTGGCCATCTTTGTTACAAGGCATCTGCTGCCTTGGCTTTGTGATCCCATCAGCAAAAGAAGAACCTGAAACCTTGTGATAAAGGTCGTAGGCAAACCCATCGACTGTTGGGAAACCAAAATCCTTTACCAGGAGACTGAACATCTGTGGATGCAGTTACTATTCTGGATGATCCAACTTTGCCTGCTGAGCCAGTTGGCCATAACATTCTATTTTGCCTTTGATGTGAAGGGAATGAGTAGACTGTAAATTGTTCCCTGCCCAAGTTGATGACAAGGTAAATTTCTTTTTGCAGGACTGTAGACCTTGCTCCCCTTTGTCTGTAGACAAATGACATGGTTGAGGTGTTGTCTATCATGATCTGCACAAGGGAAGTCCCAGTATGGGAGCAAAGCTGTGAGACCACGTTGCATTGCCCTGGATTCTTGTCAGTTTATGTTGTGCGTGTTCTCTTGTTTCAGATCCTTTGGAGAGTCCTTGATTCCATGTAAGCACACCATCCCTCTAGGCTGGCATATGTAGTGATAACTGTCTTGACTGGTTCTCCTATTGGAAAACCCGAATTCAATCTGCTTGGACATGTCCACCATCTGAGTGACCTGAGAATCCTCCTGGGGAGGAAACCCTTTTCTGAGGAGTAGAGGAGAGATACTTGGAAGAAGAAGAAGAGGACGCTCCAGTGGCCTCATGTGAGCAATAGCCCACTGAGAATATCCACATGGGAGACCACTGATCCCAGAAGAGAAAGGAGTGTGGCAAGGGGTAGTCCCCATTGAAAGGTTGACTATTTTGAAAAGATTTCTCAGCTTCTCTGGACTTTCATGCAATAAGGCAGTGGCTCTCAACCTTTCCAGACTACTGTACCCCTGTCAGGAGTTTGATTTTTCCTGTGTCTCCCCCTCACCCACCCCCCAAGCTTCACCTCACTTAAAGACTTCTTCCTTACAAAATCAGGCATACAAAATATAAAAGTGTCACAGCACTCTATTACTGAAAAATTGCTTACTTTCCCATTTTTACTATATAATTCTAAAATAAATCAGATGGAATATAAATACACTGAAATGTAAGTACATAGTATATAGAGCAGTATAAACAAGTCATTGTATGAAATTTTAGTTTGTTCTGACTTTGATAGTACTTTTTGTGTAGCCTGTTAAAACTAGGCAAATATCTAGATGAGTGATGAACTTTGTAGAAGATGGGGGACACATGGAGACTGAGTTAAGAGACTCAAATCATAAAACCATTGCTTCGCAGCAACCCTATTGCTTGGGTATTGCCATCTAGGACTGACTCAGGACAGAGATCACCCAGGAGAGGGTAGACAGAGCAGCTCTCAGATAGCACTACGTCAGTGGTTTTCAAACTTTTGTACTGGTGACCTCTTTCACATAGCAAGCCTCTGAGTGTGACTCCCCTAATAAATTAAAAATACTTTTAAATATATTTAACACCATTATAAATGCTGGAGGCAAAGCAGGGTTTGGGGTGGAGGCTGACCGCTCGTGACCCCCTGAGGGGTCCCAGCCCCCCCAGTTCGAGAACCCCTGCACTACATGCACTTTTTATAAGCTTTTGCAGTGCTGATCCTAAACCAAAGGCCACGGACGGATATTTGTAGTGTTGTGTACTTAAGAGTTAACAGTCTGTTGAATCAGGATAGAGAGACAGGCCTCCTTCGCAGCTATTGATATCGCACAGTCCCCTTCATTGATGGCAGCTAATGTGCATTTTAACATCTTTATTCTGAATTGTGATTCTTCATGGATCTGTTGAGATACCAGAGATTGAGAACAGCTGAGAAGCCTCATGACTTGTTGGGCGGGGGGGGGGAGGAATAATATGGAGCAACCGTCTTATTTCCTGTGAAGTAGGAGAGAGAGAGAGATTCTATTGCTGTCATTTGTAGGATATCTAGGATGACCAGCTGTCTCTCTTTATCTCCTCTTCTTCCACAGGGAGAAGCCCTTAGTCCTCCCTGCTGGTGAGCAAAGCCTATCTGTTCCGCCTCCTAGTGCGGAGAGAAGCGCAAGCCTCAGCCACCTCAACCACCACACGGAGAGCCCAGCCTGCCAACGGATCTGAGTGCTGCACTAGCCGTGCTCCCAGCAGCCATGTGACCTGCGTGCTAACAGCTGCATGGCTGTTGGCACCAACATGCACGGGTGCAATTTACAGGTGCTGGTTGCAACGCCAGCAACCGGCAAGCCAATAGAAAAGGTGCCAGGCTAAAGCTGAGTGGTGCTGTGACCCTTCATGACAGGTCAGAGCACCATTCACTCCGGTTTGGCCTGACTGACCCTCCATCATGACAGAAAATGGGGAGGGAGGATGCCAAATCTGAGTGAGTGGCACTGCAAGCTGGGGTGCCCGCCAATCTCTGGCTTATGTTTTTGGGGACCGCCCACACAAATGAATTCAGGCCCGAAGCCCTGGTCCGAAAGTCTGAGACACACTGATGCCCTTGATCCTGATCCTCCTCAGAAGAGAGGAATTTCAGACAGACAGTCCCATGGGGTGGGGGAGAAGGGCCGTGTTGTTACTCTTTTGAGCAGCTTTCTTGCTCTGAGAAAGTGGCGGTTCGGAATGGACATTGGTGCTGCAATGGGTCCAGAAGGGTCCTCCCTGGGTCCCAAGCTTTGTTCATCGGAGATTCCTGGTTGTGGCCTGGAGATAGGCTGACCCGATTCAAGGAGCACCAGGCTCCAACCCTGTAGGTTCAGAGTCTTTGGCCTACTTACTGCACTGGAAGACAGCAGTTGGGCTGACCCTGCTAGGAAATAATAACCTGGAGTCACTGTAGGGGGCATGCTGTAGAACTGAGGAACGGGTTGGGCCCAGGGGCCCCTTACCAAGGCTCATCCTTGCTCTGCCTCTGGATCCCTATCAGCTCCCTTCTGTCACAGCAGCTGTAGAGTAGGGGCTGCACAGCTGCTCTGCAGTCAGTCGTGGCTGAGAACCTGGGCTCCAGAGGCTGGGTGGGAAGTTTCCCGGGCCTTCTGGTATCTGTACTTCAACCTACGCTCCCCCTGCATGGCCTGGGCCTCCACAGAACAAGCACACATCTCCATGCAGGCACTTCATCAGCAGGGGATGTGCAGAAGAGAATCTGTCTTTCCCTCCCTCCTTAGTGTCTCTGCCATGCTGCACTCAGCATGGGTGAAGGATGAGGGGGAGGGGGCGCAGACTTCCCAGTGAATATGAGGAGAAAGGCAGAGAGGCAGACCAAATCTGGCTGTTTCTCAGAGGTGGAGCCACATCTCCCCTGCCTCTGTCTAACAGACTAGTCTGCCTCCAAGGCTGCACAGGAGCAGAAATCCCAATGTCTAGGATCTGTGGACTTCATTCTGAATAAGAAAGGAGCTGACAGAAGTTGTAGTCTCCTGCTTGGCAAATCCATCACAGTACGGTCTCAATCAGGCACAGCTGATAGCACATTTACTTTTGGATTGACTGTCAATTCTAGGGCACTGTTTAATTGTTGAACAAAAAAAAAAACAAGCTACTGTCTTGGTGGTCTAAGCACAGCTGAGAGTTAGGAGGTCCTCAGCTGCAAGCTAGGATCCACCAGCTACAAACGTGGCCTTGGTTAAGTCACAATCTCTTCAATTCAATTTCCTGATCCATAAAATGGGAGATTACACTTATGTTCACAGGGGTCTCTCTCTAACGTGCTTTGAGCATTTTAGCACTACATAAGTTTCAAGTATCCTCATCAATTATTTTAAGTGCTAACCTGTAGGTGAGTCATTAAATTGGAGTGACTTTTGCTTCTCACAAAGAAGGCTATACAGAGGAAAGTTAAAGATGGCCTCTATTTTTCAAAATAGACAGAGAAACCTTGTGTTCTGATCAGTGTTCCACCGCTCAAAAAAGCCTGACCCATTCCCTAAGACGTATGCAAGCTATGCATCTCAACTTGTTGGATCATATTAAAGAAGTTCTGTATTAAAATCACAAATGAGTTTGATTCCCCATAGTTTAAATTCCAGGGTATTACTAATTAAGAGCTCTCTTGGTTTTTGGTACTGTTTCTCTCCATGTGTGAAACTTGCAAGCTGCTAATTGTGTTAGTACATTCTAAGACAGAGTCTATTCTCAAAGCAATTCACAGAGAGAGAGACTCAAAGCAATACTCTAACAACAGAAACAGCACCCAGAGACTCCCCACCCTTTTGTTGTATTAACAATTGTGATTAAAATAGAGATAGAGGATGTATGTGGATGGATGCTTGGTGTGGATAATAACTGAATGATCAGGGAGATGCCAGCCTAAGAATCCAGTGTCCATCGGCTGAAGAAGGCGTCAAGTGGAAATAACCAGAGGACCCCCCAGAGGGCAGACTGGAATCCACCCAACAGCCTCAAGAATGGGAGAACCAAAGAACAAGATAACATCTTGGAGCCGTCAGGAATGTGCTATCTGCTGATTGATTCAGCAACAGCATGATGAAGCAATTCCCATAGACTGGCATAGGAAGAAATTCCTATAAAAATAGACTCTAAAAAGTGAGAACTTTGGGGTCTGATTCTGCAAACCAACTTCCAGGAGCATCAGATGAGCATCTGACAAGGCCCTGCTCCCTCCTCATGTCCAGGCCACCTGGCCAGTGGCTTGGCATGAGCAACTCTAAGGCTGGTAACTATGATAACAACCTTGCAGAACGTGTGTGTGTGTGTGTGTGTGTGTGTGTGTGTGTGTGTGTGTGTGTGTGTGTGTGTGTGTGTGTGTGTGTGTGTGTGTGTGTGTGTGTGTGTGTGTGTGTGTGTGTGTGTGTGTGTGTGTGTGTGTAAATTTGAGATTGAATGGAATGTTATAACTATAACTAACTGCTTACTATGATTCTTTCTGTATTCACAGTAAATGTGGTATTTTGCCTTTTTCCCTTTAATAAGATCCTGCTGGTTTTTATTTTATTGGTACAACAAACTTCCATGCTTCCTCATGACATCACTGCTCGACCATTACCAATAATTCATTGCTGTCATTACCATAAGCTGAAAAGTTCTATGTGACATAAAACACAGCACAAATGAATACCTAAGAGTAGGTTGCTAGGTACTACAAATTTGTAGCTGTGGGATTTTGCCAACAGTATGCTTTATACCAGAAAATTTATTTCCATCTACCTTTTCATTTTCTTCTTGATTGAGTCTCTGCCTATGCCTGGTAACTTTGGGCTTGGATTTTCTAATTTATACAGGAATTGCTTGTTTTGAATTATTTTCTCATCGTTGTTAATAGCGTATTTGGCCACAAACACGAACATCAGGAGACTGGAACTAACCTGTTGGACATCCTGTTGAAAAACACACAGCTGAAGCCGTTGGTGCAGGCGGACCTTCCGATGCTGCCAAATGTTCTCCAGTTGTCGCTGGTGGTGCAGGACTTCATGGATGACATCCAGGACATGATGCACTGCCTTGGAGTAGTTAGCAGAAGCTGTTAGTGAGTCAGAGCTTCCAGGAGTCAAAGGTCGCTGAAGTTTGTCAAGTAATGACTTCCCATCTTGGCTCACCTGACCAGCAAGAAGGATGAAGCATTAAGTTTCTGTTCGAAAACTCATTAATGAACAACGCAGACTACAAAATTATACAGAACAGATTCATTAAAGACGTGACACCTAGCACTCTCAATCTCTCTAATCCCAGAATAGGAACACACTGCTGTTACAACAGACAGCGCAGAGAAAATGACATATATGATGTCCACTGTATGCATTAAGTTACTGTTCTGAAACAGTGGCCTACCAATAAAGCTCATCTTCCTAGTGACTTTTCAATAAGAGTCAAAGTGATGCGAGGTAAGGCCAAAGTTGGTTTTAACTGAAATCTGTTGATTTCACATGCTTAAATCAAAGTTTGCTATTACTTGGGACTTAACCTTAGAATAAGGTGTGGATGTTATCAGAGCCAAAGTGCTTCTATGAACCATAATGTTGAGAAATACATGACAAATCTTGCTACATTTTAACCTGCAGTACTGATATCAGAGTATCAGGTTAATTCTGTTAGTTTTGTCTTGATTCTACCCAACCATTAAAGTGCAAAATAATTTCAAAAGAACACAGCAACTTAT
The DNA here is from genome assembly GCF_965140235.1 of Caretta caretta. Lineage (NCBI taxonomy): Eukaryota > Metazoa > Chordata > Testudines > Cheloniidae > Caretta > Caretta caretta. The sequence continues at coordinate 137,483,230 of NC_134207.1, forward strand.
CACAGTTAGTCTTACTAGCTGAAGAAAAAGCAGCAATGATCAAATAAAGAGGAACGGTTACTTTTAACTAATGTTCAACACTCGTTGTTTAAGTCCTTAAGAAATTAATTTTCAAGATTAATTCCAATTAAGATGCTGTCATTTGTAGGAGGAATTTGGTGCAGTGCTCTGACATCCCACACCTGTACTATTGTGGAAAGAACGCCTTCCAATTGTGAAGTGAGAAAAAAAAAAGACATCTCTCATTCAATGAGAATCAGACTTTAGAGACAGTTAAGACCTAGTGTCTCAAGTCCAACCCAATCTAGAAATTGTACAGGGTTCTTCCCTATTGTGTATTTCCTAGTATTCCACAGCCTTGCAGAGTTTCAGAGGTTCTCTCTTTTCCCAGTAATTAAAGAGGGAAGCATTTTATCTTTATTCCCACACACATGCCTTACCTATTTGAGTGGTTAGGTTTAAACACAAAATATTGTAATATGGCCAAAGAAAGTACATTTGAAAATATGAATATCCTACAAAGTAAAGTAGGATAGAAAATAGGCATCTATATATGCAGCAAAACCTGGTAGTTCAGCAGATGACACTTTTCTTTCTTAATCAGTAACTCAACTAATGACCCAGAACAACGTTAGAGACTGGGTCTTTTCTTGCCATTATGTCAAGAAAGTAAGGCCCGGATCTTTTTACTTAAAAAGCGTCCACAAGAAACTTTCCATAAAAATACGTTAGCCCCTGTGTTCTGACCAAATTTATTACTCTGGTAACCGTACACCTATGAAATTTTTTCCTTGTAAAGTAACAGGGGAAAGTATTCTTCACATCCTGTCCTAGACTACTGTGCATAGTTACTGTGAGGTGATAAATAGTTAATATGTTCCACCATATTCATAAAGGCCAGAAGGGACCACTGTGATCATCTAGTCTTACATCCTGTACAACACAGGCCAAAGAACTTCCCCAAAATAATTCATCAGGTAGATCTTTTACAGAAACAAACAATCATGATTTTAAAACTGTCAGTGAGGGAGAATCCACCAGGACCTTTGATAAATTGTTCCAGTGGCTAATTATTCTCATTGTTAAAAATGTATGCCTTCCTTATTTTCACTCTGACTTTGTCTAGTTTCAGTTTCTAGCCATTGGATCATGTTGTATCTCTCTCTGCTAGACTGAAGAATCTATTTTGAAATATTGTTCCCCACACAGATATTTACAGACTGATCAAGTCATTCCCTTAACCATCTTTTTGATATGCTAGACTTAAGGAGTTCAATTTATTTATCACTATAAGTCATGTTTTTTAATCCTTTCATCATTCTTGTAGCTTTTATCTGAACCCTCGGAAATTTATCAACATCCTTCTTGAATTGTGGGCACCGGAACTGGACACAGTATTCCAGCTGTGGTCACACCACTGCCAATTACAGAAGTAAAATAACTTCTCTGCTTCTACTCAAGATTCCCATTTATGCATCCCAGGATCACATTATCTCTTTTTGCAACAGGATCACACCAGGAGCTCAGATTCAGCTGATTATCCACTACAATCCCCACTGCTTCCAAGGATAGAGTTCCCCATCCTGTAAGTATGGCCTACATTCTTTGTTCCTAGATGTACATTTATATTTAGCCATATTAAAATGTATATTGTTTACTTGATCCCAGTTTACAATCATTCTGAATCAGTGGTCTGTCCTCTTCATTATTTACACCTCCCTCAATTTGTACATCATCTGCAAAACTGATCAGTGACCACTATGTTTCCTTCCAGATCCATTGATAAAAATGTTAAACAACACTGGACAAAGAACCAATTCCTGCAGAACTCCACTGGAAACACTTGGCTTGATGATGGTCTCAACATGGGATTGTAAATGGAGAATCATCAATTAGCCAGTTTTTAATCCATTGTATGCATGCCACATTAATTTTATAAGATTCTAGTTTTAGCTGCATTTCAGTGATTGGGCATACAATGATCCACACGTATATCCAATATCTGAGTTTATGTTCATTAGGCACTGTAGGATTCTTCCTACTAATGGACAGTGTAATTAGTATCTCAAATTTGCAAGCCACAATCAAGGCTTAGAAGCAAGTTTAGTTTTGAAGTTGGTTACAAAGTAGGGAAAAAGTACATCTATTTGTCAACACATTATAAGTGTAATGCTTAAAAACATGGTCAGTCACAAATGCTGGAATTATTAGGATACTTCTCCCTCTGCCCACAATTCATTCATCCTAAAGTGACTGAAGTATACGCTATAATCCAGCTATTCTATTGTTTTTTTTTTAAAAGATAAATGAACAGATCAACTAGGACACTAAGGCTATGTCCACACTACGCACCTCACAGAGGCCCAGTTGTGCCGCTACAGCAGTGCCACTGTAAGGTACGCAGCGTAGCCGCTCTTTACAATAAAACCGCCCCCAATGAGGGGCGGTAGCTTTGTCGGCAGGAAAGCATCTCCCGCCAACAAAGTGCTATCCACACGGGCGCTTTTGTCGGTCAGGGTGTGTTTTTTTTTCACACCCCAACCGACAAAAGTTTTACCGACAAAAAAGCAGTGTAGACAGCCTAAAACTCAAGGTCCTCACATATGCCTACATCACCCATTAACAACGACTGGATTTGAGTCTGTGTCAAAGGAGGGTAAAGTTGAACTCTTTCTGTTGAGTAACAAGCTCTTGATGGTACCATGGCACCAGCACACTGATCATGTGTGAACATCATGCATCCAGGTTTTGGTTCTGCATTCCGGGTACGGTCAGTTCTTCATCACATTGAGGCGGGAATTGCTGTTGTGATGAAGTCTCGCCTCATTTATTTCAAGGGATTCTGTTCAGATATCTCGCTGTACTCAAGCTGAGAACATAGGATTTCAACTTCCAGTCTCAGGCAAAAACTCCACATAGTTTGCCTGAGTAAAGTCTTGCCTACAAAGGATATATAGTCTAATTCATTTTTCCTACTCATCACCATCAGGTACTATTGCACCAAAAGACTAAAATGACAGACTATCCAATTTTTCCACAGCTTTGGTTAGCAAGGAATAAGATGTTCAAGTGAAGTTTCATTTACACTTGTAATGTTTCATAATTAACTCAAGAAGAAAAACTAATTTTGTTTTGCTTCAAGACTTTATTGCTCTTTACACGTCTGAAATCATTTCACAATTCACCCTGTTGTCCTGTCCTCCACCATGAAGTGCTTTCATTTGAGTTAGCAGGAATACTGAGTCTAGCCTTTCACTCTTTCTTTTTTTCCAACCAGGATCCACTGGATGACTGAAAGAGCTTGAAGAAGCAGAGTTGTTAAAAATTTCAAAGACAGTTTCTTTTCTTGGGAGGCCAGGTGTTAAAAACTAAAGAAACTAAGTCTTAAACACATTAAAACTTGCATCAAATGCTCAGGTTTGTCGTAAGAAACAATCTCAACCATTCTCCTTTCCTCCAAGGAGTCTGTCAGCATAAAACAGGGAAATCAAGGTATGTTTTACACACAGAAAGAGAACTTGTGACTTCGGCCAAGTCCAAAGGGCAGTATGGGATATAAATTAAAATGTTAGCCACAAATTTAAAATTAGACAATTAACTTGTAATTACTTTTCATCTTATAATGACAGGTTTCAGAGCAGCAGCCATGTTAGTCTGTATCTGCAAAAAGAACGAGGAGTACTTGTGGCACCTTAGAGACTAACAAATTTATTAGAGCATAAGCTTTCGTGGGCTACATTGGCCAAACCAGACAGTCTTTACGCAAAAGAATAAATGGACACAAATCTGACATCAGGAATCATTCAAAACATTCAAAAACCGGTAGAACACTTCAACCTCTCTGGCTACTCAGTAAAAGATTTAAGGGTGGTAATTTTGCAACAGAAAAGCTTCAAAAACAGACTCCAAGGAGAAAAGGAGTACTTGTGGCACCTTAGAGACAAACAAATTTATTTGAGCATAAGCTTTCGTGAGCTACAGCTCACTTCATTGGATGTTCACGAAAGCTTATGCTCAAATAAATTGGTTAGTCTCTAAGGTGCCACAAGTACTCCTTTTCTTTTTGCGAATAGAGACTAACACGGCTGTTACTCTGAAACAAGTACTCCTGTTCTTTTTGCGAATACAGACTAACAGAGCTGCTACTCTAAAGACTCCAAGGAGAAACTGCTGAGCTTGAATTAATATGCAAACTAGATACCATTAGGGGTTTGAATAGAGACTGGGAGTGGCTGGGTCATTACACATATTGAATCTATTTCCCTAAGTTAAGTATCCTCACACCCTCTTGTGAACTGTCTAAATAGGCCACCTTGATTATCACTACAAAAGTTTTTTTCTCCTGCTGATAATAGCTCATCTTAACTAATTAGCCTCTCACAGTTTGTACAGCAACTTCCAATTTATCTGTATGTGCATATATATCTTCTTACTATATGTTCCATTCTGTGCATCTGATGGAGTGGGCTGTAGCCCACGAAAGCTTATGCTCTAATAAATTTGTTAGTCTCTAAGGGGCCACAAGTACTCCTGTTCTCTTTCATCTGATGTTGCTTAATTTCTGCATTTCATTCAGACTGTAAAACGAAACCATCACCAGCAGTAGGCAGAGTTTTGTACCATTTGAGTTCAACACCAAATGAGAATTTTTGTTCTTGAAAGTAGTATTTTTAAAAAATTCTTTATCATCAGTATCCTCAATTCATTCACTTTTGTAACACCTCACCCAAGCCCCTTCAAAAAAAGTTCTCCAGAAGCACACAATACACATTAAGAAAAGGAGGTCTTGTGGCACCACAGAGACTAACAACATTTGTTAGTCTCTACGGTGCCACAAGTCCTCCTTTTCTTTTTTGCGGATACAGACTAACACGGCTGCTACTCTGAAACCAGTCACAATACACACTGACACTAAAGGAGATGGAGTGAGAGAGACTGAACAGAAAAACCGTTAATACAGGACATTTTAGTTATAAAGGGAAGCCAACACCCATTTGATTTCCTGCCCTTTTTGGGACCCTGAAATATTTAAAGTACACCAGAAACACTTCATGATGGATGTTATTTTTTTGTGCTCTATTGGTGTTCTGCCAGCATTTTTCAAAATGAATTGTTTCCTAGAGTTGGTAACTCAGCTGTAAATACATTCTCTAGCTTAGAAGTGCAACCTTGTGGTTGTAATTCTGAAAGCCAGGATTTTATGACTTTTTGAAAACTAACAGTGATGTTGAACATGTTAAAATATTATAAATCCTGAATGTGTGCGTACACTGGCTAGTTTTAGATGCTTTTTTGCTGCTAGCAGAACAAGGTATCTGATTTTAGTTTGCCAAAGGAATAATGCAACCCTTACTCCAATCCGCTTTAGCTTTTTGCAATAAACAGAAAGTTTTAAAAACACTTATTTAAGTGCTGACTCCTAATTCAGTGCTTTTCCAAAGGTATTTCACATTTGCTGTGCACTTAAAAACATATTTTAATGACAGTATCGTAATACATCTGAACATCTTTTAATGGCATTAAGTAACACACAATGGAAAAAATACACCGTTTCATACATTGCCAAGCTGTCTGCATCAAGGCAGCCTGCAGGGGAAGCATTATGGTATCCCAGTTAGACAGTTTAAAGTTCTTCCCACAAGAGCAAAAGCCAGAAACCAAGTCTGAGTTTGAAAAACAGACCAGCAAAAGCCAGAATTTGAAGTTAAGACTAATACTCTGCCCTTCTGTGTAATACTTCAAGGCATAGGACCAAACTTAGCAGATAGTTTTCTGGTTTTTGTCAGTTGGTGATACAACCATCATTTTATTTAAACATACTATAAATAAGTCAGCAGCCTAATGGAATAAATAAACTGCCTACCTCCGAGTAAGCCAGGCTGATATGCTCATATATTCCTTGATGATGATGAATGGCATCTTCTAAATCTTGTAGTTCAGAAGGAAGCTCCACCTCACCACAGGCCTTACACCATGAATCCACATTGTTCATGTACTAGAAATTGAAAAACCACATTGTGTCATTCCCAGATGTACATATGGTAAGACACCATCAGTAAGTAAAACTTATTACCGATGCTCAGACATAGGAGTGTGCAAAACTATTTTGGGTGGGGAGGACCTTTAAAAAGTGTTATTTGATGAAAACCATCCAATGTAAGTGAATATGTGAGTTCACAAGTCAAATAGTTTCCATAATACAACCAACAGTCTTTAAACAATCTGTTTGAGTCCATGTTTTTAGTTCTCCAGCACTCTCTGGAGCGCTACACATGTGTATGCGCGCACACATGGAAGCTGGCCTACTTAATGTCAGAAACCTTCAAAGTGAACTCAACTGCTAAATATACCTCATTTCTGGAGCTTACTTTCATTCACACAGTTTCTTGATTTTTCAGCTAACCAAAAAAGATAAAGGCATGAGACGAATCTCACATCACATACACCAAAGGCAACTACACCCTATTATGCCAGTGGTTTTCAACCTGTGATCCGTGGACTCTAAGATTTCCAAAGAGGTCTGCACCGCCATTTGAAATTTTTCTAGGGCTCTGCAAATGAAAAAAAAGGTTGAAAACCACTGTATTATGCTACCCACTACAACAGAGCATAAGGGGAGATGCAACTTAAACAAGAGGTACTCTCTCAGTTAAGTGTGCTGGATCTGGGAAGTAGATCTGGAAGTGGATCTGGGAAGTAGTATATGGAAGCACTAAAATAATTAAAGACCTAAAGCTATTTGCATGTAAACAGAAAGTCCTAAATGCAAATGACAGTTTAAAGGCAACCATTTGTAGTCTCTGGTTGTTGCAAACCATTCCTTTCTCACCCCGTTTCTTCTCCACCTCAACTTTCAACCCCTATGACTAATCAGATAGCTGATCAATCACAGCCAGTTTTCCTATGGAAAGATTATTAGAATCCATCACAGCTAACTGTCAAATGAACACAGGAGCAATTAAAGAAACTAATTTAATTAATCCCAGCAGACTGCAAACTGTGTTCTTTCCTTTAATTTATTTTACTTCTCTCTCACCAATTCACATTTCTGTACACTCTGTACTGAAGCACGTAGTAACTTCCCAAAATGGCTTGGACACGGTCAGTCATAACTTGTCAGTTAACTGCCAGGTACAAAACAACCTTTCTGTGAAATACATTCCTAATTTCAGACACTGATGCAATTCATTTGGAAAAAAAAAAAAAAACCACTCCACTTTGGTCAGGAGGCACACCAACACGTAATTATGTTTTTGCATATGGTGCTTTTTCAAAGGTGTCAGACTGGTAACTGTAGCGATGCAAATCTTTAAGTTAGCCAGGGAACAAATATAGCACAAGCACTGGTGAAGTCCCACACGTCCCACCAAGTATCACAAACTGACCTAGAATGAGCACATCTATAGGTGCATGAAAACAGTTTATGCTTCAGGACTTGCCCTTCTGTGGCCTCACTGTTGAGACTGCCAAAAAAAGGTCTCTCTTAGTAACAGCTGTACTTGCAATAAGGACATCTATTTACCAGAAATGGACTACGATCAGCTACTTGCTTCCCTAGACCAAAGCATCATCATTAGCATGCTGGAAGCACTGTAGGGTTGTCTGTCAATTAATGGATGCACATTCTCAAACAATTTGGTTTCAAGAATCTAACATCTCCTCTTAGTAAACATGCAAAAATCCACTTTACGACAATTAGTCATTAGACTGCTTCTTAAATTTTTGTGGCCAAATGACCTTGTTCCCAACAGGCCACTTATATCAGTTATGAGCAAATGGCAATTTTTCTGGAACTCAGTTTGGCATGTCACAGGAGAAAACTGAGGAATATCTACAGGAACTATACTTAACACGCTACCTTCTTACCTAGCTCAACAAGCCTAGTGCTCCCCATCAATAAAACCACCCCCAGCAGCTAACAAAACACACCAACAAGGAAACGGAATACTGATGGGAGACTCAAGAGCATGCCTCTGTCAACTAGGCTGCAACTAATTCCCTGAAGGGAAAAACATGCTCTAGTTATCAAGGCTATTAACCTGGAAATGTGGAATACTTAGGCCTACTTCTTCCTGGACCAGAATAATTCACTGGTTGTTACACATGGCTTATAACTGGTATTTTAAGTTGTTAGGGGGCCTAGAGCCAGGAACAGGGACATGTAATGCCAATGGAAGTTAAGTGTACTCCTATGGGATGCTGAGTAAACATCCCCCACCCAACTCCAAATGCAGATTAAAGACAAAAAAGAAAAGGAGTACTTGTGGCACCTTAGAGACTAACCAATTTATTTGAGCATAAGCTTTCGTGAGCTACGATGAAGTGAGCTGTAGCTCACGAAAGCTTATGCTCAAATAAATTGGTTAGTCTCTAAGGTGCCACAAGTACTCCTTTTCATTTTGCGAATACAGACTAACACGGCTGCTACTCTGAAACCTAGATTAAAGACAGACACTTAAGTACTTTACTTCCCCTAATTTTCCAGTGAGTTAGGTTTACTACTCAATAGGTGTTTCCTGAAATGCTCCTTAAATACTGAACCATTCTGGGACTGATATTCACATGTCAAACACTATCATCTCTCATCGTGTGAGGCAAAAAGCAAGGAATTAATGGCCAAATGATTGTTTGGGTAAAAAGACCTTTATATTCATACTATTTTTTTTTTACTTTCTTCATCATCTCAAAAGCTTGCCCTAGGTTAAGCCTCTATGCTCAAATCATTAAATTCCTACGTTCTTTTGCTTTCTAATTTCTATCCTGTATTGGTGTTCTAAGGAGCCTCGTGTATAGAGCACAAGGAGCAGTGACTTAAAACCCAGGCAGTCTTGAGTCAGGGAGAACAAGGCTCTGCTTAAATGTGATGATGAAGTTCCATACTACTGTACAGCTGAGCAGAGATCAAGTCTTCTGCCTGTAGCCTTTGCTTCCTTTTAAGCCCCATCCAAAATGGAGCTAAATTGCTTTCTGGATTTGTTTTTTAACTGGTTTCATGGCTAAATCAGGTAATTTGGTTTATGATTTCAGCTTGCTAGCTTTCATTGGCTGTGTCCCATTTACTGACCTGTTCAGTTTTCTGGTGGAAGATGGAGGACATATCCAGTAAGGTGCTTCGTTCATCCAAGGCTGCAGCAAATGCCTTCCACTCTTGCTCCAACTGACTAGCGATCTGTTTAATCTGCTGTGAAGCATAATGGCCAGATTCAACCAAACGATTTGCTACTGACATGATGCGATTTATGTTTACATACACATTCTGTGGAGAAAGGATGACAAAGGCAGAATGTGGTTAGGAAATACAATTAACCTCACAAGCCTAGATTCAAGAAAGAATCTGTGAAAAAATGCTAAGCAATGTTTTCTGAATAACCTAGTTTTACATATACTAAAAGTACATATTTGGGGGTAGATCCTCTGTTGGTGTAAAGAAGCCTTGCTCCATTGACAACAATGGAACTTCTCAGCTGTTGCAAATTTGTGTTTCTGACTCAATGAATGATAATACTGTGGTCAAAGGAACCCCTAGTACTTCACAAAGACCCTAATAAAAGCAAACAGACAAGCTTCATCTTGCCTCACAGAGGGCTTGTATAGTAAATCTATTGCACTAATGGAGAAATGAAGGCATTCAAATAGTTAACCATTAGGAAATCATAAGTGACTGGTAATCACGTGTTTTAAACAGCGTGTTCATGTTCCCAGACCACCATAACCTAGGGACCTTCTCTCCCCCTTAAAATTTTACCTCCACTCATTGAGGCATTACAGCCGTTCAAGGTCGCAGAAAGTGACAGCAGCAGAAGTCCTCTTCAGTATTTGGCAATAACTGAACTGTTTTTGCACATACTTTCTGAAAAAAATTACTTCCAGACTTAATCACTGAACTCTAGCCAGAGGAGTAAAAGACTAGCTAACTTCCAAAAAATTGAAAATGATACCCTAAAGCAGTGGTTTTCAAGCTGTGGTCTGCAGACCCCTAGGGGGGGTCCATAGACTATGTCTAAAATTTCCAAAGGGGTCCGCACCTCCAATTGAAATTTTGTAGGGGTCCGCAAGTGGAAAAAGGTTGAAAACCACTGCTCTGAAATTTTAATACCTGGGCAATCTTAGGCATCCATAGACATCACTGCATTTATCTCACAATTACATCCTTATTCTGACCCAAAACACTCAACACCTAAACTCTGGGCAGATAAAAAGTAAGATCATGCAACTGAAAAAAACACATATTTCAGCTTCTAGAAAATACCAGAAGCTGAAAATCTTTACCTAACCAAAGGGTATTTGTTTTCACAGTGTCACTCTTTTTCTCGGCCAACCTGAGAAGCTACAATAAAGTTATCTGTAGCAAGTGCTCTTGTTTTACTTTTCTCCTCGTAACATTGAAAAATACTGGGAGTACCTCATCAAATTTGGATGAAGATTTGGCACGTGACACAGAAGTTCTTTGGCAAAAGGTCCCCATTCTTTGCAAACAGCTCTTACCTCAGACCTGACAAACTCACTACACCACACGTCTGACCAGATATTTATCCATGAAGAACATGTAAGTTACCTACAGAAAGCTCGTAACTTACCAAGATTTATAAGATATACTTACTTATGGGTAATATTTAAGGAATAATGTATTTATATTGAAAGTCTGCTTATGCATCTGAAGTAGAAATTAGTCACCAGGAAGTAATGTGTTTCAATGATGACCCATTCAAGCAAGAGAGAGTTGTTCCCCACCCCCCACTCACCATCCCTGCTATCAGCTGGCAAGGTAATGCAAGGTTCTCTTGTTTACCCTTGCCACATCCCAGAATATTCAACAGAAAACTATCAGAGACAACTGCCAACGACAGAAACCACTTGGAGGTGAAAAGGAACATTATAGCAGGCAGGAGATCGCCTTGGCTATGAATAAAGACAAAAGGTTCTTTCAGTAGAACAGTGTGTAGGGAAGGACACCGTATCCATTCACTGAGGAAACCCCTTAAGGAGTGATCGTTTGGATTCTGTTTTTTGTGAAACCAGCTAGGTCTGCAATGGACTGAACTTTGGGGGGAAAGCCTACTTTATTATATAGGAAATTTAACTATTAATAATTGTAGATCCAGGTTCACATTTTAGGATTTTGTTTTGTACTGTAACCATTTGCTTTCATCACTTTCTCCCACTTCCAATTAATTCTTTGCCCTTTCTTAAATGAGCCTGATTTTGCTTTATCATAAGTGCTTGCAAGTGCTGTGTGGTTTACAGAAGTGGAGGTTTAATGTTAAACTGGTAAATTGGGGTACTTTGCATGCTAAGTATCTGGAATTTCTACGAGTAGCATGTGTCAGGGGCTGGATACCACAGGGGAACAATTCAAAAAGGACTCGGGGCTTGGACTGCACCTATTGTTAACCTGCAAGGTGAAGTAAGGGCTGGTATAGCCCAGAGGAGAGTGCTTGAGTGGCTAAAAGGCTCATGGTGTTACTGAGTTGAGACTCCCTCTCATAAGAAGCAGGGGGTAATAAAGTGACTCTCAGTCCGAGGTGCCCCGAGAACCATCACACCTGTAGTAAAAACTACCTGAAGTTCCAGCAAGCACTAATACACACAATGCTCGTGAGGAGTAGAACTTTTTAAAATCACCAGGTTCTCTGTATTCTGTCCACGTGAGTTCCACTTTCCAGCCTTCTGCGCTTTTTGAAAATCATCACAGATCAGTGCGGAAAAAAGGTAGCACTCTCTAATACTCTGTGATTTGATACCTTTACTAACTGAAATCACAATGCATCAGATCTGGAAATAAAGTGTATAACAAAACAAAATCTAACCTGGCTTTGTCTCTTCCTCTTTGAAGCAGCAGTATATATGATTGGAGAAACACAGGAGAACTCTATCTGTTATCTGAACTATCTTATTGAAGTAAGTTCAATTTGATTCTCTGGCATGTGGACTATATGATAAAAAGCCTGTTAAAACACCTGACAATGGGGCTTGGCTGAGTAATGGGAAATTATGTTAAGTATAGTGAAAACTGAAAATCCCTTCCCTTTCTCCATACTGAGAAACTGAAAAGAAGGAAATATTCTATTACTATATGAAGTGTACATCTAATCCGTATAACCCACCACAACAAGAAGTCAGCTAATCTTATGGCATCAGCTGGGCTTGAAGGACTGAAATTTTTACCACCGTAAATGTGAGTAATTACAGAAGCCAAAGCAATGATATGGGTAACCAAATCTAAGGCTTCCAGCGTGAATGGCTCATCTATGGGTGTCAAAGAAATATTCCTTATCACTGTATTTACACTACTTTGTTCTCTGAAGCTTTAGAATGAAAGGTACTAAAAAGTGTGCAAATGCACACTGCCAGAACACAAATGAACAGCAGTCTCACTCAGTATTTTATTTTTTCCTCCATTACAGCACCCACCACTATTTGAGAAGTCTACTAAAGATTTAAATCTCAGTATCTAGAAGCTGGTTCCTATGACAGAAAGCAGCAGCAATTCAGATCAGAGAAAGAAGAATGACAAAAAGGAAGAACTGGAGGATGACAAACCCCTCAAATATCAACTGGCTACCATAGGAAGACTGTTAACTGAACCTTGGATACAGATAGAGAGGGACTGACAGATGCATTCAGTGAAATCATATGGTCAACTATCTTTTTAACACCTATACGCAAAGTAAAAGTGTCATGCCGTTCGAGAACCAACAGGTATTTCTTGAATTGAATCGAGTGCTCTCTTTTTCTACTGCCCCATCCAGGGATTTCTTCTTAATTATCCCATTAGTTGATGGGTGCCATTAGCTGACTGCAAGTAAATAGGCAATAATTGTAGGCCAATGATCATCAAGAACTTTACTAAGAAATAATAATTGTTTAATCGGTCATTTTAAATGACAACTAATGCAATGAATCCGGAGCTTCCAAATGCTAATCAACTCTTTAGGAAGTCGGGGAGGAAAGAGGTACAACTTCGCTGTGTTTTTCAGATTATTCCACTGCATTGCAGAAGTGTAAAGCTCATGAATGCTATGGAGCAGCACAAAAGGGCAGCAAAAAAACCAGCAACAAAAAAACAAGTATAAGGGCAGCAGTTTGTATAAAAGTACATCTCATTTACAACCTTCTTTACTCAGAGCACACTTTAATAGAATGGCATTTCCTCTTTAAACTTCAAAATACCTGACAGAGGTTCTGCAAGGTCTGGAAATACCAGAATTTCTCTCTTACAGGCTATATAAAAAAATTTATTGTTCAACGTGGCAAAGGCCAGCAAATACAGATAAACAAGCTAAGGCACAGGCCGGCTATAGCAGCATGTGTCATCCTTTGGCATGTGGCTGATTTCAGTGGAAGGCAAGTATACATGGGAAATATGGGTGACAGCCTGCCAGTTTACCTCAGCTTCTCTGTAGCACTTAATAGAAACAAACCGGCAAAAGCATTAAAGGTTTCCTTTTTCACCCACATATTCCCAAGCCCTTTATAAAATGCTGGTTTAGTAAACAGGTTCTGAAACAGGAGCTGCTATTCTGCATATAGGGAGTGCACATTTGGTATGATACACAAAAAGAGACATCCTTAAAAGTATCAGAGTAACAGCCGTGTTAGTCTGTATTCACAAAAAGAAAAGGAGTACTTGTGGCACCTTAGAGACTAACCAATTTATTTGAGCATACGCTTTCGTGAGCTACAGCTCACTTCATCGGATGCATACTGTGGAAACTGCAGAAGACATTATATACACAGAGACCATAAAACAATACCTCCTCCCACCCCACTCTCCCGCTTGGTAATAGCTTCTCCAAAGTGACCACTCTCCTTACAATGTGTCTGATAATCAAGGTGGGCCATTTCCAGCACAAATCCAGGTTTTCTCATCCCCCACCCCCAAACACATACAAACTCACTCTCCTGCTGGTAATAGTTCATCCAAAGTGACCACTCTCCCTACAATGTGCATGATAATCAAGGTGGGCCATTTCCAGCACAAATCCAGGTTTTCTCAACAACCCCCCACACACACACACACAAACTCACTCTCCTGCTGGTAATAGCTCATCCAAAGTAGCTCATTCAAAGTGACCACTCTCCTTACAATGTGTATGATAATCAAGGTGGGCCATTTCCAGCATAAATCCAAGTTTAACCAGAACGTCTCGGGGGGGGGGGGGGGGGGGTAGGAAAAAACAAGGGGAAAGAGGCTACCTTGCATAATGACTTAGCCACTCCCAGTCTCTATTTAAGCCTAAATTAATAGTATCCAATTTGCAAATGAATTCCAATTCAGCAGTTTCTCGCTGGAGTCTGGATTTGAAGTTTTTTTGTTTTAAGATAGCGACCTTCATGTCTGTAATTGCGTGACCAGAGAGATTGAAGTGTTCTCTGACTGGTTTATGAATGTTATAATTCTTGACATCTGATTTGTGTCCATTTATTCTTTTACGTAGAGACTGTCCAGTTTGACCAATTCCACCATGATTTCAACAATTTCCATCCCACCATCAACCTCAGCCTGGTCCAGTCCACACAAGAGATCCACTTCCTGGACACTACAGTGCTAATAAACAATGGTGACATAAACACCACCCTATACCGGAAACCTACTGACCGCTATTCCTACCTACATGCCTCCAGCTTTCACCCTGACCACACCACACGATCCATCGTCTACAGCCAAGCTCTGCGATACAACCGCATTTGCTCCAACCCCTCAGACAGAGACAAACATCTACAAGATCTCTATCAAGCATTCTTACAACTACAATACCCACCTGCGGAAGTGAAGAAAGAGATTGATAGAGCCAGAAGAGTTCCCAGAAGTCACCTACTACAGGACAGGCATAACAAAGAAAATAACAGAACGCCACTAGCCGTCACCTTCAGCCCCCAACTAAAACCCCTCCAACGCATTATTAAGGATCTACAACCTATCCTGAAGGATGACCCAACACGCTCACAAATCTTGGGAGACAGGCCAGTCCTTGCCTACAGACAGCCCCGCAACCTGAAGCAAATACTCACCAACAACCACATACCACACAACAGAACCACTAACCCAGGAACCTATCCTTGCAACAAAGCCCGTTGCCAACTGTGCCCACATATCTATTCAGGGGACACCATCACAGGGCCTAATAACATCAGCCACACTATCAGAGGCTCGTTCACCTGCACATCCACCAATGTGATATATGCCGTCATGTGCCAGCAATGCCTCTCTGCCATTTACATTGGTCAAACTGGACAGTCTCTACGTAAAAGAATAAATGGACACAAATCAGATGTCAAGAATTATAACATTCATAAACCAGTCAGAGAACACTTCAATCTCTCTGGTCACGCAATTACAGACATGAAGGTCGCTATCTTAAAACAAAAAAACTTCAAATCCAGACTCCAGCGAGAAACTGCTGAATTGGAATTCATTTGCAAATTGGATACTATTAATTTAGGCTTAAATAGAGACTGGGAGTGGCTAAGTCATTATGCAAGGTAGCCTCTTTCCCCTTGTTTTTTCCTACCCCCCCCCCCCCGAGACGTTCTGGTTAAACTTGGATTTATGCTGGAAATGGCCCACCTTGATTATCATGCACATTGTAGGGAGAGTGGTCACTTTGGATGAACTATTACCAGCAGGAGAGTGAGTTGTGTGTGTATGGGGGTTGGGGATGAGAAAACCTGGATTTGTGCTGGAAATGGCCCACCTTGATTTTCATACACATTGTAAAGAGAGTGGTCACTTTGGATGGGCTATTACCAGCAGGAGAGTGAGTTTGGAGGGGGGGGGGGGGGCGGGCGGGCGGAGGGTGAGAAAACCTGGATTTGTGCTGGAAATGGCCCAACTTGATTATCATACACATTGTAAGGAGAGTGATCACTTTAGATAAGCTATTACCAGCAGGAGACTGGGGTGGGAGGAGGTATTGTTTCATGGTCTCTGTGTATATAATGTCTTCTGCAGTTTCCACAGTATGCATCCGATGAAGTGAGCTGTAGCTCACGAAAGCTTATGCTCAAATAAATTGGTTGGTCTCTAAGGTGCCACAAGTACTCCTTTTCTTTCTTCCTTAAAAGTATGTCACTAGGACTATTATCACTGAATCCTTACTTCTCTTTTGTGGTAAATTACTAATTACTCATCTGAGATAGCATGCAGAAGTTCCAATCAGGGATCAATGATCCACTGTACTAGGCACTGCCCAGACAAGTGAAAACTGGGCAATGTCAACAGTTTTATAGTCCCTCATTAGTAATTATTTAAGTTACCTGCAGTATCCAACCAGTACTCCCTGTTGCATTATGGAAAAGAAAACTGGACTCTTTAGTCTAGAAATGCTTTACAAAAACCCCTCCCTGGGAAACTAGAATACAAAAGTAATGAAGTCTACAGAGACACCTAGGTGCGTCTATTCCAATTATGCGTTAGCATTTAGTCTTTTGAAAAATCACTGCATGTCAAAGTGATCTGACAAAGACTGCAGTTTAAAACTAACAGTGCAGCTCTTGTTTGTTGGAGACTCAAAGAATCTTACAGGAGTTTAAAATTCAAGATGTAGCTTATCAATCAGTCTAAGGTGACAGGTTTGTAAATTAAAGAAATGTTACAAGTAAAAAACTTGAGACTGAAAAAGGTATCTTTAATAGGGGGAAGAAAAAAAAAACCCAGAGGTTTTCAGTTCTTAAACACTCTTTACCTCATCTGACCCGCTTAATGTTTTCGTTCATACCAGCCCCTGAGGTGGGATTTAAACAGATTCTACCCTAGTACCTTCTCTCTGCTCCAAGTTAACTGTTGACCCACTGGAGTCTGTAGTGCAGCCTCCGTGCTTTAGATTAAAGCTTCCAAAAATCCGTAAGGGCGCTTAGTTCTAAGACTCACAGTTCACAGACAAAACTGACAGTGTTTGACTACTACAGATTTTACTGATTCTGAAACAGGCTAGTGTGTATATGTATATACACATACCCACACACACACACCTGATAGATACCATGCTTTGACAATAGGAATCCAGAATTCCTTAACTAAAATATATGTTAGCCGGTCACGGGTCAGTTAACTCCCAGGGCAAAGAGGATAAGGAAGTATAGCTTTTAACATTATCTATGGGGAAAACAAAACCTGAGATTAAGGGCTGGTCCACACTTAAAAATTAGATTAACCTAGCCACGTGGCTCAGGGCTATGAAAGATTTTGCACCCTGAGAGCCACAGTTAGGTTGACCTAACCCTCAGTGTAGACCAGATATGAGCAAACTACAGCCCGCGGGACCATCCTGCCTGACCCTTGAGCTTCCGGCCCGGGAGGCTAGCCCCTGGCCCCTCCCCGGCTGTCCCCGCTCCCCTGCAGCACTCTGGGTGGCAAGGCTGCACACTCCTGCAGGGCAGCGCGTCTGGCTCCGGCCAAGCGGCACGGCTGCCAGACATGCTGCTCTGAGCGGCATGGTAAGGGGCCTGGGGCCGGGGGGTTGGATAAGGGGCAGGGGGGGCCCAGGGGTAAGTCAGCAGACAGGGAGCAGGGGGCGGTTGGATGGGGCGGAGGTTCTGGGGGCGGGGGGATGGGTGCGGTCAGGGGACGGGGAACGGGAGGGTTGGATAAGGGTAGGAGTCCCTGTCTGAGGGCAGGGGTGTGGATAGGGGTCGGGGCAGTCAGCGGACAGGGAGCAGGGGGGGTTGGATAGGGGGTGGGGTCCCGGGAGAGCAGTTAGGGTCAGGGGGTCTCAGGATGGGGCAGTCAGGGGACAAGGGATTGGATGGGTCAGGGGTTCTGAGGGGGGCAGTCAGGGGGCGGGAAGTGGGAGGGGTTGGATAGGGGGCGGGAGCCAGGCTGTTTTGGGAGACACAGCCTTCCCTACCCAGCCCTCCATACAGCTTTGCAACGCCGATGTGGCCCTCGGGCCAAAAAGTTTTCCCACCCCTGGTGTAGACACAGCTAGGTTACAGAAGAATTCTTCTGTCGACCTATCTATCGCCTCTCAGAGAGGTGGATTAACTATATTGATGGAAAACACACTTCCATCGAGGTAGGAAGCGTCTGCACTAGGGTGCTACAATGGCCCACTTGCAGTGCCATGTAGCGTAGATATAACCCACAATTTACCATAATTGTCTACTCTATGTCAAACCCAACACACACAACTGTGCCTTCACACATTAATTTTCAGGCGTGCAGTGTGCTACGCCTCTGGCAGTAGCCAAAGGTCGCTCAGCTTTAGCTTTCTCTTACCCAATTTATTTTTAAAGCAATACTAACACTGGCCTATACGATCATGTCCACCGCTCTGAGGAAAGCAAAACCATGGAAAGCCCAGAAAAAAGGTTGTAGAGGCAGTGAGATGATGTACAAAAGGCCAATGAGAGAGAGTGAGATTCCTAGAACAGATGTTTTAGAAATAGATTTATAATGGGATTTTTTAGTAATAGTTTTTCAGTATTTTTATTATTGTATATATTTTTGTTAATGGTTATACAAATTTATGGGAGCTGCCCCTTTAAGGATAGGGTGGAGGCATAGTGACTGAGCTAACGCAGGGGCTCCCAAGGGCCTGCCCAGTGATGATGCTGCTGCAAGAGGAGGCTGGCCTGTAGCTGCACACCGAGCTGTGAACTCCTAAAGAAAAGGTTTGGATCCCCAGCATAAACACAGCTCTCTTTAAAAAGCTGAGTTTTGTAATGGAGGCTGCAACAACTGCTGTGCAAGGTGTTCCTCATGCTCCCTCCACTCCATACACTTGCACAGCTACTTCTGTCATGCCTGCCAGCATCTGCAGCCCACGGGGCACATGGAATCAGGGGGCATAGCCATGGAGCACGTCTTCCCTCCTCCTCCACATAAAGTGGACTGAAGCCTTCGTAACTGATCAATGATTGATAAAGTTTTCGACCCCACGCGCTGAAAAAAGATAATCAAGCCTCTCACCCCCAAAATAATTAAATTGGCTTAAAGACCCAAACAATTTTTTCAACCATATGCATTTTGGGTTCTTTCTACTTGCCTTCTGTTTTTTGTGATTTTAAAGTTCGTGGTTTTCAAGCTTCTTCACCTCGAACATGAGAGCTAGAAACTTAATTTTGATCATTCAAAGCAGAGATTCACAATCACCTGACTCTAGGAGCTGGGGTGTTACAGACTGGCTAGAACGTTACGAGGAGTCTGATTCAGCTTCACCTGTGACAGATCAGCTACCCCGCCCTTCCTCTCCACCTGTCCTGCCCTGCTAATCCTGATTTGCTGGGCATCAGAGGGCCTAGATCAATTATCAGACCCCCTGTGTAAGAGCTGGATGATTCCCCTAAAAGCCTGGGAGAGCTCAACTAGAGAGAAGAGCTGCAGGAGGAAGGCTGTCTCCTGTTACTGGCACTGAAGGAAGAGGGTGGTAGGCAGGAGGGGAGCAAGCTCCTGTGAGAGGGCCTAGACAGGTCCAAATCCCGGATAAGTGGCCTGGAGGCAAACTGGGGAGAAGGATCCAGCTTGTGGAGAACAACCAGACTGGGAAAGGACTCCAGGGAGCAAGCCCTGGGGTCAGTAGCTCAGATAAGAGGTGGGCCTCCAGGGAGAAAGTCTAGAGGGTCTGCACGCTGCAGGAGGGTGGGGGGAGGGCAGCCCCTCCATTTTGTTTTCTTTGGGAATAACGTTGAAATTAGTTTTCAATGCCCCACTTAGGGGTGCTGAGATAGGTGGGCGCCTGACAGAGCCGCCCTGATTGAAGGTGGGCCGGACACAAGGGGGCCTTATGAAGTTCAACCCTTAGGGCTTCAAGAAAAACGCTGATTATCACTAAACTCAAGTAAGTCTCACATACTGATAAGACTGAGTCACTGCTCTTTAAAGAAACTCTAACACTTGAGCGATTCCCAAGTGGTCAGAGTAAACAGGCTGGTAATAAGTTGTGCTGCTACTGCTGAAGGCAGAGACGGACACTGAACATGCACACAAGAGAAAGCCCTCTGGGCGGACTGTAGGTTTGATCTACAAGTGATTGCAAGCCCCCTGCCCTGTAGGCTTCCCTTGATTCGTGCTGTGTTTATTCCATATCTCCGGCTTTCCCTTTGCAGAACGACAACATGGCTCAACAGCAGCACCTAAAAAAACCCAAAGTTTGGAACTGCCTTGTTTCCCATTGCACACTTTTAATGTAAGTAGGGAAACCAGGGCCCACTGTGATCAAATGAGAGGCTAATGTTAGCTGATGTACAACGGTTGTATTTTTTCAAGGTGGTGTGTGTCTTGGGTCATTTGACAACTGTATCCTCAAAGAGAATCTAAGTTCAGTAGTTTTATTTTAAAATGGAGTTCAGACAGGTGCTTTACTTATGCTAAATACAGTGTACTGAAGACTAGTTTGTTCTTTTCACCTTTGGAGATGAATCATTTGGAATAGTTTACCCTGTAGTTAGGGGCAACACTAGTGTACAGAAAAAGGGTAATATATGCAGATGTGCTATTTCTTGTATTGCAAGGAAAAAGACTCAGCGCTTGTCAAATTTATTCCTCTACAGACTAAACACATGAAGTGTAGGTCATATACCCATAACTACACAGAAGGTTAACTATATCCAATTTAAAATAGCAATTTGCTTTTTGTTCTTATCCATACTTAAAACGTTCAGCTGGCCCCACTCAGTCTCCTTGTGTATGTTCCTCTCCTCGGCATTTCTCACTGGACCCACAAAGAATCCCATTGGTCACAGCTTCTTCACTACTGCTGGACCCAGCTTGTGTTCTGGCAGCAAGCTTCCATCTAGCACTTACTCTGATTAATGGAAAACTAGAAAGTACAGCACCAGCTATGCCCGTCCATTTTTCTGGCTAAGGCTGTTGGCTGAACACAGGAGATGCCTCATTCAGCAGTGAAGCAATTACCAGAGAGGGAACTCAGTGATGTTCAAGCTTGTTTTTTCAGGCATTATAGGGGGTTGGGGGGTGTTTGTTTGAAGGCTCTATTGTCTTGTTGAACCTGCAGCTGATTTGCTCTGAAATTTCATCTTCAAAAAGGAAGGACAGAAAAGTTTATGAATCAGGTTCTGGACAAAAACATTTATGAGACAAACTTCCATTTGCAAGCCCTATTCCCCCCCCTCCCCCCCCATTTGGATTTAGATTACTCCTACTGATGACAGAGCCATTACAACTTAATTCAGCAACAACTTGCACCTCCAAAATCTCTTGCATATACAGAAGCTGTACATACCTAGCAGCTATTTTATCACTTTTTCTCCCTCCCCTCTACTTTGTCAGGGAGATGCAGGCTGGTGCAAGGGAGAGACAATCATCTTTTTTTAAGTGAGAATATTTAATACATAATGTATGTAAGCTGCATATGATTACTGACAATTTTTTCAAATCGAGACTGTCAATTTACTGCTTACAAAGCATGTGACATTTCTGATGACTGCAGTTTTTATAGGCTTCGTTAAGATTGTCTGACACTTTCCATGAAAGGACCCTGTTTTCAGTTGCCTTTAACTTTGCTCAACTTTAATTGTTCAGGCTGAATTTGATAGTATGTTTCATCCACAATGCTTCAGCCATTTCTCAAAGTGAGATTAAAGAAAAACATGTTTTGCCCATGTTGAAACAATTCTTTCAGCTGTTTCATTGAGAAGCTCTGTGCCTCCAGCAAAGGCTCAGGTGACGGGTGTCTTGCTAGCGTCCGGAATGTGCCTTTGGCTGTTCCTAGGGTGAGCAGGTAGCAAGTGTGAAAAACTGGGACACTTTTTTTTTTTTTTTTTTTTTTGCGGGGTGAGGGAGTATAGTTGCAGATATAAGACACAGCCCCTAATATCGGCACATCTGGTCACTCTAGCTGTTCCCATGAAAAAACATCCAAAGTTGGCGCATGTGTAAGATTTGAAAAACAACAGTTTGCACATGTTTTATATAGGCTTTGTGAACTTTGGCAGCTAAATTCACAAAAGATTTAATCTTCACTGAATGTGCTCCAGCCCAGGGCTGCAGAAGCCAGGCAGGGCTTCTCCTGCAATTGCTTCTCCCAGCTGTAGTGACACCAGAACTGACAGCAGGGAGATTCTCTCCTGTGCTTACTGCCAACCCCCACCACTCTGGCACCCAAGCAACAGGGAAGAGGAAACCTCCTGTCTCTAATTCAGAGGGTATGCATGCCTGTAGGGTAGGGATCACTAGTGGGACAGGCTGGAATGGGCTGAGGCAAAATCGCTAACCACTAGAGAAGACTTGCCTACCGAGCCTGGAGTAGAACCCAAAATAACCAATAGCCAACATTCCTCTCCTGTCAGCAAAGTCAGAAGTTCAGATATACCAGAATTAAGGTTGCTTGTGCAATCTTAATTTGGCCCCCTTGTGCAGATGCATAAATTGAAGTTATATAGCAGGGGTGGCCAAACCGCAGCTCGTGAGCCACATGTGGCTCTTTAACAGTTAAAATGTGGCTTGTGGAGCCTCCCCCGCCATTCTCCCCCTGTCAGAGGGGGAGGGGGAGATTGGGGCTTCTGCCCTGGCGCAGGGCAGTGGGGCTAGTTTCTTCTGCTAGAGACGACTGGTGCCTGCTGGGGGAGGCATAATTTAAAAGGTTTGCCCCTCCCTCAACAGCTTGAGTCACAACCTCCTCTTACCATCAGTGGCCCCTCCCTGCAGATCCCAGGTGTTAGCTCCGCATGGAGAGGTAGCGGCAAACAGCTGGAAGCTGCAGGAAGGGGCCACTGCCTTTAGCTCCGTGGTGAGAGGCAGCAGCCCCCGCACCACCACCACCCACAGAGCTCCCAGCTGTTTGCTGCTGCCTCTCCCCACAGCCACAGCTCCCAGCTTGCTGGCTCCAGCAGCTTTGCGGCATCATGTGACCGAGTAGGGTCAGCAAATCCTGGCAAAAATCTGGGGTGGCGCATGACTCCGTGTGCCCCCCCTCATGCGTCACCTCTGGTTCTGAGCAATGGGGACGGGAGTCTCAGGGCTTCAGCAGGTGCAGGGCTTCAGCCCCGAGCCCCGACAGGTGCCCCAGCTCTCCAACTTCTGAAGGTTGTCATATGCAGCTCAGAGGATCAGTAAGTTTGGCCACCCCTCTTACAGAGTCTTTTATTACATGATCACATACTAATTTTTCCACAGGACCCCTGCCTCATTCAGTACATAAAACGGATGATGATCTCCGAATGAGCAGATATTCAATAATTTGTTTTCTCTTCATGGTTCAAACTGTGTGACTTCTTAATAGCATCACACTTGTTTTTGAAAAAGTTCATCAAATTTACAATATAAAAGTATACATAGATTTATTTTTTCTACCCCTTTGTACTTGCCTACACTTGGAAGTTTACATTGAATAGCTGGTCCTGAAAAGGGTGGACTGATTTTAAGTCAAAGAAACTTAAATCACCAATTTAAAATGATTTATTAGCAAGCAGGAAACGGATTTAAATCAATTGTTTTAATCTAGTTTTGAATTTGTACTATTTAGGTATTTCCTAAAGAAAGACAGATTTGCATTGGGTGGTAATAATTAAAACATGTTGACCTGCAGCTAAATATAGGCTTTCCACAAAATCTGGTGGAGGTTTTTTTGCTAAGAAGGACGATACACTATATCTATATTCATTTGATTAAACAATTACATAGCAACTTACATTTATGCAAAAAGAAAAGGAGTACTTGTGGCACCTTAGAGACTAACCAACTAAGGTGCCACAAGTACTCCTTTTCTTTTTGCAAATACAGACTAACACGGCTGTTCCTCTGAAACCTACATTTATGCAGATTCTCAATGTTTACATGTTTATGATGTTAGAAAACAGTGAATGATTCATTTCTTATTTACCAGATTATTTTGTGTTGAGCTCTATTTGGACGGAAATTCAAATAAAATACACCAAAACAGAGTTTTATTTGATAAATTAAGTAAAATGATCTTTAAAGTGCTGGATACACAAGAAAAAAGTTTTGCAGTTTATATTAGCATGTTTGGCATTTAAATTAGCTATCTATTACACAAAGCAAGTATCTTTAGTTAGTGATCCAAATGGATTGTTTCTGGACACATATTGAATCTATTTCCCTATGTTAAGTACCCTCACACCTTCTTGTCAACTGTCTGAATGGGCCATCTTGATTATCACTACAAAAGTTTTTTTCTCTGGCTGATAATAGCTCTTCTCAATTAATGAGCCTCTTACAGTTTGTATGGCAACTTCCACCTTCTCTGTATGTGTGTACATATATCTTCTTACTATATGTTCCATTCTATGCATCCAATGAAGTGGGCTGTAGCTCATGAACACTTATGCTCAAATAAACTGGTTAGTCTCTAAGGTGCCACAAGTCCTCCTGTTCTTTTTGCAGATACAGACTAACACGGCTGCTACTCTGAAAACTTTCTGGACACCATGCCCTACCTACATTTTAGAACGACTAGATCTCACCCTCTCATACCTACTTTTTAATCCATAACTCTGAAGATGAAAACAAGCTTTCCTGGTTTTTCAACTGCCAAGTGGTTTCTTAGCTTTGAATTAGTGATTGAACTGAACTAGCTGAAGAAACTGAAATCAAGAAAATAGTCTCTCTGTTGCTGCAGAAATGGTTCCTGATGTTTCGCTGGTTTAGCACTTTAAACTCTGGTTCCAGATGCTTAGCCAATAACTGACACCAATTCAGTGGTCTGACTTGTTTTAAAACTTGGCAGGCAAACATGTACTAATTATTATTTTTTATTCAATTTAAAATAGTTTAGGCTTTAACATAGGTTTATTTTAAAAACAAACCTGTATTTAATTTAAAACTTTTAAAAAATCTTTTTTTTTTTTTTTAAAAAAACATCCATTTTTGTCCACACTGAAAGATAGAAAGTACCAATTCCATGAGAAAACATTTATTTCAACTTCATTCTGTTATGTCAGAATGATAAATGATCCCTTTTAAAAATGGAGGATTGTGAATACTGAGCTGACAGGCTCTTTTATTGAATAGTGAAATTTCTCATAAGTATTCAAGCATAAGCTGGAGTCAATTTATGGGTTTTCATATAACTAATTCTGCCCACATTGTGAGCCCATCTAGCATCATTCTTCATTTAAAGCCCTACATGTTTTCTCTGAAGTTGCTAGCAATTTCTAAAGCAATACTTGAGAATCCACTACTGAAATACTTGCTAGTAGTTGCCAAAGAACTATTCATTATCCGTATGCTGTACTTTCACCAATACTGACATGTGGTCTAATGGATAGGATACTGGGGGACTTGGAGTCCGAAGACCTGGATTCTATCATAGGTCTGCCACTGAACTGTGTGACTTTGGTAAAATCACATTGCTGCTATGTCTATTTCCCCTCTCATCCTTTCTTCAGATTCTAAACTCTTTGGAGCACAGACCGTCTCTCACTGTGCATTTGCACAGAAACATGGTCCTGATTTTGGTCAGAGACTGTAAATGTTTCCATAAAATCCAACAGCTGTGCAAGAAACTGTTTTGCAAGTCATGTTTCTTACCATACAGTTCATGGCAAAGTGATTGTGCTGCGTCTGCAGCTCCATAGCGTGGGGGTGACTGGTTCCAATCTCTGTGTAACTATTCAGAAACAGACCTTTGTTGTGTGTGATCCAGTCAAACATCTATAAGAAAAACAACAACAAGATCACTCATTTACAATGCAATGACAAGCTATAAACAAGGAACATGTGATTTCGCGTTTTACAAGAGACCCAGACCCTACAATAATGAAACCTGAAGTTGCAGTTTATTTTTGCTACTTTGTTAATTTCAGTGTTAACCATCTCAAAGCTTTCTCAAACGAACAATCTCAGCCCAAAGATTTTATCACCCCATACTCTAGTTGCAGCAAAATCTGCTCCATTAAATTAGGGCCAGAGGAAAAATCTTTACTTGAAGTTTGAAGGTAATGCACGAAGACAGACTGCATGATAAAACATCTACCTTTTCGTGTTGCTAATCTTCTCAATGCTGGCTTGCTAAATTAAAAAAAAAAAAATTAAGACAAGCTATTAGAAGCCTACTTCTATACCTGCTCAAAAATATAATTTTCATTATGTAATTGCCTGCAGTCATAGCCACGTTTTATTTGTATTACAGCAGTGCAGCTTAAAGCCTAGGCATTCATACAAAATATAAATGTTCAAGTACACGATCACAACTTCCTCCATTTTTGTCTTAAATACAATAGTCACAAAATCCTACATTATGACAATGCCAAGGTTTTTTAATTCAACATAAATGCAGGAAATGCAAGTTACACTCCCAACCACCATCTAAGCGAGAAGTTGGTGCAACTGATGTATCTTGAATTATTGGTTACATTGTTAAGCGTGACTTCAAATACAGCATTCAAGGTGTAGATGAGTTAATGCTGTATTTCCTTCACTTTTTAATTGCCGTGTGTGTGTTAACAGAATTAACATTCACATAGATTTTTTTGCATGCAATGTGTATATATATATATATTTGATGCTGGGGAGCCGTTCAGTTTTTTGCCGGTGGAAAGTGAAGCCCTACAGAGAACAAGCAGCACGGCAAAACAGATGCAGAGCTTGATTCCCTGCTGTGATCATCAACTCCTCCATAATTCTAAACTGAAGAGACCACCTGCTCTCCGAGCTGGGTGAAAAGGATTCCTTGATGAAAGAACACAGGCAGGAACCAAAAGTGCTGCCAAATTGAAAATATCAGCCTTAATAATATGTAGGTTACCAAAGCAACACTAGTAACTTCAGTTCTCCGTTTCTCCATGAGCTGGGAACACAGAATATATTGTAAGTGGCTGGGTTGCATGTCAGGAGCCAGGAGCAAGAAGAGCCAAGAGCGTGGCAGCTTCAACGTGAGGGCAGTCCAGACATACCTGAGCAAAGAGGTTGAATATTTAGAAGGAATAATCTCAGGTCTGCGTGAGCCACACCTGCAGACTTGGTGTTTCTAAGCCTGCATTTGGGGGTCCATTGGAAACTCAGACCTTACAACCATGCTGGCACATCCAAACTGCTCTATGCAGACCCAAGTCAGAACTTCAGCTTCTGTGGGTGTTTAGCATCATGTCCCAGAGTTCCTAGCTCTCTAGCTAGGTTAAGCTGCTCTGTGCTTGGTTATGGGAGAACTTGTCTGTGAAGTTGACAGGAAGTATTTTGCATGGTTTTAGCCCACCAACACATCGAACCAAGCCATTTTGAGTCTGCATGCTCCCAGCAGTCAAAGCCATCCACATGGATTCCGACTCAGCGGAAAAACTTTTCCACCTCATGCTGACAATCCTAGTTCATGAATCAGGCAGAGCGTCTGCAAGATGCTGGTGGACATTAAAGTAGCAGTTTGTGAGCTGCCAAAGGCACCTCTCAGAAGGGGGTACTGACATGCCAACCATGACCCAGCTGATGCTGCTCATGCCTGTTGCCTTAGCCAAAGGCTCCCTCTATGTAGACCAGAGCTTCTGGAGCAGGGCCACAGCACAGACTGGTGGGTTCACATCATCAAACAGACTTGGAGTGACTAGCAAAGCACAGTCCTTTCACATGAAGAAACAGATGCTCCTGGAGGTATGCAATCAGCTTGCCCCATCCTCCAGTGCCAGTACACCGACATGAGGGCAGCCAAGCCAGTCCAGAAGCAGGTCACCATAGCCATCTGGAAGCTAATACCCCAGCCTAATACAGGTCTATGGCTAGCCAGCTTAGAATTGGCAAGTCACTGTGCGAGTTGTTGTGGCAGAGGTTTGAGAGGTGATCAGGCCTGTGAAGTACTGAAAGTTGGTAGGCACTACATATGTTACTGCACAATGTCTGGGAGGATAAGGGGAAACCTCTTCTAGTAGACTCAGGACACTCCTGGATTTCTGCACTGGCATACACGGCCAGACAGTGCATCTGTCATAATGGGTGCGGGATCCAGATGTCCCACAGAAATTAGGGATGCTTTGTGTGCCCACATACCAGGTTTGCATGATGCCATGCATAAGGGGGAATTAAGTGTTATTTTAAGTGAAAGGCAGCTGTGGGATTTTTATTTTTATTTTTTTATTTTTAAGTGTGTTGGTAATATGAATTCTGGAAACACTTTCATGAAATGTATGGAGATGTTATACATTTTATGACTATTGGCCAGTAATCTATGGATTACTCTGACGTTTGTAAAATTTTATTGTGAAATTTACTGAGAATGGGCATGTGATGACCTTTATTAATGTTTGCCACTTAACATTACATCTAATAAAACTTGAATTCCACACAAGGCTAAAGCAGCAAGACTATTTAATACATGTATTAAGATACCAATATAAGAAACAGAAAAGCAGACCAGCTGCCCTCAGAACGTACAACACAATAACCAAGTTATGTGCAAGAACAGTGAAAGGTGCATGTTACCAAATGACATGGCCAACTATTCCTGGGTGGCCTCTCCTTGACTTTCTGGTGTATTTTACACATGTGGGCTGCAACTAGACTTGAATGGACGAATCCAGAGGGTACACCTGCCCATTCCACGTGCTACTGTTCATTGCTTGTGACATGATCCAGCCAACTGCTGAACTGATACACAGTCTGCAGGACACAATAGTGTGGAGGGAATTCAGGGCATGGAGCTAAAGCTGGAAGTGGCAATAGAAGCTGCAGTGTGGTAGCCATGAGTAAAAGTAATAGCTCGAACTGTTCCTTCTGCTGCACTGTCTTCCTTCTTCAACCTCAAGGCATGCTCCATTGATCTATCTGCCAATCCTTGCTCACGCTGTGCATCGTCTCTCTTTTTCCACTCTTCTCTCATCCTTATCCTTCTGATATTTCATTGGGTGCTTCTGGAACTCTATCTGCTGATTCATTCTATCTAGAATCTCTTCCACCAGCTCATCTCAGATTTTCTGCTTGCCAGCAGAAGGTAGGTCCACTCCCCCAGGCTCCTAGTGCCATGTATTTGCCCTACAGAGGTGGAAGGATCTTGGGGTGGGGGTGGGGGGGTTCCTGCTTTAATTCAAGGTCAAAAGATGTTACTTTCATCAATGGACTGTTTATTATTCACACAAAAAACACTGGCCATTGACGATCTCCTCTGGATCAGCACTGAAAGCCATCATACATCATGGCAAGAAATACATAAAACAATTAATCTATTTTCCTTTCGTTTTTCCATGATTGGGAGGGAGAACTTATAAGTGGTCTACTTACTGGCCATGGATTTTTCAGTCCTTTCAGGCAGGGCAAGCTCTGGAAAACATTGATATTCTGGAAGTCCCTGAGTGGAAATGTGAACTTCGTTCCAAGCCAAGAGAGGACAGCCTATGCTAAGATCTGTTTAAGCTTCTAGTGCCCAACATATGGAGGGGCTCAAGAGTAAGGCTAAGATTTTGTCACGGAGGTCATGGAAGTCACCAAATCTGTGACTTCCAGAGACCTCCGTGATATTTTTGCTTCAGCCCCAGGGTGGCAGTGATGGACCCGTCAGCTGACGGGGGACCCCCTGCAGCTCCCAGCCGGCATGGGCAATCGGGTCCCCCTGGCAGCTCGGAGCCACCGCTGTAGGCAGCAGGGACCCCCGCAGCTTGGAGCTGCTGCCGCAGGGGGACCCCACAGTTACAAGCTATTGCCGAAGACACTGTGGGCAGAACCCACAGCTCCAAGGTGCTGCTGGAGGCAGGGGGGACCCCACGCTGAACTCTGGAGTCCCAGCAGCAGTGGGTGCTGGACCCTCCTCCTTCCCCATTTTGTCATAGTTATTTTTAATAAAAGTCAGGGACAGGTCACAGGCTTCCATGAATTTTTGGTTATTGCCCCTGACCTGTCCGTGACATTTACTAAAAATAGCAGTGACAAAATCTTAGCCTTACTCTTGAGTTCGAGAGGCAGCCCTGATAAGTATACCCAGCCCTGGAAAGAAATCAATCATCTGGAGTTCCTACTCAGTGAGAAGTTGGTTTTAATCACCAACCAGCAATGGGTGAAAATTTGTAGCAAAATCAATAAGGTGCTGATTTAGCATGGAGACACAGTACATCCTCCTTACAAGCATCTTGTGTCCATGCATAGACCCCAATGACTGCCAGCCCATGGGGACTCCTAACACAGACAGCTACCATCTGCTGTAATTTGGACTCCTATTTAAGCCAGCTATGGACCAAAATACACACTGGCATTTTGTTTGGACTCATAACAGCCAGCTTTTTGGGGGACTCAGTTTACAGAACAGTATGGGCGTGGCCAATTTATAAGATGCACTGTATTAGATGGGAAGAGTACGTGAGGTTAATTGTGGGGCCCCGATGCATCCTGATAACAGCCATTAACTAGTAAAAATTTTATGATAACCGCTCAACTTTCTTACTCATTTTACGGTATCCATTTTGAATCCCAAGTGGTGATGGGAGGAAAGCGGGGGGAGCTAAGGGAAGGGCGTGGGTTCTGCCATGAACAGAAGTACGTCCAAACCCTGACTGATATTCATAAAGTAATAGACATTCCTCCCTTCCGTATACTAACAAACATGGCAGCAGAAACTTATCAGATTCTAGAGCGGGCTGCTCCCAAGGGCTGTCCCCCCGCTCAGCACAGTCACGCACCATTGTGTGCTCAGTGCACACCACAGTTGCCAGTACCTGGATGAATTTCTCATAAAAGAGGCAGGAGGACAGTGAGTTCCCAAAAAGTTCTGTTGACATCCTTGAATCTGCAGTACTTGGTCTTCAGACACTGGCCCAAGTCCAGAAGGGTTCCTGCCCTAGTCAGGGGTGTGTGTGTGTGTGTGTGTGTACGTGTGTGTGTGTACTGAAAGGGGTTTGGGTTTCAACCTGATTCGGAGCCCAGGCTTCATGTGCTGTGAATACATACTCTTAAGGCAGTGGTTCTCAACCCGCAGCCCAATCAGCACACAGCTGCGGCCTATGTGACATCCTCAGGGTCATACAGGCAGTATTGTGTGGATGAGGCCCACATAACACATAGAGAGCTGCATATGTGGCCCACAATGGTAAATAGGTTGAGAACCACTGTCTTAAGGTCTTATCTGGACTAGAATAAAAAGGTGTGTGTATTAGAACACATTAGCTAGCACAGACAGATTTTATAAGTTTAGCGTGCTGCCTCTAAAACTTGCTGAGCTGCTTAGCACTTTAGCTAATTAATACCCACACCTTTTTTCCTAGTCTAGACAAGAACAAAGAAACAACATTAACCATCACTGAGCACGGCTACCCATAGGAGCACATCCCAGAGGTGAACAATCTCAGCTTTATCAACTCATAACCCACCTATTCCAGTCTTTGGGAAATAGAAAAAATGGAAGAGATTTTTTTCTGACAGACTGAAAAGACAGAACTCTGAGTGATTGGCATAAACCCTACAACCAAAACTTTTAAGCAGGAGTTAACAATATGAATCAGGAGCTTTTCAGGTAAGACAATAAGGGAAATAGTTGTCAAGTGCCATATTAAGGTGTCTTAAACATTAACTCTTCCTTCATATGTTCGCTGTACAAAATTAACACAGCAAAAAATTTGCAGCTTTGTAGGCTTTCAATCCCTGCAAGAGTAACTGAATTAACACATTTCTAAGGAGATATGGGGCATCGTGAATGCTGGATGACAGAGAGCATTCAATCTTGGTCAGATTTTTTCTGTGAGTGTGTTTTTGAGCTAATGTGCACCATCCCCCCAATTCCTGCATGGCAGAAACAGCTTCTATTTACTTTTTTAATAATTTTCCTTTGGTCATAGATCATAAGAAGTGGCATCTCCAGGAGAAATTATAACCCGAGCATTTTAGAAAATGGGCCAAAACCCACTCTCCAAGGGTTTTGGCAGTCTAATTTCAGCCTCTCTTAGGAAGAAACTACTATCTTTCTAGAAAGCTTCTTGATCAAATATATAGTGGTCATCAGTTTCTAGTTATGTCCCATCTTCTGACGCAGACCTGCTTTTACTCTAATGCATGTAACTCTTTACCCCTTACCAAACAAACCCTGGTAATACTATGAACACAAATGTGAAGTGAGTGTTGTATCTATGGCCATTCATTAAGCTTCCCCACTAGGGCGTGCACTCTTTTCAAAGGAGATATTATCAACCACTAAAAATGAATCTCAGGAAATTAGACAGCACATCCGTCTCGCCCGTAATTAACACAGGACTCTTAAACATGTCAATGTAGGCATCTCTTTCCCTCTCCTGTAGTTCAGGAGAGCTTAACTCATTCTGACCACTTACAGACTGAGCAAGAGTCACTCAACAGGAAACTGAGATGATGCATCACTGCATTCATCCTGCTGCAGCAGAGAGGCATTACTCTTTAACAGTATGCACATTCATGTTGTGCCAGAAAAAATACCATCCTAAAATAAACTTACTGCAACTGAAGTGTCTGTGTGTCACTCAAAACCCAAATCCCTCTCCGTTAATCAAGTTCACTGAAACACCAATTATCCACACTAGAAACTGAGTTCAGAAAATACTAAAAGCCACTCTGAATACAACACTCCCCCCCACCTCAATGGAAAGTTGTAGTTAGTAGTTCTTAGAGAATGTTTTCCAGCTTTCATTGGCACTTTTTTTCTTTTTTTTTTAAATCAGGCAACCAACCTAAAGTACCTTGAAGCTGATGGTGCATGGTTGTTTCCCCTTTACCCCACAGCCCTTTTACCTTTTCAGCATCCTGCTCAAACAGCCTGAGCTGAAAACATTGGTCCAGTTTCAACTTCCGCACATGCCACATCTGATGCAGATGCTGCCGAGTTGAGTGCAGCCGGTCCAACATGGTGGATACTTTGGGTAAAAGGTTCTGCAAGTCTGCGTTCCCTGACCCAGAGTTCTTTTTGGGGAAACTTTCACTGCTCTGTATCCGCTGGAGCAGCTTTTGTCCTTCCAAGTCAAGGTCCTCAATAGGGGCCTTAATGACTTTCTTCTTCAATTGTGAATGCTCCTCAATCATATTTCGAGCACCCTCCAAGTCCTGAGGCAATTCCTTTTTAGCCAGTATATCCTGCAGTTCCTCCAATCTGGACAGCATATGGGTTGCACTGCTAATGTAGTCCTCAAAGGCAACTCTGATTTCGATCCATTCCTCATGGTTATACTCCAAACAGCCATCAAATTCTGGAGTTAGCTGAGAGGGGTCAACTACTTTGGTAAGGCCTTCCAGAGATACCATGTTAGTCTAAAACACAATGAAGAATATTGCAATCACAAATCTGATGCATTTGGAAAATACAGTGAAAATGCAGTTCAGAGCATCTAGTTAATATTGTCTGTGCTCGTATTTTGAACAATATATAACATTAAAAACAACCAAGGCAACACACAATGCTTTATTTACAAAGCACAGGTGGCCTTAGAAACCACAAATCTAACATGAGATTAAAAATAGACCCACACTTCTTGCAGTCCTGCAGCCTGATTTAGCTCTCCTCCCATTCAAATGCCAAGGTTCAGCTCAACTATTTTTAATAAAAACTTGAGCTAGGTGGACCAAAACTCCCCAGGAACTAAGCAGTAAGCCTACATTTTTCTATCTTGCTATTACCTCAAATTCAAACTTAGAGCTGCCAAAGTTAGTCCTTTGTTTTTGCCAGAAGTTGTCTGGCTTGATTATCAGTGCAACATGAATACAACAGGGAAAGGATTCCTGTAAAATCTTCAGCAGAGGCTTAATAGAGTCCCATTTAGATCCACGCATGTCTACAATCACTGTGAATCCTCGTTTACAAACTTCTTCACTGGAGGGAGAAGAAAAGAAAAGAAAATGTTAATATGCACTATTACAAGTTAAAGGTCAAATTAGGCTTCTCTTGTTCCATCACAACACTTGGTAATTCAGTTACCTGTGTAACAGCAGCAGGATTTGGCCTAAATGCTTACTATCGGACGTACTAACCAGGTCTAGAACTACACCCTGGTAAAGGAAGCACAAAACTTGCTCTTAGTCAAGATTAATTTTTTATTTCCAAGCTCTCTATGTAGTTATCGTTTTTCAGCCTTGTTGCGAATCAGCAGAGCAGCAAGCATATTCACAAGTTGTTTTTCAATGCTGTACTAGTATCATTCATTTTGTACATCTATATTTTATTCTCTTAGGCTGTAACCCCATGGAAGGATACACAGTCCACGTTAGCAGCAAAATGCATTAATAAATACCTGATTTTTTATCCCTTGTGCACATCAATGACATACCTCTTCGTGTCTGGAGAGAGGGGATACCCAACTGTGCTATGCAAATTAACTGGATGAGTCTCAAACAAAAATGCATGAAGACAGTTAAATAGGTATCTGGGAAAGATGTATCCAATATTAAACATCAGCAGTGCTGTGGACCCAGACTAACCAACCTAAGAGTTAAGTATAATCTAAAAGTAGCTAATAAAAAAAGTTTTCCAGGCTGCTGAGGAAAAAAGTGACGTCTACCCATTGGTAAAATGTGAGCTGAGTTTTACTGGCTGAGCAGAAAGCGACCCGACACTCTACGATTTCCGCTACAATCACCGTGGAAATTACTGATTTCCACTACAATCATCGTGTTGTCATTAATACACAGGGGTGAGGCAACGATCTTGGGGTAAGGGGTTACGGCACTACAGAGTTTCTTCTGCCTGTAGCACCAAATGGACATTCTGTGGGACTATTTTAGTGGAAATCAGGCTACTGGAAGCCCTTGCCCCATCCCTCCCCCCAACCCACCTGGGCCATCCCACTCTGGCCAGGCACCTCCTTCCTTCCCCTCCCCATATACTGAGTGACCCGATGGCCAACTGACAAATTCATTGTCATAATGACCAGAGTCATTTGTCCAGAGAGCCTCTATAGGCTGGTAGTTGGGTCTCCCAAAGCCACTGGTCTAAAAGTTGTAAGGAGGGTGCTACCACCTCCACCCCAAATGCCTATTTGTGACTCTAGCCCTTTATAAACACCAGAATAAAAATCAATTTCAGGTCAAACAAACAATTACATTTAAATGCTTCCCCATACACTGATTTTTTGATTCACTGACATTTTCTGCATTTTTTGGATTCAGTTTGGGGAACAGGGGGGGTTGGGTAGGCGTGGGAGCCCTGGGGGCCCTGCCAGGGGATGGGGGTGTGGATAGGTCAGGGCAGACAGGGGACAGGGGCCGTGGGGGGTCCCGGGAGGGAGGGGACAAGGAGCAGGGTGGGTTGGATGGGTCGAGGGTTCTGAGGGGGGCAGTCAGGGGGCAGGAAGTGGAAGGGGGCAGAGGGCCAGGCTGTTTGCGGAGGCACGGCCTTCCCTACCCGGCCTTCCATACCATTTCGCAACCCCGATGTGGCCCTCGGGCCAAAAAGTTTGCCCATCCCTGTTTAGAGAATTTGCTCATCAATTTTTGTGCAGCAAAGCAGCAGCTTGATTTAATCCTTATCTTCTACATTTTTTAACTTAACGCTACAGCTCAGATCACCTTTAGGTTTATTCATTACCTATCACTCTAAACTTAAGTTTCCTAAAGAACAGTCAAACTGAATGCTGGTGTGAAACCAATCTGCTCATAGAAAAAAAATTAGACACAAACATATCCATATTTATTAGCCATGAACAAAAGCAAAATAAAAATTGCCATAGTGGAACTCACAAAGAGTGAATTTATGACAAGATTTTCAAAAGCATCTACTTAATTGAAAAGGAGTACTTGTGGCACCTTAGAGACTAATCAAATTTATTTGAGCATGAGCTTTCGTGAGCTACAGCTCACTTCATTGGATGCATACCGTGGAAACTGCAGAAGACATTATATACATACAGAGACCATGAAACAATACCTCCTCCCACCCCACTGTCCTGCTGGTAATAGCTTATCTAAAGTGATCATCAAGTTGGGCCATTTCCAGCACAAATCCAGGTTTTCTCACCACCCCACCCCCAATTGAGAGTACAAGTCCCAATGACTTTCAATGGAACTTGTGCTCCTAATTCATTTTTGAAAACTAAGCCTTAATCCAGTAGTCGTTCCCTGGAAGTGGTCTACTCAGAAAAAGATAAAACCATGCTGCAGCTGGACTTCAACTGGGGTGATAGCTGAGAGAAGACAACACTGCCCAGGCTTATCTGTTTATACCCTGAAGCACTGCTATTGTTACCCATTTTAATAGACATATCTTAGCACAGTGGCCTTTCACTTGCTGCTGTAAGTACACGGAGGGAACAAGGGAGGTCACTGCTTCTCCATTGCATTTGTTCCACCTCCACCCTGAATAGGAAAGGCAGTGCTCCCAGCTACAAGGGGCTGGGGAGCCCCCTAACATTAACTGACAGCAGATCCTAGGCTCTAAAACTGACCTTCCTCTCCAACAAAATCTTCCATTTAGCACCTTAATGGTCCTTCTACTTAGTGGCTGCAATAGCTACCTTCCTCTTCCGCTTACTCCCTCAGAACTCTAGCCAGTACCACTTTGCCCCTTCCCTATCAAATCCTGCTGAGAGTCTGTGGCTTTCCTCACAACTTGTTTTGGGAAGGAACAGGTGGTGGGGCAAAGATAACACTTCTGCTCACTTGGAGCCCAACTCAGGCGTAGCACCAGCAGCCGTTTCCAGCCCTGAACACATACATAAATACAAGCCTCCAACACCTTTCTAGCCCCTTGAGAGAGTTCAGACACCTAGGGTGAAATCTCTTGTCCATTAAAGCTAGTAGCTTTGGCACACCTATTCAGTTCCCAGCACCCTGACATTGTGTAAACCACTTAAACACAGGAGTAGCAAAGCATGTGAACTACCTCAAAATTCAAAAATTATTGTGTAACAGACAAACAGCCTGTCAGAAATAAGTAAGAGTCACATAATACAAGGATTCTGCCAAAAGACTCAAGTGACATTAGGAATAGCATGTGTTAGAGGACTGTTTAGCCCCCTACCACATCATAAGTTACAGTGGCTTGTTTACACAAACTTGTGCCAAAACAAATCAGTTTTAATGCACACTTTTTTGGGTCTGTTTTCAGTTTGTGTATAAGCTAGCCCTTACTATCTGTAAGACACAGCTCTTTTTTACCACTGTGGCAGTTTAAAAGTGCTGTACAGCCAGACAGTTCAGCCATCGGGGGTAACACTCGTTTAATGAGACTTCCCTGGATGTAGAAACTGTTTTTCAATTCCTTCTTGGAACCCGCACCATAGGAGGCCTTGCGGCTTTGTACTGCTGCCTTCCAGCTATTCTCAGCTATTCGAGCCACTCCTTTGGGTCAGACAGCTGAGGTGATGAAAGCAGGCTTAGGGCTAATTTAACTCACACCAGGGTTGGCAGGTCTTAGCTGGACCAGAATAAAGGGCATACAGTAGTCATCTTTGTCCCCGCTCTGTCCTGCACTGAGCATAGCTCAGCTGAAGCAGAGGTTGGGGCAGATACTTTTCTTTAATATCAGCTCCAATCTGTGTATTTTTTATGGTGTTTTTCGTTGTGTTTCACAGCATATAAGATGTCCAAGTTACCATGGTGTACTATGTTATTATACAAAGGGACATTCTTTATAGTTTTACATATTGCTTTCTTCTTAGGCCTTGTATCAACAAGTTTGTTCAGTCAGTTAATTGTAACTGTGCAAGTTCAAGACCTGTTAGCAACTACAGTAGACTTCAATACCACTAAAATGTGTTAACAGGTCACGCTCAACCCAAGGAGGCGGCTGAGGTGTTCAACGCTAGCGACACTAGGTACGAACGCGGTTTTTAAATCAACTTTTTTCCCTATTTTTGACAAGTCCTTTGAGTGATGATCTCATTATTTCAGAATGCAAGCACCCCTATATGACCATCTAGAGACCACTGCCTACTCCCAGCTGACATGCAGCAGCCAGTCTGCCAGCAATCCATGTTCCACAGGCAGCCCCCTTTGCTGTTAAGTCTTTTTCTAAGCAGCTTAAAGACAGTGAGGGGTGTGAACTTGCATCGCTCCTTAACCCATTTCATTTCATAACCAGGAAAGATGCTGCAACACTAACCAACAATTTCAGCGTAAAGTTTGAAAGCTTAACGGGTGATTAGCTCTTACCTAGGGATACAAGCTAAGTATGATATTAGTCTCCTAAGGTCCTCTTGTCGTATTCTATCATGGTTGCTGCGAGCTGGAAATGTTAGAATGGGGCCTCCACGTTTATCTCTGCCACCTGAAAAACAAGATTTGTGATAAGTGCCAAAAGCGTACTATACAACACAACAAACCAACAAGAGTCCCTGCCTTGTACAGTTTACAATCAGACTGCACTTAGAAAAGAACTAAGGCCTCGTTCTAATAGGTGTGCACATCCACTTGGAAAGAAAATGGGATTTAAAATTTACTAAACAGAACCACCCAAGGCTGTGGGTCAAAAGACCATTTTAACTAAACAACAAATTGTTGGGGTCAGGATGACCAACACCATGCTCCCCTATTTTCATCACTGCAAACCAATGATGTGCCTGAGTCCCTGGCAGCTCACAGATTGTGACTGTCAGTGAGTCATACACACTACCTTACCTACTGCTCACAGCTTGGTGTATTTACTGATGGGGGGAGGGGAAGTTATCAGCACCTAATGTGTGCTTCTCAGAGAATTCATGGATTCACAGATTCATGGAGGATAGGTCCATCAATGTCTATTAGCCAGGATGGGCAGGAATGGTGTCCCTAGCCTCTGTTTACCAGAAGCTGGGATTGGGTGGCAGGGTATGGATCACTTGATGATAACCATTCATTCACTTTGGGGCACCTGCCATTGCCCACTGTTGGTAGACAGGATACTGGGCTTGATGGACCTTTAGTCTGACCCAGCATGGCCATTCTTATGTTCTTATGTTAATTTAAGATAGCTGGCTTTATGTAACTGATTCTTCTAATGCCAAAAACCAGTATAAAAATTTCCCAAAAGACACACTTAACTATGTCTACGCTGTGCACATTACAAGGGCACAGCTGTGCCACTGCGGCCATACCGCTGTAAGGTGTGCAGTGTGGCCATTCTCTTGCCGGGAGAGAGCTCGCCTGGCAACAAAATAAAAGCACCTCCAGCGAGGGGAGGTAGCTTCATTGCTGGGAGTGCAGCTCCCAACAACAAAGTACTGTCCACACCAGTGCTTTTTGTCGCTAAAACCTTTGTCGTTCGGGGGGAGTTTTTCCACAACCCTGAGCGACAAAAGTTTTAGCAACAAAAATGCCAGTGTAGACAAAGCCTAAAACCTGACAGAAACAAACCACGCTACCCACTGTATGCTTTTAGGTTATTTACAATTCCATGACGGACAGCAAGTTACAGATAATCACTGGTTCTGTGAAACTTGTTCATTTGACTGTGCAACCACAAAGGCTAACATGAAGGGGTGGGGAGTTGTCTTAACCAAAGACAATACTACACATCTCAGCATACCTCCCACTATCTGAGTGCCTATACAATATTAATATAAATGACTTCAATTCAAGTAGTTCAATTACATCAGCATGTCCCTACTTAGAAGAGCCCATGGACACTTCATAATTTCATATTGAGAGCTTTATTCTGCATATCCGTGCACTAAATACGAAGAACTCAGCTATGGTTAATATCATTCTATAAAGAAAGAACGGCACCACATGCTGTCAGCTCCGTTGAACTACTCAAGTATTATTGGGAGATATTAAGGTATTGCTTCCGAAATAAAGAGTTTTAAGCCAGTGAATATGACAGCATCAAGTTACACTTTCTGCAGTGAGGATGCATCTGCACCCTAATAGAAATACAAATTCAGGGCCTAGGGAAAAAAAACAGGACTATGCTTTAAATAATTTTTAGACTTCAACACTGCAGTACAATGTACCTGAAGTAGCATACTGTGATGGCTAAACAATGTGCACCTAGCAATAAAAAACCTGGGACTGTAGGGATGACTATCATTGTAGATTTTTGCCACCGTCTTCAAGTACTTTTAGTAAGAGACTCCAAGGTCTTGAGTTTATAAAATTTAACAGTCGTGGTGACATCTGAGGTTTACCCAGAACATACTTTGCTTTATAAGCAAATGACTCCAAAACAATGGGATTTAGTACCCATTATACTAAGAGATAAATGGCTTATACATTCATGTGTTGACCTGCAGCTGCTGAATCTGTCAGTTCATTAGGAATTTATCCTCATGTTCACTCTGGAAAAAGCGAAATCCTTGTATCACAGTGTAAGAGACTGAACCAATAAAACATGTAGGTAATTGGCTAGCAATTCTGCCGCGGAGCTCCCCCATTTTTATCTGTGTGACTTTAAACCGTAATTTTGTAAACAAAGTAAACAAATTCTGCTTGAAGAATGGATTGCAACTGTATATCCAATACTTACTAGCGACAATGAAATTTAATTATGGGGCACCACTTAATATACTAAAATTAACAGCGTGTCTTCATTTCTATCATTTCTCATTTTATAGCTTTAAGCTTGAAATAGAAACAACTCTTAAATTAAACTTAGTATACAAAATGATCAGCCAGATACTTGTGTGGTGTAAACTTTAAACTCTATCTTGTAGTCAATGCAGCATTGCTTCTGAGATGCTGTCAGATTCCTTTTGCTGGACCTCCAGTGATAGTATTTTTATGGTATAAAGAACAGTATAAGAAATGCAACTATATCTATATCTCGCCAGCAGTAGTCAAACATAAAAATTTAACAGTCCTTTCCCTCCCGTATCAAAGTACAAGCATCACTGCACTCTCAGAAGAAAACAATTACACAGTATTCAAATTAAATCAAGTACTTCAGCTAAATCAAAGCAGCAAGTTAATATACAACTTGCAATACACAGGAGCTAATAGTTAATAGCTATTAATAGTTAATAGCTAATAGAAAAGCTCCTGCAGAAAG
This sequence comes from Caretta caretta, assembly GCF_965140235.1. Lineage (NCBI taxonomy): Eukaryota > Metazoa > Chordata > Testudines > Cheloniidae > Caretta > Caretta caretta. The sequence goes on from NC_134207.1 coordinate 137,523,969, forward strand.
AAGCCCCAATTCCTGGTTATGGTTCTCTGATGATCAGGCTGGGTTTGTGGCAGCCTTGGTTCCAGTGGAGATTAAAGCAGCCTCAAGGCTACTCTGAACTTGATCAGCAGATAGTAATTTCACAGCCTGTTCCAACCACACCCTCTCTCCATGACAGCCTAACGCTCCCCTTCACCAGGGGCTGGAGGAGGAAGCGTAGAAGTGAGCTATACTGGCTCTATGACCATTGGGAGGTTTCCCATGGACTATGGACCTGTAGCTAGAGATGTGGCTGTTTCAACCCTCCTAATGGTTACCAGAGCAGTGCAAAGAGAGCAGAGAGCCAGGATCTGGACCGAAGTTTACTGGGTTGTCTTTAAATTGTGAGGGATAGGTTAGGGCATACATTTTTATGAATGAGTTCAACACCTGATCAGTCTGATCCATCATGCAGATTCAGTGTTCAGCACCCACTCATGGTGCTTTGTTTATGTAATCATGAAGACCAAAAGAGTACCATTCTATAATAAATGATTAAGTGCATCCACGTACCAACGCACAGGCAGAGTGGGCAGCACCGTCTAGTGTTAAAGTTGTTGGATAGTTCTAGTTTAAGATCCTGTCTTCAGTTGCTTACAACTTTGCTGAAATTTGGCCATTTGGGCTGACATTTTCTGGACTGAGTATCTGCTGCATGCTGGTGGTTTGGTTTTGTTTTGTTTTAAAAAAGTTTTCAGCCAAAACTATTCAGCTGTTCGTGAGAACAAAGTTAGAAGGAGCAGGGAAGAACTATGATTTTGTCCATGCTGAAATGGACTCCTTTCTTGAGAAGCTCTAGCACTCCCATACTGTTGAGCAGAGACTTGAAATTTGGCAAGGGGATGGCCTCTTTGTCAGGGATGTACTTTTTGCCATCCTTGTGAAAGTCCACCCATATTTGGCGAAGTTATAAGGCTTTGAAAAACTGCTGTTCACACATGTGCAGTAGAAACTCAAGAGTTTAGCACTAAGTTCTGAGGAGATTCCATCCACAGTAGGCATACTCCAATCCAGGTCTGAGCAGGACTTTCCCTGGCAACAGCAGTTTGGGCTAAGGCGGGCCATACTCGAGTCAGACATTGGAACCGAACAGGAAACCCCACTCTCCTGCACTGTCAATGACCCCTCCGCTTGCACTACTTAGTGAGGAGCAGGAAGCCATCTGATTTGAACACAGAAGGGACAACAGCCAGACCTGGGGGGCAGGGACAGAGGAAATAAGACTAGGAAAAGAAAGAACAGACCAAGATTGAGTGTGGCACAGCAGGTGGGAGAAGGGAACTGGAACTGAGAGTTAAAGGAGGGAGGCGAGGACTGGGTGGGCAGGTAGACTAGCATTAGGGTCGGGGAGGGAAAATGAGATCAGATGAGATGCTGGGGCCGGGGGGGGGGGGGGGGGGGAAGATGAGGCTAGGATTGGCTGGGCAAAGAGACTGTGACAAAGTGTCAGCAGGGTGGGGTTAAAGACAACAGATTGTACAACTAAGGAAAGAAGAATGGGACTGGGTGCCTTTGGGGTGAGAGAATGTGGGTGGAGGTGACTTGAGACTGGGCAGGGAAGAGAGACTGAACCAAGAACCAGGATGGGAGGACTGGGTGGGCAAGGAGAAGAACTGAGATGAGAAGACTGAGGAGTGGAGACAAAACTACCTATATGAGGAGAAAAGGATTGCAATGACAAGCCGGGGGAGGAGGTGAGGGGCGCGAGGGGGAAAGAGAGAATGGGAAGAGGGCACAAAGTGTCAATTTTGGAGGGGAAACTGGCAGACACAAAGGTCTGTGGATGAATCAGCGTTCTATTATCAAGGAGACTTGTCTATAGGACCCGTGCCACATTTGGTTCAAAAGTTGAAAGTCAGACCGATTAGTGTGTGGACGGAAGGGGGACTTGGGCTCATATCTAACTCAGAACCCAGGCTTAGTGTGCAATATAAACATACCCAATAAGGCCTGGGCCATACAATGAACAATGACGAGAAAAAACAGAATATTGAATAGCTGCTCATTCAGTGAGCATCATCCATCCTGTGCACTGAATGAGACAGGACTCCTCTGGAAAAATTAGTATGTGATCATTTAAATAAATCAAGTATCAGAGGGATAGCCGTGTTAGTCTGGATCTGTAAAAGCGGCAAAGAGTCCTGTGACACCTTATAGACTAACAGACCTATTGGAGCATAAGCTTTTGTGGGTGCACAAGCATCTGACGAAGTGGGTATTCACCCACGAAAGCTTATGCTCCAATAGGTCTGTTAGTCTATAAGGTGCCACAGGACTCTGCCATGTAAATAAAGACTATCCTAATGTATATGTACAAGCAGGCCGAATTGAGGTTGGTCAAGCAATCTTAATTCTGGTGTTTCCTTGAGCACTTGACTTGAGCAACCTCAATAATGTTCTTTTAACGTAGTGTGTGTGTGTGTGTGCGCGCACGCGGGGGCGGGGGGAGGTATTGTAGGTATCTTATCTTGAAGAAAATTAACAGATTTAACCAATACCTAGGAATGGTACACAAGCACAGGTATCTTCGAGCAACAGTCACTAGAGGGAAAAGTGTGTTATTTGCCATGCCTGAACGTCAAGAGGGACTCGAACGACAAGTGAGGGAAGATCTAGTTGTACAGTGAATTTGCTGGTTCTTTGTTTTACACAGTAACACGCTTGTTTTAAAATAATTTTGTTTTGTAGTGCCAATTCAAAATGTATACTTAATTACCCACTTTATACCACAGAACCTCTAGTTGTACTGCCTCACTGACTAAGGAAACCCTCACTCAAGACCTCTGAACCAAAGCTCGAGCTTTGTAACAGCTTTGGCAGACATTTGTTGACAAACAATATTTGAATCTGAAGGTGTACCAAAAACCTTAGACCTATATATTACTTGAGATTGTCTCAATTCATGTGTATGCATTTTATACTGTATAGCTGAAGACACAGAACCAGGCTATTTGAATTAAATGTACCCTCAAAATTAAGTTTAGTCCATTAGACTTTTGTATTAAGATTCCTTTTTATGACCCTGTAACAAATATTAATTTTAGACAGCATTTAATTTGAATATCTCCAAGTACTAAAGAGTGCACTGTGGAAGTAATAATTTCTCAACTTCCCACAATACACCTTTGAGGCCTAGTCTTCATTAAAAAAGGTTTGCTGGTATACCGATATAAGGATACCTATACCAGCAAACTTTCTAGTGTAAAAGTGTTTTGCAGTAGAGATTATACTGGTTCCCCAAGTTAAGTATGTTATACAGGAAAAAGCACTTATATATGCTGATGTAACTGCATATACACTAGGACTCATCAATTAAACATGTTGTAAAAAAAAAAAAAAAAAAAAAATACCCCAAACCCCTCTCCCCTCACTGATATTACTAAACCAGGTAATGTTTCTAGCATAGATCTGGCTTGAGATTAAACATGAGCATTTTCTGGCCAAAAGGAGTTAGTCTGTCACATTGCAAGTCGTAATGTAATGCTACGGATCATAGAGCAGGTCTACATACAGACTTCTGCTGACATAGATATGTCAGTCAGGGGTGTGCAGATAAGTGATCGCTGACCAACACAGCTGTGCCAGAAGTCATCCCTTGTGTAGACGCAGTTAAGGCAAAACTGTGCTTTTACTGGCATAGCTTGTGTTGCCCATGAAGGTGGTTTTAATATACCAATACAAAACACAGCCTACTAGGAGCACTTTGCCAATGAAGTACACTGCTACAAGAACACCAGTGAAGAGCTCCATGTGTAGACATGTGCAGTGTAGGAGAGAAGAGCTAAAAATCAGGAGTCCCTTAAACACGCAGAAAAATAAGTGATTTTTAAAGTTAAGATCCCATGGGAATCAAGTTACTAGACGCATAATCTATGAGTCAACAGCTGCATAATAAACTCCCTTTTGTAAATCCCCTCAAAGGGTACAAGGGCTTATAGCTGTAACCCCTAGCTGGTATCTGCCAGCCATCAGGACTGTACTAAGCTGCTTAAGATCAAACAAGCTCTAGAGCTAAACTCAACTGCCAGGCTCAAGGAAGATTTTGAAGTGGAGAGGGTGTCAGAACTATGCTACACTCAGAGTGGAATTTGGAGCTACACTGAACTCCCAAGCTGGAATGTGCTCTACCTTGGAGCAAACTTCTAACTAAACTGAGCTCCTAAGTATTGAAGCAGGGTATATAGCAGTGGTTCTCAACCCGTGGCCCAGTCAGCACACAGCTGCGGCCCATATAACCTCCTCAGGGTCATACAGGTAGTATATATATTGTGTGGATGTGGCCCACATAACACAGAGAGCAGCATATGCGGCCCATAATGGTAAATACAATGAAAACCACTGCTATATAGCCTCTTTGACCTCCTCGATAGGATCTGGATCATCAGCCAGACTGACTCAAAATGTAGATGCAACTCAAAATGGAATCCCACTGTTGCCAGTAAATATTACCACCTCTCTCAACCCCAAGCGAAGTCCAACACCCCCAAAGTTGCAGAGTATAAGCAGCTCTCATCAGAAGATATTTATTACTCTCTGTAGTAAGACCTGGATTTTTTATTTTAGTAATATAAACTAAAATCAAATATTAATCCACAGACACCAAATTCCTCTGCCTGTAAAGAGAGATGTGTATTGTCTTTCATTTGATTTTTTTTCCCCAGCCAGAATCAGTGGGCATGCATCACTTCTTGCAAGTGAAAGTATGTAAGAGCAGCCTTGCCAACAGCCTCCAGATGGCTAGTTTAAGTTTTTCAGGAAATGCCAATTTTCACAAAACTTTACCAATACAACACATTGACAAGAAGCAGCGATCTTCAGGGATACCCTTGAAGAGAAGTGCAAGTTAATAAGTTTTGTTTGTGATGTGAAACTACAAGTTATCTTCGGGGAAGGTTGTCTAGTAGTTAAGGTTCCAGCCAGGAACTCAGGAGACCCAGGGACCATTTCCTGCTCTGCTACAGATTTCCTGTGTGACCCTGGGCAAGTAACTTAGTCTCTGTGCCTCAGTTCCTTATCAGTAAAATTAAGGTAATAGTACTTCCACACTACCTCACAGAGGTGTTTGTGAGGATAAATACTTTCAAGATTACAAAGTTCCATCACTGTAATATATGAGTGCCAAGTGCATTCCTAAATTAGAAAAGACTGGTTAAGACCAGCAAGAGCACAGTCATAGTTAATATTTATGTCATCTGGTAAAAAGTTGGATTCTAAGCAATGCTGCTAAACTATGTATAATGGTATAGTAGACTAATGGTAAGAGTAAAGGATTTGAGGTCTGGACATATTCTAATCCAAACTATACAAGTGCAATGACTCACTGGAAAACCTCCAATGAGTCACTTCATCTCGTGCCTCAGTTTGAGAAATCAGCAGTATGTTAACGTTTTTATCTGCAGTACTGAACAGAGACAGTTACAGCTTTGTGGGAACCCGAGTCAGAGCTCTTGTGCTCTGTGCCTGGTTATGCCATTAACTTTCTGGGTTATTCTAGGGTAGTCACTCCCATCTGTAAAAAGGTTATCATCAGGGCCCTGATTATTTCATTATTTCTTGGTCATACCAGTTGCTTAAAAAACAAATCATATGTAGCTCCAGAACCCAAGCTCTGATTTCTAGCAATGTTTGAAGACTTTGTTCTAGAGGAAAGCATAATAATGTCAACCAAGAGTAAACTGCTACTGTCATCTTCCAGATTCCGCTCCTATCTACTGTGCAAGTGTTAATGTATCTCAAGATGAGAAATATTTTAAGATCCATGGGCAGGAGAAGAGGGATGGGAGAAGAAAAGGCACCCAGAAGCTGAGGTGCTCACTGACATTTTCAATAACCTTTCTCGTGTGATTGTTCTGTACCAGAAGTACTTTTTCTATATAGAATTGCTGCCTTTTCTCACTATTCTTCACTTCTGTATGTAGATGTATTTGACAATTAATAGTGTGCTTGTTTAACAGCTTGCCAACTCTACGAAACCAATTAGGAATGAATGCAAAAATGTAGTATGCCTATAAGTGTACTGTTTTAACAGAACCATTACATTTCCAGTACAGATCTTATTCAGGAATTTATACCTTGTTCTCAAATTTCTTTTTTGTTAGTACATGTATGATTTTTAAATCTTAATGGTTTAATATAATGACCTGATATAGTCCCTTGTAAATAAATTTCAGAGAAGCTGGATACAGTTTTACCAGATAAACTAACAGCACCTACAGAGATAGAATCTATTGAAAAGCTGCTAATTGCATTTTTCTGCAATAAACCAGTAAATCAATGTTTTTTTTCTCACCCTAATTTTCCTGGGTACTACAATGGGCAGCTCTGATAGCTGGTATAATACATTTAGAATCCTCTATGTTGTGATTTGTTGCATATCCTTTCACATTTACACCAACATAAAAACACTGCGTAGGCCTATGTAACACTAAGCAAGCTCCTCCAGAACTATCCCATTTTCTCTGGTTTCAGACAAACTATATTAACACTACTCCACTATGGAAAGCAGCAAGGTACCATTCCCAATACCCAAATAGCAAACACTTCCAAGTTGCAGGGGGCTGCCTGTTTTTTCTACCTTTTTCCTTGAGGAATATGACTGGAAAATGTTTTGCAGTCATGTTGTTCCCATTAACTGCTTCCTTAACTCACTAGAACAGGGGTGGGCAAACTTTTTGGCCCGAGGACCACACTGGGGTTGCAAAACGGTATGATGGGCCGGGTAGGGAAGGTCGTGACTCTGCAAACAGCCTGGCCCCCCGCCCCCTATCCGCCCCTTTCCACTTTCCGCCCCGACTGCCCCCCTCAGAACTCCTGACCCATCCAACCCCACCCGCTCCCTGACTGCCCCCTCTGAGGACCCCCTGCCCCTAACCATGCCCCCCCACAGGACCCCACTCCCTATCCAACCCCCCCTGCTCCCTGTCCCCTGACTGCCCTGCCTCCTATCCACACCCCCACCCCCTGACAGGTCCCCCGACCCATCCAACCCCCTGCCCCACTCCTTGTCCCCTGACTGCCCCCTCATCCCTAACTGCCCCCCCAGGACCCCTCCCTCTATCCAACCCCCCCTGCTCCCTGCCTCCTGACCACCCCCCGAACCTCCACCCCATCCAACCCCCCCTGCTCCCTGCCTCCTGACCACCCCCCGAACCTCCACCCCATCCAACCCCCCCTGCTCCCTGCCTCCTGACCACCCCCCCCGAACCTCCACCCCATCCAACCCCCCCTGCTCCCTGCCTCCTGACCACCCCCCCCAACCTCCACCCCAACCAACCCCCCTGCTCCCTGCCTCCTGACCACCCCCCCAAACCTCCACCCCCCCCAACCGCCCCCGACTACCCGCTCGGACCTCCTGCCCCTTATCCAACCCCACGCCCCCTTACCATGCTGCTCAGAGTGGCAGGGCAGGCTTACTGGAACGCCTGGGAGGTGGGCGGGCACAAGCCGCGTGGCTGCAAAGAAAGAGGGACAGCGGGGGAGGGGCCGGGGGTTAGACTCCCCCCCGGGAGCTCAGGGCCAGGCAGGACTGTCCCGCGGGCCGTAGTTTGCCCACCTCTAAACTAAAGTGACACCTGAATAGTCTATTTACACTATGCCATAAAAGTTTATGGCACATGACAGAGACTGATCCCTACTCCCAGGCGCTTACAATTTTTCCTTGAACGCTGGGGAAATAATGGCAGGTGACAAAGATCATTAAGTAGCCTTCAGTAACTAATGCATGCACCACAGATGTACACGGTTTTAATATAAGAAAAACCCTTCCTATTAGGGGAAGACTCAAGTTATTGGGCTTCACTGAAGCAATGCATTTTGAGAAAAAAAAAAAAAAAAAACATAAAACAGGGGAGAGGGAGAGCAAAAGTTTGCCAAATCAGGTTAGATATATTGGTTACACCGGCATTCACAGGTGGGCGGGGAGGGAGCGCCACCCAGCTCCGCTCTTGGCCCAAGCCGCCAGCCCTGGGTCCAGGGTCCCAGCCACCAGCCCCAGCAATCCTCCCCCAGAGCTGCAGCCCCATGCTGGGCTGCAGGCCTGGACCCCTGGCCAAGGGTCAGCCACCAGCTGAGGGTCCCCTCTCCTCCCCCCCCAACCCCAGCTGCGGCCCCCTTACCCATCTGTGTCCCAGCTCTGTGGGGGCGCGAGGTAAAAAATTTGGGAACCACTGCTCTAAAGTGCTATGTTTGGGGATTGAGAGAATAGATAGGCAGATAGAATAAAGCCAGGGCAAGCACTTCCAATGAACCCCAAGTAAAGCGAAAGCAAAAACTGCAAACCAAGAAAACTAGAATGGCTGGCCTGAAATTCCACAACGTTCATTGAAAAGCTTTGTTGGGTTTTAAAGCTCTTGGCAAACTCTAGTGTTCATAACTAGATGAGACAGTGGCTCTCACAGTAACAAGGGCATTCATTCAGTGATCCCCTTCCTGTGTGGGGAAGTGTTTCTGTGACCTTGGAATTAGGCTCAGCATTTCTCTGATAATAAGCTTCCCTCCCAGCTGATGAGAGAGCCTGCAAGTCTCATGACCCACACTCTCAAAAGCAAACAGCAGCATCAGTGTGTTAGGTGCGCTAGCCCAATCTGAGGCACCCTTGTGTGCCTGAATATTTATAGATAAAAACCTTTCTGCACTTTTAACACACTATTAACCTAAAAAAAAGGTAATATCAAGGCTGAAACTGTCCTCTGCAAGTGATTTGTCATTTATGGATTATAGGTAGAGAGACTGCTGCTTCTTAATCTCAACAGTTTTTAAAGTATTTAAATCAGAATGAAGCCACAGCCATAGCCTTGTTCACAGGAGTATGTCATTAAAAGATACGGTCAGCATTCCTTTAAGGAGGTTACCTATCAGTGTGCAGGTTAACACCAAACAGTTGTTGTCTTTGTGAATCTAAACCACACTTTTAAATCCTTCCACCAGTTTGTAGACTAGCCAGCACTGAACTCCAATTGTATACTGGAGAAATTGGGGGGGAAGGGGGGAGGAGGATATCAAGCTTCTCTCAGTGCAATGCTCATCAATTTTGTCTCTCAATCAGCTTGTGACGTAGGCTTTACAGATCAAACACACGACCCAATGAACTGGTCAACACACTTGTCCTATTTTACCATGTTCCCAAGCAGAGAACAAACTTAAGGCTCATAAGACAGGGGAAAGCATTTTGAGTGAAGTGGAAAAAGCAAGTAATCTGTTATGGAAACAAGTTGCCAGTGATACTTTAATTTTATGTCATTGTACAAGGATAAATATTGGCAAAAAATTATGTGATGGTTCTCATTTTACAGCTGTTGAGACATACAAATATTTAACGCTGGTAGATCATCTTACCTGGTATTTTGTGGACATGTAAACTAGTGGGGTTTTTCTGTGGCTGTCACACACTTCAATTAAAAATACAATGCATGTTAGTAAGACTTTACCTGAAAGATAGGCAACTTTTTCCTTTAAAATTGGTAATACTTCCATAGCCTTCATTTCATCATTTTTGCGAAACCCTGGAACACATAAGAAACAAGGAAATAAGTCAGCGGTTTGATATGCAATGTAAGCAGGCTTTCAAATCCCATCTACCTAATACACAAGGAAACATTTACCTTATTTAATGTATCTTGAAGCCTACAACTTTATTTAAGTTCTTTTAACCCTGTTAATGAGATCTCAGTAAGTTAGAATCTTTGGTAAACTCCATTTTTATCCTATACAATTTTACCTACACAAACACACGAATGATCAGTTGAGAAGTGTGTATACATGTAACATACCAACAACGTCAGTAGGCAACCCTTAATAGAAGATGAAGCACTGAAGTTACATTTTCAAAGCAGATAAAAAGAAAGGTCAGCTTAATTTAGAAGCTCTCACTTTGAATGGTGCTCTGATACTAGTCTTTCACTTCCTCTTCCAGCAAATAGAGATCTAATATGCAACTAATGGCATGAATCCTTCAAGGCAGCAAGCAATGAATTTCAGTCACCTACACACCATTTTCAAAACACCTCCATAAGCAAAAATAAAGCTGTCTTACATGTGGATTCCTTTCTAGCTCCTGGCTTCTACTGGTGTGAACCTTAGGAGTACTATGCAAAACCCAGTGAATATTCATTCATCTCCACCTTTTACAAGCCAGGGCTCACAAAAAGAGATCTGAGATGATCCAAAGTTCCAGCAGTTTCTGATTACACCAAAGAGGTGTCAACTGGCCTTTAGCAAGTAGTTTTACTACTTCCTCCTCATTCAGTGAAGAATTCCATTCATTGTTGCAAAGCTTACCAGAATAAAAAATTCAATTAACGTGGCAATAAATTCTGTCACTTAGAAGCTAGTACCATTAAGTCTTAGAAGACCACAGAGAAACTTCATAAGGAGATCACTGAGTTGTCAAGAGGTTTGTGTAGTCTCTTGTTCAGAAAGGGTAGGGATGGGGAGGCTTGAATAGTCTATGCAGTGGTGTTACATTTTCCATTTGTATCCACAGAAGTTAAAAATCATATTTTAAAAAATCGCTGCAAGTCAGCATCAAACACAGACTTGTTTAACAGTTGCCACCAAATTAGAAAAACTTTCAGCACTGGACTAGAACGAGCACTGCAGCTGGGAGTGCTTTTCCTAGTTCACGTACGTAAACCCACTAGCTTGGCTCAAACTAGTGCACTAAAAATAGCAGTGTAGCTGGGGTAGCATAAGTGGCAGCTCAGGGTAGCTGTTCGAGTATGTACCTAGGGGGTATGGGTGGGTTTGTATTCAAGCAAGTCCAAGCTACCTTTGCTACCCCTAGCTACACTGCTGCTTTTAATGCACTAGCTCGACTGGAGGTACTGTGAAACTGTCTGCCTGAGCTGAGAAGCATGCTCCCAGCTGCAGCACAGACATACTCCAAGATCCTGCATGTTTAGATGGGGAAAAAAGCATTCACATCATGGAGAGCGAGTGACACTTTAAGTCTCTTGAATGGTTCATCCTAAACCCCTTTGTAAATGTCCAGCATTCAAAGGAATGCCACCCCATGTCCTGCAGCCAGAACTCGGTTTGTATCCTTCTTCTGTCCCCCTTTTCTTCTTCCAGTCAACCACATACATAGTGCTCAGAGTACTCTATGTCAGGGTGGGCAAACTTTTTGGCCCGAGGGCCACATCAGGGTACGAAACGGTACGGAGGGTCGGGTAGGGAAGACTGTGACTCCCCAAACAGCCTGGCTCTGCCCCCTCTCTAACCCCTCCCACTTCCCGCCCCCGACTGCCCCCCTCAGAATCCTGACTCATCCAATCCTGAACCCACCCTTGGTCCCCTGACCGTCCCATTCCAGGACCCCCACCCCTAACCATCCCCCTGGGACCATGCCTCTTATCCAACTCTGCCTGCTCCCTGTTCTGACTGCCCCGACCCCTATCCACACCCCCACCCCCTGACAGGCCCACCGGGACTCCCACACCTATCCAACTCCCCCGTTCCCCGTCCCCTGACTGCCCCTGGGGACCCTCTGCCCCTTATCCAACCCCGCCATTCCCCGCCCCCTTACCATGCCACTCAGAGTAGCAGGACTGGCAGCCGCGCTGCCCAGCAGGAGCTCACAGCCGCACTGGCAGTGCGGTGAGCTGAGGCAGCGGGCGAGGGGCCGGGGGCTAGCCTCCCCGGCTGGGAGCTCAAGGGCCGGGCAGGATGGTCCCGCGGGCCGTAGTTTGCCCACCTCTGCTCTATCTTGCTAAGAGAAATTTTTGCTAAAGTGCATCATTAATGCTTCCTTACCAGCAATCTCTTCGGGAAATACCTGCAAACAAGATAAAACGAGTTTCTCATTTGCAGAATCTGTTAAGTCAACAAAACAGGTGGTACTCCATGGGTGGAACATCACCCCGACTAAATCATAATTCATAATTTTCAATTGTCTCTTTTCAAAAAAGATTCTTTTAAAAACCAAATTCATCCAGTTTTTAGCCACATTCCGCATTTTAATGGCAAGATTTTATTCAGATTTAAAAATGAGACATACGAGACCCCCTAGGACCTTGAATCCTCCAGAAGGCAAAATAGTGCAACTCACATAGCGCTTTACACAAGCTCATTCTTGCCCCCCACTCCCCAGTGGTAATTCGTCCCAAGTGAGGGAAGGTGGCTTTGACGTTGCCTCTGCTCCAATGAGTTTCTGCTGGTTGTTTCCTGCTAACTGTGACTGGACCTCTGGCCCTTTCTTATCTCTTTCTCAAGCCTTCATCTCAGAATGGAATCAAGACTGGGAGCTGGGCTGCAGTCCCTAGATACTGTGATTACCTAAGGAGGCGTGCCTTAGGTTCAGGGTTCAGTATGTGCATTTCTTCTCCTCGAGAGATATGGCAGTGGCATCCAGTGACCACACAGCCTTCTTAATGCCATGTATTTTTAATTCGTACCAATACATTTCAGAGAGAGATCTTAAACCAAAAACAATACTGAGGCCTGTCTTCCCTAAGGCCTACTGTCCCCTCCTGGAAGCTTGGGAAGGTCTCTATTTCGGACACTCCTTCATGACCTGTCTGTGATTACATCAGTTGCCACCCACAGGAAGAATTCATTGACAATCCCCCCACCCTGCCCCCAAGTCTTAACCGTTAAGAATCGCTTTGATCTCCAGGCTCCCAGCCTTGGCAAAAGAGCTGCATTGCTCTGGACTGGAGCCGGGAAATAGCACACTTCACCACTAATTATTTGGCCAGTGTTTTGTAACTGCCCCCAAATTTGTCAGAAGGCTGCTTATCTACAGCTGTTGTGTTGCTCTCCTCCTTGTTCTTCTGATAGCCCACCGTTAAAAGTTAACCAAAACATTCGAATTACAGCCCAATAAGCCATTATAGCCATAGAGCAATTCTCACTATTCGGATCACACACGGTATCGATAAGTTACAGGTCATCATTCCTAGATTACATAGCTGTTCCACATCCATCAAACTAATGTGGGGGCATGGTTTGAAGTTTTAGATCCCTGTTTGAGCATCACAGGTCCCGCAGGTTGCAGCTGCTCAAGGGAGCCGCTCATGTTTCGTAGTAATCTACGTAGCAACTTTTTGTTGATATATCCTAGCTCCCCCTGCGGCAGCTGTGCCTCTATGGGGACAGGAGTAAGGCCAGCAGCTTTAGATGAAAAGAACAAGTCTGCCAGCATGTTTGTAAAAGCATTTATTCTGCCATAGCACGATTACCACCAGCTCTAGAAAGGTGACCGTATTCTACAGCCTCTCTTTCAAGAGACGGAGTTCTTTGGTAATACTCTGAGTTATCGACCCTAAACCTGCTGAGGGTTTTGTATACCACTTCCTCATCCGCCACCCTGGACCAATTAAGATGCTGATTTTATTAAGGTTAAGGTGAAAAATGTTGTTTTATCTGATAGAAATTCATGCAGAAATAATCTTATTGTATAGGGCTAGTTCTGTATGTTAGAGTCTGCCTTAGGCTCCAATTCCACTAGATACCTAAAAATGTGTATAATCCCACTGACTTGGGAATGAGTATCTAGTGAGGCTAGGCACTAGATTAGGCACCTTGTTAAACTGGGGCCTCCGAGACTTACTCACTGCAGCTGAATGTGCCCTTAAAGGCTCATGGTGTACGAGTTTCATGTTTCTGTCCCCTTAAAGGCCTATTTCTGTGCCTGTTCTACAATGGTGAATTTACTGAAGGCAAAAGACAGCAGGGGTTATATTTGGGTGAGAGGGTGCTGGAAGAAAGGAAAGAGCATGTGTTCTTTTTAACTCATTGGGGGAGTTAATATGCCAATAAATAAAGCAGCACATTATCTGTTTTAAGGTTAATTGTACTACAAAGCACTTATGATTTGTAGGTTTAGTAAGACTTATTGAAGCAAGTCATTGAATGTACTCAATAGCAGTGCCAAAAATCTGCACCAATCTCTACACAGCTCAGCAACCTCTGAGCCAGCAGTCTTTATCACACATTAATGGAGGTGATGTCATCCTTTCAAACCAGGCCAGTCTGCAGTTGCTGCTGCCGTGTTTTTCACTGCAGTGCCTGCAGTAGTCAGAGGATTTTGAGAAGCACAAGGTGGCATAGTGTTCAAGCAAACAAAGGTTTGAGATGTAGAGGCAATTCTATATGTACATACCTATACTGAGAGCTTTAAGTGACGAATGGACTTCTAATTCAAGCATGTATAATTAAAAATGTATGATTGTATTTCTCACACAATAGCATTTGCCGCTATCCAACACAATATTTGCCTGTATAAAGTCTCTGTTTAACACATTGCACACTATTTCTACATCAGTTTTTCACCACTCAAAGCTAATATAAAGCAATTTCTTGCTTGCCAAATACCTGATTTTAAAATTACATAAAGAAAAAGAGTAACAAATAGCAGCTTCATTTATAATTTCTTTTGGTTTTATACAAACAATACCACCAAGATTTAATGTGGGTTTTCGTTTCAAGTAATTGTGCAGTTTACTATTTAACTATTTAGTTTTAACACCAATTTGCCATTTCACATTTCTTTTTTTTGTCAGTTACTGTTAACTAGTAGGTCCCTGGATTTTGTTACATTTTATGTAAGTCATGTAGTCAGAGAATTTAGATGGCTATCTGGGTCTAAAGGATGGTGGAATTCAGTAAGGTCCTCTTCCTCTTGCTTTACTAGAAGTCATACTAATAAACTTTACATTTTATAGAATTTGGTAAACACTCAGAAAAAAAATCTTCTAATATTTGAATATAAGTGTAGGGGGAAAACAACTGTTGCTTGAACTTCTCAGGCCCCCTATCACCACTATGGTATCAAAATACTGAGATGGTGTGGAATTGAAGGAACTCTGAGTACATAAAGCAAATAATCAAGTGCCACACACCTTGCAATTACTGAAGGACATTTGAGAGATGTTTAATTGATGATTAAGAGACTACTTGCTGTGCTAAGGATTTTATACAACCCTATGTCAACACTGGAAAACTTGGCAAAGATAGAGCCAGCCCGCCCATTACTTAAAATGTAGGTTGGGTGCACCTTTAGATCACTTGGAGAAAAATGCCCACCAAAGGGCAGATAAACCACTAAAAAGAATAGGTAAGCAGTGTGTACTAGGGTGGATTTGATTAAAATCAAATTGATTTAAATCATGATTGAAATCACTAGTCAGGAAGACTTGATTTAATCATGGATTTCTACATAAAAGTGCATTCTTGTTGGTTGTTATAACCTTAACACGTATTCTTCACAACTCAGAGACCGATGTAGGTTTCATTTTTAGAAGGCACTCACTACACATTTTTAAAGTGATTTATTTTGAAAACTTTTCCGATTAGTTTTACAACTATATCAAAATGAATGATTGTTTGGTTATTTCATTTAGCAAGGGTAATTGAAGCAGATATTTATGAAGTCATTGGGAGGTGAACTATCTCCAATTCAACATGTTAATCATTAATATTTGGAGGATTTTCTTGCCATGCTGTATTAGGAGGAGATCCCCACCAGACAAACATTTAAATTGTTTTATTTAACTAAAATAATGTTATGTATTCTGGATTCTTTTCTTCAACAAATATTCAACTTTTTTAAAATCAGGTTTGTTTTTGTTAAAACTGTTTTGAACTAAAATAGTTAAATGAAATATTTTTAAAATAAAAACAAAAATTGAAGTGACTGTCAGCCAGGTCAACATGAGAAACTTAAAATATTGGTTTCAGAGTAGCAGCCGTGTTAGTCTGTATTCGCAAAAAGAAAAGGAGGACTTGTGGCACCTTAGAGACTAACCAATTTATTTGAGCATAAGCTTTTGTGAGCTACAGCTGACTTCATCGGATACTCCTTTTTTAAAATATTGGCTTCTGCAGCTAACTCAGTCGTCTTCACCTTCATTTTCCTGTTTGTTCATAATCTGGAAAAAAAAAAACAAGCTTTCCTGCTTTTTCAGGTCCCAAACCATTTCTCAATTTGGAATGAATTAGTCCAAAGGAAGAAAATATTCTTTCTACACTGGCAGAAGAAGCTACTGCTGTTAGAAGTGAGATTACCATTTCAACAGTCTCTGAATCCAAGTGCTTAAGTGACTTCCACCAGTTCAGTGGTGTGCCTTTCTTTAAAACATCAGCAGCAAGCATACATTTCTTGAATGGTTCTTATTCCCAAACTGGGTCTCTTTTACGGCCTGCTGCCATTATAGGTCTTCCCTTCTAGTGAGAGAATGGTATGGTAGATCTCAAATCAATGAAGGCTATGCTCAGAAAGACTTCTGGAATATGCTGCTCAAACACTTTCACTTTTGCTTCTACTGCCTGTCCCTCCCTTCTCACATTTATCTCCAGACTTCTTCTCCTTGTCCAGATCTATTCCGCCGCCAACAATCTTCTATTCATTGAACTTTTTGAAACTTTGCACTTTTAGAGAGAAGTAAGCAATTGAATCTGTGTACACAAATTTGCAGAAGGGCAATAGGGTTGAGGTCTGTTATTTCTCACCTCTATATATTATTTATTTTAAAACATTTTTACTGTTAACTAGCATGTTATCTCTGGAGACACAAATCCACAGTTTGAGAACTGCAAAACGAAGCATCTCTGATGGTATCTTCCAGACTGAGCACTGAGTCCCACTGGGTAGATAGAAAGATTAACCTAAATCTATACAGAAGTCCCCGGAACCCCATAAGATTGGGTCCCTGATCCGTGAACTATTGGAACTCATTTACAAAAATTTTCTTAAACATTATATGAATATATTGTCTCATACTATAGAATTAGAATTTATAATCCCTATTCCATGATGAGATATCTTTGAGCTATAATGTATCTTAATTAAAAACGATCTTTAGATAGGGTTTTTCCTCAAAAAGCATTTTATCAAAACAATCTGATTTCAATAAAAAAACTAATAAAAAAATCGGATGTGTTTTTTAAATCATTGATTTTTATCCACCCTGGTGTGTACTATTACTTTCTCTTACACTGTAGAAATCTAAATCCTGTCACTTTCATTTGCTACTCTACACTTCTATTTTGCAAATCTGGAAGCTAGCTGGCATCACAAAATTTCAGGGCTGACACCTTGCAAACAAACAAGAATCACAATTATCATCTTAGGAAATCAATAGGAAAAGGGATCCACTGCTTGGGAACACTGCCATGTTCTGCATGAGTGTCATACTCTTATGAATACTGAAGTTTTATGCTGTATGTTACATGGTTTCTTGAAGCCTATGAATTGCAGACAGTCAGAGAGCCACCTTTAGGGAGTAGCAAGAAACCACACAGGTCTGTGGCACCCACAAATGTTTTATGACAAATTTAAAGACTTTAATCTGGTCAAAATCTCTAAATCTATGATCTCCTTTAGAGACAGAGAAGAAGGTAACTGTGTTAATCCCATGAACACACTACATGGACAGTGGGGGGCAGAGTGAGGGCAGCGGCTTCAGCAGGTGTTATTGAGCATGCTCAGTTCATGTGAGCATTCTCAGTACAAGCCAAGCAATTCTGGGGCTCACATGACCCCGCATGCTCCCCCCACGCATTGCCTCTGATGACATTCAATGACTAACCACATATACAGTGTAATTGTGTATACCCCATTATCAACTAAGCTACGTTGGGAAACAAGTTTTAGCTGTTATTGCAATACTCAGTGGGGGGGGGAAGACTGAGAGAAGAGGACGACACTATATAAATTCCCTTAAAAAGACTGCCTTTAAAGGAGTGTAAAGCTCATTTTGCATACTTTGAAGACACCTTACAAAAATATCCAATGATGCACACCGTATTTAGTTGCACTAGCATGACTGTACAAGCTAGTAAGCACACTGGCACCCCTGTTTCATCACTGGCCCCAGCACTGATGGGCTTCTGTGCTAAAACAGGTGTGTTAGCTTCAGGCTGATTTCCGCAAACAGCACAACATACCTGCGTGGGTAATGTGGGGAGGGCTCAATCTCTGACTGGGAGGAGGCACTAGCAAGTAAGTTTCTCAGTGGTTTGGAGAGCTGATGGGAGAAAAGCAACATCCACGGAAGAAGGGGCTGTACAACCAGAAAGAAAAGCTGAGGTTTGGGGTGTAGCGAGGCTTGCAGGGACACTCCAGTGTTGTTCCTCCCTTGCTCCCCCCCCCCCCCCCCCATAGTCAGGGAGGTAAAGAGGGCAACTCTACTCTGGTAGGAGCATAGGTTTAGGGACAGCCATGACAAAGAAAAGTACAGACTGGGGGAGGGGGCAGAAGAGAACCACATACAGTTATTTGGTATTTGCTGTATATAACACAATTTACATATTTGTGTAAAAACAGTAATAAGTCTTATACTTTCAACTATCATTCACAATGTGTGGAAGACCACTTCATATGGAACTAAACATTTACATCTAGTGGTGTTCAATTCTCCCATGCACTTTCTTAAGAAGACAGAGGGAAGCCTGCCTGTCTGCTTCCAGATCAGTGCATAAGCAGGATGAGGTCACCCTGCTGCTGCACATGAACCAGGCAGCAGACAAACCATCTGCCATTTTCACAGCTACACACAAGTTGCATAAGCGGAGGCAAACTAGTCTGGCCCAAAGACAAGCTTCAGTTTTAAATTTCAAGTAATAATTGGTCAATAAAGAGAAAAACAAGTTAAGCTTCGTAGTTTTCCTTTCAACTCACCTGTACTCCACAGCAAGAACAGTAATGAGTGCAAGCACCTTAAACTTGAACTAGGATTTCCAGAATGGTCTTTCTGTACTTTTTCAACAAATCTTTGTCTACATACTATTACATAATTCCAAAAGCAAAATTATTCCCTATGAAGAGGTATGTCTATTGCTAAATATGGATCAGTTAAATTCACCTGGATAATATTCCAGTGAGGTTATAAAACATAACTCAATTTGTTTCCCTAACCTATACCTGGATTACCCAACAAACAGAAGTGAGTTCTTTAGTAACAGAGGAAAAAAAGAAATTAAATATATTAATAAACCTACAGGTGAATAAGGTCTATACTGAGTGTGGGCGAAACTTTGGGAAGAAAGCTTCATTCCCCAGGTGAGAGAGTCCTATTTCCCAGTTCTCACACGGTCTTCTTTTTCCACCAGAACAGGCGGTGGAATTTCAGATTTACATGGACGTGAAGAAGAAGTCTCATATCAGACCTGAAACCATTAAGACAACGATGGCCAATTGGTGAATTAAAGGAAATTTCCAAATAATTTAATGGGGTCTAAAATAAGTTTGGTAAGAAACCTAAAATACATATTTGATTCCAAGTCTGATCTAATAGGTGTGCTCCTTCTCCAAGGTAACAAAAGAAATTACTGACAGAAAATGGCCATCTATAAAAGGCATCTTCTTTGTAGAGGCAATATATTTTTAAAGCCTTTCAAGAAGCTTGAAGAACAGATTTTATTTTTTAAAACAGAAGAAGCCTCAAACAATTCAGTTGAGAACATTTAAAGCTTATCTCGTTAGCTCTCTCAAAGGTATGTTAAACTAGAAAGCTGAATTCTCACTTCAGAGGGTGGTGAAGTGGGATCACAAGCCGGGGCAAGCCTACTTCAGTGTGCTCAATGAGACAGCCTAGTGAAATTCTCATCTCGAAAGGCAATTCCCCTGGTGCAGTGAGCAAAGAGAAGCAACTTGCTCTAACATTAGTTTTCATTTCCTTCAACTTTTGTTCTGCAAATGGTCACTTATAGAAACTGTAGAAACAAAGTGACACACTGACAACCAGACCTTAACACCTATGGTTCAGTTCTGTGTATTCTGCAATTTTTGATAAAATACATAATGTTAAGTGCCATTAGTAAAGTTATGTGATGCAACCAAAATGACTCACCCGAAAGTTACATCTTGGGGAGAAACTAATTTCCAGTTGCCTGTTGAAAGACTAAAAAGGGGCAGGCGAGTCAAAAGTAATGAAATTCACTGACTCCTAGTCATGGTCCACACCGCTTCATTACTCTGTTCCCTCCATAGACCAAGCAGAGCACTTTGATCACAGCCCTCCCACCTTTCTGACAACCCATTTTATTATATAAAAATTTGCTTGCTATCTGAGGATATTTCACTACAAAGCTCCGGCTCTTTTCACATGTCCCCTCTTCTCATTTCTTTTACTTGACAATAAAAGGGTATCATTCTCCCACTTAGCCACTATATTCCATTGTGCTGGACTTCACTGGTGTTTTTCAATAGCGATGTGCAAATACACCAAGGCGAATACCTAAATGGCCTTTTATTCCATGAAAAAGTTATTTCAAGCACAACTGAAGTGGTCATTTGATTCCGAGTTTAATTAATGCAGTGCTTGTGAAATATACCACAGTGACTGCTTGGGAGATGTTCGCTACAAAACCAGCAGGCAGTGGCACAGCGAGATTTTCCATGCCGTAACTCTGACCTGGATAAAGAATTTCTAGGATAATTTAATTCCGTCTCAAGGCTCTTGCACACTTGGACTCAGGGCTCAAACAGTCAGCAATCGGCGGGTATTAGTGAGAGTTGTGAAGTGCAGGCTGGAAAATGGTGTTGTGGACTCATGTATAGTGTCTGAAACCAGTGAATATTTGGCAACAGTGTCTGAATTCAAAAAGTAAAAAGCTGTAATAATGAACAAGAAAACTATGAAAATGTGGACAGTAGTTGCCATGTTTCTCAGGACTAGAAGCCATTAGACTCATTTTACTGTAGGTATATCTAGAAAGTCTCATGGTCGTGTTCTTGAGTTTACAAAGTGTTCCTTTTTACTGCAATATATAGTGGTCATCCCTAGCTTCCCAACTGCCCTAGTTATCTTAATCTCTCTCTTTTAGCAGGGTTCTAGACATTGCCTATAATGTATCAGTTCAGGTAATACAGAAGTAACCCAATCTTTGGAACTTCAGCAAAGTTCAAAGGCAGATTTCAAGGGTATTTACTAAGGGATGCAATTTTACCATTTCCCCCCCAAGTTTCAGTCTAAAGCACTGGTTCCCAAACTTGTTCCGCCGCTTGTTCAGGGAAAGCCCCTGGCGGGCCAGGCCAGTTTGTATACCTGTCGCGTCCGCAGGTTCGGCCAATCGCGGCTCCCAGTGGCCACAGCTCGCTGCTCCAGGCCAATGGGAGTTGCTGGAAGCGGCGGCCAGTACGTCCCTCGGCCCGTGCCACTTCCAGCAGCTCCCATTGGCCTGGAGCAGCGAACCGCGGCCACGGGAAGCCGCGATTGGCCGAACCTGCGGACGCGGCAGGTAAACAAACCGGCCCAGCCCGCCAGGGGCTTTCCCTGCACAAGGGACGGAACAAGTTTGGGAACCACTGGTCTAAAGGAACCAGCATTATCCACCCTTTGGAAAGAGCAATTTATAATGGATGTGCTGGTGATCCCCCAGCTCAGAGGACACCATGACAATTTTAAGTACGACTAACAGGTCATCTTTAAAAACAAATGTCATTGTTATTCCTCTTTGCCAAAAAGCACACACAAAGTGTCATCCTGTTCGGTTCACTCAGCCTCTGAATATCGTGTAAGGACATTCAACAAGCAGTAAAACATACCAAACATTATGTACCTTAGTATCCACGTAGTGGTGTTTGATTACATATTCTAAGTTAGACTGTTTAATGTTAGCCACCTATAGGTTTTCTAACATGTGTAGTTACAGTGGAATGAGAAGAGAACAATGTAAACCAAAACCCACCTCTACATTTAATTTCACCAGCCACACTGGTCAAATTAAGAGAGGTGGTTCTTTGTTTAGGCAAAGCCTGTAAGTTAACATTAAAATGCTATCCTCAACTTTTAGGAGACTTCAAGAGCACTGAGGCAGTTGTGCTTTTGACTAAATCAGCTCTGGTCAGGCTTGACAACTCACCCGTCACAAGACATTACATCATCAAACCTTCAACTGCTCATCATGATTGCGGCTCCGGATACCTTACTTCCCTTCCACTCATCTACCCCATGCACCCCCACAAACTGGAAGGAATATCCTGCACAATGACCACACTTTATTTGAGAGGCTGCAGGGCTGCATTCGACTCACAGACATGCATGTAAATTAGAACTGACAGCCTGGAATTACTTCAACACAATAGAGAATGGAATTTATTGCCAGTTTTTTAGTTCTTAGCAAAAAAACAACACAGTGCCAAGTACAAATGCACACTATCTGTTTTGTGATTCAGTTGTTACGGATGGTATAAAATGCCCTGTTCCCTTACTAGTGCCAACTGTGAGACAGGGAGGAGAACTCAAATACACCACACAACGGCTGCAAGCAATTTGCACGACTCCAATAGTACACTGAAGCAATGTGATACGTTGCCTTGTAAACCTCAAAGTAACAATGAATTTAAGGTATTCAAGTTTTATCTTGTTTCAGAAACCGTAAGATAATTAACACACCAAAATATTTAGAGCCAAAGGAGAAAGAGCATGATAGATGTGAGGGGCTGAGGCAGAAAAATGGTTGCTCTTATGACAGCTGTTCTTAAGTGCTCAGGAGTGATTTTAAAACATGTTTGAGACATTGTACAAACCAGAACAACAGTCCCTGTTCCAAAATGCTTACAAACTGATTTGATGATGAGCCATAATAGTTGAATGAGACACAAGCAGTACTACAAGGGGTGAATGAGCAGGTGGACAGGCTAATTAATAGTTGCTGGGGAGGGGAGAAGAGGGAACAACCTAAAATGTAAATGAAAATAACCTCCCTGACTGGATCTATTGTGAACAAACTTTTGAGTTGAATACAGTGGTAATACTTTATATTAAGGGTCCACTTAAAGTTTAAAGGTCAATTCATGGGTAACAAGTAATTGGTAGCTTACCACCCTGGCTTACAACCATTTACAATACCTTCCACTAAAGTGCTTATAATACATACGACTGATGTTTATAGAATAGTGGACGTTAAACTGTTTATAAATGCAAAATTAATATCAAGGGTTAATATCAATATTAATTTCCAGTACTGCTTATTAATGCAGAAAAAAAATTATTTTAAATACCAAGCAAACCAATATATTGTTTTAGAAACTATTAACAACACAACATTAGGGTCAAGTTTTGTGTTGACTCAAGATTTGTTATCATCCCTAAGTCTTTGTGAAGCCTAGAAAAATGGACTCTCCCATCTGGCTGTAGTTACTGGGCAGGTATATAAAGAAAAGGATTCCCAGGGGCACCAGCCACAGCACCATAATGTTTTTTCTTGAAAGCTCAATTTTACTACTCTTGCTGATGATCTGCTATGATTTTTTAATGTGCAATGAGATCATGTATAGTTACCTGTCCCATCCCAGGAACAGCACAAAATCCTACCCCTTGACTAGGTTGTTGCATTACTCAAGAAAAGGGTGTTTTCTTCTGTTTTTGTGGTTGCTACCAGCTAAAAGCAGAAGAGTTGAGGCATGAGCCTGCATTTATGGCTATGGGCAAAAAAGAAAAAAGGAGAACAAGGAAAGATGACCAACTGAAGATTAACACCCCAAACAAGCAGAGACTTGAATTCTACTCCCACCTTGTGCTCAGCAGCCATGGCAAGTTCTATTCAGCTGGACATCAAATTGATAGAGTAACCTCTGTCTTAAGTTCTGCTTTGGTACCATACACTATTAGGAGATCCAGTATGTTTCCCTACACAGCAACTGAGGCACGTGATTGTGCTGGGCTTCCTACTAAGGTGCAGTCTTTGGGTCTTACTATCCCTTAACTTTATTTGTCGCTAGGTATGGGATGCCGGTAAGTTTCTTTCTAGTTTCACCAATAGTATACACAATTCCATGGCTCTTTGGTACGTCAATTTATCTGCTAAGATTAAGTTAAAATCAATCAGGTCTGAGGGAGTTGACCAACCAGCATTCACACAGCATTGTAGTGTTACACGCAGTCTTCTTAGGCCATAAAATTTTATGCTGTATTTGTGATCAAGCTAAATTAAAACTAACTTGGATCTCAATATAAACAACTATATTATTTTCCCATCTAGCAGCCAGCCACAAAATTTATGTTGAACAACTTTAACACAAGTAGTCCTGTATGATTAAGCAAGGAGCTTTGCATGCAAATACATTGACTTTTCCCTTTTAATGATCCTTGAATGCAATAATCTTAAATACCAGAAATTAGTTAAAGTTACTCTAGGTTTTGTGGTAGTCCAAGTTAGATTAGAGTGCATGTAGAAGGGAGAAATGGTAGGAAGCAAAAGAGAGACATTTCTTTTGTTTATTCAGCATGACAATATGCTGAAACCCTTTTTATTGGGGCAAGAAGACGCAGGAATAGTCTGCAGCTAGCTTTACATACACGCTAGCTAGATTCAGTGAGACACATGAATCTATTAAAGATACTTAAAAGGCATAGTTAAACAAGTTACACCAGAGAAGTGTTTTTTATTGAACAGATTTTTCCCCCCCTCAAAAAGATTCATTTGTGCAATTACTCTGGATATGCCATAATCTCAATTTTAAGATCTCAGTACTGGATGGAAGTGAGCAATCCACAAAGAACGAAAAACCTGTGCAATTCACTTATATTTAAATGAGCAAGTAGTTGCTAATAGCAACCTGCCTTCCCTCTCCCAATCGTAGAACAGAAGATAAAACAGCATCCAATGCCTGAACGGATGGCCACAAGCTTTCACGTTTGTGATCCTGTGTTGTGAAAGAAAGGCTAATTCAATTGTTCTGGGTAGGTTCATATGCACACCCAGTATGTATGTGCAGTATTATCAAGCGGAAGGGAACAGTAGTCATAGAGGAGACAAAGTCACACTGGCAATAATTTAACTGTACTGCCGATGCATACTAGCTCCTGGGATGCTGAAGCGGAGCAGTACAGTGCTATCTGTGTGAAGCCAATGACAGTGTAGGTACTACATGATCAGCAGTACTTGCAGCAGAACCCATTACATCATCTTTGTTCAAAGCTGAACTATCACTGAACCAGTGAAGAATATTTTATACACAGCACTTAGCCTGGAGCTGCTTTGCCTCATTTCTCGAAATACTGCTCTCTAGAAATCAGTTAGAAACCCTAAAATGCCACAAAATTTGAAGATTTACATAACTGCCATAAGGAGGCAAGATGGCAATGGTTTGTGTGGTTTACCGAGTCATCTGGGCAAGGCAGCAAGAAGGGGCTGTCTCCCCTCTAGCGAAAGCCCAATTTAGCAAACGCAGCACCTGATCCTCTTGCCTTTACTCAGACAAATGGATTAAACGTCAGCAGTAGTTTTGCCAGAATGAGAGCTAAAATATTTGGGCCATCAACTGATTTTGTCTTTTTCCACGAGGGAGGTGTGTACTGTACACTCAATCACTCTCCTGACAAAGTAAACGGAGAGTGCCTCCCACTCCTGCCACTTGTACAGTCGTTTGTTGTACTAGTGTTGTTTTTTTCTCATGGGGAAAAGCTGCAGCTGGAAGTATTTCACATACATATTGCAGAGTCAAAGTTCACTGTCCTCTGAAGCAGGGGTTCTCAACCTTTTTCTTTCTGAGGCCCCCCAACATGCTATAAAAAAAACTCTGGGGCCCACCTGTGCCACAACCATTTTTCTGCATATAAAAGCCAGGGCCAGCATTAGGGGGTAACAAGCAGCGTAACTGCTACTCCTGAGGGTATTCTGCATCAAAAAATTAAAAATTTTGCACACAGTATTTTACAATTCTGCATATTTTATTTGTCATATAAATGTGGAGGCTCCTGCATGGCACTGGGGAGCAAAGGCCACTGCCTGCACAGAGGTGGGAGATCACTGTGCAGCTCCCCCAACCCTGGACATGGACTCAGTGGTGAGGCTGCTCCCAAACCCGACACAGCGCAAGGACTGGGCCTGTCCCAGAAACATTCCCCACCCCCGCGTACCAGGTGCACCAGATGTGGGCAGGCAGGCTCAGCAAGGCAGGATCCAGGTGTGGAGGTGCTTGGTGTGGGTTCAGAAGGTTCTGTGTGGGGCAATCTGGGTGCAAGCGGTTCAGTGTGGGAGCCAGATGCAGGGGGATCTGGATACACAGGGTCTTGTTGGGTGGTTCTGGGTGCAATGGTAATGGGACTCTGTAGGGGGGGTCTAGGTGAAGGTGGTAGGGGCTTAGAGGGGGGTCTGGATGTGGAGGGGGGATAGAGCTCAGTAGGGGGGGCATGGGTGGTTTGGGGGGGATCCAGATGCTGGGGGAATGGGGCTCATTGGGGTGGGGATCCGGGTGGCTCGTCAGAGTGATCCAAGTGCAGGGGGAGTGGGGCTCATTGGGGGGGGGGGGCGAGGATCGGCAGGAGAATCTGGGTATGAAGGGTTCTGGATGCACGGGGGTTGGGTGGATGGGGGAGCAGTTCCCTATACAGGGATCCCTCCTCTTGCAGCTCAGGCGATATGTGTGCAGGAAGTGGTGGGCCAGGGCGTGGGGAGTTTACAGAGCTTCCTGCAGCTGTGGGAGAAATATAGGGGTGAGTCTGACCCAGTCCCAGATGCCGTGCAGGGGAAGAGGAAGTCCTATCCTCCCCAGCTCAGCTGGGACTAGCAGCTGAGCCCGTTGCAGGGTAGGGAGCCAGGTCTTCCCAGGTCCCACCCCCTGCACCACAGTGATTTACCTCTCAGCCAGCTGCCCTGGGCACCCAAAACATACTGCTGCAGAGGGTTGCATGACCACTCTTGTGGATTATCCTTGCTTCCCAGTCAGAAAGTCCTTTTTCTATGGGGAAGCAAAGAAATCTGCAGGGGAAATGAATTCTGAGCATGCACAGTGGCGCAGAATTCCCCCAGGAGTAAATTGCCCATGGCCCTACGATACAGGGGGTCCCACAAAGCTTAAGCTGCACGGGCTTCAGGTTCAGCCCCAGGTGGCAGGGTTCGGGGTAGCATGGCTTTGGCTTTTTGCCTTGTCTGTGAGCTTGGCAGATCCCCTAAAACCTGCTTGCTGCCCCTCCAGTGAGCCTCAGACCCCTGGTTGAGAATGCTACTCTGAGGCACTCCACTCAGCTACTTCTTAAAAGTTTTACTTAGGGAAGCTGGGAGCTTAACAACATTTTAACTCAAGTTACACTACGCCTGTAAGTAGACACAAATTATTGTGTGTGCAATAGGCTCAGTAGTTTTCACATGTCTGCTAAATCCTGAAAGTGCACTTCTGAATCCAGATCTCAATGCAAGTCCAGAGGTTATCACCAAGTCATCTCAGACTAGCCTAGATTCATGATTAAAGCAACTGCAAGCTCAACTTTAATAAGGATTAAGCAGTATCTGCAAGATTAAGGAAACAAATCACCACCCAAAAAAAACCAAATAAGCGAGTGAAGTGCTGTTTAAAAAAGGCATTGGCAGAAACAATGAACTTATCTGTTAGAGCGGTGTAAAATTCAAGCTACCAATTGTGGCATTTACAGTTTTATAGATCAATGTTGCATCAACTACTATAGATACATCAAACTCCAAATATTTAGTGCATGAGCAGTTACTTGAACACTCACCATTTTCAACTGCTTATAATACAATGAATTACAATATACTTAAATTCTGACCATGGCTAGAAATGGGCAATAGCTGCTTGAGTCTCGGTGTGCTGTTTGTTTATCACCTGCAACTAGTTGCTGGTACATCAAATCCAGTTTCAACCTGTGGTTTGCAACTAAACCCTGTTAGAAGTTAAACAACTGAAAACAAAGACTCCAATACTGCCGTCCTTACTTGATGATCCTATCGACTATACCAGACATCATGTTCATTTAAAGACTTCTGAATTAGGTACTGCTGCATACTACTCGTGGGGAAATTCTGCCCCACTGCACACGCACAGAATTCATGTCCCCAGCAGATTTCTTTGCTTCCCCGCAGAAAAATGACTTATGAGGAAGCAAAGGGAAGCCATAAGAGTGGTCATGTGACCCTCCCCAGCAGTACGTTTTGGGTGCCCAGGACAGTCAACACAGGTTTAAATTACTGTGGGGCAGGGGACTGGACTGGGGAAGACCTGGCTTGTAGCTCCTTCCCTGCGCCAGGCTCAGCTGTTAGTCCTGGCTGGGCTGGGGAGGAAAGAACTTCCTCTTCCTCTGCATAGCATCCAGGGCCGGGTCAGACCCACCCCTAGATTTCTCCCCAGGCTCCAGGGAAGCTCTGCAAATTCCCTCCCCCACTCCCCCCCACTACTCCTCAGCTGCAGGGGGATGGATCATTGTACGGGGAGCTGCTCCCCCATCCGCCCAACCCCCATTCATCCAGACCCCCTCATACCCAGACCCTCCCACTGAGCCTCACCCTCCACCCCACACACATACACACACACACAGAGCCCCGCCCCCTGAACCACACCGATGAGTCACTGGCACCCTGATCCCTACCCCACTGAGCCCCATCCCCCAGCATCTGAAACCCCCCCACTGAACCCCACATACCCAGACCGCCCTGCCGAGCTCTATCCCCTCCTGCCCAAACACCACCACCCTCTGCCCACTGAGTGCCAACCACCTTCACCTGGACCTCCCTGCAGAGTCCCATTACCTCTACACCCAGAAACCTCCAACAAACCTCTGGGCACCCAGATTGCCCCATACAGAACCTTCTCAACCCATACCTGGATCCCCCCATACTGAGCCCCTCCACACTTGGATCCTGCTGGGCTATGCCTGCCTGCCCACACTTGGTGCACTTGGCACAGAGAGGCAGGGCCTTGGGGTGTTTCTGGGGCAAGCCCGGTCCTTGCACTATGTCAGGTTTGAGTGCAGTCTCACCGCTGAATTTGTGTCCCGGGGGGAGCTGCAGAATGATCTCCGACCTCTGTGCAGCCAGTGGCCTGTGCTCCCCAATGCCATGCTAGAGCCTCCACATTTATTTAACAAATAAAATTTTCAGAATTTTAAAATATTGTGTGCATAATTTTTCATGTTTTGGCACATGATTTTTAGGCGCAAAATGCCCTCAGTAGTAACATACACATCACAAGTATTGAGTTCAATGTATGAGCAACTTACTTCTCACTTTCAGTTGGACTGAAGAGTGGCTACCCATTAGCTTCTGGGTAAAAATTACAGTGTCGGTGTAACATGCAAAGCACTTTAAAGTGGCTTGAGGTCTGCCTACTTAAGAGACCACCAGACTCAGAGATATTGTCACAGCTGAGGTCAGCAGAGATGCACAGACTTTCCTCATTTAGAGAGGAGGTGGCTTAGTGACTTGGGAATCATCTACTGCATCTTTATCCCCTCCTTGATCCAACGTGCTGTTTTCCCAGGCTTTCACACAGGGTGATAATTCTGAGGCCATGAGATACCATCCGAGCTATAAAGGGCAAGGAAGCTGCTTCTACTCTTGATAAAAGGTGGATTTAAAGAGTTACACTAAATGGGATATTTGATTACATTACATGTTTGTTTGCGATTAATTACTGGCTGGGTACCTAGAGATGAAGATTTTTTGAAGATAAAGAAGTACCTCAACAAATTAAGTCTGGGATTTATTCATCTCATTTCTAAACGGTAGACTAGTTTGCTATGCCTTGTTAATGAGCTGCTGTGCACAAGTCCAAAAATGTCTGTTTCTCTGATGGCAAAGCAATTTTCATATAGATTTTAGAATACTAGTGGAAATATTAGAGAAATGCAGGATTGTTAAAATGAAAGGCGCATTTCTGTTTCTCAAAAAGAATTCTCTCGTATAGCACTGAATAGAGATTTTGTCAAGTGAGCTATTTTAATCTCTGCTTTGTAAAGCAAAATACTGACAATTTTTTAAATGATTGTAGAACAGGGGTGGGCGAACTTTTTGGCCCGAGGGCCACATCTGGAAATAGAAATGTTATTGCGGGCCATGAACACTCACAAAATTGGGGTTGGAGCACAGAAGAGGGTGCGAGCTCTGGGTTGGGGCTGGGGATGGGGAGTTTGGGGTGTAGGAGAGTGCTCTGGCCTGGGACCAAGGGGTTTGTAGGGTGGGAGGGGCAATAGGGCTGGGGCAGGGGTGCGGGAAGGGGTGCAGGTTCCGGCTGGGGGTGCTGGCTCTGGGGTAGGGCTAGGGATGAGAGGTTTGGGGTGCAGGACAGTGCTCTGGGCTGGGATTGAGGGGTTTGGAGAACAGGAGGGGGATAAGGGCTGAGGCAGGGGGTTGGGGCATGGGAAGAGGCTCGGGGGTGCAGGCTCTGAGCAGCACTTACCTAAAGTGGCTCCTGGAAGCAGTGGCATGTTCCTTCTCTGGCTCCTAAGCAGAGGAGGAGGCAGGCAGCTCTGTACCTGCCCCATCAGCAGGCACCGCCCCTGCATCTCCCACTGGAGGGTGTAGAAGCCAGAGCAGGGCCATGCCAGCATCCGGGAGCCATGTGGTGTGGCCCCGACCCAGCGTCCCGGCCGGAACAGGGCCGAGCTGCTGGTGCAACTCATGGGCCAGCTTAAAACGGCTTGCGGGCCGCCCCTGCTGTAGAAAGTACCTTTCATAGTTTCATAGATTTTAAAGCCAGAAGGGACCTTTGTGAGCCTCTCATTTGACTCCTCTAAAACACAGACAGCAGAAGTTCCCCAAATATTTGCTAGAACAGATCTTAATTTAAAAATTGTCAGTGGATTGTTCCAATGGTTAATTATTCTCACTGTTATAAATGTATGTCTTATTTCCAGTCTGAATCTGTCTAGCTTTAACTTTCAGCCATTGGATCATGTTACACCTTTCTCTGCTAAACTGAAGAGCCCATTATTAAATATTTGTTCCCCATGTAGGTACTTGCAGACTGTAATCAAGCCACCCCTTTGACTTCTCTTTGTTAATCTAATTAGATCAAGTTCTGCAAGTCCATCGTGCTAAATCCAATCCTTTCATGATTTTCGCGACTCTTCTCTGAACCCTCTCCAATTTATCAACATCCTTCTTGAATTGTAGGCACCAAAACTAGACACAGTATTCTAGCAGTGGACACACAACTTTCTACTCCTATTCAAGATTTTCACTTATACATCCCAGGCTCACATTAGTTCTTTTGGGCACAGCGTCACACTGTTAGCTGATTATCCACCACGGCCCCCACATCTTTTTCAGAAGCACTGCTTCCAAAATTAGAGTACCTCATCCTGTAAATTTGGCCCACACTCTTTGTTCCCCAAGATATACATTTACTTTTAGCTGTATGAAAAACACATATTGTTTGCTTGCGCCCAGTTTACCAAGCGATCTAGATCACTCTGAATCGGTGACCCGTCCCTCTTTATTATTTATCACTCCCCCAGTTCGTGTATCATCTGCCAACTTGATCAGGGAGGATTTTTTGTTGTTTTCTTCCAGGTCATTGATAAAGATTTTAAACAGCATAGGGCCAAGAACTGATCTCTGAGGGACACCATTAGAAATAGACTCCCTCAAAGATGGTTCCCCATTTACAGTTACATTTTGAGACCTATCAGTTAGCCAGTTTTCATACATTTAATGTGTGCCATTTTTTTAATGAAAATGTTTGTTACCAATTCAAACACCTTACAGAAGCCTAAGTATATTACTTTAAACACTATTATCTTTATCCACCAAACTTGTGATCTCATTCAAAAAAAAGGTATCAAGTTAGTTTGCCAGGATCTGTTGTCCACAACCCATGTTGATTTGCACCAATTACATTACCTTTAGTGATTTAGTAACTGAGTCCTGCAGCAGCCACTCAATTATCTTGCCCAGGATCTAAGACAGGCTGACAGGCCTAATAATTACCCAGGTTATCCCATCTACCCTTTTTTAAAAACTGACACATTAACTTTTTTCCCTAGAACTTCCTCAATGCTCCAAGACTTATGCAAAGTCAACATTAAAGGTCCAGGGAGCGCCTCCGTCCACTCTTTTAAAACTCTTGGATGCAAGTATCTGGACCCACTGATTTTAAAATGTCTAACTTGAATAGTTTGTTTAACATCCTCCAGAGATACTAGCAGAATGGAATAAGTGCAATCCTTACCATATAATGAGATTTTTTCCCAATACAGTCCCATTTAAACAAGCTTTTGGTCCAAGAATGAGCCTGAAGTTTCTCTTCATTATAAATGTTTTACAATATTCTACAACGTGAATTTAAGTCTTTTGGAATAATCTGTTTATAGTCGTATATGTTGCTGCAATTGCATTAACAGAAGGCATCCTTTTATGCTGACTGCTTTCTTTATACAAGTACTTTAGAGGTTAGGCCACAACACAAGTACAGGATGTTATCTCAAAGAAACTCACCACACTCTTTCTTAAAAGAATCCTGGCTAAAATTTTCAAAAGAGATTAAGTGTCTCAGAATCCTATATCCCATTGAAACTCAATGGAATTTACACCTAACCATATAAGGATACATTTACACACCGATAAAAACCCCACAGCTGGCCTGGGCTCGCAGGGTTCAGGCTCCAGGCTGAAATATCAATGCACTGGCATTCTGGTTCAAGCAGGAGGGAGGGTCCTGGAGCTCAGGCTGGAGTCCAAGCTGACCCGGGCCAGCCATGGGTTTTTTATCCCTGTGCAGACATATCTATCCTATGTGGCATTTGAAAATAGAAGTTAGGTGGGTGGTTCGTTGTTGTTTTTTTAACTCTTAAGATTAAGCATCAGCCATACAATACACTTCATGGTGAGCTGACATGCTTCATTAGCTGCTTAAGTCATGCTTTCATGAGAAATGGTTACAAATTGCAGTTAAAATTATGAAATTGAGAGATAAATGGTTCCATACTACTTCAAATCAAATGTGATCAAACTAACCTTCTACTAAAGTCTTTCATATTAGTAGAGAAGTCTACTACAGTAATACAGCATGGCACATCCAGCCTATATATCAATTGTGACTGTGTAAATAAACTTGCCTCATACTATGAAATTAATAAGCACTCTCTTTATGGAAGCACTTTTGATTTAGATCCACTTCTGTTTCAGGGAGGACCAAAAAAATCATACCAGCTTGTTTTTAAGATCCAATATCACGTATGTTTTGTCAAAACTGTCATATTATTCCAATACTAAAGTTCCAAATTTCCCAACAGTGTTAGAAATATTTGTTTTTATCCTGGCAATTTGTATGATACTGAACCCTAGAAGTCATTAGTTCCTTGATGTACTCGGTACACATCCAAGACTGGGAGAATGGGTATGGGGTAAGGTCTGAGAAATCAGAAGTGACATACCAAGGAGGCTGATGAGCATGTTTTTTTTTTTATTACTCAATATCTAGTAAAAGGAGGGAAGTGTGTGCTGCAAGCTGCTAGGCTGGCCAAAACATGTTGTGTCCAATATACAATGTAGAACTGAGTAGCCTAGAAACCAGCTGCTTTCCACAGAAGCCTTCAGAAGCGCTTCCACCATTGGTTGGCCCCTCCTCCTCTCTTTTCTTAACAGAATTCAAATGCACTCAAGACAGACACTGCCTCCTGCACTAGGAGTAACCAAACATCCTAAACAAGGTCATCTGTCGCACAATTGCTGCGGTTAGAGATCAACTGCACCTCAGTCACCCCACCTCCCCTTACTACTCAGTTCAGTGTGAACTTTTTGCACACTTTTCCACCGTTATCTAATGCCAATAACACACTTCTGTTCTACTGCAGTATCATACATTTCAGAAGAAAAAAATAGTACAATTTTTAACCACTCATTCAAATTTTAGAGGAAATGTATGAGACCATTTACACTAATCTCTAGGATCTACAGTACCAGCAGGTTGTCTAAGAAATCAGTGACTCACTGTACATTTCGTATTTTACCATCAAGGTCAGCAGCAAGGCTTAGTCCACTGCAGCACAAAGACCTCTTCAGCTCACAATTGCCCTTTTCGATGAAGGGCAAGGCAACTCTAATATTTGTCTAACACCAACTAGATTCCAGTTTTGCAAATTCGGCATTAAATCCACAAGTAGTAAATACATGGCTGGTTACTGTTCAAAGAAAGGGCTGCCAAGCAAGCCAGAAATATGCACTTCTGCCAGAAGGTCTTAGAACTGTCAGCTTCACGCCAAATCTATACTGCTTTAAAGCAGTTCCAGTTACACTGAAACTTCAGCCGTCAGGAAAAAATATAAACCAGTTCTTGTTTCATTCCCCCCACCCCACTGAATCCAAGGACATCAACTGCTTTGGGGCATCAAAACATTTACTGATAGTTATTGGTGTTACAAAATAAGGTTAGTATGCTCTGGAAAGTCCCTACCCCAGAAAGCTTATACTCTAAAATTTTACATACACAACTGTGGGTGGACCAATAGGGAAAGAATGAAATCAAGGTTAAGAGTTACAGAGAGGAGATGGTCAGACATCTTGGTGGGTTCTTTAATATAGAAAGATGTATCTAGGTTATTCGGTATTATAGTATTGGGGTAAGGGACCTAGTTAAACAACAATGCTATCAAAAGCTTGTCAGAGTATGTGTGACGGAACATAGAAATTGCCATACTGGATCAAACCTGAGGTCCATCTAGCCGAGTATGTTTCTCAGACCATGGCCACTACCAGATGCTTCAGAGGAAGGTGTAACAGCGCTGCAATAGGCAAGTGTGGGGTCATCTGTTGCTCAGCCTGATCTCTGAACAGCTAGAGCCTGGCTTAAATATTAAAGCATGATGTTTAATATCTCTTCTGAAGTGTTAACTCTAACAAGTCTGGATACACCTGTTTTCTTTATGAGTGTCCAATCCCTTTTTGAATCTGAAGTTGTTGCCCTCAGTGAGTCTGACAATAAGTTTAAAACATTTTGATAAAAAAACTAGAATATAAAATTTAAAAATGACACACATTAAATGGTCTCAAAGTGTAACTGTAAATGGGGAATCATCATCAAGGGAGTGTGTTTCCAGTGAGGTCCTGCAGAGATCAGTTCTTGGCTCAAGCTATTTAACATCTTTATCAATGAGCTAGAAGAAAACAAAATCCTCCCTGATAAAGTTTGCAGGTGACAAACAAATTGGGGGAGTGATAAATAATGAAGAGGACAGGTCACTGATTCAAAGCAATTGCTTGGTAAACTGGGCACAAGCAAACAGTATGTGTTTTCATAAGAAACTGCTGGAAATGGCCCGCCTTGATCATCACTACAAAAGGTTCCCCCTGACCCCCTGCCCCCGCTCTCCTGCTGGTAATAGCTCACCTTACCTGATCACTTTCGTTACAGTGTGTATGGTAACACCCATTGTTTCATGTTCTCTGTGTATATAAATCTCCCCACTGTATTTTCCACTGAATGCATCTGATCAAGTGAGCTGTAGCTCACGAAAGCTTATGCTTCAAATAAATTTGTTCGTCTCTAAGGTGCCACAAGTACTCCTTTTCTGGTAACCAAAAAATGACATTCCTTTATAATAATCATAGCATCTGAACTGCCATATCTCCAAAAAAAGATTACTAAAATTACAATCAATCACGCTCCTTTGGTTGCGATTCAATACCATAGCTGCCATTACCTCTTATATCAGACTAGAAATGGGAAGCGTAGTCCATGTCCTCTTGGAAAGAGAACTATTATAAAAACAGGGGTAACATGCTACACTCAAGAACTGTCATCAAAAGTTAACCGATACATCAGTCTATCAATTTTATTTTACATTCTTCTGTTTTACAAGGGAGTTAACTAAAAGAACAAGGGATTCTATTCCTACAACGTTCTCATGTTACAGCTATGTTAACACCAGAAATGTTTTTACATTAGCAGACATCATACTATTGCAAAGGAAGTACTTAAAAGAATACTCAAGTGGCTTACCATGAGAAATATCACCACATCTGTTTTGTTCTGCGTCCCACTTGTAAGTATCTATAGTACACGACTCTTATAACCAAGGGAGCACATACCTGAAATTATCTAACTACCCAAGAACTGACAATTCGGTTTCCTTTCAGCTCCTTCGTAAGGCTTAAATTTTTTTGCATGGTGAACAAGATGGATAAAATTGATTCTGTAAAATAAGCATCAAATTAAATCTATCCCCTCTCTCCGACTGAATGAGTCAAGCTTTCAGAACTACAGTCTCTCAAAATCAGGTGCATGCTGAATCTAACTTATTTTCCATGACTGCTAACTTTCCACCATCTCAAGGAAGTTATATTTCAGAGGTAAAAAATTGCTTCTAAAATTCTTGTGCATGAGAAACCTGACAAAAAAGGTACAATCCATATTCCAAAGCCCAAATCTTATGCATTAATACAGATCTTCACTCTGTAGAGTTTGCCAGAATGCCCGCCTGCTTAACAGTTGCTCTGCCTGGATTTACTACCAAATAGGCTTTGACAATGATTGCTATTTAATCTTCTGTAATACCCAGATGCAACTGTTCCAACAAGGACAACAGTAACAACAACAAAAACCAGCCGTACACCCACAAGACTGAAGTCATATGCTAAAAACACTTTAGTAGCCGAACTGAGGAAGACAACTTCCTGAGAAAGAAGCACTGCTTCTGTACTCTAATCAGATCATGTAAATCCAATCAAGCACCTACATATTTACATTTTGTGGTGCTTAAAATGCAGATTTTTGTTAAGAAATACAAGTGAGCATTACTCAAGATAATGGTGCTGTCACAAATAAAGGTAATTTAACTGGCAGTGTAGTGGCTGGGTAATTTACTACTTTTGTTACAGTACTTTATAAGCAACAAAAGTCTGTGTGTCATCAGCATCATTTTTGTTAGGCACGATTACTTGTTTGTCTATACAGGAAGTGGGGGGGAGCGACAGGTGGGGTGTCAACCTACAGCACTGTAGTCAGCCATGCACTAAATAGCTGTGTAGACCCTACTACCACGCACTCAAAGTTCCAGGGTGCACTTTGACCTATTGCTGTCTGAACCCACAGGATTCTCCGTGGATCTGCACATCTATTTAATATGCAGCAGACTGCACTGTAGATTGACACCTCCTCACTTTGCCACACACTAAGTGTATAGACGCACCCTAAATTTCACTATATTTAAACTCAGCACCAGAATTACCGAAAGTTAATGGTAATTTCAGGTGGAGGGTGAAAAAGACCAAAAAGAAATGGACTTTGTTTTCTTATGTCTCTGCTAGATATACAGTTGAGTTAAGGAATTAAGGTTGCTCTACCAGACAAGTTTTCTGCACAATAATTTTCTGCTAAATGTGATCTAGAAGATACAGGATTTTTCTCCTCTCTTCTCCTTATAGGAGATCACTGCCAGTACCCAAAGTCACCAGGATTTCAGAGATAAGCAACACTCAATTGTACATCAGTATTTACTGAACTTCTTGCTCAAGAGATCAAACCACAAGGAACCAGGAAATAATTTTGTCTGTGAACTCCGATATTTCAGCTCATACCCACATTAGAGTCTTGCTGTTATCCCCCCCCAATATCCACACATTCAAATGACAGGTTTCAGGAGTAGCAGCCGTGTTACTCTGTATCCGTAAAAAGAAAAGGAGTACTTGTGGCACCTTAGAGACTAACAAATTTTTTAGAGCATAAGCTTTCGTGAGCTACAGCTCCGATGCATCCGATGAAGTGAGCTGTAGCTCACGAAAGCTTATGCTCTAAAAAATTTGTTAGTCTCTAAGGTGACACAAGTCCTTCTTTTCTTTTTACACACATTCAAATGGTTCCCAGGATGCCTTCTCACTTATTACCTGGATGATTATTAAGTGAGACACCCTCACTTCGCCACCAGACTGATGTTCAAACTTAGCCTAAAGTTGCCTAAATATGAAGGATAAAATATCTGATGTGACTGTTTACATTTGATTCTGCCTGCACTAGAATCAGTCATCTCACAAGTTTCTTCAGGAAATAAGAACACAAAAGAGCCTAACAGTAATCAGCACTCCACCTGACCAAGATATTGAGTCAATTACCATGGAGACTAACGGATGTATAAACAGAAAGCAGGTACCTAAAATTCAGTGCAGATTCAGTCTATATTGAACTTGACTGTAAAAACCAAAAAAAACCAACAACCCTGCTACACTGTAAAAACAAAAACAAAAAAAAAACTATGAAAAAAACAGTGATTACTAGTTATAGTTAAAGCAGAGGAGGAATAGGTCTTAAAATCCCCTGAAGCAGGGCAAACGAAAGGATCCTATTTCATCTTGACTTAGAGGATGTTATATCTCGAGAACCCCATTTTTAATATTAGTTTTGTTCCTATAATTAATGAAAAAGCACCTACCTATCCATAACGCTCTAGATGCTACAACTTCAGTGTAAGTCTCAATCATACAGCAGTAGTAGTTCATTGTAATAAGGAGCAAAAAGTTGGGGAATGGGGCTGATGCGACCAAATTAGAAACCAAAGAAAAAGCATCAAGATAGCACAGGAAGGATATAATCTATTAAAAGTAGTTCAGACACTCAGTATGGGATCCACTATTTTAGCTCAAAACTTTCCTCCAGCTTTTCTCCCACTTGAATGAGACTCAAAGTTTTAAGTAGATACCACTGCTTTATACCCTCTGAAGGGGTGAGAGAACAGGATACAGCACACTCAATGTGAAGTACCCACAGCTAGGCAAGATTACACTTAA
Source organism: Caretta caretta (assembly GCF_965140235.1). NCBI lineage: Eukaryota > Metazoa > Chordata > Testudines > Cheloniidae > Caretta > Caretta caretta. Next base: position 137,562,381 of record NC_134207.1, read on the forward strand.
GAATTCTATTCCACAATCATTTAAGCACCCTAGTCATTTTCCACTAAAGGTAACAATCAATCAAGCAAGCTTTCAGGACACGTTACCAGTATATGAACCTAAACCTCACTGAGATCTACGTGGTATGAAGACACACAGTACTATGCAATCATGGAACTTCATTTTGCAATATTCTAACCAGTTTAGAAGTAGAAATGGGAGCGCTGTTCCTTTACTTTACACCCAATTAAAATGAATAAGCCTCAATGATTTTAACTTGTAACAACAGTAGCTTAAAAGTTAACACCTAATGTTTGTAACTATCCTAGCTAAGTTTGGATCATTAGTCATTGGGTCATTTCTCCTGGTGGTAGCTATAACAGAAGCACCAAGAGACATGATTCAGTCATTTTCCTGTCTGTGCTAACATTTTCACTTTTGCTACAACCAGTGGTGCTACACTACTGATATTCAGACATGAACGGAGATCTTACGGCAGATGCACTTAAGGAGATTACATATCGTTTTGTTTCCAGTTCCCCGTACACCAGTCACAGTGCTTCGCACAGCTGGTTTGCCCTATGTTTTGTTCCTTTCAGGCATCAACAAAGCACTAATATTTTGTCAAGGTAGTTAATTACTGGAGAGCCCCTAGAATGGGCAAGAAAACTCAGGAGCAGGTATAGTAAGAAGCTTTTTCTGAAACTAATTTCAAGTGGGTATCCCTTTAATTATTGGGAACAATGAGTGCAGCAGCCCCTTCATAAACCTGCTACCAGAAACTAATTTAAATAAATACAGACTCATACTGATCACTAAATGTACGACGAGAATCTGGTTCAAGTTTTGTCTAAAAAGCAAGCATGGAAATCTGGGACATAATTTTACCCTTTTCCAACAAAGAGCCTGTTGTCCATAGTCTGTGGCCAATGATTCCTTCTCAATCCAAAACAAAACAAAAATACTGGAATCCAGGCAAACAATTTTTTGACTATAAAATGACACGTCTTCCAACTACTGCAGATGTATTTTATTCAAGTGTGTGTGTGCAGGGAGGGAGGAGGGAAACAGGGAAATGTATCAGCTATTCCATGACAAATATTTCCGAGTGTGAATCTAATGAATGAAAGCAATTCTGATTGAGGTGAAGATATCTTTAACCAATGAATTCCATTTCATACAGCATCAATTCCTTTATTAAAACTGTGTCAAGCAGACTAACAGCTTGATATGTAACAGGATACCCCGATTTACCATTCAGCATGAAAGGTAACAAACGGACCACCAACTGGAGAGTATCTGTAAGTATTGCTAAATACTGACCTTACCAAATCCATTTGAGCAAGTATATAAAAAAATTTTAAAAAAAAAATATTCACCACTGAAGAGAAAGAGGAAAAAAAAAAAAAGTCCTACATACTAGTTCAGCTCCAAACCCAAACACTAACTATGTCATGTCTCATTCCCAATTGTCTGCACACAGCCACACCCATCTGCATCAGGCCTACAACTTTGACTTCAATCCAGCAATTGCAATACACACACACACACACACACACGCACCAGTGCCTCCCACCAGCAGAGAAATGAAGGAATTAATTCAGCTGTGCTTCTCTGTAGCAACATGAGTCATTAGCAAGCCACTCCTTACGCCAACAGACATGTTGTAAACCCACAAAATTAGTGTACCTATTTCAACAGGGTCGCAAACAAATTCAGTATGCAAAGATTGGCTGTAGTGTCACTCCATCTAAACAAGGAGCAGAAAATGCTGTATATACCCGAACAGTAATACGTATTACTAAGGCCTAGTCCCTATTTTCATTTTTAAACAGCAATTTAGCCCTGTATTTTCATGGGGTATAAAACGTGCCCCTATTTTTCTCCACAAATGAACCTTTTAAAAAGCTTTCAAACGTTGGTGACAGTACTTCAACAAAAATTTACCTTACATTTCAACAAATTATGTAGCTCTGAGTCTCCAAATACAAGAGTCTACTTAAGCATTTATTACTTTGCAAGTGTAGAAACAAGTTTGTTCCCAATTTAATTTTAGCTTCAAAGTTTTTCAGATAAGTGGTTGCTAGATACTATTTGAGGATTCCATCAAAATACATCGAAAGCAAATTTTTTTTTAAAGTCCCATTCCATTGCTCTCGCAACAGCTACAAGAATAGGCAACACATACATATACTGTATATAAACAGAGTGGCTCAGATGGTCTAGAATTTAAAGCAGGCAGTACTATAATTTTTTTATTTGATCCACAAAAGGTTACAGTGCAAGATTTCCTTGCCCAGTATTTGGTTTAGTCTTTATTTGGTTCTTTTCTTGAGCAACAAAAGTTAATACCAACACAGGCACAAATATAAAAGAGCAGCTTGACTATAATTCTTAAATTAACAATGCTCCCAACTCTGTCAAGACACCCTTCTTTTGTACCAGCAATCTGAATTTACTTGTGTACTATTCCTGGAACAAATTTATTTAATTTGGTTAAATTGGGAGGGATAGCTCAGTGGTTTGAGCACTGGCCTGCTAAACCCAGGGTTGTGAGTTCAATTCTTGAGGGGGCCATTTAGGGATCTGGGGCAAAAATTGGGGATTGGTCCTGCTTTGAGCAGGGGGTTGGACTAGATGACCTCCTGAGGTCCCTTCCAACCCTGATATTCTATGAACTATTTGCCAGTTAAGAACAAACTTGGTTCTCCCCCCTCCCCCCCTTCACTCTATTAAATTTACAAGTATTAACTTTCCCAGAGACCTAGAACTAATTCACATTTATGTAACCAAAACAATACCGGTTAGATTATTAAAGCAGCGTTATTTTACAAGTGCATGTACAAGTCAGGAGTATGACAGTTCCATTTAATCGGAAGCTAGTTTGACTGCGCAGCACACATGCCCTTGAGCTAAGAGGTTCCAGAAACACAGGATACTGGCTTGTTAGTTTTAAGAAAACTAACTTCTCGATCCTCAGCTCAGATAATTTCCCTATCATGGAGTCACAACCTCCATAATTAAAACGGACTCCCTGCTTAAATTGCAAAAATGGACTCAATCTCTTTTTTATGTATGAAAAAATATAGCATCATACCCTCCCCATATTTACAATACTTATTCTTTGGACATGTATGAAATTCCTACAAAAAAGGTGCTTTAAGTTTAGGATCTGTTTCAGTTGTTTCCTTGCTGCCAGTGATCTTAACATAATAATTAGACATTTGAAACCTTCCCTATACAAACTTATGCATAGGCTATGTTTGAAGAAACTAAATTGAAACTAGGAGAAATTAATCATTTTCTCCTCTCATTGCTAGGCTTATAAAGACGACTGATAGGCATGCTTTATTGCTCAGCTTACCCAAGTGGGACCACTATGACACAGTGTAAGAATGAGCATCTGCCATGGCAGGCATGCTATTGGGCAGCTGGAGGAACAGGACATAGCACCCAAATGAAAGAATCTCTCCATCAAACACAACTCAAAGTGGGAATGCTTATGGGATGTAAAGCATGGAGGACATGCAAACAGCAGCCCTGTACAGACAGGGATGGTGGAGCCTCATTTGCGCCCTAAGGAACATCTGATGGCGTGGGAAGGATTCAGATTCAGACCTGGGCTACACCTAAAACTTAGGTCAACCTGAGTTACATTGCTCAGAGCTGTCAAAAATTCCACGCCTTGTGCAATGTAATTAGGTCTACTTAAATCATACAGTAGATGCAACTAGGTCAACGGAAGAATACTTCCATTGACCTAGCTATTGCGTCTCAAGGGGGAGGGATTTACTACAGCGACAGAAAAATCCCTTCCCTTGCTGGAATAAATGTGCACATTACATCAGCGTAACTGTAGCTGTGCGGCTATAGTTCTTGTAGCGCAGACATACCCTCAGACTGTGACAGACTAACTCAGCCCGTCACCACCCTCCCTCTGCAGCTCATCTGCATGCAACGGCTGTTGCCGTGTCTCAGTAACGTGAGGGAGACAGGGCACATGATAAGAGTTAGCATTAGTATATCACTTGGAACCTCGGAAGAACGGTTACAATTGTGTCACGGCTGCACAATATACTCGCTTGGCCGTCAGTGATCGAAATGCTTCCCATGGTACTGCTGCACTCGCTCCACTGCACAGTGAAGTAGCACTGCCAAGGGAACCAAGCGCAAGAAGAGTCCTTATAGCACAAAGATATTGAGACTCAGCATGTCTACACTACAAGCACTCAGCAGCACAAGTGTGGCACGGCAGCTATGCTGCCATAGTGCTGTACCATAGATGCTTGCTGCAGTGATGGAATGGGGCTTTCCATTGCTGTAGTCGATCCACCCCTCAAGATGGAGCAACTAAGTTGACAGAAAAATTCTTCCATTGACCTAGCAGCATCTACACTGTTTTTTTCCCCCTCTAAGTTACAGATATGTACTCTCAACCTTAATGGAGAAACAACTTTGGTCTTTGATTATACTATCAAAAAGCAAAGTCACTGAATTTCAGCTTCAATTGCAAGTTTGTTCCTTTGTCTTAAAAAAAATATATAAATTATAAATGGTTATGTTTCCTTGGTAATAAATATCCCAGCAGCAGCAAAATCAATATAAAGTTGACTGAAGACCTACATATTTTCTCTGGGTTATTGCTGAGCACCAATGAAACGCTGACATCTTCTCAGATTCACAACTGCTGTTTTTAGAAGAACCAGAAGCTAAATCTGTGATTAATTTGGAGAGGGGGGGGGGGAGAAAGAGAAGGAATAGAAGGAAAGCTGGAAGGGTAAATAAAATTGAGAAATTAAACTCCAGGTAAGAGCTGGAAGAGGGAAAAACTTCCCAACCCTCTCTCAGTTTTCATAATATTCTCTGCTTCAAATGGGGGGGGGGGGGTGTGAAAGGAGGGAGGCGGAAAACAAACCACACTGTGCTATAAGTTTAAATTAGGTGAAATGACCACATTAACAAGTGTATTGTATGGGTTGAAAATTTGTGCTTAAAATTCTAACCATTACTATAGCATTATTTATTATCAGTGCTGCTGGTACTATTCTAAGGACATCTCAGAAAACAACCATGACTATCTATCAGGCTAGTAAACTTTAAGTTGCTGTGACAAGATGTTTTGAGTGAAAAAAAGAGTCTTTACCAAGGGAAAAGACACCATTAAAATTGTGGGCCTGTAATTTTGAGAAAAAACATGGGAAAGCTTACCATTTGATATACAGAGAAGGGTACAGGTAATTTTACTTATTTAAGATTTAGTTCCGGAGAAATTTGTAAGAACTCAATCTTCTTGAAACAGAACAAAAAACTTCAGCTTTAGATATTCTGGGCCTATGGTAGTTGATTTGCACCGAATCAGAGATATGATACTGTCGTTTTGGGGACCAATGAGTGCAAGTGGTTTTTCCATCTGTTGAAGGAAACCACCAAAGTCATTCCATCTCCATTTTAAATATTTGCAAAAGGCTAAAAGTGAAATATTTTGAGACTGACCATAGTGATAGTGACAAGTACCAAGCACTGAAGATTTCCAGATTTACTTGCGCTCTTCTAACTGACAGAGTTTAGCAAACCACCAGCTCATAAACAGAGATACAGAACAGACTTTGAAATTAAAGTGGAATTAATATTCAGCAACAGAATATTCCAATAGTGAATTTGTGAGACGTGAAAAGGTCAAAAACTATGCACTTGAAAATGAAAGGCCGCAAAATGAGGTGTCACCTTTTAAATAACCCAATCCTAACTCTTGGTTTGGAGAGCATTTAGAAGTATTGGATTCTGCCAACTGACTTGGAATTTTAGCAGCTGAGCTGAGACTACAGCTGACTCTGTTTAAAGAAATGTGAGGGCTGTCACTATACTAATAAAATGGCAAAAAAACACTTAGTTAATGCAGCGTTCAGGTGGCCTGATAATAGCTCATGTAGTTTCAGCAAAACTCAAACTTCTGAAAATCAGGAAATACAGAGTTAAGGCCAACATCCACGAAATCCTTAGCTCAGCCTCCCCCTCCCACATCCCTGGCAATGGAAATAGCCCCTGGAAATTATCAGTATGCCCTCCACCTGCATTCACTGTGTTAGGGGGAGCTGTACTAAACTGCGGAGGAATAAACTGCAGCAGCTTAGGAGACCTGTGATTGTGATATGAGGAGATCTGGGTCTGAGTCCTCCCCTTCAAATGTGTGTTACCAATAGGAATGAGGTGCATGTGCACCATTTCAAAGCAGAATTGTGTGTGTTGTGCCAGTAGCAAGGCACTAGGGGTCTTTTTGTCATGGCTATGTGAGGTGGGATGTGAGAACAAGAGAGATAGAGGAGTAATCCTGTAAAGAATCCAACTTTCCATTATTTGGAAAACTTAAAGGCAACTGATAAGTTCTGATCTTTAAATTAAATCTACAAATAGAATGAGTAACTTACATTTTTAACATGCCCAAGTTTAGTGGACATAAACATCAGATACAATTCACATGTCTGCCTACCAGGAATCCATGCATCAGGTAGATACTATACCTCAGACAGATTAAGAAACTGAAGCACTCAGCGATGGCATAATTTACACACCATTGTACAGCAAATCTATGGCAAAACCGAACCCAATATGTCACTTGTTTCCTCCACTTTAATAAAAGTATTTCATAACAATTTTCACCAGTTTATTTAGAATATGCTAAACTCCAAGCTTTCTAAAAGCTTGTTTCTTCTCTCCATACATTATACACTAATTAACTCACTGACTACCAGAACAGCTCACAGAGAATTCAGACCCTCTGGTAAACAAAGAACAGTCCCTGAAGGAGGATGGGAGTAGAACAGGCTACAATGAAATAAAGTAAATTTAGGAAAGTTTCCAGCTTGAACCCAAACAAAATAGTCTTCTGGCATGCTGCATTGTACTTTCTTCCTAAGTTCAAGCCATTTGTTCTCCGCAATTCTTGTCACATACCCCAACTCCTACTCTAAAATGCCTGGCATTCTTTATTTACAGTGTTGTTCTTGTTCTACCAGTGTTGGTCGCAAGATACAACACACACGAGGTGGATGAGGTAGTATCTTATTGGACCAACTTCTGTTGGCAGAAGGGGCAAGCTCCTGAGCCTCAGGCCTGGTCTGCACTACATGATTAGGCTGACACAAGGCAGCGTAGCTACGTTGACCTACCTATGGAAGTGTCTTCACTTAGATTTGTCTCCTGCTGACATAAGTGCTCCGTTACACCGACTTAATGACACACCTCCCCGAGCCGTGCAGAGTCACGGTCAGTCAATGTAGTGATAATGCAGATACTACATTACTTATGTCGACTGTCACTGGCCTCAAGGCGCTCACACTGACCACTTTTGTCACCGTTGTGAACTCTACTGCCCAGGGGTCAGGTGGACAGGAAGCAGCCCCTCCCCATCAAAGACAGGTGAATTTTTGAAATTCCTATTCCTGGTTGCCTGACTTGGCAGACACATGCCTGCCTGGAATACACAGGAGGTGTTGGCCCTCCTGGGCCTGTGGGGAGAAGAGGCTGTGCAGGCACAGCTCTGATCCTCCCACCGAAACGTGGACATCTACGAAGAGATTGCTCAGGGGATGCAGAAGGGCAAGAATAAGGACCAGCAGCAGGGCTGCGTGAAAGCCCAGAAGCTGTGGCAGGCATATCAGAAGGCCAGGGAGGCCAACAATCGATCAGGTGCTGAGTCAATAACCGATCGGCCATCTTCGATGGACACGCCCTGCACACCCACCCCAGAGAGCAATGGATACTTCCGAGGACCGTGAATTACAGGCACCTGCCATGAACAAAGAGGAGGAGGTGGTAGACGAGGAGTATAGGGGACAAGCAACTGGGGGATCCAGATGCACAGCGAGCCAGGAAATGTGCTTGACTCCACCGCAATCCAGCCTGTCCTGACAGTCAGACAGAGGCAAGCCTGGTGCAGGGGAAGGAACCTCTGTTAACTTTGAAATTACAGGGGTGGAACACCCAAAGTAGCAGGACATCTGTTGATTTACTGATTTATACTTGTGCTAGGAGAGGTAGAGCTCAGGGCTGGGGCAGAAGGTTGTGATGCGGGGGGCTGAGGGGTCTGGCTGGGGGTGCAGGCTCTGGGGTGGGGGCACAGATGAGGGGTTTGGAGTGCAGGAGGAGTCTCAGGGCTGGGGCAGATGGTTGGGGTGCAGTGGGATGAGGGCTCTGGCTGGAGGTGGGGGCTTAGGCGTAGGGCCAGGAATGAGGGGTTTGGAGTGCAGTGTGGATAAAAAAATTTTTTTAATTCCCTGCATTTAATTTAAATAGAAAACTCGATTTTTTAAAAATACCTTTTTAAAATTACATTTGAAATTATGAGAGTATGTTATGGCCTAAACTTACTGTACTATACTAAATTTAAATTAAATTACAAAAATAATAAGCAGCACATTTGTTGCCAAATTTTGAATGAAGTCAAATCACTGAATTGTTGGAGGTCACTGGCTAAGCCAATTTGTGGACATGCTAAACCCAGCTTTTGACAACAGTGGCCACTTGTGCAGGTGCAGAGAATATTTTCCTAATTTCAGTTTATTCAAAGCAAGGAAACCAGCAGGGAGTTGAAGAAGCAGGAAAATTTGTTCTCATCTTCCATTTATTGATAAAAGGTAGATGTAAGAGAGTGAGACCTACAAGTTCTAAACTCTTGAAGGACATGGTGATCAGAAACAAAATCAATTCAGTTCACTAAATACCTCCTTTGTTTAATAAACGGAGTTAGTTTTAAATGCAAAACTTCTTTTGATCAATTTTCATGTATTAAGCAGATAAGGTAGTTTTATTTAACTAATAAAAACAATTTAAAATGTTATTTTTGTGTATGTTAATTGAATTTTTATTTTCATCCAAATAGAGCTTGACACAAATCAAGTAAAAAAAAAAAAAAATCTAGTAATTAAGGAATAACAAAGTAAAAATTAATAACCTGAATAAATGTAACTTAAACTTACATTTAAATATTTAAAATTATTAAATATGTAAAGTTAGAAATACTCTCCTTGTTAGCAAAAAGCAGCATCAAATTTAGTGTAAAAGCTGTATTTAATTGAAAATTAGCATGTTTGGATGTTATCAATGAACCTTTCTAAAAAAGTATAAATACAAAATGAGATTAAAATCAATTATTTAAACTCAGGTTTCCTGCTTGTTGAAATCATTTAATTTCAGTTATTTTAATCAGTGATCATTTAAATCAGTGATTAAAATTACTTTGATTTAAATCAATTCCACCTATTCAGGAACAGCTACTCCATGTTAACTTCCAAGTGTAGACAAACCCTTATTGTTTGAAAAGAGAAGGAAAAATAAATATTTGTATACAGTACTTCTGTGACACCACTAAAAAGTCTGTCCTCTGACTGTGGTCACCAACAGTGGTAGGATATTTGTTAGTGTTAAGAATATTTGTTAATGTCCATGAGTTAACAGCTAGCTTACAAAAATGAACTCCTAGGGCATAACTTGGTTTACTATAAAGTTAAATGGAGAAAGAAATGGGAAACAAAGACAAAGGCTTTCCACAGCACTGTGGACTGCAATGAAATGAAAGCTCAAAGCCTGGCACTTGTGAATGTGAATTCTTACTAGAAATCTGAAAAGTATGGTCATATCTGACCCTTAGTCACAAACCACCTATACTGAAGGAGTCCAACCAACTAACTTCTGGTTGACTGGTGACAGATTAAGATTGTGTGTCTGCTATGTTACTCTATCCGTGGTATTCAACAGTTATTTTGGAGATGGCGGTGTATCACTGTCAAAGCACAGCAGCAATGGATAGTGATACTCCAACAGTACTTCTTTTTCTGTAGATCCCAGAGCAAAGTACCTGGAAATAGTTATTCTTTCTTGAAAACCTGCAGTGTATCTTGATGCTCACAAGGTACGCTTACACCAGGGATGGGCAAACTACAGCCTGGGGGCCACATCCGGCCCTTCAGATATTTTAATCTGGTCCTCATGCTCCTGCCAAGGAGCGGGGGCCAGGGCTTGCCTGGCTCCTTGCAGTGGCTCCGTGCAGCTCCCAGAAGCAGCAGCATCTCCACCCTCCGGCTCCTACGTGTAGGGGCAGCTAGGGGGCTCCGCACGCTGCCCCTTACCCAAGCACTGCCCTCACAGCTCCCATTGGCCAGGAACTGCTGCTTGAGGTAAGCACCACCAGGAGCCTGAACCCCTGACCCCCTCCTGCGCCCCAACCCTCTGCCCTAGCCCTGGTCCCCCTCCTGCCCTCTGAGCCCCTCGGTCCCAGCCCAGAGCACCCTCCTGCACCCCCCAACCCCTCATCCTCAGCCGCATCCCAGAGCCCGCACCCCCAGCTGGAGCCCTGCCCCCGCATCCCAGCACCCTACCCCAGTCCGGAGCCCCTTCCCACACCCGAACTTCTAATTTCTGGCCCCACCCCAAAGCCCTCACCCGCTCCCGCACCCCAACCCTCACTTTCATGAGCATTCATGACCCGCCATATAATTTCCATACCCAGATGTGGCCCTTGGGCCAAAAAGTTTGCCCACCCCGGCTTATACTACAAGCTAAGGTTGAGATTCCCCTGCTTATGTACTAGCTCTTATCAAGTATGTATCCAACTGGTACCAGTTTTGCACATACTTGGCATGACTAACCCATGCCTCCATCGCTACTACCCATGCTATCACAACTTCACTGCCATTTGTGCCGGGAATACGCAGTTTATCAGCAAACTGCACAACTTTATTTTATCGAGGCCTGGTCCACACTTACCAATTAGATCGACCTAGTTTACACTGCTGTGAAAAATCTCGCATCCCAAGCATCACCACTAGGTCAACCTAACCCCAGGCGTCACTACCACCTCTCAGAGAGATGGATAAATTATGTGGATAGAATTAGCCCTCCCGACGTACAGACCAGGTACACTATACAGCCGCACTGCCACAGCTGTGCTACTGTAGCAGTTGTCACGCCAACACGCTCCACGTCAACCACAAAGCACTTCAGAGAAACCTGATGTTTTAAATCCGTCTTGGCAATCAATGTCAACCTCGTTCCCCATCTCCACCCCTCTTTGTTTTTTTTTTAAGTACTAAACGAACTGAAGCTTTTTTCCAACGTCCTGTAATGGGCTTATGTTACCTGCCATAATCCAGTGACAAAACTGAATATTCATCATGAAAACAAGTTCAGATATATATGACATGGTTTGACCAGCCTTTATGAACACAGAGTATGAGCTGCCAAACTGCAGACAGTGGCGTACCACATAAAGTACTTTTCATTTGAAAAGAATTCATTGTGTTAAAGTGAACATTCAACATTTCTACATCTTGATCAAAGTTGAGCTTACCAACTTGAAAGTTTCAAGAAGCGTAAAGAACGAGGAGTACTTGCGGCACCTTAGAGACTAACAAATTTATCTGAGCATAAGCTTTCGTGGGCTAAAGCTTATGCTCAAATAAATTTGTTAGTCTCTAAGGTGCTCCAAGTACTCCTCGTTCTTTCTGCTGATGCAGACTAACACGGCTACCACTCTGAAACTAAGTGTAAACTGATAGTACAATTAACACTTGCCACTTCAAGCAACTCTCCAGTCTGTCTCCCACATTTTTGTTCTGAACACAGAAGTTTGCCCACCTTAAAAGTTCACCTCTGAACAACCTGCTTCCCCTACCCTCACTTGTCTCCAGCTTATAACCAACCAGTAAAGGCCTAAAACTTGAGTTAATACCTCCAGACCAAAGATTGTAACATTTTACCACATGTGTGACCGAGTTAAGTATTTTCCAGTTAACTTCTGATTGAGAGGAGCGCTTCAACTAAAAGATTTTCAACAGTTAAGTTGGTGTCATTTGTAAAGGGCATTCAAAATAGAAAAACTGAAAGTTTTAAAAGAATCAACTAACAGGTTGCTATAGATCAGGGGTGGCCAAACTGCAGCTTGTGAGCTGCATGAGGCTCTTTTACAGTTAAAGTGTGGTTCGGGGAGGCTCCTATGCCCTGTCCCTCCCCGCCGCCCCCCCATTCTCCACCTACCAGACTCCGGGGAGAGGAGAGCTCGGGGCTTCTGCCTGCAGCGCAGTGGTGGGGCTAGCAGCTTCTGCCAGAGATGTCTGGTGCCTGCTGAGTGGGGGGCACAATTTAAAGGTTTGGCCTCCCCAACAGCTTAAGTCACACCCCCCTTTACCCTCAGCAGTCCCTCCCTGCAGCTACCAGGTGTTAGCTCACAGCAGCAAACAGCTGCAGGAAGGGGCTGCTGCTTTAGCTCAGTGGAGAGACGCAGCAGCTCTCCCTGCAGTTCACTGCTGTTTGCCACTACCTCTCCCACCAGCTGTAGCTCCCACCTGGCTGGCTCCAGCAGCTGCCATGCATGTGATTGAGAGGGGCCAGCAAACCCTGGGAAAAATCTGGGGGTGGGAGGCACATCACCCCTGCATGACCCCCGTCTCCAATGTCTTCTGCACAGCGGAGAGCAAGGTCTCAGGGCTTCAGCCCTGTAAGAGGTACACCCTGGCTCTCGAACTTCTGAAAATTGTTCTATGCGGCGTGAAGGGTCAGTATGTTTGTCCAATCCTGCTATAGATCTTTTCAACTGATCATTGAAGTTTATTATGGTAGTTTGATCTGACTTAAACCTGTTTATTAATTACTCAAACACTAAATGTTTCTTTGCCAAAGCCAAGGTTTACACTTATGTTATAGGCATTTACAGATGGTCTTCAGCCTCCCAAAGTACTCTGTTCAAAATTTTATGGGGCTGAGACAGAAGTTGCATTTCTGTACCACTAGGACGACGTACAATTTCAAAAGGTACCTACGTGTCCCTCCAAATGTGCTCTACAATACATATAACTAAATATTGTCAATGAGTGGAAAGCCAGAAACTTGAGCACTTTCTTGAAGTATTGCTGCCAGATTAGTTTTGTATCTAGATGTCTCCGGGAGACTTAATGCATTTACTCAATCACCTTTTTTAATTAAAAGTTCTATTTAAGAAATTCAAGTAAGGGATATTTTCTCATGCAGCTTCACAGAGGCAGCAATTTCTGAAATTCCTAGAAGGGGGAAGGGTGCTTGTGGCGGATGAATTTACATTAGTCTTAAAAGCTGCTTATAGTGGTAATAGCACATAATACTTTTCAACCAACACCACAAATTGCAAATAAACAGAATGGAGGGGAAATGCATTTCCTGGCTAGGAAGTTGTATGCTTGTTTGTAGAGGGATAATTACCTTCATTTTTCCCACTCACAGGTTAGTTACTGTACAGAGCCCATTTAACCTTTTGACACCACCACTTCTTTCAAGGAAGTCAGGCTGCTTATCTACTATGGGCAAAATGGAAAAAACAAATAGTTTTTGTGCTGTAGAGGCAACATTATTATATCAGCTATGAAAACACTGTCATGCTTACCTGTTTTCAGTTCTGTTACAGGACAGGTTACTCTAAAGCTAAGAGGATACACAGCTGTTACTGAACACAAACATGTCATTTTTTCCATAACTCTCCCATCAAACCTTTCAGAGTAGACCAAAATTGACTCTGAACATACTTCAAGTTCACGTCATTTTAAGCAGTTTAAAATGTAGTCAATTGAAGTGAGCTAAAAACCTCTTCAGGTACTACACCTGCACTTACAGTTTGTAACATGCATCTACGATTTGACAATTTTGAGTCAATATCCTTCTCTGCAGAAAAGCCCAGCTAGATTCCAAACTATTTCCCGTGACCTCCTGGTAGCTAAATACCCAACTTTCACTCCAAGCTGAAAACATTTCTTCTGATATTACGGTGTAGTTCCTTTTGCTATACAGCACAAAAAATACTGTACCAACTAAAAGACACACCCATTTTATTCAGTAAGAAACTCATTTTAAAGTATATCTGAAACTGCCACTGAGGTAGTGTCTACACTGACAAGTTACTGTGCAGTAAAGCAGCTTTCTGCGGCATAACTCCCGAGGTGTACACACTGCCAAGCCACTTAGTGTGCAGAAACTCCTCACCTGCAGCATTGCAAAAAAACCTCCTTGACTTAAGGCCTACAGCATAGATGCTCCTGCGCTGCATTGCCAGTGTAAACACATCAATTGCTTTCAGTGCTGTAATTAGCTTCCAGAAGTGTCCCATAATGAGCAGAGCAGCCACTTGAGGGATTGTTTTGAACCTGGCTGGCTGCCCTGAAGGCATGCTCCTCTCCCCTTTCAAAGCTCTCTTTCTGACAGCCCTTGTGCGCTGAGCTGATCTGCTCCAGGACACAAAGCAAACCATTATTGTGGAATGCACGTGCTGTTGAACAGAGGCCTATGTATGCACACACGCAGGCTGGGGATGGAGGCAGGGGCTGATATCCGGATTTCCCCCTCCCCCAAGACTGGCTGCTTCCCGCGGCTCTCTGAATTTACAAGACAGTGTGCTGACACTGTCTGTCCCCCACATATACACTCCCTGTCACACACTCTCCCCCTCCACTTCAGTTGAAAAGTGACTGGCAATGAAGAAGGATGCTCATGGAACAATGGGATTGAGAAACCTGCATCATGTGCCACTGTCCCTGCCCCATGAGGCATTGCAAACCCTTCCCAAAGCACCCTGCAGCCAGTTGCACAGTGGGATAGCTACCACAATCCACGGCTCTCTTTGGTGTTGCAAGAGCTGCTAATGTGGATGCACTCCACTGTCACAAGGAGCACAGAGTGCAAACGCGACAGCGGTTTAATTCCAGCACATTAATAAAAGTGGTATAACTTGTTGCACAAAAACTCTGCAGTGTAGACATACCCCGAGTTTCCAGTCTACCAAACTGGAGTGTTTCAGGAGCCTGGGATGGGTGTAGGGAAAAACCCCCCACCCCTGAGCGACATAAGTGGTAGTGTGCACAGTGCCATGTCAGCGGGAGAACTTCTCCTACCAACAAAACTGTAGCTGGTCATGGAGATGGTTTTATTACACCTATGGGAGAGCTCTCTCCCGTTGGCAGAGAGTGGCTACACGAGCAATCTTACAGCAGTGCAGCTGCATCAGTCTAGCTGCGCCACTGTACGCTTTCTAGTATAGACATGGCCTTCGTCAAGACATAACCTTGGCAAAGGATATTGACTAATGACACGTTAGTTGTCCAAGAGACATAGGGCAGGTGTAACTAATTTCTAGAGTAACTGAAAGTAGTTATCAGCCAGTCTTGTCACCCTAACACAGGTGAAACAAAGTAGAATTAATACAAGTACTTAGCCAATCTATTTTCATTTTTGAAACGAAGTACTAAGTTCAGTTTTCAGAAGTTCTCAATTTTAGGCATTCTTAACATGAGGATTTTTAAAAGCTATCCATGTTTAGATTTATACGGACAGTCAACCAACTAACTTTAAGGTACATAATGTGTAAATGCCTTTTTCAAGCATGGCTAACTAGTATGTAAAATTCTATTTACCAGAAGCTAATGAGATCTGAATATCACCATCATGCAGGGATTGAGAGGAAGCACCACTACATTGCTGCTATGCGTACAATGCAAAAAGCCAAAGCTTAAAAGCCTTGCTACAGCAGCCACTACTTCCTTATTATTTTTAATGGAACTAGTCATGTGTAACTGCTTTGAACCAGCAGGGTTACCTCAAAGGTTCAAAATGGAAATTCGTGAGATCCTTAATTAAAATCTCTCGCTATATTTTTTCCACCAAAACCGTAATCCACCTTGTCCCTGACACAATCCATTCAAGGTTACATGGAAACATCTCATAGCTTAGTTAAGGAGCACTCAAGCAGCAATAATTAAAAGGCTATTACCCCAAAAATCTATGTATTTGTTTTGCCAGGGCCAGTCTTAAAACATTCACTGGTCAATACGCCAGACTGTTTAGGCATCATCCAAATGCTGACAGAGTTTTCCACAAGCCACTGAAGTTATACCGCTGTAACAACTAGCTCCAAAAATCCTTTTGTTGGAAGGCTGTGGAAAGAAAAGGACGCTAGAGTTTGTTTACTACATAGCAGTAGCTTGTGTATACAAACTACCCCAAGGAAGAAAGGGGTGCACAATTGCTAGAAGGTACATTTAGCAACAAAGTAATCTTCACGGGCCTACCTAAAATTTCAGTTGATACAGCTGTGTCACTATGGTGTGTGAAAATCCACACACCCATGCTCTGTAACTATGCAAACCTAACCCACAGCGTAGACTTCGGTAGGTCGATGGAAAAGTGCGTCCGTTGACCTAGCTACGGGCACTCAGAAGGTGGAGTTCCTACAGCAATGGAAACACACACCCCTCCCCCTCGGCATCATCTACACTGTGGGGTTATGCCAGCACAGATACAGTGCCATGGCTGTGCACCTTTAGTCCCCGTAGTATAGATATGCCTTGGGTCAAACACAGTGCATGGTTTTGGTTTACCAGCTTACAACTACGCTGTATTTCAAAATTATCACACATTGCAATTTCTATAGTTGAGAAATACAAAGAGGAATACCACTATTATAAACTAAGCCATTTTACTTGTAATTTTTTTCTTTTATGTATCCTTTTCGGTTGCTCAATGCTAGGGTGCCCTCTACATTTTGAAAGGAAGGTTAATCGTTAGGAATAATAATTCATGTACATATTTTTATTATTGCCTCATCCACACTTTAGTTCAACAGGACACTACATCAGTAAAAAGCGATGTTCCCTGGAATTAATGGAACCAATATTATTCTGAGGCAGTGGTTCCCAAACTGGGGTTCGCACGTTACACGGGGTTCACCAGAAAAATTTCCCTAATGGCGGCCAGAGGACCCTGGGCATGGGAGACAGGTGGGACCCGGTTGCAGGGCAGACAGCCCGATCCCCTTGGAGCACTGAGCTGGCAGCCAGAGCCCCAGAGGTCAGCACGGGGCCGGCAGCGCGAGCCCCATGCAGAGCAGGGCCAGGCAGTTGGGGCTAGCAGCCTGAGCCCTGCCCCCATCAGAAGGGGGGGCCAGCAGTCCAAGCCCCAGCGGTAAGCATGGGGTCGGAAGCCCAAGCCCCATTGAGCGCGGGGCTGGGCAGTTGGGGCCGGCAGCCCAAGCTCCGGCAGTCAGCGGGGACCGGCAGCCTGAGCTCAGTGGAGCGCTGAGCCAGCAGCCCAGACCCTGATGCAGGGCCAGCAGCCTGAGCCCTGTGGTGGGCAGGGCAGCAGCTGGGACCCCAGTCCTTGGCAGACAAGGGGAAGTTGGGTGGCATGAAGGGCAGAGTGAGCAGGGCCCATGCTGTACATGGGGGGTGATCCAGGCTGATTTGTCCCTCGCGGGGCACCCCCCAGGGATGGCCCTGGTGGCAGAAGAAAAGGTGTTTGTGCGCCAAACCAGCCAGAACCACTTTGTAGCCAGTGTAGCAGCATTAAGGTGCCTCAGTAATTTGATACTAAGTCATTCTCTCTGGAGTGCTGTTTTGCTTCAGTGAAATGTAAGTGAATCTTCTCATTTTCTAGTTTATTGGTTGTTAGCATTCTCTCTGTGTTGTTTTTATTAGAACTTTTGTACACAAGTTCAATGGATAAGTGGCTGAAAAAGGAAAGTGTAATGATGCAAGAATCAGCTAGTGTTTCCTCAAGTCCACACTGTGGAAAATCTAAGCCTAATGATCATGATGGTCCTGGAAAGTCACTTACAAAGAAAAGAAAATATGACTATGATTATATAAAATATGGCTTTACATGCATTGGTGATCAAGAACATTCGAAACCACTGGGTGTAATTTGTGGTGATGTCCTAGCAAACAGCAGCCTCAAACCTTCTCTGCTTTGGCGCCATTTAGAAACTAGGCATCCTGCACAACTCAACAAGCCTGTTTTTCGCAAGCGAAAATTAGCTGAGAGGAAAAGTGACATTACCAATTTTATACCCAAAGCAAGTACTGATCATGCAAATGCACTCAAAGCATCATACCACATGAGCTACCAAGTAGCAAAAGCATCAGAAGCCCATACCATAGCAGAAAGCTTGATTTGTCCATGTATAAAAGACGTAGTTCATAGCATGCTCAGAGAAAAGGCTGCAAAAAGGACTGACATGGTACCTTTGTCCAATACTAAGTGGTCATGAAGAATTAATGACATGTCAAATAATATAGAAACTACAATTGTACAGAGTGAAAAATAGTCCGTATTATGCTATACAGTTGAATCAACTGATGTAGCTAATCTACCTATTCTGTTAGTTTGTATGTTATGTGAACGAAGGTATGGTTGAAGATGACTTGTTGTTTTGCTGACCATTGGAAGAACATACAACTGGAGCAGGTATCTTCAATCTAACTAATGCATATTTTCAAGAAAAGGAAATAGACTGGTCTCGTTGCCTAGGCATTTGCAATGATGGGGCCACATCATTGACGGGGAAGTACACTGTATTTGTAGCTCGAACGAAAAAGGTTACATCAAAAGTCTCTTGGACTCATCGCAGTATCCATAGACAAGCCCTCGCAACAAAACGCATGCCTGAGGGACTGAAGGAAGTGCTGGGCAATGCAGTAAAAATGGTGAACTTCATAAAATCACAGCCAACGAATTCCAGAATATTTCACGTACTTTGTGAAGAAATGGGTAGCATACACAATTGTCTGACGCATACCAAAGTTAGATGGCTCTCACGGGGCAAAATCCTTGTGCGCTTGTTTGAGCTTAGAATGGAAATCCTAGGTTTTTTTCAACAGCCATCCTTCCCACTTTGCCAGCTGTATGGAAAATAATGTCTGGCTCCAGAGCCAGGCTTATTTTGCAGATATTTTCTCAAGAATTAATTACCTAAATTTATCTCTTCAAGGCCTCAATATAACAGTTTTCAATATGCAAGAGTGAGATGAATCCATGATAAAGAAGTTGCAGTTCTGGGAAAGTTGTTTGGAAAACAAGCAAACTGTGTGTTTCAGTCATCTTCACGACTTCCAACAGAACATGAACTTTGGTTGGATCACTGCACTAAAACCAATAAAACGGCACACCTAAAAGGACTTTACATAACTTTCAGGGAATACTTTCCAGCTATGTCAGGTGATAATGACTGGATTCACAACCCTTTTGATAATACCCCTTTCTCAACACAGATATTGAACACTGAGGAAAAAGAGAAATTGATTTGAGATCTGTGATTACGAACTGAAAAGGAGTTTCAGAAATCTGTCACTGATCAACTTTTGGCTGAGTTTTAAGAAACTAGTATCCCCTTCTGGCAGAAAAAGCTACTACAGTTTTGTTACCATTTTTAACAACATAACTTATGCAAGAAAGCGTTTTCCTCGTATGCACATCTGAAAACTAAATACAGAAACAGACTTGATGCCGAACCAGACCTGAGACTATCTTTCTCCAGTGGCTCCGGACTTCCAAGAGCTATGCAGAACAAAGCAAGCACATCCATCACACTGAGGAAATTAAGCTTAAATCCCTGGAAATATTCATTTTTAGGAGGGGGTTCACAAGATTTCACAATTTAGTGAAAGGGGTTCACAGATTGTTAAAGTTTGGGAATCACTGTTCTAAGGTAAGTATACTGCCATTTTACCAGTAGCACTTCCTTTCTTCCATTTTTACTCATATTGGGCAATACAATTTTGCTGTTTTCCCTCCTTATATTTTTTCACTCTCTACATCGGTGACCTGTACCATATATCAACAATCAGCTATTAGAAGTAAAAGGCATATTTTAGGTGAGCTTTTATAGTTCCTTAACAAAGGTGCATAATGTGGCAAAATCAAGAGCCAGCAAAATTTTTGAGAGATAAGTTGTGCTACCAACCTTTTTCACACAAGTTCCCAAGTCTTCTTCAAATTTTAGTTCTTTAATTTTTGGTCCGCCTCCAGAGGTACTTTGTTTGTGAGGCTTAATATGAAACAGGCATATTCACTAACTGAAAGGACTAGACTTGATGGCAGTGAGAACTCAAGTCATATCCACAAATCAAGAACAGCACTAAAAGGAATAAGTTTGTATTTCTAGACAGTGATCTTCCAGTTTGACCGTCCCCATAGAAGGGCTACAATAAGAGGTGAGGCTACTTCCGCCTGTACACCCATCTCAGCTGTTGGCCGATGTTAGGCTTGCCAATTGTGGACAGAAATATTTGTCTTGTCATAAAGTGGAATGAGACAGCAAAGTCTTTTCACAAAGGCTACTCACAGATCATCCAATCATGATGCCTTTCAGCCACTACTGGCACATAAGACTCCTAAATGGACAGCCACCTTTCATTTCCTCTGGACATTTGAGTCTTCCCAGCCCCTCACTGGATTGAGACAGACTGCAAAGTTAAAGTGATTCTCCACTGTAGCAAGCAAGTGTTGCCATATCTCCAGCTTTCATTTTACTTTCTGCACAAGGTTTCTGATTACTGAAATCAGTTAGACTAAGATTTTCTGTAATCCATAACTACAGTGCATTCAAGTGACAGCTGTGGAAGAGCAGACACAACCTTGTAAACAATTAATTAATTCTCTATACTCAGCATTGCTTCAGAACCAGAACAGATCAGGTGAGGTCAGGTAAAGGGGGGGGGGGAAAGAGGAGGGGGCTTGACAAGAGACTATATCCTACAAAAAACAGACCTGACAGACTATGCTGAACCAATCTCCCACAACATCTGATGCATGAGGAACACACTCCTGAAATGCAGTAGTGAGACCACTAAGCCACCTTAAGAGTTTTAATCTACATGACTTATTCAGAACACCTTAAGTTCAATGAACATCAAGTTGCTTTTGGCTTTCTGACCCTTTATTAAGCTTACACAAATACATGAATGTCAGTTTTGATTCTATGGAAGTGCTAAATAGCCAAAGCCTCTACAATTTGATCAGAAAAGTTTACTGACAGACTTTGGGGAAAAAAAAAATTATTCTATGAAAGTGAAAACGTAACAGTGAGTATGTTTAGTTAAAAATCATTCAGAAGGGGACAATCCTTTAGTGTTGACCTTTAAAGCAGCAAGTAATTTTTCCTTCTTAACGAGATTTTCCACCTCACCACTTGATAGGCTGGCGTTATGAATTAACTCAACCACATTAATTTTAAACTTTCACCCCTAGTCATTTACCACACATATAAATACAGACTATAGGTGGGGCTAACTGGTAGTAAGCATGGCGGTCAATTCCTGTCAAGCCTTTATTTCAATAAAGAGTAATTGTTATAAGCCATGCTGCATCTGCTTAATTCCTTCGCTTTTACCCACACATGTCTTCCCTATGATAAAGACACAACTGAGGTTCTTGTTTCACTCTGGAAGATTAAGGAATCTCAGAAGCATTCCAAAACTTTCCAACTTAAAAGTAGGCTTGGCACAATTTGACCTTTTTAAAATAATTTTGTTACATGTGGATGTTTAAACTTTTTATTTTTGCTAATTTAGACTTTTACAGTTGTGAGAAATTATAGGAGAGGGGTCAGAATTACAGAATGACAGATATCGAGATTCAGAAAGTTAAAGCTTTCAACTGTTCACACAAATGGTCAATGCCACATCAAAGTATATGACATCAGTACTTTAAAATCAAAAACGCTAGTAAGTTCTCAAGCAGCATTTTTCTTACTCTATCTAAAATACTACCCATCCATTTTTATTTTTTTGCTTGTGTGCACACAGTGAAGTAGTTTACAGTAAAATCTAATCATGCCAAGCCTACTTATAAGTACACCAATCCTCTAAGGAAAGAAGCTGGGGGTGGTTTAGGCAGTTGTTTTTCAGTAGAAGATCACACTGAGGTGGCACTAGTACTAACAAATTGGTAACAGGACAGAGATTTATAAAAAACATCCCACATGCAAGCACACCTCCTGTAACAGATTTGGTACTTTGTCTTGGACTAACAGACTCTACGATTATTAAGTACACGGTGGAAAAATGTCTTCTGACTAAAAATCT
The DNA here is from genome assembly GCF_965140235.1 of Caretta caretta. Classification (NCBI taxonomy): domain Eukaryota; kingdom Metazoa; phylum Chordata; order Testudines; family Cheloniidae; genus Caretta; species Caretta caretta. The sequence continues at coordinate 137,584,229 of NC_134207.1, forward strand.
CTGAAAATATTTAAATTACTTCCACCTTGACAGCACTACAGGCATTGACATTCCTTCCCCTCTCTCCACCTTATGTGCCAAAGGTGTTCTGGTAATTACTAGATGGTTGAAAAGTATCCTCAAGTAACTATGTACACATACAAATATATTTTAAATGAAGGGAAATACAGGTCATCATCCAGTACACAAAGAGAGAATGACATGGACTCTAACTGTGAGTTTCTGTACATAAGTCACTTGAGCACTAAGCTATAGCCATGTGAGTTTCCTTTTACGGTCGACAGGGTGCAGTGAGAAGACGACGACGACACAAAATCGTTTTCCTTGCTTTTTAAATCTACACCACAGACAAGAAAAAGGCACCTTTTTATGGAAACTCAGATTTCAGAACTATTTGAAAAAGTTTAAGAATTGTTGCTAAGGGACCATAGGTCCAGTAAGAGGAATCTGGAGAGCGTTTTGTACATTGACCTATGACTTTTATGAAAGTATCACATGGTTACAATGGTATTATCAATTAAGGTTCATTCTAAGGTTCTACTGGTAAAATTGGAGCTGCTTGACTATTGAACACTGAATTGTGTTTGTATTAACATGAGCTTCCATTAATGAAAACATTCCTGGATACTGATGTCTGCTAGCCCAATATGTTTAGTTGTCCAAGCAAAGGAAAGGAAGTAGTGTGAAATCATCTAGATCTCACTTCAGGCTGGTAGTTCTGCAATCCTTGTTTTGACCTAGTTCCTCAGCCCATCTTGCTGGGGGCTGTCCAGCTATGTATACTACTTTGCAGTTTTGTTACTTCCCAAAATATTTATGAGTCCACAGATCCAGTTGAGCTGGGCACTGTATAAAGATATTAAGAAACAGTCGCTACTCCAGAGAGATGATAAAATGTTAGAGAAGACTAGCAGGGTAGGTGACAAACAAGCAAGAATAAAATAAAGACGCTGACACTAAACATGATGCTTTTGCTATCTAAACTAGGTCTGTGCAAGTACACAGCTCATTACAGGTAATCACCTCCATCTGGCAAGCCATTATTTGATGGCTGTAACACATATGCAGGTAACTAACATGAGACTGTGGCTTTACTCAAGTTAAATTGGGAAATTTTTTCCCTACATGTAAGTGACTGCATGGGAGAGTGAAAATACTTGGAGAAGCAGACAAATGGGAGATAAAGTAAGGACAAAGATGCCATCCTCTAAGGAAATGAAAGGGACAGGGTACCATGCGAAGACTTCCTGGACCAATTCCTGCCTCAGGCATTTATGTCTTAGGACTTTGCCGAGTTTCATCTTTCCCAATTTATTTGAGCATGAGCTTTCGTGAGCTACAGCTCACTTCATCGGATGCATACTGTGGAAACTGCAGAAGATTCTGCAGTTTCCACAGTATGCATCCGATGAAGTGAGCTGTCGTTCACGAAAGCTCATGCTCAAATAAATTGGTTAGTCTCTAAGGTGCCACAAGTACTCCTTTTCTTTTTGCGAATACAGACTAACACGGCTGTTACCCTGAAATCTTTCCCAATGGAACTATAAAGGGAGCTTGAGCTGAATGTTACTAGGAATGGTCTGTGAGTCAGAAAAATTAAATATCTTATGTTCTGTTTAGAAAAATCTGCATACCTTTTTTGACAGGTTTGGTGGTGAAGTGATATGATACGTGTTGTCAGAGCGGCTTTAAACAACAAATTCTCCTTTCCTTTCCTCCAGGAAAGCAAGCAGAGTAGTAATAGTACTCAATGCTCTTTTCTGGCAACCTCTTCATGTTACTGGAGTAATAGCAAGTGCTGGTCCAAGTCTTTGGAACTGTCACTCCATAGGTATGTGTTTTACCATTACACCAGTAATCATCTCAGCATGTGTTTTCTTTATGGCTTCAAGGAAAGTTCTTATCTGTGTTTACTGCTTGAGAACCCCAAGAAGGGATGCAGACTGTTTGCCTCTTGAGACAATAGTCATTTATCTTGGGACTACACCTTTATCCTGATACATTGTACAGCTTACTCATTGTAGAAGCATCCTGTTTGAAAAGCTGTACACATTAGAATGTATTTAGAGGCACAATAAATTAACTGGGAATATCAGTAAATTAGTCTAGATTTTCCATTTTGCTAAAGTAATTTGAGGCATTTCAGATTGTGAGTCAGTTACACAAAAAACATTTTGCATTATTCAAGGGGTATAGTTAATAGTTTATCAGAAGATAAACATCAAATGAATATCCTAACAATTTCCCCCAGATACTTAACATTATGGAGCTTTCAGACCAAAGCAAGGTAAGTTTTCAGGCTAACTCTTGCAAAGTCTCCAAGCATCAGCTGATGTACTGGAACAATTATGGAAGAAACAGGCTTAATTTTCATTTTAAAGCTCACAAGAAGCTTCTTGTTGCACTGGTTTTACTCAAGAAACCAGACATTTTCTTACTGTGAAGTCTGATCAGCCATGTTCCTGCAAAGTAATATATTTTCCAATAGCCAGAAAACTTTAATGCTATTAAGTCACATATTATTTCTTTTCACACAATTAAAAGACAAAGATAGCATTCTCTTCCCCTCAAACTAGCAATTTACGTCAGATAAACCAGTCATTCTAACTTTGGTGTTCCTTCTCAGTTACATAAAGCCTATGAATAATCACCTTTATAAATATCTGAGCTCACCAAGTTTGTGTGGCAACATCCATAGCTCTCAACACTCAGTATATGTGAACTATCCCAGTAACAAACAATATCTGTATTGATAATTAACTATTAATGGAATCTGAGTTAAATAAAACCTTCAGTTTCACATCTTTTCAGTTTGTCAGTGAGTATCTGAGTAGCGGAGGCATATTTGTTTTGGTTCCAATCTCCTGAAGCCATAGGCTACATTATTAAACTAACTGTTTTAGCTGTTCATAGCATCTAGACCAGAAACAGAAATACAGAGGGGTTGAGTACTACCCGGTAATACTACAACAGGTTTCGCTTGTAGCCCAGTGTAGGATACTGTGATCAGGAAGGCAATTTTTAGTCTCAGAACCGATTTCTCCCCACCCAATGAAAGCGAAGAATGGACTAACAGTATATCGACAGAGGCAACCTTGCTGTGCAGTCCAGAAGTGCACACAAGGTAGCTACTCACTTCAGCTTTGCTTCCCCATATTCAGGTACAAGTCCTCTGAGGTTAGGATACACACCCTGCTAAAGTTAGTTTTGATTCACTATAATGTAGTGGTGTGTGCATTACTTCAATCTCACCCACTCATGATTTTATGAGCCTGGCTGCCAACTGCTTGACAGGATTCATTTGTGTGTATGATTATAGCAAATAGAACCGCATGACTGCTACCAGTTTCTTCAGTGTTCTGCCAGCATCCTGGATTCTCCCCCACGCTTACTGCTTTTGTCCTGGAAGCTCCTGCAACAGGCAAGTTTAGGCTACTGCTGCTCTCCATGTAGTAATGGTTCCCTCTTGTGCTGCTTTCTCCAGGCCCTTCATTCTACTTAAATGACAAAAAGTGGCTTGTTTTGGTAGGCAGTTCACCAGCTGATGTTCTGCCCAACAACATATTGTATGGAACTGATCCAATTCTTTCCTAGTCAGACTATTCATCACCAGAACACAGTTGAATTTTCTAGCACCCAAGAATGACAAGGCCCTAGGCTACATTAAGAGTCAGATTTACTCTTTGGTACTTAGTTGGTAGTAGCGTTGGGACAGAGACACAGTCTGAATTTAGTTACAGCAGCACTGGTTAACAACACATGAATTCAGAATGATGGAACAGTGCTGGCTCTGTGGCCTAAATATCATGCTGTGCAAAGACAAGGGTGACACCCACATCTTAATCCCATTTGGTCAGTAACACTGAGGTCTAAAGTATTGAAACATCTGGTGACTATGGCAATGCAACATCTCTGATGCAGCCTGACACAAATTCAAAATTTGTTGGATAATTAGGGGCAGCATAAGGTTTTCAGGGACACCTACATTAGGCCTCCAGAACGGGTTTATTTGCACATCGTAGCAGCCATATTTGTACAAAACCGATGACCACGGAGGTCACCAGTCCACAGTTGCATCCTACTTGCCATTAGCACTCCACGCATTTAGCATTACAAGAGAAAGGGATTAAGCCTAATGAAAATTAGTCACACATTTGACTAAGATAATTCAGCTTTCACCATATTGAATTAACAAGACACAATTTACTTCTGACAGGTAAATCCTGCCCTTCTGGGCCTGGAAAGGGCTCCGTTGAATCAGTGTGTGTTTTCTGCAGTGGGTAAGGATATGATTTGAGAAACTTGTGCAAGTGCATGCACATCTTGCACACCCCAGGAAGAGCAGCTCTTTAAGCACTCAAGGAATGCTGGATCCAACACAATACAAATCCAGGAACTATTCCCTGACGGAGCAAGTGTTGTGCAATTCACTCCATCTATGAAGCTGCAGTAAAAGCTCCACTGCTGAAGAAAAGGACTGAACAGAGTAGTGGCTTTTCCTCCCCGGCACTTCAGAAACCCCTGTGCACCAGCTCCACCTACTGGCAGGGAGGCTTGGAGTCCATGGAACTCTTGCTGTGCACTGAAGCCAGGAATGAAGGATAGAAAGGTTTACATTTGTTTGCCAGGCTCTCTCTAGACTTTGCACCACGTTACCATTCAGAATGTTTTCAGCACATGGTTGCAAATCATGTTCATGTGAAAGCTTACTTCAGAAACCAAGGAAATCGCACTCAAATCTTCCTCCTAGTGACTAGCACAGTGAACCCCAAACACACAAGATCTTACATCGAGTATTGAATTTTAACTCAAAAGTCACATGCCAGCACAGGAGCAAACATTCTAACACCACTTTAGTTATATTGTAAAGTTAGTTATAGCTCTGCATGATGAACAAGTAAAAATATTACATATAAAACAACAAAACCAGCCCCTGCTCAACATCTTTCCCAGAATGGTCTTCAACATTCTACAAGAAACTAAAAAAAAAAATTCATTGGAGTGCTCTAAATCAGTGGTCACCAATCCATCGATGACGTTCGACTGGTCGATCCTGGAGTCTCTGCCAGTCCATCGTGATCTCCATGGCCGGCAGCGCAGCGGGGCTCAGGGAGGCTGCCTGCTTGCCTTAGCCACACACCACTCCCGGAAGCGGCTGGCTGCTGGCACATCTCTGCGTGCCCCTGGGGGCTGGGGATGAGGCAGCTCCACAGTCTGTGGCTGGCTTGTGGGCATGGGCAGGCAGTGCACAGAGACCCGCTTCCCTCCCCCTCTTCCCCCAGGGGCCGCAGAGACGTGCCAGCAGCCAGCCTTAGTCCCTAGGTCCCTCTAGGAGCAGCGCGGGGCCAGGGCAAGCAGGCAGCCTGTCTGAGCCCCACTGCACCACCAACCAGGAGCCGCCTGTAATGAGTGCCTCCTGTCCGGAGGCTGCACCTCGCACCCCCTCCTGTACCCTAACCCCTTGCTCCAGCCCCGAGCTCCCTCCTGCACCAAACTCCCTCCCAGAGCTTGCACCCAACCCTCTGCCCCAGGCTCAGCCAATGCACACCCCACAGCTGAGAATGTTACACTGATCTGTGACAATCCCTGACGGATTTTAGATCTATAAACCAAAATGACACTAATAAAAAGTAAAACTCATGAAATGTCCAGTGGATTCTATGAGATTAGATGCAGTGAGACAATATGACCCCTGCACCCAAACTCCCTCCCAGAGCTTGCACCCCTCACTCCTGCATCCCAACCCCTTGCCCCAGGCTCAGTCCGGAGCCTTCTCCCACATTCCGTACCCCTCAGCCCTAGCCCAGCGCCTGCACCCCCTCCCAAACCCCAACCTCCTGCCCCAGCCCATTAAAAGTGAGTGAGGGTGGGGGACAGCAAGTGATGGAGGGAGGGGGGAATGGCGTGAACAAGGAGGGGCGGGGCCCCAGGGAAGGGATGGGACAGATCCTGGGTTGATCTTAAATTCAAAAAGTGATCTTGTGTGTAAAAAGTTTGCAGATTACTCCGCTAGATTGCAGACCACTTGTCCTGCTTTGAGCAGGGGGTTGGACTAGATGACCTCCTGAGGTCCCTTCCAACCCTGATAGTCTATGATTCTAGATGCAGAGGAAAGGGCACAGAATCACACCAAAATGCAGCACTTGAGATGTTTTGTTTTATAACTAACTTCTATGTACCTCCCCACCTTCCCCAGGAAGAGAAGGAACATTTACATACTTAGAAACATGTTTACTTTCAAACTGATGCATTTCAGTGCTTAAGATTTTATCACTCCTTTCCCCTCCCCCACCCTTTAGTTATGAAGTCATTTTGTAAACTAACGTGGTTTTTAATACTTAGTTGTATTCAAACAGTGCCTAAAAGCCTCGCATTCAGAACACATTCATGAATTAGATCAGACCTAAAACCCCCATGTCATGTGCTGACTGACCTTCTAGAGTTAGTTTCCCCTAACACCAAAAATTGAGAGTTGTATCATAGAAGGACATAGTGCCAAGTCAGATATTTGTGGATTTGAGGAAACCTGATGCTTCAAGTGATAAGACCCAATGTTTGGGGGGGGGGGGGGTTGTTTGTTTAAATAAAAATCTTTGTAGGGATCATCTGTCACTTTGGCAACATCAGTGAGGCTTCAAATATAACCTCCAACACCACCGAAGTCAGACATACTCCATACAAAATGTGTAATTACCCTCCAATAGCAAAGAAAGTAGCCCTGGGGCTAATTTGTCATGGGCTTTCATTTGAATTGCCTGTGTCTAGAACAAGGATGTGAGAAATACCTTTTAAGATTTGACAGCCCTAAATTCCAATCAACTAAGAAGTCAAATAATTTGGTATTTATTGTTCCCTCTACTAGCACAAATTATCTGACATTGTGTAGGTCAGCAAAAAAGAAAAACAGCCTTATGTCTAGTAATGTTTGGTCTTGTGTTTATACATATGGCTTTAAAAAGAAAAGGAGTACTTGTGGCACCTTACAGACTAACATATGCCTTTATTATTCCACTAGGTGAATAAACTATGCCACCAATGTTTACTCCCTGTACAAAGAGTAAGACCCAGCATCTAGGAAACTTGCTCCCATGGTATTTGCAACCCAAGTGAATACAAGTACTTTATTCATTAAAATATACTATCCTCACTGAACCCAAACAAAAGAAAAGCTTAATATCAACACACGGCATGGGTTCTTAAACTTCATTGCACCATGACCCCCTTCTGACAACAAAAATTATTTCATGGCCTCCACAGGGGGGGACTGAAGCCTGAACTCACCCGTGGACTCACCGGGGGGGGGCGCCTGAGCCCCACCGCTCCAGGCAAGGGTGCCAAAGTTAAAACTCAAGGGCTTCACCCCAGGCACAGGGCCTGTAACCTGAGCCCCACCACCCAGGGCTGAAGCTCTCTCAGGCTTTGGCCCTGGGCGGAGGGGCTTGGGCTTCAGCCCCAGGCCCCAGCAAGTCTAAGCCAGCCCTGGCGACTTCATTCAAAAGGGTGTCGCGACCCACTTTGGGGTCCCGACCCACAGCTTGAGAACTGCCTACATAAGTGAATGATGTTGTATCAGATATTACAAGCCACTGATACTTGGAAAGAAGCACAGACAATCATGTGATGTGAAGGAGTACAATTAGAAGGCTGGTTCTGTCACTCAATCTTTTTGAAACCTTACTATTAATGTACTATGCTTTGCTGTTTTAACCACTGCTGTAAGTGGCTCCCCACCCCCACTGCAAGCCTCAATTACCATATGACCAAAGGGGGCAGAAACACTAAACTAGCTTTTAGGTCGTATAGGTGAACTCTGATACAGGACAAAAGTACACCAATAAGTCGGAGAGAGAGAGAGAGAATATCACAGTTCTGGTGTCTCTACAGTACTTTTTTCTGTGGACTACACACTTCATTCTACACTACTGTCAATATTCTATTTCAAGGGCCCTGGACTCACTAAAGCAATCTTCATATCTGTGATTTTAATGGTCCAAAGGGACTGGGGGGATCTTATATCATACCATGTCCATTATACACAAGGAAGCTAAACTTTTATTAACACCCTGTTTTAAGTTTGGAGTGTCTGCATACTTGAAAATGAAGGTTTACCATGGCTAAATCCCTCCAAAAGCTTTTTGTCTATATTATATGTTATGTCAGTAACAATAAGTTAGCACTGATGTTGCTGGTTCAGCTTCAGAAAAGCCTGCCTACCCAAGATGCTATACTCTTTTAATCAAAGCTTAAGAACTTTCAGGACAAGTCTGTGCTTGCTTAAAAAAAAAAAAAAAAGGTTGTATTGCTGTTTGTGCAGAGGGTGAGACCTTTGCTCTTAAAAAGTACTTTTTTTACTACTACTACTACCACCTCGTATCCAGATGCTCTCCTTCCCTAGTTCTTGCCACTCCTGCTGCCCCTTCTGCCTTCCCACCATCAAGAAATCTTCCATTAAGGGGTATAGTAACACTACAAAACTATTTTCACTTCATGCTACCACCTTAGGATTCAGTCAGGGGAAGGGATGGGGCTTCCTGTAGCTATACCACAGTCACCATTTGCTCAGGACAACTCACTCCTGCATCATTCCCAGAATGCAATGCTGACCGCTCACCAAAAAGTCATACTGACAGATTCAAAGAAAAAAAAATGTTGACAGAGCAGACAAAATGCACCTTCAAGATTTAAGTTCAGAGTCTCAAGCCAATGAACTGAAAAGATCACTACTTGTATTTAAACACATTACCCTGAATTCATAAGCTTTCCCAACATTTCAAAGTCAACACTCAATTTTCAGAATCTACGTGCCCTTAAATCAAGAAGCTTATCTTTTATCTTTTCACAGCCATTTGTTTGGCCTTCAGAAGTACATTTTGTTTTCAGATATCATATGTTGCCATGCTGTTTGTCCTTTGGGCCACCCTCTTTAGTGCCCTTGTAAACAACCCACATGAGCTCTATCACCACCAAATAGGCCAAAGGCAACAGAAAGGCATATGTGTTTTGTTCGTTAACTTAGAACTGAAGAGATTAACCCTTTTATGATTATGTACTGTTGCAACATTCCATTTAGTTCTACTTCATGCTTGGCAGTAACAATGTGAAAGTGTTTCAAGAAGGAAAAAAGCAGGAAAGCCATTTGCACCCATTACGGAAAGATAAACATGCCCCATCTTTCCATACATTAGCAATATTTAATACTACTCATTCCACAAAAACACACATGAGCAGTTTAACACTATTCTTTACCACTTTCAAAGAAGTCACAAAAAGCCACTTGGACTTCTTCCAATTTCTGCTGTGCTCATCAAAATTATTTGTTTCTTTGGAAATACAGAGACACCTACCAGCCTGTTGTTTTTTGTATACAAATCCATTCTATCTATAAATTCTACATGTGACTTTATTTTGCTTCAATTACATAGGCCAGTGTGTTGCCTCAACTTGAGAAGGGTATGTTTGACTTCTGTGTTAATACCTCACTTTCATACAAGAGCTTCATAATGCTTTGAATTAAAACGGCTTTCCAATTCCTTTTCAGATACTTAAGTAATTATTCTTTGCATATATTGTACTAATACACAGCACTTGCCACTAAAGTTGGTAGTCATTGCAAAATTTATCAAACTTTAGTCCCCTTACTGCCAACAACTGACCCAGCCAGCTACATGAAATACTTAGCTGTTAGGTACTTCAAATTAACTTCACAAGTCACTAGACAAGCGTAACTCTTTTCCAGTTCTTGAGTAACTATCCCAATACTCAGCTACCAGTCATTGAAATGTGCACCATAGCAAATGAACTAATCCACACACTTTAATGTGCACAGACTGCTTCTCTGACACATTTAATGTTCAATAAGGTAGTGTAGTGAGTTTTCATTACTTAAATAATTTTACAAGGCTGTATTTGTTTGTCACAGACACAATTCCTCTGAAAGCCAATCATTTGTTGGTTTATCTAGTCATGATCTTGCACCCTCATCTCTCTTCTCCTAAGACAAGACTTTGGTTATTTCTAAAACCCTTCCTTTCCACACTTTTCCCCCCTTACATCGACTACATCTTAAAACCAAAGATGCCTAAACCAGTTACCCTCCAACTCTTACAATAATATTTCTGTGGCAAGCAAGGCAGTTGCTTCTATGAAACTGACAGCTGGAAGTGCTGCTAAATCTTTATTGTTTAATGCAATTCAACAGCTGCAAACAAATTTGCACCATTTGACCTGTCAGCTCTAAACCATCACAAAGCATTGAAAGGACCACCAGTTTGAGAAACACTAGTTTGTGCCACCACCAACTGACAGCCTGGTCTTATGAACATTACCATGAATAACCATCTTACATAAGATTTTATTAGCAATAATACTAGCAAGCAGCACCTTTTGTGACTCATTTAACACACAATTAAGCAAAACATTTGGACAAAATAATTTGTGGACAAATTGGAGAAAGTCCAAAGGAGAGCAATAAAAGTGATCAAAGGTCTAGAAAACATGACCTATGAGGAAAGATTGAAAAAAACTGGGTTAGTCTTGTCTTCTCCAGACTAAAGTGAGTGGGGACATAACAGTTTTCAAATCCATAAAAGGTTACTACAAGGAGGAGGGTGAAAAAAATTATTCTCCTTAACCTCCGAGGATAGGACAAGAAGCAATCGACTTAAATTGCAGCAAAGGCCGTTTAGGTTGGACATTAGGAAAAACTTCCTGTCAGGGTGGTTAAGCACTGGAACAAATTGCCTAGAGAGACTGTGGACTCTCTATCATTGGAGGTTTTAAAGAACAGGTTAGACAAATACCTGTCAGTAATGGTTTAGTTATTAGGTAGTCCTGCCTTCAGTGCAGGGCACTGGACTAGATGACCTACTGAGGTCCCTTCCAGTCTTACACACTTCTACAATTCTATGAAAATTTACAGAGCAGATAGACTGACCACCCACATCTAAACTACAATGGTTTGAAGGCTCTACTTTTTTTTGCCATATCTAAAGTAAGAGTGCAATATGTACACAGACGGTCTTGGACTATGCCAGTGATTTGAATTGGATTCCACTTGAGTTCTAATTCCAACTTTTGTAATAGCCAATTTGGTTTCTGGCAAGTTATCATGCATGTAGAAAGGGCTATTCCCAAAACCTCTAGTGCAGAATTCTTGTTACACAGTGTGACTTGAGTTTGAGTGCTGCTCAGTAACCTAAATCTCATTACCATTAAACAAACTTGTTTGCTTTTCTCAGCAACTCTATCTTCTTAGTATTCCAAAAATTAACTTACATTGGTCCATGATATGTTCTTAGGTTTGCAGGCTAGAAAACTAGAAAGGAAAAGTAATAGTTAGTGGATCTTAAACTAGATACTACTTAAGCAAAAATGGCAGCCAGAGAAATGACAATCATATACAAAACATAAAAGCCAACGGACAACAATCTGGTGGTAGCTTGGCTTGTTTGGATGAGAAAGGAAGTCAATGCTTTGTCTTCTTTTCTGAAGATGCTTAAGTGAGTTATTTTCATTCACTTAGACTTGCAGTAAATATCAGATTCCAAAGAAACTCATCCAACAATAATGAACAGAATCACATAACCCACAAGGTTGGCTTCAGTATCTCACAGTGTGCCAATGGGAGCCCATCCGAGTTTATTTCTAAATGCTGCTACTGAGCTGAAGTTCAGTGCAACATTAACTGAACAGGAAACTAAATCTGCTTCCACCCACATGCAGACACAGCAGTAAAACTGAGCAACCCCACACTGAGGCAGACTACAAGCACTTTGTTAATTTCTACCACACAGAATACTGGGAAAAAAACAGCTAAACATTAATTAAAATTCTACCCCTCTTCTTTTGCTGAGACACTCAAGAGCATGGCAAATTGCTCTAACAAATCTGAAAAAAACACCATGTTGTCAGGCCTATGATGCTTGTTTCCCTGTTCTGTATGCCAAACACAAATTTATATACATATATATATATATGCAATTTCCTCTGGGCATTTTATTATTCATTTTTGGTCAAATAAGGGTCAATAGACTAATGGTACCTATTAAATTAGTATTCAGTCTTAACATGCCCACCATACTATCAGACTCTGAGGAAAATATACAAAGTAGGACTTTCAAGGCCTTATTTCTGTCAAGCTCTAGAAGAGCCCCCACAGAAAAACTTGCAGGGAACAGAAGCAAACTATTTTTCTCCTGGGCCTTTGTCTCTAATTTGAGGCTTTGCAGAGTGCTCCTGAGTTTTTCCTTAGAGATTTTTGAAAAGATATTTTGTTCTAATTATCCACTATCATTTAATAGTTTATGGCCACCTCTGGACCACGAAGAAGCTAGGCAGGTAGCTAGGGAGTTTTACAAAATTAGATTTTTCATCCTTGGGAAGACAGTTGGGTAACACTAACTTATGATACCAATATATATATGGTTTGCCATGGTGGTTAGCATCCATAAGTGGTAAATTAGAAATGAGCCAACTATAGGGTAAGGCATTTGATTTATATTTATTGTCTGCTGCAGTAGGAGGAAGATTTCAAGTGTACATGATGACTTTTTTATTAAAATGAAAGATTGGGTTTTTTAAAATTTTTGTACTATATAAGTGTGTCAGAGTTTTAAGGTTACTCAATAAAAAACATAAATCCCTTTTTGTTCTACCTAGTCAGTGCTGGTGACTTCCTAGCCAAAACTAACATGAGGGAAGTATGACATTTCTGACCAACTGAGAAGGACTGCAGTGGTTTTACCAAAAGAGAGTTAGTATTTTCATCTTTATTCTAGTTATGATCTACAAGGGAACAGCTCTGAAGTAGCATCTGAGTTCTATAGTTACTGCCTCCCTCTGTCATTTCTTTTGAACGCTAGCTTGAAAAGCAGTTTAGTAAATGCTTGGTATGCTCCAAGAATACTCCAAGACAAATTTAAGGCAATTTGTTCATTGAAACAGAGGCTGAGGTTTTTAAAAGGTATTTAAGTCATAGTTTTGCTCGACATTGCAACACCTAACTGATTTAGGAGAAAGACAAGGTAGGTGAGGTAATATCTTTTATTGGAGTAACTTTTGTTGATGGAAGGGACAAGCTTTCGACCTTCACAGAGTTCTTGAGGTCTGGGCAAGGTAACCAGAGTGTTTGAGCTAAATACAAGTTGGGACACATGATTAAGCATAAGGGATTCACACATGTTGTAAGAGACCACTTAAAATTAAGTGAGCAATTGAGGGTTAGCAGGCAGTAGGATGTGTTACAAATTGTTGTAATAAGCCATAAAACCAGCGTCTCTATTAAGTCCATGACTTTTCGTGTCTGGCCAAGTTACGAATGTCAGTTCCCAGGCTCGTCTCCTGAAGGTGTTGTACAGGTTTCCTTTGAGGATGAGGACAGAGGTCAGATATGGAGAGTCTCCTTCTCAAAAAGGATTCAGGAATTTAGGAGCCTAAATCTCACTGGATTTAGCTTCTTAAGTGCCTGAATCGCTTTTGATAAAGGGACTTGCATGTTGCCATCCTGAGTTCAGCAACACCTAAATACCTTTACAAATCTGAGACAGAAGGCCTTAGGCCAGTTCTACAATAAAGTTTTGTCAGTATAGCTAATATTGTTCAGGGGGGTGGTGTTACTATACATGCTGCGTCAACACTTATGGGGCTCAGGCAATACAGCTATATCAGCAAAATACTTGTACTGTAGAGCTGGCCTCAGACCATTTACAAACTTCCTCCCCCCTACATATTCCCCTGCCCATCTCCCTCATGACAAAAATGAACAGGCCTTTTGTTGATTAACATTAGGAACAAGTTTCTCAGTCCTTTCCGAACAGAGACTGGCCAATACTGTAATACTCTGCCATCTTGACAAGTTAAGTGTGATGAGTTACTAGAAATGAAATGTTAGGCATTCTGAGACATCAGCTGGTCATGGTCAACCTTACTGGGGAATCTGAAGGTAGACCATACCCAGCAATAAGAGTTGTACATGTATTAATCCTATGTACACTTCTGTTTAATGTGTTTGCTAATAAATTTTAGTGAACACACTTACATTCACGATCTTTTCCTAGTCTAACCACCACCATGGTTGTGTATGACAAGATGAAGAAACACTTAGTGATCTATATTTGTACATTTTCATCAGCGTAGCACCACACATACATCGCTCCATATTTGAGATATGATGCATGAACTGTATTATTGCGACATCCTATGCTCAGATGCACTTTATATGGCCTTTGGGCTACGCTTCTGTAATCACATCTTGTTACAGAAGTACACAAGCCCCATCTCATATTGTTAACTGAACAGAAGTTTGATACTATTTTAGTATTAATTTCCCCTTGTATGCATAGCATGTTCCTTATCAGCGTATCTTTGCCAACACTGACCTACTTTTCAAATGCTTTCAATAGGATTGGTGTGATGGCCAGATATTTTACCAGCACTTCATTTTCTGTGATTTCTTATAATTATTTTATCACTAACTTTTTGTTTTCAGATTTTCATTTATGACAGAGAAAGGAAAGCAGGATGGCTGTACCTGTCCTTTGTTGTGTCAATGCACAGAAGTTCCTCCAAAAAGTAACTTGTCTATTTATGCTCTTGACAGATTTCAGTTCATTCCTCTTCAATATCCTTATATTTTTTTGTGCCACTTGCACTTTCTCTTCAACTGCTTCACGTTATGACACAACTATGTCTTATCTTCCAGATTCTTCGTTTTGATTTCCTAGTTTTTCCCCCCCACGATATCTTGTGCTTTATACACACATTTATTGCATGTCAGTTGATAGATTACATTAATTAAGGCCTGCCTAAACAGAGAGTTTGTGCGTGACAAGCTGAGGTATATCTACAGTGCACTAGCTTGCTGAACACTAACTGGTTGCATGGACCCAGCTACTGTGCACTGAAAGTTCCACAGTATACTTTGATCTACTGCTGTGTGTACAGTGTTTGAACGAACAGTATGTCCAAGCGCACTACAGAACTTTTTGTACATGTTAGCAGGAGCCATACAGCAACTTTCATGCCCTGGCTTACCATGCACTGAGGCCTGGTAAAGCCACAATCAACCTACTGACGTTGACATAGTACAAGGGTCTCTGCTGACCCTAGTAGTCTACCAGCAGCTGTCCCTCAGCAGCCCATTCCCTGTAATAGCAACTCCTCTAGTCACAACTGTGAGCTCCGCTGCCCAGGAGTCACAGAGACTGTAAGCTACTCCCTTTAAAACGCCCCACTTATTTTGAAATACCTTTTATGGATTGCCCAGCCTGGCGAGCACACTTAGCAGTTCTCTCTTGTTCTGTGCAATTGCCCAACCAACCTCACGCACTAACGCACGCCTGCCCAGAGCAGACCAGAAGTACGGATCTCCTGGACATCTACAGATTGCACAGGGGATGCAAGCAAAGAGGTATGACAGACAGCAGCAGCAGTGCCACATGAAAACAAAATAACTTCACTAGGGATACCACAGGGCCAGAAGGCCTACAATCAATCAACCTGGTACCGAGCCACAGACCTGCTGCTTTCACAAGAGGTGTCCAAATTTTGGCAGAGACCCCACCAGCACCCTGCAGACTCTGCAGATACCTCTGAAGAGCCGAAACAGAGACTCCTGTAGTGAACAGCGAGGAGGACAGGGGACGGGAGCTAGGACCTGTTCAAGACTCCAGCACTGTCTAGCCAGACCTGCCAACCTGGCACGGATGAGCCCAATGGGACCTCTGGTAAGTGTGCTTGCATTTTATCCTACAAGGTTTAAATTTAAGGACGGTGCCCATCCCAACCTGAAGCTAACAAGGCACACCTATCTACTTTTCACTGTTTTAGTCATAGAAGAGGTAGAGGTACAACAAATAGAGACAGAGTAGGCATCTGCTTTTCATTGCCCTGTTGGGGTTAGGGGTGCCCATAAGCAGCAATTTATGTACACAGGGACGTCCCTTGTATCCTCCTGAAAGGGCTTGATAAACTTTCCATAGAGATATCGGCAATCCTCTCTCAAAGGTTTCTAGGGATGGCTGTCTTATCTCTTCCTCTGCACATAGCAGGACACTTTCTCATGCTACTACTCCTTGATGAGTTTGGATACCATTGCAGTAAACAGGCAACACAAATGGGCCCAAGCACTTTTGGTACATAAGCAGCAGCTGTATTCCGTGCCTTTGTTACCCTCAGAAATGAGATACAGCTAAAACCACCACTACCTGTCAAAAACAGTGCCATTCCCCCTATGCTTCTGCCCATCGAAACAGGGAGCAAAATTTTATTGTTCCATGAAACCCAAATGCCTTCTTCACCCTCACCACCCTGCCTCGCTCTTGAAGGATCATGCTCATTATGGTTGGGGCTGGACAGCAGCGTTGTGCAGAGGATCTTTAATGCTGAAGTGTCAATAAGCATTTCTTATTTAGAAGTGTTTATGGGAACAAGGAAAGGGAGATCTGAAATGTAGCTCTCTCTTTCAGTTGTAAGTGCAAATCCAATCTCTGGCTTTTAATCTGCAACTTCTGGCTTGACAGCCTTGAAGGGTGCCCCCTCCACACCCACAGAACTCCTGACCCTGATGAGGATAAAGGAGAGGATTAGGGAGGACCTGTTCAGCAAGATCCTGTAAGCTACTTTGGACCGTAAACAAATGGTCTGGACGTCCAACATAGCACACAGCATGGAGAAAGAGCAGGCAGGAAGAAGGCCTAGAAATCCCAGCAGGAAAAAGAGGGAGAGCACCAGAACAAGATAGGTCTTCTCAGGCAGCAAACCCAAAAGCTGCACACCCTGGTTGACCTATGGGTCCAAAAATCCCAGATGGTAATGAATTTCACACACTCCTGTACTGTCGTGTTTCTAGAGAGACTTGTGCTCTGCTGACAAAACTTTGTAATGTAGCCCTCGCCTAAGAACTTCTGTCCAGGATTTGTAAAGGGATTATACACTATTAAATGATCTGGCAGGATTTCTAAGCAGATACTCTACCCTGCCAATATTCTTCATTCCAACAACTTCCACAGCAAGAGGACCAGGAGAACCAAGATTTTTAGCAATGTGACACTTCAGTACTTTTAAGTATGGTCTATTTGCCTAATGACATCAAGTGGGGGGGGGAGGGGGGAGAGTCCTCGTGGCACCTTAGAGACTAAAATTCATTTGGGCATTAAGCTTTCGTGGGGTAGAACCCACTTCATCAGATGTATGAAGTAAAAGATACAGGAGCAGATATAAATACATGAAAGGATGTGGGTTGCTTTACCAAGTGTTAGGTCAGTCTAACGAGATAAATCAATTAACAGCAGGATACCAAAGGAGGAAGAATAACTTTTGAAGTGGTAAGAGAGTGACTCATTACAGACAGTTGACAAGAAGGTGTGAGTAACAGTAGGGAGAAATTAGTATTGGGGAAATTAAGTTTAGGTTTTGTAATGCCCCAACCACTCCCAGTCTTTATTCAGGCCTAATCTGATGGTATCTAGTTTACAAATTAATTCCAGTTCTGCAGCTTCACGTTGGAGTCTTTTTTTTGAAGTTTTTTTGTTGAAGAATTGCCACTTTGAGGTCCGCTATTGAGTGACCAGAGAGACTGAAGTGTTCTCCAACTGGTTTTTGAATGTTATGATATCAAGACATCAAGTGAGTTTAACACAGAATTTGAGCAGGGCAATCCGCAATCAACACTGCACACTTGAAAGCCTATTCTCACTCTCTTAGGTTAGCTTTCAGTAAAAGGAATTTCCAGATGTACCCGTTTTGAGGTAATTGCAGCCAGAATTTCTCAAAAACAGGGCTAATTTAAGCCCCAAACACACATTGCTGACATGTTAGTTCTATACCAATATTGAACTATAACATTTGGGGGGAGAATTGACAAAGAACCCTTTACAACTTCATTTTTATAGGCACAAGTGGATATCATTTTGCAGGGAGTTTCCAGGCTCTTGTTTATACTATATTTAGGCCTTATCTGTATATTTAGGCCTTATCTGTACGAGGAAAATTTTGCTGGCACTGATATAATGGCAAAACTCCCTAGTGTAGATGCCAGTTGCCCTATTATACTGATGTTTCTGCTGACATAGTTCACATTGATTCCGAGACATGTAAGGTATATAGTCAAAAGTACTTAAACTGATAAAAGTGTGTCTATACTAGGGCTTATACTAGCATAAATAGAAAAGGAGTACTTGTGGCACCTTAGAGACTAACCAATTTATTTGAGCATAAGCTTTCGTGAGCTACAGCTCACTGCATCCGATGAAGTGAGCTGTAGCTCACGAAAGCTTATGCTCAAATAAATTGGTTAGTCTCTAAGGTGCCACAAGTACTCCTTTTCTTTTTGCGAATACAGACTAACACGGCTGCTACTCTGAAACTAGCATAAATATGTCAGTAAAAATAAAATGATCACACCCCTTACACATGTAAGTATGCCAGCATATGTTTTAAGTGTACACAAGGCCTCTGGTTGTAAGAGGAAGGATTTAGACTCCAAAGGGTGGAAGGAAAGACTAAATTGTCAACTCCACCTCCCATTGCTTAAATGTCACTCTACAGCCAATGCAATTCTTGTTCTAAAATTCTCCAAAATTACCTTCAGTAAGTCCCACCTACATGCACGTACCACCAGTCCTATGTAAGGTAAAAAGGCCCCACTCACCACACATTGCTGCTGTCCATGCTCAAAATAACAGATTAAGTTTAAGACTGCTTCACTGATATTACTAATATTTCACCCTTCTGTAGATGTCTGAGGATCACAGGGCTTTTTAGAATTATCACATTTATTTCATAATATAGTTGGACATGGTTGATATTGACATGTGGAAATAAAGCAAGAAAGCTATGAAATCCCAGTGTACCAACCAAATTTTTAATTCCCATCAGCTCCCTCCAAATTGAACGTTTCCTTAGAATGTGACCTAGTGGCACTTTAACATTAAGCTTTGGGCAACTGAGTTACAGCTCTAATCAGCCTCCTTCTCTTGAAGATCAGACGAACATGCTTCACATACACACTACTGTATTAGCGTACCGTCAGGTGCCAACGTGATACTTAGAACTAGTGTTTTATTATTCATGAATAGATCCAGATTTTCATAAAACGTCAGTTAGAGTTGTTATTTTATAGTGTGATGTTTTCATACAAAAGTAAAAATCTAATATTTGAGATATTAGTGACATCTTTGGTCACCTAATCTTTCTACCAAAACAGGATTTCTCTGTTTTACACACACTCGTACTTTGCCAGTCTAATACTGGAGTGAGTGCCTGAAGTGATGGGACTAGCACTTTCCCTTTGGTAGCCAATTTCCTTGACAGCATGACTTTCCTCTCATTAGCATACCATAACTTTTGGTTGTATTCCTTTGAATTTTTCCCTCTTGTGTTTTTACCCTTCAAATATTTTCAGATCTTTATAATTACTATTTACAAACTTAAGTATTGTTTCCCTTAGAGAAATATCGATGCACAACATGGTTTTTTTTTTTTTTTTTTTACAAAAACATTTATACAGGACAGGAAAACACAGCCCTTTGCTTTGCTCATCTGCAACACTATCCTACACAAAATGACCCTGTGATAGGGCCCCAAAGGGTTACGGTGGATAGGTGGGCCAATTAACTGCCTAGACTACACCTGAAGGAGTCAGGGAGCGACTAATCAGAGATGAGGCTAAGCTCTATATGAGCAGGAGGGGCCTGTATTAAGCCCAGTAGCCGAAAATAGAAGGGGGCTACAGAGAGAGAAGTGGGGTCAGGGTGAGAGATGGCAAAGTAGTAGTCCAGGGATACAGCAGTAAGGGATAGGACAGAGCAGACCCTGACTGCTTGTTGTAGGGTCCCTTGGCTGGACCCCTGTGTAGAGGGCAGGGCAGGCCAGGGCTCCCCTACAAGCCACTGGGGAAGTGGTACCATTAAGGGGCAGTGAAAAAGAAATCTGCCAGGGACAGTAGGTCCTACGAGACTTTGATGTGCATGGTTTCCCCAGAAGGGGAAAAAACCACAGTGGCCTGGCTGGAGGGCTACGCGATGAAGCAGAAGCAACTGAGTCCCAGGACAGCAAAACAGAGAGTGAGGGAGTGCAACTGCAGGAAGGGGTGTCAGCCTGGCAGAGCTAATCCCCAGATGCAGCCAGAAGGAGGCGCTCCAGCAGTGAGTAAAGCACCTCATGATCAACCCACAAATAAAAACCTGATTTAAAAATCTACATCAAATTAAAATCGGAGATGAAAACAAGTCAAAGTCGTCAAAAAGTAAGAGCATCCAGAATATGTTATCAATTTGACAGAAGTGACCTGAAACATTCACAAATTCCTAGCACATATTTCATTTGTGATAATGAGTGGCACTTTCAAACCAATCATGCGCCCCCCCACCCCCCCCAAAAATCATTTGGAACTAATGTATTAAGTTCAACGCCCCAGAAGTTCTGGGATCTACATTTCATACATTCCTGAAGTTCTGTAATAAAATTAAGCATCAGATTGTTTTAAACAGTAGTAGTTTACATACCTTCATCTTTGCTAGTAATTAACAGCTGAGAATATTTAGCATTTGCCAGTTCTGAAATTCTCATTCTTGCCCTTACTGAGCACGCAATCAAAAGTTACCCAGTCTCCTATAATTGAAGTCAATGTAAAAGTTCTTGGAGTACAGTACTTAATTTAATGTTCTCAGACTCTGTTTGGGATTCTTTATGTAGAGTATTCCTTTAACATTTGTACTGGAAATGGTAAATTAAGGAAAACAATAGTTTAGCCAAACCACAGTGAACCAGATTGAAAAGGATTAATTCAATCAATGTGGGTGGATTGTAGACTGCTATCTTGCTGTGCTCATGTTTTTTTTTATTCTGACTTTTACTTTGGGCTTCTCTACACTGTGAAGTTGTCAAAAAAACTTTGGTCTTTCACGAGTAATTTAAAAAGCCCCCCCCAGCAAAAGACAAAAGTTTTACCGACGCAAGTGGCAGTGTGAACGCTAAAAGCTGCGTGGTGTAGACGAGCCCTTTGACATAATCTTCTAGTTTGAGAAAGAAAGCCATTTTATAGGGCTCGTCTACACCACACAGCTTTTAGTGACCAGGCTGTGTCAACACAGCCTTGTAGCTAAAAGTAGGTGTGAGTAAATGCTCTTTTTCGGTACTTTGTCGGCCGACAAAATACCTCAAGCCCCGCGAACGGCATTAGCTTTGTCGGCAGGAGAGCGCTCCCTCCAAAAAAGCCGCGTTCACACTGCCACTTGCATAGGCAAAACTTTTGTCTTTCATGGGGGGGGGGGGCTTTTTTAAGACCCATGAAAGACAAAAGTTTTGTCTACAACTTTGCAGTGTAGACAAGCCCTTATTCCTCCAACAGGGTTCTTCCTCTGCTAGCAAATTCAGTTTGAGCAACGTATTCAAGCTAGCCTAGTTTTGTGTCTCAAATTGGCGAAACTCCTTCATTTCCAGGATTTTAAAAACAAAATGTCTAGGATAATTGCTAATGTCAACATACAACAGTATAAAGAACGAGGAGTACTTGTGACACCTTACAGACTAACGAATTTATTTGAGCAGAAGGTTTTGTGGGCTAAAACCTACTTCATCAGATGCATGCAGTGGAAAATACAGTAGGAAGATTATATATATTACACACATACAGAGAACATGAAAAAATGGATGTTGCCATACACACTATAACGAGAACAAGAGTATTTGTGACACCTTAGAGACTAACACATTTATTTGAGCATAAGCTTTCGTGGGCTACAGTCCACTTCATCAGATGCATAGAATGGAACATACAGAGTTCTCTGGCACATGATGGCATATATCACATTGGTAGATGTGCAGGTGAACTCTGATAGTGTGGCTGATGTGATTAGGCCCTATGATGGTGTCCTCTGAATAGATATGTGGACACAGTTGGCAATGGGCTTTGTTGCAAGGATAGGTTCCTGGGTTAGTGTTTTTGTTGTGTGGTTGCTGATGAGTATTTGCTTCAGGTTGGGGGGCTGTCTGTAGGCAAGGACCGGCCTGTCTCCCAAGATCTGTGAGAGTGAGGGATAGTCCTTGTACTTCTCAGATTTGGTGTTTAAGAGGCCTGTACTAACTCCTGATTTTCCTGTTCCCCTTCTGGGGATTTTCCACCTCTCCAAACCCTATCTCCTGCTAGACAAAACTGCTTTCACCTAGAAGCTAGCCATCCCATTGTACTGTACAGGCATGATGTATTCAATATGTCTTTAATGACAGTCCTATTCAGAATACCTCACCCACCTTGTTTCTCCAGTCCTATTCAGAGACACTCAGGTGCCCCTCCCTGTCTCCTTAATGTAAGTAAGATTTTCTTCATGGTATTTTTGACTCACACTAAAGGCTTACATATAGAAGGAGTTCATAATCTCTGAGTTCACATGTTGCACATACAGAAATATGAATGCGTGATGACCTCGGACCACAAATTGTTCCCTACCCGAACCCAGGGAGGCAGTGCACATGAACACAATGCAACTGGGACTTGAAACAAAGAACACAGGTGTTATAAGGCTGCTGTAAGAAACTTGCTCTCCTCCAGGGAAAGGCAATTCCAATTCAGGACTATTGGGAAGGGGGGGGGGGGAGGCTTGCTGCAGGCATGCAGTCTGTCTTCTAAGCAAGTGAAAAGAGACCCTCCTAAGCAAGCAAGAGGAAGCTGATTGGTTAGGTCAAAGTTATGAGACTGGGTTAAAATGGTAAAAAAACATGGGAATGAAAACCTTAATTGAAAATTGGCTTCAAACTGTTTTTTTGTTTTTTGTTGTTTTTTTTGGGGGGGGGGGGGGAGGAAAGAGATCTAGAAGGATTTAACAACAAAGACCATGAATCCATCCCCAACTTTTGTCTTTTAAATGCTCTTTTACCATCTGTTTGCGCTGTGTTTATTTAGGCAATGCCTAAACAAGTTCCAAGTTGTACCTGTCTTAATACGTACCACAGGAGGAAGAGATTTCCACTCCACGCACTTTTAAGTTTTTATCTTTTACCCCCCTTACTATGGTCTAGCGTCAGAGATGCAGTATGTTTTCCCCATTCCAAATACTCCCATGAGCCGCAGTCTACTTTCCGTGTGTCGACATTAGCCTCACTTGTTAAAATGTTTGTTCTTCACAATGCCCCTTCTCCCCGCATCAAAAGCTCATGCTAGTTACTTCTCTTCATGATTTTTATTATCTCGTATCTCAGTATTTGTGATGAACCTTGTCTAAATGACATTTCCCTCAATGTCTTCACAGTTATACAAACACCCACTCAAACATGAACAAGTCCACTAACAAGCAGCCTATAAGCCATTTCTTTTACAGGTTGAAAATAAAAAAAGTGTTTCTTTTAACTATTTCTGAAGTGTTCGGACACCATGATGGGTAACATTCAAGTTCCGCCGATAGCAATAGTTGAGCATTTCCCATCCATATTTCAGTGATATTTTTAAAATGTTATCTGATGAGGTAACAGACAACCCAGACCTTCATTTTTAGATTTGCTATCTGTAAATCAAAGTACTTCCACATTAATGCAGGTATAGTTTTACTATTTTATGACTACTCGCTATGTAAAGATTAAATACATTTCAAACAATTAAATGTGTTCTTGCACCAGTATGGTTTACACGGATGGACAACTGATGGGACATTTGTATTAAAAAATATTATACAGAGATGGCAGGAAGGGTGAGGTAAGGAGCTGTCATGGAAGTTTGAATGTTTTATTGGGGCATTCATTTCCTTTTCAACCACATTAATTTATGCAAGTATTAACATTTAAGTTCATTGTACTGTCGTCTTCAGATTTTTTACGATTTGAAAGTTTCAGTGACCAGTTGGATAGCAAAAGCTTCCAGTTTCATTTCATACCAATGCGGCATAAAGATTAACTTTAGGCGAATGATCGTTTATTACTAAGTTTAAGAATAAGTTTGCTAGGTGACAGACTAGTTATTTCTAGACACTTCACCCTTGAGAAACATACTGCATTTGTGAAGCATGGAGGTCACTGTAAATTGGGTTGGAGCTATTCTGGGGAAAGTTTCAGTTGAGCAACACAAGACTTTTGATTTATTCAAGGTTTCATTTAAGCAACTTCCAGGGGAGGCATGCAATAAGTAAGTTGGCTGATTTTCACTTGCCTTTTAAAAACATAGCTAAGCAAATGTTCATTTTACTTACAAAAGGCAGAGACAATTACAACTGACATGTTGAAGTCTGGATTGATTTAATTGCATAGCATTAAAGATGACGTGTAAAATACTGTGTTCCAAGATGTTTCAGTACTATTTAGTAACTATGAGTTGCTTAGCAGCTTTCAAATGAATTGCTTACTATTCACTTTGTACACAGTAGTAAAGATGTCACTCACTCACTATTTGTCACTTAAGTAGTAGTTCCACGTTCATAGATTGTGGCCAGCAGGGACGATTGGATCATCTGTATGACCTTCTGTGTAAGAGAGGCCAGAGAATTTCACCCTGTTACCCCTGTACTAAGCTCAATAACTTTGGATGATTTTGTAGAGTTTAAGGCCAAAAGGGACCATTAGCCTTTTTGTCTGCAGTATCACCAACCTCAAACATGAAAAAAAAATCCTGAGATTGGCTTAAAATCATGAGATTTTAATGAAGTAATAAATTTGGGATTCATACAGAGTGCTTTTAACTTTAACATATTGAACTCTTATGAGCATTAAACTAAAAACTTAGTTTTAAGTGTTCATGTTTAAGTTTGTAGCTGACATTGCAGCCTGGACAATCCTGTGGAAGAGGTGTTACCTTGCCAGGTCCTCCCACCTCCTCAGAACAGTAATATGTTTCTTGCAGATAGGTACTGGACTGTGTAAAAAATGATTCTGTGCTGTGAGTTTTGTACCTCTAATCTTTTTAGGCAATTTCAAGGGTGTAGTTATTTATCACTTGAATACATTTGAAGTGTTGCCTCTCTCACCCCCTTACCCTTGGTACCATTACTGAGAGCCTTTAGAAACACATGTTATTCTCAACAGGTTTAAACCCCTTCTTGTGTGCATTTTAGCCAAGGAGACGGTGGGAAGACAAGCTGCTACTGCTGCCATTATCTCATTCCCATCCAATTTTTGCCTCTGAACTTCAGTGCACGCCTTTGTGAGGGGAAAAGGAGGTGTGTTCTCAACTTCAGTGAGCTAGTTCTAGCTCACTAGGTGTTTATACCACATTAACTCAAGGTAAGAGCACACTTCTCCCATAGTGATGACAAAAGGCCTTCTGACCATGTGTCTATATGCACTGTAGTTCACAAATATACACAGTAGTCAGTACCATGCCAATGTTTTTCTTCCTTGCTAGTTAGTGCCAAGAGGAGAGCTGAAGTGCTCACACTAACCCGCAATAAAGCAGCCTCTGCATATTTAAACCACAATCCTAGAGAATGACCAATCTCTACAATAGCAACCTTTTATTCCTGTGATAGGTACCTATAAGGGATTTTTCTGTTTACAAGAAGATCTATGAACGTGATCGCCTCTAACTTCTCTCTCTCACACACACTTTTTTCAGAAATACCATTCAGCTACTTAAATGTTACCCTCTTATTTGTTGTAAGAGGTAAGAGATTATTGTTTTAAGGGCTTTTCCAGTAGGTCATTAAAATAAGATGAAATCTGGGGTTTAACATATCCTGTGCATAAATCCTAAATTTTTTTTTCCTATATGCAGTGTCCAGTTTAAGCAGGGGCCATTGGTATCAACTGTACATTTACCTGACAAGTTCTCACATACTCTAGGAGTGGAAGAGGGCAAGACATCCTGCCCATTATTATTTCTTTTGTAGTACTGGCAAGGGAAAGGAATTTTAATTACATTGACACAACTCTGTGATTAAGCATTGATAATCCACACATACTCTCATTCATACCGCCATCTTCCCATTCTTCAGATATAACAGAATGCCATTAAGTGATACACTACTTAACATTTAAGACTGCACTTGTCAAGTAAGTAATAGTAGTTTTGCAACTCTATCAGTGCTTTGTGTTACTATGAAGAGAATTATGGTCATTCACTATGTCCCAATCAGTGTGCATTAGCAAGGTTCAACTGTACATCTATTACAGCAGAATAGCTTTCATAAATTATTGACTGTAACAGCAAGAGAAGCTATTCCATCAAGGATCTACTGACTTGAGACTCTTGGAGGACTGACTCCTCTAGCTACAGTTGCTAATTCACAGCTTTATTTATTTTTAATAAAGAATCCTCTCTAGCCTCTCATTTTTTATACCAGAATTGCCCAACTCTCTCATCTCTAAGGCTCTGAACTAATGGATTCACCTGCAGCAGAAGCTGTTGGTTTTCCCAAGGAAATATGAGCTTGTGCAATTTTTAATCAATTTTTCCAGATCAGTAGTCTTCTTCCAGCCATGCTGGTGATGAAGAGGGAGTGACCTGTTCTTACATCATATGGTTGGTGACATGATCTTAAAATTACTGAAGTTATAAGATTCCTCTGGATTTAGTGAACAATTTATTTTCTACTTTTGAATTTTGCACCTGACTGACAATTCATGCCTGTTCTACTACAGGAAAGCATAGTAACAAATTAAGGAGCACACTGTTAGCAACAGATTTTCAATACTTCCTGAAGGACTGGGGAGAAAAAAAGAGGAATTTGTTTTAACCCCATTCCATATAGCTCTGTTCAAAACAAATTGCTTCATTACTCACTGAATCAAAAAAGGTACTATTTTAGGAAAATTAGATGTACATCATCTCAATTTCTACACTGAAATCCAATTTTCTAGTCACGTCCCCACCTCCAAACATTCAACATGCAGTTTTATTACTGTTATCCTTGGCTGAGTATTTTGACAATAACCAGGGCGCAGGTAGAAACCACCCTTTTCCAATAGCTATATACTGGGTGTGGTGGCACACTGGAAAATTTAACAAAGGACTGCCACAGTCACAGGAAGACAAGCTAGTGCAACTAATATAGCAGACACCCAATTTCCATATCTGTAATTATTCGGTAAATCTCTTCTCCCCTCCCCCCCATATCCTCCCCAGTATAACCAGGAATAGAAAAGAGCAATTCTGACATGGTTCCACATTCCACGTAACCTTCACTGAATTGCCATCCAAAGAAGTTTTACCAGCTTTACAGGTGACTTCAAAAGTCTTCCACTATTAGTGCCTGAGGCCAAAAGCATCCTGTATTCATACCCTACACCAGAGGTGGCCAAACTTACTGACCTCCAAGCCGCATAGGACAATCTTCAGAAGTTCGAGAGCCAGGGTGTGCCTCCCACAGGGCTGAAGCCCCAAGGCAGAAGCCAGAGGAGTCACATGGCCCCACGTGTCTCCCCCCCAATTTTTGCCAGGGTTTTCTGGCCCCACTCAGTCACATGGTACCACTGGGCACCCTCCCTGCATGGTAGCTGCTGGAGCCAATGAGGTAGGAGCTGCAGCAGATAGGAGAGGCGGCGGAAAACAGCCGAGAGCTGCGGGGAGAGCTGCTGCCTCTCCCTGCTGAGCTAAAGCGGCGGCCCCTCCCTGCAGCTCCCAGCTGTTTGCCGCTGCCTTTCCATGGGGTGCTAACACCTGGGAGCTGCAGGGAGGGGCCGCTGCGGGTAAGGTGGGAGAGGGAGTGACCCAAGCTGTTTGGAGGTTGGGGGGCGAGGTAAACCTTTAAACTGTGCCTCCCACTCTCAGCAGGCACCGGACATCTCTGGCAGAAGTCCCTAGCCCCACCACAGGGCAGAAGCCCCGAACTCCCCCCGCAGTCTGGTAGGTGGGGAATGGAGGGCTCCACCAGCCGCACTTTAACTGGAAAAGAGACGCATGCAGCTCGCAAGCCGCAGTTTGGCCATCCCTGCCTTACACACCTCTGTAATAATCTTTGTACATAATATGCCCTGTACAGTATCCTTTGAAAACTAAACTCACTCATCAATAATATCCTAGTGAAATGTACATTATATGTAAATTTATGAATTCGCCCCCAGATAATGTTATTAGCACACGTTCAAAACTGGACAGCCCTGTCTAGGCAAAAGTTGTTAAACAAGCCTATCCTAATCAAAAAAGTCTATTTACCTCAGTTCTCAAAAGAGCAGAGGGAGAAAATGGCAGGAAACACAACAATTTGCATTTCAGAAAACGTAAATGGGCGAAGAACGAACACATAGCCTCTTTACCACAAGACTTCATGTTGCCTTCCTCACCACTTGGATCAACTTTGCTTTGCGGGTCCACTTCAAATGTTCACTGGACTATAAAAGAAAGGAGCAGAAAACCCCAAGTTCTCTCTTTCACCTAAGACAATGGTCCCAGCATCTTTGGGCCTCTGGGTGAGATCAGGGAAAGGGTCAGTCACCATCTGGCTAGAAGACCATGGGTGAGCAAGGCCATCTTAAAGAAAGCCTTGAACCAAAACTTGCTAGATTAAATTTTAAATGCATGTTTTCACTTCTGTTTGTAACCATTTCTAAAAACTTTACCGCCTATACTTGAATTCACTTAAAATCCTATCTTTTTGGACAGGTTTCAGAGGAACAGCCGTGTTAGTCTGTATTCGCAAAAAGAAAAGGAGTACTTGTGGCACCTTAGAGACTAACCAATTTATTTAAGCATAAGCTTTCGTGAGCTACAGCTCACTTCATCGGATGCATTCAGTGGAAAACCCTTTAATAGAGGCTCTCTGAAGGGGCAACAAACCTTAATATCTGGAATGTCCAGGAGAGGGCTGGACATTGCAGAACACATTTTTGAGATTGGAGTCACCCTGGAAGTAATAAGCCAGGCTGGTGGAAGCCAGAGTGTGACTGGAGTTTTGTAGATAGGCTGCTGAGGTCAGAGCTGCTGAACCAGGGCTGCATCTAAATATAGACACTCAGGGTGGGTGTGAGCTGAATGCTGACAGGCTGGTTCCGAGTGGCTCAGCTTGGGAGTTACAGCAGCAAAGCACTGTCAGGCACCCACGGTTACAGGGCAGGTGGTGGCAATCTCTCACTGGTCTGGATTGCACCCAAGAACGGTGAAAGTAATAACACTACAAAATTTGGGCACTGATGTTTAATATAGAAATTGGCAATTTCCTTGTTGTCTTTGTATTGTACAGTGTAAATATCTCCCTGTGGTAAAATATTTCAAAAAAAGTCAAACCTAACACCACCACCAATGCTGCATTTCCAGAGTCCAAACTGCTTGCAACTACCAACTGAAGTTACTTTTATATAATAGATTAGTACTTGTCAGTATTCTCTTGATACTGTTTTGTCAAACTGAAGGAATGCTAAGCATTTTGTTGACATCAACTGAAGTTAAACTTTGGTCATACAAGGAAAGGAGTACTTGTGGCACCTTAGAGACTAACCAATTTATTTGAGCATAAGCTTTCGTGAGCTACAGCTCACTTCATCGGATGTAGCTGTGTATGTTTCAAACAGTTGACAGCAAGGAAGGACTGAGATGTACACAGTTCTTACACTGCCCACAACTAATCTTGCCATATAATGGGGTGAGAGCTGTAGTTTGTGTTTACACTTGTTTTCAAACTACAAACTACAAGCAGTTAGGTCAGAATGAAGCAGCAGTATTCCTGGACTTCCATACTCCTTGTTGCAAACGTAAGCTTTACCATTCTTTAAAAAAAAAAAATTAAATTTGTTACTGGAACTGTTACAGGAAGCTAACAGCTAAGTGAGGGGAGAAAAACTAGACTAAGAGGATGCTGGGTACTTCAAATGGAATTTCAGCAGTCCACGTTCATTGGTAAATGTAAATAGGGTTCACAAGATCTGATTCACAGCAGCTTCATAAGATGGTACTTTTAGTTTGAGCCTACTGTTCTGTAGTCCAAAACCTCAGCTTTTATTTTATTTTAGGAAAGCCTGTAGCCCTCCTTTGTAACTCCTTCCAAACATGAACTGAGTGTGAAAGATGCAGTTTTGTCTGCCTGAGTTTAAAATAACACTGCAAGGTGCAAGCTGCTTTTGTTCATTTTTGGTGGTGTTTAAATTCCCAGAATAGCTTAGATGTCTATTAACTATTGCATTGATGATTAAAGCATTTAACAAAGGAGATCTATATTTGCACATCTGCTTTGAGTAGAATCAGTGAGTGGGACTTGAGAGTACGCTATCAAGTCTTCTCAATCTCACCAGCAGAGCCAGAAACCCTATGGATGATTCAAGCCATACGAAGGGGAAACCAACCCTGCAGAGCCCAGCAGGGGATCCAACCTCTCAAGAATAAGCTCACCCCAAGGACCCCAGAACAATATATAGGATTTTTCCATCTCAGTCTCCAGATGACATCTCAATTTCATTTTCCATGCAAACAATGCTTTGATTGGGGCAGAGTAATTGCTCCCTTTCCCACTTGAACATCCCCCCATCATATATTTCAATTTCTTTTAAGCCATTTAACTCTACACCCACTCTTAGCTTTGTGTTTCAAGCATACTCAAAAGTAATAACCATGCAAATGGTAACATCATAACAAGGGAAGTTTTGACATGCCTGTATTACCATTAGTGTGTGCAGTAAGATTTTGCAATACTATGTTGCTGTCTAATGAGAGTTTAATCACTTCACTACTGAGATTAAGTTTGAGCGTAAATACCCATTTTACTTCAGGAAGCATGTATGTATCTAATTTTCATTAGCATTAATGAAAGAGTGCCACATGGACAGCCCCCAGAGAGCAGACACTGATCTCAGCCTCTCTTTCTCAATAGTGTAGAAATCGAGTGGGTCCTATTTTAAAGAAAGTTATAGGCAACATCTTCTGCACTCAGTGGGGTTGCCAGGCATCCAGTTTTCGACCAGAATGCCCGGTCAAAAAGGGACCCTGGCGGCTACAGGCCACACCACCAACCAGGCCGTTAAAAGTCTGGTCGACGATGCAGCAGGGGCCTGGGCCTGCCCTAGCTCTGTGTGGCTCCCCAAAGTGGCCACCAGGTCCCGGCGCTCCTAGACGCATGGGCAGCCAGGGAGGCTCTGTGCTCTGCCCCTGCCCTGAGGGCCGTCTCTGCAGCTCCCATTGTCCAGGAACCACGAGTCCTCACTCCGCCGCACCCCATCCCCTGCCCCAGTCTGGAGAACTCTCCAGCACCCTGAACCCCTCATTTCTGGCCCCACCCAGAGCCTGCATCCCCAGCACAGAGCCCATACCCCACCTGCACACCAACCCCCTGCCCGGAGCCCTCTCCCATACTCCAAACCTCTCATCCCCGGCTCCACTCCAGAGTCTGTACCCCCAGCCAGAGCCCTCACCCCCCTCCCACACCCCAAGCCCCAGCCCCAGCCCAGTGAAAGTGAGGGTGGGGGAGAGCGAGTGACGGAGGGAGGGGGTGGAGCGAGCAGGGGCAGGGCCCTTGAGACGGGGCAGAGCTGCAGAGAAGGGGCGAGGCAGGGGTGTTCAGTTTTGTGCGATTAAAGTTGGCAACCCCAGCACTCAGCTATTCTACCTGAGACAACATTAAGCATTTCTTACTTAAATTAATCTGGAAACGTTGTTTCCATCACAACTGCATAACCTCTAGCTACACTCAGATTTCATTTTAGCACCCTTTTATCCCATCTACCTGACATATATCTGGACTGCAGTATGCCCAAGAGCCTCTTTCTGGACCCCCATTGTGCCACACACGAGACCAATACTGATGTAACTAGCCACAGATGTCAAAGTAACACATGCACCAAAACAAGCTGCTGCCCTACTGCTAGCCAATAGAGGGGAGATGAGAAGTCACATCACATACCTAACTCATTACATTGATATGAGTAGTCATCAGTGTCCAAAGGTTCTAGAAGTTTCTAAGTTCAATTGTTGGGACAATCAGGTATCACGGAGAGTTAAGATTCTTTTCTGACTCCATAAGCCATTTGAAACCACATTTTTTAAAAATTAGTTTTGCTATTTCAGATGTTACTTATCTTGGGGTTTCCCTTCTCATTTGTGGTTTTACAATGTTCGTTCCCCCATTTTAAGTTTTCTTCCTATTGCTGTCAAATATACAAATGGGGCAAAAACTGCAAACTACTGACAAATGCCTAAAGTAAATCGATGTTATCTATTTTCAGTTACTATTGCTAAAAACTAAATCATTCTATGTCAACAGTAGGTCATGTGATTATCCCTTTAACCCCAGAAATTTTATGTTTTTAACATTAGACTGCTTTGCCCAATTACTGGATTGTGTTTGAGACATTATTTCTCATCTTGAATCTTAGTTTTGGTTGGCCACTGACCAGGACATGAACAAATAAAATGCAACTAGTACACTGTTAATTTGTCTTACTCTACATGAAGCAGGACAAGTTGGAGTTGTTACCATACATGCACATTACACTTACCAAGCTAAAACAGTTTTAAATTTGATTTTAAGCCTGAGGCGTTGTCAAGCGGTAAGGTACTCTAAAGCTCCCAGGTGCCATTTTCAGACATGACTTAATACTTTTGAAACTTTAGCCCTGAAGATTTAGTGTATAATCCAACTATTTAGTTTTAAGAGGGCTATAAAGCAGTACAAACCAGCAAAACTTCTGTTGAGTTTTTCATCCTCAACTAAGGTTATTCAAAATCACATAAAAATAAAGACAGCACTGCTTGACTAAAAGCTTCTAAATCAAGTATAGCAGAACTAGAATGAAGTTACTGTATGAACTGTATTTGTGCATGATACAACTGGTACGGTTTTCCAGGAAGTGTTTTATCAGGTTGAAGGAAGAGGGGCAGAAATCCTGCGTGATTTTAAGTCATGACAATTTTACTAGTGTTTACCATGAAAACACCAACGCCATGCAATCTTTCAAGTAAAAGAGTCACATTCAAAGCCACAACAACGTTTAGAGACATTAATACAGTCTAGTCCATTCAAGAATGAGGAGTACTTTGCACGGCTCCAGCATCAATAAGCAACACCTCTGCCTCATCCATCCAGCTTAGCAGTATGACACCACTGTCATTTCAAATCTACATTTTCACGGTTCTATGCAGTTATACTCAATTCTCTTCATTTATTACAGATACCAATAGAATCTTTTAAAAACCCTCCTGCTCTTCCCCCTTTAAATATACTTGGTTTTTCTCTCAAGTGGATATGTAGCTCAAGTTATTAATATAGTCATGTAGTTTCTGTTAATTCAATCATGAGCACTCAATTTTACAGATAACACCGCACCTGTTTCTTCCTTCACACCACAGAGATTTCAGGCATACTTGTGAGTTCTACATTATGGAGCTTAATATTTTCTTCATTTTATGAACCTGTAAATTAATAGTCGGAATCAACCCAAATTCAATATTACCAAAGTACTCTGAAGTGAGATTGCATTTTTATTGTTGTTTTATGTTATATATGCCACCAATGTATTGCCCAAGATTATTCAAGTTGGAGAAATAACTCATGTCTTTAGTATAAGCTTTATTTCAAAATCAGTTATGGTACTTTCAGATGCTGGTTTCACTCAAAAAGGCCAAGGAAAATAACCTGTTGATTTTTTTCCAATGGATAAAGTGTTCTAAATATTTTAAAAAGCAGAATATAACACAGTAGATGCTACAGACAGTAAAAGTAAGATGATCTATTTTTCTCCAAGCCCTGTAATCTACATTGGTACAGATCAAGTTATGGATCAACCAAATTAAGTTTTTCAAATTATTTGCTTTAGACTCCTACAAGGCTCTGAACGCAAATGTTGAAGGGGATGTCTTACAAAAAAGTGACTACTAAAAATAAAGGTTTTAAGAGGAATGATTTGAATTGTGAGCCTGTCAAAAAATGTAGGTAATTTAGTATAATACCTGGTAAAAACGGAAGTTGAGAAAGGAGGGACACAGCCCACACTTCCACCACAAGATCAGCTTCATTTCACCTTGAAAACACTGATATTAAAACAACCTGCTTCTGTTTATGAATTATTACTGAGTCTGGCAAAAATAGTAGAAGCTAAAAAAAAGCTAACGACTATAGCGAAAAATATTTTTAGCAGGGCTTTCATGTGAGAGAGGGCAGGGCCAACTAGTCAACAGGGACTGGTGGGGCTAGCCCCGCCAACAGTGTCAAAGGGTATGTCTACACCACAATGTAAACCCAGGATTAGTGGAACATGAGTCAGCAGATGGTGGATTAGAGAACCCACAACTTGAGTGTCTACATGGATTGTCAACCCTAATATAAGAATTTTCTAACTCAGGCCCAAGCCTGGGGCTCCAGCGTCCACACTGCAGTCCCAGCTTGACTGAGGCTTGGACTCTCCATTCCTGTGGGGTCCTGGGACCTTTGGTCCGAGCCCCAGCTCAGGGCAATTTGTAGGTAGATGAAATGGGGGTTAGGCTTGAGCCTGAGTTCAAACCCTGGGCTTACACTGCAGGATAGACATACCAAGAGTTATTTAGTTATCTATGTATTACAGAGTGCAGCAATACTTTTTGCCCCTGGGGGACTCCTGGTGGGGCTGGAGCGCCTACACTTCTGGAGGTTGCAGCACACCTGTCTGTCTCCAGGGGATTTCTGGCCCTGCAGCACCAACGGCAGACTGAAGAGCATGGAATGTAGGCTTCTACAGAGCCCGAGCTCTACAGAGTTTAGGCAGAAAACAGAGAAGTTCTCAGATTGGTAACGGGGTCTATATAGGTTTGAGTAGGTGTGAGCTGGGCTCAAGAAAGCTTGAGATGTTTCAAAACTGGGAGGTGGGGATAGGTTAGGTTGGCAGCTTCACTACAGAGGGACTAGAGTCTGTTGGTGAATAAGATTGTGAGTGGGCAGAGGAAGACTGCAGGGAAAGCTAGGTTAGAAGAGGAAAAATTCAGTATTGAAGAGAACAGTGAAGGAATCGCAAGAAGCCAACACAGTTTCTCTCACCCTGCTACTTACAAGAAGCAACCCAAATGTTTTTCCTTCTTTTAAAAAGAAGACTGATGGGGTAAAGAGAGAATATTGCTACCAACTGCCCCACTTAATTTTGCACATTGTCACCAATTAAGACTATATGCCCAGACATTTTCCCCCGGCTCACTGATTGGGGAATGCAGGCAGATATCAGAACTACTTGGTTAACATAAAAAGAATGTGCCACACCCTATACACAAAGGGCCTCATAATAAGTCATATATTTTAATCACTTAAATATTTAACCTTCAGGGCAATTGCTTACAGCATCAAAATACAGTATCACCACTGTACCGTAAGTTATATACCACGGTTTTTATAAAAGGATCAAGGTGGCTAACCATCACTGCAAGCACGGTAAATGTTTCCTTTCACCGTCTCCACCTGTCCACAGAAATCAAGTCAGTGTTTCAACTCCACGTTCAAAGCGTAGATTTTACTCTATGTGAGAAATGGCATTCAGTGACCCACCAATAGGCAGGCTTGAATGTAATTCCTAATGGACGAGTGTCCACATCACAAAACAGTAAGCACTGCTCAGCTGTATTTCTAGTGTGTGCACTTAAAATGCACTCCTGTAGATAATGCTAAGATATTAGTGAGCACTATAAAAAACTTTAGAGAAGAATGCTAATTATGCATGTGAGAAATGTTGTGTACACTTGGCAAACAAGGAGTCAGATTTGCACACCTCTGTCAAGGTCCAAAGGACTCATCTGGTTTGTGAACTGCAACTTTTTCCCCTGGTATTTTATACTCAAGTCATAGGAGCTGAGGATGTCAGTCAGGGTGTGCTTCCAAGAAGGTAGCAGGCCTAGACACTGCACCTAATCTGTTCTATATTTTCTGTGGGGAAAGAATAACTTTCAGTTACACATTTTCAAATCACAAAGCAATGGCTTTTTGCAAAGATAAAGATGAAGTCACTCTTTTGGTGTAAGTGCAAGAACTAAAGTTTGGTAGCAACGAAGACACTTAAGAAACCCATGCTAGCTTACTCTTATAGATATTTTTAAGTACAGACACTATATATGATTATACGCTTTCAGAAGTTCTTATTGTCAGCAACCAGTTCTGATATTCAACAGGTAGAATAAGTTTTCCAGTTGGATTCACATAAAAAGTTTGCTTTTACATTAAAGTAACGCATAAATCCTCACATTATAAAATGAGGCAAATCATGTATACGAAGGGTGCTTGCCCTATGTTACTCTACCATCACCGCGTATCCGGTAGTACAATCCTGTTTACAACTGTGTGAAGCTGACCTATTATGTAGACTGGTTGAAAGGGAACACTGATTGGGAGTTGGCTTCATCCATCTTAAAAAATACAAACCCCACATGCCAAACCTACCAATCTAAGTAGTTACCAGACATACGCATTTTGATGCTATTGAAGGAAAGGAAGCCACACTGAGGAAGCCACAATTGAAATGCTTCCCAAAGGAAGGCTGTAATCATGGAAACATGTTTTTCCCCCATTTAAATTCTAAAGTTGTCAGCAACATCAGAACAAAATAGAAATGCAAGGCTTTCCTGTTAGCAATACAGCCTTACTGTTCCATTTTCAGCACCTGCATGGGCCAGCTGAAATGACATGGCCACTGTTTTTTAATACCAAGTCAAAAGTTAGGATGAAAACAAACAACATACCTTCAGTTTAACCTCTTTTCTTAAGTCTTTCTTAGGGGCTTCTTACCTAACATGGTAAACTTTGACAGAACGGGAACTGGTCTCCTGAAGTAATTATATATAAAAAATTTGGGAAAAATCAAGGTTAACTTCAGAGTATGGTATTAGCCTTAGTACTTAGGAAGTTAGAGAAATGACACAAAGAATGAAGCAAGTTAATAAATCAACTTTCAGAAAGGCCATTCATAAGCGTTTCTTGTTAGACAAGATTTTCTAAGCAAAGCCATTCTATCCCTGGTTTGGGGGGGGGGGGGGGAATCAAATTTTAAGACAGTGACACTGATTATCTGTCTAAAAACAAAAAGGACAGTAAAGCTTTTTAAAAAGCAGCAGCAAAGCAAATAAGCAATTATTGATTCAAATGAGTTTGCCAAAAATTTTCACTCACTCAGAACAAGGGGAGTTAAGAGACTTTCCACGACATTATTTGTAGCGGCACAAAGGGCCTCTCAAGCTTTTATAAGGAAAGTTGAAAGACCAGCCAGATACCAAGTGCTGACAAACACTGATTCACTGCTCCAGTCACACTTAAGTCATGTAAGAAATGAGCAATTTAGTCATCTAAGAAGCACGGGGGGAGAGGGTGGAGGAATTTTGTCCGTTTTAAACAGAACTCCATTTAGAGTATCCTTCTGATTCAGCACCATCCCTTATGACCAGTGTTCTTGGCCAGCCCTCAGTGCCTTTATTTATCCAGTGGTAAAAGAAACATGATTCCCTTCCCTGACACAAAAGTTAGGCGCAAGACAAAAAAGTGAATGTCACTGAGCGGAGACACAGCAGTTACCTTAACGAGTTCATTACAGCCTAGAAGGTGGAGAATCCACTCATCAATTTTTCAGGCCATTTAAGGTTGATCTGCAAAGTTAAAGTCCAGTGTGACACAATCTCAGCCTCTAATAGGCTCAGGTACCTTGAGACATTGGGAAGCCAGACATTAAGACATTGTTTACTTGTGCACTGAGACTAACCTATACTATTTAAGTGACTGATGCTCCCTTGGGGTACCCAGGGTTGTAAGGCATCTTGCTATCAGCTGCATTTAGTGTGAGAGAACCGTGCCTTTATCTATCAGGGCATAGCTCCTGGACAACCCCAGCCACAGGAAGCACAAGTACTCCCCCCCCCCACCCCTCCCATGGGCTCCACTGTCCACTCTGCAGATACACTCCAATCCCCAAGTCCCCCGGTGTGTCCAGCCCCTTATCTACCAGACACTCTCAGAATCACCAAACCCATTGTTCCCAAATGAAAAGTGCACCACAACTTACTAGTTCACCTTAGAACACAGCTCCACTTAACACAGAACAAGAAAGCAAGTTTTATTTAACAAAAATAGATTCATATGATAGCAAACAGAAAAACTGGAAACAAAGGGCTACATATAAAATAAAACCATGACATTCATTCTGAGCCTAAACACAACACGATGCCCCCTTGTGTAGTATGTTACTGCTTACCCCAAAGCCCCTCTCAGAGCATTTTTCAGCCAAGATACACACACATCCCACACCTTACATATTATCCACACGTACATTTTGCAAATATTATGATGACCAGTGTGACCCGGACTTTCAGTAGAAACCTTACAGGACACTCTCAACTAGAATATAAATAGCAGACCCCAGAGATCCCTGTAACATTATATACCCCATCAGTTAGCATCAAGAGGTCCTTGGGTCACAGGCCTAAGTGTGTTTATGTCACTGAGGGCATGGCTACACTTGCAGATGTAGAGCGCTTGGAGTTAAACCAGCCTCCAGAGAGTGCAGCAGGGAAAGCGCTGCAGCTGTCCACACTGACAGCTTCAGGCACACTGGCGTGGCCACATTTGCCGCAGCATTAAGCGCAGTACATTATGGGCAACTATCCCAGCATGCGACTGCAATGTGTTTTTCAAATGGGGGGGTGGGGGTGGAGTGTGACAGGAAGTGTGTTGTGTGTATGTTGGGAGAGAGAGAGTGGGTTTTTGGGGGGGCTGAGAGCATATCAGCATGCTGTCTTGTTAGTTCAGACAGCAGCAGACCCCCTTCCCCCCACCTCTCTCTCTCACACAGCATTCCACACTAATGGTTGCTTTGTCTTGGAGCAGATAAGCAGCTGGCTGTCAGAAACGGAGCTTTCAAAGGGCATATTCGCATTCCTGCAGTGATTCCAAAACAATGACAAGAGCGGCCACTTGACTTAAGGGGATTATGGGACCTTTCCGGAGGCTGATCAGAGCTCAGTAAAGCAATACCTCGTCCACACTGGTGCCGCGGCACTCCAGTGGGGGCGCAGCAACCGTTATTCCACTTGCCATGGTGGAGTACCAACAGTGCTGTAGCCGTGGAGTCAGAGGGCTCTACGCGCCTTGCCAGCATGGACGGGGAGTGAGCTAGTGCACCCGGGGCTCCTTTATTGCGCTGTAACTCGCAAGTGTAGCCAAGCCCTGAGTCACCCTAGCATTGTTTAGGCCAACTGCTGGTTACTTCCCCTCCCCATCAGGGTCCCACAGGCAAATCCAGCTACTGTAACTAGAAGCCCTCTTCCTCTGGCTGCCTGGCTTCCGCATTTTAGCTCCTTGTTTTTATAGCCCTGTAGTCAGCTGCTTTGTTGCCAACTAATCAGGCTGCATCTACGCTACCTGAATGTGTGCCTTGGTTTCAGCAACAGGCAGCAACTCAACAGCTGCACTAGTGCCAAGCCATTAGTGTAGATACTAGTGACAAGTGCCATATAGGAACCTATAAAAGTTAAAAATCTCAAGTGTTCACCAGAGCCTGATAAAGAACACATTCAAAGTAGGCAGTGACTCAGCAGGAAGGAGATGCTTGGGCTCTGTCTGCACTAACATTTACACTGTTGCCATCACCAGCACAGCTGCCTCACTGATGCAATTGGTGCAGTACAGAAACTTATTTTGCTAGTATAGACACGGCCAGTTCCCTCTAACTCTGCAGGCTCATTTTCAGATCCTCCTCCTAAATGCTTTCTGGGATGAAGCAACCTAAGCGTTTTCCTGCTTTTTCAGCTGGTGGGTGCTTCATTATCTTCCTGCACAAGACAACATCCCATTAGCTACAGGGAAATGACTGTTAAGACTTCCAACCAGTTTTAAAACCTTTCCTATACAGGACACATACTCAATAAACCTGCCAAACAGTTGGTCAGTTTAAGGTACATTTACAACTGGCAACAGCCCAGTAAGTTCTTGCACCAGACTTTAGCACTTCCAAAAATGATTGAGAGAGAAGTGAAATCAGTCAATACTTAAATATGGCTGGAATGTGAAAGGCGAGGTAGGAAGTGGTAGAGCTGGGAAAAGGAAGAGGAACACAGGAGGGAAAACAGGGAGCTCATGGCCAGACATCCCTGAGGATGTGTCAGTCAGGCCAAGGATTTTGTTTGGACAGACAGAAGTGTAGCTGTTTGTCTTAAGAAGAGAGGTAATAACCCAATTTGCATGCCACACTGTTGCTTCAGTTTGTAATAAACCATCAATGCAGCCTCTCCCAGGTGAAGACAAACACTAAACCATCTGCAGTCATCTTCAGATACACTTAATGTGTTCAAGCTTAGCTTGCTTAAATATCTTACTACCAGAGCTGGTTCTAGGGTCAGATGAGCACAGCGATCACCCTGAGCACCAGCTTCCAGGGCGTGCGATATTGCTGTGTCGCTCAGTATGGGCGGGGGGGGGGGGGCAGAGGGTTGCGCCACATTGATTGGCCAGCTATGTGGTTTTTTTTTTTTTTTTTTTGCTGCTCAGCCACTTGGGGGTGGGGGAGAGGGGAGCTCATACTGAAAATTTCTTCCAGCCTGACTGTCGAAACTGTTAGGGCTGCTCCTGACTACCAACACTCTGAAGCCAGCCTGCATAAACCATTCTAAGATATCAAAATTTCATCCATCTAAAGCTGATGTGACCAGAGTTATTTCATCTGCCTCCCATGCTTTGCACTTGAAAGCCATGGTGGACACTGCTCCAGCATTAGTTCATTTGTTTTTTCTCTCATTTCTAACTCAGACTGAGTGGCAGTCACATTCCTGTTCTTCAAAACTCTGTGGTAACCTTTCTTTAAGGATCACTTATCTACGCACATCTAGTCTTAACCATTCCCAACGATCTTACTGTGACCAGGAAGCTCCTGCATGTTTTAATTAACTTGTCTTCTCAAACTTTTCCATTTGAGTCAATATGGATCTTGTCTTCCCTACCCTTCCATTTGAAATCAAGCAGCCAACCTCCACTCCCATTTACCATTATATAGCATCCCTTTGACAAAAGCAATTTTTGAAGTTTGAAGTAATGTTAATGAGATAGTGAACATTTCGCTATCTTATTATTATTTTGACAGTGGAAGTGAGGAGCCACTGCCAAGTGACCAATCAGCTAGTAGACAACCACTGGTTCAGACTAGTCTGGAAACCTCTGTTTCAGGGTTTTTGAAAAGCTTTGTTCAACAAAAGCACTAACATTTATGACAATTTGACCAACTGGTTACATTCAATACTTCACCTACTGTTGAGATAGTACCATGCCTTTGTAATCACATTTAGCATGTTATATAAAGTACAAGATTTGGAAATGAAAAACTACACTCCAGTACACTCCAGCACAACAGAAACAGGGATATCGAACAAAAAGTGTTATCCATTTATTTTAAGTGAAGATGATATGCAGAAAGTACCTGATAAGCGTAAGCAAGATGATCTTGACAGTACGCACCTATAAAAGGTTACTGGAGCCAGATAGTTTGCATAATCTCTGCACTTTTTGTTATTTAAAATGGAATTGAAATCACCCAATCTTTAAAATGTTAAATAGAGGCTAGTTACAAGTGCCACAGTAAAAAAACAAAAAAAACAAAAAAAAAAAAAAACAAACTTAAATGACATGCTGTAGTGCAGCATAAGATCTGAGCCTACTGTCAGAGTCATGAGTGATATCTGAAGAACATGAATTCAGGAACCTCTGATTTGTGTTCTATTCCTGGGGTAGAACAGTACAAATCAGATCCTCACCACATTTGTGCCCGTCAGCTAACACCATATAGTATATTCACAGTGACAGCAACTAGAAGCGAAGGAAGAAACTCAGGTTAATGCTTTTCTCCTTTCACTTAACTTCAACCAACATTTTGACCCCATCTAATAAAAACTCTAGTTCTAGGTCAGAACTAGTTTGGAATAAAGAGCATCAAAAGCATGAGCTAAGAAAGGCAGCCACATACTCTGGAAACCTTATGTCATCCATTATGGGAGCAAGTTGCATGTTGGGAACTTGACTCCTAGCTCCCAGAGATCCCTGTCAACTCACTTCACCTCACCAAGACTTAGGAAAAAGATTCCATCAAGCACTGTGCCAGATGGTGGCAAGTGGCACACTGGGATACCTACCTGTGGTGCATGTCACTTGCATCAATGCAAGCACTCCTGGTGAGCACACGCAGAGCTGACACAAGCAGCCAAATATGCACGCCTCTGAGTGATATACAAACTGCAGTGGGTGTACACAAATATAACTGGTGTTGATAGTGGTTTGTGGTGTAGACATGGTCTCAGAGTTTGACAGAAGCAGATACCTGTACCACACAAGAAGCCCAGTGTGGGCTCAATAAATACCATAGTAGAAAAGTGGCCATTCCACAGCAGACAGATCCTTCACAGAATCCTCAGAGAAGGCCGAGCTGCCCATTAATGTCGCTACCTTAAGATCCTGCTTTATAGCTAGGCTCACAGCCCAGTACAGAAAGCTCTGTATTAAATCTTATACTCCTACACTCAAAGTGTAGGGGCCCCACTAAAAATAATAAAAGTTGCTGACAACAGCATCAGGATAAGAACTCAAGCCACTCATCTGCATACCAATTCTCATAAGGCCCATGCAACAATTGTGTGTGAAAGTAGATTTGTTTTCTTCACTAGGCTTTACAAAAGCAAGTTTTACAAGGCTCTCTTCATTTCAGAATACTTTTAACTTAAGTGAAACAATCTATAGAAAGGGAAGACAGCACAAGCTGAAACACTGAGTACAAGTGATAACTCTCAATCCTATTCTCCAGCCTTTATTTAACAAGAAATCCCTGTATCTGACATTGTCATTTAGCATGAAGGAACTCTGTTTGAGGAGGAGAAGTTCAACTTACCAGTTTGCAGCTGTAAGAACATTCGTTCTTGAGAGAAGAATACTGCATTCAAGTTTATTATCTTTTTTAGCATGAGACAGAGGGAAAAAAAAAGCTTTGCAGATCACATTCTAAAACAACAGTCTCATGTTAGATACGCTAAGCCATAGTCATCCTGTTATTAAAAAAAATTCTGCCTCATTCCTCCAAGTTTCCCTTCGGACAACACTTTGCAGTTTGTTTAACTTTGCTTTCTGTTAAATGGGGACATGAAATCCTAAAGACTTAATCACTCATTATATTGGGTGCTCCTAGTCAGTTTTCTGCTCCCACAGTGCGTTGAGAGGCAGCAATTTAACACGTTTAGTCAAAATTAGGTTTGTAAGGGAAAGTGATATTAGCATCTTCTTCGGCTGCAAAAAGCAGTGATATCAGCAGGGATGTAGTTTAAGTCATTTTAAGTTGGGTTTTTCCTGTTAATGGTGAGGTGTGCACCACTATTTTTATTTTTAAATTCTTGTTAGACTTTGACCAAAAAAGCTGAAATAGCTCCCAGCTGATCACAAGTACTGTAAGCTGAGCTAACTCCAAGAGAGCTAACTGAACAACTTAATAGCGGCTATCCATTTAATTTTGCCCTGAAATTTAGTAATTGGAAAATTAAGGGCTTTATCTGCGATATGAACAGATGGCCTTGCATAGTTAAAAAAACAACTTTCAACTCCAGTGTGGGGAAACCTGACGGTAGTATCATCCTAATGCAGCAGGTCGGGAAATGGATAGCCAGTCTAGTTTTAGTCTTCCAGCTGAGAGAAAGAGAAAGTGAATCTAGAGGACTAAAAGTAATCTATTGTGTATAGGCTGCTTTTCTGAACAACCCATTTAAAACGGAAAGTTCAGGCCTCTGAAGTGGTATTGATAACATGAACAAATTCCTTACATTGTTTCTCTTCGCAATGGCCAAGTGAAGTATCTGCTTTAAGGGAGAAAACATAGTTCAGATAGTATGACACACTACTCCATGAAGAGGCCTGGATTGCAGTGCAAAGATCAATCATGGATGACTTGATTGGTGTATCCTGAGCAAATCACTTGAATCCCAGGCACTTCAATTCCCCGCATTTGAAAGAGTGATTTACTCTGTGTAAGACACTGTTATGTGCTATCTTCATCAGCACTAAGAATATATACCTTAACAGTGCTCAATAAATTGACGCCATCTTTCATTTTTTGGTGATCGTAATCCACAACAAAAAACCCACAGGCTTTTGAGGAGCTCTCCTCCTTTCAGGGACAGGCCTATAGTTCTACCAAGTAGACTTACAGAACCTGCCACTTCTGTTAGTTTTAATGTTTTTCTTTTTCTTTTTAAGGCAACCATTAATATTTCTTCCTCAGGGCTAGGCAGCAAGGAAACCTGCAGGATCGCTACCTTCTCTAGAGTACAGAATAAAAGAAATTTAAACATACTTTGCCTTACTGGACCAAAATATTTTTTAAGACACATAAAAACATAAGAAGAGCAGGTTTAGAACACACAAATAAACTTTCCCCATTATAATCAAACTGGGAAAAGTACACACAAAATCACTTCATGACACTCTTATTCAGATAGCTTTAAGTTTAAACTTTCAGGCCTAAGACATTCAGAATTAAATTCAGAATTGCTAGGACTAATGTTGTTCAATCGTAATGAACAACAAGGTCACTTCTTACAGAGGGAAGAAATATTACTGCTTTGTAACCAAATCACACGGTCAAAGCTTTAAGTTTATACTGCTGATCAGTTATTAGTGCAAGCATAATTACACCAAAGTGACTTTTCTACCTGTAAGTTTTAGGCATTCTTTTTCTGTATGTTACGAGCACCAATTTGGCAAAGTCCAGTGGTAACCTGCTGGCTGCCTCTTTAAAAAACAAAAACAAAAACTGATAGCTTAACCAGATGGTCTTGTGTTCCCCATTTTGTCATTCCAAGATTCCACTGGTTCTTCTGAAGTATCGATATAGCTGTTATATCATGCCATTGGTTTAGACAAGTTGAAAAGCTGCCTGATTAACTTCTGTGGAAGCCAATCATGATTCTATTCT
Organism: Caretta caretta; assembly: GCF_965140235.1. Lineage (NCBI taxonomy): Eukaryota > Metazoa > Chordata > Testudines > Cheloniidae > Caretta > Caretta caretta. Next base: position 137,628,995 of record NC_134207.1, read on the forward strand.
TATAGTTGGATGGTTCATTGAGCAGAATGATGCCTGTGGGGTCAGATGGAAATGTCACCTTCTCTTCCTGCCAAACGCCTGCCATGTAGTCAGAAGGTGAAAGACACAATGTATAAATTCTAAACAAATCCTTATTTTTCTTTAAAGAGAAAACAGTTTAAATATTTATGTAATAGAGGGACACCTTTATTCATTACCATAAAGACTTAAGCCTACTGCTACAGAAGTCCATGGTGCTTCTGTCAAAAGAGAAAATAGCCCCTTGTCCTGAATACTTTATAACATACTTCCTGCATCCCAAGAAACAAAATGAAGGTAGGACTTGAAGTTATATCCAGGACAATAAATACTTCTGAGGGCATTCTGTGCCAAAAAAATTAAAATTCTGCGCATAATATTTTTAAATTCTTCAAGATTCTGGAAGTTTTATTTGTCAATAAATAAATGCAGAGGCTCCAGCATGACAGTGGGGAGCAAAGGCCACGAGCTGCATGAAGGTGAAAGATCACCCTGCAGTCCCCCTCACCCCCCAACCCCAGGACACGGACTCAGCAGTGAGGCTGCACCTGACCCTGACACAGCATAAGGCCTAGGCCTGCCCCCAGAAATACCCTGGAGCCCTACCCCTCTGTGCCAGGTGCACCAAGTGTGGGACAGGTAGGCTCAACCAGGCAGGATCCAAGTGTGGAGGGGATCAAGGTGTGGGGTGAGAAGATTCTGTGTGGGACAATCTGGTGCAGGCAGCAGAGTTGGCGGGGTGGGGGGAGAACACTCTAGATGGGAGGAGGATCTGGATGCACAGAAGCTTCTTATGGGGGGTTCCAGGTGAAGGCTGTTGAGGCTCAGCGGAGAGATCTGGGTGCAACTACTTGGTGGTCAGTGGCAATGGGGGTCTGGATGTGGGGGCTCAGGGTGGCAGAGGGTGAGGCATCAGGGTGGGAATTTGAGTGTAGGGAGCTCAGTGCAGGGTGGTCTGGGTGCAGGGGTGGGGGTCCAGAGGCAGGGGGTCTGGGTGCAGGGGGACTCCAGATGCAGAGGGTTGAGATTCATTGGCGTGGGGTTCAGGTATGGAGGGTTAGGGGGGTTCTGGATGTACCAGGTGAGGCTTGGCAGGGGTGTCTGGGTATAGGAGGTCCAGATGCACAGGGGTTGGATGGATGGGGGAGCAGCTCCCATACATTGACCCCTCCCCCTACAGCTGAGGAGTGATGGGGGCAGGAAGCAGGGGAGGAGGCTGAGCTTCCTGCAGCTGGGGGAGGTTTCTGGGGATGGGTCTGACACAGCCCCAGCCACTCCTCACAGAGGAAGAGGAAGTCCCATCCTCTCCTACCTCAAACCCAGCCAGGACTAGCAGCTGATCCGTTTCAGGGTAGAAGCCACTGGCTGGGGTGCCCCCAGACCTGCAGCGATTTACCTCTCCACCTGCTACTCTGGGTGCCTGAAACATTGTACCTGCACTGCTAGGGAGTGGTGTGTGACTGTTCTTGCAGCTTCCCCGTCAGAAAGTAATTTTTCTGCAGGGAAGCAAAGAACTCAGTGCGGAACATGAATTCTGTGCACACGCAGTGGCACAGAATTCCACCAGAAGCAAATAAACTGAGTGAGGGAAGGCAGTCACGTCTTCCTCCCTCGGTGGTGCAGAACAGCAGAAGTGTCTCCGCTCCCTTCTGTGGAAGCAGTCATCACACTCTGGCTTTTAAGTAAATAAATTCAATTAGCCTATTACTTTAACTACAGTATGAGGTACCCCACAGTAGAAAGCAAATTACAATTTCTCCTGGCCTTGTGTCCTGGCTATCAACAAGGAAAACACACGCAGGTTTGGGTGCATTTGTGTGTTCCTGCTACACACTGCTGAAACATGTCATTTTCATGCAAGTCAGTTTTCTATACAATTAACTCTCCTATGAAGGATTTATTTTATTTCCCCAACATCAATTTTACCTGACCTTGATGTTCAAATGGACACCAACCCTAGCTTTGTGTTCAATAATTTCAATTACACAGCACCAGGCCATTCTTCTCAAATGTTTTATATTGTGCTGTACAAGTGATGTCATGTTAGTTTGTTGAAACTCAGTGGTTTGAATATCCATTATAGAGCATATTTCTAGTATGCCATTTTAATGTCTGATCATTCGTGATCATATTCAAATGCTTCATAAGCGTTAATGACTTCACATTCACAACACTTATGTGAGATGGAGTTTTCCCCATTTCACATAGAAAGAAAATGCAGGCCTCAGTTCAGCTCAACACAATCATATATTTCACTTCATATTCCTTGTGTTTCCATGAAAGTATTGTCATTTATCACTTAGGTTACTTTTTTAAAAATATTCAAGTCCAAATGTGTATTACATTCCACTGACATTAAGCTACAAGACCATGTTTGTGTACAGCAGGTTTAGTATTCAAATACATCCAAAAAATTATCTTGAAAGAACATTAAGGTTTCAAAGGTTTAAAGCACTCAAGTTAGCCAACACCAACATTAAGGTTGCCTGTGTAATGTTATTTCACATACACCCCCACTACCTTTGTGCCTATGCATAATGTAGTCTTTCCTATGTGACCACGTAATTTTTTTTCCGCAGCCCTCCCCCCCACCACCACCACACACACACTTCCTTCAGAGCACAGGCCAGACCTGCTCTAGAGATGAATCAGGGTTGTGTAGAGAAGGCAGTTATTTATAGTACCCCTTCATCTGTTGCAGAAATTGAAAGATGTGTAGTGAATGAGGAAGGGGACTGCAAGAAGCAAAAGGATGGTCTCATGGTTCAGGTAGTTGAATGTTTCCCTGGAAAATTGGAATCTATGCTTGTCTCTGCCCCTGTAATGCTAGACAAGTTACTTAAAATGTTCACAGGTGGCCACTGTGTGAGCCTCACTTTTTGGGTACCCAATTTGAATCACCAAGTGTCCTATTTGCATAAGGGCGGACCACTTGCAGTAGAAGTCAGTGGGAGCTGTGCTCCTACATGAAGTGTTATGAAATGCCATATATTCTGAAAATTAAGGCCCCACGGTCTTCTAGTTTTGCAACTAACTTTGGATTCCCCTTTTGACAATTCTGGCCTTAATCTGTGCTTCAATTGCCCAGCTGTGAAATGGGGAAAACTCCATCTCACATAAGTGTTGTGAATGTGAAGTCATTAACGCTTATGAAGCATTTGAATATGATCACGAATGCACAATACAAAAGCCCAGAAGAAAATTAATATTGTATTTAATTCACTATTTGGAGGGAGTGCTGTAAATACCCATAACCAGACGACAACTGTTGCTGATCCAAAAAAAAGAATGAATACCCAGCGAGCTCAGTCTGTCCTGTGCACTAGAACGGGGTCCTATGGAAACGATAAGTATGTGATCCACTAATTGAAGAAAATCATAATGCATATGCACAAGAGGGCCAAATTAAGGTTTTACAGACTTGAGTTTTTGACTTTGCAAGTGTGATATTTGCATGTCTTTTAATGTATTTTTCCAAAAAAATTAAAAATAGAGGCGTACAAAACAAGTATTTCATCATGTAGACCCACAGTACCCTGACATGGTTTTATTAGCAGGGACCTTTACATCCACGCAGTCCTCTACCACTTGAGCTAACAAAGTCGTTGCAGGAGAAAGCTAACTTTCACTGACCTCCACTAGACAGGGATGAGCCACCTAGCCAACAGGTTAGCTACCTGTCGAACAATCAAAGTTTGCTAACACTCGGGAATAATGTGTTTAAGCCCAGGTTCCGTAGTAGAGTGTGATTATGATTTACAGGTCAGAGACCCTTCTGCATCTCACCCCACTCCCATCTCCATCCCTTTCTGCTCTTATTCTTACCCACTGCAAATCCTGACCCTGGCCCCTCCTTTTTCCTCCCCATGCCCTTGTACCCTCCTCCTACTTCCCCACCTCATCATTTCACCCCTCTGTATTGCACTCACGCTGCTTCCTCCTCTTCACTGCTGGGGGGCTGGGGGAGCAGAAGCAACACAGAGCACCAGAGACTGCTCCTGGGGTATTACCTCTCAGTTCCTGTGTACAGTGCCATAGTGTCTCTGAGCTGCATTTGCAAGAGAGGTCCTGCTCAGCCCTTATAGCCCCAGCCTGGCGTATGCTCAGTGGAGATGGGAGGGACGGACACACACACACACAGGATTAATTTAGCTGGCAAACTCCAACTAGTCTAGAATATGTGTAAAGATGAAAATTTTTAGAGGCTTATGGCTTGACCAAAAAAAAGAAAAAGAAAAGAAGCACCTCACCTAAAGGTACATCCCTGAAAAGAAACTCAGTATGGGCAAAATGTATTTTTCTTAATCCTCATTCCCTTTAAAGGCTGAACTATTTTAGCTGAATCATTCAAAATCAAATCAGCTTGAGGCAGAAAACTAGCATGGATTTTTTTTTTGCCTCACTGTAACCCTTAGGGCTAAGTTATAAGCAAATAAAAAATGGGTCTTATAATGGAATGTACAGGCATCACTACTTGCATACTGCTTATAATGAAGAGCTTTAAATAGAACGTTTTACAGGCTAAACTGCACGTATACTCTTCTGTTTTCTATGACCCATGCAGGACGCCACTCGAACTTCAAATTGGAACTGGGAACCGTTGCTATATTTAGCAACAAAAGTAACATGCAAGGTTTGTTTGGGCAACACTGCAGGAGCACAGAAACGGTTTTCAAAAGCTTCCAGCAGACAGTCAAGAAAACAGAGCAAGATAACAGCATTCAGCCATGATGTAAGCTCTCTGAGGAGCAACAAATTAGACACTGGTCTTTTAACATCAACTGCTCCATGATAAGCAACAGACACTCAATGCTATACAAGAAATCACAGAACAGGAAATCCCACCCTCAATCCCAAGACACTTATTGGCTAGAATTTTCAAAAACATTTAAGTTTCAAGCTATTTAAAAACTTGCCTCACATTTGTTTAAGCAAATATTTTCTTCTAGTCACTTTTAATGAACAAATTTCTAACAATTTCAGGACTGACTCCCCTCTCAGATAGTTTGCTCAATCTGTGAGGTTGTACTTAACTACTTCTCCAACTACAATAATCTTTCACTATAGGTGTGAACTGCCTAAAGCAAAAAAGCAAGTGACTTGAGATTTCAATCTGAAATTGCCCTTATATATGAAACAAACATAAAGGGAATAAGCTGGTAAGTTTTCCTTTGTTTGAAGAGTGCCTTTAAGTGAAGTTTTGCTGTGCATTTAGTATATATCCATGTTGAAGATTTCCAGAATTACTGACAAATATCACTTTGTTGACAAAACATTGTTTTCAAAAAGATCCCCACCATATCAAGCAATTTTTTCTCCAGCAAGAGGAGCAGCCAGAATAGTAAAATGCGAAGAAAAGCTCTTCACTGGGAGCCAGTGACTGCAAGTCTACAATGATTCACTTTAACCTGGTTTGCTAGAAATCAGGCTGGAAAAATCTTAATTCTATTCTTGTTTCGCTGTCAGCTTCCAACTTTTAACAAAAAGTTGTGCAATGCTGCCTGTTACAAATGGAGAGGAAGTGTCCTTTTCAAAAGCATGCAGCATAACAAACTATCTTGGCTAGGATTAAACCGCTTCTTAACTAGTGCTTGCACATGCAGCAGATTCTCTTATGGTCCTTTCAATTTTACACTACTTCAACCTTAGTTTGTTTTCCCACCCCACCCTCAACTTAACCAAGGTGCCTGGATTGCTTCTGAACTGGTATATAAAGCAAGTCAGAGGACAAAACTCACACACACACACATATATGGTTTCAGAGTAGCAGCCGTGTTAGTCTGTATTCGCAAAAAGAAAAGGAGTACTTGTGGCACCTTAGAGGTTAACAAATATATTTGAGCATAAGCTTTCGTGAGCTACAGCTCACTTCATCGTGAAGCTCACGAAAGCTTATGCTCAAATACATTTGTTAGTCTCTAAGGTGCCACAAGTACTCCTTTTCTTTTTACACACACACACGAGAGAGAGAGAGATAATTTACATATATAAAGAATCCCAGTAACATATGTAACACCCTCTTAATTTTGATCTCTACTTAACTTGGGAAAGAGCCAGTAGTAGGAGTCTTTACCAGCAATTCTCAACCTGCAGCCCAATTAGCACACACCGCAGCCCAGCTCAGCTGTGTACTAAAGGCCATGGGCTCAGGGTTGGGGCTGCCGGCTGCTGCCCGGTGGGCTCAGACTGCCACCTGGCGGGATCCAGGTGCTGGCTGCCCCATCAGCCCCACATGGTGGGGTCCAGGTCAGGGTCCCTGCTCCCCAGCTGGCTCTCCACCCAGAGAACCCTCCACAGAGTGGGGCCAGGAGCAGAACGAGCTGGGCATAGGGGTTTGTGTGGAAGTTTAGGTTGGGGGCATTGTGGTTCTCAACCTGTGGCCCAGGTAAACACTTTGTGGACCACATATGTAGCCCACAATGATAAATAGGTTGAGAACCACTGGTCTTTACTGACACCCTAAATAGGCTTCCAGACCTATTTTATTAATTTTTTCTAGCCAGTCATCTACATTTCTTTTTTCCTCCAGGATACTCAAGCACAAATTATTAACTGTTCCCAGACACTTGCTCTTAGTGGAAGCTGAAGATGGAGTGTCCACAACTGAGTACTAATTTTTCTATGTGAGGCAATTTTCTGGATACATGGGTCAGGTTTGACTACTGTTACCCCTTTTTGACCTGAGTAATTAGCCAAAGTTCAGGGCCCTGCAGGCTGTTTCCTTTAGGAAGAGAATCCGATGCAAGTCACGTATTCAATCCAATCCTATTTACAGAGAAAGCAAGAAGTCCTATTTCCCTGAACACAGGAGGAATCTAACAGAAGAGGGATTTTTGCTCAGCTCCTAACTTCTTTTAACCAACACAGTGCCTAGAGGCGCAGCTTTTACCGCAGACAGGCTACCAGTTCTTCCATGACTATGGTGCTTCATTTCCGCCAGTCAATGCCCTTGTCTCTGTGTTTGCTGTATCAGTCCCCAGGGAAATCCCTTGGGCCACATGGTTCAGCTTCTCCTCAAGCCTTGCCATATGCCTGCATTTTGGGTGGTACTCATTGTTTCAGCTACCTGGTTGTATAAAATAGCTTAATGGGCTTTTTACATTTATCATGAATGAATTATGAATGCTACCCCATCCCCTAACTGAAACAAGGTTTAACCCAACCCTTTACACAGTGACACAAAATAGAATTAACAAGGGTTACTATCCAACCTGACCACACTGCCAGACTTCCTAGTGCCATCTTCTACCTAAACCATTTAAATATCATTTGACAGTTTCCTCTGTAATTTACATGATGGATCTTTACCTGATAAAGTGGTCTAATAGAAACTTGAGGGGGAATTAAATTTAAAAGGGCATAGAGGACGTTACCAAAAAATACAAGTTAGAAGTACAGTAAAAATTAGACTTGTAGCTTTCTCCTTTTCATTTTGTAAACTGATTCGACTTTTTACTATTGTGAACACTTCCCTTCTTTCATCTGTGTAACTGCAGCACAACTTCTCAATGTGCCCAAGTGACTAAGAAGGATTAGCTATGATAAGGATTTAAGAATGCCCATACTGGGTCAGACCATCAATAGTCCACCTAGCCTAGCATCCTGTCTCTGATAGTGGCCAGTGCCACATACTTCTCGAAGTTGGTAACAGCTAATAATTTAGATCCCATCATTTTGTCAGTATGTATGCTTAGGATTCTTTTTTCCAAGGTGCATTACTTTGCACTTATCAACACTAAATTTCATCTGCCATTTGGTTGCCCCGTCACCCAGTTTTGAGAGATCCCTTTATAACTCTTTGCAATTAGCTTTGGACTCAGCTAGTCTGCAAGTTTTGCCACCTCATTGTTTACCCTTTCTCCAGATAATTTCTGAATACGTTGAACAGATTCTTGGGGAACCTCTCTATTTACATCTCTCCATTGTGAAAACATATCATTTATTCCTACCCTTTGTTTTCTTTCCTTTAACCAGTTACCGATCCATGAGAGGACATTACCTCTTACTCCATGACTGCCTACTTTGCTTGAGAGTCTTTGGGAAGGGACCTTGTCAAAAGTTTTCTGAAAGTCTAAGTACACTATATCCACTAGATCACTTTGTCCACATGGTTTTTGACTCCCTCAAAGAATGCTAGTAGATTGGTGAGGCAAAATTTCCCCTTGTAAAAGTCATGTCGACTCTTCATCAGGTACGTAGATGAACATGATAAGTTGAGGATGATTTTGTTCTTTACTACAGTTTCAACCAATTTGCCTGGTAATGAAGTTAGGCTTACTATCCTGTAATTGCTTAGATCGCCTCTGGCATAGAGACTGATTTAGGCAATAGGTTACATACATCCGATGAAGTGAGCTGTAGCTCACGAAAGCTTATGCTCCAATAAATTTGTTAGTCTCTAAGGTACCACAAGTCCTCCTTTTCTTTATACCACAGTTAGTAGTTCTGCAATTTCATATTTGAGTTCCTTCAGAACTCTTGAGTGAATTACCATGTGGTCCTGGTGACTTACTGCTGTTTGATTTATCAATTTGTTCCAAAACCTTCTCCATCTCCTGAGGATAGTTCCTCAGATTTATCACCTAAAAAGAATAGCTTTGGTGTGGGGGATCTTCTGATCAGCTGACAATCCACCACTGGAAAAAGCTTACAAAGTGAAGGAATTAGTTTATCGTTGATTGAAAGATTCAAACCAAGTTCTGATATCTTCCTCAAAAAGGCACGAAGAGCACAAAAACCTTACAGGCTACAAAAGTCTTTGACTATCAAGCATCCTGGCTTTTTATAAATCATCAACCACAGAAAGCACATTCAGTTTTATGTTTGTATAGTGCAAAGTGTAATGGGGCCCTATACCTGATGGGAGTTTCTGGTGCCATCATAATGTTGACCTTCGTAGCATGACTCATGGGCCACCTTTTGAATGGGCAACTGAAAAGTGGGACCTAATATGCATTACTTTTGAAGGATGACTGGTTTTCCTGGAGGTTTAGTGATGTTAGGTTTTAGACTATCTAAGGTGCACGAACAGCAGGTATGCCTGTTTTTATAGATTTAAGAATAATAAATGAAAGTACTCAAATTTCATGTCTCTGATGTAACACTTTTGATTAGCAAGCAGAGATCTCAAAATCCAGCTACATTTTACAGTCTGAAGAAATAGAATCATCCTTCCATAAACAAGGTTCTACATCCCAACATGTTCAGCACTTAGGTTTCCTCAGCATTTATTCATTATTTATTATGGAGATGGTTAAGACATAATGCTACCTTCTACAGGAACTAGATATGAAGCCCAGTGTAACTTCGGACAGCCAGCACTACGTACTAGATAACTTAGTACTTCTTTTCTCTAATAACCATGCATACTTCTATTCTGCATTTTTCACTGACTTACATCTTGGTACAAATTTATCGTGTTGGGTTTTATAAATCTCTTGAAAGTTGGGTCCCTAACTACCAATAGTGTCACCACATTTTATTCTGAGTGTCAGCATTTGCTTAGGCACCGGAACAAATTCCAGATTCCAATGTGATGGCTATTTTCCCTTTCTGTGAAGGAAGGATTTTGCTCCAGCTGGTCAGAACTGAAGTTAATTTATATTAATCATGTTTATTTTTGTAGTTTATAAGGACCAAGTCACTTTTTGGCAGAAGTCAAGGCTTGTGGATGTGAAGGCGTCTTTAATTTAGCACATGCATTGAAAGGGTCGTCTTAAAGATGCAGAGTTTAGGTTCCTTCATTCGGTTTTACATTGACTTTATCTAGGTTTGTTTTTTGTTTGTTTTACTTTTTTTAAGATTTATACTGTTGTGCTTGAGACATAATTAAGTCTAAAAAGCATTTTAGCACTTGCCCCTGGTGAATGAGTCATTAGCCCTGGTGTTGGTCTCCCATTTGCCATCAGCTTCTACAAAACCTAAAGTCAACATTACTTTTGTAGTCCTTATGGTTGCCAGAGAGTTCTTGTGAAGCCAAGTGTAAATTAGCATAGGTTATTTCACTCAGTCTGTGGTCAACTCCCGTGCCTCTACATCGGCTCCAGTTTTTTCAAACATTAGCAGAAGAAAACAAGATTGTTCACTACCACTCCTGTTAGTAGCACCCAAAGTAAGCTAATTTCTTATCATCCTAGTGCTGATAATTAACAATTCTAACAGCCAACGTTATTAAACCCTTTCAGTCTAGTATTTGTTTCTTTTTAGTAGCTTACGATGAATAAACTGTTTCAAATCTATGTGTATGAAGCTTTTGCTTAACAGAATATACATCTTTATTCAAATTGGTGTAACAAATCCTCTTTTGGATATTCTGTGTATTTACTCTGACTCCATGCTTAACACACCAAAACAGTTAACCTGACCCCTGCATAGATTTACAAGAGTTATCAGAGCACTTGGTTGAAATATGGGAGTACACTAAAATATGTCCTCCCGAACACCTAACAAGGGGTGCCAATAAGTACTTTTACAGTGCTGAACAGAACGCCAATTAGCTTCAAAACAATCTCATCTTTCTTCCTCGCTATTCCATTGCCTCACACTGTATAACATGCCTTCAGAACAATTAAATAAGACTGGAAGGACATTTTTCCTTGGCCCACACGAAGATTGTTACTTTACTATTTGTCACTGCAGTAAATGGGTGTAAATGTATTCAAGCCCCCATTGTAACATACCCTTTAACAAAGTACTTTATTACAGTATTTTGGACATGAAGTGTGAAGCAAGAAGTCCTAATTTTAACAGGCCTGTTTAGTGCAGTAAGTGAGAGTGACAATTCAGTGTTTATTATGCCATCATTTAATAGCTGGTGCTCCTCCTCCGTTCAAGTGGCTGTAGCTCTCACAGGACAGCCAGAAGCAACATCATCAGAAGTGGCAGAGAACTCAGCTCTGCAAGCATCTATGCAGTTTGGGAAAGCTCCTGCCTACCAAAAACCCTGAAAGATGTGTGTTCAGAAAAGGGCATAAGCTTTAGAAAGCAAGCTACAAATCAAAAACGGAGAGATCTGTTAAGGACCAGCGATAGAAGGCAGGAGCACAGCCCTTACCGGATACTACAGAAGCAGCAGAAGCAATGAAACTGCAAGCCCTGAGAGACAGCCTGCAGTTTATGAACAAAAACTGGCAGTTAAAAAAAAAAAAAAAACTTCAAGTCCTGCAGGGATGCAGACAGCAGCCATCCACTTCTGCTCCCTTCAAACTCATGGTTTGCTCCCTTGCTTCACTCCTCACCCAACTAGTCAGCTTCTCTCCCGCTCATATCCTACAATGGCAGGCAAGTTGAAGAGCTGGAATTTAAGAGATGGTCATTTCTATCAAATTACATGGCACAAACACGGTTTGTTGCTTCTTGGCAAAAGAGTGTATTGTGGCTATTTGTATGGCCATAATTCTTGATTTAAGTCCTTGCACTTACACTTCTTAAGTCAGGGCAGCTCATCTGAAGGCTAGTTTAGATCAGGGTTTCTCAACCTGTGGGTCAGGATATGTTTCAAATGGTTGTGTGGCAGCTCTCATCCCACAGGGCTGGCTGGGCTCGCCTCCTTGCTCTCAGCACTGCAGCCTCTGGGGTCCCAGTGCTGCTCAGGTCTGGCCCAGCCATCATGACGATGGAGTCTGGGTACGACAAATCTTAGCGAGTGGCACTGCATCCCGATGAGCCAGGTCACAATTCCACTCTCACAAATTTGGTCCAGCCAGAGGGGTGGGGCCAAACCTGAGAGGCACTGCAACTCTGGAAGTTGCGACACTCAGATCAGAGAGCCAAGCCCAGCCAGCCCCACAGCACAGAAGCTGCCACTGTGGGGTGAGTGCTGGGCAGGACCCAACCCCCCTCAGGGGACAGGACCCGACTGAAACCACCCCAGGGCCTCTACCCCCAGACTATTTATTCAGTCATGACAGACAATAGACATTTACAAATGGGTCCTAAGCCCGAAAAGGTTGAGAACCACTGGTCTAGACCAGTGGTCTCCAAAGTGGGGTGCGCACAAGACCATCCGTGGGGGTGCATGGCAGGAGAAGCACTCCTGGACCTTTGATTCTTTGGCAGCCCGCCGGCGGCAGCTTGGCTCTCCCTGCTCCGTCTTCAGTGGCACGCCGGCGGCAGTTTTTTTTTTTTGCTTCCCCAGAGCTGGCCCTGGGGGTGCGCGATTTAAAAAGTTTGGAGACCCCGGTCTAGACTTTGTTCATACAGATACGCCAGCAAGGCCCCCTACTGGAGACTCTGCATATACCAGCAAAAGAAGTTCTCTAGCTGGTGTAATTAATCCACTTTGCCCAATGACCAACTGTGCCAATGAAAGGACTCTTGTTAGTGTAAGCTGTGTCAACATGGGGATTTTGCCAGCACAGCTGTATGTGAGGAGCATCGGATTTTTTCCCCCCACATCTCTGACAAAGCTATGCTGGCAAAACTGTAGTATAGACCTGCCCTGATATTTTACTGCACCAGAGAATTAAAAATGCCCAGTCCTAGTGTAAATCTAGAAGTACTTACGTTTGTTTTTTGCTGTTAAGATTTGCCCCCCGTCCCCCACTATCTAAGTGATTAGTTTCCCACAACAGCAGCATACTTCCTGAACTAGAGTGATTCAGCTTTGCAGATGCTCACGCATACTACTTTGCCAGCAACCTACTTTTGTCTTTTCCTGTGTCGTTAGAAATAATGTAAGTTGAATAGTATCAAATCCCTCCCCAGGCTAATGGATATTAGTTGATATTATTGTAGAAGAGAGAGTTCGCTATTTAAAAAAAAATCTCCGTGGACACTTAATAACAGACTTTAAAAAGTAGCAATTCTTCAACAAAAAAAAAAACTTCAAAAACAGACTTCAATGAGAAACTGCAGAACTGGAATTAATTTGCAAAATGGACACCATCAAATTAGGACTGAATAAAACTGGGAGTGGCTGAGTCACTACAAAAAGTAATTTTCCCTCCATTGTTACTCACACCTTCTTGCCAACCGTAGGGAACGGGCAACATCCACCTTGATTGAATTGGCCTCGTTAGCACTAACCCCCCACTTGGTAAGGCAACTCCCATCTTTTCATGTGCTGTACACACTGCTTTCTGTTATTTTTCACTCCATTCATCTGAGGAAGTGGGTTTTAGCCCATGAAAGCTTATGCCCAAATAAATTTGTTAGTCTCTACGGTGCTACAAGGACTCCTCGTTGTTTTCGTTCATACAGACTAACACAGCTACCACTCTGAAACCTTTCACTATTTAAATAACTAGTAAGCCACAGTTTACTAGATCTATTTAAGATTGAAGTTTGAAAGTACCATAATAACAAAAAAATGTACACTTGAATTATTTTACCTACTACACAATTTTTCCCCCATTGTACATGTTTTCCCCTTTTCCCCACATGTAATCTAAGAGAAAACACCTTAAATTTATTTTCATCGCGGTCTTGGAAAGCTTCTAGAAACACCATCCACATATACACTTACCAGAAACATAATAAAGCAGAACAATTTAATATGTTTCTACATGATATTTCTGGTAAACTACAAATAATTATTTCAGAAGGAATGAAAGTGGCATCCTTTTGGTAGTCATGACTCGTGAGATACTTAGGAATGCAAAATCCATTTTCTCTCCCAGACAGATTTTAATGGGCTCTTTACAGTATTGAAATTAAGTCACATCCTGATTTCAAACCTGGACAGCTCAACTAATCAGTTGGTAGGCAGCTTCTTTTAAAGTCAGTGAGTCAATCCATTCAAATCACAATGTTTTTATACACAATTTCTCTCTTTATTGGGCCAGTGTATGGCAAGGGCAGTATCTTATCTTTATAGATTACTAAGAGTGTTGTTGCAGGTTCTTATTTTAGTGTGTTGCTCCCAAGCCTCTTGGAGAGAAGCTGATGCAACTTGGTACTTCTTGAGCCAAGCACACCTATGTTCACATTTGTCAAAAAAACATTTTCAGTCTTCCAATTTTCCACATGCCGGCTGAGCGAGACTGACACTCCCAATACCTACTATTTATATGCACCAGCATGGTGACTTACTATTCTGAAATCACAGGCACACCATTTGTCCATTCATTCCAGACAGCAAACATCAACTAGCATTTTAGTCTATCTAATATAAAGTGCATCCGTTTCTTAAAACAAAATTAACTTCAAGCTTTATTTTTGCACTTTCCTGGACTCTTGTCTTGCACACAAAAAGAAAGCATAGAGTCAATTACAGTAAAACTCTTAAATGAATTAAAAAGTACCACAGAATCTCTATGGACAGAAATTCTATACATGAATAAAAAGTGTTTAGCAGTAAGAATATACTTACACTACTGACCAGGATGGTGACAATGACTGTGAAATGCTCCAAGAGACTAGATTTCAGAGTAGCAGCCGTGTTAGTCTGTATCCGCAAAAAGAGCAGGAGTACTTGTGGCACCTTAGAGGCTTAGTCTCTAAGGTGCCACAAGTACTCCTGTTCTTTTGGAGAGACTAGAGAGGCTACAAAAACAGAAAACTCTAATAATGGAGGATTTCAGCTATCCCCATATTGACTGTGAACACGTCATCATGGAATGCAGAGATAAAATTTCTAGATACCATTAATGACTGCTTCCTGGAGCAGTTAGTCCTGTAACCCACAAGGGGAAAGCAATTTTTGTTTAGTTTTAAGTGACACACGGGATCTGCTCCAAGCGGTGAATATAGCTGAACCGCTTTGTAACAGCGACTGTAATGTAATTAAATTTTAAATCCTTGTGGGGGGGGGAAATACCAAAGAAACTCACCACAGTAACATTAAACTTCAAAGGAACTACACAAAAATGGAGAGGCTAGTTAAACGGAAGTTAAAATAAGTCACAAGAGTGAAATGGCTCAAAGGGTCATGGAAACTTTTAAAAAACACCATAATAGAGGCTCAAACTATAAGTAAGAGAAGCAAAAAATGCCACCATGCCTAAACAGAGTAGCAAAAAGACATCCTTTAAAAATTGGAAGTCAAATCCTACTGAGGAAAATAGAAAGAAACATACTCTGGCAAATCAAGGGTAAAAGTATAATTAGGCAGGCCACAAAAGAATTGTAAGAGCAACTAGCAAAAGACAAAAACTAATGGCAAAAAATTATTTAAATACATCAGAAGCGGGAAGCCTGATGATTGTCCAGTGGCCCCACTGATTATTTGAGGTCCCAAAGAAACACTCAAAGACGACAAGGCCGTTGCGGAAAATCTAAATGGATTCTTTTTATTCATCTTCACTGCAGAGGTTGTGAGGAAGATTCCCACACCTGAGCTATTATTTTAGGTGACAAATCTGATGAACTATCCCAAATGGAGCTGTCGATAGAGGTGGTTTTGGAACAAACCAATAAATTTAAGAGTAATAAGTCACCAGGACCAGATGTTATTTACCCAAGAGTTCTGAAGGAACTCAAACACGAAATTACAGAATTACTAAACCTGTGGTATGTAACCTATTGCTTCAATCAGCCTCTGTACCTGATAACTGGATGATAGTTAATGTGACACTGATTTTTAAAGAAGGCTCAAGGAGGTGACCCTGGCAATTACAGGCCAGTAAGCCTAATTTCAGTACCAGGAATATTAGTTGAAACCACAATAAACAATAGAATTGTCAGACACATAGATGAACACAATACATTGGGGAAGAGTCAACACAGCCATTGTAAAGGGGAATTATGCCTCATCGATCTATTGGAATTCTTTGAGGGAGTCAACAAATGTGTGGACAAAGATGAGCCAGTGGATATAGTATACTTGGACTTTCAGAAAGCCTTTGATAAGGGCCCTCTCCAAAGACTCTTAAGCAAACTAAGCAGTCATGGGAGAAGAAGGAAAGTCCTTTCACAGATGAGTAACTGGTTAAAAAATAGGAAACAAAGGGTAGGAACGAATTATCAGTTTTCACAGTGGACAGAAATAAATAGCTGGTCCCAGCACAGATCCTTGGGGGATCCCATGCTTTTCAACATATTCATAAATGATCTGGAAAAAGGGGGAAACAATGGAGGTGATAAAGTTTGCAGACTATACAAAAATTACTCAAGATAGTTCAGTCTAAAGCTGATTCTAAAAAAAGAGTAGAAAAGGATCTCACAAAACTGGGTGACTGGGCAAAAAAATAGCAGATGAAACTCAATGTTGATAAATGCGAAGTAATGCACGTTGGAAAACAATCCCAACTACACATACAAAATGATGTGTAAATCAGCTGCTAACATTCAAGAAAGATCTTGGAGTCATGGTGGTTAGTTCTCTAAAAAACATCTGCTCAATGTGCACTAGCATTCAAAAAAAAGAGAACAATGTTAGGAACCATTAGGAAAGGGACAGATAAAACGACAAAAAAATATAATGTCACTATATAAATCCTTGGTACGCCCATATCTTGAATATTGTATGTGGCTTTAGTCATCATATCTCAAAGATGCATTAGAATTAGAAAAAGCATAGAGAAGGGCAACAAAAATTATTAGGGGTATGGAACAGTTTTCATATGAAGAGAGATTTAAAAAAAACAAACTATTCAGCTGGGAAAATAGACGACCAATGAGAATATGGTTGAGGTGTAGAAAACATTGTGGAGAAAGTGGATAAGGAAACATTATTTACCCCTTCGCATAACACACAAACCAGATATCATCCAATGAAATTAATAGGCAGCAGGTTTAAAACAAATAAAAGGAAGTACTTCTTCACACAGTGCACAGTCAACCTGCAGAACTCACGGCCAGGGAATGTAGTGAAGACCAAAAGTATAACTGGGTTCAAAAAAAGAATTAGATAAGTTCATGGAGGATAGGTCCATCAATGGCTATTTGCCAAGATGGTCAGAGATGCAACCCCATGCTCTGGGTGTCTCTAAACCTCTGACTGCCAGAATCTGGTATTGGACGACAGGGAATGGATCACTCAATGAATTGCCCTGTTCTCTTCGCTCCCGCTGAAGTATGTGCCATTGACCATTGTTAGAAAACAGGACACTAGGCTGGATGGACCATTGGTCTGACCCAATATGGCCATTCTTATGTTCTTACATCAAGCAACCACTTTGTTTTGAAAAGGCTTGTGTGACCTAAAGATGCTCCAGGCAATACTTGCACATAACAGCCACCTGACATCCCAGACAGCCTGCAGGATCCAACTGAAAGAAGGCCCCACTGAAGTAGCTACTACTGTATTGTGAGGTCAGGCAGAATTTTTCTCTTTAAAAGATTGACAAAGGATTCCTAGGCTTGATTTTGTCTGTTTGTTTTTGGTCTGTCATGCCAAGTAGTCCATGCAACCAAATGCACAATGAAAGTTTACTATATCTTTCGAGCCCCATATTTCCTTTGCAGCCTTACAGTAAGTCTACGCTGCCACAAAAAACCCACAGCACCAAGTCTCAGAGCCTGGCTCAGCTGACTCGGGCAGCTCAGCCTGCGGGGCTAAAAATTGCCGTATAGACATTTTGGGTCAGGCTGAAGCCCAGGCTCCAAGACACTCTGATGCACTGTGTTGAAAGCCCAAGCACAGGCACATCTCCAGCATTGAAAGGGGTGCCCAGATAGACTGAACAGGGCTAACGGTGCACTTCACCCCTGAACTCTAGCAGCAGAAAATAGGGTATGCCTTCTCAGATGGTTTTGTCAAGTGCTGACCTAGCTGAAGTGGGTGAGTTCAAGAAAGGAAATAATTTAAAAGTTATCACTTTCTTTTTCATGTTGAACTGTACATATTAGTACTGAATGGTCTCAGCTACTCAGAACAAAAGATTATTGGCACAATTGTACAAATATTGTAAGCTACCTTTCGGCTGAAACAAGTACATAGCAGGCAAATCCACGTCCGTAGATTCACTCTTGTCCTCAAAACTCTATGTCCATAAATATTATGGATGTCTCAACATCCCTTTCACTTTGTTATCAGTCTTTTCTTCAGGTGGAAGCAGAATTCTCACTAGTCATTGAACTGTTGTGACTAGGAAGTTCTCACCATTAGCTTAGAACAACCTGGACAAACACCTTCATCTTCATAGTGGTTAGCCCTGCATGTAGTTATTATCTTTTAAACAGTAGACATTAGATAGATAGCTACAGGATGCATTAAGTAGACCAGTGGCTCTCAACCTGTCCAGACTACTGTACCTCTTTCAGGAGTCTGATTTGTCTTGAGTACCCCCAAGTTTCACCTCACTTAAAAATTATTTGCCTACAAAATCAGACATAAGAATACAAAAAAGTGTCTCAGCACACTATTATTGAAAAATTGCATATTTTCTCATTTTACCATGTAATTATAAAATAAATCAATTGGAATAAAAGTACTGTACTTACATTTCTGTGTATAGTATATAGAGCAGTATAAACAAGCCATTGTCGGTATAACATTTGAGTTTGTATTGACTTTACTAGTGCATTTTATGTAGCCTGTTGTAAAGCAAGGAAAATATCTAGATGAGTTGATGTACCCCCTGAAAGATCTCTGCATATCCCCAGGGATACATGTACCCCTGGTTGAGAACCACTGATGAAGACAACCAAAGAGTATTAGCGGTTTAGAGTACGGCCCACTATTATCCTTATTACGCTATTTTGATTAACTTTACCTACTTCGTTAGGCTTCTTGGGGAATAATTAAATGTCACTTGTATCACTTCTTCAATCCATCATATAGCCTAATAATTCATCTATTGCTCTGGACAATTATAACTAAAGTACTCAGTGATATGTACCAATTTCTTGACATCCTTAGCCCAAAGGTTTTTCAGAAACAGAGTTCAGCATCCTGGACATTCACCTAAAGCCTTGATTGTTCAATGAGCACAAGAGCTTACTTTTACTGATGTAGTCCTATTTCAAACACTATTAAAAATTAAATGCAAAATGACCTAAGAAGTTAACCACAGGTGGAAGCTCTTTATCAGGAATTGATTTATCTTAGCTCTTTTGAAAAAAAAAAAAATCCACTGCACATCTCAGTTTCTATCACTGACTTAATATTTAATAAAAGGGGTCAATGCTCACCAACTTATTAGTAAAGTTATGCATGTCACTTCCAGTATCACATATCACTGCATAGATCCACACAACTTTAGCAGCAGTTAAGCAAACAGGACTACTTTATCATGATTCTTTTACCCCCACATAATTCAAACACTAATCTCCTATTGCTCAGAATTTTATTCCATCAGCTTACATGTAAACCCAACTTGTGTTGCAGTGCTCTGATTTTTATTAATGGTTGGATACTTGTAATTCCATGTAAGTTCCGGAAGTTTAATGGTTGGCTAGCTCCCCCATTATAACTTTGTCTTAAAAGCTTATCCAGTGGTATTCAAATCCTTTTTCTAATTATGATTGAGACAGAATGTAAGGGTAAAGAACATGGTCTGGTCTACACTAAAATGTTAGGTTGACCCATCTACATCACTTAGGGGTGTGAAAAATCCACACCCGACTGGCACTGTTAAGCTGACCTAACCTCTGTCGATCCTGCGACTGCTTCTCAGGGATTGGTAGTGTCTACACTGAAGCGCTACAGGGCTCTGCCATCGCATAGGTGCAGCGTTGCAGCTGTGCCGCTGTAGCATTTTTAGTGTAGATAAGTCCTATGTTCTCTGTTCATGCGTTTAAGGAAAGACTTGACAAGCTTTTTGCATTTTAATTCTTTAGTGTTCAATTTTTGAAAGTGAAGCTAACAACAGGCTCCTTCCCCGTCTCAACAACAACAATTTAAATAAGAACCTTAAACCAACATATGCTGTTTCCAGCAAGTCTTGCTGCGGTGTATTGGTTGACAAGTTCCAATGCAAAATGCAGGAGTTGTAGCTACCAAAGTTCTTTAGATTAACATCTGTCACAGAAATATTTCAGTCTTTGCCTCAACTCGCTTCCTTTTCCACTTACGGCTTAAGTACATTTTCTACTCTGAAGTCTCCTGAAGCCATCAACTAAATTTTGCAATAGGATCTTTCCAAAAGTAGCTTGATGTCCTTACTATAATGAGAACAGTGAAATGTTAAATTTTGTAAAACGCAGACTTTGTTTAAGTTACACTGGTCAGTTTCCCCCTCTTCCCCCCAGGGATGTTTGTTTGCCCCTCTCCATCTTAGAGCCCAGTGATCCCGTCTCACAGAAAAAACTGCAGGACGGCAAAGGCACTAACCAGAGACACTTGAATTTCATTGGCACAGAGCAGCATCATGTTCCCCCTACACTTCCAATCAAAAATTCTTCAAACTAACGACTTATTCCATATAGCTTTTCACCTGGAGAACCTATTCCCAAGCACCACTAAAAAAAAATAAAAATACCATACAACAGTCACTACTCCCCACCTATTCATTAACTTCACCACACATCTACACTTTGTCCTTTCCATTCACATCAGTGATTTATTAAATATTTTTGCAGTAGTGTACTGTAGGCCACACCTTCAGCAACAGAGTCCCTTCAGCATAGCTAAAGACAAAACAAAGCATTGCACTTG
Source organism: Caretta caretta (assembly GCF_965140235.1). NCBI lineage: Eukaryota > Metazoa > Chordata > Testudines > Cheloniidae > Caretta > Caretta caretta. Next base: position 137,649,492 of record NC_134207.1, read on the forward strand.
TCCTCCACTCCAGCCCCTAAGCACCCACAGATTTATATCCCATAATTCAACCGTTTTGCCAGATTCATTGATGGTATTTTAAGTATAAATGAAAAAAATCTATCAATGCTATATTAAGTCAACACTTCCATGCCAAATAAAGTATTTTATGTCAACGTTACAGAGAACAAAATGTGTTGTGTCCTTCAGAATATTTTGGTTCACAATGTCAACAGTTCTTGCAAGTGTTAAGTTTAACATTTGTCGTTGTTTATAACCAAGTCTTACACAAAGCTTTGCAATTGCTAGCCTATGTTAACTGGGCTCACCACTCTCTGCATATTTGACAGAGATCATCTAATATTCTCCCCAATTCTGCAACTTCTGTAACCCAGCTGAATTGCATTAGAAACAGCTGTTTAATATTGCATTTTAAGATTCTCAATCAACAGGAAATCATTTGTTAGGCAAAGAAGTACAAATACTTTTTCCTGTTGCACAAGAGATTGACTAGTCAACTTCAAAAAGAAAAGGAGGACTTGTGGCACCTTAGAGACTAACAAATTTATTTGAGCATAAACTTTTGTGAGCTACAGCTCATTTCATCAGATGCTGTAGCTCACGAAAGCTTATGCTCAAATAAATTTGTTAGTCTCTAAGGTGCCACAAGTACTCCTTTTCTTTTTGCGGATACAGACTAACACGGCTGTTACTCTGAAACTAGTCATCTTGGTAGTCACCAAGGTGATATGTCCAGTAAAGCAATTCCCTCACTAAATACAGATACAGGCACAGACAGTAAATTTTCAACTGATTCAGTGTTCAAAGAAATCCTCATATTCAGACCACCCACTCACTGACTGAGGTTCTCAAAACTTTAATTCAAGATGGATTTTTCCATTTTTTTAATTTCCCAGAGTAACATTTCATATTCGCTTGTGTGTGCCACCTCTTCTGCTGATCACTTTCCAATTTATGTTTCTTTTGTTGTGGATACATTCATTAGCATTTACGTTCGAGCCAAGATACCAAAATTCTTCACACTATAACTTCAATTCATAGATTTCAAGACCAGAAGGGACTTCAGTGATCATCTAGTCTAACCTACTGTATAACAAAAGACAGAGAATTTTCCCCAAAATAATTCTTAGGGCAGACCTTTGTGAAAATCATCCAATCTTGATTGAAAAAACTGTCAGTGAGGGAGAATCCACAAACTGAAGTATGTTGCTCCAATGGTCAATTTACACCTTATTTCCAGTCTGGAAATGTCTAGCTTCAACTACAAGCCACTGGATTATGTTACACCTTTCTCTTCTACATCTAGAGCCCATTATTATATATTTGTTTCCCATGTAGGTACTTATGGACTGTAATCAAGTCACCCCTTAATCTGCTCTTTGTTAAACTAAATAGATGGAGCTCCTTGAGTCTATCTTTCTTGTGGCTCTTCTCTGAACACCTCTAATTTATCAACAGGTTTCAGAGTAACAGCCGTGTTAGTCTGTATTCGCAAAAAGAAAAGGAGTACTTGTGGCACCTTAGAGACTAACCAATTTATGAGCATAAGCTTTCGTGAGCTACAGCTCACTTCATCGGATGCATACTGTGGAAAGTATAGAAGATCTTTTTATACACACAAAGCATGAAAAAATGGGTGTTCACCACTACAGAAGGTTTTATTTATCAACATCCTTCTTGAGTTGTGGACGCTAGAACTTGACACACTCTTCCAGTAGCGATCACTTCCGTGCCAAATACAGAGGTAAAATAACCCCTCTACCACCTGAGATTCCTGTTTATGCAGCCCAGGATCACATTAGCCCTTCTGGCCACCATAGCCCCAAATTTCTGCCCATTTAAGCAAGAATAGTATCTGAATCTTTACAAAGTTAAACTGAGGAGTGAGAATTCTATCAGACTCCATTAAATTGTACATCTTTAAGTTTACTGATGAAAATTTCTCTGCTCCTGTGTTATTTCACTCAAAGTAATATGCCTATTTTTAAGATAAGACTTAGTTTAAAAACTGGACTGCAGAAAAGCTTTGCCACCTCTGTGCTGCACAAGAGACAAAATGGAACACTTTAAATTAAGATGGGCACAATGTACTTGGGAATAGTTTTCTGGTTTGTTTGTTTTTTTTAAATGCATTGCTCCCTGTTTACAGTCCTCAAAGCAATCTTAATAAAAATCTCAATTTTAATAATTGCATTCACCCCTTTGTAACTATAGCAGCTACAGTGTTGCTGACACTTATTTGCAAAGTCTGGGGGAAATGAATATTTCATCTTCTATGAAGCGTGCAATCAAAATGTTTAACTTCATGCCTAAACCTAAGCGACACCCTTTAAGCGTTTTGCTTATTGGTTGGCCACAGCATCACCCTGGCCTGTATGTTATTATATCTTTAAGAATGCATTCCCTTCCACCTCACTACCAACTTCGAGGACATGGATATAATGATCCTGTCTCTGTCCCATAATGGGCAGCACTGACATGCTTTGAAGAGATTTTTTTCTACTTTGCCAGGAGAATGAAGCTGTGACCTGGAGCATGAGGTAAAAATGGAAGTAGGGGAATACATGCATATACATACACTCTCTCCCCCGTCCCCAGCAAGGCCATGGGTAAACAAAGTTAAAAAGCCAATACATATTAATTTCTTTGCCACAGGTAAACAGAAGGGTGTTCAAAACATTAGTTTCAGTTGCTTCTGGATTCCAGTTCACCAAGACTTTAGTAGTAGCACACCAACACACATTCTTTGTTGACGAGCTTACAAACAAGCGAGATTCTTTGAGTTTGTTACACCAAATAGAATACTTGGTCCTTTTCATTTGTCTAGTGGAGTAAGACTATTAATGCTGTCATTTTCAGTAACTGGGGAAAATCTGCCACAGGTCATCTAGTGCAGCTGACTACTTCTAGGGCTGTCAACATTCCATACTGCAAAAGCTATCACATGAAGTGTACCTCACTGTGCACACACTAACAGATTTCCACTTTGGCTGTTAAAAAGCATGTATAATTTTGCTGTCACTGTAGGAGCCTGCCTAACACGGGGAGCAAGAGGGTAATCTCATTCTCACAAGAAACAACTCACTCTGCACAAATGCTATTATCCTCATGGACTTTTCAGGTATTTGTGCACTGGTCAACTTGTTTTGAGCCTATTTCTAAAAGAGCCACAGACGCTCCAGATAAGACTCAATGTCACTATTTACATCGCCTATCCATGCAAATCCCTAGAGCAAAGATGAGGTCTCTTTCAAAGGGCACTTCTTCCCCCACAACCTTATCAACCGGAAAGAACCAATTCTTTACCGAGTGCTGGTCATTCACACATACACAGGCAACCTCCCTCATGAAGAAAAGGAGGACTTGTGGCACCTTAGAGACTAACCAATTTATTTGAGCATGAGCTTTCGTGAGCTACGATGAAGTGAGCTGTAGCTCACGAAAGCTCATGCTCAAATAAATTGGTTAGTCTCTAAGGTGCCACAAGTACTCCTTTTCTTTTTGCGAATACAGACTAGCACGGCTGCTACTCTGAAACCTCCCTCATGGCACTTGCTTAAATATCCCACAAATAAAGTCGAAATCTTACACACCTAACCCGGACTCCCCTTCATCTTTCCAGCGGTGAGTCTGCATTTTCCTTTCCAGCCCACTCCTTTTGTGGACATCCAGATGGAACAAGTAACCAAGGCCGATGTCCTCGCTATCTCCTCCTCCGGCCTGTTAGCTGGGGCATGATGAGGGGGGAGAGAATCGCCAGAAGAGGGGAGCTGCGGCTGATGTTCTGGGGGAGAGTAACCCCAGCCGGAGCCTCATCCCTGCCGCCGCCGCCCGGAATCTGGGGAGGGGTGTTGAGCCTCGGCCCCTGTTTATTCATTCGCCTTGTAGTCAGCAGGCAGCCCTTCCCCTCCGCCGGCCCCAGCGGCAGCCGCAGCAGGCATGTGGTGGGTGCCCCCCGGCGGCACCAATCCCTTCCGAGGCTCAGGCTCTGTTACTGGGGCGTTAATGCCTCCGGCAGCAAAGCTGCCATCGCCACATCACAGCTTGCGCCACAGAGAGCGCGTTATTCCGCAGCTCCCTGGAGTGCACTGACTAGGTACCGAGGGGAGACACTGAGGGAGGAAGAGGCGGACTCCATTTTTATCCTAGTAGCCTGTCAACAAGCTCCCCCCACTTTTCCCCTCCCCAGTCTCCAGAGCACAGCGAGACTTTCCAGCTCAGCGGCAAGCCAGCAACACATGAGGAGCAGCAGCCCGGCTCCTTCCACTGCTCCTCCTTCGTGCAGGCAGGGAAATCCCTCAACGTTTTCACTTCCCGCTGCAAACACGGTTTTGAAATTTTCCCTCTTCCACCCATCTCCCTAATCACCGTCTAGAAATGCAGCCCAGACACACTGGAGTTGCAACAGACTGGAGTTGCATTGCTATTTATAGTAGTGCCATCCACACCCTACATACATAGCAAACATCACCGCATTATGTGCAAATTTAATCTTTACGTTAGCAGGAGCCTCGAACATGCCTCCGTTTCCCCCCTTAAATCCACGAATTGCTTGTATGCCTTCCCCACCATTTGCAGCAACTTTCTCCCGTCCCAACAGTTCAGCAGCGACATACGATGCAGGGGGTTAACCCCTCAGCCGGCCATGGTAGAAAGTCCTTTCGTGTCTGGCGTCAAATGCTACTTTAAGGTTCTGCCTCCAAGTGCAAGTGACATGTGTTTTCTTACTAACGTCATAAATACTTACACCTGTCACCAGCCGAGCCACCATTTGCTACATCACAGAACCATGGCCCTAATGCTTATTGAACTAGGCCGGTCTCCACAATTTCCGATGAACATTTATTTCTGATTGTGTCCCAACTTTTGTAAGTGACTAGTATGCCGACTGAGGTTTGTCAGTTCACCATTAGTGACTGCGATATCACCCCTGTAATTTTCTTCCAATATCGGAGTGAACTGAAAAGCAGCATGGTCGTAGTCAAAGGTCATAACTTACTGTTGCGACAGTTGTTTATGGATAGTCCCCTCCTTATTATTCATGGGGACTGGAATAGAAGCTTTTTTTATATATACTATCATTCTTTAACAGTTAACTATGACAAAGGCTGTAATTCAGATTTCTTCCTGTGACACGCTCCACAGTAAGCTCTGCCATTTACACGGACGTATACCTTAATAATCGGGAGCACACAACTGTCTCCTTAAAAAGATACATCCGAATACTCTAGATTGCAGTCGTGTATAAAAATGGATACCGTAAAACGTATGCAATCCTCTACACACCAACGCATCTGTAGATCCCTTACACCCCTCCCCCTCGATACACGACTATAAATGCAAAAGATTCAGAGTGTTCCTTTCTTAGGGAGGGAAAGAAAAGCCTCCCCCCAGTAAGCTACCAGTTTGCATTTCTCACAAAGCCAGCTCCCAAGCAGCGAATCACTCCCACTCCCTCTTGGGGGGGAGGAAAGAGAAAAGAGACTTTTCACCACCTCCTCCAAGCTGGTGCAAATCGTGGCCTCCCAGTCCGCCTCCCCCCATCAAAATCTCTCCTGTCCCAAGGAAACAAGTACACTCACCGGATCGGAAAAACGCCACGATGTCTGCAGAGTCTTTGGCCGCCTCCTCAGCCCCTTCCCCGGCGTTGCTGCTGCTGGTCGTGGAGGTGGTGGTAGTGGAGCTGCTCATGGCTGCTGCATGCAGTGGCGGCTCCTCCAGACAAGATCCCCCCCCCACCACCACCACCACCACCCTGATCCACTCACTGCTCCCCCGCTGGTGCCTGGGAAGAGGAAGGTGTGTCTATGTTTTGTCTTCAGGTCCCGGCTTCACCTTCCAGCAGCAGCCAACGCGGAAATCCAGGCAACAGAGTAATGCACCGAGGTGGGGGTGGCTGCCAGTGGCAACAATAAATACAGGAACATGAAGGTATGCGTGCAATTGCAGCTCTACGGGAGTCCCCCCTTCACCCTCCAGCAGCCACCTAGGGGGCTGTGTGTGCACGCACAGATTCAATGCATGCGGGCAAGAGGCAGGGAGAGCAGAAGCAGAGACAATTGCAGGAGGAAGGGGGTGAGTGCATGGAGGGCGATTGCAATCAGTGCAGCAGGAAGCTGGTGGGAGGAGAAACCGGGGTGTTGCAGCCTCTTCAGGGATCAGGAGCAGCAGCTGCAATAGCAGCGGTGGTGTCCGCAGCAGCCACCATCCTCCATCTTGCTTTCAAGTGGGGTGGGCGGGGGAGAGGGGATCAGGGAAGAGAATCCCCGCCCAGGGCGCAAGAGAAAAGGGGGAGCGCGGAGGGGGAGCCTCGGCGATCTCCGCCTCGCTCCGGGCCTGCTCGGCACTGGGCGGCTCCCGCCGCTGAGGCGGCTTCTCATTGGCTGCCCGCGGGGGCGAGCGCCGGGCTGCCCGAGGCCGGGGATCCCCGCCTGCGAGGGGACGCCCGGTGCCCGGGGAGAGAAACCCCGCAGCGAGCCCGGGAGGGGCGCAGTCGCCCCCGGCTGTGTCCGTCCGACGGGGAGGGGCCCGCTTGCGCGCCCAGCCGCTGGCGCCGGAGCCGCAGCGCCCGCTGGGGGCAGGGCGGGGAGCCGGGCCCAGCCCCGCGGGGTGGCAGCTGCCGCTGGGGGCTGCGGGCGAGGCGGGCTCAGCCTCCACAGCCCAAAAATATTTTCCCCAGGCACCTATGGGGGAAGCGGGGCCAGCCTAGGGTGACGAAATGTCCCAATGGGACAGTCTCGATGTTTGGGTCTTCTTCTAAAATAGGCTCCTATTACCCCCCCCTCCCGATTTTTGACACTTGCTGTCTGGTCACCCTAGGCCAGTCCCATCTCCGGCAGGGAGAGCCCAGCAGCTTCCTCCTGCTGTGGGAAATGTATGAGCAGAACAAGGGACGAGTCCTGAGCCCACACCCTCTCCCAGGGCGAAGGGCAGCGTTCATCACTTTTCGCCCCCCACCTGCACTGCGGGGAGAAGTAGGGTTACCACCTTCGAAAGGCACCTAGCCCCCCTCCACAAAGTAACTCTGCAACACCCACCCCCCAGTCACGTGTAGCATCTACATCCATAACACAAAAAGAAAAGGAGGACTTGTGGCACCTTAGAGACTAACCAATTTATTTGAGCATGAGCTTTCGTGAGCTACAGCTCACTTCATCGGATGCATACTGTGGAAAGTGTAGAAGATCTTTTTATACACACAAAGCATGAAAAAATACCTCCTCCCACCCCACTCTCCTGCTGGTAATAGGTTATCTAAAGTGATCACTCTCCTTACAATGTGTATGATAATCAAGTTGGGCCATTTCCAGCACAAATCCAGGTTTTCTCACCCTCCACCCCCCCACACACACAAACTCACTCTCCTGCTGGTAATAGCCCATCCAAAGTGACCACTCTCTTCACAATGTGTATGATAATCAAGGTGGGCCATTTCCAGCACAAAGCCAGGTTTTCTCAGCGCTCCCCCCACCCCTTTTTTCCAAAAACCACACACACAAACTCACTTTCCTGCTGGTAATAGCTTATCCAAAGTGACCACTCTCCTTAAAATGTGCATGATAATCAAGGTGGGCCATTTCCAGCACAAATCCAGGTTTTCTCACCCCCCACCCTCATACACACACAAACTCACTCTCCTTCTGGTAATAGTTCATCCAAAGTGACCACTCTCCCTACAATGTGCATGATAATCAAGGTGGGCCATTTCCAGCACAAATCCAGGTTTTCTCACTTCCCACCCCACACACACACACAGACTCACTCTCCTGCTGGTAATAGCTCATCTAAACTGACCACTCTCCTTACAATGTGTATGATAATCAAGGTGGGCCATTTGCAGCATAAATCCAAGTTTAACCATAACGTTGGGGGGGGGTAGGAAAAAACCAGGGGAAATAGGCTACCTTGCATAATGACTTAGCCGCTCCCAGTCTCTATTTAAGCCTAAATTAATAGTATCCAATTTGCAAATGAATTCCAATTCAGCAGTTTCTTGCTGGAGTTTGAAGTTTTTTTGTTTTAAGATAGCGACCTTCATGTCTGTAATTGCGTGACCAGAGAGATTGAAGTGTTCTCCGACTGGTTTATGAATGTTATAATTCTTGACATCTGATTTGTGTCCATTTATTCTTTTACATAGAGACTGTCCAGTTTGACCAATGTACATGGCAGAGGGGCATTGCTGGCACATGATGGCATATATCACATTGGTGGATGTGCAGGTGAACGAGCCTCTGATAGTGTGGCTGATGTTATTAGGCCCTGTGATGGTGTCCCCTGAATAGATATGTGGGCACAGTTGGCAACGGGCTTTGTTGCAAGGATAGGTTCCTGGGTTAGTGGTTCTGTTGTGTGGTATGTGGTTGTTGTTGAGTATTTGCTTCAGGTTGGGGGGCTGTCTGTAGGCAAGGACTGGCCTGTCTCCAAGATTTGTGAGAGTGTTGGGTCATCCTTCAGGATAGCTATTACCAGCAGGAGAGTGAGTTTGTGTGTGTGTGTTTTGGGGTGGGGGGGTGAGAAAACCTGGATTTGTGCTGGAAATGGCCCACCTTGATTTTCATACACATTGTAAGGAGAGTGGTCACTTTGGATAAGCTATTACCAGCAGGAGAGTGAGTTTGTGTGTGTGTTTTTTGGAAAAAAAGGGGGGGGGAGAAAACCTGGATTTGTGCTGGAAATGGCCCACCTTGATTATCATAGGCATTGTAAAGAGAGTGGCCACTTTGGATGGGCTATTACCAGCAGGAGAGTGAGTTTGTGGGCGGGGGGGTGCGGAGGGTAAGAAAACCTGGATTTGTGCTGGAAATGGCCCAACTTGATTATCATACACATTGTAAGGAGAGTGATCACTTTAGATAAGCTATTACCAGCAGGAGAGTGGGGTGGGAGGAGGTATTGTTTCATGGTCTCTGTGTATATAATGTCTTCTGCAGTTTCCACTTATGCATCCGATGAAGTGAGCTGTAGCTCACGAAAGCTTATGCTCAAATAAATTGGTTAGTCTCTAAGGTGCCACAAGTACTCCTTTTCTTTTTGCGAATACAGACTAACACGGCAGTTACTCTGAAACCATCCATAACACACATAGATAAGACTGAGAACATCATTTTCTCCCCATTTTCTCAAAGCGGTTTGTGTTCTCCATCTCCGTTGAGATTTTATTGTTTCCCAAACTGCATTGATTCTATATTTTAATTGTATACGTGAATGTTTTAGAACTTTATAAATGAAGACAATCAAGTGAGTTTATTTCTTGAATTAGTATTTGTCATCTGATTGTGCCATTTCCAGCCATTTATTTTTAACAGCAACATTGTAGAATTCCAGACAGGAATAGCTAAGATTGCATCTAATGCAAAGCTCACTTTTGACCACTTCAACACCTAGGCAATTCCAGTCTAATCAGTTCGGAGGTTTCCCATCAAACTGAAAATTCGCCCCATGAATGCCTTATTGCATGGAACAGCAAACACATGCTGAACAATTTTCAAGACATTTGGAGCTTCCACCATCCTGAAAAATGCTTACCACTTATCAGCAGGTCCAGCAAGACTGTCATCTTCCATTAGAGCCAGGACACCAGTACTTAAGACACAGAACTCCCTGTAGAAATCATTCCCATCTACAACAGTAGCAGCACTCAATTTCAAAAGATCTTGCAGCTTCATTAAGTCATGAAATGCTGGCACTTCCTTGAAGTTTAGGCAGGAAAATGACTTAAGTGGAGAGTCTTTGAAAGAAAACCATTTCTCCAGATAAGCTACTGCTCAATTGTACATAGTCTTTGCTTCATTTCTGAACTTTTCCTGGGCTTCCCTTGGCAAGTGTGGCAAAGCTCTGTTCACCTGATAACCGAAAAACTCGTCCTTTGCTCTGTCAATCAGCTGGCATCTGACATCAGATCAAAAAGTTCTGTGGCATTCGTAGAATCCTTTTCAAGAATGGAAATTGACTTCTGAAAGATGGCCATGACAGAATGCAAACAAAGTAAATGTAGTACTTGGGAAGCATCAACTTGTCATTTAACTCATGCTTCTGATCGCCAATGAATCTCCAGATCAGCCTGTCACAGTCCAATTCCTCAAGATCCGAGTAGTACACCTTCATAGCTTCCCAATTCTACATAGGAGGAATTCTGGCGGAATACCATCAGGGTCTGCAGCCTTCCCTTTTTTCATAACGCCAAGTCCTTCTTTCACTTCCTCAATGTTGACACTGGAAGGTTCTCCTCTGGGGATTGATGCAAGTGTCTGGTAGAATTGTTGATACACTCCTCTACCATCTTGGCCCCAAAGGATTCCAGTGGTTAGCAACATTGTACTCTGCTACCTTCAGGACAGTATGGATCCCTGAAATCTGGTGTGAGGCAATGGTAATTTGTTGACATGTCATCTGCATATGACACTGTATAGATGAAGGGCCTGATGCTGAAATTTGCAAAAATTATACCTTGCTACCAAACACTTTGCCTGCTGTGGACCGTGCTAGCAGACACCTGTGGGTGTACCTAAGTAATAAGACCAGCTCACCCTGTACCATAAACGGGCTACTACAAGACTCTGTACTCACACCAACCCTTTTAAATATTTACATGAGTGGCATGCCTCTAACTAAATCATGCAAATTTGCATATGCAAATGATCTTGCCATGCCAATCCAAACACCAAACCTGCATGATATTGAGAAAGCATTAACTGAGGGAGTCTGAGCTATAGAACAATACTTCTGGAAATGGAGGCTCAAACCAAACCTTGGAAAAAATAATAGTAAGTGCATTTCATCTTGATAATAGGAGTGCCAAAAGCACACTGAAAGTAGCTTTGAGTGGTAAAAATATGCAACATGATTACATCCCAACGTACCTCAGAGTGAAACTCGACCACATCCTCACCTTCCTCAATCACCTTGAGAAGGTAACTACAAAGATAAAAACGAGACCCAACATAATCCAGAAATTAACAAGTACAACCTGGGGTGCATTGGCATTACTGTTGTGAACATCTGCAATAGCACTTTTATATTCGGTAGCTGAATATTGTGCACAGGTATGGATCAGATGCAGCCACATGTGACTTGTTGACACCCAACTGAATACAGTGATGCGGTGCATCACTGGAACCCTTACTTTGACTCCAGCACCATGGCTACCTGTTCTCTCTAACATTGTTCCCCTGCGATGTTAGGACAGGATATGCTGAACTGCTGTAGCACTCTGCGAAGCTCAGTGAATCCAGGAAATGGATGTCTTCCTATCCACCAAGACCTTGACAATGCCCCACCCCCCAACACCTTATGTCCCACAAGCCTTTCTGGGAACATTCGCTTAGCCTCATGCAATCAGGCTGCGATCAGAAGGAGACTTGGAAAGCAGATTGGACTAAACAAGACTTAAAAAATAAGCACCTTGTGCCAGATCCCATGCAGAAGGTGCCTGGGTTCAACCTTCCACGGTCTTCTTGGTCTACTCTGAACTAACCATGGTAGATGCGGACATCTAATGCACAAATCGAAAATCAAGGACTCCCCAGTGTGCGAGTGTGGCTCTCCACGACAGACTATGGAACATATCACCACCTACTGCCCAATGTATAAATAGGAAGTAGGCATTACTGCAATAAATTCTGCCACTCCTGATGTAGCCATTTGACTCAGTTAACTTCAAGTGAAACTGTAGTTGCTGCTCTCCACCAGCCATATGAAAGAAGAAAAAGAAGTTTAACCGAAGCCTTTCAGTTGTAGTGAAGAGGGTTAACCAGCGAATGGGCACATGCAAAAGTACTTTCTGATACTCTTCCTCCACAGATTCAAAGCAGAATTTGAGATGTTCTGCTTTTTTTGCACTACATGAAAACTCATTGAAAATCTTCAAAACCAAACCTTCCATATCAAAGCTGAGGGCTTTCATGTGGTTTTTTGCTGCATTGTTTAAAACATAACAGTTGCAGTTAGCTTGGATCTTCAGTGGTTGAACAGCTTTGAGTTCAGCAAACACAGAACAGTTCTTACCATAATTCACAGATGCGTTATTGGCTCCACAAGCACTGACATTTTTCAGGTCCAACCCAAGCTCATTTATGGCATTCATTATACCTCCTGAAATCAACTCCGATGTCTCATCTAGTTCTTCATAAAAATCCAAAAGGATGTTGTTTATGCCTCTTCCAATATTAAAAAAACACCAAGTAACCAAAGGAAAAAAATTCTGGCTTCCTTCATATGATGCGTAAGTAGCAACTGCAAAGGGAGAACCTTTCTTTTAGCTTTTTTTACTCCTGTTTCCAAAGAAAACACATTCTCAGCTAGACTTTTGATTTTTGTTCCTTTCAGCTTCATTTGATTTACCACAGCAGAAGCAGTGTGTACCTATTTAACTGCCACAGTCATTGACAAAAAACTGCAGTCATGCTTCACTTCACGAAAGACATAGGCCAATTCACTTGCAGCCACAGCGTCATCTTTAACTGTGTTTCCCCATGGGAAAAATGTTGATATGCTCGAGGGCTGGTGCATAGAAGCCAACTTTGTAGGTTCTCCAGGGCTGGCGCACCGATGGGGAAAAAATGGTGAGTGCTGCAGCCCCCCTATCAGCTCCTCCCTCCTGCAGCGCCTCCAGCCCACCAGTGGGCCCCATGGATCAGCATCTCCCACTCCCTCCCTATGCCTCCCACCCGCAGCAATCAGCTGTTTCACAGCGTGCTGGAGGCTCGGGGAGCAAGGACATGGTACACTTGGGGGAGGGGGTGGAACTGGGCGGGAAGATGTGGGGTGGGAGTGGGAAGAGACGGGATGGGGCCTTGGGGAAAGGGGTGGGGTGGGGGCAGAGCCGGGGGTCAAGCGCACCCCAGCAGTTTGGAAAGTCAGCACCTGTGTATGCATGCATTCTGTTTTGCACTCTGAACAACTGTTGGGTGTTTTTTTCCAGTTGAATATTTCCAAACAGCATCAATTCCATCAAATTTCAGTGTAAAGACACCTTGACACATTGTACAATGGGCATTTGTTTTATCAGCACATTTTGCCAGCCAGTCTTTGTAGTCTGTTTCATTTAGCCAGTTGTCACTGGATGTGCAGTTTCTGATGCAAGCTTTTTTTCCCAGGGGGTGTCGAGGGATCACTTGCACCATCACCCTGATCTTCCCTTCATAGGTGCTGACTCTGTGGGTGCTCCAGGGCTGGAGCACCAACAGGAAAAAAATGGGGGGTGCTCAGCGACCACCGGCAGCTAGCTCCCCGCTCTTCTCCCCCAGCGCCTCCCACCCATGGCGGCCCTGATGATCAGCACCTCCCCATCCCTCCCAGCGCCTTCCACCCGCCGCGATCAGCTGTTCCATGGCATGCAGAAGGTAATGGCGGGGAGGAGCGAGGGCCCGGCCTCCTTGGTGGAGGGGGCGGAACAGGGCGGGAAGAGGCAGGAGTGGGGGCAGAGCCCGGGGCAAAGCCAGGGTGTCGAGCCCCCACTTCCCCAGCACATTAGAAAGTCGGCACCTCTGCTTTCATTATTTAATATGCTTTGCACGGTTCTTCAGTCTTGTGTGACTCAAACCTTCTCTCACACACATGCACTGTGTGCTTGCTTGTTGATGGGCAGACAGCTGCTGTATTTTCAAAAGTTTTGATCTGTTATCACTTAAACTGCGGAAGTGGAAATACTGCAGCATCTTTAGCTGGACAGAGAAACCTTTAACATTAGATATCCCAGTGTACTGTGATGATAATGCAAATCTTTATACCCATGTAAAAAAACCCAGCAGATTAAATTATTTTTTTGGCAATTGGCAAATCCGTTAAAAAAAACCCGGCCAGCCTGGTCAAATACTGGCCAGGTGGTAACCTTAGGGAGAAGGGGCAAGTCAGAGACTGCCTAGGGAGTGGAAACCAGCTGGGCTGGCTGCAGAGCTGCATGGAGAGTTTCTTACACACACAAATGCCAAGGATTCCTATGGGTCACAAACCCAAGACCTTTTTGAGTTTTTCCATGAAGAAACATGGGACATACACACACCATAGCCCCGTAGCTGGGCACTCACCTGTGATGTAGAGACCTAGGTTCAAATCAGGGCTTTGAGTCCAGCAGAGCAAGAACTGGAACCTAAGGCTCCTAGGTCAGTGCCCTAACCACTGGACTATCCAGGGGGCCAGTCACTCTTCCCCCTGCTCCCAGTAATTTATCCAAACTCATATTTCCACCAAACAGTTAAGTTTTTGGAGACAATGGCATATTTCAACAGCAAAAAGATTCAAACATTGGTGTGATGTTGCACTCCATATGTTTTTTGGAAATACATATATAAGTGTAAATATAATGTAACTGGAATATGCTTTATGCAAAAGGTCTCTTGTAAGACATCATTACAAAGCCTATAATCTACTGAGTGTGTTCATCCTATTTGTATTAATGTATCATTCTTGTATCTGAAGCTAGAAATATTAACAGGTTTCAGAGTAGCAGCCGTGTTAGTCTGTATTGGCAAAAAGAACAGGAGTACTTGTGGCACCTTAGAGACTAACCAATTTATTTGAGCATAAGCTTTCGTGAGCTACAGCTCACTTCATCGGATGCATTCAGTGGAAAATACAGTGAGGAGATTTATATACACACAGAACGTGAAAAAATGGGTGTTTATCACTACAAAAGGTTTTCTTCCCTCCCCCACTCTCCTGCTGGTAATAGCTCATCTTAAGTGATCACTCTCCTTACAGTGTGCATGATAAACACCCATTTTTTCATGTTCTGTGTGCATATAAATCTCCTCACTGTATTTTCCACTGAATGCATCCGATGAAGTGAGCTGTAGCTCACGAAAGCTTATGCTCAAATAAATCGGTTAGTCTCTAAGGTGCCACAAGTACTCCTTTTCTTTTTAGAAATATTAAGTTTTACTCTATGAAGTCCTATTGTAATTATGCAAAGTGTGGGCCATTAATGGTGGCCTGGAATCTTGATGGCTCCCCTTAACTAGGACAATTGGTTGTAAATGGCTCTGTTTACTTGTAAGCCTTTATGTATATGTGGGTGCCAGCCAGTGAGTAATGAAGTCTCACAGGACATGTGAACATGTCACATGATACTGGAATCCATCTTAAACCTGGTGTCTTTCCATTTAGAAGGAAGGGTGGGAACCCACAGAGAGACAAAGAAAAGGAGTACTTGTGGCACCTTAGAGACTAACAAAATTATTAGAGCATAAGCTTTCGTGAGCTACAGCTCACTTTCCCCCACCCCCTGCCCTGGGCCCGGGAGGAGCTCACTCTTCCCTCCGCTCCAGCAGGAGCTTGCTCAGTTTCCTGCCTCCGCAGCCCCGGGGCCAGAGATGATCTCTTCCCCGAATGAGTATTGGGGGGGCCATGCCCCTGCTTGCTCCCTCTTGGGCACACCCCTGTTTGGGAGTAAACTCAGCATGCTCTATGTCTGGTCAAGCTAACTGAGACAAGCTTCAGTTGGCCTGAAGCCTGACCAAGAAGTGCACTGGACTGCCTGAAGGCCACTGAAGATTTATGAAAACATTCAAAACTAGTGGGAATTGAAAGGTATGGTTGACAAAGGGGAACAAATATATGTGAAATGTGAGAGAAGTTGCATTCCCCCATAACACAAGCAGATTAGTTTAATAATGCATGAAATGTAGGTCTTCATGGTTGTCTTTCTATCAAAGCCAACTGGAAGCTTATGGTAGCAAATACAACTAGGATTTTCCTGCTCCAAAAGCCTAGGCCCTTAGTCACTTAAACTGAAATATCTCTGTTACACTCCATATTCTTTATGGAAATATGCTTCTGATATGGATATGACATAACTGAGATGTACTTTACGCAAGATGGCTCATGTAGGATATCATTGGAAAGGTTACAGACTAACAAATTTATTTGAGCATAAACTTTCGTGAGCTACAGCTCACTTCATCGGATGAAGTGAGCTGTAGCTCACGAAAGTTTATGCTCAAATAAATTTGTTAGTCTCTAAGGTGCCACAAGTACTCCTTTTTCTTTTTGCGGATACAGACTAACATGGCTGCTACTCTGAAACCTGTCATTGGAAAGGTTATGATTTACTGAATGTGATTATCCAATTTGTATGCCTGTATCATTTCTGTAACTAAAGTTAGGAATATGGACTATATAACTGTGACACGTGGCCAGAAAGGGTTAAACATCCTGCAAAATAAATAACCCTCAAAAGACAGTGGGAAGATAATGTTTGTGTATGTATATATGTATGATGAGGGTCAACAATGTAATCAACAGTCCCTGTCGTTGCTGTATACTTGATAGTTCAGAGATCAAAAG
Source organism: Caretta caretta (assembly GCF_965140235.1). NCBI lineage: Eukaryota > Metazoa > Chordata > Testudines > Cheloniidae > Caretta > Caretta caretta. The sequence continues at coordinate 137,665,776 of NC_134207.1, forward strand.
AACATCGTAACATTTAAATGAATTGTAAACACAGGATATCTTGGTATTCATCTCTCTTTGAAATATACTGTGAATGGTGGAGGAATAAGCAAATGGCCTTAGGTTAATTCGTATAGCTAAGTACCAATGATGGACCTCCTTCAAAGTAATCCTAATTACCTATTCTTCCCCGAGGAAATCCCAACTTGTCAAAGTGTTGCTTGGCTAGAAGTTGCAATGTTAAAGGTATGCCACATATGGTAATGGCTCGACCCAACTCAATATCTATCACCTGTAAGGACCTCCCACCTCCAAATCACTGGAAGGATGTCTGATACATGTGGAAATGAAACTGAAGAAAGATTTTTTAAATGAAAGATAGTACAACAAATAACTCAGTGGTTGATCTTGGAACTGTGGGCATTGAGCCCAGACCCAATTATGGGTGACTAACAACAGTGTTACTGATGACTGGTTTCAGGATGGCCGGAGACCAGTCGAGATATTCATCTCTTTACCCACATCTATCATCGGGGTTTAAGGTCACCCGAGATAAAAGCCAACAAGGGAGTGCAGGAGTAAAGCTCAGGTATGTTCATTAGAAAACAAGATAAGTAAGCAGGGTATGCTATAAAGGACTCCCAACACAGGTAATAAGGTAAACAGGTAAAGGTGACACTATAACTGTACTGACTGTGACCAAAAAGGGTTTACTCCCTTCCCAAGACAGGTCCCAGGTAAGGGGTATGGAGGACTTAAAAGGTCTCTACCATTTCTTGCAGCTTGTGTCTGGAGCCTCCTGACTTCACAACGCAGATCGGGTCTGGAACCGATCAGGTAACTCAGCAGGGTGAGAAGTGGACCTCAGGCAACAGGTAGGTGGTAACTCTGATTGATGCTGGTGATTCTTCTTTCTCCTCCTCATGCGTTGTCATGGGTGCAAGTAAGATCCAGATGAGAGGGTGGCAGCTAGCAGCTCACCCTTGCGTGCAAGTGTGTTAAAGCCTCCCACAACCCTAAGACACAGTGTCCTGGCTTACGCACCTGCGTAGAACACACTGCTGTGATCCAGCACTCTGCCACTCAGATGGGCATCCCCTTCCCTCAAACATGCTAACCCTTATATGCCCTGCTGTTACTGGGCAAATCACATGTCACATGGTTGCCCGGTTGCCCGCCTTTCGGTAGAAAGGGCAGGAAACTATACCTAAGGAGGGGAAAGAAAGGCAGCCAAGTTGGATTCCTAGTCGTTGTCAGGAATTCAAGATGGCGTGTGGGTATTAACAACCGGAACAGAAATACAGAAATTCTCCTCCTACATTACTATACTTGCAGATGGACCTCCGGACACGGACAGGCTATGTGACTGAAAACATTGTTTCCTGGACTGCCTACTACTTAGATAACGGTTGGCAAGAGGAACACGGAATCTGGATGAACCACGGCTATGGAGCACCTTGACTGGAGATCAGGTAAGCTGTTTTGATGGTACGTTGCCTCTCAAAGTGCACATCTCACGGACTGCCGCTCAGAAGGACAGCACCACTTCAGGTGTGTTCTCCCCTTATATAGTCTCTCTCTCAGCCATACCCTGTTGTGACATTGCACTCCATAATGCATTCTAGAAATATGCTTATAAATGTAAATATGACATAAATGGAATACGTTTTATGCTACATATGCTCTGTAACATATCTTTGCAAAGGTTGTGTTCTTCTGCATGTATTCAACCTATTCGTATGCATGTATCATTTTCATATCTGAAGTTATGAGCGTTGGCTCTATGCTTGTATTGAAAGTGTTTGCTGTAGGAAGCACCTAAGGCAAACCTGGTCAACATAATGTGAAGGGGTTATTCAAGTAATTGGGAGTACTTGGCTAACAATGATAGACGCCAATCCACATCTGAGCTTTCCTGGGAACATTCAAACTAGCATGTGGACAATGGCATGGGCCTGTAAAGAACTGAGTCATGCATGGACATGTGACTTGCCCATGTGACTCCAAAACTCCATCTAGTAGCTGTAATTCTACACAGTGGGAGAGAGGAGTTTCTACCCACCAGAGAGAAACTGTATAAGCCTCTGGGAAACCCTTCCATTTTGTCTTCAGCTGGCTCAAAAGATAGCCTCTCCACCCCAAAGTATGCCTGAAAGAAACTGGAACAAAGGACAGTAAATAGGGTGTGAGTGATGGCTGGACCCAGACTAGAAGGAGGCTAGTCTGTCAAAGAAGCTTATTTGGAACATCTCTGAGGGTGAGATTTACCTGCATTTAGTTTCCTACTGTATTAGGCTTAGACTTACGTGTTTTATTTTATTTTGTCTGGTAATTTACTTGTTCTCTCCATTATTACTTGGAACCACTTAAATCCTACTTTTTGTAGTTAATAAAATTACTTTTTACTTATTAATTAACCCAGAGTAAGTATTAATACCTGAGGGGGAGGGCAAACAGCTGTGCATATCTCTCTATAAGTATTATAGAGGGTGAACAATTTATGAGTTTACCCTGTACAGGCTTTATACAGGGTAAAATGGATTTATTTGGGGTTTGGATACCATTGGGACTTGGGGATCTGAGTGCTGGAGACAGGAGTACTTCGTAAGCTGTTTTCAGTTAAGCCTGCAGTTTGTGGGGGACGTGGTTCAGACTTGGATCTGTGTTTGCAGCAGGCATGGGTGTCTGGCTCAAACAAGGCAAGGTACTGAAGTCCCAAGATGGCAGGAAAAATGGGCTCAGAGGTAGTCTAGGCATATCAGGTGGCAGTCCCAAAGGGGTTTCTGTGATCCAACCCATCACACACGTGACCTAGACCCAGGGGTCTTCCCACTCTTTTACACCAAATGACATAAAACACCTTACATTTCCCCTCCTTGACAGTAAAGTGATATACATAGAAGTTTAACCATCACATTCCATAGACATTACTTAACTTAAAAGATGATACAGGCACAGAAGCTATAGATAACAGCTGTTTTTCTTTTGATCGACACGGTAAGGCAGATCAAGTACACAATGATTACAAATTGGATGATTAGGACCACAATAATAGGATGAAACATAATATTCCATACATCATTACAATTTTTCAATCCCCCAAATAGATTCTCCCACCACTGACTAGAAGCGGTCTCATCTTTGATTCGCTTTAACACCTGCCTAATCTGATTAAAGGCAGATGCACTGTCAGCAATACCTCTTTCCCTTCCTTCTCAATTTGCTTTAAGTGGGCCTTCATTTCTGGGTGGAATATAAATTGGTTTAGGGCTGCTATATTTGCTCCAAGGTGAACTGGATCTAAAGTATACTGATATAATATATATGACTGGATATAAAGTATACTATACATCTATAGTCTCGGTGGTGATGTCATGTCAGACAAAGTCTATATAACAACCCTTGATGGAAAATATGGAGCCCAGACAAAGGTTGATGGAGGGGTCGTGTGTAATTCTATGATAACTATTTACAGTAACTCACTGCACCAACTGCTTAAACATAAACAATGGTCATTCGTGAGCACGATGGAGGAGTGACTAAAATCTGAAGAGTGCATTTTATAATGACACATTCCTTTTTGAGCATTTAAATATACATGGGATCCTTCCAAAACTTCAGTGTTACAAATGTAGCCTAGGCCCTTTTCTTCTAAGCAAGACTGGAGGTTCACAGTGTGGTATTCCTCACCCTTCCGATGGACCCATTTGCTGATAGCCATAGGAATAAGTACAGTTTGTCCCACATTTAAGCCTATGGGCACTAAAGGGTAAACGCATTCCTTCTTTGCTGCTTTTAAGGTCAGCACATAAGCAATTATTGAATGGTTGCGGTGGAGGTAAGTGAAGTTAATTAACTTCCATCACCCCTGGTGTTCTTGCTCAAAGGGAGTGAGATGGTTCCACAAAACATGCCTTATCTCTACTGGAATAAGCCCATTCAGGCAGTCCCTCACAATAGATTTAGCCACATCTAGAATCCATTGCTGAGCTTGCACACATGCTAAAGTGAGGGAGATGTTAGACTGAAGAATGTTTAAGGCCCCTATGATGTTGACGTGATCTGTCTCCTGAATTTGCATCCAGGAAGGTAAGGTATTGGCTATATGATACTCAAGCTCACTACTCCTATTTAATGAGGTAGTAAGAGAGTGTGATAAAGAGGCTATATCATAGCCCAAAGCTCCTATTTATTGGCTAGGATCTGATCATCTATCGTATTTAACATGCCTAGTCCAGTTCTGACCCCTCCTAATATTTAGATAAGGTATCCCTAGGTTTCCTTATGAGAGAGTTGGATGATGGAACCACTCCTTGCACCCAAGCACTCCATCCTGCAATTAGAGGTGCAGTGTATGCAAAACATCCTTGGTTAACATTGTGTATGGAAATTTGTACAGGCATTACTGTATTAACCTTTTGATGGAATATACTGGATTTATCATCAGTACTTTTCTAACATTCTGTTTGACCACCATCAGTCCAACAGAACTTGTATATGATCTAGGTACCACAGATATCTTTACCTTGACCTTAGTTCCATACAGACTTGTGATAACCTAGTCACCTGTCTCATTTGATAACATTGTAACACGAGCTTTCCCAATACATACAACAGGGAAACTGTTTACAAAACCCATTCATGATACTGGCATTATAATTACTAACATGGTTCTATACAATGGCTGCATTTCAGAGTTGCTAGATAATGACCTGATGGCAAATACAAATGGGCATTTATAAAGGTTTGATTAACATTACGGATGCCTATTTAAACCATTACACTTAAATCCCCAGGATTTACCTGTAGAGGGAGGTCACTTAGGACGGACAGACACTTGGACAGCTCCCAAACCTCAATAAACCTAGAACATCTCTGTAGGAAAGTGTCATAGAAGAGCCATGAACAATTGCCCCCTTGTTTCCTTATAGATTTAATTTGTGCATCCTTATCTAATATGAGCTCATGCTTCCATTCGTCATCCGCTGTGAAGGCCATTAATGAAGAGTTTGTTACCCCTTTTTTCTGCCCATACAAGATAACAATAGCCAGTATCCTCATAGGCACATACAGATATAATCCCTTTCAAGACCGAGCTCAACAGAGCTTTATTCATCAGTATACTTCTGTCCTTGGGATTATATACCGCGTCTTCATCATAATCATCAGTTTAATTATACATGGATTCTAGCAACTCATAATTATATTCATAAACCCCTACAGGTGTATCCCATCTCTCAGCCATCCTATTGTTCACTTTACAATACAAGTGTTCATTCTTATTTACAATAAGAGAGTCCATAAATCTAACAAACAACAATATTAACACATTTAACATTTTCCAATCCAGGTGGTTGCACGAATTTCCTGGAATAGACAGACCAGAGATTTAGGGGCCCACACCACCCTTCCATTCCTTTAGTTGGGACGAATGGAACCATTTAAAAACCCATCTCTTGCCAGATTTTAACTCGACCTGATACGTTGTTGGACTGGCCTTTTTGGTTATAACTACGAGGCCTACCCAGCGGGGACTCAGAGGGTGATGTTTTTCTGAGTAGAATTAAAATAAAACTTTATCTCCAACATGCTATACATGAAATTTTAGGTTGGCATTCAGTCTTTTGTCCATTTGACATATCTTCCGCTTTAACTGGGTAGTTACCTCCTTCTGAGCATCACTAATTTTAGCCAACAGCTGGGTTATGTACTGGTCTATTTGTACCCGGAGCTGATAGTTATCAGGTGGTACCCCCCCTAGCCACCACAACTCAGGAGTCCTCATTGGCCGACCTGTAAAGGTCTCATGGAATGTAAATCCGTGTGCTCCAATTGAGGACCTGATGGCCATTAGGACAAAGGGTAGCTTTTTATCTCCATTCTTTCCTGCGAGCTCTATGATCTTCCTTAATACTCTTTTAATTTTCCTATTAGCCCACTCAATGAGCCCCGAGCTCTGGGGATGTCCGGCGTTGTGGAGACGCTGTTTGCTGTTAAGTGCAAGGCAAATGTTCTTAACCAGGTCACACACTAAGTGGGGTCCCTGGTCAGAGTCGACGACCTCTGGAAGGCCATACCGGGAAAATGTTTGCTCCAGAAGCAGGTGTGCGGTGGTGGCTGCAGTATTATTTTTGGAAGGGTAGGTCTCCACTCACTTTGAAAATGGGTCCACTACCACAAGGCAGTCGCAGTTTCACTGCCCTGTGTGTGGTAGTGGGCCAATGTAGTCCACCTGGATCCAATACCAGGGACAATCAGTGGGCTGGTGGATGACAGGTTCCTTCCTAACAGGATGGTCTGGGTTGTTCTGCGCACATGCCAAACAATTCCAGATATGATACTCTACATCCCTTGTGATGTCTGGCCACCACCCAACAGTGAGGAGCCTTTTTACTGTCTTCTTGATGCCAAAATGACCTTGTTGGTGCATTAAAGTTATAAGTTCCTTATGTAGACAGCCCAGAACTACCAATATTGGAAGGTCATCTTTCACCTCTGCTCAATTTGCCGTTACCAGTCCTCTTTTATGTTCAGATATTTGGTACCCCTATGACATGTTGAGAGAGTAGATCCTGAATCTCTTTGTCCTTCTTTTGCATCTGCAAAATGTCAAGTTGTTGCTGTACAGCTGCAGGTTGCAGTGAGCACTTAACATTGTCCGATTTTACCCACAACATGTCCGGGCCCATTAATGCTGCCTCTTTGGCTAGGCCATCCACCTGGTTGTTAAGTCTGGATACCTTGGCCATGTTCTTCCGATGAGCCCGTACCTTAAAAAGGAAAGTTGAAGCTCTGCTGCCTTCAGCAAGTTTCCAGGCATGAATAAGATATTTGGAATGGGCTACTGGTTTGTTGTATGTATGCTGCGAGCCATCCACACCATCATCCTGTCAATGAGGGCCCTCAGTACCCAATCAGAATCTGAGCAAATCATTATCACAGAGTCTCTATCCACAGCATCCAAAGTGGCTACTATGGCAACAACTTCTGCTGCCTGGGCAGAATGGGGCAACACAGTGCTTTGCAAAACCCTGTCTGTTGCTACCTGGAATACAGCATAACCTGTATGGGGGGTGCCTTTTAGATGGAAACAGCTCCCATCAACGACCCATATGTCACGACCCACTGCTTTAGCTACTTCATATGAGGTCTCTAGCTGGAATGGAGACTTGATAGTATTATTCTCCTCCAATGGAACCGGGCACTCGTGGTCTTCACCTTCTGATAATAGAGCAAATGGTACAGCGGACACAGACGGCACTTGATGAACCCTCACCTCCTGAGGAGACGGGGATTGGACACCCAGCCGCCATTTGCCTTTCCAGATAAGATGTACCTGACTGGTGTGTGAGATGTACCTGACTGCTCAGAGAGGCATGATAAGGGGGTGGGGAGTGGGGGGTTGGATAAGGGGCAGAGGGTCCTGGGGAGCAGTCAGGGGACAGGGAGCAGGGGGTGGTTGAATAGGCATGGGAGTCCTGGGGGTCTATCAGGGGGCGAGGGTGTGGATAAGGGTTGGGGCAGTCAGGGGACAGGGAGCAGGGGGGTTGGATAGGGGGTGGGGTCTCAGGGGGGCGGTTAGGGGTGGGGGTTCCGGGGGGGCGGTCAGGGGACAGGGAGCAGGCCGGGTTGGATGGGTCGGGAGTTCTAGGGGTGCAGTCAGGGGGTGAGAGGGGGCCGGGGCCAGGCTGTTTAGGGAGGCACAGCCTTCCCTACCTTGCCCTCCATACAGTTTCGGAACCCCGATGTGGCCCTAAGGCAAAAAAGTTTGCCCACCCCTGCTCTAAGCGGTAGCTATTTTATTGAAGGAGCTGCTTTTGTGCAAATTCTACTCATTGTGTCCCCAGTGTCCAGCAGCATTGTTTGCTTGATGTTACCGAACTCCCCTTGCAGGCAGATGTTAGTTGCTGCCTTCCCCACCTATCATTTACAATAGTGGCCACATGCAATGGGGAAGGGAGAGCTTGGTGGCTTCAGAGGGAGCTTTGGGCTGGTGCTCTTTCCTCTCTACGAACCGCTTCCTCCCCTGCTAGATCCTCTCCCTCATACCGTGCTAGCTTTATCAGCAAGGCTCGAGTTGGCAGACCATCTAGTTGTTCTATGGGCTCGTACTTGAGGAGTTTTATCCATAAGGCTAATCTAAACCCATAGTCAGGATCTCTATTTTTGCCATTCTTTCAATAACTAGCCTTCCCATCATTCCCACCTTTTATGGCAGCCACTTTCTTTTTGTGTCCCAGGATGTTATTGCCGCTAGGGTAAGCCTCCCTATATAGATCATACGCTTCTTGAGCTCTGGTTTCCTATTCTTTGAGACGAGTTACTCTGGGATTCGCAGTTCCCATGGCCACTTTAATTGCAGGGAGCAAACTCTGAACAAACATCTCCTGGAATTCGGAGGTATCATACACAACAACTCCATTTACTATCAGAGGCTGATCTGTAAGCCAAGATAGTAATCGTTTCCTGGCAAGGAATTTCTGTGGTCTTTCTGAGATCCTCTGTTTGTCAGCGTACATCTTGCCCCTAAGATTTTCATATGGGTAGTACAGCTTCATAATGGCAAGGTAAATTTATCACAGATTCCTGAACACTAGCCACCTGCACCTCTGTAGGTAGGGCCCCAAACTCATCAGTGCTCATACTTTCTTTTACCAACTCAACTGTGTCTTCAAAACTTAAATTGGCGGTCACACTAAGCTTTGCCAGCCAATCCAATGCATTTTCTTTATAAAAGGGGCCCATGTGCTTGCTCATAGCTCGCACCTGTTCCGGCCCCAGGGCACGGATTTCATACCTCATTTCCGAGGGTTTGCCATGTCCATAATGAACCACAGTAGTGGTTATTGGAGCAATCAGAGGGTGAATTGAATTCCCCTCCTAGTTCCCCCAAGACTCATGTGGCTCCTCTGGTGCTGAGGGGGAAACAGATTCATTCCTAGTATACTTAGGAGGAGGAGGTAACATTTCTCTTTCTGTGTCACTCCCATCCATGTCAATAGATATACCAGTCTCATACTCTCTTACGGGGTCAGTTTTTACAGCATTTATGACACCCTGCATATGCTGCAACCTTTGCTTCAACATTCTTATCTTTTGATCACATACACTATAATTCACAAAAAGAAAAGGAGTACTTGTGGCACCTTAGAGACTAACCAATTTATTTGAGCATGAGCTTTCGTGAGCTACAGTTCACTTCATCGGATGCATACCGTTCACAGATGTTCCTTGTCTTGCTGTCTTTACCTCTTTCATTAACTCTCTAGTTGCAGCTTGAGAGCCTTCTAATTTTTTTGACAGCATATATATTTCTCCTTTTTCAGGAGGTTACCATTCAACTCCTGCACTTGGGATTATAACTGGTTAAGCTGCATTGTCAAGTTAGCAATCTGGGCTGTTGCAGCCGCCTGCTGGGAGCCAAGCTTTCCTACCTCAGCTTCCTTTTCAGCTGCTACACTTAGAGCTTGAGAAGTGGCTTCTTGTTTCAGTCTCAGTTGCCTATCCAGCTCTTCTGCAGTCATACCCAACCTGAAGAGCAAAGCTCTCTTCTTAGACTTTTTAGTGGGGGAAGGCTTAGACATCATATACCTTTCCCATGTTCTGCACAGTTTAACCATAGCATTCTCCCCACTGAACAGATCATAAGTCCTGGGGTTTTTATTCTTCCCAAATAAAGCAATACAGAAGTCAATGGAATTTTTATTTAATTGCCTTGTCCAGCCCGTCACTCCAACCACGTTCTCTGCCATCCTACCCTGGCAGGTTAACTTTTTCTTCTTTAGTTAGGGACTCAATCAATTGGGGAACGAACACACACACACACACAGACCCACCTCAAGGTATTTTAACAAGGTGTTTCTCCACACACCCTTGGGTGGGGGACAGGATTTACTAATCCCACACCCACAGATTCGTGCACCCCGAGTGAGGGTCCCGCAAGGGAGTCCGTCTTCCCCAGGGGCTCACACCCACAATCTCACACCACTCACACAAGGGGATTGCTATTTTGCAGATCCCACCCAAGGAAACAAATGTTTCCCCTCCTCGGATAGCATCCTACTTCTGAGCCTGCCTAGTCCACCAACCGGTGTCAGAACAATCGCTGTCGCTGCCTCAGAAGCATCCTTGCATCGGATGCAGAAACCTCCTCGCTAACCTTCTACCCAGTCAGGGACGTTTATTCCAACGACCATCTGGCTCATTGTATCCAATGGATCCCGAACGGAGTCTTACCAGATCACCGTACAAATATGAGTGTCTAACAATGATGTTACGATACTTGCGGATGGACCTCCAGACAGAGACAGGCTGCGTGACTGCAACATCGGATCCTGGACTGCCTACTACCTAGATAATGGTCAGCAAGAGGAACACGGAATCTGGATGAACCATGGTTATGGAGCACCGTGTATGGAAATCAGGTAAGCTCTTTTGATGGTACGTTGTCTCTCGAAGCGCGCATCTCATGGGCTGCCGCTCAGAAGGACAGCACTGCTTAAGGTGTGTTCTCCCCTTATATAGTCTCTCTCTCAGCTATACCACGTGACCTAGATCCAGTGGTCTTCTTGCTCTTTTACACCAAATGACATAAAACACCTTACAAAAGAAGACATGAAATTGTATAAAAGATCCTGGGGTCCTGATTCTGTCATCTCAGATCTGCTTACGCTTCATCAGGGGAAGTTTGAGTCGCAAGACTGAGGTCCCAGTTATGCTGGTATGCCCTGAATATGAGATTTGGACATTGGACCTATGAACTATTTCTAAAAGAACTCTTTGCAACTACAAAGCTCACCATCTCTGCTATAAGAAAAGGAGTACTTGTGGCACCTTAGAGACTAACCAATTTATTTGAGCATGAGCTTTCGTGAGCTACAGCTCACTTCATCAGATGTGATGTGATCTCTGCTATGAATCTGCACCTAAACGAATTGAACTCATGTCTGTATGTATATTGATCTTTTAACCGTACTCTCTCTCTTTTGTTTTTTAATAAATTTTAGTTTAGTTAATACGAATTGGTTATAGTGTGCATTTGAGTAAGATCTGAAACATTCATTAACCTGGGAGGTAATCCTTTGGGATTGGTAGAACCTTTTCTTTTATATGATGAAATAAACAGAAATAAATAAATGAAATAAACGTTTACAGAAACGTTCATTATATTTGACTTGAGTACCTGGATGGAGGCCTGAGGCTGGATCACTTTAAGGGAACTGTGTTGTTTGGACTTCTGAGTAACCAGTAAGGTAATAAAGAAGCTGTTTTATGCTGGCTTGGTAAATCTAAGTATTGGAATATCCACCAGCTTTATGGGGATTGTCTGCCCCATTCTTTGCAGTTCACCCTAATTGAGTGACCACAGCTGGCTCCCCACTAGGATCCCGGTCACAGTAACAATTACAACTGGGTGTGTATTGGGAAGACACCCACCAGACAACAGGCCATCAGGAAGGAACAACAAGACTGTGAAGATACTAATCTCTCTCCCTCCTGGGAGGCATCCTGGGATGTAACTGTGACACTACTAGGTCAGGTGGTCTTGTCACCTGATACTAAACATTTTCTTGGACTTCTTGTAACTTTCCACTAAAAGGGGAGAGGTCAAGTTTGGGAAACAAAGGATTCCCGCCTTATGTAAACCTTATTTAAGGGTGGGGAGAAAGGCAAACGGGACTCCTCCTCTCCACAGCCTGTGTGCCCAAGAAGAAAGATCGCTAAAGACACCTGAAGGGAAGGCTAGAGGGGAGTCCAGACTGAGACAGGGGTCCAGTCTGAAAAGAAATATAACTGTAACTCTAAGCTACAGAAATTTTGGAACCTGCCTAAAATAACATTTAGAGTAAGAAATTACATTTTGTAAACTGTTTCTTAAGTATATTGAGCGTAGCTTGCATATTTTGTTTTATTTGCTCAGTAATCTGCTTTGTTTTGTGTGTTCTCTCTTATATTCCTTTAAAATTCACCTTTTGTAGTTAATAACCCTATTTCTTGTTTATAATATAACCCAGTTTGTGCAATTCATAACTGGGGGCAGGAGGTAAGAGGCTGTGCAATCCTTCCTCCACATTGAGGGAGGAGGCGAATTTCATAATATACCTTTGGGTCTGCACTTCAAGGGAGGTGGACACCTGAGTGCTTGGGCAAGTCCCTTAAGCGGAGTCTTCCCAGAGCTGATCTCAGTGTCTGTGTCATTCTGCAGATGGGTGTGTGCTGGAGGAGGTTTAATAGCCTGGCTCAGCAAGACAGGTAAAAAGGGTGCCCAGGGAGGCTGAGTGGTATCTCAGCATGTCAGGTGGCATCCTCAGGTGGGCAACGCATTACAATCTCCTGTAACTGTTGCATTGTATAATTTATTATACAGTTGAGAAGTCCCAGAATCAAGTGACTGGTTTGTTTATACTACCGTGGTCATTACAATGTTTATGTAACATGTCGTTTTTGTGTATTTAATGGTAGGCAACAGATGTACTTAAGGTTGGCATTTTATAATTAAGTGCTTTTATGTGAGGTTAAACATTTATGTAGTTTTGAGAATCAGAGGATTGATATTTTAAGTTTAGTTTATGCCCAGAGTTGAACTTTACCTGGAGAACATACCATAATTACTAATCACTTTGGAGACCACTCCATTGTTTAGGCAGAATTTGCCTAAGCCCTGTAAAATAGGCTGTTAGCTTTGCAGTAGTACTAAACGAGTGAGCTGTTTTCCCAGAGCTCCTCCAACACACTTGGGCCAATTTTATTCCACTGTTGGTACAATGCCAGTTTACATCAGACAGTTTTCTCTCCCTTGAGATTAGAGAGTGGGTTTTTTTGGCACAATGAGGAATTTCATAATATGGCCTGTCCTTATTGTATACTTTCAATGATGAAACAAATCAACATACAAGCAGAAGACAAAATTAAAGACGAGCTCTCAAGTTTTTGAGTGGGCATGATTAGCAATTGAGATAAACAGAAATATCCTGTACCTTTTTATAATTTTATTTTATTTTTTTACAGAAGCTGAACTGAGTCACTTCTCCCACCATGAGCCAGTTCCTGGCACTTCTGCTGAGAAGCTTCTATTTGACTTGTAGAAATATTGTTATCAAAACCAGAACAGTTAAACTGATGGTTGTTTTGACATAAGAACAGCCATATTGGGTTGCACCAAAGGTCCATATAGCTCTGTATTCTGTCTTCCAACAGTGGCCAATACCAGGTGCCCCAGAGGGAATGAACAGAACAGGTAATTATCAATCTTAAATTTGCACTTTAGGGGCACACCAATAACTACCGCTTCCAAGGAAGACCAATTTCCACGTGATGGATATGACACTAGCAGTTTTGAATTGTAAAAGTGAGGAAAAGTTTTCCTTTTGATGACATGTTGACATGCTGTGATACCAGTCAGCTCTGTGTTTTTGGAGAACCAGAGCCCAGTATCTAGCCTGTCTGACTCATGACAGACACCCCCCACTACCAGTCTCTGCTTGAACCAAAACCAATCAGAGAAAAGGCTTGCAGAGAGCAGTGAAGGGCATTGGGAGGCACACCTAGATCCCCCCTGACAAGGGTGACAAGATTAAGACATCTCCATTAGTATACAGAATGAAGAACAGAGACAACTCCCCTAGCCTCATCTGCATGAAAGATGGGACATGGATTAGTATAAAGAATGAAGAACAGAGAACCGCACTGAACTGTGGGACCAGAAAAGCAGAGAAGCACTGCATCATGGGAATTTCTGTTCCAGATATTAATGAACCTACACCTGCACACACCCAGCTCAGCAATTATCAGACCAATTCTAGTAATGAATCCTTCATTGATATCCAAAATACTGAAGCAGCCTAGTTGCATTGTGAGCTCCCTGGAAGAAAACATCACCCATAGCCAAGAGTGATCAGCTCCTATTGTCTAGCCTAAACAAAACCCTTGAGTCATCAGTTTACCTATAAACAAATCTAGTATTCTCCCTTGAACCATTGTATTTTCTCTACAAAAATCCCTACTCACCCTCCAGTCAGTGTTCTGATGCATGGATCCAAACTCTGCAACAGTTCCACTGGGACTCCATCTCCTGACTGATCGTGCTGGGGGCTCTGTCTGTCTCCAGCACTCAGGACCCTGAGCTACCACCATCACCTGGGAACCCCGACGAGTTCAAGCCTCATGGAGTGGGTGAGATCCCTCTCTCTCTCTTCTTTTCTACTTCAGGTATTAGCCTTTAAAAATGTAACTGTTAGGTTTGTTTAGCCCTCCTTGTGTAGTTATCACTATTATTCAATAAATAACTTTTATGGTTAAGCTGGTTGCTTCTCTCTCTCTCTCTCTCTGAACTTTACTCTTTTGTGTTTTTAGCTTCCCGCAGTTACTCTGCAGCAACCCTTCTGTTACCTAAGCTAAAAGATCCCTGTAGCGCCCAATAATACTGTGGGGTTTGCTCATACCAGTACAATTGTGACATGAAAGTGGGGACAGGGATGTGTTAAACCTGTGGCACATAAGGGGGGGGTGCTGCTTGACCCAGCCCATTGAGTACAGGGGCATATAAGGGGATCAGCTTGAGAGTGCTGATTGACGCGGTCCGCTCAGACTTGCTCTGTTAGTCTGTGTGTGTGTGTTCATCTGGTTCTAGGACTGGAGAAACCCAGTCCTGGGGAACCTAGGTCCTGCAGGATAGCTCCATTGGGAGGGGACTTGCAGAAGGAAGGAGTAGAGTTCCATATGAACACACAAGTGACATACGCAGTACATTAATAGAATTACAGAAACCCCCACCCCTCAACCCCCAGACGAGTAACCCTAATCAATGAGCATACCCCAAAGTAACGGGCATATCTGGTAACAGTTGTGATCCACTTACGTCCAGAAGATATACCTTTACATTGGCATATGTACCTTTGTATATTGTTGATCCTAACACTATCTTTCGATTATTTCCAACCTTTGTGTTTGACTCTTCACTCCGGCAACATGTTCCACAGGTGGACTTTTTTTATGTTTCCGGTTTTACATATTCAGAACTTACCAGCTACTCATTAGATCTTTTGTTCTCATAATATGGGACACTAAGAGGGCCTTAATGCTATGCACAATTCCCTTCATAAATGGACAGTTAAGTCAAACTTAGTTTAAGCTTTGTTTTTATCAAGTCCTGCGCTTACAAAATCCAAGACAAACAGCAGTATTTTAATCCTTTAGGTCCAATAATAGTTACAGCTTTTCTTGTGAAGTGTCGGTAAGTGCACAATATACTACCACATGAAGAAAACTAGTTTGGCTGTTGTCATTGTCCAGATGAATGAATTGCAGAAAGCATCCAATCAGCATAAGTGATGAGAAGTTAGTTTCAGATTTAAATATCCAGTCCAGGAGCAGATTTACCATGAAACAAACTGTGGGGTACCATGGGGCCCCCCAATGACAGGGGGCCCCCAAATGGAGGATAAATATCTGACAACCTGCCCCCAAGTCCTGGCTGGCGGTGCAGCAGAGCTCAGGCAGGCAGGCTGCCTGCATGCCATGGCCGGTGGCTCCACACCGCTCTGGAAGTGGCTGGCTGCTGGCACGTCTCTGCATGCCCCTGGTGGGGTGGGGGAGGTGGTTCCACATGCTGCCCCTGCCCCAGGCAGCGCAAGGAGAGCCGCTGCCTCCCTCTCCCCAAGAGGTGTGCAGAGACGTGCCAGCAGCAGGGCTAAGGCGCTCCCGGAGCCTATGAGCCGCTGCCGGAGGGGTGTGTGTGCCTGTCGCCTTGGGAGCCGCACTGCCCGAGGTAAGCGCCTCTCCACTGCCCCCATTCCACACCCCAAACCCCTGCCCCAGCTCATAGCCCGCACCCAAATTTCCTCCCAGAGCTGGAACCCCTCACCCACTCCCCGAGAGAGTCCAAGCGGTCCAGAGATGACAGATCTTTCCTTGAAATCATGCTTCTAGGTTCTACTCCCAGAAAACAATCAGACATTGTTACTACCCACGTGGACTTTTCATTTGATGACAGAGACTGAGGAATGCATTTTGAGTCTTTGACCTCCGATCATCACACTCAATGACCACTTGCTTTGAAATTAGCACTTTTCTGTGAAGTTCTCCATTTGCATTCCACAAGGCTTCTTCCTCATTTGATGGGTTATTTAGTTACAGGGGTATATACAATGTAAAATGTTTGCTACTACATTATAACAGGAGGGGGAGCGATAGCTCAGTAGTTTGAGCATTAGCCTGCTAAACCCAGGGGTGTGAGTTCAATCCCTGAGGGGCCATTTAGGGATCAGGGCAAAAATTGGGGATTGGTCTTGCTTGGAGCAGGGTGTTGGACTAGATGACCTCCTAAGGTCCCTTCCAACCGTGAGATTCTATGACAAAGATAAGTGAAAACAATGCAAGTAACTTTTCATGAAGTTTAAACACCACATAGACTCTTATACACAGGCGCTGACTTTTGTTTTTGCTGGTGGGTGCTTTCCACCTGCCAGTTGCACTGTGCACCATGTACATGCTCTTGCCACCTACTGGTGGTTTGTGAGGTCTGAGCACCTCCTATTTTTTCGGTGGGTGCTTGAGTCCTGGGTCGAGCACCCCCGGCATTTTGGAAAGTCGGCGCATCTGTCCCAACCAGTGTCCTGGACTTAGAACTGTGCAGGCGAACACTCTTGTTCTGGGGCACTGGGCTCCATTCCACCTCCCCCGATCAAGTGAGTCCCAGGAGGAGTTCAGCCTTGGAAGAGCCTCTTTGCTCCTGCTGACTTGAGAATCAGCTGCAGCAGTGTCCTCCAGACACTGAAGATCGTATTCAACTTCTAGCAACAGTGTTTACTCTAGGCATCTCTCGTGCACTGACTGGCTTTTGATTCCAATTGCCTCTCCCTCCAGGTCTTTTCACCCCACCCCACACCTTTTCAGTGCTCTCCATTTCCCCTCCTTTCTCCATCACCCCTCCCCAGACACACACCGTAGCCTTTCTTCTTTTTTTCCAAGTGTAATCACTTCCTAAATTGTTAAAGATAAATGAAGCAGCATGTTTGCAGACCACATTGTTCACTCAGTTTGTATATTATATGCCCTTTCTCTATGCACTTTTCTATGTTGAAATTAAGTTCTGCAGGATGGGGGCAGGCTTACTCTGCTGTGAGAAGCATAATGGGACCCTCTTCTTGATTAGAAACTTTAGGTGTCACTGCAGTTGAAGTAGTAAAAAGGAACCAATCCTGACCACCACTACAAAATGCTTAGCACCCTTTAACTCCTGGTGAAGTCAGTTGGTGTTGAAGGCATTAAATGGTGTGCAGGGCTAGTGGCTCAGAACACTTAATACTCACTATCCTGGGCCCAACACATCTACTACGACAGTGCATATAACACAAGCGGGGTCAATGTAATTTTCCTCACCCCAGCCCAAGTGTCTCAATCCTCCTCTTTATGGGGAATCCTCTAGGTATGAGAGGGTAGTTAAGGCTTCCTGCCCATTCAGTCTTTTGCCTCTTTGTCAGTATTGCACACAAAGGTGAAAAGTAATGACATCCGAGGATTGTGTTGGATTTTGGCATGTACTATTGATAAGGAGAACCACCAAATCATTTAGTCCTTGAACATCAGTTTTCATGTACTTCTAATCTGAATCACTGACTCTCAAACACCCCCACTTTAGCTGTCAGCATATTTTATTTGCTGCACTGCAATCTGTAAGTATAAAAAGTTTAAAGGGAAAAACTAAAATCTTATCTTTACTTTGTTTCATTTGGAGGTATGGACTTAAAATGCTATTGAAAAAATGAATCTTTATAAACTTTTATGAACCGTTAGTTCAATGTATATTTTTCTGTACCAAAGCCTTTCTGCTATTTGTGTTAAGTTCTTCACTGCTTAGCTCACAGGTAATCTATCATGTAGAGTAGTGAGCA
Organism: Caretta caretta; assembly: GCF_965140235.1. Lineage (NCBI taxonomy): Eukaryota > Metazoa > Chordata > Testudines > Cheloniidae > Caretta > Caretta caretta. The sequence continues at coordinate 137,683,646 of NC_134207.1, forward strand.
GACTATTATCAGAAATTTTCCATGTTGGTCTGCTTGTTCGGCACAAGAACTTAAATCCAAAGCAGCGCAACTTAAGTGATTGAAGTGTTGTCTTTGTTATGTCAAGTTATACTTTGGGACCTGGAATATTTGATATTTTTATTACTTTTTTGGTAAAAAGTATCAGAAACAAACCACATGTTGCTAACCTTTCACAACATCTAAGCCAACCCTTCTTGAAACTTCCTTTACAGTGAGAAACATGTCAAGGTATCACTGATTTTTACTAACTTTGACTTCAGGGTGTGTTCTCTCCCCGCCATCTGAATAGCAAAAACTTACTGTCTGTTTATTATGTTATCAGAACCAGACCAAGAGAACAAGCGGGTTGCGATAAAGCTGCCCTTGGCTCCATAATTTAATTTGGGTCATTTGCTAGAAGGTAGTTCCTTTTTAAGTAAACAGAAAATTATGTTTACAAATCAACCACACTCAGAGTAGAAGGTTGTATAATGGAGTCAAGTAATTCTTGCTCTTGTTTGATACATTGCTAGAAGTGTGGTGATTTGGATTAAGTGTTTGGGAGAGTTGTCTGATGCCAACTTTCTTTAAAAAAAAAAGAAAGGGGGAAAAATAAAAAGGTTTAACTGGGTTTAACCAGAAGGTTAAGAGGTTCAGAACTGCATTTTGAAAGAGTGGATTCAGACTAAGTTTATTTCTAGCGATAATAGCTCCTCAGGATGCATTCAAGTTTGTTCCAGCTTTTATTTTGCCTAGAACTCATTAGCCTCCCATTGCTGTCCTGGGATAACTAGAATTTTCAAAGTCATGGCACACATGAGACGTTACCACCATATTTGTCATCTTTTTTTATGTCTTGAGAGCAGAGCATATATAACACACTCCCTTTCTTCCTCATCTCCTAACACTATTTCTTAATCCAATTTCTATTGAGAATCTAGATTTCAGGAGGGGACAGCCATTTCTGAAGACAAGAGTTCTGACTATACAATACCCACTGTCCATCCTGGAGAAAATACGTTTCCTATTGGCACCATGTGAGAGACAGTTTTCTGAAGGGAGATTTCAGTTTTGCTTTTAAGAGATCTGGCCTATCATTAATTTACAAATTTGGTCCTGTAGTTAGAGATTTTTGAGCATTTTATCAAGAAAACACAGTTTATGAGCAACACCTTAAGTGCATTTGTTCTTGAAAAGAGGATAAAGCACTTTAAAATCTCTACATTTTGTTTTTTAATGTTAAAAACTAGATTCTGTCTAATTACAGCAAGAATAAGCTTTTTATCTCTAGCATGTGTTAGAATCTTGATTTTTGAACCCTAGCTGCATCCATGTCTTGACAAAAAGCAACCCAGGGAAATTTCCAGAGAATTCTCTCAACTGAGTTTTATAATTTTTTCTCTTAATACTCATGAGTCTAAGTTAGTGTTGTGTTAACCAGAGCAACTGTGACTGAATTATAATTATTGGCATTAATTCAATGAGAGAAACTGATGAAAGAGGTTTAGAAAAATGGGGGGGGAGAACAGGAACCTTTTTAAAGTAACCTTTTTTCTGGCAAAACTGCCGTTTTTACAGGTGACAGTCTTCCACCGCTTGCAGTTCAGGATACAGCAGCTCATGGTATAAAGCAGGCTTCTCATTTATGTGTAACTCATGTCACAGTTAGGGTTGCCAATCCTCCAGGATTGTCCGGGAGTCTCCAGGAATTAAAGCGTAACTTTTAATTAAAGCTTATGTCATGTGACAAAATCTCCAGGCATTTGGCCAACCAAAGTTGGCAGTGCCAGTCAAAATGTGGTTTTTCAGCCATGGCATGCAATCTAAATTTAGGACACAGATGGGAGCTTTGATTAGATATGGGGATGTTTATCTACTGTAAAATGCTTTTTTAGAGGACGCAGACAAGCATCAGTTTACCATAAAGGCAGCTGTTAAATGCTCAGATGCATAAGCTTGTCCAGTTTGAAACGGTATACTTACTGCTGGAGGTCAGAACTGAGCACTATATAGTTGATCTCTTGGCTTGAACCATAAAGCTATACTGTATGGTAGCTCACGTGATTTGTCTATTAAGTAGTCAGGAAGGTGCTACTCTCACTGTGCTTTCTTTCCTGTTTATACAGCCAAAGGCAACTACTTCACAACTTTAGGTCCCAAATTCTACTTTTTGAAATGAATACTTGTGCAATTTACTACAGTGGCAGCAGGGTCAGACTTATAGCCTGGACTGAGGCTTCTCTTTTATTATGCAATAATAATTTTCTTTGATAACCCAGGCATAAGTTTCCTCATCAGTTAAAGTTGTATTACATCAACTAGCCCCACAGGCAGCATTATTAATGTCAGGCAGCTAATTTGTGAATAGTTTAAATATGTGTTTCATCTCCACTGGTTATTGTGATGGGGTATATGAGCCACACACTGGTGAACTAAGGGTTAAAGAACATAACATAAAGCTCTGGACCCAGAAGGCCCCACCCAGCCACACCTGCTAGGCATGCTCACTTTGGAGGTGGGGCTCACAAAGGAGCAGCTCAGATAAGTCTGGGTGGACACAGCAGAGGAGCAGTTGTGCAGTGCAAGCTCCTGCAGAGAAACCACTGGGGCTCTACGCAGCTGAGACCAGGCCTCACTGCCAAGCTGCCACAGGCCCTTCCCTCTATGGGGGCAGGGAACGATGGGCCGTGGATGATAAAGGAAAACCCTCCAGAGTGTGATCAGACAGAACTTCAGGGGGATCCCGGAAACTGATCAGTGGTGCAGATGGAGGAACTGAAGCTGGGGTAGGCAGTAGCCCAGAGTACAGGTGTAAGGGCACCTGCCCCTAGGCCATATATTTGGACTGTTATTCACATGGCTCTGGGCACCAGGGTTCTAAGCTGATGGCGTAGAGGGGGCCTGGGTTCTCCTATCCCCAGCCACTGTCTCTTGCTGCTGGGCAGCACTGCCAAATTTGGACCTTAGCCCCCAAACATGTGGTGGAGAATGTGGGCGACAGACACTGTCTGTCTAGTTCCTAGAGAACGAATGTCCATGTCATACCACCACCACATTTAGTACCAATTTTTGGCAGTCTCAGGCAAGTCAAAGATTGAATGGGCAGATAAATATCTGTAGTTTACCTCAGAGATTGTCTTTTGTTATCCATAGATGAGAAGGATTTGGAGGGAATTACTTCATCTTACACCACCAGTCCTCTCTTCTACAGACAAGCAGTTCAATGAAGCTGATATGATTATGGATTGTTTCCCAATCAGTCTGGCACCTTTAACAACTCACTTATAAATTAATTCATTATTTTTATTGCTCACCTAAGAACCTCATCTTGGGAGTCGAGAGCAATGTTTTAAATAGTTTTTCTGTAATCAAAGTTTGAGGTGCCAGAGAGTCACTGAAGCTCCCCAAAATCCTTAGGCAGGCCCACTCAAATATACCAAAAAACATTTCTACCCCTGTTACCAACTAGACATAACAGAGAAGGTGCTAGAATCACCCCCAAAGGACATCAGTGAGAAAGGTTATGAATGGCAATTGGGAATGGTAGCATGACTAGCAAGGAGTTGACCCAGAGTGAGATTTAAGAGCATCACCACAAGTCACTCCTTGGTTATAAGTGTCATAGTTTCAGAAGTCCAAGCAAATCCAAACAAACATTTGTCGTTTTCAAACTGACTTTATTAATTTGTACCCTTATTCTTTAATTCTGTTTTTGATGCTGTGAAGCTTAAATTTTAGAACTGTTAATTGCATACAAATTAACCAAATTAATACAATTAACCAAGAGCAACATTTCCTTGGCTTTCTTCACTCAAGAATGACACTAGCAAGTAGAAGGTGCCCACAAGCCTGTAATAGTAAATACACACACAGTTTTGGGCCTTGCTTTCCTCTGCTCTGATTTACACTTCTGCAAATAGAGCGCAAAACATGATCTTTCTGATCTGATAGCTTATTTACATTTTGTAGTGGTGGGAATAGCTTTCCAAGCTTAAAAGCAGAAGAGAATAATACTTCATGCTTTTTTTCTTTACATCAAGCAAGACAATCAAGGTTTCAAGTTAAGAAATTCATAAACTTCACACTGAAGGTCACAGACCTGGTATTCTTCCACAACTTGTCACTCTTAATGAAAAGAATAAGTTTCCTGTGCCTTCTTGCCTCCTCACCTCTTATACAGTGAAGATTTTATAGTCTGCATTGTTTCGGATAGAAATATGGCCTTAGAAGCTTTAACTACTGACATTTATTGACCGTTTTCAGTAAATCTAGTTAGGATGTCAACTGGCAACATGTACTGCACCAAGTTTATCACCCAGTTTTTAGAGTCAAACACCCATCTCTCCCTTTCTTCTTCTTAAAAAAAAGTCTGTTTAGTTTGATTATTCAATATCCATAAAAAAAAATAATTAATTGAAAAAGTGTTTTAACCAATAGCCTTACAGCAAGGAACAAGGCTCCCCTCCGTGAGGAAAGTTAGCCCTCATCAAGGTCCTTCCTCCCCAAATACCTGAGCAAGTAACTATTTTCAGTTCCACAGAAAAAGCTTAGAAAGTTGTCTTCACAGAGATCCATCTTTCCTGTTGGAGATCTCTTAACATACTTCCCTGTCAACGCTATAAAGCTGCTCTTTAGAACATGCTCTTTGCTTAGAAAGCAAACGACATAGTTTTATCTAGTTTTTGGATATGATATCAATTAGATTTTTGCTTTAACAGGCATATATTTACTGTATTCCTTGGAGACAGGCATATGGAAGGAATAAGCCTGTTTTACAGAGAGGAAACATTGGCACTGATTTTCAGGCATGCCATATTGCAGGAAGCGGAAAACTTACTCCAATACCACAGGTTTCAGAGTAACAGCCGTGTTAGTCTGTATTCGCAAAAAGAAAAGGAGTACTTGTGGCACCTTAGAGACTAACCAATTTATTTGAGCATGAGCTTTCGTGAGCTACAGCTCACTTCATTGGATGCATACCGTGGAAACTGCGGGCGGGGGGGGGAGTGAGAAAGCCTGGATTTGTGCTGGACATGGCCCACCTTGATTACCATACACATTGTAGGGAGAGTGGTCACTTTGGATGAGCTATTACCAGCAGGAGAGTGAGTTTGTGTGTGTATGGGGGTGGGGGGGTGAGAAAACCTGAATTTGTGCTGGAAATGGCCCACCTTGATTATCATGCACATTGTGTAGAGAGTTGTCACTTTGGATGGGCTATTACCAGCAGGAGAGTGAATTTGTGTGTGGGGGGGTGGAGGGTGAGAAAACCTGGATTTGTGCTGGAAATGGCCCAACTTGATGATCACTTTAGATAAGCTATTACCAGCAGGACAGTGGGGTGGGAGGAGGTATTGTTTCATATTCTCTGTGTGTATATAAAGTCTGCTGCAGTTTCCACGGTATGCATCCGATGAAGTGAGCTGTAGCTCACGAAAGCTCATGCTCAAATAAATTGGTTAGTCTCTAAGGTGCCACAAGTACTCCTTTTCTTTTTCCAATACCACAAACCTTCTTAAGCCAGGTAGTGAAAGGAAAGACAAGCCATTTCATTCTCAGCTTCTTTTATGTAGTCGTACATACAAAATCACACAGGGCAGCTTCCTTCCACTTATTCTGGGAAGTAACACCAGCGATAACCCAAATAGAAAAAGCAACAAATTACTTTTTATCATGGGTCTAGCAATTTGTCACCACTACAATCATAGTCCTCAGCTACCTCATTTTTCTTGTCCCCAATTGGTCACTTGATTCACAATTACCCCTTCTTTCCTCCCCCTTCCCCCCCGTAAAATCAATATTCTTTCATTGCAGAAAGATCTTTTCCTTTACCCTATGGGGAGTGGGCAGCCCTACTTCCTTTGTAATCTACATCTCTCCCATCAGCCTAACCAGCCATAGCTGCCAGCTTTTCTCTCCATATTTGACAGTGGCCAAAGACTAGTTTTCTTCTACCTGGCTTGCATCCCTAGCAATATGTTTAGGGGCCTCATCATTTCCTCTTTGCTTCCTGAAAGATCACTGCTTCTAAGTGATATGTTGTCAAGTAACTCTGTTTCTGTAGTAGTGTCAGATATCCAAGATGTACTTCAGTTATTTGAGGTAGTCTTTGAACTACTGAGTGACAATTTTTATAAATCTTTCTTATGGAATTGGGGGCAAAGGAGCTATTTTGTTAGGAGTAAACCACTAAGTAAGCCAAAAGAAACTAGCCAAGACCGCACTGTGACAGTTCAGGTTGGAAGCCAGGAGATATAGAACTGCTTCTGAGTACTGTGAGGAGCTGCACTATAGCAAATAGGTTGTACCAGTTGAATAATTTAGTGGGGGAGAGAGAAGTGGAGCATAAAATACTGCTCTCCTGAAACTGACAAAGTTTTGATGTTCATATATATCTGAACCTGTTTTGGTTTTTTTTCCCCCATGTGGAATATTGACAGTTTTGTAGTTTGTAATCCTCCATTTTAAGACGTAAAATGGAGAACAGTAAATCACTATGGAAGTTCCTTCACAGTCAAGTCTTCAAATGGGAATTGCCATAGTGGGTCAGAACAGTGATCTATGTATTTCAGAATCCTGTCTCAACAGTGGCAAATACCTGATACTGCAGACGAAGAATTAAATCCCCATAATGATTAATAATATTTTGCCTATGGGGAAAATTTCTTCCTAATCGTATGCAGTTAATAGTGGGCTTATATCCTGAAACATGATTGTGGTCCTTTAAACATTTTTATCCTGCCTAGTGTACCTGCATACAATAGTCATATATGCCTAGTCCTGTTTTGAATCCTACTAAGCTCTTGACTTCTGTCCTGTGGCAGGGAATTCTACAGGGTAATTATGCAGAAAATAAAAAACTACTATTTCTTTTACCAAATTGTAGAAAAGTGGCTTCCTGCTGCACATCCCATGTGGCTGGTTGTGGCATAGCAGCTCTTTCACATCTAGAATCCCCTGTGGATAGTCATTCCAGTCCCACGGTAGTCTGCCCTTTCCCAGGGATCGGCCTTCTGGACAGAACACACCTTAGTTCTACCACTTCTGGTGGAGAAAAAGTCCATCTAATAGTCCTAATATCCTTTCAAAAAGGTCTTTGGTCTCAGTTCTGGGCAGCATGGTCTTCATCACAGCCCTTCTCTCAAGGGTTCCAATTGTTCTCATCACTTTGCCAGGAGCTTCATACTACCTTCCCACTGATTGGTAAGAGAACCTAGACCCACCATCTACAGTGGGTCCCAATCCAGAGACACTATAACAAGTAGCTATAGTGTGCTCTGCCAGACTTGTTGCAGCTGCCCCCTGACTTCTTCCCACTAACCACATCTCTCACGTCAGGGCTCCTGCAAGCAAGTCCTCTGCAATGTTCTCCACAGTGTCCACCACATACGAGTTATACCTCTGCTCGACTCCTCCAGAATCTCCCCTTGCTTTTGCATTCAGCCTCTCTGCTTCTTACTGGCTCTACCTCACGGCCTCACGGGAGCCTAACCTGCTCTCTGTAGGAGCCTTCTGTAGCCCTTGCCACAGCTTTCCTTCAGACTTCAGTCCAAAACACTCCTTTTGCCCAAATTCACTATGCTTGTAGCCCAGGAGAGGAAACTCCCCACTACTTCTCATCAGGGCCTCCTGCCTGGTTTCCTTCCCCTTCTCCTATCATTTTATGGCACAGTAGCCTCAGCATGTGAGGCTATGACCCTGTCCTGTATCCTTGAAAAGGTGCTTTAATCCTTTTTTAATGCTACCCCATTTTCCCAGCACTCTCACCAATACTTTTAATCTATATTCTCTCACCTTGAGGCATCTTAGTTCTTCCTAAAGAATTACTCTTTCTGTATAATTCTCCCTACGTTGCCAGTGTTCAGTCGTTTCTTTAACTTTGCTTGTTTTCCTAGACTCATAGACTTTAAGGTCAGAAGGGACCATTATGATCATCTAGTCTGACCTCCTGCACAACACAGGCCACATAATCTCACCCACCCACTCCTGTAACAATCCCTTGACCTATGTCTGAGCTATTGAAGTCCTTAACTCGTGGTTTAAAGACTTCAAGGTGCAGAGAATCCTCCAGCAAGTGACCCATGCTGCAGCGGAAGGCAAAACCCCCCCAGGACCTCTTCCAATCTGCCCTGGAGGAAAATTCCTTCCCGACCCCAAATATGGCAATCAGCTAAACCCTGAGCATGTGGCCAAGACTCACCAGCCAGACACCCAAGAAAGAATTCTCTGTAGTAACTCAGATCCCATCCGATCTAGCGTCCCATCACAGGCGATTGGGCATATTTACCACTGTCATAAATATAAAGGGAAGGGTAAACCCCTTTGAAATCCCTCCTGGCCAGGGGAAAGCTCCTCTCACCTGTAAAGGGTTAAGAAGCTAAAGGTAACCTCGCTGGCACCTGACCAAAATGACCAATGAGGAGACAAGATACTTTCAAAAGCTGGGAGGAGGGAGACAAACAAAGGGTTTGTGTCTGTCTGTGTGCTGCTCTTGCCAGAGACAGAACAGGAATGGAGTCTTAGAACATTTAGTAAGTAATCTAGCTAGGTATGTGTTAGATTATGGTTTCTTTAAATGGCTGAGAAAAGCATTGTGCTGAATAGAATAACTATTTCTGTCTGTGTATCTTTTTTGTAACTTAAGGTTTTGCCTAGAGGGGTTCTCTATGTTTTTGAATCTAATTACCCTGTAAGATATCTACCATCCTGATTTTACAGGGGGGATTTCTTTATTTCTATTTACTTCTATTTTTTATTAAAAGTCTTCTTGTAAAAACTGAATGCTTTTTCATTGTTCTCAGATCCAAGGGTTTGGGTCTGTGGTCACCTATGCAAATTGGTGAGGCTTTTTATCCAACATTTCCCAGCAAAGGGGGGGTGCAAGTGTTGGGAGGATTGTTCATTGTTCTTAAGATCCAAGGGTCTGGGTCTGTAGTCACCTAGGCAAACTGGTGAGGCTTTTTACCAAACCTTGTCCAGGAAGTGGGGTGCAAGGTTTTGGGAAGTATTTTGGGGGGAAAGACGCGTCCAAACAGCTCTTCCCCAGTAACCAGTATTAGTTTGGTGGTGGTAGCGGCCATTCCAAGGATAACGGGTGTAATATTTTGTACCTTGGGGAAGTTTTGACCTAAGCTGGTAAAGATAAGCTTAGGGGGTTTTTTCATGCAGGTCCCCACATCTGTACCCTAGAGTTCAGAGTGGGGGAGGAACCTTGACATGGTGGCACAGTGGTGGGATTAACCTGAAATCATTTGAGATCCAGTTGAGATTTTTTGAACTAGAAATACAGATTTTAAAAAGGAAATTTTTTTTCTTTGGAAAGAAAGTCCAGAAAGCAGCTTTGAAACTGAAAGCAGATTGGTTTCTCTCTGCTTTGTGGCCAAGCAGAGACAAAAGGGGATTATCTTGTGAATTGCAGGTTTTTTTGCCTGGAGGCAGGGTACTTAACTCCTGCAGGGAAATTCACAGTCTTCCAACCCATTGTTTTTTTTTTCTTTTCTTCCTAAAAGTAAATAGGGGGTGTGTGTTCTACCCATTTGCTTTTTCTTTGGGCTGGGTAAGCAGGTTTCCAAGCAGTTGGAGGTTTTTTGCTTTAATTTGGGCCCAGAGCAGAGACAAGGGAATTGTCTTTTTCTGTAGGCTGACAATCACTATCAGAGAATAGGTATTCTATTGCAGCACAGCAAAATTTTACAGCCAAGTTTTGTTTGTTTATTTCTAAACCTCAGGTGTAAAGTTAGTTAAAAACAGAGAGGTTAGAATGACCAAATCCTCAGCTCAACTACAGCTGGAATTAGCCAAATTTCAGGCTGAGGAAAGACAAAGGGAACATGAAAGACAGATAGAACTCATGCGGCTGGAGAAGGAGGTACAGGAGGCTGCCCACAAGAGGGAAATGGAGGCAAGGAAGCATGTGGAGGAGGAGAAGGAAAAAGAGAGGAAGCATGTGGAGGAGGAGAAGGAAAAAGAGAGGAAGCATGTGGAGGAGGAGAAGGAAAAAGAGAGGAAGCATGTGGAGGAGGTGGAGAGGATAAAGGCCCAGCAGAATATACCAACAAACCCTAGCAATCCTTCTCCAGGTACCACTTCCCATCCCAGAAAGTTCCCCACCTACAAGGCAGGTGATGATACTGAGGCCTTCTTAGAGAACTTCGAAAGGGCCTGCCTTGGGTACAACATCTCTACTGACCAATACATGGTAGAGCTGAGGCCGCAGCTCAGTGGACCCTTAGCTGAGGTGGCAGCTGAAATGCCTAAAGAACACATGAACAAGTATGAACTGTTTAAATCCAAGGCGAGAGTCAGAATGGGGATAACACCCGAGCAGTCTCGTCGGAGGTTCAGAGCCCTAAGGTGGAAACCAGACATGTCATTTACCCGACATGCCTACCACATTGTGAAACATTGGGATGCCTGGATATCAGGAGCAAGTGTTGAATCTCCAGTAAATTTGCCCTTCCTAATGCAAATGGAACAATTCTTAGAGGGTGTTCCTGAGGAAATAGAAAGATACATCCTAGACGGGAAGCCCAAAACTGTAATCGAGGCAGGAGAGATTGGAGCCAGATGGGTGGAGGTGGCAGAGAAGAAGAAAACTGGTCGCAGTTGGAGTGGAGACCAGAAGGGACCACCCCAGACCACACCCTATTACCGGGGGCCGCCCAAAGCCCCACCTACCTCCCAAAGAACCCTCCAGACCCCTTATCGTCCCACCACCCCGTTCTCCAGCAACCCTCCTCGCCCCAGTGACCCGTCAGCTGGACGATGTTTTAAGTGTAACAAGCTGGGGCATGTAAAGGCCAACTGCCCCAAGAACCCCAACAGATTACAGTTCATTGCACCGGAATCACACCAGAGGTCCACAGGCCCAGATACCTCCCAGATACCCTTGGAGCGGAGGGAAGCTGTGAGTGTGGGCGGGAAGAAGGTCACCGCGTGGAGGGACACCGGAGCACAAGTGTCAGCTATCCATGCTTCCTTAGTGGACCCCAATTTAATCAACCCAGAGATCCAAGTGACGATTCAACCCTTCAAGTCCAACTCTTTCAATTTGCCTACAGCCAAGTTGCCTGTCCAGTACAAGGGCTGGTCAGGAATGTGGACTTTTGCAGTCTATGATGATTATCCCATCCCCATGCTGTTGGGGGAAGACTTGGCCAATCATGTGAAGCAGGCCAAGAGGGTGGGAATGGTCACCTGCAGCCAGGCTAAACAAGCCGTGAGGCCTAGCTCTGTTCCAGAAACTTCTATCAGGACCCAGTCAGAGGTGATGGACCTGGACCCCAGGCCAATGTCTGCAACAGCAGTAGTAGATCCAGTCCCAGAGACCCAGACGGAACCAGTCCCAGAACCGGAACCAGCCGAACAACCAACACCAGACCCCGTGTCAGCACTGAATCCAGTACTTGCAACCTCAACAACAGAGGGCCCCACCGAACCTGAACTGGCAGCAGCCGATAACCCGACCCAAGAGGCTCAGCCGGAGCCTGAATCCCAACATAGTGCACCAGCGGAGAGTGGTTCACAGTCACCAGAAACAGCTCCATCCCCTATATCGCTTCCAGAGGGACCAAGCCTAAGTCCACAATCCCATGAGGAACTGATGTCTCCAGCATCAAGGGAACAGTTCCAGACCGAACAGGAAGCAGATGAAAGCCTCCAGAGAGCTTGGACGGCGGCACGGAGCAACCCACCGCCTCTCAGCTCTTCTAATCGATCCAGGTTTGTTGTAGAAAGAGGACTTTTATACAAGGAAACTCTTTCTGGTGGACACCAGGAGGACTGGCATCCTCAGAGACAGTTGGTAGTTCCAACTAAATACCGGGCCAAGCTCTTGAGCTTAGCCCACGATCACCCTAGTGGCCATGCTGGGGTGAACAGGACCAAAGACCGTTTGGGGGGGTCATTCCACTGGGAGGGAATGGGCAAGGATGTTTCTACCTATGTCCAGTCTTGTGAGGTGTGCCAAAGAGTGGGAAAACCCCAAGACCAGGTCAAAGCCCCTCTCCAGCCACTCCCCATCATTGAAGTTCCATTTCAGCGAGTAGCTGTGGATATTCTGGGTCCTTTTCCGAAAAAGACACCCAGAGGAAAGCAGTACATACTGACTTTCATGGATTTTGCCACCCGATGGCCGGAAGCAGTAGCTCTGAGCAACACCAGGGCTATAAGTGTGTGCCAGGCACTAGCAGACATTTTTGCCAAGGTAGGTTGGCCCTCCGACATCCTCACAGATGCAGGGACTAATTTCCTGGCAGGAACTATGAAAAACCTTTGGGAAGCTCATGGGGTAAATCACTTGGTTGCCACTCCTTACCACCATCAAACAAATGGCATGGTGGAGAAGTTTAATGGAACTTTGGGGGCCATGATACGTAAATTTGTAAATGAGCACTCCAATGATTGGGATCTAGTGTTGCAGCAGTTGCTCTTTGCCTACAGAGCTGTACCACATCCCAGTTTAGGGTTTTCCCCATTTGAACTTGTATATGGCCGTGAGGTTAAGGGGCCATTGCAGTTGGTGAAGCAGCAATGGGAGGGATTTACACCTTCTCCAGGAACTAATATTCTGGACTTTGTAACCAACCTACAAAACACCCTCCGAACCTCTTTAGCCCTTGCTAAAGAAAACTTACAGGATGCTCAAAAAGAGCAAAAAGCCTGGTATGATAAACATGCCAGAGAGCGTTCCTTCAAAGTAGGAGACCAGGTCATGGTCTTAAAGGCGCTCCAGGCCCATAAAATGGAAGCATCGTGGAAAGGGCCATTCACGGTCCAGGAGCGCCTGGGAGCTGTTAATTATCTCATAGCATTCCCCACCTCCAACCGAAAGCCTAAGGTGTACCATATTAATTCTCTAAAGCCCTTTTATTCCAGAGAATTAAAGGTTTGTCAGTTTACAGCCCAGGGAGGAGACGACGCTGAGTGGCCTGAAGGTGTTTACTACGAAGGGAAATGTGCTGGTGGTGTGGAAGAGGTGAACCTCTCCATGACCCTTGGGCGTATGCAGCGACAGCAGATCCAGGAGCTGTGCACTAGCTATGCGCCAACGTTCTCAGCCACCCCAGGACTGACTGAACGGGCATACCACTCCATTGACACAGGTAATGCTCACCCAATTAGGGTCCAACCTTACCGGGTGTCTCCTCAAGCTAAAACTGCTATAGAACGGGAGATCCAGGATATGTTACAGATGGGGGTAATCCGCCCCTCTGAAAGTGCATGGGCATCTCCAGTGGTTCTAGTTCCCAAACCAGATGGGGAAATACGTTTTTGCGTGGACTACCGTAAGCTAAATGCTGTAACTCGCCCAGACAACTATCCAATGCCACGCACAGATGAACTATTAGAGAAACTGGGACGGGCCCAGTTCATCTCTACCTTGGACTTAACCAAGGGGTACTGGCAGGTACCGCTAGATGAATCTGCCAAGGAAAGGTCAGCCTTCATCACACATCTCGGGCTGTATGAATTTAATGTACTCCCTTTCGGGCTGCGAAATGCACCCGCCACTTTCCAAAGACTTGTAGATGGTCTCCTAGCGGGATTAGGAGAATATGCAGTCGCCTACCTTGACGATGTGGCCATATTTTCGGATTCCTGGGCAGACCACCTGGAACATCTACAAAAAGTCCTTGAGCGCATAAGGGAGGCAGGACTAACTGTTAAGGCTAAGAAGTGTCAAATAGGCCTAAACAGAGTGACTTACCTTGGACACCAGGTGGGTCAAGGAACTATCAGCCCCCTACAGGCCAAAGTGGATGCTATCCAAAAGTGGCCTGTCCCAAAGTCAAAGAAACAGGTTCAATCTTTCTTAGGCTTGGCCGGTTATTACAGACGATTTGTACCGCACTACAGCCAAATCGCTGCCCCACTGACAGACCTAACCAAAAAGAAACAGCCAAATGCTGTTCAGTGGACCGGAAAGTGTCAGAAGGCCTTTAACAAGCTTAAAGCGACACTCATGTCTGACCCTGTACTAAGGGCCCCAGACTTTGACAAACCGTTCCTAGTAACCACAGATGCGTCCGAGCGTGCTGTGGGAGCAGTTTTAATGCAGAAAGGACCTGATCAAGAATTCCACCCTGTAGTGTTTCTCAGCAAAAAACTGTCTGAGAGGGAAAGCAACTGGTCAGTCACTGAAAAAGAATGTTATGCCATTGTCTACGCTCTGGAAAAGCTACGCCCATATGTTTGGGGACGGCGTTTCCACCTGCAAACCGACCATGCTGCACTAAAGTGGCTTCACACCGTCAAAGAAACTAACAAAAAACTTCTTCGGTGGAGTTTAGCTCTCCAAGATTTTGATTTCGACATCCAACACATCTCAGGAGCTTCTAACAAAGTGGCTGATGCACTCTCCCGTGAAAGTTTCCCAGAATGAACTGGTTAAAATCGTCTTTGAGATGTGGAAAATATTGTTAGTCTTTATGTACTTGGTAGTATATTTAGAGATGCATGTGTCTTATTAACTCTGTTTTCCTAGAGCTCCAGGAAGAAATCCCAGCCAGTGTTTCACCCTAGCTGAGATTTGGGGGGCGTGTCATAAATATAAAGGGAAGGGTAAACCCCTTTGAAATCCCTCCTGGCCAGGGGAAAGCTCCTCTCACCTGTAAAGGGTTAAGAAGCTAAAGGTAACCTCGCTGGCACCTGACCAAAATGACCAATGAGGAGACAAGATACTTTCAAAAGCTGGGAGGAGGGAGACAAACAAAGGGTTTGTGTCTGTCTGTGTGCTGCTCTTGCCAGAGACAGAACAGGAATGGAGTCTTAGAACATTTAGTAAGTAATCTAGCTAGGTATGTGTTAGATTATGGTTTCTTTAAATGGCTGAGAAAAGCATTGTGCTGAATAGAATAACTACTTCTGTCTGTGTATCTTTTTTGTAACTTAAGGTTTTGCCTAGAGGGGTTCTCTATGTTTTTGAATCTAATTACCCTGTAAGATATCTACCATCCTGATTTTACAGGGGGGATTTCTTTATTTCTATTTACTTCTATTTTTTATTAAAAGTCTTCTTGTAAAAACTGAATGCTTTTTCATTGTTCTCAGATCCAAGGGTTTGGGTCTGTGGTCACCTATGCAAATTGGTGAGGCTTTTTATCCAACATTTCCCAGCAAAGGGGGGGTGCAAGTGTTGGGAGGATTGTTCATTGTTCTTAAGATCCAAGGGTCTGGGTCTGTAGTCACCTAGGCAAACTGGTGAGGCTTTTTACCAAACCTTGTCCAGGAAGTGGGGTGCAAGGTTTTGGGAAGTATTTTGGGGGGAAAGACGCGTCCAAACAGCTCTTCCCCAGTAACCAGTATTAGTTTGGTGGTGGTAGCGGCCATTCCAAGGATAACGGGTGTAATATTTTGTACCTTGGGGAAGTTTTGACCTAAGCTGGTAAAGATAAGCTTAGGGGGTTTTTTCATGCAGGTCCCCACATCTGTACCCTAGAGTTCAGAGTGGGGGAGGAACCTTGACAACCACTAATAGTCAAAGATCAATTAATTGCCAAAATTAGGCTATCCCATTCTTCCATCCCCTCCATAAAATTACCAAGCTTAGTCTTGAAGCCAGATAGGTCTTTTGCCTCCACTGCTCCCCTTGGAAGGCTATTCCAGAACTTCACTCCTCTGATGGTTAGAAACCTTCGTCTAATTTCAAGTCTAAACTTCCTGATGGCCAGTTTATATCCATTTGTTCTTGTGTCCACATTGGTACTGATCTTAAATAATTCCTCTCCCTCCCTGGTATTTATCCCTCTGATATATTTATAGGGAGCAATCATATCTCCCCTCAGCCTTCTTTTGGTTAGGCTAAACAAGCCAAGCTCCTTGAGTCTTCTTTCATAAGACAGGTTTTCCATTCCCTGGATCATGTTAGTAGCCCATCTCTGGACCTGTTCCAGTTTGAATTCATCCTTCTTAAACATGGGAGACCAGAACTGCACACAGTATTCCAGGTGAGGTCTCACCAGTGCCTTGTATAATGGTACTAACACCTCCTTATCTCTACTGGAAATACCTCGCCTGATGCATCCCAAGACCGCATTAGCTTTTTTCATGGCCATATCATATTGGCGGCTCATAGTCATCCTGTGATCAACCAATACTCCGAGGTCCTTCTCCTTCTCTGTTACTTCCAAGTGATGCGTCCCGAGTTTAAAACAAAAATTCTTGTTATTAATCCATAAATGCATGACCTTGCACTTTTCACTGTTAAATTTCATCCTATTACTATTACTCCAGTGAACAAGGTCATCCAGATCTTCCTGTAAGATATCCTGGTCCCACTCTGTATTGGCAATACCTCGCACCTTCGTGTCATCCGCAAACTTTATTAGCACATTCCCACTTTTTGTGGCAAGGTTAGTAATAAAAAGATTAAATAAGATTGGTCCCAAAACTGATCCCTGAGGAACTCTACTAATAACCTCTTTCCAGCCTGACAGTTCACCTTTCAGTATGACCCATTGTAGTCTCCCCTTTAACCAATTCCTTATCCATCTTTCAATTTTCCTATTGATCCCCATCTTTTCCAATTTAACTGATAATTCCCCATGTGGCACCGTATCAAATGCCTTACTGAAGTCAAGGTAGATTAGGTCCACTGTGTTTCCTTTGTCTAAAAAAATCTGTTACCTTCTCAAAGAAGGAGATCAGGTTGGTTTGACACGAGCTACCTTTTGTAAAACCATGTTGTATTTTGTTCCAATTACCTTTAACCTCAATGTCCTTAACTATTTTCTCCTTCAAAATTTTTTCCAAGACCTTGCGTACTACAGATGTCAAACTAACAGGCCTGTAGTTACCCGGATCACTTTTTTTCCCTTTCTTAAAAATAAGAACTATGTTAGCAATTCTCCAGTCATACAGTACAACCCCTGAGTTTACAGATTTACTAAATTTTTTGCTAATGGGCTTGCAATTTCATGTGCCAGTTTCTTTAATATTCTTGGATGAAGATTATCTGGGGCCCCCAATTTAGTCCCATTAAGCTGTTAGAGTTTGGCTTCTACCTCGGATGTGGTAATATCTACCTTCATATACTCATTCCCATTTGTCATCCTACCATTATCCCTAAACTCCTCATTAAAGACTGAGGCAGAGTATTTGTTTAGATATTGGGCCATGCCTAAATTATCCTTAACCTCCACTCCATCCTCAGTGTTTAGTGGTCCCACTTCATCTTTATTTGTTTTCTTCTTATTTATATGGCTATAGAACCTTTTACTATTGGTTTTAATTCCCTTTGCAAGGTCCAACTCTGCATGGCTTTTGGCCTTTCTCACTTTATCCCTACATGTTCTGACCTTAATAAGGTAGCTTTCCTTGCTGATCCCTCCCATATTCCACTCCCTGTATGCTTTCTGCTTTTTCTTAATCACCTCTCTGAGAGGCTTGCTGATCCAGCTTGGTCTACAACTCCTGCCTATGAGTTTTTTCCCCTTTCTTGGGATGCAGGCTTCTGATAGTTTCTGCAACTTTGACTTGAAGTAATTCCAGGTCTCCTCCGCCTTTAGATTCACAAGTTCTTCATTCCAATCCACTTCCCTAACTAATTTCCTTAATTTTTTAAAGTTAGCCCTTTTGAAATCAAAAACCCTAGACACAGATCTATTTTTTTTTAATCCTTCCATTTAGTTTGAACTGGATTAGCTCATGATCGCTCAAACCAAGGTTGTTCCCTACAACCATTTCTTCTATGAGGTCCTCACTACTCACCAAAACCAAATCTAAAATGGCATCCCCTCTTGTGGGTTCAGCAACTACATGGTGAAGGAATCCATCAGTTATCATATCCAGGAAAATCTGAGCCCTACTATTATTACTAGCACTTGTCCTCCGGTCTATATCTGGGAAGTTAAAGTCTCCCATGATCACACAGTTTCCATTAGTATTTACTTCATTAAAAACATTAAAGAGGTCTCTATCCATATCCAAATCGGATCCCGGCAGTCTATAGCACACCCCAAGCACTATCCCAGGGGAGATTCTTGTAGCTTTCTTCCCCAATGTGATTTTTGCCTGGACAGACTCAGTCATATCCATTTCATCGCTTCTCATTTCTTTACATTCTATCTCATCATTGATATACAATGCTACTCCACCACCTTTGCCTTTATTTCTGTCTTTCCTAAACAGCACATACCCTTCAAAACTGTACCCCAGTCATGACTACTATTCCACCATGTTTCTGTTATCCCTATAATACCTGGTTTCACTTCCCGCACCAATAGCTCTAGTTCCTCCATTTTGTTACCTAGGCTCCTCACATTAGTGTACAAACATCTTAATTTCTGCTGTTTGTCTGTGCCTAATCGGGTAAAGAATGTGAGAGAAACCATTCTACCACCAGTATCACCTATTAGACTGGTATCTACACTACCCTTCCTCCTTATGTCATTCTCCTATCCATGGCTGTATCCTTTCTTACTTTGTTTTCTTCCCTCTCAACGTTAAAATCTGGCGTGGAGATTACCTGGACATCTCTCAACCATCTCCCCCAAATTCCTAGTTTAAAGCTCTCTTGATCAGTTATGCCAGCCTCCATCCTAGAAGTCTATTTTCCTCCCTACTCAGGTGAAGTCCATCCCGAGAGAACAGTCCTCTGTCCATGAATGCTTCCTAGTGGCTGTACATCCCAAAGCCCTCCTTATAGCACCACTGCCTGAGCCATCTGTTGATCATAATAATATTGTCACACCTTTGTTGCCCTTCTCTAGGAACAGGCAGAATCTCACTGAAGATCACCTGAGGCTTGATTTCCTTAAGCATCTTCCCCAGCCTGGCATAGTCTCCATTGATATGTTCCAGCGAGAATCTCTCCGTATCATTTGTTCCCACATGAAGGACAATCAGTGGATTCTTCCCCCTCCTGTTAGGATCCTCTTCAGCCTCAGGTCCACATTCCATATCTTAGCACCTGGCAGACAGCACACCCTTCTGTTCTCTGGATCAACTCTGATTACAGGTCTTTCTATTCTTCTCAGTAAGGAGTCCCCAATCACGTAGACCTGTCTTTTCCTGGTGACGGTGTGATTCTCCAGTCTATCCCCTGTTCCATCTGGCTGCAAGTCCTCTCGATTCCTATTGTCCCTTGCAATCCTCTGCAACCCATCCCGTATCCTCCTGGGGCTCATATTTGGTGTTCTTATCTCCATTGACTCTTCCCCTCTTCCTATAGGACTAGCTGCTCTTTTCTTCCTTGCCTTCTCACCTTCAGTGATCAGCTGCTGTGCTCCGTCTTCATTTTCCAACTCAGCAAACCTGTTCCTGAGCTCCATTTCTCTTTCACTAGCCCGTCTTTTCCTCTGCCTGGTTCTCTTAGTCACATGCTTCCACTGTCCACTTTCCTCACCCAGCAGTCTCCCCTCACAGTTCTTTGGTCCTGCTTCCATCTGCAAGTTTGAGCTTTTCCCTTCAGCCTCCTCATGTCTTTGCTCCATCATCCTCTCAAACCCCCTTCTAAACTCAATCAGGGTTTCCGCCTGCATCTCCAATCCTCGGATCTTTTCTTCCATCAGCTCTATCAGGCGGCACTTCATGCAGACAAAACTCTTTTCAGGTACTTGCTCCAGGATCATGTAAATGCCGCAGCTTCCACATCCAGTCATCTTCATTGTGTCTTCCACCGCTTGGGTCACTGCCACTGCTGCCTCTGTATATGTCATCACCTTCTCACCTAAGGCCTGTTAGTTCGGGAAACACAAACCAAACCACCACCACCCACAGCAAAACAAACCCCCAACAAGCACCAAAACACTGCCAGACCACCACCCACTCCCTTCACTAGCCTGTCTGTTCCCCTGCCTGGCTCTCCTACTCTTCCCCCCAAACTCCCCTTACAAATTCCCACTCAAACTCCCCTGTTTACGGCTCTGTTTGCTGGCTCCTGTGCCGCTGCAGCTGTTGGTGACCCCACGTGCCCCGCCCCCCACTTGTCTCCGAGTGGAGGACTTACTGGCAGCCAGCAGCGGGCAGTGGAGGCCTCGGAGAAGGGGCCCGGCCACCATGGCCCAGGTGTCTGGCGGCAGGTTGTGGCTGCTGTGCCAGGGAAGGCTTAGCCTTCCCTGACCTATTATACCCACCGCCCATGCATGTTTCACACAACCCATCTTCGTGTGCATTTAGTAGATATAAATTACCATTCAGGCCCCAGAGACCTGTTAGCACTCTAAATAGTTAGTTCGCTTCTTCTGTTGAAGCTGTGAAGTGTAACATTATCCTCCAGTTTAGGACATATTTCATAGAACATTGTCCTTTTTTCCTCTTTTGGTCCATATTTCTTGCCTTTCCTTCTTAAGCTCTCTCTTAACCAAACTTTTGAAATTTTGTGTACTCAGCTGGATCTTTGTATCAAACTCCTCATTTTGTAAGGGATTTGTCATTGTTTTATCAGCAGTCTCTTTGCAAGGTATCCTGTCAAGTGCTAGAATCCATGCTATTATTACATGTATACCTAATTGTACTATCTCCATAGTTAAGAACAGTATTTCATTGATTAAATCCTCCTGCTTTCCAAGGCTCCCTTTTTGATCACTATTATACCCAATTAAGAGAGTCAGATAGGATTGCAGCTACAGCTGCATGTACATTTCTTAGCCAGGTCAGTGCCAACAGGGTGCCCACCAATTCGGCTGTTATAACAGCCACAAAACTGGATAGTTTCATATCAATCTCAATTTCAAATTCAGGGATATGAAAGGTTGTTTCCATTCGATCTGTGTTGTCATCTTTAGATCTGTCAGTATACATTTGGCAATGCTGACCTCATTTGCCATGTATTAACTTTATTCCTCATATCAGATGGTCCTGCTTGTTCCTTTGTTTTATCATTTAATTCCACTGTCCACAGCTGGAGAGAGAACCATCCCCAGCTATAGTTTGATTTCCCGGGACTAAAGATTTCAATCTCTTCCAGTCCATCCTTTTCATTCAAGTCTTTTATCCATCTTTTGACCCTGTTAACATGTGGGAGTTTGTGGCAGCCAGTTACATCTGGTCTTCTTAATTCCCAACAGCCCTTGTGTATTTGTTGAGCACTCTTATCTTCGATATTTCCATTTACCTGCGCCCAAAAGGTTAAATCTAACAATTTCATCCTTAAATTTCTAGGCATTTCTTTGGTAGCTACCTGCATCCCACAGTGCTGTAATATTCACACTACATGTGATTCATGGAGTTTGGGCTTGGATCAGCTCTAATTTTGTAAATGTTGAATTAGAAACATTGAAGGCTTGGCAGCCACTATCTATAACTGGTCTTATCAGTGCCCTATACAGCATCATCAATGTATTTTTATCTGCATCCCAGCTGTTCCCAGAAACACTTTCTAATCAGATTCATCCAACCTTTACATTTACTCGTGGCATTATTTGTATCGCCCTTCCAAGTTAGTTAGTTATTGAACATAATTCCTGAGAATGTAAAATTTTGAACTACCTGAGTTCTCTCTTCATAGAGATATAGGTTCCATTCTTTCCCACTCTTCCTTCTTCTTTTAGCAAGATAGAACTTAAATCCCCAAGTAGCTCTCCTTTCTGAAATCCTCCTGAATGCCTCATCAGTTCTTTCCACAGCTGTCTAAAGTCTTCTGTGTTTGGCCCATATAGCACAGTCGTCCACAAATAAGGTGTGACGTTCCCCTCTGGTGTTATCCAGACCGGTGATCTGCTAGGTCACCCCAATCCTTGACTCTGGGAGCCAGCCTTACCCTGTTCTGCTGTGAGAACCCCCACTCCTGGGCTGTTCACATACAGTCTCTGGCATGTAAGCTGCTCCTTGGATTGTGCAACTGAGTGACACTAGCCAATATCTCCGGTCCCAGACACAACCCTAGGAACCTCCGTCTTGCAGTCTTGGACACTGCAAGCTTATATGAGTTCGTCAATTTAACAAAGAAATTGATATTTACCTGGCTTGTTATCCCAAGGGGAGTCTCTGACATGCTTCAAACCAAACGCACTGCTCCAGGTAGAATAAACAAACTAATTTATTAACTATAAAGGTAGATTTTAAGTGATTATAAGTCAAAGCATAACAAGTTAGTCAAATTAAATAAAAGCAAAAAACTCATTCTAAGCTGATCTTAACACTTCCAGTGCCCTTACAAACTTAGATCCTTCTCACCACAGGCTGGCTGGTTGCCCTTCAGCCAGGCTCTCCCATTTGATCAGCGTTTCAGTTGATTTGTGGTGATGTCTGTAAATGGAGGTGGAAGAGAGAGGAAGAGCATGGCAAACGTCTCTCCATTTTATCATGTTCTTTCTTCCCTCTTGGCTTTGCCCCCTCCCCGCTTCCGAGTCAGATGAACATTACCTCATCGCAGTCCCAAACTGACCAAAGGAAGGAAGGTGACTCACTCGAGAGTCCAACAGATCCTTTGTTGTTGCCTGGGCCAGTGTCCTTTGTTCCTGTGAGGCTGGGCTGGGTTTGTCCCATACCTGCCTTGATGAGGTGTGAACTGCCCCTCTGCTTCTGGGGAGTTTTTGCCTGGGCTTGCTTTAAGCAACAAGGACACATTTTCAGCCTCACAACTATATGCATGAAATTACAACCTATAACATTACCATAACAATGCTCAGTACATCATGAGCCTTCCGAAGACACCCAACCTTGACAAACTTTGTATTAGATACCACACAGTCATATTATAAGGATGAACATGGGGGTGCTGGGTGTTCCCCCGAGGTACAAAACGTCACATAGGGTAATACCGATTCCAGTCTGTACACTTTCTGGGAGATCATCAATCATGATGTTAAGCAAGAGAGGGCTGATAACACTCCCCTGTGGAGTGCTATTAGTAAGTTTATAAATATTTGACAAAGCCATCCCCATCCCCACCAAACTTGTATGGTTCTATAACCTAAAAAGTCCCTTATCCACCAGAAAATTCTTCCTCTTATTCCAGTTTCAGCCAGTTTATTTGGCAAGTCTTTCCTCCAGAGCAAGTCATATGCTTTTTCAATGTAAAAAAAAATAGCTGTCAAACTCTGTTCCTCATGCTTTTTTGTATTTCCATGTCAAATTTTATAATATGATCAACTGTGCATCTTACTTTCCTGAAACCACTTTGTACTCAGTTTATAATTTCATTTCCCACCCGCAGCCAAGTATGCTCCTAATCTCTCATTTATCATTCTTTCCATAATTTTCCCCACACACGATGGCAGGTTTTCCTATTAGTGTAACCATCACTTGCTTACATTCTGATAGTATTCTTTCCCCCATATATTATGGTAGGTCTCAGACTGTGGGTCGGGACCCCAAAGTTGCTGAGACTCAGGACTGAAGCTGAAGCCTGGGCTTCACCCCCTCCCAGGGCAGTGCAAGGCTCGGGCTGCGGCTCCCTTTCTCTCCACCTGGGGCAGCGGGGCTCAGGCTCTGCCTCACCTCTTCCCCCCCCGCACCACTCCCAGAGTCATGTAGTAACTTTGTTGTCAGAAGGGCATCACACTGCAATTAAGTTTGGGAATCCCTGCATTATTATACAATTTCAATAAAACCCTTAAACTTCATTTTGGTAGATGCTTAATTATTGCATTACATATGCTATCTTTATCTAGGGCTGTCGTAGCTTTTTTGAGTTTCTGTATACCGAAACCTTCATTCAGTACACCATCTTTACTGTGTACCCAGCCATTGAGGAACTCGGTTTTCTTAAACAAACTTTCCTTTTTGTTCACAAAAACTTCATTTTGATTGATATCACTACCAATTGTTTGGACCACTGTTACTAAAAAAGTAAGCTTTTCCTAAGTTAGAAATTCCAATTTTATCATTTACATTTAGACCAGGTATAAATGTGTTTATTCTATATTCCATTCATTCTTTTAACTTTGTTTATATATCTCGGTAACCTTAGAATTGTTGTTCATTTTTCCACAATACTCTCTCCACCTCTCTTTCTTTGCCTTTTTAATAAGTCTTTGTGCCACTGCTTTACACCTTTTATAATTCATTAAGTCCTTGCTAGTCATTGTATTTTTTGCTTCTTTTGTATGCCTAATTTCTTTCTTTAATTGCTGTTTTACAATCTTCTTTCTAACGGTAATGGATTTCTGAGTCTGTGGCACTTCAATGTCGTACATATGGCTAGGTTGGCTGCTGCTACAACTCCCTTGATTATATCATCCTGAAATTCCTCTAAATTATCCCTTATACATTGTTACTTAGATATTCAATCACATTTAATAAATAAATTGGTTAGTCTCTAAGGTGCCACTAGTACTCCTTTTCTATTTACTCTTAAAGAGTCTGCAGTTACTTTTGTAAGGCTCCAGGTAGAAATTCCTTCAGTGTTTTCAACATTACCCTGACCTTGATATGTAATTAAGATAGGGAAATGATCACTTCCCATTCCACCTTCTTTGTAAATTTGCCTGCTGCATTTGCTTGCTATATTGCTTGTTGCAATTTCCAGATCTAAATATGAAAAAGTTCCATCCACCAAATTAACCCTAGTAGGTGCTCCAGTATTTAGTAATACCAGGTTGTGCATGTCAGTGGATTGTTCTAGGCATTTGACTTACAATCAGTTTTCCTGCTTCTTCATAATTCATTATGACTATTAAGATCTCCACCAATAATATACAGGTCTTTGACACTCTTAAATAACTCTTCCAATTCTAAATTGTCTAGCTTTTTACATGGGTTGTAGACATTATAGATTCATATAAAGGTGATGTTATTCTGCAGAGGACTCTTAATGGTGTTGAACTGAAAACTTCTGTGTGGCTATTTTGATGTTGCTAAGGCCTTCCTTTATAAATATACAAACCTCTCCTCCTTTTGTTATTTCTCTATCATTGATTATATCATGTTCTGTATATGTTTTCTTTTCCAACCATATTTCTTGTACACATATCACAGCAGGTTTGTTTTTCATGTCAAAAAGAGTTTTCTTTCATTCCTGGCCCTGTGTTATTAAACTATATATGCATTGCAGCAAAAAACTGTTAGAACCATGTTGTTTAAACTACATTACTACTAGGGCCTACCAAATTCTTGGCTATGAAAAATGCGCCACAGACCATGAAATCTGGTCTCCCCCCCCCCTCCATGAAATCTGATCTTTTGCATGCTTTTACCCTATACTATCCAGATTTCACGGGGGAAACCAGTGTTTCTCAAATTGGGGGTCCTGACCCAAAAGGGAGCTGCAGGGGGGGTCACAAGATTATTTTAGAGGGGTCATGGTATTGCCAGCTTTACTTCTGCACTGCCTTCAGAGTTGGGCAGCTGGAGAGCAGCATCTGTTGGCCGGGTCCCCAGCTCTGCAGGCAGTGCCCTGCCAGCAGCAGCGCAGAAGTAAGGGTGGCTATACCATACCATGCCATCCTTCCCTCTGCGCTGCTGCTGAAGGTGGCTCTGCCTTCAGAGCTGGGCTCCCGGCCAGCAACCACGGCTCTCCAGCTGCCCAGCTCTGAAGGCAGAGCTGCCACCACCAGCAGAGCAGAAGTAAGGGTCGCAGCACTGCAACCCGCCCCCAAATAACCTTGTGACCCCCCCCCCCCACCAATTCCTTTTTGAGTCAGGACCCCTAAAATTACAACACCATGAAATTTCAGATTTAAATAGCTGAAATCATGAAATTTACAATTTTTAAAATCCTATGACTGTGAAATTGTCCAAAATGGACTGTGAATTTGGTAGGGCCCTAATTATTACCTTCTTTTGAAATTGTCTGAATGTGGCCTATTGAGAGATTGCCTATATGTAAATACTTTTCTGCTGCTTTTGTTATAATTATTTTATTATATTTTATTTCCTGAGGAGAAATGACGTGGCGAGCAGCAGGGACCTGGGGTACGTGTGGACTGCAGGTAGGCAGGCAGCAGCAGCAGGCGGCAGTAGGTGGGAGGTCCTCAGGGAAGGGCCGGGGCCACCATGGTCCAGGTGTCCCTCGGGGGCAGCTGCACCAGGGAAGGCTTATACCCGTGCCACCAAGGCTGTTTATGGGCCAATTTGTCATGTTATGAATCCTCTTCGCTGTAAGGATGGAATTACACTTCTGAAGGACAACAAAGCCATCAATTCTCACTGGAAAGAACATTTTTGAAGATCTCCTTAGCCGTAATTCTGTGGTTGCAGATGAAGTCCTTGAGCAAATCCCTCAATGACCATTTAGGGATGAGCTTGGAGACCCTCCCAATTTGTATGAGGTACACAGTGCCTCCAAGCAGATGAAGAACAACAAGGCAGCAGGTCTAGATGGGATGCCTGCTGAAATCTTTAAAGACAGTGGACCAGAGCTAATTCAGCAGCTTTACCTGCTTATCCTTAAAATCTGGATAAAGGAGGAGATACCCAGTGAAATGAGGGATGCCCTGATTGTCACCCTCTTCAAGAAAGGGGATAAAGTGGATTGTGGAAATTATTGTGGTATCTCCCTCCTAGCCATTGCAGGCAAAGTTCTGGTGAGGATCCTTGCAACCCACCTTCTGCCCCTGTCAGAAGAAATTTTACTGGAGTCACAGAGTGGTTTCTGACCATGTCGTGGAACTGTGGATATGATCTTCACAGCACGGCAGCTGCAAGAAGAGTGTCGGGAGCAAAACCAACCACTGTACATGGCTTTTATTGATCTAACTAAAGCCTTTGATTCAGTGAATCGCCGTGCCCTCTGGATTGTACTTTCTAAGACTGGATGTCCTGATAAGTACACCTATGTCCTGTAATTGCTTCATGATAACATGAAAGCGACTGTTCTGAGCAGCATTGGCTCCCAGAGTGAACCTTTCAAAGTACAAACAGGAGTCAAACAGGGCTGTATCATCGCTCCAACCATGTTTGCGGTTTTTATTGCCGTCATTCTTTACCTAATTGCTGGGAAGTTTACAGCTGGCGTTGAAATCATTTACAGAATGGATGGAAAGCTGTTCAGGGTTAGCAGTCTGAAAGCCAACAGTAAGATTTCCACAACATCTATTGTGGAACTTCAGTATGCTGATGACAACGCACACTGAGAAAGATCTTCAAACTATCTTGAATGTGTTTGCTAATGCTTACGCATGTCTTGGTTTCACTCTTAATCAAGAAGACTAAAGTACTCTATCAGCCCTCTCTAAATGAGGTATTACATGCCTCATCTATCAAAATCAATGGAGTGGCACTGGAGAACGTCGATCACTTCCTCTACCTTGGAAGTCATCTTTCATCCAAGACACAGATGCAGAAATTCAACATCGCCTGAGCTGTGCCAGTGTAGCTTTTTCTCATTTACGACACAGAGTTTTTGAAGATCATGACATTCAAACAGACACCAAGCTTCTTGTTTATCAAGCCGTTATTCTCCCAACACTGTTGTATGGGTCCGAAACTTGGACAACCTATAGACACCACTTGAAAGTCCTTGAGAGGCACCATCAACGCTGTCTTCTTAAGATTCTGAAGATCAAATGGGAAGACAGGTGCACCAATCTTAGTGTTCTGGAAGAGGCAAAGACCACCAGTATCGAGGCAATGATCATCCATCAGCAATTCCGCCGGACTGGTCATTGTCTGGATGCCAGACCATCGCCTCCCAAAACAGGTCCTTTTCTCTCAGCTGAAAGAAGAATACCGTAACGTGGGTGGACAATGGAAGCATTATAAGGACTTGCTGAAGGAAAACAACCTTAAAAAGTGTAATATTGACATTGACACTTGCCCAGGATCGCTTAAAATGGAGTGATGGTCCCCTGCATTTTGAAATTGCTCACCGACAAGCTGAAGAGGACAAGAGGCGCAGGAGGAAGGGGAGACTGGCTCCCAGTCATGGTCAACAGCCTCCTGCTGAGCCTAAAAACATCTACCCTCATTGTAATAGAACTTGTGGTTCAAGGATTGGCCTTATTAACCACCTGAGGACTCATAACTCCAATGGAAGATGATCATACTCGGTAACTAGTGATTGCCCATCACCATCATCGTACCTGTCGCCCATGAGTGTGTCTCTTCTTCTGTTCCCCTTATACTATCTTTCCTGCCCCAAACTGCCTTTTGTTGTACCAGTAGCTCTTTCCCCTCACTGGCATCTTCCTTTTCTCCACTTTCTGCTATTAATATCTCTTGGTAGCATCTGTTTAGGATATTTTATGGATAGTTTTAATTTTCAGTATCTCTCTAGCTCATTCCATGCACCCTTTGTATACTGCACAGTTTTAGCCCCACAATTGCTTCATTTTAGTTCTGTTCCTGCCGTACAGTTCTCATGGAAGCATTCTCCTCCACATTTACCACACCTTGTTTTTTCCCTTGCAGACAGCCATCACATGCCCAAACCTTTGACATTTATAACATCTCAAAGGGGTCGGGATATATGGTTTAACCTAGAAGAGTTCATATCCTATTTTCACCTTATCGGGTAGTGTTGCACCTTTAAATGTTACTTGGACAGCTGTGGATGGTGTGGCAAGGCACCTCCTCATTCTCGCCACATTTCCCCCCCTGTGGCTGTGGTGGGGCCTGGAGTGATCAGTATTGCCAAGGACGACCTCGGGGCAGGCCCAAGAAGTGCTCCTCCACCAAACAAAAGAAACAGATTCACAAACACAAAACAAAGGGGGACACCTTTCCCTGCCCCCTCTCTTGGGGGTGTGTGTTATTGGCCCCAGGGTGTCAGTCCTTCCCCTAAACAGGCACTCAGTTTTGATTGTTTCCCTTGTAGGGAGGAGAGCAGCATCTCACCCCGCTGCCACTAGCCCTCCAGCAGTTTGTCTCTCCTTCTCCTCTCTCACCAGAGGTCTCAGACAGCCCTTAATGGAACTCAGGTGTCCCTAGTAGGCCTGAGGTAATCACTTGTCAGCTTATAGGGAAAAGGGCTTTTATCATTCTACGGCCATGTCTACACTTACTGGGGAGATCGACACTGCTGCAATCAATGCAGTGGGTGTCAATTTAGTGGGTCTAGTGAAGACCCGCTAAATCGACCACAGCGCGCTCTCCGGTCGACTGCGGAATGAGAAGAGTAAGTTAAGTCGACGGGAGAGTGTCTCCCATTGATGCAGCGCAATGAAGACACCATAGTAAGTCAACCTAAGCTACATCGACTCCAGTTACATTATTGACGTAGCTGGAGTAGCGTAACTTAGGTTGATATACTCCGATAGTGTAGACAAGGCCTAGGGCTAACATACCCACCTTCCACCACTCTCTTAGAACCGTTCAGCCTGACTTTGTCACAATGTCACTTATTAAAAGACAATACTGTAAATTTAAATCTGGGTTACGGGATGTATACAGCTCACACTGGTTAACCAGGGGTTAATGAGAGCCTGAGCCTAATGAGGCCACTGGGTGGCAGGTAGGCATAACTAGTGATCATAACTAGTTCTCCCCCTCTCCTGCTAGTCAGCCACATAACAAACACTTAGGCCTCATCTATACCTTTTTAATTTAATCCTCAGACATGCTTAGAGGAACCCCATACATTACCCTTCTTGCATCTGTTCAATATTTAAGTAGTTGACAAATTACTTTTATTCTCCCTACAAATGTAGTTTTAAGAAGTTTCTCAGCCTCTTCCTTTGGTCTGCATTGTACTAATAAATCTCCACCCTACATTCTTTAGCTCTTAATATATTTCTTATACTTTAGTTAATGCATTCCATTGTTTTCAAGGGATTAACATCTCCTATCTCTACATCTTCAACTAGTGATTTTCTAATTATAAGATGTTGCTCCTTTCCCTTACTCTCTTCTCCGCCCGTCTGCTCCTTCTTCTTCAGATACAGATATTTCTATTCTTTTTCCTAATCTGAAACCATTCCGCCTCTCTTGCTACTTCTCCCTCCTTTCTCTACATAACTTTCAGCCTCTTCCTCTGTAGCCCGCCAGGCCCTTTGCAGCCCAGAAGCCAAACACCCACCCTCCCATGCTGCTGCTCCTCCTTCTTGCTCCTCCTACCCCATTTCCTTCCCTCTTCTTATGATTTATGGCGAAGCAGACTCACCTAGTGAGTCTATAACCACCTCCTTCTATATTCCTCATACATTCATGCCACTACGCTCTTACCCTGCTCTAGAACCTTAAAAATGGTAGAGGTTCTTTTTCCTTCCCCTTGTTCTTTATTCCATTTTTTTTTTATGAAGGCCCAGCTCCTCTCCAGGTGGATTTGATTATCAGTTATGCCTGCCTGCCACCCAGTGGCCTAATTAGGCTCAGGCTCTCGTTAACCTGTGTAATGGGGTGCACTTACCTGTCATGAGCACTCCTGGCCGAGTGCGTATGCCTGCTCTCTCTATCAGCTTGTGGTGGGTCTTTGCTGACTCAGCCCTCCAGCATACAGTCTGTATGTGAAATAAAAACAAAGCAAACCCCTTCCAGGATACAAGTCCAACAGAGGCCTCTCTCAGTGCCCTCTGTAACATCTCTCTCAAGTTGTCCCTGCTCCGGTATAGAGCAGTGGTTCCCAAACTTGTTCCGCCGCTTGTTCAGGGAAAGCCCCTGGCATGACGGGCCGGTTTGTTTACCTGCCGCGTCCGTGGGTTCGGCCAATCGCAGGTCCCAGTGGCCGCGGTTCGCTGCTCCAGGCCAATGGGAGCTGCTGGAAGCGGCGGCCAGTACCTCCCTCAGTGCTGGCCACTGCTTCCAGGAGCTCCCATTGCCCTGGAGCAGCAAACCGCGGCCACTGGGAGTCGTGATTGGCCGAACCCACAGACACGGCAGGTAAACAAACCAGCCCGGCCCACTAGGGGCTTTCCCTGCACAAGCGGTGGAACAAGTTTGGGAACCACTGGCCTAGAGGTAATGTCTTCACCCGCTCAGGGCCTTTCTGGCTCCAGCTCTTCAGCTAGGCCACTAAAAGAGTTCAGCTCCCTTTCTGGCATGCATCACAGTCCAGACCACTTTCCCAGTGGCTGGTGCGGCAGACCCGGACCCACCCTCTACTCCATGTCACAGCCCAGTGACTCTATAGATAGCAACCATCTGCCATGTCCCTTTAAACACACTGTGTTGCTGCTACAATTCCCTGGGCCACTTCCCTATGGCTCCAGCACATTCTTCACCCTTACCTCAAGGCCTTGTCCAGGTGGAGTCCCAGCAGCCAGCTCCGAACACCATCCACTGTCCTCCAGTTCTAGCAAGGAACTGATCTCACTCTGGCCATGCAATTCTTCTTATTTTAGCCTGCTAGGCTTTGATTGGCTGCTTCCCACACAGCCACTTTAGGCAGCTTGAAGGATCTCTCTCCTGCCCTTTTTCTGGGACGGGGTGTAGCAGGACCACAAGGCTTCTGGCAGGGGCCCTCAGGGCATAGTCCACCCCATCACACCCTGGTTAACTAGTGTGAGGTTTATATATCCCATAACACAGATTTAAATTTACAGTATTGCCATTTAATTTCAATAGGCGCCCTGTTGCTTCCTTGTATTATGATTAAAGGTAAAGAGGTGAGTTCAATTTGCTCCCATCACACCATCTATTATTTTATATACTTTGTCATATTTCTTCTTACCCTTCTGTGAAAATTAAATAGTCCCTAATCTTTTAAATCTCTCCTCTTATGAAGGTTTTTTTTTCCATACCTCTAATAATTTTCGTTGCCCTTCTCTGGACTTTTTTTATTTGTTTTCCTTTTGGATTAATCATGGCAAAAAATGAACACAGATCACAGGTCATCTCAAGGAGAGAGCATGCCATCAATGTATATAACAGTGTGATCATGGTTGTAGTATTGTTATTATGTAAATTCATGGTACAGTTTTATCTCAGGCTGATTTGTGAACTGTGTTCAGTTGTGGTCACTCCATCTCAAAAAGGATAGAGCAAACTACATTTATTATACCTGAATAAAAATGGGAATTGATTAGGTTGGGGTTAATAGACATCTGTACAATTTGAAGGATTATATTTTTTTTCAATTTAATGACAAAATAAAAAGGTCAGAGAAAAAAGGAAAGGATCAGAGAAAGGCAGCTACAAGGATTAGAGACATGAGAAGACATTCATATTAAATTCATTGTGCTTTTTACAGGAGTGAGACAAACACAATTTGGCTACTGGGTAGTTACAGTTGATTTAGAACCCAGCAATGTGTATGATTAATAATTCCTCTCAGTGTGCAGTATTTTGCACTTGTCTACATGGAGTTTCATTGATCATGTTGTTCTATTGCTTAGTGTTTTTAGAATTTCTACTGAAATTCTTCACATTCCTCTGTATATTTGATTAATCAAATTCATTTTGTGTCATTTACAAATGTTGCCACCCTTGTTGCTCACTCTCTTTCAGATAATTAAAAAAATTTTTTTTAGCTAACACTGGTCCTGGTACTGATCTTTGGGGCATCTCACTTCCCTGCACAATTAGTCTACTTGCATATAAAAAATTGACCATTAACGTCTACTCTTATTTCTCTTGATACATTTCTAAGAAATCATAGTACTGTACTTTACGTCTCATCCTGTGACTACTTAGCTTCCTTAATAGTCTTCTGCAAATATATCAGTACAGTTCCCTGTGTGGACACTCTTGATCCAGGTTTATATTTTAAAGGCTTTCCTGATATAACTATTCCAGTGTGTTATACTGGAAATAACCTCCTAGTATGTATGCAGTTTTGCCAATCTAGCTTATTCCAGTCTTCCTGAGTGAAATAAACTATACTGCATCTACACTAGGGGCTCTTGCTACAGCTATATCAATCACATAACACACTTCATCTCATCCCTGAGTGACATAACTATGCCAATAAATGTTTGCAATGTAGAATACCAGCAAAACTGCACTGTGCTTTGGTCTTAACAGGTCAAATTCATATTGGCATCTTTGTAAGCCTCTAGTAGGTATATAATTTTATTTGCTAAAATAATTTTAAAGTAATTTTTTTAATTGACCACTGATAGGTGCACTTCTCTGTTACTCAAAAAATAAAAAAATAAAATTTCAGACTCCTGTTAGCTAATACAACCCAAACAAGATGTTAAAATCAGGCAGTAGGAAATAGCCCTGGACATAGCCAAACACACAGATGGAAATACTGGCTCATGTCATGCACCCTAAATCCACTCATGGAAGAGACATTCCATGCACAGCCATCTTCCAAGAAAAATTTTCCTTCATGGCACCATTCCACGACCTGAACCCACACCCTATGGAGTCCTTTCTGTGACATCTGGGGTCTGCACATGAGCAGGAGGTGGAGACTGACCAAGGCAGAAGTAAGAGTAGACTGTCGGCTGACAGGAAGCTGAGAAGGCAGCCAGAGGCCAGAGCCTGTCAGTGGGAACAGCCCCCCATCTCCCTAAAGAGAGACTATGTGGAGAATTCAGCAGAAGGGAATTCTTGTAAAGGTTTCCTTCCCTAGAAGCCCCTTCTGTGGCTTTAACACCACCGCAGAAAGGGATGATCTGGACCACTGAGAAGAGTCGTCCCTGAACTGAAGCCTGTTTAAGCTACATGCTGTGATGAGTCGTTCCTGTGCTAGGCTCCAATCAATCCACAAACCAGGAGCTGGTCAGATGACTCTCAGTGCAGGTGTATAAGCCTCACAGGAGACGCAGCAGCTCAGTCTGCCCAATGTCACTTCATGGTTTGAAACTCTGACCTGCCTGATAAGAGTGACAGACTCCACCAGTCTTGGCCAGCTCCAGGCTTGTTCCCAATCTTGCCCTACTCCTGCCCTTGCTCCAGCCTAGCTCCCAGCCCTATGCTTGCCTTGTTCCAACCCTGCTCTTGACTCTTGCTCTGATCTCTGGCTCCAGTTCTAGCCTGACTACCACTCCACCGACTACTAGGCCCAACTGCCATTCCTCCAACCACTAGGCCTGACCATCCATGTCTTGGTTTCTGACAGTGACAGTGACTTATAACTGAACCTCCTTTATTCCTTATTTGTATTTTAAGTATCTTCTGGTATTCGTACCCACTCTCTGGTGAATATCTGTTTTGTGTTAATTGGTTAATAGTGGAGAATGGTGACATCTGATAGTGGATAGGTCAAATGGACATGTTAAAGTGCCATGCAGAGCCAATTTACACCGGTCATAAATATAAAGGGAAGGGTAACCATCTTTCTGTATACAGTGCTATAAAATCCCTCCTGGCCAGAGGCGAAACCCTTTCACCTGTAAAGGGTTAAGAAGCTAAGGTAACCTCGCTGGCACCTGACCCCAAATGACCAATAAGGGGACAAGATACTTTCAAATCTGGAAGGGGGGGGAACAAAGAGTTTGGTCTGTCTGTGTGATGCTTTTGCCGGGAACAAATCAGGAATACAGCCTTATAACTCCTGTAAAGTTAGTAAGTAATCTAGCTAGAAAATGCGTTAGATTTTCTTTTGTTTAATGGCTGGTA
This sequence comes from Caretta caretta, assembly GCF_965140235.1. NCBI lineage: Eukaryota > Metazoa > Chordata > Testudines > Cheloniidae > Caretta > Caretta caretta. The sequence continues at coordinate 137,717,915 of NC_134207.1, forward strand.
AAATAAACTGTGCTGGAGGGAATGTATATTCCTGGTTTTGTGTCTTTTTGTAACTTAAGGTTTTGCCTAGAGGGATTCTCTATGTTTTGAATCTGATTACCCTGTAAGGTATTTACCATCCTGATTTTACAGAGGTGATTCTTTTACCTTTTCTTTAATGAAAATTCTTCTTTTAAGAACCTGATTAATTTTTCATTGTTCTTAAGATCCAAGGGTTTGGGTCTGTGTTCACCTGTACCAATTGGTGAGGACTATTATCAAGCCTTCCCCAGGAAAGGGGGTATAGGGCTTGGGGGGATATTTTGGGGGAAGACGTCTCCAAGTGGTCTCTTTCCCTGTTCTTGTTTAACACGCTTGGTGGTGGCAGCATACTGTTCAAGGACAAGGCAAAGTTTGTACCTTGGGGAAGTTTTTAACCTAAGCTGGTAAGAATAAATTTAGGGGGTCTTTCATGCAGGTCCCCACATCTGTACCCTAGACTTCAGAGTGGGGAAGGAACCTTGACAACACCAGCAGGTAAAGATCATAGGAGCAGAACCTGAACTGGTGTAAATTGTCATAGTTCCATTGAAGTCACTGGGGACCTGCCCCAAATGATCTAAATCAGTGTCTAATCTGCCTGCCAGCAGGAGAAAGATACTGCCAGTTTATGGAGAAAGGGTCTGATTCTCCACTTCACGACAGCTTTATACTGGTGTAATAGCTCTGAGGCCATGTCTACGCTACTAAAGTACTCCGATTTTAAAGAAGTCGATTTTTGAGAACAGATTGTATAAAGTCGAGTGCATGCGTCCACACTAAGCACATTAATTTGGCGGTGTGCATCCACAGTACCATGGCAAGCGTCGACATTCTGAGTGGTGCACTGTGGGTAGATATCCCACAATTCCCGCAGTCCCCGCTGCCCACTGGAATTCTGGGCTGAGCTCCCAATACCTGATGGGGCCAAACATTTGTTGCGGGTGGTTATGGGTAAATGTCATCAGTCAACCCTCCCTCCCTCCGTGAAAGCAACAGCAGACAATCATTTCGTGCCCTTTTCCCTGGATTGCCCGAGCAGACGCCATAGCACAGCAAGCATGGAGCCCGTTCTGCTCACTGCAGCAGTTATGACCATTATAAACACCTTGCGCATTATCGTGCAGTTTATGCAAAACCAGCACCTGAAAAACCAGGTGAGGAAGCGACGGAAGCGCAGTGATGAGGACATGAACACAGATTTTTCTAAAACCGCGGTCCCCAGCAATTTGGAGATCATGGTGTTACTGGGGCAGGCTCATGCTGTGGAACGCCAATTCTGGGCCCGGGAAACAAGCACAGAGTGGTGGGACCACATAGTGTTGCACGTTTGGGATGATTCCCAGTGGCGCCGAAACTTTCGCATGCGTAAGGGCACTTTCATGGAATTTTGTGACTTGCTTTCCCCTGCCCTGAAGCACAAGAATACCATGATGAGAACAGTCCTCACAGTTCACAAGCGAATGGCAATAGCCCTGTGGAAGCTTGCAATGCCAGACAGCTACCGGTCAGTTGGTAATCAATTTGGAGTGGGCAAATCTATTGTGGGGGCTGCTGTGATGCAAGTAGCCAACGCAATCATTGAGCTGCTTCTATCAAAGGTAGTGACTCTGGGAAATGTGCAGGTCATACTAGATGGCTTTGCTGCAACGGGATTCCCTAATTGTGGTGGGGCTATAGACAGAACGCATATCCCTATGTTGGGACCGGACCACCAGGGCAGCCAGTACATAAACCGCAAGGGATACTTTTCAATGTTGCTGCAAGCACTGGTGGATCGCAAGGGACGTTTCACCAACATCAGTGTGGGATGGCTGGGAAAGGTTCATGACGCTCGCGTCTTCAGGAACTCTGGTCTTTTTAAATGGTTGCAGGAAGGGATTTACTTCCCAGATCAGAAAATAACTGTTGGGGATGTTGAAATGCCTATAGTTATCCTTGGGGACCCAGCCTACCCCTTAATGCCCTGGCTCATGAAGCCGTACACAGGCACCCTGGACAGTAGTAAGGAGCTGTTCCACTATAGGCTGAGCAAGTGCAGAATGGTGGTAGAGTGTGCATTTGGACGTTTAAAGGGTCGCTGGTGCAGTTTACTGACTCGCTCAGACCTCAGCGAATCCAATATTCCCACTGTTACTGCTGCTTGCTGTGTGCTCCACAATCTCTGTGAGAGTAAAGGGGAGACGTTTATGATGGGAAGGGAGGTTGATGCAAATCGCCTGGCCACTGAATATGCGCAGCCAGACACCAGGGCGGTTAGAAGAGCACAGCAGGAAGCGCTGCACATCAGAGAAGCTTTGAAAACCAGTTTCATGACTGGCTAGGGTACTGTGTGACACTTCTGTTTGTTTCTCCTTGATGAAAACCCACCCCCTTGGTTGCCTCTAAATTCCCTGAAAGTCACCCGCCCTCCCCCCTTTGATCACAGCTTGCTTGCAAAGGAAATAAAGTCACTATCATTAAAAAACATGTATTCTTTATTAATTTATTATAAAAATAGGGAGATAACTCACAAGGTAGCCTGGGTGGGGTGTAGGAGGAGGGTAGGAGGAAGGGAAAAGGCCACTTTAAAGCTTCTTGAATGACAGCCTTCTGTTGCTTGGGCTGTCCACTGGGGTGGAGTGGTTGGGTGCCCGGAGCCTCCCCCCACCCCCGCGTTCTTGGGCGTCTGGGTGAGGAGGCTATGGAACTTAGGGAGGAGGGAGGGCAGTTAAACAGGGGCTGAAGCAGCAGTCTGTGATCCTGCTGCCGTTCATGAACCTCCACCAGATGCCGGAGCATGTCCGTTTGATCCCGCAGTAGCCCCAGCGTTGCCTCATGCCTCCTCTGATCTTCCTGCCGCTGCCACCTCTCTTCACATTCATCAGCCACTGTCCTGTACTCTGCTATTGTGTCCCTCCACACATTCTGCTGAGCTCTGTCAGTGCCGGACGACTGCATGAGCTCAGAGAACATTTTATTGTGGATGTATTTTTTTCACTGCCTTATCTGAGATAGCCTTTGGGACAGAGGAGGGAGGCTTGAAACATTTGCAGCTACTGGAGGAAAAAAAGAGAGTGAAGTATTTTAAAAGATACATTTTACAGAACAATGGCTATACTCTTTCACGGTGAACAACACTATTCACATTACACAGCACATGTGATTTTGGTACAAAGTCGCATTTTGCTTTGGTGTTAGAGATCACACACACAGTGCCAGGCAACAGAATTCGGCTTGCAGGTGGCCATGGTAAGCCATAGTCTTTCGGCTTCTGCAACCTTCATAACAGCAGCACCCTCCTCTCCCATACCAAGCAAAGCACGATGAGTTGGCCATTTAGTGCTGCGGTTTCCTGTTAACGTGCAGCATCAGAAACCAAACTAACCCCCCACCATCCAATTCTCTGGGATGATCGCTTTACCCCTCCCCCCACCACGTGGCTGGTATCAGGGAAGATCCCTGCTAGCCAAACACAAACAGCTCAGCGCCAATGACCCCCTTCTCCCTCCTCCTCTACATGGCTAACTGCGGAGAGGATTTCTTTTCAGCCACAAACAAACAGCCCAGTAGGAATGGCCACCTCTGAATGTCCCCTTAATTAAATTCCCCTATTTCAACCAGGTTACCATGAATGATATCACTCTCCTGAGGATAACACAGAGAGATAAAGAACGGATGTTGCTTGAATGCCAGCAAACACCGGGACCGTACGCTGCCAGGCTTTGTCATGCAATGATACCAGATTACTTGCTATGAGCATGGCGTGGTAAAGTGTTCTACCATGGAGGACGGAATAAGGCTGCTCTCCGCAGAAACCTTCTGCAAAGGCTTTTACAGTACTTCCAGGAGAGCTTCATGGAGATGTCCCTGGAGGATTTCCGCTCCATCCCCAGACACGTTAACAGACTTTTCCAGTAGCTGTACTGGCCACGAATGCATCCCAAGTCCTCAGAGCTACTTAATCATTAAAAAACTCCTGCTTTTATAACATGTATTATATTTAAAAAGGTACACTCGCCAAGGTCCCTTCTCCGGCTTTGTTGGGTTGGGAGGGTATTTCAGTCAGGGTGATAAAAAGATCCTGGCTGTCACGGAGAGTGGTGTGCTGTGTGCTCTCCTTAAGCTCGTCCTCCTCCTCTTCATCTTCCCCATCCGCAAAATCCTCAGGCATTGCGGAGAGTACCCCATCATCGGAGTACACGGAGAGGGGTGGGGTAGTGGTGGTGGCCCCCCCCTAGAATTGCATGCAGCTCAGCCTAGAAGCGGCATGTCTGAAGCTCTGTCCTGGAGCGTCCGTTTGATTCTCTGGTTTTCTGGTATGCTTGTCTGAGCTCCTTAAGTTTCACGCAGCATTGTGTTGCGTGCCTGCTGTAGTCTCTGTCCCTCCTGGCCTTGGAGATTTTTTGAAATATTTTGGCATTTCATCTTTTGGAACGTAGCTGATAGCATGGATTCCTCTCCCCATACAGCGATCAGATCCAGTACCTCCCTTTCGGTCCATGCTGGAGCTCCTTTTCGATTCTGGGACCGCATGGTCACCTGTGCTGATGAGCTCGCCTAGCCAAACAGGAATTGAGATTCAAAAGTTCCCAGGGCTTTTCCTGTACACCTGGCCAGTGCATCCGAGTTCAGAGTGCTGTCCAGAGCGGTCACAATGGTGCACTGTGGGATAGCTCCCAGAGGCCAATACCTTCGAATTGTGTCCATACTAACCCTAATTCGAAACGGTGATGTCGATTTCAGCGCTAATCACCTCGTTGGGGAGGAGTACAGAAATCGGCTTTAAGAGCCCTTTATGTTGAAAAAAATGGCTTCGTTGTGTGGACGGGTGCAGGGTTAATTCAATTTAACGCTGCTAAATCTGACATAAACTCGTAGTGTAGACCAGGCCTGAGAGTTTGATTACAATGTGAATTGCAGGTACAAGTCCCTCTCAGGATCAGGTCCAAAAACTGGTGGCAAATAGCTCATATTCTTCTTCTTCTGACAGAATATTATTATTTCATAATGACACAGTCTATTCAGTTGACATTACTTCTTATGTGTATTGCCAAAACAAATGTATTCTCTTCATTTCTAGGCTTTGGATTCACAGCAGCAGCAAAGGTACAGCGAGGCAAAATGCATTCACTAATGCTCCTTTTCTGATGTTGCCTTTTCTGTTGATTATGTATTAATTCCCAGTTAATATTCTGTGGTTTGGCAGAGTTCTGCCTCGTGAACAGACACAAAAATATTGAAGTTATTACGAGGATGCCAGCGTGCACAGAGACAATTCCCTGTTGGAAAGGTGTTCTGTCCTTTTAATATTTTTATTAGCACAGTTAACAAAATCAGAAACACACCAATCCAGCCAAGAAAGTAGAGATAATGTAAAATGTCCATCCATATACTCTCACCATCCCTTGTGGAACAATCTGAGGTGTTAGTCATCATCCTCATCCTCATCACCAATGGATGTCATTCTGTTATGTCCCAAGGCATGTGAGCTGGAATACAGCTTTTATAATGTGTGACACTGACACCCACTATCCCTAATGCAAAAAGAAAAGGAGGACTTGTGGCACCTTCGAGACTAACAAATTAATTTGAGCGTAAGCTTTCATGAGCTTCAGCTGATGAAGTGAGCTCTAGCTCACGAAAGCTTATGCTCAAACAAATTTGTTAGTCTCTAAGGTGCCACAAGTCCTCCTTTTCTTTTTGCGGATACAGACTAACACAGCTGCTACTCTGAAACCTATCCCTAATGCATATTTAGTAGGGGTTTCAGCACCTTTTCGTCACCCTACTATATTGGGGTCCCCTTCTCCCATAGGTTAGTAGGCCTTTTACCTCAAGTTCATTAGCATATATGTCCATTAGTTACCCTGGCATTCTTGTGGTTGGACATCTGCTGATGTTCCTAACTTAAAATATTGCAAGCTGGTATAAACTGGCATCTTGTGGTTACCTATCAGCAGTTTAGTCATACTTGTTTATTACAGCATTCTGTCTTGTTATATCTTATGATCTATGGTTGCTCCTAGTTAGCTGTTTAGGCTAAGGCTTTTGGGGCTTTATGCCCTGATTAGTTTAGCTAAGCTATTGTCTTACAGGCCTTGAGGTTTGTAGGCTCATTGCGTTACTGCCTTAATTTATACCTATGCCTTACCTAGCAAATACCTATACGTATAGGGTACACTGGGTTCAGATAACTGAAGGAGAGCAAGTTCAATCTAGGCTTGATATTTATGGCAAGACTGAAACTTTACATTTCAGCCTGTGTGAGAGACAGTGCACACTGTAGGAGCAGGCCAGAAAAAGAATTGTGATTCATTCATAGTTTCCATCTTCCTGCAAAGGGAAGTAATGTGCCCCAGCCCTTTGCCAGGCACAGATTACTTCTCTCCATTCACCAGGTAAAATGTCCTGGTCAGTGTACCTGTATATCGTGAGACAGCCAGGGCTTTGCCCACTTCCCAGTCCTTTCTAACCACTCCCTGTGCAGGGGGGAAGTAGTGCCCTGTGGAGCCTGCTTTTCCCCTCTACATGTAAAGCAGCAACAAGAGTAATAAACACAGATCCTTATGCCCCCTTACTCCCTTTCATAGCCACACAGGGGAATTTATAAAACTTGTCCTTATTTTTTAAAACCCAACCCTCAATTCCCACTAAGGTCAGGAATGTGATCCAGGCTCTGCAACTGCTTTATATTTTGCTATGAATTAACATTAGGAAGTTGCAACATTTCTTAATTATAACAATTGAATTGGCCCAGAACTGGAAATCTGAATCACAGACAGTTCCTTCCTCTCAGATAAAAGAAAAGGAGTACTTGTGGCACCTTAGAGACCAACCAATTTATTTGAGCATAAGCTTTCGTGAGCTACAGCTCACTACTCTGATTCCTCTCTGATGTGACTCTGCTAGTTCCTCTGATGTAGAAGAACTATAAACTTAATTCGCAGAATATTAGTTATACCAGTCTGTTTATGAGCTTTCTTTATTAAATTTTACACCATTTTGGGATTAATTACATACTTCCTGGTTTTATAATGAGATGCCTGTTTTACTTCACAGGCGAGCCAACCGCTGAATATCTGCTGCCTCACCAGTTTTGATACACTTAGCATGTTATTTAAAGTTTCATCACTGTTAAATATTATTCCACTCCATCAGTTTTGAAAATAGAGAAATGACTTTCATTTTCCTAATTAATATGCAGCGTGACTTGCCAGGGAAACAATAAAACACTGGAGACAATAAAACACTGAGCAGGAAATTGGTTATCATGTGCAAATTGCTGCCATTATTCCATTTCTCACTTTTTATTAATATAAATGTATGAGATATTTTCCCATGCAAATGCTGCAAATAAAAGCTTACGTTCATATATATTTTCTTTTTGGCTTCTCCACTCCTATTATTCTGGTTTAATTTCCCCATTTCTCTTGTGTAGCATAATGGCTTTTCCTCCAGCTGAACAGGCAGGTGAACTTCTGCTTTCACAATTGATACTGAATAAAGGGAAAGTGCAGTCTCTGGCTAGCAAATAAATTAAAATTCCTTAGCACTGTCTGAAGCTCTGTTGAGCCTAGTAAAGTGAGAGAGAGGAAGAGAGAAAGAAACAAAGAGAGAGTATATGTGTGTGTTATTCCTATATGGGGGATAGGTTCTGCCAAAATTGTCCTCAAATGTTTGCCTTTTATCTGTTTGTTACAATTCCATGTGATATTGCCCACATCCTCTCCTTTTTATGGATTTTTGTTTTCTTGCTTGTTGTGTCCTGTAGCGAGGCGGTGTGGCTTCCCGCTGCCCTAGAGAGGGTCGAGCCTCTCCAGACACCAGAGTGGGTGGAGCCAGGAAGCTCTGAGCCCGCCCCTCAGAGGGACAGGCAGTGACCCGGAAGTAGAAAGGCGGGTCCTCAGAGCTCACTAGAGGACCAGCTATCGGGGAGGCCAGACGCAGTCAGCTTGGGCTGTGACTGGGAAAACCCCCTGGCCCCAGGTCTATGCCAAGACTGGATTGGACTGGCCTGCCCTGCCCTGCCCTGCGCCCGCTATCCAGGGGAGTTACCGGACCTGCCCTGTGCCCATTACACAGAATAGTGACCGGGCCGGCCGCTTGCCCACTGCCCCGAGGAGCCCATGGTGCTGGACCCCCCGGAGAACACCGCCAGGACCCAGGTACCGGAAGGAGGGGCGTTAGGAAGCCGCCTGGGGGCAGACGACCCTAGTCTGGCTGTAACTCTGCCAGAGCCCACGTCAGTGTGTTGCGGTCAGGATCCCCACGGACCCAGCAGCAGGTCGTTTGCTGCTGCTGCTAGGGCTCCGGCCTGGGATGCAGTGCAACTCCTGGGTGGCAGTCTCCCCCTCTTCCAGGTCCTTGGAGGCCTGGGCTAATTCACATATGCTGTGTTGCTCAGCCCCTGCCTGAGAGCCTGAGCTACTGACTATTTGGTGCCCCGCCCTGACTCAGGGCCCGGGCCTACGGTGCTCGTTCCAGTTAGTGCAAGGGCTGTCGAGGGAGACTTCAGTGGCTGGACAACTTTCCCCAAAGTCAACTGTGTGTAGCGAGCTGATGTGGCTTCTCGCCACCCCGGAGAGGGTCAAGCCCCAGCTAGCCCCTTTACATGTCCACACACCTCTTTTGTTTATAAAGAAAAACATGGGGCAAAAAATTCCCAGCTTCATAAAAAAAAACAGAGCAAGGATTTTCCTCCAATTCTAGTTTTCAGAACTAATCCAATGGACGCACTCTGATTTGTTGCAAAACAAACAAAGCTCTCAAAGGAGCCTACCGGTACTTCTAACTAACACTAGTGGAGTATCAGTGGAGCACAACTCCATGTTGCTCCTGGCATGCCCTCTATACCGGAAGTAGGAGTTGATGCTCGTTCAGGAGATGGCTTTACATTAGTAGGAAGTTCCCCTCCCCCAGGAGAAGTCTCTGCTGATCATTTATAGCAAGAATCCAACCCTTTAATGACACCTGAGAAGTGCAAAGGGACTGGAGTGTGCCAGAGATTCTGGCAGAAAGCCCGATCCCATTTCCATTAAAGAGAAAGTGGCAAATTCCCTTTGACTTTAATGGCAGTATGATTGAGCTAATGGAACAGCTACAGAATGTGATCCTTGCAGGCCCCAAATCCAGCAAAACCCTGAAGTATGTGTGTCATTTTGAAGGCAAATGGGACTACTCACTTGCTCAGAGCAATGCTTTGTTGAATTGGGGCTACAAAGAGCAGAGATTTGCTTGTCCTTTTTTCAGAATAAGGACGCTTGGGTCCGGATCCACAAAGGTACATAGGCTCCTAGGTTCCCTTGAAATCAGTAGAAGTTAGGAGCCTGAATACCTTTGTGGATTGAGCCTTAGTGATAATATGTTTAGAGCCATTCTCAATAGCTTGAACAGGAATGAGGGAAGTGCAATATATGACTACCAGCCTGTTCAAAAATATGCCCCGGGAGAAAGACCTCCGTCTGTGATGCTCTGTACCACGGGGGAACACCCAGCACCCCCGTGTTCATCCTAGTAAGATGATTGTGTGGTATCCAATGCAAAGTTTGTCATGTCGGGTGTCTTCGGAAGGCTCATGATGCACTGAGCATTGTTACAGTAATGTTATAGGTTATAATTTCATGTATGTAGTTATGAGGCTGAAAATGTATCCTCATGGTTTAAAATAAGCACAGGCAAAAACTCTCAAAGAGCAGAGAGGCAGTTCACACCCCATCAGGGCAGGTATGGGATAAACCCAGACTAGCCTCACAGGAACAAAGAATGCTAGCCTAGGCAGCAACAAAAGAATCTGTTGGACTTTCGAGTGAGTCACTCCCCCTTCCTCTGGCCAGTATGGGACTGTGATGAGGTAATGCTCACCTGACTCTGAAGGTGGGGAGGGGGCAAAGCCAAGAGGGAAGAAAGAACATGATAAAATGGAGAGACGTTTGCCATGCTCCCTCTCTGTCTCCCACCTACATCTACAGACACCATACCAAATGACTGAAGCACTGATCAAGGGGGAGAGCCTGGCTGAAGAGCAACCAGCCAGCCTGTGGTGAGAAGGATCTAAGTTTGTAAGGGCACTGGAAGTGTTAAGATCAGCTTAGAATGAGTTTTTTGCTTTTATTTCATTTGACTAAATCTGACTTGTTATGTTTTGATTTATAATCATGTAAAATCTCTTTATAGTTCATAAATGTATTTGTTTTATTCTACCTGAAGCAGTGCATTTGGTCTGAAGTGTGTCAGAGGCTCCCCTTGGGATAACAAGTCTGATACATATCAATTTCTTTGTTAAATTGACAAACTCATATAAGCTTGCAGCGTCCAGCGGGCCTAACTGGATAATGCAAGACGGAGGTTCCTAGAGTTATCTGGTACCAGAGATATTGGCTTGTGTAATTTGATTGCAAGTAGCTGGGAGCAGCTTACATGCCAGAGGCTGTGCATGAACAGCCCAGGAGTGGGGGCTCTCACAGCAGAGCAGGGTAAGGCTGGCTCCCAGAGTCAAGGACTGGAGTGACCTAACAGATCACCGGTCGAGATAACACCAGAGGGGAACATCACACCCTGTTCTCCAAAAATCCCATAGGCAAGGGCATAAATGATTTGCAAACTTTCAGCCTCTTTCCCCATAGCACAACTCTATTGAGTTTGCACAGCTTATGGATAATTGTTTTTTCTACCAAATTGAATGTTTGTAGCTCCATTTTATTTCAATACTAGCCAGCTCGCCTACCCCTTTAATTCAGAGCATTAGTAATGCTCAGAAAAGAACACAGTGTCCATTATTTATGAAGTTCCTGCCAAAAAATGTATTGAACTGAATGTGTAATTTAGGAAATTTGCTTTTGTCCACTGTAAGTAGCAGTCCATTAAAATGCAGTCTATTGAATGATACAATGTATTTCACTGAATTAGCTATGCAGTGTTAAACCAAACAGCAAATAGGGGCACTCCTGGTTTGTTCCAATGTGGTTATGCTGCAAATTGTAGAACATGTCTATGTAAAAATGAAAAACAATTCATTTAAATCTCTCAAGGCTACAAGGCCATTCTATGGTGTGATTTATTCTGAATGCAAATTTTTCCATCTGCTTATTCCAAACAACTAATAATCACAATTTGATATTACCTGGCAAAATATTAATATTTTGAATCACCGTTCCCTCTCTGAATGCAGTATAATAATCAGCAAGCTCAGCACTATAAAAATAGGGACCCAATCTGCAGAACTGGGTCGGAAAAATATTTTGAAATGCAATAACTTTTAGAGTACACATACCCTCATTTAAAAACAGCACAATAAATGTAGAGTATATGAATTATATCACTTTTTTATTTGCTGAGGTAAGTTTATAATTGTCTGAGAAGCCAGAAGGCAGGATATTAATGTTTTGATAGCATCTGGACAACATATTCCTTAAGTCAAACTTTGGTGATCTAAAATGACTTGGTGTTTTTTATGCTTCAAGAAAATTCTCACACATCTTATTGCTTGCTAACCTTACAGATTAATTTTTTTAAAGTATATGGAGCATGTTATAAAATTGGCACCATGAAAACTGCTTCACACCACACAGCATCTGTAGAGCCAGCAGCTCCAGCCCCCCAAAGAATTTCTGCTCCACAGGGGAATGCTGGGTGGCATAAAGTTGATGTGGCAGCTCCTATTCCTCCCAGATCCTGAGGCCGGACTAGGAAAATGGGTAATGACTGGGGCATTGTGTATGTCCTAGCAATTCTCTGCTGCCAGAACAGCCCTCTGGGGCCATAGACAACTTTATGATGGAGACTACCCTGGCCCAAGGAATAAAGGTGCCTTAAAGCCACCTTTGCCTCCCTCCTCTGGTCTTATGCCAAGTACAGATCAATTGGTCCAGAGGAGCTGGTACTTTCTATTCACAATGTGGTGAGAATGATTATTTTCTAAAAATACTCATTTTTCCAATGTCCTCAAGAGTTAATGCCGTAACATAAACGACCCACAGGAAACTTAAATAGGAAGGAAGTTAGTTTACAGTTCATTGCTTTCCCATACTGCTAATGCCGTATATTATCATTTTCAGCAAGATGGCTGAGGCCAGCTCAGAAATGTCCTTTAATTTTTTTTTCCTAAATGCATCAAGGATTATGAAAATAAGAGGTGGAGGAAGGGGAGACAGAAGCAATTTACTGCCTCTGCAGCTCTGTGGGAGCCTTTGAAAGCATGGTGCCTCCTGCGTGATGCATGGGGGATGGGGAGAGGCATCCTTTGTTACATCTTTGCAAAGGTGTAGCCAGCACATCCTCCACTCAGCTCTGCTGGTGTGCTTGTGGAAAGGGCTCTAGCTGTGCCCTCCCAGAGAGGCTCTAACATGGCTGTCAGTACCTGCTGCCCCCTTCTCCCTATACTTCCCAACTCCCTGGACCCAGTTATGCCCGCCCCAAACTTGTGCACTGCAGGTAAAAAAAACTCTTAGCACCCTCTCTCCCATCTACCTCACCCACACCAAAATGGCTATAATTTGGCCATTCATTTTCTAAATGTATTTTACACTTTTTATGTGTTAACAAGGTGTGTATGGCTCTGCAAATGTTCAGATTGCTGTGCAGAGAAGATAAGTTTTTTTGCAATGCACAGGCGCTGACTCACAGCTGGTCAGTGGCGCTGCCGTGATTCAGATGTTTGGTGGCTCATGGAGGGGCTTGGGGAAGGGCAGAGAGCAGCGAGTGGGCAGGGACCTCGGAGGGGGTGGAGTGGGGGCAGGAAGATGCAGAGCAAGGGCAGGGCCTTGGGGGAAGGGGTGGAGTGGGGGAGGGACCTTGGGGGCGGAGCATTCTTGGGGAAAACGAAAAGTCGGTGCCTATGTTGTAGTGTATCTTGAAATAGGGTTAGCATTACTATAGCCTCTAACTGCCTCTGTTTCCCCATTTATAAAAGTTATATACCTGAACTAACAATCATTCTTCTGTATGTGAAGACTGTAGTGTTTTATATATATGAACGAACAACACTTTTTCTACATAGTAGTATAATTAGTATACATAGTATTGGTGTACTTCATGTAATATAGTAATTATTCCGATGGCAAGATATTAAACTATAGTAGGAAGTCTATAGGTGGACCTCATGATATCCAGTGAGGCATTTATTTGATCATTTGCTAGAGTTAGTTGAGATGGTCTTCATCATGTCCAGTCAGTTTGCAAAGAAGGATAGTCATTTATTGGTTGAAATAGTATAGAAAACTTTCCAGAACCTAACTACCATGCTCAGTTTGTCATGACAGATCTATGGCTGCTGTTGAAGCTTGAACCCAAGACAAATGTATTTGGAGTACTGCTTAATTGTCTATTGGAAATTGTGTGTGTGAATGTTAGTGATCTTGAATGATACTCTACTGATAGCTCTTGAAATGAAGGTCTTGCAAGCATTGTAAGGTTTTCTCCTGCATCCCGCTAATATGCCTAACTCTAACCTGAGAAAACAACTTTTAAGACTGTATTTTTTTAAGTGTTAGTGTCCAGTTGTCCAAAAACTCAGTTGTTTGGGGGACATGTTAAACCGCATGAAAAACTGCCCAACTAGTTCTTGCATTTCTGTACTGTAAGAGCTTGTTCTCTTGTTTTCTACCCCTCCTGATTTTTTATACCGTAAGACAGTGTCTATGCATTTTTTTTTTTGAAATTTTACTTAGGGCTTTATTCCTATAAAATGTTATGCACCTTTTGCACAGGAAGAAAGCCTGCAGAACAGGTTTCTGCACCCCTGCTGACTTGTTAAAACAAAGTAACTTGTTATGACCAGTTCTGCTGGGCCCTCTTGAGGAGAGACAAAGGGTGTGGAGATGTCATAACATTGCCTCACTTCTTCCTAGTGAATCCCTTTGATTAAAAGCCATGTAAACAGCTTTCTTTATGTACTTTCAGAAGCCTCAATTTCTGAAACTTTATCCAGCTTAGAACTCAGTTAGTGAAGGCACATATCCTCATCCATGAGGCATGTAAATTATGGATGGACAGCTGTTTGGATGTTCTTGGCAAATAATCCTGCCCTTATCACCCATACTTGGTGCACATACATGGGCTCCTGGTTGTCTACAATCAAGCCCATCTGTTAGGATGGCATGGTGCCTGCTTGCAAATTTGTCAAATATGTTGACTAGGGCATAGTTGCAAAGCAATCATGGTTTTAAGGCAAGCATTTTGTGTTACACTGCAAATAACATCCCTTATGCAGGAAATAGCTTCTTTGGGCTAGTGGTGAAGTACTGGCACCACGTGAAAATTAATCATATGTGTAATTAATGCCATTTCACATGACATGAAGGCACCAAAATATTGGCCAAAATTGTACTTTGAAGCCAAACATTAGGCTTATAAATATGGATTTAGAAGTGGTTTAATTTTCAAAAGTGCTGAATGCCCAGCATCACTGTAGTCACTAGGAACTCCTGGCATGCTCAGCAATCTTGAAAATCAGGCCACTGAATTAGGTGCCTAAAATGTTCTCAGGTTTCAGAGTAACAGCCGTGTTAGTCTGTATTCACAAAAAGAAAAGGAGTACTTGTGGCATCTTAGAGACTAACCAATTTATTTGAGCATAAGCTTTCGTGAGCTACAGCTCACTTCATCGGCGTCTAACTCTCGGAGGAAATGCGATGATGCATTAGATTGCAATTGTCAGGAGGCAGTGCCTTTAAAATGCAACTTCAGCTTCATAGATCCATATGTGTATTCTTTTAAGAGTAACAGACTATGTGGCTGTTGTAAACTTCTCTTTAGAGACCTCTGCCATCTATTAACATGATTATTCTCTTTGTGCAGCCTCAGTGTGGGGCCATATGACTTCTTGCCCTGTACTAGTCAGAGTTTTTGACATTCTTTTAAAATGTGTACTCACTGATTACAGTGTATTGGCAACACATCAGCAGGGAGTCCAGTTTATGTCAATAGGGACTAACAATGGCTTTTTTGTAGACTGTGGTGTTGGGCAAGGAAGCAGCTCAAAAGCACCAATTTGGTTATCAGCAATTATTTGGGGTGTCATATCCGAAGATCTACTTTACCGCAAAACTTAAAATCCCAACATAAATTATACCCATACAATTCTGGGCATATATATCTGTATAAGTATAAAAAAACAGGAGTACTTGTGGCCCCTTAGAGACTAACAAATTTATTAGAGCATAAGCTTTCGTGGGCTACAGCCCACTTCATCAGATGCATAGAATGGAACATATAGTAAGAAGATATATACACATACAGAGAAGGTGGAATTTGCCATACAAACTGTAAGAGGCTAATTTAATTAAGATGAGCTATTATCAGCAGGAGGGGGGAAAAACTTTTTTGTAGTGATGATCAAGATGGCCCAGTTAGACAGTTCACAAGAAGGTGTGAGGATACTTAACATGTGGAAATAGATTCAATATGTGTAATGACCCAGCCCCTCCTAGTCTCTATTCAAACCCAAGTTAATAGTATCTAGTTTGCATATTAATTCAAGCTCAGCTGTGTGTGTGTGTGTGTGTATAATATATATATTATATATATACACACACATACAATCTTCTTACTATATGTTCCATTCAATGCATCTAATGAAGTGGACTGTAGCCCACAAAAGCTTATGCTCTAATAAATTTGTTAGTCTCTAAGGTGCCACAAGTACTCCTGTTTTTTGAGGAAACAGACTAACAGGGCTACTCTGAAACCTATATAGGTATAAATGGGCTTGATTTTGATTTACACTAAGGCCCCTTTCCAGTGCTCTGATAGTGTAAATGGGCCTTAAAGTGGATGTAATTTATACCTACTTAAAGCTCCTTTACCCTGAGAAAAGTGTAAAAGGGCCCCGAGAGGGAGGGGGAGAGAGAAAGAGAGGGAGCACAACACACACCTAGAGTAATTGTATTAACTCCCCATTGTTCCAAAGAGTCTGTTTTGAAATCCAGAGCACTCCTTTTAGAGCATCCCTTTACAGACTCCTTTTGGGTAAAGGAAAGTTTGACCAGTCACTAATACAAGTCTGTGAAATGTTTCACTATATCACCATTCATTTAATAAAGGAGGTTTATTCACTTATTCAGTTAAATTCACCCAGGATGGCTGAACAGGAGAGGAACTGAAAGCTCCAGTTCATTTGAATTTGTCTGTTTGGTTATACTCTGTACTAGAATGCAATCGCAAGCAGCCAGAACTTTTAAATTCATAAATATATAATCTTTGATCAAATAAACTTCAAAATATACACCAATTCTGTAATCATGGATGTAAGTTTTGCTTTCCAGTATATCAGGGACAATGAACCATTTTATACATGTGTAGTACAATTCCTTTCTTCGTGGACTGTGGAGTTGCAGAAAATGGAAATATAGCCTCTGCAGTTCATAGCCAAATGTACAGTACTGTTGCTGAAACACCACCAACTTGTTGACATCTCTTTATCATAATCATTGGGGCCCTAATCCAAAGCCCACTTAAGTCAAGGCCTCTGGTTTGTGTGTGATAGCTTATCAAAGCTAAAGTGTGATGTGCTTAACTTTAGGCATGTGCTTAAATCCCATTGAAGTCAGTGACGGCTTGTACTTAACTGTTGTGCCTGAGAGGGCTAACAATCCCAAAAGCAAAGGAAAATGGAAGAAAACGAGACAGAACAAACACAGGGTAGGGTTTGGTCATTAGAACTTGAATGCTTATAGTAGGAAACCTGCTGCCATCCTCTGACCAAAAGACCATGGATTTCAAATTTGCACAAATTTGCATTTATTTGCATAAATCAGAAGAAGCCTGCCTTCCTTCCTATTTTAAAATTATGTTGTAACAAATCCCAATGGGAAAGATAAATGAATGCATACATGGAGATTCTAGATAGTTTGTAGATTCCATAGTCTGTATATAAATAATAAAAATCTGATGCCATTTTTCCAATTTTGTTCTTTTGCTTCTTGATAGGGACAAATCATTAGATAGAAGTGGAGGAATGCCTGTTACTATTGCTTCTATCTAAAAGGTCCTAGTAGTTTACATGTAATTTCATATGACATGACCTATTAAAATTAGTATGTATGAATCAAGTTGAAATTAGGAAAGAGAAATCTACTGTATGCAATATGAAAGTGATATACAGTATCTCACGTTGTTACAAATTTCCTGTGTTTTTTATGGCTTTCCTTCACTGAGTCTATGCTGGAGACAATATTCAAATCTGTTGTTCTACTTGTTTTTCCCTTCCCCCAATTTTTTGACAAAATAGCTTGTAGAAATAAGATACAGCCTGTCCTCAAATAAAATTTCAGCACTATTAAAAAGCTGCCACATTCTCTGTAGCCTAGCATATAACAGCAGCAAAGATGTGAAATGTACCATTTTGAAAACCACTACCCTTTATTTTCCTCAGTCAAACTCTTCCCCATCCTTAACCCCTGGTATGAATTACAGGAGTCGAACTATTTGTTTCATGGGGTAGTTGGGAGATGGCAAGGCATTTTGTTAACATTCTCCACCTGTTACAGACAGCCATCATTATCTGACATTTGCGTGTGCTTACTTTGTGTAGGTGGCAGCTATTTGCTGTAACAGAATTGGTGTTCCCGGTATCCACAGTGATTCTGGGCTTAAACAAACGCCATATCTATACTTACTGGGGATTGATGCTGCTGCAGCAGGGATCGATTTAGTGGGTCAAGTGAAGACCAACTCAATGGACCGCAGAGCGCTCTCCGGTCAACTCTGGTACTCCACCGGAATGAGAAGAGTAAAGTAAGTCAATGGGAGAGTGTCTCCCATCAATGCAGAGTGGTGTAAACACTGCAGTAAGTTGACCTAAGCTACGCTGACTTCAGCTACGTTATTCACATAGCTGGAGTAGCGTAACTTAGTTCAATTTACTTTAGTACTGTAGACAAGGCCAAAGATATCCTTTAGAAAGAGGCATCGTTGCCCATTTTTGCCGCTATTGTTTACACTTAGAATAGAATTGCAGGTGAACATACACCTACAAGGATGTGGATGTGAGCAACACAGATGAAGTAGGACTCAAGATGACAATGTATGCAGATCACTTCTTGATGTTTTCTGGGTTATCAAAGCTTAAAGCAGGGGTCTCAAACACATGGATGTGGCCTGGGGAGTTATTTCCTGCAGCCCACCATAGGCGCTGACTCCACCAGCAGCCAAGCTCCCCTCACCCCCACCTCCCTCCCAGCACGCTGTGTCCCCGCTCCTCCGCCTACCTCCCAGTGCTTCCCACTACCAAACAGGTGTTTGGCCGCGCTTAGGACTTTCCAGGAGGGAGGGGGGAGGAGCGGGGACACAGCATGCTCAAGGGAGGAGGCAGAGAAGTGGCAGGGCCAGGGCAGGGATTTGGGAAAGGGGTTGGAATGGGGGCAGGGAAGGGGTGGGAAAAGCAAGGGCGGGGAAGACATTGTTAGCTGGATCAGCAAAACATAACCCCGCCTCTGGCCCTGCTGCTGCCAGCTCCCCCACACATGCTCTGGGGAGGAGGGCGGGCAGGCAGGTGGGCTCTCCGAGCTGCTGTTTAAAGCAGTGTTTACAGTCACTCTCACTCTGGGGGTGGGGATGTCTGCTGTGTGCATTTCAATGAGCTGTTTCCATAGTTCTCTGAAGTTACCCGAGTCAAACTGCCCAAGCTTGACAAACAGCCTTGCAGCTCCTTGCTCCCGACCAAGCCACTGAGTCTGCTCTTCCTGCATCCTCAATCCTCCCCTTCAGCTATAGCCCAACTCACACCAACCCTCGGCCAGCCCCTTCGCCATTCTTGAAATGTGCCCTCCCTCAGGGGAGGGCCAAACACACCCGCCATTGAAATCCATCCCCATTGATCCCATGTGCAGTATGAAACACTGGGGGAGAAGGGAGCCGGGAAAGCAGCAGCAGCCAGTCACTGGGAAAAGCCCTTTTTCTTTAACACTGGGAGGGAAAGGGAACATGAATCAGAGAGAAATATCATGGGTGTGGGGGAGGGAACAGGGATCTTGGATTTTCCAGTTTACAAAAGCCAAGCTTGTTCCCCACGCCTCTCACCCTCAACAATGCCTGGGTGGAAAATAAATCCCCGACCCTTCTTGGGGACGCGGACGCTTCAACACAGGTGCTGACTGCTGAGTAAATTCGCCCAATAGAGCCCTACAACTCCCAGCATGCTCTTCTCCACCTTGCACCCAGCTGCTCCCTTAGAGACAGAGCAAGGCATGCTGTGAGTAGTTGGGAAGAATGTTTGTTAAAAGTGGCAATGTATTTTGTATGAATAGTTACTTTAAAAAGTTCCTGCCATTACAGCTATGTTGATAGACTGTTAGTGTAGATCATCATCAGTGTTACTGACCACATAAGGAATAGTTACAGGTGTTTATATTTTATTAAAACCCCTCTTCGCATTAGTTTAAAAAAAGTTAATACATTGACTTTTAATAGCGTACTCTACTCATTTTTTTCCATTTTTGACTATACTTTTGTATCGTTGTATGAAAAGGTTTCAGTGATGCAGCCCTTGGGCCAATGTACTAGTCCTCATGTGGCCCTCGTGATGATTTGAGTTTGTGATCCCTGGCTTAAAGAATCACTGGCTGCAGTACAATAAAAGGGGTTTATACCTTGAAAGGAGAGGTGGCTGCCCAAAAATAGAACATACCAAGCAGCATGCCAAGGGAAAATGCACAATGAGGCAAGTCTGTGATGACATGAAGTCTAGAAAAGCATCTTAAAGAGGTTGTAAATTACACAAGCCTGCCCGCCCCCCAACTCTATTTAAATGTGTCTATCTAAGGTTCCTATATGGCCTCAGGACTACAACAACAGAGCAACTTAAAATCTTTAATAGATTTATCCTCACAACTCTACTGGTAGGGATGTATTGTTATCCCCATTTTATAGATGGGAAACAGGGGCCCAGAGAGACTAAGTGATTTGCTTGAGGTTGCACGGGATGTCTGTGGTGGCACAAGGACTTGAACCTAGGTCTCCTAAATCCTCACATAGTGCCCTAACAACTGGACTATCTTTTCCCTCCAATATTTAAAATGTATTTATTCCAATTAAAATAAAAGCTGTTTTTTATGTATTGACATAGTTCTTCATCACCCTTAGATATATACATTCCATAGAATGATTTTGGTATCCCTTCCCAAGGTCATCCTTTGTGGTGCTTATGCAACTGCACATGGCTACATATAGCTACTATAGCATTTCCATTCCTGCTAAATGTGCTCTTAGTGCCACAGTAACTCCCTACTCCCTTTCTCCCTGGCCTGATGCTCCACTAGAGGTGAGGATGCCAGGGATACATACAGATGATGGGACGATACCAGGTCACAGGTAGGGGACAAGGACATGTTTATATAGTACCATGGAAAACCCAGGCCCTAATCCTTTCCATCATAGTAAATCTTGTTGAATCTTTTCAGATAGGGAAGATTAAGTTTGGGTCTGTTTTCTTTTCATTGGTTTCAGAGGAACAGCCGTGTTAGTCTGTATTCGCAAAAAGAAAAGGAGTACTTGTGGCACCTTAGAGACTAACCAATTTATTTGAGCATGAGCTTTCGTGAGCTACAGCTCACTTCATCGGATGCATACCGTGGAAACTGCAGCAGACTTTATATACACACAGAGAATATGAAACAATACCTCCTCCCACCCCACTGTCCTGCTGGTAATAGCTTATCTAAAGTGATCAACAGGTGGGCCATTTCCAGCACAAATCCAGGTTTTCTCACCCTCCACCCCCCGACACAAATTCACTCTCCTGCTGGTGCTAGCCCATCCAAAGTGACAACTCTTTACATAATCAAGTCGGGCTATTTCCTGCATAGATCCAGGTTTTCTCACATCCTCCCCACCCCCATACACACACAAACTCACTCTCCTGCTGGTAATAGCTCATCTAAACTGACCACTCTCCAAGTTTAAATCCAAGTTAAACCAGAACATCTGGAGGGGGGGGGGTAGGAAAAAACAAGAGGAAACAGGCTACCTTGCATAATGACTTAGCCACTCCCAGTCTCTATTTAAGCCTAAATTAATAGTATCCAATTTGCAAATGAATTCCAATTCAGCAGTTTCTCGCTGGAGTCTGGATTTGAAGTTTTTTTGTTTTAAGATAGCGACCTTCATGTCTGTGATTGCGTGACCAGAGAGATTGAAGTGTTCTCCGACTGGTTTATGAATGTTATAATTCTTGACATCTGATTTGTGTCCATTTATTCTTTTACGTAGAGACTGTCCAGTTTGACCAATGTACATGGCAGAGGGGCATTGCTGGCACATGATGGCATATATCACATTGGTGGATGTGCAGGTGAACGAGCCTCTGATAGTGTGGCTGATGTTATTAGGCCCTGTGATGGTGTCCCCTGAATAGATATGTGGGCACAATTGGCAACGGGCTTTGTTGCAAGGATAAGTTCCTGGGTTAGTGGTTCTGTTGTGTGGTATGTGGTTGTTGGTGAGTATTTGCTTCAGGTTGCGGGGCTGTCTGTAGGCAAGGACTGGCCTGTCTCCCAAGACTTGTGAGAGTGTTGGGTCATCCTTTAGGATAGGTTGTAGATCCTTAATAATGCGTTGGAGGGGTTTTAGTTGGGGGCTGAAGGTGACCGCTAGTGGCGTTCTGTTATTTTCTTTGTTAGGCCTGTCCTGTAGTAGGTAACTTCTGTTGATCACTTTAGATAAGCTATTACCAGCAGGACAGTGGGGTGGGAGGAGGTATTGTTTCATATTCTCTGTGTGTATAGAAAGTCTGCTGCAGTTTCCACGGTATACATCTGATGAAGTGAGCTGTAGCTCACGAAAGCTCATGCTCAAATAAATTGGTTAGTCTCTAAGGTGCCACAAGTACTCCTTTTCTTTTCTTTTCATTATTAGGAATAGCACCACACTTTCGGCACGTCTCTATCACAGGGAAATTTCCAGGCAACATGTTGATTAACTCTACTAGTGGATCAAATCCCCCATTTTGAATGAAAGCAGACTGGATTGGGGCCTAAAAGTCTATTGAAGTCAATGGGATTCTTTCCACTGACTTCAGTGGGCTTTGGATCAGGCCCTTAGTCACTAAGATTGTGTTGTACTGCAGCCAGTGATTCTTTAAGCTTTGATAACCCAGAAAACACCAAGAAGTGCTCTGCATACATTGCCATTTTGAGTCCTACTTCATTTGTGTTGTTCACATGCACATCTTAGTAGATGTATGCTCACCTTAGGTTCTATTGTAAGTGTAAACGATAGTGGCAAAAATGGACAACCATGCTTTATTCTAAATGATATTGTGTAAGCCCAGAATAGCTGTGGATATGGGGGACCAGAGTTCAGTCACAGAAGAAAGCTGTCACCTACACATCATGAACACATCTTTTCCAATCATTATTTATACCTTTTTGAGGTGTCAGTTTTTGGTTAGTTCTAATAGCAGATATGCTTCTGTTTTTCATTATTCTCCCTCAAACAAGTCTAGACACTTTCTTCTTCATCTTGTTGTTCCTTCATTATAGTAAACCAGGGCATTTTTGCAAAGCTAGATTGCTACCAGGACCTCTGAGAAATCTTCTGCTTCAATAAACTTCTGGCAGGTTGGGCTATGCAAAGCAGACAGATTTCTGATAAGACATTATATATTTAGACACTCCTAGCATTCTTGTAAGAATGCTTTTCAGTTATCTGCATTTAAATCTGCTTTGATTTTGGCCCTTAGGTTTACTCATTGGTCACCCTATCCAAGGGAACCCAGGAGCATAGGTGCAAGATGCTATTTCTTCAAATGACACTGTCTGAGTTCACATTCCCAGTTCTAAGATGAGTCACAAAGGGGCAGGAGTTGTACATCATTCATCCCTAGATCAACGGGCTCTGTTTGCTCTGTGCTGCAGGCAGTATCCAGTTAATTACACCCATGGAAAGGTAAGCCTCTCCTGGTACATGAGAGTGGAACACCTATGTCTAAAATCTAATTAGGATAAGCATTAAAGAAATGTTTCCAACAGGCAGAATGTGACTGAGCAAGTGGCACACATTCCTTTCGGATTAGCTCAGGCACTTCTACTGCAAAACTTGTTGGCATATTTTGAAAGACTGAGTGGCTATTAAGGATTTATTTGATTTGGCAGCTACTAATCTGTGTGATAGGCGTGCAGAATGCTGGAAAACCACAGAAAAAAGTAAGGTTAACGTTGTAATATTACCAGGTTTTAATTTTTGTGCTGGTTTGATAACTGGACGTACGGTGATTTCAGCCGAACGTCTATTGCTCAGTTCACTGGGCCAAATCCTGTGGTGGTGTAAATGGTGGTATAAATTATATCCTTGGTGTAAGTAAAGTAAAAGTGACTATTAAGTGTCAGGAATCTAATTTATGACCATTTGGAATTTACAGTGCTATTACAAGAGACAAAAGGCAGGTGTTAGCAGCTTCCAGTATCAAAAAAAGTGGAGGGCAAGGGGTAGGGGTTTATAACTTGAAAGGAGGTGTGGCTGTCAAAGAAATAGTACATACCAAGCCGTGTGTCAAGGGAAATGCTTAATAAGATAAGCCTGTGATTATGTGAACTCTAGAGAAGCATCTTAAAGAGAAGTTGTAAATCACACAAGTCCACCCTTCCACCGCACCCTCCAACTCTGATTTCAACCACACCCCACTGGAGAATCCTAACACTAATAACTAGCATATAAAAGGTACAATACAGGCCCTACAATGTCAAAGTTCAGTCCAGTGTTGGACCAAAGAGTTTAAACATTAAAAATGTTTAAATTAGGGCTGTCGATTAGTCGCGGTTAACTAACGCAATTAACTCAAAATTAATGCTGATTAATTGCAATTTTAATTGCACTGTTAAACAATAGAATACCAATGAAAATTAAGTATTTTTGGATATTTTTCTACTTTTTCAAATATATTGATTTCAACTACAACACAGAATACAAAGTGTACAGTGCTCACTTTATTGGAAATATTTGCACTGTAAAAATAAAAGAAATAGTATTTTTCAATTCACCTCATACAGGTACTGTAGTGCAATCTCTTTATCGTGAAAGTGCAATTTACAATGTAGATTTTTTTTTTTTGTTACATAACTGCACTCAAACAAAACAATGTAAAACTTTAGAGCCTACAAATCCACTCAGGGGTTTGGACTCTGGCCCGGCGCGGCTTACCTGGAGTGGCTCCGGGGTCGCAGCAGTGAGTAGCAGGGCTAAGACAGGCTCCCTGCCTGCCCTGGCCCCACGACACGCTGCCTGCCCTGGCCCCACGCCACGCTGCTCCTGGAAGCAGCCAGCACCACGTCCATGCGGCCCCTGGGGGATGTGGGGTAGAGGGCTCCGCATGCTGACCTCCCCTGTGGGTACCTTCCTCAAAGCTCCCATTGGCCGCGATTCCCCTTTCCCAGCCAATGGGAGCTGTGGGGGGCAGTGCCTGGAGGCGAGGGCAGTGCACAGAGCCCTCTGTCCCGCCTCGGCCGCAGGGACGTGGTGCTGGCCGCTTCCTGCAGTGGTGCAGGGCCCGTGGCGCCATGGGGATGGCAATCCCATGGACCCGATCCAAAGCCCTGATGGGCTGGATTTGGCCCGCAGGCCATAGTTTGCTCACCCCTGCCCTTTACAAAGAATGGAGAGAGAGAGGCACCTTAGAATGCGATCCACAAAGCCAGCACGCTAGGCAGGGGGAGCCACCTGAGCTAGCCAATGGAAGCGGCCAAGAAGATGTGTCCTAAGCCCCACCCCTCTCACAGAGATAGGCACCTATCTCTGCTAGTGCTCCACAGCTAGGAACCCCTCTCATAGAGTCAGGCAATATAGGTGCCTGAATTGTTTCCTGTAAGAATGAGTTAGGTGCCTGACTCATTCCACACAAAATAGCTTGATGAGGAGGAGGTGTGATTCCCTTCACCCCTTTTACCTTTCGGCCCGGTGGTTAGCACACTCACCTGGGATGTGGGAGATGCAAGCTGCCCTCAGACAGAGGGAGAAAAAGGATTTGAAGAAGAGTGTCCCAGCTCTTAAGAAAATGTGCTAACCACTATAGTTATGGGACAGTGTGATATAGGACTCCCTCCACAGGCACCAACTTTCCGTGCCCCCCCAGGCCATGCCCCAACTCCACCTCCTCCCTTCCTCTATTGGACCTCTTCCCCAAGCACATCGCGTTCCTCCTCCTCCCTCCTCCCTCCGAGCGCTTGCCCTGCGAAACAGCTGTTTTGCAGCGCAAGCGCTGGAAGGGGGGAGAAGCAGGACTCGGCAGCGCGCCCAGGGGAGGAGGTGGAGGTGGAGCGGAGGTGAGCTGGGTTGCAGAGCACCCATCAATTTTTCCCTGTGGGTGCTCCAGTCCCGGAGCACCCACAGAGTCGGCACCTATTACTCCCTCAGTCTCGCCTGTTAAAGCTGTTCCACAGTGTATAAATAGAGAGTTACTGCAGTGCAGGGACTGGACCCAGGGCCTCACATCTCTCAGTTGGAAGCCCTAAGCACTGGACTACGGAGTCACTCACTTTTTCTGTGCCTAGCCAATGGCTCTGTAAGAAATCATACACGGTGAAACAACTTCAACCCACAAGATCAAGGGAGCCCTACATCAGGCTATCCCATAGCCCAAAGAATTTGGGCTGAGAGGCAAGACACCTCTACTCTTTTCTCCCACACAGGCAGAGGGGGGAATTGAACCTGGTTCTCCCACATCCCAGGTGAGTACCCTAAGCACGTGGGCTAAAAGTTATAGTGGGCAGCACCACCAGCCCCTCCTGGCAGTAGCCAAATTTTGAATAGGTCTGATCTTGTAGGCAGCCTTTGAGCACACCTACCAGATTGGGCCTTGCATGTGAATTAGGTGGCCAAATGTCTAATTTTCCCCAGTTTGTGGATTGCTCTGAGGTTAGGTGGGAAATTGGCATCTGGCCACCTAGAGTGAGGCAGCAGTGCACATGCTCAGAGGCAGACACATAGGCACTTAGGAAACTTTTACCCTGAGAACTTAGATGCTGAATGAATTTAGGTGCCTATAGCCTAAGGATTAGTGGGAGTTTTGTGGGTTGTAGTGGAGCCTAAAACTGGAATTTAGGTGGTGTCTAAGTACCTTTGTGGATCTGGACCCTCATATCTAGGCACAGTGTTCCAGACCAGATGTATTTAGGCTGCTAACGTCCACTGAAATCAATGAAGGTTAGGAACATACATACCTTTGAGGATCTGGGCCAATATGACTTCCCTCTATCTCTTTCCCTTTCAGATACTTCCCTGGTGCCCATACCCATGGTATCAAAGTGATAAGTCAGTACAGGCAAATCCTGAAATCAGACTCTTAGCAGGTAAATCATTGATATAAGAATGGGTTGGAAAATCCATAGCAAAAATAGCAGTTTTTTAAAGCATAGGCTAGGTAGTATTTGAGTAGATGCAGATGTCTATTCCACTTAACGTGTGTGCACACCCAGAGCGCTGGAGCCAGACTTCGCCCAGTAGTACCCGTAGAGGGGAAGCGCTCACGTCTCATAGCTGTGGCCCCTTTGCTGGCTATGTGAGGCAGCACTGCCCTGATCCCCTTCAGTTCCTTCTCACAGCCTGTGCTGGAGTCGGAGCTCCGTGTGGTTGTAGTCTCACAACCTCTCATTTAGTCTTAGCCTCACTTATTATATATCGTTAGTGTTCCCTGGTGATGCCCTCACCGGGGTTTGAACACTGTCCTTCGTGTGGAGGGGCAATCCCCAACAGCCACCTCCACACACGGTGCTTGCTTTGTTTCAGCGAGGCCCACCTTTGTAAATCATTTGAAAAGGACACAGATGTTGTGGGACTTTTGCCTCAAATAGCACCTGCTTGAACAAGCCATGGAGCCCAATTTGGAACCAGGGCCCTCCTTGGGTTGAAGATTGCCCTCGGGCTTGGAGAGCACTGCCGCCTCTTGTTCCCAGGCAGGCACCTCTCTGAAGAGGCAGAAGAGCCTTTCTCCATCATTGGCGCCAAGGAAGAGGTCTCATAAGACCAACTCTGCAAGCCATACTGGTCCATTCGCAGCCACTGGAATTCATTGGGTAATGAGGAGCAGGAGGACGACGACTCAAAATCAGAGCCCCAATATCTTGGCGATCTGGGCAAAGAAAGGGAGCCAATAGGTGATGCGATTCATCTGTCACCTGGAACGAGGTGTAAATTGGCACCCCAGTGAAGGCAGAGCCGTCATTAGTGAGCATGCCAGTGCCATAGGCAGCATCATTCCCAGCACAAACAGCAGTACTGGAGCACCCAAATGCGCTGATGTCGAAAGTGGTGAGAGCCACCATGGGAACACTTGTGGCATCAAATGCAGCAGGGCCAAAGAGAGTCCTGGTGCCAAGGTCCTCTGCACTAATTCTGGTACTGGTTCCATCCCCACCATGGGAGGGGAGCACCTGGATGTGGTGCTGACAGAAATGAGGGTTCATTGGCTCACTTCATTGGAGGGGCCATAGGTGGCACAGCCCTGGGAAAGTCCTGAACAAATGGTGAGGTTGCGACTGAAAGGAAGAGAAGGTTTCTGGCTGCCTGGTACTCTGACATGGACACAGACCATACCAGTCCTTGTTGGTACCAGGCTCAACACTTGGTTGGGACCACTTCAGGTCATGGGGCAACTCATCTGCTTCCCCCAGAAAAGCATGGACTGGCATGAGGCCGTTCCAGCATGTGGGATGTCATGCATACCTCTGACACTTCCATGTACTATTGACTCTGGTTCTGGCCTCCAGGCATCTGTTGAGCCTGGTACCAACAAGGACTGGTATGGTCTGTGTCCATGTCAGAGTACCAGGCAGCCACAAACCTTCTCTTCCTTTCAGTCGCAACCTCACCATTTGTTCAGGACTTTCCCAGGGCTGTGCCACCTATGGCCCCTCCGATGAAGTGAGCCAATGAACCCTCATTTCTGTCAGCACCACATCCAGGTGCTCCCCTCCCATGGTGGGGATGGAACCAGTACCAGAATTAGTGCAGAGGACCTTGGCACCAGGACTCTCTTTGGCCCTGCTGCATTTGATGCCACAAGTGTTCCCATGGTGGCTCTCACCACTTTCGACATCAGCGCATTTGGGTGCTCCAGTACTGCTGTTTGTGCTGGGAATGATGCTGCCTATGGCACTGGCATGCTCACTAATGACGGCTCTGCCTTCACTGGGGTGCCAATTTACACCTCGTTCCAGGTGACAGATGAATCGCATCACCTATTGGCTCCCTTTCTTTGCCCAGATCGCCAAGATATTGGGGCTCTGATTTTGAGTCGTCGTCCTCCTGCTCCTCATTACCCAATGAATTCCAGTGGCTGCGAATGGACCAGTATGGCTTGCAGAGTTGGTGTCTCCCCTGGCTGGGATGGAGGTTCCTGGCTTGGCCCCTACTAGACACCAATGCCCTACCCATATCAGCAGCCTTGGACTCAGTGGGATGCTTCTTGTTCATGGAGATCGCTCTTCATCCTGTTTGAAGCTGAAGTCACCTGCCCAGTTGATGGTGGTGGCTTTGGATCAACCAGAAACCCAGGAATTGGTGGTCTTCCTCCCCACGGAGCCATACTTCCTCCTGGGTATGTCTTCCTGGAGGGAGAGCCAGTTTTGGCTCAGTCAAGACCCTTGTCCTCATTGCTAGACAATAATGTGTTGCCTCGTTCACCCTCCTTATCTATTCTGGAGGACTTTAAGGTACCTGTTATGCCATGTAGGTGCATCCCTGAGCCTCCAGAGGGAGTTCCTCCAAGAGAAAATGCACAAATTGGTGGACATTTTACAACTTGCTGACCCCAGGAGAGTGGCCCTCCCAATCAATGATATGCTAATTGAGCTGGTGAGAGCCCTGTGGAGTACACCAGCCTCAGTACTGCCAGTGGCTAAGCACATGGAAAAGTGCTACTTAGTTTGCATGCAGGGATTTGAGGGGTTATATTCCCAACCAGCCCCAAATTCCCTGGTCATAATGGAGGTAAAATAAAAGGGCCTGGTGGGGTAGGTTCATGTCTACCCCCAAGGACAGGGACTCCAAGTATTTGGATTTTTTAGGCAGGAAAATCTATACCCCATCATCCCTACAGATAAGGATCGCATTTCAACAAGCTTTGCTGTCCAAGTATGATTTCCTCCATTGATCAGCCATGGCTTAATTTGAGGACCAGTTGCCCGAGGCCTCATGTGAAGAGTTCTGGGTGTTCATTGTGGAAGGCTGCTTGGTGGCCAAAATGTCCCTGCAGTCTGCCCTTGACATTGCAGACACCTCGGCCAGGGTCATGGACTTGGTGGTAACTGGCTGGAAAACTCTGGGATTGCTCTGAACCTCCAGCAAGTCAGAGGACTTGCCCTTCGATGACCAGGTCTTGTTCTCAGACAAGAGTGATGACACTCCTTCAAGGATTTCAGAGCTACCACTACCTTGAGGTCCTTGGAAGTGTACATGCCATCTGTGTAAAGATGCTACTGTGGGGCGCAGCAGCAGCAACAATGTTGTGTGCAGCATTCCTTTGTGCAACCGTTCCCCCCCAAAACAGTGGGACTTCCCTAGAAAGAGGGACAGATCCCACAGAGGAAGCAGTTGGGCTCAGACTTTGAACAGTTCACATGCCCTCCCTCGGTGCAGGCTAAGTGTCCATTTTGACTCCTTTATCCAGAGCACTGGTCCAGTCATTACTCCACCCCCTCTGTCCCTTTGGAGATAGGCTGACCCACTTTTACAGTGCTTGGGACTTGATTATCTCCAACAGTTGGGTCCTAGACACACTCAGATTGGGCTATACAATCCAGTTCCTCTCCACACCTCCTTCTTCCCCTTCCCTCTTCAGGGACCCCTCTCATGAGACACTACTCATCCAGCAGGTCAGCTCACTGTTGAAGTTGGGAGCAGTGGAGGAAGTTCTGCCAAAACACCGGGGCCATAGCTTTTACTCCCAGTACTTCTGGATACCAGCATCTGAGGTTGGGATGAGTTGCAAGTACATGAGATTCCGCATGGTCATTCTATTGGTTCATTGCTCTGCACCTTCAGGACGCTTACTTTCATGTGGCGATTCTGCTGAGCCACAGGAAGTTTCTGAGTTATGTGGTAGGAAAATGTCATTTTCAGTATACAGTTCTCCCATTCGGCCTCTCTTCTGCCCTCCAAGAGTCTTCACCAAATGCATGGCAGTGGTCATGGCATATCTCAGGAGACAAGAAATCCACATCTTCTTGTACCTCAACGACTGGTTGCTGAAGTTAGACTCCTGAGAGGAGGTACTCACCCACATAGGCACAATGTTGCATTTGCTCAATGATCTGGGACTCATTTTAAACACTGCAATGTCAGCTTTGGCTGTCACTCAAAAAACTGAGTTTATTGGGGCCTGTTAGATTCCATGAGGTTGAGGGTGTTCCTGCTGACCAAACTCTTCCAGGCAATTCAACATCTCTGCCTCTGTCTGCAATCTCAGACCTCCAAGACAGTTCCGCATGTGTCTGAGCCTGCTGGTGTCCACTTGCACATGGGTGATCCAGTTAATCAGTTTGCACTTTTGCCATCATCAGATGTGATTCAGGACGGTTAACCATCCTGCCTTGTATTCTCCAGACAGATTGGTTCACCTTCCTCCACGAGTCCTAGATTCCTTGTGCTTGTGGGAGTCCCCTTCATTTGACCTACTCCGACCACATCAGTGGTTACCAACGCTTCCCTTCTGAGTCAGAGGGTGCATCTGGACTTGAGGGTGCAGGGCCTGTGGACAGAACAAGAAGCTTCACGCCATATCAACATATTGGAACTTCCCCAATGTATGACATGCCTTCCGAGAGCGCATCAGACACTCAGTGGTTCACATTCTTACCAACAATACCACTGTGATGAACAAGCGGCGGGGAAGCGCATTCCAGGTAACTCTGACTGGAGGTGATAAACCTGTGGCAATTTTGCAACAAAGACATCATCACTCTGGTAGCAGTCCATTTGCTGGGGACGCAAAATCATCTTGCAGACCCTCTCTGCAGGGTTTTCTTCCTGAGTCACAAACGGTCCCTGAAGGAGAGTGTTCTCTGGGTCAGCTTTGTAACATGGGCAACTCTGTGATTGACCTCTTTGCAACAAAATAAAAACAGGAACTGACAACTATTCGGCTCTTGATGGGGCCTCAGCTGGGCTCCCTCTCTGATGCCTTCCACTGCAGCTGGCAGTTGACTCTTCTGTATGCCTTTCCACCTATTCCAGGCCTTCCTCAGTTCATCCTCAAGGTCATTGCTCCAGCATGGCTGAGACAGTGCTGTTTCTCAGA
Organism: Caretta caretta; assembly: GCF_965140235.1. Lineage (NCBI taxonomy): Eukaryota > Metazoa > Chordata > Testudines > Cheloniidae > Caretta > Caretta caretta. The sequence goes on from NC_134207.1 coordinate 137,749,134, forward strand.
TCTCCTTGTTCTGTCAGTTCAACCTCTCATATTGCTTCCTCTCCATCATGACTTGCTCACCCAGAACCCCAGCTGCACCCTCCATCCTGTGATCAGCTACCCTGCACCTCACAGCATGGCTGCTGCATGGCTAAATGAAGAGAAAGCTCAGTGCTTAGAGGCTATCCAACAATTCCTCCACTAGAATGGCCTACTTAGTAAAACAGAAGCTGTTCTCAGTATGGTCCTTGGCCTGCTGCACCCAACCAACAGGGGCTTCCATCCAGAACATCTTGGAATATCTGTTACATCTTCAGAAATTGGGTCTTGTGCTCAAGTTCACTGAGAGTGCATTTGGCCAGCAATATTAGTGTTCCATTCCCAGGTTCAAGGGAAGTCAGTTTTTTCCAATGCCATGGTGATGATATTTCTGAAAGGGCTTCTCTGCTTACATCCTCCAGTCTGAGAATTGGTTCCTTGTGGGACCTAACCACAGTCCTGGTGGCTCTGATGGGCCCTCCATTTGAGCCCCTTGCATCCTGTCCACTAACCCTCCTGTCTCAGAAAACTGCTTTCATAGAATCATAGAATCATAGAATATCAGTGTTGGAAGGGACCCCTGAAGGTCATCTAGTCCAACCCCCTGCTCGAAGCAGGACCAGTCGCCAATTAAATCATCCCAGCCAGGGCTTTGTCAAGCCTGACCTTAAAAACCTCTAAGGAAGGAGATTCTACCACCTCCCTAGGTAACGCATTCCAGTGTTTCACCACCCTCTTAGTGAAAAAGTTTTTCCTAATATCCAATCTAAACCTCCCCCACTGCAACTTGAGACCATTACTCCTCGTTCTGTCATCTGCTACCATTGAGAACAGTCTAGAGCCATCCTCTTTGGAACCCCCTTTCAGGTAGTTGAAAGCAGCTATCAAATCCCCCCTCATTCTTCTCTTCTGCAGGCTAAACAATCCCAGCTCCCTCAGCCTCTCCTCATAAGTCATGTGTTCTAGATCCCTAATAATTTTTGTTGCCCTTCGCTGGACTCTCTCCAATTTATCCACATCCTTCTTGTAGTGTGGGGCCCAAAACTGGACACAGTACTCCAGATGAGGCCTCACCAATGGCCAATAGAGGGGAACGATCACGTCCCTCGATCTGCTCGCTATGCCCCTACTTATACATCCCAAAATGCCATTGGCCTTCTTGGCAACAAGGGCACACTGCTGACTCATATCCAGCTTCTCGTCCACTGTCACCCCTAGGTCCTTTTCCGCAGAAGTGCTGCCTAGCCATTCGGTCCCTAGTCTGTAGCGGTGCATAGGGTTCTTCCGTCCTAAGTGCAGGACCCTGCACTTATCCTTATTGAACCTCATCAGATTTCTTTTGGCCCAATCCTCCAATTTGTCTAGGTCCTTCTGTATCCTATCCCTCCCCTCCAGCATATCTACCACTCCTCCCAGTTTAGTATCATCCGCAAATTTGCTGAGAGTGCAATCCACACCATCCTCCAGATCATTTATGAAGATATTGAACAAAACCGGCCCCAGGACCGACCCTTGGGGCACTCCACTTGATACCGGCTGCCAACTAGACATGGAGCCATTGATCACTACCCGTTGAGCCCGACAATCTAGCCAGCTTTCTACCCACCTTATAGTGCATTCATCCAGCCCATACTTCCTTAACTTGCTGACAAGAATACTGTGGGAGACCGTGTCAAAAGCTTTGCTAAAGTCAAGAAACAATACATCCACTGCTTTCCCTTCATCCACAGAACCAGTAATCTCATCATAAAAGGCGATTAGATTAGTCAGGCATGACCTTCCCTTGGTGAATCCATGCTGGCTGTTCCTGATCACCTTCCTCTCATGCAAGTGCTTCAGGATTGATTCTTTGAGGACCTGCTCCATGATTTTTCCAGGGACTGAGGTGAGGCTGACTGGCCTGTAGTTCCCAGGATCCTCCTTCTTCCCTTTTTTAAAGATTGGCACTACATTAGCCTTTTTCCAGTCATCCGGGACTTCCCCGGTTCGCCACGAGTTTTCAAAGATAATGGCCAATGGCTCTGCAATCACAGCCGCCAATTCCTTCAGCACTCTCGGATGCAACTCGTCCGGCCCCATGGACTTGTGCACGTCCAGCTTTTCTAAATAGTCCCTAACCACCTCTATCTCCACAGAGGGCTGGCCATCTCTTCCCCATTTTGTGATGCCCAGCGCAGCAGTCTGGGAGCTGACCTTGTTAGTGAAGACAGAGGCAAAAAAAGCATTGAGTACATTAGCTTTTTCCACATCCTCTGTCACTAGGTTGCCTCCCTCATTCAGTAAGGGGCCCACACTTTCCTTGGCTTTCTTCTTGTTGCCAACATACCTGAAGAAACTCTTCTTGTTACTCTTGACATCTCTCGCTAGCTGCAGCTCCAGGTGAGATTTGGCCCTCCTGATTTCATTCCTACATGCCCGAGCAATATTTTTATACTCTTCCCTGGTCATATGTCCAACCTTACACTTCTTGTAAGCTTCTTTTTTATGTTTAAGATCCGCTAGGATTTCACTATTAAGCCAAGCTGGTCGCCTGCCATATTTACTATTCTTTCGACTCATCGGGATGGTTTGTCCCTGTAACCTCAACAGGGATTCCTTGAAATACAGCCAGCTCTCCTGGACTCCTTTCCCCTTCAAGTTAGTCCCCCAGGGGATCCTGGCCATCCCTGAGGGAGTCGAAGTCTGCTTTCCTGAAGTCCAGGGTCCGTATCCTGCTTCTTACCTTTCTTCCCTGTGTCAGGATCCTGAACTCAACCAACTCATGGTCACTGCCTCCCAGATTCCCATCCACTTTTGCTTCCCCCACTAATTCTACCCGGTTTGTGAGCAGCAGGTCAAGAAAAGCGCCCCCCCTAGTTGGCTCCTCTAGCACTTGCGCCAGGAAATTGTCCCCTACGCTTTCCAAAAACTTCCTGGATTGTCTATGCACCGCTGTATTGCTCTCCCAGCAGATATCAGGAAAATTAAAGTCACCCATGAGAATCAGGGCATGCGATCTAGTAGCTTCCGTGAGTTGCTGGAAGAAAGCCTCATCGACCTCATCCCCCTGGTCCGGTGGTCTATAGCAGACTCCCACCACTACATCACTCTTGACTCTTTCTTGATACCCTTCTTTCCAAAGTGATGGCTATGTGAGTTGCAGACACTCATGGCTGAGCTGCCTTATACTCACCTTGTCTTTGGAGAACTAATGCTGCAACCACACCTAAAGTTTTTATCCAAGGTGGTCTCAGTTTCATCTGAATCAGGCAGTTTATTTACCTGTGTTATTCCCCAAGCTGCACTCTTCCCCAGAAGAACAGCACCTCCATACTGTCGATGTCAGGCAATGTGTAGCCTTTTATCTGGACAGGACGAAGCCATTTTGCATTGCCAATTTGTGTCATATGTGGACTGCATGAAGGGGCAAGCAGTCTCTGCACAGACTACCTTTAAATGGCTAATATCCTGTATCAAGGCTGCATATGAGATAAGTTTGTTTACACTTTCTCAGAAAAATATGGGTTCACTCCATGAGAGCGCAAGTGACATTGCTAGCATCCCTCCATGACATATTCATACTGGACATTTGCAGGGCGGCAATGTGGTCCTCCATACATATGTTTATAGACCATTATGGTACTGTGTTATCGCATCTTTTAGAGCTGAGGCAGGCCTCTCAGAAGGGCTGTCCTGCGATCCCTATTGCAGTAAGCTCTGAGCCTCGCTTCTGGATTGGGGTACTGCTTGTAAGTCACCTAAGTGGAATACACGCCTGCATCTACTCCCAGAAGATGAGCGAGCTATAGTTTTTTGAGATGTGATGCAGATGTGTATTCCACGACCCACTCTCCATCCCTTCTGCATTAGTGTCTCCTTTCAGGGATTTTCGGTATGAAATAACTGAGGGGGGTCAGGGCGCCATCGCCTCATATAGCCAAGGGAGGGGCCACAGCCATGAAATGCAAGCGCTGCCCTGGGTGCACACAAACCTAAGTGGAATACATGTCTGTATCACATCTTGAAGTATCACAGTTACAGTAAATAACCATTTCATCTGGGTTGAAGTTTGTCAAATTACATTATCTTAAATTTATCCCAGCATATTTTGTTATATTTTAATTTAAAAAAATCGCCTTTTTCCCCCCAAATCAGTTAGGACGGAGATTTCTATTTCAGTATTATCGCAGGTAGTAGTACATATTTGTGAAACACTCAAAAATGCTAATATAAATGGCCAAGGGTATTTTTCTCATTGTTACTGTTTCTAGATTATGAGTACTGTGTATATTTCAGAATCAAAATGATCTGTTCTGCTTCCTACATATTTCTGTTCTATGATGTACGGTTGCAAATGCATTTTAGGGACTAGATAGCATCCAGTAGAAAATAAACTTTTTTGATGTGGTAAACGTGTCTCTGTACAGAAGTGTACCCTTAGCACAGGTGTTTGGAAATCAAATGGCAGACTGGAACTACCTAGTGTATTAAAAAAAAAATGGTAGGAGTCAGGCATGACTTTTCTTTCAGTGTGAAGGAATTTCTCTCTGTATGCAATTTTCTGCTATAGAGGATTTCATGTACATAGATGGTTTTCAAATAATGAAGTTGTGCAATTTGAGTCAATATTTCTCTACTCTTCATTTCCTGTTTTTATTGTTACTTTGCTAAGAAGGCTTAAAAGAAGTCTCACAAATTACTGAATACTGAAAGATTATAGTTTATTCTTATGTTTACAGCAAAAAAAAATTTAGTGAGATAGATTTGATTTTAACTAAAACAAAATCATTTCTCTTGATCTGATCCTGCAGTCTTTGCACACTCCAAATTCTATTTTTTCTAAGTGGGAGTTTGAAATATGAGAAATACAGGATTGAGCCTTAGTTAGTAATGGCATTTCTAAAATGATGTTTCTGGTCAGGCTACCACACAAAGCCACTTAACACAATTTAAAACTTACATAAGAACAGCCATGCTGGGTCAGACCAAAGGTCCATCAAGCCCAGTATCCTGTCCTCTGACATTGGCCAATGGCAGGTGCCCCAAAGGGAATGAACAGACAGGTTATCATCAAGTGATCCATGCCCTGTCAGCCAATCCCAGCTTCTGGCAAACAGAGGGCTAGGGACACCATTCCTGCCCATCCTGGATAATAGCCATTGGTGGACCTATCCTCCATGAATCTATCTAGCTCCCTTTTGAACCCTGTTCTAGTACTGGCCTTCACAACACCCTCTGGCAAGGAGTTCCAGAGGTTGACAGTGCGTTGTGTGAAAAAATACTTTCTTCTGTTTGTTTTAAACCTGCTACTTATTAATTTCATTTGGTGGCCCCTTGTTCTTGTATTATGAGAAGAAGTAAATAACACTTCCTTATTTACTTTCGCTATACCACTCATGATTTTATAGACCTCTATCATATCCCCCCTTAGTCGCCTCTTTTCCAAGCTGAAAAGTCCCAGTCTTATTAATCTCTCCTCACAGAGCTGTTCTATACCCGTAATCATTTTTGTTACCCTTTTCTGAACCTTTTCTAATTCCTATATATCTTTTTGAGATGGGGCAACCACATCTGCACGGATTATTCAAGGTGTGGGCGTACCATGGATTTTATATAGAGGCAATATATTTTTTGTCTTATTATCTATCCCTTTCTTGATGATTCCCAACATTGTTCGCTTTTTTGACTGCTGCTGTACATTGAGTGGATTCTTTCAGAGAACTATCCACAATGACTCCAAGATCTCTCTCTTGAGTGGTAACAGCTAATTTAGATCCCATCATTGTATATGTATAGTTAGGATTATGTTTTCCAGTGTGCATTACTTTGCATTTATCAACATTAAATTTCATCTGCCATTTTGTTGCCCAGTCACCCAGTTTTGAGAGGTCCTTTTGAAGCTCTTTGCAGTCTGCCTGGGACTTAACTATCTTGAGTAGTTTTGTGTCATCTGCAAATTTTGCCACCTCACTGTTTACCCCTTTTTCCAGATCATTTATGAATATGTTAAATAGGACTGGTCCCAGTACAGACCCCTGGGGGACACCACTATTTACCTCTCTCCATTCTGAAAACTGACCATTTATTCCTACACTTTATTTCCTATCTTTTAACCAGTTACCAATCCATAAGAGAACCTTCCCTCTGATCCCATGATTGCTTATTTTGCTTAAGAGCCTTTGGTGAGGGACCTTGTCAAAGGCTTTCTGAAAATCTAAATACCCTGTACCCACTGGATCTCCTTTGTCTGCATGCTTGTTGACCCTCTCAAAAAAATTCTAGTAGATTGGTGAGGCATGATTTCCCTTTACAAAAAACATGTTGACTGTTTCCCAGCAAATTATGTTCATCTATGTGTCTGACAATTTTGTTCTTTACGATAGTTTCAACCAATTTGACCGGTACTGAAGTGAGGCTTACTGGCCTATAGTTGCCAGGGTCACCTCTGGAGCCCATTTTAAAAATTGGTATCACATTAGCTGTCCTCCAGTCATTTGGTACAGAAACTGATTTAAATGATAGGTTACAGATAACAGTTAGTAGTCCTGCAATTTCACATTTGAGTTCCTTCAGAACTCTTGGGTGAATACCATCAGGTCCTGGAGACTTATTACTGTTTAATTTATCAGTTTGTTCCAAACCCTCCTCTAATGACACCTCAGTTTGGGACAGTTCCTCAGATCTGTCACCAAAAAGAATGGCTCAGGTTTGGGAATCTCCCTGCCATCCTCAACAGTGAAGACCGATGCAAAGAATTCATTTAGTTTCTCTGCAATGGCCTTATCATCTTTGAGTGCTCCTTTAGCATCTCGATCGTCCAGTGGCCCCACCGGTTGTTTAGCAGGCTTGCTACTTCTGATGTACTTAAAAAAAAAATTGCTATTACTTTTGCAGTCTTTGGGTAGCTGTTCTTCAAATTCTTTTTTGGTCTTTCTAATTCTATTTTTACACTTCATTTGCCAGAGTTTATGCTCTTTTCTATTTTCCTCATTAGGATTTATCTTCCACTTTCTAAAGGATGCTTTTTTGTCTCTCACTGCTTTTTACACTTTGTTGTTTAACCACGGTTGCTCTTTTTTGGTTCTCTATGTTTTTTAATTGGGGTGTACATTTAAGTTGAGCCTCTATTATGGTGTCTTTAAAAAGTTTCCACGCAGCTTGCAGGGATTTTACTTTTGGTACTGTACGTTTTAATTTCTGTTTCACTAACCTCCTCATTTTTGTGTAGTTCCCCTTTCTGAAATTAAATGCTACAGTGTTGGGCCGCTGTGGAGTTTTTCCTGCCCCAGGTGGGGAAATTTCTACATATTTCTTATTTCCAGCATGTTCTTACACATCATTAGGACCGAAAATAGATTTATAATTTGTAACCTCAGCCTTTGTACAAATGTGTCTATGTATTGGGATTGTTATGGTTAAATATTTATAATCCCAAATCCTCTTTTTAGCCAGAGCCTGTGTTTGCCTCAGTTACAAATCTCATTGCCCAGGTGTGAGATTTCACATGTGCAATGAGTGATCAGCTCTACTCCTAGAAAAATCAAATAGAATTATGAAAAGTAGTTGTCCATAGAACTCATTTTGTATTAGTGTTCCATATGAATCTCTTGTCAGTGCTGCCGTCCACAACACTTCTTTAATATTCTACAGCATTTTGGCAACACATTATAGCATTTAAATACTTTACATAAATTGCCAGTATAAATTGTTTGTTCTCTCTAATATAAATCAGTTATTTTATTCCCAGGTTCTATTATTTGAATATGAACGTTATATTTCATTAGTATGGTATTTTGTTATGATAGCCATTTCCAAAACTATAAAGACATTATTAATATGCATCTACATTCTGAACATGTATACAATTATTTTAGGTGGAGAACGAATATTATATTCAGAGATTCAAATTTTATTTTCAAAGAGGTCTTAAATCAGGGAATACTAATTACAAGATAGAAGAACTGTAATAATTAACAAACAAAGCAGATTAAAGAAACAAATACACAAATGAAACAAAAAGAAACAAATTGCCAAGCATTATTCATGTAAAGGTTCTGTTATGGATGTACATGCTGACTCAGCTCACATGAGTGTTAACCAGCAGGAACCTGTGAAACAAACATTCATATTAGTGTTAGGGTGTCATGCCTGCCAGCTCATCTGAAAAAAGGGAAAAAAAATACTCAGTAGAGTCAAAATTTGTGTTAGTTTATATAAATCTGAATTAGAGCATTAGCTAATGGTGTAGGAGTTTCATGGTCCTCTTCCTTGGTGTGGGCAGGGTCCTCAATGGTGTGAGGAATGCATGCTGTCTCCTATCCCACTGGGTTCAGCCCCCTCCTCTCTACCTCCACATACACCAATGATGAGAAAATAGAAGCCCCCATCTCACCAGTAAGTACTCCAGTTCCAATGTATGTAAAAGGGTGAGTGTTGGGGGTAGTTCTCATGGGGAGATGCACTTTCTCTCTCTTTCTAACTGCTTCCTCCCTCTCATTCTTTTCCTCCTTCATATCCTAACATGGGGAACAGAAAGTTGGTGCTTTGCAGAGGGCAAGGAGTGACGAGGCAAAGTACAGCAGTCTTTTCACTTCTCAATCTCAGTCTCTGGGGCAGGGCTGGAAGAGCCAGAAAGGATATGGAAGTGCAGAGATAGCAGGAAACAGCAGTTCCCCTGCTGACTAAGATCTAAGGAGTCCAGTCCTTTGTATACAGGGGAAGGGAGAGAGCAGGAAGCCTGTATCTGTTGATGAGAGAGGAAACAGCCCCCCAATACAGGAAGTGGCTGTTTTGGCTGAACTTCCACAGAACATGAGAGGAACAGGGGAGAGGGCCAGTCAAAGATTTCTTAGGAGGCTCTGAAAATTGAGAATTTATGGAGAATCCCATAGCTTTGACAGGACTTGGATTTATAACGTCTGTAGCCTGCAGCCATGTAGGATGACATGATCTTTACACAGGCTTAAGAAATATCAGTATTCTGGCTTTAAAAGTATGAGTTAACTCCTAGAGAGTCACACAAACACAGATCTGACATGCACAGCATATTACAGAGGGTGCTGGTCATGACCAGTACAGCTAGTGTTGCAGAAAAGTTTCCATTATAACACATTCTGATTTCTGAAATTCATCTCCTCCAATTATTCACCTTTGGGCTAAAATCGTTCATGCTTAATCTTTGCCAGAAGATGAATGTTTCAGAAAATTTTGAAGGTAGGGCTGATTCCTACATGAGAATTCCTTTGGGATAGTGGAGCCCTCAGACTGAGTGAAGTAATCATAGCTCTCTCCTACACCTATCGCCTCACCTACCCAACGTAGTGCAGCCCATCAATTCTCAGATGGCTGCTCTAATTTACGCCGAGGCTAGAGGAGATGTGACTTATGAATTATGGAGCTGTAATTGAGCAGATCGTGGCACAGGAGACAGTCGGTATCCCAAGTGTCAGAGAAGAGGAGTTATAATGGAAACTGGGTTTTTTTTTGTTTTTTTTTTGCTATATCGATGAGAGTTACAGCCAGCATTTGAAGCAGAATACACCCTCTGTTGATTTTACCATGGTGGCAAGCATAGGCGTAGTTTGACAGCTATATTTGGCAGAGGAGAGGGGGTAGTATGCATACACACACACAGGTGCTGAAGCCAGTTCCCCTGGCTCACTGGCTCTCTCCCCACCCCCACCTGGAGTGGTACCTGGGCTGCCAGTGCTGGGGAAGAGAGGGGATGGGTCAGCTTAATTGGGGAGCCTCAGCTGTTGCTGCTGCTGCTGAGAGGACGCTACATTCCGGGGTCCTGCTTCCCCCCCATTCCTCTATCACCTTCTCTTCCCCATCCCCTTGCCCTTCTTCTCCCCCTCCCCTACCTCCCCACTCCCCTATCCCCTTCTCTGTCCTTTCCCCCTTCCTTCCCCACTGCCTCTCTTCCCCCAACCCTCCTCCGCACTTGCCCTGCCATACTGTGGGCATGCATCGTTGTATAGAAAACAGGATGGTGGCCATACAGGGTGCCCAGCACACACAGAAGAGGAAGACCTAGGATCCAGGAGGTGGCGTCCAGCTGCAGAGGCTGTGAGTCGGAGTGGCCATCCTCAGTCACCCTCAAACGTGAGGAGATATGCCTCAATGTCATTTTCCATCATCATCTTTTGCAGGTAACTGCTGGTCCTTAGGGATTGGGTCCTGTCATGGCCAGGACAGTCAGGGCTTTCAGTTGTCTCACCACCTCCTATAGGGTGACTCACTCTTGGGCTGCCTGGTTCATCAGCAGTTGATTAGCCGCCTGTTGTAACTGTACAGATTCCTGCTGAGCAGCCATCTGGACTCGGTTGCCTCTTGTTGTGCCACCATGGCCTGCATCAGTACCCTCACCATATCATCCAGTCTCAGCAATGATCTACCGTGCCACTGGACTAGCATGCTGCATGAAATCCCACTCTGACACCATGTTTGGCAAGGCATCTCCTTCACTCTGTCAGTCTCAGCATTTCTCCCTCTGGTGAAGGAGGCCTGTAATAAATCAGTCTGACTCCATAGCGGTTTCTTTGTGCCTCACTCTGGTTTATTTTTTCAGTATTTACAAAGTGAGCCTTGGGGTACTCTTCAGCTGAACACGGGCAACAAACTCATTGATATGAGTACCTTTCTTTGCCCCATCTCAGGTGTTGCCTTCGGGGGGGAGGGATAGCTCAGAGGTTTGAGCATTGGCCTGCTAAACCCAGGGTTGTGAGTTCAATCCTTGAGGGGGCCATTTGGGGTCTGGGGCAAAAATTGGGGATTGGTCCTGCTTTGAGCAGGGGGGTGGACTAGATGACCTCCTGAGATCCCTTCCAACCCTGCTATTCTATGATGCTGGCCTCTGGATGCCAGTCCTTCCCCAAACAACAGTTAGCTGGGTTGTGTTCCCTATAGGGTGAAGAGTAGCTTTCTACCCAGGAGAGGCCTTTTTTCCCAGCTGCCACTAACCCTGTTGCACCTTGTCTCTCATTTCTTTCCTCCCCCATCTCTCATCAGAAGAGGGGTTTAATGTCTCAGGCAGACTTTAATTGGTCTCAGGTGTTTCTAGGTACCCTCTTTTCATCTCATAGGGAAAAGGGCTTTTATCATTCTAGGGGTGATATACCTGCCTTCCATCACTCTTCTATAGCTATCAGGTCTGATTTTCAGGCTAATATGTGGTATGATAAAGTTGTATTTAACCCATTCAAAATGGATGCTGAGTTTAAGTTCTTTTCGGTGCTCACACAGTATGGTAATGGGAGTAGTAGAGATGTCTATATTGAAAACATATTATGCCCTAATATTGAAGCTAGGTCTGTATGTCAAATACATGTAACTGTAATGCATCTGATCCTTCTGTTCCAAATTCCATTTTGAGACAAATCGTGAGGGAGAAGCTTCCCATTGGCTCATCCTTTGGTCTAATAGTCAATGTCAAAGCAGTCCAGAACAGTCTGGATAGGTTTCAGAGTAACAGCCGTGTTAGTCTGTATTCGCAAAAAGAAAAGGAGTACTTGTGGCACCTTAGAGACTAACCAATTTATTTGAGCATGAGCTTTCGTGAGCTACAGCTCACTTCATCGGATGCATACCGTGGAAACTGCAGCAGACTTTATATATACACAGAGAATATGAAACAATACCTCCTCCCACCCCACTGTCCTGCTGGCAATAGCTTATCTAAAGTGATCATCAGGTTGGGCCATTTCCAGCACAAATCCAGGTTCTCTCACCCTCCACCCCCCCCCCCCCCCCCACAAATTCACTCTCCTGCTGGTGATAGCCCATCCAAAGTGACAACTCTTTACACAATGTGCATGATAATCAAGTCGGGCTATTTCCTGCATAGATCCAGGTTTTCTCACATCCCCCCCCACCCCCATACACACACAAACTCACTCTCCTGCTGGTAATAGCATCATCTGGATAGGTTCAGTCTATCCAGTTGCTTTGCAGTGGTTCACTAGATAGTTTTTGCATTGCTCAAGCATCCTTGATCACCAACACTCTGCACTGGCCCAATTCCTAATAGATGTTGGTGGAGCTGTCTGGGGGGAGGCGAACTGCATACCTCTAGCTGCCATCAGAGGCAGGGCAACATTCCATTGCTCAATACCCATCTGTTTAATATCAGCTGCAGGATGGAATCCAGCATTACAAACCCTAAAATAAATTGGGAATGAGTGGATGCACAAGCAATGCTACAGAAGGCTTGCTCTCCTCAAAAAATGTGTAAATAAATGGTTAGAAAACCTAAACATTTGAGCAAAGATGTAATGTTAATAACTAAATGCACAACTATAGATCTTAAAAATATCTACAACATGTGCTCACTACACAGTTGTTAAATGGTCACAACTTTGCTAAGTTAAAAAAAAACAAACAAAAAAACCAAGCAAAGTATACAGCCCTTCAACAAGGACAATGTCCATATCAAGTTTCAACACTCACTGAATTTCCCTGTAGCCCAGTTTATACAAAAGCGGGATTAGATGTTTTTAAAACATATTTTACTCACAAGCGGTTGAAGAGATTTTGCTCAACCACATTAAAAAAAAAAAGTTCTTATTGATTGACACCTGGTGTGGAAAACCGCCATCACAAAAGTCAATTTGGAAAAGTTACGGAAGTGAGGAAAGAGGTTGTGAGGAGGTGCTCACTCCATATCAGCCCTGAAAGGGTAAGGAAAAAAGGGCCAGTCTGCACCTGAGGGGTTTAAGCTAGAGAACAACCCTTGATTGGAAGATAGAGCTCAGCTGAGCAGGTGTGTGGGCTGAACTAGTTTAGAGCCAAAAAAAACAGCAATAGAAATGGCTGCACGGAGAAAGTTTGTGGTCATCCTCTGTGCATTAGGAAGAAGGAAATCCAGGGAAAAAGTAGGACCTTGTGAGCCTGGCCTTGAGGGAAGGGTGTTCCTGGAAGACAGAAGGGTGAAGAAGAAAGCCTGGGGGAAGAGGAAGTAGCCTAGGAAAGGAACAGCAAGGGTGGGAACTGAGCAAACCTTAGCTGTGTGGTGTAGGGTCTCTGGACTGGAAGCCAGAATAGGGGTGGGCCCCATGTTCTCCTACCAGCTCCTAACAGAGCAGTATTGCCTGGATAGCAGGTCCAATGAGACACTATACTCTGAAAAGGGAAACCACATAGTGAGCTGGCTGGAGGGCCAAGCCACAAAGAGGAAATGCTACAGCTTGTAGAGAATGAGAGAGACACCAGAAATTGAGAGATTGGGACAAGGGGGTGAGAAACTTCAAGGCCAGGCATTAAACCAGTGGTGAGTTAATACCAGATGGTGAGCAGAGTGAGCCCTGTGATAGAGGGATTACATTGCTCCATTTTGAATGGTCATTCAGCTCATAGTAGTGATAAATGTTTTAGGATTTTATAATCTATAACTGCTAATCCTTGTCCTGCTCAGCATTTCATTGTAGTGTGGCTAAGGTGTTCGGATGCCACGGTCATGGGTGTAGTAAATGAATGAGATAGGGTGGGACTCATCACCTCGGCACCTCCTGCTGGCTGTGCTAGGAATTAGCTCTTGGTTACCTTCCTCTAGTGGAGTCTCACCACCGTCACTTCTGCTCCCCCTCTAAGACCTGCGTCGCTCCCCAGACTGCAGCATCCTCTTCTGGGCATGGTCCTCTATCTGTGCCTCACTCTGCTTTCTCCCCACTTCTGGGGGGCACTGGCTGTCTCTAGTCCATCCACTTGCCACTCTAGCCTACTGAAGCCTTCTCTCTAGCCCCTCAACTCAAGGGTTAAACTGCAGTCTGAATATTGGCCACCTCCTCTGTGGCAAGTGGGGAGGGGAGGAAGAAGGCAGGCCCACCTGCTACTCCAGGCCCTGACCCAGGGACTCCAGAGCCAGCGGCCACGTACTGCTGCTCCTCCAACTCTCACTGCCTATTTCCCTGGGCTGCTTCTCCATAGTCCTAGTTCCTTCCCAGCCCTTTGTATCAGGGGCCTCAGTCTGGCAGTCCTCAGGCTGGAACTCCCTATTGCTCCCCTACCCAGCACTGCTCTGGGGTACTCCTATAAGGCAGATAATCCTTCTCCCTTACACACCAGGGAGAGACTACCCTAGGTCTGTTGAGCAACCCTTCTTATATGGCCCACCCTAGCCCTGAATGTCTGCTCCAACAAACCTTTTCCTGAATGGCGCTTTACAAGCCTTCCTCCCATTGGTTGGGTTTTGCGCAGCCCCCTGAGGGCTGCTTTAACCCTCCATCTACCTGTGTGGGGCAAGTGCCCTACCCCAATGAACCAAAATAATTTATTTTTTTTGTCCCACTGCTTCATGCCACCATTTCTCCTAATGGAATTGCATAAGCAACTCATCCTGTTGCTCCTAGTCTGTCCAAGACATTCTGATATTTATTGCTCTCTTCCTTTGTGTTGAGTTTCTGCCCAGTTAAGCAGATTCAATTTCCTTACCACAACTGATACATGTACAGTGAACAAAGGCACTCCCAGTACTTTCTGATCTCTATGGCACTCCACTAATCACATTGCTCTAGCCCAAACTGTTATCATTCACAATTACCCTTTGTCTTTACTACCCAAGCCAGTTCTTTAGCCACATAATTAGCTCACCCCTACAGTGTAATTACTGACTTTGTAGATTAGTCTTTTATGTGGTTCTGTATCAAAGCTGTCCTAGAGAGCAGGTAAATTATATCCACAGCAGCTCTCCCATCAATTGTATTTTACTTAAAAAGAGATTGTCTGTCTGATTTGTCAGGCATGAACTCCTTTCTGTGACTTGATGCTAATTACCTCTAATTAAAACCTAACTTTCTGGGTGTTCTTCTAATGTGTCTTGGTTTACTAATTCCACTATCTTCTCCACTGCTGAAGTCAGTGATCTCTTCCAGAACTTTTCCTAATGTCCTTTCTTAAGAAAAAGAATGAAGAAGCTGCAGAAGAAAGAGGGATTGATTTGTCCATAACTAGTCTAGCTATTTTAAACCTGTTTGCTTAAACATCTAAACCATTCCCTTAAAAATGTACTAACTTTCTTTACAGATTTTCAAACGAATAGTCCTTTAAAGGCTTGTTTCAACAACCTGGTGTAGCCTCCCTCCCCTCCCATTCCATCATGCCTGCCCTCCCATTCCCAGCCACAACAGCTGCCCAGGCACCCTCATCCATCACCACCCACAAGCAATGCCCACTCCTCTAGCTACACAGGAGCTTCTTTCTCCCCTCAGCATCAGCACCTGCAGCTCCCAAAGCATCCCTTCATTTTCTTGAACGTGAGCACTTTCAGCTTACCAGCTGCCCAAGCGCTTCCCCACTGCTCCCATAACCAACTTCTGAACCCATCCATGGTCCAGTAGGGTCATCCTTTTGACCGGTGTGATAGATGGAGAGGAATACAATCCCACCTGCCCTCCCATCCGCACTGCCTCCTGCTGATCTGTGGATGGAGGGGGTAGAATTGTCTTGTGCCACCTCATCCTGCCCACACCTGCTTCCACTTCGTAAAGGGGTTGGGGAGAATAAGTGCTTTGCTGTCATGCATATGAAGCTCCCATGTTGGGAGCCACACAAAATTTGGCAACGGTGTGGCTGGAATACAGTTTGTATTTGTTAGGTTTTAAGATAGGGATCATAATATTAAGAGTGAAGCTTCATGCTAAGAGGTGATTTTCCTTTCTGTCCCGGAGTCATGTCTCATGCGTAGGGCCCTTCATTTTCAGTTTTTACTTTATGTAATTTTTCTCAGAAATTTATTGGTGTTTATTACAACGACAACAAAAACAGGTGAAAATTGGTGGGGAAAAAATAATTTTTCTGGGTAAATATGGAGGTTTATTTTGGTGGTCAGAAGGACAGGGAAAAAAGTATTTAATAGATTAATGCTTTGATGAATGGAATTCAATGTAGTTTGCTGCAGAACTAACAGAGAACTCAAAACACAATGCCACCTCTGAGTTTAAGAAAACAATATATCTCTAATCCCCAAATAAACCTTTTCATTTGAATAAACAGTTTACGGTTGTAGAGTTAGAACTGTTAGCTTATAAATATTTACATTTAATAATGGGGGCCATGCCATGTGCAGTGCATACACTCAGCTTAATCCTTTTCTCCTGTTTTTGTTTTTTTTAAACTTTTGAATACTTCCTTGTGTTCTGAAACATATTCTGATACAGATTTTCATTTTCTTCCTATGTTAGTGTCAGATCTTTAAACCATTATCTGCTAACAGTTTGAAATGTACATCAATGGCATGAGATTCATCAATACGTTCAGATGAGCATGTACGTCAGAGCTTGCATGCATGCCTGTTTGTTTATTGTGTGTATCTTCTAGACCAGTGGTTCCCAAACTTGTTCCGCCGCTTGTGCAGGGAAAGCCCCTGGCGGGCCGGGCCGGTTTGTTTACCTGCCGCGTCTGCAGATTCAGCCGATGGCGGCTCCTCAGTTGACCTGGGCTCTGGGACTCTCTGCAATGGTTTTGGAGTGGTCTTTTTTTGTTTTTGGCTGTATAGGTGACATATCCCAGATCTCCAGTTCTTGGCTGAAGGGAGAAGGTTCTGAAATGACTTTTGTCTTATGGTTCCCTTTCTGGAAGGGGGAGAGTGGGTGGGCCTAATGCTGAATGGCAGTTGAGAGACCATTACTGTAGACTGGGCTGTGAACCTGACTGGGACCACTGCTCACCAGGGGCTCTCTGAGGAAAGAGCCTTACCTTGCCAGTGTGACTGCTGATTTGCGTTTATTTCTTTGTGCGTGTGTGTGAGAGTGTGTGTGTTAACCCTGGAATGTTGAAATATCTGGGACTCAACTGGAGGGTTGAATCTCCTAAGACTGGACCAGTGTGTAGGAACGCCTGGATGTCACAGACCAGACGCCAGGTGTGTGCAAAGGTCCTGTCTTGGCCCCTAGGGTGTGCCGAAGTGATGGACACAGTGACCTTCCTCCCCACCCACCAATAAATGATTGCTTTATCTGTGGACAGCCTACAGTAAAGAAGAATTCCAGGTACTTGCATCATGCAGTCTAAAACTATGCAATTAACAACAACTCAATCATGACTTGTCCAAAGCAGCCATGTAGGAGGCTAAGGGGACATATAGTGCCCCCCATCATGCTGTCTGGAGTGGCTCATGATCAAGAGTGCCTACCTCAGGGCAGACTGTCATAAACAGGGCAGACACCCCAAACTGGTGGCATGTTCTTTGATTAGATTTCACCAACCCAGTAACAAATGTGAACTCCTAGATCCCTGTAACAGTCTTACTATGGAGTCACAGACAGTCCGCTTGGGTTCTCCAGTCTATCTTGCCACTGATACAAACTGGACTTAGTGATAAATGGTCACTGACACCATAAAAAATTATAAAATATTCAGGTTGCTCCTTGCCCCAAGAGACCAATCACTTACCCCAGATCAGTTTGTACCTTAGGCTATGGCTACACTAGAGAGCTTACAGTGGCCTGTAGCTGCTCTAAGCTGACAGGAGACTTAAACAGTAATGTAGCCAATCGCCTTGGATCTTACACCAAAGACAATTGTAGCCAATCCTGTAATAAAAACTAAAGGTTTATTAACTATGAAAAAGAAATGCTGTTAACGGGTTAAAGCAAGCAAATATATATACGTAAGAGTTCAGGCTGATTCAAAAGGCGACAGATGTAGCAATCTGTCTTTTTAAGGCTTAACCCAGGCCTACCCTTGGGAGCTCTACTTTTTTGTTTCTTAGCTCCAGCCCTTGTGAGAGTCAAAACAGCAAAGAGATGAAAAATCTTTGTCTTAGCTATTATTTCCCTCTTCCAGCATTCAAACAAATGGGACATGGCTTTCTGCATCTGCTTCTCTGTGGGAAGATGGGGCAATTAATAAAGCTTTTGTTCTACAATAGCCTACTTAATTTTGGATAGTCTTCCTGTCTGACTTCACAAGTTCAGAGCAGGTATTTTACAATTTTAAAACAATCTTTTATTTTACCTTGTATCATGGAATACAGACCTTACAAGTGAAATTAATGCATGCAGCAACTTACAAACATTTCATAGAGTCTAAACACTGACAACATTAAGACTAATTCCTATTTTGAACAAAACTAACATGGAGGTAAGCTGGTTTGGTTTCCAGCTATGAGTTTGTCAGTTCTTAGCTAATGCCTACAGCCTTGGCCAGAGCTGGCATTTGGTTTGCCCGTTTTGCATCCCCTTACTTCCTTACACTGTTTATGGACAACAGTTTGGGGGGTGGGGGGATGGAGAAAGCAACCAACCTAATAAAAATAATAATAATTCCAAAAAAACGCAGTCTTGGTGCCACCCCAACTCAATGATCATGGCTGTTATATGCAGATTTTTTTCATGGCTGGATTGTATTTGGCTAAAAACTTCTGCATTGGTGATGTGGGTGGCTAATGGTTTTTTTTTAAAGGCTATATTATTCTGGTTTGTTTTGTGTCACAGTAGAATAGTTGCTTTGCCACCCTGACTTACATTGAGTAGTACCAGTTGTGCAAGTAGTCCCAGTGATTTCATCAAGGGTGGCAGAATCAGGCTCTCATTTGGTCATCATTGGGACTTGTTAGATGGCACTATGTGTACAGGCAGCACAGCTCAACTGTTTGTTGGTCAAAGTATTGTCACTTGCCTAGTTGTCATGTTGTACTCCAAGTCACTATCTAGCCCTGCATGTTTGTGAAATGCTTTGAGATGTGCTGAAAAAAGGCTTGACATTTAGTCAATTTGATTTACTGAGTTCATCTTAAAGGGACACAAAATTTACAAACAATCAACAATCAATAATATTAATAACCAAAATATAATCAACTTTGAACTTAAAATTGTTAATGAAAATCTAAGCCTTTCTAAAGAAGGGCTTATATTTGCGGACAAATAATCTGTTTAACTGCTAACAATAAGCCCAGTGTGCTGGACTTGCTTTGGTTCATGGATAGAGGTTCAAGAATAGGATTATTTGCAGTTGCACACTGCGTCATGTTAAAGGATAACTGTGTAACGTACATATTTAGGTACTAGAAGATAGAATCAGACCAGCTCAAGTGTTTGGTATTATTTTGCCCTCTAGTGGCTGGTTTATGAAGAGGCTATAAACCCTAAGTCTACACACAGCTACTAAAAATTTTCCTTTCGCTAGCAGCAGTAGAAGCTTATGGGCCTTATTCTCATTTACACGAGGACCTCTTTCCAGTGCCACTGAGGTGTAAAGGAGCATTAATGAAAACTACAAGTATCATACTTCTTGGATATCTTAAGGACCCAGGCTGGAGGGTCACAGGCCACAATGCTGTACTGCAAGCATTGCCAGAGCAGACACACCTCTTCCTTAGTGCAGAAAGTAGTGACCCACCTTCTTCCATTCACATACCCCCCCAAAAACAGACAGAAACTTACCCTAAGTGCTGGTCCGGGTCTTGCTAGGGGATGATAATGCCAGGTGTTGACAGCAGTGTTCAGGCAAGCAGTATTGCTAGGAGCAATGTTCCTGAGGGAATGCAAGTGGGCTGTGATTCTGAGATTTGAGCTCACCAATCAAAAATACGTTCTCTCATCAATGGCCAAGGAAAAACTCTTAATGTATTTGTCCTAAAAGTACTTCTTTTAAAGAGATGATATCGACCTAATTAATGCAACTTAAAAATATGTTTAGGGGTTGAATGTCTTATTTAAAAAGGCTGTAAAATTTAAGTTCTGTGAAACTACTGAGAAGTTGCTGGTTCTCATTGGTTGGATCCTACTCCCTGCTAAGTGTGAGAAGCAACTGCTTACAAGATTAGCAACAGCTTGGAACTCCTTTATTTCCACATGCAAGGGGGGTATACAGCTATCCAATGGAGTTCAGTTAAGGCAATATTGGACTTCATTATTATTCAGTTCTGCTGGCTGTGTAAAAGGGTAGGGGACATGGCCCCACATCTCCTCCTTTCCCTTTTCTGATTGCTAGCACCACTAACTAAGAGCAGTCTTTGGGCTCAAGGGAGCGCAAGGAATATTACTCGCCATGGAGACACAATATTGACAGTGACTGTGCAACCATCACTTTCTCTACTTCATTCCCATCTTTCCCATTTTTATAAGGGTTTCATGAAACCTACAGTGTATGGTTGCAGACTTCTTAAATTTTGAGAACTACCTTTTTTGTATAGCTTGTCAAAAATGTGCATCACAAAGCATTGATTTTACACTTATCTGACACCTTCAGTATACAGTAAAAAGGTGTAGATGGGATCTTGTACATGTCCTGTGTACAAACTCTGAGCCCTGTGGAGAAGAGCAGTTTCCTTTGCCTTAGTAATATTTTTAGAGGAGATCCTGTCTGAGGAAGCATTATGATGTACTGATGTCTAGTAAGACAACTGTGGGAATTTCCCCCCCCCCCCCCGCTTAATGAATTCCTGTTTTTTACTAATGTTGTCAGTGATATTGCAAATTAAAGCCCAACTTTACATCTGTGTTTGCTCTTTCCGAGTGGGAATGAGATCTTTGATATATTTCTACCATCCTCTTCAGTTTCTTATGGCTATTGTAATCGAACATTAAATGAACATGCACGGTGGAGCTCTAGTAACTGTTCTTTGACAAGATGATAAAAGTAACACTATGGAAGCAGATCAGCAAACGGAGAGAGAAATGTGTTCACACATGTACCAAAATACACCTTCAAAAGGAATAGTTTGGCCTCAGGAATAGAGGATGACATCATAATTCAACTTTAGTGCTGTGTCTGGAGTCCTGCCTATTAATTTAGAATTTTAAAATGCCATCAGTCATATGGTCTTGGCAAAAGTACAAATATTAATTAAAACTAGCATTCACACCTTCCTAATAATAAACTCTCATAATATTCCACATGTGGGCTAAGATCAAAAACTCACTTCTTTTTAACTCTGTTCCAAACTCTAGCTGTACAACTATGGATAATCATAGAATCCACAGCTTTATAAATAAACTTAAAGAACACTTCTTTCTTGTCTATTCTTGAAGTGGTATGGAAATACAAATTCAACAGAACCACTGAAACTGGGGGTTTTGTTCAGACGAATATTTGTTCAGATGAATATTTGGGCAAGTATAATGATAAATGTCATAAGGAGGTATGCAGTGCTGTTGGAGCCATGTTAGTCTGAGTACATATCCCAGACCAGAAGAAGAACTCTGTATAAGCTTCAAAGCTTGTCTCTCATGAACAGAATTTGGTCCAATAAAAGATTTTACCTCACCCACCTTGACTATATAAGGAGGCACTCTTAATAGTTTCTGACTAGTCTGTATTTTAGGGGGAAAGTTTTACAATTTTAGCTTTTTAAAAAAAAACAACACCACAACAACAAACAACAACAGTTATTCCAAACAATGTCCCAATCGTGCAAACAGTTATGCAAGTTCTGTAGAAATCAGCGGAGCTACCCACTTAAAGTAAAGCAAATGGATAGCTGTCAAAACATTACTTCCTTAGTAAAGTTTAGCTCATGTTATAGGATGAGCTATTTATTGTAAGGTTCTTAAGAGAATGACTGAAGATGAATTATCAGTTCAGTTGTTACAACCTGTGTAAACTGTTGAATGTTGCGTTATAATGTAGGAGCCATCTGTACAATGTTAATTCTGTTGACTAAAAAAAATACTTTCTGGGAAAACTATTAGTACAGCAGGCTTTGTGCTCCTACAACAGAAATCAGAGCATTTACAATAGTATTTCAAGCTGTCTTGCTGAATCTGCTACTGTCCAGCATGGGGACCACTGCTGGAAGAAAAATCAAGGGATTCAACATAGCTGACAGGTTAAGGATGACAAAAATAAATAGGTTTCAGAGGAGAGCACACATAGAGGAGAGCACACATTTTATCCTTTTTGAGGAAACATCTTGCTTTAGAAGACTACCTCAGTTAAGCATAAAATACTTAATGGAAAAGGCCTTGGCACCTGGAATTATGTGCAAGTGGTAAATGACTTCTAAGTCTGGTAACAGCCAATCTTATAGGATCTTGGGGCCTGAACTGTCATATCATAAGACCTGCTCAGAGACATGATTGCTTTCTCACTTGGGCTAAGAGTTGGATAACAATCACATGGAGGATGTGTCGTACCAAACTAAGTCACTTTAATTTTGCTAGTTCTTTAGGTGGGCTCAGTGGGAAACATAGCTGTTGTAAAACCACATATGGTTTTGTTTGCGGGTAGAAGTGTCTCTGGTGCTTCTATCCCTACCTCAGTCCAGTCTCCTGTTTGGACCCTGATCTACCCAGTTTGCTACTGGCTTGCACTAGCCATTCCACTTTAAGTTTTTGACCTTCATTTTCTCCTTTTACATCTGTTCTTTGTCAGCAACATTTGTGTGTTCAGACTCCTTAATTAACTCAAAATCTTCCAAGTGCAAGGCTTAGCAATACTAGCCACTAATTTCTCTTGGGGAAATATTCTAAACGAACAAGAAGAAAAAACCTTAATTTTCTATTGCACAAATTTTGGGCTGGAGCTTGATCTCATGCTAACCAATAGCAATTCCCGTAGATTTAAATGGTAACCAACATTGATGCATTAATATATTAATGTTTTAAGCATAAAAGTATTACAAATGAATATTTAGATTTTTATGTCTGATTTATTTATAAAATAACTAATAGTATGAGTGGCACTTCTCAAAGCTTGAAGGAATGATTTTACAGTAGCACCTACTGACTCCAGAGCTTCCTTGAACTAGGCCCTATACAAATGCACAGTAAGACAGTTGCAGTTCCACAGAGCTTACACTTAGGGTATGTCTACACAACCCAGGTTATAGCGCGGCTGCGGCAGCGCTGTGACATGGGCAGTGAAGACATGCTTTATCACCAGGGGAGAGCTCTCCCTGCAATTAAAAAAAACCCACCCTGAACGAGCACTTTTCAGCACTAAAACTTTTGTTGCTCAGGGGTGTGTTTTTTCACACCCTTGAATGACAAAAGTTTTAGGGCTGAAAGTGGCAGTGTAGATACAGCCGTAGACAAAGGGGAGAAAGAGGAACACTTAGAGGTGAAGTGAACTGTCCAAAGTTACATGGCAGGTCAATGGCAGAGCTAGGATTAGAACCTAAGGGCAAGTCTAAACTACAAAATTAAGTTGACCTAAGTTATGTCAATGTGCAGCCACCACAGTAATTAAATTGGTTTGGCATGTCCACACTATGCTCCTTGTGCCGGTGGTGCACGTCCTAACCAGCAGCACTTGCACTGATGCAGAGAACTGTGCACTGCAGGTAACCACCCCCTCTGCACCATCTAGTGCACGGTGTTTTGGGAAGGCAGTGCAAATAAGTCGCAGAAAGGTGACTGGGAATATGGTTTCAATATCCCATGATGCATTTTCTCCATCCGATAACTGTATCTGCCTCTCATAATGTTTCGTGCCTCTTTTCAAAAGCCCTGCAAACCTGCATGTCTGCTATCTCTGTGGGAAGAATGGATCCTGCACAGCTCTGCACTATTGTCATGAATGTTGCGAGCACAATGCTCCTGATCCAGCAGTATTTGCAGAGCCACCAGAGGAACCACAGGGAACATGATGACTCTTTGGAGGCTAACTTGCTGTGGTACATAGAAAGAAACAAGTCAAGACTATTGTTGGCATTCACGGAGCAGCTGCAGATGGTGGAGTGCTGGTTTTGGGCCTGAGAAACATGCACTGACTAGTAGGATCAAGTCTTTATGCAGGTATGGGATGATGAGCAGTAGCTGCAGAACTCCTTCACGTAGGCAGCCAATTGCATATTTAGTTTTTTCCTCAGACTTTATACCTGCGCACATCCATCTGACACCAGGAATAAGGCAAAGTCTTGTGAGCGTTTAACCCTAGCGTGCTTTAATTTGTTATAGAAGGGGGATTAAGTTCAATGAACATACTGTCCAAGTAATTTTAATAAAAGTTATTGATGATAAATAAGGGATACAGTTGAGGGAGTTGTGAGCTCCCACACATGCAGCGCTTTGATTCTCAAGGAAGCATTATGCATAGTGTAGGCAACCCCTGATATTCTCATCTCATGTTTGTTTTGTATATGGTTGTGTTTTGTTTTTTAAACCCTGGTTTCTGGGTCATGGTTATGTTACATGAAAATAAAAGCTGAGTTTCTGAAAGGTTTACTAGCCCCCATGATTGCATAGAACAGCTTTAAAACTTGTACCAGGTATATCCTCAAAATTCAAAAGAGAACCCAAAATTCAAAAGAGAACCCAAAATTTAATCTCATTTTTAAAATTTCATGTTTGAATCTTTGATGTTGACAATACTGTGTGAGATACCAAGTTTTTAAACATCTGAGTGAACATACTAAATAGGAATCCAAACTATCTAATAGTAGCTACATGATAGACCAGAATTAAAACTAAATCCATTTTCACAGCAAAAGTAATTGTGTCAACTTAATACAGCTGTCTTTTACAAGAAAATGCAATTAGCCCTCTCAGGTAACCTGAGGATTTCTTAGTCAGCAAGTTTTCACCACTCTTCACTCACAGAACTTGATAGTAAAGATAAAGATCTCTTAAAAGAACCCATTAGAGATGCCTCTCTACTAGTTATTTAAGTGGAAGCCAATTTTCAAATGCATCCAGAAACATATCAACAAGGAAATTTCCATTTCTTTGACCTCTTGATGGAAGAGGTTAATTTAACAGTCACACTAGAAATTGGATACTACACATATAAGAAACCCAAAGCTATTCAGTATTAAAAAGACATGAAAGACCTAGACTAAATATCCATAGCCTGTATTAGGTTTTTGGTGAGTTGCCACCATCTTCAAACTCCATTCCAGGGGCAGCAGAAGCTTCCTAAAAGAGAGTGTGTGTGTGTGTGTGTGTGTGTGTGTGGTGGGAGGGGGGGGGGCAAAGGTGCCTGAACTGTGCTGGTGCTTCTCTCCAAGGCTCTGCTCTCATGCCACCTCTTCCCCCCAACACCCTGACCCTGCTCTCTCTTCTCCCCCCCTTGCCCATATGGCTGATAAAAAAGTAGGAAGGTATAGCTCTCCCACTTTTAAAAGTGTGTGTGTGGGTGGGGGGCGTGGCCCTCTGCCCCCTCCCCCCCCATACATTCATGACAATATACAATAAAGGACCCAAAAACTGGGAGCTCAACACCGGTTAGTGGACTGGGAGGCTGTAGACTTAGGCCTAGTCTACACTACAGAGTTAGGTCAACGCAAGGAAGCTTATGTCGACCTAACTCTGTAAACATCTAAACTAAAATGTCACTTCTGCCAATGTAACTCGCCTGCTATGCCAACGTAATTTCACGTCCATGAGAGGCATAGCACTTAGGTCGATGTAGTTAGGGTGATGCAGTGTCAGTGTAGACACTGTGTTACTTACTTAGATTTTAATAGCCTCCAGGAAGTGTTCCACTCTGGTCACCATTTTGAACTCCACTGCCTGATGGCAAGATACACAGGTACGCATGACCCTCCCCTTTTAAATCCCCAGGAATTTTTGAAATTCCATTTCCTGTTTGCTTAGTGTGGAGAGCTCACTCAGCAACTGCCCAGCTGACCATGCCTGCTCCAGGCTGCAAATGTGCTCCTGCCTGGAGTACACAGGTAGTGGTGGATCTCCTGTGTCTGTGGGGAGAAGAGGCTGTGCAGGCCCAGTTCTGTTCCAGCCAGAGAAACGTCAGTATCTATGAGTAGATCACTCAGGGCATGGGGGAGCAGGGCTACAAGAGGGACCCAAAGCAGTGCCACCTGAAAGGCAAGGAGCTTCAGCAGGCATACTGGAAGGCCAGAGAAGCTAACAGTTGCTCTGGTGCAGAGCTGCAGACATGCCACTTTTGGAGAGTTGCATGCCATCTTTGGTGGAGACCCCACCACTATCCCCAAGGGCCCCGGGATACTTTGGGGGAGCTGGAGTCACAGGCCCCTGGAGTGAACAGTGAGAAGGTGGCATTGGATGAGAAAGAGGAGGATGGGGACAGGTGAATGGGGGATCCAGTAGTGCAGCAAGCCAGACCTGTTTTTGACGCCAGAGTAGTCCAGCCAGTCCCTACAGTCCAACATGGGCAAACCTGATGCAGAAAAAGGAACCTCTGATAAGTATGCAATTTGCTGTGATAGTGCAGGGACACATCTGTTCATTTACTCTTTTCTGAATCATGCTAGAAGAGATAGTGAAACAACCGGTGGAAGAAGAGTTGATATCTGCTTCTCATTTCCCTTATAGAATCTCCTCCCGCCCCTTAGGCAGCAGGGGCCTGCAGAACAGTTTATGTGGGCTGGGATGTCCTATGAGTTCTCTATAGAGATCTTGAGTAAAGTTTCCTGGAGGTAGTCTGCAATCCTCTGCCAAAGGTCTCTGGGGAGAGCTGCCTTATTTCTTCTGCTGCGGTGGGACACTTTCCCACGCCACTCAGCAATTACTTCAGCAGACACCACTGCAGCACACAGGCTAGCAGCATACAGACCCAGTCTGCAGCTGGATGCATGTAGGAGCTGTTCCTTTTCAACCTCTGTTCCTCTCAGGAGTGAGATATCAGCTAAAATCACCACTGCCTGTAGAAAATGGTGCCAGTATTCAGTTCAATTGCCCTATTCACATTTACTGATACCAGTGAGCTCCACCCACACACTTTTTTTTGTCCCGGCTCCCCTTCCTCCCCACCACCTCCTGGCTATACTCACCATGGCTGGGAGTGCTGCTGTGCTCTATGAATCCCAAGGAGAAGTGAGAATGTAGTGCTTGTAACTTGTGTCGATCAAGGGGAATGAGTTGAGTATACCAAATTTCCATTTATCTTGTGAATACACTCACAACAGTACCCCGGTGCATTGTATCTTTTGCAGATGCAAATGTGGCCTTGAGGGTCTCTCTGTCCACACCAGCGGAGTGGCTCAGCCAGATAAAGATGAGAAGGAAGAGGACACAGGATGACATGTTCCAAAAGATCCTGAAAGTCTCTGGTGCTTTGGATACCGAGTAAAGGGCTTGGAGGATTGCTCTCATGGACCATGATAGAGCAGAGAGGAGAAAAGCACAGGAGAAGGAGAGAGATGTGCAGTGTAGCAGGACATACTGGCACTTCTCAAGCAGCAAGGAGACATGCTAGAGACTCTTATTGACCTTCAGGTTCAACAGACCTGTGCTTGCCTCCCTCTGTCGCCCATAGAGAACTGCATTCTGGAACACACACACACACTCACTCACTCACTCCCTCTCCCTCTCTCTAAGTGGCGTCCGGGGCCTCTGCGATACCCCTACTACTATGCCCCGGTGGAGAGTACAGACTATCACAGCCATATGTACACTGACCTGTGAGAGACACGATTGGCATTTGTCAAATGAAAATGACTTCATAAGCCATAATAGTAAGGGGTAGGCTAGGTCTCCCAGAATCACTATTTGCATTTGAACATCCCAATGGAAATCCTCTGGTCTGGAAAGAAAGTCCCTGCTTGCAGCTTTCTGAACAGGCCTGTGATATTAAAGGTGCATGTGTCATATACCTTCCCTGACCATCCCACATTGATGTCCATAAAACGTAGCCCTTTCTGTTGATGTACTCTGTGGCAAGGTGGTTGG
Organism: Caretta caretta; assembly: GCF_965140235.1. Classification (NCBI taxonomy): domain Eukaryota; kingdom Metazoa; phylum Chordata; order Testudines; family Cheloniidae; genus Caretta; species Caretta caretta. The sequence continues at coordinate 137,776,658 of NC_134207.1, forward strand.
GTGCTAAAATAGGGATGTGTGTGCCATCTATCACCCCCCCCCTCACACAGTTCAGGAACCCTATTGGTGCAAAACCATCCACTGTCCCGCTTGTTGCCCCAAATCACTCAGTCCTTCATAGCAGCATGTGATTAATGGCTCTGCACACTTGCATCATAGCAGCCCCTATGGTGGATTTTCTAACTCCAAATTGATTCCCGACTGATCGGTAGCAATCTGGTGTTGCAAGCTTCTACACAGTGATGGTCACTTGCTTCTTCACTGCCAGTGCAGCTTTTACTTTGGTGTCGCTGCACTGGAGAGGGCTGGGGCAAGCTCCACACACACTTAGCAGTAGATGCAGAGTAGGTAGAAATATTTGACACTTCATGCACTAATATCTAAGCTCAAAGATTTACTCAAGAAGGGACTGTAAAATGGCACTGAGGGTTCCCTGTTGCTTGGAGCTGCAATAGCTGAGTATGCTGTTAAGAGGGACAAATTATCCCATGCCCGAGTCATTCCAGTGTAGGTGACTGGGATACAACATAAAACTAGCCCTGTGGATTTTTCAACTCAATTCCAGCAGAGAGGTAGGTGGCTTTGCTCCCACTGACAAGGGCAGGGCTTTGGCCCATGCACTTCTGGCCTGGGGTAGTTAAATAAATCTGTTTTTAAATGCCAGATGAAGTTGTATTGTTTGGGAAAGTAAAAAGGAGGTGGAAAAAACACGTGTGGGGGAGAATGACCATCCCCATGCTGACAGGGCAGCTGTTAGGGTTGAAGGGGACGGATTGGTTTGGCAGGTCTTGAGCATCTAAATGTTATGACTTGGGGCTAGGTGGTGATGAAGTTGCTCTTGAGACAATCTGTGGCACGCAGGTAGGTCCTTGGTATTCAAAGCGAGAGCTGGCTGGCTGTAAAACGAGCGACAACGCAGGGCACATGCTCTTTAATTGCTGGAGCGAGCCGGCTGTGTGAATCGGAGCAGCTGCGCCCAGGGGCAGATGGTCCCGGGGGAGGAGGCCGTGGTTGGGGACCATGAGCGAGTGTCTAAGGATTCCTCCTCACCATGGAAACAGCAGCAGCAAACAGGGTCTGCGGGGCTGGCCTGAAAGCCGGCGGAGGAGCGCGCACCCGGCGCTGCCCCGCGCTCAGGGCCCCTGGGAGCTGGAGGGGGCGCAGGAGATGGAGAAGGGGGCTGCGGATCAACGTAGTGCGGTTGCCGCCGGCGGCGCTGCCACCCCCCCGGGCAGAGCGCAGCCCCACGCCAAGCCGGGCTATCGCCACCCCAGACCCGCCCAGCCCATCGCGCCGGTGGAGAACATCAAAGAAATGCAGGTGAGGCGCGCGGTGCTTCTTCCGGTCCGAAGCGGGGCGGTGGGGGAGGGGTTCTGCTGCTCTCCCGGCCCCCCCACCCAGGGAGAGCAGCAGGCGGCGGCAGCAACGCGGAGCCTTTTGCCCGCCGGGCACCATGGGCCAGAGCGGTCACTGCGCTGCGGCCGGGGCCCGGCTATTGATGGGCGGGGCGAGCGAAGGCGCGCGCGGCTGCTCGGAGCGTGCCGCGTTCTGGGGGTCGGGGGGGGGGGGGGGGCGCAGGGTGCTCGGTGTCCTCGGGGGCGGGAAGCGAGAGAGACTCGATCCGGCCACCAGTCACGCGCGCCTCAGCGCGGGCTCGGGTTCCTCCCCGAGGGCCCAGGCGTGCCCCCAGGGGAGAGCAGATATCGACACACGCACTAGCTAGCCCCATGCAACGCCACGGCAACCCGAGCAGTGCCCTCAAACAGGGGCTTTCAGCCTCTTCCGGGCAATCGGGAATCTGCCTCCAACCCCTCGATGGGGATCATGGGCGATAAGAGAGTTGGGACGCCTGACACTGGGTCATGATCCCAGGCTGACAGGCCTTTCAAAGGGAAACGACTAGAATAAAATTCTGTAACTAAAGACTGGTATATTGACTGTAGAAGGCTATTTCCCCTGGGGGGAGAAGGGAAGAAGAGGCATTCAACCCAACCGGCCCTTCCAAGTATTGTCAGGCATCTGTAGGTGTCCCCTTGTCACGACTTTCTGCCTAACAGCTGTGCTATGGTCACACAGTTGCAATTCCCATCTTTTCATGTGCTGTAATATACACACACACACCCTCTCCCTTTCCCTGTGCTAGGAGCAGTAGATTCATAGAATCCATCATCAGCACTCCCACTCTTTCATAGATTCATAGAAGGTTAAGGGGCAGCTGTAGGAAGAAACCCTGTCTTCTTTGTCTGGAAGAAAAGGGGCAGTCTTAAGGGGAAGAGGAGCCCAGGGAAGCATAGATCTGCAAAGGGAGGTGGTGCAAAAGACTAAGGGATAGAGTACCTTAGCTGAACTCTCAAGAGCACAGCAGGAAACCACACAGCAGCCATGGGGGAGGCAGCTTCATGCCATAGGAATAGATATAAAGAGTGGAATGGAAAAAACATGAAACTATTAAGTTCTGTAAATCAGTTACCAGTGTAATATTGGAGTGTGTAGTTTTGCTTATTGTATATCTGAGTACAGAAGAAATAGGATGGCTTCTTAGAAAAGGGGGTAGGGGTATGGCAACAGGAACAATTAGAATGAAAAACCTCACAGAAAAAAGTTAGGATTCTTCCCTTTGAATAGGGGGACATAAGAGGGAGACCTAATGGGTTGACAGTGGAAAGTATAAAGAAATAAAGGATGAATAAGAGCACTAATTTGGATAAAGTTAGAACAAGGGGGCAGTGAACAAAACCAAAAGGCAACTAATTGGTAACTAAAAATACTACTTTACCCAATGCATTTGTCTGTGGAACTCATGACCACAATGTCATTGAGACAAAAAAAAAAAAAAGGGTGTAGCAGAGTATAAAAGAAAATCACCAAGTACCGAAGTCCTAAAAAGCTATTTAAAATTTTCTTATGGTAGGACATAACAAAACTTTATTTTAATCATTGCAGTGGTAGATATGCAACAGCCAACCCCGAATCCAAGTTTAACTGCCTATTGCAGGGTGGCTTCTTTCACTTTGCTTGGGAGATCTGATACTGTCAGTTCCTGTGTTGCTAGTTACTTTGGTTAGCAAATCTCACAAAATCTAACTTCGCATGCCTTGCCAAAAGAGGCTGTATTCCCTCTCCCCCAACATCAGCATAGCAGCAACACACTTCTTTGGACCACAAGGTGGGGATTATCCCTAGATAGATGGCACTGTCCAGGAGTATCCTTAACTCACCCAATGCAAGGGAGGGTGGTCATCTGTGATTTGGCTTGATATCAATGGCATGAAGATAAATGAGAGCAGACAATTTTGGATCACTTTCTCTACTGCCTCTTGTTCATATGACTAGTTGTACTGTGATGAATTGTCAGTGAACTTCAGTTGTATACAAAGCCACTCTATAAAGGTCAGCTAGGTTCAGTAACTGCAGCTTGGTTTTAATCCCCAGAAGTTGAACCATTTAAAACAGGATAACTTCAGAGATCTTATTGTAATAACTCTTGAAGAAAGGGGTTCTTGAGAGCACCCTCAAGCGGAGGGGCAGATATTGAAGACAAGATAGCCATATGGGTTTATCACAATCTGATAATCCAAAAGGCTGTCAACTCCTCCAGGGAGCTCTTAAAAAAAAAATCAATTAGCCTCCAAATTTATGCTGATGTGGTCAGGTTTATGACTATTTGCTGCCATGGCAGTTGCTTGGCCCTTAGTTTTGTTGACATAAGCCTTGAAATCAGTTACTTATATAGACCTTTGCATGGTTAGACTTCAAGTGAGACTTTCAGGCTAAACTAATTCAATTAACTTTTCCTTTTGTCCAGGGCCCAACAGTATGTATAATCAGGAAGGCTGATAAATATCAAGATTTACAGCCTAACGCTTTTAATGGATACTCACATGACTACCTTTCATCAAACAGCAAGGTGATGATAGTTCATAAGGCCAACTGCATCCAATGAGACCTCAGCAGTCCAAAAGTATTACTAATACATTGCTTTCTTAAGCATGACTAGATAAGGATTGGGGGATGCCAGAAAACAACTAAATACTGGTTGACCTAATGTTTGTCTACAGTCACAGATAAAAACAGATCTGTTTATGGAGTCCATCCTCTGCAAGTGCAGGTTCACTACAGGGTCTCTCCTATCTAAACTTTAAATCTGTCAAGTGATAGGGGCTTCCTTTTCTTAACTTGGAAAACTTCTCCACTGTCCAATATTCTCTGTAAGATTTGTCTAATATCTAGTCTAACCTGCCACAAACTGTTCTCACAGTTAGTCTGTGCAAACCCACTAACTTCAGTTGGTGGTTGGGGGCCGATGTCATTTTTCCCTCTTTTTATCTCTTTACTTTCAGTTAAACTTGCCCTTTTAAGTTGTGGTGCTGTTCAAATGTTGGGGTATATTATCTTGCTTTTCCTTAGTCCTCCTGGTTGTGCAGCTGCGGGGTGAAGGAAAATGAGTCCTCTTTTGTCAGTATATTATACTATAACACTAATGGCTCACTGGTGCTAGAGATGAGAAATTACTGAAGGTAACAGGCAAAGCTGTTGAAGATACCAACTACACACAGTTCAGTGCCCAGGCCTACTGGTGGTTGAATATGTTTAAGAATTCACAGCCATCCTCAAATCAAGGCCTCAGTGGTAGCAGATCTAACCTGTGGGGGTGTGGAATTACTTTTATATAAGCATTGCAAAATAAATAGTTTCTAAAAACAGATTTATTAAAATAGATGTAATTACAATAGTTTTCAGGTGGGCCAAATTTTACTCATTAAAACTACAGAATGTAGTTGCCTTTCAGAACTGAAGGTCATGTATGCATTTAGGTCACTTTGTCTGGCAATGCATATTGCTGTTAAGTGCCAAATTGAACTTGATTATGATATCTGTGAATGTTTCAGTAGTGGTTCTTGAATCATTTGGTACATGAGAGACTTGCTGCTGTACCAAAATGACTATCCAGAGTCAACTAGCTACCAAAACATATCACTGTTGGTATTGTAGTAGTGTCCAGGGTTCCCAATCAGGACTACAGTCCTATGGTGAAAGGATTGTACTCATCCACAGAAAAAACACTCCCTACCCCAAAGAACTTGCAACACAGCCTCCAATTAGAACAGAGGAAATAAAAATCAAACACTGAAATCATTGACCAGGTAAGTGTTGAGAAGTGACAAGACTAAGATGCCTGGGCTTTGGGATTGAGTGAAATTTATATGATCTTGGCAACATTATTTTACTGTATTTCAGCAGAGAAGTTTTATAGAAAATCATTCCAAGTAGTTATGAATGTTAAAAAGGTCTTTATCAGTGAGCTAAATGAGTACTCATTTCTTTCAAAGCTTAGGTGTGATCTTGGGAATTAGATTACAAAAGTGATTAAAGGTAAAATGGTCAAAAGCAGAGGCCAGAGTAGGCGGGATATGTGCATTGATTTCTGCCAGAAAGCCCTTAAATGTTTTTTCCAATTACCTTTCTGTCTAGAAATCAACTTTTCACTTTCATATGATCTGCTTTGAAAGACAGCCATATGAATATTCCACTTTCACCACACTAGATAATACTGAATATATTTTGTAGTGTGTTATTTCTTAATCAGTTCAGTGAGAAGGTGGAGCCATGAACTGGAGATTTTGGTGCTTTAATGGTTTGTAGGCCTGCAAGTAGCTGCACTACAGTTGAGGAGGCGGCAGCGTTGCTGTTCAAAGCCAGCTTTATAAACAGAACAATCCACTGGATAGACAATTGACACCTGTGTAGGGTCTTATGTGGTGGAGATTTGGGCTTCTGGTCTCTTAATACAGCCCCCCCAATAGACTGGGTTTTAACATTTGGTTCATGCTTCTTCGCACAGAGTTGAGGGAGACACTGTGGCTTTTAATCCACACACAATTTACATGACTTGATTGCCTTTAGGCCTAGGTTCAAGTACCGAGAACAGGCTACAAAACCTCCATAAGAAGGGTCACAACTGAGAATACCAAATTCAGGACAAACTGCTGAGAAATAGGGCAGATACACCTCCAAACTGGTGGTTATTCTTCCATACAATATACCAAACCAGCAACAAAAGTAAACTTCTGTCTCACCCCACTGGCTAACAAGAAGTCAGAACTGCAGCCTCTTTAGGTATTCAAGTCCTTGTTTCAACACCCAGACAGTAACCTTAATGATGAGTGGTTATTTAAAACCAATTTCATCAACCAAAGGGTTCTTCTGATCCCAAAGGACCAGCCACATATCCAGGTCCATATATAACTTAGCTCTTACCCAATAATCACCCTATTGCCAATCCTTTAGCATAAATAAACCTTTAGATATTAGATAAGAGGTGAGAGTTAAAATCGGTTAAAGGAATCAAATACCTACAACAACTGCAAAGTTTTTGGATCAGGCTTGAAGCAGTGATAACTTCTGGCGTGTTAAGCCTCTGGTTGCTTCCAAATGATTGGAATGTCCTTAGTCCCTTGGTTAGAATGCTCCCATTAGTATAAATTCATAATCCAGAGAGCAGAGCAGGAAAAAGGCAAAATGGAGATACTTCCAGAGCCTTTTTTAGCTTCTATCAGGTGGCGGGAAACGCATTGTTCTAAGCAAAGCCCTTAGCATAGTTTATGAAAAAGTACAGGCACAAGATGGATTAGTACCAGATGATCTAGTCACATGTCCGTGCCTACTTGGATGAGTCATAGCAGTGGCCATTACCCATATTCTGGTTGGAACGTTCCTAGGAAAGTCCATTAGGTAGGGATAAGCTTCTTCCATGGCCCATTGCGTTTCTTGATGGGCCATCAACTAGAATACTCCATTCACAATGTGCTGGCTAGACTTATGTAAAACTGCCTTGTGGGTGTTATCACAGGAGCAAACATTTGAAATACAGGTATGTGGTCAATATTCATAACTTCAGATACTACAATGATACATGCATACAAACAGGATAATCCTATTCAGCAAACCATAATTTTTCCATTGACACCTTACATGATATACTTTGTACAAGCTTTGTTGCAATTGTATAATAGTGGTAGCAACAATGATATAGTCATATTTAAATCCATATAACATCACAAGCAGTTAACCAACTACTGGACTACTTTATTTCTGTTAGAGTTATAGAGAGTTGAGCTAGGTTGTTTATAGAGAGTTGTGAACTAGGTTGCCATCCTTGCAATTAACACTGTATGTAGTTGATCCCTGCAAGATGTAGAAACTCAAAGGGAGAAAGTGGTATAAACCACAGTATTGGTCATAGTGGCAGTGCTATGCTAAGGGCTTGTCTACATTTAAAATGCTGCAGTGGCACAGGTGTGCCACTGCAGTGTAGACAATCTATGCCTAGAGGAGGGATTTTCCTGATGGTGTCGGTAATCCACTTTTGTGAGGTAGTAGCTAGATCAATGGAAGAATACTTTTGTCAACCAAGTGCTGTCTACATGGGGACTTCGGTTGGCTTAACTATTCCACTTAGGGGTGTGGCTGTGTCACACCCCTGAGCAATGTAGTTATGCTGACCTAATTTTCTAGTGTAGTCCAGGCCGAAGGATTGATACTCATCTTTCTGTGCAGTTTATGATCTGTTAGAATGTCAAAGAACAAGGGTGTATGTGGAACCTAGAACTGAATCTATCATAGGTGAAGTCACATGGAATACAGAGGGAAAGAGGTTGAGCATCCAAATAGCAGGGCAATAAAAAAAAAATGCATTCTAGCTCTGAGCAGAAGGACTGCTGAGCTCAGCGGAACACGGAAGTAAAATGATGAAATAGCTGCTAAATGTAAGAAACTATTGTACACCGGCTACATCTAGAAGAACAATAGAGTTTCCCTGGGATACTCAGGATAGCAGTACATGGTGAGCAATATGTATTATGGGCAACAGGCTACATTAAAGGGGGAAGGAGGAACATCCAGTATCTTGTATGCTAACCAAGAAAAGAGCCCACAGCTGGTGAAAAGTATCTTCTGGCCCCTTGTGTTACATCTTTTCTCTAGAAGTTGCTAGTATTGGCTAAACACTAATCTGAGTGTCTATGTAGAAATGGGACCCAAAATACCTAAGCTGGTTGGAATTTAAACCTGTAGCTGCAGTGGAAGTGTGTGGATACTTTTACAATTTGTATTACAAATTAAGAGCACCTTATTTTAATAAGGGTCCTTATGAAGTCTTTAGCTGAAATAACTAGATGTTAATTAAAACAAATTCAGATATGTAAAGGCTTACTTATCTTTGCTAATTAGTACAGGTAAGGAATTGTGCCTTACTTACCAAAGGGTCCTGCATAAACCCTAGACAGTTGTAGTGTAGAAAATGTTAATGTAGGCTTATTAAAAATAAGTAGAAACATGACTACAGAACTTCCAAAATTAATTTCATTTGATGTATGTGAATAAGATAGGTAAGTCACACTTTGCACTAAATGTGAATGCTTAAGATACAGTTAATGAGGCAATTTTAATGCCCAATATCTGCCCCATTTTTGGGTGTGTAGGTCATTCTGGTTGCCCCAGCACCTATGACCATAGAGTAAAATGTTTTGTTTTATTATTTAATTGGAGTCTCTTAATGTAAAGTTAGCATTTAAAAGCCCACTTGATGTAAAATGGGTTTATGTAATTGATTTTCACACAAACAGAATGGAAAGTGTAGAAAAGTAAATTTATAGCTAGTATATGTTTCTAACTATCGTGTTTCACAGGATATCCAATAGAATATGCAGTTACACAGTTTTTCAACTTGTCAAATTTTCAACTTGATATACTACGTAGATGCGTTAGGGTGGGTGGGGGTAACAGTTATAAAATAGACAAACATGAATACAGAGAGAAGGAAAGGGCAGGTCTGTTTTTCTCTCTGAAATAAGAAGCAAGACAAACTAGTAGATCATCTTGACTATATGTAATAGTGAAGTAAAGGAAATTCCAATTAAAAAGCTTTGCTTAAGTCAAGTCACTGGAACCCTTTTAGTCACTTCTACAACATCTCAAATACCAGACCAAACTTAGAAACCTGTCTGTAGGTCTAATAGCCAACATGGACCAGCAATACGTGGTCAGGAACAAGTACCTCTTATACAACCCTTATTTCAATTGCCACTGGTACTCAGGATGATTTTGAAAGTGACCCACTTGGACATGCTGTTCAGAGCGTTGGCATCTTCTTTCCCTGTGATGTATTGTATGTTTGCAGTGTTGTAGCCTGGTCGGTCCGAGGATATTAGAGAGACAAGGTGGGTGAGGTAATATCTTTTATTGGACAAACTTCTGTTGGTGAGAAAAACGTTTTTGACTGATTGAGAGCTCTTCAGCTCTGGGCAAGGTACCCTGTGTCACAGCTAAATGCCAGGGGGAACAAATAGCCAGGGGTGAAAGTAAGTTAGAGGACTTACCGGTACACCGGAGTCCTGAGCAGGGGGCGTGGCCTCAACCAGAGGAGGCGTGGCCTTAACCAGAAGAGGCGGGACCTTAAATCCCCGGGCTTCTTAAATCTTGATTTAAAGGGCCAGGGCTCCAGCTGCGGTAGTGGCGGCTGGGAGCCCGGGGCCCTTTAAATCACCCCTGAGCTACCAACTGCAGAGGAGCCCCGGGCCTTTAAATCACTGAGGAGCCCTGGGGGCTCTCGGCTGCCACCACTACCTCTGGGCCCTGGCAGAGCTTTAAAGGGCCTGGGGCTCCGCTGTGGTAGCGGCTGCCGGAGCCCCGAACCCTTTAAATCCCTGCCTGAGCCCTGCTCCCTGAGCCCTGGGGTAGCGGTGGACGGGCTCCCTTGGGGATTTAAAGGGCCCTGGGGCTCCAGCTGCCGCTACCGCCCCTTTAAATCCACTCTGGAGCCCCACCGCCGCTACCCCAGGGCTTTGGCAGCAGGGCTCCGGCGGGGATTTAAAGGCCCCGGGTGATAGCGGCGGCTGGAGCGCTGGGGCCCTTTAAATCCCCTCTGGGGCCCTTTAAATCCCCGCCTGAGCCCCACCGCTGCTACCCCAGGGCTCAGGCAGCAGGGCTCAGGTGGGGATTTAAAGGGCTCTGGGGCGGTAGTGGGGGCTGGAGCTCCGGGGCCCTTTAAATCTCAGCCAGAGCCCCACCACTGCTACCCTAGGGCTTTGGCACCAGGGCTTAGGTGGGGATTTAAAGGGCCCCGGAGCTCCAGCCCCCGCTACCGCCCCAGCCCTTTAAATCCCCGCCTGAGCCCTGGTGCCCGAGTCCTGGGGTAGCGGCGGCGGGGATTTAAAGGGCTGGGGCAGCAGCAGTGGCTGGAGCTCCGGGGCCCTTTAAATCCCCGCTGCAGCCCCGCCACTGCTACCCCAGAGCTTTAAATTGCCATCTGGGAAAGCTGGTCCTGGTATGGCGCACCGGCTCTTACCGGTATGCTGTACTGGGGCGTATCGGCTTACTTTCACCTCTGAGTTTAGGATAAGTAGTTAGTATGCATTCTAAAGGACGTTTCAAGGTGAAGTGACTCATTAACACCCCACACCAGCATCAGCTTTCTGGACACCATGATCAGCTTCAGCAATGGAACCCTACAGATAGACTGTAGGTAAGAAACCCACAAATCACACACTTATCAGAGATCTGGTAACTGCCCCAAGAAATCTTATCTATAGCCAGGCTCACCGATGCCACAGAACATGCTCTGACGACAAAGTCCAGGACAGACACCTTGACACACTTAAAACCACCTTCACCAAACAAGGACACTCCACCAGAGAAATGGATTGCATTATGGAATGGGCCATCCAAATATCCCGAGAGAACATGCATACAGGATGTAATCTGATCTATAGATTATGTATTAATTAGATTGATTACTTAAGCAGTCCCAGTTATCACTGAGGTTTGACAGGTTCTTGTGCCAAGATCAGGCCCAGTATTATTAAAATTACTATATAGTGGGGAATCCTGATGTACAGAGTTCCGATACTCGCACTCTAGGAACCTTTCTATATTTACAATAGTTTATTAATACATTTAGCAAAGTCACAAGCACTCTAACCCAATAAGGTAGATAGAGAATACAGAATGTACATCTGCACATCCAGATACTCCTACCATCCGTTGCAGAACAACCTGAAGTGTTAGCCGTTCTCCTTCTCATCACTATTACCTTCCTCATCATCACCAGTAGCCATGATCCTGGCACCTCCAAAGGGCTATATCTCTCTTCTCCCACACAGAGGCTGGGATACAACTTTTATAATATGTTATGCTGATGCCATTATGTCTAATGCATATTCAGTAGGAGTTTCTCTCATTTTCCTTATTTGTATTTCCTCACCCTATGAACATTGGGATGTCCTTCTTCTATAGGATAGTACGTTTATGATCTCAACTTATATATACACGTCAATTTGTCACCATAGCACTCTTGTGGTTGGACACCTGCAGATGTTTTATCCAAAAGCTGGTGTTAGCTCATGTTCCTGTGGTTAGTTGGTGGTGTTATGGACAAAATTCCCCCTTACACACTATTTCCAGGCCTCCAAAACTTAGGGAAGCTTATCTGTGCCAAAGTTCATAGGCCTCAAGCTTTATGGTAACGGCTGAAGCAAATGTCTTACAGAATACAGGCATGTAAATTCCTTGCATTACCGCTGAAAAATGCTAAAGCTAGCTATATGGAAGACAAGAGAAAAACCCCTCTGACTTTGTACCTCTAGTTGTCACCTACAACCCCACCTATAAAGGTATATTTTCAAACAACTACAGCCCATACTTGATGGGGACCCCCACTTCTGGCTTTCAGACTCCACAACCTCATCAGAAGCAAGCTCCCCACAGACCAGGATCCATCAACTCAGAGCAGCACCAGACCCTGCCAGAAAAGATGTAAAACATGCAGACCTATCTCCACTGCTACAAGGATCAACACCCCCCACATCAGACTTTAAAATCCATGAATCCTACACATGCCTATCACAATATATGGTATACCTCACCTAGTACACTAAGAACCCTAACTACAGTTGTGGTTGAAACCAGAAAATCACCACTCTTGAATGACAGGTTTCAGAGTAACAGCCGTGTTAGTCTGTATTCGCAAAAAGAAAAGGAGTACTTGTAGCACCTTAGAGACTAACCAATTTATTTGAGCATGAGCTTTCGTGAGCTACAGCTCACTGTAGCTCACGAAAGCTCATGCTCAAATAAATTGGTTAGTCTCTAAGGTGCTACAAGTACTCCTTCTCTTGAATGAGTGCACACAGAAAATTAAGACAAAACCCACTGTCACCCATGGGTAAACACTTTTCAAAAAATGATCACTCCATATCTGACCTCTGTCCTCATCTTCAAAGAAACCTGCACAACACTCCCCCTCACCCCCTCACCCCCCAAAAAAAAGCAAAGCCTGGGAGCTTGAATTCATAACTTTGCTATACACTAAAGCTTGTAGTCTTAATAAAGACACTGGATTTATGGAGTGATAGGGGACATACTTCCTGAGTGCCTCTTATTAGCTGTGTGTGGTGCTGCAATCTTTCTTGGTTCTGGCACCCCTGTAGGTTGTTGCCCTCCCTGGGCAGGTCTTCAGTGGCTCAGCCTTCTGGCTCACTCACACCATGAAAATTATGAATGAACCCCTTCCAAGGTAACAGAAGTTCAACACACAGTTTGTCCTTACTAGAGTCTTCAGCCCTGTCTCTGGGCCCTCTAAATCTATCCCCTTTCTCAGGCCTTTAAGAAAGAGTCCAACTGCAACCATTGGCCTACTTTTCCCAGGGCCTTCAGCCCTGGTTCCTTTAAGTCCTGCCCTTCACTTGAGCTTCCCAATAAAGCCTTGTCCCCTTCTCTGGGCTTAAGCCACTTCACTACTCCAGGTCCCAGCCCAAGGACCCTATGCACAGCAGCCACATACTGCTTCTTTCAGTTTGCTGCTGCAGTTCCCTAGGCCTTTTCCTCCACTGTGACTGGGGAGCCACTCTGAGGTTACTCAACTAGAGCAAACCCCAAAGAATGGGGCAGACAATCCCCAAAGCTGATGGTTATTCTAATACTTAGATCCACCAAGCTGCAACAGAACAGCTACAATACCTTACTGGTTACATAGAAGCCAAAATACAGTTCCCTTAAAGTAACCCACCCTTGTGCTTTCCACCCAGAAAGTTCTACCAATTCTAAAGAATTGGGCACATTACCTCCCAGGTTAATGAATATTTCAAATCCTGCCCAAATACATGGTTACAGCCAATTCTTATGAACTAAACCAGGGGTGAAAGTAACTTCAAGGACTTACTGGTATGCCGGAGTCCTGAGTGGGGGCGTGGCCTCAACCGGAAGAAGCGTGGCCCCAACCAGAAGAGGCGGGGCATTTAAATCAAGATTTAAAGGCCCCGTGGCTCTGGTTTTGGCTGGGAGCTCGAGGGCCTTTAAATGACCCTGGAGCTACCAGCTGCAGAGGTGGCTGGGAGCTCAGGGTGGATTAAAGGCCCTGGGGCTCCAGCCAACGCTACCACAGGCTTAGGGCCCTTTACATCACTGCTGGAGCTCCAGCAGCGGGGCTCGGCCTTTTAAATCGCTGCCGGAGCCCTGCTGCCAGAGCCCCAGGGTAGCGGCGGCAGGGCTGCAGCGGTGATTTAAAGGGCCAGGGGCTCCAGCTGCTGCGGGGAGCCCTGGGCCCTTTGAAGTGCCGCCCAAGCCCCACTGCCGAAGATCCAGCAGTGATGTAAAGGGCCCGGGGCTCCCTGCAGCAGCTGGAGCCCCGGGCTGTTTAAATCACCTCTGGGGAAGCCAGTCTGGTCTGGCACGACATACCGGCTCTTGCCGGTACACCATACCAGACCGGCTTACTTTCACCTCCAAACTCTAAAATTTATTAGAAATTAGAAAAAATTTAAAATTTATTAAAAAAGAAAGGAGAGAATGAGTTGATTAAAAGATCATAATACTACAGATATGAATACAGTTTTGAGATCAGTTTCATATTAGAAATGGGGAGCTTTTGTGTTGTAAAGAGTTCTTGGATCAGGCTTGCAAAAGCAGTGATGGCATAAACTGCTACCTGGTTAAGTCTCTGGTTGCTCCCAAATCATTGGAAGGTCCTCAGTCTCTTGGTTAGAATGCTTCCATTAGTCTGAGTCCATAGTACAGAGATCAGAGCAGGAAAAAGGCAAAATGGAGATGTTTCCAGGGCCTTCTATAGCTTTTGCCATGTGGAGGGAAATACATTGTTTCAGACAAAGCCTTCAGCACAACTTGTGGAAAAATACAGGTAATGAGATGGAGTTTAGTTGCAATGAGCTTGTGCTGCGGACCTGTGGGATCGGTCAACGCTATGCACGGCTCATCCGGCGCCTCATGGTCTTGGACACCATCCGATGGTCCAGGGACATCTACATCAAACACATCACTGGCCACCGACAGTACCAGGAGGCGTGAGCCGGAACGACATCGTGCATCAACTACAAGAAAGGGACCAAGAGACTTTTTCCATTGGACCATATAATCTGGAACCATAAACTCACTGAACTTTAAATCTCACCAAATGAGGGTCAATCCATCCTCATCATTGTATCCACTCATTATACTCCACACCTGAACATAGCCATTATATGAACAATATACCCTCAGACCTCAATGTCTGTACTTTGACCCGTTAACCTTTTACCCCCAATTGGGGATATTTCAGGTTATGTATTCCTTATGCCATCCGATCCTAAACCGAATTTCGCACCCCTTGATAATCTGTACCTTATTCCCTGATAACCAGAAACTTCTATGCTTAAACTCTGTACCGTTTTTTTAATTTAACATCATCTTAATAAAATTCTTAAATCTGTTCTTATCACATGGTTTAGTAACATGATCTAGTCCCATGCCCTTGCATGCTTTGCTGAGGCCGGGCAGCTATTACCCATACTCTAGCTAGAACATCCACACATGAAAGTCCATCAGGTGTGGATAGGTTTCTTCCATGGCCTATTGTGAGTTAAGTGTTCTTTGATGGGCCCTTCAACTTGAATAGTCCCTTCACAATGTGCTGGCTAAATAGTTTGTGGGTGTTACCACAGGAGCAAACATTTGAAATACAGGTACATAGTCAATATTCATAACTTCAGATACTAAATGATACATGCATACAAATAAGATAAACATATTCAGCAAATCATAACTTACCTTACATGACATACTTTGTACAAGCTTTGTTGCAATTGTATAACAATGGTAGCAACAATGATCTATATGGTCATATTTTAATCAGATAATATCACACCCACATAGTCCCTTCTCTTCATTCTGACATCAGGGCTGAGGTTCTTAACTCCTCTCCCGCCTCACTGAATGCAAGAACCCCCAAACCTTCCTTCTGAGTTTATTCTTGAGCTCCTGTGACTAGCATCAAGCTCCCTATCTGTGCTTTTCAGGTCCCAGTCAGGAATTAACTTACTCCGCCCCCGTGCAGCTCCTTTTACCTGAGCCTGCTGGGATCTGATTGGCTATTTCCCTGCAGCCTTTCTAGGTAGGCCTGGAGGACACACCTTCACTGCTTCTTTCCTGGGGCTGGGTGTGGTAGGACCACCTGGTACGCCCCATCACCTATGACTCATTAGAGTGTAATAAGTTGTAACCCAGTAGTTCTCAGTCAAAGGTACATGTACCCCTGGAGATCTTCCAGGTGGTATATCAAATCATCTATATATTTGCCTAGTTTTACAACAGGCTACATAAAAAGCACTAGCGAAGTCAGTGCAAACTAAAATTTCATACAGACAAAATGAGAAAGTGAGCAATTTTTCAGAAAGTGTGTGCTGTGACACTTTTTTGTATTTTTATGTCTGATTTTGTAAGCAAGTAATTTTTAAGTGAGGTGAAAGCTGGGGTACGCAAGACAAATCAGACTCCTGAAAGGGGTACAGTAGTCTGGAAAGGCTGAGAACCAGTGCTGTAATCCACTAAACCTCTTCTCCCCTCTTTTGGTCCGGTGACTGCAGGGGTGTTAATAGGCCACTTCACTTTGTTGTCAGTTGTTGGCTGCCTGTGTGTTCTCTCTGCATGTTGCACTGGCTCTGGCCAGATAACCCATACAGCAGGCTTTAATTGAACTGCCCGAGACCACGGGCTCGGTTCAGTAGCGAAGGCGCTCAACCAGGTTTATTTTCAATGAAGCACGTTCTAGTATCCCATAGACTGTACAGGACACTAACACATGTATGTCCATTACAATGGACTTGGCTCAGTGAGGGGCAGGACCTTCCACTCCCCCTAGGCTGGACAAAGATACTCACTCTGTGACCCCTCATATACACTGATACAAACAGATTACATATTTCCCCTCTGACATAGTTAGTTACCGCCATTTACCTTGTACATGTTGGTTTGATCAAAATATCTCCATCGGTCACCTTAGGAGGGATCAGTTTTTCTATGTATCATCTTTGGGGAGTGTGTTTACAACATAACCTTGTATCTGGACGTTCTGGCATGATCTTTCCAGAATGTGTTTACGTGAATACTTATCCGTGCTTATGTTTTTGTAACACCAACCCTATTCTTGTTAAGTTCATGTGTCGGATAGTGAACCTGCAAGCAGGCATCTGCTTTGTAACAGGGCCTGACTTTTGCTCATAGTCTGAAACTTGCTAACTTTGCTTTAAATCAACAGGGCCTGACTTTAGTTTGGGCCTTAGGCTTTACACCCAGCCCTCATACCAGGCCTCATGTCTCAGGCTTTCTCTTTCTACTACACACCTTGAATGGGTTCCTTAGAACATGTGTTAACCAGTTATGCTAAACAATCTGTTCTACCTGGTGTGTAGCTTGGATACTCTGGGTAACTTCTCCAGAGCACTGTGTAGCTTGAAAGCTTGTCTTTTTCTCCAGCAGAAGTTGGGTCAATAAAATATATTACATCATCCATCATGTCTCTCTAATGCAGTGTTTCCCCAAGGTTCATCCCTCGGCCTGCGCCGCTTCCCGCAGTCCCTATTGGCTTGCAGCAGTGAACCGTGGCCAGTGGGAGCCGCGTTTGGCCGAACCTGCAGACACGGCAGGTAAACAAACTGGCTCGGCCTGCCAGGGGCTTTCCCTGAGGAAGCGGCATCCCAAGTTTGGGAAATGCTGCTCTAATGTACTGTATGGGCAGCTACTTTTTCAAATAGCCTTGTCATATAAATACCCAATGCAAACGAAGGGGCAGAAATGCAAATGAAGCCAATGTAAGGAGCAAGTAAAATGTCACTTGGGCAACTATTGAAAGGACCAATAAGGCTTTAGATTATACATATAAATGTAATTTTTCTTGCTACTTAGATAAGCCTGATATGTACAAGGAATTAATGACTGTCTGCTGGGTCTCCAGCAATGCACTTGGCTCATTTGAAGGGATGCAGTGGTGTCAGCCAACATGTTCACACAAGATTATTTGAGAACATGCAGGTGTTCAAGCAGCTGGAGCTCTTTAAACTGTCTCCAGTTTATTGAAAGAGAAACTTACTGTCCAGTCATCAGTTACTGTAGTAGTTATATAGAGTGATGTGACACGTTTACTTTTTTGCTGTGGAAACAAACTGGCAAATGTTCCCTTAAGGGATAGAGAAAAATTTCCTACAGGTAAAAATTACCTGTTTTAAACTGAAATGAAATGAGTTCACTGCTTGTGTTGTAGTTATGTACTCTAGACACTGAGCATTACATAGATCACTAATGTTAATTTGCAAAATAATCTTAGCATTTGTGTTTTCTAGAAGTAGTATCTGTATACACAAAATTTGGCAGTGGTGCTTGGCTTGTAGAGGGGAATCTGAATGTACTGAAATATCACCTTTTACAACAGAAGGGAAAGGGACATGGACAATTTTATTTGCACAGACTTTTAGATGCTATTGAAAAGGAGATGGCATTTTCCAAGGGATTGTGTAAACCTGCTTCTGAAGAGTCAGAACAGAAAAATTACAGTGGTTTTCCAAAAAAACTCTAGTTTTGTTCTTACAGAGACTAAATGACTGACAAGCATGATATTTCATGATATTTAATCATGATGTCCTGCTGAAATCCTGAAGTAAATTTGCTTACCAAAACACGTTCTCCATTTTCAGTTAAAACATTCGAATGTGTAGGCCTTAAACTCATGGTAGGGATTAAGGAAGGGGGTTAGCTTTCAAAAAGCTGGGAAAATGCTGTCTTAACTATAGCACTTAAGAGTAGTGTTGTGAGCCTTTGTGCTAAAACTACAATTATGGCAGAATCTGGTTACCAAGATTGTCTTCAGATAGTTGAAATGCAGGTATAACTGGTGTGGAGCCCTCATTCCCCAGAGGCATGTCAGCAGTGTGTAGGGCCCAGCCCTGCCCCATAAACGTCCTGACTAGGGGATGAGCAAAGATGATAGCTGGGTCCCACAGCCCAGGCTGGCTAGAGGGCTGGAAGGAAATATACCCTAGACCTCCTCGTGACTGCCCGCTTCTCAGTGAAGGAGGGAAAAGTCTTTCTAGAGTGGGAGTTTATCCCTGCTCAAATAGGACAGGGGGGATAGTTGCAGACCGTCTGATTCAGTTTGAGGTGATGAGCTGGTGTGGGGCAGAGTGGGGACGAAACAGTAGACTTGGTCAGTGTAACGGGGTACTGAGCCTCTAAGGCTAGAGGAGTCAGCCATTCCAGGTGAAAGAAGGTCAAAGGAATAATTAAGACAGACACTGGGAGAGAAGATCGTACTGGGGAATAGTTAGTGTCTGGGGGAGGAGTAAGGAGTGGGAAAATCCAGGCTATTGTTAAGGGCCAAGGACTAGAAACTTTGTAGAGAGGGAGGGGCAAGGCTCTCCTTGTTCCTAGCTGGTCCAGAGAGGTGTTTGGGGCTATTAGACCTACAGGGGAAGGGTCAAGTGATGGTTAGACAACAGGGCAGGTGAAACAAAAAATGAAGCTTAAAGCCCAGTAAAGGAGAGACACTAGCAGGGGAAGGCCTGTTTGTCTGCTGGTCGTTCCCAGGCTAGGAGACAAAGGATTGAGGTGGTGAGACCTGGTCTCCTGGTTCAGGAGGAAGGCTGGAAGCTTCCACCCAGCAGAGAAAAGGGCCTGGGAGAAGAAGAGTTTTATTACTGAGGTTTAGTTTTGTGTTCTCTGTGTGAAAGACATTGTTGCCAGTCCAGGTGGAAATGGATGAGAATAATTCAAAGGGGTCAACTGGGAGAAGCTGCTTGAAGTTAAGCACAGCCCCACAAAAGAGGACTGTCAGATCCTTTAACCAAGGGAAAGGGTTTGGGCCCAAAGGGCCAATGGAAAATATATACAGATTCAAAGAGTTGGATCCCCCAGGAGATACTTTGGACTGTGGAAGGTTACTGGGAGACCCAGGAGGGAAGTGAGGATGAGGTGTAAGCAGGGTCACCTCATGCCATGAGGGGGAGCTCTGAAAATGGCACCCTGCTACAGGCAGTAAACATATATTAGTGCGGAGGCTTCTGGAGACAGTACGCACAAACATAACCTGTCCCTGAGGCTAGGCGAATGACCTGGGCTAGGTGGAGCTGAAGCCAGATTTGAAGAGTGGTCCTGGCCCAGCATAATGGAGGACACCTGGCAACTCAACCAACCGAGTTTCACCACTCCAAGCTCACACTGAACTGAAGCATCAGTGAGAACAGGAAGAGAAAGGAGGCACTCTGTTTTGGGACTGAGGCTGTGAGTAGTTTGAACTCTGATGGGTTAGATTGTGCTATTGCTGGGGATGGATACATGACTCCCATAGAAGCTCCTGAATGGTCTTTCTTTGATGTTTTGTCCCTTCCCAGATACAAAAATTGGTTTTATGCATGGATGTGGCATTTAATTCTGGTGTTAATTCCTACCTCCCCAAGGTTGTGGAAGGAGAGCTAAGAGGTTTGGGCCTCCTCTGTACTGCCAGCATAGGGCCTGGAATTTGGGGACTGCTCAACGGACAAGCATTTCCTTCCACTTTGGGACCCTTCCTGTCTCTGAATTGTGGTCAAGTCAAGGCCAGTCTTCACAAAAATGATGTCTAAGCTTCTGGAACAATATTCGCCTTCAGGAATTTTAAAGAGTGATGGATTCTGGTTGCAGGTGCCCAACACATCTTGCCTTTGAAGTTAATGGGAGCAGCAGGTTTTCAGCACCTTGGTAAAATCAGGAAGCAAACTGTGCTGCCATAACCAACTTGTGTTCATTACAGTTTGTCTGGTTTGTGTATAATTAACTGTTCTGGTTTCTTTGTGCAGCCGCTTGGTCAGTCTCCTAATTTTACCCACTGACTCATGGTGTTCATACTGCTTTTGTGTGTCCAAAAGGAAATGGGCAACCTATCAAGACCAGTGTTGTAGGCACAAAATGCTTTGGTCTGGAATATTTCAGTGTTGAAATAAAAACTGGAATGGCACTGAAAATGTGGCTTCCAATCTCAGGGAAGCTAGAGAGATTGAAAGCCTTTTGATTGGTGGGGCACTTAAAATGTTGGGATGTGGTGATACTCTTCAAGTCCATATAGCTTTCTACTGAGACATTATCAACTTTCCTGTGGAAGCTAAACTTAACCCCAGCGTGAGTTTATTATATAGATAATTATTCTTGTTTTGAGTGTGTCACATTGTTTGTTTGCCACACTTGAGCCTTGAGGGAGTTGAGCAGTGAGTTCATCCTGGATGAAACTGAGCAAACATATGAGTTAAGCGGGACAGTTTCTCACCAGAGTCTGTTACTAGGACCGAATGTTTTCTTTCTCCAAACCTCACTTCCTGCTTCTCATCTCTCCTTCCATTCCCTTCTACTTTCCTTGTGGATTTTATATGCAAGTTGAGCTGCTACATGAATACAATACCCAATTTTTTTCAGCCTCATAAAATATTGCCGTAGCAGTCAGAGGAACTTAGAGACTGGAGGATATAAGCATCTGAAACAAGGCCTTAAAGCATCATACTGAGGCTAAAAAGAACTGCCTCTGTAGCCTAGAGTTAGATAGCATCACCCATTCATCTGTAAGTCACGAGTAGCAAGATGAGTTGCTAAAACCTCCTAGGACAATCAATTACAAGTTTCTCAAGTCTTCCACAAATGTTACAGAATGTTTAAAACATTCCTGATGCCAGGAGTACCATTCTAAAGGTAGACAGTACTAAAGTTACTTGGAACTCCAGTAGCTGATGTTTAGAAAAAGCTGAGCGCCCACCACTCCTACTGAAGTTAATGGGAGCTGTATTTAATTGGGCCTTACAGCTAAAACGTATACTGTTGCTGCATGCATATGCTTTCTTGTTTGACGGCTAAGACAATGGCTCTGGCATTATGGTCATATGCCATACCCTTTGTTTCTCTGCCTGGGGTGCAGATAATGAATCCAAAATCAGGAATGCATTAAATATAGCCCAACTGAGATGCTAATGCAGTCTTTGTAGTTCTGCCACATCAACATGACAGCATCCTGGATCTTGCATCATTCTGTCTCTCAGCAGTTCCTCCTATTGCTATGGTAACATTAGGAAGCTAAGAAATAGGATCTGCTATGACTAGCATGATTGAAGGGAAGGGGGGCGGGATTGAGGCTTCAAGGAATAATACAGCAAGTGTCATTAACAGAGGCGCTAAAAAGCTCGCTTCTGGAATGCAAAGCTGTATTTGTGTTCTGTTCAGCAATAACTCACTTAACCAGCCAAGGGCTAAATTTGAGACACAATGTGACAAAGACTCAAGAAACTTAACTTAAGGGTTGTACACTTTGTGGCTTATGCCAGCTGAGCTGTACGTGCAGCTGGGCCTTTGTTGCTCTCTCCTTGACTCCTACAATACAGACACTATTGACTTCGGTTAAAACCAGAAGTGCCTGATTTTTAGGGGAAATCAGACTTTTCCAATTCTTACCAAAATCCAGAGGGTACTGATTGGTTGTGGGGGAGGGAGCTGGCCAGAGGAGTGAGGGGTCCACTAACCCTTACCCCAAAACATTCACCCTAACCTTGAAGTCAGTGGCCCACAGTGGGGTTTTCAAGTCTTCTAGTCAACAAAATCAGTAAGGATCTGCCCACTGATGTCTAGAACATTCTCTGAAACCTGGGGATTGATTGGACGCAGTTTTCAAAAGTTATTGTGTCAAATACAGACAGAAATGTTATTGAGGTGAGTGTAAAGCCATGTTTTGATTGGCTAGCAATGTGTGATGAATTCTTTTAGGTTAACTTTGACTCCATGAATATTTTGTAAGATGCAAGTCTGTCCTTTATAAAAGTGAGGGGACACCAAACAGGTATGGAAATATGGCTGGCCCTTGAAGGGGAGTGAAGCTCAGCCTTGCCTGTGACACAGCAGTTACCCTAGATGATATTAAACTGACTAATTACAACAAGTGATCCCAGCCCTGAAAGGGTCAGAGTTCTTCATACAGAGAGAGAAGTCCCTGATGGAGGCACCTCCTGCTGGAGAGAGTTTACAGGGCACAGGTTAGGCTTGCATGGGAGGATCTAAGATGAGGCTTGTAAAGAAGCAAGGAGGTCCCTTGGAGAAGCTGTCAGAGTCCTCAGAGAGGGGAAGCAGTGGGAAATATGCTCGGAGGAAAAGAGCCTCCAGGGAGAAGGCCCTGGGAAGCAGTGCTTAGTTAAAAGGTGCCAAGAACTCTGCAGACCCATGGGAGTATGGGTAAAGAGTGGGGAATATCAGTGAATCCTAGGTCGAGAGGGATTCCAAGGAAGGCAGCCTGAGTGTCAGATCCCTATAACAAAGCTAGAAGGATTTAAAGGGGTGAGAGCTGAGCCTAGAAGGCGGGCTGAAGAATAGCTCATAAGGGACAGAAGAACATTTTTGTTTGGCTGTTTAGTTGGACTTTTAGTACTGTGGAAGGGGACCGAACTTAAAAGGTGACGTGGTTGGATGGCTGGACCACAAAAAATGTATCCAGGCCATGGCAGGACCCAAGTGGTCAACAGGTGGTGGTAGAGAAGATGACCTCTGCAATGGCACACTCTGACCCTGAGTAGTGAATTGAACCACTTAAATCCTGATTTTTCACAAGGTTGGCCTGGTCCTTTCAGAATTGAATTCTAGACCTCAAATTAACAGTCTGAATATAGTTCTGTAGAGCTCCTGTGTAACTAACAATTTGGCTTCTTCTATATCTGACTTTGTGGCAGGTAACTACATATTTTGTAGTTGGGCTACAACTGGCTAGGTGGTAGTACTACTGAAAGGGCTTTGGGGGTTACAGTGGATCACAAACTGAATGAGTTGGCAATGGTATGTGGTTGTGAAAAAGGCTAATATCATTCTGGGGAGTATTTACAGGAGTGATGTATGTAAGACCCAGGAGGTAATTGTACTCCTCTGCTCAGCACCAGTGAGGCCTCAGCTGGAGTACTGTGTCCAGTTTTGGGTGCCTCACTTTAAAAAAGATGTGGATGAACTGGAGACAGTTCAGACAAGAGCCAACAAAAATGATAAAATGCTTCGAAAACCTGACCTATGAGGAAAGGTTAAAAGAACTGGGCATGTTTAGTCCTGAGAAGAGAAGACTGAAGGGAAACCTATAAGTCAATGGTTCCCAAACTTGTTCCGCCAGGGCAATGGGAGCTGCTGGAAGTGGCATGGGCCGAGGGACATACTGGCCGCCGCTTCCAGCAGCTCCCATTGGCCTGGAGCAGTGAACTGCAGCCAGTGGGAGCTGCGATAGGCCGAACCTGCGGACGCGGCAGGTAAACAAACCAGCCTGGCCCGCCAGGGGCTTTCCCTGCAGAAGCGGCGGAACAAGTTTGGGAACCACAGCTATAAGTCTTCAAATATGTTAAGGGCTGCTATAAAAAGGACTGTGATTAGTTGTTCTCCATGTCCACTGAAGGTAGGACAAGAAGTAATGGGTTTAATGTGTATCAAGGAAAATTTAGGCTAGATATTGGGAGCAACTTTCCAACTATAAGGGTAGTTTAAGCTCTGGAATAGGCTTCCAAGAGAAGCTGTGGATTTGGAATCCCTGTCGTGGGAGGTCTTTAAGAACAAGTTAGATAAACACCTGTCAGGGACGGTTGAGCTATACACGGTCCTGCCTCTAATGCAGGGGGCTGGACTAGATGACCTCATAAGAAGAAAATGTGGCTTCTGTTTTCTCATTAATTCGCCTAAAAAAAAGCAGCTGCCTTTTGCACTGTCTTGTTATTGAAAGCATTTAGTGTCAGATTTAAGCTAATTGCAACAATTTTGAGATGCTATAGTAAGTTTACTGAACTGATCTTTCTTTGGTTTCCACTGTGCCTTGGTTTGCCTGTACTGAGACACTTGAGCCCTAGTACCTAGACAGCCCCCAATTCTGACTCGGTCATATATTCTAGCATGCCAAAACCTCACAACAATGGTAAGATCTCTGGGTACATCTCTTAAAACTAGAAAATTGCAGGAAGACATAAAACCTTTAATTAATGGTGGAGAATCTTGCTTACATGCATAACTTACTTCAGCTACTGAAATACTAAATCGACCCTTGTTGACCATAATACTGTATATTTGTGTGGGCTGTTATATACTGGAAACATTTACAAAACTGTTCCCTTTCTGCATATGTTTGGAGATGAGGTACTATTACGGACTATAGCAGATTCCTTATTTGAGCTTATACTTAAGGTACACAACTTATAAGGCTTCTTTTAATACCTGGGCTAGCATCGCCTTGCTATGGAGCAATTCTTGTTTGCAGTATATGGTGTATATGGGCCTTAAACAGTACTGTAACAATTATTAATAGGAAAAATTAGCCATAAGTGAAATAGTTTCTTAATGTATGTGTGGTGGGCAGCATTGTTAAAGAAGATGACTACTTAATAGAAGAGATGAGTCTAGAGTTGAATGTTGGAGGATGCTGTGGCTATGTATACCACACTCAAAATAACCTGAACCTATACTAGAGTAGTTAAGGGAGGTTTGACACTTTTCCGGGGTACCCAAACAATAGATCACTGTGTAACCAATCTGCCTCAGCAAGAGAGAAATTTGGTGGTGCTAAACTGGGGGATAACTCTGTCACCCTAGTCTGTTAGCCATCCCAGACAAATATCTCAGAACTTATCTCCCTTACTTTGCCTTCCAGGTAACACTTGGTGCACCGCCGTTCCTAAGCCCTCTAGAAGAGCTTTCCTTTGGAGCATCTAGGCCCTGTTACTGAACACTCATAGGAATGATAAAGTTTGGTGTCTCCAAAGAGGCACTGTGCACACCAGCTTGTTTGATACCACTAAGTATACAGTACTAAGATCTCCTTATGATAAAACAAAGAGAAGTTTATTAATAAAGATAGAGTTTTAAGTGATATTGAGTAAGGACAGTGAAAACAGAATTGGTTACAAATAAAACAAAAGTATAACTCGCTTCTAAGAGACTAAATATAACTTTAGCAAACTATAATCCTTTGGCTGAAGCAGTTTTCTCACCCTCAGAGTTTTTCTTTAGAGCTGGCTAATTTTCAGTCAAATCAGGATCCAGATTCTCATGATTTCCGACATGCCCTGCCCGGGGTCTCCTCAGTTAATGGGTAACAATATTTTTTTTGCTTCTCCATATATCTCCCCAAAAGTCATTGTTTTGACCAAGAGACATGACAACCTCCCACTCCTGTGGTATTTGCCTGCAGTGTCTTCACATACTAACTTCACATCTCACCCTCCTCCCATCAACCTGGCCTTTCTTGTTTACTTTACCTACAAATACAAATTGCTTTCCCAGTGCTTAATTTACATTAGCGGCAGGGAGATAATTACCTTCCCTCCTGTTGGGAAGAAAACTTGTTTCTCTTCATACTTGGTTACAGACTTTAAAGCATACTGTCAGCAATATAATTCCTCATATAGCAATAATGCATCCATTTCACAATGATATGAATGACCAGTCTGTCACTGGCTTCCATTTGATACCTTACAAGATACTTTTTGGACAAACAGCCTGACAGCAATGTGTTAGGTGTAGTGAATTTGTCAGGCCTGGCAGGAGTTGCTGACACAGAGTAGTGAACCACCAAGGGGACTCTGTGTCACAGGGGGAACTCTGGCTTCTGCTAAATTAGCAAGGTAGATCTTAGATCTCATCCTAAGTTAAGGGAAAATTCTGAAATGGACAAAAGGTGGCTAATATGCTTGTAGTGTTGACTGGTGCACCCTGGAAAGCAAGGCATATACTGGCAAAAGACTTAAGTGGATCATGTGGCTGACCTTTTCCTGGTTTGATTCAAGGGAAGTAGATTTCAGGAAGCAAAAGGGTTTGTATAGTGTCATCTGGGAAGGAGTCTGAAGTAACAGTTCAGACTGGGAGGGTTTTTTGTGGAAATTGGTTAGTGTCGTCTGATGAAACCAGAGGCAGGAGATAATAGTTTCTTTGGAATGAGGTGGGGCAATAACCTTCCCCCACACACATTGGTTTAAATTGCCAGTTCTGCTCAGGCGAGAATTCTTGACCTGTCTGTTTCCAAGACCCCAAAATCAGCTTTTGTTCCTTGCCTCAACTCCAATGCTGCAATCCTTAGGAGCTGCAAAACATAAATGTTTTCTTTTTCCAAATATGGATTTTTGTTTTGTTTTGTTTCTCTCTGTTATGTTGCTGAAGAGAATTACAGTTCTCAGAGGTTGTTGGAGATGGACAAGAGTGCTTCAGAAACAACCTAGTGACAGAGGATGTGGAAAAAGCTAATGTACTCAATGCTTTTTTTGCCTCTGTCTTCACGAACAAGGTCAGCTCCCAGACTACTGCACTGGGCAGCACAGCATGGGGAGGAGGTGGCCAGCCCTCTGTGAAGGAAGAAGTGGTTTGGGACTGTTTAGAAAAACTGGACGTGCACAAGTCCATGGGGCCGGATGCGTTGCATCCGAGAGTGCTAAAGGAATTGGCGGATGTGATTGCAGAGCCATTGGCCATTATCTTTGAAAACTCATGGCAATCGGGGGAAGTCCCAGAAGATTGGAAAAAGGCTAATGTAGTGCCCATCTTTAAAAAAGGGAAGAAGGATGATCCTGGGAACTACAGGCCGGTCAGTCTCACCTCAGTCCCCGGAAAAATCGTGGAGCATGTCCTCAAGGAATCAATTCTGAAGCATTTAGATGAGAGGAAAGTGATCAGGAACAGTCAGCATGGATTCACCAAGGGAAAGTCATGCCTGACTAATTGCCTTCTATGATGAGATAACTGGTTCTGTGGATGAAGGAAAAGCAGTGGACATGTTATTCCTCGTCTTTAGCAAAGCTTTTGACATGGTCTCCCACAGTATTCTTGTCAGCAAGTTAAAGAAGTATGGGCTGGATGGATGCACTACAAGGTGGGTAGAAAGTTGGCTAGATTGTCGGGCTTAACGGATAGTGATCAATGGCTCCATGTCTAGTTGGCAGCCAGTATCTAGCGGAGTGCCCCAAGGGTTGGTCCTGGGGCCGGTTTTGTTCAATATCTTCATAAATGATCTGGAGGATGGTGTGGATTGCACCCTCAGCAAGTTTGTGGATGACACTAAACTGGGAGGAGTGGTAGATACGCTGGAGGATAGGGATAGGATACAGAGGGACCTAGACAAATTGGAGGATTGGGCCAAAAGAAATCTGATGAGGTTCAACAAGGACAAGTGCAGAGTCCTGCACTTAGGACGGAAGAATCCAATGCACCGCTACAGACTAGGGACTGAATGGCTAGGCAGCAGTTCTGCAGAGAAGGACCTAGGGGTGACAGTGGACGAGAAGCTGGATATGAGTCAACAGTGTGCCCTTGTTGCCAAGAAGGCCAATGGCATTTTGGGGTGTATAAGTAGGGGCATTGCCAGCAGATCGAGGGACGTGATTGTTCCCCTCTATTCGACATTGGTGAGGCCTCATCTGGAGTACTGTGTCCAGTTTTGGGCCCCACACCACAAGAAAGATGTGGAGAAATTGGAGAGAGTCCAGCGAAGGGCAACAAAAATGATTAGGGGACTGGAACACATGACTTCTGAGGAGAGGCTGAGGGAACTGGGATTGTTTAGTCTACGGAAGAGAAGAATGAGGGGGGATTTGATAGCTGCTTTCAACTACCTGAAAGGTGGATCCAAAGAGGATGGATCTAGACTATTCTCAGTGATAGCAGATGACAGGACAAGGAGTAATGGTCTCAAGTTGCAGTGGGGGAGGTTTAGGTTGGATATTAGGAAAAACTTTTTCATTAGGAGGGTGGTGAAACACTGGAATGTTGTTACCTAGGGAGGTGGTGGAATCCCCTTCCTTAGAAGTTTTTAAGGTCAGTCTTGACAAAGCCCTGGCTGGGAGGATTTAGTTGGGATTGGTCCTGCTCTGGGCAGGGGGTTGGACTAGATGGCCTCCAGAGGTCCCTTCCAACTCTGTTATTCTATGATTCTATGATTCTAATTGTAAAGAGAACCTGGCCCTGCATTCTTGTGAAGTTGATGGTCAATGAATGGTAACTTATTCCTTGTGCATTTACCATTGAGTAAGCTTGGCAAAATTTGTCCCATATTAACTCATTCATATTAAGTTTGAGAAACAGCCTTCCTTTTCCTTAGGTTAATGAAAAGACTTCAGAGTTTTAGGAAGCCACTGGGAGCATCTGACTGGCCTATCTATATCTAATATTTGCCTTGTTCATATCCTCTGTAGACTAAGGCCAGATCTACACTACAGACTTATATTGGTATAACTATGGGTATGAAAAATGCACACTCCTGAGCGACTTATACTGACCTAACCCTCGCTGTAGACAGCGCTATATCAACGGGAGGGCTTCTCCTGTCTACATAGCTACCGCCTCTTGGGGAGGTGGATTAACTACGCCAACTGGAGAAGCTCTCCTGTTGGTGTAGTGGCATTTTCACTAACCTGCTACAGTGGCGCAGCTTCAGTGCTGTACATGAAGACAAACCCTAAGATGTATGCTATTCTTGCAGGGCTGTTGTGTGCCTTAGTTTTTGTTCTTAAATAACAGGATTTGGGGTGAAAAGTCCCATCAGTGCTAAAGACTTCTTATATGCAGTGTAGTTGTAGCCATGTTGGTCCCAGGATATTAGAGAGGATATTAGAGAGACAAGATGTGTGAGTTAATACCTTTTATTGGACAAACTTTGGTTGATGAGAGAGACAAGCTTTTGAGTAACACAGAGCTCTTCTTCAGGTCTGGGAAAGGTACTCCAAGTATCACAGTTAAATGCAAGGTGGAACAAATTGTTTAGCAAAAGTAGTTAACACATATTTTAAGGCCATGTTTCTCAATCTTTTTGATACCAGGGACTGACTTGCTGCCTTCCTAAACTGTCGGGGATATCTCAGGGACTTGGCGCTGGTCCACAGACTGATATAGGTGCTGGGGCTACAGGTGTGTGTGTGTGGGTGCTGTCACACACCTTGGCTTGAAGTGGTTTCCATTGTATACAGGGTTTACAGTTAGGTTCAATGACTCTCAACACCTCCAGGAAAAAATGGTTCCAGCACCTCAGCCGGCCGGTTGGTCATGGAGAAACACTGTAGCTCACGAAAGCTCATGCTCAAATAAATTGGTTAGTCTCTAAGGTGCCACAAGTACTCCTTTTCTTTTTACTGTTCGAAGGGACCATTCAAGATAGAGTGGCCCGTTAACACCTCTTCAGTTTTAGGACAAAGAGGGGTTTAGTGGGTTACAGATTGTTGTGATTAGCTATAAAGCTAGTGTCTCTGTTCATTCTATGATTTTCAGTGTCTAGCAGAGTTATGAATTTAAGCTCCCCGGCTCGTCTTTTGGAAGTGTTCTGCTTTGTTCAGAAGTTGCTCCCTGACGTACTTAAATTTTACCCGAGCTACCTCCATTAGATAGTGAAAGGCTCATGGAATGCTTTGTACGAGAAGGGAGGAGTCTGGTAAACCCAGACCCATCATCTTCAGGCTCCTGAAGTTCAATGATAAAGTAATGTTAATGAACACTGCCAGAAAAGCTGAAATCTTTATGTACAAAGGCCACAAAATTTCTCTATTTCCTGACTTCTTAACTGAGATGAACATAAAGGAAATCCTAAGGCGGATCAGTGTTAGGTACAGCATTAAATACCCATCCACCTTTCATTATGGATTTAGCAGCCTCCACAAGATTTTGCAAAACCCCCTCTGAAGCTTGGCAGACTCTTGAAAGACTGAGACCAGATTTTACCAAAAATAGAATTATTTTTTTATCATAAAAGCATACCTCAACAAGTTTAAAGATCAATTTATTTTCCTATATATCCTTATAGATATGGCAGTGTTCACTTATATAATCTTCCAACTCCTAATAAATAACCAGTTAGGCTGAACTCTTCTGTTGATCTCCTTTGGAACTGAGCAATAACAACAACTGTATAGCTCTGCAATGCACAGAATAATAGTTGAACACTAAAATGGGGTTTATAGCGCCATCTACTGACTAAAGTATTAACGGCACTAATCATCCCAGGTTGCACTGCTAGACAGAATCTTGTCCCTAGCTCTGCCTCTGATGGATTGTATCCCTTGGAGCAGTCCATACTCCTGACATATAAAATAGACTATAACCTAAACCTTGAATAGCACTAGTTATTCAGCTTGTGTAGGGCATTTGACATACTATGAATATGATTTTTTATATTTTCATATTAAGATTTTGTACAAATTTATATTTGATTTATCAAAACAATTGTAAATTTGTAGGTGTTGAGTCTGTATATATGCATTATGCCTATATATATGTGTATGTATATATAAAATCTTCTGTAGGTATATTCTACATATTATCAAGGCTTAAATTCAGCTGGAGCGCAGTGCCGGTAAATATTTTCAAACCCACCGGAGTCCCAGCATGCCCCGCCCCACAGCTGAAGTCTGGAGCCCTGAATGAGGGTGGGTGGATGGGGCTCCGGGAAATAATTTCTGAGAATTTAAGCCCTGCATATTATAGACTACCCAGTGGTATTTACAGAGGAATACCACCGGGTAGTCTATAATATGGACTTAAAATATATTTGTAATTAGAGATGTTTAGACTATTATTGTATAAATATAGTGAGGGGAGGAGTGGATGAAATTGAAGCCATCAGGAATTTGAACATGACCACACTGGCTTGTTTTAAATCTGTTAATTTTTTTTTGTTTGCTGTGACAAATATACTTTGGAAGATACATGATATTAACTACAGATGTTTTTGTATAGCTGACACCCGTAGAGGTTCAATTGAAGGCATAAATTCATTCAAAACTAAGCAGTATCTAATATGTAAAAATCCAGATCATATCCTAGAGATGTGGTTTCATAATATCAATGGGAAAATATGTACCTTAAGCTTATATATCTTTTAAAATTTTGCCATGAATTTTTTTAGTGTGTGCTCCTGGAGTGTGAGGGGATTTAATCAACCTTCCAAAAGAATTAAAATCTTGAGACACCTCAGATCAAAAAAGTGCCAAGTAGCTTTATTGCAGGAAACTCAACTAGGAGAAATAGTTGCACCTACCCACATTTTCTTGATTCTATTTGTGAGTACCGTTCATCATTGAATTCAAAGAGCAGAGACACAGTGTAACTTTTCAATGTATAGAATCTTGGTCTGATTCTGAAGGAAGATGCCTTCTTCATGAAGGCTGTTTCAACTCAAAAACGTTAATTATACTTACTATAGACGCTGGTTACACATAATTAAAATATTCTAGGTGGAAGCTGAACCCTCAGCTATTAAAGGACTGAAAGTTTTGTTCCACTGTTGATTCAGTCATCTCTAACTTTATACAGAAAAATAAGCACTGAGTTGTCTCAGATACCATTTTTCCGGGAGCTCTGAAAGCTACTATAAGGGGTGAATGCATAAAGTATGCCTCCCAAAAGAACAGAGAGTCTCAGGTTAGACTCTCTAGACAAGGGAATAGATGAGTTGCTGAGAACACACAAGACGATCCAAATAGTGAAAACAACCTATGTTCTCTAATCAACTCTAAATATAAATGTAATGAATACTTATCCAGTCAAGTCAAATTTGCATTCAATAGGGTCAAACAAAGATATTATGAATGGGGAGATAAAGCAGGTGAACTATTTGCCAGAAGACTTAAGATGGAACTAGCCAACAACATTTCTTCCATCCTTGAACCAATAGATATAAATAATCAATTTTA
Source organism: Caretta caretta (assembly GCF_965140235.1). Taxonomy (NCBI): domain Eukaryota; kingdom Metazoa; phylum Chordata; order Testudines; family Cheloniidae; genus Caretta; species Caretta caretta. The sequence goes on from NC_134207.1 coordinate 137,808,658, forward strand.
AGCAATTCTGTCAAGCTTTATATAAATCAGACAATCAATCTGACTCTAATAAATTTGACCATTTCATTGAAGGCCTATCTTTTAATATACCCTTACTTCAGAACAAGTGTTGTTATGGACAAAGCTATCACAATGCAAGAGATGGAACAGGCTCTAAAAAATATGAATTTCGGCAAGGTTCCTGGGTGGTGACTTCCTGGCCTATTTCTACAAAACGTTTTGTAATCAGCTATCTTCATTTCTTTCAGAGGTCTTTACTGAAACATTCCAAAAAGGAACCATGTCTCATGACCTGAGAACTGCTTTAATTGCTTAAATTACTTTAATATTAAAGAACAAAGATGGTTACAACTGTTACGATTTCTACCCCATATTGCTATTGAACACAGATTGCAAAATAATTGCAACAATTTTAGTGACATGACTGAACACCATTATGCCATCAATTATACACACAGATCAGGTTGGTTTCATTAAAGGAAGATTGGCTGCTGATAATGCGAGAAAAATCACTCACTTGATCCAGTAAGCTCAGGTGTTCCCTCCAAAGACTTATCTGTTGATGCAGAGAGAAAATCTTTGATAGGGTTGCATGGCCTTTTCTAATAGTGGTCAGGAGACAGGGTGCAGGGGGAGTTGGATAGGGGGTGGGGTCCCGGGGGGTCGGGGGTCCCGGGAGGGGCGGGGGGACAGGGAGCGGGGATTTGGATAGGGGGTGGAGTCCTTGGGGGGCGGTTAGGGACGGGGGTCCCAGGAGGGGGCGGTCAGGGGACAAGGAGTGTGTGTGTGTGTGTGTGTGGGGGGGGGGGTTGGATGGGTCGGGAGTCTCGGGAGGCCTGTCAGGGGGTGGGGATGTGGAAAGGGGTCGGGGCAGTCAGGGGACAAGGAGCTGGGGGAGGGGTTGGATAGGGAGTGGGGTCCTGGGGGAGTGGGTTAGGGGTGGGGGGTTCCAGGAGGGGGCGGTCAGGGGACAAGGAGTGGGGGGGGGGTTGTTACCAGATGTGCCCGTTACTTTGGGGTATGCTCATCTATTCGGGTTACTCTTTGGGGGTGTGTGTGTGTGCTGTAAGTCTATTAATGTGCTGCTTATGTCACTTGTGTGTTCATATGGAGTTCTCCTCCTTTCTTCTGCAAGTCCCCTCCCAATGGAGCTATGCTGAAGGCCCTAGGGTTCTCGGGGGCTGGGTTCCTCCAGCCCTAGAACTAGATGAACCTGTGCACGCGCACACACACACACACTAGCAGAGCAAGTCTGAGTGGACTGGGTCAATCAGCACTCTTCAGGTGACCCCCTCATATGTCCTTGTGCTCAGTGAGCTGGGTCAAGCAGCACTTTTCAATCTGGTACCCTTATGCGCTCTTGGTCTCAATGGGCTGAGCTGAGCAGCACTCTCCGCTGCCCCCCATTTATGTGCCCCAAGTTCAGCACATCCCTATCCTACTTTCACGTTATAATCGTACTGGTAGTAACCAACTTGATGAGCAAACCCCACAGTATTTTTGGGCACTACAGGGATCTGTTAGCTTAGGTAAAAGAAGCGTTGCTGAAGAGTAAATGGGAGACGCTAAAGACACAAACGAGTAAAATTCAGAGAGCGAGAGAGAAACACCCAACTTAACCATAAGGGTTATTTATTGAATAATAATGATAACCATACAAGGAGAGACTAAACCAACAAAACATCCATCATTAAGGGGTAATACCTGAGGCAGAAAGGAAAACACAAAGAGAGATAGAGAGAGAGAGGCTCTCACCACTCCAAGAAGCGTGAACTGGTCGAGGTTCCCAGGTGATGGTAGCAGCTCAGGGTCCTGAAGATAGGAGACTGGCAGAGCCCCCAGCATGATCAGTCAGGTGATGATGGAGTCCCAGTGGAACTGATGCAGAGTTTGAGCCTAAGCATCAGAACACTGACTGGAGGGTGAGTAGGGATTTTTGCAGAGAAAATACAATGGTTCCAGGGAGAACACTACATTTGTTTATAGGTAAACTGATGACTCAAGGGTTTTCTTTAGGCTAGACAATAGGAGCTGATCACTCTTGGCTATGGGTGGTGGTTTCTTCCAGAGAGCTCACAATGCAACTAGGCTGCTTCAGTATTTTGGATATCAATCAAGGATTCATTACTAGAATTGGTCTGATAATTGCTGAGCTGGGTGTGTGCAGGCGTAGGTTCATTAATATCTGGAGCAGAGATTCCCATGATCCAGTGTGTCCCTGCTTTCCTGGTCCCAGAGTTCAGTGCGGCTCTCCATTCTGTATGCAAATTGAGATGTCTCCCTGTCCCATCTTTCATGCAGATGAGGCTAGGGGAGTTGTCTCTGTTTTCCATTCTGTATGCTAATGGAGATGTCTTAATCTTGTCACCCTTGTCAGGAGGGGTCTAGGTGTGTCTCCCATCTGCCCTTCATTCTCTCTGCAAACTTTTTCTCTGATGGGTTTTGGTTCAAGCAGAGACTGGTAGTGGGGGGTGTCTTTCATGAGTCAGACAGGTTGGATACTGCACCCTGGTTCCCCAAGAACACAGAGATGACTGGTATCAGGGTTCGATGACTTGAAGGTTCTGAGGGGGCAGTCAGGGAGTGGGAAGTGGGAGGGGGCAGATAGGGGCTGGGGGCCAGGCTGTCTGAGGGTCACCGCCTTCCCTACCCGGCCCTCCATACCATTTTGCAACGCCGATGTGGCCCTCAGGGCAAAAAGTTTGCCCACCTCTGCCCTAGAAAGAGGGATATGACAGGGCTGTCCCCTCATTTCTAATGTCTTTCTTGAGCCACTGGCAATGTACATATGTGAACCCTCGGCCACTGAAGGTGTGACTATGAACAGGAAAGAATACAGAATCAATTCATATGCTGATGACATTTTTGTGCTATTGAAGAATCCATCCACATTAGTCCCATCATTATTTAATGTAGCTAATATTTTTGGAATGAGATCTCTGGCTATTGGATTAACTGGAATAAATCACAAACAATGGATATATCCAAAAGACCAGATCCCTCTCAGTTTCAGCATTTTACATTTTGAATATGCAAGGACATAGTTTAGGACAAATTTTAAAACACCTAAATAATCTTCCCCAAATTGTTTCTATAAATATGGACTATATATTAAAACAAATTTCCAAGGATATAGAGAAGAGGTGTCTCCTTCCTGAATCCTTACTTGGGAGAATAGAAATAGCCAAAATGAAGATCTGCCCAAGAATAATTTATATCATCACTGTATTGCCTTTCAAGGTCTCTCCTTTGCTTGAATAAATAGGCTTAACGTACAGTTTATATGGGATAAAAACAGCCTTGCTTGTCACACAAGGCTCTTAAAAAATCCTGGGCAATTGGAGGTATCAGGTCGCTAGATTTGTATCTATTATCTAGCACTCCAAATGCATCCTGTTGTAAGGTGGTTTCCTCTTCAATGGTTCTGTATACACAGTGGCACGGTTTGAGATTGAAAAAAGCTTAGCTATGCCATTTAGTTTTCTCTCTTATTTTACATATGTTAAGAAGCTATCTACACCCTTAAGGAAAATCCAATTTTTGCGTCTGCATGGGGCACCTGCAACACATTAAGATAATTACAGCACCCAATCTTACCAATTCTCTTCTCTTATCATTATGAGATAACCTGTGCCTCAGGATGAAGGCCAACACCATGCTTAAAACAGTTTTGGATAGAGAAGGGATTAACAAAAATTAAAGGTATTATACAGGATGATAGTCTGGCCTCCTTCAATTACAAATGTAACAAATATCAGCTACCACATCTCACAGTTCCTTCTTTCAGGGGCTATGCTTAAGCATTCATGCAAGGATAGGGGACAGCTGTCCTGTTTCAGCACTCTCACCTCTAGAAGAACATGTTAAATATGGACACAAAAGTCACTTTGTAGGACTTACTTATAGGTGCATTAATGCTTTGCATTACCGTCTCAGACTCAAAAAGAATGAGGAAAAAAACTTAGTCTTACTAGTACAACAGGCACCTGGGAGGATATCTGGATTAATGTGAAAGATACTTCAAGGTCTTTATCCTTGTGATTCTACAAGAACAAGGTATTAAATGGGCATAGCTGGACTCCAGAAGGTTTGTTTAAGACTAGATTGACAATACACCTTGAATCTTGGAGATGCAAACAGCCACATACCAACTCTTAACACATCCTCTATACCTGTCCAAAAGTGCATGTGCTCTGGAACGCCATATTCAGTGCTCTCTCAAAAACTTTGTGTTGCTATTTTTCCTTCTCCTTAGGGTGTTAGATGAGTTGATATTACCATTTAACATTAAGAAACGGATTGCAGTAGCTATTTTAGTGGCCAAAAGAATTATTTTGAGAAAATGGGAATCTGCAATTCCTCCCTCATACACAGACTGGCTTAGTGAGCTCTCTGCTACTAAATGAATGGGAAAAAATGGCTGCATAATAGAAACACTTGGAAAAAATATGAGGGTGTCTGGTCAAATGTGCAACTATTGCATATTTCTGCAGTTCAGTATAGATTAGTCCCTGAAACTCATAGATTATAGTCTCACTTTGTTTTTCTATTTAGTCACTTTAATAATTGATGCCCTACATGACCTCTCCAGGTTCAGGTGTTTTTTGTTTTTTTTCCAGGTTTTACAAATATTTGAACATGGAATTTTGTTTTCATATGGTACTTCCAGCTTGTGTGTGTGTATTTATATTTGTTTTGTTAAGTGTCTGTATTTTATATAAAAATAAAAAAAAGCCACCTTGAAACTAACGGAGGAGTATGTGGTAAAAGACTGACTACAGAAATAATTCCCTCCCACCACAAGCAGGAAAGGGGGGTAAGAAGATTGAGGAACCTCCTTTATCGAAACCAAGAAAGGGGACACAATGGATGAATAAGGATGCCTCAACTGCCTGCACAATAGTTTACCATTCAGGGGCGAAGGACACACAGAAGGACTACCCAGGCCTTGACTGCAGGTTTGTCGAGTACTGTAGGTGGGCAGGTGTAAAAGCGGGTCTGGGATAAAGATGGTTCCTGTCAGAATAATCCAGAGAACCACAAGGGGAGTGGTAGACTCAGCAGCTGCATGTTCCCTAGTTCTAATCAGATTGGGTATATCACAGTGACAACAGAAGGGGGTGATGATAACCATCCACTGTGTGCATGGGGAAAAGAACGCTTACTATTTGGTCATCTTCCTGTTGGAGGTGGGAGGAAGACTGAAGTGTCAGACAGTAGGTGAAGTAAAGTCATTACCCTATGTGGCTATGACAGGATTGGAATGGATTCTGTTTCCCTTGTGTAAAAAGGACAAAAGATGGAGGGGAGACCCTAACAAGTGGGTCTGAATAAAGGTAATCCTGAGCATAGACCTTCCAGATACTCCTCCAGAGGTAGTATGAAAGCACCTAGATGTATATTAACAAGTCCAGAAAGAACTGACATGCTGGAGGACTTGGGGGTGGGGGGCAGAGAGAAACTCAAGAAGGGAGCAGTGCATCAGGAAGTAGAATGGGGACTGCTAGAGGAGGAGGATGGAAGTTTTGGCTGACTTACAGGAGGAACAAGCCTAGGGCAAGACCCAAGAAAAAGGGCAGGTCAAAAAGAGAGAGTGGAAGGGTCTTGCTGAGGAGGATTTGACAGGTGAACTTACCCTGAAAGTCCCAAGCAAGGGGCGAGATAAGGCAGGGGAAGAGAGAGATGCCAATGTTGAGGGTTTGGAGGGTCAACCTACTTTGATGGATATGAGCCCAAGGCAAAAGAACCCAGAACTAAGGTCAGTGGGGTGTGATTGGATGCAGTGACCTATGGGCTGACATGGAGCTGTGGGGGGAAACCCCCACCCTAAAAATGAAAAACCTCACTGGTGGCCCACGGAAGGCCAGTTAGAAAGAGCATGAGAAGCCCCAATAGAATCCCAACCTCAGAAAGAGGGTAAGTCTTGAACAGTGAAGAAACCCCCCTACCTTAGGTGGCAAGAAAGGGCCTCAGTTGAAATGGAGGGGAGGTAAGTGACAGAGTGCTAGCAGGAGCACCCTGGTCCCTGAGGTTGCTTGAACATGGAGAAGGCTTCAGGTTTAACTGGAAGGAGTTCACCACTTTCTGTTGGGGGATTACAAATGCCTGGGAGGTAATTACTAGGCTACTGATGCAACTGGCAGTAATTGGAAGGAACAGGAAGTGGCGGAGAGGAGCTCAGAGGGTGAGCTGTGTGAGGAAGAGAAGCTGTGTGGAAAGCTCTTGCAGCAATATGCTCGTGTTTTGCTCTGTTTTTTCTTCTGCAGTTCTTATGCCAAGTACACGCAGTGAAAGGAAAACAGCCTGGGTATGTCTGAATGTGAGGTTTTGGAAACAGACAAGGAAGCACAACATAATGGGTAACTGAGGGAGCACCGTGTGAGGGAGCCCAATGATATCATTGGTGACCACATACTGAAAATGTATTGACAAAAGCTGATGTATCAAACGTTTGCTTTCTAGCTGCCTCTATGGCAGTGAAAATCATCTCAGTGCTGAGAGTCAGAAAAAGAAACCAGTGCATAGGCCTTGTGTTGTCCCTGTGCAGAGGAGCGACTTTCACTCGAAGACAGTGTCTCAACTACCATAGGGTATGTCTAAGCATGTTAAGCTAACTCCAGTGGAGCTAACACAACTGTAAAGCCCTCTGTGACATATCAGGTGTCAAGGTTCCTCCCCCACTCTGAACTCTAGGGTACAGATGTGGGGACCTGCATGAAAAAACCCCCTAAGCTTATCTTTACCAGCTTAGGTCAAAACTTCCCCAAGGTACAAAATATTACACCCGTTATCCTTGGAATGGCCGCTACCACCACCAAACTAATACTGGTTACTGGGGAAGAGCTGTTTGGACGCGTCTTTCCCCCCAAAATACTTCCCAAAACCTTGCACCCCACTTCCTGGACAAGGTTTGGTAAAAAGCCTCACCAATTTGCCTAGGTGACTACAGACCCAGACCCTTGGATCTTAAGAACAATGAACAATCCTCCCAACACTTGCACCCCCCCTTTCCTGGGAAATGTTGGATAAAAAGCCTCACCAATTTGCATAGGTGACCACAGACCCAAACCCTTGGATCTGAGAACAATGAAAAAGCATTCAGTTTTTACAAGAAGACTTTTAATAAAAAATAGAAGTAAATAGAAATAAAGAAATCCCCCCTGTAAAATCAGGATGGTAGATATCTTACAGGGTAATTAGATTCAAAAACATAGAGAACCCCTCTAGGCAAAACCTTAAGTTACAAAAAAGATACACAGACAGAAATAGTTATTCTATTCAGCACAATTCTTTTCTCAGCCATTTAAAGAAATCATAATCTAACACATACCTAGCTAGATTACTTACTAAAAGTTCTAAGACTCCATTCCTGTTCTGTCCCTGGCAAGAGCAGCATACAGAGAGACACAAACCCTTTGTTCCTCTCCCTCCTCCCAGCTTTTGAAAGTATCTTGTCTCCTCATTGGTCATTTTGGTCAGGTGCCAGCGAGGTTACCTTTAGCTTCTTAACCCTTTACAGGTGAGAGGAGCTTTCCCCTGGCCAGGAGGGATTTCAAAGGGGTTTACCCTTCCCTTTATATTTATGACACGCCCCCCAAATCTCAGCTAGGGTGAAACACTGGCTGGGATTTCTTCCTGGAGCTCTAGGAAAAACAGAGTTAATAAGACACATGCATCTCTAAATATACTACCAAGTACATAAAGACTAACAATATTTTCCACATCTCAAGGACGATTTTAACCAGTTGACTCTGGGAAACTTTCACGGGAGAGTGCATCAGCCACTTTGTTAGAAGCTCCTGAGATGTGTTGGATGTCGAAATCAAAATCTTGGAGAGCTAAACTCCACCGAAGAAGTTTTTTGTTAGTTTCTTTGACGGTGTGAAGCCACTTCAGTGCAGCATGGTCGGTTTGCAGGTGGAAATGCCGTCCCCAAACATATGGGCGTAGCTTTTCCAGAGCGTAGACAATGGCGTAACATTCTTTTTCACTGATTGACCAGTTGCTTTCCCTCTCAGACAGTTTTTTGCTGAGAAACACTACAGGGTGGAATTCTTGATCAGGTCCTTTCTGCATTAAAACTGCTCCCACACCATGCTCGGACGCATCTGTGGTTACTAGGAACGGTTTGTCAAAGTCTGGGGCCCTTAGTACAGGGTCAGACATGAGTGTCGCTTTAAGCTTGTTAAAGGCCTTCTGACACTTTCTGGTCCACTGAACAGCATTTGGCTGTTTCTTTTTGGTTAGGTCTGTCAGTGGGGCAGCGATTTGGCTGTAGTGCGGTACAAAGCGTCTGTAATAACCGGCCAAGCCTAAGAAGGATTGAACCTGTTTCTTTGACTTTGGGACAGGCCACTTTTGGATAGCATCCACTTTGGCCTGTAGGGGGCTGATAGTTCCTTGACCCACCTGGTGTCCAAGGTAAGTCACTCTGTTTAGGCCTATTTGACACTTCTTAGCCTTAACAGTTAGTCCTGCCTCCCTTATGCGCTCAAGGACTTTTTGTAGATGTTCCAGGTGGTCTGCCCAGGAATCCGAAAATATGGCCACGTCGTCAAGGTAGGCGACTGCATATTCTCCTAATCCCGCTAGGAGACCATCTACAAGTCTTTGGAAAGTGGCGGGTGCATTTCGCAGCCCGAAAGGGAGTACATTAAATTCATACAGCCCGAGATGTGTGATGAAGGCTGACCTTTCCTTGGCAGATTCATCTAGCGGTACCTGCCAGTACCCCTTGGTTAAGTCCAAGGTAGAGATGAACTGGGCCCGTCCCAGTTTCTCTAATAGTTCATCTGTGCGTGGCATTGGATAGTTGTCTGGGCGAGTTACAGCATTTAGCTTACGGTAGTCCACGCAAAAACGTATTTCCCCATCTGGTTTGGGAACTAGAACCACTGGAGATGCCCATGCACTTTCAGAGGGGCGGATTACCCCCATCTGTAACATATCCTGGATCTCCCGTTCTATAGCAGTTTTAGCTTGAGGAGACACCCGGTAAGGTTGGACCCTAATTGGGTGAGCATTACCTGTGTCAATGGAGTGGTATGCCCGTTCAGTCAGTCCTGGGGTGGCTGAGAACGTTGGCGCGTAGCTAGTGCACAGCTCCTGGATCTGCTGTCGCTGCATACGCCCAAGGGTCATGGAGAGGTTCACCTCTTCCACACCACCAGCACATTTCCCTTCGTAGTAAACACCTTCAGGCCACTCAGCGTCGTCTCCTCCCTGGGCTGTAAACTGACAAACCTTTAATTCTCTGGAATAAAAGGGCTTTAGAGAATTAATATGGTACACCTTAGGCTTTCGGTTGGAGGTGGGGAATGCTATGAGATAATTAACAGCTCCCAGGCGCTCCTGGACCATGAATGGCCCTTCCCACGATGCTTCCATTTTATGGGCCTGGAGCGCCTTTAAGACCATGACCTGGCCCCCTACTTTGAAGGAACGCTCTCTGGCATGCTTATCATACCAGGCTTTTTGCTCTTTTTGAGCATCCTGTAAGTTTTCTCTAGCAAGGGCTAAAGAGGTTCGGAGGGTGTTTTGTAGGTTGGTTACGAAGTCCAGAATGTTAGTTCCTGGAGAAGGTGTAAATCCCTCCCATTGCTGCTTCACCAACTGCAATGGCCCCTTAACCTCATGGCCATATACAAGTTCAAATGGGGAAAACCCTAAACTGGGATGTGGTACAGCTCTGTAGGCAAAGAGCAACTGCTGCAACACTAGGTCCCAATCATTGGAGTGCTCATTTACAAATTTACGTATCATGGCCCCCAAAGTTCCATTAAACTTCTCCACCATGCCATTTGTTTGATGGTGGTAAGGAGTGGCAACCAAGTGATTTACCCCATGAGCTTCCCAAAGGTTTTTCATAGTTCCTGCCAGGAAATTAGTCCCTGCATCTGTGAGGATGTCGGAGGGCCAACCTACCCTGGCAAAAATGTCTGCTAGTGCCTGGCACACACTTTTAGCCCTGGTGTTGCTTAGAGCTACTGCTTCTGGCCATCGGGTGGCAAAATCCATGAAAGTCAGTATGTACTGCTTTCCTCTGGGTGTCTTTTTCGGAAAAGGACCCAGAATATCCACAGCTACTCGCTGAAATGGAACTTCAATGATGGGGAGGGGTTGTAGAGGGGCTTTGACCTGGTCTTGGGGTTTTCCCACTCTTTGGCACACCTCACAAGACTGGACATAGGTAGAAACATCCTTGCCCATTCCTTCCCAGTGGAATGACCCCCCCAAACGGTCTTTGGTCCTGTTCACCCCAGCATGGCCACTAGGGTGATCATGGGCTAAGCTCAAGAGCTTGGCCCGGTATTTAGTTGGAACTACCAACTGTCTCTGAGGATGCCAGTCTTCCTGGTGTCCACCAGAAAGAGTTTCCTTGTATAAAAGTCCTCTTTCTACAACAAACCTGGATCGATTAGAAGAGCTGAGAGGCGGTGGGTTGCTCCGTGCCGCCGTCCAAGCTCTCTGGAGGCTTTCATCTGCTTCCTGTTCGGTCTGGAACTGTTCCCTTGATGCTGGAGACATCAGTTCCTCATGGGATTGTGGACTTAGGCTTGGTCCCTCTGGAAGCGATATAGGGGATGGAGCTGTTTCTGTTGACTGTGAACCGCTCTCCGCTGGTGCACTATGTTGGGATTCAGGCTCCGGCTGAGCCTCTTGGGTCGGGTTATCGGCTGCTGCCAGTTCAGGTTCGGTGGGGCCCTCTGTTGTTGAGGTTGCAAGTACTGGATTCAGTGCTGACACGGGGTCTGGTGTTGGTTGTTCGGCTGGTTCCGGTTCTGGGACTGGTTCCGTCTGGGTCTCTGGGACTGGATCCACTACTGCTGTTGCAGACATTGGCCTGGGGTCCAGGTCCATCACCTCTGACTGGGTCCTGATAGAAGTTTCCGGAACAGAGCTAGGCCTCACGGCTTGTTTAGCCTGGCTGCGGGTGACCATTCCCACCCTCTTGGCCTGCTTCACATGATTGGCGAAGTCTTCCCCCAACAGCATGGGGATGGGATAATCATCATAGACTGCAAAAGTCCACATTCCTGACCAGCCCTTGTACTGGACAGGCAACTTGGCTGTAGGCAAATTGAAAGAGTTGGACTTGAAGGGTTGAATCGTCACTTGGATCTCTGGGTTAGATAAAACAAGTTTGTTAAATATAGAGAGAGATTTTAAGTGAGTACAAGTAGCGAGGCATAAAAGTCAGAAATGGTTACAAGAAAAATAAAGATAAAATGCTTACAGGTGCCTAACTTCACAAAATCTATTAGATTCATAACAAAGTTTTCTCACCACATGCTTCAGCAGATTACTGACCAAACTCTCAGATCAGGACCCCTCCTGAAGAATCCAACAGCTGCTTCCTTTGTCTCTACAGGTGTAGTGCATGTGATGGGCAAGGAAAGAGAGAGAGAGAGAGAGAAAGGGTTGTCTTGGGGTGTTTGCCCCTGTTTTTATAGTTTCAGTCCCTTTCTTTAAAAACATTTCCATCTGGGAGCAAGGTGACAGGCCATCTGTGTGCAACGAAACTCCATGTTGTTTCTGAGTTAAGATATAGATTTTTGCCCCTTTCCTGCCAAAGAGTGGCCATTTTGTAGATAATGGTCCATCAGCCTTGTTTACACATGGCTGAGGCATCAGCTTGCCCTTTGTCTCTCTGGTGGTTTGCCCACTCCTCAGACTTATCTGGAAAGTATACTTTTAGTCATGATCTCATCTTATGTTTATAACTTCACATATAATGCTGCCATGTGCATTTTGCCATGATATTATTGATCAGCAAATTGAGTTTTTAAATGAGACTCACAAGGTATACCTTATAAAACATTATTACAATTGTGTGTAGGGTATGAACATGGATATATTCTGTCACACACTGTTATGATTCAGGGTAATAAGTTAACAATTGTAATAGCATAAGATTACACATGAAATGGAGCTTGCAGCTGTTCTGCTACCAGAACCTGAACTTAATATGAATTCTTTACCACTGATCTTCATGGGGTTTCAGCATTCAAAAATCCTACTGGAATTATAGACCATGAGTAACAGGTATATAAGCTTCAGAGTGGTAGTCGTGTTAGTCTGTATTAGCAAAAAAAAATGAGTACTTGTGGCATTGTAGAGACTAACAAATGTATTTGGGCATAAGCTTTCGTGGGCTAAAATCCACTTAATCAGATGCATAGAGTGGAAAATACAGTAGGAAGATATATACAGAGAACATGAAAAGATGGGAGTTGCCATACTCTCTCTAACGAGACTAATCAATTAAGATGGGCTATTATCGGCAGGAGAAAAAAAACTTTTGTAGTGATAATCAGGAAGCAAATGTCAGCAAAGTAAGTCAGGATACTTGGAAGGCTAGTCTCACTTACAATCACTCATTTAAAGTGAAACATTAGCAATGTATTGTGGTGATTCTTGACAAAACAAACAAATTATCCCAATCTCTTGACAAACATTTGCAACATTACGAAGTGACTCTGTTACATACTATCAAATACGGATTAATCCAAATAGAATTTATTTTGAAAGCTCAAACTGTTCCATGTATAGCAAGGTATATTGTAAGACTGTAATGTGAGAATTCTTCCTTCGCAGTTGGTAGAGAAGTGCTAGAAGTGACTCTAAAAAAAAAAAAGCATTGTGGGATTATGATATTTTTAGAAGTTGCATCCCACATATGCTCAGTTTAAAAGTAATTTTTTCCATAACTGCAAACCCTGCAAACAAATTCTGGGTGGAGAGTCAAGCTCAATTCTTCCCTTCTCATGTGTCACCTATAATACAGTTAATATGGCCAAAGTAGGCCCCCAGTTACACATTTGAAAACTTTCTGCCTTCAATGGAGGTGGAAAAACTGTAACAGATGGAATTTTAGAATTCCATTTTGCTCCTCATGTTTATTGAATTCACCATTAAAACTTATTGTGTCACTGAAGTGACAGAGAAATGAATAGACAAGGCACAGATCTAATAAGTAACATGCTATTTTTGCTGTCACTTTTCAGAGTAGAACAATACTTAAAGACCACATTCAGGCAATACTCTGTACTATACAGATTGCAGAATCAGGAGGACTTAGTTCCTGTCAGATATGCCAAGTGTAAATTAATGATGCTATCTCAATCCAGGATGACATGTTGAGCCAACTTGAAGTACTGGAAGGTTGCTTGTTGCTCCTACTTGAATCAGCACTATCAATCTGAAGCTAGTTGTTTCTTGACTCTGTGGATGGATGTTGGCTTATAGGACACCCACACTTGTATTTGTGTGCGCTTCCTGTAAAACTTGGTACAAACATCTGCTTCAGCCCTTTTGTATGCTATGCTAGGATGCCATGTGGTAGGGTGAGACAAGAGAGAACACGGGGGAAAATCAAATCACTGTCTTAATGTCTGTATACTAATGTGAGAAGTATGGGGAGTAAGCAGGAAGAACTAGAAATGCTAGTTAATAAACACAGTTATGACATACTTGGTAACACAGAGTCTTGGTGGGATAATACGCATGACTGGAATATTAGTATAGAAGGGTACAGCTTGCTCAGGAAGGACAGGCAGGAAAAAAGGGAGGAGGTGTTGCCTTATATATCAAAAATGTGTATACTTGGGCTGAGGTTGAGATGGAAATAGGAGACAGACTTGTTGAAAGTGTCTGGGTGAGGATAAAAGAGGTAAAACAAGGTTGATGAGGTGGATGAGGCCTTTTTAAAAGCACTAACAAAACCATCGAAAGCACAGGACTTGGTGGTGATGGGGGACTTCAACTACCCTGACATCTGTTGAGAAAATAACACAGCCCGGCACAGATTATCCAACAAGTTCTTGGAATGTATTGGAGGCAATTTTTTTATTTCAGAAACTGGAGAAAGCTACTAGGGGAGAGGTTGTTCTAGAGTTGATTTTGACCAATATGGAGGAACTGGTTGAGAATTTGAAAGTGGAAGGCAACTTGGGTGAAAGTGATCTTAAAATGTCAGAGGCAAAACAGTACGGTAAAGACAATGGATTTCAAGAAGGCAGACTTCAGCAAACTCAGGCAATTGGTAGGTAAGATCCCATGGGAAGCAAGTCTAATGGAAAAAACCGTTCGAGAGAGTTGGCAGTTTTTCAGAGACATTATTTAAGGGCACAAGAGCAAACTCTCCCACTGTGTGGGAAAGATAGGAAGTATGGCAAAAACCATCCTGGTTTAACCAGGAAATCTTCAAAGATCTGAAAATCAAAAAAGTGTCCTACTAAAAGTGGAAAGTAGGTCAAATTACAAAGGATGAATACAAACAAATAACACATGTATGTAGGGACAAAATTAGAAAGGCCAAGACACAAAATGAGATTAAACTAGCTAGAGACATAAGGGGTAACAAGAAAACAGTCTACAAATACATGAAAAACAAGAGGAAAACCAAGGACATGGTTGGCCCATTACTTAAGGGGGGGGGGGAACAATAGCAGAAAATGTGGGAATAGCAGAAGTGCTAAATGACTTTCTTGTTTCAGTTTTCACCAAAAAGGTTAGTAGCGATTGAATGTTTAACATAATGAATGCCAGTGAAAATGGGGTAGGATCAGAGGCAAAAATAGGGAAAGAGTAACTTAAAAATTACTTAGATAAGTTAGATGTCGTCAAGTCACCAGGGCCTGATGAAATACATCCTAGAATAGTTTTGCAGCTGCTGTGGCTGACCCCAGGGCTGCTCAAGCAGCTGGTATGGCCCTGTTGCCAGCTGCATGGGCTGCTGCTCAGGCAGCCCAGGCAGCTGGTCCCAGATACTGTCCTGGAGCAGCAGTCCGGGAGCAGTGGTGGGGCCCCGGGCTGCCCCCCGCCCGAGGGAGTGGTGGTGGCAGGGCCCTGAGCCGCCCTCTGCCTGGAGGAGCAGCAACGGCAGCGGTGGGGCCCAGGGCCGCTCCCCTACAAGGAGTGGTGGCAGTGGCGGGGCCCTGGGCCACCTCCCCCAGAGCAGCGGCGACCATCAGAGCACCCCCCAGAGCACCACCATCTGCTGGAGCGCTCCCCCCACCCCCAGCACCTAAGATTTAATTAGGGGTATTTTTAGTAAAAGTCATGGACAGGTCATTGGCCATCACTTTTTGTTTATTGCCCATGACCTGTCCATGACTTTTACTAAAAATACCCCTAACTAAATTGTAGTCTTACCTATGAGGGAAGATTGAAAAAAAATGGGTTTGTTTGGTCTGGAGAAGAGAAGACTGAGAGGGGACCTAACGGTTTCCAAGTACATAAAAGGTTGTTACACAGAGGAGGAAGAAAAATTGTTCTCCTTAACCTCTGAGGATACGACAAAAAGCAACGAGCTTAAATTGCAGCAAGGGAGGTTTAGGTTGGACATTAGGAAAAACTTCTTAACTGCCAGGGTGGTTAAGCACTGGAATAAATTGCCTAGGGAGGTTGTGGAATCTCTGTCATTGGAGATTTTTAAGAGCAGGTTCGACAAACACCCATCAGGGATGGTTTACATAATACTTAGTCCTACCTTGAGTGCAGGGGACTGGATTAGAAAACCGCTAGAGGTCCCTTCCAGTCCAATGATTCTATGTATAACCCACTTCATGCAGTATGGTTTTCATGCTGGTTTGTTTTGCAATATTTAGGTTTTGGTGTATAAAACAAATCATTATTCTCCTTACTAGGAGAGTAAAATTGGGTGACATTGGGATGTATGCACCTAATTGTAAGTCAGCACAAAATTTGCCTCTCAATCTGGTCTGTGTACAGTTGCAAATGATGGTGTTACTGTTTCTTAAATCAATTCCTCCAGCAGCAAAACATTTTGAAACGTGAACACCATCTGGTGGAGTAAGACAATCTTATACTAGTTGACTAATTTTAATTTAAATGTTAGCTGTGTTTAATTTCATTCCATGGCACTTTTAATTAGGTCTAGGGGAAAAAATACAGCCACTTCCCTTCAGTCTTGGTTCAGTTTAGCAGTGCATCTGCGAATTAATACACATTAACAGGACAAAGCCCTGGCTGGGATGATTTAGTTGGGGATTGGTCCTGCTTTGAGCAGGGTGTTGGAGTAGGTGACCTCCTGAGGTCCCTTCCAACTCTGATATTCTATGATTCTATGATTGAAGGGTCAACAGTATGCTCGTAAATGCTATCAGGCTGAAGTTTTAGACATCCCTTAAACTGGACAGTGGAGCTGATACCTTGGCAATGACATGCTGTTGCTTGTGGAGAGCAACTGCATCTTTGAAGACTACATTCATCATGCAAAGTGATTGGAAAAAAGCCCCCAAAATAAGCAAACGTTTGTCAGGGGTCACGTAATTAGTCTCAGTGTATTAAAACCTAATTATTTTTATGACTACTTGTATGGACAGGTACAGGATCTACACTACAACTACAGGCCTCACAGTTAGGCTATGTGCTTAATTTCCTTAGCAGGGTAGATGTAGGTACTGGTTAGAGGGAGCACTGAAAAATCTCAAAGCCATAAGCATTCAGAAAGCCCTACACAAGTTCTCGTCTAGTATAGTAGCTAATTACGTGCTTTAACGAGAGCCTGAACCACAACTTCGAAGCACTGTCTATGCAAATTTTTTTTAGAGTGCTAACATGGGGCCTGCAAGACTGAGTTGTGTCGGTCCAGGCTGGGAGGCTCGCTGCCACAGGCTGTGTGTGTGTAAACATATCCTCTATGCCTTTATAGCATCAATCTCCTTTGCTTCAATGATTCTTGCTTGAACAAACTTCCTTCCTTGAAATGTCAAAGTATGAAAAGATTGGGGCTATGTTTTCAAAAGACATCCCTAACAGCATTGTTTATGTCAGATAGCTTTTTTTTCAGATGAATAGTACTTCATTCGTAGCCAGGAATATGGCCAGCAATGCCATAACAAACAGCTAAACAAACCATAGGGATAACCACACTGGGTTAGACCAATAGTCCATCTAACCCAGTATCCTAGCTTCCAACAGAGGTCAGTGCCAGATGCTTCAGAGGGAATGAATGGAACGGGCAATCATTGAGTGGTCCATCCCCTGTCATCCAGTCCCAGTTTCTAGCAGTCAAAAGTTTAAGTACACCCAGAGCATGGGGTTGCATCTGTGACCATCCTGGCTAATAGTCATTGATGGACCTATCCTCCCTGAATTTATCTAATTCTTTTTTGAACCCAGTTATAATTTTGGCCCTCACAACATCCACTGGCAATGGATTCCACGGGTTATCTGTGTATTTTATGAAGAAGTACTTCCTTTTGCTGTATTAAACCTACTACCTATTAATTTTATTGGGTGACCTCTGGTTCTTGCATTATGTAAAGGAGTAAATAACACTTACTTATTCATTTTCTCCCTCATTCATGATTTTATAGACCTCTATTATATCCCCCTTCAGTTGTATCTTTTCTAAGATGAACAGTCTCAGTCTTTTTAATCTCTCCTCATGGAAGCTGTTCCACACCTATAATAATTTTTGTTGTCCTTGTCCATACTTTTTCTAATTTTAATACATCTTTTTTTGAGAAGGGGCAACCAGAACTGCAAGCAGTATTCAAGATGTGGGCATGCCATGGATTTATATTGTGGAATTTCGATGTCTCCTGTCTTATTATTTATCCCTTTCCTAATGATTCCTAACATTCTGTCAGATTTCTTGGCAGCCACCACACATTCAGCAGACGTTTTCAAAGAACTATCCATGATGACGCCAAGATCTTGAGTGGTAAAGGCTAATTTAAACCCCATTCTTTCATATGTATAGTTGGGATTATATTTTCCAATGTGCATTACTCTGCTTTTATCAACTTTGAACTTCATCTGCCATTTTGGTGCCCAGTTACCCAGGTTAGAGAGCTGCTTTGGTAACCCTTCGCAGTCAGCTTTGGACTTATCTATCTTTGGTAATTTTGTATCGTCTGCATATTTTGCCACTTCACTCTTTGACCCCTTTTCCAGATCGTTTTCTCCATTGTGAAAACTGATAGTTTTTTCCCTCTTTAACCTATTACTGATCCAACAGAGGACCTTCCCTCTTATCTTATGACTTTGCTTTAAGAGCCTTTCGTGTGGGACCTTGTCAAAGGCTTCTGAAAGTCCAAGTACACTATGTACACTCGATCACCCTTGTTCACATGCTTGTTGACACCCTCAAGGAATTCTAATAGATTGGTGAGGCATGATTTCCCTTTACAGAAGTCGTATTTACTTTTCCACAGCACATTGTATTCTTCTCTGTGTCTGATAATTCTGGTCTTTACTATAGTTTCAACCAATTTGTCTGTTACTGAAGTTAGGCTTACTGGCCTCTAATTGCCAGGATCACCTCTGGAGCTCTTTTTAAATATTAGCAGTCTTCCCGTAATCTGGTACTTGGGCTGAATTAAGTGATAAATTGTATACCCCAGAGTTAGTAATTCTGAAAATTTCATATGAGTTCCTTCAGAGCTCTTGGATGAATACCATCAGGCTGTGCTGACTTGTTGCTGTTTAATAATTTGTTCCAAAACATCCTTAATTGGCACCTTAGCCTGGGACAGTTCCTCAGATCTGTCACCTAAAAAGTATGGCTTGCGTATGGAGAGCTCCCTCACATCATCTGCAGTGAAGACCTATGCAAAGAATTCATTTAGCTTCTCTGCAATGACCTTGTCTTCTTTGAATGTTCCTTTAGCACCCCGATTGTCCAGTGGCCCCACTGATTATTTGGCAAGTTTCCTGCTTCTGATGTAATTTAACAAAGTTGCCGTTAGGTTTTTTTTTGTCATTTGGTAGTTGCTCTTCAAGTTCATTTTTTGACCTGCCCCATTATACTTTTACCCTTGACCTTTCAGAGCTTATGCTCCTTTCTATTTTCCTCACTAGGATTTGACTTCCAATTTTTAAAGGATGCTTTTTTACCTCTAACTGCCTCTTTCACTCTGCTGTTGTTTAGCCATGGTGACTTTTTTTGGTCTTTACTCTTTTTTTTTCTTTTGGAGTATACATTTGGAATATACAGTTTCAACCTCTATTATGGTGTTTTTAAATTATTTCCTTGTAGCTTGCAGGCATTTCACTTTTGTGACCGTTCCTTCTAATTTTCCTTTAAAGTTGGAAGAGGGAGAGAGGGTGAAAAGTTCATGGGAAGGTATGGTATTGGAGAATGAAATGCTCAACGAAAAAGACTAGCTATATTGGCAGAGACGAGGAGAATGTTCATTGCTAACACTTGGTTCCGAAAGAAGGCCAACAGAAGATGGACCTGGATCGCACCAAACGTGAAGACAAAAAATGAAATCGATTACTTTCTGATCGATAGATGACGCGTTGTGCAGGATATTTCAGTAGTCCCATCATTCAATATCGGTAGTGATCATCGCCTTCTGAGAGCCAGACTCATGTTCACTGTGAAGGTGGAGAAAAAGGCGATGTGTATGGTGAACAGAAGGCACCAACTGGTAGCTTTCGACGAGGCAATCCTGAAGGAAAACATTTCTAGGGAAGATTGGAGCCTCTTGGATGACTGCGACGACAATTATGAGAACTTCAGTAAGAGACTGAAATGGTGTGTGAAATCAGCTGAGTGTGAAAGACCAAGAAGAGCTAGCGGAAGAATCTCAGAGAGTACAAAGACTTTATTGGAGAAGAGGAGGAAAATGAAAAGAAATGGCAGTAATAGGCTTGAGTACTCCCTTCTCTGCAAGCTCATACGAATGAAGTTGAAGGAAGACTTGGAGAAATTTCTAATCGAAAAGCTCCTAAAGGCTGCTGAAGATCATAAAAGTCTCAAAAAATGCAAACTGGTGTTGTACAGGTCATCATTATCGGCTTTGAAGAACAGGGACTGAGAATTAGTAACGGATCAAACAGAGGTAGAGGCAATCTGCAGGGATTTCTCTACCCAGCTGTTTGCATCCCATATAGATGTCCCAATGCCATCACTTCAACAAACCGATGAACACATATTCCCGGTTCTCATCAGCGAAGTCCGTCACGCAGTCTATCAAATGAAAGAGGGGAAGGCTCCAGGCAAGGATGGTCTGACAGTAGAAGTGCTTAAGGCAGGAGGTCCGGAACTTTGGAAAGCTCTCGCCCGAAGGTTCAGCTGCTACCTGGAAATCCAGAAGATACCATCCAGTTGGAAAGAGTCCAATACCATCTTGCTGCATAAGAAAGGTGATCGAGAAAATCTAAAGAACTATCACCCGATCTGTTTGCTTTCACATAGCTATAAGTTGTTCACTAAAATAATAACAAATTAACTGTCACAAAACCTGGATGAACAGCAACCTAGAGGGCAGGTTGGCTTTCGAAGGAATTACAGCATGATAGACCACATCTTCACTCTAAACCAACTACTAGAGCATTCAAGGGAATACAAGTTCCCTTTCTGCATTGCCTTCGTGGACTACAAGAAGGCGTTCAACAGCGTAGAGCCGAACGCCATTCTTGAAGCTCTTTCAGAACAGGGCATCAGTGTGAGATATATCACATTACTAAAGGAAGCGAACTCTGGCTGCAGCATGGACATATTGCTGTTCGATACTCCCCTCCAAATCCCCATCGAGAAAGGTGTGAAACAAGGAGATACAGTTTTACCAAAATTATTTACAGTCTGTCTTGAATTGATTTTTTGATTAGCAGACTTGAAAGGTGGGATTAATATCAACAGCAAGCAGCTAAACCAGGGGTCTCACACTCAAATGACCATGAGGGTCACGTGAGGACTAGTACATTGGCCCGAGGGCCGCATTACTGACACTTCCCCCCTCTGCTGCCCTCGGCCCCCCCACTCTACCCCTTTCATGAGGCCCCACCCCTGCCCCACCTCTTCCCACCCCTTCCCTGCCTCCATTCCAACCCCCTCCCTGAAATCTCCACCCCCTCCTCCACCACCTGCAGGAGGGGTGTGGGATGTAGCAGGAGCTCAGGGCAGGGAGTTGGGGTGTGGGGTGCAGAAGGGGTGAGGCAGGGCAGGGGGTCAGGGTGCAGGGTGTGGCAGGGGGGTCAGGGCAGGGGGTCGGGGTGCAGGGTGCGGCAGGGGGCTTAAGGCAGGGGGTTGGGGCGCAGGAGGGGTGCGGAAGGGAGCTCAGGGCAGGGGGTTTGGCTACAGGATGGGTTCGGGGGGTGGGCTCTGGCCCGGTGCACACCGGGAGCAG
This sequence comes from Caretta caretta, assembly GCF_965140235.1. Taxonomy (NCBI): domain Eukaryota; kingdom Metazoa; phylum Chordata; order Testudines; family Cheloniidae; genus Caretta; species Caretta caretta. The sequence goes on from NC_134207.1 coordinate 137,829,768, forward strand.
GCAGGCTTCCTGCCTGCCCACCCACCCTGCCCCCGCACTGCTCCGGGAAGTGGTCGGAACCTGGGGGATAGGGGGCACAGGGGTCTGTGTGTTGCTGTTGCTTCCATTGGCTGGGAATGGGGAACCGCAGCCAATGGGAGCTGCTGTGGGTGGTGCCTGGAGCAAGAGGAAGACACAGACCCCTGTGCCCACCCTCCCCCAGGTCCCGGCCACTTCCCGGAGTGGCGCAGGGGCTGGGCAGGCAGGCAGGGAACCTGCCCTGCCCCCTGTGCACACCGGGCCTGAGCCGCTCTAGGTAAATGCTGGAGGGGGAGGGGGACTGTGGGGAGCTGGTGGGCCGCAGGAAATAGCCCCGTGGGCCGTGTGTTTGAGATCCCCTGAGCTAAACCATCTCAGGTTCGCAGATGATATAGTGCTGATAGCCAAAAATACAGCCCAGTTTGAGAGACTGCTTAAAGAACTCAATGTGAAAAGAGTAGTCAAGTCAGATTAAAAATGAACCGGTCGAAAATGAAATACATGAGATCAGATTATCTGCCAAGAACCCAAATAACTCTTGGAGGAGAGCAGATCCAAGAGGTTGATAAATACGTTTATTTGGGAGAAGAAGTCAACATGCACCACGATCAGAAAGCGAACTGTCGTGCAGAAAAAAAGCTGGATGGTGCTCATTCAGTGACATCAAGGACATCCTCCAAGGAAAGATCAGCAAAACAACTTGTGCAAATCTTTTTAACTCGACCGTGCTTCCAGTGATGCTATAAGGCAGTGAAACATGGTCACTGACAAAGACTGAAGAACATCAACTGTCTGTCACACAGAGGGTGATGGAACGAACATTTTTGGGCATTTCGCTCTGCGATCACATCCCCAACGAAATAATTAGGCAGCAGTCTGGAGTGAGAGATGTTGTTGAAAGCAGGCTCAGCAAAATGCGGTGGGCGGGACATGTGGCCCGACTCAGCGATAACAGATGGACTGCAGCTATATATGAGTGGTATCCGCGAGAACAGAAATGGCCACGTGGTCGGCCTCCAAAGAGGTGGGATGATTTCCTAACAAGGAGACATATGGACAAGCATGGCGAAGGATGGCAAGAGCGAGAGGAGATTGGAAGGCGTGTTGTGATCGGCTTAGTCTTAAATGATGAAGGACTGACAGTCTATGCAGCTTCCTTATTGTTGTATAGTTCCTCTTTTTGAAGTTAAATGCTACTGTGGTGGGTTTCTTTGGCATTTCCCCTCCTACAAGGATGTTAAATTTAATTACATTATGGTAGCTATTACTGAGCACCTGGCAGCATCAAAACATGCTGGAGGAATTTTTGCTATTGCACAGAGTGATGGCTGATTGCTTGAGAGAAATGGAAGTAAATGTGCTCATGTACAAGGCAGAATAAAAAGAGTAGACTAACTACAAGGTGAAGTCATGAAGCTAGCCGATGAATAATTACAATCAAAGAACCTGTAATGAAGGGCAATATTGAACACGTCAGGGGACATGTCACCAGGAAATTTGCTTCCTCCCAATAAAGATTGTGTGCCACCTTACACAACAACTAAAAGTTAAGTCTCAATTAGGTGGAGAGTTGTGCTCTACAGCCAAATAGCCACCGACCACATAGGAGAAATATATATTGGATATAGTCAGATATTTAGTAGCATTAAAAGAATGCATAGTACAGATGTTCCCCCTGGCATTGAAGTGTGTGTGCTCAAACCTATAACAAACTTAGTTAATCTTTGGATACAGATGAGGGACGCTATATGCCATCTTGTGACTGGAATGATAAAAGTAGTTCCTGACTCAAAAGTCAGGCTTCTATCCTGTTTGTTCGTCGATGAGAGGGCAGTACATCTGACGCCCTTGAACAAACTTCTATGAAATCTTAAGTTAAAGGTCCCATATCTAAGAAGATTGATGTCCTTTGATCTAGACTTCAGGGAGATTTGGTTGTGTTTTCACAACAGCTTACTTGGCATTGTTTATAGTTCTGCTAAAATAGTGCAGATAGCTAGCACTGAGCTTTGCACATGATCACAGACAGAAAACTACAGTTTCTTAGATGAGTTCCATTTGGGGACATGATGTAGGCAATATAGTGAAAACAAGGCTATGTGGCAAAGTCAGCTCAAAGCTCTTCAGTGCTTTTAAGATACAGACCCAGTTTGCTATATGTTAAGATGAGGACACAAATGGAAGTTAGTAAAAGCTTTGTGCATGTTACAGGTTGTGCAGACTCCAGTGCTTTCCGGAGTCTCCTATGCAGCTAATGAACGAGGCCAAACTCAATGCAACCTTCTTCCCAGAGGGTCCCTCCTATATACCATGGGCTTAACAAGGCCAGCAAAGATTCTCTTACAAATACCCATATCAGTTCAGTGGTACACAATAGATCCTGTAAGCAATGTCCAAATCTCAGAACTGGACAGGACTACCCTAACCAGCCAACCTAGAGGGAATGCCATTTTCCCCCAGTGCCTACTTCTACATAAAGGTCTTAAGTGTAGTCTTATGAAGACATTATCAATGGCCTATAATGAAAAAAATGAAGACAAATTGACTAAATATCCAGCATAATGTGTAGTTATAGCAGACAATGTGATTGCATACCTCAATGAGCACGGGGGGAATCAGGCCACTTGATCTTTATTGGGAGGCTCAGATCTTAATTAGGTGGTTGCAAAATCTGTTCCTCTGTGCTGTTTTCTCTTTTCTGTTTATTGCAGAATGCCTAATTGGACAAGGCATATACCAGGTAGAATGAAGCCTTAATCCAGATGTTCTAGTTACATACTCAAGTGTGCAATCTAACAATGGGCCGCTTTGCTTCCAGATGAAATAAAGTCACAAAATTACCTTCTATGAGAGTGGTATCTATGGATGTGCTTTCCTAGTCCTGGCCCAAATGAATGCTTCCAGCCATTCCTGCTTCTGCACACAGCCAATTAGTAGAGCTGTCAGTAATGTCCCTCCAGAATGGCTGCAGAGACTCTGATTAGCTGAGTTGGTAAATAAGGCGATATATTTCACCGTTAATATATGGAAGGGACCTAAACATCTCATTATACTATATAACCTGACCTTGGCACGTGAAGGTTGGCTGCCTAGCCTTTGAAAGGAAGCAATGAGAATGGATACTCACACTTGGCTGTGTCTGCACCAGATAGTAAGCGTTAGGCAAATTTGTACTTGGATATATTTTTGCATACTTCGATTTTATACTAGAGTTCATACAAGATGATCTCATTATAGGGTTAATGTGCCCAGGTTAAAGGTACATGTATTAACTATACTGGGGTACTGGCAATATGTAAGAAAAATATTGCTTTATTCACAGTTGCCAGATTGAGTCTCGGCTAAATCCTCACCAGTTACACAGGACTACAAATTAAAATTGCAGTCTGGTCCTCAATGCCCATGCATAACATTATCTCTTAAGGATATATTCTTTCTGTCAAGTAGCTCTTTTGATAGTAGTCAAGTTGACGATTAGAGTATAGAAACTAGGGGACAGATATTTAAAGGCATTTATGCACTTGACAATCCCACTGTCACGTCCTATAATACTAATAGGACTTACTCTAGTTGATATATTTTGGAGCAAGTATTGCACTTATGTGGGTAATCATTCTCGTGATTTTTTTTCATAAGTACTTAAAATCCTATATGACTATCAAAGTGGCTTAGGCCAAGGATGGGTTTTTCATAAGTCTTTCAGACCAGGGGCTTTACAGCTTTACAGAAGGCATGCCTTTGTAACTCAGACATGCATTCACTGCTGTGGCCTCTAACATTAATAGAGCATAGGTATAGGTGGCCATACATAATAGCTCAGCTTTCTGTCTGTAATTTTGAAACTGGCAATCTATGTCCAAGTTCAATGTGTGCTCATTCCACATTTAATATGTGTATGGAAATTGACAAATGTACTTTTCATTAAAAAAAAAACACAACCATAGCAAAATATTGCACATTTTTCAATATCTACCACTTGGTGGCAGCTAACCACTGCCTTTAACCAACTACTGTATGGAAGAAAGAAACCAAAATTCCTAAATTCACTTGGTTTCAACTGGAGCAAGGTTGTCAGTATTTAAATTGCATCAGAGTTCTCTTGATTTAAGTGATATGACCAATACACTTTTATTTTCAACTTGATGCTTCTTGGTGTAGCTGGTTTCTTACTGACTCTTACAACCTCAAACTGACCTTGCTAATCCGGGGCACAATCCTGCAAGGTATCAAGGACTCTAACCGCAGTCGACCAATGCACTGACTGAAGTACATGAGTAATCTTATTAGAGACAATGATATTATTTGTGTGCTTAAAGTTAAGCACATTAGTGTTTCCTGGATGTGTATTGTGCTCAGTACCTTGCAGGAATTAGCCCTAGATATATACTATTTGCCAATGTCTTAAAAGTTCCAAATGTAGATGGAAATGGTAAAAGCCAGTGTTTCATAAACAAAAAGCCTAAACACATCTTGCTTTCTGCTTCAGCTGCCGGTCAGAACACCATTTATTTAAATATTTTTGGATTTTTTCTATGTTTTCAAATATATTGATTTCAATTACAACACAGAATACAAAGTGTACAGTGCTCACTTCATAATTATTTTTGATTTCAAGTATTTGCACTGGAAAAAAACAAAATAGTATTTTTCAGTTCAATACAAGTACTAATACAAGTACTGTAGTGCAATCTCTTTGTAAGTTTAACTTTTATGATAAATGTAGAATTATTTACAAAAATGCATTCAAAAATAAAACAATGTAAAATTTTAGAGCCTGCAATAGAGCCACTCAGTCCTACTTTTTCTTCAACCAACCACTCAGACAAACAAGTTTGTTTACATATGCAGGAGATAATGGTGCCCCCTTCTTGTTAGCAATGTCACCTGAAAGTGAGAACAAGCATTCTTATGGCACTGTTGTAGCCGGTGTCACAAGTTTTTACGTGCCAGATGCGCTAAAGATTTCTATGTCTCTTCATGCTTCAACCACCATTTCAGGGGACATGTGTCCATGCTGACGACGGGTTCTGCTCAATAATAATCCAAAGCAGTGCGGACTGACGCATATTGATTTTCATTATCTGAGTCAGATGCCACCAGCAAAAGTGGTTTTTTGGTGGTTCATGTTTTGTAGTTTCCGCAACAGAGTGTTGCTCTTTTAAGGCTTCTGAAAGCATGCTCCATACCTTATCCCACTCAGATTTTGGAAGGCGCTTCAGATTCTTAAACATAGAATCATAGAATATCAGGGTTGGAAGTCCAACCCCCTGTCCAAAGCAGGACCAATCCCCAGCTAAATCATCCCAGCCAGGGCTTTGTCCATAGGTAACCCATTCCAGTGCTTCTCCACCCTCCTAGTGAAAACGTTTTTCCTAATATCCAACCTAAACCTCCCCCACTGCTACTTAAGACCATTACTCCTTTTTCTGTCATCGGCTACCACTGACAACAGTCTAGATCCATCCTCTTTGGAACCCCCTTTCAGATAGTTGGTACCTTCTTTGTGTTTTGTCAAATCTGCAGTGAAAGTGTTCTTAAAATGAACAACATGTGTTGGGTCATCATCCGAAACTGCTATAACATGAAATATTTGGCAGAATGCAGGTAAAACAGAGCAGGGGTCATACAATTCTCCCACAAGGAATTCAGTCACAAATTTAATTAACACATTTTTTTTAACAAGTGTCATCGGCATGGAAGCATGTCCTCTGGAATGACGGCCAAAGGATGAAGGGGCATACAAATTTTTAGTATATCTGGCATGTAAAGACCTTGCAATGCCACCTTCAAAAGTGCCATGCAAATGCCTGTTCTCACTTTCTGGTGACACTGTAAATAAGAAGAGGGCAGCATTATCTCCTGGAAATGTAAACAAACTTGTTTGTCTTAGCAGTTGGCTGAACAAGAAGTAGGACTGAGTGGACTTGTAGGCTCTGAAGTTTTACATTGTTCTGTTTTTGAGTGCGGTGATGTAACAAAAATCTACATTTGTAAGTTCCACTTTCACGACAATGAGATTGCACTACAGTATTGGTATGAGGTGAACTGAAAAATACTATTTCTTTTGTTGTTTTTACAGTGCAAATATTTATAATAAAAATAATAAACATTTGGATTTCAATTACAACACAGAATATAATCTATATGAAAATGTAGAAAAACATCCAAAATACTGAATAAATTTCAATTGGTATTCTATTGTTTAACAGTACAATTAAAACTGTGATTAATCACAATTGATTTTTTTAATCACAATTAATTTTTTTGAGTTAATTGCGTGAGTTAACTGCGATTAATCGACAGCCCTGCTATAAATGTTGGTCAATAGGTGTATAACCCAACGTTAGTACGTGGTTGTAGCTATTTTGGTATAAAGCTGTATAATAAGTACTACATTTTTTGTTTTCACTCAATTTCTTGTCCCCTCCTTTCCTTTTTGATGTATATCTGAGGGTATATCTACACTACAAAATTAGGTCAATTTTGTAGAAGTTGATTTTTAGAAATCGATTTTATACAGTCGATTGTGTATGTCCCCACTAAGCGCATTAAGTTGGCGGAGTGTGTCCTCACTACTGTAGCTAGCATTGACTCACAGAGCGGTGCACTGTGGGAAGCTATCCCACAGATCCCGCAGTCTCTGCTGCCCATTGAAATTCTGGGTTAAGCTCGCAATGCCTGATGGGGCAAAAACATTGTTGCGGTTGGTGTTGGGTACATGTTGTCAGTCTCCCGTCCCTCCCTCTGTGAAAGCAAATGCAGACAATCATTTTGTGCCTTTTTTCCTGGGTTACCCTCCGCTCAGCTCACCCCTGCTGTTGCGAGCATTGTAAACATCTTGTGCATTATACTGCAGTATGTGCAGAACCTCACTACGAGACGGCAGCATGAGGAGGACATGGACACAGACGTTCCTGAAAGCAATTGGGACATCATGGCGGCAGTGGGGCTGGTTGATACAGTGGAATGCCGATTCTGGGCCTGGCAAACAAGCAGAGACTGGTGGGACCGCATACTCTTGCAGGTATGGGATGATTCCCAGGGGCTGCAAAACTTTCGCATGCGTAAGGCCACTTTCCTGGAACTCTGTGAGTTGCTTTCCCCCGCCCTGAAGTGCAGGAATTCTGAGATGAGAGCTGCCCTGACAGTTGAGAAGTGAGTGGCAATAGTCCTGTGGAATCTTGCAATGCCTGACTGCTACCGGTCAGTCGGGAATCAATTCGGAGTGGGCAAATCTACTGTGGGGACTGCTGTGATTCAAGTAGCCAATGAAATCACTGATGTTCTGCTATCCAGCGTAGTGACTCTGGGAAATGTGCAGGTCCTAGTGGATAGCTTTGCTGCAATGGGTTTTGTCATAAATATAAAGGGAAGGGTAAACCCCTTTGAAATCCCTCCTGGCCAGGGGAAAGCTCCTCTCACCTGTAAAGAGTTAAGAAGCTAAAGGTAACCTCGCTGGCACCTGACCAAAATGACCAATGAGGAGACAAGATACTTTCAAAAGCTGGGAGGAGGGAGAGAAACAAAGGGTCTGTGTGTCTGTCTATATGCTGGGTTTCTGCCGGGGATCGACCAGGAATGGAGTCTTAGAACTTTTTGTAAGTAATCTAGCTAGGTATGTGTTAGATTATGATTTCTTTAAATGGCTGAGAAAAGAATTGTGCTGAATAGAATAACTATTTCTGTCTGTGTATCTTTTTTGTAACTTAAGGTTTTGCCTAGAGGGGTTCTCTATGTTTTTGAATCTAAGTACCCTGTAAGATATCTACCATCCTGATTTTACAGGGGGGATTTTTTTATTTCTATTTACTTCTATTTTTTATTAAAAGTCTTCTTGTAAGAAAACTGAATGCTTTTTCATTGTTCTCAGATCCAAGGGTTTGGGTCTGTGGTCACCTATGCAAATTGGTGAGGCTTTTTATCCAACATTTCCCAGGAAAGGGGGGGTTGCAAGTGTTGGGAGGATTGTTCATTGTTCTTAAGATCCAAGGGTCTGGGTCTGTAGTCACCTAGGCAAATTGGTGAGGCTTTTTACCAAACCTTGTCCAGGAAGTGGGGTGCAAGGTTTTGGGAAGTATTTTGGGGGGAAAGACGTGTCCAAACAGCTCTTCCCCAGTAACCAGTATTAGTTTGGTGGTGGTAGCGGCCAATCCAAGGACAACGGGTGGAATATTTTGTACCTTGGGGAAGTTTGACCTAAGCTGGTAATGATAAGCGTAGGAGGTTTTTCATGCAGGTCCCCACATCTGTACCCTAGAGTTCAGAGTGGGGGAGGAACCTTGACAGGTTTCCTAACTATGGTGGGGCGATAGATGGAATGCATATCCCTATCTTGGCACCGGAGCACTTTGCCAACCAGTACATAAACCACAAGGGGTACTTTTCAATGGTGCTGAAAGCACTGGTGGATCACAAGGGACGTTTCACCGACATCAGTGTGGGATGGCCGGGAAAGGTGCATGACGCTTGCATCTTTAGGAAATCTGGGCTGTTTGAGCAGCTGCAAGAAGGGACTTACTTCCCAGACAAGAAAATTACTGTTGGGGATGTTGAAATGTTAATAATTATCCTTGGAGACCCAGCCTACCCCTTGTTCCCATGGCTCATGAAGCCGTACACAGGCAGCCTGGACAGTAGTAAAGAGCGGTTCAACTAAAGGCTGAGGAAGTGCAGAATGGTGCTAGAATGTGCCTTTGGACGTTTAAAAGCTAACTGGTGCTGTTTGCTGACTAGGTTAGACCTCAGCGCAACCAATATTCCCATTGTTATTACTACTTGCTGTGTCCGCCATAATATCTGTGAGAGTAAGGGGGAGGTGTTTATGGCGGGGTGGGAGGTTGAGGCAAATCGCCTGGCTGCCAATTTTGAACAGCCAGACACCAGGGCGATTAGAAGAGCACAGGTAGGTGCGCTGTGCAGCAGAGAGGCTTTGAAAACCAGTTTCATGACTGGCCAGGCTACAGTGTGACAGTTGTGTTTCTCCTTGATGCAAAACTGCCCTCTTTGTTGATTTTAATTCCCTGTAAGCCAACCACACTTCCCCTCCGCTTCGATCACAGCTGGCAAAGGAAATAAAGTCACTGTTGTTTTGAAACCATGCATTCTTTCTTTATTAATTAAAAAAAAAGGGGGAGATAACTGATAAGGTTGCCCGTGTGGGGTGGGAGGGGTGGGAGGAGGGAAGGACAAGGGCACATTGCTTATTGTAGCCACACTACAAATCAAAACTGTTTGAATGACAGCCTCCTGTTGCTTGGGCCATCCTCTGGAAAATGGAGTGGCTGGGTGCCCGGAGCCTCCCCTCCTGCCCCCCCGCGTTCTTGGGCATCTGGGTGAGGAGGATATGAAACTTGGGGAGGAGGGCAGGCAGTTGTACAATGGATGCAGCGGCAGTCTGTACTCTTGTTGGCTTTCCTGCAGCTCCACCAGACACCTGAGCATATCTGAGCTCCCCCATTAGCCTAGCATTGCATCCTGCCTCTTCTCATCATGCTGACTTAATGCTTTCCTGGACTCTGCCACTGAATGCCTCCATACATTCAGCTGTGCCCTATCAGTGCGGGAGGACTGCATGAGCTCGGAAAACATGTCATCGTGAGTGCATTTTTTTCGCCTTCTAATCTGCAATAACCTCAGGGACGGAGATGATGGGGGAGCATAGAAACATTTTGCACCTGCAGCGGATAAAAAGGGAGAGTAAAATTTAAGATGATACATTTCTGAGAACAAAAGAGAGACTCTTTCACAGTGAATCAAACAATTCACAGTAGACAGCACATGAGCTTTAGGTACAAGGTCGAATTTTGCCTCTTATATTGAGTGCCTGCCGGTATGGCAACACATCGCACACAGCTGGGCAACAGAATTCAGTTTCCAGGCAGCCATGGTAAGCCAAAGGGTATGCGGGTTTGGCTTCTTCTAATGCCTTCATAACGTGGGACTGTTTTCAAACTGCAGTGTCCTCCTTTCCCATATCAAGCAGTGCTGGTTGAGTTTGCTGTTTAAAAGGTGGGGCTGTTGTTTTTAGGTGGATGTGCAGCACACACCTCCCCCAACACCTCCGCGTGGCTATTTGGGATGATCCCTTCACCCCTCCCTGTGCCGCGTGGCTATGGGATGATCCCTTTTAGCCAAGTGCAAACAGCCCAGCATGAACGGGGTCCTTTTACTGTTCCCTTACAAAAATTCCCCTATTTCAACCAGGTGACCATGAATGATATCACTCTCCTGAGGCTAACACAGAAAGATAAAGACCTAATGTTGCTTTAATGCGACCAAAACACAGGACCATTCGCTGCCATGCTTCATGCTGCAATGATTTCAGACTACTTGCTACTGGCTTTGTGTGGTAAAGTGGTAAGTGTCCTCCCGTGGAGGATGAAATATGGCAGCCCTTCCCAGAAACCTTCTGCAAAGCATTTCAGAGTACCTCCAGGAAAGCTTCATGGAGATGTCTCTGGAGGATTCACGCTCCATCCCCTGATATGTTAACAAACTTTTCCAGTAGCTGTACTGGCCGTGAATGCATCCCAATTCTTCAGGGCATATCAAACAAACACTATTGCTTTTAGACCCTGTACTTTAGTTACAAATGTGCACTCACCGGTGGTGCCTTCTCTGGCTTCAGGGTCGGGGATCCCACCTTGGGAGGGTATTGGCTCCCTAACCATAAAAAGGTTCTGGCTGCTGGGGAGAATGGATTCATTGCTTGCCTGCTGCGCATTCTTCTCCTCCTCCTCCTCATTCACAAAATCCTTCTCCGTGTTGCGTGAGACTCCCCCCTTGCAGGTGTCCACGGACAGTGATGGGGTAGTGGTAGGGTCGTCCCCCCCAGAATGCCATGCAGCTGGCACGTATGGGGCTCTGACCCAGAGAGACCTTTTGCTTCCTTTGTCTTTTGGTAGGTTTGCTTGAGCTCCTTGACTTTCATGCAGCACTGTTGTGTGTCCCTGTTGTAGCCTCTGTCCATCATGCCCTGTGCGATTTTGGCATTGTGACGGGGCAAGGCCAGATGGCTATGGAAAAGTAGTGGGAGATAGATATATTAGCTCCAGGCTAAACAAATCCCTGGTATCAGGATAAGTGAAATGGCAGCTGCTCCAGGGCAATTAAGACACCTGGGGCCAATTAAGAACTTTCCAGAAGGCAGGGAGAAGGCTAGGTTGATTGGGACACCTGCAGCCAATCAGGGGCTGGCTGAAACTAGTTAAAAGCCTCCCAGTTAATCAGGTGGGTGTGCATGTCAGGAGCTGTGGGAGGAAGTTTTGCTGTTGGAGAGGATGAGTAGGCCACACCATATCAGGCACAAGGAAGAAGGCCCTGAGGTAAGGGTGAAGTGGAGCTTGAGAAAGTGAGGGCTGCTGTGGGGGAAGTAGACCAGGGAATTGTACATGTCATGTTTCTAAGAAGTCAGCTACCATAGCTGATACTATTAGGGTCCCTGGGCTGGAACCTGGAGTAGAGGGTGGACCCGGGCTTTCCCCCCCCCACCTTTGCCCCCTGATTAATCATTGAGACTGGGAGACAACAGAGACTGTGCAAGGAAGGATAACTTCTCCTCACCTCCCTTGCTGGCTTATGATGAAAATGGCTCAGTAGACTGTGACCCTTGTCTCTAGAGAGAGAAGGGTTACATGGAGGGTCACAGTGAGCCTCTGAGGCTAGCGAAATCCGCCAGGAAATGCGGGACCCACGGAGGCAAGGACAGAGCTTTGTCACAGCGTATATATGAGCATTTCTTCTTTTTGATTGGAGTTCTGTCTGCACAGATTCTTCTCCCCATGCAGCAATCAGATCCAGTGTCTCCTGTTCGCTCCATGCTGGAGTTCATTTGTGATTCTGGGGGGACTGCATGGTCACCTGTGCTGCTGAGCTCACCACGCTGACCAAACAGGAAATGAAATTCAAAATTTCCTGGGGCTTTTCCTGTGTACCTGGCTAGTGCATTGGAATTGAAAGCACTGTCCAGAGCGGTCACATTGAAGCACTCTGCGATAGCTCCCGGAGGCCAATAATGTCAATTTGCGTCCGCATTACCCCAAATTCGACCCAGCAAGGTCGATTTTAGCGCTACTCCCCTCGCTGGGGAGGAGTACAGAAGTCAATTTTAAGAGCCCTTTAGGTCAATGGAACGGGGTTGCTTGTGTAGACGCATTCATTATAAAATTGACCTAACACGGCTAAATTTGACCTAACCCTGTAGTGTAGACCAGGGCTCAGGCTCTCAGTAAAGATTCATCAAGACAGTTTTGTTTACTCTCACTAACTTTATTACACTAGTGACCTCTACCTTTATCCCACTTTTTTTTCTTATTTTCCTTTCCACACTTACCCTCTCCTTCTTTCCTTGTTGTAACTTTTCCCAGTAATTCCTCATTTTGTCTTTCTTTAGTTTGTTTGCCACATTTGCTATTCTTGTTTCAATGTATTGCCTCCAGCTACCTGGTGTTAATTAGGATACATTGAGAAAATGTTGCCAATTTGAGAAATTTTATCATGAGACTCACGATAAAGCCCTAGTTGTTACATCAATATTGACTTTTAAAAAAAATCTCTAGCTCTCCTGACAGAGATCAACTTAAAACATGACCCCGAATTATCTCAATACTCATGATGTCTCTATATTTTTAAGCAAACAGCATGTCTTTCAGGAGGCCTGCCACAAGATTTTTTTTTAAATGCTTATACTGCTTTCTGTTCATAACTCTTGAACAGAACACAACACTAACTCTTCAGACTTGAATATTGATGGCCAAACCATATCTGAGTAATTTCTTAATATCTGCTGGAAATGACATTTTAAACAGTTTCTGCAGAAATTGTTGTACTAAGAGTAGGGTAGGAGATATAAAAAAAAATTAATCTGCAGAAAATTCTTTTCCTTGATTGACTCTTTTCAAAGTATCATACTTTGAACTTCTATGATACTTTCCTCTGAGAATCTCCAATTTGCTTATGAGCATTAATAAATGAAGCCTCAAAACAATCCTTTGCACCATATAAATATTAATTAGCCCCATCCTGCAAAGGGCTTAATGAGCAGAGGTTAAGTTGCAAATTTTCACAAGAGGCTTCAGTGTAATGTTTCTCAGGGCAGACAAGTCTGCTGTGGAGCAAGGAAACCGTCGTCTTGAGTCTTCCAGCCTGTACTGTAACCAATGATCCTGCTATCTCTGTGACGAGATAACTGGCTTTGTGGATGAGAGGAAGCAGTGGACGTGTTATTCCTTGACTTTAGCAAAATTTTTGATACAGTCTCCCACAGTATTCTTGCCAGCAAGTTAAAGAAGTATGGGCTGGATGAATGGACTATAAGGTGGATAGAAAGCTGGCTAGATCGTCGGGCTCAACAGCTAATGATCAATGGCTCCATGTTTAGTTGGCAGCCGGTATCAAGAGGAGTGCCCCAAGGTTGGTCTTGGGGCCAGTTTTGTTCAATATCTTCATTAATGATCTGGAGGATGGCGTGGACTGCACCCTCAGCAAGTTTGCAGATGACACTAAACTGGGAGGAGTGGTAGATACGCTGGAGGGTAGGAATAGGATACAGAGGGACCTAGACAAATTAGAGGATTAGGCCAAAAGAAATCTGAGATTCAACAAGGACAAGTGCAGAGTCCTGCACTTAAGATGGTAGAATCCCATGCACTGCTACAGACTAGGGACCGAATGGCTCGGCAGCAGTTCTGCAGAAAAGGACCAAGGGGTTACAGTGGACAAGAAGGTGGATATGAGTCAACAGTGTGCCCTTGTTGCCAAGAAGGCTAACAGCATTTTGGGCTGTATAAGTAGGCGCATTGCCAGCAGATCGAGAGACGTGATCGTTCCCCTCTATGCGACATTGATGAGGCCTCATCTGGAGTACTGTGTTCAGTTTTGGGCCCCACACTACAAGAAGGATGTGGAAAAATTGGAAAGCATCCAGCGGGGGGCAACAAAAATGATTAGGGGACTGGAACGCATGACTTATGAGGAGAGGCTGAGGGAACTAGGATTGTTTAGTCTGCAGAAGAGAAGAATGAGGGGGGATTTGATAGCTGCTTTCAACTACCTGAAAGGGGGTTCCAAAAAGGATGTATCTAGACTAGTGGTTCTCAAAGCTGGTCTGCTGCTTGTTCAGGGAAAGTCCCTGACGGGCCGGACCGGTTTGTTTACTCGCTGCATCCGCAGGTTTGGCCGATCGCGGCTCCCACTGGCCATGGATCACCGCTCCAGGCTAATGGGGGCTGCGGGAAATGGCGCGGGCCAAGGGACGTACTGGCCGCCCTTCCTGCAGCCCCCATTGGTCTGGAGCAGCGAACTGCGGCCAGTGGGAGCTGCGATCGGCCGAACCTGTGGACACGGCAGGTAAACAAACCGGTCTGGCCTGCCAGAACAAGCGGCGGACCGGATTTGAGAACCACTGATCTGGACTGTTCTCAGTGGTAGCAGATGACAGAACAAGGAGTAATGGTCTCAAGTTGCAGTGGGGGAGGTTTAGGTTGGACATTAGGAAAAATGTTTTTACTAGGAGGGTGGTGAAGCACTGGAATGGGTTACCTAGGGAGGTGGTGGAATCTCCTTCCTTCAAGGTTTTTACGGTCAGGCTTGACAAAGCCCTGGCTGGGATGATTTAGTTGGGGATTGGTCCTGCTTTGAGCAGGGGGTTGGACTAGATGACCTCCTGAGGTCCCTTCCAACCCTGATAGTCTATCATTGCATGATTCTATTTTTTGAAACTCCTGGAAAAACTTTTACTCACCTGAATGGTGTTGGATCAGTTCCTGGACTAGAGGTTGCTGTCCCTGTATTGTTCCTGCTAATAGTTGATGTTGCAAAATTTACTTGCAGAGTCCTTTTTCACAGGCTCTATAGTCCCTGTTCACAGGCGTATAACTTCCTGAACCATTCACCTTGTCCCATGTTAAGATAGGTATACGCATAAGTTGATGAAACCTTAATTCTTGACTTGTAAATCTGCATTATGGCCCTTAATTAACTATCTGTATGCAACTACCATCCTCAACTACTCTATAGTAGCTGTGTGTGTAAGTACAAAGCCATATAACTCTAATGATGAAATTGCACTATAATGATAAAAAGATTTTGAAGCAAATGCCAAATTATGAACACCTCAAAAAACATCATGTTGGGGTGTACTAACCTTGCACCAGGAAAAAGCTTTGGGTTCAGGCAGCCCTGCCCTACCACACCTGCAAGACATGACAGTTGTGGAGAAGCAGCCTTAAAAGGGAGTAGTCTGGTTCAGAAGGGCCCAGCCCTTGAAGGTGGGCAGACCTCTCCCCATTAGCTCCCCAAAGTAGCATTTCAGAGGATGAAGCTACTTGAGCAGTCCTGTGAATGCTGCATGAGAGCGCTGAGGACAGTGTCTCCTGAAGGGCGAGAGGCCAGGCTAGGAATGTGTTTGGACTATTCTTGTCATGCCTTTGCTTTGTTTCCTTTCCTCCAAGGCCTGAAAAGGGCTGGGGAAGAAGACCTAGGAGGCCACAGTAGGAAGAAGTCGAGGGAAGAATCAGTAGGACTGAAGAGGCAGATCTTAATCACCTGCTACAGGGACCCTGGGCTGGAACACAGAGTAGAGAGATTGATTTTTTTCCCCTACAGGCCACTAAGGAAAGGTCTGGTGAAGGCCCAAGACAAGGGTCATACGGGCTAGTTGGCTTAGACTGGGTACAAGGCTGCCAGACTGCTAGTGGACTGGATTCTGACTTCCCTGGGAAGGGGTGAGGAGTAAAATGTGACATTAATGTAAAATGTGGACAGAGCCACAAGGCTAAGGGGACTTCAATGGCTGGTCATTGGGGCAGTGGAGAGGAAAAACCCTTCATCACCTCATTCAGCCACAAGGCAGTGTAGTGGCTGGTGAGTCACCATCTTTAGCCCCTAATGAAGACTAAAGTACTTTATTAACTACTGTCTCATAACAGGAGGACACCATTTAGCATTAACATGTAATCTTGCTTTGTCTGATTTAAATGCTTTATTGTACAACCTCCATGTTATAGTTAAAGCTTTTTCCATGTTAATAAACATTTTTCTCAAAAGCAATAATGGGTTATTAGTTCCCTTCACTTAAATCTGTTAACCAGAACCATGGAAATAGTGTTACCTTGGTTACAAAACAGACTCTAAAAGATACTTGATTATGGCAAAATGCCAGGTCTGCTATAGTGAAGTTGGGTGTACTTTTCTGTTTATAGTTAAAAATCAATATCTCTCCAACAGGCTCTGTTTTGCTGTTCTCAAGAGCTTTTCAGCTACTGTGGGTCCTTTGGGGTAGTGCATGCCCTATGCTTTTCTGGCAGTATGGGTCCTGACCCCCTCAGAGGCAAACGAATAACACAGCTCGGCACGTGCTGCATCCATTCATTCATTTCAGGTTTCCCTTTTCAACTGCTAACAAATTGGGAGCCTTCGCTCTTGTCCACTTTCTTTAGCTCCTTTTTTGTTTGGAAAATGACCTGTCTGAATCACAAGGCTAGCCTATTAACTGTGGAGCTCATTCTTTAAGGCGGACTTATTTTGCTTTCAAATCAGACTAAAATTTACACTTGAAATTTAATTATCTGTATTGTCATTAGGCTGGAATCTTTAGACAGTACTGCTCTCTGATTTTCCCAGTGTTCAGAAAATGAGTAAGTGATACTGGTTATGAGAATCTGAAGGTGATTTTCTGTCCTGGGTGTCTTCCATCAATTGGATACATTTAGCTGGAAGGGAAAATGATGTCTTGGCTCCTAAGACGGAACTACAAGGATGCTTGGAATTTAAATGATTTTACGAATACTTAAACAAGGAAAAGCACAGGAGCTTGAAGATTTAACTGGGAATTGGTCCTGCTTCGAGCAGGGGGTTGGACTAGATGACCTTCTGGGGTCCCTTCCAACCCTTATATTCTAGGATTCTATGATTCTATGATACCATTCAAAAGGACTTTTTTTGGAAAGGTTAGATTGTACTGAAGAGAATTGTGCAATAAGTTAAATCTGATCAATTAAGTTAAAGGCTTAATATAAGTTTATGAAATAGCCTGTATACAAAGTGTATGACCCTACTGGGAGGAGGAGAATGCACATTTATGAAAAGTGTTGCATATTTTTCTATAGGTGGAAAAGAGGATGACATCTTTTTGAGGAAGAGCTGTGTGTGTGCTTCTGACATTTGAAGCTGAAATTTTCAAAGCTTCATAAGGAATTTGAATGTCCATTGATTTATTGGGAATTGGTCCTCCGGATGCCATCAACAGGCTTAAAGAGTCTCAAACTTAATCTCTAGAGCTGCAATCCTGCCTCAGAATTTGCTAGTCTGGGTCATATTTTCTCTGAGTATTACCACTGTATATAGCCATAATGTATGGGTGCAGGTATGTGTGCTAATAGATCTGTGGCTAAATCTTTGTTGCCTGTGGGATATACTGATGAGAGTATTTCCACTGATTGCAAATGTTTGTTGACTTACTTAGAATTTTGTAAGAGTTCATTTGGGGCAGCGGTTCTCAAACTGTGGGTCAGAACCCCAAAGTGGGTCGCAACCCCATTTTAATGGGGGTGCCAGGGCTGGCTTAGACTTGCTGGGGCCTGGGGCTAAAGCCCAAGCCCCACCAGCAGGGTCCAAACCTGAAGCCTGAGGGCTTCAGCCCTGGGCATCGGGGTCACGTTACAGGCCCCCTGCCTGGGACTGAAGCCCTTGGGCTTTGGCTTCGGCCTCCCACGGCAGGGCACGGCTCTGGCAGGCTCAGACTTCAGTCCTCCCTCCTGGGGTCGTGTAGTAATTTTTGTTTACAAAAGGAGGGTGTCACGGTGCAATGAAATTTGAGAACCCCTGATTTGGGGCATATACTGCTATATGAGGTGTTTCCTGAAGTTAATGATTCATGTTGACTTTGTACTTATGTAGGCATGGGTTCAAAGACTTTTGCGGAGGCCATATACCAGTTCCATGAATTTCCATGGTATTACTCACTTGAGTAAGGAAACATGATTTGGCCCTTAATGTTTAACATCTTCTAAACGTGTTGAGAGCAAGGACACTTACAGGTGTCAGTATTACAAAGCCTTATAACATAGTGAAGAAGATGATACTGTGATCATGTATAACTCAGTGAGGTAAAAGTGCTTTTGTCAAGGGTTACAACAGTAGGGCCACAGAGTGAGTTTTTGTTTTTTGAGTTTTTGATGCAGTATAGCCTAACAAATTGCTGTCACATACATGAGCATATTCTGGACAACTTTATGGAATTAATTTTAGGTATTTTAGGAGTTCATTGTATTAAAAATGCAAATGTTTATGTACTGGTAAGGGATTATATTTGTGTCCTTCGGGGAGGAAGACTAGACCACACCCTGCGGAAACTAAGCACAGTTGGGAGCCATACAGCAAGTTGACTCAGATTTAGTGCTTCCAGAGAGCTACCACCCCCTAGAGAGAGACTCACAAACACTTGCACATCTACCAATGTGATATATGCCATCATGTGCCAGCAATGCCCCTCTGCCATGTACATTGGTCAAACCGGGCAGTCCCTATGTAAAAGAATAAATGGACACAAATCAGATGTCAAGAATTATAACATCCAAAAACCAGTTGGAGAACACTTCAATCTCTCCGGTCACTCAATTACAGACCTAAAAGTCGCAATATTACAATAAAAAAACTTCAAAAACAGATTCCAATGAGAGACTGCTGAATTGGAATTAATTTGCAAACTGGACACCATTACATTAGGCTTGAATAAAGACTGGGAGTGGATGGGTCATTACACACAGTAAAACTATTTCCCCATGTTTATTCCCCCCACTCCCACTGTTCCTCTCACGTTCTTGTCAACTGCTGGAAATGGCCCATCTTTATCACTACAAAAGGTTTTTTTTCCTCTCCTGCTGGTAATAGCTCACCTTACCTGATCACTCTGGTTACGGTGTGTATGGTAACACCCATGGTTTCATGTTCTCTGTATATATAAAATCTCCGCACTGTATTTTCCACTGCATGCATCCGCTGAAGTGAGCTGTAGCTCACAAAAGCTTATCCTTAGGGAAGGGTTGGCAGGACTTTGGCCTACTGAGCCGCCATAAGGCTAAGGGGGCTTGTTCTGCAGCTGTGATGGACTTGTGACCACAGGAGACACTCTGTGTGGGATTTCAAGGACTAATCACCAGCCAGTGCCCTTGTTGGCATCAGGGGGTGATCTCTGTGATTAGCATGTGTGTAGGCTCTTTGATTGGCTTTAATATGTTTTCTCTCTAATGCTTCCACCTTAAGAATAAATGAGTTTGCTTACAAAGGGCAGCCTGCATGGTAACTGAACTGTTGTAATTACACTGTTTACCATCTCTGAGAAGAGAAGTGAAGCAGGCCTGCTTATGCAGTCGGTCCTTTGCTGGGTAATTCACAGTGTAGGCAGGAAGCTGTGCAGCTTAGAAATACCTCAGTCAGGATGGGGGGAAATGTGTGTCTCTGCCCAAGAGAGGTGACATCTGAGGAGCCTGGAGCCTAGAGTTGGTGCCCTTTCTGGACCATAGACGGATATGTGCTTCTATACAAGAAAATATACCGGTAGTGGTTTTACTTGGAAAAAGTGCATCTTGCGTATTAGATATTCTGTAGGGGCTCTGAAATACCTGTGAACTGATACACAATTCAAAGTAAAGGAGTACTTGTGGCACCTTAGAGACTAACAAATTTATTTGAGCATAAGCTTTCGTGAGCTACAGCTCATTTCACTGGATGTATCCGATGACTTCATGAGCTGTAGCTCACAAAAGCTTATGCTCAAATAAATTTGTTAGTCTGTATCCATAAAAAGAAAAGGAGTACTTGTGGCATCTTAGAGACTAACACGGCTGCTACTCTGAAACAATTCAAAGTGAAGTGTTCGCGTGCTCGCATGTCTGGTGCTTTGTAGGCAAAGAGAGACCATGAAAAGATGCAGAGGAAAGCACAACTCTCTTAACTGCCATCACATTTCTTGTATGAACTTGTCGAACCTTTCTTTTTGGGGTTTGTAAAGCTAATCTAGATTTCCATTACATTGGGTGGGAGAGATGGAGAGGGAAATGAACAGTGTTTCTTAAGCATCATAAAATATTACAATATACCTAACAATTCTCACTTTGAGTATTTTGTTAAGCACTTAAGTACTTATCACACTGAACAAAAGTCCCTAAAAATAGCTGTATAAGTTACTTGGCTTTATTCTTGATTTTTTTTTTTTGGGAGGCCTTAAAGATCTGCTACTTCTGAAAACTAACTGCTGAAAATATTTGAAGAGGAAAAGCTAAACATTCAACAACCATTTCAGTGTGTAACTGAGCAGAACTAAGAGGAAAGAGGAGCGTATGGCTGGCAGAAAACAGGCACAAAAATGCCTAATAGTACTTTTTCAGTAGACCAAAGAGCAAGGTCTTGATTAAAGATTTGTGCAAGAGGCTTCTTTTCTGAGTTTCTGTATCACTCAAAGAGTCATAGCTGACAAAGAGGCAAAGATTTCTGTTCCCTTGAGGCCTTCATTAATAGGAGTAAACAGAAATCAAGATAAGGCGTGTTTAAAATGACTTGTACAAATGGTTACGTTGGCCATTGAACATGATTATTTCTAAACCAAGCAGTGTTGTACATAAACAATATTACCTTAACAACAGAGAGGTTGGCTGTTAGCTGTATTTCCATGGCGCATGCTCCAAAGACAGTAAATTATGGTGGTTAGTGGCTATGATTTCTGAATCAGTTCAGCTTGGCCTGTAATTAGTAAAAGCACACCTCAGTTCTTGCTTCAGGAAACACAAATCTAAACTTTGACAGCTGCTGGCTCTCTCAGAGGCCTGTTAGTAAAGAAGACTATTGGATGAGGAATGCAGCAGCTCAAGCAAATCTATAAGGCATGTGGATTGAAAACTGACACCTCTTGATGCTTATAGTATCCTACATTGATTTAATGCAATGTTTAGGCCTGGAAGAAAACAACTTTGGAAACAAAGTGTCACCAGAGTTTTAAAGGTAAGGAAGACTGAAGTGTGGACAAAGTTCATACTAACATAAAAAAAATCTCATAATGCAATAACTTGAAGATTTGTCCGACAAATTAAAAAAAAAATCTAAGGAAGGAACAATTGCAAATAATTTGTTAAGAACAGTGAGCAGTTGGTCTGGTTTTTCTGTTTGTGTGATTTGGATGCAAGATTTAAATGGCCCAAGATTTAAATCTTTTTTTTTTTTATAAGTTTAGGATTAATAGGACACATTTGGGACTAGAACTGACTTGTTGCAATATTAGAGAAGTCACTTTACCTTACTTTGGCATCAACATGTAAAATGGCAATATGACTTGGTTAAACTTGGATGTTGAAGAATAAATTCAGTCAATTATATTAAATACTTAAAGATCCTTTAATTCAAGGTGCGTTAGAAGAGAAGTTACTTTAACGCACAGTTTTTGGATTAGCTTGATGTGATTATACGTGGTCAGAAAGGCTACTTAGTGCAGGTTTCATATTCAAAAGTATATTAAAGGAGTTCTCCGAGAGCCCAGCACAAAACACCGAATGTACAACACACAAACTGCTTTGAGACTTTTTGTTTGGAAGTGAATTTTTACAACACATGAACCACATGTTTTCTTCCATAGAAAGGATCTTGCTAAACTAAAAAGTTTTGACTTCTTGTCCAGGTACAATATTTTCAGGTTGTCATTATCTTCTGAAGAAGATGATTTTCAGGTAAGAAACTAAATGTAAAGGGTAATTTGAAATCATTTCAGTGAAAAATGCTTTTTTTAAAGTTCATTCTTATGCAGTTTTGCTAACGCTCTGGTGGACTGCTCTACAGCTCACTACAAGTTCCATAGTACCCTTTCATGAAATGCCTAGTGTGGTATAGATTAACACTCCGCTTTGCCATGCACTAACTCACCATGAAGAGACGCCCTCAATATATTTACTAGTATAGCAAAATATGTATAAGTCCAATTCAAATATCTCTTATGTGTGCTTAAGTAATTTGCTCTTCTTAAGTAATTTGCCCTTCTCAAATGGTGGTCCCATTATACTGTAAAGAGTGAGGCTGTTTAAAGTTGCAGGAAAACTTCTGATTATCCTTTAAGCAAGAAAAGAGAATTGATGCTGGAACAAGGTTTCATGACAATTAAAATAATTTTGCCTGAAAATGGCAAGATGGGAGGGGGGTATGAGGTTAATACTGAAGTACTTGAACTTCAAGTAACAGAGGGGTAGCTGTGTTAGTCTGTATCCACAAAAACAATGAGGAGTTTGGTTGCACTTCAAGCCCCTGACAGGAGAAACTGCTCAGCGCTGGGCCCTGGTAGATCTGTGCTTTGGCTCATGGGATGAGATGCGCCTGGCAATCCAAGTCCCCATTGGTGGTGTTCAGGCTGCTTAATGTTGAAATGTCTGGGTTGCTGAGTGCATAATTGCTACTGTCAATATTGTGGACTCCTGTGATAAATTACATATAACTCTAGGTCCCTCTGGACTGTCTAGTGTCTGTCAGGTAGAGTTTGGATATGGTACTGGTCTGCACAAGCAAGCATTCAGGTGTGATTGTGCCTTAGCTCCACTATGGTTAGCATGTATGCCTTGCATGTAGTATATTCAAATTGCAACTACTGGTGTAGACTTGTCATAAAATAAACTGTTTTGCACTTTAGTTGTGGCTATTGATCCCTGATTCATATCACTGATAGGGTTTGGGGCATCCTGCTCTCTTCTTGGATCCTTTGCCTTCCCTTAACACAAACTCTGGCTTGATACATGTGGATACCTTTCCTGAATAGCTGTGTCTGGAACCATTTACTCACCATTTCCACTCTACTTCTGTGGCAGCTGTTGTATTTATTATGCTTTACTTTAGATATTGACTAGTTGTCTGTTCCATGCTTTTTATCATCTTGGTTGCTGTGAGCTCAAGGACTTTCAAATAAACCTGGTGACGGTATGATGATGGTGTACTGTTCGTCTCTACCTAATGCTTTGTGTGTGTTGTGGTAACTCTTCTTTTCTTGTCTGTGGACGGAGGGTCAGGTATGCACAAGTAATTCATTTTTCTGAACACAATTTTAAATACTCTTGACGTGCCAGCTTGTCCAGTAGGGGATTATTTTCTGCAAGAGCTGAAATTGACTGACTTCCACCGGGAAGGGTTGTGTACCAGAAATCAGGTTAGTCATTAGTCTACATTAGTAAAAAAAACCTTGACAAGCAACAACAAAAAATGTAGTAGGCTCTTCAGTTTTTTAGTAGTTGTGCATTATCAGCAGTGATTTGTGGATCTCTTTTCTACAATGGGACACCTCCATTACAGTGTAGTTTTCTGTTCTACTGCCTTATGCACACATGGAAACATAATTACAAACACAGTTAAAACTGGTTCTCCTGCTGGTAAGTAGGGCGCAAAGAGAGCTTTCATAATGAAAAGCACCCACTCAATGACACCTTTGGCAAATGTTACAGTGGCCTAAGTGAGAGGATGATTATCCTCCCTATTCTAGGGGTGGTTTAAATGAAGAGTGTTTTAAAAGCAGATAAAAACTGAGTTGCTTACATTGCCATCATGAACATTTGCTCTACCTTTGATTGTATTGTTTGCAAGAACTCAGAAAGAAAGCTGCATAGCAGGATTGATTGCTATTGGATTCTCAAACAAATCTGTCAGTAAGAGCTCCATTTGCTGTCATGGTGAAATAATCCAACTCAAATGTTTGGTTTGTCAAGTCTAGGCTTGTTTGTGCTGAAAGGCTCCACATAGAAGCTCGTGATAACGCTAATAATAATTGATGTATGGAGATTAAATAGGAAATGAATGTAAACTAGGTTTTATGTAAAACGTCTTAAATCTCAAAATGTAGTACAATTGTTAGAAACACAGACAGGACACATTAAAGACTTGACTTTACGTTATGCTTGGACAATTGCCAGTGTTGGTAGAGGTAGAGGAGTTGTTGAGTTTTCATTAGAAGTACTTCACCTCTGTACCTGAAATTGGCAAAGGCTCTATTTTTTGTTTCTCTAAGCAGACACCATAGATTCCTAATACAATTAGCTTTTCCTTTCTAGTTAGGGACCTGAACCTAAAAGAAGATATATACTTTTCTCCTGTTGTATTTTTGGCCGTCAAAGAGGGAATACCTCCTGTAGGCAACATTGAGTCATTCAGAAGGGAATCATATACAGATTTCAGCTGAAGCAAGCTTTAGAGCTTTGTCTGGAGGTATAAAATGTTAGTATACACTTTTGAGTGGATATAAAAGGTCTACAAAAATTATACCCTTGGGTAGCCTTTGGGACTACATGGAGGGCAGGAGTCTCCTCAAGTACCCTCCAGACCCCATTTCAGGTCCTTATACTGTCTTCCTCTCCACTCCCTGGCAGATGCCTAAGTGGGTTCTTAGAGCAAACAAAAGAAAAGTCCTTTCCCCTCTTTCTTCCCTTATGGGAGAGGGACTCTGTAGGAGAATAAAGAGAAGAAAGGGGTGAGCTGGATCTCAGGCTGTCGTCTTAGGTCAGCCCTATGGGCTTAGTCTAAAATGGGGTCTACCTCCAGCCCCTCCTCCATAGGGCATACTGCTCTGAGACTGGGTCTTGAAGTTTTGGGAGTTGTGAGGCTTGTTAATGTCTCCCTCTTGGTGAACCTGTCATGGCTGTGTGAGGTGGAGCAGCCCTCTTCCTGTTCACTGCCCCTTCCTATGGCAGGTTTTCCCCTTTAACTTTCCCCCTCACCAGGCAGATCAAGCTTTGCAGGTGTACCTTGTTGGTGTTGAACAGGCCCAGGGGAGCTTGTTTGTCTCCTGTCTGCCTATGTGAGGGTATGCCCCTTCATAGACTACCTGAATATAAATGTGGCTCATTCTCTACTCACACATTTGTTGCGACTGATTCAATACCACAGGGAAAAATACAAATAGAAGATAATACCTTGTCCAAATGACTTGTGTAAATTTCTCCTGTCAGGGAGAGCTTATGTGTATGTTCTCCATATTTGAGAAAGAGCTGTTGAAGTTGGGAAGCAGCTTCCAATCCTTCTTCCTACTAAGTGGATCTGGCAGTTACTCATTTGCTCATGGGTGGGCAGCCGTGAGTGGACAACCCATGGGTGGGTCAGGGTTCAACAGTCAAATCTTGAAACTAAACCTGTGTTGACATACTTTTGACAGTAGCAAACTCAGGTCATGGTCTCCCTGTGAGGGGGCACACAGGCCCCACACTGGCAAGGATGAGGTTAATGAGGGACTGGAGACCGACTTGGCCCCGCATAGCTACACCTGTAGCGGATGTGAGGAGTGGAGAGGGGAGATAAAAGCAGACTCAGCTCAGTTTGGGGCTGACCAGGAAAGAGATCAGAGCTTCGCTTATCTCTCAGTGAGGGAAGCCTGGTTTCAGCCAAGATTCTGACTGCTTGCTGCTTGGATGCGCCTCCTAGCGGTTGAGATGACTGGGCCCAGGAAAGGAGTGGCTGTGTGAAGACCAGCCCTGAGTGGAAGGGTGGAGTCCTGCTGAAGATTCCCCAGATGAGACTGTTTTTGAATTCATAGTGGTCCTTCAGTTATGGACTTAAATACCCAAGGATGGGTGGACTTAAATTGTGACTTGGCTGAGTCATGGAAAGAGGTGGACCACGGGAGGACCAGAGCAGCTGTTGGCAAGGGACACCATATGGGGAAAGCTGTTATGCCATATCCAGCCATGAGGAGGCACTCCAGTGGTAAGTCCACTCTTCCATGTATGCAGTGGAGAATTGTCTTGCCTGGCAGAGTGCAGCACAGATGGAATTGGTTAAACTACACTTGGGTCTTCAATAATACCTCTCATGCATAGATCTGAAAGGGCTTGAAGAAACTTTCCCCTTTTTACAGATCAAGAACTTGAGACCCAGAAGTGAAGTAACTTGACCAAAGTGGCACAGCAGGAATAGAAATCAATAGGATAAAGGACAGTGAAAACTCAGTACCTCATGGAATATCTCTTCAAACAGTAGGCCCAGCCTCAACATGCCCATCCCAGATTAGGCTACAGCCTTTAACAGGGTAGGATTATTCACAAATTCTAGTTCAATGGCACTAAAAACTTTAAATTGAAAATAGAATTGTGCATGCATCTGAAATTTGGAGAAAACAGATATGATGCTTCAGAGGTGAAACCATGGGCAGTTCAGGCAAAGCAGCACAATGGTCAAATGTTGCCACAGAAAAACAAAACATCTGATAATGGATTGATGTGCACGCTGTGCCGCAGAGGACGTCCTTCAGGAAGTGTAGAGATGGCAAATTGACTGTACACTCCAGACGCAACATTAAGGTTTCTGGGTCACTTCTTCCTGCAGTAGAAACAAAGCAGCCCAGGACAGGGCAGTCCCAGGCTGCAGCTACACAGAGCAGTAGGAAGTTTTGTTACCCATTTCTGTACACAGTTTTTCTTCATAAGAAAGGGTTTACGTTGACATGGTCTGCTCATCAGTAAGATACTACACAGGCAGCATGCCTCCATACCTGGCAGGAAATGGTTTTGTTGGTGGTATTTATATTGCAATGTGACAGGGGTGCACATCACGCTCATTAGTGAGCACTGTTGTTTACACTACTATGTTAAGGTTGTCACTGTGCTAGAATGAGAGGATTTGGATACCTGAGTACAGTTGAAAGAGACAGGAATACTTTTTTCCTGGTAGTTGGGAATGAGCTGTAAGAAATTCATTACACTTCACAAAAGCAGCTATCTTTTCCCCTCTTTCCTGGGCTCTTACCTTCCAAGGGTTGTCCACAGTCATATGGATATAAAAAGACTACTTTGTTTTGAACAATGGCAAATCGTGATTGCGTGTCCACTGTTACAGGATGGGCTGGCTCTTTTAATTGCTGGACAGGGTTGAGCACATTCCTGGTTCTGGACTGTTTTAGAAAAGTTTTTCTGGAAACAAGCTGCTGGATAAGACAGGAGGTTGAAACGGGAGGTTCCAGTATGAGACCAGTGAGAAAGCAACAACTGAATGGGTCTTGGGGACAAGAAGTCTGTCAAGGTCTACAGCCAAGACACAAAGGGACCCTAGAGTGGGGAGAAAGTTGGGTGAATATAAAGGCTTGGGATGACAACAGTATCAGCACAAAGCTTGAGACGTGGTAAGGGAACTTGCTCTTGATTAGAACCTCCAAGAGTCACCTAAGAGAGCTTCCTTTGTTACCTTATATATTCCCTACTTAGGCTAAGCAGCTCTTGCATCCAAAGTTTTATCAATGGATCCCTGTATTGAGAGTAAAAGATGGTGGCCCAGGTAGGGGCAAAATTGCAGAAACCCTGCAATTGCAGCCAAGGACTTGAGAAACATTGCTTTAGCCATGTAGATCCAATGACGTTCTACCTGCAAAAACCTTTTTGCTCATTTGCTCTGATTTTAGCACCCTCCTTGTAAGCCAAGAATTGGGTAAAAAGATAGTGGCTAAATGAAGACAATTTAGTTGTGTTGTGAATAGCTGAATTGGAAACTTTCTTGCTACCCTTGTGACTTCAGTGAAATTCCAGCCACATTCAAGAAGGGATCTTCTTGGTAAATTGTCATCTTTATTCTAGGATATAGATGCGATGCAAGAATCCTTAGTATTTTTTTTTTAACAAATATTAGATACCTATAGCTTAGGGTGGTTCCCTCTTTACAAATGACAGGAGTTTAAAACATCAAATAATTTCAAGTTTAAGTGCTTGACTTCCAGTACTGCCTTGTAAACTAAGATCAAAAATCAAGTAACAGCTTTTTAATACCAGAATAGACTGGTTTAGTTACTCCAGACTTATGGCAGCCCCAGCAATATTCCTTTTGCTGCTGTTAAATTTTGCCCCAAAATTTAGATGCTAGGTACTTAATTTTAAACTAAGGGGTAAGGGAAAGCTGACAGATGTGGAGGAGCACATGGTTTGGACAGAGACATCCCTTGGGGGAGGATTTATTAATGGGGATTCTTTATATCCTAGTAATGAGAGGATAGAAGTTGACAAAACACAGGTAGGAACTGCAGTTAAACAGTCAAATGAAAGAGTCCCATTCAGTTACATCTCATGAAGGCAGACAACTAAATATTGGCAAATTCGAAAGTGCTTGTATACAAATGTTTGAAGTCTAAATGCTAAGATGGGTGAACTTGAGTGCTTGGTATTAAATGAGGATATTGATAAAATAAATATCACAGAAACTTGATGGAATGATGACATTCAATGGCACATGGCAATACCAAGGTACAAAATATATAGGAATGACAGAATAGGTTGTGCTGCGGGGGGAGTGGCACTACATGTGAAAGCAAGCACAGAGTCAAATATAATGAATCAATGAATGAATCAACCTGTACCATAGAATCTCTATGGATAGAAATTCCATGCTTGAATAATAAAAGCAGTAATAATATACTACTGCCCACCTGACCAAGATGGTGACCATGATTGTTAAATGCTCAGGGAGATTAGAGATGTTACAAAAATAAAAATCTCTAATAATAATAATAATGAGGGATTTTAACTATCCCCATACTGAATAGCTACATATCACCTCAGGATGCGGGATGCAGAGATAAAATTTCTAGACATCATTAATGAGTGCTTCTTGGAGCAGCTAGTCTTGGAACCCACAAGGGAAGAGGCAATTCTTGATTTAGTCATAAGTGGCGCACAGGATTTGGCCCAAGAAGTGAATATAGGTGGACCTCTTAGTAATAGCCACCATAACATAATTACATTTAACATCTTTGTAGGGGGCAAAATACCAAAGAAACTCACCAAAGTAACATTTAACTTCAAAAAGCGGAACTACACAAAAATGAGGAAGCTAGTTAAAGGAACAATCACAAGGATGAAATGGATGCAAGCTACATGGACATATTTTAAAAAAAATACCTTAATAGAAGCTCAATTTAAATGTATACCCCAAATAAAAAAATAATCAGGAAGAGGACCAAAAATCCCAATACCACAATGACTAAACAACAGAATAAAAGAGGCAGTTAAAAGCAAAAAGCGGTCATTTAAAAATTGAAAGTCAAATCCTACTGAGAAAAATAGAAGAGTATAAACTCTGGCAAGTCAAGTGTAAAACTATAATTTTTTTAGGCAGGCCAAAAAGAATTTGAAGAGCAACTAGCAAAAGACACACAAACTAACAACAAGTTGGAATTTTTGTGGATACCTCTCTGAAAACATGCGCTCTATGTGCAGCGGTAGTCAAAAAAGCGACCAATGTTAGGAACCATTAGGAAAGGGATAGATAAGATAGAAAATATAATGATGCTATATAAATTCATGGTATGCCCGCACCTTGAATACTGAGTGAATTTCTGGTCACCCCATCTGAAAAAAGATATATTAGAGTTGGAAAAAGTTCAGAGAAGGTCAACAAAAATGATTAGGGGTATGCAACAGCTTCCATATGAGGAGAGATTAAAAAGACTGGGACTTTTCAGATTGGAAAAGAGATTGCCGAGGGTGGGGAAGGGAGGGAGGAGATATGATAGAGAGCTATAAAATCATAAATGATGTGGAGAAAGTGAATAAGGAAGTGTTATTTACTCCTTTTCATAACAGAAGAACCAGGGTTTACCAAATGAAACGAATAGGCATCATAAAACAAAAGGAAGTACTTCACACAATGCACAGTCAACCTGTGGACCTTGTTGCCAGGAGATTTTGTGAAGGCCAAAACTATAATGGGGTTCAAATAAGAATTAGATAAGTTCATGGAGGATAGGTCCATCAATTGCTAATAGCCAATATGGTCAGAGACGCAACCCCATGCTCTGGGTGTCCCTAGTCTCTGACTGCCAGAAGCTGGGAGTGAGTGGCAAGGGATGGATCACTCGATGATTGCCTGTTCTGTTCATTCCCTCTGAAGCACCTGGTATTGACCACTATTGGAAAACATTATACTGGGCTAGATGGACCACTGGTCTGACCCAGTATGGCCGTTCTTATGTTCTATCAGAACAGTTTATTTATCTTGTCTGTCCTGTTAGTTACTGAAAACAAGGTCTAAGTGTTGAAAAAAGTGGTGATTGAAGTGCTGCTTACATTCTTTGGGAGTTCATTCCATTGCCTTGGACTGGCCCCTGAGAAGCCTCCGTCCAGCACAGATGAGCTTTTCCTGTGCTATGGACAGCTCACTGTGAATAAGGAGGGGATTTATTAGCTAGTCTTAATCTCAGAGCTTCAGGTGACCCGGGCCCAGGATATTCCAGAGACCATTGAATGCCTTGAAGATAAGGACACAGATGTGGAATTGAACTCTTACCTATAGATACAGCAGAGGGTAAGTTGTTTGTGCTCATAGTAGCTTGCATTGCTCAATGGATATTTTTACTCGTTGGAATTTCCAAAGGTCTAGTGGAGCAGAAATGATCAATGCTGTCTCTTTGTACTGTCCTCAAATCTTTTTAAAATTAGGTGGGCTATTGTGGAGCTGGCATATGAAAGTAAAAGACTAATGTACCTCTTTATTTCCATGTATGAAGTCTGAGGATATGGCTTTCCTTATTTAGCAGAATCAAATCAAATAGTTGAAATTTGCATCAGATAGCCTTTATGTGAAAAAGCGATACTGTTGCTATGCTGTATTAAACTAATTTTCCGATATGTTTTCACAACATAACATACTCTGTGGTTTTAAAATGACAGTGTCTATGAATCCAAACTTTTTGGCTAAAGAAATTTTTCAGTGAAAAGATGACGTACGCTAATTCTACTGAAATTGAAAATGAAAAGCAGCATAGGGGATCAAACTGTGCTGTTTCCTGTTGTCTTTAATTGATTTGTACATGAAGCTGAGCTGAACTTAACTGCTGATCTGGACTCATTTTAAAAAAACAGTCAGCATTTAGATACTTAGTGATTTTTAAATAGTGCACAAAAATTAAATCCTTAATCCAAGAGGATGAGCAGAAAATATAGCCCACATGGTATTTTCTTAAATCATGGGCCTTGTTACAGCAGACAGGCTGGGTATATAAAAATTGGCTTATGTGACACATTCGTATACTTGAAAGCTTTGGAATTGATTTGTACTATAAAAGACGTTTTGGTGGAGACTACCTTGTTGATAAATTTCATGGTCAATTGCTTGACCACACTTTGGTTTGTTACAAAATCTACTTGAGAGACCACATAACCAATATCAGCCAGGTTTATTGTAAAAGTCAATAATAGTATAGTACAGGAAAAAAGATTTAATATGACAGCAGTTTCCAGGAAGCTGTCTTGTGTAGCATTGTTACATTCATCTTACACAGAAGGTGTGCTGCCAAAGTTACACATTTCATCTAGGAGTGTTTATAGGATGACTTTACAAGTTACAAAACACATTATACATCACTAAAATTAAACCCATCAGTTTGTACCAGTTCCTTAACTTGTTCTTCTGTCCCTTCCTTATCTTTGTTTTGGATACCAAAATTCTAGGTACTGATCCATGAAGGTACCTTCCCAGCTTGTACTGAGGCAGAACATTAAATGTATTTTGCCTTTGACATGTTTCTTACTTTCTAATGCCAAAGCTGAAGTCAGCTTTGCAAAGTCCTTTGGGGTGCTTAGCATAAGTGAATAGGATTATAAAAAGACAAACCAATTCCGGCAATGTAACTGCTACAATGTAACTGTAATATATGCAATAAAATGTTATATTGATAGTGTGTGCTTAATGAATATTACTATAACATTACTAGGGCTATTACTATAACATTATATCGTGCATCTAGCTATCTATCAAAGCCCAACATACATTGTTCAGTTTAGTTGCAGTTGTAAGTATATGCTGCTTGATTTGTCCTTTTGTGTGTAGAATTGGATATCACAAGAACAAATTGTGTGCTCCATTAGATGGAAATTACTAATACCAACTGAATCAACCTAAGGTGTGGGAGGAGAATGTCTTTACATTTAATTGGGAATTCCAATTTTAACGTGGCATCAGTATCTGGAGAGGGCTATTTCCCCATAAAAATTAGGATTTCATGAATAATGAAAAAAGAACAAACTGCACATGAAATACTTGGCAGCCTGAATATTCTTTAAAGTGGAGTACTCAAAAGTACTGTTCATGCAAATTAGCTCTGCTATTCATGCAAATACATGACAATAAGTCTTCAGTGAAATGATGGCATTACTATATTTTTTTACTGGAACCCTGCCTCAGTCAGTGCAGATCTTGAACAGGGTATACTAATGAACAAAGCAGTGGAGAATCTTTCTTTGATGTTATTTTGACTCTTGCCTCAT
Source organism: Caretta caretta (assembly GCF_965140235.1). NCBI lineage: Eukaryota > Metazoa > Chordata > Testudines > Cheloniidae > Caretta > Caretta caretta. The sequence continues at coordinate 137,862,035 of NC_134207.1, forward strand.
TGACTACATGCGTCTGTTTCGTTATGTGTATAGCTTCCAAGTTCTGTAACCAATCAGGCAGTGTTCTGTTGAAAGTATCAGACCTTTCTTAGTCCTCAGTGATGTAAGCACGGGCATTGTCTTTCTACACAGAAGCAGGTACAGAAGTGAAACCTCAGAATGAATAAAGTGACCATGATACATAAATGTTTGTTTCCGTGTTACTTGTAATTGAAAGATTATTCTTCAACTAAAGAACAGTTTTTAGAGAAACTCAGAATCGTCATTTCAAAATTGCCACCATAACTCACTGTTTCACTGGGATGCAGGCCCCTGACTGTCATAAGAAAAGATGGCCACCGTCTCCATTCATTTATTGCTAAGTGTTGATATGAAAGCATGGAGGATGCCATCTTTGGTGATGGCAGGTTGGTTTTGCTCCCATGGAGAGCAATGGGAGATAGCAGCCATCTTTGCAAAGGGCTGTTGTGGCCTTACCCCAATTGCGAACAACTGATGGCAGCCATTTTTCAAGAGAACTTTTCACGATTTTTTTTGAAAAGTTTATGCAGCAGCCTACTTTGAAGATGAAACTTATTTTTGGCAAAGATGCTTAGTCCTAGTTGTACTTTTAAAAACCTGTTGTACCAGATCTACTCAATAGGGAAGATAAGAGGGGGGGAAAGATGTAAATACAGTAATGGTGTAAATCTGGCAAGGGTGTAAATCTGGCAATGCTAGCAGCTGTGAATCCAGTTAAACTGGCCAATATGCCATGACTGCCTTGCACTGCTCTAGAGCAGCATGAAGCAGCCTGGGCATATGGGTGAATCAGATCCTAAAATGTGAAAGGCAATGCTACAATAGATATTTGCCTTCCTACCACTGGAAATGTAGCGTGGTAGCTCTTTCTCTGGATTCTTGTTTAATGTCAGCATACGTATTAACCTTTTAAAAAAAGGAATGCTCAGACTAAAGTATATATCAGTAATTTAGAATGAAATATTGTCATGTGACTTTGTGGTCTCAGGCAGAGTCGCTGTAATGATGTCACAGGCACAAGCTCCGTAAGAGCAGACAATGTATTTATTACTGGAACAGGGAACAGAGGCAGCTCCCCTCCTGCTGCTGACTCTGAACACTTTTACTTTTCCTCTCTGGGCCTTTCTCTCAAGGTTACTTCCTGAGTCAGGGGTTTTCCTTGCTGGGAGGTCTCACACCCATTAGGGGCTGCGGATGCATATACCACACATAGACCCAGCCAGCAGCATAATTAAGGCACAATACAGTACAGCTAGGGTGTAATTACTCCAAAACAAGAATTTAAAAGTTAGTTTAGATTTCTTTTCATTTTAAAACCTTAAGTTAAAGAAATCCACAATTAAGGCTCCCTATCAACCTGACTTCAGCCAGTAGCTGGAAGGTATATTTGATGGTTGTGGTGATTTTTGCATCAGATGATAAAATTATCTTGTGCATTAGTTGATCCTGTTGTCTTTATGTTGTCTTTTAAATTACAAAACTTTGTAAAGAGAAATAGACTCTGGATAACCATTTTAAAGCCATGTCAGAAAACAATTAGTCCAGTTGAGAACTGGTATAACTTTATTGAATAGAAAGGAGTTACACATAGGATTACTTGAGGTCTTATTTCCAATATTTGTTTGACTATTTCATACACTGCTCAACAGATTTCCTACAGGAAAGTACTGATCTGTAGGAAAATAGGCACTCAGAAACTTTGCCGACCAACCTTTTGTAATTTTTTGACTATGAGTTGAGTAGGTGTATCACATGCATATTAATTAAATTAAGTATACAGGCTGAGTTAATAAGTCAGTAACTCTGTGGCTGAGTTTGCAAGTAGTTTTATGAAGTGTTGCAACCTAGGAATTCAGTGGGAAATTCAGGAGCTTTAAAGTGTAATGATGAGAGAGATTCCTCTTTTTTGAGAACTACTCAAGCTGATTAGGTTTATATTAACTGTAGTTTTGTGTGCCAACAGTATTTAAATGTAAACACTTTGTTAATGTTTTACTAGCCTTCAGGAATGTCTGTATCATCAACTCTAAATAGCACATAAGAAAACAGATTAACCATAAGAATAACATAACTGTCAAGAACAGTGTATTCACTAGCATTTTGTTACCTAGCAGCAAGCAACAGGAAGGCATTGTATATGCTGTACAGGTGCTTGAGGAGGTAATGAATACCAGTCATCCTCCTGTAGTTTCTCTGGGTCCAGCAGGGTTTCCCACACTAAGGTTTGGGAGCATCCTAAGCCTATTAGCCTCAACACTGCCCCAAGGCATACTTGAGTTACAATTCTACTCTGTTTGGTTCAAGAGTCACCATGTAATTGCAGTCCATGAGAGGGCACAAACAGCTAAGATGCCCAGGTTTCCCTCACTGAAAACAGATGACTGTCCAGATAGAGGACCCTCATTTGCCTCCTGCTGGTCATCATTCTGCATGCTCCTCTTCAGGCAGCTCATGGGGCAGTGTATCAGAGAGCCTCCAGGGGGTTTAGTAAATGAGTGCTCCTTATTCCAGGACTTCTCTAGTTCCTTCCTGATAACCAAAGCTGACTCCTCATGTGGTTAGGCCTGTGGCCCTCTAGGCTTATGTCCATCATCCTTGCCCAGCTAGCCTGCTCTCAAATTCCTCTGAGTTGGATGGCAGTTGCCAGTGAGTCGAAGATTCTGTCTGTGTACCCAGGTCTGAACAAAGGCTGCAAGACCTCTGAATATCAATCCAGCAATACTGAGTCTCTAGTCTCTGAAGAACAGTATTCTGGCTGAAGCGAGTGGTACATCTCCAGGGATGCCCCCAGTTGGTTGAGTATAGCAGCTTTCAGGATGTCATAGTCATTGGTGGTGTTGTGATCAAGGCCTGGTAAGCAGCATCCCCAGACAGAAAATTATCTATTTGCATGGCCTAGGTAGTCTTCACCCACCGAGCTACTGGGGCTACTTGCTCAAACACCATGAGATAGGGCTCAAGATCGTCAGTGAGCTTTAATTTGGAGAGGTTTCTATCCAGCCCTAGTGGTGTTGCTTCAGATGGGGAGCAGCTGGCGACCTACTGAAGCATGGCCTCCTGGAACTATTGTTGCTGTCACTGCTGCTGCAGCAGAAGTATCTTGAGGAGCACTCTGTTGCTGCTGCGTGGCTCACTAGGCCTCCTGCTCTTCCAGGAGCAGCCGCTGGTTCTCCACCTGGGTCTGCAGTTCCTGAGCCAGGAGTTGTAAGGGATCTTCCATGACCCCCTTCCTGGAAAAGGGGAGAAGCTGATGCCATTTCTACTACCAAGTTGTGGCGGCATGCCTGGAGCTGAAGAACTCTGGCAGGGAGCGTGGTCTTGGTTTTTAAGTGGTTAATGAACAAACAAAAATACAATTTGGTTGTCTACAACTTTAAACTCGTCAACAAAAATGTAGTTGCTTGTTCACGGCACTGGAAACAAAGGCCCTAACCTGGCCCCACGTTTCTGGATTAGACTGAGGAGTTTCTCTCTTGTCCCAGCTCCACCCACACTCATCCTGGCTTGAAGCAGGCCAGCATTCTTAACTTGCCTGGCAACTCCTGATTGGTTACTGTTTCTGCCTGGCCATTAGAGAACTAATTCTAGTGGGTACCCTGGGTTGAGTGGGTTTTTCCTAGGCAGGGGGTGTCGGGTGCCACGGTCTCCAGCAGGGATGGAGGCAGAGAAATTGCAACAGACCCCATCACAGGGAGGAACTTCACCCTCTATTAGTTTGCTAACCAGCTTCATGGATAAATGAACACTGAGCTCAAGTCATATGACAATTTTTTTTAAAAGGACAAATGAGCACTGTCTGGTAATGCTGACAAATGTGAGATGCTATTTTATAGTTGAATATAGTTCTCTTTTTAAGACAATTTAAGGATTATCCACCTCACAGAGTGAAGCCCATAGAGTGTATAGCACATTGTCATTTGTTTTATCCTTTTGTAGTCTCCAGGGAGCAAATGAGTTGCAGATATGATAAAAGATTGTGCTTAATATGCACAAAACTAATATTTTACTACCATTGCCTTCTTCAACCATATCAACTTAATGAAAACCCAGTCACCTATTTTATAAGTTAACAGAAAAAAATTCTCTCCCCACACATTCAAGCATTCTAAACAAATGTCTCTAGGACTTAAAGAAATTTTTACAAATTCTTCCATAAGATCCTGCAATAATTAGGAAGCATATTTACATAAGGGAATAATTTTCAATTATGCAAGGCCTATTGGATCTGCTACAGCTTCTGGCTATATTACTTGCGGTCATACTCTAGAATTACTAGATTCTCCATTGTCACTGGGGAAATTAAGTTTGGATTTACCACCAACAAAATATAATTCTAAATTTCTATTGAAAATGAAATAATATTAATTCTTGTGATCTGCAAGCACAATAATACCAGCAACTATTCCAGAAGATTATTTTGTCTCTAACCAAATGAGATGTGTTGCATATGGGATTCAATTTAATTAGAAGCTGAGGTATAGTATTTAAAAAAAACCAATCTAATAGCAGTAGCTAACTGTTTGTAAACACTTGTGTATCTTCAGGCTTATTGCTTGTATTACATATCCTTATATTACAGAGATAATGTGTGAAATCCCAACAACCTCAGTGAGCTTCTTTGTCCTTTTACGGCACAAACCCTTAGCAATCCTACATGAATAACAAATAGGATATGTTGGAATCATGTCCTGACTTAAACAGCATATGTAAATAGCCTGGAAAGCAGGGACTAGTGGCCTTAGGAGCTGAGGATTGTGCTAGATTTATGTAGCCTGATATGGATGGTACCTCATGCAATTTCTTCCAGAGAAGGCCTCTGATAGGAATACATGATGCGATATAATATGCTTAGTTAATAAAGTTGTAGGCTAAATCAGATGGTTGAACCACATAAATTAGCTGTAAAACTTAAATTTCATAACTTTTCATAAGTATAGGTTGTGGCTTAAAAGTAGGTCAGCCATAAGTAAACCCCAAAAGAAGGAGATGTAACTTCAAAAGTGAGCAAATTAAGTTGTACAGATCACTTGAGCAGTTCTAAATTTTCTCCCAACGGTCAATGTTTTCTTACAGCAAAAGCTCAAGGAGGAGAAGGAGGCCAAAAGAGCTCAGCTGGATGGCAGGCATGATTATATATTGGATATTGTTGCTTCCTGCGTGGACCTGGACAAAGCTGAAGTGGAAGATGCTATTCTTGAGGGTAACCAGGTGTGCTGAATTTTACCTTTACAGAGTCTGTAGCACATTTTCTGGCTTCAGAGTTACTATTGTAACTTTTATAGGAGCTATCTGTTAGCTTGTACGTGCCTCTGGATCACCAGACTCCTCTAATTACCTTTCCCTCATCTTGCACTCAGTTTCAGCTATATTGCACTTCCAGCTTTTGACGCTACAGAATACTAAGTTTAAAATACATAACTGAGAATTTGCAAAGTTTACAAGAGAGGTTGGAAAGAAGTAAAATCCCCTTCCATGTTTAGTGGAGCCCTTCATTTCCCATGTTCACATTTGGGCCTCAACAGAATGGAAGATCAAACTGGGGTTAAACCCAGACTTATGAATGTGATGCTGATTAGTAGAGGGAGCTTCTTTAGGATCTCGCAAAATTGAAGTACTTGCTCTGTGGGAGATTCTCAGTGACCCATTGTCAGTGATCTGTAATCCTGGTGATATCACCTGCACTCGCAATTCAGTGGCAAAAAAGGACGCTTTCAACATAAGCTGTCGTCTGTCTAAGAGGAGCCACACCCTTTAGGGGCTGCTTGTGAATGTGCTAAGAAATACCCCCTACATGTCCAGTACAGCCACTATAAAAGAATATTAAACATAGGTTCTGTACTCTGAGTCCCCTGACTGCCAGTTAATGCCTGGGTGAATAAGCTGCTGATAGAATCATAGAATATCAGGGTTGGAAGGGACCCCTGAAGGTCATCTAGTCCAACCCCCTGCTCAAAGCAGGACCAATTCCCAGTTAAATCATCCCAGCCAGGGCTTTGTCAAGCCTGACCTTAAAAACCTCTAAGGAAGGAGATTCCACCACCTCCCTAGGTAACGCATTCCAGTGTTTCACCACCCTCTTAGTGAAAAAGTTTTTCCAAATATCCAATCTAAACCTCCCCCACTGCAACTTGAGACCATTACTCCTCGTTCTGTCATCTGCTACCATTGAGAACAGTCTAGAGCCATCATCTTTGGAACCCCCTTTCAGGTAGTTGAAAGCAGCTATCAAATCCCCCTCATTCTTCTCTTCTGCAGGCTAAACAATCCCAGCTCCCTCAGCCTCTCCTCATAAGTCATGTGTTCTAGACCCCTAATCATTTTTGTTGCCCTTCGCTGGACCCTCTCCAATTTATCCACATCCTTGTAGTGTGGGGCCCAAAACTGGACACAGTACTCCAGATGAGGCCTCACCAATGTCGAATAGAGGGGAACGATCACGTCCCTCGATCTGCTCGCTATGCCCCTACTTATACATCCCAAAATGCCATTGGCCTTCTTGGCAACAAGGGCACACTGCTGACTCATATCCAGCTTCTTGTCCACTGTCACCCCTAGGTCCTTTTCCGCAGAACTGCTGCCTAGCCATTCGATCCCTAGTCTGTAGCGGTGCATTGGATTCTTCCATCCTAAGTGCAGGACCCTGCACTTATCCTTATTGAACCTCATCAGATTTCTTTTGGCCCAATCCTCCAATTTGTCTAGGTCCTTCTGTATCCTATCCCTCCCCTCCAGCGTATCTACCACTCCTCCCAGTTTAGTATCATCCGCAAATTTGCTGAGAGTGCAATCCACACCATCCTCCAGATCATTTATGAAGATATTGAACAAAACCGGCCCCAGGACCGACCCTTAGGGCACTCCACTTGATACCGGCTGCCAACAAGACACGGAGCCATTGATCACTACCCGTTGAGCCCGACAATCTAGCCAGCTTTCTACCCACCTTATAGTGCATTCATCCAGCCCATACTTCCTTAACTTGCTGACAAGAATACTGTGGGAGACCGTGTCAAAAGCTTTGCTAAAGTCAAGAAACAATACATCCACTGCTTTCCCTTCATCCACAGAACCAGTAATCTCATCATAAAAGGCGATTAGATTAGTCAGGCATGACCTTCCCTTGGTGAATCCATGCTGGCTGTTCCTGATCACCTTCCTCTCATGCAAGTGCTTCAGGATTGATTCTTTGAGGACCTGCTCCATGATTTTTCCAGGGACTGAGGTGAGGCTGACTGGCCTGTAGTTCCCAGGATCCTCCTTCTTCCCTTTTTTAAAGATTGGCACTACATTAGCCTTTTTCCAGTCATCCGGGACTTCCCCGGTTCGCCACGAGTTTTCAAAGATAACCTTTTATACAGCCTTTTATACAGGCTTGATTACCTTTTATACAGCCCTAAAGGGTCTATGGGACAGTTACCTAAGGCTGAACATCCCAAAGATGTAGCTCAAGGAAGCTAGAGGAGTAGGGCATTCTTGGTAGTCTTAAATCTGAACATAGCTGTGAAATTCCCTTGAGGCTTGAACATGGCTGCATCCAAAAAGCTGTTGGAATACAGACTTCTCATGCGATGCTGCTTCGTAACAGCAGCTACACTTTGCTAATTTTTAGCCAGTCAGTGTAGTTCACCCTTTGAAACTGGTGGTGGAGAAACAGAGTAAGAGCTCTCTGTACATTTTTGCCTTAATTGAAGCCATGTACAGTGAACTCAACTTTTGTAACTATGATCACAATATACAGTAAATGGCTGAAGTAAAGAAGGGCCTGATCCTACTACTTTTCCTCATGTTACACAGTAATTACCAATTTGAGTAACCCCATTAAATTAAGTAGATTTATTGGCAGGGGTAGAAGCAACTCAACTTCAATAAAAGCGGCAGAATTGGGCCTTACATGATGGCTTAACTTTCATATTTAACAACGATGCTAAAATGCATGTACTTAAGGCTTGGTTTTGTGAATGCTGGTAAGCTATCTAGTAAATAACTAGGAAAAGTATGTAAATGATCTAACCTAACCTTTTAACAGATTGAGCGCATCAATAAGTTCTTGGCCATTGAAGGATTTCGTCATATCATGTTCTACTATCAAGATGTGGAGACACCTGAAACTGGTTAAGTAACTTGCAGTAGTATTATTTGCTTTACTATAACATGCTGCATCCCAAGTTGTGCTAGGTGATATGTAAACATAGCTATTTTCCAATTTAAATAAAGTGAGGATCAAGGTACCTGAAATCTTGTTCAGTCACATGCTTCTAATTTCTCTCCACTTACATCCTTGGCATTCACAGAATTTATTGCACATATTCAGTAAACTAACCCTGATGATGCTCTGTCATATGGTGTCTGTGTAACCTTAAACAGAGTAGATAAACTGAATTACGTTCAAAAGTGAAGCATTTGCAGGAGGGATGGAAATAATTTAGAAGAGTGATTCTCCTGAATGCACCAGCTTAAAGTGACATAAGTCACTCTGAACCTCAGTCAGGTTGCCTTACACCCCTGTGCCAGTGACTGACAGAGTTACACCTGGTGTAACTTACACATGGAGCTAGAAGATTAAATTTTGAAGTAGGGTGGATGTTGTAGAGGAGAGGAATGGATTGACTGAATATAGAGGAGGTACTGAGGGATGGAACTAGGTTGATGAAAAGAGGGAGGAGCTAACAAATGGCAAAGAGGGAAGTGAAAACATCTGATGGGTAATGAGAGAAGAAAGGAGAATATTATAGGGCAGCTTCAAAATCTGTGACAGTTACTAGCAAAGAGCAATACCAAAAAAGAGGAAGGGAACCCAATGGCATACCCTATGCTATTTGGTGGCTACATCCTGGTAAGAAGCCCAGCAGCTTGCTTTACTCTCCTGGCTACTACAGGGGAGTCATATTGGGCTTCTTACCAGGCCACTGCCTATAGCAAAAACTGTGGGAAAGATTACACCTTTTATATCAGAAGAAATAGTTCCTGTTTTAAAATCTGTAATCTACCTCCAGAAATTCTTATAGTTCACCAGTCTGATTTTTGGCAGGAAATGTATGAGGTAAGGAGCATGAAATTTTTAATCAGTAATATCTTGAATAACAGAATGTTGTGCGTACTCAGTCTTGCACCATCATGTCATGCAATAATAGTCAACTTTTCCCTCTGCTCAAAATACAGCTTACAAAAAAGTCCATTAATCAAAATGTAGAGGGAATGTTAAAGTTCTGCTCTCTCTCTTGCTGTAAAGTCTATTAGGCAAGCAATTAATGATGCAAATTAACAAAATTATTTCTGAATGCATTGTGAATGTCATTAAAACTTAGTACTAATAGAAAATGAGGAGAAACTCAGATACCATTTGTTCTTTAAAAGCCTAAATCCCTAGAAACTGGGAGCCTTGGAAGTATCTATTAAAAACTAAGTGAAGATAGAAAGAAAAATCTCAGTCTTGCAAATCAACTCAGGGAGTGGGAGAAAGGTTAAAAGATCAGGTTCTCTTTTTTGTCTTAAACATGTCTTGAGGCACTATTATAATTAGGTAAAATTAACTACTTTCAGTGTAGCCTGAAAGCAACTGTATACCATTTGGCTTTGACATATGCACAAATATATTTATACACATGTGTGTCTTCACAAATTATTTTTTTATCTACTCAAGTAGATAAAAACTTTACTGACCTTTAGTAATTATTTTTTCTTTCTCGTGGCTCACAAATATGATCACATTACACCGTCTGAAGACTAGAGAAATTACCCATGCATATTGAATGAATGACCTCCTTTTTCCCAGGCTTATTGACCTGATGTTGGTATGTTGCTGAAAAAGGATCATTAAGTTCTTGAGTGACAAGGCACAATAAAAGTTTTGCTTTGAGTATCTTGAGGGCAAAAAAATAACTACTAACCTAACTGTATGGTTTAATTTGTATTGTAATGAGGCCCTTAGGTTTTTGACATTTACTTTGCAAATGAACTGGGAAAAGGGGTAGATGAAGTTAATTTATAACCTAAAGTTAAACTATAAAAATGTAATAGTTTTTCCTCTCCCACCCCAATCACTTGCTAGCAGTACTTCTAGTTTCCATTAATAAACACAAAGTTGTTGCTTTATGATCTTGGCCAAACTTCAGGATGGAAGTGTGATCGTATTATTCAGATGCTTGTTTAAGCTCTAGCTCATTATTAACACTCTCAAATCACCATCTTATTGGGATATCTTTCAAACAATTCCTCACATTCACTGCTTGTAAAGGGTAACCATACGGTGCAGGTCTTTACCCCAAAGAAAGGTAACTTAACTGCCCTGTATTCTGCTTAACTCTGACTCATTGCTGTGCCACCTTGGTGGTCTCACTGGCCATCTCTCATTGTTCTTAACTCTGACTTAATTACCTTTAAAAATTTTCTGCAAACTTCTTTTTAGCCTTTTGCTGGCACAATATTGTATCCCTTAATCTGAGGTAACCTTGCCCAGTACAAGCAATATTACTTATTACTTAGTAACTATTCACGTGCATAAGAAATAAACAAATGAGAAAAGAAAAGGAGTACTTGTGACACTTTAGAGACTAACAAATTAGACTCAATCTCTACTACTGCTACTACTGGATAGTTGGACATATAGATGTCCCTAATGGATACTATTGGCAGAACTGAGTTTCTCAGCACTTGGTAGCTTTGCTTTCCTCTTCCTAGTCGCGGTATTGTCCCTCACACCTTAAAACATAACAGTATAACTTAATAAAGCTGGCCACAGTTCTTTCTCACTTCAAAGAAAAATATTTTTTAAAGATAACAAATATCCATATTTCACCTTTTTGCTCATTTCAAAACCAAAATATTTGTTTTGAACCAAACAATTTTGACCTGTTTTTCTTTGGGATGGTGGGAAAGCTATATGTTTGGTTTCCTTTCACCCTCTGTTTTCGTCTTTACTTCGTGGTACGCTTCACCAGAGGAAAATGTGTGTGTCCATCCCCATCTGTCCGTCCCCTGAAAACCAAAACTAACTTTTCAAAAACTGTATCCAAATGAAAATTTTCATGCTGAATTTGAGGCATTTTTCCATGTTAAAACTTCAAATATTTTGTTCCCATTTTTAGTGAAAGTTTACACAACATTGTTGTTTTTTTTTTAAAACCAGGTGTAGACCCCAGTCTCCCCTTCACAAACTTTTGTTCCCAGTTCAGTTTAGGAGCATCTCCTATACTAGGTATGAAAAAAGTTGAGCTAGTGCTTTCCTTCTTCTAGAAGGAATATCTTACCATAGCTATTGCTAACTCTATTTTTTTTTTCATATAAACTATAGGACATTTTGGCCTACCAGGCACAAGACCCAGTCCTCACTCAGCAAGAAGCAAGAAACCTAAAGTGTTTGTGACAGAGGGAATAGATGTTGCTCTAACCGGTGTATGCGTATTCTTCATTAAATCTAGTCCTTCCAAAACCATCACTGCAGAGAATATCCATCGGGTAAGATAAAGGTTAATGCTGGATGTTAGTATAAGAGAGTTAAATTCAATTCAGTTTCTATGGTGCATCATAGCAGCTTGTAATTTGAGACCTCTTGGTACAGTTAACTGAGTAGAGCTCCAAAAAGGGAATATTGTTGTGTTTTCCACTGAAGGAAGAGTTAACTAAGGAAATGTGGCATAGTTTGTCTGTCACAAACAATTGTGCTTGTAGCACTCAGTGGCACCAACTTCAAGCGCATTTAGTGAACATAAGATTTGAAAAGTGGGGAGCAAAAAGGGAAAATTTGTGTCAGGGTCTAAGAAAACAAACAGCGGCATTTCCAGTGATGATTTATTGACTACACCAAAGACTGTGCCAAACAGTGGCACTGTGATGCTGAAGCTTGAACTTTATGTAGGTGTCACGTTTTGTTTTTACAACCAGCAGTTCCACACATTAGTCTTGCGGATTTGCAGTGAAAATTATCTCATGCTTGTCTGTATGATCGAATCAAAAGTTTTGCACAAAGAACACAATGAAAATCAAAATATATGTACTCAAATATAAAAGGTTACCTGATTAAATATTTAACTCTGGCATAATCTGAGGTGACCAAAATGGACCCAGTTCATCTCGTGATCCTTCGACAATTAGGAATGCATGTTGTGATAGACCCAGGCCAGTTGGGTACAGCAGAGTAGTAGAAGGCAGATATACCGGCCACTGGATAAGCAGTTTTCTGTTCCCTGACTGAACAGAGCATGGGCTGCTCCAGGCTAGGGTGGACACATGGCTCCAATTAACCTGCAAAGAGTCAGGTGAGGCTGTTAAGCTAATGCAAATACCTGACTCTAATTAAGGCCCCTCTGATACTATAAAAGGGCTCACTCTGGTCAGGCCGAACGGAGCCAGAGGAAAGGAAGTGCGGCTGAAGGGCTGGATAATGAAGACACCCTCAAGCCACTGGAAAGGGAGCATTAAGGTAAGGGTGAAGAAGATGTTAAGAGAGAGAAGCGGGAGAGCTGTGGGGAAGTGGCCTAGGGAAATGTAGCAACTCTGGCAATGAAAGGTCGGCTGCCAACAGCTGCTGCCATTAGGGTCCCTGGGCTGGAACCTGGAGTAGAGGGCAGGCCCGGGTGCCCCGCAACCCAACACTACAGAAACACTTCCTGGGAGGAGAAGACAGGCCCCTCTAAGGACAGGAGGCTAAACTGCTCGGGAATAAGCCCGTGGGAGTTCTTTCACAAACCTCCTTGCTGGCTTATGATGAAAAGGGCTCAGTAGACTGTAACACTGGCCCTAGAGAGAGAAGGGCTACCTGGAGGGTCACAGTGAGCCTCTGAAGCTCGCATAAACCACCTGGACGCGCGGGACCCACGGGGACAAGATCAGACCTCTGCCACAATATCTAAACATGAAGACTCTTGATAGCTTGGGTCTCTGATACCAGAGATTATGTTAGCATTCTAGTGTGTGAGAATCTAAATGGGGAACAGAGTTGGTGATGTTGCAGAAAACTATTAAGGTAACTAGTCACCTGGATCACCTGGATTGATCAGTCTTCAGCTGTCGTTACGACTGCGCCGATCACAACACGTCCACCATTCTTCTCGCACTCTTGCCTTTCTTCTCCGTGTTCGTCCGAAACATTTACAATGTCATCTTCCCATCTTCTTGGAGGCTGACAGGGTGTTTTTTTCTGTTCTCGCGGGTACCACTCAGCAATGGTTGCAGTCCACCTATTGTCCATGAGCCGTGCTGTGTGGCCCGCCCATTGCATCTTATTATGTCTGCTTTCCACGACAATATCTTTCACACTGCTGCGTTCTCTGATCATTTCATTTGGGATGCTATCCAGAAGGGAAATTCCTAACATAGCTCGTTCCATTGCCCTTTCAGCTACCGACAGCTGCTGTTCTTCTCTCTTCATCAGTGCCCACGTTTCACTGCCATACAGCATGGCCTGCAGCACTGTTGAATTGAAGATATTTGTATGTGCGGTCTTGTCGATTTTTCCTTTGAGGATGTCCTTGATGGAATTAAATGCATACCATCCTGCCCGAATCCTTCGCGAGAGTTCTCCGTTCAGGTCTTGGCACATATTAACTTCTTGGCCCAAATATATGTACTGTTCCACTTCTTCGATTTCTTCTCCTGTTACCGTTATTCGGGCTTTTCGTAAGACATCTGATCGCATGTATTTCGTTTTGCAGCAGTTCATTTTCAGGCCAATCTGACTGCTTTTCTTGTCGAGTCTTCGTAGCATGCACTGCTTGGTTGGTACTTTCGGCAATTAGTATGATGTCATTCGCGAATCTGAGATGGGATAATCGTTCTCCATTTATGTTGACACCACTCCTCCAATTGATCTTGTTCATTTAGAGGCGAATAGTTTCGGTGAAATCGGATCTCCTTGCTTTACGCCTTTCTTGATTGGGATGCGGAGGGGAGTTTTGAGGAGAGTAATGTTTGTTGTACATCCAGTATTCGCTTCTTTCAACAAACTGATATACTGCGTGTTAATGCCCTGCTCTGCGAGCCCCTTTAACATTGCATTAAACTCGATGCTATCGAAGGCCTTTTCATAGTCGATGAAAGCAATGCACAGCGGGAGTTTGTATTCCCTCGCTCTTTCTAGGAGCTGGCTACGGGTAAATATATGGTCAATCATGCTGAAATTTCTTCAAAACCCTGCCTGCTCTCTCGGTGGCTGTTCATCCCGACTCTGCGAGAGTCGGTTCATTATCACCTTTGTAAAGAGCTTGTAGATGTGAGAGAGCAGGCATGTAGGGTGGTAGTTCTTAAGATTTTCTCAATCACCCTTCTTGTGCAGCAAGGTGGTATTCGACTCCTTCCAGCTTGATGGTATTTTTCCTTCTTCAAGATATCGACTAAATCTTAAAGTGAGGGCCTTCCAAAGCTTTTCGCCTCCTGCAGAAATAATTTCTGACATTATTCCATCTTTGCCTGGAGCTTTTCCCTTCTTCATCTGTTATAGTGCGCTTCGGACTTCGCTGACGATTACTGGGGGGACGCGTTCTTCTGACTCTTGGAGTGTTGGGAGAGGGATGTCGATTCTTGATTGGAACAGTTCTGTATAGAAGTCCTTGCAGACCTCCTCCATCCCTGCTCTGTCGATTACTGTCTCTCCGTCCTTGTTCTTCAATGCTATTATGCTCAATCTATACTGTGTCAATTCCCACTTGCATGTCCTGAGGCTCCTGAGTAACTAGTAAACTATTAAAAGTGCTTGTCAACCAGAGATCCTATACTGAAGTATTTTAAAACATGTAAATATTTGTACGTAGCATAAAGCACTGATCTGTCATTTTTGAGGATATACTGAATTGAGATCTGATATGTCATTACAAATTTTAATTTTTTTGCTTTTAATGATTTATAATATAGTGTTTTACTGTTAAGTTAAATATATTTTCTTGTAATCCTTTCAGCATAAATATTTTTAGTCCATCTTGAAAGATCCTGTATTAATGCAATCCCTTGAGTTGCATGTAGTGCTTAACCCTTTAAAGCTTTTTCTTATCTATTTAATAGTGCATGCAAGAAAGTAGCCACAATCAAAAATAGAGCAAAAGAGCATGGTGTATGATAAATAATTTCTTAATGTATCCTGTTATGCATACGTAGTACTAGACATGCAGTATGTTTTACTCTTAAGAGTGAGCTGCAAAGCATAAATCATTGAGACAGAGCTAGAAACTCATTGACAAAGATGCAGGGACATCACTACAAAATTGGTAACTAGATTTTCATAAAACTTCAGAGGCAAACTAACTGTAGTTTCTGCATTGACTGAAGGTACCCCAAACACATCATTGCCAATAATATCAGCGGTTTTATTACAACCCGTGCTGTTAATATTTTTGATGTCACCGAACAACGCCTCTTGGAATCTCTTCCAATGAACCAGGAAATAACAAGGTGACTGATACAGGATGAAGTGGTAAAGAGTCCTGTGGCACCTTATAGACTAACAGACGTATTGGAGCATGAGCTTTTGTGAGTGAATACCCACTTCGTTGGATGCATTTAGGATGATACAGGATGGTTGAAGTTTGCTTTGGAAAATATGGAAGTGATGCTAATAGGCAAGGAGAGGCAAATTTTATCAAATATTTGGCTTTGGTATCTCAATCCTTGACTCTGTAGTTCTATGGGCTAAAAGCCTTAACTCTGATACACAATAGACACAGCCCCAAAGATGTTGCTGTATTCCAGTTATAGATGAAGCAGTCACTGAGTGTGTATTTGGTATATAAACTAGCAAAGGTATGGAATCTTTCAGAATGGAAGTATAACACCAGGAGAGGTGGTCAGGGCTTTGGCTTCCATCCTTAAGTAGGGGCATATGTCTGCCATTTCGCCATATAATTCCTAATCTAGGGGTCATAGTCAGATGTTTGCTAGTTTTGAATTCCTAGATGGTGGTAACCCAGGGAGCTCTGCATAAGGCCTTGTCACAGTCAACCTTGCCTTGCTCTTCTCTAGGCTAGTTCACTGTAAAAGCTTTACTTTGGGTTACCCTTTGAAAAACATTCATTAGCTTCATTTGGTAAAGAAAAGATGAATCTATATAAATTAATCAAAAACACCTAAGTTCCATTAACTTGAAATAGGATTTACACTCCTAAGTCACTTAGGTGCTTTGGAAGATGGGTTTAGGTAAGGTTACCATATGTCCATATTTTTCCAGA
This sequence comes from Caretta caretta, assembly GCF_965140235.1. NCBI lineage: Eukaryota > Metazoa > Chordata > Testudines > Cheloniidae > Caretta > Caretta caretta. Next base: position 137,878,207 of record NC_134207.1, read on the forward strand.
CATGTCCGGCTTTTTAGTTCTTAAATCGCCATGCGGGAGGAATTTTTAAATATCTAAAACGTCCGGGATTTTGAAACGTCGGTCGGGATGCCCTTTGTCCCGATATCGGGGACCACTCACCTCACCACACTCACCAAAGTCCCAGGGCTGGCGGCGCTTCCTGGAGCAGCTCTAGGTGCCTGCCCGCCGGCAGGAGCCTGCAGTGTGGGCAGCCCCTAGGCACAGAGGCGCAGGGGGTCTCCGCGTGCTGCACCGGCTCCCTCCTGCCCAATCAGATCTGCGGGGGTGGGGCTTGCTCCCCCGCAACCCGACCTGACTCTAGGAGGAGCCCCAGGTAAGCACCGCCAGGACTCCCCACCTCGCCCCCCCAGCAGGTCCCTCTGGCTCTTATGGTTGGGTCATGGGGAGGACGGGGATGGAGGGCTCTCTGTACACTGCTGGCACCTGCAAGCCCCGCTCTGCGGCTCTGGCAGCTCCCATTGGTGCTTTTCCCGGCAGGAGCAAATACCTCCCCCGTGGAGTGTCCTCTTTTTTGATTGTTCAAATATGGTAACCCTAGTTCAGGTAGTTTAAAAAATTTAAATCTCACTCTTAATTGAGTTGAGTGATGAGCATATGATGGGCTACCTGCATTTAGGAGTAATTAAAAGCATTGGTTATGATGTTAAAATCTGACAGATTTAGGATCTCTCAAGATACTTTTCCTATGTTCCATCACTGAAATTGACATAGCAAATATTAATTTTGTTGTTGGTTCTGGGATTTCCCTGTATAAACAGCAGTGTATTTGTGGTTAGTCCCCTATGGACTGCTTGCTTTAATCTACCTGACCCTGCGTTAGGTGGTGATATGCTGCACACTTATTTTACTCAAGTGTTTAAGTATAGAAATTGTGGTTAAAATGACCACGTACTATGCCGAGGACACTGTAAATTTACCCCAATTAAAATACTACTTGAGTTGAGATCAATGTCAAATGTCAACTGAAGGGAACAAGTTTTCCTTTGAAATTTTCATGCCAGGAGTCTGAACATTTTCCTCCGAACTCCTTGTCAGAGGCAAATTCAGTGTATATATTCTTGACAAAACTATTGTATTCTGAGACCTCAAAACCTATTTTGGTTTAATATGGAAATAAATGAGTCCAGGTGTACCAATGGTGACCTCTCTGGCTCTGCCTAGGTCTTTGTGGAATACTGGATGAATGCCTCCAAAAAAAGTTTGGGGCCACCTCATCAAGATGTTTGGTTCACCCTTCTTTGAGGACAGGAGTTGCCTGCCCCCACGTAAACAAACTGGAACAGGGAAATGTTCATTGCTAGCCAGTTCAACTGAGCCACAATCCCAAGAGGGCCAATCTGTTCAGGACTAGGATTCTTGCAACCTTTGCTAAAAAACAGGAGTTGAAGTTCTTATTCTCCAAGCACCTATAATGTGACTAGCCAATATAGTCACATACATATATCTAAATCAACTTTATTTTCAGTTTGATATGCATCATATCCCTTCTTTCAGGAAGTGAATTTCAATATGCTGGATACTGCTCAGGGCGGCTTACTAAAAAGCGTGCACCATTTGCTGTCAGAAATCTTCATTCCGGTCATCAAGACTATGAACCAAGGTTGGGGTGAGATTGGTGGTCCTCAGCAAGCAGCTAATATTCGGCAGGACTTCCTTGGTTCCCTTGAGGGATTTGTTAGTGTCTTGTCAGGAGCTCAGCAGAGTCTGATGGAAAAGGTAAGATTGTCAGCATGTATGCTATAAAATGAACCTAACATTGCTGTTGTTGCAGAAAGTGGCCTGGTGCTTTTTGCATTGCTGGCCACCCCAGAATTCCTTTCAACGGCTTTTTCTAAACTGCAGGCCGAAAGGCAACATCATGTACTGCAGTGTAAGAACTTGCAGGGCTAGAATCTGGGACCATGGGGGTTCTGGGCTGCTGATGCCTGCACATCACCACAGGGAGTTTAGGCTGGGCTGTTGAGGGAGGGCCAGTGTTGTAACTTCAGAGTAACTGTGGGCATGTAAAGCAGGCCTCTCTTCATGAGGGCAAAGCAATAATTTTTCAAATGAAATGGTAACTCCCGAGGTATCTGTCCTCACTGTCTTTATTGAATTTTTAATTCTTCCTCTTTTAGGTGAATCTGAAAAAGTGTGACACATATGACTTGAAAACTCTAAAGGGACCTTCAGACTATCTGGCTGTTGCTAACAGCACAGAAGCTCTAGAAAGAATAGAGGCCTGCATGAAAGTATGGATCAAACAAATTGAACAGGTGATGCGCTGCACAGATCTGAAACATTGCCAACTGTTCTGACATGAATGTCAGTGAAACTTGGATTAGTCCTGTTTACACAAGTGGCATTAAGCCCAGAACTGGTAGAAAGAAGTAGTATTTACGAATGTGGCCACATATGCACTTAATTCTCTAATCAGTATGCTATTCAGAGCTCCAACCCATCTGTAACTGGTAAATCAATGCATACAGTATATGCTAGCCATGATGCTCAGAAGTAAGCTTCCTTGCTGTTACTAAGGGCTTGATCTTATTTGTAAAGCACAGCACTTGTTCGGCTTCTCCACTCCAAAACAGTGCTCTGATACATATACATCTATTGTACCTGTTTTTGGCACAAACATAATGAGTGAATCCTTTATGAACTACATGTTGATTATTTCGTATTGTTATACTTCGGTAGTATCGTATTTTTAAAAGCTATATTCTGCTGAGTATTAATTACTATATTCTGTGTCCTTGGATAAGGGCTTGTATCTACATGAATGCTTAGTTTGCATCAAGCTGTGGTATAAGTCTTCCGTATTCCAGCCTTCTATGCACCGGTTTATGGGGGTGGGGGGATCCTGCTGCTGCACACTAAAATTTCCATAGTACACACTGGCCTACTCCTGTTTCAAAGCTGGATAGATTAAAAATGCCCTAGGGAACTTTGTAATGAACCTGCTGCCACACCAGACACTTAGAGCATCGCATAATAGTATGGGGAAGATTTACATCCCAGCTTGCTGCAAACTAAGTATTCGTGTAGACAAGCACCAAGTCAAACTACCAAATTGATTTAAAAAAAAAATGATTCCCAAACTGTGAATTTCTGTGTTGTAGATTAAAGTATATTATCTAGGGTTAAATTATATAAGTCCATTGAAAACAGGGCTCTGTAATGGACATATATGCAGATTGCAATTTTTTTAGTATGAGAAATAAAACTTATCTTATGTTAAGTCTTACTGATTTCCTTAATTAGAAATTAATTCTTGCATCTCAGACCTCCTAAATGATGAAATACAAAATTACAAAGAAACCAGCATTGACTTCTGGTGGCTTTAATTTTAAAAAAAAAAGCCATGAAGGAAATGCAAGGATCTTGATGTAGGTGCACAGTAAAGACAGCTGGCAACGTTTCAGGGTATTTTCCTTTTGCCAAAAGATTGTAAAATCTCATTTTTGTACTGCAACCACTCATTGCTAAAAGGAAAATAGGCTTATTAAAGCTGTCACTATTGTATACTTAGTACAGCAAGCAGGTTTTAGCCTAGGGTACTCAAATACCACTGTAGTGAGTGATGTAAAAATCTAGGTAGATTAGAGAGGTCTAAGGGTGCAGTTCTTGGGACTCAATTATAGGCTGTGGGGAGTTAATACTAAAAAGCATTAACTTACGTAAGTTAACAATTTAAAATTGTTAATAGCATCACTTAATTTTGGGAGTTTGATGTACTGCAGTTGCAATGAAGACTATAGAGGAGAAAGCACAACGTAGTCATGGGATGTAAAGGAGCAGAAATGTTATTAGCTTCCTTCCCTCACCTATCCTGTGCCAAATGGACTTGGTTATTAAACCCTTCTCTTTGATTTATCAGAATGTTTCATCACTGATTATGACAAAGCTTCTAAAAAGACGATAATAAAGTGAAAGTAATGATCTCAGTGTGTTAAGGTAAATGCTTGACCTAAGGTAGACTTAAGGTTACACTTTTACTAGCTATCCAAGTCTTAATATGTTAATTTGATTTTTTACACTGGCTTTTTGAAGAAATGGCCATTTTCTACTCAAATTTACAGTTTTAAGCAAAATCGAGTCAGTTTGGCTTTTTAAGAAGGATGGTGGGGGGGAAGCCTAGCTCCTAACTTGTCACAGGAAGTTAATTGAGAGGCAATGTGCTTGAGGTAATATCTTTTATCGGACCAACTTCTGTTGTTGAAAGAGACAAGCGCTTGCGCTACACAGAGAGCTCTTTGTCAGCTCTTTCACCAACAGAAGTTGGTCTGATAAAAGATATTACCTCACCCACCTTATCTCGCTAATATCCTGGGACCACCATAGAAAACTGGGTGTATAACAACATTGCAAACAGGAGGTGGATGTCAGTAATAGTAGGAGACTTCATATCGCTACCATCCATTCAGATAAATAGCAGCACTTCCATATCAGTCACTGATATATTGCTGTGTGATTCAAGGTCCTTGCTGAAAATGATCAGCTGAGGAAAGAAGCTGATGACCTGGGGCCACGAGCAGAACTGGATCACTGGAAGAAACGATTGTCTAAATTCAACTACCTTTTGGACCAATTGAAGAGCCCAGATGTGAAAGCGGTGCTGGGAGTACTTGCTGCTGCTAAATCCAGACTTCTGAAGGTTTCTGTTAACTTAGAATCATAGAATCATAGAATATCAGGGTTGGAAGGGACCCCTGAAGGTCATCTAGTCCAACCCCCTGCTCGAAGCAGGACCAATTCCCAGTTAAATCATCCCTGCCAGGGCTTTGTCAAGCCTGACCTTAAAAACCTCTAAGGAAGGAGATTCTACCACCTCCCTAGGTAACGCATTCCAGTGTTTCACCACCCTCTTAGTGAAAAAGTTTTTCCTAATATCCAATCTAAACCTCCCCCACTGCAACTTGAGACCATTACTCCTCGTTCTGTCATCTGCTACCATTGCGAACAGTCTAGAGCCATCCTCTTTGGAACCCCCTTTCAGGTAGTTGAAAGCAGCTATCAAATCCCCCCTCATTCTTCTCTTCTGCAGGCTAAACAATCCCAGCTCCCTCAGCCTCTCCTCATAAGTCATGTGTTCTAGACCCCTAATCATTTTTGTTGCCCTTCACTGGACCCTCTCCAATTTATCCACATCCTTCTTGTAGTGTGGGGCCCAAAACTGGACACAGTACTCCAGATGAGGCCTCACCAATGTCGAATAGAGGGGAACGATCACGTCCCTCGATCTGCTCGCTATGCCCCTACTTATATATCCCAAAATGCCATTGGCCTTCTTGGCAACAAGGGCACACTGCTGACTCATATCCAGCTTCTTGTCCACTGTCACCCCTAGGTCCTTTTCCGCAGAACTGCTGCCTAGCCATTCGGTCCCTAGTCTGTAGCGGTGCGTTGGATTCTTCCATCCTAAGTGCAGGACCCTGCACTTATCCTTATTGTACCTCATCAGATTTCTTTTGGCCCAATCCTCCAATTTGTCTAGGTCCTTCTGTATCCTATCCCTCCCCTCCAGCGTATCTACCACTCCTCCCAGTTTAGTATCATCCGCAAATTTGCTGAGAGTGCAATCCACACCATCCTCCAGATCATTTATGAAGATATTGAACAAAACTAGCCCCAGGACCGACCCTTAGGGCACTCCACTTGATACCGGCTGCCAACTAGACATGGAGCCATTGATCACTACCCGTTGAGCCCGACAATCTAGCCAGCTTTCTACCCACCTTATAGTGCATTCATCCAGCCCATACTTCCTTAACTTGCTGACAAGAATACTGTGGGAGACCGTGTCAAAAGCTTTGCTAAAGTCAAGAAACAATACATCCACTACTTTCCCTTCATCCACAGAACCAGTAATCTCATCATAAAAGGCGATTAGATTAGTCAGGCATGACCTTCCCTTGGTGAATCCATGCTGGCTGTTCCTGATCACTTTCCTCTCATGCAAGTGCTTCAGGATTGATTCTTTGAGGACCTGCTCCATGATTTTTCCAGGGACTGAGGTGAGGCTGACTGGCCTGTAGTTCCCAGGATCCTCCTTCTTCCCTTTTTTAAAGATTGGCACTACATTAGCCTTTTTCCAGTCATCCGGGACTTCCCCGGTTCGCCACGAGTTTTCAAAGATAATGGCCAATGGCTCTGCAATCACAGCCGCCAATTCCTTCAGCACTCTCGGATGCAACTCGTCCGGCCCCATGGACTTGTGCACGTCCAGCTTTTCTAAATACTCCCTAATCACCTCTATCTCCACAGAGGGCTGGCCATCTCTTCCCCATTTTGTGATGCCCAGCGCAGCAGTCTGGGAGCTGACCTTGTTAGTGAAAACAGAGGCAAAAAAAACATTGAGTACATTAGCTTTTTCCACATCCTCTGTCACTAGGTTGCCTCCCTCATTCAGTAAGGGGCCCACACTTTCCTCGGCTTTCTTCTTGTTGCCAACATACCTGAAAAAACCCTTCTTGTTACTCTTGACATCTCTCGCTATCTGCAGCTCCAGGTGCGATTTGGCCCTCCTGATTTCATTCCTACATGCCCGAGCAATATTTTTATACTCTTCCCTGGTCATATGTCCAACCTTCCACTTCTTGTAAGCTTCTAACTTAAAACAGAACTAAAGACTGAAAATAGGTTACATACAGCATTAGTTTCCCAGGATATACAGTATATTTAATGGACAAAATCCTAATTTTATATACTCTTTTTATTGCCCCTTATATTTTTTTGAAGTTCAACACACTAAACTGGGACTGAGGAAAAGACTGGGATTTGACTTAATATTTATTATTAGGTGATAAAGCATTGGCCTGCATCTACAGAGCATATCACAAATCAGTATTTAATAGTAAAAGCTTTTCAGTGAAAAGTTGATTATGACATAAAACAGATTAGAATGAACAGCAGGTAGTTGAAGAAAATAAAATTGATAGTCCCCATAATTGTGGCCAAGCAAAACAATTCCTTACATTCCACTTGATGGCATTTCTGTTTATCTAAATAAGATGCACATAGCTAATGGCTTCAGAAATCTATCAGGTAGAGGAATTGGCTTAATAGTCATGGACCCCCCCAAACACGAATTTCAAGCAGGAGAGCCTCCTCAAATGTCACTCTCCCCAGATGCTCTTCCTTTCACCACCTATCCAAAACATCCATTTTATCATGTGTCACTTTGCTTCCTCTCAGCCCAGTTCCTGATAGCCAGTGGTGGATTATCCAGTGAGCTGATGGGCCCTGTGCCCAGTGGCCCTGGCCAAATGGGGGGCCCTGGAAAAATGGGTGCCCCATCCCCAGCAGAAATCTAAGGAAGCACCAGCCAGAGTGGGGAGGGGGAAGCCCCCACGTCCTGACCCCAGTCCCTGACAGAAATGCCAGGTGGGCAGGGTGGGGAAAAAACACTGCACCCCGACCCTGGTCCCCTGCAGAAGTACAGGGTGGTGAGGGAAGCTCCAGCACCCGGACTCTGGCTGCCTCCCTGGCACTGGAGGAGCTCTTGCTCCCTGCCGCAGCTTCAGGGCTGGGGGAGCTCTCACTCCACACTTTGGCCCCAGGGCTGTGGGGTGGGGACAGAGCTTCTCTGGTCTTGGGGCTGCAGTAGAGGGGACAGAAAGGAGCAAAGGGGTTGCGGGGCCGCAGTGAGGGGGTGGAATGGGGTGAGACCGAGGATGGAACGGGGCAGGGCCATAGGGAAGAGGGCAGGAAGGGGCAGGATGGGGGTGGGACCGCAGGCCGAAGGCCTGGGGAAGGCCTCCCCACTTTCTCTGGCCCAGGGCACCAGGAAACCTTAATCTGCCTCTTCTGATAACTCCACCACATTCACTCCCAGTGTCTATCCTTCCCACCCACATGCTGCTCTCCAACTTGCAACTTGCAGTAAGAGGTTTCTTTTTCCATTCACTACTTCCCTGTGTTGGTAGCAGTTGATCTAAGTGCTGCTCCAGTAGCCACTTCAGGTGTTGAAATCATATATGAAATTGATAGTCTGCCACCAGCCAGCTCCCTAGCATCTGGCATTTTCTGAATGAGGGAAAGGATAAAGTAGTTTTCCCTACCATATGCTGGTCATCACTTCCCTCTCTTGTGCTTTGTTTCTTCCACAGGCCCATAACCTGTAAGCAGCAGCAGCTTCTGCAAGTTCTTGGAATTCAGGGCTCCCAAGCATTGCAGAGGGATCTGGGTGGATTTACCACTATGCTTGAGGGGAATGTTAACTAAGTGTTCCCCAATTTAAAAAAAAATCATTTTGCCTTTAGAACTTCACCTGTCTTGGTGAGAGTGATGCAGATTCATTATCTCATGGCATCACATGATACATACATAGAACACAGTGTATAAAATGTGCCCTGGCAATGCCACTTGCTGTTCGAACATTATTATGTCAACTGTCTGGGTGAGGTGTAACAGACTATGAAGTGAAGACAAGTTAGATGCTGAACTGGGAACTCCACCAAACTGATAAGGTACCTCTATGCTGCACACTCTATTCAGTGGTGTGTAGAGTATGTACACAAGTAGCACCCCTGGCATGGATGTACATATCAGTATAGACCGTGAGGCATTGCTTAGGTGATATATACCCTATGTGGCTCTCTGCATGTCCAAGCAGCACCTCCCCATCTACACTTCTATGTTTAGCAGTGTAATGTCCCACTGCAGGAGCCTTTCCCTGCAGCAGGAAAGAGGTGGGGAAAGGTTCTGCCAGCTTCCTGCTGCAGGAGTCTTTCCCAGCCGCCCAGAGCCTTCTCTGGCAGTGGAGGAAGGCTCCAAAACTAGGATGCTGCTGAAGTCTTTCTTTGCTCCTTCCCCACTGCTAGAGCCTTTCCCTGACACATGTAGCTACACACTGCAGTGTGGGCGCAGCCTGCTTTCCACTGCAGCGTGTAGCTGCATGTATCCTACATGACGCTGAAAGTGGTGTGCTTTGTAGATGTAGCCATATCTACGCATAGGGGGAATCCTGTTCTTCTCTGGATCAATTAATTTAGCTTTAATGGGTATTATATACATAGGTAACTAAGCACAATAGAATGTAGTTAGTATTATAGTCTATTTTCCACTAGATGCCTATCTGTTGCTGCAGGTTGTAATGAAATTATTGATGTGATACAGAGGGCAAGAGCCTCACCTGGTACAATATCTTTCACGTTTCAATTTTTCTTAAAATAATAATTTTTGGTTTTTACTTCTTACTTTTAGAGCTGGCGACAGCTGGACACTCGCATCACTGATGCCGCTAATGAAGCCAAAGACAACGTGAAGTATCTCTACACTCTGGAAAAATGCTGTGACCCCCTATACAACAGTGACCCTGTAAGTACAACTTTTGCCTCCCTGAATGAAAAGATATAGCAGCGGAACTGAAAGCAAATTTCCATTTCATAGGCTTCACTGACGGTTTCAAAGTCATGTAATCGTACGTTGCATCCTCAGAATCTCTGCAGCTAGTTCCAAGCTCCCCAAACAGGTTTATAGTCTGCTGTCACTGAAAAACAAGTTACTGGGTAGTGAGTGTTCCCTCTTTAGGGAATACCAGGCCAGATCTGACAAATGCCTCAGTTTCTGTGACATCCAAGGACATGCAATGCTGACTCTTTTTTTACTAATTTCAAAATAAATTTTGGGTGTTCAGAGCTGTGCCAAAGCTAGGCTGAGGAGGTTTATTTTTTCATTTGTTACTCATTATAACTTACTTAGTCAAAGACCATGGCCCGAATTTGTAAAGATATTGAGGCATTGCAGTGCTCAGCATTGCAACACCTATCTGATTTAGTCACTAAGGGGACAAAAATCCCAATTACTGTTAGTGAGATTTAGGCTTCTAAGTGCCTGACTGTGCCAAGAAGAGCTGTGTGTAGGCTTGAACGATTGTCTCTCTCACCAACAGAAGTTGGACCAATAAAAGATATTACTGTACCCACCTTATCTCTCTAATATGGTGGGGTCAATACGGCTACAATAACACTGCATAGTTAAATCAGTGGAAGATTGTGTAGACAAGGCCCTAGTTATTTGTCCCTTCTAGATTCCATTTTGCATCTCTGTTGTCTGAGTCTGAATTGCAAGATTTTTCTCAAAATAATCAGACAAATTAATCACAGTGGTTGGGCTATCAGATAGGTTAGCTAATGCAGTAAAGGGAATGCACAGTAGAAAAGAGACTGTCAAATTAGAAAGGTGACACTTTGTACTCTCTCTGCATATTTGTAAATCATACAAAGTACAAGGCAGTGGTGAATTTCATTGAGAGACCTATGGTGTTTCCTTTTAGGTGTCCATGGTAGATGCTATTCCAGGTCTCATAAATGCAATAAAAATGATTCACAGCATTTCACGTTACTACAATACCTCTGAGAAGATAACCTCACTGTTTGTGAAGGTGGGTGCACACAACATACTCTCTTTGTATCAATATCACTTTCTGTACAAAACATCCAGCTTACTTTTAATTAAAAGATCCCATGGGGAGACTAACACAAAGGGATCCTGGACATTTAGTGAGACCACGTTTGTCTCAATGTATAGAATTCTTGACTCTCCTTTGAATGTAGACTACATTAAAATGCTGATCAAAAGAATCTAGACTGAAGTCTTGTAAATGATGAAAATAACCATGACAAGGGTTTAAAAACTCACTGAGCCCTTGGGGGGAATCTTTGAAAGACAATCTGGGCTAAACTCACTCTGGCCATAAGCAGGTGTGATTGTGTTGATTTCCATGGAGTTACAGCTGTTTTTGCCAATTGTGAATTTTGCACTCTGTATACAAACAGTTTTGCTAACTTAGCTCATTTCTTAACTATCACTCCTCATTCCTGCATGAAAATAGGAGTTCAGTTTAAGAATGCCTCTTATTTATTCCCTCCCAGTGCAGTCATCTGGGACATAACTAGTTATACTCCACTCACAAGGCGCAAAATCACTTTGTCACCTCAACCTCGTTTGGCACATTTAAAGTTCTAGACTAGCCCATCTCTTGTGTAGTGACTTGATCAGCAGCATTTTGGCTGGGGAATGGAATTGAGATTGGCTGTTGGAGGTGAAACCATTTGTCTACACACGTGGCTGGAAGCTTTGGCACTTCATGTGCAGTCGGCCAGTAGCGAGTAAATGGGGGACATAAAATGAAATGAAAACAAAGCATGTTAAATCTGACCTATTCATAAGAATAGAAATTAATTTTATTCTTAGGTAACAAATCAGATGATAACAGCATGTAAAGCTTACATAACTAACAAGACTGCCACCATCTGGGACCAGCCTCAGGAGATAGTTATGGAGAAACTGCAAGCAGCTATTAAACTTAAACAGGTAACCTTAAAGCTCTGTGTGATAAATAAAAGTGCAAAGAATGTGTGGCCTCAGGACTGGATTCTCCCACCCCACTCCCTTATCTGACTGCTGGTGTAGAAGAACAGGGGGGACATGTTTTCCCATGTAGTCTGGGGAGTGACTGACTGCCTTCATTCTTGGTGCGTAAAAACTGCCTCACTGCTTCTTAATCAAGTATGCAAAAGTGGCCAAGACATTTTGGGTCCTCTTCTCTACATCCCTTTCCTTGCACCTATTCTACCCCTGAACTTGCATGTAGTGACCTCATGCTGTGGTGGTATTTTCCTTTGTCATCATATTCTGAAAGTCCTGGGTACGGAGCCTGTTTTAAAGTCTCTCTCCAAATGCACTAACTACTTTAGAGTCATTCAATATTAAGTACTTTTCTTCAGAGAGAATCCCATAATGAAATTTACATAGATTCTTACAAATGTTTCCAACTGCCTTGGTCCTGTTGGTATTTGTGGTGTATTCTCTGCCTTTGTCTAACAGGGACTGACATTAAAGAATTCATTGCATACAGAAAAGTGAAAGACAGTTCTCTAGTAAAACAGTGGGCCAAACTATGATCTCACTTTCCCTGGGAAAAATCTCATGTGTAACTCCATTTCCTTAATTGAAGTTCAGTTAAGTATTTAACCTGGAATAATTATAATAAAAATCTGGCAGCATATATTCAATGGATAAAATTTCCAATCCTAAAGTTGCACTACAAACTCCATACCTACTTACCTAAATATAAGCTTTCATTTGGGTGCTTAAATATGAGGTTAGCTCTAGGCACTCAGGCCGGTGCATGTTGGTCATTACATCTAGAAAGAATAATAAAAGCAGGAAGGAAACATTCCTCAACACTTAATTAGCTCCAGAAGAGATTATGGGTAAACTTTTGAAATGCCTAAGTGACTTTTGAAAATGGAATTTGGGCTCCTAAATCACTAAGGGACTTAAAATTTTCCACATAGATATTGTTAACACTGCAATGTTTGGGGTTTTTCTTGCCCTCTGAGTTCCTCCAGAAATATGGTAGTCATGGCAAGGAGGTGGGTGGATTGTTAGAGTGAATACATGGCAACCTAGTAACTTGGAGGAGCTGCTGAACTTAACCAGAGCACACTCTGGAGATTTGCATACTGCCTATAGTCTAAGGTGGGGATTTTTAAAAAAAGCCTATTGGAATTTGGCAACCAACTCCTTCGAGCCCCTTTACAAAAAAAATCAAGCCTTAATATCTAAATTAAATATTTTTCATTTGCATATTGAGAAGCACGAGTTTGGAATTAGTCCGATTCACGAATGTAGGGATAGATTATGAATCCCTTATTGTCAGGGGCAAGCAAGCAGTCTGGGCCAGGATTTTCAAAAGAGACTAGTGATTCTGGGTGCTGAAATTAAAACACTGTAAAGGGGGTGGATTTTCAAGAAGTTCTCAGCATCCAACCTTAGAAAATGGTTTAAAGTGTTACAGGTTCAACACCCAGAATCACTACACACTTGTGAAAATCCTGGCTCTTCAGTAGTCCTTCAGATTAGAGTAATTGTACGCAACTTAAATGGGGCTATCTGCGAGAGAAACTGTACCAGTGATATTAAATTGTTCACAGTCTGAACCTTGACAGAACAATTTTTTTAACCTGATTATAGTAAGGTTTGGTGCAGTCCACACAAGACAGAATAAGTGTCTTTGTTGCAACAGAATTTATGCAGTGCTTTACTATAGGAAATGATTTGGGAAAACTGAAGACACTGTTACACAGCAGAACTACAGTATTTGGTTTGTTGTCAGTCATATCTGCCTTTAGTGATAAACCTTGCTCTAGCTACTGCCCAACTAAGGGAAAGTGAATTGGGTTCTTTTTCTACGTGTTAATTAAATTCCCACTTTTGAGTTCGCTTGTATAGTGTCATTGAAGGGTTGTTTTGATGTAGCTAAGGATGTGATAAGCAAACTGAATCTGCGAATACGAAGACATAATGAATGTGGAATCCCATGATGCCATTTCTCAACCTAATTTGTCAGAGAAGAACTGCACTAAAGACTCGGTGTAGTGTAGACAGGTGATTACTTGATCAAACTTACCCCCCTCCCCAGCTGATTAGAAATGGTGACTGTCTAAATAATTCTATTCTAGATTATGAAAATGAAATGTTTATAATGTCTGTCATGTTTGTTCAATTTTGTTGTTTCCAAGGAGTATCAAAATTGTTTTCACAAGACAAAAGAAAAACTAGAACAAAATCCAGCTGAAAGACAGTTTGATTTTAGTGAGATGTATATCTTTGGAAAATTTGAAATGTTTCATCGACGTCTAGTTAAAATTATACATGTCTTCAGTACCATTTCAACCTACTCAGTTCTGCAAGAATCAAAGATTGAAGGATTGGAAGTTATGGCAACAAAATATCAGGTACACACCAAGCAAATCTTGCCCTCTCACATCATTAGGGAGAGTTGGAATTAAATCAACAAATGCAGATGACAGACTATGGAGAAGTTTTAAAAATAGGCTGTACTAACCTTACTGGGTACTAGTCCGTTATCAAAGATGTGTATTGTTGAATCTACTTGAATGCATGAGACTTTTATAGTTAATAAAATTGCTGTTAAATAAGCATTTTCCATCAAAGGTTTAGAGGGAGGGATAAATGTGCAAAGAAGGAAGGGAGTATAAGCAAGAAAGGTTGGGGTGAAATAGGCAAAATATGCAAAACATGGATAAATGCAAGAGGTTAGGGCAGAGATACATGGATTCCTTATTTCCTTTCCTCACTATTCCTTTCACAGTCAAGTGCACAATGTCATGATTCTATCAGTATAAAAATGAAATTCATAGTGTTTGAACATTGTGATGGGAGGTCACCTGTTTAGGTTGTCTGGCGCTGATGTTTCACTGTTACAGCTGTGCCTTAAGATGAGTTGCCAGTAAAGAATTGTCTTGATAATGGTCTTAGGGTAAAACTCCATGGACACACTCAAGATCCATTGCACCACTGAAGCCCTGTGTTAAGAGTTTTATGCAGGCCCTCTGTTCAGGGGGAGAAAATTTATGCTTCATTCTGAACTAATACATATCATGTTAAGCTGTTGATGGTAAAAATTAAAGGCCAATTAAAAAAAAAAAAGGCCTGAAGGTCATTATGAGGCCATGCTGCTATTGAATAGTAACAGCCTTATTTAAATTACTGAACTATGTGACAGTGTCATAGGTATCCACTGTCTTGTGGTTGGCTGAAACACTTGACAAGTAAAGGTTTCTGGAGTCCATTTATCAGTTGAATATGATGAACAAATGTAATAGTCTGTCATTTAGTTGCTATCTTAGATTTACTTTGTTCATGGAAGAAATCATTATAACAAGGGAAAAATCAGTAAGTTTAGATTAAAATTTCTTCACAATGGTGAATCCATCTATGCTAATGAAAAATATGGGGTTGGACCTGAATGATAAGTGGAGCATGACAAACAGCTAGCATGCTGAACTGTGGCTGATCAGCAGGAGCAAACACAACTTTTAACAGTATTATCGGCTACTGGTGTCAGGGGGCCAACCAATCTATGCTTCCATTTGTGCAAACTGCAGCAATGCTGGAACAGTGGGCAGGTAACAAATGCTAGGGCTGTTCATGCAGTGGAATGTGGTTCTGAATGTTCCTCTTTTCATCACAGAATACATAGATTAAAGGAGAATACTATTAATGGTGTGTTTTTGTTAGAAATTTAACATGAACTTTTGTTCGCTTTGTCTGATACACTCTGGTGCAAAGTAGTAGTATATTGTATGGAAGTGTTGCACACTTGTATGAGAAAAAATTATTTATAGGTAACAAATATGTTGAAATGAGAAAATCACTAGGCTTTGAATTTTCTATTAGTTTCTACATTAAAACTGTTACAATAGTGTTTTAAAGTGCCACTCCTGTGGTCTGTTTTATATTATTTTCCTTGTCTGTCACTCAGATTGTTTTGTTTATGCATCTGAAAAAATGAAGATTTTAATATCTGTAGTAGAAACCACAGAACACAACCTTGTAAACCCAACAGATGTAAGTAACTGAACATGACAGATTGCTTGATAAGGCAACTGTATTCTGATATTTTGTTTTCTTTCAAAAATTGTTTAGAGCATTGTTGCCATCATGAAGAAAAAGGAGTACAACTTCTTAGATCAACGAAAGACTGATTTTGACCAGGACTATGAAGAGTTTTGCAAACAGACCAGTGACCTTCATGTAAGTTGCATAATTAAGTGCTTGGTGATTTTAGGGGGGGCTAGGTTTAGTACTGCTAATTGATTGGAATGCCAAAAGGGGAAAATGTCCTTTTGAGGCAATATCAACTTGTTTATGTATAACCCACACACCTCCTGGGTGTGGTGTTCTGTCCCATCTAGTGGCACCAAGACCACTTAAAAAAGAGTTAAATGAGTCTGCTCTACAACCTTAGCTAACAGCCAGTTGGCTTTTAGCTCATGCGGTAGAGGCTCGTGCACTAAGCTCCAGAGGTCCCAGGTTTGATCTCAACGACTGGGGTCTGTTGGCATTACATATGCAAGCTCTGATTTAATGGCTGGAGCACTTAGAGTGCTTTTGCTCATGGATCAAAAATACAAATTTCCATTTAGAATGAATGATAAATCTAATACCACTCCAATATCACACAGAGCCTTAGTGGATTATCACTTCCTATCCATCCTGAGATTGATACAGCCTTTGGGACTGTTTATAGGGGCTACACATTGCATTTAACTGTCTACCGGTAAAACCAGACTGGTGCATAAAGTCCAAAACACACATAGTATTCCAGCGCAGGGAATAGTAGAGGATGCTCACTTTTACAGAACTTAAGCACCTCTCCTCACATTTCTCCCGAAAGAGAAGTTCCTACCCCTAATCCTCAAATGCAGGCTCTCAGGGGGCTGTATAATCCAGACAAATTGCACACACTTTAGGTTCCCTAACCACTGGAGCCATGTAAAGCTGATGGGAGAATGAGGTTGCTGTACTAAGCCAATATCCGTGTGAGAGCTTGATTTAGCTGCCTTGGAGAAGGAAAGCATTCCCTCAGATTATAGTTGTTAATGTGGTTGAACAGTTGAGAAGACAAGAGCTTCTGTGATCTCTGTAGCTACAGAGGGAACTGGAAAGGTAGATTGCTTTTCTGCTTTTTTTTTCTTTTTACACAACATCAAAAGTAGGATAATTGCAGCTGTTATCAGGTAAGTAGTGTGTGTTCATGTACAGTATGTGATAAACACACCGACAGGTAGTACTTTGTATATTTAATATGTGCACTCCGCAGAGCTCTCCTCAGCATAACCTTTTTCCTTCTCCAGAATCAGTTAAAGACCTTTATGGATATCACCTTTGAAAGGATTCCAACCACTGAAAGAGCTCTTAGTATGCTGAAGAAATTTGAAAGGTAAAGGGATATTTATAAATATTTCTAGTATGCCCTAGAGTAGCATACCAGTTTTCTGCACATTAGGTCAAATATAACCTCTTTTGACACAGAAAAAATGAAGAAATTGGCTATAAAATGCTTTTGTTCTTGTTGGACATAAATTGATACTTGAGTAATCATTTTAAGTATGTCTCTTCACCAATTCTGATAAAAAGAAAGGATCTCCTCAGATTGCTTTAAAAGAAAAGCTTAACACTTCTGACAATCTGCATAAGTAGAATTTATTTCTGGGCAGTTGCATGGCCAACACATTTGTGAGATCACATGATCTTACTGACCTTAGATGACAATGTAAACTTTATGTAAGGATAATGGTTCTTGAATAATTTCTTAAGCTTTTTAGGGTCAAACATATTTAAGTTCTACATTGGTAATTTATGCCTTATTGTTGAAGCTCTCCCCCCCGCCCCCCTAGCACATTGATTATAGACACTGGAAAGAAAAAATCAATGTTTGTTGTTTTATATCCCTAATGCAGTATCCAAAGTTTATTTATTTTTGTCTGTCTTTAAGACTGAAATATAGCACAGGAACTGCTTGTTTATAATGACTATCTGCATGTGGGCTGAAGGTTCTCTTTTGGATATTGAAATTTATTTATCATCATCGTATGTCAAGATGCAGCATGCTCAATATCTCATTGCCATGGTTAGCTGTTGTATCAATAGCTGAAGATGGGCTTGCAGTACTGCTTTCAATCATTAAAATGGCAGAATGAAGGGGAAGCTCAGTCTGTACTGTCACAGTTCTTCTGCCCTATTCTGTATAACTGAGTTCCTGTATTTCATGCCATTGGTGGGTTCAGGGTTATGTTACTACTTGTTGAAAACCATGTGATCTTACACTTGAAGTTAGCACTAGTGAGATTCCCTTTATATGGGTGATAGAGGGATATTTCTAGGCTTATTTAGAAACACTTTCTGTTACACTGTTTAAGCCAGGCCTAGCTTCTGGTTGTAGGAATGTATTTTGGAAGGTGTTGCTGAATATCAGCCTGAGAATGCACTTGTCCTCCCACAGAGCATACAAAAGTGTGTAAAAATGATTGTACATTCAAACTCAAAACTAGAAGAGCCTCCTAATCACTGAAGTCTTGTGGTAACTTTTCCAATGATAATCCTTGTTTTTTTTAATCAGATTAGAAATCCCCAATCTTGGCATTGATGAAAAATACCAGAAAATCCTTCAGAACTATGGTCATGATATTGAGATGGTCTCTAAGCTGTACACTAAGCAGAAAAATGACCCTCCTTTGGCTCGTAACCTGCCTCCAATAGCTGGTAAGATCTTGTGGGCACGCCAACTCTTCCACAAGATCCAGGAACCAATGGACCTCTTCCAACAGCATCCCACTGTTCTGCAGACAGGAGAAGCGAAGCGCATAGTCCGCAACTACAACAAAGTGGCAAAGGTCCTCTTGGAGTTCGAGGTTATTTATCACAGGGGATGGCTTCAGCAGGTAAAATGTTTCACTTGCTGCTGTAACTGTGAAAATTGAATTGTTTTTAGTGTTTTTGCTGCTGTATGAATGCCTAGGGACCCACGGTGTTCGATGCTGTATAAACATGGGATAAGTGGATTGCCATAGTATAAGAAGCCCCTAATTGGCAGAGTACTGGTATAGCTAGCTGCTGTACCTTCTCCGGCAGCTCCCAGCATGGGGGTAAAAATTGGGTGGGAGAGGGAATGACGAGAGTGTTGTTGTGCTTTAGCTATTTTCCACTGGCAGATGACCTCTTGGGGGTCATGGCCAACAGCTGAACTTTAGAGCACTTCCTATGCTGCTTTGAAGTGTCATGGGATGGGGCCGGCATAGAATTGAAACCATAATCAGGGCTCTGTAACTGGCTCCTTTGCAGGCCCTCACACTGTACTGTATCCCACAGATTGTTTTCTGAAGAGAATCTGGCCAACTTTCCTCTTGAAGTGCCTAGCTCAAAATGAAATGTGTCCATAATTCAGGCAGCATACTATGCACTACGGGCAAATTCTATCCTTACTGTTCATAGCAGCATTAGGGGGCTGGCGGCATTACTGCTGGCAGATCATACTTGTTTGAAGCCACAGAGGGTGGATGGATATGGACTAGACCACCATCTCAGTGCTTGAGAACAAGGCTAAGCTCTTTCTTTGCTGCTGTAGGAGCACTGGCGATGATCAAAGCTTCCTACATGCTCTCTTCTCAGTACACCCACTTCACAAGGTATGATTCTTCTTTGAGAGATGTCCCTGTGGGTGCTCCACTCCAGGTGTTGGTGTGTCCCTGCGCCTTCACTCGGAGATTTTTACAGCAGTACTCGTACCAGTCATGCACACACAGAGCCTGCTTCCCCTGCTCTGAGTGTACCTTAATAGTATGCATGCACGACCGGTCCCCTCAGTTCCTTCTCTACCGTCCCCAGCCTGAGACAGAGCTCAGTAGACTTGTTAGCGAATTTCTTCTCTCCCTTGTTCAACTTGTTTTCCTTCTTAGTTTAGCTTACCGGTAATAGGTACCCTTTTCCCTTCTCTTCTGTTCTCTTTAAAGCAAGCAAACAAACAAACAAAAAACCCACCTTTTTTTGTTCCTGTCAGCGCAGCCGCTTCTGATGTGCCTGGCTCTCCGGGTTTTAAGCGCTGTTCTAACTGTAATGATGCCATCCCTCTTTCCGATGGCCACTCAAAATGTATTAAATGTTTGGGGGAGTCCCACATCCCCAAAAATGTGCCCACTGCAGCAAGTTGAAATCCAGGGCATGCAAAGACAGGGAGCTGAGGCTAAAACTGCTCCTGCTGCAAAAATCTCAGACCAGCCTCAGACCCGGGCTCTGACTCTGCTGTACACTGCAGTCCCCCTGATTCAAAGAGACAAAAGAAAACTGCAAAAAACCATCAGTCTCTCTTACCCACAAAGGGTATTTGCAGGGACAAGCCTTCTCCAGCTACTGTTTCCCTCCCTGCGCTCCCCCGGCTGAGTACCTTTGATGTGACGGGCTCCACCGGCACCGTGCGAAACCCACCTGCGGCTGCGGCAGTCACACTAACCTCCGGAGCTGAGCTTCAGGCTTTCAGTTGCCTGCCTCTCACATGGCACCATTTGGCACCGCAGTGGAAGTGGTGCCGATGCATACTAGCCTGCCTGACTTCCCGCAGGCTCCTCCCACTCTCCCGGCACCTTCAGCCTTTGAGCTAGCCGGCAGTGACAGAACGCTCAGGACACTGGTGCAGAGGAACCCCTTCTCACAACAAATTCCTCTCGCTCAGCCCTCCCCTCACAGAGGCATCGCAATTCACACATTCAAGGGACCTGCTGGTGTCACCTATCTTGCAGTCATCCCTACTTAACACCTACTTCTCTCTGGACCCTTAGGCAAGGTCCGCACAGCTTTCCTCCAGTGATGAGGAATCTAGGCTGCAGGGAGGATTTTCACCTTATCAGATGTCCCGTCCACAGACCTCAATCAAGAGAGGTCATAGAAAAGCTGCCTCATCCTACTCAGAGGGTCCTGCCCCATGGGGCGTGAACCCCTGGATGGCACCACCCATGCCCTTCCCACCACAGTGGCAATATTGGGCTCCATGGGCTCCTTATACTCAGGACCACACTCATTATATCAATGCAGCCAGGCGTGAGACCTGATTGGTGCCACCAGCTGACCACCCTGCCACTGACTCCAGACACGAGGCAGCCCTGTCACAACTTCAAGAGCAAGCACGGCCTGCCTCTAACCTGGCAGAACCAGTTGTTCTGCCTGATGAAGCATTGCTTCCTCCTCCTCCGAAGTCTTCAGACGACTTCTCAAAATTTCAAGACCTGTTTAAAAGAGTTGCCAATGAGCCACGAATTAACCTGGAGGAAGTTCCTGAACAGCAGCATGAGCTAACTGACATCCTGCAGCCCTCTTATTCTTCTAGAATTAGATTACCTATCAATGCAGCCCATTTAGAACCTGCCAAGGCCATTTGGCAAACCCCAGCTGCAAGCCTGCCTACCTGTAAGAGAGTGGACCGAAAGTACTTTATTTCTTCCAAGGGCTCAGAATTCCTTTTTACTCACCCAGCGCCAAACTCGCTGGTAGTAGAAGCAGTTAACCAAAAGAACAAACACCAATTTCCCTGCTCCACCACTTCCGACAAGGACAGTTAGCGATTAGATCTGCTTGGACGTAAGGTATACACTTCTTCCACGTTGCAGTTTCGCATTGCTAATTATACAGCCGTTCTAGCAAAGTACGACCACAAAAATTACAATAAATTCATGGACTTTATTGTTCACATTCCAGAAGAAAAGAAACAACAATTTACAGCCATAGTTTGAGGGACAAATAATCTCTTGCACTGCTCTTCAAGTTGCCCTTGATGTGGCCAATACTGCAGCATGGTCCACTGCCACAGCAGTCGTGATGCGCCGAGGGTCATTGCTGTCATCCTCTTCCTTTCCCAGCGAAATCTAGAATACCAATAAGGATCTCCCCTTCGACAGTGACAAACTATTCACCTCCACCACAAATGACGTACTCCACTCCATAAAGGACTTCAGGGCAACTCTCCGGTCTCTAGGAATTCAAACCCCTATGACCAGAAGGCGACAATATAGTACCAGCCTTACCAGCGACCGCGCTACCCCACATACACCCAGCAATTCCATAGATCTCACGAGCAACAGCAACGCCAGAGATCCAGATACCAACGCTGCCGTCCCAACTCCTCGGCAGTGTCTCAACCCCCTCCGACCAATAATCAAATTTGAAGCCTTGATCGAGGGTATAGAAAACAATATTCTCACTTCACACAGCCTGCCCCTCTTTTTGGTCACCGCCTATGCCCATTCTCCCATCAGTGGTGCAATATTATCACCGACAAGTGGGCTTTAGAGGTTGTCACAGTTGGCTATTCTATCCCTTTCCTCTCCCTGCCTCCCACCCACCCAACCTCCCCGTCTCTCTTCAGGGACCCCTCTCACGAGCAACTGCTCCTCAGAGACGTACAACATCTCCTTCAATTGGGGGCAGTGGAAATTGTCCCCAAACTACACAGAGGGAGAGGTTTCTACTCCCATTACTTCTTAACAGAAAAGAAAACCGGGGGATGGCGACTGATCCTTGACCCCAGGCGGCTAAACAAATTTATCAAAAAGCAAAAGTTCAGAATGGTTACCCTACCACTATAATCCCAGCGCTGGAGCAGGGCGATTGGTTTTCAGCCCTCAACCTACAGGATGCTTATTTTCATGTAACTATTCACCTAGCCCACGGACGTTTTCTTTGTTTTACCCTCGGTTTGACACATTTTCAATACAGAGTGTTGGCCTTTGGCCTATCTACCGCCCCCCCCCCCCCCCCCCCCGAGTTTTCTCCAAACTCCTAGCAGTGGTCACTGCCCACCTCAGGAAACGGGGTTATAATATTTCGTTACCTCAACGCTTGTCTCTTCAAAGCCTCAATGCTCGATGAAGCTCTTCGATCCACACAGCTTACCGTTGCTTGCTTCCTTTCCCTTGGCCTGCAAATAAAAAAAACAAATCCAGTTTATGTCCTACCCAACAACTGGAGTTCATAGGAGTGAATCTCGATTCCCGAATGGGAATAGCATGTCTCCCACTCAATCGTTTCAACACCATAAAACTCCTGGTTACCAAACTTCACAACAGTCCCCAGGTCACTGCATGAGACTGCCTGCAACTATTAGGCCACATGGCCTCATGTACTTTCGTGGTCAAAAATGCATGCCTCTACATGAGGTGCTTCCAAGCTTGGTTGGCCATGGTTTACAGACCGAACGTACACACTTTTAAACAAGCCTCTATCCATACTCTTCAGAGTCAAAGACTCCCTCCGATGGTGGACAGTTCCTTCCAACCTCTGTTAAGGAGTCCCTTTTCTCCAGGACTTCCCATCACTCATCATCACTGCTGATGCATTCCTCACAAGATGGGGAATGCACATGTCCCACCACACAGTCCAGGGGATATGGTCTTCCACCGAAGCCTCCCTACACATAAACGTCCTAGAACTGTGAACCAGACGCAGTGCCTGCCATCACTTCTTCCCATTTATTCAGAACCAAAATGTTTAGATCATGACAGACATCGCATGCATGTTCTATGTCAACAGGCAGGGAGGGGCTCGATCTCACTCGCTTTCACAGAAGCTATGAAGCTCTGGAATTGGTGCCTCATGAACAACATCCGGATATTAGCAGCCTATCTTCCTGGGGCCCTGAATAAATACCGTGGACGAACTAAGCAGACATTTTCCCTGGGATCACGAATGGGAGATAAATGACACGATCATAAGCAATACATTCTGCGTTTGGGGGCTATCCAACCCTGGACCTCTTCGCGACTGTGAAGAACAAGAAATGTCCCGAATTTTGCTCCAGAGCTGGATTGGGCAAACATTCCCTAGGAGATGCATTCCTGATCGCATGGGCTCAACACTTAATGTATGCTTTCCCCCCAATACTGGTTCTCCACAGAGTTCCGACAAAGTTATGAACAGATCGTGCCACGGTAATTCTGATTGCCCCGTCATGGCCCAGACAACTGTGGTTTCCGTTCCTCACCAGAATGTCAATTCACCCACCGATTTCATTGCCCCTCACTCCGAACCTCTTATTGCAGCAATATGGCCGATTTCTTCACCCCAACCTGTCCATGCTTCACCTGAAAGCTTGGTTCCTACATGGTTCTCCCAAAATGAACTAGCATGCTCTGAGCAGGTTCAAAGAGTGCTCCTACATAGCAGAACACAATCTACTCACATCACCTATCTCCAAAAGTGGAAGCGATTTCACACAATGGTGCACAACTAAACAACTTCCTCCTACTTCTGAACCTCTTCCACCCATACTTGACTACCTATTAGACCTTAAGCAATCTGGCCTTTCTTTCAGCTCCATCAAGGTCCACTTAGCTGCTATTACAACTTTTCATGACAAGGTCAACGATACCTCTGTTTTTGCTCATCCAGTCACTACGTGTTTTCTCAAAGGGCTCCAATCCCTATACCCGGACATTACCTCCTACCCCACTGTGGGACTTCACTTAGTATTATCCTGTGAAGTCAACAACCATTCGAGCCCCTAGCCACTTGCTCCCTCTTACACTTCTCTATGAAAACAGCATTCTTAGTGGCAATCACCTCCACCAGATGTGCAGGAGAAATAGCCGCTCTCATGGCGGACCCACCGTACACACTATTTTTTAAGGATAAGGTTACCCTCCGACTACACCCCAAATTTCTTCAAAAGGTGCATTCGTCATTCCACATCAATGAGCTGATACACCTACCAACCTTCTTTTCTAAACCACATGCAAACTCTTTTGAATCAACAATGCATTGAGGAGCACACTGAAAGGACACCTATTTCTACCCAGAGACTTTCAAACTGAGTATATCCAACTGTGCTATCAGATAAAGAAAGTTACACCTCCAGTTGGCATCAGAACTCACTCCACTAGATCTGTGGCTACCTCTGTGGCTTTTCTACGCAAAGTTCCTCTGGCTGACATCTGTAAAGCAGCCACTTGGACTTCTGAACACGCATTTGTTAAGCATTATGCCCTTACTCAAGGCCCTCTTTCTGATACATGAGTAGGCAGAGCTGTACTATCTACTGCATTTCTACCAAATCCGAAGTCCCTACCTCCTTGAGATACACTACTTTTAAGTCACCTGGAGTAGAGCACCCACAGGGACATCTCTCTCGAAGAGGAGGTTACTCACCCTGTGCAGTAACTGATGTTCTTCAAGATGAGTGTCCCTGTGGGTGCTCCACTACCCACCCTTCTCCCCTCTACTTTCGAGTTGGGGTAGCCTCCTTTGTAGAGAAGGAACTGAGGAGACTGATCATGCATGCGTACTATTAAGGCACACTCAGAGTGGGGGAGAGGGGTAGGCTCTGCGTGTGCGTGACCGGTACGAGTACTGCTGTAAAAATCTCAGAGTGAAGGTGCAGGGATGCACCAACACCTGGAGTGGAGCACCCACAGGGACACGCATCTCAAAGAACGTCAGTTATTGCACAGGGTGAGTAACTTCCTCTTCCTCTATAGAAATAGGGATTTGATGGACACTTAGAAATAGTCACTGTTCTTCAGTGACAGCTGAATGACTTATTGAGTTTCTAGCTGATCGTAAAATATGTGGCCCAGCCGACATGTTGCAAAGCTTTAGAGATACTGGAGGGACTTGTCTTTACCATTACATCCTACCATGAGAGCTCTAGAGTTGGTTTCTGCACCTGGTCTCCCAGATGGCCTGTGCAGTAGTTATTGGGAACATAACAGAAACATTCCTCCAATGCCTCTCTGCCATGTGTATTGGCCAAACCGGACAGCCGCTACGCAAAAGAATAAATGGACACAAATCTGACATTAGGAATCATAACATTCAGAAACCAGTAGGAGAACACTTCAGTCTCTCTGGTCACTCAATAACAGACCTAAAAGTGGCAATTCTTCTTCAACAAAAAAAACTTAAACAGATTCCAACGTGAAGCTGCAGAACTGGAATTAATTTGCAAACTGGATACCATCAGATTAGGCCTGAATGGAGACTGGGAGTGGTTGGGTCATTACAAAACCTAAACTTAATTTCCCCAATACCAATTTCTCCCTACTGTTACTCACACCTTCTTGTCAACTGTCTAATTGGCCACTCTCTTACCACTTCAAAAGTTATTTTTCTTCCCTTGGTATCCTGCTGTTAATTGATTTATCTCATTAGACTGACCTCAAACTTGGTAAAGCAACCTCCATCCTTTCATGTATTTATACCTGCTCCTGTTTTTTCACACCATGCATCTGATGAAGTGGGTTCTAACCCATGAAAGCTTACGCCCAAATAAATCTGTTAGTCTCTAAGGTGCCACAAGACTCCTTGTTGTTTTTGCTGATACAGACTAACACGGCCACCACTCTAAAACCTGTCGTCCTCCTCTGAGCTGCTAGCAACTCCTTGCATAGACCCCTTTGGCCATTCCAGAGGTTAGTCACCAACTAGATCTTTTCTGTCTCTAATTTTTGCTAAAAGAGCCTTACCTTGCCCATCTCCCTCTTTCTACAGTAAGATAGTTACCACCATGATCTCTTGTAATCTTGTGTCAGTGGTGAAGGAGTTTGGACATTAAAAGTAAGCTTGCAGCAATACTGGGCTTGTGTGCTTATGTTTGTACAGGAGGGGAAGAGGCATAAGGGATACTTCATAGAGAAGTGTTTTAAAAAATTGAGTGAAAAACATCTAATAAATTCAAGAGGAAAAGGATTGCACCTTTGTGGAAGGGATAATGAATCTCATAACAGAAATGTGGGGACTCCAGAATTTCTTTGTGGAAAGTTGTGTTGCCTTATTTGCACAATGAATGTTATGGAAAAATAACATCTTGAGTAATTTACAGTAATATTAGCTGAATTATTATAAATGAACTTGCAAGATGTGAAATGACTTGACAGCTTCCTGAGAGCATGAATTATTGCAGTTGTGTTCAATGTGTCATTGTATTGAATTTGTGACTATTTGAGCAGCCTCTACAAGTGTGTTTTGACCCTTGAAATATGGTGAAAAGCTCTGCTACATCTCTGATCGGAAAGTAAAATACTGTGCCCGACGTGGAATAAATCACATGGCAGAGTATTGCTTAGGCAGCCATTATCTACAACTTTTGAGCTGATAATGATGATCAAGGGAGAGAGAATAATGAGGAATGGACATATAGCTATGGCTGAGACATAGCAGCAGCAGGTAGTTCAGGTTGGGATTATTTCCCATACAAGGCAAGAAGCTGTGTTCCACTTACCCCAAAATAACTAAAAATACAGATTTGTCATTTTTTCAAATTATAATAAATTTGGAAGAACTTGGAGCAGGGGTCGGTAACCTTTCAAAGAAGAGCCATTTTTTGGTTTTTGTCTTTGACAAAAATATTTCGAGAGATGCATTACATGCAAAGCTACTTGTAGAGTTAGAATTTATCAACTAATAATAATTGAACATATTAAAGTTATTACTATTCACCAATACTTTTAATGTGACTTCTGCCATTTGAATATAAACAGGAGAGGGCTCTGGGCTGGGGCAGGGGATTGGGGTGCAGGAGGGGGTATGGGGTTGGGGAGGGAGTTTGGGTGCAGGAGGGGGTGCAAGGTACATGCTTTGGCCGGGAGGCGCTTACCACAGGTGGCTCCCGGCAGGCGGCAAAGCCGGGCTCTGGCCCAATGCCACTCCAGGAAGCGGCTGGCTGTTGCTATGTCTCTGTGAGCCGCTGGGGGAGGGGGGAAGAGAGGAGGCGGCTCCGTGAGCTGCCTCTGCCCCAGCACCATCCTCAAAGCCCCATCCTGTGGGGGCGCTGCTTATGGGTGCTGCCAGTGCACTGAGACCTGCTGCCACCCTCCCCCCAAGGGGCACACAGAGACGTACCAGCAGCCGGTCGCTTCTGGGAGTGGTGTGGGGCCAGCACCCTGCTGCATCGCTGTCTGGGAGCCACCTGTGGTAAGCGCCTCCTGGCCAGAACCTGCACCTTGCACCCCCTCAGAAAATGGCTGCCTGCAAAGGGGGCAGCCAAAGAGCCGCATGCGGCTCCGGACCCCTGACCTAGAGGATAATAGTGTTAGCCAGCATGGATTTTTCAAGAACAAATCATGCCAAACCAACTTAATTTCCTTTTTTGACACAGTTACTAGTGGATAGGGGCAAGCAGAAGATGTGATATAGCTTGATTTCAGTAAGGCTTTTGACACACTTATATGGGACTGTAATAGAGCTGGACTCACCCGGCGGCGCCTCCTGCTGGTTGTCCCTGGGAATTAGCTAGTCAGCCTCTGGAGCACCCTCTGCCGTCTGGTGATCCGCCTTATCGCCAGCCCCAGTTCCTCCCAGGACCCAGTGCCTCCTCCCACTGGGGTGCTGCCCCCTGGCAGTAAACCCCAACAATCCCTGAGGGTCTCCCCTCCCCGGGGAACCCCCACCCACTACCCCACCTCGCCTCAGTCTTGGCTACTGCCAGTCATCGCTTAGCCCCACTCCCTTAACAGACTGCAGTGTATCAGCCACCCAACACAGGCGAAGGGGTTTGGACCTGCTGCCTCTGTCTACCAGTGGGCTGCCCCCTTGCAACCTCAATACCTAATAGGTCCTAATCTAGGCCTCGCAGCTGGGGGTTTCCAGGCCGGAGATCCCCTGGTCTTTCCCCCTCAGCCCTGCCCCAATCTAGGTACTCCCTCAGGTCCCTGCAGCCAGTCCCTTCCCTCTCTGAACACAGAGAGAGACACTGGCTAAGCTTCAGCCTAGCAGCCCCTTTATAGGCCCAGCTGCGGCCTGATTGGGGCATGGCCTAGCTGCGGCCATTTCCCCAATCAGCCTAGCTTTTCTTCCCCTCAGCCCTGGCTCTCTCCCAGGGCTGGCTTTTAAGTCCCACAGGGCAGGAGCGGGTAACCACCCCGCTACAGGGACACTCTGGAAATGTGGCCTAGATGAAATTATTATAATGTGGGTTTGCAACTTTTTGAAAAACTACTCAAAAATTTGAGTGGTTTGCTGCCACACTGGGAGGAGGCATCTAGTGGGGTCCTGCAAGGGTCTGTCCAGAGTCCAGTACTATTCAATCATTTCATTAGTGACTTGGATAATGGAATGGAGAGTATGTTTATAAAACCTGTGGATGACCTCAAGCTGGTAGATGTTGCAATCACTCTGGATGACAGGATTAAACTTCCAAAGGACCTTGACAAACTGGAAAATTGATCTGAAATTCACAATAAGGGTAGTTAAGCACTGGAATAGCCTTCGAAGAGAGGTCATGGAATCTCCATCACTGGAGGTTTTTAAGAAGAGGTTAGACAAACACCTGTATTTCTAGGCCATCCCAGACTTGATCTTGCATCCATGCAGGGGGCTGGACTATGTGATCTCTGAGTCCTTTTCAGCCCTACATTTCTATGGTCATGGAGGCTCTCCATTCTATTTGTGACACTACTTCCTTCATAGCTCCTGTCATAAATATAAAGGGAAGGGTAAACCCCTTTGAAATCCCTCCTGGCCAGGGGAAAGCTCCTCTCACCTGTAAAGGGTTAAGAAGCTAAAGGTAACCTCGCTGGCACCTGACCAAAATGACCAATGAGGAGACAAGATACTTTCAAAAGCTGGGAGGAGGGAGAGGAACAAAGGGTCTGTCTCTCTCTGTATGCTGCTCTTGCCAGGGACAGAACAGGAATGGAGTCTTAGAACTTTTAGTAAGTAATCTAGCTAGGTATGTGTTAGATTATGGTTTCTTTAAATGGCTGAGAAAAGCATTGTGCTGAATAGAATAACTATTTCTGTCTGTGTATCTTTTTTGTAACTTAAGGTTTTGCCTAGAGGGGTTCTCTATGTTTTTGAATCTAATTACCCTGTAAGATATCTACCATCCTGATTTTACAGGGGGGATTTCTTTATTTCTATTTACTTCTATTTTTTATTAAAAGTCTTCTTGTAAAAAACTGAATGCTTTTTCATTGTTCTCAGATCCAAGGGTTTGGGTCTGTGGTCACCTATGCAAATTGGTGAGGCTTTTTATCCAACATTTCCCAGGAAAGGGGGGGTGCAAGTGTTGGGAGGATTGTTCATTGTTCTTAAGATCCAAGGGTCTGGGTCTGTAGTCACCTAGGCAAATTGGTGAGGCTTTTTACCAAACCTTGTCCAGGAAGTGGGGTGCAAGGTTTTGGGAAGTATTTTGGGGGGAAAGACGCGTCCAAACAGCTCTTCCCCAGTAACCAGTATTAGTTTGGTGGTGGTAGCGGCCATTCCAAGGATAACGGGTGTAATATTTTGTACCTTGGGGAAGTTTTGACCTAAGCTGGTAAAGA
Source organism: Caretta caretta (assembly GCF_965140235.1). Taxonomy (NCBI): domain Eukaryota; kingdom Metazoa; phylum Chordata; order Testudines; family Cheloniidae; genus Caretta; species Caretta caretta. The sequence goes on from NC_134207.1 coordinate 137,907,828, forward strand.
TAAGCTTAGGAGGTTTTTCATGCAGGTCCCCACATCTGTACCCTAGAGTTCAGAGTGGGGGAGGAACCTTGACAGCTCCAGTCTGTGTTGCTGCATTAATTTTCATGTTCATGGCCTGCCTGATTAATTTAGGTGGAATATAGGTTCCCAAAGAGCTAAAGATGTTAACATAACCCAGTTACAGTTGAATGTTAAACAATTTTAAAGAAGGTTTTGAGCTTGGTATACAGAGACCGTAGCCTGTTTAGTACCATTGCAAACACACAATTAAAAGCCTTTTTAACCTCTTATTAAAGATACAGAAAAGAAGCTCTGGTGGGGGTGGGGAGAAGGGGATGGGAGAAGGGCTTATTAAAGTATTAAGTAAGGCTTTTAGTTTAACAGCACTTTTTGTTTCCATTTTTTTGCTGGAGAATTTTTAGAAGGAAAACCCCCTTGTCTGACAGTTTTTTAGATGGTATTAAAGCTGGTAATAGCTGTCCTTTTTGGGGAAAAGAGAAGTTAGTTGAGATGGGCAGGAGCTGTTATTGCGGCTGCTAAAGTTGGATTCTATTTCCTAAAAAGACAAACACACACAAAAGGGAAGAGAAAAGAATAGCAAAGTTAGAAAATGCAGCTTCTGTCTTTTTCTTGTTGACTAGTACTTGTAAACTTACTGAGAAAACACGGGCACAGCATACTGTTTTGTTAGCAGGCTGTTTAGGGCACTATTTTTAGGTGTACAGGCTCACAGCAGTGTTGCAAAATATATAGCCTTGGCCAGCTAAGCCAGACTCTTATTAAACAGAACACAAAGGAGAGAGGTAGAAAAGAAAAGTAATAAGGTAGGAAAGGACGGGGGAGATAAAGTCTTACAACCCGGATGGTGGTCAGGATTCAGCTGGAGCTAGTAGAGGTGGCAATGTCATCTGCGCTCACCCTCCCCTATTTTTTTGCCCAGGTTGGTCAGGACACTTCTTCGTATCAGGCTGATGAAGGCTGGGGTCCCAGAGACAGTGGGGGTGGCAGTCATGATGGTGAAGCTAGTTCCAGAAGCCAATTTTTCCCCCAAATGCTTTTTTGTTGTTTTGTTAAATGACCATAAAAAGGAGAGATATCTAGAATAGCCCATTTCCTTGCTATTTTGTTATTAATTAGTCTTAATTTCTGACTCACCAGTTTTTGTTTATACATTTTTGGTCCTTAACATTTTTTGTTCACCAGGCATGATTTTAACAGTTCTTGAGTGGTATTAGTGAAGCCCTTCTTGTTTAAATTAATTTAGCTTTTGGGATTTCTTTACCTTTTTTGAAACAATTTTATATAATAGGCTATTGTTATAATTCATGCATCATTACCCACTTTTTACAGTTGAGCTCACAATTAGGGTAAACTTCTAGGCCCAATTATTACAACAGATCCAAAATTCGGAAGAAAATATAGGTAGTTACTTAGCTTGGCGGGAAGGCAGTTTTTCACTCTAATCTAAATGGAGGTGATATTAAGCTTAGATTCAGACTGTATCAGATTGGAGTATTAGTTGAAGTTTCCACTAACACTTTTGCAATTCAGGCTCAAGGTGTATATTTGTATCCAAATTCAGAGCATAGTGTTGACTTGGTTGTGATTTGGCAAGACTGTTTCTTGTTTCCTGCAGATTGAAGTAACGAAAACAGGGCTTCAGGCATCCCTGTTGGTGAAGGCTCCAGAGACAGGAGAATTATTTGTGAATTTTGACCCTCAGATATTGACTTTAATTCGGGAAACAGAGTGCATGGCTCACATGCACCTTGAAATCCCATCCTTCGCGATTGCTCTACAGCAAAAGCAAGACTCATACAAGAAGAATTTCAATCAACTGCAGGTAGGTTTATTTTATTCATTTAGATCTGCATAGAGCAATTGAAAGCTCCAATAATTTCATGAAAGTAAATAAGATAGTATTTTTATAAGATTGAAAATGAACAAATTCAGACTACTATGCACCAGTAAAGTGATTAAGATGGGAAAAGGACTTGACAATTCACCTCCATCTTTTTCCTGCAATTTTTTAGATGCTACAATGACTTTGTTCTTAAACATAACCTCTAGGAGGCATGGCAGTGTGGAAGGAAGGCGCTGAGGTCTAGAAGTTTGGAGCGGTGAAAGCAATTCCTCAGTAATATAACCTTATTTCTGATTTGCTGTATGAGTTCAGGCAAAGCAGTTGACATTTCTCAAACACAACTGTGGTTCAGCTTTGAGCACAATTTGGGTAGGGGACAGCAATGAGGCATGCTGACCCAGCAGTTGCCCCTAAAAGTATTGTGCCTTGGATAGGAACAAAGACTCCAGTAACTGGGCAGTGCAGCTGCTGCACCAGCATTACACCTAGTGTACTTTGTGGGCCTGCTGTACTAGAAGATGCAGAGAGAAGATGGAGCCTTGGTTTCTCCTCTTGTCTTTTAATTTCCTTTTGGGAAGTTAGCTGCCATCAACAGTGATACAAGCCAGCAGCAATCATTAGGCTCAAAAGAATGAGACCAAGGATGGAAGATGGCTGCTGGGCAAATCTCATGATTTTACTGCAAGCCCTTGGGTCAGGGATTCTCTTTTTCTCTGGGTATGTCTACAGTGCAATAAAAGACCCATGCCACACTGAAGCTGGCCTGGCTCACAGGGCTGCGAGGGGGAAGGATCTCCGATCCCAGGCTCCAGCCCGAGCCCCAACGTCTACACTGCTATTTTTAGTCCTGCTGCCCAAGTCTGAGCTCTAAGACTCAATGCCATGGGTTTTTTATTGAAGGGTTGTCAGGGTTCCCTCCCCACTCTGAACTCTAGGGTACAGATCTGGGGACCCGCATGAAAGACCCCCTAAGCTTATTTCTACCAGCTTAGGGTAAAACTTCCCCAAGGCACAAACTTTTTCCCTTGGATGGTACGCTGCCACCACCAAATGATTTAACAAAGAATTAGGGAAGAGACCACTTGGAGACGTCTTCCCCCAAAATATCCCCTCCAAGCCTTACACCCCCTTTCCTGGGGAGGCTTGAGAATAAACAAGATGAGCACAGGCCAGCCTTGGGTTTTTAGGACCCTAAAAACCCAATCAGATTCTTACAAAAACAGAACTTTATTAGAAGAACAAAACAAAGGTAAAAGAACAACTCTGCAGGATTAGAATGGAAGATAATCTCACAGGCAGTCAGATTCAAAACATAGAGATCCCTCTAGGCAAAACCTTAAGTTACAAAAAGACTCAAAAACAGGAATACACATTCCTTCCAGCACAGTGAATTTCACAAGCCAAAACCAAAAGAAAATCTAACGCATTTTCTAGCTAGATTACTTACTAATTCTATAGGAGTTGGATTGCTTTCTTTCTTGATCTGTCCCCACAGAGGCATCACACAGACAAACCCTTCCACCCTCCCCCCCCACCTCAGATTTGAAAGTATCTTGTCCCCTTATTGGTCATTTTGGTCAGGTGCGAGCCAGGTTACTTGAGCTTCTTAACCCTTTACAGGTAAGAGGATTTTGCCTCTGTTCAGGAGGGATTTTATAGCAGTATATACAGAAAGGTGGTTACCCTTCCCTTTATATTTGATACGCCCCCCCAAATCACAGATAGTGTTGGACAGCCAGTTCCACACTGGCTGTGATTTCTTCCTGGAGCTCTCGGAGAAAACAGAGTTAATTAGACACATGTACCTTTAGATATACTACTGACTGTATAAAAACTAACAGTATTTCCCACATCTCAAGGATGATTTTAACCAGTTGATTCTGGGAAACTTTCACGGGAGAGTGCATCACCCACTTTGTTAGAAGCTCCTGAAATGTGTTGTATTTCAAAATCAAAATCTTGGATAGCTAAACTCCACCGAATAAGTTTTTTGTTATTTCCCTTGGTGGTATGAAGCCACTGTAGCGCAGCATGGTCGGTTTACAGGTTGAAACGCCATCCCCAAAAGTATGGACGTAGCTTTTCCAGAGCGTAGACAATGGCGTAACATTCTTTTTCACTGATTGACCAGTGGCTTTCCCTCTCAGACAGCTTCTTGCTGAGAAACACGACAGGATGGAATTCTTGATTCAGTCCTTCCTGAATTAAAACTGCTCGCACACCATACTCGGATGCATCTGTGGTTACTAGGAACGGTTTGTCAAAGTCTGGGGCCCTTAGTACAGGGTCAGACGTGAGTGTTGCTTTAAGCTGGTTAAAGGCTTTCTGACACTCTTCAGTCCCCTGAACTGCATTTGGCTGTTTCTTTTTGGTTAGGTCTGTCAGTGGGGCAGCGACACTTTTTGTCTAGCACCTAGTCCAATAGGGCTCAAATTCTAACTGGAGTCTTTGCGTGCTACTGCCATACGAATATATAATATAAGCTTTTTGAACTCCTCTACTTCAGCTCACCCCCCTCTTGTTGCTCCTTTTCTTCATATGTGTAAGGGGATAATTAGTTTCTTATATGGGCACTGTAATGATTGCTTGATGCTTTTGCAGTACTTGGAAGCTGCCAAATGTTTCATACTGTGACAGATTTCAAAGAATGTTCTGGAACTTTATGGTTGGGTTGTGAGAGCCAGTTGTTGCTAGGGCGTGAGGAAGGGATCTCAGAAAAAAGCTTGTGCCTAGCCTATTTTTATCTCCCATCGTTCTTCTAGAGACCATTGGTCCAGTTCAGAGCAGAGAAGGTCAAAGCTGACTTTTAGCCACTGTTAATAGACTCGGTTTTAGGAGCGGAAAACTCCAGGAAGCAAGTCCTGGGGATGCTTCACTGGCTTACTATGCTGATTTCAAAGAATGATGTGGAGGCACTCTGGTCCACTTCAAGAAAGAGCCCTGCGAGTCTACTGAGACTCCCGTAAATAAAATAGAGGAAAGGAGGCCTGTTTCTGACCATTCTTGATTCGCCATTCTGGGAAACAGGAGAAGTAAGTGTTCTGGGTAATGCAGGATCCCCTTTCTTGCAAATAGAGCTTGAGGGGGGTCATGTTTTCATAACTGAGAAGGACCTCTTGGTGAGTAAAACCTGTGGAGAGTACAGGAAGAGGCCTATAGATCGGTTCCTATTCAAAACTTTTGGATTTGAAGAAATTCAAACAGATTAGGTCACTTATCAATTTAAACGAGTGGTTTAGATTTATTACAAACCAGGGTGTTTACAGAATACAATTTCTATCTTTGTCCTCCTTCATATATACATTTCAGTGGTGGGCAGTGGCATCCTGTCATGCTGTTGTGTGTAGTAAGATCACACAGTAGTGAAGCAAGTATATTTCAAACTAAATGTTTGTAGCCTCTAGATATCTTTATATCAAATTTCCAGGTATATTCATAGATTTGTTAAAAACATATTCTGCTAGCTCCTTTTAAACTTAAAACTGCATCACCAGTTGTCAGAATGTCTTCATATGATGTCTTTTGACTGGGCTATTAAAAGATGGCCTTCCTTTAAAAAATTAGAAGTATTGGCTTAGGGTCTCAAAAATATTGAAAATTCTGACTTCTAATTTACTTGTATTATCATTTAGCTCCCATGAAAAGGTATTGCAGAAAAAAGACTTTAGCATCAATATCAGATCCATATGTAGACTTGACCCCCGACCTACCAAAACTAAACCTACTTCTTACAATTTTCCAACTTTTTTATCATTTAATGTCCAAGCTACTTAATATAGCAAACGCTGATTTTTCAAAAAGGCTCCAGAGATAATCCTGGCAATTACAGCCTGTTAAGCATAACTTCAGTGCCAGGCATGTTGATTGAAACTATAGTAAAGGACAGAATTATCAGATACATAGATGATGAACACTATGTTGGGGACGAGTCAACATGGCTTTTGTAAAGGGAAATCATGCCTCACCTATCTATTAGAATTCCTTGAGAGTGTCAACAAGCACGTTCACAAGGGTGATGCAGTGCATATAGCATACTTGGACTTTCAGAAAGCCTTTGACAAGGTCCCTCAAAGACTCTTAAGCAAAGTAAGGAGTCATGGGATAAGAGGGAGGGTCCTCTCAGGGATCAGTAACTGGATAAAAGATGGTAAACAAAGGTAGGAATAAATGATCAGTTTTCACAATGAAGAAAGGTAAATAATGCGGCCTCCCAGGATCTGCACTGGGACCTGTGCTGTTCAACATGTTCATAAATGATCTGGAAAAGGGAATGAACAGTGAGGTGGCAAAATTTGCAAATGATACAAAACTATTGAAGATAGTTAAGTCCAAAGCTGACAGCGAAGAGTTACAAAGGGATCTCACAAAACTGTGTGACTGGCAACAAAATGGGAGATGAAATTCAGTGTTGATAAGTGCAAAGTAATGAACATTGGAAAACATAATCTCCACTATACATTCAAAATGATGAGTTCTAAATGAGCTGTTACCACTCCATTAAGAGATTTTGGAGTTGTTGTGGATAGTTCTCTGAAGACATCTGCTCAGTGTGCAGTGGCAATCAAAAAAGGTAACAATCTTAGGAACCATTAGGCAAGGGATAGATAAGAAAGAAAATATAATGTCACGATCTAAATCCATGATACACCCCCACTGAGAATACTGCTTGCTGTTCTGGTCACCCCATCTGTTGCAGTGTATGTACATCCTGTCCCCTGTTGGGGTAGATCGTGGGTGTGGTGGCACTGCAGTTACGGGCTACCAGACTGTCTTGGGATTCAAGATACTTTGGCTCAATGCCCAGAGTAAAAGTGGCTGCGCTTGGGTTCAGGGCTGCATGGCCTACTGGCCTGAGACAAAGTGGCGGCCCTTGAGAGCCGGGTTGCATGGCCTAGTGGCCAGGGTCAGGGGCCGTCACCCAGGGCGGTGACCCGCTGGGGTAGGGGGACCCGGGCCCTCCCTGCTCCATGGGTCCCAGCCCAGGGCCCTGCCAGTGGCAAGTGTGTCCACCACCCAGTCAGCAAGGATCCTACCGCAACACACTGATTCTGCTTTAAGGGGGTTACAACTCACTCCCCCTCCTGGGGACACTTCTTACCCTGTTTCCTGAAGTCATGGTCTGTTTGATGTTGGGGTCTCCGGGCTCTTTGGTGCAGGTAACTCCCTAGGACTCTGACTGCAGCTGGTTAGCTGTAGGCAACAGGTCTCCAGTCTGGTTCTCGGGATCTCCGGCTCCCGCAGGCAAGGGCTGTAGTGACTCCTGGGCTGGAGCCTCCACCAAACGTCCTTCCTCTTTGGCAGTCATCCCAGACTGAGCTGAGCTGTTCTCCTTTATACTAGCACAGCAATTGGAGCATGCCCAGCATGGTCTGAGGGTGGGATTAACCCTTTCTTGCTAGTGTGGGGTATGCACACCCTGTCACACCATCTCAAAAAAGATGCATTAGAATTGAAAAAAGTACAGAGAAGGGCAACAAAACAATTAGGGATATGGAACAGCTTCCATATGAGGAGGGATTAAAAAGACTGGGACCTGTCAGTTTAGCAAGGAGATGACTGATGGGAGGATATGATACAGGTCTATAAAATCATGAATAGTGTGGAGAAAGCAAATAAGGAAGTGTTATTTACCCTTAGCATAACACAAGAACCAGGGGTCACCCAAGGAAATTAATAGGCAGCAGATTTAAAGGAAGGAAGTACTTCTTCACACAATGCTCAGTCAACCTGAATTCATTGCCAGGAAATGTAGTGAAGAGCAAAAATATAACTGGGTTAAAAAAAGTATTAGATAAGTTCATGGAGGATAAGTTCATCAATGGCTATTAGCCCAGATGGTCAGAGATGCAACCCCGTGCTCTGGGTGTCCCTAAACTTCTGGCTGCCAGAAGCTGGGACTGGATGACATGTCAAAATTGCTCTGTTCTATTGATTCCCTCTGAAACATCTGGCACTCACCACTGCTGGAAGACAGGATACTCGGTTAGACGGACCATTGGTCTGACCCAGGATAGCCATTGGTATGTTCATGGTAAACTGTTTCTCTGCATTAGAATGCTACACCCATCCACACTTGGCTGCAGCATCTTGGCCTGAGACCAAAACTAAAAAAAGCAACCTTAAATTCTGGGTGCCCAGCTTGAGTCATCTGAGATCTAATATTTCAAAGGTCTGGATCCACCTGGGACTACAATTGCTTTAGGTTAGTTTGCAGATACTCACTCACCTGTGGAAAAATGAGGCTTTAGGAGAGTTAAGGTGGGTACCCAAAGCTAAAGGGTGCCTTTTAGAATTTATCCCTGTGTGGCGTACTAGGCTCTGAGAACGGGACTTCTATCCAGTCATTGTACTAAGTGGCACGGTTGGAAGTGCTGTCTATTAGATTAAATATAAGAGGCCCTGATCAATATGTTCAAGATAACGTTGTGTTTTTGGCAAGGATGTTAATTTTGTTATCCTAGCCGAATTCTAATTCTGATTAGACAGTGACACTGAAGTCCCTTCAAAGCTTCATTTAAGTTAATTCTTGTCTTCCCTTTGCTCCAGTTACGTTGGGCAGTGGTGGCAGTGCATTTCAGTGATCAGGTGTTTGTGGTATTTTTGTAGAAGACTTTAGGGTTCTTAAGAATTAGTAGTGTCATTAAAAATACAGAGTTAACACCAACGTGAAAAAAATCAAGTGTTCCATTGTTTCAAAAATACTTTTTTGTAAAATGGAAAATAATAAAAACCTGACTTTTCATGAAGAGTGGAACTTTGTTTTTAGTGTAACTAGATGCAAATGTCAGCATACCGAAAGGTTTGCATCGTGCTTGTTAATTAGTGTTATTACCCTCCATTTATTTCAGATGATGCTGGCAGAATATAAGAGAGTTAAATCAAAAATACAAACACCCATTGATCAACTAATGGCTCCTCACTTAGCTAATGTAGATGATGCTATCCAGCCTGGTTTAACTTCACTAAACTGGACTTCCCTGAACACTGAGAAATACATAAATAATATTTTTGACAAACTAGGTAAGCATGCTTGTAGTGAATCAGCATTCTTCCACTGAACTCTGAGTTGTTTGCTTCAGTCTAGATATACAGTCCAATGTTAAGTGCAACATTCACTTTTATTATACAGTTTATACTGTTGCATAAATTAAAACACCAAAATTCTCACCCATAGTGTACTGTAATGTTTATTCACCCCATGGGAGCCAAATTCTGAGCTGCCTTAATTTCAGTTCAGTCTCACTGACTTCCCTGGGATCTCAGTGGGGCTGTATGGGTCATTCACCAATATTGCTGCCATGTGTACTTGCCTGCAGCATGCCAATACTTGAAGAAAATAAGAGGGAAAGGGGCAAACTCTGTCGAGCTTCACCATTATGATATTCTCCTCTACTTCCCCAGCAGCTTCCACATATCAATCTCTGCCTTGTCTGGGCCTCTCTGCCCGTTTACGTAAAAGTCCTCTTATGTTGTCACTGAACAACTTCTTATCTTGCTGAATTAGCATTTTTTTCTAAAACTCTTGTAAATCCATTAATACATAAGCTGCCATCCAGGGCTCCAATGCCTTTTGAATTTTTAGCATATTCTGTCATAATGGTACAAACAAAAATAAACTCCACAGGCCTCACAAAACTAAAATATAACCAACTGAAAAGAGAGTACAAATAACATTGTATGGCATGCACCTTCATCTGCAACGGCCTGGGAGAAGAGATGGGTTTTGTAGCCTGTCCCAAAGGTCAACAGATCTGGCTTACTTCAGATCCATTTAGTGCCAAAGATACCTACATCCCACCCAAAAGTTCCTTCATCTCTAATAACTAAAATTACTTATATCAGGAAAAAATACAGGAAAATGGAGCTTAACATGACTCACAAAGTGAATCCTGCAACATTAAATTACCTATCCATAAATGATTTGGGCTCCTGATTGTGGGTGTTTGTCACATATTGTGCTCCACTGTTAATTCATGTCAGATCCAGGTATGCTGAGCTTTGAGCAGAGTCACTTAAGCTCTCTCAACTGAAACATCTAGAAGAAAAAAAAAAGACTGTACTGATGATGCTTGCAAGCTTCTTTGAAGTTAAAAAATGTTATACCTTGTCAAAATGTTTTAATATTAGTTTGGCTATATGGACAGTCAGTGGATTGATAAGTATAAAGGAAAAAACTTGGTTGCTTGTTGCTGCTCATAAGTGGCAAATTTCTTAATTGCAAATTCTGAGTTTGAGTACCAGATAGTGTTATATGATGAAACGGGGGCCAGATTTTGCTGCACATTGTCTGTTGCACACGTGCTAAAATGGTAGTTCTTAGAAAAACTTTATTTAACGTCTCCTTCCTTTGAACCTCTTTTGGATTTCTTATGTTTTATTTTTGTTTTTTGGTATGATCTTCTTTTGTTTGGAAAGCTGATCTGGAGCTGCTGCTTGATCGAGTGAATGATCTGATAGAATTTCGTATTGATGCTGTTCTACAAGAAATGAGCAGTGTGCCACTTTGTGAACTGCCAGAAGATGAACCACTTACCTGTGAGGAATTTCTCCAAATGACAAAGGTTATGAGACTTACTCTTCTAAAAATATGTTTAGTTACTCTACATTGAAGTATCTGCTTGCTGAGTGAGTATGACATGACATGAACACTGCACTAATGATTTAAATTACTGAAGTAATTTGATAATGAGAGTGACTAAAAATGTCCCAGTTGTCTGAGAGTGACATGTTTAAAAGGCACAAATGTAGGAAATGCAAGATATTTCAGTTATGAGGTGGCTTGTTGAGCTTCCAGTGTCAGACATGCTATGGTAGTCACTCCTTGTCCTGTTTTATACCAATAAACTTAATTTGAAGATCCTCCATTCACCCTTTTTCCTCTCACTGTCTTCGAGGTCTGACACTTGTCATGATATGGCACCTTTAAATCTTCTTTGAATCAAGAAGGGCTGGAGGTGCCTGTGAACATGCTTTGGCTGACCGGAGGGGTCAGCTCTCAACTGCCCTGGAGAGCAATACTGTGGAGATGGTTGGGAATTTGCAGGGTTTACTTTTTAATCCCCATGGCCTCCTGAGCTGATCGGGATAGAGGGGGCCAGTGCACAGGCAAACCTTATCCCTGAGACACTGAAAAAAAGTAGCTCTATGGGGGATCCTTGGAAAGACTTCATTCCCCACAGCAGGGTATCAGTTAACCCAATCATATTCAAGTTTTTAGTTTTCACATGTAATAGGCAAGTGAAAACAAGTATTGCTGGTTAAATCACAGTGAACTCAGGAATGAGGTGTTAGAATTACTTGTAGAATTTAGAATTGAAAACTAAGAACAAATTAATTTTTAACTGAAGTTCCATGGGCTTTCAGTTCCAGGGTTTCTCTTAAAACAACTAACCAAATTGTTTAACTGTTCTCATTGAGCTAGTTCTTATATCCATAAGTAGTCGCAGTGATGTCCTGTGACTACTCACGTAAGTGTTAGCATGGTCAGATTTCCATGATTCTTAAAGCCATAAGACACAGCAAGCAGTGCATTTCTAGACAATTGTGTAATATAATTTCAGTGAAAGACCCTGTGAGAAGTTCAGTAATCATACCTGAATGCTCTCCCTTCAGTGTAGTTAGGATGTAACCGATTGGTGGAGGAGTGTAGTTTAAAGTCCCCAATGCATGCAGTGGTCAGTGATACAAAGGTAATGGGCATCCACAATCTGTAAATTTGAAATATTTTGAGTACAACTCTAACTTGGATCTAGATAGCTAGCAATAATTGGGAAAACAGAAAAGAAAATGTCTAGGGCTGGATAAAGAATTGGAGTGCTGCTGTGATAACCCTAAATATGGGGATTCTAGTAGGTACATTGATGCAAATATACCTGTAGTACTGAAAACAGTCCTGAAAGAATAACTTCTAAACAGGAGCAAGTGGCAAAGTAAGGACTTGTCTAAACTGAAAAGTTGAACTGCTTAACTATACCAGCATAGTGAGTGATACAACTCTGTGTTGTGGATGTACTTGAACTAGGATAAAGATGCATTACACTGTTCTAGTTTATTCCCATAAGGGAAAGAAATAAGTTTTGCCTTTATACTGGAATAACTGCATCCCCACTAGGGGTTGTGCTGGCATAATTTACTGGTTTTAAAAAAAAAAAGTCACAACCTTAATGTAATAGTTGCAGTGGTACAACAATGTGCAGACCAAGCCTAAGTCACAATTGGAAGTGATCTTAATGGAAGCATAGTATATTACATGTATTAGAACACTAAAATGTGCTAAATGCAGAATCTTTCCAGTTATTGATTATATTGAACTAGAATACCTGTTTGTGTGAAACTTCTCAGTGGAATATGAAGTGAAGCCATGGGCCTCCAGTGCACCCAAAAAAGGAGACCATCAGCCTTACTATGTAGTGGGGAGTGTCTTAATACAGTTATAACACATGTAGCAAAAATAAAAGTATTAGAGCTGACCTCTTAAAGATGGATTTTGATTTTTGACAGTCTATTGACAATGGGGAGGCATGTTATAGGTGCAGTCAATTGCAGATACCTGTAGCAGAGAAGACTAACTTTCTTGAAAGAGATCTTGATCTTTTAGACATCAGGTTAGTGATTAGAAAATCAGAATGGAAAGTCATCTCATTGGAAATTATTGAAGTAGTCTATCTCATGTGCTGCTTCAGTGCTTCTGCAAAGCTGCATATTCTCTTGATCACAGGTCCAAAATCAGAGGCTGAATTGAAACTTTCTAAAATAGTTTCACTATGTAAAATAACATGATTCCTATTAAAAGTCAAAACTTCTTTGTCTATCAGTTAAACTTGTAAAAAGTTTTTTCAGTATCTCAGTTTTAAGTTTTGGAGCTCTTCCTCACTTTTTTTCCAATGAGAAATTAATAGAATTGAAAAGGTGGGAACTTCCCCGTATTTTTCAATTTAAAATTAAATTTCTGTTTTGAACACTTTCAACCAGCCCTAATGAAATTACAATAAGAATAGACATGGACTGCTCTGCGTTAATATTTTGTCCCCTTCCCATACTTTCTGTTAACTATTTCACTTTAATCACTGTTGCTCTAAAAAGGTTTTGGTATCCTGCCTGCCAATCTTAACCATGAATGCAGAGCTCACCAGTATTTCACTTGTGACCTGCTGAAAGAATAACATGGAATTGATTAATGCTCCACCTGGACTGACTGACTGATTCAAAATTGGAGAGTTTTTTTTTAAGAAAACAAAACAAAACAAATTTGCTAATATAAATGTGCCAGGTTGCATTATGCAGCTTCTTCCCTTTCTCTGTAGTGTTCCTTATGAAAAGTTAGTATTTGGTAGTGAAAATTCTGAGCAAAGTCATGTGACTTATTAAACTAAACAAAATGACCTTGAAAAACACTATTGGTGAGAGAGCCTGATTGTGCCAGACATGCTATTGCTAACATAATTTTTCAAAATCATGAATCAGGCCCCTTCCTAAAAATCAAGATATTTTAAAAGTAAATTTTGGCTTTCTATGTGCCTTCTGTTTTTTTTTGAGCTTCTAAATTCATTAAACCTAGAAAGTGTTGTGTTTTTTTTTTTAATAATAGCTGAGATTCTCATGCAGTACCAGACTCTAGAAATTGATGCTTTAAGAAAAACAAATATCAAAATAATCATGAGATTGCTTCAGTTCATGACATTGCACACTTGATCAACTTTCATACCTTATTCCATGTCTGGCCTTACTGATGGTAGTGGGAGTATTCATAGGATAATATACCACTAAAGTTGTTTGTGCCAGCAAAGACAAAAAAAATAAATAAAATCAGACTCCATAATATTTGATGTATTTATTGATAGGAGTTCTGTGTTCAAGGTGCACAGACTTTGCATTTGAAAAGCTCATTGGTGGAAGAAGCAGCCAATGAGCTGATAAACATGTTACTGGACACAGAGGTGCATTCCAAAGGAGAAGATGAGAAGTCAGTTCTGCTTCCAGTCACTGCTGAAATGAGTGAGGTGAATGAAAGTACAGGTAAGAGGAAACACTTCAAAAGCAGTTTTCTTTGCTTCACACTTAGTTTGCTGTACATGTAGATAAAATATGCTGAGGGCCCAGAGGGCTCATAGTTAATATGGTACTTAGACACTTTCACATTGACAGATTACAGGCTTGAATCTAGTTTAGAGTGACTGAAAGGTGATACGAAATCTTGCAGCTGCTTTCCTTATGTGAAATAGGCTAGTGACATCAATCCAACTCGCACAGTCAAGTGTCCATGTCACAGAAACTAGCAGTGATAGGCATTATTTGGCCACCACATTTCATAGAGAGAGGACAAGGCTTGACTGGATAGGCAGAAAGATATATCTTCACATTCCCAGGGGTAAATCTACTAGGTCTGTATTTCAGATTTCAGAGTAGCAGCCATGTTAGTCTGCATCCGCAAAAAGAACAGGAGTACTTGTGGCACCTTAGAGACTAACAAATTTATTAGAGCATAAGCTTTCGTGGGCTACAGCCCACTTCATCGGAGGCATAGAATGGAACATATAGTAAGAAGATATATATATACACACATACAGAGAAGGTGGAAGTTGCCATACAAACTGTAAGAGGCTAATTAATTAAGATGAGCTATTATCAACAGGAGAAGAAAAACTTCTGATTATCACTTCAAAAGTTTTTTTCTCCTGTTGATAATAGCTCATCTTAATTAATTAGCCTCTTACAGTTTGTATGGCAACTTCCACCTTCTCTGTATGTGTGTATATATATATCTTCTTCCTATATGTTCCATTCTATGCATCCGATGAAGTGGGCTGTAGCCCACGAAAGCTTATGCTCTAATAAATTTGTTAGTCTCTAAGGTGCTGCAAGTACTCCTGGTTTTTTTAGGTCTGTATGTAGTATAGAATTTAGTCTTCAGGTCGCTGTAAACTGCAAAGTGGACAAGACATTATGGGAATCCACTCTCTTACACTTCTTTATGAAGATGGTATTAAAAACTGTTAATTTCCAGACATGTAATTGCATTCATGTTTCTCTCCTTGGTTTATTAAATTAAGTTCTAAATTACTATAATTTTATTGATCTGCTTTTAACAACAGAGAAGGAAGGGAGAAAGGAGAAACTGGCAGCCTCTCATACAGCAAGTCAGATTATGGCTGGGATGTCTCCTCCTTTAACAAAGAAGAAGAGAAAGGAGATGGAAATGTTAGCGGAAGAAGCCCAAGAACTGCTTACCCACTTCAATCACCGCAATATTGATGCCCTTTTGAAGGTCACTCGGAACACTCTGGAGACCATACGCAAGCGCATTCATGCCTCTTCTGCGATCAACTTCTTAGGTAGCCGTAGGTTCTACTACTTTACATTTTAATTAGTATGCTGAAAAGAACAATTAGACATGGTATCCTACTACCATGCTAAACCAGGGCCAGATCTTCAAAGGAGGGTGGAATAGGTGAACAAGCAATTTTGTGGGCTGTCTTGTTACACCACAGTTGCCTGCGTTGTACATTTCCCAGGGAATTTTCCCCCATAAGATGAATCCCCAGCTACTGGTGGGTTATGTTTATTATGGAAAAACTAAATATAGGTATTTTGGGGCCAGATGTATGAAAGTAGGTGTAGCCTTGTGCATGCATAGGGTGACCAGACTTTGTAACTGAAAAGCTGGGACAATGTAACCTGTTGGGTCTTGAAGTTTGTATAGAGAGGTTTGGCGCTACAGGTATCAACTCCCGCTGCTTCTGAGCTGACAAGCTGCCACAGACAGGTCTTTTAGGATTTGTTCATATATCATGAGAGAGGACACAAATCCAATTTATTTTCTTGGCAGCCCACCTTTAAAGACATAAATAAAATTAGAGGCTTCCATCTTTCATTTAAGTTGCATCTGCAATTTTGTGCACCACAATATTTGAGTATTCAAAAATCATATCCTATTTAATGTACAAATCTGTATTTGAGTGCACAGATCAGATTACTTGCTGATAGTTTTGTTCAAATGTTCATATAGCAATCAGCTTTTGTGGTGGGGGAGGAGTGCATAAAGTAATGGCATAGAGTTTAGAGGATATTTGTATTGCTATTGACTTCAGAGTCTTCTAATGCAGCTTCAGTTATGAAATAAACAGCTGGAATAAGTGTTCCCCCTAAACAGTACTAAGTTCAATATCCACCAATATACTGTATTTAAAAAAAGCTGTAGATGGTGAAAGCAGATCACTTTAAATTGGTTTAGTTTCATATCTATGGACAAAATAAAGAATACTGTACAGGTTTTTAAAACTGTATTTATAACAATCAGTTTTGTTCTTCCTTTAGACAGTGACAGTGTTTCTAAGCAAAAACAGAGTGCTCAGCCTATTTTTCGGACTAGTATTAACCTGTCTATCCCGAATATCGTTATGATGCCAGCTTTGGATGAGGTACAGCAAACACTTAATAAAGCTGTGGAGAGTATTGTCAGTGTCATGAAGGGAGTTGGGCAGTGGAGTAAAGAGAGAATGTCTAAGGTTTGTCTTCAGTAGACTTCCTTTAAAAATATATTTAAAAATCCTGCTCTTGAAAAATTTCTGACAGAAAATAAATATGATCATTCTACTTCCTACACAGAAAAAAATGCTAGAAAGAAAAATAGCTGCTTTGCGGCGCAGTAGCGAAGACAGTGATTCTGATGATGGAATGAGAGAGACTGGCATCAAAAATGCTCAGGGTAATTAACTTTATAATATCACTGCCTCAGATTTAGACGTAAATGTTGTCTCTCCTTCTGTATGTGTTCCAGGATATGGATAACTACTTGGATATGAAGATGATATCACTCAGAATTCACTAATCGTATATCACCTTTGAGGCCAGATTTGTGGTGCATGAGCGGAAGAGGGTGCAAATACAGTGAGGGGCTGGGCACAATCCCTGTGCTTGCTATCCTGGTATATGAGGACCAGGAGGGTCTAGAGGTCATACGTGACCTCCCATGGAGATAGATGGGGACAGTCTTTTGCTACATCTGAGTTACTTGAACTGGCTTAAGGAGAGTGCTAATTGTACCCTGCTAATGGTGTTGCAGCCCTGGATTTGTGATGTTTAGCCCTCGCAGTACCTTCATAGGAATTCTGGCTGAGGAAGCCAAAATGTTTGTGGGGACTCCACTATGGTCGGATGTTTCCATGACCATTCCAATGTGCACTGTGGCTTCACAGCCACAATATAGTTTTTAGACCTGCACTTATCTTACCCCTTTAGAATGTTACTTTACACCAAAAGCAGAGTGCTCTTACATTTCATATAAGGAAATGTATTGCAGAAGTGATTGTAGTGATCACAGAGAAGCGGCTCTAATGGTTTCAGGAGAGGGTGCGATAGGGACTCTTAAAGACAAAGTTTATTTTGTGCAGCCATTTACATTCAGATACCTAAATGATTAAGAACACATTTTAAGGTGGTGTCTACTTCCTGGGTAGTGATTTATAGTAGTGTTGGAGTAAATTTGAATTTAAGCCAAATTCATCATATGTATCTATTTATCTTGGGTACTTACATAGTCCCTATTAGTGTAGCATCTGAATGCCTCAAGCCTGCTAATATATTTATCCTCACATCACCCTGGTAAGATAGGGAAGTGCTAGTACTCCTGTTTTACAGATGGTGAACTGAGGGTCAGAGTTTAAGGGACTAGCCCAGAGTTGCCACAGGAAGTCTGTGGGGGAGCAGGGACTTGAAGCCAGGTTTCCCAAGTCCTAGGCTAGCACCTCAATCACTGGACCGTCCTTGAAGTAATACTTAAGCACACATAATGCTAATTTAATGACAGGTTTCAGAGTAACAGCCGTGTTAGTCTGTATTCGCAAAAAGAAAAGGAGTACTTGTGGCACCTTAGAGACTAACCAATTTATCTGAGCGTAAGCTTTCGTGAGCTACAGCTCACTTCATCGGATGCATACTGTGGAAAGTGTAGAAGATCTTTTATACACACAAAGCATGAAAAAATACCTCCCCCCACCCCACTCTCCTGCTGGCAATAGCTTATCTAAAGTGATCACTCTCCTTACAATGTGTATGATAATCAAGGTGGGCCATTTCCAGCACAAATCCAGGGTTTAACAAGAACGTCTGGGGGGCGGGGGGGGGGGGAAGGTTAGGAAAAAACAAGGGGAAATAGGTTGCCTTGCATAATGACTTAGCCACTCCCAGTCTCTCTATTCAAGCCTAAGTTAATTGTATCCAATTTGCAAATGAATTACAATTCAACAGTTTCTCGCTAGAGTCTGGATTTGAAGTTTTTTTGTTGAAGAATTGCAACTTTCATGTCTGTAATCGCGTGACCAGAGAGATTGAAGTGTTCTCCGACCGGTTATAACATTCATAAACCAGTCAGAGAACACTTCAGACTGGTTTATGAATGTTATAACCGGTCGGAGAACACTTCAATCTCTCTGGTCACGCGATTACAGACATGAAAGTTGCAGTTCTTCAACAAAAAAACTTCAAATCCAGACTCTAGCTAGAAACTGTTGAATTGGAATTCATTTGCAAATTGGATACAATTAACTTAGGCTTGAATAGAGACTGGGAGTGGCTAAGTCATTATGCAAGGTAACCTATTTCCCCTTGTTTTTTCCTAACTCCCCCCCCCAAGACGTTCTTGTTAAACCCTGGATTTGTGCTGGAAATGGCCCACCTTGATTATCATACACATTGTAAGGAGAGTGATCACTTTAGATAAGCTATTGCCAGCAGGAGAGTGGGGTGGGGGGAGGTATTTTTTCATGCTTTGTGTGTATAAAAGATCTTCTACACTTTCCACAGTATGCATCCGATGAAGTGAGCTGTAGCTCACGAAAGCTTACGCTCAAATAAATTGGTTAGTCTCTAAGGTGCCACAAGTACTCCTTTTTTTAATGCTAATTTAGTACTTCAATTTCTTCGGCTATAGGATGGAGAGGGTGCCTTTTTGGGATCCCCTTTTCATTAATATCAATATACCTGAATGATGGCCCACCTCCCTCTTCTTGAGATGATGACTTTATCTTTCTCCAGAGCTGGTTGATGCTGCTTCCAAATGCCACATTTTTTGGCTTAGTCACTCTAAGTGATGTACATGGTATAAACTCCTGGAAAGAAAGAAAAACAGGGATTGTTTGAGTGAGACCGAACCAGAGCGCACTGCCCTACTCTGTGCTGGGGACCTTGAAGTGAAGGTTGCTATTTGGTGACAAGGATTGTCTGTTCAGTAGGTGTCTTTGGTGAAGAATGGCTTTGTATCAGCCACTCTTGGAATTAACTATACTCTTTTGATGGATTAAAATATTAAGACTTAGAGGGAATAGCTATTGAGAGACCATGTGTCTTCAACTTGGGAGTATTGTTGAACTGAAAATTATAACATTTTCTTAAATTGGTCTTTACAAATACTTCTAATGGCTCTGTCCTTTTAGATACTACCTCAGAAGTAGCAACTGCAAACTTGCCTGCTCCAGTGCAAAACAGAAACCACTACAAGAGTGTTTCTGAGAACAAGGAAATTATTAAATTGGTCTCTGTACTTAGTACTGTCCTCAGTTCTACCAAAAAGGTAAGCGAGCAGGGTTATGGTTGAATCTTACAATCTATGGCAATGTCCTTATGCCATGCAATATAGGGAACATACAACACTGAGCTAATGCATATAGGATGGTGACATGCTTTTAAAAATTGCTTAATAAGAGCAAGATAAACTCTGATGGTGGAGAGAGAACATTTGTAGTTGCAAAGTTGCATCATGTCTAGAAAGGGTGACTTTGAACAGTAAAAAAGCACACAGCTCTGAAAGGTTTATGGGAGTGCAAGCTTATTGTTTAACATAAAACTGAAAATTTATAACAAGTCCATAGGGAGTGAATTACCCCACTGGACACATCTGAAAGAGTGTAGCTAGTACATCTTAATGATCTATGACAGAATTAGGGGGTAATTTTTCACTAGTGGCCAAGACACCTGCTACAGAAATGTATTGGTGAGAAGGGTGAGGTTTGAGAAATGTATTGGTGAGAAGTATTGAGGTTGCAGGAACAAACCATCCCGATGGTAATAAATAGTAAATATGGTGGGCGAGCAGCTTGGCTTAACAGTGAAGTCCTTGCTGATCTTAAACACAAAAAAGAAGCTTACAAGAAGTGGAAGATTGGTCAAGTGACCAGGGAGGAGTATAAAAACATTGCTCAGGCATGCAGGAGCGAAATCAGGAAGACCAAATCACACTTGGAGTTGCAGCTAGCAAGGGATGTTAAGAGTAACAAGAAGGGTTTCTTCTGATATGTTAACAACAAGAAGAAGGTCAAGGAAAGTGTGGGCACCCTACTGAATGAGGAAGGCAACCTAGTGACAGAGGATGTGGAAAAAGCTAATGTACTCAATGCTTTTTTTGCCTCTGTCTTCATGAACAAGGTCAGCTCCCAGACTACTGCACTGGGCAGCACAGCATGGGGAGGAGGTGACCAGCCCTCTGTGGAGAAAGAAGTGGTTCAGGACTATTTAGAAAAGCTGGACGAGCACAAGTCCATGGGGCCGGATGCGCTGCATCAGAGGGTGCTAAAGGAGTTGGCAGATGTGATTGCAGAGCCATTGGCCACTATCTTTGAAAACTCCTGGCAATCGGGGGAGGCCCCGGATGACTGGAAAAAGGCTAATGTAGTGCCCATCTTTTAAAAAAGGAAGGAGGAGGATCTGGGGAACTACAGGCCAGTCAGCCTCACCCCAGTCCCTGGAAAAATCATGGAGCAGGTCCTCAAGGAATCAATTTTGAAGCACTTAGAGGAGAGGAAAGTGATCAGGAACAGTCAGCATGGATTCACCAAGGGCAAGTCATGTCTGACTAACCTAATTGCCTTCTATGATGAGATAACTTGCTCTGTGGATGAGGGGAAAGCAGTGGACGTGTTATTCCTTGACTTTAGCAAAGCTTTTGATATGGTCTCCCACAGTATTCCTGCCAGCAGGTTAAAGAAGTATGGGCTGGATGAATGGACTATAAAGTGGATAGAAAGCTGGCTAGATCATTGGGCTCAACGGGCAGTGATCAATGGCTCCATGTCTAGTTGGCAGCCGGTATCAAGCAGAGTGCCCCAAGGGTCAGTCCTGGGGCCAGTTTTATTCAATATCTTCATTAACGATCTGGAGGATGGCATGGATTGCACCCTCAGCAAGTTTGCAGATGACACTGAACTGGGAAGAGTGGTAGATACGCTGGAGGGTAGAGATAGGATACAGAGGGACCTAGACAAATTAGAGGATTGGGCCAAAAGAAATCTGATGAGGTTCAACAAAGACAAATGCAGAGTCCTGCATGTAGGCTGGAAGAATCCCGTGCACTGCTACAGACTAGGGATTGAGCGGCTTGGCAGCAGTTCTGCAGAAAAGGACCTAGGGGTTACAGTGGACAAGAAGGTGGATATGAGTCAACAGTGTGCCCTTGTTGCCAAGAAGGCTAACAGGATTTTGGGCTGTATAAGTAGGCGCATTGCCAGCAGATCGAGGGACGTGATCATTCCCCTCTGTTTGGCATTGGTGAGGCCTCATCTGGAATACTGTGTCCAGTTTTGGGCCCCACACTACAAGAAGGATGTGGAAAAATTGGAAAGAGTCCAGCAAAGGGCAACAAAAATGATTAGAGGGCTGGAGCACATGATTTATGAGGAGATGCTGAAGGAACTGGGATTATTTAGTCTGCAGAAGAGAAGAATGAGGTGGGATTTGGTAGCTGCTTTCAACTACCTGAAAGGGGATTCCAAAGAGGATGGATCTAGACTGTTCTCGGTGGTAGCAGATGACAGAACGAGGAGTAATGGTCTCCAGTTGCAGTGGGGGAGGTTTAGGTTGGATATTAGGAAACACTTTTTCACTAGGAGGGTGGTGAAGCACTGGAATGCGTTACCTAGGGAGGTGGTGGAATCTCCATCCTTCGAGGTTTTTACAGTCAGGCTTGATAAAGCCCTGGCTGGGATGATTTAGTTGGGGATTGATCCTGCTTTGAGCAGGGGTTGGACTAGATGACCTCCTGAGGTTCCTTCCAACCCAGATATTTTATGATTCTAAGGCAAGATCCTGAGTTCTCAAGTAAAAGTTCTGCCAAAGCTAGTGGGAGATGGGCCTCAGTAGGACTGGTGTATTAAGTCCTTAGACAAAAATGCAGCTGCTGCCTCTGCAGCTGTGGAGGGGGGCATAGATGTTCTGCAGGCTGAGGTGCAGTGGTCTGGCTGTGGGGAGATAACCCTATGGGTGTATATTTCTTGCATTCTGTGGTGTTCATGGTGTGAAAGGGGTGGGCCATCGACCCAGAGACTGTATTGTTGTAGGGGCCACGAGTGTGCCACAAGGGGGCCACGAGGGGCCACAGCCACTGGCTTCTGAAGGTGCTCTGCAGCCTGGGAATGGTGATTTACCTTGCTCCACCTTGTATCTGCTCAGAACCTGGCTCATCATTTAGGGTTGGTAGCTGCATTAAAGATTTGGCCAGAAATGTATACATTCATGAATGGAATGAAGGGCTCACATGAGACTGTGCATGTCACAGCACATCATCAATGTGCAAAAGGCCTAAATACTGTTCTGCCTAACTTAGAAGTGGACACTACTGCCGTCTGGATCAAATAGCAATATCCAGCACATGACACTGGTAGAAATCCAGGATAGTGGTTATTTCCTCATAGGTGAGTAAATATATAAACCCCAAAGTAACGTTTATTTCTCATTATTCAGAAGTTTCCAAATGGAAGTGGGTTACTGGAAAGTGCCAAAGGCAATGTAAAAAAATAGATTGCAAACTAATTAGGCACACTTTTGTCTCCAAGCTCCTCTTGGCTATGGGAAGAGAGGCTGGAATAAGCACAGCAATGGGAATGGGACAGAATTCTATTCCCTGCTCAGACACTGACTCCATGTGTGAACCTGGGTCAATTCAATTTACTACTGTGCTTCAGTTTCTCCAGTTATAAAAACTCTCCCTGGCATGCTGAGGCCCAGCTGAATTGAGTTTATGTTCAGACAGCACTGTAAATATACAGTATATAAAAGTTAAGTATTAAGGCCAGTTT
Organism: Caretta caretta; assembly: GCF_965140235.1. Classification (NCBI taxonomy): domain Eukaryota; kingdom Metazoa; phylum Chordata; order Testudines; family Cheloniidae; genus Caretta; species Caretta caretta. Next base: position 137,930,754 of record NC_134207.1, read on the forward strand.
GACAATTATGGGGGATATATTGGCACACTCATCCTCAGTGGGGGTTTGAGAGGAGAAGGAGATGTTAAATAAAAGATAATCCAAGCAGAAGAGAAAATGCCTCTTCTATTTGAATTCTTGCCACCAGACTGACTAAGACATTGCACCTTTTAACCTAAAGGGACAATATTATTTTCACTGATTTGTAGTTGAGGTTGCATACCAGTCACTGAGGGGAGGTTTTAGTACTAAATGATCTAACAGGTACATGGTGACTTGTTCAGCCATATTCAGTATGTTTCATTGTTGTTTTTTGTATCTGAATAGATATTGCATTCTAGGAGGATTTGCTTAACTTAAATATTTCAACACCCTCCTGTTTGGTACTGAAATGCAGCTTACCCCACCATTTACTTCAACTGAACTTGAACCAGCATCTGAAACATCTGAGAAATTACTTGTTCGCAACTGCTCACTGAGAAACTTCCTTTGACCTTGTAATTTATTCCAGGAGGTTCTTACAGCTCTGGAGAGTTTCAGATGTTATGACCACATCTGGCAAAGGAAGAAGGAGGAAACCATCAATAAGTTCATAACAGGAAACCCTTTACTCTCTGAATTTGAGTCCCAGATCCTCCATTTCAGAGACTTGGAGCTGGAGATAAACTCAGAACCTGAATACATCTGTGTGGGAGTTATGGCACTATATACTGGTACAGTGGTCAGCTCAAGCATTTTGTAGAACAAATTTCAGAGTAACAGCCGTGTTAGTCTGTATTCGCAAAAAGAAAAGGAGTACTTGTGGCACCTTAGAGATTAACCAATTTATTTGAGCATGAGCTTTCGTGAGCTACAGCTTTCTCACTCTGACCTTTATCATTAATGCATATTGCAACAATTGAGACTATTGCCTTAAAATTCACTTTTTAAATTCTCCCCATGATTATACCTCTGAGACCCATAAAAAGATTCTGTTGAGGGACAGTATCTTAAGCTTATAGCCAGGTTTCTGTGATAAGATCTACTTTTACCCTTCATGCTTAGATCTGAAGCATGAATTATCTGTGTCAAAATGTTACTACTGTTTGGAAGGAGTCACATGCATTTACTTATATTTAGAGTCAATTCATGAAATTGTTTCAAAGTTATTGTGCGGGGGAGGGGGGCGGGGGAAGCTACTTGGTATGCTCAGAACTCATTGGGGACATGGCTACAAGGGGTGGGTATAGTTGCCCTACCAGAGGGAGACACACTGTTGCAGGGGATAAAGTGGAGTGTGGGTGTGTGAAGTAATCACACTAGTCAGTATGTGGACGGAGCCAAGACTCAGCTGGCATGCCTTTCCCCTTCCTGCACGTTCCCTGCCCACCTGTGCAGCATGGGGACTAATGGCCCTGCAGAGGGAGGGAAGAGCCTCATTCTGTGACCCACAAAACAGGTAACATGCTCATGGGAATAAGAGGGCTCCCTGCATAGGGACATATGACATGTCAAAATAATAAATGTCACACTTTGCATAGGTACTAGAAGGACCTACAAGCAATATCCTATATGAAAGAGGATAATTTAAACTAATCCTATACATTGTCACTAATACATATTCATCATTGAAGCCAGAGCAGTTTCATGTCCTTGATTTAGATCTTGCTTTGAAAGGTTTTACTCCAGCATAGCAGAAATAAGCATTGGGACCTTAATTTTCCCCATTGAGATTGGAAACTTGTGCCCATTAAATCAAATGCCAAAGCTCCTACAAGTTAAATGAGTAGTTTTGGTATCATTTGTTTTTTAAAGATTTCACTTAACTCCCCCCTCCCCGAATTATTCTAAAATGATTTAAATGATAACTGTCCCGTCATGTTTTTATTTAACCTGATAGTTCAGTGAATAAAGTTGGAGTGAGGACAACTAAACTGATGAACAAGATAATACATGTGTAGTGTGAGTGCTCACAATTGTGTAAAATAGAAATTAAAGAGCCAAATTATGGCTCCTTCTGTGTGAATTCACAGCCGGGGAAGGGTCCATCCAAAGCATTCCAATACAGGAATCGGTCATCATTCAGCTGCACCCTGATTGGGGTGGCACTTGAGCTATGAACAGTATTATGTACCCCAAAAAGGGTGATGGATGGGTTCTATGCATGGTTTTTCCCCTCACCATATGCACACTTCTACCTGGAGGCTAGAACTAAGGGAGTGCACTTACAGAGGGGCTGAGCATTGGTATAGCAGCACTTGTGAAAATAGGACCCTGAAATGCTTGTAGAGGTACAGCCCTTGCCACTCTTCAGCGTGCTCGCTCCAGCATCTCTGAAGACATTACATAAACTGCCTTCTATAAGCATATTGGCTCCAACCACTGAAGCTCAGTGCCTCAAGGACCCTTGTCCAGCATCCTTATGGCACTGAGAGGCAAAAACAGGTCCTCAGCAATTAGATTGTTTTAAGATTAAATTGAAATGACCATTCTGACAAAATTTACATTGCTTTTTGCCAAATCTCTTAACTCCATAAACACGAGAATAAAACACATATGTAACAGTCATCTGAAAACAAAATCAATGTTTATATTTGAAAAAGTACTGACAATTTAACAAGAGGCTTGTGTGTATAAAGCCTGTGTTTGGGGAAATTATCTAAAATGACTTGTTGTCTGTTTTCTAGCTGACCTGAAGCTAGCACTGGCTGCAGAAACCAAGGCTTGGATGATTGAGTTGGGGCGTCACTGTAACAAGAAATACAGAAGAGAGATGGAAAACATTTTCACATTTGTGGAGGAAATCGGCAAGAAACTGAATCGACAAATTAAGGATTTGGATGACATAAGAATAGCTATGACTGCATTAAAAGAGATTAGAGAGCAACAAATCCCCATAGACTTCCAAGTGGTACCAATTGAGGTAATCAAAAGGGGATAGGTGTGTGTTTACTTCTGGTGTGTATAGAACACTGTCTTGCAGTGTAAATTTTGAAAATGTGATGAGAATATCTATCTATCTAGCTATCTTAGTGCTAATATGAGCTAATTAGTTAAATAATAAAATGAGTCTGGTCCTGAAAGTCCTTCATGTGCAGAACTCCCATTAGGGCAAATGTAAACTCAATGAGCCAAGAGGCAGGACGTAGGCATGACTTGCCATAGCAGCAGAGAGAAATGGAGAGGCTCAGGCAAGTGGAATTCTCAAATGAGAATTACTAAGGCAGTTGACAAGAAGGCTGTTGCCCTTGGGTGCTGCAGAGGCCAAAGCGTATGGAGACACAAAGGAGGTGACTGTTAGATGAATAACCAGAGATCTTTGGAGTCTGGTAGAACAAGTTCAAGCAGGCTTAAATGTAAACTGTATAGGGAGGGTATCCTGCAGATCTAAGTCAAGAAGGAAGACAGAGGTGGAGTTTTGCCTGAGGAGGTACATCTTACTGAGGACAAGTACTTGATAAAGAAAAGTGTTCCTGACTCTTGGGAGAATCACAGGTTCTCCTGATCAAGACTGAAGATTCAAAGAATATGCTGTAATTTTAAAGAAAATACCCATTTCCTATTTGAATGTTTCACCATTAAAGCATGACCTTATCCCAATGCAGTTTTGTACAGTGTGGCTTATTGATGGCTACACCTCAAATAGAAGCTTCTGGCTTAAATTCCCAATCAGCAACCAACTATTTTGTGCTTTGTTGTGCCTGCCTTTTGAATTCTTAGCTCTTTAGTTTAGCCTAGTGCATATTTTCTACTTACCAGAGCAAGTCTACTCTTTCAGCTTGGATATATAAGGGGTACATTTGCTGACGAAATGCTTGATTAGGACAACTGTTTTTCAATGTCAGTTTTCTCTAGAATAAACTTCAGCAATTTCTGAAGTGCAGTTTATAGCTGTAATTAAGGAAATAATGTGCTAATGTGCTCCAAATATGAGTTGTGGACTGAAAATATTGAGTTTCATACATGATACTTTCAGTATCCCTGGAAGCTAGAAAGCATTCATGCATTTGTTAGAGGTGCAAATAACAGACATATCTGTTGATTCACATACCAGTTTTTGGCTAGCTTTGTATCTTGGCATACTCTTCCTTAGGAAAGCTCATATCAAGATTGATTTTTAGTTCATTATTTGGTCTAAATAAAATGTTTTTCTTGGCTGTCATTAGTACAGTACAGTTCCAGTTCCTCTTTCACCCATATTTTTGTTCAGACCAAACAGTTACCCAAAGTTCTTAAAGTTCTAGAATGAAAATACATTAGACCAATTTAATTGGTTTCTGATTACTTTGCTAGTTGTTGCAATGTAGTATATCAAAACAAAGCATCCATGGTACATATGAAAATTCAGGTACTCAGAGACCACAATACTGGAATCTATAGATGTGGGAGGGGCAGAGTTGGGGGAGCAGGTAATAAAGCAGCTAATATACTTAATTGTCAATTCATACACCTAAGATCTCTGGTAAACCGTGGCTGTGATGGATTCCCACTGCTCTCAGTGGTACATGTCTGATATTAGATTTAAGCATGTATGCAAAAGAAGATCTGTTCAAGAGTGTTGCTTATTTTATTGTAAAACGTTTAGCTACTTCTCTCTTCCATGTATTACCGGTGGTAGTGCTGAACATAGTCATTATCGTGGGTCAGTTCTGAAGCATAGCTGTAATTTAATTCCTCTTGCCCGTATCACAATGGAAATGAATTTGTAGGTTACATAGGCTCTTGTCATTATAACCAGAAAATAATTTTAGAGCAACAGGTTGAAACACAAACAAACATCCATCAGATCCAGGAGTTGAATGCTGTGAAGAGGAAAAACAGTAGTTTTAATTTCTGTGTGATCATGGATTCCTGAATTTGTTGTTTATGCACAACTATAGTAGCACAGCCTTCCTGCTTCTCTAAAAGGCCCTCTGGCACTGTCTTCAGTCTCCCACATTTAAAATCTTGAGGATTTATATATGTATTTGCATAGAATGTAGCATGTTCTGCACATGGTGAATATAGATGCAACCATTGTTTTGACAGGAATCCTATGCAATGTTAAACAAGTATGAGTTGCTGGTGGCAAAGGAAGAGATGGAGAAGGTGGACACCCTGCGCTATCTCTGGGAGAAGCTTCTGGTCCGGGCAAATGAAGTGCAGAATGAGCTAGTAGCTCTGCAGCCTAACTTCAGGGGAGAACTAATTAGCACTGTGGGGATATTTACTGAAGATTGTCATCAGTACTATGCAGACTACGACAAGGTATTAATCTGTGGAGTGTTTCAAAAGAAAGAAACTTAAAAAAAAAAAGCATGCAAGTTCTCTGTGTGACCCTTGTAAACCATGTGGTTTTCAACTTCATTGCAAAGGGGGCTGTGATCATGAAGCATGAGAGTCAGTTAACTTTTTTTCTGGAGCACGTGGTAGGGGTTGTGATTTTTCAGCAAGGGGAGCTGGGGTCAAATGGGGATGATAGTTCAATGTTACGGAGGCTTGCTCAATACAAGCCGATTGAATAGTGCTTATACTCCAGTGAGTGGGAGGTCTGTCTGGCATGTAGGAGGGAGGAAGCTCCTTGCACCCTCCCTGTTGCAAAGAAGACAGAGTCAGTCTCCAGTAAACCAGCTCACTAGCATCTGTTCTCTCACCAGTAGAAGGGGATAGTGATGGGTACTTCTTAAAGGTCCTTCCCAACTCATTAAGTATGAAAAGTACTTGAATCCCCTTCTGTCACCCTTAGTTGTGCCAAACACCTTTCCCTATGAATGGACATGCTGATCTCTCTGGTACTACTAGATGTGAGTCAGGGTGGCAAAACTCAGTCGTAAAAATTATTAATGAAGTTAACACTTGAACAGACAGTGAAATCATATGTGCCAAATGCTTTATTTTTAACATTGGTGAACAGCATCTTTAACTTTCTTCTTCCAGAATGGACCAATGGCGGTTGGTCTTGAGCCTCAGGAAGCCAGTGACAGGCTTATCATGTTCCAGGTATTCATTCCCAATTAAAAGACTTAATTAAAATGTCATGTAAGTAGCAAAAACATTTCAGTCAGTCAGAATTTAGCAGAATACTTAAATAAATTCCACAAGGCTATATAGTCCACTTAATTTGGCTACTGGGACTGAAGTTTGTTGAAATTTTTTCAACATTAGCTAGCAAAGAATAATAAAAAATTGAATAGCAAAAATGGGTAACATGCATCTTACATACAGAATTTGTATAATAAAACATAATTACTAAGTGCAGGTGTCCTGACTGGAGTCTAATTGTGCTGAGCATACACTTTGATATATCTGCATCTTTGGTCTCACTTTTTAATGCTCACTCCACATCACCAGGCTTTTGCCAAATCTTCCCACTTCTTTATATTATGCAACCCTCCCGCAAACATATATACTCTTCGCTACCCTTCTGATAAAATGCTTCCACATGCCTTGGCTAGTTTCCACTCTCATTATAGCAGTTTTCTCTATTTGGCCCCGCTTCCCATGTTGCTCCCTCAAGTACAGCCAGAGTTCACATGCAAAATGTGGTCTGAGTTGCTAGGAAGGAAAACCTGACTTCCCTATTCAAATCCCTCACTTGAGGATTTGCACTTCAGACCTGAATCCTAGCTTTCAAGGCCTGCAAACCTCACCTATGCCTTCATTTCTTCTCTTCCATATCATAACCAACCTTTCTCACTCTGTGCCACCAAAGATAACAATCTGACTAGTTTCTTCAACCCACCCCACTATTCCAGAAACAACCTTCTATCCTACCATGTAGGCTACCACTCGCTTCTTCCATGAGGACTTCCAACACAGGCTCTAGTAAGTGTCCCATTTTTATTTAAACATAACTTTCTAACCATCCTTTGCATCACCTTGTGTCGCTTGTCTGCCTTTAGATGATAGATACCTGTGAGCAGGGGCTATGTTTTCTCTTGTAGAGCTCTGAGCATAATACTAGCATTTGCATCTATATATTTTTATTAGAACCGATTTGACAGCCTCTATCGAAAATACATGACCTACACTGGTGGGGAAGAGCTTTTTGGTTTGCCTGTTACCCAGTATCCTCAGCTACTTGAGATAAAGAAGCAGCTGACCCTGCTACAGAAACTTTACAGCCTGTACAACAATGTTATTGACACAGTCAATGGCTACTACGATATCCTCTGGTCAGAAGTTAACATTGTGAAAATAAATAATGAACTTTTGGAGTTTCAGAACAGGTGAGAAAGTGTTGAAGTGTGTACAGATGGTTAAGCTGGGTGTTTTTACTTGTTGAATAATGGTAGGGATTGCCTTTTACTCATTATACTTAGATAAGCATGTTCTTGCTCTTTAAAATGTAGTTGAAATCTTCCACTCTTCTCTTTTTACTGTCTTCACCAAAGAGGGAGTAGTTTACCAATTGAGAGTTAAAGGATTCTTGTTCCTTGGGAGTTTTTTCCAAGTAACAAATAATTTCCCTGTGTCTAGAGGGCAAATTTGGAATTGATCATTACTTTTCTCTAGTTGAAAGATGGTTACATTTTTCTGAAATACAAATGGAATAATTTAACTTAACTTTCCACTGCAGAGGACCCCTTCAGTAACCTATGGGGTTGCTGCTGTGTAACCCAATACTTTTCCTATCTAACAGGGGCTGATATACATGTACAGAATTGAAGCTCTTGTCAAACAGGGAATTGAGTGAGTTCAAGACTCAAACCTGAGTATCCTGCACATCCAGGCAGAATACTGCCACTAAGTACCCCATAATCAATAGTATTGGTCAAAAGTTTGGGGAAGGAGAATGTTTGAGAAAATTTAAACTCTTTACCATTTCTGAAATTTGGCAAATGTTGATTGAAAAATAAAAATAACTTAAAAGGAATTCCAGAGTTGTATGTGGTGAAGAAATATTACTGGGATAATAGTTGTTATAATGTAGTAAAGTGGCTCATAGATGGAGTAAGAGACCGTGAAAATGCTCATTGTAAGGGTAGTACGATTGTTCAGCTGAACTCCTTAGAACAGGTGTGTAGTCTTCCCTGATCTGCAGCCAATGAAATAGGCTGATGGGGAAAAATATCGGTTCTCCTAAAGCACATGTACAATTACTAAATTCAGGGAACTTAAACTAAACTCTACTTTAACTTCAGAACTGTGTTGTGCCATTGCTGTTGCTTTGTTCCCTTAGCTAATTCAGTAACATAAAGGAACATTTGAAATGCTTCAAAAAAGTTAACATTGTATACATGCAGGTGTCGCAAACTTCCTCGCGCTTTAAAGGAATGGCAGGCATTTTTGGATCTAAAGAAGACAGTCGATGATTTCAATGAGTGCTGCCCTTTGCTTGAGCTTATGTCAAATAAGGCCATGATGGCTCGGCACTGGAAGAGGATTACAGATCTCACTGAACACGGCTTTGAGGTGGAAAGCGAGACCTTCAAATTGAGGAATATCATGGAAGCACCTCTGCTGAAATATAAAGAGGAAATAGAGGTATTAGTTAGAATGGCACAGAAATGAGCAGTTAACGCTTTTCAAGGCATTGTAATATCCTTAGTGTGACCTTTTTCATAGTAGTTAAATAGAAGGAATCCATACATCCTTCAAAAAGAAAAGGAGTACTTGTGGCACTTGTGGTACTTCAGTAACTCTCACATACTCAAAACCACACTAAGGTATCCTTTCCAAATACTCAGCCCATTCCTGAGGTTTCCCTTGAATTTCTTTTATGAAGTAACAAAGCCTTAACATAGCCTGTGCTTCAAAACAGACATCAATCCTGCAAAGACTTAAAGATTGTAGTGGGACCCAGCACAGGAGTTAAAATTTGTACAGGTGACTTGCTTTGCATTAATGAGGCTTTGAAAGATCATTACTGAGCTGGCCATCCTGTCCCTACCACTAGTAGGGTGGTGGTGAAAGATGATCTTGAGAAACTGTAGATAGGTAGATATCTTTTGTATAGCCACTCAGCCTTTTGTATCCTTAAACTGGAGTTAAACAGCTGGTCTGGCTGCCAGGAATGAGCAGAGTAGCTCTCTACCTTCTCATGTAACTCATCTGTAGAAGGATTGCAGTATCAAAGTTCCTGCCTCTTTCAGGTGTGTTAATTTTAAGATGAATATGAATAAAGAGGTTTCCATTATTTTTGCACGTGAAAAGTATATCAGTAGTCTTTACACTTACTGATTTATGTTAACCGTCTAGCCTAGCGAATGCTATGGAGAGAGAGGATAGTAGAATAGGGATGCTTGAGGCCGAGCTGAAAGAGCTTCTCTTATTAACTGGCTATTTATTTACTAGGATATTTGCATCAGCGCAGTGAAGGAGAGAGACATTGAGCAGAAGCTGAAACAGGTGATTGCTGAGTGGGACAACAAAACTTTCACCTTCGCCAACTTTAAAACTCGTGGTGAGCTGCTCTTGAGAGGAGACAGCACTTCAGAAACGATTGCTAGCATGGAGGATAGCTTGATGGTTCTGGGCTCTCTCTTGAGCAACAGGTAACAGAGAGGGGATTTATTATTAGCAAAAGACTTTGGCTTGTTAGATAAAGTTGCCCCTTCCAACATAAAAGGAAAAATAAGAAAATAAATACAGAAATACCACTAGTATATTAGTGCTAAACATGAAGGCCCCATCCTGAAAGCTGCCCTACGCAGGTGGTCAGCTTTGCCCTTGCAGAGTCATATTGATCTCTGCGGGGCTCCATGTAGGTATAAACACACACCCATGGTACAGGATCAGAATCTAAAGGATTAACAATTCTTTTAATCTGTGCATGACCCCCTGACTTCCTGGGAACCTAATTGCATGGACTGAGGACCATATATGGTTCCAAGAACTTCTCATGTATAAACATCTGTACAGTTTACAGGTCACAACTAATCCATGTTAAGTTGCAGGTGTGCTTAGAGTATAAAATGCTATCTCAATGATGTGTGTTAATTTTAAAATTTGAAAGGATAGGGTTCATTGTAGATCTTTGTATAAAGAGAATTGGCTGTTTTCTTTGGATGGAAAACTTGTTTTCTTGTAAATCAGTCTGGATTTCTATATTTTATGACAACTCAACAATATAATGCGAAAAATGATGTAAGAGTCAGGGGAATCTTGGATGACTGGTTGCTAAGGACCTATCAATTAAGTGAGATTGTGGCTAGATGTTGGTGGCAATCTTGGGGTTTCTGACACTTTTTAATCTGTAATGTAATTAGAGATCACACTAATTGCAGATCACTTCCTTATACCACAGATAGTTGTAATAACTTTCATTATGTAAGCTGCTATAGGTAAAAAAAAAAAAAGTAAAATCATTGTTGACCCTTCAGTGTCCCTAGAGTAGTTCACATTGCCTATATTTATGTATTCAGGGTTCTTGAAAGATTCTGGATCCAGTCCTGCTTTCCTTACTCACTTTAACATTCCCATTTTGGAGTCCAGGGATGAGCAGGAATTGACCCTGGGGAAAAAATGGTGTATAGAAGACCTTAAGTCAGTGTCGCATATTATCATATGGGTAGTGGTGGTAGTGAGTGCTGTCCAATTTACACAAGGCATTCATTTTCCTCACTTAGAATGTCATGTGCTTGATAAGGCCAAAACATGCTTTAAAAATCATAGTTTTCTTTTCTAATTGCAGTAACTTTATGCATTTTTTTTCAGGTACAACACCCCATTCAAGGCGCAGATCCAAAAATGGGTACACTACCTTTCCAACACAACAGACATAATTGAGAACTGGATGACAGTGCAGAATTTGTGGATTTATTTGGAGGCTGTTTTTGTGGGCGGAGACATTGCGAAGCAGCTTCCAAAGGTTTTTGAATAGCTACTTTCTTTTAAATCTACTTTCTAAACACACAACTGAATTAGTTTAAAAATGACTCAGGCATTTTCTATAACTGTAGGTTTCAGCATTCCTGCTTTGTCATCTTCCTACCCTCAGGCCTTTTAAAAATGTGAGCAGAAGGGTAGGGTTTGTGGAGAGAACAGTGTGTAAAGCTGAAATCCATTTTTAAAAAGTACTAGATAGGGGTTTTGAACTATGTTGTGATAATCTTTACTCAGGATCTTAAAATGATTGATATTTGTACTGGTTTTGTTGAAATAAAGGCATACACAAAACCGAATATTAACTTCTTTGAGAAACAAATTTTGGGCCTCACATCTGGTACAAGTATCAGAGGGGTAGTCGTGTTAGTCTGGATCTGTAAAAGTGGCAAAGAGTCCTGTGGCACCTTATAGACTAATAGACGTATTGGAGCATAAGCTTTCGTGGGTGAATACCCACTTTGTCAGATGCCACAGGACTCTTTGCCACATCTGGTACAGTTTACATTGACATGAATTGGGCCCTTGATTACTAGCTTCCTCTCATCATAGATGTCTGCCATATTGTCCTTATTGTGGACAACTAGTAAAGTGATAGTTTATATGTATTAATATTGAAAAGAGTGCATGATTATCTGTCTATTGAAAGTAATATTTTTATTTACTTTTTTGATTCATCTTAAGTGTTACTACAATCAAAATTCACTTTTTGTTTGTACAACTTGTACCACATGTTGCATATTCAAGTTAATTCCAAGTGCAAATCCAATAATTAGGAGCACAGACAATTGCACTTGAACAAACAATTTCATTGTCCTGATACAAAACAAATGTAACTTTAGCAGTTGCTTCATAAACTTCAGCGCAGTAGTTAAAGCAGCCATTGATGAAGTCATATAAAAATAGCAAATGATCAAAGTGTGTGTATGTATATGTGTGTATATATATATATATATATATATATATATAAAAATATATAATGTGTTGTATATCCTTTATCATTTAAAAACAGTATATTCTTAATGTGAAATCAGACTGGATAAAGAATCCATATACCGTCTAAGCTTCTCACTGTTAATTTGTGAGTGAAACTTATCTGAGATGTATTTGCCTGTGGAATAGTCTAAGTCCCATTGTTGGGTTCATACTAAAACTAGACTGAGTATACATGGAGTGTACAATCGAGAACATTACTGTACTGGTGGGGTGGTAAACTAAATTAGATGACCCAGTAGGTTTTTTCATGTCTAGACTGTTATTTAGTCACTAATATTTGTTACAGGTGTCCACTCATCTTTCAAACTAAGAAAGGCATACAGTTCTGGTGGGAGTCTTAACATTTCTCCTAGTTTCTTTAATGTTAAAATTAACATTATTTTTTGGAAAGTAATATAAATCTGGGGTACTCTATTTAAACATGGTTTCAGAGTAGCAGCCATGTTAGTCTGTATTTGCAAAAAGAAAAGGAGTACTTGTGGCTCCTTTTCTTTTTATTTAAACATGATGGATCTTAATGCTGGCAACTGAGCAGTCCTGCTTCCTACCTTGAGGAAGGGTGAGGAGGGAAGGGAAACGGGTTCAGTGCCAGACTTGGAAACGAAATGTAAAAGCTTTGACAGAGAATACCTAACTTGTATTACACCTAGCAAAGTTGACATTCTGTGGGGATAGTTGACAAAATCTGAGTGGTCTGAACATTAGTTTTAGCAGCATTCATGAATTCAGAATTATTCTATCTGAATTGAGGATTTCAGTTATGTAGATGACCTGCTTTCCCCTCCTTTCCCCATAGGAAGCCAAGCGTTTCTCTAATATAGATAAATCATGGGTGAAGATCATGACGCGAGCCCATGAGATGCCAAATGTGGTCCAGTGCTGTGTTGGAGATGAAACCATGGGGCAGCTTCTGCCACACTTGTTAGAACAGCTTGAAATTTGTCAGAAGTCACTTACAGGGTAAGACTGTTAATAGGGTACAATTCCAAGAAAATGGTGATAAATAGCACAACCACGGGACTAGACAAGAGAATAATTCTTTCAGTGCTTTTCTCTTGCATTGGGCCCAGGGGTGCAGGCTTATTTTCTGTGCATCCATGTAAGGTGAGGGTGCAGGTTAGTCCATAACTTAATTTTGAAGTAAAGGAAGCCTGACATGGAGTTCATTAGCAACACTTTCAACAAATGCATCCAACTTCAGCAAGATAGAACTGCACTCTTAAATTTTAATTACTATTCTGATTGATCTGTAACCTCCACTGGCTTTGTGCAATGAGATAATCTGTAATTCCAAATGGTAGCATCAAAGCAAAATCTTAACCCATCGGGGCACAGTGGTTCTGAACTGCTATTATTACCACTAATGAAAACTGCATTAATGTGTTGTGTTGGGAAAATTTGGTCTCCCATCACCAAAGGGATAAGATGAAGCTCACCTTATGAAGGCAGTGCTGAATAAATTACCACCATGAGGCTTGTTTCTTTTAAACTCAGGTACCTTGAGAAAAAACGACTTTCCTTTCCTCGGTTCTTCTTTGTGTCGGACCCTGCTCTCTTGGAGATACTTGGCCAGGCATCAGACTCTCACACTATACAGGCTCACCTGCTGAATGTCTTTGACAACATTAAAACTGTCAGGTTCCATGAAAAGGTGGGCACTGCTCTAATCTTGCCACACTAGTCTTGCAGATTGGCAAGCAATGCACAGAGTTTCTTAAATGAAAAGTTATACAGGTAAATGGGCCATCCGCCAGATCCACAAGGGATCTTGAGTTCCCTAGTGCTAATTAGACTTTTTCCTCAGGGGTCTTGGGTTCCGAATCTTCACTCACATGACAAATTAATTGTGTGTAGAGTGAGGATGATAGTTCAGAAATTTGCACCTATATTTTGGCTTAGGAACATGACATCATGTTAGCAGTTTTAAACACTGACACTTTCTGTTGCCACAAGTATGTGCCCTGTGTGTATATATCATTTTTTTGGTTAGAAATAATTTTCTCCCTGTCTAGGTTATCCCCACCCAGAGTATCACTTGCAAAACTTAAAACCAGTCACTTTCCAGTTGACCTTTGAAGCCCAGGTGTTTGAGTTAGAAAACAGGCAAAACAAGAATGGCTGTCTGGTATTTTTTATGAAGACAGACCTGTAAAGGCCAAGTGTTTAATATCTGTGACAGTTGGCTACTGGGATTTTAGGTTATTTCCCATCTCCTCCCTATTCCAAACAAAGCACACTTTTCCACTCAAGCTAAATAGTATCACCAGTTCACTAGTAACATTCTAGGGAGGTTTTTACTGGTATTGGCATGTTCCTAGAGCAGTCCTGGTGGTTATGGGAATCCTGGGACTGCAAATATGTCCACCTGTAGGGGTATACAATGTAAGAAGTCTTTTTACATTCTGATTTCACCCTTAAAAAATCTACTGGGGGTAGGGGAGCAGTGAGAAACTGAGCCTTTAGGTTTTTGGTGGGGAGACTTACAAAAATGACTACAGATTTCATAAGCACAAGTCCTGTTGCTTTGTGTACTGAAGACCTTCAGGAGCTTTAAAAAAACCCTTTTGTAGATTAAATATAATCTTGAGGTTAAGGCACTGAATTAATACGCAGATGCTGATTTGGCTTCTGACACTGCAAGTAACTGTCTATGTGACTTTGGACAAGTTCCTTAATCACTCCGTTCCTCAGCATCCCACTCTTGGTCTGTTTTTCAGTTTAAGACTTCAAGCATAGTGAGTGCCTCTGTATAGTGCCTAGATCATTTGGCGTCTCTAGGCACTAACATGAAAATAGAAGTAAAATTTAACAAGTGAGATAATCTTACAGCCTGTTATTCATTTGAAAGTTTACTTCAGTTATTGCTAAAACACTGTTAGAGGAAACCCTGATTCTGAATAAGCCTTACCAGGATCAGTAGTGATTAATTTGTTACTGTAGCTAATTTCTTTTGGCAGGTACAACCTGACCTGTTCAATAAATTACCAGGATTAAAAATAGTTAATTGTGTTGTGGAGATGTTGGAGAAATGACCAGTTCGTAGCAATAATGTTCTGTATATTACAATATTTTTTTTTGTTTCAACTAGATATATGATCGCATTCTGTCAATTTGTTCTCGAGAGGGTGAGACAATTCAGTTGGATAAACCTGTAATGGCTGAGGGTAACGTGGAAGTCTGGCTCAATTCTCTCTTAAAGGAATCCCAGTCCTCATTACATATTGTCATTCGCCAGGCAGCCATGGATATCCAGGAAACTGGATTCCAGTTGATTGAATTTCTTTCTTCTTTCCCAGCACAGGTGAGCTTATTAAAATGGGTGCGGAGCTAATAAATAAAGCTAAATAAATAAAGCTAATCAAATGATTTGTAAAGCATTTTGAGATCTACTAATAAACAGTGCTATAATAGTGCAACTATTTTAGTGGGATTAGGAGAAAATATGTTTGAGTGAACCTTGATTAAAAAATGTTGTCCTCAGATGTGTGCAGCTCCTGTTGATTTTTCAAAAGGCATCACATTTGTACACCAAATAGATCTAGACTTGGGATATAAAGTATTTACTCAAGGTAGTTTTACTTCTCTGATGAAGGCATGAGTTACACCTTTTAATAAATTTTGAAGTATTTTAATTTTGAGTAATTTATTAAGTATTAATAGAAAAGCATATTTATGTATGCTAACTGAAAAAACTTCACAGAGCATACTGTTTGTTTTTTCATAAGGTTGGGTTATTGGGGATCCAAATGATTTGGACAAGAGACTCAGAAGAGGCATTGACTAATGCCAGATATGATAAAAAAATAATGCAGAAGACAAACCAATCTTTCTTAGACTTGCTGAACACTCTGATAGACATGACAACCAAAGAGCTCAGTCCGGTGGAGCGAATTAAATATGAGACACTAATCACTATCCACGTGCACCAGAGGGACATCTTTGATGATCTGGTAAGCATTCAGTTTAGCTTCGTGTGCTGTCACAGTATTATATTTAAACATGGCTCTATAGTTGCTGAATATGCCCTTTCAAATATGAAAATGATATGTATACCTACATCTAGTGATTGAGTCTCCATTTCATTCCCGTGATGTTTGGTGTTGGGATACTGTGGGGAAGCTTGCACTACTGCAGCCCAGGTTATAGTTGATCCATGGACAAAGTAAGGGTTTAGTTACTTCAGAGGCAGTAAAATAATTTGGAAACTGTAAAAACTAATCAGGCTACTAGACTTCAGGATTGTAAGAAAAAATATTGGCAGACGACAGATGACTTCTACTACTTGGTCTTGTTAGAAAAATAGGCCTTGCTTTTACAATTGCTGATGTGAGGGTTTGAGTTCATTTCCACTGATAAAATTTCAGGGTTGGGACAAGATTAAACATAGCTAATTTGAATTGATGGAAAGAGACCAAGTTACAACTCCAAGTGTGTGTCAATTCAAGATCAATACCTGTGGTGAATGGTCAACCCTGGGATAATATTTTACCAAATTCTATATAAATTCTGCAAGTGTTCTAATACATTTCTGAGTGCAATTCTGACTGTGTTCTGTGGATTATCAACTGAGGTTCCAAGAATAAACTGAATGGAGCTAGCATAAAACTTCATAAATGATGGGAAGAGGACGGAAACTGATGATGGCAAATTCACAACACTAAACCTAAAACAAAGGGCCTAAACTCATTGACTAACACACTTACATCCACGTAGTCACTTCACGCTGCCAGAGCAGCCTAATCGGAGGAGATGGTGGGGGAAGGCTTAGTATAAATTACAGCTCAGGCCAAAAAGTATCCACTGACTTTAGTAATAAATGAAGCATTTTTTTACTACGTGGTGCTTCTAGGCAAAATATTGTTGTGTGACTTTGTGCTTTCTTTCTTGGTGAGGTAGCACAAGCAGGCAGTGGAATGATGACACAGGCACAAGCTAAGTAACAGAACATAATGAGAACAAAGGCAATTCCCCTCCTGATGCTTGCTCTCACAAAACCCTTCCACTTTTCCACAGGCAGGAAACACCTTCTCCTCTGACCTTTCAGGGTTACTTCCCCTTAGGGAGGAAGCACATCCTTTAGGGGCTCTCTGGATGTGCCACACACACAAATCCAGCCAACCCTCGTAATTCTGAGATGTATGCATATCTCTACAATATAGATAATAGTTCTGTCGAAATATCAGCTCATGTTGGTTGTAAGATTAATAAATTGCACCTCTCATCTGCTGCATCCATGGTAATCCAGAATGAGACAGATATTGTAAAAGGAAAACAAAACTGCTTGTTCTGGAAAGAAACCTGGAGATTTTTTTTTTTCAAACCTTCAGGAGATCATGAGAGAACTTGCCAAATGTACATAAGTTACCACCCAAAGTGGGCTCAGATTTTCAAAGTCTGAAGACACCTTCAGGGGCTTATATTACTCTGTTGCTTTTGGGGATCTTGAGAAAGAAGGATGTGGCTACCCTTTCCTCTCCCCTTTAGCCAGTCAAGACCCACCTTTCTTTACTTCCACCATCCTTTCCTATTTAGGAATAAAAATAAGTACATTTTAGATAAGGGATAGTTTGGGAGAGAATCCCCCAAAAGTCTCATCTTTACATGACAGCTTTCCTTTTTTAATCACTTCTCTGTTACCATTTTTACTGTATCTGAACGCTGTAGCACCCACATGCAAAAAACTCTTGTTCTAAGTCCTACCTCATTTCTAGAAATTCTTCTCTATTCCCTCCCTCTTTTTGATCTGGTGGCATTTTACATGCTCTTTGCATAGGTGTGAGCCTCCAAGCTGGAAGGCAGTAGAGAATCAGGTTCTTAGATTCCTAAAAATCATATAATCAAATGGTAGCTGGACTGAATGAGTCCTCCATCTTTCCAAGACAGAATTCCATGCTGTTTAGCTGTGTTTAGGTCTTTTGGAAAATATCATAAAGTCAGGTTCTAATGACTTTATATGGTCACTAGATTCCATGATGCCACTCCAAAAAACTTTGGCCAAAAATTCTGCCCCCATTACACAGCAAGTGTGTGTAATGTTGCTAGCTGCTGCAGTTCACTGCTGACTGGACTGAATTTCTAGTGGTGCTCTAATCTGGCTCTTGGAGATCTAACATAATGTGGTATATAAATGCAAAATGCCTATTTTAATCAGTTAGCTCTATTGAGGATTTTTTTTTATTTTCCTAGTGCCGTATGCACGTCAAGAGCCCTACAGACTTTGAGTGGTTGAAACAATGTAGATTTTACTTCAAAGAAGACTCTGACAAGATGATGATTAACATCACTGATGTGGGTTTTACCTACCAGAATGAATTCTTAGGCTGTACTGACAGGCTTGTCATAACTCCTCTCACTGACCGGTAACAAAGTTTGATTACTTACCCAATGTTTATCATTTTTGGCTTCTCACCACAAGGATTGTCTCAAAGTTTTGCTCATTTGGGGCCAAATTCTGTTCTGATTTATGTCCTGTTCAGTCTTACATTCAGTGGGTTTGCATGACCTGGGAATCAAAGCATAATTTTTGTTCTTTACAATATGTAATAACGTTCAGAAATCCATGATTACTTCTATATGCTGTGTTAGTCTTTATGTTGGCTGATATGTGACATAAAACAGCTATGTTATTTAGAGGAAAGTTAACATAAGTAATATAGTTTGAAAAAAAAATAATTGAGTTAAATTCCACATGAAAATGCCCATGAATGCTGATCAGATTTAGCCACAAACTTAAGTTCTTATTGTGCAATAAAATCTGAGAGCTGAAGTCAGTGTGGATCTGCTTGGAAGTAGGGGCTCCACCTGCATGATTGTGATGACAGGATGAACCTTGATGAATCCAAAATAACCAAAAAATAGAGAAGTTCATATTGCTATCTCGAGCAGCTGTAAGTACTTCATCTGACCTTGTTATAGGGCCAATTTCATTGAATCTGAATTTGCATCAGATCACATCATAGACCAGGGGTGGACAAACTTTTTGGCCTGAGGGTCACATCTGCGTGGGGAAATTGTATGCAGGGCCATGAATGTAGGGCTGGGGCAGGGGGTTGGGGTGTGGGAGGGAGTGCGGGGTGTGGGAGGGGGTGTGGTGCACAAGAAGGGGCTCAGGGCAAGAGGTTGGGGTGCAAGAGGGCTGCAGCAGGGGGCTCAGGGCAGGGGGTTGGGGTGCAGGAGAGGTTCGGGGTGCGGGCTCCAGGTCAACGCCGCTTACCTTGAGCAGCTCCGGGGTGGCAGCGGGGCTAAGGCAGGCTCCCTGCCTGCTCTGGCTCTGCGCCACTCCTGGAAGTGGCCAGCATGTCCGTTTGTGGCTCCTGGAAGTGGGGTGGGGCAGGAGGCTCTGCCACATGCTGCCCTCCCTGTGGGTACCACCCCCGAAGCTGCCATTGGCCACAGTTCCCTGTTCCCGGCCAATGGGAGCTGCAAGGGGCAGTGCCTGCAGGTGAGGACAGTGCATGGAGCCCTCTGGCCTCCCTCCCCCAGGAGCCACCAGGACATGGCTTCCGGGAGTGCCACTGGGCTGGGAAACCCGTGGGCCAGATTGAAAGCCCTGATGGGCTGGATCCAGCCTGCAGGCGGTAGTTTGCCCTGTCATAGGCTCATAAGAGTGAAAGATGGACCTCTCACTGTCCTAGAGGTGAATACAGGATTTTGCTTCACTGTACATATTACCTACTTTGTGAGCCACTCCAGCTAAAGTAATTTGAGCAATTAAACCAGGTAAAATTGTTGAAGCTGGTGTTCTTGGGCTGTTGTCTATTCCTTCCTCATGAGCTTCCACTTACCAACAGACATCCCCCTGAGCCTTCTCTCCAACTGTGCACAGGCTGAGGTGATAAGGTGGATCTGAAATGGCCAGTAAAAAGCACCAAAGACTGCTGATGTGGAGTATTTCTCCTCAAATAAATTGGAGGATCTCTCTCCCACAGCAGAAATGCTAATGAAGCTTGTTAACTGAGGGCTTTCCTTGTGCTGGAACTTGGCTTCAAATCACACTGATGCATTTTTCAATTAGGCCATCAAGCAGACATGGGTACCTGAACAATGCAGATACCTAATAACAGTCTGTTTTCATGTAGATGTTACATCACCTTGGCCCAGGCCCTGGGAATGAACATGGGTGGAGCACCTGCTGGACCTGCAGGGACAGGCAAAACTGAAACTACTAAAGATATGGGGAGATGCCTTGGTAAATATGTAGTGGTCTTCAACTGTTCAGACCAGATGGATTTCAGAGGACTAGGAAGAATCTTCAAAGGTGAGGATTCCCATACTTAGAAGTCCCAAATTGAGACACCCCTTTGTAAAAAAAATCTAGTACATACTCAACCATTATGGTCTACCGTTTACATTAGCAGTCAGTATTCTACAATAAGTTTTTCTCATGTAGACCAGCTTCAAAGACAAGATAAAGGTTCCTGTATTAATAGTAGTTTTCCTATTAAAAGGATATGGCTCAACAGAAACCTTTCTGACTAGGTTTGTGGTGACTTTTTTAAAAGGAAATTTGAGCTTTCCATTAGACTGTTCAGAGGTTTCTTTCTGTTCAAGGTCTTGCTCAGTCTGGCTCCTGGGGCTGCTTTGATGAATTTAACCGTATCGACTTACCTGTATTATCAGTAGCTGCACAGCAAATTGCAATTGTGTTAACATGTAAGAAGGAGCGTAAAAAGAACTTTCTATTTACTGATGGAGATAATGTGGAAATGAACCCTGAATTTGGAATATTTCTTACTATGGTAGGTACTCTGAGGGGGTATGAGATTTCAGTGATAATACCACAGTGTCACTGCTTACAATTTGGTACTTTTACTGTATTTACTAACTTCCCCCGCCCCCGGTGCTGAAATCGCTAGTCTCCTAAAACTAATTTCCTGTCTGAGAAGTAATCCTTGTTATAAAGCTGATTTACAGGGTTGAGTTTCAATTATTCCAGATCAAATGTGCACATTTCACGGGTAAACCTATTTCTACTAGTAACTACCCATTCAGACTCAACCTGGGATTTGAATGTCAACTAGTGATATTTATTCTTGTGACCTATAATCTGTGTGTTGCCAGCCAAATTATACCCTCTGATATCTGTGCGATAAGATTACCTTTAACAGGTTGGCAGAAGTGTAGCTGATTAAAACTGGGTAAATAATTCTGATGCACAAGAATAAATAAAATCCAGCTCTTACCTGTTTAACTGTGTTAGCTATGCAATGCTAAAGGGAATAAGAAGTACTAAGACAAAGTAGTCAGTAATCATACATGACTCCATATGTGCATTTTCAGTCATGTCTGTGGGTACTTCAGAGTGCAAACATGTATTAAAGCCAAACTCTGGTAGTACATCAAAAATCCTGTGTAGAGTTTGTCACAAATACTTTAATAATAGTTAATATTTTGGTCTAACTTCTGTAGAATTATCTTTGCTTATTTATCTTGTTACATTTAATGAAGTCAACTACAAACTCTTTCCTCATAATCAGAACCCAGGATATGCTGGGCGACAAGAGTTGCCTGAAAACTTGAAGATAAACTTCCGTTTAGTGGCCATGATGGTTCCTGATCGTCAGATAATAATTCGTGTCAAGCTGGCTAGCTGTGGATTCATAGATAACATTGTACTGGCAAGGAAATTCTTCACTCTGTACAAGCTGTGTGAGGAGCAGCTATCTAAGCAGGTGAAGCTGCCAGAAAACTACCTCTCAAAAGATTTTTAATCTAATGTTTAAGACTGGAGAGTCACAGAGTAGAGAAGTGGGGCTAATCGGTGTTCATCAACACAAACAAAACCCAATTTTGTTGGTGTTGGTGCTCTGTTTTCCATGAAGTTTTACCTTCTATTCTGAGTTTACTGCTTTCTGTGCAAAGATGTGATACTGAGCCATGCCCCATTTACGATTCAAATGTGGCTCTAATGAGCAGAGGCAGATTAAGACTAATTGGGGTTTATATGTTCGCAAATGCTTGCTCTGTAAAGCAATAGTTCAAGGATCTAGTTTATTTTATGCTTCCTAATTTAGTGTTGTATGTTCAGGAATTCTTCTTTTAAGAAGTGCCCACCATGTATCGAAGGATGCCTTTTTAAAAATAAAAGTAAACTCAATCAGGCCATGCTTTCCCCAAAAAGGTCCCAAAACAAACAAAAGCACCTCCTGCAAAAGTGTTCAAGGCACTCATGCCTCTATCCTTCAAATGCTACCTCACTGATTTTGTACTCCATGGGGATCCCAGAAAACACTGGCCTCCTCTCATGTAGATAGCAAACTTGTGTGAAGTAAGGGTCCTTCTTCAGGCCTCATGGATCCTACCTTAAAGCACTTCTGTAGATGAACTGTGAAGGGGACTCTATATAGTCTCCCTTCCCCGCAGAACACTGGAAGGGTTTTGGTAGCTGGCCTTGACCAAAGACCTCATGGAGGAACTTTTGCCACCTAAATCATGGAGAAAAAACACTTAATTTACTCATTGTGGTTCATACTGTATGTAGCGAAGCGAGACTCGCCAGTGCAGCACCTCCTGCTGGTTGTCCTGGGAATTAGCTCTTCAGCCTCTAGAGCACCCTCTGCTGGTCTCGTCTGCCCTAGGCCCTGTGTCCCTCCCAGACCCTGATACCCCTTATCCTAGGGTTCTGCCCCCTGCAGTACCCCCATGCGCTGGGTCTCCCCTCCCAGGGGAACCCCCAACCCTCTACACCCGCCTTGCATCAGTGGCTACTGCCAGTTGTCATCTAGCCCCCTCTCACTGGGGCAAACTGCAGACTGTAAAGGCCACTCATCATCGGCAAGGGGGGTTTGGACCAGCTGCCTCTGCCTAACCCCAGATTGTACCTCTGCAGCCCCAGTACCTTCTTCAGGCCTTGCACAAGGCCTGCAGCCTGGGGAGTTACCAGGCTGGAGCTCTCTAGTGTCTCTTGCCTTTCCTCATCACTACTCTACCTCAGGTACCCTTCTCTCCCAGGCAGCCAGGTCCTTCTCTCTCCAGAGCTAGAGAGAGACTGACCCAGCTCCTCCCTGAACACTTATAACAAGGCCAGGTGTGGCCTGATTGGGGCGTGGCCCCCGCTGTGGCTGCTTCCCCAATCAGCCTAGCCTTTTCTCTAGGAGCAGGGTAACTGCCCTACTATGCTGTACATCTTTGCCATGAATGAGTTTTTAAATACCGAGTGAAATTGTTCCCTGACTTGCATCCTGAACAAATCCGATTGTTTGCTTACTAGCATATGTACATGAGGTGGATGTCTTTTTAATTTATGTTCATAAATCAAATATGGGTAATGGGAGAGTGACCTTTTTTGTACCTAAATGGACCGGTCTCCTAGCCCACAACAGTGGTGTAAACTAATATAAATACTACTACTCTTAATTTCAAAATGGTCAAACTAAACAGGAATCTTGGCCTTCATTACCATTAAGTGAAAGTGTACTTTTAATATAAAAGAACAAGACAAAGAAAATACATAACTTTACCCCTCCACTGAGGTGTCCTATGAATACTATTACTGCTATAGTACTTCAGGTTCTGACCGAGTATCTATTGCTGTTTAAACTTAGTTTGCTACTGCCATGAGCCTTAACCCTTCTACATGGCACTCATGCTCTCAGAGAGCAAGAAAAACAGCCTCTTGGGAGATTCATTTGATAAAATTTAGCACTTAAATTGAGCTTCTCATTCATAGATCTGTGCTTTACAGAGGTGGGTAAATATCATAATCCCCATTTAACAGATGGGCAAACTGCAACACAGAGGTGAGGTAACTTGTGCAAGACCATGCAGTCAAAAGGCAATCTGTATGTTGGATGTCAGGTGGATTTATACAGTAGAGGTCCCCCCACCTTTGTTACATTTGCTGTGAATCTTTTTTTTTTAAGAAAGGTGGATTGTTTAATTTTTCAAACTTATCACACCTCTTAGGTGCATTATGACTTTGGTTTGAGGAATATATTGTCAGTGCTGCGTACGCTGGGGGCAGCAAAAAGAGCAAACCCCACTGATACAGAATCTACTATTGTCATGCGTGTTCTGAGAGATATGAACCTTTCTAAATTGGTAAGTCATGTAGCTCTAAATGTTGTATAATTGTCTTTAAGTCAAACATCTAACTTTCTTATTTGATAAACCAATGTATAAGCTGACAGTCAAGAGGGCTGCTTTAAGATTGGATGTGGCTCTGTGTGATCTGGTTATTCAGATACCTTTCTGAGCAGTGGCTTAAAAATGCTGCATCCTCTTGTTGGCATCATTCAGGGTTTTGCCTTGGCTCTTCTGCCTTTGTAGGCAATCTCCTCATTCCCATGGTTTCAGCTACTGCTTCTAGGAATGGTACCCAGCTATGCTTCTCCACACTTGAGTTGTAGTCTTCTGTCCAGTTCTTAACTCAAACTGGTTGTGGTGCCATATTGAGGTCCAACCACTATTTCAAAAGCAAAGTGTTCAAAACGGAATAATTTTGATTTCCTTCTAATTTCTCTCCATCATTTCCTTATTCTGTCGCTGACAAACTGTATTACAATTACCATGCCACAGACTTGCACCCTTGTGTTAATTGTCTGCTTCCCTGTGTCTATCCAGATTCTAGTAAAGGCCTATCAGTCATTTATAATATCACTACAATCTGTACTTTTATATATGACTAAAATCATAGGGCATGTTTAGGTTTTCTGTTAACAGTAATTTATGGCCATTAGGCCTACTTGCAATTTCACTTCTTCCGTCTCCAGTATATCTGGATTCTTCTCTCTGCATCATCCCACACACCTGGAAATCTAATTGGATTACTTCTGTCTTTTCAGGGATTTCTAGGCCCATGGTATAGTGCAGAGTTTGACCTTAAAGCACCATTGGTTATGCTAGATTGCATTTGTCGTATTTTCCTCATGGTTTTCTAATTTTTGTTAGATTGATGAAGATGAACCCTTGTTCTTGAGTCTGATTGAAGACCTGTTTCCAAGTATACAGCTTGACAAAGCAGGCTATCCAGAACTAGAAGCCGCCATCAACAAACGGGTAATAATGCATCTTTTGATGCATGGTATTTTCCCAGCTTGACAAAAGGAGCAGGAGAACGTGGTTGTGTGCAGAGTATAAACAAAGTAATACATTAGTATAATCAAACCCTTTTGAAAATGAATAAATTCCATACAGGAAGAATAAGTTTACTGAGTGAAAATAAATATTGGATAGTAACATGCTAGTGAATCTATAGTAGTCACTTAAATTCATGAATGCTAATTTCAATGACCTATAAAGTAACTCTTCGGAGGCTGACATTTGTCATTCTTGTTCTCAGCCCAGAAGTGAATTGCTGTGGAAAGTTAGTTAAAAAATAAAACACCTGAGTATGTAAAGAATATTTTTCTCCAGCGGACATTTTCAGATGTTTCACCTCTCTCAGATAACTCAAAACCCTCACACTTGTCATATATGCAGTCATCAATAAGAACTTTCCTGAGTAGTATAAATCCAAATGAATAGGCATGTTGAATTTGGGCCCAATGCTGTAACTAGTCCTCAGCTTCTTTTCTCAGCTGTTATTTGTCAAAACTTCCTGACTATCCATCTAAAATACTACATTCTGTATGAGAAGTACATTTTTTTTACCAATTTAAATACTTAGCTATGCTCACCTAGTTATATTTGATACATGCATATGAGAGTATAAAGGTCAATTGGGCCCTCCCATAATACGCAAACAAGAGAGCATTCAGTGAAATAAACACATGCTGTTCATACAGTGGGTAAGGGGAACTATTTTACAATGTGTAATAAAACTTGTGAAACAGAAAATCATCAGATACTTTTGCCAAACAGTCTGAGTTTAAAACAGAACATAAGCTTGCATAAATGAGAATCTTTGGCTAAAATAAGACTGGGATTATTTAGGCTGCAGAAGAGAAGAATGAGGGGGGATTTGATAGCTGCTTTCAACTACCTGAAAGGGGGTTCCAAAGAGGATGGATCTAGACTGTTCTCAGTGGTAGCAGATGAAAGAACAAGGACAATGGTCTCAAATTGCAGTGGATTTAGGTTGGATATTAGGAAAAAGTTTTTCCCTAGGAGGGTGGTGAAGCACTGAAATGGGTTACTTAGGGAGGTGTTGGAATCTCCTTCCTTAGAGGTTTTTAAGGTCAGGCTTGACAAAGCCCTGGCTGGGATGATTTAGTTTAGCTTAAGCAGGGGGTTGGACTCGATGACCTCCTGAGGTCCCTTCCAACCCTGATATTCTATGATAAATAATTCTAAGGGCTCTGATTGTTTTGCTTCAGAAAGGCTGAGTTTTCCAATGGATAGATCAGAGGACAAGGAGACTAAAGTCCTGTTTTCTTAACGTGAGCTTTTTACTAGTTGGTTTTGACACAGGGAAAATCACTTAACCCCTCTCTTTCTCAGCTTACTTGTCTGTAAATGGATATAATACTTATTTCTGAGGTGTGTTTGAAACTTAAATATCTTAGACTTTGAGATTCTTGCATGATATTAAAATGCTAAGTGTCTTTTCAGGGCAAAAACTAATCACAAGCTCATGTCAAAGGGAAAATGCCCTTCCTCCCAAGTTCTAGTATGGTGGGGTAGAAAAGGGTGTTTCAAGTGGTTGAGAGCCAAGTACTTTTATCCCTGAAATTTCTAAAAAATTGTAAAAAGAACTAGGAGTACCTGTGGCACTTAGAGACTAACAAATTTATTTGGGCATAAGCTTTCGTGGGCTAAAAACCACTTCATCAGATGCATGCAGTGGAAAATACAGTAGGAAGATATATATGTATACACAGAGAACATGAAAAATGGGGGTTGCCATTACCAACTCTAACGAGACTAATCAATTAAGATGGGCTATTATCAGCAGAAGAAAAAGAACTTTTCTAGTGATAATCAGGATGTCCCATTTCAAACAGTTGACAACAAGGTGTGAGTAACACTTCCTGGACGCTACAGTGCTAATAAGCGGTGGTCACATAAACACCACCCTATACCGGAAACCTACTGACTGCTATATTTACCTACATGTCTCCAGCTTTCATCCAGACCACGCCACACAATCCATTGTCTACAGCCAAGCTCTAAAATACAACGGCATTTGCTCCAATCCCTCAGAGAGAGACAAACACCTATAAGATCTCTATCAAGTGTTCTTAAAACTACAAATACCCACCTGCTGAAGTGAAGAAACAGATTGACAGAGCCAGAAGAGTACCCAGAAGTCACCTACTACAAGACATGCCCAACAAAGAAAGTAACAGAACGCCACTAGCCGTCACCTTCAGCCCCCAACTAAAACCTCTCCAGTGCATCATCAAGGAACTACAACCTATCCTGAAGGATGATCCCTCACTCTCACAGATCTTGGGAGACAGTCCAGTCCTCGCTTACAGACAGCCCCCCAACCTGAAGCAAATACTCACCAGCAACCACACACCACAAAACAAAAACACTAACCCACGAACCTATCCTTGCAACAAAGCTCATTGCCAACTCTGTCCACATATCTGTTGAAGGGACACCATCATAGGACCTAATCACATCAGCCACACCACCAGGGGCTCATTCACCTGGACATCTACCAATGTGATATATGCCA
Source organism: Caretta caretta (assembly GCF_965140235.1). Taxonomy (NCBI): domain Eukaryota; kingdom Metazoa; phylum Chordata; order Testudines; family Cheloniidae; genus Caretta; species Caretta caretta. Next base: position 137,958,079 of record NC_134207.1, read on the forward strand.
TCATGTGCCAGCAATGCCCCTCTGCAGTGTACATTGGCCAAACCGGACAGTCTCTATGCAAAAGAATAAATGGACACAGATCAGACGTCAAGAATTATAACATTCAAAAACCAGTCGGAGAACACTTGAACCAACCTGGACACTCAATTTCAGACCTAAGAGTTGCAATTCTTCAACAAAAAAACTTCAGAAACAGACTCCTATGAGAAACTGCAGAACTGGAATTAATTGCAAACTAGACAGCATTAAATTAGGCTTGAATAAAGACTGGGAGTGGATGGGTCATTACACCAAAGTAAAAACTATTTTTCCCCTACTGTTACTCACACCTTCTTGTCAACTGTTTGAAATGGGCCATCCTGATTATCGCTACAAAAGTATTTTTTCCTCCTGCTGATAATAGCCCACCTTAATTGATTAGTCTCATTAGAGTTGGTACGGCAACCCCCATTTTTCATGTTCTCTGTGTATACATATATGTCTTCCTACTGTTTTTTCCACTGCATGCATCTGATGAAGTGGGTTTTAGCCAATGAAAGCTTATACCCAAATTTGTTAGTTTCTAAAGTGCCACAAGTACTCGTTGTTCTTTTTGCTGATACAGACTAACACGGCTATTACTAAAAAATTGTAGTTTAGTGAAACAAGAGAGGGTAGGCCAGATCTTATAACTGTCTTTATAGATGCCAGTTTGGGGATGTGACTCCCATTATTTAATCACAGGATGGTTTTTTTTTTTGTAATGCTCTCGGGGACACCATGATTAAAGACAAATAATCACAACTAACTGATTATTGTATGATTCAAGAGAAAAATAACAATACAACAAAACAAATAGAACAGAAAAAATAAACAATGGGTACTTCAGATACAATCTCTTCTGCACGTTTCTCTGTAGAGATATATCAACAGAGGTTACACCTTCTGAGACTGGTGAGAGTCTACCCTGGTGAGAATGCTCTCCTCTAGGTAAACAAAAACCGGAGTACATTATTCCCCAACTCAGTAATGAGTCCAGTCTCAGTGTATCATAGATTACTAAAATGGGTTATAGTTGGGCAGTTCACGAATGGGCAGAGATAAGTCATCGTTACTAAGGTTACATCTACACTACCTGCTAGGGGCATGATTTCCCTTGCTCACGTAGACATACTCACATTAGCTTTCCTCAAGCTAGCATGAGTATAAATAGCAATGTAGCCAAGGTAGCACTGATAGAGGCAGTGGAGGCATGGCTGAGCTATGTAGAATATAATACCCCTGAAAACAGTGGGTATGTACTCAGCACGGCTCACCTCAACTGTAGCTACAATGCTATTTATACTCCTACTCTCTCCATGAGAGTTAATGGGGTATGTGTCCATGAGCAGGAGACTCTCACCCCTAGCTCATAGTGTAGATGTAGCTATGTCTTAAGAAACTGAAGAGTTTTTGACTTAGTGACTTAAAAGAAACCATCCCAAGGAGCCATCCTGAGACAGGCAAATTAATGAATATTAAAAATCTTAAATTCAAATTAAATCCCACTATTTCTGTTTACCAAGATGAGCATAAGTCTCTATGTCACAGAATGGCTGGCTCTTTCATGGAAGTTGGGCCCAGCCTCACCTTCCAGTTGAAACGGATCAGCTAGAGATCAGGTGATTATAAAAGTCAGCAAGTAGGCCAGATAGAGGGAGAGCTGCAGAGAACTGGAAGGCTCCTGCAGGAGACTGTGGTGCAGACTGGCCCCTGTAGTAGGTCCAGGAACAGCATATGATTCTCAGGCAATTGGCCTGTATAGTGGAAACCCAAAGGGAATAGATAGGTCCCTGCAGAAGACCCCAGATTAGGGTGAAGGAATGACTGATGTTTTGAAATAGTTTTATGTAGAAGAAATAAAGTTGCAGCCCTAAGAAAAAGGGCCTGAAGAACACTCTGGTATGGTGTCAAACCTTTCGGGGGGGCGGGAGAAAGGCCAGCAGTTCCATACACCTCTTCAGGAATGCACAGTCTAAACAATTGGGTATTTAACAGAAGAAGCTATTAGTACCTTATGTTATCGTAGCATTCCAATTTCTTAGTAAAATCATTACAAGAAAATCTTAAATCTTATCCCTTTGTAGCACTTCTGCAGATTCCATCTCATCCATGAAACTGAAGTCTCAGTCATGTCATGTTGCAGAGGCAGTGTTGGCTGCCACTGCTTTGTTGTTCTTGCTGCCTTATTGCTGTTTGCTTGTTTGCAGTGATGAAATGAACAGTTTGAGCTGAGTTCAGTGCTGAGAATGAGTGCTATGACGTTAGGAGCAGAGCATGCAGCTTGCTTTCTGAATTCAGAGACATTTACATTCTTCTTTCATAATTTCATAGGAGGAAGAAAATGCACTTCTTTCAGCCACTGTCACCATCTGGCTCAACATGTTTGTGGGCTGGTCTTGTTTGCTTATTCGTGAGCTGAAGATACTATCTGCTAATGCATATACAGCAGGGTTCTAATTGCCTTTGTCTTAGTGGCAGAAAATCTCAGAATGTCTTTAAAAGTTGTAGTTTTAACTTTATTTCATTCAGTCCTTTTTCTGTGGTAACTTTAGTTTCATCAGGTCTTAATAGGAGCTGAAATTCTATTTCAGAAGAGTCCAACTCTCTTAATTCCTATATAAAGATCTTTCATGTTTCAAGTTAGTGTTTTCTAAACTTAAAATATTCTTAGCGACTTTAAACTTGAAGAGTTATCAAAGAAGACATTGACCTTAATCTTTGGAAAGGGGGTTCTTGTCTTTTTGTGTTTGGTAGGGAGTTGCACAAGCATTCGTTAAGGAGTGGCTGCAGATGCTGGTAAAAATTATGTGCAGCTGCATTGTTGGCCGTGGTGTGGTTGATGATGGTAAGATACGCACAGCCAGTAAGTAATCAGATGCTGATAAGTCACTCTAATCACCCTCCAATACTTCCAGACCAGTCAGGCATTGGATGAAAGTACAAAGGCCACCCCTTTCTGATGCAACCTGTCAGGGAAGCCTAAGAACAAAAATGTATAACCCCCATCTCTATATTCACCACTTCTTGGCCAGGATACTTTAGAAAGTGTAAAAAGTAAAGGAGTACTTGTGGCACCTTAGAGACTAACCAATTTATTTGAGCATAAGCTTTCGTGAGCTACAGCTCACTTCATCGGATGCATACTGTGGAAACTGCAGAAGACAGTATATACACAGAGACCATGAAACAAGGAGGAGGTATTGTTTCATGGTCTCTGTGTATATAATGTCTTCTGCAGTTTCCACAGTATGCATCCGATGAAGTGAGCTGTAGCTCACGAAAGCTTACGCTCAGATAAATTGGTTAGTCTCTAAGGAGCCACAAGTACTCCTTTTCTTTTTGTGAATACAGACTAACACGGCTGTTACTCTGAAACCTGTCATTAGAAAGTGTAGATATTGATGCTCAGATTTTTCAACTGCTTGATGAGGATGGTTTTAGAAGTTTCGGACACTGTTTGAATGTACCAGGCACCAATTTTACATTTGCCACCAACACGCAGGATACCAGAATGGTCCTTTAGTAAAGTCTCACTGGTCATTTCCCCTTCAGTAGCAGAGTGATCTTTGGAGACTTCAGTGCACAAGTAGGAAAGTTTAATTACCCCTGGGCAAGTATGCTTGGGAAGCTCAGTGTTGGGCAGAAGAACAGGACAGGCAGCAACTGCTGGAATTTGTGGCTGCCAATGACATAGTGATGACTCACTTACTGTTCCATCACTCAAAGATTCACAAACAGGCCTAGTACAGCCCAGCTGGTTTCACTAGCACTATTATTGATGATGTCCTCATTAATCGTCACTGGCAGTCAATAGTCCTGGAGGTACGAGTTTGCAGGGGTGCTGAACTTAACACCCATCATTAGCTTCTGTTGCCTCCGACTTTGAAGACTGCCGGTTAATGGGCCAAAATGGGTCAGTCAACCAAAAATGTTTGTTACAGCTGAGCTATCAGGCAGCTCTCTGTTCTGAACTGCTTAAGGCCATCAAAGCATTAGAGACAGAAGTCTCCCTCCCTCCCGCATCTGATGAGGAATAGTGTTGTTTCAAGTTGTTAGTGCTGCCTGATGTCAACTCAGTGCTGGATCCCCTGCCCTTCAAATGCTATCCAGAGATCGTGAGGAGATGCTCACTGCAGTCAAAGGTAGAAAAAAAGAGAGGCTACAATCTTCTTCAAAAATATGTTTGTCAAGAACAAAAACAAAGGCTGAATGGGACATACTTTGGGACGTTGTCAAGTCACTGTGTAAGAAAGATGAGGAATGCCAGTGGTCATCTCAGGCAGCTAATTTAGAACAGGCTGCAGAAAGGCACAATCTCCACACCCTCTATTCACAGTGTCTGTGAGGGAACATGACCCCAGCTTGTTAAGTTAAATATTGAGGTGGCCGCATCAGCCAGAGTCTGCTGGATCAGTTCCAATAATGGGAAGTTCATTTCAAGATGATCCTTTGTTGTCCATCCCCCTGTAGTCCCTTCTCCATTTGAAGAGAGGCAGGATGTTACAGTAGAGCTGCCTTCCTTCAGCTGAGAGATCTGCATCACAGTCCATAAAGTCAAGTTTGGAAAGGCACCAGACGTTTGTAACCTCATCCATGAGTTGTAAAAGACAGGAGAGGGTATTGTTGTACTGTGGCTGAATAGGTTCCTCCAGACCATATGGCACACTAATATTGCTGTTGACTAGAAGAGGGCTAATCTGCTTGTGTTCAAAAAAGGGCGATAAGGCTGGATGTAGCATCTATAGTCAGTGCCAGGGCAAGTTTTTTTGCGTCCCTGTTAATGTCTTGATTCAGTGATGCAGTTTGTGGCAAAGGCTGGGATACTCAATGTGGTCAACCAGATCTTATCTAGAGAGTTTTTTTGAGAAGATGGCTGCATTTAATAAGCCGCGAGCTGCACTTTTTACAGACTTACATCAGGCCTTTGGTTCAGGGCATTGAGCAAGTATGTGGGATCAGATGAGGTAGGCATTGATAGGTTGGTGGATAAGCTTCAGAAAACAGGTGCCAGTGTTGACAGGCTGACCGCCATTCTGCATTGAGATCTCCAATATGGTAATGACATTGTATTGTTGGCTCAGTTGGAAACGCTGCCGCTGATAGTTGATCTGGTCAGGCAAAAAGCAGTGCACGTTGGCCTGATTGTTAATCTGGATAAATCTGAGTCCCTGGCCATTAACATCAAGCAGACTCCAGCTCCAGATTATAACCAGCTCAATATTAACCCATCCAGATGGGACATCAGGAATGTCAAATACTTGGTAAGTGTCAAGCAGTGCTGGAGGAAGTTCAAAAGATGTGGATGCTTGTATAGCAGCAGCTGCCACCATGTTTCATGTCCTTCAGCTGCCTCTGTGCGGGTGTTGTGACATCAAGCTTGCTATGAAGCTGCAGATCTATCGAGCCACAGTTATACCAACTGTCATATGGAAGTGAAACATGGGCACTGAGGAAGGCTGAAGAATGTGAAGAATCGAAGACCAACAAATTCCGAGGTGTGTACACCAAGGAATGCCACTATACAGCTGGCAATTTTATGGGTGCCAAAAGCTTTGATGGCACAATAACATTGTCAGTGATGGACACACTAAGTATTCTGCCAAACTACCGTAAGTACCTAGCCAGAGATCGATCCATGTGGTGCTTGATCCGCAAGGGGGCCACGTCCCTTGGGGATGTCCCATTACGATGACTGTCAGATAACTAATTTCCCAACGAAATTAAATATTTTTATACTCCTATGGCTTCTTTCATTAATGAGTTACAGTGTCAAATGACCGTGCTGTATTTGTACATAAAATATCTTACTATTCAAGTAAGAGCATAAACAAGAAGTTTTTATTTGGATTTAGATGTAGCACATTTACAAATATACATCTCAAAAAAGCTTATGCCATTTTAATCATTTAATGACTAAACAAAAGTTTTCACTTTTTAAGCTGCAACATGGGGTTAGAAGTAACCAAAGCACTTCCCATCTGTATGTGTTCTCTTAAAAGCTAAGTGGAGACTTCAGAGTGCCTATAAAAGGCAATAAGACTTCTTAAACCCTTTGTCTGGGTTTAAACTGAGGAAATGAAGAGAAGAGGGTGAAAAGACCTCTTTTTTTTTTTACGTGTTTTATTGCTCTGAAATCATATCCTAGGCATAATTTATCTTGAACAGAGAATAACCTCACATTCTTTTAAACAAGCTACCATTTATATCATTGCAACTTGTAGTTCTATATAAAACATGAATCATAACTTAATTTTTGAAAATGTAGTATAAAAATAGTATAGGATGTTAAACCAAAATAATCTATAAATTTGCATTCCAGAGTCAGGGTAATAAACATCGCTTTTTCTTCTTTGACACTGAGGGAACCTCTATTGTTGATTAAAAAATAGATTTCCTCAGAATTTCCTTAGCTTGAACCTTTCCTATAATTAAGTAACTAACATGCTTATGTTTTTATTTGCTTATCACATTCTCCAAAATCATGTCTATGAAAATAATTGTATCTGCTACAATGCAGTAAAGATACAGGCAAGTTTGTAACAACCTAACATTATAAGAATAAATTATCATTCATTTTTTGCGTCAATATTGAAGTTTGCCCCTTCAGTATTAAAACTTATTTGTTGTTGGAATTGTATATTTTCCACAAATCATATGACATTGGCCACTGTGGAAGATGGGATACTGAGATCCAGTGTAGAAACTGTTGTGTTACTTGGCTTCAACCAGTGCTCTTTTAGAAGTACTGAAACTTAATACAAATTAAATATGATCAGGATCTTGTAATGCATATATACCTTGAATCTGATTAGCGAATTGTTCTGATTCATAAAAGAAGCAATAGTTTGGATTTATGTCAATATCCACAGGTTGAAGAAGCTGGCCTAATTAGTCATCCTCCCTGGAAACTGAAAGTTATCCAGCTGTATGAAACGCAGAAAGTAAGGCATGGAATGATGGCCTTAGGTCCTAGTGGGGCAGGTAAAAGTACTTGCATCCACACTCTGATGAAATCCATGACAGGTATGGAGCCATTTGTGTTATGTAAAGCAGATTTACAATTCTGTTATTCTTGCAAATAATTTACAATGTTTACTTTTACCAAAGGGGATAAATCATTGTAAGGATGAAGTTCAGTGTATGGTGCCCTAGTGCACAAATCTTCATGTGTGAGTAGTAACAAGGGTTACTTCTCTAAATTTTAAGCAGAATATTAAAACAAATTAGGAAGGAAAAACTGATAACATCTTGGAGAAAATCTCATGTACTTGTATTACATTCAGCTTACCAGTATGAGCGTCAGAGACTTTCATTTAAGAGATGTGCAAAATAAGGAACACAAAGGTTGGAAGGGTGGGTAGGTGGGTGTATTGTCTCAAAGGACAGAGCTGAAGAAATGTTGAAGATTCCCTTAATGAGGAATAATTGTGGAAGATGATCAAACAGGCACAGTGCAAGGATTTTTAACAGCATAAGATGTTGTTCATCTTTGTCTCCAGAAATCTACCTTATTTTCTCATAGCCCTGGTCTACTGGTAGCTGAAGTCGACATACTTAGGGCTACTTACCATGGTGTCTTCACCGCAGTGAGTTGACTGCTGCTGCTCCCCTGTCGACTCTGCCTGCACCTCTCGCGGTGCTGGAGTACAGGAGTCAACGGGAGAGCACTCTGGGGTCAATTTATCGCTTCTAGACTAGATGTGATAAATCGATCCCCGCTGGATTGATCACTGCCTGTCAATCTGGTGGATAGTGAAGACATACCCATAGTTCTTAATTATGACCATTTCCACTTCTTGCCCCCATTTCATACTCTCAGGGTTCCATATGTTGGCCATCTTCTTTCTAGTCAAAAGAAGGGTTTGATGGGCTTTTGGATTCTGTGATTTAAAACTTTAATATTTGGGATGGAGAGGTATCTGTTTTGAGGCAATTTTTCCCCATCTTCTGTTACAAAACTAAGCATGTTGCTTCTGCAGCTTTCTCCATATTTGTTGTCCCTGGAAGGAACTGTCTGGAGCCAAGACTTTAAATCCAGGTCTTTGATATGGTAAATAAGAGCATTGTCACTAGACCTTTGGGACTGACCCTCAGTCTTATGTTTTAAGGACACTACATTTCAGACCTGACCTCCAAGGACCAACACTCGTACAAATTGTGTCTTCAGTTCCTTAGCTTCACAAAAGCATCTCTTGAAAATGCAGTGAATTTCTACTTGTAAATAGTGTAGATAAATGCCTGGATAACTTATGCATGCACATACAGTTAATAGTACATAATGTAAATAGTAATGGTACAGAAATACTATCCAAGGTGTGCACAAAAGTAACAAACATAACCTAACACTAGTTTAATTCAAGAGTGAAACATCTTCTTTCTTATTCCTCTGTGCCAGTTGATAGTTATCTGTTGCTGTAGATGGCTTTGTGAGGCTATTTATTACCTGACTACTTCACAGCATTGGTTTTATATGATTCCTGATAGACTTGCCAAGTTGCCTGTGAAGATGTAGTGTAAAGGAATAGTTTTGAAGAGAGAGGACAAACTGTAATACACTTCCATGCAATATCGTGGTTCAGTTAAAGCCAGCATAAAATAAAAATAATTTAATCTTTTAATTTTGGCTCTCACTGAGAAAAGAACTCAAAGGCAATATGGTACCTTCTTAGAGTTTTTGGTATGTTTCTGCAGAACATTTTACTGAGTATTGCCAAGATACAGATGATGCAGCACATCTGTCCGTCTGAATATCTGAAGTAATAATGCCCACAGATGACCGTATACTGCAGTAGTTTTGTCAGGTCATGATTTGCAAAACTGCTTAATTTTTTGTACAGCATTAAAATTTTACACTTCTGGGCACTACTGGTATTAAAAATGAAAAATTTCCTTCTTTCAATGCAAGTCATATTTTTAAAAGTCCATTGTCTATACTTTACTCAGGATTATTAGAGCTAAGATTTTGTTACATCTTTACTGCTGATCAAACATTAGACATTTTTGGAAAATGAAACATAGTCTTGTATTAATAAAGGGATTTTAAAGGTCAGATGTTGGTGATATGAATGCATTCCCTGTGGCTGCTTGAGAAGTTCTGTGATCATGCAACTACAATTTAATTGGGTTAGTCCAAGATGAGCAAGAACATATTGCAGAAAATGAGGGAATGTAGAGAATAAAGTTTCTGTGTGGTACTTCAAGCACAAGATATAGAAAAGTACATTGAAAATTAAAGGCATTGGAACTATGTAGTTTAAAGAATCACCACCTTAAATAAGGCCTTGAATACATGTCATCATGTTGTTGTGCTCTCCTTTACTTGTCAGTGCATGGATTTCTCCTTTACATCATACCTGGAAGGAGTACTTTATTGTTAATTTTTGACAGCTCTAATTATCAATTTGATATACAAGAAGAAATGAATTTTCAAAGTAATCTTGCAGTTCTGATAGTAGTAAACCACTAACAACCGTAAAATTTTGTGTGGTAAATTAGTGTAATGCTGTACCATGACATTTGGCTTGAAATACCAAAGGTTGACAGATTGATTTGACCTTTGTAGATTGCGGACAGCCACACCGTGAAATGAGAATGAATCCCAAAGCTATCACAGCACCTCAGATGTTTGGTCGCCTTGATGTAGCAACCAATGACTGGACAGATGGGATTTTCTCCACTCTGTGGAGGAAAACTTTGAGAGCCAAGAAAGGTAAATCACACAACAAAAACAAACAAAACACCACATGTCCCATCACCCCCAAACCAGTGAACCAACCAAAGCATTAATCAAAAAGCTGTTTTCAAGCAAATAACTAATATGGTTTCAAAAGTAAGACCTCCTTGCATGGAGAGATAATCACTACTCAGAATGTGTTATCTTCAGGTTGCAAAATGGCAAATTCTATTCCACTAATTTTCCCAATCCTTTCTTTGAAGGATTGATCATAGGATTAAAGAGGAGGTATCCCTTTGTGTAATTTTGCACCTGGTGCTGGACGTTAAGGGAATGGCTTTGAAAAACATACCCTGTTCCTTTCTGTGTTTGTGTACCCAAGTTCACAGGCACTTGGGATTTCAGTGTGTAAAGGATACAAAGGAAAAACCTTGCCTGGCCACACTATCCATTTTTAGGCAGAAACATTCATTTATTTCAAAGGAGACTTGTATTGAGCCCCATATTATAAACTTGTTGTATATTAATTTACTTGACTACTCAATTTTCTAGTTCAAAAACTGGGTCACTGGTGACTACAGTCAGGTAGTATTTGGCTATTGAGCAGTCATTTCTCTATAGATAAAAATTGTAAGTAGTGACCAGACATTATTTAAGGTAAATTACTGTAGTTGAAATTTGGTAGTATTGTCTACAGATTAACTGGCCTAAAAAGACTTTCACAATATTGCAAATGGCTCCTATCTAAGACTGATTATTGTGCTTCTGCAAGACAAAAAACAGTTGAAATAAAGACCGATCCAACTCCCAATAAAGTAGATGGAAAAATGGCCATAAACTCCAATGGGAGCTGGATCAGAATGATAGAAGTTAGTGTAAAATTACATGAAATTGTGCCTAACAATTTTCTGACAACTTGTATTAACTAGTATTTCCTACCTAGTTTAGGGATTGTTGTTTGAGCATCATCAAAACCTTTGGAATCAGAAGATTTGTATTCTTATTATTTTTTTTAAAGTACAGGATTTCTACCCTGAGTTTTGATGATTTAATTAAATGGGAGTTTATATGAAGAGCTAAAATTCTTAAGATGGGAGATAGTAAAAATCCATGAATCTGTTGACCAGAATGTTACAAGCATTACCAGGTGTTCAGCAGATAATGCTACCTTTATGTGTTGTGGGACAGATAAGCATTTGGATATGGACAACAACCGATCAAATGCTTTATTTCAAACTGGTAGAAACAAACTGAATCACAACAGTTTCTTTTGTATTTCTTGTTGTTACAACAATTAGACTAAGTGTGCAATATTCTAAAGTGTAATTAGATAATGCTTGTGAGACCATATGATTTGCTTCATAGACATGTTCTTTGGATTGCAGGTGAGCACATCTGGATAGTTCTTGATGGTCCTGTTGATGCTATTTGGATTGAGAACCTGAACTCTGTACTGGATGATAATAGAACCCTAACACTAGCTAATGGAGACCGTATTCCGATGGCACCAAACTGTAAAATAGTGTTTGAGCCTCATAATATAGACAATGCTTCCCCTGCTACTGTGTCAAGGAATGGCATGGTTTTCATGAGTTCATCAGTTCTCAACTGGAGCCCTGTTCTTGAGGTATGGTCCACAATAATTAAATGATTCAATATATTGGTAGAAGTATTAATGAGGTATATTTAATGAGTGTTGAATACCAATGATTTTCAAGTTTCAGAGGAACAGCCGTGTTAGTCTGTATTCGCAAAAAGAAAAGGAGTACTTGTGGCACCTTAGAGACTAACCAATTTATTTGAGCATGAGCTTTCGTGAGCCACAGCTCACTTCTGATGTGAGCTGTGGCTCACGAAAGCTCATGCTCAAATAAATTGGTTAGTCTCTAAGGTGCCACAAGTACTCCTTTTCTTTCAATGATTTTCAAGTAGTTCATTGTGTTTAGGTTATAACTTGGGGTTATTCATTTTATCCAGTATGTTTATTCAGTTCAAACACTGTGTAAATGCATTAATTGTAGTCTCTCTTAGACATACTGCCAGCTGATCAATTAACATAACTATGCCCCAGGTGATGGTATTGAATACTGAAAGATTTAAGTCTTTAGAAGCTTGGGTGGTCTATTACACTTTCCACTTTTTCATTCTGGAATTTCAGTCTGTTTAAGAATATGGAACCTAAAGCCAAATTCCTAAAGCTATATTTAGGCTCTTAAAGGGCCTGGTTTTCAAAAATACCAAGCACCCAATAGCTCCTAGTGCAGTGAATCTACTTCAGACAAGGTAAGGGTTGGGGAGAGGGCAGCATGGATATACTCTGTGGTGCTGTGTTCCTCCATGTCTTCCTATTCCCTCTTCAGCTTCAAGACAAGTATCACATCAGCCCACCTAAAGGACCTTTCCCCCTTCCTAGAACTAAGCGTAATGGAACCAGTACATTTGGCTCTTTAACAATTCCTCTGATTTATCCACAGAAATCCCTGGTACCAGTATTAGCTAATTGACAAAACAGGTATTGTTTGTCTTAGGTGTTCCTGAAGGTTTTGATATTGACCATAATTACATTGAAGAGCAGGAACTTATCTGTATTTAGTCTTCAATGGTTTACTTAAAGCCTTACTTGCTGGAGAAGGTTCACAGCACCCTCTCAATACTTCAGACACACAGTTTGGAAATAAAGTTGATGAGCTCTTTGATTCCCTTTGGAGGTTGGTCAACTCAGATCGAAAGAGGAAGAGTCAATCTTCCCAACAGGGAAAACTTGACAAGATCCAAACTCTGATTTTTATGGTGTCATAGAACTGTTAGCCATTCAATAGCAATTCCTGGATGTGTGAGTCTCTATGTGGAGAGGTGACTCATTGGGCAAGATTGCACAGGAGAGCTTCAGGGGTCACTTTTAACATCCTGGAATCATTCCCAACAAGAAATGTGGAGGGAAATGCAGATAACATAGCGATCATTTCATTGTCCTGATGGAAACAGGATGCCCATGTGATTTCTGGATCCTCCATTCACAGTCTGGACCTCAAACTTCTGACCATGGATGATGACCTCTTAGGGAAGGTGAGGTCAGAGGGCTCAGAGCATTAATTTATTACATATAAGGACAATCCAGTCAGGCCTTCTGGACTGAGGATCACCTAATGAAGTAGCATATCCTGATCCAGTCCAACGGTGATATATGTAAACTGGCAAAGTGGCACTGACAGCAGATCTAAACATAAAATCAATACACTTCATTTCCTGTGCACTTAAAGTACATATGTTAAATGTAACAAAAGAGGTTAGCCAGTCTGTTCACAAATAGCCTGTAGACACTCATAAACTGATGCTTAATCAAGAAGTTTTTATCTGATCATCAGGAACTTTGGCTATCTCCTGACGAACATACACACCTTCTTTTGAATCATGAACTTGGCAGCTCTTCACCAGGGAAAAATGATCACTGGGAACAATTGCTTTCTCTCACAAATGGAAATTTCCCTTGTATGTTCATCCTTCAACTTCTGGGAAGAATCATAGAGTCATAGAATATCAGGGTTGGGAGGGACCTCAGGAGGTCATCTAGTCCAACCCCCTGCTCAAAGCAGGACCAATCCCCAACTAAATCATACCAGCCAGGGCTTTGTCAAGCCTGACCTTAAAAACCTCAAAGGAAGGAGATTCTACCACCTCCTTAGGTAACTCATTCCAGGGCTTCACCACTCTCCTAGTGAAAAAGTTTTTCCTAATATCCAACCTAAACCTCCCCCACTGCAATTTGAGACCATTACTCCTTGTTCTGTCATCTGCTACCACTGAGAACAGTCTAGATCCAGAAGCTCATAAATCAGAAGCTTAAATAAGAGGAAATGGCTATCATATTCACTGTCCCCAAATTGGTCGTGAGAAACAAAGCTTCAGACAATGGAACTCTTAACCCATCTTTTCAGTAGAAAAGGATCTCTTATCCTATTTGGGATTACCTGATCCTATATCTTGGCTCTTGATTAACAAATCCTAACTGAGATTTCTGCCAGGTTACAAGCTCCTACCATCCTGCAGAATTTCCATCCCTTTTGTTCTACCCAAGAGTATGAATCAAATGGTTCACATCTGAGTCAGGAGGGGGAAATTAACCCAGAAACGAACAGCTGCTCTTGACTTCTTACTGGATGGACTTTGGGCCATAAGATTGTATCTTTCACCACAGAGTTATGTGGTATTATGAAGGCAAATTGATCCTAATCTCTGGTAGATTACCAGTTTGGGGTGGTTCCTCAAGGCAACAAGCCTATATAAACTAACAGTTAAAACTATTTCTCTGGCTTAGACCTGACCATAATATTACCAACTCTCATGATTCAGCCATTTGAACCAATAGCATCTATTTATTCTCCAGCACATCTATTTATACTTTCTTCTCTTCATGTGCCAGTATATTTATGCCTGTATCTGTAATTTTCACTCCATGCTTCTGAAGAAGTGGGTTTTTTACCCACGAAAGCTTACGCCCAAATAAATTTGTTAGTTTTTAAGGTGCCACCAGACTCCTCATCATTTTTGTGGATACAGACTAACACAGCTACCCTCTGATATATAGTCATATTTTGTCTCTATAAAGGTATGCTTCCTGGCTGCAGTCAATCAGCACAACAGTCAGATGTCTCTGCTGTTAGTAGTCATGATTCTTACTATATCTTCCAAGAGTGTCGGGCAGTTCTTCATGTTCCTGGGACATTTACTGTCAGATTTGATTATTTTTTTCCATAACCAAATTAAAATTATTTTTCTCTGTGCCTAAATCCTTCTTTATCCCTGAAGGAAAAAAACATGGCATGTGCTAGATATAAGAAGAGCTATTAGCAGAACTAACACATTCAGGAAATAATAAACTTGAACGGTTTCTTTCCATTCTAAATCTCTTGGCCTGAAAACATCTGAATCTGCCATAGGTATTTGGAGAGAGTACTGCATTGCTAAAGTATATACAACTACAGATACACTGAAAATTTAGCTTCTTCTTAACTTATTGTAGTACTGTTCTGAACTATAAGCATCAAGTAGTGAATGCTGTATTGAAGTGTATTAAGGAGGGATATGTGAGGAAAAAAAGAAATTAGCATCTGGAGAAATATTAGCTTGGCGATGAGTCAGAGTACACAAAACCAGGACCTTGGTGAAAAAATGGAACTTTGGCCATCAATATTGGTGCACCAATTACTGTCACACACAGGAAAAATGAACTTGTAGGATAAAAGAAGAAATGGCAATAAACTCAGGAAAACCTGCACCAAAATAAAGTATACATACAAAAGCCTCAAGACTATCCTTTGGAACTACAGACAAATATCAAAGATGAAAGTATTCCTAGTAGAGCAACTTGGGGCTTTGCCATCCTTTATTACATAAGTATTTAAAAGGCAGTGATTAGCACAAGTATTTCTGTAAAGCTCTGACGTGATGTGTTGCATGTAGGGACATTCAAAAAAAGTGGATACTAAATTTTCTCCAATTTTGAACTAGTTTGAATACGAGAGGGAGGGAGTTGAATGAGGTACTATATATTTGTTGGAATCAATTAGTCAGGGTATATTTTTACTGCCAAGAGATTAAAAAAAAAAAGGCATTTTAAGACTGCATGATTGTCCTCTGTTTGGCTTCCAGACATGCTCAGCACAGTTATTTTGAACTTCCAAACTGGGTTCTGGGTGTAAATCTGGGTGGGTTCTGGTGTAGCATCTCACAAACGTAAATATTATTCAGGCTAAATTAATCCCTGAGTTCTACCTCTAACTCCATTTTTATATAGCCACTTTGCAGAGTTGAAATGCACTTGAAACAGCTATGCTGACTGAGAATTAAAGTGGAAGTTTTATCTCATGACCAGTGATGAATGACTGGCTATGATTTTGGCCCAGTTGTGCTTTTTAATATGTGTGTGCAACTTCCGCTGGGAGTTATACATACACATGAATGCAGAATTTGGCCTTCTGTTTGCACCAACAAAGAAAGCTGAATCTCAGTAAGTCAGCATGTCACTTGAGTCTGTTTTACTAAAATCTTGAGAGTGTTTAAAAATATTATGAAGTCTTGATTTGAAATTAAAGGATATTCCCTCCCTCCTCCATGGATAATAGAGCTTTTTGAAAAAACGTTCTCCTCAAGAAGCTGAAATTCTGCGTCAGCTGTACACTTCATCATTCCCCGAATTCTACTACTTCAGCATCCAGGCCTTGGAATATAAGATAGAGATGCTGGAGGCCTTTGTGATCATGCAAAGCATTAACATGCTGCAGGGACTTATCCCTCCGAAGGTAAGCTGGTCAATATTTTGCCAACTATTTATTCTGATTTACGTTGTTTCATGCTGCATGGGTACATATTAGAGAGCACACCAGGATAGTTAGAGAAGAGACATTCCTGTAAAGATGTGGGAGCTTAAAATATCTTACATGTGAGTACCTAGTTTCTGTTGAAAATGACACTTAGGATGGTCCATACTTATTTCAGTATGTTTATATAGTGCTTTTTCTGATATTTTTACAATGACAATTGTAAGAATTCTTATGCGGCATCAGACAGCAGTCGCCCTAACTGGTGTTTTAATAACAGGAGTGACTGGATGGCTCACAGAATGGATAATGGACTGCAGGGCATTTCACTTATAATTTCTTAAATGCCGACGAAATGTTGAATGTGGTGGTGAAAAGTTAATGTTATCTGATAGATTTTTATTTGTTGTTACTTATATGAAATAAGTTTTCCCTTGGAGTATGTCTTAGAGGATGTGTCCAAAAAATTGGCACTTATTGGCAGACTGAAAAGGGAGGCCAAAGAGTAGATGTACATGGTGAACATCTTCATGCCTACAGAGATGGTTTCTTGAGACCTAGGTTTGAAGCAGATTGGATTAACAGGGCAGTATGGGGAAACTTGCAAAGCTGATACCCATGCTGCTGAATATTGACTCTATGGTCAAAGAGAAGACTTCAGTTCTCAGTGTTTAGATTTTCATTAAGACTATGTCTTCACTTAAGGTTGTATGTAGTGCACAGACACTGAATGCCCCCTATCACAGGTATAAATATCAGTGTAGATGGTAAGGCACTTCTTAGGTGAGTAAAGAAATGCCAGAACTTTAGAATATATATATCCTATGTACATGCCCAAGCAGTGCTTCCCCTGTCTTATCCTGTTGCCGGAATCTTTTACTGTTGCATGTAACTACGTACTCATTGTGGATGCAGATTGCTTTTCACTGCGATGTGTAGGTACACATACCCTACACACTGTCACAAGTATAGACCAGGCCTAAAGGTACTGGAATGAAAAAGGGGAATTTTCAAAATGTTCAGCGCTGATCTTCCTCTTCATTCATTGAGGTCAATGGCAGTTTACTGTTTATAACAGTGGGAACAGTTACCCAGTGTCAGCTGCATTGGAGAAATCCAAGACAATGCTGTGTAAAATTGAAATATAAAAGCAGAAATAGATTCAGCAGTTTGAACATTATCTGGGACATAATTCCACAGCAATGATTCTTAATCAAGAAGGTGGAAATAGTAGTCTTTATCAGCCTGTATTTCCTGGTTTTTGCAGAATTCTTTGACAAATGTCAAAACTTCATCATTTCCCCTTTGCTGTATACAGTACTTACTAACCATCATTACAGCAAAATTCAGGTGTACACATGTTGTCATAGTCATAGAATTCATAGATATTTAGGTCAGAAGGGACCATTATGATCATCTAGTCTGACCTCCTGCACAACGCAGGCCACAGAATTTCACCCACCACGCCTGCAAAAAACCTCACACCTATATCTGTGCTCTGAAGTCCTTAAATCGTAGTTTAAAGACTTCAAGGAGCAGAGAATCCTCCAGCAAGTGACCCGTGCCCCATGCTACAGAAGAAGGCGAAAAACCTCCAGGGCCTCTTCCAATCTGCCCTGGAGGAAAATTCCTTCCCGACCCCAAATATGGCGATCAGCTAAACCCTGAGTATATGGGCAAGATCCATCAGCCAGATACTACAGAAAATTCTTTCCTAGGTAACTCAGATCCCACCCCATCTAATAGCCCATCACAGGCCACTGGGCCTATTTACCATGAATATTTAATTACCAAAACCATGTTATCCCATCATACCATCTCTTCCATAAACTTATCGAGTTTAATCTTAAAGCTGGATAGATCTTTTGCCCCCCACTGCTTCCCTTGGAAGGCTATTCCAAAACTTCACTCCTCTGATGGTTAGAATCCTTCATCTAATTTCTAGTCTAAATTTCCTGGTGGCCAGTTTATATCCATTTGTTCTTGTGTCCACATTGGTACTGAGCTTAAATAATTCCTCTCCCTCTCCGGTGTTTATCCCTCTGATATATTTATAAAGAGCAATCATATCTCCCCTCAACCTTCTTTTAGTTAGGCTAAACAAGCCAAGCTCCTTGAGTCTCCTTTCATAAGACAAGTTTTCCATTACTCAGATCATCCTAATAGCCCTTCTCTGTACCTGTTCCAGTTTGAATTAATCCTTCTTAAACATGGGAGACCAGAACTGCACACAGTATTCCAGGTGAGGTCTCACCAGTGCCTTGTAAAACGGTACTAAAACTTCCTTATCCCTACTGGAAATACCTCTCCTGATGCATCCCAAAACCGCATTAGCTTTTATCACAGCCATATCACATTGGCGGCTCATTGTCATCCTATGATCAACCAATACTCCAAGGCCCTTTTCCTCCTCCGTTACTTCTAATTGATGCATCCCTAGCTTATAACTAAAATTCTTGTTATTAATCCCTAAATGCATAACCTTACACTTCTCACTATTAAATTTCATCCTATTACTATTACTCCAGTTTACAAGGTCATCCAGATCCTCCTGTAGGGTATCCCTGTCCTTTTCTAAATTGGCAATACCTCCCAACTTTGTATCATCCGCAAACTTTATTAGCACACTCTCACCTTTTGTGCGGAGGTCAGTAATAAAAAGATTAAATAAGATTGGTCCCAAAACCGATCCTTGAGGAACTCCACTGGTAACCTCCCTCCAGCCTGACAGTTCACCTTTCAGTAGGACCTGTTGTAGTCTCCCCTTTAACCAATTCCTTATCCACCTTTCAGTTTTCCTATTGATCCCCATCTTATCCAATTTAACTAATAATTCCCCATGTGGCACGGTATCAAATGCCTTACTAAAATCTAGGTAAATTAGATCCACTGCGTTTCCTTTGTCTAAAAAATCTGTTACTTTCTCAAAGAAGGAGATCAGGTTGGTTTGGCACGATCTACCTTTTGTAAAACCATGTTGCATTTTGTCCCATTTACCACTGACTTCAATGTCCTTAACTACCTTCTTCAAATTTTTTCCCAAGACCTTGCGTACTACAGATGTCAAACTAACAGGCCTATAATTACCCGGATCACTTTTTTTCCCTTTCTTAAAAATAGGAACTATGTTAGCAATTCTCCAATCATACGGTACAACTCTTGAGTTTACAGATTCATTAAAAATTCTTTCTAATGGGCTTGCAATTTCATGTGCCAATTCCTTTAATATTCTTGGATGAAGATTATCTGGACCCCCCGATTTAGTCCCATTGAGCTGTTTGAGTTTCGCTTCTACCTCAAATATGGTAATGTCTACCTCCATATCCTCATTCCCATTTGTCAAGCTACCATTATCCCTAAGATCCTCTTTAGTCTTATTAAAGACTGAGGCAAAGTATTTGTTTAGATATTGGGCCATGCCTAGATTATCCTTGACCTCCACTCTATCCTCGGTGTTTAGCGGTCCCACTTCTTCTTTCTTTGTTTTCTTCTTATTTATATGACTATAGAACCTTTTACTATTGGTTTTAATTCCCTTTGCAATGTCCAACTCTACTTGACTTTTAGCCTGTCTCACTTTATCCCTACATATTCTGACCTCAATAAGGTAGCTTTCCTTGCTGATCCCTCCCTTCTTCCACTCCCTTCCCTGTATGCTTTCTGCTTTTTCTTAATCACCTCTCTGAGATGCTTGCTCATCCAGCTTGGTCAACAACTCCTGCCTATGAATTTTTTCCCCTTTCTTGGGATGCAGGCTTCCAATAGCTTCTGCAGCTTTGATTTAAAATAATCCCAGGCCTCCTCTACCTTTAGATCCATAAATTCTTCAGTCCAATCCACTTCCCGAACTAATTTCCTTAATTTGTGAAAGTCAGCCCTTTTGAAATCAAAAACCCTAGTTGCAGATTTATTTTTGTTAATCCTTCCGTTCAGTTTGAACTGAATTAGCTCATGATCACTTGAGCCAAGATTATCCCCTACAACCATTTCTTCTATGAGGTCCTCACTACTCACCAAAACCAAATCTAAAATATCCCCTCTAGTCGGTTCAGCAACTACTTGATGAAGGAATCCATCAGCTATCGCATCTAGGAAAATCGGAGCCCTATTATTATTACTAGCACTCGTCCTCCAGTCTATATCTGGGAAGTTAAAGTCTCCCATGATCACACAGTTTCCATTAGTATTTACTTTATTAAAAACATTAAAAAGGGCTCTATCCATATCCAAATTAGATCCCGGCGGTCTATAGCACACCCCAAGCACTATCCCAGGGGAGGCTCTAATAGTTTTCTTCCCCAATGTAATTTTTGCCCAGACGGACTCAGTCATATCCATTTCATCGCTTCTTATTTCTTTACATTCTATCTCATCATTGATATACAATGCTACTCCACCACCTTTACCTTTATTTCGGTCTTTCCTAAACAGCACATACCCTTCAATACCTGTAGTCCAGTCATGACTACTATTCCACCATGTTTCTGTTATCCCTATAATATCTGGTTTCACTTCCTGCACCAGTAGCTCTAGTTCCTCCATTTTGTTACCTAGGCGCCTCGCATTAGTGTACAAACATCTTAATTTTTGCTGTTTGGCCTCACTCACATTCTGTATCCTATTAGGCAGGGTCATTTTACTGCCAGTATAACCTATTAGACTTGTATCTACACTGCCCTTCCTCCTACCCACAGCTGTATCCTCTCTTACTTCGTTTTCTTTCCTCTCAGTGCTAAATTCTGGCGTGGAGATTACTTGGACATCTCCCAACCATCTCCCCCAAATTCCTAGTTTAAAGCTCTCTTAATCAGTTGTGCCAGCCTCCATCCTAGAAGTCTATTTCCTTCCCTACTCAGATGAAGTCCATCCTGAGAGAACTGTCCTCTATCCATGAATGCCTCCCAGTGGCCATACATCCCAAAGCCCTCCTTATAGCACCACTGCCTAAGCCATCTGATAGTCATAATCTTGTCACACCTTTGTTGCCCTTCTCTAGGAACAGGCAGAATCCCACTAAAGATCACCTGAGCCTCAATTTCCTTAAGCATCTTCCCAGCCTAGCATAGTCTCCCTTAATACTTTCCAGTGAGAATCTAGCTGTATCATTTGTTCCCACATGAAGGATAATTAGGGGATTCTTTCCTGCTCCCTTTAGAATCCTTTTCAACCTCAGGTCTACATCCCGTATCTTAGCACCTGGAAGACAGCACACCCTCCTATTCTCTGGATCAGCTCTGGTTACATGCCTATCTATTCTACTCAGTAAAGAATCCCCAATCACATAGACCTGCCTTTTCCTGTTGACTGTGCTATTCTCCAGTCTATCCCCGTTCCCTCTGGCTGCAAGTTCTTTCCATTCCTATTCTCCCTTGTAATCCTCTTTAACCCATCCTGTATCCTCCTGGGGCTCATATTTGGTGTAATCTCCATTAACTCTTCCCCTTTTCCTATAGGACTAGCTGCTCTTCTCTTCTTCTTGCCCTTCCACCTTCAGTGACTACCTGCTGAGCCCCTTCTTCATTTTCCAACTCTGCAGACCTATTCTTGAGCTCTATTTCTCCTTCACTAGCCCGTCTTTTCATCACCATTTTGGTCAAAGGCTGCAGCCTAATTTCTCAGTTGGAGCCCCCTACATTAATTTCATTAGTCACATTTGAAGGTGCACTTTGTTTCTTTGCTATTGAACTGCCAGTGCAAATACTAGCATGCGGGTGGCTAACCAACTGACTTGCTGCTGTTATTTTTCTGATGATAAATTGCTTCTTCTAAAAGTTGAATTGTTTCCATCTTGCCGGGGAACTCTCTTAAGCAAACACTGACATCTCTGCAAAATTGCTGAATAAGAATTTAATTAAAGACAAAATACAGGCCAAGATTTTTATTTGCCTGGATTGCCTCGATGGAAGATGCTGCAAAAAGACCAATGCCACATGTGACCAATTGCACTAGAACTATTCCTATCTACTTATCCTTATGTGAAAACATAACTTTATTCATTTCCTTAAAAGTAACATATTTAGACTAAACACCTCTGGTCTAATACTCAGTACCCAGTGGCATGCCCCTTAAGCTCAGGGCTGTCAGGACATATATTGAAAAATACAATAATATAAGATGAATAAACTTACATCAAAGCAGCAGCACTCATCCCTTCCACTCACTTTACCATGTGTAAATCCAACCCACTTCTTTACATGCATTGCCACCATATAAAAACCCTAATCTCAACAGACTCAGCCTTCCGACTATGCCGGGTCAAATAGATTAATTTAGCAGCGTTCCTGGAAGGCAAGTAAATTTGGACCATGGAGGGAGAAGCACATGCCTCCTTTAAAGAAAAAAGCTTCTATGAATATTGTTCTTCCAATGCCTCCTTTTTTTTAAAGGGGATCCAGCCACAATTGTGGCAGCATAGCACAGGGAGAGGTGTGGTACTGCAGGCAGGCAAGACCCACGACATCTTTGGCTTTTTAAACTCTACCAAAATACAAATTCAGCCAGTGCAAGCCGCAGAGCACTGTTAACATATGCTGCCTTTGAGAGCCACCATTTAATTAGCGAACAGTTGCATACTGCATCATGTTAATTTTCCATGTATATTTAAGGTATATGCCCGGGAAGAGATCTCTTAAGAGCATTAGACTATAGGCATAAAAAATAATAGGTCTCTGCCCTAAGGAACCTTGAGTCTAAGGCCTGAAACCTGTAACCACATATCCATAACGCAATGGGACTACTTGCGTCATAGAGTAACCCATTAAACATATGTATTTGCAGAATCGGGGCTTTAATGAACTAATAAACCAACTACTCATCTTTCCCTGGGCTTCTGGAGAGAAATAAGCTATTTGTTTGCTATGGGTTTTTTTCTGGTGGCTATTTTTCTGAATTAAGGAAAATAAATAATATGACACAATATGTATTGTAGCTTTTCGTTTGTGTAATGGTTGCCCAGAGCATAGGTAGGGACACCTACTGAGACTTATGTAAATCAAAGCTAAAGGTTTTCACCTTGAACATACAAAGCAGAGTCTGATGTAGGAATTGTTTCTTGGACAGGCCTTAAGCCATGAAAATAGCTAAAACAATGTTTCACCTCTCAGGAGCAAGGAGGGGAAGTAACACCAGAGTACCTGGAAAGGTTGTACGTCTTCTCCCTCATGTGGAGTGTTGGAGCATTGCTGGAATTGGAAGACCGATGCAAAATGGAGCACTGGCTTCGTAATCATAAAAAAATAAAGCTTGATCTTCCCCATATCTCAGAAGGAAGTGAAGATACCATGTTTGACTACTATGTGGAAACTGATGGTTAGTAACCCACTAGCATATACCAGATAACATTTGAAGAGACATGATCTTGAAAGAGTATATTTTATATTATTAATTAATTAATAGAGAAGGCACTTCAGGTTGTATACTTTCCCATGTTCCTTGACAGTTTTTGTTTTAAAATCATGCTTTACTACTGGTTTTAATAAAGTTTCCCTCTGTTGCTGTGAGATACCAAAACAAGGGCAACTGACTACACAAGGAAACAGGGACTTTGTATCACAAAATGCTGTCAAATGAGCAAAGGTAAGCAAGCTGGTCACTTGTAACAACAGGTCATGT
Source organism: Caretta caretta (assembly GCF_965140235.1). NCBI lineage: Eukaryota > Metazoa > Chordata > Testudines > Cheloniidae > Caretta > Caretta caretta. The sequence continues at coordinate 137,981,701 of NC_134207.1, forward strand.
GGTCCTTCCCATGTGGTTTTTAAGAATACTCCTTGTTGATTGCTGATCCTCATAGAGGGTGGGTTTTGCCTGCAGGGCCCACTGCCCCGGACAGGGTAAGGGAACTTCATAGGTAACAATCCACTTGTACTACTAGTTGGAGAATGGGATACAGGCAAATTCTTTGTTTCTTTGAAGTATTAATCTATTCTGTTCTGACAAGGTAAATGGATGCACTGGAGTACTCGTGTTGAAGAGTATGTGTACCCCACTAACAGCATTCCAGAGTATGGTTCCATCTTGGTGCCAAATGTTGACAACGTGAGGACAGACTTCCTTATTGAAACAATTGCTGGGCAGGGCAAGGTATCATTCTTGTTTGTGTGTGTCAATGATGTGGTCCGCATGGGCGGTAGGAGAGTTAAATTATAAATGGCAACAAAATGGTAGATGAAATTCAATGTTGATAAATGCAAAGTAATACGCATTGGAAAACATAATCCCAACTATACATATAAAATGATGGGGTCTAAATTAGCTATTACCACTCAAGAAAGAGATCTTGGAGTCATTGTGGATTGTTCTCTGAAAACATCCACTCAATGTGCAGCAGCAGTCAAAAAAGCGAACAGAATGTTGGGAACTATTAAGAAAGGGATAGATAATAAGACAGAAAATATCATATTGCCTGTATATAAATCCATGGTACGCTCATATCCTGAATACTGTGTGTAGATGTGGTCACCCCATCTCAAAAAAGATATATTGGAATTGGAAAAGGTTCAGAAAAGGGCAACAAAAATGATTAGGGGTATGGAACGGTTTCCATATGAGGAGAGATTAATAAGACTGGGATTTTTCAGTTTGGAAAAGAGATGACTAATGGAGGATCTGATTGAGCTCTATAAAATCATGACTGGTGTGGAGAAAGTAAATAAGGAAGTGCTATTTACTCCTTCCCATAATACAAGAACTAGGGGTCACCAAATGAAATTAATAGGCAGCAGGTTTAAAACAAAAGGAAGTATTTCTTCACACAATGCACAGTCAAGCTGTGGAACTCTTTGCCAGAGGATGTTGTGAACGCCAAGACTATAACAGGGTTTAAAAAAGAACTAGATAAATTCATGGAGAATAAGTCCATCAATGGCTATTAGCCAGGATGGGCAGCGATGGTGTCCCTAGCCTCTGTTTCCAGAAGTTGGGAATGGGTGACAAGGAATGGATCACTTGATGATTACCTGTTCTGTTCATTCCCTCTGGGGCACCTGGCATTGGCCACCATTGGAAGACAGGATACTGAATTAGATGGACCTTTGGTCTGACCCAGTATGGCCGTTCTTATGTTCTTAAATAAAATGACCTCACCGCCCATTAAGTAGTGGGGGCCATTGCCTGGCTTGCAGGGAAAGGTGCGTGGGCCCTTTAGAGACTAGAATACCAGAGTGATTTGCTGCGGTAGCTTGACCAGGTTAGTGTCCCATCCCCACACCAGGTGACTGGAAGAGAGGAAGAACTATTTAGGTCCACACTGGGGCACGAGAAACCCTCTTTTACCTGGACCAGGTGGAGCAGCACCCACCCTCTCATGCATGGAAGTAGTTAAATGCCAGGCTTTGTCATGATCCATGGTGGGCATTGCACCAGTCACTCCTTTCTCAGGGGGCTGGAAAAGATGTTTTCCCTCACTGCCAGATTGGTCAAGGCAAGATGGTTGTTTTTTTTCCACCTTCCTGATAGAGGGTTGCATGGCTTACTTGGGGCAAATATGGAACAGAAGTTAGGCTATGATTTGCAACTTATTGTGTAAGTATGGGGCTGATATGCTGTGCAGGTACTTTGCAGGGAAGGGATAACATGATCAGATAAAATGGATTAGTAAAGGATTTAAAGGAAGTATTCTTTAAAGGAGCAGAAACAGGGATTTGGGGCTCCTATGACTGATATGGCAGAGAGCCAGCGAACCCTCCTTTATAGCATGCCTTAACCCTCATTTGAGGGAGGAGGGTCCAAGCAGTGGGTTGGCTAGGGACTAGGATGGGTAACTCCCGCCCCCAGGTATGTGTAAATGATTATTAAACTACCTGTACTTACACTTTTTTATCTGACGGGTACTTCCAGACACTTAGGAATAAGATTGCAGCCTAATTAAACCACATCCAGTGTCTCTTGTCCTCCTTCCAGCACAGCAGGACAATGTGGAATTATAGTTGAAAATGTGAGGATCCCCTGTTGTATGGTGGAAACTAATGACCCTTTTGCATACAAGTATTATAGAATATCAGGGTTGGAAGGGACCTCAGGGGGTCATCTTGTCCAACCTCCTGCTCAAAGCAGGACCAATCCCCAATTTTTGCCCAACATACTGTTAGAGTTAATACACCTTGAATTGTTTAGTGCTAAAGCAGCCCACTGCTTCCAGCTTGCCAATTTTTTTCTCATTGAAAGTTACATTTTTATTTCTTTGTTTCATTCCTGACCAGGATAGATACAGAGGTTGATGAGACTTTGCTGGCACACTTGGCTTTTGCACCTCTGGGCTCATTTGAATTCTCTCCTTGTCTAGGCTGTGCTACTAATTGGCGAGCAAGGAACTGCTAAAACTGTCATTATCAAAGGATTCATGTCAAAGTATAATCCCGAAAATCACATGGCCAAGAGTCTGAACTTCTCATCTGCAACTACCCCATTAATGTTCCAGGTACAGTAATCACTCTACTTCTAATAAGATGACTGAGTTCATATCTTTATTTGTACACTGAGAATTTGCCAGAAAGATCACATTAAAAGAAGGCTTTCTCTAATTACAAAGATACAAACAAACAAAAGCACCAGTCTGCTCCAAGGGCTTCAGGCAAAATGGCCTTTCTACAGGGATGTAACTTGCTTCTCTCACAATATGCCTTTTGAAAATTGTCCATCAATTTCAGCAAATCCTCAGGAACCACATCTCTTCCAGTCATTCCAGTGGTTATTTGGTTACTCTCATGTTTTTGACATGTTGTACTTCCCTCATCAAATTCTCAATGTTTCTTGATGTCTGGAAATATGCCAGTTCACACTAACTGGCTGAAGTGGTCATTCATTTTTATTGGATTGTCATTAAAACCTTGTGTAAAAGACTAAAGACTTTACAAAATGTAGTCTACACTAATGGTTGTAAGTTGGGTTTATTTCATAATTGAGTTAAATCTTTCATGGAGGTGATATTTCACACAGTTATCTATGATCACAATAGTTCAAATTTAGTTTATTACACCACTCCATGAAAAAAAGGGGATAATTCTCCAAATGGGTTGCATGCACTACATTGGCAGTTATGGTTTTTAAAGGCAATTTGTGTCCAATTTGTATAGCAACCTATTACCTCACTTTGTAACCCAGTGTTCCATTTACCAATTCTACAAAGCTAGTGGCATTTCTTAGTGGAAATCTCCTCAAAACAGTCTGAAGAGTACCCATGTATGCCTTTGCTATTGAAGAGTTTATGCTACTAAGTGTGTGCATTTAAAAAGCATAAACTATCCTTTGATGGAGAGGAACTGTACAGCTTTAGGTAATAAAGGTTTTTCTTACAGCGTTCAATAGAGAGTTATGTGGACAAACGCATGGGAACGACATATGGTCCTCCTGCAGGCAAGAAGATGACTGTCTTCATTGATGATGTGAATATGCCTGTAATCAATGAGTGGGGAGATCAGGTTAGTTAAGTATTGAAATTTGTCTTAATGCTGATCTGTTGTTTTTATGTCTCCTTATGACACAGGTGACATGGCTCCCCACTCTGTCAGGTTATTGAGGTATTTGAAATGCATGCGATTATTTTCCTCTGAGCTCCCTCCTCTAGATATTACCAGAGGAAAGGGCGATCCAATCCCACCTATTTCTGGTAATTTATAAATGTTGTTTTCTTCATGGCAGAAGAAAATGTAGTGTTTTTTAAGACTAAGAAAATCTGTCTCTTAGTTATGTTTATCGGGTGCTCATAAATAATTTTGCATGCCATTTTGCATCCAGGGAAATATTCTTCTAATCCTAATGGGCTCTTTCTAGGTCACCAATGAGATAGTTCGCCAGCTGATGGAACAGAATGGGTTCTATAACCTGGGGAAACCGGGGGAATTTACCAACATCGTTGATATCCAGTTCTTGGCAGCCATGATCCACCCTGGTGGAGGTCGCAATGACATCCCGCAGAGACTAAAGAGACATTTTTCCATATTCAACTGTACTCTGCCTTCCAATTCTTCCATTGACAAGATCTTTGGTAAAATGAAGACTCGCTTTGCAAAGTATTGATTGAGACAGTTAGAACTGGGGTGCCAAATTTTGTTTGCCCCCCCCCCATACTTTAAAGGGAAATCTTAAGATTGAAAACCTTAATTTTTTGTTGCATGTGGGGTGGGTGTCTTATCTGTATGTACCCATATTTTCCTAGAACAGTGGCTCTCAAATTTTCCGTGTGTGGTTAGTGACTAGGACTCAGTTAAATCCCAGACTACTTTGGGATTACCAAGGACTGGGGTACATGAACTCACTGGCTTTTGGTGGTAGTGCTGGAGGAGTTGGTGGGGAGTGCTGGGGCTGGGAGGAGGTGGTTAGTACTCAGTGGGATTTTGACTGATTTTTTTTCTCAGCCCTTGATTTCCCCCTGTTGCCCACTCCTGGGTCATGCCCTGGAAGCTAAAAACAAACAAACACAAAACCAAATCTCTGCCTTAGACTAAGATACAAAATTTACTCCTGCGGGAATTCTGCACCAAAAAATTAAAAATTCTGTGCACAATATTTTAAAATTCTGTAAATTTTATTTTGTCAAAATAACACTACATAATTATGCTGGTTTCAATTATTTTGGTTATTTATTTCAAAATACCTGTCAGCAAGGATGTCTGTAACAATACAGACACACAGAAAAATTCCCCCAGGAGTAGAGAGTTAAAGAAACCCCTACAACAACCTAGTTCTTTCTTCTCTGCCTCTTCCCCCCAGAGCTCAGCTGGGGAGCCAGACACTTACCACCCCCCAGAGACCAGCTGTGGGCCCCCCCCCAGCCCAGACACTCACACCCTCTAACCCCCAGACCCCAGCTGCAGTTCTCCACCCCAGCCCAGACACTCTCAGACCCTACCCTCCTATAGCCCAGGGATCCAGAGGGAGAAACAGCCTGATGCGGGGTCCCAGGCTTGCACAGAGTTTCCTGAGTGCCCCCTCCCTCCTTCAGGGAATGCTGGGAACTGCAGCTGCTGGGAACCCTCCAGTTTCTTCCCCCTCCTCACAGCCTTGCCTTCTATTTCTCAGCTGGGCTCTGCAAGATCCAGCGGCCCCTAGTGGTGGCGAACATCTCTTCAGCCAATTTCTATTGGCGGAGGGGGAAAGGAAATTCTGCGTGCCCAACATTAATTTCCGCAAAATTCTGCATTGTGCAGTGATGCAGAATTCCCCCAGGAGTAAACTGTGGGTAACATCACCACAAAGTCAAAATGGTGTCCTTTTTCAAATGGACTTTCTGAGGTAAAATTTGACCCAAAACTAAGGCCTTGAACAAGTATCATTTTTTTACAAAACCCAAGGGAGTAGAGAGGTTTCCATGATTTAACCCCCTAACATTTTCAGTGGAAACTATATTTTTCTTGTTGAAAAATCCAAATCGAGTCTCTGCTCAGGTTTGACTTGGAATGTTTCAACTCAACATGAAGTTCACCAATTGATTCATAAACTCAAGAAAATAGTCTTACAGTGGGACATCTAGATCCAAGATTCTGAGACTGGCACCAAAGTTGTCCCTGGAAAATCTGCATACTCAACAGTTACATATGAAAATATAGGATTTCTGTCCACATTTGCTGCAGGTGCTACATGTTTACATTGCTGCACACATCTGCAAAAATTTTGCAAAAATAACTTTGACCTTGACTTAAAATAATTGGTGTCTGGTCCTTAACCTATTGCTCCCAATGCAGCATAAGAGGTACATTTTATAGCTTAGCTAGGCTGCAGCATTTTGGTTTATTTCAGGGGACATGAGGTGAAGGTGCAAAGAGTACTGCTGTCTTACATGTACAGGTTGTCTGTGCCTGGAGTTATTCAGGAATAGCTGTTCCAGAATAGTTCCATGTGTAGACAAGCCTTATTTTAGTAACTGCCCTTTAAACCATCAATTTTGCTTTCCCCAGGTGTGATTGGAGTAGGGCATTATTGTAGTCAGCGGGGCTTCTCAGAAGAGGTGAGAAGATCAGTAGCCAAATTGGTGCCACTGACACGCAGGTTATGGCAAATGACCAAGATCAAAATGCTACCCACTCCAGCCAAGTTCCATTATGTCTTCAATCTACGAGATCTCTCAAGGATTTGGCAGGGGATGCTAAATACCGTATCGGAAGTAATCAGTGAACCTAATGTAAGTAACATACAGATTTCTTTCATGGAGTTAGCATATTAAGTAGCAATGGGATGAAGACTATAACTGATTCTCTTGGTGGTTCAGTATACAGTAGGAAGCCTCTGTCTCTACTTGTTATCACTTTTCTTATTAAATTGTAAGATCTTCAGTGGTTTTGTTCTGTGTTTGTACTCTGCCTAGGACAGTGGGGTCCTGTTCCATATCTGGGACTCCAAGGTGCTTCCTCAATACAAATAATAAATAATAAGCATCAGTGATGAAACAATACTGACTTAGCTAAATGGCTAAGATGCCAAAGGATTTTATGGACATTCAATGTAGCAAAAGAACAAAAACCAGTTTGTTCCACTGTCTGCATCAGTTTTATGGTCTGTTATACTTACTGATAAATGTTAGCTTATTTCAATTTTTAAAATTCTGGAGAAAATCAAGCTTTTAAAAATATTCAATTTTATAAACACACATAGCAGCAATCTATTCAGTGTCTTAATGACAAATAATTTTGTTCTTAAGGTATAGGATGCCTTGAGGTTTTCAAACCATGTGACTGGCTGAAAGCTGATTTTTGGCTTAGAGCTATAAGGGTATGTCTAGACTTCAGTCTGAGGTGTAATTGCAGCATGGATGGACATACCCATGCTAGCTTTACCTGTGCTAGCACAGCTAAACATAGTAGTGGAGACACAGCAGCACAAGCATCTGCATGGGATAGCAATGCCTGCATATACCTGGGATCCCCAATATGCTTGTCCAGCCCCATCTGAAGGCCGTGCTACCCTTTTATTTCTAGCTGTGCTAGTGTGCATAGAACGAACACAGGTATGTCTACCCATGCTGCAATCATGCCCAAGATTGCAGCGCAGACATATCTTAAATGGAAGAGGGAATAACACTTCAGACTGTAACAAGTCTTTCTCCTGTTTCATTACTGTACGATCCACATTCCTTGTGAAAAATAAGATACTTGATGTAAATATTTCCCTCTTAATTTTCTTTAATACTGAAATATAAAGTTGAGTCTTCAATGCAGTGGCTATCCCTCCGCAGATGAATCATTATCCAAGCATCTCTACTGATGGTACTGCCAGAAGTAACATATAAAAGTGTGGCTCCATCTTATGAATGGACAGTTATGATTTGAGAGTGGGAAATATATCTGTTAGCAAACTGGGTAGTCAGCTATTGAATTTGCATGTAAAAATATGCTTGGCATTCATAAAGTCTGATTTTGGCAATGCAATAATTGGACACATAATTATGTAGTTTGGGAGGCTAGACTGAGGTTTCATCGAATACTTTATCCTGAATGTGCAGTGTCTTTCTTTTTTTTTTTTGTAAACTGGACATACATGTAAGCTGAGATGCAGCTGAATCAAAGTCTGACAAAGAATACTATTTCAGCTTCCCTAGTAAGGAGTAAAGCATTACTTTGTATTGTCTAGAGGTAATGCGATGCTGTACGGAGAAACAGTGACAAAACTCTAACCTTGCTGAGATATGGCTGTGAAGAGCACAAGTGCCTCTGTTACAGACTTAATCAATTGAGATGTTTGTTTTGTGAACAGGTGTTGATAAAGTTGTGGAAGCATGAATGTAAGTGTGTTATTGCTGATCGTTTCACAACCCCAGCAGATGTAGATTGGTTTGATACAGCTTTGGCAAAATTGGTTGAGGAGGAGTTCGGTGAAGAGAAAAAGGCTTTAGTGGATTCGGAAACTGATGCTTACTTTGTTGACTTCCTAAGGGATGCACCTGAAGCAACAGGTAACTACAGAAACTTGATGCAAGAAGAGATAATGATGTTCTGTGATAAATTACCAGTGGATGTGGAGAGGGAAAGATACAGTAAATGCTTATGTAGAAAATACACAAGAATGCATATTATAAACACCCTTCAATGCCCAGCCAGCCCTTCTGGTTAGTTCACAGGGCCGTGGTCCCAACTCTTGTCTGTCCTTTTTGTGGTAGCTAATGTTGCCAGCTAGGATAGGTCCTTGGGCTCATGGGAGCACAAGGACTGCATTTATGCCCAGCTCCTGTGTAGGGATAGAAGTGGAGAGCAGATAATTTGTATAATGGCTGGGCACAATCTGGCACATGGGATCTTTTGCAACCATAATGCTATAATGGTGCAATCCAGAAGGATGTTCTGTAACATGAGTCCAGTATATAGTAAGCACAGATGATTGCAGTAGTTGAACTAAAACTGCATAAATAGTTATTCCACTTACTAACCTGCCCTGGCCCCCAACTAGTGCACAAAAAAGCCCAATTTTGACTAATCCATTAATGTCAGGTAAATGTAATTTTCCTGCAACCATTACTGATGTTTTCTTGTTACATTACTAGTGACTCCTATTAAATTGTCCTTTTTCACTTGTTGCATAGTCTCTTACATCTTTCAAATCAAAATAATGTTTTACATCTTATTTGCACAATAATTATTTTGGTATCTGTATTATTTATAAAATACCTATTTTCTTTCACTTGCTTTTGTTCATTTTTTCTCTTGCAAGAAAAGTTATGCATAATGAAACCCTATTTATTTAGTCCTATTTTATAAGGAAGCTAAATTGCTTTACAGTGCAATCGAAGTAGCTCAAAATGGGCGAATGATACAATTTTGTGTTCTGTTTCACTGTGTTGTATGAATTGCTTTGGTTTTAGGGAAGGCCATTATTAAACTATTTTGAGGTCAGTCAGCTACTCCCCTCCTCATAAATGATGAATACATGGAGGTACTAGAATAAACCATGAAATGCTCTGAACCAGTGCTGGAAAACAGAGAATCATAAATGATATGGCAGGTGAGAGCAATAAGTAAGAAATGTGCAGAGAAATGTATGAAAAGAGTAGAAAATATAGACCCTGATTTAGGAAAGTGCTCAAACATGTGGTTAAATATTTTGTTGAATTGGGAACACAAAACAGATGAAGAATGAGCAAGAAAGAAAAACAAAATATGTAGTAGAGTACAAGAGAGAGATTTTGATTTGTACATTTAACCTATTAATTATGATAGTGCCTGATGGCCAACCAAGAATGGGGCCTCATTTTTCTAGGCATTTTGTGGTAGACAGTCCTTGCCCTGACACTTGTTTTTGCATTAGCATACATTGTATGCATGCTGAAAACTTGTACTTCTTTGAGTGCTGGTACCCGTGTGTATTACATTGTGGGTACGTGTTAGCCGACGGCCAAGGATGTTTGGTGAGGTGCCAGCTATGCCCGTTTATACCATCCGTGACTTTAACCGCTAGGACGCACTGTCCCTTCGCGGCGGGCAGCCCGGGCTAGGCTGACGGATGCCCCAAGGTCCTAACCACCCGTGATTTTAACTGCTAGAGCTCAGAGCTCCTTCGCAGCGGGCAGTCAATACTGACTGACAGGTGCCCCAATGGCAGCACTAAGAGCCTCTCCACACCCGTGACTTTAACTGCTAGAGCTCAGAGCTCCTTCGCAGCGGGCAGCCAGGATTGACTGACAGGTGCCCCAAGAGTTTGCCCCGTGGAGGCGGCACAACTCAACGCTAGGCTCTTAGTACTCTCACCTAATGGCCAGGCTTTAGAGCCAAAACGGCTGAGGTTCTTTAATTGTGTCGGCTGCTTTACAGTAAACCAGAGAAAACAAGTCAGGCTTATGCACAAATGGTTACCAAACTTTATTAAGCTAGATTCTAATCATGTGGTTACAAAATTGCTAGTGCCTACTTATTTAAATGTAGAGATGTTACACACACAAACAAGTTACAAAACTGAAGCCACAATCCCAAAGAAAGAAAACAAAGTATAGAGCTCTCTTTCAAAATATGTGTACACTAAAGATAGGAGATCAGGTGTGGGTGCTTCTTACCCTCCTTGCATCTCTCGATTCCAGCGGTGCCAAGCCAGGATCGGTCACTCAATTCCGCGGAAAGACGAATAAGGGACAAGGCTTAGGGACCCTCTTAGCTGCAGAAGCCTTGGGAGGCTGTCACTTATCTGACCAGCAGATAGATAGTGAAAAGCACTCAAAAATCATGGTGCTGTAGGTCCCCTACTTATACCTCTGTACTCCTTTATTCTCTTTCTCCTTTCTTATGCCAAATTGAGGCTGGTCTGTCTGGGTGACGCCAGCTTTCGCAAGAGTAGTTTACACTTGCAAAGGAGAGAAACAATAAGTTTCGACTACTGGACATTTCTTTTATCAGGATAAATATTTTCCCACCTAGGATGTTGGTGTGTGTGCATCACGCTATTTAGTAGGGGCTAAGAGCCATGTCTGTCACAGGGCCTCTGCCTGCTGTGAGCTTAATCGTCGTATCTGTTCCCAGAGGCACATTGTAGCAGCACACCTGTGCTTTCACAGCTTCAAAGGCTGTGCTGGAATATATGTTAAGTGCCCTGTTCCAGCTTCCTCCTGTGTTTCCAGCAATGCTGGTCTGAGGGGGGGGGGGGCTGGCTGTCTGGCTACAGTACGCATGCGCATGGAGTCAGAGAATTCTTGAAAGCCATGTCTGTTGGGTCATGCATGCGCTGTTGCTGTCCTCCAATTGAGGAGCTAAAGGGCAGAGCGGACCGACCGCCTCTCTAGTTCCTTCTTATCACCACATGGCCTGGGTTGGAACCTCCAGTGTCTGGAGTTTCATCTTCCTTTAGTTTTGGATCTGTACATACATATGTATATATTTTATAAATTGGAGAAGGCACGAGTCATCCCCATTGCCCCCACCTGGCCCAGACGGTTCTTGTTCCTGAGTCTTCTACACATGTCTTGGTCAACGATCAGCATTCAGTCCTTTTCCAATCTCATGACCCAGGGGAAACACAGAATCAACATCCCAGCCCCCAAGCACTCCATCTCAGGGTGAGGTGTTTGGATGGGTGTCAACTCTCGAAAGTTCATGCTCTGAAGCTGTGCAAAGCATCCTTACTAACAGTAGAAAAGATTCCACTAGAAAATTTTACTTAGTCAAGTGGAAGTGTTTCCTTGTCTGGGCACAACAAAAACCCATGAGTTGTGGGTATTCCCCTTATTCTGGACAATCTTCTTTCTCTCAGAACAGCTGGGGTCCACCTGGCACCAATGAATGTGTACCACCCACCTTCTCATGGTTATTTAATTTTTGCTCATTTACTGACTACCAGATTCTGCAAAGGTCTAATCAGAGCCTTTCTGTCAGTAAGGAAATCTGCTCCTCAGTGGGACTTAAACCTTATTCTTTTTGTGCTCTCTTAACCTCCTTTTGAATCACTAGCCCCATGTTCCATTTCTCTTCTGTCCATGAAGGTTACATTCCTGATAGTCATCAACTCAGTCAGGAGGGTGAGCAAGCTTAGAGCATTGATGGTTGATCTGCCTGACACCATATGCCATAGAGACAAGGTGTCATTGTGTTTACATCCTAAGTTCACCCACAAAGTAGTTTCAGAGTTTCACTTGCACCAGTCACTTCACTTTTTTTCCGAAACCACACACATCGGAAGAAGAGAGGAGACTTCATTCCCTCAACATGTGGTGAGCCTTAACCTTTTACCTGCGAAAGATAAAGCCAATCAGAAAAAACTCCAAGACTGTTTATTGCTGTAGCAGAAAGAATTCAAGGTCAAGCTATATCCTCTCAGAGGATCTGTAAATTGATCTCAGGTTGTAGCTATCTCTGCTATCAGCTGTCTAATTGTCCTCCCCCTCATGGGGTGAGGGCTCATTCTACAAGAACATAAGTGATATCAATGGCATCGCTTCAAGAAGTACCTCTATTTGACATTTGCAGAGCAGTTACATGGAGTTCCATTCACACATTTGTGAGACAATATGCTTTAGTACAGGACTCCTCCACTGATGCATCTTTTGGGATGGCAGTACTTCAAATGACTTTGCTGCCTGCATCCTGGCAGCCGCCTCCTTCTTCAGTACTGCTTGTCAGTCACCCAGAGTGGAATACACAGAGGGACCACCAATCAAAGAAGAAAAGAAAGTTACTTACCATGTAGTAACTGGAGGTTCTTCAAGATACGTGGGGTGGATCTATCTGCATTCCACTACCTGCCCTCCTTCCCCTCTGCTTCAAATCATTCTTGGATTCATGGTAGAGAAGGAACTGGAGGAGAGGTTGGTCTGCTCTGCCCATAATCTCCTTGATCAGAGGCAAGAGGAGGGTGAGGGTGCATGTGTGGATCAACTGACACTGTTTTCAAGAGTTCTATAACTGCGTGCATGAAGTGCATGTTTACACACAGTGGAATTCAAATAGGAACCACACATCTCAAAGAACCTCCAGTTACTATAAGTAAAGTAACATTCTCTTTTGTGAAACAAAATGCAAGTAAAGAGACAGGAGACTGTAGGACATGAGGCTATGAAGTGAACATTTAAAATTCTTCCTCTGCATATCTGTTAGAGTTAACTTCCTTTAACCAAGACACTTGTCTACAGTCTTTGACAAAATAGGAAGTTCTCATTTTTTAGTGGCTGATTGTACTCATTGTGCTTGACAGAGCCCTGAGAAACCCTCCTAATTACTTTTCTTTACAGCTCTCACTTATTCTCAGACTGAGGCTAATGTTCTGCTAGTCAAATGGGTCACTGAGTGACAAAAGACACAGCTTTATCCCTCAGACTAGGGCCTTAGAAGCAGTGGGGGCAGCCAACTATTTCCTGCTATATTGGAGAGTAAGAACAGGAATTGAGCTTGGATGTTACATGGATTTTTTTTTAGGGCTGTCAATCACAGTTAATTCATGCGATCAACTCAAAAAATGAATCGCGATTAAAAAAATCATGATTAATCACAGCTTTAATTGTACTGTTTAACAGTAGAATACCAATTGAAATTTATTCAATATTTTTGGATGTTTTTCTACATTTTCAAATATATTGATTTCAATTACAACACAGAATACAAAGTGTACAGTGCTCAATTTATTTTATTTTTATTACAAATGTTTGCACTGTAAAAATGATAAAAGAAATAGTATTTTTCAATTCACTTCATACAAGTACTGTAGTGCAATCTCTTTATCATGAAAGTGCAACTTACAAATGTAGATTTTTTTGTTATATATCTGCACTCAAAAACAAAACAAAGTAAAACTTTAGAGCCTACAAGTCTACTCAATCCTACTTCTTGTTCAGCCAATCACGAAGAGAAACAAGTTTGTTTACATTTATGAGAGATAATGCTGCCTGCTTCTTATTTACAGTGTCACCTGAAAGTGAGAACAGGTGTTTGCATGGCACTTTTGTAGCTGGCATTGCAAGGTATTTATGTGTCAAATATGATAACATTTGTATGCCCCTTCATTCTTCGGCCACCATTCCAGAGGACACGCTTCCATGCTGATGACGCTCATTAAAAAAAATGCATTAATTAAATTTGTGACTGAACTCCTTGGGGGAGAATTGTATGTCTCCTGCTCTGTTTTACTCGCTTTCTGCCCTATATTTCAAGTTATAGCAGTCTTGGATGATGACCCAGCACATGTTGTTCATTTTAAGAACACTTTCACTGCAGGTTTGACAAAACGCAAAGAAGTTACCAATGTGAAATTTCTAAAGATACAGCACTCGACTCAAAGTTTAAGAATCGGAAGTGCCTTCCAAAATCTGAGAGGGACCAGGTGTGGAGCATGCTTTCAAAAATCTAAAAAGACCAACACCCTGATGCAGAAACTACAGAACCGAAAAAATCAACCTTTTGCTGGTGGCATCTGACTCAGATGATGCAAATGAACATATGTCGGTCTGTACTGCTTTGGATTGTTATCAAGCGGAACCCGTCATCAGCATGGACACGTGTCCTCTGGAATGATGATTGAAGCATGAAGGGACATATGAATCTTTAGCACATCTGGCATATAAATATCTTGTGACGCTGGCTACAAGAGTGCCATGTAAACTCCTGTTCTGACTTTTAGGTGACATTTTAAACAAGAAGCAGGCAGCATTATCTCCCACAAGAGATAATCTGAACAAGAAGTAGGGCTGATTGGACTTGTGGGCTCTAAAGTTTTACATTGTGTTGTTTTTGAATACAGTTATTTTTGTATATAAGTCTACATTTGTAAATTCAACTTTCATGATAAAGAGATTGTACTATTATTGTTTAGCAGCGCGATTAATCATGCAATTATTTTTTTTAAAATAACTGTCTCAATTTCAAAAATCCTCTGCATGAAGTTTACATATTAATTGTTACCCATGAAGTGTCCGGTCACATGATTATATGTTTGTTTCAATCTCTTCATACTGTAACTTCAAAGTACATATCTCTGATAGCAGAGCAAGAGACAGAATAGATGGGGTATACGCCACTAGAAAAGAACATAGCTGATCACTAATCTGAAAGTGGTTGGCAACCACTGCATGCCCTGTAGTATGTCAGATAACAGTTTGAAAACTTCAGAACATTTTCCTACCCATCATGGAATTGTTCTTTCTTTCTAATAACTTGAAGAGAGGGAGTGGGAAAAACCTGGATCAAGATGACAGGTACGTTCATTAAAATAAGCTACTGGTCTTGTTGCTTGTCTAAGTACTTCTGCTGTCTATCGTCTTCTTAATGCCTGATCATGCCACCTTTGAACTCAATAGTAAAAATAGTAGTGACTTCAGCAGGAGCAGGATTAAGCTCTTAGTCATATATTTCTCTTAGTCACCATCTGTGAAATGGTACAACCCTCTGAAAATACTTAAATATAATTGTTAGTGTAATGAATCAATATACAAGTATAATGGTAAAAAATAAACACAAACCCACAAAGAACTATCCTAAGGGGAAAAAATCTGATAAGACATTATTTAAAGGAAGTGTATTATATTTCAAGTTAGGTCAAGAGACAGAAAAATCACTTAAAGATAAGGTTAATGTGTGAGCCAGCCAGAAATGAGTGGTGTGTTTTGTTTTTTTTTAAACTTTGAAGAATTTGGCTAAAAACATGGTATATAGTTTATTAGGAAATAAACTACAAGTGTAGGGTGCTCAGTTAAAACATCCCTGTGTGACTTTCACTTTGAGGGGTAACACTATTGATCATAAAGCTGGAATTAAAAATTTATATACTGTTGTGTAACAGTATAAAAACTACTAGTAAGAGCTTTATGAATATCTTTTATTTGTAGAAAACATTTTATAGTTGTGTGCAAACACCTGAAATGTTAGCAGAACAAATGTACAAGAGGTGTTAGTGAGTTGGAAATATGACAGAAATATCACTGAAGAGCTGTTTTCCACATACAGAAAAGAAATGATTTAAGATTTTGTAGGGTTACTCACTTACAAGCAATTCTATGAAAATGACTTTTGCTTTTAATTATCTTATTAATAGTTTCATCAGATGAAACCTGAAATGCTTAATTCAGCATTTCAAGGTAAGTTTTTTAAAGTTTGGATATTAATCTGTTACCCATCATTTTGAGAGTTAACACCAAAATTATCAATTAAATGGAATTATTTTAAGATTAAGATTAAATAAATAACTTTGTGTACAGAGAGCTAATGTACAATTAAGGATTCATAAATGTGTAGCAGTTTCAAAATTCCCATGGAAATTGAGAGGAGTTCTTGTTTACATTGCATACCTGGCAAAGGATATGTGAACTATTCATGTTAGCAGAGCTCCTCGAGTTTACTTTGTGGAGTTCTAGTTTTTGAGAAAAAGCTATCTCCTTGATTATATCCATCTTGATAAGAAGTCCTCCCCCCATTATGTACTTGTAAATGACAATACCTTTAGACTGCTGTCACTCTAAAAATGAAGACTAGATCAGGTAAATAGAAGTAAATAGACAAATTCAGAGAAGTAAAAATGTCACCCACAGTACTTTTAACACAAACTCCTCATTTCCTATTATTCCCCTTTGATCATGATTGCTTCGCCCTTCTGTATACAGTAATTGAATTTTCAGACTTCATCCTTCTCCATGATTATCAGATGGTTTCTTTAATACAGCTAATATGTATTTTTGAGGTTCTTCTTTTCTCGTATCCTTGTCACAGACTAGAGGCTTTTCCAGAACCATGCACAAGCGATGGCTCTTTCCATCACTACAGCAAGGTCCTCCTTCATACAGGTCTCCCCAAAGAGTCGGCAAATGAGCAGGTGCTTCATGGTCTGCACCTCACCGTTCTCACATATATTCGTATAATTAAAGTAACCCCATTTGATCATATTAGTCTTTGATGTGCCAGTTTATGTGCACAGGCTATTCAGGCATCACCACATTGACCAGTCTCTATTGGCCCCTCAAGAAAAGTCCTCCTAGGGTTCCAGATCTATTTCAGTGTGCCCGACTGTGGGTAGTCTTTCATTCCATAACCTCAGTTATGCCTTACCAGCTGTCGTATCCAAAGGCACAACACTGGTTAGAAAATTCTTTCGCGATGTAAGGCACTTGATGACTACAGTAGATTAACTCAATGCTGGAACAAGTCACCTGAAGAATGGCAAAGCAGCTGGATTCGATGATGTATGCACAGAGCAGATTAAGCATTTTGATCTTGCAATCAAGTTAAGGGTATTGCACCTTTTTAACAATTGCTCATCAACCCTTAGAATACCTAAATTATGGAATGAGCCTGTGTAATTTTTGAGGTAATAGGAAGGTAAGCAGAAACCTGTTGATGCTGCGTCCTGTATCTACTAGATATACCCCATGGTCATAGCAAATAACTGCTTTTCACAGAGAATGTGCAATGACATTATCTTTCTGAAGCATAAAGGACAAAATCCTAAAGTCTGTGGAGTTTCAAGCAGGTAACTAAGAGCAGAATTTATCTGTGTATCATTTTCACTGTCAGCAAGGGATGTGGGGAGTGTGGTAGCAAAATGTGCTGTCCACCTGTTTGCACCACATGTCTCTATCCATAATTGATTAATATTAGGATACAAATGAAGATAAACTTCGGCCAGGTGCTTAGTATATGCATGTTTACCTACATTCGCTTTTTCATAGCTATGTTGAGCAGCTGTATTATGTCTTGCCACATAGCACACCCTCATGGAAAAACATAACTTAAATTATGGGAATAGCCTTTTTCTACCCATGTTGTATGCCTAGGAAAACTGCATAGCTTTTTTTTTTCAGATGCTGGGAAATGAGGAATTTAAATGTTCTAGGTGTTCCATGCATTTTATTTTAGAGACTTTTTATTGAATTGTATATCACACAATCAATTGTTCTAATCTTTCTACAGTTTAATTTCTGTCTGAGGTAAATTAAATGAGGTGCGTCAATTTAGTTTGTGTCAAGGTTCCTTCCCCACTCTGAACTCAAGGGTACAGATGTGGGGACCTGCATGAAAGACCCCCTAAGCTTATTCTTACAAGCTTAGGTTAAAACTTCCCCAAGGCACAGATTTCTTTCTTGCCTTGGGAACCAGCTTAGGTTAAAAACCTGGTATGCTGCCACCACCAAGCGATTTAATAAATAATCCAGGAAGAGACCACTTGGAGACATCTTCCCCCAAAGTATCCCCCCAAGCCCTATACCCCCTTTGCTGGGGAGGCTTGAGAATAAACAAGATGAGCACAAACCCCTTGGATTTTTAAGACCCAAAAAACCCAATCAGATTCTTAAAAATAAGAACTTTATTAGAAGAACAAAAAAATAGATAACAGAATAACTCTGTAAGATCAGAATGGAAGATAATCTCACAGGCAGCCAGATTCAAAACACAGAGAATCCCTCTAGGCAAAACCTTAAGTTACAAAAAGACACAAAAACAGGAATACACATTTCCTCCAGCACAGCGAATTTTACAAGCCAAAAAACAAAGACAAACCTAGCACATTTTCTAGCTAGATTACTTACTAACTTTACAGGAGTTGGAGAGCTTGTATCCTTGATCTGTTCCCGGTAAAGGTATCACACAGACAGACAGACAAAAGCCTTCCCCCCCCCTCCAGATTTGAAAGTATCTTGTCCCCTTATTGGTCATTTTGGGTCAGGTGCCAGCGAGGTTACCGTAGCTTCTTAACCCTTTACAGATGAAAGGGTTTTGCCTCTGGCCAGGACGGATTTTATAGCACTGTATACAGAAAGGTGGTTACCCTTCCCTTTATATTTATGACAGTTTGCAAATGGGCATGTATTTAAACTTCCAATATATCATATTCATAGAGACTACAACATGATAAATGGGCCCCCTTGTTTATGTGCACGGTGTCTGCTTGTTTGTGAAATAAACTTAGTTTCTCAGTGAATGCTGCAGTCAAAAAGAAAAAGTTGTGGCCTCTGCTACCAGTTATAGTACTTCGTTAGGGGCTCAGTCCTGATATCATTTAACTCAGAGAGGATTGATTTCCAAGGGAGTAGGAGCAGGCCCTAAATCATTCAGACAGCAAATTTTACAAGCCAGGTTTGTTTGTTTTTTCTTTCTGACTCTTGGGTATAGTTAGGTTAAAAACAGAGAGGCTAAGATGACAAAAAGCAATGCCCAACAGAAACTGGAGATAGCCAGACTGGAAGCAGAAGAGAAAGAAAAGGAACACCAGAGACTGGTTGAGTTAAAACAACTCAATAAGGAGTCAGCGAAAGAGGCAGAGAAAGCCCAGGAGGCTGCCCACCAGAGAGCGGTGGAGGCAAAAGAAAAAGAAATGGGGGAGAGGAAAAAAGAGAGGAAGCATTCAGAGGACATTGGAAAGAGAATACAAAAATGTAATGGATGATATCTAGAGCATATCTTTAGGGAAAGAGAAAACTCAGCCCTCCTTAGTAATTTCCACTGTTAACAATTTGTTATCACTTCTTCGCACAGGTGAAGAGCCAGAAGAAACTGCCTTTGATATGCCTAAAATCTATGAGCCAATTGAATCTTTTAATCACCTAAAGGATCGTTTAAATATGTTTCTACAAACATACAATGAGAACATCCGGGGTGCACATCTGGACATGGTGTTCTTCAAAGATGCTATGATTCATTTAGTCAAGGTGGGATGAGCACTTTTTCTTCCTCCTGCCTTTTCATGACCACAGGTTTGACATTATAGCAGATTTTATTTTCTGTAATCATGTGGGATTTCAGTTATTCTGTCAAATAAAGTGGGGCATAGGCTCGTCTTTTGTTTCTGTTTTAAAGTAACATAATACAAGTCTAGATTTTTGCATAGAAATATAAAGTGCTAGATGTGCATTTAGCCACAGTTCCAAATACAGAATGGTGAGACATCCAAAGGAAACACAATTCCTTGGCGCGCCCCTCACCTGAATGGGTAATAGAGCACATCAACTTTCTATAAAATGCACCTTTCCTCTCCCATCTAGCCAGAGAAGTGGACAATGGTTTTACATACAATGCCTTTCTTTGCCTTTTTATATTAACTGGGTTGCAGAAAGTAGTATTGCCTTCACCCACGCTTATCCCTCACTCTGCCCACAATGAGAAAACCCACAGTTGGGGTAGCACCAAAGGGTCTTTGTAGGGAAGAGCAAGGTCAGCCTTACTCAGCCACACAGCCGTTTAGCATGGGGGCAAATCTAGCTTCAAATTTCCACTCCTGATGCACAGTAGGCTGTCTTGTTTTGTCAAACCTCAGAACGTGAAACTCATTATACTTACTGTACACAGCTGATTATAATTCAGAGCACAGTGGAACCCAGTACAATGGAAACACAGAAAGGGCTTACTAAAAAGTAATATTTTCTTCTGTAAACTGCAAACCTTGTATTTCTCCACTGCACAGTGGGCTCAGCCCTGTTTCTCAGCCATTATTTAATAAAAGTTGCGGTGAGGTCGTATATTAGATTACTTGAACTAGATTATGTTAATTGAACAAAATGTGGTAAAAAATACTAGTAAATAGTAAGTAAATACATCTAAATTACACTTGTTGAAATAAACCCCCCCAGCTTTGATGCACTGTTGAAAATTGCATTTTTGTGTTTGATTGTTGAAAAATGAATTCAAAAAATTGGGTAATCTGAAAAAAGTAAGTCAGAGCAAATTAGTGAGGTTCTGTTAACAATTTTTAGTCTGTATAAGTACTGGTGGTAATCCTGTCCGGGTATAAATTTAACTGTTCCTAAATGTATACATGTATAGATGAAGGCAAAAAGGTATGACTTCACAGGCCATGGAACCTTGACCAGTAACTGAGATCAAGCCCATAACTTCTGTTTGAGCTCTATCATAGCTGTTAGAAAGATATCCAATCTTGACTTAAAGACTTCTGTTGACAGAGAATCAACCAAAACCCTAGGTAAATTGTTCCAATGATTAATTACCTTCCCTTACCTTTCTAGTTTGAATTTGCCTAGTTTAAGCATGACAATCTCACTGTGCCTTTTTCTGCTAGGTTAAAGATCAGAGTCTACTATCAGATGTCTCTTTCTTACATAGACCATGATCAAGTCACCTCTTAGCCTTCTCTTGGATAAACTAAATAGATTGTTTATTCAGTCTCTCATTATAAGGCATGTTTCTAGATCTCAAATATTTTCATAGCTCTTTTCTGAACCCTTTCCAGATCAACATCCTTTTAGAAGAGTGGACACGGAACTGGACACATGATTCCAGTAATGGTCTTGCTAATGCTGTACACAGAGGGAATACACTTTCCTACCCCATCTTCATATTACTTTCTACATCAGGGGATCCCATTAGTCCTCTTAGCTACAGCATCACATTGAGAGCTGATGATGAACTCTCAGCAACTGGGCTCCAGAGCCATGGACAAATATGTGACTGCTGAAGAGGATTCCCCTCTGTGCAGCTATTTATTGCTTTCTTGGCTGTTCTCCCAGGCTGGTTGCAATATACCAGTCAGACCTGTTGGGGGAGGCATTGTCTGCCCCTAACAAGCCTGCTGCATGGTGGCAAGGAGACCGAATGAGGATGCGAAGCCTAAGACTGTGCTTTAAAACACAGCTTTCATCCAGTAACACAAAACAGGGCCCACTGGGGCAAAGACTGGCACCCCCACCCAGTAATAACCTAGGTTACAGAGAAGCCCATAGCAGAGCCTATACCTGGATTTTTAAAAGACAGCTAGGAACCAATCCCTGATCTTCACTGCTGACATCCCTGCTGTGGTTGTGTGTGGGAGAATGAGTTCATTTAAAGGATTTCCCCATCCTGCTGAGCAAACCCACCAAACCTAACCCTAGAGTAGATACCACTCTCCTCAGCCCACCTTGTTCACTGCAGGCCCATTATCCTGGTGATCAGTGCAGTCATTTGCCAGTAAATTGAAGGAGAATTTGGCTCTTGTCACTAAGGGTTCATCTGCACCTCAAATTGGAAGTGTAATTTCCAGCTCAAGGAGACATCCCTGTGTTAGCTCTAATCAAGCTAACGTGCTAAACATTGGTCTCCTCAAGTTGGAAATTATGCCTCCATCTCAAAGTGTACATGTACCCTTAGGACAGGGCTAAGTATGAAGGAAAATGTGGGGTATGATCTGATCACTATTCCTTTGGTTCAAATACATTTAAAATAGTGAGATGGGAAGGAAAAGGATCTCCACTTGTGAAATGTTCTCACCCAATAATATATACAAATGCCACTACTACAGTGAAGGTGGCTGATTTTGGGAACAGAAGATTGTGCTTCTTAAACGTGTACAGTACTTTGCTTTGTCTATCTAGTCCAGGGGTGGGCAAACTTTTTGGCCCAACGGCCACATCAAGGAATAGAAATTGTATGGAGGGCCATGAATGCTCACAAAATTGTGTTTGGGGTGCAGAAGGGGGTGCGGTCTCTGGGGTGGGGCTGGGGATGAGGCTTTTGGGGTGTAGGAATGTGCTCTGGGCTGGGACCGAGAGGTTTGGAGGGTGGGAGGAGGATCAGGACTGGGGCAGGGGTGCGGGAAGGGGTGCAGGTTTCAGCTGGGATTGCAGGCACTGGGATGGGGCTGGGGATGAAAGGTTTGGGGTGCAGGAGGGTGCTCTGGGCTGGGATTGAGGGGTTTGAAGAGCGGGAGGGGGAATCAGGGCTGGAGCAGGGGGTTGGGGTGTGGGGAGAGGCTCAGGGGTGTAATCTCCAAGCGGCGCTTACCTCAAGTGGCTCCCGGAAGCAATGGCATGTCCCTTCTCAGTCTCCTCTGCGGAGGTGTGGCCAGGCAGCTCTGCACGCTGTCCCATCCGCAGGAACCACCCCTGCAGCTCCCATTGGAGTGCATAGGAGCCAGAGTGGGACCATGCCGTGGCTTCTGGGAGCCATGTGGTGCAGCCCCCAACCCTGCACCCGGGCCGGAGCGGGGCCGAGCCACGTGATGCGGCCCCAGACCCAGTGACCCGGCAAGAGCACTGGAGCGGGGCCAAGCCACATAGTGCATCCCCCAACCCAGCGCCCCCGCCGGATCGGTGCCAAGCTGTATAGTGTGGCCCCCGACCCAGCGCCTCGGCTGGACTGGAGCCAAGCCATGTGGTCCGGCCCCTAACCCAGCGCCCCGGCTGGAGCACCTGGAGCAGGGCCGAGGCATGTGGTGAGACTTGCGGGGCAGCTTAAAACGGCTTGCATGCTGAATGCCCACCCCTGATCTAGGAACTTACATGACACTCATGACCATGGTATGGCGATGTCTCAGAATCATTAACAGATTTTATCATCATGATGCCCATGGAAGACAGGGCAACAGGAATGCCATTTCACAGATGGAAGACTGACTCACAGAGTAGATTAAGTGAGCTATCCAAAGTTGCACAAAAAGCTTATGGCTGACCTCAGAATTGAGCCTAGGCTTCCTGTATTCCAGCCCGGGGCTTTGTCCACTAAACTATCCTTCCTCTCCCCGATATTTTGCAGTTACATTAATAGCTCTCAGTCTGACACTACACCAGTAACTCTGATGACTAATGAGTTACTTCAGATTTACAGAAATGAGAAATCAAAATTGATGTTAATTTTACAGTGAACAGTAAGGGAGATATAGCGCATAAGCTTTACATGGTATTACAGGAAATCCTGTAGAAATCTATTCTGACATGACAACATTGTTATCATTTAGTAATATTTAAAGTGGAAATGGCACTTCCTGTGCTATAATGGTATGTTGTGTTTACATGTGATTGGTTTCTCATACAAATAAAAGCTTTTCAAAATTAAAAGATTTGTAATATATAAAATAAAAGTGTGATAATTCTAAGGTTCTCATTACTAATTTGAAGGTTCCCATTGCTATGGTGGCTTAAATTGTTCTGGCACAAACGTTCCATATATTTAGCAACAAACTGCCATGTTGATCTGTAGATTTCCCGTGTGATTCGCACCCCTCGTGGAAATGCTCTCGTAGTTGGAGTTGGTGGCTCAGGAAAGCAGAGCTTGACTAAACTGGCATCATTCATAGCTGGCTATGCTACGTTCCAGATCACTTTAACAAGGTAGGCTGTTGAACAAGATATATTTCAAAAACGTGTACTTTGATTTCTGTGTTTTGGATTCCTTCTACAAGCAGAGCACATAGTGGCGACCACAGTTGAGAATGGAAACATGTGCATCCTTAAGAGCCTTTTAAAAATGTTTGCCTTTATTTTCTGTGCTGAAATTCTGTGTGTCCTCCCAGTCTGAATGTCTTTTTTCAACAAGCAAAAAATAACAGGCTAATACCTAAGATTACTGTAATTAAAAGTCTGGAGAAATTTTTTTTTCTTAATTTGGTTTACTTTGTGCATTTGAGAGTGTGTTTTGTGTGGTTTGTGTGTTTGCCATGCATCATTAATCCCTGTTGTGTTTGAGTGGGTCTTTAAGAGTAACAGAGAAAGGGGGCAACATTATCCTCTTTTTAAAAAAGGAATGATGACAGAAAACAAATTGGGTATGTTTATTTAAATGGAGACTTAAAATGGGCTGTGGCTCTTTAACACTCTAAATGGATATTCTTGAGCATAATTACATTGTTTGTGCATTGAATGCAAAGATATTTTTGCTGGGCACATTTGTTTACCAACATCCCTGTTTAAAAGTTTTGAGCAGCAACACAACTGTTTTTTCTCTAGATCATACAACACTTCAAACCTGATGGAAGACCTGAAGCTCTTGTACAGGACAGCAGGGCTACAAGGAAAGGGCATCAGCTTCATTTTTACAGATAATGAAATCAAAGATGAGTCTTTCTTGGAATACCTGAATAATGTTTTATCATCTGGAGAGGTACAATTTTTATTTTTTTGTTTCTTTCATCCTTCTTGGTTTTGTAATCAGGGAGCAGAGAGAGGGCCTGATTATGGGCAGCTTGATTCATGTGAGTAGTCTCTTAGACATCATGGTAGCAGTTGTACAAATGCAGTATCAAGTGATATGTGGCACTGGAATCTTAATACAAATTGGTCAGCTCTCCATCACAGAATCTGACTGTGTGGTGAGGCAAAGCTGTAGCAGCCCTCAGTGGTGAAAGAACAGGTTAAAGACTATTTAGAAAAACTGGACATGCACAAGAACATAGGCCCAGATCTAATGCATTCAAGGGTGCTGAGGGAGTTGGCTGATGTGATTGCAGAGCCATTGGCCATTATCTTTGAAAACTTGTGGTGATCAGGGGAGGTCCCGGACAATTGGAAAAAGGTAAATATAGTGCCCATCTTTAAAAAAGGGAAGAAGAATAATCCGGAGAATTGTAGACCAGTTAGCCTCACCTCAGTCCCTGGAAAAATCATGGAGCAGGTCCTCAAGGAATCAATTTTGAAGCACTTGGAGGAGAGGAAGGTGATCAGGAACAATCAACATGGAGTCACCAAGGACAAGTCATACCTGACCAACCTGATTGCCTTCTATGATGAGATAACTGGCTCTGTGGATATGGGGAAAGTACTGGACATGATATACCTTGACTTTAGCAAAGCTTTTGATACGGTCTCCCATGGTATTCTTGCCAGCAAGTTAAAAAAGTATGGATTGGATGAATGGACTATAAGGTGGATAGAAATCTGGCTAGATCGTCAGGCTCAATGGGTAGTGATCAATGGCTTGATGTCTAGTTGGCAGCCGGTATCAAGCGGAGCGCCCCAGGGATCTGTCCTGGGGCTGGTTTTGTTCAACATCTTCATTAATAGTCTGGATGATGGGATGGATTGTACCTTCAGCAAGTTTGCAGATGACACTAAGCTGGTGGGAGAGGTAGATATGCTGGAGGGTAGGGATAGGGTCCAGAGTTACATAGACAAATTGGAGGATTGGGCTAAAAAAAATCTGATGTGGTTCAACAAGGACAAGTGCAGAGTCCTGCACTTAAGAAGGAAGACTCCCATGCACTGCTACAGGCTGGGGACCGACTGGCTAATCAGCAAGGACCTGGGGATTACAGTGGATGAGAAGCTGGATATGAATCAACAGTATGCCCTTGTTGCCAAGAAGGCTAATGGCATATTGGGCTGAATTAGTAGGAGCATTGCCAGCAGATTTAGGGAAGTGATTATTCCCCTCTATTTGGCACTGGTGAAGCCACATCTGGAGTATTGCATCCATTTTTGCACTCCCCACCCCAGAAAGGATGTGGACAAATTGGAGAGAGTCCAGCGGAGGGCTGGGAGACATGATTTATGAGGAGAGGCTGAGGGAACTGGGATTATTTAGTCTGCAGAAGAGAAGAGTGAGGGGGGATTTGATAGTAGCCTTCAACTATCTGAAGGGGGGTTCCAAAGAGGATGGAGCTAGGCTGTTCTCAGTGAACAAGGAGCAATGGTCTCAAGTTGCAGTGGGGGAAGTCTAGGTTGTATATTAGGAAAAACTATTTCACTAGGAGGGTGGTAAAGCATTGGAATGGGTTACCTTGGGATATGGTAGAATCTCCATCGTTTATAGTTTTTAAGGCCCTGCTTGACAAAGCCCTGGCTGGGATAATTTAGTTGGGGTTGGCCCTGCTTTGAGCAGGGGGTTGGACTAGATGACTTCCTGAGGTCTCTTCCAAGCCTAATCTTCCATGATTCTATGAAAATTAGTGCAGAGCTATTAATCCCTTAGAATGAAAATGTATGAATCGGGGCTTTTAAATATCTTGACAAACTCAAACTGAGACACATTATAGAAAAAAAGGAGGAGATCTGAAACAATGTAAACTTTGTTTCTTAAACATTTATAAAGTTTTCTGTTTGATTCAGAGTTTTAGTAACTTTCAGAAGTAAAATAGGCTTGTGCAGGAAGGAGGTAAAGTTTTATATCTAAAATTACTAACATACCTTGTATTTAGGGTAGCAGGTTTTTTTCCTGAGAGGTGTTTTAACTAGTTAACACTAAAAGGAGGGAAATGAACCTCAGTGTATTAAAACAGCAAGTAAAATTAATCATAGTGGGTCTGATTCTCCGTTCTTAGACCAATTTGTTACCAGTGTGAGTCCTCTGGTTTTGATAGTCAATGACATAAAACTGATGAAATGGTGTGAAGCAAGGGGCCCAATGTGTTTGTATCAGAACTATATGCACCTACTTGGCATGCTCTGTGAACAAGAGCTTCCACAGTACATCATTCCAGTCACAATAGCCCACCAAACTGCTTTTAAAAAATCTGCTTCCTTTTGTTAAGGTCTCCAACTTGTTTGCACGTGATGAAATTGATGAGATCACTAGTGATCTCATACCTGTCATGAAAAAGGAGCACCCACGTCGACCGCCAACCAATGAGAATTTGTATGACTATTTCATGACCAGAGTCCGTCAGAACCTCCATGTAGTACTTTGTTTTTCACCAGTGGGTGAAAAATTCCGAAACAGAGCCCTGAAGTTCCCTGCTCTTATTTCTGGTTGCACTACAGACTGGTTCAGTAGGTGGCCTAAGGATGCCCTGGTTGCAGGTGAGTGTTAGCTGCAGCTCTGGAGTCTTGCTATGCTGAATCTGGAAATTTAATGAAATCAAGCTCTATAATCACTGTGAAGTAAATAGGGAAAATTCCCCCCTCCCTGAAAGGGCAAGCTTCTTCGACTCATAATATTGGATTTAAGCTTTCATTTGTTCTGTTTGAGGTTAATAGTAGTGTAGTGTGTGACACCCAGAATCATAAAAGATTCTCTTATATCCTTTTTAAAGGCAAAAGTCCATTATATAAAAACACTTAAAATGTGATACTGGAAAAATCCTTCACCCTTAAAGATACCCTTTAGTCATTCAAAGAAAAGATTAAAAACAAATAATAAATACTTTATTTTCAGAAACAAGAACAAGAACAAGTTTTAAATTGTAATTGGTTACCCTCTAAGTTTCCTTTTCCCCTCACTGCCTTTTCTAAGGTGCTCCACTTCATATTGTTGCATGCTGTCCAAATATCTGCTGAATCCATTACTCTCTATAAGTTGCCTGGAAAAATACCAGAACATCATTTAGTAAAATCTATTTCTGGACCCATTGTTTAAGTAACCTGATAGCTAATATTTTGAAAACATTCCATATTGTTGAACCTCACCTGAAAAAGTCCTGATGTGAAAACGCTGAACAAAAGAAAGAAATTAAACCCACACATTTGAAACCAGTCAGGAAGGGAATTCTTCCTCAAAATATGACTAGAGTGTCTGCATATTTAGCAGATAAGCCACAAAAGAATAATTAGCCAACACGGGAGAAAGAAATGTGAAGATTATGCTGGTCGCACTTTTTTCTTCTGGGAGGATAACTATATCATTAACATCACAAATGAGAATATTTTAATGAAATTATCTTCAATGCGATTGTTTCTGAAGAAAACTTTTATTATAGAGTGCTCACTTTCTCACTAAGTTAGTAGTTAATAGGAATGTTCTGGAGGCTCTTCTGCAGAAAATAGGTGGATGATGATGATGTAGGGTCTGGAGAGTAGAGGGAATAGGTTCAAAACCAGTGAGGATGGTAGTTTTAATTCAAAAGTAACATGAATGTTCTACCTATGAGTTGGAATAAAAGGGATTTAATAGAATGTAAGTTTTCAAAATAAGCAGAGTTGATAGCTCTATTTAACTACATGAGCAATACAATAAGTTTTTTAGAGTAACCGCCTCAATTTCAGAAAAGCTGAACTTGCACAACTCCCTTTGAAGTTAATGGGAGCTAAGAGTGCTTAGCAGCTCTGAAAACTGGGAACTAAGGAATCCTGGGCAGGAGATTGGCACAATGCCTATACCTGTCTTATACCCCATTTTCAAGATAGGCTGTGTCCTGATCCCTTTCACAGGGGTAACTTCACCCTGAACATCGATTTTGGTAAAAGCCAACCCATACTATTGAGAATAAATGTGAAAAAATAAAGGAGTCCATCCTTGTGTGAGAGTATGGCAAGAGAGTCAAG
Source organism: Caretta caretta (assembly GCF_965140235.1). Classification (NCBI taxonomy): domain Eukaryota; kingdom Metazoa; phylum Chordata; order Testudines; family Cheloniidae; genus Caretta; species Caretta caretta. The sequence goes on from NC_134207.1 coordinate 138,010,244, forward strand.
GAGAGGATAACAAACTCAGTGCAAATCTGTCTTTTGTGGGAGAGTTATGTTCAAACAGTAACTGTCAGATATGTAGGCCAAGGTTGTAAGGTGTCAATGCCCACCTTGGCTGTGAACAGGACTATTAGATGAAGGCAAACACTGAAGGCTGAGTTCTGGATCAGCTGTGTAAGTACAATGCATGTTTCTTTCTCTTTCTCTCATATGGCCTGAACACAGTAGGTGGAATATGGTGATTGCTACAGATGGGGGGCTGTATGATTCAGGAGTTAGGTGCTGGGATATGGAATATTTTACCTTTAAGTCATTGATTTGAAAATAGCAAGATCAGAAGTGACTAAGACCTCTTACGTTCTGTTGGCTGCTCAAATGCCTATGTGAAATGAATAAGTATTGAGACTACCAACTCTAGTGACCAGGAGTGTCTCCCTATTAGCAATGGCCACTAATTTCAGTAGCAGTCTCTGAGGGTAGTATCAGTAGAATGAAGCTTTATTTAGTGGCCACAGGGCTTGGTGATAAACAAAATATCACCACATAACCTGTAGTGTCTTAGCCAGGCCATATGGGGAACTTAATTGTCAGTGACCAACCTCTCACATAAATAAATTTCCTAAGTATCTTGGAAAGCTGAGGTATCACATAAGCATTTCCTATATAACTTCCCCCAGTTGTTTAGTTTGTTTTTAGAATGTAGTGCTAATGAAAGCTGCCAAACAGACAGCATTGCAGGCTCTCAACCAGAGCTTGACAAAACAATTTCTTGCTGAAAAATTGGTTTTGGGGGTTCCAAAACTATTTGTGAATTCAGATTGAATTTGACAAATAGTTTCAACCAAAAAAACCCAAAAAACAAAATCAAAATAAAAAACTCTAAAAAGCTGACATTTTTTATTTCAACATCTTTGAAAAGTTTAATTTTGACTTGACTTTTTATTTCAAAAGGGCATTTCAGTTTCAAATTCAACCAATTAAAAAACCCACAAAGGGTGAAAAATGGCTAAATCACAATAAAAAATCTGAAAAAAAGCTTTGTTTCAAGTCAATTGAAACATTTCTGTGAAAGCCCCTCCTGTATCACACTTTAAAACAGATTTGTTGGTTCGTAATATCTAGAGTTCCAGGCAAATGTGCAGAAGAGAATAATATGCTATGTCTCAGGTAGCCAGAACCCTTTGTGGAGAATCTAGTTGCAGATGTCTTTAGCCAACAAGTGTTTCCTGATCTGTTCAGTACTCTGATGCAGATAGTACGGTGTGTGTTTGCATATGGACCCATATAAATAAAAAGCTATTTAAAAATATGCCACTTGTTCAGCCCACATACACTCCAAAAAATGTCGTTGAGTTCAGTGGCTTTTCAAGACCTGATAGTTAAATTAGGTAAAACTCTTCTCCATGATGTTGCTGACACACCGCATGCTGTCGTAGAATTTTTCTTCAATATTTGCATGTAAGAAACTAATTTAAATGGGTTAGTTCACAACCTTTTTTTCCTTTCTCTAAAGTATCTGAACATTTCCTATCCTCATATGAAATTGACTGCACCACTGAAACCAAGAAGGAGGTGGTGCAGTGTATGGGCTCTTTCCAGGATGGGGTAGCAGAGAAGTGTGTTGACTACTTCCAGAGATATAGACGTTCTACACATGTGACTCCAAAATCCTACCTATCCTTTATTCAAGGATATAAAGGTACCTACAAAGAAAAGCATGCTGAAGTGAAGACAGTGGCCAATAGGTAAAATGCCTTATTTTGCTCCTTTTTCTCCCCCCACCCCATGGGTACAGAACAGCTCGTGGCAATCAATGGTGATCTCAATTGATGATTCTGATCACTTTATAAAGAAAACAGTGATGTTGGATTTGAATTTTCCTGTCGGGTCTTTCATTCTTTTTTTAAATTAATTTTAATTAATTAATTAAAGGGTATTAATTTAATTTGATCCAATACTAAGGCCATTTTTTGGCCTACAAGTATTTAAATCTATAACAATGAAATAATGTAAGTGGTACTTAACAGGAAAGTAAACATATGAATCTTAGTTTGCTTTTCAGAGCAATTCAGTCATAAATGACATCACTTTGCACAGTAAACTCTTATTTCCATATTTTTCACATGAGCAGTGGAACACGTACATGTGGTATGATTTTGCACTCAAAAGAACATCTAGTTTATCAGAAGGGTGCTTTCTTGTTAAAATTTCATTTTGTTTTATGTGAAAGAGATGGGTATTAACCTTTCTGTGAATTCTGGAGCATCTCTCGCATTCCTCTGATGCATGCTTTCTGCTTTCATGGCCCAAGAGCCTCAGTATACCCTCTGCAGATTCAGGATGATGGACCTTCTACACAAGAAAACCCAGCAAGGTGGTTTGATATGGTCCAGAGAATTTTCAAATATGTTGCTTAAATCAACCAAGTCTCTCTACAGTTCATATTTAAATATGTTTAAAATAGTGTGTAAATCAAGGAATGATGTGTAAATTCAATTGCTTGGCCCCTGCAGCACCAGCCTACCTTTGCAATTAAATAGGTTACAACCAGTATTGGACACCTTCAGCAAGGAATCAGACTGTAGCTTACTTTACTACAGTTCATACTTTGGCTTTGTTGCCAAATGAATCGATCATCTTGCCTTTCTGGTAAAGGTTACGGTCTTTTAAAACCACAAGGCCAGACCAAATCCCTGACCTTCCCAGCCACCATAGATCTCGGATCAGTGCACGTCTTCCAAGGCTTGGCTTTAGTGGTTGGCAACATCTGGGTCCCTAGCCTGCCATTGGCCTGGCAGCTCCGTTCTGTTGCTCTACTCATCCTCTCCTTTTTTTATACTGTATCTGAAGCAGCTAAGTTCTTTGCTTCAGTCCCTGCAGCCACTCTGTCCTCTGACAGGCAGCTCTGTGCTGCTGTGTCTGGTGATTCATGCTGCCTGAGCCTTCATGTATCTTCCTGTCTAGAAGTCAAGAAACCTAACATTTTCAGCTTGCCAAAAGAGTAGCGACTTTGTCACATCATTGCACTGGGAGCTCATGTTGAGTTGTTTGTTCTCTATGATGCCTAATCGCTTGTCAAAGGGCTAACAAGATTCTTGGATATATAAAAAGTGAAGAAGTGAATAAGGGTAGGGAGATGATTTTTACCTCTGCACTATGGCATATATGGCATTGGTGAGACCAGTACTGGAATACTGAGTACTGTTCTGGTATCCTCATTTAAAAAGGAGGCTGAAAAATTGGAGAGGGTTCAGAAAAGTCACAAAAGTGATTTAGGGGCTGGAGACAATGCCTTACAGAGCAACATAATAAGCTACATCAGTTTAGTTTTTCAAAAAGAAAATTGAGAGGTGACTTGATGACCTTCATGGAAAGAAAATGCTGTGTTCTAAAGGGCTCTTTAATCTAGTGGAGAAAGGCATAACAAGAACCATTGGGTGGAAGCTGAAGCCAGACAAATTCAATTTAAAAATAAGGCACAAATTTTTAACAGTGAGGGTGATTAACCAAGCAAAGTAGGGAATTCTCTATTTCTTAACATCTTCAGTTCAAGATTGGAACATGGTGCATTAGCCAAGTAATTGGGCTCTGGTCAGGGGTAATTGTGAAATGTGTTATACAGGAGGTCGGACTAGATGATTTATTGGTACCTTCTGTCCTTAAAGTCTATGAATTTTCCCAGCCTGCTCTACAGCCATTCCATTCTTTGGCTCACTTTGGTTGGGCATTACCTTCTAATATTTGTTCATGTAGGCTTTTCAACCTAGAAATTAAATGTTTCATTAATTCATTTGATGTCACATGATTCAGGTTGCAGGATCAAGGTACTTTTGAAACTCTAGCCAGAACAAATGCCCAGTGATTGGGTGCTTAATTTTTTAGTGTTCCATTGTGAGATGTTTCTAAGGATCCCAATTATCAGAAAATGCTTCCCACCCTCTGAAAATCAGACTTCTTTGAGTGAACCACAAATCAGAAATGACTTCAAAAAGTTGGATGCTATGTTTAACTGACTACCCTGTAAAGTAATAGTTAGTTTCACAGTTTCAAGAATTACTACAGAGAGAAGCTTTTAGTTAGAAATGGGGAAAGCACCTTTTACAGGCCATGGGTTCCCTTACGTGGTTATCTACTGTTCAATCTCTGGTCTTGAGCCCAACAATGATCGCTGTCAAGTGATTAAAAAAAATAATCACGGTTAATTGTGTGATTAATCGCACCATTAAACAATAATAGAGTACCATTTATTTAAATATTTTTGGATGTTTTCTACGTTTTCAAATATATTAATTTCAATTATAACACAAAAAGTGTACAGTGCTCACTTTATATTTATTTTTAATTTCAAATATTTACACTGTAAAAAACAAAAGAAATAGTATTTTTCAATTTGCCTAATATGAGTACTGTAGTGCAGTCTCTTTATCATGAAAGTTGAACTTACAAAGGAAGAATTATGTACAAAAAATAACTTCATTCAAAAATAAAACAATGTAAAACTTTAAAGCCTATGAGTCCACTCAGTCCCATTTCTTGTGCAGTTTATTGCTCAGAAAAACACATTTGTTTGCATTTGCAGGAGCTAATGCTGCCTGCTTCTTGTTTACAATGTTACCTGAAAGTGAGAACAGGCGTTCACATGGCACTGTTGTAGCTGGCATTGCAAGATATTTACGTGCCAGATGCACTTAAGATTCATATGTCCCTTCATGCTTCAGCCATCATTCCGGAGGACATGCGTCCATGCTGATGATGGGTTTTGCTTAATAACAATCCATAGCAGTGCGTACCGACGCATGTTCATTTTCATCATCTGAGTCAGATGCCACCAGCAAAAGGTTGATTTTCTTTTTTGGTGGTTTGGGGTCTGTAGTTTCTTCATCGGAGTGTTGCTCTTTTAAGACTTCTGAAAGCATGCTCCACACCTTATCCCTCTCAGATTTTGGAAGGCACTTCAGATTCTTAAACCTTGCGTTGAGTGCTGTAGCTATCTTTAAAAATCACACATTGGTACCTTCTTTCCATTTTGTCAAATCTGCAGCGAAAGTGTTCTTAAAATGAACAATATGTGCTGAGTCATCATCCAAGACTACTATAACATGAAATATATGGCAGAATGCGGGTAAAACAGAGCAGGAGACATACAATTCTCCCCCCCTAAGGGGTTCAGTCACAAATTTAATTAACACATTATTTTTTTAATGAGCATCATCAGCATGGAAGCTTGTCCTCTGGAATGGTGGCCGAAGCATGAAGGGACATACAAATGTTTAGCATATCTGGCATGTAAATACCTTGCAATGCCGGCTACAAAAGTGCCATGCGAACACCTATTCTCACTTTCAGGTGACATTGTAAATAAGAAGCAGGCTGCAATATCTCCCGTAAATGTAAACCAAACTTGTTTTTCTTAGCAATTGGCTGAACAAGAAGAAGGACTGAGTAGACTTGTAGGCTCTAAAGTTTACATTGTTTTATTTTTGAATGCAGGTTTTTTTGTACATAATTCTTCATTTGTAAGTTCAACTTTAATGATAAACAGATTGTAGGAAATGTAGGAAAACATCCAAAATATTTAATAAATTTCGACTGGTATTCTATTGTTAAACTGTGCGATTAAAACTGCGATTAATCGCGATAAATTTTTTTGAGTTAATCGCGTGAGTTAATGGCAATTAATCGACAGCCCTAATATTCAACCATCTTTAGTCAGTGTGTGCATGGAGAGTTCCAGAGGTCTTTCTCTGTTTTGAATTGTCTTAACAGAAAATTCCTATTTAACCTGTGAAACACCCATTTCTGATAGTAGTGGAAAGTTACATAATGGAAAACTTCGATGACAATTTTTGTACCAATTTCTGTGACATGAAACATTTTTGGCAGTAGCTTTCATATTCATCTTGTTGGTAGAATCATTTTAAAAGGAGAATTATAAAATAGCTGAGGAACCTGTTATGCTCTTTGATTTGTATTTTAAATTGTAGAATGAATACTGGATTGGAGAAATTGAAAGAGGCATCTGAATCAGTGGCTGCTCTAAGCAAAGAGCTGGAGGTTAAAGAAAAGGAGCTTCAGGTTGCTAATGAAAAAGCTGACATGGTAGGCATAGCTTTTTACGCTCCGTGCTCTTTAACTTCTTGTGCTTTGTTTAATTTTCTCATTGACAAGGAATAATTTAAGAAGGAGGAGTCAATTAGGAGTTAAAAAGGGATCTGTGGTATAGCATGACAATAGTGAATGCAATATCTTTATTTGAATATCCTAATAGTTCATGAACATAAAATTAGACAGATGGATTTTTACACTGGAAATTAATACACAGTAACAAATTCTTTCAGCAGTGTATTTTCTTTGATATTTGGTTTTTGTGTTTTTCCCCTTTTTTAGGTTTTGAAAGAAGTCACTGTGAAAGCACAGGCTGCTGAGAAGGTGAAAGCTGAAGTACAGAAAGTGAAAGATAAAGCCCAGGCAATTGTAGACAGCATCTCAGCAGATAAAGCCATTGCTGAAGAAAAGTTGGAGGCTGCTAAGCCTGCTTTAGAAGAGGCAGAGGCAGCTTTAAAGGTCAGTATTACAAGACAGGGACAAGTAGGACTTTCATTTTCAGAGGATGTGCTCCATAGAAAGTAGGCTGGTGGGTTGAGCCACGTACCCTCCCAGTTGACAAACATTTCCTTTTTATCTCATAAATGTTGGTCAAACTCAATATGCTCATGAGTTAGTTAATCCTACAACAAAAGGAATGCTTTCAACACTTAAATACTGATTGTGATTTTTCATGTTAAACTCGCTGCAACTTACATATGTAAAAGCAGCTCAAGTCCTTGGGTTTGATATCACACTGGTAACCAGCTAATGCCACTGCTGGTATTTTGTTCAAACACTGCTGAATAGACAGTGACTAGAGTGCAAACCTGCTTTATTCCATCCTAACATAGGTCACTTCCCTCTTGTCTTAAATTTTCTCCTATTATGTATATTGCACCCAAGTTTATTGCTGTCCTACCCGGTTTGCGTCCTCCTTCATGACTACTTCTGTCAGGTCTCCAATACCTGGAAACACTGTTGCCACTAGTTTTCCCCATGCTCCCTCTGTCTCCAGCTTCGGCCACTACTCCAAAAGACATCTTTGCTGTGAAGTGTTTACGCTGTAACGGAGTAGCACATTCTGTATGTTCTCGGTAGTGGTAATGTCTGTTTCTGCCCATGACTTTACATTATGCATCACTGGGAGTTTAGTTTAGTTTTAGTTTAGTTTAGATCAGTGATACTCAGACCTCAGTGGTTCAGGAGCCAAATTAGCAATCAACATTACCCAAAAGAGCCACAGTAGTGTGAATTAATTCCCTATTATTGTTACAGCAAAATGACTGACCATATATTCTACAATTAGTTAATAACAGTAAAAGCATCCAGATTGGTTAATAACTTAGATCGGTTAATAATTAAATCACACAGTGTTTTCATATCATGTGCTGCAAAGAGCCGCAGGAGACCCATTAAAGAGCCACTTGTGGCTCCTGAGCTTCAGCCTGAGAATCACTGGTTTAGATCTTGTACTGTATAATTCAATGTATTTACACTAGTATGTAATGTGATGATAACTCAGCAGAGAATTTTTGATGGAGAATAACTTCAGTTCCCATTGCTGAAACCTGTTAATCTAATAGTGGAGAGTGGTTGGGGTGGGAACAGAGAGTCTCTGAAGAGCAAAGCAATGAGTGGGAGGTATGGAGTAGTGATGGGAAAAACTCTAGGTTTGCAGGCTCATGTCAAAGTAGTATTCAGACTTTCAGATGCTTTCCTTAACTCTTGAGCAGCCCTCCCCCCAAATGTCTTTCTCACTCATGCACATTATTCCTCCAAATACACCCCTCCTTCCTCTTATCTGCTCTTTTAGGGAGGAGGCGGAAGATGATATTGGCCTTGCAGGGTTGATTTTTTTTCATGAAAAAGTGATTTGAGAGGCCTTCTCTTCACATAAGAGTAGTGGCTTTTGTGCACACTAAGATGTTAGAACACTATAGTGCATTTTGAGGCTTAAACGCCAAGGTGTCCTTTTAAAGCAGAACTGATCATAAGACTTGGGGTTGCAATGACTGAATCATGCTGCACCAGAGTGAAATTATAGGCCACTGGTCACACTCAAAGATATAAATAAGTGGGATGCCCCTGAAGAAAATCCTCACAATAAAAAACTCTGTAAAGGGAATGGGCTCCAAGTTATCTTGACTACCTCTCCAAGAAGATCTGTGCTTCAAGGAAGCTGTAATCAAATACTTAGGAACTTTCTAATGGTTTGGTTTCCATTCTAATATGTGAAGGTTTTGAATATTTACATATTTGATCCACATTAGCTCCCTTGTCTAATGAAGATGAAGACAGCAATGTAGTGTATGACTGAGACAGTCAGAATGCAGTGATAGCATTTACAAGTCATGGATCTGTAACTAAGATTCAGCTATTAAGTACAGTACCATGTAAAACGAAACAGAATTATGGTGCTAGGATTCTTTGCAGGAATTCTGGTTACTGCATAAACCGCTCAAACTACCCCATCAAAGTTTATGGTATCATCAGAAGGCCTCAATGGAATTAATGCACAGTAATTCAGTTGCCTGCAGTATATTTGTCTTCTACCCTATACCCTGTTCCTTGTTTTATTCTGTGATTGGCCAAAAATAAATCTCCGAAGTGAGTTAGTTTTTTGACAGCTATTTTTTTAATGCAGCTATCCTGGTTTTATGAATATTAATTGACAATATAATCTTTGTAAAAATAAATTCCAATATAATCTGAGATATAACATTTAAATAATGCATGTAAAATTTCACTCTGGGTAAAGGTGTCAAATACATTACATAGACACTTATACTCTGTAAAATACAGATGACAATTTCCCATGAGAATATCATTGTTTTTGAAGTCTGAGCAAAGAACAATGTTGGCTTCATCTGCGCTATAACTGCTCACATGACAGCTTCAATAGGGAAAAAGACACATAAGCAGGACCTAACAAACATATGAATAAATATGTATGTAAAATTATTTTAACATTATTTCAGACCACAATTTCCTTTGAGTCAGGGGACACTCCTTGTCAGTTGTGATTGTTGCATAGATTGGTTTTCTCATTATAATAACCTGGTAAATTATGGTCTGCAAGGACTTGAGAATTTTAAATGATCTACTAAGAATTTAATGGAATTTTGCTAACAGCACAGAGAAATGTGTACTGCAATACTGGATTCATTTACAGGTTTCTTAGCTGTTAAGGTGACCTTTAATTGGGTCAATCTGCCCATTCGTCATAACTTCAAGACTTGTCAGTTTTAAATGACAAGATGACTATTAAGTGGAGAAGATAGATTGTCGCCTTACATAACTAATTTTAAAAAATGTAAAATTCTTTAACACAAATTGCCGTCCCTTTGTCCTTTCTATTACATTGATAATTGCTTGTAAAATATGCAAACAAAAGCATTACGTCATGTAACTAAACTTTAGTTATTTAATGAGCTTTTTCTCTTCTTTTTCATCCCTCAGAACAGGCTTGCTTGTATAAATTGCTAAGTGCCTACTTGGTGCGGCTGAGCAGAAATTACTTAGTGGCTTACAAGAGGCAGCAGTTAAAATCTTTCAGAATTGGACCTTTCTAGTTTTATTCAGCTTGAACATGATTTAACAATTAAAAGCTTGTTATGGATACGTAGGTTGGAGTGATTTTTCCGAACAGATCCTATGCCTATAGGATGGATTCAATGCAAGTGTCCATCAATTTTTGATATGTCTGTCTTTGAGATGGTTTACTACATGGTATACTACAGCAGCAACAGTGATAATCCCTTTCCTTCCTCTCGATTTCATAGACAATCAAACCTGCAGACATTGCCACTGTCCGTACACTGGGCCGACCTCCTCATCTTATCATGCGTATTATGGACTGCGTGCTCCTGCTGTTCCAGAGAAAAGTGAACGGTGTGAAAGTGGACCAGGAGAAAAGCTGCACCATCCCATCATGGCAGGAATCACTGAAATTGATGACAGCAGGAAACTTCTTACAGAACCTGCAGGTACTTTAAAAACATAAAGAAGAAAAATGGGTTGTCTGATGACTGTAGCAGAACAAATGTTGTAAGAAGTGTATGTTATTTATTTCACTTTAAAAGTTATGGGGTTTCGACCCATTGTGTTGCAGAGAAACAAATACTGGGCATAATCGTACAGTTTTCACTCAAAGGAAATGTCTGTTGATTTCCCATCTGAGTTTTGTCTAAGTAAGGATTGTGGGATTGGGCTCATTGTCAGATAATTTGCTAAGGCATTGCGGGTAGTTATGTTATCTATTTGCTTAAATCACAGGCCATTTACAAATTAGGATGTGCCAAATAAATTGTCAGTGTGTTTTTTAAAACACCTTTGGATAAGCTGACTGATGTGTGGTAATACAGTGTGGCTAAATTGTTCTCTCCATGATGTCTCCAGCAATTCCCAAAAGACACAATCAATGAAGAAGTTGTGGAGCTTTTGAATCCTTACTTTGAAATGGTAGACTATAACATTGAAATGGCAAAGCGAGTGTGTGGGAATGTGTCTGGCCTCTGCTCATGGACCAAGGCTATGGCTGCATTTTTTTCTATCAACAAAGAAGTGTTACCCTTAAAGGTAAGTCTGTATTGGTAAGCCAGTGGGAGGTATGCATAAATAACACTGTGGGATTTGGCCCAGTGGGCAAACTACTAACTCCAGCATGTGTCTAAGGGGACCCATCACCACTTGTGGGTTTTTAAACAATAAGCATATACATAAGTCAATCCTGGTTTAGTAAAGCTTTTAAGCATGTGCTTGAATGATTTGCTGAACCGGGGCTAATGGGCTCTTTTTCTCTATTTTTTTTAATGAAGTAGAACAGCCCTATCTTACTCACAGAATCTCCCTGTGTATATTTAGCCATGTCTGTTCACTTGGGTGGAAAAAAATTGTGCTGACCACATTTGACGCCTGTAAGAGCTGCAGAACTGAAACAGGTATGGCATAGGGAACTGGATTCTGTTGCATCCATTTCTTGTGTATCCATAGAACAACTAATGTAGGAGCTATACGTGTAGCACTGAGGGAATAACTAGGCCTGCGGAACCTTTATGACAGGTGATGGAAGGAAGCAGAGGGAAAGAACCCAGTTACTTACAGATCCAAGGAGCAGTTTACAGGGCAGGCAGTTCTAAATATGTATTCCTTTTTTGTTTATAAACTAAGCATATTAGATCTGAAAATCACTTACACAATAAATATGAAACTTCAAACTGCCATTTCCACAGAGTTGAAGTGTTTTCTGGGCATTTGCCTGTGCCATTTCTGTTCTCAGATAGATGTACTGAGAGAGAAATTTTTGAAAGTAACATCCACCTTTTCATAAACAAACCTGGATTTGTTCACAGTTGAAGTATTTATTTATCTAACAATGAGACTTGTAGGTGCAAATACAAACTTCATGCAAAACTGAGTAAATCATAATTAACCAAATGCCTCCAGAATTGTAAAATCTGGAATTTAGTAAAATAATATACGAATGTTGGGGACATTTCCTTAGGGCTGGTTTGGACACCAGTATAAGTTGGAGCAGCTTGAGAGCTAATTTTACCAACACCAGCAGGAATGGCCCCCTAGGAACCATGATTCCAGTTGGCTGTTGCAGGAGTGCAAGGCATTGCTGTCTTATCTCAATGCTGCTCCTATATTGAGGGGACCCAGGAGTGAATGGTGTGGAGCTGTCTCTGCTAGCTTCATAACTCTCTATGTCAAAGGAATCCCCAGCTACTCCGTACATGGCCGTTTTCCAGTTGCTTTCTGCTGACTGAGCAGGGCAAAGCATAAGGCCAAGGACCTGGCCTGCCTACGACCCTTTATTTACATTCACAAAATTCTTAATATAAGCATGGGACTTATATAATAAATTAGGGCACTACATGACCTTTAGTACTGGCTTGTTAGTACCGTCTTTTAGAAGAAATGGTGGATTATCTCCTTTATACTTTGAGACCTTTCAAAGAACAGATTGATACTCAATAAGAAGGAATTAGAAGGACATGATCTGAGCATGGAATAGCAATTGGTCTGTGATGTTTATATTTGAATTCAGTAATGTGTTCTCTGTACACATGTAATCTGAGAAAATGTGGAGGGTCATCTGAATGAAATTCTTTATCCACTCCTACGAAGTGATTTACCACAGAATTGCAGCTGAGAATTGTAGCAGAATTCAGTCTGTCAGACAATTGAATTGAAAGGATTCTGAGTAATAGCTCAATTATACAGATCAGTTTAAATTTTAAATATAATGCTGTGAAGCTTTAATTGAGATGTGCTTTATACCAAATGCTTTGAAACATTTTGCGTATGAATTTGCTTTGCATATGTATATTTTGTAGGCTAATTTGGCAGTCCAGGAGAATCGCCTTGCCACTGCCATGCTAGATCTGCAGAAAGCCCAAGCAGAGTTGGATGACAAGCAAGCTGAATTAGATTTTGTACAGGCAGAGTATGAAAAAGCCATGAGGGAAAAACAGGTGCAGTATTCTTTACATTACGATACACTTTGACTGTTTTAGTCATTGATACTATTTATGGAACCACAAAATACAGTGCATCTCCTCAAACTCACTATTGTCCTTTGGAATGGAGAATTTAGGGAACAAAATTTGAATTTGTTGAGGAGATCTTTGTGTCGTTGTTGTTGTTGTTGTTGTTGCTTTCTCATATACTTGCCTGGCCTACTTTCCTGCCTCATTAAAACCCACTGTGTATGTAGCACAAAGCTTCATGCATTGAACACTGCATTTGCTACATGAATATGTGAATATTTCTGTGCGCAGACATTTGAAATTGTGGACTTTAAGCTCCCGGGCTGGCACATGTCACCCACCTTTCACCAGCACTAACATACATGTGTATAGTAAAAAAATTGAAACAAAATTTAAAGGCTCCCATGAAGGGGAACAACCAGAATTTTCCTAATGAGGGGGCCAGAGGGTGCTGGCTTGGATCCTTAGGGTCAAGCGGGGTGGGGTGGGGGGGGGAGTACATATGAGAGTCTCCCTGGGGTTGTCAGATCTGCCTGAAATGTTCATTCAGAGATGCATTTTGTGACAGTGTCTCAGGGGCAGTAGCTGGGTCCCTTTTGGTCCCCCCCATGCCACGCACAATGACATATAGGAGGTATCCCTATCCCCAGGGGCACAGATGGAAGCTCCCCGCACTGTACAGTGGTATGGGATCTTCCCCTTCTAGGAACCATCTTTTCAAGTCCTCCTCAGCCCTGGACTCCTCCCACCTGTATCAGCCCTGGGGTTCCCATGATGGATCTGTGGTCTGTATTGCTCCAGCTGCTCTGCGCTGCAGATTTGGCCGCCCTCACAGCTGCAGAGAAAGCTCAACTAGCCAGCTTTGACTCAGTTGGGGCAGCCACAGGAGGGACCCAGAGTGCATGATCCTGCACACAGCACCTGTGCCATAGAGTTGCCCACTAGGGGAAGGGACCAGGAGCCACTGGGGTTTGTGTGTGTTCTCTGTGGCCCCCTGTGGGATGTGTGTGTGGGGGTCTGAGCCTTAGCAGGGTTAATGCATAGTGATGGAGCATTTCAGTTTTACGTGCTATATGCTATGCACTATGACTAAGGCCGTGTTTTAGTCACGGGTGTTTTTAGTAAAGTCATGGACAGGTCACAAAAATTAATGGCCTGTGACCTGTCCATGACTTTTACTATATACCCCTAATTAAAACTTGGGCCGGGAGGCCACGGGTGCTCTGGGGGGGTGGTCTCGGAGTGCCGCGGGTTCTGGGTGAGGTGGCCCAGCCCCCCCACTGGTGCTGGGGGAGAGGTAGGTGGTGGCCCGCGGCCCAGAACCCCCACTGGTGTGAGCGGGTGGGGGAAGGTTGGTGGGGCTTGCAGGCTCACTACCTGGCTCCACGTGTCCCTGCAGCTCCTAGGGGGAGGGGCTGTCGGGGGGGACTCTGTGCGCTGCTCCCGTCACAAGTGCCAGCTCCGCAGCTCCCATTGGCCAGGAACCACAGCCAATGGGAGCTTTGGGGACAGGGCCTGCAGGCAAAGGCAATGTGTGGAGCCCCCTAGACCCTCTGCCCACGAGCTGCAGGGACATGCTGGTGGAAGCCAGGGGACCCCCCCTCAGGTAAACGCTACCCCACATCCAAACCCCTTGCCCCAGCCCTGAGCCCTCTCCCACACACCCAAACTGCTGCTGCTGGCCCAGGGGGCTGCCCAGCCAGGCAGCCCCCGAGCCAGTACCGGCCGCTGCAGAAGTCACACAGGTCATGGAAAGTCAAGGAATCCATGACTTCTGTGACCTCCGTGACAGAAACGCAGCCTTAACTGTGACACTTGGTATATGGTAATGCAGTAAATATTAAAGTACTATTTGTGAGTCATTATTCCATTAAGGGTTTAATTAAGATTAGGTTTTTCCTTCCACTTCCAATCAGTGTTTTTTTGTGTGGTCTATAGACCTTGCTTGAAGATGCAGAACGCTGCAGACATAAGATGCAAACAGCCTCCAGTCTTATAAGTGGTCTAGCAGGTGAAAAAGAGAGATGGACTGAACAGAGTAAAGAGTTTGCAGCACAAACCAAGAGGCTTGTGGGTAGGAATAATTTTTCATTATACAGACTTACTGTGAACTCGTCCTGTGACTATGAACTGGAGTGAAACTAAGGTCACCTGGGTTCTATTCCTGCCCTTCAAGTGGCTTCTTTGGGTGATTCTTTAGCTCTAAAATGATGATAAAGACTAATTCTCTTTGTAAAGCACTTTTTGTCATCTTTGGGTGTGAAACACTACATAAAAGTAAGATGCACATAGTAAGGTACAAACTAGTGTGTATAGCATATAAAACTAGTGATAACTCATGATACTTTCATGCTTGTATAGTAATGTTAGGGAGTATAATCTGTGGGCTGCAGCCAGGGTGACATGTTAGTGGTTACTATTACAGAAGCAGCATAGTTTGTATAGCTAAAGATGTTAAGATTAGTGTCTGAAATAGAGATTAATTGTTCTGTATGAATAATACAGTGTATCCTCCCCACACTTAGAGCACTTATTCTTCAAGGATAGAATAACTTTTTGGACAATTTTCCAGTGAATACTTTCAGTTGTAAGTGTATTTACAGTAAGTAACCTTTTTCAGATCCTGCTAATAAATTCATGGTTTTTGAGATAAAAATAGATTTTTCTACACTGTAAAAATTATAAGGAATAAACTACTTTGAAAGTTGACCATGTTGCTTCTATATGTTTACGCTATTGCTCATCAGTTTCTCTCTACACAGTGATAATCATTTAAAAAAAATCATCCACTAATACTGTTGTCATAATTTGTCCGAATCTAAACTTTTGATTTAAAAAGAGTTGTTAGCCTTCTAGTCTTGTTTGCAAACTAACAGGATAGTGTTGGAGGATATTTGTGTTGGTTAGTGGAGTGTCCTGATGGTGGGGGACTAGTACTTGGGGACTGGTACTGTACTGTGCGAAGGTTGAACTCACTTTTTTTATTTCCGTGATTTCTATAGTTTGCACTGCTGAGTGGAAATAACTTCAACTACTTAACAGTTAACTATTTTGTTGATCTTGTCAGGCATTTGGACTGGATTTTGGTCTTCAGTGTCTGTCAAAGCTCTGAATCTACGTTACAAGCCACCTTTAAAAATACCAGTTTCACAGGTTTTAAATTTTTCTTCTGATAACATGTAGCGTCCATGGCCACGCAGAATGTAACAGTGGCCATGATGTGCGCCAGGGCCACTGGGAAATTAATGGGAATGAGCTCAAGTTCTTATGCTCCAAAAACCCAAGCCCCTGCCTCTTGAGCTGGAAAAAAATTAATTTATCTACTAGCTGTATAAAAATGTGGGTTGAACAGTTCAGATTCTGTCCAATAGAGAGCACAGATCTTAATGATTACATTAGCATGCCATGTAGACAACTGCTGTGGAATTAGAAAAATCATGGATACAGCTGAACATGTTACTTTTGTTGCATCAAATCATGGGTGCCTAGAATATATCAAAACATAAGGGTATTCCCTGCTTTCACTCCCATTACTGAAGGAGACACTGGAGCTACTGGCTAAGCAGCAGTTCTGCTGAAAAGGACCTCGGGATTACAGTGGACAAAAAACTGGATATGAGTCAGCAGTGTGCCCTTGTTGCCAAGAAGGCCAACGGCATATTGAGCTGTATTAGTAGAATTGCCAGCAGATCGAGGGAAGTGTTTATTCCCCTCTATTCGGCACTGGTGAGGCCACACCTGGAGTATTGCATCCAGTTTTGATCCCCCCACTACAGAAGGGATGTGGACAAATTGGAGAGAGTCTAGCGGAGGGCAACGAAAATGATTAGGGGTTTGGGTCACATGACTTATGAGGAGAGGCTGAGGGAACTGGGATTATTTAGTCTGCAGAAGAGAAGAGTGAGGGGGGATTTGATAGCAGCCTTCAATTACCTGAAGGGGGTTCCAAAGAGGATGGAGTTCGGCTGTTCTCAGTGGTGGCAAATGACAAAACAAGAAGCAATAGTCTCAAGTTGCTGTGGGGGAGGTTGGATATTAGGAAACACTATTTCACTAGGAGGGGGGTGAAGCACTGGAATGGGTTACCTAGGGAAGTGGTGGAATCTCCATTCTTAGAGGTTTTTAAGGCCTGACTTGACAAAGCCTTGGCTGGGATAATTTAGTTTGTGTTGGTCCTGCTTTGAGAAGGGGATTGGATTAGATGACCTCCTGAGGTCTCTTCCAACCCTAATATTCTATGATTCTATGTTTACATTGTTACAGCTCTGGCATGTGGGATATGGGTAGCTACATGCCAAAGTGTAAAGCCAGCTGCATCCACACTGTGGCGTGTAGCTGTATTCATCAGTGTAAGGCTCTGGCAGCAGGGAGGCAGTGAGATGAACACTGCTAAAAATAGCGGTTAGATGGGAGAGACACTACTTGGGCATGCAGAAAGCCCATGTAATATATTATGCCATAAGTTCTGGCATGTCTTTGTTTACCTAAGCAGTGCCTCACCGTCTGTGCTATTATTTATACCTGTGGTAGGGTGTGTGTGCAATATGTGCACTCTACATGTTGCAGTGAGTGAGTGTGCAGTTTAGATGTACCCGGGGATATGGTATTTTCTGCACACACTCCCTGTTTTTTCAGACTAGGTTGGGCTCTCAGCACCGAGTAAGGAGGTGACTGGGGGAAAAACTCTGCTCTTCCATCCTCCTGCCAAAAATAGGCACTGTGCTGTTCCTGCCTCCTGCCTGAAATGGCTATTTCTCCTGCACTCCTGCTTTTCAATGTTTCACTGCAGAGCAGGGAGAGGGAAAAAACCCCAAAGCTGAAGGAGACCATCAGCACCAGACCTTCCCCCACCCTGAGGCTAAAGATTAATGATTAAGCAAAGCAAGACAAGAGGGTGACCTCCCTGCACCTTTAAGTGTGGGGAGTATTTGGCTGGCTGGCTGGCTGAATGAAGGGAACAGTGCTTTATGGCTGGGGGGAGAGGAGAACTGTTGCGAAAGGAGACAGTGTGGTGGCTGACTCACCCCCTAGGAATGCAGGGTTTAAAAGGGGCAGCCCTGTACCAAAAGCTCTGTTTTACACAGAGCAGTCTTGGAGGCAGCTAAACTAATTGCTGGCGCCTCCCTGTGGCAGCTGTCCAGTGCCAGTACTCCATAGGGAAGGTATACAGTGACCAGATAAATGGCTTGGAAAAGGACTTAAAAAGAGGTATTCAATAAAGGAATGAACGGGGAGCCGTTAGGGACTCCTATGATTGGTATGGCAGGGAGCCAACCCCCCATTCCTATAGGCCACTTTAACCCTCCTATGAGGGGAGTGGATGGTAAGATCCCGGGAATGGATTTGCTGGAGAGACCTGGATGGAAAAATAGGGGGGAGCTCATGGAAGCCCCCCTGGTATGGTAAGATCCCAGGAATAAATTTGCTGGAGGCACTTGGATGGAAAAAGAGGGGGAGCTGGTAAAAGCCCCCCAGGTAATAATGGAATAAACATGGGGTTACCTGCACTGTACACTTTTATCTGCCGGTTAGTCCCAGACATCTAATAATAAAGTTGCGGCCTAATTAAAACCCATGTCAAATGTCCTTCTTTTGGTATAGTCAGACAACAGATCCTTGCTGGTATGATACACTGGGAACTTTCAGAACATCTTGGAAAGACTAAATTTTTTAAATGGTCCCAAAGTCTCAATAAAATCATGAGGTCAAAATTAGGAAAAAAACCCAACATTTTCCGTGATATTTTGCACACAGCATAGTCAAGCAAATAAATCTACTCTTACACTATAAATTCTACTGTAGCTCCCATTGGAAGCTTTGCCTGTCTCTCTTGTTTGTTTCCTGGAAGCACATGTATTACTCTAATAGAGCTGCCACAGTGTTTCAGTATCTCGTGTTTTTTTTTTTTTTTTCAGGCGATGTATTGCTGGCTACAGCTTTTCTATCGTATTCTGGTCCTTTTAACCAAGAGTTCCGCAATCTGTTGTTAAATGATTGGCAAAAGGAAATGAAAACCCGGAAAATCCCATTTGGCAACAACCTAAACCTCACAGAGATGTTGATTGATGCTCCGACCATCAGTGAGTGGAACCTCCAAGGATTGCCAAATGATGACCTATCCATACAGAATGGAATTATTGCCACGAAAGCAGCTCGTTATCCTTTGTTAATTGATCCACAGACTCAGGGAAAAATTTGGATTAAAAATAAGGAAACCAAGAATGAACTTCAGGTAACTTGAATGAAGATATTTTCATAACCTCTAGTAGCTCTTACTTAGCTGCCAAAATGCTTGGCTAATCAGGAGGTTCAGGTTGTAGCTAGCAATTATAATGTTTATCTACTACCTCTGTTGCATGCAGTCAGTGTACACTCTAGGTAGATTTAGCATTGAGCACTAGAGCAAATTCTCTCCTTTGTTGCCTTGTAACCAGGCAAACCTGTTGGTTTCAGTGGGCTTGCTCGAAGCATAGTCCAATGAAGAATGTGGCTGGTAGTGTGCAGATGGAAGACCTGATAAATTCCACAAGGAAAATGTTGGATGCCATAAACCCTAGGAAAATGAAAATGTGTATGCCGTAGTTTGTCTTCTTATAGACTCATAGACCAGAAGGGACCATCATGATCATCTAGTCTGACTGTCTGCACATTGCAGCCACAGAACCTTGCCGGCCCACCCACTCCTGTAATAGACCCCTAACTTCTGGCTGAGTTAATGAAGTCCTCAAATTATGATTTAAAGACTTAGAGAATCCACTCTTTACACTAATTTAAACCAGCAAGTGACCCATGCTCTATGCTGCAGAGGAAGGTGAAAAACCCTCAGAGTCTCTACCGATCGGATTTAGGGGAAAATTTGTTCCCAATCCCAAATATGGCAGTCAGACTCTGAGCATGTGGGCAAGACCCACCAGCAAGACACATGGGAACGAATTCTCTCTAGTAACTCAGAGCCCTGTCCATCTATTGTCCCATCACTGGCCCTTGGAGATATTTTCTGCTGCAGTTGCAGATTGGCTACATTCCATTGTAGGGAGTCTCTTCAGACCATCCCCATCCATAAATTTATCAAGCTCAATCTTGAGGCCAATTAGGTTTTTTGTCCCCACTGCTCCCCTTGGAAAGCTGTTCCAGAACTTCACTCCTCTGATGGTTAGAAACCTTCATCTAATTTCAAGGCTAAATTCATTAATGGCCAGTTTATATCCATTAGTTCTTATGTCAATATTGGCACTTAACTTAAATAACTCCTCCCTCACGCTGGTATTTATCCCTTTGATATATTTATAGAGAGCAATCGTGTCTCCCCTCAGCCTTCTTTTGATTAGGCTAAACAAGCCAAGGTCTTTGAGTCTCTCCTCTCGTAAGGTAGGCTTTCCATTCCTTGGATCATCCTAGTAGCCCTTCTCTGCATCTGTTCCAGTTTGAATTCATCCTCCTGTGAGCTGGCCGTGCCCTCACTCCTCCTCCCCAAGAGCCTCCTGCATGCCACAGCTGAACAGGAGGTGCGGGGAATGAAGGGGAGGCACTGATTGGTGGGGCTGCCAGTGGGCAGGAGGCACTGGGAGCGGGGGGGAGGGGGGTGGGGTGCTGATGGGGGGCTGCTGACGTATTACTGTGGCTCTTTGGAAATGAGCATTGGTAAATTCTGTCTCCTTCTCAGGCTCAGGTTGGCCACCCTGATCTATCCCTTTCTTAATTATTTCCAGCATTCTGTTTGCTTTTTTGATTGCCACTGTACATTGAGTGGATGTTTTCAGAGGACTATCCACAGTGACTCCAAGACCTCTTTCTTGAGTGGTAACAGTTAATTTAGACTCCATCATTTTATGTGTATAGTTGGGTTTATGTTTAATGATGTAGGTTTGTGGATATTTAGAAGGAGCGCCTCCCAAGCATGAGCCTTGTACTTATCTGTAACTGGTACCTGAAAGTTCTGCATCTCTTATATATTGGTAACAATTGTATAACTAATGATATTAATGAAGTATTAGTGGATTTGAATTAGGCAAGAGCAAACAAACTAGACTGTGATGATTTATCATCTTATTGGTCTTGTATTGTTGGGGTGAGAAAAGCAGCTGAGTTTTAAGCTTAAAAAGCAAAGCTGATGCATGATTTGCACTATGCAAAACATTTTACACAGGAAAAAGTTAAATTTAGGTTGGGTTCACCACCGCTGTATCCCACTTTTACTCTGGTGGAATTAAACCAGTTCAAAACTGGAGTACCAAGATGATGAATCATGTTTGTGAACTTTTGGACCAAGTTTATGAATTGGTACATTATGAAATGTACATGACAGAGGGGCATTGCTGGTACATGGTGGCATATATCACATAGGTAGATGTGCAGGTGAACGAGCCTCTGATAGTGTGGCTGATGTGATTAGGTCCTATGATCGTGTCCCTTGAATAGATATGTGGACAGCGTTGGCAACGAGCCAACGACACCATTAAATTAGGGTTGAATAAAGAGTGGGAGTGGATGAGTCGTTACACAAACTAAAAACAATTTCCCCATGCTAATTTCCGCCTATTGTTACTCACACCTTCTTGTCAACTTTTGAAATGGGCCATCCTGATTATCACTACAAAAGTTTTTTTTCTCCTGCTGATAAGAGCCCACCTTAATCGATTACTCTCATTCTCGTTGGTATGGCAACCTCCATTTTTTCATGTTCTCTGTGTGTATATATATCTATATCTGTATATCTTCCTACTGTATTTTCCACTGCATGCATATGAAAGCTTATGCTCAAATAAATTTGTTCGTCTCTAAGGTGCCACAAGTACTTCTCGTTCTTTTTGCTGATACAGACTAACACGGCTACCACTTTGAAATCTATAACCATAGTAAACATACCAAAAACATTTTGTTTTACCAGTGCTCTCATAACAGAGTGTGGCGTAATATACTGGCTATATGTCATATTTCTAGATCACGTCTCTGAATCACAAGTATTTCAGAAACCACTTAGAGGACAGCCTTTCTCTTGGAAGGCCACTACTGGTTGAAGATGTTGGGGAAGAGCTTGATCCAGCATTGGATAATGTTTTGGAGAAAAACTTCATCAAAACTGGTTCTTCCTATAAGGTAAAAGAAGAAAATATAACTGTAAGGGAGTGCATTCAAATATTAAAATAATGCTAATTCTCTACAGCTATGATAGCCTTATGCTTGGATTTGTGGATAACCAAGATATTTAAACCTTGCATTTTCTTCTTCTGTTAGTCTTAAACGGGATTATAAGCATTAGAATCCTATTTAAAACCCCATTGTGCTGTCTTGTAAATTAATTATTGCATGTATAATTGTGCAGAAATTACAGAATCAGACAAGTTTCTGAACGAGTAGCTTGAGGCACTGCATGGATATTTTCTTTGCACAATTTTTTAATATAGAATTGGCTTTTTAGTTAGATCTTTCCAAAATACAGTAGCAGAAAAATTTAACTTGTACATTCTGAACTATGTTGTAAGAATGTGACCCTTACTATCAGTGCTTTTCAGTTCATCTGTCTGTTTCATGATATCTCATTGTGTTTTGCAATAAGGTAAAAGTTGGTGATAAAGAAGTGGATGTCATGAATGGCTTCAGAATTTACATCACCACCAAGCTCCCAAATCCGGCATATACCCCTGAAATTAGTGCTCGCACATCCATTATTGACTTTACTGTGACTATGAAAGGTCTAGAAGATCAACTCCTAGGGAGAGTCATTCTCACAGAGAAACAGGTAGGAGGAAAATAATTCCACTGTATTTCTATTCGGTTTAGAATGTACAGACGTGTGTGCGTGTGTTGAGGGCAAGTTTCACTTGAGTTAAATTGATTATTCCGTTCTCTCATAGTACAGGGTTACTGCTTTTCAGTTCTCTATGAACAACCTTGGGTACAGCCATGTTCAGAGAGCTCTTAAAAATAAGCACAATCATACAACAAAGTTGGTATGATCCTGCAAAAGCTTTCTTGACTTTTTTTTGCTTAGTCTTCCCTTTACCCACTGATAGAGGTCTTCTAGTCTGTCTTTCTCAAACATGCACATTTTCTATCGTTTTTGTGTGAGTGCAAAATATACTACTTTGGATTCCAACGTATGGTAAATAAAGTTTTCCATTCAAAATATGGTCTTTTAAGGTCAGAGAATCCCTTTAAATCAGTAGCAGTAATTAAAGGACAATGTTTTGCTCTGCTGGTTTGAAGTTTTGACTGCCATCACTTCCCACAGAGATTTAGGTTTTCCTCTGTCCTTCCACCACAACCATAGGTTTTTCATAATATGTCCTGGTCTGTAGCCCTGGTGAGATCTTCCATGGTGTACGGTTCCTCCAGGAGCCAGTAGACCAACAGATGTTCCATGGTTTGTTTCACCGCAGTCACATGTATCTGGGTCACTGGAATAGCCGCACATCCACATATGGACTTTTGTCCTGTCAACTTTTGTTTGGAAGCAATTTAAAAATAGATCTCTAACCACTGGCTGAGTTACTGAAGCCCTCAAATTATGATTTAAAGACTTTAAGTTAAAGAGAATTGACCATTTACTCTAATTTAAACCCTGTAAGTGATCCATGCCCCAAACTGCAGAGGAAGAGGAACCCCTCGCACCAGGGTCTCTGCCAATCTCACCCAGAGGAAAATTCCTTCCTGACCCCAAATATGGTGATCGGTTAGACCCAAGCATGTGGGCAAGACCCACCAGGCAGATACCTTGGAAAGAATTATCTGTGGTAACTCAGAGACTTCCCCATCTAATGCCCCTTATCTGGCGGTTTTTCTGTTTTCCTTGTGAAAGCTCTCCTGCTATCTGGTGGACTGATTTTAGCAAGAATATAAAAGCTGTTCATATTTGTTGGTTTTAGACATCCTGTAATGTAGCAGCAGCTGTCATTTAATATAGGGTTCAGCTTCTTTGTGTGAGCTGATCTTTTCCACACAGGACATGCATATTCAACCATCGAATAAACAAGTGTAAGTGTGGTGGCTCTTAATGTTGCTGGGTTGGTTCCCCATTCTGAATTTGAAAGCTTCCGGAGTATGTCATTCTGGGTGTTAACTTTGCCTTATGTCTTCTCCATGTGTGCCTTGAAGGAGAGAATGCGGTCTAGCGCTACTCAAAGATAGACAGGGATTCCAGCAGTGGGCAAATGATACCCCATTACAGATGAAGTTGTCTATTGATCTCATGATACCAAAAATGGAACAGGCCTAATTTGCATTTTGGCTTGGTTGGTATGCAATTGGTTCTTGGTATAATAGACTGAGAGCGCAGACAGTATTGTTGTTAGCATAGTTTTGATCTGGGCATAGATCATCAGCATAGATAAAACTTCTTGTGCCAACATGAATCAGTTGATCATTCATGCAGATGAGGCGTATTGGCAAGAGTATGCTCCCTTCTGGAAGGCCATTTTTCTATTACCATCATCAGGTCCCCTTCTTGTATTGTTCAACATAAAGATGTTGGTTCTCTAATAGAGATCTTATAAATCATAGAAGGTGGTGATCTTTCATCCTTGTTGTCATAAATATAAAGGGAAGGGTAAACCCCTTTAAAATCCCTCCTGGCCAGAGGAAAAATCCTCTCACCTGTAAAGGGTTAAGAAGCTAAAGGTAACCTCGCTGGCACCTGACCAAAATGACCAATGAGGAGACAAGATACTTTCAAAAGCTGGGAGGAGGGAGAGAAACAAAGGGTCTGTGTCTGTCGGTATGCTGCTTTTGCCAGGGATAGCCCAGGAATGGAGTCTTAGAACTTTTAGTAAGTAATCTAGCTAGGTATGTGTTAGATTATGATTTCTTTAAATGGCTGAGAAAAGAACTGTGCTGAATAGAATGACTATTTCTGTCTGTGTGTCTTTTTTGTAGCTTAAGGTTTTGCGTAGAGGGATTCTCTATGTTTTGAATCTAATTACCCTGTAAGGTATCTACCATCCTGATTTTACAGAGATGATTCCTTTACTTCTATTAAAAGTCTTCTTGTAAGAAAACTGAATGCTTTTTCATTGTTCTCAGATCCAAGGGTTTGGGTCTGTGGTCACCTATGCAAATTGGTGAGGATTTTTACCAAACCTTTCCCAGGAAGTGGGGTGCAAGGGTTGGGAGGATTTTGGGGGGAAAGATGTGTCCAAACTACGTTTCCCAGTAAACCCAGTTCAAGTTCGGTGGTGGCAGTGGAGATCCAGGGGCAAAGATTAAAATTAATTTGTACCTTGGGGAAGTTTTAACCTAAGCTGGTGAAAGTAAGCTTAGGAGGTTTTCATGCAGGTCCCCACATCTGTACCCTAGAGTTCAGAGTGGGGGAGGAACCTTGACACTTGTGGATAGGGGGATAGTGGTAGATGTGGTATATCTTGACTTTAGTAAGGCTTTTGACACTGTCTTGCATGATCTTCTCATAAACAAACTAAGGAAATAGAACCTAGATGGAGCTACTATAAGGCGGGTGCATAACTGGTTGGAAAATCATTCCTAGAGTAGTTATCAGTGGTTCACAGTCATGCTGGAAGGACATAATGAGTGGGGTCCCACAGGGATTGGTTCTGGTCTGGTTCTGTTCAATATCTTCATCAATGTTTTAGATAATGGCATAGAGAGTACACTTATAAAGTTTGCAGATGATACCAAGCTGGGAGGGGTTGCAAGTGCTTTGGAGGATAGGATTAAAATTCAAAATGATCTGGACAAACTGGAGAAATGGTCTGAAGTAAATAGGATGAAATTCAATAAGGACAAATGCAAAGTACTCCACTTGGGAAGGAACAATCAGTTGCGCACGTACAAAATGGGAAATGATTGCCTAGGAAGGAGTACTGCGGAAGGGATCTGGGGGTCATAGTGGATCACAAGCTAAATACGAGTCAACAGTGTAATGCTGTTGCCAAAAAAATTAAACATAATTCTGGGATGTATTAGCAGGAGTATTGTAAGCAAGACACGAGAAGTAATTCTTCCGCTCTGCTCTGGGCTGATTAGGCCTCAGCTGGAGTACTGTGTCCAGTTCTGGATGCCACATTTCAGGAAAGATGGGGACAAATTGGAGAAAGTCCTGCGAAGAGCAACAAAAATGATTAAAGGTTTAGAAAACATGACCTATGAGGGAATATTGAAAAAAAATTGGGTTTGTTTAGTCTGGAGAAGAGAAGACTGAGAGGGGACATGATAAGTTTTCAAGTACATAAAAGGTTGTTACAAGGAGGAGGGAGAAAAATTGTTGTTCTTAACCTCTGAGGCTAGGACAAGAGGCAATGGGCTTAAATTGCAGCAAGGGCGGTTTAGGTTGGACATTAGGAAAAACTTTCAACTGTCAGTGGTTAAGCACTGGAATAAATTGCCTAGGGATGTGGTGGAATCTCCATCATTGGATAAACACCTGTCAGAAATGGTCTAGATAATACTTAGTCCTGCCTTGAGTGCAGGGGACTGGACTAGATGACCTCTTGAGGTCCCTTCCAGTTCTATGATTCTATTACCTTTTGAATGACACTAACAACTCCAATGACCTTCAGAAACAGTTGGTCAGTTGTGCTGACGGCTACATCAGTCTGCAGGCACAGACATATTATTTGGTTATATTGTAGTGGTAGGTGTTCAGCAGGATTTGCAGATTCAGAGAGTCTGACCGGGGCTACAATGTGAGTGCTCCTTCTACGGCCATAGAGATTTATGTACTTCAGCATCTTGTAAGATCAGGCTTCAGTGTTCAGATACTGGAACCTTTTACAGTCGTACCCTATTTTTTTAAAAATAGTCTATTTAGAAAGTAGTTTATTTTGTTGTCAGGTTTGGAGTTCTCATTCCCTGCTGCCAATTCTTGGCCAAAGAAGGGATTTGGAGGTCCTTGTGTTGATTGTATGTGGGAGCTGACCAGCAGATCCTTGGCTATGATTGTCTTGGGTAAGGGAATGGTGGTCTCACTTTGCCTCCCACTGCAGAAGTTCAGCATGAGGGCATTCACTGCTGAGTCAAAGTTGCTAGGAGAACTGCCTCTACAAGCTAGGTTATAGCCTGCACAAATACAGACCACGGTGCTGCCTGCTGTATGGAGTATGGCAGGAATGGATGAGGGACTCTGTGACACGCTGAGAGTGTGACACTTTGTATAGAAATGCAGGGATCTCTTTAGTCAACCTAGGCTTGGAAGTGTGAACCCTTCAGTAAGATTCTTGGGTACTGAACTGGTGAGCTATGTTGCAAAGTGGTTGCAACTGACTCCAACTGGGATGTAAAGGAGGTCTTTGAGAGAAATCATAAGAACAGTCAAGCTAAGGGAGGAAGCATTCTCGCTCTCTAATATTTTTGTCTGTTAACCTTCAAACAAAGCTTCAGGAAGGAGGCAAATTAGGACACAAACTCCGCGTGTGCATGCTCAGTTAAAGATGTGCTAGGAACTTGACCCCTTCAAAGCCTTCTAACCCTTGAGCTTTCCTATCCTGCCTAGGCAGCTGTGTTTTGTTTCGCACTTTACCTTTTCTCCAGTGGCAGTGGCTGCATGTTCCTGCTTTCAACATTTTACTTGCATGAGCTTAAGTTAACGTGTATAAATTTAGAGATGGGTTGTGGCCTCTTGGGAAAACTTCACAGCACATCACAGAACAATCTTTCTCTTTTTCTGATGGAGAAGTTGGTATAAAATAAGCCAAACTCACTACTTTAAGCCAAGCGTACTTTCTAAGACTTCAAAGCTGCAGTAGGTTCAAGTATATCAATCCTCCCTGCCTAAAGCCAGTCCAACCCTAAGGTTTGGGGCTTACAATGGGTTATGTTTTTCATGAATGTATCATAATGTTTTCTGGTTCATGACATAAAGTTGTCTGTTTAAATGTAAGATCAAGTTTCTATTTCTATAGTATGTTCTCAAAAAAACCAACAACCCCTCAACAGAGCCATAGAATAATATCTAACAAAGGCGAAATTACTAGTCAAAGGGCAAGTGTGGAGAGATATTCTGCAGCAACAATCATTTCTATGGCCATCTTTTTATATTCTCATCCCTATCTCCTGTTTTATTATTTATTTTATTTTATTATTTATCATTTTATTTATCATGCAAGGACACACACATTTGAACTGTGAAGCATTTACATTTTTAAAGGGCCAAATGCAATACAATTCTTTACTTAGTTTATATTTCCAAATCACTTAGGGCCTAAATCTTGTAAGATACTTAGCATGCTCATATCTGATTAAGCCAGTGGGATCTGACGGTGTTCAGCATCAGTGGGATCGTTGGGAGTGCCTTCAAGAGTTGAGCCTACACTGCTAGATTTGAAACACTAGTTATTACACTTGAGTTTACTGGAGTTACCTGTGAAACAAATATCCAAGTAGAGTCAATTAAAATGTAAAGTTAGCATGTTTCTGCACCATTTACATCTTGGATGAAAATTAGCCAAATGAAAAACAATTCATCCATTTGTTTCAGAAATGAACTTTTTATTTTGGAACAAATATGTTCCCTGTTTTGATGCTCAACAGATTGCCTGCTACTTAGGGTCCAAAGACATTTCATAACTGCTGCTTTAGTGTGAATTACATTTTGTATTTTCAGATTGCACTTGTTCTCAGCAGTTTTTCTAAGGAAACCATAGTTGTTCTTAAGGCTTTAACTCCTTAAATCAGACTCGCAACACATTTAAATTTAGTTGGGATCAATTTGATTTCTCAGCAGTATTAACTATTACATTTAACAGACCATTACCATCCTTAAAATGTTCTATCTTTTTAACTACACCTTCTTCATCAGACCTGAATAATTCATGCAATGCTTCATAGATTTCTACCTGCTCTCCTCCTGTCACATTTGGCATTGAATGACTTAAGTGAAATGAATTTCAGCTTCTTTACCTCTTGTCCAGCAAGCCCTCTCCTGAAAATGGTCCTGTGCTTTGGTTGCCTCCCCTTGATGAGGTGATGTTTGTATTATTCTGCAACCACAACCCTAACACTTTCTGCTATGCCCGATGTTTGGAAAGAAGGACTGGCTGCAATTTTCTAGTTAATCATAGTATGGGTAGAAGGGAGAAACCTAAAACAGACAAGAAATTATTCTAATTCCTCCTGGCTGAAACAATACAGGAATGAATGTATATTTGACCTTGGGGTTCTAATTATTACGCTGATTGTATGCTAGCAGTTAAGTGGTATAAGTTTCCTTGTAAGCCTAAGTGAATGTAAAGAAAGCTGGATAACGTAACTTAAGTATCACATTTTGTATTGTTTCTAATAATTTTTCTGCAAGTTGATATTTCTTTGAAGTGGGTAAATGAGTTTGGGGAAAAAAACTGCTTAAAATGGTTTCATATGTATCTTGGGAACAGATGGAAGCAGACAAAGATAACAACAGAGCATCTTCTGCTTCAGCTGCCACATCTCAAAGAAGTAATGCTAATTGAAAATCCTCCTGTTTTAGAAAGGGGAAATTTTACATGATGAAAGGGAGAGAATGATGGGACTGGTTAGCAGCTGCCTGCATTATGCCCATTTCTATTATGTGAGCTTTTCCACCTACCTTTGCCAATGCACAGCAGGCCTCATTTACAATGCCCCGTACTATTCCACTCCCAGGCTTTCACTGTGAAGAGACTACAGACTCTGCTTGATTGGCAGCTACATCATTTCCTATGTAGGTTGTTACTGATGGGTGTAGGGACACAACCTTTTCTATTTCACCTGTGGCATAGAGGCTCTTGAACTCAAATCTGCAGAAGTGAAAGGCAATTTGCATTAAACTAAAGTTTAATGTTTAAATGTTTAATGTTTAAGTTTAAAGTTTCCAAAGTTTCAAGCAAAAGCATTTTCATCACCCAGCAAAGAAAATGTATCACTAAACAGTCATCTCCCAAATTAATGCACTCCAGTATATCTGAGCATTATATGAAGGTAATATACAGATATGACTAGTAAAGCTGGAGTACCTTAATATCAATAAGTAAGATGCAAGGAATGCTAAAATAATTAGAATTTTCCTTTATGCTTGGGAATAAATTTGGCTTCCAAACAATAGCTCAGTATTACCTCTGGTACTGTAGAATCTCTTGCCAGCCTCTCTGCGGCCACAAGTTTGTTAGGGAGGAATCAGTCTGGGTATGAGAGGTCTTTGTATCAAGGTGGCCCAAAAGTTGCAGAAAGGTTCATTAGATCTGGGAATGTGGTTCTTCCAGATTATGGGATTACACACACTTAGTGAAGTATATGTCAAAGTACCTTCCTGAATCATAGCTTTATTGAAGACTGTCCTGGTTTTTGTCACTTTTGTCTGGAAAGTCTCTTACTTGAAACAAACCGAGAGCAAAACTCTCTTTGCAAACTTTTAATTCTAACCAGGTGCCACCTCTTACCCAATTAAGTAGTTTCAGTGCTTAGATATTTCTGAGTGGGATGCCAACAAGCAGCATGAACCCACTTGGATTAGTGCCTGAGGAATTATGGGATTCTAGTATTTGTGGATGTGTTGCAGCTTGTGCCTATACAAATAGATCTAAGTTAGAACACAACAGGCTAGATTGAGATGTCTATTGGAGAAATGTTGATTACGGGTAAGATATTTTCTATTATCCTCTGTTATCCACTGATTTTGTTCTTGGCCACATCCTACAGCTGTGATATGTATATACAATTCATTGTCTTGCGGTAGCTAGTTTTACCATTGGGCCCTACTATTAAAAGAATGTCGATAGAGTTTGTAAGTGGATTTAACTTGAATATTCTTTGGATGTGACTAACTGAAGTCTTTCTGGTTATAGAATGGTGAATCTCATGCATATTTCTATTAACAGTATAAACTTGTTTAAAGGGCTAGGTAACACACTTTTTAAAAAAAAACAGGGGGAAGATATTGGGACAAATTTGTTCTCAGGGAGACTAAATATAAATCTGAAGTAATTCCAGTCAAGCTACTCCAGATTTAAACTCGTTTCAGTGAGAGCACTCTGTATCATTGGTAGTTAGAACAATAATTTACTCTTGGTAAACATGGGCTGATCTCGAGAATTGCTTTTCACTGTAACAGGAGCTAGAAAAAGAGAGAACTGATCTCATGGAAGATGTGACTGCCAACAAGAGAAGGATGAAAGAGCTAGAAGATAACCTGCTCTATCGACTGACAAGCACACAGGGGTCTCTGGTGGAGGATGAGAGTCTGATCACTGTATTGAGTAACACCAAGAAGACTGCTGAGGAAGTGACACAAAAACTGCAGATTTCTGCTGAGACTGAAATACAGATCAACTCAGCCCGTGAGGAGTACAGACCCGGTGAGCTGGAATCCCTGATAATGAAAGACAAATGTGATAAGCAAGTGAGAAAAGAGCAATGCTAGAGTGGGAGAAATGAGGATGAGAGCATGAAGAAAAAAGGGATTATACAAATAACAGGGGAACTGTGTTTCCCTGTAAATGAAATGGATAAGACAAATAGCATATTGATCTGTTGTGGAAAAATATATCAATTTATGCTGTGTTAATCACATGCTGAACTCTTACCAATTCCCAATGAAAAATCAGTTATAAGGCTACCTTCTGTGCCTATATACACTGTGGGTGCAGATCCAAAAAGTGACCTGGGAAGAGACAGCCCAGTTTTATACTACCTTCCAACCCACAAAATTTTGGCATTTTGTAGGCTGCCAACCTGATCAGTGTTGAGGAAAGAGCATATACTTGTCTGTAGCATCCTAACATCCCTTAGTCTTAATGTGTTGAGCTTTTATTTGGGCACTACTGTAGTATTGTAAATGCTTCATTCATTCTTGATACTTTGCTCCTAAATTAGCTCAATAGTTAAAAATGGAACATGATTACACAGTATCCTTATGTAGAAGACTGCAGTAACAAGGGGACACAGATACATTGTGGTGTTTTTAACAGAATGCATTAATTTATTATAAATCTTAGCAATTTTAGAATTTGATCACTGAAGTCAAGAGACCTCCTCTGGAACAATGGCAAGGTCCTTACATATTTTATACATTTTGTATTCTGTGCTTTACTTTTGGATTAGTTATTTCTGGAATGAAAAGTTCCCGGTAGTGTTCAGTTGGGACTTCTCTGCATTTTGAGAGATTCATGAAATGGTATTTGTTACATAGTGTAAGAACATGCAGGGTTAGAACCTGGGACCATAGGGGTGTGGCTGATGCCTCCGTATCACCACTGGAGGTTTAGGCTGGGCATCCGTGGGAGGACCCTGTAAAGCTAGATTAGACAGGAAGTACCACCCAGCAGGGCCTGTGGGGCAGTCACTCACACACCAGTGGCTGGCCAGTATATAAACCAGGAAGCCATAAAGGGAATCTGATGAGCAACAACACAGACTGCCTGCCTGCTTCTGCTCCAGACCCCACTTGCACTAGAATAGACCCTAGACGTGGCTTCAGACCCTGGTTTCTCCTCGACTTTGCTATTCGATTGCTGTCTGTAACCTGGTGCCCATTCCTGATCTCCTGGTAACCTGACTCCTGTTCCGACCGCTAGCTTAGCCTGCTCACGTCCTGGTCATGACAAATGGCAATACTCCTTCAGAATGTTGGAAAGCCCTGGCTGCTGAATGCCTGGTTAGAGTAAAATGAGTTACAATGTAGTTGGCCTGGTTCTCTTATGGCTGGTATGATAGGATATCTAAGATGTGCATTTGGAAACTCAGTTGGCGCTTAAGCACAACCAACAAGATTTTGTACATTTAAGTGCTGATCTGAGTATCCGAATGCAGCATTTAGGTACCCTCTGAGTGTACTTATATGGGGAAACTGGGTTGCATCAGATGTACTAGTTATAGAAAACACACTTTTAATTATTTACTGACCTGTAAATGAGGCTAGAATTAACACTAGACCACGTATGAGTGGTTAATGATATAGCAACTACAAGTTTGTTAGTTGTGATCATTAACATTGTTATACTTGATGCACTCAGTTTAGAGATCTGCATTTTTGTTTTGTTTTGCATTTTCTGCTTTAAGCACAGCCTTTCTCTTCATCTTTCAGTTGCAACAAGAGGGAGCATTCTATATTTCCTTATAACTGAGATGAGTATGGTCAATGTGATGTATCAGACTTCTCTTCGACAGTTTCTGGGACTCTTTGACCTTTCTCTAGCCAGGTAACTAACATTATTGAAAGATCAGCTGACTGTTTTCCCCTTGAAAACTGAATTAGTGTTCCTCCGAAAATGGGGCTTTCCTGCTTCTATTTCATTATGCTATCACATGTGGAAGCAGAGAACTAGGAAAAGAACTTGCTTACCAATACTTCTTAAGCTTTGACTGTTGATTTTGGTATGAGCAGGTTTTTAGTCCACTATGAGACCATTCTTTCCAATGCAAATAGATCTAGTCAGTGGTAAGGACTCTGATAAGTTGCTTCAGTTTTAGGGTCTGTTTTAGTATTCTGCTGTCTGGTAATATATCTTGGTGACCTATTCATTTTTGAAATGTTCAGGATGGTGAACTAGAACTTCCTGCATACTTGCCCTACTCCTTTCCAGAAAATCCTTTCTATAAACTTAAACCATAAAGGCGCTGAACTACATTTTCCTTTTGAACAGGTCTGTCAAGAGCCCAATTACGAGTAAGAGAATTGCTAATATAATTGAGCATATGACCTATGAAGTATATAAGTATGCTGCCAGGGGACTTTATGAAGAGCACAAATTCCTGTTCACCTTACTGCTTACCTTGAAAATAGACATGCAGAGAAACAGAGTGAAGCATGAAGAGTTCCTGACACTTATTAAAGGTCAGAAAATCTGTATAAATAGAAAGTGTGCAAATACATTATTGTGCAATATCTGAGTCATTCTTTTATAGGTACAGTTTTTCTGCCTGTCAGGTGTTACTGTTTCTGAAAAATCAGAGGAGTTAAAGAATGCACACTAAACATCCCGTTTAATGACTCATTATCATATTGTACTGATAATTTATGGGAATAATATTGAACTTCAATAATGTAGGTGTTGGGAATTAAAGAGGTGATAAAAGGTGAAAGAGCAATCTCATTATAGCAGGATTCAAGATGACTTTGCAGTAGGTAGTCCAAGTACTATCCAGCATGCATGTGTTTTTTGGTCAAAGAATTTGAAAAAAGAGACGTGGACACTAAAGGACCCTTGGCTTTTTAGTAAATGCAGAGGGTTCACAGGGGAAGTGAAACTGAAAATAATGTAAAACAATTCTTAATAACCTAAAAAGCTTTTCTGTACAAAAAAATGTTATGACTTTAGTGACGTAACCTCATGCAATTGCCATGTGCCCCCATTGGGAATCTAAGCATCATTCCCTGCCCCCTTTCCCAGGGGATACTGGTCCTGTTTCTAGCCCATTAAGGTAGTAGACTTCACAGACAACACTCTTATGGTTTAAAAGGAAAACTTGTTTCTTTGTTCATGCTGAATCTTGCCCCTCAGGCAGGGCTGACTTTTGAAGGGAACTGAAGGTTGGCTTCAAGGAATGGCAGTTTGTTTGAGGCTGCTCAAGACACAGGAGTGTTAGAAAAAGTCTTCAGGAGGCAAACTAGTAAGCAGAGATGAAATGAGATGGTCCAAGATGTGTGGTAAATGTACTCATTACAAGACTACAGTTGATACTTGGCTTCTCCAGTGTTGACTAACCGAAGTTGGTGCAAAAGTTTTTATACACAACATAGCTTCTCCTTGCCCATTTCTCTTCAAGAAGTCAGTGATTCAGGTAGATCTTCCTCCTCCATCCTAATCTAGCTTGAAGTGAACTTCAGGGGAGATAAATGACCTTTGGATAATTGAGCTTTGAATAATTTAGTTTTTTCTGTATTCATTTTACACACACAAAAAAGTAAAAATTAAAAGGCCAGCTTTTTTTTTAAAAAATATCTTGTGTAAACTAAGATTTGTCACTTCAATGAAACTAGATTTCAATTTTGACAGGGCTCTTGCATGTTCAAAAATCTTTTTTTCGTGTGTGTGTGTGTGTGTGTGTGTGTGTGTGTGTGTAAAAAAACTAGATTTGGTTGAAATGCCTCATGTTTTCAATTCTCAGAGTTTGTTCATACAAATTTAAAGTTTTTCTGATTAAAATTCAATTGAGAACAGACCTTTTGAAAATTTTCAGAGCTTTCATCTACTACAGAAGTAGTAGTGGGGGAAGGGATAGCTCAGTGGTTTGAGCATTGGCCTGCTAAACCCAGGGTTGTGAGTTCAATCCTTGAGGGGGCCATTTAGGGATCGGGGCAAAAACTGGGGATTGGTCTTGCTTTGAGCAGGGGGTTGGACTAGATGACCTCCTGAGGTCCCTTCCAACCCTGATATTCTATGATTCTATGAGAAGTGCATGGAATGTGGTCTCAATATTTAGATGAGTTTTTCCAAAATATTGCTTTTCTGGAACACTCTATTTTTTAAACAGGTTCTAATTATAGCCTTACCCCTCACAGGTGGTGCTTCTCTGGACCTTAAAGCTTGTCCTCCTAAGCCATCTAAATGGATCCTGGATATGACTTGGCTGAACCTGGTGGAACTCAGTAAGCTTAGACAATTCTCAGATGTTTTGGACCAAGTAAGTAACAGTTTCTCCAAAGAGTCCAATAAATTCAGAGCCACCGAGCAACTGATGCTCATTAAGTATTTGACCATGTCCATAGTCATCTGTGAAGAATGGAATGAAATTAATATACAAAATTAGGCTATGAAACAATTAAGGCTATTACACACAATATGCCCACGAAAGAACTCAGGAAAGCAAGTAAATGAAGAGAGGCCACTTAGTAATACATATTTTCTGTCCTCCATCCACAAACACATACGCCCCTTAACATTTTCCCAACTCTCCTCCACTACATAACACAACCTTAACTCTGTTCCCATGGGAGTGCAAGCTTTCCTGCATTCTTAGAGTGCTCTGTTTTTACTGCCCTTCCAAACTCTTTCTGGTGAATATTTGGTACAGTAGTTTGGCTGAGGGCATCAATGCATAGTCCTCTTTTTTTGTACTCAGTCTAAAAATTTGTTTCCTCTAATATCCACAGTAACCCTATAAAAACAAAGATTAATAAATAAACATGGATATGCCTCTAATGTCTGACCTTCACGGAAAGTTTTGGAGTTTGTGTGTTACAGTGTGACGACTCCTATATTGTGAAATGCGGTTCTCTACCTTATGTGTACAGATTTCAAGAACAGAGAAACAATGGAAACTCTGGTTTGATAAGGAGAATCCAGAGGAAGAACTTGTTCCCAGTGGCTATGATCAATCTCTGGACTGCTTCAGACGTCTCCTCCTTATTAGATCCTGGTGTCCTGATAGAACCATAGCTCAGGTACATTAACCCGTAGGCATATTTTTGTCTGCTCCTCCAGATGTAATAACTTCCTGTAGGAATTGCTTAATTAAATTTGAATATATTTTATCAAATATATAATATAACATCAGAGTAAAACTTTACATACATAGCACTAAAATTATCTTCTAATAATCCTTGTTCCTTAAACAGCACTTGGGAGTTTTTCAAAGTGCTTTACAGATTTATACTAATTCATACAGCTATCACGGGGGTGATCCCTTTGTGTGATGATCCCTCTTTTCAGATGGAAAAATTGACTGCCATAGAGTCTAAACCTAAACTCAGGAGTTACTGTGCTCAGTTCACATTGCCTTGTCAGTGAAATAGAAATTTGCTTGCCGGCCTCATTAATATGGTAACAGAAATCCTAGCTGGAATTTCATCGCTGCCTTAAAGTTTAGCTGAAATCTCTTCCAAAACTTTGAAAAACGTTATTTAAACACCATTCTGCTTATTTGACTTTATATGTTCTTACGTTCTGCCCTGTCTCTCCTTCATGCTATTGAGTTAAACTACATGAGAATCAGATCATTTAAGACCTTTTTTTTTCTTTTTCTTTTTGATATTTGGTTTGAGCACATCCTCATTTCATACTGTACAGAAATGCACCAGATAAGTAGTTTTTGTCCAAATGTTTCCATGGAAAATGAGAAGAGAAATACAGAAATTATATGCTTCAAGTGAAAAATAAGTAAATATTTGGATATCCTGGAAATGCTACAGCAAAAAAACCCAACTCTGGTTAGACCCTTTTCCCCCGGGCCACACTCCATCCTGTGGGTGCTGCAAAGAAGGGTGGCATTGGCCCAGAATGAGTGAGTTCATATTAACAGAGCAACGGTGTGAGTATCTGGATCAATGATACTGAGTATTGTGGTGAAACTGCAACCCCTTCCCACCCACTCTCAAAGCCCAGTGGGCACAGGCCCTTGTGAGTCAGTTTCTCGAGGAATCCGCGAGTTTGACACTGAGCAGGGGAAGACACAACTCTCACCTGCTCGTTGTTGGTGAGTTGACAGACCTGTTCAAAACTTGATTTTCTTTTAACCTCTACCTACAGGTTATTCTAAGCAGAGTATCATAGTGATATCTTATGTCCATAGCATATTCATAACCTCCTATTTGTGTTATGCTGTTCTGCTAAATGTGATTTTTTCTGGTTATTGATCTACACTACCAGAGAATCAAATGCGAGGTCAGCTTTCCCACTTACACTGGATCCCACAAGTAGTTTTCTGCCTAACATTAAATTTGTTCTGTTACCTACATATCTCTCAGTGGTAATCTCTCTCTCTCTCTGATAAAAGAAAAGTTTGTACGTCTGAGTGCATATGTATGTGTATATCGCTTCTTAAATTTTAGTCCATGATGAAAGCTTTTCAAGAAAAGCAATATGTACAATCTTGAAATGCAAAATCAGCTGTAAACCACATCTTACAGATAAGGCTGTGACTACAGATTCCTTACTGTACTAAGCAAATGTGCTTAATAATATTCTGTTTTACGTGCTTGCTCAGAAGCTAGACCTTTTTTTTGAGGTAAAACTTCTTTAACTTTAACTTCTCTGGATTTTGTATAACCGCTCAGATGTGGCTGCTTCTTCTGTACCATCTACATACATAGCACATCCAGTTTTATTATTGTTTGCTTGGATTCCTTCTTCCTTCTCTCTGAGGTTTTAATTTGCCCACTGACTTTCCTTTCTCTCTGAGGAAATTTCAGTACTCTGCCTGGCACTTGGGATCCTTTCAGTTATTTACTGCCTCACCTACCCAAGAAACTGTAGAAATTTTATCCATACTGAGATGTGGAAGGCTGGAATTAAACTCTAGGATGATATTATTACTGTTAAGTTGCGTATATTGTTTCACAGAACTTAATTCTTGGCATTGCAATCCTCTCTGGACTTTTGATAGATGTAAAAATTCAGTTCTGGAGTAGATTGATACAAATTCTATTGAAGTTAGGGGACTGATTTCAATACCAGAGCTTAATCTGGTACAGATTATTCCTCTCACAAAAACAGAAATGCCCTATTCATGGTGAATCTAGCTTATCTTGTTATGATCATACAGTACTTGGATTTAGAGAATAAATACAAATTTACTTGAGGGTAACAGTTTTCAAAAGCCTATTATTTTCACTTCTGAAGGGTCTGTCTTTGGAGGCTTCCTTACAGTTAGTTTCATGTGTACTTTGTTTCTTCTCTCCAGTGCTCAATGAGTGACTTCTTTTTAGTTTCAACTGTGGAAACTAAATAAGGGATCATCTAGTTAATTACCCACTGTCTTTTAAATAATTCAAGGGGTTTCGTCCTCCCTCTTTATTGGCTCATGTCTACAACCAGAAGAAATAATTTTCCATGTTCGTTTCTTTCTAGCTGCCAGTTGATCTTAAGCACTAGCCACCTGCTCTTCCGTGACCACCAAGCCATGACTTCCAAGTCATGACTCCTCTGAAGTGCTAATCAATGTTCTTGCTCATATGTTAGTGTTTCCAAATCCTAAAATGGATTTCCAGTTTGTGAGAAATTGTGAAAAACTTGGTTTTGTTATACTTTAGAACAAAGCCAGTTTTTTAAAATATTAAAATGTCTAGTGAAACTGAAGTTTAGCCAGTTCTAGTCCTGAATGCCTTTGTCTCTGAGAACTGACTCATCACTTATTTTTCCTTTTTCTTGTACATTAAACTGGTAGCTACTGTAAATCCAGAACTCAACTGCCAGAGAAGTGATAGAGCAGAGATCACTTAGCCTAGTTTGAAAGAGCCTTAATTTGTTCTCCATTTATATATTTGCCTACGGCTTCAAAAACTGAAATGGAGTTTGTCCTAAATAGCTTAGAGCCTCTGTGATCTTCCATCTTCCAAATAATACCAGTTATTTTGATTACTACTGTGGCTTTAAAAAGGGGGGGGGCACAAAAGCATGATATCTTCCTTCTATGGCAGTCTGATTTTAAATCTAAACTGACCTTTCCTAGATTGCATTTTGGGATGTTGAAACCTCATCTTGTCAACTGTTAATAGGCCACATCATTGCATATGGTGGTTATATATTGACTATCTTACATATACTGTTTCTATAGGATAAAATGTAGTGTTAATTTTGGTGATAAGTTTATGTATAACTTGCAGCCTCAGGTTATAGAAAGCAACATTTGAATGACTATAATAGATGTGGTTGAACTTTTTAATGCAGGCCAGGAAGTATATCATGGATACCATGGGGGGAAAATATGCAGAAGGATTCATCTTGGACTTGGAGAAGACCTGGGAAGAATCAGATCCACGTACTCCTCTCATCTGCTTTCTTTCAATGGGTTCTGATCCTACCGACTCAATCATTGCTCTGGGGAAAAGACTGAAGACAGAGACACGTTATGTTTCCATGGGTCAGGGACAAGAAGTCCATGCTCGTAAACTTCTACAGCAGACCATGGCACATGTAAGGCAAAACCTGAATTGTTGTTGTTTTGTCACTGCGTGGTTACAACATGCAATGTGTTATAACCCTGAATAGAAACAAAGCGTTCTGATGGAGTGTTGATGCATGTAGATCTAATTGTTTTATAAAAGTAACTTGAATTCCAAAACAATATGCCTGCCTCATACAATGGTAGACTGGGGCAAAAGAGTCTGTGATAAAATCCAAACCAAAGGGTCCTTCACACCATATAAAACCAGTCAATCAAAATGCATGTGACTAATGGGAATTTCATAACTGATTATGACATGACAACTTCACGATCTGACTTAATAATCATTAACTGCTAGTATAGAGGCATTTCATATGATGCTTTTAAATTTATTTTACTATATTGTTGACAAATATTGACACAACGTGTAAACGTTGAGAGAACTTCCAAATTTCATGTCTCTTACAGAGAGCACATTATCTATTTGTGATTTTCTGTGAAAAAACAAATAATACATAACATAAGAACTGCCATAGTGGGTCACACTGGTGGTCCATATAGCTCAGTATTCTGTCTCTGACAGTAGCCAATACCAGAGATTCAGGGAGAATGTACAGAACAGGGCAGTTAGGGAGAGCTCCACCCCATCTTCTCCTTCTGGCAACCACTCTGGGTTGGGGTTGCATCTCTGGCCATCTTGGCTAATAAGCATATAAGTTTGAAAGAGTCTTAATTTGTTCTCCATTTATATATTTGCCTTACAGCTTCAAAAACTGAAATGGAGTTTGTCCTAAATAGCTTAGAACCTCTGTAACTCATCTTCAAAATAATACCAGTTATTTTTATTACTTCAAGCCCCTTTTTTGTGGCTTCAAAAATGGGGGGGGGGGGGACACAAAAGCATAGATGGATTTATCCTCCATGAATTTATATAGTTCTTTTTTTAAACCCAATTATACTTTTGGCTATCAAAACATCCCATGGTAATGAGTTCCGAGGTTAATTTTGTGTAATGTGAAAAAGTACTTCTCATGTTTGTATTAAACCTGCTGCCTGTTAATTTTATTGGATGGTCCCTGGTTTTTGTATTGTGGGAAATGATAAATAACACTTTTTCTATGCACTTTTTCCCCACCATTCATGATTTTATAGACCTCTGCCCTCTTAGTCATCTCTTCGTTAAGATGAACAGCCCTAATTTTTTTAATCTCTCCTCATATGGAAGCTGTTCCATACCCTTGATCATCTTGTATTGCCCTTTGCCGAACCTTTTTCCAGTTCCACTATATCCTTTTTGAAATGGGGAGACCAGAACCGAACACAGTATTCAAGTGTGGGCATACCATGGATTTATATAGTAGCTACATATTTTCTGTCTTATTTTCTATCCCTTTCCTAATGGTTCCTATGATTATATTAGCCTTTTTGACTCTGCTGCACATTGAGCTGTAGTTTTCAGACAACTATCCACAACTGTCTGAGATCTTCTTGAATGGTAACAGCTAATTTAGAATCTGTCATTATATTATATATGTGTAGTTGGGATTATTTTTCCCAACGTGCATTACTTTGCACTTATCAGTGTTGAATTGTATCTGCCATTTTGTTGCCCAGTCACCTCATTTTGTGAGACCCCCTCTAACTCTTTGCAGTCTGCTTTGGACTTAATGCAATGCTTTTTAATATAAATACTCATAGAATGGAAATTATCTGTAAACATTCTGGGGAGGAAAGAGAACAAGGTTTTTATTAATACAAATTAGCAATTGAAAGTGCTCATGTGTAATAGGACTGCAATGCAATTCAAAGGGGAAAATAATACATATATTTTTTGCACAGTAGCAATCCATTTTATGGTAGCAGTGAAATCATTATAATCTTACTACTTCAGCTGAAGAGGAGAGCAATGAGTTAAACTGACACTTGTTTCTTAAATGTATGGACAGCTGAGCCCAGCTCAGAGGCTTTCAGCTCTTTGTGCTCTATTTGGAAGCAGTGAGTGATAGCTGCCACCTTACTCCCAGCAATGTAAAATACATAAAATTAGGAGGCCACCTTCTGGTGATAATTTATCATTATGTAGTGAAGTGACATTATAGCCTGGTAATGGGAAATGTCATAAGGAAGAGACTGCGAATGGGAAAATAAATGTATCTGCAAGGAGTCAGCGTCCCTCTCCCACACCCATAGTCAGCAAAGGGTGAGTAAATATGAAGCCTCATTTCCCTGATGTTTTAGAGGCAGAACAAGAGGGAACATAACTCTCCCAAATCCAGAAGGGGTGTGTGTGGAGGGAGGAGCTGTGGTTCTATACAGTCTATTTTGTTTTAACCCCTATTTAGCACCTCCAGCTTGCTGGGTTGATCAGGTCCCTAGCTCATTAGGATACCTCTATCATAGCGTCTGTAATATGTGGGCTGGTTACCAGGTTAGAAGCTTTAGCATGTCAAGGCATGTATTTCTGAGCTCACTGATTTAGCACTTCTAGCCCAGTGGTCTTCAGGAATACTTTTATTGTAGTGAAAAGGAAACAAAACTTCTACTTAATGGAGGACAGCAGGTTCAATGGCTCCACTGATCTGAATCATGGACAGGTCAAGACTCATAACCATCAAAGTTGAGAATCAAGGATATATGTTGGAGGATTAAGTAGGCCTTGTTTTGAGGAGTATAAAAAAGGACACTCAAAGGGTCATCCCCACACATCTGCAAGTGGTAAACTCTCCATTCTTGTCATACTGCATGGGCCATCATTAGCATTTTCTTGCAGAAGGGAAATACTTTGTCAGTCCATCAATGGCTATTAGCCAGAATGGGCAGGGATGGTGTCCCTAGCCTCTGTTTGCCAGGGAATGAGCGACAGGGAATGGATCACTTGATGATTATCTGTTCTGTTCATTCCTCTGGGGCACCTGGCATTGGCTGCTGTTGGTAGACAGGATACTGGGCTAGGTGGGCCTTTGGTCTGACCCAGTTTGGCCGTTCTTATGTTCTTAGTTGTACAATTAGCATGTGAACTGGCTGCCAGCTCTTGAGTTTTACATGGGAAAATATAAAGTTCTAAAAGACACTAGTTTGAATTGATGAGGACTTGGTGAAGAGTTGACAGGCTTAGAACTGGAATGTGGAGGAATATGTTACTTAAATTCTTCCCACCTTGCTGCACATGAGGTGTTCGACATGTTTGATTACCATGCTGTAAATTAGAATTGTTTGATACATTTCTAATTTTAATGATAAATAAAATATCATTTAGTGTTTTCAGTTTGAAAATAAATTTTAATACCACACAAATGCATATCACATCTTGTTCTCTTCTTTTGCACTAGGGAGGATGGGCACTTCTTCAGAACTGCCACCTAGGACTTGACTTTTTGGATGAGCTGATGGACACTATTATAGAAACTGAGACTGTCCATGAGGACTTCCGCTTGTGGATGACCACTGAGGTTCACCGACAGTTCCCCATTACCCTTCTTCAAATGTCCATTAAATTCACCAATGAACCTCCACAGGGACTCAAAGCTGGTCTGAAGAGAACATATGGTGGTGAGTGAAAAAAATCAACAGGGAATAAAATATAGTTTTTAGCGGTACACAATTAAATAGGCCCTTCCTTCCAGCCCCACCTATGTCACCATGTGATCACGTTGCAGTTACTGGTAGAATCAGGATGAAATTTTGGACACTGGCTGCAGACCTTATCTGTTGAAGCTGATAACAACAAGAGTTGTGCATGTTGATTCCAGGGCACAACTTGGCCCTAAGATGAAGCCAGATGTTAAGAAAATTGAGAGAAATTGGAGAGCTGCTGAAGTTATGTCTGAACTCATCTGATATAAAAACAGGAATATTTTTTCCACAAATTATAACCTCCAGTGTCTTGTTTAAAAATGCTTTTTAACACCTCATTTAATAATTGAACACCCTTTCACTTTTTATGATGAAAGGCCATATGCTGATTTTTATCATGCCAGAGCGATGATTTTTAATTGCTTTTCTGGGAACTAAAAAGTTGTGTCTCCTGTCCTCAAAGGGCTTGTTACGATAAATGCACCAGATGTGCACTGTAACATGTGCATTTATATTTCTGAACTTTATGCTAACTTGTGCTACCTAAAAAGAGGTAGCATACTTTCTCCAGACTAGAGTGCTTTGTGATATAGTAAATGCATCTCTGGAGAGATTCAAAGCTAACTAAGTACCACCACCAGAGGTATTTTAGTAATGGATCATGCTGAAACTAAAATGCTGGTAGCTTATGGCTTGTGATGTCCACTTTTTTCCAACAGGTGTGAACCAGGATCTCCTGGATGTCAGTAACATGGTGCAATGGAAACCATTATTATACGCTGTTGGTTTCCTGCACTCCACAGTTCAAGAAAGACGCAAATTTGGACCACTAGGTTGGAACATCCCCTATGAGTTTAACCAGGCTGACTTTAATGCCACTGTGCAGTTCATCCAGAATCATTTAGATGACATGGACATCAAGAAGGTACTTAATTCAATAGTTTGGGTAACTGGAATATTATGGATACTTCCAAACAATTGAAATACAAACATAAATGCTAGATCATAAAAAACTTGTTCTTTAACTCTAGATATATTGAGTGCCCACAGCACTGAAAACACTTGTCTACATATGTTGAAATACAAATGCAACTGCTCAGCGGGGGATAACTTTTAAAATCCGTTTTTTAAGCGTCTGTATGTTTTCTACTTATGCTTGTGGTGGCTACTTTTTTATTAGTCCAAAAATATATATAATTAGGCAAAAAAAAGGGGAGCTGTAAACTGCAGCAATATTTGGGGCCTAGTAGGCTTGTCCCAGTTCCAAGCCTAACTGTAGAAAGTGACTAACAATTCACAAAATGTTAAAATAACCTATAACAATAGATGTTGGTGTGGGGGGAAAAGTGCACAAGAGAAACAGACTGAATTAGTCCAAACCAAAAGGCTTACTGGTATAACCCAAGGTCTGTGTTGAGATTGTATTTGCTAAAGAAGGAAAGTGTGGGACCAGAAATCAATGACTCAAAATTGGTGTGTTGGAAAATAGATGTAATTGGTGGACAAAGTAATGAGGGGAAGGGCTATTCCACCCATTGCTCTCCTTTTGGGATCCTCAGAAAGACTTTGGGGGAGCAAGAAATTAGGAGACTATGTCTGACTGAAAGACTTGCAAACAGGATGGAGCGAGTGTTATCATTATGGCTTCCATCCCCTTTATCTCCTAGAACCCCAGAGTCCACCATGACACTCTTGGGCCTTTGTCATCCTAATCCTGAGATGTCCTGACCAGACTGAGGCAGAGTGAGGGACTCAGATGACACTATTGGCTCCAGCTAACCCCCAAACGCCACTGGGGATGTGAGACTTTTTCACCCCCTCCTGGTGCATCCTTTTCCTTCCCCACCTTATTTGTTCTCTTTCCTATTTCTCTCCTCTTGCCTTCTGTCTAAAAAGAGTCTGGCTTAGCTGGCCAAGGCTATATATTTTACAACACTGCTGCAAGCCTGTGAGCAGAGGGGCAGCTAAAAGCAATCTTTACCTGATGCTGGTGTAAGTTTGCCAGGTCTCAGAATGGCTGATAAAACCAAGTGTGATGCCTGT
Organism: Caretta caretta; assembly: GCF_965140235.1. Lineage (NCBI taxonomy): Eukaryota > Metazoa > Chordata > Testudines > Cheloniidae > Caretta > Caretta caretta. Next base: position 138,055,159 of record NC_134207.1, read on the forward strand.
GTTTTTCCAGCATTGAGGTTGCAAGTGAGAGTCAACACCAAATATAGAAACTGCTTTATTTTGCTATTCTTTTTCTCTTCCCTTTTGCACGTGCTTGACTTGTTTTGTTTTCAAGAAAAAAGGACCAGACTTTAGCAGCAGCAATAAGAGATCCAGGCTACTGTGAGATAGTGTTAAATGGCTAAAAGTTGTTTTTTGTATTTCGGAATAATGTTCTGTTTTATAACAAATGTTTTAATAATATAGTTCAATTATGTCTGATTTAATGGCATTAGCACTTGCTTTTTGACGTTGTCTTCATAAGTCAGTGCTTCACATAAAGCAGTATCCATGCACGCCCCAATTTTGGGGAATGGGTTGGATGGCAAGCTGTACATGTGCATCTATGAGGAGAGTATCAAATTTAGGAAAATGTTATTTGAAATTTATTGGTACTAATTTAGTGAAAGTTAAAGGTGCAGATGAATTTTCTGAGCCCCAATATATCCCCTGCCTAAAAACCAAATACAGTGGGATATCAGAGGAGTTAGGAGTCTATAAAAACAATCCTAATTATTGCTGCACTGCAACAGTGGTGGATTTTGTTTAGTTGACCTAAGCAGAAAGCATATTACGACTGACCAGCTATTCCAGGTTTCTGTGGCCTTCCTGTAACACTCTGGCAGCAAAAAGGGGCTGTAAAGCTGGCTTACCTAGCCTCCTGAAGATGTCTCTGGATGGGAGAATCCAAAACAGTGGAGTGAACCATAGCCGCCTCTCTGGCAAAGCTCATTGCCACTTCCATTGTAAATGGTATGGTTGGAGTGAAGCTGTGACACAGGTATCCCAGCTGCCAAAACAGCCCCTTGTTACTTAAGCCGCTGTAAATTGCGTGAGGATTGAGCTGGCCTCAAGCAGGGGAACACAAGGGTGGTGTAAAGTGACTTTTGCCCTCAAGAGGGTTAGATGATCTGGGCCTATATACAATACTGTATGTATACAGACACACAAAGATGTCAACAGAGCTCTGCATGAAATTCAGGGAGGTTTAGCCACAATTAATGTTTGCATGTTGTTTTAGGGCATCTCCTGGAATACTGTTCGCTACATGGTAGGTGAGATCCAGTATGGAGGCCGAGTGACTGATGACTATGACAAAAGACTGCTGAACACATTTGCTAAGGTCTGGTTCAGTGAAAACATGTTCAGTCAAGACTTCTGCTTTTACAAAGGATACAGCATACCCAAATGTACCACAGTGGACCAGTACCTTCAGTACATACAGGTTTGTACACTACCAAGCTCTTACCGAATGAAAACAATACTAATAAACACTCATCCAAGTTCTTTCTACCCTTCAGCATCTTCCTTTAGTTTTAGTCTAAGCAGGTTTTTCTCCTGTCTGCCTACTTGCCTAAATATCTGCTAATGAAGGAGTGATAGTGCTGTCCCAGAAGTTCTACACTTTACTTTTCCTTTTAAGTCCCTTCAGAGAAGTACCGTCTAGAGAGACCATTATCAAAGGAGAAATAGAGAATAGGAGTCCAGGCTCTTGGCACTTCCTCACAGGAGATGTTAGGAGAATCTGAAGTGGAAAATGACTACTCAGACATAAGGGGAAGTTGCATTCTAAGTAGTTGCAGTCAGTAGGGTTTGTGCTTGCACTAGGTTTTAGGAAGCATTGGATTCTTTGCATTGAAGACTGCTAATTGAGCATCACAGGATGACAAAATTAGGAAAATAAAGCTTTTTTTATTTTATAGGATAGTAACTGCTTTTATTCCTCTGGCTTTTTTACAGCTGGTATTTGTGAACTTTACCTCCAATTACAATTCTTTGTGTTTCATCATCTAGAGCCTGCCTGCTTACGACACTCCTGAGGTATTTGGGCTGCATCCCAATGCTGATATCACTTACCAGAGCAAGCTTGCCAAGGATGTGTTGGATACCATCCTCAGTATTCAACCTAAAGACAGTTCCAGTGGACGAGGCGAGACTAGAGAGGCGGTGGTAGCTAGATTGGCTGATGATATGTTGGAGAAGCTACCTAATGATTATGCACCATTTGAAGTGAGTTTATGAAATCCTGTCAGAAATCACATCTGCTCTGTCTTGCCTTATGTATGTGCAAAAAACCAAGAAAAGTCCCATATAATCTTCTTGAAAAGCTTTTGTGAATCCATTTACACTGACAAATGCTTTAAAAATATATACTGAGGAAGCCTGAATGGGATGTAAATGTTCATAGTGAAGTTGCTAAAATTGTACTGATGGGACATTATTGATTTGCTAAAAATTAAACCACTTGTTGATTTTCCATTTACACTGAGGGAGATCAGCAGTTTTCATCAGCTAAACTAGGTAACATTGTGAGAGAAAACTTGTGCTGTCTTTGTAAATGAAAATTCCTAAATTTTGTTACCTTGCAGTTCAGCATAGAAACCGCAGATACTTGTAGTAATTTATTTTCATATATTATAGTGTTTCTGTGGAGTGAATGGCTCACGGGATTGACAATGGTGTGGATGTGGGTGTGAGTGAGCGAAATATTTATTTATATTTTATGTGTGCATGGAACTTTTCATCTTACCTACAGTGGTTCAAACCCAGGGAAGTTAACTACTGACTCAACAACTATGCTTCGTAGCCCAATTGCGATGAATTTGGTTTCAGTTATAGTTGCAATAGACACTTTCTCACACTGTGCAGAGGAAACACTGCCACTAACTTACCCTCCCCTAGCTAGCATCCGGGGAATCAGAATGGAGAATTTAGGAGGGGAGAGTGAACAGACAGGACCGTAGTGGCATATGCCTAGATGCACACGCTGCACAGTCAGTGTACATGTGCATGTGTGCACACTCTTATTGGCTGGGGTTGGCCCAGCTCTTTTCAAGTATAGTTATTCCCTTGTCCATTATCTTACTTGTGCTGTGTTCCATCAGGTCTGATGTAAGTGTCATCTCACAATAATTAGCACCAATGATGACAAACCTTCCAGAAATGAGGAGCCACCCGTTCTAATTTGAACTGCTGAGCCAGTGACCTCCCACAGGCCTGTGTCTTGGCATCAGCTTAGCACACTGAAATTTCTGAGCTAATGATCTCACAGAAGCCTGAGCACTATCACCTCAGCAAGCCATAAAATCTGAGATAGGAAACTTTTCTGAAGCTTGAGACTTGATATCCAATCAGAGCAGTACTTTTGAGCTCACAAGACTTGTGCTCACAAGCTCACAAGACTTTTGTTATCCCCCCTGGAAAGTTTGTAGTGCTTAGGCTGAGGATTCACACATTTTTAAGCTTTCACACAAGCCCAAAAGCTAGAGGTGCTCAACCAGTAACCTCAGAGAGGGCTGACCCTCATCCCAGCAAGGTAGGAGGAGTACTTACCCAGTAACCTTAAAAAGCCCTGTGTCGCCACATAGAGCCCAATGGTTAAATTGCTGAGCTAGCGAGTTTACAAAGCCTTGTCTCTTGTAATCTTTCTCAGGACGCTAGAGATGTCAAACTAGACATCTCACAAGTTTGACCCTTATCATCAGCTCAATAGGCTAGAGAGGCTGAGCAGGGTTTAAAGGGACAGTGTGGACAAGTGCAGCACCCCTTCCTCTGATAACACCTTCACTTCCTCTGTTGGGCATTGGAGAGCTCATCTCTGTCAGAGCTGCTGTTCTTCCTGCTTCCTGCTGTTCTTCAGTCAGCTTCTATTTTAGCACTACCATGTGCCTATGTGTTGGGTGTTCACGCTACTGTTTCAGCCACTTCTTTACATTTACCCTGAATGAAAGACAGAAGCTGTGCTCAAAGCTGCCTCGTCAATGGGAGGTGAAATTAGGACTCAGGAGGTGACTCGTATCAGGATGTGCACACTGCCCTGAAAGGTCATTATCAGGTTCATTTAAAAACACTTTTCCTTAACTATGTTATAACCACCATCACAGAGGATATAAAATGAAGTTTTAAAAATTAATTACATTTTCACTCTTCATGCTGATTTCTCATTTTGGCTTCTACAAAGTTATCATGAAAAGATGCAGAACTTATTTTTATTAGAATATGAGATTAATAGTGTGATCTCCTTTGACCCAAGTGGCTGGTCAAACTTTGTGGCCCTGTGCCTTATTTCTCCGTAGACAGAGAAAATAGTGACAGAATCAGGTATTTTCTTTGATGCAATATTGTTTATTTGCAAAGGTGATACACTGAGTTGTCTTTCCCTGAACACAGGGGGGAAAAAAATCAGGAGACAGTTCTTTTGCTCACTGTTCCAAATCTGCCTTTCCAGCCAGTATGCGTGTCCGACAAGCTTCCTCTCTTAGCTGCCTCCCAGGGTCATGTTACCAGTGCTTCTGTTGTGGTCTGCTTAGCTTCCTGACAGCTTCTCTCTCTCCTCTCTACTTTAGCACTACTATGTACCTATGTGTTGGGTGTTCATGCTACTGTTTCAGCCTCTTCTTTACGTTTACCCTGAATGAAAGACAGAAGCTGTGCTCAAACCTTACCACGGTTTAAGCCAACCCACAACAATACTATTAGAGTAGAAGGGTAGAGTTTTTGTGGCGTTTGGGCTTTTCCTTAAGTTCTCAAACTAGAGTCAGGTTTTGGTGCAGAGTTGCTCCCTGGGAACCGGGCATTGGTATTCAGGCTAAGATCTCTGAAAGAGGGAATTGTCTACAAGTTGCCGTGATACTTTCTAGTTCAGGGGTGGTGGGCAGAGTGTACATAAATTATGTCAGGAATATTCCTGGACTCCACATCACTGATGTCTCTTCCAATGGAGAGCTGACCAACAAGGGCCTTGTAATCTGCTACTGCTTGGGTCGGGGTGACAATACCTACCTACCTGATTACCCTTACTTATAACCATCTAATGAAAACGATTTGATCTTTCCATATATTGGTATCTAACTTTGCCATAAAGTGAACTTTCTCTTGATTTCTCTGTGAATATCTACTTCGTTTGGCTTTCTCTTGACAGGTAAAGGAAAGGCTGCAGAAGATGGGACCATTCCAGCCTATGAACATCTTCTTGAGACAGGAGATAGACAGAATGCAGAGGGTTATCACCTTAGTGCGAAGCACTCTGACTGATCTCAAACTTGCCATTGATGGGACCATCATCATGAGTGAAAATCTGAGGGATGCTTTGGATTGCATGTATGATGCAAGAATTCCTGCCCATTGGGAAAAGGCAGGTGTTAAACTGTTTAGAGTCCTCGGTCAATGTTGCATTTTAAAGACTAAAAAAATGACATACTCAGATTATGAATCATCATTAATATCCAATATGTTAACATCCTTTAATTTAAAAAGGGTTAATGTATTTTGTTCAACCCCTTTTTGAAAATATAACCCTGAAGTGCTAGATCTCAGTGATAATATGAAGTCATGGTCGTGACTGCATTACCAAATTTGAGAGAGAGCTTTCAGCCGAAGAGTGGAGTTATGGGATTGTACAGGGTGTAAAATAGGACAGAATCTGATGATATATCCCCCTTTCTTTGCCCCCTTTCTGACTTACTTTGAAAACTCCTTTTGGTCTAAAACTTCTCATACCTAGTTGGCCAGAGAAGAAATATTTTTTTCTGAAGTATTAGGTAAACTGTAGAAGGGCTGGCCATGCCATCTCAGGTAAGATTGAGTTCCATTTTATACTTAGTGCAGAGATTAATCCTCTTAGGTATGAAAAATACAATGTATCATGACTGCACTTTTTGGGTACAGAATGCATTTTCTGAGAATTTGTAAATCTGTTAATTTGAGTTTAAATTCTGGATCCATTAAGAAAATCAGTGTGTGTCCTTTTTATCTTATTGTCTAGAAACCCAGGGCAAGTACAAATGATATCTGGGCAAATAGCTGATTAGCTTGCCTAAAATTAGGTGATACAGCAGATAATTTGCCTGCACAGCATGTGAACAGCTCATTGTATTTTGATCCAGGTGATTAGGTAATATTTGGGTCTTGAGAGTTGTTTCAGTGGGGACCAAAAATGGATATTGGAGTCAGGCATTTCATTGATGCAGTTTTGTTTATTTACAGAGAATGTAGATATACTCATGTTTCCTTGATAACAGTAGGAACAAAACAGGAGACAGTTTCTTTTTTGCCAGACAAAAGACTATATTTTATATATACACACACACACACATACACACATATACATAGTATAAGCCAATAGCTAACAGTGATAAAAGGAAATAACTTTCTATGCAATGCATAACTTGTGGAACTCACTACTACTATTAGGTTATTAATGATGCTGAATTCTTTGTGAGACTCAAAGTAGTAAGCCTCATTCCAGTCAGCACTCTATCCAGAAGTGCTCTGAGCTTTTCTCAGGATCATGCTGCAAGTGCTTCTTCAGCTGTCTCTGGGGTTTCCTTGCTGCCTTTCATGTATTTTTCCATGGTGTTTTTGTTCCTCTCTGTCACACACACCTCCACCAAACAATACAGTAACTCCTCGCTTAACGTTGTAGTTATGTTCCTGAAAAATGCTACTTTAAGCGAAACAATGTTAAGTGAATCCAATTTCCCCATAAGAATTAGTGTAAATGGGGGGGTTAGGTTGCAGGGAAATTTTTTTTTGCCAGACAAAAGACTATATATATATTATCATTGCAACATATATATACACACACAGTATAACATTCAGTCAAACATTCATTTAAATTCCATCAATGGAATGCAAGGATACACCTCATACAACAGTGAGCAGCACTGGGGAACCATATTTCCTAGCATCGGTGAAGATGCTGGGAATGAACAGCAAGATACTAGCCCTGAAAAAGCTACTGGATACAGATTAAGTTGTGAAAAATCCTTTTTAAAAGTGGTAGTTATTAAATTCTTAACAACAGATGATTGTCATTAATCAACATTAATGGTATATACCAGGGGTGGCCAACCTGTGGCTCCAGAGCCACGTGCGGCCCTTCAGAAGTTAATATGCGGCTCCTTGTACAGGCACAGACTCCAGGGCTGGAGCTACAGGCACCAACTTTCCAGTGTGCCGAGGGGTGAACACTGCTCAACCCTGGCTCTGCCACAGGCCCTGCCCCCACTCCCCCCCTTCCCACCCCCTCCCCTGTGCGTGCCGTGCCCTCGCTCCTCCCCCTCCCCCCCAGAGCCTCCTGCACGACACGAAACAGCTGATCGGGAGGTGCGGTTGGGGAGTAATACTGTACACTGCAATGCTGATTGTGAAGCTTGGTTGAAGTGGTGGAGTCAGAGGGTGGGATATTTCCCAGGGGATGCCTTAATGCTAAATGATGAACTAGCACTTGGCTGAGCCCCTCAAGGGTTAACACACTGTTGTTAATGTAGCCTCACACTCTACAAGGCACTACAAATGGAGGGAGGGGAGACAGCATGGCAGAGAGAGACAGAGACACACACCATGTGTGTGAGAGAGAGACGCGCATTGCCCCTTTAAGTACACTGACCCCACTCTAAGTACACTCCTTTTTAAGTAGATCAGCAAGTTGAGACAGCAGCTGTTGCCAGCAAGCTCCCTCCATCCTGAGCCTTGTCATGTCCCCCGCCCCTGCTCTGTGGAAATGGGGTACAGGAGTGGGGGGCAGGAGTGGGAGGGGGCAGGGGACACCCTGAGATTAGCACCCCTCTCCTGCCCCCCTGCACAGCAAGCAGGAGGCTCCGGGGAGCAGCTCCAAGGCAGAGGGCAGGAGCAGCACACATCAGTGGCGGGAGGACAGCTGAACTGGCAGCTGAACTGAGCAGCTGTTACACAGAGAATTTAGGGGAGCTGATAAGGGGCTGCTGGTCCACCCTGGATCCAAGCCCCTACCAGCTGGCTCCAACGGGCTGCTCTTCCTGCAAGCAGTGGACAAAGCAGGCAGCTGCCAAACGACGTTATAAGGGAGCATTAGGCAACTTTAAACGAGCATGTTCCCTAACTGATCAGCAACATAACAATGAAACAACATTAACTGGGATGACTTTAAGTGGGGAGTTACTGTACTCAGTAACAATATATTGAGCTCCCAGTGAAACCCCTCCATCCATATAGCTCAGGTTCCTGACCAGCCTTGCATATGACTTTTGTTTAGGTGATGGTTTCTATTGTTTCAGCTGTCTCTTTCCAGAAAGGAATTTAATAGCTTTCCAAAATTTATCCTGGATGAAGGGTGGCAGTTATGTCTACCAGCTTCCACAAGATTTCAGCCAACCCTAAGGATAATCGCATGAAGCCAAGATGATACTCATGTTGTTGCACAGTGTGTCCTTGAGCTTGCTGTTCTGGAACTTAACCATTTTCAGTGTTTTTATAATTCAAACTGATGCCAATCTATTGAAGACAGGGATTATCCTTAAATTCCCCCACCCCCCAAAAGATAGCAATAGCAGCTTCTTGCTTATGTTTTTGAGGCCTCTGAGGTCCTTTGGAATTATTCACTATGTGTATTTTGTTGACAGTCACACCAAAGCAATGATAAAAAGATATATTTCCCTGTGACATAGCTGGAACATAAGGGCTGAGGTAGCCTGAGTTACCTGTCCTGAACTTTGGAATAATCCTTCAAAGTTGGGGGCATGTGTTTTCTTATAATGGGCTTAATCACCTTTGTGATGGGAAAGGATACTGTCCTATATCAGCGATTCCTGCTAAACTGACATACTGCCAAATACAAATGACACTTTTTCAAACATATAAACACCAGCTCACTTGCATTTCAGAATGTATTGCTCTTGATGTAAATGTTACCCATTGTCCTGTAGTGCTGAGGTGATAGAAGCTGATCTGGAATTAACTTAATCAAAACATGCCTGTGTGGTATTGATGCAGATATGGATGAATGCAGATACTTTCAGGTTCTATTAGGCTGATGTCTATTGGCTCAAAGGGAGACCAAGAAAAAAATACTACTTGTGAACACAGTCACAGTGAGCTCTCAACAGCTGGACTTGACTAATGCTATTTAGACCTGGATTTCAATCCATATGAGCATTATTCATAATGTCTAAAGATTGACTTGAAAATAACTCACTGATAGTAGTAGTGAGTTCCACAAGTTATGCATTGCATAGAAAGTTATTTCCTTTTATCATTGTTAGCTACTTGCTTTCAGTTTCATTTACTATCTTCTTGTTCATATATTACGAGAGTCAAAGGAGTACTGATTTACCTTCTCTAAACCATTCACTATTTTAAACAAATGTTCCTATTTCTACAACATTGCAATACGTTCTGAAATGCAAGTGAGCTGGTGTTTATATGTTTGAAAAAGTGTCATTTGTATTTGGCAGTATTTCAATTTGGCGGGAATCGCTGATATAGGTCAGTATCCTTTCCCATCACAACGGTGATTAATCCCATTATAAGAAAACACATGCCCCAACTTTGGAGGATTATTCCGAAGTTCAGGACAGGTAACTCAGGCTACCTCAGCCCTTATGTTCCAGCTATGTTACAGTGAAATATATCTTTTTATCATTGCTGTTGGTGCTTTGGTGTGACTGTTAACAAAATGCACATAGTGAATAATTCCAAAGTACCTCAGAGGCCTCAAAAACATAAGCAAGAAGCCAAGCCTCCTTAATATGTTATGTTAAAAAACTATGCTAAATGCATGTTACTTAGGTGGCAAAGCCAAACACTCAGTAAGTGCCAGAACTAAGGTTGCCCGTGAAATCTTATTCATTCCTCATTGTGCACATCCATCCTGGACACTGAAAGGGGCAGAGTACCTGTGGAAAAAACAGACATGATTGTGGAATTAACTTAATGCATTATGATTCCATCTTTAAATTTTCTGTGGAGTAGTCTGAGCATAAAATGGAAAAGCAGAGACTGAGTTCTAATCCCAGCCTGACGCTGGCTCCCTCTGTTAAATAACTTAGCTTCTCTGCCTCATCTTCATCTATCTCTGCTATGGAGGTATTTGGTATAGATCTTTGAAGATGGAAAATGCTATTCAAATACTATGTATTATCACTGCATAAGATTTTATTGAGACAGAGCCTTTTTAAGTCTGAAAATTCAGTCTTTTAGTGCCCAAGACAATTGTCAATTCTGTAAGTGACATGAAAGCAGCTTAATGAGTGTCTGATTTGTAGACAGCTTTATAGAAAAATGCAGTGCTTTGACATCTATGGATAAAAAGCACTTGTTAGGTATTGTTTTAAATGTGGAAGGGGTCGAACTGAGGTTAGTTTGGCACCAATTATTACTGGCATTTAATAACTTTTGAGTTGTTTGCTTTGCAACCTAAATACTATTTGTTTGTATGTAATTTCCTAGATACTTTTATTAAAAAGATAAAGGCAAATTATTTTATATACAACAACCACCATCAGCAGGGTTGGAAAAGTAAGATTTAATCATTGCAACACAGACTGCTACCCTTTGAGATACTGGACTAACTAGCAACAAGAGAAGGCTGTTACCTAGAAAGGTGGTTGGGCTTCTGGCATCATGTGCTGGAACCAGAGGGTGGTCAAGGGAAACTGAGGTAGGCTTTTTCCTCTACTCTGGGACTTGGAGGTGCTCCTGTACTCTGTGGTGCTTTCAGGGGAACTGCATTTTTTAAGGGCATATAACTTGGCCGAATTTGGGCAGATTTTCCTGGGGACTGCAGAAAGCACATACCTTACATGAGGTCCACCCACCTGCCAAATTTCAAGACCTTGTTCCGAAGAATGGGTATGTTACTATTGTTCAAAAAGAGGTGACAGAATTTTAACATAAGTAAAAAATAAAATAAAAAAATCCCTAGACTAGGTCTCAGAACAGACAATCCATTTTGACTGAAAGTTCAGAGAAAAACATTCAGCCTGAGAGAGACACTCAGCATGGAAACTTTCGTCCCAAACAGTTAGTTTGATAAAGTTTTAATCAACTGAAATGTTGTCTTCAATGGGAAATGTCTGACCACCATAGCAACAGGTGTTGCTAGTTATCCTGTCTATAATAATGGCTATAGGGAGAAATTCTGGCCCTACTGAAGTCAATTGGATTTGTATCATTTTCTTTAGTAGGGCCAGAATTTCACCCTGAGATTGGTAATTCCAAATTTAACATTTCAATAGTCGTGTAATAATATGTCCCTAATACTTTGGGATATTTTCATTGATATGATAAATTAATTTGCATTGCTGTGATTACAAAATGTTGAAAGTTCTAAACATCTCCCTCCCCTAAAAAACACCTCTTTTATACCTGTTTCTAGGGGTCTTGGGCTTCCAGCACTCTAGGTTTCTGGTTTACTGAACTTCTGGAAAGAAACCATCAGTTTTACTGCTGGATATTTGAGGGCCGACCAAACTGCTTCTGGATGACAGGGTTCTTTAACCCTCAAGGATTTTTGACTGCAATGAGACAGGTGAATAGTTTTATTTTTATATTACCCTTTCAATAATATTCCTCCTTTATTATAGCTTGCATGGGAAGGCTGAGTGTGTGTGAGAGGGAATATTTTCTTTTGTGTATTGAACTCCTTTTCCCTCTTAGGGTTAGATTCTGCCTTTGACTACATTGGACATGTTAGAAGGGGAGCTAAGGGACAGCTGAAATCTCCAGGACAAATTTTTGCTATCTTAGCAGTCATACCTGCCATGTTACCCTTGAGTATGGTGCACTTTACTTCTACTCTTCTACTTCTACTTCATCTTCATGCCAAGGGCTGCCTCGGAGGGTCACTAGGAGGGAGTGGAGATCAGACATGGCAAACCCATGAAAAAAACACGGAAATTGGGCTTGTTTTTGGCTTAATTGGCTTGTGAGTTGCTTGTTGGCTAGTTTTTGGCTTGTGGCTTGTTTGGCTTGTTGCTTCTTTTTTTTGATCGGCTCCTGGCAAGGAGGGGCAAGCAGGGGCAAGAGTGGGGAGAGAGTCGGGGTGCACAGCAGGCCCACCACAGTCCCAGACTGCATGCCAGGGGGATCTAGTCACATAGAGTGTTGGGGTTCTTAGGGATTGTCTTGTTTTTGCCTTGTTTTGAAATGGGATTAACTTGATTTCTGGCTTATTGTGAAAGTCAGGGTGCTTATTTACTGCATGAAAGTTGGCAACTGTGGTGGAGACACTATGTTCTTCACTTGGGTTCTGAACAGCCCCTCTGTGAGGGTGCAAAGGGTAGGAAATCCTTGCACCCTTTTGTTCTTTCTCACTCTCACACAAGGTCTGCCCAGAGTCTAGCCCTTGTTCTCTGTCCTCTTCAGTGCTTAGCCCATCTGGAGTGTTTCCAGAAAAAATGAAGTTGGTCCTCTTTGTCACACCTGGAGGTCAGGAGTTGAAGCAGAGCAGCTGCTCTCAGTGAAGAATGTGAAATTGTCTGTATGGAAGAGATATGTGCAATCTGTGAACATGGTGGTTATTGTGTTTCTGGCTAAAGGGTTGCCTGGAAGTTAAATCAGTTTGAGCTAGCTTTGGATTGTAGGAACCTAAAAGCTACTGGGTGTAGACAGCCATACTCAGTTACTCAGTGGAGATATTAATTCCATTGAAGCATACCTCTTGGAATGTGGAATTAGGGTTTGGATAGCTGGGGGTATGGGGAATCTTTAGTTGGAAATCCCAGGACCTTTTAGGCAGGGAGAATCAAACAAAAAAAGTTTGAAATGCTTAAAAAGTTGAGATTTGGAGGAGAGGTAGGTCAGAGGATCTGCAGAGAAACAGACTGGACCACAGACCCCTGATGTTGTGGCATCAGGGGTAAGTGGAGGCCAAACTGAGGTAAGACCATATGCATGTAGTCTTTTGTTATTTTAATCCTTGTCTCTCTACTTGTAATGTTCCTTTGAATAAATAAATCATAGTTGCTTTGAATAAGCTGTCCTAAGTCACTACCATTTCTGCTTCGAGCGATTGCTCATGTGTATTCCACAATAGGAGTGTGTGCTCGCCACGTGCACCAGTGCCAGAAGACTTTCCCCTAGCAATACCCATAGTGGGGGAGCGCCCCCGGCAACCCCTAGAGTGTTGCCTGCCTGGCGTGGTATAAGGGGAGCTGCGCACTCCCCCCACCCTCAGTTTCTTCTTGCAGCCAGCGAAGGTGTGTCAGAATTGCTCTGCTCCAGCTTTGTTGTAGCTTGTCTCCAGAACTGTTCGGTTATTCAGTGTTAGTACCTGTAGTTAGTTAGCTATTTAGTTAATTTAGTTAGTCAGTGAGCCCAAACTGGGGCATGCCCCGCACCCCGGGGTTTAAGTCATGCGGCTCTTGTAGTTGTTCTCTGTCAAGAAGTGACCCGCATGCAGACTGTTTGCGCTGTTTGGGAGAAACCAATATCAGTGAAAGGTGCAAGATTTGCAAGTCGTTTAAGCCTCGGACCAAAAGAGAAAGGGACATTAGACTCCAGGCCATCCGACTCCAGGACGCCGTTCCGAACCAGTACCTGGCACCATGGCGTCGGTATGCAATGGAGTAGCCCGGCCCCTTCTGAACAGGCTGCTCCAGATGTCCAGATGCCATCCACGCCTGAAGCCCTCCAAGCAGCGTGGGATGTTATGTCCATGTCGGCCCCACGCTCCAGAGGCAAGCCATTGGGATCTCCACAGTCGCCTCCGGCCCGGTACTGGTCTCGGTCGAGGGAATGTTCCCGATGCCATTCACCGCCCAGCAACCACCACCGCTCAGGGCAGAGTCCATGTGGATCACTGCTCATCCTCAAGGAGCGAATATCGACAGGCCCGCGGCGGGTATCACCAACAGTCCTTGTCTTGGAGGGGGTACTGCAGTGGGTCATGGCACAGTCGTTGATGCCTTTCCCGCTCAGACTCCCGCTCCAAGTCTCCACCAAGACATTGCAGCCCCAGGCGTCAATCGCCAGCTTCTCGCTGTCACGGGTCTGCCCATCGAGGCATTCGCGGAGCAGCTGTTACGGTTGGTACCGGTCCTCCACATTGAGATCGCGGTCCCATGGCCGTAGTAGATCCCGGCACCGCCACTCCTCCCGGTCCAGAGACAGCAGCAGATCTTACACCAGCCCAGTCTCCATTGACAGCTGTCCTTCGATGGGTCAGGCCAGCCAACCCGAACAGCCAGTCCCGCTGTTGCCACAGCAGGTGCAGTAGCACCGAGTGTCGTGGCCAGCCCAATGGTACCAGCGGGCACCGTGGCCTCCAGCAAAGCCCCTGGTGGGAGCTCGTTCTGTGGCCGGAGCTTCGGAAGCACCGTCGGCCTCCCTCTCCAGACCCCTGAGAAAGGAGTCGGTGGGACGTACATCCTCAGCACCGTGCCCGGAGTCCAACCAGGTGGTGGACCCTCCAGTGCTGGCTGATACCCAGAGCACTGCACCGGCCTCCTCGCCCCGCCTGGAGAAGGTGATTGCAGCCCGCCCCCCTCTGCCCTGCAGGAGGCCTTCAGGGCCCACCAAGAAGTCTTAAAGAGGGTGGGAGCAAGCCTCCACCTCCAAGCAGAGGAGATGGAGGAGCCCTCAGACTCCCTATTTAACGTGTTGTCCCCATCAGCCCTGGGTAGGGTGGTCTTGCCTCTCCATGAAGTGGTGGCTAAGATTTCAAATGCCCTGTGGCAAACACTGGCCTCGTTGGCCCCTAAAAAGGCGGAACGCAAGTACTTTGTACCCACTAAAGGGCATGAGTACCTGTATACCCACCCAGCGCCCAACTCTCTGATGGTTGAGTCGGTCAACCACAGGGAATGGCAGGATCAGCCAGCCCCGACCCCAAAGAACAAAGACTCTCGGAGACTGGACTCCTTCGGAAGGAACATTTATTCATATTTGAGCTTCCAGTTACGAGTGGCAAATCATCAAGCTCTCCTGGACCAGTACGAATTCAATCTGTGGCGCTCCCTGCCCAAGTTTGAGGACTCCCCCCAGGAGCGCAATAGGAAGGAGTTCAGGGCACTAGTGGAGGAAGGGACAGTAGCCGCTAGGGCAGCGTCGGATGCTGCAGACATGGCTGCATGATAAATGGCCTCCACGGTGTCCTTGAGATGGGCGTCATGGCTCCTGCTCTCTGGGCTGTCCAGCGAGGCACAGTCCTCCATGCAGGATCTCCCATTCGATGGGAAGACTCTGTTTGCGGAGGAAACAGATACAAGGCTGCATGGCATGAAAGACTCTCGCATGACCCTCCAGACTCTGGGCCTCTATGTCCTGGCTCCGGCAAAACCTAAGTTCAAGCCGCAGCAGACTCCTGCCCAGGCCGCCCTCCCGAAGTGTGAGGCTGCCCATAAGAAGCAGCGGGACTATAAGAGATGCCCTCAAAGGCAGTCTCGGCCTGTCCCCCAGCCTGGGTCGTCCAAGGGCAAGCAGGTGGGGAAAAGGCATTTTTGACAGGACGCTCATGGGCACCCCGCCAATCCTCACCAGGGATCCACCCCCAATAAAGCTACCCTTCTCCAACCGGTTGTGTGCTTTCCTCCCGGAATGGTCGCAGCTAACCTCGGACCGATGAGTTCTCAACGCCATCTCCTGGGGTTACACCCTCCAGTTTACTTCCTCCCCGCCCAACCACCCCCACCCCGTCTCTCTTCGGGGACCCCTCGCACGAAGCTCTGCTCGAGCAGAAGGTGGGGGGCCTCCTAGGACTAGGAGTGATAGAGGCAGTGCCTGAGGAGTTCATGGGTAAGAGGTATTACTCCCATTATTTCCTTATCCCAAAGGCCAAAGCGGGGCTTAGGCCCATCCTGGATCTGCAAAGTCTGAACCAGTACATGGTGAAACTCAAGTTCCGCACTGTCTCCCTGGCCTCCATTATCCCCTCCCTGGATCCCAGGGACTGCCCTCGATCTACAGGACACGTACTTCCACATCCACATATTTGAGGGGCACAGGCGCTTCCTCTGTTTCATGATGGGACAGAATCATTACCAATTCACGGTCCTCCCATTTTGTCTGTCCACAGTCCCCAGGGTGTTTACAAAATGCATGTCGGTGATAGCGGCCTACCTTGGATGGCGGGGGGGTCCAGATATTTCCCTATATGGACGATTGGCTTGTCAAGAGCACCTCCTGGTCACAGGTGAGGGATCACGTGGCGCTCCTCCTGTCCATGTGCACCGCCTTGGGCCTGTTGGTAAACAACACCAACTCCACATTAGTCCCGGTCCAACGCATAGAGTTTATCGGGGCGCTCCTGGACGCAGTGTCAGCCAGGGCCTCTCTCCCGCCAGACAGATTCGAGATCCTGAAAGGTCTCATCGACTTGGTTACAAGGTTCCCGGTGACAACAGGCAGAGTTTTTCTGCAACTCTTGGGTCACAAGTTGGCATGCAGATACGTGGTCCGTCATGCCAGACTCAGGATGACACCCCTCCAGCTCTGGTTGGCCTCAAAGTTCTGTCAGGCCATGGACAGGGTGGACAAGGTCCTCACCATGCCGGACTCTGTGATCACCTCCCTACCATGGTGGTCCGCCCCAAACAACATGCTCCAAGGAGTCCTATTCAGGGCCAGGGCCCTGTCGTTGAAGCTGGTGTCCGATGCATCGGACCTGGATTGGGGGTCCTATGTGGGGAACTCTCAGATCCAAGTTCTGTGGTCAGCTCAAGACCCGACCCTACATATAAACATCAAGAAGCTCAGGGCGGTGCGGCTGGTGTGCATGGCCTTTTGCTCACACCTGGAGGGTAAGGTAGTCAGGGTCCTCACGGACAACACAGCCTCAATGTTCTATATCAACAGGCAAGGTGGGGCCCGATCCTCTGCCACAAAGCCCTCAGGCTGTGGGACTTCTGTATAGCCCACAACATCCACCTGAAGGCTTTCCACCTACCTCCTGGAATGAGAGGACGGATTGCTTGAGCAGGGACTTTTCCTTGCAACACGAGTGGTCCCTCCACTTGGAATTGACCCACCAGCTCTTCCAAAGATGGGGAACTCCCCAGGTTGACCTATTCAAGACTCGGCAGAACCAGCGATGCCCCTGGTTCTGCTCCGGGGGGTCTGGGAAGGGGCGCTATCTCCTATGCCTTTCTCCTGTCCTAGTAGGGCCAGCTTCTCTACGCCTTTCCCCCCATTCCCTCTAATCAGCAGGGTCCTGGAGAAGGTAGACAGACAAGGCCTGGGTCCTCCTGATTGCCCCGGCGTGGCCCAGACAGCACTGATATGGGACCGTCACGGGCCTGGCAGTAGTTCCGCCGTGGCCGTTGCCACTCCGCCCAGACCTGCTCTCTCAGGACCAGGGCTGCCTCCTCCATCCCAGCCTCATGGCGCTTCACCTCATGTTGAGGCTGCTCAGTGGTTAGGCGGAGAGGAAAGGATGTGCTCAGAACAGGTTCAGCGCATCCTCCTTGAAAGTAGACGGCCCTCCACTCGCTGCGCTTATTTGGCGAAGTGGTCCCGGTTCTCTAGGTGGGTGGTGGACCAGGGTGTCTCCCCAGTGGCTGCCCCACTCCAGATTATCCTTGATTACCTCCTGCACCTGAGGGCCCAGGGCTTGGCGCCCTTGTCAGTCAAGGTACACCTGGCAGCCATATCGGCCTTCCATCCTCCGATGCAAGGGCACACGGTATTTTTCTGTGCTATGACTGGCTGGTTCTTTTAGGGTTTGGACCATCTTTTTCCGTACTCTAGACCCCTGGTCCCACACTGGGACGTAAACATGGTGTTGTCTCATCTCACGGGGCCCCCGTTTGAACCACTGGCCACATGCTCCTGGTCTCACCTCTCATGGAAGGTGGCCTTCCTGGTTGCAATCGGATCAGACAGGTGAGTCTCAGAGCTCAGGGCCCTGACCTCCGAGCTGCCGTACATGGTCTTTTATAAGGACAAGGTCCAGCTCCGCCCACACCCTGCGTTCCTCCCAAAGGTGGTCTCTGCCTACCACATGGATCAGGACATTTTCCTACCAGTCCTCTGCCCCAAGCCTCACACATCCAGTGGGGAGTGCCATCTCCACATGCTCGATGTGCGGCAGGCTCTGGCTTTCTACTTCGAGCGGACCAAGTCGTTCAGAAAGTCCTCGCAACTGTTCATCGCCTCAGCTGAGTGCGCGAGGGGCCAGCCGATTTCCACTCAGCGGCTTTCCATTTGGATCACTTCATGCATCCGCTCCTGCTATGAGCTGGCGTGTGTCCCCCCGCCACCCATTGTGAGGGCACACTCGACTTGGGTGCAGGCCTCGTCAGCTGCCTTCTTGGCCCACATCCCCATCCAGGACATTATAGGCCTGCCACGTGGTTTTCGGTTCACACGTTCACCTCGCACTATTGTCCCCCAAACCAGGGATGACGCCGGGTTCAGCAGGGCTGTCCTCTGTTCTGGGAACTTGTGAACTCCTACCCACCTCCAACAGATATAGCTTGGAATCACTATTGTGGAATACACATGAGCAATCACTCGAAGAATAAAAGACAGTTACCTTTTCCGTAACTGGTGTTCTTCAAGATGTGTTGCTCATGTCCATTCCACATCCCACCCTCCTTCTCCTCTGTCAGAGTTGTCTGGCAAGAAGGAACTGAGGGTGGGGGGGCGCGCAGCTCCCCTTACAGCGTGCCAGGCAGGCGCCACTCCAGGGGTCATGGGGAGTGCTCCCCCCCGTACGGGTACTGCTAGGGGGAAAGCTTCCGGCACCAGTGCTCATTACGGAAAAGGTAACTGTCTGTTCATGCTGGTAGTCCTAAGCACCTAGAGAGAATTCTGTAGCAGGGTCTGAAACGCTTGCAAAGGTAATACAATTCTTGCATACAGGAGATGCTGTAACCTGGTGATTCAGCTTAAAAGTGGGTGAACTGTGGGGTTCCACTCTTGAGAAGAGTGCAGATTTAGGTGTATCACTTGCAAAGGATGCCTATGGGAGTGAATGAAAGAGAGGTCAAAAGTACAATGCACCCCTGCACTGTAACATACTTTATTGCCTTTCTCCAGATCTGAAAGCTGGTAAGTAATCACTTTCCTCAGCAAGTATCTCCCCAAATCAAACAACCAGATGATATAAGAGGCTTTTATTATAAGGTATGTTAGAAAAATCTTGGAATCAGCAATGACCTTTTAAAATATACAGTGTAGATAATACACACAAACGGCATGCTTTAAGAAAAATTAAACACAAGTCAAATCTCGAAGGTTACCATGTTCCATTTTGTGCCTGGTTTATGGCAGAAAGTCTCCTTCCAGCCTTATATAGTGGAGTGACACACTTCATGCCCCAGAAAGGACAGAGTTCTCCAATAACAGAACTGCATGTAGTTCCAGAGAGTACATAAGCATGTTGATTTAGGACTCTTTTACTCAATGATTATATGTTCACTTAATGTTCCCACTCTTCCAGGAAGCAGTCACTCTTAATGTTCGCACTCAGATAAGCCAGTTAGCCATATCATTGACTGGATGTTTTATGGCTCTCCTCCTAAGTCATAGTACTTACATTAATGAGTTATAATGTTACAAATATAAAATGGAAAATCACACATTCAGATAAATTAGTTCAGACCTCTTTTTAATAATATATCATCCAGGAAAAATCAGCCTAAATAGTCAGACTATTTTTTGTATGCTGTCCTGACCTTTAAGATAAGCTACCTTTCCCAGACCTGAGAAAGAGCTCTGTATAAGCTTGAAAGCTTGTCTCTTTCACCAGCATAATTTGTTCCAATAAAAGATATTACCTCCCCCACCTTGTCTTTCTAATATCCTCTGACCGATACAACTACAACACTGCAAACTGACCTTTAAAAGGCAGACTTGTTTAACTCTGGTACCTTCTTACTGCATTTTTCATTATTTATTTATCTGGAAGGGAAAATGAATCTAAAAATGACTTGTGTCTCAAAAGTGAATTTTTTTGGAGGGAGAAGAGTTGTTGGCAGCAAAATACTTAATTTGCTATGAAATGAACACCCTGCTGCTCAGCCAGAGGGAAATAATGCTGCTTTAATCATAGAGAGTACTGAAAAAAAGGTAAATGTTTGCTTTGATGATAATTTAAAGTAATTACTTTTGTGAAAATGCAGTTCAAGGATGGCCCTTTATGCACTGAAATCATTGTCTGAAATCATAGGCCCTCTTCAAAATTTTACCCATAGTCTTCATTGTTGCTTTGAATAGGAAATAACTCGAGCCAACAAAGGGTGGGCACTTGACAGTGTAGCACTGTGCAGTGAAGTCACCAAGTGGATGAAGGATGACATCACAACTCCTCCCCCTGAGGGCGTCTATGTATATGGACTCTATCTAGAAGGAGCTGGTTGGGACAGAAGAAATTTAAAAATCATTGAGTCTAAGCCCAAGGTGCTCTTTGAAATGATGCCTGTCATACGGATTTATGCAGAGAACAACAGTAAGTGACTAGCTTCAGGTTATGCTGTATTTATAGCAGCTTAATTTTAATTTGTTTTACATATATTTGACCAATTGTTAATAATTATTCAGAGAATAGGGGTGTTATGTTATTGCCTATCCATAATGCCATATATATATATATATATATATATATATATATATATATATATATATATATATATGTCAGTAGATCCTAGAAGCCCCCACAAAATATAATTATAATATATTATATTTTGGGGGGGCTTCTAGGATCTACTGGAATACAATCAGGATTTGAAGTCGTATTTCATGAATAGTAATAGATGGTCCCTGCCTTGAAAACTGACCCTCTAATTAGGTTATAAACATATGTCACAATACTGTTGTTGTTGCTGTATTTTTGGAATATAGAGAAGAGAAGCCATAGAATCATAGAATCATAGAATATCAGGATTGGAAGGGACCTCAGGAGGTCATCTAGTCCAACCCCCTGCTCAAAGCAGGACCAATCCCCAATTTTTGACCCAAATGGCCCCCTCAAGGATTGAACCCACAACCCTGGGTTTAGCAGGCCAATGCTCAAACCACTGATATGCAATTACAAATGATTCCTAACCTTCTTTACCTGTGGAAGACTGTAGCATTTTGTCTTCCACTTCCAATACGCTTAACCATTATATTACATATTTCTCAGTGTATAACAAAATGTATGTTTAAGACTCAGGATTCTGGTCTACCCCAGTAGTGGTGTTACAGCATAACAGTGGAAGCAAAAACCATTTTATCTCCTCCCTACACAGTTTTTTGGACTACTTAAAATGCTGAAGTGCATTGTAAATGAAGTAGGAATCCTTTTTTTCATTGAATATTTGTCTGATAGTCCAAAATATCAGTGGAGCTACGTGTATAACTTAGGCTTCTTTACAAGAATGAAGCTCCAACTCTGCAATAGGGTTGTTAGGGCTGACCCTAGACCAAATGGCGCCCCCAGCAAGGAGCGTCTTCGGCGCCTCCCCTCCTCCGTTTGTTAAACATTTGAATACCTTATTTTTTTATTGCATTTGTATTCCATTTCATGACTTTGATGCATGATTTGCATGCATGATTTATCCCTGTCATATAAGACAATAAATTTGCATGCTAGAATCTGTAAATCGGTATTTATTATAAGTCCTCCCCCCCAAAAAAAGTTTCCTCTAAGCTTATAGAAACTTTTTAATGTTAAGAGTAACTTAAATGTACTAACATTAAGTAATTGAACTATGCACCAATATTGGGTGGACCAGTGTTATAGTGTTACAGTAGGTGATAGTAACAAATCTTACTGTAAATGGTATCTTTTCACTGTGACTAATGTTGGGAGTGAAGTCCATTATTATGGTGTAGTCCTTTGCTTTGTTGAGCCGTATCAATATGTTATCAAGCACCTTCCTTGCCATAAGGTCGGTCAATTATCTTTGAATTGTTTTGCTGCACTAATCATAGAATCATAGAATATCAGGGTTGGAAGGGACCCCAGAAGGTCATCTAGTCCAACCCCCTGCTCAAAGCAGGACCAATTCCCAGTTAAATCATCCCAGCCAGGGCTTTGTCAAGCCTGACCTTAAAAACCTCTAAGGAAGGAGATTCTACCACCTCCCTAGGTAACGCATTCCAGTGTTTCACCACCCTCTTAGTGAAAAAGTTTTTCCTAATATCCAATCTAAACCTCCCCCACTGCAACTTGAGACCATTACTCCTCGTTCTGTCATCTGCTACCATTGAGAACAGTCTAGAGCCATCCTCTTTGGAACCCCCTTTCAGGTAGTTGAAAGCAGCTATCAAATCCCCCCTCATTCTTCTCTTCTGCAGGCTAAACAATCCCAGCTCCCTCAGCCTCTCCTCATAAGTCATGTGTTCTAGACCCCTAATCATTTTTGTTGCCCTTCGCTGGACTCTCTCCAATTTATCCACATCCTTCTTGTAGTGTGGGGCCCAAAACTGGACACAGTACTCCAGATGAGGCCTCACCAATGTCGAATAGAGGGGAACGATCACGTCCCTCGATCTGCTCGCTATGCCCCTACTTATACATCCCAAAATGCCATTGGCCTTCTTGGCAACACTGCTGACTCATATCCAGCTTAATGGTTCATAGCTTCTTTATGAACTCCTCAAAGTAGGTGTTCACGCATGACATCGTCATATTTCCCAAGGAGCTCTACTAAACCGTAGAAATTACTAATATGTTCAGTGAACAACTTATCCGACGAGCCCCGGAAAGCCAAATTATTCTTTGCAAGGAAAAGAGTAATTGAGATCAGATGCTGTAGCATGTTCCTCCAGTGTTGGATTTCTACATTAATAATGCACTGGTTTTCTGCGTCTATGCATTTGTTCAGCTTGAGCCTAGACTTGACCTCCATCCATTTGGAGTAGGCTGTAAAATGGCCAGTTGTTGCTTTTCATGTTGCTTCAGAGCATCAACTAAGTTATGCAAGTAATTGTACCTGGAAAGAACAAGCAATGATTTCACATTTTTGTCAAATATTTTGCAACAAAAACAGAACGCCTTGTGAGATGATTTTGAGTAAATTAGCCAAAGCTGATTCAGTTTCTTAACATTTTCAAGCACTCTTTTGCAGTTTGACTTTGAGAAGTGTTGCTTCTGCTCATTTATTAGAAATGTCATATCCTCAGTTTTGCCGAGCCTGTTCAAAATTGTACAATAAATATTGGCACAGTTTAGGATCGCCAGCCATAAAGCAGGATCTGATGCATAGATTTGTGGTGTGCAGTTTTTCTCACTGCTGTTTCTGTCACCATGAGAGGCTGATTCTTTTTTATTGTTTCTCTCCTTTTCATGTGAGCCACATTCTTCTTTGTCATCAATCTCCTTTATGCCGCCATTCCTTCTCTTCAGGTAAATCTGCTAATTTCTTAGAAATAGGACTGCTATCATTTACGCTTCGCTCCTCAATTTCTTCTGCACTGGGACGATCACTGTTGCCTAAAGCCCAGTCTATGTTGTTCTGTTCCAGATATTTTCCCCTCAAATTTGTCCCTTGCTGCAAACTAGATTGCAATTGAGCTTTTTGGTTCCTATACTGAACTCCTGAAGACTTCTTCGAGGGCATCTTTTATTTTCTACAGGAGAAAACACAGTATAAGGAGAGCAAAAGTCTATGTTCTGCAGTGGTAGAAAGTCATCAAACATTACATGTTAAGCATGGCAAAAGAAGTGACAGTAGTTCTTTTATATTGTTGCGTAGATAGGGGTTTGATAGATATCTCTGGCGTCTCATTAAATATGTCCTTTTTTAGTCGCTAATTACACTCTTCAAGTTTTAAAACACAAGTACACTTTCACAATTACACAGTAAAACAAAGTTCACAGTATCACAGCTGGGCTCTCACGTCACTTCACTTCATTCTTATATCTTACTGACTGACTGGAGACTCCCCACCCCTTATATACCCACGAGGGCATGGCTGACAACATCCTAAGAGATTCAAGGAAAAGGTAGTTTTCAGAAAGTTGGGAAGGTTCCATGAGATTCTACAGAGGTCCAGAACATTCTGGTTAGTGAAAAATTAATCCACATATGGAATACCTGAAACATTTTTCTTCAAACATTCTATTTTCCCTTTTGTTGCTAACAACAAAACCAGCACCCTGAGCCCAGCAACCTAGGTAGTTGCCTTGATTACCTGCCCCTAAATCTGGCCCTGAGAACACATGCTAGTATTCACATGGTAGTATTCATTCTGAATACTACAGGAATGAACTGATTTAACAACGTTCTTAGGAACCACTGTGTTATACCTAGGTGTTGATTGTACACATAAATGCCGCAACCCTGATGTTCTGTGGAGGGGATTTGCTTGAGCAAACAGAAGCCAAGTGAAAGGATAGAAAAGAGCTAGTGAAGGATGACATTTGGGGTCACCAAAGAGGAAAAGACATGTCAGAATAGAGTGCAGACTAACAAGCTGGAGAACAGAAGTCGAGGCCATTCTGCTTTGTGGAACTGAATTTTTAATGTTTGCAAATAAAGGAGGCAGTAGGAAATCAAATCCCACAGAAAACAGCTGAAAATATATCAAATCATTTAGCTGTTAGAGACAGTCTGCTTACAGGCTATGTTTCCTGTGCTTTGCTATCAGAATTCCATGTTTGTAGCTTATCTTCTCTGACAGTACGTGGCATGCTCTTTTTGTGTATGTCATTTGCTTAACCAAGTGTAACATTCCAAATGCCTATAATATGCAGTTTATCAGTATTTTCAGTATAAATTACTATTTGCAGGAGCTTACAACCTAACCATAAAAATTATTTCAAACTGATTGACACACAGGATCTCAGCCTGGGAACAATTTAACACTAAATTGAATGAATCTGTTTAGCACAGTTTGAACTCTACAGATGTTTGGGAAGAAAGAAATAGAAGTCTTATTATCATAAACTGTATTACTTACAAAAAAACAATTTGATAGACAAATAAGGCTCTGATCCTGTAAGCTGAAAACAATCATTATTATATTAAAAAGCAAATTAAAAACCAGCTGAGATACTGAATTACAAACACTTATATAGTAATCAAACCTGGAATATTTTGTCCCAGTTTTACAGTGAAGAATATTGGTTGACAATGCATACTTCTGCAGCGTGTAAATAATTTAATTGTACTGAAAAAAATCTCTTACTAATGGTATTTCAAAATAGATTAATAGATTTTAATAAGGTAATTTTCACATCTTGATGTGTCAGCATGAAACATTCAAAAATAGAAAAGTTGAGTGGAAGGGTGAAACTGCCAGCATCCTAGTCACTGCAGGGTGCTCATTTAAACTTCTTACTCTATCAAAGTACTGTAGTTTAATACTAAATCCCAAACTTACAAGGGCTCCACATGGTACTGTATGTGATATGTTTTGAAAATAGGAGCAAAAAAGTGAGCAGTGTGTTATTAACTGAACTTCCTTTGCTTTTGTTGAGAAGAGCTATCTGCTACTGAACTTTGACTTGATGTATTTATATTTCTGTTAAGGTTGTGCTCTGCTCTCTAACATCCTATCTGTTCAGCCTCATTTCCCAGGGCATCTTTTCATGTGTGTTTTTTCCTCCATCTTCCTAGCTTCAAAAGATCCTCGTCTGTACTCATGTCCAATCTACAAAAAACCACTTCGAACAGACCTGAATTACGTTGCTGCTGTGGACCTTAAAACCGTCCAGCCTCCAGAGCATTGGATACTGCGTGGTGTAGCACTTCTGTGTGATGTCAAGTAATGTTAAATCAATCTTCACTTTCCCCCTCAGTGTTTCTCACCAGGATTTTAAGAAATTTTTTTCTGCACATAATTTTAACATGAACATTAATGAGGAATGAACCTGATGATGGATCACAGATTTTTCTTTTTGGTAGTTGTCCTCCTCCTGTATTCCACTCCTGCTTTATCTATTAGAAGTTAGTTAGTGGGCTAAAGACATGTACTAAAAGATAAGCCTCTTGAGACTGGATGGCTCAAGTGACTGACTATACCCCCTCCTTGTCACCTCTCAGGGCTTGTTTTCACTAGAAAATTGGGTCATTTGAACAAATGCTGTGTTAAACACAACATTGCCATGACTGTAAATGGGCTGGCTATCTTAAGCATTGTCAGCTGGTCATGGCTAATGCTGTCCTTCCAGCCATGCTTATCTGCAACTAGATTAAAGTGTTAAGCACACAAGTCCTGTCAATGCTGACAGCTAAGGTGTGTTAAACATTGTGTTATTTAGCACAACTCCTCAATATCGTATTCCAAATTACTCAGTTTTCTAGTGAGGACCAGTCTGAATCCAGCCCTAGGTCAGTGGTAAATGCAAAGTGGTATGCAGTCTGATTGCTGCTTGGTGGTTTGTGTGAAATGACTTGGTAGCATCAGTTCAATTCCTACCTGGACAGGTGTGCAAATCACAGAGGCTATCACCCTAACAAATATGAATCTCATGGGAGTCTCAGCAGAGAGGGTAAAAATGGAATGGGCATTCATTCTTTTAGCACCTAGAGGTAGGGAGGCTGTTAGTTCAGTGTGGGAAGCTAGCATTTCCTCCTGATGCCTTACTTAACATACGACTTTGCTGTCATTCTGGCTCAGTAATGCACTAAATTCATTTAAAAATTGTTTACCAGAAAAGTCTTATTTTCTATTCTGAGAACTGTGGGCCAT
The DNA here is from genome assembly GCF_965140235.1 of Caretta caretta. Lineage (NCBI taxonomy): Eukaryota > Metazoa > Chordata > Testudines > Cheloniidae > Caretta > Caretta caretta. The sequence continues at coordinate 138,081,517 of NC_134207.1, forward strand.
GAGTATTTGGAGTATTCTCATAAAACCAGAACTAGGGGTCCCAAATTAAATTAATAGGCAACAGGTTTAAAACAAACAAAAGGAAGTATTTCTTCACACAACGCAGAGTCAACCTGTGGAACTGTTTGCCGGAGGATGTTGTGAAGGCCAAGACTATAACAGGTTTAAAAAAAGAACTAGATAAATTCATGGAGGATAGGTCCATCAATGGCTGTTAGCCAGGATGGGCAGGGGTGGTGTCCCTACCCTCTGTTGGCCAGAAGCTGGGAATGAGTGACAGGAAATGGATCACTTGATGATTACCTGTTCTGTTCATTCCCTCTGGGGCACCTGGCACTGTCCACTGTCGGAAGACAGGATATTGGGCTAGATAGACATTTGGTCTGACTCAGTATGGCCGTTCTTACGTTGGAGGGAAAACTTTATGCAGGGTACCAACATTAAGGCCACCATTGTTACCTTTGCTTTGCTCTCATTTTGCAGCATTTTGCTTTCATGTCCCCTCCTTTTCTATCTTCCTTCCTTTTTTTCTGCCTGTCTTACTGCAGCCTTGTTGACTTTTCATCGACCATAGAAACATTTCACAGTGGGAGCTGGCTGCAGGGAGAAATGTAGGCAATACTAGTCAGTTGCACTCTGTCTTCACATATAAAGTGCCTTTGTTTTTCAGCACAGAGCTATTGGATCTTTGTTGAGGCTAGTCAGTTGTCTCATGGTAGTCTGCAATAGATCAAGGTCACATGTGGGAGACTACTGCTTCAGTAGTGGCAGGAGCTCTAATACATAACAGGATGGGCCAACAGTGCACAGTGGATCTGCCTTACATAAATGCTTTGGGAGAAAAAGCAGGTTTTCATTTCAACACAAGGAAGCATTTGGTGGAGGTTTGATTCTGTTTTTGTTTCAGTAGATACATAATTTGATCTTATATAAAAATGTAAAAAATATTGCATCTCTTTTCATTGATGGTCTAAGGACAACCTTTCACAGTATTACAAAACAAGTATTAAAAACCTATTTTAGAATGGTTGTATTTGGTGTTTTAATGGGGAAGGGATACTTGTAACATTTCACTTCTATAATACAATCACACTGTTTCACTTCAAAAATGTACATTATTAATTTACTAATATCTTAAATGTTAGTCGATATTCAATAACTCGGAGGAACCTGAATGTATTTTATTTTTTGCAATATTTCATGGTGTAGTGGAATCTCTACGGGCAAGGCTGCTAGAGATCCCTAATACTTCAGTCACACTGTCTGTGTATTAATATGGCTGTGTGTAGATTGTATCTGCAACACGCTCAACTATAGGAGGATAAAAGGATTAATATTGCACTGCTGCAATATTAGTACATGTAAGTATGATTCTGAACCCCCTCCATCCTAAATCCTTCGATTTATTTAAACACTTGTACTGGCCAGAGCATAGTTAAGGGAAATGCTTACAAACTTGGCAAAGTGTGTGGAAGAGACTGTTCTTTGAGTGATGGTCCCAGTTGTATTCCACTGATGGTTTACAGTTTGCCTTGTGATTCTGTCCGAGACAATGAAGAGAGGGGTGGACTGACCGCGTCTCCAATTCCTTCTCACTGTCCCATGGTCTGGGTCAGAACTTCCATTGTCCTTGTCTGTGACACACTTTTAAATAAGATAAGGTGCATAGTTTTACCTGTTTTGTAGAAGTTTTGCCAGTTTTATTGTAGTTTTAGTACTTAGTTTAGATAGCTTTAGGTTTGTTTGTTTTTTTTACTACCTCTCCAGCCCAGATACCCATGTGCAGGTACCAGACTATGCCCAGAACTCTGGGCTTCAAACTCTGCACCTCTTGCCTGTGCTCCTTGTCGGTCAGTGATGACTACAAACACTGCCTCTACCACTTGGGGGAAGCTTATGTCGTATCCAGGTACAGTACTTGCCAGTCCTCCCCCACACACACCCAAGAAGGCTCTGCCCTTTTCCCCCAAGAGCACCTCATGGAGCTTGCCATGAGACCTCACTCGGACCCAGGGTTGGGAACACCCCCTGTACATCAGCCTGACACAGCGGGGAGCGCACCTCCCACTGCCGCATCCGAATTCGGAGCCAGCGCAACCACCCCATGGACCCCTTGACGGGGCCTAGTCGGGAGGTAAGGAAGCATACTCATAAGCATGGGACTAAAGCTATGGCTGCACTAGAGAGCTTATAGCGGTGCAGTTGCATCGATGCAGCAGCGCTGCTGTAAGCTCTCTACCGGAGCCGCTCTAAGTGGATGGGAGAGAGCTCTCCCGTCGACTTAATCCACCCCCAGTGAGCGGCAGCAACTGTGACAGCGGGAGAAGCTCTCCTGCTGACATAGCACTGTTTACACTGGTGCTTAGGTCGATGTAACGTATGTTGCTCACAGGGGTGCAACATAAGGTATACTGATGTAAGTGGTAGTATAGACACAGCTTAAGTCTTCCTCTAAGCCAGATGGACGCTCTTCCCATATGTCTGAGGCATGGGGACAGAGCACATGCTAAGTCCCATAGCATGAGAAAAAGTCCCACAAGCAATGGGATCTGGTGGTTCTGAGCATCAATCTATCGGTACCGCCATCACCAGCACCCCCCAAAATGCAGGATCCTCCTGTTCCAGGACAGACCACAGCACTGGTACCGGTACCTGGAAGAAAAGAGTGCTTCTTACATTGGGGAGATCCGGCACCATAACTGTGCCTCAGGACATGTTTGCCTTGCTGGACCCGGAGGCACTTCGTCCGTTATCCCTCCACTTCTTGAGAAATCATATCTCCATCACGGGCTATGCCTGCGGTATGTGACCCCTCACTATCAGCACCAGTACTCTACATCCTTACACGAGCTTTGACAGTACTGCCGTTGGAACTGGAGTCTGCCTTCTCCTCCTCCAGTGAATCAGAACTGGGAGAAGAAAGATCATGTCATATCACCCCTATATGCCTTCATGGAGACTGTCATGTCCGTGGCAGCACCTACCACATCAACCAGCGTGGAGTCACTGGTACCCCATGCCATGGGAACTAGCACAATCTCCCTTGGATCCAGCCTATTGGCCATATTGGGGACTCAGGTCCCAATACTCCAGCCCCCTAGAACCTGCCTGATCCGCACGGGAATGCTCGCCTGCCTCCCCCTTAAGGAACCCTTCTAGCAGGCACTGTGATCCAGTGGTAGAGGAGGAACCACTTAGTCTAGTCCCAGTAGAGTTGCCAGAACCGGCGGGATTTCCCTCTTCATCTCTGGACAAAGTGGTGACTGCAGCATCCCCTTCCCTACCGGATGACTTTAGTCAATTTCAGGAACTGTTGTGGAGAGTCTCGGGGGAAATCCAGATTCCCTTATAAGAAATTCAAGACCCCCAACATAAGCTGCTTGATATCTTCCACACCTCAGGACCATCCAGAATTGCACTACCATTTAACAAAGCGATTCTGGAGCCCTCCAGAACATTATGGCACATCCTGGCCATGTGCATGGCTACCCAACAGGGGCTAAAAAGCATTATTACATTCCTGCCAAGGGGTCTGAGTTCCTCTTTTGTCACCCTGCTCCTGACTCCATAATCATCCAGGCTGCAAATAAGCGAGCCAAACAAAAACACCCTTGATATACACCACCTGATAAAGAGGGCAAGTGTCTGGACCTTTTGGTGTGCCAGGTATCCTCCTCATCTAGCCGACAAGTCAGGATTGTGAACTATCAAATGTTACTAGCCAAGTACGACTTCCTAAATTACAGTAAATTTGCTGATTTTACTTATAGCCTGCCACAACACGATCAGGCTCATTTTCAGGCACTCATTGAGGAGGAAACAGGTAGCCAGAACGGCTCTCCAGTTGGCAGTGGATGATGCAGATACCTCCTCCTCCAGGGTCATGGCTATGGCCATAGTTATGCATAGGGAGTCTTGACTCAATTCTTCTGGGTTCCCTAGGGAGGTACAGAACACTGTTGAAGACCTCCCTTTTGATGAATCCTGTCTCTTTAATCAAAAGACAGATGTATCACTGCTTACCCTCAAAGACTCCAGAGCCACCCTTCACTAGCTGGGCATCTACACTCCAGCCCTGAAGTGCAAATTCCACCGCCAACCTTCCACTCAATTCTACCATCAGAAATTTTATGAGCCTCTGAGGAAACACCAAAAGACACAGAGCTCTCACGTCTTTGCAGGCTTCAATGTTGCAGCTACAACCACCAGCTAAGAGGTATTTCTGATGCAACCCCAAGAGCCAGCAACCACTATGCCAACAACCTCATGATCCTCCCACCCCTTTTGGGGGTCATTTAGCATTTTTTTCCCATACTTGAGTGTGATAACAATGGACAAATGGGTGTTGAACCATCATCCACCATGGCTATACAATCAAGTTTATCATGCTACCTTGTCCAAGACTGCCTTCGCCATCAGGGACCACTCTCATGTCTGCATTCTTGCCCAATAGGCAAACTCCTTATTACAACGAGGAGTGGTAGAATGCATCCCTCTGGAATATCAGGGAATGGGGTTTTACTCGACTAACTTCCTGATACCTTAGAAGAAATCCTTGATCTCCAGCATCTCAACTGCTTCATCCAGAAACTCCAGTTTTGTATGGTCATGCTAGCAGTGATTATCCCATCCTTAGAGAAAGGCATGTGGTTTATGAATCTCAATATGAAGGACTCATTTTAACATCAATATCCATCTAGCCCACAGATGTTTCCTGAGATTCACAGTGGGCATCCACCATTTCCAGTACAGAGTGCTCCCTTTCAGGATAGCCACTATTCCCAGAGTCTTCTCCAATTTTTGTCCGTTGCAATGGCCAATGTCAAACATTATGGTATCCTCATATTTCCATATCTTGATGACTGGCTTCTAGCCACGCGGTCCAGGCAAGAAGCCCACACATCAGCCTCTGTGTTGCTCAACCTTCTTTCATCCATTGGAGTCAGTGTCAATGTCGAGAAATCAAATCTAGACCCCACACAGTCTCTGGACTTCATATGGGCTACGGTAAGTTCAGTCACAGCGCGATTATACTTACCAACAGACAGGTTCCAGGCAATGAGTGGCATCATGACTTTTATGTCATGAGCAATCCATATGTACTAGCCAGGACCTGCCTGTCCCTTTTAGCCTACATGGCCTCATGTACATACGTAACCCTCTTCACACGTCTCCACCTTCACTGCCTTCTGACGTGGCTCCAGTCCGTTTACTCGCCAAACTGCCACTCCATGAATTCCATGCTGACAGTTCCTTCTGTGGTACTATCATCCCTCCAGTGGTGGACAGAGCCACATCGCATTTGTGTGAGAGTTCCCTTTCTTCCCTCCTCCCCAGACAAGATGATTATCACAGACTTATCCCTAGTTGGCTGGGGGGTGCATCTTGATGACCACATGGCTCAAGGAACATGGACTGCCAGGGAATCCAGGATGCACCCTGGAGCGCCGAGTCTTGAGAAGAGCATGACAATCCTTCCTTCCTTTCATCCGCTCCCATAATTTCCTCATCATGTCAGATAACACCAACATTGTTTCTTACATCAACAAACAGAGCGGCACGAGGTCCCCCATGCTATGCACAGAGGTGATCAATCTTTGGACATGGTGCATCAACCATCAGATCCTCTTATCTGCAGCCTGTCTTCCCAGGGCACAGAATGTACTCACAGACTCACTCAGCAGACATTTTGCAATCGACCATGAATGGGAACTTTGTTTCAATAGTACATTACATCTTCAATCAATGGGGGACCCCAACCAGAGACTTATTTGTGTCACAGGTGAACAGCAAATTCTCAACATACTGCTCTAGGGAAGCCGTTGGCCATTGCTCCTAGGGGGACACTCTCCTATTCCCCTGGTCAGACCAACTCAACTATGCTTTTCCTCCACTACTACTCTTATCTCGGATACTACACAAAACTTGATGAGATAGACGGTGATTCTGATTGCCCCCCACTAGCGCAGATAATTCTTGTTCCCCAACTTTCTCCACATGTCATCATGCTCATGGATTCCCATTTCCATCTGCCCAGATCTGCTGACCCAGTGCAAAGGCAAAATAAGACATCCCAATCCACATGCACTACACCTCAGAACGTGATATCTGGATGGGCATCTGCCTTAGACCAAATATACTCTTCAGCAGTTTGGAACATCCTTTCTAGTAGCAGGAAAGACTCACCAGACATTGGTACTGGGTCAAGTGGAGATGTTTTTCATCATGGGCTCAACAAAAAGGCACTCCATCAGAATCAGTGGGGATCCTCCTCATAGTGGACTACATGCTGTTGCTAAATTCATCCCTGTCTCGCCCTCAGCTCCTTGAAAGTAAACCTGGCAGCAATCAGCATGTTCCACCCTCCTGTGGAAGGTTTCTCTATCTTCACAAACCAATTAACCACTAGATTCTGGAAGGGGCTTATCAGAACCGTCCCACCTGTCCAACCTGTAGCACCTCAATGGGACTTGTTTTTGTTCTTTCTGTGCTAATGAAGCCCTGCTTTGAGCCTTTAGCATCATATGCCATGTCCCTCCTTTCCATGAAAGTCTCCTTCCTTGTTGCTATTACTTCCATGAGAAGAGTGGATGAACTTGGGGTCATGATGGCAGACCAGCCATTCAGTTTTCCACTGAGATAAAGTCTCCAAATAATTACATTCTAAATTTTTACCAAAGGTGGTTTCCCAATTTCACATCTGAAACCCATATGCACCTGCAGAACGTCATCTCCATTCTCTCAACATTCAACAAGCTCTGGCCATCTACCTGCAGAGAACGAAACCAATCAGGAAGTCCCTTAGATTATTTATTGCAATAGAAAAGAGGCTCCAGGGACTGACCGTCTCCACCCAGACAATCTAAATGGACTTTGGGGCGTATTAAACTCTGCTACCAACTGTTGGGCCTACCTCCTCCTACAGGAGTACAAGCTCACTTCATGGGGTCAGGCTTCAACCTCAGTCTCCCTTCAGAATGTGCCACTGACTGACCTATGTAGAGAGGCCATGTGGAGTTCCCTACACACCATTACACTGCACTATGCCTTTTTACAGGACTCAATGGTGGATGCTTCCTTTGGCATGGCAGTCCTCCACACTACCACTCCATCCTCATCCTCAGACCCTCCTCTGACTTAGGTACTGCTTGTTAATCACCATCAGTGGAATACAATAGGGACCACCACTCAGAAGAAGAGGAGCTTACATACCTGTAACTAGAGGTTCTTTGAGATGTGTGGTCCCTATCTGTATTCCCCATGCCCCGCCGTCCTTTCCCTCTGCTATGGATCTGCTGGATTCGCGGTGGAGAAGGGACTGCAGATGTAGTCGGTCCGCCCTGGCCTTTATTGCTTTGGATGGAAGCACGAGGTGAACCAGGGTGCAGGCACGGACCAACGGATACTACTTTCAAATTCTCCATTTCCAGGTGCATGGCCCATATGTGTAAACCATCAGTGGAATACAGATAGGGACCACACATCTCAAAGAACCTCCAGTTACAGGTAAGTAACTGCCTCTTTTGCTGGCAAAGGGGAAATTATAGTGACAGTTGATCACCTAAAGAGGCTTTGGATCCTGTTCTAAGTAGCTGTGGACCTGAAGGTTTAGTATTCTGTGCGACAAAATTATTTGCTCCAATCCTGTGATCTGGCACACTGCTAGCATGGAGCCTAAGGTGGGAAGAACAGTGTGGCTTTACACTACCTTTGTTCTTGTTGATCCTGTGGGTGGGTAAGAGGCACAACTTAAAGTGGCCTCAGAGCTAAGCTGAACCACTCTGGCCAGGGGTCTCTGCTGTGCAGCAGATCTCCTGCCATGGCACTTCCCTCAACCACACTCCTAACATGTTCCCAATGCTGCAGTTGGAAAATGGGGGTGTGTGGATACAAATGTCAAATGTGCAGTTCTTTGGGATCTTTAGATGCCATGCAAGCTACCTACACAGCACTGTAAAACTGGGATGTGTTGAATCTGTAGCAACCTTAGTTATCCCTAGCTCGGATTTCAGGCCATGCTGAGTTGACCAGGAAGGGGTTCAGGCTGTACTGTCAAACTTGGCTGCCCATTTCGTGGGACTCAGGATTATTTGTATGAGCGTATGCAGTCAGGTATAACAGAGTGAGGGCCACTCCTCTGCTTTTATCCTCTGCATCTAGTGATTTCCAACTGAACATCAAACTTGTTCATTTTTTATTTAAAGCCCCTGCAGCCAAATGAATTTTGCTGTGAACCTTGAATGGCCTTGATGTTGGTTTGTAGTAGCCTTGTGTAATTATACTATTAAAATTCTTCAGTTAGTTTCCTAACCTGCAGTTGACTGTATTTGGTTGTCACGTGTAGCCTCAGACAGAGCAGCCTCGTAAATGAAACACTCAGAATAGTTGAAGAGATTTGCCCCAGTCACAGGTCTGATACCCTTTCCAAACATGGATCAGTACTGTGAGGCCTAGGGGCACTTGTCAGAGAGGAAAAAGATAACTTTTTAAAAGAAAAGCCTATATTCGGACAGAGATTGAAGGTCTCTTCTACTTCTGAAACACTTTTTCCAATTTGCTGCTGAGCTTCAGGTCACACAAACTTGTGATGTTCACACTTAAAACTTCCTCTCTTGCTGAATGTGCCCTAAAGACAAGGGCAAACACTTGACTACAGTGTTGGGTGGCCAGAACCATTCCCCCGTCCCCCCATTTTTAAAGCTGATGAAGTACAATTTCATTGGGCACCTGATGTCTAGTTAACATCAATATTTGAATTTGATAATGCATCCTAGTTTTCTTCCAGTGCTTGTCAGCACTCATATTGAGAATGTAGTAACATGATGACTGCATTTTCAGTCATCTCCACTCACTTAAAACATTTTAGCAGATTAAATCTTATTATATTTGAAATATTATATTATAGACCTCTGAAACGAGGAGAAACGATGCTTCAAGGCATGTTACTTGTTAATGAATTTAAATATTTTGACTAAAAACTGAGCAAGGACATCAGGATTTGTCCTAAAGCTAAAACAAAACCCCAAACATTACTGTATTTTGCTTTCTCAAAATAGTGTATTCCCATGAATATGAACGAGATGTCAGGTCGATAACTTACATTATGAAAATGCAGGCATATACCATGGCTTAGGTTCTGATTAAGCAAAGCAGTTAAGTAGTAAGTGCTTAATTTCCAGTGCTTTCCTGAACTGAAACTTTGGTGACTTTAAAAAAGGCTAAAGTCAAAAAATCTTGAGCTTACATTCAAGCAACATGCAAGTAGTTACTGTTTAATTTCTCTCTCTATTCTGAACTTTCATTCAAATACAAGCATTTTAACAAAATAGAAAAAAGCCTGTTGGTGAAGAAACAAATAATTTAGGTAACTAAAGCCCTTTACAAATGGTGATATCAGTGAAATCAGGTCATGCATGTTTCATTGTATTTAGGATTAAATAATTTTATTCACTCTTCAGTTTTGAGAAGTATTGATCTTTATGAAAACAGATGTGCCCACTGATTAAATAATGAAACTTAAGTTGTGTTGCCTTTGACAGATAACTTTAAAAATGTGTTGAGAATTCCAAAATTCCCATACAAAGACATTCACTCTTCAGAAATGTAATGATTAATCAGAAGCAAGTTTGTTGTTTAATACTGAATACCTTAGATTAATATTAGTTTGAATTAGGAGTCTGGGATATAAGCCACCCGGCCAGCGCGATGGCAACATTTGCTGTGAAGGCAGCTCACTTAACACCTCAAGGTGGAGGGGAGCTCAATCTATAACACTCACTGAAGAATGAGTGCTGATGAGCTCTGGAGGGAGCTATATCCAGCCCTCTCATTAGAGAGTCACTTGCCCTGGCACATGGCATTGGAACGGAAGTGGGAGAGTGCCGTGCATAACTTAGGGAAGAGCTTTGGGTTATCTGCAGGGTCTTAGAGGTTTCTGGTGAATAGAAGTGGTAGAATTAAACCTAAAATGTACTGTGTCAGCTGAGGGATGCTACCAATCTGACAGTTTAGAGGTGCATTCCTTGCTGTAAATATTATTGATGGGGAGAGGGAGGAGGAGAGGAAGGGGAGAGAAGACTTACAAATGTTGAAGACATAAAGCTTCCCCCTCTTCTTTGTAGTTTAAAAGAGGAGCATTTTCCTGGGGTTGTTTTGTCTCAGCCGTTCAGACTGGAGCTCATTTGAGGGTCAGTTTCAAAGCAGAGCAGCAGCTCCTGCTGTTTCCCTCAGCAGGACTCTCAATAAGCGTAATAAGCATGTGTAATATTTTGCCAATTAGAGCTAATATTTGAAGCAGATATTCACACCTTAATTTATGAATGATAGCATTATTCCTGTTGTGATCACTCAACTGAAGTAGATGTCTCAATTTCTATTTTTATTATCTGAAGGTGCTATATATCCGGCTTTGGCAAGGACATTGAAAATAAACAGATGTTTGACTGCAGTTGAAAAAAATTATTTCATCTTTAAAGTTTCCATTAAAGGACTAAAACGTTTGCGCAGAAAAAAAAAGTTAGAGAACTACAGTTTGGGAAAAAGCTTCATACACATTGTTAAGTCAAGTTTAACGTGAGTTGGTGGCTGTTAATTTTAAATAAATCTCCAGACTATACAATATTTTTGATAGATTCATAGTTTATCATTATAGATCCACAAACACCACTGCCAAATATAAAAGCAACGTATATAACTTGGAGAGACAATATGTCCCTTTTTAGGATAGAAAACTTAAATTGGAGTATTCCTTGCTGTAAACTGGTCTCACTCTCTGGCAACACAATACTCCCCCGTCTCTGCTTCTCAATAGTTTGCACCAAACTACTTTCCACAGATATATACTTGCTTCAACAGTGATATTCCATGTCCCTCTGTGAAATGCACTCTGAATGTGAGGAGCTCTGCTGAACACTGTACTGTTTTCCTGGTGACTTGATTAATATGTTTTTGCAATAGCAAATATGCTGACTGACTTAACCAGTTGGCATTTGACTTGATGAGTGATTTGTAACCACTGTTCTTGCTAGAGGGTAGTATATGTCTGAGTGAGGCAGATCTATGATTCTTTTGCTGAATAAAGACATATTCAGAGCAACTCCTGTCTGAGTCTTCATTTGCAGCAATTTAGCATTACTTTGTTTTGAAATATGGTTTTATTCATGTATACTGATACTTATTCATTGCAACATTTTTGCCCATTTTGTACCAGTGTTATCAAAATATGTCCATTGTAACTCAGAATTTTAAATGAATCCATTTCAGTGAAAACACAAAAATTGGGTATATTAAAAGGACAATGTCTAGTTGTTCAAGCCCAAAATTTAACTGTCCTTTTCATTTCTCTGTTACATCTGTACTATGCTCACTGAAACACAGAATAATAAACCTGAAAGTAAACTTGGCATTTGAGTCTTGCAGATGAAGTTTAACTCATATGACAGAGACAATGACATGGTGAGTATTCATCACTTTCCTTTTGGTGTAAAAGCTGTTTTACAATATATAGAAATAGAAAACTTGGTTTTTTTCTTGTGTGCAGTCCTTCCCATAGAGCCTTTTCCTTTCCTCCTCCCCACACCAGCCTCCAAATCGCCATGTGTCAGTAATCCCCACCCCGCAACCGAGGGAAGGATGGACTTGACTCCCTCAAAATGGAGCCAGGTTAGCACTGCTTCAGAGCTTGAAGTGCTTCTTAGTTACATATCTCAGGGAAAGTGTATTTTGAGCAGGGCACATATGTTTCTTTTAGTGCGTGTCCAACGGGATGCCTAACTCTGAGGAGAAGAAAGCAGAATCTGAACAGTAAGAAATACACTGGAGACAAACAGAATTCTAAAAAGGTAATAAAGAAGACATGATACACATCAAACTAAAATTAGATAAACTGATTTTTATTGTACATTGTATTGTCTTTTCTGGGAAATGCCCGACAGCTCTGTTAATTTCTGTGTGAATGGGAGGTTGTCATGGAAAAATTATGTTTATTAGACATGGCACAAATTGACGCTTATCTCTGGGCATGTAACAAGGAGGTCAGAGGAGGTCATTCAAGTGTATCCCATAGTGATTGGGAACTTCCTCCTTAATTTCAATCCATGTGCTCTGAGCTTTTGCCAGAAGCAGTTGCTTAAATGCAGCAGAAGGCAACTGATTAGAGCAAACTAGTCAGTTTCCAGTGCAACAACAAATCCATGGAGTAGAACAAATCAGCCATAAACAATTCATAAAATTTAATACAGTGGCCCCCCCAAGACACACTATGGGGTTGCAATACCTGTCACAGACTTAATCTCTGTTTTAGCTTCCCCTTTAATTTCTGTTCAGTGGGGATACTGACCTCAAAGACATGTTCCAAGGAATAAATGGTTTGTGTTTGCAAAGCGCTTTGAAGATGAAAAACCTTAAAATAGTACAAATGTCTCTACTGGACAGTTCAGAGCCCACCTTGTCCACATTGTATTATCTTTTATCTGGGCTATTTTACAAGGCAAGTTGTAGCATTTGGGCAATCAGTAAAAAACCTTTTTCTGCTTATTCTTGTAAGAGAATTGCTATCTGAATTAAGATAAGATAAGAAAAGATGTGGAGAGGAATCAAGTCAATTAAAACGGGTGCTGAAAAACAGTGTATTATCAGCCACTTATCTAAACAGTGTTGAGCCTAGAGTGGAGGATTTTAATTCAAAAGAAACTCCTTTACTGCACTACTCTGATGAAATACATCCATTTCTCCTGTTCCCCTCCACTTGCTCCAATAAAGAGAGATTCTACTAACAATCATACAGAGTCCCCATTAATGTTAATAGAAACTATGATCGTGCACTGAGAATATGTTACAGCCAAGATTTTCATTAGTGATTAGTGACTTTGGATACCTCAGTTGTTGGGTGTGCAATTTTGAGACACTTTACAGAGGCCTGATTTTCAGAAATTCCTGAGACCCCCCCCCCCCTTGTGAAAATCAGGAGCGTTTAAGGTATGTCAGACTGGGTACACCACAGACGCCACACATCCACCTCAACGGGACTGGGCTGGCGGTGAGGGGGAACAGCCACACAGCCAGGGAAGGAGATGTTTGATGAGGGACACCAGAGAGCTTCTCCCCCTCCTTGGCACCCATTGGCTAGCTGGGGGTGCTGGGTGCTGATTGGCCAGAATTTCCCAGCTCCAGCTATTTCACATGCCTCAGTGGGTACAGTGGCAAAATGAAGACGGACATATGGATGGATGGATGTTAAACAGCAGGCTGCAACTTTTATTAACTTAAACACAGGGGAGGGGTTGTTACCTGCCCATCACCCATACTCTCATGTAGTTTGCTTTGAAGTAGTCCCAGTGTGGGAGTTACAGGGTCCTACCATATAACCTGTAATTTGGGGTAGGCTCTCCTCAGCCTGCCCACCAGGACTGAACTCACTCTGAATCCAATCACCACTACCTCCCCATGAGGCGAATGGAAGGTGCAGAAGGGTTGGGGTGTTGGCCCACAAGTTCTCCCCCTATCCCTTGAGCCCAAGGCCCATCAGCAAAATCCCAGGTCTTTTACCTCTGGAAGCTGTTCACATTATCCTTTTAACCACACTGGAAACCAGCCGGGGGTGGGGGTGGGGGCAGTGACCAGCTTGGATGCTCTCCACAACCATGCTGCCTAGTATCACATTGTTCCTGTACATAACTGTACACTGGTTAAGTTCAATGCCCACTGGCTCCCAAAAGCACCAGCTCACTGACTCTAACAGTGCTAAAGAAGGCAACAACAAATGCCACGCTAAATAAAGTGGCCTCCCTCCTATATAGCTGCATACCCATGGTAGAGCTTTTAATCATCCTGTCAGGGTCTCCACTGTTACATGTAATCTGTTGTCCCTCCTGCACCTGCCTTTCCTGGGCCACTCTTTTAAGGGCTTCTGCCCTATGAAGTGCCCATGTGGGTCTGTGAAACTTGACAGCCTACACCAGCAGGAAGGACCCACGAACAGGTAGTATGATATAGAGGAGGGAGCCAACCTATGGCGGGCCAAAGACACCATGTGTCATGCCACGTGATGTTATGGGCTGCTCATGATGAAGTCCTTCCTGTGCCCTAAACTCCATGAACTCTTAAGGCTGGCCTGATAGGCCCTCAGAGTTCATGGGGCAGCCGAATCCTTGACTTGTCCTAGAGCTGTCATAGGGCAAATTTCCAAAGGCATCTCATGCAGATCTTGGCTGGCAAGCGGGATGAGTGCCCAGAATCTGTTGCCTTAGATGGAGCATCAGCAACACCGTTATGCAGTTCTGGGACATGCACAGCATGAAAAAGGATGTTAAATGACAGGCAGCATAAAACCAAGGCCCTCACCCACCTCAAGACCTGAGCAGTTCACTATTTACAATACAGAGCATGGATTTGTTGTTGCACTGGAAACTGACTTGTTTGCTCTAAAAGTTCTTCCACAAAAGTGTGACTGCACCAGTGTAGGGGGGAAAAAGCCCTCTAGAAAGGTGATGTCCCTATAATGATCTGAACCACCCAGCTTTCTGGCCGCCTCTGATCACAGCCCTCACCATGAAAGTAAACTGCAAAGCCCATGTCTCCTGAGGCATTGGACTGTATCTGCAGCTTTGTCTTGAGAAATCAGTGTGAATGCCACTAAAAAGGCCTCTAAGTTCATCCAGAAATCGTTCCCATGCTTATAAATCTTCCTTCATTTCCCTTGGCATTCTGCTAAAGTGGTGAGGTTTTCACACTCCAGTGGAGGCCAGCATCGGATGAGCACAGAATGCCCAGCTGGGCGCCACCGACCACTACACAGAGTTTAGGTGGGTTCAGACTCCTGCCACCTTGTCCCAAGGGAAGGGGGAAGGGACTGAGTCTTCTTCCTGCCCCGTCAGAGCAGATCCCGGAGCAGGCATCTGCAGGCTCATCGGCCTCAACCTTGGCTGAAGCCCCATGAGCCTCTCCTCCCTCCCCCCACCTGAAGCAGAAAGAGGAGCGGGGAGCAGGACACAAGGAGCAGTGCACACCCTCAGCCTCCCTTCCTGTGAGCAGGGGCTGAGTGAGGGGACACCATAACAGACCCAACAGGGCTGCCCAGGGACCCTGGCCCATCCCAGTGACCCTAACAGCACCACGTGACTTCCAGCCTCTTCCCCCACCCCCCCACCGAGCTGAGGGAGGGGGAACAGCGACCTGCACCTGAGACCCAGTGGCCCCATCAGTTTCCCCATGTGGCCCCCCAGCCTTTCCCCACATCAAGAAGGGAGGGCAGGGGAACCAGCATGGAATCCCTCCCTAGAGGGGGAAGGGGTATGAGCCCCGCAGCCAGACAGAGACCCCACCACATGGTGGCAAACCTTCGGCCCTTGAGAGAAGGGCCCCAGAATCCTTTCCTGCTTTCCTCTGCATCCCGAGGATGACTGCTGATTGCTAGAACAGTGAGTAACCCCTTTCCTGCTGGAATGGAACTGCAAGAGGCTCCACATGGCCTGTGCTCCAGGTGAAATCCCAACATTGAAAATTTCAACTGATTTGAGGATTCCACTAGATCCCTTTATGTGCGGAGTGGGGCATGATCAGTACTTGCACACATTCTCAAACATGCTACATTTAATATATACAATTACTTTACTATACTAAAGTTAATTTTAAAAGTACACAGACTATTAAAAGGACATCAACCTGAAATGTAATCAATTAAACAAAATTAGTTTGCTGTATTTTCAGGTACTGTGCATGCCATTGAGTTCCCCTATAATTAGCTTTACAATCCCACTTTGTTAATTTTTCAGTGTTTGTTTTTCTCACTTGTTGTTGGTTGAAAGACCTGCACAGACAAAAGGAAAAATTGACTGATTATATGTGAAACATTTAAAAAATACTGAACTGACTCTACACAAAGTGCTGTCAAGTGCACAAAATTGAAAAGCAGAGAAATGCTTTTGAGAGGGTCTTTTTCAAGTACTATTCAGAACAATGGTAGGGAAAAAAATCAGAGGTATGTCTTTAATACATAGAGTCCTTTTAAATACAGGATAATGGATATACTGTATGTTCTACTCCTGGAGGAATTCTGCACCACTGCGCAATGCAGAAATTAATGTTTTTTGCGCATAATTTCCTTTCCCCAACAGAAATGGGCTACAGTGCTGCTGGCTGCTACTAGGGGCTGCTGGACCTGGCAGAGCCCAGCTTGTACATAGACACTGCAAGGGAGGGTAGTAGAGAGTTCCAAGCAGCTGCAGTTCCCCACACACCTTGAGGGAAGAAAACTCCATACAAGCCTCGCTGGGACCCAGCAACAGGCTTTCTCCTTCTGGATCCCTGGGCGGTAGAGGAAAGGGTGTCTGGGTTGGAGCGGCCATGTCTGGGCTCTGGGAAGGAGAGGAGGGTGTCTGGGCTGGGGGGGCAAGGCTGGCCTCTGGGAGGGTGGGGGAGAGTGTCTGGGCTGGGGGGCAAGGCTGGGCTCTGGGACGGTGGGGGATGGGTGTATGGGATGGGGAGGCCACAACTGGGCTCAGGGGGGAGGGGGTGTGGGTATCTGGGCTAGCGGGGCCCCTATGGCTGGGATTGGGGGAGAGTGAGTTCAGGTGTATTGACTTGGGAGGACCCTGTGACTGGATTCGGGGGGAGGGGTTGTGGGTGTCTGGCCCCTTGACTGGGCTCTGGGGAGGTTGAGGGGGCAGAGAAACAGGAACTGCGTTGTCATAGGGGTTTCTTTAACTCTCTACGCCTGGGGGAAATTTTGCGTGTGTCTGTATTGTTACAGACATACCTGCTGACAGGTATTTTGAAATAAATTACCAAAATAGTTGAAACTGGCATGATGCTATAGTGTTATTTTGACAAAATTTGCAGAATTTTAAAATATAGTGTGCAGAATTTTTAATTTTTTGGTGCAGAATTCCCCCAGGAGTAATGTTCAGTAGAGCTGCTAGGGAAATGAATTTATTTCCCATGCAAAATTTCCAAATAAACTCACTTTTGTCTCTAAAAACTATTGGGGGTTTTGTTAACAAAACAAAGAAACCCCGGGAGACTGAAAAACACTTTGCGTCTGTTTTTGATGAAAAAACATCTCTCAAATATCCATTTTGGGGGCGGGGGAAATATCATCCAGTTATAATGTTAAACAAGAATTGGATATTGGAGTTCATGGAAACTTACTGGAACCAGTCATCTCATATGGAGGTCATTGTAACTAGAAACAAAGAATAAATCAAGTGAAAACCAAATCATGATTTCAAAAGGATCAGCAAGTAACAGCAACATATATTTGGACAACAATCCACATCAGAGCTGTAAACGTGAATTCTAACCTTGTCCTTCAGAAAGCTATTTAAATGTTCAGCTTTTGAGACAGGTCTGCGTTTGAGAGCTCAAACATGTTATCTATATAATAAGTTTCCAGGTTTGTCACTCTGTGTCACTCTGAAGCTACAATGTCTGAGTCAGTCTGAAGCAATGGTGAGAGCTACAAGCATGGTTGAGAGCTCTTTATGCTCAGCATATCACCAGGTTGAATCATCACTGGGATTTGCAGTCTGTTACTGTCCAATTTTTAAATTCTGAGCCATTTTGAGCTTTTTTTTGTTTTACACACATGGCTTTATGAAGTACATTGTGCAACAGCACAGGCTTTCAGCTACTAGTTTCTAATATAGTTGCAGTGTTAAATGATGCTTGAAACCCATACTTCAGCTGAACTAGTTAACTTCTCAGTGGTGCCTGTCAAGCTTATGTGCAAAAACAATCAATTACAATCATAATTACAAGTGTTTTGTATATGGCCAGCTTGTTTGTCAGAGGTTCTGGAGAAGAATGTGGGTATTGATGTTAGGATTTCTGAGCAGAAGACAATTTTCTGGCTCGGGAAGGTGTTTTTTTGAGGATCAATATAATTTTGCTTCCACTTGAGGTGACTTTTGGTATGCCCCCACAGTCAGCAGATGCTTGAAATCCGCAGGGCCTGACCCACAACTTATTCTGTCAGATCGCCAGTCTGTGTGACCCTGTGTGTAATGGTTATGCTTCATCTAAGGACTAGGCCTCTTTCAATCCAACTCCTCCTCCCCTCCCCCCCCCCAAACTCGGCCCATATGTGCTTATATATGGGACAGGGAGAATTAATGTCAGAAGTTTTGACTAAAATTCCAATGTAGAATAATTCAGCTGACACCTTGATATAAAGTCACTCATTGCATAACTAGACATTTAATTTCTTTTTATTATTTTCCCTGAGACAGGTATAAGTTAAATTAAGTGGATGAACCTCTTTTATTCTGTAGTGGAAAGAAATGGTGGACAAGCGAGGTAACCAAGTAGTAGTTATAGTCCTGCGGGGTAGAGGCAAAGTGAGTGGGAGGAAGGTAGAAGTGTTGGTACTGAAACCCTGAGGGCACATAATCTAGTAGAACTCCTAGGAGAGAGGACAGGTGCAGTGCTGTTAACATAATTTCTAAAATGAAAAGCAGTTTTACAAAACCTCCAGTTTACTTTAATCAGTGACCGTATTCACCATTCACTAGTTGGTTTTTTGGTCAGTTTCTTGTACTGGCTCCCTGCCTTTCGTACTTGGTGTAAGAACTGGAGAAAATCTTTAATGTTTTACTATGTTTTTTCTGCTTAAATAATGACTTAATGACACTTGGCTCCATTGACTTAAGTTGAAAATTGACACTGAAATTTTAGAGAAACTCTCCTTTCCTATGCTGTTGTTTCTGTAACAAGACATTTTGTACATTGGATGTATTTAAATATATCTTTTTAAACTGATATATTGTAAGTGCATTTAGTGCTTGTGAACAATACCAAATTGGCAACTATGGGATGCATAACAGCTGGGGGCAGTCTGTTTCCCCACAGTGTCGCACGACCATGCAGAGTCTTGACCTGTGGGAACCATTTCTAAAGGGATGAGAGGCTAAAGTACTCACAGTGGGTGTCACAGATAGCTGGCACATCTTTAGTTCAAGCCCTTACTTTCCATTTTCTGCAGTGAGGGTGACCCATTCTTAGAATATTTACTTGCACACACATTGTAATCTGCAGAAGTCCTGAAGACCTGTAAATACTCTGCCCTGTAAAAGATACAAGGCCAGATGTGAGCAGTTACAGTTCAAAGTGAGTTATAATAGTTCCTGTTTGAGCCCCTCAGGGCTGTCCAGTTGAGAGGCAGGGCTCTTCAGGCCTAGTGTTTGGGGTGCCCTTTCCAGTCCAGTCTTTATTCAGGCAAATAGGCTCTTGCAGGTTTCCAAACCAGGCTCAGTTAATGTCTCTCACTGGGGCCCCTGCCACTGCTCCCTGCCCAGCTGCTGCTCCCCCATAAGCCCCCACAGAGTGGCACCTAGCTGTGATGTCCAGCTGCCACTTGGCTGCCACCAAGTGGGCTTTAATGTAAGATTTTTTTAAACCACATTTTAGAGAGTCTGGAAAATGAGAGGCTGTTATTGAGATTCTTTTTACTTCCATTTCTAACGCAGTTTTAGAAAGTCAGTGCTAGTGAGTTGCATGTGGCTCTGCATACAATTCCTGGGGCTTCTCTCCAGTTCCCTGCTTGCCATGTGGATCCTATGTCAGCATCTCTACAGCTCCTGTCTATCCACATGGCCAGCACTCCCAAACACAGCCCAGTCACTCCTTACTTCGGGACCTTTCTCCTTACCTGGCCTGGGAAAAGGGAAATGTAGTGGGTAGGGAGCTGATGGGAGTTGTAATCCCCTGCTTTGCAGATCCATCACATAGAAAAGTAGTATTAATTTAATTTTTACTTTAAAGGAAAAATTGTAAATGTGATAAGGGAAAGTGGTGCTACTAAAGTGCACTGTGGGTCATATGATTCAGTCTTCTGCAAATCATAAGGACTGACTTTTTAAAACTTTGCATTAGAAGTGGAAGTAAAAAGAATATCTCAATAACAGACTCTCATTTTCCAGACTCTCTAAAATGTGGCTTAAAAAATCTTATATTAAAGCCCACTTGGTGGCAGCCAAGTAATCTAGAAATGTTGGAAGACTGTCAAAGTAACTCATGGTTACCACTTTTAGATAGATAACAACACAAATATTTCAGCAGAGTAGGTTGTTTGGCTCAGTTTAGCCTGACTATAAAAGGCAGTGCTAGTGGGCTTCCTACATTTACATCAGCTTTGTTTCTAGCTCAACTGCTTTCTCCCTGTATTCAAGAGACAAGGTGGGTGAGGTAATATATTTTATTGGATCAACTTCTGTTGGTGAAAGAGTCAAGCTTTGGAGCTATCCAGTGCTCTTCTTCAGGTCCTGGGAAAAACACAGCTACAACAACACTGCAAACAACAATGAAAGATGCTGAATTTTGGTAAACTATCTGTTCTACCTTGTATTTAGCTGTGATACTCTGAATACCTTTCCCACACCTGAAGAAGAGCTTTGGTTGTTAAATGTTATGAGAACAGACTCTTACAAATCACAGCAGGCCTCTATCAGATGTACGATGTATCTTCACTTGCAGGAAAAGTCATTCCTCTCCTCACATCCCTTCATTGCTTTCCTCTGGCCATGGCCACACACAACTTTTTTACTGCCTTGCATCTCTGGTCCTCATTTTCCTCTGAACATAATTTCATAGTAGTCCCCCTTAACTCTGCCATTTGTATCTTTCTCCCACTTTCGTCTTTGCACCTTCTTCCAGCTCAGCCCCTAATTTCAGAAGCGCCTCCCTGGTCAGGCACTAGACAATCTCCATTTCCTTTAAATCTGTCCCTCCTTCGGAAAATAAGTGTCAGGAAAGTCTTTCTACAATGACCTCAGCTAGAGGACCCCCTGGGAACTTCAAACAGCACTTGATATGTGTTAAATTTGTATAACTAGATATGTATAACCAATCTGTCTACACTATCTATCTTGCTGTACAGTGCATGAGAAGGGACTGTGTCCTTTCTTTTCGCATTAAGATATAAATGTTGTCTGTGTGCAATATAAATATATCCATCAAAGTTTCAGAAAATTCCCACTTGATCCACAAGGCACTCCCATTACTATGACATCGTTCTGTAAAATGCAGCCTGAGTTGATAGAGAAGTATTTGACATCTTGTTTAACTCCGCTTATACGTCAATAAATATGATCTGTTTTCAAGATTTTGAAATACTCTGCAACAGATCAATTCCCCAAATTCCCTTAATCTTGCATCAAACTGTCTAAATACCCATAAGGTAAAAGACTGTGGAAGCAATTGCTGAGTGGCTTTGGGAATTGTCTTGACAATGCTTACAGAAAGTGAGCTGTAGTTGCTTATGGAACTGATGATTTAGTCTGTATCTGATCAAGTGTAGATGTACATCAGGTTTTGTAGGGGGTGGGAAATCTAATTTATTCTGGCTGATCTATTTTATTGGAATCTGAGAAAGCTGAAGCATATCAAAGGATATAACAGCCTTGGGGGTTCCAGGCAGAAGAGTTCTGGTGAAAACTGGTTGGCCTCCATTTATGGTATAGCACTAAATATGGGCTGTTGAAGGAACGGTCTTCAGGCCAAGCTGAGACAAGGTATTCATTATGATGTGCTCTGTATGAAACACAATCTTGAGTTTGCTATTATGACCCTCAGATATCCAATTTTTTTAAGTTTTGAATTTTCTTTTAAAGACGCTTGAAAATTCTACTATGTAAGTCCTACAAGACCATCTCAATGTCAAGACCTTGCTGCCTTTGAGGCAACTGAGCCATTTTAAAGATATCTGTCACTTCAGTCTGTGTGCAGGTTTTGGCATGTGACTAACTTGTTCTGTGTAGCCATTGACCCCGTGGTTGCAGAACACATGACTTGGTGCACTATCCCATGCAAAACAAATCTTTGGTATTTTAGATGAGTAACTTTCCCTTTCTGCCTACTTTCTTTATGTAGAATGGGAACATAAGGACTGTTCTGGCTTAGGCTTCTGTGTGTGGCATGACTGGTCTGTTGGTGGTGGGAAGGAAGGAAAGGTGGGACAAAAGAAAGTCCATCCTGGATAAATTCAGAGCAATGGGGAGTATTAAGGTTTTCTTGGCTTGTTTTCTGTAAGTGGCTCAATGCCAGTTGAGTGTGTGCTGAGTTTGCTTTCTTTCATTGTTAGCATGTGCCTATAACAGTGAAAGGCAATTGGAGAGTTCAGGAAGTCATCTGGCAGTGTGCCTGTGGCAATGTTAGAATAAGTTCTTTCTGTGCTTGTGCTCCATGCCCATGTCTGCTCACCACAACTTCATTGAGGTAAATGAGGAACAAAGTTCAGACGTCTGCAGGTTCATTATTGTTTGGCATGACAAACTGTGTTCTGTAAAGCTAGATAAACAGGGCAAAAGTGCATTAATGTAGCAGTGGCTCTCTTTAGAAAAGGCTAGAAGTTCATATAAAGAAAATATTGTAATGGGTAAAAGACAACAGAATCTGCTGAGACATTCTAAAGCTATTTAAGCTACAGTTTGGCTGCAGCTTACCGACAAGAAAGATGCTGATTTAAACTAATACTTTGAGCCTTCTAGTTGTCACTTTGCCGTTACTAACCTTAATATTACAGAATTATTTATGAGCTGTTACTAATGAAAACAAAAAAGTGTCAATAAAACAGTGCAAAATCATCACTATCCTATTACTTAGATCAGTTATTGTTACCATATTCACTCGTCCAATAGTAAGCAAATAACTCAAGAGTTATATATTAGAAGCCACAATTAACTTAAAAGAAAAGTGTATTTTCCTAAAAGAAGATACAGTGCTTTGCATTTTGATGGCACTTCTATATCGGAGGCTCAAAATTACTTTACAAACATGAACAAATTAATTCCATTTTGTAATTTGTCACTGAAAACACATTACTATAACACATTGTAAAGATGGGGGAATTGAGGCACACAGGTTGAAACCAGCCACATGTTAACCAGCAAGTACGTAGCAAATCTAGGAATAAAACCTGGACTACTTTGCCTCCAGTGCTTTTACTACCATACCTGCTTCCTTTCAAATTGAACTTGTCATATTATAGGAGTCACAGGTAATGCTGCCTATAGTTAAGGTAGTATGAGACTTCCCATGAGAAGACCCTGTTGCAGTTGCTTATACTTTGGCCAAACTTTGCTCACGTCTCAGAAACAAAGTCCACAATAAATAACTCAGCACTGAGAAGCGGACAACAGCCGTGAAAACCCTGAAATGTGGGAAGGCAGCTGGACTCAGTGGTATAGCTCATGAACTGTTACTACACTTTGGGATGAGACTACAGAAGTGGTTGCGTGCCTTCTTTAACTTTCGCATGGAGAAAGCACAGATACGTAAGCTGTGGACACAGTCCAAAATGGCTGTACTACTCAAATTACATGAATACCCTAACTGTGCAAAGAGTTACTGCCCAATATCCTTACTTTGCTCAACATAGAAGTGATGTGAGTGGATGATAGTGGGTTGAACAGTACCAATAGCAGAAGGGCAGCTAAATGACTGACCAAGCCAGTTTCCACCCAGGATGTTCATGTAGTGGCCAAGTTGCAAACCTAAGTCCATACATCGAAGATGGTTTCAAAAATACAAAATTACAGGGGCTGTGTTTTTGACATATAGGCTGCTTTGGACATGTGAACCATCACACACCTCTACTGAAATTGGCAAGAATTTTGAGAAATAGTAAAATAGTCCAAATCATCTCCTCCCTTCTCAGGAATAGATGTTTCTTTGTACAGAAGGATGTAGAAGTCAACAGCTTACTCATTGGAATGGTGTAATGGTTCTCACTCAGGGTCTGGTTTGGGAGTGTGGCATAGTGGTGACAGCCACAACCCCTGTAGTCTGACAACCAAGGCTCATTAAGGTTGTCCTACCTGGGCCTCTTCCTACCATCCGACCCCTGCCCCCTCCGGGAGTCAGCTTAGTCCAAGGCTTTCCCCTGGTGGGGAAATCCAAACGAAAATAAGTAAGAGGGGGTTACCAACTAAGTTCCCTGTAAGCTGCGCGGTGCTCAGGGAACCCACCCAGCCCTGGCTCCAACCTGCCGCAGCCAGGGGAGGGGCGCTCATAGGCGCTGACTTTCCCTCTAGCCGGGGGGGGGGCTTGACCCCTTCCTCCACCCCTTCTTCCAAGTCCCCGCCTCTTCCCTGCCTCCTCCCCCAAGCACACCCTGTCCTGCTCCTCGCCTCCCTCCTGGAGCTTCCTGCATGCTGTGAAACAGCTGTTTATGGCAGACAGGATACCACTGTGATGGAGGAGGAGTTGTTCATAAGCAGGGCCGCTGGCAGGTGAGAGGTGCTGGAGGGCGGGGGGAGCTTGGCTGCTGCTAATTTTTCTCTGGGGGCATCCCTCCCCTGGTCGCGGCTGGGGGCAGGGCAGCCAGAACCCAGCCCGGCCTTGACCTGCCGTGGCACCCCTCCCCTTCCCCGGCCCCCAACTCAGCCCCCCCGGACCTGCCGTGGTGAGTAGAGGTGCTTCTCCTGCAGCCGAGGTGCTGCTGTGGGGAGAGAGAGCTGGGGGGAGTCCTCTCTCCCCACCTTAGCTCTGGAGAACCTCCCTGCATCCCAAATCCCTCATCCCTGGCCTCACCCCAAAGCCCACACCTCCAGCCAGAGCTGTCACCTCCCCCGTACCCCAACCCTCTGCCCCAGCCCTGAGCCACCCATTCCCAGCCCCACCCCAGATCTGGCCCACACCCCCAGCTGGAGCCCTCCCCCCCCCCACACACTCCAACACTCTGCCCCAGTCCTGAGCCCCCTCCCACACTCCAAACCCCTCTGCCCCACCCCCACCACATGAATTTTGTTATGTGCACCAATATGAAGGTAATGTGTCACATATCATTTTCATGTTGGTGCACATAACAAAATTCATTCCGCACATGTATGGTTACCAATGTCCAAGGTCCACAGGATACTTTCCTCTCTGGTTGTCTCTGTGGTGGGTCCTCCCTTCCCTCAGGGAGCACCCCTTTGGGCAGCTGTGTCAGAGGCTTTAGGCTTCCCTCTGCTCTGTGGACTGCAGGTCTGCTCACCTCCAACTCTGCCATCCAAATAAGCTAATTCCCCATCTCTTAATTCCTCTACACCTCGAGCATTTGTTTCAGGTGTGGTAGCACAGGGCTGGCTGAGCCCAAAATAATCCCTTAAACCCCACACTGGGCAACAAGGGGTTGTAAACCCCATCACAAATGGGTTGCCCCAAGGTTCAGTGCTATCACCCTTGCTGCTTACTGTCTACACAAATGCCCAACCAGAATTCTCTGAGGTGTGGAGACTCATTTGTGCAGATGATCTTTGCATTGCTATCCACTCGGAAAGATTTGGGGGCACAGAGGACATTCCAACTGGTTCCCTGAGTGTACTTTGAAAATCCTATTGCACAGCATTCCTGAATTCCTAGCAAGACACAAGTATGCACCTTCCACCTGAAACACCATCAGGCCTAGTAAAAACTCCACATACTGTTGAATGGTACAAAATTTGAGCACTATGAATATCTGGTGTACCCTGGGGTCTTCTTAAATCACATACTAACATGCAAAGAGAATATCAAGAAGATGATCATAAGAACGGCCATACTGGGTCAGACCAAAGGTCCATCTAGGCCAGCATCCTGTCTTCTGACATTGGCCAATACCACGTGCCCCAGAGGGAATGAACAGAGCAGGTAATCCTCAAGTGATCCATCCTCTGTTGCTCATTCCCAGCTTCTGGCAAACAGAGGTTAGGGACAATGAAATGAAGTCCAGGAATTCTGTACACCAGAAACTGGCCAACACAAAATGGGGAGGTGACTCAAAAACACGTCAAAGCAACTAGTCTCTCCCGGTGTTACTCAGCTGTGGAGTACAGTGCCCCAGTAGAGTCATGCTCAAGCCACGCACACAACATTGATACTGAACTCATTTAATACTGTAGGATAATCACAAGGACTCTGAAACTCACTCCCGCACTGTTGCTATACTGCCTCATCAGTGAGGCGGGATGCCCTTCAATAAAAAGGAGAGACAAAAGCAGATGCATGAGCCAACACATCCACTGTATGGATACGTTCCACCCTCCAAGAGCTTGAAGTCCAGAAAGAGCTTTACTTCTGAAAATCCATTATCCCAGAATACCACTGTAGAAGGCAGAGAGTAACAAAATGGTGGGAAATGCAGATGATCATTGAGAACCTGGTTCCTTCAGGACAGCTCACCCTCGGCAGTGACCTCGAATGAAAACAGTGGTATACTTTAGATCAGGTGGGGTGGCAAAGACTGGTGATAGTATGATCAAGTGGAAGCTGAGGAATGACCCCAAATGTGAATGTGGAGAGCCTCGGCAAACATGCACATGCTGCCTGATGATGTCCCCCCCGTCCAAGGAACTACTGGAGAGAAATGACACGTCTTAGCTACAGCCCTGGAGCAGCAAACTATGATGAGGGTGGCCAGACTTTGACCACTGGGATTGACATTTTCCATGCTAGGTGTTTGTCTCAGGCTGATTTTTATGTTAGTCTCAGCAAAAACACTAAAACTCTTTCCAGGAGTGAGTTGAGGGGAAAACGCATGGTTCTACCCATGTGTATTACAAAAAAGATTCCTACTGTTTATTGAGCAGCTCTTGGGCCTCCAAGCTTGGGAGCCGAGACTTAATCTAGCAAGCTGCTGGAAACCTGCAGTTTGCCCAGGATCAGTAGAGGGCGGTGAGAGGTTGTCAGTGTTGGTCTCTGAAGATTCCGTCCACACTGAGCTTGCCCCCTCGGCTCAGAGCTCCTGTGTGCTGGCCAGGCTGAGCACCGGGCTGCCGTGCGTGAGCAGGGGTTTCCTGCAATCGCTTCTCCTGGCGACTGTTGGTCTCCATGGCAACAGACACCAGAACGGAGAACAGGAGATTCTTTTCTGTGCTCTGGGTCCGCTCACTCGTGCACAGGCAATGTGGAGGAGGAGGAGGAAGCTGCCTGACTGGAATGTAGGGGTTAAGGAAGTGGAAAGGGGAAAGACATGCAGGACAGGGGTCAGGAGACAGGAGTATGAGGGGAGGGGGTAAAGGAGCAGGGGCCAAGATGGGGTAAAGGCATGATGGGACCAAAGTGAAGCAGGAGCTGGGGTTGAGGAACAAGAAGGAGTATGGGCACAAGCAGAAAGCGTGGGAGAGTAGGAGCTAACGGGGAGAAATGGGAGTTGGGGTGAATAGCGATGGGGGAAGGCAAAAACATGGGCATGGTCTGGATCTGAGGAGTGTGACATGATGTACCTCAAAATAGCACCCTGTAGCCCCCATATTCATCATTTGTATGTAGTTGTGATATTTCATACAAAGCATGCCATGTAAGATAGGTCATGATCTGCTGAAATATGTATATCGTTAGTGTGCATGAAGTTATGAGATTTTGCTTATGTTATTGAAATATGTTGTAAGTTTGGGAGTCACCCACTCCTAGCCCTCCAGTGACAAAAAAAAAAAGAAGTGACCCACACCCAGACAGGCATTAAACGACCATTAATCAGCAGGGAGTTGTAAACAAGAGATTTAAAATTCTCTAAGAGATTTGGGCAAGCACCACACAATGGGGATTGCTCAACTCTGTGACTATGTCTACACTACAGATCTTACAGCATCACCTGCACCACCGCAAGGTCTCCCATGTAGCCGCTCTGTGCCAACGGAGGAGAGCTCTCCCATCGGCATAATTAAAACACCCCCAATGAGCAGCAGTCGCTATGACAGTGGGAGAGTGACTCCTGCCAACATAGCGCTGTCCACACCAGCACTTTTGTCTGTGAAACTTATGTCAGTCAGCGGGTTGTTTTTTTCACACTCCTGACCGACAAAAGTTTTAGCATCAAAAGTGCTATTGTAGACATAGACTTAGACTCAGTGCAAGAACATTTCTTGCACTTTGAACATTTCTTGCACAAGACCACACCAGGGGACTTGCTCAACTCTATGATTTAAACTGCATGCTTCCTTTTTATTTGCTTAGGTAACTATCTCTGACCTTTATACTTACCACTTATAATCCTTAAAATCTATATTTTTGTAGTTAAAATGCTTATTTTAATGTTTTATCCTTACCAGTGAGTTTGTCTAAAGTGCTTAGGAAAGCTGTTCAGGTTAAAAAGACTGGTTTGTGTCCACTGTCCTTTGACAAACTGGAAAACTGATTAGCTTGCACTGTTCAAGAGAAGGTCTTGAGCAGTGTAGGATGGTACATTTCTGGGATGCAAGGCTGGGGACTTGGGACAATTGCTGGTGTTTTCCTGTGTATAGTTCATAGAATCATAGGACTGGAAGGGACCTTGAGAGGTCATTTAGTCCAGTCCCCTGCACTCATGGCAGGACTAATTATTATCTAGACCATCCCTGACAGGTGTTTGTCTAACTTGCTTTTAAAAATCTCCAATGACAGAGATTCCACAACCTCCCTAAGCAATTTATTCCAGTGCTTAATCACCCTGACAGTTAGCAAGTTTTTCCTAATGTCTAACCTAAACCCCCCTTTCTGCAATTTAAGCCCGTTGCTTCTTGTCCCATCCTCAGAGGTTAAGAAGAACAATTTTTATCCTTTCTCCTTGTAACAACCTTTTATGTACTTGAAAACTGTTATCATGTCCCCACTTATTCTTTTCCAGACTAACTAAACCCAATTTTTTCAATCTTCCCTCATAGGTCATGTTTTCTAGACTTTTAATCATTTTGTTGCTCTTCTCTGGATTTTCTCCAATTTGTCCACATCTTTCCTGAAATGTGGTGCCCAGAACTGGACACAATACTCCAGTTGAGGCCTAATCATCATGGAGTAGAGCAGAAGAATTGCTTCTCCTGTCTTGCTTACAACATTCCTGCTAATACAATGAGTAGCCTGGATAGCATTCATGCAACTTTGCTGGGTGTGCTTCTGCATGGTAGTGGCTGAGTGATGACAGTGCCTGGAGGGGTTTGCTGCTTGTCATTAGCAAGCATTATGATACAGACTTTATATGGGCACATACTATCTGTTTACACACAACCCCTGCCTCATTCATTGTGCAGAATGGACCGGCTTGGGGGAAGAATCTGGGCTGTGCAGTGAAGGATACTGTTTTCTGTAAGATCTGTGCTTTTCTGGTTGCAGAATTTGAAAGGTGTGTAGTGAATGAGGAAGGTAGGAAAAGACAAGATAGTCTCATAGTTAGAGAAGTTGAATGGTGCCTGGGAGAACTGGATTCTGCTATCCCTTTTTCTGCCACAGAGTTCCTGTATGATACTAGGCAAGTCACATAGAGTTTTCACAGCTGGCCACTAGTTGAGTGTACCTCATTTTCCGGGTACCCTAAGTGGGACCCATGGTGTGTCATTTGCACAAGTGGTGAGAACTCACAATTGAGGAAAAAGGAAGCTGTTATCTGAATATGTAGGTTTATAAAAATGCAAAGTATTCTGAAAAATCAGGCTGTAGTCTTCTGAAATTGCACACCCAAAATTAGTGGAATTTTGACTTTGATCTCCCATCCGCATAATAAGGATAATATTGTGACCGGATCCCTGGCGTATAACCTAGAACTGGGGTACTTCTGAGCCCTCCCTTCCACTAACCTGGGCTCCTTCTCACTCTGTGGTGCTGTTACAAGCTTAAAACCTCTGGCAGATACTGTACTTACACAGACATCCACAGGCAGGGACACACCCAGCCAGGTTTCATGAATGCTTCTCCCAGTCATCCAAGAACTAACAATAGAGAGGCTCCAGCCAATTCTCCCCAGCTCCTCTGCCTAGCACCCTTGAGCTGTATGGTCCTTCCCTGGTCGGAAGCCTGACCAGTATAAGTTTATAATCCCTCAATGTGGAGAAGACATGTACAAGCCATTGTACATGACCTGAGGTTTCTCAAGCATTTCAGGCAAAATACACTGTTTTAGGTAAAACATAAAACAGGTTTATTAAGTACACAAAGAGAGATTTTAAGTGATTATAAGTGGTAGGCACAAAAGGATAGAGATGGTTACCAGCTAAAATAAAAATAAGTGCCCAATCTAAATTTTAAATCCGGTTACACTAGGCGGTATTTAGATCAAGCAATTTTCTCATCCCATTGGATGTTACAGTCCTTAATACAGAGAGTTCCCCCTGAAGCCTGGTGAGTCTGCTCAGATGAAATTTTCCTCTTCTCTGCATGCTTGTTGCTTCCAGCATAGGTGGCAGGCTTCATATGAAACATATAATCATATGACATTGGTGAATATGAGGTTCCAGGGTGTTGCTTAGGGGTATAGAGTGCCACGAATATCACCTCACCTCACAGGAGTGTTGTGAAGTTCAATTGATCTTTGTAAAGAAGTAAGATACCCCGATGACAGCATCATAGAAAAGCCCATGACGAAATGAAAAATTCTGTATTTGTGGAGGGTTTGCACAATGTGCAGAAAATAATGCATGTGGCCACCACAGAATTATGAGGATTGAAAGAAATATTGAAAATATTGAAAAGCTACCTGTACAATGAGCACTGTCCACCTTATGCACTGAGTCTTGTGAAAAAATATTATGTAATCATCTAACTAGAGTCTAGACGGTCATAATGCATATGCACAAGGATGCCAAATTAAGGTTACACAGGCAACCTTAATTTTGCCACTTTGTAACTTTGGAGTGTTTGATTTAGCAATCTTGATTTTTGTTAAAACAAGCATTTTGAACGTATTATACACAGTGTCAATGAGCTCTGTGTTTTTCCTAGGGATTTTTCTCCGGTACTAAGATTTCTGACAAAGCAAACACAATGAAATAACCAAAAGAAGTGTTTGCATGTGTTTATACATTTAGAATAGTTCTCTAATTTCTTTATTTTCATAGCTGCAGTTTCCATGGAGTAGTCACTGTTGCTATGGGGATTTCCTTTTTGTGAGAACATTTGCCAAAACATGACTGGTTAGGTCAACATGCTTATGCTGTCTGAAAACTATGAGACAATTTTTTGATTGGGAGCATTTTCAGAAGTACCTCTCTTGCTGAGTTAAAACATCTTTCTGGCTATGACCTCATCAAGAGTAACTAACTAAACAAAGCAGAGTAAATTATGATGAGGTAATCTGGTTTAAATTTACAAAAGGGAAAAAGAAAAACCAGCACCCTATAATCTAGCATTTGTTTTTGTATTAACTTTAGCTTTACAAAGTTACTTCTGTGGGTATTCATGTGTATAAATATAAAATGTCTAGAGCATTACAATAAGATTTTCTTAGTCAATAATTTTAATCGTATACTATGCATCTAGACAGATAAATAAGATTCTATTCTGAGCTGAATGGGTCGGTCATAACACAAAATTCCAACGGCCAAATTCTCAGCAGGTATTCACCCCTGTGGACATGAAAAAGAGGGTGCAGGTTGTGCATGAAAGGAACACAGATGTGTGACTGTAGCTCTTGGGGCATTTCTTTAATGCACGTTGATAGAAACAGTGTATCACCCCTGAACATCTGCTGCTTCTGACAGATGTGAGGCACAGAGAAACAAAAGATGTGGCTTGTGCAAAAATGGGTGTATTACACCTCGTTTCCTCCACCCTTCATTTTTGTCTTTTGAGACTGCTCACTCTTGGCAGCAGGGACTGCCAATCTCATTTTGTAAAGTCCCTCACACATCTTACATGCTTCCACAGTATAAATCGTGATGGTTAATACTGTGCCCAGATGTCATCTCGACAGGCTGGTGAGTTCCCAAACCAGAGGGATCTTTAGATCCTATGCACACAAAACTGATTTGTACTTAAAACTAACATCTGTCATTGCATACGTTGCTGTAATAGACTCCCTTTTCTCCCACTGGATGTCATGCTGGTAGAGGGAGACAGAATTGGAAGGGCATTCAGACAGAGTAGCTCAGTAGGAGATGTATGAAGGAGTGTCTAGAAGAAGGCACTTCCACCTAAGGGGGTTAACTGGGATTGTCAACTCATTCTGCTGCTGACTTCATCATCCCAAGTAGGGACTCATACAGAAGTGGCTAATCCGCTTGTCCTAGGTTCAGGGATCCCATCAATCTGCTCCTATCAGCCAGAATGCACACTTCTCAATCAAGATTTTACAGGATGGCTCTGCAAGGTTACGTGTGGCTCTCTAAACCTGAATCTGCAGAGTAAGCCCATTGTGAAGTACTGTACTAAAATAAAAAAAACAGGTAGTACCTTACTGATGGAACTGTTAAAACTGAAGGGAAACCAAATACATTTACACAATGGGCATATCCAGTCAAGTTTTGTCATATAGCGGGTGTCCCACTACAGAAAGGTTGTTAGAGAAAACAGTGCTTAGTCTTCAGAGTTAAAGCCAAAGGCTTCATGCAGATCACCACATACAGCAGAAATAACAAACCTGTAAAGGCCTAGAGGCCAAAGAAATGAAAACAATTGTGGCATGTTGTTGAACTTGCCAGAGCCGTCTCTGGCATCAAATGCATAGTGAACCACCTATGACATGGAAATAACACCTAAAACTAGTATAGCACCTTTCATCTGAGGATCTCTAAGTGATTTACAAGGTGAACAGCCCCTTTTCACACCGTCTTTGCATCTGTGTTTTCTATGGCTTCCTGCTTGCTTTGGGCTAAAAATCAAAAGGTCACACTGCACTAGTTTAAAAGGTAATTTGTTGCTACATGATTCATGCTGCTTCATTTTAACTGCAACTCGAGCAACAGAGCTGAGAAGGAAATGCATATGCAGGAGAGTTAACACATGATGGAATTTAGCAAAGCTTCTGCCAGAAACTAGCATAAAACATGCTACAGTCATATGGGGAACAATAAACACAGACATAGCAAAACAGTTTGCCTGAGGATGGCAAATATTTGAGTATAAAGTTAAAGAATCTTTGCAGATGTAGCATAACTAAAAGCTCAATTTTAAAAAAGAAACTAACCATATGTTACCACCAGATTGGTTGGATGCACTGTTAAAAGAAATATACACACATTAACTATGAGCCGTTCTCAGATAAAGTAGCTTAATCAGAGAAACTGGAACCATTGCCAAAACTAGATACTACTTGGATAAAAGTGACTCTCAGGAATATCACTTGAAAAGAACAGAAATAAATGAGCCATTTAAAGGAATCAGCTCATAGCACAGAAACTAAAGTAAGATTAGTAGAAAGCCTTTCACTGTGAGCCAAAGTCAAGCCGTTGTGGAAATACTGTAGCAGTGTCTTGGTCAGGATGATAAAGATGATCTGGCTTTACTTAGGAGCTATAATAATTAAGGGTTCCAACATGTGGAGATTGGATTCTGGGTCCCATTCTCCAAGACCCAGGGCAGTGTGAGGTACTGAACCACTTGGGAATAAGGGGGACTGGAATCTTCTGTGGCTATTTAATTAGTCCATCTGATGGACACATAGCTAGGCATTAACACAGTCTAGAGGGAGCTTTGTCTCATTTTGTTGGTGGGAATGTGACACAATGTTGCATCTGCGCTGGAGAGGAAAGACAGTTTTCTGATTAAGGTACAGGATTCGAAGTCAGAGGATCTAAAATTCACTCTTTGGTAGTTACATGGACTTTTTGCAGGGCCTTGTATTAGTTACTGAAGTTCTGGACCTTAGTTTCCCAATCAGGAAAAGAGGGATAATCTTTATATACATCACAGGGGTGTTGCAAGGGTCAATTTATTAACATTTGTAAAAAAAAAAAAAGTTGAGATTTTTCAGACAAAAAATGCTACATGAAAGGAAAGTATGATTACAAATATAGAATGAAGTTGGGGAGTTTAGGTAGGAAGGAACTTTCAGGGAAAAGAAAAATAAGGTTAGATTCTAGTCAGACCTTGCATGAACTTGGTGCCTACTTCTTATAAATCTGCTATGGAGCCTCAGTGTTGAAGCTGAGAGGTTCATGTATTAATATCAAGTTAACATCTGGTCCCAGCAGTAAGACACTCCAGGGAAGGGCTCCATATTGCAGTAGCTGAACTCTGGGGTTACAAAATTCTTCATATATTAAATTGCAGGATGCTGATATTATCTGATGTATGCGTGCTCAAACATCTCATTGTGCAATATTGGCTAACCATCTGTAGATGGATGGGATATAATAGATGTTTAATTTGTTTCCCAAAATAAATTTTAATGCTTTTTCCCCCAACAGAAATATGAAAAAAGTGAATTGTCTGAGTTTAAAGAGTTCTATAATCCTTCATTTCCTTCTGTAGAGAGGAAATGTTAAATAATTTATGGAAGAAATGAGAAATTTGAGTTTAATCTAGAATAATCCAATTATTCATGTGGAGTCTTTAACTACGAGGGTTTTTTCTGATGCATGTGGTACCATCACTGCCATCAGCGTGGCTGACTCAGTGTCTCACATGTGAACCTGCTCCCTATGACTGCCATCTGGGATTCTTGCGAATTCGTAAGACTGTTAAAGTGACCGTGTATCCGAAGTGTAATCGGATACAGGAAAGAGGCATGAATTTTTGAACACGTATGGGTAATGAACACGATTTTCATTTCACCCCTGCATTATTCCATAATAATTTAGATAAATGTTATTTTTCCTCTCTCACTTCCTGGAACAACTGATATATTCTTGTTTTGCAAGGACCAGAAGTTGATACAGCTGTTCTGAATAATATTGTGAGAGCTGTGACACATCCTGGGAGTACATAGAGTTGTAAGGTACCTTGCACCTGCCTGCCCTTAGTGTGAGGAAGCCTTGTCTATGCCTTCCAGGGGTCAGCTCCCCAACTCCACTAGCTACAGACCATACAGGCACTCCCCTCTAGGCCTATGCAGGCCCCGCTGTCTCTTTACAGGTTAGCCATAGGCACACTCCAACCTTCAAGCCTTCCAATCATTTCCCTTGCAGTATTCACAGATTCGCCGCTTCCAAAAAAGCAGTAAACCCCAGTTTACCAGTTCTACCTCAGATCACCGCTCTGCTTAACACATGGCACTTAGATATGTTTATAGTGAAATGAAGTTATTTAACAAAGCATAGAGTCAAATGCTTGCAAGTAGAAGTGGTTACGTACAAGACAAAAACATTAACACACTCTAGAGCCTAGACTTAATCAACATACTTTCATGTCTAATGAAGTATTGCTCTCCAGTGCTTTACAGCCAGGCTGGCTGTGACCCTCTTCTCATGAGACAACCGCAGTGCTAGCTTGTCTCAGTGGTGAAGGATCCTGTGTGGTTTTTTGCATTCCCTAATACACTAGACTAATCCTTTGATCTTAGTCATAAACAGCACACCCTTTGGCTGATTGTTTTTTCTTGAAGATTTTCTCTCTTATAGTTTTCACAACCTTTTAACTTGTATCTAGTTCAGTATACAAACAGGGATCCGTTATGAGGTATGCAATACTGTCATGGCCAGGCAGAGAGAGCTGTTATCTCCTGCCTGAAAGCAACATCACCAGGAGGTGACATACCTAACCTCCCAGACCTTCAGAACATAATTTTGAGTGTAGATAAATATTAAATATTATCTGTACATTCATTTTGCAATGACTCTTGTGTAGAGACCTCACATGCAACCCTTTGCTGAACTATTATGCAGAATTCTGACCCAGTGGGTCCTGGTAAAACCCTACGCAGACCCTGTGCACTCTGCCAGTTGGCACAAAGAGGTTCCTGGATGACAAGAGCCAAATACTAAACTTCTAGCAAAACCACTTTGTACCCTCTCATCATCAATCCATTTTGTGTGGCCTGTGGCTTGATAGTTCAGGGAGCGTACTTTTCTTTGTTAGGATGGAGAAATATGATTTGGTAGGTAAGTAGTCGTATGTCCATTATGCAGGTGGGCAAACTGCTGCACAGAGAAGCTGTAATTTGATATGGTCACACCGGATCAGTGTCATGGCAAGTAATGCTCTGAATTCCCCTACAAAGCACTTCCGAATATGGGGGTTACTTGCTGAAATGCTTCTGTTGTTTCTGAGGCCACTTGCTACCTGAGGGTAGCAAGCCTGTTCTTTCCAAAAGCATCACCCTAGGCTGCAAGTAATAAGAGGTTCCCCATGCCAGCCATGGATTGAAAAAGGAGGGGGAAGGTTTTGCTGCACCAGCCAAGGAGAATGGAGAGTTTGAGGGTGGGGTCTGCATTACCCAAGTGAGGGGAGCTCTTGAATGATGGGGAGCTGTGCTGCTCTGCTCTCCCCTGTACGCCAGTGACACTTGAATGCTAATTTTCATTCCATCCCCACCAGAAGTACAATGCCAACGTTCAGCGTTAATACAGAGTGCTGACTTGCATTGCTGACAGGACTATCATATGAATCCAGCCTTCCAGGACTCACTCTGTTAGGTGAGATTGTGGAGATAAAGGTCTGTTTCTTTACCCTTATCAATCAAGCCAGGGTGGCTTTTTTTCATTCGGTTGTTAAAGGTTAGTCATGAATGGGCAGTTCAGGAAATGCTGTGTTTAGTTCAATTTTTGAATGAATATACCAGGGGTCGGCAACCTTTCAGTAGTGGTGTGCCGAGTCTTCATTTATTCATTTTAATTTAAGGTTTCACATGCCGGTAATACATTTTAATGTTTTTTAGAAGGTCTCTCTCTCTATGAGTCTATATATTATATAACTAAACTATTGTTGTATTGTAAAATAAACAAGGTTTTCAAAATGTTTAAGAAGCTTCATTTAAAATTAAATTAAAATGTTGATCTTACGCCGCCGGCCCGCTCAGCCCGCTGCCAGCCTGGGGTTCCGTTCACCTAGGCCGGCAGCAGGCTGAGCGGGGCCTGCGGCCGGGACCCCGGCTGGCAAGGGGCCAGAAGCCAGAACCCCAGACCGGCGGTGGGCTGAGCAGCTCAGCCCGCTGCCGCTGAGGGGTTCCATCCACTGGCTCCTGCCAGCCGGGATCCCGGCCGCAGGCCCCGCTCAGCCCACTGCCGGTCTGGGGTCCCGGCCCGGCCCACCGAGTGGGTACCTACCTTCTCCCTGGTTTTGGCCATTCTCTTCCTCTCTCTCTGCACTGAGCACAGGGCTGGGGGTGAAGGAGCAGGCTGGGGGTTGGGGTGTAGGGTCTGGCCAGGAGCTAGAATGAGGGAGGGGGCTCAGGGTTGGGGCAGGAGGTTTGGGTGTGGAGCGCTTACCTGGACAGCTCCCACTTGGTGGGAGGGGTGCAGGTGGGAATGTGGGGGGTGGGGGGAAGGTGCAGGAGCTCCTGTTTGGTGCTCAGGGTGGGGGTGGGGATGTGGGGTGGGGATGCAAGAGTCAGGATGGGGGGGTGCATGGGGTGTGGGGGGGATGGGTATGTGTGGGGGTGCAAGAGTCAGGGCAGAGGGCTGGGGGCATGTGAGGGGGGTGCAGGTGTCAGGGCATGGGGTGTGGGGGGCCTGGGTATGTGTGGGGGTGCCACAGTCAGGGCTGGGGTCGTGGAGGGGGGTGAAGGAGTCAAGCAGAGCCGGCAGGATCAAGCTTCTGCCCCCTGCCCCCGCGGGAGGGGGCGGGGAGCGGAGAAGAGTGTGCTGGGACGGGACAGGCTGGGCTTTTAATGGCACGCTGCTGCATGCCGGGACCCTGGCAGGCAGCAGCGTGCCATTAAAAATGGGCTTGCGTGCCGTCTTTGGCATGCGTGCCATAGGTTGTCGACCCCTGAAATATACCATGAACACCCGATCTTCATTCCAGGCCACAGAATTCATGGTACGGAGTTGTATTCCTGTTCAATTTGAAAATGCATCAAATGCCATATTGGGGAAGCTGCTGACATGGCCCTGTGGTATCCCTGGTTACCACCAGGCAGTCAGCGGTCCATTGTGATGTGTGTGTAACTGTTCTTATTAGTGTGTTTTTCCTCATAACGTGAATATTCAGGACTTTGGCGGTGCTGTCCTTAAAGGCTACCTCTTTGTCCTGTCCAATTCCAGTGCTCCTCAAACAGATACTCTGCTCTCTGCATGTTTTGACAGTCTCTCTTTTTGTGAGAGTCAAGGTTCCTTCCCGACTCTGAACTCTAGGGTAAAGATGATGGGACCTACATGAAAAACTCCCGAAGCTTATTTTTATCAGCTTAGGTTAAAACTTCCCCAAGGTACAAACTATTTTCCTTTTTCCCTTGGACTTTATTGCTGCCACCACCAAGCGTCTAACAAATATATAACCGGGAAAGAGCCCACTTGGAAACGTCTTTCCCCCCAAAATCCTCCCCAAACCCTACACCCCCTTTCCTGGGGAAGGCTTGATAAAAATCCTCACCAATTTGCATAGGTGAACACAGACCCAAACCCTTGGATTTTAAGAACAATGAGAAAGCAATCAGGTTCTTAAAAGAAGAATTTTAATTGAAGAAAAAGTAAAAGAATCACCTGTGTAAAATCAGGATGGTAAATACCTTACAGGGTAATCAGATTCAAAACATAGAGAATCCCTCTAGGCAAAACCTTAAGTCACAAAAAGACACAAAAACAGGAATCTACATTCCATTGAGCCCAGCTTATTTTCTCAGCCACTTAAAGAAAACAGAATCTAACGCATATCTAGCTAGATTACTTACTAAGTTCTAAGACTCCATTCCTTTTCTGTTCCCGGCAAAAGCATCACACAGACAGAGAGAGCCTTTGTTTCTCCCCCAACTCCAGCTTTTGAAAGTATCTTGTCTCCTCATTGGTCATTTTGGTCAGGTGCCAGCAAGGTTATCCTCGCTTCTTAACCCTTTACAAGTGAAAGGGTTTTTCCTCTGGCCAGGAGGAATTTTAAAGGTGTTTACCCTTCCCTTTATATTTATGACAGTGAATAATAAGCAAGTTAAAGTAAAAAAGAATAGAAATGGGGCCAGTGTGAAGTCAGGAGGGGATAGTTTCTCCTCTCTAACTGGTGGAAGTGGTTGGCCCCATGGGGTTATCGATTCTTACTTGGGACCGGAATATGCGTGGTGACAACATACTGTGAAATCTTCCAATCATTTCTCTAAAATAAAAAGAATAGACCAGAGAGCATTGCTGGGCTCCACTGATACCCGTCTGTTGATGCCACCCAGTTTTATCCCTTTTTTTGTTAGCTGACAGACAATGTTGTAACAAAGATGTCACAGTACAAGTACTTGGATGAAGAACAGCTCGAAGAAGATTAGCCCAAGTAAGGTGGAAGTGATGCTTATAGGAAAAGTGAAACGCTTTGGGGAATTAAGTGAAACCCTGATCAAAAGCATCCGCCCTGCAATGCAAAATAGCTTGAAGACTTGGTGTCTTAATGTTAATCACTTTTCCTTACAAACCAGGTAGCAACACTCACAAGGAACCTCTTATTCCACCTCCACCTTGACAGGATTCAACACACTTCCCTCTTGGATGAGGACCTAGCAACTACAATTCACACATTTCTCTTCTCAAGGCTCTATTCCTGTAATGCTCTGCCAGCAGAGCTAATGGTCAAGGCCACTCAGACTGTATTAGAAGCCATATGTGGCTCATACTCTTATTGAGCAGGTCTAAAAAAATTGAGGGCTTCACCCCAGTATCTCTCAACACTACCAGGTCTAGCTCAAGGTCCTGGCCGTAAAAGTTAAAGCCCTCAAAAGACTAGAACCAGCTACCTCAGAGACTACCTACTCATTTGTAATCTTCCAAGACAGCTGTGCTCAGTGGGAACAAACAATCCTTCTGAACATTTTAGAGCCTACAGGCAATGGGTTGTGGGTATTGTGTGTACTTCCTGGCTGTGGAGGAGAGAGGCAAGCATGCTGTGAAGCCCACATTTCCAGTTAAGCTAACCCACAATAACAAAAGCTGGAAGAAGGAGAGAGGAATCCAGATAAAAGCTATACAATTTCATGATGGCAAGAGCAGAGTCCATTTTTGAATAAGGTTTGGGGGGTTTGGCTATATCCGATCTATCTTGAGCTATAGATTATATAGTGCTAGATTGCCCCACCCCAAAGCAGCCACACAGCTGTGTAAAGGAGAGAAAGGACTCCCACCTCCCGCTTCTCTCCATGTTACTTGTCCATATTTCACTTTTGAGGCCTGGAGGAAATGCACTAGCTGCATGTTCTGACTCCCCTACCACAAGCAAGTGATTGGGGAAAGGACAGAGCTGTGCCTTTGCCTCCCTACCTGTTGGCTAGCATTGTTGGCCAGATGCAAAGGGGAAGCATGCTGCACTATTATAATGGATAAAGAAAGTTACCTCTCCCACCCTAACCCCCTGTCTCAGGGGAAAAGGCACAATTGTGATTTAGACAAAACTCTCCTAGTCAGTAAAGCCATATGCCACGCCCTATGTATGGGTGAACATCAAGGCTCAGTCTTAGCCCATCACTGCTAGTACATAAATACCTTAGATTAGATAAAAGGCAGGCTGCCCTGGTTAGCTAAAAATGCATGTGGCCCAGGCTGGCTGCTGCTGAGAGCAATAGAGAGTAACTGGCAAAACATGAGTTCCTAACAGATTGGTCCATTTCCCCTCCTCAGAAATCTAGGTGAAATTGAATCAATTTTGTAAGAAAATTTGTTTGAAAAAATTTGTCATATTGTCACCGGCTTCTCCCCTTTTTTGATCTCTTTGGCTTAAAACTTCTAAATTGTTGTGGAGTTGGTTTTTGTTTTAGGTTGCGGATTACTTTCTATATGACTACAGTACACTGCGCAAAGGCAGCCATTGGGAGCAGGTCCCATTGTGCTAAGCATTGTGCAGACAGTAAGATTCAGTTTTTGCTTAAAAGATCTTATAATTAATTTAAAACAAGATGCAATGAGGAGGTGTTAAAACTGTAGGAGAGAAAAAGGGAAGGAAGAATGACCAGTGATTCCATAGGCCATTTAGTATTCAACTTGATTACAATAGACATAAAAATATTGAATCTTGTGCTTTTAGTGAAGCCTCTACTTTTGATATTTTGTTTTTTTGTTTCCATCCTTTGTCTACGTCAGTGGGTCATAAGTGTTACCTTCTGTCTATATTTTCTGTTTTTGAATCCTGTGTTTCTTTAAACCTTTATTGAAACTATGTTAGATCAGGTTCAAAATTAGCCAAAACACATTAGCTATCCCTAATTGTAAATATGCCTGAGCATAAGAAAAATCCAGCACAACACTTTACTGCATTAAAACTGCGGATGTGGTATGTAAATACATTCAATGGTCAGCTGTATAGAAATTGGCTAAAATGCTTCAGGTCTCCCAGTCCCTTCTACCCACCATTATGGTATTCACAGCTATTTTGAAATCAGAATATTTTTCTGCAGCTTTTCTTCTGTGTCAATTTGTTTTCCTGATAAACTAAATTTAACCAAGAGTAATCATGCAGAACAGCCTATTTGTGTCTGCTGCACATGTCAGTGGTGATTGTTGGATATCTGTTAAAATGATAACATATAATGCATGAAAAACAGATGAGGCTGTATGTGTAAATTCAAGGCCCTTCTGACATGTGAAATCATTTGAGTTTCGCTCACATGGTGAACCACTTCATGTTTCATTTCTGTTACAGTATCCGTACGCTTCCTCTTCCCTCTCTGGCACTTGTTGATACTAACATCTAATACTTACTGTGCCTGCTCAGCAGTGGTGTTATGTTAAGACATGCAGATCTGAATACAATGCAACTCCAAATTAATCTGTACCTACTAAAGTTCAGTCATTAGGAAGGCACTGTATAGACAGCATGACCTCGTCTAAGGGATGAGTGTTATTTGTCTATGGGAGGTGCATAGAATGACTACTAGTTTATCCCATTATAGCAGATGAAGGAGACATAATTTGTTTGGTTGTCACTGGCATGAACCCCACAAATTCTGGCTGCATTTCACTAGCTGTGCCTGTTTGCCCTTTAGTCTACCTGCCACAGATAGATTTACATACTTGGTTTATAATTAGGATATGAATTGAGGCTTTGTAGTTACAGATAATCACTGATTTTATAATACATGACATAAGTACTGTACTTGAAAAGGAAATGGGCATATTTTCATGAATGTTGGTATAGAAAGCAAATTATAATCGCTTATCTGCCTGAAAGTGTCTGCATGCTAACAGAATTTTTAAAGGGAAATAGAAGGGTCGAGTGACACTAGCACAAGACTGATAATCTGGTGTTTGAGTTCTATTCAAGGCTTTGTCACTGATCCTGTGTCTTTGCACAAATCGCTTCATGCCTCAGTTTACCCATCTGAAACAAGGATACTATTCCCTTACCACTTGTGCTTGCTTAATTAACTCTTTTAAAGTGTTTAAAATGCTCAGAAGGAAGGTTTTATATTAGTGCAAAGTATTGTTATTACTTGAAATTGACAGCTGCCTTGTTTTTTAAAAAAATGGATTACCCAGTACAATATAGTTGCAGAAAAATACTACATTTGGGCATTGGGAAGACATGTTGAGCTGTCAGAGGGAAATTGAGTAGTTAACCTTGTAAAAAACTCCCCCCACCCTTCACAAATTAAGTGGGGGGAGTTGAGCAAACACGGGGAGAGATTTCTAAATGATATGATATTGAAAGAGAACCCAAATGATATCACAAGTGATCGAGAAGCTGTAGTGTCAGGAAGCTACTGAGCGACAGAGGTATTGAAAAGCTTATCTGACATTTGAGATATCTGAGAATGTGTTGGAGAATGAAAACTGTTTATCAGTAAGAACATAGTAAATTTGTACATTCATAACATTACAATAGGTAGTTTTAAATGACTGAAGTGTTACTTTTTCTGGGTTTACAGAGTCACTTAGCTCAACACTCCATTTATTGAGGCAATTATTTGCCAGTTTGACTTCCTGTTAAAGTCTCATTTCTAAGATCGTACATATCTGCCCTCTGCCAAGTGGTAGGAGCTTTTGGGGGTATTGCAAGTCTGTTTCCCACTGATTATGAAATCAGTGACACTGAGTAAAGGTGTTTTCTTAGCATTTTCTTAGTTGGTTTCTACTAGCCTCGCCAGTCCTTGAACAAGGATGGGCACTAATAGTGCGTAAGCAGCCTCCTCTTCGGGGGGGGGGCAGTAGGGTGGTCAGATGACCATTACAGAATTCAGATGTTAAAGTCATTGTTAGAGTTGCCTACATCTGAGTCAGTTTGTTTCAGTGTGTTTTCTTGTGTGAATGTAAACTGATGAGGGATCCGCAGATGCTAGCACACATTAGACAGACGTGGTTGCATGTTTTTGCCACAGTCTG
Organism: Caretta caretta; assembly: GCF_965140235.1. Taxonomy (NCBI): domain Eukaryota; kingdom Metazoa; phylum Chordata; order Testudines; family Cheloniidae; genus Caretta; species Caretta caretta. The sequence goes on from NC_134207.1 coordinate 138,124,533, forward strand.
CTTTTTTCTCTCGTACTCTTTGGCTTTTTCTGTTCTGCTATTCTTGATCGCTCTAACTGCAGATGAACAGGTCGGCCGCCATCCTGATCTGTCAGCAGGAGCAGCTTCCCATGTGTCTAGGTCATCTTGGCCAGCTTTTAGGTGAGCTTTGAGCGTGCCCTTACATAATTCTCATTGGTCTCCCAGCGTACATGCTCATTTTCAACAGTACGTAAAATATGGCTTTGGGGAGTTGCATATCATCCATACACATGAGGTGACCGGCCTAGTGAAGTTGGGCCTGTATGGTTAGGGATTCCACACTAGTCATGCAGCACTGCTCCAGGACTTTGATGTTTGGTGTCCTGTCCAACCACTTGATGTTACAGCTGAGATGCAGATAGTGCATGTGAAAACACTCTAATTGCTTCAAGTATCTGCTATAAAATGTTCATGTTTCACAGCAATAGAGAAGAGCACTTAACATGATTGCATAATAGATGCCAATCTTGGTGTGAAGTTGAATGCCTCTCACATTCCACAGGTGGTGACAAAGTGGATCATAGATAGAAATGGCTTTAGAAATGTGCTGTGTGATTTTATAGTCAACCATGGCATTATTAGATAAAGATAGCAAAATGTTTCTTCTGCATTAAGCAGTGTGTCATCAACTGCAATTTCAGGGACAGAATAAATTTTTCCTGGAGCAGACTGAATAGACAGTCCAAATTGCTTTGCTGGTCTAGAAAAACAGTCAATGAATGTCTTCAGTGTTATGTGCAATAAGTGCGCGGTCATCAGCAAAGAGGAATTCCCTGATGAGCAAGTCAATCATTTTACTGTGAGCATGAAGATGCTGGAGGATGAAGATGCTGCCATCTGTGCGGAATTGCATGCAAATACCCCAGATGCAGTCTTGAAAAGAAACTAGCAACAAAGCACCAAAGAAAATGGTAAATAATGTAGGTGTGAACACACAGCCCAGCTGAACACCAGTCATGACAAAGAAACGCCATTTTCTAATACTTTAGCCAGCATGCCATTGTGGAATGAGCACAGAGTGGTGATGAATTTGTGCAGATACCCAACTTTGTGCAAAATCCACCAGTGACCCTCGTGACTAACAGTGTTGAAGGCCTTTGTGAGGTCTACAAACACTATCTAGAGGTCATGGGTTTTTTTTTCTTGGCACATTTCCTGTATTTGAGTGAGCAGCAAAAAGCATATCCATTGTTTCGCATTCCACACAGAAGCCACACTGACTCTCTGAGGTCTTATCGGTGATAGTACCAAAATCTTCCCATTAATGGAAAGAAGGTAACCCTATAGTTACCACAGATGCCAGCTTGTTGAGTTGTGAGCTTATCATATCAATCCTCGGAACATCTGGGCTATTGGCTTGGCTCTCAAACACTGGAACCTCAGCACATCTCTCACCCTCCCAGTCATCCTGGGGAAGCATGTTAAGATCTGTGCAGAAACAACACAGCGGTGGCCTATTTCAAATATCAAGGGCACCTACAGTCCTCAACTGCTGACAGAGGTGCTAGAAGTTTGCACTTTGGTGGAAACTCATTTGGTCTCCTCTTAGCCTTGTACCCCAAAGGACCACACAATCTGAGCCAGTGGGTTGGCTTGAATCAACAATCCTAATTTTCAGGGGAATGTTTCTTTTTCCAAGATGTCTTCATGTCCCTCTGTCATCACTGGGCCACACATTCACTGGACTGCTTTGCTTCCAGGTGCAATGCAAAGTTCCCTAGCTGCTATTCTCTGCTTGATTTTCACTAATAGTTTCAGCCGAATAAAAAATGGGGGGAAAAAATTTCAAATGTCAAAATGATTTGTTTTGAGATTTGTAAGATGAACAGTTTGTTTTGAAATGACATTTGAAATGTTTCATTTTACCCAAATCAAATTATTTAAAGTTTTCACTTGGTTAAAGGGGGAAAAATCCACTTTAGTTCAAAATGAACTTTTTTTTCCACTTTTTTTTTTGTTCAACCACCATAGCAAAACTCAGTTACTCATTCAGTTCTAAGTGGTTCCTCCTTCTCCATCCATATTTGCTATTGTTAGGTCACGTTCCCTTCCACATCCCAGTATTGCTGAACCTCATGACCTGGAGGGTGCGTGGTCATGATTCCTAGCAGAAGGTTTCTCATCTGACATTGTTAGCATCCTGGAAAGCAACTAGACAGTCTCAACCAATGAAACTTGATCTGATGAAAGGTGGCAGGATGGTACAGGCCTGGATCCTGAACCCCCCTGTTTACCCACAGAATAACTGCAGCGTGTGCAGCAACCGTGCCTGTTTACCCTGACCGAGAATGGCCTCCTGCTCGGAGTGAGTGAGTGAGCAATGCCTCCATGCCTCTTGAAGTCCCGCACTGGGTGTTTGTGATGCAGACCTGGTCACTAGAAACTGGACTAAGACCATCGACTCATCTCACAAAGAGCACACGTAGCGGGCATTGGACTGTAACAAGTTTTGTTTATGGACCAGGGCTGGTATCTTACAAGTGACACGGGGATCGAAATTGCATTACCGGTTGCCAGAGCTGTTCAATTCCCAGTTGTGTTATTTGTCTCAAACCAGCTAACTTCAAAACACAGTAGCTTTTACAAGTTAACCCTATGAGCAATTTCTGATTTAGAATTGTGCTAGTTATTGAAAATGTTGTCAGCACCATTACTAATGGCCTTAAGCTTCAAAAGTTTTCTGGCTCAGTGTAAGGAACATCTGTGCATGTTTTTGAAAGTTTGCTTGTTTATTTACCAGTGGATAAAAGGGGTGTGTGTGTGTGTGTGCCTGGAGAGAAGTAATAACTTTTTTCTATATAAAATAAGTACCTTAAATAGCACTTGTCATAAATATAAAGGGAAGGGTAAACCCCTTTGAAATCCCTCCTGGCCAGGGGAAAGCTCCTCTCACCTGTAAAGGGTTAAGAAGCTAAAGGTAACCTCGCTGGCACCTGACCAAAATGACCAATGAGGAGACAAGATACTTTCAAAAGCTGGGAGGAGGGAGAGAAACAAAGCGTTTGTGTCTGTCTGTATGCTGCTCTTGCCAGGGACAGAACAGGAATGGAGTCTTAGAACTTTTAGTAAGTAATCTAGCTAGGTATGTGTTAGATTATGATTTCTTTAAATGGCTGAGAAAAGCATTGTGCTGAATAGAATAACTATTTCTGTCTGTATATCTTTTTTGTAACTTAAGGTTTTGCCTAGAGGGGTTCTCTATGTTTTTGAATCTAATTACCCTGTAAGATATCTACCATCCTGATTTTACAGGGGGGATTTCTTTATTTCTATTTACTTCTAATTTTTATTAAAAGTCTTCTTGTAAAAACTGAATGCTTTTTCATTGTTCTCAGATCCAAGGGTTTGGGTCTGTGGTCACCTATGCAAATTGGTGAGGCTTTTTATCCAACATTTCCCAGGAAAGGGGGGGTGCAAGTGTTGGGAGGATTGTTCATTGTTCTTAAGATCCAAGGGTCTGGGTCTGTAGTCACCTAGGCAAATTGGTGAGGCTTTTTACCAAACCTTGTCCAGGAAGTGGGGTGCAAGGTTTTGGGAAGTATTTTGGGGGGAAAGACGCCTCCAAACAGCTCTTCCCCAGTAACCAGTATTAGTTTGGTGGTGGTAGCGGCCATTCCAAGGATAACGGGTGTAATATTTTGTACCTTGGGGAAGTTTTGACCTAAGCTGGTAAAGATAAGCTTAGGGGGTTTTTTCATGCAGGTCCCCACATCTGTACCCTAGAGTTCAGAGTGGGGGAGGAACCTTGACAGCACTAAAATATACATATTAAAATTGTTTAATGTTCCAGAACCTTACCAAGTGTGAGTTAATGTAAGCATTGTGGTGACAAAAGTTAGTGGTAACTTCCAACACTATATAACAACAGCTAAGGATATGAGCCAAACAATGGAACTGTGTCTTTCATCCTGAAAGGTTTGTCATAAAAGTGACACTTCAAAAAGGGAAAATCATTGAATAAACTATTCCCTCAGAGTTAGCATACACTTGTGGATGCTCTTCAGTATCATTTCCCATCTATGTAACTATGTCTTGTCAACAGCATATAAATAGGACTCTGTAGACCTGGTTTCTATTCAGGGCTCTTCTGCTTGACCTTATACAAGACATTTATTTTTTTTGCCTTAGTTTTTCTATATATAAAAGAGGGAAAGTATACTCCTCTTATAAAAAGATTTTGAGATCTATAGATGAAAAATACTATAGAAGTGGTAAGGATCAGTATTACATTTTATTCAGCCACCATTAGTTTCCAGAATAGCAACTAATGGCTGTAATTAGCTAAATGGAAGGTAGACATTAGGAATATGCACAACTCTTAATTTTTTTTATTTTAGTGGATTGTCTACTTAAGTATTTTAGATAATTCACTTATTGACAACTCTAGAGGCACTGAAAAGTGCCCACATAATGAGAATGATGCTTATTCTACAGAGGAGGTGAATAAAATGGGATGAGACTTAGACATACAAATTAATGAATGGTATTACAGTAGATAAATTGAGCACGTCTATTGACCCTCCCACATAATACAAGAAAAATGTGATTTCAATGAACCTGAAAGGCAACAAATTTAAAATAGATAAAGGGAAATATTTTATGCACAATCTAAGGAATTTATTGCCATAAGATACCACTGAGGCCAGGAGCAATAGGACTCAAAAAAGGATTAGACATGGATATAGCTAGCCAGAAACATCCAGAGTGGTAGGGGGATTTTTTGAAAGCTTGACTCAAATGTGAATCTTTGTGCTTCAGGGCAACTATATATACTACCAGCTACTGAACTTTAATGAAGGCATTGGTTGTTCCCTATGGGAAGGTATTCTGTGGCTCCAAAGGTTTTGCTGTGGAGTTCTTTTGAACCTTCCTCTGAAGCGTCTGTGGTGGCTACTGTCCGAGGCAAGATACTGAACTTGGTGGATCGCAGGTCTGATGCAATGTGGCTGCTCCTAGTTGAAGTTTCACAATCATTTCCACTCTAAGATATCATTTTCAACTGCTTATAATTTTGTCACTCATAGATTTTGGGCTGAAGTTTGGCAGTTGTGTTCTCAGTTTATGTACAAATGATTTTTGAAAGTTTTGAGTGAAACTTGGTCATCCTCCCTTGCCCAATTCCTGGGAAACTTTCTCATAGAAAATGTATTGTGGTCCTGATTATTAAAGTATACTTACTATTCCACTTTCCTGCTGGTTTTTCACTGCAGCATCTCTGAGACAGCAAGATGTGACCATATTCAACTGATGTTACATTGAAAGGAAAATGTAGCATCACAATGTGCCTTTATTGCCTGGTACTTTATCGGGCATAATAGTGGTATACTGTCAGTAATCCCTTCCAAAGCCCTTTTAGACAGTAATGGAAATGATCAATCTGTACATAATTATGTATTGCTGCAGGATGCCTGAGCAAGAGGCTGCAGGCTTTGCTGGAGGGGTTAGACATTGTAGCTGAGTGAGCAGTCCTGGTCGGTTTGGGGGTTTGCCTCACAGACGGTAGAGGAGAGTCACCATGTTAATTAAGATGCATTGACTTCCTGATAATGGTTACAGCAATATACATCAGTGATGACCAGAAATTAACCATTCTTTTCATTGAAGATTTTTACTTAAGATTAGTCAGGATCACAGGAAGAGCTCATTCTGTGTTAAACAAACCCAAGTGTTCTTTTTGAGGGGCTAGTCAACTAAACCTGCAGTATGAATGTGTGTGTGTGTGTGTGGGGGGGGGGGGGGGTCGGGGTGAGGGGGAGGGAATGCAGGCCACAAAGCAACTTTTTAATGAGATTTATTTGTGATTCTAAGAGTAAAGGGCTTGGAATTCAATGTAAGTAAAAGTAGTGGACTGTGTACAGCAGCTAAATATATATTATATTCACTAAATCAAAACCATAGTTCAAGCAAGACCGCTTCTATATTCTAAAAGAATAATAAGTACGGGAGGAGATAGGGGCATAAAACACCTTGGGTCATGGTCTGAGCCAGGTAATCCACATCTGCTGTGAGAGAAAATGCATCTCCAGAGATGATAATTCTTTATCAAACACTTCCACTCCTGGTGGATCCCTACATGGAAACTGTCTTGCTTTTTGGAGAAGAGGTAGGGAGTGTTTTGCACATAGGCCAGTTTTCTACACTACAGACCTATATTGGTATAACTACGTTGCTCAGGGGTGTGAAAATGGACACCTTTGAGCAACGCAGTTAAACCGACCTACCCCCCCGGTGTAGACAGCGCTATGTTGATGGGAGAGCTTCTCCCACTGACATAGCTACCGCCTCTCGGGGAGGTGGATAAACTACAGTGATGGGAAAAGCTCTTCTCTCAGTGTAAGAGCACCTTCGCTAAAGTGCTACACTGTGTCACTGTAGCACTGTACGTGAAGACAAGCCTTCCAAGGAACTCTTCAAGTAAGTGAAACAGCAGCCAGGATGCAGTACTACCCAACACTTGCATAAAGAGAGAATAAAACACAATCTGAGAATGGTGATATTTAAATCCAGTGTAAGGATTGGTCAAGTACTAATTTTTTTTGTTCAGTTTGTCTCATTTGCTTCAACAAGATTAACTAAAAAATGCTTAATTAAATACCTAAAATGAAATGAAATGAAATAAAATATTATAGTTTCATATTAGCGTTATAGCTACTCTCTTTTCAACTAATGCTTTAAAAACACCAACAAATTACAAAGGAGGAAGTGGATTCTTTCTATTAAGCTCTCAAATTATTTTAATGCCGAAAGCAATTGTTAAAAAATACACGTGAAAGGAAACTATCATAACAATCATAATTAAAAACGGAAATATGCCATGAAAGTAAAATCCATTTGGCTATGAACACTCTGATAAATTCAAGGTTAACAAGACAGTGCTGCTTTCTTGCTTCAAACAAAATGTACTGTTTCCATTGGTCCTTGAAAACAGAGCTGCTTTGTAAAATTCATCATCTCATCCTATCCAGAACCATTAGATAATTGCAACTTTGGATGAAGAACTTTTTGTCTAGATCACAGCAAATAATTTATAACCAATCATGCAGTTGACAACTCTCTTCTTTTCCATTTGTGGATTGTTTGGAAGCAGATTGAGACTTTGTTTGTTCATAACTATTAATCGAATGAATATTTTTTGCCAATAATTGTGCTTCATATATAGTTTGTGGGCAGTGGGGGAGTTTTCAAAATTTGCAATGTGAGTTGTGTTGGTTTAGTTTTCGTTGGTCACATGATATGTGTATTCCCTCACTCTTGGAATGAGGCATCTAGTTTATTACCAGTACTTCTATACTATTGTCTTTCCCACTGAGCAGAAGAAAATTTCAAACCCCATATGTACTTGCTCTTTACAGTGAAATTGGAAGAGTAGTAAAAGGGGCAGGTCGAAGGCAGAGAACAGACATGTCTGAAGCGGCCTGGGTTTAATTGAGATACTCATCACACTTACATGGTGCTGGTCTGCTTATTCTCCCCTTTAGGTCTTAAACCTCACACCAGAAAGATGCAGCCTACCTGCCAGCACTTCTAGTAATGCAGGGTGAAGTTCCCCCTGTACTTCTTTTTAATTTTTTATCTTGCCCTTTTACGTGCAACATGCTGACGCTGTGCAAGATCAAATGCAAAACTGAAATTTCATTTCCAGGCACCTCATACATGAAGGCTTTGTTCCTGTAGGTCCTTGCACAGTGAAGACCAGTGTGGGAAAGGCTGTTGGAGCGCAGCACAGATGTGAGATCACACATGACGATTGCACAAGGAGAGTTACAGCTGACGGTCAGCTGTTCTGTTGGCATAGAACATCTTGATGTCCCTTTATTACCTGGTACACTTGGCAGCTATAGGCCAGAATCTTGCTTGATGTTCCTAGTAACTCGAGCAGTGGTCAAGCAGTTAACTAAACACACAGGTTTTTTTGAAAGCCTTCCTTCTTCCTACCAACATACAAGATATTTGAGGGTAAAGGGGTTGAAGATAAATATGGGAAGGTGGGGTATCAATACATCTGCTGTAGGGTATCTCTGCTGTGGAAAGACATTAGTCTGTTGATGAACATTCTTATTTATTTATCTAAAATATTATGGTGTAACAAATAATTTTCAAGTATATTACGCTCCCCTTCCTGTGCTTCGGCTTAACTCGCCGAAAACCCAGGAAGAGACAGAACTCTGGCCTGTGGTTAAGCAAAAAATTGATGTATAGAGTCAAACCCAGGAGATTAGGAAATGTTAATAAGATCTAAAGTGAGAGTTAAAATACAATGGCCCTGGGTTTGACTCTGGATCACTAATATTTTTAGAAATCCGCTGGATAGAGCTCATCTTGTGCTTCAGCAGAGTTAAGATGAAGCACAAGAAAGTGAATGTAATAGCAGTTCTCCATAATTTGCCCTGACATCCCTGGTTGTACAATTTAGTATGTGTGGTCAGTGACCAGTAGATTGATCTTCTTTCCACAGCAAATATAGCACCCTGAAAAGTCCTGTAAAACCTGATGTACCAGTACTTCCTCCCTTCCACGTACATCTTCACCCCTTTTTATTCCTGTAGGAATCATTTACGCTATTAGGAATTCAAATAAGGCATGTGTATGGAACAAATATAACTGTTGCTTAAATTACGAAGTATGTCAGACAAGGTGTTCTGCTGCCACCGTCACCTAATACACCAAGCAGTAATAGTACATCAATGTGTTCCCCGGCTCCTTCTGTGGAACGTCAATTGAATACAAGAATATTCTGCTACAGAATGATGGCTGGAGATGATAGCCAGCAGCAAAGGGGATACAAAAAGAAAGAACTTCCCTGAGTGAGTTTGGGCAGACCACACTGTTCATCTTTGACCCGTGCCTGAGCTCAGTTGATCAGGTAAATAATCATTTATATCTTAGAGTCAGGAAGCTTGCTAACCTAGTGCAAATGAAACTAAAGCTAAAATGCAAGTAGGAGTAAGCAAAGAAATGTGACCATTATTTTAAAATGGGCTTTGCAGTGGGTCAGAGGCCTAGTAGTAGTAATAGTTAGCATAAAGCCATGTTTGGCCTAATCTAAGTTTAGCATAAATAAGTAACATTGGGTCAGAAGATTTAGCAATATGTACCATGTGATAGAGTTAGACTGCAAAGGCCTATTTAGCCAGACTTTTTTTCACCACATTGTATAGAGAACCATCTAACTGCACAAATGCTTATGACATTTGTTGGAACCCCCAAAATATATATCAGGAATGACAAATGGACAAGCGGCCAAGACTTAATTAAATATGGTTTTGGAAATAGGTAGGTGTAAGGAATAGGTGCATGAAAGGGAATCAAACCTGACCCTCAGAAGGGTAGTGACAACCCACAGCCCCATGGATTTGTGAGTACACATGATGCGGATTCTGCTGTTATACTTACGTTGGGGTTTTTTTTTGTTATGTGATTTTTTGTATATTGATCATGATATTAATAAAATTCAAAGTTTCTGTGTGTCTTATAAATCATCTTCATAATTAATGTTTAAGTAGCCACCAACACATGAACCAGGTACTAATGACCAGTGCATTTTGCAGCAAAAATGAATTGAGACTAAACAAAGCTGCTGAAAGTGCTTGAAAAACTTCAGTGTTCAACCCATGAGATGGACCAATGTGACTCCATGAAAAATGGAAGCAAGTAAATAATCCTGGGACTATTGTTAGCAGAGATTCTCAATGCCTCCCTGTGGGAAAGCAAAATATGTTGGGCTCATTCAAATGAACAGTTGTCTGACCCTTTCCCAAGTAAACTGTCCCTTAATGCTGACAATGTATTACTGCCTTGTCTGTAACCTTCTCTTGAGAAAAGGTTAAAAGGTTATGACAAAGCAGTTTCAGGCTTCTCTAGAGATCTCTGGTTTCAGTGACATGCAGTCAATCCTGCTTAAGACCTGGATATGATAGATAGATTGCACTGACTTTCTTACTGGTTTCCTAGCAATGAGCAAAGATAGCAGTTAATGTGAATTGAAACATCAGCAGCTCTCACTGCACAGGTGAAAGGAGAGCTGTGGGAGATAGCTATTCAGCCAAGACAGGGACATGAGGGGAGCTCTCCCTCTGTTTATAGCAGAGAAATTTACAATATCCCTCAGCCAGGAGTCTATTCTGATTTATTTATTTATTTATTTATTTTTGGATCTGTTTGTGACTTCTGATACCATTGATCATGATAGCGTTGACTTGTCTGAAGATCTTGGCTGGAATAGAAATGTGTTTGAATAGCTCTTTGTTCTGAGGCAGATCTTGGAGAGTAGCATTGGGAAGTTGCTCATCTGCCCATAGATATTCATGTGGAATTCTGGAGCTTTACTTTTTATCTCCCTGCTTCCCTCTGTTCAGCATACATGTTAGACCTCTGGAGACAGTGAGAGACTCTGTAGTTTCCACGGTATGCATCCGATGAAGTGAGCTGTAGCTCACAAAAGCTCATGCTCAAATAAATTGGTTAGTCTCTAAGGTGCCACAAGTACTCCTTTTCTTTTTGCGAATACAGACTAACACGGCTGTTACTCTGAAATCTGGGTTGTATTGTTATTGGCATGCTTATACTAGCTCTACATATTAATTTAATCAGACCCATATGTTGTTATATCTTTGCTTTCCTAATGCCTGCCATATAAGGGGCTTGGATGGGTATGTCCACCCACGGACACCTGTATTTATTTATTGGGATTTATTTATCAGATTGGCCATTGAATTCTTGATAGTTCCTAGCTTTTCAGGGAGTAGCTGTAAACCTAGGTGACTTTTCCCATATCTATTAGGCTAAAGAGGTTATGAAGAGTCTTCTGAAATATAGACCTAGTGAATTCTGTATGTTACCTTCACACGGGACTCATTTGTCTCTCCGTGGGATAACTTAGACAACTCTGAAAATTCATATGGTACAAAATGGAGGTTTCCTTGTTCAGTTGTATCATGAACATGGAGTATATTATGTCTGTAAGCGTTGTGATCAGAGGACTTCAAGGGATGGAACTCTGTAATAAGAGTTATGAAGGGCAAATAATTAACTCCAGTCAGAAGAAGAGGTGAGGTTTTGTCACAGTCTTCTGAAACTGAACCCAGCGCATATTCCCCTATGCCGGTGATAGCCAACCTGCGGCCCGTGGCACATCTGTGTAATCTGCTGGTGGGCCGCGAGACAGTTTATTTACATTGACTGTCTGCAGGCACGGCCACCCGCAGCTCCCAGTGGCTGTGGTTTGCCATTCCCGGCCAATGGGAGCCGCAAGAAGTGTCAGCCAGCACGTTCCTGAAGCCCACCATCGCTTCCCGCAGCTCCCATTGGCTGGGAACAGCGAACCACGGCCACTGTGAGCTGCAGGCAGCCTTGCCTGTGGATGGTCTGCAGGGTGGGCACATGGATGGGCACACACACATGGTACTACCTGAGGTACTTGGCATAAGCAGGTAATCTTTCCAGCTTCATTATCCACTGAGAAGAGCATGGCCACAGTCTGAGGGGAATAAGCCTTGAGTAGCTTCAGAGATTCATTCAGGGCCTGTGGAGTGACACATACATACACAGAGAAATGGCAAGAACCAGTCCATCCCAGCATACCTTCCACCTGGCCTTGGAACACACTGAACATTGCAGGCTCCCACACAGGTTACTCTGTAGTCCCAGCCAGGACGGTCCCCAGTGGCCCTGAAGATAACTTGACACAAGCCATTGCCAGGCCGAGATCCTGGATCAAGATCTTCCTCATGCATTTTGCCTTGAAGCAGCGAGGAGCACCTTTGCAGCACTCAGACTCTCAGGGGTGCAGCGTAGCCTGCATGGATCCTCTAGAGTTGACATGGCCTTCCATGTTTCCATCAGCAACAGTGGCTTATTGTCCCAGTCACCCCAGGCCACTGCTTGGAGTACTGTGCTTCTGAAGCCCACATAGACTCTACCACCGAGCTGTGCCAGGTCCCCAGTCCATACTGAACTCTCAGCCTCATTCAGTTCCCTATCTTTGGTCACTGGAGGCCTCATAAATCTGCAGCTTTTCAGCCACAAAACCAGTAAAACCATGGTTTGCAAGTGGGTATAAGTGAGGAGAGGGGAGAGCTGCTCAGAACAAAGTGAGGAGATGACCACCTTCTTAGCATGCATACAGCTTGGGGTGCGTGATGGGGAACCTGCACAGGGAGACTGAGACCCTCTGTTGTGGCCTGCAGGACCTGAAAAGTGATAAAAAGTGATACCTAGAATACTCAAGGAGCTGACTGAGGAGATGTCTGAGCCATTACTGGTTATCTTTGAAAAGTCATGGAAGATGGGATAGATTCCAGAGGATTGAAAAGGGCAAATATAGTGCCACACTAAAAAATGGTGACTAAGGAAAACCTGGGGAATTACAGACCAGTCAGCTTAACTTCAGTACTCAGAAAGATAATGGAACAAATAACTAAGCAATCATTTTATAAACACCGAGCAGATAATAAGGTGGTAAGTAACAGCATGGATTTGTCAAGAACAAATCGTGTCAAACAAAGCTGACAGCTTTCTTTGACATGGTAACAAGCCTTGTGAATAGAGGGAAGCATAAATGTGGTATATCTAAGTAAGGCTTTTGATACTATCTCACAAACTAGGGAAATATAATCTGGATGGAGCTACTATAAAGGTGGGTGAATAACTGGTTGGAAAACCATTCCCAGAGAATAGTTATCGGTGGTTCACAGTCAAGCTGGAAGGGCATACCAAATGCGGTTCCACAGGGATCAGTTCTTGGTCCAGTTCTGTTCAATATCTTTATCAATGATTTAGATAATGGCAGAAAGAGCACACTTACAAAATTTGTGGATGATACCAAGGTGGGAGGGGTTGTAAGTGCTTTGGAGGATAGGATTAAAATTCAGAATGATCTGCATAAACTGGAGAAATGGCCTGAAATAAACTGGATGAAATTCAAGGACTAATGCAAAGTATTCCACTTAGGAAGGAACAATCAGTTGCACACGTACAAAATGGGAAATGATTGCCTAGGAAGGTGTACTGCGGAAAGGGATCTGGAGGTCATAGTGGACCACAAGCTAAATATGAGCGAACAGTGTAACACTGTTGCAAAAAAAGCAAACATTCTGGGATATATCAGCAGGAGTGTTGTAAGCAAAACACAAGAAGTAATTCTTCTGCTCTACTCTGTGTTGATTAGGCCTCAGCTGGAGTACTGTGTCCAGTTCTGGGCACCACATTTCAGGAAAGATGTGGACAAACTGGAGAAAGTCCGGAGAATAGCAACAAAAATGATTAAAGGTCTAGAAACCAGCTATGAGGGAAGATTGAAAAAAATTGAGTTTGTTTAGTCTGAGAAAAGAAGAAAGAGGGGACAGAGACTTGGTGGGATAACTCACATGACTGGAGTACTGTCATGGATGGATATAAACTGTTCAGGAAGGACAGGCAGGGCAGAAAAGGTGGGGGAGTTGCACTGTATGTAAGAGAGCAGTATGACTGCTCAGAGCTCCAGTATAAAACTGCAGAAAAACCTGAGAGACTCTGGATTAAGTTTAGAAGTGTGAGCAACAAGGGTGATGTCGTGGTGGGAGTCTGCTACAGACCACCGGACCAGGGGGATGAGGTGGACGGGGCTTTCTTCCGGCAACTAACGGAAGTTACTAGGTCGCAGACCCTGGTTCTCATGGGAGACTTCAATCACCGATATCTGTTGGGAGAGCAATACAGCGGTGCACAGACAATCCAGGACATTTTTGGAAAGTGTAGGGGACAATTTCCTGGTGCAAGTGCTGGAGGAACCAACTAGGGGCAGAGCTCTTCTTGACCTGCTGCTCACAAACCGAGAAGAATTAGTGGGGGAAGCAAAAGTGGATGGGAATCTGGGAGGCAGTGACCATGAGTTGGTTGAGTTCAGGATCCTGACACAGGGAAGAAAGGCAAGCAGCAGGATACGGACCCTGGACTTCAGGAAAGCAGACTTCGACTCCCTCAGGGAACAGATGGGTAGGATCCCCTGGGGGACTAACATGAAGGGGAAAGGAGTCCAGGAGAGCTGGCTGTATTTCAAGGAATCCCTGTTGAGGTTACAGGGACAAACCATCCTGATGCATCGAAAGAATAGTAAATATGGCAGGCGACCAGCTTGGCTTAACGGTGAAATCCTTGCTAATCTTAAACAGAAAAAAGAAGCTTACAAGAAGTGGAAGATTGGACAAATGACCAGGGAAGAGTATAAAAATATTGCTCGGGCATACAGGAGTGAAATCAGGAAGGCCAAATCACACCTGGAGTTACAGCTAGCAAGAGATGTTAAGAGTAACAAGAAGGGTTTCTTCAGGTATGTTAGCAACAAGAAGAAAGTCAAGGAAAGTGTGGGCCCCTTACTGAATGAGGGAGGCAACCTAGTGACAGAGGATGTGGAAAAAGCTAATGTACTCAATGCTTTTTTTGCCTCTGTCCTCAAGAACAAGGTCAGCTCCTAGACTGCTGCACTGGGCAGCACAGCATGGGAAGGAGGTGACCAGCCCTCTGTGGAGAAAGAAGTGGTTCGGGACTATTTAGAAAAGCTGGACGAGCACAAGTCCATGGGGCTGGATGTGCTGCATCCGAGAGTGCTAAAGGAGTTGGCAGATGTGATTGCAGAGCCACTGGCCATTATCTTTGAAAACTCATGGCGATCGGGGGAGGCCCCGGATGACTGAAAGAAGGCTAATGTAGTGCCCATTTTTAAAAAAGGGAAGGAGGATCCCGGGAACTACAGGCCAGTCAGCCTCACCTCAGTCCCTGGAAAAATCATGGAGCAGGTCCTCAAGGAATCAATTCTGAAGCACTTAGAGGAGAGGAAAGTGATCAGGAACAGTCAGCATGGATTCATGCCTGACTAATCTAATTGCCTTCTATGACGAGATAACTGGCTCTTTGGATGAGGGGAAAACAGTGGACGTGTTGTTCCTTGACTTTAGCAAAGCTTTTCACACCGTCTCCCACAGTATTCTTGCTAGCAAGTTAAAGAAGTATGGGCTGGATGAATGGACTATAAGGTGGATAGAAAGCTGGCTAGATTGTCGGGCTCAATGGGTAGTGATCTATGGCTCCATGTCTAGTTGGCAGCCAGTATCAAGTGGAGTGCCCCAAGGGTCGGTCCTGGGGCCGGTTTTGTTCAATATCTTCATTAATGATCTGGAGGATGGTGTGGAATGCACCCTCAGCAAGTTTGCAGATGACACTAAACTGGGAGGAGAGGTAGCTATGCTGGAGGGTAGGGATAGCATACAGCAGGAACTAGACAAATTAGAGGATTGGGCCAAAAGAAATCTGATGAGGTTCAACAAGGACAAGTGCAGAGTCCTGCACTTAGGATGGAAGAATCCCATGTACCGCTACAGACTAGGGACCGAATGGCTTCACAGCAGTTCTGCAGAAAAGGACCTAGGGGTTACAGTGGATGAGAAGCTGGATAGGAGTCAACAGTGTGCCATTGTTGCCACGAAGGCCAATGGCATTTTGGGCTGTATAAGTAGGGGTATAAGTGCCAGCAGATCAAGGGACGTGATCGTTCCCCTCTATTCCACATTGGTGAGGCCTCATCTGAAGTACTGTGTCCAGTTTTGGGCTCCACACTATAGGAAGGATGTGGAAAAATTGGAAAACGTCCAGTGGAGGGCAACAAAAATGATTAGGGGACTGGAACACATGACTTATGAGGAGAGGCTGAGGGAACTGGGATTCTTTAGTCTGCAGAAGAGAAGAATAGGGGTGGAGGGGTTTGTGAGCTGCTTTCAGCTACCTGAAAGGGGGTTCCAAAGAGGGTGGATCTAGACTGTTCTCAGTGGTAGCAGATGACAGAACAAGGAGTAATGGTCTCAAGTTGCAGTGGGGGAGGTTTAGGTTGGATATTAGGAAAAACTTTTTCACTGGGAGGGTGGTGAAGCACTGGAAAGCGTTACCTAGGGAGGTGGTGGAATCTCCTTCCTTTGAAGTTTTTAAGGTCAGGCTTGACAAAGCCCTGGCTGGGATGATTTAGTTGGGGATTGGTCCTGCTTTGAGCAGGGGGTTGGACTAGATGACCTGAGGTCCCTTCCAACCCTGATATTCTATGATTCTATGGTCAATGTAAACAAACTATCTCGCGGCCCGCCTGCGGGTTACCCTGACGGGCCACAGATTGCCCACCACAACCCTACACAGAGGACATGGAGGATCCATTTTGTCTGTGTCCCATTTTGAAATTGAATTTGTTGAGGCATGCTGCAATGAGATACTCGTATTGTGCTAAATGTGGATTGAATGAGTGATTATACTAGCAAGTGTCTAGCTACGATTACCGACTCTACCCAGAATACAAAATAGTTATTTTTGACTTTCTATAACTTGGCCAAATCCACACAGAAATTCTTGGGCACAGCTAAAGGCAGTTCTCTGACCCCAGGACTAACCCCTGCCAATCTTCAAAATCTCACTGCAGATCAAGAAGGTGTTCTAGCTTACATTTTTTTTCTAGCCTTATATTTTAATATTAGGAAGCTTTAGGTAACGGTTGCTTCTGTTCCCCCTGTAATATGTGTAAACACTGAATGCAGAAGTGAGTTCAGCTCTGTATTATTTCTAGAATATGTAGCTGATTGATTGACTACACTTGTGATTCAATATTAAAAATGTTTGAGACCAAATAACCAAGGGTTAGCCAATTTATTGCCTGAAGACAAGAGTACAATATGAAAAGGAGACATACATACCCAGCCTTTCAGAAAGCAATTCTCATCTTGCAGCATGTTCATGCTGCAGAGTAAGTGTACTTCAAAAATATGCCCCCCAAACTACCATTCTTTATACCTGACCCTTTTACAAGTTAGAAAGCACTGTATGCATCACTCAAGATTCAAATTCACTAATCAGCTTTTTGCCTTGTTTTATCTGGTACCATGTTGCACCTTTCCTTGTCTTTATTTTAGATACTTCATTCCAAATCAGTTGCCTGTGAAGGTACCTTCCAATCTGTACTAGGGCAGTGGGTCTCGACCAGGTGTACGTGTACCGCTGCGGGTACGCAGAGGTCTTCCAGGGAATACATCAGCTCATCTAGATATTTGCCTAATTTTACAAAAGGCTACCTAAAAACCACTTGCAAAATCAGTAGAAACCAAAATTTCATACATATTTGTTTATACTGCTCTATATACTATACACTGAAATGTAAGTACAATATTTATATTTCAATCAATTTATTTTATAATTATATGGTAAAAATGAGAAAGTAAGCAATTTTTCAGTTATCGTGTGCTGAGACACTTTTGTATTTTTATGTCTGATTGTGTAAGCAAGTAGTTTTTAAGTGATATGAAACTTGGGAGTACACAAGACAAATCAGACTCCTGAAGGGGTATAGTAGTCTGGAAAGGTTGCATCCGATGAAGTGAGCTGTAGCTCACAAAAGCTTATGCTCAAATAAATTTGTTAGTCTCTGAGGTGCCACAAGTACTCCTTTTCTTTTTGCGGATACAGACTAACACGGCTGCTACTCTGAAACTTGGAAAGGTTGAGAGTCACTGTACTAGAGTATAGAGCAAACGTATGTTGACTTTGACAGGTATTATATTTGCTTATGCTAAAAGCTATGTTTAGCTTTGCACAGTATTGTGGGATATATATTTCTTGACATAGGCAAGCACAGTTAACATAACTGCCCACATGCTGGGTATAATACAATATTAATATGGTATGTCCTATGCCTAACATATATGTACTGGCTAACAGTCTCCTGCTTGATGCCATGATTATTATTAAATAAGGACAGCACCTTTGCGAACTTGATATATGAAGCCGAGGTAAGAGCATTTATGTGAGAATTATACTGTTCCAACAAACTGTGTAAGTGGCAATATGTAATTAATTCAGTTAAAACTATTATTCCTTGTAATATAAGCAGAGCTTTGAACACATCTTTTATTTAAGTGTAGCAAATTGTTGTTTTAAGATTACCATTCTGGATAAGATTATTTAGGGTTTGTTTTGCTTTGTGCATTATTACTAATTTGAATGAATTTTTTCAATTTAGTGATGTTTTAAAACGTAAGGCTAGTGGATTATTATGTACATTAAAACTGGTATTTTTATTTTTATAATTTTATGATTTCATAGTAAGAGTGCTTCACAAATATGAATGCGTTTATAATCACAGCACCTCTTTTGGGCAGGAAAAATAGCATTATCCCAATGTCTATCTGAGGGCTCCTCCAGTGACACATTGCCACAGTTGCAATCAGCAAAGGTGCCTCTTCATATATGGGAGTAAGGGTGGCTGGCATTACCTCTAAAGGCTTAGGATTCTAGAATGCCATCCCATCTTGGTCTGAGACAGTTTGTATTTGTCAGATTTCAGTGCACACTGCAGGGACCCTTTGTTTCACCTGGCTTTTGAAAGTGAGGTATGGATGTTGTGACATAGGCCAACATATGGAGGTGCTATTATTTGATTGAGCTGCTGCTTAGTAGAAGGGCTGAATTGCCAGAACTGAGCCTCTGGGTAGGGCTGTTTGTCTAAATCAAAAGAGAAATTAAATGTCTACAGATGGGGAAACTGAGGCATAGATTTGCACAGTCATATAAGAAACATGCAGGACAGCTGGGAAATGAAAGCAGATTGCTAGAGTTCCAGTCCATTGCCTTCATCACAAAACTGTCCTTTTTCATGAAAGGGGCCTAAGAGTTGTCACTGGAGAAAAATCCTGTTGATCAGCAAAGAGATGGAACAACACATTGTTGCAATTACCGCATTACCTCCACACAGTTTTTGTATGTGAATTGGTGTAAATCCGTTACTAAGTTATCTTCCAAACCTAATTAGAAACATCATAGAAATACTGACAAGTGAGCAGTGAAGGGGAAATACTGTTCATTTTACATCTCCTCTAGATAGCCAGATGAAAGTACAATGGACCAAGGACCATAGCCTCCAAAGTATTTAGGCATCTAACTCCCATTAACATTAAAAGGAATTAGGTGCCTAGATCCCTTTGATCTATTCTAGATCTTAAAAAGATCTTTACAAGTCTGAATTTATTTTGAAAGACACTTAGCATTTTACTATTTAAGTCATGAAAGATTATGGCAAAAGCTGTTGCCAGTCCCTTTGAGACAGTTCAGTAATTTTGGGGTTATCCACAGCCTATCTTGGGTTGCTATGCAGGCCAGATCACTTAAAGCAATACCATCACCCACTTGGTATTTACTGCTGGAATAGAGTCATGGTCTGATGTAGGCCAAGTTAGAAGCATTCACAAAAAAATGAAAAAGGTACATTTGTGCACCTGAGGTATTTCGCGATGGACTTAGTCATCACTGACTGACGTGTCTTACTCTAAGTAGAGAATTTGTTGTTTGACCTGTGCTGGACCTCACAGCAGTGAAAGGCTGCCTTGGCCCCTTTGTCCTTAGGGGGAGCAAATTACTTCTGTTTCTTAAGCCACAAAGTTGCAGAAGAATCAGTTTCATGAGACTAAAACTGTTTTTGAAAAAGTACAGATGCCAGGTTCACCAGGCTATAGCCACCTGTCACATGGCTTCAAGCTATATGGGGTTGGACTATTGCAGGAAGTTGCAGGGGACTTTGACTAGTAGGCAAAGAGCAGGTGAGGTGGTCAGAGGCATGGGCTAAAGGATTTTATCATGTAGATATAATCTGTGCTTTCGAATGCCCGTCAAAGCATCCATGGATGTGTTAAGAGATTGAAGTACTTGAGGATTCATTCAGAATGGAAAGGCTCATTGTTCACACACAACTGTGTGTACACATGTACAGGAGAAGAAAGATGAGTCAATGGTTAGAAACCTAATTTGGGCTGTAAGAGACCAATTCCTGCTCTGCCATTGTGTATGATGCTAGTCGAGTCACTTAATCTCTCTATGCCCCAGTTCCCCATCTGTAAGAAGAAGGTAATAGTACTGCCTATCCTCACAGGAATGTTATGAGTGTAAATATATTAGAGTGTGTGTGCACATATAACAGGAATGTGCTTTTAGGGGACTCAAGTTGTCAAATCCGTGGTGACTATGTCCTCTATCTTCCCCCTTAGCATTGGCAAGGGTATGGCAGAGCAGACCTTACTACAGCAGAAGTCTAGTTCCTTGGATGCTGCTGCTCTGTTCATTGTCCAGGATGGAGGCTGAGATGCTCAGCGGAGAACAAACAGGGATTGGATCATCAGTGCTGGTGGAAAGCAGAAATGCCTATGGGCAATCGTTATGGAAGATCTCAGCTCATCCATATCCCCTTGCCTTTTGTCAAGGTTCCATACCAGAATGATAACATAGATCTGTTCCCTGCTGGAGACTGGTCTGTCATCTGCCATACTAGGAGAACTTCTCTGTAATATCCCTCATTAACTTTCCCTTTACAACTTTGACCCTTCAGCAGTAATCTATAATGCAGATTGAACTGCAATTTATGCATCCCTGAAAGGGGAATATACTGGATTAAAAAGTTATCAGTCTCTTCTGTGCCCTTTATGGCTGTGGACAGCTGTGCTTTCGCAGGTGGGAGGGGGGGAGAGGGAACTACTACTGTGTAGCCACATGGTTTTGCTATCAAGGTTTGTGGTTTTTCTGCAGTTCTTCTTTCCATACCGTAGAACAGTAGAGACCATAAGCTCATAGAGGTGAAATTCCTTATATTTACAAAATTGCTGGTTACTACACAGTGTGCTGTTAGTGAGTGAGGCAAGCACCTTGCTAACAATTAGCTTTACACATTTACTGTCATTCTAGCTTTGTGCTAATCTCACTTTGAAGGTAAAGGTAATAGGCAGCAGGTTTAAAACAAACAAAAGGAAGTATTTTTTCACACAACGCATAGTCAACCTGTGGAACTCTTTGCCAGAGGATGTTGTGAAGGCCAAGGTTATTACAGGGTTCAAAAAAGAAATAGATAACTTCTTGGAGGATAGGTCCATGGAAGATAGGTCCATCAATGGCAACTAGCCAGGGTGGTCAGGGATGGTGTCCCTAGCATGTGTTTGCTAGAAGCTGGGAATGAGCGATAGGGAATGAGCGACAAGTAATCACTTGATCATTACCAGTTCTGTTCACTCCCTTTGGAGCACCTGGCATTGGCCACTGTTGGAAGACAGGATACTGGGCTAAATGGACCTTTGGGCTGATCCAGCATGGCTGTTCTTATGTTCTTAAGGTAACACCTCCATGGCCATGGAGTTGCCAGGTTTTGACACCTCAAAATATGGCAAATAATTGATTGGAGGCTGGAGATGTTATCTGTATAGACTCAGAATCTCCAAACAGAGCTCTGTTTTCTGAACTGTTCAAGAAAAATAAAACTTCTTCTGGGGTTGGCTGAATTCCTGATGAGCTGGAGCCAAGATATGGGCTCATGTGGCCACGTATCATTCCAGATGAATAGAGCCCATAGTAATTTACAATGGGAAAGAGAACTCCCAGTAAAGCTGTAGCCGACTTTGAGATCTGTAGGGCACATTATCCTGTAATGACAGCAATGGCTGTGAAAGGGGATGTCTTCATGAAGTAGTAATAAAGCATAACTATAAAATAATTTGTGGTACCAATTCAGCATGTTGCAGAAATTGTTTATATGTTGCTAGCAGGCTCAGTAACGTCTATTGAGTCACTTTGAGCTCAGTATCAAGATTTATTACCCTCAAGGCTTAAATATATCCATTCAAGAAATTAAATAAAATCAGTGAAATCCCCTAAAAGCATTAAGATGTTAGTTTAACATCTGCGCTGGGAACATATGTGCATAGTCACATGTCAAAGTCAGCAAATGAGATAGCTCTGAGCATTACATCATTGTATAGCGACCTAAGCATTTGAAGGTATATCTACATCATACAGTTCTGTAATAAAGGCAGAAGGGGCCTGATTCTGCTGTGGATTACAACCATATCAAATAGGAGTACTTCTGCTGATGTCAGTGAAGCTACATCATTATATCATTGTTGCATACCAGTGCAAGTGAGCGCAAAATCAGGCCCACGGTGTAAAATCTAATACAGTCCCTAAAAGATAAAGAGAGGAAGTTAGAATCAGAGAATCATAGGACTGGAAGGGGACCTTGAGAGGTCAACTAGTCCAGTCCCCTGCACTCATGGCAGGACTACATATTATCTAGAGCATTCCTGACAGGAGTTTGTCTAACCTCTAATCTCTAATTATGGAGATTCCATAACCTCCCTAGGCAATTTATTCCAGTGCTTAACCACCCTGACAGCTGGAAGTTTTTCCTAATGGCCAACCTAAACCTCCCTGGCTGCAATTTAAGCCCATTGCTTCTTGTCCTAGCCTCAGAGGTTAAGAAGAACAATTCTTCTTCTTTTCCTTGTAACAACCATTTATGTACTTGAAAACTGTTATCATGTCCCCTCTCAGTCTTCTCTTTTCCAGACTAACCAAATCCATTTTTTTCAGTCTTCCCTATTAGGTCATGTTTTCTAGACCCTTAATCATTTTTGTTGCTCTTCTCGGACTTTCTCCAATTCGTCCACATCTTTCCTGAAATGTGGGCCCAGAATGGATACAATACTCCAGTTGAGGCCTAATCAGCATGGAGTAGAGCGGAAGAATTACTTCTTGTGTCTTGCTTACAACACTCCTGCTAATACATCCCAGAATGATCCCTTTTTTTTTTTTTGCAACAGCATTACACTGTTGACTCATATTAAGCTTGTGGTCCACTATGACCCCCAGATCCCTTTCTGCAGTACTCCTTCCTAGGCAGTCATTTCCCATTTTGTATGTGTGCAACTGATTGTTCCTTCCTAAGTGGAGTACTTTGCATTTGTCCTTATTGAATTTCATCCTGTTTACTTCAGACCATTTCTCCAGTTTGTCCAAATCATTTTGAATTTTAAGCCTATCCTCCAAAGCACTTACAACCCCTCCCAGCTTGATATTGTCTGCAAACTTTATAAATGTACTCTCTATGCCATTATCTAAATCGCTGATGAAGATATTGAACAGAACCGGACCCAGAACTGATCCCTGTGGAACCCCATTTGTTAAGCCCTTCCAGCATGACTGCGACCCACTGATAACTACTTTCTGGGAATAGTTTTCCAACCAGTTATCTACCCACCTTATAGTAGTTCCATATAGGTTGCATTTCCCTAGTTTGTTTAAGTTGAAATGTTATTGAATAAAATATGAAAGGTTTTTGGTTTACTATCATGGTACTAATAAAGTAAAGTTTTATTACTGAGAAGTGATTCCCGCTGCCCCTACCACAAGTGCTGTATATTAAATACACTGTAGCTTCAGAGTTATGTGTGAAGAGGAGTCAAAATGCTGTAAAAATTTGACTGGGAGTGAACAGTGTAGGAAATGTTTTAAAAGAAGGCTTGTGAAAATATTCCAAGTGATAAGTAGTCACTGGTGTCTATAAAAAAAAAAAAAGTTTCTACATCCAGATGGTGGGAGGAAAGTGAGTGTTTTGGATATAAGTGAAGTCTTACATGATGTTTGGGGGAGATTTCTGTTCCATAAATTGGGGGAATTTACTGTATGAACTAACCCAATTTTTTTAGTAGCTGGATTTTCAGTTAGAAAATTACTTTTGGACATCGTCTCCTCTCCCGCACAGCCAGGAAAGATTTGCACTCCTGGAGTGAGTTTTTTCTCTGTTAATAGAGAAATGAGAGGACAAAATTCTTGACTAGAATTCTTTACAGTGCACGCATAGGCTAGCTCCTCTGTTCTGGCTGAGCTGTCTTTGGTGCAATCCTTGGGGGATGTGGGAGGAAGATGGCTTTTGACCACATTTATGCCCCCTAAACTCCCTGATCCCAGGGCTAGTGCATGTCAGAGCAGCCTCAGGGTAACTAGCAACACCCATAGTAACATTTTTCTAACTTTTTCATTCTCTTTTCTTCCCTACAAACCCATATTTCCCCCTGTCCCCCACCCCAATTGAAAGATTAGTTGCTAACTGTTCTATTTCCCTTTTCATATGATATTTTGACAGTACAAAAATGCAGAATAACTTTTTACCTTGGTTGCATGTTTTGAGGTGAAAAATTACTTTTTCAGCGTAATTTTGGGGCAATGGTGACATTAGAGCAGGGGTAGGCAACCTATGGCACGTGTGCCAAAGTCAGCACATGAGCTGATTTTCAGTGGCACTCACACTGCCTGGGTCTTGGCCACCGATCCTGGGGGCTCCGCTACTGGCCTGGGGTACTGGCTGCCGGCCCTGGGTCCCGGCCACCAGCCCCGGGGGCTTCGCAGCTGGCCTGGGGTACTGGCTGCCGGCCCCACTGCTGGCCACTGGCAGCCGCCCCCAGCTGTGGCCCACTGGCCCCAGCCTGAGGCAGTGAGGGGTGCAGACAGGGGCAAGAGAGGGTGCAGCTCAGCACCCCCACCTTAAAAATTGTTCCAGTGCCACTGTACTGGGATATTTTTGAGTCCCGATTTGCTGCTTACATCACTATCATGCCACGTGGAACAGCGCACTGCATTTGATGTTGAGATTAGAATGTACATGCAAGAACTGGAATCAGAATTTTCTGACAGATTTCAAGATTTCCAGAGAATTGGCCCCATGCTTTCTTTTCTAATTAAACCTGAAAAGTTCAACGAAGGTGACTTGGATTTGTCTGTATTTCAGTGGATGGGTGTTGAAGATTTTGAAATGCAGCTCATTCAGTTAAAAAGCTCAAAATTGTGGGCATCAAAGTTTGGAGATCTGCAGAGTGCACTTGAGAGAGATCATGGGGCCTCTATTCTGACCTGCTGGACATCCCTGCCAGTGAAATTTAACTGTTTCAAGAAAATTGCGTTTGCAATGCTTTCAGCATTTGGATCCACATACCTTGTGTGAACAGGTATTTTCACACATGAAATCTGTCCTCTGTCCCTCTCGGAGCCAGTTAACAACTGATCACTCAGAAGCCTGTGTGCAGCTTAAAGTATCCAAATACGTGCCAGACATTGGAAAACTCAGCAAGGAAAAGCAAAGGCAAGGATCACACTAAACTGATAAGATTTGCATTTTAATTTAATTTTAAATGAAGCTTCTTAAACATTTTAAAAACCTTAGTTATTTTACATACAACAATAGTTTAGTTATATATTATAGACTTATAGAAAGAGGCCTTCTAAAAATGTTAAAATGTATTACTGGAACGTGAAACCTTAAATTAGAGTGAATAAATGAAGACTCTGCACACCACTTCTGAAAGGTTGCCGACCCCTGCATTAGAGGAGTGAAATAACCAATAGTGAAGTAGTGAAAAATCTAGAGCAGAACTTCAGAGAAAAATTCTCAGCATTCTGGCACAATGTTTATTTTTAGTTATGAATCTAAAAAGAAATCAAATACTATCATAAAAGATTCTGAAATTAGTACTTAGTTGTCAATAATAATTTATTGAGGATGCATGCAGTGGAATAGATTGCAGCTTCCTCTTCAATAGCTGTATTAGCTCTGCAGACCTGGCAGTAAGCAACGGATTGTTGGTGTCAATAAACAAAGCAAACATGACTTGGAGCATACCTGAGGAGCAAATATGGAAAGTAACATAACCATATCTTAAGTACCGATGTCTTAACAACAATCAGGGCATGACACAACTTGCAAATTTCATACAAGGAAGCCTCCTCAAACTGGATTAGTTTCCAAAAATAAGTTTTCAAAAAGTGTTACTAAAATAGAAGCAACCTCTTGTGACATCTGTAGCTTAGTGTACCATCTCATCATCTGCTTTGCTTTTTGGGTCAGAAGGTACTACGCTCCAGTACTTCTAGGTGTAGTTGTTTCTTCTGGTTCAAATTATGTTCTATATAAATACGATGTGACAGTTGTGAAATGAAATTAGGCTTTCTCTCAGCAGGTTTTCAACTTGCCTTATCAAAACAGCACACATTGTCCTTTTAGGTCTTTGTGCATGTGTGGGTATTTCAGATCAGAATTTGGAAGGCTCTGTGTTTGTGAAGTGGATACAGCCGCTGTAACAGTTGGACAGATGCCTGAACTGAATTCAGAGCAATGTTTTCTAGTTACTGTGAGCTGGGATGAACACAACAGAATCTTTAGCTCAAAGCCACACATTTGATTTTTGGGGATGGAGGAAAAGCTTTAACTGTAAAACGATAGTAATGTACCAAATAGTAAGGTGAATTACTAGACTAAGGAAGGCTCACCCTCTTCTCTAGAGTCTCAATAAGTCAAGAACTGTAGGTGTAGTTGGCAGCTGGAGCTGAGTGATGTCCCCTCACTGTCCTAGTCCGCTGAGGGGGAATTTTTTCTAAGGCACTGTGATGGGGAGTACCAGGCCTTTGTGGCCCCTGCTGGTGGCCCTGTTCCTCTGCTACACTCTGTTCTAGGAAGCAGTGAGGTGGGAGAAAAAGAGCAACAAAGGTGAGTCCTCTAGGCCTGCCTAAGGAGGTCTCATTGGAGCAGCCATCTTGGAAGCTAGAGAGACCTGGTCCTCTAAGGGCTAGTGACAGCCAATCAGAGCCCAGCAGGTTCAGACTAAAGCAGGTGCAGGCCCTGAGCAGGGCAGTTCCTGGCTGGGACCAGAGGAGTGAAAAAGGGTGCTCTGCTTGGGCCAGAGGAGCCTGATAAGTAGCCAGAGTTCATGGTTGGCTGAACTTACACTGGGTTTGCAGAGGGAGCAGAGCCTGAGGAGCTTGGCCCTAGATAGGGCTAGAGTTAAAAAAAGGCCCAGGAGGAAGAGACCCAGGGAAATAGCATAGGGTGTGAATACAGGGGTGTTTTCAAGCACCGTGGTGAAGGGTAAGTAGTTCCTGGCTCCTAACCCACCCACCAATAGGCTAAGTTGGATGGGGTATGGACAGAAGGGCCTCTCGCTTTAAGATGTATTGCAAAGGGCTATGGCAGGTGAAAACAGGAGGAAGCTTAAAGACCCAGGAATCATGATTTGTTGGGGCCAGGAAGTGCATGACAGGGATGTGGTCTTCCTTTGTTTGTACAGTGCTCAACACACAGGTTATGCTGGACACAAATGGTGAAAAAAGATAAAAGAATAAGCATCATGTAAGAACATACATAGATTTTTAGACCAGCCTTGGATCTGAACACCTTCACACTTTGTGGTATTAAAATACAGATTTGGACATCAGTTTTGTATCTGGAGCCCCTTTACAAAATACAAACCAATAATGGTTTGCAGCTTAGTCCCAATATATTAACTTCCTTACCTGGGAGCAGACTTTGGACATGGTTAGGTAAAGTCCACCCTCTCCCAGCAAAAGCAGATGTTGGAAGAGAGGAAGCACTGCTGCATCCTTCACCTGGGAGCCTGTTCCTAACAAGTTGAAGAAAACATGAGCAAGGTATATGACGGGGGAAAATGAGAAGCCACTCTCTCCTCAGGAAAGGGCCTTTACTCTGCATAGTCACAGTTTTACCCTTTTTCTTTTTAACATGCTGGCCAAGCAAGAGCTTGGAACTTGGGCTTACAAAGCTGTCCACAGCTGCTGCCAGTTGAATTGTCCCTAGCTGATAGCCAGGGTTTTTGACTAAAGAGCAATAATTCTTTGAAAGTCTTGTGTTCATTTTGCTCAGTTATGAATTAGTAATTAGTAGGCACATTGTGCCAAGGTAAAACTGGTGAACGTGAAAGCACAAAAATTCTCCAAAAGGATTTACGCAATAAGATTGCTATTCTGTTCTCTCTTATTCCAACATCCCACAAGTTTGCTTGTGGTTGGGGCTCATGCTTTTTAGCTGCATGGTGAGACTGATATTCTTCCCTGCAGTTTTGTTAGGTGCATAGTTACAGTTTTGATCCTCCAGCATTCTACCAGTTACCCACTGTCATGCATTCGTTCAGATGAGTGATGTAGAATGAACCACCAGTGCTCTGCCACATACTTTCGCTGTCTCATTAAAAATACTACCTGTATAAGCTGTTCTGTCTAGAATAAGAGAGTAGGTCATCTCTGTGCTTTTGTGCTCTGATACGCTTTGTGATTCACAAAAAGAAATGGGGCTACCATTACTTAAAGTAAGTAGAGCATTCAGTAAAGCAGAATGTCATAGAGCTCTTTTACACAGGTATTGCACAATGGTATATTATGCTGTGAAAGAGTTCAGCACACTCTGGCCAGGTACTGAAATTCCATTCCATGGCAGTAACCTGTTTTAAATTTGTCATCACTTGGTATTTAATTTTATGTTCTTAGTTGATGAATTATTTTGTCAGGCAAACATTTTCTTTATTGATGTCCATTGGTAAATTGGCTGCATGCAGGAAGCAAAATTTAAAGCTGCTGCTAAATGGTAGTGAAAAAGGAATAAGTATAACGTGCATGGTACATAAAAACGTCATTGTTGGTAGTCTTTCTATACCACATACCCACAACTTCATAATGACATCACAGTATGCTAATTTTTCTTGTCTAATGCATTTAAAAATACCATATCATTTGGCACATCAGTCTCAAGTTTTTGGCATCATAATATCACAGCAGAACTTCTGTACTCTCTCTCTCTCTGTTGCTGGATGTTCTTTCATGGCTCCTCTTTTGAATTTGACCATTTATGTAGTCATTGCCAGGTGAAGGAGAAAAAACCCAACGGTGTTGACTACTGAGGGCTTGATGCAAGCAGGATTCATGCAGTAAAAGTAGTAAGACCAAGAGGGTTTCCAGCAACTGAACTTCACAGAGCTGTGTCAACTTGGCCAACTGTAAAAGTTTGCCTCATAAAATAAAGCGTACTAGTTCTACAGTTTGTACCTAAACCCATTCTGGTCCCACTAATGATGCCAGATATTGGTGTCAATGAGAGGAGAACAGAGCAGATGTGCAAAGAACAGTCCCTATGCACTTAATCTGAAAAAGCAGGTAGTTACAAAATCTAGAGGTTGACAAGGTGTGTTAACCTCATCAAGTAACTGGCAGGACGTGGGTTTGTACATGCCATCACGTTGAACTTAACACTTGCAGTCATATGACTGTATTTAGCGGGTCACATGGGAAAGCAAGGGTGGTAGTAATAGTTCATGCATGAATTTTGAAGTCATTACTGGCTTCAGTCAACAAACATGTTGGCAAAAGACAAAATAGCTTGCGTGGTCTTAGTCTGAATAAAGCAGGTGAGACTAAAGTTGGCTGTTTTGTAACCAAATGTTGTACAAATAGTAACTGGGAGAACCATAAGATACCAACGCAGAAATACAGAAAGATAATGAAAGGCAAGAAACTTAGGCCAAGATTTTCAAACTTGGGTGGCTAAGTCTCGATACGTAAAAGAATGGGCTGATTTTCAGAAGTGCTGAACATCTACAGGTTCCTTAGATGTTAAATTATAAGCAAGTGCCTAGCTTTTGGAACCCATGTTTCTAAATTTTGGTTTCCCCCCTTTGCTGCCAAATAGTCCATGAAAATCCATGCAGAACATACCACCTGTGCCACTGAATGTGTTAGCTTTGTCCTCATTCCATCAGTCCCAGTGATGGACGGCATCATGGCAGGTGTGGTGGAGAAGTAGCAGCAAAAGGGTTAAACAGTCCATTCACCAGTCTGCCCCTCCTTGTCTCCAGATCATGAGACTAGAGAAGATGTGTAAGCATATGTGTTAGATGCTAGTACTAGTTTTGATATATCTGGACAAGGAAAGAAGTTATATAGTGAGCTTTCCCTGTATTAGCAGGCTTTGAGTAAATCAAAAAAGCAAGCCTAAACCAAATAAACACAGACCCTTAAAAGCAGTTTCTTTTCCATGGCAACTGAGACAGTGTCTCATCTCCAAAAGATAACACTGAAAGCAAAGCAACTGAGCAGCTGCAACAAGAAAATTATACAGCAGGCCATCCACCTGATTATTTTATGATTCTCATCTGCAGGAGAATAGTCTTTAACATTTACATAATTTTAAGAAAATGAGAGTCCTTTTATTTGTGAGCTTTGTATGGATGCCTGTTCCGTTTATAAATCCTGCTGCATCAAACTCACCTCGGTTTTCTTTTCTGGTGTTTCAGGATTTATGTTAGAAAGACCAGGTGGGTGAGGTAATATCTTTTATTAGCAAAGAAGATTTTTTTGTGCAAGTTACAGAAAGTTTGACTAGAAGTCATTCATGATTTCAAGTCCAATAATGTTGCTATATATTTCCAACTACATATTGCCTCGAATTTGAGTTTCTTTCAAAGAAGCTAGTGTTTTTTCCATGTGGAATTATTCTTCAAATCAATTATCACAATAAAAGTATTAATAAATGAAAGTGGTTGAAGAGTTCTCTCACTCACTGGGATTCTGATGCATTGAAAGTTGCTGGAATGAACCAGCTTCTGTAGCTGCTTGAACACTCTTCTAAAAGTTGCTGCTGTTATGCAATATCTTACTAAGGCGGGCAGCATCCTCAGCATTTCTGCAAAAATATTACCTTCATCTGTGTTTCAGCTAGTTGTTTCTCTCACTTAACATGATGGCGATGTTGCACTGGAACAATGGAATTGCTGACCAAAGAGGGAAAGCTTAGCAGTGAGAGAAACTTTCACAGGGAAAGGGGAAGATAAATCTAATACACAATACCACCCCCCACAACCAAAACCAAACAGCCTTTTGAACCAATTGTATATAATTAAATTAAAATTTACTTTTTACATAAATTGCACACACAAAACTATGATAAAAGAACATTATCAAGGTTGCAAAGTCAAACAATCTGAATTTAGGAAATGCCAGAATTAAGGTTGCCCGTGCAGTCCTCCATTGGGCATACTATGGCAATACTGGCCATATTGTGGGCTGAATTGTCAGGGAATTTAGCTGCCAAAGTCTAAGGTTATGACTATATTAGTGGACATGCTCAGGTAGTTAAGCTTGCCATGCTCTCACCAAGTATCCATGTATGTTGTACTGGACACGGGTATATGCTGTGCATGCACATATACATGTATCCATACTGCCTCTGTTATGCAACTATTTTAGGTGTGATAACCCAGGGTGCTGAGCATCACAGGAGACACTCTTGGATTGGAACAACCTTGCTGCATGTTGCTGGTATTGTCTGCCATCTTGACACATTTTCTGATGGCAGTTCCTGCTCACCTCTCCCTTCTGCCAAACTGGGTGGAAGACATGGAGCAAGTGTCTGATTATGTGATTCTGTTCCTTCTTGTGGGACAAATGTTAATGTAGTGCAGTACTCAATCAGCAAGATATTATATGGAATTGGACCAGAACTTTTTGACATGCCAAAGACGGCTGACTGAGAGGGTAAGTGACAATCAGCTGTGGTTCCATGGTACAGATGTAGTGACTGCCAGTGTTGCCATAATATGCCCAATCGAGGACTGCTGCTTCTGGTGCAGGAGAACCAGCATGATGAGGTGAGATCACATGGTCTTGGAAGCCTGGGATAATGGCCAGTGGCTTCAGAACTTCCGAAGAAAGAAACAGACCTTCATGGAGCTGTGCAAGGAGTTTGCACCTCCAGAGCACTCGATTTTGGAACCCATACCAGTACAGAAGTGGGTGACTATTGACCTGTGGAAGCTGGCAGCACCAGACAGGTCCTGGGGAGTTTCAAACCAGTTAGAAGTGAGGAAATCCACAGATTGTGGTTGTACAGGATAATGATGCAATCAGTACTGTCCTCTACCCACAGGTGGTTACCATACATCAAGTACTGGACACTATAGCTGAATTTCAGAGGATGGGTTTTCTGAACTGTGCAGGGGCCATCGTCCCAATACTCTACCTGCCAAAATGGGTGAGTATGTGCAATGAAAAGGTTATGACTCATTTCCCAAGGCTTTGTGGACCACAGAGGCAGGTTCATGAATACCAACATTGGAAACAGAGGAAAGATTCGTGATACCAGAGTGCTCAGAAGATTGGGATTGTATTTCAGGGGGAAAGAAAGGACTTTATTCCCTTGGCCTGACATGGCTTGCTATAGAGTGTGTGTGTATGTGTGTGCCAGTCCCAACAGTTATTTTGGGAGACCTTGCATACCCACTCTTATTTTGGCTGATGAAACTGTACCCTGATGTTAATGACCCAGGAAAAAGGGAATTCAGCTACAAACTGAGTAACTGCAGGGATAGTCATGGATTGCACCTTTGGGCAGCTGAAGGCTCACTGGTGATGCCAGTGGATGGTCTGGATCCCAATGCTGTAGGATAATCATGGTCTGCCATGCCCTTCACAGTGTTTGTGAGGATAAAGGGGAATACTTTGGTACAGTGTGGTTCCAGGATAGGACTGGTTTGGAAATCTTTTTATAGACAGCCAGATCCCACGCACATGCACACTAGTTCTGGTTCTCAGCAGGCATAGGAAATCTGGGATGCTATATGTGCACACATCCTGGAACAGTGGGAAGGCAGAGAGTGAATTCTGCCTGTGCCAGTGGACATCCTCACACCCTACTCAGCTGCTAGGACAGCACAAGAGAGAACACTGGCATGCAGCCATGTGCCAGCATACCTTTGTGAGGTTTTGTTCCCTTGCAGCTGGCATTTCTCTACATATGTAATTACATCTTTGTTTCTGTACTTTTTCATTCAGAAGAATGGCCACACTAGGTCAGACCAATGGCCCATCTAGCCCAGTATCTTGTCTTCTGAGAGTGCCAATGCCAGATGCTTCAGAGGAAATGAACAGAACGGGGCAGTTTTGAGTGATCCATCCCCAATTGTCCAGACTCAGCTTCTAGCACTTGAAGATTTAAAGACACAAGGAGCATGGGGCTGTGGCTCTGACCATCTTAGCTAGTACCCATTATGACAAAGCTCTGTCCTTGTCTCCACGGGTCCTATGTTTCCTGGCAGATTTCGCTAGCCTCAGAGGCTCACTGTGACCCTCCATGTAACCCTTCTCTCTCTAGAGGCAAGGGTCACAGCCTACTGAGCCATTTTCATCATAAGCCAGCGAGGGAGCTGAGGAAAATCTATCCTCCCTCGCACAGTCTCTGTTGTCTCCCAGTCTCAGTGATTAATCAGGGGGGCAGAAAGGGGGAGCCTGGGCCTGACCTCTACTCCGGGCTCCAGCCCAGGGACCTTAATAGTATCAGTTATGGTAGCTGACTTTTTAGAAACAGGACATGTACAATTCCTTGGGCAATTTCCCCACAGCAGCCCCCACTTCCTCAAGCTTCACTTCACCCTTACCTCAGGGCCTCCTTCCTTGTGCCTGATATGGTGTGTACTGCTCAGTCTCTCCAACAGCACAACTTCCCCCTACAGCTCCTGACATGCACACCCACCTGACTAACTGGGAGGCTTTTAACTAGTTTCAGCCAGCCCCTGATTGGCTTCAGGTGTCTCAATCAACCTAGCATCCTCTCTGCCTTCTGGAAAGATCTTAATTGGCCCCAGGTGTCTTAATTGACCTGGAGCAGCTTCCATTTCACTTAACCTGGTACCAGGGATTTGGTTATCCTGTGGCTAATATATCTGTCTCCCATTACTTTACTATAGCCATCTGGCCTTGCCCTGTCACACCACTGATGGACCTATCCTCAAGAACTTATCTAATTCTTTTTTGAACCCAGTTATACTTTTGGCCTTCAAAATATCCACTGGAAATGAGTTCCATAAGTTGACTCTGTTGTGTGAAGAAGTACTTCCTTATGTTCATTTTACATGCTCCTCTTCCACCAGGTTTCTTTTTTGATCAGTACAGATAAGTATTGCAGTCCCTGCTACCTCCTCACCTGGGCTCTGATCAGGGTTCCCTCATATAATGAGGCCAGCAGGGTCCAGGAGGGGGGTCATGAGCCACTTAATGCTCAGTACTGGGAGTAATGAAGAGCACCCAGTCCAGCTTGTCACAGAATGGGCATATATGAGGGTCCATCCCAGAGTGATTGTTGGAATCTTTGGCCCTCAGGTGGTTGATTCATTCCAGGACTGGGCCAGATCTTGTGAATGACAGCCTCCTCCAGCCTCTGTGAAAACTCTGGGTACAAATGACTGTACCTTCTGCTCCAGAGAAGTCACAGAGGATGGTGTACTATGTGGCAGACACGGCAGCTGCTCTTGGAACATGATCCATGTTCACCTGTACTGATCAAAAAAGTACGGCAGAACACTTGTTCTCAAGTGGTCAGTGCAGCTCATGCCTAGTGGTGACAACAGAGGGACAGGGATATTTATAGATTGGGTAAGGATTAGTCATGAAAGGGCTCACTGCATTGTGGGAATTGGCCTAGAAGACCATTGAAACCGAGGACCTGGTACACACTTCTTGCCCCAATACACACTGCATATTGGCATGAGTACAGGACCATGTAACAGCGGAGGCATGTACACACCCACACCTCTCCGGTGTGCAAGCTTCCTCACCCTTTACTCATCTTCAGACATATTGTTCAGGGGTTCAATGTAGACAATAAGTTATGGCACAAGCACATGCATGGAAGATAATCAGCATGAAAAATTTCAGCCCAAAGGATTAGTTTGGCAAAGTTATAAGCAACTGAAAACAGGGTCTTATAAAGCCATTGACAATCAGGACTAATGCTTTGAAATGGTAATAAGTGAACTAGGACCCAGTGGAGAGATCTGAGCACAGAGATGATGTGGTCATGGTGACCTGCCGTGCTGAAGAGGTAGGATACCACATTATGCATAAGATAGTACTTCTGTATCATTTACATGTTCAGCCCCAATACCAGTGAATTTGTGTAATCCAGTTTGGAAGTGATGAATACATAGACCACAGTGGCTAGGTCTTCCTCCAGGAGGAAAGGGAGAGCAGACTGCTAGCAAGCTGGACATGGAAGGCAACTTTTGCTGCCAATACTACCTGGTCATCCAAATTTAGAGATTTTGTTAGTAAAGAGAAAGGGATGGCCTTGTGGTTAAAGCCCTGGACTGGAACTCTGTTGATTTGGATTCAATTCCTGGCTCGGTTACATACTTCCCATGTAATTTTTGGCAAGTCTCTTTATCTTTCCTTGGCTTGATTCTCCATCTGTAAAATAGGGATAATACTTTCTCTCATCCTTAGTCTGTCTTGTCCACTTAGATTGTAAACTCTTGGGGGCAGGTACTGTCTCTGACAATGCACTTGTACAGTACTTGCCAAATTGGGGCCTGTGGGTGCTCTACCACATTATAAATAATGTATTGTAATAGCAAGATCTTGAAGCTTTGCACCAGTTGGATGGACAAGGGACAGACTCCTCATGGAATTATCTTGACTAGTCCTTCAAAATATTAACTTTCCAACCAACATGTTAGTTTTGTCTTGCTTGAATTTGAGTCAAATGTTTTTAGTGTCGGTGTTGATCTCCTATAGTCATTGTGTCATCTTTGGGACAGAGTTGCTTGCATCTGTGAAAAATGAGGTACAGCTGGGAGTCATCAGCTTCATGTTAACAGCTGAGACAATAAAGAGGAGGAGGAAACAGGATAGATCTCTGTATTGCTCTGTGCAGGTGTGGAGTTTTGGGGAAGACAAGCAATTGCCCCCACTGCTCTCTCGGCCTTCTGGGAAAGGTTTGGGACCATTGCAATGCTGTGCCATCCATTCCAGTTGTGCCGTACAACTTGAGTCAGTTGAGTCAGCACAACCTGGTGACTAATGATGTTGAAGGCTGGACAGGGCCTGAGTGCTCTGAGTGCTGTTTGGTGCCATGTCGGGAGTCATGAGGACATAATTGTTTAGTGCTACTAGAGTTGTTTGTACTGTGCTCTAATCTGAAGCCAGATATCGAAGCATCCAAGATGCAGACAGATAACACAGGTTGGTGCAGCCCGGTGATTGTTGCTTTCTGAATGGTTTTGCCTAGGAATGGAAGGCTGGAGACTGGATGGTAATTGGAGAAGCTTTCTCCAGTGAGTGTCGGCTTTAAAGATAGATTGCTCTTTTTAGGAAGGTTGTGTTGGTTCACTTCTGAGGTATCATCTCCTCATTTTTACAAAGGAGTAAACTAGCAGTGAAAGTGAGTTTTCCCGGAGCAGAACTGGGAGCAGAACTTGGTTTCCTGATGCCACTCTAACGCCTAAATCTATTGGACCATGCTGCCATTCTGTGGGGAAGATGTTCCGGTATGAGTGAATGCAGTAGGGAAGACTGTGCACAAAAATGTTGTTGCTTTATCCAGTGCTATCTCTGTTTTGATTACTTGCTTTACTTGAAGCCAAACTACTCTTATTTAATTAATTGCTACTTTGTCTGTTGGCTTGAAAACAGATGTTGCTTCTGTGACCCTAAGAAATGCTCCGTGCCTGCAGGCAGAAGGTCCATGATACTGAAACTCATATCAGGCCTGACACACACACTATCCCCAACACACTCTTGTCATGATATATATCCAAAGGGTACCTTGTAAGGTATCCTATGAAAACTGGTGATGTGCTCGCCAGGAATATTATTGTGTGATGTATTATGGGTTGTATATAAAGGTTTATGTATGTGTGCTGGAAATATGTTCTTAAAATGTGTTTGGAAGGCAGTACATAAACTCAGTCTGCCCTAGACAAAGGAATGACCTGTCTGACTGGCTGGATTACAGGATGAGGATGACGAAAGTACATTTCTATATTAGATAAACAAAGCATTTGAGCAAACAAGTGGAGGAGGAAACAGCTTAGTGAACACATCAGGGGCAGCGTGTGCACCCCCAGAAAGTCTTCCTGACTCTAGAGGCAAAGACAGTGGACTTTGTCAAATTTAAGGGGAGGAAAAGGGCATTTTAGTTATCCATCATTTAGGAGACAGCACCATGTCATTCTGTGAACACTGGATCATCTGGCCTGGAGGGCTAGAGATACTGGTAACTTGGTGTAAATGAGCATATTTTGTTTTGTTTGTAACCATACCTGTCTCTTCTTTTCTTGCTTAGTATCACTTAAATTTATGTTCTTTATTAATAAACGTATTCTTACTTTTACTATAAACCATCTCAGTGCCATTATATTAAAGTAAAAAGTGAATCCTCAGTTAACTTAGCAGGTTGGTGCATGCACTGCCTTTCTGGAGGCAGCAAATTTAGTAATTTCTGCGAGTGTCCAGTCAGAGGGACTGGGCACTGTAGGGAAATGTCTCTAAGGAACTTGGGAACTGGGGTTCTCTGATTGTTACCTTCAGGGCAAAGCTGAGACTGGCAGAGTCTTAAGGAGTCTGTTAGGGAGACGAACAGATGGGTGTAACAGGGAGGTGACACAAATTTTAATCCCCAGCAAAACGCTCCGTTGTGGAGAGAGATATAATATCATGGCTTGCGGTTCTGGGTGTCCTCAGCAGAGCATCACAGCTTCCCCAAACCCCAAATTTGATGCTTTATAATTCTTCCCCCCCTTATCTTTACAAATATTTTATATCTTTGTGTAACACCACACTGAAAATGGAACCCTTAGTATTTAATGCTACTTATTGTCAGGGCTGGTTCTATGGACAGGGGAGCAGGGCAGTAACCTTGGGTGCCATCTTCTGGGGGTTGACAAACCACTGTGCCACTCTGCTGGCCTTTGTATTTCATTTTCTGCTTTGTTAACATTTTGTTTTGACTGGCTGGCTGTGGCTTTTCTGTTGGTTTGATTTTGGGGTTTTTTTTGGCTCAGCTGCTCAGGAGTGTGTGTGCGTGTGCACAGAAAATGTTTTCCACCCTGACCAACAAAACAGCAAGGGCCGCTTCGGCTAATTGGGAATGGTTGCTACTTTTTAAAGATGTGTCAAACCTAACTATTAGCCCTACCCCCTTTCCTAGAACCATCCTCTCTCCCGCTTTCCCCCACATTATTTGTTTGGCAATAGCCTTGCTGTTTGGGTATGAGTTCTTTCAGATACATTTCTTTCTTTGTCTCTTCTCTTGCATCCATCACCACAAGCGGATGCCACATGGCACCTGATGATAAACACCTGACAGCCACCAAAACTAGTGAGCTCCTATTCCTAGTCTGATCTTCTTTAAACATTGAGCTCCACTCCTATGAGGTATTATTAATGTAATATGCATCTTTCCCTAAACCACAAAATAACACTGATGTCCGGAGATGGATAAATTTAGCAGATGGACGATGGCAAGAAAATGGCCATTTTGTGTATTTTTTTTGGCACACTGGCAGAAAGAAAAATAAAGTTGCCATTTCATGGTGGTGTAGTTGCATTGTAATAAATTGGGTCCCGTCTATTTGTTAAAACACTCAGTGATTTTTACACCACTCCTTGCTTATAATAAATCTGTCTGGGCAAAGGAGGAATGTGTTACTGTCCCAACAAAGGTTATTGTTCCTAACAGGATTTGTTCTGAGATTATTTTAAACTATGCTTTAAAGCTCAGACTCCCAAGGATGATGTCATTAATTGTATTGCAGACTGTGAGGAAAAAATGGGTAATTGCTTTGCAAAAAAAAAGGGAAAAAATGAAGATTTTTGATGAGGGGACAGGGAAGAGGGAGAGAGAGGATTTATGAGTGATTATTAGTAACTCGGCCGGCAGTGATTGAGAGGGTAGGGAACCTTTATTATTCAGTAATTTTCTCTTGATTATAGCTCCTGAAAAGATGACATTTTATATCTTAGTTGTTTCTTTCTGAATAAATTGTATATATTTTGCTGTAAGATGCCTAGGAAGCATAGATGTCTACAATTTGCTTTTGAATCTCCAGCAGAGCTACAGGATTTTATTAAAGTTTTTCCCAAGACAAGAAGAAATCTTAAAGGGAAAAAAAACACACACAAAAATAGTTTCACTGATCAAAAAGAAAATCAGACAGCCTGGGGCATGGTCTTTCTGGCTTCAGATATCTGCTAACGAATGGCTTATTTTTAGCAATTCTGTAATGATTCAAAAATAGAAGCAGCCTCTTATGAATGGCAGACCCAACTCTGGGCTAATATTAAATAAACTGTTATAGGAAAATAATAGATGGACAGTTTTTTATAATGTTTGACTGATCTGTATTTTCCAAAGAGATGCAGCCTTCAATTATTGTATGCCAGTGAAGTATTCTCCTTCAGACTTCAAAATTCTGTGCACACAATCTTGCACCTGTATATAATCTATACAGATCAGACATTATCTGAAGATGTGTCTATCTAGACTTTTGCGGAGGGGTCGCTCCTTGTCTACTAAAAGACTGAGCACTACTTTGTTTAGATCCACACTTTAAAAAAACCAAATCAACCCAAAACGTTTAAATAATAAAACATTACCTATATTATCAATAGTAAGAACCTATCACAAAAGAAAGCCCAAACTGAAAATCCTTACTTCTGTTTAATACTACTTACTGTCGGGTAGTACCTTTGAGCTCACTGAGACTACTCATGGGAACAAGTACTTTTCAGTGTAAGGGTTGCAGAATTAAGTCCTTAATTTGCTCAGATGGACGTGATCTTCCTCCTCATCAATACAAATCAGTAGTTACATTGATGAACGCAAGATCAGAATTGGGCTTTTTGGTCAAAATGGGAACTTGGCAATGAAGCAAATATCTCATTTAACAAGAGTACTTCAAAATTGTCTTCCCTCTACCAAGCTTCACACATGACAAGGTCTTATAGGTTGGTTTCCAATTACAGGAGAAATCAGTGACCTGACATCTGGGTATATTCTTAATGCAACTCATTTCGTTTACACACACATACCAGTAGAGCTGGGTGGGAAATGGTTTTCCGATCCTGCCAAAGTTTTCCCTAGCCTTGTTCTTGGAAATGACTGAACCATTTTGGCTGTTACTTAAAAAATAAAATACTAATAATAATATGCCTGAGGCAGATTCCTAGCATGGAAAATTTCAGCCCTAATAGTGAAAATTTGGCAGTTATAAGAAACTGAAAAAAGGTCTTATGATGAAAATTTTCAGGCAATCTTAATATTTGTTTGTAAGCTCTTTGGGGCAGATGCTCTTTTTGGTTTGTGTTTGAACAGCACCTAGCACAATGGAGTCCTAGTCCATGACTAGGGCTTCCCAGATGCTATGGCAATACAGTTAACAATGATTGGCAGTGTGTGACCATGGTTGCTGGAGGGGCCACACCGAGAATGATCAATCAGGGCAAACTACAAAGACTAGGGCAGACAATTCCCATAACTCAAGGTTTATTCTAATAATTAGATTCACCAAGCCAGTAACAAAACAGCTTCTATAGTACCTTACTGGTTACCAAGAAGCTAAAATATAGTTCCCTTAAGCAATCCAGCCTTTTGCTCTTACCTAGACATCCAAAATCTAATATGGTGAGGATTACTTAAAATTGTATTCACCATATATAAAGTTCTACCAATCCCAAGAGATCAGATACATTACTCACCAGGTCAATGAATAGTTCAGATTTTACCCAAATTAACACTTATAGCCAACTCTTATTAACTAATGCTGGGAATGGGTGATGGGGAATGTATCACTTAATGATTACCTGTTCTGTTCATTACCTCTAAAGCACCTGGCATTGGCCATTGTCAGAAGACAGGATACTGGGTTAGATGGACCTTTGGTCTGACCCAGTATGGCCATTCTTATGTTCTTAGGTAATTTAAAATGTATTTTAAAAGAAAAGAAAGAGTTACTGCAACTAAAAGATATGAATAAAGTTCTTAGGTCAGTTTCACAGAGATGGTGCAGCTGCTGATTTGAAAAAAGTCCTTCCAGAATCAATTCAATAGGTTACAGTCCAATAGACAGTCCATGTGCAGAATTTGTTCAGATTCTTCCATAAGAATTGCAGGGTTAATCCAGAATGGAGCTGGAGACCTCAGTCTTGCAGCTTGAACTTCCCCTGACAAAGTTTAAGCAGATCTGAGATGGTGAGGATCAGGCTGGAAGCTTCCTTTATAGTTCTCTAGCAGGCTAATAACCTCTTGACAGCAGACATCACATCAGGGGCCTTCCCTGGTAAAGAATAGGCAGTATATATTGTAGCTTTGAAGCTAACTTCTATTTCCTATATATACACAGGTAACTAGTTGCATTGATTAGCACAAGGCAATTAACCATTCAAGCAGTTCATAGATAGTTTACTACAAAACGTAAAAGAGAAATATAGACAATGATGATATTACAATATCAGGCTCTGATTATCTTTTCAATACTTTTCAAATATGTCCTTAAAGGTTGATTTTGGGTCACTTAGCCTGCTGGTTGTTTAACCCTTGCTGGCTCAGTGTCACCACAGTGCTACCAACCCTACCTATAATACTCAATTTTTGCATGAAAGAAATTCTCAACACAACTTTCAGCTACCGGTATAGAGCCACATCACCCAAACTTACTGGTGGTGTAAGCCCAAACAAGAGCATATTGGGAAGAGAAACTGGCAGATTAGCCATTTGTTTCTCACATCAGGTCTTTGCCAGTCTATGTGTAGGTAACTTAAATTAAAATGTGTTCAGCAGTCTCTGCACAGTCAAATGGGTTCTCTCTATTTTTAACACTAACGGTCAATTGTCCCAGCGACTACTCTACACTAGTTCCCCTTTCTCACTTCACCCTCCAGACTCTTGTCCCATTGCTGTCACTGCATGAGTCAGCATGAATCATAGAATATCAGGGTTGGAAGGGACCTCAGGAGGTCATCTAGTCCAACCCCCTGCTCAAAGCAGGACCATTCCCCAATTAAATCAACCCAGCCAGGGCTTTGTCAAGCCTGACCTTAAAAACTTCTAAGGAAGGAGATTCTACCACCTCCCTAGGTAACGCATTCCAGTGTTTCACCACCCTCCTAGTGAAAAAGTTTTTCCTAATATCCAACCTAAACCTCCCCCACTGCAACTTGAGACCATTACTCCTTGTCCTGTCCTCTTCTACCACCGAGAATAGTCTAGAACCATCCTCTTTGGAAACACCTCTCAGGTAGTTGAAAGCAGCTATCAAATCCCCCCTCATTCTTCTCTTCTGCAGACTAAAGAATCCCAGTTCCCTCAGCCTCTCCTCATAAGCCATGTGTTCCAGACCCCTAATCATTTTTGTTGCCCTTCGCTGGACTCTCTCCAATTTTTCCACATCCTTCTTGTAGTGTGGGGCCCAAAGCTGGACACAGTACTCCAGATGAGGCCTCACCAATGTCGAATAGAGGGGAATGATCACATCCCTCGATCTGCTGGCTATGCCCCTACTTATACATCCCAAAATGCCATTGGCCTTCTTGGCAACAAGGGCACACTGTTGACTCATATCCAGCTTCTCGTCCACTGTCACCCCTAGGTCCTTTTCCGCAGAACTGCTGCCAAGCCATTCGGTCCCTAGTCTGTAGCGGTGCATTGGGTTCTTCTGTCCTAAGTGCAGGACCCCACACTTATCCTTGTTGAACCTCATCAGATTTCTTTTGGCCCAATCCTCCAATTTGTCTAGGTCCCTCTGTATCCTATCCCTGCCCTCCAGTGTATCTACCACTCCTCCTAGTTTAGTATCATCCGCAAATTTGCTGAGAGTGCAATCCACACCATACTCTAGATCATTTATGAAGATATTGAACAAAACCGGCCCCAGGACCGACCCTTGGGGCACTCCACTTGATACCGGCTGCCAACTAGACATGGAGCCATTGATCACTACCCGTTGAGCCCGACAATCTAGCCAACTTTCTACCCACCTTATAGTGCATTCAACCAGCCCATACTTCTTTAACTTGCTGACAAGAATACTGTGGGAGACCGTGTCAAAAGCTTTGCTAAAGTCAAGAAACAATACATCTACTGCTTTCCCTTCATCCACAGAACCAGTAATCTCATCATAGAAGATGATTATATTAGTCAGACATGACCTTCCCTTGGTGAATCCATGCTGACTGTTCCTGATCACTTTCCTCTCGTGTAAGTGCTTCAGGATTGATTCCTTGAGGACCTGCTCCATGATTTTTCTGGGGACTGAGGTGAGACTGACTTCTTCCCTTTTTAAAAGATTGGCACTACATTAGCCTTTTTCCAGTCATCTGGGACTTCCC
This sequence comes from Caretta caretta, assembly GCF_965140235.1. NCBI lineage: Eukaryota > Metazoa > Chordata > Testudines > Cheloniidae > Caretta > Caretta caretta. The sequence continues at coordinate 138,167,355 of NC_134207.1, forward strand.
CCATTCGCCACGAGTTTTCAAAGATAATGGCCAATGGCTCTGGAATCACAGCCGCCAGTTCCTTTAGCACTCTCGGATGCAACTCGTCCGGCCCCATGGACTTGTGCACGTCCAGCTTTTCTAAATAGTCCCGAACCACCTCTTTCTCCACAGAGGGCTGGTCACCTCCTCCCCATGCTGTGATGCCCAGCGCAGCAGTCTGGGAGCTGACCTTGTTCGTGAAGACAGAGGCAAAGAAAGCATTGAGTATATTAGCTTTTTCCACATCCTCTGTCACGAGGTTGCCTCCCGCATTCGGTAAGGGGCCCACACTATGATTCTTTCTCCTTCAACAGAATGGGCTCTCAGACCTGTTGTGGTGCCTCCGCCATTTGCTTTTGGTAGAAAGGAAGTACAGGGAACTGTAACCATTTCTCCCTCTGGCAGTTTCCTCAGTCCAGCACCTCTTACTAAGTCTTCTTCAGCCAGCCTACATTTCTGTCCAGCCCATTCCCATATCCAGTGAGTCAAGGAACACCACATGGAATCTAGAGGGTGAGGAGCAAGATCAAATTCGGAGGGGGCAAACATGAGTAGTTAGTGAGTGACTGCTGGAATTCTTTGGGGAGGAGGGGTGATGTATTTATTTTGGAGGGGGTGGCTAAAACACATTTTTTTGGAGAGAGAATCAGACTCGAAGTTATTTCTGAAAAGCAATTTTTTTTTGCTTTTGGAAAGCACCAAATTACACCAAAAGGCAGGTATTTCAACCCCCCCTCCCCAGATCCAGATGCCTCTACAATGGCATTACTTTTAGAATTCTGCCCCATACACTGACTTTATATTCCCCTTTCCCTCATTGTCTACACACTACTATTTAATTGGCGCTAAAAGATTGTTCATGGGCCACTTTGCACCTGAAAGTGTCACCTCCATGAGCCAGCCCTGATTCTGGGATGCACTTAAAACAGCGGATTGCCAGTTCCTTCATTTGCTTTCAGGAAGTCTGCTGAGGGCATGCATGAACAAGCAGTGCAGTGGCAGAAACATTATATGAGAGAAGAGGAAATCCTCTATGCTTCCGTCCAAGTGGAAAAAAGATCAGCTGATGAATGCAAAGCAAATCCTTGTAGGACTGTACATGAGCTTTTTTTATGTTAATGGCTGCTCTAATAACTTCCCTCCCCATTCCTTTAAAGGGCTGCGTGATTAAACAGTACAGCTGGTGTATTCTTCTTATGTGAAGATGAAAAAATTGAGTTTGAGTCCAGTAATGGGAAACAAAATGGCTTTATTTCCCTCTGTTTTAAATGTCTATGCAGGGATATCTGCTCCACTGTCCTACTCTGTAACTCACATTTATAACAAGACTTCAAAATAGCAGCATATTTCAGATAAGATTATTATACCCTATTTAGCAGCCACAACATAAGTCTGAGGAACACACATAAAGGTGACTATATAGCTTGGCAGAAGGGATGAGCTTCAGTTGCCCTCTACTCTCTCTCAGCAGAGAACCCAGCAGCTCCACTAAATTGAAGTCTGCTGGGTGCTCCTCAGCATTATTGTAAATCAGGCTGCTACTTCTTCAGCTGCTTACATCAGGATTTAGGAACTTAACTTTAGGGCATGACGACCCTTGCAGATGTAGAGCACTTTGAGTTAAACCAGCCTTTGGAGAGCACAGTAGGGAAAGCGCTGCAGTCTGTGCACCCTGACAGCTGCAAGCGCACTGGCATGGCGACATTTGCAGCACTTACAACGGCATCAGGAGTGGTGCATTATGGGCAGCTATCCCACAGAGCACCTCTTCCCACTATGGCGCTGTGGCTTGTGGGAAGGGGCGGGGGGTGCGGAGCATTCTGGGTCCTGTCCCAATGCCCCGTGATGCATTGGTTTGCATCCCAGCATTCCCTGTGCTTCCATCCACATTTGGTGCCATCTTTCAATGGTTTTTGTACTGCGTGCTCTGTCTTCCCTTTCAGTCTGCGGGAATGGAGCCCAAACTGCTGAGGAATATGCTGACGAGTCTCACCAGAACATCACGTTTGGCATTCAAGTTACTCCTTAAGATCCAAACTGACAGTGGGGACTCCGATGACTATATTGAAGCGAGTAACGTATATGACACAAGACTGCTTGTGGTATTCACGGACATGCTCACCACCGTGGAACGCTGCTTTTGGGCTTGGGAAACAAGTACTGAGTGGTGGGATCACATTGTCATGCAAGTCTGGGATGACGAGCAGTGGCTGCAGAACTTCCGGATGAGAAAAGCCACTTTCATGGGACTGTGTGCTGAGCTTGCCCCCACTCTGCGGCGCAAGGACACGAGATTGAGAGCTGCCCTGACAGTGGAGAAGCGGGTGGCTGTTGCAATCTGGAAGCTGGCAACTCCAGACGGCTCCTGATCAGTCGCTAACCAGTTTGGAGTGGGGAAGTTGACCGTTGAAATCATGTTGATGTACGTTTGCAGGGCCATTAATCACATCCTGCTCAGAAGAACCGTGACTCTGGGTAACGTGCATGACATTGTGGCTGGCTTTGCACAAATGGGTTTCCTTGACTGTGGAGCGGCGATAGATGGGACGCATATTCCAATTCTGGCACCAGCCCACCTAGCCTCTGAGTACGTTAATCGGAAGGGGTATTTTTCTATGGTTCTCCAGGTGCCTGTGGATCACTGTGTGCGTTTCATTGATATTAATGCAGGCTGGACTGGAAAGGTGCATGACACACGCATCTTTTGGAACACTGGCCTGTTCAGGAAGCTGCAAGCTGGGACTTTTTTCCCAGACCAGAAGATCACTGTAGGGGAAGTCGAAATGCCCACTGTGATCCTTGGAGACCCTGCTTACCCTTTAATGCCATGGCTCATGAAACCCTACACAGGGAATCTTGACAGCAGAAAGGACCGGTTCAACAACAGGCTGAGCCGGTGCAGAATGACTGTGAAGTGTGCTTTTGGCCGTTTAAAGGGCCCCTGGTGCTCTCTGTATGGGAGGCTGGACATGGCCGATGACAGCATCCCCATGGTTATATCTGCGTGCTGTACCCTCCATAACATTTATGAAGGGAAGTATGAAAGATTCACTCAGGCATGGAACTTGGAGGTTCAACACCTGGAGGCTGAATTTGAACAGCCAGAGAGCAGGGCTATTAGCAGGGCCCAGCGTGGGACTGCAAGGATTAGGGATGCCTTAAGGGAGCAATTTGAGGTTGAAAGCCACCGGTAATATTTGATGCCCTGCATGGGAGTGAAGTGCAGTGGTTCCAATGTTAGTTGGAATCTGTGTTTGGTATGCTGACTTGCAGTGCCTGTTGTTTTCCTGGGCTAAGGTATCTTTTACTTTATGCAATAATAAAAAATGTTTTCAAAGCCAAAAAAATCCATTTATTGAAAACAAAATGCATTTATTGGAAAGAAACATAATTGCTTGGGAAACAGAAAGGGCAAGGGGGTAGGGTGGGGAACGGTTCAATCACAGATTTGCGTATGTCCTGTTATCATATTCAGCCTTCCTGTCTGGAGTGCTGTGCAATGAGTGCTGCACTTCAGGATGGCTATACTGCATGGTGATGGGGGTTTAGTGCAGTGGGTAAGGGTTGTAGTTTTCAGGGCTGCGTGGTGAAGCTGTAGGTGTTGGAGGCGACATGGGGCACAAGGGAAAGAGTTTTGGGACAAGGGCTGCAGTGGGGAGGGGGGATGCGGTAGTGCTCTGCATGCATGGCTACGAGCACCTGGATAGAGTCCGCTTGGAGCTCCATAATGCTTATAAACCGATCTGTGCTTTGCTGCTGGAGCTCTGCGCTTTTGTGCCGGTGCTCCTCATTCTACTGGCGGATCCTCCTTTCACTCTCCCGCCACTCCTGCACTTTTAGATTCTCGTTAAGGGACTGCTGCATTACTTCATGCAACATGTCTTCTTTGCTTCTACGTGGCCTCTTCCTAATTCTTTAGAGTCTTTCGGGTGGTGATAACATGGACAGCTGAGATCTCAAGGTTGCATCTGTAAAGGCAAAATGCAACACTTAACAGAGGCAGCATTGTTCACACCAGACAGAGCAATGATTCCCCCGTACTTAAGGGCAAGCACAGTGTACACAATAGCAGAATTTGCCCATCCCAAAGAGAGTGCATGTAACCCACGGGAACCCCAAAATGGTGAGTAAGCACAGGGTCAAGGGGGACTGATTGTTTCATGGCTGTACTGTCCTCTGGGTTTCTGTGCCTTGGGGAGAGCCAACAGCTGCAGGGGGCCCCTTTGCTGATCACTGTCCCCACATTTTCCACAGGAGTTCGTCCTGGAAGATATCTCGCTGCTGAGGGTGACCTGGGAAGCAAGGGGGCATCTTCTACTACAATGCAGCTTCTGCCCTGGCCCATATTCAGCTTGCCTGTGTGCAGCAATGGTCCACGCGCCCCTAATGGCACACTGGCACGGACAAGTTAGCCTTGCTGGGACAAGGACCATAGTGGCTCTCCCAAGAAACCTGCGCAAGCGCATTGCCCAGGTTCTGGATAAGACCTTTGAAGAGATCACTGAGGCTGATTACCACGGTGTGAGAGAGCACATCAATGCCCTATTCCACATCTAGGCATGCATGCAGCCATAACCCTCCTCGCCCCAAGAGCCCACACCAAATAACTTCCTTCCTACCGGGAACCTCCACTGGTGTTTGTCCTTCCCCAAGCACTGGCTGCTGCGACTGGCTACCTTCCTCCTGGCTTGAGAACAGCTCCTGGCTGCATGCATCTAGGGATTCCAGGGTGTCTTCCTCCGCCTCAGCACCCTTACTCCTGCTTTCCTCCTCTTGCCTTGTTGTACTGGGCTCTGAAGTGTCCATGATGGTACTCGGAATGGAGATGGGGTCTCCCCCAAGTATTGCAACCAGCTCTTTGTAGAAATGGCAGGTCGTGGGGGCAGCGGTTTGACTCGTGGGCTTTGCAGTAGGTATTCTGCAGCTCCTTCACTTTAACGCTGCACTACAGTGCGTCCCGGTCATGGCCCCTTTCCATCATATTCCTTGATATCTGCCCGAAAGTATTGTAATTCCTATGGCTGGAGAGCAGTTGGGACTGGACAGCTTCGTCCCCACCAAAAATGATGAGGTCCAGCACCTCGCCATTACTCCATACTGGGGATAGTCTGGCGCGTAGAGGCATGGTCACCTGGAAAATTCGCTGACAGCACTCCATGCCTGGCTGAGCAAACAGGAAGGAGGTTTTCAAAATTCCCAGGGAATTTAAAAGGCGGGTCTGATGGTTGCTCACTTGAGAGCAGGGCAGTAGAGTTCAAAAAGTGATGACCAGAGTGGCTAGCACAGGCATTGTGGGACTCTTCTGGAGGCCTATCAGAGTGCAGTAACAGACTAGGGCGTCCACACTGGTGGTGCGGCGCTCCAGGAGGGGCGCATCAAACATTATTCCACTAGCCAAGGTGAAGTACCAGGAGTGCTCTAGCCATGGAGTCAGAGCACTCTACATGCCTTGCCAGTGTGGACATGTCGTGAGTTAGGGCGCCTGGGGCTGCTTTAATGCGCTGTAACTCGCAAGCGTAGTCAAGCCCTTAGTCACCCTTTTGTTGAAAAGCAAAGATATTCAGCATGCCACAGAATTAACAGAAGCTTTCCGAGGCAAGGCAAAAGGCTGTGAGGGGTGTGAATGTAAGCTTCATTTGCTAGGTGTTGCAGTGTCGCTGGGTAGCATAAAGGGGAGAATGAACCTGCAAAACCTAAATTTCAATCTAAACCTGAACTCCTTCCCAGGGAGCCCTGCTGAAGGGTCCCATGACTGAGATCTGTGATACACTACAGAAATCTTGCACGGGGGCTAGGATAGTAAGGTATTAAATGGTCTGGCCAGCAGCCTGGAGCTGCAATCAGTTCTGCCCTGTACCCTTCCCAGAAACATCAAGCTGGATGGGGGGCCCAGTGCCTGGAGAGAATAATTGGGAGAGGAACAGGTATTAAGAGGGTGGGAATGGTCCAGTGTGGTTGGCTGCACTAGCAGAGAAAGGATCTCTTATATGGCTGGAAGGAAATGTGTTCTAAATGCTTGGAGGGTTTGGACTAAAATATTCCTTGACAAGAGAAGGAATGGTGGGGACAAGAGGGTAAGGTTAGCTCAGCTATAGTTTGTTCATCTGTTTGGCAACACAGGTGGTTTCCCTGAAAAAAGGGAAAGCTTGGGGACCAGTTGTGTTAAGCTTTTTCACTTTGAATTAAATTAATCAGCTCTCGAGGCCCCCCCCCAACAGGTTACAGGAAGGCCAAGAAAGGTCTAGAACAGGGTCGGGCAAACTTTTTGGCCTGAGGGCCACATCAGGTTTCCAAAATTGCATGGAAGGCCAGTTAGGGTAGGCTGTCTCCCCACAAATAGCCAGGTGTGGCCAGGCCTCCACCTCCTATCTGACCCCCCCCCCGCCACTTCTTGCCCCCTGATGGCTCCCCCGGGACTCCTGCCCTATCCAACCTCCCCATCCCCTGACAGCCTCCCCGAGACTCCTATCCAATCCAGACCCCCGCTCCCTATCCCCTGACCACCCCCCATCCCTGACTGCCTCCTGCCGCTCCATCCAACCCCCCCCCCCATTCCTGACTTGCCCCCTGGGACCCTTGCCCCATCCAACCCCCCTGTTCCCTGCCCTCTGATGGCCCTGACCCCTATCCACACCCCCGCCCCCTGACCACCACCCCCAACTCCCCTGCCCTCTGTCCAACCCTCCCTGCCCCCTTACCGCTCTGCCTGGAGCACCGGTGGCTGGCGGCCAGAACACCGGGTCAGGCTGCGGCTCTGCAACTGCGCTGCCCGGCCGCCCAGAGTCTTGTGCCAGCGGCGTGGGGCGCTGAGGCTGTGGGGGAAGGGAGACAGTGGGGGAGGGGCTGGGGCAAGCCTCCCGGGCCAGGAGCTATGGGGCCGGGCAGGAGGGTCCTGCAGACCGGATGTGACCCACGGGCCACAGTTTGCCCACCTCTGGTTTGGAAGGACACAATTTTAGGCTGTCAGGAACTGAGCCTGCTTTAGGTTATTGATACTTTTGTTGATCCTTTGCCTATTTTCATTCAAGGGTTTTTCCCCTAACCCTGGTCTGAAGTTATTTCCCCCTGCCACCGCTCCCATTTTCCAATTTCTGCTGTAGCCACTCACCCCCTCTCCTGGCTTGGATCCTAGGTAGGGTTCCAAAGCATAAGGCCCTTCTGGCTGGAGTTACAATGAGCTTATGTGTGTACAATGATGCCAATATTATAGTGTGACACAAACAGAACTCACAAAAGTGCTGTTTGGGGCCTGGAAAGACTCAAATGCAGCTGGTTAGAGTAAGTCTGGATTTCTGCCTGTGCTCCTGGCCCAGCATTCATTTCAGAAGAGAAAATTATTCTCTCTCTGTGTTAATGTAACTTAAAGTTCTTTTTTTGTTTATTTTCCCTGCTGTTCCCTTCCAAACAGTTTCACATGTCAGAAGGTTGCAGGAATTTACAACCTAAGGGAATGATGGTTCCAGGTTAATGCAGACAGCCTTGCCAATCTTCCTCAAGAAAAATTATCCCATTACCCAGCATGGAAAAAGTTGTGCTGTGCAGATATCAAACAGTGTAGGGATGTGTGTGTGTATTTCATATATTTGTACACACAAACACACACACACGCATACTTGTATTTTTATTCCTTCCTCCTCCTCCACATGAGAGCTGGTTTCCTTTTAGGGGCTGTTTGTCATGCTAATAGCTAATAAAAGGAATAAATAGTGATCACTGCAAATAATTATACATAAATATCTGGAGAAAATTTATCAGACTGGTAAATACCCATTGTCATATGGAACTGAGAGTATCCTACAGAAAGGGCTTTCTTTTCATGTCCAAATGAATAAAACCTGTACGACTCCTGGCTATGAAGAAAAATGAGAATGAGAGAATGGATCTGGCCCCTGGAATAGTCCATGAAGCTAATCTTTATGATTTGTCCATAAGCAAAAAGTGTATGAGAATGTCTGCATGTGCTGGATTCTATGTACAGTATGATGATGAAGGGGGATTATTTGTCATCTTAACTCAGCTACCTAAATAATTAGATGGCTTTGTAGAGGAAAATAAACATCCAAGGAGAGGACTGATGTGAGAGCCTGACAAAAATGGATACTTTCCCTGTTTTCTGTTCATTATTCGCTCCTCTAATAGAGAATGAGAACCAAAAAAGGCACTGAAATTCTGCAATGGACTTCCATTCTTATCTCTGTGGCTCTGATGAGAACAATGAATAGTGCCAGATGAATCCATTTTAAGGACAATTTTAAGATGGGTATGAGAACAGAAAATAGCACCATTATCTATTCAAGTCAGTGACTGTAGAAATCAGAGCAAGGGAGGGTAAAGAATTAATTCTATTGGCTCAAGGTTCTGAAGTCTGCTTTCTAGCAGGTTCCCCTTCCATGCAGTAACGGGGGTGAATACTCAACAAAGGTTTGTTTTATAATATGATTTAGCAGCATTATTTGCAAGATACAGCTAAAAATCTGGGAATGCCTAAAAATGGAAATATTTGCTGAACTGCAGTGGAATAACGTGTCATGGTATAGCTAAAATAAAGAGGGGGTGGGAGGTGGGATTAATAACGGTCATTAAGAGAGCCGTATGAATGACAATATGATTTTGGTTTGCTGGCAATTAAAAAAATCAAATTTCAGTCAGGCTGAACTGAAAATGAAAAATTTCAAATCGTTCAACAACACAAAAAGTAGAAAAAAATCAGTTTTGTGTCAAATAAAATCTCATTCTATTCAAAATGAAATGTTATGTGTTGATTTTGAGCTTTTCAACTTTTAATTTTTAAAATAAAATAGAAGGAAATGTCAAACCAAAAAGCTGTTCTGAACTGAAAAGGTTAAAACCTTTTTATTTTTTGGACAAAGTTGAAGCAAAACTTTTTTTTTTCTTTTTTGCACAAATAATTGGGCATGAGACACATTCGTCAAACATTTGAGTCACCAAATCAGTATTTTTTTGGGTCAAAAAGAGCTCTGGTCACTAATCACATTTGTATTGTGCTCTACATTTCCAAAACTATCATCATGAATACAAATCCTCTTTCAAACTAAAAAAAGTATTAACGTTTTGCAGGCTTCACTCCGACAGTCTAATTCAAGCTATAAACTCCTTGGAACTATGGCCAATCGCTGTGCTATGTGTTGGTGTGTGGTGGTCTGTGCACCATAAGTAATGCTCAGTGTTGTACAAGTCACAAAATGAAGTCCTTGTACCAAAAAGCTGACAAAAAATAGATGGCGCTGAACAAATAAGTTTTGTTAAAGGTTGCATGTTGAATTACGACTGCTAGCAATCTCTCAGAATTTCCTGGGCTGGAAGTTTTGTGAAGGCTTTTGTATTTGTCAAATGGCTTGTTAACTTGTATCCTTTTTGGTGCTCAAGGAGCTGGAGTGAAAGGCACTGCACAAGCTACCATCGCACCTCTCTGGCAATCCATGTCAGTCATGACCGCGTGCATGCTCTGCTTTCCCTTAGAAGCCCCTATGGGATGTGTCTCTTTTCAGTGTTTTGTGGGCTGGAGAGCAGTTCATAGACCGAGAAAGAGCAGGTCCAGAAAGAGGAAAAATGGGAAGTGAAGAGGCAAAATGAGGACAAGGAGAGTGGGGTTGTGCTGCCTTTCTCATTCATACAGGGAGTGAGGAGTAGTCACATCTCTTTACTGAGGGATTATCTTGTCATGGGGGAGTCACCAGCAGGTGCAGAGCAGAAATAGCTGCATCCTACACCAGCCTTCCTAGTGCAGTGGAGTGCACTGAGCCTAAGGATGGGAGGGAGGAGTGGACAGGTTGCATTGTGCTCTGCCTGTGATCAGCTTGCACAGGTTAGTTGCCTACTAGGGCCAGGCAGAAAAGCCAGGAGCCCCATAACTGATTCAGTGAGTGAGCTCCCTTTGCTGTTCACTAAACGTAAATTCTAAGAAGCAGAGAAAATGGCCATACTAGTTTTTGCACCATTCTATCAAATTCTGTGGCAGGGGTTTGGTTCTGATCAGCATCTCCCCCTCCCCCCCCAGCACCTCCTGCCCACTGCAGATCAGCTGTTCTGCAGCATGCAGGAGGTGCTGGGGGGAGAGGAGTGAGGGTGGAGCACTCAGGGGAGGGGGTAGAACCGGCTGGGAAGAGGTGGGGTGGGGGCAGGAAGAGGTGGGGTAGGGGTGGGGGCATGGGGGAAGGGGTGGAGTGGGGGCAGGAAGAGGCAGGGTGGGAGAGATTGGGGGAAGAGATGGAGTGGAGGGCTGGACCTGGGCAGAGGTGCTCCCTCTGGCACATTAGAAAGTCGGTGTCTATGGGTGGAATGCAAGCCATATGAGCAAAGGCTGAAGGAACTGGGTATGTTTAGTTTGGAAAAGAGGAGATTAAGGGTCTTCAGATACTTGAAAAACTGCCATAAAAAAGGTGGAGAAAAGTTGTTCTCTTTTGCCACAGAGGGCAGGACAAGAGGCAGTGAGTTAAGACTACATCACAGCAGAATTAGATTAAATCTCAGGAAAAACTTCTTAACTGTAAGAACAGTAGGACAATGGTACAGACTGCCTTGGGTGGTTGTGGATACTTCTTCACTGAAGGTTTTCAAAAGGAGGCTGGATAGCCATCTGTCTTGGATGGTTTAGAAAAAACAAGTCCTGCATTTTGGCAGGGGGTTAGATTAGATGACCCTTGTGGTCCTTTCTGACCCTATGATTCTATGACTCTATGAAATCAAAGTCTAGTAAGTTATCAAGCAGCATTTTTCTTACTTTGCTTTTCTGTAAATTTTGATGATTATTGATGGAAATATTTTTTTCAATCCATTTGTGTCTATGGTGAAATAGACATTTACTGACATAGCCACAGGGGGAGAAAGACAGTACTAGTTACTTTCCTTAATAATGTGTGTGTAAAAGGCTTTTGAAAGTCCAAATAACTTATGTCATTCTGTTCTTTCATCCATTATTTGTTGACTTGGTCAAAGGATTGTGGTACATTAGAAACCATTTCTGTGCTTCCTCCCCTTTTAGTTGTAACCTGGACTCCCCATATGTAACTTACAAATACCTCCTTCCTGCTGTAACTTTATATTTCTGACTGCTGTTTAGATTTCACTGTGTACATTTATACTACTGCTGGAGAGCATATCCAGTTGTACTCTTCCTTCAGATTATAAAATCTCCTACTAAATTCCTTGACTTGGTGAATTTTGAAAGAAAGACAGTGGTAAAATAGTTACATAGTATCATTTTTTTTGGTATGGAAACTCCTGAAAGCTATTCTATTGATAAACATTTCTCTAAATACTACACATCTGCTTGTTGTTTGTTCCCCTGATCTTCATCACGAGATTTAAAGAACAATCTGTTTGAGAACATGTTTTGCACAGTTTACTCCCTGTCCAAAGTCAGTCCTTTCTTTGTGATACCTCTTAGTTGGTGCGGAAATAATTATGGAGTTACTGATTATGCTCCTGATAATTATTTCTTTATGGACAAAGGCATCACCTGTGACACATAAGCCCCGGTCCCTCACTGGAGGTTGTGCCGATGTGAACTGTCTCTAATGGAGCCCCAGAGTGTACAGTAAAAGTACAATTGCTATACCATGCTTGGAGAAGGTACAACATCCACTCTGTGTGTCCAGCTAGTTCAGCTGACAGGTGCTGACGTAGGGTGGGGTCATTACTGGGGGGGAAATCTACAAGGTTAGTGGCTGTCTTGAGTAATTTTGAAATAATATCAGACCTGTATTTGTTGTCTCCAGAGGACACTAGCAACCAAACAGATGCGAATCTGAACCTAAATCTGCCTTAAATGTTCCTGAGGTCTTTATTAAGTTCATGAAACAAACACATTAATGACTAATATTTTAAAGTAGGCATGCCTTTCAATTGCCCTAAACAATTATTCTCCTTTCTTGGTGTTCAAATACTTGCTGATTTTTAAACCAAGTTGTCAGGGTGGGCTGCCCCTCTAAGTGTAAGCCTGGATCCACCGCCACCCTGTCCTTGCTCCTATTTCTGGCCTTTTAAATATTTCTGGTCCTCTGAAAGGGTCAGGCTGTAACAGTTGGCTGTGGTTCAAAACAATGAGACCCTCAGGGACTGCAGACAGTGCAGGAAGTGACCTGGGAGCAGAGGAAAACAGAGGCTGGAGTTTTGAGTTAGGATTCCTGGGCCGGAGCCTGGAATAGGAAGGGGTAGGTTCCCTTTGGCTTAGAGGAGAGGCAGAAATCCAGATGACCTAGGGACAGAGGTTAAAGAGGAAACTGTAGCCGAGAGAGAGAGACAGGTGAAGTCCTATTAACCCTTCAAGAGGGGATGTCATAAATATAAAGGGAAGGGTAAACCCCTTTAAAATCCCTCCTGGCCAGAGGAAAAATCACCTGTAAAGGGTTAAGAAGCTAAAGGTAACTTCGCTGGCACCTGACCAAAATGACCAATGAGGAGACAAGATACCTTCAAAAGGTGGGAGGAGGGAGAAAAACAAAGGGTCTGTGTCTGTCTGTATGCTGCTTTTGCCGGGGACAGAACAGGAATGGAGTCTTAGAACTTTTAGTAAGTAATCTAGCTAGGTATGTGTTAGATTATGATTTCTTTAAATGTCTGAGAAAAGAACTGTGCTGAATAGAATGACCATTCCTGTCTGTGTGTCTTTTTTGTAACTTAAGGTTTTGCCTAGAGGGATTCTCTATGTTTTGAATCTAATTACCTCGTAAGGTATTCACCATCCTGATTTTACAGAGGTGATTCTTTTCTTTTTACTTCTATTAAAAGTCTTCTTGTAAGGAAACTGAATGCTTTTTCATTGTTCTAAGATCCAAGGGTTTGGGTCTGTGGTCACCTATGCAAATTGGTGAGGATTTTTACCAAACCTTCCCCAGGAAGTGGGGTGCAAGGGTTGGGAGGATTTTGGGGGAGAAAGACGTGTCCAAAATACGTTTCCCAGTAAACCCAGATAAAGTTTGGTGGTGGCAGTGGAAATCCAAGGGCAAAGGGTAAAATTAATTTGTACCTTTGGGAAGTTTTAACCTAAGCTGGTAAAAGTAAGCTTAGGAGGTTTTCATGCAGGTCCCCACATCTGTACCCTAGAGTTCAGAGTGGGGAAGGAACCTTGACAAGGGAGAAAACACAGGCTCAAGTACAGGGCTGTGAGTGTGACTGAGTAAGATACTGAGTGGATGGTTTGGATTCCACTTTGTTGATTTGCTTGAGTGGATTTGCTTGAAGACTTTTGTTGGCTTCAGAAGAGTAGACTCCTGATTTAGCTGGAGGGCCAACTCAGCAAAGCAGCCAAGTAACTGAGGCAAGGGGAAACTGAGGTGTGGCCATATGACTTGATGTCAGGCAAGATAAGCAAAGCCAAATATACAAGTCACTATCATTCATTTTGAGTGCTATTATCAGGAACTTCCCAAAAGATTGTAAAAATAACTTGGCTTTATGCAACCTATGCACTAAAAACCATTAAAGCTTTTAATGGAGACATTCTGCCTAAGAAATGGAGTGTTCCTCTACTTTATCACTTACATGGCCCCTTCAGATACATGTTGTACACAGTAGGCTGCAGGCCTGCTACTAGCAGGTCAGGCTTCAGTATCCGTTATTGACTGGCTACAGAGTTTCCTTTCCAGAGAGATACAGCAGAGATGTCTCCAACAGATCATTTAATGCACTGCCAGGAATGGCCATTGTGAGGTTAAGGAAGGTATGATGCACACAGCGCCCGCCTAGTGACTGAACAGTATAATATAGTTTAGCATTCCATTACATGCCTCCATCACCCTACTAACCCTCACTGTCATGGACTGCGAATTCTATAAAGGGAGCATGTTCAGTCTTGAAGGGAGGATTTACTTTTTATTACTGTCTGGCCACTGAGGAGTTATACTGATGGAATTGGTGAGAATTCTTTTAAGCCCAGAAAACCTCAGGAAATAGTTTCTATAAAAACACACACAAGATTTGTTTTGATTAGTGTAATGCTTTTTTTGATTATATTACTGAAAGAGAGAACTTTCATACCTGTTGATAAAAAGAAAAGGAGTACTAGTGGCACCTTAGAGACTAACCAATTTATTTGAGCATAAATACTGTAGCTCACGAAAGCTTATGCTCAAATAAATTGGTTAGTCTCTAAGGTGCCATAGTACTCCTTTTCTTTTTGCGAATACAGACTAACACGGCTGCTACTCTGATACCTGTTGATATTACATGAAAGCCTGTGTGTGCCAAATTTCTCTCTATGAGCATGGGGTGGGAGACAGTGTTGTAGGACTTTGTCTGTCTCTTTCTGTAGTGATGCAAAGCTCAGCTTCCATGTTTGCAAATGATTGCTTCTGACTTGCTTTACTGCATATTCTAACAGGTTTTTCAATCTTCCCAAATTTGCATCTTCCCTTGCATCATGATATAAAAACATCTCATTCATATGATAACCCCATAATGATATACAGCAACTCATGCTATGTTATATATGGATTTTATAGTTATTCAGCTCTTAGTCTAAGACCCTGCTATGCATGGATGGAATCCACTTCTTACAACTGCTGAGCTGGCAATCAAACTTTATTCTACATGGATTTAATGTCAGTTCCATGAAGAACACAGCTTTTTGAATTAGAGCAGCATTATTGCAATATGCTTCTGCTAATACATACTGTAGGGGTAACTGGCAATATCACACTAACGAGTTACAGAATGATGGACACCACTGAGCAAGCTTTTGGTCAGTGTAGAAAGCAGCCTTAGTGGGAGTATGAAAGAGACTACTAGTGTCCTGGTTTAATTATGCTTTCAGTTCCACTGGACCGCATTAAAAATGGCATTACCTGTTTCCAAGTCACTGATAAGCATTCAAGACCATTCTCTTCTAAGTTATGAATCAATGTCCTAACAGATAAAGCACAAGATGGGGTACTTGCTGGTGTCTTGTACAGGCCACCAAATCATATTAGAGAACAAGATGACCACCTCCTTACACACCTATTAGGGAAAACATTTGTGTGATCATGGGGGGACTTCAGTTTGAGTGACATATGATAGAGGTTTCATGCTGTTAGTAGAAATATATCTTTGGAATGTATAAACACTATAGAGGACAATTTGCTATCTCAAAAAGTGGGGCTTTCTATATTAGACCTTGCCCTGGCAGATTGAGAGGAACTAATCACAGAACTACAATTTAGTGATAGCTTAGGTACAAGTGATCATGACTTGATCACATTTATAATGGTTAAGAAAGTCCAGTTTGGTTACACACACACACAGACTTACTTGGTGCTTTAATAGGGTCAGTTTCACGAAGCTGAAAACAATTATGAGCCAAATGATCTGGGAGGAAGAATTTAGTTAGAAAAATGTGAATGATAATTGGGAATCATTTAAGAATACCTTACTAGAAGCCTAAAAAGCCACAGTCTCTCAGCTGAGGTATAAGGCTTTGCTGGTTAAAAAACCAACCTGGTTTACAGGGAAGTGAAGGCACCTGTAAAAAAATTAGAATAAATGGAAGAAAGGGGAAGTTGACAGTGATGAATATAAATCAGAAGTTAGGAATTGTAGAAAATTGATAAGGGAAGCCAAGGGGTACAAGGAGAAATCTATGGCCAGCAGAGAAGGAAAATAAGGAGTATTTAAAATATAATGGGAAGTAAAAGAATCCTGACAATGGTATTTGTCCATTACTAGATGGAAATGGTAGAATTATGAATAAAAATGCAGAAAAGGCAGAAGTGTCCAACAAATATTTCTGTTCTATATTTGGTGGTGGTGAGGTAACAAAACCCCCATCAGATGATAGTGTCACCAGATGGTGGTGATAACTTCTTTCCGTTCCACTAGTATTTCTTGAGAATTTTAAACAGGAGCTACTAAACTTAGACATTTTAAAATTAGCAGTTCCAGATAACTTGCATCCAAGAGTTTTTACAAGAACTACCTCCTAGTGTAATGGAAAGAGTTTGCAGCACCATCTGATGATACGATATCATATTTTTTCCCTAAATATAGAACAGAAATATTTGTTAGACACTTCTGCCTTTTCTGCATTATTATTGATAATTCTACCATTTCCCTCTAGTAATGGACCAACACCATTGTCAGGGTTTTTGAATGCTTGTGGGTTGGCAATATTGAATCAGTCATATCAGTAGCATTATAAAGGCTATCTGCAGTGTCACACTCCATCCTCTAAAATTTGAAAGGCCCAGTTTATACTTAAATTTATGTCGACTTAGCTACATTACTCCGTGGTGTAAAAAACTATCCCCCTGAGCACTGTAGCTATGCTGACCAAATCCCTGTTGTACATGCAGATAGCTCAATGAAAGAATGTTTCTTTTGACCTAGGTACCATCACTTTGGAAGGTGGAGTTCATACAGCAACAGAAAATTCCCTTCTGTCATTGTAGGCTGCATCTACACTACAGGATTATGCTGGCATAGCTATTACACCATAGTTATGCTGCTATAGTCCCAATAGTGTAGAGATGGAAGAATACAGCACCAAATTCTGCAGTCCTGATTTAGGGCTTCATTCTGCTTTGACTGATGTCAATAACAAAATTCCTATTGAAATCAGTGTGAATACAATCATGTCCTTGGGCAACATTTCTATCAGCCTTTGTGGGTGTGTTTAGCTTTTCAAGGAACATCAATATTTGGTACATATCAGTAAGTAAATCTGAGTGGATTATGTCTTGGATTTTTCCCTTTGTGGAAAGAAAATTTGAAAAATGTGTAAAAATAGCACTGTAAAAATGATAAACAAAAGAAATAGTATTTTTCAGTTCATCTCATACAAGTACTGTAGTGCAATCTCTTTGTCATGAAAGTGCAACTTACAAATGTAGATTTTTTTGTTACATAACTGCACTCAAAAACAAAACAATGTAAAACTTTAGAGCCTATAAGTCCACTCAGTCTCATTTGTTCAGCCAATCGCTAAGACAGACAAGTTTGTTTACATTTATGGGAGATACTGCTGCCCTCTTCTTATTTACAATGTCACCTGAAAGTGAGAACAGGCGTTCCCATGGCACTTTTGTAGCCGGCATTGCAAGGTATTTACATGACAGCACGACAGCTAAGCATGTTGTTCGTTTTAAGAACACTTTCACTGCAGATTTGACAAAATGCAAAGAAGGTACCACTGTGAGATTTCTAAAGATACTTACAGCACTTGACCCAAGGTTTAAGAATCTGAAGTGCCTTCCAAAATCTGAGAGGGATGAGGTGTGGAGCATGCTTTCAGATGTCTTAAAAAAGCAACACTCCAGTGCAGAAACTACAGAACCCTAACCACCAAAAAAGAAAATCAGCCGTCTGCTGGTGGCATCTGACTCAGATGATGAAGATGAAAATGAACATGCGTCAGTCTTCACTTCTTTGGGTCATTATTGAGCAGAACCCATTAGCAACATGGATGCACATCCTCTGGAATGATGGTTGAAGCATGAAGGGACATATGAATCTTTAGTGCATCTGGCATGTAAATATCTTGCAATGCTTGCTAAAACAATGCCATGTGAATGCCTGTTCTCACTTTCAGGTGACATTGCAAACAAGAAGCAGGCAGCATTGTGTCTTGCACATGTAAACATACTTGTTTGTCTGAGCTATTGGCTGAACAAGAAGTAGGAGTGCGTGGACTTGTAGGCTCTAAAGTTTGACATTGTTTTCTTTTTGAATGCAGTTTTTTGTGCATAATTCTACATTTGTAAGTTCAACTTCCATGATAAAGAGATTGCACTACAGTACTTGTATTAACTGAATTGAAAATACTTTTTCTTTTATTTTTACAGTGCAAATATTTATAATAAAAATATAGATAAAGTGAAAAATGTACATTTTGTATTCTGTGTTGAAATTGAAATCAATATATTTGAAAATGTGGAAAACATCAAAAAATATTTAAATAAATTCTATTCTATTATTCTTTAACAGCATGATTAATCACATTTATTTTTTAATCATGATTATTTTTTTAATTGCTTGACAGCCCTAGTAAAAGCTAAATAAAGCAACTGACCTGATTATGATGACCAGTACTGTAGCAGATAGCACATTACTGAGTGCCCTAGGAGTGCCTTCAACAGACAAATTTTTAGAAACACAAGGGTACACCTATTACGTATTTTAAATTGGTATCTGACATCTCTCAGGTGTGGTGGCACACACCTGTAATCCCAGCTATTTGCAAGGCTGAGCCTGGAGGATCACTCAGGGATTCTGGGTTGCAGTGAGCTATGCCAGTCGGGTGTCTGGTGCCACTTACAGCCTGGCCAGCAGGTGGCTGAAGGTCTGGCTAGAACAACACGAATTACATGTTGTGATCGGCGCTCTCTCTGTGAGAGCTGATGGACCGATTGATCAAGGTGATCTAACATCTGCAGTTGATTGCCATTTGATTAACTAAGAGGAAAAATGAGGAAAGGGATCATGATTGTCCACTTCTATGTGTCTTGGCAATGTGCAGCAGCATTCCACTGATGATCTAAAGTTTGATTAAAATCCATGGTACATCATGAAGAATCTGGTTTATTGGGGGAATCCCTGAAGATACATCTTAGCTGATGCACTTGGCACATTAAGTAGAAGTACATATGAACAAAATTCCAATTTTACCATGTGCTTGCTGTATTAAACTGAATACTCTACAATATTGTCCTCTGTGAGTAATCTCAAATGACATTAGAGCGCTTTCAGTTTTCTGGCCTATATACCAGTCTCCTGGCTCAGGAAACCTGGACATACACTTTCCTGGAGACTATCTAATGTTAACTGGCCAGAAAGATTGGTTTTGAATCAAGTTGGGCAGTTCCTTCCTCAGAACTGACGAATGCCTGTGAAGAGGCTACTAGCAAGCTTAGGGCAGGTAAGAGGACTCAAATTCTGGCTTCATGCTCAACCTAAGACCGGTCACTAAACCAATAAGCCAGCTCCCATATGATGTAAGTTTTATTAAAAGAAACTTTACTTGAAATGGAGCATTTCTACCAACCACAAAGGTCTAGCCTTAATATTAATTTCTTTAAAAAAATCACTTGATTTGCTCAAAATATTCTTAGCTACTCACTCTGTTTTGGTTTATTTGAGAGTTGTACAAAATGAATTGTCAAATCCGTATGTAACTTCTATACAGTTAAAATGAAGACCAAGCCCTTCAAACTTGACAACATAATGTGAGGTACTTATTTAATTGGCCTGATTTTTCAAAGGTGCTGAGCATTGAGCAGCTGCCACTGAAGCCAGTGTGAGTTGGGAATGCTCTGTACTGCAGAAAATGAGGCCTTCATGCACCATACCTCAGTCAGGATCCACTTAATCCAGGATCTAATAATGCAGGCTCCTCTCAGCACATGGAGGTTGAGAGAAGTGAGGGAGGGACCTAAAAATACCCTTGTGTATAGCATATTTTTATTGTGTGATCCAATGATTAGCATAAGATTCTATGATTATTTAGGTCTTCCTGAAAAATAAACTTTTCCACATGAGTAATACATTTATCATATTAATGACTGTATCACTTCCTCTATCATTTCCCAAGTGATTTCGCTCAGAAGGCCTCTTACATGGAATATAACCTTTATTTTAGAACCTTTATACAGCAGCAATGGATCTGTTCTCAAGTATCTCTTTGATTGCCATCTGTGTAAAATAATTCTTCATTGCTAGATCATATGGCAGATATTTCTAGTGACAGAGTGGGTGCCAACTGTCTGCATAACCTACAGGTATGGCAGTCAGTTCATTATAAATAAACAACATTACCACAGGGCCAGATTCTCTAACCCTCTGGTAGAGTTGAATGAATAATGTTTTTTTTGGCAATTAAAAAAAAAAAAGTTGTGGGTCAAGCAAAATGTTTGGTTTGATCTGAAATGAAACATTTCATTTTGATTTTGAGCATTTTAAAATGTGTTTTAATTTTTAAAAAAGTAAAGGGCATTTTGTATGTTGTTTCTAACAAAAAAAATTACAATGTTTCAATGTTTTCAAAACCAAATAAACATTTAGATTTTTTTGGAATCCTTTTGGGATTTTTTTACTGAAACAATTAGGTAAAATGAATATAAATTTGCAAAATTTCAGTCTTTCTGAATCTGCATTTTTTTGCTCAAAAAATCTTGGGTAAAAAATTTTGCCCAGATGTACACAATGACTGTCAACATACTTCCACTAACAATATGGTTTATTTATGGAATAAATTACTTGCTAGGAGTAAGGGTGGCAGAATCTAATTCTGTGTTAGCCTGAAACTATCTACCAGCTAGGCTTGTATAATAATTGATTATTGAGATTGATGTAATAATACTTTAGTCTACATTTTATATCCATTCCCCAGATGTAAAATGGAGGAGCCAGATTCTGCCTTGGGATAACTCCCGTGAATGGGAGTTGTGTATCTATAGAGTGGAAAGCAAGATTTGGTCCTATGCTACCTTGCCATCTTTTTAAAGTTTGTGATGAACACTATGCACCTGTGAAATGTGTATTGTATTTTGGAAGCTATTTTAATATCAGCCTGATCTAGTGGTTGGAGAAAGAAACTGGCAATCAGAGATCTGGGTACAATCATTCATTTTTTTACTGGCTGGCTGTATAGCCTTTTGACAAATCACTTTACTTTTCTGTAGCTCAGAATGCCTGAATACTACTACTCTGTGCCCGTACTATGTAGAGTTATTTACATACCCTTCATTATAGGTAAAGCATACCTCCCTACCCCACAAATCTGGTGACAGGAACTCAACTCCACTATACCTGCTTCAATTACTGACTAGCAGGGATTTGAAATAACTAAGCTATTTGGCAGAGAGGGTGTGTTAAACTGTATGTTGGGAGCTGTGCAGCCTGCTGGCCTTACCTGGGCTTGGCTGGGGAGGTCTTCCTTGGGAGCTGCCTAACTTGTTTGGACTCAAACCCAGGTAACTGGGGAGAGTGAGCTGACTCTTTCCTGCAAGCCCTCACATCTATCCAATCAGCAGCAGGGATCTTTAGATAACCTGCCAAGCCCTTTCATCCCCTCTGCAGGTAACAAGGATCCGAGGCAAGGTCAAACCATGTACTTCTCCCTTCTAGAGGTGGTAGGAGGAAATGTCTCTGGGGGCGGGGGGACTCAGTATTCCTAGCAGCTGTCTAACTTGGCCCTGTTTTTATGCAGCCTGAGTTTTTATGCCCCCAAGTACCATGCACCGCAGAGCACAAAAAAGTTATGTTTTTACTGCATGTAGGAGTCCAGGGGCTCCAGGGGCTGTAAGCAATGGCAAGATTTTTAAAAACAGGGAGTTGGTGGTGTGGGAGGGGGCCTTTTAGAAGGAATGTGAGAAGGAAGGAAAGCGAGAAGTACTGAGGTTAGCCCACTCCCGTCGTCTTGACTTCTAAACTACTGGAAGTTCACAAGGAGCGGGAAAAGCAGCGTAGGCATAACCACACAGCTGAACCTCCAGCCTGTCAGGGAAAGGAAGTTAGGTTTAAAAAAAGACAAACTGCTGAAAAATGTCAGGTCCTTGGCATTAGGAATGGTTTGGACTAGTCTTCATTTCAACTCAAATAGGATTGCTATGTCCCAGTACTAATGGCCACTAACCTAGCAACTGTATTTGCTCTTTCAGAAAAAAATATTGCCCTGTATGTCACTATAACAATGTGCTAACTTTATTGGAAATGATGGTAACTACACACTGACTTATCAGGATATTACATGGTGATGAGCTAAGTTATGCCACCACTATGCTATTAGAGACTGGGAGTGGCTGGGTCATTACACATATTGAATCTATTTCCCTATGTTAATTATCCTCACACCTTCTGGTCAACTGTCTGAAATGGGCCATCTTGATTATCACTACAAAAGTTTTTTTCTCCTGATGATAATAGCTCATCTTAATTAATTAGCCTCTTACAGTTTGTATGGTAACTTCCACCTTCTCTGTATGTATAAATATATATCTTCTTACTAACAGTTCCATTCTATGCATCCGATGAAGTGGGCTGTAGCCCACAGAAGCTTATGCTCTAATAAATTTGTTAGTCTCTAAGGTGCCTTAAGTACTCCTGTTCTTTTTGTGGTTACAGACTGTCATAAATATAAAGGGAAGGGTAAACCCCTTTGAAATCCCTCCTGGCCAGGGGAAAGCTCCTCTCACCTGTAAAGGGTTAAGAAGCTAAAGGTAACCTCGCTGGCACCTGACCAAAATGACCAATGAGGAGACAAGATACTTTCAAAAGCTGGGAGGAGGGAGAGAAACAAAGGGTCTGTGTCTGTCTGTATGCTGCTCTTGCCAGGGACAGAACAGGAATGGAGTCTTAGAACTTTTAGTAAGTAATCTAGCTAGGTATGTGTTAGATTATGATTTCTTTAAATGGCTGAGAAAAGAATTGTGCTGAATAGAATAACTATTTCTGTCTGTGCATCTTTTTTGTAACTTAAGGTTTTGCCTAGAGGGGTTCTCTATGTTTTTGAATCTAATTACCCTGTAAGATATCTACCATCCTGATTTTACAGGGGGGATTTCTTTATTTCTATTTACTTCTATTTTTTATTAAAAGTCGTCTTGTAAAAAACTGAATGCTTTTTCATTGTTCTCAGATCCAAGGGTTTGGGTCTGTGGTCACCTATGCAAATTGGTGAGGCTTTTTATCCAACATTTCCCAGGAAAGGGGGGGTGCAAGTGTTGGGAGGATTGTTCATTGTTCTTAAGATCCAAGGGTCTGGGTCTGTAGTCACCTAGGCAAATTGGTGAGGCTTTTTGCCAAACCTTGTCCAGGAAGTGGGGTGCAAGGTTTTGGGAAGTATTTTGGGGGGAAAGACGGGTCCAAACAGCTCTTCCCCAGTAACCAGTATTAGTTTGGTGGTGGTAGCGGCCAGTCCAAGGATAACAGGTGTAATATTTTGTACCTTGGGGAAGCTTTGACCTAAGCTGGTAAAGATAAGCTTAGGAGGTTTTTCATGCAGGTCCCCACATCTGTACCCTAGAGTTCAGAGTGGGGGAGGAACCTTGACACGGACTAACACGGCTGCTACTCTGAAACATAAAATACCTATTACTGATTTATGACAGCATGAGAAGAGAGGAAAGGTGAGCATGTGAATAAGGTTTTATGCATAGTGAGAACTTATGAGGCTTTCTGATGTTATTTTGTGGTTCCTCAGTAATTCATTTAAAATTAATTTTGTTTCTTTTAATTACAGTGATTTCTAGTTGTGCAGCACCATGCCCAGGAAGAGAATCAGGTGGCTCTTTCTATTTAAGCTGTTACTGTTTTCTGACAATGGTTTTATTACTCATGCGGACAACAGACAAAATGAATATGAGGATCTGGTGCTAAACTCAATGATTAATTGAAAGAGGCAGAAAGAGCTGCCCTCTTTATCAGAAAATCAATAAAGATCTCCAGAGTGTCAAACCTAGTTGAAGAGTTACAGCTGATTGCAGCTTCAAATTAACATGCTGAAGACAAAATGACTAGCCTAAGGAGTCAATGCAGGAGGGTTTTATACAGAAGTTAAATTAAGTAAACTTGTCAATTAGAGTAAAGACAGCCTGGGTCATGCTATTCATAAACTGTTTACTGGTTTTACATGGACCACCCAGCACTTAACATTCAGTGGTGGGCCCAAATTGATTTGTTTCTATCCAATTGCTCTCAAGAGACTCATTCCAGAGCAAGGAGACTGGCAGTCACATGTTTTGTGTTGAATTATTGACCCCTCCACTGATGAGCCACTTAACTGTGTGAAAGTTTTCAATGTTGTCTGCCAATTTTGGGTGCTTTAAGGTTGGGGTGTCCAATGTAACACATCTAGAGCCTCTGAGGTGCTGAGTAACAACTCTAACTGACTTCTAAATGCTGAGTACCTACAACTCCCATATGATTGTGTAATTTATATTCTAATACACACACAAGACAGACTGGGCACACCAAACAAAAAGCATTCAAAATTAATGGACACTTGAAAATTGAGACCTCGGTCTCTTTCTTGTCTGAATTTTCCTATCTGTAGAATAAGTGTAGTGCACTTATCTCCAAAGGGTGAGGTGAGGATGGATTATAAATATTCGTAAAGAGCTCTGAACTCCTCAGATGAACTCTGCTTTATAAACATAAAGCCCAGCAAATGTTTATTGTAATGGGTCAGTACTGTGAAATGTTTTCATGGTGCAGGATTTTGAGCTGCTTTAGGGGCAGTACATAATTTCCCCAAATAATGCATGGTACCAAAGCATCGAGGGGCAATCCATTTTCAGTTATGTAAAGTATATGATTGCACCTATAGGCTGCTCAAAGAATTAGATGGCAAAAGTTACATTAATTAAAGTATTAATTAAATACTTTGTTTTTAAAGGAAATAGACTTTTCTCTGTCCTGATAGTCTGATCTGTTTTGTAACATGTTAATTTATGAAACACTATAAAGTCTAAGGACTATGTAAGAATGTCTTTATTTTTAAGCTCGTTTCAAACTATCTGTCCTTATTACAATGGAAAAAAACTTAGGACTTATTTTAAAGAGCTGAAAAAAAAAAGACATATGATGTAGAATAGAACCCAAAAGGCATTTAAATTGAAAGTTTTGGTATTTCAATAGGATGGTGTATTTGGCCATCATGGGTATGTCTACACAGCAAAGAAAAACCCACGGCTGGCCCATGTTAGCTGGCTTGGGCTTGGGCTGTGGGGCTGTTTCATTGCTGTGTAGACTTCTGAGGTTGGGTTGGAGCTTGAGCTCTGGGATGCTCCCACCTTTCAGGGTCCTAGAGCCTGGGCTTCAGCCTATGCCCAGACATCTACACAGCAATGAAACAGCCCCTCAGCTCAAGCCTGAGTCGCTTGGCACAGGCCAGCTGTGGATGTCTAGTTACTGTGTACACATATTCGATGTGGCCTGAATAAAGGATGGGAAGAATAACTTTGCCACATTAAGTAGGTATCCAGTCCTAGTATTATGTTATCCAACCCTTGAGTATAATCTGCTGTTTTACAAGTTATACAGCTAGGCCTGGAATGGTTAGATTTTTAATTGGCAAATCTCAATAAACATCGATTTTCACTGTGCACATACAAACCTATGAATAAATATTTTCATTAACAATAAAAATTTACAGATAGGCAAAGGAAAAAAATACTCCTTGAGAGCCTATTACAGTTTGATTTAAGGTTATTTTCTTTGTATAATTTTCTGTGTGATGTTGACAGTTTCTGTTTTAATGGTTATATCTTTAACTTTGAATCTCAATGTCTGTCTTAAATAATATTGTTGGACATCCCCATAATTTCTTGCAACTGTGAAAATTTAAATAGATAAAAATAAAAATGCTTAAAAATATGTAAGAATGGACATACTGGGTCAGACCAATGATCCATCTAACTTAGTATCCCGTCTTACAATAGTGGCCAGTGCCAGATGTTTCAGAGGTAATTAATAGAACAAGACAGTTAGCAAGTGATCCATTCCCTCTTGCCCAGTCCCAGTTCTGGCAGTCAGAGCTTTCAAGACACCTAGAGCATGGGGCTGTATTCCTGACCATCTTGGCAAGCAGCCATTGATGAACCTATTATTATTATCCATTGAAATTATAAAACAAAAAAAAATTGAATCCTGCCAAGACTATATATAGTGTTACTAACCTCCCAAAGTCTTAAAAATTATAGGAGGTGAAGAGCTGGGTAAATACTCCAAGAAAGTATTGCATGTACCATGAGATACGACAAAATATATTTTTTAAAATTATTCAAACATTCATTTGAATGAAGCAAATGTTTTATGATGGTATAGACTTCTAAATTTTCTGTGAATATTCCCTTGGTTCTGTTCACAAAAATCTCTCAGAATGCAAGTGTCAAAAATAAAAATCATACAAAGGCATACAATCATTCACCATGTTAAGTTCTTACAACTTTTATAGACAGGAGAATGGAAATCAATCACACAGTCAGAGAATAGAAATGATATCTTTGTAGTTCAGGTCATACAATGCAAGGACACATTCAAGGAAATACCTCACATATATCAAGTAGGTACACAAAAGGTTGGTGAAACAATTTGGACTCATGTATGAGTCCATAGGTTAGACAGTTTGGAGATACTTTGTGAAAAGAAAGGGCTAAATGTATTTAATGTTTATTATAAGTAGTTTCCCCAGACCGAGAAAACAACTGACACTAATCACACTTCAAAATAGCATATTTGGGAGTGGCATCTTTGATTGAGGACAGTAGGACAAAGCCCTAGTCCCAAGAAAGGCCATAGGCATCATACAGTATATGTAATGAAAGATACATGTAGCACAATGACCCTGTCTCAAAATCAGGGAATTTGTAGAGCAGCACCGTGGTAAATATGATTTTCAGAAATACAATTGTCCATAGCAAATCTATTAAATCTCCTCAACTAGAGTGAAAAAGATACAAACATTACTGTGCCATATCAGAATTCATATTCTAATCAACACAGGAATAAAATGTTCTCTGTATCTACTCATCCACCCGGAGGGGGAAAAAAAAAACACTCTCCTACCTCCCCTTAGTAGCTTTTTAAACAGAGCAGGAGGGAATTCATTTCTAACATTCCTTGAAACACTTGATCTCTGACCAATATCCAGATACAAATCTGACAGACCTGCACCTGGGAAATCAATATAAAATTGCTTCACTTATTTTCTGTGGACAAATATACATTGTATTGCAAAGTCACATCAGTGTCATCTTCATCTCAGTACAGGAAAATAAAAACACTTCTATAGAGTTCTCTCTCCAAGGATCAGAGTGCTTCATCAGTGTTAGGGGTCAAACTGGCATCAAAACACACATCTGAGTTAGTTTTCCTGGCTGTAACATAAAAATAGCATCCTAAGGCACAGGTGTAAAATGCCATGAATAAAGGTCAAACAGGAAGTATTCTGTGTCAGAACCATGGTTGAAACCCAGTCCAGTGTTCTAATGACTAGCCACAGTTACCTCTAATGTCTACGTGATGTTGCACTCCATATGTTTTATGGAAATGTGCTTATGAGTGTGAATATGATGTAGCTGGAATATGCTTTATGCAAAAGACTCTTGTAAGGTATCATAACAAAGGTATAACCTACTGAATATATTGTTCCTATTTGTATGCATGTATCATTCTTGTATCTGAAGCTAGAAATATGAAGTATAACTTTGAGGTCCTATTGTAATTATGCAATGTGTGGGCCATTAATGGCAGTTTAGAATCTTGATGGCTCCCATTGACTAGGACAATTGGTTGCAAAAGGTTTACTTATCTGCAAACCTTCCTGTGTATGTGTGGGGCGATCCAGGAAGAGTGGAGACTGGGGGTCTTACAGTGACTTGTGACCATGTCACATGATACTGGAATCCATCTTAATCCTTGTACTTTTCCATTGATGAGGCGGGGGTGGGGACAAGCACAGACAAAAGATTCCCACCTTGTGCAAAGCTATAAAAGGGGGTGGAGCAGGACAAACCAGGCTGCCAGTCATGAGAGAACCCCTGCTTACCACCCAAGATGTCTACTGGAACTCACAAAGGCTGTACCAGCGGAAAGGATTGGGCCCAGACTAGGAAGGAGTCCAGTCTGTGAAAAGAAAAGGAGTACTTGTGGCACCTTAGAGACTAACAAATTTATTAGGGCATAAGCTTTCGTGAGCTACAGCTCACTTCATCGGATGCATACAGTGGAAAATACAGTGGGGAGATTTTATATACACAGAGAACATGAAACAATGGGTGTTACCATACAGACTGTAACAAGAGTGATTAGGAAAGGTGAGCTATAGCTATATAAAGGTGCCACAAGTACTCCTTTTCTTTTTACGTATACAGACTAACACGGCTGCTACTCTGAAACCAGTCTGTGAAAGAAGCTTATTGGAACGTCACTGAGTGTGAGATATTACCTGTAATCAGTTTCTTAATGTAATAGGCTTAGACTTGTGTGCTTTTGCTTTATTTTGCTTGGTGACTTAATTTGTTCTGTCGTTACTTGAAACCACTTAAATCCTACTTTTTATACTTAATAACATCACTTTTGTTTATTAATAAGCCCAGAGTAAGTGTTTAATACCTGAGGGAGCAAACAGCTGTGCATATCTCTATCAGTGTTATAGGGAGCAGACAATTTATGAGTTTACCCTGTATAGGCTTTATACAGAGTAAAATGGATTTATCTGGGGTTTGGATCCCATTGGGAAGTGGGTGTCTGGGTGCTGGAGACAGGTAACCTGCTGAGCTGTTTTCAGTTAAGTCTGCAGATTTGGGTGCATGGACCAGACCCTGGGTCTTTGTTGCAGCAGACTAGCATGTCTGGCTTAACAAGACAGGGTTCTGGAAGTCCCAAGATGGCAGGGAAAATGGGCTCAGAGGTAACTTCAGCACATCAGGTTACAGTCCCAAAGGTATCTCTGTGACCAAACCCGTCACAGTCTACATTATACTTTTTTGGTTCTCAGCATAGTTAGCAGGGTTTTGAAAGCACAGCCATAAAGAAAAATTGCCACATTCATACATAAAGTATGGGCTGGCAAGAGAAGTACAGATTAACATACTTAGGTAAATGTATGCCATCTTGTAGTACTGTGTACTACTCCTCTGTGTAAGCCAGACAGTCTAAGAAAATAACTTTTAGGAAAAATAAACACCGTAAGCTCCTTGGGACAGGGCTCTTGTTATGTGTTTTGTACAGAACCTAGCACAATGAGGTCCTGGTCCATGAATAGGGCTTGTACGCTGTATGGCAATAAGAACTAATAATAAACAGTAAGCCATTCTTAAACTGAATTTGTAGTATGACGTGTACCAAAGAATTCAAGTCTCACATGTAGGTCAACTCAGTTTACTGCTAAGTTAGCCTCAGTTATCTGCTTCTCTCCTTTAAGTGCATCTCTGGGAGGTTACTCTGCACATGTAGCAAAGTTGCTTTGTATTTAACTACCTCACCCTTTTGAGGTGTGCTGCTGGATGAATGCTACTGCCTAAGGCTCAGTTTCTGCTATCCTTACTTCAGTTGAGTAAAACATTACACAGCAATTATTGACACAATGATTTCTTACCTTCTTCTGGATGTCTTTGAAGTAAAGACAAGCCTGCTCTGGCCCTTCCCAGGGTAAAGGGAAAAAGTATTAATTATTTCTCTGCCAGCCGGGGGATGTGTCTGTACTTCCTGTCAGAAGCAGTTTTGCATTCAAGTTATCCAACCTTTAACTTTTGGGAGCTATTTCTCAACAAAAGTTAACTTTTTTGATGTTCACCCTGCACTGCTATAAGAATAAAATGCTAGCCAGTGAAAAAATAAAAATATTACTTTGGAAATAAAAAAAAATGCCAGCAGGGAGGCAGCTTTTAATACCGCATTCCCACCAATAAGCCATTTTCAGCTATCACACACTATTAGTGGGCGAGAGCTGAAAGCCGCCTGACTGCATGGAAGCACATTAATACAGCTCTGGTGATCCACTTATTTTTATTGTAAAGCTAATTTTTTTAAGTGTTTTTTCCTAGGGCTGGGTGTTTTTGATGGAATGATTGAGTGAAATGTTAAAGGAGTTAGAGAATCAACATTTTCAATCTAAGCTGCTCCAGAAGTTTCTCTGCCACTTTAGAAGGACAGTATTGCCCAAGTCCAGATTAATGGAGCATGGCTGGGGACTCCCAGTCTATAGTGGAGATTTTCAAAGAGACCTTAACTGGGTGCTGAAATCCTGTTGACTTCCAATGGGATTTAGATGCCTAACTTCCTTAGTCTCTTCTGAAAATCCCAGGGTCAGTAAATATTATTTAGCTTAATGGCCTCCTAGCCAACATTGGCATTGTATCTGAATTTGTAAAAACTCATGCTTATTGAAACTGACCTTGCCTTTGGATTTTTGTGTACATTGTTAAGATTAAAGTGATTTTTGTACATGCATAGCCCATGCCTGTCACAGAGAAAAACTTGGATTCTTTATCAGGTGTTACAAATCCCCAAAATTTGACCTCCAAAAGTAGTTTGAATGTGTCTGGGTACTTGTATGGTTCCCATGCCCATAGTATCTGAGCACCTTAATTGCTGATGTATTTGTGACGTGATCCCCCAGGGTGCAGCCTGGGACTTTGGGACCGCTGTGCCCCCTCAACTCTCTCCAGCCTGGGCTGTCTCTCACAATGCCTTGCTAGTAACCAACAAACCCCTCCAGGTGCTGTTGTCACTCAGCACAACTGCATGTGGAGCCCCACACTCAGGTATATTGCATGAATGCTACCAGAGCCACTGTGATAAATAAGGGTGGGGGGGAGCTCCCTATAATTCCCTATCCAGCCAGTTACCTATAATGTCCCTCTTGGTGGCCATTTTCTGCTTGCTTTACCTGTAAAGGGTTAACAAAGTCCCCCAGCTAAAGGAAAGGGAGTGGGCACCTGACCTAAAGGGCCAATGGGAAAGCTAGAACTTTTTAAAATGGGTAAAAAACTTCCCCTTTGTCTCTCTTGTTGCTCTCTGGGAAAGACGGGAATAGGGAACAGTTACGCTATGAGAAGCTTTAAGCTAGGTATGATCATAGTTCAGATCATACCTAGAACTACTTATTTGGAACCCCCAAATGTGTAAGTAGATCAGAAATGTTTAGAAAGACACGATTAGGTTTATTTCTGTTTATTTCTTATGGCTAGTGGACTCTTTTGTGCTAAGCCCGGATGCTTTTGTTTGCTTGTAACCTTTAAGTTGAACCCCCAAGAAAGCTATTTTGGGTGCTTAGTTTTTGAAATTGCTCTTTTAAAATCTAGCAAAAGCCTAAGTTCCAGATGTATTTTCTTTCTTTTTGTTTTTAATAAAATTTACCCTTTTTAAGAACAGGATTGGGTTTTTGGGTCCTAAGAGGTTTGTGCATATGTTGTTTAATTAGTTGGGGGCAACAGCTGATTTCCTTTGTTTTCTTCTCAGCTCTTTCCCAGAGGGGGACGAGGGGGGGCGAAAGAGCTTGATGGTACCCCACAGGAAGGAATTCCCAAGTACATCTTCCTGGGTTCCAAGGAGTTTGCATTTGGGTGGTGGCAGTGTTTACCAAGCCAAGGTCAGAGAAAAGCTGTAACCTTGGGAATTTAATACAAGCCTGGAGTGGCCAGTATTTATTTTTAAAATCCTTGCAGGCCCCAACCTTCTGTACTCAAAGTGGGGAATCAGCCTTGACCGCCACTCATGAATCACATAGAGAAAGGCACCAGAGCCAAATTCCCCGCAGCTCCCAGCACTGTATCTCTTGGAATATACCATCTTGCACTGCTCATCTTGCAGTGCAGATTTATTAATTGGTTCACCAATTCAACAATGGAAAGTGGATATACACTGGCTTTTGTAACATGAGGAGATTTGCCCCACACTTCATACAAACTCACTGGTTAAGATAAACAATTAAACACATTTATTGAAGATAAAAGATAGATTTTAAGTGATACTAAGCAATAGGCAAAAAATCAGAGTTAGTTACCAAAATATAAGCACACAGTCTAAACTCTCAACCCTATTAGACCGGGCAACATCTAAATGAAGCAGTTTCTCTCACCCCACTGGATATTGCAGTCCTTAATATCCAGGTTTGCTCCTTAAACCTGGGGCTAATCCCCTCTGCTGGAGTCTTGTCTTCTTCTCAGTGTCTTAGGGTATGTCTACACTACGGAATAAGGTCGAATTTATAGAAGTCGGTTTTTTAGAAATCGGTTTTATAAATTCGAGTGTGTGTGTCCCCACAGAAAATGCTCTAAGTGCATTAAGTGCATTAACTCGGCGGAGCGCTTCCACAGTACCGAGGCAAGCGTCGACTTCCGGAGCGTTGCACTGTGGGTAGCTATCCCACAGTTCCCGCAGTCTCCGCTGCCCATTGGAATTCTGGGTTGAGATCCCAATGCCTGATGGGGCTAAAACATTGTCGCGGGTGGTTCTGGGTACATATCGTCAGCCTCCCGTTCCCTCCCTCCCCCCGTGAAAGCAAGGGCAGACAATCATTTCGCGCCTTTTTTCCTGAGTTACCTGTGCAGACGCCATACCACAGCAAGCATGGAGCCCGCTCAGGTAACCGTCACCCTATGTCTCCTGGGTGCTGGCAGACGCGGTACGGCTTTGCTGCACAGTAGCAGTAACCCCTTGCCTTCTGGCAGCAGA
The DNA here is from genome assembly GCF_965140235.1 of Caretta caretta. NCBI lineage: Eukaryota > Metazoa > Chordata > Testudines > Cheloniidae > Caretta > Caretta caretta. Next base: position 138,199,485 of record NC_134207.1, read on the forward strand.
CGGTGCAATACGACTGGTAGTCGTCCTCATCGTGTCCGAGGTGCTCCTGGCCGCGTCGGCTGGGAGCGCCTGGGCAGACATGGGCGCAGGGACTACATTTGGAGTGACTTGACCAGGTCATTCTCTTTAGTCCTGCAGTCAGTCCTATTGAACCGTCTTATGGTGAGCAGGCAGGCGATACGGACTGCTAGCAGTCGTACTGTACCATCTTCTGCCAGGCAGGCAAGAGATGAGGATTGCTAGCAGTCGTATTGCACCATCTTCTGCCAGGCAGGCAAGAGATGGGGATGGCTAGCAGGCGTACTGTACCATCTTCTGCCGAGCAGCCATGAGATGTGGATGGCATGCAGTCCTTCTGCACCGTCTGCTGCCAGCCAAAGATGTAAAAGATAGATGGAGTGGGTCAAAACAAGAAATAGACCAGATTTGTTTTGTACTCATTTGCCTCCTCCCCTGTCTAGGGGACTCATTCCTCTAGGTCACACTGCAGTCACTCACAGAGAAGGTGCAGCGAGGTAAATCTAGCCATGTATCAATCAGAGGCCAGGCTAACCTCCTTGTTCCAATAACAACGATAACTTAGGTGCACCATTTCTTATTGGAACCCTCCGTGCAGTCCTGCCTGAAATACTCCTTGATGTACAGGCACCCCCTTTGTTGATTTTAGCTCCCTGAAGCCAACCCTGTAAGCCGTGTCGTCAGTCGCCCCTCCCTCCGTCAGAGCAACGGCAGACAATCGTTCCGCGCCTTTTTTCTGTGCGGACGCCATACCACGGCAAGCATGGAGCCCGCTCAGCTCACTTTGGCAATTAGGAGCACATTAACCACCACACGCATTATTCAGCAGTATATGCAGCACCAGAACATGGCAACGCGATACCGGGCGAGGAGGCGACGTCAGCGCGGTCCCGTGAGTGATCAGGACATGGACACAGATTTCTCTGAAAGCATGGGCCCTGACAATGCATGCATCATGGTGCTAATGGGGCAGGTTCATGCTGTGGAACGCCGATTCTGGGCTCGGGAAACAAGCACAGACTGGTGGGACCGCATAGTGTTGCAGGTCTGGGACGATTCCCAGTGGCTACGAAACTTTCGCATGCGTAAGGGCACTTTCATGGAACTTTGTGACTTGCTTTCCCCTGTCCTGAAGCGCATGAATACCAAGATGAGAGCAGCCCTCACAGTTGAGAAGCGAGTGGCGATAGCCCTGTGGAAGCTTGCAACGCCAGACAGCTACCGGTCAGTTGGGAATCAATTTGGAGTGGGCAAATCTACTGTGGGGGCTGCTGTGATGCAAGTAGCCCACGCAATCAAAGATCTGCTGATATCAAGGGTAGTGACCCTGGGAAATGTGCAGGTCATAGTGGATGGCTTTGCTGCAATGGGATTCCCTAACTGTGGTGGGGCTATAGATGGAACCCATATCCCTATCTTGGCACCGGAGCACCAAGCCGCCGAGTACATAAACCGCAAGGGGTACTTTTCGATAGTGCTGCAAGCTCTGGTGGATCACAAGGGACGTTTCACCAACATCAACGTGGGATGGCCGGGAAAGGTGCATGATGCTCGCATCTTCAGGAACTCTGGTCTGTTTCAAAAGCTGCAGGAAGGGACTTTATTCCCAGACCAGAAAATAACTGTTGGGGATGTTGAAATGCCTATATGTATCCTTGGGGACCCAGCCTACCCCTTAATGCCATGGCTCATGAAGCCGTACACAGGCAGCCTGGACAGTGGTCAGGAGCTGTTCAACTACAGGCTGAGCAAGTGCAGAATGGTGGTAGAATGTGCATTTGGACGTTTAAAGGCGCGCTGGCGCAGTTTATTGACTCGCTTAGACCTCAGCGAAACCAATATTCCCACTGTTATTACTGCTTGCTGTGTGCTCCACAATATCTGTGAGAGTAAGGGGGAGACGTTTATGGCGGGGTGGGAGGTTGAGGCAAATCGCCTGGCTGCTGGTTACGCGCAGCCAGACACCAGGGCGGTTAGAAGAGCACAGGAGGGCGCGGTACGCATCAGAGAAGCTTTGAAAAACAGTTTCATGACTGGCCAGGCTACAGTGTGAAAGTTCTGTTTGTTTCTCCTTGATGAACCCCCCCGCCCCTTGGTTCACTCTACTTCCCTGTAAGCTAACCACCCTCCCCTCCTCCCTTTAATCATTGCTTGCAGAGCCAATAAAGTCATTGCTGCTTCACAGTCATGCATTCGTTATTCATTCATCACACAAATAGGGGGATGACTACCAAGGTATCCCAGGAGGGGTGGTGGAGGAGGGAAGGAAAATGCCACACAGCACTTTAAGCACAGCACTTTAAAAGTTTACAACTTTAAAATTTATTGAATGACAGCCTTCTTTTTTTTGGGCAATCCTCTGTGGGGGAATGGCTGGTTGGCCGGAGGCCTCCCCACCGTGTTCTTGGGCGTCTGGGTGTGGAGGCTATGGAACTTGGGGAGGAGGGCGGTTGGTTACAGAGGGGCTGCAGTGGCAGTCTGTGCTCCAGCTGCCTTTGCTGCAGCTCAACCATACACTGGAGCATACTGGTTTGGTCCTGCAGCAGCCTCAGCATTGAATCCTGCCTCCTCTCATCACGCTGCCGCCACATTTGAGCTTCAGCCCTGTCTTCAGCCCGCCACTTACTCTCTTCAGCCCGCCACTTACTCTCTTCAGCCCTCCACCTCTCCTCCCGGTCATTTTGTGCTTTCCTGCACTCTGACATTATTTGCCTCCACGCATTCGTCTGTGCTCTGTCAGTGTGGGAGGACAGCATGAGCTCGGAGAACATTTCATCGCGAGTGCGTTTTTTTTTCTTTCTAAGCTTCACTAGCCTCTGGGAAGGAGAAGATCCTGTGATCATTGAAACACATGCAGCTGGTGGAGAAAAAAAAAGGGACAGCGGTATTTAAAAAGACACATTTTATAAAACAGTGGCTACACTCTTTCAGGGTAAACCTTGAAAGTTAACATTACATACATAGCACATGTGCTTTCGTTACAAGGTCGCATTTTGCCTCCTCCCACCGCGTGAACGGATTTTGGTTGAATGCCAGCAAACATACACTGCAATGCTTTGTTCTACAGTGATTCCCCAGTACGTGTTGCTGGCCTGGAGTGGTAAAGTGTCCTACCATGAAGGACGAAATAAGGCTGCCCTCCCCAGAAACCTTTTGCAAAGGCAGAACCGCAAATGCCAGGGCAAAGTAATCCTTTCACATGCTTGCTTTTAAACCATGTATAGCATTTTAAAAGGTACACTCACCAGAGGTCCCTTCTCCGCCTGCTGAGTCCAGGAGGCAGCCTTGGGTGGGTTCGGGGGGTACTGGCTCCAGGTCTAGGGTGAGAAACAGTTCCTGGCTGTCGGGAAAACCGGTTTCTCCGCTTGCTTGCTGTGAGCTATCTACAACCTCCTCATCATCATCTTCTTCGTCCCCAAAACCTACTTCTGTATTGCCTCCATCTCCATTGAAGGAGTCAAACAACACGGCTGGGGTAGTGGTGGCTGAACCCCCTAAAATGGCATGCAGCTCATCATAGAAGCGGCATGTTTGGGGCTCTGACCCAGAGCGGCCGTTCGCCTCTCTGGTTTTCTGGTAGGCTTGCCTCAGCTCCTTCAGTTTCACGCGGCACTGCTTCGGGTCCCTGTTATGGCCTCTGTCCTTCATGCCCTGGGAGATTTTCAGAAAGGTTTTGGCATTTCGAAAACTGGAACGGAGTTCTGATAGCACGGATTCCTCTCCCCAAACAGCGATCAGATCCCGTACCTCCCGTTCAGTCCATGCTGGAGCTCTTTTGCGATTCTGGGACTCCATCATGGTCACCTCTGCTGATGAGCTCTGCATGGTCACCTGCAGCTTGCCACGCTGGCCAAACAGGAAATGAGATTCAAAAGTTCGCGGTTCTTTTCCTGTCTACCTGGCCAGTGCATCTGAGTTGAGAGCGCTGTCCAGAGCGGTCAGAATGGAGCACTCTGGGATAGCTCCCGGAGGCCAATACCATCGAATTGTGTCCACAGTACCCCAAATTCGAGCCGGCAACGTCGATTTAAGCGCTAATCCACTTGTCAGGGGTGGAGTAAGGAAATCGATTTTAAGAGCCCTTTAAGTCGAAATAAAGGGCTTCATTGTGTGGACGGGTGCAGGTTTAAATCGATTTAACGCTGCTAAATTCGATCTAAAGTCCTAGTGTAGACCAGGGCTTAGTTGCTTGCAGAGTAGGAGGGGGCAAGAGAAAAGGCCCAGTATGTGTCCACTCTGTTTTATACCTTCAGTCCATGTGCTTGTAGAACACAAGTCCAGGCATGTCTGGGGGGCACTGCTGAGTCTCCAGGCAAAGTTGAGCAATTCCCCTGGCGCGGCCTCATACAGGTGAGTCACTGGGGTAGTCTACACTGGCAATGCTAAAGCGCTGCTGCGACAGTGCTTTAACGTATCTTGTGTGATCGCGGTGCAGCTCTCCCAGTGCTCTAAAAAACCCACCTCCATGAGGGGAATAGCTACCGGTGCTGGTGCACTGTCTACACTGGCGATTTACAGCACTGAAACTTGCTGCGCTCAGGGGGGTGTTTTTTCACATCCCTGAGTGAGAAAGTTGCAGCGCTGTAAATTGCCAGTGTAGATGAGCCCATTGAATTGTAGCTCCCTTGTTGGACAGTGGTTGCTGATGGGTTGTTTGAAACCCCACCTGGGTGTTGGTTACTTTCCTCGCTGTTGCCTCTGGGGAGCTAATATCTGGCTGATTCTCCAATTTACAGCATATTTTAGTGAAAACCGTACAACACAATTCTCATAACTTCATATGCTTTAATGATACACATCTATGGATAGAGAAATGACTTTCAGCAGATCATAACCTCTCCCCTGATATGTTACAAGACATGCTTTATATGTGAGATCACGATTATATGAAAATGAGGAATATGGGGATTACAGTGTACTCCCCCAAGGTATAGAATGTCACAATATTTATCCTCAACACCTCTGCTAGGTGGGGGAAATAGCACTATCCACATTTTACAAATGAGAAACCTAAGTACAAAGAGACTAAAGACCAGATTTTTCAAGTGTTAGACACCAACATTTGGGACCAGATTTTTTAACAGAGTTTGGTGTCAGCTTTCAAAATAGCTCAGGCCCTACTGTGTTGATATGTATTGAAAATCTGAATACTTAAGTCCCTAAACTGGTGCTCAGCCCTCTGAAAAATCTGGCACTGGTTGTGGGTGTAGAACTGCCTTTAAAATCAGGTCTTATGTGACTGTCCTAAGGTGTCAAAAGAAGGTAGGTGAGGTAATATCTTTTATTGGACCATCTGTTGGTGAAAGGCACAAGCTTTTGAGCTACACAGAGCTCTTCTTCAGCTCTGGATAAAGGTACTCAGAGTGTCACAGCTAAATACAAAGTGGAAGAAACAGTTGAGTATAAGGAGTTAACATGTTGCAAGAGACCATTTAAGGCGAAGTGGGCAGTTAACACCTCTGCAGTATTAGGACAAAGGAGGGTTACTGGGTTACAGATTTTTGAAATGAGCCATTAAATGCAAAGCCCATGATTTTTAGTGTCTATCACAGTTATGAATTTAAGCTCCCAGGCTGGTGTTTTGAAGGTGTTGTGCAGGTTTCCTTGAAGGACGAGATCTGAAAGGGTTGTAGCAATCACTTTGTGAAAAGCATTTGCCCACCGGTGATATGGTGTTTGTCTTTTATCATTTTTCTGCGTCAGTTCATTTGAGAGCACAGTGACTGGCTGGTTTCATGCACATAACTGTTATTGGGGAAGTTAGTGCACTGGATGAGAGACAATACGTGCTATGATAGGCATTGGCAGGACCCATGCCTAGTGAAAGGTGTGTTGTGTGGATTACTTGTCATCATGGTAGCAGAGATTTGTCTACAGGTTTGCATCTGTTGTTATGGCAGACGCTTTGAGTTGGTGTGTCCTGGTTTGTGGGGCACTTGCTTCTGATGATGAGCTTGGTGAGTTTGGGGGGGTTGTTTGAAGTCCAGAAGAGGAGTTTCACCAACAGAAGTGGGTCCAATAAAAGATATTACCTCACCCACCTTGTGTCTCTAATATCCTGGGCTTCAGGAACACTGCAAACAAGAAATCTTTGGCAGACCTGGGGATTCATTCCAGACCTCAGTGTGCTAGGCCAGTGCTCTAATTAATTCTAATGACTGTATTTATCAAACAGGGAACATGTATCCATTCCAAGTTACACTGGCTAGATTATAAAATGTAAGTACAAACACTCCAGCATTATACCAAGGCTTGTGTTTTAAAAGGTAGGATCTGTTCGATATACATTTTATATATGGTGACCAACATACAAATCCTAAACTATGTTCACTAGCTTAATAAGTTTCGGTTGCCAGCAGACACCAAGTCCCACCTGTCTGCTTGTGTGCCCGGAAGCAATGTGTTCCAGTGGGTATGGCACTAGAGAGGCAGGCAAGAGACCTGATCTCCAGTCATAGCTCTGCCACTGACCTGCTGTTTGGCCTTAGGTGACCCACTTGATTCCTCTACCTCAGGTTCCTAATTTGTAAAATAGGAGAGAATGACACTTACCATCTTTTATAAAGTGCTTTGAGATCTGGAAATAAAAAGCACTACATAACGACCAACCGTTACTACCTGTGGGCAGCTAATTACTGTTTCTGTAGTTCAGATCCATTTGGATGGATGAAATGTCACTTAAATCAAAACATTCTATAGACGTGCATCCATCAACGTCATAATAGTAACCGCACAGAGAAATCAGGAAACTTGAGGGCACTGTAATGCAAGTGTGACAAAGCTCTGTCCTTAGCCTCCGTGGGTCCCGTGTTTCCTGGCAGATTTCACTAGCCTCAGAGGCTCATTGTGACCCTCCACATAACCCTTCTTTCTCTAGAGACAAGGATCACAGTCTACTGAGCCATTTTCATCATGAGCCAGCAAGGGAGGTGAGGAGAAGTTATCCTTCCTTGCGCAGTCTCTGTTGTCTCCCAGTCTCAGTGATTAATCAGGGGGCAAGGCGTGTGTGAGAGTGGGGGGGGGGAGCCCGGGCCCACCCTCTACTCCGGGCTCCAGCCCAGGGACCCTAATAGTATCAGCTATGGTAGCTGACTTCTTAGAAACATGACATGTACAATTCCCTGGGCTACTTCCCCCACAGCAGCCCTCACTTCCTCAAGCTCCACTTCACCCTTACCTCAGGGCCTCCTTCCTTGTGCCTGATATGGTGTGTACTACTCAGCCTCTCCAACAGTGCAACTTCCTCCCACAGCTCCTGACATGCACCCCCACCTGACTGGGAGGCTTTTAACTAGTTTCAGCCAGCCCCTGATTGGCTTCAGGTGTCTCAATCAACCTAGCATTCTCCCTGCCTTCTGGAAAGTTCTTAATTGGCCCCAGGTGTCTTAATTGACCTGGAGCAGCTTCCATTTCACTTAACCTGGTACCAGGGATTTGTTTAGCCTGGAGCTAATACATCTATCTCCCACTACTTTTCCATAGCCATCTGGCCTTGCCCCGTCACACAAGTTAAAGTAAGATTGGGTTGTGGTGTCTATGTATAAATGTAGGTTTAGACCATTATTATTTTCAGCACAGCTCCCAAAATTTGGGACTGCAACCTAGTCCACTTGATACTTATACACGTTTTATAATGTATATCAGTGGGAATAGGATCAGAACTCTTATCTTTTGGGTTTATTTATATCTTACTATTGGCATGGATATAAGGTTGCTAGTTGTCTTTTTAATATTTAAATGGGAGGTACTGGGAGAGAGATCCCAAACGTTACAATTCTATCAGTATTAGTAATAGTTCTCCCAAGGTATGTTTAGATAAATAGTGTTGCCTATCTTCTCAGTGAAAACTAGCTTGTAAAAGTAGTAACTGTGAAACTGCAAAGCATGGGTCGATAAAATCAAGTATTAGAGGGTGGATCTTTTACTCCTTGTCTCATGTTGCCAACATACTCTTTGACTTCTGGTATGGAATTCATGATTAAAGAAAACTTTGGTTTTGGGAAACTGACTAATTAAATTAAGAACTTCCGAGTAAAACAAGAACCACTTATTTTAGGTTTCAGAAGTTCAGTTTTCCTTTGTGCTATTTTTTCCATTGTTCTGTCCTTTAGTTTGCTACGTGGACTTGTGTTCCTGGAAGTGCCGAGGATCAAGATGAAGGCTGTTACACCAGCATTCAAAAATTCCTGGTTTCTCAGACCCTAGAGACATCAAAACATTGAGGTGTTTATCCAAACTCACTACTAGGTGTTTTTGAAGTTGCAACTTGAATATTACTTTTCACCTCAACAAAATAAGAGGCAGTTTTTATTTTTCCTCTTCCTCATCCTTTCTCCACCCATTTAAGAATGATGGGATGTATCTGATTTAATTTTATATCTTTCCTCAGATTAAAAGTCTGTGGCCCCGACTATGAATCCTTACTCACACAGATGTGCCCATATTCACACAAGTAGTCCCAGTGAAGACAATGGGCACAGATAATGAGTAGTCTTGATGACTACTTGTAACTGCCTCAGTGTGAGCATGAGGCTTACACGTTGGCTGCGTGGGTAGGTGCTTGTGAAGCCGGAATAGAAATAGGAACTGCATGCATTTTTTGTAAAAGGTTAGCATTTGCAGACTTGAAACTTAATCTTAAGGAATGATTTATTACAAAGCTGTTACATTTTATAGTCATGTTGTCTGAAAATAACGTATGCCCAGACAGATCCAGAAAAGGCTTCTTTTTCTAACTCACCACAGGTGAAAGAATTGTAAAGAGTTGTAGGACTGGTGGGTGCTGAAAACTACAGGGCTTTTTGTGGGGATGGGTTAAATTTCATACAGAAAAGTATGGAACATATGAGTACAGCAGTAGGACCTTGGGCTGACGAGCAAGAGAGGAGGTAATGTTGCTTCCTTCTGGGCATGTTTCTTAGCTATCATGTTTTCAGTTGTCTTGCAAACTGCAAGGAGAAAATGAAACTCCTAGCGTGGGAGTAGTTGAGAGACAAATGGAAATCAGCAAAGAAATGGTATGCTAACCATGCCTTATAGCCCACTGAGAGGAATTATTTAGCACAGGGAAAATGTTTGCCTATATTATGTGCTGTGGAAATACTGTTACATTACCTCAAAGTTCAAATGTTTACTTTTTATTCTCATTTGGTACATTAAGCCTAGTCAGCTGCAGAATTTCAGTTCCTGCTGCTATTCCCTGGGCCACTTCTCACGTAACCCCTTCCTCTTCACCCTTACTTCAGTGCTGAAGTTCTTCTTCATGGAATGCCAGTGTCACCAGAACCCATCTTCTGGTTCTCCCTTGAGCTCCAGCAAGCAGCACCTTCCTTGTTTCTCTAGTCCCCACCAGGAACCGATCTGCTCAACCCATGCAGCTCCTTTTGTCTGAACTTGCTGTGCTCCGATTGGCTGCTTTCCTGCAGCCCGTCTAGGCAGGCCTGGAGAATGCACCTTCACTGCTCCTTTTACACCCCAGGGAATTATGCAAGGGGAAAAAAATCAAAATTAAATGAAATATAACATTTGAATCTTCTTTAGAAATATATGCACGTATTTTGTATTTATACAGCACATTGTATCACAGAATTTACTGTAATGCTTTATCATTTCTTGAACAAAAAACAGGGACCCAACAGGTGTGATTTTTAAAACTACATAAAGTTGTTAAATAAGGACTTGTTAAATTGAGATGAGTTTTTATAGTTTTCATCACTTTTCTGCAGTAAATTAGATGCTCATATCTTTTCAAAGTCCAAGTGCAAAACAAAAAACCAATTAAACAATATAATGCTTTGAATCCTTGAGGTATCTCAAGTACTGTGCAATGTGTAACAAAATTATTGTGCAGGTATATTGTTCTTTTCTCATACTGCTTATCAAAATAGGAGCACAGTAAATAAAATAAAGCATCAATAAGGCTAAACCAATGGATTTTAGAGTGCTCTGGATTGTGTTGGGTGCCACCTTCCTGGCATACAAAGCAAACTCCTCTGCTGAAATGTCACTGAAGCCAGGAATTGAAGCATAATCCTTCTTGACATGAGACATCACAGGAACTCTTGTGGGGTTGAAAATCCTTACACATTTCAGGAACTTAATTGCGGGCTGCCCACTCTCAGTATCACTGATGTACTTCAGCTTTTCGGCTGAATTGTCAACAGCCAAAAGAAACACACACACCAACTTGCTGCTTTGATCAGTTGTTACATTGTTGACCTCTTCAGCCCTGAGAAACTTTTACATGGTTTCTTCTGAAAACTGAGTATGTGTATCAAGGAAAAAGAGCAATTCTTCCATTTTTTCAAAAGCAAAGAGAGTGCATGGTCCCTGGGTTTCAAATGTAGCCATTAGGTCAGTGATTGGCATTCACATTTCATTGATAAAGCGCGATGCAATCTTCAGCATTAAACATTGGTTTCATCTGGCAGCACTCTTTGAAGTTCCCACAATGAATGTGGTGCCGAGTTGTCACACACCCCCATTTCTTTTTCAACAAAGCTGGGATAATATTGATCGTGCTTTTCATGGTACTGAATAGCAGCAAACCAACTATTCCATCTAGTTGCTACTGCATCTGGTGCCATTATTGCATTGGGAACTTTTTGCCTGAGCTAATTTAAATACCTCATCTTCCTGCCCCTTGCTGTATAGAACATTTGTGAGACAACTTTTACCAGTGCATTGACATCCTCGAATGGCTTATGAAAATGTTCTCCCACAAGATTGATTATGTGAGTAAGGCATGTTACATGGATGCTATCAGGAAACAGTCATAGATTCATAGATACTAAGGTCAGAAGGGACCATTATGATTATCTAGTCTGACCTCCTGCACAATGCAGGCCACAGAATTTCACCCACCACTCCTGTGAAAAATCTTTCACCTATGTCTGAACTATTGAAGTCCTCAAATCGTGGTTTAAAGACTTCAAGGAGCAGAGAATCCTCCAGCAAGTGACCTGTGCCCCATGCTACAGAGGAAGGCGAAAAACCTCCAGGGCCTCTTCCAATCTGCCCTGGAGGAAAATTCCTTCCCGACTCCAAATATGATGATCAGCTAAACCCTGAGCATATGGGCAAGATTCACCAGCCAGATACTACAGAAAATTCTTTCCTGGGTAACTCAGATCCCACCCCATCTAATATCCCATCACAGGCCATTGGGCCTATTTACCATGAATATTTAATTACCAAAACCATGTTATCCCATCATACCATCTCTTCCATAAACTTATCGAGTTTAATCTTAAAGCCAGATAGATCTTTTGCCCCCACTCCTTCCCTTGGAAGGCTATTCCAAAATTTCACTGCTCTGATGGTTAGAAACCTTCATCTAATTTCAAGTCTAAACTTCCTGGTGGCCAGTTTAAACCATTTGTTCTTGTGTCCACATTGGTACTGAGCTTAAATAATTCCTCTCCCTCTCCGGTATTTACCCCTCTGATATATTTATAGAGAGCGATCATATCTCCCCTCAGCCTTCTTTTGGTAAGGCTGAACAAGCCAAGCTCCTTGAGTCTCCTTTCATAAGACAAGTTTTCCATTCCTCGGACCATCCTAGTAGCCCTTCTCTGGACCTGTTCCAGTTTGAATTCATCCTTCTTAAACATGGGAGACCAGAACTGCACACAGTATTCCAGGTGAGGTCTCACCAGCGCCTTATATAACGGTACTAAAACCTCCTTATCCCTACTGGAAATACCTCTCCTGATGCATCCCAAGACCGCATTAGCTTTTTTCACGGCCATATCAGATTGGCAGCTCATAGTCCTCCTATGATCAACCAATACTCCAAGCTCCTTCTCCTCCTCCGTTGCTTCTAATTGATGCGTCCCCAGCTTATAACTAAAATTCTTGTTGTTAATCCATAAATGCATAACCTTACACTTCTCACTATTAAATTTCATCCTATTACTATTACTCCAGTTTACAAAAGTCATCCAGATCCTCCTGTATGATATCCCTGTCCTTCTCTAAATTGGCAATACCTCCCAGCTTTGTATCATCTGCAAACTTAATTAGCAAAAAGAAAAGGAGTACTTGTGGCACCTAACCAATTTATTTGAGCATGAGCTTTCGTGAGCTACAGCTCACTTCATCAGCTGTAGCTCACGAAAGCTCATGCTCAAATAAATTGGTTAGTCTCTAAGGTGCCACAAGTACTCCTTTTCTTTTTGCGAATACAGACTAACACGGCTGTTCCTCTGAAACTTAATTAGCACACTCCCACTTTTTGTGCCAAGGTCAGTAATAAAAAGATTGGTCTCAAAACTGATCCTTGAGGAACTCCACTAATAACCTCCCTCCAGCCTGACAGTTCACCTTTCAGTAGGACCCGTTGTAGTCTCCCCTTTAGCCAGTTCCTTATCCACCTTTCAATTTTCATATTGATCCCCATCTTTTCCAATTTAACTAATAATTCCCCATGTGGCACGGTATCAAACGCCTTACTAAAATCTAGGTAAATTAGATCCACTGCGTTTCCTTTGTCTAAAAAATCTGTTACTTTCTCAAAGAAGGAGATCAGGTTGGTTTGGTACGATCTACCTTTTGTAAAACCATGTTGTATTTTGTCCCATTTACCATTGACTTCAATGTCCTTAACTACCTTCTCCTTCAAAATATTTTCCAAGGCCTTGCATACTACAGATGTCAAACTAACAGGCCTGTAGTTACCCGGATCACTTTTTTTCCCTTTCTTAAAAATAGAAACTATGTTAGCAATTTTCCAATCATACGGTACAACCCCTAAGTTTACAGATTCATTAAAAATTCTTGCTAATGGGCTTGCAATTTCATGTGCCAATTCCTTTAATATTCTTGGATGAAGATTATCTGGGCCCCCTGATTTAGTCCCATTAAACTGTTTGAGTTTCGCTTCTACCTCAAATATGGTAATATCTACCTCCATATCCTCATTCCCATTTGTCATGCTACCATTATCCCTAAGATCCTCTTTAGCCTTATTAAAGACTGAGGCAAAGTATTTGTTTAGATATTGGGCCATGCCTAGATTATCCTTGACCTCCACTCCATCCTCGGTGTTTAGCGGTCCCACTTCTTCTTTCTTTGTTTTCTTATTTATATGACTATAGAACCTTTTACTATTGGTTTTAATTCCCTTTGCAAGGTCCAACTCTACTTGACTTTTAGCCTGTCTCACTTTAACCCTACATGTTCTGACCTCAATAAAGTAGCTTTCCTTGCTGATCCCTCCCATCTTCCACTCCCTGTATGCTTTCTGCTTTTTCTTAATCACCTCTCTGAGATGCTTGCCCATCCAGCTTGGTCTGCAACTCCTGTCTATGAATTTTTTCCCCTTTCTTGGGATGCAGGCTTTCAATAGCTTCTGCAGCTTTGATTTAAAATAATCCCAGGCCTCCTCTGCCTTTAGATCCATAAGTTCTTCAGTCCAATCCACTTCCCGAACTAATTTCTTAATTTTTGAAAGTCAGCCCTTTTGAAATCAAAAACCCTAGTTGCAGATTTATTTTTGTTCATCCTTCCGTTCAGTTTGAACTGAATTAGCTCATGATCACTTGAGCCAAGATTATTCCCTACAACCATTTCTTTTATGAGGTCCTCACTACTCACCAAAACCAAATCTAAAATGGCATCCTCTCTAGTTGGTTCAGCAACTACTTGATGAAGGAATCCATCAGCTATCGCATCTAGGAAAATCTGAGCCCTATTATTATTACTAGCACTCGTCCTCCAGTCTATATCTGGGAAGTTAAAGTCTCCCATGATTACACAGTTTCCATTAGTATTTACTTTATTAAAAAGTAAAAGGGCTTAAAAAGGGCTCTATCCATATCCAAATTAGATCCCGGCGGTCTATAGCACACCCCAAACACTATCCCAGGGAGGCTCTAATAATTTTCTTCCCTAATGTAATTTTTGCCCAGATGGACTCTGTCTTATCCATTCCATCACTTCTTATTTCTTTACATCCTACCTCATCATTGATATACAATGCTACTCCACCACCTTTACCTTTATTTTGGTCTTTACTAAACAGCACATACCCTTCAATACCTGTAGTCCAGTCATGACTACTATTCCACCATGTTTCTGTTATCCCTATAATACCTGGTTTCACTTCCCACACCAATAGCTCTAGTTCCTCCATTTTGTTACCTCGGCTCCTCGCATTGGTGTATAAACATCTTAATTTTTGCTGTTTGGCCTCACTCACATTCTGTACCCTATTAGGCATGGCCATTCTACAGCCAGTATAACCTATTAGACTGGTATCCACACTGCCCTTCCTCCTTGTATACATTCTCCTACCCACAGCTGTATCCTTTCTTACTTCGCTTTCTTCCCTCTCAATGCTAAAATCCGGCATGGAGATTACCTGGACATCTCCCAACCATCTCCCCCAAATTCCCAGTTTAAAGCTCTCTTAATCAGTTGTGCCAGCTTCCATCCTAGAAGTCTATTTCCTTCCCTACTCAGATGAAGTCCATCCCGAGAGAACTGTCCTATATCCGTGAATGCCTCCCAGTGGCCATATATCCCACAGCCCTCCTTATAGCACCACTGCCTAAGCCATCTGTTGATAGTCATAATCTTGTCACACCTTTGTTGCCCTTCTCTAGGAACAGGCAGAATCCCACTAAAGATTACCTAAGCCTTGATTTCCTTAAGCATCTTCCCCAGCCTAGCATAGTCTCCCTTAATACTTTCCAGTGAGAATCTAGCCATATTATTTGTTCCCACATGAAGGATAATTAGGGGATTCTTTCCTGCTCCCTTTATGATCCTTTTCAACCTCAGGTCTACATCCCATATCTTAGTACCTGGAAGACAGCATAGCCTTCTATTCTCTGGATCAGCTCTGGTTACAGGCCTGTCTATTCTTCTCAGTAAAGAGTCCCCGATCACATAGACCTGCCTTTTCCTGTTGATGGTGCTATTCTCCAGTCTATCCCCTGTTCCTTCTGGCTGCAAGTTCTTTCCATTCCTATTATCCCTTATAATCCTCTTCAACCCATCCTGTATCTTCCTGGGGCTCATATTTGGTGTAGTCTCCATTAGCTCTTCCCCTTTTTCTATAGGACTAGCTGCTCTTCTCTTCTTCCTTGCCCTTCTACCTTCAGTGATTACCTGCTGAGTCCCTTCTTCATTTTCCAACTCTGCAAACCTATTCTTGAGCTCTATTTCTCCTTCACTAGCCCGTCTTTTCCTCTGCCTGGTTCTTTTACTCACATGCTTCCACTGACTACTTTCCTCACCCAGTCTCCCCTCAGAATTCCCCAGTCCTGCTTCCATCTGCAAGTCTGAGCTTTTCCCTTCAGATACCTCTTGTCTTTGCTCCATAATCTGCTCAAACCCCTTCCTAAACTCAACCAGACTTTCCACCTGCATCTCCAAACCTTGGATCTTTTCCTCCATCAGCTCTATCAGACAGCATTTCATACAGACAAAACTCTTACCCAGGTACCCCTCCAGGATCATGTACATACCACAGCTTCCACATCCAGTCATCCTCATTGTGTCTTCCACAACATGGGTCACTCCCACTGCTGCCTCTGTATCTGTCATTGCCTTCCCACCTAAATCCTCTTAATCTGGGAAACACAAACCACACCAAAACACCACCACCCACAGCAAAAACAAACCCCAAACAAGCACCACAAGACAAACTCCCCTGTTTACAGCTCTGTTTGCTAGCTCCTGTGCGGTTGCCTGACTGGCTGGCTACCTTTTAGGACCCCTAGTCAGAGAAGCCCCACCCCCTAATCAGGGCTCAGCTTCTCTACCAGCATAAAGCCCCTACAAGCCTCTACACATACAAATACGACAAATACAAATACCTTCTCCTCCAAGAGAGCTCCCACTCAAACTCCCCTGTTTACAGCGCTCTTTCCCCCTGCAGCTGTCCAGACAGTACAGCTTTGTACGCTTTTTTCATGTACGCAGCATTATCCATGTCAAAGACAACCACATTGTTGTAAGCAATTTGATAACTTTGCACAGTCTGTATGGCTGCTTGAGACATGGTGCTATGATCTGTTTTCTGCATGAAGTGCATGTCAGCAAAATAGGAGGACCCCTTCCAGTGGTGCGAGTAAAGTGTTAAATACATAGTGGCTCTCGTCAGTTTTTTCATCGAATATAACTGACATGTAGTTATCCTTCACTTTGTCCTTAAGTTTATTTCTCTCAGTTTTGGAGACATCTGTAAGATATGCATCTTGAAGTTGATAACCTTCTGGAATTGCACCACCATTCTTGACTTGAGTGTTTGGAAACTGGTGTATGAAAGGATGGTCTGTTTTAGATAATGGTATGTTTGCAGTGGCACAAGTTAATGACCCGGTAACGGACAACATCTAAGTGCTCTGTTGTGCTATTATGGTTGCGTTGAAACACATTGAAAGTGTACGCTGCATTTTTTGTGATTCTCCCTACAAAGCAGCTTTTCTCTTTAAATGCTTTTGTGAGTTGGTGAGGTGGTTTGCAATTGTCAGTTTCCTCTGATGATCCAGAACAATGTTGCACATTTTGCAAAAATTTTCTGCCATCTTCAAATACAAGTCCAAGAAAAACGTTTACTTTCTCTTTTGCTGCTATATGTGCAATGTGTGACCTTTTGTCGTGGCATTTTCTGGCAAAATTGATAATACTCACTTGACCCTCAGTCACAGTCTTTCTCTTTTAAAGAATAGTATGCAATATTGTGCGTGCTCACACGTTTTATGTGTAAAATTATGCAGGTGCATAATTGTGTAATTCCCAGGGTGTATCCTTTTCTGGGGCAGGGTGTAGTAGGACCGCAAGGGCTCCAACCCAGGGCCTCAAAGGGCCTGGTACACGCCATTACACCACCTGTTTAGTCATTACTAATATATCCAAACAGCTGGACTTGCCAGTTTGTCACTGGTTGGTAGACCAACAGACATTCAACATTTTCTAGTTCACTTCTTGAAATCTGAGGTAAAAGAAGTTTGCAATTTTCAGCTCCATATATTTATGTGGTGAACCATAGGACTTTGCTTTCCAACAGGTTTCAGTGTAACAAGGCATATATATATATATATTCCAAGTTAGAAAGCTGTTAAAAGAACTGTTCATTATTTCCTTGATTAAAACCCACTCAGTGGTGGGCACTTTGGATAATTAAACATCTATGAAAAATTGTGCATATTGGCCTGCTGTTGGAAATGTTTGAAAAGATGACTTATAGTTTATTCTTGTTAGATAATTTCTGTCTTCTGCTCCATGGGACAATGATATAGCGTTCATGCTAGTTTTGTATTATATCACAAGGAATTGTAATGTGTAAGCATTTTACTCAGTGGATACCAGGAAGATAGCTTGTGATCTCCTGAGGTGACTCAGAAGTTAATTTGTATTATCACTGTGTGTGTGGTAGATGTGCAATTCATAAAGTATACTCCTGAGTAGTTCTTCACACCTGATGATTGCTCATTTTGTTTGGAGTGAGTTTCCAGAGAGTTACTGTCCTTTCATGTTTTGCTATTAATCTCCTGGATTGGTTGTAGCCACTGAGGACCAACACAATTGATATTGTTTCTGCTGACTTGTACACACAAATGTACAAGGCTACACATGAAGCTGCACAAGCTGAAAAATCTTGTCAGGTAGAATAGTCAAAAGAAGGAGTAGTTCATGTTAAAATGTTAAAATGGTTAGTCATTTAAATGGGAGATGATTAAATTACACCACCGTACTTCTTAAAATTCATGAAGCCGCATGGTGGGAATTCTGTGAATTTGTATATAGGTCTCCAAATCACTTTTAAGCCTCCAAGTTCATATCTGCATGGAGACTTCCTCTAGTTTTGGGGATGTTGGGGTCTGGAATTTTGTTTGGGGCCTATAGTCTATCATATTTTGTAAGTGGGAAGTTTTAGTCCTGTATGGTTTTTTTTTGGTAGCCAAATTATAATGGAATTGCCCTCTCAACATCAACTTGTACCACATGTACAACATGACAGTATTTTGCTTAGGGTTGTAGTGCAAAGTATATAATTTACAGCTTTTGTGCCTATTTTCTTAACACTAACTTATACCCCTACAAGGAAAAATGCTTTTAGGAGCAAAATATACCCTCAAAGTGCCATGCTCCTTGCCAAAATGGGTGCACTAGGGAAGAAGAATGAAAAGGATTAAGAGCATGACTACAGTATGATCTCCTTCTTTAGAGACCATGTAGGTACCTCTGCAGTTGAGCTCTGCAGATGGTAATGTTCTGGGATGTGGGGAGCAGCTCATCCCACTTCTTAATATAGTGGATTTCAACTGGGAAAATGGAGGCTAATATTGCAATGGGTGCCTTTAAGAAGAGGGGAGTAGTACATAGCTACAGGACTTACACAAATGCTAGAATTACTTATGCAGGAGGAGTAATAACTGGGGAGAATGGTGGAGAAGAGACCAGTTAGCATAGTGGATTATAAGAACTGCATACTTGGACTCTTCCCCTTCTCAGAGCTTCAGGGTTTGCAGTCCATTCGCTCTCTACCTCTTCTGCAGGGCCACAGCCGTCTCCTATTGGTAGGGAAGGTTCCACAGAAGCTCCACATGGAGAACTTGCAAACTTTTCCCATTGGGTTCCCCCCACTTATTGTTTTTACCCCTTTTTTGAGGGTGTGTGTGTGTGGGGAGGGGGTTGGGAGTTGGGCGCAGAGATCTGAGGAAGAGGATCTACTCTAAATTTTTTAAATACTAACTGAAAGGCATAAGATTAATTTGAGAGTAAGGGCCTGACTTTCAGAGATGCTATACACTTGCCTCTCCAATTGAAGCCCTTGCTTGAATTTGTGTTAGGTATCTTTTTACTTCTTGGATTGTTACAAAATGTATCACATTAATGGTTCTTGTAAACTGTAGCAATTATATTAAAATATGTAAGATATTTGCAAAACAGTTGATTGCATTACTATTGTCTAATTTTGCCAATAATATTATTTAAGTTTTATGCAAATTGTAGTTTGTTTTGTGGTATGTTTCTTTGGTTTTTTCCCCACTGTAATTAGGGATCTTCAATAAAGGTAACAGCAATGTGAATCCACTTCTCAAGATAATGAATGCCACAGTAGGTTTCACAACTGCCTTCAATGTGCTTAAATCCGAGTTGTGGAATACACAGAACTTGGTGTTTTACTCTTGAGAAGACTTACCATTTTACTTAAAGACTGGCTTTCCTCCCTTTGCAATCATTGCACCTTATTTTGTTTCCCTTCAAAGATTGTCATAGCAGAGAGCATATGCACTAGAAAATGCTTTCAGATGGAGATAAACTGGACGATCCTAACAGGACTCTTTCCATTCCCTGCTTTCATGATCATCTCTCTTCCTCTATTTTTCCTTGTACCTCACTGTTTTTCTTTCTCTCAATTTTCCAAGTCCAGTCTCACAGGGTAGATGGGATCCAAGTAGAGATGGCCAGGAAAGTGAATTTCATTCCCACAAAAATGTCAGTGGTTTGGGGTTGTTATTTTGTCCCCAATCAGAACAAAAAGCGGATGAGAGAGGATGGTCTTGTGATTAAAGCACAGACCTGGGATTCAGGTGACCTTGTTCAGTACCCAGCTATGCCACAGACTTCACATGTGACTGTATGTATACATTACTTAATCTCTCTGCCTCAATTCCCAGTCTGTCAAATGGGAATGGGAATACTTGCTTTGTCTTGTCTAGATGGTGAGCTTTAAGAAGGGACAGTGATGTTTATGTACAGCATTTTCCACAATGGAGTCCTGATCAGTGTTGGGACCTATGGACAGTACCACAGTACAAATAACCAAGTAATGGAAATGATTACATCACCCTGGAAAAGCTGGCTCCCACCTGCATAACCCTTGCCCTAGTGTATAATTCTAAGGTGATTTGGTGGGGCACCTTGGTGCGCCCTCTTGCATCCTGGTGTACCACTGCTGATACCTTCAGCTCCAGTACTTCCTGCTGGCTGTCTGCTTCTGGCTCCAGATCTTCTGTGGCTCAGCCCTCGAGCCAAGTCACAAAGTTCAGACCTCTTCTGAGGTAGCATAAATGAGTACAAACAAAAGTGAATAATTTTTCTGTGCCTTTGGGCTACTGAATTCTTGTCTTTCTACTTGCAAAACGTACCTCAGGGATTTCCCTTTAAGAGCCTACCCTGACCCTGTAGTGTGTTTCTCCCTTTATCTTCTTGTCAAACCTTAGCTCTGGGCTCTTCACTGCCAAAGAGACCTGTCTCCTTTGCAGTCTCTCTCTCAACTGAGCTCCTGCAATCTATTATCATGGCCTAACTCTGCTCCCTCTGGAGCTACTCACCTCCCCAGCTGCAGAGCATGATTAATTGGGTGCATTTGCTAGCCTTGCAAGTGATGGGGGTTAAGCCCCATCACAGGGAGGTTACAAAGAAGAAAAGGAATGCACTGAGAAAATGTGATTATCCTATTTCTAGTGTCTCCTTTAATTCTTATCTTCCAAAATACTCAAAATATGATTTGTACATTTCCATTAAAATGATAATGTAATAGTGTAAGTCTTCTGATCTTACCCAATCTGACATTTTCTACACAATTTGCTATGCAAAATATCTTCATGTAGCTTCTACTGTATGCAGATTATTTAATGAACAACTATTAGAAAGACAGCTTTCCTTTTTTTTTTAAATTGTAACCTTTTAGTGGGTATTACAGTAGTAATAACCAAAACAATAACAATCCCTAAGGCATGTTATTCCAAAATCTTCGTGCTTCTCGACAGTAACCCATTCCATAAATGTTCGGCATTACCTGCTTGGCCCAAACATAATTAGATATAAGCTAGTGAACTTACATCTTACTATACTTACATCTTTTATTGTTAGCTCATTTGTTATTGGTATTTGTTTTGAGGCTAGTGAGAACTCATCAAATATGAATGATACTGTTGGTGGCACTTGGTCCACCAAAAAAAAAATCCTTTATACTTAGATGGCTCTGTAGTTTGTGTTGTATGTTTGATAATTTTATCAACAGAGACACCAGTAGTGTGGACATGTTCCTCATGGCATCTGCATGAAAGTTGCTTGCTGCTTGTTGGGATTATGAATTAACATTGGGTATTAGAATCAGTAATGGTTCACTTAAATATGAATAGGTTTAAATCTTTCCTGTAATGTCAGATTCCATCTAGGGAACAACCTAGGTTTGGTTGTTCCATCTAGGGAACAACCTAGGGTACTGACCTAGGTTTGGTACCACAAGCTTCTGGATTTTCCTGTCAAGTTCACTTACAAAATTATCTTCCGAAGATGCAGATTTTGCCCACGGCTGTCCCTTTAGCTTTAAAGCTTTGCATTAAAATGAGAGGGAGGACTGCAAGGGCAAATACTTAAAAACCAGAGGGGAAAATGCACTGCTGACTCCAAAGCTGTCAACAATGTAGAATGTTTTTGAAGTCCTGTCTCATGGAGTTGGCAAAAGTATATATGAACAATTAAGTTACAACTAGTTAAAAAAATCTTAATGACTTTTTGAAGCATTTGGACATTGAAAATTGTATTTTCCAATAAGAATCTATGGCTAATCTAATGGAGCTTTTCAAGGAAAGGAATTTGATGCTTCTATATCTTGAAATGTCTTGTTTAGAATAAACAAAAGAAAGTACATTTTCACACAATGCACAGTCAATCTGTAGAACTCCTTGCCAGAGGACGTTGTGAAGGCCAAGACTATAAAAGGGTTCAAAAAAGAACTAGATAAATTCATGGTGGATAGGTCCATCAATGGCTATTAGCCAGGATGAGCAGGGATGGTGTCCCTAGCTCTGTTTGCAAGAAGCTGGGAATGGGCAACAGGGGATGGATCACTGGGGCACCTGTCATTGGCCATTGTCAGAAGACACTGGGCTAGATGGACGTTTAGTCTGACCCAATATGGCCATTCTTATGTTATGTTATACTACACACACTTCCAAACAGAAACATAGAAACTTCTGCACAATTGTATTTTACAAATGTTGTTCTGAAGTGAAATCTCTTGGAATTGTACATCCTAAAAATAGTGGCTCCAAAGAGTCTAGAAATAACTTTTTCAAGAAAACACAAAACAGGTATTATTTCATTTAAAATTTGGCTGTTTACTGGTCACTTTAAGTTCCTGAAGTTAAAAAAAAGAAAGTGTTCATTGTTGGAAACAGTTCCACTGCACAGAGGAGAATGAGTCAAATCCTAATCAGTTACATCAACATGAATACATTGTAATTCCACTGATAGGACTGCAGACACTGAAATTTTCCCTATGTAAATAAGAGTAGAATTTGCTCCCTTAGCCTGATCAATATCTGTTCATTCCCTTTTCTTCAGTAATTGCTTTTTCAAATCTAGCTACTCAGTCAAGCAAGCTGGGACTTGCCCTAACTATGCTTTTCCACAGTATGAAAGACTTGCTGTTCTCAGATCTGGAAAGCTACCAATAGGTACATAATGTGAGATAGAGGATAACTCATCCCATGCCACGCAGGCCTGGTCTGACCCACACTCAGCACCTTTTCTCATCTAAATACAATATCATCACTACAAAATGGGCTTCTAGAATTAGACACTTTGTCTGGTAGTAACAGAAGTTGTCTTCATGCTTTCTTTAGAGGTAAGCTTGCTTATTGTACTGTTTTGTATGCTGCTGTTGCTGCTGGCCCAGGGAGTGCTGATTGTGACAGGTGAGAGTAGATAGATTCCACTTTATTTTCAAGGATTAAGTTCTAAGTATTTCCTGTCTAATATAGCATATGGCTAAATTGTTTCACTGTTCTTTTTAGTGATGTTATTGATTTCTGTTATACAATGCCTGAGGGTGTTTACATAAGATGCCTTACAAATGGTGTGGTATTGTATTATAGTACAAGAGTCATATGGAAACATATTCATCCGGAACATCAGACCAGATGCTTCCATAATTTTTTTTTTTTTTAAGATTTCTCACTTAACTCTGTCAAAACGTTTCTGATAGGTGAGAGTGTCTCTCTATCTTTCCTTTCCCCTTCCTGACTTCTCTTGCTGCAGCATAAAACCTTACCATAGGCAAGTCCAGCCTGTATCGGGATCTTGGGAATTTGGACCTTGAACATGTGATTGCCAGTAGAACAGAAGTTAACACACTAATCGCTTTTTAATATTGGAAGAGAGGAAGTGCAACCACCCTCGTCTTGTATCTAGCTTTGCAGCGCTTAGTTAAGAACATCCAGTAGTTTGCGTGCCAGGCAGTGTACACAACAAATATGTAATTTCAAGTGCTTTGATGAATGACATTGAACAGACTGGTCTGTGAACTAAAGGACTGACCAGAGAAAACCTTCCCCAGACACCTATGCGGAATCCAGACATCAAGTCTGTTACGGAGATCTGACCACATACTTCTCAACTAGGAAGGTACAGATACAAATGCTATAACTAATGTAGTATTATGTCAATGACTGGCGCATGCTGATGGATGATAGCAAACTGGACACATTTATATTCAATAAATACCGTTGGCATGTTACATTAAATATGGTTTGTTACAGCCTGGTCCAGTTTCCTGCTGTATGGCCACCTGTTTGTTGCCAGTAGACCGAATCACTTGATCCCATGGGCTTCTAAGTCAACTGGGCCTGGTGGATTCCAGTCACTACTTCTAGGTCTGAAGCCTTAGGACACACTTAGATTTCAGACCTCTTGTCTGACACCCCTCTTTGGCATGGATACCACCATCCTAGACATTGAAACCAGTTTGAGACCTGAACCACTGCTACTTATCCATACTCTATCTGGGCTGTGGGCTTTCTAGGCTTCTAGATTAACCTTTTCAAGGACAATGTGGCAGAAAAGCAAGGAACAGAGGCTTCACAAAAGAATTTCTTAACCACAGAGTCTTTACTCATATAGTACTCAAGAATTATAAATTTTTTTCAGAGGGGAGAACCAGAAGTCCTTGGACACACTCTCCCCATGTCTGATCTCAGCTCTTCTGTGCATCTGGGGCTTGTCAGTATTACAGTCTGGGCACAGTCCATCCTCCCCTCTTTCTCCTGCAGGTCTTGCTTACATGCACTGATGGTTGTTTTTGTGCACAGAATAGTACTTGTTCTTACCTAGATCAGTGCCTCTTCTGTGCTATTTTCACAAGAGGGGAAGCTCCAGCCCCCCTCCTTCAGTCATGCTTGCCCTATCTGTGTCAAAAACCATTGCTCCATGGCTGTAGGCCAATACTTGGGCCATCCAAAGACAGTAACCTTAGATTGCTCTCACTGATAGTTCTGCAACAAGGTATCAAACACCTTTCCTGGGCAGAGCAGCTATCTGTAGTACAATAGTTTGTTTTATGGGCATGTCCAAAATAGTTTCCAGTCATAGTACATCATAATCATAGTACAGTTCAATACATAGTTCAGTCATAGTACAACAAACAAGGTCCATAATATGGCAGGGATCTATTCCATTCCATCACATGGTTTATGGGTCACTGCTAACCACCACCACAACAGTATATGATGTAAAGGCTCCATTGCACCCTTTCCAATAAGAACTGTCTACACATAAACCCATGAAAATGTATAATTGGATTGTGAAAATGATTGTGGAGAAAGGCGGGAAATTATATCAGAAAATTAGAGACCAGTACATTTATTAAATATAGTTGGCAAATACATTAATATGTATTCCATATGAATATGGAATGGGACATAGTTCTTAACACCCCAGGGACTACAATTCCCAAATCCCAGGATTCCAAAATACTGGCATTAATACCGTGCAGCTGGCTGCAGGGTAGTTTGGGAAGGGTTTAGAATGCCTCATGGAGCAGGTACAGCCATCACATGATGCAGGTTTCTCAATTCCATTGTTCCATGGGCATCCTACTAGGTTGCCAGCTGCTTTTCAACTGAAGTGTGTGGGGGAGAGTGGGTGACTGAGAGTGTGTGTGTTTGTGTGTGTGTGTGTGAGAGACAGTGTGTGTGTTGGGGGAGTGTGTGTGAGAGAGTGTGGGGGGTGTGCTGTGGGAGAATGAGTGTATTGGCATGCTGTCTTTAAGTGCGCACAGCCGCCAAAAGCAACCAATCCTGAGGTGGGGGAGGGGGACATCCCTGACATCAGCCTCACCTCCCTCCCTGGCTCTGCACAGCAGTCTCTCTCTCACACACACACATCTGCCCCTCCCTGCCTGCCTCTGTGTTTGCAGTACAGGAGAGAGCAGGAACATTCCATGTTAATGATTTTCTCTTTGTTGCCAGAGCAGAGCAGCATGCTCAGCTGTCAGAACTTCACCAAGCTTTGAAAGGGGAGGGGCGCATGCTTGCAGGGCAGCAGAGATCAAACCAGTGAACAGAGAAGTCATTGAAGGCATTGTGGGATACTGGGGGAGGAACTGGCGACATAATGAATGGCAGCGTCTACACTGATGCTTTGTCATTTTAACTTTGCTGCAAAAAGCTCTATGCCTCTCATTGAGGTGGCTTTATTTTGTCATGAAAACTGAAGTTTTGTTGCCAAAAGTGGCATTGGAGTGTGTACACCTCCACTGTTTTGCTGCTAAAAGCTGCCTTTTGCTGACAAAACTCTTCAGTGTAGACAGGGCCTAAGAAGGAAGTACAAATGCCCTAAAGCCCTCTCCCTTCATCTCTGCTCATGGCATTGGCAACATGGAAGGACAAAGGCAGCATCATTGGACTGGGAAGGGATCCTGGCAAAAACAAATTCAGCCAGTAAGACTGCTAAAAGATGTGTCACTTTTGCTTTGAAACCACTTAGCTTGTTAAATTAGGTTTACCTTATATTTCTTTGTAACCAATTCTAATTTTTATGCCTAATTACTTGTAATCACTTTAAATTACCTTTCTATAGTTAATAAACTTGTTGTATTGATTTATCTAAACCACTGTGCTTGGATTGAAATGTTTGGGAGACTCCATTTGAGATATGCACAAATCCTGTTACCATTTTCTATTAATAAAATGATGGACTTTATATGAGCTTGTATTGTCCAGGAGAGGACTGGGTAGTACAAGACACACATTCCTGGGGGAAAGTCTGGGACTGGGAATTTGCTGGTATTACTCTGTAGTGTAATTCAAGAGTGGCTGGTCATAGCACTCATATCCTATAAATTGGAGTAATTTACGTGCTGAAGGCTGTGTGTGAACAGACCAGGAGTGGTTACTGTCACATTGAAGCAGTGTAAAAGGCACACCAGGTTAGAGAATTGAGGGGACACAGCTGTTGAACAGTCCAGATTATACCCTGGGTAATGTCACAGGTATAATTTATGAATAACTTTTATTCCTGAAACTTTTTTTGTTGCAGTCTTTTTCTTGTTAATCAACTTCTACCAAGAGAACATGCTGGAGACTGATGTTGGACTCAATAAATAGAGATTTTTTTTTTTGCTTTGTAAAGGTAGTGGAGGAAAAGGCTCATTTTGCTTTTTCTCAGTTCAGGGGAAAGATCATCAGGAACATTAGAAAGAGAGCAGAATTTTTCCCCCCCAGGTCACGTCTACAGAGTTCTGAGGATGATGAGATTGCCTGAATTGCTTCATTAACTTTTTGCTTTTGGTTTAGTGGCATCTGTGTTATTTCTTTCCATCTGTTCTCCACTACTGCAATGTCTTTCAGAGCTAGTGTGGGTGTGGAGGTCACTACTTTT
Source organism: Caretta caretta (assembly GCF_965140235.1). NCBI lineage: Eukaryota > Metazoa > Chordata > Testudines > Cheloniidae > Caretta > Caretta caretta. The sequence goes on from NC_134207.1 coordinate 138,226,128, forward strand.
ATTACATAAAGTGATTATCTATATTTCTGTTCACATTTTTCTGCTGCATCTTTTTGCTTTCTGCTTTCTTGTTTGTAGCCTCTCTCTCTTTTTCCTCTGTTGTCTCCTTTCTCACTCATCTCAGCCCTGGATCCTTTCCCGGGAACACAGACAGACTTTTTTAACAGTACAAGTTTTAACATTTTTAGCAGTACAAGTTCTTATCACTGTCTGCCACCCCTTCCTCCTTCCCAACCACACAGTTATTGGTACACAGATTCTATTAACAATGCTGTACCCTGCCCTTTGCTCCAGTCTTTCTTTCAGCACTTTGTACTATAGACCATAGAGAGGGGAAGAGGGTAACTAGATTTACTATTTCTGTGGGGTGAGTACTGTTTATTTAGTATCCGTTAGAAGAGAAAGGATGGTCTTGTCATTACATAGTCATAAGACTGAATCATGTGATCTGAGCTTTAGATCTGAACTTTGCCCCAGACTTCTTGTGAGAATTCTGGCAAGTTGCTTCATCTTTCTGTGTTGCCCGTGTGTAAAATCGGGAAAATGCTTCCCTGCTTCACAGAGATAGTGAAGCCTATGACATGATGTTATGCTAAAAAGAAGCACACAGGATTTTAATTAGGGGAATAGGCAATATGCTGCATTTATTGAAGATACATCAATTAGCATATGCATTCAATTACACCACACACACACACGCTATTCTGCCAGGTGATGTCATAGTTACCAGTTCAGAGTTTGGATCAATCTAGGGCCAGCAAGGTTGATCATGGGTAAGTAGGAGCTGGGTTCTGTTGGTGGCAACATGATGCTCTGGGGAAGTCTTGGCAGGACAAACCCAAAGTTTCATGGCAAGGCCCCCTGTTTGTATAGTGATTTTCCTTCATTGGGTCCAATGAGTTTTGCACCATTATGCTGTAATCAATTGTTGTTTGATGAGTTCTTGTTTTTTTAAATTGGCCTTTTTCTTTTTCTTTTTATGAAGATTTTTAGGGAGTTATTCCATGCTGGTTTTGATTACAGCTATTTTGTTCCCATTGATAAATGCCTGTCTTATTTTTAGAGTTGTTAATTTGCTCTTCTCTCATATTTTAATGGGGGCATGTTGCAGCCTTCGGGCACCCTTGCGTCTGTCTCTGGTTCCTCCCTAGAACATCTGGTTTAGTGATGGCCTTCACACTTATTTTTTAGCACCCATTTCTTATTCACACACAAAGCAGAATTAATTTAGACAGAACATTTTGAACAGGAACATTAAGTTCCAATGCAAAAGAAAACAATTATGGCATTTTTTTTTACTTATTTTAAAATGCTAAACCTACAACAAAACGGTGACCCTCAAAGGTCTGTAGTGCCTTGAAATCAGTTCAGACACAGAAATTCTGGCTGATGCATGTCTACCAATGGTGTATTAGGCCATTCCTTTCTCCTATTCAAAAAGGGTGGCTGGCAGGATATGGTCAAATCATACATCAATACATTTATTTACATGCTACATTATTATTTTATTATTTTTAATTTTAAATTATACAAAATACGAACATAACATTTTACCACTACAGTGAACCTATGCTTAATGTTTTGTGAGATGCTCAGATACATGGGGATCAGGTCAGAGAAGCCAATGAAATTTGGGCAAGGTGCTGGTAGCTAAGTGATACTATATATGGAGTAACATTAGGGTATAGCTGAGTTATGACAGTCTATGGGCTTCCTTTGTAAATGCAGATGAAGATGTGGCATGGGTGTCAGGTCACTGGCCAAGGCTTATTTGTTGGGTCAAGAAGTTAAGCATTTGAAAGGAGGTTATTCAGCATTGCTAACTCACTTTCTTCTCTGTAGATAACCTACTTGACTATGGGGATATGCAAATCTTTATGGACACTTAGTGTGTGTACTGATCTTCAAAGAAATATTTGGGGAACAGGTGGCTTACAAAGAGGGGGCTTGTCTTATACTAGAATGAACTCTGGAAACCCTTGAGCATCAAAGAACTTGACAGGGAGTTACAGGTTTGAAAACTCTGGTCCTAAGAGGCTGATGAGTGAGTTTTCTAAGACACAGGAGGGAAAGGTACCTGACATGTAGGTCCTGGGTAAGACAGACAAGCATGTAAACTGCTTGGTATAAATTCTTTTGACTCTAAAAGCTTTATACCTATGGCTAAAATAAACAACACCCTGGTTTTAGGAAAGCTGTCTGATCATTGTGTATGACTGGTTACACACCCTGAGGGGAAGAAGCACAGGTTCCCAAACTCAGTGGGACCTGCAGGTTAAGAATTATTGAGACATAGGGTACTGTAGCCCGGGGCTTGGTCTAAAAGTGAGAGAATTGCAAAATTCTACCCCAGGAGAGGTAAAGGCACAAGGCCTGACACCTGAGGGAGTGAGAGACCAGAAAAGGGACAGATGTGCAGCTAGCCCTGAAACAGTACAAAAGTAAGTCAAGGAGAATGATTTCAAGAGAGAGAAGGTTTTTTTCCCTGTAACTATACTAGGGGAATTCAACCTCACTGGACTTAGCAAAGTGTTCTAAGGAGGCATTTTCTGAAAAAAAAAAAATGTTTATTTTATTATAATCTGGTTTTCCCTCTTTTAAAAAAAATCTTTGTTTTTAAGAAGCATGTGTTTGCCTGGGTAGCTTCACATTCACCCCAAAAGGGACAGGAATGCCTGTAGCTCTTACTAGCAAAGGAGAAGGATAAAAAGCAGTTGGAGCCTTAAACCTCATTTGAGTTTCTGGAGTCAGTCAGTGGAATGTGGACAGAGGTAGATTACCAGGGACTGTTGTCTGGTAAACACAGGGAGATGCCTAAAGACCAAACTGGAGGTGTGAGAAGCTGATAGTGTTGGGCTGAACAGCCTTTCAGGCTCAATTTTTACATTTATTTGCAGAGCAGCATGCAATTATGCACACTGCCATATTGGTTTGCACCAACACCGACCTGTAGAGATTATCTCTAGAGGTATGAGTATAGTTTGTCACTTTGTATCATGAAGATATGACTAGTATTCACCATGATCCATATTAGAATCACTGATTAATCAGTCAGCCTTCAGCTCACAGCAATTTTCAGTCTTTACAGAAGTTGGCTGACCTTAACCTGGTGCCTTTAAACTGGTGCATAAATTCTCCATATCTCCCTACCTATCCCCTGAGCTGTCAGGTCTTCCATGAACAACAGACTTGGTTTAGGGATGAGAAACTAGTGACGCCTTCACAGTGCACCATTTGAGGGAAAAGAATGGGATTTTTTTTGCTAAAAGATGTAGAGCTTGTGTACACTAGTGGTAGTGATATGCAAAGATAAAAAAGTAATTAAGGTGTACAGTCCCATATGACTGGCATGATGGAGAAGGTGAAACACAAGGGTTAAGTGACTTCCCTTGGAAGCAAAAGGTTCTAGTGGAGTAGACATAGTGTGGGAGTTACGACCATGGTTAGGATTTGTTGCTTGACCTGACTGGAGTCATTTAATCTCTCTGTGTTTCACTTCCTTCTCTAGAGAGTACTATTTTATTATATCGTACAGCACCTCATAAATTTTGGCAGAATGTTATATAAATTGTCTGTAAAACCTGGTACTAAACCGTACCTCTTTCACAGGAGCGCTGTGAGGACTCACTAAACTCCAGAAACAAATATTTTCATTTCCAAAGACAGTTCACATATACTTCATGATCACCAAAGTAACAAAACCTAAGCACCTAAAAGCAAGGAAATGCAAAGTTAAGGACATAATAATTCTAAGACGGTCCACAAACACTTTGCACCTGTCAAACACAAAGACATATTTCAGAGTAACAGCCGTGTTAGTCTGTATTCGCAAAAAGAAAAGGAGTACTTGTAGCACCTTTAATTGGTTAGTCTCTAAGGTGCTACAAGTACTCCTTTTCTTTTTGCGAAAAACATGTTTGTTCATCAGAACAACAAGGTGTATAGGTACTCTAAATTTCACTACATTACAAAAATGGTAGTGGATGCAAAATAAGATGGAAAATCATGTGGTGAAAAATTCCCCAGGGATTTTTTCCCAAAATTATTTCACCAATTTCACTCAGGGATATGGTCACCTAGAATTTGCATTGCCTTTTAACATCTTGCTCCTGCAATCTGATTGATGCACATGGGGGCTGCCTGGATGGACTTGACTGCAGTGTTAGGGCCTTCACTACTAATTGAGCTATTCTAGAATGCACAGCTCATTAGCTTCTGCATGCAAAGCTATTTTATATAAATATGTATTTTAATGTAAAATGCATGGTACTTGACAACTGAACGTTACACTCTCTATTTGGCAAACAGCTCACTTTTGAGAGGCCTTCAAATCCTTTCCAGTGCCATAAAACTCCTTTATTCCAGTTATCGAAGGTTACTTCCTTCTTCTTTGAAAGATAGTGTGATTTTGGCCTTCTTAATGTGATACAAATAATACCTTTAAAACACACGTTAAAGTGAAGCTACGTTTTGAAACAGCTATGTGCTGTAAACGTAGTTTTTGTTTTAGTGTATAGCAATGAACATGGAAGTTAATCAATGGGTTAAATCATTCAGAACTGAGTTCTCCTAAATTTCGGATGCCCCATCAGTGTCATTTAATAAGACGATAATATATGTTGTGTTGGTGCCATCCGCACAAACTGAAGCAGAAATAGTAATAAAACAAAAATTTCAACTCTACTGACCCTTGTGTAATTTCAGTGGTTTCTAAAGTGATTAATAGCTGTGACGGCTACCATGCGGCTGCGTACTTAATACTTGTAAAAAGAAACAGAAATGGTGGATGTAACAAAGTGGCACTGAGGCTTTACAGAACAGAAGCAGTAGTAGGGGTACTTCTCCCCTTAAAAGGCTACTCATTATTTCCACAAATTAAAATGCAAAGCAGACATGGTTTCTGTAGAGCCACTTGAGAAAGGCTCATGGACGCAGTGGGCAACTGTACATGAGCCTTTTTTATGGTCACATAATAGAAGGATAATGTGGTGAATAATGAAAATACTGTGGGTCCCATGCTTTGGGGGAAAAATAATTTGAAACTATAACCCATTTGGTTACATTGAAGCATTTGATGTCTGTCTTTTTTTCATGTTCAAAGAAAGGGAGAAAAATGGCTGGGAGGAGGCAGCTGAATCCTTTGTCTCTGCACACGTTCAGAGAGAGGGCAGGGCAATTTAGTCAGAAGGGCACAGACAGCTAGAGGTTGGGTGTGGTAGTTATTATATATGTTCGATAGCTGTTTCCGATGCCATAAAGAAAGCTTCCATTAAGGGCAACTAGTCTTTCAGGCTCCACACATTCACCACCTGAGAGCTGAGCCATCTAGAGATCCATGTAGGGGAAGGGAATTATTATATATGGGAGCTGGAGACATCCCTATGCACTCATGGCTGGCTGACACAGGACCAAGAGATGTATCTGTTGTGAAGGCTGCATCCCAATACCAGTACCACTTTGCATATGGGCTTCCCTATCTTACTAGAAACTAGTCATTCATCTATTAGCTCAGGGACTGGAGCTCCTGCTGGCTGTAAGGCTTTCTGGACTGTTCTGCTGAGGACATTGAGGTGTTTGGATGGGAAGTGAGAGGCTGCCATTCTCCCCAAGCTCTGGAGAATCCAGATGTCTGTCTGTCTGTTGGTCCATAGATCAGAGGGAACTGTGTTTGTATGTACTGAAGTATAAAAGTGTACATGTTCTATTGAAAGCTTGCACTGAAATGTATGTAACAGAAGCAAAGTGGGAAAGTCTGTTGAAGGAACACCAATAATTTCACTGCTTAATAGTTTTGTTTAAGAAGTTATTCAAAAGTATTCCAAATACGCAAATGGTTTCAAATGGTATGTATTAAGGATTTGTTCACTAAGAAATAGTATTGTACTCGCTCAGCAAAGCTGGCATTAATTACTAACACCTACAGTCAGGGTTTGGCATATTATAGTTCCAAGGTTTAACTCTGTGTAAAACTTATTTTTCCGAAAAGACAGGACTCTGGCTTGTATTTCAGCTGAAAGGTAAGATGAGGTTTGGGGGAAAGGGGTGTGTAATAGAAATAGACATACTATTATCACAACATCCCTCTAGCTCATTTAAAAAACAAACAAACAAAATCCATGCCTTCTGAAGAAGGAGTGATGGAGGAAACCACCCCTTTAACTGTGCCAGCCCAGTACCTAATTTGAATATGGCTTTGTCTTTTTGTGCAGAATAAAAATCCACTCTTTTTTCCCTTTTGAATTCTCTTTATGAATTGGCACATTTCTCAAGCACAAAATCAGACTTGACAGCTTTGGAGACTGAAATTCTCAAACCAGATTTGCCACCCCCAAATCTTTAAATAACCTGTGTCAGGCCCCCAGAATTTCAAAGTTAAAAATTTTGTTGTATGTTTTTATTTATTCTTCACTCTTTCCAGCTGGTTAGCAGGTAGGATTCACATATTCAAGCTTTTCTATTCAATCACAAGGGCTAGAGAATTTTACTGTTGATTTTAAAAATGTTCATGTAATCACCTGACTAATAAGAGTTGGAGTGTTAAGAAAAACAAATACTTCAAGAGGTGACATTACTGTCTATATATGCACAAGAAACGTTATTGTAGCAATCAGTTTCCATACAATCTCATCAATGTCTCAGTCGTCACCAACCGGCACACCATTCATGGCTGAGACTACATGAATGTCTGTCCCCACTCATTCCCTGGCCTCTGGTGTGGAAGTCTCCCAGAAAGGTATCAATTTAGACTGGGTTCATCACTGGGAACTATATTGACGAGACTAGCTCAGTTCATATACAATTGCCACTACACAGCCATTCTATTGCAATGACCTTCAGCCACTCACTAAATTGCCTGGGTCTGAATCAGTAACATATAACTGAGAGTCTCTATATCTCATTAGTAAACCCACCCATCTTCATTAGGTGAGATTTTCCAAAGATTAAGGAGTCATGAAAATGAGCAGAGATGAACACTGGGTTAAATGTGGCTCTGTCTCTAAGACATACTATAATTTCATATTTATGTGCCATGGGGCTCTCTTTTACATTAAAACGAAACAATAGTATGCTTTTAATTTTAGTGATATAGGAAAAGAAATCTCAACAGATGTTGAGTTGAGATTGCCAAACTCATTTTACTTTAGATGCGAGCTCTGCTCAAAGTGAGCTTTTCAGAAATGTTAAAACACATTCACTGACTATACTCCTCCTAATTTATATTTAGTATCAAGAGCTTTGCAGCATTGCATAACCCCTGTAAATATTGTTAGCTCTGACTTTGAAAAGACAGGTGTGGGGAAAAATAATCTGGAACACTGTCTGTATAGATAGCACACTTAAGAATAAAAGGGAGGATGTGAATATCCAAAGCTGCTGAGTACTCGGAACATTCAAAAGAAAAATATTCAGAATAATGAAGTCTGATTTTAAAAAAAAAATCCCCTTCCCCCGCAAAAAACCTCACCCTATCTGGGCACTAGGAGGTAGGACTAGGTGGGAATTAAAAAATGCTGTTAGTCTCTAAGGTGCCACAAGTACTCCTTTTCTTTTTGCGAATTTAGGCAATAAAATTGTCACTAAAATCAGTGGGCAGCAAATTGTGCATTTTAGGTTCTAACACTGCAGAAATGAAACAACACAAAAAAATGCTTAGCATGCATCCTTGCCAAACTGATGTGGCTATTTCAGTGCATAAGGTGCAGCAAAAGACAAACCAGAGTGATACAGGGCCTGGGAAATTGATGTTTCAGGAATGCCAAACAAATGCAACCTCTCATCTTTGAATGTAAAAGGTGATTAAAAGGGAACCTTCTTGATCTAGGTGCTATGAAAAGAATGGATGCTTTTAGACCATTTTTCTTATTACAAAGACAATAAAGAGGAGGCATAACTTGAAGTCAAAAAAAAGAAAGAGAATTTTGGTAAAATTTCTTCCTGTAGAAAGCAGGAGATACAGGGAAGCAGGGACTTGTTTGAAGAAGAGGAAGCCACATAAAGACCTTGAAGCCACTGATGAAGTAAATAGTGTTACAGGCTGGGTTAAAACCCCCTTCAACTGATGAGTGCAGTCGCTGCCTTTCATTCACATTATGTGTGAGAAACAACTATAATTCCTATCTGGCCTTGGGTGTGACTAAGAACTTGCATGGAAGGTTTTTTGTTGAGTATTGTCTTTGGGTAAGGTAGGTAGGTAGATGATGTGTGTGCGTGTGTATGTCTCTCTCTCTCTCACCCCCCCCCCTCTACCCTATCTCCCCCTGAAGAAGCAGTTGGTAGCACAAGTTTGGAAAAAGGCTAGAGAGAGAGCTTGTGGTTGAGTGCTGGCCAAAAGAGTTTTTGGTGCTGTGAGCAAGGACACTATCTCTGCATTTATGGGTTTAATTCCTCTTGTGTGGCCAGGGAAACAGGAATTTATACATTCTTTGTAACTAAACAAAATTACATCAAAGGTACCAGACTCAAACATCATTTTCTCCTCCCAGCTGGAAAATCCTGCAGAGGCCCAAACTTTTAGCTGCTTGAGATAAAAGGGGCAGAAATAGTATAATGCAATAGATTTAATAAATAACAATACAAACCACACTGAAATATGGGGCTTGATTCACCATAGCCTTTTTGCTTCTGTTGTCATTTACATCTGTCCAAAGTGAGTGTAAAATGCTGCTTTTTTGTTCTCGCTGAGTTTTCCACACACATTGTGTCAGCTGTTATGCCCATGCAAAAGAGAAGGCAGTGGAGAATCATGTTGCAAAAGAGGAAATGGAAATACATTATGTGGATGTGAAGTAGTTGACCTTTTAGATACAAGGAAGAGTAGAACTGATTGGAAATTTATCACTGGAATGATTTTCTTGTGAAAAAAGGCATTTTTCACAAAACCAAAATTTTCTGCAGCAAAAAAATGTCTGTTGGGAAAAACAAAATGAAAGCTCTTTGGCTGTTGCTTGGAAGGCTCATGTCAGTTTCACTTTCTGAGAGCTTCTGAGCCTGGGTAGAGAGATTTGTGCTAACAGGGCTCAGGCTAGCATGATAAAAATAGCCTGTGTGGACATTGTGGTCTGTGTGGAGGCTTGGGCTGGCCACCTGAGCTTGGATCCAGGAAACAAGGTGGGGACAAGTCCAGGTGGCTAGCCTGAGCCCTGGTAACACTAGTTTGTCTACTCATGCTCGGAAGCTTGCTCCTGGCTGCAGTGCCTCAGGCATACCCTAAGTAGCCAAGCATTTTGGCATCTAGGCTGAAAATCTCTTGTCACGTTCACTTTCGGAGAAAGTGAACGTGACAAGTGACTTCCAACCAGGCAGTCTGGAAGCTCACAAATTCTGTTTAGGCTCTTCCAAAATGGAATTTTTCATAAAATCCCTTCCACGGAAACATTTTGCAGTTTTCACATTGTATTCCTATGACTGTTGTGCCTGGAGGGGCCAGGCTGAAAATGCTCAGTCAGGGCAAACTGCAAGTAATAATGCAAACAATCCCAAAAACTAGTGGCTTATTTTTTTCCTTAGATTCACTAAGCCAGTAACAAAACAGCTTCTGTAATACCTTACTGGTACCAAGAAGCCAAAATACAGTCTCCTTTAAGCAATCCAGCCTTTGCTCTTACCCAAACAGCCAAGTCTAATATAGTGAGGGTTACTAAAAACCTTATTTACTATATATAAAGTTCTACCTATCCCAAGACATTGGACACGTTGTCCATCAGGTCAATGAATATTTCAGATCTCACCCAAACGCAAGCTTACAGCCAATCCTTATTAACTAAATCTGAGATTTATTAATAAAAAGAGAAAAAAAGAAAGAGAATTGTTGAGGTTAAAAGATCAATTTGCAAACAGATATGAGTAAAGTTCTTTGGTCAGTTTCTTAGCAGAGATGGTGAGGCTGATGATCTGCAAAAGTCCTTCTAGAATCAGTTCAATAGGTTATAGTCCAATAGGCAGTCCATATGCAGAGTTTGTTCAAATTCTTCCATGAGAATTTCAGGGTGGATCTGGAGTATTCTGGAGACCTCAGTCTTGTGGGCTTGGACTTTCACTGTCAAAGTTTGAGCAGATCTGAGATAAAAAAAGGATCAGGCCTGAAGCTTCTTTTATAGTTAAAGGCCACCGGATATGTCTCTTGACAGCAGTGGTCACAGCAGGCCTTCCTTGAATGAAGAATAGGTAATGTGTATTGTTGCTTTGAAGCTAATCTCTGTGTCCTAGGCGTACACAGGTAACTAACTGTATTCATTAACATAAAGCAATTAACATTTCAAACTATCACGGCATTTCATTATATCAGATACATAAGCTGAAGACAATGTACATAATATTATTTCCTGCAGTAACTTTACATCTTTGAGTCAATGGAACACAGTAATGAGTCCTTAAAGGACAGGAATAGAATTTTAATATCTACTAGCTAATTAGATCACTGTTAAACTTTTAGCAAGGTATAGGTAAACACAGACAAATACAATTAGTATCTACTCTTGATTCGCTAACAATACAGGCCCACATATTAAAGATTCTAGTCTATGTAACATGGCTTTGATAACTATCTACAACGAATGGCCCTGTTAGCATTTCAATGCTCTTCTAATATGTCCTTAAGGGTTGCTACCAGGTCAGCCAGCCTGCTGGTTCCTTAACCCTCACTGGCTCAGTGTCACAGTCCTTGTTCAAAATTAAAATTTGTTTCATGAAGTGTAATTTTCCGCAGGAGGAGATTTCCATTTTCCAATGCTCTCTAAGGAATACCTATGGTGGGAGAATGATGACTTGGGCTTGTTTTTTCTCCCACCCTCCAACACACCCACAAGATAAATCATGGCAATAAACAGTAGGAACAATGTTTTTAAACATTTCCTTAATAAAGTGCTGGTGGACAGAAAACTGCAGCAATGCCTTTTAAAGAAGAGATGGATCGAGTTGCACTTCAGGGGCTCCTTTGTTCCTAATTTACTTCACTGTTTAGCTCTTCAATATTAAGTCAGCTGTGAGAAATGGATGATCACCCACTCTGCTTCTTTTGAAAGGACATGGGCTGGAGCAACTTAAAGAGTACTAAACCAGGGCTTGACTAAAACAAGTACGGTTTTCTCTTTCTGCTTTCATCACCATCCAACACAATCAATCAGGGTAATAGGAAGAAAAAACATGAAGTAGTCACCTCGGGGGTAACCTTAACAGTGGAACGTTATCATTAATATTAGTTACCAAACACACCTCTAACTTCCTGAAAACTCTTACAAATTTCCACTGAAGCCAGACACCCATCCCGTGCCCTTATTCCATTTTGCTGCTGCTGTTGCTGTTTTTACAACCACACTCCTAGAAAAATTCATGCAGTAGAGTGTTGATGTGCTGCTGAAATAAAATGCAAAATAACCTGAAGAGAGTTTGTAAAATTGCCAGAAAAGGGCAACTTATTTTTGCAACGTATGCTCTGGGAAGTGTTTTAAGAGCTGGGCTCAAAATACACAGAAAATGCAGAATGGAATTTTCAAACCTAGCTGAGTAACTTAGAAACACAAGCCCATTCATTTGCAATAGAACTTGTGCTCCTCTGTCCTTTTATGTGCTTTTGTAAATTCCACTCACATTTACAGTAGCTAACTTAATTTTTGAGAGCTACTGGTCCAGAACAATAGGGGGCAACTGAGAAGAATTTCTTTTTTAGAAAATGTAGCAATTTATCACATAATTTACATTTATAAATGCCTATTCTTGTCTGATGGATCAAGTGTGCTGCACCTTCTAAAAGAATGGAATAAAAATGGGTGACTGGGTTAGACTCCTAAGAAACAGGTTCTGTGTTTGGAAATATAGTTTGCAATCTTTAAGGTGCTAACTTGAAGTGAAACTGAGTACATCCTACTTAGACAATATATATATTGTCCTCTTCTTGTCCACACCACAGAATGTCCAGTAGGTGAACCAAAAATGATAGGAGGTCCATCTGTCACTCACATAAAGTTCTCCTGGCAGAAAATCATCTGAGCTCAATTCTCATGAGATTGAGAATCTTTGCATGCAAATATTGAAAGTGGCATTTTCTGGTCTGCCAGGAATGGGAATGCCACAGCATCCCTTCAGATATTTCATGGTAAAGGTTACCCTTCCCATTTATTCATCCATTCATTTATATCTACTATAGGCATTAATTGTGTTTGAACTACTCTAGAATCATGTGACTAGGGCACAAACATCCCTTGGAATTAGCTTTTCTATCTCTCTTCAGTGGCTGTTGAATAGGGAGTCAGGTGCGGAGAACAAGTGGAGAGCTCACTGGCTTCTCAGATGTGCTAATTGAAGTCTGGCTGTTGCAATTTTCCTGAAAATGTCAAGCTGAATGTGATACGCCAGCTGGAGTGGTGACAGTTCTACAACGGAATCTGTGTAACGAAACAGGTGAAACACGAAGGAGGTGCAGTATATTTCCAAATAGGCTGTTGGAAAATAAAAATGCCCTGCCTCTTTAAGGTCCTTTAGTCCAAGCCACCAAATTAAAAATGACTTTAAATGTGCAGAGACTGACCTTAAATTACACAGGGAAATAGTTTTCTGCTTCGTAGTTCCTGGAGCTAGCAAGCAGAAGCACTTGCTTGTTCCAGGCATCATCTCAGCAGTACAATTCTCTCCTTCCTCTGGTTTATGCTGTGTCCTAGAGGGAATTTTTTTTTCATATTTTCCCTTACAGATACTAAGCCTCACTAATAGATACTAGGCAGCCATATTCTTTGGTGGCCCCATGGCCTCCGACTCTTGGCAAGACTGATAGGAGACCCTTGATGTTTGGGTTAGGGTTTTAATCCTATTCATATCATATTCTCTGTGTGGTTCATCACAGTGAATATCAGAGGGCTCATTGCATCACAGCACACAGAAAATTAGCTGCATAACATTTGCTGTTTTCTAATTTCTCGCTCTTGGCTCTAGAAACATATTCCCAGGTGTCTCATTCTCCATGCAAGCAGATGTGGAGGTTCGTAAACTGAATTGCAACCTGAAGGAATGAGTTGTTCCCAGAGCTTTCTGTTGCTAAGGAAACCACATCCTCTGTCTGTGTTTGCAATGGCTTTTTCCGTGGATGTCTGAGTCTCGTGCTGTGTCATTTGGGACAAGAATTCAACAATAGAAAAATAATAAAATGTATCTACTTAATGCAATCATTGCTTCCTTGAACAATGTTAATGCAAAAAATAAAATAGCTATTCATTCTCTCATAATATATGCTTATAAATTATGGTTATAGCCATGTGATAAACTGCAGAACTATACGATAAAAAGCATATATATTGCACTTTACCTGTACTCTGCCCACCTTTCCATATCTGGTGGAGGACTGTGGCTAACATCTTGAAGGTCTGAAGAGCTGTCTGTCAAACAAAAATAAACTACAACAAATGTGGGATTTTCTCTCAAGTTACACTGGTCTGTGAAACAGAGTGGGGAATAGTCCATGCTGGACCACTGATAGGTTTACTGCCAAATATCTTGTGAAACAACCAGGCTACAAATGAGAACTGTGACAAGACCTGGGATTTTCCTCTTTTTAGTGGAATAGAATGCTTATTTCTAGCTTTGAACACAAGATGCTAGACCTTAAAATTGTGACATTATGTACGGAAAAACTACTTAAATGAATTTGTAAAGCTTTCCAAAATGTGTTAATTATCTTTTTTTCCTCTTTCTGAAGTATGTAAAATTAGACTCCAGATACTGTATTAAGGAAACCTGGTTTTACAGGCATGCTTTTTTAAAAAAGAAAAAGAAAAAAAAAAAGATACAAAACCACTTACTTTACAACTATCTAAAACATCTCTAAAAATAGTTTCTCTGAAATATGTGTCATTAAAGTACATGGTGGCATGGTGTAAAATTTTTATTGGCGCTCATTTAAGATGACTTGCATAATTCACTAACTGCTTTGCCATTTGTGAGTAATGCAGTCATCCAAATTCACACCAGTAAAATCTTTATAACCTCTGTACACCATCTGCGTTGTGTATAATATACACACATGCTTCTTTTTTTGCCTCCCCTCTCAGACAGCAATGGCGGAGCTATTAATACAACCTCAGCCTAACTATAATAGTGTGACAAGGTGCCTTCCTCTTTCATTCTTCTGTGGTTTAAAAAAAATCCTCTGTATTCTGATGCACGAAGGATATGAAACTTTTACAGCTCTTACCTACTCGTGACTGAACTGGGACCATCTACCACAAAAAGCATGAGTCACTACAGCTTGAGCAAAGGAGTCAAGCGCTCTAGATATTAGCTTTAATAAACTAACAAACCCTGTGGATCGGCATAGAGGGGCAAGTAACATGCACTAACACTAGCATATCCTGGCTCCATGTTCTGGCCGTTTAAGGATGGACAATGGCAGTTTTAGGCCCTAGATTTGTCAGGTGATTGAAAGGGTCCGGTAACAGCAGGATTATGAATGTGTTGCATGGAGGTCATATTAGTGGTGAGGTTCCCCCCCCCCCCAGCATTGCCAACCTCAAAGATTCAACAATCGTGAAATTGCTCCCACAATCATGATCTTCTTTATTCTTTTTTTTTTTGAAGACTCAGTTGTGCTTTTGGTATGTCTTCTGGTTTTTGAATCCCTCACTTCCACATGTGCCCTGCCCTGGAAATTAATTTTTCTCCCCAACCATCAAATCAATTCTGTCTCCCCAGCCCACCCATTAGTTCTGTGCTCCCTCATCTCTGTTTCTCCTGCAGTAATTCACTCTGTTCTTCCAAGCCAGGTGGAGGGTGCAATGGGGTCCCCTCCTGTTCCTAGCAGGGGGATGTGGGGCATGGCTCCAGAGCTCTTCATACATACTCCACTGCCCCTTCCTAGACCTGGCATCGCAGAGGGGAGGAACAGAGGAACCCTCCGGGAAAGAGCGGAGGAAGAAGTGAAGCCATCCTGAGCTGCTCGGCACTTTCTTCTCCCTTCCCTCAGCTGAGAATGGTATTAGCTTCTGAGAGGGGAAAAGCTCTGGTTGCTTCTTGCAATGGCTCTGATGCATAAGTGGGGAAGGCAGCCAGTTAGAGGGTTTTTTTTCTCCCAGGCTGGGTTGAAATTCATCAGAGGGGAGGTCTTGTGATCAGCTAAAACCTGATCACAGAGTACTTAACAGGAGCTATCAGTGCTGTTCTCTTGTTGGTGAGTAAGTAGTCTAAGAGGGGTCCTGCACTTGGGAGGGTGAAGTGAAAGGCTGGGGAAAGGAGTGGGTTGCATTTGGGATACAGAAGCTGAGATTAGAAGGGGGACAAAGAGCTGTTTGTGCGTCTTCCTTAGCAAACTGTGAGAGAAATCCAGAGGAACAAGATAATTTCTGAGCCCTTGGACTGAGGATTCCGTCTCTGGATTGAGGTGTGTAAAAAGCTGTTAATTTGTTAAAGGTTTGAAACTGTGTAGGAGAAGGGCTGTGTGACCTCAGACAGGTGGAGTGATGTGACCTTGTCTGTACAAATACTTTTCTTTCAGAGTTCCCAGGTCTGTTTCCAGAGACAGTGAGCGGAGTCCTTTCCCCCCAGGAATTAAGCAGCATTATCCAGAAAGGGGTTAAAATGGGTGTTGGCTTGATAATTAAAAAAGGGGACTTCCTCTGGAGAGGGCTGAAGGACTGGGTGTTCCATTTGGACTCATATGATTGCTTTGGAAAAGGGAAATCTCTGATTTCTGGCCAGAGGAACAAATCACCCTACTAGCTTGAGGGGGACTCATCTGAGGGAAAGCTGAAGCATCAGATGGGGCTCTATGCTCTAGAGGTAAGTTGCCATTATGATCAGACAATTACAAACCACAAAGTTATTTTTTCCAAACTTCATTTGCCCCAAAACATGGAGAGCAGTTAAAATATTTAAATCTTATAAGTTTTTGTCTAGATGACAATTACGTTTCCAATGGAAATGCTAAATGAGGAGCTGGTATGGGGTGATATTCTATATTTGCTGAGCCATAGTAGAGCGAGACTTTTTCTTTGATTTGTTTTGTAAGAACAGGGTAGGGTTTTTCTCTACAGTGGTTTCAAATGAAGCTAGTACTACTTAACAATTTACACACAAACTGGATACAAGTGAAGCAACTAAGAATCCCCAGCTTTTATCCCATGGGCTGAAGCTCTCACTTCTAGCTCTGATGTTTCATGGGATATGGAAGTGAATCTCTCAAGGGAGAACTATAGTATGTCAACTCTCTAATGAGGACTACTGTAGGAAGAATTACAGCCTTCAATTGTGTTTGAGTGAGGCAGGATTTTCATTGCATGTCCTCAAGCTTGTCTGGCATGATAATGGGATGATATTTCATTGTAATCTCTTCACAATGGTCTCCAATATTTTCCTGATTTCTGGGTAGGGAAGAGAGGTTTATATACCCTTACAGAGGGATGGGGGGAGAACGGGGTTGTCTCTTTGGGTGTGGAGAATTGGGGAGGGAATTTCCAGACATGCCCTGTTCTTCTCTGGTTCTGAAGTCCTTATTGGATCCTATGTAATATTATCAGATGACAACATTGTATGGCAGCATGATGATCTCTCTATATAATGTCCATGATGTTGTCATGTTGTTATGTAATAATATATTGATTCAATATTACATCAGGATGCAGGAATATGTTCCAGCCCATAATTATGGCAGTCCTGTCTCTACTTATCCTCCACTGGTGTCCGATTATTGTGGGAAGGCGCTTGTGTCCGATAGATTATGCTTTTGACCAAGTCTCCTCATAGGGAGGAAAGATAGGCATTTCATCATGCAGTTTTCATTCAGATTCAGTGATGTAGTGAGGTTGATCACTTCCATTAATCATAATAGAGTCCATTGTTACATGCTAGTTTTTTTAATACAATTTCCACAATACTTGTCCTTGGACTCTGGAATAGTACGTGTTTCTTGAATGACTAATTCTCAAGTCTAATAATTCTGCATTAAATTGAGGATTGCACCTCTGTTGATGTCATTGGGTTAACTTTGTTCACTTAAACTGATAATTTAAGAGAAGGAAATCACACTTACAGGCAATCCCTAAACATTTCAAAGAAAATACAAGAGGAATACTTCTTTTGGAGGAAATTCTATGGCTTTTACACAGTGTAACTACAAATCAACTGCATGTGGCTATCTTGCTTTTCACAAACTTGTATTTAACATGCATGTGGTTTAGTGCCACAACTGTGTTAGCTAACAGAGTATACAACTCTTATAACCTTTCCCCCTTTTTACTCTGTTGGTTTTAAAGAAAAATGATATGCACTGATAACTTTGCTTTTTGTCTTGGTAATATATAAAATATTTATTTAATCATAGGATCTAATGTTTGTAAAACATTTGTTTTATGTTCACAGCATGCGCGCACACACACTGAAGTTAGATAAAAACATAAATACTCTTGCTGGAAGGTTACATGATAACAATACTTTATTTCTAGGAATTCAGAACAGTTATATACAAGACTGCCCCGAAAACACACATGCAGAGAGAGAACAGGTTACTCCCTAAGGCAGAGGCACAATTTATCCCATCTAGCTTTAAATTATCTCTTTCCATGCGGACTGCTACTGCCACATTTGGCTGCAGGACCAGGAAGCCCTCCCTTCCTGCACTCTTAGAAGGATAGCTTGCAATTCCAACACAGTCCTCAGTACATCAGTTTTCAATGATAGCAGCCAGCATGTTTAATAAAGAAATGGAATAGATGAAGTTACCAGCTAAAATAACTACTGTTCCCTTGAATTGGATTTCACTCTGTGTTCCTCCATTGTAGTCTGTATTACTGGTTCCTTGGATGGTGATTCAGTACAGACTTCACAGTAGGTGTGTAATGGGACTGAGTTCCAGTTGCTGCGGAAATAAATAGCTTTTAATTTGATGACTCTTGTTCTTTCAGAACAACAAGTTTACTCTGCACTGATGTTCAGAGCGTTTTAATCTCTGTTCTGCAAGGTGCTGAGCAATCTTTTGTGAGTCAATTTATTCAGTAGGCATTGATAAGACTTTGTAGGAGACACTTGGCACATTGGAGGCTCAGGCCCTAAATCTCCTTTTCTGTGTGTAAACATTTTTTAAAGAGGAAAGCAGGGTGCTGGAATGCTATGTGCAGTCTGACAAGCACCTTCAATTCTGGGATTGTACAGCTGAGGCTCCATTGAGCTCTGGACAGAACTTGGAGCTGCTGGCAGAGAGGCTCAACAACTGGACTTCTTAATCATCTTAAGAATGGCCAGGCTGTGGAGAGAGTCTCACATAATTAGAGTTATGTGCAGATATATGCAACTGAACTCTGTCTGGGCTTCCTGCATCCTTGTGTGGTCTGAAGATAAAAAACCAGCCTGGAGGAGATGCACAGGTGCATAAAGATTTAGAATCCTAATTTTAGGTATTTAGAGTTGGCATCCATTTCTAGCCATTACAGTTGGGAGGGTAACATTTCAAATATGGAACGAGTGCAATTGATGTACTGTTGTCTGAGCTGTTTCAGTGTTTTTGGAGACTCACGAAGACATGTGAACTGGTTCTATTCAATCCACGGCTGATGATGATGGAGGGCTGGTGGGGTGGCTGCCCAACACAGGCAGAAGAAGGGTTAAAGCAGCCTTTGGGAGGCTGCACAGAGCCCAACCAATTAGAAGAGGGATTATTGAGCCAGCCAGTAGGGAGAAGGCTTAGTGGAGCAGCCAGTCAGGGCCAGGCTGGCCCATTTAAGAAGGGCTGCTGAGAAGAACAGAGGCAGTATCTCCCTGGAGTTTGAGGAGGGAGAACTGGCTGACCTGAAGGAGGGAGAAGAGAGAGCACCATGGTCCGAGTAGTGCTGGGTGGGGTCAGAGGAGCATGAGAAAGTTCCAGGCCAATGGCCACCAAAATGAGGCCCTGATATAAGGGCAAAGGAGGTGCTGGAGGAGCTGCCCAGGGAAGGAGATAGCTGAGTTGGAGGAGGGGCAGTACATGGCTGCCGCTATAGGTCCCTGGGTTGGGGCCCAGAGTAGCGGAAGGGCCTGGGGTCCCTGCACCTTGGCCCCACTGGCTGCTGAGGGATGTGGCCAGTGCATGGACTGCAGTCTGCCACTGAGGCAAGTGGCTAGAACTGGGACTGCAGATTGCCTCTGAGGCAAGTCGTTGGACTGAGGACTGTTGGTCTCCCAGAAGTGGGGAAAGAACCAAGTGGGGCACAGCCAGAGGGCTGTGTCCAGAAGAGGATGAAGTCCGGGGAGTGATGTGGGTCCTGGATATGGAGACAGGAGTGACAACGGTCGAGAAACCACCTGAGGAGGGTGCACTGGCAACCCCGAGGTAATTCTCAGGATGGACAGCAGGAGGTGCCGTGGTGGTGAGTCCTGCCCAGTTACACATGGTGGAGAAAACGGGCATGTGGTCAGCCCTGCTACAAGGGGAAGCTAGAAGACCGTGGGAACTATTGCCTGCTTGAGAGATTGAGAGACAGTGGCAGTGGAGAAATGGAGTTGAACCACTTGAGAGTGTGTGTGGCCTGGCTAGCTGAGCAGCAGATGTATATGCTTAAGCTGCTGAGAGAGAGGGTCCATAGATGCTACAGAGAGTGAGTAGAGAAGCAAGGGCCCAGATGCGGGAGGCCAGAAGCCTGAGTAGGGCAATGTTACACCTGTGGGTGGAAGTGCCACTTTAATAGGGAGTGTGCTTACTGGAAATAGGGACAGTGGAGGGGAGAATACCCCTACTGGGATGGGGAACAGAGACCCCATCCAGAAAATGGGAACAAGATAGAGCCCACAAGAGTCCCCCCTGTGAAGTGAACAGGGAGGCAACGTGCATGTTGGGCCTGTGGGCAAATGGGACACCTGAAGAGAGAATGCCTGAACAGGATTTGCAGGGCCCAGATTAGCCCAAAGAGCGGGACTGAGCCAGAAAAATACCAGGGGAGGACCGTGGCTAAGGGAGGATAGAAAAAGTGCTTCCAGTGCCATAAAGAAGGGCATATAAAAAGGCATTGGACTTTTATACAAGGAAACTCTTTCTGGTGGACACCAGGAAGACTGGCATCCTCAGAGACAGTTGGTAGTTCCAACTAAATACCGGGCCAAGCTCTTGAGCTTAGCCCATGATCACCCTAGTGGCCATGCTGGGGTGAACAGGACCAAAGACCGTTTGGGGGGATCATTCCACTGGGAGGGAATGGGCAAGGATGTTTCTACCTATGTCCAGTCTTGTGAGGTGTGCCAAAGAGTGGGAAAACCCCAAGACCAGGTCAAAGCCCCTCTCCAGCCACTCCCCATCATTGAAGTTCCATTTCAGCGAGTAGCTGTGGATATTCTGGGTCCTTTTCCGAAAAAGACACCCAGAGGAAAGCAGTACATACTGACTTTCATGGATTTTGCCACCCGATGGCCGGAAGCAGTAGCTCTAAGCAACACCAGGGCTAAAAGTGTGTGCCAGGCACTAGCAGACATTTTTGCCAGGGTAGGTTGGCCCTCCGACATCCTCACAGATGCAGGGACTAATTTCCTGGCAGGAACTATGAAAAACCTTTGGGAAGCTCATGGGGTAAATCACTTGGTTGCCACTCCTTACCACCATCAAACAAATGGCATGGTGGAGAAGTTTAATGGAACTTTGGGGGCCATGATACGTAAATTTGTAAATGAGCACTCCAATGATTGGGACCTAGTGTTGCAGCAGTTGCTCTTTGCCTACAGAGCTGTACCACATCCCAGTTTAGGGTTTTCCCCATTTGAACTTGTATATGGCCGTGAGGTTAAGGGGCCATTGCAGTTGGTGAAGCAGCAATGGGAGGGATTTACACCTTCTCCAGGAACTAACATTCTGGACTTTGTAACCAACCTACAAAACACCCTCCGAACCTCTTTAGCCCTTGCTAGAGAAAACTTATAGGATGCTCAAAAAGAGCAAAAAGCCTGGTATGATAAACATGCCAGAGAGCGTTCCTTCAAAGTAGGAGACCAGGTCATGGTCTTAAAGGCGCTCCAGGCCCATAAAATGGAAGCATCGTGGGAAGGGCCATTCACGGTCCAGGAGCGCCTGGGAGCTGTTAATTATCTCATAGCATTCCCCACCTGCAACCGAAAGCCTAAGGTGTACCATATTAATTCTCTAAAGCCCTTTTATTCCAGAGAATTAAAGGTTTGTCAGTTTACAGCCCAGGGAGGAGACGACGCTGAGTGGCCTGAAGGTGTCTACTACGAAGGGAAATGTGCTGGTGGTGTGGAAGAGGTGAACCTCTCCATGACCCTTGGGCGTATGCAGCGACAGCAGATCCAGGAGCTGTGCACTAGCTATGCGCCAACGTTCTCAGCCACCCCAGGACTGACTGAACGGGCATACCACTCCATTGACACAGGTAATGCTCACCCAATTAGGGTCCAACCTTACCGGGTGTCTCCTCAAGCTAAAACTGCTATAGAACGGGAGATCCAGGATATGTTACAGATGGGTGTAATCCGCCCCTCTGAAAGTGCATGGGCATCTCCAGTGGTTCTAGTTCCCAAACCAGATGGGGAAATACGTTTTTGCGTGGACTACCATAAGCTAAATGCTGTAACTCGCCCAGACAACTATCCAATGCCACGCACAGATGAACTATTAGAGAAACTGGGATGGGCCCAGTTCATCTCTACCTTGGACTTAACCAAGGGATACTGGCAGGTACCGCTAGATGAATCTGCCAAGGAAAGTTCAGCCTTCATCACACATCTCGGGCTGTATGAATTTAATGTACTCCCTTTCGGGCTGCGAAATGCACCCGCCACTTTCCAAAGACTTGTAGATGGTCTCCTAGCGGGATTAGGAGAATATGCAGTCGCCTACCTTGACGATGTGGCCATATTTTCGGATTCCTGGGCAGACCACCTGGAACATCTACAAAAAGTCCTTGAGCGCATAAGGGAGGCAGGACTAACTGTTAAGGCTAAGAAGTGTCAAATAGGCCTAAACAGAGTGACTTACCTTGGACACCAGGTGGGTCAAGGAACTATCAGCCCCCTACAGGCCAAAGTGGATGCTATCCAAAAGTGGCCTGTCCCAAAGTCAAAGAAACAGGTTCAATCCTTCTTAGGCTTGGCCGGTTATTACAGACGATTTGTACCGCACTACAGCCAAATCGCTGCCCCACTGACAGACCTAACCAAAAAGAAACAGCCAAATGCTGTTCAGTGGACCGAAAAGTGTCAGAAGGCCTTTAACAAGCTTAAAGCGACACTCATGTCTGACCCTGTACTAAGGGCCCCAGACTTTGACAAACCGTTCCTAGTAACCACAGATGCGTCCGAGCGTGGTGTGGGAGCAGTTTTAATGCAGAAAGGACCTGATCAAGAATTCCACCCTGTAGTGTTTCTCAGCAAAAAACTGTCTGAGAGGGAAAGCAACTGGTCAGTCACTGAAAAAGAATGTTACGCCATTGTCTACGCTCTGGAAAAGCTACGCCCATATGTTTGGGGACGGCGTTTCCACCTGCAAACCGACCATGCTGCACTGAAGTGGCTTCACACCGTCAAGGAAACTAACAAAAAACTTCTTCGGTGGAGTTTAGCTCTCCAAGATTTTGATTTCGACATCCAACACATCTCAGGAGCTTCTAACAAAGTGGCTGATGCACTCTCCTGTGAAAGTTTCCCAGAATCAACTGGTTAAAATCGTCCTTGAGATGTGGAAAATATTGTTAAACTTTATGTACTTGGTGGTATATTTAGAGATGCATGTGTCTTATTAACTCTGTTTTTCCTAGAGCTCCAGGAAGAAATCCCAGCCAGTGTTTCACCCTAGCTGAGATTTGGGGGGCGTGTCATAAATATAAAGGGAAGGGTAAACCCCTTTGAAATCCCTCCTGGCCAGGGGAAAGCTCCTCTCACCTGTAAAGGGTTAAGAAGCTAAAGGTAACCTCGCTGGCACCTGACCAAAATGACCAATGAGGAGACAAGATACTTTCAAAAGCTGGGAGGAGGGAGAGAAACAAAGGGTCTGTGTCTGTCTGTATGCTGCTTCTTGCCAGGGACAGAACAGGAATGGAGTCTTAGAACTTTTAGTAAGTAATCTAGCTAGGTATGTGTTAGATTATGATTTTTTTAAATGGCTGAGAAAAGAATTGTGCTGAATAGAATAACTATTTCTGTCTGTGTATCTTTTTTGTAACTTAAGGTTTTACCTAGAGGGGTTCTCTGTGTTTTTGAATCTAATTACCCTGTAAGATATCTACCATCCTGATTTTACAGGGGGGATTTCTTTATTTCTATTTACTTCTATTTTTCATTAAAAGTCTTCTTGTAAAAAACTGAATGCTTTTTCATTGTTCTCAGATCCAAGGGTTTGGGTCTGTGGTCACCTATGCAAATTGGTGAGGCTTTTTATCCAACATTTGCCAGGAAAGGGGGGGGTGCAAGTGTTGGGAGGATTGTTCATTGTTCTTAAGATCCAAGGGTCTGGGTCTGTAGTCACCTAGGCAAATTGGTGAGGCTTTTTACCAAACCTTGTCCAGGAAGTGGGGTGCAAGGTTTTGGGAAGTATTTTGGGGGGAAAGACGTGTCCAAACAGCTCTTCCCCAGTAACCAGTATTAGTTTGGTGGTGGTAGCGGCCAATCCAAGGACAACGGGTGTAATATTTTGTACCTTGGGGAAGTATACATCTGATGAAGTGAGCTGTAGCTCACGAAAGCTCATGCTCAAATAAATTGGTTAGTCTCTAAGGTGCCACCAGTACTCCTTTTCTTTTTGCGAATACAGACTAACACGGCTGTTCCTCTGAAACCTGTCAGAAAAGAAAGGGGGGATGTCTGATAACTGGGCTCAGTTGGAGACTAACCAGAGCAAAGGGGCAGTGACGACCGAGGTCCGGGAGGAAAGCCATATCCCACAGCCAGTAGGGGGAGGTAGGGAGGTGGTAGAGCAATTGAGTGGGGCAGAGAGGATCCAGAGAGACTGGGAACCCACGCCGGAGCAGGTCAGGCTACGGTGGGAACCCAGAACTTAGAGGAGGGAAGCAGGTCGGTCCTCTTAGTGGAGAGCCTGCAGCAGGAGAGACACACCCTGTGGCTGAGCTGTGAGGGAAGCTGGGAAATTAACCATTACCCTCTGATCCCACTGAGGGTTACCAAAAGAAACTACACCATTTGCTCAAGAAACTCCCTGTAAAAGCACAAGAACAAATCCACACAGACACACCCCTGGAACCCCACCCTGGGGTATTCTATCTGCTACCCATGATCCATAAATCTCAAAATCCTGGATGCCCCATCGTCTCAGGCATCGGCACCCTGACAGCAGGATTGTCTGGCTATGTAGATTCCCTCCTCAGGCCCTACGCTACCAGCACTCCCAGCTATCATCGAGACACCACTGACTTCCTGAGGAAACTTCAATCCATCAGTGATCTTCCTGAAAACACCATCCTAGCCACTATGGATGTAGAAGCCCTCTACACCAACATTCCACACAAAGATGGGCTACAAGCTGTCAGGAACAGTATCCCCGATAATATCATGGAAAACCTGGTGGCTGAACTTTGTCCTCACCCATAACTGTTTCACATTTGGGGACAATGTATACCTTCAAATCAGCGGCACTGCTATGGGTACCTGCATGGCCCTACAGTATGCCAACATTTTATGGCTGACTTAGAACAACGCTTCCTCAGCTCTCTTCCCCTAATGCCCGTACTCTACTGCGCTACATTGATGACATCTTCATTATCTGGACCCATGGAAGAGAAGCCCTTGAGGAATTCCACCATGATTTCAACAATTTCCATCCCACTATCAACCTCAGCCTAGACCAGTCCACAAAAGAGATCCACTTCCTGGACGCTTGGGTGCTAATAAGCAATGGTCACATAAACACCACCCTATACCGGAAACCAACTGACCGCTATGCCTACCTACATGCCTCCAGCTTTCATCCAGACCACACCGCACGATCCATTGTCTACATCCAAGCTCTACGATACAACCGCATTTGCTCCAACCCCTCAGACAGAGACAAACACCTACAAGATCTCTATCAACATTCTTACAACTACAATACCCACCTGCTGAAGTGAAGAAACAGATTTGACAGAACCAGAAGAGTACCCAGAAATTACCTACTACAGGACAGGCCCAACAAAGAAAATAACAGAACGCCACTAGCCATCACCTTCAGTCCCCAACTAAAACCTCTCCAACGCATCATCAAAGATCTACAACCTATCCTGAAGGACGACCCATCACTCTCACATATCTTGGGAGACAGGCCAGTCCTTGCTTACAGACAGCCCCCCAGTACTCACCAGGAACCACACACCACACAACAGAACCACTAACCCAGGAACCTATCCTTGCAACAAAGCCCGTTGCCAACTGTGCCCACATATCTATTCAGGGGACACCATCATAGGGCCTAATCACATCAGCCACGCTATCAGAGGCTCGTTCACCTGCACATCTACCAATGTGATATATGCCATCACGTGCCAGCAATGCCCCTCTGCCATGTACATTGGCCAAACTGGACAGTCTCTACATAAAAGAATAAATGGACACAAATCAGACATCAAGAATTATAACATTCAAAAACAGTCGGAGAACACTTCAATCTCTTTGGTCACTCAATTACAGACCTAAAAGTGGCAATTCTTCAACAAAAAAACTTCAAAAACAGACTCCAACGAGAGACTGCTGAATTGGAATTAATTTGCAAACTGGATACAATTAACTTAGGCTTGAATAAAGACTGGGAGTGGATGTGTCATTACACAAAGTAAAACTATTTCCCCATGTTTATTCCCCCTCCCCACTGTTCTCGTTCTTGTCACTGCTGGAAATGGCCCACCTTGATTATCACTACAAAAGGCTTCCCCTCCTCCCCCTGCTCTCCTGCTGGTAATAGCTCACCTTACCTGATCACTCTCGTTACAGTGTGTATGGTAACACCCATTGTTTCATGTTCTCTGTGTATATAGATCCCCCAACTGTATTTTCCACTGAATGCATCCGATGAAGTGAGCTGTAGCTCACGAAAGCTTATGCTCAAATAAATTTGTTAGTCTCTAAGGTGCCACAAATACTCCTTTTCTTTTTGCGGATACAGACTAACACGGCTGCTACTCTGAAACCTGGGAAATTAGAGACTCCTCCGGTGTGTAGTCTTAAGGGGGAGGGTTTGTGGTGGGCAGCTGCCCCACACAGGCATAAGAAGGGTTAAAGCAGCTTTGGGGAAGCTGCGCAGAACCCAGCCAATTCAAAGAGGGCTTATTGAACCTGCCATTAGGAAGAAGCTTTAGTGGAACAGCCAATCAGGGCCAGGCTTGCCCATATAAGAAGGGCTGCTGAGTAGAACAGAGGCAGTCACTCCCTGGAGTTTGAGGAGGGAGAACGGGCTACCCTGAAGAAGGGAGAAGAGAGAGCACCATGGTCTGAGCAGTGCTGGGCAGGGTCACGGGAGCATGCGAAAGCTCCAGGTTGATGGTCGCCAAACTCAGGCCCTGATACAAGGGCAGAGGAGGTGCTGGGACTGCAGGGAAGTGGCCCAGGGAAGGAGAGAGCTGAATTGGAGAAGGGGCAGTTTGTAGCATTTCCTGACTTTTGAGTGCTTGATTTTGCAACCTTAGTGTTTTTTGTGTGTAAACTGAAGTAAAGTTGCAGAAAAGCAACATTCTCCTGCAGCTAGCCTGAGCAGACAATCATATGAAGGCTTGCTTGTACCCATTCAAGCAATATTGAAACTTAGAGATGATCTCTTGGTTAACATGGGTTCTTCCTACTATGCATCCATCAACATACAATCCCAGCCAGGGTTTCTGCTATGCTGGGGCTCAGAATGGTGGGCATTCAGCAACCAATGGACACAACAGTAGCAGCGTGACATTAACAAGAAAACATGCTACAAATACATTTGAAGCAAGAGGAAGACCAAAGACAGGGAAGACCTGTTACTCAATGAAGTGGGGAAGGGGAGACAATAACAGAAAATGTGGAAATGGCAAAAGTGCTAAATGACTTTTTGTTTCATTTTTCACCAAAATGTTTAGTAGGGACTGGACATCTAATATAATGAACACCAATGAAAATGAGGTAGCATCTGACCCTAAAATAGGGAACGAACAAATTAAAAATTACTTAGACAAGTTAGATGTCTTCAAGTCACCTGGGCCTGATGAAGTATCTCCTAGAATACTCAAGGAGCTGACTGAAGAGATATATGAGCCATTAGCAATGATCTTTAAAGCTCATGGAAGACGGGAGAGATTCCAAAGGCCGGGAAGAGGGTAAATATGGTGGCAATGTATAAAAATGGGAATAAGGACAATCAAAGGAATTATAGACCAGTCAGTTTAACTTCAGTACCCAGAAAGATAATGGAGAAAATTATCAAGCAATCAATTTGCAAACATCTAATAGATAATAAGATAAGTAACAGTCAGCATGGATTTGTCAAGAACAAATCGTGTCAAACCAACCTAATAGCTTTCTTGTGGATGGGGGGAAGGGGTAGATGTGGTATATCGTGACTTTAGTGAGATTTTTTGATACTGTCTCACATTACATTCTGCATGCGCAAAATTCATCTGCCCTAGAAATTTTTTTTTTCTCCACAGAATAATACATTCTGCTGGAGAGGCACTGCAATTACAGGTTTCATCCACCAGGGGCTGCTATTGTACCAGAAGAGAGTGCTCTGGCTTATGAGCCAGCTGACATCAGCCACTAAAGAGGGAGAGAGCTGAGGGTGCTTTTCTCACAGTGACATGCCTGCAGGACCAGGTGAGGGGGGATGGTATACAGGGGGAATGGACAGAGCAGGGCACACAGGGCTTCTGGGGGGTCACATAGAACTGGGGTTCAGAAGGGCTAGTGGGGGACATACTTGGGCAATGGCAGATGAGCTAGTGGGTGACAGCATTGAGCCAGAGGCTGAGTGGGAGTGGGGTGCAGGGACACATGGCGATGGGTGGAGGGGTGTACAGGGAAAGATGGGAATGGGGCAGATGTGCCTGAATGAATGGGAGAGGCTGGGGTCAGCCACAGTCTGCATGGGGGAGGCTCCCTAACTAGGGTTGCCAACTTTCAACTTGCACAAAACTCTTGGCCCGCCCCATGCCCTGCCTCTCCTCCGAGGCCCCGCCTCACCCCACCTCTGCGGCCATGCCCCCACTCAATCCATCCCTCTGTGGCTCACTCTCCGTACCCTCACTCACTTGTTCATTTTCATTAGGCTGGGGCTGGGGTGTGGGAGGGGGGTCCAGGCTGCGGCAGGAGGTTGGGGTGCGGGAGTGTGTGAGGGCTCTGGCTGGGGGTGCAGACACTGGGGTGGGGCTGGGGGTGAGTAGTTTGGGGTGAAGGAGGGTGTTCCAGGCTGGGACCAAGGGGTTTGGAAGGAGGGAGGGGAATCAGGGCTGTGGCAGGGGGTTGGAGTGAGTGTGTGTGGGGGGGCTCTGTGCTGGGGCAGCGGCAGGTGGTTGGGGCACGGGGAGTGTGAGGGCTATAGATGGGGGTGTGCACTCTTGGGTGGGGCAGGGGATGAGGCGTTCGGAGTGCAGGAAGGTGCTCCAGGCTGGGATCAAGAGGTTTGGAGGGCAGGATGGCGATCAGGGCTGGGGTGGGGGTCAGGGTTGCAAGCTCCAGGCAGTGCTTACCTCAAGCAGCTTCCAGAAGCAGTGGCATGTCCCCTCTCTGGCTCCTAGGCAGAGGAGTGGCAGGCGGTTCTGTTTCACTGTCCCATCCACAGGTGCCATCCCCGCAGCTCCCATTGGCCAGGAACCGTGGCCAATGGGAGCTGTGGACCTGGCACTTGGGGCTGGGGCAGCATGCGGAGCCCCCTGGCTGCCCCTATGCATAGGAGCTGGAGAGGGGACATGCCACTGCTTCTGGGAACTGCCTGGCACCATGGCAGGCAGGGAGTCTGCCTTACCCTCGCTGCACTGCCGACTGGACTTTTAACAGCCCAGTCAGTGGTCCCGACCAGAGCACCAGGGTCCCTTTTCAACCGGGCGTTCCAGTTAAAAACCTGGCAATCCTATCCCCAACTCCCTAAAATTCCCCTCCTGCCCCCCCCAAAATACCGGTTCCATACTTCTCCCCCCCACACACCCCAAAACCCTCCAGGTTCACTTCCATGCTCCCAGCAATTACTTCCCTCTCCCTCAGCTCCTCCTATACCCCTGACTCCCCTAAGCCTTTGCACTGCTTCTGAGGGGGGTGGGAAATGCGGTTCTGTATTATAGTTTAAATGAATTATTACTACAAGTTCTGTATTAATATGTCTAGTAAGGAATCTATTTGTCAAAAAACATTTCCTGAATCTTTTTTGTTGTCTCTATTGTTATAGACATACTTGCTGACAGGTATTTTGAAATAAATTATATTGACAAAATTTTAAAATATTGTGCACAGAATTCCCCCACCAGTAAGTCATGGTCTAATTCATGGGTAGCCAAACATATTGACCCTCCGAGCCACATACGACAATCTTCAGAAGTTCAAGAGCTGGGATGCATCTGCCAGGGCTCAGGGCTTCAGCCCCATGGCAGGTGCCTCATGGGGCTCAGGCTTCAGCCTTGCTCCTGCTGAAGCCCGGAGCCCTGACAGTTGTGCCCTGCAGGGCTGAAGCCCTGAGACTTCCCCTCCCTGCTGGGCTGAAATCCCTGCCCCATCACCCCACTGCAAGGCAGAGGTCCCAAGCTCCCCGCCTCCTAGTCTGGTAAGTGCATAATGGAGGGAGGCGTGGGAGGCTCCATGAGCCGTACTTTAATAGTAAAAGAGCCACATGTGGGTCATGAACTGCCGTTTGGCCACCCCATGTCTAGTTATTTCATAGTCCTGCCTTGAGGGCAAGGTACTGGACTAGACTTGCATGTCTATGATTCTATGATTAGCTATTGTGATAGGTGCTTTATGTGAATTAACATGGGTGTGCGCACTGGATGCCCAGATCTGGAACTCCTACACAATCCTGCACAGTCTAAGCTCAACTTGGAAAATTCCCTCAATATCCAGAGTATTCAGAATTGAGTGCTTTAAATTCCCTGTTCTATATTATGATTTCCACATCTGAAAAATCCTCTACAAAGCTCCTCAAAGGCAGTGCAACTCCTAGTGAATGCAACAGGGATCACATGTGAGTAACTGAGCAGAATTTGGTCCTTTTTTTAACCTTGTTAAAGGCTAACAATTTTTTTAAAAGTTGTATTACTGGGTTTTCTTATTTCTATAGAGATTGAGATACATTTATTTTCTGTAACTGAAGCAAACTCACTAAAATTCAGACTCTTAAAGTTTTGTTTCAGTAATGGCCAATGTTACTAACGCCTCAGTATTTGGCAAAGCTTCCTGAAATCTGTAGGTTTAAATCCTGCCATGCTGTTTGCAATCACTATTTAACTTCTGCTTTGGCTGTCTCATTTATCCTGCATAACAGAGTGGAGCACTCAGAGCTTGCCTCTCCCCTCCCCGCCCCACAAAGTGCCTTGTGGGAGTACTTGCTTTTGAAACACAATTTGCTTTCTAAGCTCTTCAGACTTGCATGTTGCTTCAGTGCACCCATTAACTTTCCTGCCAGCAAGCACCCCATTCTGCCTACTGTTGAGCACTGGTCCATAGCCATTGTCTCTCAGCACCCCTTTCTCTGATGCACAGCAACAAATCTTTGGGGGGAATGGGAGTTTCTGCTTTGCCACCTTCAGTGCTGCTCCCCTGATTCATTAATGCTCTCCTGCAACTCCCTGTACCCATCCATTAATGTCTTACCCCTCACAGTTCTGACTGCCTTCTAGGTGACTAGAGACTCTTTATTTTTAAGCGGATCAATCCCAGAAGGCTGTAATTCCAGAGGGACTTATTATTATTCCTTGGGCTCAGATGATGCCCTCTGTGGCTCCAGATTTTTCAAGTACACTTAGGACATGGCTACACTAGAGAGCCTACAGCAGCGCAGCTGCACTGATGCAGCTGTGCCACTGTAAGTTGTCTAAGGTAACCACTCTATGCCAATGGGGGAGACCTCCCTAGTGAGCTAAAACACTCCAGCCTGCATAAGTGGCAGAAGCTATGTTGGGAGGAGAAGCTCTCCCGCCGGCATAGTGCTGTCCACATGGGCACATGTCGGTGTAATTCATGTTACTGGAGTGTATGTGATTTTATTCATGGCGCCCCCCCCACCCCACCCTCCGGAGGACCTAAGTTATTCCAACATAAGCTGTAGTGTAGATCAGAGGTTCTCAAAGCCGGTCTGCTGCTTGTTCAGGGAAAGCCCCGGGCGGGCTGGGCCGGTTTGTTTAGCTGCATCTGCAGGTTCGGCCAATCGCGGCTCCCACTTGCCGTGGTTCACCGCTCCAGGCCACTGGGGGCTGCGGGAAGGGTGGCCAGCACATCCCTCGGCCTGTGCCACTTCCCACAGTCCCCACTGGCCTGGAGCGGCGAACTGTGGCCAGTGGGAGCCAGGTCAGCATTCAGGGGGTTTGATTTAGTGTTTAGGAAATTGACAATTATATTCTGATATCTTCTCAGCCTTATTGTTGAGCAAACTTGCTCCAATTCGGCAAATAACTTAAGCACATGCTTGAAGTTCAGCATATGTTTCAACTATCTCCAGGACATGGATGGGTTTAAGCACCTGCCTAACTGATATGTTGTAACTCTGTAACAGGATGGTCTGCTCCTTAAGGGTCAGAAGGCTTAGGGATATCCAGCTATGTTCAATCAGCTCCTCCTGTGCCATAATGAGCTGCCTTCCAATCTAAGGGGATGGACTGATTGGGGTCAGATGACAGCCTGAAATACCTGGGCCACACAGAAGGGGTGAGGAAGGTCAGTTTGGGAGAGGAACCACAGAGAGCAGGTTGGGCTATGCAGTAAGGTATGGAGGACTTGAGGGAAGTAGCTTGGGAGTCAGTGCTCAGTTGCAGAGCCAGATAAAGTCTGAAAGGTAACATTGGGCAGGTCTACACTACAGGGAAAAGTTGATCTAAGCTATGCAATTTGAGTTACATTAGTAGCGTAACACAAGTGCCGTAGCTTAGAGCTACTTACCGCAGGGACCACACTGCACTGGGTCGACATGAGAAAGTCTCCTGTCAACTCCCCTTAAGCCTGGTCTACACTGGGGGCAGGGATCGATCTAATTTACGCAACTTCAGCTACATGAATAATGTAGCTGAAGTTGACATACTTAGATCTACTTACCGCGGTGTCTTCACTGTGATAAGTCGACAGCTGACACTCCCCCGTCGACTCTCCCTATGCTTCTCTCTCCGATGGAGTAGCGGAGTCCATGGGAGAGCGCTTGGCAGTCGATTTATTGCGTCTAGACTAGATGCGATAAATTGACCCGCGCTGGATTGATCGCTACCCATCGATCCTGCGCGTAATGTGGACATGCCCTTACTCCTCTCATTCCAGTGGAGTACTGGAGTCGACTGGAGAGTGATCAGCAGTCGATCTAGTGGATCTTCACTGGACCCACTAAATTTGATCCCCGGTGGATCGATCGCCACAGCTTTGATCCCACCAGTAGTGGAGACAAGCCCTGAGAAGAGGTTGGGAACTGAGCCCAGAGGGTTGGCTGAAGAAGAGCCCAAGTAGGGAGAATGTGATTTTGGTTTGTTTGGACATTTATTATCCTTAATGGGGTGTGAACTTTGAGAGTGAGTCAGCAAGAGGCATGAGCTATGTGATTGCTTGGGAGAGACAAAAAAAAAAACCCAGAGGAGGAGAAACGAAGACAGGGAGTGCCTACAGTGGCACACTGTGTGTGGGTGGGTGGGGCGGAGGGTTCGGGGTGTGTGTGTGGCCTACAGGACACGCGTGTCCTGTGACATTCTGCCTAATCTAGGTATTTTACACATTATTTTAAGAGTGAATTGAGTGTTAGAATGTGCTGGATTGTTATCTTTGTACACTCCAGTCATTTGTTGATTCCCAGAATAGGGAGTGTCAGTAGTAGCAACACTAACTTTACTGTGGCTGGACTTGGACCTAATGAGACACATGCTCTGTGGTGACTTTGTAACTTTGTCTCTCTCTATTTTTGTTTTTTTGTGAGATTGCAAACAGGGGTGTTAGAGGTTTTAAGAAATTGTGCCATTTAGTTTTACCAAGATAAGGTGGGTGAGGTAATATTTTTTGGACCACCTTATGTTGGTGAGAGAGACAAGCTTATACAAAGCTCTTCTTATTTTAGGTGTATATTTCCCACACCTGAACAGCTACAAGGTGAAACAGACTGTTTAGCATAAGGAGCTAGCATTTCAAGGTGAAGTGGCCAGTTAACGTTTATCCAGTCATGGGGCAGGGGGAGGGGAGAGTTGGCAGGCAGGTTTAATGGGACACAGATTGTTGTATTAAGCCATACATCTAGTGAGTCTATTCAGTCCATGATTTTTAGTGTCTAGCAAAGTTATGAATTAAAGCTCCCAGGCTCGTCTTGTGAAAGTGTTGTGGAGGTCCCCTCTGAAGATGGGGACTGATAGGTCAGATATAGAGTGATCGTTTGTGAAAAATGTTCACCCCCCCAGGTGATGTGGTGTTTTTGTCTTTTTATCATTTTCCTGTGTGAGTTCATTCGAGAGCCTAGTGATTGTCTGCTCTCACCCACATAATTGTTACTGGGATGTTTAGTGAGCTGGAGGATGTACATCACCTTGTCTCTGTAATATCCTCGCTAATAGCTACAACAACACTACATACTTTTATTTTACCTTCATTTACAAGAAACTCCTGAAATGAGAAGTACAGGGGTGGGGGGCAGGAGGCAGGGAAGCTAATTTTTCCTATACTTTTTTTAAAAATTGTTTGAGAAGCAAGGGCTGAAGCTCTTGTCTCTATAAATCAAAGTGCTTGAGATAATTGGAGATAACTTTAACAAAATGGGCTTGGCAGGTTTCTGTGTAACTCCTACTTCCCACACCCCCTCTTCCATTAGTGTGATGGCTGCCACTACTGTATTTTCAATTGTTTGGCTCGTTCAATCTCTGAGCCTTTAGGTCTTGCCTTGATTGTAACTGAGGAGTCTTCCCTCGAGTGGAGGCTTGTAATGATGAGTATTTTATTCATCTGGCTAGGAACAAAAAAGATAGAATGACTTGCTTAATTCCTTTACGTTTGCCCTTCATTTGGGGGGGGGGGAAGGGATAGCTCAGTGGTTTGAGCATTGGCCTGCTAAACCCAGGGTTGTGAGTTCAATCCTTGAGGGGGCCATTTAGGGATCTGGGGCAAAAATTGGGGATTGGTCCTGCTTTGAGCAGGGATTGGACTAGATGACCTCCTGAGGTCCCTTCCAACTTTGATATTCTATGATTTTCTCTTTCAAGAATATCAAAAGGCACCAAACAATCATTCCCACATGATGGCCTGCTACAGAAGGGCTATACAGACAGGTTGATACGAGATTCACACAAGTGATACACTGGACAGTGAGTGATTGAGTCAGACAGAATATTGTCAGTGTATTCCAGAGGACTGTTTCTTTAAGGCATCTTTTTATTGCAGTTCCTGTGCTTTCTATATAAACTTCATTTGAAGTTGCAAGCTTGAAGGAGTAGAATGTCTGCTTTGAGGTAAGGGGAGTTCAGTGTTAGCCTGGGTAGGTCAAGGACTGCACAGCTCCATTACAAAACCTTGCAGGGTAGTGTTTAAGTCTGTTGCTGAGATATTAGAAAATGTTAATAGCGGGAGGGAAATCCCAGCCAGAAGACATTGAAGTCCATCCCTGCGGTTAACGTTACCATTATTTTAGTCTGGATGAAAGATGCAGCTCAAGTACCATGCTGAGAAAATGGTGAACAAAACCTCTGGTGTGATTCATTGAGCTAGAAACTGTTAGTAGGCACAGCTACTGTGTAAAGTGCTTCTTTCCTGAGAAAGATGTGAGGCTTTCCAGTGGAAATCATACAGCCCTTGGTACTTGCTTGCATGAGCAGAGCCAGCCTTAAGGGCTCGGGCTGGTCTACACTACAAAATTAAGTCTACCTAAATTCCATTGATGTACAGCCACCACAGTAATTAAATTGCTTTTGTATGTCCACACTACAGTGTAGGCCAGACCTCAGTGAAAAGTTCAACATCTAATGCCTCACATCAGAATACAGTGACATGTTATGTCCAGAAAGACAAGATCAGGTGTAAATCATTCAAGAATTACTGCTTCATCTCCCTGAGAATTACTAATGCAGTAGCTAATTACTAATTACTAATGCATTACAACCATATAAATCATCCAGGAGATTTGGCTTGTGTCATAGCCTGTGCTAGTGACCTATGCAGATAACAGACACAGCCTGCTGTTCACAACTCATGCCAGCTAGAAGCTTCAAGCTGAAAAGCCAAATCAGTGTGTTTTTGTAACTTATGTAAATGTAATGCTGACAGACACCCGGTCGGCGGCAGGCAGGATTGAACCTGGGACCTTTGGAACTAAATGTGTGAGCTAAAAGCCACATGGCCCTTAGGTAAGGCTGTAGCAGACTCAATCTCTACGTGGTCTCAATGCCACTAGAGGGCACAGAGCACCACATCCAGGAGGTGTGGGTTACATAAACTCAATGTGATGTGCATAAAACAGGTGGCAGCTATGGAATTACTTTTGCTGATTATTTATAAATAGCACTGTAAAACTCAAGTGATGTAAAGATCACATAATATTGGGTGGTACTTGAGTTAACTTTTTCTGGTGATCTGCTGAGGTCTGAGAAAAGGGAACTGGTATAATCTGGCAAGAATTTTGGTTTTGCATCCTTAATGATTTAATAAGCAGTTTCTGAATTGGTAAAGCCAATACCTTGAACTTGTTTTTAGATTTGACAGGCTTGAATAATATGGATATTTTACTGTTTCAACATCTATCCTGATAACTTAAAACTCTCAAAGTGAATACACAGAGTCCACATGCTAGCATCCCCTTGGTTGCTAGCACAAAGTTGTCATTATCCAGCAGTTGCTAATAAGCAGAAGGCAGGTTTGCGGGCTGTAGCCAGGGAAGGAAGCACTAGGATGTGCCTTCCCAGGCTGCAGCCCTGCAAACCTGCTTGGAGCGTGGGCTGTAGCCTGGATGCTGGGGCGTGGGGGCCTGTGCGGCTGCACTGTACCTCTCCCTGCACTCTCCAGGGGTCAGGTCTCAATACATCCCAGTGCAGGCTCCCAGCAAGGCACAGTCCAGAGAGTGCAGGGAGAAGTAGCAGGCAGCTCCAACATCTGGGCTGCAGCTGCCCTCCAAGTTACCTGTAGCTTTCCCTCGCAGCCCACAGCCCTTTACCTCCTGTGAGGTCCCTGTGTACAGGAAGGTTTGTGGGGCTGGAGGAGCCTCAGAAGGAAGTGCAGAGATGGACTGAATACTGGCTGCAGGCATGTTTGCAGGACTCCAGCTAGGAAAGAAATGCCTCAACACTTCATTGTCTGGCTGCAGCCTCTCAAATGTGCCTGCAGCTAGGGCCTGTCATCCAAAAAATGTTGTTAATTAGCATGCCATTGGCAATATTCGAACCCCATTAACACCAAAGTCAATGGGACAGGATTGTGTTGCTATTAACTGGAAGCTTTCAATAGCTGGCTTGCTATTAAGCAGAATCTACTGTATCAATCTCCTTTTTTCCCTGAAGAAGAGAGCAAGGGTTCTTTAAACACCACAAAGGGAATAAACTAAAATCATGCAGTTTCCTGCCTTATATAGGAATAAATAACCAGGTGGCACTCTAAGAAAACACAATGCCACAGGAATAAAAAAACCAAAAGTCTTTTTTGTAGAACCAAAGCTTCTGGAATTAGAAGTTTACATGAATGTTTCCAGTCTTCTTCTTCTTCTTCTTTTCTTTTGTTAAAAAGAAATCAAATTTCAAACCTTTTGTGGTTACGGAGAAAAGCTTGAAAACATGAATTGTAAAAGTTAAAAAAACTAGACGGCAAGCAGCTAACACTTGTTTAAAATCTCATTGGATGTTTGGGCCTGTTATGATTGCTTGAACGCTTGGAGTTGGCAATGCTACTTGTGTCCCTTTTGCAACCATGTTGTCTGAGCAAGGCAAAGGTTGCTGGATCCATGTGTTGTTGTGTGTAAAAAATGTAGAGGTTCAGGAAGAGAGATAGAGCTGTTTTAGCCTCAGCCTTCTGTGGCTCCAGGATTGCATGGGTGGGCTGTGTAATACTTACATGCAATATATCATTGAGTCACTAGATGTGTCTGGATGCTGTAGAGCAGTGCTTCTCAAGCTATCTGATGTGGGGGACCGGAAATTTCTTTTCCCAATGTGCACGCAGACTGGCAGCCGATGGCGTGCCAGTCCGCGGACCACCACTTTGAGTAGCACTGCTGTAGAGTAATCTAGACACTGTTGTCCATAATAACTAAGGATACGCTTTTCATAGAATTGTAAGAGTGGAAGTCGTATACTCCAGTCCCCTGCACTCAAGGCAGGACTAAATATTATTTTGGCATGGGTATTTTTATTAAAAGTCACAGGATGCCACCAATAAGGCAACAAATCATAGAAATGTACACAGGACTGGCATTGGGGGTAGCAAGCAGGGGAATGCTAAGCTTGAAGCCCAAGCCCTGCCACCCAGGGCTGAAGCTGAAGAAGTCATAGACATCTGTTAAAGTCACAGAATCCGTGATCTCGGTGACCAAATCTTATGCTGAATAATAACCAAGAGATTCAGCTAGAACTAAAGCTCTGTGGAAGTCTGTTCATTTGTGCAGTCTTCTTTCTTTAACTCCTCTTATTTAAGCTGGACTGCAATTCCCTATGTAAGATGGAGGATTCTTTTCCCTCCAGGGACTGCAGAATCCTCCTACAAAAAGCCTGGCAAGTTGGGCTTGGCACAGGGAGAAAGATCTAGTCCTAGTTATTAATTCAAACTCCAGCTGGGATTCAGAAATGGCCACCCATCAACAGGAAGTAAAATTCTTCAAAATTAACTTAGCTAATAATTCTGTTCATCGGTCACCAAGAATAGATTCCAGCTCCCTCTTCCATTGTGGTGGCTCAGCAGGGTCAACATGAAACTAAAGAAATGAATCTTTTACACTGAAATATTCTTTGCGTTAGACAACATCACCTAGACAGTTTATTCTTTGGCTGAATATGCAGGATAAAGCATTTAAACTTATTTTAAGAGATTTGTTTCATAATGGTATCCATCCCCACGACTAGTTTAATGGCAGTAAAATTTACACTCTTTCTGGTCAAAACCTTGATTTGAAAAGAACCTTTCAGATTTTTGCAACTCTTACTGCAAAAGACTTGCGTTGTCCTTAAAAGTCAGGATTTCAAAATTGTATGAAACAAACAGGCACATGGTTTTTTGTATTGCATGATTTTTACCCTCACAAGATGGGGTAGTGGTAAGCTGGGACCACTGATACCAGCTAATACCATGTTGACTATAGACATTGCTTCAAAGGCAGAGGTCTTTGGGGAAAAACCAAATGACTCTGAGCTTTCTTTTTACAATCCCAAATTGTCACTTGTTAGGGAGGGAGGAGTTTTGACCAACATCTGGATTGTGTCATTGTGGGAGTTTATTCGAACTGGAATTTAACTAACTGCTGCTAAAGAATTTTAATGTTTTTGGGGACATAGAGAGTCACAGCAGTAGAGATGGTGTTAGTAAGAAATATCTAGCTAGTTGATTATATGAACACATCTGCAACTGGGGGTTGTGGGACTCTTCAGGCTTTGCTGCTTTTTCTGCTTAGACCAGTAACAGGGCATATTGTAAACAGCATCAGTTGATTATAGCCAAGTATCTATCCACTTCTGGGTTCTCTTGGTTTGGAGAGAAACTTCTCCAGATATTTCCAGACCATTTAAAAGCAACGCCAGCCCAAGGAATACCCACAATATCTAGGGTCAGATGCACAGCAAAAATAAAACGGCATAGCAACAGGATGTTATCCTCATTGTCAGGGACCGTTCTGTCCATTTTTTCACTAGCCCCAATGCTTCAGTTTATTGCTGTCTCAATTAAAACTGAAGCAAGAAAAAATGGATTTTAGCATTCAATTTATAAATCATCTGGTATACAAGGTGTCGTCGTTGGGTGAAGAATAATTGCCAAATCATTATGTTCGAAAACAGTATAGTGCAAACGCAACTCTCTTCCCCTCCCTTCTGGTACAGGCTTGCTGTGTGACTTACATTGTGTAACTCTAAGTAAGAATGGAAGTGGAAGAACTGAGTTATTGTAATGGAAATGCCAAACATAAGCATAGATGACAAGGCTTGTGACAGCACAAATGGATTTTCAGTTTTTGCTGGTGGATCTTAAGCATCAAGTTAGTTTAGATGTTTGTCCAAGTGTCTGAATCCTGACTTGACTACCTTGTCTAAATGAGTGTTATTTATTGTGCACAAATACAATGAAGACCATGCACAATTGTCTTTACAATACAGGCTGAAACTTTGGTGGCATAATTTGCAGATGCCTGCTAATCTTTCTAAACCCCCAACTTCCTACTTCATTTCTCCTCTCTGCTTCCTTCACCTCTAATCTCTCTGCTGCTTCATTTCTTTTTCCTCCATCTTGCCCACTTCTAAACCCCTCACAACATAGCCTTTTTTACCCTTTATCTCCCCCCCCACATTCAGTCTCAGTGGGGGGTATTGTATGGGTGTGCTACAAATGCTCCTCCTCTTCTGGCTTGGGAACCAGCATGCTATCTTTAGACTTGGGAAATCTCTCTCCTGTTCATCCTTTTCCCCTGCCAGGGTTGCAGGGGGGAGAAGGAGGGGGGGAAGAGGGTCTGGGAGTGGAGATCTTTCAGGGACATTGTTTGCTTCAAGCAGTAAGCTCTTTGCTGTGCAGAGCTGGAGCAAGAAAGTATGTTCTCTTTGGGATGATTGTCCAGAAATGGCGCTGTACACAAAGCTTGGGAGCAGTGGGAGTGACAGTTTCTCTCACCTCACCCCTTTCCCCATGGAGATGAAGAAGGAAGATATAAAAAGTCAAATAGCAGTAATCAATTGTGCTGTGAGTCACAGGCACCACCTCCAGCCTTGGGTTGGATCTAAAAAGCAGTTGGTGGGGAAGGAAGCACCAAACCATCTCAACATGCACCTTGATTGTCTCTTTCCATACGTGAGAGTTCAAGAAAATGGTAGTGAGTTAGGGAAGGAAGCTTTCTTGCCATTTGGCTTTTCTGCTATAACATCAGATTATCAGAGGACATTCTTAATGAGAAGGCATCATGATCCAGCAGATTTGGTACTGACTGGGAATTGGGAGACAGAAGCTCTACTTCTGATTCTGCTGTTGACCTGTTTGGTAAACTTTTTGCTGTGCTGTCCTTTGACTCTTTCAGAATGGTAGCAAGGAGGTCCTGTTGGCTCATTCTGTGGGAAGGAGTGCATGCTAATGTTTAACCAAATCACAGAAATTACAGAAGGACAAGACCTCTAGTTCAGGATCGTTCCCTGCATTTGAGTCGAGGCCTGTGGGTTCTAGTCCTGACTTGGCCATTGACTTCCCATGTGATGTTTTTGGTTAGTCTCTTAACTCCTCTGTGTATTAGTTTAAAAAAACCCACACATCTAGAAATGGGCACAAATATAGTTATTTACCTCACAGTGCTGTAGTAAGGACTAGAGTTGGAAAACACATTGCACTAATTACATGAAAGGTGCTAAATGCAGCAAATGGGACAGTTATTTTATTACTTCTTCATATAGCTGGGAAAAATTGACCCCCAATAAGAAAAAGAAGATCCTGACCAACCACTGGGTGATATTGCAGTTCCATGGAAGCCCAGTTAAAGATGTTAGACTGGGCTAAAAGAGCCAACATGTAGTTTCCATTAAAAACTGCAAAGTGAACACATTTAGTCTTTAATTTAATACTACTATAATATGCTTATGAAAATTAATTATACCTTTAACAACTTACAGTAATAAATACTGGAATTTCCCAAAAAACAGACCCTTCTCTAAGCCATCATTAACAGAGTTCTCCTTCAACATACGTTTCCTTCAATATTTATGAACCATTTGCTACAAAGCTGTGTGCATTTTTTTCCAGGAAAGGACAATATAAGAAAAAATGAGGCAAAGCATGAAAATAAAGACTCCCTCTAGAAGGGGGCAAGATCATGAAAACACACATGGCTTAACAGTGGCATTTAGCTGTAGCTGGGCATTACTGGTGAGGCAAGGACCACCAGGGTCACAGAGCAACAAGAAACATTCTGCCTCCAAGGCCTAATGCCTCTGATCTCCCTGGGAGAAATAATAGGATGGGCAGGCACTTGGCACATTTCAGTTGCAGGTCCACACTGCTTTTCTCCCTTGGACAGCCTCTTCTCGTTCAGGACAACAATGAGGTGTAGTTTTGTTTATTTTCCGCATGGTAATTTGTTACTACTCCAGCTGTTTCCTCTGAAATAGTGAGGACTTCATGAATGATAAATGACTGTTAAATCCAAAGATCTCAGCCTGGATTGAGATATTGGGTAAAATTTTGGTCTGAGATGTGTGCTAACAGATTAGTTTGAATCCATGTCTGTCTGTAGAGAATGTGAAATATACCTAGAGTAGTAGCTAATACAATGCAATGCTAAGTAAGTAGTCGAATAACAAAGGAAGAATTGAAATAGAAAGGGAAGTACATTTATTAGCACAGAGGTGTCTTACAACTGTTAACCTGTCCATTAGCTCTGGTGGTGATGACATTGCACCTACCAAATTACTATAATTAACTAAGTCTTGCAAATGTCATCCATGCCTCTCTGCTCACAAGACTACTCAATGTTCTGTACATTGGCTTTATCTTAAAACCATCAAGAATTGCAGCTGGTGCATATTTTAGCTACAGGCTTGTTAAGTGGCAGTTTGGGGGAAATGTAGTGCTCTTTGACCTGCACCAGCTGCCTGTTGGTTTCTGGGTTGGGGTGTGTGTGTGTGTTTTTTTTGGAGGGAGGGAGCATGCTAACAAGATGTCTTCCACTAAGGCTC
The DNA here is from genome assembly GCF_965140235.1 of Caretta caretta. Classification (NCBI taxonomy): domain Eukaryota; kingdom Metazoa; phylum Chordata; order Testudines; family Cheloniidae; genus Caretta; species Caretta caretta. Next base: position 138,268,007 of record NC_134207.1, read on the forward strand.
CACACCTTAGGAACATGATCATTCTCCTTCCCTCTCCTCTTGTTTAGTAATAGATGGAGTGGATTTAACTTTCAAGACATGCTTCAAGGTCCATCTCTTCTTCCTCTCCCATAAGGAACTTGCTAGGGCTGGATAGGAGTGGTGTGGGAATTCTGTTGGCAGGGGTTAATTGAATATTGTCTTGGTGGCTGCTAGGCTATCTGACCTTGGAAGGCACTGATGGCTCTGAGATTACACTTTTAAAAATGTCAGAGGCTCCCACACCTTTCAATGGGTGTTAGCTTTTTGGAAATTAGTAATTATATCAATATTTTAGGTTCACAGAATAACTCTGAGTATCTGTAATTATTTTGCTTACAAGAACATAGACCTGGTGTACACTTTGGGGGGGGGGGGAAGGGAATCAATCTAAGTTATGCAACTTTGGCTAAGTAGCTGAAGTCGACGTACTTAGATCTACTCACCGTGGTGTCTTCACTGCGGTGAGTCAACTGCTGCCACTCCCCTGTCGACTCTGCCTGCTCCTCTTGTGGTAGTGGAGTACAGGAGTCGATGGGAGAGTGCTCGGGGGTTGATTTCACGTGTCTAGACTAGATGTGATAAATTGATCCCCGCTGGATTGATCACTGCCTGCTGATCCGGCGGGTAGTATAGACATACCCATAGTGAGGTATTTATAGGTGAGTGTATATTGTTTGTAACTTATCCATTTTACAGATGTGAGAACTGAGGCAGAACCTAAAATAGAACTCAAGAATCCTGATTCCCATTCCTAAATGCTAAACATTAGAGACCATTCTCTTCTGGCATACTGTTGTGCATACCTTGATTCTAGGGAGACTGGAAGGAATTTGGGAATGAGCAAATGGGAGACTTTTATGAGGAAAGATTCAAAGATTTGAATTTATATTGCATTAAATGACAATTCCAGAGAAGACTGTATTATGATATGGAGTCTTAAATTAAAGCTTGGAAGTGATATGGGTCAGTAAAAGTTCTGTTTGGTGCTTTGGGGAGTGAATTTACATGTTTTAGTGATGGAGAACCTATTAATATCTGCCAGCTCTGGGTTAGGGCATAATCTGAGCCAGCCAAACTTGGATTTTGTTCATTACTGTAAGTAGACTTGCAATTATTCATATGAAACAGACTGCCCTCTATCCTGTGAGCTCATCCCTAAGCACAGGTAACAGAAAATGATTGCTTCCTCACTACTGGTACAGAAGAACTCATAGTACTAAACTCCATGGATCATGGGTGGCAAGAGATTTCTGCAGTTTCTCTAGAGGGATGAGGTGTGATAGAATACATCCCCTGTATTCACACAATATGAACTATTGAATAATCTTTGTACAAAGTACGATACCTTCTAAGGTATCATTTTAAAAACTCATAATTTGTTGATCAGTAATATTATGGCAAAATACATGTAGCAGCATTATATGTGAAGTTATAAACATAAGCAGAAATCAGGATTAAAAGTATGTTTTCCAGATAAGACTGGGAAGTGGCCATACCAGTTTCTCAGAGACAAAGGGCAAGCTGATGCCTCAGCCAGATATAAACAAGGCTGATGGACCATTATCTGCTAAGTGGCCATTTTTTTGGCAGGAAAGGGGGCAAAAGTTTAAATTTTAGCAAAGCAACAGCATGGAGTTTCCCTCCATACAAACTGCCTATTGCCTTGCTCCCAGGTGGAAATGCTTCTAAAAAAAAGAGGTGTGGGGGGTACTACAAAAAGAAGAGTCAGACTCCCTAAGACACTTTTCTCCCCATCACATTCACTGCACCTGAAGAGACAAAGGAAGCAGCTGTTGGACTCTAAGGGTCCTGAAGAGTTTGGTCAGTAAGACTGCTGAAAGCATGTAGTGAGAGAACCTTTTGTTTTTAAATCTAATATAGTTTGTTAGGTGCCAGTAAGCATTTTATCTTTATTTTTCTTGTAACCATTTCTGACTTTTAAGCCTCATTATTTGTACTCATTTAAAATCTCTTTGTAGTTAATAAACTTGTTTATAGTTTTGTTTAACCTAGTGTGTTCAAACTGAAGTGTCTGAGTAACTCCATTTGGGGTAACAAGTTGTGTCCATATTATTCCCTTAAAGGAATATATTTGTACTGCCCAGGAGAGGGCTGGGCAGTACAGGACATCTGTTTCTGCGGGAAAATCTGGGGCTGGGAATATGTTGGAGGTCACTCTATGGTAATCTTTAAGGCTGGTAAGAACCAAGGCCTGGCTGGCTGGCTGCAGCACACACACAGACATAGCTGGGAGTGTCTTGCATGTTGGAGGCTGTTTGTGAGCAGTCCAGTCTGGAGGCTACAGCAGCAAGACATTGTAAAGGGCACTACAAGTTACAGGCAGTGGTGAGCTGGAGCCGGTTAGCTAGAACCGGTTGTTAAATTTAGAAGCCCTTTTAGAATTGGTTGTCCCGCCGGTTCTAAATTTAACAACTGGCCAAAAGTGGTGCCTTTGGCGCCGACTCCATGGGTGCTCCAGGGCTGGAGCACCCATGGGGAAAATTTGATGTCACACTAATCTTAATGCTCTCTCATTAAAATCTGTTTGAGGTGTGAGTTGGAGTTGGAGTTGAAGTCTACTGCATTTCAAAGATCAGAGTACTTATTAAAAGCAACCACTCCGTGAAGTTTTAGTACTCTGTGAAGATACTCAAGTATCAGTATTTCAGAATGGGGAACGGGAGAACCTTCAACAAAATTCTAAGCCTATTTTAACTGGAGGGTGGGGGGCAAGAAGAGGGGAGATGAAATACCAGATTCTTATAGATTTGGATGCAGAAAAATTACTCTTAAATTCTCTGATAGGCTCAGTGCCAGGTGGATGTTACTTATTTACTATACTGTAGGTATAGATAATTTGATCACCTAGAAGTTGTAAAAAACTTTTTCTTGATTACTACGTTTATTGGTAATACATCAGACCATGACTGTGGTGAGTGGTGCTGGAAAAAACCTAGTAAACAAGGATGTAAACAAAGGAGGGTAGAAAACAGTTCCCTCCTATGTGAATGAATAACTTGATTAAAATCAACAATAAAGAAGATCCATTCAAGTCTGTGCTGTTATATACATTTTGATGTCTTGGAAAACATTACAAGTTGTAAAACAATATGCGTTTTTTGCTTGATCAGTCTCTTGATTTTAATGTAATATGAAGATGGATTGAAGCCTAAATTGATAGTGGTGTGTCCTCACCTTCATGGTGCTGGTACCAGCAGAATATAGAGAAAGTTATAGTAAATGTGCATCAGCAAATTAGCTTCCAGATCTTTAGGTGTGGCTTGCAAAAGAGATGAGTAATTGCTATAGTATTTCATAGTATTGTATTTCTTCTATAGGCACTCTTTAGCAATCAAAAAGCTAAATCCAAATGGTTTTGCTGAGGAAAACGCTGATGAGTTGTGGATAGTAGCCAGTAAAATCAAATTGTATTGAAATTGAGCACAGTTCTCCCCCTCCCTACTCCCTGCCACTGTCGGACAGCCCTGAAATGTCACAGCAGTTTTACACAGTGCATTTTGGTTCTAGCTGGGATTGGTGGCAGGGTTAAAGTCACATGATATTTCTACTGATTGGCTGAGTCTGTGTTCATGAGTCTCAGTAAATAATGTGGACTCTCTGAGGAAAAACTGGCAGTAAAACATGTGCTTCTGTGTTTACCAAGATCTTCAGTCACCCTAGGCTACTACCTGTTGGCATTTCCTTGCTTATATTGCCTTGGTTATGGGTTGTTTTTGTTCCAGTAAGTGGGAGTCTAAATAAGCATCATTCTTCTAGCCAGCGTATTCTTGGAAACTAGTATGTTCTTACACTACTTTATTTTTCATGGGTGATTTAAATAAGAGACTATCAAAGGCTAGTAGTTCCTTGAATTCTTTATTTCCATAGACCGAGACACTGGCCTTTCATACCACAAAGACGAATTTTCCTTGTAAAATTATTATTATAGTTGTATTAATACTTCCTTGCAGAATCTGTTTGTGACACCTAACACTTTCTTACGAAAGATTTCAATGCAAACAAAAATGTGAAAACAAGTGGTTTTGCACTCTTCAGTAGAACAGCAAAGTTTCAGAAATACAAAATTACCTGAAAGTAAATCATACCATGAAACTTCACAAAACAGTGTTCACTGACTTTGAACCATTTGAGTTATAAAGGGTATTTGGATGTTGTATGGGTGTCTGGCTAGCTTGGGTACACAGGAAAAGAACTTTGGGTAAGAGGGTCACCATTTATAGGTCACTTGTCTGATCATAGCCACACATAGCTCAAATAAAATCAGTCAGCAAAAGTAAAATAACTAAGGTACATTAATATGATTGTGACACTTTTTTGTCATGCTGCACATTGTATCATTCTGCAGCAGTGAATTCTGTGTTCTCCCTAGCCTTTCTGTCCCTCCTTCCTATATCTGTTGTATGTATTTGTATTCAGTAGTGCCTGGAAGCCCCAATCAAAGTAAGGACCATACTGTGCTAGGCATCTGACAGAGTGAATAAGACAATTTCTGCCTTGAAGAGGTTGTGCCCTAAATAGGGAGTTGACCTACATTGGTATAGTAGAGAATGAGGGATAAGTCTTGGTCGTTGCATTGTTCTGAGCATCTATTTTCCCTTTTCCATCTGCCACACACCGTACAGCTGTTGGGAAACACCCAAGTTATGCTCATCTGTGAGTAAGGAGCCTTCCTCTAGCTAGACTACAACAATTTAGAGTTTGTTGGCTTTATTGCTGTTAGTTTCCCTGGTGGCAGTTAAATTACATGTTGCTGGTAAATTATTCTGAGCTTGTATAATGATTCCGCTGCATGGGTCATGTACAGGGATCTCAAGAAGTAAAAAACAAGAGCCTTGAATGGTTCAGCTAAAGGACTCTTCATTAGCTTACTGGCAGTAGCAGATGAGTAAATGTCCATACATGGTCTAGCCACTAGATGGGGACATAGAATTACACTGTTTTAGAGTGGGTTACACTAGGATTTACACAGCTAATTTTTTCCTGTTATTTTATGAAGGTACAAATCTAAAATGAATGAGATACTCTTATTTATGCCTAGTAGTTTCACTCTTCACTAAAGCCACTATTTTTACTTTATAGGAATGAAAATAAATGTTGCCCCTTGTCCAAGCAGAAGCAGATGTCAAGGTCTTAGAAGCTGGCTTCCTATTGCAGGAGAAATAAGTAACATCAGGGTCTGTGCACATTGTAATTGAGTATATAAGTAAAACCAGTCCTGGAACAGAGGTGGCTGCCAACAGCACACAGGCCATCCCATATTTCAGGGATCTCCGTCAAACATGAATCACTAGTTCTGCCTTAAGAATTTACTATAGTCAGAGTTATGACCGAAAGCTACCTGACACAAAGAAACAACATCAGAAAATGACCAGCAATTTTTTTTCTCCAATACTAAAAACTGGGTTGCATTTAAGAGAAACTGTAAGACTACATCTAAAAGTCCAATCTGGTGATGGCTACCATAACAAGCAGTAAGTCGATATTTATGTAGTTAGGTGAATATATAGCAAAGTGCTCACTGTTCCTAAACACTTAATTTCACAGGGTCACTTGAGAACTCTTAGAAATATGGTATGTGCTTGTACATTTGACTTACAAAGTACTTAAATCTATTTGTAGTTCACATACCTCATCATAACAAATATTACTTAATTCAATGAAGTTTTGGAAAATGTATTTACCATTTTCCTTTTTAAAAGTGAATTAGTGCTTGGGTAGAAGACGCTAGATGGAAAACTCTAGAGCCTTAAAATCTCTGTTCATCAATAAAACACAGCAGTAATGGCTGAATCCTTCGTTGCTTGCTAGGGCTGAGATTAAAAGCACTTCACCTAAGGAAAGGAGGGTAAAAATATACAAACGAGGTTGCTCTTTCCCTGTTCTTAAATGTAGGAGATCAATAAGCTATACTTAGTGGCAATCTGAAACAAACAAACAAAAAAGAGATGTTGACAAATAATCTGTATGTCCTGCTGTTCCTCTTACGCACTGGAGGTGTTTAGTCATTTACTGTTGCTCCAATTTTTGTCCTTAGCTAAGTATAGCACTTCAGTGTAGATGGGAGCAGTGTGAACTCTTCCACACTGCGATATGGAGACAAGACCTTTTCTAAGAGTAAGATGTTACAGTAGTCCTGTCCCCACATCCCTTTCACCGAATACTGGTAAGGTGCCCATAGTGGAGGTGCTTTTTGTGTTGGACTTCCTGCCTACTCAGAACTAGTTGAATATTTCCTACTCTCACTTGAGCCACCAAACAGCTGTCAGGATGGTGACTACTTCAAGTCCCTGGATCAGACTCGAACTGGTGACTAGTCACTATAAGGCTCCATGTTACATGATCAATTGCTCCAGGACACTTACATATCTTCCACTGAATTTTTTCTTAACAGTAGCTGGTGCTGTTCACTACCCCAAAATGCAGTTAAATACCTGATTCCCCCAACTCTAAAACACATTTATGGTCGCTTTTAGGCATAACTGAAATCTTAAGTGCTTGTGCACAAACCTGCCTGGGGCTGGCTACACGCAGCTTTTATTGTCAAACTAAAATTTCTGTCGGGGGTTCCATTTTATCCTATGCTGGAGATGGCTTCATGTGCAGTTTCTGACAGATAGCCTTCTCCTTATTCAGCAGCTGTACTCTTGCCCCTATAATAATAATCTTTTAAAAGCAAAATTAGGTCACCCATACACAAACTTTATCATAGGGCAATTACAAATGCTACTGAAATGCCAACAAAAGCAAGGAATTGAATGTTTTCAGCCACCTAGTAGTACATAAGTTGTCTTCCACCCACAGGCATGCAATTTTCCATTGCCACCTCTCCCATACACTAGACCTTGATCTTTTTAAATTACCCTTCTGCAGACAGCCACTTCTCAAATGCTCTTCTTCCAGCACAACCAACTACTATACACCAAACGTCCACAGTTACTAGTGTTGGGAATGGGGGCTTGTGATGTATAGGAATGAATAGTATTCCTTTAAAAAGTTTGAGCCTTCTAGTGGTCCGCACTGCCAAGATTTCAGAAGCAACCAGAACAGCAGTGTGTATATGTAGCTAGGCCTGGCATGTTGTCTATAGTGGTTCTTTTATCTTACATGTATTGTAATGAGCAAAGGACAATAGGGGGATAATCTGGAAAGGGGATGTGTGCTGAGGGAGGCAGAATTCTGGTTGTTGTGTATGGTATGATGGTAAGGTGCCTGTAGGTGGAAGACTGGAGATGATGTACTGATAAGTCGCCTAACTTTTTTTATTTCTTTGCTTTCATAGGTTGGTGTAGCAACCTTTACTGTATCACAGTGGAGTTCTGTGTATTTTGGGTATTTCTAGAACATCCGTCACTGTAAGTGCTAATAAATAACTCCTCTCGCAGGTACCGGGGTGTTCAGGCAGGAATCTTCAAAGCTTCAGTGTAACATGAAAAGCGTCCCTTTTTCTTATGCACTAATTTGATAACTCTTAATAGCGCTTCCATATGAACATCTTTGTCCACTTAGACTGATCTAAGGGGCAGCCTTTATCTACCAAACTGGGGAAGAGTGGCATAAGCAACTTTAGCTAATGGAATATTAGAAGTGGCACTCTCTGAATGAGCAGATCAGTCTGAGGCAGTTTTCTGATGCTCTGCCATGAATTCGTTTTTCTTGGCTCTTATGCAATGCTGGAGGCAGTTTGTATACTGTTAGATTAAGAGGTGGCGTGTTTAAATTTAGATTGCTCAAGGGGAACTTCCTCTGCCAATATTGCAAAATGCATTAGCATGTAAGTATATAGTCGTCTAAACTGAGTCTGGTTTCTTCTCTTAACCTTGGACTGGTAGGTGTGTAACAGAGCGAAGAGCTGCAGTCTGTCTAGGATGTCTACTAGCAACACATAGATGCATATTAAAATTTCTTTATAGTTCTGCAGATTATGCAGTTTATCCACCCAGACCTTCAACAGTTGATGTAATACTTGTTACAACTGTACGCTGATATTGAGGAAACAATATATTTCATATCACATACACACTCCTTTGAGTTTTCCTACGCAGCTTCCCTGAATTGGGAGGCCTGGCAAACAAATCTGCATGGAAGAGAGTCTATGTAGCCTCTTCTGCTCATCATTCCTTATGCTCTCTAGGAGTAGCGTGGTGTATGCTTGCTTCCAAATGCTTAAACAGGATAAAGCACTCCACCTGATCTTCACTTTCTCCTTTTACTGTGGTGGTCTGACAAAACTAGTGCACGGATCTTTTGTGTCATAGACCACTGCACGTGGAAAATGTGTCTTTGCCATGTGACGCAGGCATGAGATATATGGGAATATATGTTGTGTATAGTGGAAAGAAGATCATGGTCAATTGCATAGGCAGTATTAGCAATTTAGTTTAAAATACTGATGTGCCAACTTTCCAGGGATACTTGAGCATCATAACTCCTGCTGTGAGCTCCTTCATTACCTTTTGGCACCATCTACTTCCAAAATGTCACTAGATTGTCTGACTGCTACCATCACTTTGATTTTGTACAGCATCACTCTATAAAAGGTCAAGGTTACCATTTTACAGTAGAAAGAGTCTGAATGGTCCGGAAGATCAAAAATAAAATCTTAAAAGGAAAGAACTCCAATATGTCATAGGGTGCCATAAAACATAAAAGTATAAAACTTAATCAAAGACCATTTCCCCCTGCTCCCTCACTTCCCTACCTCTCCCCCGCTCTCACCCCCACCCCCACCTGGGGCCAGGCAAAAACAGAGGGAACAACAAAGGGAAGCCAACTTGTACTTTACTTCTGCATCAGGCAGATAACACTAAAAACGCTGTGAAAAGAACATGAAGAAGCTCACAGAGGAAGATATTATCACTTCCTGGAAGCATCATAAAGTCCTGTAATAACATCACCAACACTTAAAATAATCTTGACTATCATCTTTGTGGAGATTGCTAATATTTTCTTGGCATTCACAGATCCAGTGATTAATTTGAATTTGACAGTGATCCTGCTTCAGGAGTGCTGGCTCTTTTTTGTGCTCAACTTCCTGTGAATATTTGTGCAGACCAGTTTTACTTGCATTAATGCTCTTGGAAAGCAAATATTTAACTTGTATGCACCAGTAAATAGGAAGTGATAACAGAGTCAGCCAACTTCAGGAGTAGTCAAGCAACTAATAACTTACATCGAGCTTCGTGTGTGTGTCTGCTTTCATTCCATTCCATAGGAGTACGGAAGTCTAATTTAATCCCAAATCACTGAAATAGGTCTAAGCTCCAAAGATCCCATGGAAGAGAGGCAATGTAATACAACTCCTCCTCATCTTAAGTAGCACATTACTACATTAGCTATTCTAGGGAACTCAATATGATGTCTGTGGCTTATGGAGTAGGGTACTACTCAACAAGGTCAGGGAGTTCAGAGTCTGATCCACAAATATTAACTGGAAACCACTAGGAAATCTACCACCTTCCCAGAAGATTATTCCTTAGGGAGCAGTGGCTCTGTATTTTGGCCTTCACTGCCCCATCCCCACCTTTCTCCAGACTGGAGCCTGGACTCTGCTATATGCCAGCAATAATACTTTCATGAGCTCCTAGGGATACGGGAAGTGTACTGAGTTTCTCCTGTGCCTCTCCTTCCATGTCCTCTATCACACTATTCCATTGAGGTTTAGTCCCTTATCCTGTATTGTAAATATATCATTGGGCTCAAGACTCTCACTGAAATTAATTTAGATCTATTACTGAAATTATTTTGGTTCTAAGAACACATGCCAGTTGAGATCCTGACAACTTAATCATAAAAGCTAAGTGAGAAAGTGGTAAATACACAATCATACCAGCCTTCTGCAAAAATGAAAACCTTTGTTTCTCAGTACACTATCTGTTTCTGGTTGAGTTTCTCACACACTTTATAAGACTTCATTTTTTAAGTGCAATTTTGTGATTCCCTCTTAAAAGAACCCAGCTAAAGCCATAAACAGTAGGAGATCAAGAAGTTGGGGAAAAAATCCTGTTTTTGTTGGTGAACATTCTGTTGCAATATAAAGTGTATTGTCGGCCACTCTATAAATTCCTACAGAAGGCCTCTGTCACTACTGTGTGGTAAATACCTTGTTTAGATTGCACAATAGCCAGAGGAAAATATAGGTAAAAATGAACTGAGCAATTTAGCTTTCAGCTTCAGACAGGTAAAATGTCATAACTCAGAAGACAATAAGGCTTTTTTAATGGCTCTAATGTTGTACACCAATGTGCTATATTGTCTCTGAAAATACTACATCTGTTATACTGTGCAACAGCTAACATGCTTATACCTCATTGACCTGCAGACCACTGATACAGGAAGTTACTGTAGATAAATTACATACTTTGGTTAGCATAATGAAAGGTTTCAGAGTAACAGCCGTGTTAGTCTGTATTCGCAAAAAGAAAAGGAGTACTTGTGGCACCTTAGAGACTAACCAATTTATTTGAGCATAAGCTTTCATGAGCTACAGCTTCATGTAGCTCATGAAAGCTTATGCTCAAATAAATTGGTTAGTCTCTAAGGTGCCACAAGTACTCCTTTTCTTTTTGCGGATACTTTGGTTAAGTTCTCAGCATTATATCGAAACTAGGTCCTTGGCTGTGAGAGATATTTTATTTGGGATATTGCACAAAAAAGAGTAACTGTTTGTCGTGCCAAGTTCCCTTACAGGACGCTCCCTCTTGTGACTAAAGGCAAATCACCAAGCATGTGGAAATGTAAATGTGCTGAAGTAATCTGTACAAACCAGCCCATGGTTTCTCTGCCTTTCCTCGTTCATAATTGTTTTTCAGTTGATAACACAAACCTTCCCTGCTGTTGCAGCTTAAATACCGCCAGTCACTTTAACGATCTAATGTTAGAGTGCAGCAGACATCAAGGATGAATGTCCTCTGCCAAAATGATCTTAGGGACACTATGCTTAGATCAGAACAAAGGCTGACTTTATTTCTCAATGTATTTTCTCAGCACTGCTGGTGCTTGCTACAGCATGAACATGACCTACCTTTTGTAAACCAAGCTTGTGAGAACTGAAGTGATGTGCAAGTCTGTTATCCTAGCTAATATTCAGCTGTTAGCATTCATCTCTTATTTGCTTGATTATCTCATTTTCCTTTTCTTGTCTTTTGAGCTTCTTCCAACTAATGTCTTTGCAATGACAACAGTGGCACGCTCAAGGGCTGACAGCTAGAAATATGATATTTTTTTGACTTTATGAAATAGCTATGTTTCTATGCAAATACCAGTAGTACCCAGGTGCTTATTTCACCTCATTGCAGAATATGTCCTCCTTTTAAACATAATGCAAACTAATATCAGAAAATGTAAATCTCACTGTGATGGCTTCCCCTGGGGTGCCACCTGGAACTGGGGTGCCACTGAGCTCCCTGACCCACCAGCCTGGGCTCCCTCTCACACTGTACTGCTGTGACAAGCTGCAAAGCCCTCCAGCCTGCACTTTCACCAGCATTCAGACAGGTAGGGACACACCCAGCTGCAGTTACATGTAGGATCTCTAACCACCAGCTTCCCAGCCTGGGACCCTAGAGCAGTACCGTCCTGCCGTCGTCAAATCTGGCCAGTGTATAGGTTTAATACCTGGTCCCCCTCTCCCTCAATGTGAAGAGAACAATGCACGCTTGTGGTAACCAAGAGAGATTTTCCCCAAGCACTCCAGTCAAAGGTCACTGGGTTAGATTAAAACAAACACAGGTTTATTAACAACAAAAGATAGATGTTAAGTGATTATAAGGGATAGCAAACCGATTAAAGCAGATCACCTAGCAAATAAACAAAAACACAAACTAAGCTTAATATATTAAATAGCTTGGATATGAATGAGCAGATTCTCACCCTGAGAAATGATACAAGCAGATTGGAGATCCTAAAGGGGCAACCTGCACTTGCTTTACAGCTTGGAATCCCCAGGTGTTTCATACACCGGCTAGAAATCCCTTTAGCCTGGGTCCAGCACTTCCCCCAGTTCAGTCCTTGTTCCTTAGGTGTTTACAGGAGTTGTCTTGTGGGAGTGAAGAACCACAGATGATGTCACTCCCTGCCTTATATAGCTTTTGCATATGGCGGGAACCCTTTGTTACCAGAAGGGTAATGCTTATGTGCAGTTTGCTGCCTTAGCTATTAATATAGCTGTGGTCTCTCAATTATTAATATTGCAGCAAATCCTTAGGTCCCCCTCATTCCCCCACCAAACAACACACTCCTTACTCAGACGACACTCCCATAGCTACAGGTTTTGATCCATTATTACGAGTTCCATGAATATACACAGTGCCTTACAAATGGGCATTAATAACATTGCAGAACTACTAACTGTGGTATATAACCTATCACTTTGCTCAGGTTCTGTCCCAGATGACTGGAAGGTACCTAATGTAACACTGATTTTTAAAGAGAGTTCCAGAGTCAAGCCCAGCAATTACAGGCTGGTGAGCTTCCTAACTTCTCCTAAGTGTGAGGAGCAGCATGAAGGAGAAAGCATGAAAGTGCTTGTTTGAAAATGTAACAATGGAGTAAAGGAGGCTGGCACCATGGCCTGATTAGAAGCAGGAGTCGACATCTTGATAGCGAATGAGAGATAAGTAGGATTGGGATAGGCCATGAAGAAATTGAAGACAAGCAATGACAATAGCGTCTGTCCAATACTTAGGGAAAATAAGAGTAAAGCTACAGGAAGTATTACCACCAAAGTGGTTGCCAACAGTGCTCAGTGGGAAGGGTCTGCAACAACCAGTTATTAGAAATGTCATGATGTTAAATGTATTCCCCATTGTTTTAAGAGACTTTTTCCCCATCGATACTGTTGCAGAGGCTCAGAATGGTGCTATCTGCTGTTTGATATGACTTGGAGTAGTATCCGAATTTTAACATTGTACAAACCAAAAAACAAGGAGTAACTTAGTAGCCAAATGAAAAGAGGACTTCAGAGAAACTGCATGGAGTTAATCCCTGAAAGTTGGTTCCGGCCACACAATAAAAGTGGTCTGCAGACATGAAAACCATTATAGACAACTTGAATCCCAAAGGGAAAATTAAGGATGTAGTCCAGTAGTATTGACCATTTTCAGAATAAGAACCACAGTTCTTTCCCCACCCCCCAGAAAGGTCATGAAGCCACACATGATACTTGGAGGTAATCAGTCTGGCCTGTTCATGACTTTTTGTACAATTCAGGTGATCCAAGAAAAGTGGAAACCAAAAATGAGTGCACTGCTGGGAGGCAGCTGCGGCAAGCAGTGTCCTCCCTGCTTTCCTGTATTTTAAAAACTGTTTTAAAAATTGCATGGTATGACTCGAAGCCATTTTAAATTCATAGTCAAGTACAATTTCTTAAGAGTTGCCTTTGAGGGCTAAAGGCTGGACACCCCCTATATCAGTGGTGGGCAACCTGCGGCCTGCAGGCCATGTGCGGCCCATCAGGGTAATCTGATTGTGTGCTGTGAGAGATTCTGCTGACGTTGACCATCCGCAGACACGGCCCCCCGGAGTTCCCAGTGGCCGCAGTTTGCCGTTCCCAGCCAATGGGAGCTCCAGGAAGCGGCGGCCTCAGGGACATGCTGGCCGCCACTTCCTGCAGCTCCCATTGGCTGGGAACGGCAAACTGCGGCCACTGGGAGCTGTGGGGGGCCATTCCTGTGGATGGTCAATGTCAGCAAAATCTCTCGCAGCATGCAATCAGATTGCCTTGATGGGCTGCATGTGGCCCACGGGCCACAGGTTTCCCACCACTGCCCTATGTGCTCTGTCTGGGTCAGATTATTGGCTTGACATCTGGACTGCATGATCAACAGCCTCCTCCCCAAAGGGGGGAAAGATCCTAGGGCTATGTCTACAACAGAGAGCTTACAGCTGTACAGCTGTAGGAATGGAGCTGCGCCACTGTAAGGTCTCCCATATAGCATCTCTGTGCCAACAGGAGAGAACTCTCCCTGTGGCATAATTAAGCCAGCCCCAACAAGCAGTGTCTCCCGCCGATGTAGCACTGGCCACACCAGCACATCTGTCTGTGTAACTTGTTATGTTATGTGGTTTTTTCCTCCCTGACTGACCAAATTTTACTGACAAAAGTGAGAGTGTAGAAATAGCCTAATGCAGACAAAAAAATCTCTGTTTGGTTGCTGCACACAACTTATTACTTTATCAAGCAACTCATCCACCAGTCACCAGTACTTCCATGTGTTTCTGTGTGGCATAACTTTGTTATCTGGGTGAAATGAAGTGAAAAATTGACTTGCCAGAAACAAATGTGTATTAATTCCATTGTAGTATGACTGACAAGTCTGCACTATAGATGTTAAGTATTTTGGGATCAAGCCCACATTGGTTCATAGCAATTAGGGGCTTATAAATAACTGGAGCAGATAACATGAATTAGGCGAGGCTGTGCAATTATGTATGGTTCTACTTAAAAATAAAATCCACCCATTTGAAATCTATCTTTTAGAAGTTCCAGAGTACTTCAACAAAAAATTAAAGCACCAAAGAATCCTACTTCATCTCATTCCTTTTTATTAGCAACCAGAGAAATAAAACCATGAGGATGCTGGATGGTTGATACAGCCAACACTGTTTATGGAGGTTTTATTCCCACCAGAAAGCCTAAAACTCTTACCTTAGGCAATGTCTACCAGCTCGATGCTCCGGTGATCGATGCACCAGGGATTGATTTAATGGGTCTAGCGAAGACCCGCTACACTGATGGCAGAGTGCTCTCCAGTCGACCCTGGTACTCCACCCGGAATGATAAGAGTAAGATAAGTCGGGAGAGTATCTCCCATTGACCCAGTATGGTGTGGACACTGCGTATGTCGACTCCAACTACATTATTTACATAGCTGGAGTTGCATAACTTAGGTCAACTTACTGCGGTAGTGTAAACAAAGCCTTAGGCACTGATCAGAACAGAAGGAAACACTTTAAACAATGGTCTCAAAAGTTTATCTTCTGCTTGTGATCCTGTCAATTTTCACAAACAGAATTCAGCAGGATCAGTATTATGGTCGGAGACATTGAAAGACCAGTATTGTCCAGGTGCCCAAGTGGGTGACACACACAACTCTGTGTGCTGAGCTAATGCCCCGGCATGTTATGAAGGACAGCATGCTGTCAGAGGTGGACGGGATATAAAACAGAGATCCTGATCTCTTGTGACCATTAGATATCTCATGATACTGTTAAAGGGGAGGCCAGTGAGTGTTGGAGAAAGGAAGAAAAGAGATAGAGGCACAGACGAAGGAGGCAGTGAGTTGGGTTAGCATTCTGATGCTCCTTCCCAGAGTAAGTGCGGCATGCATTCAGCATCTATGCTTTTTTGAGCATCTGTGTTTTTTCAGCATCTGTGCTTTTTTGAGGCCTCACTTCGAACCTGCCTGCATATGCCAGTTTGGCTTTTGAAAACAATAGCTAGCCCGGTGTGCAGAAAGCCTCATGAGAACAGGAGACTACTAAAGAGCTGGATGACAAAAGGCAACGATTTCCACAATTTATTAAGGGTTTATCAATTTCATCTTCTCAGCCTGCTCTAACTTTTCAAAAATAAGCATCTTGCTGAAGTCCATACTTATTTTTTCTTCATTTGCTATGAAATCTGTATAATTAGAAATTGTAACTCAGGAGTCTGTTCATACACTTTTTGGTACCAATGTGTATTAACCTAGGGACAGACATTAATCTTCTGGGTTGTGAGGGCATTGGGCATCCTGTTAAGCAAAAGACCCATAATATATGCATTTGGAGGGAGGGTGGACACTCTGCTGCTGCTCCTCCCCACAAATCTCACTGTCACGGCCTCCTGCCTCAACTCTGCCACGGAGTCCACTGCCGATGTTTTGTCAACTGCCTCTAACCACCTGGTGCTAAATCTGTGCCCAAGTCCTGTGTCTGTGTTCCCTCAGAGAGCAGACTGACTCCTTCCACTTCTTCCTAGTCTCTATCCTTCCCTGGCCCACACAAACACATGCAATTTATCATAGCTTTTCCTTTTTTTGTGCCACCAATGTCTTGTTCTGTTTGAATAGCACCACAGTTGAAAAGTTAAAATGTACTAATGCCTTCCATCATCAATGTATTGGGTGCAAGCAGTTTACTATATGGCTCTTCCCAAGAGTTAAATACTTTCCCTCTCTTGCGTCTCTTTAATTTTCTGTTATTTGTTCGATTGGTAGATTGGAAATGAAAACACTAGAAAATATGCAGGAACTAGTGTAGAATCAATTAATATGCTCAGTGTTACTTTTAAAACTATAGCTGTCTTTCTTTGAAGTGCTTAGTAACCAATTGTAAAAATACTGTCCTGAAGTAGCACCATGGAATTGCTTCAGCTGTCCCAAAGCCATTCTCTGACCCCTTGTGATTTGTCACATGTTGGCTCATGTTTGCTGTTGAACTCAGAGGCACAGGAACATGTATTGCTTGTTAATGAGATTCTGCTGCAAAATACGTAGACAGTATGAACGCTATCCTTTTCCCAGTGGTCACTGCACAAGCAGCTGGTTTCAGTTTTTCCTATCACAAAATTGTAATGTCTCTAATATTTCTGCAAGCATGTGTACGTCATCTTTTGTCCCCAGAGAGAATACTTAGCTTGCATCAGTTCTGTTGAACAGATAAGTGAGTATGATGTTGTAGGAATTATGAAAGCTATTTGAAAAACTGTCTTTTTTTGCTTTGTTTTTTTCCCCCCTTCTCAGACTTATCAACTTTCAGGATGATTTAATACATTTATTTGACATAAAGAACCCCTGCCACAGTTACAGCAGTGTTAAAAATGTTGTGTGTCCCCGAAACCACAAAGCCGTCATCTTACTCTTTATTTACATTTCTGATCATTGCGATTGCACTGCCTAATAGAAAGGAAAGCTAGGCATATGCAGGTACAGACTTCATATGGCTTAATTAACAGAGCTACAACTACAATGTGTTAGTTTAGTGCAAAAAATACTGAGCTCTACAGCAGTGCTGGTATTCTTTGCTTACCGCAATATGGTGCCTTTTTAAAGAGACACAACCTTGTAAACCCACCGAGGACTAACAAACTTACACTACTCTAACTTGGTCCTTATTAAGCATTAACTGAGTTACAGCCCTGCAGACAGTCTTCAGTAGCCATTATTAAAACCTGGCCCAGTAAATCCCTATTTGGTCACATGTCTAAGTGGTTTGAGCATTGGCCTGCTAAACCCAGGGTTGTGAGTTCAATCCTTGAGGGGGCCATTTAGGGATCTGGGACAAAAATGGGAGATTGGTCCTGCTTTGAGCAGGGGGGGTGGACTAGATGACCTCCTGAAGTCCCTTCCAACACTGATAATCTATGAATCTAATTGCTAGGTCCCATGTCTCCCCATGCCACCTGGGGAGGGTGGAGCCAGTCACTGCGTCTAGCTCTGGGAGTTCTTGTCTGACCACCTGAGCCCACCCCAGTTGCTTATACCTGCTCCCTTGGAGCTCCATATAAGCTGCAGGCATCTGATCTTCTAGTTCATTGGTTCTCAACCAGGGGATATACAGAGGTCTTCCAGGGGGTACATGAACTCACCTAGATATTTGCTTAGTTTTACAACAGGCTACATAAAAAAGCACTAGTGAAGTCAGTACAAACTAAAATTTCACACAGACAATGACTTGTTTATACTGCTCTATATACTATACACTGAAATGTAAGTACAATATTTATAGTCAATTTATTTTATAATGATATGGTAAAAATGAGAAAGTAAGCAATTTTTCAGTAATAGTGTGCTATGACACTTCTGTATTTTTATGTCTGATTTTTTTTAAGCAAGTAGTTTTTAAATGAGGTGAAACTTGGGGGTACACAAGACAAATCAGACTCCTGAAAGAGGTACAGTAATCTGGAAAGGTTGAGAGCCATTGTTCTAGTTCAACCTCTTCAGAGACAACGTGGCAGGAAAGCAAGGAACTCAGGCTTAGCAAGTGTTTCCAGCTTCCTTCCTGTCAATATTGGTATCCTTTATAGCAACTGCCTAATTTGATATTCTTGCACGTTTTTGTTGTATGCTGGCCTTCTCCAGAATAGGGAATACTCTTTTCCTGTTGTAAATTGTATCCTGGCAGAAAAGCATGTTCATTAAAGTGGCTTTTCTGCCCAAATTCACTAAACTCCTTTCCAGCTGCTGGGCCTGAAGAATATTTTCCTAGACAGGAGTGTGATCCATTGGCCTTTCTTCAAGTGTTTTGAGACACAATTTTACTTGGGCTGCTAAAATGCTGATGTGAACCAGTTAAATGCAGTTTGTTCTTAACTTCTATGCAAAGGGACTTTGTCGTTGCTACAACCTGTTCAGCATCCAAGAGCTTGGGCAACACAAACGCCCTCACTGAGAGCCTTTCTCTGAAGTTTAGTTGACTAGTTAATAACGTATTACAATTCTGAATCTTGTTCCTGCCCATTTGGATTGGCAAACCAGTATTTGAGAACTGTAACACATGGTCTGATGTGAAATTAGTCAATGTCTTGCCTAGTTCTTGTGACGTTAGCTTTGAAAGCAATGTTTCATATACCACAGTCTCACGCAGCCCCCACCTCACAGTGCTCTGAGTGATCACATCTGTGTTTCTTTCAAAGAGGATCTATAGCTCTTCCAGGTATTGAGATGGATGTTAAATACATGTCCCTTCCTTCCTGAACCATGTAGCATAGCACAATGCAACTTGTCCATTTGGTCTTAAAATACCAAGTGAATCCAAAAGACTGTGAATCTGCGTCCACTCCTGCCATTGCTGAGCTCTGTTCTCCTAGATGTTAAGTGCTGGGAGTTCAGGCAAAGTAAACACCACACTATTTTTTTAGTTCTATTGGTTTATTTCACATGATTTTTAAAGCTATGTAGCCTCCTCACTGCTGCTTACTTTGAGTTTGGTTCCATATTCTTCATGAAAAATCTTCTATGAGAAGTTCCTTTGACTTCTGTCTGTCTGTGCACTGCTCACAAAGATGACTGCCTCAAGCTTTCTGTTAAACCTTCTTGTTCTTGGAAAAGATGGCCACCACACATCCTGGAGCTTTCACCCATTTAGTAAACATTTTTGGTTCGGTTTCACTATTATAAAAAAGTAGTTTGGCAATTCTCGAAAGCCAAAGCAGCTTATTCTGTGATATTGTGTTGTCAGAGCAGTTTGGCTTTGAGCAGCTGACACCTTCAGACCCCTTAGGGAATGTCTACACTGCAGTCCAGGTAGTCAGCCTGTGGCTTAGGTGGCAGCTCAGGCCCCCTGAGTCTGAGCACAGATGCATAGCCCAAGTTTTTGCTGGAGCCACAATGTCCACACTGCTATTTTTAGCGCACTAGGTTGATCTGAGGTAACAAGTCTGTCTGCCTGGACTTGGGATGCTCATTCTCAGTTGCAATGTAGACATATCCTTAGAAAATCCCAGCCCTTATTAACACAGCTTCAGTAGCCTTTTGCATGCAGTAAAACTTGTACTAAACTAGCTTCCAGCAGTTCACAACAGCATCTGATTTTCATTATTATGCTGACTGTGGTTGTGTGTATACATAGGTGAGCAGGAATAAGCATATAAAATCACTTTCAAACGAGCTTGCTTTTCCTGCTTAAATCATAATAGTGATGTCATATCCAGAATCTGCAATGTCATAACTCCTTCAAGGAAATGAACTGGAATGTCACATACACTAAACTACTCTGATTTCATGGAATGACTCTGGTAGATAGAGCTAGCTATATAGAGATACAGGTTGTATTTTAGAGTGCAGACTAGCATAGGATAGATTTACACCCCATCTTGCCATGAAATATATATTTGTATAGACAAGTTCTGAGAATTTCCAAAAAAATATTATTAATTGCTGTAATGTTTTTGAGGCCACATAATGTTTTGCTTGTTTTGGGTTTAACCAGTAGGCAGCTTCTCTACCTAAAGAGATTATTCCAGTGTTGAACATTGTAGAGAAGAAAAGGAGTACTTGTGGCACCTTAGAGACTAACCAATTTATTTGAGCATGAGCTTTCGTGAGCTACAGCTCACTTCATCTGCTACTCTGAAACCTGTCATTGTAGAGAAGTTCCTTTTAGCCAGTGAGCAGATTGCCAGTAAAACTGGTTCTAACTAGCATTTGTCCAAGATCTGAATCCTTACACATCCAGTTAAACAGAAATTGTAAGACTATCCATAATAGCACCTTTTAGTTTCTCCTCCCTTGGTGTTCACACCTCAACTGCTAGAAGAGGGCCTCATCCTCCCTGATTGGACTAACCTGGTTATCCCTAGCCTGATTCTTGCTTGCATATTTATACCTGCCTCTGGAAATTTCCACTATATGCATCTGACGAAGTGGGTATTCACCTACAAAAGCTTATGCTCCAATACATCTGTTAGTCTATAAGGTGCCACAAGACTCTCTGCCACTTTCACAGATCCAGACTAACACGGCTTCCCCTCTGATAAGTGACATTACAGTCACTTCATCTAGTCGAATTTCAAGCACCTGAAGTCATAGGGTTCCTTCTCTTCCTGAGAGGCTATTCCACAGTAAGATACTATACATGAATAAAACTAAATAAATACAACTGAAAATAACATGTTGTCCCATGCAATCACCTCACCTCTAGCAAACATCTGAAAGAAAGTGGTAGTGAGAATACAGACTTTGGTTGCCGCTCCGTATGTATTAAATTACACTTAGTGCAAACATAGAATTTTTTTTAAAAAATAATGTGACTACGTTTGCTTTCTGTGAACTGTCATTATATCATTTTACTAACCCAAATGTTCATGGAAACAATTGTTAAGCAGTGTGCTCGCCTACTAGCACCTCACCTGCGAGGGCTTTTCTACACTAATGGTAAGAGCCAAGTGGATCCCCAGCATGCTTGTAAAAGACACTGCACCCAGACACAATGTTCCATATAACTTACATGTATGTCAATAAATAGTTTGGAGTAGAGTTGCGTAGTTTCCATATTAGGGATACTAACCTCCAAATTTTCCATCTTTTCAGTTTAACTGGGGCCTATAATGTCTCTCTAACCAGTTTTAAACAGGACTCCCTGCCCAGAAACGTTTGCCACTGTTACAGCTGAACCTGCTGAAAAGGCACTTAGTTGAGGATAGTATTCTGCCATCACACTACACCCAAGCCCTACCACAATTTACTGGTGGATTAACAATCAACCTGGTGGATTAAGGAGGTAAACTGTATAATTCTTCCCGAAGGTGCTTTTGCACACAATTGAGAGGGAGAAGCGTTGTGCTGCCGTCAGGGCCGGCTCTACCTTTTTTGCTGCCCCAAGCAGCAAAGCAAAAAAAAAAAAACAAAAATAAATAAAAAAAAAAAACAAGCAAAAAAAACCAAACAAAAAAAGCGGCTGCCGAAGAAGAAAAAATAAACCAAAGTGCTGCCGAGGAGGAAGGGAAAATGAAAAAGCTGCCGCTGAGGAAAGTGCCATCCCAAGAACGGCCGAAGTGCCGCCCCTCCTGATTTGCCGCCCCTGGCAGGTGCCTAGAGCCAGCCCTGGCTGCCGTACAACACAGTGCAGCAGAGCATGTGGCTCATCCATATTCCCCTGTGATTTCAGTGGGACGTCTGAGTAAAGAAGAACTGAGTAAGACTTTCAGGAGTTGCCCTATTAACATTACCTGCATGTGTGTTCTTTGGCATCTTAACACATTTTATAGATTGAAGAACACTTTCAGGTGTGAAGCCTCTTAAATTTATTTTTATGTGTAGAAATAAACAACCTAGGTAAAGAAAGGAAGCACAAACTTTGAGTAACATCTCATCTAAGGCAATTCAGCCCAACTCCAGCAAAGGTAATTCTTCAAATTGCCTCCCTTACTTTATTTAAGGAACATAGCTACAGCATACACACTTAAAGGCAGTGGACTGTTTCCAGTTCAGTATTGTATATAGGATCCCTGCAATTATTCTACCCACTCTAGTGTCCTTTAACCCTCTTTGGTATAAAAGGTGTACTTTTAATCTGAAATCTATTGGATGATTCTGTTATCATTTACAGTCACTCAACCCCCATGCTTTCAATTTCAGGGCTAGTTCTATTAAGCAATTTGGGAATGTGTTCTATTCACCAATTCATTCACCCACTATAGCATGACTTGTTAGGCTACATGACTCTTTGTCCATATTTGAAATAAGAATGGATTTTTGAAGTCATTTTTCACTTGCTGTGCCATGCTTACTAATCATTAGTTTTGCTGCCTCTTCAACATTTCTTTTCTCTTCCTAGTCACTTTATCTTTTCCTTTCTGATATCCATTGCCTTATATTTTTTTTGCTGTTTCCACTTTTCTTGCAACTTACACAGCACAAACCTAAATCTTTAATATCCCCAATTTCTTCTGTGCATATCTACTTTGCCATTTGTCTTCATTGTCTCTGTAAGTCAGCACCTTTTCTTATTTTAAGCCCATCCATCCTTTTCCACAGGAAAAATAGGTCTTCTTTAAAAGCCAGAGAGTAAATTGTTTGCTTGTAAATAGCATCTGTATACCTTCTCCTTTTGCAGCTTAGTACTTCAGCTTGTTACCATTTGTTACTGTAGTTGTTAGCCATTGCATATTTTCTATATTAACCCCCGCTCTTCTGCTGGTAATAGCTCACCTTTCCTGATCACTCTAGTTACAGTGTGTATGGTAACACCCATTGTTTCATGTTCTCTGTGTATATAAAATCTCCCCACTGTATTTTCCACTGAATGCATCCGATGAAGTGAGCTGTAGCTCACGAAAGCTTATGCTCAAATAAATTTGTTAGTCTCTAAGGTACCACAAGTACTCCTTTTCTTTTTGCAGATACACACTAACACAGCTGCTACTCTGAAACATATATTAGGCACAGTATTAACATAAGTGTTGGGAAGTTACATTAACTGAATGTATTATACTATCCACACTGGTTTATTCTGTGACCTGGGGTCCCCCTTGTGTTCATTGGGGGAGCTTTGTGAACCAGCTTCTTTGGTTAGAGGGGAGAATCACATGCTCCTCATCTTCTGAGTCTTCCTGGGCACCCTCCATAGTCCCTGCTGCCTGGGCAAAGAGGCCCTTTTCCTCCCATCAGACAATGAATCTGGCAGAGTTGAGGAGAGGATCATGAGCCACTTCGGGTCCTGTACTGGGAGCCTTTGACAGTGCTTGGTCCAGCTCCCCATAGAAGGAGTGTAAAACAATACTGGAGTGACTGTTGATTTTTGGCACTCGGCTGGACATGGTAAATGCCCATGTGATACTGTATGATTGAAACATGACCACTTATATCATTAATATTTTCACTGTGAGGTAATTCCAACAAATCTTGTATAGCATATGTCATGTAAGGTATCAATGGAAAAGTTACAATCTATCAAATATGATCATCTTGTTTGTATGCATTATCATCTTTGTATCTAAATTGATGACTATTGACTATGTACCAGTATTTCAAATGTGTTTGCTTCTGGGGTAACACCACAAGGTAGATACTTCCAGTCTAGCCAGCACATTGTGAATGGACCTTTCAAGCTGATGACCCATTAAACACTTAACTCTCACAAACACTTAACTGCTACAAGCCTGATCCAATATGTATGATTTTTTGACCATTTTAATTCTCTCCTCTTTTTCTCTTCTAAATAAACCTTTAGATAGTAGATACTAAATTATTGGCAACAGCATAATTATTGGGTAAGAACTGAGTTATATATACTGGCTATGTGGCTGATCTCTTGGGATTAGAGGACCCTATATGTGATGAAATTGGTTTTCAGTGACCACTCGTCATAGAGTCCAGTGTCTGGGTGATGAAGCAAGGACTGGAATGCCTAAGGACACTGCACTTTTGACTTCTTGCTAACCAGTGTGGTGAGAAAGAAGTTTACTTTTGTTACTGGCTTTGTATATCTTATGATGGAATAACCACCTGTTTGGGGGTAAGTCTGCCCTATTTCTCAGCAGTTTATCCTGAAGTTGATATTCTCTGCTGTGACATAGTAAGGCACGGTGACAGTTCACTTGCTCCAGCCTTCCTGAAATTTCCCAGTACAGGTGAATGTTCCTGCCGCTCTGGGAGAAGGCATGGAGGACATTGTCCTCTGAGCACACATTGATCAGCATCTGCATGTGTTTGGCAGGCCAAACGGCTGCTCTCAGACTTTGAACCATTGACACCTGTACTGATCGGTAAAAAATGCAGTGGAAAACTGTTCTGATATGGTGAGCACAGATTACTACTATCTGTGAAAATGGGGGGACAGGGACCTTTATTAGCTTGAGTAAGGATCAGGCAGAAAGGGCTCATTTCATTGTGGCAATGAGGGTGGATGACTACCGCAATGCGAGATCTGGTACATACCCTTTACCCTCATCCACACTGCACTTTGCATGAAGCATGTACTTACCCATACAGGTATGCTAGCTTCCTCACTCCTCTACTTGGCTTTCAGACATATGGTTCTGGGGTTATGATGTGGACAATAAGGGGCTTATGGCTCAATCAGGCTCATGGACATATGTATAGTCACTAGTATAAATGTACCCATAGTTATTTTACTAATCAAATGTTTTTTCCTAAAACGAATATCCATGTTGCAGCTTTTGTCTCCTTACATGCTTTCCAAACCCTTATTCTTGTAGTGTTCATATTTTAAGTTGCATATGTCAACACAATATTTGAAAGGTGAAGGTTGATTTTGGACCTTTGACCATATTAATTTCTTTAATGCCCTTTTAGTGGAACTGTGTCCTGAAATAGCAAATGTAAGTGTCTTGTTTCTTGAAATGATTGCTCACCAAGAAAATGATCATCTCTTTTGATATGTTCCTCACAATTGTCCTAGATTAAGGTCATCAGTACAAAAGTGTAGGAATTCTCAGGAAGGACAGAAAAATAAAATGAAAACACACAATTTATATATTCTATGTTAATCTAGCAAATCAGTTTTCTATGCAGGGGCTTTAAGTGATGATTATGCTTTTTAAGGACAGACACATATATTTCTAGAAGTGTTGCACTGGTAGGAAAACAGGTTGTTTAAAAACATGCTCAAAAGTAAACAGTTTTTAAATGTTAATTCATGCCAATGTAATAGGTATCACATGACATGACTGTAAACAATTTATATTCAGGCTAATAAGTAAATGAAGAGCTGTTCAAAGAACATACTTGCTTACTTTTAACAAAATGAATTCACTTAGATGCCGAAGTGGCTGAAGGCATTTGGAAAATTGAACTTAAGTTCCTAGATTAGATTAAGGGTAAAATTTTCAAAATTACCTGCCCTTCCCCAGTGGAGTGTTTGTCACTTTCTCACACCATTAGTGAAGGTTAAGTGTTTTCAGACCTGAATACTACTCCTTGGCTAGAAAACTGAGGTGAAGAGCATGATGTGAGAAGCATGGCATTTATTCTGAACTGTGAATTCAATGGGAAGTCTTTTTATCCTGTTGAGAGTGCTCATGTATATGCTTTTTGGGGGTGGGGGGTGAAGAAGAAGAGTGTGTGTGTGTGTGTGTGTGTGTGTGTTTGTAAATCAGAATTGGCTGCCTGAAGCCAGATGTTAAAAATCAAGGAACTTCACCATGCCACCTTGTGTATGAGATGCAGTAGTGGAGAAGCATGTGATCAACACATCTTCCATACAAAATGTAAGAAATGGTATGAAAGAAAGCCCACCCCTCTGCTCCTCTAGGGCAGAAGCATTAACAGCGTTAATTTATAGTGCCCATTCAACACTGGGTCTCGGCCACTGAAAAGTAGCAGAGAGTGGACTTGAACACAAGATCAAGAGTAGCATATAAGTCAACCATAACATAAATGTACCACAGGCAAAAAGATGTGAATTAAACCTGAGAGAGGCAGCTTTAAATGTGGGCATTTGGTGCTCCAACTTGATGAGTGCTTCCAGTGGAAATGCCAGGCAAACACACAGTGCAGCCTAGAGGACAGGGGCTGCATGACAAATAAAAAGTGTGGGCTCTTGGTTTCAGTCACTGGAAACTGGCTCTTGCTGTGTCGTCATTGCCTCTTGAGCCCTTCTGTCTCTGGTCTGAACATTAATGGCATCTAGCGACTTTCATTATTTTACTCCCACTTGATATTTTGATATTCATCCTCCATGGAGGATTCTGACAACTTTGTTTCCATAAAAGTTCTGTTACACTGAACTATTTACCAGAAGTTATCACACCTTTCAACTCTGGTGTGTTGGTGCTTTCTATGATGGCTACAGGGCTTTTTCACTGACTTATAAGCACAAGATACTGGTCTATAAAGCCTCTTAGGTATTGCTTGTGCATAAAGCTTACTGTGCTACTTACAGGGGATGATGGTACACAGTATGAGGCTGTTTTTTTGTGGATCTTTCACTGCAGGTAATACTTGCACACTTCTCTGTATTTCTGGGAAAGATTGGGACCCAAAGTCTTCTAGCAAAATTACAATACATGCAGCTGTGCGCCTGCAGACAGGCTACTGGTAAAACTGTCTAATGTGGATGTGGTTTTAGATAAAGTGTAATTGAGTTACAGCAGAGTTTTGTCCCTTAAACTCTAAGGTGGAACCAAAGCTAGGCATTAAAAAACAAACAAAAACCAGTGAAAGGAGGCGGATTAGGGAGATCTATCATTCAGCTGAAAGAAAAGGAAAAACTGTTGAGCATCTCAAATCACCCCTTAATAAAGAGTTGGAGACATTGAAACAGCAGGATCTAAGCCTAAAGGTCAGTCAGAGCACGCACTGCTAAATTCTACTGATGGCCCTGCTATAGTGTTTCTAACATTAGTACCGATACTGCTCACTGGGCCCATAATTGGGGTGAGGAATATCTCAAATTATTTTATTATCTAATAGGAGGAAGAAGAGTCAAAACTTTAATGTTCCTGTGACACTGATTCGGCTTGAACTAGTGATGGTAGCAGATTTTGCAGAAATGCAGCTCTCATGACAAGACAAAGAGCAGCAATGTGTTCCCTTGCTCCCGGCCAGTTCTGCTGGATGATAGAGAAGAGTAGAAGAAAGGCTAGCACTAGCAGTAGCTCTTCATGAGTGGTGGCTCTGTTTCTTAGCTTCATTGTGACTGGCCCATGGGCAGTGGTACAAGAAAGGAAAGCTCTTCAACACACTACTCTTTTTTGCCCTCCTCTTCCCCTGTAACCACACAGGACTAGCAACTAATGATCACGAGGCCTATCAAGTCCACCATAGTCATTTCTAGTGATCCCATTGGGGCCACAGTGTGTTCAGTTGAATTTGGCACTTGCACCTTTGTGTTCAGCTGTATTCTTTAGCTGGCTAGACTAGAGAGTGCAGTGAGCAAGTTCGTGGGATCTCATGATGTGACTGGGCCTCCCTGAGAAGATAGTGTCATTGACAGGAGAACAAAAACCAGTTTGAATTAGTGTCAGATCCTGGGCATGTTTTCCTATCTCCATGAGAGTTCGGTAAGGCTGTGTCTGTCACCATTGTTTAAT
This sequence comes from Caretta caretta, assembly GCF_965140235.1. Taxonomy (NCBI): domain Eukaryota; kingdom Metazoa; phylum Chordata; order Testudines; family Cheloniidae; genus Caretta; species Caretta caretta. Next base: position 138,295,524 of record NC_134207.1, read on the forward strand.
ATACATATTTAACTGGTTGATAAGCTTGAGGATGCAGCTGTCAGCGGTGCTGAGCGGAATACCATTCTACTCAGGATCTCTAATACGTGTATGACTACTGTTGGCTCGCTTTGCTAAATCAGTGCAGCCAATGGCAGATCTGGTCAGGCAAGAAGCAGCGCACATTGAGCAGGTTATTAATTTGGATAAAACTAAGTTCTTGGCCATTAACGTCAAGCAACCTCCAACTCCAGATTACAACTAACTCAATATTAACCTGTCCAGATTGGGACATCAAGAAGGTGGTAGCTAACAAATACTTGTCAACTGTCAGACAGTACTGGAAACAGTCAAAAGCTGTGGATACTTAGATGAAACATGGCAGCATAATGTGCTAAGTCCTTCAGCAGTCTCTGTGGGGATGTCATGACATTAAGCTTGATACAAAGCTGCTGATCCATACCTATATATATAGATCCATACCTATACCAACTCTGTAGAATGGAGGTAAAACATGAGTGCTGAGAAAAATGAAGATTGACATTTTTGATTTTCAGTCTCCATCCAATGGTCATATTAAATGGCAGGACAAGATCACAAATGAGAATATTTGAAGCCAAACCCAGCAACCAAGTCCATCACCACTGGTTTGGTTTCAAAGTCTCTTTTGGTGTGGACATATAAAAATGGAAGACCAGTGAATTATGACATGTGTACCAAATGTCACCCACACCTGATATATCTGTTATCATTTTGAAGAAATAAAATAAATATTGTCTCTTGAAAAGAATGGAGAAATTACTGACATATGCACATCATTTTGAAAACTGCAGTCAAAATTTTAAAAAATCAAAACTACTTCATGAAATATTACATTAAGTTGAAGGCAGATGATACAGTAGGTATACAGTAATACTGCCATTTACATTAGTAATATGTACCTTTTCCCAAATGGGAGTTCATAGAATACCAGGGTTGGAAGGGACCTCAGGAGGTCATCAAGTCCAACCCCCTGCTTAAAGCAGGACCAATCCCCAATTTTTGGCCCAGATCCCTAAACAGCCCCCTCAAGGATTGAACTCACAACCCTGGGTTTAGCAGGCTAATGCTGAAACCACTGAGCTCTGCCTCCCCCTGAAGTTTCAAAGTTCACTTTGAAAAAATAATTAGATCTACATAGAACTTTTCATAGCAATCATAAAACATTCATCTCAACCTTGGGGAATATACTATAGACTTCACAAAGGAAACCAAAACAGATTACCCTCTGGAAATTAAACCATCTAAAAAATTGAAAAACTTTCAGTAACTGATCGTAAACAACAGAAATATAAGATGTTTATGAAACATAACTGATTCAATGTTACAACAACTTTAAATATTACACCAGTGTGACACTATTTTGATGGCTCTAAATATTGGACTGAAAGATAAAAAGTTAGCTTTACCCTTGGCATCTTGCAGTGTTTTTTGTACACAATATACAAGTTAATTAACAGCTGATCTTTATGCAGGCTGTACGTGTAAGACACGTGAATAACGACCAACGCTTCGTCAATAATATGACTTCATAGTTTCCACTGAGTGAGAACTACTTGACATGCAGTTTTGGAAAGTGTTTAGTCATACAGGTGCTCTGGCATTCAGATATTATAGCAATGGGAACGAGGGAGGATAAGGGGAAGGGTGTCTTATAAGTAACTACAGTTCATTGGATCATGCAAAAGCAATTATTTCAATGTAGCCTGTTCAAACTGATATTGACCCTATATGCTAGACATTTTGTTCCAAGATGCTAGTGGGAGATTGTTTTACTGTAGTAACTTGCATTCTGAATATAATAAACTGATTGCTCAAGATGGAATGGAAGATATGAGGTTATGTCAAAGTAACACTGAAATTGGCCAATTGTAGAAACTCATTCCAGAATGTAGGCAACTACTATGTTCCCAAAGCATGTGTGCCAGACCTCTGTGAGAATCTTAATAGAGTGACTTTTTCCAAACTCATTTCCAATTCTGAAACTGGAATGGCATTCAAACGGCCATTAAATAGTGAGGACATATTTTTGGTACCAGTGTTGGTTTAGTACTGAATGTTAGTATCCTACATGAATGTTGAAACTTGTCAGACTGAATATTTTGTTAAAAGGGAAAACTAAAATGGGAGCTGTAGCTCTAAAATGCTGTTCACTGTGGCTCCTCTGTGACAGATAAGTAGTGCTACTCTGGAGAGATACAATGACTAACACAGGTTGTTGGTGCACAATTGTGCCCTTCAACCGGACTTGGGAACTCTTTCCCTTCATTAACTAAGCTAGAAAGTAAATAAAGTCCAATCCAAAGATGATTCAATGAAAATTGGGTTTGGGAGAGCTCTCTATATAAATGAGATTTATAGTTTAGGAGCACTCAAGAGAAGTTTAGTGACGACAGCTTTTTTAGCAATTAAGTTGCATTCAACTTCCCAAGTACACTTGTCTGTCATTCATTGTGAACACATTTATACTCATGAGTGATTTATAACAGGATAACTCTAATATACAGAGCTCTAACTGCATAGCCCTTAAATTTAGTTTTAAAGGAAAATGGAAGCCCAACAGCTAATTGCTATTTTCAGATGAAAACTAAGTGTATTTACTTTAAGTATGAATTAATATAAAAATGCATGGACAGGTGCTTGAGGTTAACATCTTAAGACTTCTGTTGAGGTGAACATATTTGAGTATCTTTAATTAAAACTTCTGTTGGGTTTCTATTTAAATAAATAAAATGTTTGACTGGGTTCCCCACCCCCACCCCCAAAATAAAAAAAACATATTTAGCCAAAAATGTAAGGGAAACTAAAATCAAGAAGCTCTGTTCACCTCTAATAAACATTTTTCTTCCCCTTTTGCAAGCAGATCATGGTATCATGGGAACACAACCAATTTTTATTTTAATAAAACAGAGACTTGGTAGGATAACTCACATGACTGGAGTACTGTCATGGATGGTTATAAACTGTTCAGGAAGGACAGGCAGGGCAGAAAAGGTGGGGGAGTAGCACTGTATGTAAGGGAGCAGTATGACTGCTCAGAGCTCCGGTACAAAACTGCAGAAAAACCTGAGTGTCTCTGGATTAAGTTTAGAAGTGTGAGCAACAAGAGTGATGTAGTGGTGGGAGTCTGCTATAGACCACCAGACCAGGGGGATGAGGTGGATGAGGCTTTCTTCCGGCAACTCGCAGAAGCTACTAGATCGCATGCCCTGGTTCTCATGGGTGACTTTAATTTTCCTGATATATGCTGGGAGAGCAATACAGCGGTGCATAGACAATCCAGGAAGTTTTTGGAAAATGTAGGGGACAATTTCCTGGTCCAAGTGCTAGAGGAGCCAACTAGGGTGGGAGCTTTTCTTGACCTGCTGCTCACAAACCGAGAAGAATTAGTGGGGGAAGCAAAAGTGGATGGGAATCTGGGAGGCAGTGACCATGAGTTGGTTGAGTTCAGGATCCTGATACAGGGAAGAAAGGCAATCAGCAGGATACTGACCCTGGACTTCAGGAAAGCAGACTTCGACTCCCTCAGGGAACGGATGGGTAGGATCCCCTGGGGGACTAACATGAAGGGGAAAGGAGTCCAGGAGAGCTAGCTGTATTTCAAGGAATGACGGGGTTGCTTGGGTCCGCGGGGCAGGGGCCCGATGAAAAGGTCCGGCGGGCCTGGGGTGGAGGGTGGGCGGGGTGCACCCTCGTGCAGGACCCAGTCGAGGTAAACCCGAGCAGCAGGCAGCAAAGAAGCCCTCACCTCCTGAAGTACACACTGGGGAGTACAAGGTCTGGAGAGCCCCATGCGCTAAGCAAGCGTCAGGGGATCCAGCCTGTCTCCCCGGTCATAGTCCAGGAGGTCTCTGATTCTTGTGACTTCTGCCAGGACAAACCTCTGGCTACAGGACAGTGATAGAAGGCAGATATATTAGCCCCAGGTTAAGTAGGTCCCTTTTCCCTGGGTACGGTAACAGGGAAGGTTCCAAAACAATCAGGAACTTTCTGGAAACAATTAAGGCAGACAGGCTGATTGGAACACCTGCAGCCAATGAAGAAGCTGCCAGAATCAATTAAGACAGGCAGGCTAATCAGGGCACCTGGGTTTAAAAAGTAGCTCACTTCAGTTTGTGGTGTGTGTGTGTGAGGAGCTGGGAGCAAGAGGCACTAGGAGCTGAGAGTGAGAATGTGTACTGTTGGAGGACTGAGGAGTACAAGCATTATCAGACACCAGGAGAAAGGTCCTATGGTGAGGATAAAGAAGGTGTTGGGAGGAGGCCACGGGGAAGTAGCCCAGGAAGTTGTAGCTGTTGCACAGCTGTTCCAGGAGACACTCTAGATAGCTGCATTCCACAGGGCCCTGGGCTGGAACCCGGAGTAGAGGGCGGCCCGGGTTCCCCCCAAACCTCCAACTCCTGGTCAGACAGAGGAGGAGTTGACTTGGACTGTGGGTTCACGAAATCTGCCAAACTGAGGGCTGCCATGAATCTCGGAGGCAAGCAAATCCACCAATAAGCGCAAGACCCACCAAGGTAGAGGAGGAACTTTGTAACAAAGGTAATTGGCCTAATACTTACCCAGGTCATCCCATTTTCCCTTTTTGAATATTAGCACAACATTAGCATTCTTCCAGTCTTCTGAAGTTTCCCTGATAGTCCAAAATTTATTAAAAATGGACATCTGCAGGCCAGAGATGTCTTCAGCTGGTTCTTTTAGGACCCCTGTGTGCAAATTATCTGGATCTGCTGATTTTAAAAAAAAATCCTTAGCAGATGTTGTTTAACATCCTCCCTGGATGCTAATAGACTGGAAAGTATATCATCCTTGTGTGATAAAAACACATTATCTTGGGATCCTCTTTCCCCAAAACTAAAACGACATTGCAGAAAGAATCCCCGCTTTCTCCCATCCAGCTTGGCCCTGACTATCCAGCTTGGCAGCACTTACTTTTGGATCAATGTGGCTTACTTTCCCCATGGAGTAACACCCATGAATTCTAACACTTGTGCTCTCTTTCACATATCTGCAGTTACATAGCACAGTTAACATATTACATGAGTGTGGTACAAGGGGAAACTCTAGTTGATATATCTCTGGACACTCTGTGGACTTCCTTTCAAGTACGGTAAATGCAAAATATACCAGGCAACTGGTCAGAAGCCCCATAATTCTTCCCTTTAACCTTGATGGGGAACTAGAGAGCAGCATCCTCAAATTAGGCTGGTAGGAGGAGGAAACAAATTCTAAATTATCCTTTTTCACCTCCTGAGGCTGTCAGAGCTTCTGTTCCCCCTGCTAGCTGGTCTCTTATTTTATTATGCTAATTTAAACAATTTAACTTTTTTTAAAAATAAAACTTACTAGCATTCACCACTGGAAGGCATGAGACACTTTCAAAGTTGTTGCAAACTGCACTTTCTGTTATTAATTTACCCAATGTATTTTTGGACGCTATGCTAGACAAATATTAAGTATTTTAATATCACTAAAGATATGCATGGCTGAACCTAACTAAAAGAAATATGGGTTTAAATTACAAGGAAAAGAAGTTTTATGGACTAGAAGGTGATTTTAATCTCTGGTACTAATTTAAACTAAATATGTACCATGGCTTGCAACACATTTCCCAGGTAGTCTTTCTACCTCCTAAAAATCCTTTAAATCACACTAGCATCTCTCTTCATACTCTGTATTCTGCTTTACCCATGAAAAGTTGGCTAAAAATCCACTTGAATCCAGGGGTTTTCAACTGATGTGTGATAAGTTTTCCTCTGTGCTTTAGAATATTTTAGCATGCACACCAAAAGAATACAGATATTTTAGTAGGTGTTTCAGTGAGTTTGATTAATATTAATTTTTCAACATGTGTTGCAGTAATGTGCAGCCATAAGATCCCCATGTTTATTATGTTGCTTTGGTGCACTGTTAGGTGGCTAATGCTTTTCAAAGAGCTGAATCTGTAACATAGTTATATTATTCACACCATTGCTTTTAATGAGCTGGCTCTGAGCCAATGGCATCCATGTCCGTTTATTCTAGCTTCTTGGTGTACCAGAGGTTTGCAACCACATAATTGTTTGTATAATAAGCTATAATGTGAAGTACATTGGCTGTGAAAATCCTAAGTGGTCAGTTTGACCATTTAGTTTAAGATAAAACTGTAGTATGGGATAGGAGACAGTTCCATGGATTGCCCTGGTCCCAGCACAATGGGTCATCATATCTACATGTGAGCAATGATGCACTCCAAATCTTAGATGCTTAGAAAGAATGCGAAATTGATTGAAATGCTTCTTGTGAAGAGGAGAAAGGTGTACAGCACGGCAATACAAAGCAAATATTTTCTGTCTTTAGAGTAGCTGTCGTTTGTCAACAGTTGTCACAAAAATACAGATGTAGTTTTATTGTTGTTTGCATGCTGCTCAGTCCAGATGAATAATTCATAACAACATAAAGGAAATAGGAGGGATTTTAGAATGTTTAACTTGAGAGCCATTTTAAAACTACTACCTGCTTTCACCACCCCACCATTTCCAGCAATTTAAAATCCCAGACTCTAGGCAGTTCAAGCCTGTTTATAGGCCCAAGACATTATTTGATTATGTATGAGGATATTTTTTGCATACTTTTACCTCTATTGCATATTTCATATGCACACATTCTTTTTAATGTATTCCAAGTGTTTCTTAGATGATCTAAGGGTTATTTCCTTTCACCAAGATGTCACAAAATAGCTACCAGCAGTAACATCCCCTGTTTATAGGTTGCAAAGCCTTTGAATAATGTGTCTGTGGAGCAATATAAACCATTCACCTCGCTTTTATAGCAAGCTGAGATGACATCCTACTCATTTCTGAATTCACGTCAGCACAGTATTAACTTCTAAAGTGGAAAGCAATATCAAGAGAAATTGGCACTAATATTTCTAAAAGCTATGCTGTTTCCAAAGGTTGTTTGTGAAAATGGAGCAGTGAGTTAACTGGGCTGTCATTTCTTGTAGAACTGGTGCAGTTCTGATTTGTATCAATAATACTGTTCAAACTATTGATAGAGCCATTTTGTTTCTCTAAGAGCCAATATATTTAAAAGCCAATTCCTTTGTTCTTATGTATGTTCCTCATGTTTAACACACACATACAAATTCATATTTGCAGACTGGCATGAAGGAATGCAGAGACTCATCAAGTGGCAGACTGTAGCTAGAACTCATGTCAGTGCACAGAGGGTGGGAAGAGGTGTAAGGAGCCTTACCAATAGGTGTGTGGCCTGCATAAAGTTTCTCCATAATTTCTACTGGTGGGTATGGGATAGGAGACAGCTCCATGGATTGCCCTGGTCCCAGCGCAATGGGTCATCTCCACCATAGGTGGACAGTCTACACCAGTGGCTCTCAAACTTTCCAGACTACTTTCAGGAGTCTGATTTGTCTTGCATACCCCAAGTTTCACCTCACTTAAAAACTACTTGCTACTACTACAAAAATCAGACATAAAAATACACAAGTATCACAGCACACTATTACTGAATAATTGCTTACTTTCTCATTTTTATCATATAATTATAAAATAAATTAATTGGAGTATAAACGCGGTACTTACATTTCAGTGTATGGTATATAGACAAATATAAACCATTCTACCAACTATCATCCTAATTGCCGTTGGAATAATATTTACGGGTGTCAACATAACCATTCCCCCTCAACAATTACCAGGCCATGTGCTGGTGCAACCTGCACTGTCACTACTCAGCCCACTGCCTACATGTCACATTTTGACTTATCTTGTATATAGGTGGGCCTACACAGAGGGGGAAACCGTGCCCTCCCTCTGTAGAACCACTGTCTTCCTGTCCATGCCTGCTATGTGCAAGTGGCACAAAGCAGGAGACTTCCCCCTTTGTTGATGTATTGATGCAGAGTCTAGTCACAGGACTCCTCCGAGGGAGGGGTGAGATCTGTTGTAGTCCCATTTTGTAGGGGTCTTGGCAATTGGTGCAGTTCATGAGGGATATAAAGCAAGAAATGCCCAACTATTTCAGGCAGCTTTTCTGTCAGTAAATTTTTTAGTATATCAAAATTAGAGCTGGTCAAATTTTTCATATTTTTGACTGAACATTGGTTTTTTTGGCTAAATAAAAATTTGCATAAAACTTGTTTTCTGAGGAGAACTTTATTTTTTCTTGTTGTGCCACAATGCTTCCTTTCTTTCCAACATTTCTAATTTGGAATGTTAATGTTCCCCTTCTTTTCTGTGGGCCAGCCTTCCCAGCCAGACTACTTCTCTGATAGTGCCCTATGGACAGTGACTCCCATAATGCACTGCCTCCCATATCTAAAAAGGGGGTGGGGACTGTGGTGTGTCAAGAGAGATGCAGTCTGTCTGACCAGGGTGTCAGGCCTATACAAGAAACTGGGAGCACGTGGCACACATGAGTCCCCATGGCAGCATTTCCCAATGAAAATATTTTTGTGTTCATCCAAAATTTTCCACTAGGAAACCTCATGCTCCCAGTTTCTTGAATAGGACTGGTCAGGCAGACTGTAGGAACTGTTTTTTTGACCAGCTCTAATAAAAAGGTTAATTTAAATATCACTATAGTCTACTCAAAATATTGCTTTTTCTGCAGTTATCATTCATCTAAAAAACTGTTCTACTATTCTCAAAAGCTTTGTCTAAATTCTATTTTGCTATAAATAGTTTGTCATTCATGCACTAGAAGGTGCCTAGATGAACAGCACCGTACAGTACTTTACCTGAATTTCTGATTTAACCGGACTCACCTTTAGTTGGCTTGTCACTGATCTGATATGACAAACTTGCATTTTGAACTGTCACTCCTTTCTTTTATTCTATCCTAACTTGTGCTGTTATTTGTTTATATGCTAGAATAAATATCTGTATTCATAGATACACAGCCTGTGTCCTTAATTTAGTCCCATCAAGAAGGCACTTCAAGGTAAAGGATTATTGCACGAGTTGGAACTCAGGATTGCAAAACTACCAAGCAGAACATGCCAGAAACAGGGACAAAGACAGATAAAATAAAAAAGCCTGTGCAGGAACTGAAATCAACTCTTCTTTACAACAAAAGGGTGCTCCTTTTAAGCGAGCACTGTCCTGTACTACTAGGGAAACTGAGAATGCTTTGAAACAATGTTTCAACATATGGCCATAATAAATATCCATGACAAGGAGCTGCCTGAGTAACTCTTAATCAACCATTTGTGTTGATTAGGGGAACATAAAGGGCATGTCTACACAACAGCCTTAAGTCGACCTAACATAATTTAGCAGTAATTTACTGTGATGGCGGATGTCCACACTATCCTCCTTCTGTTGGTGGAGCACGTCCTCTCCAGGAGCACTTCCATTGACCTGAAGAGGGGCAGTAAGATGCTGTCAAGTTTCCTTCCCCACTCTGAACTCTAGGGTACAGATGTGGGGACCTACATGAAAAACTCCCTAAGCTTATTTTTACTAGCTTAGGTTAAAACTTCCCCAAGGTACAAACTATCTTACCTTTTGCCCCTGGACTTTATTGCTGCCACCACCAAGTGTCTAACAAATATATAACAGGGAACGAGCCCGCTTGAAAATGTCTCCCCCCCCCCATCCTCGCCAAACCCTACACCCCCTTTCCTGGGGAAGGCTTGATAAAAATCCTCACCAGTTTGCATAGGTGAACACAGACCCAAACCCTGGGATCTTAAAAACAATGAAAAAGCAATCAGGTTCTTAAAAGAAGAATTTTAATTGAAGAAAAAGTAAAAGAATCACCTCTGTAAAATCAGGAGGGTAAATACCTTACAGGGTAATCAGATTCAAAACATAGAGAATCCCTCTAGGCAAAACCTTAAGTTACAAAAAGACACAAAACCAGGAATATACATTCCCTCCAGCACAGTTTATTTTATCAGCCATTTAAACAAAACAGACTCTAACACATATCTAGCTAGATTACTTACTAAGTTCTAAGACTCCATTCCTGTTCTGTTCCCGGCAAAAGCATCACACAGACAGAGAGAACCTTTGTTTCTCCCCCCCTCCAGCTTTTGAAAGTATCTTGTCTCCTCATTGGTCATTTTGGTCAGGTGCCAGTGAGGTTATCCTAGCTTCTTAACCCTTTCCAGGTGAAAGGGTTTTGCCTCTGGCCAGGAGGGATTTTCAAGGTGTCTCCCCTTCCCTTTATATTTATGACAGGTGCCTTATGTTGACCTAACTGTGTAGTGTGGACCAGACATTGCTGCACATTTTTCTCTTCACATGCCATATGTTTGCAGTCTTCTTATCTTTGTCTCTCTGAATATCAAAAGAAGTCATGTGAAGGTAGCACAGACTGTAGAAGCATCTCTTGCATCTTTGACCGACTCGTGCACATCTATTGTGGTATGATAAAGATATTTTTGTCCTAGGGCAGCAGAGCAATGCCAATTTACCAAGTCCTGAAATCCCACCGCCCCCCATGAAGAGTCTATTCCCTTTCCCCAGAGATCTGAAGTATTGTCTATTACAAGATGAAGTCAACGAGGAGTCCGGTGGCACCTTAAGGGCTAACAGATTTATTTGGGCATAAGCTTTCATGGGTAAAAACCCCACTTCTTCAGATGCTTCAGACCGCTTCCAGATGAAGTGAGGCTTCAGATGCTTACTATGCTTATTTGAAAGGTCTCTATTAATGAACCCATCAACCAAATATGGTAGGCACAAGAAAGCTTTACTTAAAACCCTGGATATTCTTAGCTCAGATACTGGTTGTGTGACAGTGATTTTTGACTCCCTGGCAAAAAATAAATAGGTGATGGTGGTGGTGGAGAGGGGTGTGGGGAAGGAGGGAGTTGGGGTGCCCACAGCCCCTGGAATGGGGAAGGAGGATGGGCAGGGGAGACAGAGCCCCTGACATGAGAGGGGATGGGGGTGTTGCAGGGAGTTCCTGACGTGGAGAGGGGTGGGAGAATGTCACATGGGGTACTTGTGATGGGAAATGGGGGAATGCAAGGGGAATGAATAAAGCCTACAGAAGCAACAAAGTGTGTGTGACCTTCTAGTAATATCAAGGGGAAGTGAAAGAGAGTTTTGTTTACCATCATCATCCATTCCACTGCCAGTTCAATGCTATTCCAATAAACAGAATTTTCTAATATTGTGTTCAGACTAGACAGGGCCAACAGCTGGCTTCTAAATGTATGTCTACAGTTTTGCTTACAATCATTTTCCATCAGAATGTGTCATACCAATACATCAGATACGTAGACCTTAGTACTGTTCTCTTTGTGCATGGGAGTCATGGATGAAAAATTGTCTGTGTATAAATGTAGTTGATGCTCCTTGAAATTTGACCCTAAATGTCTCAAAGGGTCTCCCACATTTTTCCTTGGATTCAAGAACTGTCTCGTAGAATTAGTTTCTATAAATTACATTGTATCTTGCATTGAGATTGCCCTTCGTGAAACTATAGGAAACCCCTCAATTGATTGGCAAACTGTAAAGAATGGGGCAGACAATCCCCAAAGATGGTGTTTATTTCTAATACTTAGATCCACCAAGCTAGCAACAGAACAGCTTCTACGATACCCTACTGGTTACACGGAAGCCAAAACACAGTTCCCTTAAAAGCAACCCAGCTTTGGGCTTCCACCCAGACATCCAGTCAAATACGATGAGAGATTACTGAAAAGCTTGTTCATCATGTAAAAATGTTCTACCAATCCCAAAGGATTGAACACATTACCTCTGAAGTTAATGAATACTTTAGATCTTACCCAAATACATGCTTACAGTCAATTCTTATTAACTAAACATTATTAAAAAAAGAAGAGAGAAAGTATTGGTTAAAAGATCATTATACATACACGTATGTGCAGTTTTGAGGTCGGTTTTATAGTAAAGATGGTGAGCTCTTGGATCAGGTTTGAAGCAGTGATGGCACACACTGCTAACTGGTTAAGCTTCTGGTTGTTCCCAATTCATTGGAAGATCCTCAGTCCCTTAGTTAGAATGCTCCCATTAGTATAAAACCATAGTCCAGAGATCAGAGTAGAAAAGAGGCCAGATGAAGATGTTTCCAGGGTATTTAATAGTTTCTGCCAAGTAGAGGGAAACCCATTGTTTCAAACAAAGCCCTCCTCACAGCTTATGGAAAAATACAGGTAACAAGATAGAGTGTAGTGTCACATGGTCTTGTCACATGCCCTTGCATACTTTGCTGAGTCATAGCAGAGGTCATTACTCATACTCTAGTTAGAATGTTCATCTGAATGTCCATTAGGTGTGGATAGGCTTCTTCCAGGGTCCATTGTGTCCGCTGATGAGCCGTCAGCTTGAATACTCCATTCACAATGTGCTGGCTAAATACCTTGTGGGTGTTACCACAGGAGCCAACATTTGAAATACAGGTACATAGTTAATATTCATAACTTCAGATACCAAAATGATATATGCATACAAATAGGATAATCATATTTAACAAACCATAACTTTTCTATTGACACCTTAGTTGTCATACTTTGTACAAGTTTTGTTGCAATTATAAAAGAGTGGTAGCAACAATGATCTACCTGGTCATGTTTTAATCATAGAATGTCACAAAAGGCTATGAATAGAACTACTTCTGCTGGTTTCTACAAGTGAGCTCATCATTGGAGGGGTGCGAATGAGTGAGTGAGGGAGGATGTGAAAACATGGATGATCTAGAATGAAAGTGGATAATCACAAGAACCATCAGTTAGATTGGGCTTTCACAATAGGAGAGGAGAGGTATCCATTAGCAGAGGGCCCACTGTGATCAGCATTTGACAAATTTTTCTGATGTGTGCGTAATCTTTAATTCTACACTAATTTCATTTCAGGTCATGTTACTTTTCATTGTTTCTAATAGAATTTCTGGATTGCAACTATATACACAAGCCTGTGATATCCAATGTACTGCAACCAGCTTTCCACCTGGGTTAATATGGAATTGCATTAGTTTGGAGAGAGTTGAGGACATAAAAAAATAGTAGGAATAAGCATTCCAGTAAGTAGTCTGAGCATTACAATTGTCCTTTGCTGCGGTACGCTCCAATTCCAGAATGCCATCCAGTAACTGTAAAATGAAAGGGACAAATATTGTCACCTGTGGTGAACTCTGGTCTGAATGGGACCTGGTTGGCTTAAGATGCAGGAGGCTGACTCCTGTTTCACAGCAATACCAGAAGTAATGCAAGATTGGTATGAGGAGGCCCCAAAACTGTTGAAGCAATCATCATTTCAACAGGTTGTCAATTTCAGGGATGCTTAAGATTGCACTGCACAATCGCACACTTAAACAAATAAGTTTAAAAAGATGTTCAGTGTCTGATTATGATTCTAGCTGCCTAGCAAGACAACTAGAGTGGACACCAAAAACAATTACCTGGGCCTAGTTTGAGCGTAGCATTAACATTTTTGAATCACTTTTAAATGTACTGATTTAAATAAGATCTGAATAGAATCTCTTTTTTGCTTGTAAAAGTGCTCTATGATGATTTGTCCAGAGTACTTGTGGGAAATGTCAAAGAAAACCCACAAAAACTCTATGGTGGGGGTGGGGATTCCTGATAATGTGGGCACTTTCATTAGACTCCCCTGACTACTTCTATCATTAATGGTGAGGAAACTTTCCTCTCTGTTTTGACAAAAGCAGCAATTTTTGTGGAGTAAGTAACTTTGTGCCCTACTCTTATAGCAAGACTCTTTGGGCTTGATACTCCACTCATGTCTACTGATGTAAATCAGGAATAACTTCCCTGAGATCAATGCCATCAATAAGCCTCAGTGTCCCAGATCTCAAGACTTACTGTAACTTTAGTTTTATGGATAGGGGAAGATTTTGGGAATTTTCATATATACTAAACCAGTTTTCCCAGCACTAATTCCAACAGTGTAATGGAGATCTGGGGATGTGTGGAGACTCAAGTCTAGTGTTGATGTGGTGGTATATAAAAATATGTACATGGGGAATAAGTTTTTGCACTGCAGCTTTCAATATAAGACATCTCCCTTTTTCTCCAGTGATAAGTGTGCTATTGGTAAGGCATCATGTGTTAGTGTGAAGAGCACAGTGTGCTCTGACTTTTGTTTTCCTTTCTGAAGGGAACACTACAAAAATAACAAGTTTCCTTGTTAGTACATGTTTGTCTCAGCATGGAGACAGATGTGAACTGAGTGATCAAATTAACTAGCAAAATCCTGTTTGATCAAATTCGACAAAAGTTCATCCTTGTTTAGTACCTTTAGTACTCAGGGTGGGCTGAGGAACTGTTAGTGGGTTATTTTTTGCCTCTGTTTGAGAAATATAACTGTCTGGAAAAGACTCTGGGTGTGACAGTGGATTCAGCTCTTAAATTAGCCTAACTTCAATGGGTCCTTTGTAGGCAGAGGACAAACCAGCACCCTGCAAGAAGAGTGTTTTTTGAGATGTGTTCAACTGCAGATAGTTGTAGGTTTTACACACCCTATATTTATTTCAATCAGAGGGTGGATTGCACAGTATAATGTAGATTAAAGATGGACAGATTGGATCTTTGAGACAAAACATTTAAGCTTTAGGGTTTTTTTTTCCTATATCATCAGAGCTAGTTTGAGTTAGGAGTCATAAAAGGCTTTTATTATAGCAACTCTGAAGTGCCAAGCCTTTCACTGAAGTTCCTCCTAAACTAAACGTAATTGTTAGGATTTCTCATAACTGATATTTTAACAGGAAGAACAATTGTAAAGAAGAAAGTGGACAGTAGCACAAATTTTGCAATTATTTCTCAATTTAATTGGATATAACATGCAAACATAGAATCAAATTCTTCTGTTACATCAGTGTGAATTCAAGGTCTGACATCAATTAATTTTCTCTGGCTTTATTCTGGTGTGTGGGCAGAATTTGGTCCCTTGTTTGGATTTTCAGTAACTAAAAGTAATTTTTGGTTTTGTTTTAAAGCTCCCCTGCCTGAAGTGTTTAGAGTGCATACACAACACAATAAAAACACGATTATAACAGGGGAAAAAATCAAAGAAAACCGATCAAGGTGATCCAGAAGTTCAAAGGTACTTGTAGAGCTCTTTGGAAAATGTTTGGTGGTTTTTTCCCCCCTTCAGGAAGAAGACAATTTCAGCTTTTCACTGGAAAATGGAAATGTTTTTGGCCAAAATAATTTTGGCAGAATTTTTGACCAACCTTTGTCTTTTCATTAGTATAAAAATAAGAGCAGGAATAGAGTGACTTTAACATTAAACTTCTATGTTTAATGTTAAAGTCATCCTTTGTTCTATGGCAACAAAAATGTTCCACACAAATGAGGATGTTCAAAAATGGGATTCCTATGATTGAATATCAAAAATATTGTTTGTGGGGAACTGGATAAATGTATATATATGTTATTTCCATGAAACTGAATAAAAGAATATTCAGCAATATGATTTGATCCCCAACAGTTTTTTTGATGTACATTATTTTCAGCATTTTCAAAACCATTTTCTAATTTTGTTGCCCCAGCGGTTGGGTTCCCATATTTAGATATGTAAAGGCCTGACCCTTTTAAAAAAAATCTGAAGGTCTGTGTCATTGCCATTGATTTATGTGTACTTTTGGTAATGATTCAGCAGGAGACATCTGAACATGCGTCACTGTAAGCAGCATGTTCAGGGGGACTAGAAATGCTTAAAGTATCTTGATGATTTGAAGTCCTGAATGTCCAAGGTAGGACTAGAAAAAAACAACTGCTAATTTGGGGTGTCACACAATATATATATAGCCAGTTGTCCAAATTATAAAAGTAGAAACTTCATTTCATGATAACCTCTGGAAATGGAATAATTAAAAATGTACCCACAGTGTACCTCTACGCTCAAAGAATTTAGTTACCAGTGTAAACCACTAGGCGCGTGGTGGACTAGTTTGGTTTATTTCTCAATATTTGTGTATTGAGAATGTATTATGATGCCATTTTCTGGGTGGGTTAGTTTGATATTTTTATGGCATTGATTATATCTGGATTTGAATGCCTAGCATATTCTGTTAGACTTTCTTTGTACTGCTCTGACCTTTTTACACTGATGCTCTTCTTCCCAGGTTAGTGAAACTGTAAACAAGGGAGAACGTGAATGGTCAACCAAATTACAGAATACTGAAAAGGTCAAAGTAGCACTGCAGACTATGCTGCTTTTCTCCAAATAGGCATTAAGACTGTAACTCTGCACCTCATTCTCATGACTGAACTTCTAATGAGACGAGAAAATGGCCCTGCATGAATCCATGCTTCTGACGGCAGCTGTAATGTGAGTGGTAAATGGGAAAAATGTTACAGTCAGGTCCTTAGACTTGTGATCATATAACTGTCTCCCTCTTTGCATGTCACATAAAGGCTATATGTGATAGTGAGCTGTTAGCCTTTAGTTCCACTCTTCTCATAAGCACATTCATATGTATTTCTCATATTTCCACCATGAATTTAGAAGTGTTCTTCACTAAACATAAGATTTATCTTTTAGGTTTGTTTCATATACTCTGTGGGTGCAAGGGGTTGAAGAGCAATTGCAATGCTTGTCCAGGGAATGTTATTCCCTTTTAAATTTCTATACACTGTTTTAAAATTAGTCATGTATGCACAAATCTAAAATCAGGTCTCTCCCAGTAATTCTTTACCTTAGCATTTTGACTTGAGGAAGGCTTACTCCTGAAATATACACCATAGGTACCCTACTACATCATGTTAACTGCTATGCAATGATTCAGTTTTGTTTAATTGCACTTTATGTACAATAAATACACTTACTATGAAAAAAGAAAAGGAGTACTTGTGGCACCTTAGAGACTAACCAATTTATTTGAGCATGAGCTTTCGTGAGCTACAGCTCACTTCATCGGATGCATACCGTGGAAACTGCAGCAGACTTTATATACACACAGAGAATATGAAACAATACCTCCTCCCACCCCACTGTCCTGCTGGTAATAGCTTATCTAAAGTGATCATCAAATTGGGCCATTTCCAGCACAAATCCAGGTTTTCTCGCCCTCCACCCCCCCCACACAAATTCACTCTCCTGCTGGTGATAGCCCATCCAAAGTGACAACTCTCCACACAATGTGCATGACAATCAAGTTGGGCCATTTCCTGCACAAATCCAGGTTCTCTCACCCCCCCCACCCCCCTCCCAAAAACCACACACACAAACTCACTATCCCGCTGGCAATAGCTCATCCAAAGTAACCACTCTCCCCACAATGCGCATGATAATCAAGATGGGCCACCCCCAGCACAAATCCAGGCCTTCTCACCCCCCCCCCACCTCCATACACACACAAACTCACTTTCCTGCTGGCAATAGCTCATCCAAACTGACCACTCTCAAAGTTTAAATCCAAGTTAAACCAGAACATCCCGGGGGGGGGGGGGGGTTAGGAAAAAACAAGGGGAAATAGGCTACCTTGCATAATGACTTAGCCACTCCCAGTCTCTATTTAAGCCTAAATTAATAGTATCCAATTTGCAAATGAATTCCAATTCAGCAGTTTCTCACTGGAGTCTGGATTTGAAGTTTTTTTGTTTTAAGATAGCGACCTTCATGTCTGTGATTGCATGACCAGAGAGATTGAAGTGTTCTCCGAGTGGTTTATGAATGTTATAATTCTTG
This sequence comes from Caretta caretta, assembly GCF_965140235.1. Lineage (NCBI taxonomy): Eukaryota > Metazoa > Chordata > Testudines > Cheloniidae > Caretta > Caretta caretta. Next base: position 138,313,172 of record NC_134207.1, read on the forward strand.
ACATCTGATTTGTGTCCATTTATTCTTTTACGTAGAGACTGTCCAGTTTGACCAATGTAAATGGCAGAGGGGCATTGCTGGCACATGATGGCATATATCACATTGGTGGATGTGCAGGTGAACGAGCCTCTGATAGTGTGGCTGATGTTATTAGGCCCTGTGATGGTGTCCCCTGAATAGATATGTGGGCACAGTTGGCAACAGGCTTTGTTGCAAGGATAAGTTCCTGGGTTAGTGGTTCTGTTGTGTGGTATGTGGTTGTTGGTGAGTATTTGCTTCAGGTTGTGGGGCTGACTGTAGGCAAGGACTGGCCTGTCTCCCAAGATTTGTGAGAGTGTTGGGTCATCCTTTAGGATAGGTTGTAGATCCTTAATAATGCGTTGGAGGGGTTTTAGTTGGGGGCTGAAGGTGACGGCTAGTGGCGTTCTGTTATTTTCTTTGTTAGGCCTGTCCTGTAGTAGGTAACTTCTGGGAACTCTTCTGGCTCTATCAATCTGTTTCTTTACTTCCGCAGGTGGGTATTGTAGTTGTAAGAAAGTTTGACAGAGATCTTGTAGGTGTTTGTCTCTGTCTGAGGGGTTGGAGCAAATGCGGTTGTATCGCAGAGCTTGGCTGTAGACGATGGATCGTGTGGTGTGGTCAGGGTGAAAGCTGGAGGCATGCAGGTAGGTTTCTCCCTACCTGTAGGTTTCTCCCTACCAACACTACAGAAAGAGGGATTCTAGGTGGACTCCTCCTGAAGGTCGAAACAGCAGACCGGACTTCTACATAGACTGCTTCCGCCGACGTGCACGGGCTGAAATTGTGGAAAAGCAGCATCACTTGCCCCATAACCTCAGCCATGTGGAACGCAATGCCATCCACAGCCTCAGAAACAACTCTGACATCATAATCAAAAAGGCTGACAAAGGAGGTGCTGTTGTCATCATGAATAGGTCGGAATATGAACAAGAGGCTGCTCGGCAGCTCTCCAACACGAGTTTCTACAAGCCATTACTCTATGATCCCACTGAGAGTTACCAAAAGCAACTACAGCATTTGCTCAAGAAACTTCCTGAAAAAGCACAAGATCAAATCCGCACAGACACACCCGTGGAACCCCGACCTGGGATATTCTATCTACTACCCAAGATCCATAAACCTGGAAATCCTGGGCGCCCCATCATCTCAGGCATTGGCACCCTGACAGCAGGATTGTCTGGCTATGTAGACTCCCTCCTCAGGCCCTACGCTACCAGCACTCCCAGCTACCTTCGAGACACCACTGACTTCCTGAGGAAACTTCAATCCATCGGTGATCTTCCTGATAACACCATCCTAGCCACTATGGATGTAGAAGCCCTCTACACCAACATTCCACACAAAGATGGACTACAAGCCGTCAAGAACACTATCCCCGATAATGTCACGGCTAACCTGGTGGCTGAACTTTGTGACTTTGTCCTTACCCATAACTATTTTACATTTGGGGACAATGTATACCTTCAGATCAGTGGCACTGCTATAGGTACCCGCATGGCCCCACAGTATGCCAACATTTTTATGGCTGACTTAGAACAACACTTCCTCAGCTCTCGTCCCCTAAAGCCCCTACTCTACTTGCGCTATATTGATGACATCTTCATCATCTGGACCCATGGAAAAGAAGCCCTTGAGGAATTCCACCATGATTTCAACAATTTCCATCCCACCATCAACCTCAGCCTGGTCCAGTACCACACAAGAGATCCACTTCCTGGACACTACAGTGCTAATAAACAATGGTCACATAAACACCACCCTATACCGGAAACCTACTGACCGCTATTCCTACCTGCATGCCTCCAGCTTTCACCCTGACCACACCACACGATCCATCGTCTACAGCCAAGCTCTGCGATACAACCGCATTTGCTCCAACCCCTCAGACAGAGACAAACACCTACAAGATCTCTGTCAAGCTTTCTTACAACTACAATACCCACCTGCGGAAGTAAAGAAACAGATTGATAGAGCCAGAAGAGTTCCCAGAAGTTACCTACTACAGGACAGGCCTAACAAAGAAAATAACAGAACGCCACTAGCCGTCACCTTCAGCCCCCAACTAAAACCCCTCCAACGCATTATTAAGGATCTACAACCTATCCTAAAGGATGACCCAACACTCTCACAAATCTTGGGAGACAGGCCAGTCCTTGCCTACAGTCAGCCCCACAACCTGAAGCAAATACTCACCAACAACCACATACCACACAACAGAACCACTAACCCAGGAACTTATCCTTGCAACAAAGCCCGTTGCCAACTGTGCCCACATATCTATTCAGGGGACACCATCACAGGGCCTAATAACATCAGCCACACTATCAGAGGCTCGTTCACCTGCACATCCACCAATGTGATATATGCCATCATGTGCCAGCAATGCCCCTCTGCCATTTACATTGGTCAAACTGGACAGTCTCTACGTAAAAGAATAAATGGACACAAATCAGATGTCAGGAATTATAACATTCATAAACCACTCGGAGAACACTTCAATCTCTCTGGTCACGCAATCACAGACATGAAGGTCGCTATCTTAAAACAAAAAAACTTCAAATCCAGACTCCAGCGAGAAACTGCTGAATTGGAATTCATTTGCAAATTGGATACTATTAATTTAGGCTTAAATAGAGACTGGGAGTGGCTAAGTCATTATGCAAGGTAGCCTATTTCCCCTTGTTTTTTCCTAACCCCCCCCCCCCCCCCCGGGATGTTCTGGTTTAACTTGGATTTAAACTTTGAGAGTGGTCAGTTTGGATGAGCTATTGCCAGCAGGAAAGTGAGTTTGTGTGTGTATGGAGGTGGGGGGGGGTGGTGAGAAGGCCTGGATTTGTGCTGGGGGTGGCCCACCTTGATTATCATGCGCATTGTGGGGAGAGTGGTTACTTTGGATGAGCTATTGCCAGCGGGATAGTGAGTTTGTGTGTGTGGTTTTTGGGAGGGGGGTGGGGGGGGTGAGAGAACCTGGATTTGTGCAGGAAATGGCCCAACTTGATTGTCATGCACATTGTGTGAAGAGTTGTCACTTTGGATGGGCTATCACCAGCAGGAGAGTGAATTTGTGTGGGGGGGGTGGAGGGCGAGAAAACCTGGATTTGTGCTGGAAATGGCCCAATTTGATGATCACTTTAGATAAGCTATTACCAGTAGGACAGTGGGGTGGGAGGAGGTATTGTTTCATATTCTCTGTGTGTATATAAAGTCTGCTGCAGTTTCCACGGTATGCATCCGATGAAGTGAGCTGTAGCTCACGAAAGCTCATGCTCAAATAAATTGGTTAGTCTCTAAGGTGCCACAAGTACTCCTTTTCTTTTTGCGAATACAGACTAACACGGCTGTTACTCTGAAACTTACTGTGAAGTGATCTGTGTTTTAAGACGCATTGAGATACTGTGGTTTTTGAGCGTCAATGACTCAGGCGGATGGATTTCTTCAGTGTTAGTTTCCAACGTGTAAATAATTTATTAAAATAGTTTTTGGCATTTCAGAAATAAATGTTACATGCTGCAATTCTGGTCGCTTATTGGCTGTTGAAAACTCCATTGTCTGTGGTCCATCCGAACAATTGGTGGTCATCAGGAAAAATACAGATCAGTGTTAATTAGCAACCAAACATAGAATGAGCCAGCAGATGGATGTCCCACAAGGGCTTGTCAGTTACTATGGGACTGATGGGGAAGAGATAGGAGGGGGAAGAGAAACCACACTTGGAATTCTGTAGCTTTTTACTGTTACTACCAGAGACTTAGCTGTGGTTAACCCCACTGCTAGAGTGCTTCAGGAAGAATGTCCGTTGGATACACATTGCTGATTGTCTGCCTTGACCTCTGAATTCTTTAAACTCTGGCTTTTCCCTCAGTCCCAACAGAGCAGAGCTCTAAAGTGCTTAAAGGGTGTAGGCCCCCTTCATTGTGTCTCCCAATCTCGTTCTGTGTACTGCTTCTGATGAGTTAGAGCTGGCACATTGTCTAAAATGCCTCACAACTGTCAGAAAACAAGGGCAGATGCCCCAAACTGGTGGTATGTTCTACAAGCATGTGAACAAGGGGGATCCAGTGGATATAGTGTACTTAGATTTTCAGAAAGCCTTTGACAGGGTCTATCACCAAAGGCTCTTAAGACAAGTAAGCAGTCAGCGGATAAGAGGGAAGGTCCTCTCATGGATTGGTAACTGGTTAAAAGATAGGAAACAAAGGGTAGGAATAAATGGTCAGTTTTTAGAATGGAGAGAGGTAAATAGTGGTGTCCCCCAGGGGTCTGTACTGGGACCAGTACTATTCAACATATTCATAAATGATCTGGGAAAAGGGGTAAACAGTGAGATGGAAAAATTTGCAGATGATACAAAACTACTCAGGATAGTTAAGTCCCAAGCAGACTGCGAAGACTTACAAAAGAATCTTTCAAAACTGGGTGACTGGGCAACAAAATGGCAGATGAAATTCAATATTGATAAATGCAAAGTAATGCACATCGGGAAACATATTCCCAACTCTACCCATAAAATGATTGGGGTCTAAATTATCTGTTACAACCCAAGAAAGAGATCATGGGGTCATTGTGGATGTTTCTCTGAAAACATCCACTCAATATGCAGTGGCAGTCAAAAAAGCGAATGGAATGGAAAAGTAAATAAGGAAGTGCTATTTACCCCTTCTCATAACACAAGAACTAGGGGTCAGCAAATGAAATTAATAGGCAGCAGGTTTAAAACAAACAAAAGGAAGTATTTCTTCATACAACGCACAGTCAACCTGTGGAACTTTTTGCCAGAGGATGTTGTGAAGGCCAAGACTATAACAGGGTTCAAAAAAAGAACTAGATAAATTCATGGAGGATAGGTCCATCAATGGCTATTAGCCAGGATGGGCAGGGATGGTGTCCCTAGCCTCTGTTTGCCAGAAGCTGGGAATGAATGACAGGGGATAGATCACTTGATGATTACTTGTTCATTCCCTCTGGGGCACCTGGCATTGGCCACTGTCGGAAGACAGGATACTAGGCTAGATGGACCTTTGGTCTGACCCAGTATGACCATTCTTATATTCATATGTTCTTAATTAGATTTCACCAAGTCAGTAAAAAATGTGAACTCCTGAATCACTCTACCAGTCTTACCATGCAGTCACAGACAGTCCCTTTACATTCCCAGTCTATCTTGCCACCCAGACAAATTGAACTTTGTGATAAAAGGTCACTAAAACCAAAAATCACACCACATCAGGTTGCTCTCAGCCCCAAGGGACCAATCACTTACTCCAGATCAATTGATACTCCACATCTTACACCAAAGACAATGTTGGTATCCAAATCTACAGTAAGCAAACTATAGGTTTCTAAGCTAAGAAAAAGAATGAGAGTTATTGAGAGGTTAAAACAGGTAAAATATAACAACAGGTAAATCACAGTTTGTAACTCCAAATGGTGGCAGTGATGTAATAAGCTGCCAGTTTCCCAAAAGTCTTTCAGGGCTATCCAGATTAATTCTGGAGCTCAGTCTTCTCAGTCAGTTATTCTGCCATGTTAGAATCCAAGGAGTCCAGAGACAAAAGATCCTTCATTGAATCCATATTTATAGTATCTTCACACAGAAAGCAAGCTGACTGATGGTTCTCCCATGTGGGCTTTTCCTTTGATGAAGGTCAGTGAGGAATGTACTTAGACTTTTGACCTCTGACCATATACATAATGGCCACTTGCTTTGAAGTTATCATTTTCTGTTAAAGTCCTTAAGTCCTTCATTAGCATTTCACAAGATTTCTTTGATGGGTGATTTAATTACAAGGGTATTTACAATGTTTGCTATTACACTATGACAGTAACAGATAAGCAAAAACAATACAGTCAACCTATTGCCCGCGCAGTAAGCAGTAATAGTGGGGGAGAATTCCGCCTGGCCCTTAAGTGAGTGAGCACAGTCTTCTCAGTGAGTCTTTCCCTTGTTCTTGGAGTTGGTTGAGCCACATTAGCTGAAATGTGTTTAAAAAAAAATCCACCTCAAGCAGAGACCCAGAGTGGGAAAACTTCATCTCGAATGGTTAAAGTTTGGCAAAGATATAAGCAACTTAAGACAATTCTGCCCATTACAGGACTCTCTTAACTAGAGGTGTAGCTACCTGCACTGCCTATAAAGTCCATTCCATTACATAAGGAGGCTATTGTTTCTAGTAGAGGATGTATAGTAATGTGATATGGTACCTATGCTTAAGTAAAGAGTTTAGAAAAAAAAAGGTGCCAGAGGAAGCCATGTGCCAAGGACAGGACATTTCTTGTTGCTGCTCTTTTTCATGTAGACAGATATGGAGCACCCCTGCCACAACTACTCTTACTTTATTTTAATACAAATCCTATCAGAAAATTCTAATGCTTTTTAAGGAGGTCAAGTTTATTTGCCTATTCATGGGATTTTGTTATTCGGGGATTTTGCATGTTTTTCTATGGAAGCTCCCTTAATTAAATCAGTGGCACATAAATAATTAAATGTACTAATCCCACTCAATATCAGAATGCCTTTGATACTGTTTGAAATCAAGCTGAAGAATAGCATATAGAGTTTACTGCAGGAGACTGGTTTGTTTGTTTGTTTAAGGGAGAAATTGAAGTAGTCACACATTTTAAAGTTTTGCTGGCTTCCTTGCTGCTTGGACATAGAGACTTGCCCCACCCGTGTTTCATACCGTTATGCACATTCCTGGGGGGGAAGGGGAGTCACTGCTGCAAAGCTGACCACCGAGCACCTTTTACAGAAGTTTCTGACCACCTTCCTCTCTCCCCCCCAACCCCGCCCCAAAGCAGAGCTGCCCTTCTTTGGGTAAGCCCAGACAAATTCTGCCCCCCCTTATGTGGTGCAGTAATGTATAGTGAAATATTGGACTAATACAGGTGGTATGAAAACCTATTTGATACACATTGGATTCATGTGCTAAGACTTTTAATGAATTATAATACTAGGTATCAGGATTTAATCTAGCCATATCTATTTATCTTAGGGTGACCAGATGTCCTGATTTTATAGGGACAGTCCCGATTTTTGGGTCTTTTTCTTATATAGGCTCCTATTTCCCCCCACCCCCTGTCCTGATTTTTCACATTTGCTGTCTGGTCACCCTAATTTAGCTGTACTTCTCAGTGTCCTGAAAAGAGACCAGTTAATGTTTTGTTTTTGTACATTAATACGTTTTACACATGTGGGAAATGGCTGCTGTATTTTGATGACATGCAAAGTGACTTGATGTTCTAATGATGCTTGGGTCCTTATAGTTCCCCATGCCCTGAAGGTGGTTTCTGGTCTTCATTGGAATTCAAATAATACAACATGGAGTCCCTGTTACTTTCCTTGGGGAAGTGGGATTTTGTATAGGCCCTGCTTTAGCAACATGTGCTTAACTTCCCATTGACGTGAAGGAGACTTCAGCATACACTTAAAAGCTTTGCTGAGTTGAAGCCCTAGTTTGTAAAGCACTTTGGGATTTTTGGGGGATAAAGGCGCTTGTGTGTGAGTGGGGGTTGGGGGAAGAGGGGAGTCAGGGAAGTTAGTATAGAATCCTTTCAGTAGTGTGTATTTTAAATGTAGAGTGGTATTTTGAAAAAGCATAGATGAGCATAATGGAAAAACCTCTCTGACTGGCCACCCTTACCACCATTGTTACACTAATGTAACTCTATAGTGGTGTAGCACTAAACCTGTGTATATAAAGTAAAGCTTAGCAATGGTGTAGTGAATTGCTGAAGAGTTTCCTTCCAGTTTTGAGGCTATCTAGAGATAGGTGAAACATCAGCTTATCTAAGACAACTGCAGTAAGGCAGTGTTATTAAAGTGTTTTTTTTTAAAGATAATTGAACATTGAAGGTCTGACTGAGGAATTACATCTATAAGGTTAATTTATGTCTGGGAAACAAACCAATGACTATTCATAATTAAAGGTATGATTTTGTCATGGACATTTTTAGTAGAAGTCATGGACAGGTTACAGGCAATTAACAAAAATTCACGGAAGCGGTGACCTGTCCCTGACTTTTATTAAAAAATGTCCATGACAAAACAGGGGGGGAGGAGGGTTGAGCACCTGACCCTGCTGTGGCTGGGAACTGTGGCCCCTGCCCCATGGCTGGGAGCTGGGAGGAACTGCCACCTGTGGCGGCTGGGGAGCTGTGGGGGATTCCCCCCCAGGTGGGGCAGCTGTGGGGGTTCCTCTGCTGCTTGCAATGCCTAGGGAACTGCAGGGGATCCTCCCTGCCCGCAGTGGCTGGGGAGCTGTGGGGGACCCCTGCCACTCCAGGCAGCAAGGGTCCCCCACAGCTCCCAGCCACCACGGGAGGTGGGAGTACCCTGCGGCTCCCAGCCACTGCGGGCTGAAGTCACGGAGATCTGTGGAAGTCACAGATTCCATGACCTCCATGTCCAAATTGTAGCCTTATTCATAATATAATGGATACTTTTCTCCAAATGAGAAGAAAAGGGGATGAGGTATGAATTAATGAAAAATTGAATATTGTCAATAGTTCCTTCCTTTGAACTAATCTAATCCAGCAACAACCTTGATCTTGAGTTTACTGTCTACTTAATGATCACTAAATAACATTTCTATAGTGAATCCATAAATAACAACCGAAGCTTATGGGTTACTTATATTTAATTTCTGCAGTAAAATTCAGAGACTTTTTGGGATGGTTTCAGTTGAAAATGTGTAATGGAATTGGCCAATGGAGTGCTTGTTGACTTTTTTAGAAAGGGTGAAAAGCAGATGCAGAGGAATTCCTCATAAGGGGAAGAGGGAAAGTGATCTGTCACAAAGTTAGGGTTCACAGAGACGTGAACAGTAAACATCCCACAAAAAGAATGAAATCTTAGTATATACCATGCTTTTAATATTCAGGAAGGATTATTTTCATGAGACTGAGTGATAGAATTTCAACTCTAGACTGACAAGGAGGACTTTTAAAAAAGGTAAAAGCAAAGCAACCCAGTAAATAAACTCTTTCTTACCCATCAATTGTCAATTCTCTTATAGAAAAAAATAAGGGAAAAATGGAAAACAAAAATAAAGCTCAACTCTCCAAGGTTTAAGGAAAATGGAAATAAAACTTAAAAGCCAACAGTTCAAGTTGTAGGCTAATGACATGCAACTTAGCTTAGCAACTAGAAAAAAAATGTATAGTCTGTAAACTAGGCATTAATAGACAACTTTTGGAAAACAAAATGCAAGCACTTTCAGCTATGTTCTAATAGATAACTATGCTGCATAACAACTGGCAGACTTGGCAGGTGATTGTCTTTTTTCAAAACGGGAACCCACAGAAGAAAAAAGTACTCCTTAATTTGGATGAAATTTACCTCTGGTGTGCAAGGGTTGAATAAGGTCTATGCACCACTCAAGTCTTAAACTGTCAAGAAAGATTAAGTGGTGTGATGATCCATATGTTGGCCCCGTGCACTGGACGAATCCTTCTGTAAGGACGAATCCTACCAATGCTTAAACATGGGAGTAACTTAATTAGCATGAGTAAAGATATGTTTTTTGAAAATGTCAAATCCTTTCACTGTTATAACTGCAATTGCTCCACTGTGGTTGTATTAGTTTGAGAGCCAAAGCAGGCCAAATCTGCTCACTGTAAAGTGGGCAATATTGCCAAGCCTCAGTATTTAAAAATAACAAATCAGACATCAGAAATAATATGTGGCTTTTAAATTAATGGTATGAAATTCTGGCCTCACTGAAGTCACTAAGTTTTGCCATTGACTTCAGGGGAGCCAAGGTTTCATTCCATGAGGATTTAAAATTGTATTTTTTTCTTTAATTTGTGTTCTGGTCTTTCATAGAAATGTAGGGCTGGAAGGGACCTCAAGAAGTCATCAAGCCCAGCCCCCTGCTGCACTGAGGCAGAACCAAGTAAACCTAGACCATTCCTGACTGATGTTTGTCCAACTATTCTTAAAAACGTCCAATGATGTGGACTCCACAACCTCCCTTAGAAGGCTATTACAGGGCTTTACTACCCTTATAGTTTGAAAGTTTTCCCTTTATGTCTAACCTAAATCTCCTTTGCTGCACATTAAGCCCGTTACTTCTTGACTACCTTCAGCGGACATGTAGAACGATTGATTACTGTCCTCTTTACAGGAGCCCTTAACATATTTGAAGACAATTATGAGGTCCTCCCTCAGTCTTCTTTTCTCAAACCTGAACATCCCCAGTTATTTTAACCTTTCCCCAGAGGTCAGGTTTTCTAAACCTTTTATCATTTTTTATTGCTGTCCTCTGCATTCTCTCCAGTTTGTCTACCCCCTTCCTAATGTGTGGTGTCCCAAACTGAATACAGTACTTCAGCAGAGGCCTCACCCGTGCCAAGTAGATTGCAAGAATTACCTCTAGTGTCTTCTATCCAATGTTCCAGTTAATACACCCCAGAATACTAGCCTTTTTTGCAACAAAATTATATTGACTTATATTCAATTTGTGGTCCACTATGTTCCCCAGATTCTTTTCAGCAGTACTATCACCTAGACAGTTACTTCCCATTTTGTAGTTGTGCATCTGACTTTTTTCCTTCCTAAGTGAAGTACTTTACATTTGTCTTTACTGAATTTCATCTTGTTTATTTCAGACCAGTTCTCCAATTTGTAAATGTCATCTTGAATTCTCATCCTGTCCTCCAAAGTGCTTGCAACCCCTCCAGTTTGGTGTCATCTGCAAATTGTATAAGCATACTCTCCAATTCATTTTCCACATAAATGAAAATATTGAATAGTATTAAATCCAGGACAGACTCGTGCTGGACCTCACTAGATGTGCCTTCCCTGTTTGATAGTGTACCATTGATAACTATTCTGAATATAGTCTTTCAACCAGTTTTGTACTCAGCTTAAAGTAATTTCATCTAGATCACATTTCCCTAGCTTGCTTATGAGACTGCCATGTGGGACTGTGTTAAAAGCCATACTAAAATCAAGGTAAATCACATCTTCTGCTTCACTCTTCCCTGCCACCCCACAGCCTCTAGGCTATTAACTTTGCACCTGTAAGGTATACTATCTTGCAATTTGACACCAACAGCTGGCCCATGCCAGCTGACTCAGGCTTGCAGGGCTGTTTAATTGCAGTGTAGATGTTTGGTCTCCAGGTTGCAATCCATGCTCCACCCTCCCACCTTGCAGGGTCCGAGAGCCCAGGCTCCAGCCTGAGCCCGAAAGTCAACATTGCAATTAAACAGCCTCTTAGCCCGAGCTCTGCAAGCCTGAGTCAGCTGACACAGGCCGGTCATGGGTTTTTAATTGCAGTGTAGACAACTCAAATGTACCCTACAGGTATATGTTACTGAGCTTTCCTCTGCAACCCATTACGGATAGAAATTTACTTCTTAAAATGAAAGTTGTGGTTTTCTTAATCTCATGCTTCCAGCAGTTGGAGCATTACACAGACAAATTTCAAGACTTGAAATACAATCACAAAAATTGGCAACACTATGTGGGTGAGCTCAGGAGTTCAACAGAACTTTAGGCTGTGATACAAAGGGATTCGATGCTTTTCTTTTTCCAAGAAAAAAATATAGGTTTGAAAACTGAAACCAGAAAAAATCATTTTCTTTTGTTATTTTAGAGAATTTATTTTGCACTTTCTGTTAGAACTTGGTTTGAAGACATGGTCTGGAATTTGGTTGTATTACATACATCTTGCACTATTGAACTGCCATGATGTTGTAACAGCATAATAATTCAACGTCTGCCACTCACGAGTCACTACACAGCACAGACTGAAGAGATGTCTTATAGAAGTTAGTCCCTAACTGTTGCATCCTTAGTGCTGCCACCTAGCTAGTGATACAAAAGCATGGACATTTCCAGGGTGACTTTAAAAAGAAATTCAGTGCATATTGGTTTAACAGATAAATTTGTGACAGGTATAAGAGCAAGTGAGCAGAATATTTGAGAAATACCTCCCTGAAATAACAGCTGACTAAACAGATATTGCATTTAATTTTTCAGACTTCTATTTTAGAGGCTAAGTGCAAGTGTGTGTGTGTATGTGTATATAAAATGATTCATAATGGTGGTGAATGGAATAGTACTATTCATTGTGCCAGGTTTGGGATAGCTCTCAGCTTCCAAAGCAAAGAGAGGATGTGTCCAGTTACTTTGGAATTTCAGTATTTTTCTTTATTACTGTGGGCTAAGTTCTTTATGGAGTTGTACCAACTTTGGTTCACTTCAGTTAAGGGGAAGTATGGGTGAAACTGGGAAGAATTTGACTCTGTAGATATGGCACAAAAGAAACAATGGCATTTGCTTGTTCCTGTTCTCCCAGATTGGTCATGCAATGTTAGCCCTAATCAAGTTTATTTTACTGTAAACTCTACCATGGTGTCCAGGACTGATTGTTTCCTCCATTAGTGGCTTATTCCCATGAGCGTCCATGAAGGCTTTTATTTATGTTCCATGATGCAGTTCACTGTGAGATGTGTTTTTCAATGATTGTGTTTGCTTCCCATTGATTTGTATAACAGGAGAAAAGCTGTGGATTCTGAAGTGCGTTGAATGGCCCTGGGGCAATTACAGGAGTTAAGTTTTTTTCAGGATCTGTCACTGTATATGAAGTGTGAGAATAACATGTTGGTTCTTGTATCCTGGCTCTTACCCTGTTAGAGAGGATGCTGCTTTCTGTAAGAATCAGAATTGGGATATCTAAATACCCTGAGAATCATGGGTTCTTGGGCCTGCAGGATCAGCTCTGTTGTTCCACCTTTTCTGGTAGATAAACAGAGTACTAAAAACCTTATTGTGTCTTTTTGTAATTAAATCTTAAACGGAGCATTCTATGTAGGTACCAAAGAGCCTAAGTCTTTGTAAGAGGAGCATTGACAATATCCCCCCACTCCTCAACCCCCCTTTTTGGGTAGCATTCTAGGAGCTGATTTTTCATGTAGCTGTGGCCCTCCATCCGACAAGGTGTGGTCCTTCAGAGCTACAGAATGTATGTCATTGAAGAGTTTAGGAATGAAAAGCACTATATAGGTATGGACAATTGTATCCCCCCTGCCCCCCACAGAATTACCACTCCATCATCTTGGCAACCTTCTATGCTTCCTGCTTCTTACCATATCAAGTGTGATTGTAGTCTTTTACCTTCAGTACTCTCTGTAATCTTGCCTCCAGATACATGTCTGCTCATGCTCTGCTCATTTGTGTCTGTCTTTCTATGCTTTCATTTATACCACTCCTCGAGCTTGGAAGAAAAATCTTTTATTTGTCCACTTTCCTCTCTGTTAAGTTGCTCCTTGAACCCCCGTGTTGCAAGAGTTCTTCTTACTTTGTTGCTTCTGACAAATTGTCTTGTATAATGCATCCACTCCTTTTGAGGCAGAGAAGGTGTTTCACTCTATGGTTGTAAAATACTGTGTATATTTATGATCTCTATAAATGACTAATATGGCTGAATAAATAGACATAACTTTTTGCTGTTAATAAAAGCAGCAGCTTTTTCCAGAGAGCAATATTGAACATACTGGTCAAACTGGGGAAACTACACTGACCTCAGAGACTGTTTTGCAGAAGGTGACCAGAGTCATCTTCCATCCCATTTCCAAGGGCTTCCTCTTCATTTTATCCTACTTTTGCTTCTCTCAGAATGATCATACAAGTCCATTGTCCAGTCTCTCTCTCTCTCTCTCTCTCTTCTGGCCTTTTATGACTCAGTCCTTGACAAGTTCTCGACAGGCCTCTCCTTCAGACATCTCTTGGTGGCTCCAGCTTTTCCCTCTACAACTGTTCATTGGTGTCTCACAGGATTTTCTTTTATGGTGTCATCCTGTCCTCTACACCTTACTGCAGAGTGGGATCCTCTGCAGCCACAGCTTCAGCAACCATCTTTATGCTGATAACTTACAAATCTGCCTTTCTAGTTCGATTATTCTCCATTTGTATGAAGAGTCCACCCTGGACAACTTTTTTTCTGGATAGCCTGCTATAAACTACAGTTCAACATGGCAAAACAAAAATTCTAACTTTTTCCTCAAGTCTTCCCTTCTCCTAAGTGTTAACTAATTCTATTATCTTCCCCAGCATGGTGATGTTGGCTTTGACAGCTTTCTCTTTTCTTTTTGTCTTCCATGTTCAGACTCTTGCTAAATCTTGTTGCTTTTTCTTTATATCCAATATTTTCAGAGTTTATCCCTGCTGCCAAAATCCTCATTATGTCTTCAAGATCTCCTGTCTGTAATATCCTTCTGTGATATTCCTGGTTTATTCAGCCATTTATTGTGATTTATTCAGCCATGTTCACTCTCTTCCAGTCTATTTAAATTGCACTGGCCAAACTCTTCTCACCTGCTGCTCTGCCTACTTCATTCCTGTAACAAAGTACTGGCCATATAATGGCCCAGCAGTCCTGTTGGGGGGGGGGCCTCTACCCCATTTTAAGGTCAGGCATTCCAGAGGTGGTAGTCTCCAGAAGGGATGTGTGACTCTCAGCAAAGATGCTGGGGGAGGAAGCAGTGCATAAAAGCTGAGTCACTCACTGAGAGAAAGAAAGGGGGAAAAGCAGAAGGGAGGTGGGAAGCTCTTCAAAGAGGAAGGGACATGAAGGAACAGCAGTGCTGTGGGGTTTCTCCAGCCAAGGTAACTGGGATGGGCTTGTGTGAGCCAGGGAAGCAGCCTGTGAGGGTCTGTGACAAACCATAGAGAAAGGACTCTGGAGGACTTCTGAAATATATTTGGAAGGATTGTGAGCCCTGATACCCAGTACTAAGCACAATTCAGACTCTAGTTAGAGCACTGTGGGTGCTTGAGGCCCTGGAGTGGGCAGGTGGGAGTCTCCTGTGGAAGTGAAGGGTTATGATTTCTGTACTGAGCCAGACCCCAGCTGGGAGATCGTATTTTGGAATCCTAGTAGTGTGGAAGCAGGAATTACCCCTGAAGTACAGAAAAGTGAGGGAAATGCAGGCTCGGCTGCACATCTGACCTCAGACCAGTAAACAACACCCCAGCAACTCCCTTACCAGTACCTTCAATGACTCTACATCCCTTTCGGCATAAACTTCAAACTCCTTGTCCTCGCCATTTGAGCAACCTTACAAGCTATTTAATGGATTCCTTCTATCACTCTTGCTTGTTTACCTTTCCCTCACTCTTCTGGCTCTGTGTGTTTTAGCATTCATCTGTACCTTTTTAAGGTACAGCCCAACTTTGGAGGCAGTCTCAGGTTGCCTTATCACAAAGAGATCTCTGGGAGGGCTCTATCTCTCAATGAACTATGTTCCCCTTCTTCTCCCATCTCCATGCACCCAGAAAGCTTTGCTGGACGGTGCCTGGGGAATGGGCTATGAACCTGCTTTCTCTCTGTCCCCTTTGGAGTATTTTGGGTTCAGAGGAAGCAACACCTTCCTCTGGAAGCTCAGGGATTGCAATTCTACTTTGCTGCTTCAGATAGACGTGTGTGATGGGGGTTGAAGGAGGGAAGTGCTGTTTGTATCCTTTCCCACCATTGTGCACCCCACTGAGGAGAAAGGTGAAATGCGGCACTTTGACTGTAAGGAACCTGTCTTATTCTGTCTCCTTAGAGCCATTACATACTTGCAGACAGAGGTGTGATCAGTAATACTTAAGGGACCAGAATGTGATAATAAATTATAAAATAAATAAATTGTCCATGCTACCAGAACTAGACTAAAATAAAGCAATCTGGTTAGTACATAAAATGGGTGGGCTAGCTGATATTTAAAATCCTGGGCAAATTCCCATATCTGTAACTTATTGCCTTCATACCCCCCCCCCCCCCGCCCACACACACACTGCCCCACAGTTTCAGTTGGATTCTCTTAACTTTATGAGATAAACTGTTGTACACTGTTGCTGGCTGCTGTCAAGAAGACTTCAGGTTAAAACATTAGCTGGTAGTCTTCCGCTCTGTCTTATTAATATACCAATTTAAAATGTGTTCTGTCCATTCTGCTTTTAGACTTTGGGTATCTCGCTTAGGCTGTTCAATTGGTTTTTGTGCTTACCAAATTGCTGTAATGATACCCCTTGGCTGGAATAGTTGTATGCTTTTCACAATTGTGATGTTATAGTCTACTCCTTTTGTATTAAGAAACCAAAGTTATTAGCATTAGCACTTGAACAGTGCTTAATGACTGATTTTCTGTCACATGGAAGTCAATGGTAAAATTCAAGTTGAATAAAATGGGACAAGGACTGAATTTTCACAAAGCAAGAAAAACATTGGATAGTCTGCTTCTTCAACCTTTCCCACACTAACAGTCCCATGGACTGGGCAGTATTTGAGTTGACTTTAAGTGCTACTAAACATGATTAAGGGTTGCAGAATGAGGCTTTTAACAAAGGGTCTGTTTTCTCAAGATTAACCCCTCATAATCTGTGACAGATTATGCCTCTGAGTATTCTTTGGTTTGTTTACAAGCATGTGGTGATTAACATGCCAAACTAACTTATGCCCAAATGGTTTACATTAACCATATTGTGTTATACAGTCATTGGCTATACACATCTTGAGTTCTTTGATATCATTTTGGGTACAACAACACTACAAACCTGCAAGCCTGGTTGAGGAAAACGTGGATAAAAATTAATTTACTAGAATTGTGCAAATTAGTAATGATCCACAATAGTTTAATGAAAGCAAGTAGAGTTGTGGCTTAGATGTGCCCCTTTTAACGTTGGAGGAAGGCAAATCATATTAACAACAAACGGAATGTGGTGCTGTGCCTTAAATGATAAAATATTCCTATTTTAAGCCAAATACATAGGTAAGGCTCCCTCATTACATTTGAAAATGTATGCCAGCTGAGATACATTTTCCAATCCACAGTCTGTTTCCCTGCCCCCATCAACTAAATCATGAAACCCATTTTAAACTTTTATAGATTGTATATTTGTGAGAGAGAAGGTGCAGTATGATTGGAGGGGTTTACATTTTAAACTTGTGTGTTGGGCTCAAATGCTGCAGGATATTTGCAAACTGTAGTATTTGGTGTGAATGACTGAGAAGGCATTAAAGAAATGATATTTTGGCATCAAATGCATTTAGATGACGAGAAAAAATTAAAACCTTTTTTTTCATCTGAGGGTACAGTTCTTGATATTTTAAATGATTTTGTGTATCTGCCAACTTGTACTCTTCGAGTAGACTGATACACCAGTGAATGTTAGATGTCACTGCTATCGCTATCTCCTTCTGTAGCTATTGCCACAGGTCCAAGATACAAAGAGCGGGGAAAGGGAGGTATGACATATGGGGATGAATGAACAAATATTAATGAAAAATATTAATGTCAATGTGTAAAAAGGTAGTCTCAAAGGTAGTCTAATTAATTTAAACTAATCCACAATTTATATGGAGGATACATGAACTAATAGCAGATGCAGCTATTGTAGCTAGCTTGTTTCTTCAGAATGTAGAATTCAGCTATTCTCCTCTGACCTCTCTGATGATAAGACAAATGACAGGACAGTATGACTTGTTTCTTTAGGCTTTTGTAAGTATTTGGCACCCTCTGCTCTGTTGTACCAATAAACCTCCAGTAACATAAGTTGTTTTTCCTCTTAAAATAGTTTTCTCATTTTAAGACTACACATACATTATTCCCTTTTGATCTTGCTCTATCATCTGCTGAATGTGGCTCATACTTTTATCATAAATGGATCCAACACTCAAGCCAATAATATCATCTGACATCTAAAATAAGAGTCTGTCTCCCAACAAAGGAGAAAAATGTTTTGTGCCCTTTTAAAAAATTATTGCCAAGTATGAAGTTATACTTTTCTTTGACACTGAGATTTCAGGTCTTGTAAGCCCTAATTTTTCCTGGAAGACTCTATGGCAGGCTGAGGAACCAGTAGGGTTTTGATATCATAGGGTATGTCTACACTACGAAATTAGGTTGAATGTATAGAAGTCGTTTTTTTAGAAATCGGTTTTATATATTCGAGTGTGTGTCCCCCCACAGAAAATGCTCTAAGTGCATTAAATGCATTAACTCGGCGGAGTGCTTCCACAGTACCGAGGCAAGTGTCGACTTCCAGAGTGTTGCACTGTGGGTAGCTATCCCACAGTTCCCGCAGTCTCCGCTGCCCATTGGAATTCTGGGTTGAGATCCCAATGCCTGATGGGGCTAAAACATTGTCGCGGGTGGTTGTGGGTACATGTCGTCAGGCCCCCCTTCCCTCCCTCCCTCCATGAAAGAAAGGGCAGACAATCGTTTTGCGCCTTTTTTCCTGGGTTACCCATGCAGATGCCATACCACGGCAAGCATGGAGCCCGCTCAGCTCACCGTCACCGTATGTTTCCTGGGTGCTGGCAGACATGGTACTGCATTGCTACACAGCAGCAGCAACCCATTGCCTTATGGCAGCAGACGGTGCAATACGACTGGTAGCCGTCATCGTCATGTCCGAGGTGCTCCTGGTTACCTCTGTGAGGTCGATCAGGAGCGCCTGGGCAGACATGGGCGCAGGGACTAAATTTGGAGTGACTTGATCAGGTCATTCTCTTTAGTCCTGCAGTCAGTCCTATTGAACCATCTTATGGTGAGCAGGCAGGCGATACGGATTGCTAGCAGTCCTCTTGTACCATCTTCTGCTGGGCAGGCAAGAGATGAGGATGGCTAGCAGTCCTATTGTACCATCTTCTGCCGAGCAGCCATGAGATGTGGATGGCATGCAGTCCTTCTGCACCATCTGCTGCCAGCCAAAGATGTAAAAGATAGATGGAGTGGATCAAAACAAGAAATAGACCAGATTTGTTTTGTACTCATTTGCAACTCCCCCCCACCTAGGGGACTCATTCCTCTAGGTCACACTGCAGTCACTCACAGAGAAGGTGCAGCGAGGTAAATCTAGCTGTATCAATCAGAGGCCAGACCAACCTGCTTGTTCCAATAAGTAGGGGCATAGCGAGCAGATCGAGGGACGTGATCGTTCCCCTCTATTCGACATTGGTGAGGCCTCATCTGGAGTACTGTGTCCAGTTTGGGGCCCCACACTACAAGAAGGATGTGGATAAATTGGAGAGAGTGCAGCAAAGGGCTACAAAAATGATTAGGGGTCTGGAACACATGACTTATGAGGAGAGGCTGAGGGAACTGGGATTGTTTAGCCTGCAGAAGAGAAGAATGAGGGGGGATTTGATAGCTGCTTTCAACTACCTGAAAGGGGGTTCCAAAGAGGATGGCTCTAGACTGTTCTCAATGGTAGCAGATGACAGAACGAGGAGTAATGGTCTCAAGCTGCAGTGGGGGAGGTTTAGATTGGATATTAGGAAAAACTTTTTCACTAAGAGGGTGGTGAAACACTGGAATGCGTTACCTAGGGAGGTGGTAGAATCTCCTTCCTTAGAGGTTTTTAAGGTCAGGCTTGACAAAGCCCTGGCTGGGATGATTTAACTGGGAATTGGTCCTGCTTCGAGCAGGGGGTTGGACTAGATGACCTTCTGGGGTCCCTTCCAACCCTGATATTCTATGATTCTATGATTCTATGAGGTCTGCAGTTATGCACCAGCTTGATGGTTGGCCTCCCTGCCCTTCTGATACGCCTGCCACCGCTCCTGAGATTTCATGCAGCATTGCTGCTGGTCCTTCTTGTTGCCCTTCTCCTGCATCCCTAGAGAAATCTGCTTGTAGATGTCCACATTTCTACAGCTGGATGGGAGCTGTGCCTGCCCAGCCTCTTCTCCCCGCAGGCCCAGGAGATCCAAAACCTTCTGTCTTCTCCAGGCAGGACTTCGCCTGCAGCATGTAGCCAGCATGGTCAGCTGGACAGTTACAATCCACAATGGAGAGTTGCTAGTTGTGCTCACCAAGCTGGGCAACTAGAAAAAGGAATTTTAAAAATGTGCAGGTCTTTAAAGGGGAGGGGCTTCTTCCTGTCTACCTGGCACCTGGACAGTGGAGTTCACAACAGTGACCAGAGTGGTCAGCGTGGGTGATTGTGGGACAGCTCCTAGAGGCCAGTAACAATCTATGTAAGTAATGCAGTGTCTACACCAGGGGTGGGCAAACATTTTGGCCCAAGGGCTACATCTGGATATAGAAATTGTATGGTGGGCCATGAATGCTCATGAAATTGGGGTTGGGGTGTGGGAGGGGGTGAGGGCTTTGGCTGGGGGTGAATTCTCTGGGGTGGGGCCAGAAATGAGGAGTTCAGGGTGGGGTGGGGAGGCAGGATGCAGCGTGTGTGTGTGTAGACTCTGGGGTGGGGCTGGGGATGAGGGGTTTGGGCTGTAGGAGGGTTCTTCACGATGGGACTGAGAGGTTCGGAGCATGGAGGGGGATCAGGGCTGGGGCAGGGGATTGGGGCGTGGGGGGGTGAGGGCTTCGGCTGGGGGTGCAGGCTCTGGGGTGGGGCTGGGGATGAGAGGTTTGGGGTGCAGGAAGGCTGGGATCGAGGGGTTCGGAGGGCGGGAGGGGGATCGGACTGGGTGCAGGCTCTGGGCGGCGCTTACGTCAAGCAGCTCCCAGAAGCAGCGGCATGTCCCCTCTCTGGCTCCTATGTGGAGGCATGGCCAGGTGGCTCTGCTGCGCACTGCCTGATCTGCAGGCACCACCCCTGCAGCTCCTATTTGGCCACGGTTCCCAGCGCTTGGGATGGGGGCAGCATGCAAAGCAGAGCCCTCTGGCTGTCCCTATGCATAGGAGCCAGAGTGGGGACATGCGGCTGCTTCCTGGCTGGAGCACTGAAGCGGGGCAAGTCCCAGACCCCTCTCCCCAGCGGGAGCTTGAGGGATGGATTAAAATGGCTGGTGGGCCGGATGTGGCCCCCGTAGTTTGTCCACCCCTGGTCTACACTGACACTGCGTCGACCTAACATCAATCCTCAGTCTATGCAGCTCAGGGAGGTGGTGTTATTAAGCTGGTGTAGCGGGACACTTATGTCGGTGGGAGCCAAATTTAAGGGAAGACACTTCCACAGGTAGGTCAACGTAAGCTGCCTTGTGTTGACCTAAGTCATGTGGCTAAACAGTTTGCGCTGTCTTTGTCTACTGTTCATTTCAGTGTTTGTGGCACTCGTTGTCTAACAAAATTATTGATAACAGTCTTGTAAATACTTGTGAATGTCTGTGGCGTCACTGCCCCTTGTGGGCTCATTCTAATGATATTGGTGATGATCTTCATGATGCTGTGGCCAATAAGCAGACTGAACTTTTGTTGACCACTGCAGTCTGAAAGGTTGATCAGCAATTGAATATACCCATCCATTAAGAAGGTTATAAAATGCAGAACATATTTGACTTCTTCCAAAGAAAAAAGAATTATTCTAAATAATATTGATTAAAAAGGCCTATTTAGTCTATGAACAGGAAAAATAGGTGTGTAAGACTTTTTTTGTTTTGGTTTTGGCTGGGTTTTAAAACATTCTTTGCTGTCAAGCTCCATAGTTTAAAAACTAGGAGTTAGTAAATAATTTAGAGCATTTATTCCTTGAGAAATGTGGCTGCCTTAAAAACTTAGTGGAAACTTCTTTGAAGTCTACATTTTTTGTATGTTGTGTTCAGATTTATTCCTTTATGTGGCATAATGAATAAGTCACTGAAAATGTATATAAGAATCAGTAGCTAAACTGTCTTTTTATTCTCATATGAAGTTCTTGAAAGGCACTGGGTAACTTGTTTTGTTGAAATTTTTGTTAAAGTATTAATTCAATTTTTTTTTTTAGGTTACAAAATGTTTTGATCATCCATATGCCTTAGCTAGTCCTAGGCACCGGCATACCTTAGTCAGTAACATTGACTTATCCTATTATATGTGGAAAAGCAACCATTTAGTGTTATATGTGTAAATTGAAATCCAAAATTTTAATTCAAGACTGAGGAAATCCGTGTCTCTGTGTGTGTGTATATATCTATATATAATAATTCACAAAATTGAAGAACAGTAAACTCAGAAGCTCCTACCTAGACAATGGGCCAGATTCTGATCTTATTTGTACTAGTGAAACTGAAATCAAAATATGGCCCAATACACACACACACAGACACACACACACACACACAAAGAGTCAGATCTGTGGGTGTGTTTACTTGTTTACAACAATTGAGGATCTGCTTTTCAGTCTGTAACCAGATTCCCTTCAATAACAAAGCTATAATGTCAGATTCTTGACTGCTTTGTGCCCCGTGTAGTAATCTGCACCCGTCCAAAGTGGTTCTGATGCTGATCTCACTTACATCATTTTTTTCCTGTTGTGACTTTATTGACTTCATAGGAGTTACTGCTGATTTTCACTAATGTTGTTGAGACTAGAATTTAGTCTTAATAAATGTAAAGTGAGTTAAATGGCTATGAAATTAGATTTTTCTTTTGACTTACACCTGTGTTACTGAGTCACGCACAATTCACAAAGGTGTGAAGGACTTACGTGAATTTGCCAGGAAGTGAAGAATTAGGCCTGTGATTTCCTGACGTGAGCTGGTGTGACAAAGCTACAAGCTAGAGATAGGACAAAGTGGGTTCGAACAAGCATACATACGTATATTTCCAGGGGAGCACACTGATGCTGTAATATGCTTCCCTGACGTTATGTGTATGTATGTGTCATAACCATACAGCTAAGGGTAGCCTAGAATTCCTCGGTCAGAAAAACTCCTTCTCCTATCAACCATCCTGTACAAGTCTCTGATATTACAAAAAGAGTAAGTAAATAAGGCAAGGCATGTTAGATTACCTTTTGTTTTCAACTTGTGAATTTTCCCTTTGCTAGAGGGAGGTTTAGCCCGGTTTTTTATAACTTTAAGGTTTTGCCTAGAGGGGAATCCTCTGTGTTTTGAATCTGATTACCTTGTAAAGTATTTACAGAGGTGATTCTTTTACCTTTTCTTTAAATAAAATTCTTCTTTTAAGAACCTGACTGATTTCTCTATTGTCCTAAGACCCAGGGGTTTGGGTCTATGATTGCTTTGTAACCAATTAGTTAGGATATTATTCTCAAGCCTCTCCAGGAAAGGGGGTGTAAGGGCTTGGGGGGATATTTTCGGGAAATAGGAACTCCAAGTGGTCCTTTCCCTGATTCTTTGTTAAATCATTTGGTGGTGGCAGCGTACCTTCCAAGGGCAAAGAATTTGTGCCTTGGGGAAGTTTTAACCTAAGCCGGTAGAAATAAGTTTAGGGGGTCTTTCATGCGGGTCCCCACACCTGTACCCTAGAGTTCAGAGTGGGGAGGGAACCCTGACAGTATGTTTGTTCAAAAATTATCTAGCTAGGCTTCTGAGTCAGACCATTTAACTTGCCACTCAGAGCCCAATACATGGTGTAATGAAATCGTAAATTATTTTACGATTTGCATGGACAATATAGGAACTCATGGGGAATCTGAAGATTCTGACTTGCATATAAATTGGCAATGAATGTGATCGATAATATGGGGCTTTATTTAGCCTTCCAGCAGGTTTTCAAATGGCAGCTTTCCTGCAGATATCTGCAGAAGCAATGCGAACCAATACAAGGATTCTGAAAAAAGAAGACTGAAGATGTGAGATGCTTGTAAGGACATCAGTTAGGGGAGAATCTGATTGCCGGCAGTGACTAGTCCACTACCAGACAGCTGTGTCACACTCTGCTCTTAAGAAAAGGAAAAAGGTTAGAGTTGATAAACACAGGGGATCAGTTGAGCTAGTTTAATGGCTGATGAATCACTGCTGTCCAGGACTCAAAGAATTTTCAGATGTGCAAAATATACGAGAGTGCACACCTTCTCTCTTTTGTCTCATAGCCACAATTCTTCCAAAATGGTAATGGTGAGCCACTATATTTAATCTGACAGTCCCTGCCAGCTGGTTTGCTGTTGAGATGGAAACAGATGGATGCTGCTGTCTTCAAGGAATTTAGTTTTAAATACAAGGGTTAGAAACAGGATCCATATCACACTAAACTCAGGTGACAGGAATAGCTCAGGAGGAAAAAGCTATTGGCGAGGGAGGTTGCTGAGGTGCTCTGATCTAAATGCTATATACTTTTGTCAATCCTCAGTTGATTGATGTCAGCTGGGGTTGTGCAGGGAGATAAACGGCAATGTATGTTTCATAGGTTAGTTGCTTTTATTTCTTTTCTTCATTATTTAAATTGTTCTTTACACAGCACTATGTGTAACCATACAATAATGGAATAAGAAAAGTTTCCTGTATGTGAAATATTTTTGGCTGAAAATACAATAGAGAGAGCAAGATCCTTCTAAAGTGCAGTGGCAGACAAGTTTAGATAGCTTTGTTCAGAGATGTGCATTGTCGCTGTAAGTATCTGCTGCCTCTGAAAAGTGACCTTAGCCTCCAGAAACTTTTGGAGATGATCTTCCAGGAGAATTGAGCTCATGACCAAAAACAAAGAGATTCTCCAAGATGCAGTTACCACTAGAGAGGAAAATAAAAATGCAGTTTGATTCAATTGAATTAACCATATGAAAACTGCAGGTCAAAATAGCTACAGAATTACCCTTGTTACTTGCTGTGCCTTAGGTGTCTGTAGCAAGGTTTTCATAGCTGGAAAATAATTGGGTGCCATCTCTTTTTGAGATCTCTAAAGGCAGGCTAAATTTAGATTGTACCACTATTTGGTGACCCTTGTTGTAGCCCTTCTCCCGAACAATCTGCTCATAGATGTCTGCATTTCTGCAGCTAGAGGGGAGCTGTACCTGCAAAGCCTATTCTCCCTGCAGGCCCAGGAGATCCAAAACCTTCTGTCTTCTCCAGGCAGGAATGTGTCTGTGGCATGTTGCTGGCATGGTCAGCTACACTCAGCAATGGAGAGCTGCTAGGAGTGCTCGCCAAACTGGGCAACCAGGAAAAGGAATTTTAAAAATTCATGGTTCTGGGCAGGGGAGGGGCTGCTTCCTATGTATCTGACACATGAGTTCACAACAGTGATCAGAGCGGTCAGTGTGGGTGACTGTGGGACAGCCTCTGGAGGCCAGTAACAGTCAGTATAAGTAACACACTGTCTACACTGACACTGCATTGACCTAACTATATCGATCCTGAGCCTACTCTGCTCGGGGACGTGGTGTTATTAAGTCAGCATAGTGAGGTATTTATATCAGTGGAAGCAAAATTTAAGTGACGACACTTCCACAGATAGGTTAGTGTAAGGTGTCTTGCGTCAAAATAACTTTGTAGTGTAGAAACTTGGGGGGATATTAGTTTACAAGTGTGTTTTCCTTTCTGCATCTTTAGCTGGCTATCTGGAAGTCGAGCAGTGTTCTTTCTAGATCATGAGTCTTCTCTAGTGATAAAAATCTGCTGTTTGAGTTGAGGGAACAATTTTACTCTCAATGAAATGGGTGGCTCTCTTGATGGCTTTGATTCATAGTTTGTTGAAGCCTGAGTCGGAAGATACCCTGACTTTCTCTTCCATAGCCGTTTTGGCTCTCCAGGCCTAACAGGAGTAAAAGAAATATGATGGAGACTTCACTTTTGTCACTCACTTAGTAAGTAGCTACAACTCAGATTTAGAGCTCTGTATCATAAAATTCTGTAAATCTTCATCTTCTGGCATGCACCAAGTAATTGGCCTCATCAGAACTAAAAAGGTTATCATCTCATCCAGAATGAGTTGTTATAAGCTGTTCATGTATGGCATGATTGGGACACAATATTCATCAAACCTAGAACAAAATTTTTACAAACACTTTTCAGAGCAGAATCATGCTTTAAAGGGGTCTGTCCTTCACCCAGGCAAGCATAGGACAGATTCCCAAGCTCAGTACAGTTCTCTGTATTCATATCTTTTTCAGTTTGCTATCAAAATAATTGACTGTTTCCCAGCCAGAAGTCTGGAGAAATAATAGCCTCTCCTTAGAAAATTGCATTTGTTAAGTTTGGCCCTGACAGTGTTTCTGAGAATTGTACCTAGCTAAATGCACAAGAAAAAATATAGATTTCCCATTAATCGACTAGTATTGTCTTTTTTCTCAAATTTGAAATGTGACAAAAACTGATCCTGCAGTTGCTCAGTATGGTCCAGGCCTTTCATTGTACCTGGAAAGGACAAAACATTTCAGTTAACTATTTGCCCTTTTTGTCTCTTTTAAAGCAGCACAGAAGTCACAAATAAACTTCGAAAGCATCTCTTCCTTGATGGATTTTTTTTAGTTATCCTCCAAGCATAAAAGCTCCTTCTTTATCAGTAAAAGTTCTTCATAGCAGGGATCATGCTGACACCTGGGTTGAAACGGCTTAGGGGTGGCATATTGCCTAAGCAGAAGAGACTTGCAAAGGAGTGGATGAACTTTTGGAGTAATTTAGACTGAATGGTAGAGCCTTAGGTAATACTTTTAAAAAAATCAAGATATGTTTCTTCTTTTCCTGACTGGTTCTGCTATTTAAAGTCCATAGGTATGTATTAATGTAAGTATTTAATGGAGGAAAGGTCTTTTTCCCTGGCTGTTAACTGCGTTTCTATAAGAGTAGCTCCAGTAATGTGTCCACCTACTTAATACATTACACCATATATCCTACATCACTAGTTGATGTGAGCCAGTTATTCTGGTGAAGCTGCATTTCTGGTTCCTGTGTACCAGCAGCTGTAACTGCTTGAGGCAGGATACTTTTATTTTTCTTGATTCGTCCATTTTTCTGTCAGTCACCTGCGGAGAGAGTATCACTTGATGTGGATTACTGGAACTATTCTGCTAGAAATCTATCTTCCAGGATGGGGAAAAAATACCTTTTAATTTGATTGCATTTGCTTTTCTAAGGGCAGACGACCATGTAGTAGCTGCTGTTTTGGGCTCCTCTGTTCTGTTTATTCAGGTCTTTTTTTCTGACAAAATATCTTGAAGGTCTAAGGTTAGCATAGATAAATAATTTAAGTATGATACTGGCACCAGGGCTGCAAACAAAAAATTTCAGGAGGGAGTTTTAATCCAATTTATAGAGAGCATTATTATATTTAAAACTTTTACAATGATTTGTTTGTTTGTCATTTTACTATGTGTAATTTGCGAAGCATCAGATTTACAAATATGGGCATCATATGCTATGTCAATGCTTGGGACTGTACATGGGTGCATGCGCATTGTTGTGCAATAACCCCTATATTGTCCACAAGTGAAGCCCTGAAACATGTTCCTGAAGGAGAGTACACAGCGCAAAATCTACCATGCATGAGGGGTGTGGGTATGCACTTGTCTCTGCTGTGGCACGATCCAGTGTCTGTTCTGCAGTGCAGTGTGGACAGGGTTAAGGGGTGTGTACCAGGCCATGGGTATTGATAGACCTCCCAGGGAAATTCCCACAGTGCATTGATCCCTTTGCTGCTTGACCCTTACCCAAAGGTATAAAGGTCCCTGACCCATCCACCCCACCATTGCCTGCAGTAGCAGCAACCTGCACTGAGCACTTCAAATCAATTCTCCTGTGAACTTTGCTTATCAGCACAGGTGATCCTGGATCACGTTCCAAGAGCTTCTCCTTGGTTTCTGGAACACATCCAGGTGATGGTCAGAATACACCATCCTCCATAACTTGGTTGGGATGAGCAGGAACATTCCCCTGCACTGGGAGATTTCACAGAGGCTGGAGGAGGCGGGCGTTCACCAGACTCCGTCCCAGTGCCAGGAGCACATGAAGCACCTGAGGCTCCTGTACTGGAGGATGAAGGACTCCAACAATGGCTCCGGGAGGTGATCCAGCACATGCCTGTGCTACAATGAGCTGGAGTCCAGGAATGTGAGTATGGAGCCTGAAGTGACTCATGGCCTCCTCAACCCTGCTGGCCTCATTGTAAGATGGGACGCCCATCAGGGGCAGGGCAAGGAGGCATTAGAGACTTCAGAGGAACAACCAGAAGACCCGGAGGAGCATGTGTTTCTTCTCCTCTTTCGCGCAGGCCTGGTGGAGGAAGGCTTCTAGTCCTTTAAGCATAATTCAGCAAACTTTTGGTGCAGCAGAAATTCAAGCTGGTTCTTCAGGTTTAATAGCAGGGCAACTGTGCTTACTCCATGTTCGTAGCTCACCCAAACCCCCTCCACTGAGCTATATGTAGAGATCTGACCTTTAGCAGAAATAGTTCTCTGGCATAGGTGGCCAGATGTCCTCCACAGAACTGGAAGGCCACTTCTCTTTTCCATTCCATAACTTGAACGCTGCTACATTCTCCAAATGATGGCTAGTCTTTAAAGAAGAAATAGTTAACTAGTAATGTAATCCCTGAAAGGATTACACTCTACCTGGCCTCTTGCTGCACTGTAACCAGCACAACATTTTAAGAACAGTGCTGCAGGTACCTTACTATTTTTACCCTTAGCTCCTTCCTTGTGGGTTGAAAAAGTAGTATGAAGGAAGGAGGCTGTAACAGTTGCATTCCTGGGATGCTAAAACTAGGGCCAAATTAACGTATGGGCCCATGGCCAATTGCCCCTACTCCGCAAGCCGGAACTCCGGCCCCGCCCCCTGCTCCTCTTCTCCCCTCCCCTGGGCTCCTCTGCCCTGCTCTTCCTCTTCCCCCTGAGGCCCTGCCCCCTGGTGAGACTGGATGCAGGAGCTGTGGTAGGATGAGCACTGAGCATATTCCCCCCATTCAGAGCTGCCTCCACAACCTCTGTCCCCCCTCCCTCCTGTGTGGAGCTGCCCCCCTAGCCCTTCCAACCCGCCTCCCGTGTGGAGCTGCCATTGCTCCAGCCCCTCTACTTCCCCCCAGAACATTCTAGAACACAGCTCCTCAAACATTATTCATGATTCATATATGGAAGACAAGCATAAGATCAAGTCATGGCACTGAAGTCAATAGTTGTAGGAGCTGATTCCACTGGACATATAGGTAAGAACAAGAACGATGTATACACAGTACCTGGGGAATTCAGGGGCCAGTCCAGCAATGAAAGACTTATTTAAGAAAGTTTCAAGACTATAAAGTGTCATTTATTTGGGGAGTACACAGTCATCAAAGCAGGAAGACTGGTTCTACATTGGATCATCTTGTAAAACATTTCAGTGGTCACCATTAAAAAGATGACAATTACCATTTAAAAGTAATTATTGTGATATTGTAAGTATTTCCTAAACTACAGAAAATGGGCCTGATTTTTCAACTGTCTTGCACCTTGCATAGTCATCAGCACTTGTAACAGTAAATGTCAGCAATGATTGCCATAAGAGAGCCAACATTTGCCAACAGTTATCACCATGTGAGCATCTGCTATTACCACAGATCAACCCTCTATTTAGAATAGCAAGGATGGGTGAGAATAGCTGATAAATGCTGATATTTTAATGGAGCCACTCTATTATTTCAGCATGGTTTATCATATCTGCATTCTAATTTTAGTTTCAATTTTTTTTTTAATAAAACTTGGTTATCAGCTTCAACTCAGCACCTCATTTCTCAGTTTGATTCAGAAAGATCTGATTCTATTAAGTTAATGATGGATGGATTTCATAAGGTATTATGGAAAGTAAATGGACTGAATAATCCAGACAAGAAGCAGCAAGTACTTAACCACCTGAAAAAATTAAGTCCTTCTCATCACTGACCCGATTAAAGAATTGGTCACATTTTGCTAATGTTGCATAAGAAATTTCATTAGAATGAGAAAAACCAGTATTGTCCTTAAAGTGTGCATCCCTTTCTCTGCTTCACTCTAGAGCTTCTGTCTAAAACCTCCCTTTTGCTAGGATTTCCTTTCCAGCTTGTAAGAAACACATCTCAGGCCTGATTTGATATAGCTGCAAAAGACACCATTTCCCAAGGAAGATAACAAATTGAGGCTGGGGGAAAGTTTGTGCACCCCTTAAGAATGGGAGTAAGTGTTGATATTTTAATTAAAGAACTCCATTTTGTGGTCTGGTGAGACTAATTAGAGAAGCCAGATGATATATTTTTCCAGGGTATGCTTTATGATTAGATGATTAGTATAATAAATCTGCATGCTCTAAATGAGAACACTCTTATTCAAACAAGATCATGATCCTGACTAACGATATTAAGGGGGCTACCTATGTAATAAGACATCTTAACCAGGTGACTGACTCTGAATAAGATAAAACATTGAAGGATAATGGGGTTTCAACATAACTAAACAAAACAGGTGTTGGTATCCTGCCACAAACTTTTATGGAGCTACAATGGGTGGATGTTAAATGCATCACACATAATTGTTTTAGAGCTTTTCAGAGTCATTGCTTCTTATAATAAAATATAGTCTTTTTCAAGAATATAAATCTATGTTGGCTATCAAAGTTTGGTATTAATATCTAATTGTGCACTGATTTTTGGTATGGTTGATATTCCAAAGGCTCAGAAGCTAATCAACATTGGACCCTAAATAGTATTATATTACAAGATATGGGCAACTTCTAAGTTGAAAAATTGTAAGTTGGAGTCAGTGGCAAATAATGCTAGCAGTGCTCCTGCTCACTCAATATTATGGGAAGCATCCAAAGTGGGATTGTGAAGTAAAATAATTTGTTATTGTCAGCAGCTAAATAAGGAAACTATAGAAAATTCAGAATTTGACAAATTCATAGATTAAAATTCACGTAAAAGGCTGGAGGTGAAGGGACTACTTTTGGATTTAATGAAAACTATCAGTGAACTGAAACTTGGCTAAGTGCTCCTTTTATAAGAAAGGGAACAAAGCTGACAGAATATTAGTCTATCAGTTAAGAAGGCTTAAAGAGATGTTTTCCAGATCAAATACAAAGACCAAGAATTTATACTTGCCAAAGATCCAAATTCTTCTCCCGAATTCTGTAAAAAAACATCTGTTCCTTACACTATCAATGTAGGCACAAGGGTGATCAGGAAATAATGAAAGTAAAAATGCCCTAGCTAGATCAGCGAGAATAGGAAACACAACGAGTCTAAAAGGCTGAACATGTCCAGGTCCAGATGTGAATTTTTTCACTTTAAATAATATTTTTGTAAAGAATTATTGGTCCTTCTCTGTAGAATATTAAATAGAATTCTGGATCCAGGAGAATGCAGGAGCATGTAATGTTCTACCATTATTTTTTTGAATCAAATAAATCAAATCAAGAGAAGACAGTGCCTGCTATCTCCCAATCTCATTACTTAACTCAGATATTCAGTATAAGATTTTCAAAATTACTGATCATTATCATAAGTCTACTCCCAATGAAATCACAGGAAGTTTTACCATTAACTTCCAATGAAGCAAGTAAGAGCCTTTAAAAAAAAAGATTTCTTCACAGGCCAGAAACAGCTGCATACTTTGTTGTATCAGTTATGCAAATACAATTCTTTGCTTATTGTTTAGGAGGTGGCATGCTCATTAGAAAGCTTCATATTTAATTGTGAATGTGTTAATGAAAACACTCAGACTAGGAGAAAGAATTAATGAATTTTTAAATGCTAGAAATAGTAAGAATAAGTTGGATTGAAGAAATAACTTGTTTTGTTTGCTTGTTTGTTTTTGGTGGGTTTTTTTGAGAGACTGTCAAGGCTGGTGTCATCAGTATTTGACAGACATATTTTCCTTATGTTTGCTTCTAAGGACTCTCTCTGTTTTCTTTTTAAACCAATGCTTCAATGCTGATGTACACAACAAACTAGTATGCATACACAATATATCTAGGGAGAAAATTCAATAAGGAAGTTTTTCAGTTCTTCTTCAAGTGATGGTCCCCGTGTGTATTCCAGTGGGGATGCATATACACACCCATTTGCCTGAAACTGGATTTTTTTTTCTAGTAATATCTGTTGGTCTGCATCTGTGCCATTCTCTTCCTCGTGCTCTGAACTGAGGGCATAAGGGGCACTGTGGACTCACTGTCTCTCCAGTTCTTTCCTACTGCTTGTGGCTTGGGATAGAGTCTCCTCAGTGCCTGCAGCATCTGCTGGTTTTATCTCCATCAACCTGTAAATATTAGATAGATGAAATTTTTGATAGTTTTGATAGTTTTTATAGCTGTAGCTAGTTTGGGTTGGTCTTTAGAGGCTGGGGTCTTCCCCTAATGGTTACTCCCCACCCCCACTCCTCCAAGTTTGGTGACTATTATGCCCAAGATCCCAGGTTTCAAGAACTGTTTTCTGTCCCTGGGCCTTTCTGATCACAGATGACCACCGCAAGTACCTCTACTGCCTCAGAGAAGCTTATGCTGCCTCAGAGTGCTCCAGTTGCTGATCCTTTCCAAGCTGAACCTATCAGGCATGTGAATGCAGACTGTGAAGATTCTTTATGGATCAAGCAATGAGGCCACAGTCCAACCCCAGCTCAGTAGACCCTTCTGTATGTCAGGCAGAGGCATGGAGCAGTGTGCCCCTGAGCACCTTGACCTCGATCCAGAGCGGACAGGTAGACTTACGGATTCCTCCCATCAGGGACACAAAGAGGGTAGAAAACGCCCACACACACAAAGGGAAAGAAATCCCTCTCCAGGTCATCTTCCAAGAAGAGGGCCTCGTCTCTAATACCTTCTAAGGGTATGTCCACACTAGGAGCTAGAAGAAAAGGAGTACTTGTGGCATCTTAGAGACTAACCAATTTATTTGAGCATAAGCTTTTGCAGTTTCCACGGTATGCATCCGATGAAGTGAGCTGTAGCTCACGAAAGCTTATGCTCAAATAAATTGGTTAGTCTCTAAGGTGCCACAAGTACTCCTTTTCTTTTTGCGAATACAGACTAACACGGCTGTTACTCTGAAACTAGGAGCTAGGGCTGTGAATCCGAGCTCATATTAGATACAATTGCACAGGATGGGGTTTGAGTTTGGGGCAA
This sequence comes from Caretta caretta, assembly GCF_965140235.1. Taxonomy (NCBI): domain Eukaryota; kingdom Metazoa; phylum Chordata; order Testudines; family Cheloniidae; genus Caretta; species Caretta caretta. The sequence continues at coordinate 138,345,868 of NC_134207.1, forward strand.
TGCCTCTTTGTGTTCACTAGAGTCACACACACAGCATTTTCTTGGGGCCTCATACTGGGCCAGAGGTTGGTAACAGAAATTGCTTGGAGGGTACCTGTTTGGTGTATATTTGGCTTTCCATCCTCCCTCCTTCCTTCTGTGAACTAAATCTGCTCCCTGCACCCTTCATACCTGGTCTTTGTCTTTCTCTTTGGGGCTTTTATTCAATATCTGCCCTGGCTTCCAGAGGCAAATCAGCAGCCCTAACAGCCACCTGTACTATTTCAGGAGATTTCTCCCATATGGCAGCTCTGATTTCATCAAAGCAAGCATTAAAAAAGTTTTCTTGGGCAAACAAGTCAAGGCATTTCCCATAGTCCCCTTCTGCCCCTTTATCGTTTACCAAGTATTTTATAGAATCACACATTTTGGGCATAAACTCCTTATGACTGATGTTGTTATGCTGCTTTAGATTTCTAAACTTTATATAGTATGATTCTGGTGTAATTCAAAACCTTAGCCACACAGCTTCCTTATATTTATCATAGTTCATAGCTTTCCCCACTCCATGCCAATAAAGACTTGGAGAACTTCACCATTGGCCTGCATATTCTTTCAAAAGCAATTAAATAATCTTCTGTACCGTCTGAACCTTTAAAAGGTGGGACTATTCCAGCTGGGTGAGTTCTGGGTGGATTACTCATTGGTTGGGGAATATTTTTCTGCTGCTCCAGTACCGTCAGCTACATTTCCTGTGCGTTCCTTTGTACCTTGTGTGCTACCTTCTGCTTTAATCACTGCCCTTCATCACAGGTGGGGGCACTTCGCTACCTCCTCATTAGCCTTGGCTGTGTGGATCCACACCATTCATTGATGGTGGGCCCGCTCCTCTGCCTCCTCAAGAGCTACACTCTCTCTCAGTCTCTGCTCTGCCATCTGAACCTGGTGCTTGTATTCCTCCTTGGGCCTGCAGAGCTGCAATTTGGCCAGCACTATCTGAGTGATTGTCTCCTGTGGGGGATTAAGGTGTGGCTGGTTTCCCAGTGCATAGTCACTTCCCTTTGCTTCTTCATCCTGCTGCTCAAAATACTCCCTGAGCAGAGCTTTTTTAGATCCTCTACTGATTTCTCCTTGGTGGGGTAAATTGTCTTTCAGACGTCAGCTCCCAAACTGCTTTTTATCCATTGTGTCCAAGATCTTTAACTGGCTCATTTTCCCCTTTCCTTGTTGTATTTACCTTAACCTGAAATAAACAAAAGAAAATAATCCACAAGGCTGGACTGTGCTCCCTCACTTTTAATCTGTTAGGGTCTGCTTAGCAAGTGTTTGGAGTATGAACCTCTGTTCACTGATGTTGGGGTGCAACTCCTGTAACCACTATGCTACTGAAGCATTTGGGGGATCACCCAGATTTTTTTTTACTCTTTTGAAACTTACTGGTTTGTCTGATTTATAACTTTTACACATGGAGCCAGTAATAGGATTCAAGGAAACAATACAACTCAATTTGCATGTTCACAATGGGAATTCTTTCAACGCCCAGGGCTAATATGTTTTTATTAAATGCAGGCGGTAAGACTATTGCTGAGGCTTTCCACCTGAGCAGAATTCTATGTGAACCCTGCAGGCCTTATAAAATGAAGTGCAGGTTTTGAATATAAATAAAAACAATAGGAAACTTGCAAACATGATTAATTATTATTAATATTGACATTTAATGAATACATTAAATAATACACTTAAAATCATGACTCTGAAAGCAGAAAACTGCTAATGTGTGTTAGAGAAGATGGAAAAGTGCACTCAGTCCGGCAGCGCATGCATGAGTCTGTTATCATGCTTCTTTGCCAACAAGGGCCTCTCAATTAAAAAAAAAAAAATTTTTTTAAAAAGCCAATAAAATCTAGGCCTGATCCTAGACTCAGCAAGGGTGAGGATAAAGGTGGGATTGGTAAAAAGTGGTCATTTGTCTCAAGATACAAAGGACCACTCTATATTTAGGAAGATAGAAGAAACCAAATAAAAATAAGTGGGAAATGAAAGGAGAGAAAATAAATGCATAGGGCCTAATGTTCTCCAGCTCCATGAATGAAGCAATTCTAGAATCTGTGGATCTTAGCTAGGACTTCTGTGGCATGCTCATTCAGTCTCCTTGATCCTGATCATGTCCCATTTGTGGGGTTTCCCTGAAATTCCATGGACCCTGTGCTACGCAGTGCAATACTGTCCTCTATCCGTGACCTGTGGAACAAAGCAGTGTGAAACACTGCAAGCATTTTATTCATCAACCTGTATGAGTTCTCCTATGCATGACTGAACCTGTGCCCCCCGCCCCCGCAGTTTTCCGTACCCTTCGAGGGCCAATCCTTATGTAGATGTGTAGGAGGGTGTGATAAACAAAGCGGATGGTAGCTCCCTTTGATGGACACCCAGCCAGCCAGTTAGCTGTAAAATCCCTCTTGGTGGCTGTTCTCCACTTGCTTTATCTGTAAAGGGTTAAAAAGTCCCCCAGGTTTAAAAAAAAAGTGGGCACCTGACCAAAAGAGCCAATGGGAAAACTAGAACTTTTTAAAATTGGGAAAGAAACTTTCCCTTTGCCTGTTCTCCAGAGAAGGAGACATGGAGCAGCAGTGTTATAAGTAGGAATGCTGTGTAAGGCTTGAACCAGGTATAAAAGTTCATTTTCCGTACCTAGGAGAAATCATTGGACAGGGCATGTTTAAATAGATGTGTTAGGTTTGTTTCTTTATTTTGGCTTGTGGATTCCTCTGTGCTAACCCCAGATGCTTTTGTTTTGCTTGTAACCTTTAAGCTGAACCTCAAGAGAGCTATCTTGATGCTTCGTTTTTGTAATTGTTTCTTTTAAGATCTAGCAAAAAGCCTAAGTTCCAAATGTATTTCCTTTCTTTTTGTTTTTAATACATTTTACTTTTTTTAAGAACAGGATTAGATTTGTGGCATACTAAGAGGTTTGTCAAACATTTGTCAAATGTAGTTTGATTAGCTAGTATCAACAGCTAATTTTCTTTGTTTTCTTTCTCAGCTCTTCCCGGGGGCGGGGGGGGGGGGGGGGAGTGAAAGGGCTTGAGGGTACCCCACAGGGAGGAATTCCTGGGTCCAAGGGTTTTTTCCAATGGGTGTTACCATACACAGTGTAACGAGAGTGATGGTAACGCCCATTGTTTCATGTTCTCTATGTATATAAATCTCCCCACTGTATTTTCCACTGAATGCATCTAATGAAGTGAGCTGTAGCTCACGAAAGCTTATGCTCAAATAAATTTGTTAGTCTCTAAGGTGCCACAAGTACTCCTTTTATTTTTTGCGAATACAGACTAACACGGCTGCTACTCTGAAACCTTAAATAATAGTGTTACACATCATTATGGAGAATAGCCGTTTTGTTGAGGATTGTATTGCTCATTTAGTCTTCATTCTGTTATGTTTTTACTCATTAATCACAAATACACAACAGGCACAGATTCTAGGGTTAATACAAGAATGAATCCTGTTCTATTACAGTCCTTGTCTTTGATTCATTAAACCAGGACCTAACAGTTTTATTATACTACAACCAAATGTGTTCAGGCAGACTGGTAAGTGTTTGGTTTTTTTACTGTTGTCTCCTTGTGCTAAGAGAACTCAATTGCATTACTGAGTTGACATTCCAGAGGTGATCAGTATTATAGGAATTTACATCCAATATATTTGGAGGTCTGTATTATTAAGTTTAAACCAGCAAAACAAAGCAGTTTCTGGGTCAGATCAAAATTAAGGTTCTTTTTAAAACAATTGCCCGGATATTTCTTGCTGCTTTCTTACCTGTGTAGTTACCTGAAGATGGTATGCAACTGATAGGAAGAAAGCCAATGATTTCATTTTAAAAACGACTCCATTTTGAAGAATAAGAGAAACATTAATGTATATTTTATAGAAAGACTTTCAAAGATTAGAAATTTAGAAATGTGCAAACCTAATCTCAGAGCATTGCAAGTCTTCTAATTCTCAGGTTCACCCCATCTTATTTCTAACAGTCAAGAATCAAAAGTTGATACCAAAAAGTACTACTTGATTGTATGTAATCATGGTGTTTTCTTTAGTATTTCCCCAACTGTTAACATAAATAACTGGTTTCATTTAGGTATCTTCATGTTTCTCTCTTCTACTTCACTGACATACAAAAAATAAATCTGGGCCAAGAACTTCTGATGAAGCAACTAGACTGAGAAAAAGAGTAGGTCAGAACAGAGAAAGAACATATCGGATCTCACCCTTTTATGTACTATGAGGGCCATGGACCCAATTCTTATTCAAGTGAAGAGATTTACTGACTTTGAGACTACTTCTGTGAGCAATGATCACATAAGAGATAAAGGAACAAATTCAAAGCCACTGTATTGGGCCCTAAGAAGGTGCTGAGTGTCCTTAACTTACAATAATCTAAATAAGAGGGAAAGGTGCTCAGCACTTCAAAGGATGGTGCCCTTCACTACTAAAAATCTGAAATTTCATCAGGAGGCTCACTCTTTTGTAAGGACTGTAGTTTAAAAAAATTGCTGCAGAAATCCCAGTGCACGGCCTGACCTTTTCTCTCACCAACAGAAGTTGGTCTAATAAAAGAGATTTCCTCACCCACCATGTCTCTCTTGTAACATTTATTTATTAATACATCTTCCAGTACTAATTCCACAGAAGCTATGGTTGTGAGTAAAGAGCTCTTTCATGAGTAAACATGTGTGAGTGAGTCTTTCCTTAGAAAGACTTTTGGGATTAATCCTGTTCCTATAGAAATCAATTTTTTCTTCTGCAACTGAAGAGGAGCAGGAATGTGTTCTATGGATTGGGGTGGGTTATTGAGTTGGAAAGAGGGAAAATCAAATTGAAAGCTTTCCCCCCTTTTTCTTGGTAATTGAACAATATATATAACAAATACAGCCATAAGTATGTAACTATAAATTACAACACATTTTTTGTTTTTATGAAATATGTATAAACATCTAATGTAGTTCAAAAAGGCATTAACAGGAGTTCATGTATTTATGAATACTTCCCATCTATTATTCATTATTCTATTATCTTCATCACAGCAGCTATAAAAATCATTCTGTAGCTTTAGAAGGATTCTTTCTAGTTGAATATATATATATATATATATATATATATATATATATATAGTGACGGGGCAAGGCCAGATGGCTATAGAAAAGTAGTGGGAGATAGATATATTAGCTCCAGGCTAAACAAATCCCTGGTACCAGGATAAGTGAAATGGCAGCTGCTCCAGGTCAATTAAGACACCTGGGGCCAATTAAGAACTTTCCAGAAGGCAGGGAGAAGGCTAGGTTGATTGGGACACCTGAAGCCAATCAGGAGCTGGCTGAAACTAGTTAAAAGCCTCCCAGTTAGTCAGGTGGGTGCGCATGTCAGGAGCTGTGGGAGGAAGTTGTGCTGTTGGAGAGACTGAGTAGTACACACTATATCAGGCACAAGGAAGGAGGCCCTGAGGTAAGGGTGAAGTGGAGCTTGAGGAAGTGAGGGCTGCTGTGGGGAAAGTAGCCCAGAGAATTGTACATGTCATGTTTCTAAGAGGTCAGCTACCATAGCTGATACTATTAGGGTCCCCGGGCTGGAGCCTGGAGTAGAGGGTGTGCACGGGCTCCCCCCCACCTTTGCCCCCTGATTAATCACTGAGACTGGGAGACAACAGAGACTGTGCAAGGAAGGATAACTTCTCCTCACCTCCCTCGCTGGCTTATGATGAAAATGGCTCAGTAAACTGTGACCCTTGTCTCTAGAGAGAGAAGGGTTACGTGGAGGGTCACAGTGAGCCTCTGAGGCTAGCGAAATTCGCCAGGAAACACGGGACCCATGGAGGCAAGGACAGAGCTTTGTCACTATATATATATATATATATATATAAACATGCAACATTCAAAAGTGAAATGATGTGGGCTTTAAAGTTTTAAAATGAATCTGGGAGACAATCTAAAAATATCCCCTCATTTACATTAAAGATCTAGGAAATGTTGAAAAATTCAGGTGTTAAAGAATAGCTGGATTTATTTTGACTAATTTAAATGCAAATTGTCAACTCTTTATATTGGGGAATGCCTGCTAGTTTACTGTACATGGTAATCCTGTTGATGCTCAAAGTACATTAACAAATATGTAAGAAAGGTGGAGAAGTAATTTGTAAGGAGTTGATTAAAACTAAAAGAATAATTGATCTTAGCTGAAACTGTGAGAGCAAGTGTGAGAGAATTGGTAGGTTCCAAAGAACCTTCTCCTTGACAAAAGCTTGTCAGTACTCTTATCAGACTCAGAATACTCTAAATATGGGGTTGTATGTCAGTGACAAAAAGAGCTCCACTTGTAATTTTTTTCCAGCAATCTTGACCAGCTCAACTTCGAATGCCTCTCTTTAGACATGGAGCCGAAATCTGCTTTGAGGTTCCAAAATCTGGTCTGATTACTTAAGGGACCACCAATTTTTTTTCAAAGGTAGATGCAGCTGGTGCATCTGTAGGTTTTGCTTATATTTTTAATAAAGTGCACAACCCTTTTTGCTGGTCTTCAGCTATGAGTCAGTGTGGATCCTCAATCTAGATGTTACCTGCGCCCTTGGAGTGTGAGATCAGAATCTTTTGGATAGCACTGTTTGTTGGGCTGCACCTGCACAATAGATGTCTTCACGTCCTCCCCCACCTGAGGTCACAAAGGGCAGAGTCTCTGTAACTGACCCTCTCTTCCCTCTTTCTGGCTGTGGCCACAAGATGGAGCTGGTGGTGTTCTCTTGCTAATCCTGAGCAGATTTCTCTTATAATCAGTAGCTAGTTAGTTAGGAATACACTTCCCTTTTCTACTCTTTTGATTTTATTTTGCATCAATCAGACCTTCTTTCTCCCCTCCCCCCAGTCTTCTAATCTCTTCTTTGGTGTGTGGCACCTCTGTCTGCACCTAATGGTAGATTCAAAGCCTTTGTTTCAAACACTGCCATTCTTGCAGTGGTTTAATCCCTTTTGTGGATGGACAGGGGCACTGCCTGTTCTGCCTTGGTGAGTGCCACATTCCAGATGGCTGATGAAATGTGCCAGATGTTTTCAGTGAAGATGAGGAAGTCTAGAGATGTCCGTCTGAAGCTTTACCTCCTTGCATAATCAGTGAGGGGAACTGCAGACCCTGAAGAGAGAGTTGATTTTTTAGCCTGCATCCAATCTCTGTTACATTCTTGGCATGAAGACCACTGCAATTCGTACTGCTGCATACTTCTGACTGTGCAGTGCTGAGATCTCCCCAGGGGTTGGCACTCTCTGTTGAGGTCTATTTCTTATCACTCTCATTAGGACACTTTTTTTCCCCCTCCTGCATCTGGCAAGAAGACTTATTTTTTTAGATATCCCAGGTGGGACACATCGTTACACAGGAGAGCTACATCACCTCTGACATCTGCATGGTAGTGGTCTGACAACCCCAGCTGAACCGGGCTTACCACTGCAATGTTCTACCATGGCCCTACTAGTCACACTGGAGACCCCTGTCCTGAGCCTTCAGGAGTCTGTCTCATTCCAAGAGGCATTCAATATTTTAATCCCTATCCACTTCTATGGACAGATCCCAGTCTCCTGACAGAGAATTAAGAAGAAATGCTTGAGGAACAGATGCCAGAGCTCCCAAGGGCCTTTATTGTCTTCTCCTAATGCAGCTGTTTCTTCAGCTCTGGATAATTTTAAAATATTGCAAGAGTTGCTATTCTGCATTTCTAGCACACTAGATATTGAAACATCTGTCACAGAGGGGTAAAATGCTCACAAGCTTTACAATCAAAAACAAATCATGTCAAACCAACCTGATAGCTTCCTTTGACAGGAAAACAAGCCTTGTGGATAGGCTTGGGAAATGGCTGCCTAGGAAAGAGTACTGTGGAAAGGGATCTGGGGGTCATATTGGACTACAAGCTAAATATGAGTTAACAGTGTAATGCTGTTGCAAAAAAAGCAAACATAATTCTGGGATGTATTAGCAGGAGTTTTGTAAGCAAGACATGAGAAGTAATTCTTTCACTCTACTTCACTCTCATTAGGCCTCAACTGGAGTATTGTGTCCTGTACTGGGTACCACATTTCAGGAAGGATGTGGACAAATTGGAGAGAGTCCAGAGAAGAGCAACAAAAATTATTAAAGGTCTAGAAAACATGACCTATGAGAGAAGATTGAAAAAAAATTGGGTTTGTTTAGTCTGGAAGAGAGAAGACTGAGAAGGGGACATGATAACAGTTTTCAGGTATGTAAAAGGTTGTTACAAGGAGGAGGAAGAAAAAATATTTTTCTTAACATCTGAGGGTAGGACAAGAAACAATGGACTTAAATTGCAGCAAGGGAAGTTTAGGTTGGACATTAGGAAAGACTTCCTAACTGACGGAATAAATTGCCTAGGGAGGTTGTAGAATCTCCATCATTGGGGATTTTTAAGAGCAGGTTAGACAAACACCTGTCAATAATGGTGTTATAAATATAAAGGGAAGGGTAAACCCCTTTAAAATCCCTCCTGGCCAGAGGAAAAACCCTCTCACCTGTAAAGGGTTAAGAAGCTAAAGGAAACCTCGCTGGCACCTGACCAAAATGACAAGATACTTTCAAAAGCTGGGAGGAGGGAGAAAAACAAAGGGTCTGTGTCTGTCTGTATGCTGCTTTTGCCAGGGACAGAACAGGAATGGAGTCTTAGAACTTTTAGTAAGTAATCTAGCTAGGTATGTGTTAGATTATGATTTCTTTAAATGGCTGAGAAAAGAACTGTGCTGAATAGAATGACTATTCTTGTCTGTGTGTCTTTTTTGTAACTTAAGGTTTTGCCTAGAGGGATTCTCTATGTTTTGAATCTAATTACCCTGTAAGGTATCTACCATCCTGGTTTTACAGAGGTGATTCCTTTACTTCTATCAAAAGTCTTCTTGTAAGAAAACTGAATGCTTTTTCATTGTTCTAAGATCCAAGGGTTTGGGTCTGTGGTCACCTATGCAAATTGGTGAGGATTTTTACCAAACCTTCCCCAGGAAGTGGGGTGCAAGGGTTGGGAGGATTTTGGGGGGAAAGAAGTGTCCAAACTACGTTTCCCAGTAAACCCAGTTAAAGTTTGGTGGTGGCAGTGGAAATCCAGGGGCAAAGGATAAAATTAATTTGTACCTTGGGGAAGTTTTAACCTAAGCTGGTGAAAGTAAGCTTAGGATGTTTTCATGCAGGTCCCCACATCTGTACCCTAGAGTTCAGAGTGGGGAAGGAACCTTGACATGGTCTAGATAATTAGTCCTGCCACGAAGGCAGGGTACTGGACTAAATGACCTCTTGAGGTCCCTTCCAATTCTATGATTCTATGAAAATATATCGGAAGGACAAAACAGGTCATGCTGGTGGGGGAGTGGCACTATATGTGAAAGAGCATAGAATCAAATGAAGTTTAAAAAAAAAAGTAAAAAATATTCTGTATCTTTCTGCTCCTGCTAGGATAGCTCTACTGATAAGTGAGGCATCCTTGACCCAGCCAAGGTTCTGTGGGATACACCAGCCACTTATCTCTTTCCTGCTCTCTGAGATGTAGGAAGCTATCAGCAGCCTCAATGGGTTTTGAGCAGTTCTGTACTCATGTAATGCTGGGCACCTTGATTGTCTCATCTGCACTTGAAGATTAAGCGGACAAAGCATCCCTAAAGACGAAGACCACCTCCCCCTGGATCTGGAAGGGCCTTTTCTTCATCATCACCATCATCATCACTGCAGTTACAAATCACCAAATGCCAGGATCTATTTGTGAAGTATAACTTCCTGTTATAAGGTAATCTCCTTTTGTATCTATGTAAGGCCTGTGGTGTGAAGCCCGAGAGAGTTGGGAGCCCACTATTGAGATCTCTGAGTGAACAGAGAAGAGTGGCCTAGAGAACTCCAGAGGGAAAAGCTGCCTGGGGGAGGAAGCTTTCGGCCAGCCTCTGGTGGAGAGCAAGGAGAATTGACTGAATGGGCCAGGCCTCATTTGCTTTTCAGTTATGTGGCATTTTGGGGTGTTTTGGATAAAATATAGTTGTGTTAAGTCTGGGGGCAATACAGTGTTATGGACCCTGTTGAGAAATGAAGGGACAAGGATCTATAGTAAATGTGCCTGAGGGTCAGCCATCCTGACCTAAGACTCCAGTCAGGCATGGTTGGATCAGGGATAGGAGAGGGGAAAGAGGCATCTACCTTCTGCTGGGAATGCCTCTGTGGTGATAAGGACTCTGTTGAGGGTACTAGGTACCACAGATCTCTCTCAAGAGCTGAACTGAGGCTGCTTTGACTCTCTCAGGGAACTGATGGGTAGGATCCCCTGGGAGAATAACATGAGGGGGAAAGGTTTCAGAGGAACAGTCGTGTTAGTCTGTATTCGCAAAAAGAAAAGGAGTACTTGTGGCACCTTAGAGACTAACCAATTTATTTGAGCATGAGCTTTCGTGAGCTACAGCTCACTTAAAGGAGTCCAGGAGAGCTGGCTGTATTTTAAAGAATCCTTATTGAGGTTACAGGGACAAACCATCCCGATGTGTAGAAAGAATAGTAAATATGGCAGGCAACCAGCTTGGCTTAACAGTGAAATCCTTGCTTATCTTAAACACAAAAAAGAAGCTTACAAGAAGTGGAAGATTGGACAAATGACCAGGGAAGAGTATAAAAATATTGCTCGGGCATGCAGGAGTGAAATCAGGAAGGCCAAATCACACCTGGAGTTGCAGCTAGCAAGAGATGTTAAGAGTAACAAGAAGGGTTTCTTCAGGTATGTTAGCAACAAGAAGAAAGCCAAGGAAAGTGTGGCCCCCTTACTGAATGAGGGAGGCAACCTAGTGACAGAGGATGTGGAAAAAGCTAATGTACTCAATGCTTTTTTTGCCTCTGTCTTCACAAACAAGGTCAGCTCCCAGACTACTGCACTGGGCAGCACAGCATGGGGACCAGCCCTCTGTGAAGAAAGAAGTGGTTCGGGACTATTTAGAAAAGCTGGATGAGCAGAAGTCCAGGGGGCCAGATGCACTGCATCCGAGGGTGATAAAGGAGTTGGCGGATGTGATTGCAGAGCCATTGGCCATTATCTTTGAAAACTCATGGTGATCGGGGGAAGTCCCAGATGACTGGAAAAAGGCTAATGTAGTGCCCATCTTTTAAAAAAGGGAAGGAGGAGGATCCTGGGAACCACAGGCTAGTCGGCCTCACCTCAGTCCCTGGAAAAATCATGGAGCAAGTCCTCAAGGAATCAATTCTGAAGCACTTAGAGGAAAGGAAAGTGATCAGGAACAGTCAGCATGGATTCACCAAGGGCAAGTCATGCCTGATTAATCTAATTGCCTTCTATGATGAGATAACTGGCTCTGTGGATGAGGGGAAAGCAGTGGACGTGTTATTACTTGACTTTAGCAAAGCTTTTGACATGCTCTCCCACAGTATTCCTGCCTACAAGTTAAAGAAGTATGGGCTGGATGAATGGACTATAAGGTGGATAGAAAGTTGGCTAGATTGTCAGGCTCAACGGGTAGTGATCAATGGTTCCATGTCTAGTTGGCAGCCGGTATCAAGTGGAGTGCCCCAAGGGTCGGTCCTGGGGCCGGTTTTGTTCAATATCTTCATAAATGATCTGGAGGATGTTGTGGATTGCACCCTCAGCAAGTTTGCAGATGACATTAAACTGGGAGGAGAGGTAGATACGCTGGAGGGTAGGGATAGGGTCCAGAGTGACCTAGACAAATTAGAGGATTGAGCCAAAAGAAATCTGATGAGGTTCAACAAGGACAAGTGCAGAGTCCTGCACTTAGGATGGAAGAATCCCATGCACCGCTACAGACTAGGGACCGAATGGCTAGGCAGCAGTTCAGCGGAAAAGGACCTAGGGGTTACAGTGGACGAGAAGCTGGACATGAGTCAACAGTGTGCCGTTGTTGCCAAGAAGGCCAATGGCATTTTGGGATGTATGAGTAGGGGCATAGCCAGCAGATCGAGGGATGTGATCGTTCCCCTCTATTCGACATTGGTGAGGCCTCATCTGGAGTACTGTGTCCAGCTTTGGGCCCCACACTACAAGAAGGATGTGGAAAAATTGGAAAGAGTCCAGCGAAGGGCAACAAAAATGATTAGGGGTCTGGAATACATGACTTCTGAGGAGAGGCTGAGGGAACTGGGATTGTTTAGTTTGCAGAAGAGAAGAATGAGGGGGGATTTGATAGCTGCTTTCAACTACCTGAGAGGTGGTTCCAAAGAGGATGGTTCTAGACTATTCTCAGTGGTAGAAGATGACAGAACAAGGAGTAATGGTCTCAAGTTGCAGTGGGGGAGGTTTAGGTTGGATATTAGGAAAAACTTTTTCACTAGGAGAGTGGTAAAACACTGGACTGCGTTACCTAGGGAGGCAGTAGAATCTCCTTCCTTAGAAGTTTTTAAGGTCAGGCTTGACAAAGCCCTGGCTGGGATGATTTAATTGGGGATTGGTCCTGCTTTGAGCAGGGGGTTGGACTAGATGACCTCCTGAGGTCCCTTCCAACCCTGTTGTTCTATGATTCTATGCTGCAAAACAGCAGACAGCACAGAGTGGTGCTGACGGATGATGCAGAGAGAGCAGCAGCCTTCCTAAGGGACTCTGGGGTGGGCCTCCCTACCGAGCAATTAAAGTTGAAATCACTCCAGCTGGGTCAGGTGCCAGAGCCTCTGGAGCAGAGCAGGCAGCACAGATCTGTCAGCATCTTTGGACTCCACCAGCCCAGGGAAACACACTAAGAGTGAGGAGCTGGGATGGAGGGAAGTGGCTATAAAGTACCATCCACTCTCAACTATCAGAAGGAATGAAGTTGGGACTATTGTTAAGGCACTCTAGGTGCAGCCAGTGGGGAGATCTTACCTTAATAATGTTAAATTATTAATTGCTACTTTTCCCAATTTTATCATGTTGTCCCCCATCCCTTGCTCCCCCCTCCCTCAATACAGTTTTCTATGTTTTAACAACCTAGACTCAGTGCTTGCAAGTGTGGAAGTATTGCCCATCAAGGGTGCCCAGGGTGGCATATAGTTTCCTAGGTTTCTAGGTGGGGGCTCAAGCTGAAGTTATTTAAGTCTTTAGAAGGAACCCCTAGAAAACTTAGGTGTAACAGAAGGGTTACATCTGAACTCCCTCAAGAAGCCAGAGATATGAGGTATAGGGTATCCCCATGGAAGGCCATTTAGTAGCTAAGACATGGCTACATACAGACATAGATGTTTCAGACACAGTGGCTAGGTCCATGGCCCACCCTGGGAACATGCATAGAACTTCATGGTTGCAGGCTTCTGAAGTTCCTAAAAAAGTACAAGCCACAAGAAAGGATTTGTCCTTTGAAGGAACAGCACTATTCAGAGCATATGGAGGATGCTTTGCATTCCTTCCAGGATTCTAGTGCTCTGCGCCATCAGCCCCAAAGTGTAAATCGTTTAGGTACCAGGGCAGTCTAGGTAGATGGTGCCTGTCCATCCCCAAAGTAGAATGGGTGATTATCCACCTAGGACAAAGTCTAGATATTCGTGAATAAGGTCATCATCTTCCTCGACCATTAGTCATTCCAAACCTGCTTCTAGGCAGCAGGTTTGACATCTGGGTCAAGAGTCACATTCTATTTTTTGAAGAGAAGAAACCTTTGGGTGCCACCTCGGCCCTTTCCACTGGGATTGATCTGCCATAACTGACAGATGGATGGGTTTTTTTGAAGTTACCAATGGGTATTTCTGATTTTATCCCCTATCAACACTTCTTTCCCATTCCTGTTCAGTTGACTTTTGTGAGAAAGGTCCCCAAAGGAGGAGATGGTACTTCATTTTGCCTAGGGGCTGTAGAGGAGGTACTATGGAATATGGGGGAAGTGGTTTCTGCTCCAGATATTGACCTCACCATACATTAAGTGGTGGGGGCTGTTGTCTGGCTTGTTGGGAAAGGTGCGTGCCCCTTTAAGGTTAGAGAGCCAAGTAGTGATTTTCTGCTTCAGCTGCAGACAAGGTAAGCCTGTGGACCCTGACCCATCCCCCTCTACCCCCAGTAACCAGAAGAGAGGGGGGTCTATATAGATCTGTGCTGGTGCAGGAAAGGCCCTCGTTCAGCTGGAACAGATGGAGCAGTAGGAACTCCAGTTCAGCAATCTTGCTTTCTCATGGCATCACATTATAGCAAACTGGTGAGAGCAGGGAAAGGGGGGGATGCCCCCCCTCCAGTCCACAGTGGGAGAAGCAGATTTTTGGTAACAGAAAGGGATGCTTAATTAGTTTCAAACATAGCTTATGATTATATGATGTGGAAGAAGATAAGAGCCATGGGTGAGTGGCAGATGGAGAAAGGTAAACATGCACTTTGCATTCCCTGCCCCCCCCCCCCAAAAAAAAAAGAGTTTTAAAAGTGCAGTGAAGATAACGCTTGTAGAAGCTCCACTCAGATAGCTGGAGTGTGTTTGCTTCTGGGACAGGGGACGGATGATATGGCTGGGTTCTGCCACTGGAAGGCCAGAAGACCTGCAATTAGACTGACCTACATAACACCTTTGGGTGGAGGCATAGCTCAGTGGTTTGAGTATTGGCCTGCTAAACCCAATATTGTGAGTTCAATTATTGAGGGGGCCATCTAGGGCAAAAACTGGGGGTTGGACTAGACGACCTTCTCAGGTCCCTTCCAACCCTGATATTTTATGATTCTAACACAAATGAATCAAATGACTAAACAGCCACCTGGAATAGAAAAGTTTTTTCATTAAATATATAAGAAAGCTGTACTTTCTGAAAACAAAACAGGATCTGTACTTGTTTCAGAGTTGAATAATTTGAAGAAAAATAGATTTTTCTGCTTGAGAGACCAAGCTGACAGTAAATTGAGAATTCACTCAGACCTCCACACATTTGTAAATGACTCCAAATGAGGTGTAATTGTGTAAATTAGTCTTAGTGAAGGAAGTGCATACTGGGCCTGCACACTGAATACAGACTTCTAAGTTTCAGCGAGTTCAGTATCCACGTCAAACAGACTCTCAGATACGTTCGTTCTACTCAACTGTGAAATCTTCAGAGGCCTTTGTATTGCATCCCAGGAAATTCTGCATGAGTGCTCTGTGCTGAAATGCAAAATGGCTGCGGCTAGATTTTTGGGTCCTTGTTCTTCAGCTGCCTGGTAGTCATTTTATGTGGCTCTTTTGTAAAGCAGCCATAAATGCAATTTAACCAACACAAGCACATCACCCCAGAATGGAGGAATCCTTTGGTGGCACAGAGCTGGTTATGTGACTCATACACCATGGCCCCCTCCCTTTTGATTGAGTTTAAAAGGGATGATCATGGCTGCATTGTGGTCTAGAGAGTCCCTAGGTGTCTGTTGTCTCCTTGCCCCATTAGCAATTGATATAAATTTAAAGCAGCACTTTGGCTACTCTAAATTATGAAGTGGGATAACAGCCTGGAGCACAGCCAAACCAAGAGCGAGGGAGAGCAAATGATTCTTTTATTTCTTTTGGGGGTTATGGGGAGGAAATGGGAAGAGGAGGATGGACGGACATTACACCTCTCATTGCCAAAAGATCATAGCTGAGTTAGTAGTGTGTGCATATTATATAAAATTAATAAATCTCTATTATACTTTTATAAACTCTGATGCAAATGCTATACAAGTGCAAATGCAAACATGGATGACTTAAAATTCTCTCTTGTGAGGTAGGGACATACTTTTACCTTTTTTTTTACAGATGTGGAAACTAAGATATGTAGAGATTAAATGGTTTGCCTAAGGTCACATGTGAAGTCTATGGCAAAGGTCGAAATATACAGTGTTAGAGAGCTTATTCCTTCACTCTCCCACTTCCCTGGTCCTTCTCGCATGAACAGAGAGCAACAATACCCGAAGTCCGAAGGTGCAAACAATTTGATGTTTATTGGGGTGAACTTCCAGCAAGCTTAAATCCAAGTTCCTTTTTCCTTATTTTCGAATCCCAACTTCCTGTTTGCCCCTAATTTATATAGTAATATTCTTAGCTATACCTTAACCAATCATTCTACTGAAATTTACCTAACCAATCCTAACATATTGTAACATGATTAGCTAACCAATTATATCCCACCACCTTAATTAGTTTACACCCAGCAAAATTAATTATACAGCAGACAGAAACAATCACAGAACCAGACTGAGACCATGCAAATAAACAATAGCAAAGTGAGAACTATAATGACAAAACAATACAGAAGTGAGGATTTCACAACTACATCTATAAAGACATAAGGGTTTCCCAGCTGTGTCTATTGATAAGGGAGTTCTTACCAGACAGAAAACTATCAACCTAAATTTCCTTTTACAGCTTCTAGGCTCTTCCCTTTCTCTGGAAGTGATAGATCGGATCACTTTCCTAACAGCCCCATATTAACTAGTTTGGAATGTGAGGATGTGACCGTACGCTTCCCAGCTTATGGCTGTCTCTGCTGCTTAGCCAAAGGCACTGGCCTAAGAACAAGGCCTCAGACTATCACAGTGAGAGAAGGCCCTTACACAGATTCCTTCTTGTATACCTCTATTACTAGGTAAATAATAAACATATACCTACATTCTTAGAGTATAGGCCTTTACAGGCAGGCCTGAATATCTATATCCTAACATACAGTAACTCAGATTTAGTCCTAGTGCTTGAACTTGTAGGGGACAATGGTGACATCTGAAAGTGGGTAGAAGAAACTGAAGATAAATAACGCAGAACCAATTTAGGCAGCAGGCAGATAGAATGTACCTGAAGAGCTTCCACTGGCTTTAGCCACGAAACTATCCTTTGCCCCGAAGAAGTTCCGGAAAGAGAGAGGCCCAAGGAATTTCTCAGAATATCAGCTATTTCTCTCTAAGACGTGACCTTAAAAATTTCTAATGACCGAGAGACCCTCTAAAGGGGAAAAGTGACTGCAAAACCACCTCTTCTTGTTTTCTAGTCTAGTAAAATGGAATTAACTTCCTTTTTGACACCCACCTTACTCTTTCACAGATTTCCTTTATTCTTTCCCCCACCTCCTCTCTCATCACTCACTCCAGAGAAGATATTGCTACATTGATTGAAATAACAATGGTATTTCAACATCTGTGTGGGCCACAAAAATGATTTATATCTGATCGCTCCTTTAATTTCTTATATTATATCTCATTATTCCTTGCAATAAGTAAGGTGTTAGGATATAGATATTCAGGCCTGTCTGTAAAGGCCTATACTCTAAGAATTTAGGTGTATTCTTATCACTTAGCTAGTTATAGAGGTATAAAAGAAAGAATCAAAATCACTGTCTGACTGTATAAGGCCTTTTCTCACTGTGACAGTTTGAGGACCTGTTCTTAGGCTAAGGCCTTTGGCTAAGCAGCAGAGGCAGCCGTAAGCTGGGAAGCGACCGGTCACATCCTCACATTCCAAACTAGTCACATTGAAATAAGGTGCTGTTGGGCTGTTAGGAACATAATCCTGTCCTGATAGTATCTATCGCCTCCAGAGAAAGGGAAGTGCCTAGAAGATGTAAAAGGAAACTTAGTTTGATAGCATCCTGTCTGGCAAGAACTCATTTATCAAAAGCTGGGATGTGAAATCCTCACTTCTGTATTGTTTTGTCATTATAGTTCCCACTTTGCTATTGTTTATTTGCATGGTCTCGGTCTGGTTCTGTGATTGTTTCTGTCGACTGTATAATTAATTTTGCTGGGTGTAAACTAATTAAGGTGGTGGGCTATAATTGGTTAAATAATCATGTTACAATATGTTAGGATTGGTTAGTTAAATTTCAGGACAATGATTGGTTAAGGTATAGCTAAGCGGAACTCAAGTTTTACTATATAGTCTGCAGTCAATCAGGAAGTGTGTGGGTGTTGGGGGAAATGAACAGGGAATGGGGGTGGAGAAATTGGAATCATGATTTGCTAAGGGCAGGAATGGGAACAGGGACACAGGTAAGGCTCTGTGGTGTCAGAACTCAGAAGGGGGACACTAAGGAAGGAAACTGAGAATCATTCTTGCTGGAAGTTCACCCGAATAAACATCAAATTGTATGCACCTTTGGACTTTGGGTATTGTTGCTGTCTGTTCATGCAAGAAGGACCAGGGAAGTGAGTGGGTGAAGGAATAAGCCCCCTAACATAAGGAACAGAAGAAGCAAGTAGAAATCTCATTCCCATGTCACCTTGAACCTTGTATAGTCATTTACATTATACTGAGTGGGTATAATATGAAGCCAAGTCAGCAATCTCCACTTCCATATGCTGGTGGTAGCATTTAACACACACTCTCTACAGGTGTAAATTGCTACACAAGATGCAAGGTGACGGAGGATCGGGCCAAGATCTACAAACTGTTTTCTGTATGACGATGATGACTCTATGTTCACATTCTGTCCTACCCAGCTAAAATAGTCCATCATATTGGTCCATGTCTGGTGTTGATTTGGGACATAGATGAGGGTGGCTTGCAAGGAGCACTGCAGAATATGGTGAGAAAAATAATTGCCATCCTCCCTAAGTGTGTGAGAGATTAGGTTCACAGTGTACCCTGGACTCCCTCTTGCTATTGGAAAATTATATAGTAGCTATAACCACATCAGCTTTTTATCCTTACATACAGCCAAGAGGTTGTGTGCATTCATTTGGGATGTGGACATGGCAACTATTCTTATGGGTTTTTGACAATGTGACCTTGTGACGATTGGGGGAATCTGTACATCTTAGGAATTCTGGTTGATTTTGTGAAGCTGTACTCATGAAAATCACTGTTTCGTGGAATAACTTTATGTCTGTGTATCTATCATAGCTGACAAGCCTGTAAGCACATCTCTCCCAGACTAGATACAATGGAGAGTAGTCAATTTTTACTGATTGTACTCTGACCAGGAATAGTTGTATGCCAAAGAGGTTGGCTGGAGCTGGAAAACTACCAGCAGTAGAATAAAGAAAGCAGATGGTGGTGGGACATAAACCCACATGGCTTTAGTTGTGGGACAGGTATGTTTAATCTATGGAGGAGTCTGCGGGATCAGCATTGGTCCCAGGGAGTAGGCAGTTGAACTGTGAGGTCTCAGCTCCTAGACATACCTCCTCAGAACATGCTAGACAGAAGATCAGGCTCCATAATACTGAACAGTTTCCTACAAATCAAGTCAGCTATAAGTTGTAAAGAAGTCATACATATTCTGAACTACAGGACACCATGCTTTTTAATGTAGACTTCCTGGATTCCTTTGCAAATTCTTAAAAAACAACCCAAATAACCCACCCCACAATCCTATTGATACTGTGCTGACAGCAATGCAGATACTGTAGTATACAGCATGTTAACCTCCAAAGAGAGGTTTTAGTATTGAAATAGACATGAAAAGAGGGATGAGGGGGATTTCCCAACTCTGGAATTCCTCCCCCATCCCTGGATATTGCTAAACCATCAGTGTCACGGAGAATGTGTATTCCTGGCTCACAAATTCCTTAATAGTATATTTTTTTGTCTGTAGAATGTGCCAGGTTATACCAAATGGTAAGGGTCCCCCATCCCCCCCTCCGCCCGAAGTATTTAATCCAAGGAACATAACACCAAAACACCTTACAAAGTCTTAATCTTCAAATTGAGTAATCTGTAAGCAGGTAGATAATCTCTGCTTTCAGGCCAATGGGGATGGTACAACCATAGATGCAGTATGTACAAGTTGAAGAAAAGGATAATCTTGCATTGCTTAAGGCATAGCATTAATAGGTTGCAGAGGCAACTGTATCCAGTCTTTGTATGTCTTGCGGCATGTCCTCATATTATGGAGCTTTTGAGTTTAGAGAGTTAAGGGAGAAAAATCTGAAGGACCATGGGGGCTTAAAAAGGAACTTTGTGGAACTCTGACACACAAAACTAGGCAAGTGGGGGAAAAGCATCTGAATGTACCAGCTTTGTTGTCTCTGAAGGCATTGAAACACTTATATGAATGTAAATATTGTGATAATTATATATTACATTTACATTTAATTGCTTTCATCCAAAAGGATCCCAAAACATTTTTCAAACTATGACCACATTCTGTAAAGTAACTGGAGTATATATGCAGATCTTAAGGCCAGAAGGAACTGTTATGATCATAGAATATCAGGGTTGGAAGGGACTTTGGGAGATTATCTAGTCCAACCCCCTGCTCAAAGCAGGGCCAATCCCCAATTTTGGCCCCCAGTCCCTAAATGGCCCCCTCAAGGATTGAACTCACAACCCTGGGTTTAAGAAGCCAATGCTTAAACCACTGAGCTATCTGTCCCCCCGATGAGCTTGTCTGACCGCTGCATAACACTAGTTATGGAATTTCCTCAAGTGTTTCCTGCATTAAGTCCATAATTTCTGGCTAAGCATATTTTAGAAAGACTTCCTGTCTAAATTTAAAGACCTCAAGTGGTGGAGAATCCACAGGGTCTGGAGGTAAGTTTTTTCCAATGGCCAACTACCCTCATTGTTTCAGAGTAGCAGCCATGTTAGTCTGTATCCGCAAAAAGAAAAGGAGTATTTGTGGCACCTTAGAGACTAACAAATGTATTTGAGCATAAGCTTTTGTGAGCTACAGCTCACTTCATCCGATGCATTCAGTGGAAAATACAGTGGGGAGATTTATATACACAGAACATGAAACAATGGGTGTTACCATACACACTGTAACTAGAATGATCAGGTAAGGTGAGCTATTACCAGCAGGAGGGTGGGGGGAGGGAAAAAAAACCTTTTGTAGTGCTAATCAAGGTGGGCCATTTCCAGCAGTTGACAAGAATGTGTGAGGAACAATGGTGGTGGTGGGGGGGGGCGATAAACATGGGGAAATAGTTTTACTTTGTGTAATGACACATCCACTCCCAGTCTTTATTCAAGCTTAAGTTAATTGTACCCAGTTTGCAAATTAATTCCAATTCAGCAGTCTCTCGTTGGAGTCTATTTTTGAAGTTTTTTTGTTGAAGAATTGCCACTTTTAGGTCTGTAATCGAGTGACCAAAGAGATTGAAGTGTTCTCCGACTGGTTTTTGAATGTTATAATTCTTGATGTCTGATTTGTGTCCATTTATTCTTTTACGTAGAGACTGTCCAGTAATGTTGTGCCTTATTTCTAGTCTGAATTTGTCAAGTTAGAGACAGGGGCATAATGAGATCCAATGGCTGGAAGCTGAAACTAAAGGTCCCTTTACTATTAGAAATGTTCTTTCCTTGTACTTATAGACTGTGCTCAAGACTTTGCTTTCTTTTGAATAAACTCAGTAGACTGAGCTTCCTTATTCTGTCCATGAAAAGCATATTTTCCAGACTTTAAATGATTCCCACACATCTTTTCTGAATCCTTTCTAATGTGTCATATTAAGGGCAGAGATAGGGCTGTAGCATCAGAAGCCATGTTACCAATTGCTGGAGTGTACTCTGAGAAATTGTTAGGCAGAATTTTTATCTCAAAAGTTCATCCTAGAACATAATTCTCCAGCCATTTACAAACTACTGCAATTTTGATAGTGTCTGGAGGCTCTACCTAATCAGGTTCCAGTTATTCTAGGTGCTGTACAAACATAACAAACCATGCCTGCTTTGAAAAGCTTAGTATAGTAGACCAGGACAAAGGGGTTAAGAGGAAGGATCATTTATCCCAGTTTTATGAATAGGGAACTGAGTTAATCAATACCTGACTTGTCAAAGGTCACACAGGAAGTCCTGAGGTTCTTTGTGTTCAATTCCCAACCTTAACCACAAGACCATCTTTCGTCTCTTACAAAGTGGTACATTGCACTCTCACCAACAGAGACACCTCCCTTCCATTTGTATTTTTTCTTTACCCTTCATCACGCCCCGGACCTGCTAAGAAAACCCCTGTGGAAGGAATTAAATTGGAAGCATCTAGGAGGATATGTACATGGTAGCCCTAAAGCTGTACAAATTCTTGATATGCTTGAACTGTTAAATAAAACTGGTGCATCAGAGACAGATGCTGCAACAGACAGTGACAGTTACCTTAAGGCAACTCCACAAATGAAAAGTCTGGAATTCATGATAAATCCTCCAATCTGCCTTGGAAGTTGAACATATTGACCTTGCCTGTCAAGTAAAAATTATTAACTGATTCAAAAATAGGGTTGATATTGTAAATGTTTGGAAAAAGCCACTTAGTGAGGAAAAATTGGAGATGTATGGTAGTTACTCCTCACCTATGCGCAGTCAATCTACTTGGGCTGAGGGAGGGGAAAATATTGTTGCTTTCCCCAGTATTTCAGGTTCAGTAACCTATTTCATACATTATCACCGACAAAAGCAAATAGTAGAAAACAAGTTCTGATTCCAAACAGTGCGGTGCTGGTAAATATAGATGAAGATATATGAAGTGGAAAGACTGCAGTTTGATTTTCACAGGATAGGCTGAACTTCAAGTAATGACTGAGAATAGCAAACAAGTGTTTCGGAAAACTGCTAGCCCTGCATATGAAGTCAGACATAATAATTTGTCATATTTGTGACTGAATTTTACCACCAAGAACAAAACTTAAAGACTTTATACATCTCCATCCAAGGAACTCTTCTTCTCTCCCTCCCCCAATGCATCTCACTTTTTGGGGAAATAGACTATCTTTGTTAAGAGTACAGAGGTTTAGTCTGGCAAGAAACACATTGTCCAGAGCATTGCTTTGGACGGTTGCCTGAGCCTTTTTGGTGACTTAGAATCTGCGTGCCAACTTGAGTTGTGCACAGCTGTGCCTTGATGATCAAGAACAAGAGGATAATCCATTATGTTAAAAAGCTTTTGATTTCGTAGGTGGTTTTTAAACCATGGAGGAGAGTAAGCTTCAGCCACTGACATTGCCATCTCTGACAACTTCCATTTATCTCATCCTTCTGTTAGAAATTCTATCAGAATAGGAGGATACACTGTGCAAGGACTTTCTCTCTACACTATTACCTTTTATTTTTTTAAAGTGTAAAATAAATGAACCTCATGCTCTACTATATTCAACAAATACTGCTTTTTTGTCTGTTTGCAAATTGTTAAAGTATCAGATTTATTCATGAATGTGTTATTCGCTGAAGAATATTGTACTGCAGTTTATTCATGAATTGTGTATATTGGATTCGTGCTGCATTAGTCAGTTACAAGCCAAGAGCTTATTGTGTTGTTAGTGACATACATACATAAAGCAGGGAAGAAGAAACAGTGTGAATGGAGAATTATGCTACTGGATATAAATTTTACATCATTCTAATTCCTTTCCTCATCTCCTGACCTATGTCATTCTTTTTGCAAGAGGGAAGAGGTGAGTTGAAAAAAAAACAGCATTGTGTGTGGTGCATTGTAGCCTTCAAATTCAGATCAGGAGTTCAGCTATGCATGCTAAGTAGTTGAAAAGGAGGGTGTGAAATCAGAGGAGTGGGAGAAAAAGAGAAGAATCTTATGGTAGGAAGTTGACAGAAAGGGAATGTAAACTATAAGCAAGTATCCAAACTTTTGGGGGCTTATCCAAGCTGAAACTCTGAAATCGTTTTAGTTCATCCATTGCTAATTAGGACTAAAACTACTCACAGATGTGGAAATTTGAAAACCACTAACAAAGATGTTTTTTCTGAACTGTACTCTCAATAATTGAAGGCCAATTCTGTTCCAAACCACCATGTCACTTAATATTATTATATGCTTCACATTAATGCATGCTTAAGGGTTTGCCTATTATCTTAACTGGTGTACTGTGATGTCTGAGTGGATATGAAAGAAAACAGGGTGCTGTGAGATTGTGGTGTATGATGATGGCATAACTCTACAAGGTACCATGACATCATATTTTACAACTGCAGTGTGGGACGCTTTTTGGATGCCTTTTGATTCACGGAATAGCACCAGCAGGTAACTGGGGAGTAATGCCTCGTCACCCTCAGGAAGACAAGAAAACTACTGCTTGGTAAAGGAATTCAAATGCAGAATGTTTGCATAATAAGCTTTTAAAGCCACCCCTGTTCACTGGAGTCTAAACTCTCTGACGGTTCACTACGTTTCATATTTATGTATAAGACACATACGGCAGAGAAGTAGTTGAAAGTATAAGTTAAGCTTTCTACTTCACTACACCATGGGATTGGATGCTTTTAGTAAAGAGACAGCGAGTAGGGAAAAGAATGTGTTTAGGATTCAGCACCTAGTAAATTGCCACTATATAGATTAACTTGAAGTTCCAGCTTTAAGGGTCACCGCACAAGATCTGATCTCCCTTCACTTTCCAGATAGCTCTTCCTTTTCGGGTCCACCACCATTCGCTGTCAGCGTGGGCCAATTCAGCATGGTACAAGTGCAATCCCATTTCCTTTAACCCAGGAGTTTCATTTCACAACTTTCTACATCATTTCTGTATGACCAAGAGCAGCTTTTAATGAGTAGGATACAGAACCAAGAACCATTGTGCCCTTAGAACATTCTATTGTTGTGTTGCCTATTGTTCTGCTTCACTGGGCTGAGTGACAATGCAAAATGCTTCCATTTTTAAAAATGAGTCTATAGGTGTCCAGTGTATGAGAGAGAGAGAAAGAGTGGAAATTGAATAGCACAGGAGAGAAACAATTCATATCTGGCTTAGAATACTGATATATCCACTTAGAATACTGATATAAAATTGATCACATTTTTATAACTAAAAAACCACTCTGCATAGGCAGTAATAAAAACAAGTCTCTTTTTTTATTTAAGACCTAATTTCATCTTTTTGGAAGATATCAGATTGACAGGCCTGGGGACTGAAGTTGTTTGTTCATCCACAGAAATAATACCATACAGGCAGTGGCAGAACCTTTGAGATGCACAGGTCTGTGTGTGTGTGTGTGTGTGTGTGTGTAAGGATCCTACCTAGATAAATTCTCCATCTTTAGGGAGAGACAGGGCACTGACTCACACAAGTCGATATAATTAAAATTAATAGGCCTTTAAAACTTATTTAACTTTGGAAAGTGACATGTGCCCGTCCACGAGCCATCAGCTGCCGGTCTGCGCGCACATTGGAAAAAAAAATTGCCGGTCCTCCACATCAGATGGCTTGAGAAGCACGAGTCTAGACAATACTTAGTCCTGCCTTGATTGCAGGAGACAGGACTAGATGACCTCTTGAGGTCCCTTCCAGTCCTACGATTCTATGATTATTGTACTAGTGCCATGTGCTGGTATTTAAACTGCCCTTGGGATGATCGACTCTGTAGGGGCACATCCTAGCTCCTATTTTGCTACCATTGCATTGCTTTGGCAGTACTGCTTAGTGTATCTGGAACAGTGCAGACAGCCACCTTTAATTGGTCCTTGCAGACTCCCCTGGTATAGGTAATAAGCAGCTGGTGGCACAACTTATTTTCCTTTCAATGGCTGCAGCGTGGATTCTCTGTGGGATGTGTGCACCCCATGCGCCAAAGCCAGAGCACTTTGCCTAGCAGGACCTGTAGGTGCGGCCCTCATATCCTGCAGCTGTAGTCTCTACCATGGCTACACAAGGACATTGCCACTATGACCCCAACAGTGATCCCCACATGAGGTGCTTATTGTGTCTCAGCAAGGGGCACATTAAAGATAGTTCTCCATCTTCAAGATGTTCACACAGGGAGCAAGAACTTGACTGCAGCTGAAGCAGCACCTTCTGGAGCTGGCCATGAGGCCCACTTTGGCATGGATGCCCTCGTCTGGTTGGCCTTTGGACCTGGCATGTGATGCCCTTGCTTTCAGGATCTGGCATGTCCCCCAAGAAGAAAAGGGATCATTCATCCTCCTCTGGTGTGGTGAAGAAAAGGTCCCATAAAATGAACTGGAATTGTTCCAAGGCTCGGGGAGCCGCCGCCTCCTCCTCCTCAGGAGTGTGAATCGGCACAGTACTCTTTTCAGCATGTGGGATGGAGCAGGTCCGTCCAACCGCTCCCCAGTGCCGGACTGAGCAGCGAGAGCCCATGCTGTCAATTCAATTTCCTGCCATGTGGTGTCCATTGAGTCTGGTACTGATTACACTGGCACTAGCATTGGCTGTCTCTGTACCATGGGCATATCAGATGGCATCAGACCTGCTTTGCCTCTCAATTTTGGACTCCACAGTGGTTCAGGAGTTCTCCAGTGCTATGATGTCTACTGATTCTTCCTCCTTTGTTCTCTTGACACTTTCTGACCATATCACAGAGCTGCTAGGTCCATCAGCACCACAGCTCCCACGGCCTGGGTTGTGGACTATGGAGCAGAGGCTGGGCCTGGCACTGAAGGCCCCCTCTACACTGGGGCATCCTCTGGCACCATCATTTTCTTGGCAGCAGAGCTCAAGTTCAGTACTGGCCTCAGTGCTAATGGCTTCTCCAGTAGTGGGTGGGAATGTGTCTTATTCAGTGCCTCCATTCCTCTTTGGCACCAATGCCACCTCTTTATTGGACTTGAGACAAGTGGGTTCCCCTGTGGGTTCCCCTAACAGGCCTGTAGTTACCCGGATCGCTTTTTTTACCTTTCTTAAAAATAGGAACTATGTTAGCAATTCTCCAGTCATATGGTACAACCCCTGAGTTTACAGATTGATTAAAAATTCTTGCTAGTGGGCTTGCAATTTCATGTGCCACTTCCTTTAACATTCTTGGATGAAGATTATCTTGGGCCCCCCGATTTAGTCCTATTAAGCTGTTCGAGTTTGGCTTCTAGCTTGGATGTGGTAATATTTACCTTCATATCCTCATTCCCATTTGTCGTCCCATTTGACTTGCCTGCCATCTGGTCCTGCTTATCTTTGAGTAAACAATTTTATACCTATTAAAAATTTCTAGGCTCTTTGAATAGCTGTTTGTCTTTAATTTGATTGTGTGTGGGAATGTCTGAAGAATGGTGTTTAAAATTGTAATATACTGAAGCTGCAATATAATTCTTAGCTTAGTTTACTTACAGGGATTTTTATAAGCAGAAATCACTAGATTTATTTTGGGAGAAATTTCATAACAGCCCATATTTGGGTATATAGAAAAATTCCCAACCAACTGCACTGTTCTCTGTTAGTTGGACTCCTTGTATTTTATTCAGTATGCTGTCAGGAGGCTATTTTTCCCATCATTTTGGTTTTTTCAAAGTCATTTATAAAAAAGGAAGCAAAACTATAGATGGGGCTTCTTTGAATTTGGTTTCTATTGGAGATCCGTTGCCATTTGGTAGAGAAACCTTGTGGTAATTTCCTTTCATTGAAATACTAATTAGTTGCTTTCATTCTAGGGATAATACAAATTTCAGCCAAGTGTGTGTGTCTAGGAGAGGAGATATTTTGTAGAGAAACTGAACTTGCCCAGAATCAAGCACATCTGTGCATTCAAACCATCAGAGCCGCTCTTTCACAACCTTACCATGCTAATGTTAGCAAGATTGTCAATATCAAAAACTAATTTTTGGCAATAAAATTAGCTTTTTTTGAAATTAGCTGATATCTCACTGGCCTATAAAGGGAAAAACTGACATATTTCAGTAACAATAGGTCCAGTAAGTCTTCCCTCTTTTCCACCATTGGCCACCATTGGGAAAAACTGACATATTTCAGTAACAATAGGTCCAGTAAGTCTTCCCTCTTTTCCACCAAGCCAGGAAGGGCATGGGCCCAACTTGCAGGAGGTATCTTAAAGCTGCTTCAGAACCTCAGTGAGTGTCACTAACTAAAATATAAACAGAAAAGACTAGTTTGTCTGATTTTGAAACAGCTCTGATTCCTGTGTATCAGGAAACTGTTAGGATCCAAAATAACATGAACACTTTTCCTAGTGAGATACTGAATTCTCTTTAAGTGAATGTAGGTTGGTAAGATGCATTCACTGTGCTATTGGCCGTCCAGAATAGTTTTGTCACTTTACGGGTGCTATCATGTGGGTGAAGAATGAATGAGTCACATTCATGTTGTCCTGCAATTGTTGTATCTGCATTTGAGATTACAAATAAAATGTAAAATAAACAAAAAAACCGAAATGACACACACTAAGTTGAGTTTTATTGACAGTGTTAGTTAAAAAGAACTCCTATAACTCAGTTGATTAATATTTGAAAATGAAAGTAAAATGGTGGTACTACAGTTCTACTAGGGGAAAAAATACAGCATCATTTATACATATTTATAGAAAATGAAAGATCAATATATTTTTAGTTTCCACATGCAAAAATAGGATACTTCAGCAAACTACAAAATTGGTTTCATTATTGTAATGTATACAAATGGCCGTTAGAAAAAAGCCAGATACAATTGTCTCAGAAAAAGACCTTGAAATAGAATACAACATTCAGAGGCGCTCATCTGCTGTTGTACAAAACCTATATCTCATTTATTATGTGAATGGGCTGAAGTGATGGTGCCTATTTTTTCTCAAAGAGATCATCACACTTGTGCAAATTGCATTGACTCATAGCCACATAGAACAAAGGATTAGCTCTGTCCCCGCTTTTTGTTTTGTTTTTTTGTTTCAACAGGATTTGGTTTATGTGAGGTTTATCCTTCTGTGTTACAAGATTATACAGTCTCTGGATCCACCTGTTTGAGTTTACACAAAATTATTTACAATAATCTCAGCCATGTCTCCTGTAAAACTATGGATGCAACATAATCCATATCTTTTCACCTGTTGATACTTTGGAATTATATGTCAAGAGTTTAAAATAATAGAAGCAGCTATGACAGAACAGACTGTAGCTGTAAGATTAGTAGAAAATAAACACACAGTTATGAATTGCAGAAATATTATGACAGGTTTCAGAGTAACAGCCGTGTTAGTCTGTATTCGCAAAAAGAAAAGGAGTACTTGTGGCACCTTAGAGACTAACCAATTTATTTGAGCATGAGCTTTCGTGAGCTACAGCTCACTTCATCAGATGCATACCGTGGAAACTGCAGCAGACTTTATATATACACAGAGAATATGAAACAATACCTCCTCCCACCCCACTGTCCTGCTGGTAATAGCTTATCTAAAGTGATCATCAGGTGGGCCATTTCCAGCACAAATATTATGAATGGCTTGCTTAAACAAAAAAATCTTAAATCCTAAATTCTGTCTAGCTGGTTGGGTAGCTGTAGTGGTTTCTTGATATACATTAGTAATTTATGATGATTCACTAAACTGAACTGAAGGAAAATATCTCCTACAGATAGTGGAAAGAAAGTGAGAAGTGGTCATTTAGTTCTGGGATTTTTAAAGGAGCATAAAGGAGTTGGGCATCCAGTGAATCCTAATGGGAGTTGGGTGACCTTAATCATTTTTGAAAATCACGGAGTGGAAGTGCAAGTGTTAATCATGTGAATGTTGTTAGGCTCTCTTATGGCACTAAAAAGGAAAAGTGGATAGTGCTGAATCATCTGCATACTGATGAGCAGTCCAAATGGCTTTGAAGTTGGAGGCAATATCAGTTTGTCTATGGATAGTGTATTTGATGAGAAGGTCCCAATATCTTTTGGGGGCAGCTGTTCCTCAAGTTTCATTGCAAAGTGACAGCTCCTTCACAATTTACAATGAGGTCATATAGTAGGGATGTGTCAAATTCACTGTGGTGAGCGTGAACACTTCACCACTGGATCTCAATTAAATTTGCTTGTGTGCCACAAGATGTCCCCTAAAGCCTCAAACTGACACTTCAACGGACAGGTTTATTGCAACTTGTCTTTCTCCCAGCAGAAGTTGGTCCAATGAAAAATATGACCTGACCCACCTTTTCTCCTGATATTTAGGATATGACTGAGGAGAGGCTGTTTTTTTTTCTGTCGAAGTAAAGGCGGGATTTTGTTTAAAATGGGGCTATGTGGAGGTGATTGAGGTGACTGGTTATAATTTTGGTCTTAGTAGTCAGCATAGGAGTTACTTGGGTGGCTAAGAGAGGCAGCTGCATCCTTTCAATGGATACCTTAGGGTGGCTGAGAGGTCGGAACAAAACTGTTGTATGCAGAGGATAAGGAGGCTTTGGGTATATGGTTGGCAAGGGTGTGGTGTTCCCCAATCCCTGTGATTGTGTGCAGTGCACAAGGTGGACAAATACTTGATACATGAGGCACAAACCTGGAAGGAAAGTTTTAGTCTTGAAGTAATTGGCTGTGTCTTATCTCTTAACAATATAGGATGTTGAATAATGTTCCTGGGCTTCAGTTCATGTTGCATTATGCAAGATGTGTGCTTAATAAAACACCCATCATCCAGGATCTAATAAGATATCAGGCCCCGGACATGGCATGTATAACCAAGAGCTCACTGGGTGACACTGCAGGACTTAACTTTGGCACAGTTTGTTCCTGCTCAGTATTAGTCCAGTATGATCCAAAGGGGGATAGGCAAAGAGGTGTAGATGTGCTTACACCCAACCTAATTCCTCACGATGGTGTTGTGGGAGGCCCTGACTCATCTCAAAATGTCATGGACTAGCCATCTTTCTGAATCTGGTGTTTTGGGTAAAATTAGAGATGGGTTGTTTAATATACTCATCATGGACAATTCACTGCTTCCTGCATGTGGATGAGACGGGTTATTTACCCTGGCAGGGCAATGGACCTGAAAGATAAAACCTAGCTACTTCAAAGTCTGAGGGAGAATATGGTATTGCCACCAGACCACTCCAGTGACTAAAGTGCAAGATTGTTTCTCATTAACTTTTGAGGTGACTTGTTCTAAGACTTGTTCTTGGTCCGGATGTTAGGTTGCAGGTTTAATCTCAGGATGTCTCAGTTCAACAGCTGGTATGAATCCCTCCTGTTGTGAGGTAAATTCTGGTTCTTGGGCTGTTTCCACAGATCCATAACAGAATGGGTTGGGTGAGGGGAAAAATCAGTATAGTAACAAAATGTGAGCCAGGATTTGCTATGACAGTTCATTTATGTCTGAGTATGGAATACTAGTCTAGACTTTCATAGGAGTCCTCTGTCTTGTAACTGGCCTTGTTCTCTGTCTCTCTCCTGTACCTTACCATAGCTGAAATGAAACCTGAAAACTTGTGTGTAAACAACATCTCTGCCAAGCCAAGCTGGGCTATGTTTCTCCCAGCTGGAAGTGTTTCTGTGCATATCTTAAAGGCACTTTTTGGGAATGACATAATTGAGAACTAATCCTGCTAATTTTGATACATTGATATTTACCCAATTTCAGAAAAGACATTTCAGTGGGGTTCTTGAAACTATTCAGCAAGATGGATTCACTTATTGGTGTTTGTTGTCTATGGAGAGTAGAGTTGATGAGAAGGTCAATGTCTTTAGGGACACCTGTTCCTCAAGTTTCATTGCAAAGTGACAGCTCCTTCATAATTTACAGAGAGATCACACAGTAGGGATGTGTCAAATTCACTATGGTGAGCATGAACACTTCACCATTGTATCTCAATTAAACTTGCTTGTGTGCCACAAGAAGTCCCCTAAAGCATCAAACGGACACTTCTACTGACAGGCTTATTACAGCTTGTCTTTCTCCCAGGAGAAGTTGGTCCAATAAAAGATGTGTTACCTAAACCACCTTGTGTCAGCCTAATTACTGTGATTTTCCAACACTGGAAGGGATGATTGTTTTGCTTTATGGTTGCATTAGATTTAAATGGGATAGCAGATTGTTTCAATTGTTTAAATACCAAAATACAAGAAAATCTGTACATATTTTACATGGAACTCTGAATTGCATTGTAAAGCACTTGAGCTATTCCCTTTCAGTAGAAAACATTTTGATATTTCTGCATGCAAGTTCTGTGTTTCGAGCAATCCACTGATGAAAATATTTATTCTGACTTGTTTTTAAAAACTTCTGTTGTTTTCAACAGAAATTCCTGGCTTCTATTTTTAAAATCTATTCTTGTAACTCAGAAAAAGCCAGAGGGTTCTTGAACTTCGCATGGGGTTGCAGTGGAGGAGAGCTTGAAAGCATTCTCCCTTCCTACTCCCACTCATAAACTCCACTTGGACACTCCATGCAAGAGTATGGACTAATCAGTTCCATGCTCCTGGGGAGCACAATGACTAATCCTTCTGTTTCCACAATTGAAATGTGGTTGCACATATTAACAGTGTTCTGATTTGCTCTCACTTGGACTGTTACATGTGTAATCAAGATTTGTGGGAGCAAAATACCTCTTGGTATTTTTTTAAGGGCAGACAGGATAGGCCACAGAAAGTTAACTCTTAACATTTGAATCATATTAAAAATAGATTTTGACCTTTAACATACTAATATTGTACACTTCCATTTCTCCCTCTCCACCTTCCGTATATTGTCCCCAAAGTCTTTAAGATTTAAAACCTGGCCTTTCTTATTTGTGTAGTGGCCACTTCTTATGTGAGAGACCCCTAACCTGAGAAAAGAACTATTACTAATGAATAATGAGAGTGATATACTGTCCATTTTACTGCCAAATAAAAATGGACTATTATAAAATGAAATGTGTGTGGAAGAGTTGGGGGTGGGACATGACTATAGTGGCCTTTTTTCACTGACAATATGTTGTGTGCGTTTGTGTGTGTGCGTTTGTAGGTGGAGGTAGAATATTAATGCTAAAGGAGAATTTTCACTTATTACCAGAACTGTATCTATATTTCTTCTGCAGAATCCAGCTGGCTAACAAGCTCCATATCAAATGCCTCCATGCGAGGTATACTACAGTTGATCAAAAATGGAAATTTCCATCCTGCAGGAATTTGTGATATTTCAACATTGGTTTAATCCTGAATTGGGAAATGTCAACTTATTAAAACTCTTGTGAAACACTAAATTGAGGGAAAATGATGTGCAACAGTCACGGGACTTCCGGGATGAACAGAGGCAGCTCGGAGGGAGGAGTATCATAGTTTATCATGGGAGACAGTTTGGTCAGGGAAGAATGGGGGCATGAGTCACCAATACTATAATTCCCACAATGCATTGCAGCAGCTCTGGCACATGCAGGTTTAACTGACCTAAAAATGAAATATTTCAATTTGGTCTGAAACTAAAATTTTGGTTTTGTTTCCTGATGGAACATTGACAAAAATATATGGCAAAAAAGACTTTTTCCCCACAGAAAACTCTTATTTTTTTTTTTTTTTTAAAAGGTGGGAAATTCCCAACCAATTCTAGTGTCTGCACAGCTGTCTGCAAAACTCATTACATGCCTATTGTTTCCGCCAAGTAAGCTAAATGGATCCATAAGATAATTGAAACACAGTCATAGGTTTTTGGCTTTCAATTTATGATATTCTTCTTTACAATATTTCAATTACTTTAGCTTAAACTACTGTCATTGCTGAATCATATGTCTGGCAACCTTTAAGAGCTTCTTTGCCAGATCTCACAAAGCTACAGTAGTTATTTAATAACTAAATGCCTGGGACAACAAAAGGTTCTTGGATAACAAAGCGGTTGTGATGCAATCATACCATACACCCCGCTATGTTGTTCTGTTCCAATAACTCTACATTAACGAGCTTTAGCTAGAGTGGCTGCAAATACTGGAGGAAGTTGCTCAATAATCACAGTTAAACATAGGCTGTAACTGAGTAGATTATAATTCTACCTTTCCATAGTTCTATAGTATTAAAAGCGAGGCAATGACTTGTTCTTGTTTTTAACATATATTGTCTAAGAAGGCTTTATTCTGTAAATGAAAACGTTGTCCTTCCCAGGATTGCAAGAAATTAGTGTCATAATTTGCCTTTATCTTCTTTCTGTATTCAAAACACCTGGGTAAGGCAAACTCTTAATTCTTAGATGATTAAAAATTTCCCAAATAATGGGGAGTATATTTAAACTGGTGAGTTTATTTCATGAATACTTTTAAACACATTTTTCTTCAACACATTTATCTTTGTCACCTGAGCATTCTGCTGTTTCAGGGACAATCTCCCTTAGGGAAGCTTTCTATCTGCTTTATACATCTCAGGTAGTACAAAGCAGCCCGATCAGAGACTGGGGATTGAGGCCAGGAAGTCCTTCAAATGATGGCAGAAAATATTTAAACATATATAAAACCTGATATTTAAAAACCTTCATTTCAGGCCCAAGTTCATTTATTAACCAAGGCTGAATCCAAGAATCAGTGTCTCCTCTTCAGCTTAAAATTAAAAACTACAGGTATGGTTTCTCAGGGGTTATTAATGAGCAACTCCAAAACAAGTGGCTGAACTTGGGCTTAGGATAGCTAGTTGACCTATTAAAGAAACTTAAGACATAACATTTTAGTTGAGGTGCAAAGGAAATTGTCATAGCCATGCTTACTGCTGCTGGTTAATAAAAGTTCAAAGCTGAAGAAATGTGATATTCCATCCAAGAAAGTGATGGAATGCTTCCAATTCTCTTGTTTTCCCAGATTGAGCATTGCTTACAGCTGGAAAATGGCCTGAAGCAACCTGATATAAGTAAGAGTAAATTGGAAAAATGAAGTCTGGAAAAATGTCCACATTTACAAGCACTCCAGACTGTCATGTATTTTAACACAAGAATGGCCATACTGGGTCAGACCAAAGGTCCGTCCAGCCCAGTATCCTGTCTACTGACAGTGGCCAATGCCAGGTACCCCAGAGGGAGTGAACCTAACAGGTAATGATCAAGTGATCTCTCTCCTGCCATCCATCTCCACCCTCTGACAAACAGAGGCTAGGGACACCATTCCTTACCCATCCTAGCTAAAAGCCATTTATGGACTTAACCTCCATGAATTTATCTAGTTCTCTTTTAAACCCTCTTGTAGTCCTAGCCTTCACAACCTCCTCAGGCAAGGAGTTCCACAGGTTGACTGTGCGCTGAGTGAAGAAGAACTTCCTTTTATTTGTTTTAAACCTGCTGCCCATTAATTTCATTTGGTGACCCCTAGTTCTTATATTATGGGAACAAGTAAATAACTTTTCCTTATTCACTTTCTCTACAGCACTCATGATTTTATATACCTATCATAACCCTGCTTAGTCTCCTATTTTCCAAGCTGAAAAGTCCTAGCCTCTTTAATCTCTCTTCATATGGGACCCATTCCAAACCCCTAATCATTTTAGTTGCCCTTCTCTGAACCATTTTTAATGCCAGTGTATCTTTTTTGAGATGAGGAGGCCATATCTGTACGCAGTATTCAAGATGTGGGTGTACCATGGATTTATATAAGGCAATAAGATATTCTCCATCTTATTCTGTATGCCTTGTTAAATGATTCCTAACATCCCGTTTGCTTTTTTGACTGCCACTGCACACTGAGTGGACATCTTCAGAGAACTATCCACAATGACTCCAAGATCTTTCTCCTAATTAGTTGTAGCTAAATTAGCCCCTATCATATTGTATGTATAGTTGGGGTTATTTTCCAATGTGCATTACTTTACATTCTTTCACATTAAATTTCATTTGCCATTTTGTTGCCCAATCACTTAGTTTTGTGACAGGTTTCAGAGTAGCAGCCGTGTTAGTCTGTATCCGTAAAAAGAAAAGGAGGACTTGTGGCACCTTGGAGACTAACAAATTTATTAGAGGATAAGCTTTTGTGAGCAACAGCTCACTTCATCGGATGCATACAGTGGAAATATAGTGGGGAGATTTTATATACACAGAGAACATGAAACAATGGGTGCTACCATACACACTGTAACGAGAGTGATCAAGAAAGGTGAGCTATTACCAGCAGGAGAGTGGGGAGAGGGGGTCTTTTGTAGCGATAAACAGTAGGATATCCTACTGTTCTTGTAAAGTGCTGGAAATGGCCCACCTTGATTATCACTACAAAAGGTTCCCCCCGCATCCGATGAAGTGAGCTGTAGCTCACGAAAGTTTATGCTCAAATAAATTTGTTAGTCTCTAAGGTGCCACAAGTCCTCCTTTTCTTTTTGCGAATACAGAATAACACGGCTGCTACTCTGAAACCTGTTACCTTTCTTGATCACTCTTGTTACAGTCTGTATGGTAATACCCATTGTTTCATGTTCTCTGTGTATATAAAATCTCCCCACTATATTTTCCATTGTATGCATCCGATGAAGGGAGCTGTAGCTCACAAAAGCTTATGCTCTAATAAATTTGTTAGTCTCTAAGGTGCCACAAGTACTCCTTTTCTTTTTAGGTTTGTGAGATCTTTTTGAAGTTCTTCAGGGGGGTTTGGTCTTAACTATCTTGAGCAGTTTAGTATCATCTGCAGACTTTGCCACCTCACTGTTTACCCCTTTCTCCAGATCATTTATGAATAAGTTGAATCGGATTGGTCCTAGGACTGACCCTTGAGGAACACCACTAGTTCTCTATGCTCCATAGGTGAAACAGGCAATGAACTGGGGCCTAGCTGTTTTTGTCAGCGTGCATTCAAAGTAACACGCTTTCTTCTGTTGTTTGGTCATTTCTAATCCCTTTCTAGAGACTATTATCAGACTAATGACTGGCACATTAGAAACATAATTCACAAGTTATCTTTTCTTCTTCTTCCAAATTTTGAAGTTGAAATCACAGCTATTGAATGTCACCCTTTTTGTGTACATTCAATCTAGTTTCTGAGTGTATATCCATGCAGTTCACAATGCCAGGAAACCTCTCCTGGCCTTCATCTAACATGCCTCCATTTTCTTCACAATAAACCTCTCCCAAAAGGCCTTAGTGATTCTAAATAAATAAATTATATCAGATTTGTCAAATAACAGTGCTCCCACCTCTAGGCACTGGTTACAGACTTTAAGGGCAATCCATGTAAGTGAAGTAATCAATATTTAGGTGTATATACAACCAATTTATTTTGTAGTCGCTCATAGCCAGCTCTTCATTAATGTTCCAGTTTAGCTATAGGGTTTGTAAAATGACATCTGAGTACACTGTAGCCTTTATTAAAGTGATGTGAGGTGGGAAAAATGGTCATCTTGAAGATTCAGAATTCTGGTGCAAATGTATTTCAGTGCAGCCCTTACATGCAAATTGCATACACCGATTTTCTTATGTCCATATACATTTTGCATGTAATGGATGCATTGAAATATACTTGTATGCAGTTTTGAAACTCTGTGTAAAAGGTGATAATTTATTATTGATAACCTTTTATACATTCAACCTGTTCTTCCACAGACCCACTTTTAGACTCTTAATGTAATTCAAATTAAACAGCTCCCACCAGGGAGGGATAGAACCAGGGACCATCAACACCAGAGGACAGAGTATGGCCAATAGTGGTGCAATGTTTTGTTCCTATCTGTCAAACAAGTCACTAGGAACCTGGCTCCTCCAGAGGTATTTTTGTTTACCCTGAGCTAATTGATTGCCAGTTTACTTTAGGTAGCTAACTCTTCAATAAAGGCTAGTCTGGATACTACCCAGTCATTTGACCCAAGCAGAGGTGAAAGTAAGCCGGTAAGCCCTGGTACGGTGTACCGGCAAGAGCTGGTGCACCGTACTGGAGCAGCCCGGCTTCCCCAGGGGGCAATTTAAAGGACCTGGGGCTCCCAGCAGTGGCTGGAGCCCCAGGCTCTTTAAATTGTCTCCAGAGCCCTGCTGCTGGAGCCCTGGGGTAGGGGCTGCGGGGCTCCGACAGCTATTTAAAGCGTGTGGGGCTCCCCTGCTTCTACCGCCCCGGCCCTTTAAATAGCCACTGGAGCCCCGCCGCAGCTACACCAGGGCTCCGGGGGCTATTTAAAGGACCGGGGCGCTAGAAGCAGGGGAGCCCCAGTCCCTTTAAATAGCTCCCAGAGCCCTGGGGTAGCAGGGGCTCCGGGGGCTATTTAAAGGGCCGGGGCTCCAGCTGCCTCTGCAGCCCCGGTCCTTTAAATAGCCACTGGAGCCCTGCTGCTTCCCCAGGGCTCTGGCGGCTAATTAAAGGACCGGGGCAGTAGAAGCAGGGGAGCCCCGGGCCCTTTAAATAGCCTCCGGATCCCGGGGCTGCTGCTGCTACCCCGGTGGGGGAGGAGGAGGAGGGGGGGCACTTACCTTACTGGGTGGTCTGGGGCTGGCTCTGGCTCTGACCCCCCTCAGCCCCTCCCCTTCTGCCCTAGGCCCCGCCCCTTCCAGGGGCCAGAGCTGGCCCCAGTGTACTGGTAAGTCGGTCGACTTACTTTCACCCCTGGACCCAAGCGACATACATTTGTAATTTATCCTAGAGTGATCCCAGGGGTAAACTACAAATGTCTGTAGCTTGAGGCAAATAATCATGGAGTGTCTGGACAAGCCTTTACAAAGATGTTAGGTATCTGGAGTAAACTAGCAATAAATTAACTCAAAGTTTTTAAAGAATGCACCCCTGCGGTGTAGACGTAACCGAGGAGTGTGAGGTGCTTAGTCAGCACGTTACACACGTCTCCATTGAGATTCAGAAAGATTCAAGTTCCATTTCCTTATTGTCTCTGTGTCACTGTCACTTTTTTGGTGCTTTCAGAAACCAGAAGCAGAAGAACTGAAATACAGCAAGGAAGGTATTGCTAGCCCAAATGGAAGGCAATGTTTCAGATAAGTTTCTTCCTATTGAATTTCTCGACCAATTTTGTAGACTGGTGTACTTTTAGAGGTCTTTTGGGTGGTTATTCAATCTGAACCAAACCTGTGATCTTTTGAGATTTGTACATCACTCATCCATTCCTTAAATTTCCTCCGGCTTTTCTCTTTCCAGTTTCACAGTGAAACAAGATAAACTGTTTTGTTGATGGCTTCTGTTCTGGTCACAGATGTGACTGCAAAGTGTTTGTCTGGAGATATAAAGTATCAATGCACCAAAAGCAAGGCTCTTTTGAAAAAAAAATAAAAGCTCTTTGACTTTTCCTCTTTCTCTAAGGCTGAGCCATCTTTATTGATATTGCTTTTGAGGCTCCACTCACCAGGTCACAAGTAGACAAGAACTTGCATTTGATATATGTTTAATGATATTAAATAAAGCCTAGAGCTTTATTTCAAACTGCCAACTTACTGTACAGTTGACTTTAACCCATAAAGCTTGTGCTTTCCCCTTTAATGCTAATGTGACAATTTCCAACTTTATGGTGCCACGTTAGATTTAACTAGAAAACTGAATAGAGTTAGAACTCCTGAAACTAATACATTTTGATTCATTCACTGCTTTAAGGGCTCAAAGAGGTCACTGAAGGATTGAAGAAGTGACAGGGGTTCCAGGGCACTTACATGCTCCTACATACACTTCCTACTGTACAGCTAGCCTACTGAGACGCATCACCAAACAACTGTAAAAGTACCTTCTGACACATCAGCTGAAATTGTCTGTTTGAAGCCCAAATCTCTTGTTTTCCCACATCTGTAACTAAACTGGTCTAGCATTTTGACTGCATCGAAAATCAACATGCATAGAACAGTAGGAAAAGGATGTATTTGTGGGGGGTGGCTATTAAAAAGAGCTGTTAGGATCATCCAATTTTCTACACGAGGAATACTATAGTGTTATCTGTCGTACTTGTTATGCTGAATAATAAGTCAAACTCAAAGACCTGCAAATCTTCTTTTCCTTAGAGAACAACATTTCCTAAAGATCTACCCTCTAATAATGATACTACTTGGAGAAATGAGGTTATGATTCAGCTCCCTGACAATTACAGCAATCTGGGCTAAAGCCATAATAAATGCTTTCGAATAATAATGATAATAGGATGATGATGATGATGATGATACAGTCAAGCCTGCTTAATGTCAGCATCAGCTTTCCACACTATTTGACATTATCTATGATATTCTAATAAATGACCTGCATTTCCTCAAGTTGGAGTCACTTTCCCCCACTTCAATGCTAAATGTGAACATCACTCTAATCTACCATTGTTACATTTTTTCCCCTACATAACTGTGACATATACAAACCATGTAACTAGACTGAGAACATAACATTATATCACGTGGTTAAGTGAAAAATGGGTTTGCACAACATGACACTGCACACAGTAATTGACATGAAGTGCTGTTTGCAGCAGGAAATTGGTAATTTTCAATTGCCATTAGGTAGAACTAATTATTGATGTTAGGATATAGATATTCAGGCCTGTCTGTAAAGGCCTATACTCTAAGAATTTAGGTGTATTCTTATCACTTAGCTAGTTATAGAGGTATAAAAGAAAGAATCAAAATCACTGTCTGACTGTATAAGGCCTTTTCTCACTGTGACAGTCTGAGGACCTGTTCTTAGGCTAAGGCCTTTGGCTAAGCAGCAGAGGCAGCCGTAAGCTGGGAAGCGACCGGTCACATCCTCACATTCCAAACTAGTCACATTGAAATAAGGTGCTGTTGGGCTGTTAGGAACATAATCCTGTCCTGATAGTATCTATCGCCTCCAGAGAAAGGGAAGTGCCTAGAAGATGTAAAAGGAAACTTAGTTTGATAGCATCCTGTCTGGCAAGAACTCACTTATCAATAGCTGGGATGTGAAATCCTCATTTCTGTGTTTGTTCTATCACTGTAGTCCCCATTTCCCTATTGTTTGTCTGTATAATCTCTGTCTGGTTCTGTGATTGTTTCTGTCTGCTGTATAATTAATTTTGGTAGGTGTAAACTAATTAAGGTGGTGGGATATAATTGGTTAAATAATCATGTTACAGTATGTTAGGATTGGTTAGTTAAATTTCAGGAAAATGATTGGTTAAGGTATAGCTAAGCAGAACTCAAGTTTTACTATATAGTCTGCAATCAATCAGGAAGTGTGTGGGTGTGTGGGGGAGGAAATGAACAGGGAATGGGGGTGGGGAAATTGGATTTGCTAAGGGCAGGAATGGGAACAGGGACACAGGTAAGGCTCTGTGGTGTCAGAGCTGGGAAGGGAGACACTAAGGAAGGAAACTGGAATTATGCTGGCTGGAAGTTCACCCGAATAAACATTGAATTGTTTGCACCTTTGGACTTCGGGTATTGTTGCTCTCTGTTCATGTGAGAAGTAAGTGGGTGAAGGAATAAGCCACCTAACAATTGGTGGTCAAAGTGAACTGTTGGGTGAAAGGATTTTTTATTTTTGGGTTCTGTACTAAATTTAAATAGGTGTGTGTCAAAGAACTGTCATTGAAGCAGAGATGCTTACTTGTCATTTCCCATAGACATGCTTTCAGGGGAGTCCACTGCCTGATTGAGCCTTGCTTCAGCTGTAGTTCCTTCAAAAGATCAGAGTGACAAACTCGCATTATTTACAGATGAGATCAGTGAGCACAAGCACAGCCCTGCCTATGTTTTCAGTCTCTATGTGATGTACGTTTTGGAGCTTGCCCAGCCTTTCTCCACATCTTAAATCAGGTTCCTTCATCTAGAAAAATCCCAACAGCTTCTTGTTTGCCTGCAGCATGCTCCTGTGTCCCAACCTCAGGCTCTGGTGATTCTCTCTTTGCTTGTGATGGGTCTAGAGCCTCTAATGAACCCCCTACCTTCTTGTTACCAACAGGCAACTGGAGAAGAAGGCAGCAACAAGGAATTTCAAGGACTCCAGCAAGGAGATGGGATCAAAAGTAAAATGATTTCTATTAGTGGCAGTAGCTGAGAAGCCGTGTGTGTATGTACACGGAGGCTCCAGGTGAAGGAGGTCTTGTGTGAATGCATAGACGGCATTGATTTAAGTCCTCAACAGGACATAGTCCATTTTTCATATAGAATTAGTGATTTTCCAAAAGTGTGTAATGTTCTGGCTAGTGGTTTTTATGCACTACTAAACTCTACAGGAA
Organism: Caretta caretta; assembly: GCF_965140235.1. Lineage (NCBI taxonomy): Eukaryota > Metazoa > Chordata > Testudines > Cheloniidae > Caretta > Caretta caretta. Next base: position 138,387,428 of record NC_134207.1, read on the forward strand.
ATAATGTGTCATACATGCATGAGACCTTATTGTCCACTGGAGGATGTCTTCCAGAGGACTTCAAATTGAAGTAAATGACAAAATTCCATATTTTAATAGAAAAAGATCAGTCCTGCAAGCCCTAAAACCCCAACTGGTTCAGCTTCTTCCGTGGCTCAAATGGAAAAAGCTCATAATTTGGAAGCAGAAGGTCCTGAGTTCTATTTTCTCAAATGATCATGAAATTGGAGACTTCTTTGGGAAGAAAATGCATCCATCCCTGAAAATACATTATCTCAGAAAATTAGTTCTGACTTTGTCAGGAGTCTCTATTCCTAGCTCTGTCACCCATTGCTTTTGCTTTTATCTTTCAACTGTGCATTTCTAAGAAACTTTAAATCCGTTTTCTTTCCCAGTATTCGGAGAGACTTGATGAGAGATCTGTTTTGTCAGTGGTGCATGGAAAAGTATTAAGTGGGTATGTGGTGTTGGTGCTTGAAAAGTTAAGATGCTGATTCTATATAGATTTTTATATAACGGGGGTATTAATCGTGTCAATTTCTTCATTGATAGGAAGTCATAAATTCAATCATTTGGTTACAGATTGTCTTGGAAACTGAAAAATAATTATTATTTTTATCTATATATAATATTTTTGTAAAATATGTAGCTTCATTTTTATACATACAATTGGCATCTACAAAAATGTAATCAAAATTACAAAGGATGTGATTGTGTCCAGTCTGCCAGATTTTTGCTGCATCTTCTTTCTCTCATTCTCTCCTTCTAAGCAGATTTCACACCTGTTACCAGATTGTTATGCTTGTCAGAAACAATAAAAGGAAATGGTTTTAACTGCTGGGAACAGACCTCAAAGCAGGACCATGGGGGAATCCTAGTCATCATCCAGTTGGTCTTTTAAAATCTATTTGCTGCCACAGTCTGTGAGCAAGAGGTTCTTCTGTATGCAATGTTTACAACATTGCATTTTGTATGTTGGTATCGTTTTTGGATCATAAAAATCAGAAGTATATTTTAAATGTAAAATTTACTACCAAAGTGACAGAAGCCACAAATATTGCATTGGAGTCCTACAAATGTTGAAAGAGAAATACAACATACACAAAGTCAATTGCCTATTGCAGTTTCTTTCTGTCCAAAATATTTCATCTGGCCTGAAAAATGAGAGGCTTGCCTCAAAAACATGTAGCAATTGATTGAATTCCTTTAGCAAAATGTTCTATCAAAGCTGTGTCCAATGAAATAAAAAACAACTTAAACCAAATATTCCAAATGTTCCTTATAAATTATTTAGAACTCAAAACATAAATGTGTGTGGCAGGAGGCATGAATGATTAACTCTTGAATACATTTTCAGAAGCTGAATGTGAGCACTTTCCATTGCACAGACCCATTTCCATTCCAATGAGCATGGGTAAAGTTTCTAACCTTGTACATTACAAGGAATAACAGAATAGCAGTGGAAGTGAGTGTAGCCCCAGCTAGGAGATTAGCATAGATTGCCTGCCAAAGAGAGTAAAATAAATCCAGGTTTGAATTTTGATTGCTTCCTATTCATACTGCACTATAAATACTTAATTTAGAATTGGCTTTCACTCTTTCTCCCTCCTCATTTGTGTTCCCTGAAAAAATTAAAATAACAACTTGAATGTAAATTTAAAATAACAAGTCCTGCTAAAGGATTTCTCTAGAGGCAATTTTGTGGGCTGAACAGCTTTCTTTGCCTCACCTGTCCAATATAACTTAACTTTCTTTGAATATTACAAAATAGGCATCTTAGCCACAGATCCAAGCTGTTCAAGTGACACTAAAGGTAAAGGCACAAACCATCTAAAGACAAGAAGTTGCATCCAATTCCTTCATAAAAATGAATACATTAATACATTGGTTCTTGAAACGTGACAGTTCATGTTATTTTTGGTATGTTGTCTCAAAGATAGAAAACTACTAGAATGCATAGGGAGGATAGAAGCTGAATTTAAAAGAAAAATAAATAGAAAACACAAGCATCTGCACAAACTGGTAACTGAGGTCCTTGAGGAAAAGTGGCTTATGATACACACCATTGACACTTATATAATGTGTCTAGGGATTGGAGGACTGGAATTGGGCCTCTTGGCTTCAGTTACTAGTTCCTCCACTGGTTTGGGCTATGGCATTGAGAGATTAGCTAACCTCTCTTTGGCTATGTTTATCAATATGTACAACTGGTATAATCACATCTAATGTCACTGATACTGTATCTTAAACTTGATCAAACTCTATGAAGGTCCAGCTGTGAGAGCAAAGTGAGCCAGCAAAATTGCCATGTCTTTCTCAGAACAAATGAACGCTTTTGTGCTGAAGTAGGATTTAACAATATTCTGTAGTCCAATGCCACTTTTCCTGCCATGTTATTCAATAGTTGTAGGCTTGGCACTATACATTTTGTTTTATCTAATTAGGTCTAAAATGAGAGCGTAACATGACTAGGAATAGAAAAAAAGGTAAGAGAATTTGAGATATGATAAACTTCTTATTAAGGGGGGCTGTTGAAAAATTCCCAATGAGAGAATACTAAAATGGCGGAAAAGATTTTCTTTACTTAAAGCTTCTGTTCAGGAACATGTCAGAATCTGATGGCAGAGCATAGGAAGAACTCTGACATGACTGAATTAAGTGGCATTTCTGTGGCAATAAAAATGAAAGAGCTATGGTTACGGTAGCATAATTTAAACACCTGCAGAATTCCAAGTAATCTGGATTTCATAATATTCAGAGCCATAAAACCAATCATTACACACAAGCACTATTCCCTCTAAGCTGTGCGTGTGTGTGCACGCACACAGATCCTAAACCCTGCACTCACGGCAAAACACCGCACGCACAAAAATTTGCACAGAAGCACAACAAGCTGCACAGAAGAAATTTTTTGCGCACACGGCCTGTCAAAAATTAGAGGGGACATGGCACACAAGTATATTTAACCTATTCAAATACCAGTGAGAACCAAAAGTGCAGCTCAGACATTGCTGCATATGCCACATCTCTGCTTTCTCAGCTCCCACACAAAAGAGATCTTCTTTACTTTAAAATCATGGGACAACTCCGTTCAGCAAATAATGACTAATGCTGGTGGAAGAGTTTTCTCAGTAGTGGATGTTGAGTCCCATACAAAGAATTGCAAAAAGAAAGGGATTTTCAGTACACACAAATCTTATTAGCCCTGTAAAACCCGTGAGCGACACTGCATATTCTCAACACCATCTATTGGCTCTGTGTCTAGTAACTGTACACACAGACATAGAACATTCTCTTAACAGTGACTTCGCAAATATGAAATTCTCTTCATGTAGTAATGATAAAGCATAAACTTGGGCAGTGAAGAGCTGCAAAACCATATGCTAGCATATTGAAATGAAGAGGGGTGTAAAATGCTAAATTTGCACATAAGTTCATTGACAAGTTGCAAGTCAGTGGATTAAGTCAATAGAGTGATCAAGTTGTTTGAAACTGCTTGGTTCTGACTGACACATTTGTTTCAAAACCAGGGACTGTAATAGAAGTTAATGAATGTCTGTCTCTCACACAAGTGCCCCATAAACTTTTGCCCAAATTTTAACTGGATTTAGTCTATTTGATGCCCTTGTACATAGCGTTCTGCTGCAGTATTGGTCTAATTTTGCTGCATTTAAAAATAAAAAATTAAGTCCAAAAAGAGGAAGCTGCCACACCCACATCTTATTGTTGAAGAATGAATGGGTTAGACTCAGGTCTTGAACTACCTTCTGTTCTCTGAACACCTGCTTATATCAATGAATATTTTGCAGATACCCAGAACAGTCTGAATGGAAGGGCTCTACCTGGAATGGTTCAATAAGGTAATAGGAAAGGGGTAAGCAGGAAACTATTCCCCTCCCCCACTTCAAAACACACATACACCACCTTCCTTCCATCATTACCATCCTGGAAGAGATAATGTTTAATTTCTGGTGAGCTACTGGAGTTCCATGCAATTGACTGGCCAGTATTCAAACAGTTACTTTATCAGGTACTGTTCAAATCCAGAAAGGAAGTGCTGTATCTTTCTGACTTCCTGTAGCTTTTTGCTCATGAACTGGGCAATATTGTTTGCAATAGCTTGGGCTAGCTCACTTCATTCCTCCAAGCCCCTGGCCGGAGCCATACTTCAGCACGAAACCTTATATGATCAGCATCCCCAAATAGCTACTGTGAGTACTTCATTTCTAAAGTCTGTATATGAACTTAAAGACATCACAAGCATTGCTGCATATATAACTGTAGTAACCTTATCTGCTGCTTGAGCTACCTCTTTGTGTTGGTCACTTCTCACCCCTCTACATTTTGGGAAGGGTCCAGGGGGAGGGCAGGGATTAGTCTTGTACAGAGGCTGTGGAATCTGGTAAAATGATCATAGATTGGTAGATAGGAACTCCTCTTTTCTAATCCTAATTTTAAATGGCCATTGTATGTAATTGATAATGTCACTCAAACATAGTTTGTTTCCCCATCTATAAAATGGAATGATCTTTTACTTTTCTCACAGGAATACAATGAGCTTTACTATACACAGCACAAACTAACTTCATTATGTATAGCAACTAGTAGCTAGTGTGTTTACTACAGCACTTTTAAGATGTAAAGTGCTCAGCTTTATTATTGGTTTACAAAAGGTATAAGAATAAGAAAATGCTAACACTTCCTTTTTTCTTAGCAGAACAAAGTATAAAACAGCTTTCAAAGTAAAAACAAAACAACCTACTTCCCTCACTATTTTTCTGGATATGTAGAAGTTCTACATCACACTCGATGCACAAGTAAAGAGGACAGGGAAAATTTTTGAAGCATTTTTTCACTTTGGCATTGTGGAAGTAAGTTATTGAAAATGGGCCACACTTTGCTGTTTTAAGTTCTAAGAATACAGTATCACTTGAAGCATAATACTTCCAACCTCCACCTCCCACAATAGCAGAGAGAGCAGTCCAGACAGCTAATAAAATTCTGCATCAGAAAGTTTCATACAGGACTACAGAGCACACCCCATGTTAGCCAGCAGAGAAACCCCAGTCAGTTGCTTATGGATCAACAGACCAAAAACAGCACTGCCAACCTTTGAGATATATCTTTGTTCCAAGAGGCCCTGCTTGAAGTATGTGAGGCTGAGACATGTGAACTCTAAGAGATCTTGGGCTTTCTTATTTAATAGTCTGAAAGGACCCCCAAGATTACCCAAGGTTAAACACTAGGCCTTGTCCAGATAAAACTTAATGAGATAAAATATTGGACACCACCAGTTATCACTAAATGTAGCTGCTCCCTGAGATAATACATGAATAATTGAGACTGATCAAGTTACTCAGTAGTTACTTCAGATAGTTTCAAATCTGGTGGCATTGCCACGTGGCCTTAGTAGCAATGGTATGGCTTTAATGAGATTGTGAATACTCCTGGGAAGAGTTTTTGAACAGGCATCTACACCTTTGGTATTTCATAATGCAAGTGATTTAACTGGACACTTCTATAAGGCTAAGAGATGACCATATGTGGATGAGGTCATTGGATGACCAATTCATTCTAGACCCATAATTTGTTACTTTTAATAAGAACTAAGTTTATGTTGAAAATTGGGCATAGGGAAGATATGAGGATGTACCCGTGGCCTTAAGCAATGTATGAGGACGCTGGGGAAAGTTCAAGGCAGAATCTTTCCAATAGAGCAGTGAGACAGTGTAGCTTTAGGGATAATATGGTATTAGAATTCAGAAACAATTTCCTTGTTCAGTGTTAGAAGAAAATGATTTTGGTAAACTTTGGTGAAAACAGAAATAAAGAATAAAACATGCATACAAAAATTAGTAAACGGAATCATAATTGGTGATGGGAAAAATGTATTTTTCTTAATTTCAGACCCACTTGAACTACATGTATTTGTAAACTGTAGTTAAAACTGAATGTTATTTGGCTCTGCGTTCGTAGCAGAGACTGCAGGACGAGGAATGGAAAAGAAAATGTTTGCATGTAGAAGGAAATGGGGTAAAAAATGGAGTAGAGAGCTACCAGAGTATAAAACATATAGGGATAATGCTGGCAGTATGGGAGAGAAATCGGAATTGGCTTACACATAATAAAAAAAATTGGGGTGAATGGGGGAGGGAGAGGAATTTCAAATAAACAAACATGGGGGGGGGACACCACCCAAAAAACCCAGTGTAAGGCACTTGGATACCTTGGTGATGAGTGTGCTGCAAAAATCTACATAGAAAACAATTCCATGAAAATAAAGTCAGTGTAAGGCCTGATCCTTCTCCCACTGAACAAAATAAGAGTTAAATATCTGTTAAAGCCCAGCGGAGTGGTGTTTTTTAAGAAAGGGTCCCTATCTTTAATATGTAGCAATCTTCCTTTTAGTTAGCAAATCATGGAGAGGAGCTGGAAGTTGTTTATAAATTGGATCACTCTTAGGAAGAAGGTTTAAATTAGGGTTTCAGTTGTGGAAACAAAAGAGTTTGCAAACTCAGACAAATGTTAGCCCACCCCTCAGCCTCCCCCCCAAAAAGTTCAGTATGTTCAGAGCCTTGAATTCCTTGAGGTCACCCATTCCTAACATCACAATTTAAACTGAATTGCCAGATTCTGCCATCCTTGATCATGCTAAGAAGTATTTTACTCTGAGTAGTTACATTGAAATCGATGGGGCTACTTGCAGAGTAAGGTCTCAATTAGTCTGGGTAAGGGTAACAGAATTAAACACTTTATTGTTTGGAAAGTTCTTATGATTTTAACATTTCCTCTGAAGCTATGAATTAAATGGAAAAAACACACAAATAAAAAAAATACACATATTGAATATTTATAGTACTTAATAGTTGTTAGCATATTTTTCAGCCAGAGGGCAGCAGAATATAGATTGTACTGTGAGTTTCTCATAAATCAGAACTTTGATCTGTAGTCAACAGTAAAGCATGTTAAAACACTAATTTCTAAATTGAAATTATTCAAGCAAAGTAAACCTTTACTTAAGAGGTGTTGCCCACCCCAACATGATTTAATGTACGATCAGTATAAAGCAGAATTCCACCAGTGATGTATCAAAATTTCCCAGAGTTCGACTTTATTAATGTGCATCATAATTCAGTCAAATTTAGCTTATACTACACATGAAGCGGGTAGAATACTGCTGATTAATATTTGCTATGTAAATTGTAATGTGCTAGTGAAGAATGAGCCTTGCTGATTGACTGTATGAAAAGAGTAAATAACCATTCTACCTCACAACTTATCAAAATGATGAGTGATTCCATGGAGAGTTTACCATGAAAATTAATCTCTGAGCAAAAAATGATTGGAGTTCTTTTTACCTTTGTCAGTCTCCAACAGCAAAGTATCAAACAGCAAAAGAGAAACATGGTGTGCAGTCCATTCTTTCATCTGGCTTTTTTTCTTCATCCCTGTCATCTTGCAGGATTTTTTTTTTCCACTTCCCACTTCCTGCAGTTAAAGAGTTGCTTTTATTGTCTCATAGAACACTGTATACAGGGACAGACACTGTAATTCCCACGCAAGAAACATTGGAAGAATTCTATTATAGATGATTGCATTTAAATTAGAGTAAAATCATTTTGGAAAATATTAACTTCAAAAGGTAATTAGCAGTTCTTAATATTTAATGCAAATATAGTAGATCTACTTATCACAGTTTGTTGCAGTAGATAGAATTTCAACTCTCCATCATACTATCTGTAACTGCTTGAAAAATGAGTGCAATCTTATAAACCCTTCATTTGTGTGAACAGTCCCACTCACTTCATTAGAACTACTCAAGTTACTGTATGTATATGGATTCCTGTTCCACAGAGTGCTAATACACCATGTAGTACCTACTCACATTGGCAGTTTCAAAGGACATGCTCTCTTGAGCCCTTTATGGTGTATGCTTTTGTTTAAAGATTCCCTCTGCATGTTCTGCTTTTAGGAGTTTTGTAGTATAAATAAGTTATATTGTTAATTTTATATCCCTGTGAAATAAGATGTAGTAATTTTATGACCACAGCAACATTCATCATTGTAAATACTCAAAAAGAAAAAAAGTATGCTTTGGGATAACTAATCCAGGGAGTTGCTGGCCCATAGAGGATAAAAGCCCTAATAGTACCATAAAAGTTGTCTTCTAGCTCACGGAATAAAGGCATGGGGGGGTGGGGGCAGAAGCCTGTCAAAAGTTCTATCACTGCTGATGATTCTGAAGTTCCATGCAGTCATGGAATCATGGCAATAGCAAATAATGCCAACACAATACACTATGTAGCCATTTGACAAGATGGCAACTGTTCAATAGGGTGAGCTAGCGTGTTTCAAAGTGGACTGCAAAATCAGTTGTTAATTGTCATCATTTTCTTCTGTTAAGGGTTTTAAAAAGAAAACTTTGACATCAGCTGGAGCAGAATATGGACCTTTGTGCTTAGCTTTATTCACCCTTGTGGTTGTGGTGTTCCTTAATGAGAATTTTGACACTGACTTCAATTGGAGCACAACTAGATACAAAATCCCCCTAGAAAAAATGAGTGTATTCAGTTTTTGATTGAGAGTTTCTATGCATAAAATGAAACAGGAAGCAGTTATCTGTTTTCTAACTTCATTCTGAAAACCAGCAGAAATTTTGCTTATTATTCAGGTGAGGCCAATTAAAAAAAAAAGATTGAACTGTAACAACAGTGTGCTTTAAGCAAAGTAATACATTAGTGGTTCAACTATGTGCCTTCCACATGCCCTGCTGGAACCGTGGATGCTTGGAAAGGTGTAATACTTTCAGGATACTGCGGTGTGTGCTGGGAACTTGCTGTTAAATGAATGTAGCCAGTGCTCCTTCCAGTGCAGCCATCTGGGGAGTTAGGGGTGTTCTTTTCTCAGCCAGTCATGATCCCTGCTAGCAGGACTAGTAGTCCTCCTTTGTACAGCCCCCCCCCCCCAGTCTGTTTATGGCTGTCTCCTGTGTGAGAGGAGTTTTCCTCTGGCCAGGAGGGATTTTAAAGGGGTTTACCCTTCCCTTTATATTTATGACAGGGGCAAATCATGGGCACTTGAGTGGGTACATCAGAGAGGGGAAAAGGTAACAAAATGCCTCTTTCCCTCTATACTAGAGGGAAAGAGGCATTTTGTTACCTTTTCCCCTCTCTGATGTACCCACTCAAGTGCCCATGATTTGCCCCTGTCATAAATATAAAGGGAAGGGTAAACCCCTTTAAAATCCCTCCTGGCCAGAGGAAAACTCCTCTCACCTGTAAAGGGTTAAGAAGCTAAAGGTAACCTCGTTGGCACCTGACCAAAATGACCAATGAGGAGACAAGATACTTTCAAAAGCTGGGAGGAGGGAGAAAAACAAAGGGTCTGGGTCTGTCTGTGTGATGCTTTTGCCAGGGACAGAATAGGAATGGAGTCTTAGAACTTAGTAAGTAATCTAGCTAGGTATGTGTTAGATTATGATTTCTTTAAATGGCTGAGAAAATAGCTGTGCTGAATAGAATGAATATTCCTGTCTGTGTGTCTTTTTTGTAACTTAAGGTTTTGTCTTCAGGGATTCTCTATGTTTTGAATCTAATTACCCTGTAAGGTATTTACCATCCTGATTTTACAGAGATGATTCTTTTTTACTTCTATTAAAAGTCTTCTTGTAAGGAAACTGAATGCTTTTTCATTGTTCTAAGATCCAAGGGTTTGGGTCTGTGGTCACCTATGCAAATTGGTGAGGATTTTTACCAAACCTTCCCCAGGAAGTGGGGTGCAAGGGTTGGGAGGATTTTGGGGGGAAAGACGTTTCCAAACTACGTTTTTTCAGGAACCCAGATAAAGTTTGGTGGTGGCAGTGGAAGTCCAAGGGTAAAATAGTTTGTACCTTGGGGAAGCTTTAACCTAAGCTTGTAAAAGTAAGCTTAGGAGGTTTTCATGCAGGTCCCCACATCTGTACCCTAGAGTTCAGAGTGGGGAAGGAACCTTGACAGCCCCTATGAATTCAGGCAAGGATTTCAGTTGTTGAATACTCCAGCCCAGATTCTCTTCTGTGCCAAGATCCATGATTTTATCATGGGTTTGTTGTGAGGGAAGCCGTCAGGGAGTCCATTACAGCTCTCCGGTTTCTTGTGGACAGTTGTTTCAGCAATAGCCCTGGTGCAGGTTATAGCAGCCTAGGCTCCAGGTCATGGTCCTTAAAGGGCAGCACTCTAGCTGGTGAGAGAGTGCCGTGTGCATTGGCCATGCCCCAGTTATTCCCTGACGTGCACCAGAGACAAGTGGGGTTGGGGGTGGCCCAGGGACAGTGTGTGCCAGCTCCTTCATACTGAGAGAATAATGAGCTGGCCAGATTCAGCTGTTTATTAGAAGGGAAAACAAACCATAATCTGTTCAGGATCTCATAACACCATCATCATTGTAATAGATGAACACCTTCCCAAAGTGCATTAGGTGATGTGAACAGTATTTGTCACGTGTTTTTTCACAAACTCTGTCTGTCTCATAACCTGGGGTAGATAATGTGGGCAATTTTAATTTCTATTAAATTAAATATGTACACTATGGTATGTGTTTACATTAGCAAAACAAAGGTCAAAGAAGTATGCTGTGCTCGTGCTCTTGTTCTTGCTTTTGGAGGAGAAGGTGGTTTTGTTTTGTAGTGATTCTTACTTCTTGTAGGAGTTGGTTCACAGTCTTGGATAGATCCCTTGAGAAAGCTCTGTCTCCACAATCCATATTTAATCTTGCTTGATCACAGCATTGACACCCTGTATTCAATGGTATGAAACCTGAAATTCCTATAGATATATTTTTCACTTTAAATTTTTATAGTTTTGGTGGAAAATGATGAATAAAAACCGGTCTAGAAAAGGAAATGCTTTGGAGTCATAAAACTGATACTTGAGTCTCATTCCTTATAGTTATATGGAAAGGGTAAAGCAATTTGGATAAAAAAAGTTTATGGCTCTAACAGAGCACATTCAAGAGAAAGCAGTATCTTCAAAATGGATTTCAGGGCTATATCTTGTTCTGCTACCAGTTACCCGGTGCTCTTCTGCTATATGGAATGAAGGCCCACTCCACCAGAGCAAAGGCCTCTTCAGTAGCTTTGCTTAGGGAAGTGCCTGGCATGTAAAGCTACCATGTGGAGTTCTATTCACAAGACAATATGTTATGATATAAATCTCCTCATCTTTTGCAGTCTTTGGGCCAGTAGTCCAGCAGTCATCAAACCACAGAGATCCTCTCAACCTCCTCCATCTTGACTGTTGTTCAGTGGAATACACATAAAGACCAACACTCAAGGAACAAAGATTATTTATCTTCCATAACTGGAATTCTTCAAGATCTGTGGTCCCTATCTCTAGTCTGTGGCCCTCATCATCCATTCCCTCTGCTTAGGGTCATGAAGACTTGATTTACGGTAGGGAAGGACCCTGAGAGTCGATTGCACTGCACCATTCTTTATACCCTTATATTGGAACACAAGGGAGGAGAGAGAGAGAAGGTGCAGACCAGTGGAATCTACTAGCAAGAATGTTCCAGTCTCAAGCACATGTGTACCCCCAGTGGAATATAGACAGGGACCACACATCTCGAAGAACTCCAGTTATGGAAGGTAGGCAACCTTTCTTTTTTGCATCTGTGCATAGAAAATACAAGATATGAACTTATCAACTTTTGATCATATTTGGTTATGCAAGTTAGCTTCTTTGTCAGGCTCTGATGCCCATTTCACAATAATACGTTTAAAATATCTATGTGGATAAAACACTTCTTTATCTTATCAGAAGATTTTTCTCACAAATGTTGATAAATAATAACCAATTCAATAGGTAAGTTAACTTGATGCACTGGTTAAACAGCGTGAAGGCCAGTAAAACTGTTTGGAAAGGTTATAGCTGCTATTAAATCAAGTGGCCCATTTTAAGAATTTTTTGAAATTGCTACATTTAATTTAGGAAGAAATGTTGCTGTGAGAACAGATAAGAGATTGTCAATGTCAAATAAAAGAATTTGTTGGACTGTTCTACATATTACAAGCACAGGCAAATCTAATGCAGGAGGGGGAGCAGATAGCTCAGGAAACATTTTAGAATATGAACTTTTGCAGAAGTTCAGATCATGTCTATCTCACTGCAAAATCAGTGCAATGAAATTGTTCATGGCTTTTTACTACTTGGAACGTGCATGGATATACAGTTCTGTGTTTAAGAATAATTTCATCTAGTGTAATTCTCACTCAAGATACTAGAACGTTCTACGTGTATAATAAAAATACAAGCATATCATCCTCCTCCTCTAACACTTTTGCTGGCTCCCTCTTAGTTCCAGGATACAGTTGAGAAAAAGATTTCCTTGGGATGGATTGTGCCTCCAGAGTCCAGGCACTGAGAGGGCCTTCTTCCTCTGGATCTCCTTTGCCCCAAGCAGAAGGAAGAGGTGGGAAGTAGAGTCAACCACCACCATATACCATTTTCTCCCTTCCTGGGATCCCATGAAGGACTCTTTGGGGGACAGAGTTCTGTGAAGAGGAGAGAGAAAGAGGTTTAAATTCCTGGAGCAGAGAAAGGCTGGGGCTGGGTTGAGACAGAACATACCCAGAGGAGACTGCCTCATTCTCAGGCAGATTACTAAGAAAATTGTAACGGAGCTGCAGGCTTATATTGCCTTTCTCTAATTCCATTCAGGACAACCCCATTTTAAGGAGAGGTTGTGGACAGCTGTGGTCTGTGGAGGCTCTATTTGTACAAATCCCATTGGAGCTGCATTTCCCAGGAGCTGGGTTGAGAGGGATGAATAGAAAGCAGAGACAGTGCTAAAGCACAGGGGGTTTGTGCTGCTTGCCCTTGCTTCCTAAGGATCACATAAATTTGTGTGTGTTTCAGGGGGTGGATCTGTGGCCCATTACAGATCACATCAAACTCTTTTTTCCTCCTCACCCTCGAATATGTGGGGAGTAACTCCAGGAAAGCCTTGAGGAGCCCTTGAGCAGACTTTACACAGGAGTATTTAGGGAGAAAATGATGCTATGGACCCTTGTCTTTCATCTCCACAAATTTGCTCCAGCCTAAGACATAGACCTATCTTCTTCTAGTAACCCTGTACCTACCTCCTGTACATTACACAGTCTCAGCACTATTGGGGGTAAATGCTACCACCTCAGTGGCTTATACTTCCTGAAAGTGTTATTCATGTGGTCACTGATGCTTTATCTTATCAAATCTCATTTTTAAATGAATCTTTTTACTCTTGCTCATATCATTTAAACTTTGATCTCGTCCCTATTTACTTTTCTGTCTTAGACTATATGAGATGTCTTTACACTCCCATGTACTCCTGTGATTTGATGGCTTCAGTAAGTGCCAGGAAATTCTTTATTACTTAAACCTCCAAATGTTTACTTAGCCCCATGAAAGTCAGTAAATGAGTGTGACAGGTGTCGGTCGGTCCTCCGAGCCCCTAGGGGCGATGGAGAGCAATGGTCTCCGTGGCGGGCCTCGGCCCCACCTCCCGGGCTTTGGGGAATTAGCAGGAAGGTGTGCCGCAAGGGTCAGTCGCGTGCCCCTCAGGCGGGGGAGTGCCGGCAAGGGTCAGTCGCGCGCCCCTCAGGCGGGGGAGCGCCGGGGTAGGGGAACACAGGGCCACCCAACTCCACTGCGTTCCAGCCCAGGGCCCTGACAGTGGCGGGAGGTGAAGGTCCCGCCGCTGGGTCAGCGGGGCCGTCCGTGCCCGCTGACCAAACCCACCCCACGGTGCAGTTCGGCCCCTGGGCTACTTCCTACCCGGTCTCTCTCCGGAGGGTCGCTCCGGTTCCTCCAGCTCCTCCAGGTATTCCGCTGCGGGCCACTCCCGCTCCCCCTCTGTATCGGACTCACGCTGGCCCGGGCTGCAGTCAGGCCCCTCCAGGTCCTCTGGGTATTCAGCGGCCGGCAGCCCTGGTTGCCACAGGCCTTCCCCCCGGTCAGGCTCCTCCTTGCCCAGGGCTTCACCTGGATCAGCAGCAGGATCGCGAGGGAGCAGCCAACCGCCTGTGTCTGTCTCCCTCCCTGGTGCTCTCCTCACTGGGCAAAGGGCCCCGCCCTTTGTACTTCCTGTCCCACCCTTCCCCTTCCGGGGATTGGTGGAAGCTTGGCCTGGCCCCGCCCACTCAGGCTCAGAGGGTGGCTCTTTACCCTCTGGTTCGGAGGGGAGCCACCCTGGCTCCCTACAATGAGAAAAAGTTAGAAAAAAATCTAGCATGTGAGACTAAAGGATTTCTGGAACACATTAGTGAAGTCTGATTTTTTCTGAAGAACTTGAACAGCTATTGATCCCATAGTTTCATTCTACAGTCTCCAAACAGTTGATCTGCTTCAGCAAGAGTGGTTCTTTCTGGATATTCAGTTTGCCATTGTATCACAGCCCAAGGATCCATAACTTGTTCAGTCATAAAAATTCAATTAATTAATAAGAACAGCTATTATATGGGATAAGGGAAGAGCAATAGGGACACAAAGTAATGAAGAGGTCTATATAAATCCAAATAAAACTGGTTTAATTTGTGGGAGGACACATCTATTATAAAAAAAAAGTGATGTCTCATAAAACTGACCCAGGTGGCCAATGCTAGACATGTACTTTCTGTGTGTGTAATAAGGATTTTGATGGGGTAAATTGTAGCTTTATGCTAGGTACTCTTAGGCCCTTTAATTTTAATGGACACACATTTCATTGCAAGAACACTGTTTTTCCAAGATTAACTTTTCTATCAGGTTGATTTACACTGCAGTAGGGTGGGAGATTAGATACAGGTGCTTCTCACTTCAGCTTCTATTTTCTTGAACTATAGCCCTTAGTAGCAAACATCAGCTATTGAAGGTACAGTTTGAAATAAAGCTGTATAACTGGAGGTCAAATCTCCTTCCTTCAAGGAGCAGATAGAATTCTAATAGGGGCATTCGTGACTAAAAGACACGTCAAAATAATGAAAGGAATCTTTAACCTTTGAATCCTTGTAGGATAAATTAGAAATATCTCAACATACATTATCGGTGATTTAGAAATATTATACACCCAGGTTATGACTCCTTAGATCTGGCTTTTTTAACAAACAAACAAAATGACTCATTTGTTTGTCTATAATTGGGGTAATACGATATTACACACACACATAGGTGTAAATAAGGAGCATCTCTACTGAAGTCAATATAACTACATCAGAACTGAGCCTTTCATCTATAGAAACACGTACTTGGGAACAGAACAGAACAGGTGGGAAGGGTGCAGCTGGAGCTGAGTGCAACTAACTTTTTCAAAAAGGTAAAAACATTTATTAATTTAAACATGTTAAAGCCAGTGCACATTCTCATCACTCTGTCTGCAGTTGCCACAGAGACATCATACAGTTGCAAATGGGAGGGCACTTGTTCTACAAGACAATGTCTTTATTAAAATGCGATCTACACTCTGAGAAGGGCCTTGGAAAGCTGTAGCTATATTGTCTCAAGTGTAAAAAAGACGATTGTGCTACTTGTTTCATCTCTGAAATTTGGGTCAAGTAGGAACTCTGTCATTGCAATTTGGAAGTCAGAGCTGGAAAATCAGATTCTTTCTTTTTCACTAGGCAGACATATTGCCGTTGACAAAGAAGAATTACTTAATCTCTTCCAAAGGTTACCGAGGCCAAAGTGTGTTCCATTCTCTATAAAAACTCCCCATATTTGTGCATTAATTTATTGTACATTTTCTTCAGCAAGAAAAATACACAGCCCTTAAAATATTTGTATCTGATGATCTCATAAAGCACCCCACAAACATGAACTACTATGCTTTACAATACCCCTGTCATGTGACTGTTACATGGTGATACCTATTCTACAGTTCATGATAGGTTTTGAGTTTTAAAAGCATTTTCCTTTACAGGTAATCTGAAAAGCCACAGCTGCTGTAGTTTTCAGTGGCTGGGGGGGTTGAAGGGAGTGGAATACCATTTTAAGTACAGCAAATATTATTCTTGTCACCTGATTATTTAATATAATGTTGTAACTTTTAATATAAAACTTGTTAAAGCATGAATAGTGTTTTTAAAAATAATTTCTCTACCTGTAATGTTTACAAACTATAAGTGAGCTAATAGATGAGACAGAACTAACCATAAGCAAAGATGTCTTCTCAGAGCATAACTTTGCAAATTCCACCCTTAACTCACAGAGGTCTAGCATTGTTTGTTTACCAAATCAATATATTTGATAAACTTGCTCTTGTGTACAGTATACAAATGAGTTCCTATGTCTCCAATTTCTGTTAATAGCGTATTGACAATGTATTTTTGCCTTCCGGATCTTGCCTTTCTCAGTTGTATATAATACATAATGTTGAACCAAGTCTTCAAATTCAATCTAGGCAAGAAAAAATATGCCGATTCCCTGAAGCTTGTGAGAAAAGCAAACAGCTGATTGATTGACATATTTAATCTGCTGCATTTGCACAATCTATTAGTTATATTAAAAATGCAAAACAGACATTTTGCCCCTTTTCCTCGTATTTTATATGCACTATAAGCTGGAAACTTTTAAAACCCTATTTCTGCAGAGATTCAGATGGCAGGAAGATGGTCTGATAACATGTGTAGGCCTATCATCTTTGGTTCTTTTGGTTCAAATTTGGCTAAAGTCTGCCTGTCATGATCAGTTTAAAGGTGACCTGTAAAAGAAAACAGATTGTTCACTTTTGCTGCTGTATGGTGTATACACATGAGGTGAACGAGCTTTGAATTTCATATTTTTATTTTACCTGAGAAATATCAAATTTGTTCTACCTTTTGAGCTGGAGAACTCCTTGAAGGAGTAGAGAACAAGAATGGAATTTATTAGGACTCATTTGAAGGTATGGGGACTCTATTCCTTTCACCAAGTGAGTGTTTCTCCCAAATGTTTCTTAGTTGTAGTTAAATATGCTTTTAATTTAAAAAGGAAAAACAGGGAGGTTGTAACACTGTGTCTACCACCCCAGCACTTGCTTTTGGCCAGAGGGGTGTCTGCAGTGCCCTCCCCTATTTTCCCCTTCTTCCAGGCTTCTTAAACAAAACTTCGTTAGAGTTTCATTCATCCACTCACAGCCCTTCTTGGGGTCTGCTTATTTTTATTAAAGCAAAATTCCAAAAAGCAACCACAAAAACAATTCTTCCACCCAGCCTTAGGCTGGGTACAGCCCTCCTCTCTGAGCTGCAGCCTGAGCAGCTAGAGGAGATGCAAGTCCTGGCCTGCCTTCTTCTGAAGGAAAAAAAAAAACACCTTTCAGCTGGGTTTTCTTACCCGGCCCCATCTCTCTTCTTCAGGGACCACTACAGTATATCCTTTCTCCCTACAGCTTCACTCTAAAGTTCCCCTTCTTCCTCTGCCTGCTCTGAACTCCCTCTGATCCTTTGTAGCCTAGGTACAGCCCAGCCCCTTTAATTGGCTCAGCTGGGAGCACCTGCTCTGTCACAGGGGCACTGGACCTATTTCAACCTTGGGGGCCAGTCAACCTGTGACATAGGGCTAAAAAAACCTCAGTTACAATCATTTTCTTTCTTCTTTGCTCAGATTTCAGTCACCTACTAGTTTAAGGACAGGTTTCAGAGTAACAGCCTTGTTAGTCTGTATTCGCAAAAAGAACAGGAGTACTTGTGGCACCTTAGAGACTAACCAGTTTATTTGAGCATAAGCTTTCGTGAGCTACAGCTCACTTTGAAGTGTAGCTCACGAAAGCTTAGGCTCAAATAAACTGGTTAGTCTCTAAGGTGCCACAAGTACTCCTTTTCTTTCTACTAGTTTAAGTTTTCCAAGAAGTCTTGAGACAAATACAGGTAAGTCAATAATGGATATTTGTAATGCAGAAGGCAAGCAGAAAAAAATTCTTCCTAAAAAAACATGAAATATAGTACCATCTTAAGTACAGAGAATATTATTCTTGTCACCTGATTATATAATATAATTATAATTAATTATAATTTATATAAGCAAGAAAGGACACTGATCTCTATTTTATGTTTTAATTTGCAGGTCACTTTGCAGAGATGGACCAAACAGATTTTCTAATATATAGATGCTAAATATTAGAGGAACGCTCTCCCTAAATGCTTGTCCTTGAATGACAATGCAGTGTTACAACAATGGTTAGCTGGCATGTTTTTCAGGGGAATTCTGCATTCAATTCTCAGAATTTCTGTGTGAAATTAATTGGCTGGTCACCATGTTTAGGTGAATTATTTATTAATTATTATTATTTTATTATAATATTTTGTTATTTTTATATTGGGGTAGTGCCTAAGAGCCCCAATCACGGACATGAATGCCCCAATCTGGTGGCACTAGGACCCCTGGTAGTGCCTCTCCTTCCCACCACCATGTGGCCTTGGGGAAATCTGCAGTGGGGGAGCCAATTAGAGACTCCAGCTGGTAGCAGCAGCAGCTGCTGAAGTAGGGACCATCGGTTCTCTGGATATTTGGAGAACTTTCTACTGTTTTGCCTGGATTTTCTCTGCCCTGTGCCGATTGGCTGTTTTCGCCAACCTTCCCCCTCCCTCATCCTTGCACTCTCTTCACCAGAGCTTCATGCCACACCTGCCCCTCTTACCCTCCTCTCCCCTGCTTTGTTGCCCCACCCCCTATGACCCCATTTTCTTTCCATTCAGCTTATCCCTTCTGAACTACTCCCCACCGCTCAGAAATTATGGAACTAACACAATGTGCTGCCATTACATGGTTCCCTCTGCTTGTGTGTTCAACCCCTCCACCACCCTGTCTGTCATGTCATTGTAAGCATATCAGGGCAGGGACCGTGTACTGTAGAGTGCACGGTGGGGCTGCATTCTTGGCTGGCCTTTAGGCAGTAGCATAATAAACATGATGAAGGACCCCATTGTGCTAGGCACTGTACAAACATACAACAGCAAGATAGTTCCTGCCCAAAGAGCTTACAATCTACTTGCTTTGTTTGATTTTTGGTACTTTTATGCATTAACTGTATTGTGGGGAACATTGTCGGACTCTTTATTCTTAAGAAAAATCTCCAGAAGGGCCACTTCCATACCTTGAAATGAAGAAACGCAGCTGAGGAGCACTGCATCAGCAATTTTTAATCCAGACTTGAGGAAATGAACTTGTTGAAGGTGTTCCCTGTTCAGAGGTAGGTGGAGGAATCTAATATGATACTCTAGGTGAGTTTTTGAGTATTTGTAGCAAGGATATATATTTGTAGCAGAACCAGTAGATGCAGCCAAACATCAGATGCACCACTCTGTAACAGATGAACAAGGAGCACTATGTCAGATTCTCAACCACACTGGCTATCTTTGCTGCTACACCCACCCAATCATGGAATGCTAGGCCAGATTCTAATATTACTCCCCCCAGAGTAGCTGCATTGACTTCTGTAGAATTACTCCAGAAAATCCTCCATGGGTAAAGGAGAATTTTTAAGATCCAGGACTGAAGGAGCAAAAGAGTGGGGGGAAAGAGATGGGAAGAAGAAAAGGATAGAAGAACTGGGATAGGAGGGGAGGAAGGAATAAGAAGCATGGTAGGCAGGGAATGAGCATGGGCAGCTGTGGAGCTGGGATGGTAGAAGAAAGGCAGAATAAAATTGAAGTGTGACATCCAACTGCAAACATGGAAAGTCAGGCATTCCAGTTTCAATTGTGAATCTGATGTCAAGAGGTGGCTGCACAACACTGCTGGGCAGTGACTAATGGTGAATCCATTGCTTTTCAATATGCTGGTGGTGCCCAACTAGGTATGTTATTGAGGGAATATATACGTTTTCTAAAGCACCAGCTCTAGCTATAGCATTGCCTCCTGGGAGTAGTAGTTAGGTACTTTATACCTCTGTTCAGTTCTGTGGATTGTGCTCCTTGGCTGAACTACCTTTCTCATGCTGCACAGTGGTCTCACCTCTTCTTGAATCCTATGAAGCACTGCAGGCATGGGTGATGTAGGCTGGCTGGGGAGATTAGTCAGTAGAGGAAAAGGGGGTTATCAGGCACTGAAGCTAGAACTTCCACAGGGCTTTGTGGTAGCATTTCCAAATCAAAATTTTCAGTTTTCGGCCAAAGAACAAAATACTTTTGCTTTGTGAGTATACAGCTCTTTGACTTTTTTTTTTAAAGTCAGAATTTTCCATGGACAGCAGATAGTTTCTACAGAAAAATTAGTTTGGTTATAAACACAGGTGTTCGTTGGAAAAACAGTTTTGACAGAAAAGTTTTGGTTAACCCTATTTATCATCATCATCTTGTCTCCCAATTGCTTTGCTCCTGTGTTCAGCTTGTCTTTACTCTCATCTTTGCTGTGGCTGACAGGGAAGTCAAGCTTCCTCAGATTGCATGCTTTCAACAAGCTAGGATATGAGTTAATTTTACTTTGTCACTGTAGGCTGGGCACTCCACTTTGCTTCTGTGCAGCTCTGCATAGGAATAGATGTTACTTGCATGCATATTCACAGTTAGAGCAGTGAAACAGGAGGTGACCTTTGAAAGTTTATTCTAAAGTGAAAAGAAAAGGAGTACTTGTGGCACCTTAGAGACTAACCAATTTATTTGAGCATGAGCTTTCGTGAGCTACAGCTCACTTCATCAGATGTATACCGTGGAAACTGCAGCAGACTTTATATACACACAGAGAATATGAAACAATACCTCCTCCCACCCCACTGTCCTGCTGGTAATAGCTTATCTAAAGTGATCAACAGGTGGGCCATTTCCAGCACAAAGCCAGGTTTTCTCACCCTCCACCCCCCCCACAAATTCACTCTCCTGCTGGTGCTAGCCCATCCAAAGTGACAACTCTTTACATAATCAAGTCGGGCTATTTCCTGCATAGATCCAGGTTTTCTCACATCTCCCCCACCCCCATACACACACAAACTCACTCTCCTGCTGGTAATAGCTCATCTAAACTGACCACTCTCCAAGTTTAAATCCAAGTTAAACCAGAACATCTGGGGGGGGGGGGGTAGGAAAAAACAAGAGGAAACAGGCTACCTTGCATAATGACTTAGCCACTCCCAGTCTCTATTTAAGCCTAAATTAATAGTATCCAATTTGCAAATGAATTCCAATTCAGCAGTTTCTCGCTGGAGTCTGGATTTGAAGTTTTTTTGTTTTAAGATAGCGACCTTCATGTCTGTGATTGCGTGACCAGAGAGATTGAAGTGTTCTCCGACTGGTTTATGAATGTTATAATTCTTGACATCTGATTTGTGTCCATTTATTCTTTTACGTAGAGACTGTCCAGTTTGACCAATGTACATGGCAGAGGGGCATTGCTGGCACATGATGGCATATATCACATTGGTGGATGTGCAGGTGAATGAGCCTCTGATAGTGTGGCTGATGTTATTAGGCCCTGTGATGGTGTCCCCTGAATAGATATGTGGGCACAATTGGCAACGGGCTTTGTTGCAAGGATAAGTTCCTGGGTTAGTGGTTCTGTTGTGTGGTATATGGTTGTTGGTGAATATTTGCTTCAGGTTGCGGGGCTGTCTGTAGGCAAGGACTGGCCTGTCTCCCAAGACTTGTGAGAGTGTTGGGTCATCCTTTAGGATAGGTTGTAGATCCTTAATAATGCGTTGGAGGGGTTTTAGTTGGGGGCTGAAGGTGACCGCTAGTGGCGTTCTGTTATTTTCTTTGTTAGGCCTGTCCTGTAGTAGGTAACTTCTGGGAACTCTTCTGGCTCTATCAATCTGTTTCTTTACTTCTGCAGGTGGGTATTGTAGTTGTAAGAAAGCTTGACAGAGATCTTGTAGGTGTTTGTCTCTGTCTGAGGGGTTGGAGCAAATGCGGTTGTATCGCAGAGCTTGGCTGTAGACGATGGATCGTGTGGTGTGGTCAGGGTGAAAGCTGGAGGCATGCAGGTAGGAATAGCGGTCAGTAGGTTTCCGGTATAGGGTGGTGTTTATGTGGCCATTGTTTATTAGCACTGTAGTGTCCAGGAAGTGGATCTCTTGTGTGGACTGGACCAGGCTGAGGTTGGTGGTGGGATGGAAATTGTTGAAATCATGGTGGAATTCCTCAAGGGCTTCTTTTCCATGGGTCCAGATGATGAAGATGTCATCAATATAGCGCAAGTAGAGTAGGGGCTTTAGGGGACGAGAGCTGAGGAAGCGTTGTTCTAAATCAGCCATAAAAATGTTGGCATACTGTGGGGCCATGCGGGTACCCATAGCAGTGCCGCTGATCTGAAGGTATACGTTGTCCCCAAATGTAAAATAGTTATGGGTAAGGACAAAGTCACAAAGTTCAGCCACCAGGTTAGCCGTGACCACACCACACGATCCATCGTCTACAGCCAAGCTCTGCGATACAACCGCATTTGCTCCAACCCCTCAGACAGAGACAAACACCTACAAGATCTCTGTCAAGCTTTCTTACAACTACAATACCCACCTGCAGAAGTAAAGAAACAGATTGATAGAGCCAGAAGAGTTCCCAGAAGTTACCTACTACAGGACAGGCCTAACAAAGAAAATAACAGAACGCCACTAGCGGTCACCTTCAGCCCCCAACTAAAACCCCTCCAACGCATTATTAAGGATCTACAACCTATCCTAAAGGATGACCCAACACTCTCACAAGTCTTGGGAGACAGGCCAGTCCTTGCCTACAGACAGCCCCGCAACCTGAAGCAAATACTCACCAACAACCACATACCACACAACAGAACCACTAACCCAGGAACTTATCCTTGCAACAAAGCCCGTTGCCAATTGTGCCCACATATCTATTCAGGGGACACCATCACAGGGCCTAATAACATCAGCCACACTATCAGAGGCTCGTTCACCTGCACATCCACCAATGTGATATATGCCATCATGTGCCAGCAATGCCCCTCTGCCATGTACATTGGTCAAACTGGACAGTCTCTACGTAAAAGAATAAATGGACACAAATCAGATGTCAAGAATTCTAACATTCATAAACCAGTCGGAGAACACTTCAATCTCTCTGGTCACGCAATCACAGACATGAAGGTCGCTATCTTAAAACAAAAAAACTTCAAATCCAGACTCCAGCGAGAAACTGCTGAATTGGAATTCATTTGCAAATTGGATACTATTAATTTAGGCTTAAATAGAGACTGGGAGTGGCTAAGTCATTATGCAAGGTAGCCTGTTTCCTCTTGTTTTTTCCTACCCCCCCCCCCCCAGATGTTCTGGTTTAACTTGGATTTAAACTTGGAGAGTGGTCAGTTTAGATGAGCTATTACCAGCAGGAGAGTGAGTTTGTGTGTGTATGGGGGTGGGGGAGATGTGAGAAAACCTGGATCTATGCAGGAAATAGCCCGACTTGATTATGTAAAGAGTTGTCACTTTGGATGGGCTAGCACCAGCAGGAGAGTGAATTTGTGGGGGGGGGGGGGTGGAGGGTGAGAAAACCTGGCTTTGTGCTGGAAATGGCCCACCTGTTGATCACTTTAGATAAGCTATTACCAGCAGGACAGTGGGGTGGGAGGAGGTATTGTTTCATATTCTCTGTGTGTATATAAAGTCTGCTGCAGTTTCCACGGTATACATCTGATGAAGTGAGCTGTAGCTCACGAAAGCTCATGCTCAAATAAATTGGTTAGTCTCTAAGGTGCCACAAGTACTCCTTTTCTTTTTGCGAATACAGACTAACACGGCTGTTCCTCTGAAACCTATTCTAAAGTGAGCACTGCTGTGATTAACATAGTGATATAATTTCATGTCCTTGGCTATATGTTCCAAACCAGTGTACAGTGTATTCTTTCTAATTTGCTAATTGGTTTGGTAGGTGTCTGAATAAAATATCTCCATTGTACTGCCTGGTGACTTTAATAGCAATTTTTTTTATTACCATGTAGGAGATGTGGAAGATATGGAACTGATTCTAAAAGACAGACTGATCTCTTGTACGCTGTTGTAAATTTGGAGTAGCTCCAATGAGTAATGCATCAGAATTTTGCCCTAAATAGCTATAGAGGCAAGGCTCTTAGCCATGTGTGGAAAACGAGTACCTTATATTACTTGTCAAGATCTCTTTAGACAGTTAGGGATTGATTCTAATCTCTTACTGTTTCTTTGTGGACGAAACTCCATTAACGTCAAGAGACCTGTGACTTCTTCACTGTTTCAGAGTAGCAGCCGTGTTAGTCTGTATTTGCAAAAAGAAAAGGAGTACTTGTGGCACCTTAGAGACTAACCAATTTATCTGAGCATAAGCTTTCGTGAGCTACAGCTCACTTCATCGGATGCATACTGTGGAAAGTATGCATCCGATGAAGTGAGCTGTAGCTCACGAAAGCTTATGCTCAGATAAATTGGTTAGTTTCTAACGTGCCACAAGTACTCCTTTTCTTTCTTCACTGTGTTACTCTTCAGATTTATGCTGGTGTGACTCCACTGAAACCAATTGGAGTAGTTTAGTGGAGAATCAGAGCCAGATGCAATTGCTTCCAATTAATGTGTGTAAGAGCAGAATTAGATCCTTAAAGAGAAGTATTATTGGGCTCCAAAGGGAGTGGTATTCTGCTTCATCACCCAGAGATGCAGAGGCAGGTACCTATTAGATTAACCAAGGATGCTGAATTTTCCCTAGAGAAAATACTATATAAGTAAAATTCATATTTGTCCTATCTCCCTAAAGATTACTTTCTGTTTTATCATGTTACTCTAAAATAAACTTTGTTTGTGTCAAAAATAGCCCATGTATGGTAATGCCTCCATTTCTAGTAAAAAAAATCCTGTAGTCTCTGTTACAGTCATAGAATCATCGAACCATGGGATTAGAAGGGACTGCAAGAGTCATCTAGTCTAACTCCCTGCCAAAATGCAGGATTTGTTTTGTCTAAACCATCCAAGACAGACGGCTACCCAGCGAATTCGTGAAAAGTTCCAGTGAAAGAGCTTCCATGACTTACCTAGGCACTTTGTTCCATTGTCCTACTGTTCTTTCAGTTAGGAAGTTTTTCCTGAGGTGTAATCTAAATCTGCTATGTTGTAGTTTGAACTCATTGCCTCTTGTCCTGCCCTCTATGGCAAGAGAGAACAATTTTACTCCATCTTTTTTATGTCAGCCTTTCAAGTATTTGAAAACCAATATCATGTCCGCCCTTAATCTCCTCTTTTCCAAACTAAACATACCCAGTTTCTTCAGCCTTTGCTCACATGGCTTGCATTCCATTCCTTTGATCATCTTTGTTGCTTGCCTCTGGATCCTTTCCAGTTTGTCTACATCCTCTCTATATAGCAGTGACCAAAACTGGACACGGTATTCCAGCTGAGGCCTAACCAGCACTGAGTAGAGTGGTACTAGCACTTCCTATGACTTGCATGCCATGCACCTGTTAATGCAACCCAAAACTTCATTTGCTTTTCTTGCTTCAGCATCACATTGTTGACTCATGTTGAGTTTGTAATCCACCACAGCTCACAAATCCTTCAACGGGTGTCTTTGGGCTTCTGCTGGAGGAAACAGTAGCCACAGATATCTGAACAATAGATACTGTTGCCTTGTTCCAAAATCTAGTGGCCAAGAGAACCCTTAGCAACAAGATGAAAAATTTCAACTGGAATTTCTGTTAGGATTTTTGCTCTCTTCCCATTTCCCCATCAAGGATTGAAATCTGAAGACTGGACAAATAGTTCTAACCATCATAAGAACAGTCTGTATTAATTGAGTCTACACACCACCGACCAAACCTCAAAAACAAGGAAATGAAAAGAAAAGGCAGCTTAAAGTATGTGCCTTCTCCTCGTCCATGTGGAGACAGATTTAACTAATAGCACAACCATCATAATGCACATACAAGATAATATAACCAGGGCTGGCCCTAGAATACAGACAGCTGCAGCGGCACAGGAGCCAGCAAACAGAGCTGTAAACAGGGGAGTTTGAGTGGGAGTTCTGTTGGAGGAGAAGTGGGTGGTGGTGTTTTGGTGTGGTTTGTGTTTCCCAGATTAACAGGGTTTAGGTGGCAAGGCTATGACAGATACAGAGGCAGCAGTGGGAGTGACCCATGTAGCGGAAGACACAATGAAGATGACTGGTTGTGGAAGCTGCGGTATGTACATGATCCTGGAGGGGGCACCTGGTAAGAGTTTTGTCTGTATGAAATGCTGTCTGATAGAGCTGATGGAGGAAAAGATCCGAGGTTTGGAGATGCAGGTGGAAAGTCTGGTTGAGGTTAGGAAGGGGTTTGAGCAGATTATGTAGGAAAGACATGAGATATCTGAAGGGAAAAGCTCAGACTTGCAGATGGAAGCAGGACTGGGGAATTCTGAGGGGAGACTGGGTGAGGAAAGTGGTCAGTGGAAGCATGTGATTAAAAGAACCAGGCAGAGGAAAAGACGGGCTAGTGAAGGAGAAATAGAGCTCAAGAATAGGTTTCCAGAGTTGGAAAATGAAGAAGGGGCTCAGCAGGTAGTCACTGAAGGCGGAAGGGCAAGGAAGAAGAGAAGAGCGGCTAGTCCTATAGGAAAAGGGGAAGAGTTAATGGAGATTACACCAAATATGAGCCCCAGGAGGATACAGGATGGGTTGAAGAGGATTACAAGGGAGAATAGGAATGGAAAGAACTTGCAGCCAGAAGGAACAGGGGATAGACTGGAGAATAGCACTGTCACTAGGAAAAGGCAGGTCTATGTGATCGGGGACTCTTTACTGAGAAGAATAGACAGGACTGTAACCAGAGGTGATCCAGAGAATAGAAGGGTATGCTGTCTTCCAGGTGCTAAGATACGAGATGTAGACCTGAGGTTGAAAAGGATTCTAAAGGGAGCAGGAAAGAATCCCCTAACTATCCTTCATGTGGGAACAAATGATACGGCTAGATTCTCGCTGGAAAGTATTAAGGGAGACTATGCTAGGCTGGGGAAGACGCTTAAGGAAATTGAGGCTCAGGTGATCTTTAGTGCGATTCTGCCTGTTCCTAGAGAAGGGCAACAAAGGTGTGACAAGATTATGACTATCAACAGATGGCTTAGGCAGTGGTGCTATAAGGAGGGCTTTGGGATGTATGGCCACTGGGAGGCATTCATGGATAGAGGACAGTTCTCTCGGGATGGACTTCATCTGAGTAGGGAAGGAAATAGACTTCTAGGATGGAGGCTGGCACAACTGATTAAGAGAGCTTTAAACTAGGAATTTGGGGGAGATGGTTGGGAGATGTCCAGGTAATCTCCACACCGGAATTTAGCATTGAGAGGAAAGAAAAATGAAGTAAGAGTGAATACAGCCATGGGTAGGAGGAAGGGCAGTGTAGATACAAGTCCAATAGGTTATACTGGCAGTAAAATGACCATGCCTAATAGGGTACAGAATGTGAGTGAGGCCAAACAGCAAAAATTAAGATGTTTGTACACTAATGTGAGGAGCCTAGGTAACAAAATGGAGGAACTAGAGCCACTGGTGCAGGAAGTGAAACCAGATATTATAGGGATAACAGAAACATGGTGGAATAGTAGTCATGACTGGACTACAGGTATTGAAGGGTATGTGCTGTTTAGGAAAGACTGAAATAAAGGTAAAGGTGGTGGAGTAGCATTGTATATCAATGATGAGATAGAATGTAAAGAAATAAGAAGCGATGAAATGGATATGACTGAGTCCGTCTGGGCAAAAATTAAATTGGGGAAGAAAACTATTAGAGCCACCCCTGGGATAGTGTTTGGGGTGTGCTATAGACCACCGGGATCCAATTTGGATATGGATTTTTAATGTTTTTAATAAAGTAAATACTAATGGAAACTGTGTGATCATGGGAGACTTTAACTTCCCAGATATAGACTGGAGGACGAGTGCTTGTAATAATAATAGGGCTCAGATTTTCCTAGATGCGATAGCTGATGGATTCCTTCATCAAGTAGTTGCTGAACTGACTAGAGGGGATGCCATTTTAGATTGGTTTTGGTGAGTAGTGAGGACCTCACAGAAGAAATGGTTGTAGGGGATAATCTTGGCTCAAGTGATCATGAGCTAATTCAGTTCAAACTGAATGGAAGGATTAATAAAAATAAATCTGCAACTAGGGTTTTTGATTTCAAAAGGGCTGACTTTCACAAATTAAGAAAATTAGTTCGGGAAGTGGATTGGACTGAAGAATTTATGGATCTAAAGGTAGAGGAGGCCTGGGATTATTTTAAATCAAAGCTGCAGAAGCTATTGGAAGCCTGCATCCCAAGAAAGGGGAAAAAATTCATAGGCAGGAGTTGTAGACCAAGCTGGATGAGCAAGCATCTCAGGGAGATGATTAAGAAAAAGCAGAAAGCATACAGGGAGTGGAAAAAGGGAGGGATCAGCAAGGAAAGCTACCTTATTGAGGTCAGAACATGTAGGGATAAAGTGAGACAGGCTAAAAGTCAAGTAGAGTTGGACCTTGAAAAGGGAATTAAAACCAATAGTAAAAGGTTCTATAGTCATATAAATAAGAAGAAAACAAAGAAAGAAGAAGCGGGACCGCTAAACACTGAGGATGGAGTGGAGGTCAAGGATAATCTAGGCATGGCCCAATATCTAAACAAATACTTTGCCTCAGTCTTTAATAAGACTAAAGAGGACCTTAGGGATAATGGTAGCATGACAAATGGGAATGAGGATATGGAGGCAGACATTACTATATCTGAGGTAGAAGCGAAACTCAAACAGCTTAATGGGACTAAATCGGAGGGCCCAGATAATCTTCATCCAAGAATATTAAAGGAATTGGCACATGAAATTGCAAGCCCATTAGCAAGAATTTTTAATGAATCTGTAAACTCAAGAGTTGTACCGTATGATTGGAGAATTGCTAACATAGTTCCTATTTTTAAGAAAGGGAAAAAAAGTAATCCGGGTAATTATAGGCCTGTTAGTTTGACATCTATGCAAGGTCTTGGAAAGTATGCAAGGTCTTGGAAAATATTTTGCAGGAGAAGGTAGTTAAGGACATTGAAGTCAATGGTAAATGGGACAAAATACAACATGATTTTACAAAAGGTAGATCGTGCCAAACCAACCTGATCTCCTTCTTTGAGAAAGTAACAGATTTTTTAGACAAAGGAAACACAGTGGATCTAATTTACCTAGATTTTAGTAAGGCGTTTGATACCGTGCAACATGGGGAATTATTAGTTAAATTGGATAAGATGGGGATCAATAGGAAAATTGAAAGGTGGATAAGGAATTGGTTAAAGGGGAGACTACAACGGGTCCTACTGAAAGGTGAACTGTCAGGCTGGAGGGAGGTTACCAGTGGAGTTCCTCAAGGATCTGTTTTGGGACCAATCTTATTTAATCTTTTTATTACTGACCTTGGCACAAAAAGTGGGAGTGTGCTAATTAAGTTTGCGGATGATACAAAGCTGGGAGGTATTGCCAATTTAGAGAAGGACAGGGATACGCTACAGGAGGATCTGGATGACCTTGTAAACTGGAGTAATAGTAATAGGATGAAATTTAATAGTGAGAAGTGTAAGGTCATGCATTTAGGGATTAATAACAAGAATTTTAGTTATAAGCTAGGGACGCATCAATTAGAAGTAACAGAGGAGGAAAAGGACCTTGGAGTATTGGTTGATCATAGGATGACTATGAGCCGCCAATGTGATATGGCCGTGAAAAAAGCCAATGTGGTCTTGGGATGCATCAGGAGAGGTATTTCCAGTAGAGATAAGGAGGTTTTAGTACCATTATACAAGGCACTGGTGAGACCTCACCTGGAATACTGTGTGCAGTTCTGGTCTCCCATGTTTAAGAGGGATGAATTCAAACTGGAACAGGTACAGAGAAGGGCTATTAGGATGATCCGAGTAATGGAAAACTTGTCTTATGAAAGGAGATTCAAGGAACTTGGCTTGTTTTGCCTAAACTAAAAGAAGGTTGAGGGGAGATATGATTGCTCTCTATAAATATATCAGAGGGATAAATACTGGAGAGGGAGAGGAATTATTTAAGCTCAGTACCAATGTGGACACAAGAACAAATGGATATAAACTGGCCACCAGGAAATTTAGACTAGAAATTAGACGAAGGTTTCTAACCATCAGAGGAGTGAAGTTTTGGAATAGCCTTCCAAGGGAAGCAGTGGGGGGCAAAAGATCTATCCGGCTTTAAGATTAAACTCGATAAGTTTATGGAGGAGATGGTATGATGGGATAACATGGTTTTGGTAATTAAATATTCATGGTAAATAGGCCCAATGGCCTGTGATGGGCTATTAGATGGGGTGGGATCCGAGTTACCCAGGAAAGAATTTTCTGTAATATCTGGCTGATTAATCTTGCCCATATGCTCAGGGTTTAGCTGATGACCATATTTGGAGTCGGGAAGGAATTTTCCTCCAGGGCAGATTGGAAGAGGCCCTGGAGGTTTTTCGCCTTCCTCTGTAGCATGGATCACGGGTCACTTGCTGGAGGATTCTCTGCTCCTTGAAGTCTTTAAACTATGATTTGAGGACTTCAATAGCACAGATATAGGTGTGAGGTTTTTTGCAGGAGTGGTGGGTGAAATTCTGTGGCCTGCGTTGTGCAGGAGGTCAGACTAGATGATCATGATGGTCCCTTCTGACCTAAATATCTATGAATCTATAAATAAATGGTGCCCCTCCTTCATTTGTTAAACTTTTGAATAGCTTATTATTTGCATTTGTAGCCCATTTC
The DNA here is from genome assembly GCF_965140235.1 of Caretta caretta. Classification (NCBI taxonomy): domain Eukaryota; kingdom Metazoa; phylum Chordata; order Testudines; family Cheloniidae; genus Caretta; species Caretta caretta. The sequence goes on from NC_134207.1 coordinate 138,418,049, forward strand.
ATGACTTTGGTACACGATTTGCATGCATGATTTATCCCTGTCAAGAAGACGAAAAATGTGCACGTTAGGATCTGTAAATCTGTATTTATTCATGCCATGTATAAGCAAATTTAAAAACAATGGTTTCTTTTAAGCTTATAGAAACTTTTTAATTTTAAGAATAACTGAAATGTAGTGACATCAAGAAACTGAAGTGTGCACCAACATTGGGCGGACCAGTATTAAATAGCGTTACAGTAGGTACAGCCTTTGAATGTTAACCCTAGTCCTTCAGTTCAAAAAGTCACTTTTCTCGCCATTGCCCTCATGAACTGAAGCACACTGTCAGAGAGATCCAAAGACTGGCCAATGACATTTTCAAGTGATAAAATAGCAAGTGATGTCAGTCTCTCATCGGCCATCATCGATCAAAAATATGTTTTAATAAGTCTGAGCTTCGAAAAGCTGTGCTCATCACTCGTGACTGTGACCAGCAGTATGAGCAATATCCTCAAAGCTATCCACACATTATGAAAAGTGTCTTTCAGATCTGCATCAAGGAGAACTTGGAGCGGAGAGTGCTTTCCATGTTGCAAAATGTGATGGATGTTGTTCAGTTCAGCATAGAGGTCTTTATCATTGACATCCAAACATTCCCTGTGTATCAGCGTCTGGTGAAGGTCCGTACAATTGTTAAAGGGTATTGTCCTGTCTGCCAGCAGCTTATTAAGATCATACAAAACCCTCCAGGTCTTTTTGTTGTGCTTCATTTGTCCAAACCTTTTTTTGATGGACACTCGAGCAGTGTCAATGAGTGAGCAAAAAACCCCTTCCTCTTGAATTTTTCTTCCAAGATTCCAATCACCACCTCTGCCCTTCTAACCAAAAAGAAAAGGAGGATTCGTGGCACCTTAGAGACTAACAAATTTATTTGAGCATAAGCTTTCGTGAGCTACAGCTCACTTCATCAAATGCATTCAGTGGAAACCAAACTGTCTCTTCTTCCCATAAATAAGGGTTTCCTTGAAGACAGGCTCAACTCATATGTTTCCTGCCATTTATTTGGCAGCAGTGATGGCATCTTCAAATCCGTTGTCTCTGTGGGCCACAATGAAATCAAGACAGCTTTGCATCAAAGTAGTAGCAATCATGATGTCCAGCAACTGAGTTTGTAATGCCTTACTTACAACATTTACTTGGAACAGGATATGCCAAACCACAACTAAAACCAGAAATTTGAAGTCAGTGATCTGGTTTGCCATGCTTTGCCATCCTTGTGTAGGATTCCGACCTTGGCTTTACTCGACTGCACAAGTTCCATCAGGGCTTCGTAAACATCAGTTACTTGGTACCTCATTAGCCTTACGCTGTCAGTGCAGCTCTCCCAGCAAGTGTCACTTAGCAGCTTCAGGTTAAGATTTGTAACACTATCCGTGAGAATCTTCTACCTGATAATTGACACTGAAAACAGGATTGGATTCAGTGCAAGGTTGCCTGGACATGACTGTTTCTTCCCTTCATGTTCGCACTGGGCCATGGCAGTCCTGAAGCTTTATTTTATTCTCATTCAAAACATTCATATACCTGAAACATTTTACTTCAAACATTCTATTTTCCCTTTTATCGCTAACAACAGAAACAGCACCCAAGGCAGTCACTTGGGTCCCCTGCCCCTAAATCCGGTCTTGACTACAACTTTAAACCCAAACTTTAAAGAGACAGTGTGGGTGAGTTAATATCTTTTATTGCATCAGCTTCTTCCGGTGAAAGAGGTGAGTTTTTGAGCTTACACAGAGCTTGTATCTTTCACCAACAGAAGTTGGTTTAATAAAGTTACCTCACCCAATTTGTCTCTCTAATAATATTTTGGGACCAACCCACCTTGTCTCTCTAATATCCTGGGATCAGCGACCATAACACTGCAAACAAACGTTCAACACACCTTTAAACTTCCGTTCTTCAGAGATAGAGAGCAGAGTTATCCTGGGTGATCTAAGGTATTTTAGGAATTTGCTTCAAGTGATCCCCATCCCCCTGTCCCCAGTCTTACTTTGCATAGGACACTGAGAAAGCTAGGGTTAGCCCTGAATCAACACCCACCACATGAGCTATATTGAGGGAAATCAGAAAAAGCTACCTGCAGTCTGAAGGGTCAGTCAAGGAATCTGTCATTCTACATTTGGTATTGAAAATAAGAAATATTTTGCGTTTTACATTCATGTAGTTGTTACAGAAATGCTCACTGCCAAATTACAAGCGACTTGTGAGAAGTGTTGGGAGCCAGCGCAGCAGCAGTGCTCCTGGGATCATGGCTTTTGTGGGAAACTGCAGACAGATGTCCACTTTGTCGTGAGCAGTGCTAGGGGAGTTCCAGGAGGAGGATGTTTTTAGTACTAAGATTTTATTGCTAACATGGGGATCAACCATGCTATACGGACTGAAGGCTGCAGCCCCCAGGTTTAGCTGTGCTGTCTTAAATGTTCATTGTCCTAATTGTTTTGCTGGGCTAAACAAGAGCACGCTCTTGATGTTCCATTAACATTTTGGTATTGCATTTGTAAGCCTTGTGGTCTGAAACTCTAGAGGGAAGGAGCTCTCTGCTACAGTCTGTTGGTGAACTGGAGGAAGAGACAATGAGTCAGACCTCATTTGCATGTTTGCTACCCACCATCCCAGTATGAACACCGTGGTCATCTTGTTTAAACTCAGATTAAGTTTTGACTGCGGGGGCAATGCAATATTGTTGTACTTACTGTGTGACAAAAGGTCAACAGAAATGTACTTAATATGCCCTAGTGAGGGGTCACCATAACCATAACCAAAGCTTTAGTCTTGTACCACTCCATAATTGAGCTTGAACACAAGCCAGACAGAGGGGCAGCGGGATTCTACCTTATGGCAAGGAGGATATCTATGATGGCAGAGACTCTGCTCAAGGGTCTTATATGCCATTTATACATCTTCTCCAATGCTGTGAAGTAGTAGCACCAGCTTTTCAGAGAAGCTGCATAGGATAGCAACAGAGCTGAGTGAACTCTACTGAGATTCTTCCATACCAGCATCAACAAAGCTGAAATCATTACAGCTAAGTTAGGTGATGGAGCATCAGGACTGGACACAGACAGGTGAAGAGGTGATGGCATGGCAAGAGATGTGGCTGTTCACTGAAGCCGTAGAGAACATCAACAGAACTTTGGTAAGGGCACTACCTGAGTGCACTCAACTGGACTCTGGGACTTCACTAACCATTGAAAACAAACATGAGTGGAGTGTGACAGAGGGAAGGGAGAAAGTAGAATATTAAAGGTACATTTGTTCATCAGACACTGACACTGGTAAGTGGGAAACTGAGGTGAAAGCCTACTGCCAGAGATACTGTGGAGATGGGTATTTGTTGTTTATGTAAATATATTGCTGATCTATTGTTGCTGTGTTTTGCCAAATCAGTGCTGTGTTGTCTTTCTCCATAATGCAGATTTCCTTATTTCATACACAGACTCCCTGCTTGTGAGAGGGGAAATGCTGCTTGTTAAGGGTCACAAGAAGGGTATTTTATTTTTTCTCAGGTTTCAGGATGGAGTCTTGTGATGGTAGTAGTGTATAAATCTTAAGAGGAATCCCAAGATATTGAAGCTGGCCGTTTTGTTTGCCAACACCCCCTGCTGAAGGCTTACACAATTAACACGAAGCTCCTTTTTTGGATCAAGGACAAAAATCCCCCACCCTCCTTTATTTCTTCCCAGCCTTTGATTCTCCAGTCCAGCTGCTAGCATTGTTTTGAGCTACACAGCATGACGCTAAAAAGGATAGCTAGGAATCCCCATCTCATAGGGAATATGCTAGTGGCATGATGGTGGTAGGATGGGGGTGTTTCTTGCTAGTGTAACGATTCCCAAGGGGGTATTACAAGCTGGTGGATGTTAAAACAGCTGGGATCCCAGAATTTGTGCAGAGGTATGGTTTGTCTCCCAGCTAGCCTTGGGATTGATGGGGAGGAGGACAGAAAAATGACGTAGGACAGGTCTACACTACAAACTAGAGCCCTGAGCAGGACTAGTGTAGAGCCCTGCAGCAGGACTGGGATCCTGCGAGTCCCGCAGGACCCACTGCCAGAAGAGTGGGAGTCAGGGATTTCCCTACGCCGCCCAGTGGTCAACTAGTTACATTACAGTGTTGCCAATTTAATCATTGGTTGGAAACTTGAATTGAAACTGAAACATTAATACACACTTTAAAAGCACATACGGTATATGATAAAATACTTATACCAGAAAAAGTATAATAGGTTTGAAAAGTATGAACAAAAGACTACCTTCCTCACACAGCTGTTGTTTTTTAATGACAATGTCGGTGCATTCTTTTCAGCAATGTTGGCCAACCTAATAATTTCAAATTAGGTGTTGTAAGCAAGATCTCAATGAGCTCTCCCGACAGCTAGCACTGAGCTGGGAGGTGAGGGAGAAAAAGGACCAGACTGTATTTACATGAACTCACCTATGTTAGGGGGCTTATTCCTTCAACCACTTACTTCCCTGGTCCTTCTTGCATGAACAGAGAGCAACAATACCCGAAGTCCAAAGGTGCAAACAATTCGATGTTTATTGGGGTGAACTTCCAGCAAGCATGATTCCAGTTTCCTTCCTTAGTATCCTCCTTCCCAGCTCTGACACCACAGAGCCTTACACCTGTGTCCCTGTTCCCATTCCTACCCTTAGCCAAACATGATTCCAACTTCCTTACTCCCATTCCCTGTTCCCATTTCCCCCTTTAGCAACACATGATTCCAATTTTCTTACCCCCATTCCCTGTTCCTATCTCCCTCCCCCCCACACACACCAACCCCCTCCCACCCACCCCCACCTCCTCATTGACTACAGATTATATAGTAAAACTTGAGTTCTGCTTAGCTATACCTTAACCAATCATTTTCCTGAAATTTAACTAACCAATCCTAACATGATTATGTAACCAATTATTAATATTGTAACATGATTATGTAACCAATTATAGCCCACCACCTTAATTAGTTTACACCCAGCAAAATTAATTATACAGCAGACAGGAACAATCACAGAACCAGAGAGATTATACAGACAAACAATAGCAAAGTGGGAACTATAATGACAAAACAATACAGAAGTGAGGATTTCACATCCCAGCTATTGATAAGTGAGTTCTTGCCAGACAGGATGCTATCAAACTAAGTTTCCTTTTACATTTTCTAGGCACTTCCCTTTCTCTGGAGGTGATAGGAATACAATCCTGTCCTGATAGTGCCTAACAGCCCAATAGCACCTTATTTCAATGTGACTAGTTTGGAATGTGATGATGTGACTGTTCGCTTCCCAGCTTATGGCTGCCTCTGCTGCTTAGCCAAAGACCTTAGCCTAAGAACGGGGCCTCAGACTGTCACAGTAAGAGAAGGCCCTTACACCAGCAGATAGTGATTTTGATTCTTTCTTTTATACCTCTATAATTAGCCAAGTGATAAGAATACACCTAAATTCTTAGAGTATAGGCCTTTACAGACAGGCCTGAATATCTGTATCCTAACACTCTACTCAGCCTAGGTGTCCAGCAGACAGAGCTATGTTGCCCAAGTGATCAATTTTGGCTGGTGTTGGGTTACAAATCACTGTAGTATTGAATGTGGGGAATCATAGAATCATAGAACTGGAAGGGACCTCGAGAGGTCATCTAGTCCAGTCCCTTGCACTCATGGCAGGACTAATTATCTAGACTATTCCTAACAGGTGTTTGTCTAGCCTGCTCTTAAAAATCTCCAATGATGGAGATTCCACATCCTCCCTAGGCAACTTATTGCAGTGCTTAACCACCCTGACAGGAAGTTTTTCCTAATGTCCAACCTAAACCACCCTTGCTGCAATTTAAGCCCATTGATTCTTGTCCTATCCTCAGAGGTTAAGAAAAATATTTTTTTCTTCCTCCTCCTTGTAATAAGCTTTTACATACTTGAAAACTATTATCATGTCGCCTCTCAGTCTTCTCTTCTCCAGACTAAACAAACCCAGTTTTTTCAATCTTCCTTCACAGGTCACGTTTTCTAGACCTTTAATCATTTTTGTTGCTCTTCTCTGGACTCTCTCCAATTTGTCCACATCCTTCCTGAAATGTGGCGCCCAGAACAGGACACAATACTCTAGTTGAGGCCTAATCAGAGCAGAGTAGAACGGAAGAACTACTTCTCGTGTCTTGCTTACAACACTCCTGCTAATACATCCCAGAATGATGTTCCCTTTTTTTGCAAAAGCGTTACACTGTTGACTCATATTTAGCTTGTGGTCCACTATGACCCCCAGATCCCTTTCTGCAGTACTCCTTCTGAGGCAGTCATTTCCCATTTTGTATGTGTGCAGCTGATCATTCCTTCTAAGTGTAGTACTTTGCATTTGTCCTTATGTGAATCCTATCCTCCAAAGCACTTGCAAGTCCTCCGAGCTTGGTATCGTCCGCAAAATTTATAAGTGTATTCTCTCTGCCATTATCTAAATCGTTGATGAAGATATTGAACAGAACTGGACCCAGAACTGATCCCTGCAGGATGCCACTCATTATGCCCTTCCAGCCTGACTGTGAACCACTGATGATTACTGTCTGGGAATGGTTTTCCAACAAGTTTTTCACCCACCTTATAGTAACTCCATCTATGTTGTATTTCCCTAGTTTATTTATGAGAAGGTCATGTGGGACAGTGTCAAAAGCTTTACTAAAATCAAGATATACCACATCCACTGCTTCCACCATATCCAAAAGGTTTGTTACCCTGTCAAAGAATTACCATAATAATTATAATATATATGTTTCCAACTCCAATATATCTTATTTTGAGATGGGGCAACCAGAACTGCATGCAGTATTTAAGATGTAAGCATACCATGGATTTATGTAGTAAAAGTGGAGGAGCTTGGTTTGCCAGACCAATCAGCAAAGTCAGTGCTGACAAACTATGTGAAAAGGCTGCAAAACATCAATCCTCTGGATTGCATTGACATGCAGAAATCCTTCTAAGCAGTCATTGTCAAAGCCAATTTTAGAAGTACTTAATGAGGCTGTTAAAAATGCTGAGACACAACACAGTTTATGCAAACAAACATGGCTGTCACATCATACTTTCTATTTAAGCAAGAGATACCACACACTATAAACTGGGGGCCAATGTTAAGTGCAGTGTCATTTGTTAATCCTGAAGTTGGACATTGGTTGTGACCAAAACCAGCAAATGCTCACTATCTTCCTGCAAAAAACTCAGCTGACTGGTTAGAAGCATGCAGTGCAACAGTGAAAGATTGAGCAGTTGAAAAAGTGAAGAACTCTCACAGCATTCAGAAAGTGTGCATACATAGCTGATGAATGCACCAATGCAAATGGGTGTCAAGTATTAAGTCATTGCATATATTATCTTGATGTCAGTGGTAGGCTAGTAGATGAATTTCTAGATATTCAGATTATAGAAGACACATTGGCTGCATCTCTGACAACCCACATCTTAGAGGAATTAAATGCTTGTAAATTGAACCCCAACATGATGGCTGCTTGTGCATTTGATGGAGCTGCAAATCTCTCTGGAAGACATAGTGAAGTACAAGCTTTGCTCAGAGAAAAGTGTAAACCTAGTCTCTGCCATACATACGGTAGAAGCCATCTACTCCAACTAGCACTAGTATGAGTTTCAGAATCTTCAAAGGATATTTAAAAAGCCATAAATGTAATGTCTTTGTTATACTCTATTTTTCTGCAAGAATCCAAAAGGACTGAACATCTTGGAAAACACAGAAGAAACTGGGACGGAAGTTAAAATTAGTTCAACCTGGGAAAACTTTTGCTACTAAGTTCAGAGAAGACAACCACCATTTTCTCATGTAAGTCTACTGATGAAACCACTTGGGTCATTGAACAATGCCATCCAGGCATCTGCTAAAACACCAGTAGATCTCTGTCCAGCAATAGAAGCTACACTTGGATCAATTAGAGAGAGATCCATTGAAAACATACTGGAAGATGCAAAGACTTCAGTTCTGAAGTTGACTAATTAAGGCACTTATATTGACTATGTAAGTGAAGAGGACAAGAAGTGTTTGTTAAGCCAGCTGAAAAAGTAAAGAACACAGACTTGAGTCTTACAATTCTAAAACAGCAACTTCTGGATTCTACTCAGTCTCCACATAGCTTTTACAGAGGCCTGTCTTATAAAACACCAACAGTTGAATGGAGTGATGGGATTGCCATGCGATCTGGACAGAATAGAGAATTTGAACATAGAGTGGACTATAGTACGACGAACAAAGATTTGACTTCAACTTATTTTTTATCATCATTAGTGGTTCGACCTAATCTTTGTGCTGTTTCCTTGGATGAAAAAAGTAGGAATTCATTTCTTTCTACTCCCAGTCATGACAGCTACAGTCAGCGTTCTTTTTCCTCCTTGAATAGAATGTTGTGTTCTGAAAGAAGTCGCCTTCTGCCTGATCATGAGCATATCATGATGGACTGGAAGTACTGGACACACGAAAAACCACCAAAGATGAATGCACTGCATTCGAGAACTTCATTAACAGAATTGTGCAAAATTACAACAAGAAGCCTAGAAGGATGGAGATATAATGCTTCATAGTAGGCTTGTGTAGCCAACTTTAATTTGTGTGGTGATTTTAAAACATGAATTAAATCTAATAAATGTTTTTCAGTTTACTATGGTACCACATAGCCCTCCTTCCCCCTCACGGTCTCACCCCTCATTCATCCTCCCCCCCATATAATTGAACACTCCCCCTAATTTCAATTCCTGGGGAAAATACTGGCAGGTGTGGGTGGGAGTAGGATTAAAAAAAGTCCTGTGCAGGGCTCTACTACAAACTTACATTGGTATAACTACATCACTCAGGGGTATGAAAAATCCACACCCCTGAGTGACGCAGTCATGTAGACCTAACCCCCGGTGTAGACAGTGCTCTGTTCATGGGAGGGGTTCGCCCATCACCATAGCTACTGCTTCTCATGGAGGTAGATTAACTACACTGAGGGGAGAAGCTCTCCTGTCACCGTTGTAGTGCTTCAGTGAAGATGCTACAGTGGCACAGATGCACCGGTGCATTTAAGTGTAGACCTGCCCTTAGTCTTTGCCTCTTTCCTGCTCTACCCTTCTCAGACTCAAGAATGATGCTATGTTGGTGGTGGTTGTATTAGGACTAATCCCTGAAGGCTGCACAAGGTCTAAATATCTTTTTTAGCAGACTCCTTTCTTCCTCCACTGCTACATCTCATTTGTTGCATGAGCTGACGATTGGTAAAGACACTTATAATTAGTTCAAACCTTAATTAATATGACACACAGAGAGACTTGATAACATGCTCCCCAGACCTGGAGCAAATCTTTGGCAGAGGTTATTAATGGGATTCAGTTGTGCCCCTCTCAGGTAGAACAGAATATTTATTTGTGACAGACTGTGATGATAAGTGACAGAAAATTGGATGTGTGTAAACTGAATAAATGCACTTGGTAGAGATATTATAAGAGGACTTGGTAGCCCTGCCTATAAAGTTGTTTTAAACTTCCCATTATAAGACCTGCTTCTCAGTTGTTTATAACTTTGCCAAACTAACCCCTCAGGCTGAAGATTTATCATGCTAGGTGTCTGCCTCAAGTTAAAGGGGTTTTTTAATGCTTCAGCTAAACTAGTTTAGCCATTTTCAAGAACAAGATTAGGGAAAATATATTGTTTTGCCCATGTTTAAAATGTTCTTAGTTATTTTGTTGAGCAGCACTGGCATGTCACTGCTTGTGAGTGACCCCCTGGTGATAGGGATGTGCCTCTTGTTCCCATGAAAATTCATCCTATTTATAAGCCTTAGAAAAATATTTGCAAATGCTCTGTAGGGACATGCTATAATTTGTCAGCTAAATCTGCAGAAGATTCATTTGGTACTAGGTGTGCTCCAGCCCAGGCTTCAGGGGCTCAACAGGATATCCTCCTGGCAGCAAGGGCAATTGTGCTGCTAGAAATAAGCAGGGAGGCTGTCCCTCCTGTACTCTCCATGCTGGTGCCCAGGTGCAGAATTGCTCACATCTTCAACTGAAGTTGATCGGAGCTGTGATTTAGACATATACAGTGCTATGAAATGCTAAGTACTCTGGAAAATCAGGACCTAAGGATCTTAAACTGGGCACCCAAAATTGGTGGACGCTTTTCACAGCTTTGGCCTTAATCTCTTGAGCCCAGGTTTTTGAAGATTTTGAGATGTTGCTGTGTTTAGTGTTGGAATGCCTAACTGACTTGAGTACAAATCTCATTTTCAAAAGGGATTTGGGCAGTCAGATGTCTAAATTGTACGGACTGTTAATGAGATTTAGGCTCCTAAGTGCCTAAACCCCTTTTGAAAATGAGATTTGTGCTCCTAAACCAGTTTGCCATTGCAGTGCTGATGCAGCAACCCCTCAGTAACTTCACAGTCGGGGCCTCTGGGCCTCAGTTCTTCATGTGTACAATGGGAATGATAATAGCCCCTGACTGCACATGGGTGTTGTGAAGATAAATTAATTTGTTGGTGAAGCACTTAGATAATGTGGTAAGAGTCTTATAGAAACCCCAGGAGGAAATGAATAGTTTTTGTGGTCAGTGCAGTGTTTGGATTTTTTGCATTACATAAGGCAGATGGGTCACACCTTGAATGAGGAAAATAAAAAGAAATTTTGAATAACTACCCTCTCAGTCCTGTGGAAAAGATAGTCAATTATCATATGCACAAGGCGGGTGAATTAAGGTTGCACAGGCAACCCTAAGTCTAGCATTTGCTAACTTTTGAGTGCATGACTTTGCTATGTTATTGTTATTTGAATGCAGTGTTTTGGATGTACTATGCATATGGGACTGGACACAGGACATGATACCAGCACTGCACAACAGGCCATGTGTTCCCCAAACCACAGGACAGAGTCCTTCCACAGTTAAATTAAATGAAACTGACATGGGTATGTAACAACACATTTCAATCATTGCTGTTCAAACTCCTTGCCACAGTCACAGACCATTAAACAGGACGGGTAAAGATCTGAGCACACCCTTTGGAGCTGACACATCACCTGAATATGCTGAACAAAAATACTGTGTGTGAATGATGTATTTATTATTTGTATTATAGTAACACCTAAAGCCCCAAGTAAGTACAACAGTCCTGAGCCTAAGTGCCATACATACATAGGCAGACACTTAGAGAAATTTAATTTTAAATCTTAGCCCAAATGATAATATTGGATTAGCCTTAATTTTCTGCAGTGATGGCTCAGACAGGACTTGACTCAAAGGTCTTGGAAAGGAAAAGCTTTTAAAATGTCCTTTGAAACATCAATGCCCTGGCACTTCGCTTGACAACCTTTTGCCATGCACTCCTTAACAACCAAAGGTCCAGTGACCAGATTATGCTTCTAATTCGTCAGCTACACACATAAAGTCAATGAACAGAAAGAACACCATATCACTAAAGTGACTAATCACGCAGTGGTTGTAATGCCGAATACATGTAGCAAGTGCAAGCAATCCTTAGACTGAAAATTGTTATGAAATGTTAATTCGACAATAACAAATAGTAAACGAATGTTGTGAAAGTGAGTCTGTCTGTGAACTTATTGTAGGTAGGAAAAAAAGCCAAAGGTCATCAAGGTTTTGGGTTTTTTTGTTTTTTGGCCAAGAATAGTTTGCCCAACTCTGTTGGAACCTTTTCAATAACCTTTTATTGCTTAAAAATTAAAATATAAAAAAGGGAGGGGTTTTGAGTATGTGGTGGGTAAGTTGCCTTCTTTCAGTTTCTCATGCAGACAATATTTTTATTCCTGCCATTCAGTGGCATTCATGATTTCACAATTTATTTATTTTTCTCTATAACAGGATACCAAATCTGCAAAAAGGCATGCAGCTAGGCTAAAGATTTTGGAAAGAACAATTATGGAGTCCAGGACAAAATAGCAATGAACATCTGGGATAAGAGACGGTAGACAAAAAGGGACTGAGGTACAGATCAGTACACTGCTGGGTGGGTGTTTTGGAACATAATTGATATTATGTAATGTCTGCAGCTAAGACGTTACAATTCCTGACTTTGAATAAGATGTTTTTGAGAGGTAACTAGATTACGATGGCTGAGGGACAGCACAGGGACGTGCCTGCTAATGTTTGATTTTTTTTCTTAAGTGATTCTGTTTCCTCTCAAAAAATCACCCCAAGAACCTTACTCCAGTTGAAAGATAGTACACAAGTAAAGTTTTTGCTAATGTGAAATAAGTTGTAGAAGATAAAGACCGGGACATATCTGCTGGCAGAAGATACCTTTAGCTGGCCAGTGGGCCAATCTCTCATCTACTGCCGTCTAGCTGGAACACTGTAAGATATACACTATGCAACCAGAGCAACACATCTTACTACTGCATTAAATGTGTCTAGAATGTCTATATACAGGAATAACGTCACGTACATTTACCAGAAGCAAGGCCATACAAGTTTACTGCAGAAACATAAATTATTACAGAGCAATTAGGATGGTTTGGGAGTTAGCCTGGGCCTTAGAAGACCCAGGTTCAACTCTCTGTTCTGCCACAGATCAGTAATGTTGGGCAAGTTCCTTAACTTCTGAATGTCTCAGTTCATCATCTGCAACTTATAAATAGGAGGAGTGCTTGAACAGCTCCTAAGGGATTTGACCTTCTCAGTCAGTTGAGAACATTTGAGAGGAGGAAGAGATTGTGTGTGGGAGTGGGGAGCTAATGAGCTGAGCTGATGAAGCTCTGCACCCACCCTAATGCAGCCCAGTGCCTAATAGGAATGACTGACCCTTTAATTCACAAGTAGGGATGTTCTTGAACCTCCTGTATTATGTCTCCCAATTCTACATACAGTAGTTCATACATTTATCAAGTGCAATGATTAAATTTACTGGTCTCCCATTTCTGCTAGCTATCTACCTCCATATGTCTCCCTCACTAGTTGTTACACACACACAAACTATGTTAAGAGAAAATTAATGTTGCATAGTTAAGCACTCAAAAGTTAGTATGTGATCATATATTTAAAAGACTACCATGTACACAAAAGGGCTGAATTAAGGGTGCATGGACAACCTTAATTCTGATGTTTACTAACTTTTGAGCTCTTGACTTTGCCTCTGTAATGTTCTTTTAATATAGTTTTGTGTGCATGTGTGTAATTTGTGTGTAGTTAAGGGTGGCCAGGCAAGGACCTCTGATGTGAATGTATGTAAATACACAATATGTAAATAGTATTACTCAAAATACTAAATTTTCTTCCCAAACCTCCATCCAAACAAATGTGATCACATGAATGTTTGTGGAAAAGCAAACAATGGCTCAGCCAGATCTAATCATAACATTTCAATATCTCAATTAGCTTCAAATGAATATAACTGATGTACCCTATTATTCATTGTCTTACATATTCAGTACATCTCTGCCCTGTACTTGAAATGGCTGGTTTACATTTTCATGTAACATGGTGTTTCTTTTTAGCATAATTGCATTCACATCAGAATGCAAAGGAGGGGTAGTAAGTCACTCAAATGTTCTGATACTGTTCCATTTCACATCAGTAAATGAAGACTTAGTAGTAGTGTTAACATTTTGTTACCCATCTCTTATTTTCAAATCTTACCCCATCAATCCTACAAGCATGGATACCATCCACAAGTACATTATTATAAGGCTGACAATATCCAATTTTCAGAAAATTGGCATTTTATTCAGCTATTAAGTATAGTTTTTTTTTCCATTGTCTTGTCATGTGAATATGTTATACAGCTAAAGCTAGCTAGTGAGAGAGATTATAACAAGGGTATGCTGCAAAAAAGTATGGTCTTGTGGTCAAAGCACTGAACTGGGATTCAGAAGCTCTACATTCTGTTCCCTGCTCCGCCACAGACTTGCTATGTGATCCTGGACAAGTCACTTAAGGTATATCTACACTTCAGCTGGAGTGTAATTTCCAGCTTGGGTAGACATACCTGTGCTAGCTCTGATTTGAGCTAGCAGGCTAAAACAAAGCAGTATAACCGTGGCAGTGTGAGCCACCTGAGTATGTATCTAGAGTGATATTATAGTCAGGGCAGTTAGCCCGTCCTGCTGCTTGCCCTGCCGTGGCAGAACTAGCTCAGATAGTATGCATCCGATGAAGTGAGCTGTAGCTCACGAAAGCTTATGCTCAAATAAATTGGTTAGTCTCTAAGGTGCCACAAGTACTCCTTTTCTTTTTGCGAATACAGACTAACACGGCTGCTACTCTGAAACCTAGTGCAGGTATGTCTATGCAAGCTGGAAGTTACTCCTCCAGCTCCAGTGTAGACAAACTCTTTGTCTCTCTATGCCTCAGTTACCCGGCTGTAAAAAGAGATTAATACTCCCTTTCCCCCACCCTTTGTGTCACTTGTCTATTTATGTTGTAAGCTCTTTGGGGCAGAGGCTATCTCTTGTTTATTTGTACAGTACATAGAACAAGGAGTCCCACTCTGGGCTGGAGTCTTTAGCTGCTACCACAATACAAATGTTACAGCAGATGACAGAACGAGGAGTAATGGTCTCAAGTTGCAGTGGGGGAGGTTTAGATTGGATATTAGGAAAAACTTTTTCACTAAGAGGGTGGTGAAACACTGGAATGCGTTACCTAGGGAGGTGGTAGAATCTCCTTCCTTAGAGGTTTTTAAGGTCAGGCTTGACAAAGCCCTGGCTGGGATGATTTAACTGGGAATTGGTCCTGCTTTGAGCAGGGGGTTGGACTAGATGACCTTCTGGGGTCCCTTCCAACCCTGATATTCTATGATTCTATGATTCTATGAAATAATAATATTGTGAGCTAGATTTACTGGTTTGCTCTGGTGATCCATTTGCATTACTGGAACAGCACAAAGCAGTGTGAATGTACCAGTGAATCTGGCCTTTTATTTCTACCTCTTTTCCTTAAAAATAATGTTAATTCAGTAACAATTAAAGTTCGATATTGCTATGTATCAGACTGATTTCTGTGTAGTAGGTTTCAGAGTAGTAGTATTTGTGATCATTCAAAATACTGACCCTGGAAATCTTTGTTTTTTGCCCCCGGATATCCATATAAGTCAGATAGAGACTTACATTTATCACTGCAGTTATATCGTGAAGTACAGAATTTACACGAATGCTAGACCCTTCCTATTTAATTGTCTGGCAATTTTTTTAGTTTTTTCTTTATGTCTAACTGATTATACTCGTGTGTCTAGTAGGATGAATTCTTTAATAAGCCACTTGAAGTGCTTGCTTTAGCAAATTTTTCTGGCATTTCTTCTGGGAAGAAAATTGCTGTAACAAAACTATTTTTTACTTAATTTCCTCTGCAGTCACTGTGGATGTAGGACAGTTCTAAAAACTCCTTAAGAAAGCCTAGAGATAAGTGATTTATTTCTCTAATATATAGTGATGGGGCAAGGCCAGATGGCTACAGTAAAGTTGTGGGAGACAGATATATTAGCCACAGGCTAAACAAATCCCTGTTACCAGGATAAGCAAGTGGCAGCTGCTCCAGGTCAATTAAGACACCTGGGGCCAATTAAGATCTTTCCAGAAGGCAGGGAAGACAGCTAGGTTGATTGGAACACCTGAAGCCAATCAGGGGCTGGCTGAAACTAGTTAAAAGCGTCCCAGTTAGGTGGGTGTGCGTGTCAGGAGCTGTAGGAGGAAGCTGTGTTGTTGGATAAAATGAGCAGTACAAACCAAAACAGACAGAAGAAAGGAGGCCCTGAGGTAAGGGTGAAGGAGATATTGAGGAAGTGGGGGGCTGCTGTGGGGAAGTGGCCCAGGGAATTCATAGAATCATAGAATATCAGGGTTGGAAGGGACCTCAGGAGATCATCTAGTCCAACCCCCTGCTCAAAGCAGGACCAATTCCTAACTAAATCATCCCAGCCAGGGCTTTGTCAAGCCTGACCTTAAAAACCTCAAAGGAAGGATAATTCCACCACCTCCCTAGGTAACCCATTCCAATGCTTCACCATCCTCCTAGTGAAAAAGTTTTTCCTAATATCCAACCTAAATCTCCCCTACTGCAACTTGAGACCATTACTCCTTGTTCTGTCATCTGCTACCACTAAGAACAGTCTAGTATGTGTCCTGTTTCCAAAAGGTCAGCTGATACTATTAGGGTCCCTGGGCTGGAGCCCGAAGTAGAAGGCGGGCCTGGGCTCCCCTCTTCCCCCACTGAATTAATCAGTGAGACTGGAAGACAACAGAGACTGTGCAAGGGAGAGTAGCCTCTCCTCACCTCCCTTGCTGGCTTATGATGAAAATGGCTCAGTAGGCTGTGACCCTTGCTCCTAGAGAGAGAAGGGCTACATGGAGGGTCACAGTGAGCCTCTGAGGCTAGCAAAATATGCCTTATGTTTATTACAGGCTGGCTTCTGTTAGGAGACCGTACACAATTGCTATAACCTTGAAGGAGTTGCAGAAATATGTGCAAGGTACTCCTTGTGCATGGATGGTGTACAGGGCAGGCAGAATCATGGTCCACCACCTACTCCTTTCTCTTTGGGGGTCAATTTTCAGCCCCAGCAGAACCCAGCAGAAACTTTCTGTGCTGCTTCAAGACCAAGCGTAATGATTATCCATGGTCCTTGGGTAGAGTAAGTTACAGGAGGCAGGTCCCTTACGTGCTCCTTTTCCCTGTGCATCCGTACAAGGGCCAGGGAGAATCTGACCTTATAATAGCTGTCCTTTTTTCTTCCCCCAAGAAGGACTGTATCATCTGAGAATCTGGGAAGATGCCTATGTAAAGCCTGCTTACACTCAAAAGAGTAAAATGCTGTTGTACTTTCACTGCCACAGAAATAGAAAGTGAAAACCCAAATGGTTTAAAAAAATGGAAAGTGGTCTCGCTACTCTGAGGGCTTATTTCAAAAGTCTGAAATGAAAACCACAACAAAATGGGAAATCCTGTGAGCATAGGGAGGAGTTGAACTCCTCCTGATTTAAGTGGGTGCATTTGGAAAGAACTGGTTTGGAAAACTGCACAGGTAATCTCTAACTAGAATTAGATGAAAAAGCCATATAATGGAAATAAATTTGGAAGTTATTTTATGAAAACTGAGGAAATTATGTAAAAAACTTGGAGAAGTATCAGCTATCATTGACCAATAAACAGCACTGTATATGAAAGAGACTAGGACTTAACCAGTTAGTGACTGGCACAGCTAGAAAATGAATCAGGAAATCAGACATTACACTGGACAATAAGTCTGAAAAAACTAGAACTGAAGTGAGAACTGAAGTGACTCTGATATTCCCAAAACATTTAGTGGAGAGACAAGAAGACCTAGGAAAGAGAATGCAGAAATATTGTGGAATTGCTGGAGTGTCAGAGACCATATAATCTGGGAGCATAAATCTGTCTTCAATGCAAAGATCTTACTGAATTGTTTAGCTGTATTACAGTAGTGCTGTGTATGAAAATTCCTACCAAGTCTTACCACCTGTGTCTCTGTCTGTCTTTGAAACTACATCTGTCACACCTGACAGAGAAGATAGTAGTGTTTTCTGTCCTCTAAAACCCTATTTGTACAGCATGAAGTGATTCCTTCTGCTTGACTGGAAAACTTTGAAGCAGTAAGTAGAAAATGAAACCCTTGAACTAAAGGCAATTAATATTTTAGTTTCATCATTTTTGTTCTGATTTTAATCAGTCTTGTATTTGTTAACCTCATTTCTGTTAACCTAGAGAACAGAATAAGTCAGTATTACTCCAGTGCTTTGACACAGTGCTCCTGTAAATAAGCAGACAGCTAGGGGAATTGAATATGCCTCTTGAAGGGCTCACCAGCTTGAAAAATCCTTAATGAGATTTAAAAAAAACCAACCCTGTAAGGAAGAAAAACCATCATTAGTCATGGAAACCTAGCCATTTAGGGGTAATTGTCATTTACTTAAGCAATAATACTGTTGCATAGTTATGAGACAATATCCCATTTCCTATATGGACAAACTATGAGACTGAAGTTCATGTAATTCATTCCAATGAATGAAATAGAATTTCCATCAGTAAAATAGTATCACTGTGATCACTCATATGCAGCAAGTCTTTAAACATACCTAAAGTAAATGAACCCCCAGACTGTAAGCTTCATCCAAGAAATGACTGACTGAATTAAGAAGAAAGTGAGACTATAGGTCGCTGTTGTAATATCACTTTTGTCCAATGATCAGTGCTGAACACTGTAGCTGGAGTCCTGGTGGGCATTTTGATTGGTCATAGAATCATAGAATCATAGAATATCAGGGTTGGAAGGGACCTCAGGAGGTCATCTAGTCCAACCCCCTGCTCAAAGCAGGACCATTCCCCAATTAAATCAACCCAGCCAGGGCTTTGTCAAGCCTGACCTTAAAAACTTCTAAGGAAGGAGATTCCACCACCTCCCTAGGCAACGCATTCCAGTGTTTCACCACCCCCCTAGTGAAAAAGTTTTTCCTAATATCCAACCTAAACCTCCCCCACTGCAACTTGAGACCATTACTCCTTGTCCTGTCCTCTTCCACCACTGAGAATAGTCTAGAACCATCCTCTCTGGAACCACCTCTCAGGTAGTTGAAAGCAGCTATCAAATCCCCCCTCATTCTTCTCTTCCGCAGACTAAACAATCCCAGTTCCCTCAGCCTCTCCTCATAAGTCATGTGTTCCAGACCCCTAATCATTTTTGTTGCCCTTCGCTGGACTCTTTCCAATTTATCCACATCCTTCTTGTAGTGTGGGGCCCAAAACTGGACACAGTACTCCAGATGAGGCCTCACCAATGTCGAATAGAGGGGGACGATCACGTCCCTCAATCTGCTCGCTATGCCCCTACTTATACATCCCAAAATGCCATTGGCCTTCTTGGCAACAAGGGCACACTCCTCCCACTTTAGTATCATCCGCAAATTTGCTGAGAGTGCAATCCACACCATCCTCCAGATCATTTATGAAGATATTGAACAAAACCGGCCACAGGACCGACCCCTGGGGCACTCCACTTGACACCGGCTGCCAACTAGACATGGAGCCATTGATCACTACCCGTTGAGCCCGACAATCTAGCCAACTTTCTACCCACCTTATAGTGCATTCATCCAGCCCATACTTCTTTAACTTGCTGACAAGAATACTGTGGGAGACCGTGTCAAAAGTATCCATTTAAATTCAGGGTAAGATTTACTGCTGTGTACTAGTAGGTATCCAACACAAAATGTATGCACCATTTAAGTCCTTGGATCTAGGTAGGTTTTTGTGCTAGCCCTCTGCATAATGGTAAATTTCACCCATAGTAAAAATGACGCTAACAATTTATTTATTGTTCTCTGTAAACCCCCCTGGAACTATTAACTGATGTCACTAAAAAAGGAACTAGACTCATGTTGACAGTCACCTCTGCCTCTTGTCTTGTACACACTGAAGTTGTAGCTCTGTTGGTCCATTAGAGAGACAAGGTAGGTGAGGTAATATCTTTTATTGGACCAACTTCTGTTGGGGAGAGAAAGAGTTTCGAGTCACACAGAGTTCTTCTTCAGGTCTGGGAAAGGTACTCCAAGCATCACAGATAAATGCAAGATACTTTGTGAAAAGAGTTGACCTCCGGGTGATAGGGTGTTTTTGTCTTTTATCATTTTCTTGTGAGAGTTCATTCAAAAGTGTGGTGATTGTCTGGTTTCACACACAGTTGTTACTGGGGCATTTAGTGCACTGGATGAAGTACCTCACATGTTGTGATAGGTATGTGGAGGACCCATGGATCTTGAAAGGTGTGTTGTGGGGGTTGTTGATCATTGTGGTAGTGGAGATATGTCTGCATGTTTTGCATCTGTTGTTTTGGCAGGGTCTGGTACTTCTGATGATGAACTTGGAGAGGTTGGGTGGGGGGTTGTTTGAAGGCCAAAAGTAGGGGTTCAGGAAAGATTTCTTTCAGGATGGTATCTCCACTGCATATGGGTTATAGTAATTTGCTGACACCCCATATGGGTTCCAGTGTGAGGTAGTAGGGGATAAGTGGGGTGTGCAATCAGAGGGGGGTTTATTTCTGTATTGAAGCAGGCTCTCTCAAGGTATTTGGGGGGCTGGGATAAACCATGGCACCAGTTCTCACCACATGGATGCTACAAGCACCCGAACATTATCAATTTGTCAAAACTACCACTCACTGGAGCTGAATTATCTGTACCCTCTAAGGGACTAAACTTCTGCCAAACCACAGAATATGATACCATACTAACATGTGGACAACTAAAAGAATTCTTCCACCATCTCTCCCTCAAATAATTCTTTCACAATAATGATGGCACCACTCATAATTACCATTTCTCCACTGACAATCATAATAAAAAAGAATCATCTGACTATACACCACAGAGCAGATGAAACCATGCTCTTGATCATTACCACATGTGGTATATCTCATCCAGTGCACTAAACGTCCCAATAACAACTATGTGAGTGAAACCAATCACTATGCTCTGGAATGAACTCTCAGAGGAAAATGATAAAAGACAAAAACACCATATCACCTGGGAGTGAACACTTTCCACAAAGTGATCACTCTATATCTGACCTATCAGTTCCTCTTCCTCAGAGAAAACCTTCACAACACCTTTAAAAGATGAGCCTGGGAGCTTAAATTCATAACTCTAATAGACACTAAAAATCGTGGCCTGAACGGACACACTGGATTTATAGCTTATTACAACAATTCATAACCCTCTAAGTCCCCGTTTTTTGTGTCATGACTGCAGAGGTGTTAACAGGCCAGTTTACTTTGAATGGTCCCTTAGCATAAGTAATTAGCACATATCCTAAACAGTCTGTACCATCTTGTATTTATCTGTGGTGCTCCAACTACTTTCTCAGAAGTAAGAGCTCTGTGTAGCTCGAAAGCTTCTCTGTCACTCTGGACCAGCAGTTGGTCCAGTAAAAGATATTACCACACCCACCTTGTTGTCTTGCTAACTTTCTCACTGTATACCAGGAAGCCCAAAGAAAGGCACGGTTTCCCAGGATGTCTAGAATAGTGTTTCCTGAAGTCATCAGGTGATGCCATTTTACCAGATTAAAACCTCTACAGAACTAACCAGTGAATGCCACCTCCATTCAACTGTGTGAACAATGAGAAAAGTGTTTGTCCCAGCTCAAGCTCCATGATAGGTTAGAGTAGGAGGTCCGCAGCAACACTGCCCCAGCACAGAGGTCCTTCAAGTCATATTCCATTAAAGGATTGAACACCTGCTACTCCTGTTGAAACCAATAAGAGCGGCAGATGCTTCCTTTTATGGATCAGCCATTATATTCTCGAACCTTGAGTACCAGTCACAAAAGCCTGAAATACAAGTACTATTACATTTACCACTGGCTGAGGACCACTGCTTTAGAAAATGGTCCCATTGGGATTGTCTCTGGATTTCACTTCTAGCTCCAGATTATCCCTCATCAGGAATCATTTGCGATGTACTCCTCTTAAATGGTTGCTCTGTCTTGTATTCAATACTGTTCCTTGTCTGAGGAACCCTTTTCCAAAGCAATACATTCCGACAGACACTTAAAAAAGCACCATGTATTCACTCTCAGCTCAGCTCTGTCATCTCTTCCCTCTTAACTTCTAAATTACTTCCTGTCATCTTAGTTGTTGAAAACTTTTACTTTGAGATACAGCTCATCTCATAATTCTCTCTTGTAAAATGAAGAAAAAAGTTCATGAATTCTTCATTAAACATGAATTACACACCATATGCATTATAAATAAAAGAAGGCTAAAGAAGTGAACAACAAACAATAACAAGAAGGGTGTTGCAAACAGAAAAACAGCAAGAAGAGAGCTCATGAAAAAAGGTGGAAAGCAGACTAATACAGGGAATTTAGATGTGAAAAGCCTAGGAAATAGGATTTGGAATGGTAAAAGCCTTAGTATTCATTTAGTTTTCATACACAACAAGGGCAAAAAGTTTCCTCATTGTGCAAAACAATTATATTAAAAAGCAATTATGTCAAATAACCCTCTGTATGCTGAAATTTAACAGATTAGGAAAAAACACATTGGTGTAAGGTCAGTGAAGATGCAGTAGAGACAGCAATTTGCAAGTATGCAAACTTTTAAAAGAAATTGCCTATAAATTTTTATTGCTATTTATCAAAGATTTAAAATCTCATGGACAATTTATTCACCTAATTTTATATGGTATAGTACTTGCAGTAGCCAGCTCCCTGCTGGGTTGACATGTCAGTGCTCCAAGTGACAGAAGTAAAATGAGCTTTTTTTGTGTTTGTTTTTAAATCGAAAATCCATCATCGAACTATGAACAATTAAATGGCATGCATGTTGTCATAGTCATTAGTCATGCTGATTGTATCTAGGATACTTAAAAAAACAAAGATAAAAACACTGTTCCACTGTAAAGAGTGTTTTAATAATTTTCAGCATATTTAGTATAAAAAACAAAAAACAAAAATAAAATAAAATAGAAAGATAGAAAATAGACTGTCCAGCAAAGCACTCTAAGAAGATAAGCAGTTCCACTGAGTCCAGTGAGACTGAACTACTCATGTGGTTAAAGTTAGGCTTGTGCATAAGATCTCCCTGTATAGAGGCATAACCTTCTAAAATGGATTGTGACAGGAAACTTGAGTTCTGTTAATTTATAATTCATGGCAAAAGAATATTGATGAGAGGTTTACCTCCAATCAAATACTCCTTTGTGGCAATACTGATGCAGCTCCCCCCCCCCCAATATGATAATGAACTCTAAAATATGGTATTTGACAAGCAGGTCAACTGTGGGTGGGTGGGGACTTTTCTGGCTACAGCATTGGGGAAGCTGTGTCAGGGAAGATCTCAAAATGCTCAGAAAAGACTAATTTCCAAATAAGTATGATTTTTATTTATTTGTTTGTAACTAAGCTGAGAATGCTTTTATAGCTTAGTCTGTGAAAAATGTAAATCTAGACGTGTAATGCAAACCATTTTTACTACTATCTTCTATTTTCAAACTTCCGTGGTAAGACAATTGTATGAAGGTGGCCCTACAACAGCAGACAGCCCCAAAGAGACAAGAATTTTTCAACCTCTATACAGAGGTGCCAGAGTGGAGACAGTTTCTGGATTCTAACCTTCCTCTCCACCCATTTCTGGTTTTCATCAGACAGGACAAAGACAACATTGTCCTCTCCCATTCAGATGTATTGCAAAGGGTTGTGGCTGGCTAATGTGGGACTAACATGGGGAAGAAACAAATGTGTAGTTGGTAGAGATATCCATTGGCTTGCCAGATCTTCAGTCACCATGATGCTCTGCCTTTTGTAGAGACCAAACAGACAGCCCATTGATATCAGGGTGCCACCTTTGTGACCTGTTTCTGCAGAGAAGAACAACGTCTCTGAATTCTGTTGCTTTGACCCTATACATTTCAAAAACACTCTGGTGCTTATAGTCCAGTGTGCAGCTGAGGTCTGGAAAATTCTAATGTCTGAGGACAGTTAGCTATATTGCTGGGTAATGTTTTAAGCATCAGAAGGGAAGCAGAGAAACCAGAATGTGTTAATTACCCACAAGGGAAGTTGGAGTGGGCCTTGAATAACCACAGGCTGGATTGAAGAAATGGTAGGCTCAGCAGGCAGACAAAGGAATAATTAAATTAAGTTAGAGTATATACAGGTGTAGGTAGGGTTCGGAAAAGTAATAAAAGTGATGTTTAGAGAGTAGACAAAGCTGTAGATTAACACCACACAATCTGGCAAAGAATAGAACAGGAACCCATGAAGGAAAAGAATAGTTAAAAAAAACAGGATGAGAATTGAAGCAGAGTAAAGATCCATTTCAACCAGAGGCTGAGATATAAGATAAGTGGAGAGGCAGATTTGAGGAGGCATATGCATAAAAATGGTATTTGAAACCATGTAAACAGGAACAATTCGATTGGGACAGGATGTATAGGGAAGGGAGAAGAGGGCTCTGAAGGACCCACTCATAGAGAATGAGAGAGGGCATGAGGAAGATCCGATGAAGAGATCTTGAAGGAGCAATTGGATAGGCAGATAGAGAACCATGACAGCCCAGTGAGGATAAGATGTCAATGAGAAGTGATGGATTGTGTTTAAAGATGCAGAGAGGTCAAGGAAGCTAATGGTATGTGTCTGCACTGCATTTCTGAGAGAGCCTCCCAATGTAGGTAAGCTGCAACTCCAAGGCACTGTCTGCACAGCTATTTTTAGAGTGCTGCTGCAAACCCCACGGGCCCAAATCTGTTGACCTGGGCTGGGAGGCTCACTCCACAATGCTGTGTAGATGTACTCTAAGATGGAGAGTAGTCACTGAGGCTTGGGTAGGAAACAGATACTGGAAATATTGGTGAGAGCAGTGTCAGTGGAGTGGCGGAGGTCGAAGCCAGATCAGAGGCAGAGTCGGAGGAACGGCTCCAATTAAAAATGAGATCATTCAGTTAAGACTCTATTATCACAAATCAGGCATCACTGTCCTTTCCAAAGTTCAGTCAAAGGGGGTGTATGTGTGTGTATATGAAATCATCATTCACTGTGGTAGAAGGTATAACCAATGTTATATTTGCAGTGCTGTTCATCTCTTTTTTTTACATGCTCTTAAAATTTAGAGCAAGTCCCAAGCTGAAATAGTGCTCCAAGGGGAACAGTACAAAATCAGCCACTATGAAAATAACTTGAGCAATGCTAATAAGTACTAGTTACAATTATGTTAATGAAGCTTGAAGAGGAACTTTACATCTCTGAAGTCCCCTAAAAGTCCCCTATTAAATGCTTGTGCAACGCTATTGGAATCAATGTACCTAGACACTGGAGTTGGCTGAAGTGATTAATATGAAATGAGAACTGACCCAAAATTCAAGCTGAAATTAAGGTCCAGAAGTTCAGAGCACTTCTATCTTTCAAATTTCCATGCCTGTGCACTTCTTGATTTTAGCAAAGACTATACACACACACATACCAGAATATTGCTAGGAAAGTTGTTCTCCCAATATGTTCATCCTGATTAAAATCAGGGCATACTTGAAATTTTACATCTAGAAAGTCTTGGGAGATTTACAGTTGTGTTTATAATTAAGAGGGTTGGATAAATTCAGATCATCCAGGCTTTTAATATGACAGCAAGGGTTAAATGACCAGAAAACAACCTGTAAAGACTTATTAAAAAGTATTGAAATTGTAAACAGGGCCATGCCTTGTAGGTAGATAGCAAAGTCAAGTAAATAAACTAAAGTCCTTGAAATGTAGGCCTG
This sequence comes from Caretta caretta, assembly GCF_965140235.1. Lineage (NCBI taxonomy): Eukaryota > Metazoa > Chordata > Testudines > Cheloniidae > Caretta > Caretta caretta. The sequence continues at coordinate 138,443,322 of NC_134207.1, forward strand.
TATTGTTAGGGGATTAAGGATATAGTTAATTTTATTTGTTTGTGTTTACTTATATCTTGTTAGAAGTTTAACAGTGTGATTTAATTAGCTTGGAGATGCTAAACTTCAGTTCCTCTCTGCGATGTTTCATTACTATATTTTATTGATTCAGAGATGAAAAGGGAATATTAACATTTAAATGAAATTTGTGAGGTAATTCTATCATTGTCTTTATTTCTCTTTGAAATGTTTAGTAAACTACGTATGAAACATTTGAATGGTTAATTATTTTATGCTAATCAATGCAAATAGTTATCAGTGTATGCCTAGGAAATAGGAATTTACTTCAAACCAGCAATGTGCATTACCTAGCCTTCATCCAAGGAATACCTGCTGTGATCATTTGCTGACAAGAGGCTAATCAGCTGAGCTTCAGCTAAAAAGGAAGCTTCAGTCCTGATCCTGTTTTATCTCAGATCTGCTTAAACTTTGTCAGGAGAAGTTCAAATCACAAGACTGAGGTCTCCAGGCCTACCCTAGATTATCCCTGCAAATTCTCATAGAAGAATTGGGACAGACTCTGCATGTGTACTGCCTATTGGGCTATAACCTATTGAACTAATTCTGGAAGGACTTTTACAAATCAGCAGTCTCACCATCTCTGCTATGAAATTGACCTAAGAACTTTATTCATATCTGTATGTATAGTGAATTTTTAACCACAGAAATCTATCTTTTCTTGTTTAATAAAGCTTAGATTTCGTTAATAAGAATTAGCTGTAAGCATGTATTTGGGTGAGATCTGAAATATTCATTAACCTGGTAGGGAATGTGTCTAATCTCTTAGGATTGGTAGAACTTTAGATATGGTGAATAAAGTTTTAAATAACTCTCATTAAATAAACTTGGCTGTCTGGGTGGGAGCCAAAGACTGGATTGCTTTAAGAGAACTGTATTTTAGCTTCTTGGTAATCAATAAGTTATTACAAAAGCTGTTTTGTAACTGGCTTGGTGAATCTAATTATATTATAAACCACAAGTTTGGGAGATTGTCTGCTCTGTTCTTTGCAGTTTGCCCTGATTGAGCATTCCCAGTTTGGCCCCTCCAGCGTCCATGGTCATACTTTCCTTTTGGATTCTTATCTGAACCATGTTGCTAGATGTGAATTTCAGGGCTCTCTGGAACCGTGGTTTTGATTCAAGCCTATAAATATATATTTATTTAATAAATCAACATGCTGGCATTCACACTTCTGACTTTTGGATCCAAAATAGCATTTATTTGAGTATTAAAAAATTAAATGATCATTTTTGAGTTTTAATATTTAAAAAAAAAATCACCACCTAATCTGAATGCTGCTTTGAAATACACACACAAATCTTGTTGTCTGAGAAGAAAGTAACATGCATTTTTGAAAGGTCAGAATTATGTCTAGAACATGGCAATCATGAGAGAGTCTATGCACAGCTGTCATTCAAATCACTCCTTTCATTTGATATCCCAGGAAAAATCTCAGATTTTTTTTTGTTAGCATCACCTACTCTCACTTGTCCTGTATAATGTGGCTAGTAATGACTGAGTATACTAATATTAAATAGCTGAAATAGACCCTTTGTGGAAATACCACCTACCACTAATAAAATATGACTGGTAGTTAAACATCCTTAATGTATTTCAAAATGTCAATTATACCTCCACCAATATGTGTAAACTATTAAGCTAGAGGAAACAAATCTTACTAAAATTTGTGGACGAGAACAAGGTTTTTAAAATGTAATCCAAAAATATCATTCTAGAAAGACTCAGAATATTATACAGGAAAGTGTTTAGGTGTCACCACTGCCCTCTGATGGAGGGCATGTCAGACCTGCTCAAGTGTTAGATTATCTTGCGCTCTAGTGTCTGACCTACCAAATTGACAGCAGCTGGGGCATCCAAAAGACCTGAACCCATAAAGTTAGGGAACCAAAGCTGCATTGCACACGTGCAATCAAACTGACATTTCTGGTTCAACAACAGTGCTTCCACAAGAGTCTCTTCCTCTGTCTAAGAAAAGTGAGTCAGACAAAATTCATTGGGTTTATTTCACTCTCACAACCACAGAAGCACTTAGTCAAATATTGTGCAGGAAAATAAATATACATTTTCTTAATGGCTGGTTTTCTAATTATAACTGTAGCGGTATGATGGATGTTTTTACACCCCCAAAAATCTATTTCTGCCTGCAGTATTTTGGCTACCAACCCTCATCAATCTGAGTAGGAGATTACAATATGAGTGGTCACATGATTGCAGCATTGAAAGACTAATGAAAATGAGGAGTAGTACTGTTTCTCATTGCTGCTATAATTTATTGTAAGAATGGCATGTAGTGGAATTATACCACACAAAATGAATCTGACTTCCAAGGACAATGACCTAAGCTCACCAGTTATTATTCATCATGTTTATTATATTAGTTCCTAAGGGCGACCAAGTATGAGGCCCCATTGTGCTAGGCACAATACAAACAGAGTAGTAGACAGTCCCTATACTGAAGGCTTACAATCTAAATAGAGAGGGGATGCTCAAGGGGAAGGAGATGGGTGGGCAAGGCAGGAGAGAAGTTGATAAGAGTGGAAGATATAGAGAAGCTGAGGTGAAGACACTGTGGGAGGAAAACACTCTTCATTCTTCTGTGCTTCTGTTTGCTCATTTCAACTATCCCAATATTACTGTCCAATTTTCTCCTTAGATCTGAAGGGCAGATCTCGACGCTGATGTACTCCTTTCCCTACATGTGGTCCATGCAGGCAGGAAGAGCAGAATCCTGGAGTTGAGATTAACCATGCAAATCTGATCAAACATTGTCCTTAATATGTGGAGGAAGGGAGTGGAATGTCCAAACACAGCGTATTGTTCAGGGTCAAAGTAGTGCAACATCCCAGGTTCTAGCTGCTTTTCCTGTTTTGCCAAATGTTTTCGGTTGTTAAAGTTTTGATATCTGAGATCCCCCACAAAAGTGCTGGGGGCTGGTGGGGGAAGCCCTAGCACTGGGCACCCTGCTGCAGCCCTGGGACTGGAGAAGCTCTCTATCTGCCACAGCCTCAGGGCTGGGGGAGTCTCACTCCCTGCTGCAGCCAGGCGCCATGGTTGGGGGACAGAGCTTCTCCAGTCTGGGGAGTGGCAGAAAGTAGTAAATGGGTTGTGGGGCCACAATGGAGCGGTGGAATGGGTGGGGGGGACCCTGGGTGAAACAGGGATGGGGACCCAGGGAAGGGGAAGGCGCCATGGTTGGGGGACCGAGCTTCTCCAGTCTGGGGAGTGGCAGAAAGTAGTAAATGGGTTGTGGGGCCACAATGGAGCGGTGGAATGGGGGGGGGACCCTGGGTGAAACAGGGACGGGGACCCAGGGAAGGGGAAGAATGGGGTTGAGCCGTGGGCAGGGCTGGGGGTAGAAGGGGTAAGGAGGGCCTTCCACTTGCTCTGGCCCAGGAAACCTTCATCTGCCTCTGTGTTGGACTTTCTGGTTTCTTTCCTTTTTTGTCAAGAGTCTCAGATATCGAAACTTATCTAAAGTGATCTAAAGTGATCACTGTCCTTACAATGTGTATGATAATGAAGGTGGGCCATTTCCAGCACAAATCCAGGGTTTAACAAGAACGTCTGAGGAAGGAGGGGTGGGGTGCAGGAAAAAACAAGGGGAAATTGTAAGGAGAGTGATCACTTTAGATAAGCTATTACCAACAGGAGAGTGGGTTTGTTGGGGGTGGGGGGGTGGGGAGAAAACCTGGATTTGTGCTGGAAATGGCCCAATTTAATTATCATACACATTGTAAAGAGAGTGATCACTTTAGATAAGCTATTACCAGCAGGAGAGTGGGGTGGGGGGGGGGAGAGAAAACCTTTTGTAGTGGTAAACATCCATTTTTTCATGGTTTGTATGTATAAGAACATCTTTTGTATTTTCCACAGTATGCATCCGATGAAGTGAGCTCACGAAAGTATGAAAGTAGCTCACGAAAGCTTATGATCAAATAAATTGGTTAGTCTCTAAGGTTCCACAAGTACTCCTTTTCTTTTTGTGAATACAGACTAACATGGCTGTTACTCTGAAACCTTCTAAATGGTGTGCTTGACAGTTTCCTCACTTATAGGTCTGCAACCCACCATTTGAAGTATAAGTGCTATGCAGCATTATTCTCTTACACTTGCAAATCTTATCACTTCTTGCAGATGTGCCTAGTTTAACATTATAGCTTCCATTTGTCTTTTTAAATAAAAGTAGAAAGGTTACCTGAAGTTCACCTCAGAGTTTCTTTAGCAGTTTGGTCTGAGCTCACATTAATAACCATATTACCTGCATGGATCCAAATCAGAATCGGCATATTCAATTAAAATATAGCCCCATCTTCTGAACTGAAACCCAGCCTCCTCTTTCAGTTGTCACATCCAGTCCCCTCTTCTTAGCATGAGATTCATTGAAATAATCCTTTTCCACTTCCTTCCAAAAATAAGGGACCAAATACTCCTTCTTTTCTGCTTTTGCAAAAAGTAGAGGAGGATCTATGTTGTGGGGCAGAGGAGGAGATTAATCCATGTGAAACTCTCCTGTTCTCCCCTCCCCACAACTGTCCCACCACCCATGTCCTTCCATAAAGCAAATCCTTCCCCAGTGGGTAGTTTGGGGACTGAAACCAACCTTGGAGCTCATATGAACAAGATTTCTTGAAGAGCTGTTCTGCCACATGACCAAGGGGGCAAGGAGGCATTGGCATAGTTGTAAGTGGTTGTTGCCTCTGGTGGAGTTTTCCTGTGATCCATGGGTTTGGTCGTGTGAACCCGCTACTACTTCTCAGGTAAGTATGAAGGAGAGTTGGGGCAAATTCCACCTCCTCACAAGCTAATTTGGTGAAAACTCTGCCTCCTCATACTTACAGAATTTATTTTTCCCTTTGCTGTTATAGCCATGATATAGGACTGTTAAATGTTTAATATTTCATATTCTTGATTTTATAAAAAGCTTTTACAGCTAAATGGGAAGACTGTCACCTCATCATTGTAATGTACAGGATGCATCCACTTAATCCTGCTGGTGCCAAAAACATACTTTTCCTGGCAGGCTCCTTGAATTAGATGGAATCTTGAGTTAGATAACAGAAATGAAGGGGTTGGTATCACTATTTTCATCAGCATCACCATTCAGTGCCACTTCTACAGTATGAAAGAGACAAGCCTGGAAGGAAAACAAAGAGGTTTCTTAATTGCTCTAATGAATCAACTTTAGTGCATTCTCAGTAAAGCCACTGGCAAGTGCCATGTGTAGCAGATAGATTAGCAACAACATATGAACATACAGAAATGGATTCTTCACTGTCTTGCACTTTGGATAGTCACTTTCATGGGTGACAATTGGCTGTAAAACATTTATCTGTGCTGGTAGCATTTTACACCCACTTTGTGTACGTGTAACTACTGTACATTGTACAAGGCGCTGTAGAATCAGGTCACGGCATCTGGCACACTGAAGCTGAATCATCAGTTGCTCATCTGAGGAATGAAGTGGAAGGGATGCTTGTCACTCCATGGTGGCACACAAACAATCCTTCAGTATACAGCCCTTACAAATTGGGTAGAGAAGCTTGGAAATTTCTCAGATGTAGCTGTACACCTCTACTGTTGGGCAGGTCGCAATGCTTCAGCTTGTGGTATTTACTCTAAGTACAAGTAAAGGACAGCAATGGCTGCTACTGTCAACAACAATACATTAAATGGTCTTCAGGTGGCAGTTACAAAACTTCTAATCATGGAGCATTTCTTCAGGTTGAGACTGGCAGTGATTAAAATGAACCTCAGCCGAATTTACATATTCTTTTTCACTAAAATGCTGTTAGCATTATTTTGTTTTTCCTGCTATTCTTGATGATCCATAAGTGAGGGCACTATGTCTATTAATCTTTAATCTGTTTTGAGATTTGAAGTAGTTTGGGAAAGAGTGCATAACTGCACATACTTTCATGAGATTTACTCTTCTGGAAAGAATAAGAAGACATGACCTGCTGCAGATTGATTGGCACATCCTTTAGGTGATCTCTGTCTGCACTACAGTGGAAGAGGGAACGGTTTCAATGAGATTTGACTTATATTTGCATAGTGCCTTTCCTCCTGCCACATTTCAATGTGAGTCACATTGTATTTGCAAACAAAAAAAACTTTGGGATTGTCTTCAGTGCAGTCTTAGCTCAAGCTATAACTTACATTTTGCCCCTAAACAGTCTTGTCAGCCCATACCAGTCTCTGTTTATATTAAGTGGTGCTTTAAGCTAAAGCAAACGAGCCTTGGGGGTGAGGGGGGCAGGTTGTCTCTCGAATGCTGATGAAACTGGAGCTAGTAATTGGTGGGGATGCAGCTACAGGTTAACATAACTCTTCAGCTACTCATCCAATCATTCTGTGTAGCTCCAGTGTTTTTTCAGTGTGGTTGCTCTCACTTGATTTAGGCAAGCTCAAGTGGAGTAACTAAAGTGAACAGTTGCAGTGAAGACAAGCCCAAAGGGTGAAGGGTTGGAAGTGTAATTAGAGTTCAGCTAACATCCCAAAGCATTATTTTCTTACAAAAATAAATGTAAAAAAATCTCAGCCTTGTTCCCTACTGCCATACATTTTTTTCTTCACCCATTATCACGTACCTGACAGGTTTCAGAGGAACAGCCGTGTTAGTCTGTATTCGCAAAAAGAAAAGGAGTACTTGTGGCACCTTAGAGACTAACCAATTTATTTGAGCATGAGCTGTAGCTCACGAAAGCTCATGCTCAAATAAATTGGTTAGTCTCTAAGGTGCCACAAGTACTCCTTTTCCTATCACGTACCTGTTAACTCTATCATTCTATTCTCCTAATCATGTACATGTATTACATCACTTGGAATTATACGTGCTCTCCTGGAATAGTAGACTAAATGCCTTCATTCTACTTTTTCTGCTCCTAACACAGTTGCTTCTCCTACAGAGATGTGAAACTGCAATGGGAGTAAGAGGGAGTGAGGTAGCTGTCTGCAGGAGAGTTGAAGCCTGGAGCAGGCTTGGTAAATGAGCTAACCAAAGACATCTGGTGCAGGGAGGAAACCACAAGCAGCTGTCTCCTTAGAGCCGAAGCAATTGTTTGGAAGAGTTGACTCTGGGAAGCCTACCTCATGGACAGCATTGTTTTAGCAATATTTTAAAATTCTCTCAGCAGCCATACAAGCCTGGGTCTGTTGGTTCAACCCCAAACCATTGCAGAGGCCATAGAGACAATGGGGAGATTTTGGAAGCAGAAGTTGCAAGTGTTTGGAGCTGGGGCTGGTTTCAGAGCCCCCACCCCTGAAGTCATTCAAGGCTTGTTGGAGCTGGGCCTGGTTTTGGAAGCCGTGGAGCCAAGAGGCACCTGCAGGGATTAACCCTTATCTCCCTGGGACTCTCTAGGGCCCAGTGCTCAAAGTCTCCAGACCCCAAGGAAGCTTTCAGTAACCAGTCAAAAGGTCTCAATCAAATGTTATCGCTGTGGGCTACCGGGATACATGAAGCGAGTGTACCCCATGCTGGAGTGTGACTATCTTGGGTGTCACATTGTCCGACGGGGGTAAGACCTCAATCCCACTGCAGAAGGAGGCCATAAAACCTTTCCTGGTTCCCCATCAAGATAAGATCACACCAGGTAGAATGGTTAATGGACCCAAGAAGACGACTCCCTGGAAGGGACTTCCCAAAGGGCTCCCTATCAACCTTCACCCATGAGAGATGGTGACTCTGTCCACCCTGGACTACTATCCTCTTGATGATCATCACTACCCAGCATGAGGATTAGATCCTTCGAGAACGTATTAGCCAGGTAGCTGCAATCAATGAGGAAGGCACTGTGAGGTTGCACCCCATAATGCTTTATAGAAGTATGCTTATGAGTGTAAACATGACATAACTGGAATATGTTTTATGCCATGTAACATATCTCTGCAAGGGTTATGATCTACTGAATATATTCATCCTGTTTGTATGCATGTATTTTGTGTTCGAAGTTATGAATATTGGATATGCACTTGTTTGATTTTAAGTAGCCTCAGTGAAGCAGTTGGTCAGCTTCTTGAGAAAAGACTATTCTCAGTAAGTACCCAATCAAGAAACACTTAAGCTAACAATTAACTTTGAGAAATGCCAATCCACATCTGAGCTTCCCTGGGAATGTGGCGTCAGCCTGTAAGGAACTGAGTCATGCATGGACATGTGACTTGTCCGTGTGACTCCAAAACTCCATCTTGGAGCTGGATTCTGCACAGGAGAGGGGAAGGGGTTTCCACCCATGAGAGAGATATAAGCCCCTGGGGAAACCCCTCCATTTGGTCTTCAGTTGGCACAAAACATAGCCTCTCCACCCCAAGGAGATGGCTGAAAGAAACTAGAACAAAGGACAGTAACTACAGGGGTGTGAGTGATTGCTGGACCCAGACTAGGCGGAAGTCTAATCTGTAAAAGAGGCTTATTGGAACATCTCTGAGGGTGAGATTTACCTGCATTTAGCTTTTTCCTGTATCAGGCTTAGACTTGCATGTTTTATTTTATTTTGTTTGGTAATTTACTTTGTTCTGTCTGTTATTAATTGGAACCACTTAAATACTACTTTTTGTATTTAATAAAATAACTTTTTACTTATCAATTAATCAAGTATTAAGTAAGTATTAATAGCTGGGGGGGGGGCAAACAGCTGTGCATATCTCTCTGTCAGTGTTAAAGAGGGCAAACAATTTATGGGTTTACCCTGTATATGCTTTATACAGGGTAAAACAAATGTATTTGGGGTTTGGACCCCATTGGGATCTGGGTATCTGAGGGCTGGAGACAGGAACACTTCTTAAGCTGTTTTCAGTTAAGCCTGCAGCTTGTGCGGGACGTGGTTCAGACTTGGATCTGTGTTTGCAGCAGGCAAGCGTGTCTGGCTCAAACAAGGCAATGTACTGACGTCCCAAGCTGGCAGGAAAAATGGGCTCAGAAGTAGTCTAGGCACATCAGGTGGCAATCCCAAAGGGATTTCTGTGATCTAACCTGTCACAGGCACACTGGGACACTCCACTCAACAATTTCCCTATTTTGAGTTACGAAATGACATTTCATATTGGATGGAGAAATATACTCATGCAGAAGAGCCCAGAATCTATCTCCTGGTTCCCAAACCCACTCGATGAGAAATGTTGAGACTAGCACACTCCTTCCGAATGGCTGCACATCTATGTAAGGCAAAGATGCTTGAAAGGCTACTGGCCTGGTTCTTTTGGCACGGCATATTTTGAGAAGTAGCAGATTTTTGTCTATCTTGCCCATTGCCAGAAGGTAGCACCTAAGGGATGCACTTCCTTAATTCCCGTCCCCTCTATTTGAAAGGGTGGTCCTCATTGGGGATGGGTTGTCCATTCAACAGAGAAGGCTATTAGACACTCTGGTGCAGAGATACCAAGATGTATTTTCCCCATTTCCAGGACAAACCTCACTCGTGATTCACCAGTTTCATATAAAATAAGGGCTCCAGCCCAGTCAAAAGTTCTGTCCCATCCGGGAGTGGTTGAGGTCACAGTTAATACAAAGAGGTCCCAGACATGTGTGACTGGTAGGATCACAGAAACCCCCTTTGGGCTGCCAACTGATGTGCCAAGACTACTTCTGCCCCTGCTTTCCCTGCCAGCTTGGGACTTCAGAACCCTGCCTGGCTGTGCCAGACACGCTTGCATGCTACAAACACAGACCCAGGTCTGACCAACGTCCCACAAACTGCAGGCTTAACTGAAAAGAGCTTAAGAAGTGTACCTGTCTCCAACACTCAGATACCCAACTCCCAATGGGGTCCAAACCCCAAATAAATCTGTTTTACCCTGTATAAAGCTTATACAGGGTAAACCCATAAATTTTTCGCCCTCTATAACACTGATAGAGATATGCACAGCTGTTTGCCCCCTCCCCTCGGGTATTAATACATACTCTGGGTTAATTAATAAGTCAAAAGTGATTTTACTAAATACGAAACCATAGGATTTAAGTGGTTCGAAGTAATAACAGACAGAGCAAAGTGAAGTACCCAACAAAATATTATTTCTATGCTATACATTTCTCCTGCCTAAGAGCAGTACATCTTCATCTGTTCCCATGCCGTTATCTTTCCTGCCCCAAAGAGTGTGTTGTACCGGTAGTTCTTTTCCTTCACTAGCATTTTCATCCATGTCCACTTTCTGCTGTGAATATTTCTTGTCAGCTTCTGCATAGGATATTTATGGATAGTTTTAATTTTCTGTATCTCTCTAGCTTGTTTTGCTGCCACGCACCATTTGTATGCTGCACTGTGCCTATCTCCACAATTGTTGCAGTTTAGGTCTGTTCCTTCCATACAGTTTTCATACAAGCATTCTCCTCCACATTTACCACCCTTTGTTTTTCCCTTATAGACAGCCACCACATGCCCAAACCTTTGTCATTTATCACATCTCAAAGGGGCCTGGATATATGGTTTATCCCAGAATAGTTAATATCCTATTTTAACCCTAACGGATAGCATCTCACCTTTAAATGTTACTCGGACAGCTGTGGAAGATTTGTGTTCTCCCCCTCTCCCGCTAATCAGTCTCTTAGCAGACAGCACTTGGTCCTCACCTATACCCCTGTTAATTTTAATCCTTAGTCATCCCTAATGGAACCCCATATATTATCCCTTTTGCTTCAGTCATAAATTTAGGTCACTTGCAAATTACATTATTTGCCTGAAAATTGTAGTTTTAAGAAGTTTCTCAGCCTGTTCCTTAAGTGTACATTTTACTAATAAATCTCCACCATGTATTCTTTTAGCTCTTAATATCTCTGATTTTTGCCTAGTCCATTCTGCTATTTTTCAAGGGATTAACATCTATCTTTACATCTCCAGCTAGTGATTTGGCAATTATAAGATATCAGTCCTTTTCCTTATTCTTTTTTCCATCCTTGTGTGCTCCCTCTCCTTCAGATACAGATATTTCTGTTCTTTTTTTATTCTTTTTAATCTGAAGCCATTCCTCATTCCTTGCTGCTTCTTCCTTACTTTCAAACATAACTTCCAACCTCTTCCTCTATTTCCCACTCTATTCAGCCCGCCAAGCCACCGCTGAGTTCCGAGACCCAGCTTCAGCCTCTCCGAGCCTGCATAGCCTGGCCTGCTCAGCCAGTCCCCTTTTGCTTTAAATGTTCTGTCTTCTTAATCACCACCCTGCCCCTCCCATCTGGACTTTATCTGTAATTAACGTGCAGCCAGATAGCATAACTGACCTCTCAGGCCCATAGTAACCTCTTCACCATCTGTTTAGGGGGTACTCCCCAACATCTTTGTGCTATCGATGAGTAGCCATTAATGCACTTTCCATGAAGGTAAACTTATTTTCTCTCTAACTATTTTTATTCAAAGTTTAATGCTTTGGTTCTAGCCAGCCTACCTCCTGGAAGTTTTGGAAGACATTAAAAACTGAAAAGTTTGCACTCAGCAATAATCATATCTTGGAATGTCTTGAATTGTAGCTTTGTTTGCTATGGAACTGAAAATGCCATTTTTCTGCTCCCGCATATCATTATATTTCAGCTGATATCACTTGAATCAAAGCCACATGCAGCTGATAAAGGTATATATGTCTCTTGTGAGAGATGGCAGGCACTATTGCCATTGTCTCTGATTCTGCTGCTTTCAGCTGGCTAAAGTTGGCTGCAGATCATAAGCTTATGACAAACAGTAAATGAAAAATAAATTAATATCATGAGTTATACTTTGGTGTCACTGATGAAGCATAGCAGAAGCATTCAAAGTGCTCATATTTCTTTTCTATTTTCCCCTTATGATTGAATATTTATGACCACAAAGGTCAAGAGATTAGCAATACTGGAAGGTAAAATCTTGTATTTGTTCACAAAACTCTGTGGGTATATGTGTGGTGCATTCAACAGCAAGTGATTTCAACCCATTGTGCAGATAATTTCAGCTTTTATCTGAAGAGACTTCTAGTAATAGCTGATCTCAGCAAAGTGTGTTTCTATATATTTGGGAGTAAGGGGAGTGGGTTTTTCTTCTGTGTTGTAGAGGACTGTACTAGATAGCTTGGATTTAGAAGTCCAAATGAGTTTGATCTGTAGTAAATAACATGGAACTCTTTTACATACATGGCCTCACTGCACAGGTGAAAGGCCGGTGTTTGAAGTTCAGAAATAGCCAGTCATTTAAAGTCTATTGCTTTGTATTGAAAAGTTTCATCTTTTAAAGGTCAAAACCAACACCTTGAATTGTGTCCTGAAACAAATTGGAAGCCTTTGGAGACTAGCATGCATGTGTAATAAGTAGATCCATGGGGACAGCACTAACTGAAGTGATCATATGATCTTCAAATATAGTCCCCAGCAAAGTGGATTGCAGTGATCTAATTTGGAGTCTAAAAGGCACTGGTGACTAGGGAGTGGTCTGTATCTTTAAGGAATGCCACAAACTTCCAGCCACATGATGGGGGAGGGGAGGAAAACATTTTGGCTAATGCTACTTTCTTGACCATCCAGAAGCTGTCAAGGCTCTAACATGATTTCCAATGTTAACCTTAGTAACAAGAGGCAGCCAAACATTATACTGTTACTTCTGTTGTCTCCTCTAGTGCTTCCTCCAACTTGCAAGATATCACCTTATGTGTTTTATGGATTGAGCTTCACCCCGCTAACTATCTTCTCATCTGAAGTCTGGCAGACACTGAAGAAACTGACAGGTTATTTTATTTGAATGTATGTCTACAATGCAATCACAGGGTGTGACTGCAGCCTGTGTAGACCTACCAGAGGAGTGAAGCTGCAGCAGTGTGGCTACCTGAATGAAGTAATTACCCAGGATTCTGGCCAAGCTTGTATGGCCTATGCTGAAGCATGTGTTGCCATATCTTCACTGCTACCAGCAGTGAGCTAGCTAGATAAAAGCTAGCTGAATTACATCTCCACAAACTGCACAATTATACCCTCTGATTTACCGCATAGACATACCCTTAGTCTGAGATGCAGACAAAGGTCTGGTCCTGATTATTATATTTCACATGGACCCCAACACCTGTTACTAGCTCCCTTAATTGACTCACTATACATTGAACAGGAGGGGAGGAAGGACAATTTAATACAGTAAACCACAGAGCTCTTACAGCAGAAGGGAGATTGCCTAATAATACTGGTTATAGTGCCTAGAGACAGTCCATTGTAACTCCATCTGTCCTTGCTACAGTTTGCAGTCATGACAGAAAAACCCTGTGACCACCAGTATCAAGGGCAACTGACTAATCTAAAATAAGTTTTATCTTTGTCCGTTGCCAGAAAATCATATTCTTCTTGATCCCTAATAGTCTTGAGGAACTGAGAAGATTCTAGCTATTGCTACAGCTTCTCCCAGAAAAGAAAGTTCAGGGAGTGGATGCTGAAGTCTGTCAAGGGCAAGACTTGATTTTTTTTTTTTTAACAGGGGCTTAACAGCCAAAGCTGGGAGGCACCAACATTCTTAACCAATAACGGACTGAATGCTTCACTATAAGCTTTTGTATATCAACAAAGTAATAGGTTCAAATAAAATGTTAAAGCCTGAAAATCCTTGAGCATCTATAGAGAGCCTCAATGAGCACAATGTGTTGATTTTCAATCAGAGAAAACTCCATACTTACGTTCTCCCATCACAGCTTGGCTTACATTGAATGCATAGTAGAGAAAGAGAGCCTGGAGCACTAGGCCTGGTGCAAAATTTGAGGCCTGAACCAGAGGCTGTAAATTACAGTTAGGCCATGTATTAAAGTAAATGTTTACACGTTTTCTGTTTGGTATATGAACTTGGCAAAGCTGTTGCTCGTGTACTAGGCATTAAATATGTATGTAAAATGTTGGGGTCCTTTGCCTTAATATTTTGTGTGGCCTAAGGGATGGCAAAGACTTTTGCTGCAGACTGAGTCATTGGCAGCAGTAATAGCATTCTTCAGCACTTAACTACAGAATGGATCAGCCAAGTGTGAATCCAAGAAATTTTCTCTACATTAGGCGTTGACCTTACTGGTAATATTGCATGCAGGATAAACTGTTGAGCATGCTATTTGAATTACCCCTTTAACAATCAGCAAAATCTAGGATAATAGTACTTTTCATTTAACTAGGTATTATATCTGGGTCAGTGGAACTGGAATCAGGGGGCCCATGTGCCTGGTGGGACTGTTGTTGATGGGTCATCAGTGGATCAGAAAATATGGGAAGTTAGGCTGGAAGAAATTCAGACACTTGGACAGAGCAGTCCTGTGAATTAAACAGATATTGCTTTTCTTGTGGCAGATGCAAAGCCCTGTATACATTTTAACTTAATACTTGCAACATTCCAATAGGAAAGAGAACTATTATATCAATTGCATAAATAAGGCATAGACAGACAGGTTAATGGATAAAAGCTATAAAGTGAGTGAATGGAAGAAATAAACTTCAGGGGGTTAAACTTCAAGTGGCCTGTTTTAACTGATAAAGAACTTTGTGCAATGTCTTCCTTCCCTCTAGATGAGAATTCTGGATTTTCCAGTTTTCTTGGATAGTGGAATGAATCCTAATAGCTAAATTTTACCCTCAGCTACCTGTTGAAGCCAATCCTATAGCATTGGTGAGCTGAGGGCAAAATTGGAAGAGAAAGCAACAAACTATGTAGGATTATTTGACATAGATGACCATTATCTTCATCTGACTATGCCAAATGCTTAGGGATAACTGTGGGGTATTTTCCATATGACTCAGCTGTACTTTTTATTTCTTCTCATTTCCTATTGAGCTGTTCTGTTAGGCATTTACAAGGCACCATAAAGCCAGTGTTCTATTATAAAGATTTCCCAGTAGATGCATCCATATGTTTTAAAGTACTTTCTGCTTCCCTTACATCCCTTCTGATTTATCAGCTTCTATTGATGTAGAGCTCTCCTGTTGGCTTTCCTGACTTGTCACTTCTAGATTCAGTTCCTCAGAGTGCACTATGTGCTCCCAGAAATAACAGAGAAAAACTTTTCTTTTCAGTTGGTTTGAGTAACATGAACTACACCATCTGCTCTTACAGATATTAAGATCTCATTCAGTACTAACATGAAAACCAGCACGTACCGGCAGCAAACATTGTATCTTGCAGTTTTATACTTCAAAAGAGCAGATTATTACCGTGTTTTTAGAATGAAATTTGCAAACTTGCCTGAGGGATTTGGACACTCAATTCCAGTTAACATGAATGAGAACGTGACTTCCAGATCCCCCAAGGCTGAGATTTTCAAAGCTACCTAATGCTTTCAGCAGTGTTGGACGGATCTAGGCAAAAACATGCAAGAAAATATGTTTCAACTACTTAATTTTAAATTCAGTTTATTTAATGAGCTCTATAATATGCAGAAGTGATGGAGGGAAACTCTTGGTAGTTGTTTACCGTTTGTCTGGAACCTATGTCAGGAAGACTGTGAGGAGTCAAACATTGGAGGCAACAAGACATAACTAAATCCTCCATGTGGCCCAGATCCTCCTCTTACTAGTATATATGCCATGTGCCTCAAGTGTCACATGTCCAGGATTCATCACTGAATTTGGTCCACTGGTTGGATCATTAGCTTTCCCAGCCTGGGCCAGGTACTGACGGGGAGTGTGACATGAATGCAGATCCTCAAAGTATTTAGATGCCTAACTTCCATTGAAAATAGGCACCTAAAAATGTTTTAAGATCTGGACCAAAGTGATCTGAAGAGGGTAGTGTTTAGATGAAGATCTAGAGTAGGACAGAGTTTGGGATTTGTATCTGGGGATGCGTCACAGCAAGGTCCACTTGAGTTGAGGTCTACTGAAGCTATCAGTGTCTTAGTCTTGCTTTTCAGATGTTGCTGAGACGGGATCTTCAGCTGAAGCCACCTTTGGAAATATCCCAGCTGCTTGTTCATCCCACCTCTATTTGGTGAATTTCATATCACACAGCAAGGCTTTTTTGTTCAATTAGTTGTTTAAACTTTCTTGCTTTTTATTTCTGTTTTATGTTTTGGTTGCTTATCCTTGGATAAGTGAGCTTTTATCAAGGGCTGGGACTGTTTGAGTTTTAAACTCTGCATGTGTTTAATTATTGTACAGTATCTAGTTACAATGGCTCTGAGCAACATATAAGATAGTGAGCATAACTGTTGCAACCCGAGAATTTTTTTTTCTTTGACTCACTTTGAGCTAGTGAATATGGATGGTGAGGTTACTAGCCCATATAGGGAAGCCAAGGAGGATAGACAGATCTTATAATGAAATGTTACATGGGGAAGGAGCTCTTTCTCTGGATTGTGTACAGAAGGTATGAAGTGGTATGTTGACAATAACAGGAAGTTGGAAAAGGATGAAGGGTCAACTCTCTGGTCTGTGTATGCAAGTAAGAGGCAAGGTGTACATGTCTCTCACCTATAATTGGATGATGAACTGGAAGATGGTCTGTGCTCAGGTATGCATGCCATATATGGTGAGCGTTGTTCCTCAGGGTTATGACTAATATTGGATACGTATATTTGGCAGGGTGCATTGGTGTAAGCAAGTTTCTGGTCTATGTATTGAGTACAGCTGGAGAATTATTGCAAAACAAGTGTTCATAAATATTTTAGTTCATTATGAATGAAGATCCAGATCAATTTTATCTTGTTCATGCCACTTTGTGTGTGTGTGTATGGTTATTGTGAGTTTGGGGGCTTTTTAGTTTTTTGCAGGGAAAAGTGTTTAGTTACCTAAATATTTGGCGAGTGGCTGTTTTTCATAGGATCACCATGTGAAAAAGAATACTTTTGGATGAATAAGAGTCTTTTATTTCTCTATTAGTTGTTTGCTCTTTGCCATTTGTTTGTCATTCTCCTGTTTTAATTTAAGAGTTTCACTCCAATCAGGAAACAAACAATATGAAATCTGCAAATAATGAGGCACATGTGGTCAACATTAGTGAACATCTCCCAGACTGAAACTTACTCCCAATAATTATTCAGTGAATAATTACACATATCAAGTACCTTGCAGAAATTGTGATTAGACTATGAACTGCAAGCAGAATAAAGGTCTCTAATTCATAATTAATGGTTTGACCATGTCTAACATTGAGATTGAGCCTTGATAAAGGGTAGAAATGACTTTTTTTTAACTTAACTACAAATTCCTTCCAATGTCTGATCTTTTTTATAACTACACTATTCTCATCATGTTTCGATTTTTATGGCTGTTCATTTACTGACTTGCTTCTATCTTAAAGTTTTCTCTAAGAATTTATTTTTAAATATTGCTGAAACACTAGGGGGCTTGGGACTCTGTCAGAGGAAAACTTTCATTTTACTTTCAGTTTGAGTCAGAGCAGCTGTCACTCTGTCAGAATCAGCACCTCCCTTTGAAACTGCCACAGCTCAGGAGGAAACCAAGCTGCTTGAAGGAGAGAATTTCAAACATTAATTTTTTTCCCTCCTGATTGGAACCAGCTTTTAAAGTCTTCAAAACTTTACTCCAAGCAGGGGGAAAAAATGTTGTCTGTTTGAAATTTTCTTTTATATTTATTTCTTCTCTAGCTATGCAACAACTTCAAAAGGGCACTGTTGCTGTGACTGACATCCAATGGAATTCAGATTAGAAATAAAATGGATGCTCCTATTGACTGGAGTCACTACAAGTTCTTTTACAGGATGATTCACAATTTAATGAGAGGGTGGAGGAAACAGCAAAAAATGAAAGCCTTAAGATTTTTCTTTTTACATAAGAACATAAGAACGGCCATATTGGGTCAGACCAAAGGTCCATCTAGCCCAGTATCCTGTCTTCCGACAATGGCCAATGCCAGGTAGTTCAGAGGGAATGAACTCAAGTGATCCATTCCCTGTTGCTCATTCCCAGCTTCTGGCAAACAGAGGCTCAGGACACCATCCCTGACCATCCTGGCTAATAGCCATTGGTGGACCTATCCTCCATGAATTTATCTAGTTCTTTTTTGAACCCTGTTATAGTCTTGGCCTTCACAACATACTCTGGCAAAGAGTTCCACAGGTTGACTGTGCGTTGTGTGAAGAAATACTTCCCTTTGTTTGTTTTAAACTTGCTGTCAATTAATTTCATTTGGTGACCCCAAGTTCTTGTGTTATGAGAAAGAGTGAATAATAACTATTTACTTTTTCCACTCCAGTCATTATTTTATAGACCTCAATCATACCCCCCCTTTGTCGTCTCTTTTCCAAGCTAAAAAGTCCCAGTCATATTAATCTCTCCTCATTTGGAAGCTGTTCCATACCCCTAATCATTTTTGTTGCCCTCTTCTGTACCTTTTCCAATTTCAGTATATGTATTTGTGATGGGATGACCAGATCTACACACAGTATTCAAGATGTGGGTGTACCATGGATTTAAATAGAGGCAATATGATATTTTCTCCCGTATTATCTATTCCTTTCCTAATGATTCCCAACATTCTGTTCGCTTTTTTGGCTGCTGCTGCACATTGAGTGGATGTTTTCAGAGAACTAGGCACAATGACTTCAAGATCTCTTTCTTGAATGGTAACAGCTAATTTAGATCACATAATTTTACATGTTTAATTGGGATTATGTTTTCCAAGGGGCATTACTTTGCATTTATCAACACTAAATTTCATCTGCCATTTTGTTGCCCAGTCACCTGCTTTTGTGAGATCCCTTTGTAACTCTTTGATTTCTGCTTTGCACTTAACTATCTCAAGTAGTTTTGTATCATCTGCAAATTTTGCCACCTCACTATTCACCCCTTTCCCAGATCATTTATGAATATGTTGAACAGTACTGGTTCCAGTACAGACCCCTGGGGGACAGCACAATTTACTTCTCTTCATTCTGAAAATTGACCATTTATTCCTATCCATTGTTTCCTTTCTTTTAACCAGCTACTGATCCATGAGATGACCTTCCCTCTTATCCCATTACAGTTTACTTTGCTTAAGAGCCTTTGGTGAGGGACCTTGTCAAAGGCTTTCTGAAAATCTAAGTACAATATATCCACTGTATCACCTTTGTCCACATGCTTGTTGACACCCTCAAAGAATTCTAGTGGATTGGTGAGTCATGGTTTTCCTTTACAAAGGGATTTGTTGTAACTTTTCTTGAACCTCTTAGTTGAAAGAGTTAGATATAGCTAATGAGAACTGACAAATGAACTATTACGTATTAACTGCTTGATTTCTGTATGATCTAACTGGAATATGGGGGGAAATAGATGTTACTTCCCTGCTTACTAGCTAAGTCACTCCAAAGCAAAGCCATTCCAGTGGATCACCAACAGGTTCCCATTTAGCACAGCAGTTGCAGCCACAAAGGTCAGTTCACTGGTTACTCCTGTGGGAATTCTGAGCTACTGTCCATGTGCAGAATTCATGTCCCCCAGAAATTCCCCCCCCCACACAGAATAATAGATTATGATGCAGAAGAAGAGGGAAGCCATGAAAGGTGTCACGTGCCCTTCCCCGACAGTGGTTCCAAATGGGCATGTCGGTTCCGCTGTCAGAAGCAGTCTGATTAGACATAAATCACCATCCAAGGCTGTGGGGACAGAGCTGGGCATGTGTACGAGACTCTGTCCCTTTTGTTCACTATTACAGTGTGCCTGGCCCTGGGGTGTTTCTGGAGTAGTTGTGAGGGAAGACCCGGCCCTTGCGTTGTGTCAGTTTTGGGTGCAGCCTCACCACCAAGACTGTGTCTGAGGTGGGAGGGCTGCAGGGTGATTCCTCATCTCTGTGCAGTCAGTGACCTGTGCTCCCCACTGTGCTAGGGTTTCTGGGGAGTGGGGCAGGCAAGGAAAGGGTAACTTGGCATAGGAGGGGGGCCAGGAGCCTGAAGGGGGAAGAGCTGAAGAAGGGTTGAGGGGTAGGAGCAGCTAAGTCAGTCTTGGGGTCCATTTGCCCTCAGAGAAGCAGGGCGCGCCCTCACCTTACCCTGGGAAGAGACTCAGGACAGACCCCAATAAGCTAATGCATTCTCTTCAACTGACTAATCTGCTCTCTGCCTTCTCCCCATCTCTCCTACGTTTGGGTAACATAGGCCTTAGTCCTGCAGTGAGGATCCATGTGGGTGCCGAGGTTTTTTTTAACTCTCTACTCCTGGGGGAATTTTTGTTGTTGTCTGTATTGTTACAGACATACTTGCTGATAGGTATTTTGAAATAAATTACCAAAATAATTGACACAGGCATGATTATATTGTGTTATTTGATAAATAAAGTATGCAGAATTTTAAAATATTGCATGCAGAATTTTTAATTTTTTGGCACAGAATTCCCCCAGGTGTAACAGTTAGAAAATATGTACTTGGTTATAAGAATATTCAGGGTTTTCCTGTTTTATTGTATGTAGAGGTGAGCAAACATGGTGTGGAATTTTCCATGAATGTTAGTTTGAAATTTTAAATAACTTTGCCCTTACAGTTTGCTTTCCACAAATATTTTAGAGAATGAACTTATTGGTATCACTGTTTGGTAGAAAAGCAAATTTGAAGGATATTTGTGGAAAGTACATTTTTAGGCCTTAATCCTGCAATCAGATGTGTGTAGAGTAATCCTTGTGCACATGTAACGCCTCTTGGAGTTTCACTGGGTTGAGCTCAGGTGCTAGAATCTCTCCACATAGATTAAGTTACAGGAGTAGAACCCTAACTTGTAATCAGGACTATTAACTTCAGAAATATGATTCTAGGGATTATGCTCATCTGAGGCTCATTCATGCAAGGTGCTGAGCACTCTGCCCCTGCTCCAACAAAGCATTTAAAACAAGTAATTAATTCCATTGAAATCAAGGGGGCTGGACAGGGGCCAGAATGCTCAGTAACTTGCAGGATTGACTCCAATGAGAACATGAACAGACAAGCTAGTTTAACAGATTCCCAGATACATCAGGGAAGTTGTCAATTAAAAGTAAATGACTCAGAAAGCTTTTGATTATTATGGGAAAGGCATACATGGGTTTTGTTGATTTGGAGAAAGGCAATGCACTATCTTCCTCATCTTCCTCTGCAATCACTTGTAATTTTTTGTGTGGCGGTCCTTCCAACATTGCTCTTCCATTCTGGTTTGTGTCTCAGTGGGGTGGTGACATCTGGGTCTTCAGATCACCTGCATCAATCATCAATTTTGTTTCTACCCTTGACTCCACAGTTTGTTTTTTCATAAATGTATTTATTTTCCTATATTATGGCAGTAGTCATCCAGCATGCACAGCATCTGTCTGCAAACCAATGAGATTCAGAAGTCAACTCTCTTAACTTCCCTCAATATATTTACTACTCAGGTTTGAAACAGCTGCTTTTACAGCTAACAACTCATGCACAACTTCTAAAGCCTGTTACATGTAATTTCACTCTCTGTATTTGATTAAATTTCTCTTGCAGTTGACATTTCTAACTTACTGTTGCACAGTCATACATTTACTAAAAAAATGTACTCACTCCTAGAAAGGACAAATTTACACCAGGTTAGTTTATCTTTAAATTAGCCTGAAAAGCCTTAATACTTTGTTCTATGAACCACAAATTTAGGGTTGCCATCTCTCAAGCAAAGATAAGGACAGATTTGAAAAACTGAAGTGCAGAACATTACATTTGGTTAGATGTTTCTTATTGCTAGCAAACTTCAAGAAGTATATCCACTAATGTGATTAAACTGTTTCAAAGAACTGAACATTATGTATGCTCTGTTGAGGTGAATTTGATATTTTTAATTGTTTTCAATACACTCAATAAGTATCCAAACAAAAGTAATAAATGAAAACCATTAAATTTATAGTCTATAACTGACAACACAAATTTAAACACATGTTTAATGAAATGAGGTTTTTGCTTTTCTTGGAATTCAGGCTATACTTAATTTATATAGGCAAGAACCTCAGATTATGAAGGGAGTATCCTTAAACTGACTTTTGGACCCCTTTGACTATGAAATAATTTGCTTTTAGTATTAAGTTGTAGAAGTCACAACCAGCTGTGGGTTGGGGTCACTTTTACAGAGTTCTGAATTCAAAAATGTCATATATCTCCTCTTGCTCTAATCATGAATAATGTGTTTGACTAATCCCTAATACTCCCTTTCCAGTTGCTTGTTGCAATGGATGGCACAAGTTCCCTCAGCATTTCTCCATCAATTCTCAGCTGGCTCTTTGGTAAATGTTGCAGAGGTGAAGATCAGTTCAAGTTGAGACCAATTTAGGCATAACAGCCTGAATGGATGAGGCAGGCCACTGAAGCTATCCTAAATAATCTATGAGCATAAAATGATGGGTGAATTTTATCACTTCACAAGTAGAGATGCAATCAGTGAGGTCATCTTGTGCTGTGAGGCCAGTGTCTTAGGGTGGGATTACCCCTGGGAGAATTCTGCACCAAAAAATTAAAATTCTGTGAACAATATTTTAAAATTCTGCATATTTTATTTGTCATAATATAATCACACAAGTTTCAACTAATTTTGGTCATTTATTTCAAAATACCTGTCAGCAAGAATGTCTGTAACAATACAGACAACAAAAAGATTCAGGAATTTTTTTTGAGAAATAGATTCCTTACTGGGCATGTTAATACAGAACTATGAGTAATAATTCATTTAAACTACAATACAAAACCATATTTCCTGCACCACTCAGAAGCAGTGCAAAGACTTGGGGGAGTCAGGGGTAATGGAGGAGCTGAGGGAGAGGGAAATAAATTGCTGGGAAGGAGCCTGGGTGTGAAATTGGAGCATTGTTGATTATGGGTGGGAAAAGTATGGAACAGGGTTTTTGCGGGGCGGGGGGAGGAATTATTAGGGAGCTTCCCCCATGCAGGCCCTGGCTGACCCCTAGCCTCTACCATTCAGTCAGGTACATCTGCCCCGTCCCCATGTGTTCCTGCACCTCCTGGTGTCCTTGCACCCTCTGTCCATATGTGTCCCTCCACCCCGACTCAGACACCCACTCCCCCATCTCCATGTGGCCCAGCATCCCCTTCCCCTGTCCCTATGTGGCTCTGTACCCCCTCCCTATCCCCATCCCCATGTGGCTATGTGACCCCACCCAGCCACCCCGTCCCCATGTGTCTCTGTGCCCCCCCCCCCAGCAACCCTCTGTCCCTAAGTAGTTCTGCATCCCTTCCCCCATCACCATGTAGCCCTGCACCTCCCTCCCTCTGTGGCCCTGTGCTTCCACTCCTATTCAGCCTCTGCCCTGGTCTGTGCTCCCCCACTGGCCCTGAAGAGCCCCTGTCTGACCCCCCAGCACCCCACACTGTCTGTCTTCCCATAGCCCCTGTCTCCTGACCTGGTCTGACAGTCGCTGCAAAGAAGGCAGGCTCTTTCTCTTCTGTAGCTGGCTGGGAGCTGCTGCTGTGTTCTATTGCCACAGCGCCCTCTGGTGGGAAAAATGCGGAACTGCAGAAGTTATTTTGAGCTGGAGGTGCTGCTGTTCTTGCACCACAGCACCCTCTAGTGGGCAAAATGCAGAACTGCAGCAACATTTCAGCAGAAGCTTTTTTTTGCACAAAAAAATAAAAATGTGCATGGCTCATTAATTATGCATGCATGCAATAACACAAAATTCTCCTAGGATGAGGTGGGATCCATGAAGAGGCTTAGGCATTTCAATGCTGAGTGTCACAGCACCTAGAAAATCACAGGAACAGTACTGCAATCCATAAAGCCCAAGTTAGGCATCTAGGCTCACTATATATTGTACAGGGAGAGACAGGCACCTTAGACTGGGATCCACCAAGTCAGCACACTAAGTGGGGAACTGCCTAAGATAGCCAATGGGAGATGCCAACCAGAGGGATGTGGACAAAGCCCCTCTCTTTTCTTAGATTTAGGCACCTATGTCTAGGCTACGAGAAGGCATGAACCAGGGTGCTCCGCTGCTTAAGATGCTTGCAGGGCCTGAAACAAAATAGCTGGGGGGTGAGGGGTGGAGCAGGGCAGACTTGATCAAGGGCTCTCCCACATGCTGTGTGAGTACACTAACCACAGGGCTAAAGGTTATAAGGGAGGTTCTTCCCCTGCTCACCACCACCCCAGGTGGTGGTGTGTGAATTTGGCTGAGAGCCCTGATCTAGTAGGTATGTTCAGAGGCTGCCTATCAGATTTGGCCCCTGCATGTGATTTAGGCAGCTGAAAATCCATCTTTCCCAGTTTGTAAATAGCTCTGGGGCTTAGGCATCCAGACACCTAGACTGAGGCTACACTGCATGTGCCCAAGGGGGAAAAACATAGAAACTTAGGTGCAGGTGAGTTTGGACACCCACAGAGCTAGGTGGCAGCTGAGCAGAGGTTTTATGGATCACAGTGGCATGGGTATCTAAAAACAGGACTTAGGTAGATCCCACCCTTAGTTCAGAATCCTCCTGAGAGGGGAGGAGACAGGAAAGGGAGACAATATGTTAGCTGGCCCAACTGGGAAAGCTTTATCAGGATGGGCTCAGCATGGACAGGCTTCTCTGTTTACTGTTCCTTAAGAGCATACAATCTCATGGAAAGAGTGGAATAGTGTCCTACTGACAACCATCTCTTCCAGTTATTTTGGACTGTTGGAATAGACATTACATCCATGTGGAATTCTTTCCCTCATACTAGAATTTCTGCTTTTGTGCCAAAAACCTCACATTAAATAAGTTTATTCTCAGTGTATTCCTCAGAGAACTGTTAATAACACTAAGGAGGCTAAACACATTTTTGAATTGAAAAAATACACATTTCCACCTGCTTTCTGATGAAAACTTGTTGATTGCAAGGAGGAACTTAATAATGCAAAAAGGAAAAGTATGTTGCAGAGAGGAGGAAGAAAATTCAAGAGGTTTTTTTGTGGGTTTTTGGCGCTATTAATTTGCTTGGGTAGTATGTGTTTGGGCAGTTTTAAATTATTTAGCACTATATCCTGCCTTCATTCCATTTATGGAACTTCTGTGACAGTCACTGGGAGAGGATATGGCCTTTATGGTAACAAGATCAGTTCTTTTCATGGAATATTGCCTGAGAGATGAGAAGAAATGGTATTTCACTATAGGAGGAAAATCTTCTACAAAAGTTTTACTGACATTGAAGCAGTGTGGTTTATCTGGTTTAGTGATTAGAGTGGAGGGTTTTGTTCCCTACTTTCCCCACAAACTTTGCTGAATGACCTTGGCAAATTGTACTTCCTCTCGTTTGCCTCAGTTTCCTTATCTGTGAAGGAGTGATAGCGTTTACCCACATTCTGTAAAGTGCTAGTGTTACAAATGTATTGAAAACATCAGTACTAATAACTATGGAGGTAAGTGAATCAACCCAGAATTTGGCCCAAAGACAGAACTACGCAAATGTTTTCCTAAGTCCCTCCTCTTCACTTCATCCCACCAAATTTTTCCATGGCTCAACGTCATCATTCATTTTATATTCTAATATAGGACCAGATTTTTTCCCATCCTTATTGAGAACCAGAGACACTTTACTCCTTAGGTGGTCTCATTCATGTAATTGGAACTACTCCTGGTGTAAGGGACTACTCAACAGGAGTAATGGTGATAGAATCCGGCAAACTCCTGGGGACAGGAAACTTTTCTTCTAGTAATTGCCTGTAATGCTACGGACACCTATGGCAATATATAAATAATGGTCAAAACTGGAGAGTAGTGCACTGTGCATGTGGCCAGTGCTTATGAAGGCTGAGCCATGGCTCCAGCGCCTGTGGTTGTCTTGCACTCCGTGGGCTACTATGAAGCTGAGCAGTTCCATTGCTCAAGAGGTTTCCTTCAGCCCTCTTGCACCTCATGTGCTCCGGCATAGTCTGGTCCCATGTGTTTGAATCAGTGTTATCCCATTTTACTTTTGCAAACTTTTATTTTGCAACAATGTGATTCACTGGAGTGCTCTGCAGTCCTCTTTTAAATGCCATCTTTCAGATTCAAACAGGAAAGATTATTTTTTCACACCATCCCTTTGCATTTATTATCTGGTTTTCTTTTTACTAATAGCCCATCATATTTCTTTGTTCCCTCAGTCCTGTTTTTACTTATTAACTGCTGAGGAGTGACTGCACTTCTCTTATCTGCTGTACTTAGAGTCCTGGAAGATGTCATACCCTATTAACCATTGCAGCTAGCTACACCTAATTTGTGTGTCAAGTCACTTTCTACTCCTTTAACCTTCCCTTCATTGTACCAGTTTTGGCTGATACAGAACTCTCCCTATTTACTTCTCTGTCACTGCCATTGCTATAGACTAGGCTCCCTTCCCATCAGTGTACTCTGCTACCAAAGATGACAGGCTGGAATGTAATTTGCATGAATTGCTTTCAAGATCTGCTAATAAACATGACAGTCTGCCTAGCTGCTGTCACAGGTACCATATTAATACTCTTCCCATTAACATCACAAACTGACAGTGAAACACAAACACCAAAGAGGGGCCAAGGCCATTGTGGAAGAACTGCATTGCTCCTATTCGCCATCAATGCCTCTTGGCTAGACTGGGTTATTAGGAATTAAAATGAATTATTTCAGGAATTTTCTGGGCCTCTCTTTGTGGGTCAAAGTTGTTGATTCCCAAATGTGTTATCCTCCGAGAGGACAGAAAAATGGGACTTGTCAACATGGAGACTTAGTCCACAGCAAAGGTGTGAATCTACAGCATACCAGCCTGCCGCACACTAGCTGGCCATCTGGACCCTGCTACTAAAAGCTCTGTAGTGTGCTTTTGACATGCTGTTGTTGAAGTAACTTAATAAGAAAACAGGCCACTTAGGCCCTGAGTACATACAAATGTACCAATATTGTGTCAATTTGACCTCAACAGCGTTTTGAATAAGTTTAGTTAGCCCAAGTTTTCCCTTGTGTGGACATTCTTATTTCAGTTTAACAGTGGCTTATTTCATTTTAGTTTGGAATCTGTTTAAGCTAAATTTCAGTAAGCCTGGTTTAAACTGAAATGAGAATGTCCATGCAGGGCTAAGCACTGGTTTAACTGAATTTGTTTAAAATACAGTTGAAGACGAACATTCTCATGTAGGCAAGACGTAAGCGTTCACACAGACTTTTGTGGTGGTTTACTAAATCAATTTAAAATTACACCTCAAGTTAACTAGTGTATCCTACACATAGACATATTCTAAAGTCCCATCCTCACTAGGAGTGAGGTACTTGACTCTCTGAGTCCGTTGAGTTCCTAAGAAGTCTTTTATAACCTTCTACTTCTAATACACCAGTGCAGAAGAGGGTGAAACCAGCAGTGTAAGGTGCTGTGGACAGGAATAGGGAGAAGATAGAGAAACACAATAGTTAAATTCAAGGATTTTAAAAAAAGAAAAAAATAAGTAACATTTTTCCTCCTCTTGCTCTCTTTTATTACTGTAAATCTTTCATGTGCAGACTCTACAGTATGTTTACACTCCCCCAGGCGTTTTACTGATGTCTCTTTTAAATGCAGAATTCTTTTTGTTGGAGTCTTCACCTTCAACTGCGCACCATTATGCCACTTTTAGCTGAGCCTTGAAGTCCTAGAATTTGTTATTCGTGGCCCTTGAGGCCCACTTATTGAAACATTTGAATGGGTAGAAGTCATGTGACCTAGTGGATGGAGTAGGAAACTGGGAGACTTTGTTTCAGCATCTGTCACTGATTTGTTGTATAGCCTCAATCGTGTCACATAACTGAGGCTCAGTGCCTCAGTTTGCCCATACATAAAAATGAGGATCAGCTAACTGAGCTCTCCTATTTTGTAACTGTTATATTAATGAGGAAGATGCCTTTCAACCCTCAGAGCATGGGATCTGACATTTCAGACCTACAAAGTGGTTGAAAGCTGCTGGGGGTAGTGGTGATACAAATTAAATGATTCCTGTGAAAAGTATACTTTATAAAGTTCCATAACTCCATCCCAACCACCTCAATGACAAATTTAAAATCACAAGAAAGAGTACATCCTACTCATCATGCAGGATTTGTCATCGCTGAAAGGAATAACTCAAGTTGGGAGTCATAGCTACAGTATCTGTAAGTATAGTGACCTGAATTTGTGGAGAGAAGCTTATAGCCTTCAGCAGTAGAGAGAAAACTGCAATACACAGTACAGGAGCAGGTACATGAGAGCAGAAATGCAGATGGACAGGAGAAAGGAGAAATCATAAAACAATGTCAGCACCAAAGTACAACTGCAAGCAATCTGCCCTTGGATGTTCCATACAGTAAAGGGGGCAGTAAATCTTGTAGCTTTTCATGATGCAAACGAAAGTCTCCATCTAGAAATCCTGAATTTGTTCTGTATGCTAAGCAGTTTCCCTTGAAAAAATGATATTTTTAGGAAAACACTGGTAGAAAAGCCAGAATTACTTTCTGTCTCAGATGAGGTCATGCATAAGTTGATTCCAAATTATTCCTTATTTACATGTTGTTGTCCATTTTCTTATGTAAGCCAGAATAAACCTGTCAGACAAGAAGAAAATATATAACATTATTTTAGTGTGTTTCTCTTGAACGCACACTGTATCTTTAATTCCTTATGACATTCAAAATAGCCTGAGGAAAAACACAAATGGAGATAAATATTAACATTCAAAAGACAAATAACCAATTTGCCCTTCCTTCTCCTCTGCATTCCATATAGTAAGCATGCTGGCCTTGGTCATTAGTAGAAGTCCACTATATCCCAACCAGCTGAGCATTTACCCCTCTTTAACTCCATTTGTCTGTTTGATATATTCCTTGTACTCAATGAGGTGCTGAAGGTAGATTTTGGTGGCTCCCAGGAACTCCTTGTTTAAAATTTTCCATCAAACGGAAGGGATGATGAGTGACTCTTCTGCTTCTGTTAGAGTTCACCTCTTCTCTGGGTACTGCCTGTCTCCTTAATAACTTATCTCTGGGTCTCACCGAGGTTTTCAGTATATAGAAGAGCTACAGTTGCATCCCAGTTTTTGGCCGTTGGAATACATTTTTCACAGGGGTGATGTCCCTGGATCTCCAATTCATTGTATTCAAATTACACAAGATGAATACAGTGCTATACTGTCAATATTTTTTTCAGAAACAAAAATTAACGAACACTTTTAGCAAGTGGCCTTTCTTGTTATGGCATTAAATAATGGTTTCAATTTAAAGGAATAGCTTCCCAGTCCTTTATCCCTTCTCTCCAGGTATATAAAAAAAGTCTCAATTTGGGGAACATCAACACCAATTTCTCAGAAAAACCCTTCTCTACTCCTGAAGATTCTGGAGTGCTTGTGTCATACATTCCCTATCTGAGGCTCCATTCAATAAGTGAGCTGTTGTGTACTGTACTAGCTTCAATCTGCAATTGGTTTTAAGGTTTGGCCCTGTGTAGAGCACATTGCAATAGTAACAAAAGCCTGGCTAATGGTGGCAAGGGACACATCCAAAAGGAAAGGCCACAGGAATATTAGTGTAGAGGTGTATAGCTTGTTCAGGAAGGACAAGCAGGGGGGAAAAGGAGGAGGTGTTGCATTATACATCAAGAATATATACACTTGTTCCGGGGTCCAGAAGGAGGTGAGAGGCAGACCAGTTGAAGTCTCTGGGTAAAGATAAAAGGTGTAACAAATAGAGGTGATGTCATGGTAAGGGGTCTACTAAAGCTCACCAAATCAGGAAGATGAAATGGATGAGGCATTTTTATACCACATAACAGAAATATCCAGAACACAAGACCTGGTAGTAATGCGGGATTTTAATTACCCAGGAATCTGTTTGAAAAGTAATACAGCAAAACACAAAATTTCCAATACGTTCTTAGAATATTTTGAGGACAATATTTTGTTTTAGAAAGTAGAGGAAGGAACCAGGGAGGCAGCCATTTTAGACTTGGTTCTGATCAACAGGGAGGAATTGGTAGCAAATCTGAAGGTGGAAGGCAATTTGGGTGAAAGTGATTGTGATATGATAGATTTAATGATTCGAAGGAAAGGAAGGAGTGAGAGTAGCAGAGTAAGGATAATGGACTTAAAAAAAGCAGACTTTAACAAACTCAGAGAACTGGTAGGTAAGGTCCCTCTGGAAGAAAATCTAAGGGGAAAAGGAGTCCAGGAGAGCTGGCAGTTTCTTAAAGAGGCAATGTTAAATGCATAACATCAAACTATCCTGATGTGAAGGAAAGACAGGAAGAATAGTAAGAGGCCAATATGTCTCCATCAGGAGCTCCTCAATTACCTTAAAATCAGAAGGGAATCCTACAGAAAGTGGAAATAAAAATAAGGACAAAAATATTAGTGGTGACCAGAAACTCAGTACAATTAATACTAACAAGGCAGAAGGAATGCAAGCCAAAATAGGGAAAGAATGGGTTAAAGAATATTTTGATAAGTTAGATGTATTCAAGTCAGCAGCGCCTGATGAAATTCATACTAGGGTACTTAATGAACTAGCTGAAGCAATCTTGGAACCATGAGTAATTATCTTTGAGAACTCATGGAGGATAGGTGAGGTCCCAGAGGACTGGAGAAGGGCAACAATCATATCTGTCTTTAAAAAGGGGAGCAAAGAGGAATGATTGGCATCAGCTTAACTTTGATACCTGAAAAGATATTGGAATAAATTATTAAACAATCATTTTGTAAGCACCTAGAGAATAATAGGGTTATAAGTAATAGCCAGCAGGGATTTGTCAAGAACAAACATGCCAAACCAGGGTTACTGGCCCAGTGGATGTGGGGTTATAGTAGACATAATATATCTTGATTTTAGTAAGGCTTTTCACACAGTCCCACATGAATCTTGACAAATTGGAGAATTGGTCTGAATTCTACCAGACAAAATTCAGCAAAGACAAGTGCAAAATACATCACTTAGGAAGGAAAAAATCCAATGCACAACTACAAAATGGGGAATAATGGGCTAGCTTGTAGTACAGCTGAAAAAATATCTGTGGCTTACAGTGGATCACAAATTGACTATGAGTCAACAAAGTGATGTCGTGAAAAAGGCAAATATAATTCTGTGGTGTATGAACAAGAGTATTTTATATAAGACATGGGAGGTAATTGCCCAACTCTACTCAGCACTGGTGAGGCCTCAGCTGGAGTACTATGTCTAGTTCTGGGTGCCGCACTTTAGGAAAGATGTTGGCAAATTGGAAAGTCCAGAGGACAGCAACAAAAATGATACAAACCTGACCTATGAGGAAAGGTTAAATAAAACACTGGGCACATTTAGTCTTGAGAAAAGGTGACTGGGGTGGGCTCTGAGAACAGTCCTCAAATGTGTTAAAAGCTGTTGTAAAGAAGACAGTGATCAATTATGCTTGTCCACAAAAGGTGGGACAAGACGCAAAGGGCTTAATCTTCATCCAGGAAGATTTAGGCTAGATATTAGGGAAACCTTTCTAACTAGAAGGGTAGTAAGTTCTGAAATAGGCTTCCAAGACGGGGGGAATGATAGCTCAGTAGTTTGAGCATTGGCCTGCTAAACCCAGGGTTGTGAGTTCAATCCTTGAGGAGGCCATTTAGGGATCTGGGGCAAAAATTGGGGCTTGGTCCTGCTTTGAGCAGGGGGTTGGACTACATGACCTCCTGAGGTCTCTTCCAAGCCTGACATTTTATGACAGGTTGTAGAATCCCCATCATTGAGGTTTTTAAGAACAGGCTGGACAAACACCTGTTGGGGTGGTCTAAGTTTACTTAGTCCTGCATCATGCAGAGAACTGGGTTTGATGACTTCTTGAGGTCCCTTCCAATCCTACATTCCTATGATTTGTAGCTAATCTGCAGTTTGGGAGTTAACTGTAATTTGGCAATGTAGTATGCAGTGGTCTGAGAGGATTCTGCCTCCAACAGTGAAGTTGTCATTGGAATGATGGCCCCAAGGAGCACACTAGAAACAAATACTTTTTATTTTTATTATCAATTTAATTAACCAAACAAAATCACAAACACTATGTTATAGCAAAGGAGATAGAGATAACACAGACTTGCATTACTCACATCATCCCCTGCAGGGAACCCTGAAGAAGGCAAACAGATGATGGGTTAAGTATCTGTAGGTGACCATCCTCGTCCTGTATCCCAGCATGTCCCATGGCACAAAGGCTGGGTAGTAGCTTTTATAACACCCATTTATGTCTTATGCATACATGTTATGCATATTCACGATAGGTTCAAACCTTTTTCTGTATCTGAACATCCATACCCCCACCTTTTGATGGGTTACTTCTGATGGGTCAGTTACCCGTCTACCTCATAATCATTAGCATTTCCATCAATTAGTTGCTATGTCATTACTGTGGTTTAAACTTGTGTCTAATACTGGTCCAGATTAAGCAACCCAATGCCCAGTAGTTCCCCTGCTTGTTCCCCCCACCCAGAAGTGATTTTACATAGGGAGCGGTTGCAAAAGGAAACTGAAGCCATATTTGGAGGAGAAGAAAGTGGATGAAGAAGGATAATTTAAGAACAAAGACACTAGCAACAGCAGCACAGTGAGGAAAACACAGATTCTAATGATCAAAGTGGAAAACTACGAAGGGTAATAAATAGACAATGTGAAATGAGTCTCCTCAGCATCTATAATTAGGGATGGCAATGGCAGTGGGAACACCCAGCCAGGATGATTCAGGCTGAGGCACACTGTTCCTATCTCTTGTGGATTATTAAAGATTACCATGAAGGCCATTAGCTAGTGTTTTCTAATAATCCTGAGTTTTAATCTGAGAGAAGTGTGGTGCTCATGAAGGCAGGGAAATAACAACAGTGGCTAGAGAGACAAAATTAGTGTAAGTAAGAGCTGTTCAAATTGCCCCTAGCCCTTTTCCCATATACAATCAGCCTCCACTTACAAAATCCTGCTATTCTAACCCCAGTCCTTTCTTAATAAGTGTCCAAAGTGTCTGGTGATTGTACGGGAACTAATGTCACTTAGAGATTATGATGAGAATATGAACATTTATTTTTGCTGGTGCGCCATACCATCCCAATAAGTATGAAACACTTGAACATTAATCTATTTAAGACACTGCACTTAACCTTTAACATTTTTATTTGTAATAAAATTATAAACATATTTGCTATCTTACAGGTATCCATAAAATGTAATATTATATATATTCTCCTCCTGCATTAATGGTAATTCAAAGCACCACTCATACTTAAATATTCACCTAGCAATGTGGAGAAAGCCAGCAACTCACAGTGGACTAAATTCTGTCCTGACTTAAGCTCTTTGCAGCTCCGCTGCAGCAGCTGCTGGGTACATAAGACTAAGTCAGGAACAGGATACAGATCATTGTTCCAGTGCTGCAAGAAACTTGTGCTCTTAACGGAAGATTAAAGTCTATTAGCTAATGGATAACATTGACGCAAGGAAAGTCAGACTAAATTACTGCGTATTTTTCTTATTGGGCAGCAGACCGAGAAGTGCACAGTAGTTATCCTTCTTGTTGCCTGTCAAGGTTTATCACTCTCAAAGCTTTCCTCCTAAATAATGTCTGCAGCTCAGTCACAATCCAATATCTGCATATATCCTTGTCTGGCTGAAGTTCTAACGTATGGCTATACCATAGTGCCATCTTTGCATTAGGTTTCATGATATTCTCAACATTTATTGGCTATTTTGTCATTTGAAATCTGGTAACGTGGTCACTACTAGAAATTATTTTTAAATAAGCATACAGAAGGATAAACAAGCAAACAAAATCTCACCAAGCCACCACCATCCCAAACTTTTTCTGTGAGTTTTTTTTATGTTGAAGAACAATATACTAGGCCGTCGTATTGTCTGTTGTCCCGCCCACCAGTGTTAAACGGCTGCCTTCAGTGGAGTTAATCCTGATTCTCATAGACGTAAGTGAGCATGGGGGCAAGACCTATCGGCCCACAGTACACACACAATTCTTGGCATGTAGACCCCCCACCCCTTCCCTTTCTCTAAACCCACTTTTTATAAGAGTATAACTGAATGGCGCATGATTATCTTACTTACTATATTAATTGGTATAAAAGATGGGCTTGGGCTCACAAAGGTAGATCTAGAAACACAGAAGGTCAAGTACAAAGGGTTGATGTATCTAACATCTGGGCAGTAGAGATTTGGGAAGTACTTTTGTCTGACTTTGACATTTTTGATGGCTTTGAAACCAGGCAGGGATCAGTAGACAATCCCTGGCATTAGTGTTTATATAAAAAACATTTACAAATCCCTGACATTATTCCTTTATTGAGGAAGAGATTTCTAACTCTTTTCTGGCTTTTTGATCTAGCAGAAAAAAAGCACAACAAAATCCAATGATTGGCTGCTGAAGCTACACAAATTTAGGCAACAAATAACTCTGAGAACAATTGTCCACTGGAACATTTTACTTAGAGACCTGATGGGCTGTCCATCATTTGTAGTCTTTAAAGACTGGATCTATTTCTGAAAGATATGCTATAGCTCAAGCAGAAGTTATTGGATTGATTCAGAGCTTATAGAGGATCTTCTGAAATTCTGGCCTTAACAAATTGTATATGTTGGAAGTTTTTAACTGTATGTTACTACTAATTTGTAGGTGATGGATGCTGAAGAACATTACACAAATTTCCTCAAGCCTTATACTCTAAACTCTGACAATAAGCTATTTTGATGTGAATGCTAGTACTAATTTTTCAGCTTCCTTACTGGATAAATGGTCCATTCCAATGTCATGTTGCTGAGGTTCCAGTTTGGTAGAAATTTCAAAGGCAGACAGTGATCAGTGAGGTGCAATGCCATTTCTTTGCAAAGGACAACAATTAGAATCAAGTGAATGGTGGATCCAAATTCCAGTTATGAACATCTGCCAGTCTCCATAAACAAGGAGAGGCTGATGTATGCTTAGGTTTGGGAGAGGGAACACCTCATTGCATTCCACAATAACAGTCATTGGTCACATTGTTAGGCTCTAGAGAAGGAGTTGTATAGTCCTCCTGAATTGAAGGAAGTATCACCACAATGTATAAGAGGCAAAGTGGTAAATTTTAAGACCCCCTACAAGAACAAAGGCTCTTGCTCACTAGATTTGTGTGGTAAGATATGTTCTAATGTTAGCACTCAGTAGATAACTCCCAGAGATGAGTGGTATCTAACTAGTGATGGCAGAATTTCAAACATTTCAGAAGTTCAGATTGGAAAAGTCCCCAAAAGAACAGTACTTATCTTAGTGCACACTCCCTTTTCAGAATGATCCTGAGTCACTTGAACATGCAACATTGCAGTAGAAATCTCATGAAAGCAGAGTTACTTTTCAGGTTTCTGGTCGTTCATATCAAGCTAGAGCCTATGAACAAAGATCAGCAAAAACCATTAGGGGAAAAAACTTGATCCATCTTTTTTCCAACATCAAAAAATACTTGGATCAGGACTGATTCAGATTTTGGGTGAAGGTTCATGTCAATATTTTATTTTTTAAAAAAATATGTCACCAACCCCAATAAGCAAAAGTATTTAAGGAATGATTTACCTATAGAAGATCTCTATAGTTCATCACCTGTTTACAAGAATCACTACTTAGCTACAGCATCATTTGAAGGCATTGATGAGATGTCAGAAAGCACTGATGGACCAAAGTGAAAAAGATATATGATGGTATGAAATATATAATTCTATGAAAAATCTTAGCACAGCATCTTTTATCTAAGGATTTCATTGGGAGTTGGGACTCCTGGGTACTATTCCCTGCAGTCATCGACTTTCTGTGTGACATTGGGAAGACACTTAGCTTCCTAGTATGTTAGTTTAGCCATCTGGACTCTGCGTATAGTGATATTTAAAGTACCTGCCAAACAGGGCTCCTGTGAGATTAAATATTTGTAAAGCACAGTGATGGCCTATTTCAGTAGACAGGACAAAAAATATTACTCCTGAGAATCATGTCCAGTCACAGGGCAAGGCAGTGACAGATACACTGAGAGTGCCATAGTATTTGCAGATAAATGGTTATATAACACCTAGGTAGCTTACTTTTTTAAAAGGTGTCTGTATTCATCTTATTCTTGCAGGGAAGAGCCTGGGGAAACTGGCATCCACTTTTATGTTTGCCTGGAAAAAGAGCCAAGACTGAGAATACTGGATACTAAGGTATTTTTTCAGCTAACAGTATCTACACATCAAGTCTTGTCATTGTTCCTCTTAGTGTCAAAGTATTAAACTTTCTTAAATGACTGTTGCAAGTTCTTTTGCAATTTATGTAATTTAACTGATTATTGTTCAATTCCCTGATCTTCTTTATGCATTTCTTGCTACCACAGCTGGGAGAGAAAGGTGCGGGGGGATGGGGGGGGGGGCGGGGAGGGAGGTGGAGGAGAACCAGCATGTAATTAATTACAACATTCAATTTTTATTTTCCAAACAGGGTTTAGGAATGTTAGTACTATGGGGATTGAGCTGAAAGGTTATTCGTAATAGTTTACCATTCTGACCTTTATTTTTGACTGGAGTAAACAAGCTCACTGAAAGTATATAACCATTTGGATTTTTATCTCTTTTTTCCCTTCTCCCTTTTGCTAGTCTGTAACTGTGACCTGTCCATAAGAGATTTCATGGAGAATAGTCTCTCAGTACAATAAGAACAACAATTAGCTTAGTCTGAACTGACTCTAGCATATGGTAGCAGACTTTTCCCCAAAACTGGTTTATATGGTGTAGTGCCATCTGCCTGGGCTAAGTCCAGCTAGCAACCTGCCAGGTTTGTTGTTCTAATTCCTCAATAATTAAAGGAAAGCTGGCACGATCTTCAAAGTATCTGAATCCCTCCCCCTAAATACTACTTTCCTGAACCAAAAGTTTCTTCTCAATTAATTGTCCTCATGAATACCAAATAGCACTTTGGTTTTCTACTCCAGTGAAGATTAACAAAGTTTTTAGACCCTTTTCCCTCTCATCAGTTTGCATTTCATGTAAACCAGCCTAGCTCTCTATTATGACAAAACGTTTGGTCCTCTGAGTGTTCTTAAAGTTTAGATGAACATTAGAAGAATGTGAAATACTTGAGTTCAAGGGCCTGATCTGACACATACTGAAGTCAGTGGAAAAACTCATTGGTTTCAGGTTTCAGAGTAGCAGCCGTGTTAGTCTGTATTCACAAAAAGAAAAGGAGTACTAGTGGCACCTTAGAGACTAACCAATTTATTTGAGCATAAGCTTTCGTGAGCTACAGCTCACTTCATCGGATGCATTCAGTGGTTTCAGTGGACTTTGGATCTGGTCTTAAGTCTTCATAATCTCACTTTCTTTACCCAAGTTGTGTAGCCTTTGATATTGACAGTAATTAGCCATTATATCTCTTAACGCAAACTTAGAGATCAAAAAAGCTGCCACACTGAGACAGTGTGAAATTGGACACTGAGAAATTGGAATCCTGTATTTGTTAACGGAAAAAGTGCAAACTTCATATCACTGCTCTACTAATTGGCCCCTTCCTTGCCCTCTGATGGTTGGTACTGAAAGCCATAATCTTATGTCATCCTTCAGTTTATATAATTCAGCCTTTTTTGTCCTCATTTGCAAAATAAAATAAATAAGAAAACTTAGTTATGCTGCTTCAAGATGAAAGTAACAGTTTTTTATTTCTACAAACAACTTTGGACCAAAATTATTTCCAGATGTGATATTTTATGCAGTACATTGTGTGCTGAACTGAATAAGCAATCTAAATACATGTGCAGTTTAGCTTATTAGAAATAACCATTGGATAAAATACAAGTATTTGTGTAGTGACCATGTTAGAGTAGAGACTCCTTTCTAAGGACATGCAGAAATTCAGGATAATCTATTGTGAGAGTGACAGTTTAAGAATACTATTTTTCTTCAGATTAAAATAGCTTCAGGATAACAAAATTAGGAGTATGCATATAGGTTCCTTGAAAGTCAATCAGAGTGCATGTATGTAAAAATACTTATTTACAGGAATAATCTTTAAATAATATCTGCTGTGACACCTCTTGGCCTCAGAAACTCTTGTTACACATCATTTTGACATAACATACTTCTTGAAGATTGGCTTTGATGGACTCTAGGTCCCCGAATCCATTGCTTTCCAGTCAGAAACTAATACACGTAACCTATTTACTTCGGGCTGTGATTTCCATTTGTTTTCAGGTAGCAGGGATCAGACCTTGTCAGGGCTTGGGTGCTGCTGCCTCATGTGGAAAAGTATTATAGAAGGGGTATCTGGGGCTGAAATTTAATTGCCTATGATTGTCTGGCTATGCCGAAAGAAGGACAGGAGACATCTGACATGGGTTTAATCAGGCGGCAATGTTATTATTAGATGTCTGGGACTACCCAGCAGATAACAGTGTACAATGCAGGTAACTCCATATTTATTCCAGAATTACCCGCTTTCACCAGCTCCCCCTCTTTTTCCATCCAGATCCCGCCAGCAAATCCATTGCTGGGACCTTATCATACCCGGGGTAGGGGGCTTCCACCAGCTCCCCCTCTTTTTCGCTCCAAGTCCTTCCAAAAATTTCATTGCTGGGACCCCTTGGTCTGTTTAAAAAGGAAGGCTTGAGGCACTGAGCTGCCCCTTTTTAAACCCTGCATTCCCAAAGAATGAGTCAGTGATCACAGTGCCCCTTTTTGCAGCAGTTTTCATCTTCCCCCTTTCCCCCAGCCATAAAGCACTGTTCTCTTCACTTGGACAGCCAGCCAAACACCCCCATCTTCTCCCCTGCCCATGCACTTAAAGGTGCAGGGCAGTCATATGCAGAAGATCAGACTAAATGGTCCCTTTGTGGCCTACGTGCTCGGAAACTATGAATTTAAAAGCACTGAAACTGATAGTTTTATAGAAATTACTCTTAAAATCCTAACGGATTGAATAAAGAATAAGAGCTTTATGATATAAATTTTAAAACCATCTTTTTGAATTCTAGTGCAGGAATATAATTATCAGTTTGTGCAGGAGAGCTTATTCTTTCGGTCATTCTGTAGGACTTTTCCATAAGCAGAAAATAGTGTTGGTGATTCTATAGATGGTGCCTTTCCCTTTGAGTCAATGTGGAGCCAGAGCCCCATGTTCTCTCATTGATGGAGCACAAAGCTCAAGTCCTGATTAGGGCTCTTATCATGCAAACACTTATGCCTGGAAATGTCTTCTCTCATGTCCGCAGACCCCTCTAAGTCAGTGTTTGCAGGATACAGCCCTGGAACTTGTGAAATGTGGCATTTTGCTTTGCTGGGCTTTGCATAAACTTGTTCAGTTTCAATCTGTGTGGGGTTTACACCTCTTATTGTTCATTTTTACTTTTGTATATAAATAACCTCCCAAATCTGCTAAAACCATTGGATTGTTCAAGGTTTCAATCAAAATGAATGAACTGGGATCCCATCCTCCCCAACTTTATCACTTGAACTCAGATTATGGGGATATAATAAAATATTCCACTCCCGCACATATATGCATATGCACACACACACACACACACTGATAGTGAACATAAACCTTTTCTCTGTTCTCACTTTTCCTGTAAACCAGCAGCAGTAAGAACTGGGAGGCAGGGTGGGAAGTGTGATATCTATGTGTATCCCTCCAGTTCAAGGTCTGCCCATCTCCCCAAGAGATCCAAATTAGCTGTAGTTTAGATATGTGTACAGTATCATAGAATCATAGAATATCAGGGTTGGAAGGGACCTCAGGAGATCATCTAGTCCAACCCCCTGCTCAAAGCAGGACCAATCCCCAATTTTTGCCCCAGATCCCTAAATGGCCCCCTCAAGGATTGAACTCACAACCCTGGGTTTAGCAGGCCAATGCTCAAACCACTGAGCTATCCAGTTTTTAGGATTTTTAATTTATTTTATTTATTTCTCTGACCCTTCAAGGTTGGATCCGGCTTCCACTAAAATTAATGAACCAATGAACGACTGCAACAACAGCAGATTTAGCCCCTTAGTTATGATCCCTTTTGACTGCTTCCTTTCATAATACTGTAATATATTTTGGTCCCAATTCTAGAAGCATATTGCATGGCCAATTGCAGAATCAGGATAATAGGGTAGGTAAGAGTATCCAACCCCCCCCAAACCCTTCCAATATTAAAACACTTCCTGTGAATGTATCGACTCAAAAATCCACTCAGCTTGCAGCTTTCCTTATTAAAACACTTCAGACAGAGTACTAACAGGAAGTCAATGCAATAGCAGCATTGTACCAGTAATTTCGTTTTTCAATATATACAAACATTTACGAACCCCCAAAAATAATTCTTGTTGTTTTTATATTTAACCCCCCCATACTTTATTCAACTGCATCTAAGTGCAGTATAATAATTACTTATGAGAATGACAAATCCATCACTAATTGCACAATTATTTTCTTTTGTACAACTAGTAATATATTGAATTCAAAAAGACATAAAATTAACAATTATTTCAATTAATAAATTTTGATTTCATTAATTTTTTACTGAAACTAGAATATGCTAAAAAGCCAAATAATTTTTATTAGTGCCACGTGATATAGTAATTGTGTAATTTATAGGAGTGATCATTTTTATGTACAAAATTTATTGCTTAATCCTTCTCTTTTACACTCTTGAGGAATAATGGTGGGGTACAAAGCAGAGATTGAATGTGGGCACTAAGGAGAGATGGAACAGCATTTTCCTTCTTTTACCTAGCCCCATAGCAATATATAAATTAATTAAAATGTAGCCACCCTGATTGTTAAATTGAGTTTTTTTTTTTAATGGGAGAGGTGTTTTTGACTAAAATGACTTTGCTCAATTTTCCAAACTAAAACAAATAAAAATAAATCACCCTCGGTCTTAAACCAAGAATGGGTGGTGTCAACCCAAAAGATGAATATTTCAAGAAGAAATGTGTGGAAACAAAAGTTTAAAACAAACAGTTTTGTAACCTAAACTACAGGAGTTGTGCTATAAAACATGCATTTTTGTGGTACCTTCTTCCACATGTAGCATAAGAAAAATCAAGTAATGAGATTATTCACTTATAATTTCAGGTCATGAAAGTAAAACATTTGCAAAACACATTTCAAAATACTAGACTACCCCAGGTATTAGAATGAGTTTAGGGTTCAGCTGGTTCCAATTAACTATTAACCCTTAGCAACACCTGCTGAAGTGGGAATGGTCTGGGGCCTGTATAATATAGGCCCAGTTCACTCCAGGAATGAGGAGGAAGAAGAGAGGCAACACCAGAAAAAAGTGTGCGTGTCTTAAGAGTTGCTGTGGGGCAAACTGGTGCAGAGAGCAAAGCCCTGAAGTCATTGGCAGATTGACATCTGAGAAGAAGCAATGTCTTGGTAAAAAAGGTACGGAATTTGGAACAGGCCAGGCCCAGGCTGGAGGCTGCCTACCTATAAAAACTCTGGACTTCCCAGGCAGAAAAAAAATTGAACATAGTTTGGCTTCAGAGAGCTTATGGGGAAATGGGACTAAAATAAACAAGCATAGATGCTGATAAAATAAATATCAATATACCTCTTTTAAAGAACTGGCACATCTCTCAGTTCCTTTCCTTCAACTGCAGTCATCATGGCTCACCAGGGGTTTCCTGGTTACAAAATGAATATGAGTTATGTGTCCCGCTGTGTGAAGTGGTTCATGACTGTGAATGCCTGCCTCAGGGCAGACTGTCAAAAAAAGGGAAGACATCCCAAACTGGTGGTATATTTTGTAATTTGATTTCACCAAGCCAGTAACAAATGTGAACTTCTGGATTTCTATAATAGTCATATCTTGGAGTCACAGACAGTCCCCTTAGGCTCTCCAGTCTATCTGCACTATTTACATTTTGCAACCCAGGCAATGTGCACTTACTGATAAAGGGCCACTTACACCAAAAATCACAATGTATTCAGGTTGCTTTCCAGTCCCAAGTGACCAGTCACTTACCCCAGATCAACTGGTACCCTAGCGCTTACACCAAAGACAATGCCTTTAGCCAGTCCTGTAATGAATGATCTAAAGGTTTATTAACTAGGAAAAATAAAGGAGAGAATTATTTACAGATTAAAGCAAACAAGAATGTACACACAAACGAGTTGCCATCTATGATGCCTAAAGATGATAGAGATGTAATGATCTGTAAATTCAAAAATGTCTTTCATGGTGGACTTGAGGGCTAACCTCTAGGGATCTCTGCCTTAGTTTAGTGTCTATGTCCCTATGAGAGTAGAAACAGCAATGAGAGAAACATTTCTTTTTGTAAAAAGAAAAGGAGTACTTGTGGGACCTTAGAGATGAGCAAATTTATTTGAGCATAAGCTTTCGTGAGCTACAGCTTACTTCATTGGGATGCATGCAGTGGAAAATACAGTGGGGAGATTTTATATACACAGAAAACATGAAACAATGGGTGTTACCATACACACTGTAACGAGAGTGATCAGGTAAGGTGAGCTATTACCAGCAGGAGAGAAAAAAAATCTTTTGTAATGATAATCAAGGTGGGCCATTTCCAGCACTTGACAAGACCGTGTAAGGAACGGGTGTGGGGGGGTAAGGAAATAAACATGGGGAAATAGTTTTACTTTGTGTAATGACACATCCACTCCCAGTCTTTATTCAAGCCTAAGTTAATTGTATCCAATTTGCAAATTAATTCCAATTCAACAGTTTCTCGTTGGAGTCTGTTTTTGAAGTTTTTTTGTTGTGATATTGCGACTTTTAGGTCTGTAATCGAGTGACCAGAGAGATTGAAGTGTTCTCCGACTGGTTTTTGAATGGTCACAATTCTTGACGTCTGATTTGTGTCCATTTATTCTTTTATGTAGAGACTCTCTGGTTTGGCCAATGTACATGGCAGAGGGGCATTGCTGGCACATATCACATTGGTACATGTGCAGGTGAACGAGCTCTGATAGTGTGGCTGATGTGATTAGGCCCTATGATGGTGTCACCTGAATAGATATGTGGACACAGTTGGCAATGGGCTTTGTTGAAAGGATAGGTTCCTGGGTTAGTGTTTTTGTTCTGTGGTGTGTGGCTGGGGAACTGTCTGTAAGCAAGGACTGGTAATAGCTCACCTTACCTGATCACTCTCATTGCAGTGTGTATGGTAATACCCATTGTTTCATGTTCTTTGTGTATATAAAATCTCCCCACTGTATTTTCCACTGCATTCATCCGATGAAGTGAGCTGTAGCTCACGAAAGCTTATGCTCAAATAAATTTGTTACTCTCTAAGGTGCCACAAGTATTCCTTTTCTTTTTTATGGATACAGACTAACACGGCTGCTACTCTGAAACATTTCTTTTTGTGAGCATCTTTATACGATGTTCTCCCAGAGTTCCAACTGATGGAACTAGGGTTGCTGCTCGTAACTTCTTCATGGGTGGATAGGTCAATTAGCAAACTTTTTGTCCTAGATGGACCATTATGGCTTGATAGTCCTTCTTGATGGGCGAGAGGAACCACTCTTCCTGTCTGAGTTCACAAGTTCAGAACAAGAATTTTTACAATTATAAAACAAACATATTTTACCTTGTAGCATACAATACTGACATTACAAGTGAGACTAATGCATGCAGCACCTTACAAGCATTTCATAGTGTCTAAACACTAAAAACATTCTTCTATGACTAAAACCTATTTTGAACAAAACTAACATAAAGGTGAACTGATTTGGTTACCAGTTATGGGATTGTCAGTTCTTAGTTAGCGCCTACGGCCTTGGCCAGAGCTGGCACCTGGTTTACCAGTGTGACACTATGTATTTACAAACACAATCTATTGCACTTTGGGTTGTTTGAACACAATGTACCAGACCTGCCCTGCTTCTCTCTCTCACAACGCAGTCTGTGTTTCCTGACTTGGCTCATTGTAGGCTGGGGATCCTGTAAATGGGGCTGTTGTTAGCTATGCTGTCCCCCAGCACTGTTGTTTCCAGCTCTTCATCAGAAGACGGGTTGGTTCTCGGCACACTAATTCCAGTTCCACCCCTCCCCTTTTTATAATACAGGGTTGGAGGGGCAGAATGGAGGAACCTTTCTCTTAACACAAGCAATTTTTAGAGGCTTCCTAGCTACTGGGGATTGAACTAGGAACATTGGCAGCACAGATAGGAAGGTTTGGGAGACTGCCCTGGAACCTGCTCTTGGCTGTTTATGTTTAACATAGACAAGGTGGGTGAGGTAATATCTTCTGTTGGACCAACTTCTGTTGGTGAGAAAGACAAGCTGTCAAGATAGACAGAGCCGTTCTTCAAGTCTGGGAAAGGTACTCAGAGTGTCACAGCTAAATACAGGATCAAACAGATAGTTTAGCATAAGTAGTTGGCACATATTCTAAGGGACCATTCAAGGTGAAGTGGTCCATTAACACCCCTGTAGTTATCGGACAAAAAGGGGAGTTAGTGGGTTACAGACTGTTGTAATAAATCATCCACCCAATATCTTCACTGAGACCATGATTTTTAGTGTCTAGCAAAGTTATGAATTTAAGCTCTCAGGCTCATCTTTCAAAAGTGTTGAGCAAGTTTCCATTGAGGATGAGGACTCATAGGTCAGATATAAAGTGATCACTTTGTGAAAATTTTTCACCCACAGGTGATGTGGTGTTTTTGTCTTATAATTTTCCTGTGCGAGTTCATTCGAGAGCATAGTGATTGTCTGGTGCCTCCTACATAGGAGGGGCATGTTGTTGTTGGGGCATTTAGTGCACTAGATGAGGTACACCACGTGTTGTGATAGGCATGTGCATGGATCTTGAAAGGTGTGTTGTGGGGGGTATTGATCACTGTAGCAGTGGAGATATGTCTGCAGGTTTTGCATCTGTTCTGGCAGGGTCTGGTGGTGCTTTGAATTGGTGTGTCCTGGTCTTTGGGGAGCTTATGTTGAACATAGAAAGTTACGAACATGACTGTAATGTTGAGAGAATATTAATAAAAATCTTGATGCTTAAGAAAGAAATGAAAGGATGACGTATTCAGAGTTCAAATCACTGCTATCTCAGTGTTGTGATTGTGGGAGGGCAAAAGGTATCAATTACAGCTGGGCAAATAATTGGATTTTTTAGTTTGCTGGCAATTCTGAAAAATCAAAACACAAGATTTGTTTCG
Source organism: Caretta caretta (assembly GCF_965140235.1). Taxonomy (NCBI): domain Eukaryota; kingdom Metazoa; phylum Chordata; order Testudines; family Cheloniidae; genus Caretta; species Caretta caretta. Next base: position 138,488,306 of record NC_134207.1, read on the forward strand.
GGTTGAGCCAAACATGAAAGTTTTGAAATTTTTCAGTGACTCGCTATCCAAAAAAACCAAACAGGTTGGGTCGCAACTAAATGGATGAGGCCAAAACAGAATGCTTTCTTACATGTTGGAATTGAATTTCAATTTTGGGTATTTTGACTAAAGACAAAGAAGATTTGGTTAATAAAATGCTGATTCATAAAATTCACTTACTGTGAATTGCTATTATGAATGACAATGAATAATAATTGGGCCAGGAAAAAGCCTGAGAATGACGTGATTGCCTGCTGGTCAGGGTCGGCTCACAGGATGTGGGAGACCCAGATCCAATCCCTGCTCCAATGACTATTAAATTATTTAGACATCCATGGAACAGCTTCAACAGAAGAGATTGAGAGAGGTCTACGGTGGATTATCCCATGCCTGGCTGGTTAAGGTACTCCTCTGCAAAGAAGGAGACCCAAGTTCAAATCCTTTCTCTAAATCTGGAAGAAGGGGAATTGAACCTGCGTTTCTCACACCCCAAGTGAGTACCCTAACAATTTGGCTGAAGAGTATAAGCAAGTTCCTCTCCTTTGCTTTGTAAAAATGCCCGAAATCAGAATGAAAAATTTGGAGTTGAAATGAAACATTTAGTTTCAAAATTAACAAAGCGCTTTGTGGTTTTTTGTGTTTGGATGAAACTTTTGGGAAAACTGAACACTGATTCGAAAATAGTTTTAAACTATTAGACATTTTTTTCCTCCCAACTCTAGTCTGGATCCAGCAGTGTTTTCTGCGTTGGTTCTGTCGCAAAAAAAAAGAAAAGAAAGACAGACAAAAATAAATCAGATAAACAGAAGCAGACCATTGCCATTAAAAGCCAAGAGCACACACATTGCTAAAAGGTCCTCTATTACACTCCACTCAAGAGGACCAGAGCAGCAGCTGAAGTTGTATGAGTGTATCATGGTATGTGTTGTCCCCACAGTTACTTATTAGATTCTGCCATGAAGCTTTTAACGCAGTTAGTAAGAGAATTCACAGCGACTGTGCAAAGTATGAGAGCAGTGTGTTGGCTTTCCATTGAAGCTATGGGCCTTGGAAAAGAATAAGCAATTTTTAATTGCTAGTGAATTGTCAAGTGAAAGGAAATGTCACAGTTCAATGATTTTCAAAAAGATAATGAACAATGTGGAGGTTACCTGGATTTCTCTGATCATGGAGGTGAAAAATGAAGATACAATTTCTATAAAGATTTCATCAAAACTGGGAGAGATATTCACAACAGGGTAATACAGCTGCATGTGCTCCTGACAGGACATCACTAAACTACAGAATGCAGCAACATTCCATCTTCATCATTGTGAAAGCCCAGCCATTGTATGAATATCTGTCTATATTGTGCAGCACATGACAAGTTCTCACCTATGATGATGAAGGTTTAACTGTCAAATGTTTCAGTGGATTTCATACCTCAACAAAGAGAGTTCAAGAACTGAGGGAGAACTTACACTCTTCAGAACATGCCTTCAGTAGCCTCTTGCATCATCGTATTCCAATTCGAGGGGCTGTCACTTCTTCCAGCCATTGACTTCGTTCTGAACAACTGGAAAGTTGTCCTGTCTGACTTTGGGTCACAACACAACACAAAGAAACAATGCAGCCTTGTGTCTGGAAATTTATCTCTGACCAGGAATAAGGACTTGCTGATAACTGCTTTTCTCTTCCTGAGTCTGTAATTTTTTGTATTGTTTTGAGCCTAGTAACCATATCAAAGTGATTGAAAGCAAAGCCACCCACACTACTGAAGGGTATGATGAGGGTATAACTAATGCTCCTGTGGAGAGTTTGTTAAATCATGAAGAATGAATGGGCTGCTGAGAGAACATGAAGTGGGTGGAGCAAAATTGAGGAAAAAATCAGAATAGCATTCCTACTTTTTCTTCCCTTCTAAACCACAGTAATCAAGAAAAGAATTCAAATAGCCCCATCTTCTTTCAGGGCCTGATACAGCTCCCATTAAAGTTGATGGAAAGATTTGACTTCCTTAAGATATGGATTGATCCCTATGGCACTGATTGAGCAAAGAAAATCCTTAAATACACTATTAACTTTATACACATGAATAGTTCCATGAGCCTCACCGTTTATAAATACTATTACATAGGGGAGAGAATTTTCACATTACATTCCCTGGCTGTGCAGCTTTCCCATCTTCCTCCCTCATTTAGAGGTGTAGCTCAGAGTCAGACTACTGAAGCTAATGGTGTACCTGAGTGATACACACCAGTGGAAAATCAGGGCCTGTCTAAGTGTGAGTGTACACAGAAACTTAGCTCTGTTGATGGAAGTTGAAGGCACTTGTCTGCAAAATTAGGCCCTTATTGATCATTGCAAACTGTTTCAGGATGTTCATCTGATGAAAAGTGGATGATACTTCTGTATAGTGTGAAGGAAGAAAAAACTTTTCTTAGAAAAGAGGTAAGATCAGTGAGCAGAAAATGTTGGTTCTTAACAGAGTGGGGAAAGTGAAAGTGGAGGAAAATTATCATGATAGGGCCTGCAGCTCTTAGTTTATGAAATAAACTTCTAGTGATCTATGTGTGCACTGGGTGCAATGACACTAATAATTTTCTTCTAAATATTTTACGGGACGTCAATAAAGGTGAAGGTGAAGTGGTGTCAAAAGCATAGGATGTGTGCACAGTAATCCTCCATGCATCATTAGTTTAATCAGTGCCACTGTCTGAAAGACAAACTAATTGATGCCACAGAAATGGTATTGGGAAATTTCTCACTCACACACACGCACACACATTGTGTTACCCTATTATGGGGAGAGTAGTATAAAGCTGGTTGGAATCTCATAGAATTCAATACCAGAGTTGTACAAACAATTCCAAGAGAAAAGACATTTCATGAATTAGCTGTATTGTGTTACTTCATATATGCCATATGCTCTTGTTCCAGCTTGACACACTCAGGTAGTGGTGTTTAGTAGGTTTGTTTCATGATGCTGCACCAAAGAAGAGACCATGTATCTAGCATTTCTCTGCATCACACGCATTAGGCATGAGCTCCTAGAACTTGGCTTTTTCTGTGCTGCAGTCAGAGTTTCGCAAAATGCTGATCCAGAAAGTGACCTAGTGAAAATTGTCTTTTGTAGATAAAACTTTCACAAAATTGGAGGACTTTAGTGAGGTCTCAAGAAAACTGTGAGCTCTCTAGTTCTGAACAATTTCAAATGACAGGCAAGTCACCTGTAAAGGTTCATGGGGCTTGACTTTCAGAAGTGCTGAAAACACATGATTGCAATTAAAGTCAATGGCAGCTGTGGGAGCTTCCTATCTCTGAAAAATAGGCCAGTGGTGGGGGGGTGTTTTTAAGTGAGTTTGGAGTGATGGAGGTAACAGAGATTATGAAGGAAAGTTCAGGTTTGCAAAGGCATCTGACCCAAATATAGAATCAGAGGCCACATCTTTTTGATTTTAACACTAGTTTTAGTTATCCCTGTTACTGTTTCTGAAATCTGCTTGGTATATTTTGATAAACAGCATTACATAATTGTTTTCAGTAGCGCAGATTTGTAATGCATGGCTAATAAATTAGGAAAAAAATTTTTATAAGTCAATACATATAAATTAAATGTGACTTTATCACTTTATATTTTGATTTGCCCCTAGCAATAATTTGTCTGCTTTACAATGACACGTATTACAGTACATATCTCTCTCACCAACAGAAGTTGGTCCAATAAAAGACATTATCTCACCCCCCTTTTCTCTCCAATGTATTACAATATGACATTTAGTCACCAAGTCATGGTTTTTATGGCCACTGTAAATTAGCTCTTACAGACTTAGTTAATTGTACACATTTATAACTTTATCTTCTAACTGGCAATGTTGCTGCTTTTAAAAATAATATTCTATCACTGTGTACAGTTTCAATGGGTAACATAGGTATGGCTTTTCATTTTCTATTTCCAGTTGATATTTGTATACATACAGTCTTCTACAAGATGATTTCGCATGGAGAAGCATCAAAAAACTCTGATACAAATGGAAACTTAGGCCTTGTCTACATGCGAAAGTTGTACCAATGTAACTAAAATATCATAGAAACTGATGTATCTGAATATTTGCCAGCCCCTGGGGTGCCTTATATCAATATAATTAATAGCTTAACTAGTTAAATTGAGATAAGGCACTTTTTAAACTGATTTTTAAGAGAATCCTGATACAGGGCTTTATTTTTTAAAACTAGATCAGTTTTTAAAACTGATGTAACTAAGTTGCTACAACTTTGTCATGGAGACAAGATGTTAGAAAATTAAGCAAATAAAAATGGCCAAAGAGCTGGTTTTGGAAGCAGGCAAACATATTTATTACTTAAAAATAAAAAGATCCAGGCTTAAGTTTTCAAAGGTAAATAGAGATTGTGCGTCTAAGTTGACGCTTTGATTGGACCTGATTTTCAAAAAGTGATGAGCAACCCTTCTCTAAAAATTAAGTCTTTCACATGTTGCAAGTTTGCTATCCAAAAATCACTGGTCACTTTTGGATAACTTATGCCATTATGACAATTTACTGCACACTGTATCTTTTCTACATGCACACTGCAGCCTGAAGCCAAGCACAGTTCATACACTTGAAAAATTAATTTTTCATTTTGTTTTAAATTTGCATGATTAAAAATCATCCCATGTAATTTATATCTACATCTCCTTTTGAGGATCTAAATTGCCTAACAGTCTTTTTTTTAGATAATTGTTTATAACCAGAAGTGTAGGTGTGATAAAACTTCAGCCTCCCAAACTTTTGGTATGACATGATATTGATGCCTCTCTCGATGCTCTGTTAAACTAGAGAGAACATGTTTGTCTCAAGCTTCGAGGAGGTGATGAGTCCAGCTTCCTCTGTGGTGACAGAGTTGATGATTTGGAGTCAAGTGAAAAGAGGGACACCAATGATTAACAAATTCTCCCAGATGTTTTCATCTTCCTTTTCTCTGCCTCATGTCTCACCTGCTTAGGTCACTGTGGTCCCCAGCACCCGCTATGAGAGTCAGATGTGCTGATGTTCTCATCCTGACTAACCAGTATTGCCAGTTGTGGAGCTTGATAAATAAAGTCTGCTTATCTCCAGATTTTCAGTGGAGTAAGCCTGCTGTGTACCACACCCTGAGTCCATTCTCCAGATAAGAATCTTCTAGGGCATGCTTCCCTTTTTTCTATTTTACTCAGTAAACAAGCTTGCTTGTTAACAAGCATGGTCTTCTCTTCCATGTGGCTTTTCCCTACATACCAGCTCTGCCACAGGGCTGGACTCAATTCATGCTTCTCTGCTCCCCAGAATTCATGGGCAGCTCCTGGACAGTGCCTCTGCAGCTGTTAGCCAAAATGGGTGAGGAAGAGGGTGGATATAGCCCTGCCTTTTGTCTACAATGGACTACAGAGAGTCCACCCTGGATCCTCCTATAATGCATTTCAGAGCTCACGCTAGGGTCCAATCTTAGTGTTACAGTCTACTCCACAATGTAAATGTGGGTTCTCCTGGAGAAGTACCTTTTTGTGCCAGTTTGCAGAAAAGGCTAATGCTATTATCTTCAGGAAGAGGAATATGAAATTAAATCCTCTCACAGATCCAACAGGAAGACACATTTATTTCCGAAATTACATTTTACAACCAGATAGAATTTAGATGTATGGCGGATAATGAATCTTGGTGTCTTCAAAGCAAAATGAATAAAATCTTCCTTTTCTTTTTTGCTATAGCCTTCCCACAAAAGAACCCACCAAACAACCCCATATTAAAATCAAACAAAGCCCTATTTCTCTAGGTACTTTTCCAACTCCTATCACTATATTATCTAAGTATCTTAACAGCATCTATGAATTTATTCTCACAATGCCCTAGTTATGTAGGGGAAAGTATTAGAGCTTGTCTACCACAGTGGGTCCTTGAGAGGGTGGAGGGGGCATCTTCTGTTTTGTATTTATTGGCCAGTTGAGTTACTTTGTTTGCTGTATGTTGCTGTTTTTCATATGTGATTGCAAGCCTAATTAATTGTTAGGAAGCCCTGAGGGTTTTTTGATACACAGTTTCTATTGTTTAAATCTTCAGAAGTCATAGATGGAGACCTAAAACTGAGGCAGAGAGAGATTAAGGCTTTAATCTTACACTGAGATCCATGACAGTGGGCCTCCACTGAAGTCACTAGGGTTCCAGTTGAGTTCAGGAGTTTCATCCATCTTGTTCTCCATGCAGCACAGGGCCTAAATGACTTGCCCAAAGTCTCACAGGGATCTCCTAATTCCCAGCCCTGTGCCTCATCCAGCAGCCCAACCTCACTCAAAGGAAGAGCCCTACAAAATGGATATTTTCTAATTTTTGTTGAGGAGCCTTTTTTGGAAGGTATTCAGTTACCATGGTGATGGGTTCCTTATACAAAATGTAAATAGTGCAGATATTTAAGCGGTTAATATATTGCATATTCTTATTTTTAAAGAACATTCTTCTGCAGTAACTGTTTCCATTTACTTGCATAGCTGGAGACATCAGCTCTTTTTCACATAAAAGTTCTCAGATAGATCGATCTTCTCAGTTAAAGGGAAGCACTGTCTGACTCAGTGAAAGTAATAAAATTAAGCATGAAAGAACTCAGCTTAATTGATTTTTGGAGGCAAATGAACCTGAACATAAAACAATTTTCTTCTTATTCTCATGAGCACAATTCCTACATAAGATTAGGCTGCTGTCTGTTTTCACAATGTTGCATATAAGTTTAAAATAGCAAAATGGAATCTATTCAAACTTCTAATAGTGTTTTGATTAAACTCCAAATTAAAGGCCAAGCATTAAAAATCAGAATTTCTAGAAGATATACCTTTAGTGTAATACCTTGTTAAAGAAGACTTCTAACTTTATAGGATAACTGAGGCTTGAAATATTTTTGGATAGAACACTTTTAATGCCTCTTCAATTTATCATGGTATATTTTAAAAGGTTTCATTAGGGTAATTGAGTTCATAGGCAAAGAAGCTAAAAAAAATTAAGGAAAGTCTTGAGGTGTATCTGAAAAGTAGTAGTTCTGGAGTAATTAATTACATTGTTTATTGGGGACTCTTAAATTCTAGAAACAATTTTGCTTTAGACTTGCTTCCTGACTAAATCTGATAAGCAAGAATCAAATAAAGAATAAAAATCAAGGGATACAACTTATAAAAAGTATATTAAAATAAGGATGAATGACTTTTTGCATGCTAAATAAGGCAATCGGAAAATATTAGAAATGAGGACAGTGTAGGTGAGATTATAAATTTACTATTTATACCATCTAAATAATTTATGTATATATTAAGCCCCTTAGTCTTGTTTGTTCATGTGTATAGTATCAAGCACAATGGAGCCCACATTGGGGCATCTAGGTACTACTGGAATACAAATAATAATACTGCATCTCAATTTTGTAAATAAGAATAACTTTACAATTACTGCTGCCTTTCATCCATATGATCCTCAAAAAGTTTACAACTACTCTGTGTCACAGTTGCAGGGTGAATTTTGCTTTTAGTTCCTCTCATGTGCACCCTTCAGGTGACAGGCTTTCCTTCTTTCTTTGTGTCAAGTAAGGAACCATGTGGTCCAACTTTTTTTTCTTTTACTTGATATCTGGATGGCAAGCTCCCTGTTTACCAACCACATTGACACAACAGGCCCAAAAGCATTTGGAACCTGTAAGCCCTTTTCCTCTAGGCATCTGTAACCAACTTCTGGTTACAGTGACTCAAAGACAGTTTCTTCAAAACAAAACATTATTTATTCACTGAAATTACATAGCAAGCAGGCAAAAGGGACAAAACAACAAAAAGCCTGTATGCCTGGTTCCTACTTACACTTTCTTTCTTTGCAAGTGCTGAGTAAGTTCCATTTAGCCTAGCCATTCCTACTCTTGGGGTGGGAGACAGAGACAGCATATTATATATTTCTCTGTCAGAGGCTTATGTCTAGCCACTACTGCCCACTCAATGCCCCTTCTTTTCTAGGCCTCAGGTCCTTTAATGGTTTAGTATTCGCTTTGATTCTAGATTTGGGTCTGGGAAGACTAAACCTAGCTAGATTGGTTAGAGCTAGGCAGGGACAGTTCCTAATTAATAGCTTTCTTCATTGTTCCTTTAAGGTACCTTATCTCTGTTGCTTAATTTCCTGTTTGCTTCTTCGATGAAGTGAGTTGTAGCTCACGAAAGCTTATGCTCAAATAAATTGGTTAGTCTGTAAGGTGCCACTAGTACTCCTTTTCTTTTTGCGAATAGAGACTAACACGGCTGCTACTCTGAAACTTCTCCCAGATAGTCTCTTTTGATTGGATAAGCACATCTTTTATACAGCTTTTCCTATTTGACCCACGCATGTCTGGGACCACATTTGATCTGGTTTCAGTCCCTGCCCATGTGTGGCATTCTAACTAACTATAGTTAAACTTCCGACCTCACTTGCATCAATTAATATCCCAATAGTTTTGATCTGTCAGTGCAGTTACCTTCATGATTAGCTTATTGCAAAAGTACCCTAAGATGTTACCATATGTATGTTTGTGGTTTACTTGTTTATCACACAATGAATGACTAAAGTATCACAAGATATATAATGCTAAATTTTATAACCTTAGGTCAAGCATATAATACTCATGCTAGCTTATCTTAACTTCTACTGGGCCTCTTTCTAAGCCCTTTACACTTAATGCATAAGACATATAGCTAAGCCTATTTTTAATACATATATTTTGGTTCTTCTACTTGCTATTACAGCTTCAATAACTTTGATTATTATTTCCATAAACACACTTATTTTACTCCAAAACCAAAAGAAATCAATATTGTCTTTGATGGATTTAGAAAGTTACGAACTACATAGATAATTGTGTAAATCCTATTCATCTATAATATTAACCTCTTGGATCACCTAGGATTTTTACACTCACAAGATAAATGTGTGTTTAGATCTATATAAAATCTCCTAACAACACTTCCTTTGTGTTGTTTCCCAGTCCGTTTCTATAGATGAGAGTTGGATGGTGTCCTCAGTCCCTGCTATCCTGATTGGGAGAGTATTTCACATATCTCAGCAACAGATCGAGGTAAACTATTCGGTGACTAATTTATCCAATGAATATTTCCATTCCTAAATTATCTATGAACAGACTTTTTTTATTAATAGTTTCATTATTTGCAACTGTTAGACAAATACTTACAGAATTATTTCAAAAAAAGAAAAGGAGTACTTGTGGCACCTTAGAGACTAACCAATTTATTTGAGCATGAGCTTTCGTGAGCTACAGCTCACTTCATCGGATGCATACCGTGGAAACTGCAGCAGACTTTATATATACACAGAGAATATGAAACAATACCTCCTCCCACCCCACTGTCCTGCTGGTAATAGCTTATCTAAAGTGATCATCAGGTGGGCCATTTCCAGCACAAATCCAGGTTTTCTCACCCTCCACTTCAATCTCTCTGGTCACGCAATCACAGACATGAAGGTCGCTATCTTAAAACAAAAAAACTTTAAATCCAGACTCCAGCGAGAAACTGCTGAATTGGAATTCATTTGCAAATTGGATACTATTAATTTAGGCTTAAATAGAGACTGGGAGTGGCTAAGTCATTATGCAAGGTAGCCTGTTTCCTCTTGTTTTTTCCTACCCCCCCCCCCCCCCCAGATGTTCTGGTTTAACTTGGATTTAAACTTGGAGAGTGGTCAGTTTGGATGAGCTATTACCAGCAGGAGAGTGAGTTTGTGTGTGTATGGGGGAGGGGGGGATGTGAGAACCTGGATTTGTGCAGGAAATAGCCCACTTGATTATGTAAAGAGTTGTCACTTTGGATGGGCTAGCACCAGCAGGAGAGTGAATTTGTGTGGGGGGGTGGAGGGTGAGAAAACCTGGATTTGTGCTGGAAATGGCCCACCTGATGATCACTTTAGATAAGCTATTACCAGCAGGACAGTGGGGTGGGAGGAGGTATTGTTTCATATTCTCTGTGTATATATAAAGTCTGGCTGCAGTTTCCACGGTATGCATCCGATGAAGTGAGCTGTAGCTCACGAAAGCTCATGCTCAAATAAATTGGTTAGTCTCTAAGGTGCCACAAGTACTCCTTTTCTTTTTGCGAATACAGACTAACACGGCTGTTACTCTGAAACCTAGAATTATTTCAATCAACAGGTAGCTTTGTAATCTATTTGTTTCAGCTACGTTTTGGACTCTTATCTACTCATTATGTGTGAAGTCAGAGGTGACATGAGTCATGTAGTATTGGTTCCGTTCCCTGATTGGATGACTTAGCCGTATCTAAACAGGAGGGAAAACATGAGAAGATGGCCACATGAACCTTTTGTTTAATACATATATATGTTCGTATAGGTAACTTCCAGATTGTTACCTTCCCTGAACTGTTACCCCCTAAGACAGACCCAGGGTACCCCACACAATAGCTCATCTATTGCCCCTTCCTGGGCTTAGCAGAGATTCCCTTTACCTGACTCACTTATCTGTTTTTGTAAGATGAAAGGGGCAGAAATTTAGGTTGTGACCATTAATCGCCACCCTTTCAACCTGCACTTACAGCTACAACCATTTCATGACAAGGGCAGTGGCAGACTGCCTTCTACTGATCCTTACACAGGCTATGGTTGTCTGTTTGACTACAACTGTTTGTAGTTGTTTGTTTTTTCCTGTTAACTCCTGTTTCCCCAGGATAGGATCTGCCTTCCTTTGGCCTTTGCCTTTGCGGCCCTGTAGTGAGGTCGAGACTTACTGCTGCAGCGCCTCCTGCTGGTCCTCTTGGGAATTAGCTCTTCACCAGCTTCAGAGCGCCCTCTGCCAGCTGGTGTCTCACCTGCCACTGGCCCCATGTCCCTCCCAGACCCCAGTGCCCTTTAACTTCAGGTTCTGCCCAGCAGTACCCCCTCACTTTGGGTTTCCCCTCCTAGGGGAACCCCTAACCCTCTAAACTCACTTTGCCTCAGTGGCTACTGCCAGTCATCATCTAACCCCCGCTCACTGGGTAGACTACAGTGTAATAGCCACTCATCATTGGCAATGGGTTAGGACCTGCTGCCTTTGCCTGTCCTCAGGCTGCCCCTCTGCAGCCCCAGTACCTTTGTAGGCCTTCACCAAGGCCTGCAGCCTGGGAATTTATCAGGCTGGAGATCCCCAGCTCCCTTTGCCCTTCCCTAGTACTGCTCTGCTTCAGGTACCTTGCTCCCAGGCAGCTAGCCCTTCCTACTCCAGGGCTAGAGTAAGATTCCTCGAGCTCCTGACTCCCAGCCCTCTTATAATGGCCAGCTGGACCCTGATTGAGCTGGCCACAGCTGGGGCCAACTACCTAGCCAGCCTCCTTCAGCTGCTCTTCAGCCTTTTATATCAGGAGCGGGGTAATCACCCTGTTACAGGCCCAGACCTGTTTCACTGAAAACAGCTTGCTTCCTCAGGACAGAATCTGCCTCCCTTGGTCTCCACCCTCTGTGCCCAATTCTGTTTCCCTGAAAACAGTGGGACCTAGCGCAGTTGTTTGATCACTTACGATAAGCCCCCTCTGACCACTATACCACTCCTGACCTGAAGACTGCGTCCACTGATCCACACTAAAGGACACAGATACAGCCTTCCACTCAAAGGATTGACACCCAGGCAGTACTTTTCCAAAACAAAGTATTTTCTTTGGTGTGAACATTTTTTCCTAATACAATTAATCTAAACATAAATTAAAACATAAACATAAATCCCTTAGCATAAGTATCCAAATTAAAGTACCCAAGACCTTAATGTCATGCAGTTGGAATGGCTTAAGTGATTATGTTCTGCACATGGTGATCAGTCATATGCAGGACACTGACAGCAATCTTGACCCACTGTTCCTCAGACGTTCTTGTTAACTCCTGGAAATGTGCTGGAAATGGCCCACCTTGATTATCACTTCAAAAGGTTTTCTCTCCCCCCACCCCACTCTCCTGCTGGTAATAGCTCATCTTAAGTGATCACTCTCCTTACAGTGTGTATGGTAAACATCCATTTTTGCATGGTCTGTGTGTATATAAATCTCCTCACTGTATTTTCCATTGTATGCATCCGATGAAGTGAGCTGTAGCTCAGGAAAGCTTATGCTCAAATAAATTGGTTAGTCTCTAAGGTGCCACAAGTCCTCCTTTCCTTTTTAATAAACTCTAAACTTTATACATAGTAACATACACATACACACCATAGACACCCATCTTTATTAACCCAGACATACACATTAATTAACCCTATTTCTATCCTATACTATGGCTAGTGGGCTTACTCTCCATAGGCTTCTTTCCCTTTGCTCTGTCTAAGGATCCTTCTGGTCTGTCTCAGTGGCGCTGCTGCTATTACCCTGTAGTTGCTTCTTTGCTGTTCTTCACAATGTAGGCCGGAAAGCCTAACCTTGAACATTGTTTTAAGCGATAATTATTCTAAGTATTAAGATTTGTATTCATTTTGTTAGTATATGATATGATGTGTTGTGAATTAGCAAGAAGAAATGGTTTTGGGTTTTATTGCATTTTTAGTAGGAGTAAGAAGGAATTGTTTTATTAAGGATAGGATGGTTCAGCTCTGCTTTGCATTGTAAGAAACCTTTGCTCTGTAAGAAGCCCTTTTTAAAAAAAAGTACTGTTCTGTGTGAGTGAGGAATGTATGGTATGCTAACAGATAAGAGACAGGAGGCGCCAGTACCAGATGAGCCGGATGGTCAAGAGCGGAGTGAAGGAATCAAGAGGTGCCACCCTAATGATCAGAAGGGCTGAAGAAGGGCAGATTGACGACCCTAAAGCAGAGGCATGCATCCCCAAGGACGAGCTAAAGCGTGGAGCCAGAGAGAGGAGATAGAAACAGCTGTGGAAAACAACCCAAAATAATGCTGATTTGGAGCAGCCTTGACTACTTTGTGATTAATGACTCCAGTATGACATAACACAGCCCATAGACTCGCAGGGGAACTTATTGCTATAAAAAAAGGGTGTATTGTTATGGGACTTTGGGTTCATTTTGCATCAACACCAGAGCTTCTAGTGCATTGGACAGAGACTCCAGCTCCCCCTCCCTTCCTTGTGTGTAGTTTCAGCTGGCTACTGAAACTGACCGAGCAATGCTAAGGACTGGTAACTATAAGATCCAGCTGCAGAACCTTTGGAGTGTGTGTGTGTGTGAGAGAGAGAGAAAAGAAGTATATGCTGATTTTAATGATTAAATTGTACTCTCAATAAATGCAGTGTATTACCTTATCCCATTGAAAAAGATTCTGTGTGCTTCTTATAAGCATAACAAGTCATTTAGGTTTCTGTCTTCTGGTCTAATCTTCTCCTTGCTCTCTGTCTTGACTGACTTTTGCCTGTTAACCCTCTGTCCTTTTATACAGTTTTTAACCTGTTCTGACTGGCTTGTTTCCCAAACCTGACATTAGCATACATAGCCTCCAATCACCTTTATACCCTCTTTGGTGGTCCATACTTACAGGACAATCACAATTACTAAATCTAACTGTCAATCAGAGCTGTTTTAGTATTATGGCTGTTTACTATTATGTGAAAAGCTCCTTGCACAGTTTGGGTTGGGGTGAGGGAGTAAGGAGGAAGCTCCTGAGTCCCAACCACAGCAGCAACCACATAACAAACAGCAACTTCTCAAAACAGCAACCCTTGTGCTGCTCCCTGGAGAATTAAAAATAGTGATTTCACCAAGAGAAAATTGCTTTGATCCTCACCCATCCAGAATACCAGCATGAGACCTGGGCACCACTTGGGTCCCCACTAAATTCTTTAAAGAGGATTTAATTAGGACTTAAATGGAGTATAGGTGTGTGGTGCTGGCTTCTGTCGGGAGTGATTTTCACCTGCGGTGAGTATCATGAGCCATCCATAGGCTGACAATTGATTATGTGAAAATAAATTGCCAAATATTGCGAAAGAATGAAGGAATTCATAAACGTTTGAGTTTTGACTATTGTTTGGGGTCTACCACACTGAGGTCAATGGGACCCTTAATACAGACATAAAAGCAAGATTGGGTTCTTGGTGCATTCTGTTCTCAGTTGAAATCTGTCTAAGCTAAGGACTGATTCTGTTCTTTTTACCATTAATTTCAATGGTGCTGAATGGAGCTTTCTGTATTCTGATTTGCTTCGGCAGAAACTGTGGTTTTCTTTCTCTTTCGTACGGTGTCCAGCACACTGGCATCTCTCAAAAGAAGTTCCGTTGCTGATTTGGCACCACTTAGCAGTATGTGCGTTATCTTTTCTGGGGCACTTGAGCTTCTGCTTCCATGCATGATTCTTTTCTCTGAAAGATGGAAGCACCCCACTGTTGATTGAGTTGCTGTGAATGATGCATGGAATTGGGACCAATGTCAGTTTATTGCTTAGATTTTTCTGGTTTTTGAGTGGGACAGTGATTCAGGGGCTCTCATAATAGCTGTGTAATTGCTTCTTCTCTCTTTAAAAGAATGTCCATTCCATTGGGCTGTCTGTGGGGAAAGAGATTATTCTTCTTGTTAATGATTTGTTAGTTACTCTAGGTACATCTACACTGCACACCTCTTTTGACGGCATGTAGAGTAGCTATGTGCACAGCCTCCCTAGCACAAGTATAAATAACAGTGTAGCCAATGAAGCATGGCTTAGGCAAGTAGAGTAAAGACACATCTGAAGGGCATGGGTATGTGAGTACATAGCCTACATGCTGTCTACTCTCCCAAGCTGTGTGTCGTGTCTACACTACTATTTTTAGCAGAGTAGTGTCCTGCTGCCTCCCCACTGCAGGAGACTGTCCCCTCTTCAGGAAAAAAACTCCCCCTCAGGGGAAAGGCTCTGGCAGGGGGGTGCAGCAGGGAAAGGGCTAGTCAGCTCCCCACTACTGACTGAGGCATTCCCCACCACAGGGAAAGACTCCAGGAGTGAGGAGGCAGTGGGGAGAGGCTCTGCCAGCTCCCTGCTTCTCCTCCACAGGAAAAGGGTTAGGGAGGGGTAAGGCACTGGGGAAAGGCTCAGCCTTTCTCTGCCAGCTCCCTACCAAAGCTTTCCCTCACCTCAATCGAAGACTCAAAGCAGTGAGGATCTGCAGATGCTCTTCCCTACTGTGTCCCCCCTCCAGAGCCTTTCACTGACACATGTAGCCACACACCAGAGTACAGAACTTGCTTTTCACTGTGGTGTGTAGCTACACATACCCTACACAACCCGAAAGTAGTGTGTAGCATAGACATAGCCTATACAGTCAGTATAAATGAAGATTCAGATCAATTTGGATCAGGTCTGAATAAGAATCATAATGGTTTTACCATCAGTAATTCTCTGTATGGCTTGTATATTTATTTGTTTGTTTGTTTGTTTTTAAAGGCAGAGGGCAAATAGAATCTGCATGGATTTGAAGATGTAGGGAGGAGCAATGGTGAAAAAGACAGTTCTTC
Source organism: Caretta caretta (assembly GCF_965140235.1). Taxonomy (NCBI): domain Eukaryota; kingdom Metazoa; phylum Chordata; order Testudines; family Cheloniidae; genus Caretta; species Caretta caretta. The sequence continues at coordinate 138,503,762 of NC_134207.1, forward strand.
TGTCCCCAGCTATGATGCCAAACCTTTGTCTGGGGAAGCGGGAAAAATTATCACATTTATGGAGCGTAAGATTAACCTCTCCCAAGACGCATCTGCACCGATATATTGAGAGACAGTACCATAACCATTTGTTCTACTAATGAAGAGGAATTAATGTTCCCTAGTTATGCTCCTACAGACAAATTGAAGAAAAGAAAGGAAATGTATTTAAAACAAACCATACTACAAGCACGAGGAAGAAAGCTATTCTTTTTGTGCTTATGGTTAAATATTATTGGTGAGTGCTCAAAAAGCTTCTGGAGAGAAAGGTTAAAAAATAAAGTTGGCATTTATTTACAGTACACAATGCAGAGAACAAAAATGTGTACGACATTTTATATGAGCAGGTTTTTTATCAGCATTTGTGTTCTTTTGGAAGGACAGAAGGTAGGACTTTAAAACAACAGTATCTTAATTGCTTGTTGCAGTCTTCCCCAATGAAGGAAATTCCAGCTTAATTCTCAGTTGTGTAAATTTCTTCTAGTCTTAAAGACTAATAGTATTGCTCTCTTGAAGGAAAATTGATGGGAGCAACAAGTGGTATTGATAGACTTAAGCAGAACTATAAATTTCACTTAAACATAAAATATGCAGGAGTGCTTTCTTACGTAACTGTGTAGTTGAATAGACATGTCACTCTGTGTACTGCACCTTTAAATTTGGAGGCGTGTCCTTGATTGAGGTAGGAAAAGTTGTGAGTTGCCATTTTGTGTTTTGGTTCAGGTGCACAATGTTAGGGTGATATTACAGTCCTGATCCTGCAATGGGACTTGGTAAGAATCTGATGGCAGGATCAAGGCTTATGTTCTCTCTTTTCAGGTATTTTGAAGTACAGCTGATTAAGACAGACAAGTTGGGTAAGCTCTGATACATCAACACACCAAATACCCATTCAAAATGGGCAGATTTTGATGTGGTTAGAGGGATATTGGCAGGATATGGAGAAAGGGTTTCAGAAGTGTCTGGAATGGTAGGAATTGGTTTATAGAATTTTAATGCCAGAAGGAACCCATTAAATCATCTAATTTGACCTTCTGTACACATAGACTATAGAATTTCACACAGTTACACCTTTATTGAACCCAATAACTAGTCTGACTAAAGCATACCTTCCAGAAAGACATTGAATCTTGATCTGAAGACATAAAGACATGGAGAATCCACTATATTCTTGGTAGTTTGGTCCAATGGCTAATCATTCTTGATGTTAAAAATGTGTACCTGATATCCAATTTGAAGTTGAGGTGGCTTTAACTTTGAGCCATTGGATCTTCTTATGCCTTTCTCTGATAGGTTAGACATCCCTTTAATACCGGCTATTTTTTCCTCTGGGTTGGAAAGAGTCCACAAAAGAAATGGGGTAGATGTGGTTTAGCAACAGAATGATGTCCCTTCCCCTGCAAACCCCCCACTCCTCAAAAAAGTTCTATTTTAACAGCTAATATAAGCCTGAAAAAGTCAGTTTGGTTTGAGAAACCATCTTTGCTAAATTTATTCACTGTAATCAACTGATATTTAATTTGACAGTAAATGCAGTGGCTATTCAAAGACTTTAACATTGAAGGAAGGAAACCTTTTCACATACAAATAATTTTTATTCATAAGTGATTCTAAGATGAATATCATTATGCATCTATTGTCTATTTTGATAGTTTTTTATATTACATGTATCAGTGATAAAAACATTTCTCTCAGTGTAATGATTTAATGCCCCCTTTTTATAGTCTGGTAAGTTTCTTTACTTTAAAAAGGCTTGCTCTTATTTTAATGGTATGCTGTGTTGGTGGTTTTGTTTTAAATAATTTTCTTTTCCTCCTCATGACTCTGCTTGATTTTTTTCCAAGTAATCTTTGCCAGGCTGATTTCCCAGCTCTGTCTTACGTTTCTTTCTTTTAAATGTTCTCTGTCTTTTCTTGTCTTAGGTATAGTATATTTTTGTTTTCCTCTTCTTGTGACTTTACCTTTTGAATCCTTCTCCATCTCGCTCCCCTTTCTTTCTCACATCTGTGGCCTCATTTCATTTTTTTACATTCTTTACCTCACTATTGTTGCCTCCCTCACTTCAGAGGATAATTCCCTGAAGAGCCATTCAGTTTACCCGCTTCTCTGAAAAACAATACTGTGTTTGAAAAACCAAACAAACTTTGTATTGTGGCTGCTCCTAGGAGGAGAGGAGTTGAAGCACATGGATATCATCAGAATTAGTGCAATGGGGTTAAGGAGAAATATGACTTCTGAATTAGGTAGGAAAAACAGGATTAGTAAATTTATACTTCAAATTCCCATATGGTTCCATTCTTTTTTATTAGCTAAATAAACAGCCATGAAAATGGTTGTTAACAGATCTAGCACAAAAGTGTGCCATTGTGCAGAGGATGGCGTATGTATAAAGAAATAAAGATTGTAGAGTGGAAAAGAATACAGTTGACCGAAAGAGAGAGAGAGAAGTAAGTCTTAGTACGCTCTAAGGCTGTAAATTGCCAAACAAGATGTTCATGTTAATGCCAACATGATATTGTCAGAGCTGTATTATAATGGCAGGAAGGCTGGTTCCACTTTAGTCCTAACAACCATGTAATCAAGCCAAGAGCAGATTTACTTAGGAAGGTTGGGGGAAATGTTAAAGGACACCATCAGGTTGTCTTTTTTCTTTAAGTTTTGAATTCTTTCCCCCCTCCTTATTATCCATAATCCCATCTTGGGGACCTAAACGTATTTTTCTGCATGCATCAGTTTTTTGTTTTTTGTTTTTGTTTTTAAATTTGGCAGCCTTTGAAACCTTTCTTCCGTGTTAATAATAAAATAGAAATTTCCATCATACTTTTGTTTACAATAACTGGAAAGCTAAGGGGTTCAGGATCCAACCTGTGGTCCAGCTAGTCCAGCACCTTCTCTTTGACAGTGGTCAGAACCAAATACTCCAGGAGAGGTGTAAGAACCACTCAGTATGGAGTTGTGGGATAATTAGTCTCCCACACTAGGTCTCATCCTGGTCTCTAAGAGTAAGATATTGGTTCAGGCCCTGCAGCAAAAGGCTTAATATCCTTTACAAAAACTTGTTTCATATCCCCTCCTATTCACCTCCTACCACTGAAAATCCTATTCATTCCCCCAGTTATTCACTATTTGTTCCCCTATGAGGAACTTTCACCAGCCCCTTTTGGGCAAGCCGTTGGAAAGGTAAAAGACATCAAAGTCTGTAGTTTTGCAAACAAATTTTAAACAGAGATGTGGATGCAAACACAGCTACCGGTATAAAGGTTTCCAAGGAAATTTTACTGAATCAAATTCACACTACTATGTCAATTAGGAGCCAGTTATGTGGTGAAATTTAGTTTTTTGGGAGACTAAAGTGTGTTCAAGCACACATGGAAAATAGGCAGGAAATCAGTTTTCTGAGACAGACCAGATGACCTTAACAGAAAACCCCTGTTCAGTGCTGCCGAAGAAGGCAAAAAACTTCAGTCTCTGCTAAATTGATCTGGAGGGAAATTCCTTCCTGACCCAAAATGTGGCAATTGGTTTAACCTTGAGCACAAGAGCAATAATGAAGCAGCTAAGCATCTAGGATCAGAGGATTTGCTTTTCTGAGTCAGACCACTGGTCTCATCTAGCTTGATGCCCTGCCTGAGGTCAATATCTGATGCTTCAGAAGAAGATGGAGGGGAAAAAAATAATTCATCTGGCCAATTTTGTACTAAGGGATGAGCAAGAAGGAAGGAGAAAAGTTGGAAAGGGACACTGATGAGAAGAGAGATTTCACTCACATCCAAATCCTGGATCCGGTTGCACGTGAACTCTGTGGTGTTTGTAAACTGGCTTTGAAATTTGCTGTCTTGCCCAAATCTGTGGGACTAATGACATATAATTCGGTGAACCCTCAGTGTAACCTTTCTGTACTACACCTTTCTTAAAACATTCAAGAAACTCATTGGATTTACCTATGGGGGTGGAAATTGCTTGTTTGCTGTGGGTTTCCTTTTGTGTTATGTAACAGTATTACCATATTAGCTATTAGAGCTTGGTGTGAATGAACACCCCAGCTCCCAGCATCACTGAATGATAGGAAAAGGGGTGAGATTCAGATCTGGTCCAAATTCTTTGTTTTCGGCCCATCTAATAGTGATAGGGCCTGGCTGGTAAAGCCCTGGCAGAGTTAGGGAAGCAGGCAGTTAGCTGTCTCTCTCCCTGCCTCCCTCGGACACTGTGAGGCAGAGATGGGTCCGGACAGAATATATTGGGGAGATGAGGTCATCAGCACTATGACACCCTATTGATGACGCCCCCCTCTCTTTAACTGCTGCTGGCCAATCAAGTTGCTGTATTTTGACTAATCTCACAATGAAACCCCAGCCCTACTCTTTGCACCTGACCAGCTGACATCTCAATGGGGCATCTTCTGACCTTGTTGCTCAAGCTCTTCTGGTTTCTTCAAAGGGTATTCAGATGCTTTATCTGATCACTAATTCATAAAGAAGGTGCAAGAGCTAAAGGATTTGAGCCCTTTTGTTCCTGTGTTGAGCCATGGAGAACAGAAGCTCCCAATTCACCTTCTCTATGCTATTTATTTTATATATTTTATGTCCTGCCTTATTTGTCTCCTCAGTCTTTTCAATTTCTCTTCATATGAGAACTTTTCTATGTCTTTAGTTGTGCTCATCACCCTTCTCTGACCTTCTAAATCTGCTATATCCTTTTCGAGATGGGGTGACCCACAGGGTACACAATATTGCAGATGAGGCTGCATCATTAGTTTATATAGTGATGTTAAAATATTTCCTGTATTATTCTTCATTCCATTCCTTATAAATCCCAACATATCGTTTGCTTTTTTTTTTTTTTTTTACCACAGCTGCACAGTGAGTAGAGATCACTTTTAAGCTGTCTACGGTGACACCAAGGCTGCTTTCCCATGTTAAAACCAGGCCCGCCAGTGGGGGGAGGGGGCAATTGCAAGTGCAGGGTGGTACTGGTGGTGTTGAAGGTAGCTGGGCAGGCATGTGGAAGCCCTGGCGATGGCGGAAGAGCGCGCTCAGCAGCGCAGCCAGCAGCTCCCTGGGCACCAGCAGCGCAGCCGGTAGCAGCTTGGCCCATTGACTGTTCTGCCCTGGGGCCCGGAATTGCTGTTGGCGGGCCTGGTTAAAACAGTTGTTTTAGACCCCTGTAAATTGTAGTCATAATTTACATTTTTCCTCCTGCGTGCATTTCTTTGCATTTATCAACAAAATGAATGTTTTCCATAATGTTGACTGCTCTTGATTAGGTCTCTCTGAAGTTCTTCATATTCATTTCTGGTGGACTAACTTAAATAATGTTGCCACCTGCAAATTTGACTAGCTCACTGCTGAGCCCCTATCCATCTCATTAATAAATATGTAATAAACCAGAAACCTAGTACAGAGTCTGTTAAGAGCCTTTTGCTATGATGAAAATGGATCACTGAATTTTACTCTTCTTGTTTTCTGTTTCCTTGCCTGTTTTTGATTCATGATGATAATTTGCCTCTCATCCTCATCACCATTCAGCTTCTTTAATGGCATCCTGTGAGTATCTTCTGCTTCAATTAAAATATTATGATACTAAAAAGCTTTTAAAGCTCCTAAAACTGTATGGAATAACATCAGGAAGGGCCCAGTTCTGCCCCCTATACTCTAGCTGAAATTCACCCACGTGGGGAGAACCAGCATAAAGCTCTTTGCACCACTTAATCCCAGCCTAAGGGCTTCTCTGGTGAAATGGTCACACAAACATGCTTGTGCACCCTATACATGCTGTCTGATGGTCTTTGTGCTGCATCTACATAGGCCACGATGGCGAGGCATCAAGATTAATGTTTATATAGATCCAGTGGCTCCAGTACTCTGCAGAACTAGCATCAAGGAGCTATGCCTGTTGTTCAAGCCTAAAGTGCTGGAATAGCAGCTTTGGCCAGGCTACACAGGAGCCCTGATACTGGGTTGGGGTCACATACAGCCTGAATACAAGTATTTTTGATAAATATTCTCTAGTAACAGATCTGACCAGTTCTATAAGCCACCCCAGATTTATTAAAGGTCCTTCAAAGGGAAGCCCATGTCTGTGAAGCCCTAAAGTAGGGAGGACATTTGCGTCTTTAAAGGCATATGAAAAGTTTATTTGCAGCTGGTTTGCACATTTATTTCTCTTGTCAATTATTTTTGCTAAGATTGGGCAACTGCTTGTACTAAATTTTTTAGCTTACTTTTCTTACTGTAGCGTACTATACGCATCAGTGCTCTGTGATCCCTGGGGAAGCTAGAGACCAAGAGGGAGGCCTCACTTCTAGGGCCTGATCTAGCTTCTATTCAAGTCAATGGGATTCTTCTGATTGGTTTCATTGGCAGCTGGATTGAGTCCCTAATGAGGGTGGGATGGGAGTATCAAAGGTGCTGATCCTCTAAAAATGCATAAAGTAATGGGAAGAAAAAATAAATTTCCCTTACAGCTAGTTCGGAGGGAATTTCTCCCAAGAATCATAGAATACTTTGTGTTTATGCTCTTTCTTTAGAGGGTAGAAAATCAGCTCTGTTTTTTGACAAAGGTCATGAAACAGTTTGTGAGGAAAATTACAGCTACATCTTAAATCAGCTTGAGTTAGTACTGACAGAGCTTCTATACTGTTTTGTTATATGCTCTAGGCCAGTTTATAGTTTAAGACCTAAAATTACTACCTTAACAGAAAATTCTGGAAGACAGTTTTTCAAGTTGTGTGGTTTTTATTTTTCAAAGACTAGTATTCACTTTCCTTTCAGTATTACTTTTCCCAAAAAACTTTTAAAGAAGTCTGAAAAGTAAAAAGTTAAGCACACAGAATGTACCTAAGACCTTGCCTGTAGGTCAGGTTAAAGAAAGTAACAAGAGTGATAGGAGGAGTTCATTGTCCTGCTGGAATTAGGAATAGAAAATAAAAGTTTCATATCGCTATTTATATAGATATCTATACATTGAGAAGTAAGACCATTAAAGCCTATCTCTTCTCAAAATAGACCTTGAATTGTCTATTTTCCTTAATTTTTCTTTGATTTGCAAATCTAACTTGCCATGTTAAAATACCCATTCAATTATAAAAAAGGGTTGTAGAAACAAGGCTATTATGTGCCTTGTTTCTGGAACATGCATGGAGACTGAAAGTCAAAACAAATGGACATGGTTTATAGCTCTGACCTACCTTATAGCTTAATGTCTTGGGTGGTGCGGTAGCTCCCCAGCTCTTTTCACTATATCAAGGGACTGGATTACTCCTTCTGTTGAACCTAAAAGAAAGCCTTGGCACACCCCTGCACTTTAACAAGGTCTATGCTTAGTCTTTTGAGCCAGTATTCTATCAATGGCAGCCATTAATATCTTTCACCATAACAATATTTTCCTTGAGTTCAAGTGATGTATTCCTCTGCTTTTGAAGCAGAAAGATATGAGTTTTATGCTTACTGTCCCCGAGAATTCATGAGTAGCGACAGTCACATCGACCTCACTGGAGGCTTTGAAGTTCAGAAATGTTGGCCTAAATCTGTTTTTGCCTAATAAATCTGGAGGATAGAGTTCCTTACAGCCTAAAGTTGTTTTCTGCCCTGATTTATTTTCAAGATATTTTGTTTTCTTTACCGTACTGCATTCTCTTCAGTGAAAGAACAATACACATTTTTAGAACATTCGGGCTCAGTTATGAGTTTCTGCTTGTAGGGTCTTTCCAACTTAAGTACAATCTAATTTTATTCTCAAAATTACTAAAACAAAGTAGAGAGAAACAAGAAATAGTAGGGGCCAAATCTTAATAATTGTCTCTCAGTGACAATTCGGGAATGTGCCCCATTCCTCCGCCCACCACTATTTTAATCACATGTCGTTCTTACCATGCCTTAATTGATTAAAGATGGTGACTAGGGACAAGCAAAATATTCACAATTAACAACAGTGAATAAAGACTGCATAATAATAATTTTTAAAAAAACCATAATACAAGCAAGAATTAAACAATGGTTACTGCAATCATAATCTTTTCTTTATTTTTCTTTGTGGAGAGCTTACAAAGATTAGACTTTCTGAGGGTGGGTCTCTCCTGGTGGGGACATGTTTCTATATTATTCCCTAAAATCAGTAGTAAATCTTTTTCACCTAGCATGTGTGGCCTCTAGAGCCCCCTGCTGACCCAACATGGTTCTGCAGTGCCCTACCTCAAGTTTTGTTTCTTGCAGGGCCCCTGAAGAATTCCACATAGTCCAAAGATAATGACAAATTCTCTTGCTAGGGTTCAACTTTATTAGATTCATATTAACTTGAAATAAAGTCTTTGTCCTGTAATCTCTCACCTTGGCTTCAGGAAATTGCACAGCCCTCCTCCTTGGAGCCTGCGTTTGTGGGCTCTCTTCAGCTCCTCTAGCAACTTCTCCAGCTGCTTGCTTCAGAAACCCTTTCAGCAGCTATGTCATTCTTTCCCATACCTCACTGGGCTGAGAGAAATCTATAAGTAGCAATCCTTCTCTTGCTCTGAAAGAAGCGACAGAGTATATACAGCTTTCTTCCCAGCGCTGTGATTGGCTGAAAGAGCAGGGAACCCGGCCCTGACCACTCTGCAAGGCTCCTGGTGTGAGATCCTTTAAGAGAGAGTAGCCTGGGTTTTCCTTGAGCATTAACTGTTCTCCTGGGACCATCTTCCTCTCTTAACACCGAGCTCTGCCTTTCTTAGGTCTTCATCTGCTCTAAAAGTCCCAGGTCTTTAAGAAACGCACCACAGAACAGATTTGACTGACCACTGTTCCTCACTATCCTGTTACAGTCATGTATTAGTGTATCATAGGCAACTAAAACAGATTCTATATGGGCAAAAGTGGGTGATTTAACTAAGTCCTATAAAGCTGAAGAAAGTATTTAAGCCAGTTCAAAGAAGTATTTCAAGAATTACCCATTTAAAATAACAGTGTTTCTTATAAACCCACCAACTTGCTTTAATGAGTGGTCTTGAGACAGGCAAATTAATGAGACTTAAAAATCTTAAATTCAAATCAAATTCTGCTATTTCTCTGTGTTTACCAAGATTAGCTAATGTCTCTTCTCCTGCAGTACATAGTTTAAACACTGTGGCATTTAGCAAGTAAAGCTGTTAATGTCTTAAATTGCAATAGCATTTTCATATCCCATTAAAATCATGACAAGACAACTCAGTCTCACCAACAATGAGATGTTGTCATGTTGCAAAATCAGTGGAGTGCTGGAAGGCTGCTTCCTTTTGATACTGTCTTGTGATTTCCTTTGTTCTTCTCAGCTGTCTGGTTGACGTATTTGCTTGTTTGGATGAGATGGGATGAACAGGAAGAGATAAGAGTGCTGAAAGCATTTAAGAGTCTCTCTGTCTCTCCGAGGAATCTGTACTCTTGATTTTTCGATAGTCTTATGGAAGGAGGAAGCCCTGTTTCTTACAGGGGCTTGGCTTGATTTTAATGTCACCTGCTGTTACCTCTTATTTACTCCTCACCCTCAAGAGTTGGTATTGGTAGCATCTTCAGTTCATTAATTTGTTAGAGTGCATATGTAGCAGAGTTATAATTCTTCAATTTATGGCTGTACTGCCTTTCTGGAAACAAATGATCATAAATGATAAAAGATTTTTAGCTTTATTTTATTCAGTCCATTTTCTGGAATGTCCTTTTTAGTTTCATCATGATTGAATAGGATTTGAAATCATTTCAAATGACTTCAAACGCTCCTCTTTCAGCACTTAAAACCATTTTTTAAACTTGAATGATTCTTAAAGAGACCTTGAAATTTAAAGGCTCATCAAATAAGGTATTGTCATAGGAGTGTCTTATCTTCTTAATAATCTTTGCAAAGGTGGTTCTTGTTTTCTTGAGTTTGGTAAAGAAGATACTTAGGCATTGCCAGAGAACCAATTCCTCAATCAATATACATGCATTATGTTCAAATGACTTTTAGATTAGTAACCATCTATAGTAGGGTCCAGATTTTGTATGAAACATGATTATTAACATAGCAATGATATCAAAAAGCTACTATATTATATGTTTGCAATTAGAACATAAGAACATCCATGCTGGATCAGACCAAAGGTCCCTCTAGCCCAGTATCCTGTCTTCCGACAATGGCCAATGCCAGGTGCTTCAGAGGGAATGAACAGAACAGGTAATCATCAAGTGCTCCATAGATACAAAACACTTGCAAATGAAAATCACAAGCGAAGCTTTTACCATCTTAAGTATTTACAAATAAACGAGTTCTTCAAGTATTTGTACACATGGATTCCACTCTTGGTGTTCAGGTGCCTCATGAGCACAATATCAGATTCTTTTTGACACGCAGTGTCCATTGGGTCCTCACCAGCACCCTGCATGAAATTCAGTAAAGGCATGTGCAAAGTACTGCGCTGAGGAAGGAAAAATCAAACACACAAATACAAAACAGTGAATAGCTTGCTAGGTGATGATACTGCTGAAAAGCATCCGGGTGTTATAGTGGATCACAAATTGAACATAAGCCAACAATATGTGCAGTTGCAAAAAAGGCTAATATTACTCTAGGGTGTATTAACAAGAGTGTTGTATGTAAGACACAGGATGTAATTGTCCCACTCTACTTGGAGCGTTGTGCCTAGTTTTGGGTGCCACACTTTAAGAAAGATGTGGACAAATTAGAGTCCAGAGTAAATCAGTAAAAATGATAAAGTTTAGAAAATCTGATCTAAGAGGAAAGGCTAAAACATTGGTCTTGTTTAGTCTTGAGAAAAGAAGATTGAGGGGGAAACTTCAGGTGTGTTGGGGCTGTTATGAAGAGGACAGTGATCAATTGTTCTCCATGTCCATTGAATCTAGGACAAGAAGTAATTGGCTTAATCTTACAGCAAGAGAGATTTAGGTTACATATTATGAAAAACTTTTTAACTGTAAGGATAATAGTTAAGCACTGGAATGGGCTTCTTAAAAACCTCCAGTGATAGGTATTCCTTAGAACAGGTTAGGCAAACACCTGTCAGGGTTGGTCTAGGTTTACTCAGTCCTACTTCAGCTCAGGGAGCTGGACTGGATGACCTCTTGAGGTCCTTTTTCCCCCTACATTTCTGTGACTGTATGTCCTCACACATCCGTATGAGGGCATAAAGGGCTGATCAGGCCCAACCACCCCTTAGTTCCTTTTTATGGCTGTGGCAATAAGAAAGAACCCCTGTTATATATGCCTGATTTCCTAGCAAAACAAAAAACAAACAAAAAAAAAACCTGGTTGATGATGTAGGTAATTAGTTTTATTTTGTCTGGCTTACATAAGCCACATTACTTATGTCCCTCTTACTTAGTCCCTCTCTTAAGGGCTCTAAATTTTACTCTGTAAGTTTCAGGTGTAATTTGAAATTGTTTCAGAACCAAATCCTTAAATTTACCATAGTCAGAAGCATCCTCAATAGGCATCTTGTTGAATATGTCCAGAGTTCTTCCAGTCAATTTTGCTACCATTGTGGTCACCTTGTGACCTTCAGGAATTGCATGGAAGGTGCACAGTCTCTCAAAGGTGATGAAATATTCAGCAATATCATTGGATTCATCATACTGTGGACATAGTCGCTCCCATTTGTGGATTTTTGGGGAAGTGGAGCCAGCTGCTGAAGGGTTCTGTCTTTTCAACTCCATAACAGCCAGTTCATGCTTTTGGGCCTCGATCTGGATGTGTATTTCTTTGTCTTTTAACTCCAGGGCTCTTTTATAGGCAGCCTCCTCCCTGGCTGTTTCTGCCTCCAACTCCAAGCACTTTAAGGCCATTTGTCTTTCATGTTCTTTCTGTCTCTCTTCAGCTTCCAATCTGGCTAATTCTAGTTTCTTTTGGACCTCACTTTCCATCATCCTAGCCTTCCTGCACTTAGCCTAGCCTAGCCTAACCCGAGAGCTAGAAAGAAAGAAAAAAACAGCTTGTGAAATCCCTTTCAGGAATTTAACTACTCTGCCTCCAGGCAAAGAAAACAAACAAACAAAGCAAAAAACAAAAAAAAACCCCAAAACTTCAGCTGCTCTCAGATTAAAAAAAAGGTCCTTTTTTAAAAAAAACAAACAAAAACCTCCCTGGTTTTCAATCTGCCAAAAGAAAAAATGTTTTTAAAATCCTGAGGTCTGTACTTGTGGTTCAAAATTATTCAGAATGATCCCACTGTGCTGTCACCATGTCAGGCTTCCCTCCCCACTCTGGGGTATAGATGTGGGGACGCACATGAAAACCACCCTAAGCTTATATTTTACCAGCTTAGGTTAAAAACTTCCCCAAGGCACAAATTCCTTTCCTTGTCCTTGGACGGTATTGCTGCCACCACCAAGTGATTTAAACAAACATTTAGGGAGGAGCCACTTGGAGCCCTATCCCCCCAAACCCTTTCATCCCCTTTCCTGGGGAGGCTTGAGAATAATATACCAACCAAATAGGTTAGCAAGGTGAGCACAGACCAGGCCCTTGGGTTTTTAGGACACTAAAAACCCATCAGGTTCTTAAAGAACTTTATTATTAAAAAAAAAGTAAAAAGTAAAAGAAGCACCTCTGTAAAATTAGGGTGGAAGGTAATTTTACAGGGTAATAAGATTTAAAACACAGATGATTCCCCCCTGGGCTTAACTTTAAAGTTACAAAACAGGAATAAACCTCCCTCTTGGCATAGGAAAAATTCAAAAGCTAAAACAAAAAATAATCTAACACATTTCCTTGCTATTACTTACAATTTCTGAAATTTTAGATGTACCATTTCAGTAGAAGCTGGACTACCTGCTTGGTCTCTCTCTTTGTCTCAGGAGGGAACACAAAGAGAGCACTAACAAAAGGTTCCCTCCCCCACACCAGATTTGGAAGTATCTTCTTCCCCCATTGCTCCTTCTGGTCAGGTGCCAACTAGGTTAATGGAACTGATTAACCCCTTACAGGTAAGTGATTCTGTACCACTAGTCAGGAGGGAGTTGATGTTACTGCATACATAAAGGTTGCTACCCTTCCCTTTATATTTATTATGGCTATATTGGTCAGGAATGTAAATAAGCCACATCCCAACTCACATAGCTATGCTGACTTAACCCCCAGTTTTGACACAACTATGTTAATGAAGGAAGCTTCTGTCAACATACCTAACTTTGTTCATGGAAGTGGTATTTCTACACCAATGGAAAAGCCCTTCTGCATAGCTATGCTGACATAGATATGCCAGTATAGTCTCCATTGTGTAGACATAGCCCTATTCCTCTGGCCAGTTCCTTTTAACGAGTGCCCCCCATGAGCTATGATTCTACACCAAGGTCCAGGGCAACATCATCTAAGAGACCACAGTCATCAGCTTTGATCTCAGTGACAACAGCTGCAGGGAGGCTTACCCTCCAGAATCAAGCTAAGATGTCGATCTCAGTTGGCATCTTTCTGGTGCCTGTGAGACAAGCCACCCGGATCTGACTCTTTTCAGATTTAGCAGTTGAAGGGCAGCCATTGGTCTGATAGAGGTCCCTCTAGTGCCTCAGTACTGACTGCTAAGCATGTGCCTATGGTACCAACTGTATCCATGGACTGGTCTTCCACTGGCTCCAGTCTTCTTGATACTTTTCTTACTTACCTGGCACATCAGTACTGTCCCTGTCAGCACATACTGGTTTAGCTGTGGATCCAGTACTGGAATCATCCTTACTGTATAGGTTGAAGTTGGTGCTGGATAGACTGCTAATCACCAAGACCTTGGTACCACAGACTTGATAGATATCAACAGTACCAACTCCATCCCCTACTTGAGTAGGTGGGAGAATGCACAAGTACACATGAAAGGGTAGCCCCACCTTTGGAAGAAGTGTACTCCTCATCCTCGCTGTTGATACACATCTCTGACTCACCCTCCCTCTCCTCCCACCCCCATTGGGGATCCCGATGGAGGTCCAAGAGGGACTCCAGGGACTGCTTTCTCAGAAGGAAAAGTCATGCTTCTCACAGAACACAGCCCCCTGGTATCCTCCTCTGTGTCCGCCAGTCCAGTATCCATAGCCCTATCAATATTGACTCTACTGGGCACTCTGGAGTATCCAATCCCATATGTTCAAGCCAGTAACTACTTCCCCACTCCCCCCTTCCAAGGCTAGATCCCCTTCTCCCAGTGGGCACTATAGACCTTCCTAGTCAGGTCAATTGGTAAAACCTCGGATACTAGAGAGACAGGAAGAAGACAATGACAATGATCAGACAGATATACGAGAATAACCCTGGCTGCAATTTCTTCATCTTCCCCTGATGAGGTAATGAACCCCTTCTATAGTCAATGATTTTAAGATGTTCCAAGATGTTATTGAATGCCTAGTAGAGGCTCTCAACATACTATTGGAGGAGGTGCAAGAGAAATTACATAAACTGCTGGACATAGTCACTCTTCCATGCCTGGTAGGCTTGCTAGGCCTATAAACAGTGGACCATATGAGTTTTCAGAAGACCTGTGATTAGAACAATCAAAATGATTTGACCACAAAATTTTTTTTGCAAAATGCAGATTCAGTGACACTGAAGCATTTTGTAAATTCATGTCAGTTTCACCAAATTGTTTCAGCCAAAACACTCCCCTCAAAAAAATCTGAAATCAAAATGTTTTGGTTTGATATTTTCAAGATACAATTTTTCAATTTCAAATGCCCTTTCATTTTCTTTTAAAAATATCGAATTACATTAAAATGCTTGAAATGTAAACAATGTTTCATTTGATCCCAAATGAATTTTTTTCAACTTTTTGATTTACCCATTTTTTTTTAAATGGACCCGAAATGATTTTTTTCAATTTTTTTGGAATTGCCAGTGAAACAAAATATCCATTATTCACAAAGATCTACATGAGACAGACCAACTCCAATTCCAGACACATCTGTGTGTGCACACAGAACGCACCAAGTGCCTACAGAAGTATTTCAGTACTTTTATTCTCTCCCAGTGCTAGGAGCTCTTGTTGTAGCAGCTGTCCAGAAGTCCAAATATGAAAAGACTCCCAAATCAGTACCTGAGAGAATGATCCTAAAAAGTTTGAACCTATTTGGACATACAATTGACTTGTCAGCCATCCTCCTGATGTAAGTATTTAATTACCAAGCACTTCTTGCAAAATATCATTATTTAAACTGCAACAAGCTGTCTTGATTTATGGACAGTCCTCATCTGGCACATAAAGAACAGGTAAAATCTATAGTGAATGGAGCGGCAACTGATAGCCTATACTTCCCTACAAGCAGCACTAGATGGATTGGATATACCAGAATTTGCCGTGGTCACATCTGTGGCAATGAGGCGATCATCCCGGCTCTAAGCATCAGGGATATGCAGTGAGGTCCAAATCACGATCTACATCTTTTCCTTTGAGGGTAATGAACTTTTTAACAGACTGAGTCCCTACACTCAATAAAGGAGTCCAAGGCTACTCTGTGTTCCCTTAGGTTATGGCTCAGCCCCAAGAAGGAAGCAAGCAAGACCTCAGAGAACCTTCAGAGAGTGTCCCTCTTCAGTACTACTGC
Organism: Caretta caretta; assembly: GCF_965140235.1. NCBI lineage: Eukaryota > Metazoa > Chordata > Testudines > Cheloniidae > Caretta > Caretta caretta. The sequence goes on from NC_134207.1 coordinate 138,519,313, forward strand.
AACCCACTGAGGACTTTGGAACCACACAGGAAGAAGCAGAGGTGCCAGTGCAGATGACCACAGCTGTAGCTCATTTGGCGTCTTCCTCCCAGTGGCAAATTTGACGCTGGCATCAAAAACCTGGCAGAACCTACTGAAGATCTTTTTCTGTTTCTCCTCCCCCCCCCAGTTCCTTTGGCAGCTTGCTTTTTTTGGAAGCCTGGAATGGGATCACCGTGGACAAGTGGGTCCTAGAAATTGTCAGCTCGGGGTATTGCATTCTTTTCCTATTTCCTACCTTCCTTCGCTGACCCTTGTCGGGGATTCCTCTTAGAAGATATTGTTGAAACGAGAGTTGGAATCCCTTCTAAAACTTGGAATAGTGAGGAAGATAGCCTTAGGATGCATTATGTCAACAGACAGGGAGGAGCAAGGTCACTTCCACTGTTTCAGGAATCCATTTGTCTTCAGACTGGTGTATTCATCACCAGGTCACATTTTTGGCCCTGCATCTTCCAGGAATTCAAAACTCACTAGCACACACCTCAGCAAGCAGTTCTCATGGGTTGTCTATCAAGGATTCAGGACTTCTGAGAACATCTTTTGTAAGTAGGGATATCCACTTTGCTGCAGAGGGAGCTCCACTGTCAGATCCCATTCTTATTTCCTGGACACTGGGGCAGAGATATGACTTCCTGCTGATCCCCATGACACTAAGAGTCCTGAGGAAGTGAAGACAAGATGCAGGTGTGACAGATGTGGAGATATTCTGTAATAACCTGTTTTTTGGGTGACTACTGCATGCATATATTGGTTTAGTTTAATAAGGGGCTGTAAATAAACAAGTAGGAAGGAAACAATTGCTCAAGATTAAGCCACCCTCCTCCTTGGGAGCTCAGTACAGTATTAACTGATTTGATGGGTCCTCCCTTTGAGCCCTAAGCAAACTGTTCTCTGTAACACCTGTTGATGAAGACTGCCTTCTTAGTAGCCTTTTACCTCAGCTTGAAAAGTTGGAGCCCTCATGGCAGGTTTTCCTTACATAGTGATTCATAAGGACAGTATCATTCTTAGGCATCATCCTAAATTTCTGCCTAAAAGCTATTTCAGAATCCCATATGAACCATTTCATTAATCTCCTATCTTTCTTCCCTAAGCCTCACTCATCCCTAGAAGAAGTTAAACTTCACACACTTGTTGCAGTAAAGACATTATTAATTACTTTAAAAGGGCAAAAATCATTCAAGAACCAAGTACATACTCATGGCTTTCCGAGAATAGGGTTAAAGGTCAGGTAATATTCTCACAGAGATTACCAAAATGAGGCTCCAGTTGTTTGTTAGCAAACATAGTCTGAGTTACTCCAGTTAGATCCACTGGCCACATTTGAGCTCATTTTGCTATGGCTCAGGAAGCCTGTATTGCCTGTTTGAAGAATGTCCCTAGCTCAGAAATTTGTAGGGCAGCTATGTGGAGCTTGAACCTTACTTTTGCAAGACACTATTCCTTAGCGGAGGCTTCCAGAATGGATGCCTGTTTTATAGGGCTAGCCCACAGGCATTGTTTGAGTAGCACTCTAGTACCCACCACCAAATAAACAGATAACGACTTGTTCGTCACCAAGAGTGGGGTCCATGTGGCTAAATACTCCAAAAAAGAGAATTATTACTTATTCTTTCAGTAACTGTTGTTCTTCAAGATGTGTTGTCCACATAGATTCCATAAAACACCTTCCTCTCCCCCTGCTATAAAATCCTACTCCTATGGGATTCTTCATTGATGAAGGAACTGAGGGACAATTAAGCTTGCTCCATCCTTTGTGTGTGTAGGAAGGTGTGAGAACATCTAGGGAGAAGGTGCAAAACAAATGCATGCTGCTGGTCAAAATAATCCAGTCTCACGTAGAGGGGGAATGTGCATATCATATGAATTGAATCCATGTGAAGAGTTGAATCCATGTGAAGAACAGATCTCAAAGAATCATGGTGACTGTAGGGTATGTATTCTTATTCACTTTTAAGTAGAACCATGAGGTAGGAAGTAATATAAAACATTTTCCAACTGAATGTGTTTTCCTTAAAGTTAAAGGAACTAAGACTTTGGTGTTTTAGAAAGAAATCATTTTCAGTAAGTGTAGGGGTTCTCAAGCTTCATTGTATCATGACCCCCTTCTGACAACAAAAATTACTACACGACCCCAGGAGGGGCGGGGGACCAGATCCAGAGCATGCTCAAGCCCTGCGTACCAGGTGTGGGGGTCAAAGCCCGAGACCCACTGCCCTGCATGGCGGGGGACCAAAACCGAAGCTGAATGGCTTCACCCCCAGGCAAGGGGCCTGTAACCTGATCTCTGCTACCTAGAGCTTCAGTGAAGCTTGGGCTTCAGCTTCGGCCCTGGGCTCCAGTAAGTCTAAGCCAGCCCTGGCGAGTGGCAACCCCATTAAAACAGGGTCACAACCCACTTTGGGGTCCTGACCTACAGTTTGAGAACCGCTGAATAAGAGCGTTTCTAGAATCCTTTGTGGGAGTTTTCTCTTTTCAAACAAGATAGATAAAGAGACCTACTTTTATTATTTAGTATAGCTCTGATATCACATCCTAAGCATTGCTCCTCTTTAAATAATAACATTCATACATTCTTTTACACAGCTGAATTTCTGTATGTATGCAGATGTCTCAGAATGTTAGTTCTTTTGAGTTACACGTCATGTCTATATTAGACTGGTGTCTTGAACAAGGAGGAGGTGTCAATTCTTTGAGAAGGCAGCTTGTTGGTTGTTTGTCTTTTGACCACATGGTTCCTAGATTTACATCCTATCATTTGTAATACACTCCACAATTTGAAATTAAAGACTCCTATCAAATATTCTGTACATGGTACAAATCACAATAATATTTATGTCTTTCAAACATGCTATAAGATAAAACATAGCACATCAAAGCAAAATAGAAGTTATTAAGCTGCATTCCAGCTTCAGTGAAAGTATACTTAGAGGTGATGAATTTGGTTTTGTGGTTAAGAAGGCATCTCTTTGACACTTTTGGTGTCCGTCACATTGATAAACAGAGATTTCCTAGGGATTTCTTTAATTAGCTTGAACTTCTCATTTCATTAAGTAACTGGAAGGGAATGATTCTGAGAGTGAATGAACAAGACTGTACTGTTCACATCCCACCTCTCACCCAATCCAGTCAATAAAAAATATAGAAAGAGGTTTTTAATGGCAGAACTTAAGCTGTTTCCTGTCAGTTGAGTCCTACCAAAAGAAAATCCCAAAATATTGTTGTTGCTTTTTAATTTACTTAATTATTACCAAATCCTCTTAAAATTTTATAAAAGAAAAATAACTATACTAAACAGTGAAAGATATTATGTTTCTGCTCCTTCCCCTCCATCCTCAAAGAAAAAAAAAGAAAATAAATAAAAAACCTCCAAATACGTAACCAAGAACAATAGTAGTTTAAAAATAATACTTATAAAAGCTATTATCTCTCCACCATCAGAACTTACTCCATGGGGAAAGAATTTCTCAATAATTGAAGATTATAGTAACTATTAATAAATCAAACCAAAGGTATGTCCACAGAAAAAGGAGAATCACAATTATCAGTGTCAATGAAAGATGAAAGAAAGGTACAAAGCCATAAATAAGGTACTGATCCTTAGGTACTTATATAGCCCCCATTAATGCAGTGTCTGAGCACTTCACAGTTAATGTATTGATCCTCACAGCACCCTATGAGGTAGGGCACACTATCCACCCCATTTTACAGATATGGAACTGAGGCACAGAGATACCATACATTTTTCAAAAGCACCTACATGATTATGGGCCAGATTTTCAAAGGTATTTAGGTATCTAAAGATGCAGATAGGTGCCTATCTGGATTTACAGAAGCACCTAGACAGGTTAACTCCCATTGAACTCAATGGGATATAAAGCATCTTATTTACTAAAGTAATTTTTTTGTAAATCCCACCTAGGCTCCCATGTGCATCTTTAGACACCTAAATACCTTTGAAAATCTGGCTCTTAGGAAACCATTAACCTTCAATGATACTTAGGGTCCTACATTATTTTGAAAATGGGACTTCAGCTCCTAGCCACCTTGGCACTTTTGAAAGCTTTACTCTTAATGACTTGCCCTAGGTCACACAGGAAGTCTGTGGCAAAGTGGGGAATTGGAACCCATAATAGTCCCTAATCACTGGACCATCTTTCCTGCACAGACCCTTGTGCCCTCACTGCATACCACTGACTTCAGTGACTTCCCTTTGTGGGACTGGGGTCTAGTTCTACGTGATCATGCAATTAAGAAAAAGAAAAATGTATAAAGGTTTGGCAGCAGCAATGAGATCATCTGAGCACAAGATTTCTCCAAGTGTTCACTTTCTTAACCCTGGGGATGGAACACCTCCAGTAAACTCCCAAAACAGAGGCACATTTACCACTGTTGGTTTTTCCCACTCCTATAAGTTGTATTCCTGATCCAGTAAACATATCAAAACTTCTCTCCTTCCTGGCTGCTTGAACAACTGCTATTATTCACTGAGCATTTGACATGTTAGGAGCCAGTTTTGGTTCAAGCATTTTATTAGAATTTCTTTAGAAACACAGGGTTCCTCCTTCATTCTTTCCGAGCACCTTCATTTCACTCATGTTTTCCCATTCCCTTCAGAAAAATCAATGTGATCATTTACATATAAAACAATATAGAACAGAAACTACAGAATGGAAAAAAAAACACAAAAAACTCTTTAGTCGAAACAGGCAAAACCTGCTGTGTCTTATTCATTTTCTACAGAATACAGTGCCTTGAATATCCATTTTTCAAAGTTGCAATGTTGCAGCACTCTATTTATTATTTTTTCCAATAAAATGCTTTCAGATATCTGACCCATAAATGTTGCATTCACTGTGTATTCATGCAAAAAAACATGTCAATTAAATGCTACAGCAACAAGCCATGGTTCCCAGTTGTCTGAGACCTTTTCTATCCTCAGTCATGATTACAAAAATAATCTTTCTTCCTGCAGATCTACTCTTTATTACCAATAGCAAACCTTTCAAGTTTCTTTAATTAAGTAAAGATATTTCAATAAACTTTCATTTATTTGAATTTTTCCATAGTCATTATTGCCATTGTTTTATACAGAATTAATTCCTCTAAAGCATCTGTCATGTATTTGCCTCAGAGTTAATAAATATCCATTCATTTAGAAGGCTGGCTATGCTCTCGCCTTTGCTATTCTTCTGGCATTTTTCCCCTCTAGTGGCAGTGAGCTTTGCTTCAGGGACAGAAATGAAAGCACACTTGACTTGACAGTGATTCTTGTGCTTCCTTGAATTATAAGGAAGCAAAGTGAATGGCATACTGGAGACCGAATGTCATGCTATGGGTTTGTTTTGCATACAGTATTAGTGGGTTTGGAAAGTTAAGGTAATATATTACAAAATTAGAGCAGAGATGGTCTACCAGTACCAGATATGTGGAAGAAAATAAATGGTTATCCTTCATTCTAATTTATTTAATATTTTCTGAATTCTCAGCTCAGAATTTTGCAGCTTAGTAAAAAGGAAAATACTGAATGTAGTACATACAAAAAATTATTGATGATTGTGTCACCACATTTCAGGATGGTGTGGGGGAGCACATAAGTACGTAGCTCAATGGAGCCGATGGTAATTTACATTAATGAGACTTTTTCTGTGCTGGGATGTGTTCTCCATGCAGAAAATTCTGAATAGGAGTTTTACAAAACAGAAATACAGACACAGATTCTGGCTTACTCTACATTCAAATTACGTTGGCAAGCTACGTTAGTCAGAGGTGTGCAAAAACCACACCCCTGACTGACATAGCTATGCCATCAAAACCCCTAGTGTAGGTACACCTATGTTGGTGGAAGAGGGCTTCTGGTGATGTAGCTAGCATCTTTTGGGGAGCTGGTGTTTCTTTGCTGACAGAAAAACTTCCGTTTGTGTAGGCTGTATCCACACTAGGGGACCTTACTGGCTTACCTATGCCAACATACCCTCTGAAACTGATCTTTTTGTTTGTATTTACTGTAGTATAGAGATGTGACGGGTTCAACCCCAACTCCTGGGGTGCCACCTGATGTGCTGGGGTCCCACTGAGCCCACCTTTTCCACCAGCCTGGGTGTGGTCTTACCTGTATGTGTGTGCTGGAGAAGGCTTGAGAGCCTAGCACAGCAAGAACAGAGTGAGGAAACCCAGGCTGGTGGAAAGGGTGGGCTCAGTGGGACCCCCAGCACATCAGGTGGCACTCCAGGAGGGGGGTGCAACTCATCACAAGAGAGACCCCAACCTAAATCTGGGTTGAATGGGCTAGGTGCTGTACAAACATATAGTGCTTTCATTTTCTGTAGCTTCAGCTATATTTTGCTTAGGAAGTGTGTTATTTCAAATGTTCTTGTTACCTTTTCTATTTGCTGTAAACACTATCTACTCCCCTGATTTTGCTCACTTTCTCCTCCCCCCTCAAAAGTGAAGAGTTCCCTATTTCCTTGTCTCCTTATTCTATCCTTTTTGCTACTTGTTGGATGCTCATTTATGATTCTGTTATGATATTTATTTGCTAGTAATGCAGAGACCAATTTCTACAACTGTAGAAATCTACAAATTTAAATTGTATCTTTCAGTATAATGCATATTTGCCTTCTTTTTTAGAAATAAGTGAAAGCAGAGGGTATGTATATATTTAACTGCTAGTTTTCTATTTCAAAACAATTCACTTTTCATTAGTAGATCTCAAAACACATTACAAAGGAGGTCAGTATCATTATCCCCATTTTACAGACAGGGAAACTGAAGCACAAAGAGGGGAAGAAACAAAAAAGTTAATGGGGATTAAAATAAAGAAACTTTATATAAGCTATGTCACACCATGTTAGATTAAATGTAGTCAGTGAAAGGGGGAGAAATCTTTATATTAGAGGTACATCAGTATTCAGGTTTTGGCTGTCAATTAATTCCAGTTAACTCCCGTGATTAACTCAGAAAAAGTAATCGTGATTTTAAAAAAATTAATCACTATTAATCACAGTTTTAATTGCATTGTTAAACAATAAAATCCCAATTGAAATGTGTTAAATATTTTTAGATGTTTTCTATATTTTCAAATATATTGATTTGAGTTACAACACAGAATGCAAAGTGTACAGTGCTCACTTTATTATTTTGTATTTCAAATATTTGCACTGTAAAAATGATAAACAAAAAATTGTATTTTTCAGTTCACCTCATACAAGTACTATGGTGCAATCTCTTTATCACAAAAGTGCAACTTACAAATGTAGATTTTTTTTGTTATATAACTTAACTCAAAACCAAAACAGTGTAAAACTTTACAGCCTACCAGTCCACTCAGACCTACTTCTTGTTCAGCCAACTGCTAAGACAAATTTGTTTACATTTATGGGAGATAATGCTGCCCGCTTCTTATTTACAATGTCACCTGAAAGTGAGAACAGGCATTCACATGGCACTTTTGTAGCCGACATTGCAAGGTATTTATGTGCCAGATATGCTAAACATTCGGATGCCCCTTCATGCTTTAGCCACCATTCCAGAGGACATTCTTCCATGCTAATAATGCTCGTTTAAAAAAATAATGTGTGAATTAAATTTGTGACTGAACTCTGTGGGGAAGAATTGTATGTTTCCTGTTCTGTTTTACCTACATTCTGCCATATATTTCATGTTATAGCAGTCTTGCATGATGACCCAGCACATGTTCATTTTAAGAACACTTTAACGGCAGATTTGACAAAACTGAAAGAAGATACCAATGTGAGATTTCTAAAGATAGATACAACTCCCAACACCAGGTTTAAGAATCTGAAGTGCCTTCCAAAATCTGAGGGGTGAGGTGTGGCGCATGCTTTCAGATATCTTAAAAGAGCAACACTCCAATGCGGAAACTATAGAACCCGGAACCACCAAAAAAGAAATTCAACTTTCTGCTAGTGGCATCTGACTCAGATGATGAAAATGAACATGCGTCGGTCTGCAGTGCTTTGAATTGTTATCAAGCAGAACCTGTTATCAGCAGTGATGTATGTCCTCTGAAATGGTCATTGAAGCATGAAGGGACATATACATCTTTAGTGCATCTGGCATGTAAATATCTTGCGATGCCGGCTATGACAGTGCCATGCGAACGCCTATTCTCACTTTTAAGTGATATTGTAAACAAGAAGTGGGCAGCATTATCTCCCATAAATGTAAACAAACTTGTTTGTCTGAGCGATTGGCTGAACAATAAGTAGGACTGAGTGGTCTTGTAGGCTCTAAAGTTTTACATTGTTTTATTTTTGAATGCAGTTATTTTTTGAACATAATTCTACATTTTCTAAGTTCAACTTTCATTATAGAGAGATTGCACTACAGTACTTGTAATGGGGCAAATACTATTTATTTTGTTTTTTTGCAGTGCAAATATGTGTAATCAAAATAAATATAAAGTGAGCACTGTACATTTTGTATTCTGTGTTGTAATTGAAATCAATATATTTGAAAATGTAGAAAACATCCAAAATATTTAAATAAATAGTATTCTATTATTGTTTAACAACACAATTAATTTTTTTAATTGTTTGACAGCCCTAATTCAGACAAACATTAAAAGAGGAAAGGCATAAAACAATATGAAATAAACACCTAGATTATCTGAAAGAAACTTAAACTTTTTGTGTAATCACACTGTATTGACTCCAGAATAAAGCGGTCATTGATACTGTATTAACTGAATTTGGTCATTGTCACATCAAACAATAGGTGCTTACATCAAGCTGATATTTCCACATAGAAGGGCTTTATGCCTGGACCCTAGTTTTAGCAGCTGGAATAATCCCTGATAGTCTGATAAGTGAGACAGCGGCATGGTTACATGATGTCACCATATGATTACTTTTTCCATACTTTGTAACACAAGCCCTTAGCAGGGCTATTTATAGTATTTATTATCTTTAGTACCTAAATTGGGAAATTGGGACCCCACTGTAATTAATGCTGTACAAATAGTGTAACTGTTCCTACCGAAAAGTCTTACAGTAGAACAATTTTCTAGTGAAAATACTTCTGTATATTTCTAACAGAACACACAGGAGTTGTCATTGAGTGGAACTACTCACATGGGGAAAAGCGATCACATGCATAAGAGTCTGCAGAATGGCTCAAAAGCCCCTAGATTTCTTTTATTACAACTCTTTTATTTTGTATATTCTTCTTATTTTTTTCAATAGGATACTAAGATATTTTACTTCAGTTCAAGATAAGTGGGATCAGCTGAAGAAACCAAGTTGGAAAGTAACTATTACTGGGAAATCTGAAAGAGAGAGAGAGAGAAAGAACCTGAATTTTGATTTAGAGACAGTTAAATAAGGAATGAGGTAAGGGTCAGGCTGAGCACAGAGTAATGCTGAAATCCCCTCCTCAAAGACTACTGTGAGAAAGCTGGTACATACCAGTGTGACACTGTTAGACACAAATGACTTGAAGGATGCCAGGTTCAATTGCAGTTCTTCATATTTAAAACAAAAATCAAACCTCTTTCACAACAGAAGGAATATAAAGCAAACAAAGAATAGACTCAGGATTTAGGTACGTGGTTTGGAAATGTAGAAAGATGGCATAGTTGTCATGAGCAGTTCATTGTGTCCAAGGTTTGCTGAGTTGCTTTGGTTTAGTTATTCAAAATAATTTAGAAGTTATATGAAGCAGAACTCAACAAAAGCTCATGGAAGCTGATTCATCAATGGCAAGTATATGCATAATTAGACATTGGAGGAAGGAATATATACCAGACCTGTGCAGAAAAAAAGTAATTGTTTTGTGAAGGATGTTGATATTTCAAAATTTGACCTTGTTGTGATTTGGAACTAAACCAGATTTCAAAATCTCCAAATCACTCATGAACCAGAAATCCCAAGTGTCAGCCAGCTCTAATGGGAAAAAATGAGAAACTTTCCCAAGTATCATCAACAATCAGATTATGTTTTAGTAACTAGAGACATGGTGTGGTTGCCACTTTACTCATTCAACACACCCTTGCCATCCACAATGATGCTTTCATTGCTTGAGCATAAGGATGTTGATGACACTCTCTGCCCAAAAGAATGGCATGATTAGGAAGATTGGTGAGGGAGGTGTCCAGGCCACCCCACTACAAAACTGCTGGTACCTAAAAGCTGGGATTGAGGGGAGTATGCATACTCAATGTTATAAAGTATACAATAAGTAAAGTTTACAAGTATTCTTCATCTGTAGTGTTGCTAAAAGCGCTATGCCTATCTCTGTAGCTTCTTGAGCACAATGCCTCAATGCACTGCTAGTTACTAGGAATTTCCTTCTTCACCTAGCACAGCTCACTCCCCAAGGTTGGGCCAACTTCCTTTCCCTTTCCCTTGACAGCTACTTCCCCAGCTCCTTGATAACTCAACTAATGTAGGAAAGAACAACTGAATTTCAAGTCTACTAATTGGTATGCGTTAACACAGCAAAAGAGTTATGCCCAGTAGGGTGGGAATCAAGTAAATCCACTCTGAAAATTTGAAAAATGGATTTTGAGGTGAAAGAAAAACTTTAGAACTAGAGACGCAATAATACAGTGTACATTACTGTACACTTACTTCCTAACTTTAACTAGAGTGAGTCAGATATATCTCTCTAAGCCTGATGAGGTCAGCTTTTCTTTTTTTTCCCCTCCAAGTGAACATTCCTCTTCTAGTTCTTAGATTTAAATCAGCAAAATTGCAATGAGAAATGGCCTGTTGCTTCTCACGGGAGAATTTATAAAGTGCAAGGAGTTTATCATAGCTCTCTACATTTTTTTTCTTTTCTTTAAAGTGGTAATGACTTATTGTTCCAGCACTTTGAAATCTGCTGTCTCTAGGCTGAAGAAAATATATTATGGATAAATTTAGTTGTTGCTGCTGGTGAGTGAGCATAAGATTTGGAATAAGCCTTGTTCTCTTAGAAATTATCACAAACTGTATTCAGAGGAACAGCCGTGTTAGTCTGTATTCGCAAAAAGAAAAGGAGTACTTGTGTGTGACTGAGAACTTTCCTTGTTTCATTTTTGAAGATTTTCTTTTTATAAATAATTTAACATGGCACTTGAGAATATTCAAATTAGATATAAACCAGCTTTTCATTTTTTCTAAATAGCTTATTGTTTTTGCTGTTGCTTATAGCATTGCTTTACTATGGAAACATTTTCCTTAGCATTCCCTTTGAGTCCCAAGTTGTCTTAAAGCAGTCATTATAAATACAAAGTAGTTTGCTTAGTTATTGGGATAAGGAAAACTATTCAGTATAATTGGGTAATTCATGTTCAGAAGCCTCTTACTTAATTCCACTGGGAAAATCCTTCTTATTTTGAATAACAAAGAAAAACCCTCATCCTTAAATCATTCATTTGCCTTATTAAAAAAAAAAAACTTTATAAAAAGGAAAAAAATAGGGGTGCCTATCCTATCATGCTAGGCATCTTTAACATTATTTAAATATACAATTATTATAATTTATTAATTACTACTACAGCTTCAACATTCCTACATGAACCCTAACCAGTAATAACCAGGCAAAATAAAGACTGAAATAATCCCTCCTCTCCCAGCATTAAACACCCACAGTATTCCCTTTCCCCTCCCTTCCTCTCCCCAGAAGCATGGGAGAAGGGGTATAAATCATACTTGGGGCAGAAATCCACCACCAGGAGTTAAGAAACTCTCCCTTATAGGTAGGTATTGTTGATTCTCTGTTGCAATGTGCTCTCTTGTGCTGTGATATGGCAATTCAAGAACTCAGCTTCACTGTCCTCCTTGGGACTTTAGTGATGTGTTATGGTGGTGAGTTGGGCCTCTGGCCAGAGTGCACTATAATTCTGCCCATTCTGGGGCCCCAATGTCCCAAACAAGTAATGTCTGATAAAATAATGGAAGTAAACATGTCCTCTACCCCTCCTGGGCTCCTTTTCAGCCTCACTCTTCTTCCAGTGCAATGGCTCTGCCTGGAGTGCTTCACTAAAATTCAGACAAAAATACAAACAACTTCCACCCATCCTGGACATGAGCTTTTAGTCCACCTTAGGTTCTCCCCAGTTCTCCACTATTCTACAGAATGCTGACCCATAGGGCTGCCTCTCTGGAGTCTTGTTCTATTTTCAAAGCCCACCACCATCTCCATTCCTATAGCTTTCCCTATGGTTCTTCATCCACCTGGTTCCTACCCACAGGAACCTACCGTACCCACAGCATAAACTCCAGACCACCTGTCTCTTGGGGTGGATGTGGGGTCATTGTCATAGTTGTAGTCTTCTACTCCATTCGCTCCTCCCACAGTGTACTGAATACCTTCCTTTTAACTGCTTCCTGAACCTGACACATCCTTCGGGTGTAAGAAAAGTGCGGTTAAATAGAGCTTTCAGGCTCTAGTTAACACCTCCTTGGCTGATGTGGGGTTTGTATACCCCATCACAGCAATCTCCTCTACAATTTTCTACCTAAAGTTTTTTTAACCTTCCTTTAAACATTTGGTACTGGCCATGGTCAGAGACCATATATTGGACTAGATGTACCACTGGTCTCATCGAGTATAGCAATTCCTATATTTGATTGCCCTAAAAGTTAACAAATCTACTCCATACTGAGAGTGTGGAGGGATGGGAGTAAGTTTCACAGCTGAAAGGAACTCACAGAGAATATCCTATCTGCCAGCAGCTTCGTCTCTTATATCAAGTGGCTCCAGCTTAGATGTAGTTACTGTTTGCAACTGCAGCAGTCTGGCTTGGGAGAGAGGTGGACTCTGACATGGGTAGGTCATAGGCTGTTTTGGATCAAAAGGTCAATACAACCTACCTTAAATTCTATGGGGAAAACGAGAGGCCACCAGTGCAGATGAAGCAGGGCCGGTGTGAGATGCTCCTGTTGAGATAAATTGTTTAATACAAGGGCAGCAGAATTCTTCATTGGCTTCACTTTTCATAGAGTGGCAGTGACTTGGACCAATCATGCCCTGTCCTGATAGAGTGCTACAGGCACTCTCCATTCCAAGAATCATGCCACTTTTAACATGCTAGTCTGAAGAATATCGTTTGAAACACAAACAGTTGGCAGAATGGCAGATTACATAGTGTTTAAATGCTTTCAAGCATTGACTTAATTTTATTTCTCCATTTTTTAACATTGTTTAAGGACATTCAGTCAGGAATGACATCAATGATAAGACTTTACCAATAAAAATACTAACCATTACACAACTAAAGAAACTGACAAGTACCCAATATGGGCCAGACTGTGATACCCCTATTCACATTGAGTGATACCTTATTCTGAAGTTTGACTCTCTTCAGTAGGATTACTCATGCAGTTTAGGGGTAGCAAAGACACAGGGATCTGGCTTCAAGTCCTACACTGACATTCCCACAATTCCCTGTACCTTTACCTTGCAGCCCTTCTATCCACTCCCTTTCCACTTTCTCTCAATGCACTAAAAACCAGCTATTAGTTCATATACCCTTGCTTGGCATTTAACCCTTCATTTTCCATGGCCTGTTCTAGTTTCTGAGCTCACTTCAGACATATTATCTAGAAGATGGCCACCCCTCTGCATGTTGCTAGGTGGCCAGGTTCTAGTTAACCTTGGTGTAAATACCCTGGGACCATGATTTTAGTAGGACCTAAATATCCACCAATATCCAGAAATATCCACCTCAACGAGACTATCTTGAAGAGGCTCATAGACCTGGGCATCCACCGGACTGCTGTGCAGTGCAAAGAGTATATCATGCACTTAAAGTGCTGTACCACAAGTCCAAGGATGAAAAACCACAGCAGTGTGCCCTGTACATGTCCATTGCTATGAGAAGCTTTACTGGGTACATACCAACACCCCGAGCACAGAACCCACCATCTCCCATAAGGGAGGATGTTATTTTCAGATCAGAGGAAGGGAGGCGAGGGTGGCAGCAGCTGAAACAATGGCAAAATCACAATCCCAGGACCAGATCATGGAGATGGAAGCCCTGGAGCAGCCCTTGCAGCTGGTTGGGCTAGCAGACATCCGAGCACCATTTTCCAAGGACTTGTTTGGGGATGGATCCAGGGAACAGCATGGAAAGGAAGCAGCATGGGGCCAAGGGTTGCATCTGCAGCCCAGTAAGTGCCATCCACCTGATTTTTGTTATGTGGGAATTTGTAGTTTTAAGAGAGAGGGATTTCTGGGTTCTGACCAATAAAATTATTGTTATGGCAGATGTTGCATGCAGTGGGTGCTTTTTGCTTTGGTTGAGAGTGGAAGCTATGGCATTTCCATATCTCTTTTTCTCCTTCTCTTCTCCTCCCACACAACCACATGAGATCCAGGATGGATGGTGAGTGGAGGAAAACAATATTAAACATACCACTAGTTACTCTTTCAAACTACTTTTGCAATTTTGGCTCAGTGAACAATTACAGGTTTTCAGGCCTACCAGGCATGGGGGCATATCTTTGCAAATATTGCTCTTTAATAACTTGGTCACACTGATTAGATCTGTGCCTTGACTAGCAAATTATTGTCCCAGAAAGCATGGCTTATGATACGCTTGTGATTCAGAAGCTACTGAGATCCCTTCTGATCTTCATTGCCTGTCCTTTGTGATCTGTTGATTCTTGGGACACTTCCTGGGCTACGGCAGGGGAAAGGGGGGATGTAATCCACTCTGCCGCTGGCAAGCCTCTACACCTTCATCCAGCAATTTGTTAATTTTCATCCCAACTTTCCTCTTCTCCTGGCAGGTTATGCTTGAAAATGTTTGATACAGCAGGAACTCTAGTCAATTGATCAGATTCCTGGGAAGTGCAAGCTTTTTAGGACCACCAGAGTAACTTACTAACCCTCTCCACTCACCCCTGATCTGAGTCACAAGATGTTCAGTCACTAGATGCCTAAATATCTCCTTTGCACAGATATATGGAAACCCACCACCAGCCTGAAAAGCTAAATGTTTCTTCCATTTTGGTAGTTCCAAAATATTTATGTCCTCCAAGGCTTCCCTGGCTTGAAACAAAGGGAATATTCTGCACTAGAGCTGAAAAATGTAAATTCTAGCTTGAGGAAACTAGCGCTGATTGAGCTAGCAGGCTAAAAACAGAGGTGTAGCCGTGGTGTCATGCACCATAGGAGGGGCTAGATGCTGCACATACAGTCTCATCCAAGACCATAAACACATAGTTAGGGCTGCTAGCGCTGTGGTTACACCTATATTTATAGTGTGCTAGCTCAGTCAGAGTTAGAACCAATACTGGTAACTTTGATCTCGGTAAGACTTCACCCCACCCTCCCTCATTTAAAAAAAAATGAAATGAAATTAGTATATTGCTCTTACCATAATGTGTCTGTGGGCTTTCAACCTTAAATTCATAAAGAGAATGATAAGCTTTTAAAAATGATAAAAGTTACAAACTGTGGCCTTGTGTTCACAAAGAACATACATACTGATAGACTCAAGGAGCCTGATCCATTTAGCTTAACAGAGAGAAGATTAAGGGGTGACTTGATTACAGTCTACAAATACCTACATGGAGAACACGTATTTAATAATGGGCTCTTCAATCGAGCAGAAAAGGATATAACATGATCCAATAGCTGGAAGCTGAAGCTAGACAACTTCAGACTGGAAATAAGGCGTACGTTCTTTTACAGTGACAGTAATTAATCACTGGAATGATTTACCAAGGATTGTGGTGGATTCTTCGTCACTGACAATTTTAAAATCAAAATTGGATGTTTTTCTAAAATTCTCTCGGAATTATTTTGGGGACTTTCTGTGGCTTGTGCTATACAGAAGCTCAGGCCAGATGATCATAATGGTCACTTCTGGCCTTAGAATGTATGAATCTATGAACTTATACGCCCCTCTACAATACCATGTCCTGCCACCAGTGCTTGCACTGGAAAACTCTGGGGTTGGCTGGGCCAGTGGACAATTCCATAAATGGGAGTGGGCAGGTGTGCCGTGTGCTCTCCACTCCCACACCAGCCAAACCCTTGTGCAGTCATGTCCATCGTGGGCAAGACATTTTGCCAAGGGGAAGAAGATGAGGGAAGGAGCACTATGGACACCTGCTATAATACCATTAAGATTGACCTTTGAAGCTTTTAGGTACTTCACTATTCTGCACTGTTTTTCAATGTTTTGCACACACATACTTGCACTTTACTTCACATAACACACTTGCTGTTTTTTATTTGTGAACAAGCAACTGCTTGTTATATGCTTATAATGCTTTTATTACATGTTCCTTTCTCTCCCCTCCCCCCGACCCTGGTTTGTTTTGTTCTGTTAATGTAGTTGTTTGGTTGTACCAACAGGCTGCTATGTGGCATGAACTACCAGGGTCTGTTTAAAGACAAGAGCTGTTGGTTCCATAACAGCAAAGAAGTCTGGTTCAAGGCACTTAACAGGCCAGCCTTGGGAATAGAGAAGGCAAAGCAAGCACCTTGGGGGCCATATTGGAATCTGTCCAAAGAGGAAACCAAAGCTGGATCTGAACCAATTGTTTACAAGTCTGAAATTGAATCTGAATGTGCTGAACCTATGCTTGCCTATACTAATTAATGCCTAGATTGTCACTAGAGGTACCATGGGGAATCTTGATAAGTTTGTTAATGAGAACAGGAAACTGGAAGCATATTGCTTAAATCTTTCTTCATAGATCTTGTCATACATATGGCTGCCTGAGAGAAATTTGACATTTTGGTGATGTTTTCTTGGAATATTTATAACCAGACACAGCAACTAAGACAGCTGCTCGCTTATTGATACAATAGAATCAACCACTGGTACTTAAAGAAAAAGAGAAAAAAAAAGAAAAAGAAACAAATCAGAAAACATTCAGCTACAGAAGGTTTTCCAATTACTTTTGACATTTTGTTTTAGTGTATACCCTGTAGTGTGGGCTTGGTTGTGTCAAACATTCATCTACAAAAAATGTAACTGCACAAGACAGAAAAAAACAAACACTTGGCATTCAACCACAATTAGACTTTTTCTGGTCCAGGAAATGTAACATCATATTTAAAATATTGCTTTAATAATGGACATTTCTTGGGTTTTTCTGTTTAAAAAAGTTACTAACTAGTGTTCATAAAATATATAAATTGGAATAAGTTGTTTGAATATGCCCTTAATGAAATACTGCCACAAATAACTTTCCCTCTTCCACTCTTCTGTCGCTTTATATCTGGGATTGTCAGGAATCAGGGCCTGCAGCAAAGCCAATCTCTGGGCAACCTAACAGGCACAGCTGGCCTCTATAGGCTGACTGATTGGCTACATCACTTGATTGGTGGGAAGAGTCTGAAGCCCAACAGCAGCAGGACAGCTGTGATAGCTTCTGTGTGCCTGCTTGTTCCCAGCCCTGCTCCTGCCTTGCCTCACTCCAGATAACCTGGCTCTGACTACTGGTTCTGGTTGCTGACCTCTGCTTCTGGCTCAGACCCTTGGATCTGGCCTCTGATCCCAATTCTGATCCTGTGTTTCTAGTCCTGGTTAATGACTGGCTGCAACCACTAGGCCTGACCACCGATATCCTGGTTACATGACAGGGACTCTATACAAAAGTGAACAGCACAGCTCTGGGCAACAGGAAGTGCCTTGCAGCTGGGCTCTGAGATCCCTATATCAATTCAGTAGTAAGCTGTATTCATTTGATCTAGTCCCATTTTAAAACATACTAGATACAGTGCATCAATGATCAGCTGCTCTGCGTAAACAGAAAATATAGGAGTTTATATAGCTGAAAACCACAATTTGTTAAGCACATTTCCTTTAACAGCATTTTCTCTTATTTGGCATACAGTGCAAGCTTTAGCAGTAGCTTTCCCTTATTTGGAATATAGCAAAACAAGCTTTTTCCGGTTATTGACAGGTTGTTCTTTGCGGTTAGTGGGTCTTTCCTAATTGCTAGAGTTAGGGTTACATTTCTTAAGCTGTGCTGTTGCAATTGCCTTACAATGGAATTTTTTGTCACTTTTCTTCTTATGCTTCATATACACAGTTAGCTTGACCAAAGTTTTAGGCCTGTAAGTTTAGGCCTACTAGATTTTTCCTCCATACTATTAAGCACCCATGGATGAACCTGCGTAGCCTCAGCTCCCACTGATGCAAATGGGCAGTAAGGACTCCCAGCACCTTGCAGGACTGAGCCCTTGATGGTGAAGATTTTCTAATGGAAAGCACCTAAATCCATACTTAGGCATCTGAGTTCGGGTATAAACCCTACATTGGCAATGAGAGAGTTAAATGGAGCTGGAGAGCCCAATGATCCCATTCTTTGGGATCTGGAGGGGAGACAGGTAACTAAGAATTAGACCCAACTGGAGAGAACCAGATTGGGTGATTCCTATAAAGGAAGGCCCGCAGGGCAATAGGGAAAGAACCGTTTGAGTTAAAGTGTGGATGGAGAAGTTGGAAGACAAGGAAAAGCTAAACAGCATCACTAATTTTAGCCATGGGAAAATTAGTTATGCATGAAAAGTCACGTGTCCAAATGTTGTCCTGGCATATGTGCAGCCTGAATTTAAAAGAAGACACTTCAACATTGATAGAAGCTACCCTGGGTTTGGAAATTATCCATATCGCCCAGCACTATGCCCCACTCTAAGACATCTGAACCTTCAGAGTGCTATTTGTCACTCTGGTCATGAGCAGGAGGCATTTATTTCCTTACTCAGGCTGCAGCATGTTTTAATGGCTCTGATATACAAGACAACATGCAAAAGCGTTGATGTGTTCTGTACCCTTAAGCAAACCTATTATCCATGTTGTGAAAACAGCAAGTTAGCATTTTTGTTGTAATTATTTGAGTTGATTATGTATTATGTTTCTAGTCAGAGGTATTTTCTTCCAAGGCAGTTTATGCAATTACTAGCTGAAAATAGAAAAGGAGGACTTGTGGCACCTTAGAGACTAACAAATTTATTTGAGAATAAGCTTTCGTGAGCTACAGCTCACTTCATTGGATGCATTCAGTGGAAAATACAGTGCGGAGATTTATATATACAGAGAACATGAAACAATGGGTGTTACCATACACACTGTAACGAGAGTGATCAGGTAAGGTGAGCTATTACCAGCAGGAGACCGGAGGGGTAAAAACCTTTTGTAGTGATAATCAAGGTGGGCCATTTCCAGCAGTTGACAAGAACGTCTGAGGAACAATGGGGGGGTTGGAGGGGTTGAATAAACACGGGGAAATAGTTTTACTTTGTGTAATGACACATCCAGTCCCAGTCTTTATTCAAGCCTAATTTAATGGTGTCCAGTTTGCAAATCAATTCCAATTCAGCAGTCCCTTGTTGGAGTCTGTTTTTGAAGTTTTTTGTTGAAGAATTGCCACTTTTAGGTCTGTAATCGAGTGACCAGAGAGATTGAAGTGTTCTCCGACTGGTTTTTCATGTTATAATTCTTGACATCTGATTTGTGTCCATTTATTCTTTTATGTAGAGACTGTCCAGTTTGGCCAATGTACATGGCAGAGGGGCATTGCTGGCACATGATGGCATATATCACATTAGTAGATGTGCAGGTGAACGAGCTTCTGATAGTGTGGAACAGATAAAGCAGCACGCCAGTGACATCTGCCTTGATGTGGCCTGATGCAAGTTTCCCTCTGACAACGTTGCCATGCTTTATCATAAATATATATGCTCAGGAGTCTTATCTTATGTTTATTACAAGAGAGACAAGGTGGGTGAGGAAATATCTTTTATTGGACCAATTTCTGCTGGTGAGAGAGACAAGCTTTCAAGCCGACATGTGTCTGCCATATGTTGAAAATGAGTTTCTGTGACAGTAGCCTGTTTCAACGGAGATGCTGAGCCATATATATGAAAGCTAAGGAGGTTTATGGCACTGCTCTCTTCTCAAAATTCAGAGGGAACTTTTCTTTATAGGCTCAAATAATTCATGCATCTTGGACTTATTTACTTTTTACTCTCACTCTTTATAACAATTTAGTAAGTAAATGGGACACTAGAGTAGTTTAAACCAAAATTGACTGAAGATACTATAGCATTACCAGGGACCACTTGTCCACTTCATTGCAGCTTTCCAAGAAGAAGAATGGGAATGGACAATTTATCACCCAGAGTACTAAAACAATCAAAAGTGCCTTGCAAAAGCATCAGAAGATCAGAAAATAGCACAAATGATCCACGTAGCGAAGAGACTTAATGAGATTGGGTTTAAGTGCAATTCATATTGCTTCCATAGAAGGACACAAGCTCAAGTTTTGCTCAAAAACTTTTTGTTTTTAAAGGACAAATGTTGAGAAAATCCTTGGTTTAATAGAAACTTTTCTACTAACTATTGTATTATTCTAAGGGAACATTAGTTTTTAAATATGACAACAGTGATATGACTGTCATTGTCCATGTTGAGTGAAAGGAAAAGTAATTATCGTAAATAGTGAAAAATGTATTAGATTTTAAAAAGGGTGTTAATTTTAATGATGTAAGATTTTATTGATAAGGTAGTGATTATGTGTCCCTGACACCTAAAATCACATTCTGTCCCTTTCAGACCCTAAACTATTGTTTAGGGCTTGTCGTTACTACTGCACTAAATTGGCACCACTGCATCAATGAAGTGGTGCCAATGTAGCATATCTGGTGAAGAGGCATTATGTTGATGGGAGAGCGCTCTGCCAGCAATGGAATTACTCCACCTTAATGAGAGGAGGAAGCCATGTTGGCGGGAGAGTGTCTCCCACCGACATAGCACCGTGTAGATACTGCTTTAAGTTGATATGCTTTTTCATGCCCCTGAACAATGTAACATACCAACTTAAGCAGTAATGTAAACAAGCCCTTAGATGTTATGCCAAATAATATGGCGTCTTCCTTAACAACACCTAAAAACCAAAATACTCTAGAGAAATTAATAATACAGCTACATAATTACACACTAGAGTTAAATAATGCATTGTGATGGGGTAGTATGTCCCTTAAGAGTACTGGTGCTTTGGGGTCAGCCCACCTCTGTCACATGGTGTGGCCCTTTAAGATTTTGCCGCGTTGGACTTATACAGTGATTTAGGATATACTGGTAGAGAGGAAGTGGTTCTGTGAATAAATAGTGTTTGGGAGAAAATTTGTTACCATTTCTTTTAGGGCCTGAGACCAGGAGCCTTGCAGAGTGGGCAGAAAAGGCTCCCCTCTCTCCCAGCCAACTGCGATGAGCTTTAGGAGGCAAACAAGCATATATATTGCCTTTTCCCTCATAGCAGAAGAAGGCTGCATGTTCACCCATCTGAGATCTAACTGAGGGAAAGTAGCCAGCAGAAGGAGAATCTCCAGGGAGCAGCACTGAGGATGCCTGTCTTGAAAGAGTGACCATTTGATGTACAACTCAGCTCCAGAAAAGGGGTTGGGGAGGCCTCTCAAACAGGAGCAAGAGAAACTTAAAACGACTCTCATATGGACCCTGGATGGGTATGAACCTTATAGACTAAGGAAGTGAGTTAATAAACCAGTCCCCCTCCCACACACACAAAGGGGGCCTGTGCTTTGAACTAATATGGTCTGTATAATTAACTGGAAGAGTCCAAGAGTGTGCTGTGAACAGCATACTTGCAGGGCCATGAGGGGTTGGTCTGAAGCTGGTTGCCCCATACTGCACATAGTAATAACGGATGGCCATGATTTTTGAAAGTGGATTTCGGTGCTTCGGTTTTTGCGGCCCAATTTAAAACACTTTAAAGGAGCCTGACTTTCAAAGGGCAAGTGCTCAGCACTTTTTAGAAATCAGGCCCCTTGTGGGTGTCTTAATTTGGGCATCTAAAAGCACTAGTAACTTCTCAAAATCTTTGCCAGATAATTAAATGATGATGACAGAGGGGGAGAGGCTTTAAGAAGCGAAGACAAGGGAGAAGATATTAGCTTTAAAATGAAGATTTGGGCAGGGAAGGAGAGATGATGAGGTGTAGAGACAGATAGAGGAGGCTGTTGCAAATGACAGAAGTTAGAGGAAAAGGTTCCATTGCCCTATGAGTGCTGAGATAATTGGGAAAGACAGAGGAGGCAGCGTGCTGTAGCCTCAGTGGGGATGGTCATGTGGGTGACGGGTTCTCCCTGGGGCACCACCTGGAACTGTGGTACCACTGAGCCCCCCGACCCACCAGCCTTGGCTCCCTTTACACTGTACTGCTGTGACCAGCCTGTGAAGCCCTCTCCCAGGCTCCAGCATGCACTTTATCAGCACACACACAAGTAGGGACACACACAGCTGCAGTTACATACAGATGCTGTGATCAGCTCTGCATGGGGAGGCACACCTCGGGCACCTCTCAGTTCCTAAGGCATGTACTTCCTGGCTGGAGTTTAAACCCAAAATTATACCATCTTGCGCTGCACAGAGAACTGTACAGCAGAAGCTCATGAAATTCACCCCCCTCTCTCAATGTGGAGAAGAATATACAACAGCTTTCTGCCCTGAGTTATGATTTCCACACACACCCTTGTTTTAGATAAAGCAAAAACAAGTTTATTAACTACAAAAATTAGATTGTAAGTGATTGTAAGGGATATCAAACAGACAAAGCATATTAAGTAGCAAATAAACAAAACACACAAACTAAGGTTAATATGCTACTTAGATCAGATATGAATCGTAAATTCTCACCCTAAATGATGATGCAAGCAGGCTGCAGGCTCTTAAGGGGCTAGCTGCACTAACTTACAGCTTGGAATCCTCAGATGGTTCATTCACAGGCTAAAAAGCCCTTTAGCCGGAGTCCAGCACTTCCCCCCAGTTCGGTCTTTGTTCCTTGGGTGTTTTCAGGAGTATCTTTGGACGGGGAGTCAGTGAACAACCATGATTATGTCACTCCCCTGCCTTAAATACCTCTTGCATATGTCGGGAACCTTTTGTCTCAAAGCTTGGTTCCCATGCCAGTCAGTGGAAAAACACTGGTATCCCAAGATGGGGTCCAGCACCCGGTGACCTGGTCACATGAACCAGTAGTGTCATAGCAGCCATGAGTCAGAGGCTGTTTACAGCATCCTCAGGCAGATTAGTGGGAGATTAGCTTCTTCTAAGGCCTATTTTGTCTCCTAATGGTTCATCAACCTGAATGGACCCTTCCCAGCCAGCTATCTAGACTGAGGATCTTTTGCCTAGTGGGAGTTCTCCAGGTGCAAACACATTTGTAATACAGCTATATAGTCAATATTCCTAACTCCAGATACAAAAATGATACATGCATACAAATATGATAATCATATTCAGTAACATAACCTTTCCAATGATATCTCACTTGTCCTATCTGGCATAAAATACATTATGATTATGTCATAATCATATCATAATACTATTACTATGAAGAATATGGGGTGCAGTGTCACAATGTGACTCTCTAGTAGCTGGCCCACAGACTATAAAGGCCCAATTACTAGTACCAGTTATGGGAGATCTACCTTAAGATTGGCAGGGGTGTGTTGGATGCAAAGATCCTGGGTTTGATCCCACATACTGCATGTGTGGGATTAGGTATTTGCAGCACATGGGTTCACTACAATAGATTCTACATAAGGGGGTGGGGGTGAGTTTAAGGCTGATGCAGTAGTGCTTGAAAGGTACTTGAATGATAGTGTCAGGCTCTGGCTCCCAGTAGTCAGGTCTAGTGGTGGAGAGGAGGGATGTAGGGTTGGGACCAGGCCAAAGGTAGTGCTGAAACTTAGGCCTGGGGATTGAGTAGGGCCAGAACTGAGATCAGAGTCTGAGGACAAGCCAAATCAGTAGTGGAGCTGGAGTCCAGATTCAAGCCAAAGGTTGAAGCCAGGTGATCAGAGTGCAAGGGTCTGGAAGGTCAGCAGGTGAAGGCAGGCCTGGAGAAAGGTCAGAGTAGGGCAAGAACAAGACTGGATCAGGCTGGAACAAGAATTAGGCAGGGCTGGGGCAGGAACTGGATCAAGAGCAGGCTGGGCGTCTAGAGAGTCGGGAGAGTTCCTGGCCAGGTAGTGCTATTGCACAGACTGACTTCCAGCTCTGGTGGGGTTAGGGAAATACCTGAGCCTTGAGGTCATCTGACCAGGACTCTGCTCAAGGATTGGCTGCTGCCACATGTCTGAAGGCTGAGTCACTGCAGGTGCTGTTGGAAGGGTATGTGTGTGCAGCTGAGTTGTTGCTGTATGCTTGAGTGGTGAATCACTGTGGCTCTTTTGGAAGGGCACCCACTGAAGCACTGGGGAAATGGGTGGGCACAAGACCACTCACATCTAAAGTCGCCCCCCATCCTAAGCGGAGGAGCTACTGAGCCCAGGACTCAAATAATCTCAGGGGACAACGAGTGAAAAAAAAAGGAACAAGAATGAGGGTCAAGTGAGTCAAAAGCATGGATCCAGAGGGGGACACTGGACTGAGAACTCTGGACAGCACCCACTGCTCCTCATCCAGAGGAACTCTGCCTGGAGACGTGACTTCAGGGAGAAGTGGAAATAGGCCCCACAGTTGCAGAGCACCTCCCTGTCCAGCTTCCTCCTCCTGGTATGGTGGACGGCCACTTTGGCCAGCACCAGGAGGAGGTTGATGAGGAGGTCTTGCAACTTCGTGGGGCCATGGATGGGTGTGTGCAGATCTAGAGGTGCAGAGAAAAGTGCATCCAAAACCTGAGGGGGAGATTTTGGAGGAGCAGGAAAAGGGGCTGCAACTGGCACACTCAATGTAGATATGTGCCAGGGTCTCCCTCTCATCGCAGACTGGGCAGGTGTCAGGGAAGTGGTGAACTATGCCAGCTGTTGGAAGGGCAACTGAGCGAGCAGCCCTGGCTTAGCTGCGGGTTTGCCTCACAGCTGGGACTATTCCTATATTGATTAAAAATGAGTCCCCCAACCTCCTCTGCAGAAATTGACTAATGCTGCTGTCAAAATGGAAAACCAGGCTGAAATATGCAAACAATTTCACGCTCTAGCCTTTGCAGATGAAAACCTTGAACATGAAAAAATCTTCAATTTGTGGAACTGTTTCCAGTCTTCTATTATGGGCACCACCAGCAAAGTGCTGGGGAAAGCCACCCCTGCCCTAATCATCAACTTATTAGTCAACAGATCCTGAACATCATAGAAAAATTGTGTGGCTCGCTTCAATAGGAACAACCAAGAATACCAATGCTTTTGTAACCCAGCTTTAAAGCAGGACTGTGAGATGTTTTGGACAAATAAGGCTCAATTGATGGAAGCTGCATTGGCCAGAAGTGACTATGACACTGTCTATAAAGAATTGTGTACTTTAAAAGCCGGTCCACAGCACAAATCCTTGTTCATCAAAGATGGATACTCTAACGTACTGACCACTGAGGCAGAATGTCTGAATAGATGGAAAATAACACTTTCAGGAGCTTCTTAACTGCCCCATCAGAGCTGCAGCTGCACAGCTCCAGGAGGATGCGAAGAGTCCATTGACCGCCCTTCCAAGTAATGTAGATGATGTCACTGTCGAGGAGGTTCAAAGAGCAGCCTGTAAACTGAAGAACGGCCATGTTGCTGGTATTTGTGGTATCGGTGCTGATCAAGCATCATGGGGATTTGATCTTGGAGTGTCTGACCTATATTATGAACAAAGTATGGATTCATGAGAAACTACCTCATGACTGGCACCGGGGGCTTATCCTCCAATTTTGGAAAAAGGAAAGATGATGGATGCTCTGGTGTGTTCTAATCACCATGGCATCATTTTGCTTTCCATTCCAAGCAAACTGTTCACACTGGTTCTTCTTGAGCATATTATGTTACCAGATTGGCCCGTTACTTTGGGGTAGGCTCATTTATTAGGGTTACTCTTCTGGGGGGTTGGGGTTCTGTACTTCTATCAATGTACTGCTTGTGTCATGTGTGTTCTCATATGGAGCTCTACTTCTCCCTGCTTCAAATTCCCAACCAATGGAGCTATCCTGCAGGACCTAGGTTCCCCAGCCCCAGAATCAGATGAACACACACACACACATTAACAGAGTGCATCTGAGAGGAGTGGGTTAATCAGTGCTCCCAAGCTGATCCTTTATATGTCCCTGGACTCAGCAGGCTGGGTCGAGCAGCACTTCCAAGCTGTCACCCTCATATGCAAAGGGCACCGCATGGGAATAGAGCACCCCTGAGCAGGCTGGGTTGAGCAGCACTTCCAAGCTGCCACCCTTATATGTTCCAGGTTCAGCACATCTCTATCCCCACTTTCATGTTACAATTGTTCTGGTAGTAACCCACTTGATGAGCAAACCCCCACAGGAGTTTTGGGTGCGGCAGGGATCTTTTAGCTTAGATATGAGGAGCATTGCTGCAGAGCAAACGTGGAAACCGAAAAACACCCGGGATGGGGGGGGGGAGAGAGAAGCAACCAGCTTAATCATGAAGGTTATTCATTGCCAGGTAATAATCATAGGGGGGGCCAAACAAACAAAAAAGTTATAATATTAAATCTAAAGTAAACTTGTTTATAAAAGTGAGGTTTAGAAAACTGTAACTGGTCACACAAGTCTGTGGTCAGAAGGCTATACTGAGAGAGAGAGAGAGAGAAAGAGCTGGGTTCTCACCATCTATGAAGCTTAAATTGATCGGGGTTCCCAGGTCGTGGTGGTGGCTGAGGGTCCAGAGTGCTGGAGACAGGCAGAGCCCCCAGCATGATCAGTCAGGAGAAGTCCCAATGGAACTGATTCAGATTTTGGATCCAGATATCAGAACACTTAAGCATGGATAGGGTTTTTTTGTAGAAAAAACAACAATGGTTCAAGGAAGAATAGTAGATTTGTTTATGTTTAAACAATGGAGTATACCAAAGTTGTTTTGTTCAGGCTAGACAATGGGAGCTGATCATTCCTGGCTTTGGGTGGCATTCCTTGGAGGGAGCTCACAGTGCAATTATGGAGCTTCACTATTTTGGATATCAATAAAGGATTTATTACTAGAATTGGTCTAATACTAATAATATTGGTCTAGTACTGAACTGGGTGTGTGCAGGCATGGGTTCATTAATATCTGAAGCAGAGATCCCCCATCATGCAGTGCTTCTCTGTTTTTCTGGACCCAGAGTTCCGTGTGGTTCTTGCCTTGGAATCTCTGTTTTCCATTCTATATGCTAATGGAAATGCCTCCTTGTCCCATCTTCAATGCAAATGAGGCTAGGGGAGTTTCCTTAATCCTGTCATCTTTATCCCAGGGGTTTATGTGTGTCTCCCACTGCCTTTTCATTGCTTTTTGTAAGTCTTTTTTCTGATCGGTTTTGGTTGAAGCAGAGGCTGGGGGGGGAAGGTCTTTTGTGAGTCAGACAGGCTGGGTGCTGCACCCCAGTTCCCCAAGAACACAGAGCTGACAGGTAACAGTTAGGCCCTGCATAAGGAATCTATGCTGTCCTTAGCAAGCCAGGTTTGTGCCCGGCTGATCAACCATGGAGCAGATTATTACCATTAGACAATTTGTTGAAAAGTCCCAAGAGTTTCAGTGGAGAAAGGATGAGGTGTATATAAAACCTCTATTATTTTAAAAGCTGCCTTTAACTCTATTGATCATCGCTCCCTTTGGCTGTGCCTGCAAGCTGCTGTTATGCCTGGAAAATTCCTCAACCTTCTCATAGAAATGCACTGCCAAAGGGAGAGCTGTGTCCACTTAGGTATTAGGATGTCCATCTGTTTTGGGTACAACAGTGGCATTTGTCAAGGATGCTTGTTCAACACCACTATTGACTGAATGATGGAAGCCGTCAGTAGCCGCATGTAGGCAGCGGTACTGCCTCATATGTTCAATGCCATTATTGACCGAATGATGGAAGCAGTCCCTAGCCACGTCCTGGGGGTGATATTGCATGACAGACCTAGAATATGTGGATGACACATCTGTCTTCACATCCTCAAAAACTAATCTAATCAATGCCCAAAATATATTTATGGAAGAAGTCAGTTGGAAGAAGACCAAACTGATGAGAGTGGCTAATGGACCTCTACTCCTACCAATTTGACAAGAGGTTGAAATAATTAGCTCTTTTGAGTATCTTTGGCTCTGTTGTCTCCAAGGAGGTATGTTGCCTGACATGAAATATCCAATCAGTAAGGCTATGGATGTTATGCATCCCTTGTGGAAACCTCTGCTGTCAATACCCTATATTAACTTGAACTAAGGTCAGTATCCTTCAACCAGCAGTGGATTCTGTCCTTTTGTATGGCTCTGAAACCTGGACTACCACAGGGATGCAAACACACCAGCTGCATGTTTTCAACATGAAGTAGCAATGACGTACTGAAGGCATATGGTGGTTTCACCATTCTATGAATGAAAAGGTCAGAAGACATCAGACCAACTAGCCTCCAGTGTTTTGCCAAGTGACTCAATGCTCTCTTAGGTGGCTTGGCCATCTGCTCCATATGCTAGGGGTCCATATCAGCCAACCAGTTTGATGGATGAAAAAGACCTCATGGATGGTCTCACACATGCTGGAGGAATGTTGTGGCTTCTGAGCTTGTCTGTCTCAGCCTTAATATAGAGCGAGCTTTGACATTGGCAGGGGCTTGGACTCTCTGGACATGCATGATCTGAAGTGTGCACTCTGTGCTCCATGAGCAGGAGAATTAATGAATGAATGAAACTCTTCTGCTCACACTAGAAGGAAAATAGACATGCATCCTTACCACAGAAAGCATTACCACAGAGAACTTATTTGTGTGTTTCTTTTAAATTAAATATAGCACTACCTGTGACAGGATACTTTTTTTATTTCCCCCTTTTGCTGTAATTATTTTATTTATATTTAAATGTATGCTGAAGAGATGTTTAGAAGCATCCAGCAAACTGGGAATTGTGTACCTAGGTGAAAAAAGAAAAAAAATAACAGCAAAGGGAAGCGTCTGTACTGAACCCACACATAGGTATCCTTTATTTGCATTTTCAGATGCACACCTGCTCTGCAGTTATTCTGCTACTACTCAGATATCTCATTTGCACCATTTAGGGAAGGGGATGAGCTTAAGAGGCCACATAGTGATCTCAGTCCAACTACTTTGATCTGAAGTAAGTTCCATAAATATGGAAGGGAGAGGAGGAATGAACTTATTAAGGAAAGATTTCCTGCTTCTTTCCTTTGTAAAGGGGCAGGCTTAGATAATACACAATTAATTATTTCATCATTGCTAACTTTTCTCTCATTTTTCTCAAATTCAAGGCCAGAAAATGATGATCTTCATATGATACTGTGGGGTGGTTGTTAGTTTGCCTTTAAAACCGAAAATTCAAATCAGTGCACAGTTAAAAAAAAACAAATAACAAAGGCCTCCAAAATCTGGTAATGTGGAAACATGCTGATATTTCAGCATATCTGCTCTGCTTCATGCCTTTTCGATTGCAGATCTTCCTGCGGATTCCTTGATGGGTGCTACACCATTTAACATTAGTAATGTTTGCACAGATTGAGTGCAATCTAACTAGGATAGCTCTAATTAGCTTCCTTCCAAGCTTCTATTCACATATAATTAAACTTCAAATCCTAAAGTGCTCCCATCATTAGTGGAATGGCTGTTGTATTGAATGTAAGCACTGCTGTTTTTAATGTTATGTTTGTGGGTTTCCCCAACTGCCTCCCTAACTATTCAACATTAAATGGAAAAAATCTTTTGGACTGGAGGAATTGAATAGCACAAAGAATTTATAATGGATCTGGGATCTTTTAAAATGAGATCATTACTTCTAACAGCCCAAGCTACTACTGAATAAAACCTAAACCTGCAAACATGTGTAACTGTATTCACATACTTATTTCAGTGAAACCACTCGTGAATAAAGTCACACAGGTGCTCAAGCCTCTGCTGGATTTAGGCCCAAAAATTGTTTCTGGCTGATGGCTCTTTGCTGCCCATGTGAAATCAGTTAGGTGGCCTTCATTTAGTTCCTAGTAGACAAGAGTCTACATCATCTAAATTAAGGGTAAAGTTTTCAAAAGTGACCAAGTCACCTAAGTCCTACTGATTTTCAATGAGACTTAGGTGCTTCTGAGAATTTTCCTCTAGAGCTGGTTGAATATTATTCATCAAAGGTAGATTTTTTGAGTAGCACCAAAGTGACAGTAAATGGGACTTGTGTTTCCAAGTCATGTTGTATTAATTTAGATGGAATATAAGAGCCAAAGGTGTTAACAAAAACAAATCACAGTCTAATTTTAAACAGTGTTAAAGAAGGTCCAGGGTTTGGTGTATAGAGACATCAGCCTGCATAGTACCATGGCAAAGACCCAATTAAAAATCCTTTAGAAGTTTTATTAAAGATACAGAGAAGGAAAAATAGTTAAAGGATTTGAAATGTAAAGTATTAAGTAAGGCTTTCATTTTTACATTTCTTGTTTCCTTTCCCTTTAGCTGGAGAGTTTTTTTAGAAGGAAGCCTTCCATTGTTTGTCAATGTCTTAGAGGACATCAAAGAGGGTGATAACTATCCTTTTGCGGAAAAGAGAAGAAGTTAGCTGAGATGAGCTAGAGTTGTTATTGCTGTTAAAGTCCATGCCATTTCATCCCAAGTGGTATGTGGGATTCAGATGGAGTAGGTAGAGATGGTGATGTCATTTGAATCCCACTCTCTGGCCTGATCTGGTTCGGACATCTCTCAGTTTTAGATTGCTGAAGGTCCAGGGTTCCAGGAATCATTGCAGGGGCAGCCATCACGGTGAAGCTTCCTTCAATAGCCTCCATCTGTTCTTCCCTGATCTTTCATCTATTCTTTCCCCCAAAAGTCTCTTCTGTTAATGACCCAGAAAGACCTAATATCTGACACACTAATTTTGGTTAATTAATTTCTGGTTTCTTATCTTCTGTTTTACCAAGCAAGATTCCAACATAGTCTTTAAATGATATCAACATGGCTTTTTGTTTGGGCTAATTTAGTCTCTCTGTCTGGTTTTCTTGGACCTGTTTATAATATCTTTATTAAAATTGTGACGTTATACCCCACATTCTTCGTAGAAATATGGTTATGATATGAATATGGCATAACTAAGATAGACTTTATGCAAACTGGCTCACGTAAGATAATTGGAAAGGTTATCATTTATTGAATGTGAATATCCAAATTTGTATGCATGTATCATTTCTGTATCTATAGTTTAGGAATATTGACTATGTAACAATTACAACTGTGTGTGTACTTGGAGGGAACGCCCACCAGACAGTAGGCAATCCTCCTGAATGACCCATTTAAGAAGGACAATAGAACTCTGAAGATACTAATCTCTCACCTTCCTGAGATGCTTTCTGGGATGTTGCATTGACACTACACGGTCAGGTGATAATGTCACCTGATGAAAAATACTCCCTTGGACACTGCTGGTACTTTTCCACTGTAGGGGGATGGGAATCAAACAAAGGATTCTTGCCTTAGGTAAATCTTTTTTAAGGGCTGGGGAGGGGTTGATCTGGACCAGGGGTTGGCAATCTTTGGCATGGAACCTATCAGGCTAATCTGCTGGTGGGCCGTGAGACACTTTGTTTACATTGACCATCTGCAGGCATGGCTGCCCGCAGCTCCCAAGAAGAAAGACTGCTAAAAACACTTGAAGAGACAAAGGCAAGGGCTGAATCCAGACTGAGACAGAGGAGTCTAGTCTGTAAAGAGAAGTAACTGGAAATGTAAGCTACAGAAACCCTGCATCTTCCTTAAATGAACATTTAGGGTGAGAAATTATATTTTGTAACCATTTTTTTTAAGTTCTTAAGCTTAGTATGCATGTTTTGTTGTATTTGCTTGGTAATCTGCTTTGTTCTGTTTGCTATTCCTTATAATCACTTAAAATATGCCTTTTATAGTTAATAAATTTGTTTTGTTTATTATTAAACCCAGTTTGTGCAATTTCTCATGGGGGGGGGGCAAGAAGTTGTGCATATCTCTCTTTACATTGAGGGAGAGCGTGAATTTTTATGAGCTTGCACTGTGCAGATCTTTCTATATAGTGCAAGACAGTATTATTTGGGTTTATTTCCCAAAGGGGGTGTGCACATGAGTGCTGGGTGAATCCTCTCACACAGAGCTGACTTCAATCTGTGTCTGCAGCTGGGTGTGGCCTATCTCTGTGTTTGTGTGCTGCAAGAGGTCGGAGAGTCTAATTCAGCAAAACAGGGAAAGGGAATCCAGGCTGGTGCAGCAGGAGGGGATCAGTGAAAACCCAGTACATCAGATGGCATCCCAGTGCGTGGCGGTGTCTAACCCATCACAAAAGTAACTTGTCTTACTTTTTATGGTAAATTTATAAGCAGGTAAAAATTACAGACCAGTTGTCACAACAGTCACTTGGGCACTTTTGAAAACCCCAACCCAAACACGTTAATAACATCTGTATTAATCAAATAAACAAATTCAAAGAAGAATTTCTTGCAGTTTTCAACTAGCTCCACAGATAGTTTATTCAAAGAACAGTACTGAACTATTTACTAACAGCAAACTATTTCAATCAAAGTAATCAATGAAGACTCTTTTCTTGCAATCAGCTACCTCCAAAACAAACCAGAATCCCAACTGGGATTAATTAGCATCCTTGTTGGCAGTTGCAGCAAAGATTGAATGAACTTTTAGGGTGAACAGACTTTTTTTTTTTTTTACTAGAAGTGGTCCCCATATGCCAGAGTTCAGGCAGTTTAGGTACCGTGGGAAAACTTGTATCACCACTGCCCAAGTTGTACTAGCTTTTTTACAGTTGCCTGTTGCATTGATTGTTACACTGCTACAAAAGTGAAATATGTATGAGGATAGGATTATGAAGAGTAGCATAAGTAGCATGATAATATTTTGAATGTAATAGCAGTGAATACATAGTTACAGTTGAGATTAATACCCAAAGTTTCAAACCTGGGTAGCCTAATGTTGCTGAATGAATATTTGGGCAATTAAATAGAACTGGCCTGATTTTCAAATCTGCTGAGCACCTGTAGTTCTCACTGATTTCATGGGAACTGTGATTGCTCAGCACCTTAAAAAATCTGGCCACTTTTACCTGGGTGTTTAAGTACAAATTTTTGGGCCACAAAGATGGGAAACATTTTGTCCTTAAACTACAGAAGCATACTATGGTTGAGGTTTCTGCTAAGGATTTAGCGCTAAATGTGGCCTTAAACACTTATCTGAATCAGTTTGCTCATCCCCACTAAAAATGAAGTAAAATTATTTTTATCTGTGCCAGTCTACAAAGCATAGTATTAAGACCAAACCATATTCATGGCTCACTGAGCTAACAGAATAGTGAAGCATGCATAGTGTCTTCCATAGAAATGGATGGAAATTGGTTAAAGATAAATCCAAATATCCTTATAAAACAACAAAGCATTGTCCCCCTTATCTAGAAAGGAAAGGGGGACAGGGATGCATGGAGAATGGAGAAACCAGGCATGTTAAAGGGAGGAGTGGTGGAGGTGAGTTAGGGATGTTCAAATTGGCAATCAGAAAATACTGAGACAACAGAGAGCAAAAGGTAGATTTAATGTTTCTGAGCAGCTATTACATTTTATGTCACCATTAAGAAGCATTTTTATGGTTTCTTCTGGGAACTGCAGTGCTAGAAAGCTTAGTCTGGTGACACTGATCAGCTATTTCTAACCGGAGCATGTTTAGAGAGGGGCATGGTTCTTATGTTGTCAGGTGGATCTGACAATTTAACATTCCCTGTATGAAATAACCTTTCAGCTGAAAAATCTGTATACTGCATGCCCCCATTTTGATAATTCATGACTTTACTCTCACTAAAACAAACTGCTGATACTCAGCTTGTTTCATTACTTTTTGGCAGTGTAAAGTTTTTAATTAGCTAAGGCACTGCTAGCAATCAAAGGGAGTGCTAAAACAACACAGACAGATATGAGCTAATTAGCTTTTTATGTCACTTGGTCCTGAAGACAGCCCAACATAGCACTGCTTTGCTAAGCAGCACAATTGTAGCCTGTTTGTATTTGTCAGTGTCCTACTAATTGGAAGGAATAGAAATGGATCTTATATAACATAGATTTAGTCAATTTGTATGCACCACGCTAATTAAAATCACAGGATATTTTACAACTCAGCACAATCTCCTAGCAGGTTTAGTTTTATTAAGAGACAAAAGAACATTATTGGACGAGTTGACAAAAGCAGGAATTTCAATGTTTATCCTGCAACTGTGGTCAACTTATCCCATCTTGTCTAGGTATTGCAGCACACGTGCTATGTAACATCACATGCTTGTGTGATAGATCTGCAGTAACTAGGCACACTTTCCTTGCCCTGGATACTCACCAGAGTCTCAACACACTGGACCCAAGTACTTTAAACTTCCTGAGTGTGACTAGGCTCCAGCACTGTCTCTTTCTTTAGTCTGTCTGACACACTTCCTGGGCACTAACTTTGTTACCTCTTTACAGATGTGGGGCTTAGTGATCCAGCTTCCTGAGGCCCCTCAGGAGTGGTGCTGACCTACCAAAAACACTCTTTGCCAATTCTATGGGTATCCTGGTTTACAGTTTACCTCTCCAGACACACATGATCGTTGAAAGACATAGCACAACCGGCTTTACAAAGGTTCCTAATGCAATTACTCTTTTCTCTAGTTAGCCCAAGTGATATACAGATATAGACAAAACCATAAAACATCTATATACCAGCCCTGCCTCAGTTTCCTCAGCACCCTAGAGAGTTCTCTGGGATTTGGTCATAGTCCTCTGTGGTGTCTGGGATCCCTTTCCTGCATATGACTTGTCCTCAGATTATGGAATCTCTCTCTCTCCTACAGTCAGCTTCCTTTTCTTGTCTCCCAAAAAGGCCCAGTGAGACTTTTCTTCTATAACTTCCAATCCCCTTGGTTAGGTGATCCCCAGATAGATTATTCAAATGTCAAAGAGTCTTGATAGTCTGCTCACACAACAGGAAGGTGCCACTGTCCTGTCTCCATTGCATAAGAGTTATGAAGCAAGAACATAGTACAGACAAGCATATACAGTTCATAATCTCAAACAGAGTTCATAAATTGTACACAGAGAGGTGCCCAAAATTGTGTCACCTTGAATTTCCATTCACCTTTTTTATCTTTGCTCTTCATCTTTTTGTTTCTTTTAAAAAAAGAAGGATGGGGAGCAGTTCAGCAGTGTACTTAAGTATATATTTAAATTCTTTGTTGAATCGGAGCCTAAGCTGTCATTGAAATGTCTAGGAACTGAATCACTAGAGCAGGTCAGTTTATGAATCATTGGAGCCTCTCATGTAAGTATGCAAGCATGTATTATATAAATATTTAAGTTTTTTTTTTAAATGTTGACCATACACAAGTTTGGTGTCCGTAATCTGATACTGATGTGGCTACTGCACATTGCTGTAGTGCTGTATGCTGAAAGCTCTTTACAATGGTGGTAGTCCCAAACATTCGTAACTATGAGTCAGCCCCTTCTTGCCCCCCCAAAATAATACATTGTGGGTTATTCTTATTGGCTTTTCATTCTTTGAGCAACTAGCATTCACATTTTCAAGATTTTCTCTGCAACCATGAGGGCTAGAAATACTTTTAAAATGAAAACTGAGATTCTCAAATTCACATGACTCCAGGAGCTCTACATTTAAGGAAAAAAACCACCGAACATCCTGAGGCTCTTGATAAAATAGCATTACCACACTGTCTCTGGAATTTTGTTAAATAAAGATTAATATGTGGGTGGGCTTCCGAGGTAAAGTGTTTTCTGGTGACATATGAAAGTACCTGGGTTTATTTCCAGATCTTACTGCCAATGTCTTGTTCCTCAGACCAAAAAAGGCATTGCTATAGAAACAGACCACTCAATCCTGCAAAATAGAGGAAATATTTTACCTCACTCAATTTCATCTGATTAAGGGGTGGTTTTGAAGGGCTTCAGAAGGAGTCCCATTAAATGCACTTCAACCAGAAGGACAGTTATCAGAAAGAGGGGTCTCAAGTGAAGAGTGTAAATTCAGGAGAAGTGAGAAATCATAAGAGATCTGACAACAGTGCCAGTAAAATGCTATCCAATCTGCCTGGCAGATCTTGACTCAACGTATTCTGCTCCATCTCTCCATGTGCTTGAAGAGAATACATGTATATCTAGCATTTTTCATTTGAAATCTACTCGAACTCAACTGTCCTGTTTTTGGAAAAGAGGTCTGCAAAATATCATTTAGAGAAAAAAAGATGCCTTTGACTGTCAGGTATTGCAAATATCTCCTCAAATCAGTCTTTCTCTCCCCCCACTTTTTTATTTTATTTTATTTTCATATTCCTAAAAGAAAAGCAAATTTACTTAGTTTGGGCGGGGAAGGGGAATTTGTTTGACCAAATTTTGCTGGATTAATTATAATAAACCCTTGAGAAATAATAGGAAAATATAATGAAAAGGCTTACAGTGTACCAGTGCAAAGTAGATGTATTTGGTCTTCATTTTAAAAGCCATGTCATTAGTGTCCAAAATGTTGCCAATATTGTCTATACATAAAAGTCTAGTCATAATCTCTTTATGATGTATATAATTTCAGTGACTATAGTTTGGTAAGGAAATGTGCACACTAGCCTCAATTTTAAATGTTTATAAATGCTGAAATTGCCATAGTGTCACTTTATTTCAGCAACCTACTGGTATATGGAGCTGATCTGAACCTCTCCCTTCTGAGCTGATGATGACTGAAGAAGTAATCTAGTGTGTCTCTGTCTGGCCGTATATTGATATAATATGCTATCTGTTGCATAATGCTTTGCATTTCCATAGCATCTTTCTTCAGAAGATATTAAAGGGTTGAACTTTTGCTAGTCACACACATACACACACACACACACACACACAGAGTGAGGGTGAAGGGAAGATAGACTGCATAAGGAATAGGATTGTGTGATAAAATGATTGTATTGCCATACATTTGAGATAGCTGAATTGCTCATGAGTGGTGAAATGATGAATAAGTTATGCAGATCATTCCAACTAAGTGGCAATAAAATCATTACATCAGACCACACTATCATATATTCTATATGTGCCACATCTTTTACAGGAGGAAAAACTGTGCAGTTATACAATTTCTTAGTTGTATTATATTTTGTGTCCCCCAAAACTCTTAATTCTGCTTTCCTTTAAACCATAAATTCACCTGTACGGGCTTCTCAGGCAGAGGAACTTTGGAAGCCTCTTCAAATGATCTAAAATAGCTTCACCATACACCATGATGACACTGCTGTAAGATTTGATATCAGAGAACGACACAGGACTGGAAGAAGTGCTCTGTGTTCCAGTGGCATGCTGGGGGTCTTCCATCTTGCGTCAGAAGACTATCACTCTTCAAACTATTCACTGGTTCAGGACTGAATTTGACAGTGCTCCACTTGAGACCAGTATAACTTTTTCAGGCAGTGGGGAATTAAAGAAGGAAACACTTCTCTTTCTGGCTGTCCTAATTCATTTATTTTTCCTTTCTTTATAAAATGAGGGCAGTTGCTTTGAATCTCCTCAGAGGCTTGGAATGTTAGGAAATAATCATTGGAGACTGTAGCATCTTTATTTTATATTTTTTTCTTGGGAAGAAGCCTGTCAAGAAGCCTAATCAATCCGTGAATACAACAGTGATGCAACAATACCGTGGAAGTGTATTTTATTTAGCACTAAACATCTTTCTGTGTCTGGACAGAATAGTTGGGTATACTGGACTCATGGATCCATGCAATGACTCCTGTGAGGTCTGGAGCAGTTTTGGATGCTAATAATATAGCAGGTGACAAAAAAGTACCACTGTTCTTGAGCTTTGTGGGAAGAAAAATGTGTGGATCATTACATACAGTGACAACAATGAAAGGGACTGTTGAAAGACAGCCC
The DNA here is from genome assembly GCF_965140235.1 of Caretta caretta. NCBI lineage: Eukaryota > Metazoa > Chordata > Testudines > Cheloniidae > Caretta > Caretta caretta. The sequence continues at coordinate 138,557,141 of NC_134207.1, forward strand.
ATGTAAATATATACAGGCTAAACAAACCACAGCCAAAGGGATACACCACTTGGATAGATCTGCAACTGGGTAGGTGGGGATCCCTTAAAATGGAATTGAATACAAGAACTACCATTTTAGTTACTTTCAGGAGGAATTGTTAAGAGCCATTCAATAGTTATTATTTAACTATTTATATTGTGATAGAACTTGGAGTCCTGACTTGCTTGTAGTCTGTATTGTACTAGACACTGTATGGACATATTGTAAACCAGAGTTCTTTGTTTCCAGTTTCTAGCATCTTGCTGATCTCTGAGTGAGAAGCTGCATTGTTAGGTGCATGCATAGCCTTGAACTGTTATCAACAAGCAGGAAGAACATATGAGACAGAAATGGCAATTTCCTTCAGTGGCTTTGAAAGAGATGTATTGAATTAAGTTTAAGTAGCTTTGGAGTCCATTGTTTTTAAAAGGCAAAGTATATGTATTATTATGGAACTGTATGTAAATACTCTGGGGGAGATGGGACCAAAGTAAACCCTGGGAAACATTCTGAGCTTCAAAGGACTATTTTAAACAATGTGCCAGACAAGAAGGAACTTTTGGGCTTCCCAGGAAATACAGCCTTCTGTAGCTATGCCCTGAGGTAAAACCCATTGTCTGCTGATTATTTGAAGCTCAAAGCCCTGAGCTGCATAAAAGAGGGACTCTCAGATTCATGGGTATGCTTGTTCTGAGCTAACAGCTGTTATGAACTTAAAACCACAGCAAATCTCTGGTGAGCTCATCAGCATGTTTGTGGGTTCTTTTATCTTTTAATATTTTCTCTGTAAGTCTTTCACTTTAAGACTAAATGTGCTTGCTTAGAAAGGGCTGTGTGGTAGCTTGTAACTGCTGGCAGTACACTGGTAACAGCCTTCAGAGAAAGAAAGCAATGCACAGTGTAGTGGGGCAATTGCCCCACATCAGGAAGAGGAAGGGTTAAAGAAAACCAGAGGGAGCCTGTGCAGAACCCTCCAATTAGAGGAGGGCTCACTAAGTGAGCCAATAGGGAGGTGGCTTGTTGCCACGGCCAATCAGGGCCAGCAGGGGCCATATATAAAGGTCTGCTCAACAAAGCAGAGGGTAGTCTTTCTCTGGCCTGCTAGGGAGAAGGATTGGCTGCCTAAGAGCACTATGGTGAAAGCAGTTCTGGGTATGGCAGTAGAGCAGAAGGAGCTTCTGGCTAATGTCTGCCAGACTGAGGCCCTGGAGGAAAGGCAGATAAGGTGCTAGGGCTGCCCCCACTTACCCTGAGGGAAGTGGCCAACACATACTGCAGTTTGCACCTGGAGCAAGGGACTAGACTGGTGATTGCAGCAGGCCATTGAAGTGAGTGGCTGGATTATAGACTGCCAGTTCCCCCAGAAGGGTGGGGGGAGACAGCAGAGTGGCACAGATGGAGGGCTGTGTCTAGCAGAGGCTGACATGGTCCAGGGAGTGATGTGGGTCCCAGAGTGGTGGAGACAGTAATGCAGGACTAATGGCAAGTGAGACACCCCTGCAGGAGGTGCCCCTGCAGAAGGACTTGAACTCATGCCAAAATGGCCAGCAGGAGATGTAACGGTGGTGAGTCTCACACTGCTACACAGGCATGGCTTGTTAGATAGACTGTCTTGCTGGGGAACTCACTGTGCAGCTTGGAAAAGCCCCTGACTATTGGGGAGAGATGCACAGTTCTCTGCTCAAGAAAGGTGATGGCTGGGAGCTGAAAGCCTGGAGTGGGTGCCTTTGCTGGACTGTGAGGGGGAAATACATGTGCAGTTGCCATGAATTGTGATACAATACACAACAACTATAACTTGATACACACCTTTAGGGGTGCTCCAGTATATTCCGTTAGGGCAAAGTGCAGGGCAATGCAGTTTGTCATTTGGCTGGCAGTACTACCTATGCGGTGAAAGGGTGTACACATCTATAGCTGTATATTTTAAAATGGAAAAGATACTTTGCCTCAGTCATCATGTTAAATTAATTACAATGTTCCTATTGAGCTAGCATCTTGAAACTAGTATTCTTCATGGGGTGCAGAATAAGGGGTAAAACCACAAACAAGTCATCATTAGCTGGGCTCAGGGAACCCTAACAGTCTTTGTTGCAGCCTCCAACTCTCAGATGTGCCCAAAGTTTTTTCATACATTGTTTGGTATATTGTAGGTGTCTTCAAAAAAAAAAAAAGTGGTAATGGGCAAATTTGGGGAGGGGTGTGTGTGTGTCTTTTTTTTTGTGTGTGTGGTGAACCATTTTGTTAAATTTCTTACAAAGAATCTTAAAGAGACAAGGTGGGTGAGGTAATATCTTTTACAGGACCAACTTCTTGTGAGAGAGACAAGCTGTTGAGCTATCCAGAGATCTTTCCTCCAAAGAATCTGGTAGCTATGGAGAAGGGGAAATACCCTGTAAGTAGAGAAGCTATTGAAAGGAGGGTGCATCTGTGCTCTACTAGGACATCTGTGGAGGAGTCAGGGTGCAGGAGATGGGATAAAAACACTGCTGGGAATGAGAGATGGAACAGAAAGAAATGCTGCTAGGGAATAATGGGAGAACAAGGGAAACATCCAAGTGAGAAAAATCAGACCATAGAAGAGAAACTGCTATAGAAGTGGCAGAACTATGGAAGTGGTGCTGGAGAGGAACATTGGGAGAAGATGCTATTGAGGGAGCTCAGGGACAAAAATGATATGCTACTATATTTATGTTCCGCTTTCCTTATGTTGCAGCACCATTTACAAATGTCTCAGTTTCCAGCTTGTCCAAGGTTACATTTTTGTCTTTCACATATCCCGTATTGATTTAACAGAAACATTACTGCAGAAAGGATTGATGTCAAATGTTCTCTTCTATAAATGCAATAGAAATTTGAAAAGAAACACCGTTGGTGAATATTCAAAATTCTACAAAATAAAATGAAGATCTAAAGGTTATCATTATAGGATAGCATTTAAGAAACCTTAGTGCATCAGCCTTTAAATGCCTTTGGATTAACTCTCCAAGGATAAAAAGGAAGGGTATAAAATTGTTAGGTTTAAGGTATCATATTCACAGTCACTGTACAAAGTACATAATAAAAACTTAGCCTTGTATATTTATATAGCTTTTACATAACTAGTTGATAGGCATCTGTGCTCTCATGGCTGTTATGAACCTGAGGCCGTGTCTATACTACACAGTAAAGTTGACATGAGGCAGCTTACTTCGACCTAACTGTGGAGGTGTATACACTGCAATGCTCCTCTTGCCTATTTAACTCTCCTGCTATGCTGACATAATAAAACCACCTTGACGAGAGGCATAGCACTTATAGCAACTTAATTAGACCGACACAGCATCAGTTTAGACATGTGTTGCTTATGTCACCTGAAGTGGCATCCGGGAGGTGTCACTCAATGCTCATTGTGACTGCCCTGGTCATCAGTTTGAACTCTGCTGCCCTGCAGCCAGGTCCACCCTCCCCCTTTAAAGCCTTGGGAATTTTTGAAATTCCTCTTCCTGTTTGCTTGGCGTGGAGAGCTCAGATAGCGTCTGCCCAGGCTGACCATGCTGGCTCCCCACAGCAAACAAACTCCTGCCTTGAGCACACGGGAGTTGTTGGATCTGCTGGGTCTGCCGGGAGAGGAGGCTTCACAGTCACAGCTCTTCTCCAGTCACAGGAACATTGATACTTATGGGAAGATTGCTTGTGGCATGGAGGGGAAAGGGCATGATAGGGACATGCAGCAATGCCATGCCAAAATCAAGGAACTGAGGTAGGCATACCAGAAGGCAAGGGAGGCCAATCACTGGTCTGGTGCATCACCAAAGAAATGCCACATCTACAAGGAGCTGCGTGCCATCCTTGGTGGTGACCCCTCCTCCACTCACAAAAGTCCCATGGATACTTCGGGGGGGGCTGGAGACTGTGGCCAGTGGAGTGAACCCCAAGTATGACATGGTGGATGAGGAAGTGGAGTTGCAGGAGAATGGCGGACAGGCAACAGGGATGTGCAGTGGTGTGGCAAGCCTGACAGAAAAGGGGAGCTCTGATAAATACTCAATATACATGGAGACATGAGCTAGAGCTCTGCTTTTTTTAACCAGGGTGGAAGAAGGATTGAAATAACCAACACAGGCACAGTTTGTATCTGCTTCTCAGACCCCTATGCAGCTAGGCAGAGGGGGCCCTGCAGAGAAGTTCAGTGATGCACATTGGGATGAGATCTCTAAGAAACTTTCTGGAATTACTCTGCAATCCTCCTCCAAAGGTTTCTTGGGAGGATAGCCTTGTTTCTTCCCCCACTGTAGGAAACTTTCCTGTGCCAATTGGCAATGACTTCTGCAGGCAACAAAGCAGCACATTGCATCCTTGGTTACCCTCAGGAACAAGATATCAGGTGCTAGTATTCAGAATAGTGGCCCTAGGCACTTGTCGTGATTCCTTGCTGAAAACCCTTACTCCCATCTTGCCCCTTCCTCCCTGGGCTGAACTCACCATGGCTGGGGCTCCTGCTCTGCTGTGTGCCTGCCAAGGGGAAGGGAGAAAGTGGTGTTTCTAACTTGCTTGAATCAAGGCTATGAGTGTACTTACAATAGTGCCTGTGTCTATTGTTTCTTTAGCTTCTGGAGATGTGCCCTTGATGGTCTCCTCCTGCACACTAGCCGATTGGCCCCATCATATAAGGCAACAACACAAGAGTAAGGAAGATATGTTCTGGGAGGAGCTGCAATCCTCTGATAGTTCAGAGAGCATGGAGACAGGCTATCAATGAGAAACTGTGTCTGGATAGCCAGGAGAGGAAACAGTCAGGAGCAGATGGTACAGCTGCTACAGGACCAGACAGACATGCTAAGGTCCCTGATTGAACTGCGGACTCACTGCCCCCTGCAACCCACAAAAAATTGCCTTCCTTGCCCTCCCCACACACATTCCATACATGTTCCCGGGCTGTCTCAGTACCCCATGCACTCCATCCCGAGGGACATGTGTCACAGTGACAGCTGGACATATACTCAACTATGAGAGCCCCGTTTGAAATTGTGCTCTTCATTTTCATGTCCGTTGCAGAACATAATGTTTGTATGGCTGTTGAAAAATAAGTACTTATAGAAAGATAAGGAACCTTTATTTGCCTCCTACAAAGGGTGGTTGCTGCTGAAATTCGTACACAGTGGCAATCAGTGCATTTGCATTGTAAAATTTATGCGCATACAGCCATCATTAGAAGGTTCATACTACAGTACAAGACAACAATGCCTGGCTAAAAGCATTTTATATATAGACACATTACTGGGGCTCATTGTCAAAATGCTCCTTCAAAGCCTTTGAATAGTGCCCCCCCCCCCTTGAGCCCCTCTAAAAGCCCTAGTATCCAGCTGCTCAGAATCAGCAGCCAGCTGATGCACCTCAGCTCTGCACCCCTGTGGAAACCTCTCCTCCTTAGCTTCACAAATGTTATGCAGAGCATGACTGGCCATGGTCATGGGAATATTTTCCTCATTGAGGTCTACCCTGCCAAAAAGCAACCCTTTAATCAGCCAAAAGCATATTTAATAGTCATTCTGCACCTAATGAGCCTGTTGTTGAAGAGCTCCTTGCTGCAGTCAAGGTTTCAGAGTAAGGCTTCATGAGCCATCGGAGCAAGGGTAGGCTGGATCTCCAAGGATCACGATTGGCATTTACACATCCCCAACTGTAATCTTCTAGTCTGGAAAGTCCCTGCTTGCAGCTTCTGTACAGGCCAATATTCCTGAAGATATATGTGTCATTCACCTACCCTGACCACCTCACGTTGATGTCAGTGAAACGATCCCAATGATTCACAAAAACTTGCAATACTATAGCAAAGTAGCCCTTTCTATTGATGCACTCCATTGCAAGGTGGTTTGGGACCAAAATGGGGATAAGCATGCCATCTATCACCACACTGCAGTTTGAGAATCCCATTGCCACAAAACCATCCACTATTTTCCTCACATTGTCCAGAATCACAGTCCCCCATAGCATGAGGTGATTAAGGCCCTGCACCCTTGCATCACTACAACCCCTCATTGTGGAGTTCCCAACTCCAAACTGATTCACAACTGATTGGTAGCAGTCCAGAGTTGCCAGCTTCCACACAGCAATTGTCACTCACTTCTCCACCATAAGGGCAACTCTCATTTAGTTCTTGTGCCGGAGGGTGGGGGCAAGCTCCTCATACAGTTCTAGGAAGGTGGTTTTGCACATCCAAAAGTTCTGAAGCCACTGCTAGTCATCCCAGACATGGAATGCAATCCCACCACTCAGTGCTTGTTTTCTGTGCCCAGAACCAATCATCTATTGTGCACAGCTGGTCCATGAATGCCAAGAGCAATCTTGAATTGTTTCTTTCCATGGCACATAGCAGGGCAGACACCATGGAGTCATTATCAAATTTGCAGCTCATGAAATACTGCAGGATCAGCCACATTTGTTTATAATGCTCATCACAATACTGCAGAGCAGTGCAGGATACATACAGTTCACAGGGGCTGTTGAAAAAAAGGCGTGAAACATAGTCACAAGCCCATGGAATGATGGGATGGAGAAAACTGCATCATGGGACACTGATTCTTCCCCCATGAGGCTCTGTGAACGCTTCCCAGAACACCCACTGGCAGTTGGTGGCAAGTTATACAGTGGGATAGCTACCCACACTGCATTTCTCTCTGTCAGTGCAAGAGCACCAACTGTGGACTTCCTCTGCCATCACAAGGAGCGTTGTGTGGATGTGCAAAAATCAGTTTAATTATAACAGTGGATGATCATCAACATAACTTAAATTGACTTAACTTGATAGTGTAGACATGGCCTTAGTTAAAGCATCTTGTTGCCAGTTATGGACCACCTTTTTGTGAGCTGTTTGTGAACAAACTCTAATGTAGAAAAAATTGTCTAAGATTTGTTTTGAATGAACACTTCACCATGTATGTGCATAATCCAGTGCTGAGTGCATGTTCCGTGCCCCTCTCTGGGCTTACTTTTTCTCACCATTCATTACATTTGTGTGATAAGTCATTTGGTGTTGTTTCCATTCCCTGGTTAGATAAATATAACTGTAATAAATGGGGGAGTGGGATGTGATCAAGTCACTGGAGAAGCAGGATTAGTAAACTTCTATAACATTTCATAACTTTTTCGTTTTAGGCCACTTCAGTCTGCTCTTGCTTGAGACATCAGTGTGTCACACTCTGTTTTGTAACGGGGCCTGCTTTTCTATACCAGGAACTTCCTCTCATCTTGATGAGATCTAGTCAGTAATCTTCATACAATCAACAAACCTAAACCAGTGTAAAGGGAAATAGACACCTGAAACAAATACCATTATTAAGGCTGAACAATAGTTCATCTTTTAAAGTGGGTAAATTGGTTTAGTTTTCCTCTTTAAGTTGGGTATATAAAATGCTGGCAATGAAATGTAAAGTTGCCTAAAGAATTAGAAATTCTCCCCCTAAAATGGAAGAGGTATATAACTGTGACAAAGATGTATAGTAAACAGCAGGCTCAGGAAGTACACTGGGCTTCTACTCCGTGTAGAGTGAATTTTATGCTGCCTATGTGACCATGATAGAATCTAATCTTAGGGTATGTCTACACTACGAAATTAGGTTGAATTTATAGAATTGTTTTTTTTCGTTTTTATATATTCGAGTGTGTGTGTCCCCACAGAAAATGCTCTAAGTGCATTAAGTGCATTAACTCAGCGGAGTGCTTCCACAGTACCGAGGCAAGCATCGACTTCCGGAGTGTTGCACTGTGGGTAGCTATCCCACAGTTCCCACAGTCTCCGCTGCCCATTGGAATTCTGGGTTGAGATCCCAATGCCAGATGGGGCTAAAACATTGTCGTGGGTGGTTCTGGGTACATATCATCAGGCCGCCCTTCCCTCCCTCCGTGAAAGCAGCAGCAGACAATCGTTTCGCGCCTTTTTTCTTGAGTTACTTGTGCAGACGCCATACCACGGGAAGCATGGAGCCCGCTCAGGTAACCGTCACCGTATGTCTCCTGGGTGCTGGCAGACATGGTATTGCATTGTTACACAGCAGCAGCAACCCCTTGCCTTGTGGCAGCAGACAGTACAATAGGACTGGTAGCCATCATCGTCATGTCCGAGGTGCTCCTGGCCACGTCGGCCAGGAGCCGCCTGGGAAGACATGGGTGCAGGGACTACATTAGAAGTGACTTGACCAGGTCATTCTCTTTAGTCCTGCAATCAGTCCTATTGAACCATCTTATGGTAAGCAGGCAGGCGATACGGATTGCTAGCAGTCCTATTGTACCATCTTCTGCTGGGAAGGCAAGAGATGAGGATGGCTAGAAGTCCTATTGTACCATCTTCTGCTGGGAAGGCAAGAGATGAGGATGGCTAGAAGTCCTATTGTACCATCTTCTGCTGGGAAGGCAAGAGATGAGGATGGCTAGCAGTCCTATTGTACCATCTTCTGCTGGGAAGGCAAGAGATGAGGATGGCTAGCAGTCCTATTGTACCATCTTCTGCCGAGTAGCCATGAGATGTGGATGGCTTGCAGTCCTTCTGCACCATCTGCTGCCAGCCAAAGATGTAAAAGATAGATGGAATGGATCAAAACAAGAAATAGACCAGATTTGTTTTGTACTCATTCTCTCCCACTCTCCCGTCTAGGGGACTCATTCCTCTAGGTCACACTGCAGTCACTCACAGAGAAGGTGCAGCGAGGTAAATCTAGCCATGTATCAATCAGAGGCCAGACCAACCTGCTTGTTCCAATAAGAACAATTACTTAGGTGCACCATTTCTTATTGGAACCCTCCGTGAAGTCCTGCCTGAAATACTCCTTGATGTAAAGCCACCGCCTTTGTTGATTTTAGTTCCCTGTAAGCCAGGTCGTCAGTCGCCCCTCCCTCCGTCAGAGCAACGGCAGACAATCATTCCATGCCTTTTTTCTGTGCCGACGCCATACCAAGGCAAGCATGGAGGCCGCTCAGCTCACTTTGGCAATTAGGAGCACATTAAACACCACAGCATTACCCAGCAGTATATGCATCACCAGAACGTGGCAGAGCGATACCGGGCGAGGAGGCGATGTCAGCGCGGCCACGTGAGTGATCAGGACATGGACACAGACTTCTCTGAAAGCATGGGCCCTGCCAATGCATGCATCATGGTGCTAATGGGGCAGGTTCATGCAGTGGAATGCCGATTCTGGGCTCGGGAAACAAGCACAGACTGGTGGGACCCCATAGTGTTGCAGGTCTGGGACGATTCCCAGTGGCTGAGAAACTTTCACATGCGTAAGGGCGCTTTCATGGAAGTTTGTGACTTGCTTTCCCCTGCCCTGAAGCGCATGAATACCAAGATGAGAGCAGCCCTCACAGTTGAGAAGCGAGTGGCGATAGCCCTGTGGAAGCTTGCAACGCCAGATAGCTACCGGTCAGTTGGGAATCAATTTGGAGTGGGCAAATCTACTTTGGGGCTGCTGTGATGCAAGTAGCCCACACAATCAAAGATCTGCTGATATCAAGGGTAGTGACCCTGGGAAATGTGCAGGTCATAGTGGATGGCTTTGCTGCAATGGGATTCCCTAACTATGGTGGGGCCATAGACAGATCCCATATCCCTATCTTGGCACCGGAGCACCAAGCTGGTGAGTACATAAACCGCAAGGGGTACTTTTCAATAGTGCTGCAAGCTCTGGTGGATCACAAGGGACATTTCACCAACATCAAGCTGGGATGGCTGGGAAAGGTACATGACGCTCACATCTTCAGGAACTCTGGTCTGTTTCAAAAGCTGCAGGAAGGCACTTTATTCCCAGACCAGAAAATAACTGTTGGGGATGTTGAAATGCCTATAGTTATCCTTGGGTACCCAGCCTACCCCTTAATGCCATGGCTCATGAAGCTGTACGCAGACAGCCTGGACCGTAGTCAGGAGCTGTTCAACTACAGGCTGAGCAAGTGCAGAATGGTGGTAGAATGTGCATTTGGATGTTTAAAGGCGTGCTGGCGCAGTTTACTGACTCAGTTAGACCTCAGCGAAACCAATATTCCCACTGTTATTACTGCTTGCTGTGCACTCCACAATATCTGTGAGAGTAAGGGGGAGACGTTTATGGCCGGGTGGGAGGTTGAGGCAAATTGCCTGGCTGCTGGTTACATGCAGCCAGACACCATGGTGGTTAGAAGAGCACAGGAGGGCGCGGTGCGCATCAGAGAAGCTTTGAAAACCAGTTTCATGACTGGACAGGCTACGGTGTGAAAGTTCTGTTTGTTTCTCCTTGATGAACCCCCCCGCCCCTTGGTTCACTCTACTTCCCTGTAAGCTAACCACCCTCCCCTCCTCCCTTCGATCACCACTTGCAGAGTCAATAAAGTCATCGTTGCTTCACATTCACGCATTCTTTATTCATTCATCACACAAATAGGGGGATGACTACCAAGGTAGCCCAGAAGGGGTGGTGGAGGAGGGAAGGAAAATGCCACACAGCACTTTAAAAGTTTACAACTTTAAAATGTATTTAATGCCAGCCTTCTTTTTTTTGGGCAATCCTCTGTGGCGGAGTGGCCGGTTGGCCGGTGGCCCCCCCACCGCGTTCTTGGGCGTCTGGGTGTGGAGGCTATGGAACTTGGGGAGGAGGGCGGTTGGTTACACAGGGGCTGTAGTGGCAGTCTGTGCTCCAGCTGCCTTTGCTGCAGCTCAGCCATACACTGGAGCATACTGGTTTGGTCCTCCAGCAGCCTCAGCATTGAATCCTGCCTCCTCTCATCACACTGCCGCCACATTTGAGCTTCAGCCCTCTCTTCAGCCTGCCGCTTACTCTCTTCAGCCTGCCGCTTACTCTCTTCAGCCCTCCACTTCTCCTCCCGGTCATTTTGTGCTTTCCTGCACTCTGACATTGTCTGCCTCCACGCATTCGTCTGTGCTCTGTCAGTGTGGGAGGACAGCATGAGCTCAGAGAACATTTCATCACAAGTGTGGTTTTTTTTCTTTCTAATCTTCACTAGCCTCTGGGAAGGAGAAGATCCTGTGATCATTGAAACACACGCAGCTGGTGGAGAAAAAAAAAGGGACAGCGGTATTTAAAAAGACACATTTTATAAAACAATGGCTACACTCTTTCAGGGTAAATCTTGCTGTTAACATTACATACATAGCACATGTGCTTTCGTTACAAGGTCACATTTTGCCTCCCCCCACCGCGTGGCTACCCCCTCAACCCTCCCACATCCCTGTGGCTAACAGCGGGGAACATTTCTGTTCAGCCACAGGCAAACAGCCCAGCAGGAACGGGCACCTCTGAGTGTCCCCTGAAGAAAAGCACCCTATTTCAACTAGGTGACCATGAATGATATCTCACTCTCCTGAGGATAACACAGAGAGATAAAGAACGGATGTTGTTTGAACGCCAGCAAACATACACTGCAATGCTTTGTTGTGCAATGATTCCCGAGTACGTGCTACTGGCCTGGAGTGGTAAAGTGTCCTACCATGGAGGATGCAATAAGGCTGCCCTCCCCAGAAACCTTTTGCAAAGGCTTTGGGAGTACATCCAGGAGAGCCACGAATGCCAGGGCAAATTAATCCTTTCACATGCTTGCTTTTAAACCAAGTATAGTATTTTAAAAGGTACGCTCACCGGAGGTCCCTTCTCCGCTTGCCGGGTCCAGGAGGCAGCTTTGGGTGGGTTCGGAGGGTACTGGGTCCAGGTCCAGGGTGAGAAACAGTTCCTGGCTGTCGGGAAAACCGGTTTCTTCCCTTGCTTGCTGTGAGCTATCTACAACTTCCTCCTCCTCCTCCTCATCATCGTCTTCGTCCCCAAAACCTGCTTCCGTGTTGCCTCCATCTCCATTGAAGGAGTCAAACAACGCAACTGGGGTAGTGGTGGCTGAACCCCCTAAAATGACATGCAGCTCATCATAGAAGCGGCATGTTTGGGGCTCTGACCCGGAATGGCCATTCGCCTCTCTGGTTCTCTGGTAGGCTTGCCTCAGCTCCTTAAGTTTCACGCGGCACTGCTTCGGGTCCCTGTTATGGCCTCTGTCCTTCATGCCCTGGGAGATTTTGACAAAGGTTTTGGCATTTCGAAAACTGGAACCGAGTTCTGATAGCATGGATTCCTCTCCCCGTACAGCGATCAGATCCCATACCTCCCATTCAGTCCATGCTGGAGCTCTTTTGCGATTCTGGGACTCCATCAAGGTCACCTCTGCTGATGAGCTCTGCATGGTCACCTGCAGCTTGCCACGCTGGCCAAACAGGAAATGAGATTCAAAAGTTCGCGGTTCTTTTCCTGTCTACCTGGCCAGTGTATCTAAGTTGAGAGTGCTGTCAAGAGCGGTCACAATGGAGCACTCTGGGATAGCTCCCGGATGCCAATACCGTCAAATTGTGTCAACAGTACCCCAAATTCAACCCGGCAAGGTCGATGTAAGCGCTAATCCACTTGTCAGGGGTGGAGTAAGGAAATCGATTTTAAGAGCCCTTTAAGTCGAAAAAAAGGGCTTCATCGTGAGGACGGGTGCAGGTTTACATCGATTTAATGCTGCTAAATTCGACCTAAAGTCCTAGTGTAGACCAGGGCTTACAAGTATAGACCTCAACGAAGTATGGTACCACTTCTAACTCTAGGTGAAGCCACAGCTGAATCCAAATAATGAAACATCCAGAATTCATACTGTGATGGTATGTCAAGTCATTGTACAAGAACAAATGGAGAGAATAGAAACAGGTTCGTCCCATGAAACTGTCACTGTGAGACTACAGGATCATGATCTTGCATCTTTGTCCATTCAGTTCCCAGGCTGTATGTTCATGGCTATCACTTCATGATTAATTAATAAAGATACAACTAGTGTAAATGAGATCAAGATCTGGTCCTAAGTCTATCTGTGTCTATATTCTTGATGGCTTCCATCTGGTCCAAATTTTCTCCCATATCAGCTTGGGTGCATCCTGCCCTCAGGAAAGTTCCATCTTTAATTGTGATGGATGGCACAGCTCCACCATAAATGGCATGACATCCAATAAGCAAAAATATTATTAAAAATCTTTTTGGGATTACCTACGTTTCAAAAGCAGTCACTAAAATAACTGATCTTAATATGTAGTACTCCATATTAAAATGTGGTTTGAAAAAACGAGATTTTAATACATGTACACTGCATCGTACACTGCTAGCCTGTACACATGAACTTCCTTTATGATTGGTCTATTTAGCAAATCTTGAATCTCTCTTACTTAATTTCAATGTTTAGAAGAATATGTAAAAGACCTGTCAAAATACAAACTGAATCAGGTGTCTGAGAACTCAAAAAAATAACCAGTTAATGTCAATGCAGGTTAATTTTATTTCTTCAATTTTTTATAAGCGTGATTTTTATTTGAAGCATGACCTCTCAGTAATACTTTCCTCCATAGTGGGCACTGTATTTGCTGTGATTGAAGGGCTATAACTTTGGCGATATTAGGACAAATTAATCCCAAGTATGTATGAACTTGGTCCATTAATATTTTCTTGGCTAGCAACTCTTGCAGAACAGAAGCTATGGATTGATTAGTCCCAGGGATAATTTGCATATTAACTACTGAATATTTGGGATTAGTGTCTGTGGGTCAGTCAAGTGAAAATAAATAGAAAATTCACCTTTAGTTCCTAGACCTATACTTTCTTCTGCCAAGATCTTAAGAGAAAGACAGCTTCATAGCTTCTTATCTATTTTTTCTGTAATCACACAAGTCAGAATTCAGCAGAAGTTATCCAGAATTTCTGAAGTATATGTAGTCTGTTTCCCCTTGAAGTAATTTATCAATATTAAAGTACTTCCTTACAGAAAGGAAACCCATTAAACTTTCACACTCTGATTCTTTATACTGTGACTGTTTTTGTGGCTTTCCAAATCAGCTGTCAAATAGACAGATCTGACCTCTCCCCAGAATAGGGGTATTCTCAGGTGCTTAGAGCCTGCATCTGCTGGTATAGGAGGTGTGGCTGGGATAAGGGAGCATGGCCAAATATGCCTTTGTCTGGATGATCCCAAGCACCTGAAATGGTCCCCTATGAGACACTAGCATCTGGTGCAGATCAGAGCAGCCTTCAAGCTGCTTCAATTTATGCTGAGGACTGGCCCAGCATCTGGTAGTCCCAGTAGAGGGTAGCTGGCTTAAAGTTACCTTTACACATACAAATGCCCACCAGACTTGCACTGAGTGCTCTTCAGTCAGTCTGGAAAATCTTGCTCTTTTACTTTTCCCTTATTACTAATAAATAGTTTTCAGGCAAATAATAATGACACTTCCTCTTGCTGTAATGTACTTTTGCATAATTCTGGTAAAATTATTTTTCATCCCTGCAGCAACAACAGCTGTTTTGTGATCTCCAGAGTCTGCATGTCTTTGAAGAATACAACCATAGTTCAGAAATTGTCTCTGCAGTGATTCACAGTAGAGGTATTGTACTTCCTCTGGAGTTTGCATTAGTGTGCATGTCATTATATTTTTATCTGCATTGAAATGCAGCCAGGAATAGCCAGGAATCCAATAAGTTTAGAAAGTTGGCATAATCATGTACATTTCTGACTGAGAAGCAGAGCAGGTTGAGAGGGCGTGACTAGCAGTTTGACAAATATGAAAATGGAAACTTTGTAATGACATCAACTATTGATGTCTGCCTTAGCCCATGGAAGTAAAGTCTGTCTTGCCCACAGAGGAACCCTTTTTTTTTCTTTTGTTTTTGCCTTTGTGCAGAAGAAGCTTTGAAAAACTTAACAATTACCTCATTACCCAGAAAGGTTACTAGTTTCTGTTAGGGCAGCAAAGACCACCTGCTGTTTGAAGGATTGGTTAGGATTATTGAGACTTATTCTCAGTGTAAAAAAAGAGTTTTCTGTGACCCAATAGAAGTTTCCAGAAAGGGCTTGATGAAATTGGCAGAAATATTTTTTGGGTTTTTTTGGGGTGAAGGGTACTTTTGTAAGAAAAGAGTTCAGAAATTAGGAGACATAACATAAAAATCGAGGAACAAGCAGGGAATTCCAGCAGCATATCACACAAAGGATAATATGTTTAAGGAGTGGACTACCAGGGAAGGAAATTGAAACAAAGAAGAAATGCATTCACAAGATCCCTATCATTCTTTCTGCTGGAGGGAATGAGCTGTATTTCAGGATGAAAAAGCATAAAGAGATTGAGGTAAACCAAAGAGAGGAAACCATTTTGGGTTGTTTTTTCTCTTCCTAAAACTTCTGTAAAGTAGAATTCTCTAAATGTTGTAGTAAAATTTTTGCCCTGGAGCGCTGCTGAATTGTTAACTTCTTATGAAGAAAAAAAGTCATATTTTCTTCAGCTTTCAGGACTTCACATGGGTGCCACCTTAGACTAGTTTTGTTTCTTACTGAAGTCTACAAGAAGGAAATGTTTCAAGTATCTGTTCTTTGCTTTACAATAAAAGGAGTAAGTGCATTGTAGAGAACAAAGATATAAAATGACAGCTTTAAATACTGAGACATAAAATAAGACAGGAATCAGATCACTGGTAAAGTCACCATTACCCAATGCCCAAAAGGAAAAACCAAGTATAAAGGATGATTATCTACAGCTATGATCCAAGCATTATCAAATTGAAGAATAGAATTTGGAAAGTCAAAACTTCTGCCCATAAAAGAGCTTAAATATTTCAGAGTAGCTGGAGGCCATTTAAATGGATAATAAAGACTAGACTTGAGAGCTCATATGATTAATTTGTTATTAGTCTTAATTTAAAAAATGAGAGCACCTCCGTAGGTCAAAAGGGATGAAACAGTTGGCTCAGAATTGGAAATCTCAGAATAAATCTTAGAATCATTCACTAAACTGGTGGCATGTAACTTGGTGGTTTACTCACTGGCCCATCACTGTTGGGAATATGGTTTCAAGATGTGCTTGAGATAAAAAAAAATAACAACTCAGTCAAGTGTTATTTGACTGCAGGAGACTGTGTGGTTAATATTTATTTTCTGCACTGAAGAGTTGCATTTGAGATGTTTATCCACTCCAAGAGCAGTTTAATTTTAATTCAGTTTTCTCATATTGCTTGTTACTCTTATTCCATGACTTTTTTGAACATTTTGCATCTCTTCATTTCCTGCTCTCTGTCCTCTGAGCTCCCTTCATTTGGATATAGTCTCTTTTTCTGCTACTTCTTCCTGGGGATTGTAGCAAGCAAGAACACAGGCATTCTCTAAAAGACACTAGCTGACCCCCAGCAGCAATAGTGCTGGAAGTAGGGGTGCTGGGGGTGCTCCTGACCCCCTTGCTTGAAGTAGTAACAACTAACACCAAATACATGGTTTCCATCATTATCACTCCAAGTATAAAAATTGTTCCAGCACCCATGCCAGTAGAGGCACCTCAGTTAAGTTGTGGTTCTGAAGTTTTGTATAGCAGGAACCATGTTGGCCATGTTCTCACACATGAGCTGTCGCAACAAGTTGATTGTGATGGGGGTATACAAACCCAATACCGGGTCTAAAGCCAATAAAAGGCAATACTGACCCCAGATAGCCCTACCCCTCTTGGCCAGCTGAGTATGTTCTGACTGGAGGAGTAGATTAAAAAGGAGCTCAGAAGCCAGGGCAAAGTGTGGTGGACAGGCTGCAGGTGAGAAGACTCTTTCTCCAGGAAGCCAGACAGAAGGTTGAGAGGAGACCACAGAGCAGGTAGGCCCCCCAGGCAGTGCCTTCTCTAGCCACCACCCCCTTTGAGAACCTGCAGGGTCTAGGAAGTAGCCCAGGAAAACAAACTTAGAGGTGCTGCAGGGATGACCCTGCTGATGTTGCTTCCTGCTGGAATCTAATGGAGACGGAGGGCCGAGGCCCAGATGTGGGTGAAAAGCTGAAGATTATCAGCCTAAGATCAGGAACTGGCACCTCTACTGCCCTGACAGAAGCAAGGGGCTGAAAGTCAGGTGCACTAACCACTAAGCCGCCCAGCCTTCCAAGCCCCCCATCACACTTATAAAATGGCATATCTCAGAAGACACATTTTTATTCACATGGGCTCTCCAGGATTCTTGGTGACAAAGGGTTTAAATACTTTTCTGTCTAGGGACCCAATGATACAACGTTTTGTGCCTCACTCTATCCTCGTGGATATAAGTCACGCTATTTTATTTTAGTCCAATACAGTTTTTATTCCTCGCCCCCACTCATGTATTGTCAGGCCATAGGAACTGAGCTAGTGTCTCCCTGTGTTACAATACAGGAAGTTGGTATTATCACCAGCTAGACAGGAGAGGTTTCTCTGTCTCGACCTAACTTTGTGATACCCCCAAGACAGTGCTGCCACAGATTTTATAGCCTACAAACAGCATTTCCTCTAACTTCCTTTGCAATACTTTACATTTCTCTACTTCTGTAACTTGTACTTGGTATGTTATTATAAAGGACTTGCTATACTTTTGTATTGTGTCTCCTTAGGGACCTGTGTTGACAACAGGAATCTTGCCCAATTCTGGACAATGCTGAATGGACTCTGCTGTCGTTGTCAATATTAACTCATGTAAGCAAGGATGGAGTACGAGCTGGTATTGCAAGATGCTCTTTTATTGTTACTTGGCATGATTAGTGCCCTGACTGTAAGTGCTTCCAGTGAAGTTGCTTTTTCATAAGGCTAGGCACATACTGTGTTTTCTTAAAAAAATGAATCCTTCAGATATTGTGACTGTTATTAATTATGATGGTTCTAGCAGTAAGGTAACACCAAAGCTACTCTCCACGAGCTGATTAACCACAGAATTATGCATCTTGTTGATGCTGCTGAGAGAGAGCTTAAAACCTGTTTTAATTCTTTGAAATAATCTCCTGATAGACACTGAGCTGTACACTGTGCCCTTTTAATTGACAGATGCTTATATTCAGGAAATAAATTATTGGCCTACGTGCTACTATCAGTACTTACAGTACTTTTTAAAAACTGTTATGGTCCTCCATAGTTTGCTTTTCCCCCTTTGATATCTGAGTGATGATGGCGGGAGCAGTGAGATGGAACCACCCCAAGAGACTTTGCAGAGACATAAGCAAAGTTGTCATACTATATCCTTGGCATGTTTCTGGAATCCTGTTGCTATAAGGACAGCTGTGAAAGCTGTTATGAGAAACAGAGCAGGATTGGATTAAAGCTCAAATTCTCCATGTTCTATGTTGGTCTCAGGATCCACATGGAGATGATTGGAGCACTGCACTCATTGGAAAAGCCAAGAGAATTCTTGGCACATTTTGTTGATACATCTAAAGGCTTTGTCCAAACACTATTTGCCCTCTCTGATTATTCTTTAAGGAGGAGGACCGGAATATCATACAAGAAGAGCCTGATGACTTTGTAAACTGGAATAACAGAAATAGGATGAAATTTTATAGTGCAAAGTGCAAGGTCATGCATTTAGGGACTTAAAACAAGAATTTTTGCTATAAGCTGGGGACATATCAGTTGGAAGTGACAGAGGAGTAGAAGACCTGGGTGAATTGGTTCGTCACAGGATATCTATGAGCCTCTAATGTGATGCAGCAATGAAAAAAAGGCTAATGCAGTCCAAGGATGCATCCGGTGAGGTATTTCCAGTAAAGACAGGGAAGTGTTAGTACCATTATACAAGACACTGGTGAGACGTCATCTGGAATACTCTGTGCAATTCTGGTCAAGGAAATACACACACGCTGGTTTAGCCCCAGCAAAGGGACTAGTTCTTAAAAATATTATGTTCATACAAGAGTCATATAACGTATACAAACACTATTCAATTACAAGTGCCTGGTGAAGACATAGTGAGTTGCCCTACTGTACCTGTCTACATCTCACTAGAGCATCCTTGTCACTCTAAGTTACAGTAGGACTTTGTGAAGCTGGTTTGTATCTGTGAGACTTTTAACTGTAATTGCTTCCTGGTAAACATGATGTACAGCCGATTGGCTCCCACTTCTTGATCACTTTAGTAACTGTCCACTTTTCAAGTTGTCAAGGTTCCCTCCCCACTCTGAACTCTAGGGTACAGATGTGGGGACCCACATGAAAGACCCCCTAAACTTATTTCTACCAGCTTAGGTTAAAAACTTCTCCAAGGTACAAACCCTTCCTTGTCCTTGGATGGGTACTGCTGCCACCACCAAGTGAGTTAGACAAAGATTCAGGAAAAGGACCACTTGGAGTTCCTGTTTCCCTAAAATATCACCCCCAAGCCTCTTCACCCCCTTTCCTGGGGAGGCTTGAGAATAATCTACCAACCAAATAGGTAAACCAGGTGAGCACAGACCAGACCCTTGGGTTTCTAGGACACTAAAAACCAATCCGATTCTTAAAAAACAGAACTTTATTATAAAGAAAAAAAGTAGAAGAAACACCTCTGTAAAATCAGGATGGAAAGTAATTTTACAGGGTAATAAGATTCAAAAACACAGAGGATTCCACTCTAG
Organism: Caretta caretta; assembly: GCF_965140235.1. Lineage (NCBI taxonomy): Eukaryota > Metazoa > Chordata > Testudines > Cheloniidae > Caretta > Caretta caretta. The sequence continues at coordinate 138,576,572 of NC_134207.1, forward strand.
GCAAAACTTTAAAGTTACAAAAAACAGGGATAAACCTCCCTCTTAGCACAGGGGAAATTCACAAGCTAAAATAAAAGATACTGTATTGCATTTCCTTGCTATTACTTACTATTTCTGTAAGTTAGACGTATCATTCAGTAGGAGCTAGATTACTTGCTTGGTCTCTCTCTTTGTCTCAGAGAGCATACACACAAAGAGACAAAGCAAAAACCTTCCCCCCACAGATTTGAAAGTATCTTCTCCCCTTTTGGTCATGTGCCAACCAGGTTATCTGAGCTTCTTAACCCTTTACAGGTAAAGGAAGGATTTTATGCTACCCTTAGCTGTATGTTTATGACACAAGTTGTCATTAAATATAGAGAGAAGGGTAGCATAAAATCCCTCCTTGGCAGCTATACTGAATCACCTTACCTGTAAAGGGCTAAGTAGTCAAATAACCTAGTTAGCACCTGACCAGAAGGACCAATGAGGAAAGAAGATACTTTCAAAACTTGGGGGGAGGGAAAGGTTTTGTTTGTGTTCTCTCTTTGTTGTTCCCTCTCTGGATGGAGGGAGAAGCTAAACAGGTACAACATCTTCTGAAAATGTATCTGGAATAGACCATTTAAATTCACAGAAATTGTAATTAGGGCAAGGAAATGCATTAGGTTATCTTTTGTTTTAGCTTGTGAATTTTTCTGTGCTACAGAGGTAGTTTTATTCCTGTTTTTGTACATGAAGATGAGCCTAGGGGGGAATCCTCTGTGTTTTTAAATCTTTTTATTACCCTGTAAAGTTACCTTCCATCCTGATTTTGCAGATGTGATTCTTTTACTTTTTTTATAAAGTTCTTCTTTTAAGAACCTGATTGATTTCAGTGTCCTGAAGACAAATGGTCTGGTCTGTGCTTACATTGCTAAGGCAATTGGTTGGTATATTATTCTCAAGCCTCCCCAGGAAAGGGGTGAACGGGTTTGGGGGAATATTTTGGGGGGATAGGGATTCCAAGTGACCGTTCCCTGAATTTTTGTGTAAATCACTTGGTGGTGGCAGCAATACCATCCAAGGACAAGGAAAGGAATTTGTGCCTTGGGGAAGTTTTAACCTAAGCTGGTAAAATATAAATTTAGGAGGTCTTTCATGCAGGTGCCCACATCTGTACCCCAAAGTTCGGGGGGGGGGGCCCTGATACAAGTGAACCTGCACTAGGCTGAGGTTCATATCTTTCAATCTGAATTATTATGCATTGCCACACCTTAGAGAAGCATGCTATGGAAATTGGTCGCAGTATATCACAGTAGGTGCAGTACCCAGTGGGGCAAAGTTCAAATGCAGTTTACTTCCCTAAGCTTAAGTATAAGCACCACCAGCAGCTGTGTGCTCTACATCATTGTCTGAACAGAGAAGAAAACAGCGAACATTATTAATGACCTTAAACATGTTACTGATATAAAAACACTGCATTACAGTATAGATTTCCTCTAACCATGCCAATCTCGGAAATATCTGAGGGCAGATTTCTTTTATGCCTTTAATTACACACATGAATATCCAAAATTCACAATAGACTCAGAAAAAAAATTGATCATCCTCAAACAAATATTCAGTTAGTGGAGCTCCCTGTTAAAAATTCTTTTTCCAGAAACACTCAGTGCTCATCAACAAATCTTTTCACTGGCTGTCTGAGCTGTGGTTCAGCCTTGGCCCTGACCCTGATGCCTTCAATCTGACACATTTTCTGTTTCTATTAGTTTATCCATATTTATGACTCATTACTGCATTTGTAACTAGTACACTTGTCCTTTACACATTCATGATCTATCTATTTGCTGCTGTTCACACAGTGATACACAGTTCTGACATTTCATGCCACAAGTAGCAATGATGCATGGAATGCTATGTGCTCCCTCCGTGGCCCATAGACCCCATTGCATGTTTCTCAGTTGATGAGATGACAAAACTAGAAAACTGTTGGTATATGATTCCTGCTATGATTATGCTCAAAGGGGCTTTTTCTACTTATTTTAGCCTTCCGAAATGATCTCGGGTACAATGAAAAGTCCAAGGCTGACAGTTTTGAAAGTTGCAAATGATAGAAGAATTAACTGGCTAATTAACATCACCATACAGATAAATATACAATTTAACATACTGTTTCCATCAATAGGAGTGATTAATACTTACAATTACCCTCCGTTAGGCTTTTGAACATAGCTCATGAGATATCATTTACACTTTCTCTAGAGCTCCTTTGTTTTTAAGTGGTACTCCTTTTGCTCTTCAAAATTACTGTTTCATGAATTTTCATCATCCTATTAGAAGACACTTCCCAAAGGGGCATGCCACAGACAAGACAGACCCAGATCAAGCCCAGACATCCAGCTCCATGACAGAAATGCAGGGAGGGGATGGGGGACCAGAGATTTTCCCACAGGGAATGGTCAGCCCTCCCCAACCTGAGATCCAGGTGCCAAGGTAGAGGGATGCCCTTAACCCAGACCAAGTTCTAACTGCGGAAAACAGGAATTTCTTCCTACAGATGAAGTGCTTGGAGGTGGAGGAGAGGAAAGAGGCAAAGCGCTTGGCAGTGGAAATGGAGGTGAAGCGCTTAGAAGCGGAAACAGAGCTGAAGCGCTTCGAGCTGGAAAGGGCTAAGCTGGATCAGCCAGGTAGCCCTAACAGTCCTCCTCCAGGTACTGCTCCACATTCCAAGAAATTCCCCACAAAGAAGGTAGGTGATAATACAGAGGCTTTCTTAGAAAATTTTGAAAGGGCCTGCCTTTCTAACACCTCTATAGACCAGTATATGGTGGAACTGAGGCTGCAACTCAGTGGACCCTTAGCAGAGGTGACAGCTGAAATGCCTAAAGAACACATGAACGAGTATGAACTTTTTAAACAAAAGCCTCATCCTAATTCTGGCCTAACACTCGAGTATACCCTTTGGCAGTTCAGAGCCCTAAGGTGGAAACCAGACGTGGCATTTTCCCAACACCCCTACCACATTGTAAAAGATTGGGGTGCCTGGATATCAGGAGCAAATGTTAAGATCCGGAAGATCTGTCTCTCCTAATGCAAATGGAGCAGTTCTTAAAGGGTGTTCCTGAGGAAATAGAAAGGTACATCCTAGATGGGAAGCCAAAAATGGTAATTGAGGTGGGGGAGATCAGAGCCAAATGGGTGAAGGTGGTGGAGAAGAAGAAAGCTAGTAGCAGTTGGTGGAGAAGGGGCAACCCGAGATGACACCCCACCATTGGAGTCAGCCCAAGACCCCACGTTGCAAGGACGAGCCCTCCAGACAGCCAGGGAGACCCTAGATGCCCTCTCGTCCCACCACCCTACTCTACAACCACCCACCTCACCCCAGCCCACAGTCAGCTGGGCGATGCTTTAAACGTAATGAGCTGGGGCATGTGAAGACCAACTGCCCCAAGAGCACCAGCCAACTGCAGCTCATCACCCTGGGATCCCACCAAGAGCCTTCAGGCCCAGATGCCTCGCAAATACCCTCAGAGTGAAAGGAAACTGTGAGTGTGGGCAGGAGGAAGATTACTGGTTGGAGAGACACTGGAGCACAGGTGTCAGCTATCCACCAATCCCTGGTGGACCCCAAATTCATCGACCCAGAGGCCCAAGTAATAGTGCAAGCCTTTAAGGTCAACTCTTTTAACCCGCTTACAACCAAGCTGCCTGTCGAGTACAAGGGCTGGTCAGGAACATGGACTTTTGCAGTCTGAGGTACCAATCTGAGGTACCAGTTGGCATTAATGAGTGGTTTATGACACTCCAATTGAGGCTCACCAAAAATCAACAGGCAACAATTGTGAGTGCCTATGCACCAACAATGGATACCGATGAGAATGTAAAGGAAGATTTTTATTTTCAGGTGGAAACCATTTTATCGGAGACGCCTACAGAAGCCAAGATCATCCTTCTGGGGGATTTCAATGCACGTGTCGGATGAGACTCAGACCTGTGGAAGGAAATAATCTGGAAAGAGTTGGCGAAAGCAATTCAGATGGAATTCTGCTCCTGACCAAGTGTGCTGAACATGAACTTATTACCAATACTCTCTTCCGACAAAAGAAAAAGTTCAAAACATCTTGGAGACATCCACAGTCAAAGCACTGGCATCTCCTCAACTATGTTATAGTTTGTGCCCGAGATTGTAATGATGTACTTCTCACAAGAGCAATGACAAATGCTGATGACTGTTGGACTGATCATTGCCTTATTTGGTCCACAATGAAAATTAAGATCGCTCCGAAATGGAGGCTGCAAAAGAAGCAGGTCAGGCACGAGTTGAAGATTCAAGATTTGAAGGACGCTATTAAGCGTGACCACTTCCAAGCAGTCTTAGAAGAAAAGCTCCCATCAGAGTTTCTGGAAGAAATTGAGGAACACTGGAGCTATTATCAGCAGGAGAAAAAAAAAACTTTTTGTAGTGATAATCAGGATGGCCCATTTCAAACAGTTGACAAGAAATCCTGATTATCACTACAAAAGGTTTTTTTCTCCTGCTGATAATAGCCCACCTTAATTAATTGGTCTTGTTACAGTTGGTATGGCAATACCCATTTTTTCATGTTCTCTGGTGTGTATATATATCTTCTTACTGTATTTTCCACTGCATGCATCCGATGAAGTGGGTTTTAGTCTCTAAATTTGTTAGTCTCTAAGGGGCCACAAGTACTCCATGATTAGGTTTATCTTGTTTCTTTCTTTATGGCTTGTGGATTCCTCAGTGCTAACCCCCAAATGCTTTTGTTTTGCTTGTAACCTTTAAACTGGACCTCAAGAAAGCTATTATTGGTGCTTAATCCTTGTAATCGCTCTTTTAAAATCTAGCAATAGCCTGAGTTCCCAGATGTATTTTCTTTATTTATTTTATTAATAAAATTTACCTTTTTTAAGAACAGAATTGGATGTTTGTGTCTTAAGAGGTTTGTGCACATGTGGTTTAATTAGCTGGTGGCAACATCTGATTTCCTTTTTTTTTTTTTCTTTCTCAGCTCTTCCCCGGGGGGGGCGGGTTTGAAAGGGCTTGAGGGTACCCCACAGGAAGGAATTCCCAAGTGTGCCTTCCTGGGCTCTCAAAGGAGTTCTGCACTTGGGTGGTGGAAGCATCTACCAATCCAAGGTCAGAGAAAAGCTGTAACTTTGGGAGTTTAATACGAGCCTGGAGTGGCCAGTATTAATTTTTAGGATCCTTGCGAGCCCCCCACCTTCTGCACTCAAAGTGCCAGAGTGGGGAATTAGCCTTGACAACAGGGTTCCCTTACAAGCCACAGGGACTGCTGAGCCGAGGCTGGGGCTGAGAACTGAGCCCAGAAGACAGGTTGAGGAGCAGCCCAAGAGAAGTGAAAGGATCTCTTGCTTGGACTTTTAGTTGGACTTTTGTTACCCTGGAAGGGGACAGAACTTAAAACATGATCTACCATGAATATTGAGCCACAGATTTCATTAACAGAAACTGGCCTTGCAAGACCAAAGTGGTGGCCATTGAAAACCAAAGGGGGTACGAGAGTGTCATAAATATAAAGGGAAGGGTAAACCCCTTTGAAATCCCTCCTGGCCAGGGGAAAGCTCCTCTCACCTGTAAAGGGTTAAGAAGCTAAAGGTAACCTCGCTGGCACCTGACCAAAATGACCAATGAGGAGACAAGATACTTTCAAAAGCTGGGAGGAGGGAGAGGGACAAAGGGTCTGTCTGTGTGCTGCTCTTGCCAGGGACAGAACAGGAATGGAGTCTTAGAACTTTTAGTAAGTAATCTAGCTAGGTATGTGTTAGATTATGATTTCTTTAAATGGCTGAGAAAAGAATTGTGCTGAATAGAATAACTATTTCTGTCTGTGTACTTTTTTTGTAACTTAAGGTTTTGCCTAGAGGGGTTCTCTATGTTTTGAATCTAATTACCCTGTAAGATATCTACCATCCTGATTTTACAGGGGGGATTTCTTTATTTCTATTTACTGCTATTTTTTATTAAAAGTCTTCTTTTAAAAAACTGAATGCTTTTTCATTGTTCTCAGATCCAAGGGTTTGGGTCTGTGGTCACCTATGCAAATTGGTGAGGCTTTTTATCCAACATTTCCCAGGAGAGGGGGGGGGTGCAAGTGTTGGGAGGATTGTTCATTGTTCTTAAGATCCAAGGGTCTGGGTCTATAGTCACCTAGGCAAATTGGTGAGGCTTTTTACCAAACCTTGTCCAGGAAGTGGGGTGCAAGGTTTTGGGGAAGTATTTTGGGGGGAAAGACGCGTCCAAACAGCTCTTCCCCAGTAACCAGTATTAGTTTGGTGGTGGTAGCGGCCATTCCAAGGATAACGGGTGTAATATTTTGTACCTTGGGGAAGTTTTGACCTAAGCTGGTAAAGATAAGCTTAGGGGGTTTTTTCATGCAGGTCCCCACATCTGTACCCTAGAGTTCAGAGTGGGGGAGGAACCTTGACAGGAAGACTGGCATCCTCAGAGACAGTTGGTAGTTCCAACTAAATACCGGGCCAAGCTCTTGAGCTTAGCCCATGATCACCCTAGTGGCCATGCTGGGGTGAACAGGACCAAAGACCGTTTGGGGGGGTCATTCCACTGGGAGGGAATGGGCAAGGATGTTTCTACCTATGTCCAGTCTTGTGAGGTGTGCCAAAGAGTGGGAAAACCCCAAGACCAGGTCAAAGCCCCTCTCCAGCCACTCCCCATCATTGAAGTTCCATTTCAGCGAGTAGCTGTGGATATTCTGGGTCCTTTTCCGAAAAAGACACCCAGAGGAAAGCAGTACATACTGACTTTCATGGATTTTGCCACCCGATGGCCGGAAGCAATAGCTCTAAGCAACACCAGGGCTAAAAGTGTGTGCCAGGCACTAGCAGACATTTTTGCCAGGGTAGGTTGGCCCTCCGACATCCTCACCGATGCAGGGACTAATTTCCTGGCAGGAACTATGAAAAACCTTTGGGAAGCTCATGGGGTAAATCACTTGGTTGCCACTCCTTACCATCATCAAACAAATGGCATGGTGGAGAAGTTTAATGGAACTTTGGGGGCCATGATACGTAAATTCGTAAATGAGCACTCCAATGATTGGGACCTAGTGTTGCAGCAGTTGCTCTTTGCCTACAGAGCTGTACCACATCCCAGTTTAGGGTTTTCCCCATTTGAACTTGTATATGGCCGTGAGGTTAAGGGGCCATTGCAGTTGGTGAAGCAGCAATGGGAGGGATTTACACCTTCTCCAGGAACTAACATTCTGGACTTTGTAACCAACCTACAAAACACCCTCCGAACCTCTTTAGCCCTTGCTAGAGAAAACTTACAGGATGCTCAAAAAGAACAAAAAGCCTGGTATGATAAACATGCCAGAGAGCGTTCCTTCAAAGTAGGAGACCAGGTCATGGTCTTAAGGGCGCTCCAGGCCCATAAAATGGAAGCATCGTGGGAAGGGCCATTCACGGTCCAGGAGCGCCTGGGAGCTGTTAATTATCTCATAGCATTCCCCACATCCAACCGAAAGCCTAAGGTGTACCATATTAATTCTCTAAAGCCCTTTTATTCCAGAGAATTAAGGGTTTGTCAGTTTACAGCCCAGGGAGGAGACGACGCTGAGTGGCCTGAAGGTGTTTACTACGAAGGGAAATGTGCTGGTGGTGTGGAAGAGGTGAACCTCTCCATGACCCTTGGGCGTATGCAGCGACAGCAGATCCAGGAGCTGTGCACTAGCTACGCGCCAACGTTCTCAGCCACCCCAGGACTGACTGAACGGGCATACCACTCCATTGACACAGGTAATGCTCACCCAATTAGGGTCCAACCTTACCGGGTGTCTCCTCAAGCTAAAACTGCTATAGAACGGGAGATCCAGGATATGTTACAGATGGGTGTAATCCGCCCCTCTGAAAGTGCATGGGCATCTCCAGTGGTTCTAGTTCCCAAACCAGATGGGGAAATACGTTTTTGCGTGGACTACCGTAAACTAAATGCTGTAACTCGCCCAGACAACTATCCAATGCCACGCACAGATGAACTATTAGAGAAACTGGGACGGGCCCAGTTCATCTCTACCTTGGACTTAAACAAGGGGTACTGGCAGGTACCGCTAGATGAATCTGCCAAGGAAAGGTCAGCCTTCATCACACATCTCGGGCTGTATGAATTTAATGTACTCCCTTTCGGGCTGCGAAATGCACCCGCCACTTTCCAAAGACTTGTAGATGGTCTCCTAGCGGGATTAGGAGAATATGCAGTCGCCTACCTTGACGATGTGGCCATATTTTCGGATTCCTGGGCAGACCACCTGGAACATCTACAAAAAGTCCTTGAGCGCATAAGGGAGGCAGGACTAACTGTTAAGGCTAAGAAGTGTCAAATAGGCCTAAACAGAGTGACTTACCTTGGACACCAGGTGGGTCAAGGAACTATCAGCCCCCTACAGGCCAAAGTGGATGCTATCCAAAAGTGGCCTGTCCCAAAGTCAAAGAAACAGGTTCAATCCTTCTTAGGCTTGGCCGGTTATTACAGACGATTTGTACCGCACTACAGCCAAATCGCTGCCCCACTGACAGACCTAACCAAAAAGAAACAGCCAAATGCTGTTCAGTGGACCGGAAAGTGTCAGAAGGCCTTTAACAAGCTTAAAGCGACACTCATGTCTGACCCTGTACTAAGGGCCCCAGACTTTGACAAACCGTTCCTTGTAACCACAGATGCGTCCGAGCGTGGTGTGGGAGCAGTTTTAATGCAGAAAGGACCTGATCAAGAATTCCACCCTGTAGTGTTTCTCAGCAAAAAACTGTCTGAGAGGGAAAGCAACTGGTCAGTCACTGAAAAAGAATGTTACGCCATTGTCTACGCTCTGGAAAAGCTACGCCCATATGTTTGGGGACGGCGTTTCCACCTGCAAACCGACCATGTTGCACTGAAGTGGCTTCACACCGTCAAGGAAACTAACAAAAAACTTCTTCGGTGGAGTTTAGCTCTCCAAGATTTTGATTTCGACGTCCAACACATCTCAGGAGCTTCTAACAAAGTGGCTGATGCATTCTCCCGTGAAAGTTTCCCAGAATCAACTGGTTAAAATCGTCCTTGAGATGTGGAAAATATTGTTAGTCTTTATGTACTTGGTAGTATATTTAGAGATGCATGTGTCTTATTAACTCTGTTTTCCTAGAGCTCCAGGAAGAAATCCCAGCCAGTGTTTCACCCTAGCTGAGATTTGGGGGGCGTGTCATAAATATAAAGGGAAGGGTAAACCCCTTTGAAATCCCTCCTGGCCAGGGGAAAGCTCCTCTCACCTGTAAAGGGTTAAGAAGCTAAAGGTAACCTCGCTGGCACCTGACCAAAATGACCAATGAGGAGACAAGATACTTTCAAAAGCTGGGAGGAGGGAGAGGGACAAAGGGTCTGTCTGTGTGCTGCTCTTGCCAGGGACAGAACAGGAATGGAGTCTTAGAACTTTTAGTAAGTAATCTAGCTAGGTATGTGTTAGATTATGATTTCTTTAAATGGCTGAGAAAAGAATTGTGCTGAATAGAATAACTATTTCTGTCTGTGTACTTTTTTTGTAACTTAAAGTTTTGCCTAGAGGGGTTCTCTATGTTTTGAATCTAATTACCCTGTAAGATATCTACCATCCTGATTTTACAGGGGGGATTTCTTTATTTCTATTTACTGCTATTTTTTATTAAAAGTCTTCTTTTAAAAAACTGAATGCTTTTTCATTGTTCTCAGATCCAAGGGTTTGGGTCTGTGGTCACCTATGCAAATTGGTGAGGCTTTTTATCCAACATTTCCCAGGAGAGGGGGGGGGGTGCAAGTGTTGGGAGGATTGTTCATTGTTCTTAAGATCCAAGGGTCTGGGTCTGTAGTCACCTAGGCAAATTGGTGAGGCTTTTTACCAAACCTTGTCCAGGAAGTGGGGTGCAAGGTTTTGGGGAAGTATTTTGGGGGGAAAGACGCGTCCAAACAGCTCTTCCCCAGTAACCAGTATTAGTTTGGTGGTGGTAGCGGCCATTCCAAGGATAACGGGTGTAATATTTTGTACCTTGGGGAAGTTTTGACCTAAGCTGGTAAAGATAAGCTTAGGGGGTTTTTTCATGCAGGTCCCCACATCTGTACCCTAGAGTTCAGAGTGGGGGAGGAACCTTGACAGAGAGGAAAAGACTTATGCAGTGCCATGATCTCATACCAGTGTGTTATGCGGGTTAGTGCAACTGTTTACAGGGCCATAGTTCTGTTGATCCTATGTGTGCTACTGATAAACTGAAGGGGACTCCATGATCCCTAAGAGCCCCTTTATGCTTACTGGCAAAGGACACACCCATTGTTGGCTAAATATTCTGACAGAAGTATCTTATGAATACTTGTGACATTCTGGTCATGAATATCGTTGTGTATAAAGAGGCATGTATGTGTGATGAGGAAGACAGCCTGGCATTTGCATACCAGTGGGGAAGAAGAAATCTGCCTGGAGTATACACTTCAAAGGAATACATTTCAAAGGTTTATAGGACCACTTAAAGAAAGGGAGAGAATTCCTTCGGTATCCATCACTTAGACGACAAAGTGGTCAGCACCCTCTGATTTTGTGAACTGTGGACCCTCCTGCCTGAGGGGCTGAAGATGCTGACAGCTTGATGTAAGTTAGAAAACTGCTTAGGTAAAGATTGTAGCTCGCTAAAGTTAAGGTTTAGACACTAGAAACTCTTATTTCTGTTTTGTTTATAACCATATCTATCTCTTTTTCTCTCGCTTACTATCACTTAAATCTATGTTCTTTTTTATATTTATTCTTAGTTTTACTATAAGCCATCTCACTGCTGTGTATTAAGGTAAAAAGTGTGTACTGAGCTGGGCTAATAGGCTAGTGTGTGTGTGTGTACTGTCTCTCTGGAGGAAATAGATGTGATTTCTGTGAGTGTCCAAAGAGAGGGACTGGACACTACTCAGAGACCGCTCTGGAGCACTGGGGTTCACTGAGTGTTACCTGCCAGGCAAGGGTCTCGAGGAGTTTGCTGGTAAGACAGACAGACAGACAGGTGTGGCTGGGAGCTGTCATGCAAATTAAGCTCCAGCAAAGCTCTCTCTTACTAAGGCAGAGTGGTAGCACAGGTACATCTACACACGATAAACCCTGACTTAGGCTCATGGGACTTGGGCTCCCAGGGCTGAAAAATCACTGTGTAGAATTTCAGGCTTGGGCTGGAGCCCAAGCTCTGGGACCCTGTGAAGGAGGAGGATCCCAGAGCTTGGGCTCCAGCTTAAGCCTGAATGTCTACACAGCGTTTTTTAGCCCTGCAACCCCAAGTGAGCTGACCTGGGCCAGCTGCAGCCATTCTGTGGGGTTTTTTTATACCAGTGTAGAGAGACCCACAGTTGATTACGGTTCTGAGCTCCCTAAGGAGAGTGACTCAGGCTCTTGTGAACTTCATTGTATATATTGTCCCATATTAACGTAAGCCCTGATTCTGCAGCATTTTGGTGAATGTGTTTATCTTTAAGTATAAAGCAGTTCTGTTGATTTCAATAGGACTAATCATATGATTAGTTAAACTCATATTTACAGAATCAAGGTAATTTTTGGCAATGCTTGCTGTAGCAATGCAGCATTTCATGATATGTTACATATTTATCATTGAAGCAAGACCACAAACTTGCGTCCTGGTTGTGGCTTGCTGTCTAACGTCCTGATTCAGCAAGTTTAGCCATGTGCTTAACTTTAAGGACCTAGATAGTGTTTTTGTCTGAAACAGAAGAATTAATGGAGTTAAAGCCAGGCACATGATTGTCCTTTGCTGCATGGGGGCTTAATCTAGCATGTCTCTTGCAAAGTATATGACATGCCTTTCACTTTATTGAATGCCTTTAGTACATATTGCTAAAAGTTTTAATCTGTCTATACACAAAGTCATAAACAATTTAAAACTATAAAGTTTCAACTCTGTTAAGTTGCTCCAGTTAAAATAGCCTGAAACAATTACATAAAATGAGGTATATTTTATGTAACAAATATAATCAAATTATATTTAATTATATTTGGATTTCTTTCTAAATTAAAATTGTGCAAAAGTACACCTGTTCATGTGAAAAAGGCACCATATCTATTTACAGGATTTGTAATTGTTAAACATCTAACGGTGTGCATGTCACAGGTGACAATTGGTGCATGCACATCATTTAGAGTTAAAAATGGGGACGAGAAGACTTTTAATTGCAAAGTATGAAAAACAGGTTAATTAGATATCATAAGAGTCTCGCACCTCAGGAAGACCTATGAGAATGAGTGCCTTAGGTCCCATACTCTAAAGATAAGCACATTCTGACTCAAACAGACCTTTGTGGAATGTTAACTCCAAAACTGAGGATTTTTAGCTGAGAACTCCCTACCAACCGTCCTAGATGTGCAAATGCAGGGATAGCTCAGTCTGAACACAACTGTCACACCAGCACAAGGGAAGCAGCAGCCTATTAGCCAAGATCCAAATCAGGTGGACTTCAGGATTGATTGTTAGTAGTTTGATTGGATCCAGGAGCCTTAAATGAAAATTCCTGAAAGGGTGTTAGAAATCCATGTGATGGAGTGTTGGATTTTGTACTAGATTTGATTAGACTGATAGAGATTTACAATTCACATCGATTTACAGATCCCTGCTGATCACACATCAGGGGAGACTTGCCACTGTTATATTGTAGAATATACTCTACTCATGAAATATGCTTTTAATAAGCTAGATTCAGACAGGAATACATTAATAACTTGTGTTTATGGCTAAGACCTCCCACTTTTGGTAACACTATTACATGTTATCCTACTCTTAGAGAAGGGTACTAACTGTGCATAGAGGAACTATTGTGATGGTTGGTCCTCCTGCGTAAGGCTGTAGACTTCACTTGGTGATTCGTGAATCTGACCCCACAACCTGTAGTGGAGCTAGAGTATTTCTCTTAGAATGATGCCCAGTCCCGATTCAAGGACACCAAAGGATGTAGAATTAAACACTGGGACAATTTACTAAAGGGTGTGATGAACTGAGCTCACTGTTAAAAAACTGCATTTTATTTCCAGTTTGAACTTAGCTGCTTTCAACTTCCAACCACTGGATATTGTTGTGCCTTTGCTAGGTTAAAATCCCTCTAATATTAAATGACTTCCCTCTGTATAGCTAGCTGGAGACCATGATCAGGTCAAATTTAGCAATCGGCAGAAGAACTGGCACTAAAACTCAGCTCCCTGCCTTGCAGCTCAGCGCACATTCTCCTAGGCTGCAATGTTCCTCTGTGTACGTTTGAGCTAACATGCTTTTAGAACAGTGCCTTTACAGTGGGACAACAGTTTTGTGTGGAAGCTGCTAGCCCTTCACATACATCGATGCCATTGTAAGTTTTACGCATGAGTAGATAGGACCTGAGACTTAGAATTGGCATACTATTGTCATTTTCTGGTGTAACAGTATAATGTGTATAATTACAGCTCATGATCTCATTCAATATGCCTTTGTTTCCGATAATACAACAACATACATGGTTGTAAAAGCTTATTTATTAGGCTTCTATTAAATAGTAGATCAACTCCGTGTGTGTGATATATGCAAATGTAGGACAAAAACATTAATTCCAAAGGGCCTAATTCTCTACTGCCTTATGAGGTCATTTACACCTGTAAAGTGAATGTAATTTGGATGTCAAATGGTCCCTTTCAGATTCACTAGTATTTTAAATGCATTCTATATGTGTTTTCATGACTACACTTGGGGTAAAGCACTGAAGAAGCGGCCCATTGTCTCGTAAATCAAATCCCAGCTGGATCAAACCCCTCTAGTCATGTTTCTGTGTGCTTAAGATGTTTTTTTTCACAGATCATTCCTAAAAACAGTCATTGTCTTAATGTCCAGCAAATTGGAAAATTCCCGTATCAGAACTAGATGGACTTTTACTCTAGACCATTTGAAACACCTTGTACTAAAGTGTTTTACATTGATTTTTGCCAGCTTCAAATCAGTATCACAGAGTGAGCTCAAGAATGCAACTAATGAGGATTGCCCTTCTTGATCCCTCCCAATGAAGGAGCAAAGAGCACCAGGGTAAACAATTAATGAGTGTAATCAAAAGCTGAGAGAAATCTGTCTGGTAGCAGATTACACATAGCAAAAACATTTTCACAAACTAGTACAGGAATAAATTAATGAATTTGATCCTGTCTTCATTTTGAATGAAACCATTTCAGTTTAGGGATTTTATCATTAAGGATGTTGATTCCCATATGTACTACAGATGGGATATTTCCTCTCACTACCTAGGTTTGGTTCTAAAGGTTGGGGACACTAGACCAATCTAGTTCAGTCATGTTGGTAGTTTTACATATAAATTAATGCATGTAGTCAAACAGAATTACAGCATTAGAGAGTCATTAACAAAACCAATTATGGGTATTCCCTTCAGAATATGGGATCCCTAATGAGCTACAACTTAAATTTTAAATGAGAATAAATTACCATACCAATAGTTCTTTGAACATCAGCTGGTTTTACATACACTTTCACAGAACAGACTATAAGTAGATATGAATTAAACTTTAAATGTAAAGCATTTTTTTGCACTTACAGATCAAGAAAAAATGCATGCTATACTGGTTTTTGCTTGGTTATTGGGGAATTTACATTTATCAAATACAGAAAACATTAGATTACAATCCTAGTAGGAGCAGAGTTACATTGCTTTATGGCCAATTGTGGTTTAGTTACACAATTTAATTCTATAGCCAACAAGAAAGCTATTTGCTTAGGCTCTGGTGCTATACATTACTCTGTGAAGGTGGTCCCCAAACCTTATCCCCCATTGAAACCAATGGGATAGCTTGCAGGATTGGTGCCTTATATTTAATGCACTAAGACAGGAAATAGCGAGGATAGAGATCCATTTTAAATCACTCTTCTTACATAAATTAAGAGAAATAAGCAAATTTTGTCTGTGTACAAAAAAATGTATGGTATAGCTCAGCCAACGTAAGCCCAACTTTTTGATAAGTAGTTCCACTTAAGAAATATTTTATCATGGGCATAGCAAAATAGCCTGCAGCCAACAAATGAGCTAAACCCCATCATACTGATCCGTAGAGAAATAAAATCTACAGGAGATAAAATGAAATTTGGGACACAATTTTTCAAGATTAAAACTTATTTTAAAAGAAACCCAAGTAACCTTAATATTTTCCTGAGGACTCACTGCTGATGTTGTAGCCTGTCCTCTTCTGTCACCACTCTACAGGTTATGAGACAGACGATGGTTTCATTCTGGGAGTTTGCAGAGCATAGATAGGGGAAAGAAGTGAAGTACCTGGAAAGGCAAAACAACAATTTATGAACTAGCCCAGAGTACTCAGAGAGGAGGCCAGATTCTGATTAAGATCAGGAAGGGGGCATTCACCTAAAAGTGCTAAAAATACAAACACAAAAAGACCTTCCATGGTGCAAATATTGATGAAAACACAGTATTTGTTCACTAATAAATCATGCAGTGCACAGTAGCAGAGAACTGAAAAGGCTACCAGCAGGAATGGAATGTACAGCGAGCTGCAACAATCATTATTAGGATAAACCATTATCACTCATATGGTTTGGGGTCCAGTTGCCTGCCTTAATGATTTGATGACATTATTTTAACCAACATTTAAAAATAAATTTAATGTGTTTTGTAAAGGAACTGCTCTGTTTACAAGAAATACTCCCTACTTGCAGAACTGCAGGCTGGGAATGTGTACTTTATTCAGCTACATAGCAAATAGAGAGAAAACACACACTAACAAAACAGGAAGAACGGGAGGGGTGGAGCATGGCTCCAGTTCATAATACTCTGAGTAACCCAGATACCTCTTGATGACCTCTTTACTACGTCACTCTTTTCTTAATTTGAAGCCCTGATGTCGTCTTTTAAATAACCAGGTGCTCATCTCTCTGTCATGGGGTACTGTCTCTCCTTAGCAGCTGAGGCTGTCTTCAGGGGCAGAGAAACACTTTTCCCAGTGTCCTGATCCATCAATTCTGTAGATACCCCAATTTCAGGCATTCCCAGCAAAATGAAGTCTTCTCCTGGCATTGGCACCACCAGGTATCTCAAGGAGAAAGGCTCTGGTGCTTGCATATTACTCCACAAGAGGACATGATCCAAGGGCCAACCCTCTAGGATTGTTCCGGAATCTCCAGGAATTAAAGAATACATCACATGATGAAACCTAAAGGAATATGTCCAACCAGAGTTGAAAACCCAACGTCATGACCCGACCATCTCTTAATCCAGTGCTTCCCAAACTATGAGCCATGGCTCCCTAGGAGAGCCAAGAAGGCTTTATTGAAGAGCCATGAGTGTACAGGACACTTTTAAAATTGATATCCCTGTTTTGTTTTCTTTCCAATGGAGACTATGAAGGTAAGCTTAAAAATCACCTGTTTCTTATCTGCGGGTCTGCATCTTATGTTGTTGTTGTTGCTGCTGGGGCCGGGAGCATCTCTGTGCCTTTATTCCAGAGACTCCCTACTGGGGGCAGCACTCAGCAGGAAGTCTCTAGGATGACAGCCCCATGCTGGAGCAAAGAGCACTGAGAGGCTCCCAAAGCTAGCAGCTCAGTTTCACTAGCAGATAGGGGAAGAGGGCTGAATGAGAGACAAGCACATCTTTTCTTTATAATGGAATGATTTTTACTATGTGCTGAGCCTACATGTAGCAAATCTTCATGTGAAGAATGTGATACTGATTGGATTATGAAACCCACTCTCAGTAACAGTTGACTACATTCCAACCCCAAGTATCTTATCATAAGAAAATTTTAGAATTCTCACATGATCACAGGCTGAAGACCAAGTTTTCAAATCTAAAAAACTAGGAATTCTGGATTGCTCCTAAAGCAGAGTACAAAGAACTCAGTGGTAAAGTTATGAAAGTACTGTTTTCATTCACTTCCAGTTATCTCTGCAAGTCTGGGTTTTCAGCACAAAGTTCTGTGAAAAATAAATTTATAAATCATTTAAACTTAAAAAAATGATTTATGTTGGTTGCTATCAGAGATTTAACAAACATTACACAACTCTGCAGTTCAAAACAGAACCTTCACTAAAATATTAGTCTATCTGAACATACCAAAAATCTATATTTTCAAATGATAATTTAAAAAAAGGCTGATTAAATTGAATTACATAATTATACAAACTGTTTGTGGGTGGATTAAGTCACAAAACCATCAACTCTAGTGCCTGTCTTGAATCTAATGTCCTGAATCAGTAAGAAAAAAAATGGTAAATTGATGGTGTGGAGCACCAATTTTTAAAGTATCTATAAAGAGAACTTTCAGAGTAACAGCCGTGTTAGTCTGTATTCGCAAAAAGAAAAGGAGTACTTGTGGCACCTTAGAGACTAACCAATTTATTTGAGCATGAGCTTTCGTGAGCTACAGCTCACTTCATCGGATGCATACCGTGGAAACTGCAGCAGACTTTATATATACACAGAGAATATGAAACAATACCTCCTCCCACCCCACTGTCCTGCTGGTAATAGCTTATCTAAAGTGATCATCAGGTGGGCCATTTCCAGCACAAATCCAGGTTTTCTCACCCTCCACCCCCCCACACAAATTCACTCTCCTGCTGGTGCTAGCCCATCCAAAGTGACAACTCTTTACATAATCAAGTCAGGCTATTTCCTGCGCAAATCCAGGTTTTCTCACATCCCCCCCACCCCCATACACACACAAACTCACTCTCCTGCTGGTAATAGCTCATCCAAACTGACCACTCTCCAAGTTTAAATCCAAGTTAAACCAGAACATCTGGGGGGGCGAGGGTAGGAAAAAACAAGAGGAAACAGGCTACCTTGCATAATGACTTAGCCACTCCCAGTCTCTATTTAAACCTAAATTAATAGTATCCAATTTGCAAATGAATTCCAATTCAGCAGTTTCTCGCTGGAGTCTGGATTTGAAGTTTTTTTGTTTTAAGATAGCGACCTTCATGTCTGTGATTGCGTGACCAGAGAGATTGAAGTGTTCTCCGACTGGTTTATGAATGTTATAATTCTTGACATCTGATTTGTGTCCATTTATTCTTTTACGTAGAGACTGTCCAGTTTGACCAATGTACATGGCAGAGGGGCATTGCTGGCACATGATGGCATATATCACATTGGTGGATGTGCAGGTGAATGAGCCTCTGATAGTGTGGCTGATGTTATTAGGCCCTGTGATGGTGTCCCCTGAATAGATATGTGGGCACAATTGGCAACGGACTTTGTTGCAAGGATAAGTTCCTGGGTTAGTGGTTCTGTTGTGTGGTATGTGGTTGTTGGTGAGTATTTGCTTCAGGTTGCGGGGCTGTCTGTAGGCAAGGACTGGCCTGTCTCCCAAGACTTGTGAGAGTGTTGGGTCATCCTTTAGAATAGGTTGTAGATCCTTAATAATGCGTTGGAGGGGTTTTAGTTGGGGGCTGACCGCTAGTGGCGTTCTGTTATTTTCTTTGTTAGGTCTGTCCTGTAGTAGGTAACTTCTGGGATCTCTTCTGGCTCTATCAATCTGTTTCTTTACTTCTGCAGGTGGGTATTGTAGTTGTAAGAAAGCTTGACAGAGATCTTGTAGGTGTTTGTCTCTGTCTGAGGGGTTGGAGCAAATGCGGTTGTATCGCAGAGCTTGGCTGTAGACGATGGATCGTGTGGTGTGGTCAGGGTGAAAGCTGGAGGCATGCAGGTAGGAATAGCGGTCAGTAGGTTTCCGGTATAGGGTGGTGTTTATGTGACCATTGTTTATTAGCACTGTAGTGTCCAGGAAGTGGATCTCTTGTGTGGACTGGACCAGGCTGAGGTTGGTGGTGGGATGGAAATTGTTGAAATCATGGTGGAATTCCTCAAGGGCGCCTTTTCCATGGGTCCAGATGATGAAGATGTCATCAATATAGCGCAAGTAGAGTAGGGGCTTTAGGGGACGAGAGCTGAGGAAGCGTTGTTCTAAATCAGCCATAAAAATGTCTACGTAAAAGAATAAATGGACACAAATCAGATGTCAAGAATTATAACATTCATAAACCAGTCGGAGAACACTTCAATCTCTCTGGTCACACAATCACAGACATGAAGGTCGCTATCTTAAAACAAAAAAAACTTCAAATCCAGACTCCAGCGAGAAACTGCTGAATTGGAATTCATTTGCAAATTGGATACTATTAATTTAGGCTTAAATAGAGACTGGGAGTGGCTAAGTCATTATGCAAGGTAGCCTGTTTCCTCTTGTTTTTTCCTACCCTCGCCCCCCCAGATGTTCTGGTTTAACTTGGATTTAAACTTGGAGAGTGGTCAGTTTGGATGAGCTATTACCAGCAGGAGAGTGAGTTTGTGTGTGTATGGGGGTGGGGGGGATGTGAGAAAACCTGGATTTGCGCAGGAAATAGCCCGACTTGATTATGTAAAGAGTTGTCACTTTGGATGGGCTAGCACCAGCAGGAGAGTGAATTTGTGTGGGGGGGGTGGAGGGTGAGAAAACCTGGATTTGTGCTGGAAATGGCCCACCTGATGATCACTTTAGATAAGCTATTACCAGCAGGACAGTGGGGTGGGAGGAGGTATTGTTTCATATTCTCTGTGTATATATAAAGTCTGCTGCAGTTTCCACGGTATGCATCCGATGAAGTGAGCTGTAGCTCACGAAAGCTCATGCTCAAATAAATTGGTTAGTCTCTAAGGTGCCACAAGTACTCCTTTTCTTTTTATAAAGAGAACTTGTAGTTTTAAAAAGTTTAGGAAACACAGAATTTAAAATACAAGAGTCCAGTTTGTTCTAGGGTAGTACCCAGAATCCACATTTGCTGGCAAGTTTTGAAACTTTTGTTATAGACCAGAGGTGAAAATAATAATAAATTCTTACCCTGGAAGGGGCGGGGCCTCGGGTGGAATGGGAGGGGGGCGCTGGGGATCCTGGCCCCGCTGCCAGGGGCTCTGGCAGTGATTTAAAAGGGCCCAGGGCTCCTGCCGCTGCTGTGAGCCCCGGGACCTTTTAAATCGCCGGTCCCGGGGCAGCTGCCCTTTTGCCTCCTCTCCCCTTCCGTTAGGGTGACCAGATGTCCTGATTCTATAGGGACAATCCTGATTTGGGGGGCTTTAAGGAGAGTCCTTTGCCGCGGCAGCGCTTTAAGGAGGGTCCTTTGCTGCAGCAGTGCTTTAACATTGCTGCCTCTTCCCCTCCCCGTCTTTGGAGGCCCTGCTGGTACGGCCCCTATGTAACAATGCTGGTTCTGGCGGGACCCAACTGAGAGAGCCAGTTCAGGACAAATTGCTTAAAGCAGGGCAGTTAGAGGTTTCTGTGCACACCAAGGCAAACCAAACCAACGAAACAGAGAAGACTTTGGTTTTACCCCACTGGTTAACCACAAGTCACACAAGCAATTCCCTTAGACACTCCAGTTTCCCAGTATCCCCACCAGTGCCACTCATTATGGGGACAGATGGTTATAAAAATCAGTACCCCAATAAAAGAAAAAAGGTTCTCTTGATCCCAAAGGACCAAGCCCCAGACCCAGGTCAATATACAAGTTAGTTCTTACCCACAAATCACGCTGTTGCCAGTCCTTTAGAATCTAAAATCTAAAGGTTTACTCATAAAAGGAAAAAAGATATAGATGAGAGCTAGAATTGGTTCAATGGAATCAATTACATGCAGTAATGGCAAAGTTCTTGGTTCAGGCTTGCAGCAGTGGTAGAACAAACAGCAGGTTCAAATCAAGTCTCTGGAGTACATCCACAGCTGGGATGGATCTTTCAGTCCTTGGTTCAAAGCTTCAGTGTAGCAAAGTCCCTCCAGAGGTGTAAAGCAGGACTGAAGACAAGATGGAGGAGCTGCAGCAGCTTTTTATATTCTCTTGCCATGTGGTCTTTCTTTCTTTGTTCCAAAGACAAGCTGTCCACCACATGGCCTGGAAAAACCTCAGAGTTCTGTCCATAGGCATGTCCCTGCATACTTTGCTGAGTCGCAAGGCGTGTCTGCCTTCTCTCAATGGGTCAGTTGTATAGCTGATGGTCCTTAATGGGCCATCAAGCAGGCTAGGCAGAGCTGACACCATCTTGTCTGTCATACACCACCCAGAAGCATAGCACAAGTTTGAAATACAGACAGTATAGAGCCAATGTTCGTAACTTCAACTACAAAATGATACCCACATATAGACAGCATAATCATAATCAGAAAACCATAACCTTGTCTTAGACACCTCATTTGACCCCCTTTATATAAGACTTGGTGCCACTACAGGACCTTGGTTGCAACAATGATCCATACGGTCCCAGATTATGTCAATAATGTCACACCCTACCGGCAGGGCCGTCGACGGGGGAGGCAAAAGGGCAGGGATGTTAAAGTGCTGCCACGGCAGCACTTTAACATGGGCTGCGTACAGGCCGGTACCGGCTTCTTACCGGTATGCCGTACCGGCCTGTACCGGTTCACTTTCGCCCCTGGTATAGACTAGACCCTTTGGGTCCAACACTCTGTCTTTAGCATGATAGTCATGGCTTTGTTTTGGGAAATCTTGCTTCCTTAACTTCTGGTTTTCTGGTTTCCACTCTTCTGGACTTCAAATGCTGTTGGATGGTCACCCTTGCTTTACCTGGTTAAATGACCAAACTTGAGGCATTTATGACACTGGGCCATTTTAAATTTTAAGACTGATGTAAAATGATTACCACCACAGCCGAAACAGCTCTCAGGATCCCAAGTCCGTTCAGATTGCTTTGCATGTTGATTGTCACTATTGTTCTAAGCACAAATCTTGAAAGTTTTCCACAGTTGCTTCCATTGCTGTTGATAACTCAACTGCTTTGGGCCAGAGTTCTGTCCTATCTGCCAACAGTTTTCTTTGAATTGTATGATTATTAATACCACAGATCTGCAGCATGTCCTCTATCTCATTCCCAATGAACAATATTCTGTTAATTTTCTTTAGTTTCACCACACACACAGCTACAGTTTTACCTCGTCTCCTCATCCTATTATGAAACTTAGAATGTTCTACATTAGTGCTTGGCTTTGGATTGTAGTGGTCTATTTAAATCTTTTGGATGTCTTCTAATCTTTTATCTTCTGGTTTCTGATGTTGCAACAAACTCTTTAAGAATAGGTTTAACTGCCACAGACACTGAGGAAAATTACTTTCTGACTATTCTTAGTTATAACAGAAAATAGTGGCCCTATCTTTCAATATATTGCTGCCAGTCCTCATTTTCTGCAATAAAAAGCTCAATTTCCCCATAAGTTGCCATTCTTATGTCTTTCCTCATTTCCAGTCAATGCACAAGAAGATCTCTCTGCTTATGATACTGAAGGTTGGGAACATGCTGCTTTATTCAACTACATAACAACAAAGAGAGTGAAAACACCCACAAATTAAACAGGAAGTGAAGGAGGTATGGAAGATGGCTCAACCCATAGTATTCTAAATAATCCAGTTAACCCCTGGATGACCACTTTACTACAAAATATCTCTCAATGTCCCAGGGTCAAAGAAGAAGCTGACCCCTACTATTGGTTTGGGAAAGTGAAGGGGATCTGATAATATCTGATTCTAATGTGCACATGTCTAACCATTATGATAACTAAAAAAAAATTTAAAATCAAAACATAAACAGTATATTAGGATTCTTCCACCCACTATCTCCTGGAGAGGAGTCCCTAATCTTTATTTTTCTCTCTACCTTCTCTCCTCTTGTATGCTTCATCATTGAAAAATACCCCTGTGCAGTCCCATCCTGCATTCCTCTTCTGCAACTGTTAAACAGCTAATTTTCTGTATTACAACAGACATAAGATAAATGAGATAGGACAAAGGCAACTTGATTTGAAGTAATTTGTAATCTATTTTTCTTCCTAATGTGTGTCTTGTTTCCGTTCCTTGCCACAGTCTCTCTCTTCATTTCACGAGGAATGAAATTAATTGATTTTGAACTCACTCACTCCTACACCAGTCTGGATGCTGTAATCATGGTGCCCAAAGCATTTGATTGAAAAAAAGGCTTTTCATGGAGTGGATAAGTGATTTCTGGGCACTGATGGGCACTTTTTTGTTAAACCAAAGTAGAAAGAGGCGCCTTTCAGTAATTTCACTTTAATAAATTTATTTTTACTCTTTGATCAACCAATTAGTGGACACAAAGATGTATTTGAAGAAAAAATAAATTCTGCTTCAAGGTGAAGAAAAGACCCAAAATACCAGCTTCCTTCAGCACTTCCAAATAGATTCTTTTTAAAAAAAATTAATATTGTCACTTGTTATTACTAACCCTATAATTTGACCGATGTCATCCAATGAAGCATGTATATAAATATTTTGGGATCTTGAGTAAAGCCTCAAGTGAAGTGGAGACTTTTTCAATACTGAACTCAGCTAATGCAGAGGAACTCCTTGCCTAATTATTCCATGTGGCCCTATCATAAACTTTATAAAGCTGATTTTCTTTACTCCTGATGGCAATTGACTTCCAGCTCTAGACAGGTTTGAAAATGCAATATTTTATTTACTACATTGGTGGTCACCAGAGATATTAGAGGTTTTTACTTCCATGAGGGCCCGAGGATTCAGCACAATACATTCATAGATACAGGCAGATACAGCGACCACAGTGTGAACTGTACACTTAATCATAGAAAGCTTAGTGTAAAATGCCACATACACACAATATCCACATTATTTCCCCCAAATTATTTTTTGTTCATAATAAACAGGACTTGTATCCCTATGGTGAAAAATAGAAACCTTATCAGCTTTGAGGAAGCCAGGACTTAGTGTCTTTCTTTCTCCAGTTATTCAAACTTGTTCTTCTCCTCTCCCAACATATCTTGGGGGTTTTCTTGAAGCAACATGGGCTTCTAAATGTTCCAGTAAATGAGGTATATCAGAATATATTTTTGATTCAACAATTTATCTATCATAGGATTGAAATGTTTCCAATGGATTCAGACAATTTGGGAGTGTCACTCTAGTTACAATGGCCACCTTTTAGGGGTTGGTTTAGGACAGGTTGTTTTAGGATGGGGTTCTCAAAAGTACATCACACTGGCCTAACTGCTAGCATTAAAGTTGGATAAAATGGCCCTTCACTTCAGTGGAGCAGTTAGGCCCACACGGGCTGTTCTGGAAAAATCCCTCCTTTGTTGTTTTTCTTATACTGGGCAAGGGCTTTGGAAGTGTCAGTATAGCCTTTAAATGACTTAGATGCTATAAATGGCCTGATTTCCATGTGTCGCTGTCTGGGTGAATGTACTAGATAAGTGCAGAATATCATTAATATTTGTTAAACATTTAACTCTAGCATCAGATGATCCAATATTTGAAGAAGCTCTAACTATTCACAGAAATTGTGTACTATAATCTTGCAGTCCTTACACTGGCAAAACTCCCATTAATGTTAATGGGAATTTTGTTTGGAGGATCCAGCCTTTAAATCCAAGTGAAATGTCCTGGGATTCTTTAGTTAGTGACTGTTTTCATTTTGTCTTTTTTTACCATTATCTCTTTTTTGCTTCGCATTAATTCAAGTCTCCAGAATCAGCAGATTACTTAGTACATTAAACTGAGAGCTTTTAAACACATCATCAAATAGAAATGTCATGTATCATTTGCAGAGAAAGCAATTTAATCTACTTAAATGTTAAGTAAAGTGGATACTCAAAGTTTTGTTTTATTTCCAAAAGAATTATACTTAAGCAAAAAACTGTATCCCTTGAGACTCCAATGGCTTCTGATAGGTACCATAGCAAGAATGCTGCTCTCCAAAAAAGTGTCCTTTAAAATACCTTATGGAACAAATATATTCCACAAATTTTGATAATATGACTATATCACCTTTGAGTCTTTAAGCAGAGATTGTTTGTTTGCCCTTTCTCTTAACTCTTCAATTCCAACAACTTCTCCAGTTACTAAAACATACTATTTTTTGCACGTACTGTATGTGACGGGTTGGACCCCCCCCATCTGATGTGCTGGGGTCCCACTGAGCCTGCCTGTTCCACCAGCCTGGGCTCCCTCACTATGTTCTGCTGTGCCAGGCTCTCAAGCCTTTTCCAGCACTCAGAAAGAGGTAGGGACACACCCAGCTGCAAATGGACACAGAGACACTAAGATCAGCTCTGTGTGGGAAGAATCAGCTTGGGGATTGCCCAGAATTCAAGTGCACACCTCCTTTGTGATGCAAACCCAAAATTATATTGTCTTGCGCTGTGTAGAGATCTATATAGCTTAAGCTCATAAATATGCCCCCTCCCTCAAAGTGGAGGAAGATATGCACAGCTCTTTGTGTTCCCACTCCCCCAGTTGTGAATTGCACAAACCTTAGGGAGGGGGAACGCAATTGCAGAAAACAATTACAGAAAACAAAACAAGTTTATTAAATACAAAAGGTAAACTTTAAGTGATTATATGGGATAGCAAACAGAACAAAGCTGATTACTGAACAAATAAAAGAAAACACGCAAACTAAACTTAATACACTAACGAATACTGGCTACAAATAATAATTTCTCACCCTAAATGTTGTATCAAGCAGATTGCAGAGTTTCTTGAGGGTAAACTGCACTGCTGCAGCTTAAATCTCCAGGGATTCCTTTTACAGGCTGATTTGTCTTACCAGGACTCAGCCCCCTGTCCTCCCCCCGGCTTAGTTCCTTTGTTTCTTCAGGTGTTTACAGCAGTCTTCCTTCTTGGCTGGGGAGGCAGTGGAGAAGAGCCACGATTAATTCACTCCACAGCCTTAAATAGGATTTACATATGGTGGGAATCCTTTGTTTCCCAGTCTGACCCCCACCCCCTCTTTTAATGGAAAAACACTGGAAGCCCAAGACGGGGGTCTAGTACCAGGTGACATGATTCTGCAGTGTCAAAGCAGCAGCCCAGGAAGCTTTTCAGGAAGATAGGAGATTAGTATCTTCAAAGTCTTATTCTTCTTCCTAATGGCCCATTCAGGCTGATTGCCTACTGTCTGGTGGGCGTTTCCCAGATATAAACACTTTTGCAATTGATACAGAGTTTATATTCCTAACTTAAGATACAGCAACAGATACATGCATACAAATAGGATAATCATATTCAGTAAATCATAACCTTTCCAGTGATATCTCCCATGACCTCTCTCTTTATAAAATACATCTCAGTTATGCCATATTTATATCAGAAGCATATTTCTATGAAGAATATGGAGTGTAATGTGACACTGTATATTTAAGATTTACTGTGAATATTGATATATGTTAAAAATAGATGTATGCTATAATTGGCTATATGTATATATACAGAGAGACCAAGTAATATAGTCTCAAGAAAATATAAATATAAAAACCAGGAAAGACTAAGTTATGATACCAAATACTAGACTCATTAGTTCAAGAATGTCACAATAATAAATGACATTTTGGGCTTTATGTAAGTAACCCCACTGAAGTAAATTGGATTATTCGCCTGAGTAAGGCAAACAGGATTTGGCCCTTTTATGTGTAGAATGCTTTGGGCTGAAAGCATTTCATTTCGAATGACTGATAAAGAGGGTTGTGGCTCCTGTAAAATGTGATTATCTGTAAAAGAAGCACTTCTGAAACTACCACAGTATTCAACATTGTAATAAAACTGTCATTTGAAAAATTTAACTAAACCCACTTTTTCTAAATATTGTTGATAGCACAATAATATACTTTACCATTTATCATGACTGAGATATTATATTTTATTTTATGTTTTGTTTTATTTTGTGTACCCTGAACTCCAGTACAGTTAGGCTTTGATTCAGCAAGGCACTTAAATCTGTGTTTAATAGCTTTGCTGAATCTGGATTTGGTCATGAATCTGATTACTTGAGAAAAATGAGTCAGAACGGATGAAGGGCCTGCTCTTGCTCCCATTGACATTACGGCAACATTGATTGCAAGGGACTCAAGGTTGGCTCTCAAACCCAACATTCTGAACTATAGTGCCCAATTCGACAACCTCATATTTAAAATGAGTAATTGAGTAAAAGAGCTCAATAATCTCTCTTAAACTTTTATAGCAACCCTTATGTCTTTTCTGAAAGACCTGTAAGTGAAAAATGTCCTTGTTCTCAAATCTGTTTAGAGACCCAACCCGCATCTCACTGAAGTGTGTGGGATTTCAGCAGGAAGAGGAACAGTTATGAGAGAAGTAGAAGGCTCTAGATTTGCTAATACCAGTATTTAATGACTTGCTTTACTGTGCTAACTGCATAACAGGGAATACTTGTGCTGCACAACTTTCTCCACCTTTGCTGACTTGTTAGAGATTGCTTGGAGGCCAAAACTACTTATGCTGTGGACTTTCTTATTTAATCATTTATATTTGGTAAATGAGATCTGACAAACTGCAATATTTATTAGTGTTCTTCCAAAATCTGAGTAGAAATGGCAGGGAATCAAAGCAATATGTACTGTAAATGCCTTGTGAAGTGTAATGCGTCTTAGAGCCAAAGAATGCAATTAGTTCCTGCATTTCTATTATTTTTTAAATCTAAAAAATGTATAACTAAAGTTTACAGATTTTGCTCAGAAAAAAATTATTGTGGGCCACATTCATCTCTATCACCTCGCCATTAAAGCCAACAGAATTGAGTCAGGAATGAATTTACTTCTGTACTCTTGATTCCTACATTGTTTACTTCTCATTTAGGTCTCAGTGCTGCTCTCATTGAACTCAACTGGAGCTTTGCTATTATCTTCTTCAGTGGCAGAATAGGGTCCCTAAACTTCACATTTATAAAGGTAAATGGCTTTATCATGAAGTCCTGAAAGCCCTATGGTCGCACTGAGACATTTTTTATCTGTGGGAGGCTTTTTACTAAGGTGAAACAAAGTATTACAGAAAAAAATTGATCAAATAATTTCTTTTTATGGAACTAAGTGGCATAATGTGCATGGATATTGATATTGCATGGAGAGATATGGTCTAATCTGCTGGGTGATGCTGAAAGAAGCAAATGAGAAAGAAACTGGTGGAAATGAATGGAAAAAGAAAGAAGGAAAAGAATGATGACACTGTGGAATAATCTTCCTCTCTGGGAACCCATGGAAGCCCATCTGTATGAATACCTTACAATTGAAACTCCATGGATTTTTGGGGTGGGAGGTCTACCCACTGTGGGCAGTCTGCATGGTATTCTGGCTGTGTAAAGTGGTGCAAGTGCCAATGGGAAAAGGTGGAAGATGATACTCTTGAAAAGTATAATAGTCGATAAATCAATAGCACAAGGGTATGGTTTAAACAGTTCTGTTAGAGGTGTGGGGAGAACAAGGAGCTGTGAAAAAGGTCCAGCTTTATGTACTGATGCCCCAAGGATCATCTGCAGATTTGGACAATAGTTCTCTATGAATTCTCAACCTCCACACAACTGAAGATCTATGTGTCTTCTATAGATTTGCAAAATCCGCCATTTCCAAGGGTGAATCTGTCAAATCCTCCCCTCCTCTGCTTGCTTTTCCATCTTGAATGAGAGTGGAGAAAATGGGCCAAAATTTTGAGTTACTAACAAGCCTCACACGGGGGTGGCAGGTTTGTATAATTTTTGGCGGTGCCCAGAATGGGTCTAAGTCTCCCCCTCCCGCCCCTGATCCCCGCCTGCCTTGTAAGCCGATTATATATTTTTTAAAATAATGTAAAAATGGACTGGAAACTGTAAGCATTTAACAGTTTCCCTTTATTGCACAATATCACTATCATAAGAAAAAATATTTAACTAAGAATATCAACTTTATTAATATTCTTTTGAATACGGAAACAACCAAGCACTCTTTAATCAAGAACCCTTAAAAGCAAATACTTTCTAAAATTAAAATAAATATAGCCCCTTCTTTTGGAGATGTTCTTCTGGAGGCATTTCGTCATTGTTTGGTTCTTAAAATGACATCATCCAGGAGACTTGCAATGTCCAATTCAGAGGTAGAGTTCTTATGAACGTGCAGAAATGCCAAGTGATTTAAGACGTTCTTGGCCCATTGTCGTTTGCAAATAATTTTTCAGTCTGTGCAGGCAACTGAATGATTGCTCAGCGGTGCAGGCTGTAGTTGGAATTATGTAGAATAATTTCAGGAGAATTGTAACTTCTGACAACATGTCACTCAAGCCTTCATTTTGTTTCAGAAGTTGCTTCACTTCGCTCACCAAATTAAGGTGGCAATTTCTCGATCTGCAAATATTACTCAACATTTCTAAATGAAGAAATAACTTCTCTGTGTTATTGTCACCATGGAAAGCTTCACATATTGGGACAATATCCTGTTTCGAGCCATTTACTGCATCAGTTATATGCTTCTCCAATTTTACTGCGAATGTAAAGCTTTCTGTTGAAAACCTCTGTTCAATGGCAACTTTGCAAGTATCAATGAACCCGACACATATTTGATGAAAATACTCCTTGGGGTCACTGAAGGTGTGAGGAAGGCTTCCATGGTTGAGCCATCTCGGTGGCTTGCATTTTCTTGGGAGTGTAGGATCATTTAAATAAAGATTTCTTGCCTTCTCTACTGTTGTTTCCCAGAAGTGATTGTATGATGAGTCGGTGTGCATTCCACTCAACACCTCTTGCAACAGGCCAACTTTCTGTATAACAACTTTTCACCTCAGGTGAGGGCTCTGGGGTGGGGCTGGAGGTGAGGGGTTCACAGTGCAGGAGGGGGCTCAGGGCTGGGGCTGAGGGTTGGGGTGATGGGGTCACGGGCTCTGGGGTGGGGAGGGGCCGGGGATGAAGAGCTTGGGATTCAGACAGGCTGTTCCGGGGTTAGGACCAGAGAGGACTCTCCCCCCAACCCTCTCCCCACTGGCAGCAGCGAGCTCTGGGGGAGGGACCCTTCTCCTCCCCCTCCCCCTGGCAGCAGACTTACTCTGCACCACTGTCACTGCACATGCTCCCAGGAAGCCCCCTCACCTCCCCTATGGTAGGTGCCAGGCGGGGCTGCCATCACATGTGGCCTCCTCCCCTGCTGCTGCCCCTCACTGTAGCCTCACTGGGGGTGGGGGATGGGGCTGCCCCTTGCCCAGTGTGGAGCAGAAGTACTGGCTGCCAGGGGTGGGGCAGGGTGTCACAACACTCATCCAAGCCCTGGCTGCTCAGGTCTGGGAAGCCCCCCCGCCCAGCCTCCCCTGTGGGACTGCCATCACATGTGGCTTCCTTTCATTACCAATCTTGGCTTCCACATGGAATCAGATGTCAAGTCCACTAAGAAACTACAAGACATATCCAAAGTGTCTAGCGATGAGAGTTTGCATGCCATCCCCTGTATTTTAGAGAGATCCACTGCACAGCTGTCCTGTTCTGCAGATTCAGCTACCCAGTCTTCCCTCTGAATCTGAGACACAGACTCTTCACTTAAGGAATCAACATGTCTGAAGACAGGATACTGGGCTAGATGGACCTTTGGTCTGACCCAATATGGCTGTTCTTATGTTCTAACCATCATAGGCTGACAGGCTTCTTCTGTATGCTTCAGAGACAAAGAGCTAGAGACACTCTTTTGCAGCAGACACACTGCTATTCTTAACAGACAAGTAATTGAAAGATATCCTTTCCTTTGTCCCAACACCAATGGCTGATTTCAGACATATATTTGGGAAGTGAGACAGCTTCCTTAA
Organism: Caretta caretta; assembly: GCF_965140235.1. Classification (NCBI taxonomy): domain Eukaryota; kingdom Metazoa; phylum Chordata; order Testudines; family Cheloniidae; genus Caretta; species Caretta caretta. Next base: position 138,607,181 of record NC_134207.1, read on the forward strand.
CATGCAAGTTGCCACTCTCAACAGATAAACTGCTATTCTCCACAGATAGTAGCTCAATTTATACTGAGCTACTTTATACAATCACTTCTACCTTGTTCAGGCTTACTTTCACAAGCCCTACTTGCCAACAATCCATCACCCACAAAAAAAATCTACCCTTTTCTTCCTCAGTTAGGGCTTTAAGCTGACCATCAACTTTAAGGAATTCTCTCTGTGCTTCATCTAATTTCAGATTCACTTCTGAGGTATTAGATGGACAATCAGAAAATTCATTCACATATAAACTGCTTTTCTGCACAGACAAACAGCTATCTTCCTCAGATAAACATTTGGAGAAACCCTACATAGGCAGAGGCAAGTCATTGCCCCCAGTTGACACAGGCTCAGGATCGTTCCTTTCTTGTGACTGGTTCATGATATTAACTTGACTGAACAAAGCTTTAATATCATCCCCAACCAAATGGTCCATAGTCAATAACTTCCTTACACCAGCTATAACATCATGTTTAGTACTATTCCATTCAAGGTGCATTCTGGCTAAAGGCACATTTACATTAAACACATAAAGGATGACAATATTCACACTTTCATCTGGTAAGTAATCTTCCTCTTTGACATGATCTGCTTTAACTAGAGTAATGTTAGAAGCTGTAATTTGTCCTAAACAGCTTTTACCATTGACTTTTACACTTTCTAGGAATTTTCCATTACCACTCCCATACATAGCATTGGCACATTATGGGGTCATCTTCTCCTGAGATCACAGTAACAGCATTTACATAAAAGGTGGCCATGCTGGGATATATTTGGTTACCCTCTTTCTGGTCATAGCAAAATTGGTTAAACACAGACAACTGCTTAGAGTCATTGTCAAGGTTCCTTCCCCACTCTGAACTCTAGGGTACAGATGTGGGGACCTGCATGAAAACCTCCTAAGCTTACTTTTACCAGCTTAGGTTAAAACTTCCCCAAGATACAAACTATTTTACCTTTTTCCCTTGGACTTTCGCTGCCACCACCAAACGTCTAACCGATATTATTGTTATTAGGAAAGAGTCCGTTTGGAAACATCTTTCCCCCCCAAAATCCTCCCAAACGTTACCCCCCCCCCTTTCTGGGAAAGGTTTGATAAAAATCCTCACCAATTTGCATAGGTGAACACAGACCCAAACCCTTGGATCTTAAGAACAATGAGAAAACATTCAGTTTCTTAAAAGAAGAATTTTAATAGAAGAAAAAGTAAAAAAGAATCACCTCTGTAAAATCAGGATGGTAAATACCTTACAGGGAAATCAGATTCAAAACATATAGAATCCCTCTAGGCAAAACCTTAAGTTACAAAAAGACACAAAACCAGGAATATCCATTCCCTCCAGCACAGCTTATTTTCTCAGCCATTTAAAGAAATCAGAATCTAACGCATCTCTAGCTAGATTACTTACTAAGTTCTAAGACTCCATTCCTGTTCTGTCCCTGGCAAAAGCATCACAGAGGGGGCGGGACTTTGTTTCTCCCTCCCCCCCCCCAGCTTTTGAAAGTATCTTGTCTCCTCATTGGTCATTTTGGTGAGGTGCCAGTGAGGTTATCCTAGCATCTTAACCCTTTATAGGTGAAAGGGTTTTTCCTCTGGCCAGGAGGGATTTTAAAGGTGTTTTCCCTTCCCTTTATATTTATGACAGTCATACACCCCCACTTCACAACCTCCCTGTTAGTTAAGGATAACACAGAAGAGTTACATTCACACTCGCCTTGGGACTGGGTTATGACATCAACCTGATTAAACACATCTGTCGTGTCATAATCAAACAACATACCAATATTGTTATAAACTGGACTTACAAGATAATACAGTTTCTGCTGTTCTTCCATTGCTTTTTTTGATTTGGAGGTTAAGTCTGGCAGATTCTTGTTGCATCTGGTGTAACCCTCTCCTCAGAAGCCAGCTGTTCCATTTGCCTCCAGTAAGCTTCTTTGGCTCTCTTTTTAGCTTGCTTGGCTCTCTCTGCAGCTTCTTCTTCCAGCTGGGCCAAGACTTGCTTCTCTTGCATTTGAAGCTCTGCCAGTCTTTGTTCATGTTCAAGACACATACTCTCTCTCGGGGCTTGCAGTTTGATTGCTTCTGCTGATGCCATCTGGCTCATGGTCACTGATCTTTAACCTTTAAAACTCTCCATATCAAATTTCAAATTTTAATAGTGTGGGGTTCTGATCCAAAGCTTAATTGACCTGGTTCTGTATATCCTAGCCAGACTACACCACTGTCACCGTGCCTCCATGGATCACGACTAAGAATACCAAATTCAGGACAAGCTGCTGGGAAAAAGGCAGACACATTCCAAAACTGGTGGTTATTCTTCCATGAGATATACCAAACCAGCAACAAAACTAAATTTCTGTCTCACCACACTGGTTAACAAGAAGTCAGAAATGCAGACTCCTTAGGTTTTCCAGTCCTGGATTCAACACCCAGACACTAGATTTAATGATGTGTGGTTATTTAAAACCAGTTTCATGAAACAAAAGGGTTCTTCTGATCCCAAATGACCAGCCACATACCCAGATCAATATATAACTCAGATCTTGTGCAATAATTACTCTGTTGCCAATCCTTTAGTATCTAAAGGTTTTTTGAAAGAAAGAAAGAAAGAAAGAAAGAAAGAAAGAAAGAAAGAAAGAAAGAAAGAAAGAAAGAAAGAAGAGTTAAAATTGGTTAAAGGAATCAAATACATACAACACTGATGAAATAAAGTGCTGGCTTGTTAAGTCTCTGGTTGCTTCCAAATCGTTGAAAGGTCCTCAGTCCCTTGGTTAGAATGCTCCCATTAGTGTAAGTTCATAGTCTAGATCTTTGAGCAGGAAAGAGGCAAAATGGAAATGTTTCCAGGGCCTTTTATAGTTTCTGCCATGTGAAGGGAAACCCATTATTCTCACTGTGAAAAATTGCAGGTAACAAGATGGCGTTTGGAGTCACATGGGCAAGTCACATGTCCATGCATGCTTCACTTAGTCATAGCAGAGGCCATTACCCATACTCTATTTAGAATGTTCACAGGAAAGTCCATTACGTGTACAATCTTCCACGAGCCATTGTTAGTTAAGTGTTCCTTGATGGGCCATTTAACATGAATAGTCCCTTCATGATGTGCAGGCTAAATCCCTTGTGGGTGTTACCACATGAGCAAACATTTGAAATTGGGTACATAGCTAATACTCATAACTTCAGATAGAAAAATGATACTTGTATGCATAATCATATTCAGCATATCATAAATCTTCCACTGACATTTTACACACTGTACTTTGTACAAGATTTGTTGCAAGTATATAACAGTGGTAGCAACAATGATCTACATGGTCATATTTTAATCAGACAATATCATGTAACCCCCCAAGGAGATTACCTAGATTCCTGGGGCTCTGTTGCTGGCAGCTCAGGGAGAGGCACACTGTCCCTAGTAGGGGGGGAGTCGAGGCAGACTCAGAGTCTGCCTGGCAAGCAATAAGGAGTGAGATGCCCTTCCCAGGGAGCTCAGGAAAGGGGAGAAGTCATTTTTTGAGGCAGTCTGGAGCCAGCCAGGGCAGGGCAGGACTGGCTGTTTGTGGAGCTGGTGAGTCCCAGGCCTGCATGCAGGGTTTCCTTCTAGAGACCCAAAACCACAATCCCTCAGCTACAGCCTTTCCCTCTCCACTGATGACTCCCAGTTTGTAGCATTTTGCTGGGAAACTTCCCCAGTCAGCCTGAGTTCGCCCTCCAGCTCCCTAGGGGAGACCAGTCACCACATGGTCAGCTCTGCTCTGGCTGCTAGTCCAGGGCTGCTGCCTGCTGTGAGTGTGTCTGGACGCTGGGGTAGGAGATTACAGTTTGGATTTTAGTACAGTTGTGTAATCTGCACTTTGAGCCCTGCACCCCTTTGTGGTGAGGGGAAATTCTGGGACCAGAAACAGCCTGACTCCTGCCTGAAGAGGATCCGTGTCAGCAGAGATCAGCCCCTCTGCAGTGAGTGAGGAGTCCAGAGTCATCTTCAAACCTGAGGATCATTTATGGAGTTTGTGAGTGCACCATCTTTTAGTTAGTCAATCACGGAAATTGTTTTGGGGACCCCCTACTCCCTGAACTGTGTCCTCAAGCCAGGGAGTAAGGGTTTGGGGATTTTATAACCTGCTGCATATTAAACCTGTGGAGGGACTTACTACATTCTCCCACTTGTGAGTCCTTTGGGCTGTACTGAACCCAGTTAGCCACACTGCTAAACCACTGCAGAGAAGATATCGTGGTCATAGGTCATCAAGGGCCCCAACAAAGTACATGTACCAACAGGACACTAATCTTACATTTTCTACATCAGGTCACGTGACTGGGGAAAGTCACGGGTATTATCAGCGTGAGCACCAGTGACCCTAAGAAGAGTGTTTTACCCTGTTACGTTATATTTGTCTCCTGTTTAATATAATTACTGTGTTGACTATATTGTATGTATTTGTGTTATTTCCTGGGAGTCTCCAACTATCTGGAAGTTAGTGGGGGTTACCCTGTGGTTAAAGTTTTCCTCCCAAACTGCCCTGGTGACCCTGCCAGGAAGGAGCGAGGTGGGGGAGGCACTGCCAAATAAATTCATAGGGAAAAATAAAGAAGCTACACCCTGCTGAGTGGATGGTGGGATCCAGAAGAACCTAGACCTGTCCATCAAAACCTGTAAGCAGATTGGCATTAAAAAAGGTCACTGGGTGCAGAGAGGGTGCTGTAGTCACATGCCCTATCACACTTGGCCTTGCTTAAAGGCAGCAGTCTCCACAGGGAAGTGTGCAATCTGGGCCTAGCAGCAGTCAGTTTGCAGAGAGCCAGCCTAGAGTAAGGTGGTGTGAGTTGTGCCTGTTTGTTTTAGGGAGCAGCCTTCTTAGTCTGTCTCTCTTTTTGGGTTCTTGGGTTTTATCATTCTGAATTCTAAGAATGGAAGTCATGTTAGGTTGCATCCTTCCTGCAAAAAATATTTGATGTTTTTATCTAACTTCTCTGTGTGTATGCTGTAAAACATGCCTCGCCGCCTCAAAAAAAAAAAAAAAAAGAACCATAACACACATGCATGCTCTCTGTGAAATATTTGGAGTACGTGTGTCCTAATGTTTTAGTTCCTCAATGGCAAATTTTGTCCACACTCAAGAAATTAGGAGCATAGTACTCATTATACTGAAATATACCCTTTCACTGTTCCTGAGATACATAATAAAAAGCCCAAGCAATCAACCTAGAGCCAAATCCTGAAGTCCTTGCAGGATTTGGCATCAGAAGCTTGTACATTAATATATACTTTTTGGGCACAACACAAGATGCACTTTTTAAATTTTTTTTTAGTAGTAATGTTCAATATATAGGCCTGAAGCAGTCCAGGAAGCCAATACACTCACAGTCAAGCTAATACCTCCTCGTAAAGCCATTTCTATAGGAGGAACACACCAAAAGCAATAACTAAAAGTAACTTTCAGTTAGGGAACACTGAGTTGCACTTAATGCAGACCACTGAAGTGATGTAACTCTGCCTCTCATCAGGAAATAACAAAGACTAGTGTAGGAAGTAAAGATGATAGTGAGGACCTACCCAGCCGCTAACAAAAGTACTGTAAACCATGCCTGCTTTGTATGGCACTCTGTCCCCGTCTAGTTGTGGCTAGACTGCTAGAGATGATAAGTCTGCTACAGTGCTGGTTGAGACATGTCTTTTAGCTCGGCAGTAGATGCTCATACATTAAGCTCAAGAGGTGTCTGGTTTGATTGCTGACAATTGGAGTCTGTCGTACTACAGTACTGAAGGAAGAAAGTCTGTCTGCATATATTTGAGCAGTTGGAAAAGCAAGTAAGGAGTGAGGAATACTGGGGAAATATGTGGCAACACTGGAGATCCAGACTGACACATTTTAAGGCAGGGAGGAGTTATTCTACATACTGATTTGTGGTATCTGAATTCCTGTACTGGAAGTGTACAAAACTGCACATGCATTTCTCACTCAGGCCCTAATCTCGAATTTGAAGTTCTCTGTGGATGAAAGATGATAGCAGGAGCTCTTCCTGCGCCAGTGAACAGAAGCTCTTTGCAAGTAGCCTTGAGCAATATCTAGAAACTCTTAGATTTAGCCTCTTGCAATGGTCAGCAGATCAAAAAACAGATATACCCATGGCAGTGGAACTAAACAAAAAGGTATTTTTGGTTAAGGTCCTGAATGGGTATTTGGAAAAATTTGGATTTTATCCCTGACTCTGCCTCAGACTTCCTCTGTGACCTTGGGCAATTCATTTAACCTATCTGCGCTTTCAGCTCTTTAAATGATGATAGATTTCCTTTCCCTCCCAGAAAGAGCAATGAGGATAAACTAATTAGTACTTGTGAGGGGCTCAGATAATACACTGAAAAAAAGTCTATAATAAATATCTCAAAATAATTTAGAGACACAAGGTGGGTGAGGTAATATGTTATTGGACTAACTTCTTTTTGGTGAGAGACAGGCTTTCAAGCTTACACATAGCTCTTCTTCAAGCCTGGGAAACTTACTTAGAGTGTCACAGGCAAATACAAGGTGGAACAGATTGTATAGCACGTATTTCAAAGGACCGTTCAAGGTGAAGTGGCCTGTTAACAAGTGTGTGGGTGAAACCAAATAATCACTACATGAATTCACACAGGAAAATGATAAATGACAAAAACACCGTATCACCTATACATGAACACTTTTCACTTTTCTAACACCCTGGGACCAATACGCCTATTACTGACCTATCAGACCTCATCCTCAAAGGAAACCTTCACAACACTTTCAAAAGATGAGCCTGGGAGTTTAAATCCATAACGCCGCTCGACACTAAAAATCATGAACTGAATAGAATCCTGGGATTTAGGGGTTATTACAACATTCTATAACCCCCGAACAACCTGTCCTAGTTGCCTTTCCCCCCCTTCTTTTACTCCTATGACAGGATGAGTGTTAATGGGCTGCTTCACCTTCAATGGTCCCTTGAAATATGTGTTAACTACTTTTGCTAAACAATAGGTTCCACCTTGTATTTAGCCTCTCTGACACTGCATAAATTTCTGAAAAAGAGCTCTGTGGAAGCTCAAAAGCTTGTCTGTCTCACAAACAGAAGTTGGTCCAATAGAAGATATTGCCTCACTCACCTTGTCTCTCTAACACCCTGGGACCAACACGCCTACAATAACACTACATATACCAAATTAATTTTTCAGTCTGTTCTGACTGTTCACATCAGGTACCAAGTTAAAAAATTAGTTAGTTCTCCTTTACATGTCAACTGCTGAGTTACTCTCTGAGATATGATAGCAACTGAATAACATGATGATGTAAAACATAATTAAGCTGACAAAAAAATTAAACATCCCATGTATTATTTGAACAAGATGCAGTAGCTGCCATCAGTTTGGATCCTGAGAAAAATTAGTTACTTATTTTTATTAATCTACATAATTTACCAAGCTACAAAAAAATACACAGATTTTAATGATATAATGTCATGAGTGTAAGCGAATGCAGCATTTGGCCAACTAACTTGTTACATTATGATTTATGTCACTCAGATCTTAACAGTTTAAGCTCAGATATGACAGAAAATAGGCTTAAATTGTTTGCTTTTCACACAAAGTCCATGACTTCTGTATTTTTGTTTTCAACTACCACTAGTTTGTGTGTTGCAGAATTTAAGTAACTTGTTACACTGGCAAATTTTCTTTTATCTAGTTAATTCAAATCTCTCTTTCTATTACAACTTTAGTAGATTGTTTGTCTTTAAAGACATGGGCAATGGTTCCAGCAGCAGTTTATGAATGTGGATGCTGTGCTACCTATGCATATGGATAAATTACTCTTTGCATATAAACTATAGAAAAATAATCTGTTTTTCATGATATAACATCCATATAAAATGTAATTGATTTGTAAGCAGTGTGCCCTTTTCCTTTCCAAAATAAGGAGCCAAGACAAATATATTTTACCTAAGATTTTAGAACAAAGTATATTTAGATGAAAGAACTCTTCCATGTCACCTAGAATTGGATCTGCATGTATGCATGCAGCCAATGTATGTATTAACTAGCAAAATCCTTTTAGAATGGCATAAATGAAAAACTGCTAAACGTGCCACCGGCACACACAAACTCACCCACAGCCCTTTACATAATGAACATCTATGCAAAACTGATACATACATTAGATTCTCTCCCTCAAATCCATTTCTTGCACTGGATCATTTTGGTACTTTTTATTGTTTTGATGTCACCTCTTTCTATCATGGAAGGTCAGCGTATGTGTAAGAGAAATCTTGGGTTCTTCTTCAAAAATAAAATGTTGAACCAGTTTTAAAACTAAAAAAGAAAATCCTTCCATTTTCTTTTACTAACTGCCCCATTTATTTTCAGGCTTTCAGGCAGATAACTCTGTCCCTGCTGATGACATAGATGGAGTCTCCTAATGGAAACTACAGTACAGTCTTCTATAAACTTTTCTTTAGTCTTTTGGTTTCTAGTGGAAGGACTAGAAGACCCAGGAACCAATAGGCTGATAGACCCATTTGAAAACATGATTGCCAATTTGAACGAACTGGAGCTTTTCAAATGAAGTTTGCACTGAGGCCTTACTGGAACAGGGAATGGTGAATTCTGTCTCCTTTGGCTTCTGCTGGACAATGGATGTCTTGTAAGAGAACTTTTCACCTACCGCCATTACACTCCCTCTATTACAAATTTGTTCTCTCTTCTTTCAGTTATGCTATCTTCCTGGCTAACCAACTGTACTCCTCCAACTTAGCTGAATCTCATGCCCCCAATCCCAGCTGTGTTTGACTCACTCCTCAACCTTCCCCTTCTTCTGCCTCCACTTCTCTTTGCACAGAATCTTTCTGATTTCTTTCAAAATTCAACATGACTTTCTTCCTCCCATCAGCTTACCTTCCCTTTCCCCTTCCTGTCCTATAACTCTCTCTTCCTTCTCCATCATCACTGATCCAGAAGTTTCTCATCTGCTTTCCTTCTCTAATCCCCCCATTTGCCACAGTAACCCCATCCCATCACCTGATCTCCCTTTTACCCACTTTCATCTCTGCCCTTACTCGTTAACATCTCCCATTCCTATGGCACTTTACCCTCACAATGCAAACATGCTTTAATCTCTCCTATCATAAAAACAACCCTCCACTTCCCTCTCCAACTACCACATTGTCTTCCTTCTCCCTTTTATCTCTAAGATCATTGAACACACTGTTTACAATTAATGTCTGGAGTTCCTTTCTTTCAATTCCATACTAGACCCTCTCTATTCTAGCTTTTGCCCATTGAATTTCACAGAAACCACTGTTGCTAAAGTCTCTGCTGTCTTCTTCTTGTCTAAAACTCAAAACCACTGCTCCATAAGTACATAAGAACAGCCATACTGGTTCAGACCAGTGGTCCATCTAGCCCAGTATCCTGTCTTCTCACGGTGGCCAATGCCAGGGGGCTTCAGAGAGAATGAACAGAACAGGTAATCAAATGATCCATCTGGTCACCCATACCCAGCTTCTGGAAAACAGCGGCTGGGGACACTTAAGAGCATGGTTTTGCATCCCTGCCATCCTGACTAATAGGTATCGATGGACCTATTCTCCATGAATTTATCTAGTTCTTTTTTGAACCCTGTTCAAGTCTTGGCCTTCACAGCATCCTTTGGCAAATAGTTCCACAGGTCAGCTGTGCATTGGGTGAAGAAATCCTTAGAATCATAGAATATTAGGGTTGGAAGAGACCTCAGGAGGTCATCTAGTCCAATCCCCTGCTCAAAGCAGGACCAGCACCAACAAAATCATCCCAGCCAGGGCTTTGTCAAGCCAGGCCTTAAAAACCTCTACGGATGGAGATTCCACCAGCTCCCTAGGTAACCCATTCCAGTGCTTCACCACCCTCCTAGTGAAATATTGTGTCCTAATATCCAAACTTGACCTCCCCCACTGCAACTTGAGAGCATTGCTTCTTGTTCTGTCAACTGCCACCACTGAGAACAGCCAAACTCCATACTCTTTGGAACCCCCCTTCAGGTAGTTGAAGGCTGCTATCAAATCTCCCATCATTCTTCTCTTCTGCAGACTAAATAACCCCAGTTCCCTCAGCGTAAGTCATGTGCCCTCTCCTTGTAAGTCATGTGCCCCAGCCCCCTAATCATTTCCGTTGCCCTCTGCTGGACTCTCTCCAATTTGTCCACATCCTTTCTGTTCGCTATACTCCAGGTGTGGCCTCACCAGTGCCGAATAGAGGGACATAATCACTTCCCTCAGTCTGCTGGCAATGCTCTTACTAATACAGCCCAATATGCTGTTGGCCTTCTTGGCAACAAGGGCACACTGCTGACTCATATCCAGCTTCTTGTCCACTGTAATCCCCAGGTCCTTTTCTGCAGAACTGCTGCTTAGCCACTTGGTCCCCAGCCTGTAGCAGTGCATGGGATTCTTCCATCCTAAGTGCAGGACTCTGCACTTGTCCTTGTTGAACCTCATCAGATTTCTTTTGGCCCAATCCTCCAATTTGTCTAGGTCATTCTGGACCCTATCCCTACCCTCCAGCGTATCTACCTCTCCCCCCAGCTTAGTGTCATCTGCGAACTTGCTGAGGGTGCAATTCATCCCACCATCCAGATCATTAATAAAGATGTTGAACAAAACCAGCCCCAGGACTGACCCCTGGGGCACTCCACTTGATACCGGCTGCCAACTAGACATTGAGCTGTTGATCACCACCAATTGAGCCTGATGATCTAGCCGGATTTCTACCAACCTTATAGTCCATTCATCCAATCCATACTTCTTTAACTTGCTGGCAAGAATACTGTGGGAGACCGTATCAAAAGCTTTGCTAAAGTCAAGATATATCACGTCCGCCACTATCCCCATATCCACAGAGCCAGTTATCTCATCATAGAAGGCAATCAGGTTGGTCAAGCATGACTTGCTCTGGGTGAATCTATATTGACTGTTCCTGATCACCTTCCACTCCTCCAAGTGCTTCAAAATGGATTCCTTAAGGACCTGCTCCATGATTTTGCCAGGGACTGAAGTGAGGCTGACCAGTCTGTAGTTCCCTAGGTTCTCTTTCTTCCCTTTTATAAATATGGGCACTATATTTGCCTTTTTCCAATCATATGGGACCTCCCCCGATTGCCACGAGTTTTCAAAGATAATGACCAATGGCTTTGCAATCACATCAGCCAACTCCGTCAGTATCCTTGCATGCATTAGATCTGGACCCATGGACTTGTGCACGTCCAGCTTTTCTAAATAGTCCTTAACCTGTTCTTTCACCACTGAGGGCTGCTCACCTCCTCCCCATACTGTGTTGCCCAGTGCAGCAATCTGGGAGCTGATCTTGTCTGTGAAGACCGAGGCAAAAAAAGCATTGAGTACTTCAGCTTTTTCCACATCATCTGTCACTATGTTGCCTCCCCCATTCAGTAAGGGTCCCGCACTTTTCCTAACCTTCTTCTTGTTGTTAACATATCTGTAGAAATCCTTCTTGTTACCATTCACATTCTTTGCTAGCTGCAACTCCACTTGTGCTTTGGCCTTCCTGATTACACCCCTGCATGCTCTAGCAATATTTTTGTACTTCTCCCTAGTCATCTGTCCAAATTTCCGCTTCTTGTAAGCTTCCTTTTTGAGTTTAAGCTCACCGAAGATTTCACTGTTAAGCCAAGCTTGTCTCCTGCCATATTTGCTATTCCTTCTGCACATCAGGATGGTTTGTTCCTATGCCCAAAATAAGGCTTCTTTAAAATACAACCAGCTCTCCTGGACTCCTTTCCCCCTCATATTAGCCTCCCAGGGGATCTTGCCCATCAGTTCCCTAAAGAAGTCTAAGTCTCCTTTTGTAATCCAGAGTCCATATTTTGCTACTCTCCTTTCTTCCTTTTGTCAAGATCCTGAACTCAAACCATCTCATGGTTACTGCTGCCCAGGTTGCCACTTACTTCTACTTCCCCTACCAATTCTTCCCTGTTTGTAAGCAGCAGGTGAAGAGGAGCATGGCCCCTAGTTGGTTCATCCAACACTTGTACCAGGAAGTTGTCCCCAGCACTCTCCAAAAACTTCCTGGATTGTCTGTGCATTGCTGTATTGCTCTCCCAGCAGATGTCAGGGTGATTGAAGTCCTCCATTAGAACGAGGGCCTGTGATCTGTAGATTTCAGTTAGTTGTCCAAAGAAAGCCTCGTCTACCTCATCTTTCTTACCCTGCTGTCTATAGCACACACCCACCACGACATCACCCTCGTTGTTCTCGCCTCTAAACTTAATCAAATTTACTTCCTTTTCTTTGTTTTAAATCTGCTGCCAATTAATTTCATTTGGTGACCCCTAGTTCTTGTGTTATGAGGAGGAGTAAATAATATTTCCTTATTTACTTTCTACACACCAGTCATGATTTTATAGATCTCCATCACATCCCCCCTTAGTTGTCTCTTTTGAAAGCTGAAAAGTTCCAGTCTTAACAATCTCTCCTCATATGGAAGCTGTTCCATACCCCTTATCATTTTTTTTGCCCCTTTCTGTACCTTTAACCATTCCAATATATATATTTTTTGAGATTGATCGACCAGATCTGCACACACAAGGCTCCAATTAGCACTTCTGTCTCTTTTCAAGAGTATTCAAGATGTGAGCATACCATGGATTTATTTAGAGGCAATGTGATATTTTATGTTATGATCTATCTCTTTCCTAATGATTCCCAATATTCTGTTTGCTTTTTTGACTGCTGCTGCATATTTAGTGGATGTTTTCAGAGAACTATCGACAATGATTCCAAGATCTCTTTCTTTCATCCCCCTTCACTGATTAGCTGCCTTTGACACAGTCTTCTTGAAATCTTGTCCTCCCTTGGCTTCTGTCACTTTATCATCTCCGTCCTTTCTAATCTTTCCTTCAGAATGTCCTTTGAAGGATCCTCCTCATCCCGCCTCTGACTTTCTCTGGAGGTTCCTCAGGGCTCTGTGCTTGGTCCCCTTCTTTTCTCCTTCTATACTGTATCCTTGGGGAATCTCATTCGCAAACACAAATTCAACTGCCATCTCTGTTGCAGTCTTCACAAATTTACCCATCTGCTGCAGATCTGTCTCCTGTCAAAACTAAAATCTGTTTCTCTGACCTCTCCACATGGATGTCTAGCTGTTGGCTAAAACAGAGTTTTTAATCCCACTTCTCCACAAAGCCCTCCTTACTACCTCATTTCTTAATCACGGTGGACAACACCACTGTCCTGCCTGTCACTAACCTGTGCATCATCTTTCACTTGGACTGCTCTCTAGGTCGTCACATCTAGCCTATGAGGAAATCTTACAAATTCTTTCTGCATAATATTTCTAAGATACAACCTTTCGCACCGCTAAAACTCTCACCAGGCTCTCATCTCGTGTCTTGATTGCTGCAACATCCTTTTCTCATCTTGACAAATGCAATCTTGCCTCACTGATATCCATTTAGAATACTGCTGCAGATATTTTTTCAAGCCCATCACTTTGACCATGTCACCCCTCTCTTTGCACACACCTGCTCCCCCGTACTCCTTTTCTGTTTTGCATCAAATGTAAGCTACTTGCCTTGTTACCCCAAGAAAAGATCCAAGGATCCAAGAGTAGCCCTCCTATTGCTTACTTCCAGGTTCTCAAGATGTTGACCTATTAATCTGTTCCTGTAAGGTGAAAGGAGGGTGCCTGCCCTAGTAGAATTGCTAGGATTTCTCTATGCCCTTCAGAAAATTCTCCCAGAACAGACTAGATCTCTTCACCTCTAGGAGGACATAGCTACAGCCTTCTGCTCAAAAGATGAAAACCCAGGCAGTACTGTTCAAAAACAAAGTATTTTATTTATTTGTTCTAACCAACTTTTCCTAATACAGTTAAGCTAAACCTGAATTAAAACATAAACATAAATTCATTAGCACAGGTATACAAGTCAAAGTACCAGATACTGTAATCTCATAAAGTTGGAATGGCTTAAAAGGGACTATGTTCTGCACATGGTGATCAGCCATATGCAGGACACTGACAGCGATCGTTGTAAACTCTAAACTTTATACCTAGTAACATACACATACACACCACAGACACTCACATTTATTATACCAAGTGTACACATTCATTAACCCTATTTCTATCCTATATCCTATACTATGGCTGAGATACTTACTCTCTGTAGTTTTCTTTCCCTGTGCTCTGTCTTAAGGGTCCTTCTGCTCTGTCTCAGGATCCTTTTCTGCTCTGTCTCAGGATCCTTTTCTGCTCTGTCCCAGGAGCCTGCTGCTGCTAATGTCACCCTGCAGTCGCTTCTTTTTTGATGTTCTTTGACCATTTAGGTTTCTCGGATCTTCTCCTTCTTCTTCTCCTGCTCGGAACCTGACTGATTTTTGCCTGTTTATGCTCTGCCTTATACACAGGTTTTGGTCTGTTCTGATTGACTTATTTTTCAACCCTAGCATTAGCACAGGGGTGCTTGTAACAAATTTTTTGGTGGCCGCAGAGTACGGCCACCAACTCTTGCTGGTGGCCGCACTGACACTTTTTCCTAACATTATTTATTTTTCCTACATTAATAAAGTAATAGGTACATATATACATCCAAATCATTGTAATTTATTTATGTGGGTTTTTTTTTTGCCGACTCAATAATGAAAACAGTGCACAGTTATCTCTATTCTTTACTGGACCTAACAGAATAGAAACACAAATATGTTGCTTTGCATGTTCTTGTCCCTTTTTTATTATTATTTCTTTTTCTTTTTTGGTAAAAGTGGGTGTACAACAATTCTGAAGTAAATTTAAAAATGCTTTGACATAATAGAAGTCCAAATAATAATGAAAAACATATCTGGGTGGCTTGGGTCTGGGGAGGGAAAAGGAGGGGAGGCACAGCTGTGGCTGCAGCTGGCCTGGGGCTCCTCTGGGCAGGTGATGGGCCTCAGGACCTCGACTGGTCCTGAGCTCTGCTGGCCGAGGGGGGTGGGGCGCTTCAGACTTCAGCCAGCCAGGGATCCTCCAGCCGAAGGGAGGGGGAGCTCGGGACTATGTGCCAACGTTGTAAGCACACTTACAATGACCAAACTTTTAAACTATAAACAATTACCTTATTTCTTTAATATATACTTATTTGTTAACTTATACATCTTAATGTTGTGGTCTACCACTGCCACCCCATTTCTTACCAATTTAATTCATTTTATTTCAATTTTTCCTCCCTTTTCAGTTAAGGGCATCAGAGCAATGTTTTCCAGTGCTGTACTTGGAAACAAAATAAAGCAGCTCAAAATTGTTTCATATCAGCACCCACCTTCAAGGCCCTTCATGACCTACCTACCATTTTTCTTTCAGTATCAAAAGGTCAACTCCTGTCCTGAATTAGTGCATGATATCAGCCTCCATCTCTTACTTGTACAATTTTCAAAAAAGAACCTTTGTGCTGCCCATACCCTTGAGCTCACTATGAACATCCAGAAAGCTACCTCATTATCCTTCTTCGAAACCTTCCTTAAAACTCTTATTTGCCATGAGACCTACCTAAAACTTGTCAACACTTAGGTTGCTGATGGGCTGAGACCACTGCCTAGCATGCTGACCAGTATTGTTTCTGATGCAGACAGACTAAAAGGTAAAAGAAAACAATCTTTCTCTTGTTTTATAAGTAGATTGTAAACTCTTTGGGGGAGGGACTGTCATTTTGTTCTGTGGTTGTACAGCACCTAGCACAATGGTGTCCTGGTTCCTGACTGGGGATCTGAGGTCCTCTGATAAAGCCAATAAATAACAATACCTCAGCAGAAGACTTGTAGACTTGGTGTGTGTAAAGGAAGTTGAAATTATGCTTCATATGCCTACCTACTGTCAAAGAAGGAAGCCCCAGGACAATCCCTGTATCAAGTATCTAGTTGCAAAAGGTTTAGCCTGTACCTCTGTCCTTCCCCATGACTGTCACAATCACTGACCCCTCACCCCCCCCTTTCCACGTGACAAGGTGGGAAAAGGCTGTCCTGCAGGATTCTTGCCCTTTGACTGGTGCAGCTAGCATTGTCAAGAAAAGAAATAGAAGTGCTAACTGGAGCCTTGTGTGGCTAGGTGCTTACCAGGCTGCAGGGGCAGGGGAGGGGCCATAAACTGAATCCTAGCCCTTCTAGTTGGTATCACATTCCTCTGCGTCATCAGTAGTCTCTAGTGTATCTGCAAAAAGGAAGTAAAGAGGAAATTAGTGAAAATCCACCAGAGACGGAGACTTCATTTTGAAAGAAAAGATGACTTGCCAGATCTAACCCCTTAATTTCCCTTTTAATAAAAATATCACTTTGGGGTACTGCAATGTATTAAAACAAAGCAGAGCAGTGTATATTTCCTTATGGGTAATGAAAGTTCAGAACAGTGAATGGATGAGAAATAATAATGTGTTTTAAAGAGTGTATCATTGCTTTTTTTAAAAGTATACTGTAGTCCATGAAACAAATGCTAAAAAAACAACAACCTTTCATATTGGTATTATACTGCGAGTAGCATTAATTACCTTATTGGGGTTATCTTCCTAGGATGTATCAAGTAGAACACAAAGTAAGTAATATGTTCCATTTGACACGTGCATATGTGCATTAATAGAAATCTAGCAGAAAAATCATGAAATGTACAGAGATGAAGCTATATTTATTGGATGCAAGTGTGTATCTGTTCATTGCAACGCAATAATAGGAACTGAGGAAAAATATATCTGAGCTGATGATTTGGGAAAGAAATAACTCATTTGTTTACTCCAGTGATGGCTTTTCTATTCTCTCCTCTGTGTAAACCTGTTACATTTCAAATGTCAGTCATTCTTCAATTGTGGAAGTATAATATTGTTTTAGGTGTAGTCTTGGAAACTATAAAATGGATAAAATATTTATTAGCGCTCAGATGATTGAAACCCTGAATTCTGTTTCCTTCAGAGCCAAATCATGAGAAATGCCTTACTGCATTAGATATTTATTAAGTTCTACGATTATTTATTATGGACTGAAGGAATACTCTGAAAGTTGGGAAATAAATTATATGCATTCTTGTTTGAGCATAACAAGTTGGAAAGAAAGGGGTAGTTCTGTATACTTCAGTGATAGTAATATCTTCTAGTCTCTTTTCCACTCACAGTTCAAAACTAAGTCTAACCAACTTTATTGACTCCGTCCATTAAGCTTGACTGCCCTGTGGACAAGGGTGAACCTAATGAATTTGGCTGCTAAGCCTTACTGCCCTATAGGTCAGGGTGTTGCTACTGACTAGGGCCACTAGGCCTCACTGCCCGGTGAGTCAGAGAATGGTTACTGGCTCTGGCTGCTAAGCCTCAAAGCCCTGTGGGTCAGGGTGCTCTTACTGACTCTGGCCATTAGGCCCCGTTGCCCTGAGAGTCAGGCTGTTACTATGGACTCTGGACGCTAGTCCCCATTGCCCTGAGAGTCCAGGTATGGGTATTGACTCTGACCCCTACGCCACACAGCCCTAGAGCAAAGAGCCAATTGGTGGGCTTAAACCCTTAGCCGCACTGCCTAGAGGCAGAAGGTTGCTTGCAGGACAGGGTGCACTCACCCCGCACTGGATGGGGAACCTCACCCTGTCACACTGGCCCATGTGGATACTGCTGGCCAAAAGACACTCATCCTAAGTGCATGGGGCACATGTTCACTGAGTTAGTGGAATACATGCAGTCCCCAAACTTATGACATAATTGGTTCCTGAAAATTGCATTGTAAGTCGAAATGTTGTAAGTTGGAACCCCAATCCACTCCATTATGGGACTGAGCATTGTAAAGTCGAAACCAATTGTCATAAGTCAAATCAGGGTGTCAATTCAGAAGTGTCGTAAGTGACATTTGTCATAAGTCAAATGTCGTCAAGTTGAGGACTGCCTGTATATATGGTCAACATATCCCAAAATGTAAAGTAACTTTTTTTGGTAACACATGTCAGGTATTACAAAGATTAAGGAATATATTTCAGTTGGGGTAAGGACTGGACTCCTGGTTGTGAGTGCAATGTAAAACCACATTTTTGAATCTATAAAATGACCTGATTTGCACTATGTCTGATTACTTAATAGTTTGACAGTGTTAGCTGGCCTTTTCAAGGAGTTGGAGCTTAGCTGCACCAGTGACAGGTGTCTATTTCCCTAAGTGGAGGAAAAGAACAGTGTCACAAGATGGGGGAACGAAGGAAAGGCCTGCTAGGAAAACAAGAGCAGAAAACAAGAGCTCAGCTGGAGGGAGGTAACCTAACAGAGAAGGACCCCAGGGAGAGTGGCCTTGCAAATCAGCGCTATAGACAAGACTGAGAGATACCCAGGAAGGCTGGGAGTATAGGTAGATGCTCTGGGAAGAAGCAGGCCAGGTCAAGGCAATGGAGTAGATAGCCCAATTGTTGAGGCCCTGTGTCTGTGTGGGGGGCAGAGCAATGACCCCTGTATACAAGGGGAAGATGTGTTTGGTTAGAGCCCAGGAGGGCTGGTGTCTGAGCCTAGGAGCAAGGCTGAAGAGACGGTGAAGTGGACAGATCCTTAGGGAAGAAGGACTATGCCTGGTGAGACTGAAGTGGAAGATTGGTTCTCTGTGTGTTTGGACTTTCTTTGTACTCCACAAGAGGTGGATTTTTTATGTGATTTAGCTAGCCAGAGGGTTAAGGCACCTCAGCAACTGAACTTGCTGAGTGCCAAGAAAGAACCATTGGAGATGAGAGGAAAATGAAGCAGCAGACAGGTCAAAAGCCAGACCAGGTAGTTCCTGTTACAGCAGGCAAAACTTTGCTCACTATATATTCTATATGGTATAGATTAAATGGCATAAGTACTAAGGCCCTGATCCTGGAAATACTTTTGCTTGTGTCAAACTTTACTCATCTTTGTAAAGTTCAGCACACACAAGCATTTGCAGGGTTGTGGTCTGTGGTGTTTGGTAATAACTGTGAAATTTACAGCTTGACAGATATGTGGCCAATTCCGTATCTGAATTCCAACTGTGTCTGTGTTACATTACACAAGCTTCTTAAAGGTACAGTTCCCCACAGGGTACAGGGATGGAATTGTGAGTGGCTTTTGCTCTAGGGCACACAAGAAGTCTCTGATACTTCCCAGGGGTTCGCAGAGTTGTGAGGCACCTCACTACCACCTGCTTTTAGTATTTATTCTTCCATGGGTCAGCTCCATCAGTCATCACCAACACAAGCACTCCCCTCTAGGCGTTGCTGGCCTGCTGTTAGTCCACAGGTCAGCAATAGGCACACTCCAACCCTTGAGCCTTCCAAGCATCTCCCTGGAATGTCCAGCTCCTGATTCTCTGGACGCTTGTAGTATTCACAGATTTTCTGCTTTAAAAGAAGCAGCATACGCAAACTTACCCATTTCACCTCAGATCACCTCTCTGCTTAACACAGAACACTTAGATTTGTTTATAGTGAAAACCAAGTGTAAGTTTATTTAAGCTCAGAGATTCAAGTAGCAGTATTGGGAAAAGACTGGTTACGTATAAAACAATCATAACATGCATTCTAGAGCTTAGACGTAATTAACTAGATACTCTCATGTCTTGTAAAGTTTGACTCACCCATAATCCTTGCAGTGCTTTTAAGCCAGGCTTGGGTATGATCTTCCTTTCATGAGAGAAGTATGCTGTCAGCTTGCCTCCCAGGTGAAGGATTCAGTGTGGTTCTTACACACCAATTTATATCAGAAAATCCTTTGTCTTTATGCATAAACTGGATACTTCCCCCCCCCCCCCGTTTGTTTCATCTTGTAGATTTCCTTTCTTGTAGATTTTGCAATCTCTCATTTTGCCATTGGTTTAGTATGCAAATAGACATATAGTGCAAGGCACACAATACATAATACACAAATGGTCAGACATGGATATAGGTGTCTGCTACCTCCTGTCTGAAAGTAACATTTCTGAGCTATGTCACCTCCTGATGAAATCTTAAGAACATAATTTTTAGTATAGATACATAACTCCTTATATATTATCTATACATACATTTCACAACGATTATGTCAACCAGTGGGTACCAGCTCTCTCTAGAGACCTCATATGCCTCTCTTCAGTGAACTATTATGCATATATGAGATCCCAGACTACCCCTGTAAAACCCTGTGCACTCCCTGTGCTCTCTGAGAGTTGGCACCAAAGGGTCCCTGGATCAGTCTCCCTACCCCATCTCTCACTTTGCATTAATAGACAAGGGTCAAACCCACATTAGTAGTCCCTGATTCCCAGTGAGTTCAGAAAATGTTATTACTGATTACTTCCCTGGCAGTTGGTGCTCTGCAAACAATAGTTAGTAATAGACTAGTCATGGCAAACAAAGAACAGAAAACTTTAACATGTATGTGAGAAATGGCAATGTAAATGTTAGTAACATAGCAAATATGGAAGGGATTGTCTTCAAACTTGACTTATTTTTCCTTCCTCATGAGGACTGTAAAACAAAAGCCCAGTTTTAAGTTTCTTCCTTCAGTGGTTTGAGTTATTTCAATGCAAATATTTCAGTTAGAACATGTGACAACATTATATCTTTCCTGACTGCACAGCTCAGAAAATCATCACTCAAATTTTCAGCATCTTTGGGCTTTTCATCTTTTTTAAATACCTTTTAATCCAAAAGGTATTTGTGCAAGAAAGATATGAGCAAATACTCAAAGGATTGAGGGAATGTTAGACTGGGAAAAATCTATCTGACTCTTACTTATAATACTGTGCATGTAGACCAATTTAGAAATAACACACAGGTACTATATGCAGTATACTATTGTGGAAGATTGTGTGCTGTCTATTTCCTTTTCTCTTTCTATCGAGTGGGTCTATAATTAAAAAGATAGGCTTACTCAGTCAAAGACCCTGTCAAGAGATGTGAGTAATATCACTTGTATATTTGTTACTGTTGTATGGTTTCCCTCTTTTATCAGGGGAAAATGGTGGAGGAAGCAGGAGCTTAAGATTTAAGATTAATGATGAGCCATTAACTGGCTATGAGAGCAACACACTGCAGAAATTCTTCATCTCAAAAGAGGGAAATCACTTGATACAGTTCTGTATCACAGCCTGAAGGATCATCATTTGTTATCACTAGCAAAGAGGGCTGTGTCAGAAAAGGCAGGAATCTTAAACCATGTATGGTGATGCCCCAGAAATTTTGAAAGGGACCACTTCAGCAAACTTCTGTCATTCATAAGGCCAAAATACTGAACCAACCCCAATGAGAAGAATAAAAAGGCAGTCAGTGATTACTTGTTTCAGAGTAGCAGCCGTGTTAGTCTGTATCTGCAAAGAGAACAGGAGTACTTGTGGCACCTTAGAGATTAACAAATTTCCTGCATTCTCCTAGTGCCACAGAGAAGTTAAGCTGATTCTAGTCTCATTCACAGACAATGATTTCAAATTCTTGTTTTCACACAGTGTTTTATTTTTCACATTCTGTTCGCCACATTAAGGCTCAACAAATTAATTAAGCGATGAGAAGGCACAAAAGCAAATACATTTAATTTTAAACACAGAATTAAAATCAGGCATGTTGTTGTGATCATTGTTGTGCTTATTACAACCACCTGTCAGTTTCAGTCATCCTTCCTGTTAGTTGCTTCTCAAGAAGCAGTGGAGTGTGGCAGCATGAGATGTGTGTAGAAAGGTAGACAAAGCTAGAGGTAAAGTAAATAGAGCTACAGAGGAAAATCAGACTAAAGAAGGTTCAGAGACAGGAGCAAATACAAGAAGAATGGGGATGCAAGTAAACATGAAGATTTAAAAACAAAACCAAGAAACACAGGGCAGTTGAGTGACAAACAAAACAAGTGGATAAATAGAGAAGGGACCATTTAAAATCTTATTATGAGGGGAAAGAAACAGGTTAAAATGGAGAAATAAAATTAGGATTTATGCAAAAGAATCCTGCCTGTATGCATACAACATATTGTGTTTTTATCTTAGTATTAGAGATTCATTCACTCAACTCCCAAGCATATGCTTGGCAGCTTGCATATATACAACTGAGTGGTACATGCTCTTGGAGAGGATGTGGAGAGCAAGAGGGTGATGTAATAAATACATTAGCATAGAACATATGACCTAATCTAATAAAAGAATGAACAAATGCAAGACAGAAGCCACAATAAGCTCACCTTTGGGAATCTAGGGTATGACGTTTTCTAAATGAAGTAAATAGGGCTTTCTATAGCTTTGCTTAACTGTAATACAGGTATGGGGAGTGGCACTGGCAGCAGTGCAAGGGGAAGCCTCCCCTCCCCTTCCCCCCTAGGGGGCTTTCAGGTTCCCCTTTCCCGGGATCTGTTCTTCCAAGAACTGGCTGCAAGGAGGAGAAAGTACGTTTGTCTGGAACAAGGCAAAGGAGGGAGCTACATCCAGCTCAAATAAAAGGGAAGAATTTATAGAAGATTAAAGGAAGGGCAAGTTCCTAATCAAAAGATGGACAAATGGCTTACAAGCAAGTCCCCGTTTAAATAGTTGGACCTACACACATGCTTAGAAACTGGCTAGTAAATCCTAAAGTCTAGATGGGCATGAATGCTTCTTTAATGTTTAGGAATTGCTTAAAAATTGCATCCCCATTAGCAGTCAAAATTCTTTTAAAGTGCTTATGAAATGTTTGAGCTTTGTCTTGGGTAACCATTCTCAATTCTTTTTTTTTTTTTTGATTTTGAGGTTCTGGCTATAAAGAAACATAACTTACTTAACCTTTTATTCTTTTTTTTTCCAGCTCATTCTAAGTTAGAAATAGAACTAGCTTTTGTTAATCGAAGAAGGCTTGTGGAATCAAATTTGGTATATCTCTGAAATGGGAAAATGGCTTATGAACAAAGGGCAAAGTTTGAGCTTTATTGTATTTTTTTTGTCGGTGGTTAGAAATGAGATAAAAAACCATAATGGGGGCAGATTTTCAAAGGCACGAAGTGGAGCTAGGCATCCAACTTGTATTGAGTTTCAGTAGGAGTTGGGGACCTAAGTGGCTTTTGTGCTTTGAAAATCTCCCTGTAATCACTTTATGAGTCTCAAGCTGTCTTGGTCCAAAACCCATGGAATGACTGAAAAATCATCCCATCATGACAGCTGCAAACGTTTGTGGCATGTGGATCACAGAAGGAAACAATGGGAGGCTTTTCAGTGTTGAGGGCTGCTGCTGTTGCTTTGGGTAGGTTGGTGCTGTGAGGTAGGGAGGACGGATTGGTCTGGGATGCTAATGGCCTGGCCAGGGGTGATTGCTGATGGTGGCATTGGAGAAGGTGAGGGGTATGTGTGTGTTTGTGTGGGGAGGGGGGGAGATGCTTGACCTTGTGGGTGGCTGTTTGGAGTGCTGGGTAGGGTACTCTGCTGCTCTCCCTGCCTGCCCAGTGCTCAGCCCTGGAACTGTGCTTCTTCCAGAGTTTGAAGCCAGCTCCACAGCCTTTGCAAGTCCTGCTTCCTCAGCCCCAAAGGGAAGCAGTGTGTGGAAAAGTGGCACAAAGGTGGGGTAGCAGCAGGAGGAGCCTTGTCTCCTGCTGGCCACTAGTGACCATAAAAACCTCTCCTTTGCAATCCATTTCCTGTTCACAGCCCTCAGGTTAGGAATAACTGGGTTACTTAATGGGTTAGGTGGCCATTGCTTTATAGGCTTGAGTGTATTTTCATTAAGCCTCTCTGAATGGTGCAGAGCTCAGTGTCATTTGCAAACCAAACCTTCAAGTCCATTCAACCCATGTAGATTCACTATAAAGCTCAGTTTCATCCCAGACTTTTAGTGGGAATCCTTATTGCCTCATTGCTATATTTTCCCTCCAACATCCTGGCCATTCCCTTCATGCCAGGTCCTGAGACACCCTCTCCTTTCCTTCTTTGTCTTTAGGAGTCTTCCTTTTTTCTCCTCCCCTGTGCTCTTGAGATTAAGTCACCCTCCCACTCCCACCCCCTCTCCTTTTCACAGGGGGCAGAACTAGCTGGTAGCTGCTCTTCAGCAGGCTCTTTGGGGGCGAGTGGCACGTGGTCAAGGCCACTGACTTCTCCAGTTTCTAAAGCTATTTTGTAGGGTGGCATGGTTCTGAGCCCTCACCTTGCCACTAGTAAAGCATGCTTTTACTACAGGCCACTGAGTCAATATAGACACTGCAACACCTATTACTGGGAAAAATACACAAAATTTGAAGGAGAGATGAAAGCTGCATTAGATAAATGTATGAGAGGAAACCCACTAAAGCAAATAAATTACACACCAGCAGTAGAATACATCACTTTTATGAGGGGCCATCAAGATATAAATCAAGCCTACATACAGTTTGTAGTCAGCAAGCTCTCTTACATTATACACAGAAACATACATAAGATGAAATATATAAACAGCACAGTGAAACATTTCTATTAGGCTGTAATAGATACTGAGACTTCAGGTATACCATTCATTAAAAAAATTATATTGCACACAGAAAAAAATATGTCATAGTGAAACAGATGGCATATTCTGTAGTATTTATACTAGAAACTGAAATGTAGGTACAGTGCTCTGCATTGCAAGTTTTTTGTATAACGTAGTGGACTTACTGAATGGAAATTAATTATATGGATGATGATTCTATTTTGGTACCATGCAATGTTTTCTTTGCTTGTGTAGGTGTAATCTATTGACAACACTTACTCCTAAGGAAATGATTCTTGGTCAGAGTGAGTCTGATGCAGTATATAGACTTCACCAGTGATATGCTCAACATTAAATGCTTTGCAACAACTGCCAAAGACTCAATTACCTAGCCTTATTCAATCACATCTTATTTACAGAGAAAAGAACACATTGCAAAACAGTCATAAAAATCTCATTTGCTGTGGAAAAAATGTGGGATTAATTACCCCAGTGTGAAGGAGTAAATTAAAATTAGGCAAACTGAGCAAAACCACAGAATGTCAAAATAACGTGGTTTTTTTTTTTTTTTGCATGAATATGGATTTTACAAGTTGGGAGTTTTTACTGGCAATGGATTAGTAGCGCTGCACATATTAACTTCCTTAGGATTTGAGCCTGCAACTCCTAAAGGTACTGAATGCTTCTGGAGAGTTGAGGATGCTCAGCACCTTGCCTGATCAAGACCTTACTGACCAGACACACTTGAAGACACCAGTATCAGTCATCCTGGTACACAGGCTGCTTCTGACTCCTATATGATTAGAAGAAAGAAGTCAAATTCTAAGCAACTCCTACCTGGAACAAAAGAGAATTCAATTCTTTCTGTGGACCATTGACCTAGATTTTACATAAGTTTATGGTCCAGAGATGATATGGTGAAAAGCATGTTATAAATGCCTCGCTAGAACACTGCATTTAAAAGGTCCAAGTTTTTTTTACAGTTTTCAAGTTTATGACACACGTATACCACGTGAGAATTAGCCCCAGGAGTTGATTTGTTCTGTGGAAAGGTACTACTTCTACATAGTTAGTTTTCAGAGTAAAATTGCACTTTAAAGAGTAATGCAAAACGTTAGCATCTTGTATGAAAATAGATTTGCAAAGCTCATTTTGCAGCAGAGAGTCTCCCAAACTGCAATAAAGGACTAAAGCCAGCTACCTGTGAATAAAATGTGATTGCTGGCAGTTTAAAGAATCTAGGATACAATTATCCTAAGGAGTGCTTTGTATCTTGTTATGCAGTCAGGATTTTTTTAAATCTGGTACATAGCTGGACCATCATCTATTGAAGGGAGTGGGACTTAAGATGAAAAGCTAAGGCAATGTCCATAGAATGACGGAGGTGATAGCTTCTGTTTTCAATAACAAGTTGTGACTGGAATTTAGAAAGAAGAGAAGTTGATATTTAGTTTCACAAAGTAATTGGCATGACTATGTTTGGCTGTGGGTCAGATCCACTCCAGGAGATAGTGCTGTTGAGCTTGGCACAGGGCTGGAGGCATCATGAAGGCACAAGGGGCCTGTGACTTCCCATCCAGCAGGGAGCTTGGCCAGGATTGGGCATAGTTGATACAGCATGACTCAGCACATCGTCTAGCCAGTCTCAGCTGTCAGGGCTTTTTGGGAGATGAATTCCCCTCTTGCCCTCTGGGCCATAATAACCTTCTATGGCTCTGGTGGGTAATTTGCACCTCCTTGAGTATGTGGCTTTAAATCTACAAATCCATGTAGGAATGCCTGTAAAATCACAGTGCTAAATATATTCCAGTGATAAATGCCACATCTTCATGGTGAATTACCTTTAGTCTCTGCTTTCTTAATTCAGTAAAAGAACTTGGGGAGTAGCAGATGGAGGAAGCATGAGACTATTTTTAAAAGGTGTATACAGCTGTGGCATTGAGCAGCAAATGATAATGGCCCCTTTAAGGGAATCAAGATTAGATTTCCAGCTGTCAGGCACTCCGGTACACAGCAAATGCAAAGAAGTTGTTAGTAATCTCTTTATGATTTTATATGTGGGTTTGTTTTTATTTTAGATCAAACACATAGAGTAGAGGAGATGGGGGACTGTGGGTGGAGGAAATAAAACTTGAACCTTCAGGCCTTCCTCTGGGTATTAATCAATGCTGAATAAACTAATTTCAGTATGGATTTAGACTTCAAAGGGAAGGTTGATGTTACACTAATAAAAATGATACCAACAGGACCTTTTAAGAGGGACAAGGCAAATTGCCACTTTTATTGTAAATACAACAAAATATTCCTATATGCAGTTTCTATATAGATCCATTCACACACACAGACATTCACACACAGGTTCTACATAAAGGTTGTTATAGTTACCAGCCTAGATGTTGCTCGTGCCAAGTCACTGGCCAGGTGGCCTGGACACGAAAGTGGAGCCGAGTCGTTGTCAGATGTGCATCCGATGCTCCTGGAGGGTGGTCATAGAACCAGACTCAAAGAACACAGTCCCTGGACCCAATTTTTATAGGTCTCTGGTTCAGTACAAGTCTATGGAAGTTGCTTCATCATGCTGAATTTACAATTGAGATGACTATCAATCAGCTCAATCAGCAGGTGGTACATCCATGACGGCTCCATGATGGCTAGGTGTTATCTTCTTGTTCTTCCTTGATGCGTTCTGGGTGGATTCCGGTTCGCCCTTCGGGGGTCATCTGGTTATCTCCACTTTGCACATTCTTCAGCCCACCGATATCAAGGTTGAAATTCTTAGGATTAGGGTGGCACCATTTACTAACCAATTATTTCCCTGCTTCAGGCTCTCAATTCCATGCACTCATCATTCATTCTTTTACCTAACAACACAATCTATGACTCTTGATTCATTTAACAAGTTTTATCCCACTATCTATTTTTCCCTCTTTGGATACCGAGATTTACATAGGCATGACAAGGGGCCCCCACGGGGGAAGAGCATCAGGGTGTTGTTTTAAAGAACAGCATTGTTTCCTCAAAGTTCTTATCACTTTCCAGCACAGACTCTTTGTCCTGTGTCAGCCTGAAATAATTAGCACTTTTACATTTGCATTTGTTACAGAGTGAAATTCAACAGCATAGAACTGATGTTCATACCTTTTTATAATACCTATATACTCTTTTGTCTATCTTTATTTCTACTACTACATAATTATAATTTTATCATACTTATATAACTTTGGGGGTGACCCAACATTGAGTTAATTGCAATGTCATTATACTTCCCCATTATACTTCCCCATCCCCCAGTCCCCTGAAAGCACAGGTGATGTCATGACCAGAGTAAATATTTATTAAAAATCCATAGTTAAAAACAATGGGTAGTTAATGCTAAACCTCTGAGTAGTTTGGGACACACTTCACTAAGCAGACATAAGTGCAAACAAAGAAATCTGAGAGTAAAGCTGTGCAAATAACTCTTTTGGTTTAGTTGTTTGTTTGGGTTCTCTGACAGTTTTGGAAAAAAATATTCATTTTGGGTCAACCCCAAATTGACACTTTTTTGGTGAATTAAGAATTCCAAAAACTTTTGTTTCAGGTCAAGTGAAATATTCTGTTCCACCTGAAATGTTTCATTTTAATTTCAGGCATATTTAAACATCTTTTTTCTTTTAAAATAAAAGCCAAGAAAACTTGGAAATAAAGTGGAGACTTAGGTGCTATTCACAAAATGGACCCTTGTCCATTTTGTGAATAGCACCTAAGTCCCCACTTTATGGAAGGAAGTCCCCTTTTACTTAATGATTGGGTTGCACACCTGGGAGTGGGGTAAACCTGGGTTCAAGTCTTTACTACAGAGCAGAAATTCAAATATGGGTCTCCCATATCCCCAGTGACTCCCTGCTCTAGAACAGGGACCTAAATCTGGGTTCCCCTTGTTCTTCCCCTAGGTAAGAGCCCTAACCACTGAGCTATTGACTATTCTAGAGTGGATGTCCCTGTGTCTCTTCTTCTTCTTCTTTTCCCCTTATGCTACTTTTCCTGGTGAGGGTTGTGGCGGCAGCATGGAGAGCAGGGAGGACCAGATCTCCTTTTCCTCCACAACAGGTTCTAGCTCCTCCTGGGGGATTCCCCAGCATTCCCAGGCCAGATGGGAGAGATAATCCCTCCAGCGTTTTCTTGGTCTGCTTCTGGACCTATGCTCAGTGGGATGTGCCCAGTTTAGTTCCAACGGAAGCCTCCTAGGGGCTTCCTTATCAGGTGCCTGAACCACCTCAACTGGCTCCTCTTGATCCAGAGGAGTAGTGGCTCTACTCTGAGGCCCTCCCGTATAGCCATGCTCCTCACGCTATCTCAAAGAGTAAGCCCAGCCACCCTATGCAGAAACCTCATTTCTACAGCTTGTACTTGCAAACTCATCCTTTCAGTCATTACCTAAAGTTCAGGACCATAGGTGAGGATGGGGATGTAGAGTGACCTATAAACAGAGAGCTTCGTCTGAGAACTCAGCTCCTGCTTCATCACCACATATCGGTACAGCACCCCCATCATTGCCCCCACCTCACCAATCCACCAGTTGATCTCATTCTCCTGCTTGCTTTCACTTGTGAACAAGACTCCTAGATACTTGAACTTGTCCACTAAGGGCAGATGCTCCCTCCTCTTCTGGAGAGAGCAGTCCACTTTCTTCCAGGAGAGGTCCATTGTGACGTTACACCCCATTTTTTTCATAGAAATATGGTTATATATGAATATGGCATAATGAAGATAGATAACTCATGTGACATATCATTGGAAAGGTTATGATTTACTGAATGTAATTATCCTATTTGTATGCATGTGTCATTGCTGTATCTGATAGTAGGAATATGGACTATGTAGTAAATACAACTGTGTTTTCACCTGGGGAACGCCCACTAGACAGTATGCACTCAGCCTGGGTGGGCCTTAGTTAGGACAATAGGACTTCGAAGATGCTAATCTCCCACCTTCCTGAGAAGCTTCCTGGGATGCTGCTTTAACACTGCAGGGTCAGATGATCATGTCACCTGGTACTGGCCATCATTTTGGACTTCTGGTATTTTTCCACTGAAAGGGGTAGGGATCAAACTAGGAAACAAAGGATTCCTGCCATATGTAAATCCTATTTAAGGCTGGGGAGTGAGTTAATCTAGGCTCTTTTCCACTGGTCTCTGCCCAAGAAGGAAGAATGCTGAAAACACCTGAGGAAACAAAGGAAGTCAGCATATACCTAGAGATTTAAGCTGCAAGCAGTGCAGTTTATCTTCAAGAAACTCTGAAACCTTCATAAAACAATATTTAGGCTTATAAATTACTATTTGTAGCCAATTTCTTTAATGTATTAAGCCTAGTTTGCGTGTTTTGTTTTATTTGGTCCGTAATTTGCTTTGTTCTGTTTGTTATCCATTATAATCACTTAGAATTTACCTTTTGCAGTTAATAAACTTGTTTTTTGTTTATTCTAAAACCCAGTTTGTGCAATTCATAATGGGGCGGGGAGCAAAAAGCTGTGCATATCTTCCTCCACATTGAGGGAGGGCGCGAATTTCATGAGCTTTCGCTGTATAGACCTCTATACAGTGAAAGACAATATAATTTTGGTTTTACACTCCAGAGGGTGTGTGCACCAGAGTACTGGGCAATTCCCTGAGCTGAGTCTCATTGCAGACTCTGTGATTCTACAGCTGGGTGTGTCCCTACTTGTGTGTGTGTGTGTGTGTGTGTGTGTGTGTGCGCGCAGCAGGACAGGGTGAGGGAGCCCAGGCTGGTGGAATGGGTGGGCTCAGTGGGACCCCAATACATCAGGTGGCACCCCAACCTGTTACAACCATGACCTCTGATTTGGAGGTGCCGATTCTCATCTCAGCCGCTTCACAGTCAACAGTGAAATGTCTGAGTGCACGTCGGAGATCACAGTCTGAAGAAGCAAGGACAACAGCATCTTCAAAGAGCAAAGATGCAACCTCCAAGTCCCCATACTGGATGCACTCCACAGCTTGGCTGTGCCTTGATATCCTGTCCATGAAAATCACAAACAGAAGTGGGGACAAGACATGCCCTTGGTGGAGTCCAATGCCCATCTTGAATAAACTGGATTTAATGCCCAGAATATGAACACAACTCTCACTCCGAGAATACAGGGACCGGATAGCATGCAAAAGCGGCACCAGCACCTCATACTCCCACAGAACTTCCCACAAGACATCTCGGGGAAATATGCCTTCTCCAGGTCTACAAAACAAAGGTAGACCAGATTAGCAAACTCCCATGACCCCTCGAGTATCTGCGAGAGAGCAAAGGGCTGGTCCATATTCTACAGCCAGGACAGAATCTGCATTGGTCCTCCTGAATCTGAGGTTCAACTAATGAGGGTAACTCTCCAGTGCCCTGGCATAGGTTTTTCCAGGGAGGCTGGGGAGTGTGACCCCCCTATAGATAAAACACACCCTCTGGTCTCCTTCCTTAAAGATTGGTACCACTACTCCAGTTTTCCAGTCCAGAGGTACTGCTCCCACCTTCCACGCAACATTGAAGAGGCACGTTAACCACAACACCCTAATATTGTCTAGTGCTTTCAGCATCTCTGGGCGAATCTCATCCACCCCTGCTGCTTTACCACTATCAAGGCACTTTACCACCTTATCAAGCTCAGCATCAGAAATAGTTCCAATCTCATCGGAGGTTTCTGGTGCTGCCTCGTGGGGGGAGGGGGGGCGTGCCCATTGCGTTGAGGAGTTCCTCAAAGTGCTCCTTCCTCTTGACGATCTCCTGAGTCAAGGTCAGAGTTTCACCACCCTTACTGAGTACAGCCTGGGCAACATCCTGCCAACCTCTCCTCAGGCAATTAATGGTTTGCCAGAACACCTTTGAGGCCATCTGGTAGTCATTCTCCATGGTCTCTCTGAACTCTTTCCTGGGCTTTTGCTTCAATGACTGCCATAGCCGCAGCCCTCTTAGCCAGCTGGTACCTCTCAGCCATATCAGGAGTCCAGTTCACATGCGTTGCTCGGAAGGCCTCCTTCTTTGACTTGACAGCTTCCCTCACCACTGGAGTCCACCAGCAGGTCCTAGGGTTGCCACTGTGACAGGCAACAACTGCCTTCAGGCCACAGCTTTTTGTGGCTTCCTCAATGATTGAGGCCCTGAAAAAGGTCCACTCGGACTCAATGTCCAGCACATCACCCAGAATACAGGCAAAGTTCTTCCAGAGGTGGGAATTGAAGTCTTTCCACACTGGGTCCTCCACCAGACATTTTCAGGCAACTCTCACTGATTGTTTGGGCTGGTGCCCCATGCATCGGATCCAACTCACCACCAAGTGGTGATCAAGTGCCACCTTTGCACTCTCTTCACTCAAGTGTCCCAAACATGTGACCTAAGATCCGACAAGATGACTATGAAGTTGATGAGTGATCTTTAGCCCAAGGTGCTCTGGTACCAAGTACATTTATGAGCAACCTTGCGTTTGAACATGGTATTCATTATGGACAATCCATGACTAGCACAGAAGTCCTTTCGGGTTCAGACCAGGTAGGGCATTCCTCCAAATCACTCCCCTCCAAGTATCTCCTTTGTTCTCTCCATGAGTGTTGAAGTTCCCCAGTAGAACTACAGGGTCAGTCAGTGACACTTTATTGAGCACTAATCCCACTGTCTCCAGAAAGGCCGAGTACTCTGAACTGGTGTTAGGCACATAGGTACAAACAACAGTCAGGGTTTTCCTCTCTGATACCTAAAGTCTCATTGAGGCAACCCTCTTGTCAACCAGGACAAACTCCAACTGTGCAGCACCCAGCTGGGGACTTGTGAGTAGTCCCACACACCTCCAGGGCCTCTCACATGGGGCTACTCCTGAGTAGGAC
This sequence comes from Caretta caretta, assembly GCF_965140235.1. NCBI lineage: Eukaryota > Metazoa > Chordata > Testudines > Cheloniidae > Caretta > Caretta caretta. The sequence goes on from NC_134207.1 coordinate 138,639,444, forward strand.
AGAGACTACTCTGGATCAAGAAGTTTGTTTCCAGAGCCAGTGCTATGTGAGGAGGTGAGGCTCACTATATCTATTTGGTACCTTTCCACCTGTTCCACCACTCTGGCTCCTTTCCCACCAATGAAGTGATGTTCCACATCCCTAGAGCCAGTTTCCATTGCAGAAGGCCAATTGGTCAATGTCCGTCCCTCCTGCTGCCCACCCTCACCCTTTGTCTCGGGGTGGTAAGCCCACGAGATCGGTTCACAACCCTTTTTGTTGCCTGAAACCACCCCCATGGGTAGGTCCCAGTATCCCTAGTCCAGGTGAAGTTTTCACATGATCATTTTTAGGCTTTCATGAGGCTCTTGAGGTGGATCGTTTTTAGTCTGGAACCTTCCCCCAGACCTATTCGCCTAGGTTGACCCTACCAGGAACACTAGGCTCCAGATGACATAGACCTGGGGTTCATGAGAATATGCAAACCTCTCCACCACATCAAGGTAATGATCCTCAGAGGAGAGCTGTTATATTGGTTTTAGACATAATTCATTTGGGCCAGACAGAGTATGAGGATGGTTCTTGCTTGATGGTTAGGGCACCCAGCTACGGATGGGGAAACACCCTGTTTCCAGTTCCTTATCAATTACTAGTTAATTTGTTTTAACATTTCAGATTGTTTTTTTCTTTTTTTAACCAAAACAATTTGCCAAAATTGACACAAAGACACAAAATGTATCAGTTCATCCAAATCTGCATTTTTCAATGGGGAAAAGAAATAGGAAGAAAAATTTTGCCCAGCTCTACATACTTCATTGAATGTCACTCTCAGAGTCAGACTATTTGTGCAGAATTATTCCACGACATTTCTGTTAATGTTTGTGATTTAATTATATCACCTGAACAATTGTGAATGAAGCACTGACAACATATTTATTGTCATCTGTAACTACTGTGACAGGGTCGGGCCAGATGGCTACAGGAGAGTAATTTTTTTTTTGAAGCAAAAAAGGTATTTTTTTATTTGCATAACACACTTACAAAACAAAACAACAGCATATGCAATGTGTAACACAGCAACCAATCACAATTGTTTTCTCATTAGCTTCAGGGGAGGGAAGTGTTCAAGCTTGCCTGGGCCCAGAGCAGGGGGCTTCCTCGACTCTCGTGGTCTTCCACCCTTCCGAGTTACCTGGTGGTCCAGAGCGAGGGAGCTTCATCGAATCTCAAGGTCTGCCACCCCCTCGAGTTACCTGGCGCCACGCCCAAGTGTCACCAACAATTCCCTCCTCTGAAAGCACCCAACAAAAGGGGCAGATTGTGGGGTGGACAACCCGGCAGGGGGGCACTGCACCCACGTGTGAAAGGACCCCTCTAAGGTGGTCGTGTCCGCAGCGGCAATGGCTGGGGCTGGGGTCCCTTACTCTCTTCCCCAATCAAAGGGTCAAAACAAAGGGAGCCGGACGGGGACACCAAGCAGAGAGCCTCGGACAGCGCCCACCGCTCCTCAAAAGCATCAAGGGAGTCGGTGTACGCCGCCCAGAGGAACTCCGTCCAGATATGTGAATGGACCGAGGATGGGAAAACGGCCCCACAGTCACAGGAAACTCCATCGGCCAACCTCCTCTCTCTGGTTTTATAGATGGCCATTTTAGCCAGGGCCAGGAGGAGGTTAACTAGGAGATCCCGCGACTTTGTGAGGCCACAGATGGGGAGTGCATAAATAAAAAGGTGAGGGGAAAAATGCAACCAAAAACATAATAAAAGATTTGTGAGGAGCCGGAAAAGGGCTGCAGCCTGTTGCACTCCAAATATACATGCGCCAGGGTTTCCCTCAGACTGCAAAAGGGACAAGTATCTGGGATGGGGTTGAACCGTGCCAAGTACGTGCCCGTGCTCACAGCTCCGTGAAGGAGCCACCAACTAATGTCCCCGACGGGCCTCGGAACCAAGGTAGAATATAGGCTGGCCCACCGGGGCAGCTCACCCTCCAAAGGTGGTCTCGCAGAAGGTCTCGCCACTTTGTGTTGGGGCAGGGCACTAGGGTGAGGGCGTGAAGGGTGTGGAGCACAAGCGTGTATAGATGTTTCCTTGGTGCAGTTTGGAAGCATACCGGCTGCAGTTCATGCAGCCAGCTCGCCGTAAAGGGGTGAGGGGGTTGATTGGGTCTACGGGGCAGGGGTCCAATTAAAAGGTCCAGTGGGCCTGGGGTAGAGGGTGGGTGGGGCATGCCCTCTCGCAGGACCCGATTGAGGTAAGCTCTAGCAGCGGATGGTGAAGTGGCCTTCACCTCCTGAAGTACGTGCTGGGGGGTACGAGGTCTGGAGAGCCCCATGCGCCGAGCGAGTGTCAGGGGATCCAGCCAGTCTCCCCGGTCGTAGTCCAGGAGGTCTCGCACTCTCGTGACTTCTGCCAGGATCAAGCTCTGGCGCACCGAGCGGGACTCCGCCACCTGCACACGAAGCTGGGGGTTGTGTAGCAGGGGCTCCGCGAGGAGATCTGCCCCCTCGGTGGCCGACATGGACCTGGTCGTTAAAAATAGTTTCCAAGTCCGGAGGAGGTCCTGGTAGAAGACCGGCAGCCCGGAGAGGTCTCGCGGAAGACCCCCTGGACAGAGATAAAAGAGCTGCTGGTCATATCGGAGCCCTCGGATGCGGTGCAGGATGGCGTGCGCCAGTATGCTCCACACCAAACTGCCTGCACCATAAAGGAGCCTCTGTAGGGCCTGGAGGTGGAAGACGCGGACCTGAGTGTGCAGACACTTCAGGCCCTGTCCTCCTTCCTTCAGGGGTAGATGAAGAACCCCTACAGGGGCCCAGTGCATTCCTGACCAAAAGAACCCCAGAATCGATGTCCGGAGGTTGGTCAGGAAACCCGGAGCCGGGACCAGGGTGTTGAGCCGGTACCAGAGCATGGACAGGACTAGTTGATTAAGCACCAGCGCTCTCCCTCGGAAGGAGAGACATCGGAGTAGTCCTGCCCATTTCCAGAGCTGCTTTATCACCCCACCCTCTAAGTTTTCCCATTTCTCCAGCGGAGAGAGATGCGTGGCAGAAAGGTAAACGCCAAGGTAGAGCAGCGGACCCGCGCTCCACCGGACGGTCTGAAGCGTGGGTGGGAGGGAGCTGACCTGCCGCCAGTCTCCTACCGCCAAGCCAGAGCTCTTGACCCAGTTGACCCGGGCGGAGGAGGCTGCCGAATAGATGGCCTGGCAAGCCTCCACCCGCGCCAAGTGGCCCGGGTCCTGGACCACGAGGAGCACGTCATTGGCATACGCCGACAGGTCCAGCCGCAGCTCTGGCTCCTACAGCACCAATCCTGTCAACCTCCTTCGGAGGAGACAGAGGAAGGGCTCGATCGCCAGAGCATACAGCTGGCCCAAGAGGGGGCACTCCTGCCGTACTCCTCCCCCAAAGTTGACCGGTTCGGTCAGGGTCCAGTTGAGCTTAACCAGACACTCTGCGGCGGCATACAGCACCCAGAGAAAACCCACAAACTGCGGTCCGAAGCCAAACACCCGCAGAGTGCTCAGGAGGTACCCGTGGTCCACCCTATCGAAAGCCTTCTCCTGATCTAGGGACAGGAGGGCGAACGACAGACCGTCTCTACGCCCGAGTTCCAAAAGGTCCTGAACCAGAAATAGATTATTAAAGATACTGCGGTCCAGGACGGTGTAGGTCTGGTCTGGTGGATCACATTCGCCAGCACAGACCCTAGCCTCAGCGAGATTGCTTTCACTACAATTTTGTAGTCCGTGCTGAGGAGCGAGATGGGACGCCAATTTCATAAATCGCGGAGGTCTCCCTTCTTCGGCAGTAAGGCGAGCACAGCTCGCCTGCACGAAAGAGGGAGGATCCCGCTCTGCAGAGACTTGGCCCAGACGGTGACTAGGTCTGGGCTGAGGACGTCCCAAAACACACGGTAGAACTCCACGGTCAGCCTGTCCATGCCTGGAGACTTATTAGTGTGCATACGATGGAGGGCTTCTGAGAACTCGGTCAGAGTGAGAGGCAACTCTAGCCGGTCTCGGTCGCTCGCGCTGACCGCAGGGAGCTCCTCCCAGAGCACTCTGCAAGCGCCAGGGTCGGTCGGATCTGGGGAGAAAAGACTTGCATAGAAGGCTCAGGCCCTCCTGCACATCTCCACCGGTTCCGTGAGGGGGGTGCCGTCTTCTGCCAGGAGGCAGGTGACATGTTTCTTGGCCCCCCTCATTTTCTCCAGGGCATAGAAGAAGCGGGAGCTGTGATCCATCTCCCGAAGGAGGTGGATGCGGGATTGAACAAAGGCGTCCCGGGCCTGATGGTCCTCGAGGGCCCGGAGCTCCTCCCGCTTCTCCTGGCACGCTCCGCAGAGGAGCAGGTCCTCAGGACTGGTGGCCAGGTGCCTCTCCAGCTCTAAGACCTCCAGTTCCAACTGCTCTATTGCCACATTTCTCTGTCGGCTGGTGCCCTGGGTGTAGTCACGGCAGAAAAGCCTGGCGCGCACCTTCCCCAGGTCCCACCATCGCCGCACCGAGGGAAAGGCACGCCGCTGCCCTCGCCAGGCCAGCCAGAATTCCCAGAAGGACGTCACGAAGCCCTCATCTCCCAACAGGCTGTTGTTAAAATGCCAGTAGGCTGGCCCCGGCCTCTCCGCACAGAGGGAGGCTGTCACAGTGGCTAGATGATGGTCAGAAAATGGGGCCAGCCGAATGCTGGAGGAGTGGGCTCATGAGAGGTGGAAGCGTGATAAATAAATGCGGTCTAACTGGGAGTGGCTTGACTGATGGGCTTCCACCTGGACAAAGGTGAACGTGGAAGTGTCATCCAGGTGGTGGTCGTGCCAGATGTCCACTAGGGAGTGATGTTCGACTATCTCCCGGAGGGAGTCCGCGGTGGCTGGGCTCTGCTCAGTCCCCAAGCGGTCCTGTTCCTCGAGGGTGGTATTAAAGTCCCCTCCCAGGACCAGGCACGCATGAGAATCTAAGGTGCCGAGGAAGACGGATGCCCGCTGGTAGAATTGCAGCTGCTCCGGGCCTGATGTTGGGGCATAGACGTTAATGAGGTTAACCACGAGCCCCTGCATACGGACCCGGAGATGCAGCAGGTGACCTGGCATGGCCTCGGCGACCCCTAGCACCTCGGGCCGTAGGTCGGGGGAGAACAGGGTCACCACTCCAGCCTGTTGAACTGTGCCATGGCTAAAGTAGACCCTGTCCCCCCACTCCAGCCGTCAACTGTCTTCGGCGGTCCATATGGGTCTCCTGCAGGACAACCACAGAGTACCCTCCCTCCCGAAGGAAGGAGAGCACCTAGGACCTGCGGAGAGCTATCCTACAACCCTGGGTGTTCAACGTTGCGATGGTGAGAGGTGTCATGGGGAGGGTCGGGGGGGTCCTCACTGGCAAGGATGCTCGCATCTCCCAGCGGGCCGCGCAGCAGTCCGTGACCCATCCCGTAGGTGAGTAATTGTTCACGGAAGACACAGACCCGCCAGTAGGCCGTGGCATCCTGCTTCCCCGTCCCTTTACCTTCCCCCATGAGGGCCCTTGTGGGCCGGAGGATTTGAGAAAAGTCCCCCCATCGCTGGAGAGCAAGTTGTACCTTGTTGCGGGAGCCACGGACATCCTCTAAAAAGTTCTGCAGCTCTCCTCGCAGCTCATGGGAAGGTGAGGTTACGGTTTCCCGGTTGTTCCCCGGCGGGGCCCTTGGTGCAGCCATGTGGTCCACTAAAACGGACAAGCAGGGTGCGGACCCCCGACAGGGTGCCTGATGGGCTGGAGCTTCTAGGCCCGCCTCAAGCTCTGGGGTGATAGGGGGCGGTGGAGGGAAAATAGCAGCTCCTAATGGGTCGGGGCAGGAAAACACAAAGGCCGCTCCCTGGGGGTCATCAGTTGGGAAAGGGAAGGAGACAGCCCCAGGGGCGGCAATGACATTGCAGGAGGTAAATTGGATAGGGGTAGGGGCAGGGGCAGAGGCGAGGTTCTGGGTTCTGGGAGGCAAGCAGCTAGATGGTGGCGCCTCCCGATCAGGCTCAAGGGTTAAGGGGGTGGGAAAGGAGCTCTCAGTGACACTGGGCACGCGCTCTGTGGTGGATTTAGCGGCCACAGCATCAGGAGGTGGATTATCTTCTGTAGGGCCCCCACCCAGGAAGGAAGTCGATTGCTCCGCACCAACGGGGGCTGCCCCTGGCAACTCGTGTCCCAGCCGCGTGGTGCCAGCTGTCACCTGAGCAGGCTCGGTGGTTGTCAGCGGGGTGCCATCAGCGGCCGGGTCGGTGGAGGAGTCCAAGAGCTCCTTGGAGGTGGGAGCGGAAGCAGCAGTTAAGGGGAAGGAGCATGGGGAAAAGAGGGGTGGAGTGAGGTCGCCCAGATCGAGACTTGCTGGCAAAAGGTCATCCTCCCCCTGGGCAACCGGAGTCAGATCTAAGGCCTCGATCTCCTCGAACATGGAGGAGAGGACACTTTCTGCCGCCCCGGGGTTTTCCCCACCGGCACCCGCCACGGCGGTTGCCTCGGGGTTCACGGGGGCTTCGGGGTAGCATCAGGACAGAAGGGGCTTCCTCGAGGGTCTCGGAGGGGAGAGTCTCCCGTGGAGGGGAGACAGTACCCTCCGGTGCTGCCACGTCTTTCCTGGCTAACACTGGTGGATGGGACGCACTCGTGGGCAAAGCGGAAGGTTCGACATCGGTGCCCCCCTTCCTGGTCTTCCGAGGGGTCTCCGCCTCGGGTAGATGAGGCAGAGCTCGAGCCTTCTGCTTGCTTCGCTTCCCCTGGACTAGGGCCCAGCCCTCCATGGCATCATCTGGGGGCTGGTTAGCAGGGGTCTTGTCAGTGGGTAAAGGCGATGGCTCAAGGACTTGGTGGGGCGGGAACGGTGGGGCAGCATAAGGGAGGGAGGACTCTCCCTGGGGCAGGCTCTCTCCCATGCCTGGTGGTATCTCTGCCACATCCTCCTCCATAGGCCCCACTAGATTGTCAGCAGCGAGGGCAGGGCTCTCCCGCTCATCTGGGCATTGTAGGAGAGGTGCCCCTTGGGCCTGCGCGGAATTAGCAGTGGTCCGAAGAGGAAGGCGGGCAGGTTCGGGTACCGGGCAGCCAGGGGCGTCGGCAATGATGGGGCCAATGTCCTGCCGGGTCTCGGGGATCCCAGGTGCCCCTCCTTGCCGGGCTAAGGGACAGTCTGATGCCCAGCAGTGGTAGCACCGGGCTTCCCCCATGGAAAAGTACACCTGGTAACGGGCCCCCTGGTGGGGGACTAGGAAGGACCCTTCGAGCGCCACTCCGTCATGTGCCACCACCGGCAGTAGAAGCTGCACTTGCCGGCGGAAGAAAAAAATGTGACGGAGGGTGGGGTCCTTGCAGCCCAATGGGAGAGGGCTGATAACAGAAACAGGTTTCCCCAGGGTGGAAAGGGCGGGTAGCAGGGCAGCATTGGGGAGAAAAGGAGGGACAAAGATCAGGACCAGGTGGACGCCCAGGTCCTCTAGCAGCTCTAGGGGGACAAACACCTCCACTGTTTCCTGGGTGGCAGCCTCCAATGCTAAGAAGAAAACGACCTTCCCGTACATTTTGGAGGGTGCCACAATGGCCGAGGGCCCCACCACCAACGCCCACACGCGAGGCGGACACCAGAAGGCATCGGACACCGTGCTTCCTTGTCATGGTGGGAAAGGGGCCCCGGCCGCTATTGATGGTGGCGGAGGCGGTGGGCGGGAGAGATGACGAGGCGGCAGGTGGGGGGGCTGCCGTCGCCCAGGCATACGTCCTGGGGGCTGAGGGAGGGACATCCGCAGAACTAGTGGAGGGGGCATTGGGGGAGGACGCCGTGGTTGGTGGAGGGGCCGCAGCAGTGGGGGTGGCCCCTGCCATGGAGGGCCCGGTGGTTTTAGCGGGGCCCTTTCCCTTCTTCTTGCCCTGGCTTTTCCCGCCGGCTGGGGGGGCTTCCTTAGAGTCTGGGGAGGCGATGGGCATGGCAGCGGCGGAGGTCACCCCGGTGCCCTCCATTGCAGATGCCCCAGTGGGGGCGGTGGCAGGTGATTAACAGGAGTTGGGGTCAGATAGAAAGGGACAAGCTGTGGGGTGGACAATTCGGTGGGGGGGCACATGAACCACTATACGCTTGTCCAGAGAGTCCTGTTTGGTTGGCTGGTGCTTCTGGCCCACGCGGTGGAATCAGGGTGGGAAGCTGAGTCCAGAGGCAGATGTTAGACAGCCAGCAAAGATGGTGGAGTGGGGGGGTGAAGATCGTAGTGTGGGGGTTGGGAGGACACAGATGGATCAGGGGGCACCTCTGTGCCACACCCCCTGTGTCCCTACAAACACAGTTAAGACACAGTCAAGGCCTCCCCCCACACGAGAGCACAGTTTGAAAGTTACTCAGTCTTAGGCCCCCTCCACGGCAATTTGTAGATTCCCCGGGCGGTGTTCCTCCAGTGGACGGCTTTTTCTCTGTCTGTTCTGGGCTTTCTTTTTTGCAGCAGCAGCATTCCAGAAATGCCAGAGCAAAGGATAAGAGTCCTCTTGACCGGAGACGGGTCTGCAGACAAACAGCAAGTGGCTGGGTCTGGGGGCTGGGTCCTTCCACTCCCCCCCTCCAGGGAAGCGGGCCAGCAGGACCCCCCTCTCTCGGGGGGGGGGGTGTTCAGCTGGAGCAGCAGCAGCATCCGAGGGCGGGCGGGGAGGGCTAACAGCCAGCCGGCAGCCGGCCAACACTCTAGCAACAGCAGAGAAAGAAAAAAAAACAACAAAAAGAAAGGAAAGGAGGGAGAGCATCTGGCCCGGTCGGGGGGAAGCCAAAAGCAGGGGCAAAATGCAAGGAAAGCCCAGACCAGAGGGCAGCAGCAGGAGAGCAGGCTAAGTAGGTCCCTTTTCCCTGGGTAAGGTAACAGGGAAGTTTTTTTTGTTGTTTGCAGGAGGAGGGACCTTGGGCAGGGGCAGGGGTGGGGGCAGGGGCAGGGGTAAAGCTCTGGGGTGCAGGAGGCAAGCAGCTAAAGGAAAGTGCCTCCTGAGCAGAGTCAAGGGTTAAGGGGTAAGGGAGGGGGCTCCCAATAATGCTAGGTGTTGGCTCCATGGTGGTCTTAGCGGCCATGGCATCAGGTGGTAGACCACCTGCGCCTCAATCTCCGCATACACGGGGGAGAGGCCAACTCCTGCCACCCCGGGGGCCTCTCCTCTAGGGCCCGCCTCAACAGTCGCCTCGGGGTCCGCGGGGGGTTCGGGTAGCGTCCAGGCAGAAGGGGCGTCCTCAGAAGTCTCGGAGGGGAGGGTCTCCCGTGGAGGGGGGATTCTGCCCTCCAATGCCAGTCCGTCTTCCCCTCCCGACACCAGCGGATGGATCTCGCTCGCGGCCGTGGCGGGAGGCTCGATAGCAGTGCCTCCTTTCCTGGTCTTCCGGGGGGCTTCCGCGTCGGGTGGATGCAGCGGAGCTCGAGCCTTCCGCTTGCCTCGCTTCCCCTGGACTAGGGTCCAGCCCTCCATAGCATCATCTGGGGGCTGGTTAGCAGGGGTCGTGTCGGGGGGCGGAGGCGATGGTTTAGGGGTTCGGGGAGGTAGCGGTGGGGCAACATGAGGGGCGGGGGCTTCTCCTTGGGGAGGGCCCTCTCCTATACCCAATAATATCCTTGCCCCACCCTCCTCCATGGGCTCTGTTGGGTTGGTACTAGCGAGGGTGGAACTCCCTTGCTCGCCCGGGCGTTGTAGGGAAGGTATCTCTTGGGCCCGGACGGGAGCAGCGATGGGTCGAGTAGGAGGAGGGTTGGTTTCAGGTGCTGGGCAGCCAGGGGCGTCGGCAGCAACGGGGCCGATGTCCTGCCGGGTCTCGGGGGTTTCGGGTGCCCCTCCCCCCCGGGCCAAAGGGCAGTCTCTGCGGACATGCCCCGCTGAACGGCAGAGGTAGCACCGGGCCTCTCCGGTAGAATAAAAGACCCGATAGCGGGCTCCCTGGTAGGGGACTAGAAAGGACCCCTCAAGCGCCTCTTCGTCACGCGCTCCTGCCGGTGGTAGAAGCTGCACTTGCCAGCGGAACGAAAAAATGTGACGGAGGGTGGGGTCCTTGCAGCCCAACGGGAGAGGGCTGATGACAGAGACAAGTTTCCCCAGGGTGGAAAGAGCGGGTAACAGGGCAGCATTGGGTAGGAAGGGAGGAACGGAGGTAAGGACGAGGCGGACGCCCAGGTCTTCTAACGGTTCTAGGGGGACAAACACCCCCCCCACCGTCAGGCCCCTCTCTACCGCCTCCTGGGCGGCATCCTCCGAGGCTAAGAAGAAAACAACCTTCCCATACATCTTGGAGGCCGCCACAATAGCCGTGGGTCCTACCACCTTCGCCAACGCCTGCACGTATATCTCCACGTGGGGCGAGGCGGGCACCAGGAGGCAACGGACGCCGTGCTTCCTGGTCAAGGCGGGGAAAGGGCCTCGGCCGCTGGTGATGGTGGCGGAGGCGGGGGGGCGAGATGACGAGGTGGCAGGTAGGGGAGAGAATCTGGGTGGGCGGTGGGTGCAGCAGCAGCAGCAATCACCCTGGTGCCTCCTGCTACCGGTGCCCCAGCAGGGGGGGTGGCAAGTATCTTAGCAATAGTGGCAGGGGGGGGGCCTTGGGGGTCGGGCAGGGGTGGTGGTGGGGAAGGGACAACTAATTTTGTGGAGGCAATCTCACCCTTCTCGTTCCCCGCCATTGTGAGCAGGGAAAGACAGGGAGACACCGGAAGGAGGAGGGGGGGAGGGGAAAAAACGGAATAGCCCCTCCTTCCGCTAAGCTGCGGACAGGAAGAGAAGGAATGCCGAGGGGGGGGGGGACTGGGAGGAGGGGGGGGAACAAAATCGGGGTCCAGTAATAGGGGCAAGCTGTGGGATAAGCAATCCGGGGGGGGGGGTGGTGCAGACCCACACACGTTTGTCCAAAGAGTCTCGGTTGGTCGGCTGTTGTGTCCGGTCCGGAAGGCAAAGTTCAAAGCGAACAGCTGGATCCGAAAGGAGATGGCAGATTGCCAGCAGAGACAGACGGCGGGGGGGCCGTAACAGTTGTAATAACGATGGGGGGGTAGGGGCACCGATGGATCGGGGGTGGGGGTCTCCACGCCACACCCCCTGTGCCGCCACAAACGCAAGTAAGCACAGTCAAACTCCCCCCCACGAGAGTATAATTCAGAAAGTTACTCAATCTTACGGCCCTCTTCACGATGATTTATAGCTCCCTTGAATTATTTCTTCTGTCCGCTGAAATCTCCTTCTCCGGCTGTGTTGGCTGTGTTCCAAGGCCTTCGGCATTAAGAATGCTGTAAAGTCCGAGCTGCTGGCAAGACGGCTGGGTCTGGGGGTTTCCACTCCCCCCCCCCGGACAGCAAATCGGCAATCTTCCCCCCCTCCTCCGGGGGCTCAGCTGAGGCAAGTAGCTGCGCCCGAAAGCAGGCGTGGGGGGGGCGGATGCTGGCGAAGGACGTAGACGGAAAAAAAAAACACAAAAAATGAAAAGAAAAAACAAAAAAGCGTCTGGCCCGGTCGGGGGGGGGACTAAGGCAGGTGCAAAAAGTAAGAAAATCCGGGCCAGGGGGCTGTAGGAAAGAATTGAAAGCAGATAGCTGAGGAGCAAGCAAAAGACGTTCCGTTTCCCAACAGGGACGGTTCCAGAACAATCAGGAACCTTCTGGAGACAATTAAGACAGACAGGCTGATTAGAATACCTGCAGCCAATCAAGAAGCTGCTAGAATCAATTAAGGCAGGCTAATCAGGGCACCTGGGTTTAAAAAGGAGCTCACTTCAGTTTGTGGTGCGCATGTAAGGAGCTCGGAGCAAGAGGCATTAGGAGCTGAGAGTGAGAACGCGGACTATTGGAGGACTCAAGAATACAAGTCAGTATTCTTGTCAGCAAGTTAAGGAAGTATGGGCTGGAAGAAGGCACTATAAGGTGGGTAGAAAGCTGGCTAGATTGTCGGGCTCAGCGGGTAGTTATCAATGGCTCCATGTCTAGTTGGCAGCCGGTATCAAGTGGAGTGCCCCAAGGGTCGGTCCTGGGGCCGGTTTTGTTCAATATCTTCATAAATGATCTGGAGGATGGTGTGGATTGCACTCTCAGCAAATTTGCGGATGATACTAAACTGGGAGGAGTGGTAGATACGCTGGAGGGGAGGGATAGGATACAGAAGGACCTAGACAAATTGGAGGATTGGGCCAAAAGAAATCTGATGAGGTTCAATAAGGATAAGTGCAGGGTCCTGCACTTAGGACGGAAGAACCCAATGCACAGCTACAGACTAGGGACCGAATGGCTAGGCAGCAGTTCTTCGGAAAAGGACCTAGGGGTGACAGTGGACGAGAAGCTGGATATGAGTCAACAGTGTGCCCTTGTTGCCAAGAAGGCCAATGGCATTTTGGGATGTATAAGTAGGGGCATAGCGAGCAGATCGAGGGATGTGATCGTTCCCCTCTATTCGACATTGGTGAGGCCTCATCTGGAGTACTGTGTCCAGTTTTGGGCCCCACACTTCAAGAAGGATGTGGATAAATTGGAGAGAGTCCAGTGAAGGGCAACAAAAATGATTAGGGGTGTGGAACACATGAGTTATGAGGAGAGGCTGAGGGAGCTGGGATTGTTTAGCCTGCAGAAGAGAAGAATGAGGGGGGATTTGATAGCTGCTTTCAACTACCTGAAAGGGGGTTCCAAAGAGGATGGCTCTAGACTGTTCTCAATGGTAGCAGATGACAGAACGAGGAGTAATGGTCTCAAGTTGCAGTGGGGGAGGTTTAGATTGGATATTAGGAAAAACTTTTTCACTAAGAGGGTGGTGAAACACTGGAATGCGTTACCTAGGGAGGTGGTAGAATCTCCTTCCTTAGAGGTTTTTAAGGTCAGGCTTGACAAAGCCCTGGCTGGGATGATTTAACTGGGATTTGGTCCTGCTTCGAGCAGGGGGTTGGACTAGATGACCTTCTGGGGTCCCTTCCAACCCTTATATTCTATGATTCTATGATTCTATGACTGAGGAGTACAAGCATTATCAGACACCAGGAGGAAGGTCCTATGGTGAGGATAACAAAGGTGTTTTGAGGCGGCTATGGGGAAGTAGCCCAGGGAGTTGTAGCTGTGATGCAGCTATTACAGGCAGTACTCTAGACAGCTGCATTCCACAGGGCCCTGGGCTGGAACCCAGAGTAGAGGGTGGGCCCGGGTTCCCCCCAAACCTCCCAACTCCTGGTCAGACACAGGAGGAGTTGGCCTGGACTGTGGGTTCATGAAAATGGCCAAACAGGGCTGCCGTGAAGCTCCAAGGCGAGCAAATCTGCCAATAAGCACAAGACCCACCAAGGTAAAGGAGGAATTTTGTCACACTACAGTCATGTATCATTGCACTAATTATTGGTAAACTGAATTTAAAAATAGATGCAGCATGTGGACAAAACATGTTCCAAGCCCCAAATTCAACTCTAGTGTGAGTAGCTGCAATTTTCATTCAAGTGAATGGGATTTGCATGTGCTTGAATTAAAGCTGAATTTTGCACCATTGAAAATATTGCTTTCTGCCTCAATTGCTACGTCTCAGATTAATACTTGAAATCCTTAATACCGTAAAATAAAAAATCATAGTTGGTTTTGATCTTTTTTGACTTTGTGTTCGCACCATTCTTCAAGAGCCTTTTTAAAAATCTTTTTCTAGAAAGGAGCTAAAGCAATTCATATATCAGTGTAGAAAAGGCATGTCTCACTATGGTTGTCTATACTAGCAAAAGTCAAGCATATACAAGCATATACTTCATTACCAGCACCACTGTATGGGTGGTAGCAGCAGAGTGACTATGATAGCATAGACAGAGTGCAGGTGTAACATCCTACTCAGCAAGAAAGACCTAATCTACACTAGATAGATGTGATGCCTAATTCACCACTGGTGATAGCACCAATGCCAGCTACAGAGCAGAAAAGGTGTAGGTATTTTTCTAGCCACTTACTTTTGTCTAGGAGGGAGACCCTCATCCCTTTTCTTCCCTCCCCACCTCTTCTCTCTGCCAAAAGAGTCTGGATATTTGGGGGGTTTCCCAATAGGGTAAGCTAAATAAAGTTTCTGCTGTGCCATTACAATAAGTATTGAATTTTTTGTGTGGAGGAGCAATAATTAATAGCAATATTGTCATAAGTCAGGTGTTATCCAGCTCTTGGGAAGAGTGAACACTGGGTTCCAGGATACTCCTTTACTTGGACCTACAGATACATGCTTGCTCCCATCTAAGAAGAGAATGTATAAATCTATCTGCTCTAGCAAAATAGATTGTATTCCTGGGAGCTGCTCTGCTTCTTTCCCTTTATAATGGACAATGGACATTGCAGCATGGCCGCTTTTTTTTTTAAAAGGACAATGTGGAAGTCTGCCAAGGTAAGTCTAACTAATCCATCTTTCCCATGTTGAGGGTCAATGGATGTTACCCAGTGGGGCATTGATCTGCCGCATCTAGTTCTTCTTTCTTCTATTTTTCTTCATTAAGTGAGGGACTCAGACCTCAATGGCGACATCAATGCTGCCATGGAGATCCCTTCTATAAAGTACTGTTTTACAACAATTATTATGAAAATCTTAAAAATAAAAATGGTTTGTCAGTTTGATCATTAGAAATATGAAAAATTCATGGGGAAAACTTTGACTTGGTGTACTACCAGCAAAACGTGCCTCTGAAAATGAAGTGGTTTGCAATGCCCAAATAGTGTAGAAAATGCTCCTGTCCCTACAGGAGGGATTATGCATTAAATCAGCTATATCAGCTAGGGAGGTGTACAAGCCTACCTTTTCTTGTCTCCTTTTCTATTTGATATCATCCTTGCCTACTCTTATACAACAGGGTTACATAGGCCTTATGAATTCTACTTATGATCAGCAGTATGAAGGCCAGATCATTGGCTCAGTTAGGTCTTCTCTGATGGTCCTAAGAAGCCAGATAGCTGGTTTAACCAGTCATTGGATTCCTTTTAGCACAGAAGGCTTGGTTACACACCCACCACCATTATACTGGCCATAGACCAGAGGCAAATTGTCGTGAGTTAGAATGACAGTTCGCCATAGTCCAGTGACTTCTCTAACTTACCAGATAGACCTGTCAGCCCCTGACAGATCACAGGATCAGGGACACAAACCTAACATAAAGCCACCTTTGCTCCCTCATCAGAGTCTCTAATGCCTAGGTGGATCCAGATGTAGTTGTTTAGACCTCTAGTTGTTTAGACCTTCAGCTCCTGGTCACAAATTTTGTCTAGGCTAGCTGTTTCTCTGCTTCTCTGTGTTAGCAAATGTCAGGGTCTTTCTTCCACTCTGATTTTCAGCATCCGCTTTTCCTTTACTATCACTCCTGACCTTAAGGTGAACATTCCCAGATTTCATTCCAAATTCTGATTTCATGCTGCAGTTACCATGATGTACACAATGTTGGAGGTGGTAAGTATTATACCAATGAAATAAAAACCAGCAGGATCTTATTAAAAGGGGAAAAGGCAAAATGCCACATTTATTGTGAATACAGAAAGAATCATAGTAAGCAGTTAGTTATAGCTATAACATTCCATTCAATTTCATATTTATTCATACACACACAGGTTCTGCAAAGTTGTTATCATAGTTACCAGACTTAGAGTTGCTCATGCCAAGCCACTGGCCAGGTGGCCTGGACACGAGGAGGGAGCAGGGCCTTGTCAGATGCACATCTGACGCTCCTGGAAGTTGATTTGCAGAATCAGACCCCAAAGTTCTCAGTTTCTAGAGTCCATTTTTATAGGAATTTATTCCTATGCCAGTCTATGGGAATTGCTTCATCATGCTGTTGCTGAATCAAACAGCAGATGGCACATTCCTGACGGCTCCGTGTTGTTCTTCGGTTCTCCCATCCTTGAGGCTGTTGGGTGGATTCCAGTCTGCCCTCCAAGGGTCCTCTGGTTGTTTCCACTTGACGCCTTCTTCAGCAGACAGACTCTGGATTCTTAGGCTGGCACCTCCCTGATCATTCAGTTATTATCCACACCAAGCATCAATCCACATACATGCGCTATCTCTATTTTAATCACAATTGTTAACAAAGTGAGATAAATGCAACAGAAGTGTGGGGAGTCTCTGTGTGCTGTTTCTGTTGTTACAAAGTACTGCTTTGAGAACAGACTCTGTCTTAGGATGTACTAACACAATTAGCAGCTTGCAAGTTTCAGACAGAGAGGGAGAGAAACAGTACCAAAAACCAAGAGACCTCTTAATGAGTAATACCCTGGAATTTAAACTATGAGGAATCAAACTCATTTGTGATTTTAATACAGAACTTCTTTAATATGATCCAACAGTTAGTAAACATCATTATCCAGTTGAGGAACACAGGCTCTCGGTCCCTATTGTACAGAGTATTTGGTGCTACTCATTTTTCCATCTAATCAATTTTGTAAAAAGAGTGTTTCTACTACCCAGTATGAATTCCTTCACCACGTTTTGGTTGTCCATTCTAATATTTTCTAGATGATTTTCAATCCTGCTGCATGGTACCTTTCATCATAGAATGTCAAAAATATGATGAATGAAGCCTCTCAACACCCAGTTAGGGAGGGATATGTTGTCGTCCCTATTTTGCAGATAGGAAAGTGAAACACAAATAGTCTAAGAGAGGTTAAGATAAAATTTAGGGCTATATCCTGAGACATGCTAAGCACCTCCTGATTCCCCCTTTAATGTATTACGGCTGCAAAAATCATATGTAGTATGCAGAACTTGTCCTTCAGTTGCAGGAAAGAAGAATTCTTGGCACAAATAATAAATATGGGAAAAGAATGCTGCAGCAAGTGTTCTAGGGTTACCTCTGTTACCTCTGGGCAGAGTGGGCAGTACAAAGTTTATACCTCAAGCTTTCAAAATAGGATTTAAGTGTGGCTTAAAAGGTGTATAGGTCTTATACTAGCCCACTGCCCTAGGGGTCAGTTTCACCCTTTGTCCATACTACATGCTCTGGAAATTGAGCTGTGTATTCTACTCTGCAAACATTTCCAAAGTATCCATTCAGGACAATAGAGTAAGGCATTGGTAGATGAACAGTTGTGAATCATCTTTTCAGAATAGCAAACAAGTGTTAAAAGCATTAGGGTCAAATCTTCAGTACAAAGCTCAAACAGATTTTAAAATCATCACCTCACTTACTATAATTTGTCAGTGTGTAGATTATAAAATGGCCATACTATTCTCTCTCTAGTTTTGTTTGTATGGTACTATTTCAGGGGCTTAATCAGTAAGATTCCAGCTCTGCTATGTACCAGGTTTAGATATGTTCCCTGTAGTGTATGCAACTTGAATGTTACTGCTCAGTTTTGCTTTTGTGATTCATCCTTTCTCTCCTCCTTTGGCTTTATTTCATCTATTCACATTGCAAGCCTTTGAACGCAGGGAGTCTAGATTCTGGAATGCTTATAAGGTACCATGTATACCAGTGGTGCTTGTGACAGTTATGCAATTTTCTGCAATATCCTGGACTGAATTAAGTTAAACCTTATTGAATTAAGTTTAAATATCTTAAGAACTCACTGTAGTAAAAATGAAAATGTTCATGTGCTATTATGGGACTGTATGTAACTTTGTCTAGGAGACTTGACTAATGTAAACCTTGGGCTGTGTTCTGAGCTTCAGTGGACTCATTTAAATAGTTTGCTAAGACAAGAATGAACTGTTAGTTGAGTAGGTTTCCTAGGAAACGCTTGGGAGAAGGGGAATGCAAATGCCCACCTCCAGACTTGAACTTTTGAAGTGTTTTGCCCTGGGGAAGGGGAACTTTGTCGTATTCCCAGAATCAAAAGGCCCAGCTTGCATAAAGGAGTATCTCACAGGTTATGAGCCAAAGCACAGAACACAGAAAAACCCTTGGTGAGGATGCATAGATTCACAGATTCCAGGCCAGAAGAGACCATGGTGATCATCTGGTTGGACCTCCTGCATAACACAGGCCATAGAACTTTCCCAAACTAATTCCTAGAGCATAGCTTTTTTAGAAAAACACCCTGTCTTGATTTTAAAGTTGTCAGTGATGGATAATCCACCACGACCCTTCGTAAATTGTGTCAATGTTTAATTACCCTCACTGTTAATTTACACCTTATTTCCAGTCTGAAGGACTTTGAAGGACTGTTCACTGGCCAGAACCCTTGCTAGAGTTCGGGTGATCTCTTTTAGGCTTATTAAAATGTGTGTAGGTTCTTTTATTGTTTTAGTAAGTTTTCTCTGCAATGATTTTACCTTAAAATAAATGTGCTTGCTTAGAAATTGCTGTGTGGTAACTGAACTGTGGCGATTACTGTCTCTGAGGAGAAAAGTAAAGCAGGCTGCTTAGGCAGTTGACTTTGCTAAGAAATTCATAGTATAGGCAGGGAGCTGTGCAGCCTGGAAATACCTGTCAGGAAGCAAAGATTCCTGTCTCTGCCCAAGAGAGATGGCAACTAGAGAGCTGGAAGCCTAATACTGGGAGCCCCCACTGGACCAGAGGGGCAAGACAGGTGTAGTTGCCGTGAACTCTGATATGTGCTACACTGTAATGGTGTGGGAGTGCCGCTATAGTTAAGGTTGCATCATAACAACTGTTTAATGGTGAACTTTTCTAAGTCCTCTAAAACTGACACACACCGTTGGATTTCTTTGAAATTACAGTGTGACAGGAGGGTGCCAGGTATGGTTAGTGACTCAAATGTGGAGTCCCTTGAACCAGGGGTTCTAAAGATATAAGCCCTGAAAAAAAATTGCTATTTTTAAAAAAGATGAGCTACGGACCCAAATGGTCTCAATTTGAGTTTTACCCAAGATAGTGAATGGTACTGACTAAAATGTTAGGGGACCCAAACTGAGAATGTTATTTTCTTAAGTACCTTGTTTTTTACAGTGTGCATGCGTCAATACACACACACACACAAATCTAAAGGATTTCTATTCCCACTAAGTGGTTTAATAGTTGACTCTTGTAAGTTCTCTAAAATCCAAATGGTTACTCTGAGTGTGTTAAATGTGTGCCTTGTGAGTGCAGCGTTAGTGATCCAAATTTGGGAAGACTTGACCGAGGGGTTCCTAACCCCCAACAGACAGTTTAATTGGGGCACTGCTGAAAGCAGGCAGAATTAGCTCTGCATTTCCTGGTTTTCAGAAAATTGTTTTTTGGTTTTCAACTCAGTGTTCTGCAAGGGGATGACACTCTACCAAGCAACCTTAACTCTATGTTAACACCGGGTTTTGTGGGGGTTTTTGCCACTGAATTATATAAATATGTTCTACTGACACCCATCATGCATTATGCTGCTTCAAATGTACAGTAATGGCAAAACTTTCAAATTTGTATGTAAGTACCTAAAATAAATAAGGGACCTGATCTTTACAGCTGCTGAAGACCTGAAAATCACTGAGTATGGATTGAATAAATCTAAGATTAGATGTCAGGATCTGGCATATAATTATTTATACAGTGCCATTGCTGTAAATAGAACTTGGCACACCTGAGTCCTTGATAGCTTACATTTTTTCAAGGTGCTGAATGCTCTTTCTCTCTCTGTAAATAAACTAGGGTCTCAGCTCCTTGCAGGGTAAGACCCCCACTTAAACATAACAAAGTAGAGTTGTCATCAGATTCGGAGGGAATGGCAGGTATGACAACCAACATGCAACATTGACATTGTTTGGAACTGAAGCAGTTTACAGCAATGGCACTGTATAAATAATTATATGCCAGATCCTGACATCTAATCAGTGGAAAAATCACTTTACACTGTTTGCATTTGAGGCAATATGCAATATTTAAAAATTCATGAAATTGGTCCTTGAATGCCCAGTACAGAATTGTGCTTTACTTAGTCACCATAATCAGATGCAAGCTGCTTTTCTATGTGCTAGGCTGAAAATAATTGTTTAGGACAATGCAAATTTTGGTCATGAAATACTGTTGGTCAACAAGGGGTGTTTCTGTAATGAGACCCATGCTTGAGCTCCAGCAATAGACTTCATTGCCAAGGTGTTAAATATTAATATAAAGAAAACAATGAAAAGATTATCTATTATTCAAACAAAGCTATATGAAAAATATCATGGCCAAGATTCATAATCAATGATGACCAATTTAAAAGAGCCCACAGTGCACTTGTTATTCATGGAGCAAAACAGTAAAGTATATCAATTATTCATAAATTAATGAGGACCTCATATGAGAAATAAAATATTCTAATAGTAAGCCCTTTCTGATGTCTGTAACACAATCAGTGCAATTGATTCTTTGTACACATTTTGGATATTAAGAGGAAGAACATTACTAATTTAAAGTATAATGAGTGCAGTTACGCTAGCAATCCTGCAAAACAAGAGCATATTTGTTATGCTTACAGGTATATTAAAAAGACCAATATGAGTAATACTGTATGACATTTCCTCTGAACATCTTGGTGTACGTTATCACTACTCTCTTCACCTTTTCAGGAATTTATAAATTCAAATAAATGGAAACAGAAGGAAGAACAGTTCTGAGTTGACAGTGGAGAAGACTTTAATTGAAAAATGGTTCTTTGTCAATGAAAATAACAGGCCTTTACGTAGAGTCTGAAAAGTTTAACCACGTTTTTTTTCAGGCTGGGAACTTAGACAAGCATTACATTAATATTATGTGCTCATATAGATCCTCAGATGAAAAGTTCTTAAAGTGCGTTCTAAAGTGAAGACTAATTATTTTACAGATGGGGAAACATAGGTGCAGAACAATTAAGGGGCAGGTTTTCTAAAGGTTGTGCACAGCTTGTTTGCCTAGGAATGACTGAATGTAAGCACACTTTTCAAGAGGACAGGTTAGGTGCCCCTGTGTACATATATTCATGAACTTGTGCATGCTCAGAACTGAGCTTTCCAGAAAATGATTTGGGAGATACACATTTGAGTACAGATGTGGAGAATCTGATGTTTGCTGCTAGTTGTGATATTTGTGTATTGGTATCTGTAAAGTGTAAATGGTTTGGACCCCCCTCTCATGGTGAAAGGGCAGCTCCTGGGATGAATATATAGTGGGAACTGGAAGCCTAGATGCCAGATGCACAGGGAGAGCTAATGAACCTGACTAATCAGAGGCAAATGAGATATTAGGAAGTAGGGCATAGGCAGCATATTGACTTTCTAGAGCTAACAGACAAGCACATGTTAGTGAGATATGTATTTGGCCAACAGCCCATTGTCTCTGAGGAGATGGAAGGGCCCTGAGAAGTCATAGAATCATAGAATATCAGGGTTGGAAGGGACCCCAGAAGGTCATCTAGTCCAACCCCCTGCTCAAAGCAGGACCAATTCCCAGTTAAATCATCCCAGCCAGGGCTTTGTCAAGCCTGACCTTAAAAACCTCTAAGGAAGGAGATTCTACCACCTCCCTAGGTAACGCATTCCAGTGTTTCACCACCCTCTTAGTGAAAAAGTTTTTCCTAATATCCAATCTAAACCTCCCCCACTGCAACTTGAGACCATTACTCCTCGTTCTGTCATCTGCTACCATTGAGAACAGTCTAGAGCCATCCTCTTTGGAACCCCCTTTCAGGTAGTTGAAAGCAGCTATCAAATCCCCCCTCATTCTTCTCTTCTGCAGGCTAAACAATCCCAGCTCCCTCAGCCTCTCCTCATAACTCATGTGTTCCAGTCCCCTAATCATTTTTGTTGCCCTTCGCTGGACTCTCTCCAATTTATCCACATCCTTCTTGAAGTGTGGGGCCCAAAACTGGACACAGTACTCCAGATGAGGCCTCACCAATGTCGAATAGAGGGGAACGATCACGTCCCTCGATCTGCTCGCTATGCCCCTACTTATACATCCCAAAATGCCATTGGCCTTCTTGGCAACAAGGGCACACTGCTGACTCATATCCAGCTTCTCGTCCACTGTCACCCCTAGGTCCTTTTCCGAAGAACTGCTGCCTAGCCATTCGGTCCCTAGTCTGTAGCTGTGCATTGGGTTCTTCCATCCTAAGTGCAGGACTCTGCACTTATCCTTATTGAACCTCATCAGATTTCTTTTGGCCCAATCATCCAATTTGTCTAGGTCTTCTGTATCCTATCCCTCCCCTCCTGCGTATCTACCACTCCTCCCAGTTTAGTATCATCCGCAAATTTGCTGAGAGTGCAATCCACACCATCCTCCAGATCATTTATGAAGATATTGAACAAAACCGGCCCCAGGACCGACCCTTGGGGTACTCCACTTGATACCGGCTGCCAACTAGATATGGAGCCATTGATCACTACCCGTTGAGCCCGACAATCTAGCCAGCTTTCTACCCACCTTGTAGTGCTTGTAGTCCATGATTATGGAGAATCTGCTGGACTATGGGCTCCTTCCAGAGAGCATTTTGAGACAGCACTTGGTATTCATCAGTCAGTAACCTTGCAATATAAAGATCAGTATCACAATGCTATCCTCAGAACTAGTCAATATAGTTTCAGTTGTATGTATCTTCATGCTTGGGGCAGTACACAAGTATCCCACTACATAAGAATATCTGGGGGGATGAATTCTGACTCTGGTGTGTGATTACCCCGAACTCTGGCTACAGAGCTCTGGGAGGGTGCTGTGCTGCTGAGTGGAGACTTTGAGCTGTCACTTATCAGCACAGGAAACCATCCTTGAAATATCAAATACTATCTTACTGTGATGTTATCAATCAAGGCATCCAAGGGATGAATATTGGCAGCTAATGTCAATGTCATAAAAAATACAGGTGTTGTACTGATTGTTGGGAGAAAAAACATTGTCTTGTACAAATAATCTTGGACCAAAACTTTCACAAATGAGTATTATTTCTGTGCACCGAAACTGGGTTACTTGAGACACTTTTGGATTGAATTTTCCAAGGTGCTGAACACCGGTAGCTCCTGTTAACTTGAGCTGAAAATCAAGCCTTTTACATCAAGCACAAAAACAATGCAGTGCCCAAAATTAGAGGCAAGTTTTGGCTTTAGTGAACACATTGCAGCAGTGCCAGTTGTTTCCTGATGCAGTGTAAGTGTTGAACACTGAAGCCGCAAATATCTATCCTTTTAGATCCATTGTTTGGAAATAACTATCTGCTATGTAAAACTAACTGTGGAACTATATACATGATCACACTTCAGGGCATAAACTGACTTCTGACAGGCAGGGTTAGGAAGAAACTTCCCCTGGGGAAAACCTTACAGTGCTTCTTGTACCATCTTCTGAATGTTCTGGTACTGGCCACTGTCGGGTATCCTCTCTCTGAGTATATGGACAATGGATCTGAGGGGGTAGCCAGGTTTGCTTGTTCCTGAAACAATACTATTCATCACATACCCATAGGTAATTAGGACTTTGCATAGGTATAGAACACCATTGGCCATGACCAGATATTTGGTTATGTTTGAACACCCCCATTGGACAATGGCCCCAAACACCATGGCTAGAGCGGAGACCGTGTGATGGCTCTGATGGGGGAATGTTCGTGACTGAGATTATAATGATACTCCTGGATGTATCCCATCCCCGTAGATATGGGTGCTATGACTATGGGGAACTGTGTAAAACCATACGATAACATAGAGGCATGGGGTAGCAAAGTACATACAGTTACAACATGTCTACATGGCTACATGTGTTGTTCCAGCATGAAGTGAAGACACAGAACACTTAAATTGTGTATTGTGTCATGATACCTAATCTCCAGTCATACCACAGTGGAAATAATATACCGGTAAGCCACCCACGCCTGCTTGCTAATGTGCCCTCACTGACCCTGGCCAAATTGTTGCCAGTCAGCAGGCTTATTTTTAGCATATCTCTTTTGAATCTCTATCTTCTTTCTAAATCCTCAGTAGGCTTCTGTGATCCCTCAAAGTATTTACCTATCTAGCAATTTCCCAAATTCTGTCCTTCTAGTAGGAACTGAGTTCCTTGCTGTGGTCCCCAGTTTCCTTTTAATTTATAGAACCTCAGTGGTAGACAATGTCAGTTTGGTTTTCTTTTGGGGCCAGCAGTAGCAACAGCAGAAGCCATGCTGACAGTAGTGAGAGGGCCTAGGCAATTCTGTAAGCCTTTCATACTGTGTGAAATTGTGCTTGCACCTATTAGCAGTGGTGAGCTGGAGCTGGTTTGCTAGAACCGGTTGTTAAATTTAGAAGGCCTTTTAGAACTGGTTGTTCCGCGAGGGACAACCGGTTCTAAAAGGGCTTCTAAATTTAACCGGCCAAAAGTGGCACCTTAGGTGCCGACTCCATGGGTGCTCCAAACCTGGAGCACCCAAGGGGAAAATTTGGTGGGTGCAGAGCACCCACCGGCAACTCCCTGCTCCACCCCTGGCTCCAGCTCACCTCCGTTCCACCTTCGCCTCCTCTCCCTCCCCTGAACGCGCTACCCTGCTCTGCTTCTCCGCCCCTCCAGGCTTCCTGCGAATCAGCTGTTCGCACAGGAAGCTGGGGCAGGCTGAGAAGCAGGCGGCGGCTTCCTGCTCAGGCCCAGGGAGACGGAGGTGAGCTGGGGCAGGGGGCGGGCGTGAGGACGGCCGCCCGCGCCGTAGCAGGTAACCCAGGGAGCGGGGGGTGCAGGGGAACCACTCCCTGCCCCAGCTCACCTCCACCACCCTCGGCCTGAGCGGGAAGCTGTTGCTTGCTTCTCAGCCCTCCCAGGCTTCCCGCCTAACAGCTGATTTGCGGGAATCCGGGGGAGGGGGCGGAGAAGCAGAGCGGCGCAGCATGTTCAGCGGAGGAGGCGGAGCACAGGTGAGGTGATCTGGGGCTGGGCACGGGGTGGGGAGCTGCCGGTGGGTGCTCTGCACCCACCAAATTTTCCCAGTGGATGCTCCAGCCCTGGAGCACCCAGGGAGTCGGCGCCTAAGGCCCCACTTTTGATGTGATCAGTGGGGGAGTGGCCGCTCCCCCTGTTCCCCCCCTAGCTACGCTCCCCCACCCCTAGGAGCCAGAGGGACCTGCCGGATGCTTCCTGGGAGCTGCCCCAGGTAAGCATCTCCGGGACTCACCACCTCCCCCCCAGCAGGTGCCTCTGGCTCTTGGGGTGGGCACCCACTACAGTGGCCCACGAGACCCTCCTGCCCAGTTCTGGGAGCAGTCAGGGGACGGGGGGGGGTGGATGGGGATGGGGTCCTGGGGGGCATCAAGGAATGCGGGGGGGTTGGATAGGGCAGGAGTCCTGGAGGGCGGGGGTGGGCAACAACCTCCTTGTGGGGTGAGGAGGGAACCCACTGTTAAGATTTTGGCAGCTCATCACTGGCTATTAGTACATGGTAATGAGCCTTACGTGGGTGGTGGTGTGCACAGCTGCACATCTAAGTTAACTGGCACACATACTTTAGCCATTGGTCTGTATCTGAGCAGGCACTTAGCTAATTAATAGGTATTTGATTGAGCTGGTGACCCATCTTCATCTTTTCTCAAACTTGTTTCCATAGGAGAGAGAATTTTCTCCAGGGCTTGCCCAAGGCTGTGGAACCAACGACCAATACAAACCTTTTGCTCTAACAAGTGCAAGGAGCATTTCTTTTGACCTTACCTTCTCTAACAAACACACAGTAGAGCGTACATATTTTAAAAACGAAACCTTATTAAATCAAAATGCTTTACTGCACACACAATCTGCCCCTGGGGAGAGCATGAGATAGAGAACAAACAACACATGATCAGTATTGGCCACATAATTTAATACTATGGTGATGAGCAGGCTATAAGATCCTTTAGAAAAGCTATATTTTGAATTAGTCCTTATGTCCATTTAACTTCCTATAAATTTAGATTTCTTTTTACCTACATGTTTTTCATATAAATTGTATTTCAGTTAAGACAATTTTCTTAAGTGAAGAAAAATCTCAACACTTGAAAGATTCACTTGTTTTTCCTAGTGCCATCAGCTGTTTTAGTAAAGCAAATGCATTTGGGCCAAATAGAGATCTCTTTTTGGCACTATCTGCCTAACTCTGTCACTTGATTCTAAAAACTTTCAAATTCTCCACATACGTCCTAAGCTGACTGTATCCCCATCAAAGAATAGCCCAGTCTCACTGCTGAAAGAACACTTTCTGCTCTGCTTCACCTTTCGGTTCAAAGATTGTGGGGGAGAGTTTAAAATGTTTTAATCACATCTTCATCTCCAAATTGTTCATGTTGAGAGTAATAGTGAAGCGTCCATAAGCAAATTAAAAAAGTTACTTTCACTACATTCTTTGGCATTAATTGTAACAGCCTCTCTCAGAAGAAAGGAAATACTCCAGTTGGCTGCAGTAGCCATTGCTTTTTTTGTGTTTGCTTCAGCCTCTTCTCTGCCTGCCATCTTCCATTGCCTCTTGGTCTTGTCTCTCGGATTCTGCCTTCCAGCACTTCATGGCTTCTCCATTGCTTCCCATGGCCAGACCTGCCTCACCTTTGTTCCTCTGTTCCATCCCTAACCCATTCTGCCTCCCCTCATTGTTGGGCTTCTACCTCTTTGCCCCATCTCTATTCCCTGCTCCAGCATGCCATCGTGGCCTCCAGGCTGCTCATTCCCCAGACTCCCTTCTTACTTGATGGAGCAGTGGTCTGATGAGGCATAGCAAATCTTGTGTTCCAGAGTTCGCTTTCTGTCTGTGGAGTGTGTGGGTGCTCATTCCATTGTAGAGCTGCATGTATAACCAAAAAACTTTAATTTCTGACTATTTGAGTTGTAGCACTAAAATTTGAACACAGCCTACAATTATCTGTTTTTAATGGATTGCAAATAAAACTTTCCATCCGTCTCTAGCTTTACCCTTTTTCCTTTCCATTTGGTTATGAAAACAGGGCTAGCTGGTCTGTTCCATAGTGATTTTCGTTACAGCAGGAGGTTAATCTGGTGAGAAATTCAGTTATTTCAGTGACAAGATAGTGTTTTTATTTTTAATGAATATAGGACAATGCATAATCTTGATTAAAAAGACACAATGAGTAAAACTTTGAAATCTGAGAGAGAAGCTAGCAATTCTTCACACTTTGAGTAAAGTCCAAAAAATCAACAGTTTATGCTAGGCTAAAACACCATTGTACAGAATGTTTCAACATAATCCCAATAGATGTAATTAGCATCACTCTTGTAAGGTGACTCACAGTCCTGGGTACCCCAAGAAGCAACATGCTCCCAAACAAGGTTACAAAAAGAAATGATGATAGACTCTTATTAGTAATGAGCTTCTCATACAATAGACCTCAGGAACAGGATACATGGTCATCACTGCATTAGTCTTCATTAGAAAACTATGCTTGGATCTGACAATCTCCAGTGCGATAGCAATAAAAGGATCCATCATAGTAATGCACAATAATACTATTCATTGGCTGGGGAAGGTTGTAATTGAATATGTCACAATCATCTTCCTTCTCCCATGCCATTCTGTTCTGTTAAATGCCTTACACTGTGATATTTCCAACCCATCTACCATGAAAGAGAAGGTAAAAAGACTGGTTTCAGAGGAACAGCCGTGTTAGTCTGTATTCGCAAAAAGAAAAGGAGTACTTGTGGCACCTTAGAGACTAACCAATTTATTTGAGCATGAGCTTTCGTGAGCTACAGCTCACTTCATCAGATGTTTACCGTGGAAACTGCAGCAGACTTTATATACACACAGCATCTTCATCATCTGGACCCATGGAAAAGAAGCCCTTGAGGAATTCCACCACGACTTCAACAATTTCCATCCCACCACCAACCTCAGCCTGGTCCAGTCCACACAAGAGATCCACTTCCTGGACACTACAGTGCTAATAAACAATGGCCACATAAACACCACCCTATACCGGAAACCTACTGACCGCTATTCCTACCTGCATGCCTCCAGCTTTCACCCTGACCACACCACACGATCCATCGTCTACAGCCAAGCTCTGCGATACAACCGCATTTGCTCCAACCCCTCAGACAGAGACAAACACCTACAAGATCTCTGTCAAGCTTTCTTACAACTACAATACCCACCTGCAGAAGTAAAGAAACAGATTGATAGAGCCAGAAGAGTTCCCAGAAGTTACCTACTACAGGACAGGCCTAACAAAGAAAATAACAGAACGCCACTAGCGGTCACCTTCAGCCCCCAACTAAAACCCCTCCAACGCATTATTAAGGATCTACAACCTATCCTAAAGGATGACCCAACACTCTCACAAGTCTTGGGAGACAGGCCAGTCCTTGCCTACAGACAGCCCCGCAACCTGAAGCAAATACTCACCAACAACCACATACCACACAACAGAACCACTAACCCAGGAACTTATCCTTGCAACAAAGCCCGTTGCCAATTGTGCCCACATATCTATTCAGGGGACACCATCACAGGGCCTAATAACATCAGCCACACTATCAGAGGCTCGTTCACCTGCACATCCACCAATGTGATATATGCCATCATGTGCCAGCAATGCCCCTCTGCCATGTACATTGGTCAAACTGGACAGTCTCTACGTAAAAGAATAAATGGACACAAATCAGATGTCAAGAATTATAACATTCATAAACCAGTCGGAGAACACTTCAATCTCTCTGGTCACGCAATCACAGACATGAAGGTCGCTATCTTAAAACAAAAAAACTTCAAATCCAGACTCCAGCGAGAAACTGCTGAATTGGAATTCATTTGCAAATTGGATACTATTAATTTAGGCTTAAATAGAGACTGGGAGTGGCTAAGTCATTATGCAAGGTAGCCTGTTTCCTCTTGTTTTTTCCTACCCCCCCCCCCCCAGATGTTCTGGTTTAACTTGGATTTAAACTTGGAGAGTGGTCAGTTTAGATGAGCTATTACCAGCAGGAGAGTGAGTTTGTGTGTGTATGCGGGTGGGGGGGATGTGAGAAAACCTTGATCTATGCAGGAAATAGCCCGACTTGATTATGCAAAGAGTTGTCACTTTGGATGGGCTAGCACCGGCAGGAGAGTGAATTTGTGTGGGGGGTGGAGGGTGAGAAAACCTGGATTTGTGCTGGAAATGGCCCACCTGTTGATCACTTTAGATAAGCTATTACCAGCAGGACAGTGGGGTGGGAGGAGGTATTGTTTCATATTCTCTGTGTGTATATAAAGTCTGCTGCAGTTTCCACGGTAAACATCTGATGAAGTGAGCTGTAGCTCACGAAAGCTCATGCTCAAATAAATTGGTTAGTCTCTAAGGTGCCACAAGTACTCCTTTTCTTTTTGGTAAAAAGACTGACAGTCACACTAGTATGTAAAATCTAACTCCACCCTTGCCATCAGTATTTGTGGACAATAAGAACCATTTGGTCAGATTTTCAGGATCAATACCCATTTCATGCTTTATCTGCTCTCCCCTGGAGATAGACCTTTTAGCAGCCATTTTCAGCAGGCAATACAGTATTGATAAGCCACCAATTCACTTGCTATTCTGTACATCAACATTGTTTAAGGTACTCTGAAAGATGGGGAAAAACCAATATGGAAGGGGTAAATTATTGGTAATTGTAACTTTCATAATCATCTCCTCTGTCCCATTGTTTCTTATCTTTCTTTCCTCTAATAAGTACTCCACCATGATATGGGGAAGGGTTTGATGGCAAGGGGTAGAGGTTTTGTATATTGGTGGGTGAAGTGGTGGATGTAGTTGATAATTTTTTTGCTTCCTGATTCCTGTAGGTGGCATTGCAGCAGCATCGCATAAGGTTCTTTGCTGGATGGTGGGTGGAGAGTGGAGACAAGAAAATGTTCTATTGAATCTAACAATAATTGTGAAGACACCACAGTAAAAAAATTCTTCAAGTAGATGCAGACATGTATTTCACGTAGGTGTGTACATGCCCCACGGGCCAGTGCCGGAGACTTTTGCCTAGCAGTATCCATAGAGGGGTGGCGCTTGTAGCTCATGGCAGTGGCCCCTTCCCTGGCTATAGGAGGTGGCACCTCCCTGACCCCCCC
Source organism: Caretta caretta (assembly GCF_965140235.1). NCBI lineage: Eukaryota > Metazoa > Chordata > Testudines > Cheloniidae > Caretta > Caretta caretta. Next base: position 138,669,288 of record NC_134207.1, read on the forward strand.
CTCAATTCCTTTCGTCAGCCTGTGGCTGGAGTTGGACTTCTGTGTGGTTGTAGTCTAACAACCTCAAATTTAGTCTTAGCATATTTTATTTTATATAGTAGTGTCAGTAATACAGTAAGACAGTAATACAGTAAGACAGTGTTAGTTGTTAGATGGTGTCTAATGGTAGTTACCAGACAGATAATTTAAACATTATCCTTCTTGTGGAGGGTTGATCCCCAACAGCAACCTCCACATATGGTTCTTGCTTTCTCTCGGCCTGGCCCACTTTTTATAGAGTGCTGTTTGATCTGTAGATTGTCCAAGTGGACTCAGGTGGCACGGGACCTTCGTCTCAAGCAGCATCTGCTTGAACAGGACAGGCATCCTGATCTGATATCAAGGGCCTTCTTGGGCCAAAGATTGCCCTTGGTCTTAGAGAACACTGCCACCACTCATTCTGGGGAAGGCACCTCTCTGAAGAGGTGGAGGAGCCATTCTCCATCGTCGCTCTTAGGAAGAGGTCTCATAAGATCAATCAGGACTGCTCCAGGTCACAGGGCGACTACTCTGCCTCCCTTAGGAAAAGCCCATTCTGGCCCAGTAATGGTTCTAGCACATGCGGTGGCTCAGGTATCTCTGACCCTTCCCCAGTACTGAATGGGAAGAGCAAACCCCCTGCACTGGCTTCCAGGTGTCCATTGAGTCCAGTACCAATGAGGGAGATGCTGGTACTGATTGTTTCCATGTCATCAGTGTACCAGGCAGCCACAGACTTCCTCTGCGTTTTGGTCCTGACCTCACCATTCATCCAGGATTTTTCCATGGCTGCACCACATATAGCCCCTCTGATGGGGTGAGCGCTGAACCCTCATGTCTGTCGGCACCACTCCCCTCCTTGTGAGGCGTTGGAGCTGGTATCAGAAAAAATCCCATGCACTGCTACGGGCTGGGGACCGACTGGCTAAGTGGCAGTTCTGCAGAAAAGGACCTGGGGATTACAGTGGACGAGAAGCTGGATATGAGTCAGCAGTGTGCCCTTGTTGCCACGACAGCTAATGGCATATTGGGCTGCATTAGTAGGAGCACTGCCAGCAGATTGAGGGAAGTGATTATTCCCCTCTATTCGGCACTGGTGAGGCCACATCTGGAGTACTGTGTCCAGTTTTTGGCCCCCCACCACAGAAAGGATGTGGACAAATTGGAGAGAGTCCAGCACAGGGCAACAAAAATGATTAGGGGACTGGGGCACATGACTTACGAGGAGAGGCTGAGGGAACTGGGCTAATTTTGTCTGCAGAAAAGCCAAGGTCACCCACCAGGTCAATGGCGGTGGCTACTGATCAACCACAAGCCCATGCATCAGTAGTCTTCCTCCCTCCAGAGCCACCAGAGTCCTCCCTCCCAAGTACATCTTCATGGGAGTGAGAGCTGGTTGTGACTCACCTGAGACCCTCATCCTCATCATCAGATGATGCCATGCTGCTTAGTTTGTCCTCCCCTTCTATTCTGGAGGATTTTAAGGTGTCCCAGCACCTTTATGCACGTAGCCGAATCCCTGGGAATCTGAGCTGTGTTTCTCCAAGAGAGAACACACAAACTGGTGACATTTTACAGCCTCCCTCGATCAATGATGTGTTCCTCGAGCCAGTGTGAGCCCTGTGGAGTATACCATCCTCAGTACCGTAAGTGGCTAAGTGCATGGGAAAGCACTACTTTGTTTCAATGCAGGGATTTGAGGGGTTCTATTCCCCCCCAGCCCTGAATTCCCTGATCATAACATCAGTAAACAACAGGGCCTGGCACAGTAGGTTCAAGTCTACCCCCAAGGTGAGAGACTCCAAGTGGTTGTAACTTCTAGGCAGGAAGATCTATTTGTCATCATCCCTACAGATGAGGATCGCAAATCAACAAGCTTTGCTGTCCAAGAATGCTTTCCTCAACTGGCTAGCCATGGCTGAATTCGAGGACCAGTTGCCCAAGGCTTCACACAAGGAATTTTGGGCATTTGTTGTGGAAGGCTGCTTGGTGGCCAAATGTCCCTGCAGTCTGCCCTTAACATTGCAGACGCCTTGGCCAGGGTCATGGCCTCAGTAGTAACTATGAGGAAGTCTTCCTGGCTGCACAACTCTGGTATTGTTTTGGATATCCAGTAGGACATTGAAGACTTGTCCTTTGGTGGCCGAGTCTTGTTCTCAGACAAGACTGATGACACTTTGGTGACACTGATGACACTTCAAGGATTCCAGGGCTACTGTGAGATCCTTGGGAGTCTGAGTGCTGGCTTCGTAAAGATGTCACTATGGGGCAAAGCTACAGCAACAGTATCACCCACAATTTTTTTGTGCAACCTTTCCCCTCAAAACAGCTGGACCACTATAGAAAGAGGGATAGATCCCAAAAGAGGAAGTAGTTGGGCTCAGGCTTTGGACACTCCACACACCCTTCCTCAGTGATGTCTAAGTGCCCACTTTGACTTCTTAATCCAGAGCACTGGTCCAGGCATTACTCCACCCTCTCTATGCCCCCATCCGTTTAGGGACAGGCTGGCCTGCTTTTACAATGCTTGGGATTCAATTTACCTCTGACGCCTGGACACTGTCAGATTGAGCTATACAATCCACTACCTCACCATGGCCCCTTCCCACCTCCACTCCGTCCCTCTTAGGAGACACTTCTCATGAGGCATTGCTCATCAAGCAGGTTAGCATTCTGTTGAAATTGGGAGCAGTGGAGGAAGTTCTGCTGGAACACCGGGGCCATGGCTTTTACTCCTAGTACTTCCTAACACCAAAATCCAAGGACAGGTTGAGACCCATTCTTGACCTTCGCAGCCTCAACAAATTAATCAAGTATATGAGACTCTGCATGGTCACTATTGGCTATCCTCCCCACACTGTCTCAGAATGACTTGTTCACTGCTCTGGACACTTACTTTCATATGGCAATTCTACTGAGCCACAGGAAGTTTCATTGTGTGGTAGCAGAACACTACTTTCAGCATATGGTTCTCCTATTGGGCCTCTCTTCTGCCCTCCAAGTCTTCATCATATGCATGGCAGTGGTCTTGGCATATCTCTGGAGAAAGGGAATCCACATCTGCCTGTCCCTCAATGACTGGTTACTAATGGGCAGCTCCAGAGAGGAGGATGTTGCACACATTGACACCATGTTACATTTGCTCGACTGTCTAGCATTCATAGTAAACACCACAAAATCAACATTGGCTTCCCTCAAAAAAGCAAGTTAATTGAGGTCCTGTTAGATTCCATGAGGAAGAATATTCTTGCCAACCGACTGCTTCTAGGTAATTCAACAGCTCTGCCATAGTCTGCAATCTCAGCCCTCCATGACTGTCTGCATGTGGACTCATTGGTGCGGGGCCAGTGGTCAGAACAGGAAGCCTCACTCCATATCAATGTGTGGAGAATTTGGTCCATTCACAGTGCATGTTGTGCCTTCCAGGACCACATCAGACACACAACGGTTCACATCTTCATTGACAATACCACCACAATATACTATGGGAACAAACAAGGTGGGGGCATATTCCAGGTTACTCTGCCTGGAGACAATCAACCTGTGGCAATTTTGCATTGACGGAGTCATCAATCCTGTAGCAGTCCATTTGCTGGGTGTGCAAAATCATCTGGTGGACCGACTCAGCAGCATCTTCTCCCTGAGCCACATGTGGTCCCAGAAGGAGAGTGTCCTCCAGGGTCTCTTTGCAATGAAGGAAAACAGAAAGTGTATTTTGCTGTTGAGGGGGCCTCTGTCTGGGCTCCCTCGCTGACATGTTCCACTGGCACTCGACTCTTCTGCACACCTTTCCACCTATTCTGGTCATTGGTTAGGTCATTGTCACGCTCAAGGCAGATCAGGCCACGCTCATCCTTGTTGCTCCAGCTTGGCCAAGACAGTGCCGGTTCTCAGATCTCCTTGCCCCGTCAATTCAACCTCTCATACCACTTCCTCTCCATCCTGACCTGCTCACTCAGAACCACAGCCTCAACCTCCATCCTGCAATTAGATCCCTGCACCTTATGGCATGGCTGTTGCCTGGCTGAATGAAGAGGATGAGCAGTGCGTGGAGATTGTCCAACAAGTCCTACTCAACAGTAGGAAGTCCACCACTAGGACTGCCTACTTTAGTCAAATGGAAGAGATTCTCAGTGTGGTCCTTGGCCCATAGGACCCAACCAACAGGGGTTTCCATCCAGGACATCTTGGAGTACCTGTTCCATCTTCAGAAATCAGGCCTTGTGTTCAGTTCACTGAGAGTGCATATGGCAGCAATATCAGTGTTTCATTCCCCTATTTAAGGGAATTCAGTTTTTTTCCAATGCTGTGGTGATGAGATTTCTAAAAGGGTTTCTCCACTTACATCCTATGAGCCAAGAACCAATTTCCCTGTGATACCTAAACATGGTTCTGGCCCTACATATGAGCCCTTTGTTCCTTTCCACTGCCTCGCCTGTCTCAGAAAACTGAATTCCTGATAGCCATCACTTTGACAAGAAGGGTTTTTGAGTTAAAGACTCTCACGCCTAAGCCACCTTACACTCAGTTCTCCAAGGACAAGGTGATGCTGCAACCACACCTAAAGTTTTTGTCCAAGGTGGTCTCTCAGTTTCATCTGAATCAGGCAGTGTATTTACCTGTGCTTTTCCCTAAGCTGCACTCTTTCTTGCAGGAATAGCATCTCCATACCCTGGATATCAGGCAATGTCTAGCTTTTTATCTTGACAGAACTAAACCACTTCATGATTCACTGCACCTGTTCATGTTATATGCAGACTGCTAGAGGCAAGCAGTCTCTGCACAGACTATCTCTAGCTGGAGAACATCCTGTATCAAGACTGCACATGAAAGAGCTTCTGCTACACCTCCTCAGCAGATACAGGCTCACTCCACGAGGGTGCAAGTGATGTCAATAGCATTTCTCAGTGACATTTCCATACTGGACATATGCAGAGTGGCCACATGATTGTCCATACAAATGTTTACAGACCATTATGCTATTAACACATCTTCTAGAGTGGATACAGGCCTTGGAAGGGCAGTCCTGAGATCCCTATTGCCATAGACTCCAAACCCTGCCTCTAGATTGGGGTACTCCTCGCGAGTCATCTAAATGGAATACATGTCTGCATTTGTTCCAAGAAGAAATGGTTACTTATTGTAGCTGTGGTTCGTCAAGATGTGATGCAGACATGTATTCCATGACCTACCCTCCGTCCCTTCTGCATCGGAGTATCCTATAATGGGCTTTCTTTGTGAAGGAACTGAGGGGAGGGGGTTGGGGAAGGTTCCCTCACAGAGCCAGGGGAGGAGCCACAGCCATGAGTCACAAATGCCTCCCCTCTACAGGTACTGGTAGGCAAAAGTCTCTGGCTCCAGTGTGCTGGGCGCACATACCTCTAAGTCTGCATCATATCTCAAAGAACCACAGTTACAATAAGTAACCATTCTGTCCACCAGTATCTCTGATCATTTGTCTAAATACTAATTCTCTGTTCTGTAATCCTTAACTTTTGAAAATGTTCTTTACTAATTAGCTCCTTTGGTCCATACAAAGTACAATACTCATCCAATGAACTTGCATTGATATGATCCTGTGGATATAGCCATGGGCAGCGCTTGAACTGACTGCTGGGGGAGGCTAGCCCCCAGCCCCACCCCTTCCTCCAGAGTCCCCACCCCTTCCATGTCGCCACTCCCCTGCTGGAGCCCAGAGCCCCTCTCCCCACTGCAGCCACTGGCCCCTGTCCCAGGCTATTGCCCGCAGCCCTGGAGCATCCCCAGCCTCCCCCACAGCCCCAGAGTGGGCATCATGGCCACAGACCCCCATCCCTAGAGCACCAAGAGGGCGGGTGGTACAGTCACAGCCTCCCCAATCCCCCCAGCCCTGGAGCACCAAAAGGGCGCAGCCCGAGCCAGGACCACCCCACAAAAGGGAGACCGGAGCCATGGTGAGCGGAAACAAGAGGTGGTGGCCTGGGGGCAGAGTGTGGGCCAGGCCACGCTGGGCTACTGGGGAGGCACAGCCTCCTCCAGGCTATGATACCCACCACCCATGGACGTAGGTGGGCTGGAGGAAGGTGGTCCCGATCCCTAGATTGTGGAAAGACCACAAGAGAACTGTTTAGCAGAAGGTTCATGCTGAAGTAGCATTAATCCCTGATATACATTGTGACTCTGTTCCACGGAGTCAGAGTGCAGGTGTTGGTTGCTGGCACAGAGCATGGCTACTGGTCCTAACAAGAAGTTATGGCTGCAGTAGAAGGCTGTAGGGCGTCATGGAAGTGGTCACTCCATGCATATGGTTGGGATCAGAGATGTTAGAGGACTAAATCCCTTACTTTGGTTGTCTTTTAGGACCTTCACACCTGTTCATGCTGCATAACACAACTGGAATTTGTGGGGAGCTGCTTGGACATGCTTGGTCTCTGTGGTTCCATTTGCTTCATAGAGCTTTTGAATAATTATTTTTTCTATATATTTTTGCATGGCTGAGGGATTATATAGGTCAAGCTACTCATCCCAGTTTGAATGAAATCCTAAAATAGCTGCTGAAGGAATGAGAATCCCAAATGCAGAGTCCCCTCAATGAAGAACTCTTCCTTGTCCCTTCCATTTTGAAATTCTTGGCATGCTCAACAGTACTGTCCCAGCAATTTTAGATACCATAAGGAGACACTGGGCAGCAGGCTTACTCAGTGCGGCACATTAGAACTGGCTTGGTCTTCAAGTGTCAGTGATGTGCCCTTAAGGAGTTAATTAGGGAATTGTAAAATTTATCTTCCTTTTTATTTAGATAACAATTTAGCACCTTTATAAATTCATGAGCTGAAATTGCTCTACAACAATGCATAATATCCTATTTTTCATTCAACACTGTTTTAATTTTCCAGTGCCCTGTCTGACTTTGCTCATAGGTTGGAAAGTAGTGTGATGCATCATTTATGTTCTTTTCCACCTTTATTGAGTGATGGACTCCTTTGCTGTCAATCATCTCATCACATTCTCTCAAAAATAATGTGGAAGATTTGGTTACTGGTATGACTGAAGTGCATTCACCTGTAAATAAACACTCAAGACAGATCTCAGAAGTAATGATTAGCTAAGGTCATTTGACTGATGATAAAGATGCAACTGAAAGCCAAATAGCGATGGTTACTTGAAGTGATGTGTTTTCTTTATTTGTCTGGAGAGTTCTTGAGTAATAAGCTGATAAATATCAGTAAATAATTATTGATTGCATACTTATCCTCATTATAAAATTGCACCTCTATCAATAATATGTATTACAGAATATGATGGAATACGATGCTTCAATAACAACTGTGGGAACTGGACAAAAATCAATTTGGTTACAATCCAAAAACCTCATTGTGTTGTATTCATCTAATACTGACACCACAAAATTTTTCTGTGTTACAATCATCCAATCTCATTGATTTCAGTAGGCTTACACAGGTTTAATTGAGGGTAGAGTTTGTCTAACTGTATGGTGTGTAACAAATTTATCTGAGCATAAGCTTTCGTGAGCTACAGCTCACTTCATCGGATACATTGTGTGTACATGCATTGTATTTATGCAATGTGTGCTTAACCATTTGTGGTTCCAATTGCACACCATATCCTAATTGAATGTGGAGTGCAATTTAGCAAATGGATTTTCAGAATATGGTAAAAGTCAAAGAGCAAGTGTATATATATCTACCTAATAAGATAAATATAACCTTCCACTGAAATAATTATGAGAATTAAATGCTAAGCTTTAAAAGGGGTCCCACCTTAATTTTACATTGTGCAATATTTCAGTCTTTGCACTTTTTTTTTTTTTTTTCAAAAAACTATAACTTTTCACAACTGTTTGCAAACTGAGTCAAGGAGGAGTCTCTATTCTTTTCACTCTAAACTCAGCTTCCTCTAATTCACATAATGAAGCACATAAAGATGAAGAGGTCAGCAGAATGACTGAAAGAAAGAGGAGAGGAAGAGGAGGAACAGAATGTTGGCAGCACAGACAATAAAAATGAAAAAAGATTGGTAGAGTGCTCTAACACCATAGCGAAAGGAATGGGTTCTAGAAGCAAAGAGTTTGATGCAATACCCTTCGAAGTCAATGGAAAGACTGACTGTGACACTGAGCCAGAAAGGGTTAAACAACTTGCAGACTAAATGACCCAAATTCTACCTTTAAAGACATATTAGGGAAGTATGTAAATGGTAATTAGGGCTATTCCTTATAAATAGCTAGCAAAACCATGTTAGATAGATTAGAGTTTTGAAATGTAGGTTTGCATTGTTAAAGAACAGGAAGATAGGATGCAGAATGGTAGCCCTGTTAGTCTGTATCAACAAAAAGAATGAGGAGTCCTTGTGGCACCTTAGAGATGAACAAATTTATTTGAGCATAAGCTTTTGTGGGCTTTATTTATGCTCAAATAAATTTGTTAGTCTCTAAGGTGCCACAAGTACTCCTCTTTCTTTTTGGAAGAAGATAGTGATTGTAGTAGTCTGTTTACTTATATCTTGTTGGAGGTTAACAATGTAACCAGACAGTTCCTGTCTCTTACTATGTTCTATTGATTAAAGGATCAAAAAGGGAATATTAACATTTAGATGAAATGTGAGTGTGGTAATATCCTTCATTTCTCTTTGAAATATGATTTGTACTACTTGTAAATGGGAGGAGATGGGCAGTTGCCTTATGCTAATTCATGTAGCTAATTACTGATGGTGCTTAGGAAATAAGAGGTTACTTCAAAGCCACTATTCTTCACCCAAGGAATGCCTACTGCCAAGAAGCTATTGATCACCCACCAGAGAATTATAAAAAGAGCCCTTGGGTCCTGATCCTGTATCTCCAGTTCCATTCTGGATCACCCTGATATTGGACATTGGACTATAACCTGATGAACTAATTCTGAAAAGGACTCTTTGCAACTCTAAAGCTCACCATCTCTACTATGAAACTGACCTAAGAACTCTCTTCATATCTATATGTATAATGATCTTGTAACCAATACTGTCTTCCTTTTTAATAAATCTTAGTTTAGTTAATAAGAATTGGCTGTAAGCATGTATTTGGGTAAGATCTGAGATATGCATTAACCAGTGCTTGATGGGCCTGATCCTTTGGGATTGGTAGAACTTTTTATATGATGAACAAGATTTTCAGTAATCCTCATATTTGACTTAGAAAAGGAGGACTTGTGGCACCTTAGATACTAACAAATTTGAGCATAAGCTTTCATGAGCTATAGCTCACTTCCTTATGCTCTAATAAATTGGTTAGTCTCTAAGGTGCCACAAGTCCTCCTTTTCTTTTTGCGAATACAGACTAACACGGCTGCTACTCTAAAACTTGTCATATTTGACTTGGCTGTCAGGGTGGGAGCTCAAGGCTGGGTTGCTTTAAGGCAGTGGTGGGCAAACTATAGCCCGCTGGTCACATCCGGCCCTGCAGCCAATTTAATCTGGCCCTTGAGCTCCTGCTGGGGAGTGGGGTCTGGGGCTTGCCCCGCTCCCCAAGCTCCAGTTGGGGAGCAGGGTCGGCAGCCACTTTGCACGTGCCTGCTGTAGCTCTGCGCAGTTCTTGGAAGCAGCATCATGTCCCCTCTCTGGCTCCTACGTTTAGGGGCAGCCTGCGGGCTCCGCACACTGCCCCCGCCCCAAGCGCCACCCCCGCAGCTCCCATTGGTCGGGAACTGTGGCCAATGGGAGATGCAGGGGCGACATCTGCAGACAGGGCAGCACACACAGCCACCTGGCTGCGCCTCCATGTTGGACCCGGAGGGGGGACATACTGCTGCTTCTAGGAGCTGCTTGAGGTAAGCACCGCCCAGAGCCTGCACCTCTGAGCCTCCCCCCAAACCCTTGCCCAAGCCCTGATCCCCCTCCTGCCCCTCGAACCTCTTGGTCCCAGCCTGGAGCACCGTCCTACACCCCAAATCTCTTATCCCCAGCTCCACCCCAGAACCCGCACCTCCAGCTGGAGCCCTCACCCAAACCCAACCCCCTGCCCCAATCTGGAGCCCCCTCCTGCACCCTGAACTCCTCATTTCTGGCCCCATCCCAAAGCCCACACCCCCAGGCAGAGCCATCACTCCCTCCTGCACCCTAACCCCAATTTTGTGAACATTGATGGCCCGCCATACAATTTCCATACCCAGATGTGGCCCTCAGGCCAAAAAGTTTGCCCACCCCTGCTTTAAGGAAACCGTATTGTTGGCTTCTGGGTAACCAGTGTGGTATTGTAGAAGCTGTTTAGTTGCTGGCCTGGTGAATCTAAGTATTAGAAATAACCACCAGTTTTGGGGATTGTCTGCCCCATTCTTTGCAGTTTGCCCTAGTTGAGCAATCCCAGAGTAGCCACCCTAGGATTCCGATCACACTGATTTTGGCTTCAGTGAGGTTTGGGTTAAGCCTAACATGAGAACCAACAACACAGTGCAACTACAGTCAAGCACCAAGTGTACCAGACACTTTCTCTCCCCATTTATTACAGAGGATAGGCTAAAGTGTCTGTGTAATACGTGGAGCAATAACCCAGTACAAGTGAAGCCATCACTCCAGAACCCTGACCTCAGAGGCTGCTCTTTTACTCCTTGAGTACGTCTTTCACAATCACCCAATACTGCAGTGGTGGGCACCTTCGAAATAAATGCCAGAGAGACAGAACTGAAGAGTGAGATAGGAGCAGAGGTCACCACCTTCAAACCCTCCAGATACCAATCTGACAATCCTTAGGTAAGCAAACCTCCTGTGAAAGTCAGTAATAATTGTACATCAGGGCTGCAGGATAAGTCCCAGAGACTTTTAAGAAAGGTGATTTATACATAGAGATATAAAGTAATTGCAATTTTCTCATTTAATTAAATGTTTTAAGAGTTTTATAGCATCCAAATGACCACCAGTGACGGTTACATTTTAAATAAATAAATCAGGTGGCATGGCAAAATTTTAACAAGGCAGGTTTTATAATGTATGTGTAAAATCTCAACACTTGCAGGTTTGGTGAAGGCTAAATATAGGTGATATTAGAGGGTAATGGACTATACAGGTCCTTTAACAGTAGAGGGAGCCAGAATACCCCATGTCAGGAAGATGGAATGAACAACAGCCCATGAAATGGCCTTGGAGCAAAAGAAAGGAAGCGGTTCTGAGGAATAAAAGGTCTCTCTAGGTTTTAGTGCATGTGTGTCTTTCAAATTTTACAACCAAAAATCATACTAACACTTCGAGCTTATCAGATAAGCAGTGGGGATAAAACATAGTAAATGACTGGAATAAATTCAGTCATTGGAAAGGTGGTGTGCAACATGGGGCATGATAGATTTCAAAATAGATAGTGGCTATAAGAAAAGAGAAAACCATGAGGATAATAGAGTTGGAGGGTGGGGAGTAAGAAAGAAATTGGGCCAGAATAATGATAAACAGGATATTCTCTGGGGGAGGCGGGGACAGAGAAAGGGAAGCACAAGCAAAAGCAAGGAGCTTTCTTCAAATGATCAAATTCTTAGTATGCTTTCAATTTTAAAAACGCAACTAGTCATAGTGAAGAATCTTTACTCCCCTTGACTGCTGCAACTCATCAGTTCCCCAGATTAATTCCTGACTGGCTGGGGCACAGATGTAGTCCAATGGACTGCCTCATCTGCAATGTTTCCTCTTAGATTTGGTCCTAAAGTTTCAGAAAAGCTTAACATTAACAAAGTTTTAAAAAGTGTTTTTCCAAAACTCTGCCTTTTGCTGCTGCATACTATGAAAAGTAGTCTCTCCCATCACTGGGAGAGGCAGAGGCAACCTCATCATCTTTTCCCACAACTCTGCTTCTGGAGAAACTGAGGCTCAGTGTGACCTGAGAGACTGGAGAGATACAGCAGGCCAAGGACAGAGTAGTTAATAAATGATCTATTGAATTGTTTGACCACACTTTGGTTATTTGGTCTCGTGAATATATTTTATACCAAAGCAATGTCTGTCAGGTTTAGTACTATAAGCCAATAAGAATATAGCACAGGGAAAAGGTTCAATACAATAGTTAAGCCCAAAGCTGACTGCCAAGAAATACAAAGGGATCTCGCAAACCTGGGTGACTGGGCAACACAATGGCAGATGAAATTCGATGTTGATAAATGCAAAGTAATGCACATCGGAAATCATAATCCCAAATACACATAGAAAATGATGGAATCTAAATTTGCTGTTACCACTCAAGAAAGAGATCTTGGAGTCATGGCTAGTTTTCTGAAAACATCCGTTCAATATGCAGTGGCAGTCAAAAAAAGTGAACAGTGTTAGGAATCATTAGGAAGTGGATAGCTAAGAAGACAGAAAATATCGTAATTCCACTAGATAAATTGGGTACGCCCACGCCTTGAATCCTGCATGAAGTTCTGGTCACCCCCATCTCAAGAATTGGAATTGGAAAAGGTACAGAGAAGGGCAACCAACAATTCAGATAATGGACCAGCTTCTGTAAGGAGGAGAGATTAAAAAGACTGGAACTTTTCAGCTTGGAAAAGAAATGACTAAGAGGGGATATGGTAGAGGTCTATTAAATCAAGAATGGTGTGGAGAAAGTGAATTAGTGTTATTTACTCCTTCACATTAACACAAGAACCGTTCCAGTTCCTCATCTTGCTTTTTTGTTCCTTCCTTAGCTTTGTTTTGGATGGTAGCATTCCAGGTACTATGGTCCATGATCATGCCACCATAGGTTGTACTAAGACATAGAACTAATGTATCCTGATTTTTGACAAATTTCTTATCTGTTTATGCCAAATCATAGAATATCAGGGTTGGAAGGGACCCCTGAAGGTCATCTAGTCCAACCCCCTGCTCGAAGCAGGACCAATTCCTAGTTAAATCATCCCAGCCAGGGCTTTGTCAAGCCTGACCTTAAAAACCTCTAAGGAAGGAGATTCTACCACCTCCCTAGGTAACGCATTCCAGTGTTTCACCACCCTCTTAGTGAAAAAGTTTTTCGTAATATCCAATCTAAACCTCCCCCACTGCAACTTGAGACCATTACTCCTCGTTCTGTCATCTGCTACCATTGAGAACAGTCTAGAGCCATCCTCTTTGGAACCCCCTTTCAGGTAGTTGAAAGCAGCTATCAAATCCCCCCTCATTCTTCTCTTCTGCAGGCTAAACAATCCCAGCTCCCTCAGCCTCTCCTCATAACTCATGTGTTCCACACCCCTAATCATTTTTGTTGCCCTTCGCTGGACTCTCTCCAATTTATCCACATCCTTCTTGTAGTGTGGGGCCCAAAACTGGACACAGTACTCCAGATGAGGCCTCACCAATGTCGAATAGAGGGGAACGATCATGTCCCTCGATCTGCTCGCTATGCCCCTACTTATACATCCCAAAATGCCATTGGCCTTCTTGGCAACAAGGGCACACTGCTGACTCATATCCAGCTTCTCGTCCACTGTCACCCCTAGGTCCTTTTCCGCAGAACTGCTGCCTAGCCATTTGGTCCCTAGTCTGTAGCGGTGCATTGGATTCTTCCATCCTAAGTGCAGGACCCTGCACTTATCCTTATTGAACCTCATCAGATTTCTTTTGGCCCAATCCTCCAATTTGTCTAGGTCCTTCTGTATCCTATCTCTCCCCTCCAGCGTATCTACCACTCCTCCCAGTTTAGTATCATCCGCAAATTTGCTGAGAGTGCAATCCACACCATCCTCCAGATCATTTATGAAGATGCTGAGTTGCAGGGTATTGTGGGGTGTATCTTAGCTTGAATGAACACAACTCTGAGATAAACATAGGCCCATTTAAGCTATATAATTGCTATCATATTACTATTATGTGTTAATACATACTGATATATGTATGGTGCAGATAATATGTATAGGTAATTGGTATTTTGTATACCTAAAACCTACATATGCTAACCCAACATATCGTAGTCAACAGTGTAGGTTCCAGGTATACAAATACCAAATCCAGCCTGTCTTATATCCATTGAACCACACTTCATCCTGTGTCAATAGTCTGTAGTCTGTGCTGACAGAGTAGGTCACAGAAATCAAATGAACATGTAGGAAGATAAATAATTTGTTCCCCCCCCCCATCAGTTGCGTGGTTGTATTTTATCTGCCCAAAGAAAAGAAGAGCCAATAACTAATTATTGTAGCAAAATAAGCCACTGCCTTTAATTCTGATATTCTGCACAATTTGGAAAGTTTAAAATATGTGTAATTGATCTTATATCAGCCTGTCTGCTGACTTCATCTCTTCTTCATGTACATACCAATATGTATGAATCAGCAGTTGCTCTGTGTGCATTCTTCCTGTTGGTGTACGATGGGAGTGGCTCTCAGAGGGAGAGGAATAAACAGAGACTGCTGTAAAATCTTGAAATTGGAGAATGGTATCAGAGTGACAGTCAGTTTTAATATCTGTCATTAAAACATAACAAGGCCAAGTGGAATATAATAGCACAAGGAAAATCCTTAAAGAAATTTGACACAATAGAGCAAAAAAGTCACCAAAGGTTTTGACAACATTTCCTGTAGACTCATCTTTTCCTTGGAGATAAGAAAAGAGGGAAAGAAAAGAAAAAAGATGGAAAAGAACAAGATCAAGTTAGCCATCATTACCCCTGACCCTACCAGAGAGCTCCCTCCCTATTTATGACAATCATCCTCTGCCTCACTTACTCCCACTGATTTAAATTATATTCTGCTTCAGGAGACATAAGGTCTCATCATACTGCAGCTTGCCAAAGGTGTAACTGCCACAGGGTCACCTCAAAAAAATCACTGAACAGAGCAGGCAACACAACATGAGTGATGCCCATATGTCTAGTGCAGGAGTGTAGAAAACAGAGCCATGGCCATGGACAAGACTTCAGCACTGTATGCTCCTTTCTTGGATGCATGTTTCAATCACGTGGAACAAAAGGTGCAATGTAAAGCTGCCTAGGCAGCTGGGCAGTGTCTTTTCAACAAACAAGAAGGGGTCGAAGGTCTAAAAGGTCAGTAGTCTGACAGGCAGTGGAGAGACCAATAGCTGAGTGAGCACACCTGAGGACCTTACTATTATGCAGCCGAGACCTGATGTTAATAATATTGCAGAGGAAGCAGGTGACCAAGTGGGTTTAAGTTTTTATATTGTCAGTTAATGCCTGAGGTATATTCTTGGCAGTATTCATCAATATGTGTCCAGTGAACAGTTTGTGTATTGTTATTAGCTGAAATAATTGATTGTGAGAACTGCAGTTACAGCTAATTTACTGAGAACTCTTTCCAGCTATAGCTCTTTGTATTGTAATATGGGTTTTGCTGAGCAGTCTTTATTGTGCATGCCTGTCTCCCACAACTTAATTTTTGAGATGGTTTCCAGCATCAGACTGAAGTTGTTATAGCCCAGCTTTTGTCAGGGTCCACTTCTCACATAAAATGCTAAATCTTGCATCCATGTGGTTGAGACATCCCTGGAGTCCTTCTGATTGCCCAGGATTCTAATTAAGAGTGGGATTGGTGCTTTAAATTTGAAGAGGGGTGGACGTGCGTTGGGAGGGAGCATTGGAGAGGGATATGAGGGTGCAGAGGGGAACTTCTTGGTTCTACTTTTTCACCTTGCTGTTTGTTTCTTTTTGTGGTTTTGATTGTGTGGAGTGGTATTATTTAGCTCATTCTTTGTCAGATAATGGCATCAGCTTTCAAGGGATCTTATTAGTTCAGTAGTATGGAACACTCACTGGCAGACACAGTGTGCAATAATTTTTCTTCCCTCAATTTACCATTGGAAAAATCTGAGAAGACAAACTTATGATGGGATCAGCAACATACTGGGGAAAGTACAACCTATGGAGTGTACAGGAAATGTATGGTTCAGTGCAGGCACAGCCTCTGCCTGAGATATACACATATACTTAATCTTTCTTTTAGAATGTTAAATGGCTTAAATAAACTCATGTGGAATTAAAACAGTCTAAAAGACTGAATGAAGGATAATGTTAAATAGCAATATATTACAATGAGGGTGAGGTTTAATGGGTTACTATACAAATAGGTATTAGGACTGGTTTTATTTAACACCTTTGTGAAAGAACTAGAAGTATCAAGCAATGAGATTTACAGATGATGCTGTATTAGGTGGCTATGCAGAGAAATAATACCAAAGGACCTAGAAAGTGAAGAGACATTGGTAGAAAAAATTGTTTTGGAAAAATGCAGGTTAATATAATCTAGGTAAAATAATCTGAAAAACTATATATATTCAGTGACAAACCTGGGAAATAGAAATACTGAATAGACCATGTGGTGATAGTGGATGATAAACTGGACATGAGTTTGCAAGCCAATGAGTTTTGGGCTGAATTTATAAAGGCAATATGACACATAGCATGTATCTGGCATGATGGTATATTCATTTCTGGACACCAGGATTGGAGGAAATTCAGAGAAAAGAAATAAGATTCAAGTTAGAGAGGAGGATGATCCAGGAGGTAGAGCACTAAGTCCAGGCCTGGGGTTCAAGTCTCTGCTCTGACACACTTCCTGTATGACCTTGGACAAGTCATTTATCCTCTCTGGCACAGTTCTCCAGCTACCTAAGAGTGACATATTAGTCTGTGGAAAAGTCTCAAAGGTCAGCTGCAGAAGTCCCATATCTTTTGAGACTCAAAACTGACCCAGTTTCTTTCTCTCCGCCTACCCTCCAAATCTATTATCCTCATAGTGAACAAAATACTTTGAAAATATATTTTAGAGAACATTTTAAATTGATACTAAAATTCAGTATCTGAATACTGAAAAGAACTGAAAGAACTTGATCCAGGCTTCCAAATGTCAGGAGACACTATCTGAATATTGGGGAATTTCACAGATGATGTTGATGATTTATTATTTGTATTACCATAGTAAACTGACTGTCCTACCATGTTACATTCAGGATTTAAATTCCAATTCCATGTATTGGAAACCTGGATTTCAATTAAAATTTTACTACACTGTACATATCCAACTACACCATTATGCCAAGAGTCATGCATTCCAGAGGGGTAGGTCAGCATGCTCCACTCCAGTTTTGCATTTAATCAATTTTTAGCTTTGCTTTTCACTACTGACAGGAAGGAGTCATGTGAAGGCAGTAGACTTGCTCCCTTTTGTCTGACTCCAGATATACAAAATTCATTTGAGTCAGGAAAGCAATTTGGTGCAGTCTTTATTGATCTGATGGCAGCCTATGACACTGTGTGGCTCACTGAGCTGACTGCCAAACTGCTGAATGTTATCCTTGTAGGTCAGTGGTGTGGTTCATCCCAGAAATGATTAGTAACTAAAGCTTCATCTTACAAGTGAAAGAAGAAATCAGTTGCTGTGACGGCCCTTCCTCAGGGTTTGGTTGGCTGCCTAGTCAGGGCTTAGGCCCGTACCGTGCACGGAGGTTGTTGGTATTGAAGCCTGGGCCCTCCTACTCTACCAGACTTCAACTCAGGGCACTTTGATCTGATAATCAGGGGATGCTTAAGGTTGCCCTCCATGGGCAACTGCCTATCACCCCCCCTCCCCAATACACGCACACACACGATTGTCCCAAGTTTCCAGCTGGGTTAAGGGGGCATGAAGGGTGTCCGCTTACCACAAGTCACCTTCTGGTGGCTGCATGTAGCAAAGTTGCTTTCTTTCTCTCTCAGGCAGCAACTGTCTCCTTTGGTGATATGGCCCACCCTCCTGGGCCAGAACAATCCTAGGCCTTTCCCCTGCTGGGATAGTCCAAATAAAATAATGGGGAATTAATAAAACTCAGAGACCATATGAGAAGGAGAAGGGAATGCTTCCTTCCCAGGCTGTCTGTAGCAGGTCCTCTCTTCCCTCAGGGAGGGACCCTTCGCAGTTGTGGGGAGAGATTCTGGCTTTCCCTCAGCAATTATCTGCTGGAGCTGCAGGTTTGCTCTCTTCCCTGGTCTGTCCCAAGTGAGCTGCTCCCCTGCCTTTTAACTCCTTCTCTAGTTGGAGCATTTCCTACAGGTGTGTCAGGGTGGAGCTGGCTGAGCCCAAAGCAGTTCTTTAACCACCTGTTGCCGAATGTGGGGTTTGTATACCCCATCACAGTCGCCTTAAATGACTCTGCAAAGGCCTTCCACAAGGGCCAGGTCTGGCTTCCCTTTTGTTCAATATATACACATATGATCTTCTTGAAACACAGGCTGGGAAGTATGTATATGCTGATGACATTTGTATTGCTTACACTGGCAATGATTTCTATAGGATTGAAGGGCATCTCAGCCAAGACACTGACATTTTTACCACTTATTTCCAGCAATGGAGACTAATTCTTAAGTAACAACTACTTTCCATCTAAACAATTGTCTTACCTAATGGACCCATCTCAGTATGTGTACAAGGACAGTTACTGCCATTCCAAGAAGCTGTCACATACTTGAAAGAAAAACTAGGCCTGGCCTACTGGCCTCACCTGGAACACCTGAACATGAAGATTTCTTCCCATACTTCCTTGATCCAAAAGCTATTGGAAACCTTGTGGACAGCAGACCCTTCTTTGTACATCTGTATTGGCCCTGGTGTTTGCTGTAGCTGAATACCACTTTGCAATCTGGGAGCACAGGCCACACTGCTTGTTGACAGAGAGCTGAATTTGGCCATTTACATTATCAGTGGCTGAGTGAATTACTCATTAACTTCTAGGTTGTATATGCTAGAGCACATAGCTCTGACAGATCCTTGATGAGATGCCATTGCTGTTAATTTTGCCTGGAAAGCTGTGACAGATTAAACCAACTTACTACATTTCCAGTTAACTGATGCCACATTTTCAGATAGGAAACAACATGTGGTGCCAACTTGAAAATCTACTCATATTCAGGGGAGGAATTCTACTCCTGTGGATTGGGTGTGATACCACAGCTGATCTCTCAAGAATCCTTTGCTACAGCAGCTCATGCACTCCTGGACAGGAGTGCTACTGGCTCTTTACTATGTTTGGACGATCAGTGCCACCAAGAAGCTGAAATCTATGTTCTTATTAAGTAGTAGCATCAGTGGGAAAGAAAGTCTAACACACTAAGTAAATTCAGGAGCCCATTGCTGAATCTGCCTCCTTGTCCATTTGATCATAGATCCTGGACTAGGCTACACTTTGGTCACCCATTATTGCCGCAACTATGCACCAGTGTAGACTGGTTTCCTCTCCACATTGTGACTATGGGGGCATTGCAGACAATAACTTGTGGTGGACGAGTGCCCATTTGGACATCTAAAGGATAGTTTAGAAGGCCTAGCCTTCCTTGATCCAGAGGCTAGTCTCTGGTTATGCAAACTGGAGATAGAGCCCAGACATCTGTGTAAGAGAGGAGGAGTTCAGATCACTACTCTGCATGCTGTGGTGGGGAGGGTGAGATAAATATTTACATTTTAACATGCTGTCATAAATATAAAAGGAAGGGTAAACACCTTTAAAATCCCTCCTGGCCAGAGGAAAAACCCTTTCACCTGTAAAGGGTTAAGAAGCTAGGATAACCTCACTGGCACCTGACCAAAATGACCAATGAGGAGACAAGATACTTTCAAAAGCTCGGGGGAGGGAGAAACAAAGCCTCTCTCTAGGTCTGTGTGATGCTTTTGCTGGGGACAGAAAAGGAATGGAGTCTTAGAACTTAGTAAGTAATCTAACTAGATATGCATTAGATTCTGATTTCTTTAAGTGGCTAATAAAATAAGCCGTGATGAATGGAATGGATATTCCTCTTTTTGTGTCTTTTTGTAACTTAAGGTTTTGCCTAGAGGGATTCTCTATGTTTTGAATCTAATTAACTGTAAGGTATTTACCATCCTGAATTTACAGAGGTGATTCTTTTTACTTTTTCTTCTATTAAAATTCTTCTTTTAAGAAACTGATTGCTTTTTCATTGTTCTTAAGATCCAAGGGTTTGGGTCTGTGTTCACCTATGCAAATTGGTGAGGCTTTTTATCAAACCTCCCAGGAAAGGGGGTGCAAGATTTGGGAGGATTTGGGGGGGGGGGAAAGACGTTTCCAACGGACTCGTTCCCAGTAACCAGTGTTAGACGTTTGGTGGTGGCAGCGAAAGTCC
Organism: Caretta caretta; assembly: GCF_965140235.1. Classification (NCBI taxonomy): domain Eukaryota; kingdom Metazoa; phylum Chordata; order Testudines; family Cheloniidae; genus Caretta; species Caretta caretta. Next base: position 138,689,356 of record NC_134207.1, read on the forward strand.
AAGGGCAAAAGGTAAAATAGTTTGTACCTTGGGGAAGTTTTTAACCTAAGCTGGGAAAAGTAAGCTTAGGAGGTTTTTATGCAGGTCCCCACATCTGTACCCTAGAGTTCAGAGTGGGGAAGGAACCTTGACACATGCTGACAAGAGAGCTGTGTTTTCTATGGCTACGTCTACACTGGCAAGTGGACACGGGCGCTCCCTATTGTCCACATCTAACCCCAGAAGCACAGTTTTCAAAGCATGTATGGGGCAAGAATATTAGCTCACCTGAAGTTGTGGGTATGAATATGCCTGGGGCTGTGGCACAGCCCCATTTCTGTGCCAGTGTGTGATGTGGATGGGGAGAAGAGGATGTTCAGTACCCAAGTTCAGTAGTTCCCTACTCCTTTTCCTACAATGCAGCAAACCCTGCCTGCTATGCAGCACAACTGCCTGGTATGTCCCTCCCATACCCAATTTATAAAGGTCTCTGACCCCTTGTTGTCACCAGCTATTATCTGACCACTTCAGAATAACTTTCCATTGCGCTTTTTTGACCTGTACAGGTGAACAAGGAACATGCTCTGAGTGCAGCCTCCTGGTCAGCTGAGCACACCTGGGTCCTGACAAATGTATGGTCAGAGTTCAACATCCTCCATGATTTCTCCTGCAACACCAGGAACTTATACCTGTATTGGGAATTTTTGGAGAGGCTGGAGCAGGAAGGTATTCACCAGACTCCGGCCCAGTCCCAGGAATGGATAAAGCACCTGAAGCTCAGGTACCAGAGGGCAAAAAACCCTAGCAATCATTCTGGGAGGAATCCTCCAACATGCTCATTTTTCAAAGAGCTTGACTAGGTGCTCTGCAAGGCTCCCATATAGATCCTGAGGTGACTCACAATCCCCTCTTCAACCCCACTGGCCTCAACATCTGACCGGATGCTGACAAAGACAGGGCAGGGAGGCAGCAGGGACCTTGGAAGAGAACAACTCTGTAAGATCAGAATGGAAGATAATCTTACAGGCAGTCAGATTCAAAACATAGTGAATCCCTCTAGGCAAAACCTTAAGTTACAAAAAGACACAAAACAGGAATACACATTTCCTCCAGCACAGCTAATTTCACAAGCCAAAACAAAGAAAACCTAACACACTTTCTAGCTAGAATACTTACTAACTTTACAGGAGTTGGAGGGCTTGTATCCTTGTTCCCGGCAAAGGTATCACACAGACAGGCAAAAGCCTTCCCCCCCTCCAGATTTGAAAGTATCTTGTCCCCTCATTGGTCATTTCAGATCAGGTGCCAGCCAGGTTACCTGAGCTTCTTAACTCTTTACAGGTAAAAGGACTTTGCCTCTGGCCAGGAGGGATTTTATAGCATTGTATACAGAAAGGTGGTTACCCTTCCCTTTATATTTATGACAACCCTCCATGCAACCTCATCTGTTAGCTTAGAATATGGGCAATCCAAATGGAAATAGACTGAGTCCCATAAGCATATGTCTGCAAATTTCTGGTGCAGCAGAAACTCCAGCTGATTCTAAAAGTTCAAAGGCAGTGAAATGTGCCACCTTCACAACCCACCAAAACCTTTCATTCATTGATATGCAGAGGGGTGACAAACAGCACAAACATTTCTCTGGCATAGATTGCTGAATCTCTACCACAGGATTGCAATGCCACATCCTTTTCCAGCTGGTCCATTCATAACTGCTATGTTCTCCAAATGATGGCCAGCCTTAAAGGAAGAAATTAAGAACCAGTAACATTGCCTCTGAAATAAATGCACCCCCATCCCACTGGCTCACTCATAAACTTTAAAGATATTAAATTTTTAAAGCCATTAGTTCATACTATCTACCATTTTCAGCAGTTGCACCTTTCTCTGAGGCTGCAAAACTTGTGTAAGAAACAAGGATGCCAAAACAGTATTCTTGAAATGATGAAAAGTATCATTATTGTGGCCTTTCACAGCAAAGTTATATAATGTGGGGGGATTTCTTACCTGCTTTTCAAGGAAAGAAAAAAAATATAATGTTGCTTTTGTGATTGAATTGGCAGGCTCTTCAGCTGAGGCAAGTGAACCCATTCCATTTGGGAGCCAGTAGCAGCAGACCAGGGCCAGTAGGGGCCAATGGAAAAGTCCAGTGGATGACCTCCTCATTGACATTGACAGAAGGAGCAAGGAAAAGTTTGACTTTATGAGGGAAAGGAAGGAATGTGCTGCTCAGAGGGAAGACTGGACTATTAAGTGAGAGGAACATTTTTTCCTAAAGCAGGAGGCATTAACGATTTAGTTCCTGAAGCAGGATGTATGGTAGGAGCTTGCCTAAAGGGACAAGGAATGCCTTGTTGCAGTCCTTGATACAAGTGGTGGTAGAACAAATTTGGGTCCCACCCACTGCACTAACCACTGCCAGTTTCCAGGAACTGGCAGCTCCATCAGCTCCTCTTCCTCCATCTGAACCCCAGTAGCTGCTGAGGCAGAGAACCCAAACTTAGTGATGCGGTGGGTGCCTGCAGGATCCTAGGTATAATCCCTGGCACCGAGAACCTCTTCTAGGGGGAGCCCTGTGAACAAGCAGGAGGGAAAAGATGATCCTAAGGCTATGTCAACAATACAGTTTGTCAGCATAATTTGTGTCACTCATGGGTGTGAAGAAGCCACCCCTCGAGCAACATAAGTGACACCAATGTAAGTGCTGGTGTGGAAAGCGCTTTATTGGTGGGAGAGCTTCTCCTGCTGACATAACTACAGCCTCCCACGGAGATGGTTTTATAATGCAATGTGAGAGTTCTCTCCTGTTGACGTAGAGTGTCTTCACCAGATGCACTGCTGTATGTGTAGACGAGCCCTGAGACTGTGCCTGAAGGCCAGCGTGTTCTGGCCCTCCAATCATGCACAGGAGACATCCCAGTTTGTCTTCCTCCTTTGAACTATGGGGGTACTCGTGATTAACAGCTAGTTAGTGCTCTTATCTCTGCAAAGAATCACAGTCAATGGAAACCAGTTGTAAAAGCCCATCTAAACCAACTGTTCTCAAGTTCCTTCAAACATTCAGTAATCCCCTAAACTGTGGTCTGGCTAACAGTTGTGAGCCTTAACATGAAAAAAAAAGAACAATAAGTGTAATTTCTGGGGAGATATTCTCAACAAATCATTACCTAAACCAGTTAATGACTTTTGCAGTAGGGGAACAAAACTGTGCATTGAAACATGAGTGAGTGGGAATGTTCCCTCTTGTGTTTTTACTAGGGCTGTCAAGCAATTCAAAAATAATCATGATTAAGTGCACTGTTAAACAATAGAATACCATTTACTTAAATATTTTGGATGTTTTCTACATTTTCAAATATATTGCTTTCAATTACAACACAGAATACAATGTGCACTGTGTTCACTTTATATTTATTTTTATTACAAGTATCTCCACTGTAAAAAATAGTATTTTTCAATTCATCTAATACAAGTACTGTAGTGCAATCTCTTTATCATGAAAATTGAACTTACAAATGTAGAATTATGAACAAAAACATGCATTCAAAAATAAAACAATGTAAAATTTTAGAGCCTGCAAGTCCATTCAATCCTACTTCTTGTTCACCGAATCACTCAGACAAACAAGTTTGTTTATCTTTGCAGGAGATAATGCTGTCCATTTCTTGTTTACAATGTCACCTGAAAGTGAAAACAGGCATTCACAGTGGTGAACAGAGGAAAGGCTAACAGGAGTTCGCCTGGGGAGAGCCCACTGAGGCTTTCCTTTTGCAGGTTTCTCTGAGCAGTTACTGCAACAGCTGAGGAAGCTCTTAGAAGGAAGGTAATATGGATGGTGGGTGATCAGCTATTGTGACCTGCACAGGATGTGCCATGTTTGTCTTTCTTCCATCGGACAGAAGTGACTTTGTCTGTACAAAGTGCAAGCTGGTCTCCAGATTGGAAGAGAAGGTTCAAGGTCTGGAGAAACAAGTCTCAACCCTGCGTTGCATAATAGAAATGAAGATTTCCTGGACAGATGCCAGGATATGCTTCTGTGGGCACAACATTCTGAAGAATCAGAGTAGGCTGCGCAGTGGGGACAAAAGGACGGTGAAGAAAATTCGTAGCATGTGACCTTCAGAGGAAGAAAGAGGAACATCCATATACCAGCAATGCAGATACAGGTGAGCAACCATTTTCATGTTCTCTCCACAGGTACTAATGCGGAGAGTAGACTAGATGATATATCTGAGGGAAGGGAGCAGAAGGAGACTCCACTGATTGGAAGGCATGATATGCACCGTCCTAGGGATGGGGGTTCCATGACTGCCACTTCCAAGAGAAGGAGGTGGGTGGTGGTGGTCGGGGATTCCCTCCTAAGGGGGACAGACATCTATCTGCTGCCCGGCCGGGAAAACCGAGAAGTGTGCTGCTTGCCAGGAATTAGGATTCATGATGTGACAGAGACTGCTGAGACTCATCAAGCCCTCAGTTCGCTACCCCTTCCTGCTTCTCCACATGGGCACCAATGATACTGCCAAGAATGACCTTGAGTGGGTCACTGCAGACTACGTGGCTCTAGGAAGAAGGATAAAGGACTTTGAGGTGCAAGTGGTGTTCTCGTCCATCCTCCCTGCGGAAGGAAAAGGCCCGGGTAGAGACCGTCGAATTGTGGAAGTCAACAACTGCCTATGCAGGTGATGTTGGAGAGAAGGCTTTGGTTTCTTTGACCATGGGATGGTGTTCCAAGTAGAAGGATTGCTAGGCAGAGTCAGGCTCCACCTAATGAAGAGAGGGAAGAGCATCTTCGCAAGCAGGCTGGCTAACCTAGTGAGGAGGGCTTTAAACTAGGTTCACTGGGGGGAAGGAGACCAAAGCCCTGAGGTAAGTGGGGAAGTGGGATACCAGGAGGAACCATGAGCAGGAGAGCGCAAGAGGGGAGGACTCCTGCCTCATACTGAGAAAGCAGGGTGATCAGCAAGTTATGTTAAGTGCTGTCAAAGTTCCTTCCCCTCTCTGAACTCTAGGGTACAGATGTGGGGACCTGCATGAACCCCCCCTAAGCTTATTTTTACCAGCTTAGTTAAAACTTCCCCAAGGTACAAACTATTTTACCTTTTGCCCTTGGACTTTATTGCTGCCACCACCAAACGTCTAACACTGGTTACCGGGAACGAGTCCATTTGGAAACATCCTTCTCCCCAAAATCCTCTCAAATCTTACAGCCCCTTTCCTGGAGAAGGTTTGATAAAAAGCCTCACCAATTTGCATAGGTGAATACAGACCCAAACCCTTGGATCTTAAGAACAATGAAAAAGCAATCAGTTTCTTAAAAGAAGAATTTTAATAGAAGAAAAAGTAAAAGAATCACCTCTGTAAAATCACAATGGTAAATACCTTATAGGGTAATCAGATTCAAAACCTTAAGTTACAAAAAGACACAAAAAGAGGAATATCCATTCCACTCATCAGAGCTTATTTTATCAGCCATTTAAACAAAACAGAATCTAATGCATATCGAGCTAGATTACTTACTAAGTTCTAAGACTCCATTCCTTTTCTGTTCCTGGCAAAAGCATCACACAGACAGAGAGAACCTTTGTTTCCCCCCCACACCTCCAGCTTTGAAAGTATCTTGTCTCCTCATTGGTCATTTTGGTCAGGTGCCGGTGAGGTTATCCTAGCTTCTTAACCCTTTACAGGTGAAATGGTTTTTCCTCTGGCCAGGAGGGATTTTAAAGGTGTTTACCCTTCCCTTTATATTTATGAAAAGTGCCTATACACAAATGCAAGAAGCCTGGGAAACAAGCAGGGAAAATTGGAAATCCTGGCACAGTCAAGGAATTATGATGTGTTTGGAATAACAGAGACTTGGTGGGATAACTCACATGACTGGAGTACTGTCATGGATGGATAGAAACTGTTCAGGAAGAACAGGCAGGGCAGAAAAGGTGGGGGAGTTGCATTGTATGTAAGAGAGCAGTATGATTGCTCACAGCTTCAGTATGAAACTGCAGAAAAACCTGAGAGTCTTTGGATTAAATTTGGAAGTGTGAGCAACAAGGGCAATGTCGTGGTGGGAGTCTGCTATAGACTATCAGACAAGGGGGATGAGGTGGACGAGGCTTTCTTTAGGATACTAGCAGAAGTTACTAGATCACAGACCCTGGTTCTCATTGGAGACTTCAATCACCCCAATATCTGCTGGGAGAGCAATACAACAGTGCACAGACAATCCAGGAAGTTTTGGAAAGTGTAAGGGACAATTTCCTGGTGCAAGTGCTGGAGGAACCAACTAGGGCAGAGCTCTTCTTGACCTGCTGCTCACAAACAGGGAAGAATTTGTAGGGGAATTGAAAGTGGATGGGAACGTGGGAGGCAGTGACCATAAGATGGTAGAGTTCAGGATCCTGACACAAGGAAGAAAGCAGAGCAGCAAAATACGGACCCTGGACTTCAGAAAAGCAGACTTTGACTCCCTCAGGGAACTGATGGGCAGGATCCCCTGGAAGAATAACAAGAGGGGGAAAGGAGTCCAGGAGAGCTGGCTGTATTTTAAAGAATTCTTATTGAGGTTGCAGGAACAAACCATCCCGATGTGTAGAAAGAATAGGAAATATGGCAGGTGACCAGCTTGGCTTAACAGTGAAATGCTTGCTGATCTTCAACACAAAAAAGAAGCTTACAAGAAGTGGAAGATTGGACAAATGACCAGGGAAGATTATAAAAATATTGCTCAGGCATGCAGGAGTGAAGTCAGGAAGGCAAAATCACACTTGGAGTTGCAGCTAGCAAGGGATGTTAAGAGTAACAAGAAGGGTTTCTACAGGTATGTTAGCAACAAGAAGAAGGTCAAGGAAAGTGTGGGTCCCTTACTGAATGGGGGAGGCAACCTAGTGGTAGAGGATGTGGAAAAAGCTAATGTACTCAATGCTTTTTTTGCCTCTGTCTTCACAAACATGGTCAGCTCCCAGACTACTGCACTGGGCAGCACAGTATGGGGAGGAGGTGACCAGCTGTCTGTGGAGAAAGAAGTGGTTCAGGACTATTTAGAAAAGCAGAACGAGCACAGGTCCATGGGGCCAGATTTGCTGCATGCAAGGGTGCTAAAGGAGTTGGCAGATGTGATTGCAGAGCCATTGGCCATTATCTTTAAAACTCATGGTGATCGTGGGAGGTTCTGGATGACTGGAAAAAGGCTAATGTAGTGCCCATCTTTAAAAAAGGGAAGAAGGAGAATCTGGGGAACTACAGACCGGTCGCCCTTACCTCAGTCCCTGGAAACATCATGGAGCAGGTCCTCAAGGAGTCAATTCTGAAGCACTTCTCGGAGAGGAAAGTGATCAGGAACAGTCAGCATGGATTCACCAAGGGCAAGTCATGCCTGACTAACCTAATTGCCTTCTATGATGAGATAACTGGCTCTGTGGATATGGGGAAAGCAGTGGATGTGTTGTTCCTTGACTTTAGCAAAGCTTTTGATATGGTCTCCCAAAGTATTCTTGCCAGAAAGTTAAAGAAGTATGGGCTGGATGAATGGACTATAAGGTGGATAGAAAGCTGACTAGATAGTCGGGCTCAACGGGTAGTGATCAATGGCTCCATGTCTAGTTGGAAGCCAGTATCAAGTGGAGTGCCCCAAGGGTGGGTCCTGGGGCCAGTTTTGTTCAATATCTCCATTAATGATCTGGAGTATGGCGTCGATTGCACCCTCAGCAAGTTTGCAGATGACACTAAACTGGGAGAAATGGTAGATATGCTGGAGGGTAGGGATAGGATTCAGAGGGACCTAGACAAATTAGAGGATTGGGCCAAAAGAAATCTGATGAGGTTCAACAAAGACAAGTGCAGAGTCCTGCACTTAGGACGGAAGAATCTCATGCACTGCTACACACTAGGGAAAGAGGGGCCAGGCAGCAGTTCTGTAGAAAAGGACCTAAGGGTTACAGTGGACAAGAAGCTGGATATGAGTCAGTGTGCCCTTGTTGTCAAGACGGCTAACAGCATTTTAGGCTGTATAAGTAGGAGCATTGCCAAAAGATTGAGGGACATGAGCATTCCCCTCTATTTGGCATTGGTTTGGCCTCATCTGGAGTACTGTGTCCAGTTTTGGACCCCACACTACAAGAAGGATGTGCAAAAATTGGAAAACGTCCAGCGGAGGGCAACAAAAATGGTTAGGGGACTGGAACACATGACTTATGAGGAGAGGCTGAGGGAACTGGGATTATTTAGTCTGCGGAAGAGAAGAATGAAGGGGGATTTGATAGCTGCTTTCAACTACCTGAAAGGGGTTTCCAAAGAGGATGGATCTAGACTGTTCTCAGTGGTAGCAGATGACAGAACAAGGAGTAATGGTCTCAAGTTGTAGTGGGGTTTAGGTTGGATACTAGGAAAAACTTTTTCATTTGTAGGGTGGTGAAGCATTGGAATGCGTTACCTATGGAGGTGGTGGAATCTCCTTCCTTAGAGGTTTTTAAGGTCAGGCTTGACAAAGGCCTGGCTGGGTTGATTTAGTTGGGGATTGGTCCTGCTTTGAGCAGGGGTTTGGACTAGATGACCTCCTGAGGTCCCTTCCAACCCTTATATTCTATGCTTCTATGATTCTGTGACACTCTTGTAGTTGGCATCACAAGATATTTATGTGTGAGATGCACTAAAGATTCACGTATTCCTTCATGCTTCAATTACCATTCCAGGGGACATGTGTCCATGCTGATGATGGGTTCTGCTCGATAACAATCCAAAGCAGTGTGGACTGATGCATGTTCATTTTCATTATCTGAATCAGATGCCACCAGCAGAAGGTTGATTTTCTTTTTTGGTGGTTTGGGTTCTGTAGTTTCCGCATCAGAGTGTTGCTCTTTTAAGATATCTGAAAGCATGCTCCACACTTTGTCCTGATCTGATTTTGGAAGGCAGATTCTTAAACCTTGGGGCAAGTGCTGTTGCTACTTTTAGAAATCTCACATTGGTACCTTCTTTGCATTTTGTTAAATCTTCAGTGAAAGTATTCTTAAAAAGAATTCTCCACCAAGGATTTCAGTCACACACTTAATTAATGCATTATTTTTTAATGAGTGTCAGCATGGAAGCATGTCTTCTGGAATGGTGGCTGAAGCATGAAGGGGCATATGATATTTAGCATATCTGGCACATAAATACCTTGCAATGCTGGCTACAAAAGTACCATGCAAATACCTGTTCTCACTTTCTGGTGACATTGTAAACAAGAAGAGGGCAGCATTATCTCCTGTAAATGTAAACAAACTTGTTTGTCTTAGTGACTGGCTGAACAAGAAGTAGTACTGAGGGGACTTGTAGGTGCTGACATTTTACATTGTTTTGTTTTTGAGTACAGTTATGTAACCAAAAAAAATCTACATTTGTAAGTTGCACTTTAACAACAAAGAGGTTGCACTACAGTACTTGTATGAGATGAATTGAAAAATACTATTTCTTTTGTTTTGTCATTTTTACAGTGCAAATATTTGTAATCAAAATAATATACACTTTGATTTCAATTACAACACAGAATACAATATAGATAGATAGATGAAAATGTAGAAAAACATCCAAAATATTTAATAAATTTCAATTGGTGTTCTCTTGTTTAAGAGTGCAATTAAAACTCCAATTAATCATGATTAATTTTTTGAGTTGATTGCATGAGTTACCTGTGATTAATTGACGGCCCTAGCTTTTTCGGCAGCCGGATGGGGTGTAGTGCTTTCATTGGGACCAGGCTGAGGTCGTGGTCTGGGGCACAAATTGCATCCTTGATTTCCCAGGCCCGCTGAGAACCAAAACTAGAATGAATGGTCATTGGATCAGGCTTCTTGTAAAGACTTTGCAAATCAATCCTATCCTATACCTGTTATGTCCTAAAGTACTCACCTTTAGTCTAACAAACATTATGAAGGGCACAGAATGCCACAATAATGCAGACAGAGTTGGCCACATTGTCCTCCAAACATCTGTATAGGCATTGCCAAAGCACCTTTAACCATCCACCGGAGCACTCCACTACCATCCTGCAGGTTCTAAGTTTGGAGTTGAATTCCCATTTTACCAGGTCATTAATGTCAGGGTAGGGTTTCATTAGCCACTACAGGACTGGATATATCAGGTCCCCCAGAATAACTATGGGCACAGAGACACCCTATACAGCCACATCGTTTCTGCAAAATAAAGCCCCTTCCTCCACTTCAAGTACAGTCCCCATCTCCTCAGCATCCGGTCATAGTGTATCTTTCCTGTGTGTCTGATGTTAATATTCATGAACCTGCCTTTATGGTCCACTAAGCCTCAAAGAACAAGTGAATAGTAATCTTTTTGATTGAGGTATTACTTCTTTCGGTGGGCAAAGTATGGGGATGTGGGTGCCATCGATAGCTCCCACCCAGTTCAGAAATCCTATTCTCTGGAACCCAGCTATAATTTCCAGAACTTTGGTGATGACAACCACCTGTGGGTAAATGAGTGCTGACATTTGGAAAACCTGCATCACCGCAATCCCATCAGTTGACTTTCCCACTCTGACGTAGTTTGTGACTGATTGGTACCTGCCTGGCATTGGCAGCTTCCAGGGGGCAATAGCCAGCTGCTTCTGCACCAGTATCGGTCTCTGGAACTGAGTGTTCTGCTGCTGTGGGTTTGGACCCACCTCATCACAGAGCTCCATGAATGTCTGCTTCCTCATTCTGAGATTCTGCAGCCACTGCTCACCATCCCAGCTTTCCAAAACTGTGACACCACCCTACCATTCTGGTTCTCCTGGACCAGAAGAGGTGGTCCACCTATGGGTATAATCACAATACTGTCAGTTTCCATGTCATGGGGGAACAGTAGATCAGTCACTGGCTTGGTCAACCGGTTTTGGCTTGTGAGAAAGGTCCAAGTCTATTCTCACCCAAAATTCTCACCAGTCGTGTACCACAACATACATGTTTGTCCCGCAAGAAGCAACAGGAGCAGAACCACTTTGTTGGTTCTTGCTCCATGTCTTCCCACCAAGTTGAACAGGAGAGAGCAGTAAGTAACAACTGCCATCAATAAATGTGTGAAGACGTCTATAGTACCACCAACACACAGCAAGGCAGATCTTAGAGTATCTGCTGTGATGCACTGAACGCTGGGATGTCACTACTGAAATGCTAGCACTAATCCCGTGTACAAAAAAAAGCAGTGTGGATGTGGATATACTCAGTCTCAGCGTGTATACCTGTGTCCAGCACAGCATATGTGGACACTCAGCCACAGTTATAGGGCACAACTGTGAGCATATACATGGCATAGAACCCGAGTATGCATGCCAGTGTAAACACAGCCTATATGCATCTGTGATGTTATTGACATAATCTGGGACCATATAGATCATTGTTGCAACCAAGGTCCTGTAGTGGCACCAAAGCTTGTATAAAGGGGGTCAAATAAGGTGTCTAAGACAAGGTTATGATTGGCTGGTTATGATTATGCTATCTGTATGAATGTATCATTTTTGTATTTAAAGTTATAAATATCGGCTCCAAACTGTCTGTCTTTCAAACTTAAGCTGTGCTTCTGGGCGACACCCCAGACAAGTTAGTGTCAGCTCTGCCTAGCCTGCTTGATGGCCCATTAAGGACCACCAGCTATACAATTGACCCCTTGAGAGAAGGCAGATACACCTTGTGACTCAGCAAGGTATGCAGGGACATGCCTCTGGACCGAACTCTGAGGTTTGTTCTTGCCATGTGCCCGAATGCTTGTCTTTGAAACAAAGAGAGGCCATATGACAAGAGAATATAAAAAGCTGCTGCAGCTCCTCCATCTGCTCTTCAATCCTGCTTCTTACCTCTGGAGGGACTTTGCTACAAAGGGAAGCTCTACAGAAAGTACTGATGACCCATCCCAGCTGTGGATGTACTCCAGAGACTTGATTTGATCCTGCAGTTTATTCTATTATTACTGTATGTAATTCTAGATCTCATCTATATCTTTTTCCTTTTATGAATAAACCTTTAAATTTTAGATTCTAAAGGATTAGCAACAGTGTGATTTGTGGGTAAGATCTGATTTCTATATTGACTTGGGTCTGGGGCTTGGTCCTTTGGGATCGAGAAAACCTTTTTTCTTTTAATGGGTGTGGCAGAGCTCCAACCTTGTCCCCGTGGGTCCTGCACTTCCAGGCAGTTTATGCTAGCTTCAGAGGCTCCCTGCAACCCTCCACGTAGCCCTTCTCTCTCTAGGGCCAGGGATACAGTCGATTGGTGAGAGAATTCCTACAGTCTCTGTTACTCCTACAGCCTCATGCCAAAACAATTTAGCCTCCTGTCCTGACAGGGGCCTGTTTTCCTCTCCCAGGAGGTGTTTCTGTAGCGGTGGGTTGGGTGGAACCTGGGCCCGCCGTCTACTTCGGTTCCGGCCCAGGGACTCTAATGGTAGCAGCTGTTGGCAACCAACCTTTTACTGCCATAGTTGCTACATTTCCCTGGGCCGGTTCCCCACAGCTCTCCTGCTTCTCCCATCTTCACCCTTACCTTAGGACTCCCTTACCAATGACTTGAGGGTGTCTTCATTAACTGGCCCTTCAGCCACACTTCCTCTCCTCTGGCTCCCCTCTGCCTGACCAGAGTGAGCCCTTTTATATTATCAGAGGGGCCTTAATTAGAGTCAGGTGGTCACATTAGCTTAATGGCCTCACCTGACTCTTTGCAGGTTAATTGGAGTCAGGTGTTCTTATTAGCCTAGAGCAGCCCCTGCTCTGGTCAGTCAGGAACAGAAACCTGTTCATCCAGTGGCTAGTAGATCTGCTCTCTGCTGAACCCAACTGGCCTAGAGGGAGACTACTGCTGGGCCTTGGGCTCTTGCTGCTGCTACCGCCCCAACTGCTCCCCTGCCTGGGCTGGACACCACCCACTCCCCTTCTCTGCTACCTGGTTGCTGGCTAGCCGCTGGACTCCCCCACCCTTGGGTGCTGCTGCTGCTGCTCCAACTACAGCCCCTTGGGGGGGCTGCTTGCCTTCTCCCCAGAGGGGGGGAGTGAGGGACCCCTACCCAACCGATCCTAACGCTTGCAGAGTGCTCTGGGACGAACTCCTGACGGTCAGAGCGGGCGACCGAGACCGGCTAGAACTGCCTCTCGCTCTGGCCGAGTTCTCGGAAACCCTCCGCCGCATGCCCACCAATAAATCTCCGGGCATGGACAGGCTGACCGTGGAGTTCTACCTTGTGTTCTGGAACGTCCTCGGCCCAGACCTAGTCACTGTCTGGGCTGAGTCTTTGCAGAACGGGGTCCTCCCTCTTTCATGCAGGCGAGCTGTGCTCGCCTTATTGACAAAGAAGGGGGACCTCTGCGATTTACGAAATTTGTGTCCCGTCTCGCTCCTCAGCACGGACTACAAGGTCGTAGCGAAAGCCATCTCGCTGCGGCTAGGGTCCGTGCTGGCGGACGTGATCCACCCAGACCAGACCTACACCGTCCCGGGCCGCACCATCTTCGACAATCTGTATCTGGTCCGGGACCTCTTGGAACTCAGGTGTAGGGATGGTCTGTCCTTCGCCCTTCTGTCCCTGGATCAGGAGAAGGCGTTCAACAGGGTGGACCACGGGTTTCTCCTTAGCACTCTGCGAGTGTTTGGCTAGGGACCCCAGTTTGTGGGTTTTCTCCAGGTGCTGTACACCTCCGCAGAGTGTCTGGTCAGGCTCAACTGGACCCTGAGCGAACCGGTCAGCTTCAGGCGAGGAGTACGGCAGGGGTGCCCCCTCTCAGCCAGTTGTACGCTCTGGAGATTGAGCCCTTCCTCTGTCTTCTCCGCAGGAGGTTGACAGGGTTGCACTACAGGAGCCGGAGCTGCGTCTGGTCCTGTCGGCATACGCCGATGACATACTCCTCGTGGTCCAGGACCCGGGCGATTTGGCGCAGGTGGAGGCTTGCCAGGCGGTGTACTCAGCAGCCTCCTCTGCCCAGGTCAACTGGGTCAAGAGCTCTGGCTTGGTGGTAGGAGATTGGTGGCAGGCAAGCTCCCTTCCACCCACTCTTCAGGCCATCCGGTGGAGCATAGGTCTGCTGCTCTATCTCGGCATTTACCTTTCTGCCACACATCCATCTCCGCCGGAGAACTGGCACGGTTTAGAGGGCAGGGTGGTAGAGCGGCTCCGGAAATGGACAGGACTACTCCGGTGTCTCTCCCTTCGAGGGCGGGCACTGGTGCTTAATCAACTAGTCATGTCCATGCTCTGGTACCAGCTCAACACCCTGGTCCTGGCCCTGGATTTCCTGGCCAACCTCCGGACGTTGATTCTGGAGTTCTTCTGGTCAGGACTGCACTGGGTCTCTGCAGGGGTTCTCCACCTACCCCTGGAGAAGGGAGGGCAGGGCTTGAAGTGTCTCTGCATTCAGATCCATGTCTTCCACCTCCAGGCTCTGCAGAGGCTCCTTCATGGTGCAGGTAGTCTGGCATGGAGCTTACTGGCACACGCCTTCCTGCGCCGCTTCCAAGGGCTCTGATACTACCGGCAGCTCCTTTATCTCCATCCAAGAGGTCTTCTGCAAGACTTCTCCTGGCTGCCGGTCTTCTACCAGGACCTCCTCTGGACCTGGAAACTGTTCACTGCGACCAGGTCTGTGGCGGCCTCCGTGGGGGAAGATCTCCTCACGGAGCCCCTGCTACGCAACCCCCAGCTCCGTGTGCAGGTGGCGGAGTCCCCCTCAGTGCGCCAGAGGTTGGTCCTGGCAGAAGTCACCAGAGTCAGAGACCTCCTGGACTACAACCAAGGAGACTGGCTTGATCCCCTGACGCTCGCTCAATGCATGGGGCTCTCCAGACCTCGTACTCCCCTGCGCCTACTTCAGGAGGTGAGGGCTGCTTTGCCGCCCGCTGCTCGGGTCTACCTCGACTGGGTCCTAAGGGAGGGCGTGCCCCGCCCACCCTCCACCCCAGGCCCACTGGACCTTTTCATCGGGCCCCTGCCCAGTGGACCCAACCGACCCTCCCTGCCCCTTCACCGTGAGCCGGCTACACAAGCTGCAGCCAGACCGCGCCAAGGAAACATCTATACATGCTCGTGCTCCACACCCTTCACGTCCTCACCCTCGCGTCCTGCCCTGACACAAAGTGGCGGGACCTCCTGTCACCTCTAGAGGGTGAGGAGTCCCGGTGGGCCGGCCTATATTCCACCTTGTTCCTGAGGCCCACCGGGGATATCAGTTGGCGGCTCCTTCACGGGGCCATGAGGACGGGCGTGTACTTGGCGCGGTTCACCCCAATCCCGGACACCTGCCCCTTTTGCGGCATGAGGGAAACCCTGGCGCACATCTACCTGGAGTGCGCCAGGCTGCAGCTCCTATTCCAGCTCCTCATGAATATTTTGTTAAGATTTTGGTTGCACTTTTCCCCTCACCTCCTTATCTATGCACTCCCTGTCCGTGGCCCCACTAAGTCGCGGGACCTCCTGGTCAACCTCCTCCTGGCCCTGGCTAAAGTGGCCATCTATTAAACCAAGATGAGGAGGTTGGCCGATGGAGTCTCCTGTGACTGTGGGGCCTACTTCTGATCCTCCGTCCATTCACATCTCCAGGCAGAGTTCCTCTGGGCTGTGTCCACTGACTCCCTTGATACCTTTGAGGAGCAGTGGGCGCTGTCTGGGGCGCTCTGCTTGGTGTCCCCGTCCGGTTCCCTTCGTTTGACCCTTTGACTGCACTCCTGTCCCTGTTGTTCATTAGTTGTCCCCCGTAATTATTTGGTTTTCCAGGTCCTGTGGACCCCCCCTTAGGCTGGGGGGTATCCTTTAGCAGTGGGCGGGCTTTGCCCACCCACTTCCTGGATCCCAATAAGGCTACTTTGCTGTACCCAACTGGCCTTGGTCTATCACATGGGGTATTGGTCTTCATAACAATTGGTCCCCATAACAAGTGGCGCTGGCGGTGATACTAGGAAACTGGAGCATCTAAGGGAATTGCTTGTGTGACTTGTGGTTAGCCAGTGGGGTAAAACCAAAGTCCTCTCTGTCTGGCTGGTTTGGTTTGCTTTAGAGGTGGAAAAACCCCAGCCTTGGGCTGTAACTGCCCTGCTTTAAGCAATTTGTGCTGCATTGGCACTCTCAGTTGGGTCCCGCCAGAACCAGCATCGTTACAGCATCATATGATATTTTTCATTTAACAATGAAATCAATGTCTCAGTGTGATTCTCTTTAGTAATATAATTGACTGCATAATTACAATTCTCTGTTTTTATGCAGGTGAGTGGTTATTGTCCTGCTTGTTATTTAGTGGTTCTCCCTTTTTCTGACTGTTTGCTAGAGAAATAACCATTATTTAGTTTTGTCAAGAATTTCCTTTAAGTATCATAGTTGTTAATTATTACTTTGAATTTTTCCATTGAAGGAGAGTGTTTGACCTCACCGAAGAAGCTAGGGGTGGCCTAAGCAAAAACTCTTCAGAGGGGTACTACATTAGGCCTTATCTTTGAGATCAATGTTATGACTAGCCTATGGTCTTTCCTTAGACTTAGTGTAATTTAACAAAATTGATAGCACCTGCCCAGGAGAGGATTGGGAGTCTGCCCAATATGGGTACTAATCAACTTGAAATATTTGCTGTGGGTTACCCTGCATAATCAGAGTTGAGATCAGTTGTGGATAGGTGAAGAGAAAGTGAGTTTCTCCTGTTTCAGTTGTTCATGGAGAACAGTTAATATATGAATTTATGTTACCAGTTTGGCTGCAGTGCCAGTAATAGTCATAGGTACAAAGTATATGTACAAATAATAAAGAAAAACCTGCTTTCTCCACGTAGTCACTACCCATCATAGTTCCTAATCCCCATGGTTCAGGGTTGCCATTTCCAATTGTTCTGAAGGTTGGAGAGCATCCTCTGAGGTGGAATGGACTCTGGCTGTTTCACTCCTTTCAGCAGAGACCACAGCCTCTGCCAGTTCCTTTTGTCACATTGCCAGTGCTTAGTTGGTGAACCCCATCTGTTCAGTTGTCCTCGTGAGAGAATTTGAACCTTTTGTCCCCCAAAAACATCAGCTCATAGTCTCCTAATACAAACAGTCAAATCAAAACTATAGTGGCAGGGTAACCAAGGTGCTCTTCCTTAAATAGGGGGGATAGACCCATCTAAAAATAGAAGAAAATTTTCTTAATAACTGATAGGTGTCTTCAGAAAGCATGTACTAAATCCACACGTACTCTTAAAATTGAGATGTCCAGTTAATGTATCCTCCTTTAACATCCCTTATCCCATTCACCTCTTTCACCGAGAGGCTGGGCACTGGAGTGTTCACAGTACTGTTTAGATGTCTGGCCTCTGCTTTTTACATCAATTACATCTTTTGTGTGGCTTCTTTCCTATATATCAATTGCAGTTATCAAGGCTGGTGGTTACAGATATATGGATCATTGTCCCTGATAGGAAGGGGTGCATGTTGCTAACAGAAAATGCAGCTCTTACACATGGTTTTCCTTTAAAAACAGTCTCCGGGGTATCATTAAGCGAAGCGTGTTTCTAATAAGTTAGAAAGTCAGGGACTTATGAGGTATCTACCTGTGTTTTGTTCTTTGTATAAAATCCCCACTGATACAGGGTTCTGTAAGCCCTGGTCTACACTAGGACTTTAGGTCGAATTTAGCAGCATTAAATCGATGTAAACCTGCACCCGTCCACACAATGAAGCCCTTTATTTCGACTTAAAGGGCTCTTAAAATCGATTTCCTTACTCCACCCCTGACAAGTGGATTAGCACTTAAATCGGCCTTGCCGGCTCGAATTTGGGGTACTGTGGACACAATTCGACGGTATTGGCCTCCGGGAGCTATCCCAGAGTGTTCCATTGTGACCGCTCTGGACAGCACTCTCAACTCAGATGCACTGGCCAGGTAGACAGGAAAAGAACCGCGAACTTTTGAATCTCATTTCCTGTTTGGCCAGCGTGGCAAGCTGCAGCTGACCATGCAGAGCTCATCAGCAGAGGTGACCATGATGGAGTCCCAGAATCGCAAAAGAGCTCCAGCATGGACCGAACGGGAGGTACGGGATCTGATCGCTGTTTGGGGAGAGGAATCCGTGCTATCAGAACTCCGTTCCAGTTTTCGAAATGCCAAAACCTTTGTCAAAATCTCCCAGGGCAAGAAGGACAGAGGCCATAACAGGGGCCCGAAGCAGTGCCGCGTGAAACTGAAGGAGCTGAGGCAAGCCTACCAGAAAACCAGAGAGGCGAACGGCCGCTCCGGGTCAGAGCCCCAAACATGCCGCTTCTATGATGAGCTGCATGCCATTTTAGGGGGTTCAGCCACCACTACCCCAGCCGTGTGGTTTGACTCCTTCAATGGAGATGGAGGCAATATGGAAGTAGGTTTTGGGGACGAAGAAGATGATGATGAGGTTGTAGATAGCTCACAGCAAGCAAGCGGAGAAACCGGTTTTCTCGACAGCCAGGAACTGTTTCTCACCCTGGACCTGGAGCCAGTACCCCCCAAACCCACCCAAGGCTGCCTCCTGGACCCAGCAGGCGGAGAAGGGACCTCCGGTGAGTGTACCTTTTAAAATACTATACATGGTTTAAAAGCAAGCATGTGAAAGGATTACTTTGCCCTGGCATTCGCGGTTCTCCTGGATGTACTCCCAAAGACTTTGCAAAAGGTTTCTGGGGAGGGCAGCCTTATTGCGTCCTTCATGGTAGGACACTTTACCACTCCAGGCCAGTAACACGTACTCGGGAATCATTGTACAACAAAGCATTGCAGTGTATGTTTGCTGGCGTTCAAACAACATCCGTTCTTTATCTCTCTGTGTTATCCTCAGGAGAGTGAGATATAATTCATGGTCACCTGGTTGAAATAGAGTGCTTTTCTTCAGGGGACACTCAGAGGAGCCCATTCCTGCTGGGCTGTTTGCCTGTGGCTAAACAGAAATGTTCCCCGCTGTTAGCCACAGGGAGGGGGGAAGGTTGAGGGGGTAGCCACGCGGTGGGGGGAGGCAAAATGCGACCTTGTAACGAAAGCACATGTGCTATGTATGTAATGTTAACAGCAAGGTTTACCCTGAAAGAGTGTAGCCACTGTTTTATAAAATGTGTCTTTTTAAATACCGCTGTCCCTTTTTTTTTCTCCACCAGCTGCATGTGTTTCAATGATCACAGGATCTTCTCCTTCCCAGAGGCTAGTGAAGCTTAGAAAGAAAAAAAAACGCACTCGCGATGAAATGTTCTCCGAGATCATGCTGTCCTCCCACACTGACAGAGAACAGATGAATGCGTGGAGGCAAATAATGTCAGAGTGCAGGAAAGCACAAAATGACCGGGAGGAGAAGTGGCGGGCTGAAGAGAGTAAGTGGCGGGCTGAAAAGAGTAAGTGGCGGGCTGAAGACAGGGCTGAAGCTCAAATGTGGCAGCAGCGTGATGAGAGGAGGCAGGATTCAATGCTGAGGCTGCTGGAGGACCAAACCAGTATGCTCCAGTGTATGGTTGAGCTGCACCAAAGGCAGCTGGAGCACAGACTGCCACTACAGCCCCTGTGTAACCAACCGCCCTCCTCCCCAAGTTCCATAGCCTCCTCACCCAGACGCCCAAGAACGCGGTGGGGGGGCCACCGGCCAACCAGCCACTCCGCCACAGAGGATTGCCCAAAAAAAAGAAGGCTGGCATTCAATAAATTTTAAAGTTGTAAACTTTTAAAGTGCTGTGTGGCATTTTCCTTCCTCCTCCACCAACCCTCCTGGGCTACCTTGGTAGTCATCCCCCTATTTGTGTGATGAATGAATAAAGAATGCATGAATGTGAAGCAACAATGACTTTATTGCCTCTGCAAGCGGTGATTGAAGGGAGGAGGGGAGGGTGGTTAGCTTACAGGGAAGTAGAGTGAACCAAGGGGCGCAGGGTTTCATCAAGGAGAAACAAACAGAACTTTCATACCGTAGCCTGGCCAGTCATGAAACTGGTTTTCAAAGCTTCTCTGATGCGTACCGCGCCCTCCTGTGCTCTTCTAATCGCCCTGGTGTCTGGCTGCGCGTAACCAGCAGCCAGGCGATTTGCCTCAACCTCCCACCCCGCCATAAACATCTCCCCCTTACTCTCACAGATATTGTGGAGCACACAGCAAGCAGTAATAACAGTGGGAATATTGGTTTCGCTGAGGTCTAAGCGAGTCAGTAAACTGCGCCAGCGCGCCTTTAAACGTCCAAATGCACATTCTACCACCATTCTGCACTTGCTCAGCCTGTAGTTGAACAGCTCCTGACTACTGTCCAGGCTGCCTGTGTACGGCTTCATGAGCCATGGCATTAAGGGGTAGGCTGGGTCCCCAAGGATACATATAGGCATTTCAACATCCCCAACAGTTATTTTCTGGTCTGGGAATAAAGTCCCTTCCTGCAGCTTTTGAAACAGACCAGAGTTCCTGAAGATGCGAGCATCATGTACCTTTCCTGGCCATCCCACGTTGATGTTGGTGAAACGTCCCTTGTGATCCACCAGAGCTTGCAGCACTATTGAAAAGTACCCCTTGCGGTTTATGTACTCTGCGGCTTGGTGCTCCTGTGCCAAAATAGGGATATGGGTTCCGTCTGTGGCCCCACCACAGTTAGGGAATCCCATTGCAGCAAAGCCATCCACTATGACCTGCACATTTCCCGGGGTCACTACCCTTGATATCAGCAGATCTTTGATTGAGTGGGCTACTTGCATCACAGCAGCCCCAACAGTAGATTTGCCCACTCCAAATTGATTACCAACTGACCGGTAGCTGTCTGGCGTTGCAAGCTTCCACAGAGCTATCGCCACTCACTTCTCAACTGTGAGGGCTGCTCTCATCTTGGTATTCATGCGCCTCAGGGCAGGGGAAAGCAAGTCACAAAGTTCCATGAAAGTGCCCTTACGCATGCGAAAGTTTCGCAGCCACTGGGAATTGTCCCAGACCTGCAACACTATGCGGTCCCACCAGTCTGTGCTTGTTTCCCGAGCCCAGAATCGGCATTCCACAGCATGAACCTGCCCCATTAGCACCATGATGCATGCATTGGCAGGGCCCATGATTTCAGAGAAATCTGTGTCCATGTCCTGATCACTCACATGACCGCGCTGACGTCGCCTCCTCGCCCGGTATCACTTTGCCAGGTTCTGGTGCTGCATATACTGCTGGATAATGCGTGTGGTGTTAAATGTGCTCCTAATTGCCAAAGTGAGCTGAGCGGCCTCCATGCTTGCCTTGGTATGGCGTCCGCACTGAAAAAAGGCGCGGAATGATTGTCTGCCATTGCTCTGATGGAGGGAGGGGCGACTGACGACATGGCTTACAGGGTTGGCTTCAGGGATCTAAAATCAACAAAGGGGGTGTCTTTACATCAAGGAGTATTTCAGGCAGGACTTCACGGAGGGTTCCAATAAGAAATGGTGCACCTAACTTATTGTTCTTATTGGAACAAGGAGGTTAGCCTGGCCTCTGATTGATACATGGCTAGATTTACCTCGCTGCACCTTCTCTAGGTGAGGACCTAGGGGTGACAGTGGACGAGAAGCTGGATATGAGTCAGCAGTGTGCCCTTGTTGCCAAGAAAGCCAATGGCATTTTGGGATGTATAAGTAGGGGCATAGCGAGCAGACCGAGGGACGTGATCATCCCCCTCTATTCGACCTTGGTGAGGCCTCATCTGGAGTACTGTGTCCAGTTTTGGGCCCCACACTACAAGAAGGATGTGGATAAATTGGAGAGAGTCCAGCGAAGGGCAACAAAAATGATTAGGGGTCTGGAACACATGACTTATGAGGAGAGGCTGAGGGAACTGGGATTGTTTAGTCTGTGGAAGAGAAGACTGAGGGGGGATTTGATAGCTGCTTTCAACTACCTGAGAGGTGGTTCCAGAGAGGATGGTTCTAGACTATTCTCAATGGTGGAAGAGGACAGGACAAGGAGTAATGGTCTCAAGTTGCAGTGGGGGAGGTTTAGGTTGGATATTAGGAAAAACTTTTTCACTAGGAGGGTGGTGAAACACTGGAATGCGTTGCCTAGGGAGGTGGTGGAATCTCCTTCCTTAGAAGTTTTTAAGGTCAGGCTTGACAAAGCCCTGGCTGGGATGATTTAATTGGGGATGGGTCCTGCTTTTGAGCAGGGGGTTGGACTAGATGACCTCCTGAGGTCCCTTCCAACCCTGATATTCTATGATTCTATGACTGCAGTGTGACCTACAGGAATGAGTCCCCTAGACAGGGGAGGAGGCAAATGAGTACAAAATAAATCTGGTCTATTTCTTGTTTTGATCCACTCCATCTATCTTTTACATCTTTGGCTGGCAACAGATGGTGCAGAAGGACTGCATGCCATCCACATCTCATGGCTGCTCAGCAGAAGATGGTACAGTACGACTGCTAGCCATCCTCATCTCTTGCCTGCCCGGCAGAAGATGGTACAGTACGACTGCTAGCCATCCTCATCTCTTGCCTGCCCGGCAGAAGATGGTACAGTACGACTGCTAGCAATCTGTGTCGCCTGCCTGCTCACCATAAGATGGTTCAATAGGACTGACTGCAGGACTAAAGAGAATGACCTGGTCAAGTCACTCCAAATTTAGTCCCTACGCCCATGTCTGCCCAGGCGCTCCCAGCCAACGTGGCCAGGAGCACCTCGGACATGACGATGACGGCTACCAGTCGTACTGTACCGTCTGCTGCCACAAGGCAAGGGGTTGCTGCTACTGCGTACTGCATCTGCCAGCACCCAGGAGACATAGGGTTACCTGAGCGGGCTCCGTGCTTGCCGTGGTATGGCATCTGCACAGGTAACTCAGGAAAAAAGGCGCGAAACGATTGTCTGCCCTTGCTTTCACGGAGGGAGGGAGGGAACAGGGGCCTGACGATATGTACCCAGAACCACCCGCGACAATGTTTTAGCCCCATCAGGCACTGGGATCTCAACCCAGAATTCCAATGGGCAGTGGAAACTGCGGGAACTGTGGGATAGCTATCCACAGTGCAATGCTCTGGAAGTCGGCTCTAGCCTCGGTACTGCGGAAGCACTCCGCTGAGTTAATGCACTTAATGCACTTAGAGCATTTTCTGTGGGGACACACACTCGAATATATAAAACCGATTTCTAAAAAACCGACTTCTATAAATTCGACCTTATTCCATAGTGTAGACATACCCTAAGAAGATCACATTTCTGCTGAATGGTAGAAGGTGAGTTAAGTCTGTTTCATGGCCTTCTGCAGGTTCCATTAGTATAAGATCCATGTAACAATTCTGTTGGATTAGAACCCTTTATGTAAGAAACAATTTTATTTTGGAAAAAATTTGCCACCCTACTCTGCATGATTTCTATATTTGTAACTTGATGAATCTTAATGGACTTTCTATAGAATTATATATAACATTGCCATGAATAACAAAAGAGTTGAATGATTAATAGTGTTACAGTGAATACCAAAGAGATTTATATTGATTTGTCACCTATTATAACAGGTTATCAGAATTATCATTATTCAATTTCTTAATTCCTGATGAGATGAAACATTATTTACCTAATTATTTCATGTGAAAATTGCTAAATTTATTAGACTATTTGATCTGTTTCATTGACCTAGCTCCAGAATAAAAAAAAATGAACAACCCTTTAAAAAGTTCTTTAATTTATTTGGTATTCACTGTAATAACAGAGATCAGAATGAAAGTACATTGTATTCACGTAGCTGTCTATGTACTGTACTTCTGTGGGAATTCCACTGTAATTCACCATTAATTAATGTGTCATTGAACCACAGTAATACCAAAAAGAGTGTGAAAACTAGGGTTGAGTGATCCAGCTCAAATCAAATGAAGACTAACTTAGTGAGCTGATAACTCAGCTCTGCCCGAATCAAATATTTGTTGAGGTTTCAACAAATATAATTCACTTTAAAAAAATTTTTAAAGCTATCAATTTAGGTTTTTTGACTGAGAAGAAATGCCCAGATACTTCAAGGACAGCTGTTCTTGCAGTTTTTCCAACTTGTCTAGAAATAGGAAATTCCTAAAAATCTCTAACCAAAGCCTGTTCTCATGATATTACCAGTCCCATTTCACAGATTTGATATATTCAGTTAAGTTTCAGATAAGAATCCAAATTAAGAGTTCGTGTTCAAACCAAGGCCCTAATTCAGCAGAGCATATAAACACATACTTAAATCCCAATGAAGTCAATGGGACAAATATGCACTTTACTGAATAGGGATTACTTCAGCATGTGTTTCTGCTCTTTGATGAGTTGCGGTCTAAACTCCTCATGATTTTTATAAATTTAAATATCACTGAAAAAAGATTTCATATGGCCAGGACACTGAGAACACGTTTTAGGAGATGTGTTACTGGCTCTGTACTTATGCTTGTTGATAATTAAAGACTAGCAACAGTATAGCATATATTTTGTTTTTTTATTTAGTGAACGTTATAATAAAATTCTGCTTCATTAAATTAAAATAATGAAACCTATTGCTGGGTTATGTTTGTATTATTCCTGCTTCTTCCTTGGTGACTGACATTCATGGAAAGGTAGATTGGTGCCATTTGTGTCATGAGATAGTTTTCCATTTGCCAGAGTAGAGGCATTCTGTAGTTTGCTAGTATATTTGTCTAGTCTGTTGTGAAATGAAAATCTTAGATACTGTGCCAGATCCTCAACTTCTGTAACACATCAGAGCTCAATTTTAATCAATGAAGCTATGGCAGTTTGCAGTAGTTGAGGGTCTGGCCTAATAGTTCAGTTTTAAAATAAATTTCTAACCATATTTTGAAATAACTTTTATTCCAAAAGCATAAAAAGGGTTGCAGTCGTTGCACTTTCAGCTGTAGTTAGCTTTGTGACTAGTAGAAAAATGATTTAGAATATTAACACTTTGTTAAGAATACACCATTTTCATTATATATATGGAAAGATATGTCTGTAGGACCCTATTTGCTACCACCTACTTGAACTTCAGATAATATCACTCGTTGGTAATGAACTCAGTGCTATTGTTTATCTTTTCCAGCACTTGAATAATTTATAAATGAACCAGAGATTTAAAAATCAGTTTATGACTCTGATTTATTTTAAATATCACAAAATATCTGTATTCTGTACAGGTTGACTTATTGTTCTGCAAATGGCTCTTTCAGAAGATTAAAGGTGGTCTGAAGGACACTGCATAAACCATGCAGAATGACAGTGAAACCCTGACATGAAATTATGGCCTTCACTAAACTTTTACGCTTCACTTGTGCTCAGAATTCAAGAATTTACATAGAAGAAAATGTACAGTGCATCAAGTTAAATTCTCTGCCAAATAGGTTTACTATTCATTGAAATTCACCACTATTACCCGCTGCCTCCCACTAATCTCAGTACTGCCACTGGGGTGTCTTAGTACTCAACCAGGTTTTAAGGGTAGGGGAGAAAGTCTACAAGCAAGGGACAAAATGATAATTCTTAGAACATAAGTCAGATTTACATGAAAATTCATCACAATCCGTTGTGCACAAGGTGTGTTATTTAGCTGCATAATTGGCAACAGTGTAATAATGCTGGACAAATGAATATAGATATAATTTTGTATATTGGTATTTTGCATTAATTAATGTCTGCTTATTGTAAAGTGCTATATGTAATTGAATAATTGTTGTGTTCATAATTTACAGTATAAAAAAGCCTGTAAAGGAGTGGATATTAAATGATTTCTATGTAATGCCTTGCACAGAAGGATATTTTTTCTTCTACTCTTATTTCCAATCATGCTGCACAAAGGCCAGTATATGCAACACAATTTTAAAATGGATTCTATCAAGATAGCAAATGACTCATCACTTGTCTTAATCAGCACTGGTGCACTTTGCACGATAAATCAATAATTCAGTTTGGGAAGATCAAAGTAACTGAATATGGTCTATTTATAGTATCACACACAAAATGAGACAGTGTAATTGCAAGAGCAGTGGCTCTTGACTCTCCTGCTGTTCAATACTACAGTACAATACAATAAATCAGTTCTTTTCCCACAGAGCAATCTACCTCAGTGGCAAAAAAACAGGCTAAAATTTCAAGGGTGAGAGTGAGGAGAAGGGTATAAAAAGGTATTCTTTTCAGCTGAAGGGTTAGAGGTGGCTGGGGCTTCTTATGCGGAGCTGTAAGCAAGCAATGGCCCTATCACTCCAACTGATTCTATGTCAAATAGAAAAGGAGAGAGGAAATGAGATGCCAAGGCAAGAATCTGAATGTAATGAAGGTTTTGAATTTTAGGCTGACTAACAGGGGTTCATCTCTCCATCTTTTTTTTAAGTGAAATATTGAAGCTTAGGAACACTGCAATAATGAGATATTCACCTTCTTCTTTTTCCCCATTGCTCAGCTTCTTTCTCCCCTTTCAATCTGAAGTCAGATGATCTGCATTTTTTGCATATGGCTGTTTACCACTTTCCAAACCCTTCAATTGTTTTGTTCCTTTTCTTAAAGTAGATGTAGTGTTCCTGATGGGCTCTGGAATGACAGCTCTGTGGAAATGATCTATTTGTCCACATAGTGAGTGCAGTCTGAACAGTGACAGTGCAACCTCGCCCATGCTGCGCCATCAATGCACCTCATCCTAGTCTAGAGAGACCACCTCTAGGGTTGAAAGAGTAGTTGCTTCTCTGTTCTTATTCACTCACTGGCCTTTCTGCTGAGATTACAAACACGGGTGCCAATTAGTCCTAATTGGGACACTGGACACCTGTCTGCTAGGAACTAGACTGAAACCACAAACAGCTGTCAATGTAATCAGGGCCAGACTTGAATTGGTGACCTACAAGTGGGAAGCTTTTTACGCTATCGAGTTATTTTATACTCTGTTCTCCTTAAAGCAGAATGTTGTCTCTTAACAGCCATAACTGCTGCTTCTGGATAAATGGATTTGCTCTGCCCTTTTAATCTCTGTTTGAGTTGTTTCATTGCCACGTAACAGATCAAAATTCTTAGCATACTACACCCTGTGGCCATCATAGACTTTACAGCACCAGCAAGGGTGAAACTCAGATCCTTCTGCTTTTCAAAGCACAGAAGCCTTACTGCCTCAGGTAACTGTGACTCTCCTCTAGGTGCAGCAGTAATTAGGGCTTATGACTAAGGATATGATTCAGTCATAGAATCATAGAATATCAGGGTTGGAAGGGACCTCAGGAGGTCATCTAATCCAACCCCCTGCTCAAAGCAGGACCAATCCCCAATTTTTGTCCCAGACCCTTAAATGGTCCCCTCAAGGATTGAACTCACAACCCTAGGTTTACCAGGCCAATGCTCAAACCACTGAGCTATCCCTCCCCCATGGAGGTCATGGATTCTGTGACTTCTTCTGGGGCAGGACTGGAACAGCTGTCAGCCCTGAGGCTGCTGGAGCAGTGGCTGCTGGAACAGCTGACCAGCACTGGGGCTGTTCCTACACCCTTGATGCCCTCATGACCTCCTCATAAAGGGCAGAATGGGCCCAACATTTCCTCAATTCCCTTTTACAGCCCATCTGCTCTTTCTCAGCACACTGTGTCACTGTTACTCAGCTAGGATTTTTGATAAATTGTATTTGTGAGAGTTTGACCACACTTTGGTTTGTTATGATATCTATTCAAGAGACCAAATAAGCACTATGCCTCATGGTGCACCCGTATGTCGCCCACCTCAATATTCCATGACCCTATTGGACACCCTGGGGTGTGCAGTCATACTTCAAAAAGCCCACATCATGCACTGTCTCCAGCACTGGCTCACCCTCTTGGATAAGCCAGTTTGTGCAGCCTCAGGTACTGAGGAAGCAAGGGAGGAAGAGCATCAGCTGCAAGAGAAGAAAAACTGATCCCTGCTGAAATCTCCTCATTCTCACTAGAGGAGGAAGTGACACCTTCCACACTAGCCTTAGTGGATGAGTTCAGGGTGTTCCAGGACCTCATGAGGCACATGGCGGACACCTTGGATATTCCCATGGAGATAGTTCAAGAGAAACGACATAAACTATTGGACATCCTTCATGCTTCTCCACTGGGTAAGCACCCCATAAATGAGAGACTACCGGAGCTCATGAAGGACATGGCACAAACCAACATCTATTTCAGCCATGTCAAAAGTTGTCTCAGTTTATAGACAAGCTCCCTAAGGAACATCAAGAGGAGATTGACCATTATGGCAGAGGGATAGCTGATTGTTTTCACTTCCTTACAGGCTGCGCTGGACATATATGATATCACTGGAAGTATTATAGCCACTGAATATCATTGAGGAGAATGTCATGGCTTTTGTCCTCAGGGAGTCCCATGGAGGTCCAAGCAACAATTGAGGATCTCTTATTTGAGAAAAATGAAATTTTTAACACTGGATTGGGTCAGCCCTCCCATTCCTTAAAAGACTCAAGGGCAACTCTTTGCTCTTTGGACCTCTACATTCCATTGCAAGGAAAAAGCAAATACGCCAACAGCCTTCCTAAATACAGTACTTCTCTGCCAAATATTATCATCAGCCAGAGAGGATCTCAGAACCATGGAGGAAGGGACAGAAATTCTATCACAGAAGAGCCTGTGCCATTGCCTCTGCTGCCCCAAAGCCTGGGGCTTCCAAAAGGCAGCAGACTTGATGCCACCATCAAGATCATGGTAGAACCTCCACAGGATTTTTTCCATGCTGCCCCACCTCTCCCCCTTTGGCAAGTACCTCTTTTTTATTTTTGGGACGCTTGGGCTAGGATTACCTCAGACTGGTGTGTCCTGGGGAATGTATACAAGGGGTATCCTATTCACTTCCAATGTCTTCACACCCCTTCCTGTGGTGTATTGAGCACTGTGTTGGAATTGCAAGCTATCACGTTAAGTGTGTATGCACAAAAGGGGAGAGGTAGTTTTCTAATTATGCTCGTAGGCTAAGGAGCTCTGTAGGAAAGCATGCAATCAGAGTCAGATGGAAAGAGACGTGTTAAAGCAAGATGGGGTGAGTTGTGCCTCTCTGCCTTAGAGAGCAGCCTGTTCTCTCTCTCTCTCTCTCTCTCTCTCTCTGGGTTCTTGTGTGTAATCAGTCTGAATTCTAAGAAATAAAATAGTGCTATGTTGCAATCTCCCAGGAAAGGTATTTGTTTTTAAATCACACCAGTGGCTCTGTGTCTTCCTGGCCTGCAAAACACCTTTGCAGATCAGATCAGTAGGCAATTCTCAGACAACCAGGAGAAATGTCTTAGACTCAGTCCTATACAGCATTTTTTGCAAGTGGGGGTTTCCAGACATAGATCTTTTTGCCACAGACTAGAAAAACAAATGTCAGATATTTTTGCAAGGCCAGCCTCCCTGACAATGCCTTCCTCATCCCTTGGATCCTGGGACTGATAGGTCTGTCTGCTGGTCAATATGATACTTAGACTCATAGACTTTAAGGCCAGAAGGGTCTTGATCATAATGATCATCTAGTCTGACCTCCTGCATATTGCAGGCCACAGAAGTCTCACCCACCCACTCCTCTAAAAGACCCATAACCTCTGGCTGAGTTACTGAAGTTGTCAAATATTGACTTAAAGACTTCAAGTTACAGGGAATCCAGCATTTACTCTAGCTCAAACCAGTAAGTGATCCATGCCCCACACTACAGAGAAAGGCAAAGAAACCCCCCCAAAAAAACAAGGTCAATGCTAATTTGACCTGGGGGAGAAATTCCTTCCCGATCCCAAATATGGCAATCAGTTAGACCCTGAGCCTGTGGGCAGGATTCACCAGCCAGACACCTGGGAAATAATCCTCTGTAGTAACTCAATCCCTCCCCATCTAGTGTCCCACATATGGTCATTGGAGATATTTGCTAATAGCAGTTGCTTATTGCCCATATGCCATTGTGAGCAAATTCATCAAATTGACCCCTCCATAAACTTATCAAGCTAAGTCTTAAAACAGTTAGGTTTGTTTGCCCCCACTACTCCCTTTGGAATGATGTTCTGGAACTTCACTCTTCTGATTATTAGAAACCTTCATCTCATTTCAAGCCTAAATTTAATGAGGGCCAAAATATATCCATTTGTTCTTGTGCCAACACTGGTGCTGAACTTGAATAACTCTTCTCCCTCCCTGGTTTTTAGCCCTCTGATGTATGTATAGAGAGGATTCATGTTCATTTTATGAGGTTAAATAAGTCAAGCTCCTTGTAAGGTAGGTTTTCCATTCTTCTGATAATCTTCATATTCCTTCTCTGCGCCTGTTCAAGATTGAATTAAACTTTCTTAAACGTTGGTGAACAGAACTGCACACCGTATTCCAGATGAGATCTCGCCAGTGCCTGGTATAATTTTAATAGCCCTGACCTATCTCTACTGGAAATACCTTGCTTGATGCATCCTAGAATTGCATTAGCCTTGTTCAGAGCTGTATCACATTGGCGGCTCATAGTCATTCTGTGATCAGCCACTACAGCAAGATCTTTTTCCTCCTCTGTTGCTTCCAACTGATACATCTCTAATTTACAGCAAAAATTCTTCTTGTTAGTCCCTACGTGCATAACCCTTCCCTTTGCACTATTATACTCCTTCCCATTTCAATTACTTCAGTTTTCAAGGTCATCCAAATCTTCCTGTATGATATTCCAGTCCTCCTCTGTACTAGCAATACCTCCCAACTTTGTATCATCTGCAAATTTTATTAGCGCACTCCCATTTTTTGTGCCAAGATCATTCATGAAATGTTAAATAAGATCGATCTGAAGACTGATCCTTGAGGAACTTCACTGGTAACCTCCCTCCAGCCTGACAGTTCATCTTTCAGCATGACCCATTGTAGTCTCCCCTTTAACCAGTTCCTTACCCAACTTTCAATTCTTGTATTAATCCTTATCTCTCCAGATTAACTGATAATTCCCCATATGGAACTGCATCAATGCTTTACTGAAATCCAGGTAGATTAGATCTACTGCATTTCCTTTATCTAGAAAATTGGTTATCTTCTCAAAATAAAGAGATCAGGTTGGTCTGACATGATCTACCTTTTGTAAAACCATGTTGTATTTTATCCCAATCACTGTTTTCCTCTGTCTGTAACTAATCCCTCTTTCAAAATTTGTTCTAAAATCTTGCATACAGTTGAGGTCAAACTAATGGGCATGTAGTTTCTTGTAGCACTTTCTCCCTCTTTCTTAAATATAGGTACTATATTGCAATTCTCCAGTCATAGGATATGACCCACAAGTTTAAAGATTCATTAAAAGTCCTTGAAGTTGGGCTGGCAATTTCATGTGGCAGTTCCTTTAATATTCTTTTATCAAGATTATCTGGGGCCTCTTATTTGGTCTCATTAAGTTGTTTGAATTTGGCTTCCACCTTGGATGTGGTAATTTTTACTTACACATCCTTGTTCCCATTAGCCACCCTATCACTGCCCCCAAACCTCATTAATCTTATTAAAAACTGATGCAAAGTATTTGTTTTAGGTGTTGGTTCAGACCTAAATTGTCTTTAATCTCCATCCCATCCTCGGTGTTTAATGGTCCCACTCCTTCTTTTCTTGTTTTCTTTTTATTATATGGCTAAAGAACCTTTTACTGTTAGTTTTAATTTACTTTCAAGGTCCAACTCTGCTTCACTCTTAACAGTTCTCACTTTACCCCTATACTTTTGTGTAGTCTTTGTGAATGGCTAGCCAACTACAAAAGCAGTTTCTCCTCCCTTGGTGTTCACACCTCAGCTGCTAGAAGAGGGCCTCATCCTCCCTGATTGAACTAACCTCATTATCCCTAGCCTGATTCTTGCTTGCATATTTATACTGCCCCTCTGGAAATTTCCACTACATGCATCTGACGAAGTGGGTATTCACCCACGAAAGCTTATGCTCCAATACATCTGTTAGTCTATAAGGTGCCACAGGACTCTTTGCCGCTTTTACAGATCCAGACTAACACGGCTACCTCTCTGATACTTAACAGTCAGTACTGTCACTCTTTCTTCTTGTTGTCCATTTTCCTACCCTCTGTTGTTCCTTTTTCCATTGCTGTATCCTCTTTTACTTTATTTTCCTCCCACTCAATATAAGAATCAGATGTGGAGATTACTTGAGCATCTCCCAATAGTCTCCCCTGAATTCCAAGATTAAAACTCTTTTAATCAGTTGTGCCAATCTCCATCCCAGAAGTTTATTTCTCTCCCTACTCAGGTGGAGTCCTTTGGTCTGTTCTTTCTGGCTGCAAGTTGTCTTATCTTCTGTTCTTAAGGTTCCTGAGCAAGTTGAGACAAAATGTAGGGCTAATAACCTCAGCATTGACCAGAAGGTTCTGGTTTTAGGATCTGATGAACCTTTCAACACAGCTCCCTACCAACACAGCCCGTATAGGAGGCTGTGCTCAGTGTATCAGCTTTGCCTGATATATCCTCAGAACAGTGGTCAGATCACGTACCTGGATGCAGCTTCTTTACATCTGACAGCCTGTATGCTGGCTGGATGACATCTACCAAAATAAACTGCTCAGGCTGAGATTCAGAACATTCTGCTCCAATGCAGGAAACCCTCAGGTGGACTGACTTACAGAGGTAAATGGAAAAATTGTTTTATTTAGGTATATCAGCACCAGCTTTCTCGTAGCCCTGAAACAATCTGGAGCAATATCTGCACATCACTCTGCTTTCCAGGACCACCCTGTATCTTCCCCATCCTACTGTGGCAAGATTCCTGAATAGGTTCATGCATGGGTCTCCTCCAATATGGGAGCCCTTTCCCTCTTGGAACCTCAATATAGTAGTAGCTAGATTGATGGGTTCCACACGTTAGCCCTTAGCAACCTGTTCCCTATACTACCTACCAATGAAGACTGCCTTTTTATTAACCATTACATCAGCTCTAGGGTGGGGGAGATTCAGGCCCTCTGGGTAGGTCCTCCTTATTTAGTGTTGCATAAAAACAAAGTCACTGTTAGGCATCACCCCAAGTTTCAGCCTAAAGTTGATTCAGGCCAGTACAGTCACCTCTTAGGTTTTCTTTCCCAAGCTTCACTCAAATCCGGGGAAGCTAAACTTCACACATTTGCTGTGGTAAGAGCATTGTCTTTTCACAATGATAGGACAAAATCATTCAGAAACATGCCCAGACTATTTGTGGTCTTGGCTGATAGAGTTAAGAATTAACACATACCCTCACAGACATTACCCAAGCAGGTCTCCAGCTGTATAAAAACATGTTACAAATTAGCCAGATTAGGTCTACCTAGTTACATTATAGTTCATTCCTCATGAGACTCTGGCAGCCTCTGTTACTTGCTTGAAAAATGTCCCTATTTCTGAAATCAGAAAGGGCAGCTACATGGAGCTTGG
Organism: Caretta caretta; assembly: GCF_965140235.1. Classification (NCBI taxonomy): domain Eukaryota; kingdom Metazoa; phylum Chordata; order Testudines; family Cheloniidae; genus Caretta; species Caretta caretta. The sequence goes on from NC_134207.1 coordinate 138,722,582, forward strand.
TCCACACCTTTACAAGACACTGTTCCTTGGTAAAGGCTTCTAGATTGGATGCCTGCTTCAGTAGGTCAGTCCTTCAGAGCTTTTTAAATTAAACTCCAAGTACCCACCTGCAAGCAAACAGACAACTGCTTTTTAGTCACCAGGATCAGAATCCATGTGGCCAATTACTTGAAGAGAGAACCATTACTTATGCTATATTAATTGTGATTTTTTTTTTAGATGTGCTGTTCACAGAGATTCCACAGCCTGCCCTGGTTCCCAGCTACTGTGGAGTTCTGATCTGCTTGGATTCTGTTTTGGCAAAGGAAAGGAGGGATGCTTGGGCCCGCTCTGCCCTTTGTACCTTTGACTAGGTGGTGCACCATGACTTCTACAGCTCAGGCATGGCCACAATGGACATTGCTGGACAAAAGAGTCCAATTTCACATGGATGGGATCCATGTACACCAAGAGTAGAATTCATGTGGACAACACATCTCGAAGAGTCAGTTACTGTAGAGAAGTAACCACTTTTTGTCTTCAGTTTGTTTTTCTCATCCTTTTGCTTCTTCCTGTACATCTTATATCTCTCTTTCCATCTCCCTTGTATTTCTCCTCTTTTCTCCCTTTGTGTGCCAGATGGAGAATCTCTTGTTAGCTCGTGAGAGGGATCACTGCACCTGAAATCCATGCAGAAATGCCTCTCACTGATTGACAAGTCAGCAATGAATTTGAATTAATCTTAAAAAAGGTAGTTAAGCAAGAAGAGTTAAAATATAAAATCAACTTCAATCTAAAAACAACTTTACAGATTTCTGAAGCCATCCTATTTAAATAAATTGGTTCTGAAAGGTATGGATTTATTACAAACATGCCCTTTCCCCAGTGGTGCATATCCAAAGTGAATTAGCACAAAGTTTTTTATAGCAGCCAATGTTTTCCAATAGCATTTTATATTTTAATTGCTTTGTCAATTTGTCTTATTGTATTTCTCATTCAATGTCATCATTCAATTGATTTCTATTCCAATTTACTTTAATAAAGGTTTTCATACAACTTCCTTTCCTAAATTCAACTACCACATACAACCAACAGGGAGGCAGTCAACTTCATGAATATTTTGTCCAGTCAGAACTTCAACACACATGCAGCAGTTACTTTCAGAATGCATTTTGTATGCTCTTTCTGCCTACACAAAGAGACATTAAATAATATAGTGGCATGGTCTGGTGTGAAGATATTAGTGGCATAGGTTTAGGGTACCTACATTGTTCGTGGCTACCACATTATCATGTATTCTGTGTATATTACAATACAACTATTTTGCTTTCAAATAGTTACTGTTTTATGTTTCTATCACCTGCAAAGCCAGGCTTCTTGGGCTATATCTACACTACACACCACTGGCAGCAGCATGACTGTAGTGTATATGTAGCCACACTGCACAGGTGCAAAGCAAACTGTGTCCTCATTGTGATGTGTAGATGCATGTGTCAGTGAAAGACAGGAAGTGGGGAAAGGATTCAAGAGCTCCCCACTGCCAGAGACTTTCCCCACTGCCAGCATCTTTGCTTGATCTGGGGAAAGGCTCCAGCATCAAGGAGCTGGTGGAGCTTTTACCTGCTGCCTCCCTGCTGCTGGAGTATTTCCCTGGATTGAGGAATGTTAACAGGGAGTGTTAAGTGGCAACAGGATGTGTTAGACCCGCAGCCGGACTCTCCCTACGGGATAGGGGAGCAGGCAGATACCGGATACAGTGTTGGTATATAATACTCTAAATATTCTTTATTGCTTACAAAATAAACCTTACACACTCCAAATTCATATCCCAAGCATACGACACCAAAGTCCGAAGGTAAAAATGAAGTCCCAATGGCCAGTCAAGGTTCAGTCCGACCCCAAGAGGCAGGGAGCCAGCATTACCACATCTTAATTCAAACAGGGCTCTGGATCCACAAATGACTCCAAATTGTCAGTGTGTCAAACGTCTTTTTATAATCCACTCCATCATGTCACCAGTTGTCTGGGCCCTTCACCCACAATTTCAAAGAGACAGTTCCGGGGAAATTGCCATAACCCAAGATGTTTAGAAACAGTCTGAGGCAGGTCACCATGACTGAATATGTTCCTCTTCCCCAGTTCTTGTTAACAACTGCAGCAGATACATTGCAACAGGTACATTGTCATGGCAATGCCCACAATGTTATTTCCTTATCTGGTATGTCTCCATCTTTCTTATAAACATAACAACATTGTTTTGCACGAACAGTTCTTGACTGCTTAAAACCTCAAATTCTCACTTGGTTGTCAATACACAACTCACGTCAAGCACACTTCATCCACACTAGGCCTCAAATGGCCTATAACATATTACATGGATATATAGATTTTATATCAGGAGCTGCCAGAGTCTTTTCCTGTGGTGGGGAAAGACTCCAGCAGTGGGGAGACAGTGGGACACTAAACTGCTAAAAATAGCAGTGTAGTCAGGGAGGCACGGCTTGGTTGAGTAGAAAGCCCCATAGGTATGTATTCACTTCAGGGCTGGATTAACCTTTTGTGGGCCTGGCACCAAACATATTTGTGGGCCCCCATAGGGGCAGTGGAGAATGGCACAGGGGGGTCAGTCCCCAGAGCGATGGCCAGCCAGGGGTAATGGGGGATGGCATGGCAGGGGCGGCCCCGCTCCGCCCAGCTCAGTGCAAGGGCACTATTTACAAACCGGCAGTTGCCAGATGCACAATGGCCCACCTGGCTCTATGCTACCAGCATGCCCCTTCCCTTTGGGGGTGGGCCCATGCTGTGCCACACAGCCCCGCTGTCCAACACCAGAACATCCCGCCCCCTGATTCCCTATGGCCAGAGCCCCCGCCCAGACCCTGCCACAAATGCCAGTCCCAGAAGCAGCTGGCTGCTGGCATGTCTCTGTGCACCCCTGGGGGGAGGGGGACAGCTGCCCGCACCCACAAACACCACCTCTGCAGCTCCCATTGGCCAGTTCATGATGCTGGGGGCAGGGGCAGTGTACGGAGCCACCTCCCCCCCTGCCAGGGGCCGCAGAGACATGCCAGTAGTCAGCTGCTTCCAGGAGTGGCGTGGGGCCATAGCATGCAGGCAGCCTGGCTAAGCCCTGCTGCACTGGGCCCCCCCTTAGCCCAGGGCCCTGGGCTGCAGCCCCTAAAGCCCCTGCCTTAATCAAGCCCTGCCAGCCATAATCTCAGTCCTTGCCCCATCATGGCCACCCCACTGAAGGCAGTGGAAGGATTTTTAGCCAATTTGACTACAGCTGATAGTGTTGGATACCAAATGGAGTGGGGAGAGGAAGATAAATGCAGAGCCTAGGTTCTCTGTGTGTGTGTGAGTGTGAGTGTGAGTGAGAGAGAGAGAGAGAGAGAGAGAGAGAGAGAATGTGAATGATGCATGCTTCACCCTGTAAAGAGTACAGCAGATACCACCACTCTGGGAGCTTCTGTGTAGGATCCCCACTTCCTCACTGTGACCCTCACCAGCTCACCCTCCACCCCAAAGACAGTAGCTTAAAGCTACCACCTACCTCTACATGTAAAAGGACACTTTTCCTCTTTAAAATGGAAGAAGAAGCCTGAGCTGAACTTGAGAGGGACAGTGAAGACATTATTCAACTACAGGAAACACTGCAGACAGAATTAGAACACGAAAAACTAGTTAGATCCTGGATAGTCAAATCTTTTGTTTTTTTAGGCAGATCAAATAGTACAGGGGTAACTACACTGGCTCATAAAAAGAACTCACTTGGTTTTAAAGACCTCAATTAAGGAGAAATCAAGCAGAGTGGTAGCAATTCCTGGAAGTGTAGCAGGTTCTGCAATTTCTATTAACATTTAAGTGCCTGGTAGGAAGAAAGATGAATTCCTTTTTTAAAAAAGGTGCTTGCAGCAGTACAAGAATTAATCATTGAAAATATAATAATTGAGGTGGTCTTATTTGTGTTGTGGAAGGCAGTTTAGATAGATTGAGCTATCAATCAAAAACTTCTTTCTGCTCCTAAATTTATTTTAAAGGCTATATCTGACCTTGGATTTGTTGAAATATGGTGTACTCTAACCAGGAGTGAGGGACTATACTCTTTACTGGGCACCACATGATGAGCTATATTTAACTTTGTTATTTCCTGTCATTTTGATGACATAGATTATTTAGTAGAGGTCACTCAAAAACATATGAGTGCTGGAGAGTCTTTAGAGTCAGGGGTCACTTTAATCTCATTCAGGGGCTTCTGCCAGTTACCAACATTTCTGTGGCCAAGTACTGTTTCATTGCTCTCCTATTATGGAAGAAAAAAAAAAGTGGACACATGTCCCTTGGTTTGTCCCTTCTCGGAATCTGCTAATCAGACTATTAAACTGAATGGGAACCTCGTCTCCATTTTCTCCTATCCGTAATAATAGCACACAGCAATAGCAGTATCAGCGTTTTGTCGCAGAACAGCTCACGGGTTTAACTATTCACCTGGTATAAAGTGACATAATTTAGCTGAATTCAGTTGAACCATGCCAGTTCATAACAGCTAAAGATCTGGCCTATGATATGCCCTGATGTGACCCATCTATTGGCAGATGGCTTTTTTAGGTGGTTTCCCTTTATACATGGTGCTGCAAAACAAAACTTGTGTTAATCCAGCTTTTTGATCAACTTTGCTTGGCTGTGTGGACCTTACACATGGGAATCTTACATTAATTATAACTTTTTTTCATACTTTGTCCACCTTATTATATCTACATTTCCAACATGGGCCACAGAGCATAAATATTTCCATCTGCTCTCTTCCTGGTAAAGAATGTACCTATACATCATAGATTGGCCAGAAAATCAACCTTCCTTCAATCCATGCTCCTGCCACAACCAGAGAGACCTTTTGGATCTTAGTCTTCCCACAGTCTAGGGACCATAATCTCCCTCAGGATAGCCAACCCCAAGAGTTCAAAAATCATGAGTCAGGCCCCCAAAATTGTATGATTGGCTTAAAAACAATGAGTTTAGCAACAAGGAGGCATTCTCTTTATTTGCTTTCTCATGGTCTGAGTCATTAACATGCATTTGGGTCATGTTTCCAAGCTTTTCTCTGCAACTATGAGGATTAGAAATGTACTATTTTGAAAAGAAAAGAAAAGAAAAGAAAAGAAAAAGCCGATGTTTGAATGCAGTCTCCTGATTCCACCAAATGTTGTGAGACTTGAGCTTAAATTGCAAGAGTTAGCAATGCTGACCCCTCATCCATTCCTCAGCTGGGGACTGGAAAGCTTGTTCTTCTTTCACCCTATTGTGACTGGAAACCTGTACTTCTCTGTGGTGATCACCCTCAGTATATATCAAAGGCCCCACCTGCTAGTCAAGGTCCTGTAATCTACCTCTCTCCTGTCCACTTTCTCCATATTGGCCAGCGAACACAGAGTACCCACTACACCTAAGGTGGCGTCTTTAGTTCTGCTCCATAGAAAAGAGAGAAGTTTGGCCTGGCTGTAGGCAGTACTTTGCAATCTCGTTGCATCTCAGGTATCACATGACTGCCAACTTCCACCTGCTTACCTTTCAGTCAAGTTAGTCATCAAATCAAGTGATATAATTCGAGGGAGCTGGGACTTGTCCATTCAGTGTCTTTTGCCTCTGCTGCATTGTTAGCAGGGAGTTAGCCATTAGCAAACAGTAGTGTACTGCCTTGTAACACGTGTGTGTGTGTGTGTGTGTACATGTGAATGCCAGGTGGGCTATCCAGTAATAGGCCTTCATATAAAGAACAATCCTGAAGCCCTAAAATTCTACTTGTCCTGTAGGAAAGATTTTTTTTTTTAACCAGTAATTCAGTGTTAGATGAAATTCCCCAGCAGACCCAGGAATCTCTTAGAGGACTGGAAGAATTTTAAGGCTCTAGGACTGTATACTAGGATCTGTTATCAACATGCCCTGACACCATCCTGAACCCTCATCTTGTACTTGATACAATTTGAAAGAATAGGTATAAGTAGTAAGCCAAATCCTACCTTTATAGGGATTGATCAGATATAACATAGAAACAATTTTTTAAAAAAATCAGAAGATGTAGGCATAAGATTACACTGCTTTGAGGTGTCAAAGTTTGTGCCATTTTACCTTCTCCATTTGGCTGGGCTTGGCAGAGATTGGAAGGGGTAGGGATCTCCAATTTCACTAGTGTTCTGAAAGAAATTTTTCAGCCTCTGCAGTACATCCAAGTTTCCCTGGCAGTCCCTGACTTCTGATATTGCTTAAACACAACCCTGCCTTCCTCCAGGTTGACTTTTGTCCATCAGAACTAGCTTTCTTCATTTTAATCTCCCCTTATCCCTTGGTGCATTCCTTTATGGCAATCATATAACCTGAAAACCTCAGCACTGCTGGCAAGCTCAGACAGTAGTAGATGAATTGCTGATGAGTGGAAGGTACTATGTCTAGTGGATAGAATGGGTGACTGTAAGTCAGGACTGCTGGGCTATGTTCCCATATTTGCTACTAATTTGCTGTATGATCTTTAGCAAGTCTCTTAACTTAAACTCAAGCCTGCAAAATGGTATTAATACAAATTTTCTTATGTTACAGGAATGTTGTTAGGATTAACTAATATTCATGTATGTATTTGTTTATTATTCTCTACAGTGTTTTGAGATCCTAGGGTAAAATCATAGAATCATAGAATATTAGGGTTGGAAGTCAGGAGGTCATCAGGAGGTCATCTAGTCCAATCCCCTGCTCCAAGCAGGACCAACACCAACTAAATCATCCCAGCCAATGCTTTGTCACGCAGGGCCTTAAAAACCTCTAAGGATGACGATTCCACCACCTCCCTAGGTAACCCATTTCAGTGCTTCACCACCCTCCTAGTGAAATAGTGTTTCCTAATATCCAAACTAGACCTCCCCCACTGCAACTTGAGACCATTGCTTCTTGTTCTGTCATCTGCCACCACTGAGAACAGCCGAGCTCCACCCTCTTTGGAACCCCCCTCCAGGTAATTGAAGGCTGCCATCAAATCTCCCCTCACTTTTCTCTTCTGCAGACTAAATAAGCCCAGTTCCCTCAGCCTCTTCTCGTAAGTCATGTGCCCCAGCCCCCAGTAATTTTTGTAGCCCTTCGCTGGACTCTCTCCAATTTGTCCACATCCCTTCTGTAGTGGGGGGACCAAAACTGGACACAAAACTCCAGGTGTGGCCTCACCAGTGCCGAATAGAGGGGAATAATCACTTCCCTTGATCTGCTGGCAATGCTCCTACTAATACAGCCCAAAATGCCATTGGCCTTCTTGGCAACAAGGGCACACTGCTGACTCATATCCAGCTTCTTGTCCACTGTAATCATATCCAGCTTCTCATCCACTGTAAAATGCATGAGAAAGGACCAAAGTATCAAAAGTACAGAGTCTGAAACAGGTTGCAGAAGTTCTACTTATAAAAGTGTTAAGCCTACTCCTGTCTGTGATCCTGGAATTACTTTGGATAGGGCAGTATAATAACTATACTGTTTGCAAAAGTGTGACAAAAATGAAAAATTTCAAAAATGTTTGCAATTCATCCCTCCCACTCCCATTTTCTGACTACCTCTAATATACCATATTTATCTTGTTTGTTGTTGAGTATATTGAAAAATGTTCCATCTTCCAATAAAAGTTAATTATATGTAATGTTGGGAACCTAGCTTGGAGCCCTTTTATTTTGTAATATTTGGTTTTTCTATAAGGTCCCTCTACTGTTTGCAAGCTGCTTTCACTATTGAATACCACAGTCCATAAAGGATAGCATTCCCTATTCATTTTTCACTACCTAGTCCTATAGAGCATACAGTCTATTCCTCCCCTATTTTATCTGTCCATTTGTGAGTCAAACTTCATTTGGGTTTGTGAGGCATAATGCCAACATCATAACTTTGAAGAATTGCATGACAAAAACAGTACCGATATTTTACAAGTTGGCATATAATGTATCTGAATTTGAACATTAATTTTCACTGGCTATCAAGTGTGCTTCTTATAAAATGTTTAATATCTTTATTCTGGTTAAAATGTTTTGTACAGTAACCTGATGTCAACAAAAATATTACATTTAGTTCCATGGCTTTTAACAGACAGCAATCAGTGTACTAATACATTAAATGATGCTTAAAATAAAGGAAAAAAAGATTTACAATGGGTAATAAGATGAGATCAAACCATGGAAGTAAAGCTTTCTTTATACTTTTGATAGGTTAATAAGATATTTTCTACATATCATTCTGAATAAAAAATTGAAAGTGCCCCAGAATGGTTCAAAGTGCATGCGACAGTGACAGATTTTGGCTTAGCATTTTGGTAAAGAATGAGTTTGTAAAGGATTTTGGCTGAAAGTCAAACATAAGCTTCTCTGAGTTATTGTTCAGGGATGTGGTTGTGTCAAGGTTCCTCCCCCACTCTGAACGCTAGGGTACAGATGTGGGGACCTGCATGAAAACCTCCTAAGCTTATCTTTACCAGCTTAGGTCAAAAACTTCCCCAAGGTACAAAATATTCCACCCTTTGTCCTTGGATTGGCTGCTACCACCACCAAACAAATACTGGTTACTGGGGAAGAGCTGTTTGGAAACGTCTTTCCCCCCAAAATACTTCCCAAAACCTTGCACCTCACTTCCTGGACAAGGTTTGGTAAAAAGCCTCACCAATTTGCCTAGGTGACTACAGACCCAGACCCTTGGATCTTAAGAACAATGAACAATCCTCCCAACACTTGCACCCCCCTCTTCCTGGGAAATGTTGGATAAAAAGCCTCTCCAATTTGCATAGGTGACCACAGACCCAAACCCTTGGATCTGAGAACAATGAAAAAGCATTCAGTTTTCTTACAAGAAGACTTTTAATAGAAATAGGAGTAAATAGAAGTAAGGAAATCACCTCTGTAAAATCAGGATGGTAGATACCTTACAGGGTAATTAGATTCAAAACATAGAGAATCCCTCTAGGCAAAACCTTAAGTTACAAAAAAGATACACAGACAGAAATAGTTATTCTATTCAGCACAATTCTTTTCTCAGCCATTTAATGAAATCATAATCTAACACATACCTAGCTAGATTACTTACTAAAAGTTCTAAGACTCCATTCCTGGTCTATTCCCGGCAGAAACCCAGCATATAGACAGACACACAGACCCTTTGTTTCTCTCCCTCCTCCCAGCTTTTGAAAGTATCTTGTCTCCTCATTGGTCATTTTGGTCAGGTGCCAGCGAGGTTACCTTTAGCTTCTTAACCCTTTACAGGTGAGAGGATTTTTCCTCTGGCCAGGAGGGATTTTAAAGTGGTTTACCCTTCCCTTTATATTTATGACATGGTTGTAAAAGGTAAGAGGCTTGGAAGAAATTGTAAAAACAAACAAAACATCTCAAGAATCTGTGGAAGATTAAATCATTTTCAGAAGCTCTTTTCCCTGCTGGAAACCAAATCTTAGTAGCATGCTGAACTATCCATTTATTCTGCAGAACCTCTGCTGGATATTTGTCATAATATATTCCTAGTACAAGAGGACAAATAAATGCACATAAAGAGACATTTAACCCAGCCTTGAAGATGAGATAATTTGCTATACTGTGAATCAGCTCTTCAGGAAACAAGGTGCCAGATCCTCAGCTGGTGTCAATAGGCATGCCTCAAATGAAGTCAACTGTTATGTTAAATTACACCAGCTGAGGATCTGGCCTAGGATATTTACATATAGTACGTATGCTAATGATTTATGCATATTTGGGTCTAATGTATTAATCAGTAAATGGAATGTAAATCTGTACAGCAAATCAATGTTTTAAACAAGTTGACGTAACATGCAATGCAAATGTCCAATATATTGGTAATATAAATGTTCATGTAAGCTTGATACTAGTACTAATTCATATAACTTTACTTACTGAAGTCCTGATTCTGCCACCCTTAATCATGTCCCATTCAATGCTAGTGCAGCTGGCACAAATTGGCTTGAGAGAGTTGTGCTTTCTATTAGTGAGTAATTGTAATGTAGAGGATTCCTGAACACATTCGTGAGTAGGACTTTGGAACATCCAAAGAAGATTGGAGACTAGAGATTTTATCCTCATTTTATACTAAGTCGGTGTCACACTGAGATGAAGTGAGCTGGTAGCTCCCGAAAGCTTATGCTCAAATAAATTTGTTAGTCTCTAAGGTGCCACAAGTACTCCTTTTCTTTTTGGGATACAGACTAACACGGCTGCTACTCTGAAACCTGCGACAGGACTGAGACCATGGGACCACATCTTTAAAGGTTTTCAGGCACCTAAAGATGTAGATAGACATGTCGGTGCTCTTGAAAATCCCACTAAGTGGCCATCTGAATCTTTAGGCATCTAAAAACCTTTAAAATCTGATCCATAGTCACTGCTCTGTGAATATTCATACATAATCAATAAACTCATAGCTACCTCACCGAGTCTTTGATTTATGGAGTTCCTTCTTAATGTGGACCAAAATATAAATTACAAAGGCCTTTTAGCTGATCTGAAAAAAAATTACACATCTAATATATCTGAATTGCATCATACTCTTCAATAAGACTACTAATTTATACAAATATTTGGTGCTCTTAAAGTAACACTGTTTAATCAGACTCAAAGCTCTGGGCATAGAGTGCCTTTTCATATGCAAATTGTGTACAGTACATAACTGATTTGGGCACACAAGGGCAGCTTGCATGTAAAACCTAGTTTTTATTCATGCAAAATCACAGATATCTAAAAAGGCATGCACACAGACTTAGATATGAAGAACTGAAGCTGAAATTTTAGAGGCAAGATTTAGATTTGGGCTTATATATTAAGTTTCATGTTGTATTTTATAAAGTTCCTTGAAAATTGTCAAATAGAGCTGGATGAATTCTCCCAACAATGTGCTTATCAATATTTGTGAATATTCCAAACAACTCTTTCATTCAGTTACCTTCATGTCCCTTTGTTACTCACTATTCATAAATATTTGTTTGAACAATTTTGGTTTGTTTGTTTGTTTCCATGAATGTCTGGAGAATAGTTGTTGCCTCTGGATGAATTAATCCTTGTACAGACGACCAGCACAAGGGCAATGCACTATTACGTCCTATTTTGACTGCTGAAGTTCCGTGAAGACCTTGTGTTGGCCCTCCGCTTTGTTGTGAATTTCATCCAGTATAAATACTTTTGTTTTAATGCAAACAATGACATCTGTGGATAAGCAAGTTCGTGTTCATTATTCATCATTTGCTATTTATTACTGTTCTGTCTGAATTGTTCAACTAAGGATCAGAAGCAATACCATGTGATTTCCCACAAACCAATCACATACTACAAATAATAAAGGCAAAAATGCTTTAACAAATACTAGGTGCCTGCTGCTGAATCCTGAACTCCCTCTGAATCTAATTCTACAGTATAGTTGTTGAATTGAATGCATTCCAATGTTCTTAAAAGTAAATAGTTTTTTGAAGTAGGTGGAAATGAGGAATCTGGTCAACATATTTACTATTATCTGCCTTTAAAATGGAAAGGAGAACATGTTTGAATTGCTCAAATCTTGCAATGTGACCAAAAAGGAAAGTAAGGACCTGGGGTTGCTGCCAAAATACCACTGGGCATTAGCATGGCATTGAAAAGCACAGTAAAGTCTCTAAACAAAATCAAGACAGCAGGACATCCTATTTTTCATTCTTCTGCACATTAAAAAATAATGGTCTCATTAGAAAACCCTGGCATTTCATAGAAGCTGATCTTTCTTTGAAGAATGCTGCTTTTGCTTTACGTTTCTACCAAAAAAAGGACAAACATTTAAGAGACTCTTTTATTTAACTTTCATAAAAACCTCTAATAAATAAATGTATTTGCACTGTAGTTTCAGATGTCAGTGCAGCTACACTTAGTGCAAATGCCTTTCTCTCCTCCACTCTCAGGAAGTATATATTAGCAACCCAAGAATTTGAATAATTGCAAAACAGCTATTTTGCTGTGTGTTTTACAGGAATGAGGGGTCCTTGTGGCACCTTAGAAACTAACAAATTTATTTGGGCATAAGCTTTCAAGTTTTAGCCCACGAAAGCTTATGCCCAAATAAATTTGTTAGTCTCTAAGGTGCCACAAGGACTCCTCGTTGTTTTTGCTGATACAGACTAGCACGGCTACCACTCTGAAACCTTTTACAGGAATGGTTACAGGAATGTAAGCCTGTAGCCAACATCTCCATTATACATATGTAAAGTTTCGTTTGTAATTGAAATGTGGCATAGAAGGGCTCATTCTGGATTCAATTTGGCATAAGGATAATCCCCTTTTACAAAAAAAAAAAAACAGGTTCAAAATTCACTTCTCCCTGTGTACCTGGGATTTGTATGAAGACTTCCACAGAGCTTGGGGGATGGATTTTTTTTATTTATTTTTTTTAGATTTCCACAAACACTAAAAAAGGCACTTGTCCATATGCAATAGCAAGCTACCCACTCTGCCCATGGGTGGGGTAATTTCATCACAGTATCTTTATGCAAGGGTTTTGCTTAAATGGGTACAGATAAGTTTCCTTGCAGTAGCCACTCCCTCAGGCTGCCCCACATATGATGTGCAGAGACCTCCTGCATGGCAGCTCTGCACATGCAGATCCCTTTTCCCTACCCCCATGTGAGGCTACAGCAGGGGTTCAGCCATGCAGAAACCCTTGTGTGTGTCCTGCATATTGGGGTTCATTTCACTCCCACTTATGTCTGTGAAAATTGTGCACATATATATAGCTAGAATCTATGGTCCAACCCATCACAGAATCCACTTCAAAGAATGATTGCACTATAAAAATGATGGGCAAGGATATCTAAATTGCTTTCTTTCACCGAAGAAGACAAATGAACGAGTCCTTTGACTATAGGGGCAAAGGGGGGATGACCTGACCTGAGAATTGAGTCAGCAGCATTCCTGGGAACATGAGGTAAGGATTTTACCCTGAACCAAGTTTAGCCTATTAAGTGTTAGCTACCAGAAAGAGTTCTATCTTTATTTCTGTTGTACTCACTTAAAATCTCTTTGTAATTAAATACACTTGCTTTATTTTTTAATCTAAACTAACCCAGTGCTGTGTTTAAATTGAACTGTTTAGGTAACTCTAGTTAAAGTAGCAGGCTGTTGGATAGTGATTCTTTACAGGGGCAATGGACCTCAGTGTGGGGGATGGATGGACAGATAGCTCAGTGGTTTGCACATTAGCCTGCTAAACCCAGGGTTATGAGTTCAATCCTTGAAAGGCCCATGTCAAGGTTCCTCCCCCACTCTGAACTCTAGGGTACAGATGTGGGGACCTGCATGAAAACCTCCTAAGCTTATCTTTACCAGCTTAGGTCAAAACTTCCCCAAGGTACAAAATATTCCACCCGTCGTCCTTGGATTGGCCGCTACCACCACCAAACTAATACTGGTTACTGGGGAAGAGCTGTTTGGACGCGTCTTTCCCCCCAAAATACTTCCCAAAACCTTGCACCCCACTTCCTGGACAAGGTTTGGTAAAAAGCCTCACCAATTTGCCTAGGTGACTACAGACCCAAACCCTTGGATCTGAGAACAATTAAAAAGCATTCAGTTTCTTACAAGAAGACTTTTAATAAAAATAGAAGTAAATAGAAATAAAGAAATCCCCCCTGTAAAATCAGGATGGTAGATATCTTACAGGGTAATTAGATTCAAAAACATAGAGAACCCCTCTAGGCAAAACCTTAAGTTACAAAAAAGATACACAGACAGAAATAGTTATTCTATTCAGCACAATTCTTTTCTCAGCCATTTAAAGAAATCATAATCTAACACATACCTAGCTAGATTACTTACTAAAAGTTCTAAGACTCCATTCCTGGTCTATTCCCAGCAGAAACCCAGCATATAGACAGACACACAGACCCTTTGTTTCTCTCCCTCCTCCCAGCTTTTGAAAGTACCTTGTCTCCTCATTGGTCATTTTGGTCAGGTGCCAGCGAGGTTACCTTTAGCTTCTTAACCCTTTACAGGTGAGAGGAGCTTTCCCCTGGCCAGGAGGGATTTCAAAGGGGTTTACCCTTCCCTTTATATTTATGACAGCCCATTTAGGGATCTAGGGCAAAAATTGGGCATTGGTCCTGCTTTGAGCAGGGGGTTGGACTAGATGACCTCCTCAGGTCTCTTCCAACCCTGATATTCTATGATCATATCTGAACTACCCAGGAAAGGGCTGAACAGTGCAGAATAGATTTTGGGGAAAATCTGGGACTCATAGTATATTGAGATCACCCTGAAAGCAGTAACCAAGGCTGCTGGAAGTTGATGGATGAGGGCTTCAGCTACACAGACAGTCAGTGTGTGTCCTGCATGCTGTCTTTTTTCAGATATTTTTCTTACCAAAACAATTCAGCAGAAGTGACACATTCAGGAAATGTTTCAGTGTTGCTGAATCTGCTCTATTTGCAAAAAAGAAAGTTTTGGTCAACAAATTTCACTCAGTTCTAGCTGCTACATTAAGGCAGGGTTAGATAGTATGGCTGACATTCCCTAGCAGCTGTCGCTCATTGTTTTCTTGTTCTTGATTTCCTTACTTAGTTATTTCCTGCTCTTGTAGAATAAGTATCACCTAAAGTTGGTAGATGGAGAAGCACCTACCAGGCATCCCCAAATTCTACAATAAGCCTGAGTAGGCAGTCTGAGACCGTTGTGTGGAGCCACCGACCTTATGTGAGGAGAATGGATCTTGTGGAAGGGATACATGCAGGGGGCTTGATTCACCACTGTGGGCACAAGGGGTTGCAATTTGCCCCCCTGCATGTGTGTGGACAGTTGTGCCTAGGCTGAATTCTATCCCTAGAGGGCAGGCAGGTGGCTTCTGATAGATGATGCCAAGTAGTACATTGAATCATTGAACACTTTTGAAGACTATGAACCTTCCACCAACCCATTCCATGTTGAGGTACACAGAGTTAAGAATTATTTTTGAATTATTTGCAGATGAAAAACCTGAGACAGACAGGTTAGATGACAGGTTCTGAAACTGATTTGCTGATCTGTCATGTGACCTTGAGTATTTAGACCTACATTTTCAAATTTGGACCTTAAATGGGAGCTCTAGCTGCTCAACACCTTTGAAAATTAGACATTAGGTGTTTCAGTTTGGATCCCTAAAAACTGATGCACTCAGAATGAACAAGCACTTGAAAATGTGTGTCTTGTGTGCCTTTTCATGTATTTGAATCTTTCGTGATTTAATTTAAAAAATTTCCCAAAGCAAGTACTTCCCATTATGATTATATACCTCCATCTCTCATCCTATCAATTGTCCAAATGTGGAGAAAGGTTATAAAGAAGATTTTGGCAAAATAACTGCTTTTAGATGTCTTTCCCCCACTCACTTTGGTTTCAGACTTGGTATCAAAGGTTTAGGTGTCCCTTTGAGGGTAGGGCTGAGTTCAGCTCATTGCTGTTCCAAGTTCTGGCCCTTTAAGGACAGCCATTCTGGGATTTATAGTTCTCCAGAGGGTCACATGACTACAGCCTATAAGTAAGGTTGCTGGAAAAAGAGTTGTTTGGGGGGGGGGGGGGGGGGTACACACAGGAGTGACTTTCTGTGGTGGTTTATGGAAGAGGAATCAACAAAGGGGCTACAGCCAGAAGCTAGAAAAAGGCCAGGGGAGACCTGGCAAGAGAGGCAGAGATGGGCTGTCAGAAAATGGCCTGAGATAGAGCTAGTCAGGTGTTCTGGGAGGAGACAGAGAGCATAGGAATTGGCCTACGGAAAAGTGAAACTGTTTTGTTTTAATAAATCCCTAGGCCAGACCCTTGTTTAGTGGTGTGAGTTGCCAGCTTGTGGCTGTAGAAAAACTTTTGCAACAAAGGAATTAGAAAACAAACTGGGGCCCAGAGAAGAAAAAATGTCATAAACACCTTGGATATGATGGACAGGTCTTTGCAGCTCTGTGACCCAACAAGTAGGATGGATGGAAATACTGTGGATTTTATTTCATGTGGACTTTGGTTTAGGCTCTTATTTGCCCTTGAGGGAAAGATCTTGTATTGGTTTTGCTTGAGGTCTAAAGCCCAAGTCAAGTATCCTTCTAGAAAGGGAAACTGAGGCATAGCTGCAACCTGACTTCAGGAAGAGGTAAGATGATCATATCACATCTGGGTATGGTATGGAAATGGTACCTATTGTGTTAGTTAACGGTCTCCTCTGGCTATGGATGAAGATCAGATATCCATGCCAATATTTCTGGATCTATAGTAGCCTGCAGTATTGCTTCCTCTGTGCTAGTGGTGTTGATGTAACTGCAGATCCTAGCAGGAGTTGCTTGCAAGTGGGTCCATTTGTTCTTTTTCTGGGACGGTGGCATTGGGGAGTTGCTCTACTGCTCCAAGGGTGCTCCCAAGTGGATCCCTCAGCCTCTAGTCACACTTCTTGCCCAATCTGTGTATGGGCTAATAGCAGGAAGTATAGATTTCAGTGTGTTCCTCATACTAATAGTACCCAGCTCCATATGTATTTCTGTCTGTTTAGATCCAACTGGTGCAGTCCAGTGGCTTACCCAGAGTCTCAGGGAGACTGGGGCATAGATATGCATAAAGTGCCTGAGAATGAGCCTCCGTAAGACTGAAGTCTAGATTATATTAACATGATGGAAACAATAGGAGGCAATGGTTTTATATATACATAGAGAGCTGGGGGAAGAGATAGCTCAGTGGTTTGATCATTGGCCTGCTAAACCCAGGGTTGTGAGTTCAATCCTTGAGGGGGCCCTTTAGGGATCTGGGGCAAAAATTGGGGACTGGCCCTGCTTTGAGCAGGGGTTTGGACTAGATGACCTTCTGAGGTCCCTTCCAACTCTGATATTCTATGATTCTGTGACTATGAGCACTCCCTGGCTAATAAAAAGTAACACTATCATTCATTTCTGAGGCTCACATCCTGAGGGGGCTGGTGAATCCTAGACTGCATCTGGCTCATTCAGTGGTGGAGGGTGGCTATGGTGCAGCCATTAAAACTCTGCTGATGTTGGTAAAATATCCTGTAGGCTTGATTTTCAGATTGTTTAATGTCTTTGGTTAAACATTGGGCTTCTAAATACATACATAGGATAAGCACAACATATGTCTAAATAAATAGAAAACAGGAAAATCATATAGATCTTTGTGGTTTGACATTGTAGCCGACAATAGCTACAATGCAGATTCTTTTCAATCTTCATCTGATTTATGGTCCAAAAGGCCTATTTAGGGTAACATGAAAAATCTTTTGCCCTTTAAGGTGCATACTGATTAATATAATAGCTCTATTTCTTCAAAAGATAAGAATCATGTTGCTACAGTGCATTTTAATGATGTAAAAGATGAAGTGCTCACCCTGGAATTGACTATTATAGATTGGATTTAGACATCATGGAGAGAAGGTGATTTGAAAGTTGGTTTAGTGAAATGAACCTAGAGTTTTATGTCCCCAATTTTTTTTAAATATAAAATTTGATTCTCCCTCTTCCTCATTAGAATTTTACCTACAGCATGTTATTACACAGTACAAAAGGACTATTTAAAAAAGAGAAATGAAAAAAAATCAGCTCTGTGATTATGTCTCATTGAGTCTGCAGCAAATGTTTTCACTTTTATAAATAAAAATGTGTTCATAGCTGCCAGAATTGCAGTGTGGCCCAGGGGCTAGAACACCAGACTGGGGCTCAGGAGCTCTAGGTTCTATTACTGAGTGACCTTGGGGAACTTGCTGCCTTTCTGTGCCTCAATTTCCCTATATGTAAAATGGGACTCATGATGCTAACCGCTTTGAAATCCACTGTTGAAACATGCTATATAAGAGCTAGGTATCTTAAATACAGGGCACTGAAATTAAAGATGCATGCACTAGGAAGAACTCATCAGTAATAAAGATTTGGCCTGCAGAATTATGCTTTCAGTTAAATTTGTACTATTCTGTTGAAGGCTACCCATGGAATTACCAGCCCTTTAAATGTTGCACGTTGATGCTTATTTGGATGCCCCATATCCAGGTAACAGTTCTGAACTGCAGAATCAGAAACCAATCTTTTGAATTTCCTTAACAGACCACTTACCTTTTACTGTACAAAAAATACTTCCATGGAATGAGAGATCAAAACAGAAATCTAAATAGTTTAGAAGCCCTCACAGTTCAAACTTCTCTCCCTAGCAGATCAGGTTATTTCATTTGGAAGCACACTTCCAGATGGAAAAAACAGTGCTCACTACTGTAGCACTGTACAGTGAACAAATAGCTGTAAACAACTATTACCTTTCAGAAACCCTAGGGAGTTCTAGCCAATATGAACCCAACGTCATATCGAGTCCAGTTTACCTAACACATCCATTACAGAACTAAGCAGCAATTAAAGAAGTAATGTATCCTATATAGGTGGGGAGAATATCTTTTTTAAATTAGATGGGTCTGGTAGTGACCTCTATATTTAGGTTGACTAACAATTTCTATTACAAAAGATTCTTGTGAACTTTTATTTGAGTAACTCTCATACCTCCATTATTTATAGCAGTTGTTTGATGTTCTGCAGGAGACAGGGCCTCAGGCTAGAAACATGCCTTTTCTTTGTCTCATGAATTCTGTTCAGCTTTTGCTGAAATAGAAATTGTCAAAAATTACCACTTCCCTTCTCACTTATGTTCCTCAGGAAAAATGTCAGCTTGCCAAAGTAACTAAACACACGGAAATACTAAAATAGGGCTTCAGCTGCCCCCAAAACAGTAACGGACGCTGTACAGGTAAAGTTGGGAGCTGCCAGATCATTGAGGGTGGGTGGGTCTCTTCCTGCTCCTAGGGTCAGCATCTGGCTCTATTGGTCCATTTCCTTCCTCCTAGCCACAGCCCCAGACTCATCACATGCCCCCAACAGCCCTTCCTCCTTCCTATGGGTGCCAAATGAGGCAATAGCTCCCCCAACTCCTGGAAAGGGGATGGGAGAAAGAGCTTTAATGGGCTTTTCCTTTGACTCAGCACCTGCAGCCAGTGTTCCATCCTCACCTCTGGGAAAAGAGCTTTCTCTTCCTGCAATGCTGAAAGTTCAAGATTCAAATCCTGATGCTGATGCGCCATGGGGTTGTCACAGTTGCACATAAATGTTGATTTTACCTTTTGCTTTACATACAGAAAAATACATTAACAGAATGCAAAGGTTTCAAAGTCAAGCTGTCAAAAGTGAGGAAATGGTAGAATTGAAGTTGCCCATGCAACCTTAATTCCGCCCCCTTGTAGATATGCATTATGGAACAGTCTTTAATGATATGAGTACATTTTTTTCCCAAAGGACCTCTGCCTCAATCAGTGGACAGTACAGAAGCACGAGAACTAAGCACAGTTAGCAGAACTAAGGTTGAGTGGGCAACTGCACATCTGCCATGTCTCACTTTGAAGTTTTTGACATTGCACCCCAAATGTTCTGTTAAAACAGTGTGTGTAGGTGGTATATTACATGCATTTGCAGACCTTGGCAGGTTTACCAGTGATTGGTGTATAGTAGTGTCAGAGGTCCAATTTGCAATCTTAAAAAATTGCACTCTTTTTTTTGCCCTGGAAAAGTGAGGTGTAGCTGCAAACATGTGTATTTCGCTTCTGAACTACCTGATTTACCTTAACAGGGAGCTAGAAATACAAGCACCTAGAGTGGATTGTAAGTGCAGAAATGTGGGTGAAAATTGCTCATGACAACCTAAGGCTGCCACCTTGAAAATGTGGACCTAATCATGAATAAAACCTGTTAAACTGATATTTCAGATGTTGTAAATGTGCTCCACGGCGAGTTGGAGAATAAAGGCAAACAATAATTGAGGATTAGTAGTGACGGTGTGGGAGTTGGCATGAGATACACAAGAGATCAAGACTACATGATACATGTTTGTTTTCTCTGTCCGGTGACTTTCTTGATAGCCAGTATGTTCCATCCTTGCCAAGCTACATTACCATGGAAGGGACATATGGATTGTGCTACCCTGTAGGAAGAGAGTCTGGCAGCTTTCAGCATGCATCTTAGAAGTGAGTCAACCTTGTCAGACAGAGATTGCTTATGTAAAGGAGAGTAGGCATTCCCAGGATGGGGAGCTACAGAATATCCTGTGCATCTTTTGGGAAATGTGGACCTTGAGGCATTTTGCACCACACATGGCAGATTTGCTATTTGTTTGCACTTAAAAATACACAAAATACAAATAAACACAAATGTAAGAAATGAGCAGAAGAGAACAGAAAACAAAGCAGGCAAAAGAGAACACAGAACATAGGAGGATTGGCTTTATCTTCCCACTTACTTACCTCTATCATATTCCTCTGCATAGGCAGTGAGATCACTGTCCTTCCCCTTCACTGATTCCATACAATGGAGGAGGACTATCCTTCTCTTTGTACCTCTTTAATCAGACTTCCAGAATTGGAAATGTGGGCATAGCTTCCATCTAGTTGTCATGGCATCCACAAAAGCTTTAAGTTCCTGAACATTCTTTGAAGACTGAAGAGGTTAATTTTCTTTGGTACGGTAAAAGTAAACTTAAAGGAAGAGGTAAAAGCAGACCCCAAACTTCCAATTAGCAATTACCTTTTCGTATTGTAATCCCTGGATGGTCCCATTACATATTTTAGAAGACTCTAAAAATAAGGATGTGACTACATGTCATGTTGCCATTTTAAATTAGAGGAGTTTTCTGGAAGGGCATTTGCTTCATCTTTACTACTGGCTGCCCACCTTGGTTTATTAGAGACTCGGTTTGTTCACTTTAAGGGCATGCTGTAAGGCTCCTCAGCTTTTGAGGGCATCTGATGAAGGGGTGGATTGACGTTTGGTGGAGAAGATGTCAATTTTCAGAGTAGTTTCATGGGAAGGGTCAATCGTATCAAAATTCTGTGGATTTTTTAAAAATTTTGGTAATATATGGATAAGTGAATAAATGCTTTTTAAATATGCAGAAACATCCAGGTTTTCTCTTCAGGGCTTGGACAATGTTTACATCCTTCACTTGACTGAATTTTCAACTTTTGGGATGTCACATTTTAAGTATCCTTCCAATTGATATATACAAATCTCTTTGCATTAAGAACTGTCTTTTCTGAGTGATACTGTCAGCCCTTTGTAGATAAGTAAAATAATACATACTTAATGGACCACACATTCAGTATCCGTTATGCCAAATATCCAATAAGCACCTTGGTATAATGAGTTTACAGTGGAACCAAATTTTAAAACTAGCCTTAATAATGTTTAAAAATGTATTCCTTTTCCTTTTTTACTAGAATTCCCATGCCTCACCAATGTAGCAGAATTCTTTGAAGATGTCAACAAGCTTGCAGACAAGGGTGATCCAGTGTATATAATGTACTTGGATTTTCAGAAAGTCTTTGATAAGGTCCCTCACCAAAGGCTCTTCATGAACTTAAGTAGTCACAGGGTAACAGAGATGTTTCTCTGATGGATCAGTAACTGCTTAAAACATAGGAAACAAAGGGTAGGAATAAATGGTTAGTGTTCACAATGGAGAGAGGTGAACAGGTTCTTCCAGTGATCTGCACTGGGTCGTATCATGTTCAACATATTCATTAATCAGGAAATCGGAGTGAACAGTGAGGTGGCAAAACTTGCAGATACAAAATTATTTAAGAGAATTAAGTCCAAATCTGTTTGAAAAGAATTGCAAGGGGAATCTCACAAAATTGGATGACTGGACAACAAATGGCAGATGAAATTCAACATTGATAAGTGCAAAGTAATGCACATTGGAAAAAAATAATCCAAACTACACATATATAATGATGGGGTCTAAATTAGCTGTTATCCCAAGAAATTACCCAAGAAAGATATCATGGAGGCACTGTGGATAGTTCTCTGAAAACTTCAGCTCAATGTGCACCATCAGTCAAAAAGGCTAACAGAATGTTAGAACTATTAGGAAAGGGGTAGAAAATAAGACAGAAGAATCAGAATGAGAACATATAGATGCATGGTGTGCCTAAACCTTGAGTACTGTGTTAAGTTATGGTTGTCCCATCTATGAAATAATATAGTGGAACTGGAAAAGATTCAGAGAAGAGCAACAAAGATGAACAAAGGTATGGAATGGTTTCCGTATGAGGAGAGAATAAAGGTTAGACCAGTTCATCATAGAAAAGAGACAGTGACTAAGGGGGATATGATAGTGGTCTGTAAAATCATGAATGGTAAGGAAAAATTGAATAGAAAAGTGTTATTTACCCTTTCCCACTCTACAGAACCAGGGGTCACCTGGTGAAATTAATAGGCAACAGGTTTAATACACACAAGAGGAAGTACTTTGGTACCCCATGCACAATTAACCTGTGCAACTCATTGCCATGGTATGGTGTGAGGACCAAAAGCATAACTGTGTTCAAAAGCAGAAACTAGATACATCCTTGGAGGTTAGGTCCATCAATGGCTATTAGCCAAGATGATCAGGAATATATCCCCATGCTCAGGGAGACCCTAAACCTCTGATTGCCAGAAGCTGGGAGGGGAAAACAGGGGTGGATCACCCAAATTGCCCTGTTCTGTCTGCCCCCCTCCCGCAATGAAGGTCTGGTACTGGCCACTATTGGAGACTGGATGGACCATTGATGTGACCCAGCATGGGTGTTCTTATGCTCTTACTAAAATGCCTACTTTCTGGATATTCTGCCTGAGATCACTCTCACTTTGGGCAAGATTCTGATACTTAATCATGTTGAATAATGCCTTGTTCTGGGTCTGATCTAAAGCCCACTGAAATTAATAGGAGACATTACTAGTCAGTGGGCGACTATAGTAATTTTATTTGCATACAAACTTGACTAGCTATTGGGCCAGAAAGAGTGCTTTTATAGCCTGGTGGTTAGTGCACTCTCTTGGAAGGTGGGAGATTCAAGTTCATGTCCCTGCTCCAGTGGCTATTTATATACACACAATGTATGTATATAAATTTAACAGGAGAGATTGAGAAAGACCTGTTTCAGAGTAACAGCCGTGTTAATCTGTATTCGCAAAAAGAACAGGAGGACTTGTGGCACCTTAGAGACTAACCAATTTATTTGAGCATGAGCTTTCGTGAGCTAGAGCTCACTTCATCGGATGCATGCTGTGGAAAGTGTAGAAGATCTCTTCATACACACAAAGCATGAAAAAAATACCTTCTCCCAGCCCACTCTCCTGCAGGTAATAGCTTATCTAAAGTGACCACTCTCCTTACAATGTGTATGATAATCAAGGTGGGCTATTTCCAGCACAAATCCAGGGTTTAACAAGAGCGTCTGGGGGAGGGGTAGGAAAAAATAAGGGGAAATAGGTTACCTTGCATAATGACTTAGCCACTCCCAGTCTCTATTCAAGCCTAAGTTAATTGTATTTAATTTGAAAATGAATTCCAATTCAACAGTTTCTCGCTGGAGTCTGGATTTGAAGTTTTTTTGTTGTAATATCACAACTTTCATGTTTGTAATCGTGTGATCAGAGAGATTGAAGTGTTCTCCAACTGGTTTATGAATGTTATAATTCTTGACATCTGATTTGTGTCCATTTATTCTTTTACGTAGAGACTGTCCAATTTGACTAATATACATGGCAGAGGGGCATTGCTGGCACATGATGGCATATATCACATTGGTAGATGTGCAGGTGAACGAGCCTCTGATAGTGTGGCTGATGTTATTAGGCCCTATGATGGTGTCCCCTGAATAGATATGTGGGCACAGTTGGCAACAGGCTTTGTTGCAAGGATAGGTTCCTGGGTTAGGGGTTCTGTTGTGTGGTATGTGGTTGCTGGTGAGTATTTGCTTCAGGTTGCGGGGCTGTCTGTAGGCAAGGACTGGCCTGTCTCCCAAGGTTTGTGAGAGTGTTGGGTCATCCTTCAGGATAGGTTGTAGATCCTTAATAATGCATTGGAGGGGTTTTAGTTGGGGGCTGAAGGTGACGGCTAGTGGCGTTCTGTTATTTTCTTTGTTAGGCCTGTCCTGTAGTAGGTAACTTCTGGGATCTCTTCTGGCTCTATCAATCTGTTTCTTCACTTCCGCAGGTGGGTATTGTAGTTGTAAGAATGCTTGATAGAGCTCTTGTAGGTGTTTGTCTCTGTCTGAGCGGTTGGAGCAAATGCGGTTGTATCGCAGAGCTTGGCTGTAGACGATGGATCGTGTGGTGTGGTCAAGGTGAAAGCTGGAGGCATGCAGGTAGGAATAGCGGTCAGTAGGTTTCTGGTATAGGGTGGTGTTTAGATAAGCTTTAGATAAGCTATTACCAGCAGGAGAGTGGGTTTGTGTGTGGGGGGTGGGGGGTGAGAAAACCTGGATTTGTGCTGGAAATGGCCCAACTTGATTATCATACACATTGTAAGGAGAGTGATCACTTTTAGTGATCACTATTAGCAGCAGGAGAGGGGGTGGGAGGAGGTATTTTTTTCATGCTTTGTGTGTATATAAAAAGATCTTCTACACTTTCCACAGTATGCATCTGATGAAGTGAGCTGTAGCTTACGAAAGCTTATGCTCAAATTGGTTAGTCTCTAAGGTGGCACAAGTACTCCTTTTCTTTTTGAGAAAGACCTGCTTCAGAACAGCCCAGTGGTAAAGGTACTCTTCTGTAATTTGGGAAACCAAATTTCAAATTCCTTCTTTCCATGGGGCACAGGAGGCAACTGAACCTTGGTCTTCAACTTGCTCTTTTCACTGGGCTAAAGACTTTAAGGGAAGAGCTGCCACCCCCTTCTTTGTTAACCATTTTATGAATGGTGCCAAAATCCCTTTGTGAATCTAACCCAGACATTTTTTTTTAGCTGAAGTTATTCACCAAATAATTGTCCACTTCATGAATAGTTTTGGGTCGATGAAACTGCAATGTTTGGCAAATAAACTATTTGTTTGAAATATTTTTTGCCACACTTTAATACTTTGCCTTGAGTTATACACATGTGCATAGAGATTCTGCTCATCTACAGTTTTTTTGTTCTCTTCAGCTAGATTCCTCAGCATGTTTCAATTGAGAAATTACTGATCTCTAAATACATCATGCTTTCCTCTGAGGTAGCTTTTTATGTGTGTAATGATATTTGAGTGTTACCCGTCTAAGGCAGAGTAACTTGGTGCATATTAATATAGTTTGTTTTCTAAACAGAAATTCTATTTGAAGAATATTTTATTATAAAAATGACATTACCAAATAACTGCTATATAGTACAATATTATTATAGACTTTATAGGAAAAGTTTTGAGGATTTCTATTTGAAATATTCATTGTAAACTTCTAATAACTAATTATTTTCAGGTGAAATATTCTGAGTTTAATATTTTGAATGAATTATATGTGTATTTCTTGAATAATGAAGGCTGTTTTCTAACACAGATCACCAGAATATTTCTAATATTAATTATAAGCATTCAGTTTACTCTTACAGTAGAACCTCAGAGTTATCAATACTGTGGGAATGGAGGTTGTTCGTAATTCTGAAATGTTCATAACTCTGAACAAAATGTTATGGTTCTTCTTTCAAAAGTTTATAACTGAACATTGACTGAACCACAGGTTTGAAGCTTTACTATGTAGAAGAAAAATTCTGCTTTCCCTTTTTTTTAGTAGCTTACGTTTAACACAGTACTGTGTTGTATTTGGGGTTTTGTTGTTATTGTTGTTGTCTCTGCTGCTGCCTGATTGTGCACTTTCAGTTCCAAATGAGGTGTGTGCTTGACTGGTCAATTTGTAACTCTGGCGTTTCTAATTCTGAGGTTCCATTGTTATTGAATTATTTGGAATAAATATGCAGTAGCTATTTTAATCTCTTGAAATTCAAAACCATTTTGAGGTATCTTCTTTTTTGTTGTTGTTGTTGACCAGACCATACAAGTTTTCTCGGGACTGTCTCAAGCTTAAAATATTAAAAATCTGTGTCAGAATGCCAAAAGTTAAGAGTCTTGTTTGGGCACATTATAAAGGCAGAACAAAACAGACTTAAGCATAGATCCGTTTCCATATTGTTTGGTAGGTAAAGGACCACACTGGGCTGAATACTAGTATATAAAGGCAGTACATTATGAAGAAGACAATACATTGAAGCAGATTCATGGGCCACCTGGGAGCACTCCACAAACGACAAGTGATCCATAAATCACTGTAAACAACTATTAGGGATATCCACAAAAGACAATCCCTGTAACAATAAGAAGTTATTGTATACATTAAAAAACTGCTGGATCACATTTTGCTAGGGAAACAAATGCTAAGAGGATGTTATGTTATGCTGCAGTTCATAGATACTTGCACTGGTTTAGTTAAACTGGCACAAACTTCTCTGTAGACAGTCTTATTTTGGTTTAAGTGTGGTTTATTGCAGGTTAGTTTAAATATGTTCCTATTCTATGGATGATAAACTGAAATAAACTTTGGTTTAAACTGATATGAGTGTTTGCACTGGCTTAATGAAATCTGTTTAAAATAGCACCTTAAATTAAACCAGTACAACTCTGTATGTAGCCAATGATTAGAATGATGTGATCAGAATTAAAAGCTGTTTTGATATTTCTTATATTGGCTGAATTCTACAATAAGTAACAACAAAAAATCCACCACTCCTGCCCCAAAATATTGGGTTTGATTTTTCTCCTATTTAAAATTTATCTACACACTGAGTTGCAAGGATTTAACTTCAAGTGTGATTTTTAATATTAATTAAGTTGGTGTAAAAGGCTGTAAGGACACTTTTTGGTTTGGTTTAAGTGTGGTTTATTTCAGTTTAGCTTAAATTTAAACTCAACAAGTGTAAACTAAACTGAAATTTAAGCTAAACCATGTTGAAACCAAACTAAGAGTGTTTACCCTGAGGTTTGATTAGTTTAACTAATCTGGTGTAAATCTGTGTGTAGACAAACCATTGTTGTATAAATTAAGAATGACTCCATTGAAGCTGAGGGTACGTCTCCACTATGAAGACTTGTTTAGTCACATCAGCACAGCTATGCCAGCAAAACCCTAACATAGATATAGGTTACATTGACTAAAGAGGTTTTTCTATCATGTAGGAACACCATCTCCACAAAGAATGGTAACTAGGTTGAAGGAAGCATTCTTTTGTCGACATATCTGTGACTACACTTGTATTTAGGTCAACACAACTTCATAGCAATGTTGACCTAATGCTGAAGTGTAGACCGAGACTGATGTACAACCGGTGAGAGGGAAATATGGCTTATTGTTACGCCTAGACCAGTGCTCTAGATATATAGGGGTAGCTGTACTTTTCCATTTTTTTATATAACTCCTTTATAATTGTGCAGAGTTGACCATTTTTGCAATCATGCTGCATGTGGAAACGATGACCTTATTTGGCACGTATGTTTGGTTTCACTGACCAAAAAATAACCCACATTTGTGTAAATGTTAGTGCCTAAATTGTCGGTGTGTAGATGTCTGTTGCTATTAAACTCTGCCCTCCGTTACACTCATGGAAGTCCATGGGGTTGCACAGGTGTTTAATTAATGGCAGGTGTTGTACCAAAGAGCTAAAAACAGAAAGGACAAAATGTCAAGGTTATATCAAATTCCAAATTTTTTAGTTTGGGCATGATTATTAACGGATTGAACCCAAATCCTTGATTTAGTCCCAGAAGTTTGGATGTGGATTTGAATTTATCAAAGATTATGGGCTGCGAGAACCTGGGATTTTGGTTTGACCTCATCAGTAAATCAAATAACTGCTTCAATGGCTTAAAATTCTTTGTTACTATATTACCTATTTGCTGTGTGAGGTACAAAGTACTGTGTGTTCCACTCTTACAAAGAGCTGATACATAAAAGTTTTATTTCTTTGTCAGGCTACAACTTCAAATGCATTTCTTTTAAATCAAATGAATTGTGACAGACAGTAAAAGCCTCATTCACAATAATTCACCCTTAAGGGTTAGGGCCTGATTCTCATCTCCAGTATCAGTAAGATAACTTTATGCTGTTGCAACACAAGTGGCTTGAGTTTTGACTACCATTTTCACCAGCATGAATTGTAGCAGAATCAGGCCCTCTCACTCAATATTATATGTAAGTAATGTATTTATATTCTTTTTTTAAAATGTATAAACACCTTCCAAGGATTCATAACAAAATTAGATGTATTGGGTAAAAACATTCTGAGAACATAGGAACATAAAATGCAGTAGTACATGGGAGAAAGCCATCCAGCTCAACATTCCTGCTTTATTTCAGTTTGTTTCTGTCTCTATTCTCTATTCATATCCCTTAATCTCGTCCTTATCCAAAGAATAATAAAAAGCAGTACACTAATTAATGTTGTCTTAATTTTGTTAAAATGTAATTAAAATCCCTGTCTATACTTCAAATAATTCATTATCCGGCAGGAAAGGTGGGGGGAGGTGAGCACTGTCCTATGGTCAAGATCTGAACTGTCTCTTCTTGCAGTGAAATCTGTGGGAGGGAGCTCTGGGGAAAGCAATTTCTGAAGATTCCTTTGCACTCTTCCTCCCCAATCATGCTATCTATGGGTGGGGTTCCCCAACCTTCCAGAATAAAATGAGGGGCCTAACTTGGTGGATCTCTGAGGGTTCATGGAATGCTAGTGTCATCTGATTGGAGGCTCTGTGCCCCTGCAACAGCACTGGCTCCTCATATCCCTCCTTTGTCCCTTGTTGCATGGTTCCAATCAATTTCAAGGAATTCGCCGTGGCTGTGATAGCCCCTTCTGCCCCTCCTAAGGTTAGTTTCCTGGAAAATACAGCCCAAGACTAAGTTCTGTGAGATTAGAAGGAGAACAAAGTGTGTGCCCTCTGATCTAGGCCCTAGCCTGGCCTCTCCTACCCATGGCTCATGTCATCACCACCACCTCCTTCTGCATTGACCTCAGAGCCACAAAGTCATTTCCAAAGGGACAGGAGAGGGTTCAGAGAAGAGCCACAAGACTGGTGAAAGGATTAGAAAGCATGCCCTGTAACGATAGACATAAGGAGCTCAATTTATGTAGCTTAGCGAAGACCAGTTTAAGGGGTGATTTGATTACAATCTATACTTGTCTACATGGGGAACAAATATTTGACAGTGGGCTTTTCTATCTAGCAGAGAAAGGTATAATGCAATCCAATGGCTGGAGGTTGAAGCTAGACAAATTCAGACTGGAAATAAGGTGCATGTATTTAATTATGAGGAGTAATTAACCACTGGAACAATTTACCAAGGGTTCTTGAGGATTCTCCATTGCTGACAATTTTTAAAATCAACATTTAATGTTTTTTTGCTTTAAAGATATGCTCCGGGAATTATTTGAGGGAAGTTCTATAGGCTGTGTTGACAGGGCATCAGACTGGATGATCAGAATGGTCCCTTCTGGCCTTGAAATCTATGAAAGAGGAGTATAGATAACATAATATGATTATTCCTAGCTATGATCGTCTTGTTTAAAAAGATTTTCATACAAGTGATTGACTCTCACCTATGTGCATTGAAGCCCGATTTTAGAAGATTAAGATTATTAATTTGGATAGTGTGGGTTATAGGTTCACCAATTAATCTGATCAGAAGATAATAAGGTTCTTGTCCCAGAAACAGGCTACACAGAGTTTGCAAAGGACCCTCGGGGTAAGACAGGATGCTCACACTGAGACAAATACAGTCTTAAAGACTTTTACTGAGATAAATGGAATAGTACTCAAATAGTAATCAAATGATAAAATAATCAGAATTACAAATGCAGTACTATTATTCTAAAGATACATATGGTATTATATATGGTAAAGCTTTTGATTAATATACTCACACCCTTCCTTGATAACCTGGTGGTAAGAGACAAAGGACTCTGACATCACCTCTGACATGCCAAGAGAGTTCGGTCCAGATTCCTCAATTCTTGAGTGGGAGGTGCAGAATTTAGGAGAAGCTTAAGAGCTATTGAAGCTAACTTAGAAAACTTAGAATTTTACTTAACTAATTGACTTAAAATTTACAATTAAAACTAACAGACTAATAGACAAAGAAGCCTTGGAAGTAGAAGCTTAGATGCTTTGGAACTTAGAAGCTTAGCAAAACTGGAAATTAGAAGCTCAGAAGCTTCCTTGGCATGGTGGGTCTCCCCTGTTATAGAGCTTGAGCACTCAGACCCTCCTTCTATGTCCTAACTTGGTTTTCTCACCCACAAAATGTTAGTGTACACTTACTCCATAGGCTGGTATGTTTGTACATATTGATGACATATGCATACATATTAATAGCATTAGATCATTCTCACATCTGTTATTTTTGTCCTACATGGTTATTTTGGTTCTTTCCTTGTGGTATACCTGTTAAGTGGGTATGAACTTAGGAAGCCCCCTATGTCAACCTGCTTCAATGCATCCTTTATCTATCTATGTGAAAGGTCAGAGCCATATATGAACCTTATTCTTTAACTCATCACTATGTATCTGGATGAAAGGTCCCAGACATATATATGCTAACTTTGCCTTAGCTCAACATACAGGATGTGGCCTGTAGGTGCCTTACGTTACATACAAAATACTTTAATAATAACAACCTATAAATATGTTATAATAAAACAAATAATCATAAGAAATCCATAAGAAAAGATATATAAATACAGATATAGATAGGCAAGCAAGAAGGCTAGCCCTATAAGCTACAACATTGATTAGCAGCTAATGGCATTAAGTCTCATGATTGCAGTCATTGATTACAGTCATGATTACACCCCTCTTTTCTTTGTGCTATTTTTTCTGTGCTGGCATAGCTTTTGGCAGAATAGAATGGTGTAGTTCAGTAGTTCTCATGTACTCTATGGAGCAGTTCCAGGTAGTTCGCTGAGCTTCTTCCCTTTGTGTTGAAGCATCATCTGTTAGTCTTCAACCAATGGCACTTCCTACAGGTTGCAACTCAGGCCAGGACTCCCTTAAGCTTTTTTGACCAGCTGAACTCAAAAGCCCAGATGCCTTCCTGCACATCCTGCATGATGGCTGCTCATCTTTACTGGATGAAATTCTCTGTAGTGTACGTTCAGTTGTGATCAGATTTCTGGATGTCATCAAAATGGGAGATCAGCTAACATTGCAGGTAACTTAGTCCTAGTAAATGCAGAATCCTGTATCTTGTCAGAATAAGTTAACAGCATAGATACAAAATTCAAGTTGGGGAGGAGGTGGAATGTATTCAAGTAGCATTCATGCCCATTGCACTAAAGAGTGTTTCATAGTCTTCTGAATACTACCCTCATATTACTCTTTCCACATTCTAAAGCTACCACAGAAAAGGAATAGGAATGGGAGCATAAAGCATTCCCAGCTACACCTCACTCCAGCATAACACTTCAATGTATGTTTAACTCCATGCACGTGCTAATGTACTTTGCTGAATCAAAGCCCTAAAGGACTAGAAGCAATTGCTTCCTAGCAGATCTGGTCACCATGTTTCATTATAGATTCAGAAAGGAGCTGGTCCAAAAGCAAATCTCAATCCTAAAATGTTATCCACCTTAGGTAATAATAAAAGACCCTCCACTTAGATTGCTCAATGTTTGTTTTTCTAGGAGTTCCTTGGATGAGCTTCATACTTTTTATGTAGCCTGGAATGGAAGCCTCAGAGATACGAAACATGAAACAGATTTATTTCAGTCAAATGAAATATGTTTATTTTTTTTCCAGCATAAACACCTTTTAGGATTGTGTGCCTGTAATGGAAGACTGCAAGCTGGGCTTCAACTAGACACAAAGAGGAGGTACAGACCTCGTTAAAATAAGGGACTTGCTTTTAAAAAATAAATAAATAAATAAAGCTCAGAGCAACATTTACTAGACATTCATTGGAATTCAAAGAGGAAAAAACATTCAACTTAATTGGAATTATTCCACAGATACAATGAAATACAGCAGATTGACCTTGTACTTGCTACAGTTCTAAACACGGAGGTATTGATACACTGCTACACCAAACTCTGTCCTACATGTTATCTCAGATAACACACGGATTTTCACCTCCAATAATGATTCTCTTTTTTGATAAACTTCATAGGATGTTACCAGATGTTCCTAGCTCTGTATGTCCCAGAAGGTACAGTAACTAATTGGTACTTTATATTCTATAACAGACATATTTTAACATATTTTCCAGGGTTAGAAAATCCTTAGCAGAGCATGAACGGATTATAAATGTTTTCATCTTTATAAACATTCCTATTTAACTTTTCACAACACAGAGCAGTTCAAAGTGATCTTCAGCAATAAATAAAGCAAAAGCAGCAATATAGAACTGAGGTGGGGGAGAGGACGGGCAATGCTATATTGATTTTTCTTGGCATTTAAAAATTGCCGTTTTCAGTTAGAGAAGCATGAAAACTTAAACCACTAAACTTTTTCTTAGAAATTTTGAACCATTATTTTTTTCCTTTCCAAACACGGCAGAGAGCAGTATGGATTATAATTGTATCCTGTCAGAGTTGATCGATTCTGGCCTCTTTCAAGAAAGAAATTGGTGATCCATAAATGACTGTCAGTAGTATATTTTAATTGTTCTGGCTTTCATCATTTATGACTTCAATTCTGCTTTTATTATGTAATACAAATCTTCAAAGTTTACATACAGTTTCTTTCTGGTGATCTACAAAGTTTTCAGGTACTCCTGTTCAGAATGCGTTCTCGCTAGTAAAATAATAATTCAACTGAACTGCTTTTCAAAGTCTCTTCTAAATAGGGAAACAGTCTCTCCCTTTATGACGTACTACATTTTTCTCTAAAGAGTGTAGAAAATATGGTCTTTTTTTAAAAACCGTAGTGGAATGAGTAGCGATAAAGTAATGTTCAGAACAGCAATTTGGGTGATAAAACATCTACAGTAAAAGCATCAGCTTTACTAAGCAACGTTATAGAGAGGCCACTGGTGACCAAGTGAATATGTCAGCAAAGGCTAAATTATTGGGCTATAACAGGGCCTGGATCTAGATTGTTGTCTACAGATATGCTATGGTGCTGGCTGTTGTAAAAACAAAGGGAGTTGAAATGAGATTCCTGTGTGGAATCGCTGGGAATCTAGAACTTAAGTAGATTTATAATTCTCCTACTTAAACTGAAGTAGGAATGAAAGAGTTTTAACAGCTCCTGTCAAAGTTATTGGGGACCTGAATATTGTGCTCCCAGAAAGAGGACTGAGAACATAATCAGGTCCAAAAGTGATCAGTGATTTTTGTGGCCTGAATAGTTTGGTGCTCCACTTGACACCTGAAATGGACCTGATGCTCAAATCGGGGAGGGGAGCGGAATAGGTTCAGACCTTTGTTAAAATCCAGCTCCTTTCAGGTATCTCAAGTGCAGTATTGCTAACTGTCACAACTGTAACAATTGTGATATTTGGTGTCTTTTTCTTAAAGGACCAACTCCTAAAGCCATGTGATTATGAAAATCTCAGCCTTCATTTTAAAAAGGATTTTCTGACCCTCATGGTTGCAGAGTAAAGTTTGAAAGCATGATCCTTAACTGTTTGACCACCAGAAGACAAATAAAAGAAGCCAGAAATTGATAGCTTAAAAGTAAAGAGATTTTTAAATGTCTGTCTCATGATTCTGGGGGTCTGACGTGATTTTTAGACAATTGTGGTTGGCGATATTGCACCCAACAACTGAGACATCCCAGATCATTTGTCACTTCTGAGAAACCATGGCCAAGATGAGAAATGCCATACCAGGACTTGTTGCATAGGTTTTATTTTATTTCTACAATATGATAGGCTTTCAATAGAGGCCACTCCAGGCATAGGTAAGTTAGGCAGCTGCTTAGGGTGGCAGATTCACATCAAGCTATTCCACGTTAGCCTGCTTTGGCATGGCCTAACACCATCCTTGTGCATCCTAATCCACTTTGATCTAGTCCACTTTGAAACGTGATTAAATCAAAGTGCATTAACAAACTGTTAATGAATATCAGCAAGGGTGTGCACCCTGGGCTCATTAATACATGTGCAGAGGCCTCTGCACTGACCATGCAGCTGGAAGGCGCAGGCCCAGTGATGCCTCCTTGGACAACAAGAACCCCTGGGGTAGGCAATGACTAGGTAAGTGGCCTCTGTCTGCCATCTGCCCCCTGCCCTAATCCTCCTGACCCTTTCTGCCCCCTGTGTCCTACCCCCACCCCAGTTACCCAGGCTCCCCTTTTTCTCCTGTGTCCTATCTCCCCGCCCTAGCCTTCTTACCCTCCATCTCTTCCCCCTACCCCATATCTTAGCTCATCTGCCACCCAGGATCCTGCCCACCACATCTTACCCTCTTGGATCTTACCTCTTCCCTATTCCTCCTACTCTCCAGGGTCCTGCTCCACAAGTATAACTGCCCTAAGGGTCCTGTCCCCATGCCATCAGCTCCCTTATCTAGCATCCTGGCCCATGATGCCCCCTGTTTTCCTAGCGCCCCCCCCCATGTCCTAGATCCCCACCCCATTTGTCCCTCACTATATCCTGAACCATACCCCATCAGTCTCCTGTGACCTGCTCCTCCCCTCCCCACCCCCAAACACTGGCCTCCATCCCCACTGTGTCCAGACTCTAGTCCTCCTGTATTATGCCCCCCTTCTCCCAGCCTCATTTCAGAGACCCCTTCTGGCCTCATGCAGCTCCTATTGGTGCCCCTTATCTGTATGGCCCTTTCCCCCTGACTCTTGGGTCCCCAATAAAAAAAAAAAACCCACTAACCCAGCACCTTTGTTAAGGAACTGTTAATGTGTACAGGGTACACACTAGGTAGTAGGAGGGGGCAGTACACTGACATTTTGCCTAAGGGGGCAGATTGTCTTGAACAGCCTCTGGCTTTCACAGTGCTTTGTCCATAAAGAAATTTTCCCTACCCTGAAGTGTTTACACTCTAAATAAGACATAGATCAAGAGTTAAGTAATGGGAGGGTATTGGAATTACCAATGAATTCCTTCCCTTTTTATATTTATTGTAAGTGAGTGTTAACAAGGGATTTGGAGGAAGGAAAAAAAGGACTTGGCAAGTGAGAACATAGAGACTGTTTCAAGCATAACATGGAGCATGAAGGAAACATGAAACAGAGGGTGGGGAAAGAAGACTAAAGGTTGAGTCAGAGAGAGGATGTGAGGGAGAAATAGGGGAGAAAAAGCAGATATATGTCCATAACTGCTGTAAGAGACAGGGGAGAGTGCAAAGGAAGGGAAGAAATCAAAATGGGGAGTGACCCAGTTAGGATGGTGAACGTTGACTTCAGCAGGGCTACCCTGGACAAACAGAAATGGGCAGAGGTGGAAGGCAGGCAAACCAGAGAGAATAAGGGTACAATAATTTTCAAGAGATGGCCAATGCATGGAGAAGCATTTTAGCAGTGAGTACACTGAAAGGGCAGGTTTAAATCTTATTTACTGAGACTCTTTAGATGGTTAAAGTCTAAAATCAGCACAAAATTCCGCAGCTCCAGGGACAACCACCACAGTAAAGAGTCATCTGCACATATCTACAAACCTGGTTCCATTGTAGGACTGCCATTATAATTCACCATAAACTAGTGTCCTTTTATTATAAACTCTATGCTGGCATTTGGTGCACATTATTCTTCTGTGAGTGTAGGTGATCTTTCAAACCCCAGCCCATCTGTCTTCGTAATTAGACTTCTATTCCCACTTCTACTGTGTTTCCCGACACTTTTATATGACAAACATTACAGAAAATCAGTGTTGTTGCCATACCCACTTTTAAGCTTAAAAGGTCTGATGACCAACTGGCCTGGTGTTCCTGCCCCCTCTGGGAGAGATTGCATTTCCCTTAATAAAAAAAAGAGGTAGCAAAAAAGAGGGGGCAGGAAACCCAAGTCCCTGCTGCTAGAGTAGCTTTGCCACTGCCTGCACAGCTCTCTGCATCACGCTCGCTTTCTGGTGCCACATGCATCTCATTCCCCTTGTGCCTGTTGAGGGGTGGGGCCTCTCTAGCCCAGTATTGCTCTACTCCCTGCCAGGGGTGAAAGTAAGTTGAGTGACTTACCGGTACTCTGGCCCCTGGAAGGGGCGGGGCCTAGGGCAGAATGGGCGGAGTTGAGGGGGTCAGAGCCAGCCCCAGCTCACCCTGTAAGGTAAGTGCCCCCCACACCGGGGTAGCAGCAGAAGCCCAGGGCTCCGGGGGCTATTTAAAGGGCCCAGGGCTCCCCTCTTCTACCGCCCTGGCCCTTTAAATAGCTGCTGGAGCCCTGGGGAAGTGGCGGGGCTCCAGCAGCTATTTAAAGGACCGTGGCGGCAGAGGCAGCTGGAGTCCCCGCTACCCCAGGGCTCCAGGGGCTATTTAAAGGGCCTGTGGCTCCCCTGCTTCTACCGCCCCGGTCCTTTAAATAGCCCCCGGAGCCCTGGAGTAGCGGCGGTGGGGCTCCAGTGGGTATTTAAAGGGCCCGGGCAGTAGAAGCAGGGGAGACCCAGGCCCTTTAAATAGCTGCCGGAGCCCTGCAGCCGCTACCCCAGGGCTCCAGCAGCGGGGCTCTGGAGGCAATTTAAAGGGCTCCCACTGCTGGGAACCCCAGGCCCTTTAAATTGCCCCCTGGGGAAGCCGGGCTGCCCAAGTACGGTGCACCGACTCTTACCGGTACGCTGTACCAGGGCGTACTGGCTTACTTTCACCTCTGCTTCCCGCCCTGGTTCAGTTTTGGGACCTGTAGATTTATCACACTGACTTCCAAGCATCTGTAGAAAGGCCAATATACCCTTGATAACCATTTCTGGTTAATATTGAAACAATTCTTTTCTTTGTACTCAACACTTGGAAATCTCCTGTAGGCGGCTGAACTTTCACCATTTTATATCTATTTATATTCTTAGAATCTGCATTCCGAAGAGCTTTACCTTTATATATGTATATGCAGGCCAAAATCGAAACTATATTCAGCTTTTATTTCAACACACACACAATTAGGTCATGAAGTGATTTTCTTCAGATTCTGCAATAAGGATAGCATTAGAACATCTGAGATTCCAGCATCTGCTTCCACCAATTTATATTCCACTGTTGTTAGCTGTACAGAGCAATGTTCATTACTGTCCCAGTGAAGAGACTGAACAGATGCAATGGAATAATGTATCCCCCGTTCAATGCCTTTCCTGTTGGTAAGCTGGTTTGTTTTCTGACTTAGATTTTAATTCACAGAAGCTTTTGAGCTGTATGCTGTGGGTGCATAGCAACAAGAGCACATATTCCACTTATTATGGCTCCATAAAGCTAGATTCATATTAAAATATTATTTTAGCTATATATGGTGCCAACCTTTGAAAAGCAATGCTGTCTTAAGGGAAATGCTATCTCTCCCAGGTGCCACAAATCACTGCTTTATCTGAATCCTTCTATATTTACAAGATCACATGAGATCTTGTTCAAGGACCAAGATACCCAGCTACTTCGCAGTGGCTTGTTTTATAGAGGAAGCATTCATTTGTCTCAGATGTCTGTAATATCTTTAACAGCCTATTATGACTTAACATTTCTGGTAACTTAGGGTATGTCTACAATGTGATAAAAGACCTGTGGCACAGCTGTCACTGGCCCAGATAGCTGACTCAGGCTCATAGGACTTGGGCTGTTGGCCTGTAAAATTGAAGTGTAGATGTTCAGGCTCAGGCTGGAGCCCGGTCTCTGAGACCCTACCCACTTCTCAGGGTCTCAGCACTTGGGCTCCAACCCGAGCCCAAATGCCTACACTAAAATTTTATTGCCCTGCACCCCAAGGACCACACGCCTGTCACCTGACCTGGGCCAGTCATGGGTGTTTTATTTCAGTGTAGACATATCCTTATAGATTTAAGCATAAGGTCAATGGGAGCTGTTGGGTATGCAGCAATTTTGACAATCAAGACACTTAGGAGCCTGATGTTAAATCACTATTTTTGAAAATTTCAGGTCTAGGTTGCTTTCAGACAAAAGCTCATTGAAGCAATTCACACATATATAGTAAAGAAAGAAAAGTAGTATTAAAAAGACAATACTTTTCATCTTGTATTAATACAGTTGTATCTTAAGTGTACAGTTTCAAAGGTAGCAAAATGAAAGGTGTGGCAAACACCTAAAATGTCAACCTATTCCATCTTGCAGCTGTAGAGAGATGGAATTTGTATTCTATCAGGCAAACACCCACTGTATCCTTGAACAGAGTTACAAAATGCAGTGGAAATAATTAAACAATTACAATTAAAGTCCGCAAATGATAATTATTTAATTGTGCCAATGAATGTATGAACTAGCTTACAGTATGAGTCATTCAAAGCTCAATGAAGATCTTGCATTTCAAAGTTTGCCACCATTTTGAAGAAGTCTGGTTCTGTAGACGTACGCAATTTACATTTGTCCACGTGCTTAACAGTAGGGAAGTATTCACAGGAAACAACTTATCTGACAAATATATCCCCTTTTTCCATTTGCAAATTGTTTGCAAAAAGACTGAGACTTACAAACGTATTCCTTCATGAGCTGTTGACATATTTATTATGCTAACATAATTTAACATACTTGCTGTTTATGAACTATTGGATTCCACTCTGTCTTTACTCAAACATGAACAAAATCCATCACAAATGACATTATATTTTCATCATCTTTGATAACTGGCACTTTATTAATGGGAATGGGAACTTTGACAAAAACTACAAATGCTCTTTTTTTTCTACAAAACCCGATTTTACCATTAATATGGATCTTTTCATAGGGTGACTTTCATATCCTTACAGAAATCCAGTAAAACATCTATGCATCACTCAAGTCCTACTTGAATCACATAAACAGGACTTAAGTAGCACATAGGCAATGTCCTAGTTCTATGTATAGGAGTGAATATCGCCCAATAGTGTTGATTGTATATCTTTTCCTCCTAATGGGGCAACCACCGCATCTCTCATCCCATTGTGTAGCGCCATACTGAAATCTTGGAGCTGCATTCAGAACTAAAAGCAGTCATATTTAGTTCATGACCGTTGATGGTCAAGACAAAACAATGTCCACAGATAGCACACTATGTTTCTTTGACATTAACTTTTTTCTTTAAAGCCTACTTACTGCCTTTGGGGCTTTACCACAGCAAGTTGTAAGTGATGTTTGAAATAAAATTGAAAAGATTCCAGTGGAAAATAATGAGTTAGAAACATTTTTGAATACCAACTGCATTTTTTTTAAAAGCTTATTTCCAGGATTTATAATGTTATGAATAAAATGAAGACTCTAGGGAATGAAAATGAGAAGTTAGTAAGTAAAAGGCAAAAAAGATTCAAAGCAACTAATAACCAAAGAATATTAGGATAAGTCACTTGTTTTAATGGAATCACCAATAATAAATACAAAATATGAATTACAGCACTATTTTGTGTAGATTACATTATAACAAGTGTATGTAGAGGTTTGACAAAGACTCCGGAAATATGTAGCTGCTATAAAAATGCAGTAGGGATGTGTTTCTACATATTCTAGCAATGCCTTTGAAATATTGTATTTAAAAGGAGTCTCCAAATTATTAGGATTTAATATACTGTAACCCCAAATCCATTAACATGTTTACAATAATTCAGGAAGATGAGATAAACACAGATGTCCTCTGAATATTTCCAGGGTAGGGAACAATAGTTTGCCACATAATGTTAGATCAGGAATTTTAAAATGCATTAAAATAGAGGGAATAGTAAATACAAAATGCATATATGGACATAGTGCCCTAAGACATCCCTTCCAGTCCTCATCTAGTATCCTGCTATATGAGGTGAAGCCCGTGTGCAGGGCTCATACAAGATACGTGTATCTTCAGGATGGGGCTGTGAAAGTGGAGTGAACATACAGAGTTGACAAGCAGAGGTCCTCTCCAACCATGGTGTTCTGCAGAAATTGATCAGTGGGTAGGACCCTGAATGGGCTGATTCAGAGGAGGCCACTGGGGGTCAGACTGGAAGTAGGTTAGAAGAAGGGCTGCTGGAAATTGGCATCCTCATTAGCAAGAATGGGGCCCCAAGAATTAAATGGGCAGAGTGACAACTACCCTCTGATGCTTTTTCTCAAGAGCAACTCTACCCACTAAAACAATGAGGAATCTGGTGGCACCTTAAAGACTAACAGATTTATTTGGGCATAAACTCTCGTGGGTAAAAAAACCCACTTTTTCAGATGCATGGAGTGAAAAATACAGATATAGGCATAACTATATATAGGCACATGAACAGAAGGGAGTTACCTTTCAAGTGGAGAACCAATGTTGAAGGCCAATTCAGTCAGGGTGGATGAGATTCACTCCCAGTAATTGATGAGGAGTCAATACCAAGAGAGGGAAAATTGCTTTTGTAGTGAATCAGCCACTCCCAGTCCCTATTCAAGCCCAAATTTATGGTGTTAAGTTTGCAAATGAATTGTATCTCTGAAGTTTCTCTTTGAAGTCTGTTTTTGAAGTTTTTTTGTTGAAGAATGGCTACTTTTAAATCTGTTATTGAATGTCCAGGGAGATTGAAGTGGGAGACTGGCTTTTGTATGTTACCATTCCTGATATCTGATTTGTGTCCATTTATCCTTTTACGTAGAGACTGTCCAGTTCAGCCAATGTACATGGCAGAGGGGCATTGCTAGCACATGATGGCATATATCACATTAGTAGATGTGCAGATGAATGAGCCCTTGATGGTGTGGCTGGTATGGTTGGGTCCTATGATGGTGTTGCTAGATTAGATATGGGGACAGAGAAGACAACGGGGTTTGTTACAGGGATTGGTTCCTGAGTTAGTGTTTCTGTGGTGTGGTGTGTAGTTGCTGGTGAGTATTTGCTTCAGGGAGGCAGGCCAATCCTCGCTTACAGACAGCCCCCCAACTTGACGCAAATACTTACAGCAGCTACACACCACACCACAGAAACACTAACCCAGGAACCAATCCCTGTAACACACCCTGTTGTCTTCTCTTCCACATTGGCTCTCTGCTCAATGCCCCACCTACCACCACATCTTGTTCCTGGTGTCACATTGTTTGCAATTTCCCCATTTCTTCAGTTTACGGTAGTGGAGGACCAACTATGGTGAGGAATGTGGGCTTTTGTCATGACATCAACAAACACTGAAGCATTATTCATTTTTGTAAAGATCTACTCTCTGGCAAACATTAACTTAAATAGATAGGAAGAAATGTGTAACCAAAATGCAGCAATCTTCTTCCTATCTTTGTTTCCTAGTAAGATTGCTTTTTTAAATTAAAATGTCTATTAGCATTTTCTTGTTACAGTCAAGTCAGATTGCTTTTCAACAATTTCCTGTGACAAATAAGTGTTATCTGCTCTAAAACATGTACACATAAGTGATGTAAGGAGGAAACAACTATTACTTACAGATGACATTTATAGCTACAAAACCAAACACATCTTAAAAGTGTTTCTGTTGGTCAAGTCTATTGGTCTATTAAGCAAGATCTAGTTCCAAGTACAGTGAATGGGGATCAGTTCCTCCTATTTTAGAGCTCATGATGAATAGGAACATTTAGGTAAGTGTTTTGATAAGGTGTTTTAATGGAATATAATTCTCAGGAAAGCAGTAGATGGTTTCATTCTTCAGGGCATGGAGCACGCTGCCTCACTCACCCTCACCAATGTGCCTTATTTAAAGAGACCCCCTTCTAAAGGTGTGAAGCTGATGCAGTCTCCACATCTGTTCTGTTATTGGCCATTCTGCTAGAAGAGCCAAATGTGAAGACCCTTTTTTGACACATGTACTCATTGACAAAAAGTGGAAAGAACTCGCTTCACATAAGTCACTCAGCAGCCATCTAATAGCAATTTTTAATCAATTTTGACAGAAGTTGAGATTAGACTACTGTTCTTCCTAAATATTATGGGAGAAATTGCCATTATGATCAGCTAGTCTGACCACCTGTGTAACCGATTGTAGAATTTCACCTAGTAATTCCTGCATCAAGCCTATAACTAGAGTGTATTCTTTATAGAAGGACCTCTAATTGTGAGTTTTAAAGACCCTCTGTGATGGAAAATCTACCACAGCCCTTATTAAGCTTTTCCAACTGTTAAGGCACACATTTAAGAATGAAGGTAACTATTTCCAGTTTGAAGCTTGCTGACTTCAATGGCCAGCCATTATATCCTTTTTATGTACACCTTTATCTACTGAACTAAAGAGCCCTCTGGTATCAGACACCTTCTCCGTGTGTAGATACTTACAGACTATGTCTATGCAATAGACATGACTATGCAATCCCCTAAATCATGTATCATTGCCAATGTATCTATCACACCTTTATATGTCTGAACTGCTCTGTTTCCTAACCTCACTTAATGTACATATGAAAGATTTTGGCTTTGATAAAATACACGTATATTTAAAATAATATTGTTTGAAAAGCAATAAAATAACTATCCTATGTTTTAGATATCTGGCACCTAGAGGAATTGAGGAATCTCACAATCTTTATACATACAGAGCTACTGAAACTGAACTACCTTTGGAGGGTTTTTAATATAATGCTTTTTCATTATAAATATCTTTCAAAACAGAACAAAGTTTTTGATTTGACAAAGGGGGTCATCTACTGCACCATTTTGCTTGCCCTAAAATCTGTCTCTGTGGTACATGAATTAATGCTTAGCATACAAACTAATATTAGCTGATTAGAAAAACAAATATGTTAATTCATTAGCCAGCTATATTAGAAACTAGATAGTGTAATTAGTAAAATGCCAAGTTAAATCCTGGAACAGTAATGTTTATTCATGATTGAAAGTCTGATAACACCAAATAAAAAAAAGTAAACTGGAAAATGATAAATGAGGACAGACTCCAGACTTCCTGGCTCTACATCTCTATTTTTCAATTATAAAACATGACAATTGATTACAGTTTTGTCTAATGGCTTTTTATTATCACCTTTGGAGTTTGAAAGGAATGAAATAACACTTGTTCTTTGACTTCAGAGATAAAAGATGTTTTATTTTCTTTATAGAAGCTCATAAAAAGAGAGTAGATGATTATACAAATGGTTATGTAAATCCCAATAGAAAGAGTAAATCTGCTCTTGTGAAGAATTTCAACAAGTTTTTGAATTCAATAGGTGATATATGATTTTCATATCTTGGTTTATCAGTTAGGTTAATAAAAGTTATCCAATTGGTATAATGAAATATTATTTTTTCTTCCATTTAGAAAAGATCATTTTTAGATTTCATTTTTCTTTGTGAACAACGGAAGTACCCAGTATCAGTGCAAGATAAGTATAGCCTAGATAAAATATAGAAATTGCTATGACTAACTCTGACTTTAAGAGTAGCAATTACATGATAACTCTTTTAAGACACAAAAGATATTTTAATTCTATCCTTATTTATCCCCCTTTACAATATCTCTGTGAAAAATAATAAGGATGATAAATAATCTTTTGTATCTTGGGGTATTTTAGAGGCATCCATGTCCATTGCTATTAGGGTATGATACCATTTGTTATGCTTATTTCACCCTCTCCAAACCCCATTTACAATCTTTCTGGAATTACACTGGACGGAGACTTGGGGGATCTGGATTCTATTCCCAGCTTTGCCTGCTCTGTGACACTAGACAAGTCACTTCACCTCTTGGTGCACACATTTTATGCCTTAGTCAAATGTTGATAATAATACTTACCTTTTTGGTAAAGTGCTTTAAAATTAGTGGATGAAAAGAGTTATGTGGAGTTATGTGGTGGTATGACAAAGTGGGATATGACTGTATCAAACTGTGATGTTTGGTTTGTACCTGTGTTGAAATATTAGCATTGTGGCTGCATTAGTTTGGACTTGTCTAAAGGTAAACTATTATATTTCATTCCAGCGAGCTGCCCTGCCTGGGAATGGACCATCACTGAGAGCCATCAAGGCTGTAATCTGGGGCTGTAGACTTTGATTGTCACAACTATTGGCCCATTCCCATTGAACAATGATCTCTGTGCAGGTCCCCACAATGTGTGGCAAGCACATTTAGTGGATGTGGAACTTGACATGCTCCAGAAACGGAGGCTGTACTGGAGAGTGAGGCTCTGCTCTG
Organism: Caretta caretta; assembly: GCF_965140235.1. Lineage (NCBI taxonomy): Eukaryota > Metazoa > Chordata > Testudines > Cheloniidae > Caretta > Caretta caretta. The sequence goes on from NC_134207.1 coordinate 138,766,575, forward strand.
TGCAGAGGAATAATCATATCCACTTGTAGGATGAACTTTCAGGAGAGAAAGGGCAGAAGGGATTCTGCCCAGCCTGAAATACTGACTAACTATGAACTCACAAAGGTTATGGAAGGGTTGAGCTCAAACTGGGGAGAGTGTGTCTTAGTACTTTTGCTATTTTCATGATCTGTAATTCTTGACAGGTTTCAGAGCAGCAGCCGTGTTAGTCTGTATTCGCAAAAAGAAAAGGAGTACTAGTGGCACCTTAGGGACTAACCAATTTATTTCAGCATAAGCTTTTGTGAGCTACAGCTCACTTCATCCGATGAAGTGCCACTAGTACTCCTTTTCTTTTTGTAATTCTTGAGCACTTTGAGAGCAAAGTAAATGTAGTTAAGAAATTCTTTTCTAAGCCTGTGTTCCTTGTTTTCCTGCCACATTATCCCCAGTCTGGTTAAACTAAAAGCTGAATGCCTACAACCTAGTTGGAGATCCAGAGCAGCAAGTGTAAGTGATGGGGAGGACTCTGGAGGTCTTATACACTGGTTTCAGGATGTAGAGTGGCTGCATGACCATATCCCACATCCCAAGAGCTGCCATACATGGTCAGAGCATGGTACATATTGCCCAGTATCCTGTCTCTGACAGTGGCCTGTACCACAGCTTCAGGGGTAGTGTTCTGAACAGGGAAATTATTGAGTGATCCACCCCCATCTTACACTCCAAGCTTCTGGTAGTCATAGGTTTAGGTTTGTCTCAAGCATGGGGTTCTGTGTCTAGCCATCTTGTTTGATGGCCATTGGTGGACCTATCCTTCACAAACTTATCCCGTTCTTTTTTGGAACCCAGTTATACTTTTGGCCATCACAACATCCCATGACAATGAGTTCCACAGGTTAGTTGTGTGGTGTGTGAAAAAGTACTTCTCTTGGTTGTATTAAACCTGCGGCTTATTAACTTCATCAGGTGACCCCTGGTTTTTCTACTGTGGAAAAGGATAAATAACATTTATCCATTTTGACTTTTTCCAAACCATTCATGATTTTGAGACCTCAGTCTTATTCCCCCTTAGTACTTATCTTTTTTCACATAGACTTAAAAGTCAGAAGGTATCATCAGTTTATATCAATTTTTTCTTGTGTCCACATTGGTACTGAGCTTAAATAATTCTTCTCCCTCTCCGGTATTTATCCCTCTGATATATTTATAGAGAGCAATCATATCTCCCCTCAACCTTCTTTTAGTTGGCGAAATCTGAATATAGAACTGAACCAGTTTGAGGTTTTTGCTCTGTTTCCTAACCGCCTGCCCTGAGGTTGGTACTCATGCTCTTGAGCCACTGCAGGGCAGCTTAACATCACCTACCTGACTGTAACCATCTGTGGCAGGGTGGTCCCCCCGCCATGCCTTGAAGGGCTTAAAACAGCCCTGGGAGAGGGCTGAGAGGGAAAAAGCTGGTCTCTTTGGGAAAACAGCCACAGCTGTAGCCTGTGTAATTAGGGCCCAGCTGGCCCTTATAGGAGGGCAGTGGGCCAGAAGGAGAGAGACACTCTCTCTAGCTACATGGAGAGAGGAGGACCTGGCTGCCTGGGAAACTGAGGAAGGTACCTAGGGCAGAGGAAGCTGGGGAGCTCCAGCCTAGTAAAGCCCCAGGCTGCCAGCCGAGGTAAAGGCCCACAGAAGGGTACTAAGGCTGCAGAGGAGCAGCCTAGACCTAGACAGAGGCAGCTGGTCTGACCCCCCTTGCTGATGATGAGTTGTACAGACTGCAGTCTGCCCCAGGGAGTGGGGGCTAGATGATGACTGACAGTAGCCACTGAGACAGGGGAGGGATAGGGGGTTGGGGAGACCCAAACTGAGGGGGTACAGCCAGGGGACAGAACCCTAATCTAGAAGGGCACTGGGGTCCGGGAGGGGCACAGAGCCAGAAGCAGGTGAGACACTGACCGGCAGAGGGTGCTCCTAGCTGAAAAGAGCTGATTCCCTGGACAACCAGCAGGAGGCACCACAGCGGTGACTCGTCACCATGCGACACCATTTTCTTTCTGAAGATTAGGGCTAATCTTTTTAGTCTCTCCTCATATGGAAGCCATTCCATATCCTTGACCATCTTTGTTGCCTCTCTCTGAACCTTTTCCATTTCCACTGTATCGTTTTTGACATGGGGGGCGACCAGAACTGAACACAAAATTCAAGGTGTGGGCACACCATGGTTTTATATAGTGGCACAATGATATTTTTCTCTCCTTATTGTCTATCCCTTTCCCAATAGTTCCTAACTTATTAAGCTTTCTTAGTGCTGCTGCACATTGTGAGAACTGTCCATGGTGACTCCAAGACCTCTTCAATAGGTGGTAACAGTGAATTTAGAACCCATCATTGTATATATAGGGAGCCGGTGTGATCTCCCTCCAAACCAGAGTGTGAGGAACCACTCTCTCAGCCTGAGTAGGCAGAGGGAAGCCAAGCTCACTCCACCCCCCAGAAGGGGAGGGGTGGAACAGGAAGTACAAAAGGCGGGGCCCTTATCCCAGTGGGGGCAGCACCAGGGAGGGAGACAGACACAGGCCACTGGCTGCTCCCCGTAGACCCTGCTGCCGAACCAGGGGATGCCCTGGACCAGGGGAAACCTGACCCAGAGGAGTGACTTGGGTTACCAGAACTGCCGGCTGTAGAGTACCCCGAGGAACTGTAGGAGCTGGGCAGCGACCCGAGCCTGACTGAGCCCAACGCTGAGGGGGAACTGGAGCTACCAGGGCTACCAGTGGCTGAATACCCCAACAAGTTGGAGGAACCAGAGGGACCCACTCAAGAGACGGGGTAGGAACTAGCCCAGGGGAGGAACTGGACAGTGTGGTGAGTTGGTGTTTGGTCAGCGTGTTGTGGATGGATCCCTGCTGACCCAGTGGCAGGACCCACCCCACACCAGTGTCAGGGGCCTGGGCTGGAACACAGTGGAGTTGGGTGGGCCTGTGTTCTCCTACCCCTGTCACCCCGCCTTGGGGTGGCAGAACCCTGATAAAACACCATAGACTCTGGTCGGCGCTCCCCTGCCTGAGGGGCATGTCCTGGACTCTGGCCAGCACTCCCCTGCCTGAGGGACATGCCACGGACTCTGGCCGGTACTCCCTTGTCATGCCAACTGCGACATCACACCTCTCTCTGCTAATTTCCTATCAACAGAGACGTGTGACCAGGGCCTTTTGATGAGGCAGTAGCTCCCTGCTTCCCTCCAGCGGCTCAGCAGACCAACTGAGACCGTGCTACATGTGGTGGAGAAAGTGGGCAGCTGATCCTATCCTTGCAGTAAGGGATTAGAATGAGGTGGCCTCTGAAGCTCTCCTAATCGAAGCATGGAGATGGATAAGCTTCTCAAGTTCCTGGCCAAGAGTCAGCAACAGCAGCAGCACCACCTAGTACAGCAGCTGGGTCCCCAACAGCAGCAGTTGCTTCAGACCTTGGGGGCCCAGCACCGCGAACAACAACAACAACAATGCTTCTGGCAACTTGCAGCCCTGTGGCCTCGCCTGGGTAGGGCTCAACCTGAGGGGGCAGCCAACCCATCCTCCCCCATGCCACACCGATCCATCTGACCAAGATGGGGCCCAAAGACCACCTGGAGGCCTATCTGGTGATCTTTGAGTGGGTTGCTTCAGTGGCTGTCTGGGCACCTGACCCTCCTCGCCCCCTATCTGATGGGGCCCGCTCAGAAGGCTTACCAGGGACTTCCAGATGATGAGGCCTGCATCTATGCCTGGGTGAAAGCAGTAATTCTGGACGACTTGGACATCACTCCAGAGACCTTTCGGTGACAGTTTCGGGGGAATGTCTACCGCCGGGTGCCCAACCCCGGGCTGTGGCCCAGGAATTAAAGGACACCTGTTGCCAATGGCTACAGCCTGAGTGTCAGACAGTGGCTGAGGTGACTGAACAGGTCATCCTTGAACAATTTGTCCACATCCTCCCAACCTAGGGGAGGGCATGGGTTTTGCAGCACCAGTCCACAATCCCGAGTGCAGCCGTCATGCTTACGGAGGACTTCCTAGCAGCGGAGGCCCCGATAGGACTGGCAGCCTGCACCCCACCCCCCGGACCCAGCACACAGTAGCCCAAAATGGGGTCCATGCCCAAACCTGATGGGTCACCTGACGACCGGACAGAGGTGGGACTGCCCTTCTCTGATGCCCATAACCCTCACCCTGCACTGCATCTGGGAGCTTGACCCAGGTACCAGGCCCTAGCTACCCCTGGGGTTCCACCGACACTCCGGTGCAGCTGTGGTGCCCAGAGGTAGGACCTTGCTTTCAGTGTGGTGAGTACAGACATCTGCAGTGAGACTGCACTACGATGGATTGCGACTTTGGCCAGGTGTACACAGGGGAGTCCCAGGCCTGTCACCAGTCCACTGCAAAACTGAGGGGACCCATGTTACTGGCCTAGTTGATTCGGGCTGTGGGCAGACCCTTGTCTGCTGGGCATTCATCCCAGATGCCAAGCAGACCATTGAGGAAGTCCACATCCAGTACATCCATGGAGACGTGAAACCATACCCCACGGCTTGGGGCCCTCTCACGGTAAACTGGGCGACCCAGTTAATGACTGTATCACTGGTGTCCCCCTTGGCCTACCCAGTTATTCTGGGCCGCAACTGGCCGGACTTCATTGAGGTAGTTTGATCCCTACCAACAGAAGAGGCATTCAATGGAACTCCATCCTTGACAGAGGTAGCCCCCAACACAATGTCTGACCACGGAGTCGCCATAGCTCCCACACCTGATCGGGACCACCCAGACACTGCTGGCCCCCCTCCCGGCCTTGTAGACTTTAGTCGAGACCAAAGGGAAGACCCTACACTGCAGTTTACCTATGAGCAGCTGGCCTGGGTTGATGGCGAGGTCGTTGAGGCCCAGTGCATGACCCAATGTCCTAGTTTGAACTGAATCATGAGTGACTCTACCACATTGACTGAGACCCCCAGACCCAAGAAGTCTGGACCCAACTCGTGGTTCCCCACACTCATCGACGGGCTGTCCTTAAACTCGCACATGACATCCCAGCCATGGGACATTTAGGACAGGAGAAAACTGGGGCTACGGTCTTCGCCTGATTCTTCTGGCATGGGGTTCACCGTGAAGTGAAGGATTACTGTATGTCGTGCCTGGAGTGCCAAGACGTGGTGCTGGCTACGGTACGGAAGGCCTGTCTGGTCCCTTTGCCTGTCTTCGGTGTACCCTTTGAGCAGGTTGCGATGGACCTGGTGGAGCCCTTTCCAAAAAGCAAGGCGGGCCATCAATACATCCTCGTCCTGATGGACTATGCCACCTGCTTTCCCGAGGCTGTCCCCTTAAGGAGTATCACCACCCACACTATTGCTGCGGAACTTGTTAAGATCTTCACCAGGGTGGGCCTCCCTTAGGAGATACTCACTGTTCAGGGGGCCAACTTCACATCTCTGTTCTGCCAGATATGCACCCTTCTAGGGATCAAGAAACTGCAGACCTCGGTCTACCATCCCCAGACTGATGGGTTGGTAGAATGCTTTAATTGGACCCTGAAGAGAATGTTGTGATGCTTCCCCACCGAGGACCTCTGCCAGTGGGACCAACTGCTCCCTCCTTTACTGCTGGCAATCCAAGAGGTCCCCCAGTCATCTATGAAGTTCTCTCCATTTGAGCTCCTCTATGGGTGGTGACCCAGTGGGGTGTTGGACCTCTTGAGAGAAGCCTGGGAACACACCCCATCCACAATGCAGGGACTCCTACAATATGTCTTACAGCTGCAGGGATGCCTGGCACAGATGGGCGAGCTCACGAAGGAAATCTTAAACACAGCCCAAGGAGCCCAGGAACAAAACCACAATCGGAGCGCTCAGGCCTGATCCTTTGCACCTGGTGACCAAGTACTCCTACTGCTTCCCTCGAAGGACTTTTGGCCCACTAGCAGGGCCCATATGAGGTCCTTCATCAGATAGGACCAATCACTTACGAAATCAGGCAACCTGATCACCAGAAAGAAAAACAGATCTATCATGTGAATCTCTTAAAGCCCTGGTGGGAATGGGAAGGGTTATCAATTGCCCCATACCTCGCCTCGCCCCCCCCCCCCCCCCCCGAGCCGGACCTGGGGCTGCAACCTCCAGAGGAGCCCGACGAGCCCCAGCTAGCGGAGACTCTTACGGTCGAGAAATAGGAGCAGGCCCACTGCCTAGTGAGAATGTTCCCCAAGAAGTTCACCACAAAACCCGGGTGGACTGCCCTTGCCTACCATGTGAACCAGACCAAAGCTGGGGTCGTGGTCTGAGAGGTGACCTAGCCCTTGCCCAGGCGGATCTGGGAGGCTGTAGAGGAAGAAGTCCAGGTGATGTTGGAGCTAGGTGTTACTGAGTGCTCCCAGAGCAAATTGCAGAGCCCCGTTGTCCTCATTCCAAAGCTGGATGGGAGCCAGTGGTTCTGCATTGACTTCAGGAGAGTAAACGCCACTTCGCAGTTCGACACCTATCCGATGCCCCGCATCGATGAGCTCCTTGACCAGATCAGGGAAGCCCGCTATATTACCACACTAGATCTCATGAAAGGGTACTGGCAGATCCCCTTGGACCAAGGTTACATAGAGAATCACTGGAACAGACCACATTAAGAGAAGTGGGGCTCATGTGTTCTTAGAATGCTTTATCCAGAAAAGAATATCTTTGAATGTCTACCAATAGCCTTATTATGAAGGTCTGTTCTGCCAGTCAAAAAATATGGCTATTTTACCACCAATGTACACATGGAATTCATTAGCTTCTGTGGGAGTTTTCCGTGCATATGGAAGGAACAAATTGGTTCTCTGGTCGATAAAATACAAAACGGGGAAAATATAAGACATCATGTGTTTCTACATACATGAAAGCTTTACATATCAGAAAGTACTGTAAATAAAGCAAGGGTCCTTGCTCTTGTCTTGTTCAGGTTCTGCCACTGTACCCTTGGCAAAGTTGCTTCACCACTTTGACTTAATACACCCATTTTTCAAATAGATAAACTAAAAGGCTTATAAATCTTGTTATGGGGATGCCTTGGTGAATTCCAAATATGTCTCAATTAAGCATCTTACTCATTTAAACAGAAGTTTTCTAAATGTTACATAATGCAATATTCACATGCAGTGTCTCTGCATGTCAATACTATCATATTAACACCTCTAATTGGCACACTGGGCAATTTCCTGATTTTGATTGTGTGAAACGGGAAAGCACTGTGTATGAGCAGCTTGTGATCTTAATATGTTGGCTAAAGGTAAGAGTTTTCAGCCAGTGCACTCAGCTACAAAATTATCAAAAACAAAGTGATTAAGTAAACATGATTATCCCTTTAAAATGAGAAATGTCTATTCAGAATTCAGTCTAAAAGGACAAATTGATTCCCTTAATCTTGACCCCATAAAGGCTTTTTTATTATCAGTTTCACCTTGAAATGACTTTGACTGTACTTACCTAACTCCACAGTGGTGGAGCTAGCCTGAATCAGTTAATGTTTGTAAAGAATTAAGAGTCTCAACTGAAAATGTCACATGAATGCAAAATTATTTCTAGTTTTTGTTGCCTGAATTAGTTTTTTTAAAGCACCTTGAAGATGGAAAGTTCTAGCAGTCCTAAATATTGACATTTTGCATTTATTTTCTTGTGTACTTGCAGTACTGAAGAGATTAATTAGCTAACTTTCCATGAGCTAGTATATTCAGCAACTGATTTCTTCGCCTTCAGCTGCCCTGCCAGTTTTTTTTTTTAAATCCTTTATGATATGTCGCAGTTTGCAAATGGTCTGTAAGAGAGAACCCATTTTTTTTATTTGTAGAACAGTTTGAAATAAATCAAAATGTATTACTTCCCTGCCCCCTCCCTTTCTTGCAAAACTGCCTACTGAGTTTCTACTTAGGGAAATAATATTGCCATCTACAGTCACAGTGATATGTAGTGGCAGTTTCCAAACAATCACACAAATCACACTTAAATAAATGGAGATGAAAACAGAATTCAGTATTGATCTTTTTTGAACATCCTGCCAAGAAGAACGTTTACAAGTTGATTATAGCCATAATTACATTTGACTGATCCACTACCATATTGTGCCCGTGCTTTCATTTTCTCCTGAAAGCCCATAACCCTCCATTTCAGAGACGCTTCGGGATTCTATGGCTTTGTCTGCCCTGATAATTGTGGAAAATACCGTACTGTTAGTCCAGCCACAGCGTGGCTCCACCACAGGTGGTAGTGGTGACAGCAGTACTGTAGAGTGGCTGCAGGCCTTTTTACCACCATAATGTCTGGAGTTGCACATAAACATTTTTACCACTGTGTCTTCTCACTGTACTGAATCCTGCATACATCAGCATTCTCGCTATTGGTTGCAGTGGTGGGAAGTTTACCTAAAAATATCACCCTATATTCATCTGCTGCACATCCTACAAGGTGCCCCCACTCCCGGTCACCTACTAGGACTGCTCAGAGGGAAATCCAAGGCTCTGGATTCCCTGGGTGTGTGCTAAGTCCACAGAGCCTCAACAGGCTGCAGAATTGGTTCCTCCCATTAGCACATTTTTTGGGCACTAACTCTGGCTGCTACCACTTCTTGGCAATGGGGCTCCTGAGCTCACTTGCCCTAAGCCCTCAGGACCAGCACTGACCCCTGAGATATCCCCGTAACTTACCCAAACTCCTTCCCAGAACTCCACCTCAGAGGTGTGAAACTTCTGGTTTACAGTTAATTCTCTGGGGCACACAGCAATTGTGAAGCTGTGAACACACACTCACATATCTTGCACAGTCTAACAAATTTATGATTTTATACTTAATCATAGATTCATAGATTCATAGATATTTAGGCCAGAAGGGACCATTATGATCATCTAGTCTGACCTCCTGCACAATGCAGGCCACAGAATTTCACCCACCACTCCTAAAAAAGACCTCACACCTATATCTGTGCTATTGAAGTCCTCAACTTGTAGTTTGAAGACCTCAAGGAGCAGAGAATCCTCCAGCAAGTGACCCGTGCCCCATGCTACAGAGGAAGGCGAAAAACCTCCAGGGCACATAAAGCAGAGGAGAGTACAGATCATTAAATACAGGCACACTACACAAGTCTCTTTCTATCTCATCTTTCCCTTCAGAGGATTCTATAGAGCACTGGTGCTCAAGCAGGGTATCACATGGTGAGTGATCTTTCGCTCCTGGATTGCAGAATACCTGAGCAGACGAGGCTCTGCCCTTTCAAAAACTTCAACCCCCTGTGTTACGTAAAACCCTTTCCAGCTTCCCCAGATGAGCACCGAGCCCTGCCAAGTTACTGTTACCAAAGCAACCTCCTGCCTGCTAAACCAGTTCTTCTGGGCAGGGACCAGTTTCTTGCCAAGACAGATTTCCAACATTTTGGGACTTCGCATGATTGTTATTCTTGTGCTCTCTGCCTTTGAATTTCAAGCCAACATGGAGGCAATCAGACTATAGAGAAGGCACAAGGCTACACATTCAAAATGGAGTTTGCAGCCTATCAGGGACACAAGTTTCATAAGCTCACATAGAATTCATAAATTGTACAGACATGATATCTTCATATATCATTTCCACTCTTGTTTCTTCTAGTGAAGAGTTAAATGGCATTGTGTATCAGGAGAAAATGCATTATTGCTTATTGAATCTTTTGGGAAGATGTCACATAGTTGTGCACCCATGGAAATAATGCTGTCATAAATATAAAGGGAAGGGTAAACCCCTTTAAAATCCTTCCTGGCCAGAGGAAAACTCCTCTCACCTGTAAAGGGTTAAGAAGCTAAAGGTAAGCTTGCTGGCACCTGACCAAAATGACCAATGAGGAGACAAGATACTTTCAAAAGCTGGGAGGAGGGAGAGAAACAAAGGGTCTCTGTGTCTGTCTATATGCTTTTTCTGCCGGGGATAGACCAGGAATGGAGTCTTAGAACTTTTAGTAAGTAATCTAGCTAGGTACGTGTTAGATTATGATTTCTTTAAATGGCTGAGAAAAGAATTGTGCTGAATAGAATAACTATTTCTGTCTGTGTATCTTTTTTGTAACTTAAGTTTTTGCCAAGAGGGATTCTCTGTGTTTTGAATCTAATTACCCTGTAAGGTATCTACCATCCTGATTTTACAGAGGTGATTTCTTTACTTCTATTTGCTTCTATTTCTATTAAAAGTCTTCTTGTAAGAAAACTGAATGCTTTTTCATTGTTCTCAGATCCAAGGGTTTGGGTCTGGGTCACCTATGCAAATTGGTGAGGCTTTTTACCAAACCTTGTCCAGGAAGTGGGGTGCAAGGTTTTGGGAAGTATTTTGGGGGGAAAGACTTTTCCAAACAGCTCTTCCCCAGTAACCAGTATTTGTTTGGTGGTGGTAGTGGCCAAACCAAGGACAAAGGGTGGAATATTTTGTACCGTGGGGAAGTTTTGACCTAAGCTGGTAAAGATAAGCTTAGGAGGTTTTTCATGCAGGTCCCCACATCTGTACCCTAGCGTTCAGAGTGGGGAAGGAACCTTGACAAATGCTGAGGAGGAACTTGCTGGAGATCAAGGGGAAACACCCTTCACAATAGCTCAGAATTAAATGTCTGTCCCTTTGGCAGGTTGGTGAACACTTATGAACTCAATTTTCACACGATTGACCTACCATTTTTTATTTTTGAAGATCCCTTTTGAAATTCACTAGCACTGTAATAGAAATATGAGAATGGCTTTTCTTGTGTTGTGTAGGCTGTTGATTTGTCTCCACAGCCCAGGAAAGAACCAATGCCATGTCAAGTCTGTTTCAGGCCAACTTTTACAGGGCTTCATTAACTGGTGCCACCCATAATCTTCAGCAAAACCCCAAATAAACAGTTCAACATAAAACTAACTGCCAAACCAGGTCCTTTCCCCTGATGCAGGGGCTTCCTGGCTGAACCTCTCTGCTCCTGGCAGCTCTTCCCTAGTCTTTCCACAGGCCATCAGCTCCAGGGCCTGCCACAGGAGTCAACCTGCTTCCTGTACCTCTTCTCCCTCAACTGAGCTCTTTCAACCTTTACAGCAATCATCTGCTCATCAAGCAATCATCTAGACCCTTTCAAACTTCCAGGCCCCAGATTGTTCTTAATGGGGCTCAGAATATCTTTCAACAGGACTGGCTAGCCTCAGGACTTCTAGTGCTTCGGGGGGTAGAGCACCCTGTTACATGCTGCAGTCAACATTGAGGCTAAATTCCATCACTTCTTTGAATTCTTCAGCAATGGGCACATCCCACTTAATAGCTCTCTTGACTGCTACTGTTGTCTGTGTGTGGAATCTTTCTCTTTCATCCAACAGGCTTTGGCACACGTGCCACCTATCAGCTCAGATGTGTCTGTGCCAATTTCATAAAATAGACTATTTTTCTCTACCAGATGAATGGATCCAAGAAGGAACTTGATTTCCAGCAAGGTGATCAGGAACAGTCAACATGGATTCACCAAGGGTAAGTCATGCCTGACCAACCTGATTGCCTTCTATGATGAGCTAACTGGCTCTGTGTATATGGGGAAAGTGGTGGACGTGATATATCTTGACTTTAGCAAAGCTTTTGATATGGTCTCCCACAGTAGTCTTGCCAGCAAGTTACAGAAGTATGGATTGGATGAATGGACTATAAGGTCGATAGAAAGCTGGCTAGATTGTTGGGTTCAACAGGTAGTGATCAACGGCTTGATGTCTAGTTGGCATTCAATATCAAGTGGAGTGCCCCAGGGGTCAGTCCTGGGGCCGGTTTTGTTCAATATCTTTATTAATGATCTGGATGATGGGATGAATTTCACTCTCAACAAGTTCGCAGATGACATTAAGCTATGTGGGGAGGTAGATACACTGGATGGTAGGGATAGAGTCCAGAGTGACCTAAACAAATGGAGAACTGGGCCAAAAGAAATCTGATGAGGTTCAACATTGACAAGTGCAGACTCGTGCACTTAAGATGGAAGAATCACATGCACTGCTACAGTCTGGGGACCAACTGGCTAAGCAGCAGTTCTGCAGAAAAGGACCTAAAGATTATAGTGGACGAGAAGCTGGATATGAGTCTGCAGTGTGCCCTTGTTGCCAAGAAGGCCAATGCCATATTGGGCTGTATTAGTAGAAGCATTGCCAGCACATTGAGGGAAGTGATTATTCCCCTCTATTCGGCACTGGTGAGGCCACACCTGGAGTATTGTATCCAGTTTTGGTCCCCCCATTACAGAAGAGATGTGGACAAATTGGAGAGAGTCCAGCAGAGGGCAACAGAAATGATTGGGGGCTGGTCACATGACTTACAAGGAGAGGCTGAGCGAACTGGAGTTATTTAGTCTGCAGAAGAGAAGAGTGAGGTGGGATTTGATAGCAGCCTTCAACTACCTGAAAGGGGGTTCCAAAGAGGATGGAGCTAGGCTGTTCTCAGTGGTGTCAAATGATGGAACAAGAAGGAATGGTCTCAAGTTGCAGTGGGGGAGGTCTAGTTTGGATATTAGGAAACACTATTTCACTAGGAGGGTGGTGAAGCACTGAAATGGGTTACCTAGGGAGGTGGTGGAATCTCCATCCTTAAAAAATCTCTGAGGCCCAACTTGACAAAGTCCTGGCTGGGATGATTTAGTTGGTGTTGGTCCTGCTTTGACCTCCCGAGGTCTCTTCCAACCCTAATATTCTATGATTCTATGACAATGGCATGGATCATAGAGGCATGTGAGAACTACAGACTTATGAATCTGATAACATTTGATGTAATGAATCCATCGTAAATGATCCATTCATGAATGCAATAATACCTTCTTGGTTTCAAGTATCTGTTAGTCTGTGAAGAACTTAAATGGATTTTAAAACTAGGCCTTGATCATGCAGCTGGATGCACTTGTATGGCCCTCTCTGCCAACTGAAGTTAACGTGGCTTTGTGTAGGTTCAAAGGTTCATGCCAATACATTCAGTTGTAAGATCAGGGCCATAGAAGTGGACCTGACACTGGCAGTCTTTTAGTGGGTTGCATTAGATTGTTAACTCCATCCTGATCATCTTCCATGGTATTTCACTAAAAGAACTTACAGAAATGTCCAAGTGCTGACACACGGGTGGGCTTTTGAATATAAACTTTAATTAAATGCGGCAAATAAATGATCATACCATGAATAAAATTCATCCATGGCATAACTCCATTGCTATCAATGGACTTACTGCAGATATAAATGTGGCACTATGTTTTCAAAGCAGCACCAGAAAATTAGCCCGCTTTGTGAGTATTTTATATACTGTCAAATATGTGAAATAACTGTTGCATGAGTACACGTCTCTTGTCAGTTGTTACAAGTGATATCTTTGAATTTAACAAGGTGACTGACAAAAAAGTTTCATAGTTTGACAATTGTGTGAGCTCTCTGTTTCACAATAAACTAGGATTAAGATATTGCTCTTATGCTCTGTCAGGATCAAGGAGAGTGTCAGGGTTTTCTCTGTCTGTTAGAAGGTCTAATTTTCATATGTGTTTTTGATTTGTAAAACATATCCTACTCATCATGTATGAGAAAGCATGCACAAATCAAAGACATTTCTAGCTTTTTGATTATTGTGCTAAAGTTATATGGACATTTCCTAAATTAAGAAGTGACATCCCACCGACTTCTTCCCTTCCCAAACCCCTTTTTCAGACAAATGCCCTGAGGAAAAAAAAAAGAGCCTTACACCATGTTCTAAAAGTCAAATTTGGCCTCTTTAATCATGAGTCAGGACAGGGTAAATGAAGAGCAGAGACAAGGGCCCTCCATTGAGAAGACCCTGACATCAGCAATACCCTCCTTAACCTCTGTATGTTGTTACCCCAGTTGATCTCAATTGCTCTGATGATAGCTTGGCCAAAAGATGATCTCTCACGTAGCCAGAATCCAGTGCATAATGGACTTTTATAGATTGATTCCTTCAATTGCCCAGCTCAAAACACTCTGCTTTCCTAAAATTGGAGAGGAAACACTCATACTTTCCCTTGCAGAATCACATGATAACTTATTGGGTACCAAAGTCCCAATTTTCAAAAGCCCTGAGAACCGGGCAGCTTTCATTGCTCTTAAATCTGACCACTTCACTTAGGAACATAAATGGAATCTGAGAAAATCTAATCCCCAATACTACACTCATTATGGACCTGATCCAAAGCCCACTGAAGCCTTTCTATTGACTTCAATGGGTTTTGAATAAGGCCTTGTAGCTGTTAGAGTTCGTACTGAGCAACAAGACCTGAACTGTCAGATTCCTTTCCGATCTGTCTTTTGTGGGGGGAGGAGGGTGGACTTAGATAGTAGATGGCTGCAAATGAAATAATTTTAAAAAGAAACAAAAATCATTCCCTCTACAACTCAACCAAGAAAACTAAGTTGTATTTTTAAATGAACTGGAGGGAATAACTTAGTGGCCTAAGCTTCAGTGTTAGAATATGTAAGCCTCCCTGGAATCATAGATTCAAATCTTGGCCAGTTCAGTCGGTCATTCTTTACAGGTATATACAGTGATAAACAAGCACCACAAAACTTACTACATGGAGCCATTTCAGAAAAACAAAGGTCCTGTCTACTGTGTGTGAATGTTATAATGAACTCATTGGTCTAGGCCAACATTTTCTCTGCCTCACTATTGTGCAGCTTACTGTTGGATTTCCACATCAGAGATGGCTACATTACAATGGTGCTGATTATATATCTGTAAAGTGCTTTGGTACTAAATTTGTGTGTATATTTTACAGTAACGAAAGATTATAAAGGGGACCCGTGTGGGAGAGATTAATGAGGAACTTTAGCATTTTTGTATTGTTCACTGGAAACGTTCATCATTATCAATTTAAACAATGGGATCTGCTGTATGGTTCTTGTGAACATGCAGAGAACAATTATTTCTTTTGTGTCCCCGCTTGAATTTTAAAGTATTGAAGATGCCTGAAAATGGCAAGAGGAATAGGTCATTGGTCAGCAAATGATTATACGTAAAGTTGTATCGCTGCCTGGTTAAACTAAATAAAGAGTAGTCTTGTAGTGATTTTCTTTGTGTTCAAACTGCAAGATCAAGTAGGTTTATTTGCCCACATGCTTAAATCCCCTTACTGAGCTGTGTAAAGTACAACAGATAGTAATCAAAGTATTGATAAACCAATTAGTCATCACAAGTAATTAGAGCCTATGAATCCTAATGAAAACCTAATTCATTTAATTACTTTCAAAGTGAAGATGATAAAGGCAGCTCCTCTTGGTTCAGGGAGTATGCCCCTGTAATTAGCCTGGCAAGGCAGGTGAAACTGCAGAGACTAAGTGACCAGGCTGATTTTTGTAGCTCTTAAAACTAAGTCTAATTGACACAACACTTTCAAGTAGGCTCCACAGACAAGATGATGAAAGTTTTGATCACTCTGTTATCAAAGGGATGTCAAGTGGCATGTTCTAGCTATTTGTCTGTCAACTACTTTTGCAACATTTCAGACACTTTCTCCTTTCACATTATAGCAAAAACCCAACAATTATATGCCACTTGCTTCAGTGTGTCACACTGGGTACATAAGTGTTCCTGTCTGAAGAGTCAGTTCTGCCTCACAGTACATTAAGCTATAGTTAGTAACCTGTGAGGGCACTCTTCTTGTCAAATGTTTTCAGAGGCCTCCATACCCCGTGCCACCCTGCCTTTGCTGAACTCAGACATGTCATAGACGTACATGTGAGAGTGAGTGTGAGAGAGAGCTGGTGTGATCCATAGAAACAAGGATATTGCATGGGCAGCCAGTGTAATCCTGAAAGCTACATAGATGTTGCTGGAAGATGTTCCATTTGTTAGCTCTGTTGCCACATAACTCTTCTCATTTTAATCATATGCTTGGAGCTGTGTTTAAAAATTATCTGAAAGGAAAAGAAAAAGAAAAGAGTCTACAGGCATTTCTCCAGCAAATGAGATTATCCTTCATAAGAGATAAGTAGAGGATGTTCTATACACAAATGTCAAGATTGTGAAAATCAAATGTTAATGTTAATATACTCAGAACAACTTTGAGGCAACAAATTCCATATTTGCCATGAAGCATTTGCAAAATAATTCTTTCTATATTATAGAGAAAGATAGACACTATTCGTCCAAAGTACTACTAATGTATCTGGAATAATCAAGTTACAGAACATGTAACGGTTAAAAAGTCATTTTTCCTGTTAACTTGCATCTCTTTAAGGTTCTTTACCATCCGTAAACACAAATTTAAACCTGAGCAAAGGAGATAATTGAATTTTCAGCCACTGCCCTTAGTACTGAGAGTTTAAATAAATAAGAGGCATTTTTCCAAGGTGCTGTAAATCAATGGGAACATGAAGGCTAGATTATCCTAAATGTAATTGTGAAACAACATGGGAAGTCATCAAACTAGGGAATGCATGAGGCAGCCATATCAAATTAATTTGCTCCATATTGATTTTTAGTCATCCGCTTTCATAGCAGCAGTAACGGTGATATGTAAAGGTGTAAGGAACGCTGGACAAAATCACTGCAACAAGGCCCTTGGTAATGGAAAATTAAATTAATGTTAAAAACCTTGACAGAAGAATATATATGTAGATCACATCTCTGGAGTATAATATCATTTTATGTAGTAAGCAGTGGATTTAGGTCTGTCTGCACCATGAGGAAACTGCTTTAGTGCTGCATTTAAAGTCCCCGAAGATTCTACTTCATTTGTACTATGTGATACATAAGAAGTTCTCTGAAAGGTGTAAATGACTTAATTAAAGTGCACCTTACAGTGGATGTACTTGAGAAGTTCTTTCAGGTTCTACAGATATTTCTGGTTCAAGTGGTGTTCCCTATTTTAAATATAAGGAGTACTTCTCAAACGCATCATCGCTCTAAAACTGAATGAATTTTACATGTACCCCTTGTACCAAACAGCTACTGGGGCAAGGAATGCAGCCAAGGAATGCAGTTTCTGTGTGGCCAAACGGGACTGGAATCTGATGGGGTCGTCGCTATGAAGTAGGAGTGGTGTGCTGTCCAGTAGAGTGTGGTGCTGCTGAGAGAGCAGAGATATATGTACCTGTATGGGCAGCACTGAATGAAGTTGCCCTGGTTTCTAGATGTAGTTTTTCCTCTTTTTCAAGTACTAATTCATGGCAAAATGGCTTCAGTGATGATTATGAAGTCAATAGGAAACTTCTCATTTCCCCAGAAGGAAACTGGAATTTGTTTGGTCCATAATGAAGACCTGTATCTGTGCAGGCAGAGCCCTAGGTTTCTGTGGAGCTTCAGTGAACACGCAGGGTTCTGCTCACACAGAGCCAATTGCAGGTTCAGGTTTTTTTAAGGGGATTAGACCAAGAGACATCTTCACTACTGAAGATATTTTAGCTGCAGTAATCAAAGGAGCAAGAGAAACAGAGTGAAGCAGAGAGAAAAAATAGTTTAAATTAAAAAAAAATTGGTTTCTCTTTCTTTCTAACCTAGACCTTTCCAGATTTTATATCTGTTTGTTCCAGCTTTTGACCTTTCTAGAGAAATATTCAAATCAGCTGTCTTTCCTTTGCCATGTCCTTACATCGTCGATAGGACTCGATTCTACATTAGTACTTGTTCTGGGGGATCTCTTTTTAAAAAAGACCTCCACTGCTTTTTAGATCATATAACATCAAATTCTAGTCGGTTCATTTTTGAGTGACCTTACTGCACCAAATATGGAATGTAAATTGCACACATTTGATCCAACCTTTGCTTAGAGGTTCCATTCAAGTTTTCTTAATCATTATTTTCAAAAAGAAGCATGCCCTTGCTACAAGAAAACTTGAAGGCAGATGAAGCCCCAGGATTTAATAAATTATTTCACTAATGATCCAGCAAAGTCATCTGCTAAAAGTCTTGTCTGAGTGACGATGAGGATTGGTGTTATCATTCATAATACTTTATTAAAGTTAGTGCACTAGCTGTATTTTCATCTGGTTAAAAATGGGCAATTACATGTACAAAAATAAAATAAAAATAAGTTGGAAAAAGATGACAAGGCCATACAAAGATACAGGGCCATTTTAATCTCTGGTGTCATGGAGTTACACCAGAGATGTACTTGGCCAATTATTATCTCATCCAGTGAGGCCTAGTTTGTACTATGAAATTTAACTGTCTGCTCACATTTCTCAACAATAAACTTGACAAAACCAGAACTAAATGTGATTTAAGCGTCGACAAGGGGAAATCGCCAACATCTTATCAGAAATAGAGCTAAATGTTGTTTGCCCCGTCTATACTTACAGCTAAATCATGTACAGTCAAGATCTAAGATGATACTGATAACTGTGCTGACACATGTCAATTTCAAAGCGTGATCCGAGTTTTAAGGTCTGATCCTGCATTCCGTGCACACTAAATATTCCCATGAACTTCAATAAGTTTTTAATCCAGTTTTTTCTCAAGGAATACAGTATTAGGTCCATCTCAGAGGCCAAACTAAGCAAGAGAAGTTAAGTGTAAATTGCTCCTGTACAGAGGCTTATAAACCCGAAAAGGGGAGCCCATTTACCTGTAATTGTGCCTTGCTTATTGTACCTGTTTCAATGGCTAACACTTATCTGGCTTGGCTCTTTGATTTCTTTTTTATACAGTATATCACACATTTACTTTTAAACTCTCTGATATTTGTCTATGATGCATTTACATTTTGGGATCAGACATCTAAGATAGTTGTAGTGCTTCTTAAATTCTCATATCTTTTTTCTTTATAACATGGTTGTCAGGGTTCCCTCCCTACTCTGAACTCTAGGGTACAGACGTGGGGCCCCACATGAAAGACCCTCTAAGCTTATTTCTACCAGCTTAGGTTAAAAACTCCCCAAGGCACAAATTCTCCCTTGTACCTTGGATTAGGTAACGCTGCCACCACCAAGTGATTTAGACAAACTCAGGGAAAGGACCACTTGGAGTTCCTACTCCCCCCTAATATTCTCCCACACCCCCTTTCCTGGGGAGGCTTGAGAATAAACAAGATGAGCACAGACCAACCTTGTGTTTTTTTAGGACACACACACACACACAAAAACCCCCAATCAGATTATAAAAGAAACAGAACTTTATTAGAAAGAAAAAGGGTAAAAGAAGCACGTCTGTAAAATTAAATGGAAGATAATCTTACAGGACAATCAGATTCAAAAACACAGAGGATTTCCCTGTTTTTTTTAAAGTTACAAAAAGAAAAAACAGGAATACACCTTCCTCACAGCACAGAGAAAATCACAAGCCAAAACAAAAATAAGCTAACACATTCCCTTGCTAGTACTTACTAATTCTAATAGAGTTGGATTGCTTACTTCCTTGATCTGTGTCCGGTAAGCACAAACAACAGACAGAACAAAACTGCCTCCCCCCCCTCCCCGGCCCCCCTGCCGAGATTTGAAAGTATCTTGTCCCCTTATTTGTCCTTTTGGTCAGGTGCCAGCCAGGTTACCTGAGCTTCTTAACCCTTTACAGGTAAAAGGATTTTGTGCCTCTGGCCAGGAGGGATATTATAGTACTTATACAGGAAGGCTGTTACCCTTCCCTTTATATTTATGACAGTGGTACACTAGCAAAAGTTAAATGCTAATATAAATGGAATCCACAATCTTTAATAGCAAAAGAGAAGCACTCTCATTCCACTGATTATGATTAAAAAAGAGAGTAATATTAAGGTGTTCAGGAGCAACTGACATCAGTGAGTGCCTTTGCATCTCCACGAATTCACTAGGAATTTAGTTGTACAGAATTCCTACCAAGTGCATTTCCTCATCCATATCTATGTTTCAGCAATGTCAGAGGACAAAAAACCATTTTATTCTCTATTACTCTATTCTCCCTTTAGGGTCAAGTACCTCTGATCTGCAGGTTGGATCTCTTATCCAGAATGCAACACCCTACTACATATTTTATAGCTTTTATGCAGAAATTCCATTGATATTAATAGTAGTCGCTCCCATAGGAAAGTGTAGTAGGAAGGATGGCCTTGTGTTTAGGTACTGAGCTAGGACCTGGGATATCCAACATGAATTAGGACAATTCACTTAGGCCCTGATCTTACTTTGAGTTCTGTCTGCGTGGATTCTTGTGCCTGTTCTTAGCTCATTGCAGGATCAGGGCCTTACTCTCTGTGTCTCAGTTCTCCATGTGTAAATTACTTCTCTAGTTCACAGAGAGGCTGTAAAGATAAATTCCTTAAAGTCTATGAGGAGCTAAGATACCACAGTGTCAAGCACTATAGCAAAGTTTACCAACAAATACTCTTATCGCCAGTATATCAGTGTAGACCAGTCCATCCACACCCAGCAAGTTTAACTAATTTTACACTACTGGCATGGCAGACTGGAAATACTACAGCACACTTATCTATTTCTTTTTAAATATAGCTTTCAATAGAACTAAGTATTAGATATGCCATTACAATCACCACTTTGATATTTATTATTATTTTAATTGAAGTGTATTTTATTCTTCCAATTTTCAATATGCCAAAGATTTTTCTTAATTGATCATGTGTAATGGCTCATAGGAATTGGCAGGGGTAATATTGGTTATACCCTGTTCAGATTTTCAAGGTTTTCTGTCATGAAGCATTCTAACACTTTCTATTAAAAAAAAAAATAAAAGCTTGGATTTTGGAGCACAAGTCTGCATATGACTCTGCTAGAGCTGGAAGCTACTTTGAAACAAAGTTTAAAATAATTTTAAACTTTTGTGCAGCTTTACCTGAAGGATGACTTTTCTATGGTAAAACCAGAATAGTAACATTCCCGAATAATAATCCAAGACAGAGAAAATTGGCTCTTAATTATATAGTAAACAAGATTCTACTTGTTCGTTTTTGTTTTGTTTCAGCCTAGCAGAGAGCAGAAAATCAAATGGGTCAATCACATAACATAATGCAAAAAGGCAGTTCATAAATCATATCACAAAATCAGCCACCATGCAGGTTATGGAATTCATCATTTTCATTCAAACACCAGCTTTGGCAAGTACAGTATTAACAATGTAACTTAGTAAAGGCTTCTTGCCCAGTTAATGTGCTAAAACTGAATTACCTATCAGTAACTTATTAGCTGGCAACTCATACCTCCAATTTGCCCATAATGCCAGCTTTCATTGCCCACTTGTTAAATTTACAGACAAGCACCTGTGTGCTCACTTCTTTGCAACCCCTCATGCTTCGGAGGAGCTCCCTTTAAACATCTGCAAAGCTACCTCATTATCCACCTTCAGATCCCTCCTCAAAACTTTACTTTTCTTAAAACATAAGCTTGTTGGACTAGGGGCTGTATTTTTGTTTTGTGTTTGTACAGCACCTAGCACAATGGGGTCCTGGTCAATGAATAGGATGATAGATTTGGGTTGCATGTGTAAGCACCCTTGTGTATTGCCTTCTCAGGCTTCTAGCCATCAACTCTGTCTGTCAGGGACCTACATCCTTCTCCCACCAGGCCAGGAGGTTAGGCGGCACTGCCTACAGTTGCACTGTGATTATCTCAGAACGTTTGACTAAGGTCCAGCCTCTGTGCTCTGCTTTTTTGCCAATGGCTATGAACCAGCAGCCGTGCAAATAGGCCGGTACGCTCCAGTATGCTGTACCAGCAAGATATTTATAGACGGTACGGCATATCAGAAAGACACAGGAGGAGCTGGTGGCCCCACACCCACTCTCTGGTGCGACTGTACCATCCCATCCCTGTCCACTGCCCTTCCACAGAACTGCCTCTCCCTGTTTCAATCTGCGCAGGAGCAGCCCCGCCGGAGCACAGGGCAGAGGGAGCAAGGCTGGGGACGGTACAGCCACCGGAGGAGCTGCTGGCAATCATAGAATCATAGAATATAAGGGTTGGAAGGGACCTCAGGAGGTCATCTAGTCCAACCCCCTGCTCAAAGCAGGACCACTCCCCAACTAAATCATCCCAGCCAGGGCTTTGTCAAGCCTGACCTTAAAAACTTCTAAGGAAGGAGATTCCACCACCTCCCTAGGTAACCCATTCCAGTGTTTCACCACCCTCCTAGAGAAAAAGTGTTTCCTAATATCCAACCTAAACCTCCCCCACTGCAACTGGAGACCATTACTCCTTGTCCTGTCCTCTTCTACCACTGAGAACAGTCTAGATCCATCCTCTTTGGAACTCCCTTTCAGGTAGTTGAAAGCATCTATCAAATCCCCCCTCATTCTTCTCGTCCGCAGACTAAACAATCCCAGTTCCCTCAGCCTCTCCTCATAAGTCATGTGTTCCAGTCCCCTAATCATTTTTGTTTCCCTCTGCTGGACGTTTTCCAATTTTTCCACATCCTTCTTGTAGTGTGGGGCCCAAAACTGGACACAGTACTCCAGATGAGGCTTCACCAATGTGGAATAGAGGGGAACGATCACGTCCCTTGATCTGTTGGCAGAGCCCCTACTTATATAGCCCAAAATGCCATTGGCCTTCTTGGTAACAACACCAAGGCATTCTTTTCCTTTCCTTGCTACCCTGCCTAGCAGGGAAAGGAGCAGAAGCCCAAGCCCTGCCCCACCCTCCCTGTCCTCTGGCGGGGCTGCTGCTGTAGTACACAGATGGAGACGCAGCTCTGTGGAAGGGCAGGGGGCGTAGCTGGGAGTTCTTCTCCTTTTCCTGCTGGGAGGGGCCAAAATGCAGTAACTGCTACAGGTAGCACATTCCTACAGGGAGCAGTTTCCGAAACGACAGCAGCGTGGGGCGGCCCAGCGGCCCCATGTTCTGCTCCATTCCTGAAGTCTCCAGTGCGGCAGGAAGAGGACAGAACACCCCCTCCCCTCCCAGGTAAAGTAGGATGGATCATGGGGAGGGGACAGGGTGAATGTGGGGGCCCCAGACTGGGGGGCAGGGCAGGGAGGAGTCACATGGTTGTTCATGTGAGGAGGTCCCATGCCCCCCTTAGTATGGGGTGCCCCTCCCCCATACTAGTAAGAAATGGATTTTACTTGCACCACTGTGAAACCAGTGTGTGCCAAACTGTTACACATGATTACCCAGCTCTTCCAAAGCAGAGTACATTTATTGAAGGATAAAAGCATACAGAAAAATCATAAAATAAAAGTGTCTAAATTCAGCTAAATGTTGCCAGCAGTCTTATGGTGATCGTTCCAGTCCTTCAATCCTTTTGCGGGGGGGTTCCCCTCTTGGACCCAAGGTCATGTTGATTTGTTGAATCAAATGAAAGGCCTCTGAGTCTGTTTAACCTCAGCTTTTACACTCCAAAAACCTTTGTATCCCAGCCCCTTGAATACAGGTAAAACTAGTCACTGAACCTTTCCCCAGAGGGATAAAGCATCAAAAGCTGGGTAGCTGCATAACCTGTCCCCACTCCACTTTTTAACATGGATGCAGTTTGAGGGGCAGCATTGCCCCTGAAATTGCAAACCTCGAGCAGGCACGAAGTGGCCCCAGCAAACGCTGCACCTTGCATCATGGGAGCAGATCACTGTTATCAGTTCCCTGCCATGAAGCACAGCCTCAGCCAGTGCCGTGCCGCTCTGCACCTGCCCTAGGTTTGCAGTTTGGGGTGGGGGGGCAATGCTGCCATGAAGCACAGCCCCTGCTGGTGCCACTCCATGCCTGCCTGAGGCTTGCCGTTTGCGGGGGCTACAGCGCCTCCTTGCCCCCAATCCATGCCCATGTTAAAAAGTGGAGGGCATGGCCCCCTTGCCCTCCCTCCCCCTCATTCCAGCACTGGTGGCCCCCACCACTTCTACAAAGTTCTGGAACCCTTGGTGTAACTTCACAGAAATACTGCCACTTGCTGAAGTAGAGCATTACCAATGCTTAGCCTTTGCTAAACATGGATAGGGAGAGAAGGAAGAAACTTCCCTTGGACAGGTTGTCCCATAAACTACCTACTGTAACATTTCTTGCACTGTCCACTGAAGCATCTGGTACTGTCTGCTGTCAGGCAGGATACCAGACGGGGTGGACAACAGGTATGATCCAGTATGGTCATTGCTATGTTCCTAGAATCTGGAATGAACTCATCTGTTTTTCAGCCTACACTTTTTAATCTTCCTTTTCTTTATGCTATGTAATTCCATATCTTTACTCATACCTTCTATTTTTCTTCTTCTGTCTTTCTTTCCTTTTTGACACAGAGACCTGTCTTCCTTCTTGCTGACTGTCTGCTTCTGCAAGACCAAATGGCACTGAGAAATAAAGTATAGGAATTCTATAGCCAATGTATATCTAAACAAAAAGGACTATCAGGATCTTCTGTGGGAAATTTCATCAGATGCCCTTATCATAGCAAGAAATATTCTGCTCAGCATATTCCATGTGCTTGTACGATCAAGCAACCTTTATTCCGCACCAATTTAGGGGACAAAATAAATTCTGCTAACCACTAAAATTCACCTTCACCCATATTTCACCAATTTTAAACATATCTTCCTTCAACTAGATACATGAATTTGAGAGAATTCAGTGAAGAGCAACAAAAATCATCAGACAGCTGGTGGGACTGCTTTGAAGAAAGATTAGAAGAGGTGTAGTGTGAATAAGCAGGAGACATGAAAAAGCTACAAATACTTGAAGGGTGTAAATAAAATGGAGGGAACAGAATTACTTAGTGTGAAAAAAAAAGATATCAGAATACAACTAAATGAAAGGAGAATTTAAGAGGCATAATGTGAAATGTACTATGCTGCGGAATAACTTTCC
The DNA here is from genome assembly GCF_965140235.1 of Caretta caretta. NCBI lineage: Eukaryota > Metazoa > Chordata > Testudines > Cheloniidae > Caretta > Caretta caretta. The sequence continues at coordinate 138,791,253 of NC_134207.1, forward strand.
TTTGAAAAATGGTGAAATCATGTGGGACTAGAGTGGACAAACACTGGAATAGATACAGTAGGGAGAAAGCCTAGGTTGGTTAGGGAAATGGAAGGGCTGACTTAGACCTGATCTACACTACATGGTTAGATCAATGCAAGGCAGCTTACGCCAATCTAGCTGTGAAGTGTCTTCACTTAAATTTGGCTCTCACCAAATTAAGTGCCCTGCTACACTGATTTAAGGGCACCACCTCCCCGAGCAGCATAGAGTCAAGGTTGATGTAGTTAGGTTGATGCAATGACAGTGTAGACACTGTGTTACTTACACTGACTGTTACTGGCTTCCAGGAGTTGTCCCACAATGCCCCACCCTGTACACACACCAATATAAGTGCTCCTGGTGAGGATGCACACCGCCAACACATGGAGCAAAGTGTGGACATGCACAAGCGATATAATAAATGTGGAGGTGAATGCTGATGTAATTTAGGTTGACATAATGTGTAGTGTCCTTAAACAATGGGTCATTTCTATCTGGAAATTGTATATTCGTATTTCTTAGGAGTATGCTTACAAATTCCTGCAGTCAAGTAGGGAGGAGGATATTTTTCTTGGGGATTATATTTAACTGTGATTAACAGACCTATAAAATGCCTTATGATTTGATACTAGTGAAGGTACAATAAATCTGAGCAAAATCAGTATGCCATTCCAATGGCTGGTATTGCCATAACAATTTGCAACTAGCCAGTCCTATGCATATATGAGTCATACAACTGTACTCTCCTCTGGGTCCAATTCTTCAGCTCCAGGATTTGGGTAACTCCCAATGGTTTCAGTACTTTTAGTCTGTGGTGGGAGCCTTTTTAATTTACCTGAAGTTATTACTGTGATGACATTTAATTAATCTATTGGGAAAATAAGCAGAAGCATGACACCCCTACAATCTTTATGGGAATGTTTGCCCTTTGTCCCACAGAAAATGACTGCATCAGCAGGGTTCTCCTCTCCAACCCTCCCCCATCCCAAAAGCCGAAAAGTTGTGTGGGGCTTCAAACATTTATTTTTAATCTGTTGGAGATAAGCAGCTAATCCTGATAATATTTCAAATAATAATACACCTTTTTAATCATTCTCAATAACTTTACACTTACTTAGTGGATTTTTTGACATTTGAAAGATATTTGTTGTTGGGGAACTGAAGGCATTAAGTCCCTGTTGCAAATCTAGTGATCATCTTGAACTCATTGAAAAGCTTTTCAAATATGGAGCTAAGTATATTGCCTCTTTATTAATTTATATCATTAATCTTTTCCCCCAACTGACCAGCAAATAGCAAAAGTCATTCCATAACATAAATCCAGAAATAGCCAGAATCCTAGCAATTATAGACCCACATCCATTTCTCCAGTGTATCTAGAATTGTGGTAGGAACCACTGATAATCAGATCTGTGGTTATTTCCAGCAGAGTACACTGCTGAGCTATAGGCAATCTGGGTTCAAACTATTATATTTCCCCTATAAATGCAATATTAGAATTCAGTAAGAATCTTTACTGCTGTTGATAAAAAGCAAATGTGTGAAGTCATTTCACTTGATCTTCAAAAATGTTTGTTTTGAGACAGTTAATTATAATCTGATTAATAAATTTCAGCACCTAGACTACCTTGATTCCATTTTAGACTGAGTTTACAATAGCTAATTTACAGAAAGAAAATGGTTATTCAGGATGCTGAGGGCCAAAGTCTGCTGTCCGTACTCACTCAGACTTCCTACTGGGAGTTGATTAAGGGCTGCAGGATTGATCTCAGATCCAGATGATATCACACTGACCTTATTCAGGGCACCAACTGTCATCTTGATATCAAATCCATTCTGTGAACTAGCAGATGTGCCTGCAAATTTTGTGTTGTATTCTCCAAGGTGCTGAGCACTAGATCTGGCTGGAAAATGGAAATCCCTTTCTGAAAAAACACTGAAAATATTTTCATCCCAAGCTGGAATAAAACATTAAAACTGTGAAATTTCTCACAGGAAAATTCTGGTTTGGGAGAACCAAAATGGAATTTGTCAGTTTCCTGGCTGGTCACCTGGAAGGGAAATTGACAAGAGCCTTTCAGACAAGCTGCCAGAAAGGCAGAGAGCCGGGGTCCTCAACTTCCCCAGCCCTGGAACCGGATGTTGGTGGGGAACCTGAGCCCATGGAGTCTTTGTCTGTCCGGCCCTAGAACTGTCAGGAGACTGGGTCACTGGCAGTCAGACCTAGTGTTCAGAGTGGGAGTCAGGCCTAGTGATTGGAGTCTGAGCCAGAGTCAGTGTTCGAGACAGGGCCAGAACCAGGAATCAGGGCTGAAGGTTACAACTGAAGCTATACTAATATACAATTTCCAGGTAGAAATGACCCATTGTCTAAGGCCACTACACATTATGTCGACCTAAATTACATCAGCAGTCACCTCCACAGTTATTATATCACTTGTGCATGTCCAAAGGCCAGAGTCAAGTGTCAAAACAGAGTCAGAGTCAGGAATCAGAACCGAGGATTAAAGTTGGATTACCAGGAGTCAGGGAAGGCAGGAGCCAGGCTGGATCTGAGGGAGGAGCAAGGATGGGAACAAGGCTGGGTGCAGAGCAGGAGCTGGGCTGGAGCTGTGGAGGAGCAGGGCTTGGTGAGAGACAAGCACAGGAAGGCAGAGTGCTCATAGGCATTGAGAAGCCAGCGAGCTACTGCTGGTGAGCCTAAGAACTGGCCTGCTGGCTTCCTCAGCCAGTCAGGCAGGGTGGTCCATCAAGCAGCTTAACTGTTTTGTTAGGGTGTCAGAAGTATTGAGCAGGTGCAGCTGCAGGTTCTTACTCCTGACAGGAACTGGGAGGGAGAGGCTGAGAGGTGGGGAGGCAGAAAGTCAGGGCTCTCAATGTAGACAGCCCTCCTGGAAAGCTGCCTATATGCAGACAGTGAAATTGAAAAGAGGCTTCCATGTGGGCACCTGAAGAGCCATGATTTTGGTTTCCCAATGAAAAAAAATCAACTCTTCAGCAAAACTGAGATTTTCCTGCAGAAAAGAGCATTTTTAGTCAGAAAATTATTGCAACAAACAATTTCTGACCAGCTCTACTGGGCACCTCCTGCAAGGTTTTCAATACTACCGAATCAAACTGGGGTCTGAAGGAACAGAGGGCATTTACCATCTTGTAAGATGTACTGAGTAAACCATGATCTGACCCTCTGTTTGATTGACTCCTTACAAGAACTGGGCAAGAAATGGCTTTTCCATTCTTCGAGAACTGGAGATATCAAAATAATTTCCTGTCTTGAACTGGGATGAAAAGTCAAAATCATGCTAATTTCTCAGAAACACAAATTCAAAAAAATATACATTGGATTGTATGGGGTCAGTCAAAACATTTTGTTTCAACAATTTCAATGTTTAATTTAGAGTTTGCTCTTTTTAAAATATCTTTATTTTAGTATATATTAATTATAATTTCAAAACAAAGCCATTTTGAACTGAAACAAAACTTTTTGTTTTCATAAATGTCAAAATGGGAAGTTGCAACAATTTTAAAAAACTTTGTTTCATATCAGGAGATTTATCAAAATAGATCCTTTCCCACAAACAGTTTCAACAAATCTGCATTTTCTGATGAAGAAACATTTAATCAAAAATTTCTGAACGTCTCTACTATTTACTTCAAAAATATAAACGAATTTCAGTTTCCAACTATGTGGATGAATACAGTATGTCTAGCTATATATCATCTCCTTCATATACAGTATATTTACTTAGATCAGATCCTTAAAGGGCAGTGTTCCTAACTCATGATTTTATCATGATTCTTGTGATTCTTAATGCCCTGTGATTCTGCTGTATTTCTTAAAGCCTTAGCTCCTCAAGACTGCTTTCATTCAAAAAAAAAATGTAGCCCTCTTGACTCCTGAGAGAAGATTGAAAACATGACTGCCCATTGCTTTAAAAAATACAAAAATAAAACTATTCTTGATAAATAAAATTATATCTTTATTTTAGAAAAGCTTTTGATACTGTCCTGCCTGATCTTCTCATAAATAAACTAGGGAAATGCAACCTAGATGGAGCTACGATAAGGTGGGTGCAAAACTGGTTGGAAAACCTTTCCCAGAGAGCAGTTATCAGTGGTTCACAGACATGCTGGAAGGGCATAATGAGTGGGGTCCCACAGGGATCAGTTCTGGGTCTAGTTCTATTCAATATGTTCATCAATTATTTGGATAATGACATAGAGAGTACACTTAAAGTTTGTGGACGATACCAAGCTGGGAGGGGTTGCAAGTGCTTTGGAGGATAGGATTAAAATTCAAAATGATCTGGACAAACTCGAGAAATGGCCAGAAGTAAATAGGATGAAATTCAATAAGAAACATTACCTATGAGGGAAGACTGAAAAAATTGGGTTTGTTTAGTCTGGAAAAGAGAAGACTGAGAGGGGACATGATAACAGTTTTCAAGTATTTTCAAGGTTGTTACAAGGAGGAGGAAGAAAAAAAATGACAGGTTTCAGAGGAACAGCCGTGTTAGTCTGTATTTGCAAAAAGAAAAGGAGTACTTGTGGCACCTTAGAGACTAACCAATTTATTTGAGCATGAGCTTTCGTGAGCTACAGCTCACTTCATTCCACGGTACACATCTGATGAAGTGAGCTGTAGCTCACGAAAGCTCATGCTCAAATAAATTGGTTAGTCTCTAAGGTGCCACAAGTACTCCTTTTCTTTTTGAAGAAAAAAATGTTTTTCTTAACCTCTGAGGCTAGGACAAGAAGCTATGGGTTTAAATTGCAGCAAGGGAGGTTTAGGTTGGACATTAAGAAAAACTTCCTAACTGTCAGGGTGGTTAAGCACTGGAATAAATTGCCTAGGGAGGTTGTAGAATCTCCATCATTAGATCTTCAAGAGCAGGTTAGACAAACATCTGTCAGGAATGCTCTAGATAATTAGTCCTGCCACAAGTGCAGGGGACTGGACTAGATGACCTCTTGAGGTCCCTTCCAATTCTATGATTCTATGATTCGACTCCAAATCTATTATCTAGCATCTCATGATTCTTAAGCCAATCAAAACTTTTCAGGGCCCAACTCATGATTTTTGAACTCTTAAGGTTGGCAATTCTGCGAGATAATCACCTACTACAGGACAGGCCTAACAAAGAAAATAACAGAACGCCACTAGCCGTCACCTTCAGCCCCCAACTAAAACCCCTCCAACGCATTATTAAGGATCTACAACCTATCCTGAAGGATGACCCAACACTCTCACAAATCTTGGGAGACAGGCCAGTCCTTGCTTACAGACAGCCTCCCAACCTGAAGCAAATACTCACCAACAACCACATACCACACAACAGAACCACTAACCCATGAACCTATCCTTGCAACAAAGCCCGTTGCCAACTGTGCCCACATATCTATTCAGGGGACACCATCAAAGGGCCTAATAACATCAGCCACACTATCAGAGGCTCGTTCACCTGCACATCCACCAATGTGATATATGCCATCATGTGCCAGCAATGCCCCTGTGCCATGTACATTGGTCAAACTGGACAGTCTCTACGTAAAAGAATAAATGGACACAAATCAGATGTCAAGAATTATAACATTCATAAACCAGTCGGAGAACACTTCAATCTCTCTGGTCACGCAATCACAGACATGAAGGTCGCTATCTTACAACAAAAAAACTTCAAATCCAGACTCCAGCGAGAAACTGCTGAATTGGAATTCATTTGCAAATTGGATACTATTAATTTAGGCTTAAATAGAGACTGGGAGCGGCTAAGTCATTATGCAAGGTAGCCTATTTCCCCTTGTTTTTTTCTCCCCCCCCCCCGATGTTCTGGTTAAACTTGGATTTATGCTGGAAATGGCCCACCTTGATTATCATACACATTGTAAGGAGAGTGGTCAGTTTGGATGAGCTATTGCCAGCAGGAGAGTGAGTTTGTGTGTGTATGGGGGTGGGGGGGTGAGAAAACCTGGATTTGTCCTGGAAATGGCCCACCTTGATTATCATGCACATTGTAGGGAGAGTGGTCACTTTGGATGAGCTATTACCAGCAGGAGAGTGAGTTTGTGTGTGTATGGGGGTGGGGGGGGTGAGAAAACCTGGATTTGTGCTGGAAATGGCCCACCTTGATTATCATGCACATTGTAGGGAGAGTGGTCGCTTTGGATAAGCTATTACCAGCAGGAGAGTGAGTTTTTGTGTGTGTGTTTTTTTGAAAAAAAAAAAGAAAAGGGGGTGGGGGGGGTGAGAAAACCTGTATTTGTGCTGGAAATGGCCCACCTTGATTTTCATACACATTGTGAGGAGAGTGGTCACTTTGGATAAGCTATTACCAGCAGGAGAGTGAGTTTGTGTGTGTGGTTTTTGGAGGGGGGTGGGGGGGGTGAGAAAACCTGGATTTGTGCTGGAAATGGCCGGCCTTGATTATCATACACATTTTAAAGAGAGTGGTCACTTTGGATGGGCTATTACCAGCAGGAGAGTGAGTTGGGGGGGGTGGGGGGCGGAGGGTGAGAAAACCTGGATTTGTGCTGGAAATGGCCCAACTTGATGATCACTTTAGATAAGCTATTACCAGCAGGAGAGTGGGGTGGGAGGAGGTATCGTTTTATGGTCTCTGTGCATATAATGTCTTCTGCAGTTTCCACAGTATGCATCCGATGAAGTGAGCTGTAGCTCACGAAAACTCATGCTCAAATAAATTGGTTAGTCTCTAAGGTGCCACAAGTACTCCTTTTCTTCAAACAGGACTGAATAGGGTAAAGATCAACCAAAACCATTGTCAATTTCTTGAACAGAACCCAAGCCAAAGAATTGTTCAGGTATGTTTAACTGACTTAAGTGTAGCAACTCCTGTTTACGGCAGTTTATCATATCACCCATAGCTCAGTGGGAATTAAATTGGCTGAGAATCCTACAGGATTAGACCTCAAATGAAATAGATAGTAACCTATCCTCTCTGATTGCTTGATGCAAATACAAATAATCCATGCAGCATTCAGGCTGAGAAGAAATCATTTCGATATCCTACTATATTTTTCATAATAAAACGAGAGATTGAAGTTTTCTTTAACAGTTTCCCTGTGAGTGTTACCTACATTTTACCAGTATGTTAGAGGAGTTATTTCTGGGAGGAAGCTTCCAAGTCAAGTGAAGCCTAGATTGGTACTTGTTTTCTACACTCCAATGCCATTTCTTACCTGGAAAAGGATGATGTTAATGATTCTGCTTGATTTCTTTCCCTTCTCCAGTCTTCTAAAAAAAAGGATGAGGCAATTACAAACCAGAGAATGCGTGCTGCAGCTCTGTAACAGGCACTGACATCATCACACTCTCCTGTTCCCAATACCTCAGAAAACTAGATTTAGGAACTACTTTTAGAACTTGTAATTATACTGTATCTTCCCCTTGCATCTCAAACAATTTCCAAACAATGATTGTCACGATGCCTCTATGAGTAGGCAGCTATGCCAACAATTGTTTTACAATGTGGCAAATGGAGACAGAAAGAGTGTACTCAGTGAAATGCTAAAATTCTGTGACATGGTTTTATTGTCATAATTCTGTCCTGGGTGTGATGCTGGCAGACCGGGTGTCAGCTCATGCCAGAGACCCATGCCAATTGACTTGTGTATTCATATAGATTGAAGTGATCGTTAAATATATGAATATATTTGGTATTTAAACTTCATGAAAACTAGTGGGACGTTACTTGCATTGCTTTCATTTATCTGTATCCCATTATGATAAGTTAACTAAATAACACATCAAATGAGGAAGAAGTCTTGTGGAATGCAAATAAAGAACTTTAACAGGAAAAGGCTAATTTCAAAACAGGTAGTCATTGTGTGTGATGATCAGAGGTCAAAGACTCAAAATGCATTCCTCAGTCTCTGTCATCAAAGAAAAAAGCCCAGGTGTAGTGATACTGTCAGCTTGTTTTCTGTGAGTAAAAGCTATAGGTATGGATTCAAGGAAAGATCCTGGCTCTCTGGATTGTTTGGACTCTTACAGGGAAGTGTATCAGATGCAAAGTGGAGATCCACAGACACACTCTGGGTACCCTGAAAAGACTTTTGGGAAACTTGCAGTTTATTACATCACTGCCACCACTTGGAATTACAAACTGTGACTCACCTGTGCATATATTTTACCTGCTTTCAAATCTCAATAACTCTCATTTCCTTTTCTTAGCAAATAAACCTTTAGTTAGTTTACAATAGAATTGGCTACTAGCATTGTCTTTGATTGTAAAGATCTAGAGTACCAATTGATCTGGGCTAAGTGACTGGTCTCTTGGGACTGGAAGCAACCTAAAGGTGATGTGATTTTTGGTGTAAGTAACCATTTTATCACAAAGTCCAGTTTGTCTGGGTGGCTAGATAGACTGGAGAGCCCAAAGGGGACTGTCTGTGACTCCATGGTAAGACTGTTATAGTGATCCAGGAGTTCACATTTGTCACTGCCCTGTTTTCTGACAGTCTGCCCTGAGGCACTCACGATCTTGAGCCACTCCAGACAGCATGACAATTGTTTTAACAAATAAGCAGGCCCCTTTATTATAAAAATGTAGAGAGAAACATGCCATATTTCAGATTTTTTTTCTGTCAAATTTGGCAGGTGGACACTTGGTTGTTAGTAAATATGCAAGCTAGGCACAACATTTCTGGGACTTGAAAAGTAAAGGGCAACATTTTTTAAAGCTTCTAAGTCACTTAGGGCCCTTAGGGCTTCTTTCATTCCATCCAATCCAATATAATTGATTTTCTTAGGAATAGAGCCCCAAGCAGGGTGTGACTATGGCAGTGTTCATTTGTCTGGTCCATGTAATGAGACCTATCACCAACCCCAGTAATTCCAACCATTCAAATACCTCTCTGTGTTGTCCCTAAGCCATTTGTATATCTAAAGGTCAGATGCCAGTTTTAGCTTTCCAAATTCAAGTCAAGATGTTTTGTGTTTTTTGGTTATTGCTTTGGTGAGTCAAGCAATTCAAAATGCATAAAAGCAAATGACCCTGCTCATTTTGCAGCACTGCAGTGATAAACCAATGAGTTAATCCATGCAAGAACACAAATACCTACTTTTGGGTTAAAGCAGCTGATGCTTTAGAGTGCTGAGCATCTACGCCTCCCTGGAAGTCAATGAGATATGAAGGTGTTCACCAACTTGCAGGATCAAGGCCAAAGCCACAATGATAGTATCTCATAATGAGAACTGAGCAATGTATGTTGTCTCCTTGTTGTGCTTTAGCAGCTAATTGTCAAGAGTCTAATTAGATCCTCAGAAATATTAGGCTGGTTATTAAAGAGCGGCCATTGCCATTGAGCTCCTCTTATTTATGGGGTCATCACAGTGCTCCTATTTGCTGAGGGATCATAAAGGCTTGTGTCATCACTTGCACTCTTAAGGGCACCTTTTATAGCAGTGAGTTGGTTTACAGCCTGGCTCATTTTATTAGTTCAATATAAATGTCCACTGCTGAAATCGGCAGTGGACTTATTCTGTTTTTTTTAAATATGTTCTTTACTCTCTTTTGTCTCTTTTTTAAAAATAATAGAATACAGATCATTCATTGCTCCTGGTAATATCCATTTCCAAGGCAGTAAACAGGAGGTAAAATATGTCCACAATGCCCCTTACTTGTGAATGTGATTTGTTTGCTTACCTTCTGTGCACTGCTTTGAAAACCTTCTGGGTAAAAATCCAGCCAATACAAATAAACCACACTAAAAGGACAACATTACAGCAAACTATTGCTACTCTATATTATATTGGAGAAAATAAAGGTTAAAATTAAGATCCTTTTGTGCTCTTCTTTACGTAAACCATAGGTTATTGCTCTGCAAAGGAATAAGTCAAGTACAGTATCACTGGAGGAAGAACACAAAACATTCTAAAAGCTGTCAGGTTTGTACCATCTCTCATTTTGAATATAAGCTGTGTGTCAATGGGGGCGGGTGGGTAGGACAAATATGTACACGAGTTGTGCATATTGTTTCACTTTTATCAGTGACAGTGAATTGCATATTTAATATCTTACACAAGAAAGATGATCGTGGCTGTGTTTCAGAGTAGTCAATTTTATTTGTGATCAGTTTGCTAGTGGCTTGGGTCAGTTCTTCATGAATAAGCATCAAGTCTAGTCCATTAAAATGGTAGTCATTATACTACATTGATTGTTTAGGGAAACAAATGTAGAATGGATAGGATGCAAATTAAAACTGAACATAAGTAAGAAAAGGGTAAGAAAAATAAGGTAAATTCTGCAAAATCAGCAAGTTGTCAGATTAAGGAGTTAAATAAAAATAGTCAAGAATAACAATATAAATGTTTATGTATATAAATGCAAGAAATTTAAAAGCATAAATAGGTAAACTAGAATGTCTTACCGTGGATGAGGATCTTGATGTAATGGGCATTACCGAAACAATGGGATATTGTTATATATGGTTACAAACTATACAGGCAAAGAGGTGGTGGACTAACACTGTATCTAAAGGATTCCGTAGAATCTAGGAGTAGAGGCCACACAATTGAATCCACAGGTACAAATCCCAAGATGTAAGAATGTAAATAAATTAATAAGATTATACTAGTCTCCAGATCATGAACAGGAAACTGGTTGCCAAATGATTAGAGAGATCAATGAGGTAGAAAAGTCTAACGGAATGATAATAATGGGGGACTTCGACAACCCACTTATAAACCGATCCAATGGCACAACAGGAAAATGTTTAGAGAACATTTCTTGACACGTTAAATCATCAGTTCATCAAGTCATATCGTATGCGAGAAGAATAAAGTCATTATTCTTGACTTTATAGCTCAGCTACCATCACTTCTTGAATTAGCTCCTATGTGTAATTTAAGACTAAGTAATGGGTAGGTCTATTGGATCACCAAGTGTTAAACCGAACAATTAAGGAAGATAAGGACATTATTGAGAAGCTAAAATGATTGCTTTGCATCAGGTTTTCCTAATGAGGATGCTGGGGAGATAATTAAACTGACCAGCTCTTTCTGGTAATAAAGGTGAAGTACTCTGAGCACATGTCAGAAGAATAAGTGCTGGATCAAACTGATAATTTTAAGAACAATAAGACGTTAGGCCCAGATGGCATACATCTAAGAGTTCAGAAGGAAACTGTCATGGATTAAACACTGGCAAAGAGATGAAAAAGGAAAGAATAGGATTAAATGGTCAATTTTTCATCATGGGAACAGGCTAACTGCATGGTTTCTTACAAGGTCCTGGTTTTTACATATTTATTAATTATCTGGAATGGAGCTAAGTGGTGAAGTAGCATAATTTGCAGGTGATAACATTTTTTAGGTTATTAAGGACCATAGAGTACTGTGAGGAACTGCAGGGAGACCTAAACAAGCTAAGTAATTGGGCAACACAAGGGTAAATGAAGTTCAATAACAATAAATAGAAAGCAATACATGCTGGAAGAAAAAAAATGTAAACTACTTCTATACCTCACAGGGTTCTAAATTAATACTCCAGAAAGGGACCTAGGTGTCATTGTAGTCAAGTCAATTAAGGCCTTGAGTCAATGTTCATCTGCTATGAAAAACAAACAAACAAGCTGTTAGGATGTATAAGGAATGGGAGGGTGAGAATACCAAAAATATTATACTGCTTTATATAAATCAATGGTGCATTCTCACCTAGAACACTGTATGGACTACTGGTCACCTCATTTCAAAAATGATGATTGCAGTACTGGAGGGTGTTCAGAGAATGGTTATGAGAGTGATCAAAGGCCTGGAAAAGTCTCATATGAAGAGTGATTGAAAAGATTGGGATTGTTTACCCAAGGAGAAAGGAGATGACTCTAAGGGGACATGACAAATATATGTAAAATAATGTAAAAGCTACAGGAGGTAACTCCAGAACTCTGGCTCATCATACATGTCAGGATACCAGAAGTGAACACAGGCCCACTAACTCTTCAGATAGTATCATTAGCCACTGCACTACAGTGATGCACTGGGATGTTTCCCCTGAACAGCAGCCTTCATGCTAAAGGCCTACAGCAGCCACATCCCAAGCCTCTGATTGGACGGATACTTGCATTATATACCTGGGCTATGTAAAGGGCCCAACAGAAAGGGGAAGTTACCTGAGTAAAAGACCACTGCCTGCTGCCTACCTGGCCCTGCCTCGTTGCCCTGCTGCCTCACCTGATGTTGCCTTCCTACCTCATCCAACCTTGCCTCCCCAGCCCACTGACCCAGCCCCTTGGTCTGGATCTTCTGGCTACAGAGTTCTCACAGGGATCAAACCATTGCCCTGAACTGCCTCCAAGATTGATTGACATGCTGCTCTGGACTGCCCCCCAGCCTGCCTAGGCCAATGTGTATTACAGTACAAGAATAAGGGGACATTCAATAAAATGAAAATGTGGCATATTCAAAATTCATTAAGGAAATATTTCTTGATATCATGCATAATTAGATTCTTGAACTCTATGCCACAGGAAGTCATTTAGGCCTGAAACTTAGCATAATTAAAAAAGGGGATGGACATTTATCTGAACAACAAGAATATTCAGTGTTATTGCCAAGATCACCTCTAGAGCTTTTTTTAAATATTGGCGTCACATTAGCTATCTTCCAGTCATTGGGTACAGAAGCTGATTTAAAGGACAAGTTACAAACCATAGTTAATAGTTCCACAATTTCATATTTGAGTTCTTTCAGAACTCTTGGGTGAGTGCCATCTGGTCCCGGTGACTTGTTACTGTTAAGTTTATCAATTCATTCCAAAACCTCCTCTAATGACACTTCAATCTGTGACAATTCCTCAGATTTGTCACATACAAAGGACGGCTCAGGTTTGGGAATCTCCCTAACATCCTCAGCCGTGAAGACTAAAGCAAAGAATTCAGTGATAGTTTTGTGTGGCTGTTTAGCTACCAATTGACTGGTAAGTGTTAATGGGGCAGATTTGTCAGCTGCACTGTAGATGTTCCCTCACCCAGAGGTGTCCAGAGCTATTCTGCCTATGCACCCTGTCAGCCCTAACAGGTTGGGGTTTCTTTGTTTTATGAGGAGCATAAAGGGCAGCGGAGAATCTCTCTAGACAGGAGAATGCTTAGGTCATATCATCAGCACAGCAAGTCAGGCAGCTATGCCCACCACAAAAATGGAAAGGTTAAGTAGGGGAGATAGAGCATTTCTTGAACAACTAGGATATGTATTACCAACAGCCAGTAGAATATATATAAACCCATAAACCACACTATTCTCCAGGTAAGGACAAACCTGTCAAGACTTGTTTCCTGAACCGAATGCCCGAGTCTGGTACCACTGGAGAGGAGAGAAGCCCTGAATCACCTTTCTACAAGCCTTTAGGCCCAAACAATCAAATAAGAAAAATAGTTATAGATTCATGGTTCAGTTGATTATCCACCATAGTTCAGCTGATTATCCCTCCATGTCTCTTTCAGTCACTGCTTCCCAGGATAGAGTCCCCCATCTTATAAATATGACCTGTTTCTTCATGCCCAGATATATGACTTGCTGTCTGGTTGTATTGAAGCACATATTGTTTGCTTTTGCTCAGCTTACCAAGTGATCCAGATCTCTCTGTATCTGTGTCCTGTCATCTCCATTATTTACCACTCCCTCCAGTCTTTGTGTCACCTACAAAATTTATCCTTAATGAGTTTGTTTACTTCCAGGTCAATGATAAAAATGTTCCACAATGAAAGGCTGAACCCCACTAGAAATATACCATTTGATAGTGATTCCCCATTTATAGTTGCATTTTGAGACCTATCTGTTAGCCAACATTTGATGTGTGCCACGTTGATTTTGTATTACTCTATTTCGTAATCAAAATGTCAAATGCCTTACCGCAGTCTAAATAGGTTATAACAATGTTATCTTTATTTAAAAAAAAAAGAAATCAGGTTAATCTGACAAGATATGTATATTTCCAGAAACAGAGGAAAGGTTAGCAAACAGGGATGTTCTGCAAGGAAACTCTGCAAGATGAAATAGGAGACTACGTGACCCTTGGGGTGAGTTTGTTGTCTTCTAATTTGTTACGTGCTTGCTTGTCTGTTCTGGGGGCAGTGTGCTCAGCCAAGTTACCTGCTAAACTAGGCTGAAATCTTATTAACAGGGCTCTAGCCAGCTATCCTTTGATCCCTAATCCTTGTAAAATCCCTTGCCAAGGGGGCAGGGGCTAACTCCCAGAAAACAGGCATTTTAAAAGACAGCTCCTAAGCAACCAGAGGAGCTAGCAAACAGGAGAATTTGGGGAGTGCAAGAGGCAGAAACACCTAACAAATATACCCCAAACAAAAACAAAACAAAAACAAAAACAAAAAACACCCTGCAAAAGTAAAAACAATTCAGGCAGAAGTTCAGTAGCTGAGTGGGAGCTATCCAGTTTATTGCACTGAATACAGCATGTAGGGTTACCTACCTTGTGGGGAGGTGGTGTATGTGAGCATTTGATGCAAGCAACTTCTGGCCCTCAGACTGAATACAGGCTCTTGAGACCTGACTAGCTGAACTGCAGGAGCTAAGGGAGACAGAGGGACATAGAAGAGGCTTTCAGAGAGACAATAGAGCAATTCCACCCCCACCCAGTCTGACAGCTTGCGTGCCTTCGAGGAGGATGAAAGTCTCAGGGAAGGATAACATTAAGCAGGAGCAGAGGGAAATGATCCCATATTTGGGACCCTCCTTCCAGATGATCTCATGGTATCCTCTCACATGGATAGCCCTCTGGAGTCCAGCTGAGCCCAGACGTCTATATTACAACTTTATATCCTGCAGCCTGAGCCCTGTGAGCTTCAGTCAGCTGATATGGGCCAGACAGCTGTTTATTTTCAGTGTAGAGATACCCTTACTTATTCAGAGTGAAAACCTAGCTCAGGCTGTCTGCTTGCTGTGATTGTTACTTTTGAAGGAAAGGAATCCCCAGGAAGTGGTATGAGGGAAGTCTGGACAATGAAGTGAGCTGTAGCTCACGAAAGCTTATGCTCAAATAAATTTGTTAGTCTCTAAGGTGCCACAAGTACTCCTCCTTTTGTTTTTGCGAATGCAGACTAACATGGCTGCTACTCTGAAACCGGACAATAACTGAGATAGATGCAATGTTGAGTGGAGTGGGAAGCTGGGAACCCACCTTTCTAGGCAACCAACCAAACTTTACATTTTCTATTTAAAACTAAGGGTGTCAAACAACTTCCCTTTTAAAAGCAAAAATCAGCTGAGAATCTCCTTTAAAAACAAACAAACAAAACAAACCCCAAATTTCACCCAAATGTGGTTTGGGAAAATGGAAAGTTTAGTTTATAATATTGGTTTGCTCATACAACCTGTCACTTCTTGAGAATGAGGATGATGATCTTTAGTATTATCAGAAGGTTTATGTACTTACTAATTACAGAAAACCCCAAGTTACTAGATTATGTATGTTTCAGCTAATGTTGCTGATGGGAAGTTGAGCAAGAGTTAGGGAGCTAGCAGGCAACCTGCTTACATTGTTCTTATGCTCTTTTCCTGCACTACCATGTCTATTGAAAATATCATTTTATATAAATCTGGTAATACTATTTTTTCAGTTATTTTTGTATGCTTGATGAAACTCGTTATGCTTTCTCTTAATAATTTCATTTTGTTAGCTTTGTCTGTGATTATCTTTAGTCCTATTTTAATTTGACCAGCTTTAGAAAATGGATGCCTTTTTACAGTGTAGCACTGATACCTTTTTCATTTCATGATGGAAGCAGCAGATGCAGTGGAATAAAATGCAGTACTTGGATTTTAAAAGTGCAATCAAAAGCAGGAGAATTGCTGTTTCCACAAACGTGGTGCTGGCATAACTGAACCCAGGAACAATCCTGCCTCCATTTTAAGCTCCGATGCATCATCTTTTGTCAGCAAAATTAGCTTGTGAACATCCATTTACTGCAAGTCAGAAGATGCGCTTTGGTTACTTAGTGTAAGCTGACCTTCCAGGAAATGAGTTGTGCTACAGGATCGTACAGTATGTAAGACAAGAAGCTTTTTTTTGTACTGCATTCTGTGAATAAATGAAAATTACAGATACCAAAATGACAGGTTTCAGAGTAACAGCAGTGTTAGTCTGTATTCGCAAAAAGAAAAGGAGTACTTGTGGCTCCTCAGAGACTAACCAATTTATTTGAGCATAAGCTTTCGTGTAGCTCACAAAAGCTTATGCTCAAATAAATTGGTTAGTCTCTAAGGTGCCACAAGTACTCCTTTTCTACATACCAAAAAAATTTCCTAATTTCAATGGAAAATGGTGATGTGTACATGTCAAAAACAGCTATCATTTAAAATGTTAAGTATTATTTTTAGTTCAGCTCCTCAAAGTACTTATAAGGATATAAAAAACTTAAATGATTATTTTGAAAAAAATAACATACAATAGAAACTTTGATGCTCAGCTCGCTTTTCTGCAGGTTTTATAATTTGCATCAAAATATAGACAATTGGACCATTTTTCAGCAAAGACCTTAAATAGCAGACTAATATGGTGAAATAATATTGCTAAAATATCATCACACTTATGAAATTACAGTATATTATGATTTATTATTGCGAATAATTAAAACTACTGTTGTAAAAACAGATGATCAAAGTACATTTTCTTATGCTTTGCTTTCTTATGCTTATGCTTATCCATTTATTATGAGTGTTCATTTAACTCACTAATTCTTATAATTCAGTAATTGCAATGGCTCTCCAAGTCAATGTGAATTAGTGAGTTTCTATTATGCCTGAATTTGAACTCCTGTAGTTGGAATCTATCAGAAGAAAACGGATAACTTAGTATTGCATGGGAAAAAAATATAAATCTCCAACAATAATTCTTAAGTGGTTACATAAATTCTTTCGTCTTAAGCAGCTCTCAACATGATTCTTTCAGCCCCAATCTATACAGAGTTGTATTATGTAGTTTGCAAATACATAATAAAATTATTACATCTTGAACAATGATGTCCAGCATGAAATTAACAGATGATAAGCAGGTATAACCTGTCACTTCACAGAATCATATTGACTTCTAAAGGATTCTATTACTGCACCTATCTAATTTTTAGTGCCTTCTCTAAGCAGTCAGAAAACTAACATGATTATAGCAAAGCACAGCATCATTAGTCCCCTTAGGGAATTAATTACCTGCTTTATCTGGGAAACTGTAATAATCTGAAATCGTGGATTGCTATGTTTAATATTGCCTTGTAGGTCTAGAGAGTATAACAAATACATTATATTTTGAACAATCCAGTAGCTGTCATTTATTTTTTGCCTGAATGGAGGGAGGGAGTTTGGGGAAGAGAAGAACATTTCTCCCTGGAATGTGGTGAAAGATGTCTGTATACTGCCCGTATGTCAGAGGTGCACAGAAATTCATGGCGTCTCTTCATGTCTAAAGGAAAATTCCAGTGTTGCAATCAATTGTGTAACTTAAAGATCCAGACACATTAAACAGAATGTCTGTTTATATATAAAAGCACAAATAAAATCTAAAGTGCAACTGAAAGGCTTGTTTTGCAAACCTTTTGGTCATGCATGCGCTTCTATGTTATAATTCAGTTACAAGCATTCAGTTCTGTATAACAACTGTAAAGGCCATGTGTACACTAGGAATGCTTTGTCGGTCTAGTTCTACAAGGATACTGTACTGGAAAAGTGCTTCGAGTATAGATGCAGTGATTCTAGCAAAACTACGCTTTGCCAATATAGCTTATTGCAATCCCGTACTTCTGCCCCCTCCCCCAGTGAAATAAGCTATACAGTACTGGCAAAATCAGTTTTGCTGATATAACTGCATCTACACTAGGGGCTTTTGCTAGCAAAGCCTTGCTGGTTAGGGATAACACCTCATAACACACATGATTGACATAGCTATGCTGGCAAAGTCTAATGTAAAAGTGGCTGAATGCCAATTGGGAACCTATTTGGGAACCAATACTGTGTTCATTCCTACAATGGGAGTTTTGATGTTTAATTCAATAGAAGAATCTTCAGTCCCCATAATCTTGTCTGCAGTGTGGGTCAAAAGTTCTCACCAACATGACTATTAAGCACCGTGCTAGCAGGATCCTTGCTATAAATAAGATTCTAAAGGCGTCTTGGTGTTTTTACCAAGGTGTCAATTAAACCTAATTTGGACATGTCCCAAAAATGCAGGGAGCTATATTTCTTACCCTTTTTTTCCCTGAAAGAATTGGTGAAATCTTGACCCCTGCATAGGAAACATAGAATCCTGAACTCATCTTTTGTCACATAAAGGATGAACCAATTTTCAACTACAATACTTTGTTATATAATATTTACTCATCATTTTAAGGGCAAAATTTTCCTGAGATCTATACATTAATATTCAACGTAAAGTAAATCACTCCTTCCATGTGTGTGATGCACACTGAGATTAATGGGAGTTGCACACACTCTGCTGTGGTTTGAACAGCAGCAACATTTCTACACTAAGGCCCCAATGTTTCCAACATTATGGAAGCTGAACTGGTCTTAGCAATCGTAGGAAGTTCTTTAAAAAATGTACCTAGTGTAGATAGGGCCACATGGAATAAACTGAGTGTTATCAGAAGGCTGTGAAGAGAGGATTTTACCACAAATCTTCTAATGTATGCTGTTAGGGGTCTGAGATCTTAAACAGCTTTATTGATTTTAAAATGCTTTCAGTGTAATTTGCCAGTTGGCATTTCTAAACACATGCAGTGAGAGTGCCTTAGAGCACACATTTTCCAGGAGCAGGTATTTAGACAGAACAGTCTGACTCTTGGCTCAGACCATCTCCTGTTTTATTTAGAGTAAATAATGTCCACCTATCAAAAGTTCAGCCTCTTCTGTACTTGTTTCTATCTGCTGCCAGCCTTGATGTTTAAGCCCAATGGTATAATTCTTGCCTCTTCTTTGGGCAATTGGTACTGGGTATGGGATATACTGGTCATGGTATACCATGGTTGATTACCATTTTGTAATTGGGGCTACCTTTGGTCAGTCATGCTGACCGATACACAGGTGGAGTTACATTTATAATTCTTTATACCTTACTAATCCATTTTTATGTTGAAATGTATTGTGTTTTCCTGTTGCTGTGGTCTTCCTGTAACATTCTTCCAAATGTCTTGTGATTGTATGTTTAGTCAAAGGCTCTTAAAATAATAGTCTGGGTGGGATTCACCAATTTATGGTTATGCAAAGTGAATATAAAATGCTGTCTTTCTGATTTTGTTGCATTTACACCCACATTGCATAGGTAAACAATTACACAAGGTGTAAGGTGCTGGAGAATCATACCCACCCTCTACTGTCTTTTTATGCTCGATCTGAATGTGTGTGGGTGGTTTTATTTTTTTTTTTTTAATATTTTTAAAGAAGAGAAGAGTAAAAACAAGCTGAAAAACTTCTACTGGATAAACATTTCCCATGGGAATCAAAGACTTGTTTGTTCTTTTATAAGTAAGAGATATTATTTAGAATCAGTCCTAAGAAGCTAAGATTGAACCATTGTAAAAGTAAACCCAGCATCCTAGAAAAACTTCCTGCAATGTATACAGAGCCAAAGTATATTAAAAATAAATATAGAAAATATGAGTCACCTCATTTCTGGATGGTGTCAGTATACCTAACAGTAAAGTAAAAGGATAAAACTCCCAAACAGAAATCAATATAACAAACCAAGGTACCAAAAATTTTAGTTTTCACTAAACAATACACTCAAATTTCCTGTTCTTTCCTGAATTATCTGAAGATTGTGGATATATATTCTCTCACTCATTTATTTGGGTGGCCTGATACCAGTGCTCTGAAGGTTAACTTGAAGTATACCCTGAAATCAAACTCACACTAAGAAAAAAAACCCACTCTACCCCCTCGAAGGCTACATCTATGCTACAATCTAGGGGTGTGATTCCCAGCTCGCATAGACATTCTCCACACCAGCTCTCATTGAGATAGAAAGCTAAAAATAGTAGTGTAGCCATGGTGGCAGGGGCTAGTTGTGCTGAATATGTATCCACAAGATGCAGGTGGTTTGTACTCCTTACAGCTAGCCCATTCCACCACTCACTGTACTATGCTGGCTACTCTATTATTTTGAGTATGCTAGATCGATAAAAGCTAGTGTGAGTATGTCTATATCAGCTGGGGATCACACCTAAAGCTTCTGGTTGCCCCATCTCAAAAAAGAGATATTAGAGCTGGAAAAGGCCTGGAGAAGAGCAAACAAAATGATTAAGGGTATGGAACAGCTTCCATATGTCCCTCGGCCTGCGCCACTTCCCGCAGCCCCGATTGGCCAGGCACAGCGAACCGTGGCCAGTGGGAGCCGCGATCGGCCGAACCTGCAGATGTGGCAGGTAAACAAACTGGCCCGGCCCAGCAGGGGCTTTCCCTGAACAAGCGGTGTCCCAAGTTTGGGAAACACTGCTTTAGGACATAAGCCAACTACTAAATAACTGAAGTTAGGGGACAAACTTTCCCCCGAAGGCAAGTTCTTCCATAACTGTTCATTGGGGATTTTACCACCCTCCTCTGAAGTAGCTGATAGATGTAATGTTGCAGAAAGGACACTGGGCTAAAATGACCTCTGGTCTAATCAAGTATGCTATTCTAATCTATACAGGTTCTTATATCACCTCTCCATTGTCTCAGTGCCTTTATGGCAATTCCTACCCTGTCAGTGAATGTTTAAATTTCATATGTCATAAATATAAAGGGAAGGGTAAACACCTTTAAATCCCTCCTGGCCAGAGGAAAAACCCTTTTACCTGGAAAGGATTAAGGAGCTAAGACAACCTCGCTGGCACCTGACCAAAATGACCAATGAGGAGACAAGATACTTTCAAAGCTGGAGTGGGGGGAAACAAAGGTTCTCTCTGTCTGTGTGTTGTTTTTGCCGGGACCAGAGCAGGAATGCAGGTCAGAACTCCTGTAAAAAGTCAATAAGCAATCTAGTTAGATATACATTAGATTCTGTTTTGTTTAAATGGCTGATCAAATAAGTGGTGCTGAATGGAATGTATATTCCTGTTTTTGTGTCCTTTTGTAACTTAAGATTTAGCCTAGAGGGATTCTCTATGTTTTGAATCTGATTACCCTGTAAAGTATTTACCATCCTGATTTTACAGAGGTGATTTTTACTTTTTCTTAAATTAAAATTCTTCTTTTAAGAACCTGATTGCTTTTTCATTGTTCTTAAGATCCAAGGGTTTGGGTCTGTGTTCACCTACGCAAATTGGTGAGGATTTTTATCAAGCCTTCCCCAGGAAAGGGGGTGTAAGATTTGGGAGAATTTTGGGGGGAAAGACGTTTCCAAACGGACTCATTCCCAGTAACCGGTGTTAGACGTTTCCTGGTGGCAGCAAAAAAGTCCAGGGACAAAAGGTAAAATAGTTTGTACCTTGGGGAAGTTTTAACCTAAGCTGGTAAAAATAAGCTTAGGGGGGTTTTCATGCAGGTTCCCACATCTGTACCCTAGAGTTCAGAGTGGGAAAATAACCTTGACAATACTGTTTTGATAACATTTATTAAGAAAAAATATTCTATTCTTAAATTGAAGTTTCCTAATGTACACTCATGCAAGGAAACAAAGAAATGAGCAACATGTTAGTCACAAGAAATTTAAAACCTTCATTGGGCTGAAACCATGCTTAGTTTTATCATTGGGGGATGTGGATAATGTGAAGAGTATCTTATCAGAGTGCTCTGACTCAAAAATATGACTTCTGTGGCTTCATTTGCAGAGCTCTGCTGTTTACCGTACTGCTGAGTTCATCTGGAGTTCTGCAGATGAACTTTCTTCTAGACTAGGCTGAAAATTGGGGAGTGTGAGGGATTCTCAGATGGAGGAAGGATTCAGAAATAGGGCTTAGAATGAAAACTTCCTTTGCTCTGAAATCACTACTTAGTCTCCACAATAGTGAAGGTGAAAAAAATAAAAATAATTCTGTGAGCTAGTACTTGCCTGCTAGTGGCTTATATCTAGGAGTCAGTAGTGCAAAGTAGCACTTGTTTAGGCAGACTTATTTAAAGAAAATATAATATATTTAACCACCCAATCAGCTAGAAGAAGTGATTATCTCCTTCTATGTGGGCTCCTTTGTTTCTGGGAAAGAAAACAAAAATAGCATCATTTGTTTTCCCTTGTTATATAATGTAAAATGATTGTTTTATCCTGTGATTGAAAATAGAGTAAGTGGCAACAACAAACACAATACTACTTTGCACCATCACTTTTGAGGATCCCAGGTAGCAGGGTACCACTTTCTGTCAAACATATTTGTCTATCAGAAATAGAAGTATTAAACTCTAAAAATTAAAATTGTGCTGTTTCAAAATAGCTAAAATTGAATTCAATTATTTTTACCTGCCAGAGCCTGTCATTTTTCAGTCATATCATTATTCGTGCAGTTGGCAAAATTTGGCATTAGGTAGCAGGTTTCCTGGGGAAAAGGAAACTAATTTGGAATGGGCCTCAATATTTGCCTGTCATTAGAGTTCACTCCTGCTGAGGGCGTTGACATTGGTATTGAGTAGCACTGTGGTAGTCACTGTGTTTTTAATTTTTTTTTTTTTTGTTGTTCACAGGCAATTTCCTCACCCCCCACCAAAAAAAAAAATCCTTCCAAAATTTTGGCCAAGCAAAAAAATTTAAAAAAAATTAAAAAATCACTTCGGTTCAAACAAAATGTTTTGGTTTGATGTTGAAATTTTTAAAAAATTGAAAAATTGAATTACAAGGAACATTCAAAATGAAAAGTCTTTTCAAGTAAAAACACCGTTCATTTTGAAAATGTCAAAATGCATTTCTTTTTTTTTTTTTTCAGGTTTTTTGTTGTTGTTATTGCATAAATTCACATATATGTTTTGGTTGACCTGAATCTGCATTTTGTGGCAAAAAAAAGTTTCAGACAAAAATTGTTAGTTCTGTCTCCCACCATCTCACTCAGATGTCACTATTCTGTTCTTTTAAAATCATTTGAGCAGACTGGATAGCTCAAGAGGATGAAAATGAGATACAAAGCCTTTCATCCTTGGATTGCAGGTCTGAATTCAGTCCAGCTTGGTCAAGACAAAGAGCAAATTTGTCACCATTCAATTGCTCTTTTGGTGTCAATATGGATTCAGGTCCAAGTTGGCAGTTCTCCACATCACTCAAAGCACATTAGGCACTACTTCTGACATCCTTTTACTGAATCTCAGCAGAGAGGTCAACGATATAATGTCTGATCCCATGCCCATTGACATCAATAGAAAGGCCCCCATTAACTCATGTGGGTGTTTGATCAGAACAAGAATACACAGGGAAATTAAACTATCCTCATTTCTCGAGGTAATAAGGTTGTATTTTCCAGATCTGTCATGCCAGCATTTTTCAAAATTACTAAATTCATCTTCATAGAAATATTTCTTTTGCTGAAAGTTGATCTTTAGTGATCAGCCACAGGTCTTCTCTCAAAATGCTCCCAAATTTGCTCAAATTAGTCAGGCAACTCTCTACCATCTTGCTTTTTGACTGACAGTTTTGTCTGTGTAAATTTCTTCTTCAGAAATATGAAGGAAAGGGAGAGAGTGCATCCTACTCACAAGGGAGGCTGGAGAATGAGAGACTGAAAATCTTTGCCCTGGTGAAGTGAGCTGTAGCTCACGAAAGCTCATGCTCAAATAAATTGGTTAATCTCTAAGGTGCCACAAGTACTCCTTTTCTTTTTGCGAATACAGACTAACACGGCTGTTCCTCTGAAATTTGCCCTGGTAGAAAATCATAATGAAACTAGAATTACTGTGCAATGCATGGAGTTGTGCTCTCGTTTCAAGTTGTTCTCCCCTCAGAGGGAAGAGGTACAGGATGTCAAAGAGGTAATGAGAGGAATTAGTGAAGAAAAGAAATATATCATGCCATCCTATTTTGACATACACAACGATACCTGTGAAAAATTACTCATAGTTTTGAATCAATCCTCTGGTTATCGTGGCATATTGTAATTGCTACATATACAGATGCAGTGTGTGTTAGACAGAATGTCTCAGACTGAATAGTAATATGGTCCTTTCGTTGCCATGGAGAAGGTTATGCTTTCAACCTATTAACACAATTGGGAGCTTAAAAAGCAGACTGTCTGGCTCCAACCAGGCTCCTTGCCCCCTCCTGGGGAGAGCTGGGATCCTCCACCAAAACCTGAAACATATCCAGCAGCCTGAAAAGCATGCTCTCTGGCTCCTTTCAGTCCCTGTTTGCTAAGAAGCTGATGATACCGAAGGTGAAATTCCTGGGAGACTAAGAAAGAGCTGTCTCAATGAAAGTCCCTATATTATGCAGGTAATTATCAAAGTACATTAGGATAAACCTAAGCCTAACAACAGAAATTCAAGAACTGACAAAATGAGGATGGATTATCATGTGGTTAAGACAAGGCATTGGGACTTGGGAGGCCTAGCTTCCTGTCTCGGCCACAGACTCCCTTTATGATCTTCAGAGAATCTGTTAATCTGTCTCTACTTTATGTATTGTATGAAGGGTCTGTGTGGGTGTCTTGGAAACATCATAGGAAAGGAAACATCATATCTTAGATGTTGTGGAGGAAGAAATGGCGGGATTTGGACACAGCTGAGATGAGAGTGAATAGACAATGATGACTCAAGGGCCTGAGCCTGGGCCACAATGAGGACGTTGGTGTTAACAGTAAGGGGAAATATGGAGGAATTTGGAGGACACATAAGGAGTTAAGTTTTGGTCATGTTAAGGCTAAAATGGCAGTGAGACAGCCTGGAGATGCTGTGGAGGGAGAAGCAGAAAGGCAGGATAGGACAAAAGCGGATTAGTCAGAAGTAGAAAAAAACCTTGCAAGTTGCCAGCATAAAAGCTGGTGGCTAAATCCATGTGAGTAGATGACATCACCCATAGATTCCCATGTAGAGGCAGAGAAATTAATCTGTCTGTGTCAATGGAGCTGATTTGCCCTTATTCCCCTGGGCTTGCTACCCATATTGACATTAGCAATGGTGTAGGGGGAGATCAGGCATTGTCAGGCAGCACAACTTATCTGATAGAAGAGGGGAAGAAACCTCTGCCAGTAAAAAAGCTGGCATAGCTTATTTCACTTGTGGGGCAAGAGGGAACCTGGGACTGAGTTGTGACTCTTGGACTTAGGCCCTATTTTATAGTTGAATTCTACTGCACTTGAAAATTTAAAATAGTGTTTTGCTGTAGGAGTATACCTTGAATTAGTTAAATTATAGATGAATTCTAAAAGAATGTGAATAATACAACTAAGCAATTTGGCACACAATAAATGTATGAACTTTATGTATGACATCGGGGCCGGGGGGGGGGGGGGGGGGTGAGTCAATAGACTTGAGGACTATTTGAAAAAAAAAGACTTCAATTAGACTCAACCAGAGAGTGATTTTGAAATCTGCCTATACTCTCTGAAGATTGTAGTCTTTTTAAAATGTTGTTTTCCTGAAGCTATTTTTCCTACAGCATAAGAAGTGAGCATAATACAGTAATGTCTTCACCAGCATCCCTTGAGATTTATATTATCTTTAAACTGATTGATTTTATTAATGCTTACTAGTGTTGATACAATGGGCTAGCTGAGGTACAAATACATGCATTCGATCATCTCTTTGAGTTAAGTTTGGTAACAGAGCTCTCTAAAGATAAAAGATAGTACTGTGTGACACTGTACATTATGACATGCTATGCAGTGTTGACTACTGAAAGGCAGAGCAGACAGTGTCTGTCATCACTGAAATGCATTTGAGACTGACGTCTCATAACTCTGTGCTACTCTTCTGTGTTTAGCTGTGGCAGAAGTGATTCCAGAAACAAGCAAGCTTTGTTTTTGCATTATGTCAGAAGGTCAAACGCATAGTTTTCTTTAACAAAGGGTTATCAATTAGCAACATACCAGAGTAGAATCCAGACTAATGAATAGCTGTGTCACCCCTGTCCTGTAATGTGGGGTGCTGTAGCCACCAAACAACCTCCAGCATGTAAATCACTCCCCGTGATGTGCTGCAGCGAGCCAGCCAGCCACACTTTGGCTCTTACCAGCCTTAAAGATTTCCACAGGGTGACCCCAATACACTCCAAGAAAAATCAGCCAGAAATATATGACCTGTACTGCCCAGCACTCTCCTAGGCAGTATAAATATGTTAAGTCCATTATTCCTTTAAGGGAATAACATGCACACAATTTGTTACACCAAATGGAGTTACCCAGACACTTCAACTTGAACACATTGGGTTAGATACAAAGAGATTTTAAGTGAGTACAAATAGTGAGGCGTAAGAGTCAGAAATGGTTACAAGAAAAAAATGAAGGTAAAACGTTGTCTAATGCCTAACTTAGCAAACTGTATGAGATTCGAGCAAAATTTATCACAATATGCTTTCAGCAATCTTATGGACCAAACTTTTTAGGTCAGGACCCCTCCCCCAGAGTCCAGCAGCTGCTTCCTTTGTCTCTCTAAGTGCAGTGAATGCAATAGGCAGCGAGAGAGCGGTGTGTGTGCCTCAGGGTGTTTGTCCTTCGTTTTTATAGTTTCAGTCCCCCTCTTGAAGAATACGTCCAGCTGAGACCCGGGAGACAAAGAGTGTAGGTGAAAGGATATTCCCTTTTGTTTTTTTCACCTGTTTCAATTTCCTTCATATTCTCTCCCTCCTTGATGACTCTGTTTACTGCTTAAATGCAAATTAAGGCAAACACACATTCCTTCCTTTGTTTAGGACAGACCTGTATTCTGACTGGGCAGGGCTCGGGGGATTGGAACATGTGTTAATAACATTATTGTATGTGTAACTGCACATGCAAGTTACCACACATATTTTACTAGGACAATACTGACCAGCAAATGATGAGTTTTCAAATGATACCTTACAAGGCATTCTTTGGACAAAGATTATTACAATAGTGTATAGGGTGTGAACACGGGAGTATAGTCTGTCACTCTAACACTCTTAATTAAGAAAATATTCATGTAAGGGTAATAAAACAGCTAGCAAAGATAGACAAGGAGAACATTGTCAACAAAATAACATAAACCTACATGAGTGTATCTCAGTATCCTACAAGTTTATTTAATTAACCAGTGTAAAAGGGTTTGTACCCCCCACAGGCAGGGAAAGTGTTAGGGCCAATTAACACACTGGATTGTACCTGGCAGGTGGGCCAGACCTAATTAAAGATGAAGCCCAGTTGGGAAGAAGCTGGGTGGTGCTATTAAGAAAGGAAGCTCAGAATAACAGATGTCCCCAGAGAGAGGGGAAAAGAATACTGAAGTACCTGCCACAAGAGAGTGGATAGACTGGTAGAGTTGAAGAGGGGGATAGTTGGCTCAGGGGATCCTCTCCTCTCCTGAGAAGCAAGTCTAGCAAGATGCCATAGAGCAACAGAGTAGCCTCCAGGATGGTGTGCCCTGACAAAAGGGCAGGCTCAGGACTTGCAGGGAGAGAGACCTCGGAGGTGTTCAACTGAGGAACTGAGAGGGTTGAAAGGTGATGCTCAAGGAGGGCAGAAATGGGCTTGTCTGGGATTTAGTTTGGGGTTTTATTGGGGGATTCCAGGGGAGAGCCCTGTGAGTCCTATCCTGAAATAAGGATTAATCTAGAGAAGTTGTGGTGGGGTCCTTGGACTGGAACCCAATGTAGCGGGAGGAGAGCCTGGGTTCTCCTACCAGCTACTGAGGGTGTGATTTGAGGACCCTGAGAAGGGGATAAGACCTGAAAATCCTGAGTGAAGGACCAGAGCAACCATTGGCAGGGGGTGCTAGAAAGGACAGAGCTATTATGTCACTCCCAGGCACAGGGAGGAGTTCCAACATTGAGGTCACCCTTCTACAAGCAGCTAATATTCTCTCATCTACCCCCACAATCAGTCAAAATACTATCATCAGTTATAAGATTTAACTATTGAGATAATATCATCATTACTTTTGAATGAAAAATGTCTATAGTAACTAGCATGGATTGATACACTTATAATTGTTTGATAAATATGATATTGACTTAATGGTGTGGACATAACATATTTAGAAGTCTGAGAGGTGCTTGAAATGGTACAGCATGACATGTTGATTTAAAAAACCCTAGAATGATATAAACTTAACATGGCTCACATTAAATGGACTTAAAACTAGATAACTGAATGGTCTCAAAGTGAAACTATAAATGGGGAGTGGTCCTTGAGCAGGTGTGTTTCCAGTGTGGTCCTGCAGGGATTGGTTCTTGGACCCATTCTATTTAACACTTTTATCAATGATCTGGAAGAAAATATAAAATCATCACTGATAAACTGTGCAGATGACACAAAAACTGGGGGACTGGTAAATAATGAAGAGGACAGGTCACTGATTTAAAGAGATCTGGATTGCTTGGTAAACTGGGTGCTAGCAAACAACATGCATTTTAATATGGCTAAATGTAAATGTATATATCTAGGAACAAAGAATGTAGACCATACCTAGAGGATAGGGGACTCTATCCTGGGAAGCAGTGACTGAAAAAGATCAGGGGGTTCATGATGAATAACCAGCTGAACATGGGCTCGCAGTGTGACCCTGTGGACTAGACAGTTAATGTGATCCTTGGATGCATAAACAGAGGACTCTTGAGTAGGAGTAGAGAAATTATTTTACCTCTGTATTTGGCACTGGTTTGATTGCTGCTGGAATACTGTGTTCAATTCTGCTGGGCACAATTCAAGATAGATGCTGATAAATTGGAGAGGGTTCAGAGAAGAGCCACAAGAATGATTAAGGGATTGGAAAACAGACCTGATAGTGATAGATTGAGATCCTTGAGTCTATTTAGCTTAACAAAGAGAATGTTAAGGGTTGACTTGATTACAGTCTGTCAGTATCTACACGAGGAACAAGTCTTTAATAATGAGCTCTTTAGTCTAGCAGAGAAAGGTATAATACAATCCGATGGCTGGAAGTTGAAGCTAGACAAATCAGACTGGAAATAAAATGTAAATCTTTAGCAGTGAGGGTAATTTAATCATTCAAAAATTTACAAAGCTTCATGGTGAATTTTTAAATCAAGACAGGATTTTTTTCCCCTAAAAGATATGGTCTAGTAGGGGACGTTTTATAGCTTGTGCTATACGGGAGGTCAGACTAGATGGTAACACTGGTTCCCTTCTTGCCTTGGAATCTATATTGATTGCTGAGAATCCATAAGGTGCAATCAGAATCATGTCAGCTGAAGACACCTCCTTCGCTGCCACTCTTTGAACTGACATTAGGTTGGATGTTTAGATTCTTAGTCAAATAGTGGACTAGGCACAGAAACTTCCGTTTAAACTGCAGGGGTCAAATCCTGCTTGTGGCGGTGCAAAGGGATGGAGAGCTTGCTTTGACAGCCAGCTGAAACATTCCCCTTATGTAGGAAAATACCACCTGCTCCTAGCCATCTTAGCCAGGAGCAGGATGGATTGTGGATAGAGTGTGTTGTGATCCCAGGCTCGTATATGGCACCTTAGAGCTGCAGTAAACTAAGTCAAGGATCAAAATAACCTCTGGCTTCCCATTAGGATCAAGAAGTGTGGAATTGTGTTGTAACATCACCTTTGCTTCTTCCTCCCCAAGGTGCACTGAGTTTGTATTGTCCATGCCTAGGTTGTATCTATTCAATGGAGAAACAACTTTTAGTCACAAGCTGATTAATTTGGCATCATGGTCAAGACTACATACAAAGAAAATGATAAAAAGTTTCTGAGGACAAATGGACAAACCTTCACTGACTGGAAACAGGGATCAGATTCTGATCTCCCTTACAGTGTAGTCCATGGAATTACTCCATGTATACAAGACTGTTTCAAATGGACAATTAAAACCATGTTTGGGCCAGCTGCATTCAGTTTAGGTATAATAAAAAATTAAACATGTCTGTATAAACTGCAAGTCCAAGAGATTTATTCTGACCTCACATATGCTGGGTTTAGACTGATATAACTTCATTGATGTAAGTGTATGTGAGCTCAGAATAAGACCCATAATGTTTTTAATCTTGCAGTGACTGCAAGCTCTTTGGGACAGATAGTCTTTTTGTTTCCTGGTTGTACAGCACCTAGCACAATGGGATCCTGGCCCATGCCTTGGGTTCCAAGGTGCTACGGTAATACAAATAATTATACTAAACAGAATACAATCACCAGCATGTAGCAGTTAGCACAGGTTTCTAACATAATATTTTCCCCAGTTGATCATGTTTGGCCTTAGCATCTTTCTTAGTGTGTTCTTTAAAACCAAAGAAACAGTCACAGGTAAATACTAAAGTTCTGGTGATATTTTTTATTTTTTTTTTAAATTGTTTACACTGTTTTCATTGTTTCAGCAAAGTGTTAGTGGCCTTGAATATTATCTTCCTCCAGCATTTCACTCATTTATAATATTCCTACCCTTTATTTAAGGCATCTGTCTCTACTCTTAGGCATGCATAAAGATCCTAAAAAGAAAGGTGGAGTTATTAGAAAGGATCTATCCATCTCCTTCTGAAATCAATGGTAGTATTTCCATTATTTTGGTGGGGTTGGATTGGGCCCTAAATTTGACCTGTATTGTAAAATAGCCTCAACCTGGGCTAGACAGTCTTGCCATATGTTTCATAAGCCCTATATTTCTTTCAATTGAAAGAAGAAAACTGTTTATTCCTGAAAAATAGTTACTTGTGGAAAAGCTGGCAAGAGATACACTACAGATGAAAATTGATTAATCATGCCTGAAATAATGGTTCTCTGGCAAGCATTTTTCCCCCCAAGATTTAAATCAATAGATCCTTAAAAAAAGAAGTCTAAAGCTTGACTCAAGGTGTTCAATTATTTAAGAGAATAATTATTGATTTTTCTGGGTTCATTATAAACCTGAATACTGAGAGCAAATATATTTGAGGTGGAAAGGTAATACATCCAGAGAGCTGGTAGATATATAGATTTTTAAAATAAAGTATATTAATATGCTTATACCCATAATGTAGCTTAGAGCAGAAAAAAAGGGTTCTAAGCACCACAGGAATAGTTCTTGCATTCATGGACAAACCAAAAAGAACTTGTCTATTATTAAATTATGTCATTCAGTGATAAAAGTTATCTTTTGAAATGGTGGTTGATTACAATACTTAAAAATATATTCCTTTGTTTTAACATTTAGTAGAAATCTTGCTTGAATGTAAGTGACTTTCAGAATTTTCATTATTCATTTTAAATATGTGAGTATTTATGAACTTATTTAGAGACTTTGAATTTAACATAGGCCAATAACCACCTGATGAATTTTGGACAGCTAATAAGGAATTTAACTACCCTTTAGCACAATCTAAATGAAATACCATTCCCAATGCATCCATTGACAGATTCTTGACTTTTTTTCTCATGCTATAATAATTGTCTTGATTCATTTTCCTTTTGAACTGGATTTTTTATTAAAGTTATTTTCAGCTCAACTTACCTGCTACTCAGAGACAAAAGTCTTCATTTTCCATCTTGGTACACTGCCAGATTAAAGACCATATTTTTAAAAACTCAATCCTTTTTCTTTAACTCCTTAGATTTCTGAAACTGAAAGAATAGTAAAAGTTTAATACACTTTTCGTCTCCAATACTTTTTGCATTTTACTCAGCTTGTGTAATAAAAATTGGTTTCACTGCCTAGTTCTCAGGTACTAGCACGATGCTACAATATCTTGATTGGAAGCATGGTAGGAGAATTTTTAAACCCAAGCAAACAAACACATTTTAATAGAAATAAATTCAACTGAAATTTAACTTTTAAAAAGAACTTGTTAAACATTCCTTTTTCTATTTAACTGTTCCTAAGAACAGTACCGCTGACTTCAAAAATCATGAGTCAGACTCAAACATATTATGGGGTTGGCTTAAAATTATATATTTAAAGTGCTGGGTTCTTTTTCTTTTCTGGTTTCTGACCCTTTTGGGTGCACTCTGTCATATCTTTATGCTTTCCTCTGCAACCATGAGGGTTAAAACCTTTTTTAAAAAAACTTTAGCTGTGATTCTCATGCAGTCACTTGTCTGCAGGAGTTGGGACATTAAGTAAAACACAAAATATTGCAAGAATCACTGCAGAAAGTCAATAGCAAACTCCATATTGCTTCAAAGGAAACCGAATTAGCCCCCCCCACACACACTTTTCGGACCTCAATCACCTCGGTAGTGTCATTTTCTGAAAGATGGCTTTGAATTTGTGGGTGCAAATTTAATGGAGCCAGCAATTAATGGCAGATGCAAATTATTTTCAACTGTTTAGACTGCACTCTCATCAGTTACCCACTTTGTATACCAAAATGCCCACTTGAGTGTACAAATTCAAAGTTTGAGTATGCAACCAGTGTTTGTGAAAATGTTTTTGTCTCACTTTTAGGCAGTAAAATTTGACCTCATCTGTGTTTACTACAAAATATTTAAATTGCCTTTAGCAGTGCCTCTGCCTCCTTGCTCTTTCATGCCCCTTTGGGCTGCTGTGTGCAGCAGGGGATGCTGGGATGGAAGCAATACCTGCCTGTGCTCTTATAAATTCAGGGATTGTAATTGTGCATATTCTTATGCAGGGAATACAAGGGATGAAGGCTTCTTTTGCTTTTCCCCTGCATCCCTACTTGTTCTGTAGAGTCAGAGATCAGTTTGAACAGCATTTGAGAGAAACATGTAGTGGTGGAACAATGTAGCTGATACCTAAACATAAATTGATTGTCTAGAATTTGGAAAGTATGTATGTTTCATCTGTGATGTATAAACTGTACTTTGCCTTTGCCATCTTCAACAGAGTACATGTTTGTTAATTAATTGGACTATGATACAGTATTCCCTATAGCTAGGAGGAAAATTTGGGCAGCAGAATAGGATCAATTTGTATAATAAGAGTTACAAAATAGTAATGAAAACAAATAGAAATCATAATGTAGTTAATTGAAATGTGACTTTGCATTCTAAACACATTTAGATTTTATTTAAGGTTTAACAACAAGCATTGTTCTTCAAAAGTCAGAATGACTTCTAAGAGAAAATTATTATTTAAATATTTGCTGAATAAACGCATTTGAGCTGACAATGTTAATCTATATTCATTTTCTTTGAGTAGAATTCTATTAGTAAACTTCAATTATATATAATTGACCTAATTCCAGGTCCTTTACTAGATGCACCTTTACACTCTGCAATTGTTTTGGACTGCATCTACCTTTCTGGTTTTGAAATCTTTATTGGATTAAATTCATTTGACCATTGTGCATCTCCAACAGCACAGCGAATCCTGAGTCTGTTCCGTTCATGCTTTTATTCCTTGAGGAGTCTTTTAATTTAAAACTGTCCTTCACTTTCTATCCTCTGAGATGGCTTACAATAAAACTGAGGAATAATTAGGAAAAAATGTGCTGTGTATCCTGGAAGAGACACCTTTCACTACAGACATTTCTTAATCTTAAAAATAATTTCTTTTCTTTTTGATTCACCATTCAACTTACTTAGAAAGGACTATGTATTTCCAGATTTATATTGCGTATAAAGAACATTCAAGGTTTTGACTACTTGAATGCAAACACTGTCCATGAATTTCAGCCCACACAATGACAAATAGGTCTGGAGTTAATGGTGTGCCTCTTGCATAGTTCATAATAGGAAGAGAGTGTGTTTAAGTGAAATATCAAATGTGCATCTTCTCTGATATATCCTGCAGCATATTTTTAGTCCCAGATTCTAAAAGATAATGAAGAAAAGGGGACAGTTTTAGGTGCAGCAAACCATTGGCTGGGGGGAGGGCGGGGGGTGGAGGTGTCTTCAGACGGTAAAATAGAATAAAAACAAGAGATTACATACTGGGCAGAGGGGAAAAGTCAATTGTAAAAGCGCTGTTGGTATCCACAAAAACACAGACTGGCAAAACCTTC
This sequence comes from Caretta caretta, assembly GCF_965140235.1. NCBI lineage: Eukaryota > Metazoa > Chordata > Testudines > Cheloniidae > Caretta > Caretta caretta. The sequence goes on from NC_134207.1 coordinate 138,825,209, forward strand.
AAAGATATACTCCTGGGACATCTCTTGGCCGAACTGAGAGGCAGCTTTGATAGAATATCTTGTCCATCACTGAGCACTGAGTTCAGAATTACATTCTGTAGAGGAATCACAGGGCCTATAGTATCTCTTAAATTCTATCAGGTCAGACTCTGGTGCGCACCGGCAGATTGATGCCTTATCCTGAAACAAGGTTGAGACTCATCATTCTGACATGTAACTACTTGGTCCCTGAAAAACCCATGAATATAGATAAGAAAAATGACTGAGTGGAGCCAGGCTTCTAAAGACAGTGTAGCACTCTTTTTTCATTATCAGCCTTATGCAGGTAGGTGGAGAGAGGGGATATTCCATATATTATTTCTTTAACTTTTATCACAATCTTGATTTTTCGCTTTCTTTTGTGAGCCATTGTCACTTCTTTATGCAGGAATCTGACTAATGAAGTACATAAGGAAATAAGATAAACCATGGCTGAGAACTTTTTACATTATAGCCTAGATCTTCAAAGATATATAGGCACACAACTCCTGTTGATTTCAGTGGGAGTCAGGCACCCAACTGCCTTTGAAGATGTGGGTCTATATTCAGAATGCAACATATTTGCTTTTTATTGCCTTGTAGTTCATGAAAGAATATGCTAATATGAGCAGACAAACTGATCTTTTTTTCTTTTTACACGTCAGCTGATGTTTCAATAAGAGGAAATACTAACATCTGTCTGGACATTTTCTGAGTTCCTGAGCAGTCTGTATTGAGCACTTCCTGGTCAGGCATCTTTCTGAAAGAGAAGCACCATGCCTGGTGAGAATGCCCTACTGTCTCAGGCATTTAAAAAATGTTACTGAAAGGTCCCTGTAGTTAGCTTGATAGGCCACAATCTAGAAGCCATTTCCTATAAGGAAAACAGAAGCTTGCTGACTTTGATGGCCAATGTGGGCAGGCACAAAATTGCTTCCACTTGGAATTCACATCAGAAATTGGGAAATGAGTGAAATAACTTTCAAACACCACTACTGTGGAAAAACGGATTACTTTTCTGAACCTCATTCTCAGTGTTTGTTAGCTAAGAGGGTGGGTAGGGAGAGACCAACAGAGGGAAGAAAGGAGTGGGCAGAAGAGAAAGGAAACAAAGAAGAGAAGTCTACAGACAAATTTAAACTTGTCCCATGTATGCTAACTGTGTAGTTACCTTTGATATAACCACATACTCTATGATGTTATAGCAGCTACATATTGATAGTGGCGGCATAATAAACTGTTTTTTTTTAATGTTCATGGTCCTACAAAAAATGTGCAACTCCAACCACACAGTCTGTAATTGTATCAAATTACCACATTGAAATGGCACTATTATCTTTAGCAGATTAAGATTTTATAAATTAATTTATTGAGAAAAAAACATTGAAATGTAAGAATTATGTTAGCGCCATACCACATTTTAAGATGTGCATATACTAACAAATCAATGCACACTTTGGGTTTAAGACCTCCAACTGCACCTTTGTGTCTTGGCTCAGGGAAGAAGGGCATATATTGGCCAATGAATATACCCTGTCACACGTTATTGCTTACTTATGTTCATTACCTGCACTTTTCATGAGTGATTAGGGTATTGAATTGTCTTCAATGTGAATTTTTATTACAGCCAGAAGACTACTGGTGCAGAGTTTTTATGTGGAAGCTTGCAGAGTTCTGGTAGCTATTTTATGTAACAATGTCCATACAGTAGAATTCTCCAGTGATAATAAATTGTATTTCTAAAAAGTTTACATGTTTCATTACAATTCTTAAAAAGCTAATCACATACAAGGCTGGGATATGGACTGCTCTTTCTGCAGCTACTGGATATGTTTTTTGATTTTTAAAATAGCTACCTTGGAAACAATTTTCTTTCAGAAAAGCTTTCATAATGATTCTGTTGTTTGTTATTTTGTTTTTTTGCAAAGATATAGCTCTCCTTTTACTGATGTATTGTCAATCAACAGAAAGGAAATTCTAAGCGTAAGAACTAGACAACTAACAAAACAGTGGTTCCTTTAAATATTGCAGTATTCTCTGGCAAAGATTTTCAGAGGAGATTAATGATAGTTTACGTGCCAATTTGAGACATCTTTAAAGGAGCATTCTTTTCAAGACCTTCAGACCACCTACTCTCTGAACATCTGGTACCTTAAAGAACTCGGGCACCAAAAATGGGATAGTTTAAAACATTGGCCCTCATATCCAGAGCAGCTTTCTATAAATGCATGGACCCATCTATTCATCCATATCTGATTGCCCCCATTGTCATAGAATCAGAGTGCCTCAAAATTTTGAATGTATTTGTCTTCAGAATATCAGTATTTTACTTGCAATATTATAAAGGCTGTAGTATGGTTAAGGCACATGATTGAAAATCACAGCTTGCTCCATTGTGCACTACAAGACCAAACCTTTTTTCAGACATTATAGAGAGCTGTCTTTTAACCTAGTTTTCCAACAAAATAGTTGTTATAATGTAGACTGGACTATCACTACTTTGCCTTTATCAACCTGCTATCAGAACAACAATACATCTGTTTGTTTGTTTGTTTGTTTTTCATTTTATGTGAAACAGTTCAATAGCTTTGTCACAGAAACTTAGGAGATATCATGAGTAGGAAAAATATATGAAAATTCAATTTAGATTAGTTCTAAACATCTCTCTCTCCCCAGTAGTGTTTACTTAATAAACAATATCATAGTGAAAAAGTCTGTCTTTCCTTGGAAAAACATATTATCAATTTCTAAATCTTATGTGGTTATCTTTTGTTCTGTACACTCACATTTAGGACTCTGCATTGTTGAGTCCAAGTAATCTCTCAGTGTATTTGTGGCAAGTTCCACAGAGCTAAATGTGGTCAGTGCCCACAGAGTGAGTGTGAGTGAGTGTGTGTGTTAACACACTGCTCAGGCACTTAGAAATAACTTTTAATACATTCGTCCTGGCAGTGCTGTAGGATAGATGTTCTCAACTTGTGGTTTCTGAAGATGCCATCGCTTGGCTAGACGACTATGCCTACACTATATAAATAAAATAAAATAAAATAAGGGATCACATAGTGCCCCAAGTTCACATTTGAACTTTAAATCATTAACAGAGGCATATTTCCATTGGTTGCCATCAAATAGCAAAAGTCTCAGAAATAACTCCTTTTCCTGGGATTATGCTATTTAGCCATTGTATCTATAACCTGTCCAAACCTTCCTCCTTTTCCATCTTCCCTGTAAAAGTTTTATGTATCTGCAATGCTGTTGGTCCTGCCACGTGGAGTACCTTCACTTTCTGTGCTTGTTCTTTAGCCCCTATGATAATTAGAAAAATTTTACTGTCAAAAATGTTACATGTTCTTTTCCTGGGCTTTTTTTCTGCAACTCCACTGGGCTTGGAGGAAGAAAATGCTCCTTCTCTGGTTCAGTAAAACTTCTGACATCTCTAGGCTCAGATTTTCAACAGGAGCCTAAGTCAAATAGGTGCCCAAATCTCACGGATGTTGAACAAGATTTTGGCAACTATCTCCCTTACCCTCCTTTGAAAATACCAGTCATAATGTTTAGTGTGCACTGTTGGTTTGACAGAAGTCCCAGAACTTTCATGATTTCCATCAGCTGCCCAGTCAGACAACTTCTACAAATATCTAATTCATAGTGAGCATGCTCAAAGGCTAATATATACACCCAATATAACATGATATAACGTAACCCAATATAACATGAATTCGGATATAATGTGGTAAAGCAGTGCTCTGGGGGTGGGGGGGTGCTGCATGCTCTGGTGGATCAAAGCAAATTTGATATAACGCGGTTTCACCTGTAATGCGGTAAGATTTTTTGGCTCCCGAGGACAGCGTTATGTCGAGCTAGAGGTATATCAACACTAAATCAGCTCATTAGCACAGCTACTTCTGTGCTAATAACACATCTACCCTTGCACTTCCTACTGCTTTCCAACAGGCTGAACTATTCATTTGCACTACACTTTGCCTGGACATTCTGGGTTGATTCTTCAAAAATGATCATGCCATTCATCTGCCTCAAAATGGGAAATGAATGTGTAGATAGGAAATCATAGCACAATAACTGGGCCCATTTTGTGGGTGAATAAAAGCACAGGTAGACTTCAACATTAGAGTGAAATGAGTGGTGATAAGATTTAGTTGTGCATTTTGAATTTTTAGTGAGGATTCATGAGTTATTAATGTGTGAGCATTTCCAGATTCAATGAACACATGGCAAAGCAATTATTAGATTGATTTGACTTGTTCAGTCTTGAGCTTGAAAGTCACAGCACAAGGAGAATGGCTGAGAACTAGGAAAAATGCTGCTGCTGTGATACTAGAGACAGAGGAAAAGATTTAGGAAGGTTTATCCTTCTAACAGGATTTATAGAGCTTAGCATACTCTCTCTTTTAGGTCTAATAGAGGAACAGGTTTTTCATACATACAGATTTGACAAACAAATGTTATTTGATCTCTGTGAGGAGCTTAAAGGGGACTTAAAGTCGGGATGGGAGAACTGTCCTTTATAAAATAAGTGGTTGATAACGCCTCACTAATTCCTGGCCAGAACATGTCTAAGGATTTTGGTCAGTTCATTTAACTTAACCTTTCTTCCCTGCTCGACCATTGGAATTTTCTCCTTTTAAGTCTTGCACTGCTTTAGACTGTTAGATCTTCAGAGAAAACATATGAGCTTTGCAGAGACTACAGATTTGTTCACCCCTGCAATTCTTCATTAAAAATGTGTGATGGCACAGGAGAACCAGAAAGTGTAGATGTGACGTTCCCCTCTGGTGTTATCTGGACCGGTGATCTGCTAGGCCACTCCAATCCTTCACTCTGGGAGCCAGCCTTACCCTGCTGTGCTGTGAGAACCCCCACTCCTGGCCTGTTCATACACAGCCTCTGGCATGTAAGCTGCTCCTTGGATTATGCAACTGAATGACACTAGCCAATATCTCTAGTCCCAGACACGACCCTAGGAACCTCTGTCTTGCAGTGTCCAGTTATACCTGCTGGACGCTGCAAGCTTATATGAGTTCATCAATTGAACAAAGACATTGATATGTATCAGGCTTGTTATCCCAAGGGGAGTCTCTGACATGCTTTAAACCAAACTCACTGCTTCAGGTAGAATAAACAAACAGATTTATTAACTACAAAGATAAATTTTAAGTGATTATAAGTCAAAACATAACAAGTCATATTTGGTCAAATGAAATAAAAGCAAAACACATTCTAAGCTGATCTTAACACTTTCAATGCCCTTACAAACTTAGATGCTTCTCACCACAGGCTGGCTGGTTGCTCTTCCGCCAGGCTCTCCCCTTTGATCAGTGCTTCAGTTGCTTGGTGTGGTGTCTGTGGATGTAGGTGGAACAGAGAAAGGAAGAGCATGACAAAGTCTCTCTCTTTTATCATGTTCTTTCTTTCCTCCTGACTTCCCCCCACCGCCGCCCTTCAGAGTCAGGTGAGTATTACCTCAACGCAGTCCCAAACTGACCAAAGGAAGTGGGGTGACTCACTCGAGAGTCCAACAGATCCTTTTGTTGCTGCATAGGCCAGAACCCTTTGTTCCTGTGAGGCTGGGCTGGGTTTGTCCCTTACATGCCCGGATGAGGTGTGAACTGCCTCTCTGCTCTTGGAGAGTTTTTGCCTGGCCTTATTTTAAGCCATAAAGACACATTTTCAGCCTCACAACCATATACATGAAATTATAACCTCTAACATTACTGTAACAACAATTATTATAACATCACTATAAAGACAATGCTCAGTGCATCAGGAGCCTTCTGAAGACATCCGACATGACAAACTTTCTACTGCATACCACACAATCATTTTACAAGGATGAACATGAGGTGCTGGGTGTTCCCCCGAGGTACAGAGCATCACAATAGATTATAATGGAATAGAGAGATTATCCAAATTTACCTTGTGCTGTCATCATAGTGTGAATCCCTAAAGCAAACAGGCACTGGTATCTATGGACTTGATCTTTCAAGGGGCCAAGCACTACTATAATACTCCAGCCAAGCATTTAAGCGTGTGCTTAATTTCAGTGGGATTATTCAGATGGTTAAAGATAAGAACATGTCTAAATGCTTTTCTGGATTGGGGCTAGAATGCTTTGGACCTTGCAGGATTGAACCCTAAGTGAGCATCCATTTATTAACCATATGGGATAAGGGCAATGCATAAACTCTGCTCTGGGTTACTTTGCTGCAAAACTGAAGTAACTTAATTGACATCAGTGAAACTATTCATTGTTTAAATCAATAAAATACCCAGTATTTTTCCCTCCACCTTTTATCTTTTATTAACCACATTTAAGAATTTAAGTTTTAAGCCAACTAAACCAATTTCTCAGAGACAGGTGTAGATTACTGGCCCCATCTATTTGACAATGAAAAAAATATTTAACTGTCAGGCATTTAATTCCAAATATCATCCCTTGATTGACAAATATCACCAACTAATACACTTTTTCCTGAGGGAAGTAAGGAAATGGAAGGAGGCAGCTGGCTTTTGGACTAAGAAGTGGAAAGATCCTTGGTCAGTGGAAAGATCAAAGGTCCTGTTGAGAACTGTCTGTTTAAATGAACCTTCTGCTGGTTTATAATTAAACTGCATCACTTGTCTCAGTTAAGAAGAATCTGATGAAATAAAAGTCCTGTTTCAATGTTTTAATTGCAAATGGGCATGTCCATGTGATTTATTTTTAATTCGGTAAATCTAATTCTTCCTATTTTCTTGCAATAAATACCACAAATCAAGGTTTTGTTTTGGAAGGGCAAAGCAACCATACTACTCCTGTCTCTGTGTAACAAATGATTAGTATTTTCAAAAAGCTTGGGGCAAAGGAAGAGAAGCCTTCAAACAAAGAGCCTAATAGGGTTTTCAGTGTGAGGATATAACATAATTTGAAAGGTTGGTAATGTGAGCCAAGATGAATTTCGCCTTTCTGCTGTTTCTTTAGGCAAAGAGCAAATAGACAATTTTCAAATCCAAGTTGTTTTTGTAAGTCTCTGACAAATGTTTGAACAGCCTAAGTCCATATACGTGATTATTTCCCAGTATATCTTGAACCCACTCTATTTCTTTATTTCTTTTTAATTAGACTAACTACATTAAGTGATATGATAAAGTCCTACTTTAAAGGAAGTATTGGGAGTATATGGTGTGGTCAAATATTTTACCTATTCAACTTACTCCTGAACTAGCGGAAGTTACTGTCACAGTTCAGGGAACTGCACCTGTATTTCCCCTCTATGGTCCAGCAAGAGTCACCCATGTTAGGCTTCCAGCTCCCCTGGTCATTACATCTCGAGTGGAGATCCTCATCTCACTCCATTCTGACTGGAGTATTTCCAGGCTGCACAGTCCCCTTATAGTGTAAGGGGGCTCTACCTAATCTGCCTAACCAAGCTTGCTTGCCTTCCTTTCAGAGACTGAGAACTAGGACCCTACCAAATCCACGGTCCATTTTGGTCAATTTCCCAGTCATAGGATTTTAAAAATAATAAATTTCATGATTTCAGCTATTTAAATCTGAAATGTCATGGTGTTGTAATTGTAGAGGTCCTGACCCCAAAAGGAATTATGGGGGGTCAGAAGGTTATTGTAGAGGGGGGTGTGATACTGCTGCCCTTACTTCTGTGCTGCTGCTGGCAGCGGTGGTGCCTTCAGAGCTGGGCAGCTGGAGAGCGGCGGCTGCTGGCTGGGAGCCCAGCTCTGAAGGCAAAGCCACTGCCAGCAGCAGCGCAGAAGTAAGGATGGCCTGGTATTGTATTGCCACTCTCACTTCTGCGCTGCTGCCTGCCCAGTCAGCAGCTGCAATTCTCTGGCCGCCCAGCTCTAAAGGCAGCAGCGCTGAAGGATGACATGGTATGGCATTGCCACCCTTGCTTCTGCACTGCTGCTGGCGGGGCACTGGCTTCAGAGCTGGACGCCCAGCCAACAGCCGCTGCTCTCCAGCCTCCCAGCTCTGAAGGCAGCACAGAAGTAAGGGTGGCAATACTATGACCCCCCTAAAATAACCTTGTGACCCACTGCAACTCCCTTTTGGGTCAGGCCCCCCAATTTCAGAAATGCTGGTCTCCCGTGTGAAATCTATATGGTATAGTGTAAAAGCACCAGATTTCATGGTCTGTGATGCACTTTTCATGGCTGTGAATTTGGTAGGGCCCTACTGATAACAGAGTAAGTGCCCACAGTGATAAGGTAACATATAGCACTTCCTCTGCAAGCCACCTTTATTCTTAAGGTAAAAGCATTACAGCAAACTTATTAAAAAAACAATAAAAGAACCTACCCTCATGCTAATAAGCGTACCAGAGGTCACCGCATCCCTAACATGGGCTCTGGGCTCTGGCAAGAGCAGTCCTACAAAACCCCACCCAAGGATTTCCTTGAGATTTCAAGTTCATCACATCTTTGACTCGGACCAAGCACACAATCTTATGGAGTCTCACTAGGCCTAGTCCTTCCAAGCCTTTCCTGAGGACTGGGGCCCTCCATGGACCAGGAGTCCTGACCATTTTCTGGATCAGGAAGAAGTCTCTTATGTGTGTGACTTTAGTCTTAAATATAATGTTTTTTTTTAAAAAAAACAAACAAACAAAGAAAACAAACCACCACCAAAAAACAAACAAACAAACAAACAAACAAACAAAAAAAAAACAAGTCTGGGGGTCATGAGTGCATGGATCACTGTGTCTAACTCTATCCCCACTGAGGAGTACAGTCTTCTGCTCAGTCACAGATGGAAGTTCTTGGGCTAGTGAGGTTTCTTTGTTTGCTTGCTTGTTGTTGCCATGGCTATACAGACAACCAGTAGCCATTGGGAAGTCCAAAAGCACCCCAAGGCTACAAACTAGTTGAAAAAGCTGAGTACAGGAACTTTAAGCAGTGGAGGAAGTTGCTGCTTGGTATCAAACTTTCCCTGGCAGCCTGGCTTCATTTAGCTATTCGCTCTATATAAACATATACAATAGATTCCTTCTGGAGGTGAGCATGCGGCAGAGTGGAAGTAAATGCTCTTCGCCACATTAACATCTAGCTTGATAATGGTAAAAAGAAAAGGAGTACTTGTGGCACCTTAGAGACGAACCAATTTATTTGAGCATGAGCTTTCGTGAGCTACAGCCTCATGAAAGCTCATGCTCAAATAAACTGGTTAGTCTCTAAGGTGCCACAAGTACTCCTTTTCTTTTTGCGAATACAGACTAACACGGCTGTTACTCTGAAACTCGATAATGGTGGCGTTCTGACAGAAATGTTCTGGAAAGGATGGCTGCTATGTCCCTGAGCCTCTCTGACTGTTGTTGTGTTCCTCCCCCAGTCACAGGAAGTTGGGATGGAAGGACTTTCATGCTCTTCTGAGGAAGGAGGGAGTGTGCTGTAGAGTTGACACTTTCTCTCTTTGCCACCTATTCTTCCTCCCTTGTCCCCTGACTGTGGCCTGTGAGTGTGGAGAGGAACACTGGTCTCAGTAGTAGCCTGATTTTTAGAAAGAAAAGGAGTACCTGTGGCACCTTAGAGACTAACAAATTTATTTGAGCATAAGCTTTTGTGAGCTACAGCGCACTTCATCGGATGCATGCAGCGGAAAATACAGTGGGGAGATTTATATACACAGAGAACATGAAACAGTGGGTGTTACCATACACACGGTAACAAGAGTGATCAGGTAAGGTGAGCTATTACCAGCAGGAGAGTGAGTTTGTGTGTGTGGTTTTTGGAGGGGGGTGAGGGAGTGAGAGAACCTGGATTTATGCAGGAAATGGCCCACCTTGATTATCATACACATTGTGAAGAGAGTGGTCACTTTGGATGGGCTATTACCAGCAGGAGAGTGAGTTTGTGTGTGGGGGAGCGGAGGGTGAGAAAACCTGGATTTGTGCTGGAAATGGCCCAACCTGATGATCACTTTAGATAAGCTATTACCAGCAGGACAGTGGGGTGGGAGGAGGTATTTTTTCATGGTCTCTGTGTGTATATAATGTCTTCTGCAGTTTCCACGGTATGCATCCGATGAAGTAAGCTGTAGCTCATGAAAGCTCATGCTCAAATAAATTGGTTAGTCTCTAAGGTGCCACAAGTACTCCTTTTCTTTTTGCGAATACAGACTAACACGGCTGTTACTCTGAAACCTGTCAAAGAGATTGAAGTGTTCTCCGACTGGTTTTTGAATGTTATAATTCTTGACGTCTGATTTGTGTCCGTTTATTCTTTTATGTAGAGACTGTCCAGTTTGACCAATGTACATAGCAGAGGGGCATTGCTGGCACATGATGGCATATATCACATTGGTGGATGTGCAGGTGAACGAGCCTCTGATAGTGTGGCTGATGTGATTAGGCCCTATGATGGTGTCCCCTGAATAGATATGTGGACACAGTTGGCAACGGGCTTTGTTGCAAGGATAGGTTCCTGGGTTAGTGGTTTTGTTGTGTGGTGTGTGGTTGTCGGTGAGTATTTGCTTCAGGTTCAGGGGCTGTCTGTAAGCAAGGACTGGCCTGTCTCCCAAGATCTGTGAGAGTGATGGGTCATCCTTCAGGATAGTTTGTAGATCCTCGATGATGCATTGGAGAGGTTTTAGTTGGGGTCTGAAGGTGATGGCTAGTGGCGTTCTGTTATTTTCTAACCCAGGAACCTATCCTTGCAACAAAGCCCGTTGCCAACTGTGTCCACATATCTGTTCAGGGGACAGCATCATAGGGCCTAATCACATCAGCCACACTATCAGAGGCTCCTTCACCTGCACATCTACCAATGTGATATATGCCATCATGTGTCAGCAATGTCCCTCTGCCACGTACATTGGCCAAACTGGACAGTCTCTACGTAAAAGAATAAATGGACACAAATCAGATGTAAAGAATTATAACATTCAAAAACCAGTCGGAGAACACTTCAATCTCTTTGGTCACTCAATTTCAGACCTAAAAGTGGCAATTCTCCAACAAAAAAACTTCAAAAACAGACTCCAACGAGAGACTGCTGAATTGGAATTAATTTTCAAGTTGGATACAATTAACGTAGGCTTGAGTAAAGACTGGGAGTGGATGTGTCATTACACAAAGTAAAACTATTCCCCCCTCCCCCGCCCACTCTTCCTCAGATGTTCTTGTCAACTGCTGGAAATGGCCCACCTTGATTATCACCACAAAAGGTTTTCCCTCCGACCCCCGCTCTCCTGCTGGTAATAGCTCATCTTACCTGATCACTCTCGTTACAGTGTGTATGGTAACACCCATTGTTTCATGTTCTCTGTGTATATAAAATCTCCCCACTGTATTGTCCACTCTATGCATCCGATGAAGTGAGCTGTAGCCCACGAAAGCTTATGCTCACTTCATAAATTTGTTAGTCTCTAAGGTGCCACAAGTCCTCCTGTTCTTTTTGTGGATACAGACTAACATGGCTGCTACTCTGAAACCTGATTTTTAGAGGTGCTGAGCTCGTACAGCTGTCCCTAACTTCAGTGGTAGTTGCAGTTGCTCAGCATTTCTGAAAATCAGGCTACAAGATATATGATTACCTCTGTATTAATTTGGGTGGACTTTATTAACTGCCCGCTGGCTGTTTTTTGAGTTCATAAGGTCTGCAGGCATTGTGCACAGAGCTTAACAGCTCCATTCTCACTGCTATGACTAAATCAATGTCTGATAGCACAGCCTGCAGACACTGTAAACTTCCGAAAGCTTTTGTTTCCTTCATGGATCCACAAGTGCTCACCCTGCAGATTTTAAAGAGGTTAAAGTGATCATAGTTTGCAGTGGTTCTTAAAATGTCTGTGGACAATGGTACTGGATGGTGGTGGGATAACTACTATGCTTTTGAAAAGGAAACCTGTAGTTCAGTTCTTTGGCTCTTGCCCTATTGAAACACTCTTCTTTTTCACTCTTTATTATTAATTGTGTAATTTAAATAAGGATTTTCTTCATTATTTTCTAGTCAACCAAATTAGCCCTATTTTACTTAAGGAGGAAACTAAGTCACAGAGTGGTTAAGTGACCTATGCAAAGTTATAGATAATTAGTGTCAAAACCAGGATTACAACACAGGACTTTCTGACTCTTATCCCTGTGCTCAACTTTAATTCTGTTAATGAAGGAGGTCGGGGGAGTCGACTGTAAGTTGTGTTAACTTTCTATCCCTAGAATTGCAAAATCATCATAATAAAAATAACATTTTGATTTCATTGCTGCAAAAATCACCTAATGCATTCTCAAGACTGCATTCTTGGCAAACACCTAGCTAGAGAGTTTACTTATCCTTAGTAAACTACCTGGAGCAAAGTGTTTTTTTTTTTTACTTAGAATTCTACAGCTACAGACTTAAAGCTAACTGATGCCTCAACCTTTAGAGTATGGCACAGAGGAGAAGAGATCACAGTCAGCCCTTCCTCCCCATCTCCCACATCTCACCCATATACAGGCAAGCTAGGCATAAAATGGCTCCCGTGCACTTGTGGGTTGCACTAGCAGTTCCATTGGGGCTTTATTACTGCAGGGTGAGGGTGGTGCTGTGCTCTGTTCTTGCACACTAGGAGAACTGTGCTGGGGACAGTGCTGGTGTAAAAGTACAGAAATGGATCCCTCTTCCCCTGTTACCTAGAAGCCAGGGGGATAACTGAGTGTTTCAAACCTCTAGGCTGGCTGCTGGGGCAATGTGTCTCCTGCCCATCTCTAGGGAAATTTGGGGTCTTTAAGTGTTGCAACACAGCATTACTTAATGTTTATTAGTATTTATTAATCTTACAGACTAAAATAGAAGGAAGTTAATCAAAGCATTATGTGGGAGATAAAGTGCTCAGTGAGGTTTTGTGCCTTCTACAATGTTTGAGAAGTCACAGTACCTCCCTAGGGTTAGTAGGTGGTGTGCAGGTTTTCTTTACTATACACTGAGGTTTTCACTATGTAAATTACATATTATCTCCTTGTATAGGAAGCAGTTCCAGGAATAACAGTGCTGCCAATTTCTAGTCTCTGGAGAATGTAAGGTCTGAGTCATCACACATGCAGAGGTAGATAAAAGTCTTCACTGGCAAATTAACAGTAAAGTGCTCCTGTGTGTGTATCTGTGAGCCAGTTGGGTATCACTCTCACAACCAGTTCAAAAACAGTCTAAAGAGATATCTGTGACAAGAGAGAAAAAATAGCCCCTTCCAATTGTGCTTACTGCATTGTGCATATAATTCACCTAAGCAGAGAAAAGAATGGGAAGTTGAATAGCCCCCTAAGTTACCTGTAGGTCAACATACATCTTCAATCAGTGGCACATGTACTTCAGTAGGAATGAGTCATTCATCTTCCTTGATATGCAAAATAAGATATGTCCCTAAACAATTATGAATATTCTCTTATTGTATGTAAGTATTTTCTGAAAACAGGATCCATGATTAAACACTTCTGGAATTTTTCAAGCAAAACCTGATCTGTGCAGGCATAAGGAAAAGTTTGAGTAGAATTCTGTTACTGGATACAGTTAATTGGATTATTTTCGATGCAGTGCATAGTTAAGCATACCTGTATAAAGAAAATGGGTTACTAATTATAAGTGTCCACAAGGGGAACAGATATAAATCCTTAGAGATGAATAGAAATACTGTTTGTTAACAAAAACTTAAAACTGTTTGACTTCCCAAACTATGAACAGAAAAAAAAAATGTGGACAGTTGACTAATATTTGAAGATGTACTGGGAAGTGAATACAGCCCTTCAAGTTTCTATAGCTTCATCAATTGATTACAGAAGTAAAACCTGAAATCCTAGTTCTATACACATTACTTACACAAACCAAATTCACTCCACATAATAAGTACAATGAAGTTGTGTCTGACTATCTCACAAACACTAATGAAATTATCCTCACAACACGACTGTGAGGTACAGCATTATAGTGTATTAGCCCCTCTTTATGAGGGGAAAACTGAAGAACAGTGGCCCAGATCCTCAAAGGTATTTAGGCACCTAATGTCTATTTGAGGATCTGGACCAGTCACTCAGCACCTAAGTTTTTGCAGTAAAAGTTCCCTAAGTGCCTATGTTTCTGTCTCAAGCATATGCACTGTTGCCCTGCTCTAGGCATTAGGATGTCTATCTCCCACCTAAACCCCAGAGCAATCCATGAACTGGGGGAAGATAGGCATTCTGCTGCCTAAGTCATGGTAGGACCCAATCTGGTAGGAGTGCTCAGAAGCTGCCTAACTCCACACAAAACAGCCGGGGAGTGAGGAGGATCACCTCCCTTAAAGCCTTTAGCTCATGATTAGGGTATTCACCCAGGATATGGGAGACCACTGGTTGAAGTTCCCCCTCTGCCCAGTGAGGTGAAGGGATTTGAACAGGGATCTACTATTTCTCAGTTGAGTGCTCTAAGCACTAGGATGTGGGATATTCTGATGTGGAGCTCCATCAGTCTCTCCTTTTGAAGTTGTTCCACTTTAATTAAATAACTCAATATTAAATATTAATTGGGCCAGAGAAAGTATTAGAATAACTCTAGTCTACTGGTTAGAGCACTCCCCTGAGAGGTGGCAGATCCCTTTTCAAATCCTTTTTACTCAGGAGGCAGACTTGAAGAACGGGTTTCTCAGAGTCCAGGTGAGTACCTTAACCTCTGCACTGAAGGTTACAGGGAAAGTTTTCCCCCTCTTCCTCTCTGGCTGTTTTGTGGAGTTAGGTGGATTCTAAGCATCTTACCACGTCAGGCCCTGAACAAAACTTAGCAGCTGAATTTCTATCTTTCCTGGGTTCATGGTTCACAAGCAGAACTAGGTACCTCCCTGCAGCCCTTTAGGCACCGAATTCTGAGATATGTGCAACTTAGCACATATCCTTCTCATCAGCATCTGACATTGGCTGGCTTAGGCAGCTCCCCACCCATATTCTGTCTTTGTGGATTGTATTTTGAGGTACTTCTCTCTCTCCGTTCATTGTAGAGGGAGCCTAGGCACCTAACTCTGGCTTGGTAGATAAGTGTTGTTCCTGTGAATTTTCAGGTGCCTAAAAGTGAAGTGTTGCAACACACAACTCTCTTTGTGGATCTGAGCGTGAGTAACTTGCCTAAGGTCATACAGGAAATCAGTGACAGAGACAGGACTTGAACCCTGATTTCCTGAGTAACGGCCATTGGGTTAGGTGTTTTTGAAAATCCCACTGGGTACTTAGATGTATCTTTAGGCATCTAAATAATTTTAAAATTCTGGACCTTAGTCCCACGAGGAAGGATGGTCATGTGGTTGAATAATGACTACTCATGTCAACATTCTATCCAGGATGATTTCAGAACCCCACCAACATTAATTGAAGTAAAGAAAGCCATCAAACAGATGAAGAGCAATAACACCTAGACCTGATGACATCCCCACCAAAATCTTCAAAGGAGGAGGAGAAGAACTGGCTCCCCAGCTTCAAGTCTTAACCTTCAAGATTTGGAATTCAGAAGAAATCCCAGCTGATCTTAGAGATGCCATGATTGTGACCATCTTCAAGAAAGGAGAAAAATCTTTTCCTGTTGTCCACCTCTGGAAAAGTTCTTGCCAGAATTCTCCTCAACCAGCTGCTCCTGTTAGCCAAGGAAATCCTTCCAGAATCACAATGCCGATTCAGACCATCTCAAGGTACTTCTGACTTTATCTTCACTAGCCATTGAAATTCTGTAAAAGTGCCATGAGCAACATCAACCTCTTTACATGGCCTTCATCAGCCTCATGAAAGCCATGAACCTCCACCAATTGTGAGGCTCTGTGGAAAATTCTCCTTAAATTTGCATGCCTGCCAAAATTTGTTGACATCCTTCAACTCCTCCACAAAAACATGTCTGTGACAGTCATCAGCAATGGATCTAAAATGGACCCCTTCTTAGTCAAGAAAGAAGTTAAGCAAGACTGTGTCATTGCTCTCTCTCTTTTCTCTGTCTCCCTTGCTGTCATTCTCCTTCTGATCATTGGCAAGCTCCAATACAGACTGGATGGCAAGGTCTTCAACCTCATTCATCTCTGATCCAAGACAAAGACAATCACTAAATCAGTCACTGAACTCCAATGTGCAGACGACTGTGCCCTGTGCACCCGCCTCAGAAGATCTTAAAAAAATAGTTGACGCTTTCTCTGAGGCCTACAATGAACTCGGACTCATGCTCAACACCAAGAAAACTAAAGAACTCCACAAACAGGTTCCAAATCACCAGTATCCTACTCCCATAATTAAGATCAATAAAGAGACCCTGGATAATGTTGAGCTCTTCCTTTACCTTGGCAACTATTGATCGTGGAAAGCTCACATTGATGAGGAAATTCAACACCACCTTCAATTTGCCAGTGCAGCTTTTGTACACTTGCAAAATCATGTCTTCAAAGATTGTGACATCAAGAATCAAACCAAGCTTCTTGTGTATCAGGCCATTGTTATCCCTACTCTCTTGTATGGTACCAAAACCTGGGTCATGTACAGTAGACACCATAAGGTTCTTGAACAATACCATCAATAGTACCTCCATAAGATCTTCTGAATCAAGTGGAATGACCAACACACCAACATCAGTGTTCTATCCCAAGCCAAAACCTCCAGCAATAAAGCTATGATCATCCACCCCCAACTCCACTGGGCTGGTCATGTTATTTGAATGCCAGAAAAATCGACTCCCAAAGCAGGTCATGTTCTCACAACAAGCCATGGCCAGTGGATAAGGGGCAGCCAAAAAAACCCTCTTCAAAGATGCCATCAAAGCCAACATGAAGAAGTGTAATATTGACATAAACTCATGGGAAACCCAAGCCCTCCACCAACCAAAATGGAAAAGAACCTTGTAGCAAGGATCCCAGTATTTTGATATCCAACAGAGACAATAGGAAATGGAGAAATGGGAAAGGAGGAAAGAATGCGCTGCAGCCTGACTCAACAATCCAGATCTGTCCCTTCCACTGAGAAATGTCTGCCCGAATAGTGACAAGATCTGTGGATCCCAGATCAGTCTCATTAGCCATCTGCAGATCCACTAGTGATAACTGGCTATCATTTTATGGAAGACAATCATCCTTGAACTCCGAGGGATCGCTGACGACTCATGTCAGTAAACGATTTTCAGGACTGTGCTCCAGAACAGCCACATTCCTTATATCATTTTAGAAGTTTGCTATAGCTCATGACATTGCTGACAACTGTCAAACACTGAGGGCTAGGTGGAAAAAAGGGAGAAGCAGATTCAAAAATAGCAAATATTATTAATAAATTTTAAAATATATTTTAAGCCTACATTTAAAAATCCTCAGTTGGTGCTGGTTGCATGCTGCAAATAAACAGTGTGTTAGAGCCTCATACCTTGTAAATTGGCCTAACGTAACCTATATTTCTACCCAGAACAGTCAATATGTAGTATTTATTTGTTTACTAGTTGCTAGTGTGCAGTTAGTCATGAATCTCATATTTAAAATGTCATCAAGGAACAGAAGATATACCATGTGACTTAGATGACAAATCATACACTATAAACAGCAAATAGACAACAACAATCCATAGCCTGAAAGGCATTGGTTCAAACTACTCAGGGAAACTTATTCATAACAAATTTCAAAGTCAGGAATCAGTTCATGAATTATTTGCAAACAGAAGAAGGGCTATTAAAATAACATTCACAGAGAACTTTTAGACTAGCTCTAATCTCAGTCAGTTCGGGGAACTTTTTTTTCTAATCCGTTGGCAGTCTTTACTCTGCAATTTACATTATGAAAGTAAAGAAAGCATTCTTGGTATTCACAAGGAATAAGACAAACAGCTACACTACATAAATTATACATTTACCATATAGTTTGAGACAAGTAAGGAGGAAATTTACTTTCAAGGCCAGCATTGTGTACTCTTTGTATAGATTTATAGGTGCACATTGTACATCTACATGCAAAAGTGTATACTGTGACACAATATCTATATGAAATGAAACAAACTGTTTTCAGTTCATGTCCTTTTTATTTTCCATTTCAGAGCTCTTTGTTATTGTTTTCCCTGCTCAGATTGTTGCAGGGCAGTTGTCACATGCTAGACATACATAATTGGATTTTGCTTTTCATGACTCCTCTATTTCTCTGAGTTGACAGGCTTCAGACAAAACAGTTCCCAGGTTGCCCTTCCCTATCTTTACCCTCTCTCCTTTTTTCCTGCTCTAAAACACTGAAGTGTGAAATCCCTTTCCAGACCTTGGGCCAGAACAGAAGATAGCTGTTGGGTCTTCTATGGTTCTCACCACTATTTGTCCTCCAGCGGCAAGGCTTTTAAGCCTTTGAAGGCATTCTATCTAAGTTCATACAACAGCCCAGCACTGGGTCCCTGCTGCACCTGAAATATTTTTGCTTTGCTCTTCTGTTTTATGTGTGAGAAGCCAGAGTTAATGCAAAGGTCCCTGGAAAGCTGACTTATCAACCTGCCTGGTCCAGCAACAGCAACCAAATCCAGCAACATGGATTTAAACAACCCAGTAACACACCACAAATGTGCAGACGGTGGTTGCAAATAATTTGAAGTATGGGGTACATTAGAATGAGTTTTAAAATCCTGAATACAACCTTGGGCAATTCCTGAAACCCAAATGCCATGTAAATTCAATTTATGTCTATATCTACAATGCATATCTTTAAAGCCTTGATGCTTACAATCTATATTAAGCAAATTTACTGTTTGGCCGCATTAGAATTATAAATACAGCAAATACTACAGTTAGTGTAAATACACTGCTCAAAATATAACTAAGGATGACTCCAGTTAATTATAGTTGTAACATAATTAACTCATACTGATATGCAGGGTTTCTGCATTAGGACATTGTGATGCTGTTCACAGATGTATCCCTGGGCTGGCAGTGAAAGGGTTAATACTTCAGCTCTGGGAGAAGCTGTGCATATTAATATTCAGGGTAAAAGACTGTTGGGAATGGTCAAGTTACTGATCATGTGACCTCAGAAAGTGATCTATCCCTTGTCGTCCAGTCCCAGCGTCTAGCAGTCAGAGGTTGAGGGACACCCAGACCATGGGGTTGCTTCCCTGATCATCTTGGCTGATACCCATTGGTGGACCTATCCTCCATAAACATATCAAATTTTTTGACCCAGTTATACTTTTAGCCTTCACAACATCCCCAGCAAAAAGTTCCACAGGTTGACTGTGCATTGTTTAAAGAAATACCAGTACTTACTTTTGTTTGTTTTAAATTTGCTGCGTATTAATTTCATTGGGTAAGCTGAAGGAGTACTTGTGGCACCTTAGAGACTAACCAATTTATCTGAGCATAAGCTTTCGTGAGCTACAGCTCACTTCATCGATGAAGTGAGCTGTAGCTCATGAAAGCTTATGCTCAGATAAATTGGTTAGTCTCTAAGGTGCCACAAGTACTCCTTTTCTTTTTGCGAATACAGACTAACATGGCTGCTACTCTGAAACCTGTCATTGGGTAAGCTCTGATTCATATATTATTTGAAGGGGTAAATAGCACTTCCTTATTCACTTTATCTACAATATTCATAATTATCTAGACACAGGGTGGACAAACTGTGGCTCATGAGCCATGTGCTTTGAAATAGTGACCATAATATAATTAATTTTAACATCCCTGTGGTGGGGAAAAAAACCACAGCAGCCCAACACTAGCATTTAATTTCAGAAAGGGGGACTACACAAAAATGACAAAGTTAGTTAAACAGAAATTAAAAGGTACAGGGCCAAAAGTGAAATCCCTGCAAGCTGCGTGGAAACTTTTTAGACACCGTAATGGAGGCTCAACTTAAATGTATACCCCAAATTAAAAAAACATAGTAAGACAACCAAAAACGAATCAGTGAGACACAAAAGGCATCATTTAAAAAGTGAAAGTTAAATCCTAGTGAGGAAAATAGAAAGGAGCATAAACTCTGGCAAATGAAGTGTAAAAATATAATGAGGAAGGCCAAGAAAGAATTTGAAGAACAGCTAGCCAAAGACTCAAGAAGTAATAGCATTTAAAAAAATACTTCAGAAGCAGGAAACAACAAACAACCTGTGGGGCCACTGGACGATCAAGATGCTAAAGGAGCACTCAAGGACAATAAAGCCATTGCAGTGAAACTAAATTAATTGTTTGCATCAGTCTTCATGGCTGAGGATGTGAGGGAGATTCCCAAACCTGAGCCATTCTTTTTACGTGACAAATCTGAGGAACCCTCCCAGATTGAGGTGTCATAAAAGGAGGTTTTGGAACAAATTGATTAACTGAACAGTAATAAGTCACCAGGACCAAATGGATGGTCTAGATCAGTGATTCTTAACCTTTACTGCAGTCTGTACCCATTTGGTTCTCAAAATATGTTCTTGCACCCCCTTATCAAAAATCATTGAACTAGGTCAGTTGTTTAAACCTAGATATATATTTTTGTTTGTATATTACAGTAATCTTTAAAAATGTATAATGTTAAATACATAGGTTTGATGAAACAAAGCAGTTGTACTTATGTGACTATGCTTAATTTGTGTTTTCGATGATTTACCTTCTAAAAAAATCTGGCATGCCTCACACCCCCAGAAAGGACATCTTGCACCCCCAGGGGTGCATGCACCCCAGGTCAAGAACCACTGGTCTACATAATACTTAGTCCTGCCATGAGTGCAGGGGACTGGACTAACTGACCTCTTGAGATCCCTTCCAGTCCTGTGATTTTATGATTCTATGGTATTCACCCAGGAGGTCTGAAGGAACTCAAATGTGAAATTGCAGACCTACTAACTGTAGTTGGTAACCTATCATTTAAATCAGCTTCTCTACCACATGACTGGAGGATAGCTAATGGCTCCAGAGGTGATCTTGGCAATTACGGGCTGGTAAGCCTGACTTCAGTACTGGGCAAACTGGTTGAAACTATAGTACAGAACAAAATTGTCAGACACATATATAAACATAATTTGTTGGGGAAGAGTCAACATGGTTTTGGTAAAAAATCATATCTCACCAATCTGTTAGAATTCTTTGGGGGGAATCAACAAGCATGTGGACAAGGGGGGGGTCCAGTGGATACAGTGTATTTATATTTTCAGAAAGCCTTTGACAAGGTCCTTCATCAAAGGCTCTTAAGCAAAGTAAGCTGTCATGGAATAAGAGGGAAGGTCCTCTCATGGATCGGTAATTGGTTAAAGAATAGGAAACAAAGGGTCGGTTTTCAGAATGGAGAGAGGTAAATAGTGGTGTCTCCAAGGGGTCTGTACTGGTACAAATCATATTCAACATATTCATAAATGATCTGGAAAAAGGGGTAAACTGTGAGGTGACAACATTTGCAGACGATACAAAACTATTCTATATAGTTAAGCCCCAAGCAGCCCCCAACAGCTGCTGGAATAGTAGCTTAACTCTGACAGAGGACTCCAGCCCAGGGATCTGTCTGGTGGAACACTGGGCATCCTGACTGGTCCCCAGCCTCTATTTAACCCAAGCACAGGAATAGGAAGTTGTCCATGCTGAGAACTGCTTCCCTTGTGATACCTATCCTACTTATCTCCTGATAACCTGAGGACCTCCTGACACCTGACTCTCAGTTTTGCCCTCTGGCTTGCATTGGACTCTGACCTCACATCTGACCCAGCCTGACTTCCAACTCCTGCTCTGACTACTAGGTCGGACCACCCATGCCCCAGTTGTGACAGGATGGCCTTGTCTACTTGGGAGAGCTGCACTAGTTGAACCTACAGTGTAAATTTACATTGACTGAAGTAAATTGGTGTTTCCTCCTGTGTGGCTACTTTTTTTTCCATTTAAGGGTGGCTTTTTTCAGTTTAGCTTGTCAGTCAGTAAGAAGTTTAGGCTAAACTAAAAAAAACCAAACCACTCTTTAATGGAAATAGGAGTGTCCATATAGGGTAAGCATTAATTTAACTACACTGATTAAACATAGGAGTTAAACCAGTGTAACTTTCCCACATAAATGAGTCCTCGGGAGCATCAGGCCTCTTCTGATTTGTTTTTAAGGGTGACTCTTTTGTTTTTGATGCATTTTACCACAATCTGCAAATTTTCAGCTTTCATTCTAAACAACATTTTTTTCTTTTAAGAAGACCTATCTAACATACTTACATACCTATCTACTAACTGTTCTGCTCTCCTGTTAACTCAGCACTGAAGCCAAATATTAGCACCAGAAGGTAAGCACTCTTTCCTCCCACACTCCATTTACTTCAATGAAGTGTGAAAATTAGAGTCTAAGTGGTACTATTTATAGGCCTGGGCAAGGTTGTCTCTTTTTTTCCACTTAAAAAAGAAAACAGACCCACAAAACCTTGTTAGTGCAACATTATGGTTGCAGAGCAAAACAAATCTGAGCAATATACTATTAAGTTTTCTACAGTGTTGTCAACTTATCCCTCTGGGCAAATATGAAGCATATAATAAAAACAACAGCACTAACACGTATTAAACTACAAGTCACTTAAGAGGACTGGAAAAGCCTATATGTGTGCAAGGTGGGAAGGTTACATTGTTATAAGAGCCTGAGAATCCACTTATGCTCCAAGTGAAATCAGTGAGAGCCCTGCTATTCATATTAATGGGAGCAGAAATGGCCCTCAACTTCTGCAATTCCTGACTTTCTAAAAAATAAACTGTGCACCTTTAATAATGTATTAAACGAAAGCCTTTCTGGGCTATACTTACTAATGATGGTGAACACTTACACAGGTGAATAGTTCTGTTGACTACAGGTACTCACCAATGGGTGTAGGGTCATGGCTGCACAGTCAGGCCTGTAGTTTCTTGCATTTTATTAGAAACTTTCCCATAACCTTTGACTGGTACTGTTCTCTGCAGTGTGATTTTGTGTTCCTTCAAAATGAGAGCACACCATTGCTTCCATATACTGGGATCAATATTGCCTGCCCCAAGCATTAAAAAATATCACAAGTTAAGTCCCCTTCCTCCAAGATCAATAGATTGGCTTAAAAAATGTGGCTTTTTTTTCAAATGGGTTATTTAAATTGCCTTCTGGTTTCTGAGCCTTTAGCATGCACTGGGTTCACTATTTCAAGCTTCCTTCTATATGCATTCAGGCTAGAAACTTTTTAAATCTGAAATTCTCTTGGTCCAGGAGCTGGGGCTTTAACAAAAACACCAAACTGCATCCAATGAAGTGAGCTGTAGCTCACGGAAGCTTATGCTCAAATAAATTGGTTAGTCTCTAAGGTGTCACAAGTACTCCTTTTCTTTTTGCGAATACAGACTAACACGGCTGTTACTCTGGAACCAAACTGGTTGAAACTATAGTAAAGAACAGAATTATCAGACGTGTAGATGAACATGATTTGTTAGGGGAAGAGTCAACATGGTTTTTGTAAAGGGAAATCATGCCTCACCAATCTACTACAATTATTTGAGGGGGTCCATAAGCATGTGGACAAGGGTGATCCGGTGGATATAGTGAGCGTGGACTTTCAGAAAGCCTTTAACAAGGTCCCTCACCAAAGGCTCTTAAGAAAAGAAAACAATCTTGGGATAAGAGAGAAGGTCATCTCATGGGTCAGTAACTGGTTAAAAGATAGGAAACAAAGGGTAGGAATAAGTGGTCGCTTTTCAGAATGGAGAGAGGAAATAGTGGTGTTCCCCTAGGGTCGGTACTGGGGCCGGTCCTATTCAGCATATTCATAAATGATCTGGAAAAAGAGGGAAACAGTGAGATGATAAAATTTGCAGATGATACAAAGCTACTCAAGAAAGTCCCAAGCAGACTGCAAAAGTTACAAAGGGATCTCACAACATTGGGTGGCTGGGCAACAAAATGGCAGATGAAATTCAGTGTTACTAAATGCAAACTAATGCACATTGGAAAACATAATCCCAACTACATATATTAAATGATGGGGTCTAAATTAGCTGTTACCACTCAAGAAAGAGATCTTGGATTCATTGTGGATAGTTCTCTGAAAATATCCACTCAATGTGCAGCAGCATTTAAAAAAGTGAACAGAATGCTGGGAATAATTAAGAAAGGGATAGATAATTGGACAGAAAATACGTTGCCCCTGTATAAGTCCATGGTATTTCCACATCTTGGATACTGAGTGCAGATGTGGTTGCCCCATCTCAAAAAAATATACATTGGAATTGGAAAACGTTTAGAAAAGGGTAAAAAAATGATTAGGAGTATGGGACAACTTCCATATGAGGAGAGATAAGACTGGGACTTTTCAGCTTCGAAAAGAGACAACTAAGGGGGAATATGATAAAGGTATATAAAATCATGACTGGTGTGGAGAAAGTAAATAGGGAAGCGTTATTTACTCCTCATAACACAAAAACTAGGAGTCAAAGGAAATTAATAGGCAGCATGTTTAAAACAAAAAACAAACAAACAAAGTACTTCTTCACACAATGCACAGTCAACCTGTGGAACTCTTTGCCAGAGGATGTTGTGAAGGCCAAGACTATAACAGGGGAGAAAAAATAATTAGATAAATTCATGGAGGATAGGTCCATCAATGGTTATTAGCCAGGATGGGCAGGGATGGGGTCCCTAACCTCTGTTTGTCAGAAGCTAGGAATGGGAAATGGGGGATATATCATTTGATGATTTCCTGTTCTGTACGTTCCCTCTGAAGCACCTGGCATTGGCCACTGTCAGAAGACAGGATACTGGGCTAGATGGACCTTTGGCCTGACCCACTATGGCTGTTCTTAAGTCTCATAAAACTACAAGAATTGGCAACACTGTCACTATCCCACCAGCTGAAAAGTGGGCACAGAGCTCTGGAAGCTGTATGAAATGATGGGTTGTGATTCTCACAAAGCACTTCCTTGTATTTCTTTAATAAAATGCTTAACTCTTCTTAAATAAGTAGTAATAGATCCAAGAAGCAATCTAACTGGTGTAGCTTCCATGCCAGCTCCAGACTGATTAAAATGGGTGTAGGTGTAGCCCCCCCTCCTGTTCACTGGCCCCGTATGAGGTTGTTCAAGATAGAGGAAGCTTGCCTTGCGACTTTTTACACAAGTTTGGGAAACTGGGCCTAAGGCTCCTTTGTGTGTCCTGCGTTGTGTGTCACTGTGTGTTCACCTCACACCAGACCTACTCAGACAAACCACCAGGAACAAGGCTTTATTCTATACAGAACATACAACAGGATTACAGTCCAGCAGCCTCCTCTCGGCTTGCTACCTGCTCCCAGCTCAGTCAGTGCTGAGACCTCCTGCTGGGCGGGGAGCAGAGGGTACATCCTGGCAGGAACCAGGACATTCTCCCAACATACCACAGTTTGTAGACCACAACTTGTATTTCCCAGGGCTGCTGTTGAAGCACACTAGATCTTGGGCTACATAGGGTCAGACGTTAGTTTCAATGCTAATATTTTTGTCTGTGCAGATGCTGTACCTCACATGGACTTCATCTTATCTGCTCTTTCTGTGATTATTAACAATAAAGCTACAATACAATACAGTGTAGAAAGGAATTTATCAAGAGTGCCTCACAACTTTTGGAAATGTTGGATGCTAGTTGGACTGATCCTTTAGTAATTAGTTAGGTGTTATACCTAAAAGTTTTGGATCAGACTCAAAAGTGGTTCTTCATGGTACAGTAAAGTTGATGAGATGTCTGTTAGTTAAACTAATCAGAGAGATAGAAATAGGCAATGGAATTCAGAAATATAAACTTGCATCCCAGGCAATGCACTGTGGAACATAGTGCGTGACTACAGGTTTGAAATACAGCCTGTTGTCTAAGTGTCTTTATCTGCATACACCAGTGATAGCAGATGAAGCAATGTGCTGATAGCAAGCCTAAAGTGACTAGTGTAATGAATTCTTAGAATTTATGCACATTCCCCTCTTACATAGTAATAAAGACTTGTGTGGATGTTTTGTTCAACTTTAACAACACACTCTATTTTCATCAAAAATATTTCTGTGCTAATCCATTTTATTTGAGCATAAGCTTTTGTGATGCATCTGATGAAGTGAGCTGTAGCTCACGAAAGCTTATGCTCAAATAAATTTGTTAGTCTCTAAGGTGCCACAAGTACTCCTTTTCTTTTTGCGGATACAGACTAACATGGCTGCTACTCTGAAACCTGTGCTAATCCACAGTGACTCTTGTTTATTTGTCTTTGAAGAATCTCTTTATGGATTTGTTATGATGCAATGACTGATCAGCCATCTTCAATAAACTTTGAGCTTATTGCTAAGGCTCCGTGTTTGTCACGGTGGTCACAGAAGTCACAGATTCCATGACTTTCCATGACCTCCATGACTTCTGCAGCGGCTGGTGTGCCTAGCTCAGGGGCTGCCTGAGCAGCTCAGGCAGCCCCCAGGCCAGGCGCACTGGCTGCTGCTGGGGCAGTCTCAGGCCCCACTGCAGCAGGAGTTTGGGTGTAGGGGGGCTCAGGTCTGGGGAGCAGTGGAGCAGTGGAGCAGTGCTTACCTGGGCGGGGCAGGGCTCCCCAGAACGGTGACAGGAACTCCTCTCCCTCAGCTCCTAGCTCCATATGCTGCCTCTGCTGGCAGGCACTACCCCCCAGCTCCCATTGGCCGCAGTTCCCAGCCAATGGTTCACAACTAACAGAACCGGGGCTTGGGGCAGAGCGGAAGCAGCAGCACGTAGAGCTCAGGAGCCAGGTAGGAAGCCTGTCCCAGCCCTGCCCACATCACCCCCCAGCACCTGCGGTGCCCCCCAAGGCTGTGCCCCCCCAGCACCTGCGGCACCCCCCCGGGCTGTGCCCACTCCCAGCACCTGTGGTGCCCGTCCTGGGCTCTGCCCCCAAGCTGCCCCCCCCAAAAAAAAATTTAGTCAGGGGTATATAGTAAAAGTCATGGAGAGGTTACTAGCCATGAATTTTTGTTTAGTGCCCGTGACCTGTCCGTGACTTTTACTAAAAACACCAGTGACTAAAATGTAGCCTTATCTATTGCCACTCCCTACATGCGCTTGGAGCAGAAAGGCCCAACATGGTTGCTCCACCCCATGTCCTCTTTCCTAAAAATAATTCATTCTCAGTTCTCTGGTCTGTTTTCCTACATTACCTTTATAAGTTTCTTAGATCTGCTACTCCTGTGTTGAACTGCTTCTTAGCTACTTTATTGCTTTGTGCTTATCCTCTTGATATCAACTATGTCTGTACTGAAAAATTTAGCCCATCAAGATTTCTCTCTCCACCCTCCAAAGTTCAACAAATATATGTAAGAAGACAAAATTTAACAATCAGAAATATAATATTTTGGGGCATATCCTCCACTGGTGGAAGTTGACGAAGCTCTGTCGAAGTCATGAAATCCACAAAACTGTATGATAAGTGATTATGGCCCATCATGTTCTAATTTTCATTACAGTGGAAATGTTAGGAAGACTAAAATTAAAATTTCACTTAGAAGTGGACTAGGCTAATTGCAGGCTTCTCTAGAGGACATTTGCACAAGACCTACTACTGCCAGTAAAACTTGTAAAATTAACTCCTCTATTGGATCAAGGAACTGAAGGAGGAAATTTACATACTTTTTCTAAGTGAAATTCTGATAAATTCAATGAATGATATTCACATAGAAAATGTTATTGCTTTCAAAATTACATATTAATTTGCAGCCCTCAGAGTAGGGCTGCAAATCAAAACATGCTTTGTATATGCTTCTAGTCAGTGTTTGACCTTTCTTGATTTCAGGACTAATTTCAGGATTTATTTCTCTTTACCGGTACTTTGTCAAACTGTCTTAATATCTTCATAGACGAGGACCTGTGCAAGAAGCCTGTTCTGGTAGCCATAGAAACATACATTACATTATTCACTTTCTGTTGTCTAACACTTTTTGCTTTCTCATATCACAAAGCAAAGACAATACCGAGAGCAGCATTATTTCAAGGGACACTGACATGGTTTAGACCAGTGGTTTCCAAACTTGTTCCACCGCTTGTTCAGGGAAAGCCCCTGGTGGGCCGGGCCGATTTGTTTACCTGCCGTGTCCACAGATTCGGCCGATCACTGCTCCCAGTGGCTGCAGTTCATTGCTCCAAGCCAATGGGAGCTGCTGGAAGTGGCAGCCAGTACGTCCCTCTGCCTGAGCCGCTTCCAGCAGCTCTCATTGGCCTGGAGCAGTGAACCATGGCCATTGGGAGCCGTGATCGGCCAAACCTGCGGATGCAGCAGGTAAACAAACCAGCCTGGCCCACCAGGGGCTTTCCCTGCACAAGCGGTGGAACAAGTTTGGGAACCACTGCTTTAGACAATGCTTTTTCTTTTTCAAGTAGTCTATAAAACAGGGCAGTAGCCTTTATTTAGGAATGCAAAGCTAGGCAAACTATGTAGAGAAATAGGTACTATTTGTTACATTTCAACACCTGGAAGTTTTTTAATGCAGGTTGATATCAAACCTCTGTATCAAAGTATGGTATTGAATCAAGTCCCTAGTTCACTGGACTAACACAATGTGCTTATGTGGTAAAGACTGATTACAGTCTTTGAACTAGTATAGCACCTCCAACTGAGGATCTCAAAAGCCTTTACAAATATTAAGGAACTATGCCTCACAGCTGGCCTATGAAGTAGATAAAGTATTGTTACATACAGTCCTGCTCTCCTGAATTCCAATCCTGTGCTTTAAATATAAATAACTATTAGACAATGCTCCCATCCCTAATAATTGCAGTAGTGTTAGAAGAGATGTCATTGGGGAGAGGAGGAGCAAGGGCACACATCTTGTAGTGGCCCAATATCAACAATGTAATGAATGGAGCTGACAGTAAATCAGAGTTTCAAATGTATGAGCATGAGGTAAGAAATTTGTCAAACGTACATGCCTGGGCATATTTTGCTCACTTTAAACACACCTTTTCTTGTCTTCAAACAATGTTGCTATAAAATCTGTATTAGTTCAAGTTAACATGCTTGTAACGGGGCACCGACTCACCACAGCAGTGCCTTCTGCTGGTTGGTTTGGGAATTAGCTCTTTCGGTGGTGCACCTTCACTAGTGGTGTCTCGCTCACTGTTATTCTCTCGGTCTCCACCGTCCTCACAGTCGAACCCACATCACTCCCAGACCACAGCGTCCACTTCTGGACACTGTCCTCCAGCTGTGCCTGCTGCACTGGCTCCCCCCGCACACACCCTTCCGGAGAACTGGCAGCTTCTGGTTCTACCACTCGCCTCGGTGGCTCACTGCAGTCCTCAGTCTAGCCCCTTCCTCCAAGGCCAAACTGCCATCTGGCTTAGCCACTCTCATCATTGGCAAGTGGGGGGAAAGGAGGGACCCAGGCCCGCCTGCTACTGTGGGCCTCAACACAGGGACCCTCTAGCAGCAGCCACTTACTGCCCTCCTCTAACTCTCCTCTACTGCCTGCTTCCCTGGGCCATTTCCCCGTAGCCCCAACACTTTCTCTGTCCCTTTGTGTCAGGGCTCCAGTCTGGCAGTCATCAGCCAAGAGCTCTCCCAGCCTCTACTGACCCGACCCGACCCGACCCAATCCTGCTCTGCTCTGCCTTAGGTGCTTTTCTAAGAGCCAGTTCTTCTCCCTTTGCCCTCCAGGGAGAGACTGCCCCTCTCTGCCCTTCAGCCGTCTTATAGGGCCCAGACTGGCCCTGATTGGCTGCTTTCAAGCCTCCACTTCATTAGCTCCCAATAAGCCCTTCCAGGATTGGCTGGGGTGCTGCACAGCCTCTCTGGCTTGCTTTAACCCCTTCCATGCCAGAGTGAGGCAGCTGCCCCATTACAGTGCTATAATGCAGTTGAGGGGTCGCCAGATCTGTAAGCAGAAATAACTGTCTAAAGCAGTGGTGGGCACTGGTGGGCACTTGTCTAAAGCAGTGATAGGCCACAGGGACGTGCTTGTTGTCGCTTCCCACAGCTCCCATTGACTGCAAACGGCAAACAGCAGCCACTTGGAGCTGCCATCAGCCACGAAAGTGTAAACAAACTGTCTGGCGGCCCACCAGTGGATTACCCTGATGGGCTGTGTGCAACCTGCAGGCCACAGGTTACCCACCACTGGTCTAAAGGTTAGAGGGGGAATCTCAAATGAGCAAAAGGTTTTTCTCTCTAGCTGTGAAGTTGGTGTAAGAGGCACACCCCCAAGTATTGAACCACCCAGTGATCATTTACAAAGATTTACGAGTAAATCAGTTAACGATCCTGCTCTTAGCCAGGCTCCTGAAGGTTGACTGAGGCAGTTGTCTCAGGCTTGTGAACAAACTGCAGAGAGTTATTCATTGTCTCTAGGGTGAAATACTACTCCAGTGGGTGGCTCAGGATTTTCTGGCACACATCCCATGGCTAAAAGTAGGATATTATTATAACAATTGTATTTGCTATAGAGCTAGTGGGGCAGGAGAATGGTGATCCTGGATTGTTTCTGGCACTGCAATGGTTCATACAGACTTTGCAGTATAATTGTTACACATGGCCAGAAAGAGTTAAGCAGCTTCCAGGCTAAATGACCCAAATTCAACCTTTAGAGACATGTTAGAAAAGTTAAGAAGGCTAGGACTTTGACATGTAAACTTGTATTGTTAAAGAATTGGAAGAAGAGCGTGACTGTAGTAGTCTATGTTTATGTATATCTTCTTAGAGGTTAACAATGTAACGAAATGGTTACTGTCTAGGGCTGTATTCTGTTAATGCAGAGATCAAAAGGAAGTATTAACATTTAGATGAAACTTGGGTGCAATAATGCCATTGTCTATATGTATCTTTAAAGTTTGTTATAAATTCACGGATAAATTACCTTTTGTTAATCCAGGTAGTAATTACCAGTGATGTTTGGGAAACAGAAGTTTACATCAAAGATCTATTGTTTATTGAAGGACTCTGTGTTGCCCGGGAACTGTATAGAGGACTCTTAGGACCTGATCCTTTCATCTCAGATCTGCCTGAGCTTTATTCAGGGGAAGCTTAAGTCATAAGACTGAGATCTCCAGTCCCATCTGGATCACCCTGCGTATGGAACATTGAACTGAACCTATGGACTAATTCTAAGAACTCTTTGCAACTTGAAAGCTCCCCATATCTACTTTGAAACTGATCTCAGAACTGTACTCATGTACTCAGATACAGGAGCCAGCAAACAGAGCTGTAAACAGGGGAGTTTGAGTGGGAGTTCTGTTGGAGGAGAAGATTAACAGGGTTTAGGTGGGGAGGCTCTGACAGATACAGAGGCAGCAGTGGGAGTGACCCATGTCGTGGAAGATACAATGAAGATGACTGGATGTGGAACCTGCAGTAGTAGAGCTACTGGTGCAGGAAGTGAAACCAGATATTATAGGGATAACAGAAACACGGTGGAATAGTAGTCATGACTGGACTACAGCTATTGACGGGTATGCGCTGTTTAGGAAAGACAGAAATAAAGGTAAAGGTGGTGGCGTAATATTGTATATCAATGATGAGGTAGAATGTAAAGAAATAAGAAGCGATGGAATGGATAAGACAGAGTCCGTCTGGGCAAAAATCACATTGGGGAAGAAAACTACTAGAGCCTCCCCTGTGATAGTGCTTGGGGTGTGCTATAGACTGCCGGGATCCGATTTGGATATGGATAGAGCCCTCTTTAATGTTTTTAATGAAGTAAATACTAATGGAAATTGCCTGATCACGGGAGACTTTAACTTCCCAGATATAGACTGGAGGACGAGTGCTAGTAATAATAATAGGGCTCAGATTTTCCTAGATGCGATAGCTGATGGATTCCTTCATCAAGTAGTTGCTGAACCGACTAGAGGGGATGCCATTTTAGATTTGGTTTTGGTGAGTAGTGAGGACCTCATAAAAGAAATGGTTGTAGGGGACAACCTTGGTTCAAGTGATCATGAGCTAATTCAGTTCAAACTGAAAGGAAGGATTAACAAAAATAAATCTGCGACTAGGGTTTTTGATTTCAAAAGGGCTGACTTTCAAAAATTAAGGAAATTAGTTAGGGAAGTGGATTGGACTGAAGAATTTATGGATTTAAAGGCAGAGGAGGCCTGGGATTACTTGAAGTCAAAGCTGCAGAAGCTATCGGAAGCCTGCATCCCAAGAAAGGGGAAAAAATTCACAGGCAGGAGTTGTAGACCAAGCTGGATGAATAAGCATCTCAGAGAGGTGATTAAGAAAAAGCAGAAAGCACACAGGGAGTGGAAGATGGGAGTGATCAGCAAGGAAAGCTACCTTATTGAGATCAGAACATGTAGGGATAAAGTGAGACAGGCTAAAAGTCAAGTAGAGTTGGACCTTGCAAAAGGAATTAAAACCAATAGTAAAAGGTCAGAGTAGCTAAAGGCCCTCCATTAATTCCACTTTTTAAATGATATTTAAAACTTATGTCTCTTAAAAAGCAAAACCTACAAATGTTACACTGTGTAACAAATCATCACAAATAAGGTTTTATTAAAGAGAATAAAACACATGGAATAATTTTAGTTTTTAGATTAAAGGACAAAAAAGAGAAAAATCACCTTTTTTACAGTCTTCTCCCCCCCCCCCCCAACACACTCAATTTTTTTCCTTAGAGAATGCATCTCTTATCCAGAAAACATGTCCCTCACCCCATTCTAAGTGCTCATCAAGACAAACTTTCTTAAGTAGAATCAGCAGGTAATAAGAGTCCTAATGTACCCAAAAGCCATTTAGCAAAGGGAAAGGAAAGAACTATTCCCCAGGTTCCACCTTTGCTGACATATCAGCCAGTCTTAGATTTTTGACTTTGTTTTCTAGGTCATCAGTTTTAGCAGAGAGAGTGAGAAATGTATTCCCTTTAATTACTACTGACACTTCCCTTCAAGCCAAGCCAGCACAAATAAAGTCCAAGTCCTTCATTCTGACCTCTAAATGTTGGGTATTGCATGAAAGTCCTCCCTTTCCCTTTTCTTTTGTTTGTGTGCGTAAATGCTAGAAAACGGTCCCTGTCCATTGCTCAGATATTTGTGGAGGCAATATAATTTTTTTTGTAAACATGTCATACACTGAGGTATTAACTCTCCCTACCCATATGCAGCTTCTTCTGAGGGGGAGGCGGTTGCAAAGGCTGCAAATGTACAGAAGAAAAAGTAAGTTGGTGGATAATCTCTTGATTTTATTCTAGTATTGTAAATGGTATTTCTTCTCTTGCCCTAAGCTCATTTCTTGTGAATTCCAGGAATACTTAAAGGGGGAGAAATGCTAGGTTTCCCCAAGTGCAGCCAGCTCTTGCCATAAGCATTTTCCCTTACATCATTTTAAAGCTACATCATCTCAACTGCCACTCCTGAAAGTACCAGCAAGCAATGTTCCCTCTAATTTTTGGCAGGCCGTGTGCGCAAAAAATTTCTTCTGTGCAAATTGTTGTGCTTCTGTGCAAATTTTTGTGTGTGCGGTGTTTCGCCTTGTGCGCTGGGTTTAGGATCTGTGTGCGCATGCACACGTGCACAGCTTAGAGGGAACAGTGCCAGCAAGGGGGCTGAAACAAATGAGTGATTAGAAATTGACTCTTTTTTTCAGTGCTTTCTTTCCCCCTGCTCGACCCCCCACATCCACCTCAGGAAAACAGGTTGTTTCAAAGCTCTAGGAGGGAAAAAACACAATAGATACATTCTCACCTCTTCGCCTGCACTCCCTCTAGTTTCCTGTGTATTAAGGAGAATTATTTAACTCTCAGACCCGGCCATTAAATAGTATGTAGAGTATATCTTTTAGCTTGTCATTAGTCC
Organism: Caretta caretta; assembly: GCF_965140235.1. Lineage (NCBI taxonomy): Eukaryota > Metazoa > Chordata > Testudines > Cheloniidae > Caretta > Caretta caretta. The sequence continues at coordinate 138,858,876 of NC_134207.1, forward strand.
TTTAAACCTTCATGAAACATTCAGCAACAAGACATTTATGTTTCTTTTATCTTGTTCTCTTTTATTTGTTCATTTCTTTTATTCTTGGTATTTTCATCTTGTTTAAAATTTGGCTCTCTAACTCTTTATTCTGTTTCTTTTCGTTGGATCTGTATTCCCTTAGCCAAGTGTTGATTAATGCCTTTTAACTTCAATGGGAGATACATATGTGCAAATTGGGAGCACGGATTGTACTTTCTTTTGCCATTTCTTTAAATATCTTCTCAGTTTCTCTGGATTTTGTTGTGGATTTTTTATTTGTAGTTTCCTTGTGTTTAATATTCTTCTGTGCTCTATATTCTCTTTGCCTTTATTCCTCTGCATCGTTTCTTTTAAATATTCATATTGCTTATTTTTATCTGTGTGTCTCAATTAAAAAAATAGCAATATAAAGAGAAAACATGAATGAGGTTCCTTTTTTATAATTCTTACAAATTTTCTTCTATAAATCCATACATAAATAAAGGCTCTGGATTTGCTTCCATGTCTGGGGAGCACTCTCATGTTTCTCTACCTGGCACCCAGGTTTATGCCTGTCAGCATTGGGCTTTTAATCAGAACCAGCTTGTCTATTAAACTCATCTGTCAGTCTGCCTGCAGCAAACAGACCTCCTAGCTTCTGATCTCTCACCCACATTCTCAGATTCTGAGGACACACCTCAAAATTGTTCTAACCTGAAATGGTCATACAAATCATCCTATGGTAATGGACACCCCTCCCCCCGCTGCCGCCTTTGCCCCTTTCACAGAAGCAATCCCCCCTCTGATTTACCACCACCATCTAAGATACATCTTTGTGTTTTTGCACTCCCTGAAACCTTTCCCTGTAGGCCTCAGAGGCCAGCTCAAATTTAAGGAGAAGAGTTTTCTTAAATTTTTCATAGTCCCCAGGGGTCAGAGCCATCCATCTGCCTTTATGACTTTTGACCCTAGTGAAGGGATAGAGAATAGAGCCTATCTGCAGAGGGGGCCCTGTTCAAATCAAAAGCCTTCTCAAAACCTGTGAGATTGACATAATCATGCCATCTCTTTTTTTAATTTATCAACAATCTAGTATCTATGCCCCCTCTGGTATTGGCATTCTGTGTTCTATCCCTACTTACCAGGTCATTGGGCCTCTTGTTCCTCAGTCTCTCAGTCTGTGGATCATACTTGCATTGGCTGTCCCTGTCAGCAAGCTTCTCTCTTTCACGCTGAAGTTTTTCCCTTTCTAGCTGCAATTTCTGCTACTCCAGCTCTCGACTTGGGGAAACTGGTCTAGATGGGGCTCAGTAGCTATTCTGCATGCTAAACTGAGGGAGCAACTGCCTGCCTTGGGCCTGGGCACAAAAGGTCAGGAAATTGGTGCTACACCATAGCCGATTAACTTTCTGGGAGGCTGCAGAGGGGGCTTGGATGCTGGCCCACTGGTGCGGCAGGCTAACCATATGGAAGCAGACACAGAGGGGGCATACAACACATATGTGAGTTAATTCAACCCTCTGTGTATATGTCTTGCTGTGCCCTTGAGAGTAGTATACAGCCAGGTCCCCAGGGGAAACAGGAAGTCAGAATCATTGGGGAAATATTTGAGGGGTGGAGGGTCACTGGCACTGCTCACAGCTGAGTCATGCCCTGTAAAACCCTTTGTAAGAACTGCATACAAACTGTCTTCCATTTTGTGCAACCTGTGAATAGGTAGGTGCTTTGTTCTCAGTTCACAGATATAATCATATCTAGTGAATCTTATCCCTCTCTGGTGTATTCTGATTTTTAAAGATGTGCAACACTGGGAATTTGTACTGATTTTAGTTACTTCACTAACTTGCTTGGTACCTCTGGAAATCAGGCCACCAGCCACAAGCAGCAAGAATTCCTTAATAAGCATATGCAAACTACTGTAGTTAGCAATCAGTTAGTGCTGTTATAGTTACTTTAAATATTGATTTTAACAGTTCTATATACTTGTCAAACACAAGCAAAAAAGTTATCTGAAAATTTCAGTGAATTTTTTTTCATAATTTAAACTTAAGACAAGCTTCACTGTCATCATGTATCAAATTTTTTACTCCATGTCACCAATTTTTGTTATAGTTCTGTCTATATTTCAGACATTATTGGCAATGTAGCAATCTGCTCAGATTTACAGAATATACTGATAGATACAAAATTTAGGTTCCATCCTCTGACCAATGTAGTATTGTTCCCTACAATGTATTTTTTAGTACTTTGTCTAGTCTGGGAAGAGCTCACTGTAATTCCAGTTGGCTCCTTAGCTAACGCCAATGAATCCCTTGGATTTAAATAATGTTGTACATAAAAGCAATTAGTGCTAATCTTACCATCTGGTATTTATCCATGATGCAAATAAAATCATTATGTACTATATACTTAACTGTACTTATTCAATGCAGAGTGTTCACATAACTAACAATAAAATACACACAGCTGCTTAATAGGAATAGGTATGTATACATACAATACATAAATAAAGACTGTGTGGTGATTCCCTTTTTGGAATGTGATTCTATTGGAAACTAAACTCCAGTTATGACTCCCACTGCACTGTGGAGGAAGTATTCCCATACAGAGAGAGAAATATGGAACCATTTACACTGGTAAATAAAACTTCAGTTGTCAAAATACATCACCTATGCACAGTTGATCTAAGAATATAGGAGAGGCATTATTAATCATCAACTCCTTTCTTCATTTGTATAAACTGATTGAGTGGGTTTCACTGCATAGGTTTTTAATGCATAAACTTACATGCAAAGTAAATAGTTACTTCCCTTTAAAATAAACTGGCAGGATTTTTCAGGAAAATATATTACTTTATGGGGGCTGGGATTGTAAAATGCCATGAATCACCAATGGAAATGAAACTGTTAAATTGCTGAATCCTGTGAAAACTCCGCAAATTCTCACGAGCGCCAACTACGTCATACCAGTTGGCATTGTAGTAGAATTTATGTACTTCACATTCATGTTTGGCTGCTTTTCTCTTTCCTATAACTAATAGGTATGAAACTGGTGTCTTGTATGACATCTTTGCAAAATGAGAGCTTTGATAGCAAAGATGTGTTTTAAACTTGTAAAAACATATAAAAAAGAACTAAACGGAATGCATGTCACTGTAAGTGATGCCGCACAATGAACCTTTATTGCTTTCTACTTGATGCTTTGTATATAAGGTAAAAAAGTCTGATGTAGCTGAACAACATGTTAAGCTATATAGTTACTGCAGGAACAAATTAAAATGCTAACACATTTTGTGCTTTATGTTCTTTTGCTCATTGTAGGGAGGAAGAACGGTTTTATGATTAAGACTGGGAGTTGGGAGATTTGTATTCAATTCCTGGCTCCAACATAGACACAGACACGAACTTCTGGTCTGATGGTGGGTGTGTCACTTACAGCTTGATCCAATGACCACTGAAATCAATGCCAGTCTTTCCACTGGCTTCAATAGGCACCAGGTCAGGGCCTTAATCTCTCTCTGCATCAAATAGCCACCTGTAGAATGGGAATAATACCCAATTACTGACTCAAAGAGTGCAATGAGGTTAAACCTCAATAATTGTGAGGAACTTGGACTAATGTGATGAGAGCCATATAAGTATCTAAACAGATGTGCCAAATTCAGGGTAACTGTAAGTGAACAAAACTCAATAAACTTTTGCTTATATAGCTCTGAATTTGGCTCCATAATTTTAAAAGAACATACAAAATAAAACTTGAATCTAGCCCAGAGATTGGCAACTTTTGTCCCGCGGCCCATCAGGGAAAGCTGCTGGTGAGCTGGGATGGTTTGTTTACCTGCAGCATCCGCAGGTTTGGCAGATCACAGCTCCCACTGGCCGTGGTTCACCGTTCCAGGCCAATGGAGGCTGCGGGAAGTGGTGCCAGCACATCCCTCGGCCTACGCCGCTTCCCACAGCCCCCATTGGCCTGGAATGGTGAACTGAGGCCAGTGGGAGCTGCAATCAGCCAAACCTGCGGATGCTGCAGGTAAACAAACCGTCCTGGCCCGCCAGTGGATTTCCCTGGTGGACCGTGTGCCAAAGGTTGTCAATCCCTGATCTAGCCTTACTGAGCCATTGATATTAAAGGTGGAAAAGGCCTATTTCGTTTAGTCTATCACACTGTTGATGTTCAATTTTAATATATGAACTCCTGACACAGCCAATCAGATATCCGTGCTAATTTTCCCCTACTGTTACTCACACCTTCTTGTCATCCATTTGAAATAAGCCATCCTGATTATCACTACAAAAGGTTTTTTTCTCCTGCTGATAATAGCCCACCTTAATCGATTGGTCTTGTTAAGAGTTGATATGGCAACCCCCATTTTTTCATGTTCTCTGTATATATAGATATCTTCCTACTGTATTTTCCACTGCATGCATCTGATGAAGTGTGCTTTAGCCCACGACAGCTTATGCTCAAATAAATTAGTTAGTCTCAAAGGTGCCACAAGTACTCCTCGTTCTTTCTACAAAATTTAAGAATCAGTAGTTACAGAAAAAGAGAAATTGCCTGGCATATACCACAGAATTATATATATATATATATATGGCATATGCCAGGCAATTTCTTTTTTTCTGTAACTACTGATTCTTAAATTTTATAGAAAGAATGTGGAGTACTTGTGGCACCTTAGAGACTAACAAATTTATTCAAAATTATATTATATATATAGCCCACTTCATCAGATGCATGCAGTGGAAAAGTCAAGTATTCAAAATTATAGATATATAATTTTGAATATTTGACTTCAAAAGTTAAGAAATGACAACCTTAATTGCCTGTGCAACCTTAATATAACCCCACTTTGTGCATGCATTATGATAGTTTTTAATTCTGTGATCACATACCGTTTGTTCCCCATGGGACCTGTACCTCATCCACTGGATGGGTAGTTATTTATTTTCCTCCCCAATCAGTGTGTGGCTCCAGGCCTTATTTCCTGCACACAACATTCAAGCCTTACACTGAATTCACAATTAATTTTCTCCTTGGCATTTCTGTAATGCTCTCACCATATTATCAGGGTGCTTGCTTCACAAACACTAATGAATTTAGATTTGCAACTCACTTGTGAGAATAGGTGGCATTATTATCTCCATTTTACCAATGGAGAACTGAGGCACAGAGTAAGGCCAAAATTGTCAAAAGTAATCATTAACTTTGAGTGCCTAATCTGAGAGGTGTATGGCCTGACTTTTCAGAGTACTTCAAATTATGGCGCATACTATACGTTCAAAGCACACCATTGACTTCAGTTGCAGTTATGAGTGCTCAGTGCTTCTGCACATCAGAACCCCGTTGTTTCAAGGTGAGTACCCAGAAAATGAGAATACACAATTAGTGACCAGCTGTGGAAAGCTTGGTTTCAGACTTGTCTAGCTTCACACAGAATCGATAAGGCAAAGACAGAGATAGAATCCATTTCCACAGTGCAACATTCAACTGCCTTAATCATGAGACCATTTTTTCTCTTTCTATCCTGTAATCCCCTGCCTTGTCCACTACATACCTTTCAATTGCTGCAACAAATGAGGCAAGGGTCCTACAGACATCTGTTTCCTTTTTTACATAACTCTGATTTATCCCCAGAGCAGTTCTATCTTGTGTACTGAATGAAACAAGGGTCTTATGACAACAGTACTATATGTTCATGTTATGACTGTTACATAATGCATACGCATTAGGACACTGATGTAAGATTGCACAGACAACCTTAATTCTGACATTTCCTAACTTTAGACTGCTTGGCTTTGCAACCTTAATGTTACTTTAACATAATTTGAGTTCCATATCCTAGGTTTTTAGAAAAGCAAAATTAAAAAAAACAGAAATCAGATCTCATAGTAGCACATTGACACCCACATGAGTCATCAACAAGGTTGGCACGTTTAGTTCCACCTTACAGACCTCTGCCACTTGAGCTAACAGAGTAACTGAAAGCAGTAGAAGATTGTTATCTTCCATGTATCTGGCCATTAGTGGGTTTCACAGCTATTTCCTAGACAGCAAAGGTATGTTGAAACTCTGGAATAAAGGGATCATTCTAGATTCTGTGAAGGCTTTAGTTGTAACAGATCTTTCTGAGTTGGTTTCCTCTATTGTAGTGCTTAGAGTGGGTCACAGCTGAGAATGCCAAACTCAGGACAGATTGTCAGAAAATAGGGCAGACATCCTCAAACTGGTACTATATTCTCTTATTAGATTCACCAAGCCAGTAATAAAAGAGTATTCCTGGATCAATTACACTAGTGGAATACATGACAATCATGTAACCATGGCATACAGACAATCCCCTTGGCATTCCAGCCTCTGTTTATCACTCAAGCAAACTGGAATTTATGATGTAAGATTATTAAAACCAAAACCACCACACATTAGGTTCTTCCAGTCCCTAAGGACCAGTCACTCACCCCAGGTCACTGCATACTTCAGGATTTCACCAAAACCAACACTACTAGCCAATCCTTAGTAAACTAACTAAAGAGTTGTTTATTAAGAAAAGATGAGAGTTATTAAGAGATTAAAGCAAATATACATCACAGGTGAATTAGCGGTTGTAGTTCAAATGATAGCACAGATGTAGAGTCTGTTAGAGTCTTTTCATAGATCCTCAGGACTTCCCAAGACTAAATTCTGCCAATTCTGTATGCTTAGAACTCCCTCTGCCAGAGTTCAAGCAATCCAGAAATGAATCAGAGATAGCCGGGTCGTTCCCATAGTCCAGTATTTGTAGTGAAAGCTGCTCCTTGAGAATTACTGACACAGCCTGGGTTTTCCTCTGACAATGAATAGGTAATGCAGACAATTTGTGAGTCTTCATTTTTAAACCAATGACCATTGCTTTGAAGTGAACTACTTACTTCCCATGCAAACACGAATAATTCAGTTACACTGATTTACATTAGGGAATTCCTGGCCATTCATTAAAACATGGACAGATAAGTGAGGATGATACAGGAAATATTCATTAGTTCCATGCAGTGTATGCATATCTTTTGATCTTAAGGTTAATTGAGTACAGGATATAGACAGATGTAAATATACAAACAACATTTTTTCTTGATTTCTTATCCACATCAAGGTGGTGTCTGCTGACTCATTTAACATCCCTTTGTTACCCACACACAATTGAATTGTCTGGATTACATTGCAATGCCTCTTGACATGCCCTTAAGGGTCACACTCAGGTGAATTGGCCTGTTACTTTTGATCTGAGCTGGTTTGCCAGCATGACACCCTCTTTCTTCTGTTCTCTTCACCGCAGGGGTACAATAAACCAGGAGACTCAGTGTACCTCTCCCCCACCACACACACACTTAGCTCCTCCAGAGCTGGGTGGCATAACCCAGCCACTTGACATTGCAACCCTGTGCACCAGGTTCAATACTATTCACTCAAATTTGGCCGGGCCACCCTTCCTTTTGGCTGGGCCAAACTTCAGTGAAAGGTGTTACAGCTTGGAACACAGAGTCACAATAACACTCACTCATGGGGTCACAATGCCGCTGATTCAAATTTGGCTTGGACACACCTCTGTCATAAGGGAGGAGTGGCTGGACCATATATGAGTGAGTGGTGTTGCAACCTCATGCACAGCCTTGCGGTGTCACTCAAATTTGGTGCATTTGGACAGGTAACCTGGATCCACTACTTAACAAAATTCTGATTGTATCCCTGTGTTCACCCCCTCTTAATATGAGCCAGACAGTTTCCTACTTATTTTCTGAGCACCAATAGGGGCAGCACTGAAAGCAAAGGAGAGAGGGTCTCCCTGATCTGGGTTCTGTACCTAGCGCCCTATTCGCCCACAGCATCTAGCCAGGAAAGTTGCAGAGAAAAGTCCTGCTGAGCTCCAGGTTGCAGCATGCTCCATTACTCTGTGGACATGGTGTAAGTACAGTCTTTCTGGCATGTAGGAACTATGAAGTAATGGAGCATGTGCAGATAGAATTTTTGATGAATTAATCTAGAGGTAAGACACCTGGAACAGGAAAATTCAAACCAAAGGGTTTGTTTGGCAAAGTGATAACTAACTGACAACAAGTTCTTATACTGTCAGTAAACTTTAACCGTAGGCAGAGCTACATTCACCACCTATTTTAAAAAAAGAGATGAACACACAATATTATGTAGTAACCTTGAAAGATTCTCTACATTTATGTGTCCTGTGCTGAGTGCAAGTAAACGAAACATCTACTGGAAGCTCAAATGAAAATGTATAATGGTTCAAGAAAGATGACTTCTTTCCTTGTGTGTACATATCTGAATAGACTAATGTAAGTCTTGAGTTCCTTTGAAGTGTCAAATACTTTGGGTAAAGGATTTAAATCTCAGTAGACATATAGATTAGAGATGCAACAGAAAATAACGGCAGAAGCTGTTGCAAAATGCTTTTCGTTCCAGTTAGAGGTAATTCTTTCTAATGTTTACCGAAAAGGATATAACTAGGAGAGGGTTTTGCTGTTACATTTGAATATGTGTTGCGAAGTGTCTTCTCCCCTTCAGTTATAGATGAAAATTCACTTTAAGCACTGTTTCAGAAGCAGTGATATGTTCCTCTTTCTTCTGGGATCCTAGCACCTTTACCTAGGCAGTTATATGGATAGCAAAGGACATCCAGACCTAACTTGCTTAGTATTTGATTGCTCCTACCATCATGTAAATTAAATGCTAAAACAGAAGGTCTTTTCGGTTAGGAGTATTATTATAAGACATGAGCTTTAAGTGACAGAATTAAGTAAACTTGCAGTTACCTATGTGTGTGTTTGTGGATGTGCATACGTGCACGTGGGGGTAGGGACCACTAATTGGACCATCGTTTATTTGAATGCCCACGGTAACACCCAATGGTTGTAGCAATAGTGCCAATCTTCTAAAGCCCACCATTAATCCCCTGCATGTGCTGACTGAATAGTACTAATTGCCTTTTTATTTCACTCACAGTTCTCCAGGGAATTCCCACTAGTGAATGACCTACCCCCTTTGCTTGGTACCTGATGATCTAAATGTGCATTTAATCACTTTGTTCTAGGAAGAATGGAGCTTGATTTGCCACAAAAATCAAGGCTTATATCCACTCAGTTTTACAGGCAAGCCATTTTTCATCCTATTGAGCCAACTCATTGTCTTGCCTTTCCATTCTTATGGATATAGAAAACTTGACTCTCTCTTTGCTCTTTCATTTACTGGCCGTGAATAGCTTGAGCAGTTTTGATATTTCTTAATTGTATAAGTTGGGGGGGGGAGAGGGTGCTGACCACTCTATGAGTTCTCTGAACTCAGAAGCAGCATAACCTAGGCTGTAGACAGCAGAAAGTCTGCTATGAGTAGGGGGGTCTACTTAAATCATGGAGAAATCACACATTTTTTGCAGGTTAGTCACAGCATAAATAGCAAATTCCGTAGATGTGTAACACATCCATTAAATTTCCTATTTATGCTGTGACCAACCTGCAAAAAATGTGTGATCCCTGGGGGTCCCTGACTCAAAAGGGGGAGTCTCAATACCATGACTCCCCTGCGATAGGATTTTGACCCCCCTTTTGAGTCAGGAACCCCAGTTTGAGAAACGCTGTGGAAGAAACACAAGTTTTTTGTGGGTTGGTTACGGCATAAATAACAAATTCCGCAGATGTGTAACGCATCCATTATATTTGCTATTTGTGCTGTGACCAACCCACAAAAAATGTGTGATTTCTCCACAGCATTTCTCAAACTGGGGTCCCCGACTCAAAAGCAGGCGGGGGTGTCACAATCCTATTGTCTGGGAGGGTCGTGGTATTGCCACCCTTACTTCTGTGCTGCTGCTGGTGATAGTTCTGCCTTCAAAGCTGGGCACCTGGCTACCAGCCTCCGCTCTCTGCTCAGCTTCAGAGCTGGATGACTGGAGAGCAACGGCTGTGGGCCAGGCACCCAGCTTTGAAGGCAGCACTGCTACCAGCAGCAGCACAAAAGTAAGGATGGCAATGCCAAATTTCACAGGGAAAGCCAGATTCCATGGTTCATAATGCGATTTTCACGGCCACAAATTTGGTAGACTCCTAACTATGAGTTGGGTACCATGACGTAAGCTATCTGGAATCATCTCTCCAAGGAGGCGGGACTGGAGCTTTTTGTCCCAGTTAGATGCTGATATGAGAACTGTTGTTATAACTGAGCCTACAAATCTATCCCTTTTGTGAGCCTAACTGTGGGAAAGTGGATAAAAGTTTATAAAGTGTCACAATAACCTAGAACCATAAATGTTGATGGGAAAGATGCAAAAGGGAGACAAAGACTGAATTCATCCAAATAAAAAGACCTACTGATATAATTAAAGGATTGTGTTAAAATCATGCCTGGTAAACTAAAAAAGGGCAGGATCCGAAATCAGTGAACCAAAATTGATGTGTCAGAAATTAGGCCATTGGTGGACAAAATAATGAGGACAGGCTATTCTACTCAGCACCCCTTTTTGAGGTTCTTAAAAAGAAAAGACTTGGAGTGCAGAGTAATTAGCATAAGAAGCAGTCAACAACTGCTGCAGTGAGTTTTGCTATCATAGCTGCCTCCCCCACAGTCTCCTGGGACCCCAGGATCCACCATGACACAATTGTGTCTTCTTCGTCCTAATCTTGAGAAATATCCTGACTAGACCAGGCCTAGAGAGGGAGCTAGATGACACCCCCACATCCACAGGATTTGAGTAAATTCTGAACAACACTCGGAATGTGAGACTTTGTTACACACCTCTACCATCATCTGGTGTGTCCTCTTCCTTCCCCACCTTATTCCTTCTCTTTCCAACTCCTCACCTTTTGCCTTCAGTTTAATGAGTCTGGCTTAGCTGACCAAGACAGTATATTTGGCCACCATACTGTGAGCCTGTGACTAGAAAGGCAACTAAAAGCAGTGCCCTAAATAGTCTGATTCTGGTACAAGTTTGCCAAGTCTCATGGTGGCGAATAAGACCAAGTGCCATACCTGTGTTTCTCCAGCAATGAGTTTGCAAGTGAGACTCAATGCCAGAGACGGGAGCTGCATTTTTTATCTTTCCTGTTCTTTTCTCTCCCCTTTTGGATGTGTGTCCTGTTTTGTGTTCTAGGAAAAGAAATCAGACTTTACCACCAACAGCAGTAACAACAGCTCCAGCCCTTCTCAACGCACTTCTCTATTCTCCAGAAAGGACAGTTATTACTATCTAATAGACTGTAAAATATGGGTTTTCCTTCTAAAGACTTTCTCCAGATAGAGGGAAAATTAAAATTAAAGCCTTATTTAATACTTTAAATTTCAAATTATTTTACAGCATTTTCTTCTTTTCTGTATCTCTAATAAAATATTAAATGGATGTTTAATGGTGTTTGCCAAGGTACTAAGCAGGTTGAGGTCTCTGTATACCAAACCCTAAACATTGCTTAACACTATTTAATGTTGTACAGTGACTGAGTTATGTTAACACCATTAGGCCATACATTCCATCTCAACTAATACAACAGAATACCTGTGCAGCCCAGCCAGGTTCTAACGCTATCATCACCATGAGTTCTGTCAGGGGACAGTGGAATAAGTTCTGTTACCTGCTTTCTGCCCAGGTTGAATTCTTCAATGGGCACAGCTGCATGAATAGTTGCACCCAGGAATTCTGGTTTGCTTCCAGAGGAGTAAATCAGCCCAGTTCTATTTATCCCTTCCCCATGAAAGAGCTCTGGAATTGGAGACTGGAATAGCTTTCCATTAATTTCCCTGTTCCTTTGGGGTGCTGGTTTGAAATGTTATCTGTAAGATGGACTTGTAAATAACTGCTTTCCTGGGGCTGCTATGGGGCAGAGAGACCTCACACTAGCAATGAGGGGACAGGGTGTTAAAGAGACTAACAGGCTCTTGATTGGCAATGAGAGAGTTAAGGAAAGCCTCTGTACACAGTTGACCCCACCCTGCTACACCTATAGCCAATGTCAGGTGTGGAGCGGAGAGCTAAAAGGAGGAGAACTAGCCCAGTTTGTGGCTGACCAAGAAGGACAGAACTCTACTTTTCTTGATAGGAGAGAAGCCTGATTGCAGCCCTGAGATTTAGGTTGCTTGCCAGCTGGATCAGCCCTCCTAGGAAAGATGACAATACCCTGGGGGGATGGGTGAAAGTACAGACTGTTTGGGAAACAACCACAGAATAGATGGGTGAGGGCCCACTACATGTTAATGGAATGATCCTGTTCTTGAAATGTGTTTTGTTTTTGGTCACTTTTTAACCTTACTGCTCTGAAGGGTGCTTTGGCTGGGGCCTAGTAGAGTATGTCTACACTGATATTAGACACCTGTCTGGCCTTTGCCAGCTGCCTGGGGCTTGCTGGGCATGGGTCAATGGGCAGTTTAACTGCAGTGGAGCCAAGGTTCTAGGACCCTATGTGGTGGGAGGGTCCCAGAGCTCAAGCTGCAATTCAAGCTCCATTGTCTACACTGCAATTAAACAGCCCATTAGCCCAATCCTACATCAACTGGCATAGGCCAGCTGTGGGTGTCAAATTTCAGCGTAGACATATTGATAGAGATCGAGACATACCATGCAACATGATAGCAAGAAGGGAAAGCTTTTTTAAGTGCACAAGGAAGATGGGCCAACGTAGATTGGGAAATGGTACAGATTCTTTCCAGTCTTTTTTCTTTTCTTTTTTAAACCTCATTGTAAATTCAGTTATCCAAAGGTGGGTCTAAGTAGTGACATGGATACATTATTGATGGTGTTTGATTAAGAGAGATGTACATTTTTTTTTAGTTTTTTATTATGGGCTTTTGAAATTTAATGAATTCTAGAGATTTGACTGCAACAATAAATAGAAAGAAAGGTGAGATCAGATATAGAAAAACTAAGTTCAATGTAATGTATCCTGTATAGCACAATTCATATAAAAATTGTACAGAATGCTTGCCCACCAAGTACAATTTACGCTATACTAAGCTAAAGCATGTATTGAAATAAAAAAAAAATCCTTATTAAGACAACTTCCTGCCACGGCAGGAGTTTTTCCCTAAGGTACATCTGTTATTAACTAGAGGCAGCTAAATTTTGATTTCATTACTTGGGCAAATTGCCATTGAGATCTATGGGGACAATGGGTGCTCCCCATCTTTGAAAGTCAAGGTGCTCGTTTAGATGTTTAAATGTGGTTTTAGCTATCTGCCCGTCAGGCACCAAAGTTTTAAAATGTTAACCTTAAGTTGCTAGACAAAAAAAGTATTGATTTTATTCTCTCAATGCCATATTTCTCTTGTAGCTCGCTTCCTCATTAGCTACACATGTTAAGAACTGTTCTCACCTTTTGTCTGCAACTTCAAGGTCTGCATATGGCCTTCTAACCGTACTCTGTTCCCTCTAGGAATGTCACAATTAAGTTGCTACTCACTGGGTAAAAAACTGTCTTCAAAATAAATGATCCAGAATAACACTTACATGTCATGTTGTATCTTCAGATTAACATTCTTTGATCAACAACTGGTCCTGATTTTTCAAGATTTCAACACCTTTTTTTCAGGCCACTGCACCAACCGGATGGGTCTCTCTCCATACAGGAATCTGTGGGTTGAAGAGGGGTAGAATTTTTAATTATTTGGTGTGCAACCATTTTATTTTAAAAAAATATATATAACAATGTTGTTTAGAGAAACAAGAAAGGGGAGGCCAGCTTTTACTAATCCTCTTACTGCCAACTCAGGAATGTAGCTCCCCCTATTTAGTCATGGGGTTCTTTTACATATCTTAGGGAACATCATGATCAAGACCAAGGAAAATATTCACAATTACTAACTATGGCTCTTTTGTTATTAAGGAAATGAAAAGAAAACATTAAACAACACAAAGGATAAATTAGTCACTTCCTTTATAAGCTCTTCTGTATGTCCCTCTGTGGAGATCTTTTAACAGAGCTTACACCTTTGAGAGTGAATCATCTCTGGGAGACCCTTCCTCTTGGTAAATTAAAACTAAAGTATATTATTTTCCAAAAATATTGGGAATTCAGTTTCCATATCTTATTAGATATTTAAAACTGTTTTGGGGGAAATAATTTATGGGTAAGTGAAAACTTCCTAGTTATTAATAATAACCTAAATGGTTTATGCTCGGGCAAGGGTGGCCAAACCGTGGCTTGTGAGTCACATGCGGCTCTTTTACAGTTAAAATGTGGCTTGCAGAACTGCCTATCCCCCACATTCTCTGCCTACCAGACTGGGGAGGGGATCTCAGGGCTTCTGCCCTGCAGCAGGGTGGTGGGGCTAAGAGTTTCTGCCAGAGACAACTGGTGCCTGCTTAGAGTGGGGGGGCACAATTTAAAGATCTATGCCCCCCCCAACAGCTTGAGTCATGCCTTCCCCCCCCCCGGCACACACTCCTTCTTACCCTCAGTGGCCACTACCTGCAGCTCCCAGGCGTTAGCTTCTTGTGGAGAGGCAGTGGCAAAGAGGTAGGAGCTGCAGGGTGGGGCCGCTGCTTTAGCTCCCTGGGGAGAGGCAGCAGCAAAATCAGTGGTCCTCCCTGCAGCTCCCAGCTGTGTGCCACTGTCTCTCCCCACTGCTGCAGCTCCCAGCTTGCCGGCCCCAGCAGCTGCCATGCATGTAGGAGGCCTGATGGAACCATGTGATGAGTGGGGCTGGCAAAAATCAGGGGAGGGGCACAGGACCCCAAATGCCCACCCCATGTGACTCCCCCCACCACGTGTTGCCTCCTGCTTCTGCCCACCAGGAAGGGGGAATCTTGGGGCTTCAGCCATGTGGGACATTCCTGCTGGGGCTTGGGGCTTCAGCAAGAATGGAGCTGAAGCCCCAAGCCTGGCAGGTGCCTCCCATGGGTCTGAAGCCCCAAGACACTCCTCCCCGCAGGGCTGAAGTTGGCATGGCATGGCTCTTGAACTTCTAAAGATTGTCATATGTGGCTCAAGGGATGAGTAAATTTGGCCATCCCTGTACTAGGGCAAAGTAAACAATCTTGAGTAAATCCTATGAAATCAAAGAAAATATTTAAACTAGTTACGTAGTAGAAGCCATATAAGGTGCTGTCTTAAGACAGGCCAGTTATGAATATTAAGACTCTAAAACCCAGTTACTCCACACTATTTCTGTGTTTACCAATGTTTAGCCCCGTCTCCTCTAATGAATGCTGGTCTTGCTGATTAATATGAGAAACTGTTAGTCTTTTAAATTATAACAGCATTTCAATATTCTACCCAAATCATTATGAGAATTTTAAATCTAATCCCTTGGCAGTGTTTTAGTCAACTTCCTCTCACCAATCTATGTTAAAGTCTTGAGAAGGTTTTCCTTGGCTTGTTTTTTTCTTGAGTCTTCTGTTTTTCTTATCTGTCTATGTCAGCTTGCTTGTGGAGTGCTGTGTTTGAGAAGGGTAGCAGAGGATGTGCGTGCGGAGCGCTCACTTCAAAGTTACTATAATCTTCCTGTTTTAATGAAATTATAGGAAAACACTCTTATTTCAGGCTTATTTAGATTCAAAGTTGGTTGCTGTCATCCTTTCACTGGCTTCATGTCTTTGGGTTTTGCTAAGTGACACTTTCAACTCCTAAATATGCAGCTTGTTTAATAAATATGCAACAAATCTTTAATTGTTTTTGTTCTTCTTGTGGCAGGAAAGATTCAGATAAGTTTTAAAGTTGGTTTTAACTCTTTTTATTCAGTCCAGATTCTGAGATATTCTTTCAATTTTATTACCTTTTGACAAGAAATTCTGTCTTCAAGAAGTCCAAACACCCCTGTTTGTAAGTTTTTAGTTCTCAGAGCTATCTTTTTCAGTTAAGTAACTTTTAGAAAGTCTTTAGCTTAAATAGTTAAAAGTCATTGAGTTTGGAGAGATGATTCTCATCTTTCAGAGTTGGTTGAGGGTCCACTTGTGCACTGCCAGTAATTAATTCCTGGTTAATATAAATAGTCTACACTTACATGGCTTGTTACCCTAATTTAGCAAGGTCTTTAGTATCCGTGTTGGTCCATAAAGCTTTTTACACAGCAATGACATTAGGAGCTTTGCATTTAGCTAATGTATATTTGCAAGTACGCACTTCACAAAAGTTTTTGTTATTGCAGCATTTAAAAAAAACCCCAAATTTAAAACCTCTCCCACTACACATTTTTCTCTAAGCTTTTAAGAACACACACAGGTTTTCTTGCAAGAGGCTGGGGGTTGGTACCACCTTCTTCATCAGATCAAGAAATCTAGATAACACATCCGATATTCCTTCTTACAATTAGGCCTCTACTTAAAACATGAATGTTTTACAGGGTCTGTCTTCTTGAGGTTTATTTGTCCTTGGGAGATAGAAGCAGAAACCTTCTGGAATTCCTTTGATTAGCATTAACATTTTGTAATATAACTCGCTAAACATGTTATATTTCCAAGCAACCTGGCTATAACATGGTCTAGTTATTATGTAGTCCTGCCTTGAGTGCAGGAGACTGGACTAGATGACCTATTGAGGTCCCTTCCAGTCTTACATATATATTATTCTTGTCGCTGTATCTTAATATTCAGTAAAGGTGCAAAATATATTCATAATGACTTAATATTTTAAAGTTACAATAATTCTGTTAATATTTTTGCATCAACATTGAGGTCTCTCCATCACAAATCCCACCGCCTTTATCATACTGACTCCTTTAGAGTGACTCCTCCTTGATATTGGCACGTTCCTGGGCAGAACATACAACTTCAGGTTTTGATTTTCGGGAATTCAGTTTTTTCTCCCCCTCCCATCAACCTTTTCCGATGACCTTTCACCAGATGCCCTTCATTGTGAAGCACAAGTTGATTTTCAGGAAGCAACAAGCAATCCAACCATAAGTGAAAGTTCCTCCTCTACTACATTTCTAAATGCCACTTTGCTTATGGAAATTCTGCCCTGCTCTCTGAAGATCAGTAGAGCAATCTGCATTCCAGTGTTGCTACTTCCATAAGCATGTCCAACAGGAGAAACTCCTACTTCATAGCTTTGTGACACTTGTGTGGTGACAGAGCTCAGCGTTGGTGGTTTTGCATGACAACATACCGCATCAATATGCCATGTGACACAACTTTGCTAATTGATGTTTATGAACCCCAAAAGTGATCTTAAGAACTGTGAATTTTGTACAAGCTGTGTCAAAGGAACACAGAATCTTCCTGATAAAGTTGGGGTGACCTTGCATATACTAGGAAGGAAAGCAACAGATGGGGAAATGTTGGTTATTTCACTTTGCAAGAGTCTATGCAAATATTTTTTTGGCTTCAATTTGAATTAGCTGGTGCCCTCCAACACTGAAGTTTGCTTTGGGTGTTGGGTCTGAACTTTGTTATATTTTATCTCTGGGACACTATTTTGGGCAGTGGATGCTATTTCATTTTCTGAGAAGGGTACAGAGTCTCAGTGGCAATATTCTTAAAAGGATATTGTATGAATTTGTAACATTGTGGTAGACACTTTTATAAGCAACAGTAGTCCAGTAAGCAAGCAAAGCCAAAAGGATTACTGGGGTAACTGTACCAGCCACATCTTCCTTCCTTTTAAAAAACAGAAACACAAAAAAGCCACACTAACACTTTCACATTTATCTAAATTGCTACAAAAAGAAACTTATTAGTGACGGTGAGCCCACGTACACCTCAGTTTTCTTTGTGCTAGTCTCTCTCATTTAATATTATCCTACAACAGAAATTTTGAGTTTTGAGTTAAACTAAACGAATAGGTCTTCGATGGAATTGAATAAAACCTTGAGGGTTTCATACTGAGCCAGTTACTCATTTCCATGAAGGCTCCTTTACACTCCCAAAGTAGAGTAAAGTGGCCTTAGTGTAAAAGAGAATTGGATCTGTTGTATTTTATTTATGCCATTTGGGGTTTAATGGAATGCACAAGGGAAACTCAAGCTAAGTGAACCTACTGAACTGGAAAAGCAATGGAAGAGTGTGACGTACAAACAAACCAAACAGTTTAAAAAAAGTTATCCACAGGTGACTTAGGGCAATACTTTTAGCCGCAAACTACATTTCACTGCTATTTAAAGCACCAGGTTTTTTTTTTCTCTCTCTTTTTCTCGTGAAATTACAGATTCTGCAGTGACCAGGAGATCAGTTTATTCCATTTCTGGCAGTAAAGAGATAAGAGGGGGCTGAGGAGCACTAAAAAGGGAAAAGATAAAAGCAAGCCATTAGTTACAAACCAATCAGTACTGCAACGGTCACCCACACAGTGACTGCCCAACAGGTGCTATTATGAGGGCTTTTGTTTTTTTTTTTAAATTCCACCTTCCCTTCACAGTCATCCTTTACAAACTGTGCTGCAAGTACAGCATCAAAGTGATCACTGGATACTCTAGAAGACACCTGTATCATTGTTTTCCCCCTAATAAAAAATTATTTCCACAACTTTGTCAAAGTACACCAAGTTACTAGAACTCACATGTGGGATAAGCATAAAAATATAGGGCATTAATGTTCTAGCTGGCTTTTGTAGAGGTGGCAGAAGTTAATTCTTCCACTTTAATAAGGGCAGTGTTTTTAAGAGGAATCGATTTTGAAACTCTCATACTTTAAACCATTTAGAGCCCTTGTCATAAATATAAAGAGAAGGGTAAGCCCCTTTAAAATCCCTCCTGGCCAGAGGAAAAATCCTCTCACCTGTAAAGGGTTAAGAAGCTAAAGGTAACCTCGCTGGCACCTGACCAAAATGACCAATGAGGAGACAAGATACTTTCAAAAGCTGGGAGGAGGGAGAAAAGCAAAGGGTCTGTGTCTGTCTGTATGATGCTTTTGCCGGGGACAGAACAGGAATGGAGCCTTAGAACTTAATAAGTAATCTAGCTAGGTATGTGTTAGATTATGATTTCTTTAAATGGCTGAGAAAATAGCTGTGCTGAATAGAATGAATATTCCTGTCTGTGTGTCTTTTTTGTAA
This sequence comes from Caretta caretta, assembly GCF_965140235.1. Classification (NCBI taxonomy): domain Eukaryota; kingdom Metazoa; phylum Chordata; order Testudines; family Cheloniidae; genus Caretta; species Caretta caretta. The sequence continues at coordinate 138,877,832 of NC_134207.1, forward strand.
CTTAAGGTTTTGCCTAGAGGGATTCTCTATGTTTTGAATCTAATTACCCTGTAAGGTATCTACCATCCTGACTTTACAGAGGTGATTCCTTTTTACTTCTATTAAAAGTCTTCTTGTAAGGAAACTGAATGCTTTTTCATTGTTCTAAGATCCAAGGGTTTGGGTCTGTGGTCACCTATGCAAATTGGTGAGGATTTTTACCAAACCTTCCCCAGGAAGTGGGGTGCAAGGGTTGGGAGGATTTTGGGGGGAAAGGCATGTCCAAACTATGTTTTTTTCAGGAACCCAGATAAAGTTTGGTGGTGGCAGTGGAAGTCCAAGGGTAAAATAGTTTGTACCTTGGGGAAGTTTTAACCTAAGCTGGTAAAAGTAAGCTTAGGAGGTTTTCATGCAGGTCCCCACATCTGTACCCTAGAGTTCAGAGTGGGGAAGGAACCTTGACAGCCCTACTCAAAGATGTATGTCCTAATTAGCATCTTTGTTACTAAGCCAATAGTGTAGCATTTACAACTGTCTTCAGCGGGCTCTTTTCCATCTTTACTAAGAGTGGAATGTGTTTGCCTCTCGTCAGTGTAAGAAGAGTGAATGTAGGGCCCTTACTTCACATCACTTTGGCATAGAAAATGACACCCTTGCTGGGTGCCAGTTCTGCAGCATCTTAGATGTGTGTGTGGTTGGCCTTCATGAAGTATGCACCATCTAAATATTTCTTTTGCTCTTTACATAACAAAATAACATGAAGCAGCCACTTGGAATAGTTGGATCCCCAATAGCCATGTTTACTAAATATACCCAGATATTCCGGGCCTTGCTGTTCTCAGTAGTTTCTGGTGGTTCCAAAAACATCAAGCACAATAAACACTAGGGCTTACAAACTGTTTAAAGGAACACAACTTTATTTCCATACATTACAGGGTTGTGCTCATATTTACAAAAGAAATCTGCAAAACATGAACATTGTGTAAACTGTTGTAGTGTTGTCTTTCTGAGTTAGCAGGGGGTCTGAAACTGATTGATGTGTCTGGGAAAATCCCCTACCTTCATTAAACTCACTTGCCTGTTACTGTAAAGTCTAATAGCTCTTCAGATGTCAACATTAACTGTTTCATTGCTGATCATTTTCATGAAGTGAGAAGCCCATGGGAAGCAGGATTGGGAATTGTTGACGTGAAAGAGATGGAAGGAGAAAACAAAGACAAGCAAGATGGAAAAAAAGAGAAAAAGGAGGACCAGGAAGGAAGAGAAACAAAAGACAAAAGAGAGGTGGTCCTAAAGATGAGCAAGTTGTCCCTGTGTGATGATCAATACCACAATAAGTTACTGAAGAAGTAACAAAATGTTATTTACTACATAGACTGCATTCTACTCTTTATCTTTGTACAAACCTTCCTTTAACACTGGTGGGAGATCTCCCATTGCTAAGCCTCTCTAGTTTTCTGATCCCCTGGCTACTACTTGTTCTCATAACAGTTCCTTCTGCAGTGATCTGTTTACATAGTGGATTCACTGCAGGAGCCAGACAGTTAGTTGCTGCTCCTGATGTCTTCCATAATCAGGTGGCTGTGCGTTACTTTTCTCAGCACAGGAGCTGTGTCAGCAGCATTCTGGATGTTGTGTACCTTTGGAAAGCCAGTGTCCTCCTTTCTATTTTAGATTTTTTTTTCTTGTTCTCTTGTAGAACTGACTTTCGATAGGGTTATAATGTGATGTGAATAGGGTTGCAGTTATTTTGGCAGGCTTCCAGACACTTTCTATGTGAAATTTGACATTTTCTTCCTCTTGCAATTGGGTAACTTTTTGAAATTGTTGTCATAGTGTGAAGGGCTTGGAAACACAGACCTGGATCATAACAATAGTTTTTAGATTATTTTCAGTGTTCCTTGATCAAGGACGTGAAGTGGAATGTTTGATTAAATAAATGCTTTAGTCAGGCAGAGTAATTCAGTGCTTAGAAGTGTTGCTCTTGGGCTGTGGATTGAGCAAGAGAGCATTGAACAGTGGTGTATGTTTAGTTGCTCTCTACTCTTCTCCAATTTTGAAAGCTGGTCAGTCAAATTTACCTTAAAACTGCAGCTCATAAATGTATTTAATCACTGCTAGCTTTGTTGATGTGATCAACAGGGATATTGCAAGATGAGAAGGAAAAACTTTCCATCACTGATATGGAAAGACTATATTCTTATAGTTCTCTCCTCCATTGCATTAGTGTCACCTAAGGTGCTACAGGACAAAGAAGCCATTCTGCAGAATTTTTTGAATGTTAAGCAATGATTACTCAGATTAAATGAGCAATTTCTTAGACAACTACTTCACTCTGTAATTTACAGATTGGGAGCTACATTTACAGTTTGAAATTTGAAGAACTATTGTTATAATCTGGTGATTCTTAAAACCCTATGAGCTTCCACTTTTTCCACAACCATATCCAAAGTGAGATTCAACCATGAGGAAAATGAGAAGACTGTGGGCACACAAATAATATATCAGTCATCTAATAAAGGGATGCACCATTAGCTGCATTCAAGCAGGATTCTTGAGTCTTTAACATCCAATATATTCTACTAAAGTGTTCCTTGGATGGTTAAAAATGTAGAACTGCAACTTTTGCAAGAGTTGGCCATAAGTAGTTCCTGAGTTGCTAATACATAATAATAGTAATCTTTCTTTTTTGCATATGGATTTCTCATCGTGAAAACAGACTCCCTTTGATATGTGATAATGGAGACAGATTAACTTTGTCTGGATAGTGCTGCTCTACTTGGAGCTGATTGAAAATGCACTACCTCTGTACATGCTCAAATGCACCCACAAATTGCACAGGAATACTGGAAGTAATCAATTAGCAACCCAAGAAAACTCAGCTCAAATACAGTTATGGCTTTTGAAGTTATCTCGTGTTTACCCAGCTCTCTAGGCAGATGCTCTATATAGAGAGGGAGAGATTTAGTGTCACACAAATTTTAAAGGCTGATTAACCATATCGGGTTTGGAACATTATCAATCTTAAAAAAATCCCAAGTCTTTGTGGCCCTCTTCCCATCCTCAGTCTCTTGAGAAATCTGTTCTTAGTCCCTCCCTAACTTTTATTTGTCAAAATACTCAGGGGCTTGTGGGGGTGTAGTATGTCTCTTTATGGAAGCTGCAGAAATTCAGGTGCATGGGGGTGTACATTTCTTTTCTCAGGGTGAAATCTGATGCTCCACCCTTCTCCGGTGGCATCTGAAAATAATTTTTAAAGAGAATGTGCTTTTGTTATCGCTGCTGCCTACTGAGCAGAAGTTTTCACTGCATTGCCACAATGGCACCCCAGTCTTTCCAGAGTGTTTACAGTTAACCTGGAACCAAAATTGCATATAAATACTTCAAATTATTCCTTCCGATGTGTTACTTTTAGTCAACATTGATTTCATCTGACATTGTGCTGTGTGCATTCATCTTGCTTGATTAGGTCCCTCTAAAATTCCTCCAAGTCTTCTTTAGTCTTGTTTAACCTCAGTTTTGTGTCATCTGATATTTTTGCCACCACATCGCTCATCCCTTTGTCCGGATAAATGAATTATATTAAGCACCTGTCCTATATGGAACCTGGTGGCAGCTTGCCTTAAGTCTTAATATGTTATAATGATGCATATGTAGCTATATAGTTGAACCTTAACTCTGAATTTTCTGGGTTGTTTATTACGTGAGTGCTAATAATATAGATGTTAAAAGAAAATACAGTCCATGCCCCCAAGTTTTCACACTCTAAAAAGATAGGAGAAAGAGTGAAAAGTAGAAAGGTAATCCAACATCCGGTTACATGATTTAAGGAGCAGACTGGCCTTGTCTTAACAATTTTTTGGTTTTTGTTTAGTTTTTCCTCTATTTTTATTTGGAGATTGCATTTTTAAAAAAGAAATATATTGAATGTTCTCCATCACTCTTCAACTTTGCCATTATCAGATGAATAGTTTCTTGTACGCATCATAGAAGATATGGGTTCTGAAGAAGTTTTTGTTAAAATCTCTGCCTTGATACTTGTGCTTTTCTTTGTCCTTCATTCTATTGTGCAAAGTTGGATATTTATCTACTCATATGTACTAACTTTATGACTCATAATGCACAAGTAATTAATTGATATTTCTTTGTGTCTTGATACTTTTATTTTGTTCAAATATTTGCATGAAGTGTGGCATCTTTGTGATGCTGGTAATAGGGTAATTGATCATGTTTGAAATTCAATTAGATGCATTTGCAGGGACATTCTGCGTGCAAGAAGCAAACATTTAGAACAAATAATCAACAGTCAGAAACAGGGTTTTACAGGTGCTTTTGTGTCCTTTTTTGTTTTGCTTATATTTATTGTTGAACCCTAGACTGTTACTTTCATAGTATGTGGTCAAATTCCGCTTGCCATTCCCTCAGGGCAACTCTCAGTGAAAACAATAATTTTGAAGTAGAATTTTGTCTGTTTCTTAGCTTAAGGAAATAAGCAAACAAAAACCTAACAAAGATGTATCATTGTTAGTTCTCAAGCTGGTCCAAAAAATGTTCTCAACAAAGGATTTTAGAAGGAAACTATAAAATTTGTTTCCTTCGATATATGTCTATTTTCATTATGTATTTTTTTCTTGACGAAACCCCCCATTTTTTCCCTCTATTTATTCCACTGGAAATGTGAGTCAAGAGAAAGGACAAGAGGTTCATTGAGTTGTGATGTCCAAATGGAATCAACTACCTTCCCTCCTCCATACCTACTATGAAGTCCTAATCCTGGAGGATTCTATACTGGCAAAACCAAAGGACAGTTGGACCCATTCTGTCATTTATACTCTCAGCAAGAGATTATGAGGGGTGTGTGGGAAGGCACTTAGGGCATAAGCACGGTCCCAACAGACAGTGCTGGCCAAAAGAGTCTGATCTCACACACGAGGGCCACATGCAAACCAAAATCTGTAATCTGTATGGACAAACATCTTGAACCACATTTACAGTAGTGTTACCATTCTTCACCAGGGATTGTTCTGGGGATCGACGGAGAACTTTGACTCCTTTTATCTAATCAGGTCTCTGAGGTTGGGATCCTGTGCAGAGGGGTGACTCTATATCACCCAGTGCCAGGGGCTCTTCAGATGCCCCAGTTGACCAGGTTTCTGCTACCACTTAACCACTAGAAAAGTGCAAACTAACAAGAACAAATTAGAATATTTTGTTCCTTTAAGGTTCCATTTAAAATACAGCCTTATCTATTATTTTTTCCTTATGATTCTAAGTATGTACTAATTTACTAAAAATAAATTTTAAACTTGTAATCAGTAAAATAAGTATTTCCAAGAGTAACAAATTTATTATTGAATACTCCATTTATTTTGTAACACCAATAATTACTTCAATGTAATAAAGAACTACTTTGAACATTGTTTATAAAAATGTTACTTTTTTAGATTTCAACTTTAGATTTTTTTTAGCTTTCAATTAATTTATGTTAGTACTACATGATTGTACAATTAGTAATTGGCACTAACATCTTTTTCTCCCATTTAAAAGAGAGAATACACTATTCTGTGGTCCCCTGCTGGGTTTTTGTCCACCCACCCATGTCTGTTCCATGGATACAAGTGGACTGATTTGGAAAAAAAGTGTTCTTCTGCAAGAGTATCTATCTCCCTGGGATAGTATTTCTAAAACTAATTACTCAAACTAAAGGTTGCAACCAACACCATATAGGACACAAATTTGCTATCAATCTTAGTGTGTTTGTGTGTATGTGTGTGTGGTCCTCCAAAATAGTTGATGTGTACAGACCAAACCAAACAATATAAAGTATCCCTGCTCTTGAGCAGCAAGTTTCAGTGATACTCCCTCTTTGAAGTCCCATTGATCTGACTCTTTAGAATGGAAATGATAGTAGACAGTTTTCTGCCTTGAGTGTATTTCATTATTGGGAATTCTCTTCCTCCATTCTCACAAGAACAGCAAATTTCCCAAGAAGGAGACAACCATACTTCAACCAGTTCTGTCAAGAACCATTCTGAGGACTTTCTACTGCCTGAATACCCACAAGAACAGTTTGTTCTCATGGGGATGGATGAGGAGATTTCAGATGCTATGGGATTTAAAAATATTGCTGTGCACTTTGAGGCATTCTGACAGGTGGACTGCCAACACCCTGTGGTTTGAAATTCAAAATAACTGCAGTAACCTGGCTTTCTGCCACTTGTCCTTGCTGAATTAATGGATAATTAGTTTCTCATAGCTAGGATTTCTGAATGAAATCTAAAACTTGGATTTGTGCATCCCCAGTTTAAATAAGTACCTCAAGTGCTTCTTTCTTGTGTCCATATCTGATATTACCGGTTAGATTGTGAGACTCCCCAGAACGTGAAAGTGGTAATGAGGGGACATTACAATAAAATAAATCAATCATAACACTAGAAAGAAATGCATCTAATGTCATCTTGATAGTGCTGACTTATTCTTTGCCTTCATCCCTTGACTTTGTCCTGAGCTACTAAACCTGAATAGACAGCAGAGACTGTTTTCTCTATGTTCTAAGAAGCATTTGGCACATTTTCAGATGCTAGAGAAATGACTCAGTTTTTAATTAGAGCCAGTCAGGAATCTTCCATACAAATGATTTAAAAAAAACAAAAACAGAGAGTGCTATTTCCACAAAATCAAAATTTTCTGTGGGGAAAGGGTTTTTTTGTGGGTTTGTTTTTTCAGTTGGAGAAAGTCAAAATGAAGTGCTTCATTTTGGGTTGGCTAGATTTGAATAAAAATCCTTCAGTTTTTTTAAGTACTTTGAAGTGAAACATTTCAGTTCAGCTCAACATTAAACAGCATCTTGCTACACTGCCATGGTGCCCCATGGAAATTGGTAGTTCATGACTCAGTTCCTTCCTATGTGTTGGACTCCTTAGCCAAATTCTAGCTTCTGTGATGCAATATGGTCTTCCTTCCGAACTAGCCCTGGGGTACATTGTGGGAGTTGTAATCCAGTCAGGGAGTCCAGCCAACAGGCACCCAAACTTCCAACTCCCATGAAGCACTGCGATACCATAAGCAGATGCAGTTTAATGTTGACCTGACTTGAAATGAAACACTGACATTTTCTGAATTGGAAATTTTTGTTCTGTGAAAAATATTTATATTTTAGCTGTGTCCCAATTCAGGACAGAAACAACAGTGTTTAACATATGAATTGTGTGTGGGACAAAAACTCCAATTTTAAATCCGATTTATCGGTAACCCATTCTTGCTGAGCTCAGCTGTATTTCCTTTGTGGCTGGGTTCCTGGCAATCCCAGCCTTGAGGGAAGGCAGCTATACTATTTTAAAACACCATTCAGGGAGTAAGTGTTAATCCTTTGATCATCCTCCCTCACTTCAGTCTGCCAAGCACAGGCAGCAACTCCTGAGTAACTGCCAACTCTTGAAGTAGCAGATTAGACCTACAAGTGGGTGTGCTGCACCACTCCTTTCCAGAGAAAGGAAAGCAAGTCACCCAAGTAACCTATATGGGGGTGGGGGCGAGAGGCCAAATTGTTGGTCCTTTCTGCCCCTATGTGGATTGGGCTGCAGATATGAGTTTATTCCAGAGCAGCAGAGAGGTTTCTTTCCATCTCTGTTTAAACCTTGCTCCTGTTTTTTTGTTTGTTTGTTTTGTTTGTTTTTTGGGGGGGGGGGGGAAGGGTGGTGGTAATTCATGTAAACTACTCACGTTAGCTGTTCCTATCCTTTTATACTGCAGTACCTGTCTTAGTTCAAGACACAGAATATGTCTCTAATATGAACTGGTTTTATGTTTTATGAGCTGTGTTTTATGAATGGTACAATATCTACCCCACAATAAATTACATGTCGGAGCTGTGTGTGTCAGAAGCAAAATATCTTCTCTCAATGACTGTGACTGTCACAAGCCACGTCTTAGTCTATCTATATTTTAAATTTTCATTCAAGAGGCTTATTAATACCTAAATGCCATTGAAAAATACTGTAGGACATTCCAGCAAATCATGAAATACAGCAGTGTTAGAAATGGCACTAAAAAGCCTACTTTTGTCCATGAAAACTTCTGTGGAGAAGACAATTTAATATTGCATGAATTAATGGGGGGCATATACCCTCCTGCATAGAAAGTATGCCTTTGAAGAGTCTGGTGAGTACTATTAGCTAGAATGTAGAATTCTCCCAATTAGAAATTAACTTCAGAATACCAATGGGGATCTTCATTAAATGGCAATTTATACCATGGAGAAGGAAATACTTGCCTAATGTGATCCTTATTTTGTTCTTTTTAATTTGGGAGATGTTTTTCAAAACAGATGTCTTCTATTTCAGAGACTGAATAATTATATATAAATAGTGGATTTTGGTAATTGACTCAGGAATTAACTCAAGGTGAGACTGTGTTTTCTGAGCTAAGACTTCACATCCCCTTATATAAAACTGTTGTGTTTTTTTTTAAACAGAAACAACAATTGAATGAGAAGATTTGTTGTGAACGATTGAATTAAATTCTACAATAGGAAATTGCAAGAAGACTGGGAACTCTACCAGAAAGGGATGGCTCATGTTAAAATACAAGCTCTATAATAAGCAATTTCAACAAGATTTGCTTTGCTAAATTAGCTATTTTCATCAATCCCTCCCCACCCCCACCCCACCCCCACCCCTCCCCCATGCAGCTCTGAGCCTTTTTAGGCCATTGCCAACTACAAGAAGAATCTGTATGGATTTTCAGCCAAAAGTGACTTTTTTGTTTAGTGTTGCAAATAGTGACCTGGTTTTTGTATATGGAATTTCTACTGGAAGAATTAAAGATTATTTTACAGTATACTGTAATTGGTTTTACTCTCTTCATATCAAATGTCATCTAAAATTTTGTTTTATGGGAGACCTACAACCACTTTTTACCTGATAACATTTGTACATACCATTTTAACACCCCAGCTTTTTTTCCCCAGACAGCAGCAAATTACCTAGATATCTGATAATCAAAGACCAATTTATAATTCAAAGTGTAAATAATTCTGATGTAAAATCATCCATGGTATAGTTTTCATGGTTGTTATTTAATTGGTCAAAATTTAAGTTTCAAAGTTCTTATCTTATTGAAATGAATGGAAGACGGTTACATGCCTCTTAGAGCAGATGTCCTATATGGAAAAAGTTCTTGCTTCAGCGTTAGCTGCACCTTTGACTGACCCTCCCCCAACCCTTTGCCTCCTTGAAGGCATCCACTTAAGGGTTCTGGCTCCCAGCCATCACTTCTTTTAGGCACAGAGCTGCATCTTTCTCCCTCCAAACCAGCGTTTCTGCTTGCAATACCCCTGCACCTTACTGTAAGTTTTCCCCAGCAGGTCTGACCGGGATCTAGCACCTGTAACTAATTTTCTCCAGGGACTACAACAGGGTGCACCAGTTACCAACCTGCCTTTATAGAGCAAATTACTTAGATAAAAGCATTACAGAGAGAACATATGAAAAACAACGAACCTACATGCATGCTAGGTGTCACCCCTGACTCCAAGAGGTAGGTGTCAGTATTTCAAACCCCTCAGCTGGGTTTTCTCTCTCAGAAATGGTCTGAACAATATGCAGATAGCCAGCCTGGATTTGTTTGTTTTCTTTAAAAAAAAAAAAAAGGGAGCATGGCACAAAGCTAACCCCGCAATCAGGACCTTCCCAGAAGGGAGAATGGGTTAAACCAGGGGTAGGCAGCCTATGCCATGCGTGCCAAAGGCGGCACGTGAGCTGATTTTCAGTGGCACTCACACTGCCTGGGTCCTGGCCACCAGTCCGGGGGGCTCTGCATTTTAATTTAATTTTAAATGAAGCTTCTTAAACATTTTAAAAACCTTATTTACTTTACATACGATAGTTAAGTTATATATTATAAACTTATAAAAAGAGACCTTCTAAAAAGGTTAAAATGTATTACTGACACGCAAAACCTTAAATTAGAATGAATAAATGAAGATTCGGCACACCACTTCTGAAAGGTTGCTGACCCCTGGGTTAAACCATATCCATGAGGGAGGCAAACCCCGAGCAGGGCCCGAAAAAGGAACCTGGGGATTTGAAATGCTTTTATTGCAACAAGAATGGTCATAAGGGAAAACACTGTTCATAGCCCTTGGAGAGAAAGTACAGCCCATGTACTGGGCTTTAGGTGGTAAGCTTTCAAAAGATATCACAGTGTATGGCAGGGATCTGTACCACCTTAAAACCCTTGTCAAGGAGGGAGACAGATGCCCAAGAAAGATGACTGGGAACCTGAAACCTTAAATAGCTGCACTTGAAGAAGCGGGATGGCCTAACAGCTAACCCTGCGTGCAGCTAACCTTGAAGCTGTGACAGACCCAAACCTGCGAACAGATCTGAAAACATGAAGACTCTTATTCCCATGTCGACAACAAGGAGTCCGGTGGTACCTTGTTGCTTTTGTGGATACAGACGAACACGGCTACCTCCTGATACTTGATTCCCATGTGGAGTCCCTCTGGCTTGGGTTCCAAACAGGAACAAGCATTCACATGTGCAAATGTGTTCATAGGATTGGGCCCAAGCTTACGCCCCTGTGTAGAAGAAGCCATTTAGTCTGCTCTGCTGAATCATAATGCCAAGAGTTACAGCTGTTTATGCTGTAAAAGCTATGGTTGAAAAATTTCAGATGTGTATGCCCCTAAATTGATATCAATAGGTCTACTCCATGTGTGTAAAGTTACTTATGAGCTTAAGTGTTTGCAGAATCAGAGCTTGTGTTTGCAATCACAAAGTGTAGAAGCTGCAGTCTTGTGTTAAGCAAAGTGTAGGTTCTGGAAAATAAATGCTGTTGTTAGAGCAAATTCTCAGAATCTGCTGATTTTTTTTATGCAACCATGTTTTTTCTATTAAGCCAGCCCAATACAACATAATGATCTCACCATTTTTGTACATAAAGAAACCAAATTACTTTTTAAAACGCCACCAACCAAAAAATTAAGCATGGAAATTGGATCTAATTTTTATTGTCCAAAAATAATTGCTTGCTGTAGTCTATGCTGATATGTACTCTGAAAATATTACAGTTTCAAAGCCATGTCATGAAGAAGACCAATTAAAACAAGGTGAAATTCAACTCTCTCCTCCAAAAAGCCTGCAGACATAAAAGCCACTGTGACATTCTGTACCTTGCGGGAGCGTATTGTAACCCCCATATTCTTCATTTTCATATAATCATGATCTCACATATAAAGCATGCCTTGTAAGGTATCAGGGGAAAGGTTATGATCTGCTGAAAGTCATTTCTCTATCCATGTATGGGTATCATTCATGCATATTTTCAAGGTTCCTTCCCCACTCTGAACTCTAGGGTACAGATGTGGGGACCTGCATGAAAACCCCCCTAAGCTTATTTTTACCAGCTTAGGTTAAAACTTTCCCAAGGTACAAACTATTTTACCTTTTGCCCTTAGACGCTTGGTGGTGGCAGCAATAAAGTCCAACAAATATATAACAGGGAAAGAGCCCACTTGGAAACATCTTTCCCCCCAAAATCCTCCTACACCCCCTTTCCTGGGGAAGGCTTGATAAAAATCCTCACCAATTTGCATAGGTGAACACAGACTCAAACCCTTGGATCTTAAGAACAATGAAAAAGCAATCAGGTTCTTAAAAGAAGAATTTTAATTGAAGAAAAAGTAAAAGAATCACCTCTGTAAAATCAGGATGGTAATCTGATTCAATCAGATTCAAAACATAGAGAATCCCTCTAGGCAAAACCTTAAGTTACAAAAAGACACAAAAACAGGAATATACATTCCATTCAGCAGAGCTTATTTCATCAGCCATGTAAACAAAACAGAATGTAACACATATCTAGCTAGATTACTTACTAAGTTCTAAGACTCCATTCCTTTTCTGTTCCTGGAAAAACAATACACAGACAGAGAGAACCTTTGTTTCTCCCCCCCCCTCCAGCTTTGAAAGTATCTTGTCTCCTCATTGGTCATTTTGGTCAGGTGCCAGCGAGGTTATCCTAGCTTCTTAACCCTTTACAGGTGAAAGGGTTTTTCCTCTGGCCAGGAGGGATTTTAAAGGTGTTTACCCTTCCCTTTATGTTTATGACACATATGAAGTTATGAGAAATGTGTTGTATGGTGGTCACTAAAGCATGCTTTAAGTTGGGGAATCAGCCAGATATTAGCTTCCCCAGAGGCAACAGCAAGGAAAGTAACCAATGCTTGGGCAGGGTATCAAATAGCCCATCAACAGCCATTGTCCAGCAAAGGAGCTACAATGCAATGACTCACATTCATGAGGCCCCACCAGGGGAATTGATCAACCTTGCTTGAAAACACTCAGCAGTGCCCCCCAGACATGTCTGGACATGTGTTCTACAAGCACATGAACTGAGAGTATAAAATAGGCAGAGTGGACACATACTGGGCCCTTGTCCTGCTCTCACCTATGATGCAAGCAACCAAGACCCTGAGAAGGAGGGTCCAACACAGGAGATTGGCCCAGGTTTAAGGAACAAACCTGTCTATTAAGGACTGCAATATCCAGTGGGGAAGAAAAACTGCTTAATCTAGTTGCTGCCCAGTCTAATAGGGTTGAGAGTTTAGAGTTTAGACTGCGTACTTATATTTTCTTTTCTTTTGGTAACCACTCTGACTTGTTATGTTTTAACTTATAATCAATTAAAATCTATCTTTATAGTTAATAAATCTGCTTGTTTATTCTACCTGAAGCAGTGTGTTTGGTTTGAAGCATGTCAGACGCTCCCCTTGGGATAATAAGCCTGGTATATATAAATGTCTTTGTAAATTTGATGAACTCATATAAGCTTGCAGCATCCAGCGGGTATAACTGGACAGTACAAGACGGAGGTTCCAAGGATTGTGTCTGATATTGGCTAGTGTCATTTGGTTGCAAGTAGCTGGGAGTAGCTTACATGCCAGAGGCTGTGTGTGAATTGCCCAGGAGTGGGGGTTCTCACAGCGGAGCAGGGTAAGGCTGACTCCCAGAGTCAAGGACTGGAGTGGCCTAACAGATCACTAGTTCAAACAACACCAGAGGGGAATGTCACAGCCACCAAAAACACTAGATAGATTGGCACTAACATGAATCCATTTAAAAAAAAATGATACTAAGTGTTGAATTATAACTTCATTTGTAAACTTTTGAACTAGTAAACATCACAACCCAGGAGGCTCCATGCCGCTGCTTTACAGTTTTGTTACAATAATAATTAACACTTTGGAACTGATACAGAAATGACTTCTAACTCAGTCATTAGTAGATTTATAAAGCTAGACTTCAATGCTTAAATTCTGTAGAGTAGCTTAAATTGCACTGTACTGGAAGCTACCTCTTGTCAATTATCTTGACTGTCCTATAGTGGAGGTGACATGATGATATTACAGATTGAAGCACCATAGAAAGAAGTAGCATTTGGATATTAAATATTTAAGATGAACTGGGTGCTGAGTAGATGGCATGGAACTACAGTTACACAAGGGAGGTTAAGACTGGGATTTTCTGGCAATCTGAACAGTGACTCCTGGTTCATTGGTCTCTGAAGCAGCTGCTCTTAGAATCTTATATCTTGGGAGATAGGCCAGTCCTCCCTTACAGACAGCCCCCCAGTCTAAAGCAAATACTCACCAGCAACAACACACCACATAACAAAAACACTAACCCAGGAACCTATCCTTGCAACAAAGCCCATTGCCAACTCTGTCCACATATCTATTCAAGGGACACCACCATAAGGGACCTTATCACATCAGCCACACAATCAGAGGCTCATTCACCTGCACATGTACCAATGTGATATATACCATCATGTGCCAGCAATGCCCCTCTGCCATGTACATTGGCCAAACTGGACAATCTCTAAGCAAAAGAATAAATGGACACAAATCAGATATCAAGAATTATAACATTCAAAAACCAGTCAGAGAACACTTCAACCTCCCTGGTCACTCAATTTCAGACCTAAAAGTCGCAATTCTCCAACAAAAAACCTTCAAAAACAGACTCCAATGAGAAACTGCAGAATTGGAATTAATTTGCAAACTGGACAGAATTAAATTAGGCTTGAATAAAGACTGGGAGTGGATGGGTCATTACACAAAGTAAAAACTATTTCCCCATGCTAATTTTTCCCCTACTGTTACTCACACCTTCTTGTCAACTGTTTGAAATGGGCTATCCTGATTATCACTACAAAAGTTTTTTTTTCTCCTGCTGATAATAGCCCACCTTAATTGATTAGTCTCGTTACAGTTGGCATGGCAACACCCATTTTTTCATGTTCTCTATGTATATATATCTTCCTACTGTATTTTCCACTGCATACATCCAATGAAGTGAGTTTTAGCCCATGACAGATTATGCCCAAATAAATTTGTAGGTCTCTAAGGCACCACAAGTCCTCCTCAGTTTTTTTTTTTTTTTTTTTGCTGATACAGACTAACACGGCTACGATGCTGAAACCTGCTCTTAGAATTGTGGCTATTGTGCTGCAGCCTGGACCTGCTGCCACTCCCGTTGGGCATACCATGCCTTCATTTGTTACACCAAGTTACATCAGTGCAGCTCCATTGACTTCAATTGGGCTATGCCAATTCACATCAGCTAAACCCTTATTTAGTCTAAGCTGATCCCGTTCCTGGGTTTGGCTTTATTGGCAACTCAAATAGGAACAAAGAAAGTGAGGTCTCAACTTGCTCTCTAAGTGTAGCAATGCCTAGAGATTTACACATAACAATTTCCCGGCATCAGTGTCCCTGCAAACACATTCTGGATACTCATTTTTAGACAGCCTGTTACTTACCCAGTAGTCTGGATTTAAACACTTGAAAAGTGGATATTCTATTTTATATTCCTTGTCTTTTAAAAGCTCTTTTAGCAAATTATTCAGTTGGTTTTCTTTTCTAAAATATCTAAAGGGAGTGTTCTATACTCTGGAATGATGGCGCTATGAAATTCAGTTTAAAGGGCTTTTGCTTTTCCATAAACTATTGAAATATTTCCTAAACTTGCTTCAAGGGTTATAATTAAAACTGGCTTTACCATTCATTTAAATTAATATTCATTACAAATTTAGCATTGTTAGGAGTGCTAGTGCCAATGTAGGATCCAGACCTGTATTTTTGCCTGAGACAGGATTTTCAGTATTGCTTGCCTGTTTGATTTTTTTTTTATATACATACATTTTTACTAATGTGTGTGAACAAAGGGATCCTTACTAATATGTGACAAAGATACTATGTATGTTGCTTTTGCCTAAGCCAGATGGGCTTGTCAGTATAATGGGAACAGATAAGAGTAGCTAGAGTGTTACTGGGCAAGGTGGGAGTATAATATATGAGCGCACACTTGAAGACTGCCTCAACTCCTTATCTCAAGGCAAGGTCAAGCAACAAGTTGGGAAGGACAAGGGAGGGTTGGGGGAGAGTTAAACACTAAAAGACCTGAGAAATGGCTGCCCCTGACCTTAGCACAACCTCACTCCTTACCTCTCCCATGGGGTACAAAAGGGATGGGATGAAGACTCCAGACTAACGACCCACCAGAACGGAACATGACCATAAGCTGCAAGGGGTGGGAAGGGACTGTGGGTGTGCATTTCTGGTATAATCATGCTTGCTGAGGAGGGGGGAGTCAGAACACTGGGAAACAAGGCTCTGCAGCGTCAGAGTTATGGGACACATGCCTGCTGGAAATTAACCCCAATAAACATCGCGTAGCCTGCACTTCGGCCTTCTGGTCTTCTGCTTTCTGTCTGCGTGACAAGAACTAGGGAAGAGGGTGAAGGGAAAGCCCTCTAACAAGCATCCACTTCTGCTTTAATTTCCAATTAGTTGTTCACATACCTCCTCCTCCACATACCTATTTCAGCATGTTCTTTATGTTGTTGTTTGCCCAGTAGTTTTGAAAAATATTTTTTGTGGACTCTTCCCTTCAACTTTTTGTTCATTTGTGATTGCTCCTCACCTGAGCCACCTGGTATGATTTTCACTCACAGTTCAGATGTCTGAAAGTTTAAACAGAAGGAAATTCTTGTATATGATTTGCACCACGAATCACAGCAGACGAACTTGGAAACATTCAGGATGTGCATAAGCTTTCTCAAATATACCAAGCTCACCTGAGTATTCGCAAATAAATAGTAATAGGACCCCACAAATCATACCAAACCAAACTAGGTGCTTTTATACATTAAACATCAGTTTAATGGTTCAACCAACTCTAGCTGCATAACTAACTTCTTGCTGTAATTTCTTTTGCACTTCCTTAACTCCAAAACTTCCTTACTGATTTCCTTCCTCCTCCCCTAATAAAAATAAATGTTGTTACGTTTATTTTTGGTTGAGACCTTGTGTGTCAAGAAGCAGCCTGGAGCATGTCTTAATGGATGGATTTTAAATTCCTGATATGAGGGGATTTTAATAGGAATGCTGGCACAACCTCAACCATAACAGTGCAAAGAGAACCTCTGTAATAAAAACATAATTTGCTTGATTGCAATCTATCACTCATTGAAATAAAAAGATTATAAAAAACTCCAGAGTGTCTGTTTCTCATTTATAAGCAGCAATGCTGTGATAGGAAGATAATTAAGGTGAAATAGTATCATTAAAAAGAGGAAAGTGAAAAGTTAATGCCTATGTAAAGTAAAACAAAAGAGAAATATACGTTTTAAAGAGTAAGAGGTGAACAGCTGGCTGGTGGTGATTGACTTTGATGATCCTCAGCATAGAAACATCACTGATGTGTACAGTAACGCCTCACTTAAGGTCATCCTGGTTAACGTTGTTTCATTGTTACGCTGTTGATCTATTAGGGAACATGCTCATTTAAAGTTGCGCAATGCTCCCTTATAATGTTGTTTGGCAGCCGCCTGCTTTGTCCACTGTTTGCAGGAAGAGCAGCCCATTGCAGCTAGCCGGTGGGGGCTTGGAACCAGGGTGGATCGGCAGCCCCTCTATCAGCTCCCCGTTCTCCTAAGTTCCCTCTATGGCAGCTGCCCGGCAGGCTTTCAATTGCCCATAGTTCAGCCATCCCTCCCCTCCTCCCACTGCCCTGTGCTGGGCCTATCCTCTGCCTTGGAGCTGCTCCCCGGAGTCTCCTGCTTGCTGTGCGGGGGTAGGGGGAGGTAGGGAGGCTAATGTCAGGGTATCTCCCTCCCCGCTGCTCCTGCACCCAGCTTACCCCATATCCATAGAGCTGGGGTCGGTGGAGTGGGGGGAGACAGGACACGGCAGGGCTCAGGACAGAGGGAGCTTCCTGGCAGCAAATTCTGTCTCAACTTGCTGATCTACTTAAAAAGGCAGTGTGCTTAGCGTGGTGTCAGCATACTTAAAGGGGCAATGTGCATCTTTCTCTCACACACACATGGTGTGTGTCTCTGTCTCTGTCTGCCATGCTGTCTTCCCTCCCTCCATTTGTGCTGCCTTGTAGAGTGTGAGGCTACATTAACAATAATGTGTTAACCCTTGAGGGCTCAGCTGATTGCTAGTTCATCATTTAGCAGAAAGGCATTCCCTGGGAAATATCCCACTACCTCAACCAACCTTCACAATCATCATTGCTGTGTACCAGTATTAAATTGTTTGTTTAAAACTTATACTCTGTGTATGTGTATGTGTGTGTGTGTGTGTATATATATATATATATATATATATATATATATATTATAGTCTTTTGTCTGGTGAAAAAATTTCCCTGGAATCTAAACCCCTCATTTACACTAATTCTTATGGGGAAATTGGATTCGCTTAACATCGTTTTGCTTAAAGTCACATTTTTCAGGAACATAACTACAACATTAAGTGAGGAGTTATTGTACCTGAAAATTCTATTTAAGATTATTTCTGACTCAAAGGTTAGAGATGGTTGTATATACCAGGAGTCTGAGTCCGAACTGCATAATGCAGCAAAAGGAATATTATACTTCCCTTGTATTCAACTGGTTTAATATTTTAATTGTCATTTTCTTGTCAAGAGAGCTGCAATTGGCCTAAAGTGTAAGTTATAGAAATGTACAGCTAAACAGTATTTAAAGTGGGAGCCATGTTCATTAACTGTAGACTTCGAGACACAATAGCTCTTTGTTTTCCTAGGATGAAAGGCTGAAAGTTCCATAGAAGCTTTCAAAACAGAAAGAAAAAAATATTAAAATACTTATTGATTTGTTTCTGTTTTTCTATTAACATTGTGGGGGGAAACGCTACCTTTTATTTAGTTCTGCTTAATAGCATAATATTGGTTTGTGGTGAATTTGCAGAAATATTACATAAGCATTTTCTTCTTTAGGATGAAGTCCACATATCCATCTTACAAATGCCACTGGACACAGTAAAGTGCTCAGTCACTTGAATAGTTATAGTACCTACAAAGAGTATAATCTGACTATTGGAAGAGCTTGTTTCCTTAGCTCACTTCTGCTGCCTAATGCTAGAAGGAACATGCTATTCATAAAAATGAATACAAAAAAGATAGTGGAGAAACTATTTACTCTAAACTGTAATTTTTATGATTAATTATTTATAGTTTTTTCGCTCTTCCAGTCCATCAGTAAAATCTTGCAAGTCTATTAATAAGATAAACCTGGGATTTTCTTTAATTGCTAGAGAAAAGTACACTACTCTTTTGTATATAATATTCAACCAGATGTCTTTAATATCAGAGTGCTTGGGTGAGACCAAAAGAACTGAGAGACAAAGCAAGTGGGTCTGTCTTATCTGAACAGCGAACATGAGTAATTCAAAAAGCAGCAATATTAGTTCCTTGCACAAATATATTTTGGGCCATATTCTGCCTCAGTTATATCTATGCAACCCAAATAACTAAGGGCAGAGGTTGGCTTTATATTTTATGCTGGAATAAATGACGTGGGCCCTCATCCTATAAACAATCATGCAGGCCCAGCATGAGAAATTTGGGACTTCGCGACCTCATGTTCACTGGGGCCCACCCCCTCCCATTTTACTTTATTTACACAAATATTACAGATATTTTGGGGGCCCACATGAGCTCGGGGCCCCATTGTCTCCCCTTTCCCCACCTCTTGCCAGCCCTGCACTTATGCATAAGTCTGACTTTTTCCACCAGACTAGTTTCATTGACTTCACATGAGTAAAATTACACCCAGTCATAAGTATTTGCAAGATGAGCGCCTGCATGCACTAACATGTCAAATTGGCAATTCATACTTGGCTGGAAGCTAAGGTTCAAACTGTAGCAGAATTAATTCAAATCCCTCTTCCTTTAGAGGTAGATTGAGTTCAAAACATCTTTACTTTATGCAGATCTCTCAAATGAGATACCTGAAACAAAAAACTCATTTTTATGTGGACATTAAAATGTTTGTGACAATATTTTTTGTAAGAGTAAAGGGGTTACCCTTGTGTCCTTGTCCAAGTATTCTGCTTCCATACCATTGTGAAGTGTACAGTGAACAGGTTAGTCACCAATCTCAACCTCACAGGGGGACTACATTTTCAGGTGTGTTTCAAAGTCTGTATGTCATAATTATTGTAATATCTACCAACAAATTGAGATCACTGAGCACCAAAAGGTTGTGTGTATGGGTCCTAATCCAGCAAAGCACTTAAATTTGTGTTTAACTTTAGGCATATGAGTAGCCTTTTGATTTCACTGGGAAAGTTGCAATTAAGCAATTGCTTAAATATTTTGCTGGATCAGAGCGTAGCTAACCTATGCAACCATATCTTCCTAACACTGTTTCCCTCCTCTTCCACTCCTTTTGTTTCTCTCCACTTAGTGCATCTTGTCTTAAATTAGTTTGTAAGTGATTTGGATAGGGATTTCCTATACATTTGTACACCATTTAGCACAATGGGAGCTGCGGGGGCGGTACGTGGAGGCGCAGTCACAGACCCCTGTGCCCCACCCCCATCCCCGGTTCCGACCGCTTCCCGGAGTGGCTCGGGGGCAGGGCAGGCAGGTGGGGAGCCTGCCCTGCCCCCGATGTGCGCCGGGCCGGAGCCCACCACCCTAACCCCTCCTGCAGCCGAACCCCCTGCCCTGAGCCCCTGCCTCACCCTGCACCCCTCCTGCACCCCCTGGGGGCAGGGAGGGGGCACAGTTGGGGTGGGGATTTCAGGCAAGGGGTTGGAATGGGGCAGGGAAGGGGTGGGAAGAGGTGGGGCAGGGGAGGGGCCTCATGGAATGGGTGGAGTGGGGACAGGGCCACGGCAGCGGGTGTGGGGGTCAGTGATGCGGCCCTCAGGCCAATGTACTAGTCCTCATGTGGCCCTTGTGGTCATTTGAGTTTGAGACCCCTGATCTAGATGCTATCTGAGGCCCTCTGTGCACTATTGCAATACTAATAAACTTCTTAAAATACAGTTATTGCCTCATAAATAGAACATATGTGCAAGCTGACTACACTCTAGCCCCATGGGTCTCAAACTTTATTGGTTCATGTACTTTCTTTAAAAATTGCTGTGGAGTGAATTGATGGACCATCCACTAGTTGTATATGTAGAAACCATTTGCTCTAGAAACGTATGCTCTATAACAAAACATTAGGTGCTTATAGAAAATAAGATATGAGGCAAAAGGCTGATGTGCTCATCAGTTCAATACATGGTTGTGACGCAGGCAAACCAGGTGCCAACTGGTTAGGGCCATACCAAGGCCCTAACTCCCCAAAAGAACACTGATCAATGCATAGCTGGAAATCAGTCTGACTCACCTGTGTGTTAGTATTGGTAAAATAGATATTAGGTTTATGAAAATATGTTTAATCATTAGGAAATGCTTTTAAGTTACTGCATGCATTAATCTCATTTCTAATATCTGTATCCCACTTTATAAAGTAACATTTAAGTGTTTGCTCTTAAACTGTAAAGCTACCAGTCAGGAGAGAAGTATTACCAAGTATGAAATACTAGTTTACCATAGGAAGTATTGTCTCCTGCCCAATAAAAGAATGACCACAGACACTAGACAAATAATTGTGGAACATCAGAGGACAAAAGACATTGGATTTTTCCCCTCAAACCCAGGAATAGGAGACATGCATAGGAACTTGCCCCATCAGTTTGAACTCTAAGGGAAGGGAATAAAAATCCCTGACAAGAAGAAACTATGCTTAGAGAGGGCAAGATTTCTAAGCATAAGTAAGGGATCCCCAGCTATTTAACTTGGATTAGCTCTAGAGGACGTATAGAGCTTGCATATTACAGCAGTTTTTGAAACCTAAGACTGTAACTCATTTGTGTGCATCTGTTTACTTGCTTTAACCTTGCAAATAACTTTCATTTCTCTTTCTTAGTTAATACATCTTCAATTAATTTATTATAGGATGGGCTACAAGCTTTGTCTTGGGTGTGAGATCTGAGGTGCAATTGACTTGGGGTAAGTGACCTGTCCTTTGTGACTGGGAGTAACCTAAATGTTATGATTTTTGGTGCAAGGTACCAGATCACAAAGGCAAGCTTGCCTGGGTGGCAAGATAGGCCTAAGTACCTAAGGTGGCTGTCTGTGACTAAGGCTGTTATAGTGCTTGAGGAGTTCACACCTGATGAAATCTAAGTATAGAAGTATCTAAGTATAGTATCTAAGTATAGTTGATGAAATCTAGGTATAGAACTCACAATTAAGGCCAGATTAACACTTTACACACTGCTAGGCACAACATCTTCAGCACCCCCCCCCCTTTTGTGTTTTCCATAAAAAATGAAACGTTTAACCCACAGGCACCCCCTAGAATGCTGGTGCCCCTAGGCATGTGCCTACCATGCCTAATTGGAAATCTATCCCTGCTCACAACCAGTTTGGGGTATGTACTCTGCTTCTTAACAGTCTGCCTTGAGGTTGGTATTTATGGCCTTAAGCCACTCCAGGCAGGTTTACAGTTTGAGACAAACACTTTTACAGTTTCAGAGCAAACACTTAAATATTGCCTAATAACATGGGATACAGATATTATGAGTGCGATTAATGCATACAGCAGCTTACAAAATTTAATAAAGTCTAAACACTAAACACATCTTTTATAAATCTAATATCTATTTTACCAATACTAACACATGGGTGGGCCAGACTGGTTTCCAACTATGTATTTGTCAGTGTTCAGTCGAGGTCTAAGGGTCTTGGGTATGAGCTGGCACCTGGTCTGCCAGCATCACACACCCAATGCAAATCTGGTGTAGGAAAGGGTATGACCAATGTTCCTTAGGGCTCCCCTATTCTTGATAAAGCATCTGCCAGTCCATTTTCTTTCCCCTTGATTTGGATTATTTTCACGTCATACTCTTGCAGAGGTAGGCTCCTCTATAGTCGTCTGGAGTTGATCCTTTTAGCTTGATGCAACCATATTAAGGAGGAATGGTCTGTTAAAACCTTTTATTTTTTATTATACAAATAAGGCTTAAATTCCTCAATAGCCCAAACTATGCACAGCATTCCTTCTCAATGACAGCATCGCTCTGTTCGGGGTGTGTGGGGGGGAGGGGGGGCGTCAGTTTTTTTACTCAGGAAGGCAATGAGGTGCCTCTTTTCCCCCACCCTATTCTGCGTGAGCACTGTGCTTAACCAATATTAGAAGCATTAGTGCACAGCACAAATAGTTTGATGAAATCTGTGCTCACTAAAACTGGCTCTTTAGACAAAGCCTCTTTTATGTCCTGAAAGCCTTTTTCACAGACCTTGATCCATATCACCTGGTCTGGCTGAGGCAAAAGGCTGATGTGCTCATTAGCCCAATACATGATAATTATGGAATTTAACATGAATAGCCCCGCCCTTAACCTGTACAATTGATGTTATATAAAATATTCAAATTAAAACAATTAAAAAAAATCAGATATCAAGCTAATAAATAAATTGTGTTTTAAAACATTAGACCTCATTGGCTTTTTACTGTTTCTCTCCCCTTTTCCGCCTATTGTCATTGTCAAGGCTGAATCCCCACTCTGTCACTCCGAGCGCAGAAGGTAGGGGCCTGCAAGGATTCTAAAAATTAATACAATTTTACAAAATTAATAATTCATGATCATACCTGGCTTAAAGCTGTTTATAGCATGGCTGGTCTGTCCCTCCAGCCCAGAGAACAACAGACAAAGGAAAAGTTTCTTTCCCCATTTTAAAAAGTTTTACCTTCCCATTGGCTCTTTTGGTCAGGTGCTCACTTTTTTTTTTCTCTTTCCTGGGGGACTTTTTAACCCTTTACAGGTAAAGCAAGTAAAGAACAGCTACAAGAGGGATTTTACAGCTAACTGGCTGGCTGGGTGTCCATCAAAGGGAGCTATCCCCCCACTTTCTTGATTACAGTTGTTCATTTAGTTTGCATTCTCTATCATCTCACTTTCTTCCTTCTGTCATTACTTCTTTTCTCCCCTTCCCCAAAACTTTCTTTCCATGAGTCAGTACAGTAACTACTGTAGATGTTACTTTTGTTGTATATACTGGGTTTAAAAATTTAACTTGAAGAAAGACTATGACATCCCGGGGTGCAGTCCAGACCACTGAGGGGCTGTGTCACTGCTGGCCCAGCAACCGAAGGTGTCTCACAATGCTTTGCTGCTATAGCCTCTACCTGAGCTGCTCATAAAGAGCCTTCCAGAATATAGATAACACCCTGAGTGTCTCTGTGTAGTTGAAGGCTCCCAGCCACACATCAGTTGTACTTTGGCTTCCGGCAGCCTCGATTACTACTTGCAAAGTGACCCCAACATACCCCCAGATTTCCCAAAATTGTGTGTTCTGCACTGACCAGCTGTCTTCCGGACAGTTCAGATATTTTAGGCCCTTGCCCCCATAACGGGACAATATCCAACAGTTTGCTACTTTAAATGGAGGTACCCAAACAGTTCAGTTTAAAGATAACATTGGATTAGTTTTGATTAAAGAATAAAACAAGTTTATTTAACTACAAAGAAATAGATTTTAAGTGAGTACAACGTGTTAGAGTCAGAAATGGTTACTAGAGAAATAAAGATCTAGCGCTTCCTAGTAACTACAGTTGAATAAATAAGCCTTAGTTCTAGGTAAACTTCTTACCATATGTTCCCAGCAACAGGTCTAACTAAATTCTTGGGTCAGAATCCCTCCCAGAGTCCAAAGGTCTGGTTTCTTCTTCTTCAGAGAGAGAAAGAGAGAGAGAGAGAGAGAGAGAGAATGGGGTATTTTGCCCCTTCTTTTTATAGTCCATTCACCCTTTGAAATGTGTTTTCCTGAAGGTTACCCCAGATAAAGTTCCTTCCAGCTGTGAGGATGGAGACATGGCATCTTGTGATGAAAGAGGTTCCATGGTGTTGTTTGTTACAATGCAAATTGATCTATTCCTGCTCCCCTTCACTGCCAAAGAATGGCCACTTGACCAGTGATGGTCAATCAATTTTGATGACATTTGTCTAGAGGCATCAGCTTGTCCTCTGTCTTCGAGAAACTGTTTTACCTCTTCCCCAGATTTGTCTGGTAAACATACTTCAGACATAACTTCCTCTTATGTTCATAACTTTACATATAATAGTGCTACATTTCACCATAATATTATTGACCAGTCAGTTATTAGTTTTCAAATGACATTTCACAAGGCATATTTTGTCTAAAGATTATTATAATGGAGTGTAGGATGTGAATACAGGGTCACAGGAGCATGTGATAATCCTAATAAAAACTAGGTATGTAAACACTGAAGCCTTCTCTAAACTAGAAAAAAGGTCAAGTTCAGGTCAGGTTTAGCTAACAGAAGCCGGATAAACCTGACCTCGATTCAACCATTTTTCCGAGGGTAGATTCAGGGTAACACCATTAGCTGGAATTTAGCAAGTCTAACTATAGGCTAGAGTGACTATACTACCTTTCCTAGGCTAAACAAGGCCTAATATAAAACAGTTATTTGTTGGACCTGTTGGGAGGAGAATGGCATGAAGAGGAATGAAAGAAAAGGATTAAAAGGATTTTAAAACATCACATTTTCTCTTATGTGTGAATGATGAAGTCTGTCCATTGTCACTGAAGGGAGGGAGAAGTGGAGGTAGTATCTTTGCTGGCAAACCACATGAATACTTCAGCTACAATCACAAGTTAGATTTCCATATTCATGGCACAGTTCAACACCCCTAGAATCAAGCAGAATGAAAGGAATTAAAAGAATGAGAAATAAGTGTAATTTTGTGCATCAGTAGCAGTGCTATGACTAGCTGAGACCTTCCCATTTCAGTGTACTTATTAATATTAAGTACCTATAAGTGTTAATTCAGTTGCGGTTTGATCTGTCACACATTGAGGTCAATGGGAGTCCTTCCATTGATTTCAGAGAGCATTTAATTAAGGCCTTTGATCCAGGGGTGAAGAGGATTAACTTTGAGTATACCCTGACAGTAAAGATATAACTTAATATTCAATCTTGTTTAAATGCCAAATTGAGATGGAGGGGTTATATTTCCTTTTACGTCTTAACCATTTTAGGTGTTCTCTGTATTTAAAAAAAAAAAAAAGGAGTTCTTGTGGCACCTTAGAGACTAACCAATTTATTTGAGCATAAGCTTTCGGATGTATCCGATGAAGTGAGCTGTAGCTCACGAAAGCTTATCCTCAAATAAATTGATTAGTCTCTAAGGTGCCACAAGTACTCCTTTTCTTTTTGCAGATACAGACTAACACAGCTGTTACTCTGGAATCTGTATTTAAAATTACTTAAGCTTCACATTCTGAGACTGTTGTAAAACCATTTCAAAGCAAAGACTTAGTAATTTTTTTAAAAAAAGTAACAAATTAATATTTACATCCTCCCCCTGTGCCACTCTTCCCACCAAACAGGAACAGTGGAACAATGGAATGCATGCCAAGGGACTTTGCTACTTTAACTTTGTCCATAGCAACACAACCTGATTGTAATATGGCCATGGTAACCATATAGGAGCTCAGACAGTTTGCTGGAACCTGGAGTTAAGGAGACAGCAATCATTGAACAGAACCTTTAGTTCAAAAGCTGTTTGTAAAATGTTTGAAGTCAGATCCTGAGGCAGGTAGTCTATTGGGGTATCCCTAGGTTAATCTCCTCCAGCTGTTTGAGTGTCAGCTCATCTGCATTTCAGGCATTTGCCTCTTCAAAGCTGTCTGAGACAGTCATTGTTAAAGTAATCAGTGGTTTGCTGTAGAGCAGTGCTACTCAAAGTGGTGGTCCATGAGCCATCGGCTGCCAGTCTGTATGCACATTGGGAAAAAAAAATTGCTAGTCCCCCACATCAGGTATCTTGAGAAGCACTGCTGTAGAGCATAAAAAGCAAGGGCCTCTTTTCCAACAGAGATTTGTGACCTGTTTGCAATTATAAACCTCATTTTTATCAGCTTTTGTTGACCTAAGTACCTTTGTGTAAATCGGTGGGAAAAGATCTTCTTGCTAAATGCATCTTGTTCGTACATCTGCAGCTTTCCACTGAAATATTTTAATATGTGAAACCTTCTTTCAGAAAGGAAAAGAAGAAAGGGCATGTAATGGCTAGAGCAGAGGACAAGGGACCTGGGTTCTATTCCCAAGCCTGCCAGTATCTTGCAGTTACTCTTAGAAAGTTAACCACTCTGTGCCTCAGTTCCCTTCTCTAAGGCATGGGAATTGTGGAGAGATGATATCCCTAGCTGGCAAGCTGTGAGCCACATGTCCCCACTCATCTGTCCCATAGTTGCCATATGAATATATGTCCCACCTATCCAGTGTGTGTATATCTATCTATGTGACTGATTTGGATCTGCATTGTAGTAATTTATAAATATGATATGTTAGCCTGGTTATTGGGATGTTTACTATATGAAAATATTGGTTTAACTCAAAAGGGGACTGAAGACAAGAAGGCAATAGGCAAGAAGGAGAAGTTTGGCTCAAGATAGCCACCTATCAGCAAAATCACAAGAGTCATTAAGGGACAATGCTAGACCTATTTGCTGAGATGATTCTGTCTCAGTGTCTCCAGTCAACCTATGAAACTGGTTTTGAGTAGGAATGACCAATACCCACACAGCAGAGCAGAGCAAAGGACTTGGGCAGAGTTTAAAGAGTGGGGAGAGCTAAGGGGAAAGGTGACTGAGGCATGGGAGTCTACTGGGGGTGGCTGGAGAAGCTGGACAAGCTGGAGGTGCCTAGATCACCATCACCATTATGGGAGTCCTAGCGGAGTCCATACTGCCTGCGCAGACTCACAACTCTCTCTGTGTTCATCCTACATAGGTGGTGCATATATTCATATGCTAGCTATGGTACAGGGGTGTGTGGGAACTGGGCTCACAGCTTGTCACATTACCCCTAGAAGTACCACTTGGCCAATTAAGGTTGTAAAGCTGTTTCCTCCAATTCAGCATTCCTCGACCAAATAACAATATATTCTCTGTTGCTGAGGGTACATTGTACAGGCTTGCTTTTCTCCCCCAGTGGACAGTTGTGAAGGTAGGCAGTATGGGGGCTTTGATGAGGAGGGACTGCTTAAATGATTTTTTTCCTCCTGCTGCTGGATTATTGTTCACTGGGGAGTGAATTGTTTACTTGTATAACTGTATATTTTAAAAACTGTTCAGGGATCAGTGGCAATATGCAGAACCGCAGATGGGTGGTGTTTTTATTATTATTATTTGCACTGCAGGCCCCAGGAAACAATCAAGGCTCCATTGTCGTAGGCACTGGCCATACAAACAGGCACAAAGATTAGGTGACTTGCTCAAGAAGTCTCTGGGAGAACCAGGAAAAGCCAGATCCCCTGTGTTCTAGTCCAGTGCTTTAACCACACGAGTATATTTTCCTCTACATTTTATTCTATATAGAAATCACAATGAACAAATGCATGGATCCACGTGCCAGTCCAGCCTCATCTCACTTCCGAGTGTTGTTTTTTCATGCAAAACTTTTGACATTTAACCCCCATTTAAAAAAAATGTATGCTTTACAATGGTTTGAGAGACATTTAAACACTATACATTATTGGGGCTGGAATACATATACTAAATCACCAGGTATATATTGATTTCAATGGAAGTTAGGTTCCTGGTTTGCTTTGCTTTTGAAAATCCTATTAGGTGCCTATCTGGTCTCTACCTTTCGTTGACTTTCAATGAGAATTCAGTGCTTTATTCCTTTAGGCCCCCTCTTTGAACAATTCAGCTGGAATCAACAAATAATAGACTTACAAAAGTGAATAGCGATCTTTGTTGGTTAACTTGAAATCTTTTGAAGGGTCCAGATATTTAAACATTGTTGAGCACCCCCCTAGAAAATCAGTCCTGCTTTAAGATATCTAAAGGTGAGCACACAAAGTCCCCAAAAACTTTTGTAATTTAGGCCATATCTCTTATGAAAACAGTAATTTTCAAGAATAATGAGTGAATGATAAAAGATTTCTAAAAAGCCCAGGACTTTCTTGCACAAAATTGCAATATTTTGCAAACAAGTAGTCAGTCACAACATGGTTAACTTTAGAAAGCAGATGTGACTTATTTCTTTCCCTAGATGAACTTGCAAGTTTCACTGATGTTCTCATTTTCAATTATTTAACAATTCCATGAAAAGGTTTTCTTAAAAAAAGCGGTAAGGGGCTAGAGTTAAGATGCTCACTCTGCGAAATAGCAACACCCTGTTAAATAGAGAGATTTGATGATTATAACTATATAATGTCTCTCTAAACAAAAGCTCACTGTTGTAATTATTATTATTTTGTCTCTGATGTTTACATTGCAAGGGTTTGCAAACCTGTTAAAACTCCCTAACTAAATAAAAAGTTTTAAAAGGCAGTGCTGCATCTATACCTGCAAACACAAATAACTTCTGATATGCTAAAGAAAATCCATCTGGAGTCCCCCTTTTTCCTTGAATAGTAGCTAATTTGAATAATGTCAGAAGTTCACATCTGGCAGTATTTGTGTCCCTGAAAATCCTTTTCATGAAATAAGGTTTAACCAAGCAAATGTCAATAAAGGATTATAGAAATCTCTAAAACTTCTTTTTGAAATCAAGTAAAAGGTATGTTTTGCTGGATCTTTGCTAACATTATTGAAACAATAATTTCAATAGCATATTAACTTGATTAATTTCTCACTGCTGAACTCATTACAAAATGAGACAAAACTTCTGTTTCATCGGGTCACATGATAAGCAAGTAATAATGATTACTATATAATACGACTCATTGAAAAATTGGGATTACACCCTAAAAAACAAACAAACAAACAAAAAACAAAAAAAAATCAACAACAACAACAAATCTTGTTGCCAAAAATATGAAAACCAAGTTTTCAGCAAAAATTTTTTGAGGGTTTTGTAGAAAGCAGTTTTTGAGGGGGAAAAAAAATGTGGACAAAAAATCACAATTTTTGATCAAACAGTTCCAACAGAAAATTTTTGACTAGCCCATTGTGACACTCTGTACCTCAAAGTAGCACCCTGGAACCCCAATATTCACCACTGTCATACAATTATGATATGTTTTGTACAAAGTATGCCTTGTGAGGTGTCATTTTAAAACTCTTGGTCTGTTGAACATTAAGATCCCTTTGGATTGTATGAGCTATCATTATATGTGAAGTTATGAAGCATTGTTATATGTGTTACTGACAGATGTTGTGAGGTTCAGAAACACCCACAGCCAATCTTTCAATTGCAACAAAGGACCAGCCAGACTTGCTGATGGCCCATTCAAGGGAATCCACTCTCCCATTGGCCATCCCAGAGGCTTCTCAGAGAGACCACATATGCAATGGAGACTGCTTGACCAATAGGGACTGCCTGTTCCCTATGTCACAGCAAACATCTTTCCAGCAAGCTGGAAGAAAGTATAAAAGAGAGCCAGTGATATCATCACTTGGCCTCTCTCCCCCATCTCAACACCTGGAAGCACGTCTGGAAAAAAAGGACTTTGAACTGGGGAAGGACGGTCCCAGGCTGGAAAAGAGAGTCCAGTCTGTGCATTGGGGAACTGTAACTTGCTTGTACCAGTCAGGGTGAAACACTGCTTGATTCAAATCCTCCTTAGTTTGTAGAACTTAGACTGTGTGTTTACTTTTTATTTTCATAAGGTAACTAACTCTGACCTTTATGCCTATCACTTATAAGCACTTAACATCTACCTTTCTGTAGTTAATAAACCTGTTTTATATTTTATCTAAAACCGTGTGTTTTGGTTGAAGTGCTTGGGAACTCTCAGCTCAGTTTACCAAGGCTAGTGTGTGTCCATTCCACGCTGAGGGAGCGATGAATTAAATAACTTGCACTGCCCAGGGGAGCTTTGAGCAATGTAAGACACTACAGTCCTGGGGTGTAGGGCTGG
Organism: Caretta caretta; assembly: GCF_965140235.1. Lineage (NCBI taxonomy): Eukaryota > Metazoa > Chordata > Testudines > Cheloniidae > Caretta > Caretta caretta. The sequence continues at coordinate 138,908,094 of NC_134207.1, forward strand.
AGCTGGGGGAAAATGGCTGGAGCTTCTCTACTAATGGTTCATGAGTGACTGGGAAATCATTTATGTAACACAGTTGGGTGTATCCTGGCCTGCGGATGGTTGTGTAAGTGCAGTGCCTGTAAGAGGTTTGTAGTTTGATATCAGCATCACAGTGTCAGAGGCAGCCCAGGTTGGCGGGTTTGAAGGGCTCAGTGGTCCCACAGTCCAGGTTGCACCCCAGGGACTGCATCACACCTGCACCAACTGACTTGGGCTCAGGGGGCTCAGGCTAAGGAGCTATTTAATTGTGGTGTAGACATTCAGGCTTGGGCTCTAAACTCTGCACTGCAGTTAAACAGCTCCTTGGCCCAGCCCTGTGAGCCCTAGTCTGCTGACACAGGCCAGCAGTGGGTTTTTAATTTCAGGGTAGACATGAACAGTTTGTGCCCTAATGGTATCACTAAAATCAATGAAAACACTTCCATGTCCTTCAGTGGGAAACACATTATGTTCCTATCAAAAGATTGTCAAGCCTGAGCAAACCTTAGGGAATTTTGGGATCCTTGACTAGAGAAGAAGTTTTCATGTGAATGCTTCCCATAGCCCGAGCCATAACCGTACCATACACTTGGTGTCAACATTCCAAACCACATCTTTTTTCTTCCACTTAGGAAATAAGAATTAATCTGCATTTGTTTGTTTTTTTCTTAGTGGAGAGAAAACAATTAAAGAATGTCCTTGCATCTCTGTATAAAAAGATCATCTCAATATAAGACACTTGCTCATCAAACACCTATACTCCTTTAAGTGCAGTTACATAAAATTCTAGGAAAATAATATGAGTATTCAAATATTTACAGCCCTACAGGATGTACACAGACCTGTTTACGTCTGGACCAGTTGGAAAAAGTTTGTTAAATACTAAAATATCGCCAGCATCAGCTTGAAATTCCTTAACAAAATGTTTCCCTTTTATTAAACACAAAGTGCTGAGCCTAGCATCCTGCTAGGCGAGGCTGAGAGCTTCTTAATGAGGCTTTGATCCCTAAGCCTTTTAGCTCCCGCCAATGCTTAAACAGGGGGCAGGGCTACTCAGCAAGACCAGGGCTTTGAAAAGCCTGCGCCTAAGCAACCAGGGGAGCTATTGAACAGGAGCGACAAACAAACAAGAGCAGCAAACAAACAGGAGTGGCTAACAGAAGAATTTTGCGAGGGAGTTTACACGGGAAGTGTGAAGGGGGGCTACATATTTAACCTTCCTTAAACTTCTTTAAACTTAAGCCAAAAAATGCCCCCCGATGAAAAACAAAACAACAACAAAGGAACCAGCTGCAGGAGTAAAAAGAGAATGCAGGCAGAAGTCCAGCAACAGAGTGGGGGCTACCTAGTTTACTGCACCCAATGCATCATGTATGATTACCTGCCCTATGGGCAGGTGGCGTATGTGTACATTTGGTGCAAGGAGCTCCTGGCTCTCAGAGACCATGTGTGGGCTTTGGAGATCAGGATGGCTGAGCTGGAGGAGCTAAGAGAGACAGAGGTACATAGATGAGACTTTCTGGGACACAGTAAAACGGTCCACCCCCAGTCTGACAGTCTGTGTGCTCTTAAGGAGGATGAAATCCTCAGGGAATGAGAACATCTAACTGGAGCAGAGGGAAATGATCCCATAGTTAGGACCCTCCTTCCAGATGATGTTGTGGTATCCTCTCACACTGAGGATACTGCTCCGGGAGAGGGAACTCCAGTTATTAGGAAGAGACAATTATTAGTAATTGGTGATTTGATCATTTAGAAGCATAAATGGGTTTACGATGACTTGGAGACCCACATGGTGACTTACCTGCCTGGTGCAAAGGTTGCGGATCTCTCGAGGCATCTAGATAGACTTATGTGTAGTGCTGGGGAGGAGGAGTGGTCATGGTACATGTAGGTACCAATGACACAGGGAAGGATAGGAGAGAGGTCCTGGAGGCCAAATTTAGGCTGCTAGGTAAGAGATTGAAGTCCAGGAGATTGAAGCAGCATTCTCTTAAATGCTTCCAGTTCCACGTGCAAGGGCAGTTAGATAGGCAGAACTGCAGGGTCTCAATGCATGGATGAGACGATGGTGTAGGGAGGAGTGGTTTAGATTTATTAGGAAGTGCAGAAACTTTTGGGAAAGGGGGAACCTATACAGGAAGGATGGGCTCCACCTAAACCAAAATAGAACCAGATTGCTGACACTTAAAATTAAAAAGGTCGTAGAGCAGTTTTTAAACTAAGGGCTGGGGGAAAGCCGACAGGTATGGAGGAGACAGAGGATGTGTGGTTCAGACAGAGACATCCCTTAGGGGTGGATCTACTAATGGAGATTCTCTAAGTCCTAGTAAGGAGGAGAGTATGGAAGATGATAAAATACAGGTAGGATCTGATGAGAAACAGTCAAATGAAAAATAGTCTCATTCAATTACCTCATGTAATGGGAGACAACTAAAAATTGACAAGTTTTCAAAGTGCTTATATACCAATGCTAGAAGTCTAAATAATAAGATGGCTGAACTAGAGTGCCTTGTATTAAATGAGGATATTGATATAATAGGCATCACAGAAACTTGGTGGAATGAGGATAATAAAGGGGACACAGTAATACCAGGGTACAAAATATATCAGAAGGACAGAACAGGTTGTGCTGCTGGGGGAGTGGCACTATATGTGAAAGAAAGTGTAGAGTCAAATGAAGTAAAAATCTTAAATGAACAACTGTACCATAGAATCTCTATGGATAGTAATTCCATGCTCGAATAATAAGAATATAGCAGTAGGGATATATTACTGACCACCTGACCAGGATGGTGATAGTTACTGTGAAATGATCAGGAAGATTAGAGCGGCTATTAAAATAAAAAAACCTCAATATTAGTGGGGGATTTCGAGTATCCCCATATTGACTGGGTACATGTCATCTCAGGACAGTATGCAGAGATAAAGTTTCTTGACACTTTAAAGCAGTGGTGGGCAAACCGCAGCCACTGGGAATTGCGGGCAGCCGTGCCTGCGGACGGTCAATGTAAACAAACTGTTTCACAGCCCACCAGCTGATTGCCCTAATGGGCTGCATGCAGCCTGGGGGCCACTCAAGAAAGAGATCTTGGAGTCATTGTGGATAGTTCTCTGAAAACATCCACTCAACGTGCAGCGACAGTCAAAAAAAAAAAAAGCAAACAGAATGTTGGGAATCATTAAGAAAGGGACAGCTAATAAGACAGAAAATATCATATTGCCTCTATATAAATCCATGGTAGGCCCACATATTGAATACTGCATGCAGGTTGGTCGCCCCAACTCAGAAAAGATATATTGGAATTGGAAAAGGTTCAGAAAAGGGCAACAAAAATGATTAGGGGTATGCAATGGCTTCCATATGAGGAGAGATTACTAAGACTGGGACTTTTCAGCTTGGAAAAGAGACGACTAAGGGGGCATATGATAGAGGTCTATAAAATCATGACTGGTGTGGAGAAAGTAAATAAGGAAGTGTTATTTACTCCTTCTCATAACACAAGAGCTAGGGGCCATCAAATGAAATCAATAGGTTGCAGGTTTAAAACAAACAAAAGGAAGTATTTTTTCACACAACGCACAGTCAACCTGTGGAACTCTTTGCCAGAGGATGTTATGAAGGCCAAGACTATAACAGGGTTCAAAAAAGAACTACATAAATTCATGGTTGATAGGTCCATCAATGGCTATTAGCCAGGATTGACATGGATGGTGTCCCTAGCCTCTGTTTGCCAGAAGCTGGGAATGGGCAACAGGGATTGGATAATTGTTCTGTTCATTCCCTCTGGGGCACCTGGCATTGGCCACTGTTGGAAGACAGGATACTAGGCTAGATGGACCTTTGGTCAGACCCAGAATGGCCTTTCTTATGTTTTTTATGTTCTTATGTAAGTAGTCTAATACAATAGTCTCCTCCAGAAACTCACTCCATCCTGCTGTTCTGCATAGCTCTGGCTCTTCAATTAAACATGAGTAGGCTTTGGGCCTAATCCTGCAGACATTTACTACTGAGTATGGTGCCTTCTACTGTGAGTGCCCCTGTTGACTTCAGTGTGAATATTGACTACTTAGCCATGAGCTTAGCCTTCATCTAGTGAGAAAAAAGTTACACTAGCAGTGTTGTGGGAAACTTTTGTCTCCCAAGTGCTTTCAGAAACTAAGAATAATTCTTTAATGTTTTAGGTGAAAAAGCTTTATTTAACTAGCAAACTCAAAGAATTAGCAGGAGTCTCAATTTATGGCAACATCTTTGCTCATGGGGTACAACATTACCCTGTACATGTATTATCAGTTAGCATATGTGTCATAAATATAAAGGGAAGTGTAAACCCCTTTAAAATCCTTCCTGGCCAGAGGAAAAATCCTCTCACCTGTAAAGGGTTAAGAAGCTAAAGGTAACCTCGCTGGCACCTGACCAAAATGACCAATGAGGAGACAAGATACTTTCAAAAGCTGGGAGGAGGGAGAGAAACAAGGGGTCTGTGTCTGTCTGTATGCTGCTTTTGCCGGGGATAGACCAGGAATGGAGTCTTAGAACTTTAGTAAGTAATCTAGCTAGGTATGTGTTAGATTATGATTTCTTTAAATGGCTGAGAAAAGAACTGTGCTGAATAGAATGACTATTCCTGTCCGTGTGTCTTTTTTGTAACTTAAGGTTTTGCTGAGAGGGATTCTCTATGTTTTGAATCTAATTACCCTGTAAGGTATCTACCATCCTGATTTTACAGAGGTGATTTCCTTACTTCTATTAAAAGTCTTCTTGTAAGAAAACTGAATGCTTTTTCATTGTTCTAAGATCCAAGGGTTTGGGTCTGTGGTTACCTATGCAAATTGGTGAGGATTTTTACCAAACCTTCCCCAGGAAGTGGGGTGCAAGGGTTGGGAGGATTTTTGGGGGAAAGATGTGTCCAAACTACGTTTCCCAGTAAACCCAGTTACAGTTTGGTGGTGGCAGTGGAGATCCAGGGACAAAGGATAAAATTAATTTGTACCTTGGGGAAGTTTTAACCTAAGCTGGTGAAAGTAAGCTTAGGAGGTTTTCATGCAGGTCCCCACATCTATACCCTAGAGTTCAGAGTGGGGGAGGAACCTTGACAATATTCAAATTACATTTGAGTAAAAAATAAAACAAAAACAAGGCTTGCTTAGTGAGGGAGATAGTTACCACTATTACAGGACAAGATACTGTCACAAAAGCAAATGTGTACATAGAACTACTAAAAATACAGGGTAACAGTGTAGCAAAGGTACATTTGTAACCTACATACTTTTTGATACAGAAAAAATGGTTTCCATGCGAAAATGTGTTGTAAAAAAATTGCTGAATTGTGTACATGTGCTTAGGTGACAGTGTTCTAAAACAGAGTTGGAGGTCCACTAATGCATGAGTTAACACAACACATGTGCTTTCAGGGTACACCATTATCCCATAAATGTGGATGAGGGTTAAAGCTTTAACTGTTTGTAAGGCAAGGCCCATTAACATGACCTTTCATTGTTAAGTGGCACTTCTGGCAGACAGGACTACCACAGCTAACATGTACTCCAGATTACATGTAAAATACTCAACCCTTTAGTTACTGAAATATAGCACACTACAAAGCACATATTCAACAGGTGAATTTAAAAAGGAAGACAAAAACATTACCAGGAAAAAAAAACTAAGTGATCGATATGACTGCCTGAATTGCAATCTGATAAGAATCTGACAGATAATTAGAAGGAAATGTAATGCTTTGATGTGTAAAATATCTACTGAATTTTTAATTCAGCAGATGAAACTTGCTTAGACTGAAGAGCCTCCTAAGAAACCAATGGACCTTCCTCCAACAGATATGTCTGCACAGACATCAGAAGGTATTACCTTTACGTGGAGTGAATTTTTAATTCTTTGTATGTATATGTTAAAAGGCTACAACACATATGCAGGGTGAAAAGAATCCTTTGAAATGGGCCATTACTTTTTGCAATGCTCAAAATGAAAAGGAAAGATTAGATATCAAGGGACAGGGATTTTAATCTTTATCAAATATAATACAGAAAAAGTGTCTCAAATAGCAATATACCTGTAAAACACATGCTTTACAATATGCTGCTAAAAGTTTTGTTATATTTTCTGCGTATCATTTCAATTTCTTTTTAAAATATAATGGTAAGGTTAAGAAATCACTCAAATCATTTTAGTTCTCTCACATTAATTAGGTCATGTTACCCATAGGCAGAACTTTATACGATTGTTTTCCTTGTTGAATGTAACCATAAAAATACAGGATGTGCAACATGTGCAAGTTAATGCTACAGGATACACTCTAAGGGCCAGATTGTAATATCCTTAGTCATAATCAGTACTCTGTAAAGCGGTATCAGGTGCTATTCACTGTGAGTAAAGGTATCACAATGTGGCCCTACGTGAGTTCATTTGACCAGAATCCTTATCAGTTCAATTCTATTTTTATCATCAGGACTGCCCCCAAAAAAATGTTTTTGCATTTTTTTTGGAAAAAAAATTTCCAGCTTCATTTTTCTGTGAAAAACAGTATGGTTCTAAATGAAACTCCTAATATACAGGTTTAAATTCTCGTTATTCTGAAGGGAGAAAACCCTCCTCATCACATGTTTATAGAAAAATGAGTAACTTCTGACTTGTCCATTGACTCTCATTTCCTGGGCACTGTCAGGGGCAAGGAAGGGGATGAAAGACCATCTTTTAAAACAAAGCTAATGTTGGGATAAAAATGCCTGGGGAATAAGGAACAAAAATGCAAAATTAGAAAACCCTAACTGATCTATGCTAGACAAAAGCGAAGAAATCCCCCAACAATACACAGATAATAAATAAAATATATTCGGTATCAGTGTATTTTCTTTTATGGAGCTCTATTGAGCCCATACATTCTCGAAAAAGAAAGAGTGTACTATTAACAGAAAATTAAAAAGGACTGTGAGAGATTCCAGGCAGACGCAGAATGCGCCCATCTCTGCATTAAGGAAATTCACACAAATGTAGCTATATTATAAGAATTGCCATACTGGAACAGACCAATGGTCCACCTAGCCCAACATCCAGTTTCTGACAGTGGCCAGTGCCAGATGCTTCCGAGGGAATGAAAAGAACAGTGCAATTATTGAGTGATCCACCTCCTGTTGTCCAATCCCAGCTTCTGGCAGTTGGAGTCTAGGGACAACTGGAACAGGGGTTGCGTCCTTGACATTCTTGGCTGATAGCCTTGGATGGATCCATTAACTTTTCTATTTCTTTTTTGAACCCCGTTATACTTGTGGCCTTCAGAACTTCCCCTGGCAATGAATTCCACAGGGAGACTGCATTGTGTGAAGAAATACTTCCTTTTGTTTGTTTTATAAGAAGTTACAAAAATGAAGCCCAGAGGTCAAAAATGCATGGATCACTATGGCCAGGTCTGTGTCCAATAGGATAAGGTGCAATCTTCTGGCTAACCACATATGAAAAAGGGCATTTAAAAAAAATTGCTGCCACAAGGCCACTGATGAACTGTCAAAGTCTCAGGGCCCTCCATATTTCAACAGTTAGGAGGAAGCAAGTGCTTTAAATCACCTTCTTCCTGCCAGCATCATTTCAGTGTTGTCTGGTTACAGGGTTAGCCAGCTGCTCTTCTCCAGGTGCTGGTTTTCAGCTAGATATCAAGCAAGGTGAGAGAGGATGCTGTTCAAATTTGATGTAATTGAAATGTAAGTAATACAATGGGGTAGTATGAATTTCTCATTAGAGATCTATGGCAAGATCACATAATGCCTGCATTAAAATGTGTTCTTATTTGCAACTGATCAGTGCCATAGTTTTGTTGCACACATAGCTTTTCCAGAGGGGTAGAGGTGTGTTGTCTTGAGAGAAATCTCTTTATTTCTGAAGTGCCAATCGTTAATTTAAGGAGTTTGTACAATACACTCAGATGTACTGCGTGCCACTTACGCTGTTCTATAGATCTTTAATCAGAAGAAGTGGAGTGAGTCTGGAAACCTCAAAATGATGCATCATTCTTTAGTGCTGTTCATTCAAGTGTATCCAGACAAGTCAATCTTTTTACAACCGCAACAAAGCTGCACATAAATATATGAATTATTGCAGCACTGAGGCCCACATTCACCAACAACACTTCAGAGTTGATGGATTTTCAAAAACACTCAAAGCAAAATGCATAATAGCATTACTGTAGCAATAGGCTTAGCAGTCTGTGTGTGCCTTATGTATGTTGTAAGACACAAGGCTTTTTTTCCTTGTGCTTTCAGCCACTTGATGTGCACCAATAGACTCTTACTGCAAATCGTGGCCGTATTAGCCATTTTTTTATAATTTAGTGAGAGAAAAGAGGACTCCAGATTGGAAGCCAGAAAAGACTACACTGACCACCTAGTCTGGCTTCTGCATAACACATGCCATAGAACATCACCCAGGTCAATCCTGTTTAGGATCAATTTATTCACATGACTAGTCCCATTGACGGCAATGGGACTGCAATGGGATATATGTTCAAATACTGTGTTGGAAAAGTCCTGTCAGGAGGAGATATTTGCCACTCATGGTGGAATCAGACTTCATTTTTAATAACAACCCCTAACCTGGAATGGAGGATCAGATTCAGGAATTACTAAAATATCCAAATGCTCTGTTACATGATCTATAACAGTATAGAATAATGGCTTAAGAATGCTGCAAATGGAATTTCATACACACCATTAGCCTTTGCCAATGTTTAGGATTAGATTTTCACTGTGCACATTATGTAAGTAGAGCACAGGTGTACATAACATAGAATCAGAATAATCAGACGGGACCTCGAGAGGTCATCTAGTCTAGTCCCTGCACTCATAGCAGGACTAAGTATTATGTAGACCATTCCTGAGAGGTGTTTGTCTAGCCTGCACTTAAAAATCTCCAATGATGGAGACCCCACAACCTCCCTATGCAATTTATTCCAGTGCTTAATTACCCTGACATTTAGGAAGTTTTTCCTATTGTCCAACCTAAACCGCCCTTGCTGCAATTTAAGCCCATTGCTTCTTGTCCTATCCTCAGAGGCTAAGAAGAACAATTTTCTCCATACTCCTTGTAACAACCTTTAATGTATTTGAAAACTGATACCATATTCCCTCTCAGTCTTCTTTTTCAGACTAAAGAAACCCAGTTTTTTCAATCTTCCCTTGTAGATCATGTTTTCTAGACCTTTAATCGTTTTTGTTGCTCTTCTCTGGACTTTCTCCAATTTGTCCACATCTTTCCTGAAATGTGGCACCCAGACCTGGACACAATGCTCCAGTTGAGGCCTAATCAGTGTGGAGTTCAGCGAAATAATTACTACTTGTATCTTGCTTCCAACACTCCTGCTAATACATCCCAGAATTATGTTTTTTGTTTTTTGTTTTTTTTTTTTGCAACAGTGTTACAATGTTGACTCTTATTTACCTTGTGGCCCCCAGATCACTTTGCCCCCCAGATCTCTTTCTGCAGTACTCCTTCCTAGATAGTCATTTTCCATTTTGTATGTGTGCAACTGATTGTTCCTTCCTAAATTGAGTACTTTGTATTTGCCCTTACTCAATTTCATCCTATTTACTTCAGACCATTTCTCCAGTTTGTCCAGATCATTTTCAATTTTAATCCTATCCTCCAAAGCACTTGCAACCTCTCCCAGCTTGGTATCGTCCACAAAAGTGATAAGTGTACTCTCTATGCCATTATCTAAATTATTTATGAAGATATTGAACAGAACCAGCCCAGAACTGATCCCTGCGGTGCCCCACTAGTTATGCCCTTTCCAGCATGACTGTGAACCACTGATAACTACTCTCTGGTAATGGTTTTCCAACCAGTTTTGTACCCATCTTATATTAGCTCCATCTACATTGCATTTCCCTAGTTTGTTTATGAGAAGGTCATGCGAGACAGTATCAAAAGCTTTAATAAAGTCAAGATATACCACGTCTACCGCTTCCCCCCCCCCCCGTCCACAAGGCTTGTTATCCTCTCAAAGAAAGCTATCAGGTTGGTTTCACATGATTTGTTCTTGACAAATCCATGCTGACTGTTCCTTATCACCTTTTATCCTTACCCAGAGACTTTCAACAAGTCTGTCCCCTATTTCCATCTCCACCTCAGTCCAAGTGTATACATTTTTAATATATAAGGCAACACCTCCTCCCTTTTTCCCCTGCCTGTCCTTCCTGAACAAGCTGTACCCTGCTATACTAATATTCCAGTTGTGTGTATTATCCCACCAAGTCTCTGTGATGCCAACGATGTCACAGTTTTATTTATTTACTAGCATTTTGAGTTTTCTGCTTATTCCCCATACCTCTTGCACCCTCTACTCCGGGCATTAGCCCGGAGTAGAGGGTGGGCCCGGGCTCCCCCCACCCCCCACACACACACACCTTGCCCCCTGATTAATCACTGGGACTGGGAGACAACAGAGACTGTGCAAGGAAGGATAACTTCTCCTCACCTCCCTTGCTGGCTTATGATGAAAATGGCTCAGTAGACTGTGACCCTTGTCTCTAGAGAATGAAGGGTTACATGGAGGGTCACAGTGAGCCTCTGAGGCTAGTGAAATCCTCCAGGAAACGCGGGACCCATGGAGGCAGGGACAGAGCTTTGTCATAGTGTGCTTCAGTCACCTTCCACCTTCAAACCTAGTTTAAAGCCCTCCTCATTAGGTTAGCCAATCTATATCCTAATATGCTCTTCCTCTTCCTCAATAGGTGGACCCCATCTCTGCTTAGCAGTCCTTCCTAGAACAGCATCCTGTGGTCAAGAAAGCCGAAGCCCTCCTGCGACACCATCTTTGCAGCCAGGCATTCACCTCCATGATGCATCTGTTTCTGCCTGGGCCCCTACCCTTGACTGGAAGGATCAAAGAGACTACTACCTGTGCTCCCAACTCCTTCACCCATACTCCCAGAGCCCTGTAGTCACTTCTGATTGGCTGAGGGTCCTAACTCACAGTATCATTAGTGCCCACATGGATTAGGAGTATGGGATAGAGGTCAGAGAGCTGGATGATCCTCAACAATCCCTCCATAACGTCTCAGCTGTGGGCCCCTGGCAAGCAGCATTCCTCCCAGGATGCCATGTCAGAGCGACAAGTGGGTGCCTCCGTCCCCCTCAGAAGAGAGTCACCAACCACCACTTCCTACGTTTCTTCCTGGGAGTGGTGGCTGTGATCCTCCAAGCCTTGGGGGTACATGGCTTCTCCTCCTCCACCGTTGGGGGTGACTCCTTATCACTCAATACCAGGGCAGCATATCATTTTCCCATCACCATGGAGGGTGGGTTGGGAGTAGGGGTGGAGCACTGACTCCTGCCAGAAGTAACCAGCAGCCAGTGTCCTCCCTATGACAGAACCATATTTTCCTCCCCCGGTGGTGTAACAGCAGTCCTCTGTAGCTGGATAGCTTCCTTAGCCTTGGATGTCTCCATATGAATACTCTCAAGGAATTCCTCGTGGACACGGATGCTCCTCAGCCTAGTCACCTCATCCTGTAGCTCTGCCACCTGCTTCCTGAAAGATTCCACCAGCAGCCACCTCTCACATTGGATGGTCCCCCCAGCCTGTCTTTCTGTGAGTGGGAAATAGAGGCCACATACTTTACAAATCCACACCAGGATCTGGGTAGAGGCATCCATGGTTAGGTTGTCTGTCCGGATACAGACGCAGTTGGAGGAGACAGGAGCAGTATTGGCACTAGAAATGTGGCCCTGCCTAACCATAGTGATTATATCATGACTCCCTCCCACAAACTCCCTCTCAAACTCCCCTCTTTGCTTGCTACCCTTGGTCACTTAGCCTCTGGCTTTTAAGGACTTCTTTCTTAGGTCAGCCCTAGCCCCTCATTAATCACACAGGTGGAGGGTGATCACAAGACTGATTGAGGCTGATCAATGATGATCAAGGATGATCCAGGGAACAAACAGTCCCCAGACACACAAGCCCAACTGATCCAGTAACTGAACTAACTGAAATATTCTGAAAGAGAAAGAAAAACACAAACATAATAAATCAGTGACATGTACATATAACAGGCAGAACTGGTAGTATCATCTATTATTAAATTTGCCAAATACTTCCCAGTATAACATCCGGTTTTCAGTTGCTTATCACTTTGCCAAACTTTAAACATTCAGGCTTAAATTTTCTAATCCAGCTGTCTACTTAAGATTTTTTTTAACTGTAACCAAAATGGTTTAAGTCATTTCCAAGAATGAGACTAGAGAAATATATGCTGTTTTTCCCCATGGTTGATCTTTCCTTTGGAAAGCTATTGTGACACCATGAATTGGGGCAACAATTTAAGATTTGGCAAGAGACAGGGTCTCCATTGTGTCAGGAATGTGCCTTTTGCCATCCTTATGAAAAATCTGACAATATTTGGCCAAGTTATAAGGCTTTAAAAAGTGATGATGAGCTCCCAAGGCTGGAGGGTAGAGACTGTAACTGGGTGGGAAAGGAAACTGGGACTGGGAGTTGGAGATAAGGGAAGGCTGGGACTGATTGGGCAAGGAGGCTGGGCTGCAACTGGGAGCCAACGGTGGGGAGGGCTGGGACTGGGAGCTGGAGAGAAGAAGGGAAGGCTGGAAGTGATTGGGCAAAAAGACTGGGACTGGAACCGGTAAGGGAAATGAAGGACAACTGGGAGTATGTTGAGTGGGTGAGGGGAACAGAGATCAGACAAGGAGCTGAGGGGAGGCAGACTGGCTGGACAAGGAGACTGAGACTAGGAAACAGTATGAGGGGGATCAAGATGAGTGGCGAGGGGAGACAGATCTGACAAGTTGCTGGAGAATTGGGACTGGCTGGGCAAGGAGACTGGGACAAGGAGCCAGGGGTGGGGAAGAGACAGGACTGGATTAATGATAGATTGTAAATATATGGCAGAAGCAGTCAAGCTTGGGAAGCTTGTGTGAGCAGGAGAGGCTGTGCCTACTAGAACACACTCCTCTGTAGAGCCTGGAATAGAATCCAAGTTTCTTGATACTCACCATTCCTCTGCTGTTAGCAAACATCAGTGAAACCCACTGGTAAAATATGTGCAGCATCCCTTTCTAGAGCTCGTCCACATAGAGGCTAACTACTTACTACTGCTGCTGCCAGTTACTCACTAAGCTCCCCTGTCAGAGGTCTGGGTGGTGGATCTGCTGATGGACCATGTGGGTGTCAGTATAGTGTCACATGATGGACTTTGGGGGTTGTTTTCAGAAACTGTTTTTTAGAAGGACATTACACATATAAAACCTGTGTTAAAAGAACATTATTTAAGTTGCAACACTAAGCACTCAAAACAAAGGAAATGCCAGAAGTAAGATTGCCTTTGCAACCTTATTTTGATCCCCTTGTGTATTAAGATACAGTTTTTCATTACATGTTCACATATCATTTTTTTCTATGGGACCATTGCCTCTTTCAGTGCCCAGCACAAATGTGCGTTGGGATGAATCGGGGCTGTGCACTGAAGGAGGCTCTCATCTGAATGACCCCTGCCTCATTTGTGGCACAAGTTGGAAGAGAACATAGGGTCTCAAATTCAGGCTGCTGAATGCTGCCCTGGAGAACTGGATTTTATCCCTGCCTCTCCTACAGAGTTCCTGTGTGGTACTGAACAAGTCACTTAAACCAAACTTTTCACAGATGGTCACTAATTTTGTGTTCCTTATTTTATGGGTGCCTAACTTGAGACCCTGGGGCCTGATTTGCTGAAGTGCTGTGCAGTCACAGCTGCAACTGAAGTCAATAGGCGCTGCACTTTGAGAATATAAAGTGTGCCAGTTAGCTATAATGCTATGTTCTCTGAAAAATCAGGTCCTAGTCGTCTCAAATTGGAAATCCAAAATTAGAGATACTTTGACCTTGATCTCTCTGTGCTGCAGCTCCCCATCTGCTGTGAGACTAAATTAATGTTTGTGAAGCACACAGATATTATAGAGATAAGTGCCATAGAAAAGCCCCTGTGGAAAGCAATAATTCTATCTTCAGAGCAGGGTTTCAAGTGTGCAGTAAATAAGGCTTGGAGATATAGACTCATATACTTTAAGTCCAGAAGTGATCATCGTGATCATCTAGTCTGACCTCCTTTTACACCTTAGGCTACAGAACCTTCCCCTTCTGTAATAGACCCATTAGACAATGAGGATAAAACAAAATATTGAATAGCTGTTGGTGAAGTGAGCACCATCAGTTCTGTTCACTGAATGAAGCAGGGGTGCTGTGGAAACAACAGTATGTGATTATGTAATTAAAGACTATCATAATGCATATGTACCAGGGGGCTGAACTGACATTTCACAAGCAACCTTAATTCTGGCATTTCTTAACTTTTTACTGTTTGACTTTGCAAACTTAATGTTCTTTTAATGTAGATTTTGGGGGTGTGTTATATATTTTCAATCTGAAATCTCTGCATATTTAATAGTACTGTGATATATATATTTAATTTAGAGCTTACTCTTTCTGGATTCAGAAAAGAAGATAATTGGGCTTTCAATCCATGCCACATCTCTCTAAAATGCAGGATAGCCTTTAAAATTGCATGCCCTGGAGAACTTTTAGTTGATGTGTTTCTCTGTTCTCCCATCAGCCATTCTGTAAACCTACAAAGGTGTAAAGGAAAGGGCTATGCATGCTGTTCTCCTTTCCCTTCTGTATACTTTCTCTTCCTTGGCACTTTATATATTAAAATGTTAAAATAATAATAATATATTAGTTTACTGGGAAGTTCCCATTAGGCCTGTTTCTGTAGCTACTTTTTGTGAACATTTCCCTTGCAGGTCAATCATAGAAATGTAGGGCTGGAAGGAACAGCTGCGGCTCCTGTGACATCCTCAGGGACATACAGGTAATATATATTGAGGATACGGTCCACATAACACACAGAGAGCTGCATGTGTGGCCCACAATGCTAAATAGGTTGAGAAACACTGACCTAGATCATCCCTGACAAGTATTTGTGTAACCTATTTTTAAAAAATACCAATGCTGGGGATTCCATGACCTTCATTGGAATCCTATTCCTGAACTTATCTATCCTTATACTTAGAAAGTTTTTTCTAATATCTAACCTAAATCTTCCTTGCTGTAGATTAAGCCTATCACTTCTTGCCCTACCTCCAATGGTCATGGAGAACAATTGATCACCATACTCTTTATAAGAGAAAGGTAGATAGGCTGGAGGGTAGGGATAGGGACCAGAGTGACCTAGACAAATTGGAGAATTGAGCCAAAAGAAATCTGATGAGGTTCAACAAGGACAAGTGCAGAGTCCTGCACTTAGGACAGAAGAATCCCATGCACTGCTACAGGCTGGGGACCGACTGGCTAAGCAGCAGTTCTTCAGAAAAGGACCTGGGGATTACAGTGGATGAGAAATTGGATATCAGTCAGCAGTATGCCCTTGTTGCCAAGAAGGCTAACGGCATATTGGGCTGAATTAGTAGGAGCATTGCCAGCAGATCGAGGGAAGTGATTATTCCCCTCTGTTTGGCACTGGTGAGGCCACATCTAGAGTATTGCATCCAGTTTTGGGCCCCTCACTACAGAACGGATGTGGACGTATTTGAGAGAGTCCAGCAGAGGGCAACGAAAATGATCAGGGGGCTGGGGCACATGACTTATGAGGAGAGGCTGAGGGAACTGGGCTCGTTTAGTCTGCAGAAGAAAAGAGTGAGGGGGGATTTAATAGCAGCCTTCAACTACCTGAAATGGAGGATGGAGCTCGGCTGTTTTCAGTGGTGGCAGATGACAGAACAAGGTCTCAAGTTGCAGTGGGGGAGGTCTAGGTTGCATATTAGGAAACACTATTTCACTAGGAGGATGGTGAAGCACTGGAATGGGTTACCTAGGGATGTGGTGGAATCTCCATCCTTAGAGGTTTTTAAGGCCTGGCTTGACAAAGCCCTGGCTGGGATGATTTAGTCGGTGTTGGTCCTGCTTTGAGCAGAGGGTTGTACTAGATGACCTCCTGAGGTCTCTTCTACCCTAATCTTCTATGATTCTAAAACAGACCTTAAAAATATTTGAACAGTGTTATCAGGACCCACCTCAGCCTTCTTTTTTCAAGACTCAACGTGCCCAGTGTTTGTAATCTTTCCTCATCGGTCAGGTTTTTCTAAGTTTTTTTTCATTGCTTTATTGTGGACTCTCTCCAATTTGTCCACATCTTTCCCAAAGTGTGGCACCCGAATAGGGCAGGACTATTACATAGGACACTCCTGTTAATACACCCCACAATGACATTAACCTTTTTCACAACTCTATCATATTGGGCATTATCATAACATATAGCTTAGGGTAGCATAAAATCCCTCCTTTACCTGTAAGGGGTTAAGAAGCTCAAATAACCTGGTTGGCACCTGACCAGAAGGACCAATGAGGAAAGAAGATACTTTCAAATCGGGGGGGGAGGAGGTTTTGTTTTGTGCTCTCTTTGTGTTCTGTCTCGGACAGAGAGGGACCAGGGCAGGAAAAACCATCTCCTAAAACCCTACCTGAAATAAGCATCCAAGATTTTAAAAATTGTAAGTAATAGCAAGGAAATGGATTAGTTTAAGCTTGTGAATTTTCCCTATGCTAAGAGGGAGGTTTATTCCTGTGTTTTCTGTAACTTTGAAGTTTTGCCTAGAGGGGAATCCTTTGTGTTTTAAATCTTATTACCCTATAAAATTACCTTCCATCCTGATTATACAGAGGTGCTTCTTTTACTTTTTTCTTTATAATAAAGTTCTGCTTTTAAGAACCTGATTGGTTTTTAGTGTCCTAAAAACCCAAGGGTCTGGTCTGTGCTCACCTTGTTAATCTATTTGGTTGGTAAGTAATTCTCAAGCCTCCCTAGAAAAGGGGGTGAAGGGGGTTGGGAGGATATTTTGGGAAATAGGAACTCCAAGTGGTCCTTTTCCTGAATCTTTATCTAACTCACTTGGTGGTGGCAGCAGTACCATCCAAGGACAAGGAAGAATTTGTGCCTTGGGGAAGTTTTTAACCTAAGCTGGTAGAAATGAGCTTAGGGGATCTTTCATGTGGGTCCCCACATCTGTATCCCAGAGTTCAGAGTGTGGAGGGAACCCTGACAGGCATGTCTACAGAAAAAAATCCTGTGGCAATGAGTCTCAGAGCTCAGGTCTACAGACTCAGGATTAAATGGCTTGCACTACAGCACTAAAAATAGTCATGTAGATGTTAGAGCATGGGCTCTGAAGCCCAGGGTGGCAGGTGGGTTTCAGAGTCTGAGCTCCAGACTGACCCTGGCTATTTTTAGAGCAGTAGCATGACCCCCATGAGTCTGTAGACCCAGACTCTGAGATTCGCTGATGTAGGGATTTTTTTTCCCTACTAGACCTACCAATTGTTGGTTCATAATCAAGTTGTGATTCCCTTCAGAAGGGAGTTCTTGACCATCATCTCCCTACACTTCTTCCTTTTGGATGCAGCAACTGTGAGCCTCCCAAGCTTGGGAGCAGGTGGATTCTGATTCACTGGGGTCTGGTCCTCTGCTTCTGTTGCCAGTACTGCATACTGGTCTGACTGCAATGGACAGGGGACCTGCAATGGGGGAGGTGAAGCACTGACTACTGCCCAATGAGGACAAGCAGCCAGTCTCCCCTTTCTTAGCTAGTCAGTGAGCCATGGTGTGATTTTAAAAATCTTGGGCCTGAGCCATTGCAGCCACTGTCTGGGATGCAGCTCTCTTGGGTGATATCCTCTTCCCCTATTGCCTATGTGAGTAATTTTCTTCATGGGTGTTCTCTTTGTCTTGGGTTTGTATGGCAGAACTGAGTAAGACAGTTAGCTTCAAGCCCTATCCATCATGCAATGCTGTAATAACCACTACCAAGCCCCATGTTCAGGGTCTTTAGCACCTGGAAGAAGGTCACAAAACAGATAGATATTTGGTCTGCTTCATATTCACCATATGAATCTACAATGATTAAGATGGCTGCCTCTAATTCCTATCCATGGACAAGATTCATCAGACACAGTTGATTTAGTCTAGTAACATCTTGCATAGTTGACTTTGAGAGGCATCTCAACTGTGCAGATCCACTTCCAAAACAGTTTTATACCTGGCATGAGTGTCATTAGGGTACTCAGTCTTCCCTCGATCAGTGAGTCTAGTACAGAGTCAATGTTGGGAGGCATCACAGTTCCAAACATTAACTTGCTGAAAAGTAGCTTCAAGTCCAGTCAATGTTTCATTGTAGTCTCTGATCTAGCCTGAGTTAGCCAATATCTGTCCTGACTGGCACTTCTGATATTAATTGACATCTCAGCTCTGAAGATCTGCTAGTGAGAAGTGGATGTTGCCCCAGCCTAGCAGCATCAAAGTCCCCTAACTTGATTGACCTCCTATCCATAAGCAGCTTAGATAGGTGCCATGGAGGAATATATCCACAAATATATTGTGGAGCAGGGTGGCCCATTTTGGAAACAGGGACAGTTTCAGAGAAATGGCACCTGGGCAGAGTTAGAAAAAGAATTGCAGAATGATGCAATGGTCATAAGAAACTGAGTAAGGAAAGGAAAAGGCAGCTTTATTGCAAGGTTGGAAAAACAGAGGGGTTAGAGGAAGAAAATAAAAAGGCCCAGTCACACTATGGCCCTAGAAGGTCAGAGCATGACAAATGTAGTTCAGATACAGGCAATTAGAAATACTTGTGATCATTGGCCCAGCCATGTGCAGCTGTCACAGAATAGTTAGAGAAAGTTAGAAATCAATTACAAGAAGTGCAGGCAGTAACTAGATAACATATAAAATCTGTCTGTCATGTTAGATTGAATGCTGATAGTCATGATGTATGTGAAAGGAAATTTTACCAGTTAGAGGAAAAACTAAAATGATTTAGGCGAACTATTGCTACTGTCCAAGCCTGGCCCAGTTGGTCCCAAGAGACAGTGAAGAGCAGGTGCCGAGGAGTCAGTTGAATAAGTCAATAAAAGCACAACCTCTACAGCTTAAAGCCAATGGCCAGCAAACTCTATTAATCAATGTTCAATGGAAAAAAAAATCTATATATGGAAAATTCCCCTGTGGAAATTGACTATTGTGCACACATATCCAGACTGTCCCCAGTTTAGAGCCACTGAACAAGATCTGTTCAAGGGAAGGTTAAATCAAATCCTTGGACCAGTGGAATGACATGATCCATTCAGCAGAATGACATGACCCACTTCATCCTGGAGATGTAGGAACAGTTTTAGAAGGAGTAGGAACATGAGTAGGTGTATTTAGAAGTAAATGGATTTAGAAGTAATTAGGAATAAATTGATTGTCATCACTAAGAATGTGGGTCAAGCTCTGTGGAATCCAGCATGAATGGATCAAGGATTTCAAATATTACACTGTCAGATGATGGAAATAATGAGATCACTGACAAATCTAACTGTGGGTAAGTTAAGAGCACCAATAGATGTTCAGAGGAGTTTTAAAAGGAACTATATCTTGGGATCTAGCATGCTTGGAAGGAGAATCCTATGTGCAGGAAATCATTTAGGAAGTCATACTATCAGTAAAGCTAGGAGCATTGTCACCTGTTTTAAGCAATTGGATGCAGGGTCAGGTTTCCAACTATGTTTGGAAACATTGAGAATGTGCAAGAGACCCAGGTTAGAAGGTTTTATTTGTTATATACTCCTCCTCCTCTGTCAGCAGGATCTCTACTGAACACATCTGTGCTCTGTCTGCTGCATTTGATGTGTCATAAAAATTCCTACAGATGCTCATTACAGATAAATTTCTCACTGAACGAGTTCTGTGGTGACTGCTCAAGTCTTGCAGATTTCTTGTTCACATTATTTGGATATACACATGACTTTGCATAAACTCCTGATTGTTCACACTTGTTAATGAACTATTTAAGGCAATAGGGAAACATGGATGTATTATCTAGAATGTCACAGGTATCAGTTCACTTCATCAAAACCATTGACTGCAGACAAAGACCTTAACACAATAGTACAATACTTCTGTCTCCCACTAGCTTGTGATACTGATCCTCTACATTTATCAGACTCCTCATTAAACAGGAAACTCTCTGTGCCATCATAAAGCAGGTGAATCATCTTCTAGGGCCATATGAAGGAATAGGGAACAGATATCCCTGGTGACCAATAAGAGAAACAGTGTGGAGCCTAATTATGTGGTGATTACCCTCTGTTCTCTTCATGACCTTTTCAAATGTATTACTGATGAAATTAAGATATTTGATGTCAAAGGAACTACACTGAAATGCACACTTTAGAATGTTTGCACATTTATATATTTGTGGGAATAATATGAATGCTTATGTTCAAAAATCTACACAAATACATGTTGCAAATTTTTAAAAGGTGTTGCATAAGGTAATATTAATTGTCTTGCTTCTAAGTGCTGAGGGAAGCATTCAGCTGTCTGGTAAGGTGATCAGATGCATGTTTATTTAATGGACTCTTTCAGGGTATGTTGGTAGAATTACTGTCTTGATTTGAATCACATTGAAATAGAGGAGTGGAGGTGTCGCAGGGTTTATCCAGACATCTGATGTAGCAAACAGTTTGTGTTAAGTGGAAGTCATGTCTCCAGGGGAATGAACTGCAGAATCATAAGAAATGTTATGTGAGAGTGCAGTACAATGTATATGGATGCAAATCCCCAGTTAAACCAATGCACATAAAAAAGAGTTTTATTTGCCTCAAGATCAGGATAGGGATAGTGAGTGAACAATGTTGGCAGAGAACAGCAAGGCCATCTCTTCCATTAAAACAATAATGGAGGATTCATACTACCCAAATATTAATAGCAGCACATCATGAGGCTTTGGAGAAACAATTTCTCAACACCATAAATGACTGAAACTTGGAACAAGTATTCTGGAGCACACAAAAGAAGGATTTTCTCTGTTCCATCACATTGGTTGCTTTTGAATTTTATTATTATTATTGTACTGTTAAAAACAGACTAAATAGAAGCTCATGATTTTACTTCTCAAGCATTATTTTTATATCTCTATCATGTCTGCTGTTTTTCTAATTTCTAACCTAAACTCTCCCAAACTTTTCAATCTCCATAGAGAAGTCTCTTCAGCTTCCAGTCATTTTAGTCATCTTTCTTTGGACCCCTTCTATTTCTACTATGATATGATAAAACAGTACAACTTCTATAAGGAAAATTATGCCTCTCTAACCAATTTGAATTCTTTGAAGGAATAAAAAATAGTGGGGAAAATAGAGTCAGTTGTTATAATGTATTTAGACTTTCCTATAGGTTTTGATAAAGTCCCCACATGCATCTACTGAGGAAAGTAAATCAATAAGGAGTTAGAGATAATAGGATGTGCACTATCTTCAGTGTTAAGAACTTGCTTACGTGTTTTGCTGGATTGGGGCCAGAGGATTCCTCATGTTATAGGATTCAACTTTGGAGCTCATACTACTACTGGTTTTATTTCTAACCATCTGCTTCATATATATCAGAATATGTCCATAAACTTAGTGTTTATAGGAACCATAGTATAAAACATGCTATAACTATGATTAAAACCATCATCACATAGGCAACTTGCACTATAATTTATGCCTGCTGACATTAATTCACATCCTCTATAAACTGCTTTCCCCCCTCTGATATCCAGTTCTGATTTATGAAAACCGAAGCTGCATGGTCCTCCTTGATCTATCTTATGCCAAATATGAGCCAAAGTTCATTATAAACCAAAGAGATAGTTTATCTATGGCCATCAGTTAAATTGAAATGAAATCACCCTGAGGTAACAAAAAAAACATACTGAAAACAGCAACACAAAAGTTGAATGTTGCTATCTAACTACAAAAGTGGACTACGTCCCGGCTAAGTATTGTACTAAGTTGTACTCTCGGAAAGTAGGCTTTATATTGAAATAGTAATCAGGGGCATCTTTAACAGCTGTATTTATAATCTTCCCTCAACAAACCCACAATGCTCGGACTGGCTCACTTTGGGAAAGAGACACAGCTTCAGAAATAGCTATTGAGCATGTCTAGTGAATTTCTACACATATGTCTGGATGTTTCTGGGCCTTTCTAGCTTAGTTGCCCTGTGCTACACTCTGCATGAGTTCAGACACACAGCATTCCAACTAAAATTAATGCCCTTTCTCCAATGCTTCTCTCCCTTTTCTTTGTGACAAAGGAAGGCAAATACTGCAGTATAAAGCATGAGGGTTACTCTGGCACTAATGCAGAGTCTCTTACTCCTTATCTGTTCCATGAAGTTTGTTGGTAGACTTTCTCTGTGGACAGTGATTTTATGTATCTGTCATAGTCAAAGTTTCGTGTTTTTCACCTTCCTTCCAACTGATCATAACATTCCTTTGTTACTCTTCTCTCAAAGAGCAGAAGTTCAGTAACATTTCTTGACTGATTTCAATCTCAGCTTCCCTCTGGCCACAGAACTGTGAGAAACCATTCTTCTCCATGAAGATAATGACCACCTTATTTCTTTATTTGATTGCTTTTTTCCCTTCACATTTTCCTTGAAATCAGTGGAAGATTTGCATAAGGGCTTCAGCTGAAATCCTGGCTACACTAAAGACAAATGGTAAAATGGCAAGCTCTCCAGCGTCAGTGGGGTCAGGATTTCACTTCAGGTGTTGGGTCGCCCTCAAAGTTATATAAGTATGATAGAATTATAATTATGTAGTAGTAGAAATAAAGATAGACAAAAGAGTATATAGGTATTGTAAAAAGGTATGAACATCAGTTCTATGCTGTTGAATTTCACTCTGTAACAAATGCAAGGCCAAAGTGCTAATTATTTCAGGCCGGTACAGGAAAAAGAGTCTGTGCTGGAAAGTGATAAGAACTTTGAGGAAACAATGCTGTTCTTTAAAACAATACCCTGATGCTCTTCCCCCATGGGGGCCCCTTGTCATGCCTATGTAAATCTTGGTATCCAAAGAGGGAAAAATAGATAGTGGGATAAAACTTGCTAAATGAATCAAGAGTCATAGATTGTGTTCGCAAAAAGAAAAGGAGTACTTGTAGCACCTTAGAGACTAACCAATTTATTTGAGCATGAGCTTTCGTGAGCTACAGCTCACTTCATCAGATGCATACCGTGGAAACTGCAGCAGACTTTATATATACACAGAGAATATGAAACAATACTTCCTCCCACCCCACTGTCCTGCTGGTAATAGCTTATCTAAAGTGATCATCAGGTGGGCCACATTATGCTGGAAATGGCCCACCTGATGATCACTTTAGATAAGCTATTACCAGCAGGACAGTGGGGTGGGAGGAGGTATTGTTTCATATTCTCTGTGTATATATAAAGTCTGCTGCAGTGTCCACGGTATGCATCTGATGAAGTGAGCTGTAGCTCACGAAAGCTCATGCTCAAATAAATTGGTTAGTCTCTAAGGTGCTACAAGTATTCCTTTTCTTTTTGCGAATACAGACTAACACGGCTGTTACTCTGAAACCTGTCATAGATTGTGTTGTTAGATAAAAGAATGAATGATGAGTGCATGGAATTGAGAGCCAGAAGCAGGGAAACAATTGGTTAGTAAATGGTGCCAGCCTAATCCTAAGAATTTCAACCTTGATATCGATGGGCCGAAGAATATGCAAAGTGGAGATAACTGGATGACCCCCGGAGGGCGAACTGGAATCAACCCAAAACACATCAAGGAAGAACAAGAAGATATCACCTAGCCATCATGGAGCCATCATGGATGTACCACCTGCTGATTGAGCTGATTGATGGTCATCTCAATTATAAATTCAGCATGATGAAGCAACTTCCATAGACTTGTACTGAACCAGAGACCTATAAAAATTGGGTCCACGAACTGTGTTCTTTGAGTCTGGTTCTACGACCACCCTCCAGGAGCATCGGATGTGCATCTGACAACGACTCAGCTCCACTCTCGTGTCCAGACCCACCTGGCCAGTGACTTGGCACGAGCAACATCTAGGCTGGTATCTATAACAACCTTTATGTAGAACCTGTGTGTGAATGTCTGTGTGTGTGAATGGATCTATATAGAAATTGCATAGAGGAATATTTTGTTGTATTTACAATAAACGTGGCAATTTGCCTTGTCCCTCTTACAAGGTCCTGTTGGTATCATTTTTATTAGCGTAACACAGGTTTGGCCCAATCTTCATTAGATAAACTCTATGTTTTTTCATGATGAAATGGGGGACAGCACATACTAGATTTAGTGTAGTAATGTTTCAGAAGAGTAGTTTGCAATCCCTTTGAAATTTAAATTGTTAGTATTGGAAACTCTTATAATAAGAGGTGTAATATTTTCCATTTCTTCTAATCAATAGACAGTAATTTTCCTTTTGTCTCTAGTGTATAACACTGTTTTTCTTTAGCTGCATAATTTTTTTTAATTATGTGTATAATTAAGCCAGTGAATTGAATCACTTCATCCTGAAAGTGACTCAATCATAACTATACCAAATAAGCAGAATGGTTGAAGTAATGATGTATAACCTTTTTTGGCTTGGACACAAAGTAGAAAGAGTCCGATTAATCTAAAGGAGAAAAATAAAATATATGTCTAGAAGAGATTTTTGTCAAGATGCTGGTATAAGGTAAATTGGAATACACTGTGCTGTTTTGAATTGCTGAATGTGTTGGAAATCAATTCTTTGGTCCTTACTTATTCCATTTATTAGATGATGGAAGGCATTGTCCACAGATGGTGAAAACATATTTTATCTTTCAAATGTGAGAAAGTCTTTGCAATACTGCAATTTTTCTTGCTAAACATTTATAAATCTTTTAATCTATTCAAACACTATTTAAAGTGTGACTGTTTTGCATATTTGACTTCTGCATCAATAGGAAGATGTGGATGTGAATGAGTTACTGAAGTAATTGGAGTGCTATTAGAATATGAAGTTTTATAATACTGAGGTATAAACTGTGATTTTTGTGGTGTCAGTTAGGGAAGCAACATGGTAGTGGTTAATAAAGGGACTAGGAATAGGATACAAAAGCTATTCCTAATTCTGCAATGAGTTTGCTGTGTGACTACAGGTACTATAAGTCACTTATACTACTCCTTCTTAATTACTGAGATTCAGGAAAGTTTGAGTTATTTTGGAAAAAAATAAGCTCCTAAAGTTTATTCAGACAAAAGTAGAGAGTGGCCGTTAAGTGTTCACTTAGATACCATGGTAATAGGCACTATATTAACAACACAGAACAGTCACACACCTTCAGTATACTGGAGAAGCTTTTAAGGTATGTTAGGGACTGTGTACACCTATAGCAGAGACCACTGCAAATGGCACGGGCAGCCCGCACACTCAGCTTTGGCTCGCTGTAGCACCCAAGCCTCTGGCACCAGTGGTGAGAACGCCAGGCTGGGCATGCTGCGAAGCACTGCGGGGATAGCAGCGCTGCAAGGCACAAACTGAAGCACAGCATGCAACCAGCACAGGGTCTGTTTCCCAAGCTGCCGGGAACCTGTCCAGGGTGTTACCCGGGGTGCCCTGAACACAAAGCTCTCAGTAACTTTAATTTCTGTAAGGTGATATAAGGAAATAAACCAAGGGAGAGACAGCACCTCAGTCTGCTATATGGCTGGCATAAATCAAACAAAATAAAGTACTTTTACTTAAAGCCTTCACTTTATTAGTCTCCAGCATTCTCACCAGAATGCCTTTACTCAAAGTCTCTGCTTTATTTAGTCTCAAACACATACAAATATAATAGGTTATAGAGCACCCCTAAACAATAAGAAAAGGAGTACTTGTGGCACCTTAGAGACTAACCAATTTATTTGAGCATAAGCTTTCGTGAGCTACAGCTCACTTTATCGGATGCATGCATCCGATGAAGTGAGCTGTAGCTCACGAAAGCTTATGCTCAAATAAATTGGTTAGTCTCTAAGGTGCCACAAGTACTCCTTTTCTTTTTGCAAATACAGACTAACACGGCTGTTACTCTGAACCCGAAACAATAGTTACCCATGGTCTGGAGGGGTCTTCAGTGGTCAAACGGCAAGGTTCAAGTGGCCAGCTATCCACCTGTCGCTGGGGATTCCAAAAGATGTCCAGAATGTCCAAATTCCTCAGACCTGTCTATCCCTTTTATATTCGTAACTGCTACAATTACATCAACAACACGTCAATCAAAGAAAAACCATTAAGCAAGCACTTTTTGAGCCATTAGTTATAGAGATGTTTTTGCAGAGTCTGCAGTCTCATGGGCCCCAGCATTCACACAATATAGATAGACTTCCTGTTTTTCCACAGACGCTTGCCCCAGCAAGTCAGAGAAGACACAGAATCAGACACAAAAACTCCCCGTGATCGCTGTCCCCCCTCTCTCCCTGCTTTGCCTTAGTGAAGGTTGGTACAATGGCCTTACAGGTGCTACTCTTGGCAATAAGCAAAATAATCAATATTCTATCCCAATAATTGGCAGTGACTTGAGCACTGGATGATTGCTGAAAATGTTCCTCTACAAGGGAGCCCCACTGCATCTGGTATTCAGTGCCGACCAACTTTGGGCACTGCTGTGCACTCCCAGGAGCGCTTTTCACTAGCCCAGATGCTTTCCATCTGCCCCTGCTCCTCAGGCATTTGGAGGAAGGTAAGCGGCTACCCTGACAGGTAGGCTGCACCAGGCAGCCCAGGATGAGTGCAGGAGACGCCAGGAGGAAAGGACTCTTCCCCGGTGCTCTCCTTGCCCCGCAACCCAGTTCAGACTGCTGTATGGAACAGCACCAGTGGCAAGTCCAACTCTGTCTCCAGCCCGCCCTGCAGGGTGCCCCCTCAGGTCTGCCGGGGCTTCCGCAGCTCAACCCCAGGATCAACCCTCCCCAGCCACAAGTTGTAACAACACCCCCAGCAGTTAATAGTAAACGGCCCCGTGGACTAGTAGACAGCACAGCCAGAGGAGGAATGACTCCCACATCCTGACAGCTGGGAGCTGCCTCCCACCTGTCATCTTTCTTCCCTGCTCTGGGCAAGGTCCTTGCATCAGTGAGGAGGGTCCAGAGCCACCACCATGGGAGGCTGTGGGGAAGCTTTGGGGCTGGCTCCCACTCACCACCCTGACAGTGCATGCTGCCTGCATGCCCCTGCACACCCAGTGCCACGGGTTGTGGGGGAGGTACAGAGAGCAGAGCGGGGACCAAGCAGCTCCCCTGCAGGCAAGGGGAGCAGCCAGGTTGTTGGGGGTCATCCCTCCCCTACAGTTAGGAGGAACTAGTGCTGCCACTGTAGGAGGCTGGCCCCCACTTACCACCCCGTCAGTGCACACTGCCCAGGAGTTCCTGCACACACATAAACTGCATAATTAGCTCTTACCACCGCCCTCATTCAGGCTGCATGTGCAGAAGCTCCCGGGCTTCATGCACTGTCAAAGTGGTGAGTGGGGGCCAGCCCCAAAACCTCCCTGCTGCCTCCTGCCAGTCAGCTTTGCTCCCTGATCCAGGCAAGCGGCACACAATAGAGAGGAGGAGATAGAATTGCAGCCACCGCCACTGTGAGACAAGCAGGATGAGGGATCATGCTTGGCCAGGAGGTAATGAAGCTTTCTGCCTACAGTACTGCTCCTCTGTCACCAGGAACTCTGGGATACATCTGGAAGACTTCCGGGACCTGAGTCAAGCTGAGACCACAGGCACACAGGAAAGCAATAGGTCTCAGACTTTAGGTCCCAGCTTAACATGAGCTCAGACCCTCCAGCCCTGCAGGGTCCTGAGACCCTAGGTCCGAGCCCTAGGTTAGCACAATTGGTGAGTGGACACAAAGGGGGTTAGGCTTGAGCCACTTTGCTGTGTAGACATACTCTCAATCTAATCTCCAGCAGAGCTCTGACCTGCTGAGGCAGAGAGGTAACACAATGGTTCACAGTTCTTCATGTCTTGAAAAGCATGTCACAAATGGGGATTCCAGAACCTCCCTTTGAGCCTATTTCGGAATAAAACTACCCTTTTAGTTTGAAAGATTTTTCTGATATCTAACCTAAATCTTCCTTGCTCAACCTTAATTCCCTTACTTCTTGTCCAAACTTCAGTGAGCATGGAAAACATGATCACTGTTCTCTTTATCACCACCTTTAACATATTTAAAGAGTGTTGTTACCACCCCCCCCCCACATCCCCAGGCCTAGTCTTTCTTTCTCAAAACTAAATATGCCCAGTTTTATAACCCTTCCAAATAGGTCATTCAATTTGTGATCTACTATAACCCCCAGATCCTTTTCAACACTACTACTGCCTAGCCAGCTATTGCCCATTTTGTAGTTGTGCATTTGATTTTTCCTTCCTAAGTGAAGTTCTTTGCACTTCTCTTTATTAAATTTCATCTTGTTGATTTCAGACCAATTCTCCAATTTGTTAGGGTCATTTTGAATTCTAACCCTGAACTCCAGATTGCTTGCAACCCTCCCAGCTCAGTGTCATCTGAAAATTTTATAAGGATACTCTCCACTTTTTTATCCATGCCATTAATGAAAAAGTTAAATATTATCAGACTCACGACAGAACTCTGTGGGACCTCATTAGATTTGTCCTCACAGTTTGACAGTGAACCATTGATAATTACCCTTTGAGTATAGTCTTTCATCCAGTTTTGCAGCCACCCTATAGTTATTTCATCTATCATATTTTGTATTTCCTTAGTTTCCTTATGAGAATGTAATGTGGATCTGTGTCAAAAATCTCAATAAAATCAAGATACGTCACAGCTACAGCTTCCTCCCTATCCACCAGACCACTAACCCTCTCAAAGAAGGAAATTAGGTTGGTTTGGCATGATATGTTCTTGACAAATCCATGCTGGCTATTGTTTATAACCCTCCAGTATCCTCTAGGTATTTACAAACATATTATTTAATAATGTCTTCCAGTATCTTTCCAGCTATTGAAGTTAGGCTGACTGGTCTATAATTCCCCAGGTCCTCCTAGTTCCCCTTTCAAAGATAGGTACTGTGTTTGCCCTTCTCCAGTCATACTGTATCTCATGCAACCTACATGAGTTCTCAGATATAATTGCTAATGGTTCAGGGATTGCTTCAGCTAGTTCCTTAAGTACCTAGGATGAATTTTATTAGGCCTTGCAGCCTTGAATTCATCTAATTTATACAAATATTCTTTAACCTATACTTTCCCTATTTTGGCCTGTGCTCTTTCTCCATTAATATTGATTATGTTGAGTGTCTGGTCACCACTAACCTTATTAGTGAATACTGAAGCACAATAGGCATTTATCAGCTCAGCTTTCTTAATGTCTTCCATTATTAATTCTGTTTCCCCACTAAGTAGAGGACCTACACTTTCTGTTGTCTTTCTCTTGCTCATAATGTATTTACAACGGCCTTTTATGTCCGTTGATTGGTGTAACTAGTTTTGTGCCTTAGCCTTTCTGATTTTTGTTCCTACATGCTAGTGTTATTTTTTTTTTTATTCATCCTTAGCAATTTATCCTTATTTCCCCTTTCTGTAGGATTCCTTTTCGATTTTCATGTGACTAAAGAACTCCCGATGCAGTCCCTTTTTCGCCACTTACTATTCTTCCTATCTTTCCTTAACATTGTAATAGTTTGCCATTTTGCCTTTAATATTATCTCTTTGAGAAACTGTCAGTTCTCCTGGACTTTTTCCCTGAAATTATCTTGGCATGGGACCTTACCTACCAGCTCTCTGAGTTTGATAAAGTCTGCTTTTTTGAAGTCCATTGTCCTTATTCTGCTGCGCTCACTCCTTCCTTTCTTTAGAATCATGAAATCTATCATATCACTGTCACTTTCACCCAAATTGCCTTCCACCTTCAAATTCACAGCCAATTCCTCCCTATTAGTCAGAATAAAGTCTAAATGGCTGCCCCCTGGTTACTTTGTCCTCTTTCTGAAACACAAAGTTGTCCTCAAACATTCAAATAATTTATTGGAGATATTTCTTTTGCAATAATACTTTTCCAGTGGCAGTGGATGTCTGGGTGTCAGAGTGTACATCCCTCACCACCAGACTGGAGCTTCCTCCTGGTTGTTCTGGGGGATTAGCTTGAGGCTAACATTCCCATCTGCGGTCTGTAAACCATCACTCTGTCTCTGCTTCTGCTTCCAGCCCTTCTCTTGGTTTTTAGCACAGCAGCATACTCTTTGTGACTCGGCCCTTCAATAAGGTTGCCATCTGTGTTCCCCCCTTGTGACCCTTTCCTCATGGTTCTTAATATTATTTTGGTAGCTTTTTTGACTTCCACTGTACATTGAGTGGATGTTTTCAGAGAACTATCCAGAATGACTCCAAGATTGTTTTCTTAAGTGGTAGCACCTGATTTAGACCACATCATTTTGTACCTATAGTTGAGATTATGTTTTCCAATATGTATTACTTTACATTTATCAATATTGAATTTAATCTGACATTTTGTTGCCCCATCCCACAGTTTTGTGAGATCCCTTTGTAACTCCACACAGTCTGCTTTGGACTTAACTATCTTGAGTAATGTTTTATCATCTGAAAACTTTGCCACCTCACGGTTTACCCCATTTTCCAAGTCATTTATGAATATATGGTCCCAGTACAGATCCCCAAGGGGAAACTGCTATTTACTGCTCTCTCTTGTGAAAAATGACCATTTAGTTCTGTCCTTTGTTTCATCTCTTTCAACCAGGCAATGATCCATGAGAGACTCTTATCTTACCTTATCTTATCCCATGATTTTTTACTTCGTAGTCCCTTTGGTGAGGGACCTTGTTAAAGGCTTTCTGGTAGTCCAAGTACACTATATCCACTGGATCACTCTTGTTCACATGTTTGTTGACAACCTTAAAGAATTCCAATAGATTGATGAGGCATGATTTCCCTTTACAAAAGCTATGTTGACTCTTCCTCAACAAATCATGTTCATCTGTGTGTCTGATAATTCTGTTCTTTACTATAGTTTCAACCAATTTGCCTGGTACTGAGTTAGGCTTAACAGCCTGTAATTGCCAGGATTGCCTCTGGAGCTTTTTAAAAAAATTGGCATCACATTAGAAACCCTGCAGTCACAGTCTTATTTAAGAGAGAGGTTAGCACAATTAGTATTTCTTCAATTTCATATTTGAGTTTCTTTAGAACTCTTGGGTGAATGCCATCTGACCCTGGTGACTTATTACTATTTAATTTGTCAATTTGTTCCCAAATTTCCTTATTGATGCCTCAATCTGGGACAGTTCCTCAGATTAGCCACATAAAAGGAATGGCTCAGCTGTGGGATTCTCCCTGACATCCTCGGCAGTGAAGACCAATGCAAAGAATTCATTTAGCATCTCTGCAATAGCCTTGTCTTCCTTGAGTGCTCCGTTAGCACCTCAATCATCTAGTGCCCCCAATGATTGTTTGGCAGGCTTCCAGTTTGTATTTAAACATTTTTTGATGTTAATTTTTGAATCTTTTGCTAGTAGCTGTTCAAATTCTTTTTTGGCTTGTCTAATTATACTTTTACACTTGACATGCCAGAGTTTATGCTCCTCACTATTTTCCTCAGTAGGATTTGACTTCCACTTTTTAAAGGATGTCTTTTTGCCTCTAACTGCTTCTTTTACTCTGTTTATCCATGGTGGCATTTTTTTGCTCCTCTTAGTATTCCCTTTAATTTGGGGTACACATTTAGTTTGAGACTCTCTTATGGTGTTTTTAAAAAGTTTCCATGCAGCTTGCAGGCATTCCACTCTTGTTCCTTTTTGTTTCCATTTAACTAGCATCCTCATTTGTCTGTAGTTCCTCTTTCTGAAGTTAAATGCTACTGTGGCGGGCTTCTTTGATATTTTCTCCCCTACAAGTATGTTAAATTTAATTATATTGTGATCACTATTACTGAGCAGTTCAGCCATAATTGCTTCTAGGATCACATCTTGTGCTCCATTTAGACTAAATCAAGAATAGCCTCCCCCTTTTGGGTTCCAGGACTAGCTGCTCCATGAAGCATTCATTAATGGTGTCCAGAAAGTTTATTTCTGCATCCAGTCCTGAGGTGACATGTACGCAGTCAATATTGTGATAGTTGAAATACGCGATTATTATTGGTTTTTCCGTTTTTTGTAGCCTCTTTCATCTCCCTAAGCATTTCACAATCACTATTAACATCCTGATCAGGTAGTTGGTAGTATATTCCTACTGCTATGCTCTTATTATTCTAGCATGGAATTTCTATTCATAGGGATTCTATGGTACTGTTTGATACATTGAAGATTGTTACATTTAAGTCTATGCTTTCTTTCATATGTAGTGCCACCAGCACAACCAATCCTGTCATTCCTATATATTTGGTACCCTGGTATTACCATGTTCCATTGATTCTCATCATTCCATCAAGTTTCTGTGATACTTGTTATATCAATAACCTCATTAAATCCAGGTTTCAGAGTAGCAGCCATGTTAGTCTGTATCCACAAAAAGAACAAGAGTACTTGCGGCACCTTAGAGACTAACAAATGTATTTGAGCATAAGCTTTCGTGAGCTACAGCCCACTTCATCGAATGCATGCAGTGGAAAATACGAGGCACTCAAGTTCACCCATCTTAGTATTTAGACTTCCAGTATTTGTTTACAAGCACTTATAAAATTTGTCACTTTTTAGTTGTCTGCCTTCATGTGGTGTAATTGAATGGGACTTTTTTTCATTTGACTGTTTCTCTTCAGTTCCCACCTGTACTTTATCAACTTCTTTCCTCTCTCTTTACTAGGATATAAAGAATCCCTATTAATAGATCCTCCCCTAAGGGATGTCTCTGTCTGAACTGTATGCTCCTTCATACCTGTCAGCTTTCCCCCAGCCCTTAGTTTAAAAATTCCTCTACAACCTTTTTAATTTTACATGCCAGCAATCTGGTTCCATTCTGAATTAGGTGAAACCCATCCTTCCTGTGTAGGATCTTCCTTTCCCAAAAGATTTCTCATTTCCTAATAAACCTAAAACCCTCCTCCTATACCATCGTCTCATCCATGCATTGAGACCCTGCAGTTCTGCCTGTCTAACTGGCCCTGGAACTAGAAGCATTTCAGAGAATGTTACAATGGAAGTCCTGGACATTAATTTCTTACCTACTAGCTTAAATTTGGCCTCCAGAACCTCTCTCCTTACCGTTTTTTATGCCATTGGTATTTACATGTACCATGACCTCCGGCTCCTCGCTAGCACTGTACATACATCTGTCTAGATGTCTAGAGAGATCCTCAACCTTCACACCTGGTAGGCAATTCATCATGTGGTTCGCTTGGTCATCACAAACCCATCTTTTCTATGAACAAATCAGTATTTCATCAACCATTTTCCCTTTTTCTTTTGTTATCTATGGTAGGAAGAATGTAATCTGACACTGCCTTGCCAAAAAGCAGGTAAATTGTGCTGCTTTGTGAGGAGTGGTTACTGTCTGTTAGTGGGAGAAGTAGACTCACAGGATCCATACTATTCAAAACCAGGGACTAAGCAGAAGAAAAGATTGAGAAACACAATAGCACTTTGAACTTCTATAGAACCCTCCATCCAGCCATGTCAAAAACCTTTAAAAAAATCAGTGAATTAAGATTCAAAACTTCTTGCCTGTGTTGTCCTCATTTAATAGATGAGGACTCTCAGTCACAGAGGTTAAGGCCCTACATTTTCAAATTTGGGTGCCTCAAAGTAAGCACCCAATTCAATAATAGGCACCTAAATGAGGCCATGAGGTGAAGTGATATTCCATCATCTTTAGTAATGGGACATGGAAAAGAGGACAAGGTGTTAAATGTACCTGAAGAAGCCCATAACTTCAAGCAGACCAACCATCTGCCAAACAAAAGTGTGTGTGCACGAGCACAGAGAGTAGGACTGAGTAGGGGAACAGCCCTACCATGTCCAATCCCAACACACTCCCACATATGATGAAGTGCCAGGAGGGGAGAGGGAACTGACAGGGCCATTCTCTTTTCCCTGCCTAAGAATGGGAAAGTTGGTGACAGAATCTCAATTTTTCCCCTGGAGAGGAGGGCAAGTTAGAGACATCAGATCTTCTCCTGGGGAGGGAAACCAGAAAGGCAGTAGGTCGTATGATAAAAGAATGGAAGGATATAGTAGAGTCACAGTTTGGAAATTCTTCTCCCATCAGAGGCAGTGTTGCCCCATCTACTGGCAGAAAGGTTTGGAGTCACTTATATTCCACAGCCAGGCACAGCTCCTATTCCTGCTCCCAGCTCACATTCTTCCTCATAAGTCTTAATTTCACCACCCAGTGAAAAGGTAGGAGGGACAGAAGTTTGGAGTAGCTGTGCTCCCCACAAGCCCAGAAAGGGAGAGAAACTTGGTGAGGTCAAGAAAAAAACAAACATTCACCATGTTCTAAAAAACTATAAATAAAAAAAATAAATAAATATATTTTGCAGGGTAAAACTGACCATAGTATGTTTTGAAAAATAATAAAGTACTGTACTCTGTTGGTCAGTACCTTAATTTTGCTGATCGTTATCAAGGCACAGGCCTTTGTCTGTTTACTGTCTAAATAACTCTACCTTGCTGTTGTCATATCAAAGCACAAGACTCTCTGAAGTTCTTAGCTTAGCACTTCTTTTTTTGCTGGGCTGATATCGAGGTGTGGGAGTCCCTATCGTAGTTCTACTAAACTAGTCTGATGTCAAATGACAAGTTACAATGGGTTTCATGACTCAGCATTTCCAGCTTACTGGGTTGATGTCAAGAGTCAGGCCTCTGTTAGGTTAGGCTCAGATACTCTAGGTGACAGGTCTGATGCCAAGACAGGAGACTCTCAGAGGTCTAAGCTCCTGGTCTAACAGCCTTTATGCAGTTTTGGCTCATCACCTCAAGCTTGCTGGGTAATTTCAAAGCACAGATTTCTATGACGTGTCTGGTTTTGCATCTGTAGTTTACTGGGCTGATGTCAGAGACCAGGACTTTGTGAACTCACCAGGTTTAGCAGCTTTAACATGCCAAGGCACATGCCTCTATTTTGTGAGATGATGTCAAGGAACAGTCTTTTGTGAGATCTCTACCTTTCCAGGCTGACGACAAGGCTTAGGCCTTTACGAAGCAACTGACTCAGCACCCCTAACTTCCTGGGTTCATATGAAAGCACAAGTCTCTGGAAGGTTACTGGCTATATGATATTCATATGGCAAATTGCATTTTTCATAGACCATTGAGTGCCTCACCTGCACTCTGGCCTCAAATCTAAAACATCAGAGCAACTTCTAATATTCCAAACCTCTGAGCAACTTCAAACACCTGTCACTTCTTAATAAAAGCAGCCTGCCACAAAAATATTTTTCTTACCCGTTGTAATCCCAAAAGACTAGAAATAAGAGCTTTATACCATTGGAACAGAAAGATCCCCTCCTTTCCAATGGGACACACAGCAACTGTTTCTAGCCCTGGAAGTTCCTGAGATCACACCTAAAGTCACAAAATTATATATGGAAAAACTATTTCATATTATAAGTATCTGAAACCTGGCTCTTAATATAGAAAGTGTTTAGCAACCTTAACTATAATTGTTGCTACCTTATAATACATCATAGATGCTTGCAAGTTTATTAGTTATAATAACTTTTCTCTCCCTCATAGGCCAGTGCATATGGAGTCACAATATTCAGAAAAACTACATGATTCATAAAGTCTTTGGAGGTTCAGGGCCTTAGTCTTTACACATGTATGCACCTTCTCCACTTGGTATAACCAGAGAGCCAATGGAATTAAGCTTCCCAGAGATTCCTGCAGTGTTCTCTGGAATCTAAATATTTGTTATAAGAGATTAATTTTCTAGGCCTGGCTA
The DNA here is from genome assembly GCF_965140235.1 of Caretta caretta. NCBI lineage: Eukaryota > Metazoa > Chordata > Testudines > Cheloniidae > Caretta > Caretta caretta. The sequence continues at coordinate 138,943,873 of NC_134207.1, forward strand.
CCTTTGAACAGTCCACTTGTTGAATCTAATGGTTGAATTGTTATGATTTTGTGTCTATAGCTAGGATGACAGAAATAATAACTCAAAAAAGGTAACTTCTCTCCTTCATGTTAGCAGAGTATTCACCTTGAAATGTAATTGTGACTGCTTGACTTCCAACACAGTTACCTAAATAAAAATGTTTGTGGCTGTCATATTGGTTTTATGTTACCTAATTTGAAAAAATATATATTCTAAATCAGTTATGGTTTGCTTTAGTGGATAGGAAGACAAGGTTGAATTGGGAGTGTTTTCAATCAGATGGGTAGCATTTTAACAGAGATTGGTTCCATGAGCTCTGTCAGTTTATCGTCGTGTATGGAGCATTTCCTTTCAGTTTGATGCTTTTTGCATATTGCAAACTGGCAAAAGTTTAGATTACCAACAAAAATGTGCATATCTTTTGATAAACTCACAGAGTGCCAGATCAGATATTTTACCTGCTTAGTGGGGCAGTTGGAATTGACATACCCAAGTGCTGATAGTTGGGGTTTGTGAATTGCAGCTGCCCCTGTAAGCAGGTAAAATATCTAATCTGGCATCCTGTGGGTTTATCAAAAGATATGCACATTTTTGCTGGTAATCTAAAAGTAAAGTAGTGTGGCCTAGTGATTAGAGCAACGAGATTGGAGTCAGAAGATCCTGCTTCTGCAGTTGGTTTTGTTACTGACTTGCTCTGGGTCATCTGGTAAGTCACATAAACTTTCTGTTCCTCTGTTTACCTGTTTGTAAAGCTGGAATACTAAAACTGTATTCACAGAAGAGTTGGAAGGCTAATTAATGTTTGAGGTCTTTGGATGAAAGGCTCTATTGAACTGCATAATGTTACTACACTTCTAATTATTTTATTATTATTAGCAACCTTGAATTATATTTGAAAATGTGTCACACAGTGTTATCAAGTCTCTTCCACTGAAGTCATTTGAAAACTCCTGATAATGACATTCAGTGAAATGCACCTCAGTGAAAGAGAACAAAATTTGGCAGTTTAGGGATTTCTTCCTTAGTGGAAAGGCTGCTTGTCTACCATCTCCTGATGGGGAAAAACACTTTAATTGGACCAGCTAGATGTTGTAGGCATTTGCAGGTAGAAAATGTGAACATATAATTGAAGATTAATTAACTTCAACTAGCACTAGGTGTTCTTTGAGTAAAAATGAAAGGAAAAGACTGGGTAAGTTACCAACATATATATTTGTCACTTTTTGGTACAGACAGCTGGTAGAAGTAATATGTATTGAATTTTAAAACACAGGAGAATACTTTAGTCTAGATTCACAATGAGAATGTAAGTGTTGGAACTAAAGCTGGGCAAAATGTTTTGGACAAATAGTTTATTTAGTGAAAAATGCAGTTTTGATTGACCTGAAGGTATTCATGAATTTGGCCCAATAGTTTTGGGGAAAGTTTTTCAGAGCCAGCAAAGTGTGTGTGTCCTCTTATAACCTCTAATCCAATATCTGGGGCACCTGGCTAGAAGATAAGAGACCAAAGTTTGAATCCCCAGTCTGGCGCAGAAATTTGAACTCAGATTGTATCCTTCCTAAATGACTAGCTGAACCACTTGGCTACTGTGAAGTGGAGAGGGTGCTCTTAATCTCTCCTGGTGAAGCTGCTCCACTTTGTGCACTGTAGAACCTCAGCGTTACAAACACCAGAGTTACGAACTGACCGGTCAACCACACATGCGTTTGGAAATGGAAGTATGCAATCAGATAGCAGCAGAGACAAAAGAAAGTCAGTACAGTACTGTGTTAAATGTAAACTACTAAAAATAGACAGGGAAAGTTTAAAAAAGATTTGACAAGGTAAGGAAACTGTTTCTGTGCTTGTTTTATTTAAATTAAGAGGTAAAAAGCAGCTTTTTGATTCTGCATAGTACAGTTTCAAAACTATATTAAGTCAATGTTTAGTTGTTCTTTTAAAAGTTTACAATCTTCATGTTTTGTTCAGAGTTACAAACATCCTCCATTCCTGAGGTGTTTGTAACTCTGAGGTTCTACTGTAAATTAATATTCAGTGAAGCAGGGGCTTGAATTTAAGTTTCTCCCTAAGCAGCAGGCTAGTTCTGCTTGTAGTTGCTTCTACTGAAGCTAGGGCACTCATCTGGGAGATGGTTCAACCTGCATTCAGGTCCTTGCTCCAACTCAGGCAGACTGGGGATTTGAACCTGGGTCTCCTCACTCCTGGGTGAACACTTTTAATCACTGTGGCTTGGGTGAGGGTGGATGTAAAAGGGGCACCATCTCTTCCTTCTCCATCCTTTATGTGGCTTTAGACATGTTTTGAGCACAACTACCAGATTGGGTTCAACAGGCAAGATTGACAGGGGAACGTTTAGAATCCCACTGGGGTTTAAGAGGTGTCCAGAATTAGAGAGACATTTAAACACCTACAGGGCTAGGTGGCAGATGAGCAGGTGGTTTGTGAATGCCAGTGGTGCCTAAATGTTGGATTTACAGAGTTAAGTCCCCCCGTGAATCTTGGTCTTTATTTCTGATAAATTTCACTGAATGCAGAAACTGAACCAGGCAGGCTAGGACCAATGAAGGCTAGAGGTCTTGACTTTTCTGTGAAAAGACTTTTGGTTTATTTTATCTTGTGGATTTTCTGAAGACGAATAATTTAGGGAGAATTTCACACTCTTTTCACAGAAGCTATTGATCAGCAAACGATTAGGAAGAGGAGGAATCAGGAGGAAAAAAAACAGGAGCAGAACCAAAACAAAGAGAACAAGTAAAGACAGATGAGAGAAAAAAGGTAGAAGGGAGAAATAAGACAGAGGGAGAGGGGAAGACAATTATAAAGAGAAGAAGGGAGAAAAAAGAGTATGCATGTGGAAACTACATCAGGAGAACAGAAGCTGGAAAAATTCATGGGGAATTATATAAACTGTGGTAGAAAAGAATAGAATATTTGGCTGTAGTGTGCAGAACTGTTGGTTCCAGGTCCTGAATAGATTGTAATTACCTTTTATCCCCCAAACTCATCTCCAAAACCAAAAGACTTTGTGTTCAAATGCCAATATTCTGAGCCATTTATTTTCTTCAATATTGGCAATAATCTGTCCCATTAGAAGTGCTGAAATGTGAACTATCTCCTGCTTGTGAAAGAATTTTTAAAAGAAATTTATTTACTGAAACAAGTCATTTTAATGTCTTTGAGGCAGGGACTTTTAATTATGTGCACCTAGAGCAGTGGGGTACCAATACTTACTTAGGATCTCCAACTATTACTACAAAACAAACGATGCTAGGCATAACTCCAAAGTATCCCCTCCGCCAGAAATAATACAATCTCCTTCTGTAAGACTTTTTCCACAGCATGCCTTTTGGGGGCTAGCCCTTTAGATTTAGTAGAACCAAGAATCTGCAGCTCTAAAGCAGCCATTTTGTAATGGATGGCTGCATCTCCTTCCCTTCTTGTGGTGAGTATCTGTTGTGTGTTCTTTCTTTTCACTCTGAAGTTATATTTTCACATGAGTATCAGTGATTTTTACTGCATTTCCCAGGGTTGCAATCTTATATGGGGAATCTTTTGCATCAGAATAGTCTAGTAAAGATCTTGCATTTGTGTATAGTCCCAGTGTGGTTAAAGAAAGTTTGTAGTGGTTTGTCCTAATATTTCCATGTAGGATTGGGGCCAGGAGGCATATGTAGAAAGGTATAGTCTATCTTATGTCACTCCATCTAGCCAAGAATTCTATTTTATTTGCAGTCTAGTTACTATTTTTCAGTTTTCAACTTTTCTAAAGAAGAGTGTATGTGTGTGCCACTCCTTACTAGTGAGAAAGAGACAGCTCATGTACTATGATTGGCATGCACCTCAGTGTCTGCAACTCTTTTGCTGCAGTTGCTCTATTAAAAACCAATTAACTTCAAAGGTAATCAGGTATTTAACTTATCTGTTGTTCAATGTAAAATGCTGGGAATGATAGCAATGACTAACAGGCTTGCTGTTAACTGTTTAATTTGAAAGTTATTCTTGTTTAATAAAAATTGTATGCATAATGTCAGCTATTTAAGACATGATGACAAATATGTAGCTCTGGAACAGCCTTTGGGAAGGTTTAGCTTGAAATCTGTTCAGCAGGCAGCTGAAAGGACAACCAGCGCCAAGAAGCACATAGTACAAAAAGTTCTGGTCTCTTGTTTCTAAAGTAACCTTCCTCAGAGATTAATAGAAAAATCAAGGAAGGGAAAGTTGTTTAATCAGCCTTGATTGGGAAAACTCCATATTGGGGAGTATTTAACTACTCTATAAGGCCACACAGGCTAATCCTTGGCTTCTGTTATAAAGCTATGTTTGGGGGGGGGGGGGGAACTTATTTCTATTGTATAACAATTGAAATGGAGCCAAGTGACTAATTTTCAAAGAAAATATTTTTTCCAATGAATTTATCTGCTCTTTGCATGGCATATCATTTTCAATTTCTTCACATTTAATTTTTTTATGGTATTTCTCTTTAACCTTTTGGGATTGGGTATGATCTCTGTTAGCACACATTAGTTCCGCTGTGCTGGTTGATTGTCACTTGGTATTATTCCTGGTTCTCTGTCAGAATGAGTGCATAAGGACTTCCAGTGTGCATATTTGTATATATTTCTGGCTATTAATCATCTGCATTGCACTAGCAACTAAGGGCCTAAACCAAGGCTTCATTGTGCTACATACAGATAAATAGTGAGGGGGAAACAGATGCACGGGGTGAAATGATTTGCCTAAGATTACACATACAGCAGGGGTAGACCTTTTCCCTATAGTTGGACACTCCTGCCTCTGTATGTTTCTGTCATACTCATAAGAACATAAGAATGGCCATACTGGGTCAGACCAAAGGTCCATCCAGCCCAGTATTCTGTCTACCGACAGTGGTCAATGCCAGGTGCCCCAGAGGGAGTGAACCTAACAGGTAATGATCAAGTGATCTCTCTCCTGCCATCCATCTCCACCCTCTGACAAACAGAGGTTAGGGACACCATTCCTTACCCATCCTGGCTAATAGCCATTAATGGACTTAACCTTTATGAATTTATCCAGTTCTCTTTTAAACCCTGTTGTAGTCTTAGCTTTCACAACTTCCTCAGGCAAGGAGTTCCACAGGTTGACTGTGCGCTGTGTGAAGAAGAACTTCCTTTTATTTGTTTTAAACCTGCTGCCCATTAATTTCATTTGGTGGCCCCTAGTTCTTATATTATGGGAACAAGTAAATAACTTTTCCTTTTTCACTTTCTCCACACCACTCATGATTTTATATACCTCTATCATATCCCCCCTTAGTCTCCTCTTTTCCAAGCTGAAAAGTCAGCCTCTTTCATCTCTCCTCATATGGGACCCATTCCAAACCCCTAATCGTTTTAGTTGCCCTCAGACATGCAATCTCAAAACCTCATTTCCATTAACATTCAAGCTAATAAAATTCAGTCTCATGAATCTTTGCAGAAAGCAAACATCATGGTTTGAGTGAATATTCGTGTACTTTTTATTTTTATTTGCTATATTTGCCTAGTCTAATTGGGTGGCTTTCAGGATGACAATCTCTTGTCCAAACATGACTTTCTAAAAATAAGTTTGTGGTAGTCAAATTCCAGTTTCAGGTGGAAGTCTGTCAAGCTAGGAGGCCTGGAATGTGCATGAGAATATCATGCAGATTGCAGCCTAGATCAGAGCTCTGTTTTCAGTCTTGAAATGGCTCCTTAACCATACAGAATGATCACATTATGCAAGCATTAAGTAATACTATGCCTTTCACTTCTACTTTGCTGATTTCCTGCTATGGGATTACTTTTGTGACAGAATTTTCAGGATCTGGTCCTACGTTTTGCAAAGAAAATAGTGAGCAAGTCCAATGTTATTCCTAGTAATAAGAAAATGCTCTACATTTGACTTAAATATAGTGAACAAGCAATGCTTTGCAAAATTAATAAATTTTGAGTAGACAATACAATTGGGTTAAACAAGCTTCCCAGTGTTACATTAATCAAGTCACATACAGGAATAGCCTGATGAAGAGATATTTCTACAGTATATTATTATGTATAGATTTTTTGTGGCACTCAATGTCCCTATGAATAAAGATTAAGTTGAAACATAAAATGACCTTGTAAGCAGATACAGGGGCACAAAGTGCGCGCGTGTGTGTGTGGGCGGGGGGGGGGGGGGGTGGCACAGTGGCCCCAGCCCCCTTGGCTGGCTCTGAGCAGACACCCAGCAGCCACCACCTCCTCTCCCAGCCAATCCTGAGATAGGGGTCCAGGCCCAGCATGATCCAATGTATCTTTCCCTGACTGCAGCACAGCAGACCTGCCTGTGGCTGGTTCTGCCCTCTGTGAGCATTTCTGAGCTGTGCCTACAGGGCACCCTGCACCCCACTGTCTTCTTCACCCTGGGGAAGGTGCTCTACGGGAGAGGGGACCTTTCTGTGGGCCCCCTCCTTAGGAAAATTCTGATTGCATCCCTGAGCAGATGTAGCATACTATAACACTTCTGTATTAAGTATCAGAGGGGTAGCCATGTTCGTCTGGATCTGTAAAAGCGGCAAAGAGGTGCCACAGGACTCTTTGCCTCATCTGTATTACTTATTCTCCTCTGTCCCACTAATTTCCCTCTTGACTCACAGCTGAGAGGAATTTGCTAACAGCCAGCAATGATTTGCATTTGGCCATTTGCAAGGACTGATGGATGTAGAGACTGTGCCCCCATCTCCTAATAGTTCTGCTGGAAGATGCAGAAAAAGTGGTGTTGCAGCAGCTACTATAGCAATGGTAGGTTGACGGAGGGCTAAAACTTTTGACAACTCTTCACATTTTCGAGAGGGCCTGTGAAATAATTTCTCAGCCTCCCCACAGCTGTGTTTAAGTCCTATGTACTCTGATGACACTACTGACCTCAGGGCCAGTTTAAGGATTATGGGGAGGGTTAGTCAGGGTGGTTTTTTTGGTGGGGGGAGGGAAGATACATCCCAACTTAACTGACTAACTCAGTGTAGGAGGAGCTGGGAGCTGTTTCATGTACTGTAACAACATGGAAGGACTCCATGTTTGTAAAATTAAATTGGATCTTCATTAAGAAAACAATTTAAAGAGATGGTGCAACTGCAGCTGGCATTCTAGCCATGTTCAGATGCACTGGCTTCCTGGTGCCTTCTTCAAACGCTTCCCTCCTGCAACCTGTGCTCCTCCCTCCAAGTTCCATGCAGGTTGTAGAGGTTAACCTTCTTTGGCACTTACTCCTTGAGATCTGGCCAACCTGGGACTATGAATTGTTGTACTACCTTTAGCACCCCTACCTGTTTTGTACTTTGCTGTGTTGATATGAGATGTGAAAATATTGATGCATGTTGATTGAAGCCGCCCATCAGAGATATGAAAATATTGTTACATGTTGATAGAAACTATCTCCTGCTCTGCAGAGCCATCTGTGTTGTATTTTGTAAGGAATGCCCTGCTCAATGGATCTGCCACCAGTATTGCCTTTCCTGGGCAGTAACTTCTTCTTACGTTATGGTGCTGGAATCTCAATAACATGCATTGGAATCACTTGGGTGTATTCAGCAGTGGCTTCTTCATCTGCACATCTACCTGATAGAATCATTGCATTCCAAAGAGCACAGTCAGTATCTCTTTTTCTACCTGAGCATGTCCCCTTCCTGTCTGTGTCAAGGATCTGCTAGCAAATGCTATGGGTTGCTGGCTTTGCATCAGTGCTACTACTAGCCCCCCTTCCAAATTCCATGCAGATTGCTGCAGTAGCAACTCCTATTTAGGTTGCTGAATGCTTTCCATTTTAAAGGATCATTTATACCTGTTCTTTAAAAAGCTGTTACCTCTTTTGTTTGAAGCAGACCTTTGATACTTGGTGAAATGCCTTCAGACTACAGTAGTGTCTTTTCTTCCATGAAATTTCATTTAGCTTTTGCTCAGTGTGACACTCTGTACCTCAAAATAGCACCCTGGAACCCCCATATTCACCACTGTGGTATGATTGATACATTTTGTACAATGCATGCCTTGTGAGGTATCATTTAAGAAGTCTTGATCTGTTGAACAATTATGTCCTGTTGCATTCTATATACTATCATTTTATATGAAGTTATGAAGTATTTCTCTATTTTTGTTTCTGATATATGTAGTAAGTCGGAGGCTAGCTGTGGGCATTTTTCAGTGGCAACAAAGGAGCAACTAACAAGACCGATTTAAATCAGGACCAGACGGACATGTTTATGGCCCATCAAGAAGAATCCCCTCTCCCAGCAACTCCTCAGAGTGGGCATGTACACAGTGAGGGCTGCCTAACCCCCACATTGCAGGAAGGATCTTTCTAGCACCTGGAGAAAAAAGTATAAATGAGGGTTGATGACATCACCACTTGGCCTCTCACCTCCCCCATATCAACCCCTGGAAGATCATTTGGAAGACAAAGACTTTGTTTTGGGGAGTTTGGTTCCAAGCTGAGAGGGAATTCAGTCTGTGTATAAACTACCTGGAATATCCAGTGGGGTGAGAAAAGCTGTTTGATTCAAATCTTGGTTAGTCTCTTAAAGTTAGAATTTGGACTGTGATTCTATTTTCATTTCTTATGTAACCAACTTTGACCTCTATGTCTAATACTTATAATCACTTTAAATCTATCTTTCTGTAGTTAAAACATTGAAATAAGTTTATTATCTTTTCCAGTGACTTTTGTCTAAAGTGCTTTTGGAATCTGTTCAGATTACAAAGGCTGGTGCATGTCCCCTATCCTTTGATGAAGGGGTGAACTAATTAATGAGCTTGCACTGTTCAAGAGAAGGTCTTGAACAGTGTATGGCAGTACATTTCAGGGGAGGGAGGAAGCTTGGGAGATTTGCTGCCGTTTTCCTGCATATAGTTCATGAGTGACTGAGAGCATTCATGCAATTTAGCTGGGTGTGCCTCTGCATGCTAATGGCTGAGTGATAACAGTGCTTGGAGGGGTTCGCTGCTTGTCAGTGGCAAAGTGTTGTGAGAGACAGCACAGGCTGGAGAGTTAAGGGGGCACAGCCATTTGACAGATCTAAGTTGTACCCTGGGGATCCTGTCACACTAAGATATAAAAGGGTTTAAATTGCCATTTTTCCTTCTCTCATTTCTGTTCCTCAATACCTTTTTGGAAACTGGACAATATAATTTACATTTCTCACAAATATTCCGAAGTGCTGGGCTCATGCCACCACCAGAGTAGAAGCAGACGCTGTAGTGAGACCATCTGGGAGCTACCAGAGCTGCTATTGTGTAGGGATGAGAGGGGTATGCCCAGTGTTGCAACAAGATTAAGAGTAGGCTCCCTTGAGCCCAGCACTGGACCCCTACGGCCCATTGCCTTCCAAGGAAATGCAAGATTTACAGTTGCCTATGCAGCTTTACTTTGTTCTACTTACACATTTATTACGATTAGAGCTCTACAAATAAGGACTTTTTGGTTAGTTGACTGTACCAAAATTTTTGGGTCAAAGTGAAGCAAAATGTTTTTGAACTCTTTGGTGAACCAAAAAATCAAAGAAAAAAACAGTTTGGGGATTAATGAATGTACGGTTTGAGGGGGTTTTTTCAGTTTTTATTTTTATTTTTTTAAATGAATGAAATTTAGGAGAAAAAAAGCCATTTTGATATTTTTTGGGAAAAAAAAACTTCAAAAAACTTCTCAAAACTATTTGGCAAATCAACACACATTGCAAAATATTTCATTTGACTTTAATCTGTATTTTTTGGCAACACTTTTGTCCACATTGTTTTCCCCCAGTTGTAGTGGCAATAATGTTTTACATATGTAATCGCATACTCTTGTTTTCTACGGGATCCTTGTTTTATTCAGTGCATAGGATGAATGCACATAGCAGCACAATTGAGAGTGTGTGGGCCACTGTACATTTGGGATTTCCTTACCTTCAAGTGTTTGATTTTGTAACCTATATAACATGGGGGTGGGTGGTTATGTGTAATTTTAAATCGGAAGTGTGGTTGTGTGATATAAACTTACAGTGTGTGTGTGTGTGTGTGCGCATGCACATGCATCTGTCAGTCAGGTCACTCTAGCCTCCTGCTGGAGAAATGGAGCCTAACTGGATGTTTCTTCAACCCTAGAGACCAGTTTATATTGTTTGATGTCAATTTACAGTTTCCAGGCTATGTTCACATGGAAATGGGTTATAGACTTTTTTTTTCTTGAGTCTGAATTCTTGTTCACTAGGACCAAAACCTGGCTTTGTAACAGGACTTGTTACTTGATTAATCATTCAGTCCTTAACCAATTATTTCGTTAATTTGCCCCACGTTGGGTTGCTTACCAAGTGCCCACAGTGGTGAGTCAGCCTAAGGCTATAACTCTCCCTGAAGGTAGTATGTCCTGTGAGTGTTCAACCCTTATGAAAACCAGGCCACATTCACCTTTTGCTGTGTCCTGTTGTATTTTTTAACACCTTTTGCATGGACCACAACAGAAAAAATTCTTCACAAATAGAGCTTTTTCCTCAGTATTTCCTTTGCAAAACTCTATCAAAACCACATCTCTAATACACAAGCGTTACTTTCCCTCTACTATTAGACTAGCCAAACATGTATGAATAAATCATAGCTTCCGTTTCTGGAGAGCGACCCTGAAATAAAGCACTGTTGGAGGGGGAGTGTGGGGAGTTGTGCTTCATCTTAGAATTCAGAATAATTACAGGGAAGATATCATCCATAACATTCTTCGCACTTACACACCACTGTAAAACAGTGACAGAAAAAAGGGTTAAATCCCAGACCAAATGAAATTTTAATTAAACAATTTGAGAATGTGGATTTAGATCTATTGACTGTATTGACTGCTGTCTTGCTATCAATTTTTTCAGGCATCCTGCAGCTGTATATTGTCAGTTTCACATAGCTTTACATGTCTGAACATGGAAAGCAGGAAGGCACTGATCTGAGTTTTTACAGGAGATTATACTGGTAATGATTTAGAATCTATTTAGTCAGCAGTAATTAAACTATAGTCATTAGGAGCTAGATTCCTTCTGTTAGATGCAGCACACAGTTACAAGCAATGTAGACCCATACTGTCCTGGGATGATATTGGGAATCACTCCTTGAATTTCTCAGGATGAAGCAAAGCACTCCTGCTACATTTATTTATGGAATACAAGCCTGTTGCTCCTGCAAGCTGGGGCTGCACTGCAGGCTGGTGTTGAGCCATGGCCCTGTCTCTTCCTTTCTTGTGGGTGAACACTTTGCACACCCTGGGCCCTAGGAGGGACAGAGCAGTAGTGCAAGAACAGGGCCATGTAAGGGCCGCAGAAGGCTTCACGCTCCACTACACAGCACTTTCCTGGAAGAGCCCTGCAGACTCTGTGCCTAACTTAGTTTTTCATCTGCTTTAATATAAAGGGGGGAATAAAAGTTAAAGCTACAGTATTCATTTTGCTCCTTTGAAAGCAAATGACTTTAAAAAAATCTTATGAGAAAATACAAATGGTTTCTATTCAAAATCTTATTTGTATCACCCAAATTCTGTTTAAAGTTAAGTTGCACTTAATACAGCTATCAGCCAAACTACTGGGTTTAATCCTCCTGTCACAGGCACATAAACTATAAACCCTGTGAAATCTGCAGATGCACCAATGAGGTATCCGCAGTACAGCAATGGGGGAACAGGCTAACTAACTGTTTGAAATAACTCAAACCACTCTCTGCCTTAACTTGGTTTCCTTAAATCTTCAAGAATGAACATATCATCACAAAGTACAGACAAAACCCACATTTTCTCTAATGTACTATCTAGAGTTCTTTGTTACCGAACAAAATACAGAGTTACTAAACATAATAGCCACAAATTGAGCACCCAGTATCTTAGGCCTTGTCTACGTTCAAAGTTTTGTCAGAGTAGCTACACCAGGAAAAAACCTCCTAATGTAGACATAGTTATACTAGTAAAAAAAGTACTTTTGCTGGTTGTCACACTGACAGTGGAGCTACACCTTTGTCTCTTTTCTGGTCTCTAAGAGCCCCCTCTGATGTAAGACTTAGTGTCTATTTTCTTGGGATTGAATTTTGCAATTATCACATTCTTGGACCAGGCCCTGGGCCACAGTACTCTGTGTGTCAACCATTCTTATCCAGCAGGTCAGACTGAGTTCAGCACCTGTGATTCTTCCCTTCTGAGGTCTGTGACTAGTAGAGTGGATGGGAAATGTAATGATGAAATGAAATGTTAAGTGGAGGGTAGCAATGAAATGGACAAGAATTGTGTCAATTTCATGCAGCAACTGGCAGGCTCCTAAGTACATATTTTATTGTAGAAACACCAGGTGTTGGTGTGTCCAGAATGAAGGTTGTATGGAATTTCTGGTTTGTGGTAAATTTAGAAAAAAACTTGGGTTTGTTCTTATTTGGAACAGACCCAAATATTAAAATATCAAAATTCCCCCCCAAAAAAGACATCCCTGAGTTTTGGACAGTTCTAATAATCATTGGTCAGACAGCCTTCTTAGCATAAAAGTACCGTTTATTTTACCAGTAGGAACAAAGTTTTCAGGGAAAAAAAGAGAGGATTTTAAAACACCAGTCTGCACGCATGTCTGTCTTACCTGAAAGGCTCACCCATGCCCTGATCGCCTACACAGGCCTACTTTCTTCAGCACTGTGGTGTCTCAGCCTGGTGCTTCCAAACAACTATTTCTGCTTCCTGCTATAGTTCTTTTGTTTTTCTGTGCTTGGGCACGTCTGTTCAAAACCAAACGATCGAGGATTGAGCCGGAGACCCCAGGCACTGGTGTTGTCTGTTGTTAACTCACGTGTTTGCTGAGGGTTGGCTTATATTGTGCCATTCTTCTTCTCCCTACGTGTTTTTATTTTCCCCAGGCAGATTCCGGTTGCGTTACCAATATTGTCATAGAGAAAACACACTAACAGCCCAGCCAATATTCCGTATTCATAAATTTTCACAGAGCAGCTCCAGATCTGTCCCACTGGTGGAGCTTATGCTGATTCAGCAAGAGAAATAAACTATATAAGCACAAGCACGCATTTTATAATGGCATCTACATAGGGGTTTGCAAGGATGGGTCTCTCTCAATCGCTCCAGAAGCTCTTCCAGTTTCTATACATAATATTCATTGGGCCACAGAGAGAGAGAGAAAATGCCTCTTCAGTGTGATGAAGGGACTCAACCGTGGGGGGGATCCTACTCCAAGGGTTGACAGAAATCCACCCCAGAATAGCCTATAGCCCCGTGGTTACAGCTCTCATTTACCACATAGGAGGCCCAAGTTCAAAACCCTGTTCTGAATTCAGCAGAATGGGAACTTGAGCTGAAGTTTCCCACATGCCTGATGAGTGCTGAAATCACAGGACTATAGGCTATAAGAGGAAGTGAGGAGACACCACCATCAACTATTTTTCCTTTTAACTAATCAGCATCTTCAAATTAAACTCACAGTTTTGTTTGAGCACAAACTGCATTTTTCGGCAACTAAACAATTTGTCTGAAAAATTTCACCCATCTTTATCAGATGCTTCCCCCTGAGAGCAGCTGAGCTGAGGGTGGACAGAATAGGGGATCTCCCTACAAACATACTTTCAGGTAGGGGTACTGTGTTACAACACACAAAAAGTTTCATAAATTCTCCTCCTCCCACCAGCACAAGCAGGGAGCCCTGGAAGAATACAATGCCTCCTGGAGGTCCTACAAGTTCAGTACACTTGGCTGCCCCCTTTCCCAGGGGCTTTGTGCAAATGGCACAGTTCAGTCACACTTTCCACTCAGATTTCTTTTTGATATGCACATGCACACAGCCAGAAGAACAATGGGAGACAATTTGAAAATGAAAAAAACAAACAACCCTATAATTATGAGTTTAAAAAATAGTGACCATGCTCTAGGTTTTTTGTTAATCTGTTATAACCCAGAAAAATTTAAAGTAATCTAAGAATTGCAGTACCAGATTAAACCATCAATTTGCTGACAGTGGTCAGCCGCAGCTGATTCAGAAGAAGATGCAAGAAACCCTGCTGTCTGCAGACTAGATCATCTGTCCCCAATTCCTAATATTTAGAAACTGCTTTAAACCCTGAAGCTTAATTCCTTCTAAAATCCTTTTTTAACTTTACTGTTATTATTGTTAATAGCCATATTAATGTCCAGTCCCTCTTCAACCTTCACCAGACTATCAAAAGGCATATGTTTTGCTCTATCTACTATTTCTTCACTAGCTTTCAAGTTCCTACTTCAACAACAGAGATACTAGAACAGTTGTATAAAGTAGCACACACTGATTTATAATCACCAAAGGATACTTTAATTTATTTACATTTGAAAATAACTGAACCATATTTTGTTGAAACTTTACAAATCAAACTGTGTGAGAAAAATTTATACACCAAACAGTTTAGTCTCTACCTATGCTTTGGCAGAGACTAAACATGGAAAATATCAGCCTGAAAGGTGAAAAGTTGACAACTTAAAAGGCCCCATATAACAGAAATATTTAATTAGCTACAATGTACAGCTACAAAACTATCATAAATGATTATTAGAATTTGCATTGTATGAAAAAACAGTGATAAATCATATTTGTGTTATATTGGTTAAAACTTTGTAAGTACGTGCATATATGATCCCACTAAAGTCTCATATTTCTGTTGATACCTTAATAATATTCCTGTAAAAACTCTGTATAAATAAAAATAATCCAGACAAAACAAGTTGAATTTCTTTTTAAGAATAAATAAATTTGCCTTAGAACTCAATGTATAAAATTTTCAGGCTGAAATGTGTAAGTTCCCGAAAGTTGTAAGTGACTGAAAGCACAAGGGTTAAGAATGGAAACCAGTATGCAACCTTTATCTATACCTCTAATGTGCACACACACACCCCACAGAAGAGCATATTTAATTTACTTCTATGTAATGAGTTAGTTATGCTTGAGTTACAATAGAATTCCTCTGAAAATATTTGTTATGCCGAATTTCACAGACTAGTCCATGAGAAATATCCCATATTCAGTTATTGTGAAAGGGACAGACAATATATTTCATGATATATACAGGACTAAGATTCCAACGTAGATCCATATTGCTGAGTGTTTGTGACAGCTCTTGAGTAAGTATAGCGTTGAGTGACGTTAGTAAGTGCGTCATTCCCTGAAACATCTCTACAGTTTTGTCAGACTTACACCAGAATTTGCTTCTCTGTTTCTTTCTCTCTGCTTTCACTCTTTCACTTTTCATTTTTAGCCCTACTTCATGATGTTCAACTAATACTCTGAGTTTGAAGGTTGTTTTCTTAAGCTTGAGAACACTTTTTACCTTTTTCTTCTTTCTTAGATTTGTCAGGGAATCTCTATGACATGAATCCATCTCACTAAAGAGTTTCTGATGAACAGATGGTGATAACTCAGTGTTTATATTCTGTTGCTCTCAATGACCCTATGTAAAAACTCCCTGCCATCCTCTCAATCCCTGCTGTCTTCAGAGCCTATAAAATGAAAATGGCATAATATAGTGGCATTGACAAATGCAGGAATACGATTGGTCACTACATTTTCCACACTATAGTGAAATCACACATTTTAAATGTGTGATTCTATTAAAAATATTATACTAAAATATGGGGTTACATTAAAAACCATACCAACACTAGTAATAACCAGCTTCTTTAATGCAAGTACTGGAATAATTAAAATTGAAATATGTAGAATTGATTTACAGGTCCCAAATTAATCAGATGTAGCAGAAGTAAAATCTCTGCTTTTTGGAATCTCTGCTTTCTGAGAGAGCAGGTGGTGTTCTCTTTGATCCGTCCAGTCAAGGGTAGGGACCCAGGCAGAGACAGATGCATCCTGGAGGTGAATGCCTGGCTGTGAGGATGGTGTCGCCAGGAGGGCTTTGGCTTTGGCTTCGACTTCGGCTTCCACACAGGACGCTGTTCCAGGAGGAAGGATTGCTAAGCGGAGATGGGGGTCCACCTATTGAGAAAGAGGAAAAGCCTATTTCGATACAGAGTGGCTAACCTAATGAGGGCTTTAAATTAGGTTTGGAGGGGGCAGGTGACCAAAGGCCACAGGAAGTAAAATACATGGAGACCTGAGAGAAGGGTCATAATTAGTGGGGAGCTGCTTGCCTCCCGAAACCCAGAATCTTGCCTCTGCCCCTGCCCCCGCCCCTACCCCTATCCAGTTTACCTCCTGCAATGTTATCGCCGCCCCCGGGGCTGTCTCCTTCCCTTTTCCAACTGACGACCCCCAGGGAGCGGCCTTTGCGTTCTTCCACCCCTACCCATTAGGGGCTGCTATTTTCCCTCCACCGCCCCCTATCGCCCCAGGGCTTGAGGCGGGCCTAGAAGCTCCAGCCCATCAGGCACCGCATCGGGGGTCCGCACCCTGCTTGCCCATTTTAGTGGGCCACGGGGCTGCATCAAGGGCCCCGCTGGGGAACAACCGGGAAACCATACCCCCGCCCCCCTCGCCCCGCATGAGCTGCCAGGAGAGCTGCGGAAGTTTTTCAAAGATGTCTGTGGCTCCCGCAACAAGGTACAACTTGCTCTCCAGTGATGGAGGGACTTTTCTCAAATCCTCTGGGCCACAAGGGCCCTCATGGGGGAAGGTAAAGGGACGGGGAAGCAGGATGCCGCGGCCTACTGGCAGGTCCATGTCTTCCGTGACTAATTACTCACCTACGGAATGGGTCACGGACTATTGCGTGGCCCGCTGGGGGATGCGAGCGTCCCTGCCAGTGAGGATCCCCTCTGGCCCTCCCCATGATACCTCTCACCATCGCAACGTTGAACACCCAGGGTTGTAGGATGGCTTTCTGCAGGTCCCAGGTGCTCTTCTTCCTTTGGGAGGGAGGGTACTCTGTGGTTTTCCTGCAGGAGACCCATACGGATCCGACCGCTGAAGACAGTTGGCAGCTGGAGTGGGGGGACAGGGTCTACTTAAGCCATGCCATGATTCGACAGGCTGGAGTGGTGACCCTGTTCTCCCCCGACCTATGGCCCGAGGTGCTAGGGGTCGCCGAGGCCATGCTGGGTCGCCTGCTGCATCTCCGGGTCCATATAGAGGGGCTCGTGGTTAACCTCGTTAATGTCTATGCTCCAACATCGGGCCCGGAGCAACTGCAATTCTATCAGCGGGCGTCCACCTTCCTTGGCACCTTAGATTCTTACGAGTGCCTGGTCCTGGGAGGGAATTTTAATACCACCCTCGAGGAGCGGGACCGCGCGGGGACCGAGCAGAGCCCGGCCGCCGCGGACACCCTCCGGGAGATAGTCGAACATCACTCCCTAGTGGACATCTGGCGTGACCACCACCCGGATGACACTTCCACGTTCACCTTTGTCCGGGTGGAAGCCCATCGGTCGAGCCACTCCCGGTTGGACCACATTTATTTATCACGCTTCCATCTCTCACGAGCCCACTCCTCCAGCATTCGGCTGACCCCATTTTCTGACCATCACCAAGCCACCGTGACAGCCTCCCTCTGTGTGGAGAGACCGGGGCCGGCCTATTGGCATTTTAACAACAGCCTGTTGGAGGATGAGGGCTTCATGACGTCCTTCTGGGAATTCTGGCTGGCCTGGGGTCGGCAGTGGTGTGCCTTTCCCTCGGCGCGGCAATGGTGGGACCTGGGGAAGGTGCGCACCAGGCTTTTCTGCCGCGACTACACCCGGGGCACCAGCGACAGAGAAATGCGGCGATAGAGCAGCTGGAACGGGAGGTCTTAGAGCTGGAGAGGCATCTGGCCACCAGCCCCGAGGACCCGCTCCTCTGCGGAGTGTGCCGGGAGAAGTGGAAGGAGCTCCTGGCCCTCGAGGACCATTGGGCCCGGGGCGCCTTTGTTCGATCCCGCATCTGCCTCCTTCGGGAGATGGATCGTGGCTCCCGCTTCTTCTATGCCCTGGAGAAAATGAGGGGTCCAAGAAACACATCACCTGCCTCCTGGCAGAAGATGACACCCTCCTCACGGAACCGGTGGTAATGTGCGGGAGGGCCCGAGCCTTCTACGCAAGTCTTTTCTCCCCGGATCGGACCGACCCTAGTGCTTGCAGAGTGCTTTGGGAGGAGCTCCCTACGGTCAGCGTGAGCGACTGAGACCGGTTAGAGTTGCATCTCACTCTGGCTGAGTTCTCGGAAGCCCTCCACTGTATGCCCACTAATAAGTCTCCAGGCATGGATGGGCTGACCGTGGAGTTCTACCACGTGTTTTGGGACGTCCTCAGCCCAGACCTAGTCACCCTCTGGGCCGAATCTCTGCAGAGCGGGGTCCTCCCTCTTTCATGCAGGCGAGCTGTGCTCGCCTCATTGCCGAAGAAGGGGGACCTCCACGACTTACGAAATTGGCATCCCGTCTTGCTCCTCAGCACAGACTACAAAATCATAGCGAAAGCAATCTCGCTGCGGCTACGGTCTGTGCTGGCAGATGTGATCCACCCATACCAGACCTACACCGTCCCGGACCGCACTATCTTTGATAACCTATTTCTGGTTCGGGACCTTTTGGAACTCGGGCATAGAGACGGTCTGTCGTTCGCCCTCCTGTCCCTAGATCAGGAGAAGGCATTCGATAGGGTGGACCATGGACACTCCTGAGCACTCTGCAGGCGTTTGGCTTCGAACCCCAGTTTGTGGGTTTTCTCTGGGTGCTGTATGCCTCCACAGAGTGTCTGGTTAAGCTCAACTGGACCCTGACCAAACCGGTCTGCTTCGGGCGAGGATTACGGCAGGGGTGCCCCCTCTCGGGCCAGCTGTATGCTCTGGCGATCGAGCCCTTCCTCTGTCTCCTCCGCAGGAGGTTGACAGGGTTGGTGCTGCGGGAGCCGGAGCTGTGGTTGGTCCTGTTGGTGTACGCTGATGATGTGCTCCTCGTGATCCAGGATCCCGGCGACTTGGCGCGGGTGGAGGCTTGCCAGGACATCTATTCGGCAGGACATCTATCAACTGGGTCAAGAGCTCTGGCTTGGCGGTAGGAGACTGGCGGCAGGCAAGCTCCCTCCCACCAGCGCTTCAGACCATCCGGTAGAGCGCGGGTCCGCTGCTGTACCTCGGCGTTTACCTTTCTGCCACGCATCCCTCTCTGCCGGAGAACTGGGAAAATTTAGAGGGCAGGGTGATAGAGCGGCTCCGAAAATGGACGGGACTACTCTGATGTCTCTCCCTCCGAGGGAGAGCGCTGGTGCTTAATCAACTAGTCCTGTCCATGCTCTGGTACCGGCTCAACACCCTGGTCCTGGCTCCGGGTTTCCTGACCAACCTCCGGACATCGATTCTGGGGTTCTTTTGGTCAGGAATGCACTGGGCCCCTTCAGGGATTCTTCATCTACCCCTGAAGGAGGGAGGACAAGGCCTGAAGTGTCTGCACACTCAGGTCCGTGTCTTCCACCTCCAGGCCCTACAGAGGCTCCTCTATGGTGCAGGCAGTTCGGCGTGGAGCATACTGGTGCACACCATCCTGCGCCATATCCAAGGGCTCCGATATGACTGGCAGCTCTTTTATCTCCATCCGTGAGGTCTTCCGCGAGACCTCTCCGAGCTGCCAGTCTTCTACCAGGACCTCCTCCGGACTTGGAAACTGTTTTTAATGACCAGGTCCGTGGTGGCCACCGAGGGGGCAGATCTCCTTGTGGAGCCCCTGCTACGCAACCCCCAGCTCCGTGTGCAGGTGGCAGAGTCCCGCTCGGTGCGCCAGAGCTTGATCCTGGCAGAAGTCACGGGAGTCGGAGACCTGCTGGACTACGACCGGGGAGACTGGCTGGATCCCCTGATGCTCGCTCGGCGCATAGGCCTCTCCAGACCTTGCACCCCCCAGCGCATACTTCAGGAGGTGAAGACCGCTTTGCTGCCTGCTGCTCGAGCTTACCTCGACCGGGTCCTGCTCGAGGGCATGCCCCACCCACCCTCTACCCCAGGCCCGCCAGACCTTTTAACTGGAGCCCTGCCCTGTAGACCCAATCGACCCCCTCACCCCTTTACTGCAAGCCGTCCGCATGAACTGCAGGTGGTATGCTTCCAAACCGCGCCAAGGAAACATCTATACACGCTCGTGCTCCACTCTCTCCACGCCCCCACCCTAGTGTCCGACCCGACACAAAGTGGTGAGACCTTCTGCCACCTTTGGAGGGTGAGCAGCCCCGATGGTCCAGCCTATATTCCACCTTGGTTTCGAGGCCCGTCAGGGACATCAGTTGTTGGCTCCTTCACGGAGCTGTGAGCATGGGCATGTACTTGGTGCGGTTCACCCCCATCCCAGATACTTGTCCCTTTTGTTGTGTGAGGGAAACCCTGGAGCACGTATATTTGGAGTGCGCCAGCCTACACCCCTGTTCCGGCTCCTCACAAATCTTTTATTACATTTTTGGTTGCATTTTTCCCCTCACCTTTTTATTTATGCACTCCCCATCCGTGGCCTCACAAAGTCGCGGGATCTCCTAGTTAACCTCCTCCTGGCCCTGGCTAAAACGGCCATCTATAAAACCAGAGAGAGGAGGTTGGTCGATGGAGTTTCCTGTGACTGTGGGGCTGTTTTCCGATCCTTGGTCCGTTCATGTATCCGGGCGGAGTTCCTCTGGGCGGCGTCCACTGACTCCCTTGATACTTTTGAGGATTGGTGGGCGCTGTCCGAGGTTCTCTGCTCGGTGTCCCCATTCAGTTCCCTTTGTTTGACCCTTTGATTGGTGGAGAGAGTAAGGGACCCCAACCCCAGCCATTGCTGCTGCGGACACCACTATCTTAGAGGGGTTCTTTCACACATGGGTGCACGTTTCCCCCCCACCCCCGGATTGTCCACCCCACAGCCTGCCCCTCTTGTTAGGTGCTTTCAGAAGAGGGAATTGTTGGTGACACTTGGGCATGGCACCAGTTAACTCGAGGGGGTGGCAGATCTTGAGAGTCGATGAAGCCCCCTCACTCTGGGCCACCAGGTAACTCGGAACGGTGGAAGACCATGAGAGTCAAGGAAGCCCCCCGCTCTGGGCCCAGGCAAGCTTGAACACTTCCCTCCCCTGAAGCTAATGAGAAAACAATTGTGATTGGTTGCTGTGTTACACATTGCATATACTGACAGGTTTCAGAGGAACAGCCGCGTTAGTCTGTATTTGCAAAAAGAAAAGGAGTATTTGTGGCACCTTAGAGACTAACCAATTTATTTGAGCATGAGCTTTCGTGAGCTACAGCTCACTTCATCGGATGCATACCGTGGAAACTGCAGTTGTAATAAACAAGTGATCCATTCCCTGCCGCTCATCTCCAGCTTCTGGCAAACAGAGGCTAGGGACACCATTACTGCCCATCCTGGCTAATAGTCACTGGTGGACCTATCCTCCATGAATTTATCTAGTTATTTTTTCAACCCTGTTATAGTCTTGGCCTTCACAACATCTTCTGGCAAAGAGCTGCACAGGTTGACTGTGCACTGTGTGAAGAAATACTTCATTTTGTTTAAAGAAAAGGAGTACTTGTGGTACCTTAGAAACTAACAAATTTATTAGAGCATAAACTTTCGTGAGCGACAGTTCACTTCATCGGATGCACATGCTGCCCATTAATTTCATTTTGTGACCCCTAGTTTTTGTGTTATGAGAAGGAGTAAATATCACTCCCTTATTTACTTTCTCCACACCAGTCATGATTTTTAGATCTCAATCATTTCCCCCCTTAGTCATCTCTTTTCCAAGCTGAAAAGTCCCAGTCTTATTAATCTCTCCTCATACAAAACCCATTCCATACCCCTAATCATTTTTGTTGCCCTTTTCTGAACCTTTTCCAATTCCAATATAACTTTTTTGAGATGAGGCGACCACATCTGCACGCAGTATTCAAGGTGTGGGCATACCATGGATTTATATAGAGGCAATATGATATTTTCTGTCTTCTTATCTATCCCTTTCTTAATGATTCCCAATGTTCTTTTTGCTTTTTTGACTGCTGTTGCACATGTTGCTTTTTTGACTGCTGTTGCACATGTTTCAGAGAACTATCCACAATGACTCCAAGATCTCTTTCTTTAGTGGTAACAGCTAATTTAGACCCCATCATTTTATATGTATAGTTGGGATTGTGTTTTCCAGTGTGCATTACTTTGCATTTATCAACACTGAATTTCATCTGCCATTTGATTGCCCAGACATCCAGTTTTGAGAGATCCTTTTGTAGCTGTTTGCAGTCTGCCTGGAACATAACTATCTTGAGTAGTTTTGTATCATCTGCAAATTTTGCTACCTCATGGTTTACCCCTTTTTCCAGATCATTTATGAATATGTTGACTAGGACTGGTCCAGTAGAGACCCCTGGGGTACACCACTATTTACCTCTCTCCATTCTGAAAACTGACCATTTATTCCTACCCTTTATTTCCTATATTTTTACCAGTTACCAATCCTGAGTTTCACTGCAAAAAGTCATTGGCAAGTGTAGACACTCCCATGGTTTTTGCACAAAAAAGGGACTTTTTTCTCTTTAAATGGCAAGTGTAGACATGCCCTAAGAGAGTTTGGTGAGGGACCTTGTTAAAGGCTTTCTGAAAATCTAATTACACTATATCCACCGGATCCTCCTCGTCCACATGCTTGTTAACCCCCTCAAAGAATTCTAGTAGACTGGTGAGGCATGATTTCCCTTTACAAAAACCATGTTGACTCTTCCCCAACAAATTATGTTCATCTATGTGTCTGACAATTTTGTTCTTTATTATAGTTTCAACCAGTTTGCCCAGTACTGAAGTCAGGCTTACTGGCCTATAATTGCTGGGATCACCACTGGATCCCTTTTTAAAAATTGGCATCACATTAGCTATCCTTCAGTCATTTGGTACAGAAGGTGATTTAAATGATAGGTTACAGACTACAGTTAAAAGAAAAGGAGTACTTGTGGCACCTTAGAGACTAACCAGTTTATTTGAGCGTAAGCTTTCGTGAGCTACAGCTCACTTCATCGGATGCATCTGATGAAGTGAGCTGTAGCTCACGAAAGCTTATGCTCAAATAAATTGGTTAGTCTCTAAGGTGCCACAAGTACTTCTTTTCTTTTTGTGAAGACAGACTAACACGGCTGTTACTCTGAAGACTACAGTTAGTAGTTCTGCAATTTCATGTGAAGTGATCCATTCATTTAACAACAGATCGGGGAATAGATCTGTTTCAAACGTACATCTTCTTTCAGAAACATCAAGGAAAATTATTGGAAAGTCATATTAATTTTATAAATGTTCTTATCTTCTCCAAATTTAGAGCTAGGTATTATTATTAATTAAAATGGTAGTGTGCATAGAGGCAGGGACTTAAAAATTAAAATTACCGTCTTTGTTATCCTTACTGCTACTGCCCTCAAAATAAATTATTTATAATCAGTATACATATTGCCAATCAACAACATACATTAATGCAATTTACAAACATTGGGTCAGATTCTGTCTTCATTTACACCTGGAATACAGGTGGTGTGTGTAAATCAGGGTGGAATTCAGAGTTTTCAGTCTGTGGAGTGAATCAGTACTGCTTCTGGTCATTAATCTATCATCAAAGCAGCTGTGATAATATTTTAAAATAATGGAACAAGATGCCAACTCTCTAATGATATACAGCTTGCTCATATAGCCTTGGGCTATGCTTTATTAAATAACTATCAAATATTATGTTAGAGATGTATTGTTCTGTATTTTAATGTACACTGTATACACACAGTATACATATTATACAATTTGTCTTAATTTATGTAATACTCAAATATATTAAGACTGTATTCCATGCCACAACAATACTATGATGTAAATTCTAGTTTTCAAGAAAAAATGAGACTTAAATCACTGCTAGAAATGGGGGCAGCATAGGCAAATACTGCTTACACGCACCTCTCAAATGAACCTCAGTACTGAGTTTTAATTCCCTTCCTATCTCAGTCCTATGCCTCTCACAGAATTGTAGTGATTTATGTGGGTCTCACACAGCCCACTGATATCCTGGAAAGATACCTACTGACTTAAATGGGATTCGATCAGGTTTGTTATGTGAATAAATAGGTCCTAGTGGTAAGACTGATCCCAGCAAGCTCCTGTTTGATTGTGACTAAAGCCAGGTTTGAAAAGACTTCTACAAGAGTAATAAGCTACTATCATATCTTCTATGCTAGTTAGCACCTTCACTTTTAAAATGTATATTGTAGTTGAATTTAGAAATCGGCACTGCTTCAAGCTAATCAGTATCAAGCCAGTGTTTCAATTAGAATTATTTTCTCTGCTACAAACACTTTAAAAAAATTAAGTATACCTGCTCTGGCATGACACTCCATATTATTTACGGAAATATGCTTATGATATGGATATGGCATAACTGGGATATATTTTGTGCAAAATGGGTCTTGTAAGGTATCACTAGAAAGATTATAAGTTACTGAATGTGATTATCCAATTTGCATGCAAGTATCATTTCTGTATCTAAAGTTAGGAATACTGACTATGTAAAAATTACAACTGTGTGTGTATTTGGGAAGCACCCACCAGACAACAGGCCATCAGCCTTGATAGGCCATTAGGAAGAAACAAGAAGACTGTGAAGGTACTAATCTCTCTCCTTCCTGAGAGTCATCCTGGGATGTAACTGTGACACTAGGTCAAGTTGTCCTGCCACCTAGTTTTAAACATTTTATTAAAGCTAATGTTAAAAAAAAATATTTAATACATAGGTTGGGAAAAGAGTGTCTGTACATCTGGGTATAGTGCTTAGATTATCCACAAATATAAAGTTCGTTTTTAGAAGTTATATGATACATAGAGTACATAATCAGCAATTACTCAAATTTAACCAAATAGATTTAACAATACAGTTTAGATATTAGAATCCAAATACTCAGGTACATCACTCATGAAAAGTTGTACAGAGATTTGGTTGTAGAAAGCAAAATATATCAATGAGTGGAGATTGTCCCTCAGTAATTGAGAATTACATAGGTTGTCCATTTAGAAAATACAATCTATGAGGAAAATATTTCAGTTACTTTCCTGACTGAGAGTCTCATTGGCATTCCAGCTCATCCCTCCTGGTATTGCCGATGTCCAGTGATGTGTTCTATGTAGATGTCCCTCAACCACCTGATGGCATCCAACACCATGAGTTGCCGCATCAGATGAGGGTAGCGTTGACTGATTCCGCATTCTCTCAGCACTCGCTCGTTAATTTTTCACTAACAAGAAGGGGAGGTCAAGTTTGGGAAACAAAAGATTACCGCCTTATGTAAAGTGTATTTAAGGCTGAGGAGTAAGGCAAACAGGACTTTCCTCCATTGCCTACCCAAGAAGAAAGACTGCTGAAAATACCTGAAGAGACAAAGAAACTAACTTGAGGGGAAAGTCAGGGGTGAGTCCAGACTGAGACAGGGATCCAGTCTATAAGAAGAGATAACTGGAACTCTAAGCTACAGAAACTCTGCAACTTGCCTAAAAGAACATTTAGGGTGAGAAATTACTTATTGAAGCCAGGCTCTTTAAGATCTTAAGCTTAGTATGTGTGTTTTGTTTTATTTGCTTAGTAATCTGCTTTATTCTGTTTGCTATCCCTTATGGTTACTTAAAATCTGCCTTTTATAGTTAACAGACTTGTTTTTGTTTATTATTAAATCCAGTTTGTGCAATTTCTAACTCGGGGGGGGGGGGAGGCAAGAAGGTGTGCATACTTCACATTGAAGGAGAGGGTGAATTCTTATGAACTTGCACTATGCAGATCATATATAGATATATATATTTGCAACAGGCCTGTTAAATCACCTATGTAGCTCAAGACAATATACCTTTGGGTCTGCCCTTCAGGGAGGTGGGCACCTGAGTGCTGGGGCAAGTCCCTTCAGCTGAGTCTTCCCAGAGCTGATCTCAGTGTCTGTGCCTTTCTGCAGCTGGTTGTGGCCCTGCCTGTGTGTGCTAGAGGAGGCTTAAGAGCCTGGCTCAGCAACACAGGGTAAAGGGGGGTTCAGGCTGGTGGAACAGGCTGGCTCAGTGGTATCCCAGTACATCAGGTGGCACCTTAAAGGGGGGAAACCCATCACACCTGCCATTTTAACAGAGTTCAGGATTTAATTTTAAGGAGGAATATAAATTAAAAATGGGCCCAATTTTATGAATAAAGTGCTATTTGAAATCTAGATATAATGGCCTTATTGGCTAGCAGTTTCCTCTGCAATTGGTGTCTTCTGGTTATATATGTATCTATACAAATATTATGCCATTGTTATTTGATGTGACAATTTGAGACATGCCTCCTCACTTCAACATATGTAAACTATGGGAATATATATTCCAGTATATGAATGTGTTTGTGAGTGTATATACATATATAGATATACAGTGTACATTTATCACTTTTCAATACAAATACCCTTTTTATGACTGAGAGAGACTATAAACATAGATATATTTCTTCCATTGTGAAATCATAACAGTACTTGCCTGCCTCTTGCAAGCAACCTATTGTACTATAGCAATTATAGGTTTAATGCACTTTGAACTGCAAAAAAAATTCATTTGTCTAAGAGGTGGCAAATCCTCAAATCAGCACTGATATTTGTTTCAAGAGAATGACACATCTGCCAGAAAGGTGGGCCAGAAAAGGGACAGGTACCGGGGATATGTAGAAGAGCTGAACCACACTATTCACTCTGCCAGCAAACTTGGCTAAACAGACATGTTAAAGTTCTGGAGGTCGAGCTTGTGAGTTTTGTACTGTTGAGTCTTCAAGGCAAGCCGTAAGACCTCCATTAGGCTCACTTTGAAAAGCAAAGAAAACATGGGAATTCACATCAGTGAGTTGTCTGAAATGCCTATATTTTGTATGTGAGAGATTTGGAATGCTGAAATGAAATAACCATTCGCAGTTCAGTATGTCACAGTATCATTCTGAATGGGATAGCTGAAGTGTGTAGAAAACCAAAGGTCAGAGTAGGTTGTGGCATTGGATGGAGTGAGGAAAGAAGAGGTGAAAGAGCGGCATATAAAGTAGGTACTAAACTTGTTGGAGCACAACACTTGTTGTGACTGTGACAGAGTGCTAGGTACAAAGGCCTGAGTCAGCACTCTTCACAGCAGCCCCAATCAGGCAAAGCAGATTGGAGCTGACTGTACAAGGCTGTGCCTGATTTGTTGGTGGGGCAGGGCAGAAAGGCCAATTAAGCCATTAGCCAAGACCCCACAAATAGGCACAGAAAGGAAGAACATGGGGGGAAGTAGACGGTAAGAGGGAGAGAGAAATTGCTCTCCTCTGCTTAGGAAAGGTTTTAGGTATGATGTGAAGGTGATGGGATGTAACTGTAAATAAACTGCACAGGGTGTTGACCCAGCAAAAAGGCCTCTGTGTAATTTGTGGACTGAGACAGAGGCAGGACCAAGGCAGCCCTGTTACAATCACCTGTTTTTGATTTTGAAACAACTCCATTCCCTACGGAGTTAAAGAAAGTAGGTAGCTCTGAGATCTCTAAAGTTATAGGTTATGTATTTATTGTTACGTGCTTCAGGGAGTCTAGGAAAGGAGGTGATGTCAAGGTACCTCTTTTCAGGGGCTTGTCTACCCTAGAGCACTCGATTGACTATGCATCTACCAGTTGTTCTGGGCTGACTGGCATGCCAATAGCTGAATGCACGTATGATAGCCACCTTGAATCTATGTAAGGTTTGCCTTTGTATCCTCCATGTAAGAACTGCCTTACACCAAATCAGGAGGGATAAATGCCATCTTCGATAGCTCCCTTCAGCAGGAGAAACTTCATTCAAATCAGAATGCTAGTATTTTATACCTATTTTACACAAATGTAAAATGACTGTATGAGGTACAAGACAGTGGAGAATCAGGCCCAAGGATTTTTGTGTTTTGTTATGGACTCAAATGTGACTTGCTACAGTAAGTAATGCAAAGTTTTCAAGAGAAAAAGCCAATATTCATGTGAAAATGAGAAGGTTTTCTGTGAGAATATGAAAAAAATGGATGCATTTTTCTAGCAAAAACCTCTTTGCAGTAAAAATAGACATTTTGTTTTCACATGATTTCTATGAAAAAGTCACTTTTTGTTTGAAACTGTAAATAAAGCTACATTTGAGAGGGTTGAACCTCATGCCAAAAGAGCTGACAGGTGATTTTGGGGGGGAATTTACATAAAACAAACTCTGCATTTCACACAGCATTGGACATACAGAAAAAAAAAATCTTCCCTCTCCTGCCCTACATTTTCATTTCCCTGTATTAGCAATTGTAGAGGAAAATCCTCAAATTATTTGAAAAGGTTACATGAATGTGGTTGAATTTGTGTGGCAATTTCTGTCACTATATTATTAAAACATACCTCACCCCCACCCCATGTACACATCCCCACAATGAGGGGAAATAGATCAGTGACCTAGTTCTTCAAAGATGTTGAACACCCACAGCTCCCACAGACTTTAGTGAGATCTGTGTGTGGCCAGCATTTCAGTTCATTTTCTTCCGCATCTGTGGAGGAGGCCGAGAGGTTTTATCAGAGGTGTGGGAAAGCATTTGAAAGTATGTGAATACTAAGGAAGCTAAGAAGTGGCAAGTAGATTTTGGGGATAGGGTGTGGCTTTTAAAAGCCGTCATATAATTCATAGAATTTAAGGCCAGAAGGGTCCATTATGATCATCTACTTTTACCTCCTGCGTAATGTGGGCCATAAAACTTCACCTATTAATCAAGCCCAGAACTTCTGACTGTGCTATAGCATCTCTTTTAGAGAGACATCCCATCTTTATTTAAAGACTTCATGTAATGGAGAATCCATCAGTGTGATGTCATGAAGTGATGAGTGCTTTTTTTATGGTAACTAGTAAAATGTCCTGGCTGGGTGATTCCATAATCTGATTTAAAAATTCTCTGTTTCATTAGAGAAGGAACATATGTCAAATATTCAAATGTTAGATGTATGTTACTGCTAAAATATGCCTCCAACCAGACTTTTCCATACAATAAAATTGATAAATTACTGAAATTATAAAATTGTTGTGGGGATACCATTTGGTAACTAGGTTTATCTGGAGATTTAAAAGGTCTCTTTTAAGAGGAAAGGCTTCAGGAGCTGAATATCTTTAGCCAAAGGGTGCAGGGAGGGAGAGACTGAGTAAGGGATGAGGGTATGGTATGTCAGTATTGTTAAAGGATTATTACAGGGATCTATGAGAACTCTTTAGGTGACTGGGGATCATAAAACATCAGATTATTATGATAATTAAGATCTGAAGCTCTCACCAAAATAAAAAACATACTCAGAACACAGCATGCTTTGTGATGGGGTGGAAATGAAGAGGTGAAGAGTTTCACCCTGGGAGAATCACTGCCATTATTGTGTAGAGA
Source organism: Caretta caretta (assembly GCF_965140235.1). NCBI lineage: Eukaryota > Metazoa > Chordata > Testudines > Cheloniidae > Caretta > Caretta caretta. Next base: position 138,973,234 of record NC_134207.1, read on the forward strand.
AGAAATGGATGAGATCATACAAGAGGCCCAAGCCATCCACCTTGTACTGTGATCCTGTCAGATCTCAAATGCTTAAGCTGCCTTGTGTAGGGACTGCAACTGAAGGAGGGTCATGTGTTGCAGGAAATGGTATTGATGGATCAGTAAATAGCACTCTTCCCTTTGAGACAAAACTCAAGTAATGATACAATATAGTGTTATGGGGCATTGTGACATTGTAGGTGCTGAAAAATAGGCTATTATAAATCCAACAGAACAACTTTTAAGGGAAAATATTAGCTAGAAGAGGTCAAAATTATTTTGATCAATGCAATTGTCTCACCCAAAAAGGGATTTTGTCAAAAATGATTTGGGGGGGGGGGGGCAGGAAAATGTCCGTTTTGATTATTTTTTTCTGAAACTATCCAACAATTTTCATTTCTTTTCACTTTTTGAAAAATAAAACATTAACATTTTTGATTTTTATTTTTCCTCTTAACTTTTTTTCCCCACTGAATGCAGTAGGTATGAATGTCTAAATTTGGGGTATGTCTATGTTTTTTCATTTCTGCTTTTTCTCTTTTATCCATTCAGTAACATTTCAGTGTTTCCTTGACTTTGGAAACATTACAAAGCTGCAAAGGGAAGAATAAAACTGTTGCAGTTGTGTAACTTTTCCGAAGTTGATGTAGAATAAAAAAGGAGGGAAAGAATATAAAAGTAAAGAGGGAAAAATGGGTCTGTGTCTGTGTTATCAACCATGGACATTATATATCTTTATTGTATTTGGTGGCAAAATGGGAGAAATTAACATTTCAAAAAATTGACATTTTTCATAATTATTTTGAAAAAATGAACACCTCTTTCAATATGTAAATACAAAAAAATGGTTCCATTTTGAACCCTGTGAAATGGAAATCATTTCAATTTTTTTACAAAAGTCGACTTTTTTGATAGGCTCTAGTTAGCCCATGTCTTTTCCCCAATTTCCAATTCAGGTGAACTGTCTGCCTCCCTACAATCCCCTGAAGTTTTAACTGAATAAGAATTCTTCCCTTCCACACCTGAACAGCATTGCTGTACCCTATTAGAGAACTATAATATTCCATCCAAGAGGCAGCTGTATTTCAGTGGTAGGAGAAGCGATCTCTATATAGCTTGTAGTCTCTCTTCCATTTTGAATGGCAAGGATTATATTTTTATAAGGTTCAAAACCAAAACAAAATTAAAAAAAAAACACATCCAAAGCATCCCAGGCTGTATGAAATCCACCAGATTGTGCTGGATTTTAATTGTTTTCTATAGCTGCATTTTTGCCAGTGCTTTCGTTATTGAAATGTAAAAGCTACGCAATTGACTGAGACATTTAAAGAAAACCAGTGAAATGAAGCTGTGTTTGTAACATGAATACTTCATTCAGTTTAGTGGATGCTAATTATAGAGTGTGTTACCACTTAAAGGGTATTTTTGAGCTTGCTCTATTTTTATTTGCCTGGCTAAATCATTTCATGTGATCCTCAAAACACTATTTTGACATCAAAGCTTTTCTAAATGAATAATACATTTCCTAAGTACATCTTGCCAAACTCCCATATCCCAGCTTAATGGTAAGATGTAATGTTGCGGGAAGGGAGCCATGACATATAGCAGAAAAGTTCATTTAAAATAAAAACCAAGACTCAAATCAGGAAACAGACATCAGACATGCTGTAAATGGGTGATTTACTCCTGGGAGGATAGAGTGTTGCCAAATACAGACTGAGCTGTACTTTTCATACCAAAACGATTTAGCATTTATTACAAGCTCAAGTCCCATCCCAGGTACATTAATATTCATGAATATTTTGGAAAGATGGGGACATAGTTTAAGTGAATCTGGGGCAATTTATAACTTCCGGTGGAAAACAATTGATTTCCAGTTAGCTTCAGATTCACAGCTAGTAGTATGGGTTATTTTCCATTTTCCAAGGTTCTCTTTATATTTCACTTTCAAACTGAAATAATCACCCCCCCACCCTTTTAAAAAATGCTTCTCCTGCTTCTAGGACTACAAGTGAGGAGGAGGGAGGGCACCATACAAACAGTAGCATTCACATGACAAAAGCATATAATCATGCAAAAAAGCTATGTTAAAAGAAGTTTACGATTTAGGGCTGTCAAGCGATTAAAAAAATTAATTGCACGATTAATCACACTGTTAAACAACAATAGAATACCATTTATTTAAACATTTTTGGATGTTTTCTACATTTTCAAATATATTGATTTCAATTACAACACAGAATACAAAGTGTACAGTGCTCACTTTATATTTATTTTTGATTACAAGTATTTGCACTGTAAAAAACAAAAGAAATAGTATTTTTCAATTCGCCTAATACAAGTACTATAGTGCAATCTCTTTATCATGAAAGTTGAACTTACAAATGTAGAATTATGTACAAAAAAGCCTGCATTCAAAAATAAAACAATGTAAAATTTTAGAGCCTGCAAGTCCACTCAGTCCTATTTCTTGTTCAGCCAATCACTCAGACAAACAAGTTGGTTTATATTTGCAGGGAGATAATGCTGCCTGCTTCTTGATTACAATGTCACCTGAAAGTGAGAACAGGTGTTCTCGTGGCACTATTGTAGCCGGCGTCGCAACATATTTACATGCCAGATGTGCTAAAGATTCACATGTCCCTTCATGCTTCAACCACCATTCCAGAGGACATACATCCATGCTGATGATGGGTTCTGCTTGATAACAATCCAAAGCAGTGCGGACCAACACATTTTCATTATCTGAGTCAGATGCCACCAGCAGAATGTTGATTTTCTTTTTTTGGTGATTCAGGTTCTGTAGTTTCCACATCGGAATATTGCTCTTTTAAGACTTCTGAAAGCAAGCTCCACACCTCATCCCAATCAGATTTTGGAAGGCACTTCCGATTCCTAAACCTTGGGACAAGTGCTATAGCTATCTTTAGAAATCTCACATTGGTACCTTCTTTGCGTTTTGGCAAATCTGCACTGAAAGTGTTCTTAAAATGAACATGTGCTGGGTCATCATCCGAGACTACTATAACAGGAAATATATGGCAGAATGCAGGTAAAACAGAGCAGGGGACATACAATTCTGCCCCAAGGAATTCAGTCAGACATTTAATAAATGCTTCTTTTTTTTTAAAATGAGCATCATCAGCATGGAAGCATGTCCTCTGGAATGGTGGCAGAAGTATGAAGGTTCATATGAATGTTTAGCATATCTGGCACATAAATACCTTGCAATTCCAGCTACAAAAGTGCCATGCAAATGCCTGTTCTCATTTTCTGGTGACATTGTAAATAAGAAGAGGGCAGCATTATCTCCCTTAAATGTAAATAAACTTGTTTGTCTTAGCGATTGGCTGAACAAGAAGTAGGACTGAGTGGACTTGTAGGCTCTGAAGTTATACATTGTTTTGGTTTTGAGTGTAGTCATGTAACAAAAAAAAAATCTACATTTGTAAGTTGCACTTTCATGAAAAAGATTGCACTACAGCACTTGTATGAGGTGAATTGAAAAATACTATTTCTTTTGTTTATGATTTTTACAGTGCAAATATTTGTAAGCAAAAATAATATACACTTTGATTTCAATTATAATACAGAATACAATATATATGAATATGTAGAAAAACATCCAAAATATTTAATAAATTTCAATTGGTATTCTATTATTTAACAGTGTAATTAAAACTGTGATTAATCACAATTTTTTTAATCATGATTAATTTTTGTGAGTTACCTGCAATTAATCGACAGCCCTATTATGACTGTATTATAATGGCCATTGGCCATTATCTTTGAAAACTCATGGCGATCGGGGGAAGTCCCGGACAACTGGAAAAAGGGTAATGTAGTGCCCATCTGTCAAGGTTCCTCCCCCACTCTGAACTCTAGGGTACAGATGTGGGGACCTGCATGAAAAAAACCCCTAAACTTATCTTTACCAGCTTAGGTCAAAACTTCCCCAAGGTACAAAATATTACACCCGTTATCCTTGGAATGGCCGCTACCACCACCAAACTAATACTGGTTACTGGGGAAGAGCTGTTTGGACGCGTCTTTCCCCCCAAAATACTTCCCCAAAACCTTGCACCCCACTTCCTGGACAAGGTTTGGTAAAAAGCCTCACCAATTTGCCTAGGTGACTACAGACCCAGACCCTTGGATCTTAAGAACAATGAACAATCCTCCCAACACTTGCACCCCCCCCCTCTCCTGGGAAATGTTGGATAAAAAGCCTCACCAATTTGCATAGGTGACCACAGACCCAAACCCTTGGATCTGAGAACAATGAAAAAGCATTCAGTTTTTTAAAAGAAGACTTTTAATAAAAAATAGCAGTAAATAGAAATAAAGAAATCCCCCCTGTAAAATCAGGATGGTAGATATCTTACAGGGTAATTAGATTCAAAACATAGAGAACCCCTCTAGGCAAAACCTTAAGTTACAAAAAAAGTACACAGACAGAAATAGTTATTCTATTCAGCACAATTCTTTTCTCAGCCATTTAAAGAAATCATAATCTAACACATACCTAGCTAGATTACTTACTAAAAGTTCTAAGACTCCATTCCTGTTCTGTCCCTGGCAAGAGCAGCACACAGACAGACCCAGACCCTTTGTTCCTCTCCCTCGTCCCAGCTTTTGAAAGTATCTTGTCTCCTCATTGGTCATTTTGGTCAGGTGCCAGCGAGGTTATCTTTAGCTTCTTAACCCTTTACAGGTGAGAGGAGCTTTCCCCTGGCCAGGAGGGATTTCAAAGGGGTTTACCCTTCCCTTTATATTTATGACACCATCTTTAAAAAAGTGAAGAAGGAGGATCCTGGGAACTACAGCCCAGTCAGCCTCACCTCAGTCCTGGAAAAATCATGGAGCAGGTCCTCAAAGAATCAATTCTGAAGCACTTAGAGGAGAGGAAAGTGATCAGGAACAGTCAGCATGGATTCACCAAGGGCAAGTCATGCCTGACTAATCTAATTGCCTTCTATGATGAGATAACTGGCTCTGTGGATGAGGGGAAAGCAGTGGACGTGTTGTTCCTTGACTTTAGCAAAGCTTTTGACATGGTCTCCCACAGTATTCTTGCCAGCAAGTTAAAGAAGTATGGGCTGGATGAATGGACTGTAAGGTGGATAGAAAGCTGGCTAGATTGCCGGGCTCAACGGGTAATGATCAATGGCTCCATGTCTAGTTGGCAGCCGGTATTAAATGGAGTGCCCCAAGGGTCAGTCCTCAGGCCGGTTTTGTTCAATATCTTCATAAATGATCTGGAGGATGGTGTGGATTGCACCCTCAGCAAGTTTGAGGAAGACACTAAACTGGGAGGAGAGGTAGATACGCTGGAGGGTAGTGCTAGGATACAGAGGGACCTAGACAAATTGGAGGATTGGGCCAAAAGAAATCTGTTGAGGTTCAACAAGGACAAGTGCAGAGTCCTGCACTTAGGACGGAAGAATCCCATGCACCGCTACAGACTAGGGACCAAATGGCTCGGCAGCAGTTTGGCAGAAAAGGACCTAGGGGTTACAGTGGACGAGAAGCTGGATATGAGTCAACAGTGTGCCGCTGTTGCCAAGAAGGCCAATGGCATTTTGGGATGTATAAGTAGGGGTATTATCAGCAGATCGAGGGACGTGATCGTTCCCCTCTATTCAACATTGGTGAGGCCTCCTCTGGAGTACTGTGTCCAGTTTTGGGCCCCACACTACAAGAAGGATGTGGAAAAATTGGAAAGAGTCCAGCAGAGGGCAACAAAAATGATTAGGGGACTGGAACACATGACTTATGAGGAGAGGCTGAGGGAACTGGGATTGTTTAGTCTGTGGAAGAGAAGAATGAGGGGGGATTTGATAGCTGCTTTCAACTACCTGAAAGGGGGTTCCAAAGAGGATGGATCTAGACTGTTCTCAGTGGTAGCAGATGACAGAACAAGGAGTAATGGTCTCAAATTGCAGTGGGGGAGGTTTAGGTTGGATATTAGGAAAAACTTTTTCACCAGGAGGGTGGTGAAACACTGGAATGCGTTACCTAGGGAGGTCTCCTTCCTTAGAAGTTTTTAAGGTCAGGCTTGACGAAGCCCTGGCTGGGATGATTTGGTTGGGGATTGGTCCTGCTTTGAGCAGGGATTTGGACTAGATGACCTCCTGAGATCCCTTCCAATCCTGATATTCTATGATTCTATGACTGTAAAGTTAAGCACTCAGAAGTTAGGAAATGCTAGAATCAGTATTGCCCATGAAACTTATTTTTGCCCCTTTTCTTTAATTACATGATCATATACATTTCCTTCCCCTCCTCCCGCACCCCTGCCTCCCGCCCACTGCAGGACCTGTGTCTCACCAGTGCATAAGATGGTGAGGCAGCTGATCAATACTTCCTTTTTATACTTTTATAAAAAAAAATCAACATACTCTTGAATGAACTATCTGAAAAATGCTAAAAGACAAACACCCTATCAATTGTGGGACACATCTGGCCTCTCAGTCCTAGTCCTCCAACGAAACTTGCACAAACACCTTGAGAAGAAGAGCCTGGGAATTTAAATTCACAACTCTACTGCACATAAAAAATACGGCCTTAAGATAAAAGTTGTTATTTGGGCCATAAAACCAGTTTAACACACCCTGCTGCCTACTAACCTTCCACTGATTGCAGCAATGTTAATGTCCACTTCATTGTAAGTCGTCTCCTACAATATATGTGAGCTATTTATGCTTAACAATCTGTCCCACCTGGTATTTAGCTTGAACACTACTGTTTCCTTCCCCAGAACTGAAGAAGAGCTCTGTGAAGCTCAAAATCTTGTTCCTTACACTAACAGAAGCTGGTCCAGTAAAAGATATTACCTCACCTACCTTGTCTCTCTCCCTTTTATATACTTATCATTCATTGTGAGGCCCCGTAGTTCATTTATTACAAACTATCCAAACCCAATGATTTGAGAAAGAAGTCTGAAATGATTTGGGCATGTTGTATAAATGTCAAAAAAGAAAAAAAAAAAAAACCAAACCCCAAAAAACAAACCCTAAAACACTGTACTCCCAGACAAGCCTTGACAGATACCACTTGATGAAAGACAGAAAAGAGGACAACACATGACATATAAGAAAACCACTGAGAAAGATGTCATTGTTTTGGAAACAGACTATAATGGAGCGAGAAATATGGCACTAGAGAGATGGAAATGGAAATACTTAGGTTGTCTCCTGTCACAAGGCATGGGAGCATCTAATCTAATAATAAAACCCGGAGTTGAATAAGGATTTATTTTTTCTTCATTCTCATCATCACATTGTGTGTGTGAGCACTTCACAAATATTAGTGCATTTATCTTCACCATATCTCTGTGAAGGGGGAAAGGACTGGTATCATCATTTTAAATTTGTTAGTCTCTAAGGTGCCACAATTACTCCTCATTTTTTATTATTTTACAGATGAATCATCAAGACACAGATTGAAGCAAAAATTTGCAAAATGTCCACTCATCTGGGGTTCACCAATAACTGGGTGCCCAGATACTGAGAACTGACAGCTTCCATTGTAGTCCTGTGGAGTAGTGAGTGCTGAGCTCTTGTGAAAAACAGCCCTAGACGAGCACCCCGAAAATGAGGAATGCACATTAGTGGCAACTTCAGAACATTTTGGTTGAAATGACTCATCCCGCATTGAATAGTGTTACATGTTCAAACTGAATTATAATAATAATAATAATACAAGACTGTAGGATAATCACCTCACTTGGAATAATTTAATCAGAGATTATTAATACAACACAATACAGAATACAGAAAGAAAATCATAGTTTAACAAACCTTCTGTAACAGGGGAAGCAATAATGACTAGTCCACTTCCAGTTTAAATTAAAAAAAAACTCTTTCCTTTTATAGAATGTGTGACAAAGAGATTCCTTTGTGGGGAAGGAAAAGCTATTTTCCCACAATTGATCCCACTATGTGTTCTGTTCTCAATATCTCAATTTATCTAATACCATAAAAGAAGCTCCACATGTAATCTTAATTTACATGACTACTAAACTAAAGGGTTTTTTAACCCAGGCATTATTATTAAAAACATCTGTGGCAAAAAGCAACTCCTAATGAGTTAAAAACATCTTTCAATGGATTATTATTTCACAAATCACAGAAAACATTTGCAATAACAAATATCCCTAATCAGTCACAGACCATATTTTTGGATTAATACTTATCTACCACACCATCTTGTTCATTACAACATCCAACTGCACTGACAGGAATCCTTTTTTAGTTGCCTCTCTGAATATGTGGACAGCATTCTCTATAGGTCAGCAGAGTCAAAGTAAAAGATTATCCACATTCCTTCATTTGGTTACTCTACTATGGTTCAGTCTAAGTACAAAGAACTTTTCACTTTGATAGGAACAGAGAGCTAGATTTTATAGACCCAAAACACTTTGTTTAGACACAGAAAGGTTTCTGGTTAATATATAAAAGACTGACAGTGGGTTTGATATCTACTAACAATAGGAAGTATGTAGCAGATGCAGAGATGAAATCCAATTATCATAGTTCCCACGCAAGTGTCTCAGCAAAGGGCTATCTATTCTTCTGGCAGCCTGCACTTCCCGCTCTTTCACTATATCACCCTGTCTGGTCTACACTACAGAGTTAAGACAGTGCAAGGCAGTTTATGTTGACCTAACTTTGTAAGTGTCTGTGATACTCTGTACCTTGGGGGAACACCCAGCATCCCATGTTCATCCTTGTAAAATAATTGTGTGGTATCCAATGCAAAGTTTGTCATGTCGGGTATCTTCAGAAGGCTCATGATGCACTGAGCATTGTTGTTACAGTAATGTTATAAGTTATGATTTCATGTATATAGTTATGAGGCTGAAAAGGTATCCTCATGGCTTAAAATAAGCCCAGGCAAAAACTCTCCAAGAGCAGGGAGGCAGTTTACAACTCATTAGGGCAGGTATGGGACAAACCCTGCCCAGCCTCACAGGAACAAAAGATGATGGCCTAGGCAGCAACAAAAGAATCTGTTGGACTCTTGAGAGTGTCACCCCCCTTCCTTTGGCCAGTTTGCGATGAAGTAATGCTCACCTGACTCTGAAGAGGGGTCAGGGGGCAAAGCCAAGAGGGAGGAAAGAACATGATAAAAGGGAGAGATGTTTACCATGCTCTCTCTCTTCCACCTACATCTACAGACACCACACCAAGCGACTGAAGTGCTGATCAAAGGGGAGAGCCTGGCTGGAGAACAACCAGCTGCTTGTGCTGAGAAGCATCTAAGTTTGTAAGGGCATTGAAAGTGTTAAGATCAGCTTAGAATGCGTTTTGCTTTTATTTCATTTGATCAAATCTGACTTGTTATGCTTTGACTTATAATCACTTAAAACCTATCCATCAGCATCTACGCTAAAATGTTGCTCCTGCTGATATAACTCTCCTGCTATACTGACTTAGTAACTCCACCTCCATGATAGGTGTAGCACTTAGATTAATATAGTTAGAGCAATGCAGTGTCAGTGTAGACACTTTGGTTACTTACATCAACTTTAGTGGCCTCTAGGAGGTGTCCCACAATGCACCACTGTGATTGTTTTGATCATGATTTTGGACTCTGCTGTATGACGACAAGTACACAGTTGTACGCCCCATATCTTTTAAAGCACTGCAAATTTTTGAGAGTCTATTTCCTGTTTGCTCGGCAGGGAGAGCTCACCTAGCAACTGCCCAGCTGACCATTCTGGCTCCATGCTGCAGACGCATTCCTGCCTGGAGCACACAGGCGATGGTGGATCTCCTGTGTCTGTGGGGAGAAGAGTCTGTGCAGGCCCAGCTCTGATCCAGCTGTAGAAAGTCAATATCTATGAGCAGATCACTCAGGGCATGGGGGAGAAGGGCTACATGAGGGACCCACAGCAGTGTTGAGTGAATGCCAAGGAGCCTCAGCAGGCATACCAGAAGACAAGGGAGGCTAACAGTCACTCTGGTGCAGAGCCGCAGATATCCTGCTTTTACAAAGAGCAGCAAAGACCCCCACCACCACCCTCAAGAGTCCCGTGGATACTTTGGAAGAGGTGGAGTCACAGGCCCCTGGAGTGAACAGTGAGGAGGAGGTGTTGGGAGAGGAAGAGCAGGAGGGGGAGTATGGGGGACAAGGGACCAGAAGATTTAGTGGCACAGCGATCCAAGACCTGTTTTTGACTCCACAGCAGTTGAACCAGTCGCTGCAGTCCAGCATGGGTGAGCCTGATGGAGGAGAAGGAACCTCTGGTAAGTATGCAATTTGCTATGATGTTGCAGGGACACATCTGCTCATTTACTCTTTTTTAATTATGCTAGAAGAGGTAGTGAAATAACAAATAGAGGCAGAATCGCTATCTGCTGTCTAGCTCGGGTGAGGAGTCCCTGCAGAACAGTTTGTTTATATGCACCGGGATGTCCCATGAGTCCTCCATAGAGATCTTGAGGAAAATTTCCTGGAGGTTATCTGCAATCCTCTGCCAAATGTTTCTGGGGAGGGCTGCCTTATTCCTTCTGCTGTGGTAGGACACTTTCCCACATCACTCATCAATTACTTCAGCAGGCATCGTTACCCATGTTGAGTAGAACTTTGTCTCACATTTAATGCTACTGAATTAAATATGAGTAAATATGAGCACAATCTGTCCTTTAGTACTTAAGAGTCAGTTTCTGCCACCTTTATTCATGCTAAGTAACACCTTACTCTCTACATAGTTGTATAACTACTTGTAGAACTATGGTACTAATCACCCTGAGTAAAGGTGGCGGAATCTGATCTTAACTGATTTGAATTCTAGGTTAACGATAAACCCATCAATCTGCATGAATAGTACAAGTCCTATATCTGACTGAATTTCATAAGAAATACATTTTAATGAGCTGAATAGCTCAAAGAAGCTGTGGATCCTGAATGCTTACCAATTTTCCATACCTGTTACAGACTTTGTACCATATGTGACAGAGTCAGAACAGATGCATTCACAGCTAAAAGCCCCTCCCCCAGCCTGGGGAGGAGTTACTGAAGCCAGAATTCAACCACGGTCGGGGGACAACAAAGGAAATAACAAGGACAGTCATGGGGGTCAGAGAGTCAAAACTAGAGAACCTGAAGGGGACACCAGGCAGAGAACCCCAGACAATGCCCACTGATCCTCAAAGGTATCCAAGGCACAGAGGAACTCTTCCTGGATGCATGAGCAGATAAAGGAACGAAAACAGGCACCACAGTCACAGAGGCCCCCCCTGCCCCCAGTCAACCTCCTCTCCCTGGCGTTATAAATGGCCACCTTGGCAATAGCTAGGAGGAGGCTCACAAGGAGATTCCTCAACTTCGTGGGGCCATGGATGGGGTGTGCATAAACAAAGAGGTGAGAGGAAAAGTGCAGGCAGAACCACAATAAGAGGCTCTGGAGGAGTCGGAAGAGGGGCTGCACCTGGAAGATACATGTGTGCCAGGGTCTCCCTCATGCCACAGAAAGGACAGGCTTCAGGGATGGGAGTGAACCTCACCAGGTACATGTCTGTGCTCATGGCTCCATGGGGGAGCTGCCAGCTGATATCCCAGGTGGGCTGTGGAACTAGGGTACAATACAAGCTGGCCCATTGGGGTTTCCCACCCTCCACAACTGGTAATAGGTCACACCACTTGTTCTCTGGGTGGGCCGCGGGAGTACCCTCTTGCAGGACCTGCTCGTGGTAGACCCGAGAAGCAGGCAGTAAGGTGGCCTCAACCTCCTGAAGTACACGCCAGGGAGTACAAAGGGTGGAGAGCTTCATGCGCCAACCTAGTACCAAGAGATCCACCCAGTCCCCCCTGGTCGTAGTCCAGGAGGTCTCCAATCCTGGTGACTTCTGCCTGGACCAACCTCTGGCGCACAAAGGGGGACTCCGCCACCTGCACACAGAGCCACCAGCACCACACAGCCCATCTCAAACCCTGGCACTGAGGACAGCGGTGGAGGGAGAACAGCAGCCCCAGATGGGTCAGGAGAAGGAAACAGAAATGGTGCCTCCCGGGGGCCATTGTAGAAAGAAAATGAGGCAACCCCAGAGGCTGCAGCAACAGGGGAAAGAGAGGAAAGAGGGCAAGGACAACAGCAGAGACAGGACTGGGGTCAGGATCAGGGCTGGAGTCAGGGACAGGGACAGGGACAGGTGCAGGATCGGGAACCCAGGCGGCAAGGGCCTGTAGCAGCAGCAAACACAGACTGAGTTTTTGCAAGTGCACGTGGGCACACATGCTTCCTCAACTCCCCTTGGACTGGCCCTTACCTCTCCTGCTGCCTTCAGCTGGTGGACTATCCCATCCTCCCAACTGAAAGAACTAGCTTCAGAGGTTGGAGCGGGGTAGGCAAACAAGGAAAACTCCGAAGGGCAAAGGGTGGGGCAAGCAAACAAACTGAAGCTCCTGGGGGCTAGGGCAAAAAGCAGGGGGGAATGGGCAGCAGGGGGAGGGTGGGGCAGGTGGCAAGGGAAAAGGGGGCGAACTGCTGCAGGGGGACTGGTGGGCAAAGCAGAGGATGAGATAGTCCACCAGCCGAATGTGATCGGTGCCGTAGTGAGGGTTAGGGGTGAGGGTCCTCACTAGTAGGGACGCTAATGGTCCCCATTGGACCTCACAGAAATCCATTACCAACTCCGAAGGTCAGCAGGGAGTCACAGAAGTTACTGGGCCGCTGATAGGCCATAGCGTCCTGTCTCCCGGTTCCTTTACTCTCCCCCAAAATGGCCCTAATGGTCTGGAGGACTTGATGGAAATCCCCCCAGCATTGGAGAGCAAGCTGCACCTTATTCCAGAACCCACAAATGTCCCAGATTAAAACATGCAGCTCGTCTTGCAGCACGTCAGGGGATGGGGTCACTGGTCCCTGGCTGTCCTCCGGTGGGGTCCCCACAACAGCCCCATGGCCTACTGAGGTGGGCTGACAGGAGGCAGAATCCTGGCATGGCGCCCGTTGTATCAGCACCGTACAGCCCATCTCAGACCCCGGCATAGGAGGGGGCGGCAGAGGGAAAACAGCAACCCCTATGGGGTCAGGACAGTGGAACACAAAGGCTACTTCCTGGGGGTCGCCTGACAGGAAGGGGAATGAGATGACCCAGGGGCTCCATCGGTATGGGAGGTAGAGGGTGGAGAGATGGGAATGGCATCAGGAATAGGGATGGGACTGGGATCAGGGGCAGGATCAGGGAGGGGAGTGGACCTGGGATCGGGGACCCCGGAAGCCAAGCTACTGGGGTGTGGCATCCCTCAGCCAGCCTCAGGGGCATGGGGGACATGAACAGGAAGGGGGCCCTCGGTGATGCCAGGCTTGGGCTCTATAGTGGGCTGTGCGTCCGCAGCCATGGCATCAGGAGATGGAATATCAACAGTGGGGCCCCCAACCGGGAGGAGAGATGGCTGCCCCACTCCAACAGAGGGCACCCCCGATGGCTCAGGGCCAGGCTCCATGGCAGTGGCCATCGCCTCAGCGGCTAGGAGCGGGGTGCCGTCCATGGACGGGCAGGTCGTTGGTTCCAGGGGCGCCCTAGAAGTAAGAGCAGGGGCAGCAGTCAGGGGAAGGGAAGAAAGGGGAGGGAAGAAACTGCCCTGATTGAGGCCCACTAATAGGGGGGTCGTCCTCCCCCTGGGTGACTGGGGTCAGACCCAGGGCCTTGATCTCCTCAAAAATGGACGAGAAGTCCCTGCCCGCTACCCTAGGGGCTTCCCCGCCAGCAGCCGAGGCAACATTCGCCTCGATGCCATTGGGGGTACAGATGACAAGGGGGTGGGGCGCCTCCATCAGAGGCCCTCACAAGGAGGGACTCAAAAAGGGGGGCAGTACTGTCCTCCCTTGCTGCCACGATTCCCTCAGCCAGTTCTGGTGGTTGGGGTTCATCAGCGGGCAGAGCAGAAGACTCAGCCTTAGTGGCACCCCCTCCTGCTATTACAGGGGGCCTCCTCCCTCTCTGAATCGCAGGGGAGGTGTGAAGTCTTTGCCTTCCACTTGTCCCACTTCCCCTGAACAAGGACCCAACCCTCTAAGGTGTTATCGGATGGCTGGCTAGCAGAGGCATGGCCAGGGGACAAGGGTGATGGTGCGGGATTTTTTTTGGGGGGGGGAGGGAGGGATGGGCGGGCAGCATGGGGAAAGGAAAGCTCCCCCAGGGCAGGTCCTCTCCCATGCCCAGCAATAACCCTGCGGCTCCCTCCTCCATGGGCCACACCAAACTACACACGACAGAAGCGGGGCCCGCCTGCTCATCTGGGAGCACGGGGAGGGGCTACCCCTGGGAACTGAGCAGGGGCAGTGGTAGGCTGGGGAGGAGGAGGGGCGACACCAGATTCTGGGCAACCAGCATTGCAGGTGATGATGGAGCCGGCGCCCTCCTGGGGCTCGGGGGTCCTGGGTCCTCCTTTGTGCCGGGCCAGGGGGCAGTCCCTCCGGACATGCCCCATCGCCAGGCAGAGGTAGCACCGGGCCTCCCCCAAGGAATAGTTTACCCAGTACCAGGCCCCTAATAGGAGACCAGAAATGACCCCTCAAGGACCTCTCCGCCAGGTGCCGGCAGCAGCAGTTGAATCTGCACCTGCTGGCGGAATGAGAGGACGTGACAGAAAGCAGGGCCCTTGCAGCCCAGTGGGAGAAGGCTGACAGACAGCCTTTCCCCCAGGGTGAGAGGGAAGGCAACAGGGCAGCATTAGGAAGGAAGGGTGGGATAGTTGTCAGGAACACCTATACACCCAGGTCCTCCAGTGGCTCAAGGGCACTGTACAAGCCCCCCACTGCCAGGCCCTTCTCCACTGCCTTCTGGGCCGTGGCCTCCGATGCCAGGAAGAAGATTACCTTCCCATACATCACAGAGGCAGCCACTACGGCCATAGGCCCCACCACCCTTGCCAATGCCCATATGTAGGTCTCCACGTGGGGCGAGGTGGACATCAGGAGGCAACAAAAGCCATGATTCCTGTTCAAGGTGGGGAAGGGGCCCTGGCCACCAGGGAGATCCAGAGGCGGTGTCCTGGAGAGATGACATAGCGGCAGGCGGGGGAGCCACAGCCACTGGGACTTATGCCCTGGGGGTCGGGGAGGGGCACCCCCAGAGCTGGGGGAGGGAATACCAAGGAGAGAAGGGAGGAATGCCATCACTGATGGCAGGGCCACAGCAGAGGGGACAGCCCCAACCATGGAGGTTTTGGCCTTCTTGGTGGGGCATTTGCCCTTCGTTATGTGTATCCTGCTGGCTGGGGGGGCTCCCCTAGAGTTAGAGGGGACAGGAGGCATGGCAGCAACTGAGGCCACCCTTGTGCTTGCCACTGCTGGTGCCCCAGTGGGGGCGATGACGGGCAATCCAGAAGTGGTGGTTGAGATGGTGACCACAGGGGGAGAATGGGGGGACAGGCGGAGGAGGGGCACCAGAGTCAACCCGAGGGGCCCCACCCACCTTTGTCCCCACCACAGTCAATGGGGACGGGAATGGACACTGGAGGGAGGGGGAAGGGGAAGGGAAGGGTCAACTGCTCCTCACTGCTAGGCTGCAGGCAAAACAGGAGGGCGCCAAGAGAGGGGGGAGGGCACGGGGGGCACTTATAAAGGCAGGAAAGCTATCAAGAGGGGGCTATCACCGACATAAGGTTAGATTAGCAGCTCCTCTGGCTGCACTGGGGAAAAGAGAAGGAGTATATCATCATTGAGGGGTGAAGTAGACAGTGAGCTCAACGGAAAGGGGCTCAAGTTTGTGGGGGCACATTGGTGTGTAACGCACACACCTCCTGGGTGTGGTGTTCTTTCCCATCTAGTGGCACTGAGGCCGCTTGGAGAGAGTTAGATGAGTTTGCTCTACAGCCTGAGCTAACAAGCAGTTGGCTTTTAGCTCATGTGGTAGAGGCTCACGCACGACGCTTCAGAGGTCCCCGGTTCGATCCTGACGACTGGGGTCTCTTGGTGTTACAAGTGCACGAAGCAAGGGGCCAACCGAGGGGACAGTGAATACTCAAGACCAATGGGAAAATGGAACAGGCTGGAAACAAGTCATGTCCAGGATAGGCAAATGGAAAGGACTAACTTCAGTGGTTAGGGTGGGGCAGTCAAACTAACAATCACCCAGGGACCAGGGTGGGGCAGGCAAACAAGCTAAACTCCCAAGTGCAAAGGGTGGAGCAGGCAAACAAACTGAAGCTACTGGGAACTAGGACAAAAAGGATAGGCGACAAACTGCTGCAAGGAGATGGGGGAAAGCAGAGGGTGGGATAGTCCACCAGCTAAAGGCAGCAGGAGAGGTAAGGGCCAGTCCAAGGGGAATGGAGGAAGCACTTGTGTGAACGTGCACTTGCAAAAACCTACTGCTACAGGCTTGGGCGGGGCAAGACAAGCAGCTGAGTCCCAGAGTAAGGAGAGGAGACAGATAGAGGAGGGGGCAGGCTCCATGCTATTCCCCCTTGTCCCCACAGTAACAGTTATTACCCTCACCACAAGAGCAGAGATGGAAACAGTCACTGAGTCCAGCAGTGAGCCCCCTCCATGGCATCCTGCAGGATTCCTGCATGCTCCCCCAGCAGCAAGGGTCCTCCTCTTTCTCCTCCAGGCAGTAGCAGACTCCCAAGCTACATGGGCAGCAACACCAGCAGGCAGTCTGGCAACCAGGTAGGAGGGACCCCTCAGGTGGTGGCAGCAAGAGTAGGGGCAGGGTCCCTCACTCCCCCTCTGGGGAGCAGGCTAGTAGCCCCCCCAAGGAGCAGCAGCAACTGGGGAGTCCACCGGACAGATAGCAGAGGGAGTGGGTCTGGCCCAGACAAGACTCTGAAGGGAAAGAGCTCTGGGCCTAGTAGCAGCAACTCCACACCTGAAGAGGGTCCTGGAACGTCAACATGTTGGCTCCAGGATAAGCAGATCCTTTTTTCCTTAGTAACTGAAACAGAGGTTATTCTAGGTTAATTAGGATACCTGGGGCCAATCAAGGGCCTGCCAGAACCTGTTAAAAGCCTCCCCTCCAGCCAGATAAGGATGTATGATAGGAATTGTAGGAGGAAAGGTTTAGAGTAGTAGCTGTGTTAGTTTATATTAGCAAAAAGAACAGGAGTACTTGTGGCACCTTAGAGACTAACAAATCTATTAGCGCATAAGCTTTTGTGGGCTACAGCCCACTTCATCGGATGCATACAATGGAACATATAGTATGAAGATATATATACATACGCATACAGAGAAGGTGGAAGTTGCCATACAAACTGTAAGAGGCTAATTAATTAAGATGAGCTGTTATTAGCAGGAGAAAAAAAACTTTTGTAGAGATGATCACGATGGCCCATTTAGACAGTTGCCAAGAAGGTGTGAGGATACTTAGCATAGGGAAATAGATTCAATATGTGTAATAACCTAGCCACTCCCAGTCTCTATTCAAACCCAAGTTAATGGTATCTAGTTTGCATATTAATTCAAGCTCAGCAGTTTCTCGTTGGAGTCTGTTTTTGAAGTTTTTCTGTTGCAAAATTGCTACCCTTAAATCTTTTACTGAGTGGCCAGAGAGGTTGAAGTGTTCTCCTACCAATTTTTGAATGTTATGATTCCCAATTTTGAGGAATCTGGCTCAAGCAGGGTATGGACAACAAGCCCAGGGGCGTGGAGAAATTCTGAGGTAGAGAGGAACACCCCAGCCCACTGCTAAGTGGAAGCGCGGAACCCACCAAGGCAGAGACTCTTACATATATTTTAGTAAATTAATTATATGCTTGTGTGGGATTTACCTAAAAGTATCCCAGTTTTTTTTTAAAAAAACTTTAGCTCTATCTCAAAAATTTGACTATTCTAAACATTTCATAAATAAAACCTGCTAGTTTTTCAATGGGGAAGGGAAATTATATTCCAAAAAAACACATTTCTGTCAATTTACAACATGTGCTCAATGGTGCTGTGATTTCCTGACCTTATTTTATCTCAGCTAGAAATATATAAGGAAGTGACCAAAGTTCACATTATCAAGGTCATCTATTATTCCTGGTATTGGTCTTGCCAAAGTAATATTTGTCATTTTGACAAGATTCACAGCCCCTAAGTTAATGTAGCATTGGGTGACAGAGTATGTATATTATCTCGCTAGCCAAGAGATAGCCAGATTGAACTGTAGCTCAACAAAATCATCTTCAGCAAAACTGGAAGGGTATATTAACTTCTAAATATAAATAAAGACCATATTTACCATTTTACTATTTACATTTTACAGCATCTTACAAGTTGCTAGAGAGCAGCTTTTACAAAAATGTACCCTGTCAGTGCACAGCATATATTTATAGCATAGCAACACAATAGGACTGTATTTAAGGATCAGATGTTGTTTTCTAGGGTTTATAACTTTGTCATGTTAAATTACATTCTACTTCAACAAGAAATATGCCATCTCTTTCGCCTAAAAAGTCTTTGTTCAAGTTAAAGGATTTTTGTCTTTTTTTTTCTAGTTTGCCCAAAACATTTTCTACTAATGCATTTTTAAAGCCAGTTTTAATTTAAAAAAAAGTTATGCTAAAAAAAAAATAAGAAATTCCTGGAATAGCATCTTGGCAAGCGGTAATGACAGTTTAACTTCTTGTGCCCTTCTGTTTCTTGTCAGTGGTCATCAGCACTATGATGATCAGGAAGAAGAGGTCATTTTTCTCACACTGTGCTGGGCTCAGATGCCTATTGAGAAACCTTATCAGTGAGAGAATGTCTGGCGTGTAGCCTACCCAGTTTAGAAACTTCTCAAAAGGAAGAAATTGGTTGTACTTGCTCCCTTTTCCCTATGATTAAACTATCATTTGTCCCTTTGCTCTGAAGTCAGGTGAGTATCAAATAATCCTCGCTTTCAAATGTTTAAATTCCCCTCTCTTATATGGGAGCTTATGTTTTAAGTGTTCTAAGTTCAAATGACTGATATTTTGCTTGAGCTGATATGCAGCTGTGTGGAGAAAATCCTAATCCCCTCAGGTGTGCCTTCTCTAGTGACACACCCCACATTGGCTACACCTGCCTTTCAGACTTCTGAAGAGACTGAATTCTCTGAAGGGAATTTTCTTCTTCTTCTTCTTTTTTTTTAATCATTGTGAGTCTGAAACTGCTTGCTCATCTGGTAAGGGCTGGGTCACAAAAAAGGTCAGAGATACCTCAGAGATAGAATGCATCAGCACTAGGAGACTTAGGCCCACCCACCCCACCTCACCCCTCAGTTAGTAATTTGCAACTTCATACCGTGACAAAAGGCCAAAGTGAACACAAGAAAGATCTTTGGGGTCCAAAGACTATTTCCATTCTTCCCGGAAAGATTTCCTTACCTGGTATTGAGGTCTAATACTAATGAAGAGCTGGGCTCTTCAGGAACATGCGTCAATGTGACTACTTCACACATTCCTTCCTCCTGGAGTAGTCATCCCCAATGATCCCAGCAATCTCCCCTGAGTATTCCTCTCAAGTCTGCAAGGACTTCTGCCCAGAGACTCTGCGCAGCCATTAAAATAGTCACCATACCCCTAAACTTGGAGATACATAAGTGTGAGCAGACCAAAGTTACAGGAAAGACCTAATAGCAGCAGCTACAGCAAAGACCTAATAAAGAAAAGTGAAGAAGTCTATGGAAGGGTGGTCCCACACTAACATAGCAAGAAAGTGCCGCTATTCCTGGCTCCTAAGAGGCTCTTTACAGCTTCTAGTTCTGTACTGTCACAAACCAGATCAACCATGCACCACAAAGTGCTACTTGTGGCACCTTAGAGACTAACCAATTTATTTGAGCATAAGCTTTCAGGAGCTACAGCTCACTTCGTCGGTGCATACTGTAGAAAGTACAGAAGATCTTTTTATACACACAAACCATGAAAAAATGAGTGTTTACCACTACAAAAGGTTTTCTCTCCCCCACCCCCCTCTCCTGCTGGTAATAGCTTATCTAAAGTGATCACTCTCCTTACAATAAGAAAAGGAGTACAAGTGGCACCTTAGAGACTAACCAATTTATTTGAGCATAAGCTTTCGGGAGCTCAGGAAGTCAGTGGTGTCTCGAAGGTAGCTGGGAGTGCTGGTAGCAGAGGGCTTGAGGACGGAGTCTACGTAGACAGACAAAATGCTGCTGTCAGGGTGCCAATGCCTGAGATGATGGGGCGTCCAGGATTTCCAGGTTTATGGATCTTGGGTAGTAGATAGAATATTCCAGGTCAGAGTTCCAGGGGTGTGTCTGTGCGGATTTGATCTTGTGCTTTTTCAGGGAGTTTCTTGAGCAAATGCTGTAGTTTCTTTCGGTAACTCTCAGTGGGATCAGAAGGTAATGGCTTGTAGAAAGTAGTGTTGGAGAGCTGCTGAGCAGCCTCTTGTTCATATTCCGACCTATTCATGATGACAACAGCACCTCCTTTGTCAGCCTTTTTGATTATGATGTCAGAGTTGTTTCTGAGGCTGTGGATGGCATTGTGTTCTGCACGGCTGAGGTTGTGGGGCAAGTGATGCTGCTTTTCCACAATTTCAGCCCGTGCACGTCGGTGGAAGCACTCTATGTAGAAGTCCAGTCCGCTTTCTCGACCTTCAGGAGGAGTCCACTTAGAATCCTTCTTTTTGTAGTGTTGGTAGGGAGGTCTCTGTGGATTAGTATGTTGTTCAGAAGTGTGTTGGAAATATTCCTTGAGTCGGAGATGTCGAAAATAGGATTCTAGGTCACCACAGAACTGTATCATGTTCGTGGGGGTGGAGGGGCAGAAGGAGACGCCCCGAGATAGGACACCTGCTTCTGCTGGGCTAAGAGTGTAGTTGGATAGGTTAACAATATTGCTGGGTGGGTTGAGGGAACCATTGCTGTGGCCCCTTGTGGCATGTAGTAGTTTAGAAAGTTTAGTGTCCTTTTTCTTTTGTAGAGAAGCAAACTGTGTGTTGTAAATGGCTTGTCTAGTTTTAGTAAAGTCCAGCCATGAGGAAGTGATGGCCCATCTTGATTATCATACACGTTGTAAGGAGAGTGATCACTTTAGATAAGCTATTACCAGCAGGAGAGTGGGGTGGGGAGAGAGAAAACCTTTTGTAGTGGTAAACACCCATTTTTTCATGGTTTGTGTGTATAAAAAGATGTCTGTACTTTCCACAGTATGCATCCGATGAAGTGAGCTGTAGCTCACGAAAGCTTATGCTCAAATAAATTGATTAGTCTCTAAGGTGCCACAAGTACTCCTTTTCTTTTTGTGAATACAGACTAACACGGCTGTTACTCTGAAACCTGTCACAAAGTGCTGGCATAGGTGAACAGTTTTTGATTACTATCTTAGAACAAAAGGCTAAACTTGTCAATTTTGTACATCCACAAAGGCACTGTGGTGTTTTGGTTTCTGGCAAGAAGTCATGGCTGGCTTGGGGGTCCAAGGTGGAAAAAGATGCCTCATGGAAGCAAATTAGTTTCACAACAATGCATTCACTGATGGAAGAATTGAAACACATAGCTGTGGAGATTAATAGTGAATTCTGGCAATTTCTTGCAATTCTGGCAATTACAAGTGAAAGGATACTATAATTTCTGAAGATGTGTAGATTTTGTGGTGGCTGAAGTATGTGAGCAAACTAGAATTAAAATGAGCATCTATTATTTTGCTATGTAATATCTGTCTTCAAAACCATATTCTCAGGAGATATACATAATTCAGATACACACTATGAACAACTGACATTAGTGTCCTTTCTCTCAAAAATAACTCACTTCTAGAGTCCAAAACCTCCCTGACAACTCGGAGGTCATTTGAAATATCTGAGATTCAAAGGCTTCATGTTGCTTTACTGCAAAAGGCAGAGGCAATTTGACCATCCAAGGCCAGAATAAGAAATTATTTTTCTTTGTTTCCAGACTCTAGGCAGCAAGTAGAACAGAGAGGCATGATGGTAGAATGGGATTGGAACTCTAACTCTCAGATGATAGGAAGATGCTCTATGTTGAGTTCATCTCCTTGCTCATCACATTTTTCTTCATCCTTCCAAATATAACTCAGGAACAGATAAGGCCAGCCACAGGGGCTGACTTTTTTTTCCTCAATGGGTGCTCCACCTCGAGGCTTCACCCCCGCTCTGTCCTCTCCCCCGAAACCCCCTTACCCTCTGGTCGCTCATCACTCTCTGCCCTCCACCAAGCACCTTCTGCCAGCCGCCGAACAGTTGATCACAGCCCCACCAAACAGCTGTGGCTGGTGGATACTGAGCACCCCCTATTTTTTTCCATGGGTGCTTGAGCCCCGGAGCATCCATGGAGTTGTTGCCTATGTGGCCAGCAGTAAGCACAGCAAGGCAATGCTGTCCAATAAATAGGGCACAAAACTCATAGTCAGGATACCTATGATCGATTCGTGGATCTACCTTTGGCAAGTCACTTTATCTTTCTGTGCCAGTTTCCCCATCTGTAAAATGGGGGGTAAAAGTTTTCACCTTCCTTTGGAACGCATTTTGAGATCTGTGGATGAAATGTTGTACATGAGCCAAGTGCTGTTATGGGGCATCCTGCATGTTCTCCTTTAAGTGCATAATGTGAATGAGTTGAAGCCTTTTCCAACAGCAAAATATGTGCCTCTCCATTTGTAATGTGGATGCAGTGACATTCAAAAAAAAAATAAATAAATAAAAGGACACGTGCACCTTTTACTTAAGAAGTAGAGGAAACCTTACACAAGTACAGAGGCTTTGTAATTTGTCTGTCACTATCAATATCTTTGTAGTACAGATACATGGAATTCTCATGTTTCTATCATCTTTGCCCCTGAGAGAGGGCTATCAATGATTAGTCTTTCCTTTCTCTGTTATAAATGGTTTTTCTGCCAGGATTTGTATAGATGCCATACCATTTATGTAGCAATGATTACTTTTAAAGTGATGTCAATTAAATCCTTCCTGATTAAAAAAAGAAACCTCCCCTTGCAATGTTTGTAAGCTCTGTAAGGTAATTGTAAGGGAGAGGAGATAAAAGAGAAACGACATAAGAATGACAGGTTTCAGAGTAACAGCCGTGTTAGTCTGTATTCGCAAAAAGAAAAGGAGTACTTGTGGCACCTTAGCGACTAACCAATTTATTTGAGCATGAGCTTTCGTGAGCTACAGCTCATGCTCAAATAAATTGGTTAGTCTCTAAGGTGCCACAAGTACTCCTTTTATTTTTGCGACATAAGAATGGAAAACTGAGCTCTGCTGTATTAGGTTAGGTTTAGCTAGACTTGTCAAAGCATGGAGAAATTAATTTGTCAAGTAAGTTAGCTTTATCTGGAAAAAAAAGAGAAAAGAAAGGAAAAGGGGGAAAGAAGATGAAAGTTCAAAGGCTAAAGAAATTTAATTCCAAGTCAGTAGAGTCTCTCTGCATCTAAAAGTGATGGCTCTATTACTTTTGTCATTCTTCAAAAAGCACTTAAGACACCCGCTTGGAGTAGAGCTGATTGAATAATGGATTTTTTTCAGTTCACTGGCATTTCCAAAAAAAAATAATTTTAAAAAATCAGTTTGGATCAAACTAAATCCAAACTTGTTCTGAATATTTGGTGAATAAAAAAAAGTTATAAAAAAGTCCATTTCAGATCAAGTGAAATGTTTAGTTCAACCCGGAATGTTTTGTTTCAGGGCATTTTTAAAGAACTAGATTCACAAAAAGGGGGTTGGGAGGAAGAGGTTCCCTTATTACCTTTAGCCTGGTAGTTACGGCACTCACCTAGGACCTGGGAGACCCAGGTTCAAATCGCTGCTTTGAAACAGGGATTTGAACCCAGGTCTCCCTTCTCCCTGATGAGAGGATCCTAATCATCAGGCTGCTGGCAGGTGGGTCTTTCCGACTCTCTCCCACTGGAGCTGTTCCATTGCAGAGAGAGAGAGAGAGCTTCTCCTCTGGCCATTTTGTGAATGGTGCCCAAGTCTCCATGTGATTATAGCCTAGAATTTTTCTGGAGACCAAAACTATTGGGCACATTTATGTCAAACTCCCAAATATAGGTACAGGTTGACCCCAAGCTGCATTTCTTGGCAAATAAACTAATTGTCTGAATAAATTTTACCAGCTCTGGTTCTGAGCCATAATTTTCATTCTGACTATTCCTTTCATCCTTGCTTCAGCCTCTTTACACCACACAAAAGAGCCAGAGCAGCATAAAGGGGTTCTAAAAATGACAATTCCAACTGGAGGAAGATTCACCCATCCACTGATGGGCTACAGAGTCATAGAAATGTAGGGATAGATGGGACATCAAGAGTCCATCTAGTCCAGCCTCCTAGACCATCCATGACAGGTGCTTGTGTAACCTGTTCTTAAAAACCTCCAGCAACGGGGATACCATGACCTCCTTTGGAACCCTGCTCCAGAACGTAACTATCCTTATACTTAGAAAGTTTTTCCTAATATCTAACCTAAATCTACCTTGCTGCAGATTAAGCCCTTTACTTCTTGTCCTACCTTCAATAAATATGGAGAACAAATCATCATTCTCTTTATAACAGCCCTTAACATATTTGAAGACTTATCAGGTCCCCCCTCAGTCTTCTCTTCTCAAGACTTCATGCGGCCAGTTTTTTAACCTTTCCTATAGGTCAAAATTTCTAAACTTTTTATCATTTTTGTAGCTCTCCTCTGGACTCTCTCCAGTTTGTCCACATTTTTCTTAAAGTGCAGTGCCCAAAACTGGACACAATACTCCAGCTGAGGCCTCACTATTGCCAAGTGGAATGGAACAATTACCGGCCATGTCTTGAATACGACACCCCTGTTAATACACCCCAAACTGATATTTGACTTTTTTTAACAACTGTGTCACATGGTTGACCTATTCAATATGTGATCCACTGTAACCCACAGATTATTTTCAGAAGCACTACTGCTAGCCAGTTATTCCCCGTTGTGTATTTGTTTTTTCCTTCCTAAGAGTAGTAATTTGCACCTGACTTTATTTAATTTCATCTAATTGATTTCTGACCAATTTTGCAGTTTGTCAAGATTATTGTGAATTCTCATCCTGTCCTCCAAAAAAATTAGAAATTCCTCCCAGTTTGATGTCATCTGCAACTTTTATAAGCATACACACCACTCCATTATCCAATTATTTAAGGAACATATTGAATAGTACCGGACCCAGGAAAGACACCTGTTGGACCCCACTAGATACATCCTCCTAGTTTGACAGCAAACCATTGATAACTACTCTTTGAGTACAGTTTTTCAACTAATTGTGCACCCACCTTATAGTTATTTCATCTAGACCACATTTCTCTAGTTTTGCTTATGTGGATGTCACGTGGCTCTGTGTCAAAGATCTTACTAAAATCAATCAATCTACATCTTCACCCACCCAGTATGTTACTAACACTGTCAAAGAGGGAAATTAGATTGGTTTGGCACAATTTGTTCTTGACAAATCGATATTAGCTATTCCTTATAACCTTGTTATGCTCTACATGCTTACAAATTGATTGTTTAATAATATGTTCTAAATTGGTCTACAATTCTCCAGGTCCTCTTTGTTCTCTTTTTAATGATAGGGTACTATATTTGCCCTTCTCCAGTCCTCTGGGATTTCATCCATCCTTCATGAGTTCCTGAAGATAATAGCTAATATTCCGAGACTGCTTGAGTTAGTTCCTTAAGTACCCTAGGGAGAATTTCATCAGGCCCTGCTGAATTGAATACATCTAATTTATATAAATATTCTTTAACCTGTTCTTGCCCTATTCTATCTTACATACCTTCTGCCTCATTGTGATTAGATGCTTAACACAATTAACATTTTTAGTGAGACTGAAGCAAAATAGGCATTAAACACTGAAGTATTCTTGGTGTCCTCGGTTTTTAATTCTCCTTACTTACTAAGTAGTGGACATACATTTCCCTTCATCTTTTTCTTGCTTCTAATGTATTTATAGAACCTCTCTATATAAAGTATAAAATATATTTATAGAACCTCTATATATAAAGTATAAAACCTTATTGCTTTTTATGTCTCTTGCTAGGTGTAACTCATTTTGTGCCTTAGCCTTTCTGATTTTGTGCCTACCTGCTTGGCACTATTCTTTTGTACTCATCTTTAGCAATTTGTCTGTTTCCACTTTTGTGTAGGATTCCTTTTTGACTTCCAGATCATTAAAGAACTACTGTGCATTGAATGGTCCCTTTTAATATGTGCTAACTACTTCTGCTAAACAATCTGTTCCACCTTGCATTTAGCTGTGATGCTCCGAGAACCTTTCCCAGACCTGAAGAAGATCTCTGTGTGGCTAAAAAGCTTGTCTCTCTCACCAACAGAAGATGGTCTAATAAATGATGTTAGCTCAACCACATTGTCTAAGATGTTGAGCAGATTCCCTGACCCCCAGTGTTCCCTCTTGTTGTTCCTATGACTCGATTGTAGCTTTTCATTTCCCCACCACATCCCCAAGAAAAGGTGTTTATCTTATCACCTTTCTCTCTAATGATAGCAAATAGAAGGAAGGAAGTTGACACCCAGAAAAAATTGCTGGAATTCCCTATAATTAGGACTTATCTTTCTTTCTCCTCTTTTTTCTTCTTTTTAACCTGATGCCAACTTTGACTAGCTGCATGGAAGAATGCACCCTGCATCTTGATATGGCTTGTGATGTTTTGTCTCTGACATTTCCTTCCTTGCAGATTTTTTGTTTGGTTTTAGGGAAATGGAAGATCCTGTGACAGCAAACTGCTTAGTCTTTAGCCTGGCCTCAGTCGGGCCACATCCCTGATGAGGGGTCAGTATAGAAGGCCTTGCTAATACCTTTGAGGATTAAAATATGTATCAGAGAGAGATGGTTTTTCAATTCTTGGGCAAGCTGTCAACTTCTGCACCTGTTATCAACCTTCTAAATAATTCACTCACTACTAGTGTGAACAGTGAATGACAAACCAGGCAGATGCCTCTTGATACTCCATTACTGGCTGTCCAGGTCATGATTCCTTTCTGTCTTCCAGATCCTTTACACATTTTCCAATAATCCCAAGAAGGCTGGGCAAAGTGACAAATTTGCAGTGAGATAACTGTGCAGTGTAGGATTCTTTGATAGCATGTCTGGTCTCAGGTAGCTTTTCTGAAAGAGACTGAAATGGAGTTATTACTTTCAGACTGAAAGAAAAAGGAATCTCTTACATGTTGTATCAGATTGAAAGTTTAAAAATCCCCTTGTGGTAGTTAACACCTAGTCAGTGACTTTAGCCAAAGTAGGAGCAGATGGTAAGTCCACCAGCCATTCAGTTATGTGCCTTGCATTGGTTTCACTGGAGTTACCAGAGTTAGGGAATTTAGCATACCTATCAACCTGTCTCCTTATCTTAACTGACTCCTTATCAGATTTATTTTCAGATGCTAGATTCCCTAGTTACAATTCTTCCTGAATCTTGACAGACTTACCTGGCACAGTGCTGTGTTTGCTAGCTTTTCCGCTACTCAGTCAAGGGGTCGTAGCTGGCTCATCTGAAAGCCATTGAGGCCTGGCTGAGAGAGAATAATAAAGAATATAAGTTTCTCTAGATCAGAGGTTCTCAATTTTTCTGTGCTATGACTCCACATTACAATATAAATAAGGTCCTACTTGAATTGCAGGATGATTGTCAAAAAATTGTGGCTGAGTTGCAGACAAGCCAAGTTGTGGGAAAGTAATAATGGATCTTATTATCTGTGATATTAAAGTCCATTCTTACTTCTCTTCTGTTGGCCACCCAGGGCTGAGAGTGGGGGCTGCCACTGTCAAAATTGTAGTGGAAGCCTAATATTGCAGATTCAGCAATTTCCACAATATCGCAAGTTAATTAGGGCCATTAATATAAGGTTTCAGGACCACCCTTCTCATTTAATCAGAAAGAAAGAGAAAGGATGGACACACCCCCAGACTGTGCTTTATTTTCTTAAATAAGTAGGAGCCAGGAATGTGTGTCCCTTCTTACATAAAAGGTACACTGAAAGGCCCGGTGTCATAGCGACGGATCTAGAATCTCTCATTTGTTACAACTGCAGGTCCTTGTACAATCAGTGCTGAATTAAATTTCTCATCAGATGTGCAGGTTTTGGGGACATCCACTTCTATGAAAGTCAAGCAGAGTTGTGACATAGCTACAGTTAGCTCTGAAGCCTGACGGTCCAGTGGCTTGACTTTCATCGAACATTACTAGAAAATATTTAGGTGTCAAAAAATGAAGTGTTACAGCTGTGAGAAGCCACTACTAATTGTTATTGCCATTGGTGGAAAAACACATGAAGTTCATCCTAAATTCTATAAGCAGATAAGCTTTGATTTCAAAAATAAGTACATCTGTTTTTGAGGGAGATATATAAATGTGTGCACACATAAGTGCATGCACATGCACAAACTAGTAGGACTGGTTACAAAATTTCCATCAGATTTTTTGATAGAAAACTTTGGGTTTTTTGGTTTTTGGTTTTTTAATTAAACATTTTTTTTCTTCCAGAAAGTGTCTGCTTTCTTTGAAAATGTTCAACTTTCCACTCCAACTGCTCCATCCATAAATTTTTGGCCAGCTCTAATAATCTGTTCTACAAATCTAATAGAAACCATTATATTTGTCCTGATATTTGGCCTATGTTTTCATTAGAGGCAGCACACTCCAGAGGATAGGGCACAGGCCTAGAAATCACAAGAACTGTGATTCTTTGTTTCTGGCCCAGACTCTAACTTGTTTCATGATCATGGTCAAGCCGCCCTACATTTCTCTTTTCTACAATAATGATAATAGTAATAATTCATAATTAATAACATTTTGAGACTTTAAAGGTGCTGTGTGTTAAGTGCTATTATGCTACCCAGTGTTCATAATATTTGCAAATGGCTTTATTAGTTTTATTTATTACATATTACATAGCAAAAAATATATATATATATATATATATATATATGCTATGTAATATGTTATTAATTGGTGGAGTTTGCCATGATTCCAGAATTTCAGAGTTGCACACTTCCTTATCATTAAGTTATAGATCAATGACAGATTAAAACTATAAAAAAGACTTTTTCCCCATTTCATTCTATGTATACTCTATGTACAGTATGAAACATTTTCATCTACTTTAGTTCTTAAAATTATATTTATAAGTTCTGAAAGGATGAATTTCAAACTGTGGCTTTGTTTGGAATTTAACAATATAAATAACTTACTGCCACCAGATACTTTAGAACTGTCTAAATAACTGCTCTTTATTTCATTAAAAAATATGGCTGACAAAGATGAAGGGGAAAAAAAGATTTGAACTACCAGATAATAAACACCTAAGTGAGCTATAGCTCACAAAAGCTTATGCTCAAATAAATTGGTTAGTCTCTAAGGTGCCACAAGTACTCCTTTTCTTTTTGCGAATACAGACTAACATGGCTGCTACTCTGAAACCTACAATAGTGAGGTTTCTAAATGACAAGTGGATGTATTTTAAGCAACAATAAAAATACTTAGGTTTCTTGGAAGTGGTATTATTACATGTAAAACAAACAAAAATGCCCTGCATATAAAAATCTATATAGTTTTTTGACAGAACAGTTGCTGAAGATTAGTCTTCATACAGTTTTGAAGTGCAGCTCATCAGTGGCCATTTAAATTGCAAAAGCTACAAAGAGTACTGAAAATGAAGATAATGTATTCTTCCTTTTGTTTACAGACTTAAAACTGTAGCCCTGTTGTCCACCTCCAGTGCTCTCATTTAGAGATATGCTGCATCACACTCAATGTACAACTATGTGCTATTAATCAGAAGAGACAATAGCATGCATTTGAAGTGTATGGAAATTAGAAGAATGTAATTTGCCAATTATGAATTTATATATGATTATGCAGAACCTAAACCTGAAATCTAGTGTTTACTTTTATTGAGTTAAGAGTCATATTTTGTTTATTGCTAGAAATGAAATGGGTTTTCTCAGAGCAGCAGCCAGGAGCCTAATGAACCCATCACCCGAGACAGCCATGTCTCAGTCTAGACAAAGAAGCTAAGACCAAAGTGATTCACAGTTTTTAGTGCATAAAAAATAATCCCTCATGAGGAAAATAAATGCATCTGAAAAATAAAATTGAACGTCCTAAAAAAAGCACTGAAAGTTTGTTAATGTCCTCCTCTCTCTGAATCTTTACAAAACAATTGTGAAACAAATGCAAAATAGCATGGGACTGAGCAGAGGACCCAAACAGGGATATCATTTGTAAGTGCAGCTGCTAGCATTGCCATTAGACTACTGATCTGATGTCTAATAGTTTAATGAAGAATATATACCATCAAGACAGATTGTGGCACTTCCCTGTGCATCCATATGTGGGGTGCAGGAGTCCCCATGTCCCTGTGTGACCTCCCTGGATTTCCATTGCAGGTGTGGGGAAGAAAAGTAAGGACTGTGCCTGGTATTTGCACCAGTACAGGAAGGAAATGTAAGGGGAAGGACAGGGCATGATCAGAGCCTTGGCTCTGCCCCACTAATAAAGGGAGGCCCATGCATCTCATTTAGCAGGAAAGAAGTTCATAATGTGGTACTGGATAGATCCAGTGATGCTGAGGGAGACAGTGACTCCCTCAGCATCACTGGATCTTTGGATCACTGGATCATTGTTCCTGCATGTGGGAGATGGAGGCTCCCTGATTGATTGATGGCTGGGAAGACAGTGAGTGGATTGAGTAGTCCCCCTTGCACCTCTGGTGCTCGCTGACACAGGACCCACAGGGCCTCCCCAGAGACGATGGCGGAGGAAGAGTTGCTGAGTCTCAAGCAACAGCCAGCCATTCACCCACAAACACTTGGTTTTGGGGGATAACTTTGAGTTCCAATCATGCACTCACATACATAGGTTACTCTGCAGGAGCTGCTGCCACTGCTACGATATCAGGAAATTATAGTTTCCAGGGGTCCTGCGTGGGGGAGGAGTCAGGATCCATACAGAGCCAGTGGTGGGCATACAGATCTCTTTTGTGTGTATCACTCACCCTTATCATCATTCATAGGCCACAACCATAGAAGGAGGAGCTCTGTACCATGTCACGTGGTAGCCTGACTGACCCCAGGACTGGTAAGCTTTCCTCCACATGAGGGGTGTCCAGGCACATTACACATTAAGCATCAGTAAAAAGCATTTTTGGAGTGGGCACTTAACAATTAAAATGTAGATTTTCAAGGTCAGGCATGTATCTACCTGCCCACGTGCACATGCAAATGCCTACTTTCCATACACCCAGCTGGTATTGCACACACAAATAGGACAGAATACTTGAATCTGCTGAACTTTGATAATCTGACCAACTGGAAGCTTATGCTCTTGGTTTTTTAGCTAGTTTATTGTCCAAGTATGGATGGGAAAAGCCCTTAATTTTTGGTGCTTTTAAGTTCATTTAGGTTTTTTTCTCAATTGTTATTAAATATGAAACAGCAGCAGCCATCTTGCTCCTTCCCATTATGGCAAGTTCAATCTTTGTTTATCTCATTGATGTATTGCTTTTTGGGCCCTATCTGTCACCTCTTTTTCTCTGCTATTTTTTAAAAAGGTGCTGTTTCTGTTTTTTGTGCTTTTTTGCATCATTCATGTTTGACTACTTCTAGTGATTCTCCCCCCCCCACTGTAATATATAAGAAATTATTTTATACTTTTTGCAATCAGTGGTTAGTGCCTTCTTTGCATCTACTTGTCTTTTATTTCTTTAATCTGAAATATTAATGAAATATAAAATCAACAGGATGAAAATCAAATTGATCTGACTGGCTGCTGTTTTTCACCCTCAGAAAAATTCTTACTTTAAGTGTTGCCCAATCATTACTGCTATCCAGTTCTATTTGGTTTTCTATAAATATATTAATACTTGCTATTTGAGTTTGTCAATCTCTCTGCTCATGCCCAAAACATGAAAACAGATCTCTTCTTTCCTGATCTTAAAACTGTAATTTCCTTTTTTATGTAATAAAAAATAGCAATTTAAAGAAAAATTTCATGCAATTTATATAAAGTTTGCAAAGAATATTAAAAAGGCAAAAGGATTTCGTCCCAACTCTATGATTTGGCTCAAAAATATGGATCATCTTCCAGAAACAAAATTTGACCCCAGCCCTGTTTGATTAATTAAAAACAAACAATCCTCTCCCATTGGTGTCTCAGCTGAAGAATGTCATGGTGATCCTGATTTTCTTCTTGGGTAACAGAAATGAAAAGTCAGTCACAGTGATTTTCAAGCAAATAGCAATTCATGCTCATTCGTTTCCATTTAGCTACATCCTTCATTTGGAATCTGATTATGTCACACACAGTTTCTGGACCTCACCTGACTCACCTGCGTGTAAATATCTGACATTAGGCCCGAAGTTTGAAAACTTTGACTTGAACTGAACATTTTTAAGGTATGCAACCTTAGTGACAGGTCAAAATCTAGATTTAATAAGTGTTTAGTTGACCAGCTGATCTTGAATAAACATGGTAATGTGTTGTTCCAAGTGTATTTTGTATTTCAAATGAGATTCTACCATCTTAAAATATCATAAAATACAGGGCTTTCTCTTCATTTTAATCAACTCTCTCCTAAGATGTTGACTGAAATACAGTAAGTGGTTGACTTTCTTATCTATATGGCCATGGGGATACAAATAACAGATTGTCTTACCCATAAGTATGTCAATAACAATTTGTCTGAAATGTACTTTTTTTAGTAGTACTGACCTTTTTGTTATGTGTATTCCTTCAAACCGGGAAGATTTCAATCATTACTTCTGTGTATCACTGAAGTCAGAATCAGGCCCTCAAAGAAAAATTGTCAGAAATATGTGATTAAAGTTAAACTCTAAGTCTATAATTGGGGTACTTAAATAAGTGGCATGATTTTCAAATGTATTGAGTACTCAGCTGGTTTCTGTCTGAAGTCTGTGCATGCTGTAGGGTGCTCAACATTTTTGAAAGACAGGCTCTTCATTTAGGTGTTTGAATTTGCACAATTTAGCTGATATCAATATGTGAGGTGCACTGTCAAATTTGAACCCTGCATACACTGGTTCTACGGTAGGGAAAGTTGTCTTGGATTTCCCTGACATGATCAGCATGTGCATTTGCAAAGACACAAAAAACCCAAGAGCCACGGCCGGCTCTAGATTTTTTGCCACCCCAAGTGGAGTGCCGTCGAAGCAAAAAAAAAAAAGGGGGCTGGAAT
Source organism: Caretta caretta (assembly GCF_965140235.1). Classification (NCBI taxonomy): domain Eukaryota; kingdom Metazoa; phylum Chordata; order Testudines; family Cheloniidae; genus Caretta; species Caretta caretta. Next base: position 139,006,372 of record NC_134207.1, read on the forward strand.
GCCACCCCTTGGAAAGTGCCGCCCCAGGCATGTGCTTGATTTGCTGGTGCCTCGAGCCGGCCCTGCCAAGAGCATGTACAGGAGACACAGTCTGGCTTGCATATGCGGCCACCTTGTAAATTAGTTTCTGATAAGTGCCAAGCCTTCTGAAAATTCTGGTTTTACTCAAATTGGAGTGCTATCAAGCTCCAATCTTCTTCATACTCCAGTTCTCTAGACCACTATACCCTGACACCTCATCTCTCTTTACTGAAACCTTCATTAACGCAACAGTGTAGTGAAGTAAGACAAAACACACAAAAAAATGCTATCTGTGCAGTAATAGTACATATAAAGGATCAAGCTGAGCCAGATTTGAACCCAATATGTAAATGGCAGTGATCTCAAGAGTTCTATGCAGGACTTTTCTGAATGGAGTTTGGATTTTTAGCAAAATGTCCACTATAGAAATTTGCATGAACTTCAAAACAAAATCTATACTGACAGTAGCTGAGGTTCAATATTTCAAAAAGTGATTTGGAGAGTATCCCATACTTGCAGCTTTTGGGAGATGTAGTGTTTCTGCTATGCATCTATGCACTTAGAGTGGCATTCACCCCTATGTACAGGGCCTATGCAAGGCATATGCACCACTTAAATTGCACTTAAGCCCTTATTTTCATAGATATAGGCTTTCTGTTGGTCTACATAAGAGCGATATTCACCTTAACTACTTCACCTTTGGGTCCCTAAAGGAAGATTCTTTATAGAGGATACTGTTACCATTTGAAAAATTGTAATACAATTTCAAATAAGTTCAAACAAGTTCACTTGACCTCATCAAATGCTTTCTCTGCATTAAAACAAATATATGAATAGCAGTTTTACTTTGCTGATTAAAGAGCTTTAAGGACATAGAAAATTCATAAGGGAATTTAGCTACCACTGATCAATCTGATGTGATATCCAGCTATAAGACTGTCAGGTATTTTCTTCAGTTGTGTGGCTAAAATTTTTGACAAGATTTTTGCATTATCTGAGTTATAGTATGTAGGCTGAGTTCTGTACAAATTACATTCGTCTGGGAGCTTTTCATCCTTTTTGTGATCACAGCCTCTCTCATAGAAAGAGGCAGTTTCCTCATTCTGTCCTTTTTGAGCAGATTTGAAGACCCTACATATGATTTAGATTTATGGTGGCTGAGAAGGATTTATAAAAACTTGATCAAAACCAATCAGTACCTGGGTCAGTCTTACCACAAGTTGTTTTTTTTTTTTAAATCACCTCTTAAATGTCGTGTATCTGAGAGCTTGTTTACATAGTGGGGTAATGAGCTCTACAAAGTGCATGAACATGTTGCACATTAATTGGTCCATGGACATTAATTGGTCCATGTAGACCCTGCTGGTGGGCTTTAACGTAGCACTATTTGAAACAGTACCACGTTAAAGTGCTCGAGGGAATCGTTAGTGAGCACCAGCAGGGTCTACATGGTTGAATTGACACTAAGCACATTGATGCATATTAGAGATCACACCCTCCTCGTAGAGCACATTTCCTTACCATGTACACAAGCCCATAGTATCATGTTCTAAGGTTGAAACTGTATCTTTATTTCTTTTAATGATCCTTGCTTTAGCTGTATGCTTTTTAATAAACTGTGGCCGATTATATATCCCCTTGATTGATCAGACCACCAGCACTCACAGAGAAAGCGCTGATCACAACGTGACATTCGTGTTGTTCTAGTCAGTCCTTCAGCCACATGCTGCCCAGGCTGGCAGTGGCACCGGACACCCAATCAGCAGAGTACACTGCAGCCCAGAACCCCGAGTGGTTCACCAGCCTCAGCCTCCCAAGTATCTGAGATTACGTGCACACGTCACCGTGCCCGACTTTGATATATATATACTGCTAAGAATATAATTCCCCACGAAAAGTGGGCTATTCTCATCAAGATGGTATTTTCTGAGTATCTGATTTAATCACCATTTCTCTCTCCTCAGCCATGCTTTGACCCACCCAGACCTGTTTTGTACGAGAGCATTTCCAGTGCTAGAGTACTAGTTGGCAGGCAACTCCTCCAAATCTATGCTATGCTTCACAGCATGTCAGCCAAATTATGGCTGCCCTCTGCACAGCTGCATTTAGAGGGTATGTCTAGATTGGGATAAAAGCTGGGGGTTTAGCACATGATGGTTAGCCTAGGCTAACTAACATGCAGCCTAGGCTTCTACTCAACTATCTAGCACATGCTATCTACAACTTGCCTTGTTTACATGATGGATTTCAAGTCCGTGAAACACTTTTAATATCCTGTTTTAAGACATATGAAGGGTGGAGAAAAGGAAGGGCTCCTCATGCCCTCTTATTCTTATATCCCACTATCACAGAAGTAGGGGATAACGTCAATATAGGCAGGATTGTTTTTCCGTGTAAAATTATTCTCATTTACAATGATGATAGATACATTTAACAGATCACAACTCAGTTTTTTAAAAAAAGTTAATGTAAATTGCCTGTTCCTGTTCTTTCTACTTCTCATCTCTAGAAGTACCATCTTCTAGGGATAAGATTAAGCATTTCTATTTAAGATTTATAATTCGATTAAGTTACCAAATACAATAGTATTTTCTGTGGAATGGGCAATGTTGATTACCTAATTGTTAAAAGTACTTTTATATGTATCTAAGCAACATTTATTTATATATATATATATATATATATATAATCTTCAAACAGGAATTAAAGTAGGGATTAAGAGTTATCAAGTATATAGTGCTAGCTATAATACTATACTCTTTACATTAACAGATAAAAAAATCTTTAACAACTTTTGTTTCTGATCGGTGACTATTTGATACCAGTACATTTAAACAGAAAGAAAGGGTTTGTACAAATGAGTACTATCCACTATCCAAAATTACAATTTAGTCTGAACAGTGGAATTAGAGTTAGAGGGCGATTGTTCCCTGGAGAGACTAATATTGACAGTATCCCAATGGAAACAAAGAAGGCCTGAGATTTAGGTTGGAAGCAACTCAGCCACATGGACAGAGCAGTCCACAGGGTTTAATAAAGTTCTATTTGTTCAACTTAATCTGCATTCAGCTTCATTCGGTGTGAATGAAACATGGTAGCAGCATCTGAGCAGTGAGTTCTCTGTTGTGCAGCAGCTGGTAGTATGAGCCATGGAACTTGGTATGAGGCCTCCTGGAGTTCTTGATTTTGGAGGCACAATCCTAACCCAGTGATGGACCCAGCAGAAGCAGAACTGGAGTTTACAAAGACCTGGCCATGCGCCAGGACGACAACAGCAGGAAAGTAAAACTGTTATTATGCCTTATTGGGGAACAAAGCAGAAAGCCGTTTATCACTACTTCAAGCCTCTCAGCAGTTGTAGGAGTCATGGGGAAATATTGTTCCCTGAAGCAGAACAAAACTGTGGAGTAACACAAAATGTTCACTAGAGACCAATCCAAAGGGGAGCAGATAGACCTCTAAATTACTGCCTTATGCACAATGGCTGCTACATGCAATTTAAGGACTTGACAGTCTTCCTGGTTTGGGACAGAATAGTTAGTGGCACTTGGAATCACCCCCTGTGGGAGCAACTACTTTAGAAAGGTGATCTTGCATTAGCAGTTGCTTAGACATGGGACTTGAGCAGAAGCCTCGAGACATGATGAAAACCCTAGGAAATGCAACACTCCCAGAAGTACAAAGGAGAGCAGGTGGCCAGAGTTCCATACCCACCACAAGGTGCATTTACCATGGGAAACAGCATGAGAAGCTAAAGAAGTGCCCCACAGTAGGGCAGCATAGCAAGGAATGTGGCAAGTCGAACCATTTTAGCAGTGTGTGCAAAAACAGAGGAAGCTCTCAGAAAGATTCAGTGAGACTTGTACCTAGGTACAAGGGGGAGAACACATCAGACAGGGTGACATTTTGACTCTCTCCTTTAGTCTGAGAGCATATCAGTTTCAGTCTCTCAGGTCAGGAAAGCAACAGACAATACCAGGAGCAACTGATTGCTTATACCAGCACAGCCCTATCAGAGACTGAGCAGGGATACACACAGTGAGAAAACAGGGGTTTTGCTGGGTATGTTTCAGAGTAGTAGCCATGTTAGTCTGTATCTGCAAAAAGAAAAGGAGGACTTGTGGCACCTTAGAGACTAACAAATTTATTTGAGCATTAGCTTTCGTGAGCTGCAGCTCACTTCATCGGATGCATTCAGTGGAAAATACAGTGGGGAGATTTATATACAGAGAGAACATGAAACAATGGGTGTTACCATACACACTGTAAGGAGAGTGATCAGGTAAGTTGAGCTATTACCAGCAGGAGAGCGGGGGCAGAGGGAAAAGCTTTTGTAGTGATAATCAAGGTGGGCCATTTCCAGCAGTTGACAAGAATGTCTGAGGAACAGTGGATGGGGGCGGGGAGGGCAATAAACATGGGGAAATAGTTTTACTTTGTGTAATGACACATCCACTCACAGTCTTTATTGAAGCCTAAATTAATTGTATCCAGTTTGCAAATTAATTCCAATTCAGCAGTCTTTCGTTGGAGTCCATTTTTGAAGTTTTTTTGTTGAAGAATTGCCACTTTTAGGTCTGTAATTGAGTGACCAAAGAGATTGAAGTGTTCTCCAGCTGGTTTTTTAATGTTATAATTCTTGACATCTGATTTGTGTCCATTTATTGTTTTACATAGAGACTGTCCAGTTTGACAAATATACATGGCAGAGGGGCATTGCTGGCACACGATGGCATATATCACATTGGTAGATGTCCAGGTGAAGGAGCCTCTGATAGTGTGGCTGATGTGATTAGGCCCTATGATGGTGTCCCCTGAATAGATATGTGGACACATTTGGCAACGGGCTTTGTTGCAAGGATAGGTTCCTGGGTTAGTGGTTCTGTTGTGTGGTGTGTGGTTGCTGGTGAGTATTTGCTTCAGGTTGGGGGGGCTGTCTGTAAGCAAGGACTGGCCTGTCTCCCAAGATCTGTGAGAGGGATGGGTCATCCTTCAGGATAGGTTGTAGATCCTTGATGATGCGTTGGAGAGGTTTTAGTTGGGGGCTGAAGGTGATGGCTAGTGGCATTCTGTTATTTTCTGTTCTTTTTTCTTTGTTGGATCTGTCCTGTAGTAGGTGACTTCTGGGTACTCTTCTGGCTCTGTCAATCTGTTTCTTCACTTCATCAGGTGGGTATTGTAGTTGTAAGAATGCTTGATAGAGATCTTGTAGGTGTTTGTCTCTGTCTGAGGGTTTAGAGCAAATGCAGTTGTATCGTAGAGCTTGGCTGTAGACAATGGATCGTTCGGTGTGATCTGGATGAAAGCTGGAGGCATGTAGGTAGGAATAGCTGTCAGTAGGTTTCTGGTATAGGGTGGTGTTTATCTGACCATCGCTTATTAGCACCACAGTGTCCAGGAAGTGGATCTCTTGTGTGGACTGGTCCAGGCTGAGGTTGATGGCGGGATGGAAATTGTTGAAATCATGGTGGAATTCCTCAAGGGCTTCTTTTCCATGGGTCCAGATGATGAAGGTGTCATCAATGTAGCGCAAGTAGAGTAGGGGCATTAGGGGACGAGAGCTGAGGAAGCGTTGTTCTGAGTCAGCCGTAAAAATGTTGGCATACTGTAGGGCCAAGCGGGTGCCAATAGCAGTGCTGCTGATTTGAAGGTATACATTGTCCCCAAATGTGAAATAGTTATGCGTGAGGACAAAGTCACAAAGTTCAGCCACCAGGTTTGCTGTGACATTATTGGGGATACTGTTCCTGATGGCTTGTAGTCCATCTTTGTGTGGAATGTTGGTGTAGAGGGCTTCTACATCCACAGTGGCCAGGATGGTGTTTTCAGGAAGATCACCGATGGGTTGTAGTTTCCTCAGGAAGTCAGTGGTGTCTCAAACATAGCTGGGAGTACTGGTAGTGTAGGGCCTGAGGAGGGAATCTACATGGCCAGACAATCCTGCTGTCAGGGTGCCAATGCCTGAGATGGTGGGGCGCCCAGGATTTCCGGGTTTATGGATCTTGGGTAGCAGACATAATACCCCTGGTCGGGGTTCTAGGGTTGTGTCTGTGCGGATTTGTTCTTGTGCTTTTTCAGGGAGTTTCTTGAGCAAATGCTGTAGTTTCTTTTGGTAACTCTCAGTGGGATCAGAGAGTAATAACTTGTAGAAAGTAGTGTTGGAGAGCTGCCTAGCAGCCTCTTGTTCATATTCCAACCTATTCATGATGACAACAGCACCTCCTTTGTCAGCCTTTTAGATTATGATGTCAGAGTTTTTTCTGAGGCTGTGGATGGCATTGTGTTCTGCACGGCTGAGGTTATGGGGCAAGCGATGCTGCTTTTCCACAATTTCAGCCCGTGCACGTTGGTGGAATCACTCTATGTAGAAGTCCAGTCTGTTGTTTTGAGAGAGAGGCCCCGAGATAGGACAGATTCTTCTGCTGGGCTAAGAGTATAGTTGGATCGATTAATAATATTGCTGGGTGGGTTAAGGGAACCACTGTTGTGGCCCCTTGTGGCATGTAGTAGTTTAGTGTCCTTTTTCTTTTGTAGAGAAGGAAAGTGTATGTTGTAAATGGCTTGTCTAGTTTTTGTAAAGTCCAGCCACGAGGAAGTTTGTGTGGAAGGTTGTTTTTTTATGAGAGTATCCAGTTTTGAGAGCTCATTCTTAATCTTTCCCTGTTTGGTCATTCGATTACAGATCTAAAACTGGCAATTCTTCAACAAAAAAACTTCAAAAACAGACTCCAACGAGAGACTGCTGAATTGGAATTAATTTGCAAACTGGATACAATTAACTTAGGCTTGAATAAAGACTGTGAGTGGATGTGTCATTACACAAAGTAAAACTATTTCCCCATGTTTATTTCCCCCCCACCCACTGTTCCTCAGACGTTCTTGTCAACTGCTGGAAATGGCCCACCTTGATTATCACTACAGAAGGTTTTCCCCCTACCCCTGCTCTCCTGCTGGTAATAGCTCACCTTACCTGATCACTCTTGTTACAGTCTGTATGGTAACACCCATTGTTTCATGTTCTCTGTATATATAAATCTCCCCACTGTATTTTTCACTGAATGCATCCAAAGAAGTGAGCTGTAGCTCACTTAAACTTATGCTCAAATAAATTTGTTAGCCTCTAAGGTGCCACAAGTACTCCTTTTCTTTTTGATGTGGTATGGTGAGTGTAGTTATTCCATCAGTACATCTTTTGCCACCCACTAATAATGCAGTTAGACCCATAAACCCCTAGTAACAATCATGGCCCCTTTTTTTGCTCCAAAGGGATTGCAGCACATGTTGATGTACACCCAAGTAGAGATCAGATCTTCTGCAGGAAGATTACTGGCGTCAGCTTACACCCCAAGCAGGGCATATATAGCCAGCATAAGCAAGTTGAGGAAGGGATCAGGACACTGAATGCATTAACATAGTGCACTATCTCCCGGTTCTTCAACAAAGCTGTTGGAAATCAGAGAGGCTGTGAAAAAGGACATCCAACTACAAGCAATCAAGGGATTACTTGTGACAAATTTGTTAGTCTCTAAGGTGCCACAAGTACTCCTGTTCTTTTTGCAGATACAGACTAACGTGGCGGCTACTCTGAAACCAGTCAAAGGAGTGATACTACTGCAGGGTGGTCAGGAAACAAAAGCAAAGTATCTGTAGGAGCAGAACCATATTTTCAAATTAAAGTTGAGTTGAATGTGGAGGATGGAATCATATTTCAAGGACAGAAAGCAGTTATCCCTGTCTCATTACATAATGATGTCATGTAAAAAAAATACATGCTTCATACCTAGGCATTGACAACTTTCTTAAACAGGCTCTAGAATGTGTTTACTGGCTGGAAGTGAATTCACAACTCCACTCCTTGATAAAAGGATGTGATACCTGCTGCTCATGTGAAAGCTGCTGGCAGAAAGAGACTCTTATCATGTGTTGCACACCCAGCCTTGGGAAAGGAAGGAGCAGACATATTTAGTTCCAAGTCAAAGTGGTACTTGTTTACAGTGGGCTAGTATTCAAATTACTGGGAGTTCAACACCTGCCTAATACAAGGAGCAAGTCAGCGACTGGCAAACTGAAGGCTCAGACACATTATTCATCAACAATGGACCCCAATTTGTCTGAAGAAATCAAGGAATTTGCACACAAATGGGAGCTTGACTACCATACCTTCCCCCTCCACCTCAGCATACCCACAAAGTAAAGGAAAGGTGGAAATCAGCTGTGAAAACAGCTACAAGATTGTTACATATGGCTGTTATTTCTTGTTCAGAAACCTGGCTAACATTTTTGGCACGCAGGAATACCCCATCACAAGTGTGCAAAACAGTTCAAAGTAGGCACTGATGTGATGAAGGACCAAAACCCTGGGACCAGTGAGGGGAGACCTATTGCAGCCAGCAGGATGGAGATGCCATTGAAAAGAGATGGCCAAAAATCAGAGAAAGCAGGCACTAGAATACCACAATTCAGCCAAGAACCTGGGAGGATCCAGCCATTTACACAAACACCAGAAGGAGTTGATTAAAGGGGTCATAAGAGGTGCATTGGCACCTAGGTCATATGAGATGACTATGCAAGGGGGCAAATCATCTGAACAGGAGGCATTTACGAGCCAGCAGACACAACACCCAGGGAGAGCCTGCAGAGATCCCCACAGAATGGACAGATGGAGAACCATCTGGAGGCACACGCCACTGGGAAGGAGTAGACTCCATAGAGAGAGTTTGCTAGACTCAGAGAAAGATGACAGGGAGACAGAGAGGTCATTCCTGATGTGATTGCCTGTTGAGGAGACCAAACTATCTCAAAGACCATGTAACCAGCTGTGTCTATGGTAAAGATGAGGTTCCACCTCGGCTATGTGCTAGCAGCCTCTGGCTGAAGGAAAACAGGGTGGGCATCTGAGCATCAATCATTTGTTTGTAATGTTAAAATGTTTGTAAAATAGGGGTGATGTATCATGATCAGTGGAACTGGAGTCAGCTGGCCCATGTTCCCTGGAGGGACAATTATGGATGTGTTGATAAATAGTATCAATTGCTTTGACAGCACTTTGGTTTGTTACAAAATATACTGTGACCAAATAACCAATGTCAGTCAGGTTTATTGCTATAACCTAATAATACTATAGTACAGGAAGAAGGCCATCTCATACAGTGTCATTATGTTCACCTTAGCGCAGAAGGTGTGCTCCCAAAGTTACACCCCTAATGCCCTTTTAGACCCTACCTGTTTACAAGTAAAAAATTCTTTGTGCATGATCTGAAACTAGATTTAATCAAACAAATTTTTACCTTTTTTTCTGATATGGTGTACCCCTTATCTCTTTGTTCTGAACACACATGTTTCAGGTACCAAAGGGCATGAAGGCACCTCCTAGGTCTGTACTAGGATAGAACAATCATATGTCTTGTCCTCTTCCTTTGGGACATTCCACTACAAACCTGTGAGATTACTCCTTTTCTTTTGCTAAGATAAAGATCTGTCCTGATCTTGACAGCTTCCTTTTTTGCTCAAGCCAAAACTTACCTCAGGGAATGCAAGAGGTTATGATACTGAGTATAAGAGAACAGGGTTTTATGAAAATTATAGGCCAATTTATGCTATATAACTGCTGTAATATTTGTGTTTGATGCTGTTTGTGCTTAATGTATTCTAATATAAATGGATAATACATATTATTACTATGATATGTACATATGCTAGCCAGCATATATTAGTCAACAGATGGGACATGAGTGAAATGGGGAATGTGGGGAGTTGGGCTGGAATCAACTCAGCCAAATGGACAGAGTAGTTTGTAGGATTTAATAATGTTCTACTTGTTCAACCTAACTTGCATTATGTTTCACTCATGAATAAAAATTATGCTGTTTCTCCTAATCTTGTTCTTCATCTGCAGACTGACCAATGAATCTCCAATGCTAAATGAGTGTTACCTTTATTAGTTTTCACTGGACTGTACTTTACCATTCCTCACAACTTGAGAAGATAAGAGGACAGATAGACCTAGGTCTTATCCATTTATATAGAATACTGATATGCACAAGATGCTGTTTAATAGTTTTCTTTCATTACTTGGATTTGATGAGTTTGTTTTTGAAGGCCTAAAGATGGTCTGTTTCATTCTCAGAATGAAAGTTGGAATTGGTGTGGTCCACAAAGTGAGAACCTGGCTCTGTTCTGTCAGTGACACCATGTTCTGTGCTTTCAGTTCAGAAAGTGAGACTTGGTCCTTTGCTTCCATGTCCAGTGAATACCGGTCTGGATTAAAGTCCACATTGATTCCTACTTTAGCTTTCACAAACTGGTACATCAAAGCCCAGTAGTTACTTATTGGTGAACACGAACAGCTCTCTTGGCAATGCAGTAAGGAATTTGAGTCACAACCACTTTTAGTGCAACTCGAGTGCAGGGATGCTTGCATTCTATTCAAAATGGCAGAGGAGTGGTACTGGATTGCTCAATTTAAATTTGTGTATTTGTTCTGATGTTTGTTCAGAGGAGTCTCATCATGCTGACAGACACTGCAGCTATTCATATATTTTAGCTGTGGCTATTTCTAGTTCTTACATTTGACATTCTTAAAGGGGAATCCTGTTTTTAAATCACTCCTTAAAAATTAGACAGGAAAAATAGAAAGCTCTAATATCTAAATGCAACTTTTTATAAATTAAAGTAATTATTATAGCTTGAAACAAAATGTCAATAATCTTGTACTTTATAACATTAAAACTGTTATTATTATACTTTAAATGTATATGCTAATAAGTGCATGTATTACTAAAGTAGACAGCATGGGCCAAGATGAATTTTAGAGACAAGGGAAACCCTTACACTGTTTTCTCTCACGGCATCTCAAGAGTACCTTGGTGCACCTGGACCTGCATATCTGCCAATATCCGAAGTGTGCATGTAAGTCATGCATAGGCAAATAACACATGGAGTAGCAAATCTTCTGACTTCATTCACACTCATTGGATGTGCTATGTACAAGACAAGGACCACAAAAGCACATGCATATTTTAGAATTTGCATTTTTGAGACTTTGGACTCAAGCTGGTGCAATTAAATAACATTCATCCATAGTCAGAACTGGGAGTAAATAGTTGAAAATAATTTGAACAAACAGAAACATTCAGACTCTGCTTCTTTTTAAAGAGTATTACAGTGGATTATAGTTATTAATTACAGTAACTACCATGGTCAGGAGCATTAGGTGCATAACCAAGACTTATGTTATACTTTATCACTGGCAAAATCACCTTTTATCTGAAGATTAGATTGTAGGTAACCCTTATCTTATTCTGCCTCCAGGGCAATGGCTCCGGTTATTGATTTTTGTCACTGGACAGCTGAACACTTTACACTGAAAAAGAATCTACAAAATAAGGCCTCTGCTGTTGAAATTTAGAATCAAAATGCTCCATTTTTCTTCAGCTTTGTAGATGACACTGCACTAAAGTTACATTCATTTTCTGGAGTCTGTTCAAATTCTGTAGGTTTTTGAGGGGGTTGGGTTTTGGGGGGGGGGGAGTTGTTTTGTTTTCTTAACTGTTTCTTTGAAAACACATTGGAAAATCATCACACCATTATATCCCAAGAACAACAGCCTTCTTTTCTCTTGTATTTTTTGATGAATAATTATTGTTGTTTTTTTCTTTTCTTTTCTTTCTTTATTATCATTGATGAGACAAAAATGGATGTTCTCCTTAATTTTCTGAGTGGATTCAGAGAGCTGAGCATAGATCAGTCCTGGAGGTTTTGGTTCCAAGTTGAAATAAAAATCAGGAGACTGGAAGAATAAATTCCTACTTGTACTTTGGAACTTGCCCAAATCATGCAAGTTCTGCCTTTTTCCTGCAATTTTGATCAAAATGGCAGAAATCTTTCTAAAATGGCAAATCTCCTGGCATTTACTCCACTTTGGGCAGATATACTGGGAAAGAACAACTGATATAAGAATTCAGCCATACTGAAAGCCCCAGCTACAGGAGACAATTACTAAAGCAGCAGTATTAGGAGCAAGGTGAGTAAAGCATCTTGGGGCGAGCACCTGGAAAGCCAAAAATAGGATAGGACAGTGAGAAGGAGAAAGAGCAGGTGGGACAGTGGGAAGGAAGGTTTGCTGCCCTGATCAATCAAAGCCTGTGGATTACAATATGGGCAGAAGAGAGGGTCACCATACACTAATTGTGCCAGAATATATATATATTGTACCTTAATATTACAAGGAAAGCTTTCTAGGACCAAATCCTGCATGTGGTACCAAAACTTCCTGATATTTGGGAGTCCAGAGGGATTGTCTTCCCAACACCTTGACACACAGTCCTTCAGCTGTGTTTGTGCCCCTCTTGTGTTTGCTTTCCATAAATATTCTAGTAAATGAATTAACTGGCAGAAATGTTTTCTGGAACAGAGAATTATGAATTCCTAAATATGAGTAGATAACTCCCCTCTCAGGGTGATAGGGCTGAGTAGATACCTAGGTAGTCAGAGAGCTACCTGTAAGCTGGCAGAATTTTTTATTTAAAAGTTGTTCTTGTTGTTTCTTTGTTTTATGAAAAAAAAAGAACTTTATTAGAAACTGGAAACTTTCTCAAAAATCTTGCATTTTAATTTTTTTTTTTAATTAATTGAAACTAGAAATTTCACAATTCTCTTCTTGGGCTTTTCTCCTTTTTCTTTTCCTCTTGGCCAATGAATGCAATACAATAAATGTCTGTGGATTTAGTTTTTTTTTTCCTTTTTCTGTTTACCAGTAAGTAACTTTTGAACACTAGTGAAAAAAGGAAATAAAATCCCCAGATCTTAATGGTTGTTTATTCTATTGCATTCAGTGACTGAAAAGGAAGAAAGGGAGTGAATGGGAAACAAAAATTGAAATTTGAAAGTCTGAAACTTTGAATTTTGAAATTTTAAACAGTTTGTGCTTTTTTATTGACCCACTCTAGTTACATTTCCAGCACTGAATACCATCTGATATTTAAGATTACACTCATCCAGTAAGGAAAAGAAAACACCAGTTGGCAATGATTTTGCAGATGAAGTTGTCCAATCCAAAGATTGAGTTTAGTTTCCAAGTTTTCCATTTATTATTGAATGTTCTACTTGATATTATTTAGGTAAAATGAATAGCGACTGTTCAAGAGAAAACAATTTAGTAAATTTGAAATATTTACTCTATAAACAATATTCAGATCAAATGCCACATTTCCTGTACATGCATGTTATAGTCACATATCAAACACATGGCAACTGAGGCCATCTCTACACTTACCAGGGATTGATGCTACTGCGATTGATGCGCTGGGGGCGATTTAGCGGGTCTTGTGAAGAGTAAAGTAAGGGACGCAGCGCAGTGTAGACACTGCAGTAAGTCAGCCTAAGCTTTGTCAACTCCAGCCACATTATTCACATAGCTGGAGTAGCATAACTTAGGTTGACTTACCCCAGTAGTGTAGACAAGGCCTGAAAAACAGTATTGTTCCCACAAACTTATTAAGCAACACTTAGCTGGAAGCAATTAAACTTTACTGTGAGGCACTGCTGTAATATAAATGATAAATAATAAAAATAATATATTAAATGATGATAGAGCAAGCGGTTCAACTGTAGTGCAAATGATGGATGTGGTGAACGTCTTCTTCGGATGTCTTGAGTGTCTTCCCTTGAAGTTTTTTTTTTTTTTTAATATTTGCCATCTGACTCATTTTAAAGGTTTAAACTAAGGGGGATAGGGTGGGGCAAAATACTTGTCAGTGTTTTTGAGCCACTGGTCAAGTAATGTTAGAGATTGTTCTGCAGTATCCAAAGAAGGGAATAAACTCAGAAGCAGGGAAATCATCCCAACCATCCTTTCAACTTAATGGTGGCAGTATTTTAACAAGAGACTTCTGGAAGCCTCTTCTCTCCTCCCTCTGGAAAAATAAAGCCCACCATGCTTTATGGGGGCAATAGGATCATTCAAGTTGAGGCCCATTTGAAAATCTGGGGTTTAGTGTGTACATATTTACTTAAAAACCAATAGTAAAGAGATGTCGATCATCCATGTGATGTTGTCTCTTGATATATTTTCACAAGCCAAAAGTATCATTCCATGCAGCTTCCCACTTAGAGGTGGGCAAAAATGTTCAGATAAATAGTTTATTCACTGAAAAATGTTATTTCCATTGATTCAAAACTACTCATGAATTTGACATGACTTCACCAAATAGCTTCAAACAAAAACAACTTGAGGAGGGAACCTAGTTTCACTTTGACTTTGGTGCCATTCAAAAAATAGCCAGAGGAGATGGTAGCCCTTATAACTTTTAGCCTGGTAGTTAGGAAAGAAAAAGAAAAAAAAGGGGTGGAGTGTTAGGATATAGATATTCAGGCCTGTCTGCAAAGGCCTGTACTTTAAGAATTTAGGTGTATTCTTATCACTTGGCTAGTTCTAGAGGTATAAAAGAAAGAAATCACTGTCTGCCGGTGTAAGGGCCTTCTCTTACTGTGACAGATTGAGGCCCTGTTCTTAGGCTAAGGCCTTTGGCTAAGCAGCAGAGGCAGCCATAAGCTGGGAAGCGAACAGTCACATCCTCACATTCCAAACTAGTCACATTGAAATAAGGTGCTATTGGGCTGTTAGGCACTATCAGGACAGGATTGTATTCCTATCACCTCCAGAGAAAGGGAAGTGCCTAGAAAATGTAAAAGGAAACTTAGTTTGATAGCATCCTGTCTGGCAAGAACTCACTTATCAATAGCTGGGATGTGAAATCCTCACTTCTGTATTGTTTTGTCATTATAGTTCCCACTTTGCTGTTGTTTGTCTGTATAATCTCTGTCTGGTTCTGTGATTGTTCCTGTCTGCTGTATAATTAATTTTGCTGGGTGTAAACTAATTGAGGTGGTGGGATATAATTGGTTACATAATCATGTTACAATATGTTAGGATTGGTTAATTAAATTTCAGGAAAATGATTGGTTAAGGTATAGCTAAGCAGAACTCAAGTTTTACTACATAACCTGTAGTCAATGAGGAAGTGAGTGGGTGTGGGTGGGGGCATGGGCATGTGGGTGTGGGAAATGGGAGCAGGAAATGGGGGTAAGAAAATTGGAATCATGTTTTGCTAAAGGGGGAAATGGGAACAGGGAATGGGAGTAAGGAAATTGGAATCAGGTTTTGCTAAAGGGGGAAATGGGAACAGGGAATGGGAGTAAGGAAGTTGGAATCATGTTTGGCTAAGGGTAGGAATGGGAACAGGGACACAGGTGTAAGGCTCTGTGGTGTCAGAGCTGGGAAGGAGGATACTAAGGAAGGAAACTGGAATCATGCTTGCTGGAAGTTCACCCCAATAAACATTGAATTGTTTGCACCTTTGGACTTCGGGTACTGTTGCTCTCTGTTCATGCGAGAAGGACCAGGGAAGTAAGTGGGTGAAGGAATAAGCCCCCTAACAGTTAGGACATTCACCGATGAACCCAAGTCTTCCACATCAATTCCCCCTTCTGCCTAATGTGGCACAGGGATTTGAACCACTGGGCTAAATGTTACAAGAGGGAGGCACTGTGACGGCTTCCTCCAGCCATTTTGTGAATTTCGTCCTTTACAAATGCCCAGAAACAAAATATTTCAGATTAAACAAAATGTTCAGTTCTCCAAAATGGAGTTTTTCAATTTGCCAAAAATTCTAAAGAAGTTCATATTTGGTTCTACCAGAATCAAAATTCTTCTTTTTTTTATTTTTTACAGATCTGCCAGACTGCCAGTAAACCAAAAAAAATCAGTGATTCACCTAGCTCTATTCCTAACTACATGAAAATTATTGCAAATAAAGAATTAGTGACATTTCTCAAGATGATCAAATATCCATTCAGTAGACTTCAAACATATGGAACCTAGTTAAAATGTCATGAACTGGTGATTTGGAAAAACTAAAAACAAAAAGTCTTCGCTACATTGCTTCAATTCTATCATAATTTCACTGGATAACTTTGTTTCACCTGTTCAGATATTGAACTGGACTGTTGACCATAAAGAGAATACATCACATCAGTGGAGGATGCTATATGGGAGGATAAACAATGCGTCACAATCAGGGCACCTAAATATGATGCACTTTTTGCTTGTTTGTGAACTTAAAGAGGTGAAACATTAAAGGCTGCTTGGATGAGATGCTATTTTTAGAGGGTGCAAACTCAGAGCTCTGAGTGAAGGCTCTGCACGAGCAATGACCAGAAATGTAGAGTCCTATGAACATCCATCATTCAAGCACTTTTCATATCCTTATTTCTGAAATATAAACCCCTTTGATTTTTTTTAACTGAAATGACAACTGTTTCCACAAGTAAATAGTTACACTTTTAAACCAAGTTTAATTTTAATGCCAAGCAAAATACTCATTTGCTGAAGTAAAAGAGAAATGAGGTGGTCTTTTGTGGCATTTAAATCAAGATCTGAACTTAAATGAGCCCTGAATTCAGCAAGCTAAACAAATGTAGGGAAAAAAATCTATTTCTTCACCACTTCTAAACACGATGTGAAATCACTTATCACAGTCCAGGCCAAAGCAGATCACAATGAGCTGTGCACCATAATGAATGACTTTTCTATTCCTGGCACTTTCCTTATTGAGTGGTTTTGTTCAGGAGGCAAATCCATTAGGTGCTGAAGTAAAAATGTTTTCTCAGGATACTGTCAGGGTGTCACTATGGAGACGGCCAGCAGCAGCTTTGTCTTCCTCATACATTTCTAAGGGCTGAGAGAGGAAAGAAAATGCTGTATTAAGCAAACTACAGTTAAGTCTGTGCAGCTGTCAAGCACTGTGTGTAAATATGGATTTTATTCCACTTGTATGCAAAGCATCGAACCCTCATTTGGAACTGTAACCCTGTGCATAGTTAGCAGGAGTGCTGGAACAATTTGTATAGTGGGGATGCTGAGAGCCATTGAACCAAACTGTAAACCCTGTATATGATGGAAACAGCTTCAAGCTAGGGGATGTGGCAGCACCCCTAGTTTCAGCACCTATGCATAGTTAGGGACAATCTCCATCTTTTGTGTATTTCCTGAGTGGTTTCTATGCCTAGCATCTCACTCCCCTGACCCCACTAATGACTTCCCCTTTCCACATCTTCCCACTCCCTCCCCCTTGGCAGGAACTAACATCCTCTTTGCCTGCATGGTGCTGTAATCCGCAGCTGCTTTTCTGCTGAGCCCAGCTAAGAGCCTGCTAAGAGGGGAATAAAGACAGCTGGGAGTTGCTGATGCTGAGAGTGGCAGTGAGTGGACTCGGTGGCAGTTGGCAATACGGGAGGTGTGCTGCTGTGCTTGGAGCTCAGCACTGCAACATATGCCTGTGCTGTGAATACTGACCTGGCTTGTAGATTCCTGGAGATGCTAAACCCCAGAGCTGTCTTGATGAAACTGGGGTCGTTGGCAGCTTTGCTACCCCATCCACTTTGATAAAGCAAATATGATATTCAGTCCTTGGGTGGGCCATTTCGGTGCTAACATTAGTAAGCACGGGACAGGTTCCTTTTTCACCTTATTTTCCTTTCTTTAAAAAAAAAAATAAAAAGGAATAAAAGCAAGAAACCCTATTAATGCAGCTTGTAAGTCATTAAGCTTACTATACAGAAGTCAGGACAATTAAAAGTTGTTTTTCCCCCTAATGTTAATACATCCATGGGATATCTTTAGAGATGGGCCCTGAATGAAATGGTCAAGATCAGTCGGAGTTTTGGTTCAGGCCCATATCTAACAGTGCAAATGGTGAATTCTCTGTAACCTGAAGTCTTTAAACCATGATTTGAGGACTTTAGTAACACACCCGGAGGTTTGGGGGCTATTTCAGGAGTGGGTTGGTGAAGTTTTTTTGGCCTGTAATGTCAAGGAGGTCAGACTAGATCATCACAATGGCCCTCCTGACCTTAAAGTCTCTGAGTCTACATTTAGGTATACTTGTTCCTAGCCTTTCATTAGAAATGAATGTTTGCAATGTGATCCTATTCGTGGTATTAGGCAAACCATAGCGTGTTCATTTTGTTATTTTTGTATTTTAAAATTCCATTGGATTGTAACCATATTCCCTCTTTAATACCAAGAAGTTAGAAAGGAAGGGTGGGGTCCCCATTGTTAAATGTTTGCCATTGAAACCCCAAGTTAATTAATAATCAAAGAATTAATCAACAGGCTGTCTGGGTTTCACCATGAATTACTCTCCAACTAAGTTCCATTTAATACCATCTAATTTGCTTATTAAATATTAGGAAAAAATGTTCATCAAGTTACAGAGCTGATCAATTATACTGTTTAACACTTAAGTACACATTAATTAACCTTTTGACATCTTAATTCTTATCCTTTAATTCATGTTAGAAGTTTCTCCAGCTTTTCTCTATCGTGGAACATTTGCATATTATTGATTAACCTTTTGCCATTTCAAATCATTTTTAGCTTTTTTTAGTTTCCACAAATTTACAGCCCCCACCTGTGTGACCAAAATGTTATATCGTTGAGGATTAAAAATCTTTGGTTTTGGCAAATTAAGTCAAATGCAAAATGTTTTAGCATAGAGACAGATCATCCCTATATGGGGCAACCCTATGCAGGAGACAGAAAGTACTGCAGTCTCCCTGGTGGATGGATTGTTTGCATGGGGTGGGGGAGATAGAGTGTGTGTGTGCTCGCAAACAATACAGAACAAAGCTCCATAACAGTCAATTTAAGGAACATTTAGGACTCCATCTGCCTTCCTAGCTCTCCCAATCTTACTATTTTCATCATTTATAATGTTGCCATATTTTGCAATTAAAGCAACAGAAATATGGGATTAATTCATACCAATATCTATATGCAGTTAAAATGTTATGAAAATTAGACTCGATACTGTTTATTAGAATTTGTTTCTACAACAAATTAAGTATTTTCATTAAATGAAGAGTATGTGAGGATTATAAAGATAATTAAATGTCGGCAATGCACTGATCCATTTGACACACAGAAGAAAAGATGCAAAGAATTAAAGAAAAACGACCCCAACATGATTTCAAGTTTAAAACCATTTGTGATGGGTCCCCCTGGGGTGCCACCTGGAACTGGGGTACCACAGAGCCCCCTGACTCACTAGCCTGGGCTCCCTCTCACACTGTGACAGGATGCAAAGCCCTCTAGCTTGCACTTTCACCAGCATTCATACAAGCAGGGACACACCCAGCTGCAGTTACACACGGGCAGACTCTCTAACCACCAGCTTCCCAGCCTGGGACCCCAGAGCAGTACCGTCCTGCCCTGGTCAAATCTGGCCAATATATGGGTTTAATACCTGGTCCACCTCTCCCTCAGTGTGAAGAGAACTATGCA
Organism: Caretta caretta; assembly: GCF_965140235.1. Lineage (NCBI taxonomy): Eukaryota > Metazoa > Chordata > Testudines > Cheloniidae > Caretta > Caretta caretta. Next base: position 139,025,735 of record NC_134207.1, read on the forward strand.
CACTTGTGGCAAATAAGCAGAGATTTTCCCCAAGCACTCCAGTCAAAGTTCACTGGTTTAGATTAAAACAAAAACAAGTTTATTAACTACAAAAATAGATTTAAAGTGATTATAAGGGATAGCAAACAGACCAAAGCTGATTAGCTAGCAAAAAAACAAAAAACGCAAACTAAGTTTAATATGCTAGATACAATTGGATATGAATTAGCAGATTCTCACCCTAAGAGATGATATAAGCAGCTTGCAGATTCTTAAGGGGCAAGCTGCCCATTCTTTACAGGTTGGAAGCCTCAGATTTTTCATGAACAGGCTAGAAATCCCTTTAGCCTGGGTCCAGCACTTCCCACAGTTTAGTCTTTGTTCCTCAGGTGTTTTTAGGAGTCTTCTTGTGTGGGGAGTGAAGAACCACAGATGATGTCACTCCCTACCTTATATAGCTTTTGCATATGGTGTTCTAAAACTTAGTTCCCAAACCAGTCTGTGGAAAAATACTGGCATCCCAGCATCATGTGGCCTGGTCACATGTCCTTGTAGAGACATAAGAGCCATCACTCATAGGCTATCTGTAGCATTCTCAGGAATGTTCACCAGGTGGGAGATAAGCTTCTCCTAAGACCTATTGTGTTCTTCAATGGCTCATTGCCATGAACAGGCTCTTCCCAACCAGCTATCTAGACTGAAACCATCTTGTTTAGTGGGTGTTACCAAAGTGTAACTACATTTGAAGTACAGATATGTAGTCAGTATATATAACTTCAGATACAAAAGTAATACGTGCATACAAATAGGATAATCATATTCAGCAAACTACAACTTTTCCAATGACTCCTCACATGACTTAACCTGTACAAAAGACATGATAATTATGCTACAATCATATCATAGAATCATAGAATATCAGGGTTGGAAGGGACCCCAGAAGGTCATCTAGTCCAACCCCCTGCTTGAAGCAGGACCAATTCCCAGTTAAATCATCCCAGCCAGGGCTTTGTCAAGCCTGACCTTAAAAACCTCTAAGGAAGGAGATTCTACCACCTCCCTAGGTAACGCATTCCAGTGTTTCACCACCCTCTTAGTGAAAAAGTTTTTCCTAATATCCAATCTAAACCTCCCCCACTGCAACTTGAGACCATTACTCCTCGTTCTGTCATCTGCTACCATTGAGAACAGTCTAGAGCCATCCTCTTTGGAACCCCCTTTCAGGTAGTTGAAAGCAGCTATCAAATCCCCCCTCATTCTTCTCTTCTGCAGGCTAAACAATCCCAGCTCCCTCAGCCTCTCCTCATAAGTCATGTGTTCCAGACCCCTAATCATTTTTGTTGCCCTTCGCTGGACTCTCTCCAATTTATCCACATCCTTCTTGTAGTGTGGGGCCCAAAACTGGACACAGTACTCCAGATGAGGCCTCACCAATGTCGAATAGAGGGGAACGATCACATCCCTTGATCTGCTCGCTACGCCCCTACTTATACATCCCAAAATGCCATTGGCCTTCTTGGCAACAAGGGCACACTGCTGACTCATATCCAGCTTCTCGTCCACTGTCACGCCTAGGTCCTTTTCTGCAGAACTGCTGCCTAGCCATTCGGTCCCTAGTCTGTAGCCGTGCATTGGGTTCTTCCGTCCTAAGTGCAGGACCCTGCACTTATCCTCATTGAACCTCATCAGATTTCTTTTGGCCCAATCCTCCAATTTGTCTAGGTCCTTCTGTATCCTATCCCTCCCCTCCAGCGTATCTACCACTCCTCCCAGTTTAGTATCATCTGCAAATTTGCTGAGAGTGCAATCCACACCATCCTCCAGATCATTTATGAAGATATTGAACAAAACCAGCCCCAGGACCGACCCTTGTGGCACTCCACTTGATACCGGCTGCCAACTAGACATGGAGCATAGATCACTACCCGTTGAGCCCGACAATCTAGCCAGCTTTCTACCCACCTTATAGTGCAATAATAATATCAATATGAAGAGTATGTGGTGCAACATCACACCTTTTAAATATGAGAGAAAACTGTTTTACCCACTACGCTCTGATGTCTGATTAACAGCCATACAAACTGAGGAAAATAATTTTAACCTCCTGGAAAAGATGCTGTTTTTCTACTAATTCACGCAGGGAGAATGGAAAAAGTATCAAGAAATTAATATGAGAAATTTCCCTAGTGGTCTAGTACTGTCGTAGAGATTAAGTCAAGAATGGACCACCAATTAATCCAGTCTGTCCTCCCATATATCACTGGTCACCAACATCACTCAGCATCTGCACACTAAACCAAACAGTCAAAATCAGACCAAAGTATTACAGCCCTTTGGTGACTAAATTAGTATGTTTCATGGGCAAAGAAGAGGAGGGACCGAGATGCATCAATGGCAGAAAACTCTGCAATGGCTGGGAAATAATTAAGTGAGATACACCCAGATAATCCTGGCAAGTGACCCACACCCACATGCTCTAGAGGAAGGTGAAAAAATCCCCAAGGTCACTGTGAATCTGATCTGGGGGAAATTTCCTTCCCAACCCACATAGGGTAGTCAGTTACCCCATGAGCATGTGAGCAAGAACCAGCCAGCCAAGCACCTGAGAGACAGACTGCTCGGTGCCACCTCAGAGCCCTGGCCAATGTCCCATCTCCAGCTGGGTTATCACTAATGCTTCAGAGGAAGGAGATAAAAATAACTGGGGGTGAAATCCTTTCCTGACCCCTGCAGGTGGCTGGCTGAAACACACTACATGACCTTTTAAGACATAAACTGGAGTAACCTTTGGCAAACCTTTGTTTCATTATACCCCCTTTATCATTTATCTCCAGGAATGTAATTATTCTTTCCTCCACAATTTGTTCGAAGCCTTGCATACTACTGAGGTCAGACTGACAGGTCTTTAATTGCCTGGACCACTTTTTTTTCCATTTCTTAAATATGGGTACAATATTAACTATTCTCCAGTCTTAGGGTACTACCCCTGAATAAACAGATTTATTAAAAATTCTTGCTACTGGATTAGCAATCTCATGTTTCAGTTATTCCATTATTCTGGAATGGAAATTATCCAGATCTCCTCCCCCCGCCTCCTCCCCCCGCCACTTTGAGCACACTGAGCTCTTTAAGTTTTCTTCCACTTCAGAAGTGGTATTATCCATTTCTAGGCACTCATTTCTATTGGCGACACTGGTGTCATGCACACATTCCAAATTATCATCCCCATTGAAAACCAAGGCAAAGTATTGATTTAGTTTTTGGGCAATAGCTAGATTATCTTGAATTTCAGTCCCATCCACACTGCATGACAGGCCAGCCTCATCCTTCCTTATTGTTTTTAATTATGTAACTAAAAAAGTCTTTATTTATTTTAGTTTCCTGGACAAGAGTTAATTCATCTTGACTTTTAGCAATCCACATTTATTCCTACATCACCCTCCTTTTCTGGCAGTCTGCCCTGCAGCTCCTTTTGTTTGGCAGGTTTCTGCAAATCTTGAGTTGTCTGTATAACCTCCTCTCCTTCATTATATTTTCAAATTCCCGTCTGAATTCCATCAGCATCTCCAGCTGCATCTCTAATCCTTGAATCTTTTCTGCCATGAGCTCTATGAGGTCACATTTCATGCTTATGTAGCTTCCATAAGATATCTACTCAAGCATGATGTACTTCCTGAACCTTCTGCATCTGACTATATCTTTTGTGTCCTCTCCTCCTTGGGTCACTTCCAGTGCTGCTTCAGAAGCCATCATTGTCTTCTCTTCCTAGACTCTATTCCCCTGGGAAATAAAAAAAGGGGAGGGGGAGAATACTCCCCAAATTCGTACAGAAACTATGCTGATAGCTGTTCACTGCTACACTGATTGCCAGTGACTGGTTTTTAAACCTAGCCAATGAGGTCAGCACTTCGCCCTTGCTATGGGATATCAGCAAACACTGAATCAAGCCATATATCTGGACCAAATCATTACATTCTCAGAACACAAAATCACCACTCTCCTGTCAGGCTATACTCCCACAGAAACTCTTCTGTTGGCTGCATTTACATGTAGCTGTTTTAGGGCAAGTATATTTTCTCACTAAATAAATCTTTTTTTTCCCCATAAAGAAAACTGGAACAATAAATTCCATTCTGTGCAAATATAAAGACCTCCCACATGGGACTTCAGCTGGATTTAGAAATCTGCAACTTCAGATACCCAGTATGGACTTTTATCCTCTATGTGAACTAATAACTAGAACAGGACCTGTTACAAACTGCCAGGGGATCATACAACTATTTGCTCAATAGTAGTAGAAAGTTGTGGATCAAGATTCCTGGACTGTGTTCATGGCACTGGGAGGATTTTATGATCAGGTTGTTAAAACAGCAGTTACAGAAGGGTAGTCAGGCACATACATTTAGTAGAAATGCTGTGTTCTTGAGACTTGGGTCTGCCACATTCCTAGGTCTGCTTGAAGTGACAATGTGCAACTTCAGTTAACACAGTTGTGTGGATATTTTCAAAAAGGGGGAGGAGGAACAGGAGAATAGTAATAAGACACATAAAGTGCACAAATATAAGAAGCAATGAGTAGAAAAAATTAGATTTCAACTCATGGTTCCCTGGATCCTAGTCCTCTGCCCCATCCCCTAGAGTAAGGGAACTTTTGTACAAAATACTCTACATTCTCTCTTCCCACGGGAACATTATCTGACTTGATGGTACTGCAGCATAGTCAGCCTGATTCAGCTGAAATATTGAGTGTCCCACAAATTCCAGTATGCTTCTGAGCTCCAAATACTACATTAGAACTTAAGAGCCGGCTTACTTTAAAATTGAAAGACGCAAAGGCACAGGCTCAGCTGAAGAGAAATATTTGAGTATCTATGAAAGATAACAGGAGAAGTTAGATTTCCCTCAGAATATAATCTGCACAGATACAAGGACAGCAACAATGCAAAATGAAAATACGTGTGACTATCCCTTTAAAAGGACGGGTGGAAAAATAATTTTATGAGTAAAATCAGTGAGCCTGAAAATGAGCAATCACAAGGCAAAGCTCTGCTATGACAGAATAGGATGTGAACTGTACAGGAAATCAAAAAGAGACAGTATAACCAGGAGGGAAAAAAAAGAAGAGTCTATCCCACACACCGTAAAGGCATAGCTACAGGTGCCATATACTGAGATTTATCGTAGGGAAGAAGTAATTGTATATAGGTAACAAATAAATTCAGCAGATCAGAGGGAGGAGTGCAAAAGCAGCAGAATAAATGTACAAAGGCTTTGGGAGAAACAAATGGCAAATGCTGAAGGGCAGAGCACAGCAAAAAGGAGTAGCAGGAACCGTAACAGAAAGGACAGAGCAAGAGCCCCACCTATCCATGCAATATATTAAAATAAGGCCTGAAAGGAGGAGGAAATTCTGCCCTCATTTACATCACGTACGCCCAGAAGCTTGGAAACAAAGGCAGGGGATGAAGCTTGGCCCTGGGATTTAAGCCCTGAACTGGGACATAGAAGATTTGGGTTCAGTTCTTGGCTGTGTCAGAAACTTCCCTTATGATTTTAAATGTTTTACCTGTGTAACTATTTTGGTTAGGGGTGTGATTTTGTGTTTAAAAACCAACACAGTTATACCAATAAACACCCTAGTGTTGATGCAGTTATACATGTATAAAGATGCATTATACCAGTATAGCTGTGGCCGTTCCCATATGGAAATAGGTACAAGGGTATAAAACACCTTTATACTGACAGACCTGTGTATGCGCTAGTGGGTGTTCTACCTCTTACCTATACCAGTACAACCAAACCAGTGTAGTCAAACACTGAGCCTCCCTGGGCCTCAGTTCCACATCTGGAAAAAAGAAGTATTGCGTATTCCCATTCTCCCATGGTTTGTCTGCCTTCTCTTACTCGGGATGGGACTTTCAAAAGTGGTTAGCATCGGCCTGACTCGTCTACCACTGAAATGAATTAGAGGAGAGTTAGACCAATGCTGAAGGCTTCTGAAATCCCGCCCATAGAAGTTAGACTCTTCTGAGGCAGGAGCACTGTGTCTAGCTATGAGTTTGTACAGTGCTTCACCCAAAACAGGCCCTGATCTCAGCGGGGGTCTTGAGGTGCCGCTGTAATACAAATGAAGGGCAGAATTTAACCCCAGGTATCCTAAAGTGACAGCATAATAATTAGAGATCAGATTCTGCCACTCTCACCCACCTCAGGTTGAACCTTTGTCTGTCCCATCAATTGGTCTTTTAGCAGAGTAAAGTATTACGTAGTGTGAGTAACGGTAGTAGAATCTGGTCCTAAGGGAATAAGGAACATAAATTAGTACTATCCATGGAATATTTATGAGTTAAACAAACATCCATGAGTTAACAAAAAATGATTAGATTAAATTACACATCAGCAAGGTATTCATGAGAGAAGAGTGCATTGCTTCTAAACGGCAATAAAGTTAATGAAATTGGGGCCAACTTTTAAAATCATATATCACCTAGGCCTATGCAAAGGGTAGTTACATTCTCTTCTATATCCCTTTGTCATGTATCTTTTCATTCTCTACCTTATATGCAACCAACTGCAAATAACAAAACAACACAAATGAAATTACATCCCAGAGTCCTGGCTGCATGTCTGCAATCAACACCAATCAATCAATAAGCACAAAACTTAAGGGGGCATAAAAGAGACCATGGAAAACTATTATCAGCTACTGTGACATTCACAGTAGCAATGCGTACCTGTACCATCATTTTTGCTTGCAGCTTAGCATTTGGATAAGGTGAACACTTTAACATCAGTGCAGAGTGAGACAGTAATATCTAGGGAAAATTCAACTGATATCATTCCTAATAATGGAAGATTTTTTTCACCAGACAAGCCAAATTAAAACAAAATTTTGCTCTCTGAATCTGAAGCTGACAGAAAAGTTATGCAAGACTTTTGTCTAAAGAAACACAGCCTTCTCTGGGGTGTGTGCATTGTCTGGTCTTCAAGTTGATGTTCTCCTAGCATTCCTAGGAGGTGATTGACTAACAAACAGTTGCAATTGCAAAAAAAACAAATGTGCTTGAGAATAGCACAGTTGTTCTTTGCAAAGCTTTCTGTAAACATTTTTTAACCACTTTGGCCTAGATGCATGAATTTCCTGGCTAACTCTCACTTGTGCAATTTTTGATCAAATACCATGCAGCTAATTGTTTTAATAGTGTGTTTGTTGTTTTAGTGCAAGTAAATTAAAAGAAACAACCTCTAATTACCACTGGCAATACCATTGGAAATGGATGTAGCTTAACAAACACAACTTCTAATAATGTCACACACACAAAACCCAACAAAAGCTATTACAATGAAAAAAAGATTGACAACTTTCAACACTTTACAGTGAATTTTAAATACTGGGGTGGGGGGAGAACATTATTCATTGACTTACGTGCCGTGGATCTCCCCGGACTTCAACTTACACCTGGTACAATCCTGTTGGGACAAAATTTGGACCTATGTGTTTACATTTTCTTTTTCCTTCTTTCAGTATGTCCACCCCTGTGTTGTTTCCAGACTTTCCTCTCAGTGCTGCTGATCACATTCTTTCATTTCCCACTGTCACTTCTGCTTAGAAAACAACATAGTTGGGTGGTAGTCCCTTCCCTTTACTTTCCTCTCTTCTTCCCTTCCTTTTTTCATTGCTCGAAGCAAAACTAAGGGCAATCAGAATGGGGAAGGGGTGGAGTTACATCTTTTGGGAGGAAGGGAGTATTATGCAAATAAAATAAAGCATTTGTTTTGCATTTATTCCAGCAGAAACAGTACTGTTTCCTGTTAAGAGTGTTAGTGAGGATAATGTAGTATTCAGGCCTGTATATTTGCCTGAGAATGAGAGAATTTTGGGACTTGTTTGCCCATTTGACTTTTGATATTTTTATATTCTTACTAATACGTGTGAACAAAGAACAAATACACGGGAGTGAAGAGCAAAGAACAGAGACATCTGTCCACAAGCAGATGGGGGGAAAAGAGATAAGAGATAGAGCTAAAGTGTTGCTGAGCAGAGTGGGAGTTTAATATAGAGGATACACTTGAAGGACAGTCCTGCCTCAAATCCTCTCCTAAGATAAGGTCAAACCACCAGTCAGGAGGCGCAAGGGGGATGGGGAGAAGGTATAAGAAACACTAAAAGCCAAAGAAATGCCCAACCCTGACTGAAGCACAGCCTCACTCCTTACCCCTCCCATGGGATACAAAGGAAGTGGTACCAAAGACCCTGGTTCCAAGAATCTCCAAAATGGAACATGACCATAAAATGTAAGCCGTGGGACCAAGGATGTGCACTATAGGTATAATTATGCCTGCTAAGGAAGGGGAAACTGGGAAGCTGGGAAAAGGCTCTGCCGGCATGCAGAGCTATGGATATGCTTGCTTGACTAACCCCAATAAACATTGCATTGCCTGCACTTTGTCCTTCTGGTTTTCTGCTTTCTGTCTGCATGACAAGAACCAGGGATGGATGAAGGGAAAGCCCCTAATACTTGCATATAAACTCTAAATGGAAATTACACTCTTCTGGATCACAGATAGATAGTTAATTGACAATTTAGTGGTTTTTTATCCTTATAATCAGTAGGTTGCTTGGCTGTCAGCCTGTACCATCTGGCATTGTAACCTCTGCAGCCAATTTGAAAAGTAGTTCTCCTTGGTTTGTTTTTCTTGTGGCACATGCATGTCCTCTTTTTATATACAGCAAATCTGCAGGAATGCTACCGTCTTCAGTGCTCGCTCTTTTACTTTTATCTCATTTTCCATTAATGCTTCAAAGAGTTCCTGACTGATATTTAACTCAAAATGCACCAGGTCAAGTGCAGATATCACCAACTCCCCATGCGCGCGCACATACACACACACACAGAGTTTTCAGTGCTTCTCAGTTTCAGCAAATGATTAACTCTGGCTATCCCAAAGACAAATCTGTTCATGGCAGAGGCTTTTTTATTCCAAAACACAGGATCTAGAAACTTGTTCCTTAATCCTTGCAGCTCCTCTAGAGTTGGTAAGGATTTTCTCAAAACATTTTTCTGTTTGAAAATACTGATTCATCAAAACCAAAACTTTTTTTTCAGCAATATATCAGTTTTGATAAAACTTTCACCAGAAAGGTTTCTCAGATCCTGGGTGGAATTTCTGGTCAAAATGAGAGACAGGAAGAGATATCACCACCAGGATAGCTAATAACCCAGTAGTTTGGCCACTCACCAGGGATGCAAGATACTCTGGCACAAGTCCCCATTCTGAATCAAGTAGCAAAGGGACTTGAACCTGGGACTTGCCTATCCTGTACTATCCTGACTACTACTGGCGATTATGGGGTGGGTTTCTCTGTGCTCTTTTGAGAGCAATTTTGAAGGTCTCAGTTTCATCCTTATGAAAAATGAAACCAAATGCTAAAAGCTCACATTTTTTAATGAAACAGGATTCTTGTTTTCCAGCTCAAATTGGAGGATAATGAACTGAAACTCCAGATTAGTTTAGATTGATATAACCTTGGAAAATATTTAATCACAAATATTATAGTTGTGCAGGTTCTCTTTATAGCTGTGCAATCACAGTAGCTTCAATAGCACAGGAATAATTTAGAGCATAATTTAATCTACACAATACATTGTACATTGTACAATTGTACAATACATTGTACCCATGATTCTGTAATGCCCTCCTCCTCGGGTATTGATGCTATTTAGGTGGTTTAATGACTACAAACCTCTGTGTATTCAGACGGGCTAAATTTAAAAAAAAAATCATTGGCAAGTTATTTAGCCTGATTAGTGTCTCAGAAAGACAACCAGACTTATCGGGGGGAGGGGGACGGAGGAGAAGGGGGCAGAGAGAAACCTCTGCAACTTTAATAGAAAATCTGGATTTGGATCTGGAGCAACTTTGCACTACAAGATGTGTCCTGCACTCCTAGCTTTCCAAAGTTTGTAGTTTGTTTTAATCATACATTCGCTCAGCTCCGATCATGTATTCCTTATATAAAAGTCATTAGTATCCATCATCTAAAAACTTTCCTTCTTGGGTGTTTTGCAGTATGCACTCACTAACCTAGAAATATAGTGGACTGATTTGCTCAATGACTCATCTAATTAGCGCCTGCAGTTACTGCATTGCGCATACACATAAGGTAATTGCACACAGGTAGGCAGTGTATTCATTGGCGCACACAGTAACCCATTTTGCATGTGCAATCACAATAATTAGATACAAATTAGATGTGCAATTGTGTACACACAGTTGACAAAACCAGGCCCTAAATATGAAACAATAATCAACATGCATATATGAAAAATGAAGACATAAGCTCTGGAGATCTGGTAACAGACTACAGAAGGAAAATATAGCATTTCTAATAAGCATGATCTTTTATTGTTTATTTTTTTGGTCACTGTTGTTTTTGAGTCAAAACCACACTGGTTTAGATAAAATATTAAAATAACTACAGAAAGATAGGTTTTAAGTTATTATAAGAGGTATAGGCATAGAAGGTACAAATTGATTGCAAAAAGAAATAAAAGTTAAAAACCACAAGCTGTTTCCTAACCTTACTCAATCTAAGTCAAATTTGAAGCAATAAGGTTTTGCCTACCCAAAAGCCACAGCAGTCTGTGCTAACTGGAAAGTTTTCCAGTTAGGACTACTCCCCCCAGTTCAATGATGTTTCTGTCTTCCAAAAGATCAGAATAGGTGGGGGAGGAGGGTTGGCCAGGGGGCTTTGTTCTCCCTTTTTATATCTTGATCCTTTTTACTGAAAAATTCCTTGATGTGTCATGGGGTCAAGAAGCCCCATTGCCTATGTGGTCTGCACTCAGTCCTTCATATGAATTGCAAATTCTTCCTTGCACCATCTGTATACCTGCAGCTTGAGGTGTCTCTGGGGATGACATGCCAGGCCTTTGTTTACAGGTCTTTTGTTATTTTTAAAGAGCTAGTCTGTGAGCATTCCCCAGACTCACAACATGTTTCAGTAACAAACGTATAGCAAAATCTCAGAACTCCATATACAATGATAATGCACACATGTTAACAGACAGTAATACTTAGCAGACTATGGTTTTCCCCATGATACCTCACAAGGCATACTTTGTACAACATTTATCATAATTTGGTAAAAGTGGTGACCATAACAGTGTAGACTGTCACAGTCATCTGGATTCCTCTCTGTGGCCTGTTTTGGTCAGGGCATCTCTCAAAATTAGGACAAAGACATTCCAGGGCCCCAGGAGATGGAGGAGGTAGCAACCATGATGGCAAAGCTTGCTTCAGCAGCCCTTATCTTTTCTTATTTTTTCCCCAAGGTCTCTTTCTTTAGTGACCCACAAAGGGAGTGATGGGCAGAATAGGCCATTCCCTCATTATTTTTTCCACCAATTAGGCCTAATATCCAACACACCTATTTTGGCACATTAATTTCCAGATCCACATTTTCTTGTTTACCAGGCATGAATTTAACGCAGTCCTGAGTTGTATCAGTAGGCCTTTTTGTTTAGACTAATTCAGTCTACTTCCTTTTCATATCTTTCCCATCAATATTTGTTACTATAAGTTATTGTGACATCTTCTGAACTTTCACATACTTTTTACTGTTGTGCTCAAAATTAGAGTAAATGTAGGCCTAGTTACCACAACAGGCCCTTGTTCACCTGCTCATCTTTACACTTCAGGAAATGTTCTAATGTGCATGCTCTGTGTGCAATTTGCAAATAGTTCAGATATGTCTGAATTAAAGCCAGTTTCATTTTTCTAAATCAAGCCAAGTCATTAACTGAAACCTTTTAACTAATGGTTATAGCCAACTGCTTGACTATACTTTTGATTCAATATTGAAATTATTCAAAAGATCAAATAACCCAGTTTATTCAAATGTATTAGTCAAAGACAAAGCAGTACAATTACAGAAAGTAGTTAATATTTTACTGATCTGATCTGGAGACCACAGTCTCACAGTATTCAATTTTGCTCTGAAAATATGTATTCATACATAGCTATATATATATATATATAGTATGGTTGTTTACAAGTTAGAGAACATTCTAAACATTGCCTAGGACTTAACCCACCAATCACCTTTTTGTCTTGTTTCTCTATATCAACACATTTCTTTCCTATCTTGTTGTTGTTTTTTTGTTGTTTTTTTTTGTATACCACATTTTAGGTACCATGGGGCTGGCAAACACTGTGTACCTGTACCAGGGCATTGGGTTAATCTATCTTCTCTCTCTGATAGGTTTGTATTTGCCTGTGACAAGAGCTGAATTCAGCTTTGCAAAGCATTGTGGGATATATACATTAGCATGATCAGAACAGCATTCTGTGGAAAGCATAATGCAAGTCACTTAACACAACTACTCAACATCCATAGGTGATATAATGTATATAATATTAATGCCCATACACATACATGTGGTGTGTGTAATACATATTCATGTGGTTCAGGCTGTTCTGACATATATACTAATTTAATAGGGCTATGTCCCCCATGGTTGAAGTTTGAACCTTGAAATCTATTTTGCTGTCGGTAAGCATTTCAGAATGTTCTGGCTATGTGAAACCGGAGATGTATAATTAAAACAGAGGAGCTCTTTATCTACAGTGAGCACCAGAGCTCACTGGGTAATTTTTGACTACACTTTTGTCAGAAAATGCCAATTTGTCGAAACTGTAACTTTTTACAGGAAGGAATGTTTCAACAATATTTCATTGGGAAGGGTTCTAAGGCTATGTTTACATTTAAAATGCTACAGCAACACAGCTGCAGCTGCATCATTCAGTGTAGACACTTGCTACAGCAATGAGAAAGGTTCTCCCATCACTGTAGATAATCCACCTTCCCGAGAGGTGGTACCTAGGTAGAGGGAAGAATTTTTCTATTAACCTAGCACTGTCTACAACAGGGTTTAGGGTGTCTTGACTATGTCACTTGGGGGTGTGGATTTTTCACACCCCTGAGCAACTTTACTTGTTCGACCTAACTTTTCAGTGTATACCAGCCAAAAGGTCCAGAATGGAATTTGGGGAAAAGGAGGAGTGGGGAAGCCTCCCATGGGCCTTCTCCCCTTCAAAGGGCAAACAGATGAGTGATCAGGGCACTCACTTGGGCTGTAGAAGACACAGGTTCAAATCTCTGATCTGAATCAGGCAGAGCAGGGATGCTGGGTCTCTAGCATCCCAAGTGAATGCCCTGACCAACAGGCTATTGCTGTTCTCAAGTGGCTTGATCTCATTCATGCTTTTCAATGAAAAATTTCGAAAGGGCTTGTTTTCATTCCAGGGTGGAACAAAAAGAAATTTGGAAATCTATTTTTTTTTTGTTGTGAAACAGAATTCTTGCTTTCTGGCCAGCCCCAGTGAGTGCTATGCAGTACTCACTATAATGCATATGGAGACAAATGAAAACCAGTCTATCCTCTTTTTGGTAACTTTTCAAATGACACTTAACTGACTGGACTGTGAACTAGCAGCTTGCTATCATCACGCAGTGCTCTGAGTGCATGCTGTGGCTGTGACCCTTTAATAATACCCTGAATCCATCATATGCAAAGAAAGAATTCAAAGCTCGTGATTATATTCTTTGCCAGAGTGATATTTTATGATTTACATATTCCTTTTTGGAAGCTAGTTCTACTTTTTAACCATGAACAGCAAGGACAATACATTTGTGCCATTTGTGACATATGATGCGTATGGGAAACTTGCAGCGGCACGGAAGCACTCTTCGTTTTCTGCTCTCCATTTATAACCATGGGGAAATGAACACGATTATCTCTGATGGATTAATGCCTAAGAAATGGTGTGAAACATGTAGATAGTCATCTGACTAATGCTAGAGATAATACCTGTCACTTTCTAAAATGATGGAGCAAAAAGAAAAGATAATGGGATTACAACTCTTGATAGGAACAACATGGCCTGTCCTCCTGCTCATCTTGGCATTATCCACTTTTTCATCATTCAGAACTAAAATGCCTTCCTCGTCCTAACAATACCACTATCTTTTTAAATAATTTATCTTGCCCAGAATGTGTGCCTCCATTTTTTATACTATATCAAGTACTTTTTTCCTTTTATGTGCTCATTTTGGCTGCAAAGACAATCTGCCATTTTTGACAATTGATGTGAGAGTGACTACTACTGTATGTGTACACAGTTTAAAAAAGAAAATCTCATGGCACTATTTTTTAGTTGAGAGAAAGCTGCAATCTAATGGTCTGATCGCAGATCTGAGAGCCAGAAATTCCAGAGTTCTGATCGCAGTTCAAACATAGACTATCCCTGTGGTCTTGGACAAGCTACTTAACTTAAACAGTTTCCCCATCTGCAGAACAAAAGTACAAGGATCCTGAAGTCAAAACAAGTCATTCAATGGAATTGGTTAACTGTATTTTATAAAAGCTAGTGAAATCTAATTATGGCAAAGGCTTGGAGGAAATATAAGATGTACCAGAGGGACCACATTATCCAAAACATTTGTTCAGTGTACACCCTTGGGTTTTACATTTAAGAGGCTAGAAAAGTTATTTTTTTCTTTTTTTACAGAAAAGAGTCTCGAATTTTCCGGTTGACCTGATCTGAATTAAAATGGGAATCTTTTAAATTCTGAGTTTTCCCAGGTGGTCTCAAGTTTTATTAAACTTTATTTTTGTTACAGCCCAACCTAAGGTTATTTAGTGAACATGACTCAGGGAAGGGTTATTATTTAGCAATTACTGTAACTGTATTTTGTAAAGGGTCACCAATACCTAGGGTTTTTATAGTAATTCCTCGTGAAAGTACACATCTAGGCAGTGTCACAGTTACAAGACTATCTGCACCTCTGCTCCCTTCTGGAGCCTTTACCTTCCCTGCGGTGGAATTTCACAGTATTCCCACTCTTACATCAGGCCCTGGGCTACAGTATCTTGTGTATCAACCATACTTACCCAGCAGGTTTCATCACCTGTGTTTCTTCCCTTTGGGAGTCTGTTACAGTGGTGTATATAACAACCAGATAGCCTGCTTTAAGCAAAATACTGTTTATTTTATGTGTAGGAACAAAGCTTTTAGAGAAAAGTGTTTTAAAACAACAAACACTCTATACTATCATGTCTCTCCTACCTGAAGCTCTACTGTCTTGTGATGGTGGCCAGGGTTATTACACTTCAGATAGAAATGAAAATAGATGAATCAAGTACCAAGTGGGCTGTGCAATATATAGAACACATCTTGAAGTGCTACTTGCACTCTGCAACACATGTACATATGAACAACCATAGCTTTCATATGCCTTGTGTAATTTGAGTTTAGAGCAAAGTTGCTAATACAGTTGGTAGGAGAATAGACCACAGTGTAAGAAAACTGTCTGGAAAGAAGTCTGCCACGATGTATCAATAAACAGAAGAAAAATAATTGTGAATGATGACAATTAATAATCTTCTGTTCCATTTTTGAATGAGGTGTTCCATTTCTACTAAGGGCCATGCTTTCAGAAGGGCTTAAACTTGGCATGTAATCTTGTAATCATGTAATTTTCCAGGAACTATCTATTGTGGGCACAAATGAAAGGCACCTAACATCAAACTACCTGCTTTATTGGTGTGCTTCCGGAAATGAGGTAGCTGTACAACAAATACACATGTACAATTGACTGTGATTACAAAATTAGAGGCCTCTGTGAATGTAAATGAATTTATACAAATAGGATTATTACCCTCTGCCAGTGACATCACAGTATTTGAGGTAATTTTTGAAAATTATGATGCTCCATGCCAAGGGTCTTGAAACAAGTGTTAAGTCTTGGCTGCTTTCATTTGTCATTTTATGTAATGATCACTTTCTGAGAATTCCAACAATTAAAGATTACATTGAACCAGCTTTGCAAAATCAATGCAAAATCTTTTTCTCCCTGAAGAAAATTACTAAATTGAATTATTAATTATAAATGTGTGAGGCAAAATTTTGGATTGAATTAACACATAATACCCATACTATGTTTTAGGGTTTACAACAAATTATAGACACTGGTGTTTTAACTATGAGTTAATGTAAATTCCAGATAGCAGGGTTACCCATCTTCAGTCTTACTCCCCCTGCCTATGAATAAATTCTCTAAAGAATGCAATTTCACTTACAGCTTTTCTGTTCCACCTACTTATTGAAGAGAGGTTAGCATTGAGCTGAAGGAATAGTAATACAGGTTTTAACCTCAATGAGATGGTAAAGGAAACATTCTGGTTTTCAATCAGTCCCACTAATGGAGCTTTTAAAATCCTTGGTCTCCAGACTATGTTTATTGTTGACTTTGGTAAACATCCATAATTGACTGGCGATGCAACAACAAAAGTCACTCCATGCCAGGGAGGGTGGAAAATTGTCACAAACTGTCTCATTAAGACATCACTTAAGAACATCAGCTTTTCAGAAGGAATTTTTCTAGTTTCCTAGCCATTCCCATAACATTATTTAAGGGGAAATTTGAACATAACTGCTGATGAAAAGATCCCTTTCAACTTCAAGTATTAAAATATGAGAAAAGGTCTTTGAAAGCTGTGATCACATCAGAAGCTAATTCCTGTGCCATTTTAAGACTGATGAGACTGACTTTAATAAAGCAATGCAAATATTAATTTCCAATTGAAAATACAGATTTCATTTAAAGTAAAGTCATATCTACATATTTCTTTTCTGATCCATTGGTCTGCTGGTGATACCCACAGTTTATATTCTTACGCTTCAAATTGATTGATGAGCCCTGAGTTTTAGGGCCTCTGATGATGACTTTACAAAAACTGCAGTGCTAAGTCTTTCCAGAAGACTTAGGAAGTAGCTAAATTACCCCATTACCATATGTCTTGGAAACACAGACATAGTCCTAGAATTATCCAGATTTTGTTTAGCCTATCAGAGTAGTGGACTGGTTATAGGGACCTTTTGAGTAGTGAATGAATAAAACCTGACTCACAAGACAGCCACCACTGGAAAGTTCATACTTGTTTTTCCCTGCCAGAGTAGGAGGGTTTATTTACAATGTAATGAAGATAGAGTTTCCACATCTATTTATTATTTATTATTTGAATTGCAGTAGCACATACAGAACCAATCATATACTTGGATCCTACAGCACTAAGCACTGCACAAATTTAAATCCATCTTTTCAGTCAAAGGGTTTGCCAACATATATTTCAAACAAGGTGTACATTTTTAATACTTTGTCTAAGCTGATTTAAAAATGTGATTACAAAAGATCTCTTTCTCTATATGTTTTACTGGGTTTGAGATTAATTTCTTAAGAATCCTATTTGATTTGTAGAGAACCCTATTTGGATTCATCCCTGTTAAAGTTTATACATTAGGGTTTTACATCCAAGTCAAGCTGGAGGGCGGAAATGAGCTTAAAGGAGAAGACTTGTATTTCAGAGCAATAAAACTCCACATGTTATCCAGCCCCAGCTCCCCCTTGAAATTGTTAGTTCACCCAAATCCATCAGTGCTCCATTACTTTCATGTCATTATTTTCCACTCAAGTGTATTGATTCTCTCTCTTCTTGCACAGTCCATTAGTTCTCCCTTGCTACCCTACACCTGGGCTCCTACCAGCCTTGGTTACTCTTTGCAAAGTAACTGTAACACACTCCCAGTCCCAAATTTCCCCCCCAAAGCATGTATTCTGCACTGACCATCCCTCTCCTGGTCCATTGTCCCTCTAAGGGTACAACACACAACAGCTTGCCATCTTAAACAGTTTAACTCCAGCACACTGGATTTGATTAAACAATCAAAGAAGGTTATTAATAAAAGAAGATAGGATCTTCTGTGAATATAAGCATTGGCAACACAGTTAGAAATGGTTTACAAGAAAAATAAAGATAAAATACTTCCTACTACTAAACTTAACAACCTAGATTTGGTCTAAATTGAAATTCTTACAAAATACCTCCAGCAGCCTTACTGACCAACCTGTAGGTCAGGACCCATAGTCGGAAATCCAACAGCTGTTTCTTTACTCTTCTCAGGTACAAAGAGAGAGATGGACAGGGAGAGAGAGGGGTAATTGGTGGTGTTTGCCCTTCCTTCCTTTTTTAGTTTAAGTCCCCCTTTTGAAAAGCATTTCTATCTGAGAATAAGGAGACAGTGAGGCTGGTTTGGAAAGATGCTTCCTGCTGGGTTCTTTCACCTATGTATGCTCACATGCAGGTTTCCTTTCGTTTACTCCCTTTCTGCATGATGACTCTGTTTACCGCTTAAATGCAAATTAAGGCAACCACACATCCCTTTGTTGAAGACTTGCTTGACCAGCTGTGTCTAACTGGGGCTACGTGAGTTTGAACAGGTCCCTTTAACATTATACAAGGAATTTCATAACTTTACAAAGAATGTTGCTACATACATTTCACCATGATATTACTGACCAGTGAGTTATTAGTTTTCAAATGATACCTCACAAGACATATTTTGTACAAAGATTATGACAGTAGTGTGGAGGGTCTGAATAAAGAGGTGCATTCTGTCACACACCCCCATTCAAAACAGTAGGCATCATCTAATAATGTACGATAAGAGCATAATACACCTCTTAGGAAAATGTGACCCTTATAGTAACTAACCCAAAAAATATTAGATGGTCCAATTGAAGTTTGTGGTGGTGGATACTAAGAACCACAGATCTCTCTTGTGGAATACAGCTATATAAGACATTGATGTGATCAGGGAGCAATATCAGAATTTGATAGTTTCAGTGCAAGAAGCAAAAGGGAGAGTCCCATGGACAATGGAGACAATTTTAGAAGCATAAGTGATGGGTGCCTCGAAGAAAACCTGTGTCTGGAAGTAGACCCCACAGAGGAACATGTGTGCTTATCATTAAGGAAAATTCTGGTGGCACTATATAATCCAGTACACAAGGTGCTTGAAAGTCTGCAGAACTTGAGTATGGTAACACTTATAGAAGCCAGAGCAGCCTGAGTAAGCAGCATGGTATTGGTAAAGAAGCCATCAGGGAAATTATACCTCTGCATAAACCCCAAACCAACTGGGCATTGAAAATATACCACCATGCACTGTCCACAACTGATGATGTCTTGCCAGAACTTTCCAAAGCCAACATCGTTATGGTCTGTCATGTGAGGAATCGGTTTTGGCACATAAACCTGAATAAAGAGTTCAGCATGCTGACAATTTTTGCAACACCATTTGGTCACTACAGATTTATACATAGAATCATAGAATATCAGGGTTGGAAGGGACCTCAGGAGGTCATCTAGTCCAACCCCCTGCTCAAAGCAGGACCAATGCCCAATTAAATCATCCCAGCCAGGGCTTTATCAAGCCTGACCTTAAAAACTTCTAAGGAAGGAGATTCTACCACCTCCCTAGGTAACGCATTCCAGTGTTTCACCACCCTCCTAGTGAAGAAGTTTTTCCTAATATCCAACCTAAACCTCCCGCACTGCAACTTGAGACCATTACTCCTTGTCCTGTCCTCTTCTACCACTGAAAATAGTCTAGAACCATCCTCTCTGGAACCATCTCTCAGGTAGTTGAAAGCAGCTATCAAATCCCCTCTCATTCTTCTCTTCTGCAGACTAAACAATCCCAGTTCCCTCAGCCTCTCCTCATAAGTCATGTGTTCCAGACCCCTAATCATTTTTGTTGCCCTTCGCTGGACTCTCTCCAATTTATCCACATCCTTCTTGTAGTGTGGGGCCCAAAACTGGACACAGTACTCCAGATGAGGCCGTCGAATAGAGGGGAACGATCACGTTCCTCGATCTGCTCGCTATGCCCCTACTTATACATCCCAAAATGCCATTGGCCTTCTTGGCAACAAGGGCAGACTGCTGACTCATATCCAGCTTCTCGTCCACTGTCACCCCAGGTCCTTTTCTGCAGAACTGCTGCCTAGCCATTCGGTCCCTAGTCTGTAGCTGTGCATTGGGTTCTTCCGTCCTAAGTGCAGGACCCTGCACTTATCCTTACTGAACCTCATCAGATTTCTTTTGGCCCAGTCCTCCAATTTGTCTAGGTCCCTCTGTATCCTATCCCTGCCCTCCAGCGTATCAACCACTCCTCCCAATTTAGTATCATCCGCAAATTTGCTGAGAGTGCAATCCACACCATCCTCCAGATCATTTATGAAGATATTGAACAAAACCGGCCCCAGGACCGACCCCTGGGGCACTCCACTTGATACCGGCTGCCAACTAGACATGGAGCCATTGATCACTACCCATTGAGCCCGACAATCTAGCCAACTTTCTACCCACCTTGTAGTGCATTCATCCAGCCCGTACTTCTTTAACTTGCTGACAAGAATACTGTGGGAGACCATGTCAAAAGCTTTGCTAAAGTCAAGAAACAATACATCCACTGCTTTCCCTTCATCCACAGAACCAGTAATCTCATCATAGAAGGCGATTAGATTAGTCAGGCATGACCTTCCCTTGGTGAATCCATGCTGACTGTTCCTGATCACTTTCCTCTCATGTAAGTGCTTCAGGATTGATTCCTTGAGGACCTGCTCCATGATTTTTCCGGGGACTGAGGTGAGGCTGACTGGGCTGTAGTTCCCAGGATCCTCCTTCTTCCCTTTTTTAAAGATTGGCACTACATTAGCCTTTTTCCAGTCATCCGGGACTTCCCCTGTTCACCACGAGTTTTCAAAGATAATGGCCATTGGCTCTGCAATCACAGCCACTAATTCCTTTAGCACTCTCGGATGCAACTCGTCCAGCCCCATGGATTTGTGCACATCCAGCTTTTCTAAATAGTCCCTAACCACCTCTTTCTCCACAGAGGGCTGGCCATCTTCTCCCCATGTTGTGATGCTCAGCGCAGCAGTCTAGGAGCTGTACTTGTTAGTGAAGACAGAGGCAAAAAAAAAAAGACAGAGGCACATTTGCTTTTTCCACATCCTGTGTCACTAGGTTGCCTCCCTCATTCAGTAAAGGGCCCACACTTTCCTTGGCTTTCTTCTTGTTGCCAACATACCTGAAGAAACCCTTCTTGTTATTCTTGACATCTCTTGCTAGCTGCAGCTCCAGGTGCGATTTGGCCCTCCTGATTTCATTCCTACATGCCCGAGCAATATTTTTATACTCTTCCCTGGTCATATGTCCAACCTTCCACTTCTTGTGAGCTTCTTTTTTATGTTTAAGATCCGCTAGGAGTTCACCGTTAAGCCAAGCTGGTCGCCTGCCATATTTACTATTCTTTCGACTCATCGGGACATGTAAAAGGGCATAAGCCCGCTCCAGATATGTTCCAGAGAAGACTCACCCAATGGCTGGAAGGACTGTCTAGGGGGAAATAATTGCAGATAAGATGGTATTCTTACTGTAGGGGAAAAGATCAATAGGACCTTCACAGATATTGTATTGTCTGACCAACTTCTGTCCACTCCTGGTGCAGTACAGGAACCCATACACCGGCTCACATAGCAGGATTTTGAATGGAACTGGACAAATACCCAAAAGCAAACATTTGACATGCTGAAACAAATGATAATGGATGCCCCTGTCCTGAAGCATTACCAGCCAGGAGAGTCACTGACACTGCAGTATGATGCAATGGACAAAGGATTGGGTGTAGGTCTTTTGCAGAAGCCAATTGCGTTTGCTGGCAGAATGTACAGTGGTACTCCCAAATAGAAAAAGCTTCTTGCTCTGGTATTTGGACTAGAGTGATTCCATCAGTACACCTACAACCACCCAGTAATAGTGGAATCGGTCCACAAATTCTTGACATCATGAGACAATCATGGCAAAGCGCCTTCTTAGTTCTCCAAAGAGATTGTAGCTCATGTTGATGTGCCTCCAGTGCTACTAGGCAAAGATCAGATCTTACCCCGGACTGTTATTAGTGTTAGCTGACACTCTGAATACGGCATACATACACAGCATAAGCAAGTTCGGGGAAGGGATCAGGACACTGACTCCATTAATATACTGCACTATCTCCCCATTTCAACAGCAAAATGAATGAAAATTGAAGAGACTACAGAAAAGGACATCCAGCTAGAGGCTTTCAAGAGATCAACACTAGCAGCATGGCTAGAAGAATTTTTAAATCAAGAGTGGATGTTTTTTCTAGAAGATCTGCTCTAGGAATAATTTTGGGGAAGTTCTATGGCCTGGGTTATACAAGAGGTCAAACTAAATGATCACAATTGTCCTTTCTGGCCTTGGAATTTGTGAATCTAAAAAAACCAACAACCCTGCACTGGTAGAAGCAAAACCATATTTTCAGATTAAAGATATTCTCAATGTGCAGGATGGCTTTACATTTTGAAGACAGAGACATATTTTGTCCCCACCCCATTATGTAAGCATGTCACATAAAAAATACATGCCTCACATCTGGTCATTAACACTTGTCTTAGACGGGCTTGAGAGTGTGTTTTCTGGCCAGGAATGAATATTCAACTTTGCTCCTAGATGGAAGGGTGTGATGCCTGCTGCTCGTGTGATAGCTGCCAGGAGAAAGAGACTCTGTTACCACATGAGCTGCCCACTTGACCATGAGAAAAGGCAGGAGCAGACTTATTTATCTTCAAGGAAAAGCTGTACTTGACTACAGTGCACTACTAGTAAAATTTTTGAGAGGTCAATGCCCTGTCCGATACAAGAAAGCAAGTCAGTGGTTGGAAAACTGAAGGCTCACTTTGCAAGATATAGCATTATGGATACTGTATTCACTGATAATGGACCCCAATTTGCCTTTAAAGAATTCAAGGAATTTCCATGCAAATAGAAGTTTGACGACAACACCACCTCCCCAACATACTCACAGAGTAATGGGAAGGTGAAATCATCTGTGAAAACTGCCAAGAGACTGTTACATGGGTTGTTTCTTCTGTTTCAGACCCCTGGTTAACATTTTTGGGACAAAGTACCAAAGCGTATTTACCAGTGCTGGGAAACCTGTTGCAGCCAGAAGGATGGGGATACCACCATGAGGAGATGGCCAACAATTAGAGAAAGCAGGCATTATTACAACAGGTCAGCTAAAGCCCAACCAGCCCTGGAGACAGGCATTTCTGTGCAATCCAGCCATGAGAGAAAAATCTGAAGGAGTGAACCAAAGGAGTTGTGAGGGGTGCAGTGGCACAGGCCATATGAGGTTACCACTCACGCAGGACAAGTAATCCAAAGGAGTAGGAGGCATTTATGACTGAGCAGACACAACACCCAGGGTGAGTCTTAAAAGATAGAGATCATCACAGAATGGAGAAACCAAGAACCATCCTGAGATCAACTCCACAGGCAGGGAGGAGATTCCATAGACAGAGAGTTTGCTAGACTCTGAGACAGAGAACAGTTGTGCTCAGGGTGGTCACCTGTTGAGGAGACCAAACTATTTCAAAGACTATATAGCTAGCTAAGTCTGTGGTAAAGATGAAACTCCAGCTTGGCAATGTGCTAGCTATCTCTGGCTGAAAGGACATAGGGTGAGGGTCTGGGCATCACATATTTGTTTTTAATATTTATATTAAAATGTTTATAAAATAGGGAAGATGTATCATGATCAATAAGGCTATGATTTAGTTACAGGTATTTTTAGTAAAAGTCATGGACAGGTCACAGGCCATAAATAAAATTCACGGCCCCTCTTCTGTCCATGACTCTTACTAAAAATACCCGTAACTAAATCTTAGGTGCTGGTTGGGGGACACTCCTGCAGACGCTGCTTCTCCTCGGGGGGGGGGCACTCCGGGACGCTGCTGCTGCTTCTGGACCACTGCTCCGGGGCAGCCTGGGACTGCTGCAGAAGTCATGGAGGTCCCCGAAAGTCAAGGAATTTGTGACCTCCGTGAAAGACTTGCAGCCTTAATGATCAGTAGTACAGGCCCATGTTCCCATGGAAATAAACCATGACTTGGCTGCAGGGACAAGTTGTGAGAATAGGCAGTCCCCAGCAGAACTGGAACGACTGTCAGCAGGGACCATTAGAGGAGGAAATCCCAGCCATGAGGGGTTGTGCCTATAGTGAGTCAACTCTTCCATACCATAGTAGGAGAGCTGAATCCAGGGTGGGTGAATGACAACAGATTCTTTTTGCTGCTTGAGTTCCAGATGATGTCACAGGTGAATGAACCTCTGATAGTGTGGCTGATGTGATTAGGCCCTATGATGGTGTCCCCTGAATAGATATGAGGACGCAG
This sequence comes from Caretta caretta, assembly GCF_965140235.1. Classification (NCBI taxonomy): domain Eukaryota; kingdom Metazoa; phylum Chordata; order Testudines; family Cheloniidae; genus Caretta; species Caretta caretta. The sequence continues at coordinate 139,049,886 of NC_134207.1, forward strand.
TTGGCAACGGGCTTTGTTGCAAGGATAGGTTCCTGGGTTAGTGGTTCTGTTGTGTGGTGTGTGGTTGCTGATGAGTATTTGCTTCAGGTTGGGGGGCTGTCTGTAAGCAAGGACTGGCCTGTCTCCCAAGATCTGTGAGAGTGATGGGTCGTCCTTCAGGATAGGTTGTAGATCTTTGATGATGCGTTGGAGAGGTTTTAGTTGAGGGCTGAAGGTGATGGCTAGTGGCGTTCTGTTATTTTCTGTCCTTTTCTTTGTTGGGTCTGTCCTGTAGTAGGTAACTTCTGGGTACTCTTCTGGCTCTGTCAATCTGTTTCCAGCCATGAGGAAGTTTGTGTGGAAGCTCTTTGATACAACCGCATTTGCTCCAATGCCTCAGACAGAGACAAACACCTACAAGATCTCTATCAAGCATTCTTACAACTGCAATACCCACCTGCTGAAGTGAAGAAACAGACTGACAGAGCCAGAATGGTATAACTCAGTGTTATAAAATCACAAGCCTAATTCTCCTCTTATACCAGTATAAATTTAGAACTGCTCTACTGAAGTCAATTGTACAGTTGGCTGGGTGACATTACGCCCCATATTTTTCAGAGTAATATTATTATGATATGATTTTGGCACAGCTATGATGTATTTTGCGCAAGATAAGGCATGTGAGATATAATTGAAAAGGTTATTATTTACTGAATATGATTATCCTATTTGTATGCATGTATCATTTTGGTATCTGAAGTTAGAAATATTGTCTATGCATCTATTACAAATGTGTTTACACCTGGGGAACGACCACTAGACAGAATGCAATCCGTCTAAATGGCTGGCTGGGAAGGACCAATAGGGAGAACAATATGTCTTAGAAGATGCTAATCTCCCATCAGGGAGCCTTCATGAGGAGCCTTCCTGAGGATGCTACAAACAGCCTCTGACTCATGGCTGCTATAGCCCTACAGAGACATGTGACCAAGCTACCTGGTTCTGGACTCTATCATAGAATACTAGTGTTTTTCCACTGAAAGGTGTGAGAACTAATGGTGGAGACAAAGGGTTCCTGCCATAAGCAAAATCTATTTAAAGTAGGGGAGTGACATCATTGTGGTTCTTTTTCACTGACTCCCCATGCAAAGGAGACATTTGGAAACACCAGAGAAACAAGGACTGAACTGGGGTAAAAGGTCTGAACCCAGGCTAGAGGGATTTCTAGCCTGTGAAAGGTGTACCTGGGGCTTTAAGCTGCAAACAAGTGCAGCTTGCCCTCAAGAATCTCTGCAAACTGCCAACTAACAAACTAACCTACAATTAGGGTGATAGTTTGCTACTCATATCTGATTTCTTTAGTATATTAAGTTTAGATTATGTTTCTGTTTTATTTGCTAGGTAATCTGCTTTGATCTTTTGCTATCCTTTATAATCACCTAAAATTTACCTTTTGTAGTTAATAAACTTGGTTTTGTTTTGTCTAAAACCAGTGTGTGGAAATCATAATTGGGGGTAGAAAGCTGTTGCATATCTTCCTCCACATTGAGGGAAGGGGCAAATTTCATGCGCTTACACTATACAGTTCTCTGTGGAACACAAGATGGTATAATTTTGGGTTTACCCTCGGGAGGGGGGGAATGGGGTGCACCTGTGAAGCTGGTTAGTGCCCTAACTGTATAGCCTTCCCATGCAGGGACTGGTGAGAAAGCCTGTCTGCATGTTAATACAGCTGGGTGTGTCCCTATCTGCGTGCTGGTGAAAGTGTGAGATTCGGAGTGTCTCTGCAGCTTGTCACAGCATTATAGGGTGAGTGGGAGACCAGGTTAGTGGATCAGGAGGCTCAGTGGTACCCCAGTTCCAGGCAGCACCCCAAAGGGGGGGACCTATCACAGGCTGGAAAACAATAAATTTGTTTCAATACAATTTTGAGGTTTCTAAAATTGTTTTCATTCCACATCAGAACAAAAACAAGACCTTTGGAACCAAAATATATAAATTCATATTTAGGTACCTACATTAGCACTAAGCTTCCTATAATGGTTAGTGTGTACCATTTACAGTCTGTCTGCATTCCAACTCCAATCAAGGCTTCTCTGCTTTCATATTTTGCAAATATTTCTAGATGGATAAACGTCTTGAGACTGTTATTCCAAGTCCTGTTGCCTCTTGCATTTTCTGGCTAAGTGGATTTATGCCAGCCTAAATTTACAAATAATTGCACAACAAGCCTCTTTTCACCAGAAATGCTTTGCAGAAGTCTAAGCTGCTGCCTCTGACATGATTTGCATCTTTTATTTTTAACTGACTCTATTTAGTTTTTTGCTGGCATTTCCATTACTTTTGCTAATTCTGCTTTTTGCCAGATAAAATCCACCCCGACAGCAAAAGACTTTGAATTAGATGATTATTGATGCCACAAATCAATCTATCCTGTACAATGTATTTTAGAGCATTTCTAAGAACACACTATTCATTCACACTTGTGTTCTGCCTCAGAGATAGCTACTTTTGCATGTTTCCACTTCTATGGAATTTGAATCATTGCACAAAATACTTAGCTTCAGTTTGTAGTGGTCTCCTAGGATATTTTTCAAATCTTATGAAGTTGTCTCGCATAGTTTATGAGGTTGCAAGAAACTCCTTAAAGGTGACGTGGAAAGCTAAAAGAAAATGGAGTTTATGCCCCTTGTTTCCTTATGTTGTATTAGTTTCCCCTCCAAAATTAGTTTTTTTCTTCCTGACTTTTTTATTAGTTAGATTTTATCATAAGATTAGTAATATCATGTCGAGAGAGGTCTCTGTTTGTTTCTGCTGAGGGACTGGAGAACAAGTGTGATAATGATGCTACAGTATCTTGAAATCTGAGCAGCATCTTCCTATTCCTCAGTTTAGGGGAGAAGGGATGGTTCATCAGCCTGTACAAATTCTTTGTTTTGTTTTGTTTTGTTTTTTGTTAAAACCTGTTTAGATCTAAAGTCAAACAGCTAGGGGGAAGAAATCTCTTAAAAATCCCTTCTCCTTCAGTTAAAGCCAAAAAAAGTATTGTTTCATTCAGCTTTCAGCCTATTCTGCTGTAACTATTCCTGCACTAATCCTCAAGCAAACTAAGAAAATGAAGAATGGATATCCCTCATTATGGCTGAAATTCAACCCTTTGCAGTAGGTCTGTACAAGGATCCATGCTCCCTTTCAGTTCTACTTAAGCCCCATCTTAAGTGGAACTCAAATGGTGCATAAGGCTTTGTATGGGCTAACTACAAAGGAGTGACTTTCCTTTTGCATTATTAAGGTATACAAATATACAGAAAAAAATTGGAAGTTTCTATATCTGTTTGATTTTTGGAAAAAAAGAAATAGAGGCTGTCTTGTGCCTCATAAAGGAGCAATAAAAGGTATTATTCCCCTTTGCAGTACACCTTTGGGAGAGAAGGTCTTTATTACTAAGGACACTGAGGGGAAGATTAATTCATTTGACCCTTTATGTAATCTTTTGCACTAAAACAACAATGCAGTCTTTCAGTGCATTGCTGCCAATCTTCATTTTCTTGATTAAACACCTAGTTTACAATAAATTAGCATTTGTTTCCCTTAACAGCCATTTTGTAAAGGGAATTCTTAGTGTAATCAAAATTCTATTCACAGCAATGTCCTTGTGACTGGGGTCCTAGTGGGGAGCCAGCTGTGGTCACTCAATTACGGTGAACTGCAAAGAATGGGGCAGCCAAACCCCCAAAAGCTGGTGGATATTCTAATACTTAGATTCACCAAGCCAGCATAAAACAGCTTCTTTATTGCCTTACTGGTTACTCAGAAGTCCAAACAACACAGTTCCCTTAAAGTGATTCAGCCTAAGGCCTCCATCCAGGTACCCATGTCAAATATGATGAAAAATTTTGTAAATCTTATTTCATCATATAAAAGAAAAGGTTCTACCAATCCCAAAGGATCAGACACATTACCTCCCAGGTTAATGAGTGTTTCAGATCTTACCCAAATACACTGTACAGCCAATTCTTATTAACTAAAATCTAGAGGTTTATTTATAAAAAGAAAGAAAGAAAGGTGAGAGTTAAAATTGGTGAAAGGAATCAAATACATACAGTAATGGCAAAGTTCTTGGCTCAGGTTTGTAGCAGTGATGGAATAAACTGCTGGCTTAAGTCAAATCTCTGGAGTAAATCCACAGCTCGGATGGGTCCTTCAGTCCATTGTTGAGATCTTCAGTTTGTAGCAAAGTTCCTCCAGAGGTAAGAAGCAGGATTGAAGACAAAATGGAGAAGATGCAGCTGCCTTTTATAGACTCTTGCCATGCGGCCTATGCTTCCTGTGTTTCAAACACAAGCTGCCCAGCACATGGCTTGAAAACCTCAAAGTTCTCTCCATAGGCATGTCCCTGCATACCTTGCTGAGTCACAAGGTGTATCTGCCTTCTCTCAGTGGGTCAGTTGTATAGCTGATGGTCTTTATGGGCCATCAAGCAGGTTAGGCAGTGCTGTTGCCAAACTGTCTGAGGTGTCACCCAGAAGCATAGCACAAGTTTGAAATACAGACATATATAGAAAAGGAGGACTTGCGGCACCTTAGAGATTAACAAATTTATTTGAGCATAAGCTTTCGTGCATGGATCTGATGAAGTGAGCTGTAGCTCATGAAAGTTTATGCTCAAATAAATGTTAGTCTCTAAGGTGCCACAAGTCCTTCTTTTCCTTTTGCGGATACAGACTAACATGGCTGCTACTCTGAAACCAGACATATATACACATCTATAACTCATAATACAAAGGCAAACAAACATATAAACAAGATTATCATATCTGGCAAATTATAACCTTTTTGCAGATATCTTACATGGCATATCTGCCTGATTACTTCATGGGCGTTACCCCAAGAGCCAACATTTGAAATCCAGATATAAAGCCAATACTTATACCTTTAAATACAAAAATGATACATGCATACAGATAGCCTAATCCTAACCAGCAAATCCTTTTCATAAACATCTTACTTGACAACCTTTGTCCAATATTTCCTGCCAATATATAACAGTGGTTGCAACAGTGATTGATATGGTCATATTTTAATCAGATAACATCACTGTCCACAAATGGCTTTATTCAGTCATCACACTGCCTTCCTCAGCTGCACATAAGATCCACTCCTAAACTGCAGGACCTTGTGGAACACAGAAAGCTAGGGAATAAAGCCAGGGGCCACTCCTTGAATACCATGGGCCTGATTCACCATTTAATTATTCCAGTTTTACCCCAGGACTTTAGAAACCATTGTTTAACACAACTGACTTCTACAGTTGCTTACCTAATATCTAACTTCTCATTGCTGAGCAAATTGACTTAGAAACTTGCTGTGGGTTGTAGGCAACTCCATCTTTATTTCCTTTTTCTTTGTACTTTCCCATAACTTCTCCTTTGCTTTTTCTTCCTCTTTCTATCTCCTTACATTCTATCTGTGCTCTTCATCCATCACTCTTGCCCAGGCACCCCATCATTCTTTCTCTCTCTCTCTGCCTTACTAAATGCATTAAAAAACAGTAACGTATAAAGAGGTATAGGACATGAGTCTGCATATGGAGTAGCTGTAAAAGAAAAGCCAAGCTAGCTTTGGATTGCATTGTGCCCAGTGATTGTCCCCAGTGTGAATGTACATGGAATGGAATGCTGTATTCAGTTCTAAGCACCACTCCAAAAAATGGACAAACTGGGAAAAAGTGCAACAAAAATACTTGGGGGACTGGAGGGACATATTTTTGTAAGCGAGGATTAAAAAAAAAACCTAAGTGATGACGGAGGAGGGACATAAGTGCGTAAAACTATTTCAACGGTCTAAACTACGAGGCGGAAGACAAAATATTTAGGTTGGTAGAAGTAACTGGGAGTAATGTGATGAAATTAAGAAAGGGAAATTTAGGCTGAAAATGAATAAATCTTCCTATGAGCTCCAGTAGACTAGAGAATAATCTCTTCAAGGAAGCAGTGGAAGTGGCAATTTGGTACATTTAAAATAAGAGTGGCCAGAGCGTGAACAAATGTATTATAGGAAATAGTCTTACCCTGGCAGGGGGAGTGTAGCTGGCCTGATCTGCCTTTTCCATCTCTAACTTCTGTGATACCATGAAGCAATTTACATTTACCACTGTACCAGCTTTTTAAAAAAGTAACTCTTCTAATGCTATCAAACTGAGACTCGTGCTTCAAGTGTCATCTGTACAAGCAACACACTTTCCAGGAAACAAGGGGCTAAAGCTTGGGATTTGTTTGGGTTTTTTTAATTTTAAAATTGATTATTTGGAGATTGACTTTAATAAACCCAAACCTTTCTACAGCACTTCCTGGTAGGATTTGGGAGATTAATATTCTGATAACATCACAAGCAGCATATCCATGTCTATACTTACGGAGTCGTGTAGCGTACAGAGGCAGAACGCCCCCATAGCACAGGTGTAAGTAGCAGCGTAGACACGGAGGCATGGCTTAGACAAGAAGAATAAAGACATTCCAGAACCGGAGGGTGTATATCCCACACAGCTCTTTACACACCCAAGCAGTGCCTCCCTGATCTACACTGCTATTTTTAGTCCCACTGTTTTCTCCCGGTGGAGCCTTTCCCTGCCACAGGGAGATGCTGGAGCCTTTCCCCACTGCAGCAAAAGACTGTGGTAGCTGGGAAAGGCTCTGGCAGTTCCACATTGCCAGAGCCTTTGATCCCTGCTGGAGCCTTTCAATGATGTGTAGCGACACATCACATTGTGGATGAAGTTTTTCACTGTGGTGTGTACTTAGACGTATCCTAACCGCTGCCACAAGGGTAGACAAGGCACAAGTGGTACACAATAAAATGCAAGTCTGGGTCCCACTCCCAACTCCTGCTGATTTTCTCTGACTGTGAAGAAAGGAGGTAGAGGTGGCAGAGAGGCACACTGACCTGTGAGGGAGGAAAATCATGGAGCACAAGCACTGGCAGGAGGAGCAAGGAAAGAGGCAGGCATTAACAGCTGGCTCTGTCTCAGTAACTTTGGCTGCTGCTTCAAATCTGCTGGCAAAGCATGAGAATAAGCTTTTAATCTCATAATGCCTTATTCTCTTTCCAGCAGCACCAGTAGCTGTCAAAGCTTTTAATACTTAACTTCCTGTCTTTTGCCAGCTGCTGCCTACTGTTAACTAGATAAAAACAAAACATAAATACTTTTGCTGGAAGGTTGCATCATAATACTACTTTATTTCTCAGAATTCAAAATGCTAAAACACAAGAACAAAAAATCTGAGAGAGAGAAAACAGGCTGCACCCTAAGGCAGACAGGCACAACGTACCTCACCTTGCTTTATGCTGGTTCTTCCCAGACTGACTAATTGCATGCTTTGCTACAGAGACCTCTAGCTGCACCCTACAGGTGTGGCGCTTGCGGAAGTGAGCAGCAAACGGAGACAAGCTATACAAGCTATAAGCACCTATGCAAAAATTCATGTAAAACACAACAGTCCCAAATCTCTTTTTCAGTCTGGCTGCTCTAGCAGAAAGGAGAGGTGGTTAAGCTGGTGGAACTGGCTCCGCGGAATACCCTCCAACGTAGGTGGTTTTCCTAGGTGGTATGAAGCCTGCAGTACAGGTCTATCACATCCTCCCCACTACTTTCTGTGTAAGGGGCATAGACTGGAGGAAGGGAGGCATAATCGAAACACGGCTGCGCTTCAGCTCTTCTCTGCTGGCTGAACAGCCTATCGGGGATGATTTAGCTGATCACAAATTAGAACAGACCTGAGGCTGTTGTAACTTATGCCAGGAGCTGGACTGAGAAGACAAAGAGGTGCCCAGTAGGCTTCAAGCTAACTTTACTCCCCTCTCCCTCTATTTCTGTGCCAAATGGAAAGGTTAGGTGGAATGAAAAAACAGGTTCTATCATTCTGATTGGGTTTTACATCCATTCTGCATTCAGTTTGTATCGGAGCTAATGACTACACACAGTGCAGATGAGGGGAGAAACCGGCTCTCTGCTCCTAAATGTGTAGGTTTTACTACCTCTTTATATCTAGATTCCTAGAATTAGTTTAGACCGTTGTGATAGTCCTGAATTGGTCAACCAATTTGAACTATCAGTAATTCAAAACTAATGCATTCTAGAAATGAGTCAACCTGGAGGTTTACAGGTCTGGAGATACTGATTATTAGTATTATAGTAGAACTCATAATATGCTCAGCCATGTCCAGACACACACAGGAAGACAACTACTGACCAGAACAAAGACAATTAACATACAAAGGGTGGGGATAAGAATACAATCAAAATAGTTTTATATAAATGTAAAATATATACACATACAACTATTCCTTAAAACTTTCAATTGCTAGTTGGCCTTTTTGTATGAATCACTAAAGTAGTGCTTCTTGAGGAGGAATTTGAAGGAAAGGGAAGCAGTCTATAAGTCAGTTCAGGGAAGGTGTTTTACACATAAGAGCATGTGTAAAAGAGATCTCAGAGCTGTTTGTGTTGAAGATGACAAACTTTTCAAAGTGACCATGAGAACCTGTTTGGTATGACATCTCTTGCCAATATTGGTTTGGGCTACTATTTGCAATGTTTCTACTTACCACAAATATTCTTGCAAATAAAACCTCACTCCTCAAATGTTCATCTATAAGCAAAATGAAAAGGACCATGAATATAAGTGGGTTCTACTCATAACAATATTCACCAACCAGCTCTAGTTCCAATATACTCAGTAACTAAATTGGTGTTTACATCTACAATGTATAATCAGACAACTGACTCTGGAAAGAAATACAGACAATTAATGTCTGGACTCTGATACCTTGCTGATGACAATTCCAAAGGGGCTATTCCTCAACATCAGTAAAGTTGTCAGAAATAGGACCTTACCAAATAAAAGTTCAATAATTCTTACAGCAAATTCCTTTCACAGAGTGACTTCACATGGAAAGAGCTATGACAAGATTAAACTGCTGCACATTGTTTAATAGCAAAGCAGAGAAAAACTTACACAAGCTCAGTTGATCAACAGTTTCTAAATTCCTCACAAAGAGAGAGCTGGCCATTTAAGCATTGTACACAAGTATTTTGACTAGCTTAATATGCCTACCCTGATCACAGTTAGATAAAATCCCACTAAACATCCACTGCAGTTGGTGAAGTGAGAGAAGTTTGTTCCCACCTTACAGCTGAGAAGGTTCGAAGGTTCTCTGCAAATATTTCCACGAAGAACTTTTTTGACACTAGGAGAAATACTAGACTTTTTTCGGAAAAGAGAAGAGAAATGTGAGAAATATATTGAGAGACACTAGTTCTGATTGTCTAAACTCAGCTGTTGCTGCTTAGTTATTTATTAAACTCTCTCAACATGCTGCCTGTCAGAATGCCAAGAGCACAGATCAGCTGGGCTAATCAATTTTCCTTTCCAATAGTAAGATGCACGTTGTCTCTGTGGGGGAGATATATATATATATATATATATTTTTAGAAGAAAACAAAAAATGTGTTCCATCCCATTTTAACATATTATAAAAAACCCGCCCCAATTGCAACTGATAAACAAAAACATATTTACTCAGCTTTCAAGGCATTTATTTACTATCTATTCCATCATATTCTTTGTCTCATCTTTTAAAATCATGGCCACAGGTTATGGCTGCACTATCTGCTGACAGTTTTTTCCACCATTGGGCTATGCTGGCCCATTCACTTTCACCAGCTGAGTGACAGCCAAGGATAATCTGTCCTCTGTAGTGTGTCTAGTGGGCACTAGGTATATATTCATTACCTCTACAAACCCATTGGCACAGTACCTGAGAGCAGTCTGATACTCTGTGTTGGGCCTGGCCACACACACCAAACCTGAGCTGTTGTGGTGCTTTAGGCAGATATCCAAAGCCAACGTGGAGCCCCACTGGGCCACCCCACACTGCAGAGGCCCCATAGCCAAAGATCCAGGCTTTTTATGAAATCTGTCTTATGGGATATATGTATAAGCACAATAGCTATTAAAATGTTGTATAACAGTGCTTCTGAATGATGTTGGACTACTTTCATCATCCAATTTTCATCAGTATAAAAATAAATAGAGGTAACCTTATTCAAAATTGATTCTGAAGCAACAAAGCATTCTGAGTATAAAACCAAGTTTTCTTAAATATATTGAGCCGAGGGAAGTTGTTAGGGTTACATATCCATGATTACTTAAAATTTATAATTAATTATTTGTAAAAAATTAATAGGTACATATTCAGCAGAACTGGGATTCTCAAAGAAGCCTGTGAGAGTTAGGCACTCAAGTCCCATTCAAATTCAACTTTAGGCACCTGTTAAGTATGGTAGACTCTTGATAATTCATATCAGTGACTATGAGACACATTGAAGATTGCAAATTCACAAAAAATAGCTAGGAGGTAAACAAACAAGCAAGGGATAATGCATCACAAAATACACCATATAGTGTGAACTTCAATTTTGTTTTAGTTACTTAAAATATTTCATAGCTTACTATACAAAATTATGTAAGCAATAATGTTTGGTAACCAAATCTCTTTAGAGGATTGTGCTTTAAGGATTAGATTTCCAAATATAGGTGCCCAAAATCATATTTAAGCACCTCAACTGAGTGGTTCTCAAAAGTGCTAAGCATCCCACAGCCCTCTGGGTGCCTAGCACTTTTTGAACTCATACTAAATATTTAGGCACCTAAGTATAGATTTAGGAAACTAACTTTAGGCTCCTATTTTTGCAAAAATAGAACTAAATATTTGAGAAGAGGAGTGAGATCACTATTTTTTGGTTGTGTGAATTGTGGTTTACCAAGGTTCTTTTGCATTATGGACTGTCTGCAACTCTATAAGTTTGGAAATAATGTTTTTGTGAAAGCCTTTCACATTGGCCAGTTTAATTGCATTTAGTAATTTTTTGCAGATTAGGGTTTTTTAAAGAAAACTTCTTGTAAAGTTGTTGAAGCACATCAACTGGCTCAGAAACAACACAATGTCTTTGAGTCAGCAAGTTTTCACCAACATTTTTTTAATGCAGTGGTTACAAGTAATATATATTTTACATAAACTGAAAACAAATAGATAAACCTATAGTACTACTTAGCCTTATAAAATATGGTTGATCAGTTATGCCTTCATCCATCAGGGTTACTAAATGTTTGTACTCAGTACTTGTTTTTACATAATTGTCTCCTTCTGACCATCTGAGTGGGCTTCAATTCCCTACTCAGCCCTGTTTCATTACTTCACAATGAATGCCTGTTTGAGACCAGAACAGGAAATTAACTCCCTGCCTGCTGGTAATAACACAGAGCCTTTGTACATTTTCAGATTAGCAAAGAAGTTCTGCATTCAGGAGTAAACTTACTGCCAGATTCATATGGAAGCTTTTTCTACAGCTGAGTTTCATAGATCATTCATGATAAGAAGTAACTTCCTATCCTGTGAACTTCCATATCATTGGGCCCTGTGAACTGAGGTTTTCTTTTATTAATTAATTTTAAGAGAGTCTCTATTTTGATACTGCCATAAATATGTCTATTACATTATCATCTTTAAACGTTCTTGTCAACTGCTGGAAATGGCCCACCTTGATTATCACTACAAAAGGTTTCCCCCGCTCCTCAACCCCCACCCCTCCCCACCCCCGCTCTCCTGCTGGTAATAGCTCACCTTACTTGATCACTCTCCTTGTGTGTGTGGTAACACCCATTGTTTCATGTTCTCTGTGTATATAAATCTCCTCACTGTATTTTCCACTGAATGCATCCAATGAAGTGAGCTGTAGCTCACGAAAGCTTATGCTCAAATAAATGTGTTAGTCTCTAAGGCGCCACAAGTACTCCTTTTCTTTTTGTGAATACAGACTAACACGGCTACTACTCTGAAACCTATAATAATTAGTGGCAAATAATTAGGACTTTGCAAACAGAATTCTACCTTCTCACAACCCTCAGAGTTTTATATGATTTTAAAATGACCATCCCAAATTGTTTTGGCCTCATCTTTTCTGAGGCCTAATTTCTGCTTAAATTTCTGCACTGACATAAACATCTTGACACGTCATGTCAGAATGTGTCAGCCACACACCACAATACACTATTTGAGGTGACATAATACAAGATGCTGAACACAACATAAACTGACACATCACAGAAAGACATATAACCTGAAAATCCAAATTGTTTCTTTTCTTCAAACAAATAAGATTCTTAGAAGAAAAGAAACAGTCTACTTTTAAAAATAAAAGAATTAAACTTTGTACAGAACCTGCAGAACGATTTATGATGTATCTGGGCGATTGGGTCACTTCAATATTCCTGAGCCTGCTCCATAGGAGTTCCTATTTTGTAACTGGAAACAAACACGCTTATGTTCTGTTCTACAGCTGGTCATCATATAGCTGGTCCTTTCCTCAATAATTATTCAAATAGGTGGGAAGATTCCTCTTCTCTATGGTTGCAGGTTCACAAATTTTCTCTCAAGCCATTGACCAGATCTCTAGCTTAAAACAGTCACTGACACTTGTCTCCTCATTCATTCCATATAGATAGTACAGAAAATAATAATCACAGCTAAGCAGTGGTATTTCCTTGTGATAATAATATAGTGTGATATGTGCATGACATTTCGAAGTCAGATCAGCACAATCAGGCAAGCAGCAAACGTCGTATCTCCTAACCTCGTAAGCTGACATGCCAACTGATTAATAAATGGGTAGTCTTTGTGTTGTTGTTCACTTTTTAAATGAGCACATTGTGAGTTAAGCACATACCACATATACCTGAAACTGGATGAGCTGGGGGTTCTGTTTGTACTACTGCTTGCCAATATAGAAGAATCTTGTATTGTCAAAACAAGCATATTGGGCAAAAGACCATTTATTTTTACCGGGTCAGCAATGTATACATCTTTACATGTTAAAACAATTTTAAAAGTGTACATGTGCAACTAGTAGTGCGTTCAAAGTCTGAAGGCAAACTATAATTAACACACACAACTTTGGACACATCCTCCTTTTATCTGTATTTACAAATTAAATGTGTTTATGGCCTTTATTCATCAAACAAATATGTTGCAGTGTTCCCAACATGGAAAATTAATAGGCTTTTTACTAAAAGTAGATCTAGTGACTTCAGGGGCTTTTCAGTTTCAAAGGGAAATGTAGTTAAATGTAGAAACTGCACTGGCTGTCTGAGTAGAACTGGAATGAAAATACCATAAGGGCAAGGGTGAAATTAGAATCAGAGCAATGATAATTCCTTAATTTGGTGGAGTTTTGCAAAGCAAGTTTTCATGGAGTCCAGCTGAGTTATAACAACAATGCAATGCATTTTGTTAGTGCCCTTTACAATCGTCCCTGGGTGCTTTACAATTCAGCACAATTAAGAGCAGCTTCAAACAGCTTTTTTGTCTGTTTTTAAAAGAGAAGATACAGCCTTTTGAATATGAAAATCAAGTTCTTTCAAACAGACACAGAGTGGCAACACTAATGGCCCAAATTCCCGACATGTCTGAATTATACCCAGGGCAATTCAATAAATGTATAGACTTTGACCCTTTAAAAATGGCTAGCTAAACATGGGACAGGCAAAACAGAAAGCAATTTAGGCACAGTATCTTTAAGCACTTATAGATAATCAGCAACACTTCAATGTCGATGAAGACATGTTAACACCAGGGTCAGGGCCGGATTAACGCTCCTGTGGGCCCGGGGCTATTAGATTTTGTGGGGCCGCTGTATACAAATCTTTTTCCTTGGAGGGCATTTGGTGCAGGAGGGGGCTGGGGAGGAGATTGGGGTGTAGGAGGGTGATTCCAATCTGGGGCTGGGAATTGAGGTGCAGGAGGGGGTGCGAGGCACGGGCTCCGGATGGGAGGCGCTTACCTGGCCGGCGGCACAGCAGGGCTCAGGCAGGCTGCCTGCCTAGCCCCACGCCGCTCTCAGAAGCGGCTGGCTGCTGGCATGTCTCTGCAGCCCCTGGAGGAAGGGGGACAGCTTGTCTCCGTGCTTATGACCATACAACATGCAAGGCAGTAGAGCATCTGGTCTAGGGACTTTTGTTGGGTAAAATAGCCTTCATCATGAAGCAGTACTCCCCCTATATTCCCAGGTTATTGTTTTAGGGCAAACAGTTGAATTTTCTGCCCAGATAAACACCTGTGTAAGAAGGGGAAGTAGCTTATTAGCGCTGTGAGAAACACACGGGAGTGGCTACAAAGAACTAATTATGGTATCAGAGCAAAACCAATTGTAATGACCATATGTTGCATGTTCTTAAAAAGCTCAAGATAATTAATTAGAAGTCATGTTACATACAATGACTTTCTGATAAGATCACATGTATTCTGAAAGGACATATCAAATCACATATCTCAGTCAACATTAGAAATAATTACAGCTACATTGCAATTTCAAGTATAGACTTCCTCTAGTATTCTAGGACAAAGCAATATTGCAAAATTATTCCAATTGCTAAAACAAAAATCTATCTTTAGGAACTATGGATAATTTATTCTGGAATAAAAGTAGCTACTAGGGCTGTCAAGCGATTCAAAATATTAATCATGATTAATCACATGATTAAAATATTAAGTGCGATTAATCGCACAATTAAAAAGATTAATTGTGATTGATTGCAGTTAAACAATAATAGAATAACATTTATTTAAATATTTTTGTATGTTTTCTACATTTTCAAATATATTGCTTTCAGTTACTGCACAGAATAAAAAGTGCACAGTGCTCAGTTAAGATTTATTTTTTATTACAAACATTTGCATTGTAAAAAACTAAATAAAAATATTTTTCAATTCACCTAATACAAGTACTGTAGTGCAATCTCTTTATTATGATAGTTGAACTTACAAATCTAGAATTATGTACCAAAAACTGCAATCAGAAATAAAACAATGTAAAACTTTAGAGCCTACAAGTCCACTCAGTCCTACTTCAGCCAATTGCTCAGACAAACAAGTTTGGTTACAATTTGCAGGAGACAATGCTGCCCGCTTCTTGTTCACAATGTCACATGAAAGTGAGAACAGGCATTCACATGGCACTGTCATTGCAAGACATTTATGTGCCAGATGTGCTAAAGATTCATATGTCCCTTCATGCTTCAACCACCATTCCAGAGGACGTGTCCATGCTGATGATGGGTTCTGCTCGACAACAATCCAAAGCAGAACAGACCGACACATGTTCATTTTCATTGTCTGAGTCAGATGCCACCAGCAGAATGTTGATTTTCTTTTTTGATGGTTCGGGTTCTGTAGTTTCCATATCTGAGTGTTGCTCTTTTAAGACTTCTGAAAGCATGCTCCACACCTCATCCCTCTCAGATTTTGGACGGCACTTCAGATTCCTAAACCTTAGGTTGAGTGCTGTAGCTATTTTTAGAAATCACACATTAGTACCTTCTTTGCGTTTTGTCAAATCTTCTGTGAAAGTGTTCTTAAAACAAACACCATGTTCTTAAAACAAACACCATCATCCGAGATTGCTATAACATGAAATATATGGCAGAATGCGGGTAAAACAGAACAGGACACATACAAATGTCCCCCAAGGAGTTCAGTCACAAATTTAATTAACCCATTATTTTTTTAAACGAGCATCATCAGCATGGACGCATGTCCTCTAGAATGGTGGCCGAAGCATGAAGGGGCATATGAATGTTTAGCATATTTGGCACGTAAATACTTTGCAACACTGGCTGCAAAAGTGCTATGCAAATGCCTGTTCTCACTTTCAGGTGACATTGTAAATAAGAAGCAGGCAGCAGTATCTCTCGTAAATGTAAACAAATGTATTTGTCTTAGCAATTGGCTGAACGAGAAGTAGGACTGTGTGGACTTGTAGGCTCTAAAGTTTTACATTGTTTTGTTTTTGAGTGCAGTTATGTAATAAAAATAATCTACATTTGTAAATTACACTTTCATGATAAAGAGATTGCACTACAGTACTTGTATGAGGTGACTTGAAAAATACTCTCTTTTGTTTCTCATTTTTACAGTGCAAATATTTGTAATAAAAAATAATAATATAACGTGAGCATTGTACACTTTGTATTCTGTGCTGTAATAGAAATCAATATACTTGAAAATGTAGAAAAACATCCAAAAATATTTGATTTTCAATTGGTATTCTATTGTATAACAGTGTGATTAATCACGATTATTTTAATCACAATTTTTTTTTTAGTTAATCGCGTGAGTTAACTGTGATTAATCAACAGCCCTAGTAGCTACACAAGGAGTTTTATCGATATAACTATAGTGATATAATTTTTCTGGTAAGTGTCCCAATGTAGACAGGCCCTTAGATGCAGCCAAATCACTAGTCAATGCTCCCCTGCCTACACACACCTTATTCATCAATTTGGCATCCAACATAAATCTAAGGATTAAAATAGGTCTAAGGATTAAATGGTCACATAGAATGCTGCAGAGGGGAAAAAAGATCCATTCAGACAACATTACTAATGATCAGCCAATTAAAATAGTAGATAGTTAATAGCTTAATATACCACAGCAATGGGGTCTTTCACAGATCACATGGGGCTTCCAAATGCTGATGTTTTGTTCTTACAACAAAGATGGTAGTGTGAAGAGGAAGTGGTGGAACATATGTCCATATGTCAATAAGCAGTGTATCCTTTTCTACTGAATTTTAATTTAAGATTTGAGGCTCAGGCCCTTTCCTTTCTCTGCCAATTAAAACTCCTTTCCTTAACCAAAATATGATCATACTCATCGTTAAGCAGTAGCTTTCCATGATGCTTGCACCTTCTCCAAAGAGAATCTAGGCCAATACTTTCAAGCTAGCTTGAGCAAAGTTAGGCACCTAAATTCATATTTAGGCAGCTAAAATGAAAGACCTGCTTTTTCAGTGGTGCAGAGCATCCCCAGATCCCATTGACTCAAATACCTGTATGTTCTCAACATCTCATGAAATCGGGTGATTTATTAAGTGCTTAAATAAAAAAATAGGTGATGAACATTAGGTTAGAAAATATTAGCTCCATGTTTTTACCAAAATGAAAAGGTGAATAGTCAGGAAAGAATCATAGTAATATTTTAGGAAGAGTCATTGGAGTGATTGAAAGAAGACATTTTTTTCCTCAAGCACTGAACTTCTGACTCCATTTCATAAGGTGTGATTGATGACGGCTACTGACAGATAAGATAATTTTATTATCACCTTGTAGTCTGCCTCTGTTCTTTTTGAGATGTAGTCATGTAAGAATTAATATTCAGAATATATATTTTAACAGCACTGGAGATCTACTGTCTAAGACAGTGAGAAGGTAGAACAAAGACTGTTTTCTTCATTGAACCTACTAAAGATAAAATTGACTATTCAGAGGCATGTAATGAGAGAACTAGAAGGCAAGGGATATATTAATTCACATTCCTTGGTGGAGGTAGAGGATCCAGGCAGACAGTCATTACAATAATGATTTTTAAAAAACAACAACATTATTTTGGGCTATGGAGGAAGTAAGCTTATTCACAAGTATCATGTAGGGTTTTTTTTCTTGCTGTTGTTTAAAAACCCTACAGAAAAGCTGTTTCTCAACACTTTCCTTAGATGAGGTAGTACAGAAACCTCAGTTTTTCAAGGATAAAAGGGGCAGATCACAAAGTACGAAGCCATTCCAAGGGAAAACCAAGGCTCTAAATGCAATTGATGAGGTAGGGGACAGTGATATGGTGCTGGCTGTCCCACCCATTCAGCTACATACTATAAGTGAAGGAAGTGATACCATTTTCCTGCCATATATTGCATAAGAGGATTATACAGTGACAGTGCATCGGTCCATGAGGCTGATGAATGTGTATATGTGGGGAAGAGAAAATAAAGATCATGTGCAAGACTCAGGTATATTTCCAGACCAGTGGGAAGGCCATTGTGCCTTTTGGTGCACTCTGGTATATTTGTGTAAGCGGGGGAACTTTCCTGGCTTCTGCACTACCCCGGTGAAGTGGGCTAGCAAAAGGATCTGCGTCCTTGCTCCCACTTCCTTTACCCAATGGCCTCCCTGCCCTTGAGGACTCCCCTTCCATTCTCCTGTCTGGCAGAGTCCTCGTAACCGCAACAAGGCTGGGGCCAGGATTCCTGGGGGGCTCGACCCCCAACCCTGCTGTGGCCACCTAGGACAGGGGCTAGGGTATCCCCACTCCGGGGTACTCTCTCTGCACTGGGCACTTCTCTGATCCACTGACCATTATATACAAGTTAAAGCAAATGCAAGTTATTTAAGCAACAATTAATTTTAAAAAGAATAAGGAAAAATGGGAAAGGTGAAAGGAAACACATCAATCCGCTCTGTGGCAGGGAACATCACAAACGGCATCTCTGGAATGTCAGGGCAGTTCACAGTCTGTTCCTTGTAAGTCCCAGGCCTTCTTCTCAGGCCCTGGCTGTGCTGCAGGGATGCAGTGGGTTGGACACTTGCTCTGGTGGTGGCCACACGCTCTTAGGCTCTAAGTGGTAGGACCCTTCATCCCAGTGTCGCCCCTGCCCTGTCTGGGTTTTGATCCAAGCCTGGCCTGCAGAGCCTCTTGGCTGAGGCGTCTCCCTGTGCTGGGCCTGCTGCCCAGGTTCCCCCTCACTCTCCCCAGCTGCTTACCACACCCAGCTCTGGACTGCTCCAGCCCCAGCTCCATCTCCAGCTCCACCTCCACTCTACCTCAGCACTGCTGCTGCTCTGCCTCCGGCTCTCTGGGCTGCTTCTTTGGCCCCTCTGGCTCTGGTTGCTGCAGCTCTCCTCCCAGGGCAAGTCTGCTCTCTCTGGGCTGTGCCTCTGGCCTTGGGTCTGCAGCTCTGCTCCCAGGACAGGGTCTGCTCTCTCTGGGCTGCTTTTCTGGTCCCTCTGGATCTGGCACAGCTCTGCTCCCCAACTCAGCTTGGGCCCCTGCTTCCTCCTTAGCTCGGCCCCACTTTGTCTGACCCAGGCAATTCCAGCTCACTGGGAGGACGGGAGCTCCCTGGCCTCCTGACTCCCTAATTAGCCTGCCCGCCCTGTCAATCAGGCTGACCTGCAGCATTGGCCTCTTCCCATTGTTCCTAGAGACTGTCCGTCTCAGGGTCCTGATTCCCCATCGACCCTTCCCCCTTTTAGTACTGGGAGCTAGCAACTAAAACACCCCCACTGAATGTGAGTAAGGGGGCAACAGTCCCCTTACATTCAGAAAGCAAAACCCAAACAAACATACAACCCAAGATGAACAAACCCTGCTCTTCTCATATATCTTAATGCTTGCAGGGTCAACTTCAGAGGGGTGGGTCACAGGCGCTCCAGAAAGGAGAATGAACTGAAGCCTGCTAGGGGCAGGTAAAGCCTCTTCATGCCATCCCTTCAACTGTAAGTATATCTGTCTGTCAACATGTAGGCACGCTGCAGAAGCCACACTCTTATGTTATTGCTACATATTGTATGCAGTGTTTGTTGTAGCCATGTCAGTCCCAGGATATTAGGGAGACAAGGTAAGTGAGGTAATCTCTTTTGGATATTGGATTAATGGACAGAAGTTGGTCCAATAAAAGGTATTACCCCACCCACCTTGTCTCTCTATTGCCTATATATTGGTATTCAATATTCTATTACATATCTATTCATATAACTTCTCTCCCTTTCTTCATTCCCTTTTTCCTCTTCTGTATATTGGGTTAGCTCTCCAATCTCTTCCAGTATCAATTGTTCCTTCTTTGCTTCTCTTTCCTTCCAACTCCTTGTTCCTCTTCCTCTTTTTGTCATTGAGGTGCCTTCTCTTTCCTTCTGTTCCATCAACATTTATTCACTCCTCCCTCACCTCTCATTCCCAGTATACTCTCATTACTTTCTCTCACACCTTTCTGAACTCACTCATTCCCCTTAATCCCTCCTACCCACCATCGCAAACCTGGGATCCTTCCCTTAGCACCAAACTCTCTCACTGTCTCCTGAACCCCACTTCCTCCCAGCTACCAAAACCCAGACAATTGTTCACTAGTTACTGCTCACCAAACATCTTTTTTCCCTAGGTCATCAGGGTTCATCTCTCCTGAAGAGGTTGGCACTGCTGGTTTGGGTGCTTCAGATGGAGGGTCCATCAGAACTGCTGGTTTGTGAAGAGAGCCCTGAACCTTATTTAGCCACTTTCTCCATTGCAGCACTGCTGCTGTGGCCTGGAGTGAGCAGTGAGAAAGAGACTTCATTGGCCCCTGTGAGCAGTGTTATGCAGGATTTTGACACCTGCCTAAAGGGTGATCCACAGAAAAGCCCGGCCCCCATTAAAGTCACTTTTTAGCCGCCCCTCCTCCTCCTCCTCCTCCTCTTGAGGGTTCCATTGGCAGTCCCTGCAATGAAGGAAGGAGCAGTGGGCTGGAGCAGCAGTCAGCAAGGGTACCATTTCTGCTTTGGCTGTTTCCACATGCAAATTCAGAAAAAGGGAGGCACTAGAATGCAGAGTGTGTCCAGGACATACCTACGGGCAAATACCTAGCTTCTAGGTAGTCCAGCTTAGGCCTACTGCCTGGGGGACTCACGCTAGCCATGGGAAATGAGTCTGAAGTTGAAGTCAGGTTAGACATTCCATAGGAGCTGATGTAAGTTTGATTCTTGAAGCAGTGTATTGTAGCATGAATAATCATACTTGCTTTACATGCATAACCTCAGTGGTAGATAGAGAAGGCTAGATTAGATGGAAGAGGGAGATTTGTCCTTTAAAGACCAATGAAGTGTTACGCTATGACAGAGCTATGACAGTAGAATTGGTTCACTGCCTGGAAGTTGTCCATATTTTTTTTTAAGATGTTTAGATACTCTGGTAATAGACACTTTTGGCCTTGATCCAGAAAGACAACTGCTGGTGATTCTGAGTGCCTTCAACTCCTATTGATGTTAATAGGAGTCAAGAACACTCAGCACCTGTCAAGATTGAACCCTGGTATGGTATGACTTAGTTCTGGTATATATTGTATGGCTCTTCCATATTTATACTACTATAAATACTAGGTCAGTCCTCTATAAACAGCTATAGATAGTAAATATTTTCCAAAGCGAAGATCAGCCTGTCCAGGCACCTTAAACAGGAACTAGATTTCTGCTGAATGTCTTGCAGTCTTAAATTTATTCTGTTGCAATGACTGGACACTCTGAATGTATCATGCCAATGAAACATCCACACATAAAACCCCTCACAATAGTGAAAGTGTTAAATAAAATACTTTTTGATACTTTTTAAATTGTATTTACTTTTTAGTACACACTATAAGTAAAAATAATATACTAAAAAAAGAAAGGACTTGCATAAACCCTGAGGGGTGTCTAATATAACAAGTTTAACTATGTCCATAAATAAAACATTACAAATGACTTATAAACATCAAATTTCACACAGGAATTTCTGAAACAAACAAGTTTATGTGCAGGTAGTATTATATATGTCCTAAATGAAAATCACTGGTCTCTTTTTATTAGAGTAGCATTTGAAACAGGCAAAAGTTGAAAAATGGGTCCAGCATAAAAAATTCCTCTAATATATTATCCATAAAAGAAGACTGTCTCTCCATGGTTAGAATATTTAACAAAGTTGATGCCCAGAGAGACACAGTAGGTACTGAATCAGAAATTCATTTAATCAGGATGGATTTCTTAGCTGTGAAAAGAGACACAGCTACAAGCTTAGTGTAATCTTCAAATAGCTGGATATTCACCCTTTGAAAAAATGCTATGTCCAGGGAAGCATTCTTTCTAGGATCTAGCTAATAACACCGTATATCTGCAACCAAGCCGTTTGGGGAAGGGATTACTTTTTACTAAATCCTTAATATTACAGTTGAGAAGGATTTTTTTTTCTTGATGAGGTCAGGTGCTCCAAGTCCAGGACCTAGGCTGAATCTAATTTAAATACTTATAGGTTGTTAGGTGGCTGGCCCTAGAACATCTACCAAGTCCCAGCTATTGTTTCCCCCACCCCACACGCAGAATATTGCAGACAGAAATGTAACTCTATTCAGGGAAGGGCACCTCTGCCACTGACTCATATCACGTTTGCATCAAAGCTTGAACAAAATTTGTTTAACTTTCTATTTTAGGAAGCAGCAGAGCAGGAGAAAACAGAAAAGGAACAGTGGCACTGAAGAAGTTATACATGCTATTTCATGCAGCCAAAATATATTTTTTTAAACTTCCTTCAGGCACAGTGTGCGTGGTCGAGTGGAATGAACATAAGGCAGTTAGCCAGTAACCCCTTGTTCTAGATCTTGTACTTACAAGGAGAATCTGTGGCAACTGGGAAATAACTTTAACCTCTCTGTCTCTATTGCTAAATGTAAAATAGGGAAAATAACCTTTGCACACCTCACTCACAGGGTTAGGTCAAGAAGGGTTGGAGGAGAAACTGATTTTTTGGTTTGCTGGCAGATGTGAATAATCTATAACCCTTCTCCCAGGGGAAGTCAGGAGCAACAAGGGCTGAGTTTAGTGTCTGGGGGTTCCTCTTAACAATACAAAACAGAACCAGCTCAAGCCCCCACCCAGTAATCTGGGAAAACTTAACACCACCTCTGGGTACCTCTAAGAGTCAATACTTCCCCACTCACAACTACTGAGTCTGTGTAAAACAAACAAGAACTTTTATTAAAAGGGAAAGGGAACCAAGGATTAGTTTGGGAAAACACCAAAAAATATGGTATCATAAGCCAACTTGACTACATGGAATGCATGCATCTGAAGAAGTGGGTTTTTTTACCCACGGCAGCTTATGCCCAAATAAATCTGTTAGTCTTTAAGATGCCACCGGACTCCTCATTATTTTTGTGGATACAGACCAACACGGCTACCCCTCTCATACATCTGGGTTTTCCACAACATTGCATCTTTTTTGATCCCCTGCCTTCTGTCCGGATTGATTTTTGAAATAACAGGCAATGACCCAGATTTTTGCAGAGCAGTTGTTGCAGGTCAGAAAGAGCCCTGATTGGCCTGCTTCCTGATTTGTCCCTCCCTGCATCTGCAGCTGATTGGTCTATTGCCCTGAAGCCATAGCTGATGGATCCTGCCCATCTAGGCCCCAGCTCCTAGCCCGGAGGAGGGGGTCCCATAGGGAGGCACTGACTGATGGCTGGCACTGAATCCTGGGCTTGCACCAGCTGCCCTGCCACCGTGACAGGGAGCGACACTGCCCCCCACTGCAGTGTGTACCCCCAAGTCTCCCCCAAATACCCCTCCCAGTGCACACATCCCTCCTGCACCCCCCCAGGTATCCCATCCAGCACCCCCCAAATGCCCTTCCCAGCAGACAGCCACCCCTCCACCATCCCCAAATACCCACTCCAGGACCCCCAGCTATACCCCCCTCAGCTCTCCCTCCCCTCTCCACCTACCCGCCTTGGAAGTGTCCCCTTTTTGGCAACCTGAAATATGGTAACCCTAGGGTGACCCCCTCAATCAGGGAATGCTAAGCACAGTTCTGCTGCCCTTTACTCATATAATAAGGATAACAATATTTCACCAGCCCTGCATTCAAAACTAAAGTGATTTGTGACCCAACACAAGCCAAAATTGATCCTATTTGGCAACACAGCTCTGTCTGCCGAATACCTAGGCAGAGTAGGTGCATTTCTGCAAATATAATCTGGTCCTGAAGTCTTTTTCCACCAGCTCATCACTAGCTGTCAGGGGCGAGCTCATTCAGACCCTGCTTACAAATTTAAGCAATAGTTTGGTTTGTGTCAAACTGAAAATGGAGCATTTCAGCAGATCAAAAAGTCAACAAAAATTTAATGTCAAAATTTAATATTTATCGTGTCAGCATAAGTGAGAATGACTCTGTAGCCTGGTGATGAGGGAAATCCCCTGAGAGATGGGAGATTCAAGCTCAAATGCTTGCTCCACTGGCTATTTAATTATTTATGCAAAGTGGAACAACTTTAGCAGAAGAAATAGAGAGTGCACTGCTCCGGGATACCCCAGTGGCTAGGGTATGCTCCTGTTACGAGAGAGAGCTAAGTTCAAATCCTTCTTCTACATCAGGGGGATAGAGACTGAATTCAGGTCTTCCACTCCAAGGTGACTGTCCTAATCCTGGGTTAAAAGTCTCCTCCTCCAGCCATAGTGTGAATGGTGCCTCAATCCCCTGGTGATTTCAGCTCCACCCCTCCAAAAAATATTATTTTTGGCCAAAACTGGTTGGCAAATTTGTGTCAAATCCATGCAGGTTGATCAAAACTGCATTTGTCAGCAAATAAACTATTCATCTGGCAAACTTTACCCAGCTCTAGTTGTAAGGTCAATTAAATAATGTTTATACAGTATTTTGAAAATGCAAAGTTTCATATTGTATTATAAGTAATATTGCTAATAAGACAATAATTTATATTGGGAGATTAATTTTTTTCCATAATTGAAATATAAAGTGTAACATATTGTCCTATTTTTCACAGTAATCCTTTTTTTTTTTTTTGCCACTAATCCCAATCTCTACCAGCATAAAAAAATTCCTGATGAGGACACAAGCTGGTTACTGTAATAGATGTTAAGTTCATAGTCCATACGAAAAGAATGCCTATTAAAGAAATCTCAGAAGAGAGTGCTGAACAATTCTGTTTTGTACAAACAAAATATATTCAAACAGACCAGTGTAACGTAAACGATGGTCAGAAAGGCGTCTTCATTTTCAGTATTTTTGATAAGTTATCATGTGTCTTTACCCACAATGCTTAAATACATAGAGGAAAAATACATCTGTAAATCTTGTAAACACTGCTATACATGTATTCATACAATGTACAGTGCCTTTGAAGCTGCATGTAGTACAGCCACAGTGCATATCAGAACCAAAGCATTTCTCCAAAATGTCAAGACGATTGGAATGAAAACTCCTTCTCTACTCCCAAACCTTTGCCTTTACTGATATCAGAGTCTTCTGCTAAACCTATTCTACACTATTTTACCTCCAGGTTCCTGGGTATTATCCACTTCACTTGTCCATCACAGGCCTCAGATTTTTGATGCCTTGCTTTTCATTTAAAAGCTAAAAGTTTGACTCAGTTGCAGCTACTGAGTTGTGCAAAAGCCCTTCTCTGGGATGGATGCTATGGGAACACTCAGTGACATATAAAGTGGCATAAGTTACACATTGAGCGTGAGTTAGGTTTGTCAACCCTCCAGGATTGTCCTGGAATGTCCAGGAATTAAAGATCAATCTTTAATTAAAGATTATGTCATGTGATGAAATCTCCAGGAATACATCCAACCAAAATTGGCGACCCTAGTGTGAGTATAAAGTAGTGTGGGTGTATGTAGAAGGAGACGTGACTAATGGGACAGCAAGCTGGGATTGTCTTCTTTATCTTGAATTTTTCTCTGAGATGCTTTTCTTTCTCTACCCCTTCGACATTTAACTGATACTCATGTTGTACACCCATTAAGTCCAAATTGGTGCAAGTTACATTACTTTATAATTTATTTTGTGTCCAATTTATTCTCAACATGTAACTTATCCCATAATGTATGCTTTAATATGACACTTTCATGGGAGTTGTACTTGCATAAATTATGTCTCTGTTTGGGCCAAATATCTTAATTAACATTGGAGCATAGCTGGAAATTTAAATCAGACAAATGTGTCGGTCTGAGCTGTGTGGTCACAGGAAGTATAAGTAAATCATGTGAAAGACGCTGACATATTTGGCAGCAGAATATTTTTGAAGTGATTACAGCTTAAGAAAATCTAGAGTGAGAGTCCTCATACTGGTGGGAGGACAATGAGGGGAATAGGTAAGTGCCAGACTGGGACTATCTTTTTCTTAAATCTTCTAGTGATTTATGTGGGTGGTTTTACTGTAAGAAAGCAATTGATTTGAGCTTCACCTTACAAAGGTGAAAGGAACAGCAGGGCAGGGTTCTACCTATGAATTCGTATAACTGTGCCTGTGAGAGACAATCAAATGTTGTAGGGTTTTTTTCTCATTTTGCAAAGAATGTTCAGTCTTTAAACTTTTATGTCACAACTTTTTAAAAATATCTGTTTTTGAAAGATGAGCCTTTTGCCAAACTTTATGGTCAACAGCAAAATCATAACATTGACTTCCTCAGGTTAATCCAAAGATCCTTATGTCATAAGCAGTCCAGCTCACTCCATGGCTGGTCTATTGCTAGTTACCATGACATAAATTAATATTAAATTAAAATGTTACTTCTGAGGTAAGTCCCTAAAATGAAAGGAAACTATGTGCATTGCAATTTTAATAATTAGGTGTTATACAGTCTTCTGAGTTTCTCACTTGAATCTCAATTAGATCGTTTGAATCCACACTATCAGTTACTCTTCCTGTCATTTATTGCCCTAATGAGTGGATACCAGCTTTCTTATCCAGTGCTTTCTATCAGGTGTGCTAAAGTTTCTTTAATGGCTTCTTATTCTTTTAATGATGACAAGGCTTAATAGTTAAGCCCTAGGAAATTGACCATAGGAGTGTAATTCATGCCTATAAAATGCAAGAAGAGAATAAAAAAAGATCTCTGAAGGGAGTTTGAGTCCTGCCATTCAATACAAACTCAGTTCAGTACCTTTGTGGGATGGGGCTATGTACAGTCTAATGCATGGTAAGCAAAAGTGGCCCTGCAGCACAGTAGGGCAAGCCGGAGAGCAACAGGAAAGTAAATAAACCTTAGAGAAAAACCCAACAGCAGTAAGAAAGAAATTGCCCAGCAACCTGAAGCAAAAACAGACAGATGAGACCAGCAACTGCATCTCACTGATGATCCTTTTTTGGCTACATAAGTTGTTCCCGTGAATACTAAAGAGTAGTAACTCTGCAATGCAGTAGTGGTTAGCAAGACAGCTACTTCCAGAGGAGAGAAAGCCCAGGCCGTGTGTGGAAGCTTTGTGGCTTGCTCTATTCTGAATGGTCTTCGTGGAAGCCACTTATTAATAGTTAGCATCCTACTCTTGAACTTCAACTTTGCTTCTTATTGTAAAAACTATGGTCACTTAGTGATGAGATGGGGGACAGGAGAGTCCAGTGCTATTAATGAAATTGCTTTATGTGTTTGTAAAGCGGGTGTACAAATGTTTTTTTCTTTGTGTACCTTACAGTTCCCCAAATTTCTTGTAGTCAGTTCCCCATGTAGATAACTCAGGCTGATCCTTAGTTGTAACTATGCACCCTAATTATGGATTGGATTAAAATAATGTCTTAGCCCTATCATACTATTTACAATCCTACTAAAACCTCAGAGACTCTTCTCTACTTTCTGTGTTTGTCTTGAAATTCTTCCAATATTGTCCTGGTCTAAGGATTATCTACCTAGAGATTCTAACATCTGAGCTCTGGCAAGTCCCTGCTATCACCTTACCAATTTTAATTTATTTGATGGTCAGTTAGAAACTTATCTGCATGTTTAAAGAAGCCTATTGTACCAAAAAGTTATACAAAATCTGGAATTAAGGATTCCAGTCATCAAAATATTATGTATGTGAATGTATCTCAGGTTCCATGTGAATCTCAGCAGTAGGGGAACAAGTAAGACTTAGTTACCTGCATAGGAGTTCACTGGGATCAGTTCCAAAGTGTTCTCACTAACTTTATTATACTGCAGTAATCTTCTGCGCTCTGCTAGTCATGGCTGAACTTTGTTGCAGCCCCAGAACTACTACTTTCTTTCTAACATCTGTGCTACCATTAAAGATATCATGGTATAGCCAAGCTCATACCAGTATGGGACAATGGAGCAGGATCTTCTAAGCAGAGCTGGGCTTAGTGAAGGACTGGAGTCAAGGGAAAGGTGGCTTTATGCTACCTTTGAAGCCTGGGGCTGGCTGGGGTCTTGTTCAGCCCTTGTGCATCCAAGAGTGGCCTCAGGGATGCTCTAAGTTTTTACCTGTATGCCTATGTCCCCCAGCCAGACCCCTTCCTTAAACTGGGGATTATGCTGGAATCCCATGGTAGCCATCTAAGTACCATTTAAGAAGGACCAAGTTCTAACTCATTCTGTTCATTATAAAAATGAGACATAAGGAGTATCCAATTAAAATGAGCTGACTCCAGCTATCTCCTGCACTTTGACACTGCCATCAGTTATTGGAAGAGGGTGTTGGGGACCCAAACATAAGCAGCACTGTAGGGATACTAGTGGCCCAGTGGACTAAATGTATGAAGCTCTTCACATATATGTCAGAGTTTTAAATCTGTCCCAGATCAGTAGTGACCAAAACTGTTGGTCTGCTAGCTACAAAGTGCTGGATGTGAAGTGATGTGGTGGCCTCAGTCCAATTTCTAGTGGCCAGAATATCACAGAATCTACCTTAACACTTGGCCCCCTTGTTTGCCATCAGTTGGCACCTTGTAAGCAGAGAGGCCAAGTATTTCAATGAATATGAACTATGAATAAAATGAAAACTAAGAATCTTTTGGTCCTTAGAGGTGGCCCTTTTCTTAAAGTGGGATTGAAACTTACTTGCAGGACAGTAAAAATACCCATGAACTCCTCCCCATGAACAGATGGAGCCAATGAATATATCCAGCTGAATGAAAAGGCAAAGTTAGGAATATGAAATTCACCCATAAACGCAGGGCTAACTATATCACGATGTTTTTAGAGGTGAGAGGCCTCTATAATTGTACATTTCCCTAACGGTTAAAATTCCCATGCCAGTTCTCGAAGGATGGCATGAGGAATATTGAGAACAAACAAACCCCCACCTTATATGGTATTGTATAAACTAATATGCTGAGAAAACTCTCATAAGAAAAGCTCCCAGAGGAACAACAAATTTTAAGATGGTTATGTAGACCTCAAGAAATTGTTTTTAGAAGCATTGTAAACTGGAGAAAAAATGCAAGGAAGATGATGTTCACAGCTAGTAAAAAGACAAAAGATTTGAGAGTTTGCATTACGAGTCCTCAGGGAAATAAGAGTAATAATCAAAAGTGCATACACAGAACAGAATTCAGAATGGCATCCAAGTTCCTGGTCACATTAAAGTCTGAAGTAACTGCTAGACAGGAGAGCTTTAGAGTTTCAGTACAACTATTTTCTGTAGTCAAGAGTTAACCTCTGGGAAAACTAATCATGATACAGACCCAAAGGGGACATTTTCAGAGCTGTTCATGGTAATTTAGCTGCATGGGCCTCATGGAGAGCCATAATAAGTATGTGACTAAATTGTTATACAGTGAAAGTGTAGCCCATATAATATGTTCATGACATTGAAGAAAGAAAATTAAGAAATAGCAAAAATTCCAGAGAGATCTCTGAATGGCCTAAGAACAAAGCCACAAAAACAACTCTCACCCAAAAGGACCGCCTAGAATAGTTGTGCTGCTATTTAAGTTTCTTGTTTCAGCTTCCTTATAGTGAAAAGGAAATGCCAGATTGAATTATGCACTAAGATAAAATCAGCCATAATTAAAACCATTTGAGTTCTATTTATGTTAAAAAAAACCCACAAAACTTATGGGACTAAAAATTCCCAAGAAGTCTGGCACTGCTGCAACCCTTTGGAAGTCCATTAATGTGTTTTATGAGTGTCACTCTGACAAGGTTCCTCCCCCATTCTGAACTCTAGGGTACAGATGTGGGGACCTGCATGAAAACCTCCTAAGCTTACTTTTACCAGCTTAGGTTAAAACTTCCCCAAGGTACAAATTAATTTTATCTTTTGCCCTTAGAATATCCACTGCCACCACCAAACTCTAACTGGGTTTACTGGGAAATGTAGTTTGAACACATCTTTTCCCCCCAAATCCTCCCAACCCTTGCACCCCACTTCCTGGGAAAGGTTTGGTAAAAATCCTCACCAATTTGCATAGGTGACCACAGACCCAAACCCTTGGATCTGAGAACAATGAAAAAGCATTCAGTTTTCTTACAAGAAGACTTTTAATATAAATAGAAGTAAATAGAAGTAAAGGAATCACCTCTGTAAAATCAGGATGGTAGATACCTTACAGGGTAATTAGATTCAAAACATAGAGAACCCCTCTAGGCAAAACCTTAAGTTACAAAAAAGACACACAGACAGGAATAGTCATTCTATTCAGCACAGTTCTTTTCTCAGCCATTTAAAGAAATCATAATCTAACACATACCTAGCTAGATTACTTACTAAAAGTTCTAAGACTCCATTCCTGTTCTATCCCCGGCAAAAACAGCATACCGACAGACACAGACCCTTTGTTTCTCTCCCTCCTCCCAGCTTTTGAAAGTATCTTGTCTCCTCATTGGTCATTTTGGGCAGGTGCCAGCGAGGTTACCTTTAGCTTCTTAACCCTTTACAGGTGAGAGGATTTTTCCTCTGGCCAGGAGGGATTTTTAAGGGGTTTACCCTTCCCTTTATATTTATGACACTCTCATAGCAAATTATTCATCTATATAGCAATGTTAGCTCTTACAGCATTAAGACCCCAATCCTATCAAGACATAAATGAATGTGCTTAACTTCAAAGTTATGAAAAGTCCCATTAAAACTATTGCAGCATTCTGGTCCATGTTCTGAGTGCTCTTTACTATGGGACTGGAGCTGAGCAAACTTGATTCTAGCTATAGCTGTAGACAGAAGACAGAAATTCTGTTTTGCAAAGAACTTAAAGATTTTGAAATTTGGTTTTGCTCTGATTCTAAACAAAATCCAAAAATATGTAAATTCTCAAAGAAAATTCTGGAGAAGATATTGATTGATCAAAATATTCCATTTTGACTTTTTATCGTTTTATATTATATCTAATATCATACAAAAATAAAAATGAAAACGAGAAATCATTTCAAACCAAAAGATCAAAACATTTCATTTTGAAAATGTCAAATGGGACAAAATTGTGTCATTGGCTAAGTTTATGTGGAGGCCTAGTATGAATCGCTTGTTTGAATGTCTGGATAAAGCTTTCCACTAATCCATTTGTGGCTGGATTGTAAGGAGAGGTATCTGTTGGGTAGTATAGTAACTATCAAAAATAATACAGTGAGGCTTCTAAAACAGAACTGTGTGAGTGCCATTAGGAGGGCTCACAAACTCTTTATAGGGATACTACTCTGTTTCTATACACTACAGAATTGCTAAAATATCTCCCCCTCCTCATGCTCCCTTCACATCTCTGTTGAGAAACATAGGACTTGCCAGATTAAATCAGGTGAATACTCATCTACTGCAGGAGCCTGTCTCAAGCACTGGCTGCTTGAGAGGGAGATGCAGGAAACCTGACATAAGAAAAATCTGGACTAACCTGTCCATAGGGAAAGTTTTTTGCTAACTCCTAGTAATTGAAGGTTGGCTTGTGCCCTTGAGGATATATATCCCTTCCTATTTTTTTAATTCCTTACTATTATAATTGTAGATTATCTTGTTATCCATGCCAATTACAATGTATTTTTGAATTTTGACTTGTGCTCTTGCCTTCAATGAAATATTGTGGCAATGAGTTCAACAGGCAAATTGTGCATTGTGTAAAAAAGTATTTCCTTTTAACAGTTTTAAGTTTTGCTTCCTTTGAATTTCTTTGAATTCCCCTTATTCTTGAATTATGAAAGAGGATGAACAGCAGTGCCCAATCTATATATCTTTCCTATATCATTCATAATTTAGTATATCTTTCTTTTACAGGGTTACTGGCTAAGTGGATAGAGGGAAGCAGTAGATGTGATATATCTTGATTTTAGTAAGACTTTTGACAAAGTTCCACACGATAGTGTCATAAGCAAAGTAGGGAAATATAGTCTAGATTAAATTATTATAAAGTAGCTGCAAAACTAGTTAAGAATGGTTCACTGTCAAACTGGAAGGATGCTTCTAATGGGATGCCGCAGATGTCTGTCCTGCATCTGGTACTATTCCGTATTTTCATTAATGACTTGAGTAATGGAATGGAGAATATACTTTAAAAAATTTGCAGATGATACCTAACTGGGAGGGGTTGCAAGCACTTTGGAGGATGGGATAGGACTTCAAAATGACCTTGATAAATTGGAGAGTTGGTCTAAAATCAGCAAGATGAAATTCAGTAAAGACAAGCATAAAGTACTACACTTAGGAAGGAAATATCAAACGGACAGATACACAGTGAAGAATAACTGGAAAGGATGGAAGGTTTATCGTGAATCACAAATTTTATGACCCAATAATGTTATGCAGTTGTGAAAAAAGATGAATATAATTATAGGATGTATTAACAGGAGTATTGTATGTAAGAGATGGGGGGGTAATTGTTATGCTTTGCTTGGCACTGGTAAAGCCTCACATGGGGTATCGTGTTCAGTTCTGGGTGCCATACTTTAGGAAAGATATGGACAAATTTGAGAGACTCCAGAGGAAAGCACCAAAAATGACAGAAAGTTTGAAAAACATGACATATGAGGAAAAGTTTAAAAAAGTGGGCATGTTTAGTGTTGAGAAAAGATAACCATCTTCGAATATGTTAAGACTTGTTATAAAGAGGATGGTGATCAATTCTTCCCCATGTCCAGTGAAGATAAAACAAGACATAATGGGCTTAACCTACAGCAAGAGAGATTTTGGTTAGATATTATGAAAAGCTTTCTAATGGTAAGGGTAATTAAACTGTGGAATAGGCTTCCAGGAGAAGTTGTGGAATCGACGTTTCTGGGGGTTTTTAAGAACAAGTTAGACACACACCTGCCAGGTATGGTCTAGATATACTTGATCTAACCTCAGTGGAGGGGGGTGGACTTGATGACCTCTCGAGGTTCCTTCCAGCCCTACATGTCTAGGATTCTATCGCTTTATCATGTCTGCTCTTCTTTTGCTCCTCCCTAAGAGTTGGACTGTACACACAACTTGCACATTCATAGCAATGGGCCAGCATAGTACAGTCCTAGGAGATGGCGTATAAGAATTCATACAAGACTCTTCACCCCTGAACATTTCTCTCTCTTTTTAACAGGATTAATCCTACAAAGTCCCAACCATCAAGGTTCCATCCTGGAGAGTGATGCTGTAAAAATAGCAGCTATGGTCCTTTTGCGTAGGTCTACGCAACCCCCTTCCTAAGATTCAGAGCATGAGCTCCAGCCTGAGCCACGACTTCAAAGTGGTGGCTACACAGCTATTTTTAGAGCACAAGTGTAACCCACACACTTCCTGGGTGTGGTGTTCTGTCCCATCTAGTGGCACTGAGACCACTTAGAGAGAAAGATAAAATTAGTCTGCTCTACAGCCTTAGTTAACAGGCAGTTGGCTTTCAGTCATGCAGTAGAGGCTCATGCACTAAGCTCCAGAGGTCTCAGGTTCGATCCCACCGACGACTGGGGTCTGTCGACATTACACAAGCATGAGCCCCACTAGCCTGAATCTGTCAACCTGGGTTGGGAGGCTTGCTGCTACAGACTGCGTATACATACCTCTGTGTATTGAGAGTCCTATCTGTTGCCACAAACCCTTTACTTCTGTTAGCACTGCAGTGCAATCACAGCATTGCTAAGAGAGAGGGCAACGGCTTCTATTGCTGCTTCTGCATTGGCAGCAGAATTGTTGCTAAGTGCCCATCAGCTATGTCTGTGCAACTTCGTTAATACCAGTAAAACAAAGGTGCCAATCGTGGCCTTGTTTGTTCTGCATGTGTTGCATAGGTGTCAATGTGAGCCTCATTTGGCCTTCCAAACTTTCTTTCTACCCTTGTGGTGATGTATATAATGACCCAGATTGATCCTTGCAAGCAATGCTGACTTTGCAGCGTTGGCAGTCAGGGAGGAAAAGTCCCCTGTGTTTTTAATTGTAAGGTAAGCATGTTACATATAGAGTCATTGAGAGGATGAATGGAAATGGAACTCTTGCAGTATTTATCCAGTCACCTCTCAGAGCACAACCACACTTCAAGGTAATTTTCACCTGGAACGGAATTGTCATTCTGGTGCCACACAAATGTTTTCTTGTATAAAGTAAAAATATTTTCATACTCACAATGGATGACATTCACCCACAACTGGAGAGCCAACACAAAACCTTTACTCCACATCAATCTTGAAAATAGGGCTTAAGGGTTTCATGGCCTTCTGTTGGCCCTCTGCATAGGGGGAGCATTTCACTCTAGTTTACCAAAAAGTATGCTTTGTGTGGAAAATTTTCTGCCCAGGTTATCTACCAGTTTCTGTTCATATAAATAAATCATCCTGCAACAGCATTAGCAGTTCTAATACCCTATTGATTTCTGTTTCCTGTTTGTGGTGCTGACATATGACTCATTGGTTTTGTACTTATGGTCTTTCAGTACATCTTGGTGTAAATTAGAAATTTTTACTTCAGTTTGGTGACTCACAGCTCACTTTATGAAATGCTTTTGCAAAATCAAATTTTTGAATGTGGAGTGGGAAAAATAAATACCAGGTTGACATCTATAAAATACTTTAAGAACAGAGTCTGACATTTAAAAAAAAAGATTTGTCCACTTTTAAACGAATCCAGTGAATCAAAACAAATATTAAAAGGTTCAGTTTAGTAAGTACTAAAAAGTCAAGAAAGTAATGTTCTTGCTTTCGCAATGGGGAAATTTTAATAGTAGACCTTTATTGGGCACTAAACTGGAATTTTTTTGTTTTTTCTTGCTCTCTCTCTCACTCACTCTCACACACACACATGCACAAAATGATTTGAGTCA
The DNA here is from genome assembly GCF_965140235.1 of Caretta caretta. Taxonomy (NCBI): domain Eukaryota; kingdom Metazoa; phylum Chordata; order Testudines; family Cheloniidae; genus Caretta; species Caretta caretta. The sequence continues at coordinate 139,084,477 of NC_134207.1, forward strand.
AATGAAACATTTCAAACCTTGTTTCAAAATGACATTTAGAAATGAAATGGTTAGTTTCTAAGCAAAAGGTCAATTTGAAATGATATTTCAAGATTGTTCATTTATACTTTTTCAAACATATTTTTTCTCATTTTCTATTTGGCCAAAACTCACCAAATTGCATCCTAGTTAATGAATAGCTTCAATTACCCCAACCAATTTAGTATTCAACTGAAAATATTTCATCAGATTCTAGTTAAAAATCAACAGACGTTTGGGTAAAAAAGTATAAGGCTTGTATGTCACTGATGGCCATATATGTAAATAGTTAGCTATGTGTTCTGAATGTTACTTATTGACAAGGCTTTATAAGTAATTTTTGAAAGTTTTCCAGCTTTAACATCCATACGGTTATTGACTGTCAACAAGCAATCTTCTCCAAAGAGAGAATAGGGGGACGGAACCCGAAAGAATAAGCAGTTGAATCAACTGGTTGTATAGAATGTTATTGTGTATGAAAATATGTCAAGTAAGGTCTTTGATGAAAGCTTGTAATGTTCTGAACTTGATGGTCATCAGGAGATATGTACACAGGTTATGGTTATGAATGTATGTATGTGTATATAGACGTAGAAAATTGTAATTGGAATGGTGGTGCAATGTCAGCATCACCTCACAACAAGATGTGAAGCAATCAGACAGGTAGGGGTACGTCCCAACCCAGTTGTTTATATGACATCAGCTTCAAGTACCCATCCATTCTCTAGCCAGGAAAATACAGTGGTGGACCTTTAGACTTAATGGAAGGGCATAGAGACAACTGGAAATTCCCTCCACACTGAATAACCATGACTCACCATGTCAGGAAAGAAAGAAAAAAAATGTAGAAAGCCTTTTAAAAGCAGGCTTCTGTTTTAGGTTTTTTATCAGAACTGAGTGATGGTTTTGAAGGCAGGGGGCTGACTGTGAATGCTGGATCCCCTCTGAGACAGGGGGCATGCAGGGAAACTATTCAAAGGCAATAGGTAGCTGGTATTAGAAAGGGGAAATGATATAATATAGAACTGTAAAGCCTGAAGTTGCAGCTTTATGTTTAATTTCTGTGTAATTTGCATGTTTGCTTTTCCTTACTATTTCATCATTGAATCTGTGATTTTTCTATTAAATAAACTTGTTCATTTTTAGCCAAGCAAGTCTCTATTGTGCAAACTGTGTTGAGTGTGTATGCCAAAGTGAACTGATAATTGAAAGCAGGCTTAATTCCTCCAGGGGTGAAAAACCAGAGGGGAAAAGTCTGAGTGTCTGGTCGTTAAGAACTCAGGATAGACTATTTCTGGAAACTAGGGACGGGAAGGGCTATTGGTGTCACCCTGCAAGGAGTAACTAGGGTAGGTAGAAGCAAAGGTGAGAGCTGTGCCTTGTGGGCAGGCTACCTGTATCAGGACTCTGAGCCATAGCAGCACAGCATTAAGGCACCAAAGATTATGAGGCAGGGAGTGACAGAACTAGGGAGGCCATTTGTCTGATTTAAAGTCCTATTTTGGGGGACGGGGGGGGAGAGGAGGGACACATGCAGGTGCAGGCCCATGCAGGCTGGCTGACACATGTCAGAGTTGGGCCATGCAGGTGTGGGCAGGGATGTCCGGTATTCTGGGGATGCATCAGTGGCCACCCTAAACAGAACCCCTTACTAGTCTAAGTGATCCCTAGAACATCATAAATAAACCGGGCCAAATCTTGGCCACTGATCACGTGCATAGTTCTCTTAGATATCAGTGCATAGCTGAGGGCAAAATTTGGACCTCCATGGAAGCATTGCCATGTATACACAAACTCTTTGATTCACAAATAAACACAACTTTGGCCATTAGCCCATACAGTAGTGTGAACTATGCTAGGCAGAGAATAATATTTTTTGTAGCTGTGTAATTTTAAGGCTGTTCTCTTTGTACTGCACCTTCTAGAGCAGCATTGGCCCCTAGCCGGACTGCAGAGCACTCCCTGTGAGATATTTCAAGATGGCTGTTGTTTCTAGTGAGTCTTGCACACCACCCTCTCATACATTATATTTGATCTTTTCCTTCTTTTAAATAACACCTTGAAACTGAAAATAAATGTTTGTTCATTGTCTATGAAAATATATTATTTGGAGCTGGTTGAAATATTTGAGGTTGAACAGTTTTCCCATAAAAATTGCAGTTTCTTCGAAATTGACAGCATTTCCCAGGAATGTGTCCATTTTAACAAGAAAAAGTAAATATGAATAGCTTAAACTTTCTCATTTTGATATTTTTGAAACATTTCATTTTGATAAGGTAAAATGTTTCTTTAGGCTTTTATATTATATTAAATATTTTAATATTGTATTGTATTATATTCTTTTCAACATTATTGAAACACTATATTTTTGCTTTATGAAACAAAATATTTTAATGGTTCCAAATAAAAATGTGCTGGATTTTTTTCATTCCGTAGGGAAGTTCCAATTCAGAATGAAAACTGACTTCAGAATGTCAGAATTTCTCACAGAATGGAAAATGTTTTTCACCCAGGTCTAATGTTAGTGATATAAGTTTGTCAGGACCAAGAACTTAACCTAAAACCAGTTGTGAACTAATTAGGGCTGTTGATTAATCCCAGTTAACTCATGCGATTAACACAAAAAAATGAATCTTGATTAAAAAAATTAATCGTGTTTAATCGCACTGTTAGGCAATAGAATACCAATTGAAATTTATTAAATATTTTTGATGTTTTTCTACATTTTGAATTGAACACAGAATACAAAGTGTACAGTGCTTACTTTATATTTTTTATTACAAATATTTGCACTCTAAAAATGATAAAGAGAAGAAATAGTATTTTTCAAGTCACCTCATACAAGTACTGTAGTGCAATCTCTTTATCATGAAAGTGCAGCTTACAAATGTAGATTTTTTTGTTACATAACTGCACTTAAAAACAAAACAAGGTAAAATTTTAGAGCCCGCAAGTCTGCTCAGTCCACCTTCTTGTTCAGCCAATCGTGAAGTCAAACAACTTTGTTCAGATTTACGGGACACAATGCTACCCTCTTCTTATTGACAGTGTCACCTGAAAGTGAGAACAGGTGTTCACATGGCACTTCTGTTGCCAGCGTTGCAAGATATTTACATGCCAGATATGCTAAACATTCATATGAACCTTCATGCTCCAGCTGCCGTTCCAGAAGACATGCTTTTGAGCTGATGATGCTTGTAAAAAAAAATGTGTTAATTACATTTATATCTGAACTCCTTGGGGGAGAATTGTATGTCTTCTGCTCTGTTTTACCCGCATTCTGCCATATATTTCATGTTATAGTAGTCTAAGATGATGATCCAGCACATGGTGCTTGTTTTAAGAACACTTTCATTGCAGATTTGACAAAATGCAAAGAAGGTACTAATGTGAGATTTCTAAAGATAGCTACAGCAATCGACCCAAGGTTTAAGAGTCTGAAGTACCTTCCAAAATCTGAGAGGGAGTAGGTGTGGAGCATGCTTTCAGAAGTCTTAAAAGAGCAACGCTCTGATGCGGAAACTACAGACCCCGAACCACCAAAAACCACCCACTTTCTGCTGGTGGCATCTGACTCAGATGATGAAAATAAATATGTGTCGGACCGCACTGCTTTAGATTGTTATTGAGCAGAACCCTTCATCAGCATGGACGCATGTCCTCTGGAATGGTGGTTGAAGCATGAAGGGACATATGAATCTTTAGGGCATTTGGCACATAAGTATCTTGTGACACCGGCTACAACAGTGCCATGCGAATGCCTGTTCTCACTTTTGGTTGACATTATAAACAAGAAGTGGGCAGCATTACCTCCTGCAAATGTAAACAGACTTGTTTTTCTGAGCAATTGTCTGAACGAGAAGTAGGACTGAGTGGACTTTTAGGCTCTAAAGTTTTACATTGGTTTATTTTTGAATGCAGGGTTGTTGTATTTTACATAATTCTACATTTGTAAATTCAACTTTCATGATAAAGAGATTATACTACAGTACTTGCAATGGGGAAATTGAAAAATATTATTTCTTTGGTTTTTTTACAGTACAAATATTTATAATAAAAATAAATGTAAACTGAGCACTGTGCACTTTTTATTCTGTGTTGTATTGAACTCAATATATTTCAAAATGTAGAAAACATCCAAAATATTTAAACAAACGGTATTCTATTATTGGTTAACAGCATGATTAATCACAATTTTTTTAGTTATGTGATGAATCACAATTACTTTTTTTAATCGCTTGACAGCCCTAGAAATAATATTATCAGTTGGCCAAGTCTATTGAATTGTCCAGCAGCATAACCGAAAACAGTCTAGGAGAATCACAATTATATTTTGGGGGTTGGCTACTGATTATTACCTTTTTATTTCAAAACCTATGAATTCGAGCCTGGTGTGTTATGTGTTTCCCATCTGTTTGGAGCATTTGCTTAAAGTCTAAGTCTTCATTGCACATACAAGCTGATGATAAAGACTGATTAAGTCAATCTGGCAAATAGCACAAAGTTCCTGATCTTTTGGGGGTTTTGTTTTCCTCAGTAGAATTAATTCCATATTTGAGAAGCCATAACATTTTTAGAGGATTTATGGAGATCAGAAGCAGACAACTCTATTTTTTTTAAAAGTACGCATGTCCTGACATCAGAAGAGTTAGCTAATATAAAACATTAAATAATTTACATTGTTCTTAGCTTGAACAGAATCTTAACATTCAGGGGAAATGTTTTGTAATCACATAATGTACCTGTGTGCATTGTAAAGTAAGATATAAGGATACCAAGCTAGTATAGCTGTGTGCCATGTATTTAGCTGTGACACTCTGGTTACCTTTTCCAGACCTAAAGAATAGGTCTGTGAAGCTCAAAAGCTTTGTCTTTTCTGCCAAGAGAAGTTGGTCCAATAAAAATACATTATCTTATCCACCTTGTCTCTCTCATTTGCGTATCTCTCGGCACTTATGCTGTCCCCTTTGCCATGGTATGTGAGTTCCTCTAAAATTAGAAAAGTAAACATGGCAAAGAACATCTGTACTTTTATTTTCATGCACAAAACAATCAGCACCTGGCTTTTGGTTTCATGACTGGAACTAGTTCAAATAAGTGGTTTTAACCTGGAACTAGCAAGAGATGTTTGCAGCTAGCAAGAGATGTTAAGAGTAACAAGAATGGTTTCTTCAGGTATGTTAGCAACAAGAAGAAAGTCAAGGAAAGTGTGGGCCCCTTACTGAATGAGGGAGGCAACCTAGTGACAAAGGATGTGGAAAAAGCTAATGTACTCAATGCTTTTTTTGCCTCTGTCTTCATGAACAAAGTCAGCTTCCAGACTACTGCACTGGGCAGCACAGCATGGGGAGGAGGCAACCAGCCCTCTGTGGAGAAAGAAGTGGTTCGAGACTATTTAGAAAAGCTGGATGTGCACAAGTCCATGGGGCCGGATGCGCTGCATCCGAGAGTGCTAAAGGAGTTGGCGGATGTGATCGTAGAGCCCATTGGCCTATCTTTGAAAACTCATGGATCGGGGGAGGTCCCGGACGACTGGAGAAAGGCTAATGTAGTGCCCATCTTTAAAAAAGGGAAGGAGGAGGATCTGGGGAACTACAGGCCAATCAGCCTCACCTCAATCCCTGGAAAAATCATGGAGCAGTTCCTCAAGGGATCAATTCTGAAGCACTTAGAGGAGAGGAAAGTGATCAGGAACAGTCAGCAGGATTCACCAAGGGCAAGTCATGTCTCACTAATCTAATTGCCTTCTATGACGAGATAACTGGCTCTTTGGATGAGGGGAAAGCAGTGGACGTGTTGTTCCTTGACTTTAGCAAAGTGTTTGACACTGTCTCCCACAGTATTCTTGCCAGCAAGTTAAAGAAGTATGGGCTGGGTGAATGGACTATAAGGTGGATAGAAAGCTGGCTAGATCATTGGGCTCAACGGGTAGCGATCAATGGCTCCATGTCTAGTTGGCTGCCGGTATTAAGCGGAGTGACCCAAGGTTTGGTCCTGGGGCTGGTTTTGTTCAATATCTTTATTAATGATCTGGAGGATGGTGTGGATTTCACCCTCAGCAAGTTTGCAGATGACACTAAACAGGGAGGAGTGGTAGATACGCTGGAGGGTAGGGATAGGATACAGAGGGACCTTGACAAATTAGAGGATTGGTCCAAAAGAAATCTGATGAGGTTCAACAAGGACAAGTGCAGAGTCCTGCACTTAGGACAGAAGAATCCCATGCACCGCTACAGACTAGGGACTGAGCAGCTAGGCAGCAGTTCTGCAGAAAAGGACCTAGGGGTTACAGTGGACAAGAAGCTGGATATGAATCAACAGTGTGCTTTTGTTGCCAAGAAGGCTAACAGCATTTTGGGCTGTATAAGTAGAGGCATTTCCAGCAGATCGAGGGATGTGATCGTTCCCCTCTATTCCACATTGGTGAGGCCTCATCTGGAGTACTGTGTCCAGTTTTGGGCCCTACACTACAAGAAGGATGTGGAAAAATTGGAAAGTGTCCAGCGAAGGGCAACAAAAATGGTTAGGGGACTGGAACACATGACTTATGAGGAGAGGCTGAGGGAACTGGGATTGTTTAATCTGCAGAAGAGAAGAATGAGCAGGGATTTGATAGCTGCTTTCAACTACCTGAAAGGGGGTTCCAAAGAGGATGGATTAAGAATGTTCTCAGTGGTAGCAGATGACAGAACAAGGAGTAATGGTCTCAAGTTGCAGTGGGGGAGGTTTAGGTTGGATATTCAGAAAAACTTTTTCACTAGGAGGGTGGTGAAACACTGGAATGTGTTACCTAGGGAGGTCTCCTTCCTTAGAAGTTTTTAAGGTCAGGCTTGACGAAGCCCTGGCTGGGATGATTTGGTTGAGGACTGGTCCTGCTTTGAGCAGGGGTTTGGACTAGATGACCTCCTGAGGTCCCTTCCAACCCTAATATTCTATGATTCTAAACACAAACATCTGATATATCTTATCTCTACCAGGAGCAAGCTTTGTAATTGTTGGCCAGTTGCTGAGTCACCCATACAAACAAGTCACATGCATGAAATTGATAGTTCCATTGGTACAGTGGAAAGTAGTTGTCCTGTGTTAGCATCCAGTTTAATAAACTGGGCAGTTTAGTGTCTTTGATTCAGGATGTCTGTTTATAGAGTCAGACAGACATTACTGCATCAGTCTGCATTTGGTTTACTTTTGGAAGGTATTTCAACCATAAAGGCTGAAGGTTTTTTTAAAAAAAGAAAGCTTAGATTTTGGAGTATGGTTTTGCAAAAAGGGCAGATCCTACTGCTAATTCTGGATCCACTGAATTGCAGACTGTGTGGCCCCCCAATGATGTTTATTTCTTTAAAGTAATTGCATTAGATACTGGATGCTCATGAAGCTGAAAAGATGTTGTTTCAGCCATACATAGTTCCCTTTTACAGATGGGTAAATTGAAGTCCAGAGAGTTAAAATTACTTGGCAAACTTATTAAGGAATGTCTGTAGCTGAACCAGATTTTGTGGTACAGTGTTTCAACTACAGGTCTATCCTTCCTCCTATAAGAACGGACTCCCAGCTCGAGTAGATATAGTTGCACTAGCTCTCACTGAATGAGCATGCTAAACATAGAATGTAGCTGTGGCAATGCCAGGTGTAGAATGGGTTAGGTTCCATGACTACCTACCTATTTGAGACCCTAAGCATGTACTTGAGGCTGCCAGCCCATCCCATGGCTTACACTGCTGTGGCTGCATTCTGTTTTTAGCATGCCAGCTCCGTGAGCACTAAATTGTGTGTGCTTTCTCAAGCTGATAATCACATCCCTAGCTTGAAGTTTATACATACCATCTGGGAGGTAAAAAAGCTTCAAAAAATCACAAGGGAAAATCTATTATCTTTGTTCACAGGGATGCTGGAGCTAGGAGTGTTGGGTTTATGGCAGCACCCCTTGGCTTGACGTGGTTTCTATTATAGACAGGGTTTACAATTTTGTTCAGTGACTTTCAGCACTCCCTTTATAAAAATTGTTCCAACACCATTGCTTGTTCACACTGGGGAAAATGGATCCTGATAGAAAATGTGAACCACAGCCAGGTAATATGTTTTTAAACATGATTTGTCCTTGTCCACACTAAGTGCTAATTCATGTTTAATATCATATTAGTTAAAATGTTTTAGTTAACACATTCTGATGCATTTCCAGTGCCAGTGCCAAGATAGCCAGTGTGCCTGAAAGGGACAGAGAGGGATCTGAATTAATGACCAAAAATTGTTTGCTGGGGTAATCCTGTAAAAGTGAATGCTAACTTTACAGATTTCATTTTTGTAGACAAGAATCTAATTCACCATTAAAAGTCTAATCACATTAGTTTCCATACAATATATTTGTCAGCCTGCTAACAGAATACTTGAGCCTTACTGACTGTTCTTTCCTCCAAATAGTAAATAACTCAAAGGAAGTTTGACTGCAGCAATAATGTAATCTTACTCTATGAAAATGAGCAAAACAAAACAAAAAACACCTCATCGAAAGTCATCTAATTTAGACAACTTATGCTTCATCTGTTAAGGTGGACTGAAGAGGCAAAACAGAGCACGGTGCATCTCTGAACTTGCTTTGACTCTGTAAAAATGATCTGTTTCATTTTTACTATGAACATTAATAGTTTCAACTGATACTGTATAAATGACACCCGATTCTGCTTTTTGATTATTTTTCCCCTTGCACAAGTGCCATAAGAGCAAATGATGTCCTACTACAGTTTTTATGTGGCCATTTAACACAGTCATAATTTCCTATGATTAAAGTCAGTGAATTGATTTAAAAATAAATAGATTTTTATTATGTGACATCTTTATCTGATAGTAACTGGAAATACCACTATATGTTTTCAAAATGATATAGAAGATGTGTGTGTAAAACCCAGGGCCTGAACTAACTAATGGCACTGGTGATTTATTTAATAGCTACTTTTTCATTGAGAAGATTATTTAATTTTATTCCTTTTAGCCATGTGTCATGGAAAAAAGTTTCATTTTTAATGCAGATGCATTGAGACAAGTTTAAACCTTATGTAAACAATATAGTTCCCGTGGAAGTCTCTGGGCCGAATTCAGCTGGAACTCAAACAGTCGTATAAATTATACCGCAAGCTTAAACTGGTGCACAGTTAAGCCATGAAAAATTCAATATATGTCAGCTGTTACCACACAGTTACACAGATGTGGCCAGTAAATTCTAAGTGGAGAAGAAAAATCTATTGTCATTTTAAATATCAGTACGTGGAACCTATTGGCAAATGCTGACTCTTTAATGATGACCACAGACAGTGGTAGAAAAATGTAACCTGCAGTTATTTGGAATTCATTTGTGAGGATAAACAAGTATACCTTACTCTCTCCCCCTTCTACAATTTCATCTGCTTGGTATGTTAGCAGGACAAGAAACTAATTGGGGGGAGGTCTCAGAGAAAGCAGCGCTCTCCACACATTTCACTTTACACTCTTGTATTAGCCACATTTCTGGCTAATTCCCCTTTCACCCTAAATGCCAAATAAGTGCAAATTATATCTTTTTACCAGTGTTAGGCTTGACACTTCATTTACACTGTCATTAATGTCTCCAGTGACTTTAAATGCATTCCATATGTAAGACAGTGTTCAATGCATGTACTTGCTTAGATAGTTATCGTTTTAAATGCATAACCCTAAATGATGATGTCTGATCTATTAGTACAAAACCCAAAATGAGCTGAGGTGCTGAAAATAATGGTCAGAATAAAGAAGTTGGCACAAGAGAAAACATATATCTATCATAATTAACAGATTAACATATACAATAAATTCTAAGTATAATTAAAGTTAGATTAGAAAGTACAATTCTGCTGCCATCCCATGTTGCAACTTCTAGCGAATATCTTTTGTAGTTAAAGAAGGGGAGTAGGAGCAAGTCAACCTTAGTTCTGTCCACTGACTTGTTGTGTGACTTGAGTAATGAAAGTCATTTAACATAAGAGTCTCAGTTAAATTATCAGTACAATTGGAATGTCTAGCATTACTCTGGATTGGTGAGATTTAACTATCTTTTTTTTCAAATGAACATTTGTGTAGCTCATGTAAACCCCCAATCATGAGTTATTGATACAACAAAAGGCTAAAAACAACTAATAAGACTTTGATTTGTATTTTATTTCATTTATGAAATTTGTATCCATGCACAGAGAGTACTCTATACATATGTCGACACTGCAATTAGACACCCACAGCTGGCCCATGCCAGCTGACTTGGGCTAAGAGGCTGTTTAATTACTGTGTAGACGCCGGGCTTGGGCTGGAGCCCAGGCTCTAGGACCCTGCGAGACAGGAGGGTCCGAGAACCTGGGCTCCAGCCCAAGCCCAAATGTCTACACCACAATTAAACAGCCCCTTAGCTGGAGTCCTGACAGCCTGAGTCAGCAGGCACAGGCCAGCCACGGATGTCTAACTGAGGTGTACACATACTCTGTGTGTGTGTGTGTGTGTGTGTGTGAGAGAGAGAGAGAGAGAGAGAATGTACAGGATTATGGTTATCAAAGTACATCTGGCACATTTACATTCCACTCCAAAACCTGGGCTTGTGCTCAGAAGTGGCACTATACAAAAGTATTAAGTTGGGTGTGATCCATCAGCTAACACATGCAGTCTTAATGGAGCATGTATCCAAAGGTCATTGGAATGTGCAAGGAACTGCACTTCACTAGGTACAATCCTTGCATATTCTTTGTTTTAAACTTGAATACTTGAGTGTTGCATCATCCATGTGTGAACCTTGCATTTGTTGATATGGAGTGAAACTCAAAGATCCCATGACACTCTTTAAAAAGAATAGGATGTAATCTTAGTTTTGTTCTCATGTGTCCTTTCTGTCTTGCAGTAAAACATGTTATAATGCTTTTAGGGATTGTTCACAAAAGTTGATAGTTGTGTATAATAGTTGATTTCTGTGCCTGCAGAGGCACTATGCTACCTCTTCAACTCATTCTTGTTAGCAGTTTGGGAGAACTTCAATACAAATAACACTATTTGAAACAAAATGCCATTCTACTTAAATTATATATGCATGTAACTTATATGTGGTGTAAATGTACAGTATATAGGCTCTGCATTTATTGTAATATCTATTTAACCTTCCTGATAAAACCATTTGTAGGTAAAAGCTTGTGCTATGTAATATATAAGCTAACTGAAATTGTCTTTTTTCCACTAAAATGTAATAAAAATTGGTTTATGAATAGATTAGTGTTATCCTTGTACCAAAATTCTACACTGTAAAATCACTCTGTTTGGATTCACATTTTTTGTTGATTAAATATGTTGCTTTTGAGTGGCTGAAAGGCTGCTATTATGTGTGATGAATGATGTTCCTTTGCAAGTGCGGAAAAAGTTATTGGAAAGCTACACTGTCTTTGATAGACTTAAACAAATGATCTATGTAGAGATGCATAGAAAGCCAAGAAAGAATACACTAGCTTTAAAAAATAGACCATGTCAGCAGAAGGATGTAAAAACAATTGGGCAATAACCAACAAGTACATTAGGGTAATGCAACCATAGACTTATCAAGAAGCCTTGGCAAGCCATTTAGAAAATTTTAACAATGGATTGGAATTCCATGGTAGAATATGCTAACAAGTAAAAGTGGAAAACTACGGTGAAAAAATGAAATCACTCAAGAAGAAGCTTGAAGCCAGTTTAATGGGAGCATGCAAAATGCCTCATTAAACAGATATAAGGATAAATTAAATACCTACTTGAGTATTCAAGTTGATGTGATCACTAATCAACGAAAGGTTTGTCAGCATAGAGTATGCATGAGAAAAGTTTACTGCCAAGAAATCTGAGGAACCTGATAAGGACTAATGAGAACTTCAGAGACAGCACCAGCATTAGCAGAAAGTGGAAAAACACAAGAATGGCTGTTGACGGAACCCAGCATGAAAGGAGGAAATGTATCCCAGCTAAAATATATAAGACGAAACAGCATCTATATAATCAAACACTAAGGTATGTCAATCATGGAAGTTCTATCTTTTAGGGGTACTGAAAATGCACAAATGAATGAGCAGCCGAATCTAAGGAGTAAAAAGTAAAGTACTGCTAGTATTTGTTTCTTGTATAGTGTTAGGAGTGGATTTCAACCTATATGTTGTTTGGCACAGGGCATAGTACTGCTGCTGTTCTGGATGGAGGTAAAAAGTCACATTATTGTACAAAATACAATGAGGATAAAAAATAAAATATGATAAAAAATGCAATGAAAAACTTCAGTAATGAGAAATTTAAGATTAGTGAAGACAAAAGGTCACCTCATGGAGCCAAGACCCATGGCAGTATGCAGGAGAGAGATTCCAGATCCTCTGAATGAGTTGCAATGGATTTGAGAAATAGACATTTAATTTTTTTGAAGTTTATTATCTGATACAGGCTCTCAAATCCCTGAGTCAGATGGACAGTCCTGATGGTTTTTTGCTATTGATTTGCAATGAACAACACATGAAGAATATCTTGAGAAACACACCTACTCCCACTTTATTGATTGATGCAGCAGTTTGCAGAAGCAATCTGTCATGAATAAACATACTCAGAAAATGACCATAACTTAGGGGTAGGGTAATAATCATAGAATCATAGGACTGGAAGGGACCTCAAGAGGTCATGTAGTCCAATCCCCTACACTCATGCCAAGACTAAGGATTATCTAGACCATCCCTGAGATGTGTTTGTCTAACCCACTTGTCTGATCTCGCCCTGTTTCCAGCAATCCATGTCCCCTCTTAGACTGGGCTTGAAGGCAGGGGCTTAGCATGGCACTGACTCAGTGAGGAGGCAGTGGGGCCAGTGGCTGGAGCACGGGTAGCTCCACAGGAAATGACAGTGCATACCATGTCAAAAATTTCTGGGGGTGTTCCCAGCTGTGGTCAGAAGCAAATACTATAAGCACTAGTTCAGCATGGGTCTCAAGCACATGCTATCCATCCAAGAGAAATTACATTTGAAAAAGAGCAAGACAAAAAATGCACTTGAAATTAGAGGTTAGCTTACAGCATTCTCAAGGAATGAGTTTTTCAGTCTTTTTCTTTCTGTTTTTGTCCTCCCTCATCAAAAAAGGAAAGAAAGTTTTCATTCCCTAAATGTACAGTGCACATTAAATGCAGCCCTCGGTGACCAGATTGAAGGATAATTTTAAAAATAGAGATACAAGGTGTATGCAATAAGGAAGCCTAGGTTCCCAACAGACTGAACCCCCACCCCCCAAGATAGGCAATAGGAGACATAACAAATTTGCAGGAGGGGTGAGTCCTACTTCACAACATTCATCAAACACATCCTCAATGTCACAAGATGCTGCTCCTCGTGGGAGTGAATGATACCCAGTGTGATGTTGGCCAATGGCATTAAAACACAGAAGGGCAAGGTCGTAAAAGGTCTTCTTAGAGTCAGTCTGCTGCTTTAAAATTATTGTTATTTACTATTTAAATATGAGCAGTGTCCAGAGACCCTATTGTGCCAAAAAGGAACAATCTGATCTATTTAGCCGACAATAATTAATAATAAATAATGAATACATAATTTGATAATTATTTCTATCCATTTTCAGCCAAAGAATAGAGTCCAACATATGACAAGAGCATCACCTCACCCAAAGGAATTAGAAAGAAAACTAAATAAAATGATTTTTCTTTCTGTCTTGTACCAGGTACCTAGTGCAGATGTGCACATTCCAGAAGGGGATCACAAAGCAGCATTCGGAGGACTTCACTGAAAAGCCCTGGCAGCTGCCAAAGAGCAGTGGAAGGCGAGTGAAGGACTAAGGCAAGTTATAACATCCTAGCTAAAATCTGGCCACTGTGAGGTAGCTGTCTACTTAACCAAGATCTTGTGTGCTGTGAGTTGTGTTTCTTTTTTTTTTTTGTTTCGCATTGATATAGCTGCACTAGTGCAAATTCCAAGTGTAGATATGCTGCACTATTGTAAAAAGTGACTTGCATTGGTGGGCTTATGCCAGGGTAAACCAGACTAGCCAAACTCAAAATGGAGCGTGGGCAAGAGATACAAAATGGAGTAGGAGTTCAAAAGCAATAGCACTGTTCCCTTATTAAAGTACATAATCACTTGTCTCATGCCACCCACTGCTTTCTTTACAATGTTGATAACAAACAAGTCATTTTCATTCATACTGAATTATATCTGTGAAATAGGTATAGTGAAATGTTAAGAACATGGGTTGCTGTAGGAATTCAAGGTGAAAATAAAGGAGCATATGTGAGCCAAAGTGGTGCAATAAGACTGGAAAGACCACAATAGGTATCTCTCCTCCATTTGCTCATGTTCCACATTACACTTTTGCAACTCAGCTAACAAATTCTTTGACTTTCTCTTAATAATGGTACAATGTCCAGGCTACAGCCTCACCAAATATCTTTTGGTGAGCACTGAAATGTAGGTGGCTTTCCAGAGAGTTGGTGAAAATTACAAGACTATTTGACAAAAGTAATGATAAAAAATTGATTGGTGCCTTAGTAACTTGATTTGTTGTGAACTTGTAATAACTTGGTGGACTCAGAATTATTTATCAAACACAATACCTTCTTGAGATTCAAAATCCCAGTGTTTTTCCAAACAGAGAAGCAGTAAGGGGGTGAACAGTTTCTAGAGCAGGTCAAACTATTTGTTACAAATAATTATCCTTACAAATTTAGTCCCTTGTGCTGCTATTAACGCTGCATGGCAGCACTGGGACCCCAGTTTGCTGCTTAGATAGCAATTTGTTCACAAACCATTTATGTCATTCTTATAATATATTTGTTAAGAATATGTTTATGTGAATAGTATGGGCCAATAACTTGCAGACTCTGGGCTGCTTGCAAAATATTGGCTTTAATTATTGGCTATTCATTATTTCTGGTTTTTGCTTGGTCAATTAAGTGGTATTTTTTCTGCTCCATGACTGGATGACTGAAACATTTAAAACACAAAAATATCTAACTGCACATAATGAATAATATTCTGCTGTGGGAATCCTGAATTTATTTAGTTAACATTCATTTTCACGCATTTTCACCATCAGTTGTATAAATGCTCACACCATTGAATTCACTAAGTGTTTTAAATGGCTCATTGTTGGTTTATTTTGTGGGTTGTTTTTTTTATTTTTAAATCGACTCAAATAGTTTTAATGAAGTTTCCTCTCTGCCAGACTTCTGCAGGAATTCTAGGGGAGTTACAATATAAAGTAGTAGATGGATCCAAATAAAGTAACAACACATAATATAGGAACATGTTAATAATTTATTCATTATCCATAACATAAAAGAATTCTCAGAAGTTTATTAAAGAACAATAGCAGCACTACAATTGTTGACTTCTGTTGCTTTTCCTCTCGGGCTTTTTTAAATGTTGATATCTAAACACTTGCATTTGCCTTTCTTCAAGAACTTTGGGGACTATTAAGTCTCCAGACTCACAGAGAAATTCCCAAAGCAGCAATATTTTATTTTCACTGAACTTCTGTCACATCCTGTTGAGAAGGTTAACAGAAACATCAAAGCTGTGATTACTACCTTTCAGGGGAATTACACAAGCAAGGATTTACTTCATTTAGGTTGCTGTTTTCTTGCTAACATTTGGGCATTTGAGTGCTACACTGAGTCATGTTGTCTCAAAGCTAGAAGGAAGAAATTGGATTTCTGGATGAAAGTTTCTCACAGACAGAACATTTGTGGTGACACTTTACCTGAAGAACATGAGTCTAAGGTGAAAGGCTTATCAAGACTTAGGAAGGATTAAAGTGACCAAAGAGTATATCTGATGATAAATATGGAATAATGCAATGGAATGAGGAGAGAAGGGCATGGGGAAAATGGCATTAAAAAGGATTTCAAAATGCCAAATTCTCTTTCTCTCTGTCATGTATTTTAAGTGGGAAGATTCTTTGTCGGCTCTTGTAAGCAACTCTCTAATTTCCATTATAGAGAGGTTGTTAAACAATTCCAACCACCTGCATTCTATATATAACAAAATAAACTCTAATCAATTTCAATAATTTTCTTAGAGACAAATTCAATCCTATTGTAAACTGGTGCTGTAATGTGGTGGTACCAGTTTACAAGTATTAATATTGTCCAAAGACTTGATGCCCTGAAATTTCAGGGAAAATGCAAATGAATATCCTCCCAAAGCTGCAGTCTTCCTAAAGTACTACTTAAATACATCTGGGGCCCAACATTCCCCCAGTGCATATAAAATCATGCACGCAAATGAAATGAGGGGAATAAGCTGAAAAGAGTTTACTTTGTATACACTCCATACTTACAGATGTCAGTAAGTAGCATACTCCAACATGAGCTCCATAGAGAAGATGGCTAGAGAACAACTAGAAAACTGTGGATGTAACTATAATCACTAGGGCTGTCAAGCGATTACAACATTAATTGTGATTAATCGCATGATTAAAATTTAATCACAATTAATTGCACTATTAATCGTGCTGTTAAAGAACAATAAAATACCATTTATTTTAAATATTTTGGATGTTTTCTACATTTTAAAATATATTAATTTCAATTACCACACAGAATACAAGGTGTACAGTGCTCAGTTTATATTTATTTTTGGTTACAAATATTTGCACTGTAAAAAACAAAACAAATAATTTTCAATTCACCTCATATGAGTACTGTAGTGCAATCTCTTTATCATGAAAGTTGAACTTACAAATGTAGCATTATGTAAAAAAAAAGTGCATTCAAAAATAAAACAATGTAAAACTTTAGAGCCTACAAGTCCACTCAGTCCTACTTCTTGGTCAGCCAATCACTCAGACAAACAAGGTTGGTTACAACTTGCAGGCGATAATGCTGCCTGCTTCTTGTTTACAATGTCACCTGAAAGTGAGAACAGGCATTTGCATGGCACTGTTGTAGCTGGCATTGCAAGATATTTACGTGCCAGATGCGCTAAAGATTCCTATGTCCCTTCATGCTTCAACCACCATACCAGTGGACATGCTTTCATGCTGATGATGGGTTCTGCTTGATAATGATCCAAAGCAGTGCAGACTGACGCATGTTCATTTTCATCCTCTGAGTCAGATGCCAGTAGCAGAAGGTTCATTTTCTTTTTTGGTGGTTTGGGTTCTGTAGTTTCCGCATCAGAGTGTTGCTCTTTTAAGACTTCTAAAAGTATGCTCCATATCTCATCTCTCTCAGATTTTGGACAGCACTTCAGATTCTCAAACTTTGGGTCGCGTGCTGTAGCTATTTTTAGAAATCTCACATTGGTAACTTCTTTGTGTTTTGTCAAATCTGCTGTGAAAGTGTTTTTAAAACAAACATGTGCTGGGTCATCAGCCGAGACTGCTATAACATGAAATACATGCAGAATGCGGGTAAAACAGAGCAGGAGACATATAGTTCTCCACCAAGGAGGACAGTCACAAATTTAATTGATGCTTTATTTTTTAAACGAGCATCGTCAGCATGGAAGCATGTCCTCTGGAATGATGGCTGAAGCATGAAAGGGGTATATGAATGTTTAGCATATCTGGCATGTAAATACCTTGCAACGCCAGCTACAATAGTGCCATGCAAACACCTGTTCTAACTTTCAGCTGACATTGGAAATAAGAAGCAGGCAGCAGTGTCTTCTGTCAATGTAAACAAACTTGTTTGTCTTAGTGATTGGCAGAATAAGAAGTAGGACTGAGTGGACTTGTAGGCTCTAAAGTTTTACACTGTTTTGTTTTTGACTGCAGTTATGTAACCAAAAAAATCTGCATTTGTAAGTTACACTTTCATGATAAAGAGATTGCACTACAGTACTTGTATGTGCATATTTAATATTTTATATGAATATTTAATAAATTCAATTGGTATTCTATTGTTATAAGTGTGATTAATCACAATTAATTTTTAATTGCAATGAATTTTTTTGCGTTAATCACATGAGTTAACTGCGATTAATTGACAGCCCTAATAATCACGATTATTGTTAGTATCACCTATTAACTTACACTTAGAGGCTATCATGACACAGTCTGAAATAAATGCAGGAAGAACTAATGGTGTTAATGGTGGCCATATGTGAACTGTAACAGAGTTAACAATAAGAAAAGGAGTACTCGTGGCACCTTAGAGACTAACCAATTTATTTGAGCATGAGCTTTCGTGAGCTACAGCTCACTTCATCAGATGTATACCGTGGAAACTGCAGCAGACTTTATATACACACAGATAATATGAAACAATACCTCCTCCCACCCCACTGTCCTGCTGGTAATAGCTTATCTAAAGTGATCAACAGGTGGGCCATTTCCAGCACAAATCCAGGTTTTCTCACCCTCCACCCCCCCACACAAATTCACTCTCCTGCTGGTGCTAGCCCATCCAAAGTGACAACAAAGGAACAATACATGTTCCAGCGTTCTTCAACACTGGAGTACATTTTAGAGCTTCTCTGAGTTGGCTTAATGTTTCAGCTGGGCCTGCAACACACATATAGCCATGAGGTTCATTCAGCTCTGCCCTGAATGCTTTCTGAATGCCCCGAATGTGTCATGTCCCCATTTATAACAATGCACTTCTTCAATGCAATCACAGTGTTTGGACCAAAGCATGTTGCACTGCACCTAGGATCAACTTGCACAAGATCTGCTTGATATTCAGGTAGATATTTTCCAAGTTATACTGACATATTGAATGTACTTATGCTCTGCTGCATGGCATTGGAACTGGGGAACAATTGCGCCTGTAAGGTTTATCAAAATTAAATATTGATGACTTACAAGGTTTGGAACAGGTTTTTAACCTCTGTCTAATAGGTATCTTAAATCTCTAGTGCATACTGATTGTCTTAATAAATAGTTACCTGTAATTATTTGATATTCATTTCAAGCTCATGACAGTAATCTTTAAAAGTCCGGAATTATCTAGAACATGGATATAAGAGTATACCTCTTATTCTATAAAAAGGCACATGCTCTTGCTGTTTTAAGGTAAGTCTCTCTGAAGCGAGCAATAGAACATTTTCAGTTGAGAGTTTTCACCTTTGCAATTCTTTTTCTTTTGGCAGTGCAAAGGAGTCCAACTATACCAATTCCAGAGTACTATGCAAGATGGATTTATTTATTTTAGTTTAATTTTGATTTTATACAGAAAGAAAAGTTTCTCAGTTCTCCACATTATATATATAATGTAACTGAGGTTCCCCTTTCTTCTTGTATTGTTACCTGCCAGGTGTGAAGGTTTTTTGTTTTTTTTTTTCTTGAAACATGACAAGCAACACAGTGACTGGGGGGAAAGTCACTTCACCCTGAATGAAAAAACAGGAACTAAAATCACCGGGGGGAAATTAATGCAAAACTCTAGAGAGGTAAACAACTCTGGAGAAACATTACCATGCTGGGGAAAATTTTACATATATATATATACCAATTGGAACTATTTAAAGAAGGCAACCCAAACAAAGAAGATGAGAGATGTATAAAGTGACCAGCCTAACACAGAGGAAAGTTCACTCTCACTCAATCCAAGAACTAATATGACATTGCAACTAACAAGGACAGATCCTGTAGAAAGGTTTGAATGACTTAGGACCCTGGTAGGTCTCTATGTGGTAAGCTTGTGTGTAAGCTGTGTATTGCTTTGTGATATGTTTTCTCTGTAATTCATTTGTTCAGATAAAATACCTTGCTTTATGAAGGCTGGCTGGTCGCTGATTAACCCTATGATAGCCCTTAGGCAGCAGGACTACAGGACTCTGCTAAATTCAGACTTGCCGAGATGATCACAGTACTTTGCCATGAGGAATTGCAGCCTAAATGTCTGGTCTTGTAGGAGAGGTATGTGGCTTCCCACTCTGAGAGAGTTGTTGGTTAGAAGTCCAAGTCTGGTTTGGGGAGTCCTCAAGGAGGCCATGAAGAAGTCAAAGGTGTGGGTATCTCAGGAACTGTGACATATAGTTTTATGGAATTTATTATTTTGGCTTGTAATTAATCAGCATCTTGCTATTCCAGCAATAGTTACTTTATACATTAATAAAATAAACTGCTTATTTCTGGTTCCCTGTGTCATAACAGATGCACAATGGTGCTGTGCTATGCTTGATCCCCATTTTATAGCAAAAATGAACACTTTAAATAGTCCCTAAATAAAAGCCCTAACCATAGATCGCCTGCTGAGAAAATGTGATTATTTGTTGGAAACTGTGGGCTTTTCTCTTGGTTAAATACATTGGCATGAATATCCATGCAATGTTGACCTCCACATGACATCACTGCAATGCACTCTGCTGGGATCTAGACAAACCTAAAGTTTGCTCTCAAACTTCACCTAGTGGTCAATGCCTCCGGAGCAGATAACGCTGTTGTTCTGTAGTCTTCACTGCAATTCAAGCTTTTGCTTTTGATCTACAGAACCCTATATGGTTTAGGTCCAATGTGTGCTAGATGTCAGCTGTTGCCTGGTACTGTATCAGATGCTGAGAGAGAGAAGGTGTGTGAGGCTTCTATATTGAAATGTCTTGTGAGTGATGGTAGGCTATTTTCAGAGAAGGGCCCTCAAACCTGGAACTCACTTCCCTAGCTTGTTCAAAGTGAGGAGTTGACTTTCAGAGCATACAGAAAGGCCCATCTATTTACAGAAGCTTTTGCCCAAAGGAATATTCTGACACTCTTTCTATCTGTCTGTTTATTTTTTGTTTTGCAGAGTGAGGATTTTATTGTCCTTCATTTGACATAAAGTCGGCAATGGTCTTCTGCCATTGTCTTGGTCAAGCAGTACTACTACTTCTCTCTTGTTGGCTCATCCCCCCATCCCATCCACCAATACAACGCCTTTGACTCACTCTTAAAACCCTCCATGCACTTCCCCCTCTGCATCATAACTTGCCAACTTTTTCAAAGAGAAAACGGACAGGATGTGATTGTATTCTTGTCTGTGGAATAGCCAAAACAATGGGGAATCCAAGCCTGACTGTGTTTCTTTAGTGTACTGTAATAATAATTTGGTAATTGTTACTTTTTCTTATTTCATGGGGATGTTTTTGATTGTTATGTATATACTTGGAGAATGCAATAAGAACATTTTATAAGTCAACTAAATTATTACAGGTAATATGATAAGCTACAGGTGTGGACAGGACTGTCTGAATTATCTGAATGACAAAATTCATATTTGGATCATGGAATGTGATTTGTAAAGTGTTATCACCTGAATGTCAATCCCTGAACCAGGATGCTAATTTAAGTTCCTTTTAAGCCAATGTCTGCTAACCCTTTTAATACATACTTCAGGCAGCATTAAACAGTGTATTGCCAAATCTGTATTTCAAGCAGGGGATCTAAATTTTCATTAAAAAATTATCTGGCTCAAGTCAATAGTATTTGTGCTCCTAATCCTGCTTCTGATGCTTAAAGTTAGTGGCCTTCAACTTCACTAGAAAACAACTCCTGCTAAATGATCAGTAGTCACTGGTAATGCAGGGAGAGGGAACACTGTAACCACAGCACAGAGTCTTTCCTAAAGGTTGGAAGTTACAGTCTTTTACAACAGGCCTTCCCATCCACTTTCTCCTGCATCATTAACTGGATTTGTTGTAGATTTATATGCTTTTGTTTGTTTGCTTAGCCAGATAAATATTTGCACTAAAAGACATTTTTAAAGCAAGAGTCAGGTTATGAACAAACAGGGAGAGGCAAAATGCAACAATTAATTCAATTAAAACAATCCCAATTGTTTCTCTCTAGGAGCTATTATTTCAGTTCCATTATCAAGGGCAAAGCTGCTCCTACAGTGATTATTTTTGAAGTCTAATTATATATGATTATGTTTGCAGAGCCTAATAACTCAAGGCTTTTATTCCATGACCTGTATTGATTATTGTGCATAATAGTTTCAAAGCCTCTATGGAACATACTGTGTAAGCAACCCTTTTGGAGTGTAATATATTAAAGAGTTCAATAGGTTTTCAACTGTTCATAAATTTAAAACAAAATTATACTCCTCTGTTTAGTAATTAATAATAATGTTCATCCAATCTAGTGAACACAATGCCACTTATTCTGTTGTGTGGTAACTTTATAGAACATGGTCAAGCACATCATCATGTGCAGTATCATCACTTACAGTATTATCCTTATCTTTTCAACTATTAGGACAAAATTGTCCAAATCTTCCCAGACTGCAACAAACTTCTTTATAAGCTTCACCAAATGAAAGAACAGGGTGAAATGTTGTCCAGATTAGTCCTTTTTAAAAAAAAAAAAAGAAAAAAAAAAAAAGATCATTTTGCAAAATTTTTACTTCTCTAACATTTTACAGAATTTTGTCCCCAATAATTTATTCAAATTAAATAATGTAAGTAATATTTGCAAGGTTTTCCCTCCAAATTTGTAAGCGAAGGATAGGTCAGTAAAAGTAAGGTCAGAAGGAGGCAAATGAAGGTAGGTTTGAGCCAATACATTGGACAAACATTTCCCTAGTAGTACCAAGAGTTCTGCAGAATGTAAGCTTTCATTTTGAACCAAATTAACTTTAAACCATTACAAAAGAGAAGATTTAACACTTCTGAAGGTGCTGTCTTACTGAGTCTCCTGGTAGCCTAAATTAATAGCTATAAAGGAGGTCTGGATCATTACTGTTCATCTCACGTTGATTGTCAACAATGTTAAATCTGAATAATTTTTGCAAAAACATTCAGCCACGCTCAGGCTACAACCAGAATGTGGGATTGTGCAGGGAGAATGGGCGTTTAATTTTTCTCTCTCAAATCTTTCTCCTGGTCTTAAATATAGATATAGAAGAGTGGTAGAGTGTCAATGGCTCTCTATGGAAATGAGCCATAACAGGCAAAGTGGGGAAAAGGAAAGAAAGAAAGGTCAATGAAGGTTAATTGGTCTTTAAAACTCCGCTTGCTATAAAGCAAGGAGACAGAGTAGCCGGGGGAAAAAAATGTCAATAGACCCGTTTTAGTACATTTTTCATAAAGGGGCCACCTTTGCTGGAAAAGTGGGGGGGGGGGGGAGGCACCCTGTGAAGATACAAAGGAAGGATAAATGGCATTGGGATATACTCTGCGTGATGATGGATGAACATGAGTTTTCAAATGGACTGAAATAAAATGAAAGAAGGAAAGAGTAGGGAACTAGGGAGTATAGTGAGCTAATCACTAGCTTTATATTTCTAGGGACATAATGTAAATTCAAACCCTGGATTAAATCATAGAATATATTTAGTTGGTATTTGTATGTCTAGGTTACCTGTGTTCTGCTGATGCTTCACCTGGTTAATTTCAATCCACTTCCATTTAGGTATTTGTTTCATATTTCAAAACCATGATCCCAATTGGAGACAACCACCTAGCTCTGCTCGAGAGAGGATGAGGATTAATAAAGCAGTGGTATTGCAGGTCAGGTCTCAAGAGGACTAAAAAAGCAGTGTGGGGAGCCTTGTGCATAATTGCTTAGAAATACGAAATAAAACAACTTCCCTCAATCAACAAATTCTACAAATTGACATGCCTCTCTCAGTAATTATCTTCATATATTTACAATTATGTGCCCAAAATTTGCAAATGTGGGTGTCTAAAACCATACTTAAGACACCTAAATGAGTGGCCTGATGAGGTACTAAGCACCTCCGAAAAGCACAGCACTTACTGAGGTGCCTAATTTTAGGACTCAAGTGTGAAAATGTTCTCCTATATACTTTATACCATATATTGTGTGAAAAGCAAACTTTTTATTTAATTTTGCAGTTAGTCGTGCTAATAAGTATAATCCTAATGAGTAACAATGGCTCTTTCTGAAAGAATTTGAAACTTCGCTACAGTTGCTTAAAAACTTTAGATAATAATCAGAAAGAAGAGTACAGTGTGACCTCATTAGCTGGCCCTTTAGTCATTTGCAAACCTAAATTTTGCAGTGATTTAAGATTTCTATATGGTTATTCTAATAGATCAAACTTAAAACAAATCCGATATTTCTCCTGAGTTGGTCTTTCCTGGGATTTAATCAAATTGCTTTTCATCATTACATTTAATCTCATTTAATTATTCATCATATAATTCACAAAGGATCCACTCATTAGTGAGGATTAGCAAGACAGTGCTAAGATCAAATGCTGTTTCCCCCTTTCACCTAGGGCAACCAATACAGATCTCTCATGATAGTCTAGAAATAAGTAAAAGTCATGGTAAACAGTTCTACAATGTCAGAAGCTCAAGGAAAATAAAGGTCACTCACAGGCAATCCTGTTCATGCTATTTCCAGGAGCATTTAGCAGTGCTGCTCTTACTGCAGGATTTTCTCTTGAAGTTTTCCGTGTCTCATTGTTAGATGAGAAACAGAAGATGGTATATAATAGGAGGGGGGTGGACCCCTTTATCCCATTCCTGAAGGCAACTAAACTCCTGTCCTGGGAAAGGAAACAGTGGGTTGAAATCTGCATCAGTATTTTCTACAGTATTGACAGGGAAACATAAAATTCATCACAACTAGATCAGACTATTGGTGACAATCCGGTTCAAGACACCGCAGAGGAAGAACAGGAGGTTTAAACCCCAAAGAATTAGCAATTGAACCAAGTGACTGTACACAATGTTATTGCACTATAAAAGTGTAGTGACTAAGGTATCATAAAACCTGGTGACACACTAGTCATAAATACCATTGTGCGATGTATGAACGGATGGGGGCGTATAGAGTTCTGTGTGCATACTGGAAATATGTTCTTAGCATATGTTTTTGGCGACAGACTTGATAAACAAGTTTCTCCTAGACAAAAAATGTTGTTTTTCCTGTATCTCCAATGTAAATTGAGCAAGGTAATGCCAGAAATGATGGAAGTTATATTTATATATGAGTCAGCAAAGGGATGGGAAGCAGCAGGAAGAGACCAACATCAGGGCAGAATAACTTTATCTGGGGATACACTTCACAAGAATACATCTCAGAAGTTTACTGGACTATAAAAAGAAGGGGAGAGAACACCTTAGTTATCCATCACTTAGGTGATGCAAAGAATGGCACCCTCTGATTTTGTGAAAGATGAATCCCCCTACTTGAAGAGCTAGAGTAGCTGCTAGCTTGACGTAAGACCGCAACTGTTTTAGGCAAAGATATAGCTTGCTAAAATTAAGTTTTAGGCACTAGAAAGAGTGGTTTTTTTGGTTTATTTATAACCATACCTGTCTCTGTTACTCTTGCTTAGTATCACTTAAATCTCTGTTCTTTATTAATAAACTTGTTTAGTTTTACTATAAACCATCTCAGTGCTGTGTATTAAAGAGTGGGACCTCAGCAAAGCTAACAGACTGTTGTGTGCTCCGTCTCTTTGGAGGCAGTGAACTTAATAATGTCTGTGAATGCCTAGTGAGAGGGACTGGACACTGCAAAGAGATGTCCCTGGGGGAATGTGGGAACTGGGGTTCAGTGATTGCAGGTAACAATGCAAGGTTAATAGTTTTGAGGAATTTGCTGGTGAGGCAGACAGCCTGGTATGGCAGCAAGTTGTCTCATAGTCCGACCTCCAGAAAAACTCTCTCTTGCTAAGGCTGTGGGGTAACACAGTGGCTTACAGTTCTGGGTTCCAAGAGGAGAGTGTCACAGCTTTCTGTCAAGAAATTATTGTAACTTAGTTCTCAGGTATCACCAGTGCACCTGGTATACCCAGGAAAAAATTAAAATTAAAATTTTAGTACTTGCACCTAAGTTATTAAGGTGGACTATTCCTAGGGCCCAAAACATGTATTGGCCATTATCTTGCTTGACTCTGACAAAGAAGCACAAAAGAATGCTCTTTATTCTTCCTCCCAAGTTAGTAAATTAGAAATCAGTGCTGAACTTGTTTAACATGAGGATTAAACCACACCTAGCTATATCCTCCTCATATGTTACACCTGCATTTTATCTGTCCAGTAAATAATTCTGTATCAGGTACGCAAAAGGCCACCACTACAGATGCAATGCCACCTAATAATAACAGGTATAAAAGAGCACTCAAGTTGCAAGTTGTTGCTTTTTTCTTTTAAGGTAAAACATTCATTACTTTACCAATAGCTGCAGCCTTTGCCTATCCTGAAGCTAGAGCACATCTTTGGATAAAAATATCACTTTCAAGTAAACTGTCTCTAAAAACCTTTCGCAGTATTTTCAGGGGTACTGGTAATACTGTCTATAGCAATGCAGTTCCCCCAATATTATTATAATAGTGCCATTGCTGACAGGAAAAATCTGCTTTTCAAAACAATATTTTAATTGTGTTATTTTGAAGCTTTTTGAAAAAAATTCCTCAACCATATTTGCACTTCATGCCTCGTAAGCCATATTTTGTTCTACTATCATAGCAGTCCCTAAGAGCTGGGCATTGGCAGTGCTGTAGAACTGGCTCTTTCAGCTTGTCATCTCCCCTAGAAAGCAACGTTTGCGAGCCAAGACACATATTTTTTCTTTGAAGAATTTTCACACCACAGTAGATCTTACGTTCGCACTGAAGTGGAAGCTGGTAAACTCATTTTCCCATAGCATGTGTAAGACGACATTAGTCTGAGAGCTCTTTCCCCTTTGTTTTCAATAGCGGCAGGATTGGGCTCTAAGTAGCTTTTGGATGTTTCTGTTGGGGGAACTTTCACTGATGCTCAGTGGCCTTATCCAGGAGATCCAGAGTGAACCTTTTATCCCCTTCATCTCCTGATAAGTCTGAACACCGTGGCAGTGGCTGAGCCTGGCACAGACTGCCTCCGCAATGAGTCTTCATGCTCCCTGACTGACAGTCTGGTTTTATTTTGTAAGCTCTTTTAACGGTGTTTGGCTGTCCCTCTTTCACAGTTTGATTATTTTCTGGGGCTGCTTATTCAGTGCTGCTGTTTGTCTTATTGCAAAAACCCGGGAACTGGGCGGGCACAAGCCCACCAACTGCTAAAGGCCTCTCCCCCAGCCTAGCGGGAGGGACCACTGGACCCAGGGACCAACTGATTGTGGGGGACAACTAATGAAAAACAGGGATCGGAGTGAAGGTCAAAAGTTCAAAATGAGGATACCGCTGCTGTTTGTGTCAGATGAAATACACAGACACATTACCTTGCCTGACAAAAACAGTGAGCACAAGGATTTCCTAAAGAGAAGTGTCAATAGGAAGCGTGTAAATTTTCTTATCGCCCCTGACCTCACTATTTAAATTATCACCTTTACACCAGCTTCCAAGTAATACCCTTCACCAAAAACCATATAATGCTGCTTGCCTTCTTTACAAAGGAAAAGTCACCTGGCAGACTGCATAGCAGCTCTCTTAATGCCTGCCATTGTGTTTAACTGATTTAGGGCCTGATCCTCCTCCAACTGAAGCAATGGCAAAACTCCCACTTTCTTCAGTGGTAGAAGGATCAGAACTATAGAGAGGGTAAAGTTGTCCTACTTCCATTATTGTTAATAGAGCTCTACAGACATGCATGGAACTTGACAGATTTTTTTTAAAATGGCATCCCAGTCCCTAGGAAGTTGCAACCCAAATTAGACACAATGCAAGGCATAGCAATAATTATAGCTTAGGAGAAGGGTTATGTCATGAGATATGCTTATTCTTAGTTACACCTTATTTTAGTTCTTTTTTATGTTTTAGTTAATATATATTATAATTTTGGGGCAAATGTTGGGAAGAGAGGGCAGAGTCAGTGAGATATGGCAAATACAAAGGAGTGAGTTTTGAGGAGGGAACTGAAGGGGAATTGAGGTTACACTGCATACAAAGTCAGGGAAGAAGTTCCAGGTATAGAAGGTGACATGAGAAAAGGTGATGAGCTTCTTGTGGGAAAAAGTAATTAGGTGCCAAATGTGTACACACTGCCACTTAGATACATAGCTGGTTATATGTATGCAAAAATTACGGATTTGTTTTCAGACACTAGATATTTTCATGCTCAAGCTGGGCATGTGTATATATATCTCCACACACACAGAGTATTGCACACCTAACTCTGAATATTTGGCCTGAACGTAGGTAGCAGTATAGTTATCATGGTGAGGAGTTTGCATCTGATAAAAACAAATATCAGGAATCAGTTCAGAGATGGGAGGAGTGTGATATGTGCATGGGGTCACAACTGAATCTAAGGATATTTGATATACACTGTAGAGAACAGGGAGTCCAGAGAACTCCAGGCTATAGAAGTCAAGGTGAGATATAGCCCAAACTTTTACTAGTTGGGATAAAGAGGAAGGGACAGATTTTGGAGATATTACAGATGAAGAAACACCAGGATTTAGGTACAGCCTGGATATGGACATGGTAAGAAGAGCAGGAGTCTCATGGGTTGACTGGAAGAATAGTGTAATGATCAATAATGGTAGAGAGGGCAAGAAGAGGAGGATTTAGTGGAGCTGAATTTTGACCATGCTTAATTTTAGTTGGTGTCAGGATATCCAGGAAGAAATGTTAGAAACACAGTTACAGATGTAAGACTGAATGGAAGTGGAGAAATCAGTGGTGAACAGATTGATTTGAAAGATGTCAGTGAAGAGAGTACTGAAGCCATGAGAGCAAGTGAAGTTGCCCAGGAATAGGATGTAGAGGAAGAGGAGGGAGAGGAGAAAACATGAATGGATCCCAAAGGAGACTGAGTGGGATGATCCACCAAGGTGGCACTGAAGGAGTGACCTGTGTGGTGAGAGGGAAACAAAATGGTGCAGAAAACCATAAAAGCCCAGGGAGGAGATGGATAATCACTTAGTCAGTTGAAGTCAACATAAAGATCAGGGAGGAGGGAATGGAGAGGACATCTGTAGGCCTGGCCAGCACCCTATTATTAATGAACCTAATGAGAGCAGTTCTAGTGAATTGGAGTGGACAGGCACAAGAATTATGGATGAAGAATTTGAACAAGAGAGCTTAAATTGGATACAAGGCAACTGTCATCTATACTTAATACAGAAAAGTCTATTAAGAGGATTCTGATTTCAGCAGTCACTCATTTTTAGGAAGTTTTTTTAAAAACTTTTTCATTTTTTAAAACTCTAAAATTTTCAGTAAATTTAGTATAAAAGAATGTAATTTCTCATGCAATAAATCACATTGATGCTTGTGATGGGGTGCCTGCCCACACTGGTCTCTAAGAGGTTAATAGAGCCATAGGGAGGCTGTGCATGAGGCAACCAATCAGAGAAGGGCTGAAGGGAGCAGCCAATCAGGACCAAGCATGCTCATATAAAAAGGGAGCTGCAGGGAAGAAAAGGACAATTCTCTGCTGGGAGCCCAAGGAGGAATTAATGTGTCTCTAGAGGGCTGAGAGAACTGCCAGTACCCTGGGTAGAAAAGTGCTGCTAGCAGAGACAGGGGGAGCGAGAGACAGCTCCTGGCTTGCTTCTGGGGTTTGCAGGCTATGGCCCTGAGGCAAGGGCAAAGAGGATGCTGGGACCATGGGGAAGTGGCTGAACAGTGGACTGCAGGTCCCGTGGAAGCGGGGAGCACAGTGTGTGGCACGGCCGGAGGGCTTTGTCGCTGAAGAGGATGCCACAGTCCTTGGAGAGATGTGGATCCTAGAGCAGAAGTGGTGGTGGTGAGACACCACCTGAAGAGGGCGCTGAGCTAATTCCCAAGACAGCCAGCAGGAGGCGCCACAGTGGTGAGTGAACCCCATTACACTGCTCCTTTACGTTGGTAAATATCAGTTCACAGGAGATGGCAATAAACTGCTCAAGGACTCTGAATGACCACTTCTGATACCACAATACTGTTCCTTCTTCAGCCCAGAGAAATCTTATTAAATGACAAATTGCCTCCTTGCTATCTTTCTCCTGATGTGTCTAGCAAATATTTGTTATTACACTCTACCTTATTATAGTACTTAGATACTTCTTTGGGAACATTGCTAGATGCAGTATTCAAACTAGAGAACCTTATTTGCAATGTGATAAACTTAAGATGACATATTATAATCTATATATTTTCTGGCTCTTTCTAAGCAAGTACTTGCCATGTCAGAGAGGATCACCATGATTATCTTTCAGCATGACTAATTACTTTAAGATTTGGTTGTGTTCATTTACTCACATTTTTGCCATGTCTGCATAGCTGTGCAAGTGTCAGAGATGCTGTGCTCCATTTTTAATTTTACCTTATAGAACAGTCAGGGCAAGTGAGAGACTAGTATTTACCAGTATGTATGTGGCCACCATAAACCATACTATCCAAGAGTAAGAAGACAGGTCCTTGGTTTCAAAGTTTGATAAACTAGGCTACAAATACTTGAGCCATGCTTTTAAGATATGACAAAAAGGTGTGTTTTTTACATTCGCTATCCTCTTGTAAAAACACAGGGGATTAAAGGCACTTTAGATTTTCTACAAGGTAAACTAGGCAAGGTCAACCGTGGGTGGGAACGTAGTGCTGATCTCACTTCACTACCTCTTGGTGAACGCTACCAGTGCGTTAGGTCCACTTAGCATGTTACAGTTATAACTATCATGTTAGTTGTATCACTGTAAAAAAAAAACCAACTCCAAATCCATCACTGTGTTACAGAAGATAAATCCTTAGATGTACTTGAAATACTGATGTTAACTCCTTTGCAATACCTGTAATGAGGTATGCTGGCCCTTTAAGTCCAGAGACGAGAGAAGACCCCACTACAAGACAGTTGGAACAAAAGAGAGCCTAGGAAGTGACTGAACCTGGGGCAGGAACAGAGGAGGTGGTCCCAGGGAGCTAACTGATGGGGAAAAGTCTGGGCCACTGTGTATTTACGGATCCAGGATCAGCAGCCCTGTAGTATAAGATGGGATAAAGCTCTCCTCTCGCCCCTCAACGGGGATGAGCCCAGGGAAAGAGGGCCACATATATGCTGCCTTCTCTCTCATAAAAGGATGATGCTAGCATGAGGTGAGGGGCCCTGCCTGTTGACTCTCCAAGGTGGAGGAGCTGAGTATGAAATAGGGGTCAGCTGGAGAGAAATTGCAACCCAGCTCCAGGAGGATGCTGGGGACTCCTGATCACAGGAGCGACACTGCTTCTACTCTAACCCAGCCTCAAGAGGAAGGTTGCAAACTCCTGATCCAAGGAGAGGAAAGGAGACTGTGTATACTCTAACCTGCCCTGGGGGGAAGGCTGCAACTCTTGATCCAAGGGGGTAAAATGCTTTTATTCTAATCCTGCTCTGAGAGGGTGCTGTGGATTCTTGATGCAAGGGGAAAGTCTGATGCAAGGACTACAGCAGGGGAGTCTACCTGAACCCTCACACTAACCCCAGAGAGCCACAGACTAAAAAGGCTGAAAAGGGAAACTAATGCAGGATGCCTGCAATGCTACCTCAGACCACGAAGGGGTGCCCTGGAGGTGGTAACACTATGTAGTAACACTGTGTAAGGAGTATCAATCAGATTAACCTGGGTACTGTATAACTTTACTGTCACTGGCTGGTATTTAAGAACTGCACAAAGATATAAGATTCCATTTCACTTGAGTAGCTCAGTAGGATAAAGTATGTGTAATTAAATCCTTGCTGTCTAATGGACAGCAGATTAATTCAGTGTATAGTTTGCTTTCTAAAAAAAAAGAAAAAAAGAAAATGACATAATAAATAACCTGCTTTTAAAGGTGTCAAACAATTTGATACCCAAACTGTATTTTTTTTCCTTAACAAAGTGTGACAAAGCTCTGTCCTTGCCTCTGTGGGTCCCGCATTTCCTGGCAGATTTTGCTAGCCTCAGAGGCTCACTGTGCCTCACTTCTCTCTCTAGAGTCAAGGGTCACAGTCTACTGAGCCATTTTCATCATAAGCCAGCGAGGGAGGTGAGGAGAAGTTATCCTTCCTTACAAAGTCTCTGTTGTCTCCCAGTCTCAGTGATTAATCAGGGGGCAAAGTGTGGGGGGGGGGAGCACCCGGGCCCACCCTCTACTCTGGGCTCAAGCCCAGGGACCCTAATAGTATCAGCTATGGTAGCTGACCTTTTAGAAATATGACATGTACAATTCCCTGGGCTCCTTCCCCCACAGCAGCCCTCACTTCCTCAAGCTCCACTTCACCCTTACCTCAGGGCCTCCTTCCTTGTGCCTGATGTGGTGTGTACTACTCAGTCTCTCCAACAGCACAACTTCCTCCCACAGCTCCTGACATGCACACCCACCTGACTAACTGGGAGGTTTTTAACAAGTTTCAGCCAGCCCCTGATTGGCTTCAGGTGTCCCAATCAACCTAGCGTTCTCCCTGCCTTCTGGAAAGTTCTTAATTGGCCCCAGGTGTCCTAATTGACCTGGAGCAGCTGCCATTTCACTTATCCTGGTACCAGGGATTTGTTTAGCCTGGAGCTAATATATCTATCTCCCACTACTTTTCTATAGCCATCTGGCCTTGCCCCGTCATAAAAGCTAACATTGTTAATTTAGACTCATTACAAGCACTATAGTATATCCGCTGTAATCAGCGTGTTCTATACACATGCACACACACATTCAGAGTTCCCTTAAATATAACCTTTTATATATATATATTTTTATATTCTCACAGTAAGTTGTGAGATATTAAGATCTGCACTGTGTGTCAGCACTTAAGGAAATTGATTAAATTTATATATAATGTGATTTGGATTAGTCAAATGGACTATGTGGTTTATTATCAGGAAGCAAAGTAAAGATGTGGAACGTTATGACTTCTGAGAGAGAACACTAAGAACTGAAATGATTTATGCCACTTGGAAAGAATTTAAGTGATAAAATTAATCTGTGTTGGTGAAAGAAGGTAGTTAAAGAGAAAAATGTACTCTGAAATGGAGGTAAAACTTTTGAACATTTTTTAACTCAAACTAGAAAAATTATTTTGCAACCAATATAATAAAAATATGGAATGTTTTATCTGGAAAGGAGAGAGTGGGCCCAGCAGAGATCAAATCTGCTTAAAATACCAAAGGGACACATGATGAATTTAGTATCTCTTAACTATTTTATCCATACTGTATACATAATTCTCCAAACCTTTCTCATGCAGAGTACTCCTTATTGTTTCAAGAAGTCCCTTCACAATTAAGAATTGCAGAACTGGATCTTAGCTGTATATGGTACCAGTAAGGCCTCCATCATGATAGTATCTAAGTATCTCACAGTTTTTAATGGATTTTTTTTAACAACACCCCTGTGGGGTAGGGAAGTACTATCCTTCCCAGTTTACAGATCAGAAGGAAGGTCCTAGTCCATGGCTGAGCAAGGAATTAAACCTGGGTCTCCCATGTTCTAGCCTAGCATCCTAACCACTGTACCATCCTGCCTCTTTCTCCTAAGAGCTCAGTGTTGCCTTCAGTTCCCAAGTACTGTAATGGAAGTGAGAAACTGATCCTGGAAATCAGATCACATCTTCAGTTTTCTTCTCTGTTACTGAAAATGTATTTGTATAATCAGTGTCTCAGACACTATTATGTGGGAGTATAACCTGCCAGTTTACTAAAAGACAGCATATGAAACACCATGTATAGGGGCCTGGATGGATCAGAGATATGTGATATGATATGGAGTCTTTTACCTGTAGAAGTCCATTTAAATTCAGCACAGAACATTAGTAAACAAAAATTAGGAACATTGGAATTGCCATAGTAAGTTAGACCAGTGGTTCATCTAGTCCAGTATCTTGCCTCAGATAGTTTTCAGTACCAACTTCCTCCAAGACCGAACACTCCTGGTAAAACAGTTATGGGATATACCATCTGAGGGCTGTTGGGTTACTGAAATGAAATGGGTTGGGAGTTTCAGTTCACTTCCTACTGGATGACAGTTTAGGTCACGAAACATTATCTAAATCGGACTGTCTAGACATGGAGAATAAACAACTTTCAGCATAACAGATAGTCTCTCCAGAATAGGTTTAAAGTGCATGGGCAGGCAGCAGTGTAGATGAGCTCACATGCAGCCACTGCTATTACAGCACCTCTTCTGGACTTTGGTTTCTGACTATGTCGATGTGGCACTTTTCACAAGTGCTAAAATTCTGTTTACATTGTTCTATGTATGATTATTTATTGCAAGCTATTCATTCTGGTGGTTGGGATATACCATAAATGTACTTAAATGTAGTGCTCCTAAAGTGGCAGTCGTGCCACTGGTTCAACAACTGAAGAATAAAGCAGGAAAAAAAGCATAAATGAATAATTCCGTATCAAATCCATCAAAAGCCAGTTAGGGGCAGGATGCCCCTATATTCATATGGAAGGTTGCAATTTTCAGTAATCCAGATTTGCAGTTCAATCGCTTGAACATCCTATTGGCACTTGAGTTTTCCCTTTTTAATTAATTTGAATTATCGCTGAGTCCTTCTTGAATGTAGCAGTATGTCAATTGATATGGAATGCTGAAATCATATTTGTTCCTAAAACGTTATATTGCAGGATTCAAAATGGATACATTTTCAATATTTGTGTCACTACACATCATTTTATTTATACAAAAATATCTTTATCAGTATTGCTTGTTGAAAAGACATCCTGATGAGGACAAGCTAATTTAGTTAATTAATTAAAATTAATAAGCCTGTGTTAAAATAGCTAAGGCTACCACCATATTTTTGGTGACCCATACAGCAGTGGTAGCTCTGATGCAATCTCGTGGCCACTATTAACTTTACATTATGCCTGAACTGGTAACATTGCCATGACTAAAGCAGCTCCAATCCAGTATTATCCAGAAGTTCTACACAA
Source organism: Caretta caretta (assembly GCF_965140235.1). Classification (NCBI taxonomy): domain Eukaryota; kingdom Metazoa; phylum Chordata; order Testudines; family Cheloniidae; genus Caretta; species Caretta caretta. Next base: position 139,119,176 of record NC_134207.1, read on the forward strand.
ATTAGAGCAATTAATGTTTAAAACTATTCCTACTCCATAGTCTAATTTACATTAGCATGGAGCTTTTTGCAGTGATAACATGGCATTAGAAAAGTGGGGTAATTGTTTTAAACTGTAAATAGTATTTTCTCTATAGTAGTTTGAGTTTTGTGATTTGAATGAGTCAAAAAACTGAAACCACCAAATTTTGCTTGGTTTCTGATAAAACCCACGAGGGTTACTAAAAGGGTTAATAAAGCAGCCTCTGTTTTAGGCTTGTATCAAAACACAAGACCTCATTCGGTTTCAGGTGGCATTATGAAAGAGGTGTACTCATGTAGGGCTGGATTAACCCATCACTGGGCTCTAGGCAAATGCACACTTCTGGGCCTCTACCTTGCTGGAGAAGGAAGAAGTTTCTTTGCCCTGTGCCTTCCTCTCTCTTCTTGGTTCTGTTGGAAATGGTAAAATGAGTCTCAGTTGTGTGAGAAGAGTATCTCTTATCCACTCATCCACTGGTGTGGATTTGCACAAGAACTGAAAGAATTTCACTCACTTGAGTGAGTGGCATTGTGACCCTGTGCACCAAGTCATGACAGCACCCACTCATATGAGTGAAGTTCTTTCAAATCATGTGTAAAGCCAATGTGGTTTAAAAGAAAAAAAGCACATTTTGGGCCCCTTGATACAGACACAAATCTGGATCCTTGGCATGTGCTAGTTTTCCTATGTGTTTATATGACCCTGTACACATGTACATATATGCCAAACACAATTTGCTCTGATAGTATTTTGGTGAGATGCATTGTGGCCTACACAATAGATGAGCATTCCTGGTGTTCTTTCATGCCCTAAGTTGATGTTCTCAGAATAAATCACTTCAGTGAAATCTATCAAACTTGGACATAGAGAACCAAAGAGTCAAAGGTGTGGATTCTTATTAGCCCTTCAGATACTCCAATACCCACTTTTACCTACACTTCTTTGAAAAAATTGACACACACACACCATGGGTACACCATTTTTAGTGCACTACAATCATAGCTACCATGGGTATGTCTCCTCAAGGTGGATTTAACTCTGGATTTAAACTGGTTTAGTGAGAGCAGAATTTATCCTTGGAAGTACTAGGTTTGTACCTGACTTATTTCTGAGGAACGCCAGTGTCCATACTATGCCTGTTGTGAGTAAACAAGATTTGAGTTTCCAGAGCTGCCAATCCAGCACCTTTCATAAGCACCAATCTAACAGAAAAGATTGTAAAAGCATATTGGAGGTGTGACAGATATGGCAATTTCCTGCAATATCTTTGGGAGATATCACTGAGTTAAGTTTATATATCTTTGGAGTCCATTGTATTAAATGCAAAGGTTATGTATTCTTGTGGGCCTGGATGATCAGAGCACTATACTGAACAATGCGGCAAACAAGAATGTACTGGATTTCTTGGGAAATATTTAGGGGAAGATGAATGTAAATTCCTCTCCACCCCAGCCTCTAGTGATGTAAAAACACAGACCTTTGAAGCTATGCCCTGAAGAGAGGGCTATTGTCTGCTAATTACCTGTCCCCAGGGTCCCAAGCTGAAAGGACCAAAGTGCATAAAGGAGGGACTCAGAGATTCAGGGGTGTGCTTGTTCTGAGCTAACAGCTGTTATGAACTTGTAACTATAGAGTAAACCCTTTGATGGGGTTTCAAGGGCTGTTCACAAGCCAAAGCTCTTGTTGGTGTTGGGGGTGATCTCTGGTAAGCTTATTAGCAGGTGTGTAGGCTCTTTTATTGTTTTAACATTTTCTCTGTAATGCTTTCACCTTAAGAATAGATGTGCTTGCTTAGAAAGGGCTGTGTGGTAGCTTCTAACTGTGGGCAATTATTCTATTTGCTTTCTCTCCAGAGTCTATAAGTATAGACACAGGCCTGATTAGGCAGTCTGACTTGCTAGGGTGCGCACAGTGTAGGCAGGGAACTGTGCAGCCTAGAAAAACCCCAATCAGGAGGGAGAGAGAGGTGACAGGTGGGGAGCCAGAAACCTAAAAGAGTGTGGTACCTTTGCTAGACCACAGAGCGGGAAAACAGGTGCAGTTGCCCTGAACTGTGACATGAGATGCTGCTGAAGGATTAATAGATTCCAAGGCCAGAAGGAACCACTGTTTTCATCTAGTCTGCCATCCTGAAAAGCACGGGCCATCAAACTTTGTCTTAATTCCTAGAGCATAGCTTTTAGAGAAACATTCAGTCTTGATTGAAAAATAGATTCTTCATCATTCACTATCATGACCCTTGGTAAATTGTTCCAATGGTTAATTACGCTCAGTATCAAACATTTACACCTTATTTCCTGTCTGAATTTGTCTAGCTTCAACTTCCAGCCATTGGATGTGTTATACCTTTCTATGCTGGATTGAAGAATCCATTATTAAATATCTTGTTCCCCATAGATATCTACAGAATGTAATCAAGCCACCCCTTAACCTTCTCTTTGTTATGCTAAAAATTGAGCTCCTTGAGTCCATCACTATAAGGCCAATTTTCTAATCCTCTGATCATTCTTGTGGCTTTTCGCTGAACCCTGTTCAATTTATCAACCTCCTTCTTAAATTTTGGACACAAGAACTGGACACAGTATTCCAGCAGCAGTCAGACCGGTGCCAAATACAGAGGTAAAATAACTTCTCCACTTCTACTCAAGATTCCCCTGTTTATGCATCCCAGAATCACATTAGCTCTTTTGGACGCAGTGTCACACTGGCAGCTCATGCTTTTCAGGGTAGAGTCTGCCATCCTGTAGGTATGACCTACATTCTTTGTTCCTAAATGTATACATTTATGCTTGGCCATATTAAAACACACATTGTTTGCTTGTGCCCAGTTTACCAAGTGAACCAGATCACTCTAAATCAGTGACTTGTCCTCTTCATTATTTACCACTCCCCAAATTTTTTTGTCACCTACAAACTTGATCACTGATGATTTTATGTTTTCCTCTTGGTCATTGATAAACATTTTAAATGGTATAGGGCCAACAACCAATCTTTGTGGGACCCCACTGAACACACACACACACACTCAGTGGTGATTCCCAGTTTACAATTACATTTGGAGACCTATCAGTTAGCCAGTTTTTAATCCATTGACTGTATGCAGTGGTAATTTTATATCATTCTATTTTTTTAATCAACATGTCATGCACAAGCAAGTCAAATATCTTACAGAAGTCTAAGTATGTTACATGAACACTATTACCTTTATCAATCAAACATTTAATTTCATCTAAAAATACATCAAGATAGTTTGACAGGATCTATTTTCCATAAGCCCATGTTTATTTGAATGAATTATATTACTCTCCTTTTAATTCTTTTTAAATTGAGTCCTGTATCAACCACTCCATTGTCTTGCCCAGGATCGATGGCAGGTTTGCAGACCTATAGTTACCCAGGTCCTCTCATTTACCCTTTTTAAATATTGGCACAACATTAATTTTGTTCCAGTCTTCTGGAACTTCCCCATTGTTCCAAGACTTATAGAAAATAAACATTAACAGTCCAGTGAGCTCTGTATTCTTCTTGCCACTTGCTTGTACCATAGCTGTGCACTTTTAACATTACTGATTTATCTTTAAAAATGAACTTCGGGCATTGTGTAGAGGGGGAGAAAAGAGGTTTGATAAAAGTGATTACATGTAAGATATTATCTATATTTTAATGCAATATTGTTGCTTTTGCTAAAGAGTAAAGGTATATTATTTATGTAAGACTGTAAAATCAGAGATAATTTCCTTAATTGCTATTGTAGCAGAAGTTGCTGTTAGATTAGTAGTTATGTTTGGGGTAATATACTGAGAAAAAAGTTTATCTTCTTTCATTTTCTGATATTTACCTCTATAGATTAGTTTATTCATTCTCTATCATTCTTCATGCTCATGTGTTCTTGTAGCTATCTCAGTACACACCAGACGTCTGTCTCATCAAGCAGCAAGAAATTCTACAATGTTGAAAATTGTTGAAAATTCTCATTTCACGTAAATGACTTAGAAGAACCATGTTCCCCAAATTTTCCATAAAGTGACAGGGAGAAATAGCCTTTCACAAACTTACATCCTTTCGGAATGGTCTCCATAATTTGTAAAGACCAGGTAATTTTTCTTAGTAAATAATGGATCTTGCTGGCACAGCTTTGTCACCTTGATTTATGTAGGTGCAGAAAACAGGCCCTCTCACTGTTGAGGGTTAATCACAATCCAAGTATTTATTTCCTTGTCAAAATGTATGCCTGCTTTTTAGGCATCTGAGGTATTACCTGGTAATATTTCACAAATTATAAATTGGTTCTTCGGCTCTAAGCTGAGATGTTTTCATTTCTCTGGCTTACAGCACCTTCAGTTCACACACGAGAGAAAATAGGAGTTGATCTGAGATGGAAAGAAGACAGGTCAGGCATTAGGGCCATTAAACCAGGGTGGTAGAAAAGGGATTTAGCCATTAGGGGGTAGGGGTAAGGGTAGCGATAGGGTTGGGGGTGGAGGTGGGGCAGAAAGCCAACTGCTATGTACATTACAGCTCCTTCCCTATTTACATAAGTATAATTAGAAGTGGGGGTGACCTTTTTTTACTACTGTGGCCTTGAAGTAAGGACTTAGTCTTAAAATGGCCTTTGTCAAGTTTCCTTCCCCACTCTGAACTCTAGGGTACAGATGTGGGGACCTGCATGAAAACCTCCTAAGCTTACTTTTACCAGCTTAGGTTAAAACTTCCCCAAGGTACAAACTATTTTACCCTTAGACTTCCACTGCCACCACCAAACTTTATCTGGGTTCCTGAAAAAACATAGTTTGGACACATCTTTCCCCCCAAAATCCTCCCAACCCTTGCACCCCACTTCCTGGGGAAGATTTGGTAAAAATCCTCACCAATTTGCATAGGTGACCACAGATCCAAACCCTTGGATCTTAGAACAATGGAGAAGCATTCAGTTTTCTTACAAGAAGACTTTTAATAGTAGTAAAAAGGAATCACCTCTGTAAAATCAGGATGGTAGATACCTTACAGGGTAATTAGATTCAAAACATAGAGAATCCCTCTAGGCAAAACCTTAAGTTACAAAAAAGACACACAGACAGGAATATTCGTTCTATTCAGCACAGCTATTTTCTCAGCCATTTAAAGAAATCATAATCTAACACATACCTAGCTAGATTACTTACTAAATTCTAAGACTCCATTCCTGTTCTGTCCCCGGCAAAAGCATCAGACAGACAGACACAGACCCTTTGTTTTTCTCCCTCCTCCTAGCTTTTGAAAGTATCTTGTCTCCTCATTGGTTATTTTGGTCAGGTGCCAGCAAGGTTACCTTTAGCTTCTTAATGCTTTACAGGTGAGAGGATTTTTCCTCTGGCCAGGAGGGATTTTAAAGGGGTTTACCCTTCCCTTTATATTTATGACAACTTTTCTTAATATTTATGTTATTGCATTCTAGAAACACAATTTTGGGAACATAACTAAGCTTGTCAGGCCCCTGATGGCCAGAATGCTAGACTAACAATCCTCATAAGGTTCATGGTAGGGGATGGAGGAGCAGAAGGGGATAAAAGGTCGTCCCTGATAAACCTTGCCCTTCCTTTGTCCTGGGCGATTGTCCTTGCCTGCAGACTTCAAGAACCCCACAGGAAATGTGAGCATGCTGGCCTCATCTCCCAAGCCTCCTGATCTTTAGCCCTTCCCCTGAAGACCATCTGGTGTCTACAGGATCAAGGTTCACTTCCTACAGACCTTAGGAGTTGTGCTGGTGTATGGAGGATGAGATTGAGATTTTAGAGAACAGGGCTTTTGGCAGGGTGCAGCAGGGCAAGGAGGCACTCCTCCACCTAATAGATGAATGCATTTAAATTAATGTTAATTTTCTCTCACACTTCCTTCTCCAGCTAAGGTATCTGGGAGAAAGTTAGAAGACATTTGTAACAGGTGACCACCACTACAGTTAATATGTCTCAATTTACAAGCATCTCATCTGATTATCTTCAATTTTGCTGAAAAAGTCTCCTTTTTTTCTTTGACTTGCATTTTTAACTCTGTCTCTGCAAGAAAAGGGGCTAGAGATTTACTCCCTTTTTAAAAAAATGCACACTTAAATCTCCACCAATCATTTGGCACTCCATATTAAGCTTGTCAGAGCTGAACAGCCATGATGTCATTCCTATTTAACAAGTAAATATTTTCTCAGATTTGATTGCAAAAAATCAGTCTTTTGGTCCTGTGCATTAGATCTTACCTATGGGACTCCAATAAAAGTAGTTTTTATCTTTTCTTTTCTTCCTCTTTTTCTTTTCTTCATTATGGAAAAAAAAATTGAACTTCACAGAATTCATCTAATTTTAGAGAATGTCATAACTAATTCATTATTCATCAAATTAAATTTAGATTTAGAAGAGGGGAAAGAAATACTGACTTCAGACTGAGGCTACTGATTTCAAGGCCAATTTATGTAGATTTTGCACATGGAGCAGAATTAAGCTTATAATGGAAACACAATGGAAACCCTAAATAAGGAGGGGCTAGTTCTACTCCATTATAATGAAAAAGGAAAAGGCTATAAAATTTACATAATCTATGAATATGGAAGTGATGTGGATGCATAATCACAAACTATGTTTATGCAAAATATCATTGAAATTAGACTTTAGTTTACTGTATATTTAGGCTTGGCAGAATTAGTTTTTTTTTTGTTTCAACCAATTTCAACCAATAATATCAATGTTAATTTTTAAGCATTTTTAAGTTTGTAGCAATTTAGATTTTCACAGTTGTGGGCAATTCTGGGGATTCAGACAATTGTTTAATGATAGTAGATGTTGAAATTTGAAAAGTTAAAATTTTATAAACCATTAAAACACAAATTGTCAATATCACATTATAAAAGTACCCTTAAATCAATGATTCTTACCTGTTTCTATCACTCCTTTGTTAGTCCATTTCTAAAAAGCCTAATTCAGAAGTCTAAATCATTAGATTTTGTTTCTAATAAGTTCTCAAGCAGAATTCTATTTCTGTGCCCATCTATAAATTTATATTAGTAACAATGGAAATGTTTTTTCGTCGGTTTGCGTGTGTACGGTGAAATCAACATTTACTGACATTCACCAATAAAATTATAATTCTTCCATTTCTACATATAATGTTTCTTCAACAAAATGCAGAATTATCCTTGAAGTTGACAAAAATTTTCTCCAAGAATGTTGTATCTATTAAAATTTTCATGAGTCAGGTTAGACTCTTGCAGCTGTTCTCAAACTGTGTGTCAGGACCCCAAATTTGGGCTGGCTTAGATTTGCTGGGGCTCAAGGCCAGAGCCAAATCCTAAGCCCCACTGCCAGGGGCTGAAGCTAAAACCCAATCCCCACCACTCTGGGCCAAAGCCCAAGGGCTTCAACCCTGGGCTGTGGGGCTCAGGTTATAGGCTCCCCGCTGGGGCTGAAGCCCTTGGGCTTTGGCTTTGACTTCCCCGCCCAGGGCAGTGGGGCTCAGGCTTTGGCTATGCACCCCAACCCAGGGCGGCAGGGATCAGGCTTTGGTTCAGGCTTTGGTCCCCCATCCTGGTGTAGTTTAGTAATTTTTGTTGTCAGAAGGGGGTCGCAGAGCAATGAAGTTTGAGAACCCCTGGGTTAGAGTGATTAGTTGTGTGCAAAAAATAAAAAAGAATAATACCCTAATGCTTGGTAATATTGTTATTTCTTACTCTTTTAAATTCAGGGATTGCTTTCAGAGATTTTGCACTTCTAAACAATTGGGCTATCAAGTGCATACTTCATTTTGTTGCATTGTTACCATCAGATTTTTGAAAGAGAAATTAAGAGATTTCTGACTATATCTTATTGATGTAAAGTGGCCTGTAAATAAATCGTTCTCATAATATATCCTGGATTTGCTTGAAAATTTTCATGCATTTATTCATCCATTGTTCTGTGTGTGTGATGTGGGGGTGTCACATTTCTTTGCTGTGTGTTTGATATACCCTTGAAGAGATTATTTTCATTTTTAATGTCATTTTTTGGAGTATTTTTCAGTCCTTAGGTAGCTTATTCCTTGTCTTTATCAAAGAGAATCATGATCATGAACACTTTTGTTCTGCTAATTGTAAAGATATTTTTTGGATGCTGTTTTAATGCTCATGTCTCATGGGCACATATTTCAATGACAAAATGTGTATATTTCCCAGTTATAGCATGGAATTCATGGGGCTCCATGGGAGCTCTGGCATAGGCACAATGAGTATGTCTGCACTGCAATGTAAGCCCAGGGACTAACGTCAGCTGACCCTGGGTTAGAGAACCCAGGGCTTGACCTACACTGATTGTTAACCCTACATAAAGAATTTTCTAACCCAGGCTTGAGCCTGGGGCTCTGGTGTCCACACTGCAGCATGAAAATCCAAGTCAAACCAACTCACAGACTCCCTAGCGCCCTCTTGAAACATAGCTGCTCCCCGCTTTGACCATGGTGCATCATGGGAGAACTTGATTGTCAACCCTGCACATTACAGAGAGTTTGAACAGCCCACCAACACATCCTGCCAAGCTGTCATTTTGGTCTGTGCACTGCCAGCTACTGGAACCACCAACAGGCTTGCACTTTTACTTCTGTTTCAGGAAATGGGCAGAGTTTCCATGAGACGCTAGTGGACATTTCTGTGGCATTTTCTGTTCCCTCAAAGGCACCTGACAGAACGTATGATGGAGCAGGAGGAGGAGTGGGACAGGGCAGATTGGCCCACAATGGTATGGAGGGGTTTAATCCTTCCCTCCTAGCAGAGGAAGCCACATCCCTGAGGCTCTGCCGGGCATACTCCACCTGGAAGTCAGGTATAAAAGCCTGCAGGGCTGCTCAGTCAGGGCAGACTGCCAGAGGGGAAGGAGGCTCATTGCTCTTTCCAGCAGAAGAGAGTCTTGCACCCCAGGGCTGGCCCACAAAATTTTGTCACCTGAGGCAGGGAGTCAAATGACACCCCTTTACCTCCTCACTTGGGCCAAAACTTTGGAACTCTGGTCCTCGTGCCCCCCCCCCCCCCCACACACACATACACAGTCTGGCACCTGAGGTGGCCGCCTCAGTTTGCCTCATGGTAAGGCCAGCCCTGTTGCACCCTGAGACACAGAGGCCAGACACACCCAGCCGCACTGCAGAAGGGAAGCTGAGGACACTGCGGACCTGACTGAATCTGAGAATATGGTAGGAAGTGAACCAGGGAGTTCTTAAGTGCTGAGACCGTTCAGACCGGCGTGTTTCGGGAGGATCCCCGCCAGACCACTGGTGAGGAGAACTCACCACTCACAGGGCCCTGGATTGGGACCTGGTGGAGTGGGCAGGCCCAGGTTCCCCTACCTGGGCCACCCTCCTTTGAGAGGGGCTGGTCCCACAGAGTGAGTTATATGGACTTCAGCTGCTAGGCCGCATTACCCCACTAGGGGAGAGGAATTAGGTGGACGCTGGCCATTGGGCTGCACTGTCCTAGGAGCTCATTGTATAGACTCTGGCCACTAGGCCATGATACCCCAATCGGCAAGGGCAAGTAGATGGACTCAAGCCATTGGGCCACACTGTGCAAACTACAGAAGGGTTTAGAACATGGACTTGGGCTTAGAGAGGCTGTGCTACCTCCTGCCCCATGACCTCAGGGGCTGACAAGGTACTAGCACCACCTCAAGGAGAAAGAGGAAGAAGAGGAGGAGGACACCGACATGGCAGACTCAAGATGACTGATGCTGCCCATGACACTGTACAGCCACTGATGCCCCCTATGTAGACCAGCACTTCTGGATCAGGGCCACAAGCACATTCTGATAGAACCACATTGTCTTGTACACCTGGGATGACCAGGAGTGGGACCATAACTTTTGCATGAAGAAAACTACAATTCAGCTTGCCTGGACCCTCCAGTGTAAAGGCACACACATGAGGGCAGCCTTACCTGTCCAGAAGTAGGTTACTATAACTGTCTTCAAGCTAGCTACCCCAGTCTGCTGCCAACCAGTTTGGTGCTGGAAAATCAACTGTGGGGAAAGTGGTGGTGGCAGTTTATGAGGCGATCAGGTGTAGGGTTTTCCCCAAAGTGATGGGCATAAAAGATGTAACTGCTGGCTTTGGGAGAATGGGTTTCCAAACTGCGCTGGGGCCATTGAGGGGACTCATGTGACCATAGTTTGCCCTCCTCAAGGAGCACATGAGTACATAAACCCATAGGTGCTGGAACTAAGGTTGCTGGAGATGCGGCTGCATCCCCTGGTTTGAAGTGGTTTCCATCATATACAGGCTTTACAGTTTGGTTCAATGGCTCTCAGCACCTTCACTATAAAAAAAAAAATCCAGCATCCCTGCATAAACCACAAGGGGTGCTACTCCATGGTTATGCAGGTCCTTGTCAATCACAGAGGTTGATTTATGAATGTCAGCGTGGGCTGTGCTGGAAAAATTCATGATTCCAGGTTTTTTCTAGTTGTGAGTCTACGTTCCTGGACAGAGTGGGACACTATTCCCACCACATGGCATAGTCATAAATGGAGTTACAGTCCCCACTGTTATCCTGGGGGACCCCACATACCCAGTTTTGCCTTGGCTTATGCAACCATACCCTGATATCAGAGGCCTTGGCAAAAGAAAGTTTAATTACACCCTCAGCAGGTGTAGAATGGTTGCTGAAAGTGCTTTTGGCATATTGAAATCCTGTTGGAGATGTCTGCAGTCTCGTTTGGATTCCAGTGTCTTCAATGCTGTTTGCATTACTGTGGCCTGCTGTGCTCTTCACAATCTTTGTGAAGCCAGAGATGAGCCATTTCCCCCTGAATGGACCTATGTCAGCGAGAGGCCACTGAATCGGTACCCTCAGCCAGAACGTGCGCCTTCCATAGCTAGAGCTGGATGCATCCAGCCGATAGAAGTCAGGGGTGCTTTGTGCTCCCACATTAGGGACTTGCATGGCCCAGTGGAAGAATGGGGATTTTACCTTTATGAATGTTCTTGTGCAGGGAGGAGGTGCTGATTGTTTGTGGGAGTAGGGGGTTCAGTGCCTGTAGAGCAGTGTGGGGGGGTATTGTTATGAATAGCAAGACCACTTATTGGGTGTAGGGGGGCATGATTCACAATATGGACTAATGTAAGGAAGTGATTAAAGTATGGATTGATGTAGATAACTGTATTGATGAACAGTGTTTGCTTACTAACTCCTATTATCCCTGATCATGTGTTTACCTTTGTTTGTAATATACATTATATGATGAGATGCAGTGATAGAAAGAAACTTTTGTGATAAAATAAAAAGATTTATTTATAAATTTACTAGAAAAGTACAACACTGCATTTACCACACCAAAACATCAGTAACAGAACCTTAAAAAAAGTTCATGAACAAATGTAAACACTGAAAGCATGTACAAGATAGAAACTCCCTATCATTGTATGTCCCCTCTTCCCTGACAGTCTCCTTTCCCCGTTTGCTGCATGCTGGGGGATGGGAGTGGTGGCATCCACAGGGGAGGGAGTCATTATGGAAGACTGCTCAGGGCAAAGTTACCCTGTCCAGCCACTCATGGGGCCTAACTGCATGGGTCACCCAGCCATGGAGTTTTCCAAGCTGTGCCTGGAGTACATCACAGGGGACTCGGGCCATGGTGAACGTGATGCAGTAGGAACTGGTACTCTTGTAGCCATTAGTGTTATCAGCCACACAGACAGTTCTTTCTGCTGAGATCTGTCCTCCTCCCTTAGCAGCTGTTCCTGTTCCAGGAACTGTGAAGTAAATGCCTGCTCCTGTGCTGAAATCCTGTCCTCAAGCTGGGTGGCCAGCCTGAGCCTTTCCTCTCGCCTTGTGGCATGCCTTCCCTCTAGCCGCAAGTCCCTCTGTTTTTGGTACTGGACCTGCTTGTTGGCCCTGTCCAGAATTTCAGCTATAACTTTCATTACGGAAAGGCTTCCTATTGAAATCCATGAAGGTATATTGACCCAGGCTTCTGCTGCAGTGTGGGCAAGCTGTGGAGGTACTGCAGCCAGTAGAGGTTGAGGGACCTCAAATAGGACAAGACACAGAGGGTTGTTGTCTCAAGTAGCTAAGTGCAGGAGCACAGAAAAAATCCTTATGGAATTTCAAGAACATTAAATGTTAGTTTTCCAAATTGGACTTCAATATATTATGAGAAGAATGTTTCAGACTAGAGAAGCTCCCTGGACGCAGCTGGGTTAATCACAGCAAAAGAAATGCAGAGACAATGGCAAGTTAAAAATTCAAAGCTGTTCTGTTTTCTAACAATTTGCAGAACTACTTGGGTTTGGGAAGGGGCATGTCAGTGGCTGTGCTAAAAAGCTTTTTCTATCATCTCAGGCCTCCCACATTTTGGAGGACATAACAGTTCTTGTGGAGCCCAACTGGCAAAGGGAGATGTTATTCAAAGCTGTTGCTGGGAAACCTGTGGTATATGCCGCCAAAGTATTCGAACATATAATGACAGAACAGCACATGTATGAGAGGAGTGGTCTGGCCAGCTACCGAGGTGGCCTTGGAAAATATGCCCTTCTCTGAAATGTGACTACCTACTTTGAGTTTCTGCTTCAGGAAAAGTTTGCAGCTATCAGCACCAAGGATTGGTTTAGTATTCATGAGGGAATCGACAGGATCAGTGTTAACTTCCACATGTCTTAGCCTGTTATGGCTGCATGCAAACACACACACAGCTTCACAGCCATCCTCCTTCCTGCCCCCATCCCTCTGCCACATTTCTGAACAAAATTTCAAACTTAGCCAAATTTGGCACAAATGACTTTGTCACCTATAGACTACATGGAACTGAAATGGACTAGGTTTTTAAATGGAACTTATTTACATCTCCCTCCTCCCCGCACACACACACACTCTCACATCTCACTGTTTCCAGGTGACCTGTTACACCATTGAGTGATTACAGAGCAGCGTACTTACAGGCATGGCAATGTAAGGTTATTGTTTTTAAGAAACAGGAGTGACCTAGCACAAATCTGTGCCTTTCCAGTAAAAATTCACTCTAAAGTGTTTGGATTTCCCAGTTGCCATTTTGAACTCCACATGGTGTGGGGTGGGGATCCAAGCCTCTGGTGTCATGCAGTCCGCCATTAGAAGAGACACGCTAGCCAGGGCTTGCGGTAACTTTTTGCTTTGGTTCATAGAATGGAAATCCCTCCCACTTCTATATTAACAAATATTACATTGGAACCAGAAAATTACCAGGCTCCCAGGACAGCTTCTGCCCCTTCCATGTCTGTTGCAGTTTCCATGGTGGGCTGTTCCTCGGGAGCGGTGCCATCAAACAGCTCCTTCACGTGGGTCCCAGGATGTGCTGCTGCTCCTGCTGCAAAGCCTCCTCTGTGGCCAGTTTTAGCAAAAGTCACTGCACTGTCCTCACTCAGCACCCACTGCTGACTCCCATCAGTCCCCATGCTGGATTCTGGGGTGAGCAGGGCACCATCCCGCCCGATTAGGTCACTGTGCACCAGCATTGGCGCCATGCTTGGCACAGTGCCCTGCACCTTGTCAAACTCCTTGTAAAATGGGCATGATGTTGGCGAGTTGCCTCAAATGTGGTTCTAGTTCCCGGTTTTTCTGTACTCAGTCTTGAGCCACTTAATCCATTCCCTGTACTGATCCCCTGTCCCGTAAAATGCCAGCGTCTTCGCTATTTGCTGATATGTGTTGTTGTTCCTGGTACTCTTACAAAAGTCCACTGTTTTGCTGGCCTTGCACCAGAGACTTACCAAAATCTGGCTGTGTTCCTATGACCACGCTTTGCAAAACACTTTTTCTTTGCATTCTCCATTGCAAACACAGAAGGCTCTCTGATGCAGCTGGTGTTCAGAACACAATGGAAGGGTTAATCACTGACTCAACAAGCGGCTGCAATACACCAAGGAGGGTTGTTTCCATTTCCCTGGAGTCAAATGGAGATCATGGGATACAGAGGACAAAGGAAGTTGATCCAATGGGATTGTGAGATACTTTTGGCAGACACCCAGGGGTGCTGAGCATACACTGCAAAGCAATAGGGCTCGAACCCTGCATCCTGGCTTGATTTAGGGCTTGTCTACTCTTAAAAAACTGCAGCTGCATTGCTATTGTGCTTCAGTGAAGATACCGCCTACACCGACAGGAGGACTTCTCCTGTCAGCATAGGTACATCACTCCCCGAGAGGTGCTGGCTTGGTCGATGGGAGAATTCTCTCATTGACCTAGCACTATCTACACTCAGGGTTAGGTCAGTTTAACTGTGTCACTGAGTACTGGAAAACCAGTTTTCACACTCCTGAGCAACGTAGTTATACTGAACTAATTTCCTAGTGTAGCCCATGCCTTAGGCTCAAACTCTCCCCCTTCCACAAGGTCCTAGGACTGTAGGTCCAAGCCTGAGTCTGAGAGATTTGTGTGCAGACAGAAGGAGATTTGGGTTCAAGCCTGAGTCTGAGCCCAGATTTACATTTCAGTGTAGACATACCTTGTGGCACATCATGATACTTCATTGCTGGCCAATTCTCTTATATTAGGTGGTAATGGCTGACTCTTTGTTTTGTTTTGTTTTCCCTACTTCCTGTAGCTAATGAAACTTCACTACTTGCAACTCTCTCCAAGGTTCTGTTGTACCTTTCCTTCCCCAGATTTCTATTGTATACACGCTCAGCACAGACTTCACTCCTGTTCTGAATGATCCCCTGGTTTGCATTGTTTGTACATGTTAACGGTGAACTACATAATGACTATCGGTACACTGGAGTGTTAAAATCTTTCAAAATCAGTTTTCAAAGCCCTTTAATTTCTGTTTCCTGTATCTGCTCTTGTTCAGGAGTGAATAATATTTGGGGTGGGGGATGGATTTTTTTGGTATCTTGGGGCTTGATTTACCACTGGTCTTCTATTGAAGGCAATGGAGTTAAACTGACATAAAATTGGAGTATACGCGATGAATTTGGTCCTTATTGTGGTTGTATGTATCAAACCATTTTATGGATTATGAGGCTTGTTGGTCAGAAATTTGGGAAGCAATCATAGTTTTGACTTGTCAGCGTTCACATTTCATATCTGGCAAGGATTGAGGTGTCAGATGCACTAACATTTTCCTGACGTCACAAAAAACTTCTGCCTTCATTAACAGCTCAGTTAGCCACAATTCTTTGTGACTGAAAGTAAAGATTTCCCTGGAATACCAGCACTGCTGTAGTAGTGTGCTTCTGAACCTGGCCAAAGCATCTGGAAGCCATACTAGAGCAATGCAAGAGAGAGAGACTTTATTGTTTTCTATCTGCACTGAATTATTTACTCAACCAAAGGATCGTGAGTATAAACTTTCTGAAAATACTGAGAATCAGAGTTATTAACCTTACATAAAGTATTCAGTGTTAAGTCCAGTCTGAGCTGAGCAGCTTGAGTTTATATTTGTTCGGCAGAATGTAATTATGGAGCCTGTTGATATTATGCTGCTACTGCTGCTGTTACACATTCCTTGGGAAAGTCGAAAGCAATGCTGCAGAGCGTTTCTGCAGGCCAGTCAGCATCACTAGTCATCCGTCTACACATACACACGCTTGCATTGGAGTGAAATCACCTTGCAGCATTCATATTTAAAGATGGGAATATTTATTTTATGTGGAAAAAAGATCTGAATTCCTTTCATAAGCTTGCATCTCATTTAAAAAAAATATAGCTCCCTATGTTGTAGTTTAGTTCACCCTTTTAAAGGGAAGGACACTGTAGGTACCGTTCATTTATTTCAAACACTCACCTTTCTTCTTTCCTCATTGTCTTTCTCTGTTTAGTACTACTAAAAGGAAAGGCAGGAACGTTTCACTCTAGAGTTGGAGGGATTTTGATGACAAACACATCACCTTTTGCGAACTGTCAATCAAGTAACGCTCTCTTTTGCACACACTCACACATCGAGTCAGCTCCTTTCTTCACTCCATGGTATTTGTTCTATAAAAAGATGCATTTTCTTTATGAGAATGGCTCAAGTGGTGTTAAAGTAACACATTCCTGAGTGCTATGCTGTATAGTATGACTTATTTTTTTTCTGAGGGCAGCTTGATTCAAGGCCTTATTACAAGAAAATATCTTACCAGAACTTTGGAAGCTGGTAGGAAGAAATCATTCCATAGGTAGTTCTAAAACAGATCCACCTTTATACCTAGCTTCAGGTTTGCACAGCATAGGGCCAGGTGGCCAAACTGTGGCTCCTGAGCTGTATGCAGCTCTTTTGCAGTTAAAGTACAGCTCCCCTAGCTCTCCAAACCCACCATTGTCCACCTACCAGACTGGGGGCAAAGCTCAGGGCTTCTGCCATGTGACAGGATGGGGGGATAGGGACTTCTCCCAGAGACAACTGCTGCCTGTAAGAGTTGGGGGGGAGGCATAATTTAAAGGTTTGGCCCTCCCAACAGCTTGAGTCACATGCCCCCAGGAACATCCCCCCTCTTTCCCTCAGCGGCCCCTCCCTTCAGCTCCCTGCAGTGGCAAATAGCTGGGTGCTGCGGGAGGGGTCTGTGCTTTAGCTCCTTGGGGAAAGGCAGCAGCAGAAGCAGCTGAAGCCCTGAGCCCAGGCAGGCATCTCCCATGGGGCTGAAGCTCCAAACCCTCCTCCCTTCAGAGCTGAAGCCCCAACCCCCAGCAGGTATGCCCTGGCTCTTGAACTTCTGAAGATTGTCATGTGCGGCTCAGAGGGTGAATACGTTTGGTCACTCCTGGCATAGGATATAATAATAATTACACTCAGTGCTGCCTCAGATCCAGGGACTCAAAGCACTTTGCCTACGTTAAGGAATTTAGCCTCAGAACATCTGAAAGTGTAGACTGGACAAGGCACGAATGCATTTTGAAATGCAGGGGAACTGGAATGCAGAAAGTTTGAGGCTCCCTTGTGTAACAGTTCCTGACTTGTATTGACCCAACTGCACTAAACATCTATAGAAACAACAGGCAATTACTTGGCAGCTGTTTGTACCTGCTTTGCGGTGCAGCAGGGATGTACTCATGTTTCACTATGGATCCAGGCTCAAGCTCACATCGGATGGGGAAAGGGAGCCAGAGAAGCCCTATGGTTCCCCTGGATCCAGCAATCTGACCAGATAGCCTACACAGGGTATGGCTTAATTGATCCCAGTGGCTGCAGGAAAAAGTCTGGTAAAGGTAAAAGTGGAAGAGACAATTCTATCCAGCAGGTCTGTGAGAGGTCAGAAGGGGATGTGGAGAATTACACACTCAGGTGCCAGGCTACGTCTAAGGCAGTTACAGTCACCATCAGACATGGAGAGAGGGGAGAAAGCAATGGTCTGTTAGGGAAACAGCACAGGCATGGGAATCTGCTCTGCCTCTTCCAAGAATTTAGGAGCACCAGTCCCAAGGGAAAATAGTTATTAGGGGCCTGATTTTCCAAGGTGCTGACCCATATATCTCATTGACTTCAGTGGTCGTTATGAGTAATCAGCACTCCTAAAAATCGGGCCCAAGGATAATTCCCCCATAACTCCTCAACATATACCAGCAGTAAATCGTGGGAGAGCTGAATGATGCTGCAGAATGCCCAGTCTGTCTTTGGTGCTGATGGCTCACTCCTGTCAACCCCCCTCATGGAGAGGAGTGGCAATGACACCAGCAAGGGTTGTAATTTTTTGACAGGTCTCCCTGGTGCAAAACACCTCATCACAGACACAGCTGCACAGTACTGAGAAATATATCATGAGATGTTGAGCAGTGGGGTCCCAACCTTTCTGAGTGGGAGCCCTCCCACCACATTTAGCAGTTCTGCACCTGGGCACTTCACTGTCAGGTGTTGTTGCTGCACCTTACTCCTGTTTGTGTGTGAGAGTGTGCCTGTGTGCATGTGCACATTCTCTCTCCATCTCCCTCCTTTTTGGTCTGGTTTTCTTTTCTTTTTTCTTTTTGCTGAATATATTTACAGTTTTGCTCTCTATTTATTTTTTTTCTCCTCACTAACTTTCTTCTAATTTCCCCACCCTTTTTCTGCCTCTTTCTTTCCTTCTCTGTGAAGCACCCAGTTCTGATTTCCTCTGAGTTCTTTCCCTTTGTTCGCTCTCCTCCAGTTCTCTCTCTCTACCCTGATCCCCACATTTCCTCTTCTCCCCACTCATTCAGATCCTTCTCCATTCTATCTCCTTCCTTCTCTTTCCTTTTCTCAGTTTCCTCTCCCTTCATGTCCAGTTAACACAAACTTTTTGCCAGGGACAATTCTCCAAATAATCAAACATTCTGTGTTCCACCCCGCCCCCCATACACACACAGCTGACATAACACATCAGATTGCTCACAGAATTGTCTAATGTATTTTTACCTTAGAAGACAAAAGAGGAAAGCAGAAAAAAAACCCACCCAAAACATACATGAATATCCCCATAACGTGCCACTGACCCACAGACCATTGGCCAATTAGAAAAATAATCCTTGTAAATAGCATGGCTTCCCAGAGCTTCCTATGAAAATGTGCCATCCCATCAGTATTTAGACAGTAAGGTGCTATGCTTGTGTTTTGCTGATCACTTCTATAACTGATTGCCCCCTTTTCCCCTGGTGACTTTGTCTACAGTGAACTCAGACTTCTTTGCCTGTTGACTGTCTTTTTCCAGTGCACACCAAGACACCTACAGGTATTTCCTGTGTTGAGACTGGGATTTCTCTGGCACTAGTAGTCTCTACTCTATTCTATATGAAAATGGTTTGTGAAAACATGATCTCAACACAACTACAGGCGGAAATAAGATTGCTGTTCTAAACCTCTTGCTGAGAGAATAACAAAAGTTTTGCCACTGCTATCACAGAATAGAGACAATTACTATGACACTGTTTCTGTATGACCATAAACATCTGTAAACCACAAGTCTCAATGTTGACTAATTGGTCAATTAACTGCATTAAGTATTAATCAAACAAAATCAGCCTAATAGATTTTTCCAGTAGTATATACTATGTCAGAGAAGCTACTCTTCCTGTTGCCTAGATATAGCGTGTTCAATAACCCTCACTGATGTAGTCTAAGTACAATGATGAACTATTTCTATTCATCCTTGTTGCCCTTTCAGACTGTTGCTATACGTAGTACCTTATTTTCCTCCTAAGGAAAAAGATACCAGAATGATGAGTGAGATACATACATCGATAGATAGAATATCATTTTTCTCTGAACTAGGAGAAAGAGCACAGTTTGGGTTCTGATAAAACTATAAATCTCTGTGCTCTGAATTTTCAGTCCAAGATGACCTCCTTTGCCTGCAACTTGAAGGATCAGATTGCCACTGTCACTCCTGCTCCTGCAGTTACCCAGTCCAAAATCCATAGGTGGCATTGCAAGTAAAGATTCTCAAAACTAGGGAGATCATACACTCACAGGGAGATTGTCCTATTGCTCAGTGTAATCCCAAAGGTTTCCACCCCCATCAGCCAGAACATCCAGAAAAGGACAATCCAGCTTTAGAAATGCTGGCTCACTAGTTGCCAGAGATTTTGCTTTTGGGGAATAATAACACTGCAGTTAGTTAATTAGTTTTGGGGGAAGTCAGAGGTTTTGTGGATACTGGCAGGTAAGTTTTGCATATCTCCTCTGAAGCTGTTCCACCTAAACAAGAAAATTGTTAATCACAATTCACTTTACATTTTATAAAAACATAGCCTCGGGCATTTAGCCAGAACAGTGGGATGTTTCAGCAACTCCTTATGCAATTCACTGCCAGGATCATTGTCACAGGCAAACAAGGGTCTGATGAACCATATGGGAATTTCCCCCTCAGTGCAGTTATGTTTCTAAATCTTGTGTTTGATACTAAATGAATCCATAATCTGTTAACTGCTAAGAATGCTAGCTCCTACTCACTAGTTGATATCTCTGCCTCCCACCATATAAATCCCAATGTTGTTTCTATCACATAATTCTTCCACTTTTGCTTTGCCTGTACTGAATGTAAGTGGTCTGATTTTTTTTTTCATGCCAATTATTGACCCATCAGCTGATTCAGTAGCACTGGACAGGTGATATAAGACTTTATAGAAGAATCACTGCTAGACTCAACTCCTGGATGGCATGGATGTTTTAACGTATACTCTTTCCCCTATGTTCTGAGTGGTGTCAGCATTCTGTGGAGCATTTCATTTGCAATTTCATTTGTAGGGAGGTATTGTCATCTTGGAATCATCTATCCAAATTCTTCTCAGTCTAGCTACTTTTCATGTCATGCTTTTCTTCAATACTGATACTGGAGAGTCTCAGGCAATTTCTTGTGTATTGTTTATTGAATTTTCATTAGAAACCAGACCAACAGAATAAAATCATCAGGACAAACTCAAAAGTAATGACTACGAAGAATAACTGGTTTCAGAGTAACAGCCGTGTTAGTCTGTATTCACAAAAAGAAAAGGAGTACTTGTGGCACCTTAGAGTCTAACCAATTTATTTGAGCATAAGCTTTCGTGAGCTACAGCTCACTTCATACATATAGAAAAACACAAACATGATTACATTTTTATTTATGCAAGAAAAAGGTTTCTTTCCAGTAAAAGTTCAACTGTATGAGATCAGAAATAATAGGTTTAATGTTCAATATGGTCCATCAACCAAATTTGCTACAGTGCCTATATCGGCAACAAATAAGTTGCACAATACAAAAAAACAGAATAAATATCAGCGCTGCAGAAATACAGCAAAAAAGTAGTGCTCACAAATATTCTTGTGAAACAAACCAGGCCATTTGCTTTGCTAGTAGCCATAAACTTTTTAATTTGCTAATTTGCATACATTCAAGTTTATTCACAGGAAAATGTGTGGAGAGCAGAAGCCATAAGAATAATGCCACGAATGAACTGTGAGATTGTTTTTACTGGAATGCTTTTATGGATATTTGTAAAGCAGTGTTTATTATTCACACTTTAGATTAATCAAATAATTATGAATATTCATGGTTATCTGCAAACAGCTATATTTTTTAAAGCTTTGGTCATATGATCAGAGAATACAAAAAACAAAACCCCCAAACCTCATGACTTAGGGGACAACTCAAATAACAAATAGTAAATACGCATAGTGATCAGTTTTTGAATAAACCATAGTTAAAATTTGTTTGCACAAACTATTCATTGAACAAGTGCAATTACACAGAAAAAAAAATCAAACTTCACCTAGTTGCAAAAAACTTGTAAGAAAAGAAAAGATTAAACTTCTTCATTAAAATATCTTTAATAAATACTTTGGTCATCTTGAGTACATGCATAGGGATTATAAATACCTTTCTGCTTTAATCATCATTCCAAATTATGTG
This sequence comes from Caretta caretta, assembly GCF_965140235.1. NCBI lineage: Eukaryota > Metazoa > Chordata > Testudines > Cheloniidae > Caretta > Caretta caretta. The sequence continues at coordinate 139,140,470 of NC_134207.1, forward strand.
TTGTAGTGGTCACATTGTGTATATGATGGGTTTCCCATTGAAGCCAGTGCGAGCCTCAAATGCACACTTAGACGTAGAATTTGGTTCATTCTTGATAATTTTGTTTACTCATTTCCTCTTAATATTATACATGCACATTTAAGGATGTAGCTATGGATGTCTACAGCCTCCAGCTTTTATGTGCACATCAGGCATTTGTGTGCCTACCCCAGGTGCACAGAAAAATGCACATCTTTGAAAAGTTGGGCTGCAATGCATTGTCATAAATTTAAGGTCATGAGCTTGATTCAGCCTTGGGTTTATGCTGGCTAGTGTAACCTAAGGAACAGGGCTCCAGACGGTGGGAAGCATTCCGACATCTGGGGATGTCAAGGTACAAGAGTACAAGGGTCTTGTAATCCAAATACCACTGTGCTGTGGAACGGGGTATGCTGGCTGCAGAGGTACCTCCTACCTAGGCACCATACAGGCAAGATGGTAATACAAACACCACTTGACTTTCCCAGTGGTAAATTTATTTTACTGCTGGCTCAGTGAAGTTCAATTTGTGGAACCACAAGGGTGAATCTGTGTTGTTGAGAGTGAACTAGATGTTTTAGAAAGATGGTCATGCTGCATCCTAATTTTAAAGAAACCATTTTTTTCCTTTTGAAGCTAATAGAAAAGGGTCATTATCTGTGAATGGTAAAAAAAAACCTTTTCATGCAATATGAGGTACAAACAGGGTAGTGTACAGGGTATTATCTGGCATTATATTTCAAAGTATCCTTCTTTCATAAAAAGACTGCAGCATTCAATACTGTCTTACAAAACGGACTGGGTAATGGTAACATATCTATATATAAAATTCAGTAAACACACTGACGACTCAAGACAGGAGTTGAAATAGTCAGAAGAAATGAGAATTACATACAATACTGAACACAATAAATCAACAATATGGAAATTGTCCAACACAAAAATAAACTCCCTTTCAAATGCACTGAATGTAAGTAAACTGTATAGTATATAACAAATTGGATCACACTGAAAGCCAACATAAAAAAAAAATCTTGTAAATTCATATGTATGAGGTGACTCATTCCTCATAATTCATGGAAATGATGACATCCTTGATTTTTAAGTATCAGCTGAAAGGAACAGCAAGAGTCAAAAACATGGAATTCAGTGAGGGGTTAGTCCAAGTATGATTTTTGTTTAAATGGTCTTTCTGCCATATGGGAGGAAACATCCTGCACAATAGAGAGGAAGGCAATTTTGAGGAGTGGAAAGATGATGTAAATTAAAGTCAGATGAGGGATACTTCAAGCAATCTTGATGTGTTAATTATACCAACTTTTCTCCTTTAATAGCAGTAGAGTGTTAGTATGTCTAAGAGAACATTACTTACATATCTTCTGTGAATATTGCATGTAATCCTCACTTCACCATTATGAAGTAGGTAAGCTGATTATACTGAGGGGCAGATGAAGGCAGAGAGGGTAAGTGTTCTGTTTAAGATTACAAAGGGAGCTGGCTACACAACCAGGATCAGAATTTAGGAGCACATGCTATTAGACTTGTGTTTAAACCACTGGTCTTTATATACGAGTTTCTACAGGCACCCTGATATTTAGAAGTCAACCCATAATGGGTTATCCGCAAGGATTTCTTTGACTAAATCCTACTCATTGCCTTGGTAAGTACCACAATTGTTTATGTATTTATTTGGTTTACAGACCATTAGTGATATACTGCACAACAAAGAAATTAACTCCTTTACCATCTGTAGTGTGAGTTTAACTTCACTATCTTGCCTCCCAGATATAACATTTTGCTTTAAAATCTGCTAATTAAAAGTGCTATATGTGAGTCAGGTATTACTATTATTCACTTCTGGCTAAATCCACAAAGGGAATTTAGGCTCAGTATTGCAGTGCCTACCCTTAGGGGCTCTGCTGCCTAACAGAATCCATACCCCCGAGTTAGGCTCACAGGCTCCCTATACAGTGCATGGGGAGAGTTAGGTGCCTGAGAATGGGATCCACAAAAGCCAGCACCCTGACTAGGGAGATTCCTAAAACAGACAATAGGAAATAGTACGGTGTGGCCTAAACCTTGCCCCTCAAAGGCATTTCTGCACCTAAATCTGGATCAGAGGTAGGCACTTATTTCTGCTTTGGATTCAGAGCCATAAACTCTCTCTTGAATTAGGCATCTAAATAGCCACTGAAACAGGGACTTGAACCTCCCACATCACAGGTAGGTGCCCTAACCATTGGGCTATAAGGTTATTTATACAAAGTGGAACAGTTTCAACAGGAGAAATGCAGAGTGCTCTACCATAGACTATCCCACAGGCCACAAGTTAGGGCACTTCTCTCAGAGAAAGGGGAGACATGGGTTGAAATTTTTGCTCTAAATCAGGCAGAGGGGGAGCTTGAACCTGGGTGAATGCTCTAACCACTGGACTATAGGTTATGGTGGGGAGAGGAGGAAGGAACCAGCCTTTTCTCTTGTTGTTTTTTGTGCATGGCTTGATCTGTGAAGTGGCCTCTGAGAATGCTTATAAGACAGGACCCTGCAGGCAAGATGGGAAGGGAGAATGACTATTCTGATGATCCCACCAGGACGTAGGCAACTGGTATCAGGACTGAGGTGGCTGTGTGCATGCCCGGGGCAGATTTTTAGGTGTCTAAAGACTGTAGGTACCTGCAGAGATAAGTTGCAGCTGAGAGGATCTAAGTTTTGGACTAAAGTGCCTAACTCCATTTGTGGATCCTAAAGGATTGTTACAACATGGTGTCATATTTAAGAAAAAATTGATACCACCAAACACACTCTTGGAATGGTAATTTCTTGGTAACTGTTCAAGCACACCATACTCTGTGTCTAAATAGATAAACATTTGTAAAATCTGTAGCAGGACACAAGCAGTCATACATGGCATAAAGACTTAGGAATGATCATATCTCAAAGTGGCTTGTACAGCCGCAGGTCTTCTATCAGAAAATGAGAGCCATCTAGTACGTACCAATTTATAGAACCTATTGGACTCCCTTCCCACTTCTGGTGGCTCACTTCCATTGTGGGCGTTTTGTCAGAAGATAAATGCTAGAGGAGTAATCTGAGCAAGGATGTTCTAAATTGCATGATTTGAGGTTTTTCTCTAATAAATTCCATTGTTAAGTAAAGTTGTTAGGAGATTGGGCCTTATTCTTGATAATACAGTTTAGGACAAGAGGCATTTTATCCTTTCCATGAATATTGTCGCCTTGTATTCTTTGAGCCACAGGTGAAAGCCCAGGATTTGGAAAATTGTATTGGTAGCAAAACCTTATCCTAATAAACAGAGCACATAGACTCACATAGATTAATGTCCTCCCGGATATGGCTAAGGGTGAAAAGTAGAACTGATTGATTTTTCCACCGACACTATTTTCAGAAAATTGGGTTATCAATTACTGAAATGATCTGGAAAAAGGGTAAACTGTGAGGTGGCAAAATTTGCAGATGATGCAAAACTACTCAAGATAGTTAAGTCCAAAGCAGACTGCAAAAAGTTACAAAGGGATCTCACAAAACTGGGTGACTGAGCAACCAAATGGCAGATGAAATTTAATGTTGATAAATGCAAAGTAATGCACACTGGAAAACATAATCCCAACTATACATATAAAATGATGGGGTCCAAATTAGCTGTTGCCACTGAAGAAAGAGATCTTGAAGTCATTGTAGATAGTTCTCTGAAAACATCCACTCAATGTGCTGCAGCAGTCAAAAGAGGTAACAGAATGTTGGGAATCATTATGAAAGGGATAGATAAAAAGACAGAAAATATCATGTTGCCTTTATATAAATCCATGCTATGCCCACATCTTGAAAACTATGTGCAGATCTGGTCACCCCATCTCAAAAAGATATATTGGAACTGGAAAAGGTACAGAAATGGGCAACAAAAACAGTTAGAGGTATGGAACAGCTTCCATATGAGAAGAGATTAATAAGACTGAGACTTTTCAGCTTGGAAAAGAGAGGACTTAGGGGGGATATGATAGAGGTCTATAAAATCCTGACTGGTGTGGAGAAAGTAAACTTGGAAGTGTTATTTACTCCTTCTCATAACACAAGAACTAGGGATCACCAAATGAAATTAATAGGCAGCAGGTTTAAAACAAACAAAAGGAAGTATTTCTTCACACAACGCACAGTCAACCTGTGGAACTCTTTGCCAGAGGATGTTGTAAAGGCCAAGACTATAAGAGGTTTCAAAAAAGGAACTAGATAAGTTCCTGGAGGATAGGTCCATCAATGGCTATTAGCTAGGATAGGCAGGAATGCAAAACCATGCTTTGAAGTGTCCCTAGCCTCTGTTTGGCAGAAGCTGGGAATAGGTGACAGGGGATGGATCACTTGATGATTACCTGTTCTGTCTATTCCCTCTGGGGCACCTGGCATTGGCCACTGTTGGAAGACTGGATACTGGGCTAGATGGACCTTTGGTCTGACCCAGTATGGCCGTTCTTATGTTATGAAAACTGAAATATTTCAATTCAGATATGCTGCTGCAATGTCCCATGGAAGTTGCACTTTAATTGCCTCAAATTCCCCTTCTTTTCTATGGGTTGGGCTCCCCATCTGGACTTCATCTCCCCTCTGGAATTATTGGGCCTAATTCTCATTCACATTACTGACAAGTTACACTGCCAAAGTGCACTGGCACCAATTGAGGGGGGAAGGTTAATTTCCTCACCCCCTGCATCCAAGTTTTTACATCTTCATCAAATTTCCATAGGTTTTGGAGCCAGGAGGCCATGGCCCAACCACTTTTATGCAGTAATCCTAAATCATCACAGCTGATATCATAGCAGTCCAGAACTGGCTGCATGGTTGCAATGCCATTGAAATTTGACTCAGCTGCCCCTCCATACAGAAGGAGACGTGACTGGGCCAGATTTCTGTGAGTGTTGTGACCTGGAGTACAGGGAGTATGTTCCTTCACAGCAGATTTTAGGGCAGGTCACTGAGAGCTGGACTTTTGGTGGCACCGGCTCATGCACTGTGTGGGTATCGAAGGGGAGACTCCCTCACCAAGGGAGACCCAGGGTCCCTGTGGGAGTGGGGGGATGAATGGGGTCCCTGCCAGAGAGAATGAGGATTATGGACCAGAATTTGCCCCCCCAAAAAACATATCTGAATTGGAACACTGCCATAGTGATGTAGTGTTGCCTTTATGTAAGTGCAAAAAGAAAAGGAGTACTTGGGGTATGCATGCATCCGATGAAGTGAGCTGTAGCTCACCAAAGCTTATGCTCAAATAAATTTGTTAGTCTCTAAGGTGCCACAAGTACCCCTTTTCTTTTTCCAAATACAGACTAACACAGCTGCTACTCTGAAACCTGTCTTTATGTAAGTGGTAATTACATTCATATTACACTGCAAGATGTTAGAGATGAAAAACCACCTTATTTTTTCTTTCTTTGCATTTGCTCTTAAACACTGTTCAAAGTGAGATCAGAATATGTCTGTGACACTGACCTTGGTCTGACCCATAACAACTTAACAAGGGCACTGAAACATAATCAAGACAGTTTACTTGTATGTGAATTTGGAAGAGGTGTACTAGACCAGCAATCATTAACCCTTTAATTTGTAGTAATAGAAATCAAGGGTAGATGTTAAGTGTATCTGTCTGTGTTCACCTATATATTGTTAGAAGTTTAACAATGTAACCAGATTATCTTATAGATGCTAATTCCCTTTCATGTCTTAATTGCCTTATATTATGCATCACATGATTCAGTTAACCTTAAGATCAAAAATGTAAGCTTAACTATCTATGCTATCATGACATACTAGCTAACTGCCTTATGTGAATGAATACAACTAGTTTACGCATAGCAAATAGAAGATTAGCTTCAAATCAGTGGTCCACAGATAATATGCACTGCCTATTCTTCATTGGGGGAAGGTTCTGCTGTGACAATTTTTGTGAGGAGGCTTGTCAGCCTGCTAAAAAAACTTTAAAGGAAGCCCTGAGCCTGATCTTTTTAATCTCAGGTCTGCTTAAACTTTAGCAGGGAAAGTCTAAGCCATAAAACAGAGGTCTCCAAGTCTACCCTGTATTACCCTGGAATTCTCATTGACCAGACACTTAGATTATAACCTTTTAAATTGATTCTTGAAAGACTTTTGCAAATCATCAGCCTCACCATCTCTCCTATGAAACTGACGTGACCATACACATATTTGTATGTATATTGATTTTTTAATCATTTGCAACTCTTTTCTCTTTTATTATTAAAACCGTTAGTTTTAATTACTAAAGGATTGTTGTCATTGTGATTATTGGGTAAGATCTAAGATTCATATTGACCTGGGGATAAGTCTCCGGTCCTTTGGGATTGGTGAACCTCACATATGGTGAATCAGATTTTCAATAACCCCTAATTATATTAGACTTGCTGTCTAGATGGGAATCAGGGGCTGGAATTCTTAAAGGGGACTGTATTTGGCTTCATGTTAACCAGTGTGGTACTGCAGAAGCTGTTTTGTCACTGGGTTGGGGAATCTAATTATAGAATAAACCACCAGTTTGGGGGTTTGTCTGCCCTATACCTTGAAATCTGCCTGTGGCATTCTCAGCGTGGCCCATCCGGGCACCCAATCTCAACATCTGATATACCTAATAATAAAATCACAAATATATGATGTAAGGACTTGAGGGCAGAGCATCTTGGTATTGAAATCTGTATATTATTGGAGTTACACCAAATTGATAGCTTGCTTTGTATCCATATGCATGGTTGTGAAAATCCAATCAAATATTAATCCTAGTAATTGTATTAATCCCAGGGTAAATAAGGCATAATAAAAGGGAAAGGAATGGTGTACAGTATTTTGTCTTTTCAGTTAACAGATTTTTGGGTGGAAGAGGAACTGAGCCCGAAGGCATTAAACAGGGCATAAAATGACATTTTTCTTAACATTAAAGAGCATTAGGTACATAGGTTTCAATACTCAAAATATTTAACATAATGAGGATAGATGGGGTTTAGGGAGAAGAAAGGAGATAGTGCTTGGATTTCCCCCTGCCCCTTTCTAATTGCAGTTTGATTATATGTGAGTACATAGCAAAACATGATGTAAAATTTGATTATGATAACTAAATCCAAGGCTGTACGGGCAGTAGTTTTTCATGCTTTACTTCTTTCTCTTGTGTTGCGGTTATTTTCATGCGTGCAGCCAAGTCAGTCATGCTCCATCTCATTTCTCTGAATTCCACATGGCTGGTACTTTCTTTTTTCAGAAGTGATTTCTCCCAATGTGGGTCAACCTGAGTACAATAATTATGTTGTTGTTTTGGAACAAACACTAATTATCTGTATTTAATCCACCTCACTATGATAAATCTCACACAAGTTGTTGTTCTTATTACTACTAAAGGGTCATTCTCAAAGGGGTTAGTACATCAGAAAAATAACCAGTACTAATAATAATGCGCAGTACTAAAGCGTGTTATATTTTCAAAGAGTGCTACAAAAACAGAGGGCTGTATTATGCATTTAAAGCCCAGCCCCTCATTGTGAAGGGATTCATAGCTCCAGGGGAAGCACAGCTGCAATGACATCTTTTACAAGGGAGCAGTATGTGCTCTTCTCTGCACCGAACCTGGTTTTCTGACTTTTACAGTTGCAGCCTCTATTTTATATTGACATGATAGTTCTGTGTTGAACTATAATGTCCCCAGGGAGTGAGCTGGCTCCTGTGGTGCTACAGTTTTCAGACCAGTAGGCTGAAAGTTACCCTTTACAATTCTCTTGGTTAGGAGACTCTTAGGAGCTTACAAAGAACAAATACAGTGACCACAGACACAATTACAAGTAAAAAAACCCGTGTTTATTTTACACTCCCATACATATATGCACAATCTGAGAAAGCGCAAGCAATAGGCAATGCCGTATTCATACACAGATCCCCAGAGATATTATAGAGTCTGGTGGATCTCTCAACATGTTGTCATTGATAGAGGGGTGGTTCCTACTGGGGTCTTCCCAATGAGGTCTTTCCTTGGGGGTCTCCCCACCCTAACCATACTATGGAACCCTTTTATGTTGTTATTATGACCATGCCTATCACCTTATGCATATGCATGAAGATCTCAACCTCCTCTTCTTTATCTGTACTTCCACATGCCATAAATCTTGGGGTGCTTCACTTTTCATAGATTGGTCTCTTAGTTCCCCGTATTCTGATTAACATATCATTAACATTTATGTAAACACATTCCCATGGTAACCTGTGGTCACAGAGCAGAACTTCCTGTGAAGTTACAATCAGGCATCTTGTGGTCTAGCTGGTACATTGCGGTCTAGATGGGTACTCTATAATATATTTCCCAGGAACATCATCTATTGGCCCATCCTTTACAGTAATCTTCTAACCTTACTGCCACAGGGTCATTCCTGCGTCACCCATGTCAAGTCTTCATAAGCCTGAGACCTATTGATGCTAAACTGAAATCTTATAGGACTTAACCTATAGGCCTTGCATTGCTTCTTTACTTTACTTATATACTTAATGCACCCTCACTGTAGGAGAAAGAGAGAGCCTGGAGCACTGGGCCTGGTGCAAGATCTGAGGTCTGAATCAAGAGGCTGTGAACCAAAGTTAAGCCATGTATTAAAGTAGATGTTTATAAATTAACTAAATAACTTTGGCAAAAGTATTGCTAGTGTGGCTAAAACACAGGCACTCTTGAGAAGCAACAGATACTGGGTATGTATGAGAACACACTCCAAAAGATTATCCCAGGGACATCCTGGCCTATCACCAGATAAGAGGGTCTGCTAGAAGTAATGAATAAGGATGTTATGCCCAAGACACCTAGAGCATGATACAAGGGGAGGTAACAAGAAGATGTCAATAAACACGTATGATGTATGAGAGTTGTTTGTCTCAGTCTATAAATATTAGGGTGCCTTGCCTTAACCCTTATTGCAGCCTTGGGGACAGTAAAAAGTCCCACTGCTGACTCAGCCATTCCTTGCCACTGTACACTCATGTTTTAGTGTACCAATAACCACAGAGCCAGGGCACTAGTACTGTGTCTTGAGGACAATAAACCTGGCCAAGTGCCTTTGTCACCGAACTGTGCCTGTGGTCCTTCTTTCTGGGAAGTGTTATTGAGGTCTGCTGAACCAACTGTCTGTGAAGGGCAAGGACAGCATACAGAGAGAGAGCACACATGCACCTGACAACACTCATCACTCCTAAATACTTGTCAATCTTATACTCATAAAATCTTACAACTTAAATCTAGTCATCACACGTTAATTCGTTATGAAATAATACACGTTAACTATGATAATAGATAACACAAATAAATGATTAAATAAACTAACTGGTTACACAGTGAGGACATGGACTCTGTGTCTTAGCCAGGGGTGGCAAAACTACAGCCTGGGGGCTGCATCTGGCTCTCCAGACAATTTAATCCAGCCCTCGAGCTCCTGCCGGGCACAAGATCCGGGGTTTGCCCTGCTCCAGCTGGGGAGCAGGGTCGGGGGTTTGGCCCACTCCACGCATCTTCTGGAAGCAGCGGCATGTCCCCCAACCTATGCATAGGAGCAGCCAGAGGGCTCCGCATGCTGTCCCCACCCCAAGTGCTACCCCATTGGCCAATGGGAGCTGCAGGGATGGTGCCTGCAGATGGGGCAGTGAGCAGAGCCACCTGGCTGTGCCTCCATCTAGGAGTCAGAAGGGGAACATGCTACTGCTTCTGGGAGCTGCTTGAGGTAAGCGCCCCCCAGAGCCTGCACCCTGACCCTCTCCTGCACCCCAACCTCTGCCCCAGCCCTGATCCCCCTCCAATCCCCTCAGTCCCAGCCCGGAGCACCCTCCTGCACTCACAACACCTCATACTCAGGCCCACCCCAGAGCCCGCACCCCCAGTCGGAGCCCTCACCCACTCCTGCACCCCAATCCACAATTTTGTGAGCATTCATGGCCCGCCATACAATTTCCATTCCCAGATGTGGCCCTCGGGCCAAAAAGTTTTCCCACAAGAGGTCTAATGGCTTGTCTACACATGGGATAATATGCATTACGGGGGTGTCATTTCCAAAGCACACTAACATGAACTGGTCTGTGTAGGCTCTGCTGATGAACACTAAAAGTTTCCTTGTGACGTTTAACATAGGGCTGTTTGAAACAGTATTACATTGAACTACATGTTACAAATCTGACATCAGGAATCATAACATTCAAAAACCAGCAGGAGAACACTTCAACCTCTCTGGCCACTCAGTAAAAGATTTAAGGGTGGCAATTTTGCAACAGAAAAGCTTCAAAAACAGACTCCAATGAGAAACTGATGAGCTTGAATTAATATGCAAACTAGATACCATTAACTTGGGTTTGAATAGAGACGGGGAGTGGCTGGGTCATTACACATATTGAATCTATTTCCCTAAGTTAAGTATCCTCACACCTTCTTGTCAGCTGTCTAAATGGGCCATCTTGATTATCACTACAAAATTTTTTTTTCTCCTGCTGATAATAGCCTATCTTAACTAATTAGCCTCTCACAGTTTGGATGGCAACTTCCAACTTATCTGTATATTTTTTGTAACTTAAGGTTTTGCCTAGAGGGATTCTCTATGTTTTGAATCTAATTACCCTGTAAGGTATTTACCATCCTGATTTTACAGAGGTGATTCTTTTTTTTTCTTCTATTAAAAGTCTTCTTGTAAGGAAACTGAATGCTTTTTCATTGTTCTAAGATCCAAGGGTTTGGGTCTGTGGTCACCTATGCAAATTGGTGAGGATTTTTACCAAACTTTCCCCAGGAAGTGGGGTGCAAGGGTTGGGAGGATTTTGGGGGGAAAGACGTTTCCAAACTACGTTTTCTCAGGATCCCAGATAAAGTTTGGTGGTGGCAGTGGAAGTCCAAGGGCAAACAGTAAAATAGTTTGTACCTTGGGGAAGTTTTAACCTACGCTGGTAAAAGTAAGCTTAGGAGGTTTTCATGCAGGTCCCCACATCTGTACCCTAGAGTTCAGAATGGGGAAGGAACTATATATATATATATATATATATATATATCTTCTTAGTATATGTTCCATTCTATGCATCCGATGTCGTGGGCTATAGCCCACAAAAGTTTATGCTGTAATAAATTTGTTAGTCTCTAAGGTGCCACAAGTACTCCTGTTCTTATTACCCCACCTTGTAGACAAGTCCTTATTCATCATTACCCTGAACACTATACTGCCATGTACATCAGTTTACAGTGAATATACACTGCTACCATTCTGACTTGGTGGTATTTTATACCTACCTTACATTCATGTCAATGACTACACAAGCTTCAGAGCAGCAACAGTGAACCAGTGAATCAGACCCTCTTTGGAGAGGTTAGTATTAGCCTTGGACAGTCTTGCACTCAGGGATGTGCAAAGGTTCCTTAGGACAATGTACTGGTATGTAGGAAGGAATATTGGAACACAGCAGGCCAGATTTTTAAAGGTTTTAGATGTCTAAAGATGATGCCTATGGGACTTAGGCACCTTGATGCTTTTAAAAATCCCACTAGGTGTCTATCTGCCTGTTTAGGCACCTGAATACCTTTACAAATATGGCCCAGAGCACCTAAGTAACTTGCTCTAAAGGTCACAAGGAAAGTCAGCAGAAAACCTATTCTAGACATGCTCCTTTAATATAAAGTGCATCTGTGCTAAGCATGGAAGTACCAACCCCACCAGTTCAAAGATTACTCACTCAGCATCACTTGTCCTAAATTCAGCCAACACAAGGCACATAGGCAAGGTTAGTCTATATTTTTACTGCACCTTGCAAACATATTGCCATTGAGCGCAGTCTCTGGGCTATTCTTACTGTCTTCTTTAGATATCTTTTTCCTCCTGCTGCTATGTTTTTTAGGTTGTCTTCCACTGACATTTTGTTTTGCTGGTGACTAAAAACAAATTGAATTGTCACTTAGCATTAATCAAAAATATATGCATTTTGGTTTGTACATGATTTATTTTGATGTTCAGATTATTTCAGATTTATGAATATTTAATAATATTTAAATCTTTTAATACTACTGGCTCAATTAGTTTTAATCTGTTTGTTGTGTTATGAGTGCTGGTTATAAACGCAGATCTAAGGATGAACTATTCTTAGGACAAGCTCTGACAGAGTGGTTCAAGGGACAATTATTTACTACATTTATCATTTATGTATGTGTTAGTGGTAGATATCTCCAAGGTGCACTGCTTGATCTACTGGGCTGAAGTTGCCCAAAATCACAGGCTTGGTATCAGTACATTTAATCTTTAACTCATAACTCACTATTTCATTCCCACGCCTTTCCTGTCTGACAAGTCTGTAGCATAGTCCTTTCACGCTTCCATCCACTGACTCAACCAGTTTGGTTTCTTTCGGCTTTCCAGAGCTTAAAATTATTATTTTCAACCTACTAAGTCTTTCCGTAGCATCCCTTAACCTAATCATTTGAATCCAGCCGTATCCTCTGTGACAATACATTAATTGTAATCTAATAATGTTCTCACTTCTACCTTGTTGTGCATTGCTTGGCCTTCCTCTCCTAATGGCTGTCACCATGCTAGCTAATGGAAAAGGAGGGTTAGAAAGGGTAAGTGGTTTCAGTAGAGTTTTGCTACTTTGACTCTAGGGAAATTGTTTTTGTTTTTCTGTTGGTTGGTTTTTTTAACTGTTTTTCCCCCAAAGAACATTAGGAATGATTTAATTGCTACTTTTGAATTTTTGCCCTGAGTTTTGGAGGTTTGTGCTTGGGGTAACCTGGTACACCTGGCTGCAGGGCAAAGAGGAGAGAAGCCTAGGGCCAGTATTTGGCTCCTCACTTTGTTCTCTGATGCCACCTCAGGGGAAGCAGGGAGAGGAGGTGCCTGGCTGCCTGCTCATCAGATGCCACAGCAGCCTTTATTGGCCAAAATGTGGAACTGCAGACATATGCCTGCTACCTTCCTACGACTCAGCCAGATGCATGAGATACCAACTGAGATGAAGGAATACAGGTAGGGTTGCCAAATATGTGTCATGTGACATGCATGGCACTTAGCAGACCTGAGGTTCTCTTTGAGTTTTGAGCATTCAGGGTGTCTCTAGACACCTTTGTTAAAGAGCCAATACCATCCATGTTGCCAAACAAGGAGTATTTCTGGTCCTGCAACTGAAGAAATGTAGGGGTGGAAACAGGGTATGGGGAATTTGCTCATTCCCTTGTGGATGCATTCAATCAATATAAAACTACCCTAATTTTCAATAGTTATGTGATGAAACAGTTACTGAATTTTTAGTGTACAAAATACAGACATGTCAATGTATTCCTGATAAAGCCTAAATTAAAATAATAGAGTATTTAATTTTTTTTAAAACTCTACATTGAAGCCACTGTAAGTTTGCACAGTTAAAAATGTCAAATTCATTAAAGCAAAAGTTAAGGCAACCTTTACTCTACCCTTTGTGCATATTCATTATAATACAGTCTTTAATTATATGATGACATACTAATTTTTAAACAATGCAATACAATATTGTGCTATTTTTCCCCCTTGAAGACTGCATCTGGCCATAAAGGAGTGAAAGGCATGTGCATTACTGATACAAACAGTGGAATTTGGTTTAAATTATACTTAATGTAGAATCACTGTACAAATGAGAGGTATAGTAAGATGTCTCAATTTTTGACAAAAGGAACTTGCATGTTCTTTAAGGATTTTAGTTTCTTGTGTTCTCAGTGTGGTGATGCAGGGACAAATAAAGATTATTTCCAAATGGAAAATTAACTTTGGTCATGTAGATTTCCAAGGTTGTTTTTTTATTTTAATTTTTTTAACTGCAGGGTTCTTTAAGGTGCTTTCAGAATGGTTAATGAAATATGAGCTCAGGTTATTCCTGGGTATATACCATGGATGAATCCCTAGAGCCCCAGTACTACAAGTAATAGGTGCTTTCAAGATCCTGATGAATACAGAAGATAGACTAAAAGAATAAATAAATCAAAATAAACAAATAATAAACAAACACCTTCTTATCTGGCCATGAATTTTGAATTGTCATTCTCTTCATAGATGGAGAAAAAATACGACCAACTTTTTCACATTTGTCCACCACCAGGTACTTAGGGAAACCATTCATTAGGCATCTTCATTGTAATGTGGAGTGTAAATATCTAGCTATTTTACTTTTTTTGTTGGAAGGGGGGCTAGAAGCTTAATTTATGCAATGTCTGTGAAATGAAAACCAGAAGTCCACATGAAATATCAAATGAGATCTAACTCAAGGGCTGTACGTTATATCTCTAATAAAAGACTCTCTTTTCCAAAATGATTTATATTTTATGCTTACAGTGATATACTGTACCTCAAGATCTTTATTTCTTTTTATTTTACTCCTGATAAATTGTATATTTCAGGCTTTATTATATAATTAGATTTGTGTTTCTTTTGTTCTGTGTTATTTTATGGTACTCTTGTTTAGATTAAACTTTCACATTTTTTCCCACACATTGGGTCAGTCACATTACCACTCTTTATGAATTTCTGACATTTTCATACATTTTATACTATTAAATTATATCACACTGCTTTTCTTAACTTTTAAACACTTTATTCTTTTTAGTTAAAAATAATTGATACATTTCTTATTTTTCCTCTTGTTCAGTACTTTTCCTTTTCCGAAATTTTGCTATTGCTTTTCATCTTTACCTCAAACCTTAAGGTTAAACTTTTAACTGCAAAGCCCTCATATCACATAAGTACAGTATTTTTTCCCCAGAATGGTATCTACATAAGTGCTATCTTGTAAATACATGTGATTTCATAGTAATTTTATGTTTCTACGGAGTACAGAGTAATTACCGATAGTTCCATGATTAAAATAATCATGCATTTAGTTAGTAGTTACATGGTACTGTGCTTATGTAATCACTGTATTGTATCATGTAATGAACTCTAAAAAGGGCTTTCCACTAGCAAACAACTGAGCCACTGGAACCTCAGAAATGAGGCCCTGATTAAGTAAAGCACTTAAGCACATGTTTAATGTTAAGGCCTTAAATGGCTCTTCAACAAGTGCTTACAGTTAAGTGACTGCTTAAAAACTTTGCTGAATAGGAATAGGAATACTCATTGGAGCTAGTCGAAAATTTTCCAACTGAACTTGTTTCTATTAGAAAATGCTGATTCTTCCAAATTACAATGTTCTGCAGGGACATCTCAGTTCAGGCAGAGACCTGCCTGGTGTCCTGCCAGCTCACCGGCCTGTCTCCCAGGTACAGGCGGGCAGGAAACTGTTTTTCCAGCAAAATAATTTTTTTGAGATTTCAAAAAAATTTCTGTTCCGCATCAAGGCAAAATTGAGACCTTTGAAGTTCTTTGCAAAAAATGAGAATCTGGATCATCAATCTTTCTTTTTCAACCTCTACCAAGCACATGACTAATGATGCTTGTTGAAGAGCTGCTGGAAGGCCTGAAGCAGTGGGGACTTAATTTATCATTGTGATTATGTTTAATAATGACAATCACTTATTTGTCTCCCCGTAGAGCTGTGCACTGAAAGCAAACTCCTTGCCTTTGCCTTCAAGTCCTCAAATTGCACAGCCCTGTCCTTTGTCTCTGACTTGCTCTCTTCTTACAACTTCTACCCACCAACCCTCTCTTCAGTGCCAGTTAGGCCATCCTTGATGCTCCTTTCATCTCTTTCTCTTGTGTGAGTCTCTGAATCTTTCTTCCATGCTGCCTTTTATGCTTGGAGTACTCTGTTTGTCAAGCATTATCTTTGCCATATCACCTCATCCCTTTCCGCAGGAGTGTGGCTGTGCCTATTGTGACAGATTCTGCTCTGTAAACATTTATGAGTACTGTACGTTGGCCTCATTATTGGGGTGTTTATGAATATACTAGGTTAACTCAATAAAGGGCTGTCTGGGAAAACAGCCAGCAAGGAAGAGAATGGCTCATGATAAACCACCTCTCAGCAAACACTTTAGAGTCATGAAGGGACAACACCAGACCTATTAGCTGTGATTATTTTGCCTTCTCTCTTGTCTACTTACAAAACTGGTTTGGACCAGGACATAACAAGGCCTGAGAACACAGAAGAACAAAAGAACTCTGGGAGTATTCCAATAGTTCCCTCTATTGAAATGGACCCTTTCTCAAGAGGCTGGCAGTAGCTGTCTGGGGGAATCACACTGAGATATAGAGACCCATTAAGAGTATCTAAAGAAGTTAATCCTGCCTATGTTACCATCATGTCATGGCAAGCCTTTAGGTGAGACAGCCATGTTTGTAGATATTTATTTTAAAATGTTTTTTTCTCTAATGCTTTGTTCCTACTGCTAAAATAAAGAGGACTCTGGTTTATGAAGGCTGTCTGATCACTGGGTACCACTGGTCACAGTCCCTGAAGGGAAGAACAGCAGGTACTCAAACCCACTCAAACCTGTAGAGTAAAAATGGTTGAGATAAGGATACTGTAGACCAGGCCTGGTCGAAGAGTGAAAGAATTGCAAAACTCTGGCCCACAAGTGATAAAGACATGAGGCCTTCTGAGGGAGGAGAGAGACCAGAAAGGGGACAAAGGTGCAGTTAGCTCTGTAACTGTGACAGTTATGGCTTAGATTTCTCACTCTCTAGAATGTCCTTTTATATTTGCCAAAATTTAAACATTTCTATAAGAAAATAAAAGAAGGTGCTTCGCCATTCCTCAGTGCACTACAGGATGGGTTCATATTTGAAAAGATGATCAGTTTATCAATGTATATCATTAAAATGACTGGCACTGCAACTCTTACTTTCACAAGTATTCTCACTGAATTCATGTGAATAGAGGGTTGCAAGATTAGGCCCCCTGTAATGAGTCATTAATATATTAATTCCATTTAATGGAAAGGTTTGATACTTCAAACAATAGTAGGTTGTAATCAGCCAAAAAACAAAAGCATGAGATATCCTGTTGCTCAGCTTATTTCTGTGACACAACATTTTCCATTTTCACTTAGCTGTAGCTAACAGGACAAAATTATACAATATGTATTTGCCTTACAAAAATGGGAAGTGAATGGCAACATTAGTGCTACCATTTGTCATCAGCAGTTTTAAAGAAAGTTAGTTCTGGCTGACAATCTCAAAATTTGATCTCACCCTCTGAACCAGATATGCCTGCATTTATTTGTGTGTTTTAAAATATCCAACTTGTAACAAATTACTATCAAACTCACGAAGGGGGTTTGCACGGGTCTTGAAAGTCCCAACTGTTAGGTTGGGCCTATTATACAAAATAAAAGGAGGAAAGGTTTGTAACATTCACAAAGCAGGTGTCCATTTTCCCCTTGCCAGTTCCATTCTTGCTAATATCCTGCTGGCTCAGAAGAATGGAACTGGCAGGGAGATCAGAAGGAACTGGGCAGGATGCAATCATATATTCTCATTGTATACATGTCCATGTAACAGGAATAACCAACATGCTGGGTTTGTTTT
This sequence comes from Caretta caretta, assembly GCF_965140235.1. Taxonomy (NCBI): domain Eukaryota; kingdom Metazoa; phylum Chordata; order Testudines; family Cheloniidae; genus Caretta; species Caretta caretta. Next base: position 139,157,980 of record NC_134207.1, read on the forward strand.
GGATGATTCATACAGATTAAGTGTTGAGCTGTTAAAACTGCTTGCAACACTTTTTGGAAGCTAGCTGATATATTGTTCATTATCAGGGTATTGTTTAGATTCATAGATTACAAGTCCAGAAGGAACTGTTGTGATCATCTAGTCTGACCTCCCATACAACACTGCCGATAGAACATCCCCAAATAATTATTTTAGAATATCTTTGAGAACAACATCCAATGATGATTTAAAAATTGTCGGTGATGGATAAACCCTTGGTAAACCCTTGGTAAATTGTTCCAAGGATTAATTACCTTCACTGTTAAACATGTATGCACTATTTCCAGTTTGAATGTATCTAGGTTCAACTTCCAGCTATTGGATCATGTTATACCTTTCGCTGTGATATTGAAGAACTCATTATTAAATATTTGTTTGTTATAAATTCAAATCAAGTTACCCCTTAACCTTCTCTTTCTTAAACTACATAGATTACGCTCCTTGAGTCTATCACTGTAAGGCATTTAATCATTCTTGTGGATATTTTTTGAAGCTTCTCCAATTTATCAAAATCATTCTTGAATTTTGGGCACCAAAACTGACCATGGTATTCCAGCAATGGTTGCACCAGTGCCAGATAGAGAGGTAAAATAACCTTGCTACTCCTACTCAAGATTCCCTGTTTATGCATCCAAGAATTGCATTAGCCCTTTTGACCACAGCATCAGACTGGAAGCTCAAGTTCAGCTCATTATCAACTTGTGATGGGTTCCCTCTGGGGTGCCACCTGGAACTGGGGTACTACTAAGCCCTCTCATCCACCAGCCTGGGCTCCCTCTCCCACTGTGCTGCTGTGACAAGTTGCAAAGCCCTCCAAGCTTGCACTTTCACCAGCATTTACACATGTAGAGGCACACCCAGCTACAGTCACATGCAGGCTCTCTAACCACCAGCCTCCCAGCCTAGGACCCCGGAGCAGTACCGTCCTGCCCTGGTCAAATCTGGCCAGTATATGGGTTTAACAATCAGTCCGCCTCTCTCTCAATGTGAAGAGAACCATGCACATTTGTGGTAACCTAGCTGAGATTTTCCCCACACACTTTAGTCAAATGCACACTAGTTTGGATTAAAACAAAATAAGTTTATTAACTACAAAAGGATAGATTTTAAGTGATTATAAGTGATAGCAAACATATCAAAGCAGATTACCTTGTGAATAAGCCAACCCAGAAACTGAGTTTAACATACCAGATAGGTACCATATGAATTAGAAAATTCTCACCCTGAGTGATAAACAGGCTGACAGGTTTCTAAGGCATAAGCTGCCTTGGCTTTTCAGTTTGGTTTTTTCCCAGGTTTTCATACACAGGCTAGCAAACCCTTAGCCTGGGACCATCACTTCACCCCTGTTCAGTCTTTGGTCCTCAGGTGTTTCCAGATATGTTGTAGGGAGAGTGAGGTCCCAGCATGATGTCATTTACCCGCTTTTATATCTTCTTCCCACTTGCTGGAAAGCTCTTTTGCTGTGACCTGGGTCAAACCTGGATTTGTGCTGGAAATGGCCCAACTTGATGATCACTTTAGATAAGCTATTACCAGCAGGACAGTGGGGTGGGAGGGGGTATTGTTTCATGGTCTCTGTGTGTATATAATCTCTACTGCAGTTTCCACGGTATGCATCCGATGAAGTGAGCTGAAACTCACGAAAGCTCATGCTCAAATAAATTGGTTAGTCTCTAAGGTGCCACAGGTACTCCTTTTCTTGTTACTCTGAAACACTGTGTAGTGCTATCTCTAAGAGGTTTTGAATGTACACATTGTAAGGAGAGTGATCACTTGACATAAGCTATTACCAGCAGGAGAGTGGGGTGGGGGGAGAGAAAACCTTTTGTAGTGATAATCACCCTTTTTCATGGTTTGTGTGTATAAAAACGTCTTCTGTACTTTCCACAGTATGCATCCGATGAAGTGAGCTGTAGCTCACAAAAGCTTATGCTCAAATGAATTGGTTAGTCTCTAAGGTGCCACAAGTACTCCTTTTCTTTTTGCAAATACAGACTAACACGGCTGTTACTCTGAAACCTACTGTACACAGTTCCTGGGGTAATCCTTGTGCCTGTGTGCATTTCCTCAATAAGCCATTAACATAGTCTGGCCTTTTTACTGTTGTACATAAAAAGCTACTTGTGGGTGTTTTCAACCTCACAACATGTTTCAGTAACACATACATAGCCAAACTTCATAACTTCACCTACGATGATAGCACATACAATCCAATGAGATATTAATGTCTAACAGATCAAGACTTTTAGAATGATACCTCACAAGGCACACTTTGTACAAAATATATCCTAAATACATGACAGTGGTGAATATTGGGGTGGCAGGGTGTCATACAACCATGACCCCAAATCTTTTTCACAGCCCGTGCTTCCCAGGATAGAGTCCACCATCCTGTAAGTATGAACTATATTCTTTGTTCTTTGATGTATAGATCTACATCTAGACATATTAAAATACATATTGTCAAGGTTCCTTCCCCACTCTGAACTCTAGGGTACAGATGTGGGGACCTGCATGAAAGACCCCCTAAGCTTATTCTTACCAGCTTAGGTTAAAACTTCCTCAAGGCACAAACTTTGCCTTGTCCTTGAACAGTATACTGCTATCACCAAGCGTTTTAAACAAAGAACAGGGAAAGAGACCACTTGGAGACGTCTTTCCCCAAAATATCCCCCCAAGTCCTACACCACCTTTCCTGGAAAAGGCTTGATAATAATCTTCATCAATTTGTACAGGTGAACACAGACCCAAACCCTTGGATCTTAAGAACAATGAAAAATCAATCAGGTTCTTAAAAGAAAAATTTTAATTAAAGAAAAGGTAAAAGAATCACCTCTGTAAAATCAGGATGGAAAATACTTTACAGGGTATTCAGATTCAAAACACATAGGATAAAACCTTACAGTTACAGAAAACAGAAATAAACCTCCCTCTTAACACAGGGAAAATTCACATAAAACAAAAGACAAACTAATCCGCCTTGCCTGGTTTACCTATCCTGGTTGCAATATTGGAGACTTGGACTAGGATGGGTCGGAGAAGATGGATTTCTGTCTGGCCTCTCTCAGTCCCAAGAGAGAGCAACCACGTAAATAAAGAGCACAAACAAAAGCCTTCTCCCCCCTCCCCCCCAAGGTTTGAAAGTATCTTGTTCCCTTTTTGGTCCTTTGGGTCAGGTGCCAGCCAGGTTAGCTGAGATTCTTAATCCTTTACAGGTAACAGGAGGGATTTTATAGCACTGTATACAGAAAGGTGGTTACCCTTCCCTTTATATTTATGACATGTATTGTTGCCTTGCAGCAGCTTACAAAGCAATCCCAATTGCTCTCAATCAATGATCTGTCCTCTTCATTATTTATCACTTCCCCAATTTTTGTGTCATATACAAATTTTATCATTGATGATTTTATGTTTTTTTCCAGGTTACTCATAAAAGTGTTAGAAAGTTTAGGGCCAAGAACAAATCCCAGTAGGTTTCCACTAGATATACACCCATTCAATGGTGACTCCCCCTTAACTATTACATTTGGAGCCCTATCATGTCAACAGCTTTTAATCCTTCTAGTTTTTTAATCAACATGTCATGCCTTACAGGAGTCTAAGTATATTATATCTGCACTGTTACCTTTATCAACCCAATTTATAATCTCATCCAAGAAAGATATCAAATTAGTTTGACAAGATATATTTTCCATAAACTCATGTTGATTGGCATTAATTATATTACCCTTCTTTAATTTCTATGGATTGTGTTCCGCAGCAGCCTCTCAATTATCTTACTGTGTATCAATGTCACACTTACAGGCCTAGAGTCACCCATTTACCCCTTTTGAATATTTGCACAACATCAGCTTTTGTCCAGTCTTCTGGAACTTTCCCTGTGCTACAAGCCTTATTTAAAAAACAACATTAACAGTCCAGAGAGCTCCTCAGCCAGTTCTTTTGAAATTATTTAGATGCAAATTATTTAGACCTACTGAATTAAATATGTCTAATTTTAGTAGCTGCTTTTTAACATCCCCCTGGGACACTAGTGGAATAAAAAGCGTGTTATCATATGATATGACTACACCATCCGCTTTCCCCCAAATATAGACCAGAAATATTTATTGAACACAACTCACTTTTGTGCATTATTATTGATAATTCTCCCATTTCCATCAAGAAATGGACCAATATCATTGTTAGGATTCTTTTTGTTCCTAATATACTTCAACACACACACACACACTTTAACAATGCCTTCTTATTTAGAAGATAACTTGAGGAGTCTTGCTGTTTTAGAGGTGATAAATCTGCCTAAAGGCTTGTCTACACAGTGCTTTAATCCACACCAGAGGGGTGTATATTTTAGTCAACACTAGCCTGTCACACACTAACTGTCCCATGTGGTTGCTACTGGCACACACTAAAAAGTCCCCAAGTGCATGTTAATGGGACTATGTTAGCATGCACTAGGGAACTTTTAATTTGCACCTGCAGGGTCCACATGGGACAGTTAATGTGTGATATATTAATGAACACTTGAATTTCCACCCCTCAGGTGCAGACTAAAGCATTGAAAAGACAAGCCCTTTGGTTAAGTACACTCCAGGGCCACAGTCTGAGATGTTCATAGAAAAAAAACGCAAGGCCGAAGGTCAAGGTGTGCCTCTATTCTGCTAGGCATTATACAAAGATAGAGCAAATGACAATCCTCTGCACCAAAAACTAAAGATATTTTTGCATACCCCACTTCCAACTGTACTAAACTCTAATCCAGCACAGTTGAAGATTTAGCCCTGAATGAGCTGCAATTTCTTTTAACAGTGTCTGATTAATACACCTATACTCTTCAGCTAGTAAACTCGTTATGTCTACTCTTCCACATCAGGTGTATAATATTGCCAGTTTGGCTAATTTCAGTGGAGTCCTATTAGAATAGATTAAACTCTAGAGTTACTAGCATTTATAGATATATTTTATCATGCATTAATATAATTGGCTATACTTATTTTGGATATCAGTTTTCAGATATGTTTCCACTTGTTTTTTATCAACAAAGTGTTTTCAGCATTAGATGTGTATGTCTGCTTGTACTGTTCAGAAATCATAGCGGTAATCCCCTTTTCATGCCAGAGTATATCAAGAATAAATTCACTGATATCATGGAGTTCTACTAGTGTAAAAATGATTTTAGCAAGAGGAGGATGAGACACTATATATCTAGTACCTTCATTGCCCAGTAGTATATTGTTTGTATTTAAATAACAGACTGCCCTCCAAATTATATTTTGTTAATAACTGGATAGGCTCTTATTTACATCGTATAAGTGTTGTAACCACTTTATTCCTGTCTCTGACCATTATTTGTGCATTTTTACTATCAATGCATTTGGGTAGTCCAGCATTGTTCCACAGTGGCATTGCCCTAATTACAGCTTGTTCTATAATTACCTGTAAATATTTTAATACTCCATAACAAAATACTGTTTTGTTGGAGACTTTAAACTCCTGTGCTAGATGGCATTCTACAGACTATTATTTAGAGAGGAGTACCTGTTCCAGGTTGCCTTCAGGAATTTTCTCTTCCATTATACTGTAATCCACTGAAGTTCTATAACCCATTAGTAGCAGTTTATGAGGCAACACAATTGTGATTAATTTAAAATAGGGCATTTTCTCCTCACCTCTATATAAAGGGATCGCTTTGGGATTTACCTGTTTAAATAACCTTCTGTTGTTGTTCATCCATACTTTGGGAGCTCTAATTATGTGCCTATGTTGGCCACTATCATCTATAGGGTAATGGAGTAGACGCATTTGTGTGATCCAGTTGGGTTATGCCTTTGTTCTTCTTTATATGTGTATGTGTAGTGAAGTAATTAATTATTAAGCACCAAAATATGTTGATGCTAGGTGATGGTTGTAATTTTAAAGCTTACAATTCCTGTGGTCCTAAGATATTAGCTAATCAGAATGTAGTGGTTTGAAGGATGGCTTTATGGTTATAGAATACTAAGTATAAGGCCATTATGCAAATCACTCCCCTTAGCAAATCGGAGCCCAGGGATTTAGATCATTGAGACATAGCTGTATAGTTATGCATCAGTAACTGTACAGCACCCTTTCATTTTCATTGGATTATATATAGCTCAGTATAATTTGGAACAAATTTGGGCCTGTTAACCATCTCTTTAAATTCCATAGACAACACTATTGCTGAACTGTTTTCTGAGGAGAAAAAGAAATACAAAGTATAAAATGCGGGGGGAGGGGGGGGAAATGCTCTTGAGCCAGGCATATGCCTACTGTTTGGAATAGCTGCCCTTATCGGACCCTGGGCAGTTGGTTGACCTTTCTCTCCAAATACCACCTAATACTTAAGTATGTTAGAAATGAGGATTTTTTGATTACTTTTACTATTTTTATTCTTTATGACGTGAATCCAGTGTTTATTCCCCTTCCCACTGTAATGTCAGATTGAAAGACAAACACTGTCTGTGCCACAGCCATCCTATCTCAGTATATCAAAGGCTTAGGAAAGAATTTTATGTAAGCTGTAGGCTCCCAAACATATCAAGTGAGTCTGGATATTGATGCTGTTTGTCAAGCTAACATTGGCTGGATGGCAGACAATAAGGGCATGTCAGACAAGATCAGTACAGCAGATCTTTCTTTATTGCTTTGGATGGTCTCAGTGAGGTCACTGAGGGAGAGAAGTAAAGCCAGCCAATGGGTATAATAACCCGTGAACTAGGGGAAGTGCTGTGGATCATGAATAAAGCAATTACAGCTTTGCCTGGAAGTGGAAATTCAATTCTCAACACATAGTTAATGAGACCATTATCATGTTCTCCATAGCCCCAAACACTTAGAGGCTGTTATGCTGAATTCTAACTGATTGGTATCATTATGTTGTGTAAATGATGGAAATTAGCATAAATCGCCTGAAATGTGTCATTTGAAAAGCAGTGCAGAGTGATGCCGAATATATCGTCTTTCCACTTTGCAAAACATTAGTGTATAATTACTTTGTATCCCTTGTGCTAATATTCCATATATGTAAATGTTAAATGCTGCCAACAAAAAAGTATAAAAAAGAAAAGTTTTTGTGTGCATTGTGTTAGTCTTACTGCTAATTGAATTAGGGAGGAACAGTACTGGGTAATGAAAACTTTGCTGCTTAATATTTCGCACAGCATATGGATAGTAAGTGCAGTCCACGTAACTGTGTAGGAGATGTAACAGTAATGCATTTCTCTACAAATGATATTTGTAATGAAACGGAATCTCAGTTCTTCAAAGTCTTTCCCTGGTGTGTTCACAAATAAGGCAGAGAGCCATGTGATGACACACAACCTTTTATGTGCACCTGCTTGTTTTTAAAAGATTTTCTTGGAAATACACTGAAACAATTCTCAACAGTTTGTCATCCATATACAGTACGTCGAGAGGTTCACTTTCCTGCCTACCTTAATTAGCCCAGTGAAGAAGCAGGTATTGATCGTTTTATTTTCTCATAGGCTAGAAAGCTTGTCTTAATGACTTTTCTTTTAAAAATGTTAACACAGATACGACAAACTGGTTTGTGTGTCTCAAGAGGAGTGATTATATTGCTGCGTCCCTCAGACAGAGTTGATTAGTGTTGACTGCCCATTGACTCGTGCTAAGTGAATGTGAAAGTGTCAACAAATCTTCTCCTGTAAGAACTGAAAATCCAGATGCTTATCTACAGTTTTACAGGGCTAGAAAGACAAGGTGAGTGTATCATTTATTGGACCAACTTCTTCTGGTGAAAGAGAAAAGCTTTTGAGCTACACTTGCAGCAGAGCGTTGTGTAGCTCAAAGCTAGTCTCTCACCAACGTAAGTTGGTCCAACAAAAGATATTACCTCACTCACCTTGTCTATCTAATATCCTGGGACCAACACAGCTACCATAATACTGCAAACAACATTTTAGAGTGCTATTTTTTCCTTCTTACAACTTCCTACCAGGGTACGGATTCCTGTTGTTCTCCCTCCTCATGGACACTTGTGACAAACTACAGAATCCTCATGGCATGTTCTTCCTCCAACATCTTCCACCACCCCATTCCTCCTCCCCATCCCACAACAAAGGCTAACAGCATTCTTCCTTTCCCTCCATCCAGCTCCACAGTATACACATGAACATGCTATACACCCACTTTATGCATAGACATACTGTACACACACACAAAGGTCTTTGCATTCTACTAGCCACCTTCTTATCAATCTCAACAGGAGCCCAATGACTCCTCCTACCACATGCATCCAGCACACTTTGGTCTGATCACCCTGCTTTGCTTTTGACACACAATCAGTAACTCCTCTCTCTTTCTCTCATTCTCTCACAAACACACAGGCTGCTAACATTCCATGTTTTGACATTCAATCTCCTCCTTGACTGGATAGTGCAGCCACCCTACCTTGTAGGGATAAAGCTGTGAGACCCAACAGCTGACAACCTCTCTGCTGTACCCCACAACCAGTGCCTTTATATTCAAATTAAGAATGCATTGGAGTTTTCTCCCACATAGACACTTGGAGGGCATTTGGCAATAGAGGTGAACACTCCATGACAATCCTACGACTGTGCTCAGAGAATAGCTTACATAGGCCACTATGGCTACACATTACAATCTGTAAGAAGGGATCCTGTTAGGGAGCAAGCCAGAAGGTCTGCCTTACTCTGCCCCTTCTGTGGCACAGCTGCACACAACTTACTGGCGTCTGTTCTGGTGAATTGTGATTCAACTGAATTTTATTGTAATTGAAGGTTTCTTCTGAAGAATCAAAATCTCACTGAAAATAAAAAACTGTCCTGAATAAATAAAAACAAAATCAATGATGACTATGTAGTCAAGCTGTGGGGACAGGGGCAGTGTGCGGAGCCCCTTGGATGCTCCTACGCATAGGGTCTGGAGGGGGACATGCCACTGTTTCTGGGAGCCATGCGGAGTGGGGCAAGCCCTCAATCCCACTCCCTGGCTGGAGTGCCGGAGCAAGGCAAGCCCCAGACCCCACTCCCTGGCAGGAGTTTGAGGGCTGGATTAAAACGTCAGGCAGGTCAGATGCAGCCCCCAGGCCATAGTTTGCCCACCCCTGTCCTAGGAGGTGCTTATCACCATTACCTCACATTTATTTGCATGGGAGGAGAGGGCATTCTGTATTTCTCAGGAGGTACTAAGTATCTCGCAAATTTGGGCCCTAAAAGGTAAGCATCTTAAAAACAGAGAAATGAGCCATTTACCTCTTCCAGACCATAGGCCTGATTTCGAGAATCGGACATCCACTGTGGACCTTCCCAAAGGGTCTCTCCTCAAAATCAGCCCCTATATGTCACTTTATTTTCTGTTTCCTGTTTCCTCTTGTTTTTTCCTACCCCCCCCCCCAGATGTTCTGGTTTAACTTGGATTTAAACTTGGAGAGTGGTCAGTTTAGATGAGCTATTACCAGCAGGAGAGTGAGTTTCTGTGTGTATGGGGGTGGGGGGGATGTGAGAAAACCTGGATCTATGCAGGAAATAGCCCGACTTGATTATGTGAAGAGTTGTCACTTTGGATGGGCTAGCACCAGCAGGAGAGTGAATTTGTGTGGGGGGGTGGAGGGTGAGAAAACCTGGATTTGTGCTGGAAATGGCCCACCTGTTGATCACTTTAGATAAGCTATTACCAGCAGGACAGTGGGGTGGGAGGAGGTATTGTTTCATATTCTCTGTGTGTATATAAAGTCTGCTGCAGTTTCCACGGTATACATCTGATGAAGTGAGCTGTAGCTCACGAAAGCTCATGCTCAAATAAATTGGTTAGTCTCTAAGGTGCCACAAGTACTCCTCTTCTTTTTGCGAATACAGACTAACACGGCTGTTCCTCTGAAACTTTATTTTCTGTATCTCTAAGATTATTAATAAATCATCATATTTTTAGAATGTACTGTAAGTGAAACACTAGGCTACAATGCATTTTCCTTAAAAAAAAAATCTTAAAAATATGTCTCACTTCTGTCTAAAGTGCCTGTTTTTTTATGTTCGTAGTTACTGATTATCTGAAGAACTCTCCCCTGGGTTGGTTGAGCTCAGCTCCCAATATCCTGTCATGACTTCATAACTGTCAGCTTATTCAAGAAGCCCAAAAGCATTTGACCCAAACAAGCCTCATTCTCTTTCCTTGCCATATAAAAATAAATCCTGAAATGTATGCATTAGACTTGCTCAAAGTTAGGGAATGGAGGCTATAGTGTGTTAATGGAATGAAAATAAATCTATAAAAATCTTTGAACATAAAATACATTACTTTAATTATTCATATTTTTTGGCTGGTATAGGCCACTGCCCACAGACATCAGTAAGTGTTTTCTATTGACTGCAATAAGTTGTGGATCAGGTCCACCATTCCAGTTTGGTGTACTATACATCGTTACCAAAGGATAGCAATGGGGGCACCCTTAATTGTTTGTAATAATTATCTTTTCTTCAGGAAGCAATGTGTTATATTAAATAAAGACCTGAAAAATTCTTATAAAACTATTTTCAGAGTGTCTCAGAAGAAAACTGTCTTTACTGTGATTATACCAAGATTTATCTTGTTTTGAGCAGACATACCTGACAAGCGTGACCCAGAAGCCTAGCCTGGTTTTTTAGAATGTCTTTGAAATTATCCTATGCCAGTTCAGGGACAAAAATATCTGGGGAATTTGTAGCTGTGATCTTGTGGGTGATGAAACAAAGTAGTTCCATTTTGTACATTTTCTATTTTAATAATGAAAACAATTTAAAAGTTGTTGTATTTTTAGGATTTTGGAAAATAAAATTTCAGGGCATAACAATCAACCTTTAAAATAAAAGCCAAGCTATAAATGCTTGATAGTCTTAAGTGGATGGGAATCTGGGAGGCAGTGACCATGAGTTGGTTGAGTTCAGGATCCTGACGTAGGGAAGAAAGGTAAGCAGCAGGATACGGACCCTGGACTTCAGAAAAGCAGACTTCGACTCCCTCAGGGAACGGATGGCCAGGATCCCCTGGGGGACTAACTTGAAGGGGAAAGGAGTCCAGGAGAGCTGGCTGTATTTCAAGGAATCCCTGTTGAGGTTACAGGGACAAACCATCCCAATGAGTCGAAAGAATAGTAAATATGGCAGGCGACCAGCTTGGCTTAATGGTGAAATCCTAGCGGATCTTAAACATAAAAAAGAAGCTTACAAGAAGTGGAAGGTTGGACATATGACCAGGGAAGAGTATAAAAATATTGCTCGGGCATGTAGGAATGATATCAGGAGGGCCAAATCGCACCTGGAGCTGCAGCTAGCGAGAGATGTTAAGAGTAACAAGAAGGGTTTCTTCAGGTATGTTGGCAACAAGAAGAAAGCCAAGGAAAATGTGGGCCCCTTACTGAATGAGGGAGGCAACCTAGTGACAGAGGATGTGGAAAAAGCTAATGTACTCAATGCTTTTTTTGCCTCTGTTTTCACTAACAAGGTCAGCTCCCAGACTGCTGCGCTGGGCATCACAAAATGGGGAAGAGATGGCCAGCCCTCTGTGGAGATAGAGGTGGTTAGAGACTATTTAGAAAAGCTGGACGTGCACAAGTCCATGGGGCCGTACGAGTTGCATCCGAGAGTGCTGAAGGAATTGGCGGCTGCGATTGCAGAGCCATTGGCCATTATCTTTGAAAACTCATGGCGAACTGGGGAAGTCCCGGATGACTGGAAAAAGGCTAATGTAGTGCCAATCTTTAAAAAAGGGAAGAAGGAGGATCCTGGGAACTACAGGCCAGTCAGCCTCACCTCAGTCCCTGGAAAAATCATGGAGCAGGTCCTCAAAGAATCAATCCTGAAGCACTTGCATGAGAGGAAAGTAATCAGGAACAGCCAGCATGGATTCACCAAGGGAAGGTCATGCCTGACTAATCTAATCGCCTTTTATGATGAGATTATTGGTTCTGTGGATGAAGGGAAAGCAGTGGATGTATTGTTTCTTGACTTTAGCAAAGCTTTTGACACGGTCTCCCACAGTATTCTTGTCAGCAAGTTAAGGAAGTATGGGCTGGATGAATGCACTACAAGGTGGGTAGAAAGCTGGCTAGATTGTCGGGCTCAACGGGTAGTGATCAATGGCTCCATGTCTAGTTGGCAGCCGGTATCAAGTGGAGTGCCCCAAGGGTCAGTCCTGGGGCCGGTTTTGTTCAATATCTTCATAAATGATCTGGAGGATGGTGTGGATTGCACTCTCAGCAAATTTGCGGATGATACTAAACTGGGAGGAGTGGTAGATACGCTGGAGGGGAGGGATAGGATACAGAAGGACCTAGACAAATTGGAGGATTGGGCCAAAAGAAATCTGATGAGGTTCAATAAGGATAAGTGCAGGGTCCTGCACTTAGGACGGAAGAACCCAATGCACAGCTACAGACTAGGGACCGAATGGCTAGGCAGCAGTTCTGCGGAAAAGGACCTAGGGGTGACAGTGGACGAGAAGCTGGATATGAGTCAGCAGTGTGCCCTTGTTGCCAAGAAGGCCAATGGCATTTTCGGATGTATAAGTAGGGGCATAGCGAGCAGATCGAGGGACGTGATCGTTCCCCGCTATTCGACATTGGTGAGGCCTCATCTGGAGTACTGTGTCCAGTTTTGGGCCCCACACTTCAAGAAGGATGTGGATAAATTGGAGAGAGTCCAGCGAAGGGCAACAAAAATGATTAGGGGTCTGGAACACATGACTTATGAGGAGAGGCTGAGGGAGCTGGGATTGTTTAGCCTGCAGAAGAGAAGAATGAGGGGGGATTTGATAGCTGCTTTCAACTACCTGAAAGGGGGTTCCAAAGAGGATGGCTCTAGACTGTTCTCAATGGTAGCAGATGACAGAACGAGGAGTAATGGTCTCAAGTTGCAGTGGGGGAGGTTTAGATTGGATATTAGGAAAAACTTTTTCACTAAGAGGGTGGTGAAACACTGGAATGCGTTACCTAGGGAGGTGGTAGAATCTCCTTCCTTAGAGGTTTTTAAGGTCAGGCTTGACAAAGCCCTGGCTGGGATGATTTAACTGGGAATTGGTCCTGCTTCGAGCAGGGGGTTGGACTAGATGACCTTCTGGGGTCCCTTCCAACCCTGATATTCTATGATTCTATGATTCTATGTGTCTCAGCTAACTGTGCTTTAAATAAGAGGAACTAAGCTGTCAAGCCTGAACAGATCAAGTGCTTTTGGACGGTGCCCTGAGAATATATAAGCATGGAAACCATTCTCATAGTTTTGTACCACGAAATCACAGACAATAGTGTTAATTTTATTCACATGTTTCTATAGTAAAGTGTCGCTGGGCTGGATCCTTGGCTGGTGTAAATCAGTACAACCACACTAAAGTCAATGGAGTCACACCCATGTATGTCAACTTAGACTCTGGCCTACTGTATTTAAATATTTTTATGATGCAGAAATCACCTTGATGTATGCCACATGTGATATGTAAGCAAGACAAGGGAGATGAGGTATTTTTTATTGGACCCACTTCTCTTGATGGAAGGGACAAAGTTTTCTGCCTGACCTGAGGAACAGCCCTGTGATACTTGGAAGCTTGTCCCTTCCACCAACAGAAGTGGGTCTAATAACAGATATTACCTCACCTACATTCTCTGTCTCATATTCTGGGACCAACAAAGCTACAACATTTCTTCAAAAATGTTAATTGGACTCATTAATTGAATTCCCCTTAAAATACATTCTACATGATTTTTCTTTACATTTTAGTCCCATTATATTGAGGCAGACCAGCCATCAACATTTTGGGCCATATTGTGATTCAGGTGCTGAACTGCTGTATCTGTGAGACTCAGACCTTTGCTACCTAGGGAATGTACATATTTGTCAGGTATAACTTGAAACCCCCATCCTTCCCCATTTCAAGTGAGTGACAAAACTCCCATTGACTGAATGAAGCATAGCTCTGCAAGGACCACTATTATCTTGGCCAGTGTCTCTCATACATTTTGTCTAAGAAACTGGTGACCTTTCCCATCTTATTAATCAACATGTTAAAAATGGTGTCCTCAGTTACTCACACTAAGAAGAAATGAAAGCTGTTAAAAAAAGCAGAAAACAAAACAAAATACTCCCCTAGGAAATTAAAGAAACGCTTATGCTGTTGTGAAGAGACAGCAGTCTAGTTACCTACCACGTGATTTACAAGACACAAGCACTTAAAAGCAAAGCAACGAATAGTTAAGAACATTATAACTTTTTCACTGACTTCATAATGAACCTTCTGGGCCAGATTCTGCATTATGCTCTTATATTGTTCCTGATTCTGGCTGTAATTCACCAGCCAAGAATCATTATGATGGAGATGAATTCCCCACTGGTGTTAAGTGAGCCAAACTGGCTCCTGTGCCAGCTGCCTTCCCCCCTCCCCTACCAGAGTAAGAAGAATTTCAGGGAAAAGAGGACAGGAGTATGGTGGCGCATTGTCATGCTGCATCAATAATCCATTGGTGTAAGATCCCTTAGGGAAGATCCTAGACTGCTGTAACTTACGCCAGGAAGATAGGTCTGGGGCATTTCACCACTATCGCTGACAATGTTTCAGTGAGCTCCTTTATGAATCCTTTATTCTATGGGGGTCTGTAAATCAGCATAAAATCTGTTAACTGTGGCTCTGGAGTCTACTGTGAAAAGAATGAATTTGAATGAAGTTGTCTTACCTGAGGCGCCTGTCTTGCATTGATGATTGCTGAGAAGATGAATGCAGTGCCACCTGCTTTCTTGCCCTGTCAAGGTCTGTGATGTACTGAGTATGCTATGGGGATGAGGTGAGCTAGCACAGAGCTCACAGTGTCATCCATCCAAGTCTCAATGATGCAAGCTATGCATCATTGCAATGAGGTTGTGAATTGTTCATTGTTTGTTACTGTTGTGTTTCACAGGGTACAAACAGAGAAGTTAGATAAAAACATAAAATATGCTTGCTGGAAGGTTGCAATCTAACACTACTTTATTTCTTATGATTCAGAATTGTTACATGGAAGAACCCAAAAACAGAGGGACAAAGCTGGCTGCTCCCTAAAATAGAGAGGCACTACTTACCCCACCTTACTCTAGGCTGGCTGGATGCAAAATGACTGCTGCTCACATGCTTCCCTATAGAGCCATCTAGCCTGCAAGCAGGACCAGGAAACTCCCACATACACTCTTAAAGTGATAGTTTGAAATTCCAGCAGAGTTCTTAATACACAACCGTTAACAGCAGATCTTGCATTGATCAACATCACCTTTAATTTGCCTTGTTTCGTGCTCTCTGCTTTCAGCCTGTGCCTTCCTGGTTATCCTGCACAGATTATAGGTGTTAGATGTCTGGGATCTGTTTTTTTTCTGTCTGATTTTCTGTTGCCTTGAACCATTCCTCCCAATTTGAACTGCAGTCGGTGATGAAGTTGATGGTTCCATAGAATGGACAGAGTAGAGGAATGGATATCTGGTTTGCCAGATGCCATGGGTAAGGCAAGTCCACTGAATACCTTTTGGAGCTGTAATCTGGTTGACTCCTGAGAATGGGTAGCACTGGAGCAGTGTGTTTCTGGAGTTGTTGTGGATGTGCTGGAAGTGGGACGTGCTAGCCGCCACTTCCCGCAGCTCCCATTGGCTGGGAACGGAGAACCACGACCATTGGGAGATGCAGGAGACTAGGCCTGCAGACAGTCAGTGTAAACAAACTGTCTCGCGGCCCACCAGAGGATTACCCTGATGGGCCATGTGCGGCCTACAGGCCGCAGGCTGCCCACCACTGCTTTAGCCATATCTGAGTTACAACTATAAAGTGGTCTCCTGACTAATAGGTGGTGGTGAGGCTGAAGGGAGCAGAGCAGGGCTTCAGGGGTGGGGGCTTCTTTAATTACAAGCAAATATTTAGATAATGAAATCAAAATAACCAAACTAATACATAAAGAAAACTCCAAAAATCCATGGGTCAGAATTAAGTTTATTGTGTCATGATAAAAAAAAAATATATATATATATATATAAGAAAGTGTGTTGGTTTATTATATGGACAACGTGAATTTTTTTATGTCCTTATCTAGTCATTCCCTTGATTTTCAGAGCTTAAGTTTTGTAAGTGCTGTGGTAGGTAACTACATCATTGCTTAGCAACCTAAACTATGTTTTTTTAAACAAGATTTTTTTATTTTGGAATAGAATATAGATTTGATGTATACAAACTGCTAGAAAATATTATATCATATTAAAGTGATTCCATCTTTACTTAGCATTACTTGCCATATAAATAATCCAATAATATATTCTTTATGAGTGACTTTATCTAGTTCTCATGCAGGCAAAAGGATATTGCCTAGTGCTCATGCATGCAGAAGGATTTGGTTGTATGGGCAATTTAGCATCTTATTATGAAATGGCCAATTATTTTTTTTCAACAATTAAAATGTAATTAAGTTTTCTTTCTTTATTGTGAATACCAACTTATATGAATACTAATCTATTCCCCAGTCAAAAAATGCAACATGTACAGAGCTACTTGCCTATCTCTTTTATTTTAACAAGGATACAAACATCAAAGTATAATTCCGTAGTCATGCTTTTTGACTCTTGACTCCTATACTAATGGCTCAGATTCTCAGATGGTATATATCAGTATAGTTGCATTAAAGTCAGTGAAGCTACACTGATTTCCACTAGTTGAAGATCTGGTCCAGTGTCTTTGCCTGCAAAAAAAGGGTAGGACCAGCTTGTAAAATCCTCACATTAGAAGTGGATTTGTTTTGTTCCAAGACATCATGAGACAGGACTTCTACCCTGAATGTCCTTCCTAATACCAATTCACTAGAAATTCCCATGTATACTTTGAAGCTGTTGAAAGTCTGCCCTGAGGATCTTTCTGTTTAAAACACATGAATGATATACAGACAATAATGTACTGGTAGTAGAGAGTCAGAGAGTTTGAGACTATTACAATGTTTTTGTATGCTTTCATTTGTTACCTTAAATAAAAAAATATTTCTAGTGCACCCTGTTCTTTAAATCCCTCCTGAGACTTCACTTCCATGGCAAGGCTTTCAAATGCAAAGCTGTATGAACAGACGATTTCTCTTTCCCTCCAAATCAAATGTCAACTGTCTTCTCTTTTTGAAATTCAGGTCCTTTAAATTTAAGTTTCCGCTGTATCTGCATGTGTTTACAGTGGAACACGTCACAGTAAAAGTGAGTTTTCAGACAAGATTTAAAAGAAGAGACCATGGGAGACCTACTGTGCTGGAATAGGAAGATTTTTCAATACATTAAAGGTGAGAGTGGGAGAAGGAAATAAATGGAGCAGGGAGACTGATATCTTTGGAGGTGTGAAAGGGACAAGATGGGTTAAAATAAGAAATGAGAGCAAAGATATAGTGAGGGACACTGTTGTGTTGAGTCCAAAATCAAGGGCCAGAATCCTAAATTTCATTCCGTAGGTCAAGAGGTGCCCGTGGAAGCACTTGAATAAAGTAATTAGGTGGACTGAACAGTATATGAGGAAGGTTTATTCTGGATTTCACTGAAAGGGTGTGAAATGACAAACAGGGAGGCAAGAGATGAAGAGGTTGCAGAAGTCAAGTCAAGCGATAAGTAAGTCATACACAAACATTTCAGCTGAAAGGATGGAGTATTGATATGCTGTAGGGAAAGAAGTCACAGGAGTTGCCAATAACTTGTTTGTTGTGGGAAAAAAATAAATAGGGGACTTGAAAATGACTCCCAAGGTCATAATTCTGCATGAAAGAGAGGAAGTTGGTATTATTAATGCAAAGGGGATGAGGGAGGAAGAGGAGAGGCTTTGGAGGAAAGAAGAATTTCTCATCTTTAGCCATGTTTAATTTGAGGAAGCAGCAGGACATCCAGGAAGAGATGTTGGAAAATTGAGACAAGAAGTGAGTTTAGACAGAGTAGGGAAGGTCAGAGAAAAAAGTAGGTTTGGAAAGGTAGATAAGCAAGGGATCAGTGTAGAGGTGGTGATAATGTTATGGAGATCATAGGAGCAGATAAGGTCACCAGAGATTAATGTAAAATGAAAAAAAGAAGAAGGACCAAGTACAGAGCTCAGTGGAACACAAAGGAGGGAAGCAAGAGCAAGAGGATTCACTGAAGGTAACATGAGGGAATGGTCAGATAGTTAAGAGGAGAATCAGGAAAGGGAAGAATCATGGAAACACAAAAATTAATGTTAACGGCAGTAGAGAAATAGAGGAGTCTGTGTAGAGAGACCTGGGGTCAAGAGGTGCCCATGAAATGCCCATTAATGACTTTGAGACCAGAAGCCAGAATGAAAGGAATCAAAATGGCTAAGAAGTTCATGTGTTGAGACAACTGCCTACTATGCCAATCAATATTGACTCATTATTTCCTTGTACTCCCTTGTTCAGGGCTGGCACACAACATTTTGGCACCTGAGGCTGGGAGCTCAAATGATGTCCCCATGCCCCCTTGCTTGGGCCAAAACTTTGAAAGGTCTCAATTCTGCCTTCTTTCTGTTCTACTCCTCTCATGGTCCTGCTCTGCTACCTACCCCAATAAAGGAGAAGTAACAACTTAAAATGCCTTCTTCAAAAATGTTAAGTAACACTTAACTTTCCAATGCCTGAACAGCAAATGTAACTTGTCTGCATAGTAAACACTGGCATTTTTATCTGTTTGAATAAAAAAAGTGGTGCTTTCTGGGCCTTCTTGGTTGCAAAGATTTGAACTGCTTCCTGAAGGTTCACAGTCTGGGGCAGCTCATGCTCTATTGAGATGGTTGCAAGGCCGACCAGCCTCTCCTGTGTCATTGTGGAGCGTAGATGTGTTTTTATTAACTTCAGCTTGAAGAAGCTGCGTTCTCCACTGGCAACTGTTACAGGAAGTGTTCGAAGTATGCGCAGAGCAACAAAAGCATTTGGAAAGAGGATGGTCATCTTATTTGTGCACATATATTCTAGAACAGCCTTTGGAGTTGATGCTGCTGAAATGAATCTCGAAAAGGTTTTCAGTTCATCACCTAAATCACTCGTATCAATATCACGCATGTCACCATGTGTCAACACTGTCTCTAGTGCCCTGCATTGCTGGTGTAGGTCTTCTTCAAGTATAGTAAGTAGTTTTGGAATATCATATAACATCCCAAATATACTGCTGTGTTCCTTGAGCTGCATGAAACATTCTTCAGCTGACTGTATTGCACAATCTAGCACCTGGTTAAAGAATTCAACTTTGAATTGTTGTTTGGGGTCTCTTATGGGATTATCTCATGCCTCATAATCAAAATGTCTTCTTCTTCGGTAACTCTTGTATTCTTGAATGGGTGGGAAAATAGCTTCAGTGTGAAGTTCCTCTGCCAACTTCTGTGCACTCTTCAGAACGTTTTGAAATCCCTCATCTGACCGGTAAGACTGTAGGTATGACTTTGCTTTGGCCAGTTGTTCCATTGTTCCAGATATATCAAGGGAAGTGAGCTGTAGCTCACGAAAACTTAAACTCAAATAAATTGGTTAGTCTCTTAGGTGCCACTAGTACTCCTTTTCACCTTGGAGTCTCTTGCTTACAACATTTATTTCAACAGTATGTCATGTCACAACACTAAGCCACACAGAAATTTGAAGTTATGTATGTTTCTGGTGATTCCATTTCCCTCTGCCACTGGTCTCCCATGAACAGTCCCTGTCATAGCATTATCCTCCATAATGGCAACTATGGCATCATCTATCTTCCCAATTTGGTGTTTGATAGGCTTTATCACCTCCACTCGACTTTCCCATCTTGTGGCACTCAGTGGTTTCAGTGTCAGAGAGGATGTTCCCAGATGTTGCTTCAAAATTTGCCATTGATGAGTTGATGCAGCGAAAAATACATAGATGCTTTGAATTACATTAAAAAATTCAGCAGCCTCACTAAAAGCTGATGCTGCATCACTGACCACCAAGTTCAATGAATGAGAACTGCAGGGGACAAAAAAAGCTCGAGAGTTTAACTCTTGGATTTGTGTCTGCACTCCTCTGTTCTTTCCTCTCATGTTGGCACCATTATCTTAACCCTGACCTCTCATGTCAGCTATTGCAATTCCCGTATCTTCCAGCTTTTTAAGACGCACATTTGTCATACCAGCTCCTGTAGTATCATCAATGTCAATACATTCTAGAAAATGCTCTCTGACAGTCACCATTGCAGGGACATTTTCACTAGGTTCTGTTGTTGTTACAAAACACACCATTAAAGTCATTTTTTTCCATATGGCTGATGTCAGGTGTGCAGTCCAGAATAACAGAGTAATATCTTGCTGACTTCAGATCTGCCACAATCTTCTGTTTGACTTTTGTTGCCAGTAAATGTATGATCTCATTTTTAATTGTTTTTACAAGGCAGTGGTGTGTGTACAGCATCAAACTCAGCCATCAGCTCCACAATTTTAAGGAAGTTTCCATTGTTTGGCACATACAGCTGATCTGAAGTGCCATACAATGCTAGGTTTTGGGTAGCAAGCATTTGCACAATGGCAATGAGCCTTTTCAGAACATTTTGCCAGTAAAGAGACTCTGAGGCAATCTTCTCTTGATGCTTATCATCTATAATCTATATCTTTAACCTTAGTTTCATCTCAAGTTCTTTCCACCTATGGAATGCTCTCTGGTGATTTGCTGCCTTCTCATGGCATGCCAGATTTCAAGCCACATTTTTCAGTCCTTTGTTTCTGAAGAAGCCAATGTGGCTGGAACATTACACTGGAAGAGTTTGCAACAAAAACAGTATGCACCATTCTGGGTTTTTGAGTACATAAGCCATGGGCGCTCCACTTTGTCACCATTGGGGATTTCATGTGCTGGATGGAAACATCTATTTTCATTGTCTTTGGGGAACATGACGTTTTTCACTTGCTGTGGTCCATGCAGTACAAGGAAGTCCCTCAGACTACTGCTCAAGTGGGTCCACAGTCCTGGATCATCTAGACTTAAGGAACTAAACTTAGCAGCAGCTGTTTCTTGCGCCTCCACCACACTCTTCTCTGATCTACACTTTTCTTTGGGAATATGCATAGTTACATCCATTTGAGATGGAGATATGGATGCTGCAGTAGCTGCCAGGTCACCTGCACTCTGACTAACCGAAAGATCAGGCATCTCCTCACCACTCACATCCTCACTGGGGCTGGAAGGCTCACTGTGAACATTTGTGTCTATGTATCTCAGGAGAGCTCCTTCCTGCTTAGATAGAAAAGCTTCTTTTACTTTCTTTCTTTTTCTGAATGTTGCCCCAGAGGGGCGTTTTCTTCTTTCACTCATGACTGCTGTTCTGTGCCAGCTATAATGGCTCTCAACACTCAATTGAAGGGGACAAATAAGCAGACTAGTAGCAGGGGCCTGAGTGAGGGAAGATATCAGCGTCTTAAGGGCCTAACTGGCTCCTACTACTTCAGTTGATTCCTGTTGCTTCCCTGAACCCACTTGAGAAGAACAGGCAAACAGGAAGCTCCCTGAGAAGCTGGTGTTAATCAGTCCAGGCTCCTGGGGGTGCTAGAGAGGTACATACGAGGCTCCTCCTCCTCACTCTCTCTGCAGCTCCTGCTGCTTTCTGTTATTCCCTCTCACCTTTTCTCCTGCCTGCCTGTTATGTCTCTTGTGCCCTCCTTCCTCCAGCACAGCACTGCACCATCTCTGCATTTAGAGCAGAGAGAATACATATGCATGAGCAGCAGACACAATTTTCTATACGCTGGGTCCTAGTGGTGCTTCCCCATAGTCTGGCACCTGAGGCGGTTGCCTCAGTTCGCCTCATGGTAAGGCCAGCCCTGCCCTTGCCAATCAGTATCTATCTGTTTTCTCTTATCTTATAATTAGATTTTGGGGGCAAGAGCTATCTTTTTGTTATCTTATCTTTTTGTTCTGTGTTTGTATAGTGCCTAGCACATTGGGGTCCAGGTCTATGTTTGGGGTTCATGTGTGCTACCACAGCACAAATAAAGACTAATAATCAAGAACAGAGTTGGAGAAATTGTAGTGATATAACAAATTTCCACCAAATGACTTCTATCAGGAGAACCAAAGAGTAATTTGGGAATAATGAGTAAAATCAGTACATTATATGGAAAACAGGTACTGTATTGGAGTTGGATTCTTCTATAAATAATAAACACAAATGGTGATGTTTTATTAGGGAGGATTTTTAGTTTATATTAGTTTCCTTCTTCTTGACTTTAGCCAGCTCAGAATCTTGGGAGCTGGGAGGGGATCTTAGTTCTGGGAAGAGAGAGAATAAATTATACAGCAGGGGTTCTCAAACTGGCGGTTGGGACCCCTCAGGGGGTTACGAGGGGTTGCGAGCTGTCAGCCTCCACCCCAAACCCCGCTTTGCCTCCAGCATTTATAATGGTGTGAAATATATTGAAAAATGTTTTTAATTGACAAGTGGGGGTGACTCCGAGGCTTGCTATGTGAAAGGGGTCACCAGTACAAAAGTTCGAGAACCACTGTTATACAGGAATCATATATTAAAAGAACTTGTTAACAAGATGGGATGGTCTGGAGCTTTTAAGGGAAGAGTAGGTTGCCTAAAGCATAGCAGAGTGGGAATTAAACATCACAGCACCAACCTAAAAGAATAGTCTTTTGTGGCACCATCTTAGTTGGTCAAAAGGCAATTGTCACTGCCTGCAAATGGAGGCAAAAGAAACATACAAATTCCAATCTGTAATCCTATAGAAATTATAATAACAATATGATTCCCTGACTCTTTCACAATTTTCATTCAGGAAGCATCATAGAATCATAGAATTATAGGACTGGAAGGGACCTCGAAAGGTCACTAGTCCAGTCCCCTGTATTGCTTTATCCTGTAAAGAGATTGAAATGGACCGTGCTTATTTCACAGATTTTATAGAAACATCTTTATCCATTAACTTGTTCTATGCTAGTGAGTCCAGCTACCAACAAAGTAAGTGAAACACTAGAAAGTATGTCGAGAGAGTCATATAGAGACTTCTACTTCTGATCTCTTAAAGTAAGAAAATATGCACAGTCATAGAGGTAAACAAAACTCTACAGGAAAAAATTTCCTGACACAGATTATGATAGTTATTGAATCTTTATATTATTTCATTTCCTGCATGCAGAACCTTGGGGTCCTCCATTTTATGAGTTTATCAGAAGCCTCATCTTCATCAGCACTGTATTTATAGAGTATCTAGGAATAAAATCCACCTTAATTAAATACCTCTTACAAGTATTTGAATGGTTTAACTATCAAGGATGGGAGGATTAATTGTTCAAGGTGACTCAAGAATGTATGACTAGAAATTGGGCCTCTAGCAAACTGAGCATACATAGTGAGGATGTCGAGAGCTGCAAGGAGACCAAACAGAAAAGGGAGCAGGGATCTTCCACAGTAAAATTATGAAATGTCTGATGTTATTTTCTGTAATTTCAAAGATTTTTAAAACTGATAACCAAACATTTATAACCAAAAAAGAAAAGTGCTGAATTCTGTACCTCAGATAATTTATGAATGTGGCATATTATAGTTTACTAAAAATGCCAGTAAGTATCCATCTGCCCAGCAAAACCACAAGACCTCACAAATCTTCACATATTCCCTTTCAGACACATACAGAAATATACAGGATACAAAAAAATTCAGTGAGAGACAAATAAGAACATCAGAATGGCCATACTGGGTTGGACCAAAGGTCCATCTAGCCCAGTATTTTGTCTTCCGACAGTGGCAAATGCCAGGTGCCCCAGAGGGAATGAACAGGTTCTTAGGGGACTTATTCCTTCACCCACTTACTTCCCTGGTCCTTCTCACATGAATAGAGAGCAACAATACCCAAAGTCCAAAGGTGCAAACAATTTGATGTTTATTGGGGTGAACTTCCAGCAAGCATGATTCCAGTTTCCTTCCTTAGTGTCCCCCTTCCCAGCTCTGACACTACAGAGCCTTACACCTGTGTCCCTGTTCCCATTCCTGCCCTTAGCCAAACATGATTCCAATTTCCTTACCCCCATTCCCTGTTCCCATTTCCCCCTTTAACAAAACATGATTCCAATTTCCTTACCCCCATTCCCTGTTCCCATCTCCCCCACCCACACACCCACCCACTCACTTCCTGATTGACTGCAGACTGTATAGTAAAACTTGAGTTCGGCTTAGCTATACCTTAACCAATCATTTTCCTGAAATTTAACTAACCAATCCTAACATATTGTAACATGATTATGTAACCAATTATGTCCCACCACCTTAATTAGTTTACACCCAGCAAAATTAATTATACAGCAGACAGGAACAATCACAGAACCAGGCAGAGATTATACAGACAAACAATAACAAAGTGGGAACTATAATGACAAAACAATACAGAAGTGAGGATTTCACATTCCAGCTATTGATAAGTGAGTTCTTGCCAGATAGGATGCTATCAAACTAAGTTTCCTTTTACATTTTCTAGGCACTTCCCTTTCTCTGGAGGTAATAGGCACTATCAGGACAGGATTGTATTCCTAACAGGCCAATAGCACCTTATTTCACTGTGACTAGTTTGGAATGTGAGGATGTGACCATTCACTTCCCAGCTTATGGCTGCCTCTGCTGCTTAGCCAAAGGCCTTAGCCTAAGAACAGGGCCTCAGACTGTCACAGTAAGAGAAGGCCCTTACACTGACAGACAGTGATTTTGATTCTTTCTTTTATACCTCTATAACTAGCCAAGTGATAAGAATACACCTAAATTCTTAGAGTATAGGCCTTTACAGACAGACCTGAATATCTATATCCTAACACAGGTAATCATCAAGTGGTCCACTGCTGTCGTTCATTCCCAGCTTCTGGCAAACAGAGGCTAGGGACACCATCCCTGCCCATCCTGGCTAATAGCCATTGATGAACTTATCCTCCATGAACTTATCTAGTTCTTTTTTAAACCCTGTTATAGTCTTGGTCTTCACAACATCCTCTGGCAAAGAGTTCCACAGGTTGACTGTGCGTTGTATGAAAAAATACTTCCTTTTGTTTGTTTTAAATATGGTGCCTATTAATATCATTTGCTGACTCCTAGTTTTTGAGTTATGAGAAGGGGTAAATAACACTTCCTTGTTTACTTTCTCTACACCAGCCAGGATTTTATAGACCTCAAATCATACACCCCTTAGTCATCTCTTTTTCAAGCTGAAAAGTCCCAGTATTATAATCTCTCCTCATACGGAAGTCATTCCATACCCCTAATATTTTTTTTGCCCTTTTCTGAACCTTTTCCAAGTCCCATATATCTTTTTTGAGATATCTTTTTTGAGGCTCCTCCCTAGCACTACACATATGTCTATGTAGATGTCTTGAGAAATCTGCATTCTTCGCACCAGGCAGGCAACAATGCAGTTCTCCCGGGCATGGCAAACCCAGCTATCTATGTTTCTAATGACCAAATTACCCATTACTAATACCTGTCTCTTCCGAATAACTAGAGTTCCTGCCCCCGCAGTGGTATCCTCAGTGTGAGAGGATACCACAACATCATCTGGAAGGAGGGTCCCAACTATGGGATCATTTCCCTCTGCTCCAGTTGGATGATCTGCTTCCTTGAGATTTTCATTCTCCTCCAACAGCACAGAAGCTGTCAGTCCAGGGGTGGGACCGTTCTACTGTGTCCCAGAAAGTCTCATCTATGTACTTTTTTGTCTCCCTTAGCTCTTCCAGTTCAGCCATCCTGGTCTCCAAATCCCACACACATGGTCTCTGAGGGCCAGGAGCTCCTTGCACCGAATGTAAACATACGCCACCTGCCCATAGGGCAGGTAATCCTACATGCTGCATTGGGTGCAATAAACTGGATAGCCCCCACTCTGCTGCTGGACTTCTGCCTGTACTACCTTTTTTACTCCTGAAGTTAGTTCCTTTGCTGAGGTTTTGTTTTTATTAGGGTGTGGTTATGGCTTTA
The DNA here is from genome assembly GCF_965140235.1 of Caretta caretta. Classification (NCBI taxonomy): domain Eukaryota; kingdom Metazoa; phylum Chordata; order Testudines; family Cheloniidae; genus Caretta; species Caretta caretta. Next base: position 139,183,950 of record NC_134207.1, read on the forward strand.
AGTTTAAAGAATGTTAAGTTTATCTACCCCCACCCCAAACTCCCTCGCAAAACTCCCCTGTGAACCACTCCTCTGGTTGCTTAGGAGCAGGCTTTTTAAAGCCCTGGTCTTCCTCAGTAGTCCCACCCCTTGGTTAAGGGTTGATGGGTGCTAAAGGCTTAGGGATCAAAGCCTTGTAAGGAGTTCTCAGCCTTGCTTAGCAGGTTGCTAGGCTTAGCACACACAGGGTGAGCACATGATCCCCCAAACAAACAGACCACACGGTATGTTTCAGTCAAGCAGCAAGCACACCACAAACACACACTACAGACAACAAACTTACCCCAAGGGTCACGTAATCACTCCTCCTTCACCTGCAGAACTCCCTCACAAAACTCCGCTGCTGGTCGCTCCTGTTCACTAGCTCCTCTGGTTGCTTAGGAGCAGACTTTTAAAACCCTGGTCTTCCTGAGTAGCCCTGCCCCCTGGTTAAGCATTGATGGGTGCTAAAGGGTTTAGGGATCAAAGTCTCATCAAGAAGCTTTCAGCCTTGCCTAGAAGGCTGCTGGGCTCAGCACACACACAGTTAGCACACAGGATCTGCCAAACAAACAGACCACACGGTATGTTTCAGTCAAGCAGCAAGCACACCACAAACACATGCTACAGACAACAAACTTACCCCGAGTTCATGTAATCACTCCTCCTTCATCTGGAGAACTCCCTCGCAAAACTCCCCTGTTAGTCGCTCCTGTTCACTAGCTCCAAGTGGAGACTGAGATAGAAAGATAAAGACCACAGAGAGGGAATTAAATAGTGTTTTGTCTACCCCACCTTTTTCAGGGGTAGGGTATGTGGCTAGGGAAGAGATAAATCTCCTATATACTCCCCATCCCTGCTACAGGTGTCCCACTGTTACCATTTGAAAAGCTGGTCATGCTTTTTAATCTGTTAATCTGAAACCCTCAGCCTATGGTGGAGTCATGCATAGGAAGAAAGAGGGGACTGTCCAATAAGCATCGGAAGCTAAAAGGGAAATGTATGGGGTGTAGGACAAAGGCAATGCTTTGCACTATTTGACATTGAAGCATCCTGTCTGTGATGTGTCTGCCCTTGTACTGACTAATCACTGTTCATGTTCATAGAGGTGGAAAGGAATTTATCTATTGCTGTGCATTTGGACCCATCTCTTTTACTGGGGATTCTGCACATTCCTCTTGGACCTCTCTACACCCCATTTGTCTTCTCTCTACCTCCTGGAGGCAGACTACCATTCTTTTGGCAAGGGAGGACTGGAGAAGACTTTCAGTGCTGTTCTTTACTCTGTTAGACCTGGATCCATAAAGGTCCTTAGGCACCTAACCCTCAGTTTTAGGAACCTTAGGCCCATTTTTAGGCACCATTGCAATCCACAAACCCCCAACTTGGCAGCTGCCTAATCTTGTAGATGCCTAAACTCACTCAGTGCCTACATTTTTGTAGAAAAAGTTCCCTAGGTACCTAAGTTTCTGCTTCTGGGCATGCACAGGATGGTTGCCCAGTTGCCTAGAAGAAGGTGCTGTCCTTTGATCCTTGAGATCCCTTGACAGAAAAAGAAGCAATGGTCTCAAGTTGCAGTGGGGGAGGTCTAGGTTGGATATTAGGAAACACTATTTCACTAGGAAGGTGGTGAAGCACGGGAATGGGTTACCTGAGGAGGTGGTGGAATCTCCATCCTTAGAGGTTTTTAAGGCCCAGCTTGACAAAGACTTGGCTGGGATGATTTAGTTGTTGTTGGTCCTGCTTTGAGCAGGGGATTGGACTAGATGACATCCTGAGGTCTCTTCCAACCCTAATATTCTATGCTTCTATTCTATGATTCTAAGAGGGTAGGGCTGACTCAGGGAGAACAGGGGTTTAAAAAGCCAGCTCCTATACGACCAGAGGAGCTAGTGAACAGGGAAGTTTTGTGAGGGACTATGAGGGCAGATACATCAAACAAACTTATTCTAAAATTAAGCAATAACCTTTGTCTCCCCTCCAAAATCCTGCAAGAGTAAAAATAATGCAGGCAGAAGTCCAGCAGCAGCGTGGGATCTATTCAATTTATTGCACTGCATGCAGCATGTACAATTGCCTGGCCCGTGGACAGGTAGTGTATGTGTGCATATATTGCAAACAGCACAGCTCATGGCCCTCAGACACAGTACAGGCTCTTAAGACCAGAATGGCTGAACTGGAGGATAAAGAGAGGTACACAGATGAGACCTTCAGGGACACAGTAGAGCAGGTCCCACCCGCAGTCTAACAGCCTCTGTGCTGTTAAGGAGGGTGAAAGTCTTGGGGCAGGAGACTATCAAGCTGCAGCAGAGGGAAACCATCCCATAGTTGGGAACCTCCTTCCAGATGATGTCACAGAGGCCTCTCACACTGAGGATATTTCTCATGGGGAGGGAATCCCAGTTTCTAGGAAGATCAAGATAATAGTAATGGGGGATTCAATTATTAGAAATATATATAACTGGGTTTGTGATGACTGGGAGAACTGCATGGTTAATTGTCTGCAGGGTGTGAAGGTTGCAGCTCTCATGAGACATCTAGACGGACTTATGCGGGGAGGAGCTAGTGGTCATAGTACGTTTAGGGACCAGTGACATAGTTCCATGTGCTGAGCCAGAAAGATGGGCAGAACTGCAGGGCTCAATGAATGGAAGAGATGATAGAATAGGGAGGAGGGTTTTAGGTTTCATATGGACTGGACAGCCTTCTGGGAAGGAGAAGCCTTAAACATAAAACATAAGATTTCCATTTAAATCTAATACATAAAAGCAAGCAACTGAATATTGGCAAAATGTACAAGTGCTTATATACAAACAGCTGAAGGCTAAATACTAAGATGGGTGAACTAAAGGGCCTGGTATTAAATGGGGATATTGATATAATAGGTATCACAAGAACTTGGTGGAATGAGGAATATCAGTGGTACATGGCTAATACCAGGATAAACAATACATAGGAATGATAGAGTAAGTCATGTTGGTGTGGGAGTGGCACTATATGTGAAAGAAAGCATAGAGTCAAAGTCAAAATCTGAAATAAATCAAACTGTATCATAAAATCTCCCTGGGTAGAAATTCTGTGTTTGAACAATAAATTATAGCAGTAGAAATATACTACTGACCACCTGACCAGCCTGGTGACAGTATTTGTAAAATACTCTGGGAGATCAGAAAGACTACAAAAGGAAGAAAATGCAATAATAATGTGGGATTTCAACTATCCTCAGATTGACTGGGTATATGTCACCTCAGGAACAGACACAGAGATAAAATGTCACCATTAATGGCTGCTTCTTGGAGCAGCTAGTCCTGGAACCCCCAAGGGGACAGGCAATTTTTGATTTAGTCCTACATGGAGCACAGGATCTGGTCTAACAGGTTAATATAGATGAACCACTCAGTGACAACAGCGAGTTACATTTCACATCCTTGTAGGGGAAGATGCCAAAGAATCCCACACAATAGCATTTAACTTCAAAAAGGGAACTACACAAAAATGAGAAGGCTAGTGAAAAGGACATTAAAAGAAACAGTCATAAGGGTGAAATATTTGAAATCTGCATGAAGACTATTTAAAAATGCTATAATGGAGGCACAAACTAAATGTATACCCCAAATTAAAACAAAACAAAACAATAAGACCAAAAAAAAAATCCACCATTGTTAAGAAGCAGAGTGAAGGCGGTTAGAGTCATCCTTTAAAATTGGAAGTCAAACTCTACTGAGGAAAATAGAAAGGAGAATAATCTCTGACAAGTAAGGTACGGAAATATAATAAGGCAAGCTAAGAAAGAATTTGAAGCAACTCGCTAAGGAAACAAAAAATAACAGCAAAAAATTGGAAGCACATCAGAAGCAGAAAGCCTGTCAAATAGTCTGTAGAGCCACTGGATGATCGACAAGCTAAGGGACCACTCAAGGAAGACAAGGCCTTTGTGGAAAAGCTAACTGAATTCTTTGCATCAGTCTTCACTGTAGAGGATGTGGGGGAGAGCCCCACACCTGAGACATTCCTTTTAGGTAATCAGTCTGAGCAACTGTCAGAGATGGAGGTCTCAGTAGATGAGCTTTGCGAACAAATGGTAAATTAAACAGTAATAAGTCACTAAGACCAGATGGTATTCACCCAAAAGTCTTGAAGGAACTCAAATTACAGAACTACTGTGTGGTATGTAACCTATCACTTAAATCAGCCTCTGTACCAGATGACTGGAGGATAGCTAATATAATGCCTTTTTTAAAAAAAGGCTCCAGCAGCAATCCTAGGAATTACAGGCCAGTAAACCTAATTTCAATACCAACAGATTGGATGAAACTATAGTAAAGAACAGAATTATCAGATATATAGATGAACACAATATGGTGGAAAGACTCAACGTGGCTTTTGAAAAGGAAATTGTGCCTCACCAAGCTATTAGAATTCTTTGAGCAAGTCAACAATCATGGGGACAAGGGTGACCCAGTTGAGTTGGTGTACTTGGACTTTCAGAAAGCCTTTGAAAAGGTCCCTCACCAAAAGCTCTTGAGCAAACTAAGCATTCATGAGAAAAGATAGGTCTTCTCATGGATCAGTAACTGGTTAAAGACAAAAATGTGTAGGAGGAATAAATGATCAGTTTTCACCAAAGAGAAATAAGTGTCAGGATACCCCAGAGATCTGTACTAGGACCTGTGATGTTCAGCATATTCATAAATGATCTGGAAAAGGGAGTGAGGAGTGAGGTGGAAAAATTTGCAGACTATACAAAATTATTCAAGATAGTTAAGTCCAAAGCTGACTACGAAGAGTTGCAAAGGGATCTCACTAAACTTGGTGACTGGTTGTCAAAATGGTAGATGTAATTCAATGTTCAAAGTAACGTACATTGAAAAAAAATAATCCTAGCCATGCATACAAAATCATGGGGTCCAAATTAGCTGTTAGCACTCAAGAAACTGATCCCGGAGTTATTATGGATAGTTCCCTGAAAAAGTCTGCTCAACATGCAGCAGTAGTCAAAACAGCTAACAAAATGTTAGAAAGTATTAAGAAAGGGATAGATAAAACAGAAAATATCATAATGACACTCTATCAATCCATGGAATACCCACAACTTGAACACTGAGTTCATTTCTGATCACCCCATTTCAAAAAGGATGTATTACAATTGGAAATTGTACAGAGAATGCAACAAAAATTACTATGGAACAACTTACATATAAGGAGAAATTAAAACAACTGTGATTGTTCATCTTAGAAAAGAGATGACTAAGGTGGGATCTAATGGGTGTCTATAAAATCGTGAATGGTGTGTAGAAAGTGAATAAGGAAGTGTTATTTATCCCTTCATATAACACAAGAAACAGGAGTAAAACAGTAAAATTAATAGGCAGCAGGTTTTAAACAAACACAAGGAAGTACATCTTTACACAACACACAGTCAATCTGTGGAACTCATTGCCGGGGATGTTGTGAAGGCCAAAAGCATAACTGAGTTCAACAAAGAATTAGATATGTTTATGGAGAATAGATCCATGAGTGTCTATTAGCCAAGAGGGTCATGGATGCAACCCCATGGTCTGGGTGTCCCTAAATCTCGGATTGCCAGCAGCTAGGACTGCATGACAGGGGTTGGATCACTCGATGAATTGCCCATTTCTGTTCATTCCCTCTGAAGTATCTGGTACTGGCCACTGACAGGATAGTGGGCTAGAGGGACCTAGCTAGGGTCTGGCCCAGTATGGCTGTTCTTATGTCTACACAGCCCAATCCGGTAGGCATGCTTTGAGACTTCCTAACTCCACACAAAAAAAGGCTGAGGAGGAGGCCCTCCTTTATAATCTTTAGCCCACTGGTTAGAATATCTGCTCTGGACATGGGAAACCACCAGTTCCAGTCTCCACTCTGCCTGCTAAGAAGAAGGGATTTGAGTGTTTGAACCCCTGGATTATGGGATATTTAAATGGGATGTGCCCTAAATCTATCCTGTTAAATTTGTTCAACTTTAATTATATTATTGAATAATTAAATGGGCCAGAGAAAAATGAGAATCACTTTCTACCTCAGTGGTTAGGACACTTGCCTGAGACATGGTGAATTCCTGTTCAAATCCCTTCTCCTCATTAGACTAAGGGGAAACTTGAGCAAGAGGTCTCCCAGATAAAGACCCTATCTGTTCAGTTTTATAAGGGAGCTCCTCTTCCCCCAAGCCTGGCTGTTTTGTGTGGAGTTAGGTGGCCTCTGAACATGCCTACTGGATTAGGTTCCACAGGCAAGATAGGTGGACAAATGTCTATCTTCCCTTGGGTGTGGCTCACATGCAGAGATAAGCGCAGCCTGGATGTAAGTACAAAAGTCCATGAGAGGGGTAGGGATTAGAATGTCCCCTTCTTGTCAGCATCTCCCACTGACTATCTTAGGCGGCTCCCTGCCTAGCGTGCTGGCTTTTCTGGACTACATTCTAAGGGGCCTCTCTCTCCCAATTCATTGTCTAGGGAACCAAGGTTCCTAACTAAGGCTTTGTGGATAACGTTGTTGCTGTGATTTTAGAGGTGTCTAGAACTTAGGTGTTGCAAAACTGACTGTTGCAGTGCCTAACTCCTTTGTGGAACTGGGCCTTAGTGAGATAGTTATTGAGTGATATGACTAACCCCAAGGATTAAGGGTGATTCCTTTATACTTCTTCCACACTCCCAGTCCCAGCCATCCAGGAAACTGAACCATAGACCTAGAGCCTGCTTTTTGGAGCTCTGGATATTTCTGATTAAGCGTACAGAGACAAAGATTCAGAGTTTATGTCCAGGATAACATCCAAAAGTTTCAATATTTGCGCAAGGTTTACCTGAATTATCTTGAAAGGGAAAACCCAGATATTAGGGAGTGAGCTCCTGGGCCGCCCCACAAGCAAGACTCTGAATTAGCCAAACATACAAGAGATCTGGCAACAAATGGGAGAAACTACCAGGTTATCTTCAGCACAATGAGATTGACAGGTAAAGGTGTGCGTGCTGTCACAGGGGCACAAGGTAGTTTTAGCACCTTCATCTCCCTCCATCTAGAGTCATCAGATAAACTTTCCCAAGCTTCACATATGACTTTATTTTGGTTTGGTTTTATGTGTGTGCAAAGGATTGACCATTCTTACTCTGAAATTGGGGATGTACCCATCCATCTGTTTATTTAGGTTATTAGAAGGTCACTCATCACTTTAGCATCTGGGTGCTTGCGAAGAGAATTTTGCAGTCAGCGCATCACAAACAGTTCACTGACACCCACTGAAATAAATCTGACCATGCAAATGTTTTTGAGAAAGAAATGGAGAAAACCTTGCTCATCTTTTATAAGATTTGAAAATTTGCCCCCACCGTCTTGTTGCTTAAACATTTCCTGGTGTGTTTGTATTGTAGATTAATTTCCAAGTGAGTCAAAGTGGCAATACCAGGAGCAAAAATATTTCAGTAGCCCTTCTTGCCACTATGCATTTCAGACATATAGAAACACATGGAAAAATACTCCATCTTTCTGCCTTAAAAAGACCTCCATAAAAATTACACTGAAATAGCTGCCAGTCAGTTCTGCAATTCATTGTGTATCCATTCACATTTCCGTGATGCAAAAAGGTATTGAAAATGATAACACTGGAAACCAGTATCTTTGATTTAGAAAATGAATGATAAGATTGCAGAAACCTGTGCTGCAATATTCACCATGTTTAGGGTTGCAACTAGCATCATAATGCTGATCATAAGCTTGTAGGAAGATTTTTTTCCCTCCCAGCTTGGATAAAAAAAAGATTTAATGGATTTTTATTAGATCAGAGGAATGCAATTTCAATCACAAGTCAACAAAACTTGAAAATTTGCAAGATACAGAATATATTTTACGAGTTGATTAAACTCTCCAGCGGGAGTGGTCTCGTTCAAATATTAGTAATAAAATGTAATGGAAGAGCACTTGTCAGTGTCAGTGGCAGCAGCTGGGTTCATTATTTCAAGCGTTAATGGCAAAATGTACAAGTGTTCTCCAGCTTGGTATGTTTTCCTAATGTTATCAAAAGATGCCATTTTCTCACAATCTGCAAAGACATTAAAAATTATATAGAAATTATTCTGAATTGTGACTGTTTCTGGGTGCCAAAGGCCCAGATTTTTAAGGGTATTTAGGCATTGCTCCCTGAGTGTTGCAACATCTAACTAATTTAGGAGCCTATATCTCATTTCCACATAGAAAAAACTTAGGCTCCTTAGAGTGGGATTCACAAAAGTACTTGGGCACCTAACTCCCATTAATTTCAAGGGAGTTAGGCACCTAAGTACCTTTGTGAATCCCATCCTTTGTGTTTACCTTAAATCTTAAGTGCCTAAGTACATTTGAAACCACAACTTGGCAAAATGAGCAGAGCAATGCATAAGCATCCTTAAAAATCTGGACCAAAGTCCCTATATTATGATCCTTATCCTCCCATTTGCCATAAAATATTAAAACTAGCTTGGGTGATGTCTTCTCCATAGGTTAAGAAGAGCCACCATTGTCCCCAAAATGAATGCCGGTCATGATCCAGGGTGAGATATTCAAAAGTGCTTAGGTGAGTTAAGAACAAAAGTCATTTTGACCCTCAATGGGGCTGGGCTTATGTTCCTAAGTCACACAGGCTTTTTTGAAAATTCCATCCATAACCTACCTGTGACGCACTGAAATTTGGCAATCTCTAAAATCTGCTTCTAATAGTGTTCAAAACTAGGGAACAATGTCCTTGGTTCAAGTTTCTGTACCTTTCAGGGCTAGAAGCTACTTGCCCTGAATGCACACATGCACCTCTTAGCCAAAAATACAAGAAGTTGTACATTCTGCACTCTGAGATATTCCCATTAAAATCAAGAGAATTTTACCACTAACTCTAATAGGCTTTGGATCAGACTCTTTTTGTTGTAAGCTGCGAAGCCCCTACAAGGATTCATTTGCTGATGGACTTCAGTTTCCACAGCTAAACCACACACATGCCCAGTCTTAATTATTTTTATGTTTTTCTGTGGAACTTGTCAATTTTGTGTGTGTCTATTATTTATTTATTTTCTGTTATTTATAGTGGCACTGCCCCCCACGCTTACAGTAGGCACATCCCTGATTGAGCTAAAGGCATATGAAAGCAATTTGCTACTTGCAGGACATATTCAGTAATGGAAGCTCACCTCTTGTCAAAAGATTCTGGAGAAATTTCCTATTCCAAATCAACACTATTATCTTTCTATTCCTTTAATTGTTATTGCACAACACTAGAGCCATTGCAGAACACTAGACCAAAATTGGAATTTGAGGATAGAATATGCGATAACAACAGGTATTGAGAAAAAATATTTCATATGGATAAACATTTTTAACAAGGCATAAAATAAGGTATGACCAAAAAAGTACCAGTAAATTGTGAGAAGAATCTGATCATCTTGTGGAGCTTGAAGGCCTAGGATGGAATCTGACCTGAACGTCCAAAAGCCTATATAACCCTATGCTTTTACATGAGAAAAGACCGTTTTAGCTAGCACTAAAATAAAAAATAAATGTTTTTCAGAGAAGGAAGACAAATGCCAATGAAAGGAAAGAGGCCCCATCTCATCTGAGACTGTCTGTTGCCTTTCTGACAGCACCAACTCCAGTTATGAGATAACTCTTACATTCTATTAATTCCCTTTGTGGGCTGGGACAGATTAAAGCCCGAAGAGAGGGGAAAGAGAAGAAATTTAGTTTGCCATCCAGATCCAGTAACATACATGACAGCAAAGATCTGGAAGTGTCCAGATTCCCTGTCCAGACATATGTTCACATATTAACAAATAAGTTAGATAGAAGAAGTTAATGATTTCTGACAAATAGAGGTGAATAAAGGGATACTAAACCTAAACAAAGGGAATTTCTGAGATGCTGGCTTAAAAGTTGTATAGGCTCATATATAACTGGGAGCCAAACCTGAATTTGTAATTTCTACCACTTCTCTGAATAAAAAAATGCTGTTTTAAAACACACATGTAAATCACATTTATCCAGATATTTGGAAAGCCAGCCCATATTTAAAGAAATACATTATTTCTCCAGCAAATTCAACTTATTTTCAATTGCCTTTACAGCCTCTGTGGTTTTTTTCTGGCCAAATTATGCTCAAACTTCTTTAAAAACTAAATTCTACGAGTATGGTAATACAGGGGCTTTTTCTCTACTCTTCTTCCCATCACCCATCTCCAGTTTATGATCCCCAAATAATCAATCCTACAATAACTCACTTCCTCCAACACTGCCTATTACCCCCACCTGCCCCAAACAATGTTTCTAAAGAGAACTGCATGAGTAGGCAGTACCCCAAAGGAAGCACTGTCACTGCGCTCTATTTGGTGTGGACTCTCTGATGTGATACTAGTTGGGACTTCGTCCTGAAGCTTTTGCCACAGTCACTGCATCCATAAGGCTTCTCGCCTGTATGGATCCTCTGATGGATTGTAAGTCCTGATTTACAAAGGAAACCTTTACCACAGTCAGGACACTGATAAGGTTTCTCTCCTCTGTGCATTCTCTGGTGCTGAATGAGCGTTGAGCTCTGACAGAAGCTTTTTGCACAGTCCCGACACTTATAGGGTTTTTCACCCGTGTGGATTCTCTGATGCTGGAAGAGTGTAGAGCTCCGACTGAAGCTTTTGCCACATTCAGCACATATGTTTGGTTTCCCTCCGGTGTTGATTTTGTGGTGGACGATAACATTTTGGGGTTTGCTGAAATCTCTTTCAGATTGAGTTGATTTATACCATTTCTTCGCTAGAAATCCTTCCTGCTTGCTCTCTGGTCTATGCTGATTCTCACAGGCTTTCGCTTGATCAGAATAGTGGAAAATATTGTCTTTGGCGATCCCTGGCAGCTTCCCATGTGGTTCCAATTCCTCAGGATACTCCTGATGAGGATCCTTCTCCTTTTTCTCTCTCGGAATCCTATCATCAGCTGGAACAAAAAGAGAATCCAGCCATAATTAATACCCTGCACTTTTGAGAAAAAAAAATAGAGTTGTGAATACTGTGTCATAAATCAGCCACTGTCTGTAACCTTGAAACCACAAATTAGTTATAGGAGAAAACTTACCCAGGGTACATGACTGGTGAGAAGATGGTGATTTAGGGATGCTGGTGTGGACATTTCACTATTTTCCTTCTATCTTTTGAAGGCTTTGACAGGTTTATTGGTGGTGGAGTCAAATTTTGCTTGGGGACAGTGATTTGTTGGACTTTATCAAGAGTCACTAACCAGAAATTTCCACACCACTTGAAACATACCCCACATGCCACAGGTGTGGTGTTCACAGAAGGGTGTGTATGTGGGAGCATGCGTGTGTGCGAGAGTGAGAGAGTAGGAGAGAGAGCGGCGGGAGTCTATTTATTTGTTTTTTCCATTTAAACAAAAAATGCTTTCTCAGAACCATAACCAAGGGAGGGGGCAGTTTGATAGAAATGTTTCTGTATTTTTAAATACACTGAGTATATTGATAGTACAGTCTTCCTAGACTCAGAGGAGGAGAGTTGAGATGAAGGCCTTGCAAGGAGAACAATGTATCCTGACCTAAGAAACTGTTTTTGAGAATACTCTTCATCTGGTACAAACTGGTGCATACTTAAGGAGGGAAAATTGTACTGAAGACATTTTTGTAAATGATGTCTGGCATGCATGTTAGGTAGTATCAATAGAATGGTGAATTCCAATAGAGGTAGGGAAGTCATCCCAAGCTTTTCTTCAGCTGGGCAGCAGAAACTTAACAAGCGGTTGAAGCAATCATTACGAGGTCCCTTCAACACATCAGTATGTGTGTGTATGTTCTGAGAGAACATGAAATGCACTGACATGGTGTTTCCCTTCCCTCAAAATCCCAAACAGAACCACCCCCTAACAACACTTAATTTCTTCCATTCATTTGAGAGATACGCTCTTCCTCCATCTTCCACTCATCTGGCAGAGTTCCTGTGGGTTTTTCTTCTTCTCTGTTTCTCAAAGTGGGATGCTGAACCACTTCTGAATTATAATGTGTTTATGAATAATCGGTAGTCTGTGTGCATAATAATAAGAGATTTTTCTCCATTTCCAATTCTCAAAGGATATATTTACAATTGCCATGTTGTTTTGTTTTATATCAGGTGGGTTTTTTTTATATAGGTGGAAGAAAATGAACATAATGCTCAGTATCACAATGTATAAATTACTTCAAATGAAAGCCAAGAAAAGGTTCTCTCTCTGCCATTGTCCAGTAGAGCCATGTAGATGAGAGAAGGCAAAACTATACGTGATTACAACTTTCTTGGAATTCTAGCTATTTACTTCAGTCACGAAAGGTTTCTGATTTGTTTTAATGTATTCCTTACCTGTGTGGTCACCCCTCAGCAATTCCCTTTCCACTGGGTCTTGTAAATACAGGACAGACAGTTCCTCCCCTTCCTCCATTGATGATATCTCTTCAATTTGGAGAATTAAACAGCCTGCTTGTGGGAAGGAAAAAGTGCAATATCACAATCCATCATAGTTTTGTCAAATGCTCTTTGAAAAAGAAAGTCCCCTGATTTTCTTTTCTGGGGATTGAGGAGAGAGATGTTTACTCCAAACACATGTGGAAAATAATCACAGAGACTATGAGAAATTAAATATTCTAATGGGAAGTATGTTTTGCTGTCTTCTGTGAAGTTCTTGCTTCTCTTTCCCCAAGATACTAAAATCAAGTTATTTTGCTTCCAACAGTTATAATGCAGTATCTCTTCTACCCTTAGAAGTAACTTCAAATTTACCAGGGATTACAGAATGTTAAGGAGCTGATATATTAGATTATAGAAACGATAACAATCCCACTAAAGTTTCAACTAAATATACAGAGATTTATCGCTGCTTCTTTGTTTACAGGCATATGTGCAGCAAGACACTTACTAAAAATAAAACACAGGCCCAGATTCTTAGGTGATGTAAATTGGCATAGTTTTAATTTACATCAGTTGAGGATCTGACCTAATAATATAACATGTCAGTAAACTATAAACTAAAAGGTGAGGAAGCTTACGGATTAAAGGGTGGAAATTAAAGAGATAAACCAACTTCCTTAGCTGTACAGGGCTCTTCGTCTGGTGACTCAGTGAAAGAACCAGCAACTGAACAATTAAAATCCCCACAAGCCTTTGCTGTCTGCTGCAAAGGAGCTCTGTGCTATTCCTGCCTTCCCTGAGGTTTAAACAGAATTTGCCAGACTGTTTGCTTTAAAACTTAAAGCTAAACATTCCGTGTTGTGATTCTACAGCCCCTGCCCCTGATTGGTTCCCTTGATGAAATTATAACCTGTATGTTTCCTGGTTTAATACCCAGTCACATGACACAGGACATCATTGTGTGTGTTATGGCACCAGCAGGAGAGTCAGGGATCTACACACGCAGACACTCCAAAGTCAGGGACAGTATTAAACAGTTTAGAGAGAAGAACCACAGCACCTGAGGCACAAGACAAGACATAAGCCCTTACTAAACTTGTGGAGAGTCCAGATACTTTCCCGTGTTTTCAAAGAAAAGCGGAATCCACTCTCACTCCTTATTAAAAGCCACAAAGCACCCCACCTAAAAGTGCCATCCCAGAAGCCTCCCCCCACCCCGAAAGGAGTAATTTCCATAAGGGAAGAACCATAATACAATAATTCCCAATGTGTGTATGGAAAAGTATGTATATCCATTCTTCACCTATGCTCAGAATGTCCTGAGCATAGAGGAATTAGTGCTGTGTTTGGGTTTCTAATTCCCTTGTAGACAGCTGGTAAGTTTTGTGTAGGTCCTTGAATGATATATTTCACAAGCAATTGAACTGTAATGCCAGTATCCAGAAGCATGCGCACTTGATAAAATAATTCTGTATTTCAGCTCCTCTCTTCACTGTGTTTTTAATTCTACTCTCTTCTGATCCCTATTGTTCACACTTGAACAGACATGCATGACTCAAAATCCCCTGTAACATTTAGAAAATACTCAAAGTTTGTTTGTCAAAAGAGAAGACACAGCACTCACTGTACAAGTAGTCAGCTTTCAATGAGTCTGCTCAAGCTTCTGGAAACAGTTCACACTGCGTATGCTCATGAGATTGCCTGTTGGCTTTATTTAGTGAAAACAAACCAGTTAAATTAGCTGTTTACGCCTGACAAAGTGGACTGGGAGCAGTTTAATTACATGACTGTGCTGATTGCTTTTGCTGCTAGTGTAATGACTCAAAGTGAGAAAAAAATTAAAACTTAACAGAAAAAGAGATTTGCTGTAGAATGTGGCATTGTCCACAGTAGGAAATTTCTTTATTCATTTTTCAGCAGCAGTGCAGCGGCCAACAGCTTTACTGACAGAGTAAACTGTAGCCTTAAGCTCTGAGAAGGATTAATTGACCTGATAGAAAAACGTAAAACACTTCAGCATGTCCTCCCGGTGACCATCTCCTTGAAATACATCCTTCTTTTCTGTTGCAATGCTGGACGGGGCCTGCAGTGGCTGTTCTCCCTCCTTTCTCATGTTGAGGATATTGCAGTGTTGTACTGCAACCAAATCGCTGATTTGCACTGCCATGCTGCTCAGCAGTGGGTGGTACGGTTGTGTGTCAACCACTCTAAACTCCAAGAGATAATGTCTCTTTTTCATTGGTATCTCTCAACAGCCTGCATTTGCCCACTGACCTCAGAATGGTTGTACTGTATGTATCCAGCACTAGGTTACATGTCGCCAGTCTAATACTGCTGCTTACCAGTGTTGCTGGGATTACATTGCAGCACTCCACAATCCAGCTGGAATCAAATCGGTCATTGATAAAACAGCATATTTGCAAAAATGGCAGTTGAATGGCTGGCAGCATTCTTCTGCAGCATGTGTACACTGAGAGTCTTTGGATTTGCTAAAGTCATACTGCAGACACCTTCCACTTCACTGGAAGTCTCTATGTCCTCAGCATGCACAGCTGCTTTTTTATTCCTGGGGTAGCTGTGGAATTGGGACATATAGTGGTTCTGTTTCCCACACCCCTTGCACTGAGTATGTTTCTCTCTTATTTTTTATGTTTCTTTCCACAGTATATACACTGACCATGATGCCAACATTCTTGGTCAGCCTGTCTTTGTCCTGCTTCCTGGGTTCCATTAGCTTGAGCCGGTGCATTTTGTTCTGAACTGGTGGCTGCCATTGTTTTAATCCTTTTCCGGTACAGTTGCCCTTGCTGTTAGGGTGCATTTTTTTAGGGTTAGATCTGTTTCTCTCAACAATTTCTCTGGTAAACTGGAACCATGTCTCCCACAAATAATGCTGGCTCTAATCAGGGAATCTTTAATGCCTCCAAAGTCCCATGTGGATACAAGAGTTCTCATCTATTCTTTCTTCTGCTTCTTGGTTTCAGGTTTTAAAAAAAAACAGTATCCCTATACAGTTTCATTCTGTCTGGGGGTCACAGAACTCATCAAATATTTTTATCAGCTGTTCCAATTTTTCAGGCATTTTTCGTGGCAACAGTGTCTCACTTACTTCTCTTCTGTTTTCCATGAATGGGTCAGTAGAAAAGCATTAGCTTCAATTTCTCATCTTTGTCCTCCATGGTAAACTCTGTATACAGACTCAGTTCTTGCTTCCATGGTTATGCAAGGTTTTTGTCCAGAAATCCAGCATTCCCAGGCATCCATGGTGCAGGTTTTCGTTGTTTCTAGGTTTGCCTTTCACTCACACTGTCTCTTCTGTGCTATAGGTCTCACTGGCTGACCACTGCCCCCTTGTTTCATGTACAGCGTGCTGAGTAATAACACAAGGATTCCATGTTTCTAAAACGAAATTCGTTGTGTATTAAAAGAACTATTTACAGAAATGCTGCAACGGCAGCTAGCATTCCAACCATGTACACACAAAGTTGCTTCCTGGTGCCCTCTTCAAATTCTTCCCTCCTGCAAACTGTGAGTCTCTCTCTCCAAGTTCCATAAAGGCTATTACAACCAGTGGTTTTCAATATTTTCAGTATCAAGATATTCCTTGCTAGAACTTCCCCTCCCTAGGGAATCATGACCCCCTGATTGAAAATCTGTGATTTGGACAATCAATTTAACCCCTTGTTTTGAATCAGGAAAGACTGAAATTAGTTTTGTTTTCTCATATTTGACACTTGACGTTTGCAAAATATTGTGTGTGATCAATGTTTGAGTCTGTAGAACATTCAGAAACAATTCATTGCAAGTTTTAAATATTCAAACTGTGTTGACTAGTTGTTATTGGACATATAGATCACATGGTATTGGTTCTGTTCCCTGAGTGGATGAGTGTAACTCTTAGAATAAGGTTTTCTGTGGGAATACTGTAGTTTAGGTGTTCAGTAACTGATTTACATTAATTAAAATCTGGATAACCTTGAAAGATCTGAATGACCTTGAAAACTGGCCTGACAGAAATGGGATGAAATTCAATACAACAAAATGAAAGGCCATGGTCTTAGGTTCTAATAATAAGAATTTCTGCTACAAGCTGGGGACTCATCAGTTGGAAGCAACAGAGGAAGAGAGCAAGACCTGGGTGTCTGGGTCAATCACAGAATGGCTGTAAAAAAGGCAAATGTGGTTTTAGGATGTGGTTTTAGTAGAGATAGAGAAGTGTCAATGCCATTGTACAAGGCACTGATAAGACCTCATTTGGAATGCTGATCAACCACATTGAAGAAAGATGAATTTAAACTGGAACAAGTGCAGAGAAGAGCTCCTAGGGTGATCAAGGGAATGAAGGGCCTATCTTATAAGAGGAGACTGGAAGACGTTAGCTTGTTTAGTCTGGCAAAAAGAAGACAGAGAGGGGATATGAGTGTGCTCTATAAGTACATTGGGAGTGGGGAGGTAAATACCAGCAATGGTGAAGAGCTATTTCAGTCAGAGGACAATGTTGACACAAGGACAAATGGATATAAACTGGCCATGATCAAACTCAGGCTGGAATTTAAAAGATGATTTCTAACCATCAGAGGGGTGAAGTTCTGGAACAGCCTGACAAAAGGAGTTGCGGGGGCAAACAATTGAATTTGTTTAGAGAGCTGGACAAATTTATGAGTTCAATTGTATGATGGGGTTGATTGTGATGGTAGAGGACAGGGTTCAGCAGCCCTGGGGATCACTTCCTGTTTGTCTTATGTTCCTGAAACCTCATGCTTCAGGGTTTCAGCTGGCCACCTGCAGGGGTCAGGAAGGGATGTTTCCCACACAAACACTGTATTTGTGGAGGGTTTTTTTAATCTCCTTCTTTAGAAGCATCAGGGATGGCCATGGCTAAGGCAGCACACTGGCTGGGCCGGCCAGGGCTCTGAGGTGGCACTGACCATTCTCTCTCTCAGATGCTTGGCTGGCTGGTTCTTGCTCACAAGCTTAACATCTAACTGATTGCCATTTGTGGGGTTGGAAGGAATTTCCCCCCAGGTTAGATTGGCAGTGACCTTGGTGATTTTTTTGCCTTCCTGTGCAGCACATGGGTGAATGTCACTTGCCAGGGTTATCTGGATATATCCAACTTAATAATTTCCCTGCTATTGTGGGGGCATCCGGCACTGGTGAACCTCGGTCCCTCCCAGTCTCTGCCTGTGGCCCATAATAGTCTAGTCTCCTGAGGGCTGTAATATTTTAGTCTAATTTCAGTTTTGGGGTTTAGTGTGTGTGTTGGGTGGGGTTGGTGGCCTGTGATATATAGGAGGTCAGACAAGATGACTGGGTGGTCCCTTCTGCTCTTAAACTCTATGACTATTACTCTAATTGTATCTAAATTTCACTTCAAATTTGCTATTTCTATGATTATTCCTTCCAGTGAACTCATTTGCTAGAGTATTTTTAGAAAGGAAACAGAAAAGGGACACAAATGCAAGGGTGCTAATTAAACTGTGTATTTGCGCAAATGTTCATGGAAAATACTGTGAAGTATTTGATAGCTCTCCGAGAAACCTACAATGTTACTAATAAAACACAACAGCCAATACAAGAAACTTGGAAAGATACAGAAATACAAGCCTCAAAAGGATAATATTTGAGGGATGGCCGGAGGCAAAGAGAAAAATCTTATCAATTCTGCATAATTACCACTCTGTGATGCATTAACAGCTGATGCAATTCTTAAAAGAAAGAAAATAAGTGTTTTCAAGCAAAAGGAGCAAAGAACGGCTATATTGCATTTGTGAAGGATAACTGAAATGTGGAATTACACAAAAGGATAGCCAGAGAACTCCTTTATTGGCCTAGAACTACACACAGACTGCTGATTCATTTTTGAAATGTTCAGTGTGTCAAATATATTGATCACAACAACCTAAAGAACCAGTACATCCTCAGCAAGATCATGCCTAAGTATTGACTGACTTATTTTACTCTTAAGACCAAGACTGTTTAGTGACAATTGACTAGCATTCACGCAAGTTTAAGATGAGTCTTCAACAAGATACTCTGAGTGAAACAGGGACTTGTCATTTGAAATCCATCTTCACAAAGATGGTTCTTGAGCAAGGCTGAGCCTGTGGCTTTTAGACACAGCTTGCTTTATAGGTGAGTAGCAACTATTTGCTAGAGTACACAACTGTGAGGGGTATCACTAGTCACTCCCTGCTGCCTTTTTCTTACATGAAGAAAAGGAGTACTATTGGCACCTTAGAGACTAACGAATTTATTTGAGCATAAGCTTTCGTGAGCTAGAGCTCACTTCATCGGATGCATTCAGTGGAAAATACAGAGAGGAGATTTATATACACACAGAACATGAAAAAATGGGTGTTATCATACACACTGTAAGGGTATGTCTACACTACGGAATAAGGTCGAATTTATAGAAGTCGGTTTTTTAGAAATCGGTTTTATATATTCGAGTGTGTGTGTCCCCACAGAAAATGCTCTAAGTGCATTAAGTGCATTAACTCGGCGGAGTGCTTCCACAGTACCGAGGCTAGAGTCGACTTCCGGAGCGTTGCACTGTGGGTGGCTATCCCACAGTTCCCGCAGTCTCCGCTGCCCATTGGAATTCTGGGTTGAGATCCCAATGCCTGATGGGGCTAAAACATTGTCGCGGGTGGTTCTGGGTACATATAGTCAGGCCCCCTTCCCTCCCTCCCTCTGTGAAAGCAAGGGCAGACAATCGTTTCGCGCCTTTTTTCCTGAGTTACCTGTGCAGACGCCATACCACGGCAAGCATGGAGCCCGCTCAGGTAACCGTCACCGTATGTCTCCTGAGTGCTGGCAGACGCAGTACGGCATTGCTACACAGTAGCAGGAACCCATTGCCTTCTGGCAGCAGATGGTGCAATACGACTGGTAGCCGTCATCGTCATGTCTGAGGTGCTCCTGGCACGTCAGCTGGGAACGCCTGGGCAGACATGGGCGCAGGGACTAAATTTGGAGTGACTTGACCAGGTCATTCTCTTTAGTCCTGCAGTCAGTCCTATTGAACCATCTTATGGTGAGCAGGCAGGCGATACGGATTGCTAGCAGTCGTACTGTACCATCTTCTGCCGGGCAGGCAAGAGATGAGGATGGCTAGCAATCGTATTGTACCATCTTCTGCCGGGCAGGCAAGAGATGAGGATGGCTAGCAGTCGTACTGTACCATCTTCTGCTGAGCAGCCATGAGATGTGGATGGCATGTAGTCCTTCTGCACCGTCTGCTGCCAGCCAAAGATGTAAAAGATAGATGGAGTGGATCAAAACAAGAAATAGACCAGATTTGTTTTGTACTCATTTGCTTCCCCCCCTCCCCTGTCTAGGGGACTCATTCCTCTAGGTCACACTGTAGTCACTCACAGAGAAGGTGCAGCGAGGTAAATCTAGCCATGTATCAATCAGAGGCCAGACTAACCTCCTTGTTCCAATAAGAACAATTACTTAGGTGCACTATTTCTTATTGGAACCCTCCGTGAAGTCCTGCCTGAAATACTCCTTGATGTAAAGCCACCCACTTTGTTGATTTTAGCTCCCTGAAGCCAACCCTGTAAGCCATGTCATCAGCCGCCCCTCCCTCCGTCAGAGCAACGGCGGACAATCGTTCCGCGCCTTTTTTCTGTGCAGACGCCATACCAAGGCAAGCATGGAGGCTGCTCAGCTCACTTTGGCAATTAGCAGCACATTAAACACCACACACATTATCCAGCAGTATATGCAGCACCAGAACCTGGCAAAGCGATACCGGGTGAGGAGGCGACGTCAGCGCGGTCACATGAGTGATCAGGACATGGACACAGATTTCTCTGAAAACATGGGCCCTGCCAATGCATGCATCATGGTGCTAATGGGGCAGGGTCATGCTCTGGAACGCCGATTCTGGACTTTGGAAACAAGCACAGACTGGTGGGACCCCATAGTGTTGCAGGTCTGGGACGATTCCCAGTGGCTGCGAAACTTTCGCATGCGTAAGGGCACTTTCATGGAACTTTGTGACTTGCTTTCCCCTGCCCTGAGACGCATGAATACCAAGATGAGAGCAGCCCTCACAGTTGAGAAGCGAGTGGCGATAGCCCTGTGGAAGCTTGCAACGCCAGACAGCTACCGGTCAGTTGGAAATCAATTTGGAGTGGGCAAATCTACTGTTGGGGCTGCTGTGATGCAAGTAGCCCACACAATTAAAGATCTGCTGATATCAAGGGTAGTGACCCTGGGAAATGTGCAGGTCATAGTGGATGGCTTTCCTGCAATGGGATTCCCTAACTGTGGTGGGGCCATTGACGGAACCCATATCCCTATCTTGGCACCGGAGCACCAAGCCGCCGAGTACATAAACCGCAAGGGGTACTTTTCAATAGTGCTGCAAGCTCTGGTGGATCACAAGGGATGTTTCACCAACATCAACGTGGGATGGCTGGGAAAGGTACATGATGCTCGCATCTTCAGGAACTCTGGTCTGTTTCAAAAGCTGCAGGAAGGGACTTTATTCCCAGACCAGAAAATAACTGTCGGGGATGTTGAAATGCCTATATGTATCCTTGGGGACCCAGCCTACCCCTTAACGCCATGGCTCATGAAGCCATACACAGGCAGCCTGGACAGTAGTCAGGAGCTGTTCAACTACAGGTTGAGCAAGCACAGAATGGTGGTAGAATGTGCCTTTGGATGTTTAAAGGCGTGTTGGCACAGTTTACGGACTCGCTTAGACCTCAGTGAAACCAATATTCCCACTGTTATTACTGCTTGCTGTGTGCTCCACAATATCTGTGAGAGTAAGGGGGAGACGTTTATGGCGAGGTGGGAGGTTGAGGCAAATCGCCTGGCTGCTGGTTACGCTCAGCCAGACACCAGGGCGGTTAGAAGAGCACAGGAGGGCACGGTACGCATCAGAGAAGCTTTGAAAACCAGTTTCATGACTGGCCAGGCTACGGTGTGAAAGTTCTGTTTGTTTCTCCTTGATGAAACCCCCCGCCCCTTGGTTCACTCTACTTCCCTGTAAGCTAACCACCCTCCCCTCCTCCCTTCGATCACCACTTGCAGAGGCAATAAAGTCATTGTTGCTTCACATTCATGCATTCTTTATTCATTCATCAGACAAATAGGAGGATGACTACCAAGGTAGCCCAGAAGGGGTGGTGGAGGAGGGAAGGAAAATGCCACACAGCACTTTAAAAGTTTACAACTTTAAAATTTATTGAATGCCAGCCTTCTTTTTTTTGGGCAATCCTCTGTGGTGGAGTGACTGGTTGGCCGGTGCCCCCCCCCCCCCCACCGCGTTCTTGGGCGCCTGGATGTGGAGGCTATGGAACTTGGGGAGGAGGGCGGTTGGTTACACAGGGGCTGTAGTGGCAGTCTGTGCTCCAGCTGCCTTTGCTGCAGCTCAACCATACACTGGAGCATACTGGTTTGGTCCTCCAGCAGCCTCAGCATTGAATCCTGCCTCCTCTCATCACGCTGCCGCCACATTTGAGCTTCAGCCCTGTCTTCAGCCCGCCGCTTACTCTCTTCAGCCCACCACCTCTCCTCCCGGTCATTTTGTGCTTTCCTGCACTCTGACATTATTTGCCTCCACGCATTTGTCTGTGCTCTGTCAGTGTGGGAGGACAGCATGAGCTCGGAGAACATTTCATCGCGAGTGCGTTTTTTTTTCTTTCTAAGCTTCACTAGCCTCTGGGAAGGAGAAGATCCTGTGATCATTGAAACACATGCAGCTGGTGGAGGAAAAAAAAAGGGACAGCGGTATTTAAAAAGACACATTTTATAAAACAGTGGCTACACTCTTTCAGGGTAAACCTTGCTGTTAACATTACATACATAGCACATGTGCTTTCGTTACAAGGTCGCATTTTGCCTCCCCCCACCGCGTGACTACCCCCTCAACCCTCCCCCCTCCCCGTGGCTAACAGCAGGGAACATTTCTGTTTAGCCACAGGCAAACAGCCCAGCAGGAACGGGCTCCTCTGAGTGTCCCCTGAAGAAAAGCATTCTATTTCAACCAGGTGACCATGAATTATATCTCATTCTCCTGAGGATAACACAGAGAGATAAAGAACGAATGTTGTTTGAACGCCAGCAAACATACACTGCAATGCTTTGTTGTACAATGATTCCCGAGTACGTGTTGCTGGCCTGGAGTGGTAAGTGTCCTACCATGAAGGACGCAATAAGGCTGCCCTCCCCAGAAACCTTTTGCAAAGGCTTTGGGAGTACATCCAGGAGAGCCGCGAATGCCAGGGCAAAGTAATCCTTTCACATGCTTGCTTTAAAACCATGTGTAGTATTTTAAAAGGTACACTCACCGGAGGTCCCTTCTCCGCCTGCCGGGTCCAGGAGGCAGCCTTGGGTGGGTTCAGGGGGTACTGGCTCCAGGTCCAGTGTGAGAAACAGTTCCTGGCTGTCGGGAAAACCGGTTTCTCCGCTTGCTTGCTGTGAGCTATCTACAACTTCATCATCATCATCATTTTCTTCATCCCCAAAACCTGCTTCCGTGTTGCCTCCATCTCCATTGAAGGAGTCAAACAACATGGCTGGGGTAGTGGTGGCTGAACCCCCTAAAATGGCATGCAGCTCATTATAGAAGCGGCATGTTTGGGGCTCTGACCCGGAGCAGCCGTTCGCCTCTCTGGTTTTCTGGTAGGCTTGCCTCAGCTCCTTAAGTTTCATGCGGCACTGCTTCGGGTCCCTGTTATGGCCTTTGTCCTTCATGCCCTGGGAGATTTTGACAAAGGTTTTGGCATTTTGAAAACTGGAACGGAGTTCTGATAGCACGGATTCCTCTCCCCATACAGCGATCAGATCCCGTACCTCCCGTTCGGTCCATGCTGGAGCTCTTTTGCGATTCTGGGACTCCATCATGGTCACCTCTGCTGATGAGATCTGCATGGTCACCTGCAGCTTGCCACGCTGGCGAAACAGGAAATGAGATTCAAAAGTTCGCGGTTCTTTTCCTGTCTACCTGGCCAGTGCATCTGAGTTGAGAGTGCTGTCCAGAGCGGTCACAATGGAGCACTCTGGGATAGTTCCCAGAGGCCAATACCGTTGAATTGTGTCCACAGTACCCCATATCCGAGCCGGCAAGGCCGATTTAAGCACTAATCCACTTGTCAGGGGTGGAGTAAGGAAATCGATTTTAAGAGCCCTTTAAGTTGAAATAAAGGGCTTCATCGTGTGGACGGGTGCAGGTTTACATCGATTTAACGCTGCTAAATTCGACCTAAAGTCCTAGTGTAGACCAGGGCTAAGGAGAGTGATCACTTAAGATGAGCTATTACCAGCAGGAGAACAGGGGAGGTGGGGGGAGAAAACCTTTTGTAGTGATAATCAAGGTGGGCCATTGCCAGCAGTTAACAGGAACATCTGAGGAGCAGTGGGGCGGGGGGGAATAAACATGGGGAAATAGTTTTACTTTGTGTAATGACACATCTACTCCCAGTCTCTATTCAAGCCTAAGTTAATTGTATCCAGTTTGCAAATTAATTCCAATTCAGCAGTCTCTCGTTGGAGTCTGTTTTTGAAGTCTTTATGTTGTAATATTGCGACCTTTAGGTCTGTAATCGAGTGACCAGAGAGATTGAAGTGTTCTCCAACTGGTTTATTAATGTTATAATTCTTGACATCTGATTTGTGTGCATGTAGTCTTTTACCTAGAGACTGTCCAGTTTGACTAGTGTACATGGCAGAGGGGCATTGCTGGCACATGATGGCATATATCACATTGGTAGATGTGCAGTGAATGAGCCTCTAATAGTGTGGCTGATGTGATTAGGCCCTATGATGGTGTCCCCTGAATAGATATGTGGACACAGTTGGCAACGGGCTATGTTGCAAGGATAGGTTCGTGGGTTAGTGGTTTTGTTGTGTGGTATGTGGTTGCTGGTGAGTATTTGCTTCAGGTTGGGGGGCTGTCTGTAAGCAAGGACTGGCCTGTCTCCCAAGATCTGTGAGAGTGATGGGTCGTCCTTCAGGATAGGTTGTAGATCCTTGATGATGCATTGGAGAGGTTTTAGTTGGGGCTGAAGGTGATGGCTAGTGGCATTCTGTTATTTTCTGTTCTTTTCTGTTCTTTTCTTTGTTGGGCCTGTCCTGTAGTAGGTGATTTCTGGGTACTCTTCTGGCTCTGTCAGTCTATTTCTTCACTTCAGCAGGTGGGTATTGTAGTTGTAAAAACCACTTGATAGAGATCTTGTAGGTGTTTGTCTCTGTCTGAGGGGTTGGAGCAAATGCAGTTGTATCATAGAGCTTCGCTGTAGACGATGGATCAGATTGTGTGGTGTGGTTTGGGTAAAAGCTGGAGGCATGTAGGTAGGAATAGCGGTCAGTAGGTTTCCGGTATAGGGTGGTGTTTATCTGACCATCGCTTATTAGCACCGTAGTGTCCGGGAAGTGGATCTCTTGTGTGGACTGGACCAGTCTGAGGTTGATGGTGGGATGGAAATTGTTGAAATCATGGTGGAATTCCTCAAGGGCTTCTTTTCCATGGGTCCAGATGATGAAGATGTCATCAATGTAGCGCAAGTAGAGTAGAGGCATTAGGGGACGAGAGCTGAGGAAGCGTTGTTCTATGTCAGCCATAAAAATGTTGGCATACTGTGGGGCCATGCGGGTACCCATAGCAGTGCCACTGATTTGAAGGTATACATTGTCCCTAAATGTGAAATAATTATGGGTGAGGACAAAGTCACAAAGTTCAGCCACCAGGTTTGCTGTGACATTATCGGGGATAGTGTTCTTGATGGCTTGAAGTCCATCTTTGTGTGGAATGTTGGTGTAGAGGGCTTCTACATCCATAGTGGCCAGGATGGATATAGAAGCCACTAAGTCATTATTCAAGGTAACCTATTTCCCCTTGTTTTTTCCTGCCCCCCCCCCACACTCCTCAGACATTCTTGTTAAAGCCTGGATTTGTGCTGGAAATGGCCCACCTTGATTATCATACACATTGTAAGGAGAGTGATCACTTTAGATAAGCTATTACCAGCAGGAGAGTGGGGTGGGAGGAGGTATTTTTTCATGCTTTGTGTGTATATAAAAAGATCTTCTACACTTTCCACAGTATGCATCCGATGAAGTGAGCTGTAGCTCATGAAAGCTTATGCTCAAATAAATTGGTTAGTCTCTAAGGTGCCACAAGTACTCCTTTTCTTTTTGCGAATACAGACTAACATGGCTGTTACTCTGAAACCTGTGATTAGCACAGCAAATCCACCTTGAGTCAGTGAGTTCACAAGGTCCTGTGTCTTAGCATTGTCCCACATACCTACAGCTGCTGAGCCAGAGATCTCATGAAAGGTTTGGACTTTCACATAAGCTCAGGAAGGTAGATATGATGCTCCTTTGACCTCCCAGCCTCAGGGGAGCCTCTGCCTTCACATGAGGCCCAGCTGATGAAGAACTGAGCCAATAATGTCACAGAGGACTTTCCTTTGACGTCAGACCAACAGGTAGATTTGCTGAGCTCATGATATCCCAGAGGCTTGCCCCTGATTTGAGACTAGCAGGAGTTGGAGCTGAAGCTGGAAGCTGTGCCAAGGGTCAAAGTCAGAGCTGGGAGCCAGAAGTCACACCAAGGGTCAGAAGCCATGCCAAAGGTTGCAGGTGGAAGCCTGGAACCGGAAGCCCTGCAAAGGGTTGGAGCCAAAGCTGGGAGCCAGGAGCCGCACTAAGGGTCAGAGCTGGGAACTGGTAGCCACAGCAAGGGTCAGAGTGGGGCTGGAAGCCACTCCAAGGGTCGGAGTTAGAGCCAGAGCCCCGAAGCCATGCCAAGGGTCGGAACTGGAAGCCTGGAGCTGGAAGCCATGCCAAGGGTGAGAGCCAGAGCTGGGAGCCATAAGGTGCACCAAGGGTCAGGAATCACACCCATGGCCAAGGCCAGGAGCTAGGACCCACACCAAGGTTCAGAGCCAGAGTCGGGATCCATGCCAAGGGTCAGAGATGGGAACCAGAAGCTAAACCAAGGCTCAGAACAGGAGTCAGAGCCAGAGCCGGAAGCCACACCAAGGGGCAGAGCAGGGCCAGAAGCCACGCCAACAGTTAGAACCAGAGCCAGAAGCCATGCCAAGACCGCTGTTTTCAGTTTACTAATCTACCCCAGTGGTGTGGAGGATAAGGTTCTTGCTTGCCAGCCCTATGGGTCTGGTGGGTTTGACACCTATGGTGCCTGACACATAAGAAAAAATCTGTGCCACTAATACAACTGCCTTGACACCAAATCAATGGAAAAAATAAAAATAGCATGCATAGACATAAGTCAGAAAAGTTTGATAACAGAAATAAATTCCTAGAAGCCTATTCATATCAGAAGAGGCACAATTATAAACAAACTAGGGAAATACAACCTAGATGGAGCTACTATAAGGTGGGTGCAAAACTGATTGGAAAGCTGTTTGCAGAGAGTAATTATCAGTGGTTCAAAGTCATGCTTTGTGAGGGCATATTGAGCAGGGTCCCGCAGGGATCGATTCTGGGTCTGTTTCTGCCCAATATCTTTATCAATGATTTAGATAATGGCATAGAGAATACACTTATAAAGTTTGTGGATGGTACCAAGCTGGGAGGGTGATTTGAAGGATAGGATTAAAATTCAAAATGATCTGGACAAACTGGAGAAATGGTCTGAAGTAAATAGGATGAAATTCAATAAGGACAAATGCAAAGTACTCCACTTAGGAAGGAACAATCAGTTGCACATACACAAAATGGGAAATGACTGCCTAGGAAGGAGCACTGCAGAAAGGGATCTGGGGGGCATAGTGGATTACAAGCTAAATATGAGTCAACAGTGTAACACTGTTGCAAAAAAACCAAACATCATTCTGGGATGTATTAGCAGGAGTATTGTAAGCAAGACATGAGAAGTCATTCTTCTGCTCTACTCCACACTGATTAGGCCTCAACTGGAGTATTGTGTCCAGTTCTGGGTGCCACATTTCAGGAAAGATGTGGACAAATTGGAGAAAGTCCAGAGAAGAGCAACAAAAATGATTAAAGGTCTAGAAAACATGACCTATGAGGGAAGATTGAAAAAAATGGGTTTGTTTAGTCTGGAAAAGAGAAGACTGAGAGGGAACATGATAACAGTTTTCAAGTACATAAAAGGTTGTTACAAGGAGGAAGGAGAAAAATTGTTCTTCTTAACTTCTGAGGATAGGACAAGAAGCAATGGGCTAAATTGCAGCAAGGGCGGTTTAGGATGGACATTAGGAAAAACTTCCTAAATGTCAGAGTGGTTAAGCACTGAAATAAATTGCGTAGGGAGGTTGTGGAATCTCCATCATTGGGGATTTTTAAGAGCAGATTGGACAAACACCAGTCAGGGATGGTCTAGATAATACTTAGTCCTGCCTTGAGTGCAGAGGTCTGGACTAGATGACCTCTCGAGGTCCCTTCCAGTTCTATGACTCTATGAATTACTCTAGAATTTTCAAGCTTTAAGAAAATTACATTTTCTGTGCTTAACATTAAATAAAAGAAAATAAAGTGGAACCTTGGTAATTTTACATCTGCTAAGATAATTTGATGCTGTTTTTATAGACTATAGACTATACTGTTTTTAAACACCAATATATCCTTAGGGAAAAAAACCATTCTAGTTGTTCACCTAAATACATTCACTAATAAACAGGATAATTTATCTTATGCTAGAAACAAGTGTCCAAATAACAACAAATTAACTACTGTTAGACCAATCACATTGAAATCTTTGTTTATTAATACTGAATATATAAATCTCCTACTAAATTAAATGTGGTGTATTAGTGCATCCAGAACATCAATAACAGACAAGAGGCCACACAAATAACAGCAAAAGCTTCTCGACAGGTTTATTTAATAAAGAAGCTAACTTCCAGAACAGAAAAGATGAATGAATGGCCTGTATGCCCCAGTTTTGATATACTTTCACTTCCTGCAGCACAGGGTCTGCTCAGCACTTAATGCTGCCCTGGCAGATAAATTGAGTTCCCTACCATTTACTGCATGTGGGTCTTTCAGATGAGACCTTAAAATCAGAGATACTGCCTGTGGACATTACAGATCCCATTGTTCTTTTAATAAGAGCAGGGCATTGCCATAGTATCCTTGCCCGTAATTGCCTCTCCTCCCATTGCTGAGCAGTGTGTCAGGTGCCTGTATCACATTCGTGTTGCAAGCCAAACGCTTTAGGATAAAAGGCACTGCATAAAGCTAAAGTTAGGTATAAACAGGGAAAGGTGGAAATCAGTGGCATTACAGCAGCATAAAATTGGAATAGGAGTGGTAAATCAGTCCCAAAATATTACGAAGATGACCTCTATGCCCCTTAATAAAGCAGTGTTTTAGCTAGATAGCGGTGTCATTCAGTAAACAGATTGGTGCTTTTTATCATTATAGGAGTTAAAGCAAATATCTAATCTTGTGAACAACAAGCAGCTGTTTCATAATTTACAACAAATCGAAACTCAGTCAGAAATTGGTTTTTTTTGGACTATATGGACTGATGGTCTGACAAGATAAATCTGAATTTACATAACAATCATCATAACAGCTTAATGGAAAACTAATTTTACTGGACTTTAGTAAGGCTTTTGACACAGTCCCATGAGATATTTTCTTAAGCACACTAGGGAAATAGAAACTAGATTAAATTACTATAAAGTGGGTGCAAAACTGGTTGGAAGACCATTCTCAAAGAGCAGTTATCAATGGTTCACTGTCAAACTGGGCGGATGTAACTAGTGGAGTCCCACAGGGGTTTGTCCTGGGTCTGGTACTTTTCATTATTTTCATTAAAAACTTGGATAATGGAGTGATGAGTATATTAAAAATTTTCAGATTATGTCAAAATGGGAGGGGTTACAAGCACTTTGGAGGACAAGATTAGAATTAAAAATTATCTTGATTAATTGGAAAATCGGTCTGATATTAGTAAGATGAATTTCAACAAATACAAATGCAAAATACTACGACATAGGAAGGAAAACTCAAAGGAACAACTACAAAATGGGGAATAATTGGCTAGGTAACAGTACCACAAAACAGATCTGGGTGATATTGTGGATTTCAAGTTGAATATGAGTCAATACTATGATGCTGTTTCAAAAAAATCAAATGTAATTCTGGAAAGTAACTGGACAGTTACATGTAAGACATTAGATGTAATTGTTCTTCTCTATGTGGCACTGCTGAGGCCTCAGATGGAGTAACTTTGGGGTTCAGGGATGCTGGAACAATTTATACAGTGGGGATGTGGAGACCCATTTAACCAAACTGTAAATCCTGTATATGATGGAAACCACTTCAAGGCAGGTTGGTGAACAAACTTGAGAGTTCAGAGCACAGCTACAAAAATGATTAAAGGTTTAGAAAACATGACCTATGAGGAAAGATTGAAAGATTTATGAGGAAATGATAAGTCTTCAAATGGCTAAAAGGTTGCTATAAACAGAATGGTGATCATTTGTTCTCTGTGTCCACTGAAGGTAAGGCAAGAGGACATCAGGTTAATTTGCAGGAAGGGAGATTTAGGTTTGATATTAGGAAAAACTTTCTAAGTATAAGGATAGTTAAGCACTGCAACAGGTTACCTAAGGAAGTTCTGGAATCCCCATCCTTGAAGGTTTTTAGGAACAGGTTAGACAAACATCTGTCATTGATGGTGTAGATATACTAAATCCTGTGTCAGTGTGGGGTCTGGACTAGATGACCTCTTGAGGTCCTCTCCAGCCCTGTATTTTTATGATTCTATGAAACTGTATTGTCAGTATGTGAGAACCAAAGAGACAAATGCTGAGAAAGCACCTGAGTTAGTGAGGACCTTATTTTTCTGAGGCCTTCTACCTTGGAAGGCAAATGATGGTCCCAAAATCCTCTTTCCCCATATTTGCCCTTAAGCCCATCACATCAAGCCTTCCCTGTTCAGGTTAGAAGCAGAACACACAAGATAATCAGTTAACAGAACACTAAGACCTGTGGACCAAATTCTGCTCTGTTAAACCAGTGTAAATGGACACTTCTGTAGAGTTAATCCAGATTTACAGA
Source organism: Caretta caretta (assembly GCF_965140235.1). Lineage (NCBI taxonomy): Eukaryota > Metazoa > Chordata > Testudines > Cheloniidae > Caretta > Caretta caretta. Next base: position 139,214,405 of record NC_134207.1, read on the forward strand.
GGTTTAACTGAAAGCAGAATTTGGCACTGTCACTAGATGTTAGTTGGAAATGAGGAACTGTTCCTTTTAAAGCCTAAACAATCCTTGATATGTGATAGCATGGGGAGGGATGAAAGGACGTTGCTCTAGAAGTACCAGACTGCACACAAATTATGTTTCTTTTGCTTTTCTGTTGCATTACTGTGTTATGCTTGGACAGACCTTGTCAACTGCCTTGTTTTCAGATTTCAAAGTAACAGCCGTGTTAGTTAGTCTGTATTCACAAAAAAGAAAAGGAGTACTTGTGGCACCTTAGAGACTAACCAATTTATTTGAGCATAAGCTTTCGTGAGCTACAGCTCACTTCATCAGATGCATACTGTGGAAAGTGTAGAAGATCTTTTTATACACACAAAGCATGAAAAAATACCGCCCCCCACCCCACTCTCCTGCTGGTAATAGCTTATCTAAAGTGATCACTCTCCTTACAATGTGTATGATAATCAAGTTGGGCCATTGCCAGCACAAATCCAGGTTTTCTCCCCCACACACACACAAACCCACTCTCCTGCTGGTAATAGCTTATCTAAAGTGACCACTCTCCTTACAATGTGTATGATAATCAAGGTGGGCCATTTCCAGCACAAATCCAGGGTTTAACAAGAACGTCTGCGGGGGGGGGGGAGGTAGGAAAAAACAAGGGGAAATAGGTTACCTTGCATAATGACTTAGCCACTCCTAGTCTATATTCAAGCCTAAGTTAATTGTATCCAATTTGCAAATGAATTCCAATTCAACAGTCTCTCGCTGGAGTCTGGATTTGAAGTTTTTTTGTTGTAATATCGCAACTTTCATGTCTGCAGTCGCGTGACCAGAGAGATTGAAGTGTTCTCCGACTGGTTTATGAATGTTATAATTCTTCACATCTGATTTGTGTCCATTTATTCTTTTACCTAGAGACTGTTGAGTTTGACCAATGTACATGGCAGAGGGGCATTGCTGGCACATGATGGCATATATCACATTGGTGGATGTGCAGGTGCACGAGCCTCTGATAGTGTGGCTGATGTTATTAGGCCCTGTGATGGTGTCCCCTGAATAGATATGTGGGCACAGTTGGCAACAGGCTTTGTTGCAAGGATAGGTTCCTGGGTTAGTGGTTCTGTTGTGTGGTATGTGGTTGCTGCTGAGTATTTGCTTCAGGTTGCGGGGCTGTCTGTAGGCAAGGACTGGCCTGTCTCCCAAGATTTGTGAGAGCATTGGGTCATCCTTCAGGATAGGTTGTAGATCCTTAATAATGCGTTGGAGGGGTTTTAGTTGGGGTTGAAGGTGACGGCTAGTGACGTTCTGTTATTTTCTTTGTTAGGCCTGTCCTGTAGTAGGTGACTTCTGGGAACTCTTCTGGCTCTATCAATCTGTTTCTTCACTTCCGCAGGTGGGTATTGTAGTTGTAAGAATGCTTGATAGAGATCTTGTAGGTGTTTGTCTCAGATAAATTGGTTAGTCTCTAAGGTGCCACAAGTACTCCTTTTCTTTTTGTTTTCAGAAGTATTTCTGCACACCTTGAGGCTACATTCCCCTTACTTTGAAATGCCTGATCTTATAATTAAATCTGAAATGCTGGACTAGCTTAAGGGTCAGTTTGCTCTGAAGCCATGGTCTTCAACAGCAACATGCTTTGTGTTTAATTTGACTGATATTCTCAGCAGACCTGGTTCTCTGACTGACACTACTTTTTGAACAGGAATTAGCTTAAATGTTGACGGACCCAATCCAAGCCTCCCTCCAGTGCACAGCTATTGGAGATGCTGCTGAGAGAAGGTGGAGTGTCCCTGCCTGTGGCCTTTAAAAATCCTATTAATCTCCCCCAGCCCAGATTAGTCAACTGGGTCCTGCTCCTACAGGACAGGAGAGGGATGAGATGTAAGTGTGAAAGGCAGGTCTATTTTATGATTTGCCAAAGTACAAGTTCGATTTTAAAACTGAAATCTAACTAGATTTGCCAATATGCCAGTGAAATTTCATCCCAATATTAGCTATAACACTTATCAAAATATTATAGACAATACTGTGATTGCATTTAATTAGGAATATCCCCTTTTTATTGAGTCCAGATCATTAGCTTCCTAATTTTAATGCTAGGTTATTTTCAGGTCAACTTTTACCTAGGACAGTATTCCTCATCTCAGAATACTTAGTTATTCTTAATTAATCAAAAAGTTTATTAATTCACCCAGAAGCACTCAAGTATACAATCAACAGGTTATATCAATCAAGGCATGTACTAGTCCAAAATGCATATGAAGCCTTGTACATGATTAACATAGACCTTTGTTGTGGTCCAGCAACTATACCAAGGAAAAATACAAATCAACAAGATTTCTTTTTACATTTACTTATAATCATTAGTTATAATTAGTTATAATTTTTTCATTAGTTATCAATTCTTCATTAGTTATCAATTCTTCTAGTGCATTTATCTCACTTCTAGTATCCAAGAGTAAGGCTGCATTTCTTTTCAAGCACTTTAAGGAAAGTTGTGTCTGCTGTTAGAAGTGTTTGGTCTCAAAGGGACAAATGGAAAATACCAAGAGCAATTGCTTAAAGCTATTGCCTAGGTCCTTCAAGCCAGTTTGCTTGGGTTTACAAAGGAGAACGTGAATATAGAATTTTTGGTTAAAATCCAAAATATGGTTACTTGAGGTCTCCCTATAAATAGCATGGACTCAACAAGATAACATTGCTATTTATATTAAAAAAAACAGAAGAAGAAACACAGTCTTTGAAATTAAATCTCACCACCTCTTCTTAGTCCTATAACCCTGGAGGAGGGGACTGCTGTTCACAAAGCTGATCTGAATGTTCCGTGGTACTTTGGAATGCTATAGCTTATTTGTGGGTTCAGTCAATCTTCTTCTTAGCCTTATGTCTACATTTTAAGCGAGGGGTGTGATTCCCAGCTTGCATTAGACATTCTTGGCTAACTTGAATTAATGAACTAAAAATAGCGTCGGCTGTGGCAGCATAGACTGCGGAGAGCAGCTGCAGCACAGCCTAGCTGTGCCATGGATGTACCCACAGTCTTCAGGTGGGTTTGGACTCAGCACAGCTAGTTCGTGTCACTGTTTGCCACTACTGTGGCTATACCACTATTTCCGCGCGCTAGCTCAAAAAAAGCTAACACAAGTGTGTCAAACTCAAGATGGAAATCACATCCCTGGCTACTAGTGTAGAGAGTAACTACATCCTGTAACCCTGAAGGAGGGCAGGGGCCATTCACAGGGCTTCAGCAAACTGGAGTCCAAACAGTGGCCTCAGGTTTATATATCCTGTTTGTGGGTCCCTTGGAGGAGGACAATCTTCTCATTTTCTATTGGTCACCGATCAATTGGGTACTTAGATTTCAGTTCTCTTAGGCCTGGTCTACACTGGGGAGGAGGGGGGATCAATCTAAGTTATGCAGCTTCAGCTACATGAATAACATAGCCGAAGTCGACGTACTTAGATCTACTCACCACGGTAGTAGTGGATTCTTGAGGTTGTAGTCAGGAGGAGGGGATGGAAGAGGATAAAGTATGGGCCTGATTAGACGAGAAACATACACGAAAAGAATCTGACACATCAGAAAAGGACAGACAAATAAACAGTGACAAGTATTTAAAGTGCTTGTACACAAATGCTAGAAGTCTAAATAATAAGATGGGTGAACTTGACTGCTGCGGCTCCCCCGTCGACTCTGCTTGTGCCTCTCACTGTGGTGGAGTACCGGAGTCGATGGGAGAGCGCTCGGCAGTCAATTTATCACGTCTAGAACAGTCTGCTGGAACAATCGCTGCCTATCAATCCTGCGGATAATGTAGACAAGCCCTGCATTTCTTATCTGCTTCCATTGGTATCCAGTCGATGGCAACCATATATAACAAATGTCTTCAATCCTTTTCTCATCGGAGGTTTTATATTTGATTCATTTCCCAGGTCGGATTTCAGTATTAGCCCAAACTATTAACTGAAATCACCCCACCTTTTAAGGCAATTTCTTTTAATATTCCAAAGTTATACTCTGGTTAGGTGATTATATCTTTTATCATTCCCTTTTGTTTTTTGGGCTATACAATTCCTATCACTTCAAGATTGCGACAATCATTTACAAATAAAAAAAAAACAAAATACCTTATAGTTCTTCTAAATTTAGTGGGCATAGTCTACACATTTTTTATTATAACAGATACTTTTCATTTCATATTTTGTAGGTCTTATCATAGGATAGGAGAGAGAGTGCATTGGAGGAACAAGACCAAGAATTCACATATAGAGAGATATGTATCTGATTCATAAGGCAGATAAATGTACAGTTTCTACTTTGGGGTGAAAAATATCTATTGGATTTTTTGGAATATCTTTTTTGGTTTTTTGGAAAACTTACTGAAGTTTGATGTCTGGAACTTTAACCTTTTTTGGGTCACCAGCAACTATTCCAAACTGGTTTAAAATTACATTTGGGATGTTCATCACTGATCATTGGTTAGCATATAGCCGACATTAGAGCACTTAGCACAGGAAAAAGAAAAGTCATTCTTGTATGTCCCCAGAAGGGGTTCTCTTAAGCATCCGCAAGAGAGATGGAACTTTTATCCACACATAAATTATGGAAGTCTTTGATTTGAGGGACTAATAATAGTTGGAAGACTCTTTATCAAACATCAAAGATTTCATTTCCTGGAATGTATCTACTTCAACTTTAGCTTAATTGATGCTCCCCAGACAAGATATCCAAGCTGTTAGAGTGTGTATATTGATTCTTGTTGTATTTAATTCTCAGGCTGTGCTAAAAGGTTTGGAATATGCAGAGGGATGATTGGTGGAAATCTTAGTTGCTGCAAACAGATAGAAGGGAAGAGTAAGAACTATAGCTGTTAATATATTTTCAAGGCATATTTGACTCCTATATGCCTTGTAGATGGCTAGTCATCAAGAGCCCTGTGTTATGTTGAATATGGTGTCCTTGTCTGGTGAACATGTAAAGAAAGAAAATGGGATGAAGACTATATGGTGACTTCTAGAAAGTATTCAAAAGGAAGGTCAAAGGCCACAGTCTTCCATTTCGCCTCCACTCCACCCCCACAAAAAATACAGGGAAACACAGCAGACCTCAGAGTTATGAACTGACCAGTCAACCATATATGTCATCTGGAACTGGAAGTACACAATCAGGCAAAAGACAAAAAGAAAAAAGAAAAAAAAAGTAAATACCATGCAGTACTATGTTAAACGTAAACTACTGAAAAAGGGGGGGAAAGCAGCCTTTTTTTCTAAATAATAAAGTGTCAATGCTGTCTTAAGTCAACTCAGCTGTAAACTTTGGAAAGATCAACCATAACATTTGTTCAGAGTTACAAAACATTTCTGAGTTATAAACAACATCCATTCCCGAAGGTGTTCATAACTCAGAGGTTCTACTGTACAAGGGAATATTTATGAGGGTATTTAGGGTGATTACCATGGGATTTAAAGACTGGAGAAAATATCTCTCCCTCTCCTCCAAGAAGATGGGGTCCTCAATTCCCTCTTATCCCCCTTGGAGATGGTGAAAGGGGTCCTGGGAATTTCCCCCCTAGCCCTGCTGTAGATTTTTACCTCACCATCCTACAGGAGCTGAGGTAAGTATTGAGCTAGAGTTGGTGGTTTTCTTATTCTTCTAAAAGTGTTTTTGGATGTATAATCACTAACACATTGCTAAATCACTACGTATTTCTAAATAATCCATGAACCCTCACAAGCTTCAAACGTGATGAGATCTGCTTCTACATAGCAGGCACTGGCATTGAATTCTCTTAATTTTAACACAAAAATTAACTCTGATATGTTGCTTGTTGGTGCAAGATTTATGTAACAAGACTATCCCAACTGGAGACTTAGAAATTCAACAACCTGGCCCCAGGAAAATGCATGGAAACCCTTTGTACTCTGGTAGCAGATCAACTTTTAAAGCAAGAAGGCTTGGATTAGAGTGTTTTCCTTGAGACACCCTCAACTTTGGAACACACTCCTCACTCTTGCTCTAAAACAGCCTTGTCTTTTGACCTTCAGGGAAACATTCAAGGCTTATGTATTTAAGCTTTGTCAGTAGCACTTTAATTTGTGTTATTCAGGAAGAAGTGATCATTACTTTGCAATACTTTTGCAAATAATTAAATGAGGGTATTTTCAGATGTTACAATTTAACCACTGAAAGCTCGGAACTCCTGCCCCTTAAGGAATTTACTGTTGAGTTTACATAGTATGTAATTTGTTTGGCTTGGTTTTTAAGAATTGTATGCAAAACAAAAAGCATCCCTCTGGCACTTTAGGCACCTTACACACCTTTGAACATAAGGTGAAGAAACAAGTAATTGGACTAAATCTAACCAGCAGTTTGCCTCATCAATAGTTCTCAGTAAAACTCAATCTCTAGCAACTCAATAAAGCCCTCTGCCTACCACACAGACCTCAGTCCCATCAAATCCTTCCCTCCCTCAAAGCCTGACCCTATTGGCAATTCCCATTTTTCAATGATGCTGATTAACCAAAAGCACTCAAAGCCTTTTGGTGATGACATGAAAATATTGTACTTCTACTTTAAGTTACATGATTATCCTGAAAAAATGAAACAACTCTCACTACTGCAAATCAAATACAAGCAGTGGGCAATTTGGGGGGAATTTTTAACTCAAAATCCAGAAATCAGAGGTTCTAAGAAATAAAATAATTCTCATAAATTCTCACTGCCTTGTAAACATTGTGGGAGCCTCTCTGTGACATTAACAGAAGGAGACCCATTTTTAGTTATTTGGCTTTTGGCGGAGAATTTCAGATCTGTATGCCCAAGTGATATTTACTTGTTCTAAGAAGATGGGGGAAATTTCTAAAATAATAGACATGTCTTACAAATAACAAATGCTTTTCATTGAAGTGTTATTTGTAATTCTCAGCACCTACAGAATAAATCTCAAAACAAATAAATGAAGCATACTGTTTCCATTTGTATTAGAAACTTTTAGAGTAGTTAAAACCCACTGAACTGAATAAGTGCATGAGTCTGAATATTTTTGGGGTTTCACTTCTAAAGCTCCTGTGTCTCCTGAAAGTGTCTGTATTCATCATATTGCTAGTTTAATGCACATGGAAGATTATTGATGTAACATTTGCTTCAGCTGTTCGCTTGCAAGATTCAAATACTATGATGACTCTTAAGACTGTAAAAAGAAAAGGAGTACTAGTGGCTCCTTAGAGACTAACCAATTTATTTGAGCATAAGCTTTCGTGAGCTACAGCTCACTGCATCGGATGACATAAGCTGTAGCTCACAAAAGCTTATGCTCAAATAAACTGGTTAGTCTCTCAGGTGCCACTAGTACTCCTTTTCTTTTTGCGAATACAGACTAACACAGCTGCTACTCTGAAACCTGTCTTAAGACTGTGTATTACATGAATGCAAATGTCTGGAAATAAACGATTTGCACAAAAAGAATCATATTTCAGTACTTTTTTTTAAACGTACAATTTTTAACAGCAACCACTTTATAATTTTGGGTTATTTCATTACAACTTTGTCATTCATGCATAACTTATTTTTTATATTAAATGGATGGTTTCAGTAATAATTAAATGAGTTATTTGCTAAAAAAAAAAAATCCTAAACAGTTGTCGGGAGTCATTTTTCACTCATCTTCTTGCTAGATCCATCAAACCAGGCCATGTTTAAGTCTTACTGCACAACATTTTCCTGCACAAGATTTCAAACATCAAACTGTCAAAGCACTCATTTGGGCTCCCTGCACTCTACCAATGAAACCAGCTCTTATAACCTGGACTTGTGTCTGATGTAGTGAACAGAAGGATCCAAAGAGGAGAATGCCCAGCTCAGATCAATGCAGGAGGAAACGAGGGTGTTACAGAATTGGGTGGCTTCTTTAAAAGAAAGTGTCACTAGTCTTGGAATTGGGAAGGTCATGTGCTTACTGGGTCAGGAGACTGGGCAAATTAGTATAAGAAGATGCTTGGGATCCAGTAAGGAGAGAGTCCTGAGTGGAGGCAGGAGTATGCTAGAGTTCTCCAGAGCCAAGAAGAAAAGAAAGACCTGCTGGAAGCTGGAAGCTGATCCCCTGAAAAAGCCCTGCAATAATTAGGGCTTGCAAGAGAACCTGAGAAGGATTACACCATGTCTAGCCAGCCTGGGAAAGAAGCCTCAGAAAGACAGAAAGCACGGGAAGAGGCTCTGGGAAAGACCTAGTAACAGGGCTCAGAAAGAAGTGATCCAGGGGCTACAGCAAAAGGTCTGAGTATATGAACCTTGGTAGTTTGTACAACTTCCCTGAACTAGAACCCAGAAGAGAAGAAGGGCCTGGGTTCCTCTCCAGGGCAACTCAGGAAGGTGCTGTAAAACTTCATCTGGAAGAGAAGGAAGGACTATTGAGCCTGGAGTCATGCTGAAGACCCAGCACAAGGTTGCTGCATTTGTTTTGTTGGACTGTGTTTACCCCTCAAAATGAGGTTGGACTCTACCTTTTGGCTGAAGGGCTGCATCATTCAGAAAGACTGGGATCTGCCTATCCAGCAGTGGAAGACTGCAATGCCTGGAGCCAGAAGATGGGAAACTGAGGCATGGAGCACCAAGTAGCAAGAGAGGGTAAGGTGATATTGTCACAGATAGATGTCTGGGTCTTGGGGGAAGGATAGATGTTTGAGGGGACTGAGTGTGAGAAAATGTGGGTTGCCTGGAGAGAGGGAGTGGAGAAAGTGGGGAAGGGCTTGGAGGGGAACAAGTAGAATTCATGGGGAAGGAAACTGTATCCCTGAGAACCTCATGAAGGCAAGGATCTCATGATACTGTGAGGGACAGCATTTCTCTCCTCACTTCCCAGCTCTGTAGGCAAAATTATTCCACTGTAATTTATATAATCATTTTGAGAGTAACTAACATCCTTTTACACTTCCAGTAAAAGCTTTAAAACAACTTTTCAGTGAAAAAAATCTTTCTTAAGATCAGATATTTAAATGGGCTTCAACCCAAGCTGTAAATCTGCTTATCAAAGTGTCTGGTATAGCAAGGGGATAGAGGCACATGACTTACGAGGAGAGGCCGAGGGAAATGGGGTTATTTAATCTGCAGAAGAAGAGTGAGGGGGGATTTGATAGCAGCCTTCAATTACCTGAAGGGGGTTTCCAAAGAGGATAGAGGGAAGCTGTTCTCAGTGGTGTCAGATGACAGAACAAGGAGTAGTGGTCTCAAGTTGCAGTGGGGGAGGTCTAGGTTGGATATTAGGAAACACTATTTCGCTAGGAGGGTGGTGAAGGACTGTAATGGGTTACCTAGGGAGGTGGTGGAACCTTAGAGTTTTTTGAGGCCCAGCTTGACAAAGCCTTGGCTGGGATGATTAGTTGGTGTTGGTCCTGTTTTGAGCAGGGGATTGGACTAGATGGCCTCCTGAGGTCTCTTCCAACCCTAATCTTCTGTGATTCTATTATTCTATGATAGGAATTGGTGGGAAGAGGGGTGTATTTGGGGCAGGAGAATCTATACTTATGTTAAGCTGCCAAGTAACTCAGTCTGAGCTCCAGGGAACAATGGGCATTTGTCAGTTCAGTGGACTCCCTGAGCAGCTTTTGTGATAGGGCTTCTAGGTAGTCCCAGATGAAAACTAGGGGCCCAGTCCTGTAAAGGGAAAGGCTTATACTCATGTGGAAAGGCCCTTATACTCAGGCATAGTCCCAATGAAATTAGGTAAAGGTCCTTTGCCAGATCACGGCCTAACACTGCCTCCCCCCATGGGAAGAATATTCAGAGGGAGAGCTCTACCAGGCTGGATCCCACTTGGGCTGCAAGAGGCCAGATTGGTACACAGAGGTTTTCAAACCTCCATACACTTAGTGGAATATGGCTGATAGTATAGGCAAATACAGCATTTCAAAATGCTCTGGGCTTCTTCAATTTCTGCATAAATCCTTAATCCCTGATTTGTAATAACCCCCTGTTAGTAATAGGGAGAAAATAAAATATATATATAACATCCTGGGAAAGCCTCATAGTCTGAACATCTATCAAAAGATAATTAACCAACATTGTATTTTTTCTTGTTAGTTTAATAAGAAATAAAGTGAAATAAGATATTTTATTCACCTTTTATTTTGTCATAATAAAAACATTACGTCAGAGAAATAAGTACAATGAATTAAAAATTGGTTAAACAGAATTATCGAGATGACAATTTCTTCATTTCCGAGATATGGAAACGTCATTTTAAGGAGCATATGGAAATCTTAAAAGATCCAATTTAAATGTACTGAAACAGTAACAATTTTGAAAGTGGTTAATTAAACATCTGGACTCTCTCGGCCTAAGTCTGGTTGTGTTGTCATCCTTTATCAAGGATGCTTTGAGTGGTACTTACAAACCTACACTTGGAATATAACAAATTGTCCGTAATATCGTAGATTTCTATAACTAGTGCCTTTTATCCAAAAGATTGCAAAGTGCCTTATAAGAGTATTCTCAGCACATGCAATCTCTTCATCCACCATTGAAATGCTACTCAGTGAGGCTACTTAACAGGCCACAGCAACATTACACCATAGCTTAAGATGGGATGGGATGCACACTATAGACCAATAGAAAACAAAGGGAGAATTGAGATAGGCAGAATGTAAAATTACCTAAATTTATAATTTGGCAAGGACACGGACATTAATAACTACACTTTTATTAGAGATATCGTGTGATCTTATGGATACATATGGTCAGGACCTAGGCTATGTATCTTATCCAAAGTGTTGTGTACATTAAGAAAATGAGCAGTTGTTAACCTGCATCAGCAACAGCTGCAATTTTACTGGGTAACCTTCTTAGTGTAGACAACGCTGTAATGACTATACCTCCGGCAATACCTAACACTTTGCTTGTTCTATATGATAGCTTCCATAGTGGACTTGATGATCGGAGATCAATGCCATGTATCTGGGATTCAGTCTTTGTAGTCCACTTCCCAGAAATCTGGTAGTCAGCCAAGCAAGAAACTAACCTAACATTAAGTTCCCTCTCTGGTCATGTTTAAGGGTTAGCCATTCCTAAACCTCTGGCTGAAATATATGGGAATTGGCCTGGATGGTTTGGAAAGCTATATATTTTATTCAAACAGCTCACCTCTATGGCAATTTCTGTCCCCTGAGTTGTTGTTTTATAAAGAATTTTGCAGTATATGTAAATATATATTGTCCAGTATGTATGTCTATGGCAAATCATTGCCCTAAGATGAAGAGGGCAAAAAGATAGCAAACCGGATCAAACTTAACTGTAATAAATATTTTAAAGAAATGAGCTACAGTTAAAAAATGAAACAAATATTGCTTGTCATTTTTGCTATTCCACCTATTTGAAATCTCTGAAGCACAACCAGAAAAAGAAAAGAAAACCTCCCTTTTGTTAGATACTTTGACGATAACCTTGAGAATGGGAGACTGTAAAAATACATAATATATATAATTAGATATCCATTGTTAATAACATCCCTGTGGAAACTAGAAATGGCATCTGTTTCCCAAACAGAAAATTTCCTTGCCCATGAGGCACACACATTGTCAGAGACCTGCCGATAGTGGGGAGGCACAAGTAAGGGCAGAGTGTGGGCAGCGGCTTCAGCAGATGTTACTGAGCATACTCAGTACATCTGAGCCTACTCAGTAGAAGCCAAGAAGTTAAATGGGGGAGGGGGATGTGACCCCCATGTGACCACACCCCATGCGTCACCTCTGCACATTGGTATGTTATTGCAGTGTCTCTCTTGACAGTTCAGCTGCTGATATTATTATTTTTAAAGAGCTTTAAAATATTCCCTTTGAGGAAAGAAACCAGCCCACAAATAATAATTTATACTTTTTCAACTTCTAGAAATGCAAATGGTATGGGCAGACTATGGATTACCACTGAACACCAATGATGGACCCGGTCCTGCTTGCTTCACATTGAAATTGCAGTCTAGGAGAGTTCTATATGGTTATGTCTTCACTGGAAAAACAGTTGTGTTTTTAACTTGGGTTAAAATAGCTGTGAAGGTCTACTGCCATTCTGTATCCTTGGGAAGGATTCATTTCCCCCTTGCCCCTGTGAAGCTCTGCAGTGCTCAGCCCATCTCTAAAACGAGGGATAATGATACTTACTTATCTCATGGAATGGGGAAAATGGAGGTGTATGTGAAAGAGAAACCATCATGTTTGTAAAATGCATTGCTATCCTTGGACAGAAAACCCTATAAAATGCAAAATAATATTCTTGCCATCACAAGTCCTCATCCATTCAAATAAATCCCTGCATCCATGCAGCACGCTGTTAACTGGAATGAAACTGTGAGGGTGTAAAGACCTGGTTGCATGCATCAGTCTGAATAATTGTGTACCACTGTCCTTATTCTGACAATAGACTTCAGAAAAGGAATGTTAATAAAGGAATGGAATTGGCACATTTGTTGTTAGGTACCTAGATATGTGTACAAAATCCAGAGAAAATAATCCCAGGGTCAATATGGTCATGTTTCAAATCTAAGCAAGTTGAAGACCAAGCAAAATTTTACTTTCCACACAATTGAAATATGGGTCCCAGTGCACTAATATAACAGGAAAAAAATGATTGCTATTTTGTCAGTTTAAGCAAAAGAGGATTAAATCCATCTATACTATGGACTTGGCATATGAGCTTATCTGATTCCAAGCTTTCATTACTTATTAATGCCCACTTTGTTACCAGAGCTCTGACATTGCAACCAAATGTCAGAGCTTAGACTGAATAAAAGAAGACATTTCATTGGATAAAATCTCTCTTTTTTGCTTTTATTTGAAGCATTCTTTAATGAATGAGTTTTGTGTTGATTTGGAGGAAATGAGAAAAAACATTTTCACAAATTTTCTCTTGTATTTTAACTAAATACCATCACTGTAACTTACAGTAACTGAATGTAGTTACCATTAACATATGGTCAGTGTGTGGGGGCTTTGGTTTGTTTTTTTAAAGTAACTGATTACAATAACACATCACCTTTTTGTAACCCTGAAGAGTATTCTGATTACTCTTCTGGCTGATGGGAATTTCAGATACTTGGCAATCCTTTCATTCCTGTCTCAATCATAAATAATGCAGGCATTGTATCCAAACAGCTACAGTCATGTACAGCTCACAAGCATGATGTAAACATCATCTGAAAAGGAGCACTGGTGTATTACTTCTCTGTGAGTCATCAGTAATATACAGATAATATACTTTTTGGATCAAAAACTGTCAGGGACCAGACTGGAACAGCAGCTGCTGCCTGCTCCCTGACTAACGGCACTGTTAGGTAACCAATGATCCCAGCTGTACTGCTTTAGAACGCGGAGTGGCCACAGCCCCTGAATGGCTGCTGGTTTAGCAGTCCTGCTCATAAGCCTGGGCCCACAGCAGTTCTGTGCAATGCATACCATGCCCACAGCAGTTCTTGACCTTCTTTCAGTCCCTGCTTCCAGTCCAGAGCCTGCTCCTGCTTGTTCCAGCCCCTGCTCCCCTCTGGCTTCAACACCTGGCTTATGATTCCAGTTGGCCCTCCAGTTCTGGCATTCAGCTTCTTTCTCTCTGGTATTGATCCTTGGCCCTGCCTCTGGCTTATGATTCCGGTTTACCCTGTCCAGCTCTGGCATTTGGCTTCTGCCCCTCCACTATTGAATTTTGGCTCATTTCCTGGACTCCGCTCATCCAAGACCCAGCTTTAACCGGTAGGCTGACCTCTTGCCTTAATCATTAGGCCTGACCATCTAATGCCCAGTCAGCAACAGTTTGAGCATCCCAAATACAAAGTCTAGGGGCCCACCTTTTTGGCATGGACCCCTCTCAGGCCAATGCTCCCCTAGCAGAGCTGGTAGGGGCCATACAGAATATGCAGGCACAGGTGTCTTCCCTGCAGGTACAGAATGTGGTCCTACCTGGGTGGCTTTGACAGCAACCCCAGCTCTTGTCCCACAGGAGCCAAAGGTGCCATTCCCAGACAACTTTAGTGGCAATTATGGTCAGTTCCGAGGTTTCCTCAACCAATGCAGGCTCCTCTTCTTGCTTTACTCCCAATAGTTTCCCACAGACAAGGCCCAAGTAGAGCTCATTGTTAATCTGCTCACTGGGGAAGCCTTGGCCTGGGCCTCCCCACTACTAGATCAGTCTAGCCCCTTTCTTGGCCAGTGGGAACAGTTCACTCGGGCCATGTCAGTTATCTTCAGTGACCCGCACCAAAGCACTGAACCCAAGCTGCAAATGCGACAACGAGGGCATCAATCAGCTGCCCAATACGCAGCCGAATTTGGTCTTCTCCGTGGACACTTAGTGGAATGAGGCTGTGCAGTGTCAACAGTTTCAGACTGGGCTGAATGATGATGTAAAGGACAAATTTCCCCATCTCAACGGCCTAATCAACCTATGTATCACAACTAACGACTGCCTTGCCAAGTAGTGCCATGAATGTAGCACAGCCCCTTGAGCCCTGACAATGCCCTGGCTTCCCACCCCTCTACTGCACACCCAACTCCAAGATCCAGAACCTATGCATGTCTATCAGGCCCATCCACACTTGTCTGAGACTGAGAAGAACTGACACCAAACTTCAGGCTATGTCTGTATTGTGGGGGTAGCAGACTCTTTGCCTTGAGATGCCTTGCAAAGATCAGATCAGATTTGAGGTCGGGAAATGCCAAGCCCCAGCCCTGATAAGAGGATCTGGGCTGGGCTAATCCTTTCCCCTCTCCATAGACTCTCAATCTTGTGGTCTCTGTCAGGATGGCAGCAACTGCTAATCCACCCTTAATGCATCTTCAACTACCTTTGTAGTTCCTACTTCTGATGAGTCCAGCAGTTATCCTGGAGGCTGTTGTCAATTTGGGGGCCTCAGGTAATTTTATGGATGAGGATGTGGCTGAAGTCCACGGGATCCCTGGAGTGTGTAAGAATTCCCCAGATCTGGTGGAAATCATTAATGAGTCATTCCTGGACTCTGGGCCAGTCACCCACCAGACCACATCCTCGGGGATCATTACCCTTCAGGGGCACTGGAAAACTCTTCAGTTTGGGTTGATTCAGGCATCTCACTCTCTGGTCATCCTGGGAATGCCCTGGCTCACTATCCTTGACTCCTGTATCTGTTGGTGAAAAGGGACAGTATACGTTTGCACCCTGTACTGCCAACAATTCAGCCTTCCTGGGGCCAAAATGAGAACTGGTAGCCTCTGCAACAAGTATCATCATTCAGGAAATGCCTGCTGTGAGGGAATGGGTAGTTGGACATGCCCTTGGTAGTTGGACACGCCTCCAACTGTCCTGCCTGCCTGCCACCACCAAAATACCTCACAAGTATCATAATCTTGCAGATGTATTTGACAAAGGAAATGCAGACACACTGCCCCTGCACCGCAAATACAACTGCCCAATCAACCTCCAGCCAGGCACCAAAATTCCCTTCGGCTGCATTTATACCCTTTCTGAACAAGAGCTCCACACCCTTCACATCTATCTGCATGAGAATCTGCAGAAAGGGTTTATCTGGCTGTCCACTTCTCAACAGGGGAGCTGAAAAGAAGGATGCCTCCCTGAGGCCCTGCATTGATTACTAAGCCCTCATTTGAGAACTCCTACTGATCACACTCTGCCTGAATTTTTACAAAGTTAGACTTCCATGGGCCTATAATCTGGTGCAGCTTTGAGAAGGAGATGAATGGAAAACTACCCTCTACACCCAGTATGGACATTTTGAATACCTAGTCATGCTATTCGATCTATGTAATTCTCCCATAATCTTCCAGCACTTAATCAAAGACATTTTCCAGGACATGCTGGATCAGCTCATTAATGATTTATCTCAATGACATCTTTATTTTTTCCCACAACCAAGCACAGCACAACCAGCATATGCAGAGGGTCTTAGAAAGGCTTCGCCAATGCCATCTTTGAAACCAGAGAAATGCCAGTTTCAGCAGGATGCAGTACAGTTTCTTGGCTATCTCATCTCTCCAGAAGGGCTGCCCTTGGACCCACACAAGGTGATAGCCATCATTGACTGTGTGGCATGCACGGGCACATGGGGGGTCCAATGCTTTTGTGGTTCTGCCAATTTCTATAGAAGGTTCATCAAGGGTTTCTCAGGGATGGTCACCCCCATCACAGCCTTTCTGAGGAAGGGAGGCCATTGTTTGTTGCGGTTCAAATACAAGACAGGACAAGCTTTAAGCAAGCAAGCAGGCTAGTCTGCCGACGGGCTGCTCCTGTCAGCTTTCCACCCTCTCTTTTATTTCTCTCTCTCCCCCCGCGCATTACATACTCCAACAGATAAAAGGAATACACTGGCTTTGTATAATATTCTTATTTACCAATTTCTATCTACTGCATTCCTTGCTCTCGGGCCTTGAGCCCAGTCCTGGGAGGCTTCCCACGGTTCATGTCCTCTGGGCAAGATTCCAAGGTTCATGCCCTTGAGAGGAGCCGTGTGTGCACTGCTCCTATACAACACTCTGGGTGTGCCCTGAATGTTGCCAAGTGCATGAACCCTGCATGAATGCTACATCCCCTCCTTTTTTGTTTATTTTTGCTCGGCCATCTCATGGTAGCCATCAATTTGCTTTTGCAAGCCAATTAACTCCCAGACATACAAGGTCATAACTCATGGAGCCTGCCAGGGCAGGTCTTGACAAAGCCTTAACAAAAAGGAAATACATTGCACACAGCAACAGCAAAAAATAAGCCCAAAAAGGCAAAGTTTAGTTGGCCGGGCCCCAATTAGCCATGCTAGAGTACTGGGAAGAGAGGTTCGCGTAAGCAGCGAGCATCATCTCATTCCCTATTTCCTCAGGGTGATGACATACTGGAATAAGGCACTCACCTAACAATTCTTCAGCTGCTATAAAATCAGATAAACAAAAGTGGGTAACATTTGCTATTGAAGCCAATCTTTCCCATAGGTTATATGTCATTCGGGCCCGTAACGGAGGAGGCGCTCCTGAGTCAACCCCTACAGGAAATAGCAGGCACATAAGGCACACAATCAATGCAGAACTAGCAGTGATTTGGTGAGAATGGGCACAAACAGAGTCTCAGGAGTCTCTGGCTGTTGGTTTGCTGCCAGTCTTCGTTGAGCCGTGGCGACCAATGCTTTCACTGCTCCCCATGTCACGGGCTGGCTTGGGACGCTCCATCTCCTCCATCTCCGTCCCGCCATTGTCGACCCGGGAGGCACTGCGTTCTCCTCCAAGGTCAGCTGAAACTCCAGTATGGGGTTCGACAGCCCCTGGTGCCACGCCATGCTGTTTCAATGCCGGTCGCACACACCGGGCCGGAACCCACAACGGTCCTGCAGGGAGAGACACAGCAGCATATCCCCGACCCCAAGTAATTAAAGGTACTGGGCCCAACCATTGCGGATCGGGCAGCTGACGGTAATAGACACGCGGTCTTTCCAGTACCTCGGACTTATGAAAATGCCAATCCGTGGGGGTCTGCTGATCTGTATTCAGTGTTAAATTATTTAAAGTAAACAAAAGGACATGCAATTGTTGCTGAATGTCTCCTAAGGTTCGGAGACGCAGCTCCCCTTGTTTGAATTGTTTGTCAAGCAAGGTTTTTAGCATGCGATTTGCACGTTCAACAATAGCTTGGCCGCTGGAATTATAAGGGATCCCGTGTTTGAGACGGATGTCCCATTGGGCACAAAAGGTGGAGAGGGCTGTGGAGCAATAGGCTGGGGCATTATCCATTTTTATCTGGCTCGGGCAACCCATAACAGCAAAACAGGCTAGCAAATGGTGAATAACTTTGGGAGTGGCCTCCCCACGCTGTGGGGTCGCCCAGAGGAATCCCGAATAGGTATCAATGGAAACATGTAAAAATGAATAGGGGCGGAATTGTGGCACATGAGTGGCTGATTTGCTGCGGTACCTCTGGGGTTAACGGCATAAGAAAAGGTAGGGGCAGCAGCGGCACAGTGGGGGCAGGAACGAACAATAGAACGTGCATGATCAGCAGGAATGTGAAATTGTCGGATCAAAACAGAGGCAGACTGATGAAAAAAGGAATGGCTTTCGATGGGGTCAGAAAAAAAGGGAATTTACCTGACCACATAATGCGCGATTGGCACGTGCATTGCCCTCAGTAAGTAGCCCAGGCAGAGGGGTATGACTGCGAATATGAGCAACAAAATAAGGAAAATTATGAGTGGTGATGAGATACTGTAAGGACAAAAACAGGCGAAGAAGGGCCACATTGACCTGAGGAGTAATGAGGGCAAGGGGTAAATGATCAATTACCTGATAAACATAATGCGTGTCCACAATCAAATTAAAGGGACAATTAGCAAAAAATTGAAAGGCCAAAATAACAGCAGCCAGTTCTGAGTGCTGCGCGGAACACTGAGGCAGCGTAAAACGAGAATGCCAACGAGGGGGGTCACCTAATTGATGTGGAGAGCCATCAGTAAAAAAAGTGATAGCTGAAACAATAGGTCGAGAGCGGCTAAGATGATGTACGATTTGTGGCATCTTTTGAGTAATCACCAACCGAGGATCTTTTGGGGGATTATAAAAGATCTCTCCCACATAATCACAAAGAGCAACCTGCCAAGCCAAGGAGGTGGTACAAGGAATCAAATTCACTACGTGATAAGGGGAAAACAATGGCAACTAAATCAGTGCCCGTGAGTTGCACTGCACGGTGGCGGGCTTTACGAACAAGGTCGGACAGGGCGTCTAAATAAGGATAAATGTTCCGAGGAGGAGTGGAAGACAAATATATCCACTCTATGATAGAGACGGCTGTGTCTGTACGAGGTACAAACAGAGCAGCAGTAGGCGTCTGAGGGGTGGCAAGGAGAACCAACCGCAGGGGACGAACCTCAGTGAGGCTATCCACAAACTGCTGACTCAACACTGCATTAATCTGTCGAATGCAGGCAATGTGCTCCTCAGTGATGGCAATAACTGCGCCCAGTGCCCGAGCTCCACGTAGGAGCTCGAACAACGGCTGCAGCATCAATGTGGGGAGATGGAAGTAGGGTCGAATCCAATTTAAATGACCCAAAATTTGCTGTAATTTAACGAGGGTTAGGGTAGGACCACTTCCGGGTGAACAGGGGCAGCATAGGTTTGTAAAACCTTATGCCCGAGATATTGGTAGGGATAAGAGCATTGGATTTTTTCTGGTGCCACTAACAGGCCATTTTGGCCGAGAATCTGGGACAAATATTCAAGCTGTTGTGCCATGACCTGGGGACCGCTAAGCAAAATGTCATCCATATAATGGTAGACCTTTAGTGTGCGGTATCGGGCACGAAAAGGGTGAGGGCCCGATCTACAAAAAATTGACACAAGGTTGGACTATTTTGCATTCCCTGGGGCAAGACCTTCCACTGATACCTTTGAGAGGGTCGCTGATTATTATATTCTGGCACCGTAAACGCGAATTTTTCGCGATCTTGTGGGCAAAGGGGGATTGTAAAAGAACAATCTTATAAATCTAACACACAAAGCTGATCGGTTTGAGGAATTAAATTCAGGTTTGGCAACCCAAACTGCAAGGGGGCCATGGGTTGGATGCATTTATTTATTTCCCTTAAATCGTGTAACAGCCTCCATGCACCAGATTTTTTCTTAATAACGAACACCGGGGTGTTCCAAGGACTAGTGGAGCTCTCCAAGCGCCGTGCATGCAAATGTTGTTGCACAAGTAAATGAAGCGCTTTCAGCTTTTCTAGGGGGAGGGGCCACTGGTCAATCCATATGGTCTCTAAGGATTGCCATACCAATGATAATGCGGAGGGCAAGGTGGGTGGGGGAGGATTTTTGGCCATTATATATTAATATCGAGGGTGGTGTCCAGCTTTACAAGTAAGTCACGGCCCCAAATATTGAGGTGGACAGGGAGCACAAAAGGGCGGATTGTAGCAAGGGCACGGCCTCCTGGTTTAGAGACCGTGACCCAAGACAAACTTTGGCTCCTGAGTTTGCTACCCCAGATCCCCCACAACTCTTTAGAAGGAACTGTTGGCCAACTGACCGGCCACTCCGGATCACGAACCACCGTAATGTCAGCTCCAGTGTCCACCAGCCCTGTAAAAGGAAAATTATTTAAAAGAAGTGTTAACTGAGGTTTCGAGGGGCGGAGTGACATTGTTAGAGCAACAAGTTGAGAGGACATGTCATGAGGCAGCGACTGAGACAGCGTCGATCCAAAGCCGCCTCCGCCCCAGGCTCGATCCTCTGCGGCTGGCACCTGATAGGGGACTAAAATCAATTGTGCAATTGACCATCCACGCGGGAGCGACTGCGGAAGATGGGTCCACACCTGAACCTTAATAACGCCGGTGTAATCGGCATCAATGACCCCTGGGATGACAAAAAAACCCTGTTTCCCAGCGTGTGAGCGAGGGAGAACCAGACCCACAAATCCGGCAGGGAGAGGTCCCGTCACCTGTGTAGGTATGGCGCAAACCTCCCCCGGCAACTGAAAATCAGCATCCTCCTGCATAATCAAATCAAGCCCTGCACTTCCGGCAGTCGCTGCCCTCATGGAGTCTATGGATTTTAAGGCAGAGGAACAGTTGTCTGAGTGGGAAACACCCCCGTTTGGTCCTGGGTTCGGGGGGGACCCGTTGCGCGGTTTCCCGATCCGCTACGACACTGATTAGCCCAGTGATAGCCCTTCCGACACTTGGGGCACTTCTTTGAGGGGCGGGCGGGCACCGTCGATGAGCGGCACTCCCGCTGAAAGTGACCCTCCTTACCACAGCAATAACAACGCTTCCCCTCCTTCCCGCTTTTCCGTAGGGTGGCGGCCAGAACCCCAGCTTTATGTGCTTGTGTGCCGATGTTTTGGCATGCCCGCAGCATGTCCGACAGCTCTAGAATGCCAGCGGCTTGTGCCGCCTGGAGAGCACGGCGGCAATCCTCGTTCGCATTTTCAACTGCCATTTTTAACAGAATCTCCTGAGCTGCTGCAGGGTTATCCACCTGTCGGAGGATAGCCTCCTGCAATCTGTTGGTAAAATCCATAAAGGACTCTGATGCACCCTGACGTATACTGGCAAAGCTTTTGGTAGGCTTGCCTGAATCCGGGATCTTCCGGAAAGCATGCTGGGCGCAGGCAGAAATAATGGGGAAGACGGCCTGAGGGAGTTGAGACTGCATCTGAACGGTAGCAAACGGGCCCTCCCCTGCTAACTGCTCATAAGTGACACCTTGCACTATATATACCTGGGCTTGGCGTTCCGCCATCTGCCGATACTCACTAAGCCAAATAACATACTGACTGGGCGTCAGCATCATGCACAACAGCGCCTTCCAATCTTCAGGGACCAGGGTGTACCCAGTACCTAGCTCTTCAAGGAGACCACATACATACGTGCTCGTGAGGTCGAACTCACGAATCGCTTTCTTTACCTCTCTGATCACCGAGTAAGGCAAACTGACCCAGTTTGCAAGCTGGTTGCCCTGGCCATCATCCTGCCAGGTCACCGGGCAAACTGAGACCAGATCAGCTAATTCCTCTGCTGTAAGATCTGGGTGAGTCTTCCCTGCGTGAACCATTTGTTGCACCAGCGAAAGCCCCTGAGCAGACGCGGACGATCCCCCGGGGGGCCCCAGAGCATGGAGCCCCACGGGGGGAACGGAGATCACACACTGGCTCCAGTGGGGAAGGCAAGGGAGGCGGTGGTAATTGAGGCACTGGGGGCGAAGCAGGGGGAGGGATGTCTGCAGGAGTGGATGGGGGTGGCGAGATTGGCAGCCCCTCTATTGGCGCGGGAGAGGGTCTTTCCGAGGCGACATGCTGTGTTACATCGCCAGGAGGGGGGATGGCTGCAGGAGCGGTCGGGAGTGGCGAGATCACCAGCCTCTCTATTGGCGCGAGGGAGGGCCTTTCTGAGGCGACACACTGTATCGCATCGCGGCAGAGGTGCCAGGCATGTAAAGCCTGCATGGGCGCCCGAAGCTCTTTGTGCAATGTCTGGCCCAACTGCTCCCAGTCTGCTAGCTTAAGGGTTTCGGCCTCAGGGTACCACAGGCATTGGGCACTCACCTCCTGTAGCAGGAGAGTGAATTCTCGAGTGGGGCAATCATGCTGAGCCTTACGCAGCAAATACTGTAGCTTATTGTGGTGTTGCACTTGCAAAGCAGAGAGGGAGCTTCCCATACATACCACAACGAAAAATACTCACCGGGATCCGCGAAGCGGATGAGTGACGCGTCTGAAAACCTTGCCGGGCGAGGTGAGTGCTGAGGGCCCCACGTTGGGCGCCAGTTGTTGCGGTTCAAATACAAGACAGGACAAGCTTTAAGCAAGCAAGCAGGCTAGTCTGCCGACGGGCTGCTCCTGTCAGCTTTCCACCCTCTCTTTTATTTCTCTCTCTCCCCCCGCGCATTACATACTCCAACAGATAAAAGGAATACACTGGCTTTGTATAATATTCTTATTTACCAATTTCTATCTACTGCATTCCTTGCTCTCGGGCCTTGAGCCCAGTCCTCTGGGCAAGATTCCAAGGTTCATGCCCTTGAGAGGAGCCGTGTGTGCACTGCTCCTACACAACACTCTGGGTGTGCCCTGAATGTTGCCAAGTGCATGAACCCTGCATGAATGCTACAATTGTTCTTGGTCCCCAGAGGCACAAATAGCTTTTGAGTGCCTAAAGCAGAAATTCATCAGAGCCCCCATTTTAGTGCACCCTAATTCGGGCTTTCCATTTATGGTAAAAGTGGATGCCTCAAACTTCACGTTGGAATCAGTCCTTTCCAAAATAATGATCAGATTTCACTTTTCACTTGTGCAAGCTCACATCAGCAAAGCAAAACAATGACATCCTCGATAAAGAGCTACTGGCCATCAAAGCAGCCTTCAAGGAATAGCAGCATGTCCTGGAGGGTGCCAGATTCTCAATCCAAATCCTCACCGACCACAAGAACCTGGAATTCCTAAATACAGCTCAGCACATGAATCAACAATAGCCCACTGATCCCTTCTCTTCACACAATTTGACTTTGTGATGACTGACTGCCCTGGAACCAGGAATGGGAAGGCAAATGCATTATCCTGGAAAGGTTGTTACTCTGGATTCGAGGGGTGGTGTACTCCAGAATGTGATCTAGCCAATTGCAACCATATTATGTGCATTCAGCCACTATGAATTAATGAAATAGAACACCACATAGTTAAGGGTTAATTTGAAAAACAGGCTTTCAAAAGCAAGATTAAAACTAGTTGGCAGTTTCTGCTAATCAGAATAGGAGGAGGGGAAGAAAAGTAAACAAGTGAGACTGAAAACCTTGGTGGTTGGAAGACCTTGACTCTGGGCACCTCTGATATAAGACGTTTATTGAAAGTTAGGAAAAGAGATGATCCAGTAGAGGTTATTATGACCCATGTGTTTTGTAGAAGTTAGTTATAAAAGATTACCTAATAGAGTGTACTTTGGAGCAGTCTTCTGAAGCCATCTTGAGAGACCTTTCTCCTGACACCTTTTCTCCCCAAGGGGTGAGCAACTGGCCACTGAGAACCTGCTCTTAATTACTCAGTACCATTCCAGATGTTAGATAAATATCTGAGATGTCCTAAACTTATTATGTCTGTGTGTGCGTAAATCTAATAAACTTCCATTTTAGATAGAGCATGCTTACTTGCATGAATCTTTTATCAGACAAAATTGCTGTGTTTCTATTGATTTCTTCCTGACCCCGCCGAGGGTGAAATAGTTAAGTTACCACTGTTGGGGGTTCTGAAAACCCCCGGTAACAGGGTGAATATTGCAAAGCTAACCAAGAGACACCATACTCCACATATTCCTCAAACCATCAAATTTGATCTCAGGTGCCACTGTCCGTGACATGCTACCTTCCATATGTGCCTTGCTGCCCAAAGATCCATTTGCAGATCAGATCTGCCTAGGTCTAGACATTGCCAACACCCAGAATTCTGTGAAGAAATTCTGCATCAGTAAGGGTGTATCTACATACCTGGTGGCCAACCCAGGCTGCACATCCTCTGAATCTGCAACAATGCTCCTCTTGTGAATCACTTTGGTCGATTCAAGACCCAGGCCCTGATGTCAAGGAATTTCTAGTGGCTGGCCCTCTGCACTCCAGTGGCTACTTATGTCCAGTCCTGTGACCTCTGCACCCAGACCAAAATCCTTTCAGTCTCCTTCAGCCTTTGCCTGCTACACCTTACTCTTGTGACACCATGTTGATGGACTTTATCATGGAGCTACCACCTACCCAAGGCTATATCACAATCCTAGTGGTAGTCGATCACCTGACAAAGATGGCACATTTTAGACTGGGTTGCAATCTCCCAACGACCCAGGAAACAGCTCATCTTCTCAAAACAATGCCTTTCACCTTCATGGATTAAACACAAGTGTAGTATCTGACTGAGGATCCCGGTTTGTTTCCCATATTTGGCCTTAATTTCTGTGCCTCCGGGATACTGAAACTTGCACATTGACTGTTTACCACCCTAGTACCAACAATCAGGCAAAGAGAATCAATCAGGTCCTGGAGCAGTACCTACATTGCTTCCTAAATTGCCACATGGACGATTGACTCATTCCCCATGGAGAATTTGTTTACACCTCCACACATGCCACAACTCAGAAGACATCTTTCTTCCTGAATTATGGGTTCCACCCTCAGTATCACCCCTGTCATAAATATAAAGGGAAGGGTAACCACCTTTCTGTATACAGTGCTATAAAATCCCTCCTGGCCAGAGGCAACATCCTGTTACAGGGTTAAGAAGCTCAGCTAAAGTGGTTGGCACCTAACCCAAAGGACCAATAAGGGGACAAAATACTTTCAAATCTTGGGGAGGGTGGAGGCAGAGGAAGCTGCCCACTAGAGAGCTATGGAGGCAGAAAAAGCCAGGGTGGAGGCAGAGGAAGCTGCCCACAAGAGAGCTATGGTGGAGAAAGAAAAAGAGAGGAAACATGCACTGGAGATGGAGAAGGCAAGGGCTCAGCAGAATATACCAACCAACCCTCGCAATCCTTCTCCACGTACCGCTTCCCATCCCAGAAAGTTCCCCACCTACAAGGCAGGCAATGATACCGAGGTCTTCTTAGAAAACTTCAAAAGGGCCTGCCTTCGGTACAGCATCTCTCCAGACCAGTACATGTTAGAGCTGAGGCCGCAGCTCAGTGAACCTTTAACAGACATGGAGGCTGAAATGCCTAAGGAACACATGAACCAGTATGAACTGTTTAAAACCAAGGCGAGAGTCAGAATGGAGCTAACGCCCGAGCATTCCTGTCGGCGGTTCAGAGCCCTAAGGTGGAAACCAGACGTGTCAATTACCCGACATACCTACCACATTGTGAAAAATTGGGATGCCTGGATATCAGTGTTAAATCTCCAGAAGAGTTGCCCTTCCAAATGCAAATGGAGCAGTTCTTAGAGGGTGTTCCTGAGGAATAGAAAGGTACATTCTAGATGGGAAGCCCAAAACTGTAATCGAGGAGGGGAGATTGGAGCCAAATGGGTGAGGGTGGCAGAAAAGAAAAAAAACTAGTAGCAGTTGGGGCGAATATAAGAAGGGGCAACCCGAAACAAAACCCTATCACCAGGGGCAACCCAAGACCCCACCTACATCCCAAGGAGAACCCCAGACACCTTATCATTCCACCACACCCTTCTCCAGCAACCCACCTCACCCCCGTGACCAGTCAACTGGGCAATGTCTTAAATGTAATGAGATGGGGCATGTGAAGACCAACTGCCCCAAGAACCCCAACAGATTGCAGTTCATTGGACTGGGGTGACACCAAAGGTCCTCAGGCCCAGATGCCTCCCGGATACCCTTAGAGCAAAGGAAAACTGTGAGTGTGGGTGGGAAGAAGGTTACCACGTGGAGGGACACTGAAGCGCAGGTTTCAGAGTAACAGCCGTGTTAGTCTGTATTCGCAAAAAGAAAAGGAGTACTTGTGGCACCTTAGAGACTAACCAATTTATTTGAGCATGAGCTTTCGTGAGCTACAGCTCACTTCATCGGATGCATACCGTGGAAACTGCAGCAGACTTTATATATACACAGAGAATATGAAACAATACCTCCTCCCACCCCACTGTCCTGCTGGTAATAGCTTATCTAAAGTGAGCATCAGGTGGGCCATTTCCAGCACAAATCCAGGTTTTCTCACCCTCCACCCCCCCACACAAATTCACTCTCCTGCTGGTGATAGCCCATCCAAAGTGACAACTCTTTACACAATGTGCATGATAATCAAGTTGGGCTATTTCCTGCACAAATCCAGATTTTCTCACATCCCTCCCACCCCCATACACACACAAACTCACTCTTCTGCTGGTAATAGCCCATCCAAACTGACCACTCTCCAAGTTTAAATCCAAGTTAAACCAGAACATCTGGGGGGGGGTAGGAAAAAACAAGAGGAAACAGGCTACCTTGCATAATGACTTAGCCACTCCCAGTCTCTATTTAAGCCTAAATTAATAGTATCCAATTTGCAAATGAATTCCAATTCAGCAGTTTCTCGCTGGAGTCTGGATTTGAAGTTTTTTTGTTTTAAGATAGCGACCTTCATGTCTGTGATTGCGTGACCAGAGAGATTGAAGTGTTCTCCGACTGGTTTATGAATGTTATAATTCTTGACATCTGATTTGTGTCCATTTATTCTTTTACGTAGAGACTGTCCAGTTTGACCAATGTACATGGCAGAGGGGCATTGCTGGCACATGATGGCATATATCACACTGGTGGATGTGCAGGTGCACGAGCCTCTGATAGTGTGGCTGATGTTATTAGGCCCTGTGATGGTGTCCCCTGAATAGATATGTGGGCACAATTGGCAACGGGCTTTGTTGCAAGGATAAGTTCCTGGGTTAGTGGTTCTGTTGTGTGGTATGTGGCTGTTGGTGAGTATTTGCTTCAGGTTGCGGGGCTGTCTGTAGGCAAGGACTGGCCTGTCTCCCAAGACTTGTGAGAGTGTTGGGTCATCCTTTAGGATAGGTTGTAGATCCTTAATAATGCGTTGGAGGGGTTTTAGTTGGGGGCTGAAGGTGACGGCTAGTGGCGTTCTGTTATTTTCTTTGTTAGGCCTGTCCTGTAGTAGGTAACTTCTGGGAACTCTTCTGGCTCTATCAATCTGTTTCTTTACTTCTGCAGGTGGGTATTGTAGTTGTAAGAAAGCTTGACAGAGATCTTGTAGGTGTTTGTCTCTGTCTGAGGGGTTGGAGCAAATGCGGTTGTATCGCAGAGCTTGGCTGTAGACGATGGATCGTGTGGTGTGGTCAGGGTGAAAGCTGGAGGCATGCAGGTAGGAATAGCGGTCAGTAGGTTTCCGGTATAGGGTGGTGTTTATGTGGCCATTGTTTATTAGCACTGTAGTGTCCAGGAAGTGGATCTCTTGTGTGGACTGGACCAGGCTGAGGTTAGTGGTGGGATGGAAATTGTTGAAATCATGGTGGAATTCCTCAAGGGCTTCTTTTCCATGGGTCCAGATGATGAAGATGTCATCAATATAGCGCAAGTAGAGTAGGGGCTTTAGGGGACGAGAGCTGAGGAAGCGTTGTTCTAAATCAGCCATAAAAATGTTGGCATACTATGGGGCCATGCGGGTACCCATAGCAGTGCCGCTGATCTGAAGGTATACATTGTCCCCAAATGTGAAATAGTTATGGGTAAGGACAAAGTCACAAAGTTCAGCCACCAGGTTAGCTGTGACATTATTGGGGATAGTGTTCTTGACGGCTTGTAGTCCATCTTTGTGTGGAATGTTGGTGTAGAGGGCTTCTACATCCATAGTAGCCAGGATGGTGTTATCAGGAAGATCACCGATGGATTGAAGTTTCCTCAGGAAGTCAGTGGTGTCTCAAAGGTAGCTGGGAGTGCTGGTAGCGTAGGGCCTGAGGAGGGAGTCTACATAGCCAGACAATCCTGCTGTCAGGGTGCCAATGCCTGAGATGATGGGGCACCCAGGATTTCCAGGTTTATGGATCTTGGGTAGTAGATAGAATATCCCAGGTCGGGGTTCCAGGGGTGTGTCTGTGCAGATTTGATCTTGTGCTTTTTCAGGAAGTTTCTTGAGCAAATGCTGTAGTTGCTTTTGGTAACTCTCAGTGGGATCATAGGGTAATGGCTTGTAGAAACTCGTGTTGGAGAGCTGCCGAGCAGCCTCTTGTTCATATTCCGACCTATTCATGATGACAACAGCACCTCCTTTGTCAGCCTTTTTGATTATGATGTCAGAGTTGTTTCTGAGGCTGTGGATGGCATTGCGTTCCGCATGGCTGAGGTTATGGGGCAAGTGATGCTGCTTTTCCACAATTTCAGCCCGTGCACGTCGGCGGAAGCACTCTATGTAGAAGTCCAGTCTGCTGTTTTGACCTTCAGGAGGAGTCCATCTATCCATCAATCCTTAGTGGACCCCAACTTAATCAACCCAGAGGCCCAAGTGATGATTCAACCCTTCAAGTCCAACTCTTTCGATTTGCCTACAGCCAAGTTGCCTGTCCAGTACAAGGGCTGGTCAGGAACGTGCACTTTTGCAGTCTATGATGATTATCCCATTCCCATGCTGCTGGGGGAAGACTTGGCCAACCAGGTAAAGCTGGCCAAGAGGGTGGGAATGGTCACCCGCAGCCAGACTAAGCAAGCTTCCACACCTATCCCTGTTCCTGAGGCTTCCACCAGGGCCCCATCTGTGTTATCAGAGACCCAGATGGAGGTGGTGGAACCGGATCCCCTGCCAACGACTGCAACGGCCGTAGTAGATCCAGTCCCAGAGACACAGCCAAAACCAGTCCCCAAACTGAAATTGGCGAAGCAACCAGCACCAGAACCATTGCCAGCACTGAGTCCAGTGCTTGCAACCCCGTCTCCAGCTGCAACAGCAGAGGGCACCACCGAGCCTGCCCTGGCAGCAGCAGCAGATAACCCTACACAAGAGGCCCAGCCAGAGCCTGAAATACCCCATAGTGCAACAGCGGAGAGCGGTTCACCATCAACGGAAACAGCCCCGTCACCTGCATCGCTTCCAGAGGGACCAAGCCCAGGTCCACAATCTAGTGAGGTATTGATGTCTCCGGCATCAAGGGAACAATTCCAGGCCAAACAGGAAGCAGATGAAAGCCTCCAGAGAGCTTGGACGGAGGTATGGAGCAACACACCATCTCTCAACTCTTCGAATCAATCTCGGTTTGTTGTAGAAAGAGGACTTTTATACAAGGAAACTCTTTCTGGTGGGCACCAGGAAGACTGGCATCCTCAGAGACAGTTGCTACTTCCAACTAAGTACCAGAAAAAGCTCTTGAGCTTAGCCCACGATCATCCTAGTGGCCATGCTGGGGTGAACAGGACCAAAGACCTTTTGGGGAGGTTATTCCACTGGGAGGAATGGGCAAGGATGTTTCTACCTATGTCCTGTCTTGTGAGGTGTGCCACAGAGTGGGAAAACCCCAAGACCAGGTCAAAGCCCCTCTTCAGCCACTCCCCATCATTGAGGTTCCATTTCAGCGAGTAGCTGTGGATATCCTGGGTCCTTTTCTGAAAAAGACACCCAGAGGAAAGCAGTACATACTGACTTTCATGGATTTTTGCCATCCGATGGCCAGAAGCAGTAGCTCTAAGCAACACCAGGGCTAAAAGTGTGTGCCAGGCACTAACAGACATGTTTGCCAGGGTAGGTTGGCCCTCCGACATCCTTACAGATGAAGGAACTAATTTCCTGGCAGGAACTATGGAAAGCCTTTGGGAAGCTCATGGGGTAAATCACTTGGTTGCCACCCCTTACCACCATCAAACAAATGGCACGGTGGAGAAGTTTAATGGAACTTTGGGGGCCATGATACGTAAATTCGTAAATGAGCACTGCAATGATTGGGACCTAGAGTTGCAGCAGTTGCTCTTTGCCTACAGAGCTGTACCACATCCCAGTTTAAGGTTTTCACCATATGAACTTATATATCGCCGTGAGGTTAAGGGGCCATTATGGTTGGTGAAGTGGCAATGGAAGGGGTTTACACCTTCTCCAGGAACTAACATTCTGGACTTTGTAACCAACCCACAAAACACCATCCGAACCTCTTTAGCCCTTCCTAAAGAAAACGTAAAAGATGCTCAAAAAGAGCAAAAAGCCTGGGATGATAAACATGCCAGAGAGCGTTCCTTCAAAGTAGGGGACCAGGTCATGGTCTTAAAGGCGCTCCAGGCCCATAAAATGGAAGCGTCGTGGGAACGGCCATTCACGGTCCAGGAGTGCCTAGGAGCTGTTAATTATCTCATAGCATTCTCCACCTCCAACCAAAAGCCTAAGGTGTACCATATTAATTCTCTAAAGCCCTTTTATTCCAGAGAATTAAAGGTTTGTCAGTTTACAGCCCAAGGAGGAGGTGACACTGAGTGGCCTGAAGGTGTCATTTACGAAGGGAAAAGTGATGGTGGCGTGGAAGAGGTGAACCTCTCCATGACCCTTGGGCGTATGCAGCGACAGCAGATCAAGGAGCTGTGCACTGGCTACGTGCCGATGTTCTCAGATACCCCAGGACTGACTGAATGGGCATACAATGCCATTCACACAGGTAATGCTCACCCAATTAGAGCCCAACCTTACCGGGTGTCTCATCAAGCTAAAACTGCTATAGAACAGAAGATCTGTCTGCTACAGATGGGTGTAATCTGCCCCTCCTGCAGTGCATGGGCATCTCCAGTGGTTCTAGTTCCCAAACCAGATGGGGAGATACGTTTTTGCATGGACTACTGTAAGCTAAATGCTGTAACTTGCCCAGACAAAAATCTAATGTCACACACAGATGAACTATTGGAGAAACTGGAACAGGCCCAGTTCATCTCTACCTTGGACTTAACCAAGGGGTACTGGCAGGTACCACTAGATGAATCTGCCAAGGAAAGGTCACCCTTCACCACACATGTCGGGCTGTATGAATTTAATGCGCTCCCTTTCAGACTGCAGAATGCACCCGCCACCTTCCAAAAACTTGTAAATGGTCTCCTAGCAGGATTGGGAGAATAGGCAGTCACCTACCTTGATGATGTGGCCATATTGTCAGATTCCTGGGCAGAACACCTGGAACATCTACAAAAAGTCTTCGAGGGAGGCAGGACTAACTGTTAAGGCTAAGAATTGTCAAATAGGCCTCAACAGAGTGACTTACCTTGGACACCAGGTGGGTCAAGGAACTCTCAACCCCTAGAGGCCAAAGTGGATGCTATCCAAAAGTGGCCTGTCCCAAAGTCAAAGAAACAGGTCCAATCCTTCTTCGGCTTGGCCAGATATTACACGCGATTTGTACTGCAATACAGCCAAATCGCCACCCCACTGACAGACCTAACCAAAAAGAAACAGCCAAATGCAGTTCAGTAGACTGAAGAGTGTCAGAAGACCTTTAACCAGCTTAAAGCGACACTGATGTCTGACCCTGTGCTAAGGGCCCCAGACTTTGACAAACCGTTCCTAGTAACCACAGATGCATTTGGGCATGGTGTGGGAGCAGTCTTAATGCAGGAGAGACCGAATCAAGAGTTCCATCCTGTCTTGTTTCTCAGCAAGAAGCTGTCTGAGAGGGAAAGCCACTGGTCAATCAGTGAAAAGGAACGTTACGCCATTGTCTACGCTCTGGAAAAGCTACGCCCATACGTTTGGGGACGCCTGCAAACTGACCATGCTGCGCTACAGTGGCTTCATACCACCAAGCGAAATAACAAAAAACTTATTCGGTGGAGTTTAGCTCTCCAAGATTTTGATTTCGACATACTACACATTTCTGGAGCTTCTAACGAAGTGGCTGATGCACTCTCCCGTGAAAGTTTCCCACAATCAACTGGTCCAAATTGTCCTTAAGATGTGGGAAATATTGTTAGTCTTTATGTACTTGGTAGTATATTTAGAGGTACATGTGTCTTATTAACTCTGTTTTCTCCTAGAGCTTCAGGAAGAAATCACCCTATCTGTTTCACCCTATCTGTGATTTGGGGTGTGTGTCATAAATATAAAGGGAAGGGTAACCACCTTTCTGTATACAGTGCTATAAAATCCCTCCTGGCCAGAGGCAACATCCTGTTACCTGTAAAGGGTTAAGAAGTTTAGCTAACCTGGCTGGCACCTGACCCAAAGGACCAATAAGGGGACAAGATATTTTCAAATCTTGATGGGGGGGAGGCTTTTGTTGTGCTCTTTGTTTACATGGCTGTTCTCTCTTGGGACTGAGAGACGCCAGACAGAAATCCATCTTCTCCAACCCATCCTAATCCAAGTCTCCAATATTGCAACCAGTATAGGTAAACCAGGCAAGGGGGATTAGTTTATCTTTTGTTTTATGTGAATTTTCCCTGTGTTAAGAGGGAGGTTTATTCCTGTTTTCTGTAACTTTAAGATTTTGCCCAGAGAGGGATCCTCTGTGTTTTGAATCTGAATACCCTGTAAAGTATTTTCCATCCTGATTTTACACAGATGATTTTTACCTTTCTTTTTTTTTTTTTAATGAAATCCTTCTTTTAAGAACCTGACTGATTTTTCCATTGTTCCAAGATCCAGGGGTTTGGGTCTTTGATGATTTTGTAACAAATTGGTTAGGATATTATTCTCAAGCCTCCCCAGGAAAGGGGGTGTGTAAGTCTTGGGGGGATATTTTGGGGGAAGACATCTCCAAGTGGTCTCTTTCCCTGTTCTTTGTTTAAAACGCTTGGTTGTGTCAGTATACTGTTCAAGGACAAGGCAAAGTTTGTACCTTGGGGAAGTTTTTAACCTAAGCTGATAAGAATAATCTTAGGGGGTCTTTCATGTGGGTCCCCACATCTGTACCCTAGAGTTCAGAGTGGGGAAGGAACCCTGAGAACCTCAAAATCCCCCTTGACTCACCAATGTCCACCATTGTTGACCAAACCAGACACATCCACCAAGTACGTCAAGAACTCAGACACTGGTTTGAAGAGGCTAAAACAGCATACAAGCACCACAACCACCGACACAGTCAGACAACCCCTAACCTTAAGGTTGGGGAAAAGGTTTGGCTGTCCATCCAAAACCTGTGCTCCACCCGGCCATCCATGAAACTGGACCAAAAATACTTGAGGTCATCTGCAATCATGGAACAACTTAACCCAATATTCTTTCAACTGACGCTGCCAAAATCCACCCTGTGTTCCATATGTCCCTCCTGAAACCTTACACTGATAATCCCTTCCCACATCTCTCTACTGCTCCCTCTCCACCAATAACAATACAGGGCCAAGAGGAATACATGGTCCAGCAGATTCTAGACTCTGCTGAGTCTGAGGGCTCCAATATCTGATTTGAAAGGGAGGGATGTGTCCCAGAATTGCATATACGGGAACCTGTGGAACATATTCCTGCCCTGGACATCCTGCATACCTTCCACCAAACCCACCCCAAGAAACCTGGTCCCAGCTCTCC
This sequence comes from Caretta caretta, assembly GCF_965140235.1. NCBI lineage: Eukaryota > Metazoa > Chordata > Testudines > Cheloniidae > Caretta > Caretta caretta. The sequence goes on from NC_134207.1 coordinate 139,247,839, forward strand.
TGGGAGATGATCCCAAAGGTAGGGTTGTGCTGTCATGGATCAGAGCATCAAGGAACAGCAGCTGCTGGCCTGTTGCCTGACTAACCATGCTCTTAGGCAACCAATGAGCCCAGCTCCACTGGCTTAGAATTCTGAGTGGCTACAGCCTCTGACTGGCTCCTGCTTTAGCAGTCCTGCACATAAGCCTGGCCCCCAAAGCAGTTCAGCAGCTGCTCTATGCTACTACACCCACTGTTGTACTTGCCCTTGCTTGATCCTTTGCTCCAGCCTGTTCCAGTCCCTGCTTCTTCTTGTTCCAGCTCTTGTTCCCGTCCTGCTCCAGTCTGTTTCCAGTCCCTGCTCCAGCCCCTGCTCCTCTCTGGCTTCAGACTTCTAGCTTCGAACCCCAGCTCTTCCTCTGGCTTATGTTTCTGGTTGACCTTCCAGTTCCGGCATTCAGCTTCTGTCTCTTTGGTACTGATCTGTGGGTCCACCTCTGGCTTATGACTCTGATTTACCCCTCCGATTGTAGCACTTGCCTCCTCCCCCTCCGGTACTGACCCTCGGCTCATTCCTGAACTCTGCTAATCCTGGACCCCGCTGTAACCGGTAGGCCAACCTCTGACCTTCATCAGTAGTCCTGACTGCCCACAGCCCAGTCAACAACAACAACTTGCATTTTTTAGATTTTCCCTGATCATTCTCTTAAGGAATACTATGTTTGAGTCCATGTTCTATATTTTCATCAGTAACTGTCAGTGTACATGATTAATCTTGTAATGCCTTTGATCAAGATTTTTAAATTATTAAATAGAAAATATCAGAATGAAAAAAGCTAGCCAGCACATTTGTTTACAATGATTCAATATTTACTTTTAAAATATATGAATGCAGACTTTTTTCATTTGTGCATAAATTTATTTCCTGTGTATGTATGTATATAAGGTGATTTATGGCGGGGGGATATATAAATATAAAATATAATTTTTCAGCTGATATGACATGATATGATCAAAGGTATCATTGTGCTTTAGGCCTTTTCTTGTGTGATGGGCTCTTTCTTGAGTGATCAAACAGGCGAAACTTGTCAAGGTAATGGTTAACCTTTTTTGTCTTGTTTTATATGACTGGAGAACATTAACCAATAAAAAACAGAGCTAAGATTGATTTGAACAGATATGCTTTAGTCTGTGGCTTTGGACCACTAGACTGTAGATGTTGAGGGTGAACAGGATGAAGAAAAATAGAATAAAACGTTCACTGAGTATGAGACCTGTTAATTTCAATGAGGAATTTAGAAAGCTCTGTGGATGACTGCTTTAATCAACCTCCTCCTACTTGGCCAAGAACTTGCTGAAACATATCATTTTTGACTCTGGTATTGTGGGAGATCAATGTCAGAGAATATAAACAATCTTCCATCTCACTTTACTACTGATTTAAGAAACAGAAGAGAAAATAAATCTTGCTGTTCGAATCATTTTTACTGCATCAAATGACCATGTATGACTGAATTGCTAAACCATTTTAAATAGGAAGATATGAACCTACTTGCAGTTTTAACATTGGGCTTCTGTACCGTCAGAGTCCTATGGGGCGAACCAAGTTTTCATTGACAGGTGCTAAACTGTGCTTGCAAAATAAATAAGTGCACGACTGCTCATTTTATGCAGCAGTAGGCTTAAAAACTGTGCATGCAAAGGGAACTTATAAGTCACCAAGTTTCTTTCTTTCTTTCTTTCTTTCTTTCTTTCTTTCTTTCTTTCTTTCTTTCTTTCTTATGTTTGAAAATGTTGCCCACTTTGTCACAAGTTTCATGCCCAAAGAGGTTCAAAATGGCAAGTATTAATAAACATTATTTAAAAATAAAGAAGTAATGACTGTTAAATTATAAATATTTGTCTCCATATACACTTTCAGAACTATACACTCAACTCTGCACTTCTCTTTAAGATATGGAAACTCATCAACTGGAAAATTAATTGAGGCCACATTTTTCTCCAGTTGTCTATTCAGAACATCATCATTGGACTAAGTATAATTGTCTTCATAGGTATAAACAGTGTGCAGGGGAGGGGAGTGTTAAAAAGCACTGGTCACCTCATTGACATGTAGTATGTTTTTCCTTCAGGCAGTAACATACATCAGAATTATTGGCTGTCAAAGTAACCTACTTTGAATCCAATACAGGGAATCTGGAGTAAATTAAAGAAACCAATAGCGAAGAAAACCTGCAACACAGAACAATTGAAACAGTATATTATATACACCTAGAATTAACCATCCCCCCATTTGCAAGAAATATATTGACAGTGTTCAAGAGAGACTTTAGCATGTAATAGAATGTGGTGATGTGCACACTTAATATTGAATAGAATGAAAGAGAAATTACAGTATATTTGATTTTGTACCTCAGAGTAAATGTTTGTAAATACTAAAACCAGGTGCTCAATGAAATTATTTCTCTGTAATTTCAATTAAAGCATTAATTAGATGATAATGATGTCTTTGAATACCGGACACTTAATCCAAGTAAATCATATGGGGGGCAGAGTCTGCAACCCTTACTTACACTGATTAGCGCTTACATGAATAGCAGCAGGGCTGTTTAACTAGGCAAATGCTACTTAACAAAAGTAAACATTTCAGATTTGTAAACTCTTTGAGGCAAGGACTAACATTTTTCTATATGTTCGTACAATGCTTACTTAGAATGGCTCTTGTTACTACCGCAATATATATGTTTCATAATGAAGAGAATAAATATTTTGCCATTATCTTTCTTGAACCTTGTTAAGTTTTATAGTTTAGTAGATTCAAGGTGTCTTTAACAGTGCAAATTGCTCTCACAATATACTACACACAATGCTTCTCTTGTCTGCCAATTTATTCTCTCCTTATCTCACATAAATGGAGCTCTCCTTTTAAAAAAGCAAAACACAACACAGACTTCCATGATTGTTGTATCTGCAGCAAGGTACACTTCACTGTAGAACATAAAATGCAAAGTAATGAGTAAATGGATAAAGTAAACTACTATAATTATTTCAATACAAAAAATACGGTCGTAGACTATCACAGCAGAGCACTCAAATACACAAATGACAAAACACTCAATTATAGCTCTCACAGGTACTGTAAGTGGGTTCCTTGTACATATGCACTGAGATCTGTTGTACTGCTTTTCAGGCTGTTACATGTATGCCTTAATATATATGTTCAAAGTGGCTGAGTCGCAATTGCAGTGGAAAATGTAAATTGCAATGTCCTGGTGTGATAGTATTTTTAACAGAAAGATGCATGCATGAATACAGGGTTTTATATTCAATTTATCTTTAAGAGTATAAAGTTGTTTTGTGTTTATTTAAATGTTCCAATGCTCTGACAAATGTGCATTCACAGGATCAGGGTGTGATACATGAATCAATATAGGCACCTAAACTCCAGAGTTAGGCACCTAAGTCCCCTTGCGTGGCACCATTTTGATCCACAAAACTCCTGTTTAGCTACCATTTAACCCTTTAGGTGCCTAATCTTTCTTGGTGCCTAACTTTCCCCTGTCAAATTTCCCTAGGCAGCTAAGTTTTAGACCCTGGCACATGCACTGATGCCTCACTCTAGACAGCCATATTCCTATCTTCTATCTAAGCCCCAGAGCAATTCACAAACCAGCATTTGCTGCCTAAGTCATGTGCAGGGCCCAATCTGGTAAGCACACTCTGAGCATGCCTGCTGGATTGGGTCCTACTCAAAATCCAGTCGAGGAGGGAGGTGGTGGTGCCCACGTAGAACTTTTAGACGTGTGGTTACAGCATTTGCCTGGGGTGTGGGGGGCAAAGGATTTGAACTGGAGAGCTTCCACCTTTCAGGAGAGTGCTCTAATCGCCGTGCTATGGGATATTCTAATGAGGGACTCCCTCAGTCTCTTCTATTGAAGCTGTTCCATTGTGGATAAAAAAAATGAAAGAGTGACTGGAGCAAGGGGACTGGACCCGGGTTCTCCCACCTCCCATTGGGTGCCCTGACACCAGGCTACCAAATCATTTCCACTCTCTTTCGCTGTGGCCCAAGGTTTATTTCACAATTTAGTTTAGTGGAACAGCCATTGGGCCAGAGAGAGAAAGAGAGTGATTCTGTGATCCACCAATTCCTCTTCAGGCCATTTTGTGTGGAGTGAGGTAGACACCTAACTCATTTCCTCAAGAAGCAGTTTAGGCGCCTAAGTGGCCTGATTCCAGAAGGTGGGTTCCAATGTTCCCTCTAAATTTTTGCATTCATGTGCAGAATAAATGTTGTTATGTGCACCAATATTAATGTATTGAGTGGATGTGTGACACCAGTAGAAACAAAAAATCTAGATGTGACCGGAATCCCAGGGGATCCACACTGGAGTTACTCAATTAGGGTGAACTGCAATGAATGGGGCAGGCAATCCCCAAAGCTGGTGGATATTCCAATACTTAGATCAGGGATCAGCAACCTTTGGCATGCGGCCCACCAGGGAAGTCCACTGGCAGGCCACGATGGTTTGTTTACCTGCAGCATCTGCAGGTTTGGCCGATCGCAGCTCCCACTGGCCATGGTTCACCATTCCCGGCCAATGGGGCTGTGGGAAGCGGCAGCCAGCACATCTCTAGGCCCACACCGCTTTCCGAAGCCCCCATTGGCCTGGAATGGCCACCAAATATCTATATCTATCTCCCAATTCATATAGATATATGAATTGGGTAGTGGGACAAGAAGCAAAGAGTTGTGGACACAAAGAACAGGGAGTCATCAAAACATAATTTTCAATGTAACTGTAAGGGGATATAAACCCACCATTTTCGATGTAACTGTAATGGGATATAAACCAGTGGTATTCAATCTTTAGTATACATAGCTATTTAGTTTCATACATTTTATTTTCATATATACAATTTGCAGTAATAAAAGTGAGGAGACACCAAACTTGTAACTAAATCTAAATTAGTAATATCCCTTAGATATTTGAGAGATAAAAATAACCCACATAATTCAATCACACCAGAATGTTATTGCAATGCTCATGATAACATTTATCATTGTGTAGCTAAAACACTACTAGTCTTAACTGCTAATTCTCTGACATTATATTGCTTCAGTTATTTGTGAATTATAATTATGCATGACTCATGTATGACAGAACATGAATGATGATTTGGGATGGAGGGTTGTAAACTTATTTTGCAAACAATGCTGTTGTGGAAATTATAATCTCATTGCTATCTGATTTATGTAGAGTTAATAGTTATGTAACAGTAAAATGCCACTGCTGTTCACTGTTATAATACTGTGTTTTTATTTGACCAATTATAAAAAAAATGTTTTGTTGTCCTTACAGATGTAACAAAACTGTTTGCATCTGGAAACATTCAATCTACTTTCAAGTATAGCAATAATGGAACCCGTGTTTCATTATAATATCTTGTGAGTGCAAGTAGGACCTATGCAAAAATAAGTTTTAATGTTAGCATGCCATATGCATATTATATTCACTCTTTGGCATGTGAGAGGCCTTGAATTCTTCTTTTCATCCCAGACCATCTTTGCAGACATGGGGAGAAGTATAGCATCACCATTCATTCTTGTTTATGGCTTGTTTCTTCATTAAGGCCAGCATCCCCATGTCCCTGTGTATGATGTCCTGCTATGTAGTCAGTGGTCGGCCTCCAGGTCAGACTGACCTTGATTGTGCTAAAGTTATTTCCTTTGTCATCCATTTGTCTTCTGCAGAGTCCCCACTATCATTATCTTTTCAACTGTAGCCAATCCCGTATCCTGATTTCACATTATACTCTCCTTCTAACTATTTAATTTGTCTGAAAATTATTCCACATTATGAAAAGGAGTACTTGTGGCACCTTAGAGACTAACCAATTTATTTGAGCATAAGCTTTCGTGAGCTACAGCTCACTTCATCTGATGTGAGCTGTAGCTCACGAAAGCTTATGCTCAAATAAATTGGTTAGTCTCTAAGGTGCCACAAGTACTCCTTTTCTTTTTGCGAATACAGACTAACACGGCTGTTAGTCTGAAACATTCCACATTATGTACATGCTATCTTTCAAACAACTCTCTCTCTACTGCCTGTAGCCTTCTGACATTCATAATGTTATACTGTTACTATACCTTGAATAGTAATACTTAATTTATTATAATATGGTTATATATTAATGTGGAGTGAGGTACTATGAAATTGGGGACTTGAGATTATACAGCTATTTTCTCCAGCACTGTGCTGTTCTGTGCACACCCAAGCAGGAATTAAAAACAGAACACCAAGCAAACTGTAACAGCTGGGTGAAAATGAAAACCAGCAATCAGTGGTGTGTTGGAATAAAATTTTAAAAGATATCCAAGTCTCCCTGAAAGTCAATAGGACTTAGGTACCTAAAAGCACCTTAATGATGTGAACATTTTGACCTTGTTGAGTGGATACCCTGTGTGATAGAACTCTAGATTTATGAAAATTCATTATAAATTGCAGACAAAAAAAGTATACACACATGTATACCTCATCATTGCCAATTCCTACTACCAGCTGGAAGTTCTGCCTCATAGATGTGAGGTTATAACAATTCCACCACTCTAGAACTGTGCTGATTATAGAGCTATGGATATTGCACAATAATTAAAATGAGTAATGAGAAACTGTATTGGGACTAAATAGGCAGTATAAACTAGATTTTGTTCTATAAGTATCTCAGCAGCATTGTAATAAATACAGGGCAACAATTTTCCTCAACAGTCAGAAAGAAATGTTGATTCTATTTATTAATAATGACAAGATCAAATCACCTACAAAATAAATCATACCATCTACATAGCCTGTTTCAGAAATTTACCATAATTTCCTACTGACTATACCATATTGCTGGCCCTAATAATGTGAAAATAAGTGGGCTTTACTCTGAAAAGGTTACAGTGTCACAATTTTTCCCCAATTACGCAACAAGACTGTGAATGACCTCTCTAAATATTTTGATACAAACATAATTTGCAACATTGTTACACACTCTTTAATATGCTGAACAGCTGTAACAAAATGCAATCTCTACCACCATACTTTAATTTCCATTGAAAGTACATTACAAACATTCCTAGCATGACTATTACTAAGTATTTTGAATTTGATAAGATAGATCAGAGTTTCTCATTATAATATTAAACAAGGATGAACCTCTGTAAGAGAAAGAATATCCCCCCAAATCACAACTTCTATTATGTTACTTATAGGAGAGAATAATTTAGGGATATTTTGGGCCCCACAGTACAAGAAGGATGTGGAAAAATTGGAAAGCATCCAGCGAAGGACAACAAAAATTATTAGGGGACTGGAACACATGACTTATGAGGAGAGGCTGAGGGAACCGGGATTGTTTAGTCTGCAGAAAAGAATGAGAGGGATTTGATAGCTGCTTTCAATTACTTGAAAGGGGGTTCCAAAGAGGATGGACCTAGACTGGTAGCAGATGACAAAACAAGGAGTAATGGTCTCAAGTTGCAGTGGGGGAGGTTTAGGTTGGATATTAGGAAAACGTTTTCACTAGGAGGATGGTGAAGCACTGGAATGCGTTACCTAGGAAGTGGTGGAATCTTCTTCCTTTGAGGTTTTTAAGGTCAGGCTTGACAAAGCCCTGGCTGGGATGATTTAGTTGGGGATTGGTCCTGTTTTGAGCATGGGGTTGGACTAGATGACCTCCTGACGTCCCTTCCAACCCTGATATTCTATGATTCTATGATTCTATGATATTAAACAACTCAATAACAATAAAACTAGGACTGTCAATCACAGTTAAGTCAAGTGATTAACTCAAAAATAATTAATTCAATTAAAAATAAATCACAATTAATCTCAGTTTTAATCACATTGTTAAACAATAATAGAATACCAATTTAAATTTATTATAAATATTTTAGATGTTTTTCTACATTTTCAAATATATTGATTTCAATTAAAACACAGAATACAAAGTGTACAGTGCTCATTTTATTATTATTGATTACAAAAATTCACACAGTAAAAAAGGTAAACAAAAGAAATAGCATTTTCAATTCACCTCATACAAGTACTGTTATGCAATCTCTTTATCGTGAAAGTGAAATTTATAAATGTAGAATTATTTTTTACATAACTGCACCCAAAAACAAAACAATGTAAAACTTTAGAGCCTACAAGTCCTCTCAGCCTTACTTCTTGTTTAGCAGAGTTTCACTGCTGACTTAAGGAGACATGGGGCTTGTATATACACAAATTGTTATTCTGAAATAAGAATGCCCACACACAGATTTGGATTGAAATAATAAAAGGTGTGAACTGAAATCAATTTAGCTATTTCTGTGCAAATTTGTGTGTAGACTAGCATACCACTGTGATGCTTTCTACCTCAGAGGAACACCCTGCACCCCCATGTTCATCCTTATAGTAGGATTGTGTGGTATCCAATGCAAAGTTTGTCATGTTGGGTATCTTCAGAAGGCTCATGATGCACTAAGCATTGTTGTTATAGTAATGTTATAGGTTATAATTTCATGTATATAGTTATGAGGCTGAAAAACTGTCCTCGTGTCTTAAAATGAGCCCAGGCAAAACTCTCCAGAAGCAGAGGGGAAGTTGACACCTCATCAGGGCATGTATGGGACAAACCCAGCCCAGCCCAGCCTCACAGGAACAAGGGACACTGGCCTAGGCAGCAACAAAGGATCTGTTGGACTCTCGAGTGAGTCACCCCACTTTCCTTGGTCAGTTTGGGAATACGATGAGGTAATGCTCACCTAAATCTGAAAGGGGGGAGGACAAAGCCAAGAGGGAAGAAAGGACATGATAAAAGGGAGAGACATTTGCCATGCTCTCTCTCTCTTCCACCTCCGTCTACAGACACCACCACCAAACAACTGAAGTGATGATCAAAGGGGAGAGCCTGGCTGAAGGGCAACCAGACAGCCTGTGGTGAGAAGCATCTAAATTTGTAAGGGCACTGAAAGTGTTAAGATCAGCTGAGCATGCATTTGCTTTTATTTCATTTAACCAAATCTGACTCATAATCAATTTGAAATCTATCTTTTGTAGTTAATAATTTTCTTTGTTTATTCTACCTGAAGCAGTGTGTTTGGGTTGAAGCCTGGTACATATCAATTTCTTTGTTAAATTGACAAACGCATATAAGCTTGCAGCGTCCAGTGGGCATATCTGGACACTGCAAGACCGAGATTCTTAGATTGTGTCTCGGACTGGAGATACTGTCATTTGGTTGCACAGTCCAAGCAGCGGCTGGCCAAAAGTGCTCATTCAGATAGCTGGGAGCAGCTTACATGCCAGCGGCTGTGCGTGAACAGCCCACGAGTGGGGGTTCTCACAGCAGAGAAGGGTAAGTCTGGCTAACAGAGTCGAGGATTGGAGTGACCTAGTGGATCCCTGGTCCAGAGAACACCAGGGGAATGTCCTGGGTATTTAGAATTGGTCCAATTAAGATATGACGATACTATTTTGCATGGCATTGTGATTTTTTCCCAGTGACTACACTTATTGCAGTGGAGGCAGTGTTCTCTAATTGACAGAGCAGTGGACAGGAACTGAGAAGCCCTGAATTCTATTCTTTGTTCTGCTATTGGCCTCCTGGATGACTCTTGGTGTAAGTCATGTCATCTCTGTGCCTCAGTTTGCCTATCTGTAAAATGATACCAAAAGCAAACTGAAACTTTAAATTTCTGTTTTGTAGGAAATTCTGAAATTTTGAAATTTGTTTTGTTTTGAATCAGTACAAAGACAAATAGTTTTGAAATTTTCCATGAAACAGAAATTCCCAGAATCCAATTAGAATATTTTGTTTTGAAAAAAAATGAAAATTTGTTATCAAACAAAATTGCTTCAATTTTTTTAATGTTTATTATTTTTACATTATTTCATGACATGTAATAATGACATTCAAAATATTCAATTTTATTTTATTTTTTTAAAATCAAAGGGCAATTCCTACTTACTACAGGTGGAAACATCATATTTTTGTTCCTCATTCCAAGTATCTCTTATTTGTGTTCTAGTGGAACAATATGACACTTGGAACAAAGAACTAAGATAAGAAATCAGTGTACTAATTAGAGGAGTAGCTGTTTTCAATATCCTAGAAAAGTTATTCCAGGTTAACACAAGATGTCATATTATGCATTACTATTACTATCATGTCACGAAGTAATATAAAAAGTGAGAAATAAATTACATTTCTAAATGAAATGTTTTGTTTTTAAATAGAATTTTGAAAAGTTTCCAAAATGAAATGATTGGAAATGAAACATTGTTTATTTTTTAAAATAGTGGGAAATTCCATTGAGACTGATATGGTTTCACAGAAAAAAAACAGTTTTTTGTAAAAGGGCTTTTTTTTCCAACAGAAAACTTTTGGTTAAAATTTTCCAGCCAGCTCTAAAACGTACTTTCTTTGTAAAGCACTCTCTATGCAGTGTAAGTCCAGCTTCCATGTTAGGAAACCTTGGGCTTGAGTGTCTACACTGTATTTTAACTCTAGGTTAAATATTTTCTGACCTGTGCTCTATCCTAGGGCTCTGGTGTTCACACTGCAGTGTGTACATGGGCGCCAGTTATAATGTGAGGGGGTGTGAGGAGGGACGTGGCAAGCCAGCAGCAGGCGGGTGGAGGCGTCTGGCAGCGGTGTGAGCCAGATTGGCCAGGTGCTGGGTCTGGCTCGGTGGGAGGGGGGTGCTGTTGGCAGCTCAGCTCAGTGCTTGGGGGACAGCTGGCTTGGCCCATCACTGGAGTTAGTCCTGCTCAGCCAGGATGACCTTTAGGGGCAAGGAGGGGCCATAGGCTTAGCCCAATGCTGGGGCCAGCCCGGTGATCAGGGGACTGGTGGCTTGGCCCAGCGGTGGCACTCGGGAGGCTGGTGGCTTGGCCTGGTGCTGGTGCTTGGGGGGCTAGTGCAAAACTTGGCTTGGCACTGGAGCTGGCCCGGCTTGGCCAGGGGGGTCTTCAGGGGCAGGGGGGCTGGCAGCTCAGCCCGGCGCTGGGGCCAGCTTGGGGGATAGGCGGCTCAGCTAGGCGCTGGTGCTCAGGGGACTGGTAGCTTGGCCTGGTGCTGGAACCAGCCTGGCTTGGCTATGGGGGGCCTTCATGGTGGTGGGGGTGGCACCTTGGCCTGCGCTCAGGGTGGGGGAGGCTTAGCCTAGCACTGGGGCTGGGCTGGTAGCTCAGCCCAGTGTGGCTGGGGCAGGTGGGACAGGGCCTCTCCGGTTGCAGGAGGCCCCTCAGGGCTCCTCCTTTTAAGGGGGGGCAGTTTAGGAGCTCCGGCATGCGGGGGCTGGACCTCGGGCAGAAGGGGTGGGGCTGGCATGCTAGCCTCCCTAAAGCAGCCCATGGGTGTGCAGACATTAGACAAAGTATCACAGATTCCCTAGTGTTCCCCCCACCCACCTCAAAATGTGGTCGCTGTATCCTTAGAATGTGGTGCATTGTGGGAAGAGTTTACTGCCCTTTCTGCACATTACCAGGAAGCAGCTTGTTTTCCAAAAGTCTTGATTGGATTGCTCTCCATTGCAAATCCGGGAGACTGTCCAATAGTGTTGCTTGCAGTTTGGTGATCAGAACAGAATGGGTTAATGAAGACCTGAGCAACTGCCGTTTGTGGACGTGTGTGTGGAGGGGGGCCTTCTGTTTTCAATAGAATGGATTGCAGACTGTTGGGACAGAGAAGATTAAGGAAGTTGTCCCATGGAATTGTGGAATGTTTCCAGGTGACTCCTGGGACCTGAGTCATGCAGGGCTGCAGCTACACTGCAAAGCAATAGGGCTTGTACCCTGGGTCCCAGCTTGACTCAAGCTTAGATCATCCTGGGAAACTGGGTTAATGCAATTCGAGTATTGGGGTGGTATTATTATTATTGATTTTGTATATTATTTATGATCATCACATAACTTCAAGGTATGCCAGCCCCATTGTTTTGGTATAAACATGTTAAGAGTTTTGGAGCTTTAAAATCTATGACCATCTATTCATGGACTTCTTGCCAGGCTGGCAATACAGTTGACTAGTGCAGCATTGCTACAGCTTGGGAAAATCCATCACAAATTATTTGTAAGTCATTTTTTGTATAACAGCAAATATATCGCAACCTTTTTTTTTTAATTCAAACGTGCAGTAACATGTTTTGTACAAGTGAAGAATGTGTAGACTATATTATAACTGCAGAGAAGGAAAGTAATCTTTTGAACCACTGTGTTCACCCTTCCTGGTGAGTTAATAGTTAAAGCGGGTATAAACTGCAGTGGCAGAAGGTGACTTCAAATTAGTGTTTTATTATCTCCCACTGCACATAATCACTGAAATATCTCTATAGTCTCAATCAATATAGGCTCTGCTCTTGCAAACACATATGGTTCAATTCCCAGCTGTGCCACTGGCTTATTGGGTGAGACCTTGGCTGAGTCACTTTGCTCCCTGGGCTTGAGTTTCCCCAATTGTGCAATGAGGATAGTGATACTAATGTCCTGTGGAAAGTGCTTTAATAGCTAAAGATGAAAAATGCTCTATAAGAACTAGATATTATTAATTATGATGATGCGCTTGAGTAACTTTATTCAAGTCAGTAATCCCACTGGGTTCAATGAAATTACTCATGCATAGTGACTCAGGTGTGTAAGTGTTTTCAGGATGATATTTTGCTACCCTCATCTTTTGATTTGTGATTGGGGCTTGACTGTGATATTGCTTCCCGTGAGAAGCAAATCTAAGGAGAAAAAAGTTCAAGAGAGTTGGCAGTTTTTCAAAGAGATATTATTGAGGGCCCAAGAGCAAACAATCCTACTGTATAGGAAAGATAGGAAGTATGGCAAGAGACCACCCTGGCTTAACCAGGAGATCTTCAATGATATGAAACTCAAAAAAACCAGTCCTACAAAAAAACAGGTCCAATTACAAAGCATGAATATAAACAAATAACACAAGTATGTAGGGATAAAATTAGAAGGGCCACAGCACAAAAGAGATTAAACAAGCTAGAGAAATAAATAATAACAAGAAAAAATTCTACAAATACATTAGAAGCAAGTGGAAAACCAAGGACATGATAGACCTGTTACTTAACGAGGGAGGAAAACAATAATAGAACGTGAAAAAATGGCAAAAGTGCTAAATGACTTTTTTTTTGTTTTCTCCGAAAAGGTTCATAGCAATTGGACTTCTAACATAGCGAATGAGGTGCAAATGAGGTAGGATTAGAGGCTAAAATAGGGAAAGAGCATGTTAAAAATTACTTACACAGGTTAGATGACTTCAAGTCACCAGGGCCTGATGAAATACATCATAGAACACTCAAGGAGCTGACTGAGGAGATATCTGAGCCATTAGTGATTATCTTCAAAAAGTCATGGAATACCAAAGAGATTCCAGAGGACTGGAAAAGGGAAAATATAGTTCCAAACAAAAAGAGGGAAATACAGACAACACAGTGAATTACAGACCAGTCAGCTTAACGTCAGTACCCGGAAAGATGATGAAGCAAATAATTAAGCAATCAATTTGTAAACACCTAGAAGATAATAAGGTGATAAGTAATAGTAAGCATGGATTTGTCAAGAACATTTTGTGTCAAACCAACCTAATAGTTTTCTTTGACAGGGAAACAAGCCTTGTGGCTAAGGGGAGAGTGGTAGATGTGGTATATCTTGACTTCAGTAAAGCGTTTGATACTGTCTTGCATGACCTTCTAATACATAAACTAGGGAAATACAACCTAGATGGAGCTACTATAAGGTGGCTGCATAACTGGTGGGAAAACTATTCCCAGAGATCAGAGTAGCAGCCGTGTTAGTCTGTGTCTGCAAAAAGAAAAGGAGTACTCGTGGCACCTTAGAGACTAACAAATTTATTTGAGCTCACAAAAGCTTATGCTCAAATAAATTTGTTAGTCTCTAAGGTGCCACAAGTACTCCTTTTCTTATTTTCAGAGAGTAGTTGTCAGTGGTTCACAATCAAGCTGGAAGGGCATATCAAGTGGGGTCCAGCAGGGATCATTTCTGGGTCTGGTTCTGTTCAATATCTTCATCAATGATTTAAATAATGACATAGAGCAGCATTTCCCAAATTTTTTTGGCCATGGAACACTTTTTAGCCTAATACGGAACACTTCCAATATTATTTTGTAGTTGTTTGGTTTTCAAATAAAAATTGTGCTATTTATGCTCAAATATAATTTATTTTATAAAACAAAGCAAAATACAAATTTAAAATAACTTGAACTAACAATTTCTAACTGGAAAGCATGTATAAAGTAGTACAAAAATCAAGTGCAAGAGTCAAAATTAAATTCTAGATTATTTCATGGAACACCTATTCACATCGTGCGGAACACCAGTGTTCCGCGGAACACAGTTTGGAAAACGCTGGCATAGAGAATACACTTATAAAGTTTGTGGACAACACAAAGCTGGGATGGGTTGCAAGTGCTTTGGAAGATAGGATTAAAATTCAAAATGATCTGGACAAACTGGCGAAATGGTCTGAAGTAAAGAAGATTAAATTCCATAAGGACAGATGCAAAGTATTCCACATAGGAAGGAACAATCAATTGCACACATACAAAATAGGAAATGACTGCCTAAGAAGGAGTACTGCAGAAGGTGATCTGGGGGGTCATAGTGGATCACAAGCTAAATATGAGTCAATGCAAAAAAAACCCCAAACATTCTGGGATGTATTAGCAGAAGTGTTGTAAGCAAGACATGAGAAGTAAGTCTTCCACTCTACTCCACACTGATTAGGCCTCAACTAGAGTATTGTGTCCAGTTCTGGGTGCCACATTTCAGGAAAGATGTAGACAAATTGGAGAAAGTCCAGAGAAGAGCAACAAAAATTATTTTAAAAAAAGACCTATGAGGGAAGATTGAAAAAAATAGGTTTTACTTCGTCAGGAGAAGACTGAGTGGGGACATGATAACAGTTTTCAAGTACATAAAAGGTTGTTACAAGCAGGAGGGAGAAAAAAAATGTTCTCCTTAACCTCTGAGGATAGGACAAGAATCAATGGGCTTTAATTGCAGCAAGGGCGGTTTTGGTTGGACATGGAGAAAAACTTCCTAACTGTCAGGGTAGTTAAGCACAGGAATAAATTGCCTAGGGAGGTTGTGGAATCTCCATCATTGGAGATTTTTAAGAGCAGGTTACACAAACACCTTTCAGGGATGGTCTAGATAATACTTAGTCCTGCCATGAGTCCAGGGGACTGGACTAGATGACCTCCCGAGGTCCCAATCCCGTCTGTGATTCCCATGCACAATGGGACTGGGTCTCACCCACATTGGGGCAATATTGTTATCTAATAACCATTGTGGAAATGCACTTTGCTAGCTGCCTTTATAGAGCAATTATAACTATTTGGAAAAATATTCCTCAGCAAACATTACGAACATGAGTAAAGTTACTCATAAATTATAAATCCAGAAGGGAATGCAGTAGAGAGAGCCTGGAGTTCTGGGCCTGGTGCAAGACCTGAGGCCTGAACCAGACACTGTGAACCAAAGCCACGCCATATATTAAAGGAGATGCTTACACGTTCACTGTCCAGTACATGAACTTGGGAAAGTTATTGCTAAGTGTATTATGCACAATATATTTATGTAAATACATTCCAGAAGGGCTAGTACAGATATACCCCAATCTAGTACAAGATAAAATGGTTTGACAGATCAACGAATAGGGATATTTTGTCTGAGATATCAGGAACAAGGGTAGGTAACATACAAACATCATGAAACACACAAGTTGGTATGCAAGTTGTTTATACCAGTTGTTTGTCTCAGTCTATAAATGTAGGGGTACCTCATCATAACCGTTTGTGCGGCCGAAGGGAGAGCAGAAATCCCCACTGCTGAATGAGCCACTCCTTGCCACTGGGCACTCATGTGTTAGTGTACCTGTAGCTCCAATGAGATGTGAGGACTGTGCCTTGATAGCAATAAACCTGGATGAGTGTTTTTGTCACCAAACCATGCCTGTGGTCTTTTTTTATGAGTAACATCAAGGTCTGCTAAATTAGCAGGCTGTACTATCTGCTAGTACTGATAACATTGGAGCTCCAAGCACAGAAACACTGAGCCGCCATAACCTGGCAGCAATAACAACATTCCACCTTCTACAGGGACCGTTGTGATGATCTAGTCTGACCTGCTGTATAACATAGGTTACAAAACTTCCCTTAATTCTTATTTGAATTAGAGCATATCTTTTAGAAAGACTTGCTATCTTGATCTTAAAATGTCCAGTGATGGAGAATCCACCACAGCCTTTGATAAGTTGTTCCAATGGTAAATTAATGTCACTTTAAAAATTGTCACCTTGTTTCTCATCTGAATTTGTCTAGCTTCAACTTTTAGCTATTGGATCTTGTTATGCATGTATCTGCTAGGTTAAAGAGTCCTCTATTATCAAGTTTCTGTTCCCCATGTAGGTATTTATAGACTCATTCCTTAACTGTTTTTTTTACAAGTTAAAGAGTAGGGCTGTCAATTAATCACAGTTAACTCAAGCGATTAACTAAAAAAAATGAATTGCAATTAAAAAATTAATCACGATTAATTGCAGTTTTAATTGCAAGGCTAAACAATAGAATACCAATTGAAATGTATTAAATATTTTGGATGTTTTGTCTACATTTTCAAATATATTGATTTCAATAACAATACAGAATACAAAGTGTACAGTGCTCACTTAATATTATTATTTTTATTACAAAAATTCACAGTAAAAAAGGTAAACAAAAGAAATAGTATTTTTCAATTCACTACATACAAGTACTGTAGTGCAATCTCTTTATCGTGAAAGTGCAACTTACAAATGTAGATTTTTTTGTTATATAACTTCACCCAAAAACAAAACAATGTAAAACTTTAGAGCCTACAAGTCCACCCAGTCCTACTTCTTGTTCAGCCAATCTCTAAGACAAACAAATTTGTTTACATTCATGGGAGATAAGGCTGCCACTTCTTAGTTACAATGTCACCTGAAAGTCAGAATAGGTGTTCACATGGCACTTTTGTAGCAGGCCTTGCAAGGTATTTACGTGCCAGATATGCTAAATATGTGTATGCCCCTTCATGCTTCTGCCACCATTCCAGAGGACATGCTTCCATGTTAATGATACTCATTAAAAATAATATGCTAATTAAATTTGTGACTGAACTTCTTGGGGGGAGAATTGAATGTCTTCTGCTCTGTTTTACCTGCATTCTGCCATATATTTCAAATTATAGCAGTCTCAGATGATGACCCAGCATGTTGTTCATTTTGAGAACACTTCCACTGCAGATATGACCAAACACAAAGAAGGTACCAATGTGAGATTTCTGAAGATAGCTACAGCACTCGACCCAAGGTTTAAGAATTTGAAGTGCCTTCCAAACTCTGAGAGGCATGTGGTGTGGAACATGCTTTCAGAAGTCTTAAAAGAGCAACACTCCGGTGCAGAAACTATGAAACCCGGACCACCAAAAGAGAAAATCAGCGTTCTGCTGGTGACATCTGATTTAGATGATGAAAATGAACATGCAATCGGTCCTGGATTGTTATCGAGCAGAACCCATCATCAGCATGGATGCATGTCCTCTGGAATGGTGGTTGAAGCATGAAGGGTCATATGAATCCTGAGTGCATCTGGCACATAAATATCTTGCAATGCCACGTACAACAATGCCATGCGAATGCCTGTGATAAAGAAAAGAACCAGAAAACAACCCTATAATCATGTACAGCTAGGCTTCTGTCTTTTTTCTATGCTTATCTGTCCTTTCCCTATGTTTATGGGTAGAAAGAATTTGAACTATGTGTAACCTGTACTCCCCGTTTGGGGAAGGAATTCCTTATACAGATGGGCCTCCATGATCATACCTCAGGACTCAGACCAACAGGGGTTGACCAGTTTGAACTGGAAGAGATATCACAAAGTATGTTGAACCAAGCTATAAAAGCTCTACCTTGTTCTTTGTTCTGGGCTTCGCCATATTCCTCTGTGTAGTAATTGGTGAGCTCTTCAGCTGTCATACGTGCTAGCATTAAAGTGCCTCATTTTACCTAAGAGTCCTGACTCTGTGTTTGTTTGGCTAATACAGAAGTCCAGGGAAGGCTACCCTCCCAACCCTAGACGGGAAGGAAACCCTTTTTCCCTAACACCTGTTCTCACTTTCAGGTAACATTGTAAACAAGAAGTGGCAAATGAAGGGCAAATGTAAACCAACTTGTTTGTCTGAGCGACTGGCTGAACAAGAAGTAGGACTGAGTGGACACATAGGCTTGTTTTATTTTTGAATGAAATTATTTTTGTACATAATTCTACATTTGTAAGTTCAGCTTTCATGATAAAGAGATTGCACTACAGTATTTATATTAGGTGAATTGAACAATATTATTTCTTATTACAGTGCAAATATTTGTAATGAAAAATAATAAAATAAAGTGAGCACTGTACATTTTGTATTCTATGTTGTAATTGAAATCAATGTAGAAATGAAAATGTAGAAAGCACCCAAAATATTTAAATAAATGTTATTTTATTATTGTTTAGCAGCAGTGATTAATCATGATTAATTTTTGTTAGTTGTGCGATTAATCATGATTAATTTTTTAATTGCTTGAAAGCCCTACTAAATAGGTTGATCTCCTATCATCTTTCACTATAAGGAATGTTTTCCTATTCTTTAATTATTCTCATAGTTCTTCTCTCACCTTTCTCCAATTTATCAAAATCCTTCTTCAATTGTGAACACCAGAACTGGATATAATATTCCAGTAGGGTTGCATCAGTGCCAAATAAAGAGGTAATATAATCTCTCTACTCCTTCCCAATATTCCCCTGTTTTATACAATCAAGGATCATATTAGTCCTTTCAGCCATATAATTGTACTGGGAGCCCATGTTCAGTTAATTATCCACCATAAAACGCAAATCATTTTCAGAGTCACTGCTTCTCAGGACATCCTCCCCCATCCTGAATGTATGGCCCTTTCTTCTTAGATGTATAACTATCCATTTGGCTGTGTTACAACACACATTGCCTGTTTGCACCCACTGTACAAAATGATACAGATCATTCTGTGTCAGTGACCTGTCCCATCTTCATTATTTATTATTCCCCAAATCTTTGTGTTATCTGCAAACTTTGTCAGTAATTATTTTGTTTTCTTCCATGTTATTGGTAAAAATGTTAAATAGTGTAGGTATCAGTCCACTGTGATGAAGGTGGTCTAGCCTGGTGACCAGAGTGGGCAGCAGGCCTAGTGGCTGGGGTCAGAGCTGTACTCAGTCATCAGGAGTCAAAGTCAAAGGGAAAACTGGAGGACTGAAACTGGGTACCAGAGCCAAGGGTCAACCTGGAGTCCATAGCCAGGAGCTAGAACCACAGGTCAAAGGAACTGGAGGGCAGCAACCAGAGAGAACAGGGTATCAGACTGGGAGGGGTTCAAGGCATGAGCAGAACAGAGGAAGGCTGGGTGCAAGGCAGAAGCAGCAGGAACAAAGTAACACAGAAGCAGGCTGTCATAAATATAAAGGGAAGGGTAACCACCTTTAAATCCCTCCTGGCCAGAGGCAAAACCCTTTCAACTGTAAAGGGTTAAGAAGCTAAGATAACCTTGCTGGCACCTGACCAAAATTACCAATGAGGAGACAAGATACTTTCAAAGCTGGTGGGGGGGGGTAGGGTACAAAAGGGTCTGTCTTCTGTGTGATGCTTTTGCCGGAAACAGATCAGGAGTGCAGCTCAGAACTCCTGTAAAAAGTTAGTAAGTAATCTAGCTAGAAATGTGTTACATTTCCTTTTGTTTAATGGCTGGTAAAATAAGCTGTGCTGGATGGAATGTGTATTCCTGTTTTTGTGTCTTTTTGTAACTTAAGGTTTAGCCTAGAGGGATTCTCTATGTTTTGAATCTGATTACCCTGTAAGGTATTTACCATCCTGATTTTACAGAGGTGATTCTTTTACTTTTTCTTTAATTAAAATTCTTCTTTTAAGAACCTGATTGATTTTTCATTGTTCTTAAGATCCAAGGGTTTGGGTCTGTGTTCACCTGTACAAATTGGTGAGGATTTTTATCAAGCCTTCCCCAGGAAAGGGGGTGTAGGGCTTGGGGGGATATTTTGGGGGGAAGACATCTCCAAGTGGGCTCTTTCCCTGTTCTTTGTTTAATACGCTTGGTGGTGGCAGCATAGGGTTCAAGGACAAGGCAAAGTTTGTACCTTGTGGAAGTTTTTAACCTAAGCTGGTAAGAATAAGCCTAGGGGGACTTTCATGCAGGTCCCCACATCTGTACCCTAGAGTTCAGAGTGGGGAAGGAACCTTGACACAGGCATAGTGATGAGGATGAACCCTGAAAAGCCTGCTGCTGCTGGCTTAAGAGCCAGCCTGCTGGCCTCTGCAGCCAATCAGGCAGCCTGCTGCAGGCCATTTGCACCGATGAGGCTGCCTGGAGACTAGTTCTGTTGCAAGCCCCAATTCCTGACAGTAGTGCCAAGAATAGATCCCTTCAGGACTCCACTGGAAACACACCAGCTCAGTGATGATTCCTCATTTACAAGTACTTTTTGAGACCTGTTAGTTAGTTAGATTTTGTACCATTACAGATTTTTTTCTGGTTTCTTAATCAAAATATTGTGCAGTATCATACGTGGACTTTACAGAAGTCTAAGTATTTTACATCAATGCTATTTTCTCTATCGTAGAAAGTTGTAATCTCATATAGTGATGCTGGAACTAGGGTTGCTGGAGGTGCTGCCACACCCCGTGGCTTGAAGTAGTAGTAACAGACACCAAATCCATGGTTTCCATCATCAAAACCCCCACTATAAAATTATTCCAGCACCCCGATCTCATGAAAAAATCAAGTTAGTTTGACAAGATCCATATACCCATGTTGATTGGCATTAATTATATTTCCCTCCTTTAATTTTTTATTAATCTAATTCCTAGATCAGTTGTTCCATTATTTTGCATGGGACTGATGTCAGGCTCACCCTAATTACCCTTTTTAAATATTTGCACAACATTAATTTTCTTCCAGTCCTCTGGAACTTTCCCACAGTTCCAAGATTTATTGAAAATCAACATTAATGGTTCAGAGAGCTCCTTGGCCAGCTTTTTAAAACTCCTGGATGCCAGTTATCTAGACCTCCTGATTTTAAAATGTCTAACTTTAGCAGTCACTGTTCAATATCCTCCTTTGTTATATTGCTATAGTGACAGCTGTTGCCAAGATTGGCACAAGGAAATCATCTGGCTGCTGGTTATGTTCCTAGAGGATTGTTTGAGTATCAAACATATGAGTGATAGCTGCAATCCCCTGAGCTAGTCATAGAGCCAGAATTAGGATAACCCATATAGATCTTCCAGATGTGTCATAAGGGTAAGTTATAGAAGGTTGCAACTCCTTAGATTTCATTGTGACTCTTGATAGGGATGTTTTGCAGCTGTGTTCAGTAAAAATGATGTCTCTGTAATCACAGTTTTGACACTATGTCTAACAATCCCTGCCCCAGAGAGCTCACAATCTAATACTATGACAAGTTTCAGCAAGTTAAGGAAACAGATAAAAGCAGGAAGAGGGAGGAGGAGGAGATAACAGCAAATCAAACATATGATGCATAATAAGTAGTAGTCTCAGCTTGCCACATGTCTATGCAGTTGTACTAATGGGAGTTCTATATGTACATATAAGAAGAGCAGATAGTGGGGAAAATACCACTGCACCCATCATTTAAGCGATATCTTTGCAAAATCCACAGCAAGTTCAAAGGTTTTTTAAATATGGGTTTTGAGGGGGCAGGGACAGATGTATTCAAGTATTAAAGAGCATTTGAACAAATATAACTAGTGAGTAGGGTAACTTTTTCTTGCTCAATAAAAGCCAAGGTGATTTTTAAAAAAATTCTGGGATAATTTACCTTTGGTCTGATCATTTGTTGAAAAATCTTATCTTAAAGGGTAATTTTATTTTCCAGCATGAAAAAGGTTTATGAAAACAAAGGTGTATCAAGTGTATAATGCCTTTTCAGCATCAACTAACATCTTGCCTCTGATACTACAATATATAGCCTAATCAATTTTATTAGTTTGAATAAAACTGATATATCACCTGCTTAAATTCATCCTACGCTACTGATTTGAAATAATAGCCTCTTAAACCAAGCAAATAAACTGTTTTGTGAATTGGAGCCATCCTACCCAATATGATTCTCCATATATTGGATGGAAGCCAGCACAAACTTTGTTTCCTACTAAATCTTATGAATGTTCAATCAAATATGTAGCATGTATTACCAGGTGAAAGGTGTCTAATAGAACTTTCAGACAGCAAATACATGGTGAACTAAGCCCATTATGGCAGCTGCTGAATCTGAGCTATCCATTTTTGAACCTGGCACATCCACTTTGAGAGAAATCTGTCAATAACTAGAGAGGCATTAATATTAGTGTCAAGAAGCCTCAAGATGAAGAAAGGTAAACACATTTAAACATCACTCTTGTTGCTGCTATAAAGCTGAGATGATTTGTAGTAAAATAACAGCACTTGTAGATTCAATGCTCCCTAAGAATGATTGAATAAATCCTTATGATAAAAGGTAGTAAAAAGACAGATTAATCTGTTGTGAAATTTTCAGTGAAAGGAAAAATATATTTTTTCCCTTCATGTGAAAGGAAACCAAGGAAATAGCCAACAAATATTGTCCTTTGAAGTTAGGTTATTTTTAATAGGATACAGTTCAACAATGTATATCAATGCAAGAGGGATACTGGATAACTTTTTTTCCTGTTTCTTTTCTTAGAACAAATAGGGTAACTAAATAACTAGCTTGATGAGAACTGCATATGCACAGTCCCTCTGAAAATCAGGTCAGTTATCAATGTCTAACTTTAGGCTCCCAAGTTGGAACATTTTGCCTCAGACTTGGTGTTTTTTTCCAAACTGAGATTTGAGAGATTACTGCAAGATATTTGAGATTTTTCCCATCACTACATCACGAGGTAATACATGAGGTTCTATGTTCTGATGAAGTGAATTTTCAGTAGAAAGCATTTGCCAATAAAGAAATTAAATATGATTCACTTGGTTCCTTTTTTTTTTTTTTTTTTTAATGACTTTAATGCCACATGTGCAAGGGCACAGCTGGCTTTTAGATAAAATCAAAATCCACTTTACATAAAAGGACAAGACTGATCGATAGATTAGCTTTTATGTCCTTTCAGAGGGGGGAAATTGTTAAACAAAATTAAAATAGTTAGCAATGTGGCTTTGGAAATTACAACAGCAACCAAACATTATCATTTGTTCTTCATCCACATTAAACTGACAGTTGCTTATTCTTAGAGTTACGTGAGGTGGGGGAAAGAGTCTGACACAAAGTTACACTCACACAAACGGGAAAACAAACTGCTTCTTGACCAAAGCTGATAAGATAAATGTTTTGCTTTTTGCAGCATAAAGTGTTAGTGGTCATTTTCATAGTTCTAAATCTCTTGCTATTAGATCAGTCAAAAACTATGAGTTAGATATGTTCTCTCTTTGCTTTGTCTGTGTCCCATCCTCTTTTATTAAAACCATTATTTTTTTTTCAGATCTGATCCTGCAAAGAGATGAGCATCTATTCAAATTTAAGCATTTAGAACCCCACAGACTCTGGCCCTCTGTCTTTATATGATCCGTGTCTCAATACTATATATGTTCAAGGTGAGTTTTCTGATCATTAACACAGAGAAATTAGGGTCTCACTGGAGAGCTACAGTTTTTGCTTGGTAGCAGTAGCATAGTCTATTCTTTACTTGAGAACAGCTCACACTGTAAATACAAAGTAACTGTGATGGGGTGTTCACCCCTACTCTAGCCCAGGAGGGGTTAATACAGTAACTCCTTGCTTAACATTGTAGTTAAGTTCCTGAAAAATGCTACGCTAAGCAAAATGATGCTAAATGGATCCAATTTCCCCATAAGAATTAATGTAAATATGGGGGGTTAGGTTCCAGGGAAATATATATATACATATATATACATATATATATATACACACACACACACAGTATAAGTTTTAAACAAGTTAATACTGTGCACAGCAATGCTGATTGTGAAGCTTGGTTGAGATGGTGGAGTCAGAGGGTGGGATATTTCCCGGGGGATGCCTTACTGCTAGATGATGAACTAGAACTTGGCTGAGCCCCCAAGGGTTAACATGTTGTTGTTAATGTAGCCTCACACTCCACAAGTCAGCACAGACAGAGGGAGGAGACACAATAGACCCATGGCAGTGGCTGCAAACGTTCGCTGCGGAAAATGAATGTGATGATGAACCCACACTATCCCACTGGAGCGCACCACTCCCTCCACTTTCCAAAGTGCTGGGGGGTGCATATGTGTTTGAGACAGAGACACACACCGTGTGTGTATGTGTGTGTATGAGAGAGAGAGAGATACAGAGACACATACCGTGTGTGTGTTTGTAGAGAGAGAAACACGCATTGCCCCTTTAAATATGCTGACCCCCACTCTAAGTACACTGAATTTTAAGTAGATCAGCAAGTTGAGACAGCAACTGCTGCCAGCAAGCTCCCTGAGCCCTGTAGTGTCCCCCTGCTCTGTGGAGATGGGGTATAGGAGTGGGGGGAGCGGCACACCGTAACATCAGCACCTCTTCCCCCCTGCACAGCAAGCAGGAGGCTTCCGGAAGCAGCTCCAAGGCAGAGGGCAGGAGCAGCACATGGCAGTGAGGGGAGGGACACCTGAACTGCCTGGCAATTGGTAGCCTGCTGGGCGGCTGCCACACGGGGAACTTAGGGGAGTGGGGACCTGATAGGGGGGCTGCTGGTCCACCCTGGTTCCAAGCCCCTACCAGCTGGCTCCAACAGGCTGCTCTTCCTGCAAGCAGTGGACAAAGCAGGCAGCTCCCAAACAATGTTATAAGGGAGCATTGTGCAATTTTAAACAAGCATGTTCCCTAATAGATCAGTGATGTAACAACAAAACAACGTTAACCAGGACGATGTTAAGTGAGGAGTTACTTCATAGACAAGTGAGACCAATTAGCCATAGGTGGCAGCTGGAGGGGAGCAAGGAAGCAATAAGGCTTAATTGGGGATTAAGCTCACCTGGGCAGAAACAGGTGGGTCTTCTATAAAGCTAGGGAGTTGGCAATGCAGAAGGACGGTCCGCAGGGAGGAAGCCTGCAGTCACGCTCCCTGATGCAAGAGGGAGAGTAGAAGCCTGTAGCAGGCAGTGTAGGAGGTAGTCAAGGGAAGGAGTAGTAAGGCCTGGGAGAGTAAAGACCTCAACTGCTGGGTCAAGGGTCCCTGGATTGGAACCTGGTGCAGAGGGTAGGCGTGGGTCCCCCTACAAGTGACTGTGGGAGTAGCATTGTAGGGAGTAGCATTGTAAGCCTATTTGGGGACTCCCAGGGATTGTTTGCAAGGAGACTTTCAACCCAGAGAAAAGCATTGCAACTCTGGAAAGATGAGAGAAGAGAGGCCATAAAATGAGTGAGTGGGGTGCTGGGCTGGGTAACTGCAGAAAAGGATGTCAGACCATGTGGTGAGCTAATCCCCAGATGGGCCACTTGGAGGTACCAGAGCAGCAAGAGAGTATGCCCTATACAGTACCAAATACGTAGTTAGGCATCTAATTTCTGGACATAAGTTCCCATGAACAGTTTTGTGCACAGCAACATATGCTAAGGAAGTTACTCATACAACTGCACATGTCACACCAGGATCATTTTCCAGGGGCATTTATATAAATGCTTCATTATTTTTTTCAATATCAGTCTCTAATTAGATGTGAACCATTGCATATTCATCAGTATATTTGTGTACATTTGAGGCGTTCCTTCCTCCTTCCACATTTGAAACTTCACCACTGCATAGTAAATTAAAGTGACCTAATATAAAAGAATTGATATTAAATTCTAGAGTATGTCTGAACTGCCAAGTCACGCACAACAAGGTTTTAGAGAGTCTAAAGCAAATTGTCCCAATTAAAACTAATGAAAGGCCAATTGGTCTTTTGGTTAATGAAATAGTAATCAAAGTTCTTTTTAAAACTGTTGAAGCTTCTAATGACTGTATTGTTACAGCTGAAGACTTCCAACTGAAAGCAAGAAAAACAGCATTATTTTACGACAACAATCCCAGCGTTAATATTAGAGCAGCACCAAGTAGTGCCACTATAATGAATGTTATGTCAGTATTTCCATTATAAATCCTGGTTTTTCAAGGGTGTATAATTTGACTGCAAAAATTCATTTCAGCCTGAAACTACTCTTATAACGCCTCAGCTTTGCAGGGAAATATTTACCATGTCTTTCTTCTATAAAATCAGTTCTGATTTGTTTAAGTTATGGAGGTATATACGAGAAAGCTAGCCATCTTTCCTATGCATAAATGTCCGTATCTAACTCAAAAGGGAATTTAGTCTCAAAGAATGAAGTTTACTAAGTGATTTGTCCACAATACTTTTGATACTACTTAACATTTTAAATATAACATTGATACTTGTTTAATCTAGTTACTGAGCATGCTACCAAAGCACAGCTAACTACAACAGCAAAAAAGATACAACTATATAAATATAACCCAATTTATATCAAAACTGCATAATCTACATAATCCTAACAAAACATTAATAAAGTATCAAACACTGCATTTCTTCCTCAGGCAAAACTTCTTACTAAAGTCAATTGTCCTTTTTGGCCTGAAAAAGGTCTACAGGACTTGGATCATTATTAACGAAATCCAAACATATTTAAATAATCCTAACAGAAACTAGCACTGATTATTATGTTGTTATGCTGTGTTATTTCAGTGACCAATTAACTGTCATTTCTATAGAGGCTACTACCTCCTTTTTCACTAATTTCAGATAATAGTCTCAGAGACAAAGTTTCAGAAAGGCCATAACCTGGACACAAATTTTGCATCCATATATTTGTGTGAACAATTGTTTGTAAAAATAAATGGTACAATTTCAACATCCAATAATAACTATCTAATTTGTGGGTGTAAATGGTTGCATGTGCAAAATTGCAGATGTAAAATGCAAAGGTTTCTTTTTGGAATTTGACACTGGGTGTTATTTTGATGGAGATTTGGTATTTAGAATCTTTTATTTTTCAGAAATGTAAGATTTTTGTTGTAGTTTTAAGAAAGTATACATGGAAATGTAGTAGAGTTAATATAAGATAGATATAGTCTATGAAGTGTTCAAAATATATATTCTGACAAATTTTTAAAATGTGGTATGTACGTGTGTGTGAGAGAGACAGAGAAAGAGAGAGAGAGAAAAATACAGGATGCTGTGGCAGGGCATAAAATGTTATCAGCATGAGTATGGGATGGCTGCACTACTCACAAGTGAATTATATAGGTCACTCCAACCTGGGCTTGCTGAAAGCCTAGTATATTGTAACTATAACAGAAGAGAGGGATTTTGTTTGAACATTAAGAACCCTTTTACTGCTGTATGCCATTCCAGTAATGGAAAGAAGCCATAAGCCAAGTATAGGGCTGCTTTGCCGCACTGGAATAGTGGAAAGGAGCTTTATTATACCAGTGACTTCATAAAGTATCTCATAAACATTCTAGGGGCTTCAATGAGCTATCAGAAAAACAATTTTTTCTACTGTGGACAAGTCTAAATATACTAGTTCATATAATTTATTTACTCTAAAAGTGAGACTAGTTCTGAAGTTCAGTTTTACTCACTGCACTGACAGCAGTTACACACCTACCAATTAGTTAATACGTTTTTAAAATTTCTATTTTAAAGATCATAGATTAAATACTAAAGTGAACTCAACAAATTAGGTCTAAAAGATACAATTTAACCTTAAAAGGTTCAAATTAAAGAAAAGATACTCACTACAATATCCACCCAGCCCAAACTCCCCTGCTTTCCCTCTGTCAACATTTCTCTCACTCTGTGTGGGCCTTTCTCCTCTCAGTGAATAATTTTTTGTTTGACCAGCATTAAATATAATAGCCTAAACTGATAAATGAAGCACCATGAAGTCAGTGGTCATATATTATACATCTAGAGTGGATTGCATGGGGTGTGCATGTGTGTATATATGTGTTTCTGGCCTGTAACTTGTGGGTAGGGCTTTCTCACTTGCACCGGGAAGGTGGCTAGAAAGGGTATTACTGGATTTCCAGCTAATATGGAGAGAGTGGATGGAGTAGGATGCCTTTTCTGTTTCATTACAGAATAGTGAATGAGTATGGGAGGAGGAGAAAGTGGTTATATATGGAGAGTAAGATGTGACTATATTGTAGTCTCTGGGTAGTTGGGATGGGGAGGGTAATATCTCTGAACTATAGAGCAAAAGGCAATACTTTGGTTTTTCATGATAGTAATGGGTGGGTATAGTAGAAGGCAGCCTGTGGTTGGTCTTTGCACTATTTTTGGTGGATAGGTTGTGTTTTGAGAGAATTTTCAGTCAATATTGGAAATGTATATGTAGTAGAGTATGTGAGGATAAAAGGTTTCTTGATCTATAGGTTGAAAGAGTGAGAAGATATAGGGGAAAGGTAAGACAGGTTCTGAACTATGCAGTGTGATAGATGTGATATTTTACATGAGCTCATGTAATTCAATGTATGAACTGAGCATGTATCTACATTCTCTCAATTCATTTCCATAATTTTAAAGAAGAAGGTGTTTGAACAGAAATGTTTTTTTATGTGTACACTGTAGCAATCTCAATTTAATGTTTAAAAATTTATTGGCTGCTCTAATTAATATGTTAGAATTCTACAGAGTTCTTGGAGTCATTGCAGATACTTCTCTGAAAATCCTGTGCTCAATGTGTAGCCGCAGTCAAGAAAGCTAACAGAATATTAGGAACCATCAGCAAAAGGGATAATAAAATAGAATAATGAAAAAACAGGATAATAAAAAGGAAAATATCATATTGCCTCTATATAAATGCATAGTATGCTCACAACTTGAATACTGCCTGCAGATCTGGTTACCCCATCTCAAAAAAGATATACTGGAATTGGAAAAGGCACAGAGAAAGGAAACAAAAATTATTAGGTGTATGTAACAGCTTCTGTATGAGGAAAGACTAAACAGACTGGGATTTTTCATCTTGGAAAAGAGATGACTAAGGGGGGATGTGATAGAGGTGTATAAAATCTTGACTGGTATTAAGAAAGTGAGTAAGGAAATGGAATTTACTCCTTCACAAAACACAAGAAGTAGAGGTCACTCAATGCAATTAATAGGCTTCAGGTTTAAAACAAACAACACACAGTCAACCGGTTGTTGTAGTAGCCAGGCAAGGTACTAACAAACTTCAACAGGACTTTATTTTTTAAAGTGGAAACCTCTTTTCCAAGCTGCTGTTGCACCCTCAGTAGCTCTCCCACAGCCTTTTCAACTCCTCCCCCCTCCTTCCTGTTTCCTGTCCTTTCAGACTCCCAACAGCCAGTGCTCCCAATTCTAATAATTACAATCAACATCTAAACACCACACCTGTGGAACTCTTTGCCAGAGGATGTTGTGAAGGCCAAAACTATATCAGGGTTCAAAAAAGAACTAGATAAGCTCATGGAAGATAGGTTCAGAAATGGCTTCTAGCCAGGATGGTCATGGTGTCCCTAGCCTCTGTTTGCCAGAAGCTGGGAATGAGTGACAGGGGATGGATCACTTGATGATTACCTGTTATGTTCATTCCCTCTGAAGCACCTGGCATTGACCCCTGCTGGAAGACAGGATACTGGGCCAAGGCCTGATGGAGTATGGCTGTTCTTGTGAGCATCATGGTACTAAGCATCTCTGAATGCCAGGCCATTTGTTTAAGTGCCTAAAGCATTTAGGAGGCTACCTTTGGTGTTCCTATTTTAGAAAATCTTGAATCTACTGGTCTAATGCTGCCCTCAGTTGCTTGAGATCCTGGCTCCTAACATGAAAAAGGGGCTGGGTCATCTGACTCCACATCACTGGATTGCTTACACTATATGAAAGGAGAATCAAGCCCATTGTGCTTGCTTGTTTATATAACATAACCAAAATGATAAGTAAGTATGTATTTTTAAATAACCTCTAAGGAATAAAATCTTTTATTCTGTCTCTTTCAGTGGTCATTTTACTTTCACATTAACTTCACAGTACCTGAGATATTCAATAATAAAGGCACTATAAAACACCATAGAAAGGGAAAATTGTGTTTTATCATGTTATATAAAATGCCACAATTTTCAGATTTTTTTTAAAACTGACTATAATTTATAGTGGAAGTAGAGCCCAGCCAGGAACCTGTATGTTAATCCTAGAAATGTAGTACTGAAATGACCTTGAGAAGTCAAGTCCAGAGCAGGATGAAGTAAACTTAGACCATCCCATACAGTTGTTTGTCCAACCTGTTCTTTAAAAACCTCCAGTGAGAAAGACTCCACAACTTCTCTTGGAAGCCCATTCCAGATCTTAACTACCTTTATTGTTAGAAAGTATTTCCTAATATCTAACCTAAATTTTCGTTGTTATAATTAAGCTCATCACTTCTTGTCCTACCATCAGTGGATATGGAAAATGATCACAGTCCTCTTTATAACAGACATTAACATATTTATCAGGTCCTCCCTCAGTCTTCTTTTCTCCAGACTAAACAAAGGAATGTGTGCTCTGCTTAATTTGCATTTAAGCAGTAACAGAGCATCAAGCAGGAAGGCAAACAGAAGAAGTTCCAAAAGATTAGGGAAAAGCAGCAGGATTCCCTATATCCTTGTTGTACCTTAAATCTCAGCTGGAAATATTTTCCAAGAGGGGCATTGAACTATAAAAAGGAGGGACAAACACCTCAAGGCACCCTTCTTCCCTCCCTGTCCCTCCCTGATGATTCACTGCACCAAAAAGGGACAAAGGAAGCAGCCATTGAACTGGAATAGGGGTCCTAACGTAAAATTTTGGTCTGTAAGACCACTGAAAGCACGTGGTGAGAAAACTTTGCTTTGGGTTTAACTTAGTTTGTTAAGTTAGACACCAGTTGTATTTTATCTTTTCTTTTTCTTGTAACCATTCCTGACTCTCATGCCTCATTACTTGTACTTACTTAAAACCTATCTCTTTGTGCTTAATAAACTTGCTTTATTGTCTTATTTAATCCAGTGTTTTGAAGTGGAAGTATCTGGGAAACTCCATTTGAGATGCCAAGTTATGTGCATATTATTTCTATTAAAAAATATCTGACTTCTTATAAAAATGTTATCCAGGAGAGGGCTGGGCAGTGAAGGACATACATTTTTGGGGGGAAATCTAAAACCATCAGTGTGTTGGGGTCACCCTCCAGTATAACCTAGGCTGGTGAGAGCCAAGGTGTGGC
This sequence comes from Caretta caretta, assembly GCF_965140235.1. Lineage (NCBI taxonomy): Eukaryota > Metazoa > Chordata > Testudines > Cheloniidae > Caretta > Caretta caretta. Next base: position 139,279,195 of record NC_134207.1, read on the forward strand.
TGGCTGTACTACACACAGACACAACTGGGAGTGACTCGCATGCTGGAGGCTGTTCATAAGCAGTCCAGGCTGCAGGCTACAGCAACAAGGCATTGAAAGGGGCACACCACAGATTAAAGGGGAGGGGTGACAGAGCTACTCACTAGTATGGATTGTACCCTGCTATATCACACCCTCTTTATAGTAATTTTATCTAGACCACATTTCCCTAGTTTGCTTATGAGAATGCCATGTGGGACTGTGTCAAAAGCCTTACTAAAAACAAGATAAATCATATCTACTCATCCAATAGGCCAATAACCCTATGAAAGAAGGACATTAGGCTGTTTTGGCATGATTTATTCTTGGCAAATCCATGCTGGCTATTCCTTATAATCCTCTGTTCATGAACTGTGGGTAATTTCATATCAAGATCAGATAATCCTGTTTTGAGTTCAAAATTAATCCACTCAATTTGCCCTATGTGGTGAATTTCATACATAATTTCTCACATACCCATTTGATACATGGAATCACTGGAACAGATGAAAGATGAAGCTTCAGGCTGGACTCTGAAATTTCCATTTTATGTTGGTTAACATTGGACATTTAAAACTTATACTATTATATCATTTTGTACATAAATAACACACTAAATGGTAGCTGCTAAGTTATTTTGTTAGAATGTGTTGGTTGGATTTTTTATTTTTCCCTATTTCACCCTGATGTGAGCCTTTTTCCCGAAGTAGAACATATAGTCTAGGTTATCAATATGCCTAACCAAAATACACACTGTGGAGATAATTTTCTTTGTGAATGATTGCTCTTTGAGCTCTGCAAAATATTTTCTAAAAGCTATTTGTAGCCATAGGTATGTTTTACTTTGTTTTTCAGCTTAGTTTGTAACAATGTCGATTCACTTACTTTAAGAAAAGAAATCAGAGGGGAACTAAAATTGGATGACCAAGCCTTTTGCTTCTAAAGCACCAGCTGACATCCCAAGTTGCTAGGCACTGAGGCTTAGATCCACAAATGTGCCGAGAAAACCACAGGAACACAATGCAGTTCTCAAAGCCAGAAGGGTAGGCAGGAAGCCACCTAAACTACCCAGATGGAGATGTCAATGAGAGGTCATCCCTTGGAGTTTGGTGTCTGTCCAAGCTACAGGGAGGTGCCTATCCCTGCTAGTGACTCACAGCCAGGAGCCCTCTTTGGAGTTTGGCACCTAAGGGGTTTATATTTTGAAGAAAGCTGGGGTGGAAGCATTCCCTCATAATTTTTAGCCCAGTGGTTAGGGTACTCACCTGGGATGTGGGAGGCCCCCAGTTCAACCCCTCCCCTACACCTGATTGGGAAAGGGATTTGAACAGGGCTCTGCCCCCTTTCACGTAAGTTAGCTAACCACTGGTCTATGGGATATTCTGATAGGTGGGCTTCCTCAGCCTCTCCTGATGAAGCTGTGCCACTAGGTAGGGTCATTTGGGCTAGAGAGAGTGAGTGAGAAAGAGCACAAGCATGAGAATGACTCTTTAACCTGGAGGTTACAGCACTCACCCAGCATGTGGGAGACGATGGATTCTGTCCCCCTCCTGTATACGCTAGTGGTTAGCGCACACACCTGAGAAGGGGTGACCTCTGTTCAAATCTCTTCTGTTCATCAGGAGGGGAGTGATTTTGAACTGGGGTCTCCCACATCCCCGGACAGTACCCTAATCACTGGGTTAACTTTTGAAGGAGCTGATGCTCCTCCTCCTGGCAACTCCAAGGTGTTTCGTATGAACTTGCCTGAGGGACCCAATCCAGTAGTTGTGCTCAGAGGCTGCCTACCAGATCAAGCACCACCCATGAGTTTGGTGGCTGAATGCCTATCTTCCCCTGGTTTGTGAATTGCTCTGGGACCTAGGTGGGAGATAGGCATCCAGGTGCCTAGAGGGAGGAAGCAATATGAATGCCCAGAGGCAGAAACATAGGCACTGCGGGAACTTCTACTCCAAAAACTTAGGTGCCAAGTGAGATTAGGTGCTTACAGGCATAGCTGCTGACTCCGTGGGAACTCCTGGGCTCAAGCACCCATGGAAAAAAATAGTGGGTGCTCAGCACTCATCAACTACAGTTGTTAGGGGGTGCCACCAATCAGCTATTAGGCGGTGCCACTGATCAACTGTTTAGCGGCTGGAGGACGGGGTTGGGGGAGAGCAGACAGCAGCAAGTGGTGGGCATGGCGGGGAAGCCTTAAGGGAGGGGTTGGAGCAGGGGCAGGAAGAGGCCAAGTGAAGGCAGGGCCTTGGGGGAAGAGTGGGGGTGGGGCCTTGGGGTGGAGCAGGGGTGGAGCACCCCTAGGGAAAACTAAAAGTCAGTGCCTATGCCTTCAGGGTTCAACGGGAGTTTTGTGCATTTCAGTAATCCCCAAACTGGGACTCGGCTGCCTACACCCAGGCTCCTTTTGATTCTAGGCCTGAAAGTCTTTACCACCTGAAAGGTGTTTGATGGCCCATGCAAAATGACATGTTAATATCAGTCAGGCTCACAAAGGATGGATGTCAACATCACTAAAGTATCAGTATCGTGTTAGTCTGCATCCACAAAAACAACGAGGAGTCCAGTGGCACCTTAAAGACTAACAGATTTATTTGGGCATACGCTTTCGTGGGTAAAAACCCCACTTCTTCAGATGCAAGCCAGATGCAAGTTTTTTACCTACTAAAGCTTATGCCCAAATAAATCTGTTGTCTTTAAGGTGCCACCGAACATCACTAAAACAACAAAGTAATGCTTTGCAACACTTCCTAAAATTTGTCATTTATGTGATCATTTCTGTCAGCAAATTAATTTGCTGGAATATTCTTAGGAAACAAATACAAGAGGAATGAATGCACTGAAAACAGATTTTTTTAAAAAGCAAATGAATATTCATGGGGTTTTTTTTTAGTATTCATCCAGTTATAGAAACATAAAAGCATGGGGATTGCCAAACTGGATTAAACAAGCATTCAGTCTTATCACTGACCATGGCCAATATTAGAGGATTCAGAGGAAGGTACAAGAAACCCAACAGTAGGTAGTAATGGAATAACCTTCCCTCAGGGAAAATTTCCTCCTAACCTTCCATAGTTAGAAGCTGCCTTAAAACCTGAAGTTTAATTCCTGTTTGATTTTTTGGGAGGGGTGGGTGGGTTGGTTTGGTTTAGTTTTAGTCTGTTTTTTGTATTTACAGTTATTACTCTGGATAGTCTTGTTGTCCATGTACATATCTAATCTTTTTTTTAATCATACCAAGCTTGTGGCCTAAATAATATCCCCTGGCAACAGTTTCCACAGGCTAATTGTACATTGTGTGAAAAACTACTTCGTTATCTATTTTGAAACTGTCACTCTTCAATTTCATTTAATGTCCCCTTGTTCTTGTATTATGAGACATGGTGAGTAAGAGATTCAGATATACCTTCTCTATAACACTCCTTGCTTAGTCATTATCATTATAAAATTTTTAGCTGGAGCAGTATAGCCCTGATCCTGTACCACTGAAGGCAGTGGGAACTTTGCCATCGATTAGGATTCAAGATCAGGCCCAATGTGCACAAAACAGAACTGTCTGCTCCCTCACATGATGGTTCATTCCCCTATGGACCTCTCGTGTGTGTTCTGGAACAATTTTGCTGCATTGGTAATTTGTCCCATGTGTTCTCTCTGTCTACAGAAGGTCCTCTCTTTCACCTCTGTAGTTTAAAATGTCTAATAGGTCAGTGTGGCATTCTGGTGAGAGTAAATAATAATGCATTCGGGGGGATCGGTCTTTGCATCCTCATTGTCTTCCTGAGCCAATAGGAAGTAAAGACATAGTGGAGTTGATGTTCTGAGCTGCAACTGGATAATCTGAGTGGACTGCAATGCTCTGAAGTTCCTGAATTGTGCAGTTCCTGTTACTGACTGCAGGATATGCTGTGGTATTCATGTCTCTGAAGTTAAATCTACTTTATGACAGTTTCATGCCACTACTCAGATTTTGGCATGACACGAGCTGGGTAGAATAGAAATATCGAAAAACGAGTGGGTGGCGTTCCATAAAATGCTGCAACTAGCGCTGGTATTTCTTTTAAAAAATGTCTTTATTACTGACATTTATAGTAAGAGAAAGAAGCAAGTTACAAAATGGCAACATACAGCAGTAAGAATGTGACTATTATTAATCAGTTATAAAGATCAGTACAGCAACTATTATTAGGAGATAAACATCCTCCTATCCCACGATTATACTGTTGACATTGACATAATAGCTTTACTCCTTGAGAGGAGATAGAGTTTAGACAAGATGACACGTGGGAGGTATGCTGTCTAGTAGTGAAATTAAAAACAGTTTGCATCCACTCCAGTCCAAGTGCCTTATTAGCCATAGGTTCCCAGATACTAATCAGAAATATTCCATCCATTCAGAACAAAAATAATTATGAATATTCACAGTTTTTAAGGCCAGAAGGGACCTTTGTGATCATCCAGCCTCAACTCTTGTCTAACACAGGCCATAGAACTTCCTCAAAATAATTCCTAGAGCATAGCTTTTAGAAAAATATCCAGTCTTCATTTAAAAAATTGTCAGTGATGGAGAATCCACCATGACCCTTGGTAAATTATTCCAATGGTTAATTACTTTTACAGTGAAAGATTTATATCTCGTTTCCAGCCTGAATTTGTCTAGCTTCAACTTCCAGCCATCTGGTCATGTTACACCTTTCTCTGCTAGACTGAAGAGCCCATTATTAAAAATTTGGTCCCCATGTAGATATTTATAGGTTGTAATCAAATCATCCCTTAACCTTCTGTTTGTTAAGATAAACAGATTGAGCTCTTTGGGTCTATAAGTCATGTATTCTAATACTTAAATCATTCTTGTTTCTCTTTCTGAGCTCTCTCCAATATATCAACACCCTTTTTGAATTGTGGATACCAGAACTAGACACAGTATTCCAGCAGCAGTTGCACCAGTACTAAATATAGAGGTAAAATAACCTCTCTACTCCTAGAACATTGATCCATACACATTCAAGATCATTTTCTTCTGAGTTGTCAGTGACTCAGAAACAGGTAATGCCATTTTTGACATAGAGTGTCATTCTCAGTCTCCTTTTTCCTTCTCATTCCTTCCTAAATAGGTTATAAGCATTGATTTTAACATTCCAATAATGTGACTCTTCCCACCAGGTTTCAGCAATATCACCTTGGTCAAATTTTTGTCCAGAAATGAGCAATTTCAACTCATCTTGTGTATTACACAGGCTCTGAACATTGGTGTACAGGCAATTTAAGAATTTCTTCACTTCACATCTGTAATATTTTTATTAATTTTGTTCTCAGTAACTTTATTTTGTGCTCAGATGCTCATTTGTTCATTCTTTTCACCCTCCCCTTTTATCAATAGTTTAACACCCTCCTAAATACGTTAGCCAGCCTGTCCCCTACAAGATTGGGTCCCCTTCTACTGAGATGAAGGCAGTCCAAACTATGTAGCCCCTTCTTCCCGCAGAAGGTGGATCAATGTTATGCAAAACCAATAGCCAGGGGTGAAAGTAACTTAACAGACTTACCGGTATGCAGGGTGGCTGGGATCCTGGGCAAGGTGTGAGGGGGATGTGACTCTGGGCCCCCAGAAGGGGCAGGATCTTGAGCAGAAGTGGCGGGCTGGCACTGTGTTGCCCAGGGCTCCAGTGGTGATTTAAGGGGCCCAGTGCTCCAGCTGCTAGCACAGTAGCAGTAGCAGCAGTGGCAGATGGGAGCCCTGGGCCCTTTAAATTGCCGCCAGGACCCTGGGGTAGCAGCGGCTGGGAGCCCTGTAGCTCCAGAGGCGATTTAAAGGGCCAGGGGCTCTGGCCTCTGCCGGGAACTCCGGGCCCTTTTAAATCGCCAGGCCCCAGGGCAGCTGCCCCTTTTGCACACACCCCGCATCAGTGGCCCTGCTGGTACAGTCTGCTGTGTACCGGCTTTCTTACAAGTACATTGTACTGTACCGTACCAGCTTACTTTCACCTCTGCCAATACCCTACATCCTACAACAATACCCTCCATTCACAGCACAGGAAGTTTCTTTGACAAGATCACTTGTCCATTCTTCTTCAGCATCCTTCCAAGTTCCCTGAAGTCATATATAATCTGTGAAATACCCTATGATGCAATGTCATAAGTGCTGATATCCACCAATGGATCCTTGCCCTTTCACTTCAAAAGCCCATCAAATCTTAGAGTGATGTCTCGTGTCAAACTAACAAAATTTAGCAACCCCAATAACACAGTTTTATTCCATTTACATTTTTTTAAAGAAGTCAATATATACAAAATCATAATCGTAAAAATTAACATTTGTTAAAAAAGCCAAATTTCCACAAAACTATTTTGTGTGAAAAATTCCACTCAGCCCTATCCATGACAAGTTCGAAGCTTAACAAAAGATCCATTTTGTTAGCTAAGCACAAAAAAGTATAGTGGTGATATAAAATTACTGTCTTGAGTATGAGGTAATCTTATGGGTTACACATTCCTCCCCTCAAAATAATTCCGTTAAACTGTTGAACCAAGATTAAAGACAGAGGTGACTGCACAGTAGACCGTGACGCTTAGAGTTGGTCCTGCAATTGTTTCGTACTATCGATTTTTCTATTTAGTCAATGAGAGTATGAGTACAAAGCAATCATAGGATCACATAGTCTTCAAATTTAGAAAGTCATAGATTAACTCAATTTTAACTGTATGTGTCTGCACAGACCTATAAAGTAAATTTACTCAAAATGTACAAAAACACTATTTAACAAAACTGCAAATTGTGTACAGATCTGTCACCTAGGTGAGGCAGCTTTGGCTCTGCTTTGGTGGCACTAAAAATCTTTACAGATGGTCTTAGTAGCCATCTGGGGATTTCCCTATGGTAGTGAAATCTCAGGGTGATGCAGAGAAAGTGTAACAAGTACTACATCTCCCCCTTTCAGCCCCCATCTTAGGGGAATGGCATATAGGGGACAGAACAGGAGGGGCCATAGCTGGAGTGCACTTTGTTCCCAACTGCTGCAACAGCACCTTAGAACCATCATGCAGCCATGATTTAAAGGAGCCCTAAGTCTTTTTATAATTTATAGCCTTGTAGTCTGATCTAATTTATAGCAGGGGCTAAATTCTAGCCTTTGGGATCATAAGACCACACATATAGCATAAAGCTATGTTTGTTCTCCCATCCTCTTGGGTCCTGCACCAAGCACAGTTTGTCTGGACATAAGAATTGGAGCCAATGTGTCCTCTTCTAAAGTCCCTTATACAGCAAACAAGGGTACAAATTGCTATTACTGTAGCCAAGTAGGTAGAGGCACAAAAGCACCTCACATTGACATCTGTATCCTAATGTGTGCCACAGTGGAGATCTTTGCAGCAGGTGTCAGGTCAGAGTAAGAGGGGCTGTCATCATGCCAAGAGCATGGTCTACATACAACTCCACATATAAACAAACATGCATTGAGAGGATACAGCAGACCACATACGATATACTCCTCTATTTCATTCAAGATGTGTGAGTGTCCGGGGCATTATTTCCAGTTTTGACACAAGATTCCATTCTCCCTACTCCCTTTTAGTTTAATAGAGTCATAGAATATCAGGGTTGGAAGGGACGTCAGGAAGTCATCTAGTCCAACCTCCTGCTCAAAGCAGGACCAATCCCCAAATAAATCATCCCAGCCAGGGCTTTGTCAAGCCTGACCTTAAAAACTTCTAAGGAAGGAGATTCCACCACCTCCCTAGGTAACGCATTCCAGTGTTTCACCACCCTTCTGGTGAAAAAGTTTTTCCGAATATCCAACCTAAACCTTTCCCACTACAACTTGAGACCATTGCTCCTCGTTCTGTCATCTGCTACCATTGAGAACAGTCTAGATCCATTCTCTTTGGAACCCCCTTTCAGGTAGTTGAAAGCAGCTATCAAATCCCCCCTCATTCTTCTCTTCTGCAGACTAAACAATCCCAGTTCCCTCAGCATCTCCCCATAAGTCATGTGTTCCAGTCCCCTAATCATTTGTGTTGCCCTCTGCTGGACGTTTTCCAATTATTCCACATCCTTCTTGTAGTGTGGGGCCCAAAACTGGACACAGTACTACAGATGAGGCCTCACCAATGTCGAATAGAGGGGAACGATCACATCCCTCAATCTGCTGGCAATGCCCCTACTTATACAGCCCAAAATGCCATTGGCCTTCTTGGCAACAACAGCACACTGTTGACTCATATCCAGCTTCTTGTCCACTGGAACCCCTAGGTCCTTTTCTGCGGAACTGCTGCCGAGCCATTCGGTCCCTAGTCTGTAGCGGTGCATGAGATTCTTCCGTCCTAAGTGCAGGACTCTGCACTTGTCTTTGTTAAACCTCATCAGATTTCTTTTGGCCCAATCCTCTAATTTGTCTAGATCCCTCTGTATCCTATCCCTACCCTCCAGCGTATCTACCTCTCCTCCCAGTTTAGTGTCATCTGTAAACTTGCTGAGGGTGCAATCCACACCATCCTCCAGATCATTAATGAAGATATTGAACAAAACCAGCCCCAGGACCAACCCTTGGGGCACTCCACTTGATACTGGCTGCCAACTAGACATTGATCACCATCCGTTGAGCCCGACAATCTAGCCGGCTTTCTCTCCACCTTATAGTCCATTCATCCAGCCCATACTTCTTTAACTTGCTGGTAAGAATACTGTGGGAGACCGTGTCAAAAGCTTTGCTAAAGTCAAGGAACAACACGTCCACTGCTTTCCCCTCATCCACAGAGCCAGTTATCTCATCATAGAAGGCAATTAGATTAGTCAGGCATGACTTGCCTTTGGTGAATCCATGCTGACTGTTCCTGATCACTTTCCTCTCCTCTAAGTGCTTCAGAATTGATTCCTTGAGGACCTGCTCCATGATTTTTCCAGGGACTGAGGTGAGGCTGACTGGCCTGTAGTTCCCAGGATCCTTCTTCTTCCCTTTTTTAAAGATGGGCACTACATTAGCCTTTCTCCAGTCGTCCAGGACTTCCCCCGATTGCCATGAGTTTTCAAAGATAATGGCCAATGGCTCTGCAATCACATCTGCCAACTCCTTTAGCACTCTTGGATGCAGCGCATCTGGCCCCATGGATTTGTGCTCATCCAGCTTTTCTAAATAGTCCTGAACCACTTCTTTCTCCACAGAGGGCTGGTCACCTCATCCCCATGCTGTGCTGCCCAGTGCAGTAGTCTGGGAGCTGACCTTGTTCGTGAAGACAGAGGCAAAAAAAGCATTGAGTACATTAGCTTTTTCCACATCCTCTGTCACTAGGTTTCCTCCCTCATTCAGTAAGGGGCCCACACTTTTCTTGACTTTCTTCTTGTTGCTAACATACCTGAAGAAACCCTTCTTGTTAGTCTTAACATCTCTTGCTAGCTGAAACTCCAAGTGTGATTTGGCCTTCCTGATTTCACACCTGCATGCCTGAACAATATTTTTATAATCTTCCCTGGTCATTTGTCCAATCTTCCACATCCTGTAAGCTTCTTTTTCGTGTTGAAGATCAGCAAGGATTTCACTGTTAAGCCAAGCTGGTTGCCTGCCATCTTTACTATTCTTTCTACACATTGGGATGGTTTGTCCCTGTAACCTCAATAAGGATTCTTTAAAATACAGCCAGCTCTCCTGGACTCCTTTCTCCCCCATGTTATTCTCCCAGGGGATCCTGCCCATCAGTTCCCTGAGGTTGTCAAAGTCTGCTTTTCTGAAGTCCAGGGTCTGTATTCTGCTGCTCTCCTTTCTTCCTTGTGTCAGGATCCTGAACTCGACCATCTCATGGTCACTGCCTCCCAGGTTCCCATCCACTTTTGCTTCCCCTACTAATTCTTCCTGGTTTGTGAGCAGCAGGTCAAGAAGAGCTCTGCCCCTAGTTGGTTCCTCCAGCACTTGCACCAGGAAATTGTCCCCTACACTTTCCAAAAACATCCTGGATTGTCTGTGCACCGCTGTATTGCTCTCCCAGCAGATATCAGGGTGACTGAAGTCTCCCATGCGAACCAGGGCCTGTGAGCTAGTAACTTCCGTTATTTGCCAGAAGAAAGCCTCGTCCATCTCATCCCCCTGGTCCGGTGGTCTACAGCAGACTCCCACCACCACTTAGTTTCTGTAAGCTAAGTCCTTTACTCTGGCTTTTGACTGAGCTAAGTAAAAATACTTGATTTTTCCCAAGAACACAATAAGATGCTTTTTAGATCATATCATTGCTCTTTTCTATTTTTTCTGTTTCTTTGATATTTTTAAACAAAAGTAGCTACTACATTTGTGAAAAAATATTCTGTAAATATTAACCATATTTTCTACAAGCTCTTAGGCATTTCATTGCATTTTAGTATCTTGTGAAATAAAAAGTCTATTGCCTAGAGTTTGTTGTCTAAGGGTTTGAGGATTTTCCCTGTTATATTCCAGATATTTTTCTCTATTGGTATCATAATGGTTCAGCATTCTATGATACTAACTGATCATTTGGGCTCACTCTAGTTTTGTTCCTACAATAAGATTAGCAGCCATTATTTTGATTTTTAAAGTATGAAGAGGAAAAGATCAGAGTAGAGAACTGCAAACAGTGTATTTCAAGTTCCTGTCTCAATTTTATGATCTTCTGTTTACATATTTGTTCCCACTTGAAAATGATAAAGGTACAACAGTTTATTCATGTGGCCAGTTGGAATGCTAGTAATGAGAGTTCACAGAAATGTCGATGAATAGTGTCCTTATCAAAAATGTGATTTGTATGAATTATTTAGAGCATTTTGCAAAGGGAATTAAAGTTTCCAAGTTGGATCACATTGATGCTAGAAGATTCCAGTGGGTAAACCACAGAGGATAGCTCTTAAGACCTTTGTCATTTAAAGAAATGTGAATAGTACACATTTGTTGGAATTTTGAAGCAGAGTGTACCTATACTTGCCTGTGTTTAACCTTTTTTTCAAGTTACTGCACACCATCTTGCTAAATCAGGTAATACATTAAATAACTAATTAACATTAATAAGCAGTACTTGATTGTACTGCAGATTCAGAGAGGCTCTACAAGCCTGACATTACATGATATGACTGGAACAATCCCGTTACCATCTTCAGATGGATACAAGGAGTCAGTAATATAACACAGATTTAATATCCTATTAATGTTAATTAGGTTTCCCTCACTTGATTCACTTTTTGTTGCATCCTTGTCCTATAGCTTCTCTGTCCTTGATAGATGTAGGTATCTAGAGATGAAGTATAGTCATTGCCAGTTAACACTTGCTTTCATCAAGAAAGATTTTTAAATTTTTGTATAGCTTGTTCTTTTTGTCTGCTCTGTCATATAGTCTGCCTGTATTAAAATGAGTCATGGTAATATCAATTTAGCTACAGTCTATAATGTATCACCTTAGTAACTCCTCTACAATCAAATAATGCTCATGTAGCACCATAGAGATATGAGTTTTGTTTTCCTGCACAACTCGATGACCTCTCTACCAATTATCCAAGGCTCAAGATCAACCAAAAACAGTGAAAGTGTAAGGAGAGTGATCACTTTAGATAAGCTATTACCAGCAGGAGAGTGGGGTGAGGGAGAGAGAAAACCTTTTGAAGTGATAAACACCCATTTTTTTCATGGTCTGTGTGTATAAAACATCCTCACTGCATTTTCCACTTTATGCATCCGATGAAGTGAGCTGTAGCTCACGAAAGCTTATGCTCAAATAAATTGGTTAGTCTCTAAAGTGCCACAAGTACTCCTTTTCTTTTTGCGAATACAGACTAACATGGCTGCTACTCTGAAACTTGTCAAAAACAGTGAGAAACAGCACGAGGCAGTAGCTGAGTGTGAAAGAGAAGCCTAAACATTTCCCGAATAAACCACTGTGTTCATCTATATCAGGCAGGGGGTCAGTCTCATCAGCAGAGGATGAATAATTGTTTACTGTGTGTAAAAACAGAGTTTCAGAAGCAACCAAGGTTTCGCTGCTTCTCCAAAAACCCACCACTGTTTAACAGCTATCACAAGAAGGCTAATGTCTGCAGGGAATACGACATATCTCCTCTCTATGTGAGACAGATGCATGTGCATCTATCATTCTCTATAGAGATAGAAAGAAAGATAGTCATGTACCTTTATTTGCTATTTTTCTGACTGTCTCTGATACTCACTATGGGATAGTATTAAAATGGAAAAAAGTGAATGGTTTTAATGATGGGACATTAGAGAGACACAAGGCCAGATGGTAAACAGTCCATATGAATGTTTTAGACTTCACTTAAATAGCTGAAAGCTAAGAAATAAAAATGATGACACAAGATGACTAAGCGTCAGCTTTAATTTTTAAAGCAAATTTTACTTAACATTTCTACTGATGCCCTTGCACACTTCCATGTATGCAGAGCCCTTCCCTCCTATGGTGACAATGAATTCACGACGTCATGTAACACACATACTGAAACAATGTGAATTTCAGCTTTTGCCTTTTGGCCCAGCCACTGCACACTATAGAAAGCAGAAAGATTTTTTTTTTTTTGGGCCAGGGAAAATTATTTTTCAATTAGTTTTTGTGGACTATAAACAAACATTTGTAGTTTCTACCAAAACTGAGGAAAAACATATGATTTCTCACCCTTGCTACATGTCTGTTAATGTTAACTTTTCACTTCCTTGGGTTTGTGTTTTGTTGTTGTTATTCATATTATCATAGCACCTAGGAGCCCTACTCACAGACCAGGACCACATTGTGCTAGGTGCTGTACAAATAGAACAGAAAGATGTCGTCGTCCCCCCGTATCTTACAGGCTAAGTACAAGGGAAATAAAACAGATAGATTACAGACAGAAGGGGGATTACAAATAAACAGTGAAACAAAATTGGTCATCATGAGATGCAGTGGTCTTTGTCACAACCTTAAAGAAACTCAGTTATGTCTCATATTTAGGCAAATGAGACTTTAGGATTTGTTCTCCTGTTTACCCACTGCCACAGGGGAAGGGCAAAGGGTATAATAGTGTGTGGAATATATATAGTGCTTTTCATTTAAAGATATTAAAGGTCTTTACAAAACTGGATAGGTGTCTTTATCTCCACTTTACAAAGGGAGAAACTGAGACCCGGATGTCAGGTGATTTGACCTAATGGATCCAATCCATAGCAGAGCCAGGACTAGAATTTCTGTCTCTTGATGCCTAGTTGCATACTGTCACTACTTGAAAAGGAATGGAAGTTCAGACCCAGGTTAACTGCTGCTTGTATTCCTGAAGGATTCATATGAGACAGAGTGACAGCTCCATGGCTCTGTCTCCCACCCATCACCCCTCTATAAAACATACAGAGCCCCAGTCATGTGGTGCTCACCTGCAGGCCCACAATTCCCACTTCAGCATCTCTCAAGCTCTTAGCACCTAATTTTGTGCATCTTTCCCCCACAACGTGCCGCATAGCAGAGGGAAGCATTTTGGTCTAACATTGTATCTGTACAGTTCATTGTTCATCTGGTTATTGGCACTGGAGTTCTCCCTGAGTAGATGCAGAATATATGACTTAATTACCTAGGTACCTAGTGAGCTGATTTAGGGATCTCTGCAGGTGTTTTGAAACACCCCCTAGATACAAAGCATGGCTGTTTTTGCAGCATGCCATTATTTTCTCACCATACAAATGTTATATGGTTCGAATTTCTGTGATAATGGCATTTTTTCCTCTTATGAGGCTAACAGAGTCCATTCTGACTCATGGCCTGCTAGAATGCAGTAGCTGCCCATCTTTAAAATAACTCCATGCAGACTTTGATAATTCAGATTATATATGTTGTAGTTTTTAAAATACATTAGGGAGCAGTGTTCCTTTTTGTGCACTGGCATCATGTTGCTGTCCTGAGCCTTTGTATACATTGGTCATTATTGTTGCAACACATCTCCGGGTGAAAATGAAAATACTTTGCCAGAATTCAAACTAAATATTGTGAAACAGTTTTCTTTTGTTTTATTGACTTTCCCAGCCAAATTGAAAGGCTGAGATAACACAAGTGGAACAAAGTATTGATGTGACAGGTAGGTTAAAATTATTAGAATTTTTCTTACAAATGCCAGGAAGTGTTAGAAACAAAAAGGACCTGTTCCTGCCTGTTTAAATCAATGGGAATGTTGAGCACAGAGGGCTGCCTGGGAATTATGTGGAACATGCAAAGGGGGGTAAGAAAGGCTTTTTACACCTTCCTTGTCCACTGCACACTGTTATGTGGGCCAGTCCAAGAAAAAACAGGCACTAAATGATTCTTTACCGAAATGATCTGACAACTGCAGTCTGGCCACAATGGACCAGATTGTAGCCTTTGCTGCATTCCAGTGCAGAGGAGTAAAGTAATGTGATCTGTGGAGCCTCCTTACTGTCCTGCACCTGTAGGGAAGGGAAAAGAGTAGCAGGAAGGGAGGGAAAAGAGTAGCATCTGCAGGGCCACCATTCCCCGTACTATTCAGGTGAGCAGTGCCTTGCTCTGTCTCCCACCCTCTTCCTTTGCAGCTTGAGCAGCGGAGCTAAGTGCACTAGGGAAAAGTAATCTGGGCCAAGTTCATGGACAGTGTAGATTACTTTACTTTTCTCCCCCTGCTGCCCACCCCAGAGCAAATAATGAGCTAAAGAGCAGATTGCAATTCAAGACAATTTGATTAATGATCAACTCCTCCTCCATCACCATGGTACATAGGCACTGAATGAACCTGGCTCTACCAGAACTTATCCTGTCCCTCTTCAAATGGAAGAGGGACTGCAGGACATGGGCAATTGACCTGCTTCTGAGACCAAGCGAGTATGTGTAACCCATACACCTCCTGGGTGTGGTGTTGTCAAGGTTCCTTCCCCACTCTGAACTCTAGGCTACAGATGTGGGGACCCACAAGAAAGACCCCCTAAGCTTATTTCTACCAGTTTAGGTTAAAACGTCAGCAAGGCACAAAATCTTTTTCTTTGAATTAAGTAAAATACTGCTACCACCAAGTGTTTTAGACAAAGAACAGGGAAAAGTCCACTTGGAGTCCTATTTCTGCAAAATATTCCCCCAAGCCCTACACCCCCTTTCCTGGGGAAGGCTTCATAATAATAGCCTCATCAATTGGTACAGGTGAACACAGACCCAAACCCTTGGATCTTAATAACAAAAATCAGGTTCTTAAAAGAAGAATTTTATTTAAAGAAAAGTTAAAAGAATCACCTCTGTAAAATCAGGATGGTAAATACTTTACAGGGTAATTAGATTAAAACCTAGAGAATCCCTCTAGGCAAAACCTTAAGTTACAAAAAGACACAAACACAGGAATATACATTCCCTCCAGCACAGTGAATTTTGCAAGCCATTAAACAAAGAAAATCAAATGCAATTTCTAGCTAGATTACTTCCTATCTTTACAGGAGTTGGAGAACTTGCATCCTTAATCTGTTCCCGACAAAAGCATCGAAAAGACAGCCCAAACCCTTTGTTTCCCTGCCTCCAGATTTGAAAGAATCTTGTCCCCTCATTGGCCATTTTGGGTCAGGTGCCAGTGGGGTTACTTTAGCTTCTTAACCCTTTACAGGTGAAAGGATTTTGCTTCTGGCCAGAAGGCATTTTATAGCACTGTATAGAGAAAGATAGTTACCCTTCCCTTTATATTTATGACATGCCCCCCAAATCACAGATAGGGTGAAACACTGGCTGTGATTACTTCTTGGAGCTCTAGGAGAAAACAGAGTTAATAAGACACATGCACCTCTAAATATACTACTAATTGTATAAAGACTAACAATATTTTCCACATCTTAAGGACGATTTTAACCAGTTGATTCTGGGAAACTTTCATGGGAGAGTGCATCAGCCACTTAGAAATGTGTTGTATGTCTGTCAAATATAAAGGGAGGGGTAACGACCTTTCTATATACAGAACTATAAAATCCCTCCTGGCCAGAGGCAAAACCCTTTCACCTGTAAAGGGTTAAGAAACTAGGATAACCTTGCTGGCACCTGACCAAAATGACCAATGAGAAGACAGTTACTTTCAAAGCTGCAGGGGGGGGGGGGACAAAGGGTCTGTCTGTCTGTGATGTTTTTGCTGGGAAGCTTAGGGGGTCTTTCATGCAGGTTCCACATCTGTACCCTAGTGTTCAGAGTGGGGAAGGAACCTTGACAATGTCAAAATCAAAATCTTGGAGAGCTAAACTCCACCAAATAAGTTTGTTATTTCCCTTGGCAGTATGAAGCCACTGTAGCGCAGCATGGTCGGTTTTCAGGTGGAAACGCTGTCCCCAAACGTATGGGCATAGCTTTTCCAGAGAGTAGACAATGGCGTAACGTTCCTTTTCACTGATTGACCAGTGGCTTTCCCTCTCAGACAGCTTCTTGCTGAGAAATACTACAGGGTGGAATTCTTGATCCAGTCCTTCCTGCATTAAGACTGCTCCCACACCATGCTCAGACACATCTGTGGTTACTAGGAATGGTTTATCAAAGTCTCGGGCCCTTAGCGCAGGGTCAAATATGAGTGTCGCATTAAGCTGGTTAAAGGCCTTCTGACACTTTTCAGTCCACTAACTGCATTTGGCTGTTTCTTTTTGGTTAGGTCTGTCAATGGGACAGCGATTTGGCTGTATTGTGGTACAAATCACCTGCACTATCTGGCCAAGCCTAAGAAGGATTGGACCTGTTTCTTTGACTTTGGGACAGGCCACATTTGGATAGAATCCACTTTGGCCTCTAGGAGGTTGATAGTTCCTTGACCCACCTGGTGTCCAAGGTAAGTCACTCTGTTGAGGCCTATTTGACACTTCTTAGCCTTAACAGTTAGTCCTGCCTCCCTTATGAGCTCAAAGACTTTTTGTAGATGTTCCAGGTGTTCTGCCCAGGAATCCGACAATATGGCCACATCATCAAGGTAGGTGACTGCCTATTCTCCCAATCCTGCTAGGAGACCATCTAAAAGAAGTTTTTGGAAGGTGGCGGGTGCATTCTGCAGCCAGAAAGGGAGCGCATTAAATTCATACAGCCCAACATGTGTGGTGAAGGCTGAAGTTTCCTTGGCAAATTCATCTAGTGGTACCTGCCAGTACCCCTTGGTTAAGTCCAAGGTAGAGATGAACTGGGCCCATCCCAGTTTCTCCAATAGTTCATCTGTGCTTGACATTGGATAGTTGTCTGGGCAAGTTACATTTAGCTTATGGTAGTCCATGCAAAAACGTATCTCCCCATTTGGTTTGGGAACTAGAACCACTGAAGATGCCCATGCACTGCAGGAGGGGCAGATTACACCCATCTGTAGCAGACCTTTGATCTCCTGTTCTATAGCAGTTTTAGCTTGAGGAGACACCTGGCAAGGTTGGGCTCTAATTGGGTGAGCATTACCTGTGTGAATGGAGTGGTATGCCCGTTCAGTCAGTCCTGGGGTGTCTGAGAATGTCGGTGCATAGCTAGTGCACACCTCCTTGATCTGCTGTCGCTGCATATGCCCAAAGGTCATGGAGAGGTTCACCTCTTCCATGCCACGATCACTTTTCCCTTCATAAATGACACCTTCAGGCCACTCAGTGTCATCTCCTCCCTGGGCTGTAAACTGACAAACCTTTAATTCTCTGGAATAAAAGGGCTTTAGAGAATTAATATGGTACACCTTAGGCTTTCGGTTGGAGGTGGGGAATGCTAGGAGATAATTAACAGCTCCCAGGCGCTCTTGGACTGTGAATGGCCGTTCCCATGATGCTTCCATTTTATGGGCCTGGAGCGCCTTTAAGACCATGACCTGGTCCCCTACTTTGAAGGAACGCTCTCTGGCATGTTTATCATCACAGACTTTTTGCTCTTTTTGAGCATCTTTTACGTTTTCTTTAGGAAGGGCTAAAGAGGTTCGGATGGTGTTTTGCAGGTTGGTTACAAAGTCCAGAATGTTAGTTCCTGGAGAAGGTGTAAACCCCTCCCCTTGCTGCTTCATCAACTGTAATGGCCCCTTAACCTCACGCCATATACAAGTTCAAATGGGGAAAACCCTAAACTGGGATGTGGTACAGCTCTGTAGGCAAAGAGCAACTGCTGCAACTCTAGGTCCCAATCATTGCAGTGCTCATTTACGAATTTATGTATCATGGCCCCCAAAGTTCCATTAAACTTCACCAGGCTATTTGTTTGAGGGTGGTAAGGGGTGGAAACTAAGTGATTCGCCCCATGAGCTTCCCAAAGGCTTTCCATAGTTCCTGCCAGGAAATTAGTTCCTTCATCTGTAAGGATGTCGGAGGGCCAACCTACCCTGGCAAACATGTCTGTTAGTGCCTGACACATACTTTTAGCCCTGGTGTTGCTTAGAGCTACTGCTTCTAGCCATCGGGTGGCAAAATCCATGAAAGTCAGTCTGTACTGCTTTGCTCCTGGTGTCTTTTTCGGAAAAGAACCCAGAATATTCACAGCTACTTGCTGAAATGGAACCTCAATGATGGGGAGTGGCTGGAGAGGGGCTTTGACCTGGTCTTGGGGTTTCCCCACTCTTTGGCACACCTCACAAGAGCGGACATAGGTAGAAACATCCTTGCCCATTCTCTCTCAGTAGAACGACTTTCCCAAATGGTCTTTGGTTCTGTTCACCCCAGCATAGCCACTAGGATGATCGTGGGATAAGCTTAAAAGTTTTACCCAGTACTTAGTTGGAACTACCAACTGTCTGAGGATGCCAGCCTTCCTGGTGCCCACCAGAAAGAATTTCATTGTATAAACTTCCTCTTTCTACAACAAACCTGGATCGATTAGAAGAGCTGAGAGGAGGTGGGTTGCTCTGTGCTGCCATCCAAGCTCTCTGGAGGCTTTCATCTGCTTCCTGTTTGGTCTGGAACTGTTCCCTTGATGCTGGAGACCTCAGTTCCTCATTGGAGTGTAGACCTGGGCTTGGTCCCTCTGGAAGCGATGCAGGTGATGGGGCTGTTTCCGTTGACTGTGAACCACTCTCTGGAACTGTTCCCTTGATGCTGGTGCACTACGTTGGGGTTCAGGGTCTGGCTGAGCCTTGTGTAGTGTTATCTGCTGCTACAGGTTCGGAGAGGCCCTCTGGTGTTGGAATTGCAAGTACTGGATTCAGTGCTGACAATGGTTCTGGTGCTGATTGTTCCACCGGTTCCGGTCCTGGGACTGGCTCTATCTGGGTCTCTGTGACTGGATCCACTACTGCTGTTGCAGACATTGGCATGGGGTCCAGTTCCATCACCTCTGACCGGGTCCTTGTAGAAGTCTCTGGATCAGAGGTAGGTGTGACAGCTTACTTAGCCTGGCTGTGGGTGACCATTCCCACCCTCTTGGCTAGCTTCACAAGATTGGCCAAGTCTTCCCCCAACAGCATAGGGATGGGATAATCATCATAGACTGCAAAAGTCTACGTTCCTGACCAGCCCTTGTATTGGACTGGCAACTTGGCTGTAGGCAGATTGAAAGAGCTGAACTTGAAGGGTTGAGTTGTCACTTGGACCTCTGGGTCGATTAAATTGGGGTCCACTAAGGAAGCATGAATAGCTGACACTTGTGCTCCAGTGTCGCTCCATGCTGTAACCTTCTTCCTGCCCATGCTCTGTTTCCCTCCGCTCTGAGGGTATCTGGGAGGCATCTGGGCCTAAGGACTCTTGGTGGGACCCCGGTGCAATGAACTGTAGTCTGTTGGGGTTCTTGGGGGAGTTGGTCTTTACATGCCCTGGCTCGTTACATTTAAAACATCTCCCAGCTGACAGGTCACTGGGGCAAGGGGGGTTGTTGGAGAATGGTGTGGTGGGACAATAAGGTGTCTGGAGTGTTACTTGGGGTGTAGTTGGGGCCTTGGGCTGCTCCCAGTAGTAGGGTGTGGTCTGAGGGTGACTCTTCCGGTATCTGCTCCAACTGCAACCAGGTTTGTTCCTCTCTCCTCCCTCCACCCATTTTGTTCTGGTTTGTCCTGCCTCTCTGGAGGTCTGAGACTGCTCGTATTGATCAGCATAAGGAGCAAGACTTCCTACTGAGTCCATTTTCTTATCCCATAAACACTGTTTTATATCATCCTTGGACATATTCAAGAATTGCTCCTGTATCATCAAATCCCGCATTCTTCCAAAGCTAGTTACATCCCGTCCTTTGAGCAATTTATCAAACAGATCTGTCATCTGGTTTACATAAGCAACATTACTCAGTCCAGGTCCTCTCTTAAGGGCTCTAAATTTTACTCTGTAAGTTTCAGGTGCAACTTGAAATTGCTTTAATACCAAATCCTTGAATTTATTATGGTCAGAACCTCATCAATAGGCATCTTATTGAATGTGTCAGAGCTCTTCTGTCAATTTTGTGACCAAAGTGGTCATCTTGTGAACTTCAGGAATTTTATGGAGTGTGCACAGTCTCTCAAAGGTGAGAAAATATTCAGCAATATCACTGGATTCATATACTGTGGACTCAGTCGCTCCCATTTGTGGATTGTTGTGGTTATCCAGTAGATTCCACTCAGCCTTTACCTTCTCTCTCTCCAGTTCATGCTTCCTCTCTTTTTCCCTCTCCTACATTTCTTTTTCCTTTGCCTCCATAGCTCTCCTGTGGGCAGCCTCCTGGGCTTTCTCTGCCTCTTTCATTGCCTCCTTATCAAGTCATTTTAATTTGACCACTCTCTCTTCTGCTTCCAGTCTGGCTATCTCCAGTTGTTGTTGGGCATTGCTTTTTGTCATCTTTGCCTCTGTTTTTAACCTAGCTATACCCGAGAGTTAGGAAAAAAAAACCTGGCTTGTAAAACTTTGCTGTGCTGTAACCTGATACCTTTTGTCTCTGATAGCTGTTCTCAGCCTACAGAAAAATCCTTTTGTTATGTCTGCTCTGTCCCCAGGCAAAGACAGAATCTGCAGCTCTATCACCTTTTACAAAAGGTTTTAAAATCCTGCTGTGCTTCTGGTTCAAAATGATCTCTGGTTCAAAATGATCCCACTGCTCTACCACATGTCAAGGTTCCTTCCCCACTCTGAACTCTAGGGTACAGATGTGGGGACCTGCATGAAAGACCCCCTAAGCTTATTTCTACCAGCTTAAGTTAAAACTTCCCCAAGGCACAAAGTCTTTACCCTTGGACAGGGGTGGTCCTACCAATTTTGCTGCCCCAAGCAGTCGCCACTGAATTGCTGCCGCACCTGGAGGGGGGTGGAGCTGCCAACCGAAAGCTGCCGCGGCGGTCCTGTCGCTGAATTGCTGCCACAGGACATGGACTGCCACCCCATTCGAAATGCTGCCCCAAGCACCTGCTTGGAAAGCTGGAGCCTGAAGCCGGCCTTGCCTTTGGATTAGGTAAAACGCTGCCATCACCAAGTGTTTTAGACAAAGAACAGGGAAAGGACCACTTGGAGTCCTATTCCCTCAAGCCCTACACCCCCTTTCCTGGGGAAGGCTTCATAATAATATCCTCATCAATTGGTACAGGTGAACACAGACCCAAACCCTTGGATCTTAAGAACAATGAAAAATCAATCAGGTTCTTAGAAGAATTTTATTTAAAGAAAAGGTAAAAGAATCACCTCTGTAAAATCAGGATGGTAAATACTTTACAGGGTAATCAGATTCAAAACAGAGAATCCCTCTAGGGAAAACCTTAAGTTACAAAAAGACAAAAACAGGAATACACGTTCCCTCCAGCACAGCGAATTTTACAAGCCATTAAACAAAGAAAACCTCACATTTTCTAGCTAGATTACTTCCTAACTTTACAGGAGTTGGAGAACTTGCATCCTTGATCTGTTCCCGGCAAAAGTATTGCAAAGTCAGCCCAAACCCTTTGTTCCCCCGCCTCCAGATTTGAAAGAATCTTGTCCCCTCATTGGCCATTTTGGCTCGGGTGCCAGTGGGGTTACCTTAGCTTCTTAACCCTTTACAGGTGAAAGGATTTTGCCTTTGGCCAGGAGGGATTTTATAGCACTCTATACAGAAAGGTGGTTCCCTTTTCTTTATAATTATGACAGGTGTTCTGTCCCATCTAGTGGCACTAAGACCACTTAGAGAAAGAGATAATACGAGTCTGCTCTACAGCCTTAGCTAACAGCCAGTTGGCTTTTAGCTCATGTGGTAGAGGCTCATGCACGACGCCCCAGGTTCAATCTTGCCCACTGATAACCGGGGTCTGTCAGTGTTACAAGTGGGAGCTTGTTCAGGATTTCAACTGGGAAGTCTCTAAAGCTCGGGATGCGCTTCCTCAGCTAGGGGAAGTATGTAACGCACACACCTCCTGGGTGTGGTGTTCTCTCCCATCTAGTGGCACTGAGACCACTTAGAGAGATAAAATGAGTCTGCTCTACAGCCTTAGCTAACAGCCAGGTGGCTTTTAGTGTATGAGGTAGAGGCTCATGCACTAAGCTCCAGAGGTCCCAGGTTCGATCCTGCCTGCTGATGACCAGGGTCTGTTGGCATTACATATGCATTACCCCTTGCCTGTGGTTTTTGGCATAACCATAACTGAGTACTGCAATGAAAAAAATCAAATTTAGAGCTCTCCAAAGCCTGCCAAAGTCAGCTGGAGTCTTTCTATTGAGCCAAATGGGTTTTGGATCAGGCCCTACACACCTAGGCTGGGATTTTCAAATGAACCAAAAAGTCACCCAAATTTCCTTGTTATTACTAAGGGTGTTGGGATCCTCACTCCTCTATAATCCTTTACAAAGCCCAACCTTTAAGCATATATTACTTACACAGTTCAGTAATGGAGTATTGAAACACTTGGGACTCACATGGGAGATGAGAGTAGACAAGAGTTGATGGAAAAAGCTCTGGGGGCCTCAAGCCTAAAAAGTAATAATTATGTGAGTCGGAACTACTCCCTTTAGGATCACCCATGTGAATAGAAAATGACTCATGATGAAGGATTTGTAGAGTCAGGACACTTTTCTTAAATATGTAACAGTAAGGGATATACAATTAAAATTACAATATCTGAATTTTTTACATTAACGATAGTGGACGCCACAGAAAATGGGTGGTTTAGTCTGACATTTGTCTTGGAGGTGCCAAAGTGATTGTATCTAAATTCTTTGGATATGGCATACAAACATTTTTTGGAAAAGTCAAAATAGGTCCACATTCTGGATGTGGGCCTGTGACGGGTCTGGCACCGCAGCACCCCTTTGTGGCAGGGGTGAATGGGGTGTTGGGGCCTCACCACTCTTAAATTCCCATGCCCATCCCTTTAAGGGCATTCCAATGTGGCCCAATGGCCGGTTTCCCCGTGCTTGCCCCTGGGTCAGGGTAGCAGGCCCAGCAGCCAGAGTCCATATGACTCGCCCCGCATATCAGGGCAGTGTGGCCCAGTGGCCAGAGTCCATATGACTCACCCTGCGTATCAGGGCAGTGTGGCCCAGCGGCCAGAGTCCATAGCCTTCCCCCTCTCAGGCAGGAAAGTGTATCCCAATGGTCAGAGTGGTAGGGGGACCCAGGCCCACCCTCTCCACCAGGTCCTAACCCAGGGCTCACCTATTAGCAGGGTTCCCCCTTGCACTTAGCTCAGCAGGGATCCACCAGCAACACACCAAGCATCAGTGCAGCTTTAATGCTGCTTGTCTCTAAAGTTCCTCTGGGACACTTCCTACCCTCAACGTCGTGGTCTCCACTCCAGGGGCAGGGTATCCTCTGGTCCATCCCCTCCTGTTGAGACCTCCGTCTGGGAGGCCAGGTGCATCCCGGCTTGGTTGGCCCTTGGATCTCAGAGCGTTAGCTGTCCCTCCTCAGGAGCTGGCAGTGTGCCTCCTTCTCCTCCAGTGGTCAGCCAAGACTGAGCACCTTTGCAGGCTTTTATACCTAGTCTCCAGTTGGAGCATGCCCAGCAGAGCTTCCGGGGCGGGTCTTCCTCTGCCAGGAAGGAAGGGTTAACCCCTGCGGTACCAGTGAGGGGCCACTCTGCCCCATCACAGGGCCTTATACCTAATCCATAATTGATGTTTCAGCAAATGACACCTCTGATCAGAAGAACCTACTGCTTAGGCCTACTTTGACCTATTGATGTGAGTGCAACTAATGGAACATTTACTGTGCGGTAGCAGGGTCTACACAGCCACTTAATGCATAGCAGGCTAGAGCACTGTAGTTTTACACTTGAGCTTGCCATGGACTGCCCCCGTGTAGACAATTCTCTAAGAAGTTGTCCATACTATAAAAAACTTAGCAAGACCTGCTCCTTGGGTTTGGGTGTAGAGTGAACGATTGAGTTGTATTTAAAAAAGAAAATCTAGTAACTTACATTCAAACGAGCTATTGTGGGAGGTTTAATTCACGATTATGGTTAAATTTAAAACATCCAAATGAGATAAAATAAGCTTCAAATATTCAGGCTGACATAAGAGATAAGACTGTCTCTTAATTAAACTAACAATGAAAAAAGAAGCAAACTGCAAGTTATTTTCAGGTTCTTGACATCTCCACTAATGAATCATACAAAGCCACAAAGGTTATTTTAGACATCACAAAAGGAATGCACAATGTTTTTTTTGTAACAAACTTCATTTGTAAAGCTTATTTCTATTCTTTTTATATAAGATAGAGTATAGTAGTACATTAACTTGCTTTCTCTGCTTTGCACAAGAGCCTAAGAGACATTTCAGCACAGTTCCCACTGCTTTGTATTCTTCACAGGTCTGAACCCAGTCTGAGGAACATCAGGAATGTTTGGATATTGCCTCCAGTATACCAAGCAATCAAGAAAATCCAAAATCCAATGAATTCTCTGCTTTGCGACAATCAATCTTTATTCCCTCCGCATGCACATTTATCAACAAAAGTGGCAGTTGTTGTTTCTTTTTTCTTTTTTTGTCTTTAAGGTTCAAAGTTCTTCATGAGTCAGATGAAAATATTAATTAGTTGGTCAGACATTCATGTATAGCATTAGACAGTCTCCCAGCAAAAAATAAGATTCTAAATTTCTCTGTGGAGGGGAATTGGGGGGGAATTGTTGATAGAAGTGAAATTACATTCTGCCTTTGATGGAAAGAGTGTGAGTAATGTAATACTTATTCTCAACAAAAACTGCTGTACCACACAGCCAGATTTAAAAAAAACAAACAAACAAAAAAAAAAAAAACCTTGTTCTAAATTCAGCATGTCTTACAGCTGGACAGTTTCATGTTTATTGATTCTTGGAGAAGTGGTCGCTGCCTGCCTTTCCTCTCACTTATTCCAGAATCATAGAGATTTCTAGGGGTCCCACTGCTGTGGCCCCGGGACTGTGGGAGCTCTTACGGGGGGCTCATGGCGGGGACAGAGCTTCTCCAGTCTTGGGGCCACAATGGGGAGGGGGCAAAAGGGAGCAAACAGGTTGCCGGGCCGCAGTGGGGGGCAGAATGAGGGGTACCCTGGGTGGAACAGGGGCAGAGCCCAGGGAAGGGGCAGAAAGGGGTGGGGATGTGGGCAGGGCTGCAGGCGGAAGGGGAGGAATGGGGGCGGGACCACAGGTGGAAGGGGTGCGGGGAGGGGCCCCACACTTGCTCTGGCCTGTGGCCCCAGGAAACCTTAATCTGCCTCTGGGCAGAGTGTATCTTTAGGCCCAGCACTGAACAAAGCAATGGTACATAAAAGCTGCATCACCTCAAGAGTAAACCTGGAAGACATTGTGCACAATTTCTTCTCTGCTTTCCTCTTGCCCCAGTTGGCAAGATGTGGTGTGGGGAATGAGCCTCAGCTCTGCACAGTCTTTCCCATTCAGCTGCTCGAAGCGGTGGAGGAAAAATGCAGTGTGCCTGCTTTTTCCTGTACAACCATACCTAATGTCTGGGTAGCTTGTGGGTACAGGGGTGTTGTTCTTATTTCCCCATACTGGTCTGTAGTTCAAGTCACAATCTAAATGTTAGTATTTTGTAAAGATAGACCTGACCTACAAGATTTCAGAGTTTGAGGACGTTTGCAGCTGAGGTTTTGGTAGATGATCTGCATATGACAATTGGTTAAGGCAGTGGTTTTCCACCTTTTTTCATTTGTGGACCCCTAAAAATTTTAATGGAGGTATGAACCCCTTTGTGAATTTTAGACATAGTCTGTGGATCCTCAGGGGTCCATGGACCACAGTTTGAAAAACCACTGGGTTAGGGAGAGGTACTTAATGAACCTTACAGCACACAATTGCTGTGTTAAAACATATATCATAGAAAGCCAATGTGCATAAATGAACTCTAACATTACTTTTATTTAGTGCTATAGGAGTTGCTGTTAACTCTGAAGTCAACATTAATAATATTTAGCATTCCCAATAATGGGCTAAAAGAGGACACAAACCACACCTTAATTATAGAATCAGAAATGTAGGGCTGGAAGGGACCTCAGAAAGTCATCAAATCCAGCCACCTGCGCAGAGGTAGGATCATGGAGACCTAGACCATCCTTGATAGGTATTTGTCTAACCTGTTCTTAAAAGCCTCCAGGGACTCCCTCGAAGCCTATTCCAGAATTTAACCACCCTTGCAGTTGGAACGTTTGTCCTAGTATCGAACATAATTCTCCCTTACTACAGATTAAGCCCATTACTTCTTGTCTACCTCCACTAGACATGGAGAACAATTGATCACCATCCTTTTTATAAGAGCCCTTAATATATTTGAAGACTGTTATCAGGTCCCCCCCCCCCCACAGACTTCTTTTCTCAAACCTAAACAGGCCCAGTATTTTCAACCTCGTTTCATAGGGTCAGGTTTCCTAAACCTTTTGGCATTTTTGTTACTCCTAGTAGATGCTACTAAACTGGCAGTAATTGATAATGTCAGTGAGAAAAGATAAATTTTACAAAGAGAATTGAAGAAACTCGATATTTCAGCAGGAATTAAAGGATGAGATTCAACCTGGAAAATGCCCAGCTAGTACTGTGCATTGGAGGAAATATAATCCATGCCACACACACATAGCGGAAGGGAAAAAGCGAATGTTAATGGTCTACTGCAGTGGTGATAGTTAACAGTAAATTCGATATAGCTTGCAGTATGGCATAGCTGAAAAAAGTCTCTTTTTCTTCATGCTAAGGTCCCTAGATCCATCACCAGACCAGTCAGTTTCTGGCAGCAGTAATTACTGTGGTTTATCATGTCCACAATACCCTCCTTCTGCCAGTGGTGCGCATCCTCAACAGGGCCACTTGCACTGACTTAAGTGGGGCTATGCGGGGGAGGGGGCTGACAGCCCGAGCTGTCAGCCCTTTGTGGGGTTATAGTTGGAGCCTTGCTGCTGGGCGCTGACAGCCCAGGCTGTCCACTGCGCAAGGAGCTCACATTGCCTGTCAGCACTGCACAGGGATTACAGCTGAGAGCTCCATGCAGAGCCAACAGCCCCGCCTGTCCACACCCAGCAGCGCGGCACACCGCTGTGATTTCTGCGAGGTACTGACAGGCGATGTAACACAGGGTCTACACAGACACTATCTACATTGACCTAAGTGCTGTGCCTCTTGTGGAGATGGAGTTATTAGGTCAGTGTAGTGGGGGACTTAAATCGGTGGGAGCAACCCTGTAGCGTAGACACATACAGAGTTAAGTTGACGTAAGCTGCCTTATGTCAACCTAACTCTGTAGTGTAGGCCTGCCTGCGAATCACACTATTTTAAGGTCTCTTTGAGTCTCTATCCCTTTCCTAATTCCCTTGATGCTCCTGGGGTAAACACCGGGATAAATGTAATGTTTATGAGTACCCCTGTAACAATGTATGGTGTGTATGATTTTTGGAAGGTGATGTTGTAATGATGCTTCTCAGATATTACCTGTGAATAAACAAAGTTTGGCACAGCAGAAAAAATCATTACAAACCTGGTCTGTTGTACAAGAGGGAAACTGAGGTACCCCACCTCATAAATGAACAGTGGAATAATTCACTAGCCTGCCTATAGAACAAAACAAGGAAAGTATGGAGGTAATTCTTCTGTCTTTCCTGCAATCAGGAAGGAGATTTGTAAAAGGAAGGGGTATTTTAAGCAATAATCTATCCCCACCTGGGGGATAGGAAATGTTTCTTTTGTTTTTCATTGACTCTACAAGCAAACTGGTGCCAGTGGAATAACCCAGAGAACTGTGGGTCTACTGTCACAACAAAGATTGTGTTGTGTGTTTGTATTGTTTGTCTTGTTGTACTGTTGTTTTGGTGGATATTGTACAAGGAGGGTTAACGCATATAGCTGCAAAGGTCATCACATGGTATGACCTGCCTGGAGAGCATGATCTACCCAAGGGGGGCAAATCAAGTGATGTACCGGATTCCAGAGGAATGCTATCTATTCCCAGCTCCTAAATGGGGGGCGCTTACCTAGTCTTTGACCAATTGGGGCCCAGCCTGCTGCTATCGTGTACAAAGGATGGAGGGCAAGAGTAGGTTCATTGCACACAAATAAAAAGGTACAAAGAGGGAATTGGGAAAGGGGACACATAAATTCTGTCATGCGTGTATTACAGTTTAACCCACAAAGGCGAAAGGAAGGAAATTTCCTTGGCCCTGGATGGAACGATCATTGCTGCTAATCACAATTGTTACAGTTATAAAATCTACTCAAATCCCACAATGTGAAGTGTCAAAAGGAGGAAACACATGGACTGCTACATCCACAACTTGTGGTAATGAAGCAAATGAGGACTATAAGAATTTCCCCTTAGAAAGATGTACCACTAACCCTCCAACAGGAATTTGGCAGTGCCAGTGTATGGTTTATGGATTTGATGGGGGAATCCCAACCTGGTGGAAAATATCAAATTTATCAGGAAATATTCCATTGTACTCCCTGGGCACTGCCATGATTAATGATAGTGGGAGGCACAGTTACCCAGTCATGCGCTTTGTCACAGAGGGTCCAAAGAATATAACCCTCTAGTCTCCTGGGGTGTATGAACCCTCTTGGGAAAATATGGCCCCACAGTTAGGGTGTGACATTACCATGTGTAACCATGTGTAATGGTACTTCCATGGAGGATGATCCCTGAAGGGGTGATGGTTATGTACATATTGCACTGGGCGTAAAATCCCCTTTGGGAGATTGGGTGTATAATGAGTTAGCCATTTTGCAGAATGTAACCCTACATGTAATATGGACACCAAGCTGAACAAATCCTGATCTAAGCTGACCACAGCCTGGAGCCATAAATACGTCCAGACGGGCAAATGCATGGGAGCCACTGTGGGAGCGGGTGGAACCAGAGCTTTTCAGTGTGTCTTTCCAGTTCATAACATGGGTGGTACACCCGAAAAAAGGTGGGTGGACCGGGTACACCCCAACTGCAGTACCTACATAGAAGGGTTGAAGCAACAATTTAATTGGTGGGTGAGGGGACATACATGGAGTCATCGCTGGAAAAGGGATTTGTGGACAGCAGGTGTATGAAATCTGGGGGACCATTGGTAACTAAGTAACTGATAAACCAGAATATAAAATTGCATCAGCAAATCAATAAGCTACTGGCACAGCAACTGTCTGCAATTGCAATGGGCTGGGAAAGGACAGCAAAAGTGAATCTGTGGCTAACAAAATGCTCAACCCTGGGCTCAAAATGCTCAACTAGCACCTGTGTAATAGTTACCATGATACGGTGGGAAGGGAATGCAACTAAGGTGGTCCTCATAAGTCCTTTGGGAATAATGAGAAAGGGAGGAGCTCGCTGGGAACCACTGGGAGATAGATGGGGAGGATGGAATGGTATAAAATGGACAATAATTCAGTTAAGTAATTGTTTGTCCCTCCTCAATGGCCAAGCAGAGGCAGAATGAATGGCCTGTTGCAAATGGGGGCCATTTGGGGTGATATGTTTTCTGGGAATGTACACAACACTTGAGGACACCATTGCACCAGCATCTGGCACAGTTACACACATCTACACACTACCATCAGGACTATGGTGCACACATGGATCTGTGGAACTCATTGCTGTGCACAATTGAACCAGTGCATACTACCCAATTCCATACCAAGTGGTGGAGCTGGTCTGGACAATACCCCATTTTTCTGTGACTATCCAGTGGACTCATGATATGGACAAAAGCTCAATGCAACTGCCAACAACTGGACACATTTAAAATATATTCTTCAAAATGGTGTTAAAATTTGTAACCCTGTCAAAGGAGGAGAAGCAATGTTTTTGGTGGTGGCCAGGATTTTGGACTACACTGCAGTGATCAAGACTCTCAGTGTTGCTGTGGATTATCATGGAGGCTGGTGTATTGTTAATTATACTTGTGTTATGTTGCATATGGAAACAGTCAGGAAGGGCACAACCCTCTAAAGAATTTGTCCACTAATGATAACCCATAAGTAATGTAGTAATCCCTCCCACCCCTAATGTAGTAGACAACCTGGACCCAACCTTCTCGGGCCCACTATAATGGGAAATCGGGAACACTAATTGGAATAGGTGTAGCATGCCCATAGGAGAGAAGGTGCAGGGCATTGTACTGCATAAGGGGCAGTGGGACAGATGCCTGGCCCTATCAGGAGATGTGTCACCCTATGTCTTATGCTTTTCCAGGGATACCTGGGCAGGAGGATCCCAAAAGAAAAAGAAAAGGGTGGAGTGTTAGAATATAGATATTCAGACCTGCCTGTAAATGCCTAGACTTTAAGAACTTGGGTGTATTTTTATCACTTAGTTAGTTATAGAGGTATAAAACAAAGAATCAAAATCACAAGTCCACCTGTGTATGGGCCTTCGCTCATTAGGATAGTCTGAGGCCTTGTTCTTAGGCTAAGGCCTTTGGCTAAACAGCAGGGACAGCCATAATCTGGGAAGCCTACAGTCACATCCTCACATCCCAAACCAGTCACATTGAAATAAGGTGGTATTGGGCTGTTAGGAAGATGATCCTGCCCTAATAGTGCCCATCACCACCAGATAAAGAAACAGATCTTAAGATAGTTAAAGAAAACTTAGTTTGATAGCATCCTGTCTGTCAAGAGATCACTTATCAATGGTTGTGGTTGTGAAACCCTCATTTCTGTATTATTTTATCTTTATGGCCCCCACTTTTTCTATTGTTAATCTGTCTGGTTCTCTAATTGTTTCTGTCTTCTGTATAATTAATTTTGCTAGGTGTAAATTAATTAGGGTAGTGGGACATAATTGGTTAGAGAATTATGTTACAACATGTAAGGATTGGTTAGCTAAATTTCAGTAAAATGATTGGTTCAGTTATCACTGAGAATATTACTATATAAACTGGGGTCAAACAGGAAGTGGGGGGGTTGAAATCATGTTTGCTAAGGGAGGGGAATGGGAACAGGGAATAGGAAATGGGAAACAGGGACACAGGCAAGGCTCTGCAGCGTCAGAGCTGGGGAGGGGGACACGGGGTAAATGCTCTGTGGCATCAGAGCTGGGAATGGAACACTGGGGAACAGACTCTATTGGCGTATAGAGATAAGCCCAGCTGGTGTGAATGGCTCTGGAATATGCTTGCTTGGAAACTAACTCCAATAAACCTTGCATTGTTTGCACTTTGGACTTCTGGTCTTCTGCTGCTTTCTGTCTATGTGAGAAGAACCAGGGGAGAGGGTGAAGGGAAAGCCCTCTAACAGAAAATAATATTCAACACCCACCTAAAAAGTGCAGTACACTCCCCATCACCACCCCTTGTGCTGGCTCAGTTGAGCTAAGGATGTGACCACTCCTCATCCCGCTTCACTAATTTCTCACTTGTGTGTTGGAGGGAATGTAGTGGCCCCACAAAGGCTACTGTTCCTCCTGTGTAAAGAGCACTGATTTGGTTAGGCAGTTGGCGGGAGTGGGTAGAAGGCTGTTTACGCCTCCTCATCTCGATGAACAGTGTCATAAGGTCCAGTTACAATCTGGCCTAAAGAAAGGAAATGATGTCATAAGCAAGAACAGAATACAGTTCCAGGGTGATACATTCAAACACTTTTCTTACAGGTGAACTGAATCCCAGTGGAACTGAGGAAACAAATAGTACTGGCTAGAGCTAGGCATAGTGTGATCAAGAATTGTGAAAGCTGCCCATATGCCTCTGCCAATATGTCTCAATCTTGGTTTGTGAGATTTTTGTAATGGAAATGCTTGGACTATTCCTTATATTGTTTTGTGTTATGTATACCCTTCTACAGTGAAATGAACTATCTCATTTTCTTGCATGACCCTGGCAAGATTTGAAGTTTGGTTTCCAAAGAGGAAACATTAGGGTACTAATGTGGGCCTCATCCTACTTCGGCCAGTGGGCCTTTTGCCATTCAGCACCCTGGGAGCAGGATGAGGCAGGACATCTACTCTTGCATTTTCCAATATACCTAGTAAGTGAAATAACTAAGTGGTTGTTTTTGGGAAATACGTCATCACCTGATAAAAATCCTGTTGCTGATTACGATGGAAATGGGCATTTATCTCCAGTTGACAGCTTTGGAGGAAAGGGAGATAAGTGAAGCTATTGAAATTGTAAAGAGACCTTTCAGCTTTAATGACTCTGACAGCTATCCTTTCACCTCCATACAGTATGTTTGCCATCATGATAATTAGATTTTTGCTAGCCTATTGTTGATTCCTGTATTTATAATGTAGTCTTCCTGCAATGTTTATAGATTTCATCTGGCTTTCTCAAGATAACATTAACTATAAACCTGAGAAAATGTCAGTAAATTGTAGTCCACATTTTCTGACAAGGAGCCTCTCTTTCTTTCATGTTTACAACAAACAACCATGATTTGGCAGACTAGAACAAAACTGAGCTTGTTCTTTTTAGCTGAAAGAAACACTCTTATTTTTGTATATCCCTTTGGGATTCACCCAGTTAAAACACTTGAGAATAGACCACTATGTCAATTACATAGATTCATATATATGACAGGAAGCCACAAAATGTCATTTTGAATTTGAAAAATGAACATGTATTTGTAGTCCAAGTAGAATGAACCACTCACATACAGCAGACAAGCAAAGAATAGGAATTTGTAATTTGAGTGACAACTTCAAATAAAATGTAGCTGACAGCAAAATCATGTTTGGGGCTATTCTACATGGGTCACCTGGAAATGCCAAAGGGCTAGCGGTTTAGGACAAGACTGTGACATGGGTTGGACACTCATTCAAGTGAGTAAGAAGGAAACCCCCTTTATAATCTTATGTGCATTACCCAGACCTTGTGGTCTAGGTGCACGTGAGAAAACCTACTTCCCTTGAGCATGTAGGTGGGGAGATAGTGGGAATGGGTAAAGTCATGGCTCTACTCTCACTTCCATTTAAACACTAGTTGCCAATGCAGTTGAGTCAACACGAGGAATATCACAATCTCCTGCTGTAGGCCAACCAGAAATTATCACACAGTCAGAGCAAGGAGGACGTGGGAGAGAAATTGAGGTTCAAAGGTATGTGTTCCCACCAGCAATACAGTTGGCTGATGCTTCTGAGAAGACACTGAAGCAGGAAAGTATCAAAGTCATAGAATCATAGAAGATTAGGGTTGGAGGAGAACTCAGGAGGTCATCTAGTCCAAACCCCTGGTCAAAGCAGGACCAACCCCAACTAAATCATCCCAGCCAGGGCTTTGTCAAGCCAGGCCTTAAAAACTTCTAAGGATGGGATTCCACCATCTCCCATTCCAGTGCTTCACCACTAGTGAAATAGTGTTTCCTAATAACCAATCTAGACCTCCCCCACTGCAACTAGAGTTCATAGCTCTTTGTTCTGTCATCTGCCATCACCGAGAACAACAGAGCTCCATCCTCTTTGGAACCCCCCTTCAGGTAGTTGAAGGCTGCTATCAAATCCCCCCTCACTCTTCTCTTCTGCAGATTAAACAAGCCCAGTTCCCTCAGCCTCTCCTCCTAAATCATGCACCCCAACCCCCTAATCATTTCTGTTTCCCTCCGCTGGTCTCTCTCCAATTTGTCAACATCCTTTCTGTAGCCGGGGGCCCAAAACTGGACTCAATACTCCAGATGTGGCCTCACCAGTGCTGAATAAGAGGGGAATAATCACTTCCCCAATCTGCTGGCAATGCTCCTACTAATGCAGCCCACTATGCCATTAACCTTCTTGGCAACAAGGGCACACTGCTGACTCATATCCAGCTTCTCATCCACTGTAATTCCCAGGTCCTTTTCTGCAGAACTGCTGCTTAGCCACTCGGTCCCCAGCCTGTAGCAGTGCATGGGATTCTTCTGTCCTAAGTGCAGGACTCACATCAGAAGTACACACGTCAGATTTCTTTTGTCCCAATTTGTCTAGGTCACTCTGGACCCTATCCCTACCCTCCAGCGTATCTATCTCTCCCCACAGCTTAGTATCATCTGCGAACTTGCTGAGGGTGCAATCTGTCCCATCATCCAGATCATTAATAAAGATCTTACATGAAGTTCCAAAAGATACATACAATTTGATGGTAAACTGATCCTACACAATTTGCCTTGGAAGAAGCTGTACTCTGTACATCAGAGTGGACACTGGGGAAAGAAAGAACCAGATAGAGAAACATTTGGAACTCCCCCTGAAGTTGGTGGGAGTTTTTAATGCAAATTAATTGCAAACTCAAACCTGCAAAGTGGCAAGTGGTCAGTTGTACATCAGTTTCTGTGGCAGCGATCAAGCATATAACGCACAGTTACCATAGTTAAATCTATACAGCATGCATGTACATTCCTCAGATATTGTTTGCTTGTAATCAGATATAAATTAATCCCAGCATGGGAAAAAAGTGTATACAACACAACACATAAAATAAACTATGCACTTACCTGGACATATTGACAACCAGTCAAAATGATTTTATTTTTGTTCTTTCAAGTGTGGCAAAAAAAAAAAAAAAAAAAAGCCAACCAAGAAGATGTGCTCATTTGTTCTGACAGAAACAGTCCTTACTGTGACAGGTATAGTGGGAACTAAAGAGACAGAAGATAGATAGATAGATCATCCTCTTGGAAAAGGCTGTAATGTAATGTAAATTAGCCCCTTCAAGTACAATCATGATCATCCAGGGCTTTATTTTTCCTATTACCACTGTACAAGCAAAAAAAAATTCATTTATTCTATAATGTATTATAATCTGGAGAAATATTTCAGAGATATGGGGCACAGCCACAAAA
Organism: Caretta caretta; assembly: GCF_965140235.1. NCBI lineage: Eukaryota > Metazoa > Chordata > Testudines > Cheloniidae > Caretta > Caretta caretta. Next base: position 139,314,203 of record NC_134207.1, read on the forward strand.
TTTAGATCTTGACTTAGATCTTCCTCAAAGACTGGGAAGTATATAGCTCTGGCAATTGGGTGAAGCCTCCATCTCTAATTTCAAAACTAATCTTAGGCTATGTCTACACTGTGGATCTCACAGTGGCAACAGCTGTACCACTGCAGCTGTGCCATTGTAAGGTCTCCCGTGTAGCTTTGTCTCCCGTGTAAGGTCTCCCGTGTAGCTTTTTTATAAGCTTTGTCTGTGCAACAGTGTCTCTCTAATGCAATGGTTCTCAAACTTTTGTACTGGTGACCCCTTTCGCATAGCAAGTCTCTGAGTGTGACCCCCCCAATAAATTTTTAAAAAGTTTTTATATATTTAACACCATTATAAATGCTGGAGGCAAGGCAGGGTTTAGGGTGGAGGCTGACCGCTCGTGACCCCACCATGTAATAACCTCGCGACCCCCGAGGGGTCCCAACCCCCTGCTCTAATGCTCTTAGTTGTCTATTATTTTCTGTAGTCCGTATTCAGTCCTTACTCCAGCAAAACTGTCATTGACAAGTTAGTGAATAAGGAATACATAAACACAGAATTTGGTTCATACCAGGTCTGATCCAACACTGAGGTCCATATTTCTGCTCCTGCCAAGAAACAAATGTGGGATACAGTGAATGATGAGTACATACAAATTAACCATGCTGGAAACATAAAATGTTGTGATGAAAATCCATTGCTTTAGCACAAATAACTCCCCTCCCCCCCCTTGTGATGTGTGAGGGGGTTCTTGGCTCCTTACTGAAAATTAGTGGGGGGTTTTGATTGGCCCTCTCCCAGTACTAAAAGAAAGGGTAAGGGCCAAAGAGAAATCAGGATCCTGAGACTGACAGTCCCCATGGACAATGGAGAGAGGCCAACCCTCCAGCTCAGCCCAACTGACAGGGCAGGCAGGCCAATAAGGGAGCCAGAGTAGGGCAGAGCTAAGGAGAGAGCAGCAGCAGCCAGCCCAGAGGGGCCACAGAAGCATCCCAGAGGAGCCAGAGCTGGGTTGGAGCCAGAGCAGCATTATCGAGCGAGAGGAGCCAGAGTTGGAGAACTAAAGCTGGAGCAGCCCAGAGCCAGGAGTGGGAGCAGCACAGACCAGCTGCACTGACGGTGAGTCAGGGCTGAGCTACAGTGGGGAGCCGTGGGACCAAAGCCAGGATAGCAGACGCTGGCTGTGCCACAAGTAACTCTATAGCCGCTTGTGGTGAGCAGCAGAGGAAAGCGAGATGGGGACCCTGGACAGAGGTTTCGATGCAGGGAGATGTCTCCAGATAAGAGGGCCAGGAAGACTGGACCTGTGAGGGGGGAGGAAGGAGGGAACACAACCCTGATGGGAGGGCCAGTGCTGGGGAGAAGGGTCCCTGCCACCTAGAGCCTGAGGGTGTTTGGCCATCATCAGAGCAGATGTTTTACCCATGGTGTCACTGGAGCACAGGCAAGGCATGGGAGGGAGACCTGCGGCGTGTGAGGAACAGACTGTGAACTTTTCTTATGTTCCAGAGACAGCTGTTTATGGTGTTGCCCGTGCCCATAGGGTGGGCCCCTTGTTCCTTTAACCCATGGGTGGCAGGTATCGAATGCCAGGGGAGGCTAAGCCTTCCCTAACCCAGGCCATGGCCATGCCCACATTCCCCCCCACCAAGGCTTGGGCTGATGGCCGGGGTGGAGCGGTCCAGGGCACCTCAGGTCAGCCCAGGGCTTGGGCCAGCCAGAACGGCTTGTGTGGCTGGGGCCGGCAGGTGCGGCTTCGGTGAGCTGGCTGGGGCTCCTCTGGCCATGCAGGAGTCAACCCAGCTCTTCCAGCTGGGATGGGGAGGTGTGGGACTCCTCCAACCATCGGGTAAGAACTCGGATCCTTTCACTATCCAGTTCCACCAGGGTAGTGCAGAAGCCAGGAAAGTTCCCCACAATTGCAGGACCATTCCCCTGCTTACAGATGTCAATAACTTTAAGCAATAAAAAGGAGCAAGGCAACAAGTTGGTTGGGAAAGTAGGTTACACAGAGACCAAATGGGTGTGAAACTCTTTCATTACAACACAAACAGAGCTTGGATATAGAAAAGAAGATAAAATGTTTCAAATAGTACTGAGAAGCAGCTGTCCTTAATGATTTTGAAAATAAAATAAAATGAAAATAATAGAATATTGCAACAATTATATTATGACATGTCAGTAGTAGCACATATTATTACAGTTATTGAAATAATGTAAAATAATATAAAAATAAAAACATTTTCTAAAATTGACATTTTTTGGAAATTCCATTTCATGGAAAATTTTGAACATACTTGTTTTCATTTCAATTCAGAATGAAAACAAATTTTGAAATGTTGAAATGTCACACAAAATGGAAATTCCATGTTTTGAGCAGCTCTACTTTCCATAGATCTTACTGGGAGCTGGATCAGTCCCATTGGGCCAGATATTGAAATCTTTACTCATGCTAAGTAGCACCTTATACCGTGAGCAGCCCTTTCATTTCAGCAGGACTGCTTGCATAGCAAAGTATTACTCAGTGTGAGGACTCACTACTCTGGCTCATAGTTATTTCTTTATATAACAGTACTAAAATAGACCATCTCCCACCAAAAAGTAGTCCCTCAAAATAAAAAAAGTAAATATCATAATATTATTATATAAATAACATATTAATCATAAAGAGGCTTTACTTTTAACTGTAAACAGTTACACGCAGATACATTTTATAAAAGCTAATGTAAAAAATTATATAAATACAGGTTAAGCAAAGCGTGTCTGTACATCTGGGTATAGTGCTTAAATTATCCAAAAGAACAAAGGTTGGTTTAAAAGTCAAACAATACATATAGTACATAATCAGCAATAACCCACATTTAGATTAATAAATCTAATGATACAGTTTAGATATTAGTATCAAAATAATCGGGTACATCACTCATGAAAAGTTATACAGACAGCTGGTTGTGGAAAGCAAATATAACAATGAGTGAAGATTGTCCGTACTAGAGTTTGACCTAAACCAAATTACAGATCCAAACAACCCTGAACTTTGAGGATGTTCCACTCTAGAGACCCACTCTGCTGTTCAGATCCAAATATCACAGAAGAGCAAATGTTTTGATTTGAGCCCTAGTCCTGCAAATTACAATGCATGGACAGCCCTTGCGCTTGCACCAAGACACATTTACTGCAGTGGGGTTCCACATGGGTGCAGGGATCTGTACATGCATTGTAACTTGGTTAGGATCCTTAATGACTAATTAAGCATTCCTCCCTAATGGCATTCTCTGTTAGTGCGCCCAGCCAGTCCACTCTCTCCCCGCCCTCCTACAAATTGCCTAAAGGGTGGGCGTGGAGCTTTTTCCACCCCGTGCTATTTCTGTGGTGCTAGGGAAGTGGGATACAATGCCACGGAACCACTATTCCATCATTCCACACCCATCCTGACCTCATACCTGCATCCCCTCTGGACACAGGAGTGAAAAGGGCAATCTTTGTCTTCCTTCAATGCAACAAGCTTTTCTTATTTTTGTTCTTGAGTGCTGTGTCTAGCCAGGTTATCTCCTCTGCTAACATAGCTAACATAACGTACCAGTGATATTAAAATGATCTTCACACCTCTACCTCAGCAATCTGTTAATATATTAGTCGGTTAATCTAGGAGACCTATTGTCATTTTTTTTCTCATCTTCTCCCTACCCCCCTCAGGAGACCCTTTAACACTGGAGGTTCACGCTTCTGATGCTGTAAGATGGTACAGAAGGTCAAGAAGAAAAAAGGGGAAGAATTTACAGGGATGGAAACCAATAAAGCTGGCCATAAATGTGCAGCCACTCTGTACGGAATGAAGACGAGTTCCCACTGTAATCTAGAGGATAATTTCTTTTCTAAATGCATCTTCCATTTTATTTCTGTACCTTTGCCCTGCCTTAAACTTTCAGCTTTTCCCCCTGGCTCCATTATTTAATCTTGTCATTGCTTCATTGATCACTTGGCTCCCACAATGCAAAGAGTTTAATACCTTCTTCTCTGCTATCTCTGATTCTTTGCCCTAGTGCCAGCTCTAAAATATAACTCTTTACACTCGAAATAAAGATAAGAAAGCTAATGGTGTTTAAAGAGTAGTATAATTTGAAGTTTGGGTTTTTTAATTCAGATTTCAACTAAAATCTCCCATCCCCACATCTTCTGCACCACAGTATCATTGGCCATTCCTTATAATATCTAGCCTATATTTGTGAATACACAAACAACAAAAGTGATAGCAAGGACACAGTTACGATCACACTGGTGTGATCACACTGTCAATTTGACTTTAGACGAGGAGTGTATCTTAAGGCCTGGATTGTGTCTTGAAGGCACAACGGGGTAGCACAGCAACAGTGATGCTTGGACGAATTCTGGCTGGCTCAGCCAAGTGGGACCCACTGGAGCTGCTGTTCCACCACCCTTAGGCAGGGTGCATTTTGTACTGCCCTCCACATCCAGCCAATTCTATTAGCCACTGCAGGGGGGTCTGAGGCCATCACCCCATCCTCACACTACTGCCTTCTGCCTCTTTAAGGAAGCTAGCACCACTGATGATGCTAGCAGGGATGTTGATCACTGGTAAATCTGATCTTAAACATTTCTGAAAATCTGGCCTCTTTCTGCTGGTGTCTGTACGGGGATGTATGGATGGGTGTGGAGAGAGAGGTTCCTTACTCCCCTTTTCCTCCTTCACACCAACACAACCTCATCCACAGAGTAGCCTGAAGTATACATATTCCCAACCTGACTGTTACACTGATTGCAATGACATATAGGCATGCAAAAGAGGAGAACCACTTGATATGATAGCATTTGAAGAGATCAGACATGAGGGTACTAACAATTAACTTACTTATCCAACAGTATAAAATATTGCTGTTTTATTGTATAAATAACTCAATTTTTAAACGTTAGCTGCCAACATCACATTATATAGAACCAGCAACTGAACTTGTACGAGAAAAAACTTGCACTTTTTCAAGTACTGCCAAGTATATGTAAGCCCTATGGCCAGAAACTCCAGAAGATAAAGAGCTCTCTACTTCTTTTATTGGTTAGAAATAAAAAGGCTGCTGTACAGCACATCATTTGCATAAGTTACCTACCCACAATTCCTCTCGTGACAGTAGGGGAAACACCATAAATGGTAGAGCTATTCAGGAATCAGATTTTCATTGCATGGTGATTTCAATTATTTTACTTTCTCAAACAGAATGAAAACAAAAACAAAAAAAATAGAATTTCAGGCAAAATGAAGTTTAAAAAAATTGTTTTGGGTTGATCAGTTTAAAAAAAAATTGTAATGGTTTGTCCTGGTTTTGATTTTTTAAATGCTTATATATATATATACAATTTTAGGAAACATAACATTTAACATTGAAACAAAAAGACATTTTGAAATGGAAAATCTGAACATTTCTTCCGATCATATCTGAATACTCCAGTCTGATTTTTTTCTAAACAAAACTTAATCAAAATCAATCTATTTCTGCAAAATGTTTTGCTCTCAAAAATAAGCATTTTTCCAATGGAGAAACATTCCGTTTGAAAAATTCTGACCAGATCTAATAGCTATACATTAATTTATATGTTTGGTGGTAGTGAGCTCCAAAGAGGCTCAGGGAGGGAATGAGCTCATACTTTGTGGTAAAGAATTCATTTTTAAGCAGTCAAAACGCTGCCCAAGCATTCCACATGCTCTTTGTTCCTCTCCCATGAAGACATTGCTGTGAGAGGATGACACAGAGGACTCCTCTGCGAAACATGACATTGACTGAGGACTTTTGCTGCAATAGATAGCATGGAGGACTTCACACAAGAGACAGTGGAGAGGACAGCAACAGTACTAAGTGGACTATAGAGGGTACATCTACACAACAACAACAAAAATCCCAGAGTAGCAAGTCTCAGAGCCCATGTTAACTGATTTGGGCTCGTATGGTTTTCACAGTGGGGCTAAAAATAACAGTGTTAGATGTTTGGGCTCAGGCTGGAGCCCGGGTCCTGGGACCCTCACCTCTTGTCAGGTTTCAGAGTCCTGTTGTATGAGTCCCATGATCCTGAGTCAGTTGACCCAGGCCGCACGTTGTTTTATGGAGGTGCGGTCAAGGACTGTTCCTTGTGGGACATTATCATCAGTGGATGGAAATGGAGTTACTCTGGCTAACATTCCTGTAGGGGGGCTAGGAGGGGGGAATTACTCTTTCTTTGCATACATGTTCTATTGTTGTGTTTTCCCATATTTGAAACTTATTCCTTCTCCCCCAGTAAAGAGTTACTTGTTTGTACATTCTCCCTGAGTGCTTGCAAGTGGGGATGCTCTGCCTGGTAAAGGCACCTAGGGAGGGTGCTTTTACTTTTCCCAGGTTTCTTGCGGGGAGGGGAGGAGGCTCTGGAATGGGCTTTTGTGATTTGTCAAGAGGGTCCCTCCATGTTTTGAATCAAGGCCTTTTTACTGTGGAAGGTTTACATGTGGAAAGAGTGCAGCCTTCTCGAAAGAGACACCCCTCATGCAGGGTGTGTGTTATGCCCAGATGTCCAACTTACAGACTCCACAATGAGGATGATGGACTGCTCCTGCAGTTCAAACACGATGAAAAAGCCCTAATAGACAGTTATACTATTTACCCTATGGAATGATTCTCCTTGCTTTATTCATCCACTCTTTGATGTGGCTGACTACCAGCACACCACACAACGTCAGAATGAAAACACTGAAAACTCTTTTTGATTGGTTGCACCTGAAATAGAGAAAAAACTAAAATGTCATTCAGAAAAGGTCAGAAATACCTCTTCCCTGGAGTGGATATAGATGGGGACACACACAGGGTGAGAGACTTTTCCTTAAACACTGTAAAAAAGGATGGATTTTGTCCATAATAGAGACTCTATGTGTGTAAGGACAGGGGAGGCGAGAGAGTTTTGCCTTCAAGAATCAGCCAGGCAAGGCCCTCCTGCTTTGTTGTCAATCCTACCCACACAGAACTGCTAAGCTTCAGTGGCTATGCTGACAGTACCACTTATGTCTGTCTAACTTATGTCACTCGGGGATGTGAATAAGTCACCCCCTGAGTGATGAAAGTTACACCAACCTAAGCACTGGTGTATATTAATTGGCACCTAACTGAAAGACAGGTAGGTGCCAGAGTGTGTCAATGAACTGCAACTGCGCCACTGTAAGCTCTCTAGTGTAGCCATACCCCTAGAAACATTCTCAAGAGCCCTCCACCTTACAATTGCTAGACAGCCACTTCCCTTACCAATAGAACTCAAGGGTTCACATTAGCCTTAACAAAAGGATGGTGTTTTCTCCTATTCTGCTGCTGAGGAGCAATGCTGCTGTTTGAATGGGAACTGCTTTTTTCACACCTGCAAATGACCTGGCTAAAGGTTTTTGTAAATGATGATGTAAATAATGTCATAATGGCCCAAATGCTCTTTTCTCACTCTGCTGAGTACAAGTGTATGTAATGAATTCCCCTTATAGAAACCAGAAGACATTACATGTGAAAGACAGAATAGGGAGAGAGAACTGAGAGAGAGCAATGGCCAGTGGATAGGGCACTGGACTTGCATTCAGGTGACCCAGATTGTATTTGCCCCTCTGCCACTGACCTGCTGTCACCACAGGCAAGTCACTTTGCCTCTGTTTCTCTCCGTCTTTTGCCGTGTCTGTTTTGACTATTTAGATTTGAATCTCTTCAGGGCAGGGAATGTCTCTTACTCTGAGTTTCTATAGCACCTAACACAGAGGGCTCCAATGGGACTGGGGAACCTGTGCATTCTGTAACAGGATATGCTCAGTCAGAAACCACCTCAGCACCCTGCCACTCCAATATCCCTCAGTATATAGTAATTGGGACCTAACTGGAAGATAGGTAGTTGAAAGAGGGTGTCAATTAACTGCATAGAGCTACATCTGAAGGGCTAATTGAAGAGGAAGCAATCCCAGCAAGTGGGATTGTATAAATTGACAGGAAGGAAGGGCTGGAGGTCAGGGGAGTCTGATGCTGACAGGGCTAGATGATGCTAGTACTGGTCCTTTTGGTAGAAATGAGTAGGGAAGCTAGCTAATAGCTGTAAATGTATGTAAATAATAGTGCAAGCTGTGGCCTGCTAGAAGACAACAATAAAACATGGTGGGGGGAAGGAGACCTGGAATTGTGATAAATTGCTGAGGCTGGAAGAGATCCTCTGGGGTCTACCCTGTGTCACTTTCTTAATACAAATAATAATTCAGATGGTATCTGGTCATGTACTGGGAAATGTACTGTTGATAAATTTTGTAGTCAATTACTTGACCACACTTTGGTTTGTTATGCAATATACTCAAAAGACCAGTATCAGTCAGGTTTATTTCTAAAAGGCTATAATAGTATAGTACAGGGGAAAACGTTCAATTTGATAACAGTTTCTGGAAAGCTGTCTTATGCAGCATTGTTAAATTCATCTTATGCAGAAGTTGTGCTCCCAAAATTACACATATCAGCTAGGAGTGTTTACAGGATGAGTTACAAGTTACAAAACTCTTCACATGTTACTAAAATCCAATCCACCAGTTAATCCTAGTGCCTTAACTTGGTGTTCTGTATCTTCCTTATCTCTGTTTTGGATACTACAATTCCTGGTACTGGTCTGTGAAGGTACTTCCCTAGCTTGTAGTAGGGCAGAAATTAATATTTTGCCTTTGACAAGTTTCCTCTTTTGTAATGCCAAAGCTAAAATCAGCTTTGCAAAGTGTTATGGCATATTGAACATAAGTGAACAGGATTATAGACCGACATTGGCCAATTCAGGTCATGTAACTGCTAGAAGTATATATAAATATCAATATAACATTACATTGTGTGTGTCTCTGTGTGTGTGTGCATAATGTAATGTTATATTGCTACTGTATGCTTAGTGAAAATTAATATATTTAGTAAAAAGAAAAGGAGTACTTGTGGCACCTTAGAGACTAACCAATTTATTTGAGCATGAGCTTTCGTGAGCTACAGCTCACTTCATCAGTAGCTCACGAAAGCTCATGCTCAAATAAATTGGTTAGTCTCTAAGGTGCCACAATTACTCCTTTTCTTTTTGCGAATACAGACTAACACGGCTGTTCCTCTGAAACCTGTCAATATATTTAGTGTGACTAGTCATTATTGATAATGTGATGTATAGGCCTAGCATATATTAATGTCAACAGTATTCAGTAGAAATGCATCAATTTAGCTGGTTTGTAGCTGTTCAAAATGGAAGGTATCATGGGGGTGTAACACTGGGGATAGTGGCATCTTTCCATTATTGTTTTTCAAGCCCCTGACCATGGGGCTCAGGCTGGGAGGGGTTCTTGCACAATCAGCAACAAACTACAGATGAATAGTTTAGCTCTAATACTGACATTTCTTTGCCAGGTTCCAGGGTGCATAAAGCATCCACAATCCGTACATAGTGTGAAAAGATGAGGAAGAGCGAGAAATCAACAGGATAAAAGACAGAAAATGACAACCAGACACTGTAGACCATCAGGGAAACATGGGAGACACCATGAAGCAGTTCAGAGTCTACCTCACATCCACACCTTGCAGAGATTGGGGTTCACTTCTCTTTTAGGGCCAGGTTGGGAATCCTTAACTCTCACTGCTGCACAGTTACTCACTCAAGTAGTACCCCTGACTCCAGTGGGACTACTTATGCTAGATACATCTCACCACAGTGAGTAACTTCTTCACAGTCTGGCCCTTTGTCCCTCCCAAAATAGATATGGTTTGCCTACATGTTTGTGCATGTTTCCTCTGTTCTATAAAAGTCACCATGTGCCACTCTTACTCTGCCTGAGTAGTGCCTTATGCTAAAACAGGTGCTATTGATATGAATGGCACTTCATGTTGAATAAAGTACTACTCAAAGTGAGGAAGGGTGACACAATTCCTCACTTCCATGTCATAGAAAGAAAACATTAACACTTGTCTCTTTGTAGCTGAGATACTAACAACAATCAAATCACATGCCTCAGGATTTCAGCCAATCACTTACACAGGGACCAGGAAGAAACTTTTTGTCCCCAAACTGAGAATTGACTAGCTGAATCACTGTTTTGGTTTTTTTTTTCATCTTCCTCTAAAGCATCAGATACTAGCCACAGCTGGAAGCAGGTGCCAGGTGTAAATGGGATCCATGGTCTAATTCAATTCCATAAATCCTATGCTTCCGATGCTTAGCTACGTCACTCTTCTCTTGTGCTCAGTGTTAAATCAACCACCAGATTTGGGATGTCAAAGGAATTTTCCTCTTGATTGAATAGGTTGAGACCCTGGAGGTTTTTTCCTTCCTCTGCAGCATCGAGCAGGAAATATCTGATGGGATCTCCTGGACCCATCTCACAAAAATTATCCCCTGCCATTTCAGGGGCCTCAGACCTTGGTGGCACCTGTGTCATGCCTATTTTTCATCTGTGAAATGTGTAATAATTTAGTCTCCTCAAGACTCCAACTTTAATGATATAACTGGCTCCTGATTGACTTCCTGGTGTGGATTTGTTTCAGTAAAATTAATCTGGAAAGAATATATAATGATGGGTGTTTGTGTCTATAGTTGGGCTCTGCCTGTGTTAAAAACACATTTTCAGTTTCCACAATCAAGACTTCTCAACTAGAGCTGAGATGTCATTTATCCTTTCAAGGGCTGTCTCCAAACGGGGCTGGTGAAAGTTCCTCTGAAGTGGGGGAACAAATGGTGAATAGTCAGGGAAACAACTGGAGTGCGTGCAGGGTGAGACCATGGGGAAAGGGAAGAATATATAACACTTAGAACTATCCAAGAGGGTGCAGCAAAGACCTATGTGTAAATCCAAGCAATAAGTCTCTGAGCTGTCAATGAGACCCTGAGGAATTTGAAAGGATGGAGGAAGCTGAATGCTGGCTTATCAGGGCACAGGCAGGCACAAATATAATAAAATGGCAGTGTGGCCACAGATTTCACTGTCTCCAGTCTTCCACTCCATAGGTCAAACAGAAGAAATGCTGACTATGTCACATATGGGCTAATTCTGATAAAATTGCCGAATGCAGAAACCAAAGGGGCAAGCAGAGTCTAAAACATGGGTCCTTGCAGCTAATCTACATAATTGGGAGTCAGGTCCCAAGACTCTGGGGAATGGGTGCTGAGTGAACCATGGTGTCTATTAACAGGATCCCACAGAAATGAATGCTGCCCCTTATGTTGAGCGGGGCTACTGGACCTCCACATAGTGTTTCCCTGAGTTCAGACATCATAGTTTTTGAAAAGTGGTGAAAAAGTATAAGGTGATCTTAGGAGACCTGCCTTTCAGAGAAATCTTAGCACATGATTGGGAGGATCAATCTGCTATCTGCCTCTCCTTGGTGCCATGGCAACACAGTCCAAAGTGGCTAAGCACAACAGTTTGTCCTGAGAGCTCCTCACACCTGGGGCAGCTCACACAAGATGACTCTCAAGTCAGAGAGACTCAGATGCTCAAAGGTATTTAGATGCCTAACTCCCAATGAAATTCCAATCATGCCTTTGAAGATCTGAGCCAAAATGCTTTCTGTTCTTTAATTTTTTTTGCATGTGTAAGATTTATGGCTAGACTCTCCAGAGTGGAATGAGTGGTCCTAGAGAGCTTTATTTGCATAGGCTACCTACCCACCATTCCTCTTGTGACATGTAGGTGATTATCATAACTAGACATGAAGTTGGATTCTGGGCGGTTGTGGGCTCTCAGCAAGAGAAAGAGCTCTGACTTTGTGACAAAGGAATTCTAAGCAACCAGGCTTCTGGTCATGTGTCCTAAGTGCCTGTGGCTCTTCACCAATGGGGATTTTGCTGTGAAAGATGACATAGTTTGAGGATTTTTATGGCAAGTGATGACCATCAACTTTGTAGATAGAGACAACACGGAGAACAGCACGGAGCTAAAACCTTAATAAAGTTGAATCACTAAATCAGCCTGTATATTGGCACTTCCAGTAAGTCCAGTCAAGCAGTTCCTTTCAAACAGGGAACAGACCTGTGGAGAGATACCTGGGCTACTGCTACTCGCTGATCCCAAATATGAGTCGGGCTTGGTGAGTGGGGGAAGTGGTGCCATCAATGGGACAATCCCTGTGGGACAATCTCACAGGCTATACTGACTATTACAAAAGATACTGTGTGTGTGTCTAGGGGGGTATTCTTTGCATATATATTCTGTTGCTGGGTTTTCCCAAGTTTGTCACTATGTTCCCTTTCCCCAGAAACGTTTTCTGTGTGTGTACACTCTGCGGGGGCACCCACTGAACTTTCTCTAGCTTCTGGGTGGCACCTTGAGCCACATTATTTATTTGTAAAGAGGGACTCTAGACATACTGAATCCAGCCCTTTTTGCTGCTATTGCCCCCATTGCAGAAATATTACATATATTATAGAGCCCCCTCCTGGGATTCATGTGCCCTCAGCAGGAAAGTCGGAACCCTCTGGAAAGCAGTCATATTTTTGGCTGTGTGTATATTCCCTTAAGGTACCATATTGAAGTGTGAGCTTAAATAAGGAGTCAGGGTCCCGATTTCCTTCTAATCACAGCAAGCAACATAGTCAGAACTTCCTGTGTTTTTTGCTTAATCAGCATCATTTAAGGTACTTTAAAATAGCTTATAAATGGTTATGTACTAATTAACATGTTTAATGTTTACAATGCAAAGCTAGTTGTTAGTTAAGTGTGCTATTGCAGAGGCCTGTTCATCAGTTTTATTGGCCTCCATTTTGATCTGTTCTTTTGTTCCATCAGCCACAGTTGTATTTATTCTAGGATGGAATATTCAAACAGTGCCCATCTTGCAAAATCAAAAAATCATTAGCTGACCTGCATACCCAGTGCCTTAAGTGCCTGGGTGAGGGGCATTTGCCAGGGAGATCACAGACTTTGATGTTTTCACCCCCTACTGCCAGTTAGAGATGTGAGGCTGGGCTCTGAACCTTTCTGATGAAAAGTCTTTGTCAGACTCTGGCAGTGTGGCCACGTCAACTCCTGGACTTCATTCAAAGTCCTAGTCCCAAGGCAAGTTGAAGTCTGGATCTGATAAGAGATTGGATATATTTAGAATTGATGAGATGGGATACATTTAAAACTGCTCTCTGGTCTTCAGCAGGGAGAGGCAGTGTGGTCTATGGATAAAACACATGGACTGGCAGTCAGGGTATTTGTTTTCACTTCCTATTTCTGCCACTGTCTCTGTGTGGCCTTCAACAAAGCATTTAATATCTCCACTCCTCAGTTTTCCCACCTGTAAAATTGAGAAGATACTTACTACAGATTCTTAGATGAAAAGTACTTGATGAAAACTGAAAGTTATTATCTACCTCTTCCTTCATTAGTCATTTCCAGAGGGATTGATCCTCACCTACTGAAGGTGATTATGATCGCAGAGTTATCCAGGATGCCATTTAAGACAGTTAAGATGACGCACTGCTAATCTGAACCACTGTGGTCATGGGAGGAATAGGACAAGAGTACATATATCACATCAGTTTTGCAAAAATGAAAAATTAATTACTAGTAATTCTATTTGTTAGATTTGCCTCTGCTCCCTGGAGTGGGACATGCAGACATGCTGAGTCTCCCAGAAACTGTTTTCCTGTCCCCAGAAAACATCCAGATCCTGAGTCAGCGTCCAAACTAACCCCCTATCCCTTGGGGACTGACATTATTTGTAACAGTCTAAAATAGCTAAAAAAAAAAAAAATGCCACCAGGGCTAAACAATAGTGTAAGAGAGATAGTTAGAAGCAAAAAGACATCCTTTAAAAATTAGAGATCAAATCCTACTGAGGAAAATAGAAAGGAGCATAAACTCTGACAAACCACGTGTAAAAGTGTAATTAGGCAGGTCAAAAAAGAATTTGAGATGCAACTAGCAAAAGACAAAAAAACTAACAGCAAAAACATTTTAAAGTACATCAGAAGCAGGATGCCTGAGAGGGGCCACTGGATGATTGAGGCACTAAAGGAGCACTGAAGAAAGACAAGACTGTTGCAGAGAGGCTAAATGAATTCTTTGCACTGCTCTTCACTGCAGAGTTTGTAACGATTTCCCACACCTGCACCAATCTTTTCAAGTGACAAATCTGAGGAAATGTCCCAGATTGAGATATTGATAGGTATTGATTTAGGATGTTTAGGATGAATTAAACAGTAATAAGTCACAAGGACCAGATGGTATTCACCCAGGAATTCTGAAGGAACTCAGATATGAAAATGCAGAACCTACTGACAGTGGTATGTAACCTATCAGTTCAGTCAGCCTCTGCACCAGATGACTAGAGGACAGCTAATGCTCATTTTAAAAAAAAAGGCTCCAGAGGCAATTCTGGCAATTTCAGGCCAGTAAGCCTAACTTTAGTACCAAGCAAATTGGTTGAAACTACAGTAAAGAACAGAATTATCAGACACATAGATGAACACGATTTGTTGGGTAAGAGTCAACATGGCTTTTTTAAAGGGAAATCATGCCTTACACATCAAGAATTCTTTGAGGAGGCCAACAAGCATGTGGACAAAGATGATCCAGTTGATACAGTGTACTTGAACTTTCAGAAAGCCTTTGACAAGATCCTGTACAAATTAAGCAGTCTTGGGATAAGAGGAAAGGTTCTCTCATGGATCCATAACTGGTTAAAAGACAGGAAACAAAGAATAAATGGTCAGTGTTCACAATGGAGCCAAGTAAATAGTGGGGTCTCCCAAGGATCTGTCCTGGGACTTGCGCTGTTCAACATCTTCACAAATGATCCAGAAAAAGAAATAAATGATGAGGTGGCAAAGTTTTCAGATGATGCAAAATTATTCAAGAAAGACTGCAAACAGTTACAAAAAGATCTCACAAAACTGGGTGACGGGGCAATAAAATTGCAGATGAAATTCAACATTGATAAATGCAAAGTAATGCATATTGGAAAACATAATCCCAACTGTACATACAAAATGATGGGGTCTAAACTGGCTGTTACCATTCAAGAGATCTTGGTGTCATTGTGGATAGTTTTCTGAAAACAAATGTTCTATGTGCGGCGGTGACCAAAAAAGCTAACAGATTACTAAGAATCATTGGGAAAGGAATAGAGACTAAGAAAGTAAATATCATAATGCCACCATCTAAATCCATTGTATGCCCACACCTTGAATACTGTGTGTAGTTCTGGTTGCCCCATCACAAAAAAAGATATATTAGAATTTGAAAAGGTACAGAGAAGGGCAGCAAAAATGATTAGGGTATGGAACAGCTACAATATGAGGAGAGAGTAAAAAGACTGAACTGTTAATCTTGGAAAAGAGATGACTAAGAGGGGATACAGTAGAAGTCTATACAGTCATGAATCGTGTGGAGAAAGTGAATAGCCCTTCGTATAACACGAGAACCAGGGTTCACCCAATGAAATTAATAGGGAGAAGGCTTAAAACAAAAAATGGAAGTGTTTCATCACACAATGCACCGTCAATCTGTGGAACTCATTTCCAGTTAGGCATGCACACAAGTGACATCCTAAATGCAGTGACTGTATGCTGATGTAACTTGGGTTAACATAAGTTTGTAGTGTAGATATGTCCTTATGTCTGTGAAATGTTTGGGAGAGGTAACAGCAAAAGTCTGAGGTGAGGCCAAGATTGACTCATGAGTTTAGGCTCCTACTTTTGTGGAGCTGGGTATCTTACATTAAAAGCTCAGGAACAAAAAGACACATAAAAACCCCAATATCATTTGTTTCTTTTTTTATATTTCATGACTTGGGGATACATAACTCATGATTTTTTAATTCTTGTGCTTGTCAAGCAATCTTGGGGTTGTAGATTTGTGTTTATTGTGTTGTGAAGGTCAAAACTATAAGTAGGTCCAAAAAAGAATTAGATAAGTTCCTGGAGGATAGATCCATCAATGGCTATCAGCAAAGATGGTCTGGGATGGAACACCATGCTCTAGGTCCATATTCCTAGCCTCTGACTGCCAGAAGTTGGGAGTGGATGACAGGATAAATCCTGCCTGTTCTTTTCATTCCCTCTGGAGCACCTTGCACTGGCCACTGTCTGAAGACAGGATACTGGTCTAGATGGACCATTGATCTGACTCAGTATGGCCATTCTTATCGTTAGTAAAAATTACAGTAGATTTTTGCCTTTGAGAAAGATTTAATATAAGGTAGTATACTGCCCTTAGTGAATCTCTGGGAACCAAGTTCTGCACACAAGCAGTGACATGCGAAAAAGCATTAAGGGCTGGATTGAGCAGCAAACTAACAGGTGAGAAAAACAATCCCCACCGGTGGATCAAATGAAAATGAAGAAGTTTTGACATCAGGCTAGGAAATCAGTCAGACTGGAAGTCACATGATGCAACAGAATAAATTGGTTGCTATAAAAATAAAAATAAATTTAGAATTAAAAATCCCAAGTTAAAAATCACAATAAAAACATAGGAAGTGCTATACTAAAAACACAGAGCCTTTGTTAAAACTACTAGCAACTAGTTACTTTAAATATTTTTAATGATTATTTGTTATTAAAATATGAATGAAATAGCACAATGACATCCATCTGCACAATGTTGACAGAGGTAAATGATGAAGTGCTCAGAGTAATAAATAAATAACATTTAAAAAATAAACAATTAGAAGGAGCAAAACTATATTTGAAATGGGTTACAAGGAAGGGAGTGCAATTCAGCAAATCACAGCAGCAGATAAGACAAATGTGGGAACTGCTAGGAGACTTTATGCAGACATATAAACTGATAAGGGAATCTTTTAAATACTCAAAATGTGTGACACACAGTTTTGAGGGGTGCATGTAAAATATTTCACGCCATCAAGTCCCCTGTAGCACCTCGGTAGGTTATATCAACTAGAGGGTCACTGCCATGTTTGGCACTGGGTTGCCTGTGCCTTTAAGAATCAGGCCCTGGGAAGTGGGTGCTCTGACATGCTGTCCTGAGGAAGGGGAAATAAAAATCCCCCTCCGCCCCCAACCTATTTTTGTAAAGACAGTAGGTGGCTCATCCTATCAGGGTAACTGTTACCCCCACCCTATGCTGGGGCTTTGCCCTCTGCCACTGTCTGGTAGTGCCTCGTCCCTGGGCTTAACTCCAGCTCTCCCCTGATTTTTCCCCTCAGCCCCACTCCTTCCCCTGACTCCAGCTGGTTGACCCTCCACCGCGTGCAATTTCCATCTCCTGCTCAGACCCTGCCTATTCCCAACCCAATTTGCCTCCTTTGTCCCCCTTTAACCTTTTAAATCCCCAGCAAGGGCAGCAGCTTCAGCAGAGGTTACTGAGCATGCTCAGTACGAGCCAAGCTGTACTCTGTGCCCTGCCCACCTGCTGCCCTGCCGTGGTCCTAGCGCGAGGGAGAGCCTGCTGCGGCTAGGGACTCTGCGCCTGTGATCCTGGGGGTGGGGCACTGAGTACCTTAGGCTCGGGCCAACACCACTGGGCTCGAACCTGCCGGTCACGGGCGGAGCTTGATGCCACCAGGCCTGATCCGGGGGTGGCAGGGCTGATGCCACTAGCCCCGATCCTGCACGGCCCCATTTTTGCACCCCTACAAGCTCTGAACCGTGAGCAGCTGCCCCTCTCGCCCTGCCCTAGTTACAGCCCTGGCTATTTGCCAAGATGGTCAAAGAGGCAACCCCATGCTCAGGGTGTCCCTAAGCTTTTCACTGCCAGAAGCTGGGACTGGATGACAGGGGATGGATCACTCATTAATTGCCCTGTTCTGTTTATTTCCTCTGAAGCATCTCCGCCACTGTCGGAAGACAGGATACTGGGCTAGGCAGACCGTTGGTCTGGCCCAGTATGGCCGTTCTTATGTTCTTTTTATATTCAGTAAGTTTTGATGTTCCTAGTATTTACCTACAGGACTTATACTGCCCAAGTTCTCTCTTCCTTGAGGTCCATTTCCCCCCACCGCCATTTGAGTCAAGTTTCCATCAGTGAGTCACACTTGCTCCAGTGAGTCAATATGAATCAATCAGCATCTCCTACTGCTAAAAGGTTGGATGAACAGCAGAGTCCTGCCCTCCAGTTACAGTGAGGAAATTGTTGCTGCTGTTATAGAATCTTATCTTAGCATAGGAAAAAGAAGAGGACTGAGGCAAACAGGATCATTGGTAAAGACGTAGAAGGACGGCCTTACCATTTGAAGGCCTGTCCAAGAATCAATCTGTCTCCCTTCTGCTGCTCCCCTGACACCCTTTGAACAATTTTTAAAATTCCATAGGGAAAGATTGCACCCAGGGTAGTGCAGGTCAACCCGGGGGAGACAGTTCAACTAACATGGTCCATGTGATCCTCTAAATTAAAAGGACTATTCCAGGCAAACACTGCTGCTGGCACTAGCCTCTAAAGGAGACAGGGAGGAGTGGTGAGAATGGGGATGCGCCCTCTCACATGGGGAAGCACAGATGGCCAAGAACAGAGGGAAGCAGATGCTGTTCAAGGGTGGTGCAGCAGCTGCACTCCCCAGGTACTTCCTCAAGCTGTGGAGGCATATTTTTCTTGAGACACAACTCCACACACCAGCTTGGGCCTGGATTCTAATCTAAAGGAACAAGAGTCCTTAATATGTAAGGATCTATATAGTTTTCCAGTGGCTCTTGCAACTGACAAAAAGCATTGTTTTCCCACGCCAGAATTTAATTCCTGAGTGTAAATAAGTTTCCTTATTCCTGATCACAAACTGCTGTGAAAATGATATGCTTCCCTCTGTGAAGTCCATGTGGGAGCCACAGTCTGTTGTTACAGAGTAACAGCCGTGTTAGTCTGTATTCACAAAAAGAAAATAAATTGGTTAGTCTCTAAGGTGCCACAAGTACTCCTTTTCTTTTTACAGTCTGTTGTGAAATTCATGTTTTGAAATGACCTAAGATATCTACACAATGCTGTTGTTTATGAAAAAAGGGAAATACACAAACTTGTTTTTCCATTTCTTAGAGCAGATGAGTTGTTTAAAGGAGTCTGCTTTGTGGATTTATACCACCTTCAGTCAAGGACACCATGTTCACATGGTTATATCAGCTTTATGCAGTACTTTTGTCAGTCTCTCTCAAGCAATCCATTACTACCAACACTAAAATCCATCTGGATTGATAAGAAACATTATGAAAGTATGTTCAGCAACTGAACACTGTCCAGGAACCAACAATGTAATTATACCTACTTTCCCCTATACGTCATGGTGATAGACTGTGTCATCCATGAGAAGATGAAAAGGGAAAATGTGGGACATACTTTTTATTTATATGACAAAGATACATTTCCCTGACAGCATCACTTTCATTCTAAAGGCCTATTTTCTCCTTGCAAAAAGAATGATAGTATACACTCCCTGGCTTCACTGTACAGTTTATAGCTATATTCTTGGCCTTGGCTTCTGTCTTATTTTGAAAGACAACTATAGGCTTTAATAGGACAATGAATGTGCAACTTCTTTTTCATTTTTAGATAACTCCCACAAGAGTGACAAAGATGGAACTGAAATATTTTAAAATGCTCACATTTTGCTGTTCTGTTTTATGAACGTTTCTAAACCTCAGGAGCTGTATAACACAAAAAGCAGGTATCTTATGTCTTCATTCAGTGACCCATGTTTAAGTATGAAGGAGTCACACAACCTAAGGCAAGATTCTATGCAAAGGGAGCATTGTGCCTTAAGACGCTACAGCTCTGCTCAGAGTCCTAGAGAAAAATGAGCAACCCCAGAGGAAATCTTGGAAAATCAATTCTGCAAAGGCAAAGATACCTCTCAGGATTTTGACACACACACATGCTATTGTAGTGGTGAGCTGATGTGTGTTGATAGCCTGCCCATTCCAGATGTGGAGATGTGATGTTTCCAAGGGTACATACAGGGGAACCCCTATTCTAAAGGGATTTCTGGGTCTGCTTGCAAACTGACTGCTCACCAAAAAAAGCATCACCATGGTGCTCTAAAACAATTGACCCAACATAAGAAAAGATTTAAATGACTAGTGTATATAAGATAGGATACTTTGTACTCACTCTGGTTCAACGATAAATTTTTGCCTACCATCTTCAGAGCCAGAAGACGAACATTTTAAGACCATTGCTGATACACAGCTGTTTGAAAATATCTTGTCCAGATAGTACTCTACTTTCTTCATGTTTAGAAGCCTTCTAATAATAATAATGATTAATAAAAAGCAGATTATCATTGTCTTTTTCTTAAAAGATAGTTGTGCTATCTCACTGGATTCTTGGTTTCAGCTCTTGATGTTGCTGAAGGAGTAGATTGCAGTCAAGCCTATATTCAAGATTGCATTTCTGTGGTGATCTCCTTATTTGTAGAAATAACACCCAATTATACAATGAAATGACAGATCAATGTATAGCTTTTAGGGTTATTGTGATTCCAGACCACTTGACCATGCAAGGCAGATCATCTCCTTACATTTTCAAAAGGGGGTGACTACCTGGACCTTGGCTCCAGGTGCCCAGGAGTAAGTGGGTTACTTGTCCTCTTACTCCCTCCCTGAAGCAGATGAGCAGAGAGAGGGCAGAGAATAGGTGGAACTTTGGCTCCCCCATCTACTTGCTGCCTAGAATAGCTGAACAGAAGTCATATAGGTGATTAGAAGTGTCTACCTGCTGGAGCAAGGATGAAGCAGAGTAGGAATTGTGACTTAGGGGGTGTCTCTGAATCACAAGGCCTCTCAGGCATACCCCTGGGATAGCGCTGCTTTTCCATCACCCTTTACTCAGAGCTTTGCCCAAAGTCACAGTCTGGCCCTTAGAACTTAGTTCAGACCAGCTCAACCACAGCAGGATAGCACAAGAGTATTGACAGCTGCTGTATTGGATCCAAATTTAAATTATATCCATTTGCTTCAAATTCATTCCATGCTGCTTCAAGAACTGCTGTCCTGGAGCTGATTGAAGAAAACATACACAGAAGAGGCAGAACAGAAGAGCACAGAAACAAGGTGGAGAAGAGAAATAATTATTCAGCAACCTTTTAAAGAAAGCCAGAGTTGATAGAGCAAATGTGTAAAGCTGCTGGAAGAAGATAATGGCCAACTCTCAATCTCCACATAATTACAATGCATTGAAGAGGGAACTCTCTCTGTATCTGTCACAGCCCACTATGCTGTGGACAGCTGACCACATAGACTGGTGAAAACAAATTTCAATCAGACTTCATTTTTTTTTCTCCTATGGTGATATCTTTCCATTGAATTCTTCCTAGGAAGTATGCCCTCTGAGAAGCAAAGTAAAGAATAGCTGTGCCATTCATATATAAAGGCTAGTCCCAGATAGTGCAAAAATCATAGAATTGTAGAATCATAGAAGATTAGGGTTGGAAGCACTTAGAGGAGAGGAAAGTGAGCAGGAACAGTCAGTATGGATTCAGCAAGGGCAAGTCATGCCTGACTAATCTAACTGACTTCTATGACAAGCTAACTGGTTCTGTGGATGTGTGGAAAGCAGTGGACATGTTAATCCTTGACTTTAGCAAAGCTTTCGACACGGTCTCCCACAGTATTCTTGCCAGCAAGCTAAAGAAGTATGGGTTGGATGAATGGACTATACGGTGGAAAGAAAGCTGGCTAGATTGTCGGGCTCAACAGGTAGTGATCAATGGCTCCATGTCTAGTTGGCAGCCAGTATCAAGCAGAGTGCCCCAAGGGTCGGTCCTGGGGCTGGTTTTGTTCAATACTTTCATTAATGATCTGGAGGATGGAGTGGATTGCACCCTCAGCAAGTTTGCAGATCACTAAACTGGGAGGAGAGGTAGATATGCTGGAGGGTAGGGATAGGATACAGAGGGACCTAGACAAATTAGAGGATTGGGCCAAAAGAAATCTGATGAGGTTCAACAAGGACAAGTGCAGAGTCCTGCACTTAGAACGGAAGAATCCCATACACAGCTACAGACTAGGGACCGAATGGCAAGGCAGCAGTTCTGCAGAAAAGGACCTTGGGGTTACAGTGGACAAGAAGCTGAATATGAGTCAACAGTGTGCCCTTGTTGCCAAGAAGGCTAACGGCATATAGTATTAGTAGGAGCATTGCCAGCAGATCGAGGGAAGTGATTATTCCCCTCTATTTGGCACTGATATTTTTAGGCCTTGGCTTGACAGAGCCTTGCTGGGATGATGTGGTTGGGAGTTGGACTAGATGACCTTCTGAGGTCCCTTCCAACCCTGATATTCTATGATTCTATGATTCTAAGAGACCTCAGGAGGTCATCTAGTCCAAACCCTTGCTCAAAGCAGTACCAACCCCCAACTAAATCATCGCAGCAAGGGCTCTGTCAAGCCAGGGCCTAAAAACATCTAATGTTGGGGATTCCACCACCTCCCTAGGTAACCCATTCCACTGCTTCACCACCTTCCTGGAGAAATAGTTTTTCCTGATATCCAACCTAGACCTCCTCCACTGAAACTTGAGAACATTGCCCCTTGTTCTGCCATCTGCCACCACTGAGAACAGCCTAGCTCCGTCCTTTTTGGATCCCCCCTTCAGGTAGTTGAAGGCTGCTATCAAATCCCCCCTCACTCTTCTCTTCTGCAGACTAAAGAAGCCCAGTTCCCTCAGCCTCTCCTCCTAAGTTATGTGCCCCAGCCTGCTAATCATTTCCGTTGCCCTCCCCCAGACTCTCTCCAATTTGTCCACATCCTTTCTGTAGTGGAGGGCCCAAAACTGGACGCAGTACTCCAGATGTCGCCTCACCAGTGCCGAATAGAGGGGAATAATCACTTCCCTCGATCTGCTGGCAATGCGCCTACTAATGCTATATGCCGTTAGCCTTCTTGGCAACAAGGGCACACTGTTGACTCATATCCAGCTTCTTGTCCACTGTAACCCCAAGGTCCTTTTCTGCAGAACTGCCGCTTAGCCAGTCTGTCCCAGCCTGTAGTGGTGCATGGGATTCTTCCGTCCTAAGTGCAGAACTCTGCTCTTGTCCTCGCTGAACCTCATCTGATTTCTTTTGGCCCAATCCTCCAATATGTCTACATCACTCTGGACCCTGTCCCTACCCTCATGCTTATCTACATCTCGTCCCAGTTTAGTGTCATCTGCAAACTTGCTGAGGGTGCAATCCACGCCATCCTCCAGATCATTAGTGAAAGTATTGAACCACTCCTCTCTTCCATACCACCTATTCCCAGGAGCAGGGGGGTGAGGTATGGGGAACTGTAAGCAGGCATTGAACGCAGACTCCAGGCAGGAAGCTCTTACTCCCACTTGCTCACTTGTGCAAGTGCGCAGTCTAAATCACAAGCTAATCCTCATCTATGTATGTATGTGTTCTCCATGTACACACTTTCAGTCCCATTGCCAACACAGCTGAGACTCTTGAGCACTTTATAGTTTTTAATTACAGCTGTTAAACCACTTTCATAATGGCTGACTTGTTGTTTAAAAAATGTCATAAGTAACATTGTGTAACTTCACAGCACAAAGGACATTTTACATGTCACAAAAGTGTTTCCAACTGAGTAATTGTTTATGACCCTGTACTGAGAGGCATATAAAAACTCAGGTTTCTTTAATATCCTCTTTGCAAATAAAGTCGCTGTCATTCAGTACTACCCTTTTCTGCTTGGCTATATTTGCTTATGTTCTTGGTTTTAAGGCGCAAAAGCAATGTTATTTTAAAATTCATATTATGTTTCCACAGAGACAGAAGGGGAAGGGAGAGGGGAACCAGCTATATATATATGTCATGAATTTCTAACTTCAGCAATGATTATACAGTAAGTTCATTTAAAACTTTTCATATGTAAACATATATTTTAGCCAAAGCAATTGAAAAAATATAAAAGACCTGTTTTGCTTTCTATTACACTGGTGTAAATTCATTTTAACTGTTCTGAAGTCAGTGATGTTAATCTGGATTTACAGAAATAAGCAGAAATTGGCCCATTGTCCAGACCGTAATCTTTCTTTAAAAGACAGTCTAAATGATTGCTGTGTTGGGATATCATTCCTCACTGCACCAACTCTAAAAGGCAGTATACCTCGGATTGATGTTGCAGTGCTGGCAAATCAATATTCCCAGGGTTGTGATTTCTTTCTGGTTATAAGTATAATCTGTTAGAGGTAGTACTTCTGGGATTCACATCTGAAAACATGTCTGTGCCGCCAAAGATGTGGGAAAGACGTTAATACTATCAAGAAAGAGTAGCTGTGAGTTTGTGGCCTGTATTCTAATACTGGGGGGATACTTTGAATTTTAATAGTAGTATTTGCAACATCTAAAAATACCTATAGTGTTAGGAATTAAAGCTACTCTCCCTTTTGCCTCCACACAATGTACAACCCCAATATGGGAATTTTTCTTCCTTTTTGTTTTTGTTTTCCTTCAGACTATTCTTTTTCTTTTTGTTGCTTGTCTTTGTCTATACTGTTGACTTTTCTGCTTGTTGTTTTGTCCTTGCTTTTGCCATTCTTCCTTACTTTTCAATGAGTTCATGTCGCATATTTTTTCTTTCCTGCTTCATATCCTTCATATCTTTCCTTAGTACAGTTTTATATCTCCTTGTAGGTCTTTGATTGTGTTTATATTCTATTTTTAATTTATTTTGTTTTTCCTGGCTTCTTTGTGTGTTTTGCTTTTTGTCTTTTGGTGCTTTGTTTGCACTATATTGATTTTTCCTCTCTTCTGTGTTCTTTGTTAGACGACACTGACGCTAATTCTGCCTTCAGATATATGAATGTAACCTCTGTTGACTTCATTGAGATTTGTACCCAAAGATGTCAGAGCACTATTGGGCCTATTCTCTGAATTTTTTAGTCTGCTTATTTTTTTCCTCCAATTCTTTCTTTCTTTATCTTTGTTTGTTTAATGTATTGACTCTCTGTCTTTATTGTTTTGCTGTTTATCCTTGTGAGAATTTTTTTTAAACTGTGGACTTATCTGTACACCGGAGTCCTGAGCAGGGGGCATGGCCTCAACCAGAAGAGGCGGAGCCTTTAATACGTGGTCCCTTTAAATCACCCCCGGAGCTACCAGCTGCAGAGGTGGCTGGGAGCCCTGGGGCTCAGGGGCGATTTAAAGAACCCGGAGCGCCGGCAGCCACTACCGCAGCAGAACTCCAGGCCCTTTAAATCACCAGCGGAGTCCCAGGGGCTCCTGGCTGCCACTGCTACCTCAGGGCTCGGGTGGAGATTTAAAGGGCCTGGGGCTCCACTGCAGCAGCAGCAGTTGGGAGGCCCGGGCCCTTTAAATCATCGCTGGTGCCCTGCTGCCGCTACCCCGGGGCTCCAGCAGCGGGGCTCGAGTGGCACTTTAAAGGGCCTGGGGCTCTGGCCACTGCAGAGAGCCCTGGGCACTTTAAATTGCCAGCCTGGGGAAACCAGTCTGGTCTGGCAGAGCCGTACCGGCTCTTGCCGGTACATTGTACCATACCGGACCTGCTTACTTTCACCTCTGGGTCTAGCTAGACGTTTTACAGTGAAGTGGAGTAAAAGAGAGAGAATGAGTGAGTCTTTTTAGGGATAATACTGTTTCCTTATTCTAATAAAGTTCCTTGTTCAGTGTTGGAAGAAAGCATTTGTTTCTGTGTTAACTTATCATTGTCCCATGACAAACTTCTGTAGTTTCATTCTTATATTTTCACTGGGCTTTAAAGTAAGTTGCTGAGACATGGATCTGTGAAATATGATCAGGAGTGCACTGATAACTCCCTGCTCATTCATGACACTCATTCATCAGTGAAGTGCTGGGCACTGATTCACAAGTGGTGCCTAGTTACTTCCCACAAAGCCTCTACATCTGCTATTTCAGACAGAGCAAATGGAAGAGCATAATGACTTCCTGTGGACAAGGAATAGGTGACTAATTCTAGAAGTGTTGAGCCATCACACATTTCCTGGATTCAAAAAACCAAAATAGAAATGCATTGGGAAAGGGTGAAGCAGAACAGTGAGAAATGTCAGCAGTAGGTTCTTCTCTTTTCTTTCCCTCTTTCTTGCCAGCAATAAGACAAGCAAAGGTGGAGGAAAGTAGCAGACAGCTGTGCAAATAAAGGAACTGATTATTGGATACTCCTCTCTGACACTTGTAACGAGGATGGGATAAAAAAAGGCTTAAAGACACATTTTTGCTCCCTATATTTGGGGACCCAGTATGGGCCTGCCTGGATTGTTCCCATGTAAATTAGAGCAGGGACTTGAACTTGGGTTTCCAAAATTACAAATGAGAGACTGTACCATTAGGGTCCAAAGTCAATCTCTCTCACTGCTGCAATGAATATTTACATGTTTTATACAAAGTGGAACCACTTCAACAGGAGAGAGCCCCAGAACACCCCATAACCCAGTAATTAGGGGACTCATCTAGGAGTGGGAGACCTGGGTATGGAGTGTCCCTTGTCCACATTAAGCTGAGGGCAGGATTTGAACCTGGTTGAGTGCTGTAACTACTGGGCTTTGGTAGAAGACCACCACCATCACTGCTGGCACAGTAATTCCTCACTTAACGTTGTAGTTATGTTCCTGAAAAATGCGACTTTGTGCATAACAATGTTAAGCGAATCCAATTTCCCCATAACAATGAATGTAAATGGGGGGGTTAGGTTCAAGGGACATTTTTTTCACCAGACAAAAGACATTATATACATATACAGTATAAGTTTTAAACAATTTTAAACAAACAGTTTAATATTGTCCACAGAAATGAATGATTGTGAAGCTTGGTTGAGGTGGTGGAGTAGGAGGGTGGGATATTTCCCAGGGAATGCCTTTCTGCTAAATGATTAACTAGCACACGGCTGAGCCCTCAAGGGTTAATACACTGTTGTTAATGTAGTCTCACACTCTACAAGGCAGCATGGAATGAGGCAGGAGGGAGGAAACACAATAGACGCAGGGCAGTAGCTGCAAACACTTCCCTGCAAAAACTGAGCATGATGATGAACCCACGCTATCCAGCTAGAGTGCACCACTCCCTCCTCCTGACAGCAATGCATGGCTGCACAGGTGCTGACTTTCCAAAGTGCTGCGGGGTGTGTGCATGAGAGAGAGAGAGAGAGAGAGAGAGAGAGAGAGAGGTGCATTGCCCCTTTAAGTACACTGAACTCACTTCAAGTACATTGCCCTTTTAAGTAGATTAGCCAGTTCAGACAAGAAGCAATAGCTTCCTGCAAGCTCCCCCCACCCACGTTCTGTCCCTGGCCCTGTGACTGTCTCCTCCTCCGCTTTGTGGAGAGGGGGTATGGAGTGGGGGCGGGACAGGAACAGGGGAAAAGCCTGATACCAGCACCCCTCTCTCCCAGCAAGCACCCTCCCCCAGCAAGCAGGAAGCTCCTGGAAGCAGCTCCAAGCCAGAGAGCAGAGCAGGAGCAGCACGGCAGTGGGGGGAGGGCCACCTGAACTGCTGCTGCTCAGCTGCAGAGCCACATACCTTATAGGGAATTTAAGGGAGCTGATTGGGGTGGGCTACCAGCCTCCCCTGATTCTAATCCCCATGAGGAGGGGCTGCCTTTTCCAGAGAATCCGGCAAGCAGTGGACAAAGCAGGCAGCTGCCAAACGACGTTATAGGGGAGCATTGCACAACTTTAAAAGAGCATGTTCTCTAATAGATCAGTGACGTGACAACCTTAACCAGGACAACGTTACGTGAGGAGTTACTGTATTCTGTGCAGGGCCTGATCTGATAGATCTATTCTAAGGTGGCCTCTGAGCACCTTTACCAGATTGGTTCGTATAGGCAAAATGTGCAGGGAATGCCTAGTTTGTGAATCCCATGGAGGCTTAGATGTGAATTAGGCACAAAGCTACTTAGTGATGTCCAGATGGAAGCAGCTGTGTGCTCGCCTGGCAGCAGAAATTTAGGCATCATGGGGACTTTACCTTTGGAAACATAGGTACCTAAGGAATTAAGGTGCCTACAAAGTTAGGCAGCAACTGAGTCAGGTTTTAGAAGATCTCAATTTTGGATTTAGGCTTCTAAATCCCCCTTGCAACTCCGACCCACAGTAACTTTCTCAAGTCCACAGTGAGTCAGTGAGACAACAAAGGCTAGACTCCAGGTTTTATGATAGTTTGGTGCTTTAGCCTCCAGATCCCACTGCCTCCCTACAGGATTTGCCTTCTGCCCCATATGAAGGCCTAGCATATAAATTACTAAATTCTGAACATCAAGAAACTGCTAGTGTATGGAGGAAAATTATTATCTCGAGCTGTCACAAATACAGGGTTTTAACAATCCGTGAAGCATAACCTCTAAAGCAGCACCACTACGACAAACAGAGGGATGGTCCTCTAGAGAATACGTGAAATTGGAAAAAGAGAATAGTTCTCTAGAGAATCACACACTACAATATTCAGCCGGTGTGCATGGCAAAAAGATATGAGTAAAGGTCCATTAGGTACGGATTTCATTCTATTTCTGCCATTACCTTAACAAAACTGTTTTGGCTTTTATTTCTTTCTTTATTTTTTACATCTAGCCTGCTTTAAAAGGTTATGGATGTGCTGAATAACATTGCTGTCTAAATTTTTTCTGGAGTTGCTGGAGCACCACAGTGATGACCAGCAATAAAGGCCATTTAAATTATAGCCTAAACCCACAGAGGCAAAGTTCACATTAGTGTCAAATTGTATCCTGTGTCCTGTTAAAGAAATTGACAAGATGTCACTTGTAGGGACCCAAAACAAGGTTCTAGTGTGTACTTTATGAGAACAGTGGGAATATTAGTGGTCAGGGGTCTCTAGGACAGAGGTGGGCAAACTATGGCCCACGGACCACATCCAGCCTGCAGGACCGTCCTTCCCGGCCCTTGAGCTCCTCGCTGGGGAGGCTAGCCCCCGGCCCCTCCCCCACTGTCCCCCCTCCCCTGCAGCCATGCTGCCGCACAGGAAGCGTGGCTGGCTCCGGCCGGGCAGCAGGGCTGTGAGCTCCTGCTGCTCCGAGTGGCATGGGAAGGGGGGGCAGCAGTGGCTGCACAGGGAGTGTTAGATAAGGGGTAGGGGTCCCTGGGGGCAGTCAGGGGACAGGGAGCAGGGGGCGGTTGGATGGGGCGGAGGTTCTGGGTGGGCGGTCAGGGGATGGGGAACGGGGGGTTGCATGGGGTGTGGGAGTCCCGGGGGACCTGTCAGGGGCAGGGGTGTGGATAGGTGTCGGGAGGGCAGTCAGGGGACAGCGAGCAGGGAGGGTTGAATATGGGGTGGGGTCCCGGGGGGGGTGGTTTGGGACAGGGGGTCCTGGGAGGGGGCTGTCAGGGGACAAGGAGAATGGGGGGTTGGAGGGTCAGAGGTTCTGACGGGGGCAGTCAGGGGGCAGGAAGTGGGAGGGGGCAGATAGGGGGCAGGGGCCAGGCTGTTTGTGGGGCACAGCCTTCCCTACCTGGTCCTCCATACAGTTTCTCACCCTGATGTGGCCCTCGGGCCAAAAAGTTTGCCCATCCCTTCTCTACGAGATAATGGGGGATTAGTGACATGGCATTTTTGAAGTGTGTTGGTATAATCATGTTAAAAGTGACCATTGGAACACAACCTACTGCTGAATTGGCATCTATGCTGCTAGTGTGGGGGCAGCAATGTAAACATTGTCATTCTTTCCTTTGAGCCATCCCACTCTACTCCCTTCATTTGCGTCTTCCTCTCTGTCTACTTCCATTCACTCTCACATCCTCCCTTTCCTTGCCCCTGATGTTTAAACATTTAATTTTACCTAAGAAACTTGTCAGTCCTGAATCAGCTGCAGCCATGGTTCCCATAAAATGACAGCATTTGTCATCAGCTAGCACATTTCATTATATTTAGAACCTACCAATGCAATTGTTGTAGAACCTGGTTACAACATTAATGTGTCCTGAGCTGTTACATTGTGATTCCAATTTGTAGTGCAGGGTGATGGTCTTCTGTTATCTTTTCTTCCCATTAATCTTCCCCAATCTACTAACATAAGGGACTTATCTTTTTGAGGTAGTGTGACCAGAACTAAATACATTACTCCAGGTAAAAGTGTACCACTGGTTCATATAATGACATTACAATATTATTTTCTATCCCCTTCTACAGCCATGCTAACATTATGTGATCTCAGGCTGTCCCTCCTCCAGTTCAATTGTAATTTCTGCCATGTCTTAGCCGAGTACATTTTATTTGATATTTTGTTTTTTACATCAGTCCACCTGCGTTCCATGCCTAGTGGCATTTTTCCTTGTTAGCCTCAGACGAAAACAGAGAGAACAACAGATAGCAGGAAAATAGGAAAAGACGTTTATAATGCAAAAAGTGTAAGAGTTATGCAACTCAAAGCCAGAAAGCCAAAGAGCATTACCCTATCTTCATTGTAACGCACTGGGCCAAATCCTGGGAAGCCCCCAGCATGTGTTTGCACAAGGAAAGGAGGTAATATTTAAAGTGAATCAGAATTAGGTGGAGGAAGAAGCTCACTAATCTTGGTGGCTGTCTTCACAGTTCTCGGCGGTGTGTAGTGATGCAGTTTTGCCTCAATTCATAGTGACAGGGCACAGCAAAAAGAAGAGGAATGGTGTATGTGAGGGGGAAATGTAGATAAATATTTAAAGAATATATTGAATGAAAGGAAATATGGAAAGATGATGAGTACAGCTGTGTAGAAAAATCATGGAGAAGGAGCATCTGAAACATGGAATGTAAATCACAGATTCATAGACTATAAGGGGCCAATGTGATCATCTGGTCTCACCTCCTATATAACACAGGTCACAGGACTTTCATGAATTAATTCCTGTATGAACCAGAGCATATCTCAGAAAAACAGCCAATCTTGATTTATAAATTGCCAGTGCTAGAAAATCCACTGCAACCCCTGAAAAAAAATGTTTCCGTGGTTAATTACTCTCACTATTTAAGAAAAGCATGCGTCATTTCTATTCTGAATTAGTTTAAGTTCAGCTTCCAGGGACTGAATTTTGTTACTCCTTTATCTGCCAGACTGAGAACTCCTATGTTATCAAATTATCTTCCTTATGCAGATACTTATAGATTGTAATCAAGTTACCCCTTGACCCTCTCTTGGTTAAATTAAACAGATTGAGCTCCTTGAGTCTTTTATTAGAAGGTATGTTTTCTAGTTCTTTAATTATTATTGTGGGTCTTCAATGAATCTTCTCCAATTTATCAACATCCTTCTTCTGAACTGTAGATACCAGGACTGGAAACAGTATTACCATACCAGTTGCACCAGTGCTGAATACAGAGGTCATATCACCTCCTTAATCATACTCGAGATTCTTCTATTTATTCATCCATTAGCCCTTTTGGCCATAATGTCACACTGAGAGCTCATGTTCAGGGGATTATCCACCATGACCCCCAGGACTCTTTCAGAGTCATTGCTTGCCAGGGTAGAGAATTGTTTTGCAAAATTGCTTTTTTAAAAAGTGTTCTGATGCTGAGATCTTGTCTGACAGGGTTCAGCCTGAAGCAAATGCTAATGCCTGAGGGTAACCCCCCCTAAAATAGGAGTCTGTGATAGAGGAATTTGATTTGACTCTGTTATATATGACCTAAAAAAATACTACCCCCAGCAGTAAAGGATATTCACAGTATTATTTGTTTTCTTTTCATATAACAAACTGGAGTCAAGATAGAGTGATTCCCTGTGCAAAAAAATAACATTACATCCATTACACACATACAAACAAGGCCCCAAAAGCATAGCAGAAGGGCAAACACTAAATGAAGAAATAGCAAGGAAGTCTCACATGCATAGGATTATTAAAATTGAATTCCATATCACAAAGCATTTTTACTTCAGGAACCATACACTCTATAAACTACTCCTCCTGGCAGATTCAAGACGTTTCACATATCTCTGATAGAAGTAATAATTTGTTTATTAAAGTCATATTCAGAGAATGTGACAAATTGAGAAATATTTATTTCACAGATATGAGCTAAGTAATGAGAAGCAGAGAAATATGTTTGTTCATAACTTGTAGCCTAGTTGCACATTAGAAAATAGAGTTCATTATGCTGTACATCTAGCTGAGGGTCCTAAAAAAACATAAAATATAATGTAGTAGGAAATCACTGAATACAACTCCATCAGCTTTGACCATGTAGACAGTTACAAATGTTGGCAATATACAAATCTGGCAATAATCAGCATGTATTTATAGAAAAAAAGATTAATCTGTTACACACCCCAGTGGTCTGAGAATCTAGGACATTCTGGAGAAGTCCACACATATAGGGCTGGTCTACACTATCGTTTAAGTTGATGTAACTTATGTCACTCAGGAGTGTGAAAAAGACACTCCTTGAGCAACATAAGATACATTGACCAAAGTGCTGTCCAAACCAGTACTATGTCGGCAGGAGACACTCTCCCATTTGAGTGATTATGCCGACAGGAGAGAGCTCTCCCATCGGCATAGCGCGTCTTCACCAGATGCACTACAGCGGCATAGCGGCATCAGTAGACTTGTCCATAGTGTGTTGTCGAATGCATCTCTTGTAAGGAAGAAGGAAAGATGTTCTTCAGGTTGAAGAACAGGTCTGAGTGCTAATTCTACTACTGTCTCTGGACCAAATTCTTCCGTC
This sequence comes from Caretta caretta, assembly GCF_965140235.1. NCBI lineage: Eukaryota > Metazoa > Chordata > Testudines > Cheloniidae > Caretta > Caretta caretta. The sequence continues at coordinate 139,346,752 of NC_134207.1, forward strand.
TGCAACGTGGACTTCAGTGGAGTTGTAACAAAGTGGAGAATTTGACCTCTTATTTGCAATCTTGGGTAAGTCTATTGACTTCTCTGGGTAAAAACTTGGCTCTGCTGAAGTCACACTCCCATTGAGTTTAACGGGGCCAGGATTTTCACCCTGTATTCAATTTTTGCATCTCTATAATAGAGATAATGATAATCCCCTACATTAAATGGATGGTATAATGCTTAGTTCAGTAATTAGTCTTAACTGCTCTGAGGTCCTCAAGTGTTGTGGAATTATTATTATTTTATTATTTTAGTTGATAAATGTCATTGATACGAATCTATCCTAGGCATAGCGTGACATTACAAAAAATCTGCTTTCACAATAAACATATATAATTAACTGCTCTTCCCACTCTAGAGATATATATTCACAGCCACCAGAAAACATAATAATAAAAGAATACCCATTCCAGAGAAGACATAATAAACATTAATATGAACCCTCCAGCCCTCAATCCACCTTCTTTCCAAAAGCCCAGGACTATAGGCTTTTCACCATGTCCAGAATGTTATCAAATCTGAGAACTGAAGAGTTTCAAGGGGATCAGATTCCAAAGCTGAAGGGTCATTACAGAGAATGTCCTGTCACCAACCCCTTTTATTTTCACTTGAAATACAGAGCAAATACAAATGTTTGGATAGAGAAAAAAGGAAAAGATTAAATATACTTTTCTTGCAATTAAATTTACAAATCCAATTCGACATGAAGTTACAACAATATAGAGTGCATTGGAACAATTCCCACCAGGATTCACATTTCCACTACTGTGAGATCTGCACATGTCTGTTATAACCATTTCTTTCCATTTGCTTTCTATTTGTCGGGAAAGTACATTATAATTATTACTGGTGCTCATAACATTTAATTTAAAGTCCCCAATGTCCCCTTAAAAGCATCTTTTGGTTGACAGCGGTTAAGTACATATCCTACTTCTGAAGATCTTCAGCTCCTGAATCAGTCTCATTAGTTACTTTTGTGCACTGGGACCTATGATGTCTTCTCAGATCCCTGTAAAGATGACTAAAGCTGGAATACTTTCAGGTGATAAGAGAAATCTAATCTGCTGCCTCCAGTTTTCGAGCTAAAATCAGGTACTTCATTCAACCTTTCCTTTTCTTGCAGATTTCCACTTTAAACAAAATTTCTCAATTTAAAAGTTAACACTTATACTCACTCAATACAAATGTTCAAAAGTACTTTATCAACAGTAACTAATCAATCCTTGCACTACCCCTGTGAGGTAGTTAAGTGTTATTATCCACATTGTACAGAGGAAAAAGACAAGGCTGAAGTATTATAAATAACTCGCCTAAGGCCACATGTTGAATAACTGACAGAGACAGGGTTCATATGCAGATCTTTGGACTCTCAGTTTCTGCTAGATTCCTTGGTTTTATAAATATATAAGTACTAATTACATTAAATGGCCATGTTTTCAAATTCAAGACTGGCCAATTATGTGGCAGATTTATTTAGGGTCATGAACTACTCATATAAAAGAAACAAGTATACTTCCTTTGTTATGTTTTTAAAATATGTATATGTGTTGATTCTGCCACTCAATAGCAATATGTCCATGTTTCTCAGAGTGAAAGATTTTTTTCCCATACACCTCATCCCCGAGGGACCATAGTCGGGATTTATTACTGGCTAGACTTGGTCATAGACATTTCAGACTCACATTGGAATACAGTTGCCTGGCACATGATGACTAGGTTTGGCCTTGACAAATTGTTGGCTTAAAACACATGCTCACTACATGATGAGAATGAAACAGGTGTATACAAAGCATTTTAGATTGGGATAGGGATCTGCCTTGAACAAGCACTTTGCACTTATTTTCATTTTATATAAATGTTTTTATTGATGAACATTCCAGGCATCTTGAAAGACATTTCAGACACATCGGGCGATCTTAGATGAAACAGAAACACTCCTGGTAAAATTGGGATATGTGGTTCATTTATAACTATCATTAACTTAATTTTGATGAACTCTTGGACTCACTGAATAAAATGTTATTAAAAAAATCAGAGCTTAGCCCTGCAAGGTGCTAAGCATCTCCTGGGAGTCTAGGCACTCTCTACTTGCAATCACTTCAATGGGAGGTGAGGATACTCTTACCTCCTTGGACATGTTTGCCACCCAATGGGATTGAACCCAGTGCTTGGGAGAAGAGGGGGCAAGTCTGCAAAGCGTTGCAGAAATGACAAAAAATAAAATAAAACACAAGCCAGGTCACTGAAGGGTGCACGTTAAGCACTGGCTTACCAAAGCTGCTGCTTTCATATTCCTGATAGACACCCCTCTTCTTTCACACCACTTTAAGCAGTGACCGAGCCCTCAGTTTGTTCATTGTGCTTTGAACACTAGTTAGTCTAGCTCTGTACTGTCTGTCAAATTCAAAGAGGAATCTGTTTCTTTTTTTGCTGTGCTACAACAAGACTGAACATTTTAGTGGTTTTTGCAGCAGGATTTTTACCTGCAGGTCCAATTGTACTCTTCTCTTTCAAGACAACCCAGTCTCACCACCTTTCCAAATCACATAAAAATATTACACCCCAGTCTTTGGATTAGCAATTTGGTGCACAGCACATCTTGAGGGTGGAGATGGGACACAAAGGTGGATGTAAATCACCTCAGCAGCTGCTCCCAGATTCCTGGACTGCCAACTAGAGTTGTTCTAAATTTTGCCAACTGCAATCAGGTCAATTTGGCAGCTGGGGATTGACAGAGAGTAAAGATAATGCTGCCATCTACTGAGTTGACTGTCAGGGCTGCTCAAGTTCGTGCACTGAAGTGGCCATCTAGAGGTTGAACTATAGACAATATATACTTATATTAGCCTAGGAAATGTGGCTTTTAGGGGGAATTATTGGGTTTAATTGCAGCAACATTAATAATAAAATCAAGGATGCGAAACTAGGCAAACATCTCTTCTCTCAGGCCAGTGTGAAGGGGACGCCATTTGGGGGAGACAGGGGTGAGGGTGGAGAACAAGCCTCCCCTCACTCACCATGTATGGGCAGTTCCTGTCCTGTGGGGCTGGTCCCAGCTTCCCAATCTAGGTGTTGCAGCCTGGCTCACGGGGTCATAGCACCAGTCAGGTATGGCCCAGTTGGTGCTCTATTTTGATGGGGAGGTGGTGGATGAGCCTTTAGTGGGGTTGCAACCCCGTGAGACAGATCACATGGTCTGGAGCAGGTATCCAGGACCAGCTGTGTGGGACAGGACCCCCAACTGCAGGCTGAAAGTGGGGTGGGCTTGCTCTTCAGACCCTTCTCCCTATACACACACACCCACTGGGCTAGGATTAGGGTTATGGTGTTAGGGCAGAGGGTGCTGGTGTGGATGATCAGTGCCCCCTTGGCAGTTTAATACAGTGCACCCATTGAATTGGGAGGCTACATTTGCCCCTGCTTCTCCTTAAGTTCAAATGGAAGAGGCCTGTGATTTTGGAGTAGAACTTGCAGAGCGATAGCCTCACTGCCACAAATATTTAGTTTTGCCAGTGACTTCTGTCTGTACCAAACTCTGCAGTCATGCAGACATATTGCTGGGACAGCAAGGTTTTTGACTTGGACAAGTAATGAGAAAATATTCCAGCAAAAAGTCATATATTTCACAATTTGTTAGTAAAGATAGAAAAAAATATCTGCCAGTTTCACATACTGTGTGAGAGATTTCATGATGCTCTGAAGGTTACTATTTTTCATTTGAAAACTAAAATAATGGTGTTACGAAGGGTGTTTATTTTTGTTTTGGTTCACTTTTGTTGGTTCACAGAAATTCAGTTTAATACTGCAAAATCTTCAAAATGGCACACCATGATGGAAAAAGAAATATTCCAATTAAACAATTATCAGTGGTCCTCAGGGCACATTGTGCTGGCACATGTGCTAAACAGGCATGAGATGAAAATGAACATGATTAAGGCTGAGGTTGGGTGGGTCTGTAGAGGTGCCACAGAGAAATTGGACACAGAGATTAATGGAGTAAGAATAAACCGGACTGACTAGTTCAAGTACCTTGGTGGTTGGATTACAGAAGATGGAGAGCTTGAACATGAAATGCAGTCCAGACTTGGGGAGTTCTGGAAGAGTGGTGAATAATATTTCAGGGGTTGTGTGTGACAAGTTTATGCCATGGAGACTGAAAGCCCAACTGTACAGAACAATGGTACATCCCACAACACTGTATGGTACAGAAGTACGGGCAGTAAAGAAACAGCAAGATCAACACCTACAGATGTTTGAGATGAGATATCTTCACACAATAAAAAGAGTTACCTGAAGGGACAGACTTAGAAATGAAAGCATTAGGATGGAAGTCAAAATCTGCGATGTGGCTGACTAAATCCAGGCAGTGTGACTTTGCTGGTTTGGACACATACAAAGGGTCAATGAAGAAGATCTGGCAGGAGAGGGTGGTAGGAAAATGACTCAGAGGAAAGCCGAGGAAGTGATGCATGGATTGCATTGAAGAAGATGGTAAGCAGGTGGACACTAGTGCCACTTGGACAGAGGAAGATGGCATATGCTTGCACAGTGATCCCACATAATGGGATGAGGCAAAAAAGACAGAGAAATTGTGCTGGTGCTCATTTTTATTACATGATTTTTTAGAAAAATACCATTAAGTATTATACAAAGCAGAACATTAAAATAATGATACTATGTTAAGGTAAGTTTGACTTCTTTAGCAGCTATAACAGAAGAGAAGAGCAGCTTGGAGACAATAAAAGGCCACATGGAGGAATATTTATAGTAGTGAAGACCAATTCACCCTCTGCTGAGCTTAGATTTGGCAGACATCAGCTGTGCCATTTCCGTAGAAAGAGAGCCTGATTCTCACATACAAGGAGGTTCCTTTATATTACTTTGGTACACAATGTGGGTGTACATCAAATTAAACATGAAAGCAGCAAAAAGGGGCATTGGTGTAAATGAGAATCAGACTCTTGTTCATTTTAGCCACTGTGATGGGATCCCTCGGGTGCAACCTGGAACTAGGGTACTGCTGTGCCCCCTAAACTCTCCAGCCTGGGCTGTCTCTCATAATGCTTTGCTAGTGACAAGGAGCATACCGCTCCAGGTGCTGTTATCGCTCAGCACAGCAACATGTGGAGCCCCACACCCAGCTAGACTGCATGAATGCTCCCAGAGTGACTCACAAACCCTCTCTCCCAGAGAGGGGAGATTTTCTGGTGCTTAAGCCTCCAGACTTGTATCCCAGAGCTGTACCGTCTTGCCCTGGTCAGAAGCCTGACTAGTGTTAGTTTATTACCCAGTCCGCCCCTCCCTCAGTGTGGAGAGGACATACACAAGCTTTGTAAACCAAGCTGAGATTTCCCAAGCACTTCGACCAAAACACACTCTTCTAGGTACAGTATAAAACAGATCTATTAACTACAGAAAGATAGATTGTAAGTGATTATAAGTGATAGGCATAAAAGGTCAGAGATAGTTACCAAAGAAAACAAAAGGCAAGTGAACCGTCTAAATCTTAGACTTTATTAGACTAGGCAGTATTTGGATCAAGCAGCTTTCTCACCCCACTGGATGTTACAGTTCTTAATACACAGGCTTCTCCCTTAAGCCTGGGACCTGACTCCTCGGTTGAAGTCTTTGTCTTCCCAGTATTCTTGTTGCTGGCAGAGCAGGTGGGGTAGGAGAAAGGCCAAGACATGGTGCCACTGTCCCTGCTTTTATACCCTCAGTCCATGTGCCTGGAAAATACTAGCCTAGACATGTCCTGGTGGTTTTTGCTGAGTCACAGAATTGAGCAATCTCCCTGATGTGGTCTTGTGGAACTGTCATTGAATTGTAAATCCCTCGATTACAACTCCCCTGCTGATTAATGGTCACTTGACACCCTCCTGGGAGTCGTTCATCACCTAGCAGTAGACACTCAAACTCACAACATATTTCAGTAACAACCCATACAGCAAAATCTCATAACTTCATACACACTAACAATATACATATTTTGACAGAACAATGGGTTTCAGTAGATCATGACCTTTCATAGGATATCTTACATGTTATACTTTGTATGAAATATATCATAATGACATGACAATGGTGAATATGGGGGTTCCAAGGTGCCTCTCTGAGGTACAGAGTGCCATAGTCACTGAGCCAAAATTTGTATGTTTTTTACCAAACAGTCAACATAGCTGTTTAAACCATATAGTCACATCACACCTCTGCACATATAAAATTGGCAATTGCCCAAAGATGAAATTTGTGTACACAGTTGAGTTTTGAAAATTTCTCCCTGTTCAGAATCATTAATGGGCATTTCACCAAATGTCCTACTTGCTATCCCAGTTATTTGAGTGTGGTAAGTGTCAGAGTGCATGTTTTATGGGTATCTGTAGTAATATACCCTGTACAGCACTGACAAGATGTATGGAATGCTTACTATACTTTGCAAAAAGTCATTATACTGTAAGTGAAATACATGACTTAAAGAGTTTTACAAACACAGTAGAATTTCATGTAGTTTGAAACTGTCACAACAAATTTCTGTAACAGGTTGTATTTTTAGATATGCATTGGGAGCTTTATTATGAGCTGACTGATGGGTACATGAAAGTGCATATATACCAGTCTATAGTTCCTTTCAATGTCTAACTAAACTAAAAGGAAATGAGATGCTCTAGGGTGGGAAAAAACCCTTGAAGAATTAATATACTCTCTAGTTGTTTTTGTAAGTAACATCTTTTGCAATGTTTTGAACACTAACATATTCAGACCATTGTAAGTTTATCAACCAAGAATATACAAGACACACATCTGAGGCAATAGTTTTATATGAGTTGATCTCTTGTCAACCCTTAAAGCAAAAGTCATCCAGCACATTGACTGTATTTTGTTTACCTTCAAATCATGGAAAATTTTGGATCCAAATCTCAATCCAAATGTGAATTTTGCCACTTGAGTCCATCTCTAGTTCTTGATGATTAGACTTTCTGAATTTGACTTTGAGTTTTGGGTTCAGACTTGAAACTCAGTGACAGGCAGCTGACAGAAGCTTTTTTATCTATTTTGGGTCAAAGCTATGCATAACCAGTGAGTTTCACATGGTTTCTACTCTAACCAAAATTCTATCTTAAGTTCGCCAAAAATGTTCATAAACATCAGTAAGCCTGGCTGACATATAAGGCTTAAACAAAATTTCCACCCAGGTAATGTTTCATTGGGTTTCAAAATGTGGGATTTTTTAAGAGCATTTTGCCTCAGCAGACATATCCCACTGGTCATCCTGCTCTGGAGGAGGGTAAATGCATAATCCTAGGGAGAAATGAAGGGTCATCTTCCCCCCACAACTTTCAGCTTTTAGGGTGCAAAAATGTCTTTCTCCCATCATATTTTTGCCTGGCTGAAGAGGGGCAGGAAGGTAGCAGAAAGGGACATGGAGTATCTGAGCCTGCTGCTTTGAGCCAGTTCCCTTTTCCCTCTCCTTGCTACCTCACCACAGCTTCCTGCCAGCAGAGGCTGCACTGTACTCCTTGCTGGGCTGGCAGGAGTATGCCGTGACACTTTCTGCAGTCAGTTCTGCTATTTTTTGTCCCTGGCCAGGGGTCTGGCCAAGCATAGAGGGAGCTGAGCTGGCTGGGAAGGAGTCACAGCCAGTAGCCTCCCAACCAACATTTGCTGTTGCTTTTCCTCCCATCCTCATTATCAGGGGCAGGATATAGGAAGTTGTTACCTTCCCAATGATAAGTCTGACAGATCAGTGTCAGTGCTGACACAGAGAAATCCTCCAGTCACAGGGGAAAACAACAATAACAAAATTTAACAGTTTTGTACATATCGACATTTTACATAGATCTAGATTTGTTGTGCTTTGTAGGATCACTGTATTGAAACCCAGAATCAGGTCCTTCTTTGTTTGTGCCCTCCTCTTCTACACATAGCAGGCCCCTGTTGACAAACTGGCCGTCCCATTAACACATACACACTTTCCAGTCAAGGGAGCAAAAATGAAGATTTTCTGTGTTATCCACAGTCTTCTAGCAGAAGAAAAATATTGTAATTGAGAATTTGTACAGTTAAATTTTCCATCTGCCCCCACCCCCATCTCCTCATCCTTCTCTCATTTAAACTGGGACCAGCTGTCCCACTCTCTGTACACTGCTGGGTTCCTTGGCTAACCATCACCTTATTTCCTTCAACACTGCTCACCTGTCCCTTTTCCTACCGACTCTGAGTCCGTCTCTCTCCTCCATTCTTTCAGTCATTGATGCTCGCCTCTCCACCTCCCTTAACTCTTATGAGCCTCTCTCCCTCCATATGTTCCACCCAACCAAGCCCCAGCTTAGGCATGTTTGAATAAATATCATCATTTGACTTTTAGCTTGTCCTCCTCTCCCTATTTGTTGGCTGTTGTCTTTGTTGTCTTGCACCATACACTAAGATGTAAGCTCTTTGGGACAGAGACTGTCTTTTTTAAATTTGGTGTGTACAGCACTTACAGTACAATGGGGCAATACTGTAATATAAATCATTATGCCAATTTGGGGGGCTTGTGACAAGCAATTCCCATATCAGACAGTACTACAGAGGTAGCAGCTGGGAAAATGAAATTGAAACCACCAGCCTAAAATCTGTGCCTGAGCCCTAGGGGATGCTAGTGAGGAGCAGGACAGAGAAGAGAAGGAGCTGTGAGTGGGCCAGGAGCCTGACTGACATGCCTGGAGAAGCAACCAATGCTATGATAAGTGGAACTGAAGAAAGAGGGTGGGAGTTTCAGCAGGGACCTACTTGGGAGGCTTAGAAGTGCAAGCCAGGTGAGGGTTCTGCTAATCAAACACAGGCCTCTCCCCATGTAGTGCTGTCCTGTTTGCATGCTCAATGAATACTTCTTTTCTACAACACTGTCTTCTTGCTGCATCACTCCTGTAACAAAACACACCCACACACATCCCTCCGTCTTGCTTCTCAGCATGGAGGAGCCAGTAGCACTCAAAAGACAATGTCCATGCTTGTGCAAATGAGGCCTCCCCCCCCCCCCCCCCCTTGGTGGTGTCTGTTTTACACAGAACTGGATAGAATGGCAGGGCTACGGTTTCCAGTGTCCTGTCTCTTTAAGGTTTGGTGCTCTGACAAAGGGCAAGAAGATGAGAGCTTTGGGGAGGAGGGTATGGTTGCAGCAGAGTTGGGGAGCACCTGGAAAGCCCTTGAGCTGTGTGCTGTTGTGACCAAGGTGTTGCTTGTTTGATTCTTGGGGAAAAAATGTTAATGATGTGTTCCAGTGTAACTGCTCCCTGGTCTGGGGGGAGTCACAAGAGCAGTCGCCCTGGGGTACTCAGGTTATTAAGTGTCCCTCCTCAGCTAGCAGCTCTGTAAAAACCTTAGCTACCTCTGGCATCAAGTCTGAACCAAGGGAGAAGGAGCCTCCAGATTCCACTATCCAGGGCAGGAGGCCAGACCGCCAGCCTTACCTGTTCAGGCCTTCTTTGCACCAGAAATTCAGGGTTTGAGCAAACCAGGGAGCTGCTCTACTTTATAGAGGGATTTGTCTGCCTTGCAGTGGAATATCACAACTGTGAGTAGAGTTAGATATGGTCAGTGTGTCCACAGATAGCTGAAGGGTCATATTTAGTTGAAGGGGTGCATCAACACCACCATGTGCTCAATGGATGCTTTCCAATATTTATTTCATTGTGAATTTACTTTTTTTCAGTCGCTCTATCGAGCTACAACACAAAGTACTGTGTGCACATGCCCAGCAATCCCAATGGCATGTTTATCGATCAACACGTAAGCTTACTATAATGTGTTGTCTGAAAGGTGAGTTTTTGGGGGTGGGGGGTTGGTTCGGTGCTTTTTTGGCAAGAAATGCTTTATTTCCCTGACAATGAGTTAGGGTACAAGAAGTTGAATAAAAGCTGAGTCATGCCAGATCCAGTTTTTGGCCCTAGCCCTCAAGTTCCATTGCATAAATGGAGTACACAACCAGCTACTGCAATTAATTTCACCAAAGATCCCAAGACCCACCAAGATCTCAACCCACCCTGGTGCAAAAATCTGGATCTGGCAGTGAGATTTTGCTGGCGATTTGAGTATGGTGATTTACAATTAAAAAACTGCTTGAGTATGGATGAAATGAATTGAAAAAGTTTAGTGACTATTTCTGCTGTCTTTAATGGAGGGGGCAAATATAGTTTTATACTGTAGATAGGGAAGCATTCTTTTTGCTTCTGATTTCCTTCCTCTATGATGATGTGCTTGAAGGTAAAAGGGAGCAGCTCTCTCACATGTCTTGCAAAATTATTAACTCACAGCACACGCACCTCCTCCCCCATTTTTTTTGGTATCAACAACACCCCTGACCTCTAGGAAGCAAGTACAGATAGGAACTTGGGGAAGGGGGTGTGGACTCTAGATTGGGGTGGGTTCAGCAGGCAGCTTGAGGAGAGGAAAATTTATGATGAGTTGAGGTGGATTGCATGGGGGTCATTGGGGAAGGAAAACAGGTACAGCCAGGAAAGGAAACAAGGAACTGTGGAGGGTGGGAGAGGGACCACCTTGTGTACAGATCCAGAGGAGCACAGGGTAGGGGGACTAATAGGGGGGCTCCTTGGGGTGGAAGAAGTGGGAGCTGGGAACAAACACAAGATGGGACCCTATGCATTCGTACACTGTGGGGAAAAGGAGCCAGAGACTTGAGTTGGGAGAGAACAGGAGAGGGAGACGCAGAGCTGTAGGGAGGTGTCAAGGATTTTTACCAAACCTTCCCCAGGAAGTGGGGTGCAAGGGTTGGGAGGATATTGGGGAGAAAGACGTGTCCAAACTACGTTTCCCAGTAAACCCAGTTAAAGTTTGGTGGTGGCAGTGGAAATTCCAAGTGCAAATGGTAAAATTAAAAAACCCTGTATTGCGGTACAAATCATCTGTAATAACTGGCCAAGCCTAAGAAGGATTGAACCTGTTTCTCTGACTTTGGGACAGGCCACTTTTAGCATCCACTTTGGCCTGTAGGGGGCTGATAGTTCCTTGACCCACCTGGTGTCCAAGATAAGTCACTCTGTTTAGGCCTATTTGACACTTCTTAGCCTTAACAGTTAGTCCTGCCTCCCTCATGCGCTCCAGGACTTTTTGTAGATGTTCCAGGTGGTCTGCCCAGGAATCCGAAAATATGGCCACATCGTCAAGGTAGGCGACTGCATATTCTCCTAATCCCCCTAGGAGACCATCTACAAGTCTTTGGAAGGTGGCGGATGCATTTCGCAGCCCGAAAGGGAGTACATTAAATTCATACAGCCCGAGATGTGTGGTGAAGACTGATCTTTCCTTGACGGATTCATCTAGCGGTACTTGCCAGTACCCCTTGGTTAAGTCCAAGGTAGAGATGAACTGGGCCCATCCCAGTTTCTCTAATAGTTCATCTGTGCGTGGCTTTGGATAGTTGTCTGGGCAAGTTACAGCATTTAGCTTACGGTAGTCCACACAAAAACGTATTTCCCCATCTGGTTTGGGAACTAGAACCACTGGAGATGCCCTGCACTTCCAGAGGGGTGGATTACACCCATCTGTAACATATCCTGGATCTCCCATTCTGTAGCAGTTTTAGCTTGAGGAGACACCCAGTAAGGTTGGACTTTAATTGGGTGAGCAAAACCTGTGTCAATGGAGTGGTATGCCCGTTCAGTCATCCCTGGGGTGGCTGAGAACGTTGGCGCGTAGCTAGTGCACAGCTCCTTGATCTGCTGTTGCTGCATACGCCCAGGGGTCATGGAGAGGTTCACCTCTTCCACACCACCAGCACTTTTCCCTTCGTAGTAGACACCTTCAGGCCACTCAGCGTCGTCTCCTCCCTGGGCTGTAAACTGACAAACCTTTAATTCTCTGGAATAAAAGGTCTTTAGAGAATTAATATGGTACACCTTAGGCTTTCAGTTGGAGGTGGGGAATGCTATGAGATAAATAACAGCTCCCAGGCGCTCCTGGACTGTGAATGGCCCTTCCCATGACGCTTCCATTTTATGGGCCTGGAGTGCCTTTAAGACCATGACCTGGTCCCCTACTTTGAAGGAACGCTCTCTGGCATGTTTATCATACCAGGCTTTTTGCTCTTTTTGAGCATCCTGTAAGTTTTCTTTAGCAAGGGCTAAAGAGGTTAAGAGGGTGTTTTGTAGGTTGGTTACAAAGTCCAGAATGTTAATTCCTGGAGAAGGTGTAAATCCCTCTCATTGCTGCTTCCCCAACTGTAATGGCCCCTTAACCTCACGGCCATATACAAGTTCAAATGGGAAAAACCCTAAACTGGGATGTGGTACAGCTCTGTAGGCAAAGAACAACTGCTGCAACACTAGGTCCCAATCATTGGAGTGCTCATTTACGAATTTACGTATCATGGCCCCCAAAGTTCCATTAAACTTCTCCACCATGCCATTGGTTTGATGGTGGTAAGGAGTGGCAACCAAGTGATTTACCCCATGAGCTTCCCAAAGGTTTTCCATAGTTTCTGCCAGGAAATTAGTCCCTGCATCTGTGAGGATGTCGGAGGGCCAACCTACCCTGGCAAAAATGTCTGCTAGTGCCTGGCACACACTTTTAGCCCTGGTGTTGCTTAGAGCTACTGCTTCTGGCCATCGGGTGGCAAAATCCATGAAAGTCAGTATGTACTGCTTTCCTCTGGGTGTCTTTTTCGTAAAAGGACCCAGAATATTCACAGCTACTCGCTGAAATGGAACTTCAATGATGGGGAGTGGCTGGAGAGGGGCTTCGACCTGATCTTGGGGTTTTCCCACTCTTTAGCATTCTTCACAAGACTGGACATAGGTAGAAACATCCTTGCCCATTCCCTCCCAGTGGAATGACCCCCCCAACCGTCTTTGGTCCTGTTCACCCCAGCATGGCCACTGGGATGATCGTGGGCTAAGCTCAAGAGCTTGGCCCGGTATTTAGTTGGAACTACCAACTGTCTCTGAGGATGCCAGTCTTCCTGGTGTCCACCAGAAAGAGTTTCCTTGTATAAAAGTCCTTTTTCTACAACAAACCTGGATCGATTAGAAGAGCTGAGAGGCGGTGGGTTGCTCCTTGCTGCCGCCCAAGCTCTCTGGAGGCTTTCATCTGCTTCCTATTCGATCTGAAACTGTTCCCTTGATGCTGGAGACATCAGTTCCTCATTGGATTGTGGATCTATGCTTCGTCCCTCTGGAAGCGATGTAGGGGATGGGGCTGTTTCTGTTGACTGTGAACCGCTCTCTGCTGGGACACTATGTTGGGGTTCAGGCTGTGGCTGAGCCTCTTGTGTAGGGTTATGGGCTGCTGCCAGTTCAGGTTCGGTGGGGCCCTCTGGTGTTGAGGTTGCAAGTACTGGATTCAGTGCTGGCAATGGGTCTGGTGCTGGTTGTTCCTCTGGTTCTGGGACTGGTTCCGTCTGGGTCTCTGGGACTGGATCCACTACTGCTGTTGCAGACATTGGCCTGGGGTCTGGGTCCATCACCTCTGACCGGGTCCTGATAGAAGTTTCTGGAACAGAGCTAGGCCTCATGGCTTGTTTAGCCTGGCTGCCGGTGACCATTCCCACCCTCTTGGCCTGCTTCACATGATTGGCCAAGTCTTTCCCCAACAGCATGGGAATGGGATAATCATCATAGACTGCAAATCATAGACGTTCCTGACCAGCCCTGGTACTGGACAGGCAACTTGGCTGTAGGCAAATCGAAAGAGTTGGACTTGAAAGGTTGAATCGTCACTTGGATCTCTGGATTGATTAAATTGGGGTCCCCTAAGGAAGCATGGATAGCTGACACTTGTGCTCCGGTTGTCTCTCCACACGGTGACCTTCTTCCTGCCCACACTCACAGTTTCCCTCCACTCCAAGGGTATCTGGGAAGTATCTGGGCCTGCGAATCTTTGGTGTGATTCCGGTGCAATGAACTGTAATCTGTTGGGGTTCTTGGGGCAGCTGGCCTTTACATGCCTCAGCTCGTTACATTTAAAACATCGTCCAGCTGACGGGTCACTGGGGCGAGGTGGGTTGCTGGAGAACGGGGTGGCGGGACGATAAGGTGTCTGGAGGGTTCTTTGGGAGGTAGGTGGGACCTTGGGCAGCCCCCGGTAATAGGGTGTGGTCTGGGGTTGTCCCTTCTGGTCTCCGCTCCAACTGCGACCAGTTTTCTTCTTTTCTGCCACCTCCACCCATCTGGCTCCAATCTCTCCTGCCTCAATTACAGTTTTGGGCTTCCCATCTGAGATGTATCTTTCTATTTCCTCAGGAACCCCCTCTAAGAATTGTTCCATTTGCATTAGGAAGGGCAAATTTACTGGAGATTCAACACTTGCTCCTGATATCCAGGCATCCGAATGTTTCACAATGTGGTAGGCATGTCAGGTAAATGACACGTCTGGTTTCCACCTTAGGGCTCTGAACCTCCGACGAGAATGCTCGGGTGTTATCCCCATTCTGACTCTCGCCTTGAATTTAAACAGTTCATACTTGTTCATGTGTTCTTTAGGCATTTCAGCTGCCACCTCAGCTAAGGGTCCACTGAGCTGCGGCCTCAGCTCTACCATGTATTGGTCGGTAGAGATGCTATATCCAAGGCAGGCCCTTTCGAAGTTTTCTAAGAAGGCCTCCGTATCATCCCCTGCCTTGTAGTGGGGAATTTTCTGGGATGGGAAGTGGTACCTGGAGAAGGATTGCTAGGGTTTGTTGGTATATTCTGCTGAGCCTTTATCTTCTCCATCTCCTCCACATGCTTCCTCTCTTTTTCCTTCTCCTCCAGTTCTTTGGCCCTTGCCTCCATTTCCCTCCTGTGGGCAGCCTCCTGTACCTCCTTCTCCAGCCGCATGAGTTGTATCTGTCTTTCATGTTCCTTTTGTTTTTTCTCAGCCTGAAATCTGGCTAATTCCAGCTTTTGTTGAGCCGTGGATTTTGTCATCCTAACCTCTCTGTTTTTAACTAACTTTACACCCGAGGTTTAGAAATAAACAAACAAAACTTGGCTGTAAAATTTTGCTGTGCTGGAATAGGATACCTATTCTCTGATAGTGATGGTCAACCTACAGAAAAAGACAATTCCCTTTGTCTCTGCTCTGGCCCCAAATCAAAGCAAAAAACCTCCAGCTACTTGGAAACCTGCTTACCAGCAGCCCAAAGGAAAAAAAAAATCCTTTTCAAACCTGTGCTCCTTGTAAAAAAAAAAAAATCAAAATTCTCAAAAAAAAAAAAAAAACCCTGCCACTTTTGTCTCCAGGCAAATGGGTAGAACACCCCCCTATTTACTTTTAGGGGGAAAAAAACTTCTGGTTTGCAAAGACTGTGAATTTCCCTGCAGGAGGTTAAGTACCCTGCCTCCAGGCGAAGAAAACCTGCAATTCACAAAGATAATCCCCTTTTGTCTCTGCTCTGGCCCCAAAGCAGAGAAAAAACTAGCTGCTTTCAGTTGGACCTCCTTTCCAGCAGCCCCAAAGGAAAAAAAATCCTTTTAAAAATCTATTTCTGGTTCAAAAATCTCAAATTGATCTCAAAATGATTTCAGGTTAATCCCACCACTTTGCCACCATGTCAAGGTTCCTCCCCCACTCTGAACTCTAGGCTACAGATGTGAGGACCTGCATGAAAACCTCCTAAGCTTACTTTTACCAGTTTAGGTTAAAACTTCCCCAAGGTACAAATTAATTTTGCCCTTTGCCCTTGGAATTTCCACTGCCACCACCAAACCCTAACTGGGTTTACTGGGAAATGTAGTTTGGACACGTCTTTCCCCCAAAAATCCTCCCAACCCTTGCACCCCACTTCCTGGGGAAGGTTTGGTAAAAATCCTCACCAATTTGCATAGGTGACCACAGACCCAAACCCTTGGATCTGAGAACAATGAAAAAGCATTCAGTTTTCTTACAAGAAGACTTTTAATAGAAGTAAAGGAATCACCTCTATAAAATCAGGAGGGTAGATACCTTACAGGGTAATTAGATTTAAAACATAGAGAATCCCTCTAGGCAAAACCTTAAGTTACAAAAGACACACAGACAGGAATAGTCATTCTATTCAGCACAACTCTTTTCTCAGCCACTTAAAGAAATCATAATCTAACACATACCTAGCTAGATTACTTACTAAAAGTTCTAAGACTCTATTCCTGGACTATCCCCAGCAAAAGCAGCATACAGACAGACACAGACCCTTTGTTTCTCTCCCTCCTCCCAGCTTTTGAAAGTATCTTGTCTCCTCATTGGTCATTTTGGTCAGGTGCCAGCGAGGTTACCTTTAGCTTCTTAACCCTTTACAGGTGAGAGGATTTTTCCTTTGGCCAGGAGGGATTTTAAAGGGGTTTACCCTTCCCTTTATATTTATGACAGGAGGACTTGATGAAGTGAGAATGAGGAGAGGCAGGGAGGATGTGGGACATTCAGGGGAAAAGAGGGCTCCTGTGTAAGAGAAGAGGTAACTTGCAGGGTGCCAGGAGGGGGCACTGTTAATGAGTGTAAATTCATGGGGGGAACTTAGGGGCAGTGGGATATTCAGAGACGCAGAGCGGAACAGAGCAAATATCTGTGTGATCTGGAAGGGGGGTTTCTGGATGTTTCTGGGGAATGAAGGAGGAGAAACTAGGTTTGGGGGAGGAAATAAGGACGGGGAATTGGAGGGAAGAAGATGTCTGGAGAATTATGACTCCACCAGTTAGAGGGAGATCCTGCTTTAGTGTATATTACATTTAATTGTTATGGATTTAAACATAGTGGTCTGGATTCTGCTCTCAGTTGACAAATAAATTGGGTTATTCTGGATTTATGCTGGTGTAACTAAAAGCAGAATTTGGGCCATTATATGTTAACCTGAAGTCAATTTCAATTCCATTCAATAGTACCTTTCAAAAGTAGTTACCGTCTGCCCAGGACTGGGTTACACGCTGTTTGGGGTTTGATCTCCTGTGCCCATCTGTCAGCAGTATCCATTCCTGATACAACAGGAATATGACATTGTTAAATAGCACAATGCAATCTCTGCTGTCTCTTTATCCTTTCTTCCAGCGTTAGGATTATTGTAATACACATTTTACAGTATTATGTATGCATGCAGCGCTCAGCCAAAGAATATTCAAGAAGGATACAGCTCACTATTGATTATCCTTAAATGTTTCCCATGAACAAATATTTGTTATAATTAATACAGTAAATGGAAGGGAAAAATAATGTACTTTTAAAACAGATTTACATATAAAAGTCCTGCTAGCATTTATGGAGGTTATGTGCATGAAATCCCCTATAGGTTGATGCCAATATAGATCTCAATGTGCATGGAGGGGGGAGAGGGGCTTATCATCTGATGTTTTATTTGGCAAGAATCCTAGCAGCCATTTCCACAATCCCCTAAAATCTAAACCATTTAAGTACTACCATATGCACAGAGAGACATTTCTGAAAAACTTTCACATAGTTACTGTTGCTAAGTAAATTATTCCCTTGGCATCCATCTATTTAGTTGTTCATCTCACTTTGTGTCTCTGAATTGACACAGTGACTTGACTGAGTTAAAAAGGAAGAGATATGCAGCCAAAGCAACTGCTAAACACTGGGAAAGGAATGAAGAACTCCTAGGAATAAGAAATATTATGTATCTTTTTAATTATGTTATTGTTTGTATCACAGTGTGTATTTGGGTAAAACTCTCTCCCACAGGTCACCCCATACATGGACTGGATACTTATTAAAGTTCAGTAGGAAGGAAGAGGGGAACAATCATGCTAAAAAACTTAAATCTGAGCAATGTCATATTGTAAAATCCAACATTTCTTACTCAAGCAAAACCACACCCAATTCAAAGTTTTCTTGGAGTAAGAACTGCAACTTTAGAATTTTAAAATAATGTACTAAATTCATCTTGACACTCTCTCTAGCTTTTGCTTGTGTGTACTAGCTGATTTAAAGGCATAATAAAGCAGAAAACGAGAGCAATTTTTGTTTTCCGCATTCAAGTATATGTAAAGTCCCAGCTGCAAAATTCAAACTTGAGGATTTGGGTATAGCAACATACTGTGGTCAGTGGGATGTGGCCTAGGAAAAAAGGAAGAGTTAGTGGGAAACAGTTAACAAACAAAAATAGAGTAAAGGGGAAATTTAGCCCATTTCTTGCAGAGGAAATAATACGTAGGTTTAGTTGACTGATCTGACCTTTGTATTGCAGAATGTTACAGCCTTGGGGTCCAGTGGGACTTCAATTATGCATAGACCTTATTCTGCCTCTGTGCACAGGAGTGAATTTCTGCCTTTGTGAATAAGCAGTCCAATATTTTAACAACAAACTACCAAGGAAGGAAGGAAGACTGTGCTCCTCTGGTGTGCCCAGCTAAGTTACCTGCATAGTACATCTGTACTACATCTCCTGTTTAAGACCAAATAAAGACCTAGAACTTGGCTTTTGGAGGACAACTGTAAACCTTATTATAAATATGTGCAGTGCAATAAATTAGTGGAATAGATTTCATCTGGAACTAGTGAATAAAATTAATGTGAATTTTATAGACTTAGCCATTGTTAAGATAAAACTTTGTGAAAAGCATTAGAGTATGTTTCATAAAGTGTAAACACCTTGTTGTTTCAAATTTGATATCTCCCTTGTCTTATTACCCTGAAATATTTTCCCAAGTGCTTCCTTTTCTATAGACTACAAACACACATTAGGTGGCAAGGAGCTGTTTTAAGGAAGTTGGGGGTGGGTTCAAGATTGGGTTTATAATGGCAAGAATAACAATTAAAATAATAAAAATTACACTTAGTGGTTTTATAGCTTTTTTCATCTTTATTCCCTACCTTTCATGTGTTTTGAGGTTTCAGTATTGATATTACATTTTCTGAATTTTGAGTGCTGGATAACTCGGCCTTAAGACGATATGAATGAAAATTGTAAATGCCTTAATCTGCTGTTATTTGGCATGATGCTTTCTGCGGGTTGCCATTCTTACCAAAAGCCATCAGAAACCAGCTGTCAGAGGTTAGAATTTCTCTCCTATTTAACAACTGCTACAATCAAATTATTACATATTGCAATGAACCGGGCAAATCCTCGATAGGTTTGCCCTGACCATTATCTTTGAGATTCATATCTCAGATGCCAGAAGTTTTTTTTTTCTTTTCTTAGTCTTGGAAAATACATTTTTTGAACCTTACAAATTAAGGATAGTTTTTCAGGTCTGCAATATCTTTACCTAAATCTCTTAATTCTGTTTTAAAAGATTGGGGGCCTGATTTACCATTGTGTTTCCTGCTAATCTAATTCCAGTGAAATCAGTGTGTAAAACCAGAGCAGTACAATGGTGAATCAGACCTCAGAAAGAATTTTGAAGCACATTTGCATAATCCAAGACATCATTAAAGACATGGACATTTCTTTGCCAATTAAAAATTCTTTATTTCCCATACAATAGCTATGACGTTATTAGTATCCTCTACCCATACAAGTGTTACAATTACGGTGTGAAAAAATGTGTTGTTACAATACCCCTGAGTAATTTAAATGTCCATGAACTTCAGAGGGATGCAAAATGCCTTAACTTGTATAGGAGGCAAGTGGTTTTTAATCCAATATGTATTCCAAAAGGAAAGGGGGAAAGTCTCTCTAGAGGGTTAACCCTTTAGCTTCCTTGGCAAGTCACAGTATCAAATTACACATTAGAAATATTTCCAAGTGTTTCCATTACTTTGCAGTCATAATTAAAAGACAATTTACAGCAAAAGTAATCTCTAAAAAATACTGAATTACAGCTCCCAGCAATACAGCAACTCCCTCACCCCCCCAAAAAAAGTTAACACCCAGCCCACAAGCTACTGTTCAAATGACACCTGCCACATTGACAAGAGGAAAAAGCAGTCTGTTTCTAGGCAGTGTTGTAGCTCTAAGTCTCCACAGTACTCTGCATTTCTATAGCACCTTTCATCGCAAAGTACTTTACAATGTATTTACTGTACACCCAGTGCCACTGACTTGCAGTGGCCTCTGGAGTACCAGCAGCAGCCATGCGCTGCACAGGCCACTGCACAGCAGAGGGGGAGTGGAATATGACCCCAAACCAAAACTCCCACTCCTGCAAAATGTATCATGGGCTCTTTAACATCCACATGAACCAGACAGACCTTCAGTTTTTTAAGGTCTTACCTGAAAAATCCAGACAAAGTGCATGGAACTCAATGTATCCGTCTTGAGGATATGAACTAAATCAGTTCTGCCTAGATTTGAATATTTGGCTCCAGGGACATTATTTAGGGTGTTTGTGGGCCCCAATCTAGAATCAGGGCCCCATTGTGCTAGGCATAGTGGCAAACACAAACAACAAAAGGATGGTCCCTGCCCCAGAGAGATTAAAATGTAAGTATAAGATGAGAGGCACCTGGTGGATATAGACAGACCTAGGAAACACAAAGTAACAGTAAGACGACTATGAACAGCATGGGAAGGAGCAGTCACAGCACGCCAGCTGCCTACCCATTGTGGAATTTTTTGTAGGCATTATGGTAGAAGAGAGTTTTAAGGAGGGATTTGAATAAGGACACTGAGGTAGCATTACAGATGTTCATATGCACTCCTCCCATGCATAAGAGCTGACATGACAAAAAAAGCAATGGTGCTTGTTGGAAAATTTGTCAAATGGGCAATGGAGTCTGGCATCATTGGTGGAGTGGAGGCAGGAGTTGATGTCTTGTGTGTGTACAAGAGTTGACAGGTAGGATAGGAGGACTTCATGAAAGGCCTTAAAAGTTTTCTCTTTAAAACACC
The DNA here is from genome assembly GCF_965140235.1 of Caretta caretta. Lineage (NCBI taxonomy): Eukaryota > Metazoa > Chordata > Testudines > Cheloniidae > Caretta > Caretta caretta. The sequence goes on from NC_134207.1 coordinate 139,367,527, forward strand.
TCCTCTATGGAGAAAATGCTTTTTCCCCAATATTTCTCCTCCCCCCCCCCCAATTCTTTCCATTCTGTCCCAGTTTATGTATTCTGAAAATCCCTTTCTAGTTTGGTAGGAAGGCAGTAAAACTAGGATACAAGGAAGAATGTTTCTTTCTCCATGCAAAGCAGCTTCCACATAGCAGTCATATACAGAAGTAGATGCATAATATTGGTTAACTAAACTGTCCAACAAATTTCACATTTTCAATTAAATATTTATTAATTATAATGAATTCTGTCATTATTCACACAATGTAACAGTGTACACATAATTCATAAATGGGTTAGTGAAATCATTTATTTGATTAATTTTAGATATTTTCAAATGAAATAAGTGAGTAATTCTTTCTTTGTTACTCACCCAGCTATGTTTATATAGTGCTTCACATTTTCAAAGCGCTGTAAAAACATTACTAATTCTCTGAGCCTTGTAGCAGGTGGATAAGCCACTATTATCCCAGTTCTACAGAAGGGGAAAAAAAGGGCACTGAGGGTCAAAATCCAAGTTGCATAATTGGGCAGAACACCATTGACTTCTTTTTGTGTTGCACCTAATTATAGAGCAGTGATTTTTGCCCAACAGAGTTTAAGGTGCAGGCCTGCAGAAAAAGTAAACATAAAGATGTCATTGATCTGATTTTCCTCAATTTACTTCAGTGGGCTTTAGATCTGGCTATTCATAGCGTTTCCTGTTAATTGCATCTCTTAATGACATTTAGATCACCCTTTCTCGTTGTGTAAGTGAAAAGTCTATCTGAGAGCCCTATACACTCCACCTGGGATCTGAAAGAAAAGTCTTTTTTCTTCCCAGCTTGTGCATAATTATCAGACCAAATTCTGTCGTTAGTTACATGTCTTTAAACCCATTATTCAGAATGAGGTGAAATGGGGTGCATCTGTATAACTAATAAATCATTAGTTAAAAGTTTGACCTGAAATTAGAAATGAGTTAACATTTGTAGAGATGAAATGTGAACCAGAATAGAATTCACTGTGCTCTCCCATAGCTGTATTAGTTCCACATTGCTAATGGGAGTAAGAAGTAGGATAATTAGCACACATTTATTTTTGTTACTAAAATTTCATTCTCAGGTGTGCAGAGGTTGGAAAAAAATGTTCAGAACTCGTTCCTCACATAAAAGTAGTGTTGAATACGTTCTTCCTGTAAATTAAGCTAACTTGTTATAATGTATTAATATAGTTGTAATATAACTATCAAAGTGCTTCCCTTCCTTTTCTCTTCTTTCTCAGTGTATTTGACAGTAAAAAACAGCTGTAATGCATTTAATAATTGGCATTGCTTTGTGATAAATAGGTCTCCTCTCTTGCCACATTGGTGCTTTCTGAGTTGAAATTCCCCAATGACTATTAATCCTTTCAATATTTAACGAGAATAAGAATATGGCAAATGTGGTCTCCTTTCACTAATTACTTATGATGGCTCAGGAAAGAAAAAGATGTAACAGGTATCTTCCAAACTGTTCTGCAGATCATAATTTTTCCTGCTTATTTTCATAAGATTGCATATCTTGGGAAAATATAGAACACAGGAAGGTTCTTCAGGGTTGCCAGATTCAAATGCCTAATTAAAATCAATGGGGACCTTTGAAGTGTGATTAAAAATGGAGGAACCATAAACAACACAACATATCACATTGCAGCCCCATCCTCCCATTAAAATTAGTGGGAGTTCTGGGTGACCAAGGACTGCAGGATCAGGCCTATAGCGTAAAGTAATCAAAAAGAAAGCAGACCGAATGCAAGAGTGTGCGAGATTCATGACAGAAACAGTCATGTGAAGAATTTGTTAATACTTGATGTCTCAACAAAATTTCAAGTTATTCTTTAGTACTTGAAATCCTTAGTGCTTGACATGTTTTTATTCAATGCAAAATAGTATGGCTGAGATTGTGGATGGGCCTTGCACTGATGCACAAGAGCTGGATAAGGCACAAAGAACCTCTTCTTCCTTGCAATCTCTCATGAAGATGTTGGCCACAATCAGGGTGTCTGTGCTGTCCTGAGACCTCACCTTGGTAGTGTCTGCGGGGGCTCATCACTCAAAAGCAGGCTAGGAGAGGCATTGAGGAGCAGAGTCATAAACTTACCCCCCCCTCTTTTCCAGAAGGGCTGGCCAGCCCTGATAGCTTCACTCTCCTGAGGGGTACAAAAGTGGGAGTGCTAGTTATGCCTCTTGAGGGGAGCTCCTGGAGGGATTGTGTATTATGGATACTGCATTGATTATGGATACTGCATAGGTAGATGACTTCTTACCGGTGGTAGATGAAAAATCAGGTGTCTAGGCTAACTTTATTAGGTCTGTCAGCTGCCATTGATGCTTTTGATCAAATAGGACTGCTTAAGAGAGAGGCCCCATTTCTTCTTTTCAGAGCATTGTGACTAGGTGTGAAATGGGAAATGGCGGGAAACTGCTCCTCTTTGAGAGATCTCTTGCTTGTATTCCAAAGGGTTTCATCTTGGTGTTTGTCTTGTTCACTGTTTATATGGAGTCATTGGGAGGGTAAGTAAGGAGCCGTGAGCCATGATGTTTTTAATATACTGAGGACACACAGCTTTTCATCTCCATTTCATTGATCTAGCCAGTGGTCAATGAGTGTCTGGGTGAGATTGGGGCATAGGTAAAAGCTATCTTATTCCAGACAAACCTGAAATGCTGCTAGTTGGGGGAAGCAGTCATCAAACAAACACATTGTCTGAATGAACACTTATTGATCATGCAACACAGAAATATGATATTCCAGTTTCTGAGGAATCAGTTCTAGCAAGAAACTTAACTGGAGATCTTTGTTTCTAAAGGCAGTGGGGCTACCTAACAAGTTAAATGCCCTTTCCTAAGTCCTATTTGATTCTAATAAGCAACAGGCCAGTGCCCACAAATTGAACATGTTCCACAGAATGTTTTCCTTTGAAAACTCCCATCTATCAGCCTGTCAACATTAAAAAGCAGTTGACTCAGGAGACCTAATTACAATACAATGAAAATATGTAATGTGGATGTGATTTAGCCATGTGGTTCAGGTCACTGGCTAAAGCCTAGATCATGACCAAAGTTGATCTTGTTTCTGGAAAACAGTTATGGTTCTGCCTACATTAGATGTGTTGACCATGTCCTCTGACATGTTGTATTGTGGTGTTGACAGGCCCTATGTATTGATTATAGCCAATCCTGCTCATTCATATAACCAGGCTTAACCCTGTTCAGTGTTTAAACTAGAAGAGATCAAGCATGCACATAATAGACAGCCCTCCTATTAACCTATCTAATAAGCTGCTGCTGTTAGCAGTAGAGGTATTGGCATTCCTCTCTGTAACCTAAGTTTCAGGATGTTCCAGAAGCACAGATACTTGTGAGAGCAGTTCAGAGTGGCCAGTTTTCTCTTTTTATTTCATTCAATTTCCCAGTGGTTTGAAGTTCAAATTTCAATGTTTTCTTTAGTCTCACTCTTCATGACAATCTTAATTGATGCAGCTTTCTACTCTATGCGTTTTTAAAGACCTTCTCAATTAAGTTGCCTAGCAGAAAAAACAATTCATTGAAGCTCTACTAAAAATACTGAAAAAGGTGTGGTTGATAAATGGGAAAAACAAAGCAGCAAAGTCTCAAAAAACCCAACAGACTTATTGGATTCTTCTAAACCTTTTTACTGAAAACTTCAAGAGGGTGTCTCTAGCTTCTTAGCAAGAGAAAAACTAAAATCAGAATTAAAATATGTTTTAGTCTTATTTGTCTTCTCTTGCTGCACTAGAGTTCTTAAATATAGTGATATTGATTCAGGTATTCATAAGGTGAGGTTCTTTTAAATTTTTATTTTGTTCTATACATTTTCAAGTTACTTTGGAAGTGATTTCAGAAGGGTGTTTAATGTTGAGATTTAATTATTGTCTCTTCTTTCTTTTTTACAAAGTCCTTTGACTGGAATATCAAGGGAAAGCTGTCTGTCACTCTGTCCAGGTTTTTTTTAGAATAAATCACAAGTGATGACATTGCATTCCATAAATTGCAATGCAGCGTGCTAATTATAAGAATATGTTATGCCTGCACTACATTTTGAGTATGTTCAACATCATCACATGATTTTCCTACAGATTTCCCTTTTACACAGACTCTACTTTTATAAAAAATATTGAAAATCCTGTATTGCGATACTATTCCTAAACTGAATGGGCAAAATACAGGTTTTCCAGACATCACTGTATCTCATATTTCATGGATGAAAGGAGCTACTGCTTTTGTTTTTCAGTCATCCACCTCTACAACTTTTGTGCTGCTGACCCTTTGAAACAATGCAACATTGATTGAAAAGTAGCCATCTACACTCTCACTGTGACTGCTACTTGTATACCAGCATTGGGGGCAATAACAATGATAGAAATTTTATAGAAAATATATTATACAAAAGCCTTAAAGTAATGAAATTTCTGTTTTAGTTTCTGCACTCTTGGCTGCTTCTCCTACCAAAATGGTACGTAAGAGTGGGCATGGTAGTATTTTCCAAATTGGGAAGGTCTTTCAAAATCTGAGTACTTGGCACCCCTACAGAGTCTTCTTATTATGCATCATGTATGTATAATAGTGTGCACTCTGTTGTTATAAAGTGGCAGGTGTTTAAAGGCAAAAGCCTAAAACAAAAGGTATATTTCCTGAGAACTTTTCCATTTCAGCTATATTTTCCTTTTGGACTAAAACACACTAGCTTCTCTGTGCTAGATTGACACATCAATGAACAAAGAATTTGGAACAAAAATTACTGTTTGATGTTTTAAAAATTCTGTTTTGTGTATTGTTACCTAGATTTTAACTTTTTTCAGATCTCAGTTTGGAAGAACTCTTATTTGCATGGGAAGGGCAAGGTCAGAAATTCAGTTCTGTAAATTTTAATTAAACAGAAACAGGTGACTCAGTCCCATTGCAAATCAGTGGAGCCAAACTCTTTCTAGTCACAGTAAGTTTTCACTGACAAAGGCAAACATAACTGAGTTAGGAAACATACCTATAAAACATTAAAAGGGGCATTAAAAAAGACTGGAAAAGGGAAAAAAAGACTGGAAAGGGGCAAATATAGTGCCCATCTATAAAAGGGGCATTAAAAAGGGAACCTCAGAAATTACAGATCACTCAGCTTAACTTCAGTACCCAGAAAGATAATGGAGCAAATAATTAAGCAATCAATTTGCAAACACCTAGAAGATAATAAGGTGATAAGGCACAGTCAGCATGGATTTGTCAGGAACAAACTGGAGAAATGGTCAGAAGTAAATCAGATGAAATTCAATAATGACAAACGCAAAGTACTCCACTTAGGAAGGAACAATCAGTTGTACACATAGAAAATGGTAAAGACTGCATCGGAAGGAGCACTGCAGAAAGGGATCTGGGAGCCCTTGTAGTTCACAAACTAAATATGACTCAACAGTATAACACTGTTGCAAAAAAATCAGACATCATTCTGAGATGTGTAAGCAAGACACGAGAAGTAATTCTTCTGCTGTACTCTGCTGATTAGGCCTCAGCTGGAGTATTGTGTCCAGTTCTGGGTGCCCACATTTCAGAAAAGATGTGGACAAATTGGAGAAAGTCCAGAAAGGAGCAATAAAAACTATTCAAAAACATGACCTATGATGAAAGATTGAAAACTTTGGTGTTGTTTAGTCTGGACAAGAGAAGACTGAGAGTGGACATGATAATATTTTTCAAGTTTATAAATGGTTGTTACAAGGAAGAAGGAGAAAAATTGTTCTCCTTAGCCTCTGAAGATAGGAAAAGAAGCAATGGGCTTAAATTGCAAAAAGGGAGGTTTAGGTTGGACATTAGGAAAAACTTCATAACTGTCAGGGTAGTTAAGCACTGGAATAAATTGTCTAGGGAGTTTTGTAGAATCTTCAGAGATTTTTAAGAGCAAGTTAGACAAACACCTGTCAGGAATGGTCTAGATAATACTTAGTCCTGCCATGAGTGCAGGGGACTGGATGACCTCTTGAGGTCCCTTCCAGTCCTATGATTCTAAACCTTCAGTATCTCTTAAAATTTCAGGGGAAACTTTTAAGGAAATAGCTGCTGGACACTAGAGTTTTATCTAAAGAAACACCATCAAGGAAATCTGCCCATGGTCACGTACACTTTCTCTTTTACAGTAGCTCAAAATTTAAGTGTATAGAGGGCATACTTCAGGTAGGGTCAAGTCCTAAAGTCCTTACTCAGTTTTAATTCAGTCCTTGAAGTTTCCTTCAGAAAAGACAGAGTAAAAACTTAGAGGATCAGAGTAGCTTTGAAATTGTAGTTCTAACCTGTTTGGGTAGTTGTAATAGAAATTTGAGCAGTTTTTTTAAAAGGATAACTGAATTGGCAATATTATGAGTCTCACATACACTCTATAAATCTGAACTGAGTTAATGAATCCATTACATTAAACGTAATCAAAAGTATTAGTATTGCAACACATCCTCCCCACCTGACAATATGGATATCTCTGAGCTAGTTGCAGCATCCTCCTACATTTAATGTTGTTGCCAGTTCTCATGATATTTGCAGTATTACTGTCCCAGCTCCTGGAGTCTTGTGGCTATCAGCCTCCATTTTTTTAAAAAGTCAGTTTCTAGCCCATATGGTTACAAATAAAAGCATAAAAATGGAACCCAGGTGCAGACCCTACAAATTGGAAAACCAGAAGGCAAACACAAATAATTCAGTGTTTATTATTTATATTTTAAAATATCTCATGAGAGGTGCGGGGCAGACTCAGGATGTTTTAACATTTGGGGTTGGTCTTTAGCCATCCCTCTCATGGTCCTGATTGGTGAGAGTCTCAGCACTCAGCCGATTCCAGTAACATTGCACATACTGACATGTAGTAACAGAAATCCTATGTATTTTACATGCTAACTCCCTCACATTTTGAACTAAATTAACCAATAACAGTAAACTTTTCTTATTACTATTTATATTACTATAGTGACTAAGAACCCTCGTCATGGACCATTGGTCCCACTGTGCCAGGTTCAGTACAAAGAAGAAAAAGATGGTCCCTGCCCCAAGTGGCTTAGCTTAATCAGACAAACTGCATCTTCCCCCTTCCCCCGCAACACCACACTTATTGTAGGGGGTTCATCCCAGGGCCTATTTTATGGGTAGTTCTAAATGTTTAATTTAAAAGGACGAAGGACTTCAGAATTTGCCCAAAATGTTCTTCATGTGCTCAGGGCCTATGTACCACTTAAGCCTTTGCTGCACAGAGGTGAATTTCACCCCGTCTGCACAATGTGTTCTACTCCCCGCAGCCCAGAATGAAAGGTCTGGAGCCAGCCTTAGCAAATAGATGAAGCTTAATGAGTACATTTGTTGTATCTCCCAACTAAAACTTTATGCTGAGATCACATCTATTGTTACAACTAACTTTCTTTAAAGTAAAGGATTACTTGTGGCACCTTAGAGACTAACCAATCTAAGGTGCCACAAGTACTCCTTTTCTTTTTGCGAATACAGACTAACACGGCTGCTACTCTGAAACCTTTCTTTAAAGTCAAATCAGAATTTCTCTTCAATATTTATGTAACTCACTATTGGTTGGAGCTAATCCATTGCTCTCTGGTTAACACTTGTGATATGGATGTGTATCAAGTTACCTTCATTCAAATTGTTATCTCCTGAATCAGATCTACAGCTGCAATAATCTCCTGTCACCTCTTTCATTCAGTGTCCCTCCCTCTCCATATTGCTGTAATCCAGTAAATGCAGTCCATCGGGTTTCTGTTGTGTTGCCATGGCACTGAGGTACAAGAGTCCTGTCCCAAGATGCTTTTTCTTCTTTATACTACAGCTTAAAGGACCCAATTTAAAAAAAAAAAAAACATGTACATTTCTTATAAAGTTTAAATAAATTATCTCACTTAATTTTATATAAGGAGAACCCACTAACCTAGGTTGTGTTGTTCTGTAGGTTTCTGATTTATGTTTCTGGTCACAGCACTTTGTCTAGGAATAAGAGTAACAACAAAGCCCATTTGTTATTGTTAGGAAAACCCACACACCCTTAAGACCCTGCTTCTGTTGATTACTCTCCTGTAGCCATGCACAGGCTGGGCAGAAGCCACAAGCTGATGCTATTAGCATTAGCTCCTGGGCATATTTTGAGTTGGAAATTTACTAGCACCAAGGATAGCATGTTGCATAGAATGGCTGCTCCACAGCTCCATCCACTATAGTCCCTTGTCCCCCTCCACCTCTAAATCTATAGAGCTTTGACTGCAGAGTTAATAAAGATGGGCTTTTACGGGATACTAGATGGGGGAGAGCAACACCTCTGTACCACCTGCCCAAGTAGCATGTCAATTAGCATTCCTTCCACAGTGTAAGGTGAGGAAAATAAATGAACCTAAAGCAGGCATAGGTATTTCTAGTCTTCCATTTTCAAATGATGCCAAATGATACCATCATCTTTAGCAGAGAACAAACTTAAATACAAAACATTATTCTGAATGTATTGCCATTTATTTATTCAGAAAAGAGGCTCAGTGGTAGAGTAATGTTACTGCAGTTGCATCTTAGATCCTCGTTGCTCAGCAATATTAGATTTCTCTTCTAGCTGCAAGCCAAATTATCTTCTTTCATTTTATCTAATAGGCATGTTGTAAAATCTCTTGGCAAGGTACTGTAGTGTGTGGGTTTTTTTTTTAATCATGTACATCGCTCACAGTAGTTTAGCAGAGAAATATAAAGATACCTTTATTCCTGCCCCTATAAAACTATTTCCTCCTAACCTGCATAATAGTGCTGATATCTGAGACAAAACCATCTTCTGATATCAGTTCTTTCTTATGCCAGGTTGCCCCCATAACCCAGTCCTAAATAGCAACATTTGTAATAGTTTTACAAATCCAAGTACTTACTGTTCTAGAATTGCAACACATGCAGCAGTTATTGGCTATGATAAATTAATACTGTTTGACATAAATGACATATTTGCCTCTCTGTTTGCCTTACATAATCATATTAGATACTTAAATGTCTATTGCAAGAGAAATGTTAGAGATTGCCTTTCAGTTATAGCAACATTTTTATTGACAGTATTAAGTCACAATCAAAAATGGTGACATAAATATGACATTATTGAAAGGGAGAAGTTAATTTCTTCACATTTATTTCTAATGTTACAATAAAGTGAAAACTTTTATTTAGATCTGTTGAAATTGCCCAATGCACAGATACTTTGTGCTTTAGTGCACTGCCCATCTGCTCTCTGGTGATAAGGTTATGAATCTTACCATGGGATACTCATTTAGAGGTATGCTCTCAACTCAATACATGGAGATTTATGTATGTACTCCCCAAAATATTAATTGAAATTATACACATAAATTGTCCCTCACCGAGACGAGAATATTCTGCTGGATAGGGACAGTAGTGATTAATTTAAGTGTTCATCTCAGTTAAATAGTATGGTAGACTCAAGGAGAGAGAAAACTGACACTCTCTCCATCCGTATATTGTAAGAAAGCTCTGTATTTCCAACTCCTCTATCGTTATGGATCCCGTCATTCAGCCAGAGTATGTATGCATTTTTTATAAATGTCTGCATACATTTCACAATTATAATTTTAGTACCTAATAAGAAATGCACAAGTATATCTATAACACTGTTGTGATGACTGCCTCCCTGTTTGCTGACACTCTGTAGCAACTTAAGAACTTATTACCTTTTATTTACATAGCACATTTGATCCAAAGTGCTGGGTCAGAGTAGGAGAAGAATACAGCAATAAAACAAGTAAAAACAAGATCTTGGACTTAAAAGAAGAATACAGGCAGCAGATCATTAGGATTTGTTCTTCTGCTAGTTCTCCTACCATCTTGAAATCTAATCTGATAGTCTGAAAGAAAAACTTGAGAGGTAGGAAGTTTGAAAGTGTTGGGTCTAGACCAAAAAAAAAAAAAAAAAAAAAAGCATGATGGAAATGACGATAGAATAATGAATTGCAGTAATAAAACAGAATAAATGAGAGAAATTCTGGCAATTGCATGAAATGTAAGTGTGGAAATTTTAAGGCTACACCTTAGAAGGATATAAAGCTATTGGTGTGAATTTTGAAAAGAATATAAATCAAATGCTGCATGGCTCTGAAACAACTGTAGTGCCGAAGAGAAGATTTTGAAAGACCAATGTAAACAATTTTATAGAAATTAAAAAATTAATATCACAGATACAAGGAGTTTTGGTCTGTTAAAAGTAAGAAATGTGGATATGCCAAAAGATTAAGGCCAGGTCTACAGTGGGAAATCAGGTTAGCATAACTACATTGGTCAGAGGTGTTAAAAATCTACATGCCTGAGTGATACAGTTAAACCGACCTAACCCCAGTGTAGACAGGGCTCAGGAAGGTGCAATAGCTATACTGACAGGAGAAGCCTTCCCATCAGTGTACGTATGTCTTCACTGAAGTGCTACAGCAGCGTGACTGCACCGGTGCAGCTGTGCCACTGTAGTGTTCTCAGTGTAGACAAGCCCTAAGAGTCCAGACCAGGCTCTTGGAATGAGCAAAAAATAGCCACAGAATTAGTTGTAAGTTGCTCTGGGAGGAACTCTCTGGTGCAGAAGGACCTTCTGATGGCACAGTGGTGACATTCTGTAGCAGGTCTTTCAGCAGCCTTCATCCCTGATGCCAGAGTAAGGGGTGGGACTGGAGCTTCCCTAAACTGCACAGATCCCTAACCACTGTTTTGGGCCCTTGATACTGTTTGAACATGGTATAACTTAGTAGCCTTCAGGCTGCTTCAACTTACATTGGGGAAGTGCTGCACCCTCAGGACTGGAGTCGTGCAAAGGACAGCTTTAAACCATTTCTAAATCCCAGCTCCCCGCCTTGCACTGTGCACATCTCAAGCAGAATTAAGGATCTGGTTTGGTTTCGGCAAAATTTAAGAACGTAAGTATAGGATGAGCAAAAAACTTTCCGGTCACATATAATAGAACACAAATTTGAAAAGGTTTGCTTCCATGGCAAAATTTTCAACTAATGATGTTCATGTGGGTTAGGAATATCATAAATGTTTTTTTCCCTAAATTTACTTTATAATAATTATCAGTACAGTTCACTGTTGTAGTCCAAATACAAGACAGAACAAGGCTTTAAGCAAGCAAGCAGGCTGGTCTGCCGACGGGCTGGTCTGCCTGTCAGCTTTCCACCCTCTTTTTTATTTCTCTCCCTCCTCCTGCGCATTACATACTCCAACAGATAAAAGGAATACACTGGCTTTGTTTAATATTCTTATTTACCAATATCTATCTATCGCATTCCTTGCTCTCGGGCCTTGAGCCCAGTCCTGGGAGGCTTCCCATGGTTCATGTCATCTGGGCGAGTTTCCAAGGTTCATGCCCTTGAGAGGAGCCGTGTGTGCACTGTTCCTACACAACACTCCAGGTGTGCCCTGAATGTTGCCAAGTGCATGAACCCTGCATGAATCCTACAGTTCACCTTGATTTGCATTTCTTTTTTTTTTCTTTCTTTCTTTCTTTTTTTTTTTTAGGTTTTAATGTCTTAGTACTCATCTTAACTAGGTATCCAGAACTTTAGGAAGTTTTCTGTTCATTTTTTTTTTATTTCAACTATTTCTAATGAACAATTCCACCAATTGTTTACCATATATACCTGGGGGACAAAGATTGCTATTGCCTTTCATTTCTCGCTGAGCTATCTGTTACCCGATTGCATTCAGCAATGAGGGTTTTGTTTGCACTGCGATAATTTCACTCATATGCATAGCTATGAATCTGCCCTCAATTAGTGCTCTCTTTCCGCCATTATCTGATTATTTTATGGTTCTGTTTTGGGCCCAGAAATATTAGGCTTTATATGACTGTTTTTTTTTTTGCCTCAGTCATTTGGAAATGTGGGCTAAATTCCTGTTATACTGATGACTTTATGGCTCAGACTGGGATTTCTCATGCTGTCATCCTCTCTGGCAGAAGTTCAGCACTTAATGTCAAATAATTTCTTAAACTCAACACTTCAAAAGAATGAAATTGTGATAATTGAGGCATAAAGGTCCAGAGGTGCTATTCCATCCTCCATTGTAACATCCAACATCAGAGATGACCTTATCCGCTCTGCTAATATTGCTGTCATAAATGTGAGACAAATAGAAATGTGGCTGTCACATTGTGACCTAGCTTTGTTATTCAAATGCCATACATGATCCATGGTCATATGATCATTTTACATTCTAATAAATAGCATATTTTGGTTTATTGTCTCTCTCTCTCTCATGCTTAAAAGTGGTAATTTATACCCCGGTGACCTATACGTTTCATTGTTACAGCACCCTAATCTTTCAACATCTGGACAGAATTCTGCATGAATTAATCATGCAACTTGCGCAGAAATGTGTCACCATGGTTTTCATTGACACACTTTTTTTAACATACCAGTCAGATTCAAGGTATTCAAGGAACCAAGTCTGACTTGATATTCAATATCCTGCTCCTAATCTGAAAGATAACCTGGGATCTTTCCCTGGGGTAAAGTGGTGTAGCTCCATTGACTGTAATGGAGCTATGCTGCTTTACATGAGCTGAGGATCTGGCATCTTCCACTGCAAGTGCAACATACATTTTTTTTACCTCCCCCTCATTAAAATAAATCCATTACATAACAACATGTATATTAAAAATAACCAACTAAAAGAAGACACTCCACTGCACACATTTCTTCTTCTGAGGAGGAGGAGGAGAGAATGAGAGAACAAATGTAACACATGTTAGATATGCTTCTTAACACATTATTGGAAAGAGCTCAGATGTGGTAGAAGAACCTATATAGAAGAGAATATGCCAAATCACATATAAATTGGAGTCTGAAATTAAGACAATTATTTGGAGTCTTATTCTGAAAGGGCAAAATCCAACATCCTATTGAAAGCATTGGTGTGAAGTCAGGGAATTTTAGACATGAAGTGAAGATGGTTCCAAAGGTCTTACATTCAGGGTTGATGGTGATTTTAAAGAAGTGACAGTCTTGCATTTAACTGGAGACAAAATTACATTAGCTGGCCTTTAATTTCTTATCTAGCAGCCTAAATTTGGCCTCCAGACCTCCTGGACATTCTCTGAAATCCTTCCAGTTCCATGTGCAAGACCAATTACACAGGCAGAACTGTAGGGTCTCAATGCATGGATAAGATGATGGTGTTGGGAGGATGGATTTTAAGCTTATTAGGAACTGGGGAACCGCTTGGGAAAGAAGGATCCTATACAGGAAGGATGGGTTCCATCTAAACAAAATGGAACCTGATTGCCGGCATGTAAAATTAAAAAGGTTGTAGAGTTTAAAAAAAAATGGGGGAAAAGCCGACAGGTGTGGAGAAGCACATGGTTCAGACAGAGACATCCCTTAGGGGACGATTTATTAAAGAAGATACTCTATATCCAAGGAGAGGCGAGGATGGAAGTTGATAAAGTACCAGTCGGAACTGAAGAGAAACAGTCAAAGAAAAAAGAGTCCCATTCAATTACATCACATGAAGGCAGACAACTTAATATTGACAAATTATATAAGTGCTTGTATACAAGTGCTAGAAGACTAAATACTAACATGAGTGAACTTGAGTGTCTGGTATTAAATGAGACTATTGATATAAAAAGCATCATAAAAACTTGGTGGAACAGTGATAATAAATAGTACCGGAATACAAATTATATAGGAATGACTGAGCAGGTCATTGGGATGAGGGAGTGGCAATATATGTGAAAGAAAGTAGAGTCAAACATAATAAAAATCTTAAATGAATCAAACTACAACATACAATCTGTATGGCTAGAAATTCCATGCTTGAATAATAAAAATATAGCAGTAGAATTGTACTACTGACTAGGATGGTGATGGTGATTTGGAAATGCTCAGGGAGACAGAAAACCCAGTTGAAATGCCCCATTATGATTATCCTCATAGGGACTGAGTATACATCACTTTAGGATGGGATGCTGAGATGAAATTTCTAGAGACCATTAATGACCGCTTCTTGGACTAGCTAATCCTGGAACCCACAAGGGGAGAGGCAATTTTTGAATTAGTCCTAAATGAAGCACAGGATCTTGTTCAAGAGGTGAATGTAGCTGAATCACTTCATAATAATGACCATAATCAAATCAAATTTAACATCTTTGTGTGTGTGGGGGCGGGGAATACCAAAGAAACTCACCACAGTAGCATTTACCTTCAAAATGGGGACCTACACAAAAATGAGAAAGCTAAGTGAACAAACATTAAAAGGAATAGTCTCAGGAGTGAAATGCCTGCAGACTGCATGGAGACTATGTAATAACATGTCAAGGTTCAAAATAAATGTATACTCCAAATTAAAAAAAGGCAGTAAGAGGAGCAAAAAATGCCACCATGGCTAAACAACAGAGTAAAAGAGGTGGTTAGAGGCAAAAAAGGCAGCCTTTAAAAATTGGAAGTCTGATCCTACTGAGGAAAATAGAAAGGAGCATAAAGTTTGGCACAGCAAGTGTAAAACTATACTTAGGCAGGCCAAAAAAGAATTTGAAGAGCAACTGGCAAATGACACAAAAACTAAGAGCAAAATTTTTTATAACTATGCCAGAAGCAGGAAGCCTGCCATCTGTGGGGCCCTGGATGATCGAGGTATAAAAGAAGCACTCAAGGAAAACAAGGCCATTGCAGAGAAGTGAAACTCAGAGAACCTAATTTGCATGGTCTTCACTTCAGAGGATGTGAGGGAGATTCCCACATCCAAGCTATTCCTTTTAGGTGACAAATCTGAGGAACTGCCCCAGATAGAGGGGTTAATAGAGGAGGTTTTGGAACAAATTGGTAATCAGACAGTATAAGGCACCAGGACCAGATGGTGTTCACCCAAATATGAAATTGCAGAACTATTGTAATGTAACCTATCATTTAAATCAGACTTTGTACAAGATGATTGGAGGATAGCTAATGTAATGCTTATTTTTAAAAAAGGCTCCAGAGGCATTCCTGGCAATTATAGGTCGGTAAGTTTAACTTCAGTTCCAGCCAAATTGGTTGAAACTATCATAAAGAACAGAATTATCAGTCACACAGATGAATACAATATGTTGGAGAAGAGTCAACACAGCTTTCGTAAACGGAAAACATGCCTCACCAATCTACTAGAATTTTTGAGAGAGTCAACAAACATGTGGACAAGAGTGATCCCAGTGGAAATAGTGTACTTGGACTTTCAGAAGGCCTTTGACAAGTCCCTCACCAAATGCCCTTAAGCAAAGTAAGTGGTCATGGAATGAGAGGGAAGGTCCTCTCATAGATGAGTAACTGATTAAAATATAGGATACAAATGGTAGGAATGAATATCGTGTTCACAAATGACAGAGGTAAACAGACTGAACTGACCAATTGTGGATGTGTAACTTGAAACAAAGGGGAATGCACCATGGCTGTGAACTCTTCAAAGTGCTTTCCTCTGCCCACAAGCATCACCTGTGTCTTGCTCAGGGTTAGCCTGAACCATCACTTCTTCATCCATTAGCAGATCTTGTCGAAGCACTTGGCCAACTTGGTCATACATGGTGAAGCATAGGTAGGACTGTGTATTATCTGCATCTTTCTGGCTTACTTACTTACTCTTTCTCTATTGTATAAGGCACATGTTTAAACACTGAGGATAGTTAACCATTGGAAAAAATTACCTAGGGTTATGGTGGATTCTCGATCTGTTGAAGTCTTTAAATCAGGATTGGATATCTTTCTAAAAAAAGATGCTCTAGCTCAGCCAGAAATCTTGGGCTTGATGCAGGAGTTATTTGGTGAACTTCTCTGGTCTGTGTGGCACAGGAGGAGATCAGACTAGGTGATCATATTGGCTCTTCTGGCCTTAAAGTCTGTGAGTGCACATTTTTTTAAAAAGAAAAGGAGTACTTGTGGCACCTTAGAGACTAACCAATTTATTTGAGCATGAGCTTTCGTGAGCTACAGCTCACTTCATCAGATGCATACCGTGGAAACTGCAGCAGACTTTATATATACACAGAGAATATGAAACAATACCTCCTCCCACCCCACTGTCCTGCTGGTAATAGCTTATCTAAAGTGATCAACAGGTGGGCCATTTCCAGCACAAATCCAGGTTTTCTCACCCTCCACCCCCCCACACAAATTCACTCTCCTGCTGGTGCTAGCCCATCCAAAGTGACAACTCTTTACATAATCAAGTCGGGCTATTTCCTGCATAAATCCAGGTTTTCTCACATCCCCCCCACCCCCATACACACACAAACTCACTCTCCTGCTGGTAATAGCTCATCTAAACTGACCACTCTCCAAGTTTAAATCCAAGTTAAACCAGAACATCGGGGGGGGGGGGGGGTAGGAAAAAACAAGAGGAAACAGGCTACCTTGCATAATGACTTAGCCACTCCCAGTCTCTATTTAAGCCTAAATTAATAGTATCCAATTTGCAAATGAATTCCAATTCAGCAGTTTCTCGCTGGAGTCTGGATTTGAAGTTTTTTTGTTTTAAGATAGCGACCTTCATGTCTGTGATTGCGTGACCAGAGAGACTGAAGTGTTCTCCGACTGGTTTATGAATGTTATAATTCTTGACATCTGATTTGTGTCCATTTATTCTTTTACGTAGAGACTGTCCAGTTTGACCAATGTACATGGCAGAGGGGCATTGCTGGCACATGATGGCAAGATGTCAAGAATTATAACATTCATAAACCAGTCGGAGAACACTTCAATCTCTCTGGTCACGCAATCACAGACATGAAGGTCGCTATCTTAAAACAAAAAAACTTCAAATCCAGACTCCAGCGAGAAACTGCTGAATTGGAATTCATTTGCAAATTGGATACTATTAATTTAGGCTTAAATAGAGACTGGGAGTGGCTAAGTCATTATGCAAGGTAGCCTGTTTCCTCTTGTTTTTTCCTACCCCCCCCCCCCCCGATGTTCTGGTTTAACTTGGATTTAAACTTGGAGAGTGGTCAGTTTAGTTGAGCTATTACCAGCAGGAGAGTGAGTTTGTGTGTGTATGGGGGTGGGGGGGATGTGAGAAAACCTGGATTTATGCAGGAAATAGCCCGACTTGATTATGTAAAGAGTTGTCACTTTGGATGGGCTAGCACCAGCAGGAGAGTGAATTTGTGTGGGGGGGTGGAGGGTGAGAAAACCTGGATTTGTGCTGGAAATGGCCCACCTGTTGATCACTTTAGATAAGCTATTACCAGCAGGACAGTGGGGTGGGAGGAGGTATTGTTTCATATTCTCTGTGTATATATAAAGTCTGCTGCAGTTTCCACGGTATGCATCTGATGAAGTGAGCTGTAGCTCACGAAAGCTCATGCTCAAATAAATTGGTTAGTCTCTAAGGTGCCACAAGTACTCCTTTTCTTTTTGCGAATACAGACTAACACGGCTGTTCCTCTGAAACCTGTCACATTTTTTTAGTTTTGTCATTTAAAAATGCTAGCAGTCACCATTCAGATAGAGGGGAGAAGGCTTTGGTTATGTCCCCAGGGTCACTGGAAGCAGTGGCAGAGTTAATATCCTGCCTCCTCCCTTGGCAGCCACTAGGTGTATGTGTGGTACCTTTTCAAGCATATTATGCAATTTGACCAAAGAAGGTGTGTGACATGAATTTTCACACTGGTATGTAGAGCAAGCCCACCCCACACTCACTTGACAGGCTGAGTTTGGTTCCCCATTCCAGGCACTGTGATATGCTTCACAAGGTTACATAGTGCTGTCACTCTGTGTGCCTGATTGCAACACCACTGACTCAAATTTGGCCTGTCTGCCCTTCAGTCATGATGGAGGGGCAGTCGGGCCAACCCTGAATGGCATGCGACCCTGTATGCTAGGTTGCAATGCATGGAGTAGGGAGATGGGCCCAGCCCTGCAGAACAGGAGCTGCTACTGCAAGGTGATTTTGGAGCAGACTCTCTCTCCAGCCAATCACCAGTGACCCATCAACCCGCTGGTTACAAAACTTATCTCCACCACTGACTTGCAGTGCATCCTTGCAGACTTGCCAGCACCATCAGTCATACTAGCTGGACACCCAAGTTAGTGCTGAAAGGAATGTAAGTTCTGTATTTTGACCTACATCAGTGTGGGGTGTGGGCAGTGGAAATGGTTCCTTGTGTCATGTTTTGCTTGAGTGCACTTACACAGAAGCAACCAAACTTTGGCCCTTAATATAAATATATTCACAGTGGTTTATTATCTGAGGAAGTTATATTTTTAATTGTTAAATCATCAGAGTTTGTGTTTTTTTCTTCTTCTCTGTGCCTTGTTCTACTGCCTGTTTGCTACAGCAAGGGAATTGGCAGAACTATAGTTCCTCAACTGGATCAGAGGTCTAGGCCATACTCTAAAATAAAGCAGCTTTGGAGTATGTGTAAATAATATCATAACACACAATTCTTGGGCTAGAGTCAGAAGGCTAGAAGGAAAGACAAGACTGCAACAGGATCCCCTGGGAATGATTGTCTGACTCAGTCAGAATTCCTCTTCGGGTTTTCAGAGAGGGCATGCCAGAGGTGCAGCTCTATGAGTGAAGTGTGTCCTCCCCACAATTAATTTCAGTGGGCATTAGGCACATAAATGCTTTTGAAAACTAGATACCTATCTATATTTTTAGGTGCCTAAATGCTTCTGAAAAATTGGCTCTTCATTCATAAAAGTGTTATTGCTTATTCCTCCACTCTTGGTAAACTTTTATTTGTACATCAAAATTCCATCGATGATATGAAAATCATTTTGAAAAATGCTTCCTCTCTGCTTAAATGTCATTGACAGTATGAGTCTGGATTTTTAGTGCCCAGAAATCAATTAAAGCCAGGAGCTTGATTTCTGTAAGCAAATGTACTGGTCTACTAGTTCTAGATCCTGGTCTAAGTCCAAAATGGCAGATTGGGCCTCATCCTGCTCCAGCAGAAGTCAATGGATAAATTCCCATTGACTTCAAGTGGAGCAGGATTGGACACAGTGGATCAGAAGCATATTTTGACAATTCAATTTTGACAGAGCCGGGAACTGTGCCAATATAGTTTGAAGATGTGACAAGATTAAAATAATTTGTTTTGTGGTCATTTGTTCCAGAAGGTTGTTTTATTCAAAAAACACCGTCTCACTGGAACACAGTTTATCAATTTTTGCTCAGAAGAGTGATATTTGTATTCAGGCTGGGCCTTATCCTCCCTGTTTGTGAGCTTAATTTGCAGACACAAAATATCTTTACTCACAATGAATTGCAACCACAAATCTGAGTGAGTGCCGAGTAAAGCAGAACAGTTACCTCCCAAGTCTTGCATATGACACTACTTTTTTGACACTACCCCAGAATATTTGCCTTTTTCACAGCTGAATCATAATGTTGGCTCATATTCAGTTTCTAATGTGCTATAATTTCTGTATCCTTCTCCTTAGTATTACTGCCGACCCAGTTATTCCTCATTTTCTATTAGTGCATTTTGCCTTCCTAAATATAGTTCTGATTACTATTGTGCAAAATATGAATTTTGATTACTATTGTGCAGTTTTATTACAAATAACTGGGGTACCCTCTGTGCCTATATGTATTTGGATCCACCATTGCTGACGCCCTGTAGTAGATACAGACCAGACAGGGATAATAAGAAATACTTAATGTTAACAATGGTATTTAGAGCTCATAAAGTTTATTCTAACCCCAACCCCACCCCCAATCCAGCTGCATCCTTAGAAATCTTAGTTATCTGGTTTCTCTGAAGGGAGGGGGAAAGTAGGAGCAGTGGAAATTTACCAGTAATAGAAGAAAAAAGACCAGGTGACTAGGAGAAGTTTAAATAAAGAAATACACAGCAATGGGTGAGATGGAAAATGTGGGGCAGGGCGAGAAAGGTCATAGAACCTGGGTAAGGGTCTTTCAGAAGGGAGACAGTCCATCCATCATATAACTGTCTGCATAAGACTGAGACCACCCTGCCTTCCAGCCTGGACCCAGATAGTTCCCCAAGGACACCCAAGGGAAGGATGAGTTAGAAACTGAGGGACATCACAATTTCAGATGTTTTTAGTTTTGTACGATCTGTATTCTCCTGTGCTTTACATGATTAGAAGAGCCTTAATATGTCAGACTCTGAGAAAAGTGTCTGTATTTGATAACCACTATGTGCCCCTGAGGAGGTTAAATTGTAAACCAGAAGCTTCACACCTTTGGGGTAGAGGTCTGAGAAAGTGGTATGTTTAAGTAACTAGAGTATCTTGAGTGCCAGCAGCCTTGGACAAGTGGGCTAGAGAGCACCACCTCTGAGAAGTGAAAGCAGACAGAGTTAGTGCCTGAGACATGTGCGAGAGAGGCCAAGGGAGGAACCAGGGCTGCAGCCTGCTGAGGCTTCAGAAGTTTAATACACTCCAGGGGATCCAGAGTGTTAGGGGGCTTATTCCTTCACCCACTTACTTCCCTGGTCCTTCTCGCATGAACAGAGAGCAACAATACCCGAAGTCCAAAGGTGCAAACAATTCGATGTTTATTGGGGTGAACTTCCAGCAAGCATGATTCCAGTTACCTTCCTTAGTATCCTCCTTCCCAGCTCTGACACCACAGAGCCTTACACCTGTGTCCCTGTTCCCATTCCTACCCTTAGCCAAACATGATTCCAACTTCCTTACTCCCATTCCCTGTTCCCATTTCCCCCTTTAGCAAAACATAATTCCAATTTTCTTACTCCCATTCCCTGCTCCCATTTCCCACACCTACATGCCCATGCCCACCCACACCCACACCCAGTCACTTCCTCATTGACTACAGATTATATAGTAAAACTTGAGTTCTGCTTAGCTATACCTTAACCAATCATTTTCCTGAAATTTAACTAACCAATCCTAACATATTGTAACATGATTATGTAACCAATTATATCCCACCACCTTAATTAGTTTACACCCAGCAAAATTAATTATACAGCAGACAGGAACAATCACAGAACCAGACAGAGATTATACAGACAAACAATAGCAAAGTGGGAACTACAATGACAAGACAACACAGAAGTGAGGATTTCATATCCCAGCTATTGATAAGTGAGTTCTTGCCAGACAGGATGCTATCAAACTAAGTTTCCTTTTACATTTTCTAGGCACTTCCCTTTCTCTGGAGGTGATAGGAATACAATCCTGTCCTGATAGTGCCTAACAGCCCAATAGCACCTTATTTCAATGTGACTAGTTTGGAATGTGAGGATGTGACCGTTCGCTTCCCAGCTTATGGCTGCCTCTGCTGCTTAGCCAAAGGCCTGAGCCTAAGCACAGGACCACAAACTGTCACAGTAAGAGAAGGCCCTTACACTGGCAGACAGTGGTTTTGATTCTTTCTTTTATACCTCTGGAACTAGCCACGTGATAAGAATACACCTAAATTCTTAAAGTACAGGCCTTTGCAGACAGGCCTGAATATCTATATCCTAACACAGAGCACAGATGCTTGAAGTTGGATTCCCCTTACAGCAGTCTTAGTGAGTGGTCTGGAGAGTGTACTCCATAGGATCTGTGACACTTTGCACTTGTCTTTATTGATTTCAGTCAAATTCTCCAATATATGTTTCATTTTGAATTCTAATTCTCACTGCAAAGTGGTTGCAACTCCTCTCAGCTTTGTCATCTGCAAATTTTACAAGCATACTCTCCACTCCATTATCCAAGTCATTAACAAAATATTTAATAGTCCCAGACCCAGGAGAGACCATTATGGGATCCAACTAAATATATGCTTCCAGTTTGACAGCAAACTACTGATAATTACTCTTTGAGTACTGTTTTTCCACTAGTTGTGCAGCTACCTTATAATAATTTAATCCAGACCACATTTCCTTAGCTTGTTTATAAAATCATAGAATATTAGGGCTGGAAGAGACCTCAGGAGGTCATCTAGTCCAATCCCTGCTCAAAGCAGGACCAACACCAACTAAATCATCCCAGCCAAGGCTTTGTCAACCCGGGCCTTAAAAACCTCTAAGGACGGAGATTCCACCACCTCCCTAAGTAACCCATTCCAGTGCTTCACCACCCTCCTAGTGAAATAGTGTTTCCTAATACCAACCTAGACCTCCCCCACTGCAACTTGAGACCATTACTCCTTGTTCTGTCATCTGCCACCACTGAGAACATCCTAGCTCCATCCTCTTTGGAACCACCCCCCTTCAGGTAGTTGAAGGCTGCTATCAAATCCTCCCTCACTCTTCTCTTCTGCAGACTAAAGAAGCCCAGTTCCCTCAGCCTCTCCTCCTAAGTCATGTGCCCCAGCCTGCTAATCATTTCTGTTGCCCTCCCCCAGACTCTCTCCAATTTGTCCACATCCTTTCTGGACGCAGTACTCCAGATGTGGCCTCACCAGTGCCGAATAGAGGGGAATAATCACTTCGTTCAATCTGCTGGCAACACTCCTACTAATGCTACCCAATATGCCTTTAGCCTTCTTGGCAACAAGGGCACACTGTTGACTCATATCCAGCTTCTCGTCCTCTGTAATCCCCATGCCCTTTTCTGCAGAACTGCCGCTTAGCCAGTTGGTCCCCAGCCTGTAGGAGTGCATGGGATTCTTCTGTCCTAAGTGCAGGACTCTGCACTTGTCCTGGTTGAACTTCATCAGATTTCTTTTGGCCCAATCCTCCAATTTGTCTAGGTCACTATGGACCCTATCCCTACCCTCCAGCTTAGTGTCATCTGTGAACTTGCTGAGGGTGCAATTCATCCCATCATCCAAATCATTAATAAAGATGTTGAACAAAATCGGCCCCAGGACTGACACCTGGGGCACTCTGCTTAATACTGGCTGCCAACTAGACACTGAGCAGTTGATCACTGCCGGTTGAGCCCGACAATCTAGCCAGCTTTCTATGCACCTTGTAGTCCATTCATCCAATCCATACTTTTTTTATTTGTTGGCAAGAATACTGTGGGAGACCATATCAAAAGCTTTGCTAAAGTCAAGGTATATCACATCCACCACTTTCCCCATATCCGCAGAGCCATTTATGTCATCATAGAAGGCAATCAGGTTGGTCAGGCATAACTTGCCCTTGGTGAATCCATGTTGACTGTTCCTGATCACCTTCCTCTCCTCCAAGTGCTTCAAAATGGATTCCTTGAGGACCTGCTCCATGATTTTGCCGAGAATTGAAATGAGCACATCCCTCGGCTGGCGCCACTTACCGCTGCCCCCATTGGCCTGGAACGGTGAACTGCAGCCAGTGGGAGCTGTGATTGACCAAACCTGTGGACGCTGCAGGTAAACAAACCATCCTGGCCCGCCAGCGGATTTCTTTGATGGGCCACATGCCAAAGGTTGCCGATCAAATGATTAAACTGGAAACATTCAAATGATTAAACTGGAAAAATCATTATCTAATCTATGAATTCCCTTTGCCCTCATTTGAAGCAGTATCTGAGCTTTTTGTGGAGCTAGGAAAACTTCACCACTGGAGTAAATTTTCAGATGGGTAGCTATCCTTTCTCGGCACAATCTTGTTTTACATTTTTATTCCACACATTACACACACTCTCTCTTGCAATGTCATTGATATTTTCTTTGCTATCCTTCAACGATTTAACTTGATTTCTTACTATAGCACATTAGAGAATAATGTGTTAAATTACTGTCTAATAATTATGTCATTGTGTTGATCCAATATGTTTGGTTTTGTATTTGAGCTAGTTTAAGTATACAACTAATTATTCTAGAAAAGGCTTTCTAAGTTAATTATTTACTATTTTTAAACATTAAAATAATTAGCAATTTGCATGTAAAATTAATGAATTAATTGTTCTTTTTGTGTTTGCCATCATCCTCATTTATTTCACAATTATCAGTTAAATATTTAACTATTTTCATTTGTAATTATTTTTTAAATTCACACATTCGTGCTCCTTGATATTCTTGTATCCTCAGTAATTATTTACGATGATTTTACATTTGTTTTGCTTGGAATTAAGTAGATGAATCTGTATTTTTGTTGATTTACATCGTTATTGTACTATGGGCCAGATTTTTCCTTGACCCTATGGCTAGCGCTCAGGAGAAGATGAAGGCAAAGCTATCGTTCTCCAGTTTTCACCATCCATGCCGGGGCTGGATATGGAAGCATTTCCTCTGTTCAAGGGAGAAATCATCCCAAAAAGGATAAGAAGGGGGGGAGAGAAGGAGCAAGGCCATGGCCTAATCTCCCTTCTACATCACACCTGTATACTGGCCAGCTCTGAAGTAGGGAATACTCTCATGTGAATATTATTTTTAAAAAATTACAGTTGCTTCTTTTTAACACTGAAGGAGCTGTATTAGAACAAGAAAAATAGAACTGTCCCTAAAGTTTCACATTCTGGCTTCTGCCTAGGACTTTTCCACACACCCCTTTTGGCTTCCTTCCTGCTTATCTTTTAAATAAACAACACACATATCCTCTTCACGCTGCACCATCCACAAAGAAAGTGTAGCATGTGCACTCCCCCCTGCGCAGAGAGGAGTTTGGGGAGGGACCTGGGCCCAGATCCTCAAAGATATTTAGGCACCTAACTCCTTTTGAAATCAAATGGCTAAATATCTCTGAGGATCTGGGGCTTGGCTGTTTCAGTCACATGCCCTGCAGGGCTCTACCTGGGAAGGGACATCTCTACAGTAGCCCAAAAGCAGGCTGGACTATAAATCACACATGCAGCCCTAATACTTCTTTAAATACATTTTGCAAAAATGTTTTTTGTTTGTTTTTGGATTGTTTCTCTAGAAATCCTCAGTAATATTGTAGAAATGTACCTCTTGAGGGCTTTAAAAACTTGTGTTTCTGAGAAAGGTAGCAATTTGTTCCATCTCTCCTCCTTTTGCCTGAGATTGAGATGTACTCATTCAGGCATCTCCAGGAGCCTTGACAATGACTCACAGTCTGAAGCTATGTCTGACTGTTGTTTGTTTTGTTGTTTGTACTGCGTATCTTTGTAGTCTGTGCATTCCCTAGCTTTGTGTGTCTTTTTTGTCCTTTGAGCTTATGTATGTCACATTAGTGGATACAGAACTTCAACCAATAGGGACAGACAAGGAACTCCTAGTTACTCTTTAAGAAGAAAAGAGAAAACACATGAAGAATATACTGCACTTAATTAAACCCAGCATACTTATGGCTTATTCTGAAGCACGGCTTCAAGATATCAGAAACTGAATTGTATCATGGTATGTGAAAAGAATCAAATCAACTTTTAGGGAAAAGATACTTTCATACTGTACCTACATTCTGTCAGATTCTATGTAACATACAGCTCTTTGATAAGCAAAGAAAAATCACCAACAGATGGATTAGCAGCACATAGATGATGTTCCCTTTTACAGAGAAATCTGTGTGGGTTTCCATGTGTTGTTGTAAGAGAGACAGATGAGAGAATATGGGCTTTACTTAAAATTCAATTTATATGACAAGGAAGTCTTACTTATTAATATATAAATACAGATTAAAGGTGATTCAATCTTCTACTAGTTGATAACTGATAAAATACAGAAGTGTGAAGTTGACAATTAAATACTGGACAATGGCTCTGATTAGGCATTTGTTCACCTCCTCGCTAGTTCTTCAAATCCGATTCTAAATCAGTGTCCTAAAGACTCTTAAAGGCCAAGCTACATTTCCTACCTCAACATAGTAGACATTTTTAAGCATTCTTAATTTTTTATTCTTCCACACAACTGAGTATATTTTCTACCTGGAAAATCTCAACACTTCATTAACAAACATAATCATTAATATAACTGAGCATGAGTCAATATGATTAGAGTATGCTTCCAACAGAATGTGGGATACATTCATCCATAAGCTGATGCATCACAGAGTACAAGCAAACAATGATGCATCAGATATACTTTTGAGCAGCACAAATATCTTCTCTCTCAAGGAATGTTTCAATCTCTGTCTGCCAGGAGCAGGTCTTTCAGCAGACAAGTGTATATTTCTTAATAGCTCAGAAAACACAGGAGCTTAGAATTTTGATAAGTGGATGCACCTGGTCACTAACCAGTATTTCTAACTGCAATGTTTGCCTTGTGAAATAAAGAATCACCCTTGCAACTTTCTATGGCAATTTTTCTCTAGTATGGTGTCTTATGTACGTAGTGTTGCTTTGTATGTGCATAATCTATCATTAGCCATTTTGACTCATCAGCAGTATATATATTGTGTTCACTTGTCTGGTATCTCTAGTGTTGGAGCTATTCTTCGCTCTTCAAAAATGAGCCAGGAGAGCTGGCTGTATTTTAAAGAATCCTTATTGAGGTTGCAGGAACATACCATCCAGATGTGCAGAAAGAATAGTAAACATGACAGGTGACCAGCTTGGCTTAACAGTGAAATCCTTGCTGATCTTAAACCCAGAAAAGAAGGTTAAAAGAAGTGGAAGCTTGGACAAATGACCAGGGAGGAGTATAAAACTATTGCTCAGGCATGCAGGAGTGAAATCAGGAAGGCCAAACCACAACTGGAGTTGCAACTAACAAGGGATGTTAAGAGTAACAAGAAGGGTTTTTACAGGTATGTTAGCAACAAGAAGAAGGTTAGGGAAAGTATGGGCACCTTACTGAATAGGGGAGGCAACCTAGTGACAGAGGATGTGGAAAAAGCTAAGTTACTCAATGTTTTTTTTTGCCTCAGTCTTCACAAACAAGGTCAGCTCCCAGACTACTACACTGGGCAGCACAGTATGGGGAGGAGGTGACTAGCCATCTGTGGAGAAAGAAGATGTTCAGAACTATTTAGAAAAGCTGGACTAGCACAAGTCCATGAGGCTGGATGCACCACATACGACGGTGCTAAAGGAGTTGGCAGATGTGATTGCAGAGCCATTGGCCATTATCTTTGAAAACACATGGTGATCGGGGGAGGTCCCAGATGACTGGAAAAGGCTAATGTAGTGTCCATCTTTAAAAAAGGGAAAAAGGAGGATCTGGGGAACTACAGGCCAGTCAGCCTCACCTCAGTCCCTGGAAAAAATGTGGAGCAGGTCCTCAAGGAATCAATTTTGAAGCACTTCTAGGAGAGGAAAGTGATCAGGAGCAGTCAGCAGGATTCACCAAGGGCAAGTCATGTCTGACTAACCTAATTGCCTCTATGATGAGATAACTGGCTCTGTGGATGAGGGGAAAGCAGTGGACATGTTATTCCTTGACTTTAGCAAAGCTTTTGATATGGTCTCCCACAGTATTCTTGCCAGCAAGTTAAAGAAGTATGGGCTGGATGCATGGACTACAAGGTGGATAGAAAGCTGGCTAGATCATCGGGCTCAATGGGTAGTGATCAATGGCTCCATGTCTAGTTGGCAGCCGGTATCAAACGGAGTGCCCCAAGGATTGGTCCTGGGGCCGGTTTTGTTCAGTATCTTCATTAATGATCTGGAGGATGGCATGGATTGCACCCTCAGCAAGTTTGCAGACGACACTAAACTGGGAGGAGTGGTAGATACACTGGAGGGTAGGGATTGACCTAGACAAATTAGAGGATTGGGCCAAAAGAAATCTGATGAGGTTCAACAAGGGCAAGTGCTTGACAAAGCCCTGGCTGGGATGATTTAGTTAGGGATTGGTGCTGCTATGAGTAGGGGGTTGTACTAGATGACCTCCTGAGGTCCCTTCCAACCCTGATATTCTATGATTCTATGGTTCTCAGTACAAAGTCCTGCAGTTAGGACAGAAGAATCCTATGAACTGCTAAAGACTAGGAATTGAATGGTGAGGCAGCAGTTATACAGAAAAGGACCTAGGGTTACAGTGGACAAGAAGCTGGATATGAGTCAACAGTGTGCCCTTGTTGCCAAGAAGGCAAACAGCATTTTGGGCTAAATAAGTAGGAGCATTGCCAGCAGATTGAGTATTGCGAGCAGATCATTCCCCTCTATTTGGCATTGGTGAGGCCCCATCTGGAGTACTGTGTCCAGTTTGGGGCCCCACACTACAAGAAGGATGTGGAAAAATTGGAAAGAGTCCAGCGGAGGGCAACAAAAATGATTAGGGGGATGCCACACATGACTTATGAGGAGATGCTGGGGGAACTGAGATTATTTAGTCTGCAGAAGAGAAGAATGAGGGGGATTTGATAGCTGCTTTCAACTACCTGAAGGGGGGCGGTTCCAAAGAGGATGGTTCTAGACTGTTCTCAGTGGTAGCAGATGACAGAACAAGGAGTAATAATGTCAAGTTGCAGTGGGGTAGGTTTAGGTTGGATATTAGGAAAATATTTTTCACTAGGAGGGTGGTGAAGCACTGGAATGGGTTACCTAGGGAAGTGGTGGAATCTCCTTCCTTAGAGGTTTTTAAGGTCAGGCTTGACAAAGCCTTGGTTGGGACGATTTAGTTTGGGGATTGGTCCTGTTTTGAAAAGGGGGTTGGACAAGATGACCTCCTGAGGTCCCTTCCAACACTGATATTTTATTATTCTGTGATTGATTCTATGATTCTATGATATATTTACATTGTTCAAAAAAGGACAATCTGTAAATTTTTTGTTTATTATTTAATTTAATTTAATTTGTATTGTGGTAGCATCCACGGCACCAGTCAAGGCCCAATTTTTTTAAGCCCTATAAAAACATAGGGACCCTAATCCACAAAGGCACTTAGGTGCCTAAATTCCACACTTAAGCATCTAAATCCCTGTTTTTAGGCTATCTGTAAATCTCCCACTCAGATGCCATCTAATCCCCCAGTCAGTGCCTAAAATCATTCAACACCTAAGTTTTTTGCAATAAAAGTTCGCTAGGCCCCTATGTTTCTGCCACAGGGCATGCACCTTGCTGCCTCCCACCAGGTGTTCAGATGTCTCTCTGCTGCCAAAGTGCAAGTATAATCCATGAAGCTGGGGAAGATAGGTGTTCATCTCCTTAGCTCATGTGAAGGCTCAATTTAGCTGGAGTGCTCAGAGGCCACCTAACAACACAAAGCAGTTGGCGGTGGGGCGAGGGGGGGGGAATGTAGGAGGACTACCTCTCTTTTAATCTTTAGCCCATAAATTAGGGTACTCTCCTGAGACCTACAGTTTAAGTCTCCCCCTCTACCCGATGAGAAGGGGTTTGAACAGGGATCTGCCATCTCTCAGGTGAGTGCTCTAACCACTGAGCTATGGGATATTCTGATGTGGGGTTCCCATAGGCTCCACTATTGAAGTTATTCCACTTTAATTATATCATTGAATAAATAAATACTCATTGGGTCAGGGAGTTAAAATGCTTCTAACCCAGTGATTAGTGCACACATGAAAGGTGGCAGATCCCTGTTCAAATCCCTTATCCTCATCAGGGACTCATCAGCAGAATGGGGACTTTAACCAATTGTCTCCTACATCCAGGTGAGAATCTTAACCACTGGGCTAAAGGTTCTCAGGGTGCTCCCCCTCCTCCCGCCCTCTCCCACTCCCAGCTGTTTTGTATGGAGTTATGGCAATTGTCAGCCTACACATGATTTAGGTGCAGGAAAGCCTATCTTCCTCCAATTTGTAGATAGCTTTCAGATAGTCATCTCCCTGCACTCTGGACTTAGGTGCCTACCTCTGTGATGCGGTGGGGCTTAGCACACATCCCTGTCATCAGGATCTCACATCTGCTCGTTTAAATGGCTCCTCACTTAGAATGATGGCATTTGTGGATTGTATTATAAAGCACTATCTCTCCACATTAATTTTATAGGGAGCTGAGGTTCCTAACTCAGACTTTATGAATCACAATGTTGTTCCCGTGTTTTTCTAGGCATCTAAAAGCTAAGCATTGCAATGCTGAGTATTGTAATACCTAAGTCCATTTGTGGATCCAGGCCAGGGTAAAAAGATTGTCTCTGCCCCAGTCTAGGTAATGACAAAACATAACAAGGGATAGGGAGGATGAGGTAAGTCAGTTATTATGCAATGAATAAGAGGTCTTGGCACTATTTCTGCCTAGCCATCATCAGCTGGTAGTGCTCTTTGGACATGCTGTATTACACTTCTCACACAAGTACCCCATAGACACATGTGAGCCTACTGTGGTTAACTGGACTATACATACAACTGAGGACTGCTGTCATGAGTAAGGGTTTGCACTATTGAGTTCATAATGTACATATAGTGTGTGTTTAGTGGAAGTTATGTGTTTAGCTTTTGTGGTATTGGTTGTTATAGGGTTGGGTTTTTTTTTTAATTTTAAGAATTCTACTTTTTAAAAATTTGAATGGAAAAGAAATACCGGAATCTGGTTCAGCTTCCCGATTTATCTTTTTTGAAATAATCTGAAAGTTAAAAACACCCAGGTCACCAGGGAAGCCCTGTAAGAACAGCTCTTAGGCTTGTGCATGTTCTTCAAAAGGAATTTAAAACACTTTTAAAACTCCCTTTGCAGCCCATTTACTGCTCCTACAGAAGATCCTCATGGGCAGCTTGTCAGCTTTTCAGTATGTTTTCCTGTTATAAAGATGAAAAATGTAAGGGATTGATAATGGGATTAACAGCTTTCATATTGCTCTTGGTGGCTATGATCCATCCAAAGTCACTTTGTTACCATCTGGTGGGTGTTCGGTAGCCAATGTATGATATGTCTGTAGTCTCAGTTCACTCTCCGGTGGACATCTCAAAACCCACCACTACAGTTGTCATTAACTTGCACCTTTTTTGACAATTTCAGCAGAGCAGTTTAGGACAGAAAAAATAGTCATTTCAAGATGGCAATAAACGTAAAAACAGAATCTTCTTCTTCAAGGAGATGCAGATGTGTATTACACTTAGTTGTGTACATGCCCAGCATGCTGGAGCCGGAGACATTTTCCTAGCAGTATCCAGAGAGTGGCGGCTCTCGTGCTTCGAAGCCGTGGCCCCCTCTCCTGGCTATGTGAGGCGGTGCTGTCCCAACTCCCCTTAGTTCCTTCTCACCGCCTGTGACTGGAGTCTGAGCTCTGTTTGGTTGTAGTCTCACAAACTGGCATTTAATCTTAGCCTAGTTTATTGAATATTGTTAGTTAGTTTTCATTAGTAGCCAGTAGTTAATGCTAGTTGATAGATAGTGTTCTTGGTAATGCCCTTACCGGGATTTGAACTCTGTCTTTCATGTGGAGGGGCAATCCCCAGCAGCAACCCCACACACAGGGCTTGCTTTGTCTCAGCAAGGCCAACCTTAAAAGGAAGTTGTTCGATTTTTCAATCATTTAAAAAGAGGACTCGGGTGGCCCTAGACCTTCGCCTTAAGCAGCACAGGCCATGTACAGCCTTGAACAGGCCATGTAGCCTGATTCGGTACCAAGGCCCTCCTCAGGTTGAAAATTGCTCTTGGGCTCAGAGAGCGCTGCTGCCTCTTCTTCTGGGGCAGTCACCTTGCTGAAGGTGGAGGAGCCATTTTCCATCATTGATGCTGAGAAAGAGTTCTCATAAGACCAACTGGGACTACTCCAGGTCGTGGAGTGACTCCTCTGTCTTCCCCAGGAAAAGCGTGGACCAGACCAGGACCGGTCCCAGCAAGCAGGATGGCACAGGTACCTTTGACCCTTCCCTGGTATCAAGTGGGAAGGGCAGAAACCCTGAACTGTTGACTCTGGTTCGAGCCTCCAGGAGTACATTTGACTCCAGTACCAATAAGGAAGATGCTGTTATTGACTGTGTCCACGTCAGTATACCAGGCAGCCACAGACCACCTCTGCCTTCCAGTTATGACCTCTCTGTTGGTTCAGGACTTTCCCAGGGCTGTGCTACCTATGGCCCCTCCAAAGTAGCAAGCTGCTGAACCTTCATGTCTGTCAGTGCTGCATCCAGATTCTCCCCTTCTCATGGTGGGGATGGAGCCAGCACCAAAAATGAAGCGGGGGACTTCAACACCGGGACCCTCTTCGGCCCTGCCACGTTTGACGCCGCAAGTGCCCCCATGGTGGCTCTCACCACCTCCAACTTTAAAACACTCAGGAGTTACAGTACTGCTGTTTGTGCTGGGACTGACATTGCCTATGGCAGGGGTTCTCAAACTGGGGGTCAGGAACCCTCAGGGGGTTGTAAGGTTATTACATGGGGTGGGGTCACAAGCTGTCAGCCTCCACCCCAAACTCGACTTTGCCTCCAGCATTTATAATGTTGTTAAATATGTAAAGCAGTGTTTTCAATTTAAAAGGGGAGTCACACAGAGGCTTGCTATGTAAAAGGGGTTACCAGTACAAAAGTTTAAGAACTACTCACCTATGGCACTGGCATGCTCAGTACTGACTGTATTGCCTTCATCAGAGGCACCGATTCCCACCTCGTTCTGGGTGACGGATGAATCAGACTTCCTATTGGCTCCCTTGGGTGTCGCTCTGCCCTTATCACCAAGATTTTGAGGCTCTGATTCCGAGTCAGAGTCGTCATCCTCCCGCTCCACATCACCTGAGGAATTCCAGGGGCTGCCAATGGACTCCCAGGGTTAGTGTGTGCATTGTAGCTGGAACGGAGATCCCTGACCTCTCCCCTACTGGCTACCAATGCCGTACCCATATCAGCGGCCTTGGACTCAGTGAGACATTCCTTGTTCACAGAGATCCCTCTCTTCATCCAGTTAGAAGCTGAAATCAGGTTGACAATGATGGCCTTGGCTCAACTGCAAGCCCAGGCATCGGTGGTCTTTGCGGAGCCACTGGAGTCCTCCCTCCTGGATACATCTTCCCAGGAGTGAGAGCCGGTTTGGGTTCAGCCAAGACCTTTGTCCTCATCACCGGACGGTACCGTGCTGCCTGGGTTTGCCCTCCCCTTCTATTCCAGAGGACTTTAAGTACCAGGACCTTTTACGTCATGTAGCCGCATTCTTGGGCATCCAGGTTGAGTTCCTCCAAGAGAACAGCCCTCCATTCCTCTGAGAGTGTCCCTCCTGATCAATTATGTGCTCTTTGAGCAAATGAGAACCCTGTGGAGCACACCAGCCTCCCATGGAAAAGCACTGCATGCAGAGTTTTGAGGGGTTCTATTCCCACCCATCCTTGAATTCCTTGGTCATAATGGTAGTAAATGACAGGCTGGCCCACTTTTACAATGCTTGGGATTCGATTCCCTCTGCCATCTGGGTCCTAGACACTGTCAGATTGTGCTATACAATCCAGTTAGTCTCCACACTCCCTGCCAACTCCCTTTCCAGGTCAATCTTCAGGGACCACTCTCACAAGACACTGATCAGGTCAGTTCTCTGTTGAAGTTGGGAGCAGTGGAAGAAGTTCTGCTGAAGTCCCTAGGATTATTTTGCTAGCTATTATATCCTATGAATCCAGCCAGCCATATCAAATAATATGTTTCTCTTTCTGAATTAATCCATTTCATTTTTATATTTTATCAGTATTAATTCCTGTGAAATTAGGATGTGTTGAGGCGTATGATATGTGTTTCCTAATAATTATACATAGAATAAGTTTTGCTGAAATGCAGAACACCCGTGCCATGGCTTTTACTCACTGTACTTCCTGATACTGAAATTCAAGGGTGGGATGAAACTGATTCTCCACCTTCATGGCCTCAACAATTTCATCAAGTACACGAGACTCCACATGGTCAATCTATCCTCCCTGCACTGTCTCAGAATGAGCAGTTCGCTGCTCTGGTTGCTCTTCAGGACCAGTACTTTTATGTGACAATTCTACCAAGCCCCAGGAAGTTTCTGAGTTATGTGTTAGGAGAACGTCGCTTTCAGTATCTCCCATTCGGTCTCTCTTCTGCTCACCGAGTCTTCACCAAATGCATATGGTCATGGAGTATCTCAGGAGGAAGACACTCCACATCTTCCCATACCTCAATGACTGGTTGCTATTCTCAGTTTCATCTGAATCAGATGGTGTATTTACCTATGTTTTTCCATAAGCTGCACTCTTTCCCAGAAGAACAGTGCCTCCATATTCTGAATGTCAGGCAATATCTAGCTT
Source organism: Caretta caretta (assembly GCF_965140235.1). Lineage (NCBI taxonomy): Eukaryota > Metazoa > Chordata > Testudines > Cheloniidae > Caretta > Caretta caretta. The sequence continues at coordinate 139,401,460 of NC_134207.1, forward strand.
TTATCTAGAGAGGACTAAACCGTTTTTTGTTTCGTGTCACCTGTACATGTCATATGCAGACCGCATGAAGGGGCAAGCTGTCTCTGCACAGACTGTCTCTCTAGATCAGTGGTTGTCACCCTATTTATCATTGTAAGATGCATATGCAGCCTACAATGTGTTACCGGGGCCACAGCTTGAGAACCACAGCGTGCCTCACACACAGACCCCTATGCCCAGCACATTCTGCCCAGAGACCCCTCCACAGAAGTGGAGCCCTGGATGGGGGGGCCAGGCAGCAGGGACCGTGGACCCTGCCGTGTGGGGCCGGGCAGCAGTCCCAACCCTGGACCTGGTCATGCGGGGCTGGGTGGTAGGGCAACCGGGTGGCAGCCCGAACCTGGTCTCCGCAGGCCAGCCAACGGCCCCGACACCAACCCTGGACCCTGACCCAATGGGGCATCCCCCAGACTCCACAGGGCTGGGCATCAGCCCCAGACCCTGAACTCTGTGGGGCTGGCTGGCAGCCCCAGCCCCCGGACCCCTGCCACTTGGGGCCACCTGGCAATCCTGACCCTGCCGGGCTGGGCTGGGTAGCTGGGAACCCAGACCTCACCGCGCAGCCTAGCAGCCTTTAGCACGCAACTGAGCCCCAGCTGTGTGCTAACTGGGCTGCTGGGTGGGAATCGCTACTCTAGATGAATAACATCCTGTATCAAGGCTGCATATGACGTACCTTCAGCTGCACCTCCTCAGCAGATACAGACTCACTCCACACGGCACAAGTGACATCGATAGCATTCTTCAGTGACATTTGCAGGACGGCCATGTGGTCATCCATACATATGTTGATGGATCATTATGATATTACTACATCTTCCAGAACAGACACAGGCCTCAGAAGGGTGGTCCTGTGATCCCTCTACAATAGACTCCAAATGACTAGCTCTCACTGACTCAAGCTTATTTCTTGAATCATGAAATTCAGTTTTTGAGTAGCTTTGAGGATAGAGCATAGAATGAGCATCAGAAGACCCTGGAGTTTATTCCTAGCTCACAGCCACTGGCCTCCTGGGTTATTTTCCGCAAGTCACTTCACTGCCCTCTGCCTCTGTTTCCCTATCTGTAAAATGAGGATAATGATGCTGACCTCCTCTGTAAAGTGCTTTCAGATCTATGGATAAAATATGCTATATAAGAACTACGTATTATTATAAACTAAAAAAGTTTTGGTGTAAGTTTCCACAAAAGAAGAGATATTTAAATACTCCAACATGGGATAGAGTGTAAGAACCCTCGTAGAATAAAATAGAATCCTGGGGCCCAAATCATTTTGTACAAAACTTGGGTGGTTTGCTTTCATAGTCTAACCCTAAATGAGGTAAATTTCAAATGGCTTTGGGTGTCGTTACTAAAAGTTCACATAACTCTACTTAAAAGCTATTTTCAGAGTAGCAGTCATGTTAGTCTGTATTCGCAAAAAGAACAGGAGTACTTGTGGCACCTTAGAGACTAACACATTTATTTGAGCATAAGCTTTTGTGGGCTACAGCCCACTTCATCGGATGCATGCAGTGGAAAATACAGTAGGGGGATTTTATTTACACAGAGAACATGAAACAATGGGTGTTACCATACACACTATAACAAGAGTGATCAGTTAAGGTGAGCTATTACCAGCAGGAGAGAAAAAACAACAACCTTTTGTAGTGATAATCAAGATGGGCCATTTCCAGCAGTTGACAAGAACATCTGAGGAACAGTAGGGGCGGGGGAATAAACATGGGGAGATAGTTTTACTATTTAAATCCTATCAGGGACTTCACACTTAGAGGAAGCACTTTTTAGTATCACCTAACAAAGTGAATGCACTTTATGTAGCATCTGGTGCATTTATGGGAGCTTTTATTTGTGTGGGGGGAATTATAAAGACAGGGACCTTGAGATGTGTTGCTTAGAATTTACCATGTTTAATTTTTCACTTTCTACACACAGATATGGTGAACTTTTGGTTAAGGCTGCTGGCAGTATACTTCCATACGGGGCCATTTCCTGAACTAAAAAATAGTAAAGTAGAACTAACACTGGAGAACATCAGATAATGTTGCCAACTCACAACATTTACAGTTTTTCATAAAGCTCTAACTGTAGGATTTAAGAGATTGCATGAGAATCTCGGCTTTTATTTTTATTTTTAAAGTAAGTTTCTAGCCCTCGTGGTTGCAGAGAAAAACTTGAAACCATAGAGTGTGACCTAAAGACTAAGAACAGTCAAAACACAGGGGGACAAATCCTGAAGTCTTCCTTAATTTTTACTTAGTCTTTATGCAAACAAGTACTGAAGCCAAAGTGAATTAGGACTGTCTACATATTGAGTGCCCAAAACTGACAGGCACTGAGCATCCTTGTTTTGAATTTATTTCAATGGGAGTTGAAAACGCTCAGCATTTTGTGAGGAGGAATCGGGACTGGGCTCTGAATAAGGATTTCATAATGTGACCAAACAGGAGTTTCACCTGACTGAGGAACTGGGATTTATACCAATGGACTCAATCCTGCAGAGTGCAAAGTGCTTAAGCATGTGAGTAGTCACACTGAACTCAATGGGATAACTATGCTCCTTCAAGTTAAGTATGTGCATATTTAATCTAAAACTTCAATAGAAATAGTCCAGCGACTATTGAAAACCTAGCTAAAAACTAGCACTAAATTGTCTATTTCTATCTAAGGGATAGTGAATTACATATTTGCACATTGCCAGGCATATTAGGATTGTTTGTAATGGTTTCTTGGAGTTGCTTGTATTATGCTTGGTGACAAGGGCATGCAGCCAGGCACTAGCACAAAGAGGCATCAGCGAAGTATTTTATACTGGAGTACTGTATTCAAGACAATCAGAAAGAGTAACAAATACAGCAAATGATTGCATTCACTCACGGATATGACAATGGTATAATCTAAGATTCGCTGTTTTTTCATTGCTGAAAACATCACACTGAAGGCTGTTGTTTGCGCCTTTATGTTACAGGCTGATATGACAAAAGGTATTTGGCATGGTTCTACAACACCATTGTTAATGCTTTTCACCCATAGCTGTTGTTGACTTTCTTTATTGTTACTTGGTTCTTTCACATTCTTAATTTTTAAGCTTTTTTTTTTTTTAAAGCAAGTAAACATTTTAAAGCTTGGCTCCACAGTCGTAAACGTAATAAATTTTCATCAACTGAAGATTACTGATAAAATAACTATTTTAAAATGTAACTAGCATTTCTTTTTTAAATTTGCTTTTTCAGAAAAGCAGATTGAATTAATCTATTTCTAATGTTAGCCTAATCTCCCTCCAAAATAGGATTTAGTGAAATGCCATCCTGACTTGAAATTCAAACTTAAACTGCAGTTTATTTGAAAAACGTATGATCACTTCATCTAGTTGTGAAAAGCTGTAAATCACTGTCCCAAAACCAACAGTTCAAGCCTATTGCAAATCCACTGTCTGCATAGCACCACTCTCCCTCTCTTTGGGCCCAATTCTGAAGCCTCTATTCATATGAGTAATCCTATTTATTTAAGCATATGTGCTGCAGAATATGGTGTTTAGGACCCAATTATAGAAGTGTTGTGTTCCCTAAGTAGGGGTGAGTATTCTCAATTCCTGTTAACTTTAGGGTTGCCAACTTTCTAATTGCACAAAACCGAACACCCTAGCCCCGCATCTTCCCCGAAGCCCCACTCACTATATTCCCCTGTTCTCGGTGGCTCTCTCTCCCCCACCCTCACTCACACACCCTGGGCTGGGGCAGGGGGTTGGGGTGTGGGAGTGGGTACGGGCTCTGGGCTGGGACCAAGGGATTCAGAATGTGGGAGGGGGCTGTGGATTAAGGCAGGGGGTTGGGGTGCGGGGGGAGCTCTGGGTTTGGGGGGGCTCAGGGCTGGAGCAGAGCGCTGGGGCTTGGGGCAGGGGCTTAGCTCCGCGGCTCCCGGTCAGCAGTTCAGTGGGAGTAAGGCAGGTTACCTGTGTCTCCTGGCACTGCACTTCACCCCAGAAGCAGCCAACAGGTCTGGCTCCTAGGCGGAGGTGCAGCAGGTGGCTCTGCATGCTGCTATCGCCCGCAGGCCAATGGGAGTGCAGAGCTGGTGCTCGGGCAGGGGGCAGCGCACGGAGTCCTCTGCCCTCCCCCTCCCCTAGGAGCCAGACCTGTTGGTTGCTTCTGGGGTGCATCATGGTGCCAGGACAGATAGGGAATAGCCTGCCTCAGCCCCACAGCACCGCTGACCGGACTTTTAACGGCCACCCGGAGCCACCAGGGTCCCTTTTCGACGGGTGTTCCGGTCGAAAACCAGATACCTAGTAACCCTAGTTAACTCCAGTGCAAGACAAAGGCACTCAGCATGCTAATCCCATAGTTCTGGTCTCATTGCTCCGAGACCTGCCTGGTTTCTGTGACTTTACACAAGTACACATCACTGAGTAATGGACAGCAGTGAAGCTTAAATTTAGATCATATGGCTCAAACCAGAAATTACAGACAAATTTATCAAACCTGAGCGCTTGCAATTAGACTTCTAAATTCTTATTTTAGCTCCTTTAACAAATGGCCCAATTTTCACTTTTTAAAGTTTTTTTTTTTAAAAAAATCTATTGCTATTATAACTTTGGCTAGTCCTGTTATCCATATAAATATTGAATCCTGTTAAGTTCACAGACTTAGTAAGATTTTGTGGCAATGAGTTCCAATACTTCTGTGTGAAAAAGTATTTTCTTTTTATCTCTATTTTCTATTTTATCTTTATTTTCAGTTTTACAGCTGCCATCTTTTAATTTCATTGCATAGCTCTTTGCTTTTGTATTATGGGAAAGGATTAACAGAAGTTCCTGATCTACCTTAATTATATGCCTCAGTATTTTGTATATCTGTATCATCTACCTTCTTATTCCTGACTAGATTAATGATGCTTGAGGCTCAAAAGGGAAGATTTGATGAAAACTCTGCAACACAGTTCTTACAAAGTAAGTCTCCATTGTTACTTATCATCCTCTTGTAGGTGTAAATGTGGGAAGACATGATTTGACTCTTAATCATATAAGCACATTTCCCACAAAATTAACACAGGTCACACTGTGGCAAACAACATTTAAAAAAAAATATATATATATATATAAACACTTAGAATTACTGAAAGAACAGGAAGTTGCCCTGTTGTCCCATAAAGTTGTTTGTTACAAAGGAATTTATGTGGTAAGGGGAGGTGAAAATAAGAGATTCCCTTGAATATAAACCTTCAGGAGCAATGATATATTTTGGACCAATGACAGAGAAGAAATGCAGTGTACTGCCACTGGGAGAGCTGGGTTTTATATCAGCTTTGTGAGTTCTGCTCTTTGGGCATCTCACAGGCAACACTATCCTACTTTAGGGAAGGTACAACTCGTTTAGCTTTTAGTGCTGGATCCAAAGCGCACTGAAGGCAGTCATTGACTTCAGTGGACTTTGGAGAGAGTGTGCAAGTCATTTGGACCTTAGAGGACCCCTCATGCCAGGTGATCCTTGGATGATCTTTTTTATCACTATCTGGCTTATTTTTTCCTCTAGTAGCATGAGATCCCTGTTTCCAAGTTCAAAAGCAGAACACACAAAACCATTTGTCCTCCAATAGTTCTCCTTTGGAGCTTCTTCTTTACTCGCTGCTAGTCTGAAACAAATGTAAACATCCCCCTTCATGCAGAATCCTACTGTAAACCCACAGAAAGCCTCTATTCACCCTCTATTCAACTATCCAAGATAGCTCACTATCCTAGTTGTTCTATCCAAAAAGTATCAGTAAGATCAGTGAAAAAGACTAAAGATGTCAAATGCAAGGCAATTCAATTCCAGCATTAAAACCACAAGATTAAAACCAGGGATGTCTGTTGACTCCTGGGGGTCTTCTGCACACATTCCCCTTCTCCCTTTTCCACTGTCCCTGACCATTTCCCTCATATCATTGTGAACACCGATATCTAGATTTCTTTTTCTTTTATTAATGTGTTTCCCTGTTCCTAAAATTCTTCAGTATCTGTTCATATAACTGAACTGTTACCCTCAAAACTTATCCCTTCTTACCCTTCAGTGATGTAGAAAGCAGTGTCTGTTGCTATGGCAATGAGCAGCATACAGCATCAGCCACTGTGATTACAGGTCTACTGCTAGACTGTTTTTTCCAGTCAGTTCACAAAGATATCTTTTGTTCCTGGGTTTATTCCAAGTTCTGTTGTTAACACGTTTAACCAATTAAATGTCGACATAAGTGCCTATCAATGCAGAAGCTACATTTCCCAAGGGGCCCCCTAAATTGCCTTTTATATGTATGCGAGTGCACCACTCTATACAATATTCATGCCTGTTGAAAGGCATGGCCTTATAGGTGTTTGAGTGTGGCATGCAGAAGGGTTAACGTGTCATTTGAAATTGCATTTGGGTCTCTTCTTCCCAGGCCCAGAAGCAGCCAAGTGCAGGTAGGGAGGTTGTGACAAGCTGTGAGAAGTTATTAAAAAGTGCGTAGCCCAAGGTGTTCCCCTGACAAATGTTAAAATGCCAGGCACAGTCTCCTGCATTTTAGTCTGCAGCTTAAAGTCAATGCCTGTGCAGGGGTGGGAGGAGGGAGGCTGCTGAGGAACCCCCCAGGAGGAGTTCTGATTCAGTTCCTGAGGAGCACATGGGGAGCAGTGGATCAGCTGCCCTGGGAGATGGTTCACAGCATATTCCTTGCCAAGTCCCTTTAGCCAAGCATTGCAGAAGTTGGGGTGGGGAAGAAGGCTCACTGCACTCATTTTCAGGGGGGAAACACTCTGAAAGTGCTGCTACAACACCTGCACTCTCAAGCCACATTGGGGCCACACCCTTTACCAAAATCTAGCCCCCAAAAGCTTAAGCAAAAAATGAAATAAGACCAGTTGGAATTTATCTGAAATTGTGCGCTTGTGTGATACATTAATTGGTCAGACTACCAGAAAGCACTTGCCAATTCCAATAAACCAGACCTCTCTCCACACCAACCACCTTCATATATCTCCCCTCAGAGACACTTGGAAACATATTCTATGTGACCACAGTCAGAAAACCAGAAACCAAAACAGGATATTCCCTCCCTGTCCCTCCACATGTGGAACAACAGCCCTCCCCTGCACACCTCCCACTCATAGCTGTACATCTCAGACTCTATCGAAAAGCACTCAGAGAAAAGAAATGAGGCCACCAGTGGTGGAAGAGACTCCTGCTGTTATGATCTTGGGGTTCATTACATAACAAACCAGTAAATAAGAAAGGAATAAAATTTTAATAAAAACAAACCGGAGAGTGTCTCTAGTGACCTGTTGCACACAGCCATGTGGTGTTCCCAATCCCCACCTCCAGGGCACATTACAAATTCCTATAATACTGTCCCTTATGTGGAAGCAGCTCTAAATTATAATCTTCTAAAAATGTATTTCTACATCCCCTCTTCAAGAAAAACAAATTAACTCTGATATACATATATAAAACAGCTAACAACTTTTGAATAACACATGCATTAAATTCTCAACCCAATGTGTCACTTATAGTTCCCTTTGATTACGTCAAAATGTTTCCCCACGATCTGTCTGGACTGCATAAGACCTTAGCTGCAGCTGTTCTTTCATGGTTCTCTTTTGGTCCCAAGTATTAGAGGTGTGATTCCTCAGGCACACTCTATCACTTGGGTTAAGAGATGGGAGATTGTAACAGGGCATAACAGGGCGTAGCAGAGCCCCCTTTGGTCCTACCTCTGCTCTGCTCTGCTCCAAAAACCACTCAGAGACCTTCTGGTTTAGCAATCACCAGAGCAGTTTATTTACAGCATGCAATCCCACCACTTTCTCACGACACACAGTTTGGCTAATTAGGCTGGCAGCTGTTTCCCCTTTGCCAATCAGACACAGGTTTCTCTAGCCAGCTCCAATTTACTTCCCTTGATTCCAGCTGGTGTGACAGAGGGCTGGCTCAGAAGCTCCAGCGCAGCACCCTGTCACAGAGATCATGAGCCCTTTTGTCAAAATAGTATTTCTGCCTCCATGTCTGATTTTCTTTCATCTTCTGTACGGTTTCATGGTTATGAGATTTCAGGAGGTTATCAGTAATTGGTAAATTAGATCTGATCCTTTGTCACATTAACAGCTGAGCTGGAGAAAAGCCATTCTCCAGGGGTGTACTTCAGTAAACCAGTAATGCTTTATATAAATCACCCCTCCATGTCAACTGTCTTATTCACAAGGTTCTTTACTGTCTGTTTTGACCTTTTCACAAGTCCATTTGATTGGGGGTAATTTGGATTTATTTTGTGATGAAAATCCCAATCTATTGCAAATTGCCTAAATTCTGCACTGGAAAATTGCGGCCCATTATCACTATAACTTCTATTAGGGGGCTTATTCCTTCACCTGCTCACTTCCCTGGTCCTTCTCGCATGAACAGAAAGCAACAATACACAAAGTCCAAAGGTGCAAACAATTCAATGTTTATTGCGGTGGACTTCCAGCAAGCAATGATTCCAATTTCCTTCCTTAGTGTCCCCCTTCCCAGCTCTGACACCACAGAACCTTGCCGGTGTCCCTGTTCCCATTCACCCATTTAGCAGAACATGATTCCAATTCCCTCACCCCCATTCCCCATTCCCATTCACCCCTTTTCTTCCTGATTGACTACAGACTATATAGTAAAACTTGAGTTCTGCTTATCCATACCTTAACCAATCATTTTACTGAAATTTAACTGACCAATCCTAACATATTGTAACATGATTATTTAACCAATGATATCCCACCACTTTAATTAGTTTACACCCAACAAAATTAATTATACAGCAGACAGAAACAATCACAGAACCAGACAGAGATTATACAGACAAACAATAGGGAAATGGGGACTACGGTGATAGAACAACAAAGAAATGAGGATTTCACATCCCAGCTATTGATAAGTGAGTTCTTGCCAGACAGGATGCTGTCAAACTAAGCCCTGGTCTACACTAGGAGTTGAGGTTGAATTTAGCAGCGTTAAATTGATTTAACCCTGCACCCGTCCACACAACAAAGCACTTTTTTTCAACTTAAAGGGCTCTTAAAATCAATTTCTTTACTCCACCCCCGACAAGGGTATTAGCGCTGAAATCGGCCTTGCCGGGTTGAATTTGGGGTAGTGTGGACGCAATTCGACGGTATGGGCCTCCGGGAGCTATCCCAGAGTGCTCCATTGTGACCGCTCTGGACAGCACTCTCAACTCAGATGCACTGGCCAGGTAGACAGGAAAAGGCCCGCAAACTTTTGAATCTTATTTCCTGTTTGGCCAGCGTGGAAAGCTGCAGGTGAGTGCAGAGCTCATCAGCAGAGGTGACCATAATGGAGTCCCAGAATCTCAAAAGAGCTCCAGCATGGACTGAATGGGAGATACAGGATCTGATCGCTGTATGGGGAGAGGAATCCATGCTATCAGAACTCCATTCCAGTTTTCGAAATGCCAAAACATTTGTCAAAATCTCCCAGGGCATGAAGGACAGAGGCCATAACAGGGACCCAAAGCAGTGCTATGTGAAACTTAAGGAGCTGAGGCAAGCCTACCAGAAAACCAGAGAGGCAAACGGCTGCTCTAAGTCAGAGCCCCAAACATGCCGCTTCTATGATGAGCTGCATGCCATTTTAGGGGGTTCAGCCACCACTACCTGAACCATGTGCTTTGACTCCGTCAATGGAGAGGGAGGCAACACAGAAGCAGGTTTTGGGGATGAGGAAGATGATGATGATGAGGTTGTACATAGCTCACAGCAAGCAAGCGGAGAAACCAGTTTTCCCGACAGCCAGGAACTGTTTCTCACACTGGACCTTGAGCCAGTACCCCCTGAACCCACCCAAGGCTGCCTCCCAGACCCGCCAGGTGGAGAAGAGACCTCTGGTGAGTGTACCTTTTTAAATAGTATACGTGGTTTAAAATCAAGCGTGTTTAATGATTAATTTCCCCTGGCATTCGCGGCCAGTACAGCTACTGGAAAAGTCTGTTAATGTGTCTGGGGATGGAGCGGAAATCCTCCAGGGACATCTCCATAAAGCTCTCCTGGATGTACTCCCAAAGCCTTTGCAAAAGGTTTCTGGGGAGGGCAGCCTTATTTCATCCACCATGGTAGGACACTTTACCACGCCAGGCCAGTAGCACGTAGTTGGGAATCATAGAATCATAGAATATAAGGCTTGGAAGGGACCTCAGGAGGTCATCTAGTCCAACCCCATGCTCAACAGGACCAGTCCCCAACTAAATCATCCCACCCACGGCTTTCTCAAGCCTGACCTTAAAAAACTTCTAAGGAAGGAGATTCCATCACCTCCCTAGGTAACGCATTCCAGTGCTTCTCCACCCTCCTAGTGAAAAAGTTTTTCCTAATATCCAACTAAACCTCCCCCACTGCAACTTGAGACCGTTACTCTTCATTCTGTCTTCTGCTACCACTGAGAACAGTCTAGATCCATCCTCTCTGGAACCCCCTTTCAGCTAGTTGAAAGCAGCTATCAAATCCCCCCTCATTCTTCTCTTCCACAGACTAAACATCCCCAGTTCCCTCAGCCTCTCGTCAAAAGCCATGTGTTCCAGTCCCCTAATCATTTGTGTTGCCCTCCGCTGGACTCTTTCCAATTTTTCCACAACCTTCTTGTAGTGTGGGGCCCAAAACTGGACACAGTACTCCAGATGAGGCCTCACCAATGTCGAATAGAGGGGAATGATCACATCCCTCAATCTGCTGGCAATGCCCTTACTTATACATCCCAAAATGCCATTGGCCTTCTTGGCAACAAGGGCACACTGTTGATTCATATCCAGCTTCTCTTCCACTGTAACCCCTAAGTCCTTTTCTGCAGAACTGCTGCTTAGCCATTTGGTCCCTAGTCTGTAGCTGTGCATGGGATTCTTCCGTCCTAAGTGCAGGACTCTGCACTTGTCCTTGTTGAACCTCATAAGATTTCTTTTGGCCCAATCCTCTAATTTGTCTAGGGCCCTCTGTATCCTCCCTACCCTTCAGCATATCTACCTCTCCTCCCAGTTTAGTGTCATCTGCAAACTTGCTGAGGGTGCATTCCACACCATCCTCCAGATCATTTATGAAGATATTGAACAAAACCGGCCCCAGGAGCAACCCTTGGGGCACTCCACTTAATACCGGCTGCCAACTAGACATGGAGCCGTTGATCACTCCCGTTGAGCCCGACAATCTAGCCAGCTTTCTATCCACCTTATAGTCCATTCATCCAGCCCATACTTTAACTTGTTGGCAAGAATACTGTGGGAGACCGTGTCAAAAGCTTTGCTAAAGTCAAGGAACAACATGTCCACTGCTTTCCCCTCATCCACAGAGCCAGTTGTCTCACCATAGAAGGCCATTAGATTAGTCAGGCATGACTTGCCCTTGGTGAATCCATGCTGACTGTTCCTGATCACTTTCTTCTCCTCTAAGTGCTTCAGAATTGATTCCTTGAGGACCTGCTCCATGATTTTTCCAGGGACTGAGGTGAGGCTGACTGGCCTGTAGTTCCCCATATCCTCCTCCTTCCCTTTTTTAAAGATGGGCACTACATTAGCCTTTTTCCAGTTGTCCGGGACCTCCCGCAATCACCATGAATTTTCAAAGATAATGGCCAATGGCTCTGCAATCACATCTGCCAACTCCTTTAGCACTCTAGGATGCAGTACATCCGGCCCAATGGACTTTTGCTCATCCAGCTTTTCTAAATAGTCCCGAACCACTTCTTTCTCCACCGGGGGCTGGTCACCTCCTCCCCATGCTGTGCTGCCCAGTGCAGTAGTCTGGGAGCTGACCTTGTTCGTGAAGACAGAGGCAAAAAAGCATTGAGTACATTAGCTTTTTCCACATCCTCTGTCACTAGGTTGCCTCCCTCATTCAGTAAGGGGCCAACATTTTCCTTGACTTTCTTCTTGTTGCTAACATACCTGAAGAAACCGTTCTTGTTACTCTTAACATCTCTTGTTAGCTGCACCTCCAGGTGTGATTTGGCCTTCCTGATTTCACTCCTGCATGCCTGAGCAATATTTTTATAATCTTCCCTGGTCATTTGTCCAATTTTCCACTTCTTGTAAGCTTCTTTTTTGTGTTTAAGATCAGCAAGCATTTCACTGTTAAGCCAAGCTGGTTGCCTGCCATATTTACTGTTCTTTCTACACACCGGGATGGTTTGTCCCTGTAACCTCAATAAGGATTCTTTAATATACAGCCAGCTCTCCTGGACTCCTTTCTCCCTCATGTTATTCTCCCAGGGGATCCTGCCCATCAGTTCCCTGAGGTTGTCAAAGTCTGCTTTTCTGAAGTCCATGGTCCGTATTCTGCTGCTCTCCTTTCTTCCTTGTGTCAGGATCCTGAACTCGGCCATCTCATGGTCACTGCCTCCCAGGTTCCCATCCACTTTTGCTTCCCCTACTAATTCTTCCCGGTTTGTGAGCAGCAGGTCAAGAAGAACTCTTCCCCTAGTTGGCTCCTCCAGCACTTGCACCAGGAAATTGTCCCCTACACTTTCCAAAAACTTCCTGGATTGTCTGTGCACTGCTGTATTGCTCTCCCAGCTGATATCAGGGTGATTGAAGTCTCCCATGAGAACCAGGGCCTGCGGTCTAGTAACTTCTGTTAGTTGCCGGAAGAAAGCCTCCTCCACCTCATCCCCCTGGTCCGGTGGTCTGTAGCAGATTCCCACCACGACATCACCCTCATTACTCACACTTCTAAACTTAATCCAGAGACTCTCAGGTTTTTCTGCAGTTTCATACCAGAGCTCTGAGCAGTCATACTGCTCTCTTACATACAATGCTACTCCCCCATCTTTTCTGCCCTGCCTGTCCTTCCTGAACAGTTTATATCCATCCATGACAGTACTCCAGTCATGTGAGTTATCCCACCCAGTCTCTGTTATTCCAATCACATCATAATTCCTTGACCATGCCAGAACTTCCAGTTCTCCCTGCTTGTTTCCCAGGCTTCTTGCATTTGTGTATAGGCACTTTAGATAACTTTCTTTTTGTCCTGCTTTCTTAGTATGAGGCAGGAGCCCTCCCCTCTTGCACTCTCCTGCTTGTGCTTCCTCCCAGTATCCCACATCCCCACTTACCTCAGGGCTTTGGTCTCCTTCCCCCGGTGAACCTAGTTTTAAGCCCTCCTCACTAGGTTAGCCAACCTGCTTGTGAAGATGCTCTTCCCTCTCTTCGTTAGGTGGAGCCCGTCTCTGCCTAGCACTCCTCCTTCTTCGAACACCATCCTATGGTCAAAAAATCCAAAGTCTTCTCTCCGACACCACCTGCGTTGCCATTCGTTGACCTCCATGATTCGACTATTCAAATCATTGCAGAACAAAGCATTGCTGGCGTTCTTTGCTGGCATTCAAACAACATCCGTTCTTTATCTCTCTGGGTTATCCTCAGGAGAATGATATCATTCATGATCACCTGGTTGAAAATAGGGTGCTTTTCTTAAGGGGACATTCAGAGGTGCCCGTTCCTGCTGGGCTGTTTGCCTGTGGCTGAACAGAAAAGTTCCCCGCTGTTAGCCACAGGGAGCGGTGAGGGGCTACCCACGCAGTGCGGGGAGGCAAAATGCGAACTTGGAATGAAAGCACATGTACTATGTAAGTAATGTTAACAGCAAGGTTTACCATGAAAGAGTGTACCCATTGTTCTATAAAATGTGTCTTTTTAAATACCACTGTTCCTTTTTTTTTCTACACCAGCTGCATGTTTCAAGGATCACAGGATCTTCTTCTTCCCAGAGGCTAGCGAAGATTAGAAGGAAAAAAACGCACTCGCGATGAAATGTTCTCTTACCTCATGCTGTCCTCCCACACTGACGGAGCACAGACGAATGCGTGGAGGCAAATAATGTCAGAGTGCAGGAAAGCACAAAATGAGGAGAGGTGGCGGCTGAAGAGAGTAAGTGGTGGGCTGAAGAGAGGGCTGAAGCTGAGAGGTGGCGGCAGCATGATGGGAGGAGGCAGGATTCAATGCTGAGGCTGCTGGAGGATCAAACTAATATGTTCCAGCGTATGGTTGAGCTTCAGGAAAGGCAGCAGGAGCACAGACTGCCGCTACAGCCCCTCTGTAACCAACCTGTGTAACAGCCCCTGTGTAACCAACTCCTCCCCAAGTTCCATATCCTCCTCACTCAGACGCCAAAGAATGTGGTGGGGGGTACAATACGATTGTTGGCAGGACTAAAGAGAATGACCTGGTTGAGTCACTCCTATTTTAGTCCCTGCGCCCATGTATTCCCAGGCGCTCCTGACCAACCTTACCGAGGTGGCCAAGAGAACCTCAGACATGATGATGATGACTATCAGGCCTATTGCACCTTCTGTTGCCACAAGGCAATGAGCTGCTGCTGTGTAGCAATGCAGTACCGCGTCTGCCAGCACCCAGGAGACGTAGGGTGACAGTGAGCTGAGCAGGCTTCATGCTTGCCGTGGTATGGCATCTGCACAGGTAACTCTGGAAAAAAGGCGTGGAACGATTGTCTGCCGTTGCTTTCACGGAGGGAGGGAGGGCTTGATGACATATACCTGAACCACCCGCAACAATGTTTTTGCCCCATTAGGCATTGGGATCTCAACCCGGAATTCCAATGGGCGGCGGAGACTGCGGGAACTGTGGGATAGCTACCCACAGTGCAACACTCTGGAAGTTGATGCTAGCCTTGGTACTGTGGAAGCACTCCGCCGAGTTAATGCACTTAATGAACTTAGAGCATTTTGTGTGGGGACACACACAGTCGACTATATAAAAACGATTTCTAAAAAACCGACTTCTATAAATTCAACCTAATTTTGTAGTGTAGACATACCCTAAGTTTCCTTTTACATCTTCTAGGCATTCCCCTTTCTCTGGAGGTGATAGGCATTATCAGGACAGGATTGTATTCCTAACAGCCCAATAGCACCTTATTTCAATGTGACCAGTTTGGAATGTTAGGATGTGACCGGTCGCTTCCCAACTTATGGCTGCCTCTGCTGTTTAGCCAGAGGCCTTAGCCTAAGAACAGGGCTTCAGACTGTCACAGTGAGAAAAGGCCTTATATAGGCAGATAGTGATTTTGATTCTTTCTTTCTTTTATACCTCTTTAACTAGCTAAATGATAAACATATACCTAAATTCTTAATAGGCCTGAATATCTATATCCTAACAACTTCATCTGGAATTCCATGTCTGGAGAAGATTCCCTTCATCTTGGCTATCATTGACTTACTATTAGTATTGTGCAGTGTGCAAATTTCTGGGTACAGAGAATAATAACCTGTGACTATTAAATAATCCTTTGATTGCAAGGTAAATAAGTAAATTGATACCTTCTCATAGAATTATAGGACTGGAAGGACCTCGAGAGGTCACCTAGTCCAGTCCCCTGCACTCGTAGCAGGACTAAGGATTATCTAGATCATTCCTGACAGGTATTTGACTCACCTGCTCTTAAAAATCTCCAATGATGAAGATTCCACAACCTCCCTAGGCAATTTATTCCAGTGCTTAACCACTGTGACAGGAAGTTTTTCCTAATGTCCAACCTAAACCTTCCTTTCTGCAATTTAAGCCCATTGCTTCTTGTCCTATCCTCAGATGTTAAGAAGAACAATTTTTCTCCATCCTCCTTGTAACAACCTCCTATGTACTAGAAAACTCAGTCTTCTCTTTTCCAAACTAAACAAACCCAATTTTTTCAATCTTCCATCATAGGTCATGTTTTCTAGACCTTTAATGATTTTTGTTGCTCGTCTCTGGACTTCCTTCAAATTTGTCCACATCTTTCCTGAAATGAGGCACCCAGAACTGGATACAACACTGCAGTTGAGGCCTAATCAGCACAGAGTAGAGCAGAAGATTTACTTCTCGTGTCTTGCTTAGAACACTCCTGCTAATACAGCCCTGAATGATGTTCGTTTTTTTTGCAACAGTGTTACACTGTTGACTCATATATAGCTTCTGGTCCACTATGATCCCGAGATCCCTTTCCGCAGTACTCCTTTCTAGGCAGTCATTTTCCATTTTGTGTGTGTGCAACTGATTGTTGCCTTTATGGAACTGGATGAGATCTCAGTGGCTCTGCTTGTTGGAATGGCTTGTATTTCAAGCATGAAAAGCAGTTTCCTACCACATTAGTGATGTTGTGATTGATCCACGGCCAATACAACACCTTTCGTGCTCATTGTTTGCACTTCTCAGTTCCTAAGTGACCCTTATGGATCTTATGTAGCATGTCTCTTCAGAGACTCATTGGAATTACAATCTTACTGTTTTAGAAAATCACTCCATCTAGCACAGTAAGTTCATGTCTACAGTTCCAATAGTATCTCATACTTGGACAGCAGCTGCTTATTTCTTCAGGCCACCCTTTAATTGTCACTTCTTTAAGGATTCCCAATGATTAATCTTTCTCCGTTTCCTCTCTTATTTGCTGTTGTTAGCTATGGGAATTGACTATACAGTCAAATCTACATAGACTTACATCTATGTCTCCAAAGTCTTCTCTGGTTTCATGTGAGCCACAGCTCTGGAAAGTGTATCTGCAGTAAGCATGAATTTGCCAGGCATGTAGATCACAACCAAATCATATTTTTGCAGCTTTATCTTCATTCTTTGAATCCTTAAGATACAGCTATTTAACGGTTTGCTAAATAATGCTATTCGGGGCTTATGTTCTGTTTCGACTTCAACTGTCTGCCACTTTCACAAGCAAACAATATTTCTAAAAGCTCCTTTTTGATCTGTGCATGTCTGTTTTCTCCCTCAGTCAGTAATTTGGATGCATATGCCATTGGTTGCCAACAATCCTCATTCTTTTGTAAAATCACTACACCTAACCCAGACTGTGAAGCATCTGCTGAAATTTTAATAGGTCTTCCTGGTGCATAGAACTTCAACACTGGCTCTTTTGTATCAATTGTTGTTTTAAACCTTTGCATGATTCCTCCTGTTCTGCACCCCAATACCATTCATTTTTTATTCTCTAAGAGTTTTCTCTAAGATGCTGCTTTGGTAGATAGATTAGGTATGAATTTTCCAAGATAATTAACCATTCCCAGAAACCATTGGGCATCTTTTTTTGACTGGGAAAAATGGCTTAAAATCTTCCTCTTATCAGGTTTTACATCTCAATTGGAAGTAAAAGTCAGTTCTGTAACCCCTAGAACACATTTCTCCCTGTTTAGTTTGAGGTTTGCAACTCTAGATGCATCCAGGCCTTTCCAAAGTCTGTGATCATGCTCCTCTTTCATTGAGCTCTAGACGATAATGTCATCCAGTCAGGTGTCAATGCCATTAATATGTCATAGATAATATGCATGGTTGGCTTTGTGGTACACTTCTGGTGCTGAAGCTATGCCAAAAGGTAAGTGTCAAAATCTGTATCTTCCAAATGTGGTGTTAAATGTGCATAACTTTGAGCTTTCTTCAGTTAATTTTAGCTGCCAAAACCCTGAGAATGCATCCAATTTATTGAAATATTGAGCATTTGCAAACTGAGCCATAATCTCATCTCTGGTTGATAGTTTGAAATGTTCTCTTTTTACAGCCTTATTGAGGTCTCTGGGATCTAAGCATATGCCTAGCTGGCTGTTACTTTTCTCCATAATGACTAGGGAGCTCACCCATTCTGTTGGCTTCTCATTTTTTCTATTAATTGCATTGCTTCCATCTTCGAAAGCTCAGCCTTGAGTTTATCACATAGTGCAAATGGCACTTTTCCACATGGATAGATAACTGGAGGGACCTGCTTGTTTCTCCGGATTGTATGCTCTCCCTGCAAGCAACCCAACCCTTGAAACATGTCATGATATTCCTGAAAGAGTGCAGCATAGCCAGGTTCAGTATGATCTTGTAGTGAGAGCACCTGTTTTATCAGATTGAGTTTCTCACATGCAGCCAGGCCTAAAATTTGTGTCACCTCCTTTGGCACTACAATGAAAGGGAGCCTGTACATGGTGTTTTTTGGTTCATGCTAGCAATGCACCTCCCCTTCACTGGTATATTAACCAGTTACTTTTATTTTTGTTGGTCCCACTTTTGATCTTATTTTCAGCCTCTCATAATCTTGTTCAGACAGAATATTAGCCTGAGCTCCTGTGTCTACTTTCAGTGGAATAATTGTTCCATTCACTGTCATAGGCAGTATCTAGTTGCTCTCGTCGGGCTTACTAGATCCCAATACGTCTATGAAAAATTCCTCAACCAGATTGTCTTTAAATGAATGCAGTTGACTTTTCCACATTTGGGATTTTTCAAAATGGTTATTTTCCCCACATTTATGACATAGTTTACCAAAGGCAACACACTGTTTGGGGCCAGGCTGTGATCCACGTCTTCCAGATGACTGACTGTACCCGGTCTTCCTTCTATCAGCGGTTTTCATAGCAAGTGGTTCCACTCTTTCATTTGACCTATTCTGCCTGTATTCTTTTATAATTGGTACATGGTTAACCCCTTCTGGTGAATTTAGGTCTTTGGCTTGTGCTTTCACAGTTTCTGCTGCCCTGAATATTTGAAGAGGTTTTACTAAAATTAAATCTTCTTCATGGAGCAGTCTCTCTCTTAACGCATTATCTTTAATGCCACAAATGATTCTATCTCTGACCAGAGACTCTGTCAGCTCACCAAAGTCACGTTTTACTGAGTTTCCTTAATTCTGTGACATATTGCTCCATGGTGTCATCAGTTTTTTGCATGTAAAAAAAATTGTGTCTCTCAAAGGTTTCATTCCTCTTTGGCATGCAGTGTTCCTCAAATTTAGTGGGTATTTTACTTAAATTCATGCTTTCGCCTTCTTCAAACTTAAAGTTGTTAAAAATATCCAATGCTTCCTCCCCAACAACATGCAAAATAATTGATGATTTCATTTTATCATTTTTTCCTCTGCCCCTATGGGTGCTAAATACAATTCAAATCTCTGCATGTTTTCCAGTTCTCAGCAACATTGTCTGATGATTGCAGCCTAGAAGGAGGCTGCAACACAGCCATTTTTGGCTTCTTCCCTTTCTTAAGCTAGTCAATTTACTATTGTGCTCGCCAAATACACGCAAAAGCCTCTGAGCCTGATGCTCCATGTGCTTCTCTGGTGCCTCCCTTTGTCTCTCCTTTCAGATGCAAACACAGGTGTTAACTTGAAAATCATTGCAGTTTCCTTCTCATTCAGCACTTCCAACACCATGTAACCATCTTGGGGTTCATTAAACAACAAACCAGTGAATGAGAAAGGAATAAAACAAACAGGAGAGCTGCTTTGGTGAAGTGCTGCATGCAGCCATGCTAAATTCCCAATCCCTGCCTCCAAGGCACTTCTCCAAATTCCTATGTTCATAATACTGTCCCTTATGAGGGAGTGTATCTAAATTATAATATTAAACAAACATATTTCTGCACCTGCTGCTTGATTCACCAAGTCCACTTATTCACCCCTGCAGCTGGGAAGCCAGCAATGATAAGTTGTTTATACAAACCCTGCTCAATGCTGGGAGCTCTGGTTAGGGAGATAATGAGAATGATTTGGGGATGTGGCACCCCTTAGTGACAGGCCTTCTTCTTCCAAGTTCATGTCTTTTCTTTAAAGATAGCCTTTTTTAGGTTTTATGGATCCCCATGTTCTTTGACAAGAAGTGACCTTGTAACCAATTAAAAAACAATTGTATAGCACAGTGCTTCCCAGCTGTGAGCCACGGCTCATGGGGATAGCTATGATTGTTTGGGGGAAAAAAGTTTTTAATCGTTAGACCCGGTTTTCCTTTTCTTTTTTTTACGAACAAGAAGACTGTTACGCTAGACTTAAAATCATCTGCATTTTATATATGGGCCTGTGTCTTATGCTGCTGCCGGGCCTCAGAGACTCTTAGTGTTATCTGCTCCTGCAGGGGGCCCTCAGCCAAGAGACTCCCTGCTCAGGGCAGCACTCAGTAGGATCTCTCTTGGCTGAAAGCCCCTCTGGAGCAGAGGGCACAGAGAGGCTCCAGGTGCTGGAAGCAGATAGGGGAAGGGGACTGAGGGAGAAACTGATGTGTCTTACCTTCATAATAGAATGATTTTTAACAAGTGCCAAATCTACACATAGCAAATGTTCAGCTGATGAAGATGATGATTTTAATAAAGCTAAACAGAAAAGGAAGAAGTGGAGACAATATGATAATAGTTACATTATGTTGGGATTTCCGTGTCTCAATAGTACTGCGGAAAGTGCACAGTGAAAAAAGTGTCACTTTTTCCAGGTGTTAATAAATTAAGGTATGAAACCAGGGAAACTACATAGATATTTAGAAATAAAACACCCAGAATTTGTAAACAAGAGCCTCAATTTCAACTTCAGAAATCAGAATTAAAGCAGCAAAAAACAAAAAAAAGCCATGGTTAAAGAAGCAGCTGTTCCTTGAAAAGGCTGAGAAAGACCGTAGGTTGTACCCATACAAACTGCAAAATGCAACAAGCACGTCAGTGGTGAGACCTGTTTACTTCCAGCAGCAGTAGACATGTAGAATTGTAATTGGGAAGAAGCCACCTTGGCGCTTAAACCATTCCTATGTCGTATAATACAAGCCATCAACACACTGATGACCTTACAGAAAACATCCAGGAGCAGTTGGTAGAACATGATGCAAGTCAGTATTTTGCACTGCAATTTGATGAATCCACAAACATAGCCAACATGGCTCAGCTTCTGTGTTAAGTGAGATTTCTCAAAGCAGGTACAGTAGCTGAAGAACTTTTATTTAACAGGCCCATTCATCTCACTAAAATGGTAGTCTGTGTCCAAACACCAACAATTCATATTTTCAAATTATAGTTTAAAACACCATGGATTAAAATGGATTTTATATTTTAAACAAACTGTACGTAGTTGAATAAAGCCTCACAACTGTCCAAATTATAGTGTCTCTCTTGAATCTAGTGTGCTAGGTCAGTAAAGTAAAATGGTGTTTGGTCGTGGGGAGCCACTAAGTTTTAAAATATTTTTAGAGGAGCGGGCAGTACTAAAAAGATTGGGAACTATGGGTTTAGCATGTCTTTCCTTCTACACTTTAGTTTAGAGGATATCTGAGGAATCTCTGATTTTCAAGGGATTCTCAGAAGAGCTGGTGGAAATTTTAAAATATTTGAAAAATTTTTGAAAAATATTTGAAAAATATATTTGAAAATCTGAAATTTGTTAAATAAATAATTCATAAATGTTTGGCATTATCAGCTGAGCTCTACATATGTAAATGTTTTTAAAAATTATTCCTAAAATAATTTATTCAAAAATATCAGGACATTCATTTAAGAGATTATTTGGCCATTATTATTAATCCAGCTCTAGTCCCCAACATGGGGGGCTGCTAGGAGAGACAAACTGTAGAAGAGAATGCTGCAAAGACTGGCCACAAATTATTCCAGAAACTTGGTCTGAATTCTGCTAGTTTGCATTCTTGTTCAGAAGATCAGTGAAAAGAGCAGGAATTGATTGAAATTGCCTACTTTATATAGCTCCTCTGCCAGCAGCAGTGAAGTTCCTTTGCCAGCAGTGATCCCTCTGTCTCCTTAAGAGACAGCATGCACTGATATTATTGTATGCTTTAAACTAGATTGTGGATTACATCAATACTAATTATTCCTAGTTTAATTGCTGGCTTTCATCCTCCCTCCCAGCATGCTGTGCGGTGACAGTATTCAGATGAACATCATCTCTAGAACATGGAAGTTTAGGGAATATTACAGCATACAAAAGGTCATTGATATTTCTAGCACACTGATTTCAATCCTGTTTTGTAGTGAAGTTAAACTGCTAGCATTCATTTTGACTGGCCTCTGACACTCTTAGTCACAATCAAATTCCCGCTGCTACCTGCACTGCACTACAAAGCTCTTTTCTTCTCTTCTGTATTTAGTGCTGCTTTTTAAGGCCAATCCATGGAAGAGGAAGCACCGAGAATTATAAAATGTGAGCCCTACCTAGGACAGCTCAAAACAGCTACTTTAAAACATTTATGGGTTTGGGTTTTTTTTCTGTACTTTTGTCATTTTGGGGTCAACAACATACTCAGCATGATTATGTATGTGTGCACAGGAAGATACTATATAAAAGAGGATAATCTGCAAGTGGAAAAGTGCATCAATACAAGTGTTAGAATGTAATTACATTTTTAGATTTAAAATGACAAAATGTCCAAGGCTCTAGGCCGCATAACAACACATTAATTATACAATATAATGAAACCCCAGGAGCTTCCTTTCTTATTCTCCTGATTAAACAGCTATCGCCCAATCTGGGATCAGAAATGACACAAGGGTCCATTGGTGTCACTCCACTAAAGCTATGATTGCTGTTCTGGCCCTCTTCTTTGATGGCTGCACATCTCCAGCAGGGGTCATACTGCCATCACAGAGTCAACCTGCGCCTGTTAAAGTCCCCCTTTAGAAGCATAGGCTATGGCTACACTAGAGAGCTTACAGTGGCACTGCTGTAAACTCTCTAGTGTAGCCGCTCTAAGCCAACAAGAGAGCGCTCTACAGTCAACTTCATTAATCCACCCTGAATGAGTGGCGGTAGCTATGCCGATGGGAGAAGCTGTCCACACTGGCGCTTAGATAAGTATAATTTATGTTGCTGGGGCTGGGGGTGGCTTCTTCACACCCCTGACTGACATAAGTTATACTGACAAAAGAGGTAGTGTAGACAAAGCCATAGGTACAGATAGGCAATTGGCTACCTGCCATCAGTGGAGATGCTAATACTCTGGACAGTGGCTCTTTCCTCCCACCTGTGCTTGCCCTTCACAATGCCACACAAGGGCTATGAAAAACTGCAGCCTCTCCTGCCTCCAAAGGGGCAGAGATATTCCCAAAGGAAGTAGGGAAGGGGTGTTATCTTCATTAAAATTAACAGAGATTTTTTTTTTATTTCAATATTTTATTTTGTCTAATACAGGGTTTCCCAAACTTGGTTCGTGGCTTGTTCAGAGTAAGCTTTATTTACTTGAGCATCCACAGGTACGGCTGCTAGCAGCTCCCAGTGGCCGCAGTTTGCCGTTCCCAGCCAATGGGAGCAGTGGGAAGCGGTGGCCCTGCCCGCACTGCTTCCTGCAGCTTCTTTTGGCTGGGAATCGTGAACTGTGGCCGCTGGGAGCTGTGAGCGGCCGTACCTGTGGATGCTCACGTAAACAAAGCATCTTGCAGCCCTCCAGGGGCTGACCCTGAATAAGCCACGAACCAAGTTTGGGAACCCCTGGCCTAATAGGACGCTACTATGTACCCCTGATAAAGCATTGGGTACTCCAATGATAGAAGCGGGCCCAGCTAGCTATGCTGTCTGAATGCAGTTTGGGTGGTTCAGAGAGAAAGAGGCTAGCCATTCTGTGGGTGGTGCCACATGTAATGTAAATACTCCATCACATCTCTCCCCATTAAATGTCATTGGGGGTTTGCTAGAGGTCTGCTGGCTGTTTTGGCATAAATTGAAATATCTGTTGATTATCAGTCTATCAGATATTTGTTAGTGGGGAAGGAAAATAGAGCTGTTGTTCTGAGGATTTCCCTTTCCAAACTACAGCTAGCTGAACCCTCTGGAGAGAAATAAAAGCAATGTTTTAAAAAGCACTAATTTATCTAATGATGATGCTTTATCACTTCAAGATGAAAAAATGTGTAATGCAAATGGCTTTCTGCAGGGAGGCATTGTTACATGGAACACATATGAGGGCCTCAGAGACAAGCATGCTCCAAATGGGTGCCTCAGGCACTCTTAACTTCTTTGACTAAAAATAGAACATCAGAAAAATTACCCCCGCACAAATATTATACATTGTTTCAACATGTTTGGTATGTTTGGCTGTTTTCTCGTTATTTAATTTAGCAGGCTCATCTCCACAGCCCGATGCTGTAGGCTTGTTTTTCCATCTGCAACCCCTGGCCCCACTTTCTCTCACATATAACTCAAGTGCCTGACATAATGATATAGGGCAATGATAATTCCCCTTAAAAAATAAAACAAAATCACCTGCAATCTGTGGCTA
This sequence comes from Caretta caretta, assembly GCF_965140235.1. NCBI lineage: Eukaryota > Metazoa > Chordata > Testudines > Cheloniidae > Caretta > Caretta caretta. The sequence goes on from NC_134207.1 coordinate 139,425,489, forward strand.
CGACAGATGAAAAAATAAGCAAAAGTTATTATAAAACCCTGCAGTTTTCTTGACATCTTGCCACTTAATTTTACAATGTACGATTTCATCAGGTGGCACTTTATGTCTACAATCACTGAGGCAGTATATCCTGAGAGTACATAGCATATACAGCTCTTAGTATGAGCTACTGTATCGCCAGACCCACAATACAGAGTAAATAAATCTGATTGCTAAAGCAGGACCTCCTACCTCTACAAAGTCTCATACTTTGATTTTTAACATCCTGTTCAACTCATTGGCTGCTCCTTGCACTGCACGAGGAACTTCCTACTAATCTGTCTTGTAGCTAATGCAAGCAAGAAGAGTGACCAAACTACACAATAAGTTAAATTGATGATCAAATAATAGCCAGCTCCTGCTGGTTGATTTCATTTTGAGATCTGTTCGGTTATTTTGTTCTCTACTCTAAAAATACCAAAGGATGTCCTTTCTGATAGCTACATAAAGCACTCAACTAGGAAAAGAACCCAGAGTTCTTTATAGAGTGCACAAAAGCATGTTCTGATTCCTAATCATTTTGGATGGGATTTTCCATGGGCAGGTGCTGAGCAACATCATATCACATCACCAACAGAAACAATTAGGATTGGGATTAATAGAAGCCTCTTTCCTTAGATGAAGGCAGTGGACAATGACCAGTACCACTAACAGAAGTGGGGTGATATATCTAGATAACTGGGAGATTTGTGTCAATTGGAATGGGCATTCTTGGCAAAGGAATGCAATTACTTTTCTCTAGAATAGTGCTAGAAAAACCGAAATGAACCTACTTACCTCTAGAGAAGGTCAGGAATTTTCCATCAGCATGATTTTCCAGTGGAAAATGCAGTTTCCATAAAATCAATATTTTCTGTAGGAAAATCTAAATTTTTCTGAAAAGCTTTTGATTTTCCATCATGAAATCAGAACGAAATATTATGCTTTGTGTTAGTTTGTCCTGAATCAGAATATTTCATTTGTCAAATTGACCTGAAATATTTAATTCTGAATCATTTCAATATTACAGCACACTGCATTTCCCTATCAGCACACTGTCTTCTGGAAGTTCTAGTATGAGCACCCATTCTCTCCTCTGGACTGAACTCCTTGGAAAAGTATATCTTCTGTAATGTATAGCAGATTTCCCTCTGACCAGGCTCTGAGTGGTTCATCATGGGAGCTGGGTGATTGGTGCATCATGAGAGGTGTAGTCTGGCCAGGGATCTTAGCCGTAAGGGACAGTGTGGGCATCAGGCTCCCAAACTACCATTCCCATGAGGAAATGTGCCACAATGAGAAAAAACAGTTTCATGGTGGGTCAGTTTGATAAATTGAAATGAAACATTTTGATTTTTTGAATGTCAAAATGTTTAGTTTGGATGAAAAACGTAGAAACAAAATATTTCAACTTCTTTTTTTTAATTTTTGCTCCAGGCAAAAATTCTAAATTTCAACTTTTCATCCCAATTTGGGAGAAAACAAAAATTGAAATGTCAGAATTTTCAACAGAACAGAAATTCCAGATTTCACTCTGCTCTAATTATATCCAAATCCAGATTCTATCAATCTGCCATAACAACAGTTTAGCAAAATTGAAGCCCAGAGTGCAACCCACCTGAATCAAATTATTCTACTGGGAGAATCCCAGCTATGAGTTAGGATGTAGTCTTTTGAGCTTCTCAGTCTTTACACTACAATAGTAAGAGTGACTTTTTAAAAAAGAATGTACGTGCAGAACAAGCTGGCCAAAATGTAGAAGGACCAATCCTATACAAGATGACTATGCCAAAAAAAAAAAAAAAAAAAAACCTGACCCCACTGGCTTGCACTGAACCTCTGATATGGAGGGGAAACTATTCTTTGAGTCACAACACAAATGGATGCAGAATTTTGTAATTTGAACTGCATTTTGCAGGTGATCTGAGGGGCAGTTATGGCTTCCCTTTGTGCAGAAATGAATATAACTTTAAAAATACCTGTAATAATTTTCAGAAGAATCCTATGAGAGGAGAGACCGGAATATAATGATCTGGAAGACAGACAGAATGGTTGGTCATACCAGGGAAATATCACCACTGAACTAAAGATAGAAACAATGAGAGATCTGACAATTATGTCTAGGAATTCTCCTACCCCTGAAGTGTGGGAAGGTGATAATATGGTATGCTTTTTAATAATACTCTTCAAAATATTAAACAATACCAGACCTTGAGCTACAAACAACCCATTGCTTATTATGTTCAAAGACTTTTAACAATTACATTCCCAAACAATGGGCCTAATTGAATTCAGTGAGTTTTAGATGAGACATAGTGTCTGGTTTCTTCATTATGACTTTGATTTTCAATTGAGCATAAGGAAGTTAAGCAACCTAATTCCACTGAATTTCAAACTTGCTTAGGCTCCTTTTGAAAATTCCAGTCTACATGGACAAAGGACGCCTTTTATAAATGATCCAAAGGAGAGGCAGTTAGGACTCCTTGGTCCATATCTTTGAAGAGGACTCCACTTATCCTCTAAATTTGCATTTGCAGTTTTGCATGCACATGCACGTGCAACACAACTATGTAAATTGTGTAGGTAGAAGCATGTGGCTTCCTAAGTCAGTAAATATTGCCATGCACATAATTGCATCACAAATGTAAAGATCACCTTTGAAAATTGAGTATTTAGTCATTTGATGTTCTGTTTTGCCCTCCTGCAAACCCCAATTTGATTGGAAAACCGTTAAAAAGGACAACATAGGCTGGGTCCCAGATTTGCTGAATGTGTGTGGACTGAAAACAATTGTTTGTTGTTTTGCTCCCATTTACACAAGCAGAGTGGTGAATAATCAGATGCATAAACTGGGTGGATTTCTGGCCTGAGAAGGATCATCTAAAGCGTAAGATTGTTCCAGACAAGCTGACTACAGAGCCAAGACCCAAAAAATCATAGTGCAGTCAATGTTTGAGAAACATTTGTCTGTGAAATATTTTGAATGTGTTCTATTTGTTTTCACATTTCTTCCTGAAGACAGACTTATATCGTGAGGTGTTTATTTTGGTGCATCATTTTAATCTTTCAGAAATAGGATGTCCCAGTTTAATTTTGGTCACTTTCCAAATTATATGCTCCTTTGGTATCATCTTGTTCCTGTGTATTTAAAATTTCTAGAGCTTTCTGTATTCCTCTCCAAGTATAATCTTAATCTTTATGACGAATGAAGAGAATATATTGTGAGGAGCAGTGGCTGCAAATTATGGTTACTTAAATAATTGGAAAAGTTTCATTATTTATTATATGTGATGGGCACCTCAGGTTGTAATTTCAGGTTTTAGGGTCTGAAAAATTCCCATTGACTTCAGTAGGCTTTCGATCAGGCCAGTAATATACCTTTATGGGTAGAATGTTCATTTGTGCTGCTATTTGTTTTCTTTGCCGCCTGATCCAAGTTGTTTGCTTATAGGAAAAGAGATCTTACATTCTTTAGAGGGCAGTTTCATGTGATATGAGCTTACACCATTGTGATAATAGTTCATGTTAATTATTTTAATGTACCAAGGGTGAAGTAGTTTGTTAGAGAGCTGGTTAGCTATTGAAAAAGTTGTATTCTCACATTTTTGCTGTTACAGTAGAGTGAATACATTTAACTAAACTTAAACATAATTTAGTTACATGTATCCATACCTTTTTGTATTTCTTTTCCAATATTTCTTGTCTTTATCAATAATTTGCATTCCTAAGTACCCTATCTTTTCTGTCTCTTATTATTATTTTTGTTCTATTTTAAATAAAATAAAATTATATACCATAAATATAAATACAAGACTTAAAGGCCCAGTTCTCTTACCCTTTTCATGTGAAACAGAATCTTACTCTGTGAATAGTGGATTGAAATCCAGGGCCAGCCTCATAGCTGATGTAAATTGGCATACCTGTTTGCCGCAGTTGAGAAGCTGGCACTAGAGAAATGAGTACAATAAGGTGCTACTTAACTCAGAAAGGGTGGCAGAATTGGGTTCTAAATAAAGGCATTTGAGCATTACATGGAGTTAGAGGAATGTCATGAAGTATGTTCTTATTGCACAGTGGAAAATAGTGGGAGTTGCCATTTTGTTCAGCAGCTGAGCTTCTTATAGTTTATGCAAATAGTTTCTGGGAAAATCTGGAGGGAATTATCATTTCGTGAGTAAATTGAGGGAACAGGTGGTTATAATTGCAAATGTCTATGTTCCAGTTTTTTTTTCACAGTTCCACTAAAGATACACAGCTCCTTTCCACTATTGGTTTGCATGAGCAAAAGGGAGTTTTTGTTGGGTATGGGGAAAGAACATTATTCTTTTCCTAGATGGTAAATCACATCTTTTATGGAAATTCTCTCCTAAGACAGTGGAGATAAAAACAAATACTTATTGATCTGAATTATTGATCTAAATTACAAATATGGAGGGACAAAAATAATGGTGGTAAATGTACTTTGTTTTTAGTCTAAATATGAATGAATGGTCATATGCTGACCTCTTTTATGTTACAATCAGATTGACATAAAGCAGTGGTGGGCAACCTGCGTTCCGTGGGCAGCACGCAGCTCATCAGAGTAATCTGCTGGCAGGCGGCCAGACAGTTTGTTTACATTTGCACGGTTGTCTGCAGCTCCCAGTGGCCATGGTTCGCCGTTCCCAGCCAATGGGAGCTGCAGGCGGCCATGAACATGTAAACAAACTGTCTGGCCCACCAACAGATTACCCTGATCAGCCGCATGCAGCCCGCGAGCCGCAGGTTGCCTACCACTGACATAAAGAAATGACATTTACTATTAATAGCTCCACCTTGTGACCCTAGATTTCAATTGGCGCCTTGTTGTGTGTTAATTTCTTATTATCTTTCAGAGTATTTAAACTGGTCACTAGGTAGGGTGAGGAAAAATGTCTGTGTGGTGGATTATTGCACAATTGGCCTGTTTTATGTGAGTTTTTATATTTCCTTAATAGAGACCACCAACAGAGATAAAATACAGAAAAGATGGCCTCATCTGTTCCAATTTCTGTTCCTACAATGTCTGTTGATTTTTGCTATCACACCTAGCAGCTGTAGATGAATCAGTAGAATGGTGGAATGTGGGAGGTATATTTGAGATTTAATGACAATCATGAGACTAATATTCTGAAAAAGGACTTTGGGATGCCACTAAAGCAGGACTGAAGGACAAGTGAATTTAGAAAGCACCCCATAGGAACAAGTGAATTTAGAAAGCACCCCATGCGCTAGAAAAAAAGAAAGAAATCTTAAGTTAGAAGAGAAAATGAGTTGTTATAAATGCAGCATAAAATGTAGAACATCGGTATTGAAGAAAATTGTGATGAACTAATGGAGGCTCAGGATAAATTAAAATCTTTATAACTGAAAAGATGGACCTCACCACACCTTTAAGTGGGTGGGAGGTTGTCCAGCTGGCTGAGGGAAAAGGAACAGTGGTCTATGGGTGGGAGAGAAAGGTCAGAAGCTGCTGCAAAAGGGGGGAATGGGTCAGTGTGTTGATGCTAACTCATCCCTGGGGTCCAGAAGGGCAGAAGGGTTGAAAAGGGGAAAGCCCAGGTGGGAGAAGCCCTTGTCCACGGAGCAGGCAAAATAGCAGCAGGGAATGGCGGACTCCGGCACACCAGGCGACATGGCTCCATGTGGATGCAGGACAGTGAGAGCCAGGAGAAGGGGGCAATCTCCCCCTTCCCCCACTCTGGGCAGCGTCAGGCAGAGTCAGGAGAATGGTAACAGAAGTGGAAGGGGAGTTAATTAGTGAAATAGCTCAGTGTCAGATACAATCACCAGAGAGGAGAAGGGGCAGAGGGAAAGGGAGGGGGAGAGGGAGGCGAGAGAGTGTAGCCGCCCACCATCACAACCAGGCTATGAGTAGAGGCCTAGTGGACTGCCCTAATTTGTATATATATCCAGGACGAAGAAGTTGGAAATGTGAGTGTAATTTTGTGTGTTGAATTGTTTTATTTAGTATACAGTGTCTGTTCTCTTGTATTGTTCAGGGACTATATATTGTGTATAAATGTTTAGCTTTATTCGTTAGGGGGTTTAATGATCTTTTCTAAATAATAATAAATCATATTAAAATGAGAAGTCTTCTGTGTTATATGACCTATCAGTGGAATATTACAGTGATAAATATTAGTTCATCATTCCCTCAGGGTGTTAGGACTTATTCTAGCACACTCAGGGCCTTACACCTTTTGTAATCACTTATATCTGTGCAAAATGGGTGGAATCAATAGCAAATCAGAATATAGCATTTTACAATCACTTGGCACAGTCCACTGCCTCATGCACATGACTACATGTGACATGAGGCAGTGAAGAATCATGTCCTTAATATGCTTGTAACGATTATGAAGCATACCAACCCTGATTCCTGAAAAGCAGGCTCCTTGTGTTCCGTACAAGAGGATTTATCCCCTTTCAATATTACAAAATGTTTTACCAAGGTTTTGGTATAAAGTCTGGAAGATTCCAATAAGATGAACTGACCAGACTTACTATACTGTAAATTGAAAATTGTGTATAGTTATATGTGACTCCACAAAGTGGCGCGTTCTAGAGCACAGAACTGGGCATCAGCAGAGCTGAGTTCTATTCCCAGCTCTACTACTAACCTTTTCTGTGACTTTACACAAGTCACTACAGCCTCTGTACCTCTGTTTCACCTCCCATCCTTTGTGTGTCTTGTCTTTTTAGACTGTACAGCATCTAGCACAATGCGGGGCCCTGACCTTGGTTTGGATCCCCAGGTGCTATTGTAATACAAATAATAATAATAAAAACTTAATCATGTAGATATTGGAGATGGTGTCAGGAGGATTGTTCCTTTTTTTTCTTTTTTTCTTTTTTTTAACATGGTTATGGTCTAGTTTGCACCTAGTTCTGGGTGGCTGATGGAGATTGCATAATTTAGCAATGGACTCTAGCTCCTTAATTTGGGGTACAATTAATGGCCATTGGTGCTTTGGCTGAAACTATTTGGTATACAGAGATGTCAGCCTGCTTAGTACCATGGAAAACATACCATTAAAACATTTAAACCTTTCTAAAGATACAGAAAAGAAAGGAAAACAATTAAAGCATTTGAAATATAAAGTATTAAATGACTTTGCTCCTTCCCCTTCTCTCGTCTTTCAGTCAGCCAGCGTTGCAGTAACCAGCTTTCCCCCTAGTTGACGCGAAGACAGAGCAGTGTTATGTTTCTAGGTGACAAATCATTTCAAAGTGACCAACCAATCATAGCCCCAGCTGCTTTTCGCACGGGCAATCAGTGACCAGGGAATGCACATTTAAACACCCTTCCCGGGAGGAAGCCATGTTGGCTTGGATGTCTCAAGTGCAATAGGGGGAGGCAGGATATTCTGTTGCACACCAATCGGAGACCAGGGAGGTGTGATAGGCAAGTGGGAGAGAGTTTCAGTGTGTCTCTTTGGAACAGTTGGCTACATTGTGTCTCTGATAAGGTTGTTGGAGGGGTTCCCCACCTCCTACCAGGACATTATTGAGCCAGGTTTGGCTCCAATGTCACAGACATGGCTAAAGATAGCTGCCTTGACAGGTGCTGGAGGGAGGGTAAGTTATAGAGGGTCCTAGGCGGTGTAGAAGCTGCGTGAGCGAGGGGTGGGAGTCTGGATATGGGCAGGGTGTGTGTGTGGGTTCTGTAGGCTGGCTGCCTATGAGGGGCTAAGGTTCTGAACTGTATGATGAGCTGAGGATGTGTGTCTGGGATGTACAGGTTCTTTTAGGGGGCGGAGGTGAGGGGACAGAGAGTGGATGGGTTGGCAGAGGCACATGGATTGTGAGGGGCACTGGAGTTCTGAGGAGTGCTCAGGGGTGGGTGGGTGTGAATGGGGTTCTTGTGGGGATGAGGGCTGCATTGAGGGTGGGTGTGACTTGGGGTGTGGGGATGGTAATGGGGATATACAGAGGTCTGGGTTCTGGTGGTTGTGACTTGGGGTGTATGGGGTGTAGGTGGGTGTAACTTGGGGGTGTATGGAGAACTGGGTCCTGGTAGGTGGTAATAGGGGTGTGGAGATGGATATTTTAGGGTAGGGGTGGTGTGAATGGTTGGCTTGGGGTCATATTTTGGGGATCCATGAGGTGTGTTTTGCAATATGGGGCGTAAGACACTTGCTGCCTAAGTCCAGGCTGACTGGTCCCATCTGCTGCTGCCCTGTTCTCCCCTGGGGAAAGCATGTCCTTGGAATCAGGGGGCATGGTGCTCCTCCCCCATATGGGGTGCACGCTGAGATGGGCCCTCAAGGGGCTGGGCTTCACTGAGCCCTTTAATCAGGGTGCAGGTGGCAGCAGCTCTGGTTGCTGCTGGGGACTGAAGCGGGTGGCTGCCCCAAGCATGGCTCTGTTACCCCCATCCCCTGCTCTCCCCTAGACAAGAACATGTCTTGTGGAGCTAAGGTGAGTGCTGCATTAGGGGGCTGTATTGTGAGCTGGTGTGGTGAATATTCGAGTGTCTGTCTGCTGAGATAATTTGTTTGACTGTGTGCTTGTTTGTTTGAATAGTGTGACTGTTTGACCATGTGGGTGTTTGATTGAAAAGTGTGAATTGGAAGTGCTTTTTTCCAGGTGGGCCTTGAGTGGCTGATGGGAGGGAAAGCTTTGAGCCAGGCCACCTGCTTCAAACCAGCAGCCTTATAAAAAGGCAGCCAGTTGTGAACTGAGTGAACAGAGGACAGGCAAACAGAGGGAGTGTGCCTGGGAACCCTCCTGTGGAGAGTTCACACAGAGTGTAGTTTGTCTTTCAGGCTCCTGTGAGCAGCATCTGAGGAGCCTCTTAGAAGGAAGACATGGATAGTGAGCGATCAGCTATAATGACCTGCTCAAAATGTGCCATGTTTTTCTTTCTCCCAGAGGTCAGACGCGACTTCATCTGTGTGAAGTGCAAGCTGGTCTGCATATTGGAAAAGATGGTTAGAGGACTAGAGTACCACATATCAACCCTGTGTTGAGTCAGAGAAAATTAAGATTTTCTGGATAGAAGTCAGTATTTGGTTCTGGAAGCAAAACGTGCTGAAGAAACAGAGAGTGCAGAGCAGAGTGGGGAAGAATATTGGCAGCATGTGACCTCCAGAGGAAGACAGAGGAGAACCTATGTACCCCCAATGCAGATAGAGGTGCATAGCTGTTTCCAGGCTCTCTGCACAGGTACTACCATGGAGAAGGATTTGGAAGAGCCCCCTGAGGGAAGGTATCAGAAGGAGACCCCATCGGCCGGAAGGCATGGGATGCATTGTCCTAGGGATGGGGGTTCCATGACTACCACTCCCAAAAGGAGGAGATGGGTGGTGGTGGTCGGGGACTCCCTCCTAAGGCAGATGGAGTCATCCATCTGCTGACCAGACCGGGAGACTCGAGAAGTGTGCTATTTGCCTGGAGCTAGAATCCAGGTTGTGAGGGAGTGTTTGCTCAAGACCTCAGACTGCTCACCTTCCTACTCCATGTGGGCACCAATGATACTGCCAAGAATGACCTTGAATGGATCACTGCAGACTATGTGGCTCTGGGAAGAAGGATAAAGGAGTTTGAGGCTCAAGTCGTGTTCTCGTCCATCTTCCCTGTTGAAGGAAAAGGCCCAGGTAGGGACTGCCGAATTGTGGAGGTGAATGCGTGGTTACGAGGTGATGTCGGAGAGAGGGTTTTGGATTTTTTGACCATGGGATTTTGTTCCTGGAAGAAGAATTTCTAGGAAGAAATGGGATACACCTAATGAAGAGAGGGAAGAGCATCTTCGCAGGCAGGCTTGCTAACCTAATGAGGAGAGCTTTAAACTAGGTTCGCCGGGGGATGGTGACCTAAACCCAGAGGTAAGTGGGTGAATGGGATACCAGGAGGAAACACCAAGAAGAGGGAAGCCTCCTGATTCATACTGAGAAAGTAGGGCAATCAGCTAGTTATCTTAGGTGCATGTACACGAACGCAAGAAGCCTGGGAAACAAGCAGGAAGAATTGTAAGTCCTGGAACAATCAAGGAATTATGATGTGACTGGAAAAACAGAAACTTGGTGGGCAGTTCACATGACTGACACACTGTCATGGATGGGTATAAACTTTTCAGGAAGGACAGGTCAGGGAGGAAAGGTGGAGGAGTTGCATTGTATGTAAGAGAGTGGTATGATTGCTCAGAGCTCCAGTTTGAAACTGGAGAAAAGCCTGACAGTCTTTGGGTTAAGTTTAGAGGTGAGAGTAACAAGGGTGATGTCATGGTGGGCGTGTGCTATAGACCACTGGATCAGAAGGATGAGGTAGATGAGGCTTTCTTCAGACAACTAACTGAAGTCTCCAGATCACAGGCCCTGGTTCTAATGGGAGACTTCAATCACCCTGACACCTGCTGGGAGAGCAATACAGCAAAGCACAGACAATCCAGGAAGTTTTTGGAAAGTGTTGGGGACAACTTCCTGGTACAAGTTCTGGAGCAACTGACTAGGGACCATGCTCCTCTTGAACTGCTGCTTACAAACAGGGAAGAATTGGTAGGGGAAGTGGAAGTGGGTGGCAACCTAGGCAGCCGTGACCATGAGATGGTTGAGTTCAGCATCCTCCCAAAAGGAAGTAGAGTAACAAAATACAGACTTCAGAAAAGCAGACTTAGACTCCCTTAGGGAACTGATGGGCCGGATCCCCTGGGAAGCTAATATGACGGGGAAAGGAGTTCAGGAGAGGTGGCTGTATTTTAAATAAGCCTTACTGAGGGTGCAGGAACAAACCATTGGGAAGTGCAGAAAGAACAGCAAATATGGCAGGTGACCAGTTTGGCTTAAAGTGAAATCTTCAATGAGCTTAAACTAAAAAAGGAAGCTTACAAGAAGTGGAAATTTGGACAGATGACTAGGAAGCAGTATAAAAATAGAGCATGCTAGAGCATGCAAGGGTGTAATCAGGAAGGCCAAGGCACAATTGGAGTTGCAGCTAGCAAGGGATGTGAAGGGTAACAAGAAGGGTTTTTACAGGTATGTTAGCAACAAGAAGAAGGTCAGCGAAAGTGTGGGACCCTTACTGAATGGGGGAGGCAACATAGTGACAGATTATGTGGAAAAATCTGAAGTACTCAATGCTTTTTTTGCCTCGGTCTTCATAGACAAGGTCAGTTCCCAGACTGCTGCACTGGGCAACACAGTATGGGGAGGAGGTGAGCAGCCCTCAGTGGTGAAAGAACAGGTTAAGGAGTATTTAGAAAAGATGGATGTGCAGAAGTCCATGGGTCCAAATCTAATGCATCCAAGGGAGCTGAGGGAGTTGGCTGTTGTGATTGCAGAGCCATTGGCCATTATCTTTGAAAATTCATGGCGACTGGGGGAGGTCCTGGACAATTGGAAAAAGGCAAATATAGTGCCCATATTTTAAAAAGGGAAGAAAGAGAACCCAGAGAACTACAGACTGGTCAGCCTCACTTCAGTCCCCGGAAAAATCATGGAGCAGGTCCTCAAGGAATCCATTTTGAAGCACTTGGAGGAGAGGAAGGTGATCAAGAACAGTCAAAATGGATTCACCAAGGGCAAGTCATGCCAGACCAACCTGATTGATTTTTATGGTGAGATAACTGGCTCTGTGGATATGGGGAAAGCAGTGGATTTGATATATCTTGACTTTAGCAAAGCTTTTGATACGATCTCCCACAGTATTCCTGCCAACAAATAAAAAAGTATGGATTGGATGAATGGACTATAAGGTGGATAGAAAGCTAGCTAGATTGTCAGGCTCAACAGGTAGTGATCAACGACTTGATGTCTAGTTGGCAGCCAGTATCAAGCTAAGTGCTGCAGGGATCAGTCCTGTGGCCAGTTTTGTTCAACATCTTAATTGATGATCTGGATGATGGGATTAATTGCACTCTCAGCAAGTTTGCAGATGACACTAAGCTGCGGGGAGAGGTAGATATGCTGGAGGGTAGGGATAGGGTCCAGAGTGACATAGACAAATTGGAGGATTGGGCCAAAGAAATCTGATGTGGTTCAACAATGACAAGTGCAGAGTCTTGCTCTTACAAAGGAAGAATCCCATGCAGCACTACAGGCTGGGGACCGACTACCTAAGCAGAAGTTCTTCAGAAAAGGACCTAGGGATTACAGTGGATGAGAAGCTGGATATGAGTCAGCAGTGTGCCTCGTCTCCAAGAAGGCCAACAGCATATTGGGTTGTATTAGTAGGAGCATTGCCAGCAGTTCGAGGGAAGTAATTATTCACCTCTATTTGGCCCTGGTGAGGCCACACCTGGAGTATTGCATCCAGTTTTGGGTCCCCCCACTACATAGAATCATAGAATCATAGAATATAAGGGTTGGAAGGGACCCCAGAAGGTCATCTAGTCCAACCCCCTGCTCGAAGCAGGACCAAATCCCAGTTAAATCATCCCAGCCAGGGCTTTGTCAAGCCTGACCTTAAAAACCTCTAAGGAAGGAGATTCTACCACCTCCCTAGGTAACGCATTCCAGTGTTTCACCACCCTCTTAGTGAAAAAGTTTTTCCTAATATCCAATCTAAACCTCCCCCACTGCAACTTGAGACCATTACTCCTCGTTCTGTCATCTGCTACCATTGAGAACAGTCTAGAGCCATCCTCTTTGGAACCCCCTTTCAGGTAGTTGAAAGCAGCTATCAAATCCCCCCTCATTCTTCTCTTCTGCAGGCTAAACAATCCCAGCTCCCTCAGCCTCTCCTCATAAGTCATGTGTTCCAGACCCCTAATCATTTTTGTTGCCCTTCGCTGGACTCTCTCCAATTTATCCACATCCTTCTTGAAGTGTGGGGCCCAAAACTGGACACAGTACTCCAGATGAGGCCTCACCAATGTCGAATAGAGGGGAACAATCACGTCCCTCGATCTGCTCACTATGCCCCTACTTATACATCCCAAAATGCCATTGGCCTTCTTGGCAACAAGGGCACACTGCTGACTCATATCCAGCTTCTCATCCACTGTCACCCCTAGGTCCTTTTCCGCAGAACTGCTGCCTAGCCATTCGGTCCCTAGTCTGTAGCTGTGCATTGGGTTCTTCCGTCCTAAGTGCAGGACCCTGCACTTATCCTTACTGAACCTCATCAGATTTCTTTTGGCCCAATCCTCCAATTTGTCTAGGTCCTTCTGTATCCTATCCCTCCCCTCCAGTGTATCTACCACTCCTCCCAGTTTAGTATCATCCGCAAATTTGCTGAGAGTGCAATCCACACCATCCTCCAGATCATTTATGAAGATATTGAACAAAACCGGCCCCAGGACCGACCCTTGGGGCACTCCACTTGATACCGAAGGGATGTGGACAAATTGGAGAGAGTCCAGTGGCGGGCAACAAAAATTATAAGGAGACGGGGTGTCCAGAGCTGAGTGCCCAGCCAGCAGCTGCAGCCTCCTGCTTTCTGGCTGCCCAGCTCTGAATGCAGAGCAGAGAGTGGCAGCTGCTGGCCTGACACCTGGCTCTGAAGGGAGTAAGAAAATATGGTTGCTCGTCAAAGTTGATGGCTCTTCACAGTTTCTTCACAGTTAAATTATATGGGAAAAAGTCCCGTGGCCTCTGCAAGCAGTTGCTCGAAACAGGTGATCATTCTTCAGAGGTGGTCGCTAAGGCAGGTTTTACTGCACGTGTATTTACATCTTGATTTTTGCTTCCAGTCAAATGCTGGTTTTGTGCTTTATTGTCAGTTCTTTATTTTTGGTGTTTTTGTATTAATTGGCAGTTGGTTTAGTTAAGAGCCAAGTTGCTTTTATTACTCTAACACAGACTGTGGCTCATGTGGGTGCACAACAGTCACATGAAGAGTAACCTCCCCCTCCCCCCACCCCCCCGAAAGAAACAGCTTTAAAAATGTTTTGAATTTTCAGATTGTATGTATTTGATTGGGTTTCGATTTGCTTGGAAGGGAAATATAGGCTTGATTGGCTAGGGGAAAAAGGTGTACTTAGTTTTGATCTGCACTTGTTTATTTTGCTTTAAATAGTAGTCTGGGAGAGTTGTTTTGTTTTCTCTGAGTGTGCAGAGGGCTAATTTTAAAATATATTACAGTAAATTCTCTGAGTTAAAGTAATTAGCTATTAGTATTATTTAACCAGAATTTTTTTCCACCAGTTTGCATTTATTTATTGTTAATATTATTAGTATTTTATTTATTGGCTTAGTTTTTTTTTTCCCTATTGATTTTCTGTGAATAAATGTTGCACCAAAGCTGCCACAGATTAAGTTTAAAATAATATAAAATCCATATCATATCACTTGGTTTGGATTTTAATCAGGCCACAACTTTATTATATAGATGCCTAGGACTACCCGGCAGATAATATAGCCTCTCCTTCATTCTTCTATCAACATTGCTAATACCTAGATCAAAATGCCATTTTTTAGTGCCAATGTAGTACTGCATGACAGAGCTCATCTGTAGAACAAGGCAGCATTCTACAGTGCTTAGGACTGAAACTTTTAGTTGTTTGTGCAAAGGGCAGCAGCCAGAATGGGACAAGTAGGAGATTGATAGAATTATTCAATTTCACATTTATCTAACTCATACCTAAAAAGAGATCTTGTCTGGGGAGGAGAGATGCAGAAGAAGAAAGGCTGATGAGAAAATGTATTTCCCTTTAATAGAAAGGACAGAAGTAATGGGATACAGAGGCGTTAAGAGCCTAAATCCCATCAGTATTCCATGGGATTAAGCTCCTAAATGCTAAATCCCTTTTGAAAATGAGATTTAGGCTCCCAAATCAGTAAGCTTTTGCAACGCTGAGCACCATGTACATTATTTATAGTACATGGAGAAATCAAAATAAAAAGGCTCACTTCTTCAGTTTATTGAGGGATTATATCCATGCATATAACAGCAAAAGAAATGATAATTTCTACAGCAGCCATCGAGATTCCACCACAGGAACTGTCATTGCAGATAATTACTTGGCACCTGTTGAAAAGTCACATGACCTCCAGAGCATGCCTCTATGGACCACAGTTTTAAAGGTATTGAGGCGTTATGGTGCTCAGCATTGCAAAATCTTACTGATTTGGGAGCCTAAATCTCATTTTCAAAAGGGATTTAGCATTTAGGAGCTTAATCCCATGGGATACTGATGGGATTTAGGCTCTTAAGTGCCTAAATCCCTTTTGAAAATGAGATGTAGGCTCCTAAATCAGTGAGATGCTGCAACACTGAGCACCATAACGCCTCAATACCTTTTAAAAATCTGTGCGTGTACATATAGTTCTCAACGTGTCTCCACAAGGTGAACTCTTCATGCAGTCAGAAGAGAGTGCCCATCAGTTAGCTGTACAGTCAGTGCTATTAAAATCTCAGAACCCTTTTCCTTCAAAGGATGCTAATAAATTCTGTTGATTTCAATGGGAGTTATACTCCAAGAAGCAAATAAGTCCCATGTGATTACTACACCACAGTATTTACCATTACAGAATTTTTTCTAGTACTGCCATACTTACAATTGAAATTCTGCAGTAATTTACCAACTGCAAAGAGATTTTAATGCCAGACTTTAATACCACCCACAGTACCCATCTTTCAACAAGGAATAATTGAAATTGTAGCATAATTTCTGTTTAGCTGAAAAAAGTTCCCCTTATAATTTTAAAATGCTAAGATGCAATCAGTTTAAAAATAAAAAAAATAAATTGTTAAAGAAATTACAGGTGGACTGACCTTATTTTAGAAGGCAATAATCAATGTGTGGTTGAGGAAAGCAGGGCATCATTGAATTTGCTCTACAGTACTATTGGTGATGTCCTTTCTTCAGAAAAAATGTTATATAGAAGAAATATAGCCTCTCCTTCATTCTTCTATCAACATTGCTAATTCCTAGCTCAGAATACCATTTTTAGTGCCACTGTAGTACTGCATGCCAGAGCTCATCTGTAGAACAAGGCAGCATTCTACAGTGCTTAGGACTGAAACTTTTAGTTGTTTGTGCAAAGGGCAGCAGCCAGAATGGGACAAGTAGGAGATTGATAGAATTATTCTATTTCACATTTATCTAACTCATATCTAAAAAAAGAGATCTTGTCTGGGGAGGAGAGATGCAGAAGAAGAAAGGCTGATGAGAAAATGTATTTCCGTTTAATAGAGAGGACAGAAGTAATGGGATACAGAGGCTTTCACTTTTGATATAGGTCACTAGTTCAAATCCAGCGCAGGTTGATAGTTATCAGAGTTTACTAGTTGATGTTTGTTCCACATTCTATTGTGAAATTAGTTTGGTGTTTTGTGATATGAGTTTGATTATCTCAGAAAAGTGCTCACTTTGCTAAAAACATTGCCAACAATGTTTGCAGATTCTGCAAAGGAGCAGAGACTGAGTGGGCCATGGAAAGAGGGACACTTGATTTTATTTAACTAAAACAGAATAAGATCTTCTAAGAATGGGTATCAGCAGAAGACAAAACTCTGTGAAGGGAGCCAAAAAATGTCATCCCTGGTTATCTAACTACAAACTTTTAATCAGTACAGCTATCCTTTTATTAGAGAATGGGAAAGAAGCTCTGAATTTTGTCTGATGCAGAGCATTCAGTCAGTTGTAATCTAATTCTAAAAAAAAAAATACATTTTAACTGCCACTGCAAAACAGAAGATGTGATTCAAAAGGCAGAGCCAGATCCTCAGCTGGTGTAAATCAGCATAGCTATGATTTTGGTTTATGTCAGAGGCGGATCTGGCCTGTGGTGTTCATTTTATGAAGCAGAGGGGACTATTATGCAGTTTCCGCTAGCCTCTTATATAGTTAAAAACTGTTTTAACGTATTAGTCTGTTTAGTCTGAAAAAACTAAAAATATTTTTAAAGATGTTTAGTTTGCAGAAATATGAATGGCAACTATACTTATAGTGGTGGTAGATGCAGGAAACAGATCTTTTCAGTACAAGGTAAATGTTTAAAATCTGTTACCTTTTGTGTTCACATTAAATATTTTTCACTATATCCTGGATTCCATTTTTCTCCAACAAGTAGGAGTTTCTAAAGATTTTCTTTATATGTTTTGAGTGAATTTAGTGACAGTCCAAAGCGCTGCATTAAAAGCATGGGAAGTGGAAGTTCGTCATGTATTGGCTGAAGAGGCACATCACATAGTTCATCCTCATAAAATCCGATTTACTTTTGGTAACAATTCTGTTTCCTTATGCATCCTTGCTGTGCTGTCAAACAAATAAGACCCCGAGGGCTTAATGTCACCCTCAGCTAGATATGCATACACATATTGCATATATTGCAAGTGCAGGTGCTGAGTTTACAAGTTACATATACAGCTTCTGATTCTGAGAGCAGGGTTAAACTATTCTGCCATCGCTTGCATGAAATAAGGAATCAAGTTACTTTAAAGGTAAGTAGTTATGCTTTTTCAGCTTCTTCATGCTCACCATGAGGCACATCTACCTTTGACATTGACAGCAGATAAATGAAAAGTAGAAGAGTAAAACGAATCTGAAAAGGACTATACTGAGAAATGAATTCATACTTGGTAATAGGGCAAATAGGAAAACTTGCCGAGTGTACAGTATGTCAGATCTAATAATCAACTAGTTTATTAAACTAGATAAAATGGTCAGCAAATGCAGAATAATTTCCTCAAACTTTTACACAATTTGCTACTACATTTTAACACAAACATGGGACAACAAAATTCCTTTCTCAGAAATTTAGGCTAAATGACACAGTATTTGCTGGTGTCTCTGCTGATAACCCAGCTTCTGCAATATTGAGACATAGGGATGTTGGCATTTACTGCAACATTTTTAACTTCATGCCAGATTAGCACTGATTTATGGACTCATGCAAATTACAAATATAAAAGAACTAGATTGAAATCCTGGCCATTAGAGTTATGCCATTGACTCCAATATAAGTAGGATTTCACCCCAGTAGGTCAATATAGTTCATCCTCTTCCCAGTGCAATATAATTTCTAATTCTTTGTCTGGTCTTATTTGAAAGGCTCTGAGTAATGGGCCCTCCATCATCAGGAAGATTTCTAAAATATTGTGGATAAATAATACTTTTCATACAACTGTTGCCATTGACCATCAATATTTACCATATTTCCCTTTACTGGAGTATTAATGATGTCCTATATTTAGAACATGTAAAATCATTAGTATTTTTAATTTTAAGAAGGGTTGTCAATTAATTTCAGTTAACTCACATGATTAACTGAAAAAATTAATTGCAATTTAAAAAATTAATCGTGATTAATCACAGTTTTAATTGCATAGTTAAACAATAATAGAATACCAGTTGAAATGTATTATAAATGTTTGTGGATGTTTTTCTACATTTTCAAATATATTGATTTCAATTACAACACAGAATACAAAGTGTATAGTGCTCACTTTGTATTATTATTTTTGATTAAAATATTTGCATTGTAAAAAAGATAAGAACTAGTGGTTTTCAATTGCACTGTAGTATTCATGTGAGGTGAATCTCTTTATCGTGAAAGTGCAATTTCCAATCTAGATTTGTTTTTGTTACATGACGGCACTCAAAACCAAAACAATGTAAAGCTTTAGAACCTATAAGTCCACTCAGTCCTACTTCTTATTCAGTCAATCGCTCATACAAACAAGTTTCTTTATATATATGGGAGATAATGCTGCCTGTTTCTTATTTACAATGTCACATGAAAGTGAGAACAGACATTTGCATGGCACTTTTATAGCCAGCGTTGCAAGGTATTTACATGCCAGATATGCTAAACGTTCATATGCCCTTTCATGATTTGGCCAGCATTCCAGAGGACATGCTTCCATGCTGATGATGCTCATTAAAAAAATGTGTTAAATTTGTGACTGAACTCCTTGGGGAAAAATTGTATGTCTCCTGCTCTGTGTTTTACACACATTCTGCCACATATTTCATCTTATAACAGTCTCGGATGATGACCCGGTACATGTTGTTCGTTTTAAGAACACTTTCACTGCAGATTTGAGAAAACACAAAGAAGGTACCAATATGAGATTTCTAAAGATAGCTACAGCACTCGAGCCAAGGTTTAAGAATCTGAAGTGCCTTCCAAAATCTGAGAGGGACGAGGTGTGGAACATGCTGTCAGAAGTCTTAAAAGAGCAACACTACAATTCAGAAACTACAGAACCTGAACCACCAAAAAAGAAAATCAACCTTCTGACTCAGATGATGAAAATGAATGTGCATCAGTCCGCACTGTTTTGGATCGCTATCAAGAAGAATCCATCATCAGCATGGAAGCATGTCCTCTGGAATAGTAACAGGTTTCAGAGTAGCAGCCGTGTTAGTCTGTATTTCCAAAAAGAACAGGAGTACTTGTGGCACCTTAGAGACTAACAAATTTATTTGAGCATAAGCTTTCGTGAGCTACAGCTCACTTCATCGGATGCATTCAGTGGAAAATACAGTGAGGAGATTTAAACCCTACTGTATTTTCCACTGAATGCATCCGATGAAGTGAGCTGTAGCCCACAAAAGCTTATGCTCAAATAAATTTGTTAGTCTCTAAGGTGCCACAAGTATTCCTGTTCTTTTTTCTCTCTGGAAAAGTGACATTGTAAATATGAAGTGGGCAGCAGTCACTCCCATAAATGTAAAAAAACTTGTTTGTCTGAGCGATTGGCTGAACAAAAAGTAGGATTGAGTGGACTTGTAGGCTCTAAAGTTTTACATAGTTTTGTTTCTCAGTGCAGTTATGTAACAAAAAAATCTACATTTGTAAATTGCACTTTCATGATAATGAGATCGCACTACAGGACTTGTGTGAGGTGAATTGAAAAATACTATTTCTTTTGTTTATATTTTACAGTGCAAATATTTGTAATAAAAAATAATAACAGAAAGTGAGCACTGTCCACTTTTTATTCTGTGTTGTAATTGAAATCAATGTATTTGAAAATGTAGAAAAATATCCAAAATATTTACAATACATTTCAATTGGTATTTCTATTATTGTTTAACAGTGTGATTAAAACTGAGATTAACATGCCTAACTTTTTTATCTCACAATTAATCACAATTAATATTTTAATCATTTGACAACCTTAATTTAACATTTATTACTAATAATAACTTATATATGACATAATTTACACAGCACTTTATAAACACACAATGAGAAAAGTTTGCAATCTTGAATTGCTTGCAGTCTAAGAACCCAGTTCTGCAATCTCTTCTCATTGCTGTCAGGTCAGGTGTTGTGATTCTCACTTGCGGGGACCTGCAGAGCAGATCCATTCAGCATCAATGGAACTGCTCAAGTGAGTAATATTTGTTCACCTGGATAAAGGTTGCATGATCAGGCATTAACTTTGGCAAGATGAACAAATGCCAGATATGGACAACAGTTAAGGTGAAAGATGTTGTAAACATTCCTGATAATAATAAGATCCTAATTCTGCACTATCAAATCCGTGGGCCTTTTGCCATTGACTTCAATGAGCACAAGATAAGGTACTCAGTATATAATTACTGTTAATGAGCATAATGTGGGCAGGATTTCTGGAAGAACTGGGTTTTAAAGTGGAATCTAAAAGAAATAAGAGAGATCTTTTATGAATGAGAACCCAAAATACTACATATACTGCACCTGGGCAACTATGGTGGACTAATAAATATATATTCTTAGTGATAATCTCTATAATTTCCTGTCTTTACTTCTAGCTACTGTATGATCCCTAGTTATAATTCCTCTTCCACATTGCTCAGACCTATCAAATATTTGAAGACTGTTACCATGTATTGAGGAGAGCTGGGCAGGAAACTGTTTTCTCATCCCACAAATAGTATTGAGAGTTTGAATTTTTTTCCCATTTTGAATGTAGACAAAGGGGTGAAATCTCACAAATATTTGTAAACCAAAAAAGTAATATTTTCATTTCAGGTCAGTCAAAATGTTTTGTTTTGATTTTGACTTTTTTTCTTTTTTAACCTTTTCAGTCTAATTAGCTTAAATATTTTAACAAAAAGTTGTTTCAAATCAGAAAACTGCAGTATTTCATTTAAAAATATTGAAACAAAAGATATTGACAATTTTTAAACCCAACCCTGTTTCAGGAATACTTTTGGTTTTGATAAATTGGCATTTTTCAATGAAAAAGCAATTAGTCAAAAACTAATTAGTCAAAAACTTCCCAAACAGCTCCGGTACTAAGGTCCCCCATGATGAATGCATCCATGTGCAGACTCATGAGAGATCAGCTACCATCTTCCTTGTTCCTTTCTACATGAATTGTTCCTTCTCCATACACAGCCAATAAACTCATTGAACTGGTTTGCTGACAGATCTCAGTTCAAATACACTACAGCTAACATCTTGTCCGCTATTGCCCTCCTTCTTCTTTTTCAGCATTACTACCTCTACTGAAGTATCTTTCTTTCAAATCATTTTTCTTCAGATGTATTTCTCCAAATACAATCTCATTTCATTATTTCCTAACCATAATTCTAAACTCTCTAGGTCCTATTGTTTTATGTCTTTTAACTTTATGGTGTATGTAATGTCTCCTAGTGTAATATAATCTGATTTTATTAGACTCTTCCTGGTCATTAATGGTGGAAGATAAGACCAGAACTAACACAATCCTTAGCTCTCCAGTAGATAATTCTCCCCAGCTCAGTTCTTTTTTCTTTATGGTTACAGTTAGTTTGCAATGTCAGCTAGTTTGCATTTCTTGTAACAGTGTTTCTACATAAGGAAATCTGAATTAAATTTGTGAGAGAGATTTCATGAGACGCTGTATCAAACACTTCAGTAAAATCCAAATATTCTATTGCATTACCTTTGTTCAGTTATTTTATAATTCTGTCAAAAAAAGCATTTGTTTGCCTTAATTTGTTCTGTGATGCTTATGTTTTTTGTTTCTATTGTCTTCGAGAGGTTTACGGGTTTTTTTACTCTGAGTTACTGATCCTGAAAACATTTACACTCCAGTGCTTAACTTTACTACCTAGTAATTTATCAGATATGAACTGCTAGGATCATTCTTCCCTTTATTGAAGAGTGGTACCCCATTTCCTAACTCCGCATTCCCCAACCCTGAGTCCTCTGATATACCTTCAGTTCTCCGTGCCTTCATTATTTACATGTAAATGATTACATTTATACTTATGCTCTAAAATGTGATTTTAACAAAAAGCAGTTAATCTTGCTTCCTTTCCTATAATATATTTACAGCACTATGAACTGTTCTTCAAATTCTACAGAATGATTCCAATTTTGTGGTATTTATTTTGGATGTGTATTAAGTAGCAACACTGGCATGTTCAGCATGTATTTATTTTTGTTTCATTTTTATCATGCTCTTAAAATATCAATAGCTTTTCCTTCTATTCTGCCCTTCAATTTTGTTAGATAGCAGCTAATATACCTACATGTACCTTCCAAAAATAATTTTGGGTTTATACACTTTTTTGAACTCACAATTGCTATTTTGTCTTCCTGATTCCTCTTGTTGTTACAGATAATGTTGATCAATTGAGAAAGTTCCTTAATTCTTCAATATGTTCTCATTTATGAAAAGTAATTTGCAATATGTTTCTAAATACTGTACTTTCCTGAGAGCTGACATATCCTGCATAATGCTTTGGAACAGACTCTGAATTGGCTACATAAAATTGATTCCATGCTTCCTTCAACAGTTTGTTTAAACCACATTTGAATTTCACATATGGAGTATCATCACTTTAAATCTATTGGGGAAAATAAAACTGTTAAACTGAAAAGTCTATCTTTACCACAAAGAAGGAGAAAGCTGACCCTGTATATAATGAGGGAAAGAAGCCTGCAGGGAGTGTACACTGTGTATTAACTCAACATTGTGATGGTTTAAAATGAATCTACTTCATTGTCATTTCAATTCAATTGTCTGTTTCAGAAAAATGAAATCCTGGAAGCAATTGTTTCATTCTACAAAAGTCACCTGGCAAGTGAACCCCCACATTTACTCACACAATACCACACAAAAAATAAAATGCAAAAAAACTTAAAAAATAATTCCAAGGAAGAATACTTCCAGGCCGGATACTTATGTACTCTAATGGTTTGTCTACACTGCAGTCACATCACCACAACATGTGTAGACATACCCAAGCCAGATTGAATTTAGCTAGCTAGGGCACTGGAGCAGTGAAGCTGTCAGTGTGTGTTTCAGCACGGGCCAGACTTGCACGTTCTGGGCACATTTGTACAGCCCACATTGACACCTGCACTGCTACAGCTTCACTGCTCTGGTACCCAAACTCGCTACGTAAAAGCTATTTTAGATAAGTCAACATGAGCTGCAATCACATACCATGCTTTGACAGTCCAAAGGAGCCTCTAAACAATGTACTCCCCCTTGAAGTACTCTTTACTCTGCTAGTGCTCGGTAAAGGGGCCTTAGTGTAAATGAGAATCATGTTTTTCAAAATAATGACCGCCTCGCTCTTAAAAGCAAAACAAAAATAAAGATACATACTATGCTATTACTGAAGTCACTATGGACGATTATTATGAATATTATTTTTAAATTTTCATTGCAGTAACATCCTGAACGGGATTTGTGCTTCAGTGTGCAAAGTACTGTACAAACACTGAGTCACTACAGACTAGATTCATAAAAGGAGTTTGGTGCCTAAGTTCCAATTTAGGCACCTAAATCCCAAAATCAGGCCTTTTGGGGATTCATAAAACCCCCATTTAGCCCCCATCGAAAATTGTAGGCAACTAAACTTGCTCGTCGCCTAAACTTTTGGAATGAAAGTTCCTAGGGACTGCCTTTCTGACTCTGGACAGGTGCACTGAGCCCCACACCAGGCATTCAGATGCCTGAGCCCCAGCGTGATTCATGAACCTGGGGAAGACAGGCATTCTTCCACCTAACTCACTTGTGGGGCCCAATCCACTAAGTCTGCTCAGAGCTCACCTACCAGATAAGGCTACAAAATGATGGCAGCAGTAGCCATTCACTCATAGCCTTTAGCTCAGTGGTTAGGATACTCAGCTGGTATGTGGGACCCCCCCCCATTCAAGTCTCCTCTCCAACCAGAGAGGGAGAAGGGATTTGAACAGGGGCTTGCCACCTCTCAGCAGTGTGTGCTAACTACTGGGCTATATGATATTTTGATGAGAGGCTCCCTCAGCCTCTCCTGTTGAAGCTCCTCTGATGTGGATAAATAATTTTAAAAGTCATTGGGCCAAAAGATGGAGAATGACTCTGATCCAGTGGTTGGAGCACTCACCTGGGAGGTGGGAGATCCAGAATTCAATCATGCTGTTCCAATGACTTTAAGAGGGGACTTGAACCAGGGGTCTTCCACATCCCACATTGGTATGCTAACCTCTGAGCTGAAAGTTATGGGAGACAGCCTCCTTTTCTTCCTTCTCTCCTCTACCCAGCTTCTTACAAAAATGCATAGGAGCCCAGTGCCAAGAGAGGGGTTGTAGCTGAGAATCCCAAGCAGAGGGAGGCATTTCCCTGTAGTCCAAGCTTGGGCACCTATCTCCAAGAGACAGGTGAGGCTTAGTACGCACCCTTTGGCTTGGCATCCCCCACTGGTTAGTTTAAGCAGTGAGGTACCTAATATGCTGTCTTTTGTAAATCCTATTTTGAGGCACTTCTCTTTCCCAATTCACTGTATATTAGCCTAGGCACCTAATTCAGGCTTTGTAAATCCCAGGGATATTCTAAGTGCCTAAAAGTCAGTGTGGTGATGCCCAGCATTGCCACACCCAAGTTTCTTCGTGAATGTAGCCCCTTAGCTCCAAAAGAGCTTGCAGTATTTGACAGAAAAGACAAAAGACAGCCAAAGGGAGGAGGAAGAGGATGCAGTATACAGGAAAAGTGGTTAGGGTGAAGATAAGCACAATTCTTAGTAGTCCCATTTTTGACATATATATTGTAATGAAACTTTCCTAATTTTCTGTGTATAATATTAATCTTTTCAATTTACTGTATATTTTTGTATATAACTTTTTAGCCTTTTTTTCTGTGTTCTTATAATAAGGTCATCTTTTTGAACTACCATTCTAGCTCTTCACCACTATTTGTTCCCTTGACTTCTTACCACTCTTATACTTCCCCTTCTGCTACCATGAACCAGTGGCTATGAGAAAAGCAGTAAAATTGCAGCCAAACACAGAGAATCTTTGAAGTATATATCAAAACATTTTTTTTTCATTTGAGCATGTATACTCAATCATTTTAATTTCAAATCCACCAGAGAATACAACCCAAATGAACAGCAGATTATTTGGCCAACATTTTAAAAAGTAGCAGCCAAAAGTTAGGTACCCAAATAAATTGTGTGGTCTTGAACATTGCTAAGAGTGCTATAAAGTCCTCTAGGAAGAGTGATGATGCTACACTTACTAAAAAGAAAAGGAGTACTTGTGGCACCTTAGAGATGAACAAATTCATTTGAGCATAAGCTGTAGCTCATGAAAGCTTATGCTCAAATAAATTTGTTAGTCTCTAAGGTGCCACAAGTACTCCTTTTCTTTTTGCAAATACAGACTAACACAGCTGCTACTCTGAAACCTACACTTACTGTATACTCTTTTTGCAGTCTCTTCATTTTTGTGTGAGGCAGTGAAAAACAGGAGGAGAGAATAGAAGGAAGTTTTGTTACCTTATTTCTGTATATAGGATTCCTTACTTTTTCAAAATAAAACAGTCAAACTCCTCCATCAGATACCATAGAAAGTACCTATCAGCTCAGTGAAATTAAATTACATGTTTATGATGTAACATTATTATTCTGTACACAGTATTTATTGATTTAAAACTTTGTAACAGAAGACTAAGAATCTGAGCCCTGGTCTACACAATGAGTTTAGGTCAAATTTAGCAGCGTTAGATCAATTTAACCCTGCACCCGTCCACACAACGAAGCCATTTTTTTTTTATTTAAGGGGCTCTTAAAATTGATTTATGTACTCCTCCCCTGACGAGGGGATTAGCGTTGAAATCGACCTTGCCGGGTCGAATTTGGGGTAGTGTGGTCGCAATTCGACGGTATTGGCCTCCAGGAGCTATCCCAGAGTTCTCCATTGTGACCGCTCTGGACAACACTCTCAACTCAGATGCACTGGCTAGGTAGACAGGAAAAGGCCCGCAAACTTTTGAATCTCATTTCCTGTTTGGCCAGCGTGGCAAGCTGCAGGTGAGTGCAGATCTCATCAGCAGAGGTGACCATGATGGAGTCCCAGAATTGCAAAAGAGCTTCAGCATGGACCAAACGGGAGGTACGGGATCTGATCGTTGTATGGGGAGTCAAATCCGTGCTATCAGAACTCTGTTCCAAAAGATGAAATGCCCAAATATTTGAAAAAATCTCCAAGGCCATGAAGGACAGAAGCTATAACAGGGACCCTCAGAAGTGCCATGTGAAACTTAAGGAGCTCAGGCAAGCCTAGCAAAAAAACACAGAGGCAAACGGACACTCAGAGTCAGAGCCCCAGATATGCCGCTTCTATGATGAGCTGCATGCCATTCTAGGGGGTGCACCAACCACTACCCCACCTTTCTGCTTTGACTCCATCAATGGATTATCACGCAACACGGATGTGCATTTTGGGGTCAAGGAAGAGGATGATGAGGAGGAGGATGTTGAAGATAGCGCACAGCAAGCAAGTGGAGAAACCGTTTTCCCCAAGAGCCAGGAACTGTTTCTCACCCTTGACCAGGAGCCAGTACCCCCTGAACTCACCCAAGGCTGCCCTCAGGACCTGCCAGGCAGAGAAGGGACCTCTGGTGAGTGTACCTTTGTAAATATAATACATGGTTTAAATGCAAGCATGTTTAATGATTAATTTGCCCTGAAGACATGGGATGCATTCGCGGCCAGTCCAGCTACTGGAAAAGTCTGTTAACATGTCTGGGGATGGAGCAGAAATCCTCCAGGGACATCTTCATAAAGCTCTCCTGGATGGTCACTCCTCATGGTCATGTAATTTTATTAAGGGGACATTCAGAGGTGGCAGTTCCTGCTGGGCTGTGTGCGTGTGGCTGAAAAGAAATATTCCCCGCTGTTATCCATGCGGTGGGGGGAGGGGTGAAGCGATCGTCCCAGAGAATTGAGGGTGTGGGGGGGGTTAGTTGGGTTTGTGCTGCATGTTAACCTGAAAACCACAGCCCCTCCTTTTAAATTGCCAACCCATTTTAAATCACCAACCCAACGGCTGCTTGGTATGGGAAATGAGGGTGCTGCTGTTTGAAACCATTCCCACATGTTATGAAGGTTAAAGAAGCCAAAAGACTGTGGCTTGTCATGGCTGCCTGCAAGCCAAATTCTGTTCCCCGGTCCTGCGTATGTGATCTCTCACACCAAACCGGCAGACCCTCAATATAAGAGGCAAAATGCAAGCTTGTACCGAAAGCACAAGTGCTATGTAATGTTAACAGCAAGGTTCACCGTGAAAGAGTCTACCCATTGTTCTCTAAAATGTGTCTTTTTAACTACTACTCTCCCTTTTTTTCCTTCCCGCAGCTGAAAATGTTTCAATGCTCACACTATCATCTCCTTACCAGAGGCTAGCGAAGATTAGAAGGTGAAAAAAATGCACTCGAGATTAAATGTTCTCTGAGCTCATGCAGTCCTCCCACACTGAAAGATCCCAGCAGAATGCGTGGAGACAAGCTGTCATAAATATAAAGGGAAGGGTAAAGCCCTTTGAAATCCCTCCTGGCCAGGGGAAAACTCCTCTCACCTGTAAAGGGTTAAGAAGCTAAAGGTAACCTCGCTGGCACCTGACCAAAATGACCAATGAGGAGACAAGATACTTTCAAAAGCTGGGAGGAGGGAGAGAAACAAAGGGTCTGTGTCTGTCTGTATGCTGCTCTTGCCAGGGACAGAACAGGAATGGAGTCTTAGAACTTTTAGTAAGTAATCTAGCTAGGTATGCGTTAGATTATGATTTCTTTAAATGGCTGAGAAAAGAATTGTGCTGAATAGAATAACTATTTCTGTCTGTGTATCTTTTTTGTAACTTAAGGTTTTGCCTAGAGGGGTTCTCTATGTTTTGAATCTAATTACCCTGTAAGATATCCACCATCCTGATTTTACAGAGGTGATTTCTTTACTTCTATTTACTTCTATTTTTTATTAAAAGTCTTCTTGTAAAAACCTGAATGCTTTTTCATTGTTCTCAGATCCAAGGGTTTGGGTCTGTAGTCACCTATGCAAATTGGTGAGGCTTTTTATCCAACATTTCCCAGGAAAGGGGGGTGCAAGTGTTGGGAGGATTGTCCATTGTTCTTAAGATCCAAGGGTCTGGGTCTGTAGTCACCTAGGCAAATTGGTGAGGCTTTTTACCAAACCTTGTCCAGGAAGTGGGGTGCAAGGTTTTGGGAAGTATTTTGGGGGGAAAGACGTTTCCAAACAGCTCTTCCCCAGTAACCAGTATTTGTTTGGTGGTGGTAGCGGCCAATCCAAGGACAAAGGGTGGAATATTTTGTACCTTGGGGAAGTTTTGACCTAAGCTGGTAAAGATAAGCTTAGGAGGTTTTTCATGCAGGTCCCCACATCTGTACCCTAGAGTTCAGAGTGGGGGAGGAACCTTGACACAAGCAATGTCAGAGTCCAGGAAAGCACAATATGAACGCGAGGACAGGTGGCAGGTTGAAGATGATAGTTTTAAAGTTTGGCCTTGTCCTTCCCTCCTCTCCCACCTCACCTGGTGCTTCCCTCGTCCCCCACCCCTCCCAGCCTACCTTGGCAGTTATCTCCCTATTTGTGTGATGAATTAATAAAGAATGCATGAATTTGAAACAACACTTACTTTATTGCCTCTGCAAGCAGTGATCGAAGGGGGGAAGGGAGGGTGGTTGGCTTACAGGGAAATAGAGTGAACCAAGGGGGCGGGTTTTCATCAAGGAGAAACAAACATAACTTTCACATCGTAGCCTGGCCAGTCATGAAACTGGTTTTCAAAGCTTCTCTGATGCACACCACGCCCTCCTGTACTCTTCTATCCACCCTGGTGTCTGGCTGCATGTAATCAGCGGCCAGGCGATTTGCCTAAACCTCCCACCCGACCATAAACATCTCCCCCTTACTCTCACAGATATTGTGGAGTGCACAGCAAGCAGTAATAACAATGGGAATACTGTTTTTGCTGAGGTCTAACTGAGTCAGTAAACTGCGCCAGCGCGCATTTAAACGTCCAAATGCACATTCTACCACCATTCTGCGCTTGCTCAGCCTGTAGTTGAACAGCTCCTGACTACTGTCCAGGCTGCCTGTGTATGAAAGTGCCCTTACACATGCAAAAGTTTCTCAGCCACTGGGAATTGTCCCAGACCTGCAACACTATGCAGTCCCACCAGTCTGTGCTTTTTTCCCAGGCCGAGAATCAGCGTTCCATGGCATGAACCTGCCCCATTACCACCATGATGTCCACATTGCCAGGGCCCATACTTTGAGAGAAGTCTGTGTCCATGTCCTCATCGGTCTCGTCACCACGCTGCCGTCGCCTCCTCACTTGCTTTTTCAGTTCTGGTTCTGCATATACTGCTGGATAATGCACGTGGTGTTTACAATGCTCATAACTGTCGCAGTGATCTGAGCAGGCTCCATGCTTGCCGTGGTATGGAGTCTGCAGGAGAGCAGAGTGGCAGCGGAAGCTGGGGGTGAATGACGATGCTGACAGCAATATGGAACCCACATGGAAAAAGGTACGAAACTATTGTTGGCCATTGCTTTCATGTGGGGGGGGGGACTGATGACATGTACCCAGAACCACCCGCGACAATGTTTTTGCCCCATCAGGCATTGGGTTCTCAACCCAGAATTCCAATGGGCAGTGGCGACTGCGGAAACTGCGGGATAGCTACCCACAGTGCAATGCTCCGGAAGTCGATGCTAGCCTCGGTACTGTGGACACACTCAGCCAACTTAATGGTCTTAATGATCTTAAGTAGGGACACACACAATCGACTGTATAAAATCGCCTTCTAAAAATCGACTTCTATAAATTCGACCTAATTTTGTAGTGTAGACATAGAGATATAAGATTTTGTTTGCAAGGGGGTCTTCATTGCCAACAATTCTGCACTGTATACATCAATTTATTATTAAACTGGTAAGTGGTTATGAGGTATCTGCATGTTCAATAATAAACTGACATTTTCATTTTGAGTATTTCCCAGTACATTGTACATTATCCATTATAAAGCATCTTTTTTGCAAGAGACAGACTTATTATCTCATTCCATTCTGAAGTAAAGATTTTGGATTATGATGATCTTCAGGACTGCCAGACTGTTTGGAGTCTGCAATATTCTGCTCAGTATTAGCTAGACCATTGTGTGGGAACCAATATTGTAAAGGTCATTAAGGATAAACTCTAAACAATTGTCTTTTGGCTTATTGTTTCTGAGTCTGTTGTCTAAAAAGGATAATTATCACCAGATCCCTTGTGTTGCTGTCTTTTTTCAGCTTTTCTCTGGTGTTCTAGGTACAATATAATAGATCCTTCAGACTCACGTGACCAAGGAGTAATGTGAGGGCAGCCTTCCATTGTCTCTTCTAGTATGTTTATTTTCCATCTGAGTAAAGAAGAAAGAGAGCCTCCAGAGGGCCTAATGCATTGTTTATGTGCATGACAACAGGTCTGAGATAGGGATCTGTCAGATGTTGTTTCAAATTCTCTATAAAACAGTGCTCAGTCAAATCTTATAGGAATGCCAACTTTCTGCTTTCTGGGTTTTTTTTTCTTTTTTTTTAATCATTCACAGGATACTGCTTCTCTAAAGAGGCTGGAACATTTACTAAAACATTAATGGAAGAAGCAGAGCAGATCACTTTGAGTGAATCATGAAACTGTAGGTAGGTTCAGAGAAGTGAAAAGAGACAGAGTAGAAAAAGTCTTCTCTTTTAAGTTCTCTCCGTAACAAGGGTTTGGCACACAACGGTGCTATTAAGCAACTGGACTTTATTTCTTGGCCTCAGTGACCTGATCTGGCTCCAGGTGACAGTAATGATGTGACCCCTTGTCATATGGCAGGGGTTAGTAGCACCTGTGACTACACTTATATCTTGCTTATTTGTTTTTAAATCACATGAACATAAGAATGGCCATAGTGGGTCAGACCAATGGTCCATCAAGCTCAGTATCCTGCCGTCTAACAGTAGCCAGTTCCAGGTGCTTCAGAGGGAATGAACAGAACACAGAAATTATTGAGTGATCCATCCCCTGTCATCCAGTCTCAGCTTCTGGCAATCTGAGGTTTAGGGACACCCTGATCATAGGGTTGTGCACCTGACTATCTTGGCTAATAGCCATTGATGGACCTATCCTCCATTAACTTATCTAATTCTTTTTTTTAACCCAGCTATACTTGTGTCTTTCACAACCCCTGGCAAAGAGTTCCACAGGCTCGCTGTGCGTTGTGTGACAAAGTACTTCCTTGTGTTTGTTTTGAACCTGCTGCCTGTTAAATTTATTGGGTGACCCCTGGTTTGTGTGTTATGTGAAGGGGTAAATAACACTTCCAACTAAAGTTCTGAAGAATTTTTCCCTATGATTTTCAACCATCTCTATTCACCATGAATATATGTATATATATTTGACTATATGACATATATTGTTAGTGACAAATTCATTGAATTAACTATAAGGGATAGCATTTTATGTATATAACCCTGCAGTGCTTAAGTGGCTCAACTGGAAATTACTTTGTTTCTACAGGAAGAAGATAAGTAAAATCTGCAAAATCAGGGATTACCTCTAACTCCCAGTATCATGGATTATTTGACTGACCTCTTCACATCTTGCTACCTTAAAGTGTTCCTAACTTGGAGGAAAAGGAGAGCTGAATACATCAGCCAAGTAGCTTGTGAAAACAAGTGTCTTCTTGCTGAACTGGTTAAATGTTTAGTGGATGTCACCAGGAAGCAGCAAATACAAGCTCCAGCGGATCAGCAGCTAAATAGGGCACTACTGAAGGGACTGTTTTGTGAATACGATGTGGCTGTGTGATAAGAAAACCATCAAGACTCAGAGACAGTAGTCAGTATTAATTTGCAGATATTATTATGAAGTACTGAAAGTACTGAAACAGTCTGATTCCAAGCCATACCGAATTGGGCACAAGTGAAAATAGTTCCCATTATTAAAACATGGTGGAGCCTGGTCCATAGTCTCCTGAATTGAGTTACAATGTCCCAAATGACATCGCTTCTCAGAAAAATGGTCACCTCCACCACTAGACTGAGAAATGTCATTTGAAATTAAACACATTTTTTTGAAGTCATAATTTATCCCTAGTGGCAAGTACTTCTTAATTTATGAACTTTTATAAGGTGGGACTTAGCGAATCAGGAGAAGTTTTCCTTTAAACTACACAAATATGTTGATTAACCACTTTTCTGCATCCTGGACAGATTATTTGTGATGTAGAAATGAGATCTGGCCCTGAATGGTAATTCACCTACAGTATCTCCTTTTACTGAGCTAAGTGCAAAATGTCATGATGGCAGCCAGCAGGAAAGAGGAGAAGTCTATGAAAGGAACTTCAGCTAACAAATGAAAAGTTTGGACTACAGCAAGGCAAATAATTTGCAATGAATAATTTATTCAATGAATGTCTCCTCTAAGTTATTAGGGGTTGGTTTTTTGTTGTTGTTTTTCAGATTACCTACAATTTCTCAGATTCATTTATTAATTGAATTTTTGCACTGAATAATTTATGTGAATAATTCTTGGTGTGAGATTCTGGCCCTATAGAAGTCAATGGTAAAACTCCCATAAACTTCAAGAGAGCCAGGATTTCACCCTTTTTCTGTTGCTTATTTGCTAGCAATCAGTGTTTCAATGGGCTTAAATTAGACCCCCAGTAGTTTAGGTTACAGATGGCCTTTGTACCCTGCCTTGGCGGACTTTTTTGGCCACCCTGGGGTGGCAGTTGAGGCCCTTCCTTGTTGTTTTACAAATTTACAAGTGAACACTTTAAGGATTTAGGCACACATCTTTTAAAATTTTCACTACTGAAATGCAGTCATCTCTGGTGTGAAAGCCCAGTAGTACCAAACACTGGTTTGGGACAGGTATGGAAGAAGAGTCCCACATAATATAGAAACTTCACCATTAGGAATTAGGATGGCAGCATGTAGTTACCTAAGTTGCTGCTTGGCCAGATAGTACATCCACTTTTGAAACAAGAACCATGATTTCTTGAATTACTACAATTGGCCAGGAACTCAAGTTTTTCCCTATTGTTTTTAAGGACAGCATATTGTCATCTAATACTATTCTGGGTCATTGGTTCAGTACAGACTCAGATAGAAAATAGCCTGCTGAATAACTTTTTGCAGCACATACGTGTTCCTTTGCACAATATTGGACATCAGAGAAAGACTGGTTCAGTGGCTAGGGTGTTAGACTGGGGTTCAGTTCTCTGCTCTGCTACAAAGTAATTGTATGATCTTGGGCAAGTCACTTATGCCCACATTCACAAAGGTATTTAGGCTCCTAACTTTCAGGATCCTAAATGCCTTTGTGGATCTGGACCTTAGTCTCTGGGGGCCAGATATTTAAACGTATTTAGGCACCTACTGGGATTTTCTAGAGCAGCTAGGCACCTATCACCCTTTAAATCAATTAATTTTAGGCATATCCCACTAGGCACCTAAATACTTTTAAAAATCTGTCCCTCAGTGCCTCAGTTCCCCATCTGCATAATGGGGATAATAGCACTTCTCTACCTCACAGCAGTGTTGTGAGGTTTAACATGGGGATACAATCAAATATCATAGTAATAGGGGTCATATAAATACCTAAAATAGATAAGTAGATACTGCCCGATCCTGCTTAGTGCTTGAGAGCCAGTGTGATCACAGCACAAATAAACAATTCCTGATTCATACAGCAGCATAGCTCTTATTGAGTTTATTGGCATGTTAATCACCTTAAAGTTGATAGAAACTGGTTGCTACTTATTGCAGACAACAACCAGTGGTACCGAGTACAATGCCACCCCTTCTCATCCTATACAACAACGGGTATCTATCCATTTTTGTCTAAGCTTATGGAGATCTTCTGTTTATCCTAAGAAACTGCAGTTCATTACAGTCAGGATATGAAATGTCTCATGATGAAGTGAAACAAACAAACAAAAAAACCTCCCAAAAATCCTGCCATAATAAGTACCTGGAACAACACCAGTCTTTTAAATTACAATAGGACTGAAAATAGGATCAGAGTGAGAGCTAAATGTAAGTACTTTGCACTGTCCTCCACTACATACATCACACTAATCATAATACATATTGAAAACAGTAAGCTGGGCCAGCTAGTCAATTAGAGGGACCTGCTATCAATCTTTCAGTATAAAGAGCCATTAAATTCAGTCAAAATCTTTAAAATTGAAAATGCTAATAAAATATTCTAAATATTTAAACATACAGGAAGAAATGTCAAATACACACAAATACCATTGTGGCTAAGATTTTTATTTTTCCTTCTTATCTATGCATAATTAGCTGTCCCCGTTCCCAGCTAGAAAAAGTAAAACTTGCTGCATCTGTCTCTGCTAAGACATGCCAAAAGGGCAAAACAAGCTGTGCCCTGTATGTGCAAAACTGTGGGTCCTGTTTGTAACATAATTGTCTCAAATAGTGTGATTGAACAGTCAAGGTTTCTCGGCTGACTTCAGCTCCTGCACATTTGTTATTTCATGTACAATGCACACTGATCTGACAGAATACTGACACGCACAAGGCAGGTTAGTCAGGTAAAGCAACAGATGGAACTGCGTAAATGTATTCCACATTGCTCTCTCTTACATATCTTGGTTCTCACCTTCAAAACCCAAGCCTCTTCATTGTTTAAGAAGAGGAAAGACTGCCCGTCATAGCAAACTAAATTCTTTTTAATAGGAGGTGTGGTCACATAGGGACCAGGATGCAATCATCAAATTGATTTTTATTTATGACCTAAGCAACACTTTGAACTCAAGCCTCCTGAGGTGAAAGGCTAGTGCATAAACACACTACACCTCTTTAGCCTCCTTTTTAATTTTGATTTTCAGTTATTTTAGAGGGGACAGAATAGAGACTAAAAAGATGAGGAAAGGTGTGTGCGCAAGAGACTGAGATCATGAAACAAACTCCTATCTTGAAGCATTTTTTAAAAGTCATAATTCGGTCACCTCCCAGGTTAGAAAAGATGGGTAATAGATGTAAGAGGAAAAATAAAGTGTACTAAAGGAGAAACTTGTTTTTGCTTGAACCCTCTTTTACCAACAATATTTCCCTTAGCCCACACTCCAATAGTCTAGTAACAACCTTTTCTCTATTCTTCTATAAATTCTGCAGTTTAGGTTGATTGAGCCCCCATTTTTTCTAATTCCCATAGTTGTATATTGTCCAACTGTACAATAATTATTTTAGACATGGCTATATACAATACAGTTTTCCAAATGTATTCTTACTGATTGCTTATATTGTACATTGCTAGAATAATTTCCTACGCTAACTTGTTACAAATGTGCAACTCTGTATATTCTAGACCTTTGTTTCTGCAATGCTTTTATGGTGAGTGGGAGTTAGGCATCTAGGTGCTTTTGAAAACCGCACCAGCTGCCTATTTCCATCTTTGCATCTAAATTCCTTTAAAAATCTGCCCCTAGTGATCAAAATAAGTATTTACTTTTTATTCCTGTTGAGCTTGAACAGTCAACACAACTAAGCTGGAATGAATTTGACTATCTTTCCTTATATTTCATCAAATAAAAGTTTTTTAAGCTAGTATGCATGAGAAGGAAATACTCCTTAACTTTGAGAGGTCAGCTTGACTCTCAGAGCTCATGTTGAGTTTGCAATTAAAATCCACCTTTTTTTTACCAATGAATTGATCATGCAGGATACAGAAATCATTGTGATACTACAACCAGGCAATCCCATATTGCAATTTTTAGACAATCAGTTTTCAGAAGAGAGCTCAACTTTTGATTTTTTATTAGCAACATATACAACTCAGAGATCATGTTCATATTGTCTCTAAATCCTGTCCATGATGTCTCTTTTCCTTTTTTCTAGTCATGGAAGTCAGAGCTTCGCAACCAGAATGATGGCAGATATATCTAGCTAAACCCATGACTGAATCTATAGCAGAATTTTACTGCCACTCCTTCTATGTATCTTTTTTTGATTCTGCAGTTTAGCTTTAGGCAAAACTCAGATTCAGACTGATAAATTTTTGTCCATTCCAAATGACTCAGCTGGAACCGAGGTGAATTTTAAGAAACTGTGGAAGATCAATTATCATGCAAAGTATTCACTTTCAAAAAGTGAGGGCCTGTCAGCATCACCAAGAGACAAGCATGAAAATGACATTTTGGAAGACACCCAAATTTACCCAAGCATTAATATGGCCACCTTGACAATCTTGCTCTTTCAGTCACAACTTACACCACCAAACATTCCTTCAGCTCTTTGAAGAGAATCAATATATGGCTACAGTGAGTATT
The DNA here is from genome assembly GCF_965140235.1 of Caretta caretta. Classification (NCBI taxonomy): domain Eukaryota; kingdom Metazoa; phylum Chordata; order Testudines; family Cheloniidae; genus Caretta; species Caretta caretta. Next base: position 139,461,945 of record NC_134207.1, read on the forward strand.
AAACAGTTGACTAGAAAGTGCTTGAATGGCTATTGGGAGAAAATTAAGTCAAAGCCTGACTTGTAGAAAGTAGGACTGTCAAACGATTTAAAAACAAATCACAATTAATAGTGAGATTAAAAATACTCACAATTAATGACAGTTTGAATAGCACTGTTAAACAAAAATAGAATACCAATTTAATTTTATTATAAGTATTGGATGTTTTCTACATTTTCAAATATATTCAGAATGTATTCAGAATACAAAGTGTACAGTGCTCACTGTATATTATTATTTTTATTACAAATATTTGCACTGTAAAAAAGATTTTAAAAAACTAGTGCAATCTAAAAGTCAAAGCATGAAGGGACATATGACTGTTTAGCATATCTGCAATGTAAATACCTTGCAATGCCAGCTACAACAGTACCATGCAAATGCCTGTTCTCACTTTCAGGTAACATTGTAAATAAGGAGTGGGAAGCATTATCTCCCATAAATGTAAACAAACTTGTTTGTTTTAGTGATTGGCTGAACAAGAAGTAGGACTGAGTGGACTTGTAGGCTCTAAAGTGTTACATTGTTTGTTTTTGAGTGCAGTTATGTAAAAAAAAATTCTATATTTATAAGTTGCACTCTCATGATAAAGAGATTGCACTACAGTACTTATATGAGGTGAATGGAAAAATACTATTTATTTTATCTTTTTTACTGTGCAAATATTTGTAATAAAAATGATAATATAAAGTGAGCACTGTACACTTTGTATTCTGTGTTGTAATAGAAATCAATATATTTGAAAAAATAGAAAAAAATCCACAAATATTTATAACTTTAAATTGATATTCTATTATTGTTTCACCATGTGATAAAAATTGCAACTAATTGCGACTATTTTTTAAAATCTAGTTAATTTGTTTTGCATTAATAGCTTGAATTAACTGCAATTAATTGACAGCCCCAGGAGAAAGAGTGGTGAACCTGACTTAAACCAGTATAACTTCAGTTCCTTAAAGAGTAAACTTGAACTTAAGTTAAGAACTGTGCTACAGTTTGAAATGGCATTAGGTTAATGTTCTGCTACACTAAGTTTATCCATCAGTTCTTGATTAAACCTTTTATGGCTGGATACAAATGTACATGAAGCATAAGCATTAGTGTGTTGCTACGGAAAAGAGGAAAGGTACTGCATTTGGTTTAAAAAAATAAAAAAGAACTTGCTGAATTACCAACAAAATCATTTTATTAAAACAGCTTTTCACTGACTGAGACTTCTGAAGTAGATTTGTAACACACTAAGTGTATTGTGTCCTCCTCTAATGTTTGGTCCACAAAGGATAAAAGCCTACTATTGCTACCTGGAGTTTCTCTTTTAGCTCAAGTATTAGAAGTCTGTATTCTGGTATTGAAGGTCTTGGCATCTGACAATACATTGTGGGAGTATAACTCACATTAAGTAATTTTAGTTTCATTATTTTCTTCTCTCCTCTCCTTTTTTTCAGTGGACACCCTTGACTACTATATAAAGCCTTTCTCTAGGTATCTTCTCTGTTTTACAGAGTAAATACAGTCATTGACCAAAATTCTTATGCTTGCAAAGGACGCTGTGCTTAACTTTAAGGACTCGAGTGGTCCCATTAAATTCTGTGGACCTAACCAAAAGCCCACTGAAATCAGTAGAAGGACTCCCATCAGGATCCAGCCCTACCAGAGTACTGTGAGGCCCTCCTGTACGTTAAAGATATGCTCAAGTGCTTGCTGAATCAGGACCTAGAGCAGTAAGTGTGAGGTTATAAGTGGATTCTATAGCCCTTAAGGAGATGGAATTGAGCAGTTATTGTTGTATGTGAGAGTTCTGAGTTGGCAATCCCTATTTTAACATTAAGCTTATTTGGTGCTGATTGTGACAGCACTTAGTAAGGTTTCAGGGAAATGGAAATTAATAAAAACAGTTTATGACTGGCTGTGTCTATGTTTTATTTATTTGGCATCGGCTAGGAAAACTTCAAAGAAAAATTGATTGAATTTTAAAAGCTTTTTGATTACTTTGTTTTTGGACTCTGCATTTGTCCAGCGTTTTGTGATTAATTGATTACAAAACATAAAGAGACAAGCTGCTAAAATTGAACAGCTTTCGAGACACATAACATTTGTTCAGACCAGTACCGTGGCTGATATAACAAACTGTTCAGACCCACGTATCTTGGAACTTACATATTAGCTCTGCTTTTCTAGCTGTGTCAGCTTTTTCACTGATCCCAAGCTGCTAATTTCTGGTGTGTGCCTATACGAGTGTTTATGCTTACATAGAATAGTATAGTAAGTGTGAATAGTTTCTGTTTGCTTAAATATAGCTCTCTTGGAGTAATGATTATCTAAATAGCTTAAGTAAGCAGTAAATGAACCCTCTTGATCGATTTTCTCAAGGATAATTATATGTCATATTACACTGAATGTGGTAGGAGCATTTGTGTAGCTTCACCTTAAGTGTCTTGCACAGAATCATGATACTATACTCTAGTATTGTTAGTCAACTGAAAGTAACTGCTAATCTAAAACATCTACTCTGTTAAAAATCTGATTTAAATTTACGTTGTAACCAAAATATTCTCCTGTTCATATTACTGAGAAAAGTATTACAAATACTATCCTGGAGCATCTATTCCTGTTAAGATTAAATATGTCCATTACATCTCATCAGAAAAATAATATGCACTGTAGGTTCCGCAATAAGTGTTCTATTTTATCAATCAAAGTAACTGAGGCAGAAGAGAAAAGATCACATACACCTGTTTTGTTCCTAAGTGAATGCCCAGTGTAATCATTCCTTTGCTGGGTTAGAAGAGATGGTATAAAATTTAAAATATAGATGAATTAGTGATGAGTCTTTTAAGGTTTGCCATTTCTTATAAATGTTTATGCCAGTCTTTGGAGACAAACAAGTCCTCCATATTTGCAAGATAAATAAACTAGCTTCAAGTACAGCCCAAACAAACCAATTTCTGAGGATCTGGAAGGTGTAGTTTACCTTTATCAGTTGAAATGTGAACATTACAAGTAATAAAGGAAAAGCCACATTTTAAAAGTTGTTCTGTCACCCACAGGTGCTGACTTCCTCCAGGCCCCAGGGGTGCTCAAACCCTGGCTCTGCCCCAGGCCCTGCCCCCACCGGACCCCTTCATCCAAGTCCCCACTCCCACTCAGCCTCTTCCTGCCCCTGCTCTGCTCCAGGCCCTGCCCCGATTACACCCCTTTTCCCAAGCTCCCACCCCTGCCCTGCCTCTTCCTGCCCAGTTCCCCCTGACCCCTGAGTGCCCCATCCATGCTGCGGAACAGCTGATCACAGCAGGCAGAAGGTGCTGGGAGGGAGGGGGAGAAGTTGATCAGCAAGGTTGCCAGTGGACATAAGGCGCTGGGAGGGAAATGGGGGAACTGACTGCTGGTGGGTGTTAAGCACCCATGGAGTCAATGCCTATGATGTCACCTGCATCTTTCCAAATTCCATTCAGGTTAGGACAGTCCCAGAGCATTTATTGGAATGAATGAGATTATACAGCATCACCAACATTCGTCATTCTTTTATGCCAACATTAAATAAATCTAAGGGGCTTCAGTGCATCCTAAGGAGAATCATCTGTTGAACTGAGTATAAAGCTAGGTCAGGTGAGGATTGTATAATATTTATGGTGAATGTTATTCCACTGGGATGCAGTTAAAATGGTTCCCAATGTGGATTCCACAACGGAAATATGAATAAAGTTTTTTTTTTCCATGTTTAAAAGTGTTGAGTTACAGATTTTCAAATGATAATACAATCTAAAAGTTATTTCAGACACATGAAGAACCCAGAAATGACACAATCCATTAGACATTTGCTTGTACACGAAGAAAAAGACATCTATATTATTCTTCAACATTTTTTTCTACTTCAGGAGAGTGAATGTGGAACACTTGCATTTTTAGAAGTTATTTAAATTAATCCCCTTACAGACAGTGTCAGCAGGGTTGTCAGCATGAAACGAAGACCTAATATGCTCGTCGAAAACTTTAAAAAGATTAAGTGCTTAATCTATTATGTCTATGTGTGTAACTACAGAATGATGCGGCGGACCACAACATGTTTGGAGATTCAGTTTGGAAGCACCTCCAAACTTACCTGAACCATTTGGCCTGGGAATATCTCAATATCAAGCTTTTTTTGTGAGATTTTTAATGTGTCATTATGTTAGTTGAGGCAGAAGTAGTATAAGAAGGTGTTTTCCCTTGAGACTGAAATGCTTCTATTTCTGGTTGAAACCACGAAGTGCAAAGACACACATTTTTCCCATGATATAAAATTATTATCCAGCTATAGACAAACATAAATTCCTAAGAACCAGATTCATTTTTCTAGTGGTCACTACCAACAGCTGAAAAATAAGTAATCATATCCCTTCTCAACAGACACACATACTTTACTTGTCTTCTTTTTTGCTTAATTTTCCAGACTGTACATCAAAGGAAAAATATTTATCATGGGATATGTAGCTTATTATTTAAAACGGAATGGAATGCGATGTTTTCAAAACCTTCTTCACTGAGAAAGATTCTTTAGTGTTTTCAGTAGTATTACTAGTCATTCTCTGTATGTTGCTCTATTACACCTGAGACAAATTGGCAGTGCTGTTCCATTCGGGGCTGATAGCAAAAATCCCATGCGATGGACAAAAGAGTACAATACACCATTTTATTTTTCTGTTGTTGGTAACGATTCTAAACTCAGCTGCCCACTCATGAGTATGTATGTGTGTGCTGGTATGAGGAGGGGGGAAGGTTGGAGAAGCAAAATGGAGAGCACTGACAAACTGTGCCTCTGGAGCCACCTGAGTACACAAGGGCGGTACATAGGCTGCACAATTCCTTGTGATTGTACGGCCTCCACCCCTTGACAAGCCAAGTCTACTTGTGGGCTAGTAGAGAGCCATCATAGATCCACCTGTTCCCCACCATCACTGAGGTGTGGAGCACAGACTGTACACTGCCTTTGTGTACTGAGTCAGTAGCCCCTGCACTCCCCTGAACACAGGAACAGTAATTAGCCCTGGGACTTGCAGAGTGCTTTTCCCCACCATCACACCTGCATAAGGTTATGGGACAATCTAGCTCTTTGTTATCATTGTTGCTGATGTGGATATTCTCATGCCTGTTTTTTAATATTTGCTCAGTAATTCTGAGTTATAGTGGAAGATTATTTTGTTGAGATTGATGTAGTTTTTATTTTATGATTATACATGAAACTGAGGAAGAAAGAGGAGGCGTAGAAAGACAGCATTTTGTAAATGAGAACTTGTGTCATCAATCTCTCTACTTCACAATACTAAGAATTCAAGTCCACCTTCAAATTGTAATTCCAAGAAAATTGCTAGCACACTATGTATTTTTCCTTAGAAAATATGTAATAATAGATTTGGAGATTGACTAGCCACATCATGTGACAATGCTACAGCAAAAAGAGGTCTCTTATGGGTATGAGAGCATTTAACCATTCAACTGAAAGGTGTGAATTACCAAAAAGTATTTTAATTTGTGTGACGTTGCACTCCATATGTTTTATGGAAATACACTAATGAGTGTGAATATGATGTAACTGAAATATGCTTTGTGCAAAAGGTCTCTTCTAAGGTATCATTACAAAGTTTATAATCTGCTGAGTGTGTTCATCCTATTTGTATGAATGTATCATTCTTGTATCTGAAGCTAGAATTATGAAGTATTACTCTGAATCCTCTTGTAACTATGCAATGTGTGGGCCTTTAAAGGTAGCTTGGAATCTTGATGGATCCCATTAACTAGGACAATTGGTGGTAAATGGCTCTGTTTATCTGTAAGAATTCCTGTATATGTGGGTGCCAGCCAGTAGGTAATGAATTATCACAGGACATGTGAACATGACACATGATACTGGAATACATCTTAAACTTGGTGCTTTTCCATTTAGAAGGAAGGGTGGGAACCCAGAGAGAGAAACGGATTCCTGCCTTATGCCAAAGATATAAAAGGGATTGAAACAGAACAAAAGGGGCTGCAGTCATGAGGAAACCCCTAGTTACTACCTGAGCTGGAACTAACAAGAACTGTACCAGGGGAAAGGATTGGGCCTAGACTATGAAGGAGTCTAGTCTGTGAAAGAAGCTTGTTGGAACATCTCTGAGGGTGAGATTTACCTGTATTCAGTTTCTTAATATAAAAAGCTTAGACTTGCATGTTTTGATTTATTTTGCTTGGTAACTTTCTTTGTTCTGTCTGTTATTACTTGAAACCACTTAAATCCTACTTTTATACTTAATAAAATCACTTTTTTTATTAATTAACCCAGACTAAGTGATTAATACCGGGGGGGCGGGGGGGCGGGGCAAACAGCTGTGCATATCTCTCTATCAGTGTTATAGAGGGCAGACAATTTATGAGTTTACCCTGTATAAGCTTTGTACAGAGTAAAATGGATTTATTTGGGGTTTGGATCCCATTGGGAACTGGGTGTCTGGGTGCTGGAGATAAGTGACTTGCTGAGCAGTTTTTGGTTAAAGCCTGCAGCTCTGGGGGCATGGGCCAGACCTGGGTCTATGTTGCAGCAGACTAGCATGTCTGGCCCAACAAGGCAGGGTTCTGGAGACCCAAGCTGTCAGAGGAAAACAGGCTCAGAGATCATTTCAGCACATCAGGCGACAGTCGCAAGGGGGTCTCTGACCAAACCCATCACAATTTGCACCATAAACTTTTGTTTTCTAAGAGACCAGAACAAATGGGTTATAAATGAGATGGCAATTTAACCGCCCAAGAGATTCTGTTGCTTTCCAAATAAGAATGATATAGACTGCATTTAGGCAATCTTTAACACACAGGCACTTGCACATGGGCATGCCTGCTCATGCACACAGAGCTCAGAAGCCTGCTGCTGTCCTTTGTTATGTGGTTCAGTCTCAGGAGTCAGTGTAGATCTTATTTTGCAACATTTGTCTCACATACTCAAATACCATTTCCCAAAATGTAAAGAATTTAGGACAGTGTCAAAAAATGTGAATCACTGTGTCTCTACAAATTGTCTCCAGCAGTATGCTGGGAGTGATACTCCAATGTGCTATATTTTAGTATGCATATAATAAAGGTTACATATTAGATACAAATGAACCAGTATTTTGATTATAGGGATATCTTTATCACTAAGAGAAAAATATCAGATTTATTTTGGGGAGTCAGATTGACCCTGAGTGCAGTTTTCAAGAACAAGAATGACAAAAATAGCATTTTTGAACTATAAGATTTAGCTTTTATAGTCATCGTTATTGAGATTAATTACCTACTGTGATAGACCATTCTGCTTCTCTGGCTCCTTAAATGCATGGGGTTAAAGCTATAACTGACCAGATTTTTCTGATATCTAGACAGATCCATATTATATATATATAGTTATCTCAGTAGCCTGTCTACAGGAATCCAAAGACTTAAATAATTCTAAAGTATCTTTTCATGTTATGTGAGATCACTGGAGTGTGTAGTTTTGCCAGTGGTAGCTAAAAGCCATAAATTCTCACCATGACCCAAATTACCAGAACTGTATTATCTCTTGATAACGCGTCTTCACAGTATATGCCATTCAGTAGGGGTTGAGGGGCATATTCTCGGTATTTTTTTTTGTGATCCCACACAACCTCATTTACTTCAAAGGGGCTCTGCATGGGGACAGGTCACACATTATGCATTTTGTAGTCAAATTCACCCCTAGAATTAGTGGTGTGGAAAGGAGACTTGGAACAAAGTAATCTTCCCCACTATTCCCCATCAGACCTGTCCTGAATGCAGCTTTGCTGAACCAGAAGGACTGGCCTGATGTTACATTTAGCAGTCTTATAAAATAATCGTGCTATAAAGTAACATAATGCAATTTAATGCTCAGAGTGGTCTTATTCTCTCAAGTCAATATTACTGATCAATGCAATATAAAGGGCTTAAACCTGGAATTCATGGAATTCTTAAATTTCGTTCCTGATAAGAACAGTGGAAATCTCCAACTGTTCTCTTCAGGCCAGATTTTTGTGTGAGAGGAATTTCCAGGTGTAGGATAGCTGGTGTACTGGTGCATTCCTGGGGGAGGCTCTTCACAGCTGATCCCAAGAGAGAGGGGTGTTGTTCCTCTTCCCCCATCTGTCATGTAATGAGCACAGTTTGGCAGAATCTCACCCTGAATCTCAAACTACAGCTCTAATCTTCTTCCTTTGTTGCATGTCCCCAGGCTGGGGTTTTCCATTGGAGCTATCTTTAAAGTGACAGCTTATATCAACATGGGTTTGGGAACATTTGTGCATATTTTTAAATAATGTTTTGTCATTTTTTGCTTAATTTACCTGTTCTTATTTTGAATGTTCTGGTAATTTTCAAAGACATGAGTAAAAATCACGTTTTTCCTTTAATGTTATTTTATATCACCTATATATCCAGCAAGTGTATGTAGTTTAGTAGTGTCTACATTTTTACGTTGTATGGATTAAATAAATAGCATGTTCAGTAAAACATTTTTTAAATGCCATGCTTTTGTGCCTTTTTTGACTTGTGTATTTGAGTCATTGATGTTCTGTCACTGATGGCATACTGAAGGATTTCTACATGACATTACAAGATATTAGAACCCAGTCCTGTAGCCTTTAATGAGACAAAAGATTCACTGACTTGTATTAGAGTTTTCCTATGTAAGTAATGTAGGATTTGGATTTTAGGGAAAAATCTTTCAAACCCTTACTCACATGAGTGAATTTTACTTACATAAGTAGGCCCATGAAAGGAAGAGAGAGAGAGAGGAGAAAAAAGACATGGAAATTTCTTTATGTTCCCTGTGTCTCCACAGCTGGCTGAAATTTCTTGTGTCTCCAGCTACACTTTTGAACTTCCTGTCCTATTACTTGGCATCAGACAGAAAATATATTTACCTGTGCCTGCTTCATTATTTTGTATTTACATGCAGGGCTAGTCAAAGAAATATTTATTATTGTTTTTTCTCGTGTTTTGCATTGGATCAAGTGACTGCAAAACTATTTTATATTCTACTGTAGTTTTCAAACAACAAATATTTTGTAATTCAGTGCAGCAATCCTGTAACATGCCCTCCCCAAAAGATTCATAATTACTGACTCACACAAGGATACCACCTCCCAATTCAGAACATTCTCATAAGTTTTGGCTGTAGCTATTTGTTTTCTGTTTGGTCCAAATGATTTAGCCATTTTGAAGAAGGGTTGCTCCTCTCAGTGTGCAATGGTGTCTTTCTTGAGCAGCTGTAGTTCACTCATTTGGATTCCACTTTAATACTGGGAACAAATTTGTGTGAATAAAAAGTTATGTATTTTCCAACTCTGTTTTTAGTGATGATCATTGTGGGTTCTTCAGCTGACCTGGCAAGCATGACCTGAACATTTATTCAAATAAAAACTACAGCTGAAATCTTGGCCCCCAATGAAGTCAGTGGGACTTTTCGCCATCAACTTCAATGGAGTCAGGATTTCAAACTAGGGATCTTCTTCAGTGGTATTGTTACCTTTTTAGTTGTTTTCCATGGCCATTCATGAGATTATTATTTATTTTCCAAAAATATTTGTGACAAGTGAAAATCTTGTGAAAACTCATTCACATGTATGTATGCTTCTAGCACAAGCCTTCCTGGGTACGTCTACACTGCAATTAAACTCCCACAGCTGGCTTGTGCCAGCTGACTCAGTCTCACATGTCTCAGGCTGTTTAAATGCGATGTAGATGTTCAGACTTGGGCTAGGGCTGGGTTTGGACCTCTCATGGTGTCCCAGACCTCATGGTCCAGCCTGAGCCCTAGCATCTACACCGCAATTCAACAGTCCCTTAGCCCATGCCCCATGAACTCAAGGCAGCTGACATAGGCCAGCTGTGGGTTTTTAATTGCAGTGTAGACATATCCTTTGTGTCTACGTGTCCATTTAGAAGTCTCTTACATTCTTCTCCTTCCATTTATAAAAAATTAATTCATCCTTTCAGAGAGCAGAATCAATTCCATGAGACTGTCAGGGCTTGTCAACATGGTGCCTTAGGCTATGTCTACGCTGCCACTTATATTGGAAAAACCGAAGTCACTCAGGGGTATGAATATTCCATCCCCTGAGTGACATAAATTATGCTGGCATAAACACTAGTGTGCATAGTGCTATGTTGGCGGAAAAGCGTCATCCACTGACACTGCTCATTGGGGGCGGATTAATTATGTTAATGGGAGAGCTCTCTCATAAGAACATAAGAATGGCCATACTGGATCACACCAAAGGTCCATCTAGCCCAGTATCTTGTCTTCCAACAGTGGCCAATGCCAGGTGCCCCAGAGGGAATGAACAGAACAGGTAATCATCATTTAAGCCATCCCCTGTCACCCATTCCCAGCTTCTTGCAAACAGAGGCTAGGGACACCATCCCTGCCCATCCTGGCTAATAGCCATTGATGGACCTATCCTCCATGAACATATCTAGTTCTTTTTTGAACTCTGTTATAGTCTTGGCCTTCACAACATCCTCTGGCAAGGCGTTCCACAGGTTTATTGTACATTGTCTGAAAAAAAAATACTTCCTTTTATTTGTTTTAAACCTGCTGCCTATTAATTTCATTTGGTGACCCCTAATTCTTGTGTTATGAGGAGTAAAACACTTTCTTATTTACTTTCTCCACACCAGTCATGATTTTATAAACCTCTATCATATCCCCCCTTAGTCGTCTCTTTTCCAAGCTGAAAAGTCGAAGCCTTATTAATCTCTCCTCATATGGCAGCCATTCCATACCCATAATCATTGTTGTTGCCCTTTTCAGAACCTTTTCTAATTCCATTATATCTTTTTTGAGATGGGGTGACCACTTCTGTATGCAGTATTCAAGATGTGGGTGTACCATGGATTTATATAGAGACAATATGATATTTTCTGTCTTATTATCTATCCCTTTCTTAATGATTCCCAACATTCTGTTTGCTTTTTTGACTGCTGCTGCACATTAAGTGGATGTTTTCAGAGAACTATCTACAATGACTCCAAGATCTCTTTCTTGAGTGGTAACAGCCAATTTAGACCCCATCATTTTATATGTATAGCTGGGATTATGTTTTCCAATATGCATTACTTTGCATTTATCAACATTGAATTTCATCTGCCATTTGGTTGCTCAGTCACCCATTTTTGAGAGATTCTTTTGTAGTGATTCGCAGTCTGCCTAGGACTTAAATCACTTCAGCAATTTTGTATCATCTGCAAATTTTGCCACCTCACTGTTTACCCCTTTTTCCAGATCATTTAGGAATATATTGAAAAGGACTGGGCCCCGTACAGACCCCTGGAGGACACTATATTTACCTCTATCTATTCTGAAAACGGATCATTTATTCCTACACTTTGTTTCCTATCTTTTAACCAGTCACCAATCCATGAGAGGACCTTCCCTCTTATCCCATGAGAGCTTACTTTGCATAACAGCCTTTGGTGAGGGACCTTGTCAAAGGCTTTCTGAAAGTCCACGCTCACTATATCTACTGGATCACCCTTGTCCACATGCTTATGGACCCCCTCAAAGAATTCTCGTAGATTGGTGAGGCATGATTTCCCATTACAAAAACAATTTTGTTCTTAGTTTAGTTTAGTTTCAGCCAGTTTGCCCGGTACTGAAGTCAGGCTTACTGGCCTGTAATTGCCAGGATCACCTCTGGAGCCCTTTTTAAAAATTGGCATCACATTAGCCATCCTCCAGTCATTTGGTACAGAAGCTGATATAAATGATAGGTTACAGACTACAGTTAGTAGTTCTGCAATTTCACATTTGAGTTCCTTCAGAACTGTCTGGTCCTGGTGACTTATTACTGTTTAGTTTATCAATTTGTTCCAAAACCTCCTCTAATGACACCTCAATCTGGGACAGTCCCTCAGATTTGTCACTTAAAAAGAATGGCTCAGGTTTGGGAATCTCTCTCAGATCCTCAGCCATGAAGACTGATGTAAAGAATTAATTTAGTTTCTTCGCAATGGCCTTATCATCCTTGAGTGCTCCTTTAGCATCTCGATCATCCAGTGGCCCCACTGGTTGTTTAGCAAGCTTCCTGCTTCTGATGAACTTAAAAAAATGTTTGCTATTACTTTTTGAGTCTTTGGCTAACTATTCTTTATTGGCCTTCCTAATTATATTTTTACATTTAATTTGCCAGCGTTTATGCTCCTTTCTATTTTCCTCAATAGGATTTAACTTCCACTTTTTAAAGGATGCCTTTTTGCCTCTCACTGCTTCTTTTACTTTGTTGTAAAAGCATACATGTAAAAGCATATCAGGATAGAGCATCTACACAAGAGACTTTACAGCAGAGCAGCTGCATCAATACAGGTTTAGTCTCCACTAGCAGGACTGTAAATTCTAACCCACACTAATGTGTTGCACAGTAATTGGCCCATGTGGACCCTGCTGGTATGCACTAAAAGTTCCCTAGTGTGTGTTAATGTAGTCCCATTTCAAACAGCACAAAGTTCAACAGAATCCAAATCTGATGTACTTCCCCCACTTTAGGTTTATTTTCCTGTTGAGTAAATTGAATGACTGCAGAATGTTTTAAGATTAACTATCTGGTGCAGGTGCATATTCATGCATCTCTCCATATTAAAATGAACCTCATTTATTCACTGCATCCAGATCACACTATTTCTAAGCTAAAATGTTTTTTGTTGCATCCTGCAGCTCCACAATGAGTGAATATGTGCCCCTATCATAGACTTCTCATTTCTTCTATGGACAACTATATCTTCACCGTGATTCCTGTCAAGTAGTTTTAAAAAGGTTTTATTTAAAGAGCTCTTATAGTCAGATTTCATAGTGGTCACAGCTCACTCTGTTAAGTACAGAAACTATGTCACTTTGAAGGCATTTCAGAAATTTCTGGTAAATAAGCAGAAGATCAGGCAACAAGCTGATGAAGCTGATGTTACCTATAAATGTCAGGAAAGCAATGCTCCCAGCAGCTGCTCTGTCAGGACACCCATTTTAATATCTGAGCAGATCATGCCATGAGGTGAGAACAGAGTTCATCAAGCTGTAAGTGAATTCAGTCCATTTCACTCTGAAATATCATGAGAGTTCCGCAAGCTGAAGGCTGTTGTCCAAACCTGTTCTTTCAGCTCACAGGTTACAAATCCTAATGTGTGGAAAAACACAGCCAGACATTTTTTTTCTATTCAAGCCCACAACCCATTTCTTTCCCCTCTTTCAAATTGGCCCCTTAATGAGAACAGAAGATTTCAAAATTAGTCAATTTCACTGCAGGAAGCTCCAAATCTTTTGTGACTCTTGCATATTTTATGGTTATGAAACCGCACATAGCTCTTCTCTCTTCAAGTTAAATTAATCTAAGAACACAACTGCTTGATCTCCTACTCCAAAACAAATTTAGCAGTGATACAGATTTGGTCAAACTCACATTGAGCAATAGAACTGTCACTTCTTGGTAAGGCAGCAAGAGTGTTACTGATCTTGTCAATTTCATCACATCAGGATTCTGCAGCAGTCAAGGACTTTGCACTATACCTTTGGAGAAACACCTGTAGGCTAGCCTCTACTTCCCTGACCCCCACTGCAAATTCTATACTGTTGGACCTATGCTTATCTTTAAGCATTTGAATGCTCCATGGGAGTCAATTGGAATTAAGCACATGCTTTGTGCTTTGCTGAATCAGGATCTCAACTGCTTCTCCTGTTCTGGAAGGGAAAGTCCAAAAGAAATAACATTAAGGAATGTTAAGTACAAGGCTCTATATATTCTGTGGCCAACTTAACCTACATACTGTGGCCTGGCTGCTAGGTTTCAGAGGCACCCTGGTGCAGCAGACTGAAAATTCTGTGTCAACTTCAAGTAAATTCACACATTTGTGTTTTTATTTCATGACAATTATTGCAATTAATTTTTCTCTTCCCCTAGTTCAAACTAGATTGATGGCCATGGCTTACCATAGCAGAGTCAGTTGCTTCCTTCTTGAAAGAGAAAGCAAGGAAACATTCATATTCTCCTGTGGCTGCAGGAAGTGCACCAGAAATTTTCTTGGTAGCTTCATCATTGTCTGAGAGTGATGTTTCCACTTTCACTGGATGTGAAAATGATGTCATGTGCTTCCTTTCTTCCATTTCCAGACCAGTTGAAGATTCTGCTACCACTGGCTTTTCAAAATTGCATTGATATTTTTTCCTTGCTGAAGATGCAACTCTTTTCAAATTGTTCTCAAATTGTCAGATATTTTCTAAATCCTGCAAATAATAGGAAAGAAGTACTTTTAAAAAGCAAGCAAATTAAATAAATTAAAGATTGAAAGATATAAGGACATGAATTCATTTGTCTCTGTTTTCTGCACTCTCTGTCTTAAAAATAATGCCATGAATTTACTTCATTGGTAAAAGTAATAAAAAGCAATATGGGCTTATAATCAAGTCAACACATTTGAGAAATTGAAATCTGCATTTTTCCCAATTAGCCACTTCATAGTTTTTTTATCACGTTAACCTCATGTTTAACCTGACAACTAATTATTCTGCAAAAAGACAGGCATCATCGTGACACAAAATAATTAATTTGATCTCAGAAGAAAACAGAAATGTTTGTGGAATGCTTAGATAGCCACTATTCATCTCTCACATAGTTACAGCTCTCTAAAAGAACAGGAAAGTTTGTGTCAGAAAATTGTAATTATTCAAAAAATACATGTAATATTTTGTCATTTTTAATCTTTACGTCCATTTGGAATTTGCCATGTTGTTGTTGTTGATGATGATGATGATATTTCTGTCTGAAATGAGATTTTACTCTGTCCAGTTATTTTTGCCATTGCCCATTTAAAAAGTTATTGGAGCAGGAGGACTGGATCCTGGATCTCCCACCTCCCAGCCTTAGTCCCTGCCCCATACAAGCCATACAAGCCATAGACAGAAATTCACACTTGCAAGACACTGGGCGAACAGAAGATGAATGCATCACACAGAGGGCAGATGTATTTTTTTAATGTATAAATAAATAACACTTGTAGGATGGTGAATTAACATTCATTGGCTTCGACTGTAAACTACAAATTGTATTGGAAGAGTCTGTGACATTAGATTTTGTCATTTACAAAGTGCAGTAATTAAAATGATCACATTTTCAACATGCCTCATACAACGTAAAGGAAATATTGCAAATACCATTGATAAGGTAAATTCTGAACTGTTTTAAACATAGAAGGCCAGGTGCTCAGTTGTTATACACAAGGATAATTGCATTGACTGCAGTGATACAGCTGAGGATCTCATCATCATCATGGCAAGTCCCAACGGAGTAGAGCCTTCTTGCAGATCAAACACCACCTGGACTGATCTCTAACTAGGCCCTTTAGGTGTTCGTACTGGATATTCCATTTCTGTCCATCACTGGTGATTTTATCATGCCACCAAAGCTTTTGGTGTCCATGTGATTGCTAGCTATGTAGTTGCATTCCTTGGTAAAGATGCTTCGGTAATTCGTTGGTCTTACATCCTAATAACATGTCCATACCAAGAAAGCCACTGAAACTGAGCCAGTGCTGATGGGACAATTTCTGGGATCAGGGTCAAGTATCCTCATATCTGACCTTGGATTGATGTTTTTGATTCAGTGCTCTTCAAGTTTCCTCAGTGCCTACGTTTCACTTCTGTACAATAAAGTTCCTATAACTGTGTTCTGTAGATCCATAGTTTTGTAGCAAGTCTGATGAAACAACATTCTTACAGAGGCTGCTGAAGATCAACTGTGAGGGCCTGGCCCTAAGAATTTAGGACCCAATCATCCACTTATACACTCAACTTTAAACATGAGTCATTTCATTGGCTTCAGTGGGACTTCTTGTGTACTTAAAATTAAGCACATGCACAAGTGTTTGCAGGATCAGGCCCATAATGGTTCCCACTCTGTGAATCTATTATCTTTTTGTTATTTGTATACTTCATAATGTTTTGATTAAAATTATTTTTTTGAAAAACTACGATTTTCATTGATTTTACACAGGAAAAAATAAATAAGTAACATAAAGACTAGTTAGCAGTGTTTATGTACTCAGTAGGAAGAAACACTTCCATACAAATCTGCAAGATCTAAGCCAATGTAGAAACAGTTCATATGTCTATGTTTGTGACTTCTGCTCACAAAAGGCGGGGAGAAAGGAGTCTTCCAAGAATGAAATGATACTCGGACCACCAGAAAACAAATACTATCTATCAGGGTTTGAAAATTAGGAGAACCTGGAACTGAACTCTGTGCAATACCATTCTCCCCATGCCCCTGTAAACCTGCTCTTCCCTCCAGGTTCTTATATTGGAGCCAATTGCTGTGTTATCTGAGTGCCTCCAAAGAATAAAATATAACAATGATATTCCCTTTGGGCAACAGCCAGTATTGGGTGTATTAGTGTTTGTTGTTTAATCATTATTGAATATAGCAGGGGTGTGCTGGTGGGCGCGATGGTACTAGTGCAGGAAAGTTTGCATGAACAGGTGGGTTTTGCATTTATCCCTGGATGTAGTGAGG
This sequence comes from Caretta caretta, assembly GCF_965140235.1. Taxonomy (NCBI): domain Eukaryota; kingdom Metazoa; phylum Chordata; order Testudines; family Cheloniidae; genus Caretta; species Caretta caretta. The sequence continues at coordinate 139,478,519 of NC_134207.1, forward strand.
CTAGCAGTCATTCTTATTTCATCTGGCAATGAGTTCTGTACTTGTTGTCTTGAATAATTTCAGTGGAACAAAAGTGTCCTTGGAAAGTGAAGTTGTGAAGACAGAGCTGGTCCCTCAGGGAGCCAGGGTTTGAAAATCAGGACAGCAACCTCATACACAAATCAACCCTCTCCTTACTGAAATACAATTTTTTTTAGATTAGGTTCTGTGGACCAGGTTTTTAGGCTGTGGCTGTGGAGGCAGTGTATCAGGTTTCAATGTAGGGAGATCCTCCAGTTGCATAGACCTGGCATAATTGCTGTTATGATACCTACTGGCTTAGATAAATGCACTGGCTGTCATTGTGTGAGCCCGGATGAACAATCACATATACAAAAAATAAGAAATAATCTGATCAATTAACATAGAAAGAGTAACAATAACCTTTGGATGAGGTTATACTGGACTAACTAGGGCACTCATAATTACTTCCACTTGAATATTATAATTCTGAAGGTGAATGACTAACGGAGTAGTGTATAGGTCACTAGTTCAAACAAACGGACTGATCATTTGGACATTACACAAGAAAAATCAAAAGAACTGAATAAAATACACATAATTTCCCACCTATTGGCACACTTAATGGAGTACCTCTCTCTCTCTCTCTCACACACACACACACACACACACATACACACACACACGCTTGTGCTGAACTAAAAAGTATAACTTATAAAATATTTTCCCAGTTCCACTATGAATCTTCTAAATAAGAAAGAACATGATTTTATTTTTATTGGTGATGGCAATTCTAATTGCAATTTTTATCTTTGGATTTAGCAGAGGTTCTGAGAAGTTTTGGAAACGGATATAGATAATAAACTTGGAATACTAGCAGTTCTCTAGTTGCCTGAACTCAAGTTGAGAATTTCTGCTTTAGTAGTCAAGTCACTACATGAACCTTCTTTTGATCTTTTTACACTGCTGAAATTGCTCCTTGACTTTTCTTGTTTCCATTGGCAGTGCAAAAATCATGTTACCTCATATGAACCACTGAATTTGCAGGAAAGGAATGCATTGCCATTAGACACTTACAACATACATCCTGAAATTTAGGATTTTCATTTCCTGTGTATCATCCTGTAACCTTTAGATCCATAACTGAGTCATGTTCAAAATATGTGAAGGAAATAGCTAAAGTTGTATGACCCTTTAACAGGTATTTGGTAGTTCAGCTATCCCAAATTCTGCAATGATGATAAAAAAGAATCTTAAGAGTATTTAGGAAGATAGAGCATCAAATTATGTTCAGACTTAACACTGGTATAAAACTTCAATAAAAAATGTGAGAGCAGAATTTGGCCCTTATGATGTGATGGGTTGGCATGCGTCATGCTTGAGTATATGCTGCGGCAGATAATGGGTTTTTACACTGAAAAATATCATGCAGTCATGAGCAGAGGTAGGAACCTGCCTATTTGCCATTAAAAATGAATGTAACACAGTTTATCTCTTCCCTATATTTTGTTAACTTCCATTATAAAAACCATTGTCAGTGTCCTACTTTGCTTCAGTCTTCTCACAAAAAATAAGATGTGACCAGATGACTAGCAAAGTTACCATAGACAATAAAGGGGAAGGGCTGCAGCTCAGAACAAGTAAAGAACACATTGGAGACTTTTTGAACAATTTCAATTAATTTAATACAGCAGAGCCTGATGGTATTCACCCCAGGGTACTGAGGAACTAGCTGAAAAATCTCAGAGTGACTGGCGATAATATTTGGAAACTCATGGATGACAGGAGAGGTCCCGGAAGACTGAAGAAGGGCTCACATAATGCCCATCTCTAAAAAAGGGAAAAAACAGGAGCCAGGGAACTATAGATCAGTCAGCCTGACCTGTATACCTGGCAAGCTACTAGAGCAATGCATAAAACATTCAATTTGCAAATACCTGGGGGATGAAGGGGTGATCACTAGCAGCCAGCATGGATTTACTAAGAACAAATAAAGACAAACCTGCTTGATTTCCTTCTTTGACACAGTAATTGGTTTGGAGGATGGGGGAATGTGGTGGACAAAATATACCTGGACTTCAGCAAGGCTTTTGACACAATCCCACATGACATTCTGATAAGTAAACTGCAGAAAGGCAGGCTTGGTGGAACTGCCATTAAGTGGATACATAAAGACTATATTGATTGTTGGAAAAGCACAGAAGGTTCTGTCTTTTTGAAAACAGGCAGCACTTGTAATGCCAATCAAGTATTGTGCGCAGAGCTGATACAGCTATAATTTCCCATGGGAAACTGTGACTCTTAAAACATCCTCTTTGGCACTCAGAGTTCTACTTTGCTCTTGCATGTACAATTGAATATCTCCCCCACCTGGATTCCCTTTCTTATCCCCAACACCCCGACCTCTCCCTTTGCCCTGATGCCCCAATTCACCCCACTCCTCATGCAGAGCTTGAAAATGCAGAGAAGAGGAGATCAATTAAATGATCTTTGCTCTCAATATATTTTTCAATAAACCAAAAGCAGCAAATGTTGCTCTTTCAGTCCTCACCTAAACTTTAGTTACAAGATGTAACATCTCCTCCTCCAACATAAGAGAAACAAGAGCTGGCTCCATCCAAGAAATGTTGTTCACTGCGTGACGGTTGTGCAGTGCTGATTAATAGAAGAAAGTTCCTGAAAATTGCATCCTTGCCAGAAACACAGCAGCCATCAAGTACTGAAGAGTAAGTTACTGAAGTTTGGAAATATGCACACTCTAAGAGTGTTATTGATGACATTTCTTTATTGTCAAATGACAAGGAACGTGAATGTTTTGGGATATGCTGTCACTCTGAAGCAGCTACTCCTCACCAACCAACCAACTTGAAGGAACAAGAAGACAATCTGGAAACAAGAATGAGGACACAATATTTCAAGTCTTTCAAGAATGAGGACACAGTCATTACCAATGGGTGAGATTGTGTCTTCAGTAGAACGTGGCATTTTTGTTGCTACTGCTACTAGGGAGAAGCTCAAATTCTGTTAGCAGTGGGTAAGAAAGCTGAAGATGCTTTCACCAAAAAGGGTACAATGATTGCAACAATGTGATAGTTAGGTTCAGAGAAGATGACAAAAGTGATCTTCGTAATGCAACTGAATGATCTATTATACTGTGACTGAATTGTACAAGAAAGGATGCAATCTTTCAGCTATTCAGCCTACTTATCCTATCATGGCAAGGCAATATGCAGACATGAAGACGTTCTGGGGAATCCTCCAAAAGCTTTTGATTTTAAGAGCTGAAGACAATCCAAACATCAATGCAAGGGTTGCTAACAAAAATTATCTATCACATGGGATTGTGAATGAAATGATCTCTCTCATGGGAAATGAGATTCTACAATACAAAGCAAAACTACCTGAAATCCAGCAATACCATTGGAATTGCTGACCTGAAGCCACCGTCTTATCTGAAAAGGAACAAATGGTGATTTGTATTTGATGGGTCAACAAATTCTTTTGACATTTATGAAGCCTGCAGAAGCTTTATGCAACTAGATAAAACTGACACACAACACCTGTGCACAGTTGTGAAAGACACACTGGTGCATTGCATGTTACCCTGCCAGCGACAAGCATATGATGGAACAGGTAACATGGCTGGGAAATTTCATGGAGTTGCTGCATGGATATGGGAACTAGAATGAGCAGCATTGTATGTACACTGTTTCGCACACTGTTTAAACAGGTGCTTGCAGGATTCAAGCTATGGTATGTCACAATAAGGAATGCTTTAAATATTTGTATGGGTACTGCATAAATGTACACTATTCAGCCAAATCTTTCAACCACACTCTTTTGGAATATTGCTATGAAATCAATTAGTCTTTTAATGCTGAGCATGGTAGCAAAGCCAAAGATGTTCTCAACCATCTTGAACTGTTCAAGTTATATTTTGGACTTTGTTTAGTGTATCGAATAATCAGTTACACTGAACAGACAACCTGAGTTCTGCAAAGAACAAGCTGTGCTTTGCAAGAAGGCTTACAATCCGTTGAGCTCACTGTAGCATTTCTGACATGTCAGAGAACAAATGAAGCATATGAGTTATTTTACCAAACCATAGTTGTGGAAGAAAAAAGGTTAACAGGCAAGCCCTCTTTACCCATCACCAAGAGTCCAATCTTCTAGACGACGGATCACATCCTCATCAATATGAAATGCCAGAAGCCTGGTTTAGGCAACAGTATTTTGGTATTCTTTCAGGTGAACTGAGGTGTTGGTTTGATAAAAGCTGCTGGGTTTAAACCAAAACACATTAAGGCTACTTTAATTCGGAATGAGAATGTCGACATAGGGGTTTAATGCAGTTTAACTAACTCGCTTTAAATTCACACCTTTAGTTAATTCAGAGTAACTTTCTTGCGTGTCCCCATGTAGACCAGCCCTAAGTTACACTGGCCTGTAATATGTATAAGGGGCTGAAAATGTAGCTCAGAATCAGTGTTGCAACCATGCTGTATCTTCCCTTCCAACTATGCTGACAGTAAGCAGGGTGTGTGGTATGCAGGCCCTTACATTGAATGTATGCTGCTGCAGGATCATTATTGTGACACTGGCAGACCAGGTGTCTGCTCTTGCCAGAGCCCAGGCCAATTCCCTTATGTATTAGTATAGATCAAAGTGATTGTTAAATGTAGAAGTGTATATTTGGTGTTAAAACTTCATGACAACTAATGGGATGTTACTTAGATTATTTTCACTTATCTGTATCTCGTTATATAATGTAGTAGCAAGCATTTACATTGTGTATACCCTGTAATTAAATAACACATCAAACAAGAGAAGAGCTTTGTGGAATGCAAATGAAGAACTTTAACAAAGAAATGCTAATTTCAAAGCAAGTGGTTATTGTGTGTGATGATTGTGGTCAAAGACTCTAAATGCATTCCTCACTCTCTGTTATCAAAGGAAAAGCCCACATGTGCAGGGACACTGTCAGCTTGTTTTCTGTGAGTAGCAGCTACAAGTATGGATTCAAAGAAAGATCCTGGATCTCTGAACTGTTTGGAAGTACACCAGATGCAAAGTGGAGATCCCCAGAGACAATCTGGGAACTCTCAAAAGACTTTTCGGAAACTGGCAGTTTATTACATCACTGCCACCATTTGGAATTATAAACTGTGGTTCACCTGAATATGTATATTACCTGCTTTAGCCTCTCAATAGCTCTCATTTCCTTTTCTTAGCTAATAAACCTTTAGTTAGTTTACTATAGAATTGGCTACAGATATTTGGCATTGTCTTTGGTATAAGATCTAGAGTACCAATTGATCTGGGGTAAGTGATTGGTTTCTTGGGGCGGGGAGCAACCTTATGTTGTGTGATTTTTGGTTTAAGTGACCTTTTATCACAAAGTCCCATTTGTCTGGGTGGCAAGATAGACTGGAGAGTCTAAGGGGACTGTCTGTGACTCCCTGGTAAGCCTGTTTGAGTGATCCAGGAGTTCACATTTGTCACTGGGTTGGTGAAATCTAATTATAGAACACACCATCAGTTTGGGGCATTGCCCTGTTTTCTAACAGTCTGCCTGAGGTAGGCACTCATGGTTGTGAGCCACTTGAGACACTGTGACAACTATCATACTGGGATAATCCTCCCTCACCCATGTGCTCAAGGCTTGCAGCCACAGCATGCTGGTGGTGCAGTGCAAAGCAATCTCATGGCACCCAAGCATCTGGCCCTCCATATTTAGAAAAAGATGAGCAAAAATCAAAAATGTGTGTGGGGACTAGACAAAGTGCATTCAAAATATAGAACATTGGTATCTTCACTGTACTATGCCTTAATCCTCTAACATAAATACTAAAGAAGATCTCATTTAGAATTGATTCCCGAGGGTTAAAGCAGATCAATAACTGCTGTGCTCTACAACATTACAGTGTGCAGAATTTGTAAATTACTGATATGTACTAGGATGCTGAAATTCATCCCACTGTCCACCCTACAACTGAGTTCATTTATTTTAACATTATTGAAAAGCATAAACTATGAAGCTTCATTCCACTGGGCCCTTATATTAATCATCCTTTCAAAATATGAAACTTTCTTGGAAAAATTGTTTCTAATAGTAGGCATCTGACGTTAGTTATGGTGATACTATAACCAATGTAACTTAAAAAGTGGTTAATTGCATGAATTTCTAGCATTGTTGTGACTGAAAATGTTCGTCATTAAGAATAAACAGCAATTAGGTATTTGGGTTCAAACCCAGCTTTTCATATATTGAGTAGTTATAGTTAACATGCACTGAGATGTGACAAAATCTTGTGTAATGAGGAACAATTCATGCAGCCCTAGGTTTCTCTCTCTTTCTCTCTCTCTTTGTATGTAAAAAGAAAAGGAGTACTCGTGGCACCTTAGAAACTAACAAATTTATTTGAGCATAAGCATTCAGTGCATCTGATGAAGTGAGCTGTAGCTCACGAAAACTTATGCTCAAATAAATTTATTAGTTTCTAAGGTGCCACAAGTACTCCTTTTCTTTTTGCGGATATAGACTAACATGGCTGCTACTTTGAAACCTGTCTCTTTGTGTGTGTGTGTGTGTATATATATTTGCAATTTTAAACTCATATATAGCTATATATATATGCAGTTTTAAATTTCAGGGGAAAGGCCTTTATTTGTATTGCAGAAACATGGAGAGTTGCTGGTAGTTGCTATCCTACTAAATATATTTTAAACTTTGGTCAAACAGAGGTAATTTTTATGCCACAGCAAATTCAAAGAAGACGAGAACCTTTATAAAATATAATATAACTTGCCAATCATTTTCCTTGATGTTATTGAAAGAAGATGTATGTTTGCATCAGCCCTATTCCCAGATCTGTTGTTTTTAAAGGCTACTGCGTTGATCTTATAATTCTGTATTTGTGACATTCCTGTGCAAGTCACGGAGCAAATGACAATAGCAAAAAATTAGTATTAAGATTTTACTGCAGAAAAAAGTTAAAGGAAGATGGATAGTGAGAAAGTTCTTGTTTAAACACAAAGGTTGAGATTTTCAGAGTAGTTTAGGGGATTTAGACACATGGAAGGTGGGTTGCATATGCAATATAACTTCCTTTTCTTGTGCAAAAGAGGACAAGAAAATATTTTATGTGTCCTAAAATTATTTAGATTATCTTGTTTCCCATGTCACTCTCCCTAAAATGCACCTGACCCTCTAGCTATAAGGTTAAGCCTTCCTGTGTTAATTCTTTCAAGTACTGTTGCTATTTGAAGTTTAGGTAATCTAATTGGCAGACTGATGGTTTGATCACCCAATGAAACTATACCAATATGATTTACATGACCAACTACATAGTATAAATTCTGGATTCCATATTTCATATGCTCACAACCCATTTCTGAAAAACCATTGGCCAAATATGTGCATAAAACACTGATGTCAAAAAAGATAAACAAATTATTTAAAATCCCCATTGTTTCATGGACAATCTGGAAACGTTAAAAAAGGGACAAATCAATCAAATGAATTGCTCATGATGAATAGTTAACCAGCTGTACTCAGCTGTAGTCAGCACCAGGGAGATTGAAGTGTTCTCCTACTGGTTTTTGAATGTGATATATGCCATCATATGTCAGCAATGTCCCTCTGCCATGTATATTGGCCAAACTGCAAAAGCATAAATGGACACAAATCTGACATCAGGAATTATAACATTAAAAAACCAGTAGGAGAACACTTCAATCTCCCTGGTCACTCAATAACAGACTTAAAAGTGGCAGTTCTTCAACAAAAACACTTCAAAAACAGACTCCAACCAAAAACTGCAGAACTGGAACTAATTTGCAAACTGGACACCATCAAATTAGGCCTGAATAGAGACTGGGAGTGGATGGGTCACTACAGAAACTAAATCAATTTGTTAGTCTCTAAGGTGCCACAAGTACTCCTCGTTGTTTTTACAAAAATTTCCCCTTGCTAAATACTCACACCTTCATGTCAACTGTTTGGAATGGGCCACCTTGTTTATATTGACCTAGTTAACACTACAAAAGTGACTTCCACTCCTGCTTGTCAACTGTTGAGAATTGCCTACTTCCAACTTAAATTGAATTGGCTCATTAGCACTGATCCCCGCCCTTGATAATGCAACTCCCATCTTTTCATTTACTGTGTATTTATACCTCCCTACTGTATGTTCCACTCCATGCATCTGATGAAGTGGGTTTTAGCCCACAAAAGCTTATGCCCAAATAAATTTGTTAGCCTTTAAAGTGCCACAAGGACTCCTTGTTGTTTTTGTTAATACAGACTAACCCGGCTACCACTCTGAAACCTGTCACCATGCAAAAAATCAATGTTGAAATGTCCCATGTTGACATTTTAGGAATAAATAGTTTCAGTTTTTCATTTTGTAACACCTTTATTGTTTTTATTTTATTTTTACTATGTATGATATTACATAGTATTCCAAACATAGTATTCCAATATTACATAGTATTTCAAATGACCCAAAACAAACAAACAAACAAAAATGGAATTTTCCATCAGAAAGAATTTCAAAATTTTCAATTTTCACTCAAATTTGTAACAAAGCCGATTTCAAAATCTCAAAATCCTTCTGTCCTCTGCACAGTTCTGGTTTATATTGCCATGAACTGAGTTTTCCTTTTGTGGCCCTCCTTTCCAAGTATCGATTAGATCCACCCGTTCTATTCTTATAAGAAATTATAACATACCAGCCTGACTGGGTATGGCTAGAGGTAACAGATGTAGGTTTCAGTTTTTCCCAGTTAAAAATATGTTTTAAGGATGAGGTATAAATAATTTATTTGCATATCTTCTTTCCTAAACTATTGTGGTACTGAACATCCAAGAGTACAAACAAAATACTTCAGAGCACAAGTATGCTATATAATAATAAAAGTGAGTCAGAATTTCTGGAAGATATAATTTAAAGTAAGATTGGTCAGGCCACCCTTTCCTTGGAAAGAACTGAAAAATAAGCTACTTGAAACAGTGTAATATGAATATAGGTGTTATAGTTGAGGAGACGCAGAGTTCAGGGGCACTTTACAGATATATTTATTCTTGACGTGTGGATTTTATGTCAGTGAAAGATGATTGCCTCTATTTTGGGACAATAACTTAGTAATATTAACCCCTGAAGGTCTATTTAATAATAATAATAATAAAAAAATATACTAATAATTTACCAAGCAATTGCAATGTTTCTCTGAAAGTTTTAAAAACAATTTGTGTTCATGTATAACACTGGTGGCATGAGAATTCATAATATCTGCTGCACAGAATGAACATGGGAATATGTATTCCTCTTTTTTTGATTTCAAAAACTATATGAAAGGGTCTAATCTCTTGTTGCTATCATGCATAACTCTTATAAGAGTTTAAATATTTAGTAGAATGTATGCTGTGCCATATCCATCAGCTTAATCTCATGAATAATGTACTTGCTCAAGTATTAGAACTAAGAGCAGTTTAATAAACACTGTTAAAATGCAGCAGGAAGCAAACTTAGATGATTTACACCAACTTTTGGACAGGAATTCACTGTCTTTCTTTTCAGAGTAACAACCGTGTTAGTCTGTATTCGCAAAAAGAAAAGGAGTACTTGTGGCACCTTAGAGACTAACCAATTAATTTGAGCATGAGCTTTCGTGAGCTACAGCTCACTTCATCTTGCATTACACGATAGGTGCCTCAGCACCTGTTACAATGCAGAGCTCAGTAAGTTATCTGCAATGGCTTGATAACACGCTGAAAGGAAGAAACCAAAAGTAGTTAAATATCATCTTAAAAATTAAAAAAATAACTGAGAGGAAGAGAAGTTTAGGAATATCATCCCGAAAATGGCAATTATGCTGTTGGAAGAAAATGTATAGAACATTTTCCTGGACTACAGGTAAAGCACACAGTGATGTCTATACTTAAGATTGCCCAAGAAATTTCAAGATTTTTTCTTTTGGGCTGAAATGTAGCATGTTTGTCTATCAAGGAACACTCAAGCAACTTTGGCTGTCAGGGGCTACCTTTGTCTGAGGGGAGGATGGCTTCACTCCCATTGGTAACAAAGGGTGATGGTGACCATTTGAAAGAGGGCATCTTTGCTGAAGACTCTTTTAGCCTCTCCCATTGAGCACAAGATGAGAGGACAGTTTTGTGAGGAATTCGTTATGGTAAAACATTATTTGCTGAAGAAGAAACTTCTTCAAAAGTAACATTTCAGTGAATTTGAATTATATGGATGTTTGAAGAGTCAGCATTATTCTGTTAAGATCATTCAGGGTTAAAATAATGCTCTAACACCAGGCACATCGTTTCTTAGAGGAACTATTTTAAAATTAATATTAACTCATAAACTCATTTATTAACTCATTAACTGATTGAATTGCAAATTCTCAGAAAACTCATTCTGCACTCTCTAATTTTGGGAGAATGCACTATATTCTTCATATGCACCACAGTGGTTGAATGCCTAAATGTAGAAGTCAGCATTTACTACAGAGCAATGACTGTCTCTTCCTAATAAAATGATTGTGTACAACACCATGGAGCACTCACTGGCATAGAAGTTATCATGAAGATACTTAGGCACCCAGATGAGTTGAGCATCTTTTCAGTCCACTCCTAGTTCCAGTTATATTTAAGACAAAGGAAGCATGAATCATTAAGGCTGACTGGATTATGTGTATTAGGGGATAGCATATAGTGTATCTACAAAAAAGGTCTGTGCTTCTGTATGAATATCAGAGGTCCTGTAATACTTCTCCCTTCTTAAGATTCACCCCATTCTGCATATCTCATGGTCTTTCTTCTATACATTTTGTTATTTTTATAAATACATAAAATAAGATTCAGACACAGCAGCAAGTTACATGAACACACAAGGCTATCTCAAGGACATAACAGCTAACTCTAAATGGAAGAGAAAAGATCCTCAATAATGAATTCTAGGCAGCTTTGCTATACACAGTTTGAACATTTACACATTCACTAAATAACCAAAACCAGCCAAATGCCAGGTATTTGCTAACAGAGACCTCTGTGAGAACCAAAACCAGTCAAATGCCAGGTATTTGCTTATAGAGACCTCTGTGTATAATTCAGATAGTCACATAATCAAAGGGTTTGTCTATATGATGTTTTAGTATATGGCAAGCTGGGTTTTGAATCTATAGCATGCTAGCCTGACTCACACTTGGCCCTGCTCTACACTAGGAGTTGAGGTAGAATTTAGCAATGTTAAATAGATTTAACCCTGTACCCGTCCACACGACAAAGCCCTTTTTTTCGACTTAAAGGGCTCTTAAAATCTGTTTCTTTACTCCACCCCCGACAAGGGAATTAGCGCTGAAATCGGCCTTGCCGCGTCAAATTTGGACACAATTCAACGGAATTGGCCTCCGGGAGCTATCCCAGAGTGCTCCATTGTGACCGCTCTGGACAACACTCTCAACTCAGATGCACTGGCCAGGTAGACAGGAAAAGGCCCACAAACTTTTGAATCTCATTTCCTGTTTGGCCAGCGTGGCAAGCTGCAGGTGAGTGCAGAGCTCATCAGCAGAGGTGACCATGCAGAGCTCATCAGCAGAGGTGGCCATGATGGAGTCCCAGAATCGCAAAAGAGTTCTGGCATGGACCGAATGGGAGATACAGGATCTGATCGCTGTATGGGGAGAGGAATCCGTGCTATCAGAACTCCGTTCCAGTTTTCGAAATGCCAAAACATTTGTCAAAATCTCCCAGGGCATAAAGGACAGAGGCCATAACAGGGACCTGAAGCAGTGCTGCATGAAACTTAAGGAGCTGAGGCAAGCCTACCAGAAAACCAGAGAGGCAAACGGCTGCTCTGGGTCAGAGCCCCAAATATGCCGCTTCTATGATGAGCTGCATGCCATTTTAGGGGGTTCAGCCACCACTACCTGAACCATGTGCTTTGACTCCATCAATGGAGAGGGAGGCAACACGGAAGCAGGTTTTGGGGACGAGGAAGATGATGATGATGAGGTTGTAGATATCTCACAGCAAGCAAGTGGAGAAACCGGTTTTCCCAACAGCCAGGAATTGTTTCTCACCCTGGACCTGGAGCCAGTACCCCCCGAACACACCCAAGGCTGCCTCCCGGACCCGCCAGGTGGAGAAGGGACCTTTGGTGAGTGTACCTTTTAAAATAGTATACATGGTTTAAAAGCAAGTGTGTTTAATGATGAATTTGCCCTGGCATTCGCGGCCAGTACAGATACCTTTACAAAAGGTTTCTGGGGAGGGCAGCCTTATTCCGTCCACCATGATAGGACACTTTACCACTCCAGGCCAGCAGCAAGTAGTCGGAAATCATTGCAGAACAAAGCATTGCAGCGTATGTTTGCTGGTGTTCAAACAACATCCGTTCTTTATCTCTCTGGGTTATCCTCAGGAGAGTGATATCATTCACGGTCACCTGGTTGAAATATGGTGCTTTTCTTAAGGGGACATTCAGAGGTGCCCATTCCTGCTGGGCTGTTTGCCTGTGGCTGAACAGAAATGTTCCCTGCTGTTAGCCACGTGGTTGGTGAGAGAGTGTACTCATTGTTCTATAAAATGTGTCTTTTTGAATACCACTGTCCCTTTTTTTTCCCTCCACCAGCTGCATATGTTTCAAGGATCACAGGATCTTCTCCTTCCCAGAGGCTACCGAAGATTAGAAGGTGAAAAAAACTCACTCGCAATGAAATGTTCTCTGACCTCATGCTGACAGAGCACAGACAAATGCATGGAGGCAGACAATGTCAGAGTGCAGGAAAGCACAAAATGAACACGAGGAGAAGTGGTGGGCTGAAGAGAGTAAGTGGCGGGCTGAAGAGAGGGCTGAAGCTGATTGGTGGCGGCAGCATGATGAGAGGAGGCAGGATTCAATGCTGAGGCTGCTGGAGGATCAAACTAATATGCTCCAGGGTATGGTTGAGCTTCAGGAAAGGCAGCAGGAGCACAGACTGCCACTACAGCCCCTGTGTAACCAACTGCCCTCCTCCCCAAGTTCCATAGCCTCCTCACCCAGATACCCAAGACCGCGGTGGTGGGGCCTCTGGCCACCCAACCACTCCACCCCAGAGGATTGCCCAAGCAACAGAAGGCTGGCATTCAATAAGTTTTAAAGTTTTAAAATTGAAAGTGCTGTGTGGTCTTGTCCTTCCCTCCTCCACCACCCCACCCAGTGCTTCCCTCCTCCACCACCCCTCCTGGGCTACCTTGGCAGTTATCCTCCTGCATATACTGCTGGACAATGCACATGGTGTTTAATGTGCTCCTAATTGCCAAAGTGATCTGAGCAGGATCCATGCTTGCCATGGTATAGGGTCTGCATGGAAAAAAGGAGTGGAACAATTGTCTGCCATTGCTCTGATGGAGGGAGGGGTGATTGACAACATGGCTTACGGGATTGGCTCACAGGGAATTAAAATCAACAAAGGGGGTAGCTTTACATCAAGGAGAAACAAGAACAACTGTCACACAGAATGGCCCCCTCAAGGATTGAACTCAAAACCCTGGGCTTAGCAGGCCAATGCGCAACCCACTGAGCTATCCCACCCCCAGTATTGTAGGCAGGACTGAGTGTCCATTAAACTTTTCAAGGTGCCCCTAACAGACCTCACCAAAATGATTGTCGGCCATTGATTTCACAGAGGGAGGGAGGGTGGAGCAAATGAATACAGAACAAATCTGGTCTATTTCTTGTTTTGATCCACTCCATCTATCTTTTACATCTTTGGCTGGCAGCAGACGGTGCAGTAGGACTGCTAGCAATCCTCATCTCCTGGCTGCTTGGCAGAAGACGGTGCAGTAGGACTGCCGGCAGGACTAAAGAGAATGACCTGGTCGAGTCACTCCTATTTTAGTCCCTGCACCCATGTCTGCCCAGGAGCTCCTGACCGACCTTACCGAGGCAGCCAAGAGCACCTTGGACATGATGATGACGGCTATAAGGCCTATTGCACCATCTGTTGCCACAAGGCAATGAGCTGCTGCTGTGTAGCAATGCAGTACCGCGTCTGCCAGCACCCAGGAGACGTAGGGTGACAGTGAGCTGAGCAGGCTACTTGCTTGCCGTGGTATGGCGTCTGCACAGGTAACTCAGGAAAAAAGGCGCAAAATGATTGTCTGCCGTTGTTTTCATGGAGGGAGGGAGGGCTTTATGACATGTACCCAGAACCACCCGCGACAATGTTTTTGCCCCGTTAGGCATTGGGATCTCAACCCAGAATTCCAATGGGCAGCGGAGACTGCGGGAACTGTGGGAGAGCTACCCACAGTGCAATGCTCCGGAAGTCGTCACTAGCCTCGGTACTGTGGAAGCACTCCACTGAGTTAATGCACTTAATGCACTTAGAGCATTTTGTGTGGGGACACACAAAATCAACTACACAAAAACAATTTCTAAAAAAACAACTTCTATAAATTCAACCTAATTTTGTAGTGTAGACATATCCTTGGTGGTCATGTGGATCCTGCTGCTGCCCATTGAAAGTTCCATAGTGTGCTTTGACATACTGATGAACAGAGAGTATGTAGCTACAGTTCCAACACTTATAGAATTATACTATAATTATCCAGTACATTTTCATATTTTGAAACTTTCTGGAAACTCCAGGAAGGATATTAAAGTATAGTGTGTTACAGCTTGTCCTTGTCCTCCCTCTTGACCACCAGTCTGTTTTAAGTGCACCCAAGAGCTGAACCACACATAATTCTAAGCCTCATGACTATGGGCAGTGACTGGCCACTGTTCCTAGCTCTGACTCTCTCAGGTGCACACCCACGTCCAAGCCCTTTATCTCACACTTTTCTTGCACAGTGGGGCCCTACAGTCCATCCACCTAGACTGTAGAACTAGTGTCACATCCCTTGCAAGCCCCAGTTTCTTGGACGTGTTCTCCCGCACATTCCACCTGGCTTTGGGAGTTTTGATTTCTATTTAAAACATTCAGGGAAAGTGTGGCATAAAGCAAGAAACCAAGACTTAGCAATGGAGTTTCTTAACTACAAAGACTCATAACAAAGCAGACTAGATCTTAGGCAAACAACACAACAACAACATTCTGAACAACCCCACCTCCCATCTGATCTCACCCCACCAGTGCATCCTGGTTCTGGTCAGTGTCCTTAGATACTCTCCTGCCTTCACTCTCTCCAGTAACTCCTGCTTATTTGTGGCATTGGAAAGGCACCTCACAGAGATTCCCTTCTATAAATAACAGTTATCAGGTAGAGAATTGGCAGGTCTCTGAGAGGTATTTAGACCAGAGAATTCCAGCAACCCACTCCCAGATGGGTTTCTTTGTAGAAAGTCTATTCAAATCAATGATCTCTACCCCCAGCAAATCCATTGTTCCAGTAGGGAAGAGTCACTCAGAGTTGACAGTCCTTAATTGCTCTGTAATTCATAGTCATTCAGCTAGGTGCCCAATCCATACACAAAAGCCTCCCAAACACAAACCTCCCCAAATGGTGGTTACAGCACAAAGTGAAGGTTACAGTGAAGGTTACAATCTAAGTAACACTTGAAATACATGATCACATTCACAGAACAAAATGGGGTTCTGTATTCAATGTAGTACATCAACTACGAGAAAGGGACCGAGAGACTTTTTCCATTGAACCATATGAACTGGAACCATAAACTCACTGAACATTAAATCCCACCAAATGAGGGTAGATCCATCCTCATCATCATAACCGCTCATTATACTCCACACCTGAACATAGCCATTATATGAACAACATACCCTCATATCTCAGTGTCTGTACTATGACCCGTTAACCTTTTACCCCCAATTGGGGACATTGCAGATTATGTACTCCTTATGCCATCCAATCCTACACCGAACTTCACACCCCTTGATAATGTGTATGTTATTCCCTGATAACCAGAAACTTCTATGCTTAAACTCTGTACCATTTTCTTTTTCTTTTAACATCATAATAAAACATTCTTCCTGGTGAATCTTATGGCCACTGTTTACAAATCTATTTCACAGCCTGTGTTTAAAGGAACCATTAGAGAACCCCAAAGTTTGTCAGAGACATTTAAAAACAAAAAAATCAAGTGTTTCCCAGATATTGAATTTGGATACTTAATGCGTTAAAGTGTAAAATACAGATTCCCGGAAACTTTTCCTTCAGTGAAAGAGTTCTTTATTCTCTGCAATTTAACACATAAATTGTGATATTTTTGTTGATACAAAATGTTTTTAATATATAAAAGTTTGTGTGCTGTAGCAGAAATAGACTTGCCCAACTGCTTATGCAAATACTGAATATAACTGGCACAGAGAAGATATTTTTAAAAAATTGTTAAAAAAAAAGATAGATTGTACAGACCTCATGTGTGATCTTGGGCAAGTGATGTTAATCGCTTACTGCCTCAGTTCCTCATCTGTAAAATGGAGATAGTACTATTATTATTTTTAAATTAAATATTGTACTAGTAATTTCCTTAAGACAATCTGCTATTAAAAATGAATTGAAATTATTGCACACAAAGATTTCTTCATTACTGATCACACTTATTCCTCATATTCATGTGAATGTTATTCTAGTCAATCATTATTTTAAATTCTATACTCAGGTTGACAGCACACCTACAAACTGTGTAAAGCATGTGCCAGTTAGGGATCTGTACCCAATGTAATAAAGAATAACCATTTTTCACTTCAAGATTGGAGGAAACTTCATATTGCTCAAGATGTTGGTATGTAGTTCATCAATTTAGAATTGCTTTTTTCAACTTGAAGATCAAAAAAACAAAATATAAGAGCTCAATATTAGGAATTATTTTTCAAATACTGAATAAAAGTATTACAGTGCCGAACTGTAAGTTAAATCTTGCTCCCACAGAAGTCAATAGGAGTTTTGCTAGGGGCTTCAGTGGGGCAGGCTTTTGGTCCATAAAATGTGGAGGCAGATCTTCAGCTAGTGTAAATCAGCATATCTCCCTTGACCTTAAAGGGTGTAATGCTGGCCACATTGAAATCAAGGGGATTTTTGCCATTGACTTCAACAGGGCTAAAATTTCACCCAGTTGATCTATTTTGATTTATACCAGCTGAGCATCTGGCTTAATTAAATTAATGGCCTTCTTCCGCATTTCGTGCACACTGAAAGCTTCCCCTGCAAAAGGAGAGAGAAGTGTGAATACATGTAGGTTTGGGCTCCAGAGGCCTTCACAACACTAAGAAGCTCTTTAATTCTCAGAGAGGAAGACTTTGTAGGAAAATAATACTTAGTTTTATGTTATGAAGCTTCTAGACTAAATTGCTTTAAGCTGCTTCATTGGTTTAGAAGCATGTTATGCACCATGATAAACAAAATAATCTCTGGGGGATTAAAATTCCATTCACAATTTCTCTTTGAATATAAATTAGGTAATATTGGCCAAAGGAAAATTTGTTGCCAAGTGGGTTTGGATTTTTAAATGTTTATTCTCAATGCTTTTAAATATTGGTATTAAACAACAAGTTAGGCTAGTGAAAAAGTCTAGAGGAAAAAAAATGATTAATTTCCCCCCAAAACAGAAAAGCAAACAAATATTGAAAAACAGAGCAATCTGAAAATTAATCACGAATATATACCAGTTGTGGACCTAGTACACAGGTACACAGATTTCTCTTTGAGGGAATCATTTATTTTGGGAACAATCTCAAAACACTAGCTCAGGCACAATCTCAAGCCTCATGAGCCCAGTTGCAATATAACAAACCTAAAGCCTGCATCACCAGCCAATCAGAACTTGGTCTCTAGTCTTCTTCACTACCCTTTCCAACACCTTTGTTGGAGCCTGATGCAACTTCCATTGACAACACTGGAAAGAGTCCTACTGATTTCAAAGGGACTGGATTGAGCTTTTAATGGGCAGGAGTACAAAATGACCAGCTTTCATCTATCCACACGTATGACCCTGAAGAGACAATTGTAAAGCTCTAGTCTGGCCTCCTATGTGACACAGGCCATAGAACTCATGCAAAATAATTCCTAGAGCATACCTTTTATAAAAACATTCAATTTTGATTTTAAAATTGCCAGGGATGGAGAATCCACCATGACCCTTGGTAAATTGTTCCAATGGTTACCTACCTTCATTGTTAAAAATTTACACATTATTTCCAATCTGAATTTGTCTAGTTCCACTTCTAGCCAGTGGATCACGTTATATCTTTCTCTGCTAGACTGAAGATCCCATTGTCAAACATTTGTCCCCCATGTAGATACTTACAGACTGTAATGAAGTCACCCCTTAACCTTCTCTCAGATCTTTGAGTCTATCACTTTAAGTCATGTTTTCTAATTGTTCTCATGGCTAACCTCTGAACCCTCTCCAATTTATCAACATCCTTCTTGAATTGTGGATGCAAGAACCGGATGCAATCTTCCAGCAATGGTCACACCAGTGCCAAATATAGAGGTAAAATAATCTTGCTACTCCTACTCAAGATTTCCATGTTTATGCGTCCAAGGATCTCATTAGCCCTTTTGGCAACAGCACCACACTGGAAGCTCATTATCCACCATGACCCCTAAATCTTTTTCAGAGTCACTGGTACCCATCCTGTAAGCATGGCCCACATTCTTTGTTCCTAGCTTTATATATTTACATTTAGCTATTTAAAAATGCATCAAGATATCTGAAGACTACATTGAGCAAGTATGTTTAGAGAGTCTACTGACATCTCTGCAAAAAGACACGCTTTTAAAAAAAAATTCTACAAAATAAAAAATGTGGACAGTGTGTTGCTACAGTCTGAAAAAGAACCCATATTTGAATTTACAAAGTACTCAGTTTCCCCAGTCTATTGAAGGTTTTCACCTAGCAGTCAACATCATCATAAAAGTTGTTTTTATACTGGAGAAACAGAGCAAACAGAGAAGCCTAATTTTTTTTAATGCATATTTGTCATGATTTTCTCTAAATTGATTATATGAACACATACAACAGGAGGGCCTGGTCCCACAGGCCTAACTCAGGAAAATCTCCTATAAGCATTTTGCCTGGTTCTAAATGTTCCCAGGATTAGTTCCAAGAACAAAAAGAAAAGGAGTACTTGTGGCACCTTAGAGACTAACAAATTTATTTGAGCATAAGCTTTCATGACCTACAGCTCACTTCATCGGATTCATTCTGATGAAGAACAAGTAGAGAACAAGTATCAGTGGGCCAGATACCCACCCTTGTGTTTTATGATATGTTATGTGTGTGTAGTACAGTATTGATTAGCTATCCCCAATTAACTGAGAGTATTCTTTTACCAAAAATCAGTCATGCTCCCTTAAGTGCAGCATATTGAAAACCTTTTTTTATTTTTAATTTCCAGAAGGCCTTGCTCATCTGCAAAACTTTATGAAAGGTTAGGGTTATATGCATCAAATGAATGAGTATAAATGGATATCTAATCCAATAGATAGAGCCTCAAAGTGGGGAAGGGAGAAGGGTGTTGTCTATAGCCTGTACATGGAGAACAGGCCTTAGTTTTTTGGCCTTTGTTTAGAAGAGGGTTGAGTTTCCGACCTGCCTATGATGGAAAAGAAACAAGATGCTGTTGTTTCAGGCTAGCAGTGGGGAGCTAAGCTGGAGGATGGGTATATGAGCCATATGTGGTGGGTAAAAACAAGCACGGTAATGATCGCAAAAATCTCTAGTCATGCTTTAAAATGTACTTGATGTAAGGTTGAAGTGTGTAAGAGAATTTGTAGTCTATACATTGCAGCTGTGCAAAAGATAATCTTTTTTTGAGGGGGGGGATGTGCAATGAGATTTTACATGTGTATATGTTTAAGTGACAGTATGAGCTGTAAGAGAATTTGAACATTTTTTCCCTCAACTTATCACGCTAAACATTCAAATAAAATATTTTAACAGATGTTTCATCTATTTTATTATTCTGCATACTTTGTAAATCTTGTAAAGTACTTTGGAATTACTTGAATGTAAAGCACTAACAGTGTAAAGTAACCATTCAGGATTATACCAGTTAATAGATATATTGAACTCCATAATCTCTGGTTATTGGTTTACAAATGGTACTGCAACAATAAAACAATAATTGACAGCAGTTGCATATTGACAAATATTTTGTAATATACTTATACAGTATAAATTTTCAATCTATATTACAAAATATTAGTTTCCAGGGTTTTTTTCAATGTTTGACTTCAGTGGAAGTTTTGTGCTCAACAGATGCAAGATGGGACATGAGAAATGTCAGCTTTAATGATAATGTGCTAAAACTGAGAAATATACTCAATGCAACAAATACTGTCTACAATGGAGCTGTAATATTCACCATCACAGAACTATTATTCAAGGCCATACTATTATAGACTCCTAATTCCTGAGAGATACTTTTGTATGAAGTTTCTATATGCATGATAATTTCTAATGTATCACACCCTAGATGTCTTCTTCAAACTGAGAAATATAGACCACTGAGAATATGCTTCATTATCATAAAGTACCTTTAACACTTCAAAAGGGAAGAATGACACATTTGTATAATGCAATAAATTCAAGGCTCTCTAGAAAAAACCTTCTCCAGAATCTGTAGGCATTCTTTATCAGAAATTTTTGTATTCACGCACGGAAAAAATGAAGCTTATCTACACAAAGCTCAAATCATTTCATAGAATATCAGGGTTAGAAGGTCATCTAATCCAACCTGTGCCCCAGGTTTTTCAGCTCAGCATCCAGAGCTCTTCATCGTGTTGTTTTCAGGTGACCCCATTTTCACTTGCCTTTGGGTGTCCATCTTATTGCTACTCTGGTGATGGAATCAGTTTCCATCCAAAGCACATGACCGACCCATCTCTAACACCTCCTGGCAATGATGGTGCCCAGATCCTCTTGGCTGTACTGTGTCAATAGATCTTGGTTTGAGATTGTTCTGGGCCAAAAGATATGGAAGATTTTTCTGAGGCAGGTTGTATGGAATGAAGACAGTTTGGACATGTCATACTTTCTCATTCCCCAGCATTCTGCAGTATAAAGTAGTGTTGAAAGTACACAGCTCTGATAAGTATTGAGTTTAGTTTGTTGTATTTTGATGATTTCCAGACTGTACTTAAGCTCCTGAAGGTGTTCCTGGCTTTACTGATTTTGTTCCGGATGTCCTGGCTTGTTCCACCATCCTGGCTGATGGTGCTGCCCAAGTATGTTAATGTTTCTACGTTGGTGAGAACATAATCCTCTATCTGTATTGGTGATGGTGAGGCAATATTAAAGGTCATGATATCTGTCTTATTGCGGTTGATTTTCAGTCCAATTTGCTGGCGGAATGTGTTGAGTCGAGTTGTTTTTTCTTATATATGGTGTTGACTATGTGATAGGAGAGCGACATCATCTACGAAGTCCAAGTCTTCAGGGAATGAGAAGAGCGTCCATTTAATGCCTCTTGTCAAATCTTCTGTTGGACATCACACTACCCAGTTGATGGCAATGTTGAAGAGAACTGCAGACATGACACACTCCTGATGTACTCCTGTTTTGACTTCAAACTGAGTTCACTGTGATTAAATGTTGAAATAGATATTAGTAATAGCAATGCTAGTGCTAAAAACTAGCAATTAGTCATCTGCTCAAAAGGCTGTCTTCTGTATTGTTCCATAGGATCTCTGACATCCTCCCAACCCCTCTTTGAAACATATATAGGGTGGTCAGGAGGGCTTGTGAAAGAGGGACTGTGGAGACTTCAATATGCAAATGACGTCTATCTCTACATCTCATTCAACCTAATCAGTTTAGTTTAGTGACTTACCCTTTGCCTAATGGGGTGTGGATCTTGGACAAAGGCTTGCTGGCTGTGGTCCATCCCAGATAAGATTGAAGTAATACTTGAAAGCTGTGGGAAGTAACCAGAAGACACAGTGGAGATTATTTGACTCATCCAATTCAGAGGATACACCCTCAATCTCTTACACAGGTTTTCAATATGGGGATCACTTTGTGCCCCCAGCTACTTATGGATATTCAGTTAGCAGCACTGCTTAAGAAGTGACTTTTTCCAGCTGTGTTTGGTGAGAGGTTGGTGATCTTTTCTACCTACTAATACTTATCTGTGCTTTTGTTACCTCAAGATATGATCACCCTGACACCCTTTAAAATAAAGATCTGACATACAGGTGTGATAGTAAAAGCCTATGTTGTCTGGCTCCAGTCACAAGATCTGGGTCAGTGTGGTGAAGATCAGTGTCTCTGTCACCAGTCGGAAGTTAGTATCCACTAACTGCATGGGCTACTCTGTGTGGGGCTGCATCTGAAGAAGATTTGGAAACATCACATAGTACAGAATGTGGCTGCCTGCTTTATGGATCTGCTGCCCCCAGAAGACCTAGTTGCGAAGTGTGCACACATACCTTGTTATGTGCTATGAGCTGCCACAGAAAAGGTAGTGCATTGTGAGGTACAATGTGTCTCCTTGAGGTAGGCATGTCCTTACCACCATATGGGGTTTTGTGCAGGTTATACAGTTGAGGCATAATATATTACACTTGATAAATATGCTATTGATTCAGCAGAAAACATTCCAAATTAAGTGAATATATACAAGAAAAACAAAAAATGTGTCACAGACAGAATCAGGGATCTGAACAACAATAATAGTTATACATATATTAATTATATAACACCTTCAGGAGCTTAAGTACAGCCTGGAAATCATCTCTCTCTCTCTCTTTATATATATATATATATATATATATATATATATCAGCATATGTCTTTCATAGCTCTATGAGAGTTTGCAAAGAAGAATAAGCATCTTACTTGATGGGGAAATTTAGATACAGAGCAAGGAGGTGACTACCTGAAGGTCACACAGCACAGCAACAGCAGAGCCAGGAGCAGAATCCAAGTCTCCAGTTTCCCAGCCCAGTGCCCTGCCCACTGGATCACTTTGCTTTTTCTTCTCCTAAAATTTTGGGCTGCTAATCATTTGAGCTATTTGTTAGTTTGTATCCTAATTATGTGGCTCAGGCTTTTCTCTTTGTAATAGGCCAAATTGAAATCACAGATTGAATTGTGAGGGCTTGAAGGTCATTCCAGATTTAGTGGGTAAGGCCGGTCTCTGAGGAAAATATACTTGTATACGAACAAACAAAAATTCCTATTTATTCTATTAATTACAAGCATTCTTTTGCTCTGAAAGTCGTTTTATATGATCAAAGAAATTTCTCATTTGTTTAAATCTTAGCATACACCCCAAAAGCCCTACATTCTTTTAATTTAAAATAAATGAAATTTCATTTTCTTTTTAGCAAGTTCAGTATATTTTACTACCCGTTAAGCAGAAGAGAAATTGAATAAGATTGTAATAGCAACACCAGAGAGAGGCCCTAAAAGATCACAATTTTAATTGCAACTGATCCTGAGGAAAGCATACAAATCCTCCTCTTCAAAACTAGAAAGTTTCCCTAATATGCAGTATAAGTGAGTCTGCAGTGCCAAATTGTTTATGATAAGTTTAGGGTTACTTGTACTGCATGTTTTTAAGGGCTTACGTTTAACCATATAAGAAGGTTAACTCCTTTCATGTTTTCAGTGATGAATTTTGCTTTTAGTATAGTGCCACTAGAGAATAGGTATTAATCTTAGCCTCTTATTCATTAGCAGACTACAATAGAAGATATTCACTTTCTTCTTCCTCTAGCCATGCTATGTAAATAATTTATAACATACTTCCCCACTATAGGTTTTTTGTTTGGCTTTTGTTTTGCTAGGATTTTTTAGGAGTGGACTAAAGTAGACTTCTTTACACAGAGCTTGTATTGTTCCTCATGAATAGGCCAATTAAATCAATTCTTGTGGAAGCAGACACTGTGTTTATTTCAATTAGATTGTGGAAGATAATGTCCAGAGTTAGTTTTGTAGCACGTCAGCAGCACAATATATTTTTGTTAGAGCTTTGTTACAAATGTAGAGCGTATAGCAAAACTAGGCTTATTGCCAGCTTTGTGCAGACCGTACAAAAGGATCATTTGCCAGTTTCATTAGTTTTATCACCCTAAGCAATTTTTCCCAAGTGTCATGCATTATAATGGAATAGCAGAAAATGGAGGGCAAAGAATAAGGTTTACTATGACATGTTCTTCTTGCCCTGAAACTATAGAAAGCCTTCTGAAGAGCAATACTCACATTCAAACAAAAAGATCAATTTAAGTGGGCAGGAGAGACTATATCAAGGTCACAGATTGTCCTCTTCCACAGTAATACCCTTAGAAAGGGGCACAAGAGGGAGGAAACAGCAGTAAGGTTACCTTCATGGATCTTTTCCCAAATCACACTGTTGTGGGGAAACAGAGTTTACAATAATTTGAGGTAATGAAGGATCTGCACAAGCCCAGAAACCCTGTGTCTCTACAAAGACTCTACTGCCTACAGCTCATGTCTTACTTCTTGTCAGGACAGGGAAAGCCTGTGGCTGCTCCCAGAACCCTGCTTAATGTGGTTTCTCAGGTACACAGGGAAGTGATTTGTGAGATGGGTATCACTGAGCAACCGTTTCTTTAATATTGTCCAGATTATGGGATGCTAGATGGTTAGTGGTAGATTTCCTTCTTGGAATAATGGTGATGTCAACCATTTCTGCTGGCAGATATGCAGACACTCTGGATTCTCTTTCATTAGCTACTCAAGGCATGGGTTGGTCATAGGTAGTGGCTCAGATTTCTGAGATAGCTTCCAGGATTTCCTGATTTGTGGTTGGTACCAAATGTTTGGAATGAGTGTGCTGCATTATCAATCCTTCTGAGCTTAGTTTACTCCTAGTGTCTGGAAATACCATCTCTGATGCAGAGGGATCCTCTCTGAAGCAGGATGTTAATTCCTCCCATTGCGAGGAGGGGGGCAGATCTGGCATTCTTGGAGTCATTCCAAATGATAGGATGATGTAACATCCAAAATAGGCCTGTGAGATGTGACTTTTTTGCCACAACAGCAGAGGACTAGTACAATCTTTTGACTTCCCCTACCACTGAGGAAGTTTTGAAAAAAAAATATTGTGCCAGTTTCTATATCGGCTAATGTTTTCTTCCAGTGATGCTCACATTTTCTAGTTTCCTGCTGTTTCTGTGAAGGACATCTGAAAACTAAGAAGAGCTTAGCAATGGTAGGAATCATCAGCATGTAAACAGCAACAGTCAAGGAGTAGCAGGTTGATTTCCAAGCAATCTTCTTGAGTGATATTTTCTTTCTGCAATTTTGGTGAGTCCAGGAGCAGTTCATGGTGATGGGACCATCTTTCCTGAAGATGGGGACGCCTCCATATGGGGACGCCTCCATACACCACCTGATGAAGTGGTGATTTCACTAGAACTGGAAAGTAATGGGTATCCACCCTATGTCCACACTCAGCCTGAGGAACAGATATAGTGTGTCACTGGCTATGTGTTTAGTCTCAAAGATTACCTTAGAAAAACTTAAGTTTGGGGCTTGCTATCAACAGTTCTGTCAGAAAAGATACTGATGTCACTTGGAATGAGTCACTGGAGCTGACCCACCATGTCCATCAGCTTTGCTACAATATCTGATGCTCTGTAGAATAACAGGTGCCCACTGGGTCCTATTTGGCC
Organism: Caretta caretta; assembly: GCF_965140235.1. Classification (NCBI taxonomy): domain Eukaryota; kingdom Metazoa; phylum Chordata; order Testudines; family Cheloniidae; genus Caretta; species Caretta caretta. The sequence goes on from NC_134207.1 coordinate 139,504,125, forward strand.
TCACAAATGAAGCATATGCATTTAATACTTTGTTTCAGGGGACTCTTCTTCATTTGAAGCTGGATGGGAATAATGATACCAATTTTTTGTCTTTAACTATTTTTAAGAATATAACAGCCATACTGGATCAGACCGTGGTCCATCTAGACCAGTTTACTGCTTTCTGACAGTGGCCATTGCCAGGTGCTTTTGGACTGGATTTGTGACATATAAAGGAATTTGTGGGAATGCAGTGAGCTAGCGCTGGAACTGCTATGTTATCTAGCCAGGTTTCAATAAAATAGATTGTTTGGAGGGCATCGTCTGTAATGAGGCTGTCTGGTTAACCTCTGATCTTGCGGTGATCAACACAAACTTGAGATGTTGGGGTTAGTCTTTGTGAGCTGTGGTTTCACGTGAAGCAGTGTGTGACTTGAGTTGATAAGTGGCTGTGGCTGTGGCTGTCCATTGATTCATTTTCTCAGAATCAGTTTGTGTTTTCTGCAGCTGTATGTTGTTTTTATGATTTGGATATCAAAGGAGAAATAGAGGGTGCAGCATCAGATATCCAGTGTGCGGCCACATTGCTTGACTCCTTGGAACACCGTATTAAACCAGTGTCAAAGAATTCTCTCATTCTTGAATTCTCCTGCAGTGTGGTGAAAGCAGTACATTACCCACATCTCCCATTCAGATTAATATTATTAGCTATAATTTTTTCCTTGGGGTGCATCATCTATTCAGTCCTTTGAGTCAGCTCATGGGCACAGAGAGATTCCATAGATTGGTCAAGAAAAGGAACAAATCCAAAATGAAGCGGAAGTAAAACTACCCATGGGACACAAAAGTTTTGAAGTCAATAGGTTTTATCTTTTTCTGGCTGAATTTTGAATAAGAACATGTTGCTTATGGAATCTGTCATTGTTCCACTTTGTATGTGAGACTGATCAGGGAGGGATGCTTGTTGGAATGGTGATTATTCAAAGCTGGTGTGGTACTTAAAAGAAACAGACACTGAGTAGTTCCAGAAAGACATTTGCTAACAAAATACACATCTTTGATGGGTTGTAAAATTTGGGGCCTTAAAGTGCTTGGCAGTGTGCCTTGAAATAGGAGCAGGCAAAGCTCAATCTTCAAATTAGGAACTTTGGGGAATTCATGTAATTTGCCTTTCCAACCTTGCACTGCATAATCTATGTAACAAGATTCCAGGATTGTTACTTTGATGCCTAGAATGTCTGTTGAGTCAGTGTGAAGCTAAGGAAAGAGCTACATGCATGGCCAAGTGCTCTTTTTTGTTCAGAACATCAGCAGGTTGAATCATCACTGGGATTCGTGGTCTGTTATCATCCAATTTTTAAGCTTTCAGCATTTTTCCTTTATAAATTACACCCATGTGGTTTGCAACTTAGCTACAATAAGGCATGTATTTATGCCCAACCAAGAGTCCCAGACCATGATGACAGCAAAGGAACTCAGCCAATCACCACCCTTACTCTACAGCTAACTAGCATGCAACAGTTAGTTTGGTTGCATGAGGGGGACTGCAGAGATGGTGGATTACTTGGCACAGCTGCCACAGTTCTTCAAAACCACACGGACACAGTAACCCTAAACACACACAGTCTCTCACTACAGCACACCCTTCACTTGCCATCTGCACAAATCAACACACATCTTCCAGGTTAGACACTCTCTGTCTGTGTCTGTCTGAAGCACTGAATGCCTGTTGAGTCAAAGTGAAGCAATGGAAACAGCTGCAGGCTTGGCTGAGAGCTCTTTTTGTTTGAAATATCACCAGGTTCAGTCATCACTGGGCCCTGTGAGAACCAAATGGAACGTTGGTGTCCTAAGGTTCTGTGGTGGTTGGAATCTGACAGTTGATCAGAGATGGAGAGAGTAACAGCTACGTGGGGTAACACAGAGGTGGTTGTACCTCCACCAGGGGACAGATCTGTGCAGAAACTTTGCGCAACATGTATCCACAGCAGCATTACTCACTACAACACGGCACATGGGAACAAGAACCCCAAAATACAACCAGCCTACATGCTGCTGTTTGGGACTTCATTCTTACAAGCCGCTTTGTGTTCTGTTAGCATGTTTGTCACTGTGGTGTTTTGTGAGTGTATTTTCTGCTTTGGTGTTCAGTAAAATAGTACACAGACATACTGATGGGGAGGCAGGCCACAAGTACTGAAACAGTCTGATTCTAAGCCATACTGAATTGGGCACAAGTGAAAACACTTCCTATATGTACCGGTTTATGGTGGTACCATTACCAGTGCACCTCTAAGCTTTGACCACACAGAATGCCAAGAGAGAAAGCTACTCTCACTGTCCACATGTCTACACTGCAATGTAATCCCAGGCCTCTGGCTTGAGGCCAAATCCACCTTCCATCTACACACAAATCTCTATGACTTGCGATGAGACCCAGAATCCTAGGACCCTGCAGGGGCTGAGGATTCAAGCCCACATCCAGCCAGGGTCCAGAGTTGAAGACCTATTGCTTTGCACTATAGAGGCTGTGATGTTGCATCCATATGTTTTATGGAAATATGCTTATGAGTGTGTATATGATGGAATTGGAATATGCTTCACGCAAAAGGTCTCTTGTAAGGTATCATAACAAAAGTTATAACCTACTGAATTTATTCCTCCTATTTGTATGCATGTATCACTCTTGTATCTGAAGCTAGAAATATGAAGTATAATTCTGAGGTCTTATTGTAATTATGCAAAGTGTGAGCCATTAATGGTGGTTTAGAATCTTGATGTCTCCCATTGACTAGGGCAATTGGAAGTAAATGGTTATTTACCTGCGAACCTTCCTGTGTACGTGTGAGCCAACCAGGAAGAAAGGAGACTAGGGGTCTTACAGTGACATGTGACCATTTCACATGATACTGGAATCCATCTTAATCCTTGTAGTTTTCCATTGATGAGGCAGGGGTGGGGACAAGCACAGACAAAAGATTCTCGCCTTGTGCCAAAGCTATAAAAGGCAGTGGAGCAGGATAAAAGGGGCTGCCAGTCATGAGAAAACCCCTGCTTATCACCTGAGATGTCTGATGGAACTAACAAGGACTGTACCAGGGGAAAGGATTGGGCCCAGACTAGGAAGAAGTCTAGTCTGTGAAATAAGTTTATTGGAACATCTCTGAGGTTGAGATATTACCTGTAATCAGTTTCTTAATGTATTAGGCTTAGACTTGTGAGCTTTTGCCTTATTTTGCTTGGTGACTTACTTTGTTCTGTCTGTTATTACTTGAAACCACTTACATCCTATTTTATACTTAATAAAATCACTTTTGTTTATTAATAAGCCCAGAGAAAGTGATTTATACCTGAGGGAGCAAACAGCTGTGAATATCTCTCTATCAGTGTTATAGAGGGCGGACAATTTATGAGTTTACCCTGTATAAGCTTTATACAGAGTAAAATGGATTTATTTGGGGTTTGGATCCCATTGGGAACTGGGTGTCTGGGTGCTGGAGAGCTAATCTACTGAGCTGTTTTTGGTTAAAGTCTGCAGCTGTGGGGCCATGGCCCAGACCCTGAGTCTGTGTTGCAGCTGGCTAGCATATCTGGCTCAACAAGGCAGGGTTCTGGAGTCCCAATCTGGCAGGGAAAATGGGCTTAGAGGTAATTTCAGCACATGAGGTGACAGTCCCAAGGGGGTCTCTGTGATCGAACCCGTCACAGAGACACTCCCCCCCCACAATCCCAGACTCAGATCCTGGGAGTCCGCCAAAATTATCCCACAATCTCATGGGCCAACTTCCTTTGTCCTCTCTATCCCATGAATCACCAGTCAACTCCAGGGGAATGGAAGCAACTCACCTTGTGGTAGTGCCGCAGCTGGGTGAGTCAGCTTTTAACCCTTCCATTGTTTTCTCACCGGTGAGCTGCAAACACACCTTTGGAGAACATTCGGCATTTTCGAGAGCTACTAATCACATAAAGTCTTTTGCAAAGTGTACAGCTTCCTGGCCACGGGAACCCACCAAGGTTCTGATTAATCTCTGGTGCAAGGCCAGTAAAACAGTGGATTTTAGTAAGAGCACCAGAAATGACTACACATAACAACAGATAGTGAAGAAGCTGGCAGCATTGGAAATTTACTGGACTAGTGACCAGTTCAGGGAGAAGGTCCAGGACTGAGCACTTGAAAATCAGGGACCAGAACCACACCTTGTGCAACTCACCGACATCATACCCATTTCATGATGAGTTTGACTAGGTGCTCGATACTGCACCCAGCATGAAGCCAATAGCGGTGCACGATGAACTGGTCAAATGGGATGGCAACCTGCTGGCTCCAGAATTCAGCCTGGGGACTGATGCGTGCCAGCAGCAGGTGTAAACGAGGCCAGCAAAGTGACTCTGCTGCTCATGTTGATCGCAAAAGACGCTTTGCCACTGGAGCACCATCAGCACATCCTGGGGCCATACTTGGAACATCTTTTCAATCCCCCTCCTGAGGAATGGCCAGCCAGGAGACTGGCAGCAGAAATGGGAGGGATAGAAGCTGTCCTGGAGCCTGATAAGTTTCTGGCTCCATTTTAATGTTTATTAATATAGGAATGGGAAGGATTTCCATTTTATGAACCAATGCAAAAGTTATTACAGGCCCCAGCTACCAGTGTGTATCAGCTCATGGCAGATTGCATACCAGCAGTAGTTTGACGTCTTCCTGCCTCCTCTCCCTCCCCACCATGTGAAATTCAAAATGGTGACTGGGAAAGCCAAAGAGTAAAAACATGTAGAGAGTGACTTTTTACTGGAAAGTCACACATTTTTGCTAGAGCATTTCTGTTTCTTAAAAATAATAACCTTACATTGCCATGCCTATAAGTACTTTGCTCTGTTGTACAATGTTGTAATGAGGGAACTACAGAGAGGTGGAATGTGTTCCATTTACAAATCTAGTCCATTTCAGTTTGAGATAGTCCATGCAGTCTACCAGTGACAAAATCATTTTTCCCAAATACTATGGGACCTTGAAATTGTGTCCAGAAATGTACCTGGATGTAAGGAGGATAGCTGTGGAGTTATGTATGTTTTCATGCAGTCAAAATAAACTAAGCCACATAGAAGCTAACACAGCATCATGTTGGTTGCCATGAATTCTGACCCAATCTTGGGTGCTAATAGTTACAACCTTCCTGAAGCAGGAACTCCAGGTAGGTAGTCACATTTTGTACAAGAGTGTATTTTCCAGGGTCACCTTGGTAGCTTACCAGCCCACTCCATTCATAGATTTGTTTTTCACTCACTATACGTTTGAATACTTTGGGGGCATACCCTTCTGGTTTTTCACCAGCAGCTTGGAATAACATGTCCTTTTGCCAATCAAGCACCACAAGAACTGTTATGTGTTCCAAAATGTAGAATGCCTGAACTGAAAAAGAAGCCTTTTGTAATACATCCACTGACTTCCTCCACTGCAAACCCAAGTAGCTCTGCATGATGATGTGGTTCTACCAGTCTGTGCTTGTGGCCCTGCTCCAGAAGCACTGGTCTATGTAGAGAGCATCAGGAGCTACACCAAGCATCATGAGCAGCATCAGTCAGTTTGAATCTGCCATGTCTGTGTCTTCCTCCTCCTGCTTCTGCTCCTGCTCCATCATTAGCCTGCCAGGCACCTTTGGTGGGTCATAAAATACTACCAAAAAGTCCACCAGCATCTCTCAAAGGTTCTTCCTATTTCCTGAAACAGGACTGAAAGCACAAGCAAGAGAAGTCCTTCAAATTGTGCCTTTTCCATATTGCTGGATCCAGTTACTGAGAATGCACAGAACAAAAAGTTTGCTCGGCAGGATGTGTTGGCAGGTTATTCAAACTTCCTGTAACATTCAGGGTGGAGCATCAAGTTTTCCCACACTGCACGACAGTCAAAGGACTAGAGCAGCCACATTTCAGAAGGACACTAGGAAGTCTGGGATATTGTTGGCTGGACTTGAGTCTGGGTGCTGCAGCGTGGATACCAGAGCCCCAGATTTGAGCCTGGGTTAGAAAATTCTTAAGCTAGGGTTGACAATAAGTGTAGATATTCAAGCCCTGGGTTTTCTAACCCAGAGTCCACAGACTCAAGTCCCACCACCCCTGTGCTTACATTGCAATGTAAACATATAGCCCCAAGCCCTTTCTTGGTTATTTCATTGGGAGGGAGCAATCAAGCCCTAAGCAATTTCCAAACAAAATTAAGTAATTCTACATAATTCTAAGTAACCACTGGAAAATGACAAGCAATTATCTTACTATGAATCAGTAATTAAAAATGAATACATAATTTTGGGGTTTGACTGTTGCTTCTAGCTTCTAATTATTAGCAACTGTTCAGATCCTATACTGAGAAATATTTTAACCACAATGATAGAAATGTAGAAGATATGATATTCTGGGAAGCTGAGAGAATACCAAGGGGAAAAATAATTGGCCTTGCTGCTGGCTTTCCATTAAAAAGGAAAGATTAAAAAGATGCATTGACTGGAAACAGAAATTAACTTCAAAGGTTACATATTAGAAATGGGCATTTGATATAATGTTAGGAAAGGAGCACTCAGGGTATGTCTACCCTGCAATTGAACACCTGCTGCTGGCCAATGCCAGCAGACAGGCTCCCAAGGCTCAGGATATGGGGCTGTAAAATTATGGTATACATGTCAGGGTGCCTCTGGTATCTCAGGAGTGAGGAAGGCCGCAGATCCTGGAAAAATACCTGTGACAGATGAAGGACACTTATCCAAGAACTAAACTGAAGAGATTTTGGGGACTGACTTGAATAGTAACCATCAAATAAGCAATATCTACTTGTTATTTAGGAAGTAGTAAGGTAGCCAATGTAGCTTCCTCTATCATGAAGGTAAGGCAATGGTGTTCAGGCTTATCTGGATTCTCTTTTATGATTGACATATTGTGACATTCTGTACCTCGTGGGAACATCCTACACCCCCATGTTCACCCTTATAAAATGATTGTGTGGAATCGAATGCAAAGTTTGTCATGTTAGGTATCTTTGGAAGGCTCATTGTTGTTATAGTGATGTTATCGTAATTGTTGTTACAGTAATGTTATAGTAATGTTATAGGTTATAATTTCATGTATATAGTTATGAGGCTGAAAAGGTATCTCATGGTTTAAAGCAAGCCGAGGCAAAAACTCTCCAAGAGCAGAGCAGCAGTTCACACCTCATCAGGGCATGCATGGGACAAACCCATCCCAGACTCACAGGAACAAAGGACACTAACCTAGGCAACAACAAAGAATCTGTTGGACTTTCGAGTGAGTCACCCCCCTTCCTTTAGTCAGTTTGGGACTGAAGTGAGGTAATGCTCACCTGACTCTGAAGGAGGGGGGGCAAAGCCAAGAGGGAAGAAAGTACATGATAAAAGGGAGAGATGTTTGCCATGCTCTTCCTCTCTCTTCCACCTCCATTTACAGACATCACCACCAAGTGACTGAAGCGCTGATCAAATGGGAGAGCCTGGCTGAAGGGCAACCAGCCAGCCTGTGGTGAGAAGCATCTAAGTTTGTAAGAGTATTGAAAGTGTTAAGATCAGCTTAGAATGTGTTTTGCTTTTATTTCATTTGACCAAATCTGACTTGTTATGCTTTGACTTATAATCACTTAAAATCTGTCTTTGTAGTTAATAAATCTGTTTGTTTATTCTACCTGAAGCAGTGCATTTGAAGCGTGGCTGTGACTCCCCTTGGGATAACAAGCCTGGTACATATCAATTTCTTTGTTAAATTGACAAACTCATGTATGTTTGCAGCATCCAGCGGGCATAACTGGACACTGCAAGATGGAGGTTCCTAGGGTTCTGTCTGGGACCAGAGATATTGGCTAGTGTCATTCGGTTGCACAATCCAAGGAGCAGCTTACATGCTAGAGGCTGTGCATGAACAGCTCAGGAGTGGGGGTTTTCACAGCAGAGCAGGGTAAAGCTGGCTCCCAGACTCTAGGATTGGAGTGACCCAGCAGATCACCAGTCCGGATAACACCAGGGGAACATCACACCTATTATCATATGTTAACAGTTTAATAAAGGATACCAGGTATAAAGCTCTGCAAATCTGTGGATGTTTGTTTTATATCTGTGGATATCTGCGGATCATGTTTCTGAATCGCGGATCAGATGCAGATACAAATTTTGTATCAACACAGGGCTCTAATCATGGTTGCCAGCTGTGAAAACAGCTCATTGATAATATTTTATTTTTCTTGACTTCCTTTCAGTGTTAATAGCAAATCTTATTGCAAAGATAGTGCGTTTGGCATGGTGTCAGACCATAAAATATATTTCTTAAAGTCGCAGTCTTTGTCATTCATTTTAAGTAGCTATGATAAAAAGGTAGTTGATTTCCTCTTCTCCAACACTTTGATTTTTTTTAAAGGCAAAAAGAGGTATTTGATGAGGATGAAGTTAACGTTCTATTTTTTTTTATAGAGCATTTAAAGAAAAATGCCATCCAACTGATAAATACGATCTACTGTTGAGTTCCAAAGACTTTAAAATGAACTGTACACAACATCCTCTATCAGTGGAGAGAAAAAGTCCAGAGCACAGGCCCATAGCAAGAATTCAGGAAGGATTTCTACACTTTTATTTTCCATCCAGGGTGCTGGTAACTAGTTTTTCATCTGTTGTAGTACTAGGGTTCATCAGCTATATACTCACAAGTATATAATCACATATGTGGACCTCGCTCCTCTAAAGACTTACACATGTACTTAACTTTACTCAAGTGAGTAGCTCCATGACGTCAGTGAGACGTAAAGTTAAGCACATGCATAAGTTTTTGCAGGATCTATCTATTTATGTAAGAGCAACAAATCCAGCTGGGAAATAATCATAATCTGGCAAAAGACACAAAGCCATTTTTTATTCCATTTAATCTTCAGTCGGTCATTTTATCTCACTTTCTTTTCACTCCTGTGTCAACAGTGAGACATAGTTCAAGTCTTATAAAATAAGAAAGACCTTACCAAAGGGTTCTGTAAAATAGTCTAGAGTGATGACTCATTGCATTTTTTCATCCATTGATCTGCTTGGGACAGCACTGCTTCACCTAAGAGCAAAGTTATATTCCATTAATTCCAATGTGATTCTAGAAGAATAATTTGTTTGTTGGCTTTTCAATGACAATATAACCATTTGTGTGGGTGCCATTCAGAAGATGCAATGTTAATGTTTCTAATACTTGAATGGTTTACTCCTTTTCTTCTAATTATTTCAATACAGAAATATTAGCAGATGAAAGGCTGTGCTGTCACAAAAGTGTGGCAGTTGTCCTTCTTAAAGCCTTTTTCAGGGGGTACATGAGCAAGTGTTTTCTCCAAATTGCCCTATCCTGGAGTGCAGTGTTGTATTCCCACCTCACATCAATGCCAAATGAGCAGAGGTTTCAACTCCAGAAACCACAGATCAGACAAAACCTGCACAGATCCCAGGGGATCCACAGGAGATTAGAACAATCCAGGAAGAGGCCAGTGCATCCATGTTGGCTCTGGAGGCCTCTGCCCAAAGTACTTCTCTCCCCTCAACATGCACACACACTTTCCCAAGCCCTGACTTGTGCATCACTGACCCCACAAAGCATTCTCTGCAGAAACTACCCAAAGGTGATTGTGACAAAGAGTTAATCCCTTCCCCCTTTTTGCCTGGGAAGGGGAAGATCCTCCCAGAAAGTGTGCAATTAATATTAGACATATTATCAGGCCCTTCATATTTTTATACTTATTATTAACTAGTTGTGACCCATGAACAACTTGATGCCAACTGACAGAGAGTACAGGAGTACATGAGGGTTACAGGAATACCCTGGGTCTGGCACATACCTACTAGTCTGCCAAAGAATGTCATGTAAGGTCTCTAATGAAAGCCTATGTCACACCGGTCATCATAATCATAGCAAGATGTATGTACAGAAAATATGTGAAGAATTATGTCTATATACTACAAATTATGTTCTCTAGGTCTGTGAGTTAAGGCAAGTCACTGAAAGGTAATCCACATATGCTGTCAGGCAGAGGGAAAGATGCTTGTATCACTCTGACTGCTCATGTACAGACTAAGTATTCTGTGGTTCACAATGGACGCCCATTTACAGTCTAAGCAAAGTGTTAATCAATAGATTGTGGAGACTGCAGGGGTTATCCTTATGCTAACGGCAGGGGGTGGTGAGGTGCCTCACAACCCTGGATACTCAGAAGCATCCCACTAGTGATTATTTAATTTAAAATTACTAATACAGTTACATGTTATTTACTAAGAAGTGCTTAATGCCAACAAATATCTAGTGGAAATTATTAATCTGCTTAATACAAACAATGCAAACATAATGTAATAGTTTTATTTCCATTCACTTTTGTTTATAAGCAAGCATTCTGGATTGTGTCCATCAGATATGTCAGAAACTAAAAGGGGAAGTGTAAGGTGGAAGCTCTCTACTCCACTTCTTCCTCCTCTTAAAATATATAGACAGTCCAACCCGTAGGACAGTGTTTTTCAATCCATGGATCGCAGTACTGGGTCACGGCATGTAAGGCACTGGGTTGCCTTGCTCTGGTCAGAACTGCTGACCGAGACATTAAAGCTCCCATTGGCGGTGCTGCCCAGTGAAGGCAGGCTAGTGCCTACCTTTTCCGATGCTGCACTGTGCCCCGGAAGCAGCCAGTAGCAGTCCATCTACTAGGCAGGGGAGCCACAGGTCTCTGTACCGCAAGCACTGGCTTTGCACTCCCGTTGGCTGGAACCAGCCAATGGGAACTGTAGGGGGGGAGGTGCCGGTGGGTGAGAGTCACGCGGAGCTGCTTGAGCACTTCCGCTCAGGAGCCAGACCTGCTGCTGGCCACTTCCGGGGCATAGCACAGTTTGCAGTGCACCCCGGCTGCGCTGCTGAACCACCAGAGATAAGTCCATGCCTGTGCCCCAATCCATTGCCCCAGCCCTGAGCCCCCACAAACCTGGAGTCCCTCCTGCACCCCAACCCCCTGCCCCAGCCCAGAGCCCCCCCTGCACACCCTGAACCCCTCATTCCCAGACCCACCTGCAGCCCTCACCCCCACATCCCAAATCTCTCTCCCAGCCCTGAGCCCCTTCCACACCCCAAACCCCTCATCCTCAGCTCTGTTGAGTCTTGGGCATCAACAGTTTTCTTCAACTGGGTCCCCAGAATTTTTTTTGAAAACCACTTTCGTAGGACATGGAATCACTGAGATACAGGTGCTTGGTTTTGGAATTGTAGATATGCATTCTGAGACAGTCACGTGCATCTCTTCGGGACAGTGATATTTACTTCAGCATATTTTTAAAAAATGAATCTATCTTACTTTATTTGCTGGGTAGTTAAATTCCTTTATATTGAGCAGTAATATCTCAAGTTTAATCATTACTGCATTTAGCTACATATTAAATACCGGACAAAGGAAAGTGCTGACATTTGGCCACCAATTCTCAGATCCTGAAGTTTCTGCTGCAGTTAAAGGCCTAATAACCATAATTACTGAGCGGCATAGCTTTGAACACCCCACAATCCCAGTGTGACACCGGCATTTTTATTATGAGATGAACTCCTACAATAAAGTACATAGCAAAAAGGCAAAGAAGCAGCTTGATATTATGAACTGTTGTCTAACATCTGTTGAAAATCATGATTTTGCATAATCAATGTGTTGGGGACACTGGGGCATAGCCACTAGGTAACTCAAGGGGATGGAAGACCACGAGTGTCGATGAAGCCCCCTCGCACTAGGCCCCGGTGTCCTTGGCCCCCCCTCCTGCCTGGAGGCACTCGCAGCAGCTCTGCATACTAGGCCCAAGTGTCCTTGGCCCCCCCGCCTGGAGGCACACACAGCAGTTATGCTGAGAATCTGCAACAGTATGTTGCAGAGTCAGACTGCCTGAAACTAAGCAAGGCCAAACAGGGGAGATATGGAAGAACAATGCTGAATAAAGCAGCTTTATGTATAGTTTAACAAATGATACAGAGAATCAGGGAACTAGCTGGGAACTGGATTGGCTGGCTATATGGATACTTGGGGCAGCTTGCTATTGGATAAGTATGCTGGGAAAAAGGATGTATAAAAGCTTGTGTAACTTCCTGCTCTGTGTGCAGGATTTGAGATTTTATTCTCCCTGTACCTTTTTGCAGCTGCAAATAAACTTTTCTGCTTCTCCACCCCGTTGTGATTATTGGGTGTAGCACACCGGGTAACGAACCAACTCAAGCTGTTGTTCAGCCTCTCGGCACTGGGTGCCGGCAACAAATGTGTAACTTTAGCACCCTCCTGGCCAAGATGGAATCTGCTCTGTAGGCAGCTTTGACCAAGAGAAGGCACGCACACGAATGCAGCAGGCATACTCCCTTCCACCCCAGCCCAGAGGAACCTGTTTCAAACCCTCACAGTGAACACAGTGTACATCGGAAGAGTACAATGAATATAGGAAAGGGGAAATATTTACTCACAGAGGGATGAGAGGAGAAAAACAATAGGGGGATATATATGGCGAGTAGTAAAACAGGGTTGCATTCAACACAAGGCCCCACAGTCCCAGTGGTACCACAGTCTGAAAAGGCAGACACCAAGCAATGTGTCTGCACACAGAGTTCAAGAGTCCTGGGCAAAGTTCCAGTCCAGTGGTGAATCTTGGGTGCTCCTGGTCATCTTCGGTCCCAGTAAACTTTCCCCAACAAACCCCTTCAGTGCCCTCTTCTGTTGCTCTCCGCAAAGCCACACAGATGACAACCTCTCCAGTTCACTAGCTAACAGCCTCCCGCTTATTCCCAATGCAAGGTCACAACCCTCAGTACTCACAGCCCCATGCAGCTCTAGGCAGCAGCGATACTTGATCCAGCTCCAGTTTGTCCTTCTCGGGCGAGTTCTTCCTGGCACAGTGCTCCTCCTGACTCCTGCCCTGGGGTGTCCCCGATCCCCCACTCTGTCCCTCCCAGGATTCAGTCAGGTTCTCAGCTGCTTCACTCTGAGAGGGCCTGCTTGTTACAGCCCTTCTGTTTGGAGCTCCAGACACACACCCTGTCACTCTCTCCCCCCTCTCTCTGCTCCCCTACCCTCCCAACAGCACTTCCTCTTCATGGAACAATCAGCATTTCCCCACTCCGGAAAAAGATTTAAAGGGCCATGCTCTCTAAACCACAAAGGGGTTACAGATATAAATAATTTACAAGGAGACACAGGGCGATGGCATCAGGTTTCATGGGATGGAGATACAATGTAGTGTGAAATCAGTAGTATATTTTGTAATGGACATAGAGTTGAAGGGTATGCCCTGTGGCTGAGCATTCTCACAGTAAACTGACAATCTTAAAAAAACCCTGAAAAGAGTATGTCCTTCTTATATGCAACACATGCAGCTCCATGTTACTTTTCATGTAAATGTGTAAGTATGACTCCATTTTGATAATATGTGGTTCTGATGCCATTATTTTGACAGGAAATGTATTTTATAGAAAATTAAAGTACACTTTCCTTAGTACAGATGTAGTGCAGCTGTATGAAGGCAGATACAATCATAGTCTTACACTGGTAGAATGGGAATGGTATGTCCCTCTGAATGTAATTGTGTTGATATGGCTTGTTTGTTTTTTTAATAAACACAAGCTAGTTTGTTAAGCATGGACTTAGAAGTCACAAGATCTAAATTCTAATCTTGGTTCTGATATTCATTATGTGACCTTCAGCAAGTATGCTAGCTTCTCTCTTCATCAGTAACCCTGTTGGTAAAATGCTTCCCTACCTTTGTAAACAGCTTTGAGATCTACAGATTAAAAAGTACTTTATGGAAGTGCAAAGTGTTATTTGTGATAACAAACATCCAGTAAAAGATCTTTAAGGGAGTGTTATGGTATTTTTCATCTGCAATGGATCTCTCCACATCTTTTTCTCTCTTTAGCTGGTGACCTCTTTGTCTTGTTCAGCAGATTTAAAAAACTCATAATTCTTTTTGAAGCTGAGCATGGGCAAAGTGTGTCCCATCATTCATACTACACAAAAACGTAAGAGCTGCCATGCTGGCACAGACCAATGGTCCATCTAACCCAGTATCCTGTCTCTGACAGTGGGCGATACCAGAGCTTCAGGGGGAGTGCACAGAGCGGGACAATTTTGGAGAGCTCCACCTTTGTCTTCCCCTCCTTGCTTCTGGAAGTCATAGTTTTAGGATTTCCCTGTACATGAGATTGCATCCCTGAACATCTTGGCTTATTGCCATTGATGGATCTATTCTCCATGAACTTAACTTATTCTTTTCTTGAACTCAGTTATACTTTTGGTGATTACAACATCCCATTGCAATGGGTTCCACAGATTAATTGTGCATTGTATGAAAAAATACTTTCTCTTGTTTGTATTAAACCAGATGCTTATTAATTTGATTGGGTGACCCATGGTTTTGTATTACAGGAAAGCGTAAATAAAACTTCTTTATTCACTTTTTCCACACTGTTTATGATTTTGTAGATTCTATCCTACCCCTCCCCATCATCTTTTTACTAAGATATATCAAAATGGATACACTTGGACTGAAGTTGAGATGGAAATCAGAGACAGTCTTAATGAAAATGTAGCAAACTGCTCCAGGCACTGTTGTCACTAAAGACAAGCACATATGGAGCCCCACACCCAGCTAGAATGCATGAATGCTCCCAGAGCCACTCATGAATCACACAGAGAAAGGCACCAGAAAAATCCCCCCAGCTCCCAGTGTCGTACCTCAGGAATATGCCGTCTTGCACTGCTCAAGATGAGCAGTGCAAGTTTATTGATTGGTTTACCACTTCATCAATGGAAAATGGATATACACCTGCCTTTGTAAACCTGAGCAGATTTGCCAAACACTTCAGGCAAACTCACTGGTAAAGAGAAACAGTAAAACAAGTTTATCGATTACAAAAGATAGATTTTAAGTGATTATTGGTGATAGGAAAAGAGTCAGAGTGGTTACCAAAATAAAATAAAATATAAGCACACAGTCTAAACCTTAACCCTTATCACACTAGATAGTATTTAGATCAAGCAATGTTCTTACCTACTGGATCTTACAGTCCTGAATATACAGGTTTGTCACTTAAACATGGGACAATCTCCTCTGTTACACTCTTCAGTCTTCTGAGCATTCTTGTTGCTTGCAGCATAGGTGGGGGAGGAGAAAAGGCAAAGCATGGGGCCCCTGTGTTCTGTTTTATACCCTTAGTCCATATGCTTGGATCATAAGTCCAGGCATGTCTGGTGGGCATTGCTGAGACACAAGGTGAGGTTGAGGAATTCCCCTGATGTGGTCTTGTGCAAGTGAGTCATTGCATTATAGCTCCCTTGCTGGACAATGGCTGTTGTTGATTGTTCAACATCTGCCCGGGCGTTGGTTATCTCCCTGGTTATTGTCTTTGAGGAGCTAGTATCTGGGCACTGCCCAAACCCACTTTCGTGACAATTATACAACACAATGCTATAAATATTTAGACAGAACAATGGGTTTCAGCAGATCATAACCTTTCCCATGATACCTTACAAGGCATGCTCTGTGTGCAATATCACAGTTATATATAAATAATGAATATGGGGGTTACAGAATGCTCCCCTGGGGGGTAGAGTGTTACAGGAGTGTTGTGTCCAGTTCTGGGCATCACATTACAGGAAAGACGTGGACAAATTGGAGAAAGTCCAGAGAAGCGCAACAAGGTCTATGAGGGAAGATTGAAAAAATTGGGGTTGTTTAGTCTGGAGAGGGGACATGATAGGAATTTTTATGTATTTAAATGGTTGTTACAGGGAGAACGGAGAAAAAATGTTCTTCTTAACCTCTGAGGATAGAACAAGAATCAATGGGCTTAAATTGCAGCAAGGGTGGTTTAGGCTAGACATTAGGAAAAAGTTCCTAACTATCAGGGTAGTTAAGCACTGGAATAAATTGCCTAGGGAGGTTGTGGAATGTCTGTCACTGGAAATTTTTAAGAGCAGGTTAGACAAACTCTTGTCAGGGATGTTCTAGATAATACTTAGTCCTGCCTTGAGTGTAGGAGACAGGACTAGAAGATCTCTCGAGGTCCCTTCCAGTCCTACAATTCTAAGATTCTAAGATGAACAGCACTAATCTTTTTAGTTGCTCCTTATATGGAAGCCCTTCCATACCCTTGATCATCTTTTGTTGCCCTTCTCTGAACTTGTTCCAGTTCCACTATTGCTGGCGATTTCTAGAGGTTGAGGGTGGTCTCTTTCGCAGGTTTTATTTTTCATAGGTTCTTTGGTGACTGAGGAGTCCAATTCTTGGGCCACAGGCTTGTTGTTACTGGTGGTGATGGAAGATCGGGTTGGGCCATGATTGCTGTATGTCAGCTGTCTTTCCTTTCTTTTCTGGTGTTTTTCTGAGACCAGAGCAAAGCAATCTTTCCTCAAAAATCCGTTATATCCTCTTTGAAATGGTGCACACAGAACTGGACACAGTATTCAAGGTGTGGGAACACCATGGTTTTATGATGGCATCCCTTTTCAAATAGTTCTTTACATTCTGTTAGCCTTTTTGACCGTTCTGCCCATTGAGCTAAAGTTTTGGGAGAACTATCCACAATGACTCCAAGATCTCATTCCTGAGTAGCAACAGCTAATTTAGAACCTATCAGTATATAAGTATAGTTAGAATTATTTTTTCCAATGTGCATCACTTTGCACTTTTAATGTTGAATTTCATCTGACATTTTGTTGCCCAGTCACCCTGTTTTATGAGATTCCCTGTAACTCTTCGCTATCAGATTTATACTGAACTATAGTGAATAATTTTGTATTATCTGAAACTTTGCACTCTGCAACTAGAAGAATAAAACATGACCTTCTCTCCATTAGTAGGTCAACACAAGCTACTCTGGCAGTGTCTGAATGTTCTGTTCCAGAGACTAAACATGTAACCTTCATGTCATGCATTGTCTCCTCTTGCCTAGTGAGCAAAAAGTCTTAAGAATTAGGTCTCCCCCAGGCCTGCATCTCCTGCATGGCAGCACAATATGCTGCAGCTGTGCCACTGTTTGTCTGTTGGGTTTGATTAGTAACATGCTGCACACAAGGGTAGTTACTTGGTTCTAGACATGAGTCAAAGTGCAGATTTTCCAAGAGACCATTTTTAAGCCCACCACCACTGCTGCTGTTGCCAACAACCTGCCCCCCTACACTGTTCTGCATCAGCCTTTCCAAAAGCAATGCCTCTGTACTTGTCAGTCACCTAAACATCACACCTAAATGGAAAGATCAGGAATACAATCAGGGCCATAGACATCCTGAAAATAAAGCCTCACTGTGCTTTATTGGCTTGAATATGGTCACAAATCTTTCAAAGGATAATGTTCTCTTTTCCCAGTGAGTGTAACTGTGCTACTGCTTTCCATCAGGTTTCTTTTTTTCTATTTAGTTTTGAATCTCATTTTAGTTATATTTCTATAAACAGGTTTCAGTTTCACTGCACTTACAATTTATAAAGTATGCTTAAGGTTTTTATCTGTTTATCTCTTAATTTATAAATCTTGATTATTACAGCATCTCCTGACCTTTTGTCTACCTCCTTCCTTCTCTTCTTCAACTAATGCATTTTCCCATCATTACGTGTGTGATTGATGGTAAGTTTTAAGAAAAGTAATAGGCTCATCATAGTGAAACTGGGAGACATCATTGAAACATAGCATAGAAAACAAAAAGGCAAATTGGGCGTGGTTTTGTTACTAAGTATTATTTTTTCTAATTGAGGTAAAAATAAGAAAAACTGCATATGCTGCAGCAATACACCTGCTGAGGATCTGGTCCTACCATTCTAATCTGGGAGTGTTTTATGCCCTTTTTACACATTGGCTGAGGATTTTATTTAGTCAGAAATACAGTTCCTTGCATCCACAATTATATACTTTTGACAACAGGCAAGCATGTTGCAGGCACTCTTATTATGATTTCCAAGAGAATTCAAAAGGAAAAATACCCTGCACTTTTTCGGGTACTTTGACGGCCGAGGCTAGGCCCTGGTTATTGCTGAGGAAACTGAGCTTCAGACCCACCTACCAGAAAAAACCACACACACGAAAACACACACCTGAGATTGACAGCCGCTACAAGCTCTCTTCTTGGGAGAGTTAATAGCTAATTGGTGACAAATGCCTGCCTTTAGCTAGTTAAAATATACTCTTAAACTACAAGAAACATTGTATCCCACTCTGTAGGAAATTTGAACATAAAATCATATCAGCTCAATATCCTAGGTAAATACAAAATAACTAAGTCACTGGGCCTGTTTGCACCATGTGTGGTTATTGACACTAGTGCAAACTGTGTCATATCATGAATATGCTAAGATCACCTGCCAGGTTCTGGTCATGTAACTGGGCAGAAGAAGATTGCCTTAGTGCAAGAGCCTGCTATGCCATTTCCATCCCTGTTGCTGAAGCAGAGGGCATAGCAGGAGCAAAGGCGAGGGACTGGAATGCCCTAAACAGCACCAGTCCCTGGCTGCAGCGTTCACCCCATGTGTGGCTATTAGCAGTCAGTGTCAGTTAAAGTAGCCTTTTGGCCATACTTGCTTATGTCTGAGAAGCAGCTCCAGGACCAGATAGTGGAAAGGTGACCTTTATGTCACCCTTGCATGACTCCTTGGGCAGAGCTGAATATCTGGCCTGGCCAATACAAAGTGGACTTAAGTTAGTTTGGAAAACTGAGTTGGTAGCATTTTAAACCCACTTTGCAGAGGCCTAAATTCATGACCAAGTCCTTAAAAGAGTAGTGTTGGCTGCAGTCATGGTACTTCTGGTACTACCGAGAATGGTATTCCGGCACAATTCTGGCACTATTCGAGCCCTGCCTAAATGACAGTGGAGAATGAGGCCCACTGTATCCATAAAGCCTCAATCCAAAGAAGCATTCCAGATCTTGTGCCTCAGAATAAAGCAAGTTTTTCCCTATTACTGCAACCACTGGGACTACTTGTACACATTAGGCCCCTAGCAAGATAAAGGCAAATAAGAATCTAGCATGGAGCACAATCAACAACCTCTCCTTTCCTACCTGAATAATCATTTTATTAATTCTCCTACGAGTCTAAGGTAGCTGAACAGGACCTGTTGCAAAAAAACAACTTATAGGGAT
Organism: Caretta caretta; assembly: GCF_965140235.1. Taxonomy (NCBI): domain Eukaryota; kingdom Metazoa; phylum Chordata; order Testudines; family Cheloniidae; genus Caretta; species Caretta caretta. The sequence goes on from NC_134207.1 coordinate 139,523,245, forward strand.
ATTGAAATGAAGCTTCTTTTTCAATTATGCTGTTTGAAATTTTTTGAAAGGTACCTTAAAGGCAAAGGCTTACCCCTTACATGAACCAAGCTAGTGCCTATTACACTTACTGCAGATGGAAACTCCCGAACACCACAGAAGATAACTGCTAATGATCCAAATTAACACTGTATATCTTGAATAGTTTCCAGGGTGCCCGTCCTGCTCTCCATTGATGTCAGAGAGACCAGGACCAGGTGGTGAAAGTCCTGTACAATCTCCCCATGTAGGCAAATTTCAGACATTAGACTAATTGAAACATGGGCCATTGCTCCATTATAAGCTAAAAGAATATAAGGGCTATTGTTTACCTGTTAAAAAAGCAGATCTATGTTCATTTTCTTGTCATAGTCACCACCTTGAACTCTGGTGGGATGTTACTCATCCTTTTGGAAAATGCATGTATTAGATTCTTTCCTTGAGGCATTTGAGGCTGAGAGCATTTTATAGATTAAAGTGAGCAGTTAGTTGGAATGGTTTTAAACAGATACTTTAGGTGACTTCAGTGGGGCCAGGATTTCGCCCTTTAAGTTTTACTATTGACAGACTGTGGTTTTCTGTGAACACTTTTCTTAGTCATTGGGCTGTATTATTGTATTCTTAATCTGATATCCTACATTTGATGGTTATATATATGCCTTAATATCCAATAACATTCTTAAACGTAATTCAAATGTTCTAAAAATGGCAACAATGTTTAAAAAAACAAAGGAGATTGTACATACAGAGCTAAACCTTGCTACCCTTACAAATGCATAAAGTCAGAATGTCTCAAACAAATCTATGAGACAGATTCTGCTCTCTTTTGCACCAGTGTGAATCTGGAATATCTCTACCAAATCCAGTGGAGTTACTTTTGGATTTGCACTAGAAGAAGAACGGAATCTGGCTCCATGACACTTCAAATTGGGTGATTTTGTCCCCCTCTATGCCCCTGGGGAAAAACCCATGGGGTGTTGCCCTGGTCTGAGGAAATCTCTGGACGAGTGTGACATTGTCAGAGAAAGAGGTTTGCCCCCCATTGAACTGGCAGCCTCTAAACTCCATGGTGCCCTACTGTTCTCAGAGGATCTACTAAAAGGTACAGTTTTATTTGCCTTCAAGAGTTTTCCCTCTTGCCAGCAACTTGTGAGTCATTTCTCAAAGGAGACTTGGGTACCCCAGTATGGTGAGGGGCTGTGGGAAAGTCAACATAACTTGAGGTTTAACAGCTTTATTCCTGGATGCCATGGGGGATGATACACATCTCACCTGGCCCTAGCTCATGCCTGGCAAATACCCCTGTCTATGCATAGATTTTCGGATCTGGAGTGGGTTCACCATGGAAGTACATGGCAGTGTCTCAAAGACTCGTCCTTCCATATGGGAAGGGGAAGTCCACAAGCATATCCCCTCTCAGTAAAGTTGTTTATGAATATGTGCAGAGCAGGATTGTGCCTGTATACTTTTCATTCAAGCCAATCTATTAATTTTAATTGCCTACAGCTGTCTGATGATAGGAGACATAATAATGACGATGCAATGCCAAGCATGTAGAATAAGGTGTGTCCCTCACTGAGGCAGGCAACCACATTGTTTGTGGTAAAGTTTTAATTCTTTATCTTCAGAAGTCTTATGACCATTTCTAATGGAGCAAATTCATTGCAGGCTTTAAAAGTGAAGTCAATAAATATAAACTATTTAGAAAGAAAAGTCTGAACAGTATTGAATAAGTTTAAATAGTAAGTGCTCTGTGTTTTCTGACATTTAGATGAGTGTTCACTTTTATAGTGTTTGGGCTCTACTGATATATTCCAGAGTAATACTATATAACTACTAGTTTCCAGAGACCCTCACAAAAACCAGGGGTCCTTTCCTCATTGATGTAAATTGACATAGCTCCATTTTCTCATGAGGTTACAGCAGTGACCCATTTTAAATAAATAAATATGACCTTAATGTTCTACAAAGCGTATGAATAAATCTACTGTTATCCCTACAGGGCAAGCTAGGCACAATTAAAATAACTGTATCTTGACCCAATTAACTTATCTTTGTTACAGCTACTCTGTTTAAACTCTCGAATAACTAGATTCAACAAATAAATAAGACAAGTAAATTTAATTGGCTCAACAAGAAGCTTAGGATAAGCTGGCACAAATTCTTTCTTTGTGCTAAGGGAAAGGAGACTTGGGGGTTGCTTACAAACCTAGTGTGCGTGTTACCTATGCAAAATCTCCATTTGGATTTTCTGTCCTGAAGAGATTCTCTACATATGGGTTGATCAAAGCAGATAGCTAAGCAATCATGACTTCTGAGTAGTCAGGCATCCCTGATCTCTGGAGGAATGAGGGCCTGCATTCAAGATTATTCCATTCTTCAGTGTCCCCTTTTATTTCATGCTGCAAGTGCAAACAGCTTCAGAAAATTCTTCACAGCTGATGGGTTTTTCAAGAGTTAACTTGGACACTTTGCTGTGAAGGCTGTCTTCAGAGGAGTTATGCCTGTTATACAGATACTTCTTTGCTCTTAGAAGGTCATTAAGTCCCTTTTACACCTTCCAGCAACACCTTGAGTAAGTCCCTTGAGCTTAGAATTCAGTGTAGCCAAAGAACTTGTCCTTAATCCTTCTCTCCAGTTTCATATTCAGTCCATTCGTGAGCTCATACACTGAAAGTACACGAAAAACAGTTTGCTTTTAAAGCCTCAGGACCATCCATGAATAGCTTCAGAGAATGGCTCAGAAAAAGAAAATATAGTTTAGCTACCTCCTTGGCAGTCCCTTTCTCCCCAAAGCATTTCCAAATTACTTTGGGACACTCCTCCTCTCCTAAACTCTGGAAATCACTAGTTAGTGGTTTCCAGCATTTCAGTAATCTGTTGATGGCTGATTTCAGTAATCTGTTGCCAGCAATCTAATAACAAGTCTCAATAGATTGCACTTTTCCACCTCAGCAAAGCCACAAATCTCCTTTAATTGCTCTGTTCTGGTAGCAAAAACATTATAGTGGGGGTTAAACCTGTAGACTTAAATGTTCTACATCAACATCAAGTTTTCCTGCAGTGCACTCCATTGCATTATGAAGAATGTGAGCTAAGCAGTTGCCTGCTATAATGTCCTCTTTGGATTTTTCAGTTACTGTTAAATGCTGTTAATGCCAATGTAAATTACAGGAAGCATATCAGCTCCATATGCTGGCAGCTTCTCCAAACTGAAGTCAAAGGTGTTGAGTTTTCCAAATATTCCTGTGGCAATGGCTTGTGCATTTTCCTATCACTGTAAAAATCCAGGAGAAAGTGTTGAATCCCTTTTTCAAAACTGAAATTCCTTAAGACTAATGGAAAACACTTTGTTGCTCCTTTATTTGATGTATCAGTGGCCAAAGAGAAGAATATTCAAAATGCTTCTGAACTGAATATGGGGCTAAAACATTCTTGCTCAGTACTTTTGCCTTGGCTTTTCCACAAGTCAAGTCTTATAGCTACAGACAAGTCATGGTAAATAGCTTTATCAACTTTTACGCTACAGTCAATACTTTGAAGAACGGTGAACACTTTGCAAGTTTCAGCAGTAGTCAGATTACCATCATGAGGCAACACAGTAGTTTTGAAGAAATTCTAAATTTTAATTGAAGTAGCTACTCTATGCAAGTTCTGTTTGTGCTTTTCAGAAGAAATGTGTTGGTTCAAATCTCCTTTTCCACAATTGCTGACATCTACATCACACCTACACAGGCTGCAGAATGCATGGTGCTTTCTTTTCCTATTTTTAGCAATGAACTCATAATCTTTTGGCCATTTGGGATTAAACAATGTCTTGCATTTTGGCATGGTGACTATAAACAAACTTGGAGATAATGTTGCCTTTATCGACCCCAGCAGAGAACAGATTGTGAATCAATGTTTGAGGGAACAATCTATCTGTACAAGCAGGGAATCATCCTGATCATGGAGATAATTAATTTTCCACCAGGTATCAGGATTGTATAAAGTGTCTGAGATTTCCCATATTTCAGAGAGACTGACAGTTGTTCCTGTACTACAGTGATGGGGCAGGCACAGTATAAGACCCTAGTTAGAGCAATACCAAGAACCCCATCAGGGCACAATGAAGAAGCTTCTTTTTGACTCTTCTATGCAAAATACTGGCTTCAGTGAAGTTCACACCTGAATCTGATGTTCTGCTCTGAGAGAAGTAGCAAATGTTAACAAACCTAGAATCTCCAAGTCCTTTGGTTATGTTACTACTTGCTACCCTTTTCTGCAATGAAGGAACTACATGTAGTCCCACTGAGGTGGTCCTAGTATGAGCCAGACAGTCTAAATGCCTTTGAATGGCCTAAGTAATATGCGTTTAAAGTTACTCTGAGATATGGGCATGTTCTATAATTCTTCCAATAGTGCTCTGCCTAGTTGTGGAGGCAGTGGTTTCACACAAGTGCAGAAGTTCTGCTAGAAAGGGATTTCTCCCATCATTTTCAGACTAGCACTCAGTGCACTGTTAGAGAGACACTCTTTCATTGGTGATTGCTTATCCAGACCAGAAGTCAGCCCGCTCCTGCCTGCATCACTTTACATGGAGGCACCATCCCCACCCCCACCCTCTGGCATCCTCTTGCATCCACTTGTCCTTCACACTCCTCTCAATTTCACTGGACAAAGCCACATTCCTTTTGGACAGGGACAGGGCTGCACAAAATTAGGACTGTCTGGCTTTAAACCAGACGAATAGCCACTTAAACCAAACCATTGAAGACACAGTGACCTCATAGATGCCTGAGCTATTATATAAACCCAATAAACTAGAGAGACCAAGCAAGTAACCTTACAAAGCTTTGGCCTTTGAGAGGACCTGCAACCTGGCATCTTACTGAAGATATTTGAGTTATCTTCTTCCTCAGCTTCCCTCCCCCCACCTCCCACCCCCCATCAGAAGTAAGTACTATAAGAATGACATGTAAAATAAACATCAATCAACCACTGACTGATGGATTGATTCAATGAATCCTACAGCCAATAGCCTCCCTTCACTACTCAGCAGGTCCATCCTCCGTAATGAGGGAGGCATGCTGTGAAAAAATAGTATGTGATCATGTAAATCAAAATTATGTCACAATGCATATGCATAAGGGGGCTGAATTAATATTGCACAGTCTACCTTAGTTTTGGCATTTCCTAACTTTTGAGTGCTTGACTTTGCAAATTTAATGTTCTTTTAACATAATTTATTGAAATTTCCTAATTTAAAAAAGAAAACTACCCCCCCCCCCGCCAAATTCCATCCTATGGAACCAGTTTGATCCCCAGCTGGGTCATCAAACTGCGTTCTGAGCTTTAAATTCATAGCACAGATATCTACCACTTGAGCTAACAGAGAAACTGATAGCAATAGCAGGCAGTTATTCTCTATGTGTACCAGGCGCTAGAGGGGGATGAGACACACACTATACTGGTTGGTTTTGTTTGCTGACAGCAGAAGAATGTAGAGACACTGCAAATTGGGTAACAGAGTGTTCTTTAGTAGTTGTAGTCCTTTCTGCCTCTCTGCTCCCAGTCTATGTCCCCCTTTGTTACTATCCCACATAATCCAGCTCCTAGCCGACTCTCCTCTGTCCATCCCCCATCCTGGCTCAAGCCCTCATCTACTCCTTCCCCCCACCACCCATCTTCCACCATCCCTTATTTCTCATCCCTATTCATTTCACTATGGCTGCTTCTTCATCCTTTTCTACACTGCGTGGGACCAGAAGGGGAACATTGAGAGCACAAGAAAGAGTCTCCTTGCTCTTGTGTCCAGTGCCATAGCAGCCCACAGAAGCTAAGAGGAACAACTTCAGGGAAACACCCGTTCTCAGGCCCTGCAACTCCAGGATGGAGCATGCTCAGTCACTCTATGAGGATGGCACATGTGCAGTAGGGCCTATGAGAAGATGGAGCATGCTCAGTGAAGACAGAATCTTGAAGAATTCAGCTGCCAAACTCTAACAAATCTGTACTGAGAGTGTTAAAATTGAGATTTTTCAGAAGTGTATAACATGGCCATATTTGGACAAGTTTTCATGGGGATGGCAAAAAGCACATCTCTGATACCAAAATGACCCCGTACCAAATTCCAGTGCTTGCTTCAAATCATTTAGGGTCTACCCAGTCTCAACAAAATGGTCAGAAGAATATTTTTTAATATAGTCATAGCATATCCTTGTTCTCTGAAAGAGCTGAACCATTTTAGCAGAAATGTGAAAGAAAATAAGAAAGAAAATCAAGGAGGAAAAAAGTCACCCTGAAGCAGACACCAGGGACAGATAATTTAAGCCCATATGGTTGAAGTTTGGCCAAGTTATAAACCACTGAAAACAGGTTCTTATGATAGAAAATGTCAGGCAATCTTAGAAGCAGGTGATACCACCAGATCCACCTATCATAACATTCAGATCTAGCAAAAGACTATATAGTCTATAGAAATTAGAACAGGAAAAGGGTTAGCAATATCCTCGCCAATGCGGGGTATCTTTCCCAGATAGAAAATGGTGTTCTGCTGACTCAAAGCTCATTGCCAGGCAAATTATCTTGGAGAAAAAATTGTAGGAGTGTTGGTGGTCTTATACACTAGTTGCTTGCCTCTGGGGTTCTGAGTTTAAATACTTGTTTAGGGCACAAGTTAAATGTAAGTAACTTTGGAACTCTTATCCCAGTCATGAGGGGATGTTTGCTATATTGCAAAGCAATCATGCAAGTTAGCATAATTGGCAGTTTCTTCAAGTGAGACCATGTTCTGCACAGTAGAGGAGTGATCGGGTTTACCATTACAGCACACCCCGGGGACCAAGGACTGACTCACCCAGCCAAAGGGTTTCTTCTGATAGGTCAGTGCCTTTGCTGGGATCTGATGTAGTGGTGCTTCAGGCCTCCAGCCAAGACATGTTTCTGTCCTACCCCTTTCAGGGTGTTAAAGTCCAAAAGAAATCAAGAAAAACACCAACTCAAAACAGGGTCATCTGACAAACCTTTGGCAGGCCCCTGACTTTCCATTCAGGGCCTGTCTTGAAATAACCAGTATTTCATCTGGTCTCCCAGAGTATGGTGATCCCTTCCATCAGGAGGTTCATCCAACTGACAAGCTACCTCAGTCTCTGGGCTGCAACCAGTCTTTTCTCACATTAGAAGAAGCGGAGCTCAGCTCTCCTTCCTGGTCAGCCCTGACCTGGGCTAGGTCTCCTTCTTTTAAATCATCTCCACATGCCTGACATATGCTGCAGGTATACCAGGCCAGTCAGTTGAGGCTACAGCCTTTCATTAACCCTCTCCTTGCCAATGAGGGACCTGTCAGTCCCATCAAAAGAGGATGTTCTGAAATGTGTGTAACAATACATTGGCAACACTGCATTGGAGCTCAGATCTAGAAAATCAGGAATATTATGGATTAAGGTGTGTCAACAAATCTGTAGGTCAGATTCTGATAATCTTCCTCTTGTTGAATAGCAACTTACTCTGCTAGTAGCCCCACTGAAGTTCAGGGTGAAAGTATCAGAATGTGGCTCTGGATAGCGTTCATGGTTACCCACCACCAACACTATGCTTGCAGCTAATATTTTTAGTTCCTCCGTTCCATGAGCACTAACGTCATCATAATTCTAAAGCAATCAATATAGGTGTAAAACTAATTACCTGAATCTCAGCTGTATTTAGGTTCTGTGATTTTTTCAATTTGCAAAACAAGAAAAAGATTTCCTTTTTAAAAAATAAAAATAAATCAAATGATTGTACTTATAGTAAATTAACTGAAAACTAACTTCATAAAATGTCAGTAAGGAAAGAATTCTAACAAGCATTCATCAGTTTCATAAGCTATTTACTAAATAGAACACACTTTTTAAAGTGTCAAACCAAACCATCACTCAGCCTGATCATTAAAAATGTCCTGACAGGATAAAGTAACTAAGTTACAAACAGTTTTCAACACTATTTCAAATTAATTGTACTTTGCAATCAAAAGTTCATCCCACATTTGAACAGAGAGAGGTCAAACAAGGTTAGGTAATGATATATGAACAAAATAAGGAGTGTATGTTTTAGTGCTGCTGGCTTCCTAAGTCAATACAGCAATGCGATTAAATAATTGAACTGTCCCACCTTATGCAGTGGAGCAGAATTGCAACAGGAGTAATCTTGAACTGTATGTAAAAAGGAATACAAAAGTCAGCAAGTGGACCAGGCATATTCAATAAATTCTCTGGATATTTCCCCCTGAATAATGCAAGTTTTATAAGCAAAATATCAAATAAACATGTACATCTATTAGTTAGCCAGGCTTTTTATTGGGATTGATTTTCTGGTTGCTTCATTCTTTGTAAGACCTCTCAACGTTTTATAGCCTATTGTCTCTTTCTTTGGTATTTTTCTTTTTTTTACTAGTTCTGGATGAGCTCTTAAGCTAGAGGGCAAACAGTGCCCTGTATATTGGGGCACAGTGGTAATTAACCAATGTATACAAACAACCAAAGGAAGGCCCTATCGAACAGGTCAAAATCTTACACTGTTTTTTTTCACTAAGTATGTGCTGAATCATATTGTTTTGTGCCTCCTCTAATTCTTTATGTTAGACCCATCTTAACTAGAAATGAAACTGTAAAATAAAGCACTTTCAAATATTTAATATTTGTTACATTGGAAGTGTGCATCTGCTTTGTTCAGTGTCTGGTTCTTATCCTGTTTCACCTTCTGAAAGCAAGAGAAGCAAAGATGGATTTATGTTCTGCACTTTGGCCCCTGAGCCAATTTTCTGATTCTGCAAAAGGAAGCAGGGATTTGACAATAGCAGCCCAGCAATAAGAGAAGGCCAGGTACACCGACACTGGCAAGGGGGATCCCTGCAATGCGGCATTAGTTGAGATTTCCAGCACAGCTTTTGTAGGTCCCAATTGTACAAGGTCCCAAGTGCCTTCTACAAGTAGCTGAGCTTTCCTACCTCCCATTTATTTCAGTTGGAACTAGGGGTGCTCAGCTCCTCAGAAGTTGCATTGAGCACCACTCTGGATTGGGCCCTTGGTTTGTTATATATGTGGGGGGCTTCCAGTACATTCTCGCTCAAAAACCATGAAAAAATGGATTTTAACACCTGTACTGAATGAAGTGATGAACAGTGTGTGCAGAAAGGGAGTATGTTAACTTGGAGTTGTTTGAAATGAAATGTTGTTATAGAGTAAGTGGTAAAAGAAATTGTATCATGAGGTAAGCTGTGGAATGAAGACCAAAAAGAACATATGCTGCTAGGTTCACAGAAGTGAGCTTGGTCTCCTGGACAGAAGCTCCACCCAGACTACTCGTTTGGAATTTTTGGAGGTTGAATTTGAAGGTTGTCAGCTGACACCTAAGGAGTGAGGAAGCAGGATTGGAAAGAAGGAATCTAGACTGTGATCAGAAAGGTGAGCATGGCTGGGCTATTATAAGATTAGCCTTTCCCTAGTGGAGTAAGAAGTAGAAGGGTTACTGGATGCATTTGTTATGTTTCTTCTGGTTAAATAAAAGTTTTGTGGTTTTTAAAAACCGTAAGTGGGAGGCATAATCAGTTTGTGGGTTTTGGAGAGATCTGCAGGGCTCTCAAAGTAGAATTAGGAAGAGCAGCCAGGATCACCTGGTAGTTACAGGCAAATGTCCCAAGAGGAAGCTTAAAGAGATAAAAGGGCTATATTAGCAACCCAGAGACACAAGTGTTGAATAAAGTGCATGCCCAGGAATTCCATTAGGCCTATTAGTCTTGAGGGACATTGCAAATAAGACTAGGACTTTGGGGAATTTTAGTTTAATACGTTTTCTTGTTTTTTGGATGGTTTATGTTTGCCTGAGTTTGTTAATAAAACCTTAGGTAAATGCAAACTCTTGCCTGAGACAACATCTCTCAAATCCCAGAGAGGACTCACTAAGATAATGCGAGAATTTTGTGACAATAGGATTAGATGACAGTTTTCACTTGTGAGAAAGTGGGAATTTTCTGTAATATTTTTATAGCCCTATGTGGGTCTCAGTTTTTGCTATGTGTTGCATTGTTACTGGAGGAGTGGGCTCTCAAGGCTGGCTATAAGACATAGGTATGAGTGACACCTAGTTTTCTAAGTCTGAATGAGTCATTAATAGGACTGGTTGAGGCTGACCCCATAGCAGTGGAGAATCTGATAAGACAATGGCAAATCCGCTCACCAGGACATTGACATATAACAACCAACTGCCCAGAGGACCCAACCATCTCTTAGCAGGGAAGCTGAGCAAAATCTACCAGCTTGAGAACAAAGCACTGACCAAGAAGGTCACACAGAGGGAGAGAGACAGAGCCTGAACATGGAGTTCACTACAGCTTGGCTGAGCTCTGGGCTAACCAGAATGGACTCAGTCTATGCTTTAGCCTTCCTTTCTCTACGCTAACCTAAGGATTTCCTGTGCTATGTCCCAGTTAACTAATAAACCATACTGTTGTGACAACACTGTTTGAGTATCACTGCAAATGCTTGATGAGGTAAATTTGGGCTGGTATACACTGGGAACGTACATTGAAAAATCCACACCCCAGAGAGCCATAGCTATACCTACTGAACCCCCAGCGTAAGCAGTGCCAGGTCCACAGCAAAATTCTTCTGTCAACCTAGCTACTGCCTCTCAGGGAGGTGGATTACCTACGCCTATGGGAGAACGCCTCCCATTGGAATAGGTAGTGTCTACACTGAAGCATTACAGGGGCATAGCTGCATAGCTGCAGCTATGCAACTGTAGCGATTTAAGTGTAGACATATGCTGGATCCCTGAAGACTGTACAAGCCTCTCCCAGGAATCTAGCTCCATTGGACTCATTGAACAGAGCTCACAGTGTGAAAGAGAAGTGCTGCAGCCCCGGCGATTCAGTACAAGGAGGCAGTGAGGCTGCATGGCCTACTCTGGTCCGGAAGAGTGAGACCCTTTGGGGGTCTGGCACACTGAAGGAGTTCCTCCTAAAGATTGTTCCAAAGCTGGGGCTGTAGCACCAATCCTGTGGATCGGTGACATCACTTTACTATGTATATTGTTATAAATATAGTGTGACATTTCTGCTTTCCTTTTGTCTGTGAAGGCTTTGAAAATATGTCCAACAGTCCCATTTCCATCAGTCTGAGAGGCACAAGATTTTTGTTCCTGAGCAAAGTGGAATGGAACCTGCCTCAGCTTACTGTTTCAGATCATTTTTAGTTTTTCTTTTCTGACACTTGAACACACATTAAAGCAAACCAAATGATCAACATGAAAACTGAATGTATTTATAGAGGGTGTCCAGATCAGTCAACACATAGGTGCTTAGACTGGTCTGGAAGTGAGGAGGAGGAAAGTTAGTTTAGGATTGGTATGAGGTCAATATGGTATGAAATGACCAGATAGTTGTAGTACCCCCTTTCACTGAAGATGGTTGTGACAAGGTGTAGGGCACTATCTGGTCCCTGGTACTCAAGTGTTTAATTCTACCTTTCATTTATCTTGCATAGATGTTCAGGGAATGGGCTATAAGAAAGGCTGCTGGAGAGAGACAGAATGCGGAGGATGGCTGAGGAAAGGCAGGGGCATAAGGACTGCCTCAATTCCAAAGTTTAGAGGGTTTTTCTTACCCTTTTAGCTCATGTTACTTTGTTTTGGGTTGCAGCTGAACAGACGTCATTGCCTGTTGTTGTGGTTTTTTTCTGCTCAGTCATTCCACTAGTTTATAGTGGCCTTCTACATAGAAATCTTCCCAGACAGAAATCTGAACTCTGTCTGTCTGTATTTATGTATTCATTCGCTCACTGTTGGGAACATGATTTCAAATATCGTTATGAGGGGTTGAGAGATGTGTCTCACGGGGACTGGTAATGAAATATGGTAATGAAATATGGAACTCTTCATCTCCTGGGTCATAATTTTGAATGTGCCATGAACAGCAATTACCACAGGATGGCCGGTTAGTGGTAGACATGACATGAGTCAGTAGTCTAACGGGAAGTCTCCATGTTACCGAAACTACCTTCACAGCTGGCACATACTGATGTTTGAAGCGTTTTTGATACTCTTCTCAGAAAAGCCAATAACAGGAGGCCATAGCAACTGAAATTTCTTTTCATTCCTCATGATCAGAATCGAGACACAGTCAGCCTAATACAGTTACCCTCATGGTTTGTACCAGTGCGAGAAGTGGGTGTAAAATGCTACCAGGCCAAAACAGCACCATTTTACACAGACTTTGCAATGGGTAGGGAATGGGGAATTGGGCCCAATATCAGGGCAATGGGATGAAGCTTCCACAGCAGCTGACTATGCTAAATCTCTTTTGTAGATGAACGGACAACTTCACTTTCTGGTTCTGTCACACTAAGTAGCATTTTCTAATTGCTTCATTTTTGTTCATTCTGATTTCATATTTACTTATGAGTGATTATGTATTAAAATATTTGTGTATGTTAATACTTATCTCTGTTTGCTGCCCGCTACAATAATTTTTAAAAATGAACATACATTACCCTTGTATTGAGCTCACATGAGTCTTTTGTTCACGCTGAATGGTTTCAAACTTAGGCTGTATTCCTAAATGTTGGGGTTAGGTTACAGCCTTAATCCTTACACTAGCATTTTCCAGAGTGACAGCCAAACAAATGGCTAGGATGATGTATATGTATTTCTACAGTATCTGAAGGATTAAATTCCCTTCATTCTGTACTGAAAAATAATAATGGAAGAAATGGAGACTATTTTGTGTGGGAATTAAAACGTAAAAAAGGCTATCTGCTCCTGGAGTAGAATCCTTCCATGTCTGCTGGAAATATTCCTTCTCACAATGCATAGCATTAATTAGCTGTCTTTTGACCTAGTAAAATTCTATTCTCTGTCATAGCAGTTCAGCTTCATAATCCTAAGAAAATAAGGTATTTTCTGTCCACCAGTTTGATGACTGAACATATATATTGGGTTGAAGTCATTCTGAAGTACTATAACAGGCATAGTAGGGCAAATTAAATTTCAGTTAGGATTAGACGAGCATTTTTTAAAGAAAATAGAGATGTGCCAAGGAGGAGTTGTTTAGTGGCTTTGCAAGACAGGGACCCTGTCTTCCTCTGTTTGGAAAGCACAGAGTCTGAGCCACCGTCTGAGCATTATCACAATCCAAATGATACATAATGACAAATGGGTTTAGGCTGAGTTCACTTTTAGTATAAATTATGGCTTGGGTTCTGATTCGATGGTGCTGAACTCTTGTGAGCTGTTATCACAACATTTCAGTCCCAAATGGTGAAAATCTTGAGAAAAATCTGCTGTTCAAAGATTTCCACTCTGGTGGTCTCAGCCTGAACTGAAAACTAGGCCTCTCCAGTTGTGGAACCATTCAGAACCAGAACTGTGGGAAGAGAGGTTCATTCTACCATCACCCCTGAAATTCAAAGGGGTTCTCATCTAAGTTCTGGTTTTGAACAGTTTCTCCTACAAAGATTTTTCATACAATGATAGCTAAGGCTTTGGGGCCTCCAACAATGGCTGCCTATATCCTGCCTTTATATCTGGACAGCACCTAGCACAGAGTGACCCCACTACTGCAATGCTCGTGCTGCTAGCACCACTACTAATATTCACACTTTTCTTTTGGCCATTCTTAGATCTTGTTCTTCCACTGTAGGATACCAGTAATTTCCACTGAAGTCAGTGGGCATTATTGGTATGCAGCAGAATAAGTGGGCCCTTTTGAAAAAGCATTGAGCCCTTTTGAAAATCCCCCCTTATATGTTCGTCCTGCTGTGTTTGGAGCTAATGTTTTGTGTCTGGTGCTCACATGGTATTGGAAGTGCATGGGAGTTAGCCATAGGGGTGAAGAGTCTTTGACTGTGTTGGATAACATGATGTCTTGATGTTAAACCATGTGAATGAAGGTTGCCTTTCCTTGATTTGTTATGATTGTGGTGGAGAGATCTGCTTTTGAGCAACTGTAAACTCTAGGCAAAAGTGGGGTTCTCTTGTTTGTATTTGTATTGTGGTGTTTATAACTGAAAGTGGGTTGAAAGCGTTTGTAGAGCTGCAGACTGTTGCTACAACAGCAGTTAGACTTCTAGAGGAGTGGGTCCAAAATTTGTTCCACCGTTTGTGCAGGAAAAGCCCCTGGCAGGCCGGGCCGGTTTGTTTACCTGCCGCATCCGGAGGTTCGGCTGATCGCAGCTCCCAGTGGCCACGGTTCGCTGCTACAGGCCAATGGGAGCTGCTGGAAGCAGCGGCCAGTACGTCCCTCAGCCCGTGCCACTTCCAGCAGCTCCCATTGGCCTGGAGCAGCAAACCGCAGCCACTGAGAGCAGCAATCGGCCGAACCTGCAGATACGGCAGGTAAACAAACCAGCCCAGCCCACCGGGGGCTTTCCCTGCACAAGCGGTGGAACAAGTTTGGGAACCAGTGTTCTAGAGGAAAGAGAAACTGTCCAGATACCCTAGGAAGCCTCCTTCAGTGGCACAATGAAATCAAACACCATGTTAGAGCATTGGCTTAGAAGATACTCATTGGAGAATGAACCTTCAACGAATCAAAAGCACCACTTACTAAATCATACTGAGTACTCATTGGGGTCTTTTATCAATCAGTGATGTGCTTAGCTTGAGAAAACCAGTGAGGGCTCAGCAGAAAGTGCTATGTCTGCTGTTATATAGTCACTTATCCAATCAGACTGTAGCATGAAAATTGTGTAAACTTTTAAGTGGCTTGTTAATAAAATTGACATTTAGGAAAGAAGCAGATATCGGAGTGGAGAAAGCTCATCAAGATCTATGAAATGAAAACAGAAAGGGAGAACAGTAATTGTTAAAAAGTGATTTACAAATCTACCCATTTTAATTTAGGATTCATTGGAATGACTTGTAAATTAATCAGAGGAGTTACATATACTGGTTAGGATTTATAAACCTAGGGGAGGATTATAAAATATGGTATAGGATTAGTAAATCTGTTGTATAGTATATAAATACATTTCCAGACTTCTAAAGCTGTTGCAAGTGTTAGCTAATTAAAACTGTGGGTTTTTAATTTTAATGGGGTCGCCAGGGCTGGCTTAGACTTACTGGGGACCAAGGTCAGAGCCCAAGCCCAAGCCCCACCTCCTGGGGCCAAAGCCTGAGGCAGTTCTGGTCTCCCATGTTTAAGAAGGATGAATTCAAACTGGAACAGGTACAGAGAAGGGCTACGAGGATGATCCGAGGAATGGAAAACCTGTCTTATGAAAGGAGACTCAAAAAGCTTGGCTTGTTTAGCCTAACCAAAGAAGGCTGAGAGGAGATATGATTGCTATCTATAAATATATCAGAGGGATAAGTACTACAGAGGGAGAAGAATTATTTAAGCTCAGTACCGATGTGGACACAAGAACAAATGGATATAAACTGGCCATCAGGAAATTTAGACTTGAAATTAGAGAAAGGTTTCTAACCATCAGAGGAGCGAAGTTCTGGAACAGCCTCCCAAGGGAAGCAGTGGGGACAAAAGACATATCTGGCTTCAAGACTAAGCTTGATAAGTTTGTGGAGGAGATGATATGAAGGGATAGCCTAATTTTGGCAATTAATTGATCTTCAACTATTAGCTGTACATATGCCCAATGGCCTGTGATGGGATGTTAGATGGGGTGGGATCTGAGTTACTACAGAGAATTCTTTCCTGGGTGTCTGGCTGGTGAGTCTTGCCCACATGCTCAGGGTTTAGCTGATCACTATATTTGGGGTCGGGAAGGAATTTTCTTCCAGGGCAGATTGGCAGAGGCCATGGGGGTTTTTTCACCTTCCTCTGCATCATGGGGCACAGGTCACTTGCTGGAGGATTCTCTGCATCTTGAAGTCTTTAAACCACGATTTGAGGACTTCAATAGCTCAGGCATAAGTTAGGGGTTTGTTACAGAAGTGGGTAGGTGAGATTCTGTGGCCTGTGTTGTGCAGGAGGTCAGACTAGACAATGATAATGGTCCCTTCTGACCTTAAAATCTATGATTCCATGATTCAGCCCTGGATGATGAGGCTCAGGTCACAGGCTCCATACTGGGGCTGAAGCCCTTGGGCACTGGCTTTGGCCTCCCTGCCTGGGGTGGTGGGGCTCAGGCTTTGGCTTAGGCCCCCACACCCGCTGCAGTGGGGATCAGGCTTTTGTTCAGGCTTTGGTCCCTCCTGGGGTCGTGTAGTAATTTTTGTTGTCAGAAGGGGATCACCGTGCAACGAAGTTTGAGAACCTCTGATTTAAAATAATAATTTCTAAATTAAAACTGTGGATAATATATCACTGGGTTTTGTAAACTAGAGGCAGGATAAGACAAATAATACTAAGTCTAGAAAGAACAGATCTATAAATCCAATTTACAGAACAGAAATTCATTATGGAGTGTATTCTCCTAGTTGGGGATTCAAAGGAAGTGTATCAATACTACAAGAATAAAGGTTTTCTAAAACTGTTGTTCCTCAAAAAGTAATAGACAGGACCAGTTCTTGCATAGAAATGGAACAAGTGATCACTTAAGTCAGCAAAGCAGCACAATATTCAGTGATTCTTTGTGGGGGAAGGTAGGCCAAAGGGGTGAATGAATACTGCTAAGGAGCAGATATTTGCTGATAATCTCGGGCAAAGCAGAAGTAAGAGGGTCAATGATTAGACTAAAAGAAAAGGTACACCACAGTTGGAAACAAACTCCCCATGGCCACTTACGGCTTTTTTTCAGCCACTTTTCACAAAACAAGCCCTCTCACCTATCTTAAAGACAGTATACAAACTATGGTGGAGTTTGTCAGCACCTGGCCATGGGCCACCCCATCCAAAGGAATCAACTAATTTCTTTTTCCAAATGGACAAAATAGCTGTCAATGGTAATATGAGCAATATTAGATCTCTCATAATACACCGTTATAAAACCAAACCAAAACAGAAAGAACTTCTTGAACTGTAAAAAGAAAAGGAGTATTCGTGGCACCTTAGAGACTAATCAATTTATTTGAGCATAAGCTTTCGTGAGCTACAGCTCACTTCATCGGATGCATACCGTGGAAACTTTCCACAGTATGCATCCGATGAAGTGAGCTGTAGCTCACGAAAGCTCATGCTCAAATAAATTGGTTAGTCTCTAAGGTGCCACAAGTCCTCCTGTTCTTTTTGGGATACAGACTAACACGGCTGTTACTCTGAAACCTGTCATTCTTGTACTGTGTTCATTCAATAGAAGGTGCCATAGAGTATCATATAACTCCAGCTGTGGCACTCAGGTAGACTCCAGAATTCGAAAGAAGAAAGATAACATGCAGCATAAGCAGAACAGTATGAACTGCTTAAATCACAGCACAAACGTATTTCAAATCAGCCTTGGCTGGAGTTCAAATTGCATCCGCCAACCTGCAGATTTTGTTTGAGTTTGCAAGCACTCCATGGAATAGCTTTTTATCCTGTCTCTGCATAGCCACAAACTATGTCCCCTATATTCCCCTCCACTTCAAAGTGGAGAGGGAAACAAACAAAAGTAAAAAGAAGGCAGAACAGTCTTCAAATCAGCTGAGAATGGGAGAGGGCTGCCTGTTTCTTTTAGTATCCCTCATGGTAGAAGAGAGATGGGACTTTGTTGTAATTAGCACAAGGGGATTCTTCATTCAGGCTACTGGATGCAGTCAAGACCCCATGGTTCTTAGAGCTAGTAAAAACTTTCTGAAATTTGATTTTTGACTAAATTTTTCGTCATGATTTCAACAAAAAACTGAAGGAAGAAATGACAATTTTCCTCCTTTTTTTTTACCTTTTTCTACCAGCTCTGGTAGTTCTCCTTACCTCTAGAGCTCTTTGACTAACAAAACACCACCCAACATCTTTATAAGTCCTGAGCAATCACGGAAGAGAGGAACTACACTTCACTCCCTGCTTGAAGCTCAGGCTCCTTTCAATGAGGTTTTTGTATCTTAGAGTGTCGGAATAGGAAAGAGAGCAACTCATTTAGGATCAGAAATACATCTGTTTTTACATCGGTCAGAAAAGCAAGGAAGTTAATGCACCTAGAAGTCTCCTCCCTGTGAAGTTGGAGTAATGTACAAGATTTCCTTTGTTGTAGGAGTAAAGCATGAGACTTTGTCTTTCTAGTGAATAAAGTGAATCTTTATAAAGTGAATCTTTGAATCAGTAAGCATTACACAGAAATTTCAATGAAATCCATTTCTTGCAAATATACCCAGAGTCCTGCCTGAAGCACGAAACACACTCTGCACTCCATGCCTTGCTATAAAGGATTAAGCATCTGCAGAAAATATAAAATTGCCACACATCATATAGGGCAAGATGCAGTGCCACACTTCCAGGAGACTGATCTACATACACACTTAGGCAGGAACTGAAGCCAGGTGTACACTAGAAACATTTGCCAGTTCAGCACTATCTGTTAGGTGTGTGATTTCTGTGATATATTTATACCAGCAAATACCCTAGTGTAGATGCAGTTATATCAGCATTAAAGTGCTTTAGAGAGCATAGCTTATTTTGCTCGGGCAGCAAAAATAGAGTTTTTGGCAGTATAAGCTGGTATAAGCTAGGAGTGTTTGTTGGTATAACTATATTGATACGCCTCTTCTAGTGAGTGCCTGGCCACAGATGGGGAACACAGCCAGACTAGACCATAGCAACATCAGGACTGCATCTGCTTTACAATTTATTTTTGCCAATTAACTATATTATCCTAAAGCCTGCCCTGGTCTTCACTGAAGCACAATACTCTTGGCACTCCTCTCTCCCACATAAATAAAAGCCATTCATCCTGCTTTTTCCCTCCCAGCCATTGGAGACAATATCTTGGCTGGGCCAGCTGAGTTCCCCTCTCCGCAGCAGCAGCGCTCTCTGCATCTCCCCCATGCTCCCTGGTGCTCTGTGTATGGGACAGCACAGCAGGACATTTTACAAAAAGAACACCCTGAATCATCTGTCGCCTGCTCTGTTGTGTTTGTAACTTGCACATGGATGATTTTTTACCTAACCACATGGTTTGGGTTGGAAGAGCATGGGGAGGTTTATTGAGTTTGCTTAATCACCCTGATTTCTTGGGCACTAAAGCAGAGAATCTTAAAGTGCATCACTTCCACTCTTAATGTGAGAATTGGAAGGTGCTATCGTGTGTACAATTCTCACCTGCTCTCGACTGATGTTTCTTAAACACAGAACAAAGGATCTCTGCAAAACTACAATTAAGTTAGTGAAAAAAAAACATAATAACCAAACAAAATGGTTTCTTCTGTGCTAACAGAAGATCAGTCAACACCTGATGTCTTTCTGGAAATTCTTCACAACAACACAGTGCTAAGTCTTGGGAAATGGGCCATAGGCTAAACAGCCAGGCTGTACAATGAGATATTCACAGAATGTGACATGTTTCAGGAGGAATATAAGAGACAGACTGGGTCAGATCAATAGTCCATCTAGCCAGTGGCCAGTGCAGATTCTTCAGAAGGAGTGAAGAAAACAGGGCAATTTTGATTGTTTCATCCCCTGTCATCCAGTCTCAGCTTGTGTCAGGTGGAGGTTTAGGGACACCCAAAGTATGGTGTTGTGTCTCTGATCAGCTTGGCTAATGACCATTGATGGACTTATGCTCCATGAGCTCATCAAATTGTTTTTTTTAACCCAGTAATACTTTTGGCATTCACAACATCCACTGATAATAAGTTCCACAGGTTAACTGCAACCTGTGAAATCACAAACAAGGGCATACCAACTAAGAAAAGGGGCGGTACTAATCAAACATGTTCCCCATGCACAGATCTGAGTGTAGTAATGGAATATAAATTCCACTATCGTTAAATTGTTAGAAGCAATAAGAGGAAAATAAGAGGAATAAGATAAGAAAATAAGAGGAAAATAAGAGGAATAGTTTGCAATAAGAGGAAAACTCAGGTCCCATTTACCAATGCCTCCTCCTTTCCACACATCACTTGATCATATTCTCCAATGCCTTTCATGTTCACATCACTCCTACTACCTTCTGTTCACCCATCCCAGGTAAAGCAGGTCTAACTTGATGAACGGACCTTGGTTTGGTGGTAGGGGCTAGAATGTGGATAGGGTCACAGTTTACCTCAGTTTTTGCCTCACTGTCAGGTGACAATTCTAGCACCAGCCAATGTGAAGCATTCAAGCCAATAACATATTCAAAATTGTCACTCAGAGCCTCTTCTAAAAGGGTCCCAAGTCAAAGAAAATTCTCATACATAAAAATCTTCCTTCCACTGATGTTACACATGTAAGTACATATGTGACATTACCCAAGGTACAATCTGAACTGATGGACAGTGATGTCCATTCAATTCTCCAACTGGAGGTGCCTTTTACACTGTTCGCTGTGAGAGCAACCACTCCTGCTCTTGCCACACACAGCCTCCAGCATGTAAATCACCCCCAGCTATACTGTATGAGTACTATAGCCAGCCACCCACCCACCCATGAATTACATTACAGAGTAACACCAGTAAATTTCCACTCCTAGACTTTCCCCCAGAAATGTGCGTCTTGTACTGCTCAGCACCTTCTTGGACAATACAAGCTCATATAAAGTCTGCCATATCATCAGTAGAAAATTATATGCACCAATGTTGTTATCTCAAATGAAGTTTCCCAAACACTTCAATCAAAACACACACTGGTTCCGATAAAACAAGTTCATTAACTAGTGAAAGATAGATTTAAAATGATTAAAAATAATGAGGCAAAAAAGTCAGAATTGGTTACAATGTAAATAAAAGGTAAAACACATCTAATAGCTAATTTAACAAGCTAAGTGAATTCACAGCAAAGATCTCTCTCACAGCAGGCTTTAGCAGTCTTACTGGCTGGATTCCTTTCAGCCAGGACCTGTTCCCCAGTTCAGTGTTAATGTCCTTGTCTTTCAGGCATTGTTGGTGCTGTGAGTAGAGATGAAAGGAGAGGAATGATTTGGGGCCTCTGTTCCTCACTGTTTTCCTTTTCCTCTTCTTTGTGAATCATCTGCTTCTGGGGTTCGGGAGACAGGAACTTCCAGCTACCTCTTTGCCAAAATGTAAACTTCTCTGTCACATCCTTTTGCCTCCTAAAGAATGGTCAGTTAACCAGGCAATTGTCCATCTGATTTTGTTGACACCTGGTTGAGTCATCATTTTGCCTTTTGTCTCTGAAGAACCGGTTTGTACCTGCTTTTCTAAACTTGGAATATGTCTCAGAAATGTTATACAGTAGAGTCTTATAACTTTACATACAATGTTGCCACAGATATTTTACCAAGACAATAATGATCAGCATATTATGAGTTTTCAAATGATACCTTACAAGGCATACTTTGTACAAAATCTATTATAGTTTTGTAAAAAGGGTGAACACAGGGCTACAGACTGTCACATCATATCATTATCTCAAAGTGTGATCTGATCTGAAAAGTGACTATGTGCAAATGACATCTTCCAATCAGCAGATCTGCTCCCCCATATATATTCAGGCTTGAATCTGTTGACTTTAGTGTGACAAAAACAGGTTTTTATTACTCTCTGCTCCTGTTAGACTTGCAGAGTTAAAAGAGCTAGGAAGCACTGAGCTGAATTCTATTTCTTCTTGCTTATCATCAAGAGAATTGCTTACTAAATTCCAGTTACAGGGCCAATCATTTACTCTTATGCATCCCATTTAAGATAATAGGGTTTTCCAAGAGGTATAATTCTTCATATAAAATACTTATTACAGATGCAGATGCATTACAAGGGAGGAATCCAGTTTGATTTTTGAGATCTCAAGTTGAATTTGTAAGGCTGGAAGATGGGGAAAAACATTTTTACTTATGAACTAAGCTCTTCTGACTTGGAGTCATTTTAGAAACATAGAACCCCACAATGCTAATTTTGTCCACTAACTTTTCAGACAAAATTTTTCTTTACAGTGAAAAGCCTTAATAGAACTTTGTAGCTTTTAAAAAACACAGAGAAGTCTGAAAACCCAGATAGTTAAAGGTAAGTTTTCACTGTTTAAAAATAAATAAAATGTGGAAATGCAGTTACAGCATCAAAGACAATTTAACCACTCTCATTTCCACAACACACTGTGTACTCCATGCAGAGCAGATACGTATCTGACAAGTATAATATCACAGCAAGTGGGGATGTTAAATCTCACTTATCTTGCGATTTTGGCCGGAGAGCCAGTGGGCATCTTTCGTGTTTCCCTGCAGTTGCAAACATTTTAAACCATTTCCACTGTGTTGGCACATTAGGATTCTCAAGCACAGGACAGGAATCAGAAAACTCAGCTCCCATTCTAGAAAAAGCCCCATCTCCCATTTCACTTATGTTCTTTCAGACTCTCTCAGCTCCAGAAAGAGACCTTTCCCACTTGCCGCCTCCTCCAAAGAACAATAAAAAGGGTTTCTCTCTCTATACCTGTCTTACCTGAGGTGCTGTCAGGTAGAGTGTCATGGGATTAGCGCCTTCAAGATGTCCCAATCTAGTCTCTCTTCTCTTTTGTAACAGACCCTTCTTCTTCACCCACACAGCACACCCTCATAGCCCTAAAAACTGTCCAGGATGGATATACCAAGATGTAAAACACCTCAGCTAATGTAATCATATTTTCTAGCTGTCTAAAATGTTCCATTGTCCACTAACCTTGACCAATAATGGTGCCGTTTATTATGGCCAACGCTCTGTATATTGCTGAAGGTAAACCATTTAGCTATAGATGGTGGGATCTCTGGGTTTTCAGACCTTAGTTAGTGCATTTTTTTATGCATTTAGTTAGTTATTGAATGCAGTATGCTTGGGATGTCACTGTAAGGAACATTGTGACCTTCTAACAATCTTTTTTTGAACAGTTACAAATCTCTCTCATTTATTTCAATTAAAGAATCTACACATATACTTTCTGCCATTCCCAACTGATAGAGCACATAAAATTCATGATCAGCTTAATTACACGAGCAATAGACTTTGGAAATAAATATAAAGGCAAAGGCATTGCACTTACAATGAAAAGCTGAGTGTATGAATGAAAAAGATATAAGTGAAAAAAACAAGCTATAGGGAATGATCATGTTTTAACATGCTGCTCCGTACTTTGAATAGTTGTATCACTTTATATACAAGGTTAGTCTGAAAAGTCTTTGACTCTGTCACCACAACAGACTGGGGAAAAAAGTTCTTCAACCTTAATTATGTGAGAAAATCCCCTTTGTTAGAAAGCTAATTTGCAGAACTAATTAAAAAAAAGAGGACAAATTATTTAATAAAAAAATAGACAAGGGCTATTTTTCAGCATAAAAACTCTTATTGCAAAAATATTTGACCAACTCTACTATACTGCATACATATTCTCAATCATAAGTTTTCCTGTCAAAGTATTATATTACAGCAACATTAAAATGAGGATCTTTTGTAAATTTCTCACTTGGCACCCTCTTCCCTGCTCTTTCTCCACTGTATAACGCTCTCTATTCCAGCTTTTCTCTTTCCCTTCCTTTCTTCCTACAGTAGTTTTGCCTGACTTCAAATGGCATTATTGAACAATTTAATGGCAAGATGTTAAACTACTTGTAATAGGATGTTTTATTTGCCCATGTACAAGACAAGGCTCATTTTTTTCTGCATTTCTCATATGCTTGAGTTCAAATTAAAAAAAAACAAACCCTCAGTATAGTTCTTACAATGCTGTAGTACTAACTGTAACTTACATTTTGCCTAAATTATCCCCTATATTTTCAAAATATAAAGACTGTCTATTTCTGATTCCAAACATTTCATATGGAAAATAAGAGAAAGAGACATTCCAGCATATCATATATCATCAAAGTCATCTGG
This sequence comes from Caretta caretta, assembly GCF_965140235.1. Taxonomy (NCBI): domain Eukaryota; kingdom Metazoa; phylum Chordata; order Testudines; family Cheloniidae; genus Caretta; species Caretta caretta. The sequence continues at coordinate 139,547,083 of NC_134207.1, forward strand.
ATTCAGTGAAGTCATAGGTTTAATTGAGTTCAGAAGTGGGCCTTTTATATCTATATCTATTTTAAAAGCCTTCTTAGAAAAAAGATTATAACTTTAAACTCTCTCAAGTTTAAAAAGAGACAGATAGGGCCAATTTGATCCCCCTCTTCAAGTCTATGCTTCTATATATGGGCTTATAAACCCTAGCAATGGGAACAACTCAGTCCTAATGATGCCTTGTTTAGCTTGTAAAACAGATCTTTTTTTATTATTTTGTTTATTTTCTTTTTCTGTAAGGAACATAAAAAGGGCTGTTGGTCTAGGAGTTCTGGGTTTTTTAAAGTTAAAATAAACACATATTCCCTGTGTTCGTACAAATCAGTCTTAATTTATTGTGTTTTGCCTCTTCAGTAAGAACATCTTTTCCACCTTTTTAGCTATAACATTTCATAATAAGTTACCAATTGAAATGTTTTGTTTTGTTAATCAATTATGTTAGCGGAATAGGATCTGTATAAAATGACTAGTAGAATAAAGCTCTTGAGACCCATGTCTGTATTCCTTGCAAAACTACAACTTTCATAAAAAGCTGTGGGAGGTTTGAATGTGCAAGGAATGGAAGAGTGGGCCTGCAAGTTTTGGTAGTATTACAGTAATATCTCAGATTCTCCAGTTATCTGGTAAAAACAATAAGTGTGTTGCTTTTCTACCTCCACTCATTGCCATGACTCCCAATGTACTGAATTTACACATCACAAGGATTCATAGAAATAGTTTTGCAGTCTTGTATTACTGTGGGCTTCACACATACAACAAGATTAAAGAAGCATCAGAGTTTTCTCTGCGATTAAGCAATTAATGTGTAAAAACATCAAATATTTTTTTTAAAATGTTGAAAGTATTTTGCACACCTATTTTGCAATAAGCTGTGTTCTTCAGAAATGTCTCTTTGCAGTGCACAAGTAATTAAACAAGGCTTAGAAACTAATTTGTATTTTCAAACATTCTTAAATTAAGATAAATAATGTATTTCTCTTAGAAAAACTATCAGCTCCATGTAATTTATTACTTTGTTTAGTTTCCTATGAATGCACTGTTCATCAGAAAGCAGCAGGAAAAATCCATCTCCTGAAGCTGCAGTACATGTACTGGAACAAATTACCACATACAGCAAACTCCATGTCAGATTCCAGGAAGTATACCTCAGCATACTGCTGGACTAGAAAAAATATAGGATGAAAAGAGGTAATGGTCCAGATCTTCAGAAGTCCATGTGCTAGAAGCACACAGGTAACCCTGATTTAGGAATCCATGGGCATAGAGGTACACACTTTTGTGGATACATATTTTAAAAAACTTGGGTCAATGCGAGATATGGATCAAGTGAGGCTATATTTTCAGAAGTGTTCAGCACCCACAGTATGAGCCAGATTTCAAAAGAGCTCAGCTTTTATTTAGGCACCTAAACAAGAGACATTTTTTCAAGTGCTCAGCATCCAGCAGCTCCCACTGAATCACTCATGGCCAGATTTTTTTAAATGAAATTGGTGTATTGACTTCATTTGACAATCCGACCATTTATGCGGTGCCTTAAAATGGGAGCTGATGTCTTTTGAAAATCCAGACAGTAGTCTCATCCCCAGTGGTTCAAAATTTGATTTGCCCAAGCTGTGAAATTTACTGTCTATATTCAAACTTAATTTAAATTTCCCCAGAATTCAAAGGAATTCAGATCCAGTGTTCGAGTCTTAAGGTCAAGTTTGCATCCCACTAATAGAGATTGGACTGATCCACCAACTGCAGATCTAGTGCTGTGGTTTGGGCCCATCATGAAGGATAAACTTCAACTGAAATTAGGTTGTAGGGCAGTCCTCTTCCTGAAGAACTGCTTTCCTTGAGATAAAATACTAAACACTTCTTTAGGGTTTGTCAGGGTTCCCCCCACCCACTCTGAACTCTGGGGTACAGATGTGGGGGCCCACATGAAAACCCCCCTAAGCTTATATTCTACCAGCTTAGGTTAAAAACCTCCCCAAAGCACAAATTCCTTTCCTTGTCCTTGGATGGTATTGCTGCCACCACCAAGTGGTTCACACAAAAGTTCAGGGAAAGGTCACTTGGAATCCCTATCCCCTCAAAATATCCCCTGAACCCCTTCACCCCCTTTTCTGGGGAGGCTTGAGAATAATATACCAACCAATTGGTTAGCAATGTGAGCACAGACCAGACCCTTTGTCTTCAGGACACTGAAAATCGATCAGGTTCTTAAAAGAAGAACTTTATAAAGACAAAGTAAAAGAATCACACCTGCAAAATCAGGATGGAAGGTAACTTTACAGGGTAAATAAAAAGATTTAAAACACAGAGGATTTCCCTCTGGCTCAGCTTCACAGTTTCCAAAAAACAGGAATAAAACTACCTTTATAGCATAGGAAAATTCACAAGCTAAAACAAAAGTAACCTAACACATTTCCTTGCCTTACATACAATTTCTGTGATTTTAGATGGAACATTCCAGGTATATTTTCAGGACATGTTGTACATGCTTGGCTTCTCTCTCCGTCCAGAGAGGGAACAACAAAGAGAGAGCCACAAACAAATCCTCCCACTTTCCCCCCAGATTTGAAAGTATTTTCTTTCTTCGTTGGTCCTTCTGGTCAGATGCCAACTAGGTTATTTGAGCTTCTTAACCCCTTACAGGTAAAGCAATTTAGTGCAGCTGCTAAGGAGGGATTTTATGCTACTCTTTCCTCTATATTTATGAGAGGGTTGTAAGCTCTTTGGGGTAGAAACTGTCATATATTATGTGGTACAGCACTTGGCACAATGGGGGTAGAATTCTTTTAGGCTGTATGAAAGCTAAAAAATTTTGTACAACAAGGACAAAATCAAATATTACACTTAGGGTTCAGCTGAAACTCAATTTTAAAATAAAATTAAGACATGTACAAACACTATGAATTTTTCATTCATCTTAGGCATGTGGACAAAGTGAAATACATCTCCATATTTAGACACTTCAGCCCAAAAAAGTAGGAAAAAGTCAACTTTTTGCAGAGTTCACCATAGTTAAGAAACTTTTAGACAGGTAATAACGAAGGATTGATACACACAAGATGTCAAAATTATTGATGTTGTATACAGTACATCATATGGTAAGTAAGTGTGGTTCATCTTGTCACCCCATTTGTCATATCCTTGCATGAAATTAAATAACATCTTTGACATGTTATACCATAACCCCAGTGACACTTCCAAAACCATTTCACAAACACAAAACCATCCAACCAATGCTGATAAATTCATAAGTGCCTAGTTGTTTTGCTAATGCTTACATTATTTTTCCCTGTGTATTATAGTTACACATTATACATGTAACATAAAAACTTAACTACATCCCTGTTTAAAAGTAGGCTATGAAAATTCTGTTATAAAAAGTCATAAATAGAATTTAACATTTGCACTCCTGTTAAATTACTGTTAATGGTTATTGGTTTTTTCTTGCATTTCTATTTGGTTTTAGATGATAACTCCTGAAATATTAAAATAGTAATAATTACAAACTTTCAATAATCCTACAGTATGTAATATGAAAAGGCACTCAGAGTTTTTATAGCCTGAAGGACTATTTTGATTCTTTTCTGTACTTATGTCTCAGAGTATTATAATTGCATATATGGGTGTGTTCAGATGACTGCTTACATGCTTATAATTCCAGATCTGCAATTGTTTAAGATATTAGAATTATCTGAATCTTTTCTGTTTATACATTAAGTCTGGTAGCTTCCAGACTTAGAAAGCAATCTTAGTTGACATTATGCTAAGGGATCATATATAAAACACTTCTTTATTCACTGCCTATCCAAGAAAGCAGATAGCTTCAGAAGCAGCTATAGCTCCAGGCCCCAACAAATTGGATCTGGACTAGGAAACACAGGGAATAAAAACTGTAATTTGTACGAGTCTAGAATAGATATGCTGCCAACCACTAAAAGCAGGGTGGCAATATTCTTCCATATATTGAAAACCATGTATTTGATTCAAGCACCTCTTCTTGGAGTGTCATAGATTCATAAACAATAAAGTTAGGAAGGACCGCCTGATTTATGTAATCTAAAGCAATAAGTACTCTGTGATATTCTTTCCATGGCCCAGATTGTCCCCTCTAAAGAAGAAAACACTAAGAAGGGAGCCAGACAGACAGGAAATTTCCATGAGCTTTCCCTCCAAGTGTTTGCTATACATTATCCCATCAATGAAGTAGGTGTAGAGGGACAAGGACTTCCAACACTGTGGGTCCTGAGGATTGCTTGGAAGGTGCAACATTCCTTCTGCAGGAGCTCTTGGACATTGTTTGTGTCTCCCTACTGATGTACTGTAGCAGCCACAGAAATATGGGCAAGTCAACAGGAGATGATGCAGGATAATATGCTCTTAGTCCCTTGCTTCTTCCACCTCTCACCCTGAATCAGAATTCTAGTACCTCTTCTGCAATGAAAACCTATGAAAATGTACCATGTGATGTTAGTGCAGGAGGACTGTGCCTTGAAAACAGCACTTCCCTCCTTTTGCGTGCATAGGTGGAGATTTTCTTGTGGAGGACAGGTTCATGAATCTACACAGGGGACAATCTGATATCTGACTATGTCAAACACAAGATCTGAAACAAGGATTCAAAAATATAGTGCTACTGGGAGTTAATGATTAGCATATTGAGTTGTGATGGCTGATGCTCTGCTCTTGCCAATGGATGGTTGATATTCAACCTTGTGCTTATTCTGACTAGATCTATTTAGATACCATTTGCAGGTTCCCAGCTAAGAGTTTTCATGGTTGCATCTCTCTAAATACCTTTACTTAGTTTCATTCTGGAAACCTCCAACTGAGCAATAAAATACTTAAGCTGTTAAGATTGTCAGAAAAACTACAGTAGATTGTAAACTTCAAAAATAGTCTATTCAGCAGATTATTAGCTTGTGTGACGACTTAGCGCATTTTTTGTCAAATCTACTTAATCAAAATAGTCACATTTAAATTATGATATGGTGCATGGTCTAAGACGTAGTTTCTTCATTTTCTTTAGAAGATGGTTTGTAGCAATGTCCATTAGATTTAAGCTGAGTCCAGTCAGTTGATGCATGGGAGGAAGTGAACATTCATATTTGACTAACAGCCATTTCTTGCATTTGATATAAGTCACCTGAGATGGAGTATTACACTCATCATTGCATACACTGCAAGGTGTATACTATGGGTTGTTGTGTGGTGAAGCTTTTGATGGATCTTTATTCTGACTGTGGGGCAGAAAGTCTGATTTAATCATACTTTCATGGGGCTATTAAGAGCACTTTACTAGGATATATTATCTAAGGTCTCTCGGTTGGAGTTTGGTATTCTCTTATTTAAATTCTTTCATCACAATATGATGAACCTGTAGAATTCATTACTACAGGAAGTTAAAAGGATATTTTGCATACCCAATGGGTTAAACATTACTTGGAGCTATGAAGGAATGATTTCCAGTTTACAACACTGTGTAATAGGTTACGGGACTAATAGGCAGGAGGGGATGGACTTCCATTATAGAATCAGGTATTGGCTATTTCTCCATCTCTGTGGGCCAACACTATTTTCTTTAAACATAAAGAGATTGAATTCACTTGTGACAGTATGTAGCTGTTGATCATGGCAGGTGTTTTGGGTTATGTAGTTCAGGGCTTGATTTGGGGTGGTCATGCCATGCTCTTTCTGAAGTTGCAATCTCAATTTTCAGTTAAATCAGAAAGGAAGGCTCTTTCCCTTTCAGGCATGAAGAAAACTTTGAAAACACAAAATGTGTGAAAACAAATGCAGCGATGCAAACCATTCCATCAGAAAATGTCCGACTGGTTCTGATCTGAATGATGATTTAAATGTCAGCACTGTTAGTTATTTCACTGCTATCAAAGTAGGCAAAAGAGGAAACCGATGATCACAGATCTGCCAGTTCAGATGTGAGTGGGATTTCATTTTGGTGTCAGGTATTTGGGGAATGGTATTTGGGGGATTGCACAACTGCTTTTTTTTTTACCCTCATCCAACCTGTAAGCCTCTGCTCTCTTCTCAGATGAGAAGCAGTGGCAGAAGGGCATCAGAGTCCCAACAAGGGGAAAGGGGAAGCCTGTGCTACAAAGCCGTCAGGACATGCATGACCCTCAAACAGCCACTCATCCTCTCTCTCTCTCTCTCTCTCTCTCTCTCTCTCTCTTTCTCTCTCTCTCTTTCCCCTTTTTCCCCTCCCCTCAAGTAATAGGTGCAAGGTTTGCTCTGGTAGTGGATGTCAGGTAGACCCATTGCTAGGCATAAGCAGATTAAATAATTGCTTAGGGTCCCTATTCACTTCTTGTTTAAAGAACTGACCTGTTTTAGTGGTGGGGGAGGAGGGGGGGAATATTCCTGCTTAGGGCCTCCAGTGGGCTAACACCAGTTCTGATGTCAGGCCAGGTGGCTTCTTTGGTTTTGTGGATGTTGCTCCTTCCTCTCAGACTCAGTTTTGCTCAGGTCATATTTTCAAGATTTTCTGTGCAGCCCTCTTGCTGGCTAGAAACAATTTTGTTTTGATTTTCTTTTTTAAACTGAAAGCTGACAGTCACTCATTCTACTGGAGAAACTAGAAAAGAGAGCTAAAGTGGAGGGAAAACTGGGGTTTATTTTGTTTATTTCCCCTGCTTTCTCATTCTTTTTTTTCCCTCCAGCCCACTCCTTTCTCTTTTTCCCAGTGGAAAAGAACATGCTCTCTCTCCCTTTTTACTCCCCACTTCACCCCCCCCCCAATAAATTAAATAATTTTAAGTAAGTAAAAGTAACACTTTATTTAGTAACTCACTTTATATATTTTTTTCACATCTTTCCAGTGGGGAGGGGAGGAATCCACATTTACCAGTGGAAAAGTAGAAAGGAAAGCCAATATTAGAAGGTAGGGAATTTCCCGCAATTTCAAAACGAAACATTTCTAAAATGTGTATAAATAATTTCCAAACACTCATACATAATAGTTTGAATTTTTTATTTCATATTTCTATAATAAAAATTCATCAGTGATTTGAACCTTTTTTGGTAAAAAAATATTTTTCTTTAAAATCCATATCTTGATTAAAGCAACAGTTCATCAAAAAATGTCAAGTATCTTCTAATATTAAACTCATTCTGCTAACAATGCCTCCTTTGGAGTTAGTGTATTCTAAATTGTATGAGAAAGAATAACTCACCATTTTCTCTTCTCTTGTTTGATCTCACACAAACAATAATTACACTTTTTGGATTTGACTATTATCAGGAGCACGTGCAGTATGAATATATAGAGGTTTGATACTTAAACACTCTTAAATTAATATAAAATAACTGTCTCTTTCAGTCTATACAAATATTTTGCTTAGTACATTTATATGGATAATGAGAACATGTACAATTACATTAGCTGGGAGAATCTCAACAAAAGTTACCCTGTATCTAATCTCCACTATTTAAGGGAGATTTCTGAGGTAGTAGTATCAACATAAAACTGGAATAAACCTACTCAAATAACTGATTTCTTAGGTCACTGGCCATTCTGGAAAAAAAAATTTGGGGGCAACATGAAACAAACATGTTTTAGGCAAAATAAAATATTTGTTTTAGGTTGAACAAAACTTAACTAAAGGTATTATTTAGCTTTTAAGCTTCTAAAAAGTTTTATTCTTTTTTAAAAAATTGAAGCAAATATTTAAATGAAAGGTCATTCTGAATAGAAAAAATATTTTGTTTTAAAAATGTCAAATGTTTAGGTTTTTTCAGATTTTTTTTTTAGTGCAATTCTGCAAACTGAAATGAATTGGCAAAATGTTTTGGTTGACCTGAATCTATATTTTTCAGTGACAAAAGTTTCAGATGAAAAATTTTACCCACGTATAATCTGGAATATTTAGTGTCCTCAGATGTGGTTGATCAATCTGGTATTAAATCTGGACATAATATGAAGGAGTCACTGGTCTTGCTGGCTAATTATCATCTTCTAATAATAGAAGATCAGGTCCTATGCTGACTCTTTTAGAAATATCAAAAATGTTTCATATCCTTAACCCAAAAGTGTGGTTGGTAAGCCTGACTCATACTCTGGTTCCTCATATAGTTGAGAATGTAACAGAGGAGAGGATGTAGCCCCTCATCTATCTTCCAGTGAGGATTAAATATCCAATATCCTTATAGATTGCAAACTGTAAAGTGGGGTTTATGTGTAAATATATTATCTAAAGCAGTCCCTTTGAGGGGCAAAACTACTCATCTCGCTTTGTATTTTATGCCACATCCTATATCTTTGGAAGATAGATAAGATCTGTGCTGACCTATTCTACCATAGAAACTTGCTTCTTCACACCACACCTCTTTCTCACTCTCTGAGGCACTGTATAGTCATGTTACTGTAAAGACAGCTGGTGAAAGAATTCATTTTGTTATCACAAAAGCAGCCAGATGATCTTTAAAATAAGTGTGTTCAAAACTACTTTTGTGACCTGTAAACTCCAATATTGTAAAGCAAAGATAAGGAGGATACACTCTCCCTGTCACTGTGGCTTGGTGACCATTACTTTCTGCAAAACAGAGATTTGTAAGAAATTGTTAAAATTAGGTTAGGGAAAATGTTGTGACATAAAACCGCCACCAAACAGCAGCTGTTCATCTGGCCATTTTTCTGTACTCCTTCTCTGACTTCTATTGTTCCTTCATGCTTTTGTTTCCTGCCCATTTCCCCCCTTCCCCTTCTCCTCTGCTCTCCTGTATCAAGAAGCAACCTTCAAAAAGACTCTCTTCTGTGTGGCTCCTAACTTTTTAAAAACTCCGATCTACTTCAGTGGGAGTTTTGCCTAAGTCAGATCTGTTGGATCAGTTTCAGATTTTGTAAGGGAGACTTGTAAGTTCCATTCCTTTTTTCAAAGACAAATTAAACAATTAATTGGTCGTGTTTTTTAATTGGATGCAGCATTTTTCTTATTGCATCCTTAGTAAAGTTTTGGTAATATTCTATGATGCTGAGTGATTAGTATAATTAAATACTACAGATAATACATTTATAATGTATCATTCTATCAGGGTCTATAGCACTCCATAGTCATAAGACGCAATAAAAAAAAACAAAGAAGAATAGTATATTATTATTACTATTATTTATTTGTATTATTGTAGCACCTTAGACCCCCTACTCATGCTAGGCACTATACAGAATAGGAGCACAATCTGATACATATAATGGCAGCAGTGGATCCCTGAGAATGATATCCCATTTATTTCCTCTGTTACTAGACACATGGCATTGTTGTAGTATCATGTTCGCTTCGTTCTCCAAAACAGAAATCTCCCTCTTTCTCCCTCTTCCATTACTGAATTCCCACACATTCCATCATTTCATGCCACAGATGTCATCAAACTTGTTCTGTGTAGTTCAAAACTTCTCTCTTTCACCAAGAGTGGTTGGTCTAATAAAAGATATTACCTTACCAACCTTCTCACCTGTTAAATTCGCTGCATTGGACTGATTGTTTGTATAGCTGGTCAGATTATTCATTGCAAATAAATTATCCATCAAATTTATCTCTTATTTCTGTTCACAAATCATTCATAAGCCATCCTTATTTTTGTGAATAAATTCCTTATTCACAGGTATTCACTGAATGGCTCATATGAACAAATCTGACCATTTCATAGAGTGTGATTAAGCCGCTAATTAACATTGCATTGTTTCAACCCTCTGATCTGATTGTTTTTTCCTAAAAATAGGATACAAACAGTGAACAGTGAATAAAAAATATCCCATAAGTACTCTTCTCTACATGTGCATAGGGTTTTATATATGTGTGTGTGTGTGTGTGAAAAATAGCCATTTGCCTAACCTGTTTGAACAAAAACTTGTGCTCAAATACCAAATGATAAGTAAGGCTGCGAGTCTGTCACAGGTTGCATGACTTTCGTGACCTCCATGACTTTTGCAGCGGCCACTGTGGCTGGCTCCGGGGACTTGGACAGCCCCTGGGCCAGCAGCAAAATAGTTTGGGTGTGGGAGGGGGCTCAGGGCTGGGGCAGGAGATTGGGGTGTGGGGCAGTGCTTACTTTGGGGGGGGGGGCAGCAGGGGCTCACCAGAAGCAGACAACATGTCTCTGCAGTTCCTAGGCTGAGGGGCGAAGGGCCGGGTAGAGAGCCTGCCAGCCTTGCCATCCCGCCTCCCCCCACCCCACCCAGCACCAGCAGGGGTCCAGGGCCACGCACAGCTGACCCCACCCCTCCCAGCACCAGCAGGGGTGCAGGGCCACCCACCTCCCCACCAGCACCAGTGGGCCCCGGGCCACCCCCCCAGAACCCACGGTGTCACCGGACTGCCCCCCCCAGAGCACCCACGGCCCCCACACCCCAAGTTTTAGTTAGAAGTATATAGTACAAGCCATGGCCAGGTAATGGGCCTCGAATTTTTTTTACTGCCCGTGACCTGTCCATGACTTTTATTAAAAATACCTGTGACTAAAACGTAGTCTTAATGATAAGTGATCAAAATACAGTCAAACCAGACAGCTCTTTGGAGTCTTAAAATATTTTTCACTTGCAATATACAACCAGCTTGAGTTGTGGATGTTAATGGGTACTTCTTCAAGTAGTGTCCATAAGTGCACCACTTCAGGTGCACATGTGCCTCTCGAGCCCTTGATTAGAGATCTCTAGCTAGCAGTGCCCGTTCAGTCCATGAATGCACCCTATGCATCATCGTGGCAGACACTAAAGCTATATGAGGGTACACAGGCAAACAGTTTTCAGTTCCTTCTCTACCACCTCAGCCTGAGACAGAACACTTGCATGTCCACCTAGATATACTCAGCCTCTCTCTTTTGTGCCAGCAGACCATACCAGTGAGCAATGGATGCTCTGAGGGTCCCTGTTGCCTGGGGGAGTCCCACATCTCTCAGAAGTGCTCCTTTTGTTTAGCCATTAAGTCCAGGGCTAGGAAGAACTAGGAGATAAAGCTCAGATCTTTGGTGATGGAATGTTCCCTGAAATCACCTTCTGAATCAGGTTAGGAGAAATCCTGTCCATACAGCTGTCTCTCCCCCTCCCCTGTACATCTGTCCCCAGACAGATACAGCACCCCATCCACCTCAGGTCATTCTTCTCCTAAGAAAGGGAAGCCTTTGGAGCACTGTTGGGAAGTCTCCCCAAAAGAGGGGCACAGACTATATGTAAGTAGCCAAGTGCAAAAAAGACCAAGTCCCCGTTGAGGTCCTTGGTCTCTGAGGATACTGTTGAGGCCAATGACTCTTCTTTCAGTACCAGCAGGCCTGCAAAGCCCCAGACCTCCAAGGAGAGGAAGAATGGCTCCAATAGTGCACCTGTACCCTCCATTAGTAAGTGTTAGGGGGCTTATTCCTTCACCCACTTACTTCCCTGGTCCTTCTCGCATGAACAGAGAGCAACAATACCCGAAGTCCAAAGGTTCAAACAATTCGATGTTTATTGGGGTGAACTTCCAGCAAGCATGATTCCAGTTTCCTTCCTTAGTATCCTCCTTCCCAGCTCTGACACCACAGAGCCTTACGCCTGTGTCCCTGTTCCCATTCCTACCCTTAGCCAAACATGATTCCAACTTCCTTACTCCCATTCCCTGTTCCCATTTCCCCCTTTAGCAAAACATGATTCCAACTTCCTTACTCCCATTCCCTGTTCCCATTTCCCCCTTTAGCAAAACATGATTCCAATTTTCTTACCCCCATTCCCTGTTCCCATCTCACACACCCACATGCCCACCCCCACCCACACCCCGTCACTTCCTCATTGACTACAGATTATATAGTAAAACTTGAGTTCTGCTTAGCTATACCTTAACCAATCATTTTCCTGAAATTTAACTAACCAATCCTAACATATTGTAACATGATTATGTAACCAATTATATCCCATCACCTCAATTAGTTTACACCCAGCAAAATTAATTATACAGCAGACAGGAACAATCACAGAACCAGACAGAGATTATACAGACAAACAACAGCAAAGTGGGAACTATAATGACAAAACAATACAGAAGTGAGGATTTCACATCCCAGCTATTGATAAGTGAGTTCTTGCCAGACAGGATGCTATCAAACTAAGTTTCCTTTTACATTTTCTAGGCACTTCCCTTTCTCTGGAGGTGATAGGAATACAATCCTGTCCTGATAGTGCCTAACAGCCCAATAGCACCTTATTTCAATGTGACTAGTTTGGAATGTGAGGATGTGACCGTTCGCTTCCCAGCTTATGGCTGCCTCTGCTGCTTAGCCAAAGGCCTGAGCCTAAGCACAGGGCCACAAACTGTCACAGTAAGAGAAGGCCCTTACACTGGCAGACAGTGGTTTTGATTCTTTCTTTTATACCTCTATCACTAGCCAAGTGATAAGAATACACCTAAATTCTTAGAGTATAGGCCTTTACAGACAGGCCTGAATATCTATATCCTAACAGTAAGGAGAGTAAGCACAGGGTACCATCAAACTGGGCTCTGCCAGCGGCACTGAAGCACACCACTCAGTCATTGATGCTGTAGCACTCCTTAACCCAACCATCTGTACTGATGCAAGTAGCTCAGCTGGGGGTCCATGTACAAGTGGGACCTTCAGTACCAAGTGAGCATTGCTGTCTGACAAAGCCTGCTGTATGCTCATTGTTACTGGCACTATTGGCTCTAGCCACCGCAAAAGCAGCTGTAACATCAGTACTGTGGTCCTTTCCAGTACCACAAGAGTTCTGATACTTGCGGGATCTTTTGGTATTGGAGGAAACAGAGTCCCCATTGCTGTCAGGTACCAAGCAACTCACAATACTGAGACCTCAGTCTCTGAGTGCCACTCCTTGGCACAGGGCTCTCCTCCTTCCTTATAGGCTACTTTCCCATGGGAGGACATGGAGGAAGACGAGGACTCCCAGTCACTCTCATCAATTTCTATTGGGGGCTTTCCTACATACCCGTTCAGGGAGAACTTTGCAGCACGTCAAGGATGGTGGAACCAATCCAGTACGCCATCCTGCTCCCTTATGGACCTTTGCCTTGGCCATACTGGGACCTATGGGCTGCCTATTGGCAACAATTCAATAAACTAGTACCATCCCTTAGGGAGACTGGGGTTTCACATGCTCTCTCTGCCCTTTCATGGCAGGAGGAGACGTCTGAGGAGCTGGAGTGTAGGGCAGATGAGGATGTCATCCCTGAGACTCCCATTTCAATATTGTCACTAGATGAGGCAGTTATGCCTCCCCCTCCTGCCATCGCCAACAACTTCAGACAATTCCAGGACCTCTTTCAAAAGATAGCTAACACTCTGCAAATCTCTCTGGAGGAAGTCAAAGATATTCAGCACAGGATGCCAGATATTTTTCAGTCAGCAACATCCTCCAGAGTGGTGAGGATCTCCTGGATTCAGCTAAGATGGTATGGCAGACACCATCCACTATTTCACCAACATGCAAAAGAGCATACAAGAGCAAGCATCGAAGTCTGACAAAGCCTGTGGTCATTGTTACTGGTACAGTTGGCTCCAGTCACAGCAACCTCAGCTACAGCATTGGTACCAGTGTCCTTTCTGGTATCGCAGGAGTTTCGATGTGCCCCCTAAGGACTGTGACTTTTTATTTTCACCCCCACACACACACACCTAACTCCATTGTGGTGGATGTTGTGACTGAACAGGGTAGGCAGCACTTTTGAAGAACTACTCCCTCTGATAAGGAACAAAAGCAACTGGATCTCTTTGGACAAAAGTCTTACACATTTCAGATCATGAACTATAAGGCAGTCATGGCCAAATATAACTTCACCAATTAAAACAATGTCACAGCCTTTAATGAACATCATCACATGACTGCAGAGAACAATTCCAATCTATTGATTCAGAAGGTTAGCTGTTGGCCATAACAGTTCTCCAAGCATCCTTAGATGCTGCAGACACTGCTGCCAGATCCATTTCCATGGTGGCAGTTAAGCACAGGGCATCCTGGCTCCAGCTTTTGAGGTTTCCAAGAGAGGTCCAAAACATGGTAGAGGACTTCCCCTTTGATGGTCACAAGCTCTTCTCAGAGACCACGAATGATTCCCTGCACACACACACTGAAGGATTCCAAGGCTACCCAAGGTTCCTTGGGCATTTACACATCTTCAGGCAAGAAATATTTCAGTAGGTCCCAGACTGTCCAGAGATCTACCCTGTTGACTTCTCAGGATATCAAAGACCCATGGAACCCCCCAGAAAAAGACACAGATTTCAGAGGAAGAGAGCTGACCAACTGCCCTACATGATCACCCAGGCATTATCTAAACAGCAGTTTTGATGGGTTGCTTGAGAATTTGAATCCTCCCAGTCCTCTGAATTTACAGCTGCATCTCTTAGCCTGGCTACAACTTCTTGGCCATAGGACAGCATGTACTGTTGTGACCAATCATGCAAGGCAGCGCCTTCAGCGCCTTCAGTGCTTCCAAGGATGGTTGAGAACTGCCTATTCTCCAACCAGGGGCACCTTGGACAGGCAGGTGGTGGTCCCCTTGCACATAAAGAACTCCCTAAACTGATGGAAGGAGCAACTCCATGTCTGTGAGAGCATCCTTTTCTTCCACCCAACCCCTCAGTGACTCTAACAACCAGAGCATCCCTGTTAGGGTGAGAAGCCCACATCAGCACCCCCATGGTTCAGGGCAAATGGACAGCCCAGGAAACCAGTCTCCACATCAACCTGTTGAAGCTCAGGTATCCAAGTATCTATGATATGTAGAGCTGCTACCTCATCTTCAATCCATGTTTCAAATCATTATGCCCTGTTCCATGCCATCTGACCCGATATGGCACATAGCTATGCAGTACTATCTTCAGTTCTGGATTCTGAGCCAAAGCTGCCTCCTCCTTCTGAGACTACTGCACGGAAGTCACCTGAAGTGGAGTGCCCAGAGGGACACTACTTGAAGAAGGAGGAAATGTTACTAACCCTGAGCAGTAACTGTAGTTCTTTGAGATGTGTGTCCCTCAGGGATTTGGTAGGTAAGATCCCATGGGAAACAAGTCTAAGGGGAAAAACAATTGAAGACAGTTGACAGTTTTTCAAAGACACATTATTAAGGGCACAGGAGCAAACTATCCCATTGTGTAGGGAAAATAGGAAGTATGGCAGGAAACCACCCTGGGTTACTGCCAAGAGATCTTCAATGATCTAAAAATTTTAAAAAAAAGAGTCTACAAAAAGTGGAAACTGGGACAAATGACAAAGGATGAATCAAAACAAGTAACACAAGTATGTAGGAACAAAATAAGAAAGGCTAAGGCACAAAACGAGATCAAACTAGCTAGAGACATACAGGGTAACAAGAAAACAATCTACAAATACATTAGAAGCAAAAGAAAGACCAAGGACAGGGTAGGCCTGTTACTCATTGAGGTGTGTGTGGGCGGAACAATAACAGAAAATGTGGAAATGGCAGGAAATGACATTAATGACTTCTGTGTTTCAGTTTTCACCAAGAAAGTTGGTGGTGACTGTACGTCTAACATAGTGAATGCCAGGGAAAAAGAGGTTAGGACCAGAAAAGGCTAAAATAGGGAAAGAACAAGTTAAAATTGCTTAGACAAATTAGAAGTCTTCAAGTCACCAGGGCCTGATGAAATGCATCCTAGAATACTCAAGGAGCTGACTGAGGAGATATCTGAGCCATTAGTGATGATCTTTGAAAAGTCATGGAAGACAAGAGAGATTCCAGAAGACTGGAAAAGGGAAAATATAGTGCCCATCTATAAAAAGGGAAATAAGAACAACCCAGGGAATTACAGACTAGTTAGCTTAACTTCTGTACCTGGAAAGAAAATGGAGCAAATAATGAAGCAATCAATTTGCAAACATCTAGAAGATAATAAGGTGATAAGTAACAGTCAGCATGGATTTGTCACGAACAAATCTTGTCAAGCCAACGTGATAGCTTTCTTTCACAGGATAACAGGCCTTGTTGATGGGGGGAAGCAGTAGACGTGGTATATTTTGACTTTAGTAAAGCTTTTGATACTGTCTTGCATGACCTTCTCATAAACAAAATAGGGAAATACAATCTAGATGGAGCTACTATAAAGTGGGTGCAAAACTGATTGGAAAACCATTCCCAGAGAAAAAAGAAAAGGAGTACTTGTGGCACCTAAGAGACTAACAAATTTATTTGAACATAAGCATCCATGAGCTACAGCTCACGAAAGCTTATGCTCAAATAAATTTGTTAGTCTCTAAGGTGCCACAAGTACTCATTTTCTTTTTGCAGATACAGACTAACATGGCTGCTACTCTGAAACCTGTCATTCCCAGAGAGTAGTTATCAGTGGTTCACAGTCATGCTGGAAGGACGGAATGAGAGGGGACCCGCAGGGATCAGTTCATCCAAGACCTCTTGGATGGAGATAAAGGAGCTGTCGGTCATATCGGAGCCCTTGGAAGCAGAGCAGGAAGGCATGTGCCAGTGCACTCCACGCCAGACTACCTGCACCATAAAGGAGCCTCTGCAGGGTCTGGAGGCGGAAGACATGGACCTGAGAGTGCAGACACTTCAGGCCCTGTCCTCCTTCCTCCAGGGGTAGATGGAGAACCCCTGCAGAGACCCAGTGCAGTCCTGTCCAGAAGTACTCCAGAATAGATGTCTGGAAGCTGGCCAGGAAACCCGGGGCTGGGACCAGGGTGTTGAGCTGGTATCAGAGCATGGACAGGATTAGTTGATTAAGCACCAGCACTCCCCCTCGAAGGGAGAGGCACCGGAGTAGTCCTGTCCATTTCCGGAGACGATCTGTCACCCTGCCCTCTAAATTGTGCCAGTTCTCTGGTGGAGACAGATGTGTGACAGAAAGGTAAAAGCCAAGAGAGCAGAGGACCCATGCTCCACCGGATGGCATGAAGCACGGGTGGGAGGGAGCTCGCCTGCCACCCATCCCCGACCACCAGGCCAGAGCTCTTTACCCAGTTGACCTGGGCGGAGGAGGCTGCCAAATAGATGGCCTGGCAAGCCTCCACCCGCACCAAGTCGCCTGGGTCCTGGACCACGAGGAGCACGTCATCGGCGTACACCAACAGGACCAGCCACAGCTTCCGCAGCACCAACCCTGTCAACCTCCTTCGGAGGAGACAGGGGAAGGGCTCGATCGCCAGAGCGTACAGCTGGCCCGAGAGGGGGCATCCCTGCCATACTCCTTGCCTGAAGCTGACCGGTTCAGTCAGGGTCCAGTTGAACCTGACCATACACTCTGCAAGGCATACAGCACCTGGAGAAAACCCACAAACTGGGGTCCGAAGCCAAACGCTTGCAGAGTGCTCAGGAGATACCCGTGGTCCACCCTGTCAAACGCCTTCTCCTGATCCAAGGACAGGAGAGTGAATGACAGATCATACCTCCACCTGAGCTCCAAGAGGTCCCGAACCAGATACAGGTTGTCAAAGATGGTGCGACCCAGGACGGTGTAGGTCTGGTTGGGGTGGACCATTTCTGCCATCAGGGACCCCAGCCACAGTGAGATGGCTTTCACTGCGACTTTGTAGTCCGTGCTGAGGAGTGAGACGGGACGCCAATTTCATAAATCGCAGACGTCCCCCTTCTTTGGCAATAAGGTGAGCACGGCTCACCTGCATGAAAGAGGGAGGACCCCGCCCTGCAAAGACTCGGCCCAGACAGTGTCTAGGTCTAGGCCAAGGACGTCCCAGAACATGCGGTAGAACTCCATGGTCAGCCCGTCCACACCCGGAGATTTATTGGTGGGCATGAGGCGGAGGGCTTCCGAGAACTCAGCCAGAGTGAGAGGCAGCTCTAGGCAGTCTCGATCACCTGCTCTGACAATGGGGAGTTAGTCTCAGAGCACTCTACAAGCGTTAGGATCAGTCAGATGCGGGGAGAAAAGGCTTGCATAGGAGGCCCTGGCCCTCCTACACATCTCTACCAGATCCGTGAGGGGGGTGCCGTCCTCTGCCACAAGGCAGGTGACATGCTTCTTGGCCCCCATCCTTTTCTCCAGGGCACAGAAGAAGCAGGAGCCATGATCCATCTCCTGAAGGAGATGGATGCGGGATCGAACAAAGGCTCCCTAGCCTGTGGCAGTTGAACCAAGGACATTACCCAGCAACTGAAGATGGCCAGAGTGCAGGCACGCCTCCTTCTCATTGGGGATTGGTCCTGCTTTGAGCGGGGGATTGGACTAGATGACCTCCTGAGGTCCCTTCCAACCCTGATATTTTATTCTATGATGATTCTATAATGGTCTTCGAGGGCCTGGAGCTCCTCCCACTTCTCCCGACATGCTCCGCAGAGGGACGGATCCTTGGAGATGGTGTACAGATGCTCTCCAGCTCTAAGACCTCCCATACTAACTGCTCTATCACGCCATCTCTCCGTTGGCTGGCGCCCTGGGTGTAGTCATGGGAGAAGAGCCGGGCGCACCCCTTCCCCAGGTCCCACCACTGCTGCATCAAGGAAAAGGCACGCCTCTGCCCTTGCCAGGCCAGCCAGAACTCCTGGAAGGCTGCCTCGAAGCCCACATCCTCCAATAAGCTGTTGTTGAAATGCCAATAGGCCGGCCCCAGCCTCTCCACTCAGAGAGAGGCCGTCACAGTGGCTAAATGATGATGCTGGAGGAGTGAGCCCATGAAAGGTGGAAACGTGATAAATAGATGCGGTCCAACCGGGAGTGGTGCGACCGATGGGCCTCCACCCGGACAAAGGTGAACGTCAAGATGTCGTCCGGGTGGTGATCATGCCAGACGTCCACCAGGAAGTTCTGTTTGACTATCTCCTGGAGGACATCCTCCATGGCCGGACACTGCTCGGTTCCTGAGCAGTCCCATTCCTCGATGGTGGTGTTAAAGTCCCCGCCCAGGACCAGGCACTCGCAAGGATCCAAGGTGCCGAGGAAGGCGGATGCCTGCTGATAGAAACGCAGCCGCTCCGGGCCCGATGTCAGGGCATAAACGTTCATGAGGTTGACCATGAGCCCCTCCAGACGGACCCGGAGGTGCAGCAGGCAGCCCAGCACAGCCTCGGCATACCCCAGAACCTCGGGTCGTAGGTCGGGGAAGATCAGGGTCGCCACTCCAGCCATACAAACTGTGAGATGGCTAAAGTAGACCCTCTCTCCCCCGCTCCAGCCACCAGCTGTCTTCGGCAGCTGAATCCGTATGGGTCTCCTGCAGGAAAACCACAGAGTACCCCCTCCCGAAGGAAGGAGAGCACCTGCGGAGACCCATCAAACAGCCCCGGGTGTTCAACGTTGCGATGGTGAGAGATGCCATGAGGAGGGCTGGGGGGGATCCTCGCCAGCAGGAACGCTCGTGGCTCCTGACGGACCACGCAACAGTCCGTGACCTACCCCGTAAGTGAATAAGGAGTCACGGAAGAGGCGGACCTGCTGGTAGGCAGCAGCACCCTGCTTCCCAGTCCTTTTACCCTCCCCCATGAGGGCCCTCGCAGCCCGGAGGATTTGATGAAAGTCCCCCCATTGCTGGAGAGCAAGCTGTACCTTGTTGCGGGAGCCACGGATATCTTCTAAAAACTCCCGCAACTCCTCTCGCAGCGCATGGGGGGGTGGGGTTACGGTCTCCTGGTTATCCCCTGACGGGGCCCTTGGTACAGCCCCATGGCCCACCGAGGCGGGCAGACAGGGTGCGGACCCCTGACGGGACGCCTGATGGGCTGGTACCACTAGGCCCGCCTCGAACCCTGGGGCAATAGGGGGCGGCAGAGGGAGGATAGCAGCCCTAGTGGGTCGGGACAGGTAAACACAAAGACCGCTCCCTGGGGGTCATCTATTGGAAAAGGGAAGGAGATAGCCCCAGGGGCGGCAATAACATCACAGGAGGTGGACAGGATAGGGACAGGGGCAGGGGCAGGGGCAGAGGCGAGATTCTGGGCTTCAAAAGCCAAGGAGCTGGATGGTGGCACCTCCCGATCAGGCTCAAGGGTTGAGGGGGTGGGGAGGGGGCTCACAGTGATGCCGGGCACAGGCTCTATGGTGGATTGGCAGCCACGGCATCAGGAGGTGGACTCTCTTCTGTAGGGCCCCCGCTCGGGAAGGAAGTTGATTGCTCCACACCAACAAGGGGTGCCCCGGTGGCTCGGGTCCAGGCTGCGTGGCACTAGCCGTTGCCTCAACAGGCTCGGTGGCCATCAGCGGGGTGCCTTCTGTGACCGGGTTGATGGAGAAGTCCAGGGGCTCCTCGGAGGTGGGAGCAGAAACAACGGTTGGGGTGGGAACATGGGGAAAGGGGGGCTGGAGTGAGGTCGCCCAGATCAAGGCCCGTTGGCATAGGGTCGTCCCCCCGCTGGGTGACCGGGGTCAGACCCAGGGCCTCGATCTCCTCGTATATGGAGGGGAGATCGCTTTCTGCCACCCGGGGATTCTCCCCGCCGGTACCCGAAGCGACGGTCGCCTCGGGGCTCACAGGGGCTTCAGATGGTACCAGGGCAGAAGGGGCTCCCTTGGGGGCCTCGGAGGGGAGGGACTCCCATGGAGGGGAGATACTACCTTCCGGTGCTGCCATGTCTTCTCCAGCCGGCACCGGTGAATGGAGCACACCTGTGGGCAAAGCGGAAGGCTTGGCATCGGTGTCCCCCTTCCTGGTCTTATTGGATGGGAGGAGTGGAGCTCAAGCCTTCTTCTTGCCCCGCTTCCCCAGGACTAGGGCCCAGACCTCCATGGCATCACCCGGGGGCTGGCTGGCAGGGGTCATGTCAGGGGGCAGAGGTGATGGCTCAGGGACTCAGGGGGGTAACGGTGGGGCAGCACGAGGGAGGGAGGATTCCCCCTGGGGCAGGCCCTCCCCCATGCCTGGCGGTGTCCCTGCCGCACCCTCCTCCACAGGCCCCGCCAGATTGCAAGCAGCTGATGCGGGGCTCTCCCACTCGTCTGGGCATAGTAGGGGAGGTACCCCTTGGGCCTGAGCGGGAGCATTGGTGGACTGGGAAGGAGGAGGGGTGGCTTCAGGGGCTGGGCAGCTAGGGGCACCGGCGATGACGGGGCCGGTGCCCTGCCGGGGCTCGGGGGTCCCGGATGCCCCTCCTTGCCGGGCCAGAGGACAGTCCCTCTGGACGTGCCCCATCACCCGGCCGAGATAGCACTGGGCCTCACCCATAGAGTAGTGCACCCGGTAATGGGCCCCCTGGTAGGGGACCGTGAAGAATCCCTTGAGCACCTCTCCATCACGTGCTGCCGGCGGCAGTTGAAGCTGCACTTGCCAGCGGAACGAGAGGACGTGACGGAGGGCGGGATCTTTGCAGCCCAACGGGAGAGGGCTGATAATGGATTTCCCCAGGGTGGAGAGGGTGGGTAACAGGGTGGCATTGGGAAGGAAGGGAGGGAAGGAGGTCAGGACGAGGCAGACACCCAGGTCCTCTAGCGGCTCTAGGGGGCCAGGCCCTTCTCTACCGCCTCCTGGGCGGTGGCCTCCGATGCTAAGAAGAAGATGACCTTGCCATACGTTTTGGAGGCTGCCACAATGGTCGTGGGCCCCACCACCCTCGCCAATGCCCTCACATAGGTCTCCATGTGTGGTGAGGCGGGCACCAGGAGGCAACGGACGCCGTGCTTCCTGGTCATGGTGGGGAAGGGCCCCGGCCGCTATAGCTGGTAGCGGAGGCGGTGGGCGGGAGAGATGACGTAGAGGCAGGCGGGGAGCTGCCGCCACCTGGGCATACGCCCTGGGGGCCGGGGGAGGGACACCCGCAGAGCTGGTGGAGGGAAGAGTGGGGAGGGTCGCCGCGGCCGGTGGTGGGGCTGCAGCAGTGGGGGCAGCCCCTGCCATGGAGAGCCTGGTCTTTTTAGCAGGGTCCTTCCCCTTCTTCTTCTGCTGGCCTTTCCTGCCAGCTGGGGGGGCTCCCCCAGAATCTGAGGGGGGGAGGGACGTGGCAGCAGTGGAGGTCACCCCGGTGCCCGCCGTTGCTGGCACCCCAGCGGGGGCAGTGGCAGGTGGTTCAGCGGTGGCAGCGGAGGTAGAGGCTTGGGGGCGTGACGGAGGGGCAGGCGGGGGAGGGGTAGCTGGGGCTGAGGGAGGGGCCCCACCTGTCTCGTCCCCTGCCATCGTGAGCAGGGAGGGAAGGGGAAACACCAGAGGGAGGAGGGGAAAGGGGAAGCAGGTCGACCCCCCCCCCAGGCTGCAGGCAGGGGAGGAGGGCGCCAAAAGGGGTGGGCTGGACAGGAGGACAAAACAGGGGTTAAGGGTCAGTCACCGACACGGGGGGGGGGGAATTCCAGCTCCTCTAGCTGCACTAGGGGAGGGGGGAATACAACAGCATTTGGGGTAGTGAAGAGGGTTGAAACTAAAAAGGGGAGTAGCACAAGTGCATGGGAGGGGGCATGGGTGCATGGAGCAAGGGGCTGAGCAGGCTGGAGTTAGGGCAGAGAAACCAAGGGGCTAGCTTCAAAGGGTGGGGCGGGGCAAACAAACAAAGGCTGTAGAGGGAAAACGGGCAGGGCAGGCAAACAAACTGAAGCTAGTAAGGGGGGCTTGGGCAAAAGGGGGGCAAAAGCTGCAAGGGGCAAATGGGGCAGGTGGCAAGGGGAAAAGCTGTGAGGAGGGCAGTCCGGGGTGGGGCACATGCGCCCACTTGCGCTTGCACAAAGTCAATTTGGCTGGCTGCTGCTTCTGACCCAAATGGTGGAATCAGGGCATGGCAAGCCAAGCAAGCAGCTGAGTCCAGAGGCAGGAGCTGAGGCAGATGGTAAACAGCCAGTGTGTGGGGGGGAGGGGGGAGGGGGGGAGGGGGCAGTGGTGGTGGTAGTGGTGGGGGTTGGGGGGGCATACAGATGGATCGGGGGGCAGCTCCACACCACACCCCCTGTGTTTCTGCAAACACAGTCAAGACCCCCACCACAAGAGCACAGTTTGAAAGATACTCAGTCTTAAGGCCCCCTCCACGGTGGTCTGTAAAGTCTCTCGATGCTTCCGCACTGGAAGATGATCCTCTTCGGGGCTTCAGCAGCTCCAGGCAGTAACCTCCGCAGCAGCAGCTCCAGAAACTCCAGGTGGTGGTCCAGGCAGGCAGAAAGGACCCCTCTCAGGTGGTGGTGTTGGTGGTGTCCACAGCAGCAACAGCTGGGGCTGGGGTCCCTCAATTCTCCCTTCTGGGGAGTGGGCCAGCAGGCTCTCTCCCCGCCCCCCAGGGGCTGTAGTTGGAGCAGTAGCAGCACCCAAAAGTGGGAGGTCCAGCAGCCAGCCAGTAACTAGGTAGCAGCAGAGAAGGAGGGAGTGGTGTCTGGCCCAGCTAGGGGAGCAGCTGGAGCAGCAGTACCAGCAGGGAGAGTCCAGGGCCTAGCAGCAACAGTACCAGCAGCAGCCCTCTTCCCCCTTCTCCCTCCAGGCCAGAGGGCTACAGGAGAGCAATCAAAGGAAGAGAGCTGTGGGTCCCAGGTTAAGCAGGTCCCTTTTTTTTTTTTGAAGCAAAAAAGAATTTTTTATTTGTGTAACACTTACAAGGAATCACCAAAGAGGATAAAGCAAAACTATGCAACAAAACAAGAGCAAACAGAAGGTATAACACAGCAGCCTTCAGGAGGGAGAAGTGTTCAGGCTAGCCTAGGCCCAGAGCGGGGCGGCTTCCTCGACACTCGTGGTCTTCCACCCCCTCGAGTTACCTAGTGCCACGCCCAGTGTCACCGATTATTCCTCTCCTGAGAGTGCCCGACAAGATGGGCACGGCTGCAGGGTGGGCGGTTTCGGGTGGGGGGAGTACATCCACGTGTTATCGGACCCCTCCTAGGTGACAATGATGATGGTATCCACAGCGGCAGCGGCTGGGGTTGGGGTCTCTCGCTCTTCCCCTCAATCAAAGGGTCAGGCAGAGGGAACTGGACGGGGTCACCGAGCAGAGAACCTCGGACAGCGCCCACCCCTCCTCGAAGGTGTCAAGGGAGTCGGTGGATGCCGCCCAGAGGACCTCTGCCCGGATGCATGAATGTACTGAGGATCGGAAAATGGCCTTACAATCGCAGGACGCTTCATTAGCCAACCTCCCCTCTCTGGTTTTATAAATGGCTGTTTTAGCTAGGGCCAGGAGGAGGTTAACCAGGAGATCTCGCGATTTTGTGGGGCCACGGATGGGGAGTGTGTAGATAAAAAGGTGAGGGGAGAAGTGTAGCCAAAAGCGCAATAAAATATTCGTGAGGAGCCGGAAAAGGGGATGCAATCTGGCACACTCTAAATATACATGCACCAGGGTTTCCCTCACATTGCAAAAAGGGCAAGTATCCGGGAGGGGGGTGAACCGTGTCAAAAATACGCCCGTGCTCACAGCTCCGTGAAGGAGCCGCCAACTAATGTCCCCGACGGGCCTCGGGACCAAAGTGGAATACAGGCTGGCCCATCGAGGTTGCTCACCCTCCAAAGGTGGCAGGAGGTCCCGCCACTTTGTTTCGGGGCGGGACACCAGGGTGTGGGTGTGAAGGGTGTGAAGCATGAGTGTGTATAAATATTTCTGTGGTTCGATTTGAAAGCTAACTGGCTGCAGTTCATGCAGCCAACTTGCAGTGAAAGGGTGAGGGGTTTGTTGGGATCTACGGGGTAGGGGCCCAATTGAGAGGTCCAGTGGGCCTGGGATAGAGGGTAGGCGGGGTGCCCCCTCGCGTATGGCTCGATTAAGATAACCCAAGCAGCAGGCGTCAAGGCGGCCTTCACCTCTTGAAGTACGCGCCGGGGGGTGCGAGGTCTGGAGAGCCCCATGTGCTGGGCGAGCGTCAGGGGATCCAGCCAGTCTCCCCGGTCGTAGTCCAGGAGGTCTCCGACTCTCGTGACTTCCGCCAGGACCAAACTCTGGCACACCGAGCGGGACTCCGCCACCTGCACACGGAGCTGGGAGTTGTGTAGCAGAGGCTCCATGAGGAGATCTGTTCCCACGGTAGCCGCCGTGGACCTGGTCGTTGAGAACAATTTCCAGGTCCGGAGGAGGTCCTGGTAGAAGACCGGCAGCCCGGAGAGGTCTCGCGGAAAACCTCTCGGACAAAGATAAAAGAGCTGCCGATCATATCGGAGCCCTTGGAAGCGGCGCAGGAAGGCGTGCGCCAATATGCTCCACGTCGAACTACCTGCACTATTAAGGAGCCTCTGCAGGGCCTGGAGGTGGAAGACACGGACCTGAGTGTGCAGACACTTCAGGCCCTGCCCTCCTTCCTTCAGGGGTAGATGAAGAACCCCAACAGGGGCCCAGTGCATTCCTGTCCAAAAGAACTCTAGAATCGTTGTCCGGAGGTTGGTCAGGAAACCCGGGGCCAGAACCAGGGTGTTGAGCCGGTACCAGAGCGTGGACAGGACTAGTTGGTTAAGCACCAGTGCTCTGCCTCGGAGGGAGAGACATCAGAGTAGCCTCATCCATTTCCGGATCCGCTCTATCACCCCGCCCTCTAAATTTTGCCAGTTCTCCGGCGGGGAAGGGTGCGTGGCAGAAATGTAAATGCCTAGGTAGAGCAGTGGACCCGCACTCCACCGGATGGTCTGAAGCGCGGGGGGGAGGGAGCTCACCTGCCACCAGTCCCCCACCGCCAAGCCAGAGCTCTTGACCCAGTTGACTCGGGCGGAGGAGGCTGCTTAGTAGATGGCCTGGAAAGCCTCCACCCGCACAAAGTCGCCTGGGTCCTGGACCACGAGGAGCACATCATCGGCGTATGCCGACAGGACCAGCTGCAGCTCCGGCTCCCGCAGCACTAACCCCATCAACCTCCTGCAGAGGAGACAGAGGAAAGGCTCGATCACCAGAGCGTACAGCTGGCCCGAGAGGGGGCACCCCTGCCACACTCCTCGCCCGAAGCTGACCGGCTCGGTCAGGGTCCAGTTAAGCCTAACCAAACACTCCGCGGAGGTGTACAGCACCCGGAGAAAACTCACAAACTGAGGTCCAAATCCAAATGCCTGCAGAGTGCTCAGGAGGTACCCATGGTCTACTCTATCGAACGCCTTCTCCTGATCGAGAGACAGGAGGGTGAACGACAGACCGTCTCTACGCCTGAGTTCCAAAAGGTCTCGGACTAGAAATAGGTTGTCAAAAGTGCTGCGACCCGGGACAGTATAGGTCTGGCCTGGGTGGATCACGTCCACCATCACGGACCCTAGCCGCAGTGAGATTACTTTCGCTATGATTTTGTAGTCCATGCTAAGGAGTGAGACGGGACGCCAGTTTCGTAAATCACGGAGGTCCCCCTTCTTCGGCAACAAGGCGAGCACAGCTCGCCTGCATGAAAGAGGGAGGACCCTGCCCTGCAAAGACTCAGCCCACACAGTGGCTAGGTCTGGGCCAAGGATGTCCCAGAACGCGCGGTAGAATCCACGGTCAGCCCGTCCATGCCCGGAGATTTATTGGTGGGCATGCGACAGAGGGCTTCCGAGAACTCGGCCAGGGTGAGAGGCAGCTCTAGCCAGTCTCGGTCGCCCACACTGACCATGGGGAGTTCCTCCCAGAGCACCCTGCAAGCGCCAGGATCGGTCGGATCCGGGGAGAAAAGGCTTGTGTAGAAATCACGGGCTCTCCCACACATCTCCACCGGATCCGTGAGGGGGGCGCCGTCTTCTGCTAGAAGGCAGGTGACATGTTTCTTGGCCCCCCTCGTTTTCTCCAGGGCGTAGAAGAAACGGGAGCCGTGATCCATCTCCCGAAGGAAGCGGATGCAGGACCGAACGAAGGCACCTCGGGCCCGGTGGTCCTCGAGGGCCCGGAGCTCCTCCCACTTCTCCCGGCACGCTTCGCAGAGCAACGGGTCCTCGGGGCTGGCGGCCAGATGCCTCTCCATCTCTAAAACCTCCCGTTCCAACTG
This sequence comes from Caretta caretta, assembly GCF_965140235.1. Lineage (NCBI taxonomy): Eukaryota > Metazoa > Chordata > Testudines > Cheloniidae > Caretta > Caretta caretta. The sequence goes on from NC_134207.1 coordinate 139,573,882, forward strand.
CTCTATTGCTGCGTTCCTCCATCGGCTGGTGCCCCGGGTGTAGTCACGGCAGAAGAGCTTGGCGCGCACCTTCCCTAGATCCCACCATCGCCGCGCTGAGGGAAAGGCATGCCGCTGCTCTCTCCAGGCCAGCCAAAACTCCCGGAAGGATGTCACGAAGCTCTCATCCTCCAACAGGCTGTTGTTAAAGTGCCAATAGGCCGGCCCCGGTCTCTCTGCACGGAGGGAGGCTGTTATGGTGGCTAAATGATGGTCGGAAAATGGGGCCGGCCGAATGTTGGAGGAGTGGGCCTGTGAAAGATGGAAATGGGATAAATAAATGCGGTCCAAACGAGAGTGCTGTGACTGATGGGTCTCCACCCGGACAAAGGTGAACGTGGAAGTGTCATCTGGGTGGTGGTCACGCCAGACGTCCACTAGGGAGTGATGTTCGACTATTTCTCAGAGAATGTTCGCAGCAGCCGGGCTCAGCTCGGCCCCTGAGCGGTCCCGTTCCTCAAGGGTGGTGTTAAAGTCCCCTCCCAGGACTAGGCACTCGTGAGAATCTAGGGTGCCGAGGAAGTCGGACACCCGCTGATAGAATTGTGGCCTTTTCGGGCTCGTTGTCGGGGCATAAATATTAACAAAGTTGACCACGAGCCCCTCTATACGGACTCGAAGATGCAGCAGGTGGCCCGGCACGGCCTCAGTGACCCCTAGCACCTTGGGCCATAGGTTGGGGGAGAACAGGGTCGCCACTCCAGCTTGCCACATCGTGAAGTGGCTAAAGTATACCCCGTCCCCCCACTCCAGCCGCCAGCTGTCCTCGGCGGTCGGATCCGTATGGGTCTCCTGCAGGAAAACTACAGAGTACCCCCCTTCCCGAAGGTAAGAGAGCACCTGGGACCTGCGGATAGCCATCCTACAGCCCCTGGTGTTCAAGCTTGTGATAATGAGAGGCATCATGCGAAGGGCTGGGGGGGGGTGGGGGTTCCTTATTGATGGGTGTGTTTGCGGCCCTCGGCGGGTAGTGCAGCACTCCATGACCCATCCCGTAAGTGAGTAGATCATTACGGAAGCCACGGGCCCGCCCGTAGGCTGCAGCACTGTGCTTTCCTTGCCCTCTACCCTCCTTTATAAGGGCCCTTGTGGCCTGGAGGATTTGATCAAAGTCCCCCCATAGCTGGAGAGCCAGCTGTACCCTGTTGCGGGCGCCACGGATGTTTTCTAAAAACTTCCGCAATGCATATCGCAGCTCATGGGGGGGTGGGGTTGCGACTTCCGGGTTGTTCCCTGGTGGGGGTCTTGATGCAGCCTCGTGGTCCGCTAAGGTGGGCAGGCAGGGTGCGGACCACCAACGAGGCATCTGACAGGCTAAAGTTATTAGGTCCATCTCACACCTTGGGGTAGAAGGGGATGGCGGAGGGAAAATTACAGCTCCTAATGGGTCGTGGCAGGAAAATGTGAAGGCTGCTCCCTGGCTGGAATCCGCAAAAAACGGGAAAGAAATAACCCCAGGGGTGGCAGTAGCATCGCAGGAGGAGGTGGGTTGGGCATAGACAAGGGTGGGAGCGGGGGCAGAGGCAAGGCTCTAGGCTTCGGGAGGCAAGCAGCTGAAAAGTGGTGCCTCCTGACCAGATTCGAGGGTTGAGGGGTGGGGGAGGGGGCTCCCAGTGATGCTAGGCGCAGGCTCTGTGGTGGATTTGGAGGCCATGGCATCAGGTAGTGGACCACCTTCTGTAGGGTGCCCACCCGGGAAGGCAGTTAGGGGGAGGGAGCATGGGGAAAGGGGGACAGGGGTGAGGTTGCCCAGATCAAGGCCAGCCGGCAGTAGATCATCCTCTCCCTGGGTGACCGGGGTCAAACCTAGGGCCTCAATCTCCTCATACATGGAGGAGAGGTCGTCTTCTGCTACCCCAGGGGCCTCTCCTCTGGGGCCCGCCTTGACGGTCGCTTCGGGTTTCGCAGGGGGTTCGGGTGGTATCCGGGTAGAAGGGGCTTCCTCAGGGGTCTCGGAGGGGAGGGTCTCCCGTGGAGGGGAGATTCTACCTTCCAATGACATACTATCTTCCTCTCCCGGCACCGGCGGATGGATCTCACTCGTGGGCATAGCGGAAGGCTCAGTATCAGTGCCTCCCTTCCTGGTCTTCCGGGGGGCCTCCGCATCAGATGGGTGCAGCGGAGCTCGAGCCTTCCGCTTGCCTCGCTTCCCCTGGACTAGGGTCCAGCCCTCCATAGCATCGTCTGGGGGTTGATTGGCAGGGGTCGTGTCGGGGGTCAGAGGTGATGGTTCAGGGGTTCGGGGGGGGTAATGGAGAGGCAGCATTGGGGGCGGGAAGTTCTCCTTGGGGCAGGCCCTCTCCTATACCTGGTGATATCTTTGCTGCACCTTCCTCCATAGGCTCTGCTGGATTGTTGATAGCAAGGGTGAGACTTCCTTGCTCATCTGGGCGTTGTAGGGGAGGTGTCTCTTGAGCCCGGATGGGAGCAGCGGTGGATCAAGCAGAGGAGAGGTGGTTTCAGGTGCTGGGCGGCCAGGGGCGTCGGCAACGATGGAACCGATGTCCTGCGGGTCTCGGGTGCCCCTCCCCGCTGGGTCAAAGGGCAGTCTCTTCGGACATGCCCCGCTGAGCAGCAGAGGTAGCACCGGGCTTCTCCAGTGGAGTAAAAGACCCGATAGCGGGCTCCCTGGTAAGGGACCAGGAAGGACCCCTCGAGCGCCTCTCTGTCACGCGCCGCCGCCGGCGGTAGAAGCTGCACTTGCCGGTGGAAAGAGAGGATGTGACGGAGGGTGGGGTCCTTGCAGCCCAACAGGAGAGGGCTGATGACAGAAACAAGTTTCCCCAGGGTGGAGAGAGTGGGTAACAGGGCATCATTGGGTAGAAAGGGAGGGACGGAGGTGAGGACTAGGTGAACGCCCAGGTCCTCTAGCGGCTCCAGGGGGACAAACACCCCCCCCACCGCCAGGCCCTTCTCCACCGCCTCCTGGGCAGCAGCCTCCAATGCTAAGAAAAAGACGACCTTCCCGTACATTTTGGAGGTTGCCACGATAGCCGTGGGTCCTACCACCCTCGCCAACGCCTGCACGTATATCTCCACATGGAGCGAGGCGGGCACCAGGAGGCAACGGACGCCCTGCTTCCTGGTCGTGGTGGGAAAGGGGCCCCGGACACTAATGATGGTAGCGGAGGCGGTGGGTGGGTGAGATGACGAGGCGGCAGGCAGGGGGAGGTGACACCGCCCGGACATACATCTTGGGGGCCGGGGGAGGGACGCTCGCAGAGTTGGTGGAGGGAACAGCGGGGAGGGACGCCATGGTCGATGACGAGGCCACAGAGGTGGGGGCAGCCCCTGCCATGGAGGGCCTTGTGGTTTTAGCGGGGCCCTTTCCTTTCTTCACACCCTGGCCTTTCCGGACAACTGGGGTGGGTTTCCTAGAATCTGGGGGGGCAGTGGATGTTGCAGCGGCAGTAATCGCCCAGGGCCTCCTGCTGCCGATGCCCCAGCGGGGGCGGTGGCAGATGTTTTGACAGCAGTGAAGGGGGGGCGCTGGGGGGTTGGGCAGGGGGGTAGGTGGGGGAGGGCAACTGAGGTTGTTAGAGGGGCCTCACCCCTCTCATTCCCCGCCATTGTGAGCAGGGAGAGACGGGGAGACACCAGAGGGAGGACGGGGGAGGAGGAAGCAAATTAACCACTCCTCCCTGCTGGGCTGCAGGTGGGGGGGGTGCCAACTGTGTCGGACTGGACGGGGGAGGAAAACAGGAGTTGGGTCCGGTAATAGGGGCAATCTGTGAGATAAACAGTCCGGGGGGGGTGGGGACGTGGACCCATGCACGTTTGTCCAAAGAGTCTCGTTTGGTCGGCTGTTGTGTTTGGTCCGAAACGGCAAAATTCAAAGCAAACAGCTGAATCCAAAGGCAGATGGCAAGTTGCCAGCAGGGGCGGACGGTGGGGGGGCCATGACGGTCGTAGTAGTGTTGGGGGGGCACGGATGGATCAGGGGGCAGCTCCGTGCCACACCCCTGTGCCCCTACGAATGCAATTAAAACACAGTCAAACTCCCCCCACACGAGAGTACAATTCAAAAGTTACTCAGTCTTACAGCCCCCTCCATGGTGGTTCGTAGCTTCCCTGGGTGATTTTTTTCTGTCGGCTATCTTCTCTTCCAGCTTTGTAATGAGGCTTTCAGCAGGCCAAGAATGTTGCAGAGAGAAGAAGAATCTTCCTAGCTCAGTACGGGTTTAGAAACAACAGCAAAACGGTTGGGTCTGGGGGCTTCCGCTCCCCTCCTCCGGGTAGCGGGTCAGCAGTCCTCCCTGCCTCCTCCGGGGGTTTCAGCTGGAACAAAAGCGGTGTCCGAGAGCAGGCATGGGGGGAGGGCTGGCAGCAAGCTAGCAACCGACCAGCGCTCGAACGGCAGCAAAGAAAAACAGCAAAAACAAAACAAAACGAAGAAAAGGAGTCTGGCCCGGTCGGGGGGGGGGAACTAAGCAGGGACAAAAAGTAAGAAAAATCCATGCCAGCGGGCTTTAGGAAAGCATAGAAAGCGAATAGACTAGCAGCAAGCGAAGGAGGTCCCTTTTCCCAGGCTAAGAGAGCAGGGAAGGTGGGGTTTTTTTTTTTTTTGAAACAGAAAAGAATTTTATTGTATAACACTTACAAGAATTACCAAAGGAAACAAAACAACTATGCAACAAAACAACACAAACAGAAGGTATAACACAGCAGCTTTCAGGAGGGAGAGGTGTTCAGGCTAGCTGGGCTCAGAGCGGGGGGGGCTTCCTCGACACTCGTGGTCTTCCACCCCCTCGAGTTACCTAGTGCCGCGCCCAGTGTCACCGATCCTCCCTCTCCTGAGAGTGCCCGGTAAGATGGGCACGGCTGCGGGGTGGGCAGTTTAGGGGTGGGGGGGTAGACACCCATGTATTATAGGACTCCTCCTAGATGACAGGAATGATGGTATCCACAGCGGCAAAGGCTGGGGCTGGCGTCTCTCGCTCTTCCCCTCAATCAAAGGGTCAGACGGAGGGAACCGGACGGGGTCACCGAGCAGAGAACCCCAGACAGCACCCACCACTCCTCGAAAGCGTCAAGGGAGTCGGTGGACGCCGCCCAGAGGAACTCCACCCGGATACGTGAACATACTGAGGATCGGAAAAAGGCCCCACAGTCGCAGGATGTTTCATGGGCCAACCTCCTCTCTCTGGTTTTATAAATGGCTGTTTTAGCCAAGGCTAGGAGGAGGTTGACCAGAAGATCCCGCGACTTTGTGGGGCCACGGATGGGAAGTGTATAGATAAAAAGGTGAGGGGAGAAATGAAGCCAGAAGCGTAATAGAATATTTGTGAGGAGCCAGAAAAGGGGCTGCAATCTGGCACACTCTAAATATACGTGCGCCAGGGTTTCCCTCACATGACAGAAAGGGCAAGTGTCCGGGATGGGGGTAAACCATGTCAGAAACACGCCCGTGCTCACAGCTCCGTGAAGGAGCCGCCAACTGATGTCCCCGACGGGCCTCGGGACCAAGGTGGAATACAGGCTGGCCCACCGAGGTTGCTCACCCTCCAAAGGTGGCAGGAGGTCCCACCACTTTGTATCGGGGCGGGGCACCAGGGTGTGGGCGTGAAGGGTGTGAAGCGTAAGTGTATATAAATATTTCCGTGGTGCAATTTGAAAACTAACCGGCTGCAGTTTGTGCAGCCGGCTTGCAGTGAAAGGGTGAGGGGTTTGTTGGGATCTAGGGGGTAGGGGCCCGATGGAAAGGTCCGGCGGGCCTGGGGTAAAGGATGGGCGGGGTGCGCCCTCGCACAAAGCTCGGCTAACATAAGCCCGAGCAGCGGGGGTCAAGGCGGCCTTCACCTCCTGAAGTACGCGCCGGGGGATACGGGGGCTGGAGAGCCCCCTGCGCCGAGCGAGCGTCAGGGGATCCAGCCAGTCTCTCCGGTCGTAGTCCAGGAGGTCTCCGACCCTCGTGACCAACAGGAACGGTTTTTTTTTTTTTGAAACAGAAAAGAAATTTATTTGTAACAGTTACAGAGAATACAAAAGGATAAAGAAAAACTTAGCAACAAAACAACGCAATCAGAAGGTATAACACAACAGCTTTCAGGAGGGAGAGGTGTTCAGGTTAGCCCAGGCCCAGAGCGGGGGGGCTTCCTCGACACTCGTGGTCTTCCACCCTCCTGAGTTACCTGGTGGCCTAGAGCGGGGGGGCTTCCTCGACACTCGTGGTCTTCCACCCTCTCGAGTTACCTAGTGCCACGCCCAGGGTCACCGACCCTCCCTCTCCTGAGAGTGCCCGACAAGATGGGCACGGCTGCGGGGTGGGTGGTTGGGAGGGAGGGGGGTACACCCATGTATTATAGGACCCCTCTTAGAAGACAGTAATGATGGTATTCACAGCAACTAACGGCTGTGGCTGGCGGCTCTCGCTCTTTCCCTCAATCAGAGGGTCAGACGGAGGGAACCGGACGGGGTCACCGAGCAGAGAACCCCGGACAGCGCCCACCGCTCCTCAAAGGTGTCAAGGGAGTCGGTGGACGCTGCCCAGAGGAACTCCGCCCGGATACGTGAATGTACTGAGAGTCGGAAAACGGCCTCACAATCGCAGGACGCCTCATGAGCCAACCTCCGCTCTCTGGTCTTATAAATGGCTGTTTTAGCCAAAGCTAGGAGGAGGTTAACCAGGAGATCCCGCGACTTGGTGGGGCCACGGATGGGGAGTGTATAGATAAAGAGGTGGGGGGAGAAATGAAGCCAAAAGCGCAAAAGAATATTTGTGAGGAGCCGAAAAAGAGGCTGCAATCTGGCACACTCTAAATAGACGTGCGCCAGGGTTTCCCTCACGTTGCAAAAAGGGCAAGTCTCCGGAAGGGAGGTAAAACGTGTCAAAAACACGCCCGTGCTCACAGCCCCGTGAAGGAGCCGCCAACTGATGTCCCCGACGGGCCTCGGGACCAAGGTGGAGTACAGGCTGGCCCACCGAGGTTGCTCACCCTCCAAAGGTGGTAAGAGATCTCGCCACTTTGTATCGGGGCGGGACACCAGGGTGCGGGCATGAAGGGTATGAAGCGTGAGTGTATATAAATATTGCCGTGATGCAACTTGAAAACCGACCGGTTGCAGTTCATGCAGCCGGCTTGCAGTGAAAGGATGAGGGGTGTGTTGGGATCGGCAGGGTAGGGGCCCGATGGAAAGGTCCGGCGGGCCTGGGGTAAAGGATGGGCGGGGTGCGCCCTCGCACAAAGCTCGGCTAACATAAGCCCGAGCAGCGGGGGTCAAGGCGGCCTTCACCTCCTGAAGTACGCGCCGGGGGATACGGGGGCTGGAGAGCCCCCTGCGCCGAGCGAGCGTCAGGGGATCCAGCCAGTCTCTCCGGTCGTAGTCCAGGAGGTCTCCGACCCTCGTGACCAACAGGAACGGTTCCAGAAGAAGCAGGAACTTGCTGGAAGCAATTAACACAGGCAGGTTAATTAGGACACCTGGAGTCAAATAAGAAGCTGTTAGATTCATTTCATACAGGAAGGCTAATCAGGGCACCTGGTTTAAAAAGGTCCTCACTTCAGTCAGTGAGGTGTTTGTGTGTGCATGCAAGGAGCTGAGAGGGTATACTGCTGGAGGTCTGAGGAGTACAACTGCTGTCTGGCATCAAGAGGAAGTCCTGTGATGAGGATAAAGAAGGTGTTGGGAGAAGGGCATGGGGAAGTAGCCCAGGGAATTGTAGCTGCCACGCAGCTGTTACAAGAAACACAGTAGACAGTTGTGATCCACAGGGCCCTTGGCTGGAACCTGGAGTAGAGGGTGGGCCTGGGTTCCTCCCATCCCCTTCACCCCTATTGGATATCAGAGGAGTTGACCTGGACTGTGGGTCCCACCAAAGCGGAAGGTCCCTGGCCTGTCCCTCAAAACCACGAGGTGGATCAGCAGAGACTGAGGGGATTGTTCTCCTTCCTTTTCCCCATGCTGGCCAGTGATGAGGTTAGCTGAATGGATGGCAGGTTTGAGCCACTAGAAAAAATGGCCAAACTGAGGGCTGCTGTGAACCTCTGAGGTAAGCAAATCTGCCAATAAGCACAGGACCCACTAAGGCAGAGGAGGAACTTTGTCACAAGACATATATACATACCCTGTACCAGCAAACCTTTTTCACAGGGGGGAAGAAGGAGGTGCTTATTTTTACCTAGAAAATATTACCTTTTGATTCTCTTTTGAAAAAACCAGCAACACTCCAGACTTTTTTAAAACTGTTGTAGAGGTTCACAAAACCCAATATGTATTTCATTCTCCTGTGCTTAATACAGCAACAGTACATGACAGATCTCCAAATGGAATCAAGTTGTACATCTCAAAGTACAATTGTACATTGCTACATTTAACTTATTAAAATATTTATTTTCCATAGGTCTTTTTCAATACTTATTCGGACTCAAACCTTGGTAATGCTTCCTCTTCAATGTTCTCTTACAAACTATTCTAGGATTTTAGATTCATACTTTTCATTACAATACTTCCGTGATGAGTAAAAGACTTTTCTGCACCTTGTTTGAAATCACATTTTAATAGTACTAACAAAAATCTAAAAATAGTGACACGGTAAAAGAGACTTTAGAAATCTAATACTAAAGCCTTGTCTACACTACCGCGGTAAGTTGACCTAAGTTACACTACTCCAGTTATGTGAATAACTGTAACTGGAGTCAACGTAGTTTAGGTCAACTTACCCAGGTATCTTCACTCCTCTGTGTCGATGGGAAACACTCTTCCATCGACTGACCTTACTCTTCTCAGGAAACTGGAGTACCAGAGTTGATCAGGGAGTGCTCTACCATCAATTTAGTGGGTTTATTAATTCACTATACCTGCTAAATCGACACCCGCTGCATCAATTGCAGCAGCATCTATCTCCCCAGTACTGAAGACAAGCCCTAAGTTGAGAAATTCAGCTGAAGAGAATTAGAACTATCACAGCTGATGTCAAGTCCAAATAAATATTTACAAGAAAAACATTCCAGGCCCTAAAACAGTAAGAAAATTACTTTTATAGAGAGCAGAAACCTGAATAATTCTGCACATAAAATATAGTTAATTGCAAACCATTCAAAGAGGTTTAAATATATGATGTCAGTGAGATGATCCAAGATTGCCTTTAGAAATACATGGATGGTAGCTAGTTAAAGGAAGCATAAAGTAATACATTTCACAATGATATACCTCCTTATTTCTTATTATTCACATATTCTTATCTAAGTATTATAAGGACACGAAGGAAATCTGCCTTGCTTTTGGCATATGTAGAATAAAAAGATACTGATAAACGAATTCAAAAGAATCTATTAAATATAATTTTCCTTTTGATAAGAACTGGTATGATTGAACTTTTAAGAGTTCTGGCAAGAATTTCCCATTCATTTAACAAATGAAATTACAAGTGACATTCCATTAATTGTAAATGTATTTATTAAGTTTGTTGTCAATGTTGAATTGACTTGCCTTTTGTACTGAAATCTGCACAATTTAACCACTCAAAAAGACATGCCAAGCTTTGAAGACTGAATTGAGGTGAGTTCTCGGCAAAGTATCCTGAAAATTATATGACAGAATTAGATGTCAGATTTCTTCAGTAGAAAACCAGAGGCCCTCTTCTGTGCACCTTGGACAAGAATGGCCATTTAATATACATTCGTACATCATCTAAGACAATGGTACCCCCAATCTAGTTGGGGTCTGGGTGTTATGGAAATATAAATGTTACGAATAATAATTATTATTAAAGAACAGCAGAATGACCTGGACTGATTTTATGGCAGGAGGGACAAAATAACAAACCCAACAGAAGAGCTATCAAATAGATGTAACATTATAATAATAATAATTAATAATGTATTATTTATATAGTTCAGTTGGCATGCTTGCATGATGGGCGTTTCAAAACTACAGGAATTCAGAGAGTCCTGCAGGTAAGGGCTTCTAAGATGTTGAGTGTTTACTTCACCAAATGCACAACAAGTGTGGGACTGAGCAATACAGTGCTGTCCAGCACAAAGTTCAACATCACAGAATTATTTTTAATTTTTTTTCTGTAAAATCCAGGAAACTCTGTTAGAAGACAGATCTTAAAAAAAAACATTGAGATGGCAAAATTAAGCTCTCAAAAGGAAGGAAATGTCAAGTCAAGATCACACGGGCAATCTTAGACACTTGATGATTCTCCACTGCGTAGTATATTGCATCATTATAGACTGCTCTGCAAAGATGGTGGCAAATATTACTTTTCTGATCTGGTAGAATTTTTGGACCCATTTTGCGCGGGTGTAAATGATTACACAAAAGTTCATAGTACTAGAGCAATAGGCCCACAGTCTTTAATCATATGATCACATACTGTGATATCTGAAGGCAGGATGGTGCACAGTGAAGGAGGCAGCTAAGCAATATTTATTTTTAACCACACTGTTCAATTAGTGTGACATCTGCCTCATTTACTGTACACTGTTATTTACTGTAACTGCCTACCATTAAATTAACAAAGTTTGTCTAATTGCATTATAAAACCTTTTCAAACCAAGAGTGGCTATTATACTGTTTATACCTCATTCTCCATTTATAAGTCTGTGCTGCCTTTTATAAACATCTGAGAGCTACACTCTTGCTATTAATGGGGATGACTTCCCAGATGCTAGAAAGCAAGCTTGCTAATGTAGTGTTTGGGAACTGATGGCCAAAATACATATTATCCATTTCCTCTTCCTGATAACTAGTACACTGCTACAGCTCAGGGTTAAAGAACTGTTTCTTAACCAAAATAAATGTGGCAGTAGAAAAATGCCTGAGTGGGCTCTGAATTGTACACAAGGGAATATATTTCAGATTTGGATGTATATCCAGGCTCCAATAAACACCACCAGCCACATACTCATCCTCCGTTCTGCTGTGGCCACACAATAGCAGGCAGAAAAACATCTGAACTCAGTTTATTGGGAATTCCTAGGTGATGCAGAGTTTGACCCCTTCCAGCCTGCATATAGGGGGTATGTCAGAGGTTACACCAAGGGAGGGGACGTGGCCTGAGCACTGCTTTGTTCCAGGCAGGCACACTTTAGAGCAAATGTGAAGTTGCTCTAAACTGCATCAAGAACCAAACTAGCCCCTGGCCAGCCCCAGGACTGGAGAAAAAGACAGGTGGAGTGAAGCCAGCTTTATCTGCTCCCTCATCTGCACCAAGCCCTGCTTCAGCACAGCTGAATATTTAGTTGCAGAACTATTTCAAGAGGTGATGTTGGTTTGACTGAGTAAAATATAATTAGATACTCTTTCTATTAATATTATGGGACAGACTTTGGACCCCCACTCAGGCTGTCTTGTATATCATCAGGGGTACAAAGCAGCCATACAGCTGAATCTGGCCCCATTCTGATTCCTCCTACCTAGACAAAGCATCAGGTTACATATAGCCACTAGACTGGCTCTAATGCCACCTCCCTCCCAGCTCTAGGGCTGTGAGCTGATGGGCAAAAATTTGAGGAGTTCTGAGACTTCTGTAGTGTGGGATGTGAAAGGGTTCCTGGCTGGCCCCTGCATCAGGGGAGAATAAAAGTGGTTTAAAGCCACCTTTGCATCCGCTTTCTGGATTAGGTCCTATAATCCTGGGGGATTTGGACCTATAATTTTTCTTCTAGTTGTGGTTGAAAATATATTCTAGTACTCTTCTTAGGACCATTTAGTTTTCTGAAAATACAGGTGGTGATTTTCTTTGTGTTCCTCAGATTTATACAGCAGATATTTTATCCATTTCCTCTTCCTGAAAACCAGAACAGTACTGTGACTTCAGCTGTGAAGAACTTTTTTTCACACTTAAGGTAAATGTGATCTTAGATCAACATAGACTAGTCAAATGTGCCCAGAAAGTGAGTTACTACTGACATGCTGTCGCTTTACAAGAATTTGTTACATGGCAGCATGAGGATACATCCAATGACATTATTTGAGTTCAACTTGTGCAGATAAGACCCATACCATGGGTACAAGAGTGGTTACTACTTGAACTAGAACTAATTTTACTTTACTGTACTTATTGCTAGCCAAATTAAGTCTGCTCTGGCAGAGGCTAAATAATTGCTCAGGGTACTAACCCCAGATTAATAGTTAATTGATTAACAGTGCATTCTACACATTGGCTGTCATAAATATAAAGGGAAGGGTAAACCCCTTTAAAATCCCTCCTGGCCAGAGGAAAAATCCTCTCACCTGTAAAGGGTTAAGAAGCTAAAGGTAACCTCGCTGGCACCTGACCAAAATGACCAATGAGGAGACAAGATACTTTCAAAAGCTGGGAGGAGGGAGAAAAACAAAGGGTCTGGGTCTGTCTGTGTGATGCTTTTGCCGGAGACACAACAGGAATGGAGTCTTAGAACTTAGTAAGTAATCTAGCTAGGTATGTGTTAGATTATGATTTCTTTAAATGGCTGAGAAAATAGCTGTGCTGAATAGAATGAATATTCCTGTCTGTGAGTCTTTTTTGTAACTTAAGGTTTTGCCTAGAGGAATTATCTATGTTTTGAATCTAATTACCCTGTAAGGTATCTACCATCCTGATTTTACAGAGGGGATTTCTTTACTTTTTACTTCTATTAAAAGTCTTCTTGTAAGGAAACTGAATGTTTTTTTTTCATTGTTCTAAGATCCAAGGTTTGGGTCTGTGGTCACCTATGTAAATTGGTGAAGATTTTTACCAAACCTTCCCCAGGAAGTGGGGTGCAAGGGTTGGGAGGATTTTGGGGGGAAAGACAGGTCCAAACTCCATTTTTTTCAGGAACCTAGATAAAGTTTGGTGGTGGCAATGGAAATCCAAGGGCAAAGGGTAACATAATTTGTACCTTGGGGAAGTTTTAACCCAAGCTGATAAAAGTAAGCTTAGGAGGTTTTCATGCAGGTCCCCACATCTGTACCCTAGAGTTCAGAGTGGGGAAGGAACCTTGACATTGGCATAGGAATAGCAGACAAGATTGTGGTAAATCAAATACAGCTCATACATTGAGTAAGCAATGTATAGCTCACTGCCCTATATTACTTCAGACAAAGCCATGGTTCTGTTGTGAATGTCTACTGAGCATTGACATGGCCAGGCACACAAGATGACCTGCAAAAGATGCTTGGGATCATTATGAAAGAGCAAGACATTATATCAGAGAATGAGGCAGCTATTCAATGTTTTTTATATACCTTGTTTCACTCACTACACATCCCTATACTAAATAAAGTTTACTGCCCTCACTCACTACACATCAGTGATGCACACATCATCCAATCTGCACACAGATTGTAGCATGCATTCTCCTGGTAAAATAGCATGTGATAAAGGAATTAACTGCAGCATATAATGCATACATGCAAGAGGGAAGAATTAAGTTGGCATAAGCAACTTTAGCTTTGGCATTTCCTAACTTCTGAACAATTCACTTAGCAACCTTTATATTTTTAAACAAAGATTTTTGTATGGAATTTCTCAGGATATTTCAAAGGAAAAAATATCTAACAAAGATCTTTTCATTATGTGAAACTATTTGACAAGAGCAATAGAATACTGTCTGACACGCTATCTACATCTGTTGGGTCACATGGGTGTAATTGGCAGAATTTGAATGTGTGTGTTTTTGCAGACTTAATTTAAGACATATCTTCTTTATCACTAACTTATTATGTTGGAAGTGTGTTAAAAGTGGCCATCAATTGCAGACCTGGTAGAAGTTGATGGGTATACTAAGCACCCTTCATTTAGGTTAAATGATGGCACAATTAAATGCCTCTTTATTTAATGAGAGCTGAAACAATAGACACCACCATCCAAGACACGGGCCAGCATTGTAGGGTCTGAGTAGAAGTTAAGCTATGTGGCCCAAGAGGTTTCTCTGTAGGCTGATCACAAATGCAGGGGCTGGGGCATTGGCTGGTTGTGCGTGTAAGGAGGTAGAAACTAAGCAGACAGCAATAGAAGCAGCATGAGTCTGACACTTGTGGAAAGCCAAGAAAGAATACATCTTTGGGGCACATTACTTGCTGCGAAGGCAGACTTGGATTTCAGAACAGGGCAGTAGTCTCCTGTTTATACTGTATGCAGGTAAACAGGAATTTTTATACATTCTTTGTAAAGATATATTTGACTCATCTAATCAATTTCTCCTCCAAACAGAAACAGCGTGGCAAAGTGTCAATTTGACTAACCACTCAAGCCAAATAAAGGCAACACTATTAAAAGGGAAAGTTTGCTGGATTAGTAGCTCGTTGGAGCTCAAGAATACAGGAACAGACAGTGAGGTTCGATGTTTAATAATTTGTGTTTTTATGAATAGGTGTATTTTAATTCAGTAAAAGGAAATGTAGTTACAGTACAAATTGACAAATGTAAATATGATCAGTAGCTTTTCCTAAAGAATTTAATAATTGCAAACATTAAAGAATTTAAATTAGACCCAATTTCTGCGGCCTCCTATGTCTGACCTTTATAGGAGTGCACAGGAAAGAGAAGATGTAAAGAAACTTCTTCCCAGCCCTTCAGTCCCCCCACACAAAAGCCAGCTGCATGGTGCAGTGATGGGGCAGTGTCCGTGCTAGACCTGTGCACCATGGAAGGAGTGTGATTCCTGAGGCACAATCTGTTCCACAGTTCCTCATCCATGGAGCATGTCCCACCAACCCAAATATGGAGCCATGCATAGTGGCTCAGTCTGGCCTGGGATAGCAGAGTGAAAGCATTACATGTATTTAATGTATTGAAACAAACTAAAACAGACTTATCTATTTATATCTATTTTTATATAAATTGAATTATTGATAGTTCATATGATCAAACATAAATATAAAGCACTGAAATGGAGAATAAAATTTTATTATTCTTCCTCTTGGGCATATGCAAACAGATATATTAACAATTCTTGCTTTTTTTTCTTTGCTACCAAGACTTAATCTTGTATTCTTTTTGTTAATCCATGCTAGAGTAGCAGATTACTATAGTAAAAACATTTGTTTAAAGATATAAAGTAGTCAAAGAGCACATCAAATTAGATTTGTTTCTATTTTTAAAAATGGTTTGAAAACAACTTGTAGTTAGGATAAAATAGAAAAGACACACAGGGCTAAAACAGAACCATCAATAAAACAAAAGATGTGGCTATGATAAAGCTCTTAATATTCTCAAACCTGATGACAGAGGCCAAGTGCTAAGTAATGATTTTAAACAAATGTTCACTGTGAGAAGATATAATAGAATACTTAAAAAGCTACATTTTAAAAATGCTTTTCAGTAGATATCATGGACCTGGTTCTACATTTCCTTGTACATTATACAGACATTTACACCTGTGCAAAGAAGTGCATAGCTTGTATAAAATATTATCACTGCCTTTTTCTCAGTCCTGTGCATAGTTCAGCTGAATCATAGATTCTGGCCCAAGAAGTCTACAACATTGTCGAAGAATTTCTGTACATGAAGTAGCTATTGTCTGTATTAATTTAACTTGGATTTTAAAATTTGTATGATAATGCTTTATTTAACATTACTATTAAAATAATGTGGAAGTATTCTGAATCTTTACAGAAAATAACATCCATCAGGTAAAATATACTGTATAGGTACATGGTAAAGGGTAGAAATTCCCAGTAATTGACAAGGCTAGAATTCTTTCAGCCTAAATGTAAGCGAGTTGAAAAGAAAATTTAAATTAAAACAAATTACAAATATAGCTGTATTTTGGAATGTAACCCAACATGCAGAAACATAACTGATTCTGGTCTTCTTTCTGTGTCACTTTGAGGGAGACACAATCTTGATTAAAGCACAATATTGAAATTCAGCATATACCATGTAATCTAAGCATTCACATTTCCTGTGCACACATTACAGGGCCCTTTAACAAAGAGGACAGGAATAAAGTTTTATTTTCCATTGAAATACATACATGTGTTAAATATTCCTCAGTATGAATGAACTGCTACATATAAGAAGCCAGATAGAATCCCATAAATCCAAGCACAGAAGATACTCTATATGTGGATCTCACCTTTTCTAGGTGGATGAGAGGCGTGGGTGTTGTGTGTCAGTAATCTCCATGGAATCAAGAATCTAATGTCATAGAGAATGGGCAGGCACATGCACTAGGGACTGGACACCCCAAAATGGTGGGGAATCCACTGAAAAGGTGTCAAGGTTCCTCCCCCACTCTGAACTCTAGGGTACAGATGTGGGGACCTGCATGAAAACCTCCTAAGCTTACTTTCACCAGCTTAGGTTAAAACTTCCCCAAGGTACAAATTAATTTTATCCTTTGACCCTGTATCTCCACTGCCACCACCAAACTCTAACTGGGTTTACTGGGAAACGTAGTTTGGACACGTCTTTCCCCCCAAAATCCTCCCAACCCTTGCACCCCACTTCCTGGGGAAGGTTTGGTAAAAATCCTCACCAATTTGCATAGGTGACCACAGACCCAAACTCTTGGATCTGAGAACAATGAAAAAGCATTCAGTTTTCTTACAAGAAGACTTTTAATAGAAGTAAAGAAATCCCCTCTGTAAAATCAGGATGGTAGATACCTTACAGGGTAATTAGATTCAAAACATAGAGAATCCCTCTAGGCAAAACCTTAAGTTACAAAAAGGTACACAGACAGGAATATTCATTCTATTCAGCACAGTTCTTTTCTCAGCCATTTAAAGAAATCACACTCTAACACATACCTAGCTAGATTACTTACTAAAGTTCTAAGACTCCATTCCTGGTCTATCTGCGGCAAAAGCAGCATACAGACAGCCAGACCCTTTGTTTTTCTCCCTCCTCCCAGCTTTTGAAAGTATCTTGTCTCCTCATTGGTCATTTTGGTCAGGTGCCAGCGAGGTTACCTTTAGCTTCTTAACCCTTTACAGGTGAGAGGATTTTTCCTCTGGCCAGGAGGGATTTTAAAGGGGTTTACCCTTCCCTTTATATTTATGACAAAAGAAAATTCAGCTTTGGCTGTTTATTCTGTTCTCTGTAGGTTCCTGTGCAGTGCTCACCAGTCATAGTATCTGAGCCATTGGTGGCTTTACTGAGGCTTCATGATTTCAGTGGAACCCACAGAAATCATGAACTCCTGCTAAAGTTGCAAATCTGAATGGCGTTCTACCCCTCACCTCAGGTTGCAACTCCACTCACTCAGAGTTGGTCCAGGTGCCCCTCCAGTGGCCATGATGCAAGCATCTCCTGGAAGTATGTTACACAATGTGGCTAACATCTGTTGTGTTTGTTCTTCCATTGCTTGAAACCCCTTCTCATCATGGAAACTCTTTGTGGGGGTTCCTGAGACTTTGTTACAATAGATAGGGAAAAATGTCAATACTGATCTATCAGTTGTCAATTAACCACATAAATGTTTGCTGATCTGCCCTTTTGGGGGCCATATCCACTACTGCTTCCCCATTGGTAAGCCCTCTTCCCCTTTTACCCCCCGCAAAAGAATTTGACATGCAAACTACCTTAACTCTACCCTGTAATGACAGGATTAGAGTTAAAAATAAATAAATCTAATGTTTCTTTAAAGATCAGTTTCATCTATCATGGGACCACAGACACCTATGCATTAATCATAATTGTATGGTTAGTGCATGGCATCACTAGAGGGCAGAGTTAATGTTGCTTGCATGCAACAATGGGTGGAAGTGTACACTTAACAATTTAACAGTTTGGGGGGTTTTGTTTTAGTTTTGTGTTTGTTTTGTTTTTGTTTTGGGGAGGAGGGGGAACAATATATAGTAAAATAAAATAGAGGGGGAGAGGTATAAGGATAAATTTCCACAAGGAACACTGCATCCCTAAATGACTTCCCTTAACTGAAATATCCTGTGCCTGAAATCTGTTTTATCCTCCCCATAAATGTACACAACTTTTGTACCTTTATTTTAATAAGGGGAGTTTTTTCCTCAACTTCCCCTCTGTTTGAGCACTAGAACAGATCAGCCCAATGAGCAGGAAAAGTAGCAGTTTGAATTACTGTGTAAAAGGAGTACTTGTGTCACCTTACAGACTAACAAATTATTTGAGCATAAGCTTTTGTGAGCTACAGCTCACTTCATCGGATGCATTCAGTGGAAAATACAGTGGGGAGATTTATATACACAGAGAACCTGAAACAATGGGTGTTAGCATACACACTGTAACGAGAGTGATCACTTAAGGTGAGCTATTTCCAGCAGGAGAGCGGGGGGTGGGTCAGGGAACCTTTTGTAGTGGTAATCAAGGTGGGCCATTTCCAGCAGTTGACAAGCATGTCTGAGGAATGGGGCGGGGGTGGGAGGGGGGAAATAAACATGGGGAAATTGTTTTACTTTGTGTAATGACCCATCCACTCCCAGTCTTTATTCAAGCCTAAATTAATTGTATCCAGTTTGCAAATTAATTCCAATTCAGCAGTCTCTCGTTACAGTGTGTATGGTAACATCCATTGTTTCATGTTCTCTGTGTATATAAATCTCCCCACTGTATTTTCCACTGAGTGCATCTGTTGAAGTGAGCTGTAGCTCACGAAAGCTTATGCTCAAATAAATTTGTTAGTCTCTAAGGTGCCAAAAGTCCTCCTTTTCTTTTGTCTGAAACCTGTGTAATTCAAGAATCACATAAACAATACCCATACTACCAAAACACATCAGGCATTCTGACAAATATAATCAAGAAATCTAGGGCATTACAAGAAAGTATTAAGATGAATTTAAAACTTAAAAATAGAGCTGTATATCAAATAAGGATATCTTGCCAAGTTTCTTTTGATAAAGACAATGCAGCTTTAGAATTATAGCTCTAAAACATATGTAGAGTTTATTCCTATGAAATATCTACATTTTGGACAAATATGGAGTAAATTATTAAAACTGTTTTCTCCAAAGGAAAAAGCTAATTAAGTTTTACTTTAAAAACAGAAATAAAGGATTTTTTGGATCTCCAATACCTATCCAGAAATAATAGTTAAGTAACCACTGAAAACTGGTTTCTACACCAATCTGAAAACATATCTTTTCTAGAACAAAAGTGAGTGATTTATTCTGTACAGTAGGATGCCACATCTCTGGACCGTTAATGTTCATTTTCAGTAAGTCTTGGAACACCGGAGAAGTTCCAGAACATTGGAAGAAAGCTAGTGTTATGCCAATATGTAAAGGGTAAACAGGACAATGTGTGTAATTATAGGCCTGTCAGCCTAACATCTATCCTGAGCAAAATAATGGAACAGCTGATATAGGACTTGACTACTGTTAAAGAATTAAAGGAGAGTAGTGTAAATAATGCCAATCAAGAGGAGTTTATGGAAAATAGGTCTTGTCAAACTAACTTGATATCTTTTTTGACGAAATTATAAATTTGGTGGGAATTGGGGAAAAGGTAAATAATGAGAAGGACTGGTCACTGATAAAGTGTGATCTGGGTCATCTGGTAATCTGGGCACAAGCAAACAATATGTGTTTCAATATGGCCAAATATAAAGTCATGTACAGAAACAAAAAACGTAAGCCACACTTACAGGCCTCCCATGGATTTTTCCACATGCTACGGTAATCTGGGGCACTGTATACATTCATAAAAAACTTTACAATGCAGGATAACTAAAATGACTACAAACCTGCTTTTAAAGAAAAAAATGTTAGAAGTCACATTTCCATTGTGTCAGTTTGGGTGCTGTCTGTCAGGCCATGTCTACACTACAGAGGTAAGTCAATTTAAATTATGTCGATGATCATAGGCCAATTTAATAACATTGGTTGTGTATGTCCACACAACACTCCTCGTGTTGGCAGAGTGAGTCCACAGTCCATGCTCTTGCTTCAACAGAGAGAGCATTGCATCGTGGGTAGCTATCCCACTTTGCAACTCGCTACCCTCTGCTGCTGGAACAGATTGCAGTGCATCCTGGGGCATACTCATCATCCAATGATGCAGTTCTTTCTGTCCGATCATTCCACGGGCTTCTGACTTCATTTCACACTGTTTTTGAACAACCTTTGTAAACTGTGCACCCACTCTCTCTGCCTGAAGGTATAGATCCTGAATTGATGACCAATCTGGTGATGAGCATTATGAACATGGCACAGCTGGTCCTGCAGTATTTCACAAGCTGTGAAACAGAAAGTGAATCTGTGGCACCTGCCCTGCTGTGTGACATGGAAAGAAACAATTCAAGACTGCTGCTGGCATTCACAGAGCAGCTGTACACAGAGGACCATTGGTACTGGGCTCAGGAAACTAGCAATGAGTAGTGGGATCACATCGAGATGCATGTATGGGATGGTGAGCAGTTGTTGCAGAACTTTTGGATGTGCAAAGCCACCTTCCTGGAATGCTGTGCGGAGCTGGCCCCTGCAGTGCGGTGCAAGAACACCAGAATAAGAACTGCATTCACTGTGGAAAAGTGAGTGGTGGTCACAGTGCAGAAGTTGGCAACCCCAGACTGCTACTGTTCAACCAAGAATTACTTTGTAGTTGGAAAGTCCACCATGGGTTTAGCAGTGATGCAAGTGTGCAGGGCCATTAATTGCCTCCTGCTATGAAGGATTGTGACTCTCGGTAATGTGCAGAAAATACTTGATGGCTGTGAGGCAATGGGATTCTCTAACTGTAGCAGGGTGATAGATGGAACGCATATCCTAATTTTGACCCCAGAACATCTTGTGATGGAGTACATCAACCAAAAGGGTTACTTCTCCATGGTCTTGCAGGCCCTGGTGGATCACCATGCTGTTTCACTGACATCAATGCGGTGTTGTTAGGGAATGTGCATGATGCATATATAATTACGAATACTGGACTGTCTAGAAAGCTGCACTCTGGGATTTTCTTTCCAGACCAGAAGATTGAAATTGGGGATGTGAAAATGCCCATAATGATCCTGGGAGACACCACCTACTCCTTGTTTCCATGGCTCATGAAGCCTTACACCGGGAACCTAGACAGCAGCGAGGAACCCTTCAACAACAGGCTCACTAGGTGCTGAATGACCACTGAATGTGCCTTTGGCCAATTAAAAGGGTGCTGACTCTGCCTTTTTGGCAGGTTCGACCTCAGTGAAGAAAATATTCCCATGGTCATAGCAGCCTGCTGTGCTCTGCATAACATTTGTGAAGCTAAGGGGGAGAAATTTCTCCAGGGATGTAGTACTAAAGTTGATAGACAGGCTGCTGATTTTGTGCAGTCAGATACCAGGACAATTAGAGGGGCACAGCAGGGAGCTATTCAAATCAGGGAGACTTTGAAGGAGCATTTTGACAACGATGCCTGGTAATGTGTCTTTATGTGATGCTTTCAGCCAGGCAACGTTTACTTGCCCCCTTGAATGACCCCTGTAGTGCTTGCTTCGTAAGCATTAATTGTAGTGAGCAAATATTCCTGCCTATAGCCACTGCATTTGCATTTTAGCACCCACTAATGTGTGTATGACCCAAATAAAGACACATTTTTATTTCAAAGACTAAAGTTTAATTACAGAACAAAACACACTTTTTTTTCAAACAGGAGACATGGCAATGAGGAACAGTCTCTTGGTTTTGGCTCACAGCTTTGTGTAACTCTAGCTTTCATTGTGAAACCAGTCTCTAGGAGTGGAGTGCAAGTGTGAGAGATTGAGAACATGTGAGCAATGGTGGGGGGGCAGGGGGTTGGGGACGGCATGGCTCAGAGTTTTGTTTTGGCTGCAGAGGGAGTCATGCATGGACATACTCAGACTGCAGTGCAATGAGGGACTTGATCATCTCTGTCTGGCCATCCAATAGCTTTATCATCTGCTCCTGTCAATCTATCATCTGCTCCGTCCCCGTCTTCTTTCCAAGCTATCCAGCGAGAATTTTTCATTAACTGTCACACTCTACGCTCTTGTTTCACTATCTGCTGTATCTGTTTACTGCAGCACTTCACAAAACATATTCTCTTTTCTCCTCCTGGTTCACTGCCTTATCCGATGAAGGCACTCTGCTGGTGTGGAGAAGTGGGTCTTCAAGGGCACATCTGCAGAAGCCAAAGAAAGAATAGACACAAATAACATTGTGAGTGCACTCTCAACTATGTATGTTACTTTTATAATTCACCTCTTTCTCACTCTCCCTTGGCTATCACACAACGCATCATGAGTCCCAAATATTGTGAGTTTGTTGAGGTGTGGGGTGCGAAGGGGGAATGGGCAAGAAGAGACAAAACACTTGAGTGGTTTGCAAAGGGGATTCTGACAAGTGCCTAGGGAGATTCTTCTGAATATTGGTACCCTTTTCCACAGGCTGGGGTAATCAAACCGAATATCTCAGGATGCATCTCTTGCATGTGTGTGGCTTCAGATCAGCTGTATATGCAGCTCACGTGTGCTGCTCTGGTCCCTGCAGAAATAATTGCCGGTTGGTGCAGCAAAGTTTCCTACAGTGGGGAGAGAAACAAGGCAGCTCTGCCAAGGAATCTTTGGCAGAGGATTGCAGAGTACCTACACGAAAGTATCCTAGAGATCACTATGGAGGATTCCTGGCACATCCCGGTGTAGAATAACAAACTTTTCCTCTGGGCCCCCACTGTATAGCTGCATAGTCTCTGTTGTCAATTTCCGTCCCTTATCCCTCCTCTATCATATAAGAAAGTGCTCAATCACCTCTCACAGTGCAGTATCAAAGCAAAATGTGTGCTTACCAGAGCTTGCATCTCCTGCTTCATGCGCACCACAGCTTAAGTGCTGGGACTGGATAGACCCCTCCAGAGTCAAAAAGAGGTCCTGACTCACCATGGCACAGGACGACCATGTTGTATGTTCCACATCCTCCTCCAACTCCACTTCACTTCATCTTTGGGGTTGCCTCCACTGGCCCCTGCCTCCCATCTGCAGTATCCCCGGGGCTCTTGGCTGTGGAGGTGGGGTTGCCACAGAAGATGGCGTGGCTTTGTAGAAGTGGCATGTCTTCGGCACTGCACCTGAGTAACCGTTGGCCTAGCTTGACTTCTGGTATGCTTGCCTCAGCTTCTTGATCTTACCATGGCACTGTGGTGTGTCCCTTTCCTGCCCCTTATCCTGCATCCTAACAATCAGCCTGTAGATATCAGAGTGCTTATGACTGAAGGAAAGCTGTGACTGCATAGCCTCCTCTCCCCACAAACTCAACAGCTCTGGTGTTGTCCATGTGGGAGCATGATTGCTGTGGAAAACTGGCATGGTCAGCTGGGAAAATGTTGTGTGATCTGGCCACTCTGAGCAAACAGGAAGAAGAATTTCAAAAATTCCCAGGCTTTTAAATTGGGAAACGGCACATACCTGTGTACCTGCAGGGCAATGGTGTTCAAACTGTGGACTAGAGTAATCATGGTGGGTTTTGTGGGCAGGAGTGGTGGAAGCTCCATAAAAGCGGGGGGGCCATTGGCGACCAAACCGTGGCCCTGTCCTCCATGGAGCCCTTTTCCCGCGAGGCTCTACCCTCACGCAGCCCCTCCCCTGTGCCACCCCTTCTCCTCAAGGCTCTGCCCCCGCTTGCTTCTCTCCTCAACCTCCTCCGTCACTCGCCCTTCTGACCGGTAAAAAATGTGGGGGAGCATGGCCTCCTCTCCCCCACTCCCCTGCTCTGGTGCCCCGATTGTGGGACACCTTCCAGAGGCCAATTAGGGCAACTTAAAGATGCACAGTGTCTACACTGACGATGTGTTGCTCTAAAATATGTCACAAAAAGCTCTATCCTCTCATGCAGTTGGTTTTATTATCAGTGTAGCAGGGGAGTTACATCGGCGGGAGGAACATTTCAGTGTGTACACCTCCACTGTTTTTCAATGAAAAGATTACTTTTGTTGACAAAACTGTGTAGTGTAGACAAGGCTTTAGTTTTCCAGCACTGGGCATTTTTTTAATTTCAGTTTCAAGGTGTTTCATTAATTTTAACTGTCCATCATTGTCTTTCCCCAGGTTGAATAATGTTAGGTGCTTGCAGTTAGTTTTGTGTAAACAACTAGCCTGGGAGGTGCTCCTCCCTGCCTGATTACTACACCCCCTCTTGTGAGGTGATGCTGTGGTTGCACTACAATTATCTACATTTAGATATGCACACACACCATCATAACTATAACCTATATACATATCTCCTCGTGACCATCAAGTTCAACACATAACAAGCGTTCATAAAAGACCTTATCTGACATCTATTTTTTACAACCAGTTAATTCAATTGCATATTATTTGGGGGTTCAGACCCCCTGTTATCCCCTTGAGGTGTCAGGACCCTGATTGTCATAATTGGCAAGGGAACTTTGTTTCAGGGCAGGTGGATCTGTTGGTAATCAATAAAATCAGCCAGTTTATAGTTGGCAACTTAAACAATCTTACCTACATCCTATGAAATCAAAGAAAATATTTAAATCAGTTACTGTGAAGAAGTCATTTAAGGAGCTGTCTTAACCAATATTAAGATTCTTGAATTCAATTAAATCCCACTATTTACCAGTGTTTCGCTTCTGTCTGCTCTCTAGAATACATGGTCTGACCACTTAGTCATTAAATTACAATAACATTTCAACAAAATCATTACAAAAATCTAATCCCTTGGCAGTGCCTTGGTTAACTTCTTCTCACCAATCCAAGCTGAAGTCTTTGGGAGGTTTCCTTAGCTTGATTCTTCTTGGGTCTCTTCTGTTTTTCTTAACTGTCTACGACAGCTTGCTTGTACAGATGGACAGGATGAGTGGTGGAATGCTTGCTATCTAAGCAGAGTAGCAGAGGGTGTTAATGTGGGTTGCTGACTTCAGAATTTTTAATACTCTCCTTATTATTTTCAAGTGTGTTTAGTTTCAGTTTGGTTGCTGCCATTCTTTTATTGGCTTTATGCCTTTAGGGTTGGCATAGGTAACACTTTTAGCTCCTGAATATGCAGTTGGTTTAATGAATATGCAACATTTTCTTTATTTGCCTTTGTGTTTGTGTCAGGAAAGATTCAGATAACTTGTAAAGTTAAAACTAACTCCTTTATATTCATTCCATTTTCTGAGATATTCTTTCAGTTTTATTAGAGTTTGACAGAAAATTCTGTTTTTTATAAGTCCAAACATTTGTATTTAATGAGGTTTTAGTTCACAAAACATTCTTTTAAAATTAAATAAACTTATAAGAAGCCTTTAGCTTAAGTTGTTACGTCTATATGACATTTTTGGAAAGATGATTTCTCTTGTCTTCCTGAGTGGGTTGACAGTTGTTTGAGCACTGCCAGTAACTAATTAAATCCCCATAGATAGAGCCTATACTTAAATGGCTTCTTATATTAATTAGTTTAGCATTAGATGACCTTGCTATATTTGTACATAAAATATCTTACCATTTAGATAAACAATGAGCAGTCATTTATTATATGAAGGCTTGCATTTATATACAAAATATTTGCAAATATACATATTACAAAAGCTTATGCCATTGTACGCTTTTGAGAAACAAAGGTTTTCATCTTTAAATGGCAACATGAATTAGAAGTAACCAGTGTCTTCTGTAAAAGATTCCTCACTATAAAGGTTGTCCAAGTTTAATGAATGGAAACTTTATTATTTACAAAAGAAATCAATTTTAATAAAGATTTGTAGAATTCTGAGTGTGGGTTTAAATTCAGATTTTCTTTTAAAAGAAAAAAAAGGGTGTATGAGTGGGTGGAATAAGCCCACTTTACCTCTAGATTTATTATTCTGATAACACAACTCCACTTTCCTTTTACTAGGTCTCTTCCTAGACGTCTTTACATGGTTTGTCTGCCTGATGTTTGCTTATCCTTCGGAGGTAGAAGCAGAAACCTTCTGGAATTTCTCTGATTAGCTTTGATATGTTGTAACACAATGAGCTAAACATATGTATTGTTATATTTCCAAGAATCCTGGCTATTATACTCTTGTAGCTATATCTTAATATTCAGTAAAAGTACAAACAAGTTTGTAATGACTTAAAAATCAATTTTTGTTAATATTCTTTTTTCATCAAATTGAGATCTCTCTCCCACAAAACATCGGTTCTTACAGTGAGAGGTAGCAAATGAGCAGTAGTTTTGAGACTATCGGTGGCCCCTATTTAGTGGGCTTAGATACCTGACTTTTTAGGCACTTAAGTACTTTGTGAACCTGGACTTCAGTTCTTCGCCATGCTGAAAGTTTACCTGCCTGAGTGGCTTGCTGGCTTCTATGAGGACCAAGTAGTTTTCAAACTATCATCTAATTTCCAGTCTCTCAGCCTTAGTCAGGAGGCAGCTGATTAATCCCAGGTGAGGCAGGGCCCAACTCCCCTTAAAGGGCCAACCATCCTGTGACAGCTTCAGTTTTATTTAACATATGAAGGGGAAGATGTTCAAAGGCACACATATCAGTTGGGAACTTAAATACTATAGCTGGGCTCCCACCTGCCACGTGTGCTTTTGAAAAATCTCCCCCTGAACAACCAAACCAAATCGTGCAGTTTAGTGACTATAGCTTGGACTTTTTAAAAAGGGTAACAAAGGTAGACACCCAAATTCTGTTAAAATTCAGTTGGAATTGGGCACCAAACTCCATTAGGTTCCTTTGAAAATCCCAACCTACATACTTTAAGTTGATAACAAGCAATGAAATATTATGGAAACGTAAATATTTTCTCTCTTCTTAGTTCTTATTTACCACACTGTCATCAGATGTCAAAAATATTCATTAACTATATGATCTCTAATGCAACACATCCCCTCTTTTTTGTAATGTGGAGGTAAATTATTTGGTAGAGTCCTGTTATATAACGAATTGGTTGAAGTAAAAGGAATGTATTAATTATATACAGGGGGTCTTTTACAAAACAATGGCCCAGATCCGGTACAGGCTCATAAGCTAATGAAGAAACTGATGCAGTATCACAACAGTCTGGCAAATTAAAATGCTTTTGGCAGCACAAAAGTGCCAAAACGGGAGTGAGGAGAGGCGGCGAGGGAGGTGCGGAGAATCAGAGGGAACCAGCACAACTGCAAAAGGCGGGCAGTGCTGTACTGGAAGGGAACATAGTCAGTGTAGCCAAGGGTTGTGTTGATTCAGCAGACCCCTTAATAGCCGTGA
Organism: Caretta caretta; assembly: GCF_965140235.1. Lineage (NCBI taxonomy): Eukaryota > Metazoa > Chordata > Testudines > Cheloniidae > Caretta > Caretta caretta. The sequence goes on from NC_134207.1 coordinate 139,600,925, forward strand.
GTAAAACAAAAGCCCCGTGGAACCCAGTCATACATAAAAGCTTCCCTTCCAGCCCAACAATCCTGAAGAAAAAGAGTGGCTGTACCACTTCCTCCCATCCCTTGTGGTGAATTCCTGTGAGGCACAGCAGGTCTCCCTGACACAGGAAGGTGTAATTGAGTGTATTGAGTAACCAGTGTTAGGACTGTTGCCGGCACGGAGTGCCTGAGGCAAGCAACAGCTGGGTTTGTTTCCCGGTATGCGTCGCGCCAATGACCACAATGGGGTGGAGAAGCAGAGAGATTTATCTGGAGCTCCAAATAGGGCGCAGGGAGACTGAGCTGTCTCAAATCCTGCCCCAGTGCAGCAGATTCCAGTATATATTTTATACCTTTTCCTACTTCACTACACAAGCTTATGCAACCAATTACCTGTTGCCCCGTACAATACCATAGCCAATGAGCTAAAGCAGCCAGTTGTGTTTTTCCTCAGTAGTATTGCCCGAGCCTTTCCTTATTTGGTCCTATTTGTTACCAGTTTTTGCTAAACATTTCTGCCTTATCTATCTGTTTCCCAGGCCGAAGCTGGCCTTGGCTGGCGAGCCATGTGCAAAACTGTCTGTTTGTGTGCTAGCTTCCTCAGTGTTATGCAGGATCACAGAGGGTTCAAGAAGCAAAGGGGCCTTGGTTTATCCGGGCCTAGAACAGGAGGGCTTCATTGACACTCGTGGTCTTCTACCCTCCCGAGTTACCTAGTGTAGTGCCCAGTGTCCCCAACAAGATCTTCAGTTCCTTCTAGTGCCTGCCACAGCAGAGGCTGACTTACAGTAAGACTGATTTTAAGTGAATTTAAGAGAGGGGAAAAAATGAAAGCAGGTACAGCCATAAGGGTTGGCACCTGACAGGTTCCTATGAAGCAATATATTTGACAGCCAGCACTTCAATTCCTCACAGATATGCTGAGAAGTCTTCTATCTAGCCCACCATCCTGAAACACCTGCTCCCCTCACCTTGTTTGACCTTACTGGATCAAGAGTAAAATAAAACATCAGACTCAGGAGTCCTGCAAGTAGCTCTACACTGCTCCCTTATAATCCTCACCCAGACCTCCATGAAATTTAGTAAGGCTGAGTTTAAGAAAGATATGAATTGCTACAAGGGAATTGAAAGCTACTAGATAAGACAATTGCAGGTAAGACAAGCTTAGAAAAGATCATATTAAGATGACCAGAGAGAAGGTCACTTCTTGCTTATATTGTCGAACATGAGGATCTGTCTTCAGCCATGGTAAAGGCAGGTTGTGTCTGACTCTAACCTCAGATGATGGGCTCCTGCTAATTGGCCCAGTCCACTCTAGTATCAAGCCACCTTTTGTCAGAAACACTGGTATGGGTCAGAAATGAAGACTTGCAGGTGAGCCTGGTACTGGCTAGCTCAGTCTCTGGGCTGACTAATGAGCACAGAGGGGTTGCACCAAGACTGCACCATTGGCCAACCTGCCTAATTGGCTGACGGGAGCCAGTAGGTGTGTTCTTAAGCCCAGAAGCAGTAGCATGTTGCTAGCTGATCAGTGCTTATGTGTGCAGTTATATTCCTCCCTCCCCAGTGTTTATCCTGCTCTGCTGAGTCCCCAAGTCCTTGACCCAGCCTGATTCCCTGTTTTGCACTAATTTACTCTGTCTCTGACCCTTGGTGCTGGTTCCTGACTCTGGGTCTGGCTTTTGGCTGTGGTTCCTGGTCCTTTCTTGCTCTAGTTCCAAACACTAGGCCAAACCACCAACACCCCAATCCTGACAGTATGTGTTGTTCAAAGTAAATTATTTACTTTCACTTCTTTGGTTTGCATATATAAATGTTAAATGTTTTTCACAGAGTGTGTTGCTGTTGTTTGTATTGTTAACTTAAATTAAAAATAGTCTCTAAATATCTGAGGGTATTTAGCAGGAAATATCAGTTTCCTTCTTTTGCTCTTTGTAATCACAGAGTGATACATGGTGCATCTCTCACATTGTCCTTTTAATGAGCTAATATTAAATATCTATTAAAAATAAGCTCTACATTTACATTGATTTTTTTTTAAATCACCCATGGATTTATGCTGGGACATAGTCACTTCCTTATATCCTTAGGGAGGGGACTCTTCTCTGAGAATTGCTTTACAGTATTTACACAGCTGGATGCTTCTTCCCTGCTTCCCCCCTCAAGGGAAGTCTGTGGTTAAACTACCTCCTCAAATGTCATACATCACAGATGACACTCCAGAATATGATATCTCAGATGGCCTTTTCTCCCTTGGTGCTACAGCAGGCTTCTTATCCACCTAAGTGATTGTTGTGGAAGGGAGAATGAATGGCCAAGCAGCCCAAAGTCATTTACTAGCCCACAGTGACAAAACAGAAAAAGGGGAGAGGCCTATGGATTCAGTACTCAACTGTAAGATCTTTTCAGTAAATGTAGCCCTTTTTCTTTTTGAAACAGGTGTTTGTCCTATACCAAGCTGTGTAAAATGCCACAACTCTATATGGGTGGGATTTTCAAAAGTTCTCAGTGCTGGATTAACTTTTCTCCCATTGAGGTCAGTTGGAGTTTTATCCTTGATTTCAGTTGGTGCAGTATTAATCTATCACTGAGTGCTTTTTAAAATACCATTCTATATTTCTACCTCTTTCATTCTTTAAATCTGGGCTCTGTCCCAAGGGCAATAATAGAGCTCTAAAGATCAGGAAGCGTTTTGCTGCAGGGATTGGAGCTTCTTTTAACATTTAAAGTAGGAGGTGCATTGTATTTGAATTTGGAGATATACTACTACTGAAGGCTTCATGATTAGAAAACCCTCTGGCCTGTGAGTTTAGGATTATGTCCTATTCTTGATCCCTCAAATTCTCCCATTAGGTGATTAAGAATGGGGCATGATGGAAAAGCTTTTTTAAGTTACAAGTTTAAGTTTTCTGCTTCTGTGGCTGTCCCTGGCAAGTTACTGGACACTTGGGACTGCAGTAACCTCTATGATTTCTTTTCTTTCTTTTTTTTTGGGTGGGGGAGGATCCTTGTACATTAGATTCCTCTGTGAGCTTTCCAAGTGACTGCAGTCCATATTCCCATAGAGCAAACATCAATTCTACTCCAATCTTGTTCACCAGGTGTAACCATCTCAGAATCAGCTGGGCTACTGATGTAGATTCCAATGGTTAATATGATTCTTACTCCTGCATAAAAAATGAGGAATAACTGGTTAGACAGCAGTACTGCTCAAAAGGATCTGGGGGTGACAGTGGATCAACATTAAATATGAGCCAACAATGTGATGCAGCTGTGAAAATGGCTAATATCATTTTGGGGTGTATTAACAAGACTGTCGCATGAAAGACCTGGAGGTAATTGTCCTGCTCTACTCTGCACTGGTGAGTTTTAGCTGGAGTAGTGTGTCCAATTCTGTATGCCACACTTTCGGAAAGATGTGGACAAACTGGAGAGAGTCCAGAGGAGAGCAATACAATTGCTAAAAGATTTAGAAAACCTAACCTTTGAGGAGAGATTTAAAAAAACTGGGCCTGTTTAGTCTTGAGAGAGGTTTAGGGGGCCCTGATAATAGTCTTCAAATATGTTAATGGTTGCTGTAAAGAGGACGGTGATCATTCATTTTTTATGTCCATTGAAGATAGACAAGAAGTAATGGGCTTAATCTGCAACAAAGGAGATTTAGGTTAGATATTAGGTAAACTTTCTAGCAATAAATGTAGCTAATCTCTGGAATAGGCTTCCAAGGAAGGCTGTGGAATTACTCTCATTGGTGGTTTTTAAGAACAAGTTGGACAAATGTGTCAGGGATGATCTAGGTTTACTTGGTCCCACCTCAGTGCAGGGGACTGGGCTAAATGACCTCTCAAGGTCTCTTCCAACCATTCATTTTTATGATTCTATGAAGTCTGGCTTATTTCTCCTGAACTGGTTTTACATTAATTTACATCATACTGATGAAAATATAGCAGAAACCATTTTGAACCATTTTATCTGTTTATTTTGAGACTTCATTTAACTTCATTTAACAAGTTGTAACTGAAATTGTTCAGTAAATTAGGTTATTCTTCTCTAGTGCTATTTTAGTATGAAAGGAGAGATCCATATTGTGTAATAAAAACATTGCAGTCATATATCATAAAATTGCAATATTGGAAATCTTTGCTGTATTAAGCACATAACTATACTTTTCCTACTAGATACCGCAAAGGCCAATTCAAATAACTATTTCTAACAATTGCCAACTGTTGCCAGTCAAACGTTCATAAGAGTGTCAGGTTTTTATGGAACATAAAATGAATTGGTGTAGTTATGCAAATGTGGCTAGAGAGCTCCAACAAATAAAAATTGGATTAAAAACTGAACGTTTTGTTGAAAAGAAGATCATGGTCTTGATCCTACTTCCAGTGAGTCAATGGAGTTTTGACTGGAGTAAAACAAGTGCAGGATCAGGCACTCAGGATCCCCTGCCCCCATCCAGCAAGATGGTACCCATGGGCAAACACCTGCTTGGTCACAAAGCAAACTTAATGGGAGTCCATGAGAGGGTAGGGTTCTGTCTTTGAAGAACCCCATTGAGGTCAGGAGGGCTTCATGTGGACTCAGGGATCTATCTACATGGTACAGCTTGCATGACTGGAGCCTAATTTTGTAGCTAATAGAAATGTTAGATAAGTTTTGGGAATACTAATTCCTGTAGCAAGTGCCATATAATTGTTAACTTGTATTTAACTTTTCCTAACCTTCTGTCCTGGGCCACTGAAGAAGTGTTTTATTGATTAAAATTATTTATTGCCAACTGCCACTGTGCAAAATGATTCAGGCCATCTCTTCCCAACTCATGGTTTTTGCTTAAAATCATGAGGTTTAACCAAATAATAAATTAAACTGGTTTTATGCTAGCTTCTGATTTTGAGCCCCTAGGGGAAGCTGCCTACCCCCAATTTGTTTTCAAAGCTTAAAATTAAATACCTGGTGAATGTTGGAATTGCTACTACTAGTAGTAGTAATATAGGATGCCACCAGACACTAACAACTTTTTAAATTAAGTCCAAAGGCTGAATGGTATTTATCCAGTTGCACTGAACATGTCTAACCGCCTAACCAACAAGCAGTTAATACATTCAGACAGTAACAGACATTAAAAAGTATTTGATCAAGATATGAAAGGGCTAAATCCAGGCGTGCTTAGACCCATGTCGGTCAGCTCCAGCTTGGTCAGGCAGATATTAGCAATAAACCCTTGAAGAATTTACCCTTTTGTACTTTAGCGAACAAATGATGTAATTGTGGATTGCTAATTTTAGCTCAAAACCAGGGTTGGGACAGTTTGGGGTCATTATTAGTTCAACTTGCACAATCCTTCCTTGTTATTAACTATCACTGATAACTGGGGCCTTATCTTCTATCTTATCAGTTACCTGTCAGGTCCAGTTTTTACAGTTAAGCCTCATTCTTGCAGAGCCTTCCCAGGACTGCTGACTGATCTGCACTTTATACGACCTACAAAAATATGTATGTTTTTCTTTTTGAACTAATTTAACCCTTTATTTTACTTAAATTGCAAAACACATATTGTTCTTCATTCCTGCGGTTAACCTTGCTGAACTGGGGCCTTTGTGTACATATAATTGTAAGTTTAAGACTACTCAGGTGCTTAAAGTTAGGCATGTACTCAGTTCTTTTGCTGAATCAGAACCAAAATGAAGACTGAAATGTAGATGTCCCCTCCGACTTCCAGGCAGGGATCCTCACTTTCCTTCTCCTAACCTTTGGCTGGGGAAGCTCTTTCCCTTACCACTCCCCTCTTCTATGACTTTCCATGCTCATGTTCTCCCACATTTTCCACCCATTTCCCCTCACACTCAGTCTCCTCTTTCCCCAGGCTCTTTTCTGCTCCAAACATGCCCTTTCTGCCCTTGATTACCTTATTCCAGCCTCCAATCTTCACATTTCCAATCTTTCTCACTTTTCTCACTTTGCCCTGCCCCAGGTCTCCCTCTCCTCCTTATTTCTCCCTTTTGCCCCTTCTAGACATCTCTGACCTCAGTTTCCTCGTTGTCCCCATAGAATGCACCAACCCACACAGATTCCCACTTAGTTCCTGGCGTTCTGCTGCCCACCCTGAGTCTCGATCTCTGCCTGAATTCCACATTCTCTTCTTTCCTCCTCACTATCCCTCTAAATTCTGTGGGAGGTGGTTTTTTTTTTTTTTTTTTTTTCATTTTTATCCAGTTTGTGTACTCATAGTGAAAATAATGTAAAGGTGTTAAAACTAAACAAAACATTGTACTTCAAGCACTTTTAAAACTAAACAGAGTATTAACAGCACTGAGAATTATATAATTAGACTCTTCCTAAGTATTAGTATGATTGTATTAGAGGCTTCATTCTGTTTTTTTTTTAAAGGAGCAAGTTCTATGGTACATTAATCTTATGGATCCCTGAGATCTCCAGCTGTACCTTATGGGGGGTGGGGGGACGGTAATTATCCAATGTAGCTAAAATAGGTTTTTAACAGAAATGTGGGAAGAGAATTGAAACCACATGTAACTGATTATAGAACTGTGTCACAAGAAAGCTCTTTCCTCTAATGGATAGATGTAAAGAAACCAATTATGAAAATCTAGACCCAGATAGCAATTTAAATAAACTTGTAAATAAGGGTACGATTAAATAAATCTGTCTTGAAATTATATTATAAAACTCCATATGTTGAGTAAACACCCTCATGAAATCTAAAGCATGTAGTCTGTGACACTAAGAGCATCTCAATGCAGAGGGCCAGGGGCAGGGGCTCGCTGGTGTCATGCAGTGAGTTTCAGCTGCTCTGACCAGTTCAGTGTACTCCAGGTCACTTGCGTCATAGTCTGTATCCAACCAATCTGATGTAAGTTATCATTAGAAAACCAATAACACACTGACCATGACTATTTCTGCATGGTGTATGTGCAGTAAATGCCCAAAGGACTGTACAAATGTGGGGAAATTTGGGACAGGATGTGCTGGGGTCACTATCTACAATGTGACTTTGGTGTAGGAAGGAAGCTGTGGAGTCAGGGTTGCTGAACCAGGGCTGTTCAACACAGAGACACTCAGTTCATGCTGGCTGGGAGCATCCAGACAGGCAGCTTCAGCAGCAGAGCATTTTAAGGCACTCGGGATTACAGAACAAGCAGTGACACAGCCTTTCCCTGGTCTGAATTGCACCCCAGAATCCGATAGTAATATATGCACAGTGAAAGCAGGAACTTTAATAAAGGAAAATATAACCTGTGAATTCCTGGTAGAGATCAGGAACAGAAATTGGATATATAGATAAAAGAATATGACTTCAGAAGTAGAAGGAAAAAAAGATTGGAAAGAAAATGTAATATGTACAATCCTAAAGGATATATTTGTAACTGTTTGTTTTCCATTTCCAAAGTATGAGGTGACATCAGTCCTATGATTTCAGAGATATATTTAATTTTAAAAATTGCTGTTTTGTGCAGCAGAAGCCGATAGAAATAAAACCAAGATAACATTTGGTATTGCATCTTTATTTATCCCTAAAGTACATTGTTTAATTCTTGCATTACTTGCACTATACAGTTTTGAAAAGTAGGCAAATTTTCTCTTGCTAGTACTTTGTTGATTTTGACACCAATTCTGCTATTAATGAAGAGGGAACTGACTTCAGTGGGAACAGGATCAGAGGCCTAAATCCAGGGCTTAAATTCTCAGAGATTATTTCTTGGAGCTGCCCCCTGCTCCATTCGGGGCTCCAGGCTTCAGCTATGGGCCGGGGGTCTCAAGGTGTTAACCCTGGCAGGGGTGTGTGTGTGCCGGGGCTTGGAGCTTCTGTGCTGCATGGTGTTCCGGGGCTTGGGCTTTCAGCCCCATGGGAGTTCCCCTGGGGTTTGAAAATATGTATCGGAGTTTTGCTCCAGATGGCTCAGGCTGAATTTAAGCCTTGTCTAAATCCATAACAGCCATTAATGTAAATGCGATTTATTGATCTACAGTTAATCAAGTGTACATCACCTACACTAGCTTAGAAGGAATCTGGTATCTCACTCAGGTAGCCTTTAATGGTCTCATTGGAACAGGAGAGGCTAACAAGTGGAAGTATGCTATGTGGTTTTAGAGAGAGAGATACCAGTGGCAAACTAGTCACTAGCCCTCCCATGGAAGACTTTTCATTAGACCTTGAAGTTAGAGTCCTAGCTTACATTCTTATCTTGAAATATATCCTAGTGTGAAGAGAATGAGGGGGATGAGAGATGAGGGAGTTGAGACTGACAAGAGAAACAGCAAACATTATGTGGCGGGGGTGGAGTAGGAATATTAGGAAGTCAAGTTCCTTAATAGTAATAAGAGAAATAAGGGGGAAAGAAGGGCCAGAGAGAGGGATGAAATATCTAGTGTATCTGAGGAGCCAGACCAGGAGGTTAAGTAGTACAGCAAGGGACTCATATGTCTCCTATAGTTTTAAGACTTTTGTAAAGTTGAATCCAATTTGTTTGTTAAAGATGGTCCAGAATATTCATCTGGAATGTGATGACTGTCATGTCTAGAGATTTAATGAATGATGAAATTACTGGCCTACTACTTGGAGTTGGGGTGGGAAGTGATAAATATGATCTTGATTTTAGTAAGTCTTTTGCCACAGTCCCACATGACAGTCTTATAAGCAAATTAGGGAAGTACGGTCTAGATGAAATTATTGTACGGTGGGTGCACAACTGGTTGAAAGACCATACTCCGAGAGCAATTATCGCAGCTTTGATGTCTAACTGTGAGGGTGTATCTAGTAAGGTCCCACAGGGGGTCAGTCCTGGATCCAGTACTACTGAATATTTTCATTAATAACTTGGATAATGGAGTGGACAGTAGCCTTATAAAATTTGCAGATGACAGCAAGCTGGGAAGGGCTGCAGGCATTTTGGAGGACAGGATCCAAATACAAAACAACCTTGACAAGTTAGAGAATTTGTCTGAAAACGTCAAGATGAAATTTAATGATGACAAGTGCCCAGTACTTCACTTAGGAAAGAAATAAAATCAAAAGCACAACTACAAAATGGGAAATAACTGGCTAGCTGGCAGTACTGATGAAAAGGATCTGGGCCCTCTAATGGATCACAAATTGACTATGAGACAACAACATAATGCAGTGTTACTAGATTTGCCTGTTACTGTGGGGTACGCTCATTTATTAGGGTTACTCCTTTGGGGGGAGGGGAGGTGTTCTGTACTTTTATCAATGTACTGCTTGTGTCACTTGTGTTTTCATATGGAGCTCTACTTCTCCCTGCTGCAAGTTCCCTCCCAATGGAGCTATCCTGCAGGACCTAGGTTCCCCAGGGCTGGGTTCTTCCAGCCCCAGAATCAGATGAACACACACACACACACACACACACATTAACAGAGAGCGTCTGAGAGGAGCGGGTTAATCAGCGCTCCCAAGCTGACCCCTTATATGTCTCTGGACTCAGCAGGCTGGGTCGAACAGCACTTCCAAGCTGTCACCCTCTTATGCCATGGGCACCGCACCGGAATAGAGTGGGCCTGATTAGGCTGGGTCGAGCAGCACTTTCAGTCTGCCACCCTCATATGCCCCTGGACTCAGCACATCCCTATCCCCACTTTCATGTTATAATTCTTCTGGTAGTATCCCACTTGAGGAGAAAACCCCCACAGGATTTTTGGGTGCTCAGGGATCTTTAGCTTAGGTACGAGGAGCGTTGCTGCAGAGCAAATGGGGAAGCCAAAAAACACCCAAGAGGGGTGGGAAGAGACGGGGGGGGGGGGAAGAGAGAGAAGCAACCAGCTTAACCATGAATGTTATTTTTTGCCAGTTAATAACCATACAAGAGGAGTCAAACAAACAAAACAATTATAATATAATATTAAATCTAACTTAAATTTGATTATAAAATCAGGTTTAGAAAACTATAACTGATCACACAAGTCAGGGTCAGAAGGCTATATCGAGAGAAAGAGAGAGATGTGTTGTCACCACTCTATGGAGCTTGAATTGATCGGGGTTCCCAGGTGGTGATGGTAACTGAGGGTCTGGAGTGCTGTAGTCAGGCAGAGCCCCCAGCACAATCAGTCAGGAGAAGATGAAGTCCCGATGGAACTGATGCAGATTTTAGATCCAGGCATCATTACACTTACTTGAGCGCAGGTAGGGGTTTTTGTAGGGAAAGAACAATGGTTCAAGGGAGAACACTAGATTTGTTTGTGGGTAAACTGATGGCTCAAGGGAGTATACCAAAGTTGTTTTGTTCAGGCTAGACAATAGGAACCTATCATTCCTGGCTATGGATGGTGTTCCTTTGAGGGAGCTCACAGTGCACTTAGGCAGCTTCAGTATTTTGGATACCAATAAAGGATTTATTACTAGAATTGGTCTGATAACTACTGAGCTGGGTGTGTGCAGTTGTGAGTTCATTAACATCTGGAGCAGAGATCCCCCAGGATGCAGTGCTTCCCTGCTTTTCTGGTCCCAGAGCTCAGTGTGGTTCTTGCCTTGGAATCTCTGTTCTCCATTCTGTATGCTAATGGAGATGCCTCCCTGTCCCATCTTCAATTCAAATAGGGCTAGGGGAGTTTCCTTAATCCTGTCACTCTTGTCTGGAGGGTTTTAGGTGTGTCTCGCAATGAAAAGGCAGTGGTTTTTGTAAATCTTTCTTCTGATTGGCTTTAGTTCAAGCAGAGGCTTTGTGGGGGAGGGGAGAGATCTTTTGTAAGTCAGATAGGCTGGGTATTATTCCCTGGTTCCCCAAGAACACAGAGCTCATAGGTAACAGCAGTTCCAAAAAACGCTAATATCATTCTGGGCTGTATTAACAAGAGTATCATATGTAAGAGGCAGGAGGCAGTTGTTCCACCCTGCTTAGCACTGGTGAGGCTTCAGCTAGAATGTTCTGTCCAATTCTGGGCTCCACACTTTGGGAGAGACATAGATAAATTGAAGAGTCCAGAGGAGAGGAACAAAATAGATATAAGGTTTACAGAACCTGATCTACGAGGAAAGGTTAAAAAAAACTGGGTATGTTTAACCTTATGAAAAGAAGCTTGAGGGGCAACCTGATAACAACCTTCAAATATGTTGAGGGCAGCTGTAACGAGGACTGATCAATTGTTCTCCATGTCCATTTGGTCCTGCCTCAGTGCAGGGAGCAGGAAGTGATGACTTCTCAAGTCTCTTCCAGCCTTATATTTCTATAATTATAAATTCAAGCTGGTTTAATTAGATGGATACCAGCATAGTATTCTTCCATCACACAGTATATTTCTGTTCCCTGGTTAGACAAGATTTGCTCCCCAAAACAGTTTTCTGGTGCCATTATTTACATTTATTAGTTTGAAATTTGCTTTTTATTAATTTCTGCCATCTTAACTTAAATTCACTGTGTTCATGAACATTTCTGGGGCTAAACACCTTGGATACTGCATGCAGTTTTTGATGCCCCATCTCACAAAGGATATATTAGAATTGGAAAAGGTGACAAGAAGGGCAATAAAATGATTAGGTATATGGAACAGCTTTCACATTAGGAGAGATTAAAAAGACTGGGACTGTTCAGCTTAGAAAATAGATGACTAAGGAGGGGCGGGATATGACAGAGGCCTATGAAGTCATGAATGATATGGAGAAAGTGAGTAGGGAAGTGTTATTTATGTCTTCACTTAAATAGGGGCCATCCAATGAAATTAATAGGTAGCAGGTTTAAAACAAACAAAAGGAAGCACTCCACACAATGCAGAGTCAACCTGTGGAACTCATTGCCAGGGGATGTTGTAAAGGCCAAAAGTATAATTCAGTTAAATAAAGAATTAGATAAGTTCATGGAGGATAGGTCCATTAATGGCTATTAGCCAAAATGGTCAGGAATACAACCTTAGGCTCTGGATGTCCCTAAACCTCCAGCTGCAGAAGCTGGACTGGCCAACAGGGGATGAGTCACTCAAAATTGCCCTGCTCTGTTTATTCTCTCTGTTACTGTCCAATGTCAGAAGACAGGATACTGACCTAGATGGACCATTGGTCTGATTCCATATGGACATTCTTATGTGAATAAGGACTGGACTGTAGGCAGTCTTGCCCATTAGCCAGGGCAGGAGGCTGGTCTACTGGCTGGAGCAGAGGTGACAAGGCCTAGTGGCCAGAGCCCAGATCAGGAGCTGAGTTGCCAAGAGTGAGCCTGAGCCAAGAGCCAGGAATCAGGAGCAGAGAACTGGACACTTGGTAAGAAGCAGAGTGCCAAATCCGGGGAGAGAGCTGGAGCCAAGAATCAGGACCTGAATTTCAAAGGCAGAGTATCACCTGGAGCAGGGGCAGGAGCAGGAACCAGGAGGGGGAAACCAGGCAAGGGAGCCAGGAGCAGGAACAGGGGCCGGGAGCAGGGGCGGGAAAAAGGACCAAAACATAGCTGTAGTCAGGGAATGCTACTGAGCAGCCAGAGATGTAGCCCTGTTGCAGAGTGTAAGAATATGTCTGCTGGTGTCTCCAACCCGTCAGAAGGCTAAGTTCATTAGCTGAATCAGCTGTGGTTCAATGAGCTGGATCCAGGTTCAGTTCTGGGTCCCTGATATTATGTTCTTATTTGGTAGAATATTTCTGGAGAGTGAAGACAAAGCGGATGCAAACACAGACAAAGTGAATGTCTTAACAATTCTAAAGAATATTCACAGCATTTTTATTTTTGTATTTTTCCCCAGCTGTATTCCAGTGGTAAACAGCAGCCCTTTGAAGGGTCTGACCTTCTTCTGACAGGGAACAGAAGTGAAGCCTGACATCACACAGTTCTGCGCTGTTCTAAAAAAGGTAGAGGATTTTCCTCACAGATTCACTGCACAGTACTTTTTCCAATAGCCTATCATGTTCTTGACCTTATCGATCATATCACATTGTCCATACCTACCTATATCACAGACTAAATTAATTAAAGAAGCCTAATTACTGCCTTTCATCCAACTAGCTCCAAGTGAATAGAAGCTTTAATTGCAATGTGTTAATAACAGTTGTTATGATACCTGCATTATGCATGTAGGAGAAGTAAATCTAGGTTTTATCCCCATCCCATCAGTTTTCAAACAGTAGCAATGACTCTTAAGAATGGACCATATAGTCATCCTAAATATGCAGTGGGTAAAGAAAGGGGGTAGCTCCATGGAAAAATCAGGAAGAAAATTAAAATTCTGAAGCCCCAAGACCACTGTATCTTTCTCTTTGGATACACTATTGTTTCAGAGTAGCAGCCGTGTTAGTCCACTGAATGCATCCGATGAAGTGAGCTGTAGCTCACAAAAGCTTATGCTCAAATAAATTTGTTAGTGTCTGAAGTGCCACAAGTACTCCTTTTTTCTTTTTACTATTGTTGTTGTTTTCTAAATGGTTGTTTTTCATTTTGCAGAAGAAGCCATTTTCTGCATTGCCTCTGTGGTCTCTGTCTTGCTCTCCCAAGCTATGTCAGAATTGTACCAGTAGTTTTCCTATCGTATTGGCTCAGTAGTTTGATTTCAGACCACTTGCTTCGGGGATCTTCTACCACCTCACTCTAATCTGAGACCTGAAATTTAGATCCAGTCTGAAGGACTGGAAATCCTCTAGTTTTTTTCTTAAAAAGGACCAAGATCCCATGGCAAGAGTAGCATGTTTCATGCAAGGCTGTAGCAGCTGTGGTCCCATGCCAGGAAAAATGGGCCTACCAGGAGCAAAAGGCAGCATGGCAGACTTGCCCTGGGATGACTAAGCAATGGCCCATGTAGCTTTGTTTAAAATTGGTTATGTAGCATTGTAAAGGCTTTCCTCAGCATGACCCATGAAGTTCCCTCTCTACAGGTGGACAGAATTCCTTTTATTTCCAAGGGTAGGAGTACACAACAGCAATTCTTGTAGAAGAGAGAAAAGGTCATATCCCATACACTACAAGTCCTATTTGGAAACACAGGAACACACAGGAAGGGAAGTGGATCTATGGATCTTAGAAGAGGGAGGAGTTTTACAGCAAGAAGGAGGTGCTAGGAAAAAGAAGAGGGAGCTCCAGTCTTAGGGAGACAACAGCAAAAAAAAAAAAAAATTTAACAAATGTAAGACACTTCAGCTTCTGTCATCCTCCAACATACCCAAAGAGCTTGTCCTCAAAAGAACCCTAGCTGAAAGAAAAAAAAGCAACCTGATGTTTAATTTTAATTAACCTTAAATACCCCATGCCAGGTATCATTGGGTTACACATCAATTACAAATCGTTTTAATTTGCATCTTTGTGTTTTCCCAAGAGAATGGGACATAAAAATGTGTGCTTCTACTTTGTTTCAGCATCCTAAGTGACCTTGTTTTGTAATTAAATAAAATACCCACATTCTTCCTACCTGGGTAGAAACACTCTAAGCAGTTCTGCCCCTGAGTATGCTGAACACCTTTCCTTATGTCCCTGTTGATCTGTCTTCTTTGTGTTCTATTGTTTTGCAAAGAGAATTTGTTTTGTCACATTCATGAATTGCAGCTCAGTTTCTCCTGCAGTGGCAGGACTGATAGCTGTTTTTCTTTTCACTAGTCTATAATTCCCCTTCTTTTTCATCCTCTGACTTCTTTCTTTCCTTTATCTATTTCATTCTATCTGTAGATAGAGAGAGCTGGTGTGAATACTGGTTGTCAATTACTCTCCTGTCAAGGTTCCTCCCCCACTCTGAACTCTAGGGTACAGATGTGGGGACCTGCATGAAAAACCTCCTAAGCTTATCTTTACCAGCTTAGGTCAAAACTTCCCCAAGGTACAAAATATTCCCCCCGTTGTCCTTGGACTGGCCGCTACCACCACCAAACTAATACTGGTTACTGAGGAAGAGCTGTTTGGACACGTCCTTCCCCCCAAAATACTTCCCAAAACCTTGCACCCCACTTCCTGGACAAGGTTTGGTAAAAAGCCTCACCAATTTGCCTAGGTGACTACAGACCCAGACCCTTGGATCTTAAGAACAATGAACAATCCTCCCAACACTTGCACCCCCCCCCTTTTCCTGGGAAATGTTGGATAAAAAGCCTCACCAATTTGCATAGGTGACCACAGACCCAAACCCTTGGATCTGAGAACAATGAAAAAGCATTCAGTTTTGTACAAGAAGACTTTTAATAAAAAATAGAAGTAAATAGAAATAAAGAAATCCCCCCTGTAAAATCAGGATGGTAGATATCTTACAGGGTAATTAGATTCAAAAACATAGAGAACCCCTCTAGGCAAAACCTTAAGTTACAAAAAAGATACACAGACAGAAATAGTTATTCTATTCAGCACAATTCTTTTCTCAGCCATTTAAAGAAATCATAATCTAACACATACCTAGCTAGATTACTTACTAAAAGTTCTAAGACTCCATTCCTGGTCTATCCCCGGCCAAGACCCAGCATACAGACAGCCACAGACCCTTTGTTTCTCTCCCTCCTCCCAGCTTTTGAAAGTATCTTGTCTCCTCATTGGTCATTTTGGTCAGGTGCCAGCGAGGTTACCTTTAGCTTCTTAACCCTTTACAGGTGAGAGGAGCTTTCCCCTGGCCAGGAGGGATTTCAAAGGGGTTTACCCTTCCCTTTATATTTATGACACGCCCCCCAAATCTCAGCTAGGGTGAAACACTGGCTGGGATTTCTTCCTGGAGCTCTAGGAAAAACAGAGTTAATAAGACACATGCATCTCTAAATATACCACCAAGTACATAAAGTTTAACAATATTTTCCACATCTCAAGGACGATTTTAACCAGTTGATTCTGGGAAACTTTCACAGGAGAGTGCATCAGCCACTTTGTTAGAAGCTCCTGAGATGTGTTGGATGTCGAAATCAAAATCTTGGAGAGCTAAACTCCACCGAAGAAGTTTTTTGTTAGTTTCCTTGACAGTGTGAAGCCACTTCAGTGCAGCATGGTCGGTTTGCAGGTGGAAACGCCGTCCCCAAACATATGGGCGTAGCTTTTCCAGAGCGTAGACAATGGCGTAACATTCTTTTTCAGTGACTGACCAGTTGCTTTCCCTCTCAGACAGTTTTTTGCTGAGAAACACTACAGGGTGGAATTCTTGATCAGGTCCTTTCTGCATTAAAACTGCTCCCACACCACGCTCGGACGCATCTGTGGTTACTAGGAACGGTTTGTCAAAGTCTGGGGCCCTTAGTACAGGGTCAGACATGAGTGTCGCTTTAAGCTTGTTAAAGGCCTTCTGACACTTTTCGGTCCACTGAACAGCATTTGGCTGTTTCTTTTTGGTTAGGTCTGTCAGTGGGGCAGCGATTTGGCTGTAGTGCGGTACAAATCGTCTGTAATAACCGGCCAAGCCTAAGAAGGATTGAACCTGTTTCTTTGACTTTGGGACAGGCCACTTTTGGATAGCATCCACTTTGGCCTGTAGGGGGCTGATAGTTCCTTGACCCACCTGGTGTCCAAGGTAAGTCACTCTGTTTAGGCCTATTTGACACTTCTTAGCCTTAACAGTTAGTCCTGCCTCCCTTATGCGCTCAAGGACTTTTTGTAGATGTTCCAGGTGGTCTGCCCAGGAATCCGAAAATATGGCCACATCGTCAAGGTAGGCGACTGCATATTCTCCTAATCCCGCTAGGAGACCATCTACAAGTCTTTGGAAAGTGGCGGGTGCATTTCGCAGCCCGAAAGGGAGTACATTAAATTCATACAGCCCGAGATGTGTGATGAAGGCTGAACTTTCCTTGGCAGATTCATCTAGCGGTACCTGCCAGTATCCCTTGGTTAAGTCCAAGGTAGAGATGAACTGGGCCCATCCCAGTTTCTCTAATAGTTCATCTGTGCGTGGCATTGGATAGTTGTCTGGGCGAGTTACAGCATTTAGCTTACGGTAGTCCACGCAAAAACGTATTTCCCCATCTGGTTTGGGAACTAGAACCACTGGAGATGCCCATGCACTTTCAGAGGGGCAGATTACACCCATCTGTAACATATCCTGGATCTCCCGTTCTATAGCAGTTTTAGCTTGAGGAGACACCCAGTAAGGTTGGACCCTAATTGGGTGAGCATTACCTGTGTCAATGGAGTGGTATGCCCGTTCAGTCAGTCCTGGGGTGGCTGAGAACGTTGGTGCATAGCTAGTGCACAGCTCCTGGATCTGCTGTCGCTGCATACGCCCAAGGGTCATGGAGAGGTTCACCTCTTCCACACCACCAGCACATTTCCCTTCGTAGTAAACACCTTCAGGCCACTCAGCGTCATCTCCTCCCTGGGCTGTAAACTGACAAACCTTTAATTCTCTGGAATAAAAAGGCTTTAGAGAATTAATATGGTACACCTTAGGCTTTCGGTTGGAGGTGGGGAATGCTATGAGATAATTAACAGCTCCCAGGCGCTCCTGGACCATGAATGGCCCTTCCCACGATGCTTCCATTTTATGGGCCTGGAGCGCCTTTAAGACCATGACCTGGTCTCCTACTTTGAAGGAACGCTCTCTGGCATGTTTATCATAGCAGGCTTTTTGCTCTTTTTGAGCATCCTGTAAGTTTTCTCTAGCAAGGGCTAAAGAGGTTCGGAGGGTGTTTTGTAGGTTGGTTACAAAG
Source organism: Caretta caretta (assembly GCF_965140235.1). Lineage (NCBI taxonomy): Eukaryota > Metazoa > Chordata > Testudines > Cheloniidae > Caretta > Caretta caretta. Next base: position 139,618,484 of record NC_134207.1, read on the forward strand.
TCCAGAATGTTAGTTCCTGGAGAAGGTGTAAATCCCTCCCATTGCTGCTTCACCAACTGCAATGGCCCCTTAACCTCACGGCCATATACAAGTTCAAATGGGGAAAACCCTAAACTGGGAGGTGGTACAGCTCTGTAGGCAAAGAGCAACTGCTGCAACACTAGGTCCCAATCATTGGAGTGCTCATTTACAAATTTACGTATCATGGCCCCCAAAGTTCCATTAAACTTCTCCACCATGCCATTTGTTTGATGGTGGTAAGGAGTGGCAACCAAGTGATTTACCCCATGAGCTTCCCAAAGGTTGTTCATAGTTCCTGCCAAGAAATTAGTCCCTGCATCTGTGAAGATGTCGGAGGGCCAACCTACCCTGGCAAAAATGTCTGCTAGTGCCTGGCACACACTTTTAGCCCTGGTGTTGCTTAGAGATACTGCTTCCGGCCATCGGGTGGCAAAATCCATGAAAGTCAGTATGTACTGCTTTCCTCTGGGTGTCTTTTTCGGAAAAGGACCCAGAATATCCACAGCTACTCGCTGAAATGGAACTTCAATGATGGGGAGTGGTTGTAGAGGGGCTTTGACCTGGTCTTGGGGTTTTCCCACTCTTTGGCACACCTCACAAGACCGGACATAGATAGAAACATCCTTGCCCATTCCCTCCCAGTGGAATGACCCCCCCAAACGGTCTTTGGTCCTGTTCACCCCAGCATGGCCACTAGGGTGATCATGGGCTAAGCTCAAGAGCTTGGCCCGGTATTTAGTTGGAACTACCAACTGTCTCTGGGGATGCCAGTCTTCCTGGTGTCCACCAGAAAGAGTTTCCTTGTATAAAAGTCCTCTTTCTACAACAAACCTGGATCGATTAGAAGAGCTGAGAGGCAGTGGGTTGCTCCGTGCCGCCGTCCAAGCTCTCTGGAGGCTTTCATCTGCTTCCTGTTCGGTCTGGAACTGTTCCCTTGATGCTGGGGACATCAGTTCCTCATTGGATTGTGGACCTAGGCTTGGTCCCTCTGGAAGCGATATAGGGGATGGAGCTGTTTCTGTTGACTGTGAACCGCTCTCCGCTGGTGCACTATGTTGGGATTCAGGCTCCAGCTGAGCCTCTTGTGTAGGGTTATCGGCTGCTGCCAGTTCAGGTTCAGTGGGGCCCTCTGGTGTTGAGGTTGCAAGTACTGGATTCAGTGCTGGCACGGGGTATGGTGTTGGTTGTTTGGCTGGTTCCGGTTCTGGGACTGGTTCCGTCTGGGTCTCTGGGACTGGATCCACTACTGCTGTTGCAGACATTGGCCTGGGGTCCGGGTCCATCACCTCTGACTGGGTCCTGATAGAAGTTTCCGGAACAGAGCTAGGCCTCACGGCTTGTTTGGTCTGGCTGCGGGTGACCGTTCCCACCCTCTTGGCCTGCTTCACATGATTGGCCAAGTCTTCCCCCAACAGCATGGGGATGGGATAATCATCATAGACTGCAAAAGTCCACATTCCTGACCAGCCCTTGTCCTGGACAGGCAACTTGGCTGTAGGCAAATTGAAAGAGTTGGACTTGAAGGGTTGAATCGTCACTTGGATCTCTGGGTTGATTAAATTGGGGTCCACTAAGGAAGCATGGATAGCTGACACTTGTGCTCCGGTGTTCCTCCATGCGGTGACCTTCTTCCCGCCCACACTCACAGTTTCCCTCCGCTCCAAGGGTATCTGGGAGGTATCTGGGCCTGTGGACCTCTGGTGTGATTCCGGTGCAATGAACTGTAATCTGTTGGGGTTCTTGGGGCAGTTGGCCTTTACATGCCCCAGCTTGTTACATTTAAAACATCGTCCAGCTGATGGGTCACTGGGGCGAGGAGGGTTGCTGGAGAACGGGGTGGTGGGACGATAAGGGGTCTGGAGGGTTCTTTGGGAGGTAGGTGGGGCTTTGGGCGGCCCCCGGTAATAGGGTGTGGTCTGGGGTGGTCCCTTCTGGTCTCCGCTCCAACTGCAACCAGTTTTCTTCTTCTCTGCCACCTCCACCCATCTGGCTCCAATCTCTCCTGCCTCGATTACAGTTTTGGGCTTCCCGTCTAGGATGTATCTTTCTATTTCCTCAGGAACACCCTCTAAGTATTGTTCCATTTGCATTAGGAAGGGCAAATTTACTGGAGATTCAACACTTGTAGGTGGGGAACTTTCTGGGATGGGAAGTGGTACCTGGAGAAGGATTGCTAGGGTTTATTGGTATATTCTGCTGGGCCTTTATCCTCTCCACCTCCTCCACATGCTTCCTCTCTTTTTCCTTCTCCTCCTCCACATGCTTCCTTGCCTCCATTTCCCTCTTGTGGGCAGCCTCCTGTACCTCCTTCTCCAGCCGCATGAGTTCTATCTGTCTTTCATGTTCCCTTTGTTTTTCCTCAGCCTGAAATTTGGCTAATTCCAGCTGTAGTCGAGCTGAGGATTTGGTCATTCTAACCTCTCTGTTTTTAACTAACTTTACACCCGAGGTTTAGAAATAAACAAACAAAACGTGGCTGTAAAATTTTGCTGTGCTGGAATAGAATACCTATTCTCTGATAGTGACTGTCAGCCTACAGAAAAAGACAATTCCCTTGTCTCTGCTCTGGGCCCAAATTAAAGCAAAAAACCTCCAACTACTTGGAAACCTGCTTACCCAGCCCAAAGAAAAAAAAATTCCTTTTCAAACCTGTGCTCCTTGTAAAACAAAAAAATCAAAATCCTAAAAAAAAAAACCCTGCCACTTTTGTCTCCAGGCAAATGGGTAGAGCACACCCCCCCCTATTTACTTTTAGGAAGAAAAGAAAAAAAAACTCTGGGTTGGAAGACTGTGAATTTCCCTGCAGGAGTTAAGTACCCTGCCTCCAGGCAAGAAAACCTGCAATTCACAAGATAATCCCCTTTTGTCTCTGCTTGGCCACAGTTTCAGCTTTCAGTTTCAACTGCTTTCTGGACTTCCTTTCCAAAGGAAAAAAAAATTTCCTTTTTAAAATCTGTATTTCTAGTTCAAAAAATCTCAACTGGATCTCAAAATGATTTCAGGTTAATCCCACCACTGTGCCACCATGTCAAGGTTCCTCCCCCACTCTGAACTCTAGGGTACAGATGTGGGGACCTGCATGAAAAACCTCCTAAGCTTATCTTTACCAGCTTAGGTCAAAACTTCCCCAAGGTACAAAATATTCCCCCCGTTGTCCTTGGACTGGCCGCTACCACCACCAAACTAATACTGGTTACTGGGGAAGAGCTGTTTGGACGCGTCCTTCCCCCCAAAATACTTCCCAAAACCTTGCACCCCACTTCCTGGACAAGGTTTGGTAAAAAGCCTCACCAATTTGCCTAGGTGACTACAGACCCAGACCCTTGGATCTTAAGAACAATGAACAATCCTCCCAACACTTGCACCCCCCCTTTCCTGGGAAATGTTGGATAAAAAGCCTCACCAATTTGCATAGGTGACCAAGACCCTTGGATCTGAGAACAATGAAAAAGCATTCAGTTTTTTACAAGAAGACTTTTAATAAAAAATAGAAGTAAATAGAAATAAAGAAATCCCCCCTGTAAAATCAGGATGGTAGATATCTTACAGGGTAATTAGATTCAAAAACATAGAGAACCCCTCTAGGCAAAACCTTAAGTTACAAAAAAGATACACAGACAGAAATAGTTATTCTATTCAGCACAATGCTTTTCTCAGCCATTTAAAGAAATCATAATCTAACACATACCTAGCTAGATTACTTACTAAAAGTTCTAAAACTCCATTCCTGGTCTATCCCCGGCCAAGACCCAGCATACAGACAGCCACAGACCCTTTGTTTCTCTCCCTCCTCCCAGCTTTTGAAAGTATCTTGTCTCCTCATTGGTCATTTTGGTCAGGTGCCAGCGAGGTTACCTTTAGCTTCTTAACCTTTTACAAGTGAGAGGAGCTTTCCCCTGGCTAGGAGGGATTTCAAAGGGGTTTACCCTTCCCTTTATATTTATGACATTCTATCTGTAGATAGGGAGAGCTGGTGTGAATACTGGTTGTCAATTACTCTCCACAGGTGAATTTTGTAATTTGGTCCACTGTCTTTACTTTATCAATGAAATCCTTTGGGATGGTGGGTTGAGGTAGGAGGACAGAGAATGAATACTTTGCCAAGGGTTGACAAGTTTCAGTGCCACTTATATATTCCAGAAATGGTCACCGGTTTTACTCCTAGTGAGCAAGTCTTAACACCATTATTAAGCTATAGCAGTCTCCTTACTGATTGATCTCAGGTTTTCTTTCTCTTTTTTTCCCCTTTTGTACATGGAATTCCTCTGCATGCTTCATGGAACTCTAGAGGGTCTCATGTTTTCACCCTTTTTTACTCTCCTATGATAATGATTGTGAGAGGGATTTTCCAAAGTGGTCATTTTGAATTGAAATCAACAGTAAAACACCCTCTCATTTACTTCAATGGGGGAAGAGTTAGACCAGTACTGAGCACTGTTGAAAATACCACTTTCAATACATTTATGTAGCATCTTTCCTCTCAAAGGATCACAAATTGGCGCATTACAGGAACCAGTGGAATCATTGAAATGCAGCCACCGATGGGGTACAATATGACATCTGTTTAACACTACTCAACAATGTAGGGCAGAAAGTGACAAGTACCACAGTAACACATTTCAAACTCATTGTCATAAATAAAGGGAAGGGTAAACCCCTTTGAAATCCCTCCTGGCCAGGGGAAAGCTCCTCTCACCTGTAAAGGGTTAAGAAGCTAAAGGTAACCTCGCTGGCACCTGACCAAAATGACCAATGAGGAGACAAGATACTTTCAAAAGCTGGGAGGAGGGAGAGAAACAAAGGGTCTGTGGGTCTGTCGATATGCTGGTTTCTGCCAGGGATAGACCAGGAATGGAGTCTTAGAACTTTTAGTAAGTAATCTAGCTAGGTATGTGTTAGATTATGATTTCTTTAAATGGCTGAGAAAAGAATTGTGCTGAATAGAATAACTATTTCTGTCTGTGTATCTTTTTTGTAACTTAAGGTTTTGCATAGAGGGGTCCTCTATGTTTTTGAATCTAATTACCCTGTAAGATATCTACCATCCTGATTTTACAGGGGGGATTTCTTTATTTCTATTTACTTCTATTTTTTATTAAAAGTCTTCTTGTACAAAACTGAATGCTTTTTCATTGTTCTCAGATCCAAGGGTTTGGGTCTGTGGTCACCTATGCAAATTGGTGAGGCTTTTTATCCAACATTTCCCAGGAAAAGGGGGGGGTGCAAGTGTTGGGAGGATTGTTCATTGTTCTTAAGATCCAAGGGTCTGGGTCTGTAGTCACCTAGGCAAATTGGTGAGGCTTTTTACCAAACCTTGTCCAGGAAGTGGGGTGCAAGGTTTTGGGAAGTATTTTGGGGGGAAGGACGCGTCCAAACAGCTCTTCCCCAGTAACCAGTATTAGTTTGGTGGTGGTAGCGGCCAGTCCAAGGACAACGGGGGGAATATTTTGTACCTTGGGGAAGTTTTGACCTAAGCTGGTAAAGATAAGCTTAGGAGGTTTTTCATGCAGGTCCCCACATCTGTACCCTAGAGTTCAGAGTGGGGGAGGAACCTTGACACTCATATTCTGTTCTTTGAAGGCAAGGATACTTTACCTCAGATAGCACAAATATTTGTAATACAGAGCAAAGAGAGACTCAAAGGGTCTGCATGGAACAGGGCTCAAACTAAAACATCTCAAACAGTTTAACATGGCTAAACAACTTGATTCAATTGCCTAATAACAGTAAAATGTGGTTTAAGCTTTTCTCCCCTTTTACAGTACATAGTGCCAAAGCCTGGCCTAACACAGAGTAAAACAAACAAATTAAATGTATTTTCCATAACCAGAGATTCCTATTTGAACTATTTTATATTTAGGCAATAAAAGTTTTAGAACTCTTGAAAGCATACATTTATAGCACATGCCAGTAATGCAGAGCAGAGAGAGAGAGAGAGACTTGGGTTTGTATGGAATAGGGCTCAAACTAAAATGTCTGCCCGTGTACCACAACAACCCCAGACAGCCAGAGTTGGAAGTGTCCAGAAATTACAACCGCTGGGGAACAAGGTATGGGTGTTGGGGGAAGGGGCTCAAAAAGTTCAATGGCTGTGAAAACTTCAGTTGTCAATGTAAGATCATAGCACTCTCTTTTGTGTAGGCCTTACACTATAACAGAACAGAAAATCCGGTATGCAGAATGTAATTACTGCAGTCAGAGTTGAGCCGGTATACTGTGTTTAACCCTAAAGTTGAATGCCATGGGATCTTTTAATGATAAATTGAGATAAATTCTGCTTTAAATCTCATCTAAAAGCTGGAAATCCATCAGCACAGTGAACTAAAGACCCACTCTCTACAGCAACTGTCATCTTTTAAAGGAGTGGACAGGGCTTCCTTCTGAAACTCGTAACAGGTCCATGATCAGCAAAGACATCATTACTGTTAACTAAAAGCTGTTTTTTCAGAGCTCCAAAATCCTGCTAGTCTAGGGAACTATGGACTAGGAATCCAATTGGAGTATCCTACACAGTAGTAAAATCTAGTACAGCTAAAACACAGGATTATCAGCTTCCCCCCGCCCCCCTGCTTTTTATGTACAGATTAACCCCCCAAAAATCTACATTAATGAAAAGTTATGACTGAAATGGTACACAAAAGCAAGGACATTCAACGTTATTTCCCTAAATAATTGCTACTCTGCCACATTGCACCTCTGTAGTATTTTCTATTGTTGCATATAGTGTTAACTTTAATGCGCTAATATATATTCACAATGTAGGTGGTTCTGTGGGAAATATATAGCTATGAATTTCCTGACTTTAATTGTGCATGTGAAATCTCATCCATAATGCTGCATTAACATAGCTTTTGGCATAATTTTTTTGGTCTGAAAAAAAAGAGTGAAAAGAGAGAACTATGATTGATTGTATATTTAAATAAATGCATATACTGTACAATGTAAGAATCAAACAAATGACCTAAGTGTAAATATTTTCATATAGTACTGATGAGGACCACTGTGAATGCTGAGTTCAAATCAGCCAAAAAAAAAAAATCAAACAAAAAAACAGAAATAGAAAAACATCCCAAGGAAGACAGTGGAAACTACTAGAAGATTTTGGTGAGAGGGGAGGGCTTCCATATGAGGAGAAAGTAAAAAGTACATACCTTGTCCCGTAACATAAAAATGAAGTTGAAAGACAACACATTTTAAAACTTGCCTGCAAAGATGCAGACAACAAATTGGAACCTCTCCTCTCCAGCTCCACCCTGTAGTTAAATTATTTTTACTTATGAAAAAAACAAAAATAAAACCAAAAATATCCAACCTATAATTTGAAAGTCTAAATTAATGTTTGCTATGCCAACATCAAAAAGTGAAGTCAGAACAACTTGGCATGGGGAAGTCTGACTAACTCCTCTTCCAGGTTTACATGAATCATGAATCATTTCTTTTTCCAAGTTTCACTTGGGTTCTGCTTTTCAGTCCAAAGGGTCATAGAATTATAGAATATCAGGGTTGGAAGGGACCCCTAAAGGTCATCTAGTCCAACCCCCTGCTCGAAGCAGGACCAGTCGCCAATTAAATCATCCCAGCCAGGGCTTTGTCAAGCCTGACCTTAAAAACATCTAAGGAAGGAGATTCTACCACCTCCCTAGGTAACGCATTCCAGTGTTTCACCACCCTCTTAGTGAAAAAGTTTTTCCTAATATCCAATCTAAACCTCCCCCACTGCAACTTGAGACCATTACTCCTCGTTCTGTCATCTGCTACCATTGAGAACAGTCTAGAGCCATCCTCTTTGGAACCCCCTTTCAGGTAGTTGAAAGCAGCTATCAAATCCCCCCTCATTCTTCTCTTCTGCAGGCTAAACAATCCCAGCTCCCTCAGCCTCTCCTCATAAGTCATGTGTTCTAGACCCCTAATCATTTTTGTTGCCCTTCGCTGGACTCTCTCCAATTTATCCACATCCTTCTTGTAGTGTAGGGCCCAAAACTGGACACAGTACTCCAGATGAGGCCTCACCAATGTCGAATAGAGGGGAATGATCACGTCCCTCGATCTGCTCGCTATGCCCCTACTTATACATCCCAAAATGCCATTGGCCTTCTTGGCAACAAGGGCACACTGCTGACTCATATCCAGCTTCTCGTCTACTGTCACCCCTAGGTCCTTTTCCGCAGAACTGCTGCCTAACCATTCGGTCCCTAGGCTGTAGCAGTGCATTGGATTCTTCCATCCTAAGTGCAGGACCCTGCACTTATCCTTTATTGAACCACATCAGATTTTTTTGGCCCAATCCTCCAATTTGTCTAGGTCCTTCTGTATCCTATCCCTCCCCTCCAGCGTATCTACCACTCCTCCCAGTTTAGTATCATCTGCAAATTTGCTGAGGGTGCAATCCACACCATCCTCCAGATCATTTATGAAGATATTGAACAAAACCAGCCCCAGGACCAACCCTTGGGGCACTCCACTTGACACCGGCTGCCAACTAGACATGGAGCCATTGATCACTACCCGTTGAGCCCGACAATCTAGCCAGCTTTCTACCCACCTTATAGTGCATTCATCCAGCCCATACTTCCTTAACTTGCTGACAAGAATACTGTGGGAGACCGTGTCAAAAGCTTTGCTAAAGTCAAGAAACAATACATCCACTGCTTTCCCTTCATCCACAGAAGCAGTAATCTCATCATAAAAGGTGATTAGATTAGTCAGGGATGACCTTCCCTTGGTGAATCTATGCTGGCTGTTCCTGATCACTTTCCTCTCATGCAAGTGCATCAGGATTGATTCTTTGAGGACCTGCTCCATGATTTTTCCAGGGACTGAGGTGAGGCTGACTGGCCTGTAGTTCCCAGGATCCTCCTTCTTCCCTTTTTTAAAGATTGGCACTACATTAGCCTTTTTCCAGTCATCCGGGACTTCCCCCGTTCGCCATGAGTTTTCAAAGATAATGGCCAATGGCTCTGCAATCACAGCCGCCAATTCCTTCAGCACTCTTGGATGCAACTCGTCCGGCCCCATGGACTTGTGCACGTCTAGCTTTTCTAAATAGTCCCTAACCACCTCTATCTCCACAGAGGGCTGGCCATCTCTTCCCCATTTTGTGATGCCCAGCGCAGCAGTCTGGGAGCTGACCTTGTTAGTGAAGACAGAGGCAAAAAAAGCATTGAGTACATTAGCTTTTTCCACATCCTCTGTCACTAGGTTGCCTCCCTCATTCAGTAAGGGACCCACACTTTCCTTGGCTTTCTTCTTGTTGCCAACATACCTGAAGAAACCCTTCTTGTTACTCTTGACATCTCTTGCTAGCTGCAGCTCCAGGTGCGATTTGGCCCTCCTGATATCATTCCTACATGCCCGAGCAATATTTTTATACTCTTCCCTGGTCATATGTCCAACCTTACACTTCTTGTAAGCTTCTTTTTTATGTTTAAGATCTGCTAGGATTTCACCATTAAGCCAAGCTGGTCGCCTGCCATATTTACTATTCTTTCGACTCATCGGGATGGTTTGTCTCTGTAACCTCAACAGGGATTCCTTGAAATACAGCCAGCTCTCCTGGACTCCTTTCCCCTTCAAGTTAGTCCCCCAGGGGATCCTGGCCATCCGTTCCCTGAGGGAGTCGAAGTCTGCTTTCCTGAAGTCCAGGGTCCGTATCCTGCTGCTTACCTTTCTTCCCTGCGTCAGGATCCTGAACTCAACCAACTCATGGTCACTGCCTCCCAGATTCCCATCCACTTTTGCTTCCCCCACTAATTCTACCCAGTTTGTGAGCAGCAGGTCAAGAAAAGCTCCCCCCCTAGTTGGCTCCTCTAGCACTTGCGCCAGGAAATTGTCCCCTACGCTTTCCAAAAACTTCCTGGATTGTCTATGCACTGCTGTCCACACAGCTTTGTATAACCTTTAGCTGTTAGGCCAATTTCTTCTCCTGTCAGGATTAGGCACTAGAGGCTCAAGCCTTTAAATGGCGGAGCACTTTTTTCCTAATCCAGCAAAACGCAAATTTGCACTTAATTTTAAGCACATTTAAATCCCATTGACATCCAAGCTAAGCTCATATTTACTTAGTTTATTGAATAGGGATGGACTTGAGCATACGCTTAACTAACATCCAGTTGTTGTTTTTTGGCTAAAATATTCACTGAGTTCAACCCAAATTTGCATATAATTTCTGTGCCCCACCCAAAATGCATTTTTTAATCAAATTTACTATTTACTGAATTTTTTTTTTTGCCCAGCTCTACTTGGGAGCATAGGGAAAAACATTTTCTTGACAGCTGGCCCACCCCTGTGGTACTCACCCTAGGAACACACCATAATGACCACATACTGTAAATCACTACGTTCAGATCAAATGCAAAAGTCACTTGTTTGTCTTTGCTTATGCACAATTAAAGAACAGGGCAGAGAAAAGAAGTGAAATATAGGATCAATTAAATTGCATAATAGAAATTCAATTTGTAAGGCACTTGGGTCTGAATGAGCAAAAGGAGTTAGGCAGCTAAGTTGTAGTTTTGGGACCACTGAGATGTACAAAACTCCCGCTGCATCCTGCAGGCACCTAAACTCACTTGGCACATAGACTTTTGCAGTAAAAGTTCACTAGGCATGTGCATTGCTGCTTCCCTCAAGGTGCCCAGCTGCTGTGATGGAATACACCCTCATATTCACACCTTACACACTATTGAAATAATCTTTGTACAAGGTATGCCTTTTAAGGTATCATTTGAAAACTCATAATTTGCTGGTCAGTATTGTCCTGGTAAAATATGCATGGCAATGCTGTATATGAAGTTCTAAGATTCCTCTGTATGATAGTATCAACACATGTTCCGTACCCCACAGCTCTAATAGTTAAGTCCACCCACCACAGAAGTCAGCCCTGTCCTAAACACAGGAAGGAATGTGTGCTTACCTTAAATTGCATGTAAGCAGTAAAGAGCATCATCAGGCAGGAAGGGAAAACAAAGGAAGTTCAAACAGTTGGAAAAAATGAGCAGAAAATATCCTTCCACATAAACTCTTTGGCTCCTTGTTCTCTACTGGAAATGTTTTTCAAGAGGCGGACTGAAATTATAAAAAAGGGGGGACTAACATCCAAACTCACTCCCACCCCTCTCTCTGCCTATCACATTTTCTGCTCTTTAAAAAGAGAAATGAAAACAGCCACTTCACTTTGTGGAAGGGTTTAGTCAGTAACCTTGTTGGAAACACGTGGTGAAACATTTTGCATAAATCTAGTATAGTTTGTTAAGTTAGGCACTAGTATGCATTTTATCTTTATTTTTCTTGTAACCATTTCTGACTTTTATGCCTTTGTTACTTGTTCTCACTTAAAATCTATCTCCTGGTAGTTAATAAACTTGTTTTACTGTTTTATTTAATTCAGTGTGTTTAAGTTGAAGTGTCTGGGTAACCATTTCAGGTAATAAACTGGCATATTATTCCCTTAAAGGAATAATGGACTTAATATATTTGTACTGTCCAGGAGAGGGCTGGGCAGTACAGGACATATATTGCAGAGGAAAGACCTGGGACTGAGGGGTCACCCTGCAGTATAATCAAGGGTGGTGAGACCCAGGGCGTAGCTGGCAGGCAGCAGTTACACACAGACATTCAGGGTGTGACTTACATGCTGGAAGGCTGTTTGTAAGTGGCCCACGTGGGAACTAATATAGGAAGGCATTGAAAGGCACCCAAGGCTGCAGGACAGGGGTGACACAGCCACCAACTAGTAGGGACTGTGCTTCAATATGACACTGGTATCTATCGTCTACCTAATCCCCAGAGTGATTCACAAACTAGGGGAAGATAGGCATCTTCTGTCTAAGTCATGTGTGGGGCCTGATCCAGTCAGTGTGCTTAGGTGGTGCCTACCAGACTGGTCCTCACACAGAACAGCTGTGGCATGGGAGAGGATGAGCAATCCCTTTATAACACCTAACCAAATGATTAATGTACTCGCATGGGATAGAGGAGACTCCCAGTTCAAGTCCACCCTACAAGGGGAAAGGATTTGAACAGTGATCTGCCACCTTCCTGGTGTTTGTCTAACCACTGAGTTGTAGGATATTTTGATGCACGGCTCTCTGTCTTTCCTGTTTAACTGTTCTGTCATGGATAAATAATGACAGATTAAATGGTGCAGAGGAACCGGATCCTGGGTCTCCCACCTGAGTGTCCTAATCACCAGGCTCTAGAGTCATTTGAGACATCTGGACAGTTAGTTGCTCCCTGCTGATGAGAGACTGAGCTAAGCAGGGAAGACTTGCTAGGTGAACTTGAGGGCTGTGAAGAGAGGTAGCCAACAAAAGAGTTCTGGAGGGAGTACCTACAATTACAGATTCTGTGCTTGGAGGTAGCAGGACTTGGTGAGTGGTGCATTTGGTCTGTGTGTTAGTTTGACTGTTTGTTTATTCTCTGTGTACAGGCTGGGTAGCTGGGCCATGAGCCCCCAAGCAATCCCTTTGAAGCGCCTTTCTAAAAGTCATGAGGCTCTAGCCCTTTTTGAGGTTGCTGGGTGTTTAATTGCTCCCTTGTGGTGAGGAGTGGAGCTGAGCTGAGGTAAGCTGTCATAAATATAAAGGGAAGGGTAAACACCTTTAAATCCCTCCTGGCCAGAGGAAAAACCCTTTCACCTGTAAAGGGTTAAGAAGCTAATACAACCTCACTGGCACCTGACCAAAATGACCAATGAGGAGACAAGATACTTTCAAAGCTGAAGGGCGGGGGGAGAGAAAGGGTTCTCTCTGTCTGTGTTTGTGTTGCTTTTGCCCAGGACCAGAGCAGGAATGCAGGTCAGAACTCCTGTAAAGGGTTAATAAGCAATCTAGTTAGATATGCATTAGATTCTGTTTTGTTTAAATTGTTGATCAAATAAGTTGTGCTGAATGGAATGTATATTCCTAGTTTTTGTGTCTTTTTGTAACTTAAGGTTTAGCCTAGAGGGATTCTCTATGTTTTGAATCTGATTACCCTGTAAGGTATTTACCATCCTGATTTTACAGAGGTGATTCTTTTACTTTTTCTTCAATTAAAATTCTTCTTTTAAGAACCTGATTGCTGTTTCATTGTTCAAAGATCCAAGGGTTTGGGTCTGTGCTTACCTATGCAAATTTGTGAGGATTTTTATCAAGCCTTCCCCAGGAAAGGGGGTGTAGGGCTTGGGGGGAAGACATTTCTAAGTGGGTTCTTTCCCTGTTATATTTGTTAGACACTTGGTGGTGGCAGCAATAAAGTCCAGGGATAAAAGGTAAAATAGTTTGTACCTTGGAGAAGTTTTAACCTAAGCTGGTAAAAATAAGCTTAACGGGTTTTTCATGCAGGTCCGCAGATCTGTACCCTAGAGTTCAGAGTGGGGAAGAAACCTTGACATAAGCAAAGAAGTTTTAATATAAAAAAGTAACACGTTAGGCATATGTGAGAGTTGTGAACAGAGGTAGCTAACAGGGGAGTTTCGGAGGGAGTTGAGAGAGGGTGGAAGGCTTTCCTTCCAGGTTCAGTACTATTACAATATCAAGATGGCCAGTGATAGAACCATGGTAGTGACCTGCAATAGATGCACCATGTTCTGTTTGCTGCCTGCACATTGAAGGGATTCCTGCACATGAAGTGCAAGTTGGGAGTTGTACTGAAGAAGATTCTTGGATTGGAGGGGCTGTTTCCCATAGGTCCCTCAGGGATCGGTTCTTGACCCTATTACTATTAAATATTTTTATCAATGACTTGTAATTAAACAAAAAATATCATTGATAAAGTCTTCAGATGACACCAAAATGGGGGAGTGGTAAATTATGAAGAGGACAGGCCACTGATATGGAATGATCTAGATTGCTTGGTAAACTGCACGTAAGCAAACAATATGCGTTTTAATATGGCTAAATGTAAATGTATTCATCTAGGAACAATGAATGTAGGCATCATTACAGGATGGTGGACTTTACCCTGGGAAGCAGTAACTCTGAAAAAGATTTGGGGTTTGTGGTGGATAATCAACTGAACATGAACTCCCAGTGTGATGCTGTGGACAAATGGACTAATGTGTTCCTTGGATGCATAAGGAGGAGAATCTTGAGTAGGAGTAGAGAGGTTGTTTTATCTCTGTATCTGGCTCTGATGTAACCACGGTTTAAATACTCAGGGAAGAGCCTCAAGAATGAATAAATGATTAGAAAAGATGCTTTATAGTGATAGACTCAAGGAGTCCAATCTATTCAGCTTAACAAGAAGATTACGGGTGACTTGATTACAGCCTATAATGGGGAACCCTACATGGGGAACAAATATTTAATAACTGGCTCTTCAGTCTAGCAGAGAAAGGTCTAATATGCTCCAATTGCTTGAATCTGAATTTAGACAAATTCAGACTGGAAATAAAGTGTAAATTTTTAGCAGTGAGGATAATTAATGCTTGGCACAATTTACCAAAGGTTGCGGTGCATTCTCCATCATCGACAATTTTTCTATTAATATTAATTGTTTTTCTAAAAGATATGCTCTAGGAACTATTTTGGGGAATTTCCATGGCCTGTGCTATACGGGATATCAGACTAGATGATCACAGTGGTCTCTTCTGGCCTCAGAAACTATGAAGCTATGAATCATGCTTGTGCGCTCTCTCATTCTCTCTCTGGCCCAAATGACTCTTTAAGAGTCACTCAGATGGAGGGGGAACATGAACCAGGGGGTCTCCCACATCCCAGGTGAGTATCCTAATAACTGGGCTAAACATTGTGAAGGAAGGTCTCCTCTTCTTCTTATCCCCACCGCTTCTTGCTAACGGCATGGGTGCCTAATGCCAAGAGAAAATTTGCATCTGAGAATCCCAAGCAGAGAGAAATGCCTCCCAGCAATCTAGAGTTAGGCACTTGAGACAAAGGCAGGGCATAACACACCCCTCTCATTGGCATCTCCCTTTCGCTAGCTTAGGCAGCTCCCCGCCTAGTGTGCTGGCTTTTGAGAATCACCATCTAAAATGCCTGTCTCTCCCTATGCATTGGGTAATCACTTAGGTGCCTAACTCAGGCTTTGTGAATAACAGCAATTTTCTAGGCACTTAACAGTTAGGTGTTGTGATACTGAGCATCAAACCACCTAACCCCTTTTGTGCACTGATACCTTTGATACCATGATGATGATAGATCTGTTATGAGTATTTAATATTAAATAATAAAGGCCTGATATTACTTCTACTGAAGGCAATACAAATTTAGGCATTAATGGTCCTTGGATAGTTTAAGTCCTTTGTACAACTATATTCATCACAATTCAGATGGATTAACCGAAATTGTGGGTAGTTGAAATAAAGTATCTGCCTTTATTATTATTTGTATTACAGTAGTCTCCAGAGGTCCCAACCATGAACGGGTCCCATTGTGCTAGGCACTCTACAAACACATAGTAAAATGGTCCCTGCCCCAAAGAGATTATAATCTAAATAGACAAGACAGACAACGGGTGGGAGGGGAAACAGAGGCACAAAGAGGTGAAGTGACTTGCATAAGGTCACATTGCACATCAGAGGCAGAGATGGGAATAGGATGCATGTCTTCTTGACTCGCAGCCCAGCAGTCTACCACAGGGCTACACCATATCTCCTTAAAAATCTCTTTTCACCATATTTAGTAAATTATTATGCCAGAAACAGCTACTCCATAGATTGCAATTGTTGTACATGTTGTAACCTCTACATTTTAATTTCTTCCAGTTACAAAAAGAAGAAAAAATTAGGCCTGTCAAGAAATATTTATTTTAACTTATTGCCTATAATGCCTAAGGAAACAAAGCAATTATGGAACTGCAGTGGAAAGATACAGTGTGGAAATTAAACAAGGAAATAAAAGCACATTATGTCAAGAAAAAAAAATCAGCTAGAGGTAGCAGTTGACACAAATATTAGGAATGAATTTATTTTGATATTAGGATTTAAATTTAATAAAGAAGAAGGGGCCATTTTTATTTCTAAATGACATATAGTGTCACCATTTTCATTTGATTTCTGAAAATTGTCAAAAGGCACTAAGAATATGCCGTAACTAAGGAAAAATGAAAAGAAATTCTTTAAAATGACTAATATCATAGACCCATAATTTAAAGTTTGTGCTTCATAATTTAACAGTTTCCTTCATGGTATCTTCTGAAATTGACATTGTCTCAGTTCAGTAATTGATAATACTGAAATTGACAAATTCAGTGAACTGAAAGATAAAGAAGAAAAGAAACCTGATTGCACAGGGAGTAAAAAGCATCCACGGGTAGTAACATTTTTATGTTGGCTGCCAAGAAATGTGTAATCCAGTAAACTGGATGTTGGTTGATAGTTTAATTTCACTGTTGCAAGAGTATGATTGATCTACTATTATAAAAAAAAGATACAAATTGAAAATGACAATAATATGAGATATATTTAGCTATTCAGTTTACCAAGATATAATATTTATTTGCTATCTTAGTCTAAGTAATCTTCTGACGTAACACCTTTCATATGCAGAATCGTCCTATAAGCTACTGATAAGCTACTGTCAAATGGTGCACTACTGTTAGAAATCATCATTTCATGCATTGTTTTGTTGTTTTTCTGATCAATACGATTAAAATTAAGTAGAAAATTCATTTGATTTCAGCTTTCTCATATTAAAAGTCAAAGTAGTGTCTTTTTTTTTTTTAAAGAGCACTATCATCTATTATGCAGACCTCAAAGCGGAACCTGGAGTAGTGGCCTGACAGTGCCAGATGTTGGACATTTATTCTTTTGTTTGTACACACATCTAATCTCTATGTCCCCAATACACTTTCAGCAAATGTGTACATCCGATTGACTTTAATAAGACATAAGGAGAGTTCAACGCCTTACAAGAGAGTTCAGGGCTTTGTGCCACATGCAAGTCTCCTGTGCACCTCTATCTTCTGCAGCACTGAGGAGAGCAAAAATGCATTGATCAAATGGCAACTATAACAAGGGGGATAGTACGGAGGGGAAAGTCACCACCAGCTCCTTGAGCTAATTCTGCATCAATGAGGAAACATATGGTTGTTGATAGCATGTTTTGAAGGGAGGAACTGATGAGCTGTTATTCTACTCTTACAACATAATTTACATAGCAAAATGTGCCTAGGTAAATCATCTAACAATATTTGTGTCTTGTTAGAGTACATGAAGCATTATGGGACTGATCCAAAGTCCACTGAGGTCAATGAAAAGACTGCCATTGAATTAAAAGGGCTTGGGATCTGGCCCTTAATTTGAGTCACATGGTACATATCCCATCATGTATAAAAGTGGATTATAGTACACAATAGAATTTAATATATTATATTAATTCAGAAATGTGATAATATTTTAGTTATAACTTAACTCCAAGACCTTTATTGGGTCAGAACTGGGTGGCATTATGTACCCCAGGATGGCAAATGAACTGTATTTAGTTGTAGAAAGACTATATTTAATTTATGTACAAATAAAACAATTAAAATATCTATATGTAATAAAACAGTAAGGCATATATCTATGCCATGCCAAGAATCTTGGATTATTGTGATAGAGGTAACACAACCGATTACCACCTTTACTCTAAAAATAATTATCTTGCAACAATTTTGTTGGTTGTAATGAGTCAGTGATATGAGGGAGACTTCACAAATGGTGGATTACTTGGTCCAAATGCCACAGTTCTCCAAATGTTGATTCACTAGCTGTAAAACTAAACACAAACTCCCCAACACAACCCATATACCCAAACACGTAAACACAGAGTTCCCAAGCACAGCCCATGCACAACTCACCACAAATCTCCCAGCACAACACAACCCCCACACAAATCAACACAGCCATCTGTGGTGTTAGATGCTGCTTGTAATTTTTAGAACTGGGAGCACTGGCTGTTGGGAGTCTGAAAGGACAGGAAACAGGAAGAGGTGGGGGAAGTTGAGGAGGCGGAGTGAGAGCTACCGAGTGTGCAGCAGCAGCTTGGTAAAGAGGTTTCCACTTTAAAAATAAAGTCCTGTTGAAGTTTGTTAGTACCTTGCCTGGTTGCGACAATATTTTGGTGTCGAGGATGGATCTTCTGCCTCTGAACCCACCTGCACCCTTTCTGAAAAGCCCAGGGGAGCCTCCAATTGCTTTTACTGCCTGGATCCATATGTTTGAGACTTATCTGCTTGCAATCACTGCAACAGAGATTCTTGAAGTAAGAAAGCGTGTTCTTCTAATTCACTGCCTTGGAGCAGAAGGGCAGCATTTATTTTACACTTTTCCCCTGCAGATGATAAATATGAGACTGCACTCACTGCATTAAAGAACTTTTTTGTGCCAAAAGTGAATGTAGTAGCTAATTGCTACAGATTTCACCAGCGTGAGCAGAAAACAGGGGAGACTATAATGCAGTATATTGCTGCCCCGAGGAGCCTGATTGTAACTTGTGACTTTGGGAATATGGCAGATGAGATGATAAGAGACCAGCTCATTGAGAAAACAACCATGCTTCGTGTAAGAGAATGTTTACTTCTAGAATCAAAACTTACACTAGAAAAAGCAATAACTAGTGCTGCTCAGATTGAGTCAGCTACAGCTGAAGCCAAAATAATGAGCATGGATACAGGAGGCACAGTACAGTCTGTGACTCCTTTGCAGAAAAGTTCACGATCACTGCTAACAAACGATTACAAGAGGAAAACTAATGGAAAACCACCAAATCAGCAAATTCAAAATACAGTAAAAACATGCTTTCACTGTGGATCCCCACAACACAACACAACACCAGCTACATAGGATGTCCGACAAAAGTAGCTCAGTGCAATCATTGCAAAAAAATTGGGCATTTTGCTAAAGTATGTCGCAGCAGCCAGTTCAATCAACAGGTGCATGCAGCTACAATACCAGATGTTACTGTGCTGAGCGTGGACAAAATCACTACTACATATTCCAGAACAAATAAAGTGCACTGTAAACATTTCCGCCATACCCTCAGGCAAATCACATTCTATTCAGCTAATGTTGGACACTGGCTCAGCAGTATCTATACTACGTGATTCCATCTATTTGCATTACTTTAATGCCTTTAATGCCTCTTACTGAACCCAAACTTCATTTGGTGTACTATTTGAAAAACCATATTCCAGTACATGGCTGCCTGCCAGCAATAGTTACTTTTGGTGATTGTTGTGTAACTGTAGAGTTCTACATTGTCCACAAAGGCACTACCATCCTTGGCAGAGATTTATTGGCTGCTTTAAATCTCAGGGTAGTGAATGGAAGAATTGATCTTCCTCAGCAAAGCACTCTTGTAGTACACACACCAGTTTCAGCTGCGACACAACACCAGGTTGAGGAGAAACTCAGCTGTGCTTATGAGTTTCTGCATAAAATTAAAATGCAGAATAATGTGATGCCTGTATGACAGAAGTTATGGAACTTACTATTTTCAGTCAGGAAAGATGTTTCAGAAGAACTTAGAAAACTTGTTGAAAAGGACATTATTGAAGAGATTGACTCCTTGGAATGGGTTTCACCTATAGTAGTGGTGCAGAAGGAGGGTGGAGGCATTCGCCTTTGTGTGGACTTAAGGGAGCCAAATAAAGCTATTGTGATTGACAGCCATCCTCTTCCTCACATAGAAGAAGTATTTGCAGAATTCTGTGGAGCAAAGATGTTTTCTACTCTTGATTTCCAGAGTGCATACCACCAGGTTATGTTGCATGAAGATAGCAGAGACCTCACAGCATTTATTACACATGAGGGACTATTTCATTTTAAATGTGTTCCATATGGTCTCGCATCTGCCCCAAGTGCCTTTCAAAAAACAATGTAATTGATTCTGAAGAATCAACATGGAGTTCAGTGCTATCTGGATGATATTATCATGTTTGGAAATACTTCTGAGGAGCATGACAATAACCTGCAGTCTGTACTAAACTGCATCAGCAAAGCAGGCCTAAAGCTCAATAGGTCCAAATGCCAATTTAGACAAACTGAACTCTCCTTTCTGGGGCGTACAATTTCACAGGCTGGACTAAAACCTGATCTAGATCATATCCTGGCAATTTCAAATGCTCCTCCTCCAACAGATTTGCAAACCTTACGTTCCTTCTTGGGTCTTACCTCCTGATATGCAAAATTCATTCCCAGTTATGCTTCTGTCATTGAACCATTACGAGAATTACTACAGAGAAGTTCAACCTTAGTGTGGACAACAGATACACAAGCTAGTTTCGAAACTGTGAAAGACTTGATTGTACATAGTCCAGTACTTGCACTATTCACTCCTGCATTGCCCACAATTGTAACTACTGATACTTCTGATTATGGACTTGGGGCTGTCCTCAAACAACTTCATGAGGACAACACAGAGAGGACTGTTGCATTTGCTTCAAGGACACTAAGTAAGGCTGAGAGGAAATATTCTACAGTCGAAAAAGAAACACTTGCTTGTGTCTGGGCTACTGAAAAATGAAGAACTTACCTGTGGGGGGTGCACGTTCAAGTTGCGCACAGACCACAGCCTTTTGACGACGTTGCTCACCAGGGAAAGGACTGGGAAGAGCAGGATACCGTATTGCTAGATGGTCTGCAAGACTACTCTCTTTCAATTATGAACTGGAATATAAACCTGGAAACCAAAATGTGGTCGCTGATTGCCTTTCTCGCCTGCCTTTGCCTTCACCAGATGGTCCACCAGAGGATGAGGATGTAGTAGTTGCGCTTATTACAAGCACTCTTACTGCAGTTACAAACGAACAATTTCAAGCTGCTGGTTCAGTGTGTCCAATTCAACAAAATCTATGGGAATTTCTGACAAATAGATGGCCCAGTAACCCTAAAAACCTTAATCCAGTTTTGCTGCCTTATTTTAGAGTTTGGGATAAACTTTCTTTGCTTGATGGCTGTGTGCTATGAGGTGCACATCAGCTTCTTGTGCCAGAATAATTACAGTCAAAACTCATACACCTGGCACACGATACTCATCAAGGAATTGTCAGAACCAAACAATGACTACGGGATCTGTATTGGTGGCCAGGGATGGACTCTCAAACTGAAGCACTCATAAAATCCTGTGTCACTTGCCAAATGCATGATAAGACAGCAGTGACATGTACCCCTCCATTACAGCCAGTTCCTCTTTCTGAATCTGCATGGGAAAAAGTGGCAATTGACATTGTAGGACCCTTTGATACTGCTCCAAGTGACTGCCATTATGCCATCACTTTAATAGACTATTTCAGTAAATGGCCTGAGGTAGCATTTACATTGCAAATCTCTTCTGCTACAGTAATTAAGTTCTTCTCTTCAGTTTTTAGCAGGGAAGGTAACCCCAAAGAACTGGTTTCAGATAATGGTAGTCAATTTACTTCCCTGGAGTTTGAAACTTTTCTAGCAGAGAGGAACATTTTAAACAGAAGATCATCCCTATATTACCCTCATGCCAGTGCGGAAATCGAATGGTTTAACAGAAGTTTGAACGAGAGTTTGCAAATGGCTAAACTGGAAGGGCAATTGTGGATACCCTTCACTACTGATTTCTTGCAAGCATACCGGGCTACACATGCCAAAACGCAAAGATCACCAGCAGAGTTACTGCATGGGAAACAGATGAATACTAAACTGAACATTGCTGGATTGTTAAAGGCACGACCTGATGCCCCAGAGGAGGATGATGTGAGAAAAACAGTTGAACAGAACCAAGCAAAGTCTAAGGCTTTCACAGACAAGTGGTGGGGTGCTAAGGAACCAAAGTTTGAGTGTGGTTCCTTCGTTAGAATATGAAAACCTGGAATTTTACGCAAAGGGGACCATAAATTCACAGCTCCTCTTAAAATCATAGAGAAGAAGGGACCTTACACCTATCGACTTTTTGATGGGTAGGTATGGAATGCTTCTTATAATTGACCTGCCTATGCATCAAGAGGAGATTATGCCAACACCCAGTCTGCATTAAACACAACAAAACATTGCACTGGAAACGGGGCTTGAGAGACAGCCTGTCAGACCAAGACGACCACCTGTCAGGACTAGAGACTATGTTATGTAGTATCTACAATGTTTTCAGTGCAATATTTCTGTCAACAGTATAGTGTCTTGTTTCATATTTGTTCCTGTGGTTAGAACAACAATGTTTATTTTAATTGGGAGAGTTTCTTAAGAGAGGAGGTGTCATAAATATAAAGGGAAGGGTAAACCCATTTAAAATCCCTCCTGGCCAGAGGAAAAATCCTCTCATCTGTAAAGGGTTAAGAAGCTAAAGGTAACCTCGCTGGCACATGACCAATGAGGAGACAAGATACTTTCAAAAGCTGGGAGGAGGGAGAGAAACAAAGGGTCTGGCTGTCTGTATGCTGCTTTTGCCGCGGATAGACCAGGAATGGAGTCTTAGAACTTTAGTAAGTAATCTAGCTAGGTATGTGTTAGATTGTGATTTCTTTAAATGGCTGAGAAAAGAACTGTGCTGAATAGAATGAATATTCCTGTCTGTGTACCTTTTTGTAACTTAAGGTTTTGCCTAGAGGGATTCTCTATGTTTTGAATCTAATTACCCTGTAAGGTATCTACCATCCTGATTTTACAGAGGTGATTCCTTTACTTCTATTAAAAGTCTTCTTGTAAGAAAACTGAATGCTTTTTCATTGTTCTCAGATCCAAGGGTTTGGGTCTGTGGACACCTATGCAAATTGGTGAGGATTTTTACCAAACCTTCCCCAGGAAGTGGGGTGCAAGGGTTGGGAGGATTTGGGGGGGAAAGACGTGTCCAAACTACGTTTCCCAGTAAAACCAGTTAAAGTTTGGTGGGATCCAGGGTCAAAGGATAAAATTAATTTGTGCCTTGGAGAAGTTTTAACCTAAGCTGGTGAAAGTAAGTTTAGGAGGTTTTCATGCAGGTCCCCACAACTGTATCCTAGAGTTCAGAGTGGGGGAGGAACCTTGACAGGAGGGAATGTGGTGTTTAGATGCTGCTTGTAATTATTAGGACTGGGAGCACTGGCTGTTGGGAGTCTGAAAGGACAGGAAACGGGAAGTGGGGGGGGAAGTTGAGAAGGCAGAGTGAGAGCTACCAAGTGTGTAGCAGGAGATTGATAAAGAGGTTTCCACTTTAAAAATAAAGTCCTGTTGAAGTTTGTTAGTACCTTGCCTGATTGCTACAACACCATCCACACAACAACAACCTGCATGCACACAATAATCACAAATACTTATAGCGCTTCACTGCAGCACAAGCCTGTCAGTCACCAACTGCTGAAATCAATACCAGTCTTCCAGCACAACACACCCACTTCAATCATCTTTTTACAGTGTCTTGGAGCTGCTAGCCCAGGAAATGGTGTAGCCTAGGAAAGGAGTTTAGAATTTTTTAACCTCCACCACGCAACTATGAACTCAAGCAGCAAAGCCACAGCTCATCATTAGTTGTACTTCACTGTGATGGGGTGTATCAACTCCGTACTGGTGCAATAGGGGTTAACCCTTCTCTATTGGCTGAAGTGCTCCCCGCCCCACTCTGTTGGCCATGCTCCAACTGGAGATATAATATAAAAGGCAGCAGAGCAGCTCAGTCTGGCTGTCCATCGATGAGGAAGGAAGCGTGCTTCTGACTCCTGGGGGAGGACTGCCTGGATTCCTACGCACAGACTTGAGACACCACAGAGAGGGAAGAGACCATGGAGACCCTGAGACAGTGAACTGTGGAGAATCAGGTAGGAAGTGACCCAGGGAAACTTGGCGGGAAAGCAGTTGTAGAACCTGAGACAGGCTCAGCGTGTTTCGGTAGGATCCCTGCTGAGTGGGTGGTGGGCAATCCCGCCACTGACAGGGCCCTGGGTTGGGACCAAGTGGAGAGGACGGGTCCAGGTCCCCCTATCCTGGCCACTGCCCACCACCCCGGGTGGTTTGAAACTTTTCTAGCAGAGAAGAACATTTTACACAGAAGGTCATCCCTATATTACCGAGGTGGTGGCCCAGCTCCCTAGTACTATTGACTCTGGCCGTTAGGCCGCACCACTCATAATACAGCAAGGGCCGTATTATGGTCTCTGGCTGCTAGAACTAACTGCCCTGACAGCAGGGGCCGTTATTGACTCTGGCCATCAGGCTGCACTGCCCTGATTGCAAGTGTCTTATCATTGACTAAGGGCATATGGCCACACAGCCCCAAGACTGGGGGCAGCCCTACAGATGTAACACTGCCCACCCTGCCCCACAAAGGGGGATGGGTGTACCAACCTCGCGACATTCACGAAGGATACAGCCAAGGTGGATGGGCCCAGATATGACCCAATTCATAGACCCTTATTCAGAAAATATAGAACTCTTGTCACAATGAATGCTGTTGATTTCAAGCCAATGCAGGTCTTCTCTCAGAAATATTTTTATTATATTAGACTAAATGGGGAACTCTTTTATACTGTGCCATCCTTATAATCACAACCTAAAGCCTGTCTAGAAGTCACACTGAGTATTTTTTCCTGTCTCCTAAATGATAATCCAAGAATAAAAATTCTAATCTAATTGTCATTATTTAGGATGCCAGAGTTGCAACTGAAGGCAAAAATTGAGGGCAATGAGATTGTGTGCATGCCGTCCTGCAGCTGGCACGCCAATCCAGAATGCTGTTGACTGCACAGGAGCCAGGAAAGCATCCAGATCATTCTTACATAGTTGTATTGGTACTGCAGAGTTAGAATAGTAAAATTTATTTTTTGCTACTAAAGTGAACAGAAATGCACTTATGGTGAAATCCATCCCATTCTCATAAAGCCTGAGTGTTCATCGGAATGTGGGTGGAATGTGGAGCAACTGGGAAGGTGAAATCCACTGCCAGTCAAGATACAGGGGGTAGGGCAGCTTTATAGTCCCCACAGAGCTGCTGTTCCAGCCTAGGGGTTTAATAGCAGTCAAAGTCTTTTTGTGCCAGATGCAAAGGGTGCTGGGGCCACTGGATTCATGTAAAACATGGATCCATACCCATGCTTGCAATTGTGACCCTCTATGTTGGCCTAGGCAGGGCCAATGTAGATATTTTTTCCGTGGCCTGTAGGGATGTGCTGGCAATCCTATGTAGCTGCTCCACCAGCAGACCCTCCCTCATGCAGACCCTATGCAGATCTTTACTGGTGTAGTGGCTTTCTGCTAGTCCTCTGCACCACGTGAATTTTTCACCTACAAGAGAGCACATCTGTTGACTTAAAGATGCAATTTGCACATCGTCACTTCCCAAGTACAATTACAAGTCTGTGATGTACCTAAGATGGGCTGGAATTTTGCACTAATAATTACGTGAAAGATTTAGTAAGGTGCAGTTATGGTAAGAAGATAGAAAACAATAGGTGAGACTGGCACCTTCTTATTCAATTGATCTCTTTCTTCCCGGAATGTACTCTGCTTCAAATCTACTTACTTGAGTGTTCAAAAGAGCAAGACTCTGCCATCCTTACACAATCAAAACTCTCATTGAAATAATCTCCCAGCTAGGCTGTCACAAAGCCAAAAAGGATGATATGGGGGTGTGGGGATAGTGAGCTGTGGAGTGGGGAAAACGGCAGCAGGTGTGAACTTTTCCTACGTAATGGGGAGCTCTGGAAAATACTGTCTCTGAGGCATAATGCTTCCCAGAGCTGTGGGCACCGGCTTTTGTACAATAAGGCACAGTAAAGCCTATAGAATTTTTTTTTAAATATATTGTTCTTGATGACCTTGAGTTCCTCTCCTTTCTCCATGGTAATCTTTTCAAATCCCTTTAAGGCAGCTATCTAAAATTCAGACTTTGTAGTTTCAGATACAGTGAAGGTGGCCAATTTTTTTTTTTTGGCTGAGGTGTTTTTATACATGCCTCCTGTTGGTATTTCAAAACCAATTTAACTCTATTAGTGCCACTAGCTGATTAGATCAGCCCACTGACATTTCAGATATATTGTATTCTGGCCAATTAAACTGGCCCTGTTGCCTACAAAGCATTTTTCAAGTCTTTAGCATGACAAAAGTGCTAGAAATAATGCAAATATTTGTCCTTAATCACTCTGGTGAATGACATGTTATATTGCACTCCAGTTTGGGCCAAATTCATCTTTGATGTAATTCTTTTGTGCTAGATTCTGATTGATTTAGTGAGATCACACTGCACACAGTATAATAACTTGCTTGCACAGTCAACTGACCTATTCAACCAGGCTAGTCAGTCTGTATTAACAAGACTGAAAATCTCCCCCAGGTGTAGGCTACTGAAAAATCACAAAGGTCAAGATTTTGTAACAAGGGTCATAAAGACTGCAAAAGCCTTCCTGCTACTCCACCTCTCCCAAGGGCTGTTACAAGACACAGTATCATTTTTCAGTCTCTTTTCTAATCATAACCAGACTTTAAAGACAAGATTAGCCACCATGTAATGCTTTTTTTTTTTGAGGACATAAAATAATCTTGAATGATCATATTTTCTTTCCTGATTGAGGCTCAGCTGGTCACAGGCACATAATAAAATTCAAGTTAAGTCACAGCTTCAATAGTTATGTAGTAACTTGCATTTAAATCTTCCAAGAAGTTTACATGAAGTCTGACCAGGGAATGTAATTTTATTGATCAAGGGCTTCTTATATTAATCACCTGTTGAGTAAAAAGGGCTGCCTTTTCTCTGACTTTTCTATTAGTCTGAAATAGTTCACAGAGATGCTGAAACAACAAACCCTTCGGACAGGCACACTTTAAGAGGCATGGGTGACAAATTATTTCAAATACCAGTTTTCCAGAAAACCCACAAAAATGACAAGGAGGGAGCCCTGTTCCTTGGAACTGAATACAAAATGAGACACAGAAACACAAAAAACCTCATCTAGAATAAAAATCTGGCTAAATCTATGATGGACAAAATGAGGGAGTTATCTTACTTGATATTGCACTTGCAGAGGTATGGTGATGAATCAGGGTTGCATTGGTCAGTGATATTGGGAGTCTAGTTCATACAAGTTTTGTAGACATCCCCCAAATTACATAAAGTGACCCCTGTTGCAGGAGGGCTGATGCACCATTAGAACTTCAGTGTCTGAGGATATTTTTAATGTGTGTGGGAAAATTTCTGTTCAGGTCCAGATAAATGCCACCTACTTCCACACTTCTCACAGAACATAGCACACAGGGCAAAATCCTCAGCTGTTGTAAGCAAAGCTCCAGTAAAGGAATGGAGGGATGACTGTTTACATCAGCTGAAGATCTGGCCCACGGCTTGTAGATTCTACCTGGTCACAGGGAACAAGAGTGTGAGGAATGTTTGAATTTACTGATTTAAAACAGTAATAATAATTTCTTGACACTAATTACCAGGGGGCACCGCTGAGGTAGATTAGAAGTGCCATTTCCAATTTTGAATATAAGCAAGCAATTGCAATGTGAAGTTGACACCAGTCGTGCTCATTACATAAAGGCTGATGAGGCTGGTTTTATGATTTGAAGTTGTCACCGATCCTAGTGAGGCCCCATTCCTGGCCACCCACTAGGACTGCTGTGAGGGGAATCCAAGCCTCTGTGCTCTGGATCCCGTAGGGTGTATTAAGTTTCTGAAGCTGCAGCAGGCTGCTGCCCTAGTTCCTTCTTTGGCCTTTTTGACCCATTTTCATGGAGTTGGCTCTCAGTCTGTTACCCCTTCTCAGAAATGGGGCTCCTCAACCCACCTGCCTGAGGCCCTCAGGACCAGCACTTACCCCCAAGGTACCCCAGTTATGTAATCAAACCCCTTCCCCGAAACTCTACCCCAAAGGTGTGAAGCTTATGGTTTACCATTTAACTTTCTCAGGGGCACGCAGTACTTGTGATGCATGTACAAACATGC
This sequence comes from Caretta caretta, assembly GCF_965140235.1. Classification (NCBI taxonomy): domain Eukaryota; kingdom Metazoa; phylum Chordata; order Testudines; family Cheloniidae; genus Caretta; species Caretta caretta. The sequence goes on from NC_134207.1 coordinate 139,646,296, forward strand.
ACTTGTCTAGAATAACACCTGGATGCTCTTTTATTATTAGTCATGTAAAGCACAGGACAATACAGATCATACAAAACAATAAACACTAAACACATCCCTGCCTCAGTTTCCTCACCACTCAAGGGAATTATTTGAGTTGGGATCCAAGTCCCTTGGGTTGTCCAGAGTCCTTGGGGCCATCTGGGCTCAGGAAAGTGAGCATGGTCCCTTGCCCCATCAGTGAGCCCTTTACCCAGCTTCGGTCCTTTTAAAACCTTCAGCCCCCCTGTTGCCAGCTTCCCCACAAGAGGACAAATTCCGGTCAGGTGATTGTTTTCTCAAGCTGAGTCCCTTCCTGCTATACCAGTACTTCTGGGTAGGGACAAGTCTTTTCTCTAGAGCAAACAGATTTCCAGCAATTGGATACTTAGTCAACTACCCTCTAGTGTTATTCTTTCACCACCAGTCTTTGAAGTTTTCAACCCAACAGGGAAGTAAACAGACCTTAGAGAAGGCAAAAGACTGCACATTCAAAATAGCTTTTGCAGCCTGACAGACACATAGGGTTTCTAATCTCACACAGAATTCATAAATTGTAAAGGCAGACTGCCCATTCATTACAGAAGTGAATATTGGCAATGAAATAAAGGTAGCTTTCGGTATTAATATTCACTCTCTGCCATCACCTTTCTCTTTCTATTCTCACTTTTATACTGTCAGTGTTTTCTATGTCTAAGAAGAATGTCTTTTGAGGTCATACGTTCTTCCTTCACCTCGAGTCACGATTAGAACATTGGGTAACATTTCTCAGGTTACTTTACTTGTTACTGACCAATTCCTAACCTTACAGTTTACCATCTTTATACTATCTTTACACTACCACCATGTACAAGATGGATCATGAAATTATTAAACAGAGAGAGACTCGATAGAACCCTGTCAGATTTCTTCAGTTCAGATACTTCTGATTTGACCTCTTTCAGTCTTAATCATGCCATTGTTTCAATATATTGTACGTTATATTTAGCTGGATGGTATTTCAGGTGTTTTCAGTTCATTCCCACAAGATTTCCCTTTCTGCTCTCTATACCTGGTCCATGGGAACCCAATAAACATTCCCATGGAAGGCCAGCATCACCTTTATTAAATCACAACAGCCTCCAGCCATTTGTTTCATAATGATGATATACTGTTAGTACCTCCACATCTTTTTCAGTCCAAAAGAATTTGCATGGTTGTGCCACATTCGAGACCATTATCAAAAACCTTTTGCAAGAGAGATATCAGTGCTGCAAAGGGATAGGCACTAGTGGTCCCTAAACTCACATAGAGTTCCTAACTGCAAGAGAGCTCTCTACAAGCAGACACTGACACCTGTATGGATTCCTTCGGAGGAGGGACTTTAGGAAACAGTTTAATAACTCATGCATTACTGAACTCTGTCCTAATCTATTGTTTATGCATATCTCTAGATGGAAGTTATTTGAAAAGTTTCACCACTTCAGGTTAACCCTCTGATTTTCAGGAACCTTCTATCTTTTAAATGAACTTCCATTTATGTCTGAGGCTTCTCTTTGTTCATCTGCCATGTTGTTTATTCTACTTCCTTCAATTTCATTCCACCCTTCCTTTAATAGTGTGAGGTACAGGTCCCATTCAACAAAAATTGTGTCTAGCTCTTCTATGATGTTATGGAAGCGGATTTCAACTAGGGTTTCTGTAGCCTTGTGCTTCTCCAACATGGGAACCAATTGTGTTGTTTGCTAAATTGGGCCCATACAAAACTTTCCAGGTGCCTCTTTCTGTGACACAAGTCATACTCTGAGCAACATCTGTTAGATCTTTCTTTTGAGGCGTTAATAAAACCACCACTGTTGCACAATGAACACTTTCCATTTATGCTCTTCTTTCCTACTGTGTTTTTCTTCATTCACTGGTTTCAGTCCAATGACCTTTCAGCTTTTCTTTCTGTAGAGTTCATTTACAATTTCTAATAGCCAACTATTCGAATTCTTTCTTTCTTTCTTTTCTGGATTTCCACAGTTGTATACTCAATCTGCATTTTATGCTGTTTTTCCCTTCAGGATCCAAGCCTTTCAACTAAAAAATGTAGAGGGAAGAGATTTCATGTTGGGGCATTGCCTGTGGGCCCAAACACAGCACAGATGTATTGGGCCACAAGTTCTGTACTTGTCTTTCCAATCGAAGAATATTTTCTTTCAGCACAGCCACCATCTTTCACTTCATGCATAGATACTGTCTTCTGGTTTCAGGCAGGAAACGAAACATGGCACAAAGCTCCACATGATGCTTACCAAGGCACCAACAAACATGCCTATCTCAGCTGATTACTCATGGGCCCAGGGCCAGTCAGTACACTTAGAACAAATGCATGAACAGTCAAACAAACAGCCCACAGATGGACCAAATGCACCGTTCACCAAGTCCTGCTACCTCCCAGCATGGTGTCCACAGCTATGCCCTCTGAAACTCTCCTGGTAGCTGCTTCTGTTCATGGCGCTCGTGGTTGCATGGCATGGGTTAACACTAAACAGATATAGATTTGGGTGAACTGTCACAGGCTTTTCATTCAATATAGAAAATCATTGACTCAGACTTTAAACATTTGGTATCTCTCAAAAGGTGGCTGGCTTGGGTTATGTTATATAAATTTTAACTTTGGGAATATCACGTGGATAGGTTGTTTTTACAGGAAAATGCTCTCCTGTCCAGGTAAATGGCAGACCAAAAAAAAATGTTGAAGTGCAGCAGAGATGTATTTCCAAAATAGAAAATATTCATCACGTGAGTGCATTCTTTTCCAAAGACTTTATTTATATTCTGCCAAGTGATTAAAAAAGCATCAACCCTTCCTGATGTATTGAACAGAGGAGTGACAGTTGTTCACTGCATATATTCTGAACAACAGTATTATAATATAATTACAGTCCAATTGTCCTATGGGAGACAGCAACTTCCCTACAAAAGTTCATCCCTTTTAGAGTGTACTTTAATTATATGGTTTGTAAGCTCCAATTGTGGCCCCATTTAAATCAGTGGAAGTTTTACACAGACTTTAAGGAGAACAGTGGTGGGCCATACGTAACGGTTTATTTTGTTTTTAATAATTAAAGGTTATTCAGTAGCCCATCGCCTCTAATAATTAAAGGTCAGCCAGCCAACCAGGAATATGACTGACATACAGTAATTTTCTAGGTTGCCAGGAAACAATAACTGTTACATACTTTCAAACACATGTAGGAGTCTACTACAATAATTATGGAAGTCATGAGCTTTTCAAGTTGCTCTACAATAAACACAAACATCTACTTTGTGGGGAAATACTTGATGTATTGTTTCATTTTCTTTGGTCTACTACTTCTCTCCTCCCTGTAGCTACTCCTTGTGCAGAATTTCCATTGATTTCCTTAGGAATTTTATTTATGGAGTGGCAGCAGAATTTGGCCCTTAAGCCATGAGTTTGCTTGGTGTTGGTGTATTGAGCTAGTGATGAAATTGCAGCTCTCTCTTTTCCCTCTTGTACTCATTTTTGTAAAAATAATTTGCATTTTTATATTGCCTTCCATCCAGAGATTGCCAAGGGCTTTACAAACATTAATGAATTAAGCCTCACAACACCCTTATAGCAGTTATGGGTTATCCCTATGGGCTGAGAGATGTTAAGTGACTGGTCCAAGGCCACACTGCAAATAAGTTGTACCTCTGAGACTAGAATCCTGGTCTCCTCAGTGATGTTATCCACTGAATAAATTATCCCATCTCAGAAATGAGAAGTTGTTTTTTTTTTTAAATACAGAAAGCTAAAAGTTAATGGAAAGTTAAGAATATTGAATCTATTACCTAGGAGCAAAGATTGTTAAGTGTTATTCTAATCATGGTGAACATTAAAGCAAATCTCTAGAGAGTTATTAGCCCAGGCACTGCAGCAACTCCTGGAAGTTGCATCCATAATGTAGTTAAATTTATATCAGCATTTTCCCTTCCAAGATGTTTATAATTTACACATTAAAATTCTTCCCGTGCTGAAATTTTACATAGGAAGTTTCAACCCATGACAGCTTTTTTCGTTTCTTTTTCACTATTTTTTTTTAAACTTGCCATTTGAAGAAGACATAAAATAGAATTTAGGACCTTTCATCTGTATTTGAGAGTAAAAATATGAACTCAGTATAATTTTTGGAACACTGAATTTGGCAGGAACTTAGCCCAACGTTAAAAAAAACATTTTAAATATTTGGAATAGCCCAAAATATAGAATTGTCTCTTCATAGAATCACAGAACTGGAAGGGACCTCGAGAGGTCATCTAATCCAGTCCCCTGCACTCATGGCAGGACCAAGTATTATCTAGACCATCCCTGACAGGTTTTTGTCCAACCTGCTCTTAAAAATCCCCAATGCTGGAGATTCTACAAGTTCCCTAGGCAATTTATTCCCATGCTTAACCACCCTGACAGTTAGAAAGTTTTTCCTAATGTCCAACCTAAACTGCCCTTGCTGCAATTTAAGCCCATTGCTTCTTGTTCTATCCTCAGAGGTAAAGAAGAACAATTTTTCTCCCTCCTTCTTGTAACTACCTGTTATGTACTTGAAAACTGTCCCCTCTCAGTCGTCTCTTCTCCAGACTAAACAAACCCATTTTTTTTTCAATCTTCCCTCATTGCTCATGTTTTCTAGACCTTTAATCATTTTTGTTGCTCTTCTCTGGACTTTCTCCAATTTTTCCACATCTTTCCTGAAACGTGGTGCCCAGAACTGGACACAATACACCAGTTGAGGCCCAATCAGCTCGGAGTAGAGAGGAAGAATTACTTCTCATATCTTGCTTACAAAACTCACACTAATACATCCCAGAATTATGTTTGCCTTTTTTGCAACAGTGTTACACTGTTGACTCATATTTAGCTTGTGATCCACTATGACCCCCAGATCCCTTTCTGCAGTACTCCTTCCTAGGCTGTCCTGTCCCATTTTGTATGTGTGCAACTGATTGTTCCTTCCTAAGTGGTGTACTTTGCATTTGTCCTTATTGAATTTCATCCTGTTTACTTCATACCATGTCTCCACTTTGCCCAGATCATTTTGAATTTTAATCCTATCCTCCAAAGCACTTGCAACCCCAGCTTGGTATCATCCACAAAATTTAAAAGTGTAATCTCTATGCCATTATCTAAATCATTGATGAAGACATTGAACAGAACCAGACCCAGAACTGATCCCTGTGGGAACCCACTCTTTATGCCCTTCCAGCATGACTTTGAACCACTGATGACTACTCTCTGGGAACAATTTTCTACCCAGTTATGCACCCATCTTATAGTAACTCCATCTAGGTTGTATTTCCCTAGTTTGTTTATGAGAAGGTCAAGTGAGACAGTATCAAAAGCTTTACTAAAGTCAAGATATACTACATCTACCACTTGCCCCCATCCACAAGGCTTGTTACCCTGTCAAAGAAAGCTATCAGGTTGGTTTCACACAATTTGTTCTTGACAAATCCATGCTGACTGTTACTTATCACCTCATTATCTTCAAGGTATTTGCAAATTGATTCCTTAATTATTTACTCCATTATCTTTCTGGGTGCAGAAGTTAAGCTGACTGATCTGTAATTCCCTGGGGTGTCCTTATTTCCCTTTTTATAAATGGGCACTATATTTCCCTTTTCCAGTCTTCTGGAATGTCTCCCATCTTCCATGACTTTTCAAAGATAATTGTTAATGTCTCAGGTATCTCCTCAGTCAGCTCCTTGAGTATTCTAGGATGCATTTCATCAGGCCCTGGTGATTTGAGGACATCTAACTTGTCTGAGTAATTTTTGACTTGTTCTTTCCCTGTTTTAGACTCTGATCCTATCTCATTTTCACTGGCATTCATTATGCGAAATGTCCAATTGCCACCACCCTTCTTGGGGAAAACCAAAACAAAGAAGTCATTGAGCACCTCTGCCATTTCCACATTTTCTGTTATTTTCTTTCCCACCTCATTGAGAAATGAGCCTACTCTATCCTCTGTCCTTGGTCTATGTGGTGCAGTTTTATAATTAGAGTTCATAAAGACTGCCATGGCTGAGAGGAATACAAAACTTGGGAATTACCAGATCAGGCCAGTGGTTAACCTAGGTCAGTATCCTGTGTTTCACGGTTCCCAATATGAGATGATTCAAAGAAAAATCCGCAGTAGACAATTATAGAAGTGCCTACCTCACTGATAGAAAGCCAGTTTGTGTCCTGTACAAATTTGTATCCCTTCTCATTTTTAATCCTATCTAATGTAACTACGTCATTCCTATAAGTATCCTACTCTGATTCATACTAATATACTCTGGCATCAAATTTCTTGGATTAACTATGTACTGCATAAAGAAGCAGTTCCTTTTACCAGTTTAAATATCAGTTTTTTCTTGTATGAGAAAAATCAGGAGCTCTTATTTGCTCTATCTTCTGTATAGCATTTGTGGTTTTGAATGCCTCTATTGTGCCCTGCTTATTCTTCTCTAAACTAAACAGTGCCAATCTTTTCAATCTCTGTTCATGCAGGTTTCATTTTCTCTTTCCATGCCTCCAATCATTTTTACAAAAAAATCCCCTCTATATGTGCTCTATCCCCTTTCAACAAACATCTGAACACAGTTCCAGGTGAGCTGTCCATGCTGATTCTGAGCTCTTTCCCTGAACTGTTACATTTAGTTTAGTGCTCAGCAATGTGGATGAGTAGTTCATATTAATCCACTCAATGTACATTACTTCATACAGTATTTGCCAGTGTTAACTTCATCTGCCAGCACGCCAGATTAGCCCCTAGGAGGCACTGTGCCACAGTGACATACTTCTGTGACACAGTTCCTATCCTTCTCCCTTGTTGTGCAGGCGGGGAGGGGAAGGGAGAAAAATAAGTTGTTTCTGGCATATACCAGCAGCAAATCACAAAATTCCCCCCTAAGGCTCTATAACTACCAGCTCTCTCCACAATCACTTGCTCCAGGGTGGGAGAAGTGGTTGTACACTACCACCTTCCTCCTTCATGCCCATACTCAACGTCCAGATAGCCAGTGCAGGGATGTAAAGGGATGGGGAGGTGATTTTTGTTCCCTCTCAGGTTTGTACGCAGACACATTGTCCAACTCACAATCTAGCCCTATGAATTTCAATGAACAAAATTGAACCTTAGCTCCCACAGCAATCACAACTAATAGATAAAATGTTGTGGTACTGTCCAATATGTTATTATATGTGATAACTTAATATGCCATGCCATGAGTTAATATTGTGTGGGACCCATTGCTTGAATGTACTGAGTTTGTGTTCAAATGCTCAACCCTAATGATGAATATTCTTTTCTTTCCCTCCCCCAACTTTCCCCAGCAGCTGCTACCCTGTCTTACAGCTGTCTTCTGCTGACAGGTTCCTGCCTATGGGCCTCGGCTCCCAAGGAAACCCATGTGACACAGCACCCAAAAAGTGGTATCATTTCTCTGTACAAATATAAAAATGGGAGAATTAATAATGTTATCTAAGGAGCCAAGTGATATTATTGTGTCTTGAAGGTAGCACAACATTTAACTCCTTGGGATAGTATATAAAAATAACCATCTACAACGTTAAAAAGTTATCTGAAGCAATAGTATACAGGTATACAAATGCATAAATATAAGGTAAGTCTGTTGATGTAACCAACATACATGTCCAGCTTTTGGCGCCAGCCTTCTCAGTTGTCCATTCAAGTGTTTTCAGCTTGTGGAAACAAATTGCTGAAACCATTCTAGGCTTTTAATCTAATTTTAAGACACAAGCCCCTTTGTTATGATCTGTCTCAGATATACTGTGGTTGACTCATGAAAGGAGCTAGGTTTATGACATCACTTTGCATAAATTCCATCAGAGGAGATGACATTTGCACGTTATACAGATTTTTTCCAGTGTTTCATGTCAGTTTGAGTTCCTTTTTTTCCCTCCAGACATTCTTATCTCTAGTAGTTCCTTTTATCAGCAATATCCTTCTGTATTGTTTACATACAGCCTGCTCAAGGCAAATGCTGTATTCTGCTCATCACAGGGTATTACCTGTTTCAGCGTGTATGTACATAAAGAAAGCATGGATCAGCTTTTCCTTTGAAGTGGCAGAAGTTTCAATTTTCTACAATACCTCTTTCAAATTGGAGGATGCACAGACATCTTGTCTGTAGATTGTCATGTTGAAAACTTGAAAGTTAATGGAAAATTAGTAATAGATTTATGACTGTTCTTTTCCTGCATATAGTCTACATAAGTTACTGTTTGTTGGAGGGATGGGGTGTGTAATCAGTAACATACGTGAATTCCCCTGGACTTATTAGAGAGAGAGCTAGATTCATTAAATGTAATATACCATTAGATTTTCAAAACTTTATGGTTCTCCTACCTGTCTGCTCCTTGCCAGATTATTTCAGGAGTGCAGGCTTGCATAAAAGGGCTTTACTGGCTGCAGAGATGTGGGAGGATTAGGATTCCTGGATGGAAGGAATCCCATCTCTTGAGGGCCTGTCTCCCAGCAGCCTCCCTGTTTCCCAGAACAGCATTCTCTAATGTACCTCTGAAAATGGTAGAAAACTAGGCTGGGGTAATCATCCAGAAGATTAGGGTTAACATGCATATTATGCTAAATTGCCTTGATCTATCAAAAAAAAGAGAGACAGAGAGAGAAAAATGAGAGAAAGCACTACAACTTGAGATACCTTCTCATAAAAATTACATCAATAAATTACAGAGAAGTCCAAGGAAGATGATTAAATAATTAAAGGATTAGAATAGATGAACTAAGAAGAGAAGTTAAAAGAAACTAATACTGTGTGCACAGACTGGAAAAAGGAGAAGGGGAGGTATATTAATTGTCTACAAATATTTGAAAGCTGAAGGTCTATTTAAAGTAGTTGAAAAGAACAGGAACATCAAACTGCAAAGGCTTGCATGAAAAAAGAAGAAGAAAAGTTAGACATTAGAGGTCATTTTTCTAATCTGGTCTCCCTTTGTGTGCATGCAACCATGAGGAAGCAAACACCTGTGTGTGCGTTGTTTTAGCTATGATGTTTCCGTTCACAGTTGATAGCATTTGCACATTCAAAAACGTGCAGGCAAAGGTTTGTGTGTTGGATGTTGAGCATGCACAAATAGAGGCTCTTGGAAAATGAGGACCTGGAAATAATGTCTTCACAATAATGGCAATTAGGCAATGGAGCGTTCTGCCTCTGGCATACAAATAAATTACTTTGATAGGGAAGTTTGCAAAGGTTCTGCCCATGTCATTCCTGTTCTGTGTATACAAGGAGAGGATTTTGGTATCCAGAGCTATCAATTCAGCATTCCATTAATTTAAAATAAAAAATCTCCCATTTTAATAGTAGGTCATCTATCCCACTGACTTCAGTGGGACTAGAGGATTCTTTGTACCTAACTCTCGAGTATCAGGGTCAAGAGTATTACTTTGTGGTTTTTGTTTGCCAAGCACAACAGCACCCCAATCTTGGTTGGGATCTCCAGGAGCTACCATAATATAAATAATAATAACTTGCAGCAGTGATGTGCAGAAGGGGCTCTCAAGGGCTTCTGGAATCCCCTTGTTAATATTCTGCCATCAAAGTGAAGGGAAAGATTTGGTTGGAAAGACTTCCCAGTGTCGATGGAGTTTACCCCCACTTTAGATACTGCTAAATCATCACTGCCAGAATTTATTTATAAGACCTAGAGATTAACTAATTACTGAAGAAGAATTGTTCTATTTTTATTTATTTATTTGCTTGTGGAATGTACCAAAATACACCAAGCACCTGGTATTAAAAATACCTTCTAGAAAACACTTCTGAATCTCTACCCCTTACCCACAGACAAATATCCAGTTTTAAGTTATAGCAGTTGTATTCTATGCTATATTGACAGTATTATGTATAAAGACATTTTGGTTTAACGGGACAGCCAATGACTAGATTCCCCAGACTCCCATCACACTTTCCAGAAGTGCATGCACACCTCTAGCATGGGATTTATTATAAGTTAAAACACATTTTTGGTGGGGGAGCTTGTTAAAATCTTAGCAGCACATCTCTACCTTGGATGATTATGCTCAAACTGTACAATTGAAAGCCTGGGGAATCAGATAACAATTAAGAATGGGCTTGAAAGATCTGAAAAGAAAGGTAAAACTACTTTCTGGGTTGTTCAGCTGTACAATAAAATAACATAAAGAAACTTTAGAAATGCTGCACTTGAAAAACAAGTTTATGTACAAAATATGTGATGCTTTTCCAGTAGAAGAAAGAGAGGAGTTCGCACTACTTCTGGAGAAATGTCTGAGAAAAGTTTTACATTTAAAATATGAGATTGATAAGATCTGAATGGAACAGGCTTTTAGGCAAGAAAATGATCAGATTTTGCAAGCAATTCATCACCAAACAGCTACGCCAAAATAAAGAAAATATCTTTGAAGATAAGAGAATTTTATCTCAGTTGATCTGAATATCAATATCCTATTGGGATATTAATTCATCTTCCTGTGTTCCCAGAAAAAAAAATCCTTTACAAAGGGAAACCATTGCATTTAAACTTTTCTTTTCTACAAAGCTCAGACATTCCTGTTTGGGGACCATATAAAAGACAAGAAACTATTGAAGTGGACCGAGTGCTCCTGTGAGTAGTAGTATTCTGATTCAGGCAGTAATGCTGAAAATGCACAAAGGGCCTAGGAATGGTGCATAGTGGGGTACTAAGTTCCCTCTAAGCTGCATGGCTGGGCAGCCGCCCAGCAAGCAATCAAGTGCCCTGCACTTCAGGTGTCCCTCTGCCGACTGCCATGCTGCTCCTGCCCTCTGCCTTGGAGCTGCTCCCGGGAGCCGTCTGATTGCTGTGCATAGCAGGAGGAAAGGGGGACACTGATGTCAGGGTGTTCCCCTCTCCTGTACCCCATCTCTGCAGAGCTGGGGTGGGGGGACATACGACAGGGCTCAGGAGTGGGACTTCCTTTGTGGCTGCTGCTGTGGCTGCTTTGAGTGCCAATCTACTTAAAGGCAACATACAGCAGCAAACCATAGGGCTGAAAAGAAAGAGCAGTGCTCAGGATTTTAGTGAGGTTCCACCATTTGGGCTGCATTTTGCCATCGTCTGAAATTCTGCTCTTTAATTAAAACTATCCCTGAGTTTCTGTCTTTTTCCATTGTGACTATAGAGTCATAACACTGTAAACTGATGTGTAAACACTAGAATGACAGTAACCTCCACAGAGCTGCCTCTGATGGACAGAGAGGCTGGGTCCTCTGTAGAATAAGAAAAAAAATGGCCCCTTTCAGTGAGGAATGCAGTCTGGGAGATGTGTTCTCCCACCCTGGATCCATGTTGCCTGGAACTGGGGCAGTGGCCTGACTTCTCTATGGGCATGCGGCTCCATGTCAGAACTGCCAGCCAGGATTCCACATTTTGGGCATACAGATACTTTTAAATTTTAGTCCCTTCCACATCTCCCACAACTGAAGGGGATGCTGTATATACAGACTTCTTCCTCAAATATCATCCTCCTGGGCCTGTGTATAACACACTGGGGCTTTAAGGAAAAGCACCCTAGACCGTGAGAGTTAGCAATATTGATTACCTGAAGGATTTCCCAGAGCAGCTGCAGTCTACTGGGGAGTCCTGCCAGGCTGTGAACATACTTAAAGGGGCGATGCATCTCTCTCTCTCTCACTCACACACATACACACATACACACACACACACTGTGTGTGTCTCTGTCTCACACACAAACACTGTGTGTCTCTCTCACACATACACATGTGTGTGTGTGTGTCTCTCTCTCTCTCACGCACTGTCTTTCACACTCACCTCCCGACATATACTTGTATTATTGTTGTTGTTGTTACTTGATACTTCCTGCAATGCACATATATTCTCTGTAATTTTATTCTTTCAAAGTGCTGTTATTTGAGTTTTTTGACTGGTCTATGCATTCATAATTTTTATTTCTCTCTTATGCTTAAATTTAATTATTTGAATAGTGAGTTCTAAAATGCCTAACCTGTCCTTGCTGGAGTAATTATCCCTATGGTAACTTTTTAAAAATATATATTATATCTAGGTTTTTTGTTTCTACTGGTGTCACATATCCGCACAGTACTTCGGTTCACATAACAAAATTCATTCCACACATGGATGGAAAAAATTAGAGGGAACATTGGTATATTTCAAGATTTGGGCATATGTCCAGATGTTGATGTTTGTAAATGCTTCAGGTTTGATGATGATGAATATGATGATTGCACATCTAGCAATATATAATAGGAGTAATTTCTCACAATTCACTCACTGTCTATTAATATAATAAGATTAGTTCCAAGAACAGTTGAAATACATGTGTATGAAATCTTTTACTATTTCTGAACTTATAATGACAAACACATTTATAGTGTTTTTTTATACTTTATATATTTTATGGATTTCCTTCTCCTGATACCCCGACTGATAAACTGCAGTTTGAGGTGTACAGAACTTCTTTTTCATGCCTAAAGTAAACTCTGGTAGTAGTGTCAGACTTGCCCAACATATAGAGAAAGCGTATGTCCACAGAAATGTTGCTACTTTACGGGAACTTTTTATTACATACCAATGTGGGGACATCGCCAATGATATTATCTGAGTCCTACTTGTGGAAAAAAAGAGCTATAGAATGTATATGTGGATAGTTACTACTATAAGCAGAACTAACTATACAGAAAGCTATTCATAGTGCTAGTCGAAATGAGTTCGCTCTGATAGAGGCTAAATAATTGCTTAGAGCACTACAGATCATGTCCAAGTAGTTAGTTAATTAACAGTGCATTCTCCATATCAGCACAGGAATGATAGACAAGATTGTGGTAAATGGACATTTAATACAGGACATTGAATAATGCCATGTATCTTCACATGCTCCTTTTCCTTTAGACAAACCATGGTTCTATGGTGGATGTCTACTGAACATGGCCAGCCACACAGGATACCCTGCAAAACAAGCTTGGTGTCATTGTGGAAAGGCAGGATATTTTGTTCAAGCATGCACATGTCTCACTCCAGAAATCAACTATGTCATATCCCTGCCCCTGAAGTCACTGTCTTAAATATAGATCATTGCATTTCGCCTTACCCTGTTCACAAACTGTTTTGCTGTGTTGACATGCACGCCCCTGGAGACAGGACAGCCACACTTCAATGACCTGATGGTAGACAATGGTTCAACTGTGTCAGTTCTGTCTGAATCTGCTTATGGTACTTAATGTTTTCAGAGTGCCCAGTTTACAGAAGCTAAACTATATGTGATAGTGAACTGAAAAACAAAACAAAACAATCCTGGTGCCTGATTGCCTTGCTGGGCTGGTGAAAGTATGACACTTGCTATGTGCCTGCATAATGTGTATTTTAAAACTGGCACTTTCATTCTTGGAATGAACCTTTTATTACTTATAAACGTACAAGTTGTTAATGGCTGTGTTTCCTCCACATTGGTACAGCATGACTCTACGTGCTTAACCTCCATCTCCTCTCTGAGATGTCAGGCAGGGAAACTGTTCAAAGTCAATAGGTAACTTCTGTTAGAAAAGAGGATTTAGCTAATTTAGAAGTGTAAAGCCTGGGGACTTGTCTACACTTAAAATGCTGCAGTGACATCACTGTGATGATTCAATGAAGATGCTACCTACACCGATGGAAAGGATTCTCCCATTGGTGTAGATAGTCCACCTCCCCAAGAGAGAGTAGAATTCTCGCATCAACCTAGCATGGCCTACATTGGGTGTTAGGTCTGTATAACTGCATCGTTCAGGAGTGTGGATTTTTCATGAAGTGATATAGTTATACCAACTTTATTTCCTAATGTAGACCAGGCCTGAGATTGTGTCTTTGTTTCTTTTCTGTGTATCTTGTAAGGAAAAGCAAACACATACTGTTTCATCTCTGAATCTATGATTTTTCTGTTAAATAAACTTTGTTTTTATAAAACTTTGATTTTACCCCAAGCAGGTTTCTGGTGTGCAAACTGTGCGGAGTATGTCCCAAAGTGAACTGATAAATGAGGGTGATGAACCAGAGGGGAAATGTCCAAATATCTGATAGTTAAGGACTCAGGGAGATGGAGTTGGGGGGACTTGGGACCAGAAAGGCTAGTGGGGTCACCCTGCATGGAGTAACTAGATGGCTGGAAGCCAGACTGAAATCTTTATGTTCATAGGCTGGCTACTTGTGTCAGATCTCTGAGCTAAAGCAGCATAGCACTGAGGAAACCAAAGTTACAAGGCAGGTGGTGACAGAACCCCTTTTTGGTCTGAGGGATCCCCAAAACATCACTAAACATTCTTAGATAGCTGACGATATACTACAGAATGGATTCATTTGGGAAACAATGTAGTTTTGGTCTCTACTTAGAAAAAGAAAGCACATCTCAGAGGTGCTCACTCTCAGGGGCATGTAATCTCTGTTAAAAGCTCTCCACAGACAGCGATGCAGAAGAGATTTGAAACAAAAGTAACCAGTTTATCACTTGTGTTCAGTCATCCGTGTTTAATGTTTTCTTTTCCTTTCTTTTATAATTAGCTAGCCAGGGTGAATAATTGGATCCCCTAAAGAATGTGAAACAACCCCTGTTACTAAATAGCAGGAGCCACACCCCTGAGTTAACAGTAAGAGAAACAATTAGTGAAACCTGGCCTACCATTTCTTGTTTCTCTAAACTAAATATTGTTAGTAAGTTTTCAAACAGAATGATTTGGCATCCCTTTCAACCCCAGTTTCCACCAATGAGTTTGTGCAAAGCTGCCTAAATCCTGCCACAGCCCCACACCTAATGAGCTGCTCTGAGCCCCAGCACAGGACCAAGCCTCAGCAGCCCTAAAGCAGGATTCTCAAACTGCATGTTGCTCTGCCTATGTTGCCAGTGCAGCTTACAGGCTTCAGCCTCACACAAAATACAGTGAAGGGGCCAAGAGGTGTATGTGTGTATGTATGTGCATTTCTTGAAGCAGGGACATGAACCTGACTGCCCCCATCCAGATAAGGCCCTGACACTCGATTATAGAGTCAATGTCTTTTTTTTTCTCTCTCTGACCCAAGACTCCTCTGCATTTCACTCCTGGCTAGTTTGGTGATTCTCTGCTGCTGGCTTCTGAGAATCCCTTCCTTAGGCAGCTATCTTTCCCCATGCATTGTATGGGGAGCCTGGGTACCTAATTTGGAGCTCAGAATTTCACTAGGAGCAGGGCACCCAGGGGTTAGGTGTTGTAATGCCTAAGTACATTTGTGAATCTAGTCCATGGTTAACATTTGACTCCCAGGCAAATGGTCTGTGCATTATAATCTTGCGCAGAGCAGACAGCCTCTTACAGAAGACTCTAGGTCAGAGGGAAAGGACATGATTCATATGCTGAATTTGTGTAAGTTTTGGTTTTAATGAATTAAAACTATTTGAGTTTTTGAAGGAAAAGGGACTAGAATCCTGTCTGGAGAGTGTTCTTTGGGTGCACAGACCAGTGAGTTAGTCCACTGGCTTACAGAAGCCCTGATACTTCAAGTGATGCTTTTTTCTCTATGTCCCACAACCATTCAAAGGTATATGATTCTTTCTTTTCCCTCCTCTTCTTTTCCAAGTATCTTTGCCCCCCTGCTTTGCTTTAACTTAGAAGCTGAATGTTTTGACTGAAGTCTGGAAAACTTCTTTTATTTGTTTTTTAAGAAAAGTACTTTGCCAAACTATTTACATTTTGACATGCTTTTTTAAGTCTCAAACTGACAATTGACAAACTACAGTGAATTATACAAAAAGATGTCATATAATAAAACAGCAATTAAGAAAAGGAGACAAGAACTGGTTTCTTCTGATAGCATATATGGTTGGTAGAAAAATTTCTGTCAACTTTTTTTGACAGAAAATTAGATTTTTTGATTAAATGAAATTTTTCATCAAGGTACCTGCTTGCTACAGAAGACTTTTTTTGGTCACAAAACCAAATACTGCAAAAATAAAATACGTAAGCTGAAAACCAAAATCTTTCTATTTGAAAACATTGCTCATGGGAGTTGTCATCTGGTTGTCTTACGTCCCTGAGCTTCATGAACACACTACATCTTCCCTGATGCACTGAATCCCTTCTCCAAGATGGGAGACCATGGTGCATCATGGGAGATGTAATCTGAGTAGGGAACCAGCCTATAGATGAGAATGGGAGCATAAGACACCCAAACTACTCTCCCATCAGGCACCCAGCAACATGTTCAAATATTTGGCCAAAATATTTTGGGTTTTGAATTTCCATCAAAAAAATAAACAATTCCAGGGCAAGGGGAGGAGGGGAAAGTGCAGTATTATAGTACCTGAACTCCTGAATAGTCAAATTTGTCAGAACAATTTTCTGAAGAAAATATACCAAAAAAAATTCCAATAGTGTTCACTTAAATCATCAAGTTTAAGGGCGGGAGAAGACAGAAACAGTGTGTACTACACTACTCAGTACTGTTCATGAAGATTGCCTCACCTCACCACACTACAGATATCGTTCCACTTGTTCCTGACCCTTTTTAAGATTAATAATGTCTGGATTGATTGGCCAATTGATCTGATTGTGAAAGGTTCTTACCCCAGAATCAAGCTACACAGGACTAACTCTACGGAGTTCAATATCTTCTAGGGATTCTCGGGGTGGGTGACAAGGGCACTCACAGTGAGGGCGAAGTAAAGCCTTAGATATCTTTATTAAAATAATGAACAAAGCCAGAAAGGACACAAGCCATAGAAAAAGATAGAGATAATACAATATTGGGGTTATCTGTGGTAGCATTCTTTGCATAAACTCTTAGAATTGCATACTCACACCCTTCCTTGAGGTCCTGGTGGTAAGAGACAAAGGAGCCTGCCCTCTCTCTGGCATGCCACAGTGTCCGATGGTCCAAGTTTCTCAATGAGTTGAAGGGTCAAGTAGTAGAAAGCAGACAGTGAAGGAAGAAGTCCCCAAAAAACCAAACTACGGACCACATGGTGGCTGCTCTGTTACAAGGCCTGAGCATCATCTGCTCATGCTCAGTCCTCCAAGCCCAAATTTAGCCTTTTCACCTTCATAATAATGAGCTGCACTTATTCTATAGGTTCACATATTGATATGTGTAACTGCCATCTTAGCTCATTATCATTCATCACCCCTTACTTAAGCAGATTTGTGGTTATTACTTTCATGTTCCTTATGGTAGCATTTACTGGTACATTCTAGCTCTTACCATTGAGCAAGCTCTCCTTAGTTCTCAAAATCTAAAGATAACCATTAGGGCATTTATCTATGCCAAAGCCTACTTAATCACGCTTATGCTAACTTAAGCTTCAGCTAATGTTTTACGGATACAGTCCTATAGGTTTCTTGCGCTATAGCTGAATATAATGAAAGCAGCTAAATATAATGAAGGCAAGCAAGTGAATATAATAGGCAAACTTGCCCTATGGCTACACACTTCATAGCCTCTTAACTTTTTTGGTGTTAGAAAACTATTTAGAATACTCATAAATGCTGTGTAGGTGCTCCACTTACCCATTTAACTATCTCCAAAGCTACTAAAGAAAACTATAGCTAAACCACTTATGGCCAGATTGTGCCATCTTTATTCATGTTGAGTTGTCTCTTACTGTGATTTTAATGGAACTATTCACAATGGGATTCTTTGTGGAATAAGGTACCACTCCATGTGTGAAAGGGATAAAAATCTGGCCATTATACCTCAGTGTCTTCTGGGAGGCTGAGAGGTGTTATGGGTCTGATTCCAAAGACCGCTTAAGTCATTTAATTGATTTCAGCTGGTTTTGAATTTGGCCCCAAGGGGAGGGGAAGAGATGCACTGCCTGAGCACCAGCTTGATAATTGTTTTTGCCTTTTGAGGGCCTGATCCAGTTCCTGTTGACAAGGATGACAAGACTCCCATTGACTCCAATGGGTGTTCGATAAAGGCCCTAAAAGAAGTATCTTGCTTCCCTGCAGTTGGAGTTCACAACAGAGAGTCTTGCTTTACCGGTGGTTGTTTGTTTTTTTTTTAAGCTTTCTGAAATGGCCCTTTGGGGGGAGTGGGGGGTCAGACATACTAGCGAGCTCCATTCCATTGTGCTCCTCAGAGTTTTGAAACCAATTATGACTGTATCTTCAGCAGATGCCCATGCATTAATGCTCACTGAGCCTTTTTCTTTCCATAACACTCCTGTGTGAGGGAAGGTGTAATTTAGCCAATACTTTGCCTGGTAACAGATGCACAAGTACACCTTAGCGTAAATATTATATTGACATAGAACAACCAGGGGCAGTAAGTGGGGGGGAAGCGTATGGAGCATTAGATGTTGCACTTTCCCCAAATCTCTGCTGAACACCTCATTTTAAGGAATATATAATAACTTCATTACTTTTTAAAAGATATATATGAAACTATCCAGCATACATTTGCATCGATCTTCCTGGATCTTGATTATATCTAATTAATAGTACTGTTCTATGGAGAACACACACAGAAAAATGTGAAATGAAGTAACAAGCACAGACACATTAGGCAATAAAAACAAATTTTCCAAGGCAGCTTTGTAGTGCCTTTAAGCTAAAGATGACAGGGTAAATCTGTTTGCTAAATTGTACTGCTCGTCTTTACTAGTAGATAAAGGACAAATATTTTGGTAACATACTTTGTTATCAAATTACTTGACTTTGTTCTGGGGACACATCCCGCTCACCCAACCCAATCTAATGGGACTGCTTGCAGGAGAAAAGCAATCAGGATTTGGACCTGTTATGTTCTTCCAAACACAAAGAGCAACCACAGGATTTCAGCCAGAATGAACTTGATTTTCTAGTTAATGGCCTGATATAAACCCCATATAAACGTCCACATTCCCTGCTTTTGCTTACACCACTTGGAAAGCAGTTTACTCTAAACTGGAAAAGGGTGCTCTTATTCAAGTATGGGTATCCACAGGGGGAGCTATATTGATATAACTATGGCTGTGGAGTTGTGCTGTTAAGCAACCCCTTATAGACAAGACCTAAGAGAACAAAACAAGAAAGGAAGGTTTTCATTAGAGAATACACTGTGTGAATGTCTCCCTCTGCATGAGGCTGCATCTGAATACAAAATGGCAGCTGCCCCTATAGCTTGGAGGGAGACTTCTTTCTATTTCAAGATGCAGCACCCAAAAAACAAGATATAACAGATACACCATACTCATTAATAATAATACAGGTGATGTATTAGTTGGTTAGCACAAGCTGTGAGAAGAAGTACACTTGGGTCTGTACAGAACATGCACAAAAAGATTTTCCCTGCCACTAGGAATCTCTAGGGGATCCTGGAGTGTAGTTATTTTTAGAGTAACAAACTCAGTGTTTCTACATATTTATGGTAATTTCCCTTTTCAATATTTTTCTGGCTTATAAATTGCTTCTTGTGGGGGACAAAATTGCAGGAATTGTATGAAGATTGCAGATTTCAATTCCCAGCGCTTTCTATTTCCTTTTGCACTGAACTATGCGTTTGATATTTTGCATTTGCTTTTGGGTTTAGAGCAATGTGTCCTTGCTTCAGAGTGGAAACCAGGTGTAACTTTTCAGTTTAGCACCGTTCACACCTGAAACAATAAATCAACCCATGCTTGTGAAAAACTTAGGCTAGCTTCATTAACTAACTAAAATGCTAAGCATATCTGCTCCAAGTCCTGACCAAGGTTTGTAGCAGAACCTCAAATCAGATGAAACTCAGATGCTTTTGAATTTCATTGCAAAAGTTTCACACAGTTCAAAAATGAACTAGATTTGCCTTCTGAAACAATGCCAAAATGATCTTGTATTAAAGCCATAAGCACAAACACACAATATTGCCAGATAACATATTTGCACTGAGAATAGAGTCTAGGACCTTCAGTTCTAAAGGCAGATGCCCATAACATGTGACCCAAAAGTAAACATCTATTAGTTGGCAAGCGTACTAAGGGTTTATCATACAACCTAATCAGACCGCATGATAAAAGTACATGATAAGGCCCTTTTATCATCACTATTTTATTAACAAACTTGAAGATCTAGCCTGAAAATGCTAAAGACACTCAATATTAAGCTTTGTAAATAGTCACTTAATTTCTTCTTTTGTTAGCAGAGAGCTTTTTCTGACAAACTGACAACAGTGGAGAATCATATGGGACAATCTATTCAGTGAAGAGATGGCTTATGAATTAAGGTACAATATCTAGATATGGCAATAGACCAGCTGTCTATCAACAGTTAATTAGAAGCACTATTATCAAAGGCAGACATTTGAAGATTTCTGCTTGTAAGTCCACAGAATCATTAAAGGACAGTACTGAGGAGAGAGATTGGTCCCTTTCTTCCCTTTCCAGTCTCCTCATCTCTAAAGCATGATGGAGCTTCAGGGCTGGGGCTACTGTACAATACCCTTCACCCTTCCATGTGTCAGAAAGAAGTTCTGGAATTGAGTCCCTATATTTCTGGAAGCAAAGGGGATGAGCCAACCCATTCTAATGCACATATCTTCCTGAATTTGTATCCTGTTTTCTGTGGAGACAGTGGGGAATACAATAACTTTGCAATTTAAATGTAATGAACAATATGAGAGTTCCACTACTGAATTATAAAAATTTCATTTTGGACAAGGTCCATTAAAGTTGTTTTTTCTCCTCAGTGATCTGTCAATGTAAAACAATTGTTACATGAATAATTTTACCACAGTTGGCATTTTCAAATCTTCCATAATTTGTATCATAAAACTCAGAATACTTTTCCAGAGAACTATCATTTAAAAATGTTTTGCTCTCTGCTGTCAATTTAAATAAACCTAAAATAAAGATTATTCTTACCTGGAACACTTACTGAGTCTATAGAAATAGAGATAATAGAATATTATTAGTTTCCACTGTATATTTAAATTAGCAGGCTTGTTAGGTTTGTTTAAAGTAGGTATGTAGAATTGATTAGTTTTCCGTATTGTGGCACTTACAAAGAACTAGGGACTCAGATTCTGTGTATTGATTGGGGGCGGGGGGTGGTCAGATTTCCATTATATGATTTTACTATCACACAAGATATATAAGTATATTGCTGTGATTTCATAAAAAACACAAGAAATATAAAAAATTAGACATTGAGAGCTAGTCATGATTGGTTGATGATAAATTATCTAGACGTGCTGTACAGAATGCATGCAGAAAGAGCCATAAACTTTGTTACTGGTAAACCTGTGTGACATGCTGTACCTCAAAACAGTCCCCTGTAACCTCTATATTCATCATTTGTGTAGGGTTGTGATATTTCATCATATGAGAGCTCATGATCTGTGGAAACTCATTATTCTGTCAAAATATGTATCATCATTGTATATGGAGTTATGAAATTTTATTACATGGTTGCTATTTAAATATGTTGTGTCTGAGAGTCACACGCTGTTAGTTCGCCAGTGGCAACAGAGGAGATGACTCATAACCAGATGCATGTTAAGCGACCATCACCAGCCATTGACCAGCAGGGGAATTGTAAACAAGAGATTTACAATTCAGTAATAGACAATTGCACAAGCACCACACAATGAGGATTGCTCAACTCTGTGACTCCGGTTATGTTTACACTAAGGACCTTACAGCTGCACAACTATACTGCTACAGCTGAGCCACTGTAAGGTCTCCTGTGTAGCCACTCTATGCCACTGACAGAGCTCTGTCCACACTGGCGCTTTTGTCAGTCAGAGGGGTGGGTTTTTTGCATCCCTGCCCAACAAAATTTTGCAGACAAAAGCACTAATGTAGACAAAAGCCTCAGCTAAGTCCACCAGGACATGTCTGGGCCAGTATTTTTTTCATGGACATGAATGGAAAGTATAAAATAAGAGACAATGGCTCCATGAGACCACCTCTCTCCTCCCACACCTACTTTGAAGGCAAAAAAGAATGCTGCAGAGACAAAGAGTAAACTGGGGAGATTGGTCCCAGGCTGAGAAGGAAATTCAGCCAGTGTATTAACAACTGTAATCTGCCTGCAACACACAGTGGGGTGAGACATGCTGTTGATTCTAAACTTACTGCATCTCATAAAGTTTAGGATTTAGAATGCATGTTTACTTTTTATTTCTTAGGTAACTATCTCTGACTTTTATGCCTTACACTTATAATCATTTGAAATCTATAATTCTGTAGTTAATAAACTTATTTTAATGTTTTATCCTTACCAGTGAGTTTGTCTAAAGTGCTTGGGGAATCAGCTCAGATTACCAAGGCTAGTGCATGTTCACTAGCTTTTGACAAAGTGGTGAACTAATTAATGAGCTTGCATTGCTCAAGAGAGTCTTGAACAGTTTAAAACAGTGTATTTCAGGGGCACAAGGCTGGAGACTGGGGTGGGGGGTTTGCTGGTGTTTCCCTGTGTATGCTTCATGACTGGCTCAGAGAGCATTCATGCAATTTAGCTGGGTATGTCCCTACATGTTGTTGACTGAGTGATCACAGAACCTTGAGAGGTTTTCTGCTTGTCACTAGCAAAGCATCATGAAAGACAGCCCAGGCTGGAGAGATAAGGGGGCACAGTTGTCCCACAGGTCCAAGCTGCACCCTGGGGATCTATCACAACCTGTAAAACTCTTTGAACTATTATACACGCATCTAAAATTAGTACTAATAAATACATAAAAAATGAGGCTAATAACAAAAAAATATGCCTTCCAGGCAGTTGATCTGAAAGTAAGATACAATAGCCATATATTGTAATGTGAGTATTTTAAAGAATGTAGAATTTGTGAGCACCCCATCTTGATTGAAAATGTAGACGTGACCATGATTCTTGCTAAATAATGAAAGCCACTCATTGGTGAAGAGGGGTCGAACATGGTTCTTGATGATCTGTCAGCACACATAATGGGAAGCAATATAACAAGAACTACTAGTTACTTGTTTTTAATTATTTCAAGTTCATAATATGTGGCATAGATACAACATTCCACATCATCAAAGTACTTTGGAAACATTATTTAATTTGTTTGTAAATATGTGTCTCTCTGATGGGAGCTTTATTTACACTACACTTTGTTCTGGAGAAATGTGTTAAATTAAAATTAGACACCATAACATGCAATGTACCAAGATAAGAGAGGTGCTCGAATGAAAGAGGAATTAATTGAAACTCTGATATAGAGCCCCATCTAACATTGGCATTTGTATTAAATAGAAGTTTTTTAAAGCTACACTATCAGGCACCAGATTGTATCATTAAGTCATAGCTGTGACTATAGTTCACAAAGGCTCCTGGAGGTCCTGGGAGCACTGTTATTATGCCACTCCCTAAGAGGGTGTGGCATATGCCTCTCTCTGCAGCCAGCTAAGTATATCAGAAGTGGAGACAGCTGTAAAAGGGGGAACTCACACTTTGTGGATGACTGTTTATTTGTTTGTGTCTCTAGTTTATAGTTTTCATTCATAAATGCCGCCTCCAGTTTATGGTACATTATGATTCCATATGTCATGACATGAGTGGTCATAATCTGAACTGAAGCAGTGGTTTTCAACCTCTGGTCCGTAGACAATGTCTAAGGGGTCTGGTGACTATGAAAATAAAGTTTCAGATCCCGGAAAAGATATTCAATTTTTCTGATCAGTCAAAAACATGAGAGTACTGCCCCCCTACAGTTCAAAACCTGGAAATGTTGTTAACATAGAAGTCCACCATTTCGTGCCTTTTGTCACATTGCAATAAATGCCATGCTGCGAATGTGCAACATTTATAGTTGAATTCTGTTCAGTCAGTTTTCAGTCTAAGATTTCTATGATAGCGGTCTGAGAACCACAGGTTGAATTTCCAAAGGGTTCTGCATCTCATTCAAAAAAAATGTAGGGGTCCACAAAAGAAAAAAGGTCTAAAACCACTGAACTATATTGAATCTGTGTTGGCACTTGGCTTAATGATCTTGA
Organism: Caretta caretta; assembly: GCF_965140235.1. Classification (NCBI taxonomy): domain Eukaryota; kingdom Metazoa; phylum Chordata; order Testudines; family Cheloniidae; genus Caretta; species Caretta caretta. The sequence continues at coordinate 139,670,256 of NC_134207.1, forward strand.
ATGATATTAAGAGAGATCCTGAAGCTTGTTATCATATGGATTTATAAACCACAGCACCTACTGGTCTGGCATTATTTGCATTTGTTTGTATTCTTTATAATAAAAACCTTAGCAAAGAAGTTCCAGCCTGAATGAACTTCTTAGGAACCCAAGAAAATATATGTCATCGTTCAGGGCAACTGCACCTGTATTCCCCCTCATGGTCCACCAAGGACACCCACTCTAGGTTCCAAATTCCTCATGTCTCTTGGGTACAGAACCATATCATTTTCCCTCATGACCAGGGTTTTTTTCAAGCTGCACAGTTCACTTCTTAGACTGTGATATTCCCAGCAAACCAGGCTGCCTAAATAGGCCAGCATCTGTGCATTGCTTTTTCTCCAGAGGTTATGAACACCATAGTGGCCTGGTGTTATAAGTTACCACATAGCTCTTTCTAAGCAAGTACATTTGTTCTTGAGGTGAAAGCATGATAGAGAAAACATATTAAAAATAATAAAAGACCCTACATGAATGCTAAAAAGTTTACCAGAGGCCACTTTAACTCCACCCTCAGGTGCTGGTAGGTGTCAATCCTTCAAAACCCACAACTGAATTTTCCCCATGGTCACAAGTTCCTAATAGTCTCAGATTAAGAATCAAAACAAGCATGAATAGTTCCATCTTTCCTTTAAACTGCTTAGGACTTTGATTGTGGTCTCATGTAACGGGTAATCGGCAAACAATCTCTCATTCCTCGGAGCTCAGCCTGAAAAGGGTTGGATTTTGCATAAGCAGAGGTGGGGAATTTGGATTCACCTTCCCCTACATATTCTCCAGGAAATTCACTGAACACTTTTTTGTTTCAAAACTCCATTCTCGTACAGTATATTGTTCAATATAGTCCTTTGATCCCCCAGGTCTCACATCTGTCACATTTCCCCCCCGAGAGGCTATATACAATTCTGGCGCACAATATATAAGCCATTCATTTAATACAATGGATCACAAAGATATTTAAATTTAATTCAGTAACGTCTCCCAGGGCTATGGCAGGAAATTGCCATATTTGATACAGGGCCCAATCCAGCAGGTTGCCTCTGAGCACAGATTGGGCCTTGCACTCAACTCAAGCAGCCAAACAGCTATCTTCCCCTACAGTTCATGGATCACTAAGCAGTCCTAGGCAACTCCTGATAGCCTGGAGTTAGGTATCAATCTCTGTGAGAGAGGCGGATTTCAAGATACACCCCTGAAATGAGCATGTCCTGTTGGCCAGTTTAGGCAGCTCCTTGCCTTGAATGCTGGCTTTTGTGGATTGCACTCTAAGTCACATATCTCTCCCCATTCATTGTACAGACAGCATAGACACCTACCTCAGGCAATGTGGATCACAGTACTGCTCCTGTGATTTTTCTAGGCATCTAACAGTTAGATGTCAACATGTGATGCGGCGTGTCACAGTGCCTAAATCCCATCTGTCTGTAACATGCTTTGTTTCATTTTCTGGGGGAAAAGTTTTTATCCTTCAGGTGACAATATAGGAAACACAAGAGTCTTGATTGTTGCAATAGAAAGGGATTCTTACGTGTCATAAGCGTTTTGTGGCTATTTTGGCTTACCTCTAAAGTAACTTTATTCTTATGATCTTTAGTGGTAGCTGGGTAATTCCTGATGGCAGGCTTCAGCAAAAGGGCTAACTTACATGCATATATCTGTACTAAAGAGGTCATTGTTATCCTTTCTTTTTAAAAACTTAAATGATTCCTACGCTTTGCCAGTCTACATATTAATATATGACAGGGATTTATTTTTATATTGTTAGTGAACATTTGAGTTTCAGTACAAAGTAATATTAGAAAGGGAATAGATGTTTGGAATCCTTTTCTAATGAACATTTCTCAGTTGCTTTGTGGAGGATCTTATATAGGAGAGACAGAGTTTACTTTCTTCTTACTTTGCTTCCCCTGCCATTTAAAGAATCAGAATAGAGGAATATTATATTGGATCCAGGTTGCCCAAAAGTCCAACAATGGCCAATATGAAATGCTTCATAGGAAGCTTTAAAACCTCCATAACAGACAATTATGAATAACCTAAATCAACTAACATTAATGATAGGTTTAATAGGATGGATATTGCAAGCATTAACTTGTTAAATATGATCATGTGACAATTTCATTGGCTAGTGAGACTGGTTATGGTTTATTGAGTTATTTACAGCAAAGGTGTTCAAATTATTTTGGAATCAAAGTGAACAGCTTAAAGAATGTGGAGATACAGTGGGATGCACAAACTGAGAATAAAATGAGTGCTCTGTGGTCTTTGGAGATAGCCAAGACATTTATCATCCAAAAATGGAGAAAAACCAAGATTTTGGAATTCAGGATCAGCAATGCAGAGAGATAGATATGGAAAGAAACAAATGGAGTTAGATGGGGATTAATATATGGTGCAGTACCAAAAAGCAAGCTGTTCCTAACATGTGCTTAATTCTTTTCAATGAGGCAATAAATCTTAAAAATTGTCTGCTTATTTAATAAATGGTAACTATGGTCCAGACATTGCAGTCCGTCCTCAGACAAAAATACTGCTGATTTTTCAGTGGACTTTTCTCAAAGATTTGCCTCAGTAAGGAACTGCAAAGTCCTGCGCAAAAGAAAAAAATGTACTATTATTTCATATCTGATTTGATCCCAAACAATCTATACTAAACATTTTTAAACAATTTGTTTAGGCTTTGCGGTATTCTACAGAAGCAAGTATCTTTAGAAAATAACTTCTTTATCGAAAAAGCATGCTTTTGAATAAGTTAATGAATGAATTTTACTTCAGGAAGTTAGTGTTGTCATTAAATAACTAAATCCTAACAAATTTCCAGGTTCAGACATTGTTTTTGAGACTCACAACATACGTAATTCAAGGATTTTGTCATCAGATCAATAAAAGTGATACATTTAGTCTTCATAATATTCATAGATTCCGAGGCCAGAAGGGACCATTGTGACCATATAATCTGATCTCCTGTATAGCTCAGGCCATGGAACTTCTCTAAAATAAATCCTAGACCATATCTTTTAGGAAAAAAAAACATCCAATTTTGACTGAACAATTGTCAGTGATGGAGAATCCACCATAACACTTGGTAAATTATTCCAGTGGTTAATTACTCTCACTGTTTAAAAATGTATGCCTTATTTCCAGTCTGAATTTGTCTAGCTACCACTTCCAGCCAATGGGATCATGTTGTAACTTTCTAAGGTAGACTGAAGAGCCCATTATTAAACATTTTTTCCCCATGTAGGTACTTATAAATAAGGCTATGTTTTAGTCACAGGTGTTTTTAGTAAAAGTCATGGACCAGTCACAGGCTACTCCAGGGGGAGGTGGGCATCATAGGGCACCACAGCTGCTCTGGAGAAAGGGGATGCAACCCAGAGCCCGGCAGCTGCTGGAAGGGGCAGCCCTGGGCCCAGCAGCTGATTCAAGACCGCTGCTCTGGGGCAGCATCCGGGACCACTGCTGCTCCAGATTCCCCCGGGGCAAGCTGCCTGGGACTGCCCAAGCAGCATCAGGTTCGGCTGGCCCTGGGGCTGCCCCAGCTGCTCGGGCAGCCCGAGGGTCAGCCACACTGCTGCTACAGAAGTCACGGAGGTCCTGGAAAGTCACGGAATCTATGGCTTCCGTAACTTCCATGACAGACTCCCAGCCAGTGGTCCCCAAACTATGGGGTGCGCTTCCTCCCACGGGGGTGCAGAGGAACATGCAGGGGGGGATGTGTGGTGGGGCCTGAGTAGGATGACCTGATGTCCCAATTTTATAGGGACAGTTCCGATATTTGGGGCTTTGTCTTATATAGGTGCCTACTACCTCCCACCCCCTGTTTTGATTTTTCACCCTTGCTATCTGGTCACCGTAGGCCTGAGCCAGCCCCCCCCATGGAGGGGGGAAGGGAGGGTGCACCACCCAGTTCCCCTCTGCCCCCAGCCCAGCTCCGGCCCCAGCCACAGCTCCACTCCGCCCCCTGCCCAGTTCCGACCACAGCTCCACTCTTCCCCCTGCTTCACACCCTGCTCCGGCCCCAGCCACAGCTCCTCTCCACCCCCTGCTCCATCCCTAGCCCAACTCTGATGTCATTCCCTCTCCCCAGCTCCTCCCCCATACCCAGTTCTGCCTTCAGCTCCACCTTCAGCCCAAGCTGAGCCAACTGTGCAGTAATGGAGGTGCGAACAGATTCCATTACTGGTCAGGTGGGGCATGACAATAAAAGTTTGGGTATCATTGGTATAGACTGTAATCAAGTCACCCTTTAACCTGATCTTTGTTAAACTAACTAGATTGAGCTCTTTGAGGCTCTTTGAGGCTCACAATAAGGCAAGCTTTCTAATTCTTTAAATATTTTTGTTGCTCTTCTGTAAAGCATGTCAAATTTATTAATATCATTCTTGAATTGGGGGCACCAGAAATGGACACAGCAGTCCAGCAGCAGTTGCACCAATGGCAAATACAGAGGTAAAATAAACTCTCTGTTCCTACTCAAGATTCCCCTCTTTATGTATGCCAGGAACACATTAGCTCTTTTGGTCACAGCATCACACTCGGAACTCTTGTTCTGCGGATTATCCACCATGGCCCTCAAATCTTTTTCAGAGTCACTGCTTCCCAGGATAGTGTTCCCCATCCTGCAAGCATGCCTACATTCTTTGTTCCCAATTTACATTTTGCTGTATTAAAAGACACATTGTTTGCTTGCGCCCAGTTTACCGAGCAAGTCAGATTGCTCTGAATCAATGACTTCTCCTCTTGATTATTCACCACTCCCCCAATTTTTGTGTCAGCTGCAAACTTTATCAGTGATGATTTTATGTTGTCTTTCAGGTCATTGATAATGAAAATTTCAAATAATGCGGGGCCAAGAATCAATCCTTGTGGGACCCCACTGGAAACACAGCAGTTTAATTAATATTCCCTATTTACAATTACATTTTGAGACCTATCCATTTCTAATCCATTTAATGTGTGCTGTGTCATTTTTTATAGTTTTCTAGTTTTTAATCAAAATATTGTGCAGTATCAAGTTGAATGCCATTCAGAAGTCTAAGAATATGCCTACTTTGAAAGAAAGAAAGAAAGAAAGAAAGAAAGAAAGAAAGAAAGAAAGAAAGAAAGAAAGAAAGAAAGAAAGAAAAAGGCCAGCTGCAGTGAGTTTCAGAGCCTGGGTCACCTGAGTTGGGTTTACAGGGCTCATGCGATGGGGCTGAAAATAGCAATGCAGATGTTTGGACTCAGGCTGGAGCCCAGGCTGTGTGACCCACCCCTATCACCAGGTTTCAGAGCCTGAAGTCTGAATGTCTACTCTGCTATTTTTAGCCCCATAGCTTGAATCCCACAAGACCAAATCAGTTGACCTGGGCTCTGAGACCCTCTGCCATGGGTCTCTTTTTTGCATGTATACCCTTAGTATATTACCAAACCTGTAGTCTCATGAAAAAAAAGATATGAAGTTAGTTTCACAGGATCTATATTCCATAATCCCTAGTTGATATTTATTACTTACATTACCCTCCTTTGATTCTTTATTAATCAAGTCCTGTATTTGCCACTCCTTTATCTTGCACAGGCTCGCTGTTAAACTGACAGGCTTATAATTATCGAGGTCATCCCATTTACCATTTTAAATATTGGTGCAACATTGGTGCAACTGGACTTTCTTCCAATCTTCTAGAACTTCCTCAGTGTTCTAACACATACTGAAAATGAACATTATTGGTCCAGCAAGCTCCTGAGCCAGCTCTTTGAAACGAAGATGCATATTGATGCTGGGCTACAAAATTGATTCAATCATCTTACCTTTTATGGAAAGACCCCTCTGGTCCAGATTCTGATACTCTCACTCATCTTGACCTCAGGGAGTAATGGAATTACTTGTTGACAAAATAAATCTACCAGAATCTGGGTCTCTGAGTGACAGTAAAAATGATGAAGGAAATTGTGGTCTTCAGTAGTGATGGCAGGGACTGTTATGCATTACCAAATGCCTTCAATTTTATAAAGTTTAACTGCTAGTAGTGAGAGAGCACTGCACCAAGGCATCACCTTCTGATGCTTCTTCCATGGCCTATATGAACTGAATAGGTGGGAGCAGTCCAGTTCCTGGTGTACAAGTGTCCACATCACAAAAGAACACCTACTCAGATACTGCCATGTTGGCAATCACAACAAAAGGACCAGGACTTTCTGGGCACTGTGACTGAACTGCTTACTGTATCCAGGTAAATTATCCTCCAAGAATAGAATTGAGGAACATTGACAGTTGGCATGGGGAAGATTCTGAACATGTTCTATGGATAAATATAGAACTTCATTTTCCAGTGCTGCTAATATGGCACTGTTCATGACCTCTAAATATAGTCACAAATTTTAAAATAGAAGTCATTCTACTATATATAGCAACAACAAAACAACAACATGCCTGGAAGAGTTCCTAAAAGCTCACCTTTGATATTTTGGATTACTTAGGTGTGCTTTTAGGAGATGAATTAGAAATGAAAAACTATGAAGCTACAGAAAAAAATTCACTAGAATTTGGAACATGTTGGCTTCTTTTTAAACTCATTTTAAGCTTTTGTTTTATTTTTATATGGTGTTTTAGGGCATTCATTGGAAGTTTTATTATATGCCACATTAGGAGCAGCACTGGGCCCACATTGTTAAAGTGTAGGGATCTTGATTCTCTTGCCTCTAACAGTAGTGCAATGTGAGTGTAAAATTAGCATTCTGATTGCGAAGTGTTTTCCACCAACTTTGCAGACACTTTGCAGAAGTGTGAACAACTAACCAGAGCAGACAAGCTTTCATCAGAATGTAAGCAGAACCATGACTCCATCTACCCCTGCTAAGTTCCATGGATGCACTACACAGACCTCTTAGCAATGGTATCAAAGGCAGCTCACTATCTAGAAGAATTCCTGGGGCAAGATTCTCTTCAGATCAGGCTTTTTTTTTTTCTTCTTTTTCCCCACAGCCTGAGTGGTGCGAAGGAGCCAGTATCTTGCTGAAGTGCCCCACAAAGAATTTCCTTGGGGACTGAAGGAGCTCTTGGCTGGTGCAAAGGTGGCACAGCTGGGTCCTACAACAACTGCTCCAACCCCAGCATATGTGGTGTGTCAAGGTAGGGGCAGGGCAGAGCACAGCACCACTGCACCAGTTCTCTGCTGGCACATTATATTGAGCCATGCTATGTATGTTTAATTTGTTTTAATCCTTCCTCATAAATCATTTCCTCCAGTCCAATAACCATCTTTGTTGCTCTTCTCTGGTTTTACACCAATTTGTTGCTATTTTTGTAGTTTGAGATGCCTGGAACTGTGTGCAATTTTGGAGGTGGTATGTCATCAGTGCAGAATTAGAATTCTACTGCATTTTATTCTGCTGCCGCATAACATTATGAACTTTTGCTTAAGTGATTGATAGGTTATTTAGAAAATAGTGTTTTTCATGTAGATCCCTTCTATTGAATATCTGCTTTAGATTATTTTCTTCCAGCTGCATTATTTGCATTTCCCAGAGTAAAGCACATTTTATTATTTCATGGCCGTATTTCTAACCTTCTTAGTTTTGTTGGTATTCTGTATTCAGTAGTGAATGAAATTCACCCTGCTTCAGATGGTCCATGTTAAGGATTTAAATGGGTATTAAGTGGTGTGAAGAACTTTATGTGGGTGTGCTGCACAGGGGTGAATTTCATCTAAGAGCTCAGCTTGGCTACACAGGGAGTTTAATCTGCAGCTTTTGGACACACATCACGTAATGTACAATACACAAGCTGCACTACTGGTATGCACACTGGATGGTATGCCCTCCTTTTTCAATGTGCATCATTGTGTACACATGACGGCTGCTTGCTTCTTATGAAGGGCATGACATTCTTGGAGGGTATCCTTTACTTCGCTGCTGAGCCATGTGCATTCTGGGATTTTTCTTGCTGTTCATTGTAGGATGCATAGCAAAAAATGGACTAGTTCAAATTAAAAAAAAACAATACAAACCATACTTGCTTGCTGAGGGGGCTACCACCATTTTGGAATCACTGTTGGTCAGCATGGACCCAACAATGCTTCATGTCAGTAGGCTGATATCCGCGACTATGCAGAGGCTGCTTCAGCTGTATTTCAGCACTCGAAACCAGATGAATTTGCCCTTGGACTTTGCTGAACAGATGATGTGGCGGCAGCAGCCACTCCTCCAGCAGCAGCAGGAGCTTCAGCACCAGACGATGTAGGATGAGGAAGAAGATGAGGACACCAAGCAACTGAAAGTAGAGAACCAGTTCCTGGTGCTGCTTCACACTGTGCAGTGCCATTTCTGGGCTTAGGAAGCCAACATGGATTGGTGGGAAAGGATAGTTCTGTAGACCTGGGATGACCAGCAATGGTGAGAGAATTTCAGGATGGAGAAGGCAACCTTTTTGGACATACGTGCTGAAATAATCTTGGAGCTACAGCAGCAGTGTACCAACATGCAGTGCCCCATATCCAAGGACAAGTGGGTCACCACTGCTAGCTGGAAGCTGGCAACACTCAAATACTACCAGTCTGTGGTAAACCAGTTCAGCATGGGGAGATTGACTGTGGGGGTTTTTGTCATGCAGGTGTGTGATGCCATGGAAAAGGCACTGTCACATCGGGTTATAAAGCTGGATAATGCTAAGGAGATTGATAGCACTGCACCATGGGGTTCCTGAGCTGTAAAGAGGAAATTGATGGGACCCATGTGGCTATTATTTCCCTCCCTGATCAGCGATCAAAGTTTAGAAACAGAAAGGGGGTATTTCTCCATGGCATTCCAAGGACTAGTTAACCACCATGGTAGGTTTATGGGCATGAGGGCACAATGATTTGGAAGAGGCCATGATGCTAGGATCTTTCAGAACTCAGTTCTATTTGTCTTAATGGAAAAAGGACAGTTTGCCCCAGTAACACTATTGACATTAATGGTGTGGACATTGATCCAATTATCCTGGGTGACTTGGCTTATCCTCTGCTTCCCTCATTAATGAATCCATTTCCAGGCCACTTGAACAGAAGGAAGGAACGGTTTAACTTCTACCTCAGTAGTTGCAGAATGGCAGAGTGTGCATTTGGTCATTTGAAAGGAAGGGGGTGCTGATTGTACAATAAATTGGAAGCAGCACCAAAGAAGCACCAAAGGTTATAGATGTATTTTGGATAATATCTGTGAAAGTAAGAGAGAAAATGTTAACTATGGGTGGGATGCTGAGGTGCAGAGACCTGCTCAGTGGTTTGAGCTACCAGCCAGGCATCCAGTATATTGTCAGGGAAGCTCATGGCTCTTGTTTTGAGTCTCAGGCCTGAAGCTGTGCAGTTGTATATCAAGCTGTAAACCCATGGAAGGGAATGATGTGTGGTGGGATGGATTGTGAGCAGTTCAGTGTTGTTTATGTGTGGTAGAAGTACAACATTATGTCAGTCCTCATTTTACCTCATGTCTTTGCCTGGGTACCTTGGTAAAACCTTATGAATTATATAAAACGTAATGGTTGCCTGTGTAAAATGTATTGTCAACTCCCTATGAATTAAGTTTTCAATATTTTAATTAAACAACAATCTATTTATGTAACATATAAATAAACCTTTAAATGATAATGAAACTGTTTTTAATTATGGAACAATATATTAAACAACAATCTATTGTCTAACTACAAAGAAATCTTTAATTAAAACAATACTGAAACAAAACATCAATGTGGAGCAGTTGTAGAGCAGAGCACAATGCAAGAGAGGTGCCTAAAGACACAAGCGAATATACATTTTGCCTCTCTGCCTCTTCTTGTTTGTGGACCTTCTGGTGAGGCTTTATGGTCTTCTCTTTCTTGAATGCCCCTTTAGCACCTCGATCATCCAGTGGCCCTCACTGATTGTTTGGCAAGCTTCCTGCTTCTGATATACTTACAGTATTTTTTGCTGTTAGTTTTTGGGTTTTCCTAGTCACCTTTTAAAATATTTTTTTGGCCTGCCTAATTATACTTTTACACTTGACTTGTCAGAGTGAAAGTACAGCTCTCAGGTAATCCCTTCTGAATCAGCAAATCATGAGTTTGCCTAGAATATTTATCAGTTCCTATTTAAAGAATAGCTCCAAATGACTATGACCTTGATAGCATTACAAGAAGCCTATTTGTAAACACAAGTACCCAAAATGTATTAAGTTCTTTTAAAGCATTGTAGATTGAAAATCATTTTCAGTATATAGCAATAATATAGATCTTCAGCAAAATACTCAAATGGTACAGTATTTTTGTCAGAGAGTGGTGTCAGGACACTTGTTTCTTTGAACCCTTCCTGCAGGGGTTTGTCCTCTTGATTACAATCTCATGTCAGTTTGCTGGATCAAAATGAGGGACCTCTTAATGAATTCAGGCTGCCCCTTTATATCACAAACTCTTTCTTTGTCTCCTAGGCCTCTGGAACCAGGCCTGACCCAGTAGTCACCCCAGAGGGAGGTATTCCTCTGGAGTTGTTCATCTTCCCCAGCACTGCAGTAATTAGCCCTTGCTGATTTTAGTTCCTGGTGGGAGCTTGGTAAGCCTCCCCCATGGAATTAGAATAAATTCCCTGGCTCACAGAAATAGAGATAACATTTAGAAAATCGATTCTATAGTCTCAAAGATATTGCATGTGCCTATAATATCTGCCACACTACTCTCTCATGAATAGAGTAGATTGGCTACTTATTTACGACTACAGCAGAGACTTTATACCCCAGAAATAACTTTCTTTATATAATTTATAATATGTTTTAGTTCTATAAACATTTTGAAGTCAAATACCTTTTTGTTGCAGGCAGTTCATGTAAGCCTGTATTTGCCATCTCGACAAGCCCAATCTGCATTTTGTTTTCTGTGTCTTTATAATTAGTCTTTCCTTTTGAAGAAGAATTTTTGTTCTATCCAAATTTTTCCTTCTTTTCATTCATAGAGTCTTGCTGTACAATAGTAAAATGGTAGATTTCTGCAAAAATAAAAGATGTGCTAAAATGTAGGGAATGGTTTAGAAGCTCAGGGAAGGTCTACACTGCAATAAAACACCTAAAGCTGGCTTGCAGGGCTTGATCTACAGGGCTGTTTAATAGTGGTGTGGACATTTGGGTTCAGGCTCTGGGACCCTGTGAGGAAGGAATGTCCAGCTCAATCATCTACACTGCAATGTTAGAAAGACACAATGTTAAGTTTTCTTTTCACAGGATGCAAGAAGGGTCTCGGTCTGTGTTCACTCAGAATACAGGACTCAGCACTGGGAGCTTTGTTACAGTATGAGAAGAAAAATAAATTAACTCTTTATCTACACAGCATGTTTTCTAAGTGCAGCATCCAAATGAAGACCACCTGTGTAGCAGCATTTTAAAAAAGTGTAATTTTAGTCTAGTTTTACCAGTAATTTGTGAACCCATAGTGTTTAAGCCATTGCTGGATATTTTTCTTGTTTAATATATATCTATATCAGTTATATAGATTTTGATATCTCATTAAGTCTCGTTCTTTGTGTCGTTCACCATTCACTTCAGCCAGAAGGCTAAATTAACCAGGATCCTTGTCTATCAATGAGTCATTCATACATTTCTTTCCAGATAAAGTACTGCTGAATCCAGTTCCGGAGTTCATACAGAAAATCAATATATTGTTCCATTTGAACTGAAGTATCACCTTACCTTCTGTTTATCCTAGACCTCAGCACCCTAAGGAGATTAAATTGCATAATCTTTATGGTCAGAGTGTAATTAAAAATTAATTCAAATTGGTTTGGATAGAAGCATTGTCACATGAACTGAAAACCGGCTGAAGGACCATAAACAAAGGATAAATAGCAATGAACCATAGGGAAGGGAGGAGCTGTCTAGTAGGATGACACATGGATTGGTTATACCCAATTTTATTCATTTAAATCCTTTTCCCCACTAATTTTCAAACATTATGTATAATAGCACCAGGATAAAAATAACAGGAATATTTTAATAAACTATCACTTGGATAACATGAGAGCTAAACTAGGAGATTACAGCTCATTCTTTCAGACAATTCAGAGGGATATTAGTATTGTACACTGATAAACCTGAACATTAACTGTTATTAAAACTTTGTATAAATCAGTGTAATTAAGCTACTTCAACACGAGCATGAAATAAAATGGAATAAAAAGGAGTGCACCCATTGATATCTAAATTACATTTCAATCTGTATGAATACATTCAAGAATACAAACCAAGGAAGCCCCTCTTCCCACATGCTTATTAAAATACATTCACATAAAAAACTGTAACTATTTTGCAGAGCTATTTGAAAAGGAACTATTATCTCTCATAATGGGTGCTGTTCTGTTAATCAGTAAATATCAGTGCTATGTAACTCCAATGAAGGACCACCATCGGGAGATTTAAGTTCCATAACATTGAAAAAAGAGACCCAATGGCAGCTAAGCCTATTTAAATCCATATTAATGATCTATGAGAGAGACTAAAAAGCACATTACTTAAATTAATAAGTGATTCCAAATTGGGTGATGCTGCAAACACTAAAGATTTGTCTACACAGGGGAGTTTCAGTGGGATTAAGAGTTAATCTGGTCTGAAAATGCTTGTGTAGACTACACAATACATTATAGCTACGGTTATGATTTTCTCACTGAGGTCGCAGAAGTCACGGAATCTGTGAATTCCTGAGACCTCTGTGACTTTAGCTCATGGCCACGGGGAGCTGCAGGGTCCCCCTACCACCCACAGCAGCTGGGAGCTGCACAGTACTCCTGGGAGCTTTGAGCCACTGCATGCGGCAAGGATCCCCCCAGAGCTCCAAGATGCCATGGGCAGTGGGGGAACCTCAGAGCGGGGGAACCCCAGAGCTCCCAGCCACTGTGGGTGGTGGGGAAACCATGGAGCTCCCGGCTGCAGCAGGCAAGGGGCTCCTGGGAGCTCCCAGCTGTGGCACCCAGTGTGGGGACACCAAAACTGAGCTCCCCATTTTGTCACAGAATTTTTTAGTAAAAGTCAGACAGGTCACAGGCTTCTGTGAATTTTTCTGTATTGCCCGTGACCTGTCTATGACTTTTACTAAAAATATCTGTGACAAAATCTTAGCCTTAATTATAGATCACTAACTCTGCATTCATTGCAGAACTCTGGAGTCCTCTTTTGGTGTATTGTTTGTGTGCACACAAAGCTGCTGTGGATTGCTTTGGCTGTCTTCCAATGGCTATGCCACACTGCTTTGCAGATGACCGTTACTCACCTTCCTGTTTATCTGTGTGCCCTCCCTTGCTCTGGAGTCAAGCTAACCAGATGTCCCCTCCCCCGTTTAAAATCTGACACAGAGCCAGAATTTGCCCATTTGCTCCTGGATTCAAGTACATTGGAATTGTTGCAATATTACTCCAGAAGCCTTATACTATGCCTCAAGCAGCCACAGGGAGATCTGCTGAGACCCTGGTCTCATTACCATCAGGAGAGAAGTGTCAGTGCAGCAAAATCTTGTGTCCAGCCACTGGAATACAAATATTTTTTGTGGATGCTGCTAAGCAGATAACTTGGAGAGACCACAACCAGGATGTTGACTAGTTCTGGGTAAAGAGCAAACAGCTCAGGAGGACTTATATTAAAACAAAAGATAAGAGGGGGGAAAAATCCAGCAAAAGACATGAAAACTGTCCATTTTTGGAGGAACCGGACAGGATTTTGCACAACTACATTCCCACTGAACCCAAAAAGGTTGTGGTCTCTGCTGCTAACTCTCTTCCCCTGCCCTTAACCCCCAAGGACAATCAGCAAGACTCCTCGGAGGATGAGTACAAGGAGGCCAGTGATGAGATCTCCCTGGAAAGGTGGGATGTCTTTGGAACTCAGGACCCCGATGCCAGCCAAGGAGAAGATGAGACCAATTCCTGCCCTGCAGCAACCAATTCCCAGGCAGCAACCCAGGGTGGGACTGAGGAGGCAGATCCTATAGAGGGAACCTTGGCTTATAAGTATCTATCTTTACAATTTATTATTGTATTTTACTGCTGTGCTACCTTGTGTTTCAGGTGCCCCATGGCAGAAGCTATTGAAAGAGGATGTGAGTTCTGAGACTTTCCAAGTCCTCAGCCTCTGCTTCCCTCCCTCCATCTGCCCATGCTGTCCATTTGGCGCCCTGTACATGTTTGCAAAATGGCGGCTGCTGTGCTATGCAATTGGTCTCTGTCTCATCCTAACCACCACCACCCCTGACTACTAACTGTCTTTAATACCAAATCATTGATGGCCCTTGCCTAGCTACGTATTTTCTTTTCTCCTTTCCTCATCTGTCCTGCCTGTTGAACCTGATCCACCACCCCCAGCCACCCCTTCACCTGCTCAAAATGGCACCCAGCAGCATGGCACAGCCATGGCCACACTACCCTATCCTCTGCCATAGCAGATTCAAATAATGGAAACATTCTTTTGTGCAAAATGCAAAAATGTATTGAAACAGTGTTTACAGGAAGAAAAGGAGTACTTGTGGCACCTTAGAGACTAACCAATTTATTTGAGCATGAGCTTTCGTGAGCTACAGCTCACTTCATCAGATGTTTACCGTGGAAACTGCAGCAGACTTTATATACACACAGAGAATATGAAACAATACCTCCTCCCACCCCACTGTCCTGCTGGTAATAGCTTATTGTTTACAGGGAAAGCAATGTGGATAGGGAGACAGATAGGGCAATTTCCTGCAATAACCTTGAATGGCCTTATTGAATTAAAGTATCTTTTGAGTCCGTTGTATTAAAAATGCAAAGCTTATGTATTATTGTGGGATTGGTTGCAACTTCTCTAGAGGGGAGACATAGCTGATGTAAACTTTGGGAAGTGTTATGAGCTTCAAAGGACTATTTTAAACAAACAATATGCCAGACAAGAAGGAATTTTTGGGACAAAGAAAGTTAAGTGGGTTTCCTAAGAAATACCTGGGGAGAGGTGAAGCTAGGCTGTGAGGAGAGAACCGTTGTCTGCTGATTACCTATTCATGGTCTCTGCAGATCAAATTCCCAACCTGTATAAAGGAAAGAATGTACTTTTCTTGGTGGTTCTTGTTCTGAGGAAAAGCTGTTATGAATTTGTAATCACAGAAAAACCTCTGTGTGGAGTCTGAAGGACTGATCAACTATCAAAGCTTTTGTTGGAGTTGGGGTGATCTCTCGTAAGCTTATTAGCCTGCATGTACTGTTTTAATATGCTTTCTCTGTAATGCTTTCACCTTCAGAATAAATGTGTTTGCTCAGAAAGAGCTGTGTGGTATCTTATAACTTTTGGCAATTACAGCAGTTGATAGCTTCTGAGTAGAAAGCAAAGAGAAGACACGAGCCTGTTTAGGTGTCCTGGCTTGCTGGGGAACTCACAGTGTAGGCAGGGACCTGTGCAGCCTGGAAAGACCCTGATCAGGAGGGAGAGAGACACAGGTTTTCACCCAAGAGCACTGACAGCTGATGAGCTGGGAGCCTAGAGTGGGTGCCCTTGCTAGACCATGAAGGGGGTCAGGTGCTAGCAAATGGGGCAATTTTGTGAGGGAGTTCAGAAAGAGAGCATGAGAGCCAAATACCCCTAACATTCTCTAAACTTAGGCCAATAAACACCTCCCCCCAAAAAACAAAAACGAAAAAGAGCTACAGGCGTAAAAAGAATGCAGGCAAAAGTCCAGCAGCAGAGTGGGGGCTATGCAGTTTATTGCACTGAATGAAGCACATCTGATCCCATAGTTGGGACTCTTCTTCCAGATGATGGTATGGTAACTACTTACACTGAGAATACCTCTGCAGGGGAGGGCATATCAGTTATTAGGAAGAGACAGATAAGAGTAATGGGGGATTCGATCATTATAAATACAGATAGCTGAGTTTGTGATGACTGGGAGAACTGCGCGGTGAATGGCCTGCCAGCTGCAAAGGTTGTGGACCTTTTGAGACATATAGGTATATTTATGGACAGTGCTAGGGAAGAGCATGTTATGGTACATGTAGGTACAACTGACATAGGGAAAGGTAGGAGAGAGGTCCTGAAGGCCAAATTTAGGCTGCTAGGTAGGTGATTAAACTCCAGGATCTCCATGGTAGCATTCTCTGAAACATGCAGGGCCAGTTAGGCAGAACTGTATGGTCTCAATGCATAGATAAGATGATGGTGTTGGGGGGAGGGATTTAGGTTTATTGGGAACTGGGGTATCTTTTGGGAAAGGAGGAACCTATCTATCAGGGGTGGTCAAACTTACTTACCCTCCAAGCTGCATACAACAATCTTCAGAAATTCAAGAGCCAGGGCAAACTTGCTGGGGCTCCGGGCTTCAGCCCTGCAGGAAGTGCCTGCCCAACTTGGGACTTCTGCCCCATTCCTGCTGAAGCCCCAAGCCCTGGCAGGCACGCCCTGTGGGGCTAAAGCCCCAAGCCCCCCCTCACTGCTGGGCAGAAGCCAGAAGTGATATGTGGAGGGGACACATGGGGGGGCAATTTTTTCAGGTTTTGATGGCCCCACTCAGTTCATGGTGCAACTGTGCCCCTTTCCTGCATGGCAGCTGCTGGAGCTGGCAAGCTGTGAGCTGCGGCCATGGGAGAGGCAGCGGTAAGCAGATGGGAGCTGCAGGGAGAGATGCTGTTTTGCTGCTGCCTCTCCCTGCAGAATTGGAGCATTAGGCCCCACCTGCAGCTCCCAGTGTTCGCCGCTGCCTCTACATGCAGCGTTAACACCTGGGAGCTGCAGTGAGGGGCCACTGACAGTAAAAAGGGGGTGTGTGCCTGGGGGGGGGGTGACTGAAGCTGTTAGGGGGCCAACCTTTAAAATATGCCCCCACCCACTCTCAGCAGGCACCAGTTGTCTCTGGCAGAAGTCCCTAGCCCCACCAACTTGCTGCAGGGAAGAAACTCTAAACTCCTTCTCCCCCAGTCTGGTAGGCAGAGAATGGGAGAGTGGGGTCTCCGTGAGCCATACTGTAACTGTAAAAGAGCTGCATGCAGCTTGCAAGCTATGGGTTGACCACCCCTGTTATATAGGAAGGATGGGCTCCACCTAAACCAAAAATGGAACAAGATTGCTGACATGTTAAATTAAAGAAGTTCATAGAGGAGTTTTTAAACTAAGGGCTGGGGAAAAGCCAACAGGCACACAGGAGCACACACTTTAGACAAAGACATTGCATAGAGAAGGATCTATTAACAGGGTTTCTCTATATCCTAGTAAAGAGGAGAGGATACAAGTTATACTTTATCAACTTATAAGGAAGGTCCTCTCATGGATCAGTAACTGGTAAAAAAAACCAGGATAAAAGGGTAGGAATAAATGGTTACTTTTCAGAATGAAGAGAGGTAAATACTGGTGACCCCCAGGAATCGGTACTGGGATCAGTACTGTTCAACATATTCATAAGTGATCTGGAAAAAGGGGTGAACAGTGAGGTCACAGAGTTTGCAGCTGACACAAAATTACTCAAGATAATTAAGTCCAAAGCAGACTGAGAAGACTTAGAAAAGGATCTCACAAAACTGAATGACTGGGCAACAAAAATGGCAGATTAAATTCAATGTTGATAAATGAAAAGTAGTGCATGTTTGAAGGGTTCATGTAGCGTTCATGCACCTGGAAACAGTCAGGGCACACCCTGACTGTTGTGTAGGAGCAATGCACACATTGCTCTGCTCTGTCCAAGGACATGGACCATGGAAACATGGACCATCTGGGAAGTCAAAATAAGGACATCAACCGTGGGATGATTCCTCGGCCTAGGCTCAAGGCCTGAGAATAAAGATTGTAGTAGATAGAGGCTGGTAAATAAGAATATTAATCAAAGTCATATTATTTCCTTTGTTGATGCCTTTTGCGGTCGGAGTATGTAATGCGCAGGGGGGAGAGAAATAAAAGAGGGGTGGAAAAGCTGACAGGGGCAATCCAGTCAGCAGACCAGCCTGCTTGCTTGCCTAAAGCCGTGTCCTGTCTTGTATTGAACCGCCACATATGTTGGAAAACATAATCCCAACTATACATATAAAATGATGGGGTCTAAATTAGCTGCTACCACTCAAAAAGAGATCTTGGAGTCATCGTGGATAGTTCTCTGAAAACATCCACTCAATAATCAGTGACAGTTGAAAAAGATACCAGAATGTTAGGAACCATGAGAAGAGGGATAGATAATGAGATAGAAAATATCATATTACACAGATACATAGATATTAAGATCAGAAGGGACCATTATGATCATCTAGTCTGACCTCCTGCACAATGCAGGCCACAGAATCTCACCCACCCACTCCTGCGATAAACGTCTCACCTATGTCTGAGCTATTGAAGTCCTCAAATCATGGTTTAAAGACTTCAAGGTGCAGAGAATCCTCCAGCAAGTGACCCGTGCCCCATGCTAGAGAGGAAGGCGAAAAACCCCCAAGGTCTCTTCCAATCTGCCCTGGAGGAAAATTCCTTCCCGACCCCAAATATGGCGATCAGCTGAACCCTGAGAATATGGGCAAGATTCACCAGCCAGATACCCAGGAAAGAATTCTCTGTAGTAAATCAGATCCCACCCCATCTAACATCCCATCACAGGCCACTGGGCATATTTAACACTAATAGTCAAAGATCAATTAATTACCAAAATTAGGCTATCCCATCATACCATCCCCTCCATAAACTTATCAAGCTTAGTCTTGAAGCCAGATATGTCTTTTGCCCCCACTGCTTCCCTTGGGAGGCTATTCCAAAACTTCACTCCTCTGATGGTTAGAAACCTTCATCTAATTTCAAGTCAAAACTTCCCGATGACCAGTTTATATCCATTTGTTCTCATGTCCATATTGGTACTAAGCTTAAAAAAATCTTCTCTCTCTGTAGTATTTATCCCTCTGATATATTTATAGAGAGCAATCATATCGCCCCTCAACCTTCTTTTGGTTAGGCTAAACAAGCCAAGCTCCTTGAGTCTCCTTTCATAAGACAGGTGTTCCATTCCTCGGATCATCCTTGTAGCCCTTCTCTGTACCTGTTCCAGTTTGAATTCATCCTTCCTAAACATGGGAGACCAGAACTGTACACAGTATTCCAGGTGAGGTCTCACCAGTGCCTTGTATAACGGTACTAAAACCTCCTTATCTCTACTGGAAATACCTCATCTGATGGACCCCAAGACCACATTAGCTTTTTTCATGGCCATATCACATTGGCAGCTCATAGTCATCCTGTGATCAACCAATATTCCAAGGTCCTTCTCCTCCTCCGTTACTTCTCATTGATCCATCCCGAGCTTATAATTAAAATTCTTGTTATTAATCCCTACATACATGACCTTTCACTTCTCACTATTAAATTTCATCCTATTACTATTATTCCAGTTTACAAGGCCATCCAGATCTTCCTGTATGATATCCCGGTCTCTCTCTAAATTAGCAACACCTCCCAGCTTTGTATCATCTGCAAAATTTATTAGCACACTCCCACTTTTTTTGCCGAGGTCAGTAATAAAAAGATTAAATAAGATTGGTCCCAAAACTGATCCTTGAGGAACTTCATTGGTAACCTCCCTCCAGCTTGACAGTTCACCTTTTAGTATGACCCGCTGTAATCTCCCTGTTAACCAATTCCTTATCCACCTTTCAATTTTCATATTGATCCCCATCTTTTCCAATTTAACTAATAATTCCCCATGTGGCACAGTATCAAACGCCTTACTGAAATCTAGGTAAATTAGATCCACTGCGTTTCCTTTGTCTAAAAAATCTGTTACTTTCTCAAAGAAGGAGATCAGGTTGGTTTGGCATGATCTACCTTTTGTAAAACCATGTTGTATTTTGTCCCATTTACCATTGACCTCAATGTCCTTAACTACTTTCTCCTTCAAATTTTTTTCCAAGACCTTGCATACTACAGATGTCAAACTAACGGGCCTGTAGTTACCCAGATCACTTTTTTCCCCCTTTCTTAAAAATAGGAACTATGCTAGCAATTCTCCAATCATACGGTACAACCCCTGAGTTTACAGATTCATTAAAAATTCTTGCTAATGGGCTTGCAATTTCATGTGCCAATTCCTTTAATATTCTTGGATGAAGATTATCTGAGCCCCACGATTTAATCCCACTAAGCTGTTCGAGTTTCGCTTCTACCTCAGATATGGTAATATCTACCTCCATATCCTCATTCCCATTTGTCATGCTACCATTATCCCTAAGATCCTCATTAGCCTTATTAAAGACTGAGGCAATGTATTTGTTTAGATATTGGGCCAGGCCTAGATTATCCTTAACCTCCACTCCATCCTCAGTGTTTAGCGGTCCCACTTCTTCTTTCTTTGTTTTCTTCTTATTTATATGGCTATAGAACCTTTTACTATTGGTTTTAATTCCCTTTGCAAGGTCCAACTCTACTTGACTTTTTGCCTTCTCACTTTATCCCTACATGTTCTGACCTCAATAAGGTAGCTTTCCTTGCTGATCGCTCCCATCTTCCACTCTCTGTATGCTTTCTGCTTTTTCTTAACCACCTCTCTGAGATGCCTCTATATAAATCCATGCTATGACCACATCTTGAATACTGCATGCAGATGTGGTCGCCACATCTCAAAAAAGATATATTGGAATTGGAAAAGATACAAAAAAGGGCAACAAAATGATCTTTCATACAAGAAGAAATTAAAAAGACTGGGGCTGTAGAGTTTGGAAAAGAGACCACTAAGGGGAGATATGATGGAGGTCTCTAAAATCTTGAATGGTGTGGAGAAAATGAATAACACATAACAGAAGAGTCAGAAGTCACCCAATGAAATTAATAGGTGGCAAGTTTAAAACAAACACGAGGAAGCACTTTTTCACACAACCCAGAGTCGACTTATGGAACTTATTGCCAAGGGATGTTGTGAAGACCAAAAAGTATAATTAGATAAGTCCATGAAGGATAGGTTCATCAATGGGTATTACCAAGATGGTCAGGAATGTGTCCCCATGCTCTGGGTGTCCCCGAATCTCTGACTGCCAGATGATGGGACTGGACTACAGGGGATAGATCTCTTGATAATTGCCCTGTTTGTTCCCTTTTAAGCATCTGGCATTGACCACTGTCAGAAGACAGGGTACTAGGCTAGATGGACAATTGGTTTCACCAAGTATGGCCATTCTTATGTTCTTATGTAACTGCGGAGTATCTCACGTTGTTTCCAGTGAATATTTCTCTAGCAGAACTGGGATGATAGCTCTTATCTTTAGAAAATTTGATTAGGGTATTTTACCACAGTTTTGGAGTTTAAATTATAGGTGTTCAAAATATCAGTGGAGCATCCAGAAATTTTATATGTTATTTACCATTCTTGTTTGACTTGTAGAGTCACATTGTCCCCAGTGCAATTAACCCAGGAGTTAAAGAAATATTAAAAGCCGTCCTTTTAGCACAGGTGGTCCCTGAACAGGCAAGAACTCATGGATTGTAGCTGAAGTTATTTCCAAAGTTGCTGGTTGGACAACCTCTCTAGGTTTAAGCACTAGGAAAGTATTTCTTGACTGAAGGAATTAAGAAAAAGAAAAGACTACCAGCCTGTTTGATCTCCATTGATAATTTCTAGATTGATCCTTGTACTAGTATTGGCTTTAGTTAGCTCTGATACTTTGAAGAAGCAGCGTGCTAAGTTCTGAAGAATTTTTTAGAGGTTTGTCTGTAGATTCACAACAATCTGGTTCCCTCAAAGGAAACCTCCACTAAATTTATTCTATAATATCCAATGTCTCAGAAATAAATTTATCCTAGCTAAGATATTAAAAAAGTTAAATTCTGGAAGAAAACCTTCTCCTGGAACGAGACATCATACATAAAGTATAGGGCCCTGTGTAACAATCTGGGAGATTTTTGTCTCTTTGGAAGATTTAGATTTCTCTTTCATTAAGAATGAATATTTGACCCAGATCAAAGCAGCTCTAAATACGACTATATTGCTACCCATAAAATGATGGAAACATATGCAAATAATCTTTTTTTTTGAAAAAAGATATGATTAGTTTTTGTAAGAAATAGGAAAGAATTTTTTTGTGAAAATTAACTTATACAAGGCAAGGTTTTTAAAACTGTTTTTATAAGTTTACAAAGATTGCTTCAAATGCCCTAGAGTAAACATTTAACGATGATATGTCATTTGCACAAAAGTAACAAATTACAAAAGTTAAATTTCACACAGGGACCTTAACTATATGGAGTTGCCAGGCATCCGGTTTTCAACTGGAATGCCCGGTCAAAAAGGGACACTAGCAGCTCCGGTTAGCACCACTGACTGGGCCGTTAAAAGTCTGGTCGGTGAAGTAGGGGGGGCTAAGACAGGCTCCCTGCCTGCCCTGGCTCCAGGAAGCGGTCAGCATGTCCCTATGGCCCCAAGGCACAGGGGCGGCCAGGGAGGCTCTGTGCATTGCCCCTGCCCCAAGTGCCAGCTCCATAGCTCCCATTGGCCAGGAACCGCAGCCAATGGGAGCTGCAGGGGTGGCACCTTCGGGTGAGGACAGTGCATGGAGCCCCCTGGCAGCCCCTGTACCTAGGAGCCACAGGGACATGCTGGCTGCTTCCGGGAGCCACCTGAGGTAAGCACAGCCTGAAGCCCACACCTCCTCCCACACTCTGAACCCCTTGGCCCCAGCCCAGAGACTCTCTTGCACCCCAAACCCCTCATCCCAGGCACCACACCAGAGCCCATACCCCCTGCCAGTGCCCTCATCCTTCCCGCTGCACCCCAACCACATACCCCAGCCAAGGGCCCCCTCCCACACCCTGGATCCCTCATTTCTGGCACCACGCCAGAGCCTGCACCCCCAGCCAGAACCTTAATCCCTCCCACACCCCAACCCCCTGCCCCAGCCCCAGTCCAGTGAAAATGAGCTGAGCAAGTGAGTGAGGATGGAGGAGAGCGAGCAACAGAGGGAGGGGAGATGGTGTGAGTGGGGGTGGGGCCTTGGGGGGAAGGGACAAGGCCTTGGGGAAGGG
Source organism: Caretta caretta (assembly GCF_965140235.1). Classification (NCBI taxonomy): domain Eukaryota; kingdom Metazoa; phylum Chordata; order Testudines; family Cheloniidae; genus Caretta; species Caretta caretta. The sequence continues at coordinate 139,693,248 of NC_134207.1, forward strand.
GGCGGGGCAAGACTGTTCGGTTTTGTGCAAGCATAAAGTTGGCAACTCTATAAGTATACCTCTTGCACACATGCATTATAAATCATATTTATATGTAGGGGCAAAATACATATGATGGTAAAAAAAATACTACCTATATACAATTCAGCTGATAGGAAAAACTCTCTTTTAATTAGGGATTGGGAAATTTGCTTCATATCAGATAAACACTCACAAAGTAAAACAAACTCCAAACCATACTTTTTCACCCATTATTTTTTTTAATTTTTAAATGACATTTGCCTTCCCATGTCCATCTGGGACTGGAAACAGAAATGCCATACAATAAGAAATATGAAGAAGTGGGTTTTTGACCCATGAAAGCTTATGCTCAAATAAATCTGTTAGTCTTTAAGGTGCCACCAGAATCCTTATTGTTTTTGTACAATAAGAAATGTTCTTCTCATGTTTCTGACCTGACAGGAAGCAAGAAGTACCAGAAATCTATAAGATCCAGATAGGGATCCAAACATTTCTATGTATCACAATCAAATATAGTTAGAAAGCTTTACTTTTTGGGGGTTGCTCTTCACTGCCTGTTGGACCAGATTTTTAAAGTTGTGTGCACAACATTCTCATGTGCCTAATTTGTGTGCACAAATACCTGATGTATTGGTCTCAAACATAAAGAGCTCTGTGTAAGCTCAAAAGCTTGTCTCTCTCACCAACTGAAGTTGGTCCAATAAAAGATATTGCCTTCCCCACTTGGTCTCAGATCAGGTATTTGCATGTGATTTCTTAGTCCTAGTAGTCAGAGGTGATCAAAGTGATATACTATGGTGGCATCATTCATGCAGTTATATTTAAAATGTCTCTAAATATTTTCATTATGAAATAGGCTGTGATTTGTATCAGTTTATTATACCAAAAGAAAGACTAAGGGTGAAATCCTCGCCCCATAGAAGACAATGGAAGTTTTGCCATTGACTTTAACAGGACCAAGATTTTACCCTGCATTATTCTAAAATTTCTTTGTACTTGCTGTGACAATGTCTGAGGACGCAGGGTCAACATTTTCACAACTGAATGCCTTAAGTTAAGAAGACACCTCAAGACACCCTAATTTAATGGCCTAAATATAGATTTCTTTGCCTTACTTTCAGAATTTTGGACTAAGTTACTTTAGGGACACATAGGGATATTGTTGTAGAGAATTTTTTGGCACAGAAGTTACATAATCCCTGGATTTTCACTCCTGAGATGGATATGTCACCTGACACTGTTGTCTATCTTTACAAAGAAAAGTTGTACAGGAATTTTATTTTTGTTAGTGAAATTAATCATAGTATTTCCAGCACGAATGGTCCCTTTATAACTGCATGATCTATACAAGGGTTTCTCAGTCTTTTTTCTTCTGAAACTCTGCATTGAGTCATGTCCGCTCACCTTCCTGACCCCATATTCAGCTCCTAACAACAACTCAGAATCAGTTATGCTTCAGGACAGCCTCAAAAGAAGCACCCATGACCCCACCAGATAACTGCTGCTAACTGCTCTGGTCACAAGACTAGTGACTCATATGTTAAGATTTTCTGATCTATACAAAACAAGACTGACTAAATAAATTAGAGGAAATGCTGAAATATTTAGAAACCTCTTTTTGCAAAATAGGGGGAAATGTGAAGATAAAACAGATGGAGGCTGTCAAAAGGCTTTATTAATGTTCGATTTTGTATATCACACTGTATGAGGTATTGATACTCACTTTTTGTTGCTATATACATTAGATAGGACTCCTCTGCTAACTTGATATGTTGTTCTGAATAGCTGCGAAACATAAACACTTTTAATTTCAAAAAAGCCGTAATAAAAATTATGACACACAAACAGAAGTTATAATTTTGCCAAAAGGCATATCACAAACTAACATGAAAACATATGAAACTTAAAGGCCAGAAGATGATGGTTTTATTGTTCTTCAGTGTCTGGCCCTACCATATGGTCTATCAAGGATTATTCTTACCTTGCCCAAATGTGTTATGCGTTTGTTGTTTTACACATATAAATGTTAGGAAAATTAACCATTGGAACTCTTTTGAGTAGCTAATTTTCAGGAACAAGTATCAAAAACATTTTAGCATATTTCCTTTAATATTAGCACTAACTTCATTCCATATTAATATTTAAAATTAAATCTTGTTTTTGAGAGCTACTAAAACAGAGTCCGAAACTCTGTACAAGTATATGTATAGAATATGCTCTGCACTAATGAATGAGAGGCAAACATAATCTGTTGGAAACCAGACAAAGTGGAGGCAAAGGGATTTACAAAATGCTCCACCCTACTTCATCTCTGTTCTGCTGGGTCAGGCCTTCATGGATAAGTGGGTGGGGCTACAGGGAAAGCAACCTTCAATAGCAGCATCCTCCCCTGCAATGAGTGGGGATTTCCCTGCTGCAGTTAAAGCTTACCCTCCCTTCCACTGAGTTCACTTACACAAAATGTCCACACCATTGGGAGTCGGCTGGAGCAACATTTGACAGCGATCTAATGGAAATAAGTCTTCCACTGTGAGGGTTGGGGCCAAAGAAGTCATGCAAGAGCACTAGGCTTCTAGAAAAATGCATCTGCCACATAGAATTCTCCCAAGGATGTCAGGACAAATGGGACTGATGTGTTCCTCCTTCAGACAGTCACATTTGGTAGAAAGGGGAGGAAAGTCCTATCTCTGATGCCCACATCCACTGATATGATGAGATAAAATGCCAGCAATTGAAACCTACAATACAGAGTTTTCTGCATGGGAGCCAGTATGATCTTATGATTTTTCTTTTTTGTGTTTTGTAAAATCAAATTATGATAGAAAATACGTTTGACCCAAGTTAGTAATTGATAGAGCAGGTTACGATTTAAAATGGACTGAGATACTGCACCTTGTGAATTGGGATTTATAATGTAAACGCTCAGAAACTATTTAACTCTACCAGCATGAGTGGAACCACCCTATTAGGTTGTCTCAGTCACCTCTGAATTTCCTGACATTAATTATAAATGTCATGGGCTGCTGTGACAGTTTTCAATGTGGAAGCAACTGATCAGATGTAGATTTCTCAGTTGCTAAACTGAATCAGCGTCATAGTTGTGATGAGTTGATGTTTCCATTATATATACACACCAAACAATAACAACAAGAAATGCTTTTAGGTGAAAATGCCAGCATAATTCATATCTATAAACTTTTTCACATGGTGTGACTTAATTAGCAGCAGCAAGCAGTAAGAGATTATTTTCAGTTTTGAAAAATGACAATGTATTTGACTGGTATTATTGTTTACAAAACAGAATTAATGCAACTAACCACCAAGTTAGTAATTTAGGCTTTATAACAGAAAGAGACAGGAAAGGTCTTCAGCCTTTGCTGGTTGAGGGTATGTCTACTTTGGCAGAGTTACATCACCTGCAGGTACAGCACTGCTCAGAGAGCACTGAAGGGAAACCACTGTTGTGTATTCACACTGTCAGCTGCCTGTGCAATAGTGTTCACACTTGCGGCACTTGCAGAGGTATTTGGAGCAGTGTACTCTGGGAAGCTATCCCTAAGAGCATCTCTTCCTCTTCTGCTGCTAAGAGCTGTGGGAAGGGTCACCGGACATCCTGGGTCCTGTCCCAATGCCCCGTGATGCATTGCTTTGCATCCCAGCAATCCCCGTGCTTCTGTTTGCATTTGGCACCATCTTTCAATGGTTTGTGTACTGCACACTCTGCCTCTTCGGTCTGCAGGAATGGATCCCGCACTGTTGAGCAATATGCTGCTCATTCTCACTAACACACCATGAGTGGCAGTGGAGTTATTCCTTAAACTACAAAGGCAAGAGGAGTGCAACATTGATCTCACCACATGTAGTAGCTATGACACGAGATTACTTGTGGCATTCGCGGAGGTGCTGACCAAAGTGGAACACCACTTTTGGGCTCGGGAAACAAGCACTGAGTGGCGCGATCACATCATGATGCACGTCTGGGATGATAAGCTGTGCCGCAGAAGTTTCAGATGAGGAAAGGCACATTCATGGAACTTTGTGATGAGCTCATCCGAGCCCTGCAGCGCAAGGACATGAGAATGTGAGCTGCTCTGCCATTGGAGAAGCGCATGGTGATTGCACTGTGGAAGCTGGCTAGTCCGGACTGCTACCAATCAGTCGCTAACCAGTTCAGAGTGCGAAAGTCGACTGCTGGACTCGTGCTGATGGAAGCGTACAGGGCCATTAATCACATCCTGCTCCGAAAAACCATGACTCTGGGCAATGTCCATGACATTGTGGATGGCTTTGCAGAAATGGGCTTCCCTAACTGAGGAGGGGCGATGCACGGCATGCATATTTCAATACTGGCACCAGACCACCAGACCACCTAGCCACCAATCAGAAGGGGTATTTGTCTATGATTCTCCAGGCGCTTGTCTATCACCATGGGCGCTTCATGGACATTAACACAGGCTGGTACGGAAAGGTGCATCGTGCACGCATCTTTTGGAACACTAGCCTGTTCAGGAAGCTGCAAGCAGGGACTTTCTTCCTGGACCAGAAGATCACAGAAGAAAAAGTCAAAATACCCATTGAGATTGTGGGAGACCCTGCCTACCCCTTAATGCCGTAGCTTATGAAGCCATACACGGGGCATCTTAACAGCAGCAAGGAGTGGTTGAAAACCAGGCTGAGCAAGTGCACAATGACTGTTGAATGTGCTTTTAGCTGTTTAAAGGCCCGCTGGCGCTGTCTGTATGGGAAGCTGGACCTAGCCGATGACAATATTCATATGCTCATAGCCGCATGCTGTATGCTCCATAATATTTGTGAAGGGAAGGTTGAAAGCTTCAGTCAGGGCTGGACCTCTGAGGCTGAATTTGAACAGACAGAGACTAGGGCTATTAGATGGGTGCAGCGCTGGGCCATCAGGATCATGAATGCCTTGAGGGAGCAATTTGAAGCTAAAATCCACTAATATTTCTTTCTATGCTCGGGAGTGCAATGATTGTAATGCTAGGAGGTGATTGTGATTGGTACAGATGATGCACAATGGTTTAAGAAAATTTACTGTTGCTTTGCAGGGGTCTGTTTGCTTTCAATTAATGGAATAAATATTGCTTTCAAACCAAAACAATTCTTTTATTAAAAAAAAAACTGGAGGAGAGAGACAAAAAAAACAACACATCAGCACTGTGGGGGATGGGGGAAGAGAGGGTCCCAGGAGGAGGTGGGGTTCCGGGACGGCTACAGATTAGTGTATGTCCAGGTATCATATGCAACCTTGTCCTTTAGAGTACAGTGTAGCGGGTACTGTACTTCAGCAGGACTAAACTGCAGAGGGACGGGTGTTGAGTGGAGTAGGTACTGGGAGTCTGCAGGGCTGGACTGTGACAGGGCAGGAGTGGGATGCAGCAGGTACAGACTGGAGCCAGGAGGTTGATAAGAGTGTGTTGGCTGTGTCTGGGGGGTGCATGGGGAAAAGTTTTGTGATAGTGGCTGCAGGGGAAGGCGGGCACAGAGCTGCTCGGTTTGTAGTGCTAGTAGCACATGGAGTATATCCGCTTGGCACTCCATAACTTTTAAGAGCCACTCCGTGGCTTTGTTGTGGTGCACTGCATTCTCCTTTTGGTCCCTCTTCTTGCTGTCCCACCACTCCTTCAATTCTTGTTTTTCTGCCACAGAGTGCATCAGGACATCATGCAGAAAGTCCTCTTTAGTTCTTCGTGGCTGCTTTCTACTTCTGTGCAGCCATTCAACTGGAGATAACAAAGAGGGAGGCTGGGCACCCAAGGTCATATCTGTGAAGGCAAAATGCAACATTTACAGAAGCAGTATAGTTTGTAACACACAGACCACTGATTCAGTGATTTAAAACACAGCCACTATTCACATACCTGTTACTAACTGGCTGACCCCAGGCAAGCACACATGAGCCACAAAACCCCCAAAATGGTGAGTAACCACAGGGGCAGGAAAAATCAGTGTTCCAGGACCATACTGTACACTGGGCACATGACTCTTGGGGAGAGCCAGCTCTGTGGGTCAGGCCTTATAATCATTACTGTCCCCACAGTTTGCACAGGCTGTATTCACTATGAAAGATATCTCGCTGCTGAGGGTGAGCAGGAAATCAAGGGAGGGTCTTCTCCAAGACTGTGGCTTCCGCCCTGGCCCTTATGTGGCTCGCCTGTGTGCAGCAATGCCCCCCCTCCAACCCCCAGTGATGGCAGAGTGGCACAGGAAAGTTACTCTTAATGGGGCAAAAAAAAATGCAGCTCTGCCAAAGAACCTCTGGCAGCAGATTGCCCAGTATCTCCATGAGAGTTTTGTGGAGATCTCTGAGGGAGATTCCCGTGAAGTGGGGAAGTCAATCAGAACCCTAATCCACTGCTCAGACTAGGTATGCAGCGGTACGTGCATCATACAGACACAAGCCTGCTTTCCGCAACCCTCCTGCCCCCAACAACTCACTTCAGCGATTTCCAAAATCAAATCCACTTATCAGGGGACTCCTCTCCTGTTTGTCCTTCGCCAAGCTCTGACAGCTGTGACTGGCTAGCCTCCTCCGGGGTAGAGAAGAGTTCCTGGCTGCAGGCATCTCTGACCTCCATGTTGTCCTGTACCTCTGGGTTTCCCCTCCCCCTCCACATCCTCATCCAAGATTTCCTCTTCCTGGCTCAGTCCACTCTCGACTGGCATGTGAGCCACTGAAGTATCCACAGTGGCCTCTCAGTGGAGATGAGGTCACTGCCGAGTATCGCGTCCAGCAATTTATAGAACCAGCAGCTCGTGGGCGCAGCACCGGAGCAGCGGTTTGCCTCCTGCACCTTGTGGTAGGCCTTACACAGCTCCTTCACTTTGACTCTGCACTGCAGTGTGTCCCGGTCATGGCCCCTTTCTGTCATGCATCGTGAAATCTGTCTGTAAGTATCATAATTCCTATGGCTGGAGCGCAGCTGGGACTGGACAGCCTCCTCTCCCCAAATGCTGATCAGGTCCAGCAGCTCAGCATTGCTCAAAGAGGCGGCTCGCCTGGCGCATGGAGCAGGCATGGTCACATGGAAAGATGCGCTGAGAGCACTGCACGCATCACCGAGCAAACAGGAAGGGGACTTTCAAAATTCCCAAGGAATTTAAGGATTGGGGCTCATTGTTGGTCACCTGAGGGCAGGGCAGTAGAGTTCAAACCGATGACCAGAGAGGCAAGAACAGGCATTGTGGGACACCTCCTGGAGGCCAGTCGCTGCGCTGTAATCACCCAGGGAGTCTACACTGGCACCACGGCACTGTAGCCCCGGTGCAGAAAGCTCTACGCCTCTCGTCATGGTAGTTGTTTTACAGTGCTGCAACTGCAAAGTTTCTATGCACTAAGTGGCTTGACAGTATGTGCACCTCAAGAGTTACACCCCAGAAAGCTGCTTTACTGCGCAGAAACTTGCCAGTATAGACAAGGCCTGAGTCATGTGTATTATGATACTATATATGGATGAAGCAGGCATTAAGATCTTTAATTTTTAAATCCTTGTAATCCTAATGAATCAGCATGCTGTATAGATGAGATATCAAAGTGATACAGAAATGCTAGTTACATACATTGTGTTAGGTTGATATCCTCAGCTTTTAAAAGAAAGTTGTACCCATCTTGCTCCGCTTTGCCTAGACATCAGCCCAATCTGATAGTATTTAATGATGCATATACCATGCTACCCACAAACATAAGTTATCACTTAATAAATTATGCATTTATAAGAATTCAACATTTATTGCTATTTGTTTCTGGCAATCCTACAACATAGGTTTTAATGTGTCTTTTTCTGATTTGCAATTACAATTATTTCTAATTCCTACATTAGCCATTCTTTTGGGAGTCAAATATGTCCAAAAAAGTATGATTTGTTGCATTAGACTTATTTCAGCTCAGCAAAGGATAGATACTAGAATTAGTAGAAAATCTGGAAATTAGAAATATGAACTTTTCTACTGAAATTTTGAAATTCAACAAAAAACAATTGTTTTCTTGAAAACTAACCCATTCTTCAACCAGCTCATAGTTCCCAGTTTAGTTTCAATACAAATATAATAATATCTAGTCCATATAATTCTAAGGGTTTCATTGATATTTCTTCGAGAACAGAGCTAAACCAGTATTAAAGCATGAATTAAACCCATTTAGCATTTGAGATTTTCTTTTCCTTATCGTGGTGGTGATGATTTCTCTTGTTCAGGGACTGATGACTATCAAAGTTTTTTTTTCCTGGAGTGAAGGGTTTGTTTCCATTTGATTGTGAATGAGGTGATATGAATCCTCCATGTCTGCTCCAAGACAGCATTTCATTTTTATTTTTTGTAGGACCTTGTTATATAGAGGAGAACCTGGCCCTATATGGGACAAACCAGGGTATGAGACAGGAAAAACCTGCACATTTCAACATGTTGAATTTCCTCTTATTTTTTCCATTGTGAAGCAAGAGGATTTGGAATGAGATTTACTCCTCCAAAAGCAGTGGATATCCCAAGAAACACGTGAATATGAGGACACTCAGAGTCCAAGAGCCGTTCATGTGGTGCCCAGTGTCTCCATTCAGCTCTCTCAGCTCACCTTTCTCCTAAAATTTCATAATTCCCCAAGAGCCGGGCTCCTTGGCTGTCCCCACGAGTGGTTGGCCCTGAGACCCCATGATGGGGGATACATTCAGTATAAGAAGTCGCCAAATAAGACAATGCTGTTCTTAAGAATCAGTGTTCTCACATTAGGTAATTTATCCTCTTGTGGGTCTGCAGGGGGGGACAGAGCAAGGCTAATCAATGATCCCTTTGGCCCAGCCCTCCAGGATCCTGATTCAAAACCCACTGACATCAGTGAGGTTTGGATCATGCCTCCCATCTCCAGAGCCTGAACCCAACAGTGTAGCTGCAGAGAAGCTTCTTTCACAGGACCAGAGAAGGAGAGAGCATTCTGAAGCCATTTCTCCTTGCTTCTATGCTGCCCATCTGAAATGGTCTCACTATCAGGCCTCTCTTCCACACACTGTATGGGGAGAAGATTGAGCCCACAGACTTCAAACTTGCAAAAAATATTTGTCAAGATTATATTTGCTATTTTGTATTTATATTGACTTATACCCACATTCAGAAAATGGAACACTCACCCTTTGCTCTAAGTGGTCCTGGACAAGTGTTAAAAATATAATTTTACAAACAGACTACTCCAGGGATACAACAGCATATCTCACCTGATAAAGGTGTGAGTCCCCTGTAAAGGCTTGACTCCAAAAACATCAGCTGCTGCTGTGAGTGATTCCAGTGATGGGGCTGCAGTGGCCTGGAGGCTACTTCAGCCATCAGAGTCTCTCTCTGTTAGTAGGAGGCTGAGAAATGAGAATTCTCATTAAAACCTTTATTTATAGATGCTGAGAGAGACGTCTTAGCACATTCACTTTCAGGCTGCTGTGCTGAGCAAAATCACTGCAAGTTTCTTGTAAAAGTGTTCTCTTTAGTATGGTATGATGGAAGAGACACCAGTAACTCCTCTGCAGGACTTAACATCAAAATATATACAAGACCTTCCCAGACTTGTAGGCAGTAAAAGACTATGGACTTTGGACTATTTGCAAATTCAGTGTGTTGTGCACTTTTCCTTTCTTACACCCAGGATAGTGGATGATAGAAAGAGGGTTCCATGCTTTTCTGATTGCCTTTTTTTTTTGGAGGTGTCATTACAGAAAAATGGGGTTTTGACAAAACAAAGTTTTCCATAAAGATGCTTCTTTCTGTGGAAAAGGTTGGTTTTTCTTTGAAAAACTGAATGTCTGAAAACAAAACAAATCAATCAACCAACCAACCCTTGGTTTTCAGCCAAAATATTTGGATTCAGAAATGCAGCTATGCTGCCTCTTGAAAGTTGTGATGTGGGGTGCCTCATGTTCCTATTCAGGCTAGGCTTCCCTGCTAGGATTCATCTCCCATGATGCACTACAGCCATGTGATTGCCAAGATTCAGCAAGAGAAAAGACCGCAGTGCATCACAGGAGGTATAGTCAGACCAGGGAGCCCAGCCTAGAGAGGAGAATGGGAGCATAAGGCACCCAAACCACAACTTTCATGAAGTGCCATGGCAATGGTTAGAATCAAAACATTTAAATTTAGGGCCAAAATACTTCAATTTTCAACTTTTTGCTGAAACTCCACATTTTCAGCAGAGAAAAAAACATTTCCCAACCATCACTACACAGTGGGAAGCAACTTTGCCGCTCAAGAGACAAGTGGAACTTCTGAAGGCCAGCTGGCATGTAGACTGATTTCAGACGGTGTGTGGCCTTAATATTTGTTTATGACCATCCGCATGGTAGTGAATGAGGCTATTTCCATTATTAAACATCCATTCTTTGTATTTCTTTTATTAGAACATACTGTGCAGCAATCCAAGGATCTTCATTATGTTTAGTTCTGCTCTCTTCAAAATATGTGACGAACATATGGTAATGTTTATAATACTCAGTCATGCCATTCCCAGATCCTCCTCTGTTCAGCAAATGTGCATAACAAAGAGGAGCTCCTGTATCTGCCAGTCATAGATCAGTTTTCTTGAATAGTTGAGCCATTGTTGTGCAAATGCCAGGGAATATAAACAAACACCAAGCAGAATTTCTCAAGTAATATCTGTGGTAAAATTTCTGTTCTGGATTTTTTTTTAAATTTGGACTATTTCTAACGGCCACATTTATATCTTTTATATGTTCATTTTCTAATTACATATCTTATTTCCATTAAATTAAGGAGAGTTAAGTATAGACTATGGGCAAAATGCTTATCTGGTCCAATAACTGAAAGTTGACCAGGACCAGAGCAGCAGAACAGCATGGAGGAATGGAAGTAGCTAATTTCAGTCCATGATGAGGATACAAGCAAAGCCTAAATACAAGGACAAGTTTCCTACGTCTGCTTAGGAAGGGAGGAAATGCTGGGGGGGGGGGGGCGGAAGAGAACAAAAGACAGCTGAATTTCTAAGGGGGAAGCTGAGTCTTTGAGGATGGACATGGGAATTATTTGGGGCAGAGATACAGCTGGAGCCAAGAGGGTGTTGGAAGTCTTACCGGGAAGTCACAACCAGTGTAACTGATTATCACAAGGGCATCAGGGGACACCATCAGCAGCTGACAGGGTGCTGGAGCAGGGGAGGATCTGGGAGAGAAAATGCGCAGCTGGGAAGGGAGATCAGGAGTAGAATGGGGTAGTGTACTTTGAGACATATACCTCCAGACAGGAGGTGGAAGATACTTTTCTTCCAAGCAAACCATTGCGTATCTTACGATAGAACTCTATTAGCATACTAAGTCAAATTCTAACAAAGAGCTTGGGAGGAGGGGGGACTTAAAAAGAAAATGAACAGGAAGAGATAAACAGCAGGAGGGAGAGCTGTTTTCAGGAGAAGACCAAAGGTCGGGTCTATCTGGGAGTGAAAAAAGGCACCTTCAATGATGGAGTAAACTGACTGTCCGTTAGCTTCATGAAAAAGGGATCTCAGCCTGGCTTTGCTAGCGAGAAATTTGGTTGAGAGAAACTTCTTTAGACAGGAAGGTAAATCGTTAGCTGAGTTTTGGCCATAAAAAGCGTGTCATGATTTTGTTTTACATGTAACCATTTGTTTTTATTAATCCTGCTTGCTGTCATATGAATTTCTATTTTTTGTTAAATACACTTATACTTGTTTTATCTATAAACAAATTTAAGTACTGTGTGTTATGAGAAGCTGTACTCTAAGGCGAACTAGTAAGCCATTAAAAGAACAGGAATACTTGTGGCACCTTGGAGAGTAACAAATTTATTTTAGCATAAGCTTTAGTGGGCTACAGTCCACTTCACTGGATGCATGCAATGGAAAATACAGTAGGACAATTTTATATACACAGAGAACATGAAACAATGGGTGTTACCATGCATGCTATATACCATGTTTATTCCTTCCCCCCCCCCCCCCCCGCACTGTTCCTCACCTGTTCTTGTCAACTGCTGGAAATGGCCCATCTTGATTATCACTACAAAAGGTTTTTTTTTCTCTCCTGCTGGTAATAGCTCACCTTAACTGATCACTCTCATTACAGTGTGTATGGTAACACCCATTGTTTCATGTTCTCTGTGTATATAAAATCATCCTACTGTATTTTCCACTGCATGCATCTGATGAAGTGAGCTGTAGCCCACGAAAGCTTATGCTCAAATAAATGTGTTAGTCTCTAAGGTGCCACAAGTACTCCTGTTCTTTTTGCGGATACAGACTAACCCGGCTGCTATTCTGAAACCTGTTAGTAAGCCACTGTGTATTGTTCCTTTGGGAACAGTGGGCCTCAGAATTGTGTAAATTCAATGGAGCAGGGGCTGGATACTGCAGGAGGTGCTCAGAGGACCCAGTGGTTGGTGTATGCTCATTGCTAACCTGTAAAGAAAGAGTGAGGCCTGTGGAGGTGTCATAAATATAAAGGAAAGGGTAACCACCTTTCTGTATACAGTGCTATAAAATCCCTCCTGGCCAGAGGCAAAATCCTTTCACCTGTAAAGGGTTAAGAAGCTAAGATAACCTCGCTGGCACCTGACCCAAAATGGCCAATGAGGGGACAAGAGTCTTTCAAATCTGGAGGAGGGAGGGGGGAAACAAAGGGTTTGGTCTGTCTGTGTGATGTTTTTGCTGGGATCAGATCAGGAATGCAAGCCTTACAACTCCTGTATAGTTAGTAAGTAGTCTAACTAGAAAACGTTAGATTTTCTTGTGTTTAATGGCTTGTAAAATAAGCTGTACTGGAGGGAATGTGTATTCCTGTTTTTGTGTCTTTTTGTAACTTAAGGTTTTCCCTAGAGGGATTCTCTATGTTTTGAATCTGATTACCTTGTAAGGTATTTACCATCCTGATTTTACAGAGGTGATTCTTTTACCTTTTCTTTAATTAAAATTCTTCTTTTAAGAACCTGATTGCTTTTTCATTGTTCTTAAGATCCAAGGGTTTGGGTCGGTGTTCACCTGTACCAATTGGTGCGGATTATATCAAGCCTTCCTCAGGAAAGGGGGTGTAGGGCTTCAAGGGGATATTTTGGGGAAAGACGTCTCCAAGTGGTCTCTTTCCCTCTTCTTTGTTTAAAACGCTTGGTGGTGGCAGCATACTGTTCAAGAACGAGGCAAAGTTTGTACCTTGGGGAAGTTTTTAACGTAAGATGGTAAGAATAAGGTTAGGGGATCTTTCGTGCAGGTCCCCACATCTGTACCCTAGAGTTCAGAGTGGAGAAAGAACCTTGACAGGAGTCCTGGACTTGTGTTGCCAGTAGCCAGTGTTGTCAGTGAGCTGACCCCAGGCAGACACAGAGGACTCATTCATGCTAATGGCAGGTGATAGCAAGATGCCTCATGTAGACGCTGGGTATCCCTCGGGAGAATCACAGCCTCCCACACCCCAAAAGAATGCCCTAACCACTGGGCTTAAAGTTATAAGAAGTGCCAGGAGATTAATACCACCACCTCTTCCTCTGGGCATTTTGTGAATCTAGCTCTTTAAAAATACCCAAATGTTTGTTTTGACCCAAAATATTTTTTTAATTCACCCATGTCTTTCACAACTTTTCAATTCACTTTGACCCAAACTGAATTTTTTTCTCCAATTTTTCAAAACTTCCAGAAAACCAAAACATATGTTGTTTGCCCAGCTATAATCAGGAGTGCTATCAAGTGATGTTGGACACATAGAAGCAAGTGGGAGGAAAATGAAGCAGGCTAGTACACATAATGGTTATGGGAAAGCACGGATAGCATGTTGAGACGGAAGGGGGTGTGAGTAAGTAGCAGTTTTGCTTGGGAAACCAGAAGAGATTCCACTATCTATGCTAAGCTGAGAGAGAGTAATTAAAGGCACTTACTCCAAAGGAGAAAAGTATGTTATCCAATAGAGGAGAGCAGGACACTAATTTGGGGATACATTATAACAAACCCATTCCTTTAAATCCTGGTTATACTCCCAATGTTTACTCACCACTTGCAGAGCTGAGAACCTTTAATGTCCTAGTGAAAAAACAGCAGGATCACAACTACACTATGCTCAATCTCCCTTCCATTGAGGGCTGTTGTTGTTTTTTCTTTCCATCTTTGTGGAGTAAGCCCACTGCATTTAGTCTTATATCACCCTGCAAATATTTTCATATCAATAATAAGAAATACTCTGTACGTTTGCAGTGCTTTTAATCCCTACTTTACACATGAGAAAATGGAGACGCATTTATATAAACTATCCAAAGTCATGTGGTGAATCAGTGACAGAGGCTGGAACAGAAGTCAGGTGCCCTGACTCCCAATCACCTACTCTAACCATTGCCTCATATATAATTGATTGCACCAATGCTCTGTTACCCACTAGTACTACTACTGAACCCTTCAAAGCACTCCCGAGCATGCTATTTGATATTTTCAAGATCTAGATCATGTTTCATGTAATGCAATAGTATAATTTTATTCAGGAAAACAAACTGCTTTCCAAGATTTGATGAAATTTCCCCCACATATCTAACTACATTTAACAATTTTTCGAGCTGTGGTTTTTGTTCACTGTAATAAATTGACTATTAGTTCTGTTCACAAAACGCTGAAGCATATGTTGAAAGACCAAATTTACATATTGTGCAGATGAATGCTCGTCACTTCAAGCACACATAATTACCTCTTTAAAGAGATAATTTGATTCTCTTTAACTTTGTCTATACTAATGAAGACTATATCCTTTAACACTATTTCTCTTTCAATCACTCAGACCATTAAAAGGACAACAGTAGCAAAATGAAATGAATCCTCATTAAGTTCTTGTAATTTACCAGTCAGGTTTCCAATAAAAAATGGAGAGATCCAATTTACTTACAATAAAAATAAATCATATATACTAGAGTTCTATACCATACCACTGGCTACACAGCAATATCATAGCTTGAACAAGTGGACATTTTACACATCTCTAACTGAAATTAATAGAAAAATATACCAAGAATGGGTTAGTTGGGAGCAGTGATATCTTTATAGAATGTCCAAGGTGGCTCTAATTTACACTCTCTAATCATGGACCCCCAAGGGCACAACCCTATGCGATCTCTATGCCAGTAAGGGATCCCTCCATGCCAGAAAGATGCTAAGCTCTCCATTTAGAGAAGCTTCAAAGCCCATTTGTGTCACCAGAGCAAGTTCAGCATGAGTTCTTCATGGGCTTAATCCAAAGCCCACTGAAGTCAAGTCAGTATGATTATTAAACCAGGATACTATAGTGATGCAGAGTCTTATACAATCTCTGACTGGCAGTAGTAAGAGAGCCCAATGTTTCACATAACATCACTTATTTTAGCAAGATAGCTACCATTAGTAGTATGTTCAGAAATGCCATCTTTAATCTAAAAATAACTTTTTAAAATATCTTGTACAGTTTATTTATAATGAGCTTTTATCATCTTACAGACTTTCAAATTGCTAGACTCAGCAAAGTGATCACAATTTACCCTGATTACACCCTCAACAGGGGCCAGATTCTGAGACTAGTGGAAGCTGAGATTCTGCTGAGTGCCTGCAATTGCTGCTGCAATATTATGCGACTTTGAAAGGAGTTGCAGGAGTTTCAAGATCTGGCCCTGGGTTTGGATACTATGGCACATATTGTACAAAAATGTAATATAATTCAGTGGTCTGAAATTATGACAATGTCTGGATTAAATATGAAAAAAAATAAATGAAAAGTATACTTTTAATTTAGAAAATCTTTGCTACGGCTGTATTGTATCACAGCATGAAATGTTTTAATCAAGCAGTTTTAAAACAAATATTTTTAAAAGCAGGTTTGCAAATCTTCACCAATCCCAAGACCTTACTGGAATTTCCAACATCAGCTTCGAAACACTAAATACATGACAGCCAGTAAACCTTTTATGAGTGAGTTTTGAGCTCACTGAAGCTAAAGATGAAATAAATCTGTTTTAAATTATGTTCCTTAGTTTTTATTTTTTAAAATGTCTCTCCTTCCTTGATTGATCTCAGAAGGCTTAGAAATAGTGTTACATTGATGAATTAATTTACATACAGTTGAGATATTTTAAAAATAACTATTTTGTAGAGATGCATATGAAAATAGACAGCAATAATAAGATGTTTTCTTCTTGCATCAAAGCTAGCAGTACACAAAATTCAGTTACCATTATATTATGCAGACATGTTGATGGAGATGAAATGTTTTCACAAAGTTAAAAATAATGGAGGCCAGGTGTATGGTAATACATAAATTACAGGATTTTACAAAAATAGAGTAGTTTTATTGAAAAGACATTGGGCCAGATTTTGAGGTCCATACTCACCTTGAATAGCATTTTACTCCACAAAGAGAAAAGCAAAGATAGGGGGAAGGGAGAGGTCTGCCCCCACTTGAGGGCTCCCACTCCTCTCTTTCTCCCTCAGTGCCCCTATCTCTTTTTTTGACGTGTTGAAAAGTAACATTAAAAATTATCACAAAGAAAAAGAGATGAGTCAGAGGAGGGCAGGGAAAACTGAGAAGGAGATGAATGGAAATAACAACCTGAGAGGGATTAATGGATGGGGAATCAAGTCTGTTGCCCCTCAACTCCTTCATTCTTGAGCTCTAACATCACCAACAATAAAATCTATGATGTCCCATGTGAAAGACCATGATGTGGAATACTTTAAATATCAGGCAAATTAACATTTTTTCATGCCCAAAGCACATTTATCAATGACAGCTTTCTGTGAAAGGGATCCGGTCTGTAGCATTCAATCTGTACTTCTAAAAATTCTGAAAATGACCCTTTTTAAGCAACCTATCCTATATTTGACTCAACAGGGTACTATAACTTTTTTGTAACCTTAACTATAGTGAGTTTCATGACCACTCGAATACAATACATGTATGTGTACCAATGGTACCATGACTTTTGACTCCCTATGTAAAGGCAGTATGACGGGGTGTATCAGCCTCACACTGGTACAGCAGGGATTAACTCTTCTCTTTTAGCCAAGGAGGCCATACACACCCAAAGCTCTGCTGGGCATGCTTCAGCTGGAGCCAAGATATAAAAGGCAGCAGAACAGCTCAGTTGGGGCTGACAGCTGGAGGGGAAGGAGGTGTGTCGATAGCTCCTGAGATAGGCCTGCCTATACTCCAAGATGCAGAGGCCAGCTGGAGAGAGATAGACCCTGACACACAGACAGGGACGTTGCGGAGAGTGGAGAGACCAGAGAGCCTCAGAGACGGAGGACTCCAGAGACTTGAGTAGGAAGTGACACAGTGAGGTTTTGCGGGGAAATGGTGACAGAACCAGATGAAGGCTCCCTGTGTTTTGGTTGGACCCCAGTAGAGCTGGTGGCAAATAAACCTGTCACCAACAGGGCCCTGGGTTGGATTCTGGTGGAGAGGGCAGGCCTGGGTTCCCCTATCCTGGCCACCATCCGCCCCGAGGTGGTGTCCCAGCTCACCTGTTGTCATAAATATAAATATAAAGGGTCAGTGCTATAAAATCCCTCCTGGCCAGAGGCAATATCCTGTTACCTGTGAAGGGTTAAGAAGCTCAGCTAATCTGGCTGGCACCTGACCCAAAGGACCAATAAGGGGACAAGATACTTTCAAATCTTGGAGGAAGGCAGGGTTTTGTTTTGTGCTCTTTGTTTACGTGGTTGTTCTCTCTTGGGACTGAGAGAGGCCAGACAGAAATCCATCTTCTCCAACCCATCCTCATCCAAGTCTCCAATATTGCAACCCGTATAGGTAAGCCAGGCAAGGCGAATTAGTTTATCTTTTGTTTTATGTGAATTTTCCCTGTGTTAAGAGGGAGGTTTATTCCTGTTTTCTGTAACTTTAAGGTTTTACCCAGAGGGGGATCCTCTGTGTTTTTGAATCTGAATACCCTGTAAAGTATTTTCCATCCTGATTTTACAGGGATGATTTTTACCTTTCTTTTTTTAAATCAAATCCTTCTTTTAAGAACCTGACTGATTTTTTTCCATTGTTCCAAGATCCAGGGGTTTGGGTCTTTGATGATTTTGTAACCAATTGGTTAGGATGCTATTCTCAAGCCTCCCCAGGAAAGGGGATGTGTAGGGCTTGGGGAGATATTTTGGGGGGAAGACATCTCCAAGTGGTCTCTTTCCCTGTTCTTTGTTTAAAACGCTTGGTGGTGGCAACATACTGTTCAAGGACAAGGCAAAGTTTGTACCTTGAGGAAGTTTTTAACCTAAACTGGTAAGAATAAGCTTAGGGGGTCTTTCATGTGGGTCCCCACATCTGTACCCTAGAGTTCAGAGTGGGGAAGGAACCCTGACACCTGTAGTACTGACTCTGGCAAGCAGGCCACACTGCCCTGACAGCAGGGGCTATAGTATTGATTCTACGTATCAGGCTGCACCGCCCTGAGACACAGGGAACCCCTTTAAACTCAACCACAGGGCTGCGACACACCTCCTCCCAGCCCCCAAAGGTTGATGGAGTGTATCAGCCCCAAAACGGGCAGTTACACCATTCTTGGTCTAAGGGTAAAGTAACTTTGGACAACAAAAGAGCAGCTTTGCAGCTATTTTGAATGTCCAGCATAAGGAGGCCACAGCCCTTAAACCCTGATTTCACCCCAACATGACTATCTTCCTGATATAGAGACGATACTATCCAAGGACTACATGGGGGGGGGGGTAAATAGCAAGCAGATCTCCTGTGCAATGCAAAATAATCCAAGTCACCTCCTATACTTTCCTGGGTGAAAAAATGTCCCACACAATCTTCACCCTGTTTTTAAAATTTACAGCTGTCTGAAAAAATCTGCAACAACTTCTACAATGCAGCTGATGTGATGTCAATATAGAAATCTATATCACATAGAAAAATTGTTGGCAAATTGGATTGTATATAAAAATAAACAACATAAGGGACACTGAACTGATTGTATCATTCATTTCTGTATTTAATTCAATATAAGCACCACTTTTTGTATTTATCTTAATCTGCTACAAAATTTCCATTCAGCCTCACCAGAGTGCTGCAGAAACCAGAGTGTCTTGCTGCAGAATTTAGATCCAGCTTGCCCCAGTTGACCTTGACAATAGCTACTCTGCCAGTAGGAACCCTGTCTTCTGCACCAGGAGTGTATGATCCAGCAAGTAGGCTGGCACAAAGAAAGCACAAGGAAGAGCCCCATGTCGTCCCTTGTGGGGTCAAGCTTTATGCGATGATTACATCACAAGGCTTTCAGAAAAGATGTTTGGAGATTTAACTAATGTATATGCACCACAGAGAGGAAAAGGCATCTGAAGATGTGTAATACCATTCTGGTAGTGTTATACCTTAATCCTAAATGCTTTTGCAGCTCTAAATGTATTAAGGAATACTTGCAATGAGGAATTTCAATTGACACTAATAGGGATAAACATGCTTTGAACAGTTAATACTAGATCGTACTTTTTAGCTGAGTTGACATCATACTGCTGACAAAACTGGTGATGATAAATTGTGATTACTTTCTTACACAGAACTGAGGTTTTGAATTTATGATTTCCAAATGCTGAGGTCTTCATATACATTAATCCCTTTAGTGCTGTAGTGGCACAGGATATAAGTCCATAAAGAAGCATTAATATTTTTTCTTTAAACTAGATGCTGAAGAGGCAACATAATCAGTATCAGTTTACATATATATACTCATTGTGGCATTCTGTACCTCAAAGCAGCACCCTGGAATCCCCATATTCACCATGGTGATATAATTATGATTATATGCCTTGTGATATACCATTCTAAAAGTCTTGATCTTTTGAACATTAATATCCTGTTGTATTGTATGTGCTATCATGATATTTGAAGTTTTTCTATATGAGTGTTACTGAAATATATTGTGAGGTTGGGAACACCCACAACCAGCCTTTCAGGTGCAACAACAGCAGAGCCAGCCATGCTGATGGCCCATTAAAGGGAAACCACACTCCCAAGAACTATCCTAAAGACTATTGGTCCCAGGCTGGAGAAGTATTCTAGCCTGTGTACTGAAGATCTTTAACCTGATTGTACTATCTATCAGGGTGAGGCACTGCTTGATTCAAATCCTATTTACTTTATAGAACTTAGATTGTGATCTTATTTTCATATTCTTTGGTAACCATCTCTATCCTTTAAGCCTACCACTTAGACTTACTTAGTCTATCTTTCTGTAGTTAATAAACCTGTTTTATATTTTACCTAAAACAGTGTACTTTGTTTGAAGTGCTTGGGCAAACTGAGCTCAGGAACAAAAACTGGTGCATGTCCTCTCCACACTGAGGGAGGAGCAGACTAAATTATTAATGTTCTTCTGACCAAAGCAGGATGGTACAGCTCAGGGAAGCAAAGTTGGGGAGCTGGGGGAATTGGCTGGAGCTTCTCTTTTGTTAGTTCATGATTGGCTGGGAGAAGCATTCATGTAACTCATCTGGGTGTGTCCCTGCCTGTGGATGTCTGTGTGAATGCAGTATCTGCCAGAGGTTTGCTGCTTTTCACAGCATCACAGGGTGAGAGGGAGCCCAGGTTGGTGGGACACCCATGTGGAGCCCATTTTAACTCAGTGGATAGGGACAGTGGTCTGACTGAACTGAGCTGCTTGCAGGATTGAGACCTTAGCTAGCCAGCTCTTTTAGTTTCCATGTATCAGAGAAGGTCAATGATGGCCAAGGAGTTTTAATTATCCAGGCAAAAACTGTTTTATTGATACTTGTGTAAATGTCATGAATTTTAACTAGAGTTTAACCTAATTTACCTCTATGCTAACATTTTGGGCAATGAGATGGTTTGCTCTATATACCCATGCAATGGAACTCTTTTATTCCTCTGGGTTGCCTAATTGCATCATAGGTCACAGTGAGAGAGGGATAAGAGGTTGGTGGGGACTATGCAGACAAAGGTGGGAAATTGGCTATTCCAGGCATGGTGAGGAAAGTCAACTGAGATTTGCATTGACCAGCATAGCGGGGCAGTCACACCACTCCAGCTTGGAAAGGGTTAAATCCAGCCCTTGGAGAGGGCTGGGGCTGAGAGAAAAGGCTAGGCTGATTGGGAAGGCAGCCACAGTTGGGGCCACACCCCAATCAGGCCTCAGATGGCCCTATAAAAGGGTTGTGAGCCAGGAGCTCAAAAAAGAGTGTCTCTCTAGCTGCAGAGAGAGAAGGACCTGGCTGCCTGGGAGCTGAGCAGGGTACCTAGAGTGGAGCAGGGCTGGGGAAAGGCCAGAGGAGTGGGGGAGCCCCAGCCTGGAAAAGCCCAAAGCTGCAGGCCTTGATAAAGGCCAGAAAAGGTACTGGGGCTATAGAGGGGTAGCCTGGGAATAGGCAGAGGCAGCTAGTCCACCCCTCCCCTTGCCGATGATGAGTGGTTTACAGACTGCAGTGTCCCCCATTAGCAGGGGCTAGATGGTGACTGGCAGTAGCCACTGAGGCAAGGTGGGGATAGAGGATTGGGGGTTCCCCTGGGTGGGGAGATGCAGATTGTGGGTTACTGCAGGGGGCAGAACCCTAATGCAGAGGGGCACCGGCATCTGGGAGGGACACGGGGGGCCAGCAGCAGGCGAGACACTGACCTGAAGAGGGTGCTCTGGAGGCTGAAGAGCTAATTCCCAGGACGACCAACAGGAGGCACTGCACCAGTGGGTCATCGGCCTGCTACAACCAGTAAAAAAGAACTTGCTCCTTGGAGTAAAGTGGGAAGACAGATAGAGAACTGTAACCCTGAATCACAATTCTCTCCCTGATCTGCCCTTGGGATAGCAAAAGAGGTGTTCCCTTTTACTATTGACTGAAAGTAAACTCTCAATCTAGCCGTTCGTGATTAACGGGGTCAACTGAAATTTTACAAAACTTCAAAGAAAATCATGCTGAAAATATTAACTAATTTAGGAAATTAATGGCAGATGTTTAAATGATAATCCTTTATATGCAGGCACAAGTTGACTGTTAAACCATCTATTTGTAGCGATGTTATATTTATAATTGTTTATCTGACCATCCATGGACTTGCTGATAGAGTTAATTAGCACCTGAATAGGTGTTAGGATAATATTTTCTACTAAAGGAGTCACTTTAATTCTTTCTTTTAATTTTCACTTTGTGAAAAATCTGAAAGATGATTTACATAGCTTGCTCTAGGCACGCATCACAAAGTATATTGCACATACCATCAACTCCTAAAATATTCAACTGAATGTAGGGTAAGCAGAAAATAGATGCCTTCACACATATCAAATCAGACAAGAAATAAAGTCATGCAAATTATTGTCTCTAAATGGACTTCCCAAATGGATATGATATTCACACAGGAAAAATATTTAGGACTTATAGTTCTTTACATCTGTAAAGTAGTATTCAAACACGAACTAATTAGTTCTCATACTTTAAAGGAAAGTATAATTGTCCCCATTTTACAGATAGTTTTAATTTCCCTATGAGGTTAAACTGACCAAATCAACACAACAAGACTATGACCAACCTGAAATTAGAATTCAAGAGATTATAGCTATTAGTTTTATTCTTTATCCACTAGACCACATTGCTTCACACACAAATCCAACAGAAGACATGGACATTTTGAAAGGTTTTAATGAATGGTTTTATACAAGGTTTGCATATAATGCAAAACTCAGAGGAAAGCCAGGCGGGTTAAAGTTCTATGACGGGTTATGGTTCAAGGCCTCAACACAGGTTCAGAACAGAGTCTCAAAGTTGAGCTGATAGTGCTCACACAGTTCTCTCTTCCCCATGGGCTCCCCTAAATGATTCTCCTTCACTCATCTGCTCTGCTCTAGGACACTGTTGCCACTTTGCCTTAGGTATCTTCAGTGAGTCTTTGGGGGCTGTGACACCATCTTGTTGGGTATGGTGACCTCCTGCAATTTCCCTAGAGTTTTTATAGGGATTGTCAGGGTTCCCTCCCCATTCTGAACTCTGGGGTACAGATGTGGGGACCTGCATGAAAGATCCCCTAAGCTTATATCCCTCTAGCTTTGGTTAAAAACTTCCCCAAGGCACAAATTCCTTTCCTTGTACTTGGACGGTATTGCCACTACCAAGTGATTTAAACAAACATTCAGGGAGGGGCCACTTGGAGCCCTATCCCCCCTAAAATATCCCCCGAAGCCCTTTCATCTGCTTTCCTGGGGAGGCTTGAGAATAATATACCAACCAAATAGATTAACAAGGTGAACACAGACCAGACCCTTGGTTTTTTAGCACACTAAAAACCCATCAGGTTCTTAAAAGAAGAACTTTATTATATTTTTTTTAAAAAAAGAGTAAAAGAAGCACCTCTGTAAAATCAGGATGGAAGGTAATTTTACAGGGTAATAAAAAAAATGTAAAACACAGAGGATTCTCCTCTAGGTTCAACTTCAAAGTTACAAAACAGGAATAAACATCCCTCTTAGCATAGGGAAAACTCACACACTAAAACAAAAGATAATTTAATGCATTTCCTTGCTATTACTTACAATTTCTGTAATTTTAGATGTATCGTTTCAGTAGGAGCTGGATTACCTGTTTGGTCTCTCTCTTTGTCTCAAAAGGGAACACACAGAGAGCACAAACAAAAACCCTCCCCACCCCACCCCACCCCCGCAGATTTGAAAGTATCTTCTTTCCCCATTGGTCCTTCTGGTCAGGTGCCAACCAGGTTATTTGAGCTTCTTAACCCCTTACAGGTAAAGGAGGGATTTTAGGATACCCTTAACTGTAGGTTTTTGACAGGGATGGTTGACATGTCATGCCCATGTCCAGTCAGGGTCTTTGGAGGGAGGCTTTGAGGGAATAAGGGCAGAATCTTCATGGCACCAGACATTCCACAATTCTCCCTTGGTAGGTAGGATATTCATGGAGTTCCTTAACAATGGTACGCTAGGGAAGTGATGACTCATGATCCCAAGGTTGCTGTTGCTAGGATCCCTCCTGGTTCCCCAGCTACAGCGCTAGGGATTAAAGGGCACCTGTGCCACTGATTCATTAGCAATAGGGGCCTCTCTCCCACTATCTCATTATGTTCCATGTGGACTAGGGTATCAGCCTATATCGGACAGACCCCCTTCTCCTACCCAAACATCCTGCTGGGATGAAGCAGCCACCAAATGCTCCTTAAAAGCCCAAAAAGAAAGGAAAGGGAACCATACATGCACAAGAGAACAGTAGGCCTCCCCACTGAAAGCATGAAAAGGTATGATGGCCATTTCTGGGGCACTGGAGGATGTGAGTTTTGTTCGGTGTTTGGGTTCATGTAGATTCTGGATCTTCAAGTGAACCTGCAGATTCATACAAAACACAGTCTACAGGATTTACAAATTAAATGAAATCTGTATCTTCATATTGACAATCAAATAGGGCACAAAAGTGCAACAACAAACCTAACCATTCTGCTTCAATACACATAAATAAACTGAGTTGAAACCAGGTATACCATAGATCAGGAAATAATACTTTTAAAAGAAAATTGTCAGAAAAATCTTTTCATGCGAACATCCCATGACCTCATCCAAGTGCAACTGCACCTCCACTGAGATGCTGTAACTCCACTCAGTTTCTCAGCTGTGAGTTGAAGCTCTGGTTAAAAAAAAATCCATCCAAGAATTTGTGTGTATGGTGCTGATAAATAAGTCAATGTGCACATAGTACTGCATAACATTTTACAAAGTCATAAAAATCTATAGTAAGAAAACAGCATTGCAGAAAATTTTAGTTGCACACCATCCAGTGTTAACTTAGCTTCTTTAATGATAATATTTGCATCTGAGCCAAATAGCAGAAAGACGACATCAAAGTTGACTCAGCAGACCCATATAGACATCCAAGTCCATTCCCTTTTTGGCTTTCATAAGACACAGTGCTACATATGCCAACAGAGGAACGTTCCTTCCAGTCCGAAATATGTCTGTTCTATTGGATGTTATGAACTTTAAACAATTCCACTTTTATTTGGAAAAAGGAAACAAACAGCAGCAACAAGGCTTTAATTTATTGCCCTAAACATGTCATTTTAATATAGCTTAGTTGATTTTCATAGTTCACAAAATAGTCTAAATTTCAGCCAAAGTCTTCCTCAGTACCAACTTGAGACTGTAATCAGGAAGAAAACAATCTTTTCTCCATGGAAACACCCAGTCTTGACTTCATTTATACCCACATGACCCTCATTGAACTCAATGGGAGCTGTGCATAACTTAGTGTAGTATTGGGCTCTTAGTAACAAAGATGACTTCACAATCTTCAAGCATTTTATTCCTAACACTAAGTAAGTGATGTGTAATATGAAATGTAAGCAAGCTTCTAGGATTGATTGTAACAGGCACCTTCCTAAGCAAAAGCAGAGACATTGTTACCCAGAGTTCTTTCAACCCAAAGCTCTTGGTAATGTTTACTCTGTGTGAGGTGGTGTCAGGAAATAAATCAGGGGAGACACGGCCGTCCGACCAATAGATGGCTGGCACAAACAGGACAACACAGGAGTGCTTTCACTTAAAGCTAAACTTTACTTAGTCTCAAGCACTTATACACACGTCCACAAGAGGTTAGGAAAACACCCCCAACCCTCGATAATTACCAAAGCTGAGTGTGGCCATCGAGTGGCACAGCGGCAGCCTGTCTGCTGGTGGGGAACACAGGATGCATCCAGAGGGAGAGTCCAGTCCCGAAGAATCCCACTACCTCAAATTTTCCCCCCTTATTTATACATTAGTAATAGAATGGCATGTCCCTTAAAGAAAACTTGTTAAGCAAGCAGTTCCAATGGGCAAGCAAGAGGCTCCTTCTGATTATCAATTAACCAGGTGTGGGTTTTTCCAGAGTTTGCAGCCTTGAGGCCCCAATAGACATTCCTGGGGCACATCCTGCTCTTCTAAGATGCATGTATCAGCAACTTCAACAAAATTCTTATCAGGAAGGATGCAGGGTCAAGTGCCCTTTCTGTGGCACCCCCCCCCCCCTTGCTTTGGTTAAACTGAGACTGCTGAATGGCCAATTTACAGCCTGCTGACTTGGCTGCTTTTAGCAATAAGCCATAGTGGTTTCAAGCACTTTACTGTTTTGCCAAAGTCTCCCCGTACAACATTAGGAACAGAGGATAAATTAATGAATAAGCTAATGCTCTGAGCCAATTATCGAGATAAAAATTTCACCTGATTTAGAACCTGATCCAATACCCATTATAGTCAATGGACTTTGTATCTGGTTGTTAATCTTCTCAGAACTATCCACTAATTGTAAATTAATGCTAATTTTTCTCCAAAGCTTATACTCTATAGGCAAAAGGTTTGTTATGATATCAAGTAACAGACCATAGGCATACTATTTTATGTATTTCTACATATATTCTTCAAGAGATTGTGCTAACTTTCTGCCCTACTGCAGAGAGGAAGATAGTTGGACTTGAGCCTTTTTGTGGACTGAACAAGGATATTTGTTTATGGCATCTTAAAAATTATAGGAAAAATTTTTGCTTTAGATTATAGTAATGTATTTTCATTGCCTTCAGTGGATTTGCATGTGTGTAACTGAGATCAGGATAGGTTCCACTAAATCTTGATTGCGGGTCTATCTCTGTTGCACTAGGCAAACAGGGTCAGATCCACAAAGGTACTAAGGCACCTAAACAGCATACTTAAGCACCTAAGTCCCAGTATAAGGTACCACAGCAATCCACAAAACTCCCACATAGGTGCTGCCTAACCCTGCAGGTGCCTAAACTCACTCAGCATGTAAATTTGTGCTGTGGAAATTTGCTAGGTGCCTAAGTTTCTGCCTCTGAACATTCACATTGTTGCCTCACTCTAGGTGTCCAGATGCCTATCTCCTGCCTAAGCCCCAATGCAATCCACAAAACCAGGGGAAGATAGATACAAAAGCATCTGTCTCATCTGTGAGGCCCAATCCAAGTAGAGGCCATCTACTGGATTGGGTTCCATTCATACCCTGGTTGGAAGAGGAGGTGCCCATCTTACAACTTAGCCCAGTGGTTAGAGCACTTACCTGGGGTGTGGATACAGATATTCTGATGTGGGGCTTCCTCAGCCTCTCCTGTTGAATTTGTTCCACTGTGTATAAATAGTTAATAAGTCACTGGGCCACAGAGAGAGCAAGGATGAAAATGATTCTACATCCTGGTGGTGAGTACATCCATATGGAAGACCCAGGGTCCAATTCCCCTACTCCAATAATTCTTTAACTAGTTATGCAAAGTGGAACAGCTTCAACAGGAGACAGTGAGGGGGCCCATACATCAGAATACCCAAGAGACCAATGGCTAGAGTACCCTACTGAGAGGTTTGGGATACCCCTATTCAAATCCTTTCTTTCCCGCAAGCACATGGGGGACTTAGACATGTCCCAGGTGAGTCCTCTAACCACAGGGCTAAAGATTATAGGGTGAGCTGCTCCTCCTCCTCCTCCAGCTATTTGGTGTGGAGAAAGGCAGATACCTAACTCATTCCTGTAAGAAATGCCTTGGATGACTCCAGGAGAAGGGTTCCTGGCTATGGATTAGACATAGAGATAAATGCCTCCCTGCAGCCCAGATTTAGGGCATGTCTACACTGACCTCCAGAGCGATCGATCCAGTGGGGGGTCGATTTATTGAATCTAGTGAAGATGCGATAAATCGACCACCGAGCACTCTCCTATCGACTCTGGTACTCCACCGGAACAAGAAGCATACACGGAGTCGACGGGGAAGCAACAGCAATTGACCTACCGCAGTGAAGACACTGCGGTAAGTAGCTCTAAGAATGTCAGCTTCAGCTATGCTATTTTCGTAGCTGAAGTTGTGTAACTTAAACTGACTTAACGAGCCCCTGCTCCCCTGCCACTCCCCCCCTCCCCCCCGCAGTGTAGACCAGGCCTTAGGCTCCCCCTCTGTGAGGGGGTGGGGCTTAGATCATGCCCCTCTAATCAGACTCTTCCATTGGCTAGTTAAGACACCTCCCCACCCAGCATGATGGCTTTTGTAGATTGCATTGCAAGCACTTGTCTCTGCCTATCCATTTTATAAGGAGTCTAGGCATATAACCCAGGCTTTGTGGATCAAAATGTTGTTCCTGTGATTTTTCTAGGCATCTAAAAGTTAAACTTTGAAATGCTCAGCATTGCCTAAGAGCTTCTGTGGATCTGGGCCTTAGGCACCACTTTCTTAAGATTCACAGAAAGTTCTCCGGAAAGATCAGTTTTTCATTTGAGTATTATAAACCTTCATACTGGGGGAAACTAAGTGAAGTCCATTCGTTTATGGAATATTCTCCCAGGTGGCATAATGCCTGAGTAATATAAAGGTTAGCTTCATAAATCTCTCAAGAATATTAGACACAATTCTTCTTTAGCAGAAGAATGGAGAAAAAAATCTTAAACTGCCTTTTCCATAAAATGATCTCAGTGTTGGTGGACATTTTCAAATAGTAGAAGAAAAGAAAGTGAGTACAGAGCTGAAGCAGGTGCATTATCCCACCTGTCCCTACATTGCAATCCTTTTATAAACTCTGCATGGTGTGTTGACAAATTGGTGCCATTGAGTGAAGGAAGTAGTCCAGTTGTCACCTACTTTGTATACACATCTGACTTCCATAAAGTTCCTGGGAGTGAGACAGGTGGCACAGTTCTGGTATAGAATATACTTTAATTCATTATTTTGCCATTCAGAAAATATTGAAACCTTTGGATCTACAAGGAATGTTTAAATGACACACTAAAGAAATTTTTGAAAAAGAGGAACTGGAAAAAGGGAATAAGCAATAAATTATTTCTTTCTCTTAAAAATATTAAAATAGAAATAATAGACCTTGATGCCTTGATTAGTTCATGCAGGAAAATAATACCTCTCTGAAAAATCAACTAAAATTGAATCTACTAATTTAACTAAAGTTAAAATTTGTCAATGGCTAAACATTCAGCTTGACACTGTCCATTTAAGTAAACTGGAATTGTACGTGCTCAGCAACTCTGAAAATCAGACATTTAAAAGTAGGTGACTAAATATGAACTTGGGTATCTAACTGTTGGCACCTAACTTGTTATACTTGCTATAAAATGTTGGCTTTTATATGATCTTTGAGGACCCAATTCCACAATTGTTCTACAAACTAAACTCCCACTGAAGTCAATAGAGGCAGGCTTTATAGGATTAGTCTAGACACCTGAAGTAATAACTAGAAGTCAAAAGCCATATTTGCTCATGTTTGTTGGAAATGTTTCTGGTACTTACTGGAAATGTTTAATGATGATTTTGAGAATCCTGGGAGACATTATTAGTGGTAAAAATTAACAACCAAATCGTGCTGCCATTGTCAATGGCCAAAAAAAAAAAAAAAAAGAAAGGAAAAAAAAAAAGGAAATTTCCCACAAAAGGGAATTTGGAATATACACCAAAACAGAATCAGTACATTTTGGGTTAATCTGAGAGTCTTGAATCCTCTGTTCATAATGTCTTCATTATTAATTTGTGGTTAAATAAAATCTTTTTGAATAATACTTTGTACTATTTTCCTCTAGCACAACCAGAAAAAGGGAGGAAAATGTGTAATATCTATATAAGAAGATAAGAATAGCCATAGTGGATCAGACCAAAGGTCCATCTAGCCCAGTATCCTGTCTTCCAACAGTGGCCAATGCCTGGTCCTTCAGAGGGAATGAACAGAACAGTAAATCGTCAAGTTATTCATCCCCTGTCACTCATTCCCAACTTCTGGCAAACAGAGGCTAGGGACACCATTTCTGCCTATCCTGGCCAATAGCCGTTGATGGACCTATCCTCTATGAACTTACCCAGTTTTTTTGAACCCTGTTATAGTCTTGGCCTTCACAACATCCTCTGGCAAAGAGTTCCACAGATTGACTGTGTGTTGTTTGAAGAAATATTTCCTTTTGTTTGTTTTAAACCTGCTGCCTATTAATTTCATTTGGTGTTCCCTAGTTCTTGAGTTATGAGAAGGAGTAAATAACACTTCCTTATTTACGTTCTTCACACCAGTAATGATTTTATAGACCTCTCTCATATCTCCCTTGAGTTGTCTCTTTTCCAAGCTGAAAAGTCCCAGTCATATTAATGGGTTTCAGAGTAACAGCTGTGTTAGTCTGTATTCACAAAAAGAAAAGGAGTACTTGTGGCACCTTAGAGACTAACCAATTTATTTGAGCATAAGCTTTCGTGAGCTACAGCTCACTTCATTGGATGCATACTGTGGAAAATACAGAAGATGTTCTTATACATACAAACCATGAAAAAATGGGTGTTTAACAAGAACGTCTGAGGAACAGGGGGTTGGGGGGTGTAGGTAGGAAAAAACAAGGGGAAATAGGTTACCTTGTGTAATGACTTAGCCACTCCCAGTCTCTATTGAAGCCTAAGTTAATTGTATCCAATTTGCAAATGAATTCCAATTCAACAGTCTCTCGCTGGAGTCTGGTTTTGCAGTTTTTCTGTTGTAATATCGCAACTTTCATGTCTGTAATCGCGTGACCAGAGAGATTGAAGTGTTCTCCGACTGGTTTATGAATGTTATAATTCTTGACATCTGATTTGTGTCCATTTATTCTTTTACGTAGAGACTGTCCAATTTGACCAATGTACATGGCAGAGGGGCATTGCTGGCACATGATGGCATATATCACATTGGTAGATGTGCAGGTGAACGAGCCTCTGATAGTGTGGCTGATGTTATTAGGCCCTGTGATGGTGTCCCCTGAATAGATATGTGGGCACAGTTATGGAAGATGTTCCATACTCCTAATAATTTTTGTTGCCCTTTTCTGTACCTTTTCCAATTCCAATATATCTTTTCTGACATGGGGCAACCAGATATGCATGGAGTATTCAGGATGTGGGCGTACCATGGATTTATATAGATATTTTCTGTCTTATTATCTCTTTCCTAAAGATTCCCAACATTCTGTTTGCTTTTTTGATTGTTGCTGCACATTCAGTGGATGTTTCCAGAGAACTATCTATAATGATTCCAAGATCTCCTTCTTGAGTGTTAACAGCTAATTTAGAACCCATCATTTTATGTGTATAGTTGGGATTATGTTTTCCAACATGCATTACTTTGCATTTATCAACATTGAATAAAAAAGAACTAGATAATTTAATGGAGGATAGGTCCATCAATGGCTATTGTTAGG
This sequence comes from Caretta caretta, assembly GCF_965140235.1. Taxonomy (NCBI): domain Eukaryota; kingdom Metazoa; phylum Chordata; order Testudines; family Cheloniidae; genus Caretta; species Caretta caretta. Next base: position 139,724,416 of record NC_134207.1, read on the forward strand.
GGGCTTATTCCTTCACCAACTTACTTCCCTAATCCTTCTCACATGAACAGAGAGCAACAATACCCGAAGTCCAAAGGTGCAAACAAATCGATGTTTATTCGGGTGAACTTCCAGCAAGCATGATTCCAGTTTCCTTCCTTAGTGTCCCCCTTCCCAGCTCTGACACCACAGAGCCTTACACCTGTGTTCCTGTTCCCATTCCTGCCCTTAGCCAAACATGATTCCAATTTCCCCACCCCATTCCCTGTTCCCATTTCCCACCCACCCACCCACTTCCTGATTGACTGCAGACTATATAGTAAAACTTGAGTTCTGCTTAGCTATACCTTAACCAATAATTTTCCTGAAATTTAACTAACCAATCCTAACATATTGTAACATGATTATGTAACCAATTATATCCCACCACCTTAATTAGTTTACACCCAGAAAAATTAATTATACAGCAGACAGAAACAATCACAGAACCAGACAGAGATTATACAGACAAACAATAGCAAAGTGGGAACTACAATGACAAGACAACACAGAAGTGAGGATTTCACATCCCAGGTATTGATAAGTGAGTTCTTGCCAGACAGGATGCTAACAAACTAAGTTTCCTTTTACATTTTCTAGGCACTTCCCTTTCTCTGGAGGTGATAGGCATGATCAGGACAGGATTGTATTCCTAACAGCCCAATAACACCTTATTTCAATGTGATTAGTTTGGAATGTGAGGATGTGACCGGTCGCTTCCCAGCTTGTGGCTGCCTCTGCTGCTTAGCCAAAGGCCTTAGCCTAAGAACAGGGCCTCAGACTGTCACAGTAAGAGAAGGCCCTTACACTGGCAGACAGTGACTTTGATTCTTTCTTTTATACCTCTATAACTAGCCAAGTGATAAGAATACACCTAAATTCTTAAAGTATAGGCGTTTATAGACAGGCCTGAATATCTATATCCTAACAGCTATTAGCCAGGATTGGCAGGGATAGTGTCCCTAGCCTCTGTTTGCCAGAAGCTGGGAATGGATGACAGGGAATGAATGGATCACTTCGTGATTACCTGTTTTGTTCATTCCCTCTGGGGCAACTGGCATTGACCACTGTTGGAAGACAGGATACTGGGCTAGATGGACCTTTGGTCGGACCCAGTATGGCCGGTCTTATGAATTTCATCTGTCATTTTGTTGCTCAGTCACTCAGTTTTGTGAGATCCTTTTGTAAGTCTTCTCAGACTACTTTGGACTTAATGCAAAATTACTCAAGATAGTTATCTGCAAACGTTTTGACCTCACTGTTGACCCCTTTTTCCAGATCATTTATGAATATGTTGTACAGTTACTGGTTCTAGTACAGACCCCTGGGGGACACCGCTATTTACCTCCCTCCATTCTGAAAACTGACCATTTATTCCTACCCCTTATTTCCTATATTTTAACCCAGGGGTGGGCAAACGTTTTGGCCCGAGGGCCACATCTGGGTATAGAAATTGTATGGTGGGCCATGAATGCTCACGAAATTGGGGGTTGGGGTGCAGGAGGGAGTGAGGGCTCCGTCTGGGGATGTGGGCTCTGGGATGGGGCCAGAAATTAGGAGTTCAGGCTGTTGGAAGGGGCTTCGGCCTGGGGCAGGTTGCGGGTTGGGGGGTGAGGGCTCTGGCTGGGGGTGCAGGCTCTGGGGTGCAGAAGGGTGGGACTGAGGGGTTTGGAGGTCAGGAGGGGGATCAGGGCTGGGGTAGGGGGTTGGGACACAGAAGGGAGTCAGGTGCAGGCTCTGTGCAGTGCTTACTTCAAGCAGCTCCCAGAAGCAGCAGCATGTCCCCTCTCTGGTTCCTAAGTGGAGGCATGGCCAGGCAGCTCTGCTGCGTACTGCCCCATCTGAAGGTGCCATTTGCTGGCCAATGGGAGCTGTGGGGGCAGCACTTGGAGTGGGGGCAGCATGCAGAGCCCCCTGGCTGCCTGTACGCATAGGAAACAGACGGGGATATGCCGCTGCTTCCAGGAGCCGCACAGAGCAAGCCCCCAACCCTGCTCCCTGGTAGGAGCTTGAGGGCTGGATTAAATGTCTCAAGGGCCAGATGCAGCCCCTGGGCCATACTTTGCCCACCCCTGTTTTAAAAAGTTACTGATCCTTGAGAAGACCTTCCCTCTTATCCATGACAACTTACTTTGCTTAAGAGCCTTTCGTGATGGACCTTGTCAAAGGCTTTCTGAAAATCTAAGTACACTGTATCCATTGGATCCCCCTTGTCCACATGCTTGTTGACCCCCCTCAAAGAATTCTAGTAGATTGGTGAGGCATGATTTCCCTTTACAAAAACCATGTTGACTCTTCCCCAACAAATCATGTTCATCTAAGTTTCTGATAATTCTGTTCTTTACTATAGTTTCAACCAATTTGTTTGGTTGAACATATACTACAGAAAGAAGATGCAAACTAGGGGATAAGACCTTCAAGGTAGATTGCCCTGGGAGTGGCAATTTTGACATATTGCTTGATTCTGCTGCCATTCTTAAGAATACTACCTTGTTTATGTCACCCTTGCTCATGTTGAGTAGTATCTTTTGTCTGCAAGTAGTCCCAATAAATAAAATGCAACTACTTATCACATTATATGCATAAGAGTGGCACAATCTGTCCCATAGCAAGATTTTTCTCAACAGAAAGGTGCAAGAATCAGAGGGTGAGTTTGTGGCTTGCCCTAGATGCTTGCATTCTGCCCTAAAGCAGGGGAGTAAGAGGAGCCCCCATGCTCCTCTGACTGGGCTACTGCCAGTGGGAGGGTTCAAGGAGTGGGGTAGAGATTTGATTCTGCATGCAGGCGCATGCTCATAGATCCCCTAATGAATTTGCCAGTGCAGCTGATAATACTCTTATATTTTCCCTTTTTTTCAGGGACAGTGGCAAATCCACAGCCTAGCCCAAAATAAGGTACTAATCACTGTGGTTAATACTAGGCATTACAGGTGGAATTTTTAAGGTTCCTAAGTGACCTAGGTGCACAATCTTAAAATCATTTGGGTACCTTTGAAACTCTCACCCTAAAGCTGCCCTAGACCTGAAAGATGAGTTCCAACACAGCTCTTATTGGGTGGAGGGGGAGAAACAAAACTTTTGCTTAGTTAAGAGTTGTCCTTTGATTTGAATCTAGACGATTGAGTTAGATAAAGCTCTAATTTGTAAAGTGTCCTGCAGAAGGACTAGCTATTGTGGCGTCTTATTTTATTCATCACTTTACTGATGAAGTGAGCTGTAGCTCACGAAAGCTCATGCTCAAATAAATTGGTTAGTCTCTAAGGTGCCACAAGTACTCCTTTTCTTTTTGTCTTATTTTAGGGGATCCCTCTGACCCAGATTATCTTCTTTTGAATGGTTCTCTTGTGTGATGCCTTCTCTTTCTTCATTTAGAAGCAAATGTCCTCCTTCTGAGGCTACAGCCACTTAGAAATGAAGCAGTGTCAAGGTAGAATGCATATTAAATTCTGCTTTTTAATCTTAAAATTGAAAGAAAACACTTATTATTCCCAAAATCCCTCACTAGCTAATTAAATACCAAAGGGGAAATAAAACAAGTCAGAAGTGGGAATATGGACGCAAAACAAAAATACTAGGGCTGTTGATTAATCGCAGTTAACTCATGAAATTAACTCAAAAAAATAATCGTGACTAAAAAAATTAATCGTGATTAATCACAGTTTTAATTGCACTGTTAAACAATAGAATACCAATTGAAATTTATTAAATATTTTTGGATGGTTTTCTACATTTTAAAATATATTTATTTCAATTACAACACAGAATACAAAGTGTTCAGTGCTCACTTTATATTATTATTATTTTTATTACAAATATTTGCACTGTAAAAAAGAAACAAAAGAAATAGTATTTTTCAGTTCACCTCATATAAGTACTGTAGTGCAATCTCTTTATTGTGAAAGTGCAACTTACAAATGTAGATTTTTTTTTGTTACATAACTGCAATCAAAAACAAAAGAGCGTAAAACTTTAGAGCCTACAAGTCCACTCAGTCCTACTTCTTGTTCATCCAATCACTATGACAAACAAGTTTGTTTACATTTATGGGAGATAATGCTGCCCGTTTTTATTTACAATGTCTCCTGAAAGTGAGAACAGGCGTTTGTATGGCACTTGAATAGCTGGCATTGCAAGGTATTTACGTGCCAGATATGCTTAGTATTTGTATGCCCCTCATGCTTCGGCCACCATTCCAGAGGACATGCTTCCATGCTGATGATGCTCATTACAAAAATAATGCATTAATTAAATTTGTGACTGAACTCCTTGGCAGAGAATTGTATGTCTCCTGCTCCGTTATATCCACAATCTACCATATATTTCATGTTATAGCAATTTCGGATGATGACCCAGCACATGTTTGTTTTAAGAACACTTTCACTGCTGATCTGACAAAAGGCAAAGAAGGTAGCAATGTGAGGTTTCTAAAGATAGCTACAGCACTCGATCCAAGGTTTAAGAATCTGAAGTGTCTTCCAAAATCTGAGAGGGATGAGGTGTGGAGCATGCTTTCAGAAGTCTTAAAAGAGCAACACTCTGATGTGGAAACAACAGAACCCAAACTACCAAAAAAGAAAATCAACCTTCTGCTGGTGGCATCTGACTCAGACAATGAAAATGAACATGCATCGGTCTGCATTCCTTTGGATTGTTATTGAGCAGAATCTATCATCAGCATGGACACGTGTCCCATGGAATGGTGGTTGAAGCATGAAGGGACATATGAATCTTTAGTGCATTTGGCATGTAAATATCTTGTGATGCTGGCTACAAAAAAGCCATGTGAATGACTGTTCTCACTTTCAGGTGACATTGTAAACAAGAAGTGGGCAGCATTATCTCCTGCAAATGTAAATAAACTGGATTGTCTGAGCCAAGAAATGGGACTGACTGGACTTGTAGGCTCTAAAGTTTTACATTGCTTTATTTTTGAGTGCAGTTATTTCTGTACATAATTCTACATTTGTAAGTTCAACTTTAATGATAAAGAATTGCACCATATTACTTGTATTAGGTGAACTGAAAAATACAAATAGTTTCGTTTCTTTTTTACAGTGCAAATATTAGTAATAAAAAATAAACAAAGTGAGCACTGTACACTGTATTCTGTGAGGTAATTGAAATCTCTTTGAAAATGTGGAAAACATCCAAAATATTTAAATAAATGGTATTATTATTAAGTGTGATTAATCACGCAATTAATCATATTTTAATCACTTGACAGCCCCAAAAAATGCACACCCAAATATAAAGAATTTATCATGGTTTTGGCATTGGGAGTTAATATGAATACAAAGTAATGATCTAAAATACAGTCTCTGATTGCCCCACAAAATTAATATTGGAAATAACTTTTACTAAAATGTTAGTGAAGAATAATGTATGCAGTGATGTTGTAGCTGTGTTGGTCCCCGGATATTAGAGAGACAAGGTGCATGAGGTACCATCTTTTAGCGGACCAACTTCTGTTGGTGAGAGAGACAAAAGTTCCAGTTTATACAGAGCTCTTCATGTCTGATAAGAAGGTTTGATTTAGTGTTGTTTTGGAAAACTGTGGAAATCACCAGGCAAAAGGTGGCAGCAGTGAGTCATTCTGAAATCTGATATTGGAGGCAATCATTATTGTTATTACTGAGTCTGCTCAGTCTGGATGAAAATATATTTTTGAAATTCAGATCTGCTAAGAAAGTGCCTGCTAATTACAATTTGTTGACAGGCCGATTACATGACTTTGTTCTAAAATTAAATTATGTACTTGGGTCTCAACGATTAAAAAAAAAAAAAAGTAAACAACCCGTCCCCTCCCTTCATATCCCTCTCCCCCTTCCCTCCTGAACCTCCTCCCCCCACTCCTTTCTAGGCTCAAAAACACGTCGTTTTCATTTACTAGAATACAGGTTCTTTAGACCTGGTATAGCTAAGAATTGCTAGCAAATGTACGCATCACCCTGGCAGCTCAGCTGACTACATGGATTCGCTGATTGTTATAGCTGTGCTCTGGTCACAGCTAGGAAAGAAAATTAACATCTTTTCCAAGGGAGAAAACTTTGATCAAGGAAATACAGCGCCAAGGGGCTGGTGGCTGCGTTATGGTTGCAAGGGTATACGTTTCTGCGTATAGCAAGGAATTAAATTTACATGTCTGTCGTGTTTCCTCAACATCTTTGCCAGTCTGTAACGAGACTCCTGAAAATTGTTTAAGTGGATTTGCCATCTAAAGACAAGTCAGAGGGGGATTCAGAGTAGTGGGGGAGGAAAGAGAGGGAGACAGGAGCAGGGGCGTAAGCAATTGCTCCATTGGTGGGGTTAGTTGACCTGAAGTTTGAACAAGCCCAGGTAACGCTGGGAAGGTAGTTGCCAGCCTGCGGTGGTTGCTCAGCACCAGCGACTGCCCAGCTCATCCACGCCTTAGCCTCCCATGAACACCTCAGCCGCATGGCTCTGCTCTCTCCCGTCGGAGGGTAACTCAAGGGCATTTCCCACTTCTCCTTCTCTGGCCCATGTGCAGCAGCCGTTCTTGAGCGTGGGTGCCCCTGCGAGCGCATTGTTCCCTGGCCGGGTGCGTCCTGCTCACCCACACGCACCTGCGCTATTGACTCGTGCCCACTCAAAAGCCCCCGCCTCACTCCGCTGCCCATGGCTTTCTGTGGGTCTGCGGGGCTGGGCTTTCTTCTCCCTTGCTCGTGAAGCCCCGTTTCAAACAAAGCAACGTGCGCGCCCTGCCGCGTGGGGATGGGCGTGGAGCGGGGAGGGAAACGGCCCGGCTTCTGTGAGAGGATGCAAAGGAAAAGGCGGCAGCAGCGCTGAGGCAAGCCTGGCCAAGGAACCCCTCTTCCCCGGCCAGCTCCGCAGCCGCTCCGTCGCACAGCCTGGGCTCTGCCGCTGTCACTCCCCGCAAGCCCGCGGCGCGCGCCTGCCCGGGACCAGGCGGTGCTCGAACGCAGCCCGGGAGGAGCCTCGCGCCCCCTCCTCGCCAGGCGCAGGTGGCGGCGGCGGCGGCGTCTCAGTGAGCCAGAGAGAGCGAGCGAGCGCAGCCGCCCGCCCCAGCCGGGCTCATCAGGCGCGCGCTCCTGCCGGAGAGGGGAGGAGAAGGGAGCGCAGCGGCAGCTGTGACTGTATCGTCTCCAGCCACAGCCGGCGGCGGATGTGCCAAGCAGCAGCCGCTGCCCCGGAACGCGGCTGCTGAGCCTGGCAGAGCCCCGGAGGAGGGGGGGACGCCACAGACTGAGCCAGAGACTTTGCCTCCCTAGAAGAGGCGGTGGATGTGGAGCCAGCCGCTCCCCTCGCAGCCGCCGCCGCCACCAGGCAGTTGTCCCACGGCAGTACCACAACACAAAGCGAAGGATGCTGCAGCTGGGCAAGGTCAGGACCTTGCACTGAAGCCCGGGGGCGCCGCACACACCTTCCCCACCGGATTGAGGATTTGCCTTTTATTTGCTGTGTATGCCTGGGAAAAAGCAGGCAGGGTCGACGCCGTTCGGTGAGTGCAATTGCGATCGTAATGGTGCCAGGTTTCTCCTCTCCTGCTCTTGCGTTATTTCCTCTGCTTCTGGTGGTGCTAGCAAGCGTTGGCTTTTGGTACCCACATTGCAAAGGTCCCTCTCTTTTCTAGAAGGCAGTTGTGTCTGGCTCTGGAAACATTGCTTGTGCCTTCAGCGGAGAGGTAACAAAGTGTGTTATTTTTCCTGTGCCTCCTCCACCCCCACCCCCACCCCCCTTCCCTTATACGTTAGTCGCTTGCTTATGTAGGGCATCAGCAATACTGGATTCTCTAACGTCCTGCAATGATATACTCGTTACAGCAGTGAAGTCATAAATATACCAGGGGAGGGGGAAATAGACCCTGCTCTTCCACGTAGTCCTGGGCTGTTGTGGTCCCTGTCATTATTCTGCTACTTGGGGAACGAAATTGAAATACTTAGTCATACGTCCATGTCCTCTTCTTCTGCTTCTTCCCGACATTGGAAACCCGTGCAGTCTATATTTAGAGACATCAAATCGTGAGATTTCAGTGCAGCCAGCCGGGTTCTCGGGCACATGTACAGTGACAATAAGTATGGGCTTTTCTTCTTTGGAACCAATGTCTGTGAAATATCCGGCTCGAAGGGGTGGTGGTGTGTGATCTGCAATGTGATAGTTGGTTGATCTATAATTAATGGCTGAAAGGAAAGATGCATTTCTCTTCATTTCCTTTTCCTTACCCTTATTCTCGTGTGTAGTGTGCTTGCATCGATTGCTTCAAACATAGCCTCCACTGAAACTATAGGGGAGGTGCGGGAGCACCGTACTAGAGATACGGCACCTGGAAAAATAACGCAAACGAAGGATAATTTTAAAACACGTTTTAAGTTTTTCCCTTGACAGGGCTGTGTGGTGGGAGTATAAAACGTGAGAAACAAAAATGAGATGTCTGATTACTCTGGTGCATTTTATATTACATGTTTTAAATGTTAGGGCGTGATTTGCTTTGGCTCATGAATTTAATTTATATAATTTTAGCGATTAATTTCATCAAGGAAACTTGTAGTTGTTTACTATAAATAATTAGAAAGGGACAGGTTTTATTAAATTGCCAGGTATTAACTTTTATGAACTGCAGCTATTGCAGTTGTTATTTATATACACCTGGAAACATTAATATGATTTTTGTCTATTGAAAGCAGCAAGAGAAGAGATTAGAAACTTTTTAGATTTCAGTTCTTTCATCATGCATTATGTGTATATATAGTATGCAGATTCATTCAGTTAAAGTTCTTACAAGACACAATAGAGGGATTTTCCATTTTCAAGAAAGAATTAATTGTTATTTGACAGATAAAGGACTGTACAAAATCATGCAGAACTGTATGTAAACCTATTGTATGTGCCTGTGAGACAGACTGAAGGAGAAAAGTCTTCTAAATATTCATTCCATACAGTGTCTTTACTTTAAATGGAAGTCTGCAAAGTTGCCAAGTCTCATTTTGGTCAGTTGTCTGTGAGGAAGAAAAAATTTAGTGACCTACATTGGTTATTGAATTTCTTAATTCAAGTAACACACTTGAAACTACTCAGTAAATATAGTAGTTTTACTATAGAGTGAGTTAGGTTTAGGCAGAGGAAGCTGCTGAATATTCTCCCTATTAGCCCTTGACTCACAGCATTGCTTTAGAGCTTGCATGAATCCTTTTATGTTAGCAGTTTAATTGCAAAAGACTGGGAGGCCTGTGATAAATAAACAAAACTTACACAATTTTATAAATCCTCAGATGGTTCTTTAAGACCAATGCTGTGCAAAGTTTGTGCAGCTATCCTATTCAGTGTGTAAATGAGTTTATCTTTTCAGAGCTTTGCATGCATACCCATCCAAATAGGCAAACTGGAGAGAGAATGTCTATTAGATAATCCTTATTAACAGAACTTGATCAGTGGCCCAGAACTGTGCTATTTGAGGCACATGATATGGTGAATGCTGCAATATAGAAACGTGCGATCGCATCTTCAGAGACAGTGTTTGCAGTCTGTTATATAAGACAGATTTTGGAAAAAGGAGTAGTGGATTATGCTTCTTTGCACATGCCATAGGAAATACCATTTAAAGCTGCTGGTAGTTAGTAAAGAAATCCATTTATTCCTGAATATGAGTTGCATGTCTTACTGTGGATTACAAAGTAGAGGACTTACAGAGCGGTCTATGGAAGGAATCAGTACAGCTACTGTACTTGATGTTTGTTTCTCAGATACCTTAGTTGACATTAAAAGCAATAGACAGCACTTTAATGGGAATAATGAGCTTACAACTTCTTTTAAAAAAAAATCTAACCTAAGGTAGTTTCATCTTCATGTAAGGAACTTTGACACAGCTGCACTGAATAAAAATAGTACGAGCTTTAAAAAAAAGGTTTGCATACTACTTCTTTAAATAATTTGCCCCAAATCATAGCAGTTAACTTGATGCTATTAAACAGCAGAGGTGACTTGTTTATTTCTTAAGATACATGTGTAAAACTAATTTAATGATATTTTGTTTAGTACTAATAGGGACATGGAACAGTTTATTTTAAGGAGTTTAAAAAAAAATTAAAATAGGGCTGTATATTGACATGTAAACGAAGCAGATAATACATTTAGCAGAGCTCATGAGTGTTCAATTTTGCACTAAATTTCCTATACCCTTTCTGCTTCATGGTTCATCGTAATATGATTTTTACAGCATATCCGTTACAGAAATTTCAGGTTAGCGTTATTGGGATTTTAAGTATGTATATTTCAATAGTGATAGCGGCAAATGCTGCCAAAAATCTGTAGTCTGGGGACAATTTTTTGTTGAGTTTCTACATATTTCAGAAAACATGGGTTCTGATTTTTCTGTTTCCTCTTCTTAAGATGATTACATCTGAATTAATAACATAATTTATAACATAGTATCTGCCCACTGTATGCTTTATATTTCTGTCACAGAATATTGCAAAATGCATATATTGTCTGGATTTCTAAATAAGGTCTTCCAAAATTGACAAGTTTGGGACAGTTACTTTGCCAGTGAACTGCTTGCCTAATAGACTTATTACAAAATAACAAATTATACTACATAAAAACTTTGATTTAATCATGATACCTATTGAATGTGCATTACTTCTTAATATAGTAATACAGATTTGATTTTTAGCAGAATTATAGGACGGTTCTTAAATGCACCATTTTATTTAAAATAAGAGCTCCCATCCCCTTTGCAAAACTCATTCCTCCTACCAAAACCCACTTTTTTGCGGGGTGGCGTGGGGGCAACTAAGGAAAGTTCAATCTTGTTTGGTGATGGAGGAGCTTCCAAGAAGGCCACTACATCCTTCCATCACCAACTTACTTCTTTACTGAAGTGTTGTCTTCACAGGAGGGAGAATGCCACTTATGTATATGTCTATTCTTTATGCTACTCACTTCTAAAATCACGGTTCTTCTGAATGGGGCAATCTTGAGTCCCATATCCCCTAAATCAATTCAGGTCTCTTCTTTTTGGGGCTAGTGGTTAGGAGTCTCTCTGTCCTGCTCTTATACTACAAGACCCAGGAAAACTTTCACTTAGTCCCACAGATATGTCATTCAAAAATCTGAAAGGCACTCCACAATATACATAGAGTTTTGAAATCCCTTCGTTCATTTCTATGAGAACCACTTATCTGGTGGTATGAATGGAGCATAAATGGATTGAAAGCAGATTGACGAGAATGATCACTAGAGCAGTGGAGAAGTTTTAAGTTTTTGAAGTCTAATTCTCAACACAAATTTGTATTTATTTTGATATGATTGGATAACCACATAAACATGGCTATATGTAAAAAAATAAATTTGAGTATAAATGGCTAGTTGATTATACTAGTTGCTACTTTGAAATATGTCTGAGTGCCAACATAATGGCTTTTATATTAATATAAAGTATTAACTATGTCATAGATAAACAGTTTCTGGCAAATTCACTGACAGTCCATCCTAATGAATAATGATCTGCCTGTTTTTGTTTAGGGAACCCAGCTATGGTCATAACAGTAATTTGAGCACAAACAGAACATGGAAAAGCTTGTATCATCCTATCCCCTTTGTTCATGGCATATTTATCAGAGCAGTCTGTAGTTTCTGAAAAATAATCATTTCATAATGAAAAATATATGGAATTTGGAAGTTCTTACACTTAGTTTTTGTAATACTATGAAGAAGAGCATTCTTCTAGTGTCTTTTTTTTTTTTTGGTATAACATGACCCATATATGTAATACTTATTTATAAACATTGATGTTTATAATTTCAATAACCAGCATAAATTTACAATATAATAACCTATTGGTTTCTTTTCACCTTCCCAAACATTTGGCAGAAGAAGGGTGCATATTTCTTCCCCTCCCTACCTGGCTCTGATAGTATCACAAGCTGCTGATGGTTCAACCACTCCAGGGCTCTCAAGAGCAAATCAGCATGTGGCTTCTTTCTGAAAGGGAGAAGGCCCTCAATGGAAAGCCTCTTCTACTTTCAAATTCATATCTCTTCTTTTCCTCCTCCAAAAGATCCAAGTTATAGCAATTTACTTGTGGCCAAAGAGAAACTTCTTGCTGAGATCATCAAAGCTGCTGAGAAGAAACATCCATTCTTTATTATATTATAAGAATTATAATATTTTGTTTAGTGATAGATGCAACAACAACTTGTATTAATTTGTGTTTCAAGTAGTCCATTATATGTTTGTTTCATTATATAGCATTAGAATATATCCTTTTTAAGACTGAGATTTTCAAAGGAGCTTAAAAGAGTTAGGTACCCATTGAAATTCAGTGGGATGTGGGCACTGACCCCCTTAGGCTCCTTTGAAAACTCCAGCTAAACAGCATAAAGGCTTAGAACAATTGATTTTGTTACACATTTTTTATAAAGTCTCTTTCTCTTAATTAAATTTACTGACCACTTCCTAAAATATTTGAGCAATAATACCAGTTACTTACTTTCCATTACCTTGTTGAAACTGTCATCGAAAGTTTAGTCACACATCGTAACACTTACTGAGCCTAACAACTGGTAAGATCCTGTGTGCACACACAACATCCAATGGGAATTTTGGGAGTTAGGATATGGAGTATGCATCAAATGCAAGTCAGAGCTCCAGATATTTAACCTACAGGATAAATAATGTCACTGAAAATGTTCTTCAAATAGAGTATTTGTAAAATTTGGGAAACTAGCTATTTTTAAGAAAAACAGAAATTGAAAACAAAATGTGTATACTCTATAAATGTTATAATTATTCCACCTATGTAGCAAATTTGACATTCATATAATGGGCCATTGAGTTTAGATTTGCCTGTCCATATGTGCAATTTCCATTTCAATATGCAATGTTCTGAAAATGGGATGCAAAATTCCATGAAAAATGAAACTCTGCCTTCAGGTGTTTAGTATCCATATATTGGTGATTCTTGTCTGAAATGTTCAGCAGTCTAAATCACTGTGTAGCAGTAGGTTCTTAAACTCGAAACAAATCCACATTTGTTTCCAAAAAAAATTAAATGTCTTTACGTTAATTATCTGGTATTTTCATCGTTTTTTTATAAACTATGATAGAAAGGTTTACAAGCAGATATTGCTTAGATAATATAGTCATATCCCCATCCACAAAATTCTGCCTTTTTGACACATTGGCTGTGTAGGTATAACATTTTAATAATTGTGTGTTGTCCTAAAGGCTGAAGTTCACCTTCCAGTCCACAATACTCTGCTGTACTCCCTTCTCCCCCAGAACATGGATATTGGCATCTCCTTTTTGCAGATCGTTTGGCTAGCTAGATCAAATCTGGTCATGTTTTAGACTAACCCTTACTTTTGCCCTGATTTGGTTCTTTGCTTACCTGTTTGTTTGCTTGGCACGTGGGAAGAGGGCAGTAACGTGTAGTATTTGGCATGAAAAATTGCATGGAACTAACAGTGGGAGGATGGAGACAGGATGCTGGCATCCAAGAGAAGTTACAGGAGGGAATATGACCTTAGGTAATGCAGAGGTGGAAGTGTGTAGGTCCTTAAAGGAGAGATTGAGGTGCTTGAACTGGATTCTGAAGGGGAAAAGAGAACCATGTGGGGTTTTGAGGAAGGGAATAATGGGTAAATCTGATCAGTTTCTCAGAAATATTTAGGCACGTAAAGATGCAGATAGGCTTCAAGGCACAGATCCTCAAAGGTGTTTACACACCTAAATTTCCATTGATTTCAGTGGGGGTTATCTTTGGGGATCTGGAGCCTAGTGGCATTTTCAAAAGCAATTATCCAGATTAGGTGTCTAATTTTAATTGATTTCAATGGGAGTAAGGCACCTAGTAGCATTTTCAGAAGTGCTTAGCTACATTTTTACGCATCTAAATAGCTATGAACATATGTCCCTAAGTGATTTAGGAACCTAAATCTGATTGAAAGTCAATGGGAATTAGGATTCTCAGTGATGCAGGTGTTCAAACACAGAACGCACAAATTCATACTCATTCTCCTATAAATCCAGCTGTGTCTTATGAATTTGAGATTCAGTCAAAATCCACAAGTACCCATGAAAGGTGGTAGAATATGATTAAATTAAGGATGGTGCTATATCTTCTTTTTGGTCACACCGTTTGAGGAGATATTCTATCAAAATATGGATGAGAAGCTACTGTTAAAACCTCTGGGGTTTTGGGGGGCATGAAAAAGATATCAATGGGTCATAAGATACATCTAAGCCTCTCGTTAGGTCCCTAATAAAATTTTGAGGTACTCTGTGGATATGAGAGTTTAATTCAGGTATTAGGTAGTAACTAAAAGTCAAATGTATGTTTTATAGTTGGAATAAAGTAATATGAAGCTGATGACATGGAGACATATATGAATCCTTCTGTAATACATCTTTTATTTTGGGTGAATTGTACTGCAGCAATACTTTATTTATTTTTGCTTATATGACAGTCAGAACTTAAAATATATTGTTTGAGACACAAAAAATAATAAAGATACTATTTAAAACAAGTCTATAGTTTGTTTGGGGGAAGAGCTGAGATAGGATAAAGGACACATTTTATGCTTAGTCTTTTGTCACCAGAAGTTGAAATTTCCTTGTTTTCAAATTGTTTAGAGAGCTGTTTATTTTTTATTGTTTGTTTGTTTTTGCAAATTATGATACACTACTTCTCAAGTAATAAAATATTGTTTCTTTTCTACAGCCTTAGATTCAACGGAGCCCTGAAAAGAAGTAGGGGTCCTGTGGAAATAGTAATGTATGGCTGCATAGCTAAAACTTTATTATAGTGCAACATGTACAAGAGGAAATGTTAAGATTTATGCACAATCTTAACATTTTGGTACTGTCTGATTTTTTATATGCTTGACTTTGCCACCTTAACATTCTCAACATGTTATCAAAAGTATTTGGTATACTAAAAATACTGAAGGAATCAATTGTTTATGGATATGTTCCTTTTAGGGCAAATAATTTTCCAAAGGCACTTCTATAGGCTGAGGCTGCAGTATCTCCTAAGGATTCTTGCCTCAAAAGAAGGGAGTACTGCCAGATAGTTACAAATCCACTGACCCTTCTGAAATCCTCTAGGAAAGCAGAGTGGGTCTCCAAGTGCTCTAGTCCACAGGGCTGTGGGACCTCTGTATGGGCTCCCCAAACCTCACCCTTCTCACCCAAGCATAGCAGAATCAATAGGCTCTGCTGTGTCTAGGGTCCTTCATACCTCATAAGAGGGACAGTGTGTGACAAATTGCCCTTCCGTGCAGTAAGTTTTTTAAAGTATTTGTGTGACTGAGTACGCTGAAGAATGCGTCTAATAAACCAAATGTGTAAACTTCTCTTGTTATGAAATGTTTAATGTTTACATTGTGGCAAACAATTTAACCAGGGCTCTTTACCTTTTTCAACTTGTGCAATATTATCATGATTTTTACCACGCTTGGTGTTCCTCTTAAAACTCTAGCTACTTGAGTCATGTGCTTATTTCAGTATTTCAGCTTCTGCTTTTAAAAACAAAAGCTTCTAATGCTGGTTTTGGAGAAAAGCTTGAAAACATGACACCACCTTCATATTATCCCAGAGGCTCAAAATCCAGAAAGCAAATAACCCCTGTCCCAATTTATTACTCTTTAGAGTCTCATGGTTTTTAAACCAAGCTCATGGTAGATTGTGCAGCATTTTGAACACTTGGGGTTGGCAATATTGCTACCTAGGCTGCGGAATCCATTTCCCCAACTTTTTTCAGCTTTCTACCTGAATCAGGAGGATGATATTTGGCTCACTATGGGGGGAATATTTTTCTTAATTCATCTTCATGAGGCCTGAACTAGATGAATTGCGCCTTAGGCTTTCTAATGCCTTCTTCTATGTAAACACTCTGTTGTTTTTTTAATGCATAGTATCCTATTCATTGGCCCATTCTCCACATATTACAGATAAAACTGGCTGTACTTTTAAGACTTTAGAGGTCATGTCACCATGTACACATGTTTGAGAAGGTCCTTTCCTGATGTGCTCAGATGTTCCTGATCGTTTGTTTTACATATCCTGGATTTCATGCACCTCTTCTTTGTCTTTATAAGAGCAAGGTACAGCATTGTACAATGCACTCAAGGACCTTGATGGGCTGCAACTGTAATCTCTTCAAAGAGATGGGCAGATAGATATTAATTTGAACCACACAGGTCAAGTCAACGAATGTTAAAAATCAAAGATTGGGGTTTTCTTAGTTGCAGATTGAAACACAAATAATCATGATACAAAGAAATATTTAATGTTTAACAGAGGCATACAGTAAACAGAGTCCATAAAATGATTTTAACATGCATTTAATGTATGCGTCTGTTAAATATAAGTCTTTAACATATGTTTAAAACATGCATGGAAATACGTGTTTAACATAACTGTTTGTAGTATTAAATTTTGTCTAATACAGTTTGAAGGCGTACATTTCTGCTCAAGTTACAGAAGTCCATTAACCTCTCACTTTGCACTATCTGGATGGCTACAGATGCTAATTCTGCATGGTCACTGTTACAGTGAACTTCCAAAAGACAAATAATGCTCCTCTTTCTGTTTCAAAAGGAGCAGGTATGCTCTCCTGGTCTCTAGTCTATCTGTGTTCTTTGGCTCTGGGCAGCAACAACTTCACTTTTTGAAGAGTCAAAGGCAGAATGGCCAGACTCACCCATTATCAATGCAGTTATAAAACTGTACCTATGCGCCAGCTTCTCTCCCTTACTGGCAAAACAGATTGAGGTTTGCTCATTTACCTTCTCTGCCCAGTCTCTGTGCATACTTTTAAATGAAATATGGTCACAGAAACCTAAGCTCACATTAACTGTGCTTCTCAGCTCTGTTTTTTCCGCTTAAGCATGGTGACTATTTGCTATTCTCTGAGGTCTCGTCGATGCTGTTTAGAGAGATTTGTGAATTCTTGGTTAGAGTGCATGCTGAATATTTAGTATTTAATCTTTCTAGTTTATATGTAAATAATATTTTAATATAGAATCTGACTTTTACTACCCAGACTGAAAGCTTACCTTCTCTTGGTTTGTATAGAATAAAAGACAACTTACTTTCAGAATATCTTGTGACATGGATTCAGCTCAGCTTACCAGGATTTTGCACAGCTTTATAAAATAAGGGACTGTACATGGTTTTTAACAATATATCTTTCTGGTGAGATGAAGCATATACTTCCTCATATAGTAATATTTAGCGCTTAACATTAGTCAAAATGCTTCACAAGTTTTAACTAATCTCAGAATGCTCAAACATCTTAAATCTCTGAGATGTTCCAGGCTAACTGGTTGTAGGGAAGCCATCTAAATCTTTGAGTGCATTGACACTGTGACTGTTGCTGTTGGGAAGTTTTCTGGGTGTGCTCAGTTGAGTTCCATCTCATGCCTTGAGTTTGGACTGTATCTTTCAATGTATGTATATATGTATTTAACTTAAGTATTTATAGATGCTACTTGCCATAGTATGTAGACACTGTCTACCTGAATACAGTATGTTCTGGGGGTCAGGGAAAGCCCTCTATTAATAGGCACTTGCTAAATGACAACAACATTAAATTGAGGGAGGTGGTGGTGGTAATCTTCTAAGGTCTGCCCACAAAATAAACTCCACCCATGTGAGTTATCAGAATGCGACACTGGTCATAGTAGATTACACACTCACATTACAATTGTGTACTCTCTGGGCCTCTTAACCTTGTCCTTCAGTATAACTTGAATATGCTCCCGGACTATACTAGGCTCCTTCATGTTTTCTCCTTTGTAATTGGGGTGGGGGAAGTGGTGGTAGTTGTTTTTTAAAATTAAAAAAAAGAAAGCTGAGATTTATCTGGAGAACAAGCTAGCAACTTCAGAGATATGCTAGGACACCCTATTGCTGTGTTCTGGCCCAATCCAGGCCTTCAGTGATGAAAGAAAAGCAAAAATGTTTTTTTTTTCTCCTGTTCTTACATATTATACTCATCAAACTCACATACCTGAAATAATGGTAAAATGTTAGTTACGATAATGAGACATACCTAAAACTAATGTCATGGTAGTGTTATGCAAAACAGATGCACCATAATTTGCATCTGACTTCCATTTTTAACAGTTCAATAACATGTATGTACAAGGTCATATTTTCTGTCTGCTTTGTACTACAAAGGGAAATCACCCATTTTGTCTCCTGTCGGGATCCCCCCACAGTGGGAGAGTCACCTGCAGAAATAGAGAAGCTGCAACCAGCTTCTACAAGTTTCTCACCATACCGCTAGTTCAGAGGACATGTAGGGTTCAAGGGAGGTTAAATAAATGGGCGGAGGGGTTTTTTGTTTCCTCCAGATTATCTTGTCCAATTGTCCCTTGTATTACTTCCCTTATTGGACTGCAACACTTATCTATAATTAGCTGGCCACTAAAATACCTTTTGAAATAAAGAAGTCAAATTTAGCTTCTGTTTATAATTCTTTTACATTTCCCCAAAACAAATACTCTGTTAAATAAAACAATGGATGCCAGAAGAACCTGGAAGAAATGAAATAGATTTGTTAAACAAGTATGTGCTATGCCATACATGTCATTAATATTTTTCTCTGTGTGTGCTTTTTTAAAGTATTTGTTCACAAGCTAGGATATGTGAGGTTGTATTTGGCAGAGAAGATGTGACTTGGCTCTTTAATCACCTAAAAACTGTAACTGTATGGTCCATTGTCAAGGTTCCTCCCCCACTCTGAACTCTAGGGTACAGATGTGGGGACCTGCATGAAAACCTCCTAAGCTTACTTTCACCAGCTTAGGTTAAAACTTCCCCAAGGTACAAATTAATTTTATCCTTTGTTCCTGGATCTCCACTGCCACCACCAAACCCTAACTGGGTTTACTGGGAAACGTAGTTTGGACACGTCTTTCCCCCCAAAATCCTCCCAACCTTGCACCCCACTTCCTGGGAAAGGTTTGGTAAAAATCCTCACCAATTTGCATAGGTGACCACAGACCCAACCCCTTGGATCTGAGAACAATGAAAAAGCATTCAGTTTTCTTACAAGAAGACTTTTAATAGAAGTAAAGAAATCCCCTCTGTAAAATCAGGATGGTAGATACCTTACAGGGTAATTAGATTCAAAACATAGAGAATCCCTCTAGGCAAAACCTTAAGTTACCAAAAGGTACAGAGACAGGAATAGTCATTCAGCACAGTTCTTTTCTCAGCCATTTAAAGAAATCATAATCTAACACATACCTAGCTAGATTACTTACTAAAGTTCTAAGACTCCATTCCTGGTCTATCTGCGACAAAAGCAGCATACAGACAGCCAGACCCTTTGTTTCTCTCCCTCCTCCCAGCTTTTGAAAGTATCTTGTCTCCTTATTGGTCATTTTGGTCAGGTGCCAGCGAGGTTACCTTTAGCTTCTTAACCCTTTACAGGTGAGAGGATTTTTCCTCTGGCCAGGAGGGATTTTAAAGGGGTTTACCCTTCCCTTTATATTTATGACATCCATAAATTGACATTATTGGGGAACAGGTATAATATGGGCATGTAGATACTAACCTGTTTAGTACTTGCACAAACATTTAAGGAGTGATTTGTGTAGGAATGTGTATGAATTTTCCAGACCTAAAAGGGAATCTTAGAACATGTCTCTGTTGACAGGAACACTCAAACAGACTACCACTGGTCTAACAATGTGACAGGCAACTCCAAAGCTGTCAATAGAACTTCCAGAGAGTTTGTCAAGGAGCCAGAGACACAGCAGAACATCCTCTGCTTTACAATCACTGCTTTATAATTGCTATCCAAAGTAGAGCCATGGAACACTGTGATGCTGTAAATGGCAAACCAGAACAAGAGGCATTGGGGTGGGGAGTAGGCAGTTGCAGTGTTGTAAATGGCATAGAAGGATACTAATTCAATCATTTAACTTCCTGATTTATGTTGAATAGTGTCCCAATTAAAAAACATGTCTTGACAATGTATGTTTCTAAACTCATACCTTTAAAAAAAACAAAACAAAACACCCTATTCTATTAGGAATCATATAAGGTTACTAAGGTCTTGTATTGTAACGTGCAAAAAATGTTTGTTCTTGTACTGTTTATAGTCCAGATTGACTACTCCATGATTTGTTTTATTCCCTTTGCCTTGGAACTTAGTCAACTTAATCTGATGAAGTTTTCTGTTTTCCAAAGCAAAAACTGAGGTTACAAATATGTTGATATAAAACCTAGGGTTCTGTCGAACACTGCTTAATCAGGAAAACCTGCCACTGAAGCAATGGAGGTTTTTGCCTGAGAGAGAATTTCAATATCAGGTCCCAAATCTGTCTGTATATAGTAAGATATCGTATGTTTTAATCAGTTCTATGGCATTTTTGTTCTGATGTGAACAAATAGGTTGACAGAAGCATTTTCACTTTCAAGATGTTTATAATATTTATATCAAACCTCTACAAATTTTATTGATAACTGAATCTCAAAGATCTAAGGTATATTTCCAGGTTCCTTTTTTTTTAACATCTCTTGCCACATTCTTTTTGTCACATATGCCTCCTCAAAGAAAAAAAGTGACCATATCTTTTCAGAGCTTGTATGGAAAAAAACACATCAAATTTATATACAACATTTTGGAATTATGACATTCATTGTACTTGTGGATGGATGTTAATGGGCGTCAGAAGCTAAAATTGTTCATCTGCATATTACAGTATATTACATAGTCCTTATAATAACGTGGAAATCTATGGCACAGAATGTATAGTTATTACATTTCTTCTCAATATTGAGTCTGGTCTTGCTCTCATTGAAATCGGTAGCAAAACTCCAACTGATTTTAATGGGAGGCTCATACTTCCCAAGTAGTCCTTCAGTCATGAACATTATTTTGTTTTTATTTATTTTGCTATTCCTGTGTGATTCACTACTTAGTAATTCAAAAATACTGTCTTTTTTGTACAATTCTTTGTATGAAAATAATTTTGATGTGGCAGACACTTGATTATGATGTAATTGAATTAATGAGGCAGGAGGAGCAGTATGAGAACACAGAAGGTAGTTTCCATTTAGGAATATAGGTTTTGCTACACTGGATCAGATCACTGGCCCATCTATGATGGCATTCTGCCTTTAACCATCACCGATATCTGATTTACCAGCTGTTTCCATTTTGCCATACTGTCTTTGGTCATATCTACACTAGCACTTATTTTGGCAAAATGTATGTCACTCAGGGGTGTGAAAAAACAACCACCACCACCCCCCCCCCGAGCGACAAGTTTCGGTAGCATAAGTGGTGGTATGCACAGCACTATGTCAGTGGAAGAGCTTCTCCTACCAACATAGCTACTGCCACTCATTGGAGGTGGTTTAATTAAGTTGATGGGAGAGCTCTCTCCCGTAAACATAGAGTGGCTACACGAGAGATCTTACAGTAGCACAGCTGCATCGGTACAGCTGTGCTGCTGTAAGGTCTCCAGTGCTGAACTTCACACATTCAAACATTGTCAGGCTCCAAAATATCATGAGACTCGCTTAAAAATAATGAGATTTTTACAAAGAAATAATATTTTTGTCTTTGTTGCCTGATTTCTGAGTGTCTAAGGTATATTGGGGTACATGTTCAAGTTTTTTCTCTGCAACTATGAGGGTTAGTAATTTATTTTTTAAATGAAACCTGAGATTCTCATGTAGCTGAAGTTCTGTGGGAGCTGGGTTTTGAAGTAAAGCAAAACATTTTAAAGAGAAAATCTCTTCGAAACATTTTAGTGGGTTTTTTAAATAACTTTTTCAATGTTCTTTGTGGATGAAACTGCATTTAAAAGTTTATTACAATAAAGATTGTGTATATTGTGACATTGCACCCCATAATGCTTTATAGAAATTTGCTTATGAGCGTAAATATGACATAACTGGAATATGTTTTATGCTAGATATGCTCTGTAACATAACTTTGCAAAGGTCATGTTCTACTGCATGTATTCCTCCTATTTATATGCATGTATTGTTTTTATATCTGGAGTTATGAGTGTTGGCTCTATGCTTGTATTTAAAGTGTTTGCTGTAGAAAGCACCTAAGGCAGATTTGGTCAACAGAGTGTGAATTCAGGTAATTGGAAGTACTTGGCTAACAATGGACCTTGATAGACACCAGTCCACATCTGAGCTTTCATTGGAGCATTAACATATGGGCAATGGCATCAGCCTGTAGAGAACTGAGTCATGCATGGACATGTGACTTGCCCACATGACTCCAAAACTTCATCTTGTAGCTGTGATTCTACACAGCGAGAGAGAGGGGTTTCCACCCACAAGAGAGAGACTATATAAGCTCCTGGAACCCCCTCCATTTTGTCTTCAGCTGGCTCAAGAGATAGCCTGTCCACCCCAAAGAGATGCCTGAAAGAAACTGGAACAAAGGACAGTAACTACAGGGGTGTGAGTGATTGCTGGACTAGGAGGAAGTCTAGTCTGTAAAAGAAGCTTATTGGAACCTCTCTGAGGGTGAGATTTACCTGCATTTAGTTTCCTACTGTATTAGGTTTAGACTTGGGTGTTTTTGTTTTATTTTGCTTGGTAATTTACTTTGTTCCGCCTGTTATTACTTGGAACCTCTTAAATCCTATTTTTATATTTAATAAAAGCACTTTTCCATCCACAACCCAGAACAAGTAATTAATTCCTGGGGGAGCAAACAGCTGTGCATATCTCTCTATCAGTGTTATAGAGGGTGAACAATTTATGAGTTTTCACTGTATAAGCTTTATACAGAGTAAAATAGATTTATTTGGGGGTTGGATCCCATTGGGAACTGGGTATCTGGGTGTTGGAGATAGGAGCACTTCTTAAGCTGATTTCAGTTAAGCCTGCAGCTTTTGGGAGGTGTGGTTCAGATCTGAGTCTGTGTTTTTAGCAGGCTAGCATGTCTGGCACAACCAGGCAAGGTGCTGAAGTCCCAAGCTGGCAGGGAAAACGGACTGACAGGTAGTCCCAGCACATCAGGTGGCAGTCCCAAGTGGGTTTTTTGACCCAACCCGTCAGATATATATGTAGAAATGTTTTTATCCTGAAGAGATCACAAAGCTAAGTAGACAAGGTTGGGAGGGAAAACAGGCACAAGGAGGTGTAATGACTGGTCTAAGGTCATGCCACAGGTTAGTGGCAAAGCTGGGAATAGAATTCATGTCTCCAGAATCCCAGCCAGTACCCTAGCCACTTGATCATGCAGCCTTTCCAAGTTTGTTTTGGAACAGGGAAATAAAGTGAAACCTTATATAAAAGATCTGAGATCTCTTCCAGATCTTTTCTTCTTGCTTTCTACAATTGTATGTCCATATTTCTCATCTCTATACTGTTCATAAGTACATAGCTGGTTCAAAATAAATTCTTCTGACAAGTTTTCTTAGAGCCTCAAACCACTATATGTAAATATAAATTATATTTGTCTCCCCTTTTTTTCCAGATAGAGTGAAATTGCAGTCCCAGTCCTGCCCCCATTGAAATCAATGGCAAAGCTCCTATTAGAGTCAATAGAAGTAGAATTTGTAACCGTAGATATTTTTCTTTTCACAAAAGAAGGCAATGGCTTATTGGACATGATCACATAACCTGTGCTCAAAAAACCACATAAAATGGGTAATGCAGCATTAGAACCCCATTTTTAGAATTCTTCAGGTAAAATGTGTGCACAACTTGATTAAAAATAGAAAAAAATACAGTAAAATAAGTTGGTGTCTGTTTTTCAATGTATAGCAGTGTAAAATACTGCCCTTGGGATAGAAAAGTTACCTCTATTGTGAAATTA
The DNA here is from genome assembly GCF_965140235.1 of Caretta caretta. NCBI lineage: Eukaryota > Metazoa > Chordata > Testudines > Cheloniidae > Caretta > Caretta caretta. The sequence goes on from NC_134207.1 coordinate 139,748,225, forward strand.
TGATGAAGCTGACAGAATCTCAGTAAACATTTCTCTCTGACTTTACTTTCTGATCCACTGATCCAGGATCATGTTAAAATCATCAGTGACTGACAGTTAGCATCAATGATGAGAGAAAATTAATGGCACCCTCTGGAGGTTCTAATCCTGACTTGCCTCTGGCAGGAGTTACATTTTGTTCTGTTCCTGCCAGATTGTCTTTTTACTTTTATTATTTTTAAGCAGTCTCCACATCGCAGGGGAGGATTGGGACATTTCTCAGAACTAAGATTCTCTACCTTTCAGTCTGCATGGAACAAAAAACAGGCTAAAACTAGTTCTTTGCTTTGTCTCTTTTTTTATCCAATTTAAGAAAACCAAAAGTGCATTGTAGATCTCCTGGGAGCAGAGCAATAATTCCAAGAAAATGTAACTTTGTTGGTATCTGGAGAGCAGTCCATGAATATGGGATACCTCTCACTTTCTCCTCCCCTCCCCCCGGCAAAGATAATTTGTCAAAATCAAATGGGAAGGTGGGCTTTATCCATTATTCACCTAGTTTATCGACTAGAGTTCAGTTTATCTTCCTTTTGTGTCTCAATGCTGCACACTCTAGGGTTTTAGAAGTCTCACCACAATGAAAATTTATAAACCACACTTGGGAGTCTAGTAGTACGAATCAATTTAGTAAGGCTCCAAGAGCATGCACTATATGATGATTAGTGGGCAGATATCCACAGCATTGGGATAAATCATGTTTTCTGTAAGTTCTTCCAAGAGTTTCCCTTTTCACACCAACTATACCTTGAGCTGGAGCCAACTGCACTTTAAGTATTAATGAAGCTTTCACTATAGTGTTGAAGTGCTAAATACATTAATTTAGATTGGCATAGCATTGCTCAAAGATGACATCATAATGGACTTTGCTTCTATTGCCATTTCCAAGTACTATGAGGCTCTGCCGACTTAATTTTGTGTGTGGGCGTATAAGTGTTAGTAGTTGCTTTCTTTTCCTGTGATGGGAAAGCTATGGCAGAGAGATGGATTTTGCAGTGTGCTCTGAAGATGGATAGGCTTTGTCTGAGTCTTATCTTTTACAGGAGATTGTTCCATAGTTGAGCACCTTGACTCTGATCACTTTATCTCCTGCTCTCATGAGCTTTGTCCTAGGCTTCATTACTTGTGTTTTCACCCAGGAACTTTTTTCTTTCTGACACTGCTTTTGCTAGAGTATGGCACTGTCTGCTCCTGGTGAGAGAGCGAGAGCTGTGCCTCATCACCACAGTGGTAATGATTGATCCCATACCATCTTATGATATATCTCCTACTGGTCTGACATATTTAATAGTAGGGGGCACCAGGTGGATACTTTGGGGGATCTTCAGCTTTCAGTCACAGAGAGGAAGTCCAGTTGCTAATCAGTATCCTCTAAAATCTATTAGAAAGGTGTCATAAATATAAAGGGAAGGGTAAACCCCTTTGAAATCCCTCCTGGCCAGGGGAAAGCTCCTCTCACCTGTAAAGGGTTAAGAAGCTAAAGGTAACCTTGCTGGCACCTGACCAAAATGACCAATGAGGAGACAAGATACTTTCAAAAGCTGGGAGGAGGGAGAGAAACAAAGGGTCTGTGTCTGTCTGTATGCTGGTCTTTGCCAGGGACAGAACAGGAATGGAGTCTTAGAACTTTTAGTAAGTAATCTAGCTAGGTATGTGTTAGATTATGATTTCTTTAAATGGCTGAGAAAAGAATTGTGCTGAATAGAATAACTATTTCTGTCTGTGCATCTTTTTTGTAACTTAAGGTTTTGCCTAGAGGGGTTCTCTATGTTTTTGAATCTAATTACCCTGTAAGATATCTACCATCCTGATTTTACAGGGGGGATTTCTTTATTTCTATTTACTTCTATTTTTTATTAAAAGTCTTCTTGTAAAAACTGAATGCTTTTTCATTGTTCTTAAGATCCAAGGGTCTGGGTCTGTAGTCACCTAGACAAATTGGTGAGGCTTTTTACCAAACCTTGTCCAGGAAGTGGGGTGCAAGGTTTTGGGAAGTATTTTGGGGGGAAAGACGCGTCCAAACAGCTCTTCCCCAGTAACCAGTATTAGTTTGGTGGTGGTAGCGGCCATTCCAAGGATAACGGGTGTAATATTTGTACCTTGGGGAAGTTTTGACCTAAGCTGGTAAAGATAAGCTTAGGAGGTTTTTCATGCAGGTCCCCACATCTGTACCCTAGAGTTCAGAGTGGGGAGGAACCTTGACAAAAGGAATGAATAAAGCCATCTTGTAATTACTCCATCATCCTTGGCCAGGTCCTCTAGGTAGGCAGGCAATACGTTGTGGTTAACAGTCTTACAGGCAGCTGATAGGTCCAGAGCTATTAACCTGGATGGTTGTCCCCTGTTTGTGGCTGTAAGGGTATTCACCTTCAATGGTACTATTGACTTTTCCATGCAATATTCAGTTTTGAAGCCTGAGTGGGAGAATTCTAAGACATTTGAGAAAAACTGGTTTGTGCTGCGGGAACTGGTTTGTAACAACTCTCTAAAGATGCTTATTTGAAAAGAAAAGATTGCACACAAGGGCAATGGTTTATCTTCTCCATTTTAAGATTTTATTCTGTTACTTATCACCGTATTATCTATGCACTTTCCTCATATAGTGAATAGCAATAGTGAAGTCATAGTGGACTGACAGGTCATGGAGTCTCTGGCTCTTTTCCCTTTTTGAAAAAAGTAAAATATCTGCTTGGTATGGGCTTTTTGGAGAAAGGGAATTGATAGGAATTTGAGATTAGAAAGGGTGTTCATATTGTGAGCATTACTTATGTTGGAAAGGCTTTCTCAAAGAGGAAGTTTTTGCAAAATTTCGTAAAGATGGTCAGTGTGACGCATAAACCCTTCACTGTCAACTGGCAAGGGGTTTACAAGAATATCCTGATCATGGTATCTGCATTCTGGTTCACCAAAGACAATAGTGAGCTTTTAAATAAAAGCAAGGTCACACTGCTCATTAACATCTTTGTGAATGTATGTACAGATACTCTATAAGGTGATATGTATAGTGAAAATATATTCCTTGAGTCTGTATGAAGGCAGAGATGACAAACAGGTTTCTGCCAGACAAAGGATATTTAATCACTTGTCTCTGTCTGTCCGGATGTCAATTAAGCATTGTAAGGCAACACTGCCTTCTTTCACCCACACTGTTCAACATCTATTTGGAGTTCATAATGACGGATGCCCTAGAAGATCACATATGCGCCGTCAGAATTGGGGGGCGAACAATCTCTCAACTCTTTGGTTCACTGATGACATTGACAGCCTGGCAGGAAGGAAGGATGAACTTGCCAACCTTGTGAAATGATTGGATGAAACCTCAGCAAAATATGGCATGGAAATCAGTGCAGAGAAAACCAAGCTGATGACAGACAAACGTGACAGGATCAGTTCACATATCACTGTCAGTGGACAATAGCTGGAGACAGTGAAACAGAGAGCTGGAGTTGCAGCTAGCAAGAGATGTTAAGAGTAACAAGAAGGGTTTCTTCAGGTATGTTAGCAACAAGAAGAAAGTCAAGGAAAGTGTGGGCCCCTTATTGAATGAGGGAGGCAACCTGGTGACAAGGATGTGGAAAAAGCTAATGTACTCAATGCTTTTTTTGCCTCTGTCTTCACGAACAAGGTCAGCTCCCAGACTGCTGCACTGGGCAGCACAGCATGGGGAGGAGGTGACCAGCCCTCTGTGGAGAAAGAAGTGGTTCGGGACTATTTAGAAAAGCTGGACGTGCACAAGTCCATGGGGCCGGATGCGTTGCATCCGAGAGTGCTAAAGGAGTTGGCGGATGTGATTGCAGAGCCATTGGCCATTATCTTTGAAAACTCATGGCGATCGGGGGAAGTCCCGGATGACTGGAAAAAGGCTAATGTAGTGCCCATCTTTAAAAAAGGGAAGAAGGAGGATCCTGGGAACTACAGGCCAGTCAGCCTCACCTGAGTCCCTGGAAAAATCATGGAGCAGGTCCTCAAGGAATCAATTCTGAAGCACTTAGAGGAGAGGAAAGTGATCAGGAACAGTCAGCATAGATTCACCAAGGGCAAGTCATGCCTGACCAATCTAATTGCCTTCTATGACGAGATAACTGGTTCTGTGGATGAAGGGAAAGCAGTGGACATGTTGTTCCTTGACTTTAGCAAAGCTTTTGACACTGTCTCCCACAGTATTCTTGCCAGCAAGTTAAAGAAGTATGGGCTGGATGAATGGACTATAAGGTGGATAGAAAGCCGGCTCGATTGTCGGGCTCAATGGGTAGTGATCAATGGCTCCATGTCTAGTTGGCAGCCGGTATCAAGTGGAGGGCCCCAAGGGTCGGTCCTGGGGCCGGTTTTGTTCAATATCTTCATAAATGATAAGAGTTCAGCAGAGGGCAACAAAAATGATTAAGGGACTGGAACACATGACTTATGAGGTGAGGCTGAGGAAACTGGGATTGTTTAGTCTGCGGAAGAGAAGAATGAGGGGGGATTTGATAGCTGCTTTCAACTACCTGAAAGGGGATTCCAAAGAGGATGGATCTAGACTGTTCTCAGTGGTAGCAGATGACAGAACAAGGAGTAATTGTCTCAAGTTGCAGTGGGGGAGATTTAGGTTGAATATTAGGAAAAACTTTTTCATTAGGAGGGTGGTGAAACACTGGAATGCGTTACCTAGGGAGGTGGTGGAATCTCCTTCCTTAGAAGTTTTTAAGGTCAGGCTTGACAAAGCCCTGGCTGGGATGATTTAATTGGGGATCGGCCCTGCTTTGAGCAGGGGGTTGGACTAGATGACCTCCTGAGGTCCCTTCCAACCCTGATATTCTATGATTCTAAACAATTCAAGGATTTTGGGGGCAACATCACTGATGAAGGATCCAAGGTAGAAATTCTGGCAAGAACTGCACAAACAACAGCAGCAGTGGCAAAGCTAAAGCCAATTTGGAGGAATAAGAACATATCTCTGGAATCCAAACTGAAACTGCTGCACGCACTGGTCATCTATATTTTTCTGTATGTGTGTGAGACATGGACCCTTACGGCAGAACTTGAACAGAACATACAGGTAGTAGAGATGAGATACTTCCATAAAATCCTGGCCATCTCCTACTTCGACTACGTCACCAATGAAGAGGTCTGTAACATCCTCACCCAATGTGCTGGGTCATATGAAGACCTCCTGACGACTGCAAAGAAGCACAAGCTGAAGTGGTATAGCCATGTAATAGGATCATTTGGCTTATCCAAGATCATTATCCAAGGGACAGTACTGGGGAAGAGAAGAAGAGGTAGACAGAAGAGATGGATTGGCAACATAAAAGAGTGGACAGGAATGGACTTAGCTGAGACTTAAACACTGACACACAATCATCAGGGTTGGAGACAATTGGTTGATTGGTTGTTGGGGCACCATCATTGATGAGCAGTGTGGTTATGGGAGTGATGATGAGACTTATTTTACGACAGAAGGTTAGCCTGTTTAGTTTGGTCTCTAGAAAACATGTTATGATTTTGTTTTTATACATAACCCTGTTGTGTTCATTATCCTTATTCACTATGTCTTGAATCTTGACCCTTTGATGATAAACGTATATTTGTTTTCACTGTAAATATATCTGTGTTGTGGTACTGTACAAGGAAATGATTGAGCGTTAAATCATTCAAGCTGGTGTGTACACTGGTCCCTTGGGGATAGCAGACCTAGTATTACTGTGAGTATTCAGTGAATAGGGGGCTAGACACAATGGGAACGCTTCAAAGGGGATCAGGGACTGGAGTGCACCTATTGTTAACCTGCAAGGCATACTCTGGAGGAGAGTGCTTGGGTAGCTAACAAGCTAGCGGTGTAAAAGGGCTGACACCCAGTTAAGCTCAAGCAAGCCTTCCTCTTGCTGGAGGCAGGTGGTTATAAGGTGACTTTTATTGTCCCGAGTACCCTGAGAACCATCACAATCGGATACTAGATTTGCCTGATCTCATCTGAAAGCTTGCTCCATAGCCAGATCCACTTGATCAAGACTGCCCTGTCCCCAGCTCTCACATGCTTTGTGCTCTGCATTGTCCCAGGGAGTGCAGTTGTCATGGTAGCTTATGGAATTTAGTCTTTGAGGTATCTGGGGCTTGATCCATTAATTGCTTTGAAAATTAGGACACTGGCATCAAAACAAAAGCTAACTGGGAGCCACAGGAGGTTTTGAGCATGCTCACAGTTGCCTGAGCCATGGAGAAGCTGCATGCAGTGCACAGTCTTAAATTCAGTTTCATAGAATCATAGAATATCAGGGTTGGAAGGGACCTCAGGAGGTCGTCTAGTCCAACCTCCTACTGAAAGCAGGACCAATCCCCAATTAAATCATCCCAGCCAGGGCTTTGTCAAGCCTGACCTTAAAAACTTCTAAGGAAGGAGATTCCACCACTTCCCTAGGTAACGCATTCCAGTGTTTCACCACCCTTCTAGTGAAAAAGTTTTTCCTAACATCCAACCTAAACCTCCCCCACTGCAACTTGAGACAATTTCCTTGTTCTGTCATCAGCTACTACTGAGAACAGTCTAGATCCATCCTCTTTGGAATCCCCTTTCAGGTAGTTGAAAGCAGCTATCAAATCCCCCCTCATTCTTCTCTTCCGCAGACTAAACAATCCCAGTTTCCTCAGCCTCCCCTCATAAGTCATGTGTTCCAGTCCCTTAATCATTTTTGTTGCCCTCTGCTGAACTCTCTCCAATTTATCCACATCCTTCTTGTAGTGTGGGGCCCAAAACTGGACACGGTACTCCAGATGAGGCCTCACCAGTGTGGAATAGAGGGGAATGATCACGTCCCTCGATCTCCTGGCAATGCCCCTACTTATACATCCCAAAATGCCATTGACCTTCTTGGCAACAACGGCACACTGTTGACTCATATCCAGCTTCTCGTCCACTGTCACCCCTAGGTCCTTTTCTGCAGAACTGCTGCCGAGCCATTCAGTCCCTAGTCTGTAGCGGTGTATGGGATTCTTCCGTCCTAAGTGCAGGACTCTGCACTTGGTCCTTGTTGAACCTCATCAGATTTCTTTTGGCCCAATTCTCCAATTTGTCTAGGTCCCTCTGTATCCTATCCCTACCCTCCAGCGTATCTACCTCTCCTCCCAGTTTAGTGTCATCTGCAAACTTGCTGAGGGTGCAATCCACACCATCCTCCAGATCATTTATGAAGATATTGAACAAAACCGGCCCCAGGACCGACCCTTGGGCACTCCACTTGATACCGGCTGCCAACTAGACATGGAGCCATTGATCACTACCCATTGAGCCCGACAATCTAGCCAACTTTCTATCCACCTTATAATCCATTCATCCAGCCCATACTTCTTTAACTTGCTGGCAAGAATACTGTGGGAGACCGTGTCAAAAGCTTTGCTAAAGTCAAGGAACAACACGTCCACTGCTTTCTCTTCATCCACAGAGTCAGTTATCTCATCATAGAAGGCATTTAGATTAGTCAGGCATGACTTGCCCTTGGTGAATCCATGCTGACTGTTCCTGATCACTTTCCTCTCGTCTAAGTGCAGTTTCAGATACACTGAGTTACACTAATCCAGCCTGGAGGTGACAAATACAGGGATCACCGTGGCCAAGTTCTTGCCCAGGAGGAACAGAAAATGTTTCCTAGCAATCTGGAAGTGAAAAAAAGGTATTTATGGGAACTGCTGCTACCTGGTCATCCAAGCTTATTGAGGAATCAAATCGGCCCCTGAGGCTTCACGCCACATTGACAATGGGCACCATATACCTTTGATGGACGGTGGCCATCTCCTTGAAGCATTTCCCCTTTCTGACTTGCATCGTTATGTTCTTACTTGGGTTCAGTTTGAGCCAACTGGTCTTGACCAGAATCTAATTTCCTATAGTTTGCAACTGATGATATTCAGTGATGGATTCTTGAATATCAGTCTGACTAGTGCATATTTCATTAGGGTATCGTTAGATTTCTCTCTCTGAAGTAGGCATTGACTATCTTTGTCGGCAATGGATCCAGGTGTTCTTCACTTGCTTTCAACTGCCATTGGTGCAGTAGTCAATCATGCACATAGTGGCATGCACATCTCAAATCATTTTAATTTCTTTTCACACAATTGGGGAAAATTCTGAAATGGGTTTGAGTGGTCACAGCCTTCTATTCCTGTTGTGATATCTTGGATACTGCAAGTCCTTACTACATTTGGTTGATCTTGTTAATGATATAGGATGCCAGCTATTTGCAGCAGGGTGTATTTTGGTGTCTGGTTGGTTGGGGATAATTTGAGTTAACTAGATGGCTTACAGTCTGGAATAATTCTGCTGATCAAAACTTTAGCAGTTATATGTCAGAGAAGAAGCATTTCTGATGTCCAATCACAAGTGCAACATAGGTTTTCAGGAATTCTTTGTTACAACTGAGTGTCTTTCATTATCAGTGTTTATAGTCTTTTGCTTTAGGCTTTTAGGGAATTGTTAGGATTTGGATGAATGTTTTGGAGGGAGTATATTGGTCTAGTGTATTAATGGTAGTGGATAGCAGATGATTGCAGTGTCTACTAGTCCTTCAGGACTCTGATTTTGGAGCTAATTAAAATTTTCTGTCAGGATGTGGAGAAATGGTGTGTCTTCCCATCTCAACCAATATTCTACTTGAGCCCTAGCATCCTACTTAGTCCGACAGAGAGGGAAAGTTAAAGGGGGAAGCAGTTTTGTAATGGCAGGTACTTAAGCTTTCTTGTGCTCTTTTTCAAATATGTGGACATTTCAAATAATGTGGACACTTCTTTGGCTTGGCAGGTGATGCTGTATAATTTTGACTACTACTAACATATGTATGTAATATGTAAGGTAGGATAAAAGTAATAGAATCTCACATTTCAAAGGATAGCCTGGCTGTCACTAGAAGTCAAGAAGATTGATTTTATTTATTTATTTGACCGTATACAATATTGCACAATAGGCTAGGTGCACTGTTTGCTTTTTTGCTTGATTGGCTTTCTTTATCCTTCCTGTAAATAAAGTGATTTGTTAGACAAAGGCTTCTGCCACAGGCATGAGCCGGGACTTAGTGGACTAATGATCTGATCCAGTATGCAAAATCTTGTGTTCCTGTATCTTTCAGCAGTAGTGAATGTTTAGTTTTCCTATGTTTTCTTTTTTTATATGATAAGATTACTTGTCACATCTGATCAGTCAGAACTGTTGGATCTAAGGGAACAGAAAATAGAATTTTACTTTATAAATGTTTTTTTTTTTCCATCTCAGATGCTCCAATCCAGGATGACCCTTTCTGTCCTAGTTTATAATATTGGAGTGATTACACAAATGACTTCAAGTAGGAATTTTAAAAAGTTTATCCTTTTCAAACTTTTTGTTTTTAATGATAATTGTGCCAATTTTAATAGCTCTCTCTTTGAGTTATTTCAATGTGGGAGTTGAGAGAGAAGGTGGGAGTAAAACCTCTAGAGGGTGCCAAAAAACTTTGCTTAATATTGGAGCTGCTAACTTGCTGTCAGTTTCTTCTAGGATGAGCACAACCCCTAAGTCCTATACTAATGCAGATATGCAAGGGAAAAAATGTTTACTGATCCAATTATCATGTCTGGAATTCTGTTACCACTACCTAAATGTTTAGAGTGTAGCTGCTTTACCAATGATTATTCTTTTATGAGGTTCCAAAAACTGTTTGTAACATCTAGTGTTTTGTAGATGACATGCAGTGGAAGAAGTCATACATTCTTTGACTTGGTTTTTTAATTTAAATGTATGCCAGCATTTCTAAAATTCACGAAGGAATATGAGAAAATTAGTTACTTTCTAAGTTTCTGATATCACACACATTCATACTGAAATATTGTAAACTGGATTTCTTTTACCAGAAATTTTACATAACAGCTATGACCAAGTGTCTGCAAAATTGCCAGTGCTCTTCTGTCATTTTAATATGACATAAGATTGTATCCTTCTCTCTTATCAGAATAAAAGCTGTTCACTTGCATAAAAACTTTATTTAATATTTTTTGCAGAAGACTTTTAACAGCTTTATACTTGCAGAATATGGAACATTTTCACAGTGATAAAGACAGGTACCAGGATAGAAACTCTCTGAAAAAGCTCTTAAAATATGAACTTTTAATTTACTTTTCAATGTGTTATTGTGTTTTAAATAAGAACTGTATTTTTTCAAAAAAGCATTGGTAACAACAGTGATACAATGTACAGTAAGTTATATCTTATAAAATATTATGGTTCAGTTAGTGTCAGTATAGTCAAAATTGTATCATAATTTCTACAATAGGGACATAATTGTCTTTCAGCCACAGCCTTGCGGTGGTGTGGGTGGTGAGATAAACAAGGGTGCTGGCATTGTGCCTGAATCAGGTACAATTCCACCAGGAAATTGTTTTGTTTCTGTTTTTTTTTTTTTTTTTTTTAGCACTATGCATAAGGAACACCTTAATATTTGAACATGAAGTTAGCTGATGTTCCTTTTTCAAATTTCACGAAGCTAGAATTCTCTTAATTATAATTTTATGTATGTCTCGGGAAGTGTACCAGGTTTGCAAAAGGGAGCTGTTCATTAGCAAAAAAGGAGTTTTTAGTATCTTGGTTTGAATGAACAAATTACACAGAAGGCAAAGTCCTGCTTGCTTTACTTTAATTTATAGTCTCATTGTCTTCAGTGGGAGTACTTACATGAGTAAAAAGAGTAGGATTTGGCCTATACTTGATTATTATTCTCTCCCAAATACTTTGATATTTTTTATAAATTAAATGGAGTATTAAAAGCTGACCATGATCATGACATATTGAGTCTAGATGGAGAATTGTTATACACATCTGAATTATGTAATCTAGGAAGGATATTAAAGAGCAACAACTAAATCTACGGGATCAGATAATTTAAGATTAAGGGTCATTATGAGAGAGAACCAGTTGAACATTACCTCCCAGTGCCGGGTATAGCTAAGGGGTGAGGTAGGGAATATCCAGTAGGAGCTGGGAGGTGGTATCGCCCCCGCATATAGCGGTAAGGAAACTAGGGCTGTCAATCGCTGTTAACTCACACGATTTAATTTTTTGGGTAATCATGATTAATCGCAGTTTTAATCACACTGTTAATAGAATATCAATTGAAATGTATTAAATATTTTGGATGCCTTTCTACATTTTCATATATATTGTATTCTGTGTTGTAACTGAAATAAAAGTGTATATTATTTTTATTACAAATATTTGCACTGTAAAAATGATAAAAGAAAGTGTTTTTCAATTCGCCTCATATAAGTACTGTAGTGCAATCTTTTTGTAGTGAAAGTGCAACTTACAAATGTATATATTTTTTTGTTAGATAACTGCACTCCAAACCAAAAAATGTAAAACTTTAGAGCCTACAAGTCCACTCAGTCTTCTTGTTCAGCCAATCACTAAGACAAACAAGTCTGTTTACATTTATGGTAGATAATGCTGCTTCTTAGTTACAATGTCACCAGAAAGTGAGAACAGGTATTTGTATGGCACTTTTGTAGCTGGCATTTTCAGGTATTTATGTGCCAGATATGCTTAATATTCGTATGCCCCTTCATGCTTCGGCCACCATTCCAGAGGACATGCTTTCATGCTGATGACACTTCTTAAAAAAAATGTGTTAAATTTGTGACTGAACTCCTTGGAGGAGAATTCTATGTCTTCTCCTGCTCTGTTTTATTTGCATTCTGCCATAGATTTAATGTTATAGTAGTCTCAGATGATGACCAAGCACATGTTGTGCATTTTAAGAACACTTTCACTGCGGATCTGACAAAACACAAAGAAGGTACCAGTGCGAGATTTCTAAAGATAGCTACAGCATTTGACCCAAGGCTTAAGAATCTGAAGTGCCTTCCAAAATCTGAGAGGGACAGATTGTGGAGCATGCTTTCAGAAGTCTTAAAAGAGCAACACTCCGATGCAGAAACTACAGAACCCGAACCACCAAAAAAGAAAAATCAACCTTCTGTTTTTGGCATCTGACTCAGATAATGAAAAAGAATATGTCAGTCCGCACTGCTTTCGATTGTTATCGAGTAGAACCCATCATCAGCATGGACGCATGTCCCCTGGGATTGTGGTTGAAGCATGAAGGGACATATGAATCTTTAGCGCATCTAGCACATAAATATCTTGTAGCATTATGTGAATGCTACAACAGTTTCATGTGAATGCCTGTTCTCACTTTCAGATGACATTGTAAACAAGAAGTGGGCAGCATTATATCCTGCAAACGTAAACAAATTTGTTTGTCTGAGCGATTGGCTGAACAAGAAGTAGGACTGTGTGGACTTGTAGGCTCTAATGTTTTACATTGTTTTAATTTTGAATGCAGTTTTTTTGTGCATAATTCTACATGTGTAAGTTTGGCTTTCATGATAAAGAGATTTCACTATAGTACTTGTATTAGGTGAATGGAAAAATACTATTTCTTTTGTTTTTTTACAGGGCAAATACTTGTAATCAAAAATAAATATAAAGTGAGCACTGTACACTTTGTATTCTGTGTAGTAATTGAAATCAATATATTTGAAAATGTAGAAATCATCCAAAATATATAAATAAATGGTATTCTATTACTGTTTAACAGTGTGATTAATCACACAATTAATCATGATTAATTTTTTTAATTGCTTGACAGCCCTAAATGAAACCATTACTGGAATATCATGTCCATTTCTGGCATCCATGGGTCAAAAAGGATGTTGACAAGATAGAAAAGGTTTAGAAAAGAGGAACAAAAATATTTCTAGATCTGGAAAACATGCCTAGATAGTGAGACTAAAGAAGCTCAGTCAAAATGAGGCCAAGAAGGAACTTGATCAGTTTGCAAGTACCTACATGGAAAAGAGATTTCTGATAAGAGAGGGCTTTTTTAATCTAGTAGAAAAAGGCATAATGATATCCAATGGTTGAAAGCTGAAGTTAAACAGATTTAGATTAGAAATAAGGCATAAATTTAACTGTGGGAAACTAACCATTGAAACAACTTACTCAGGAATGTAGTGATTCTCTGTTGTTTGTATTTAAATCAAGACTGGATAACTTTTTAAAAGATAAGATATAACTCAAACAGAAGTCATGAGATTTATGCTTAAATTATTGGGTAAGGTTCAGTGGCCTGTGTTATACAGGATGTCAGACTAGATGATTATAGTAACCTCTGGCCTTTAAAATCTATGAATCCATGATTTACCTTTGTTGCATTTTAGTGGTTTTCTTCATGCACAAATTGGTGACCCATGTTCCACAATATACTAGAGAGACATAAGTATAGTTTGGTTTTCATTTTTAATATAATACTTGTGGGTCATTTGTTTCCAACTATATTTCTATTATCAAGAAGGTTGTGAGCTGACTCCAAGAAAATTACTAGTCCTCATCTTAATGGTTAAAACTGTCAATTTCCTCCCTCCCTCCCTCTTTTTCCCCTATCCCTTCCAAATCCAAGGATATGATTGTCGATTATAGGACACTACTTTGCACTTTTAAAAACAAAAAACACACACAGAGACCCCTGAGGGCCTGTTCCTGCAATAATTATTCAGGTAAAACACTCCCATGAACTCAGGCTTGAACATTAAATTTCCTTCAAGACTACAATACCACAAAGCAAATTGTAGTGTTCATTGTTCTTTTCCCAGCTGTCTTTGGGGTTTTATTTTGTGTTGAGGTGTTTTTTATTTGTTTGTTTGTTTTTGTATGGATGTGAGGGAGGAGTTGGCATCGAATAGGACACTTTTTGATATGGAATAACTTTAAAATTAACTGTCATTATGAATTTAATTAGAAGGCAACACTAAAAGTTATACTAGGTTAGAGGTGCCCAGAGTGTAATTGGCTTTATAATTCAGGCTGTCATAAACCACAGTTGTAAACTTTTTGGATCATTTATCTTGTGAAATATAGACAAATAAAAGTTTGTTTGTTTGTTTTAGAAAGGAGAGGAAACAGCATACCTACATTTTTTTTTAAACAGCATCATTGGTAACTAAGCCAGCCCTCTAAAAGAGTCCACAGTGACTCAGCACTCTAGCATGCTGTGTAGGCCTTGCTGGAGCCCTAGGCATAACTAAGAGTGTGAACCAAAGGCTGTGGACCAGAATAGGCCTGGCCTTGGCAAAACAGCAATGCACCAAATATTAGCTAATACCAAGTAAACACATTCTTGATCTGAGAAGATGGTATAGGAGCATCCAGAGTCCTCAAATAACAACATAAGTACATTCCTAGGAGATGGTACAAGAACACATTGATCCCTCATAAGATAGAGACGGGATGACAGGATAATGAATAAGGATGTTTTGTTAGAACTAACAGATTCAAGAATAAGGGTGGTAACTAATCACATCTAGAATGTAATACGTAATTTGTATCAGTGTATAAAAGGAGGGGCACCTTTTGTTCAGCCTAGGGGGCAGCAGCCTGATGCCATTGTTGTGGGCACACATGTGTTAATGTACCTGTAACGATGGAGCCAGGGCGCAAGTACTGTGATTCGTTAACAATAAACCTTCACCACTGAACAGACTCTGTTGTCTTTCTTTATGAGCAATACTGAAGTCTGCTAAATTAGCAGGCTCTGCTCTCTGCTTGTGCTAATAACACCAGAGCTCCAAGAACAGTAGCACTAAGCAGCTGTAACAGCTTAGCAGCCTTGACAGCATTGCCACAGCAACATTTCTCAGCACTTAAAATCATGCTGCACAGACTATACCCAGGCTCAGGTATAGTCTGTGCAATTCCAGGCCAAGAAACCTGTTGCGGCCTCGACTCCCTAGGCTTTCAGCCTGCCCTTAATCCAGTTCTTGTTCTGCCACAGCCTCGTTCCAGCCTTATCTGTGTCCTACTCTGACCTTGCTTCAGCCATTTTATTGACCCACTCCAGCCCTGTAGCCACCTTCTGACCCCCTGACCTTTGGACTATGCCAAACCGGCTTCAACCTTTGGTCTGCATCTGGACTCCAACTACAATATTGATTTGGCTTGCCTACAGACTCTGACCTTGGTTGTGACCCATGGCCTGACCCCAGTTTTGCTGTTCCCCTTCTCCTGGTCCCTATCCTACATCTGGCTTCAACCACTGCTCCAACAACCAGGGCTGACTACCTGGAACTAGAGCCTAACACTGTATAGCAAAGGAAGTATGCTAAAGCATTTTGTACTATATGGAGTTTTCTAAGTGCTGAAGGCTTCATGCCCAAGTATATCACACTGCAGTAATCCAGCTGAGAGTGATGAAGATGTGAATAACTAAGCCTAGGTCATAATCTCCCTGGATGGGATGAAATTGACCAAAGTGGGTGCGAACCTTGAACCAAAGGAGACTGCATTGTGGCAGTAAACTGTTCAAAATGATTTCCTCTTCCCCCCCCAGCATCACCTCTGTCTTGCTTCAGTTCAACTTTAGCCAGCTGTTCTTCATCCACAAGCTGATCTCATTCAAGCACTGGGCCATCTTCGTGGAGGTTCTATGTGGTAAAAGACAGGTGGAGCCATGTGTCATCTGTATATTGCTGACACTTGAGTCCATGTCATCTGACCTGTTCACCTAGGGCTGCTTACAGATGTTGAAAGGGACTGGAAATCCTTGTGGGACTCCACAAGTGAGGAGTCCTGCAGTGGAGATGGTGTTTCAAAGGCTGAATTAGGGTGAATTACCTCCAGGAAAGACTTGAGCCACTGTACTGTATTACCTTGGACCTCTGCCACCTCCCTCAGGTGAGACAACAGAATCTCAGGGTCAGTATGGTGAAATGCTACAGAAAGAATGATTATTAAATTTGTCACTCCACTGAAACTAATAAATTACAATGGCATAACTGAGTGATATCCCAATTTTCTTCCCATCAGTTTTAGTAATCAGAATATTCTGGTACACTGAGTATAATTCTGCAAATGATGTCAACATTGAGTAATTCTGGAGCCATTCCATTTGCTCTGATACGAACTAAAGTTACGCTCTTATTGTGAGTGTTCATGTGAAGGAATTAGGAAGAATAACTAGGTGTCTGTTAGAGGCTACAATAGGTAAAGAACAAGTAACAAATTACCTAGACAAGTTAGATGTCTTCAAGTTGCTAGGGCCTGATGAAATACGTCCTTGAACACTAAAGGAGCTGACTAAGGCGATATGGGAGAGATTCCAAAAGACTGGAAAAGAGAAAATATAGTGTCCATCTATAAAAAAGGGGAATAAAAACAACCTGGGGGATTACAGACCAGTCATCTTAACTTCAGTATCTGGAAAGATAACAGAACAAATCATTAAGCAATCAATTTGCAACCATCTAGAAGATAATAAGGTAATACGGAACAGTCAGCATGGATTTGTCAAGAACAAATCATGTCAAACCAACCTAATAGTTTTCTTTGATACAACCTAAATGGAGCTACTATGGGGGGAGGGGGAGTATAGTTGATTGGAAAACCATTCCCAGAGAGTAGTCACAAGTGGTTCGCCATTAACCTGGAAGGGCATACTAGTGGGGTCCCACAGACATCAATTTTGGATCCAGTTCTGTTCAATATCTTCATCAATGATTTAGATAATGGCATAGAGGGTACACTTATAATGTTTGTGGACGATACCAAGCTGGGAGGGGTTGCAAGTGCTTTGGAGGATAGGATTAAAATTCAAAATGAACTGGACAAACTGGAGAAATGGTCTGAAGTGAATAGGATGAAATTCAGTAAGGACAAATGCAAAGTACTCCTCTTAGGAAGGAGCAATCAGTTGCACACTTACAAAATGGGAAATGACTGCCTAGGAAGGAGTGTTGCAGAAAGGGTTCTCGGTGTCATAGTGGATCACAAGTTAAATATGAATCAACAGTGTAACGCTGTTGCAAAAAAAGCAAACACCATTCTGGGATGTATTCGCACAGGGGTTCTCAAACTGGGGGGCGGGACCCCTCAGGAGGTCACAAGGTTATTACATAGGGGATCACGAACTGTCAGCCTCTACACCAAATCCCACTTTGCATCCATCATTTATAATGGTTTAAAATATATAAAAAAGTGTTTTTCATTTATAAGGGGGGTCGCACTCAGAGGCTAGCTATGTGAAAGGGGTCACCAGTACAAAAGTTTGAGAACCACTGTATTAGCAGGATTGTTGTAAGCAAGACACGAGAAGTAATTTTTCCGCTCTACTCCAAGCTGATTAGGCCGCAGCTGGAGTATTGTGTCCATTTCTGGGCACTACATTTCAGGAAAGATGTGCACGAATTGGAGAGAGTCCAGAGAAGAGCAACAAAAATGATTACAGGTCTAGAAAACATGACCTATGAGGGAAGATGGAAAAACTGTGTTTGCTTAGTCTGGAGAAGAGAAAACTGAGAGGGGACATACCAGTTTTCAAGTACATAAAAGATTGTTACAAGGAGGAAGGAGAAAAATTGTTCTCCTTAACCTCTGAAGGTAGGACAAGAAGCAATGGGCTTAAATTGCAGTGAGGGAGGTTTAGGTTGGATATTAGGAAAAACTTCATAAGAGTCAGGGTTGTTAAGCACTGGAATAAATTGCCTAGGGGGTTGTGGAATCTCCATCATTGGAGATTTTTTAAGAGCAGGTTAGACAAACACCTGTCGGGGATGTTCTAGATAGTACTTAGTCCTGCCATGAGTGCAGGGGACTGAACTAGAAGACTTCTAGAAGACCCTTCCAGTCCTATACTTCTATGATTCTACAAATCCTCTTGATGTGGGAAAGTGGGATTTTCTGCTTCAGCAAAGAGCTGAAAAAGTGATGTTACCTTTTTTTGACCTCACTGGTTACCCAAAATTCACAGTCCTACTGGTTGTTTCCATCGGGGAAGAAACTGACTATGGAATCAGGTCTTTGATGCAATCCCGTATATACAAAGAATCATAAGTATGCAGGGCTAGAAGGGACCTTGAGAGGTCATCTAATCCAGCCTCCTGTGCTGAGGCAGGACCAAGTAAACCAAATCCCAGACAGGTGATTCTCACCTGATTTTAAAAACCTCCAGTGATGGGGGTAGGGGAGGGTGAAATCTTCCCTCTCATACCCGTCTCCCCCTCCAAGAAGCCTATTCCAGAACTTAACTAGCCTTGTACTTAGAGTGTTTTTCCTAATATCTAAATTAAATTTCTATTGCTGCAGATTACGCCCATTATTTCTTGTCCTGTATTCAGTGGACGTGGAAAACAATTGATCACCATCCTCTTTAATAACAGCTCTTCACATATTTGAAGACTATTATCACATCACCCTTTAGTTTTCTTTTCTCAGGACTAAAGGTGCCCAGTTTTTTTAACCTTTCCTCATAAATCAGGTTTTCTAAGCCTTTTATCATTTGAGTTGCTGTCTGCCGGACTCTATCCAATTTGTCCATATCTTCCATAGTTTGGCACACAGAATTGGACACAGAATTCCAGGAGAGGCCTGAAAAGACAATTTCCTCCCATGTTTTACACACAACACTCCTGTTAACACAGAATACTACGAGCCTTTTTCAAACTTGCATCATGTTGTTGACTCATATTTGATTTGTGATCTACTATAACTCCCAGATCTCCTTCAGCAGTTCTACCACCTAGCCAATTATTCCCCATTTTGTAGTTGTGCATTTGATTTTTTCCTTCCTAAATGTAGTACTTTGCACGTCTTTTATTGAATTTCATCTTGTTGATTTCAGATCAATTCTTCAATTTTTCAAGGTCATTTTGAATTGTAATTCTGAGTTTCGAAGTGGTGGCAACCCCCTTCCAGCTTACTGTCATCTGCATATTTTATAAGTATATTTCCCACTCCATTACACAGATCATGAATGAAAATATTGAATATTACCAGGAACAGGACAGACTGCTGTGTGATCTCTCTAGATATGTCATCCCAGTTTGTCAGTAAACAACTGATAGCTACTCTTTGAATACACTCCTTTCAATGGTTGGTTTCAGAGTAACAGCCGTGTTAGTCTGTATTCGCAAAAAGAAAAGGAGTACTTGTGGCACCTTAGAGACTAACCAATTTATTTGAGCATGAGCTTTCGTGAGCTACAGCTCACCTTTCAATGGTTTTGCTCCCACCTTACAGTAATTTCATCTAGACCGTGTTTTCCTAGTTTGCTTATGAGACACTCATGTGAGACTCTGACAAAAGCCTTACTAAAATCAAGACTCCTACAGCTTTCCCTCTATTCAGTAGGCCAGTAACCCTGTCAAAGAAGGAAATGCTGTTGGTTTGGCATGATTTATTCTTGACAAGTCCATGCTGGCTATTCCCTATTATCTTCTACAGTGCTCACAGATTGATTTTGTTGTTGTTGTTTGTTGTTCCAATATCTTTCAAGTTACCAAAGTTAGGCTGACGGTCAGTTTCCCCAGGTCTTCATTTCCCACCCTTTTAAAGATAGATATTATGTCTGCCCTTCTCCAGTCCTCTGGGACCTCACCAGTACTCCATGAGTTCTCAAAAATAATCACTAACCGTTCTGATATTTTTTTCAGCTAGTTCCTTAAGTACCCTAGGGTGCATTTCATCAGGGACTACTGACCTTAATACATCTAACTTATCTAAATATTCTTTAACTTGTTCCTTCTGCTTTGTTGTTAATATTAAATATAATGTACACAAAGTCCTGTTTCCCTGAACACAGTAGAAATAGAACAGCAGGAGACAGTTTCTCTGCTTACAGTTCCAAGCCTCTGTTCAGTAAGCACTTTTCCCCAAAAGCTCTCTCCCTTAGCTTTTCCCCAGGGTCATAGTACAAGTTCTTCTGGGATGGTCTCTGGCTTTCTGCTGCCTTCTCTGTTTCTTTTGGTGTTTCTGCCTCTGACATGCAGACAGACAGCTCTAATCCAAACAATTCCCCCCGCATCTGCATTTTATCATCAGACCTCTGAGAAATCCTTTGGCCTACGTGACTCAGCTCCTACTCCAGTCTTTCATGTGCCCTGTATTTTGGGTGGAGGATCCTATTTTTGCAGCTTTCTATTCCATAAAGGAGCTTAATTGCTTTTTATGTTAATCCTGAATGAACAGCACCTGTTTTACCGGTCAGCTTCAATGACTTTCCTCCCTGACCTAGGAAATCTTTCCTAGACACTGGGAAAGACATATACTCTCTAGTTCTATTAGTACTGCTGTCTATGGAGAAAATATGGGAAAATAAACGTTTCTTAGTCACCTGACATTTGATTGTCAATTAGTGTAACTCAACAAACAAAAATTAATATGGTGTAGCCTTTGAGCACTACCCCTTATCTCCAAATATTTGAAAAGAATATGACACAGCCATCTGATAACTGATAATAGTAGTATAAAGGATAACTGATATTGGGAATGCTTAAGTCCTTATGCTTACAAATAAGAATTGTTTGTATAGCCATACAGAAGAGAGTTCTTAGCAACCCTAGAAATGTGATATTTGTATTCACAACCTAGGAATATAGTATATCTCCTGTGCAGATACAGTTATTTATGTGTCTGTCGCTGCTGGCGGTCAGACACCATGCTACTGTCATTGGCCTATGCCTCTCATGAATTCTAAAGAGATTCATTACTGCCAGTGTATTTTCTTTTCTTTATCATTAGTTTGAAAAATAAAAACAACTCAACTCGGTGTTCATTAAAAGTGCCATACATACTTCTCTGGAGACTGAAGTCCTCTGTTTTTTTGCTAAATCAGAACAGCAGTAGACAACAGCAGTTCAAGTTTCCTCACATGTGCAAAGTGCCTTAGTCCTGGCATGGCAATGACACTTATAAAAAGGAAGATTTAGGTTGGTCACTATGCATGTTGTCTTTAGATTTTGTTCTGAAAATGTCAATTAGGATGTAGATGGTATTTGCTGAGACCCCTGACTCATGTCATAAGAGCACCATTCAATCATGATGTAGTAATTTTTCAGTTTCTGTCAATATTAGTTCAGATTCAGCCTAGTGATCTAGAGGTTAAAAACTTCATGTTCTTCTACCAACCTCTTGAGTCATCCACTCTCCCAAACTGTACATATTTTACATCACAGATCTTCTGTTACAGGTATTTTGGTAATTTGCTTCCATTTTGCTACTTCTAGAAAGACAGCCACGAAAAGAGAGAACTGTGTTTCATTAGGAAGCTCTGAGCAATGTGTTTATATTTACACATAATATATGCAGTTGCTAAAATATCAACTGTGTGTGTTAATTAGAAGGATATGGTAAGGCAAAAATGTTGCTGGGTATTTTTGAAAGGATATTGAGCCACTTTTTGTCACCAAGAAGAAGCAGGCTATTGTAGCAAAGTGTAAAAATAAAATACTAGGAGCCAAAATCTGTTCTATATCTCTGTTTTGTAAATGGAGAGTACCTACATTGGAGCATGTGAATATGCAACACGGTTGGCTCTAGGGATGGAATAATGCCCTCAGTTACACCATGGTACTCGTGCTTGAGAGCAGAATTTAGTCCTCTGTTTATAGAGGTTGCTGACATGATCCAATGATCTTTTCTGTTTAGAAAAAGAGAAAATTGTTAGCTTGATGGATTTGGAGAGGTTGTGGTGGACAATGACTATAGTCTCCCTCCACTTACTCTGGCAAGGGGAACTTCCTTAGGCTGGTGGTAATTTCTGTCTTTTGAGTTTTGAGCTGCCACCAATGACCTTTGTCATTGGGCATGTGGCTCCTTTAAATCTTTGTCCAGCCACTTGTCAGTTAGCAAAGGTTGAACTTTTCCTTGCCCTACTGCCCTCTGTAGAGTTGTATGTGTCTCTCAAGAGGGTTAGGCAAAGTCTTTGTGCCCCCTGAGCAGTGGATAAACTTGGGTGACCATTGAAGTACTATGTAGCTCGCCTGGGAAAGTTTCCCCACCCACCTAGGAGGCACATAAGATTTGAGTGTCAAAGATCTCAGTCAGACTGTGCAGATTTCAAATGTGCCAATGCCAAGCTTCGGGACATACTCTGGGGAAACTCACTTTGTGAAGTCAGTTTTAATTTTCCTGAGCAAAGATTTCAAAAGCAGGTCCTTAAAGAATGAAACTCACAGAAAAATAATGGAACCTTTTCACACATTGCCTGTCTTCTGTTTTAGGGCTATTTGAAGCTATTGGGAAAGCATATTTTGCAGAGTATGTAATTTTGGAGACCCATTTTAGTGTTGAATACTTGTGTAAAATTCCATACTCCCTTTTTTTTTTTAAGTTCCTCCTCCATCCATTCTGAAGGGCCTAATTTAAAGCGTTTTATCCAGTACCTCTTATTTATTGGTGGGGTTTGAGATTTGTTGGGTGCAAAGCACTCAAAAGCTCTAGAAAGTAGAAATAGATATTGGGTGCAGAGTTTTCAGTGAAATGTGAACTATATAGATATGCTTGGAAGCTTTTTCTCATAAAGAATTTTAAAAAGCCTTAAACTAATCAGCTAGACAAAACACTTAGGCCATGTCTATGCTACGAGCACTTCACCGGTATACTCCATAAACTACACCAGCAAAGCAACATGCTCTAGTGTGGATGCAGCTTATACTGGTAAAGCTCATGGTTTTACCAGTATAGCTTATTCCACAATCCCCAAGTGAAACAAGCTATACCGGTAAAATGCAATTTTGCCAGTAAAATTGCATCTAAACTAGGGGCTTCTGCCATCACACCTATGTCGGTCAGAGATCACACTTCTTCACATCCTTGACCATTATAGCCATGCTGGTGGAAATCTGTATTATAGACCTAGCCTTAGGACCCAATCCTACTCCCTCTAAAATCAAAGGAATTTTTGCCATTCATTTCATTGGGATCACGATCTGGCATTTAGATAATAGTAAAGCAAAAGTCATTGCTTATATTTTATGCATTGAAAAATACAGAAACCTCTGTATTTCATAATAATTGAGATAGTGATCACTGAGATGTGGTTTATATGTAATTAAAAGTGAATTTTGCTCTGAGTTTTGTGAGTTTCTTTTTGTGTACGATTGCTTAGTCTTACCATTTGACTACAAACATGCTCTTAAAGTGTTCTTGATCTTTTAATCTTCTGTGAGCTTTCAGGAAAATCCCTCTGTGTACTATTTGCATTGTGATACTGCATTCTTGGCATAGTGCTCCCATATTAATTTAATATTAACTATTCTTCAGGCCCCAAGTTGGATTTGCCTACCCTTTGACCAGACAGAAAGGAATCTCATTGTAAAAGTTTTCTTTTCTTCCTGGCAGAAAAATATGTGCATACCTGGCAATTTTCTGTTGGTTTTTGATAATCCATCATAAACATGCAGTTTTTATACATTTGCAAATGTTATCAATTCTTTTACACAGCTTTAATCATTTTATCATAACTTTTATTTCTTTTTCTCCCATTTTCCTCTGTCACTAGATTTATCTGTTTCCTTTCAAGCACAATGCTTTTTGTAATATCTCACATTTATATGGAACATTTATTTTGAAGGACCTCATAACACACTGTACAAACTAAAACTCATTGTGTATATATAAGAATCACTGTAACTACCCCAGGGTAGACTGTAGACAAGATTTAGAAGAAGTCTTCTGGTAAGATCAGCCAGATACTCAGACCATTTTCATTCATGTGTTACAGAATATGTACAGATTTGATTTAATATATCATTGTGTGTGTGCACGCATACATGTTTGTGTGTAATTTCTTTAAAGGCTAACCACAGAGCAAGCTTCTTTTTAATTATAGTGGCACTGTCTATATATCTTTTTCTTTTAATTTACATTTGGCCTAGTTCTGCAACTTATTGAACAGTACCATACTTTTTGAATAGCCTTATTGGAATCAGTGTGAGTAAGGATTGAAAAATCAGGCCCAGAGTGAATTGTGATCATCCTGATCCTTGGTACATATCTGAGAAAGAGGTATGAAAATACTTTTATGATGAAAAAGATTGTTTTGTAAGCTCAGGTGTGTGTGTGTGAGAGAGAGAGAGAGCGGGCGTTGTGGGGGTAGGTACGTTTTGCTTTGAAAACTGAATGCAGTCTGTGGTAAAATAGCATTATGTATGAGGGCCTGCAGGTGCTCCTACTTAAGTCATTGGGAGCGGGATTCAGTTCAGAGTGCTGACAATTGGCACCCTGCAGCTTTCCCTACTAAAGTCTGTTAACATTCAGTTTGACTTTTAATGGGAGAAGCCCTGGCTTACTGACTGTTATGAGACCCTGTAGCTCATCTTGGATGTCTCTTAAGAACAAAGCCAAAGCATTGTATTTGTTGGGAATACTGTAATGCTTCCCTTCATGCAATTCTTGACTCACAAAACTAGTTTAAGGTGGTTATGTCTGTGTGTCAGTGTTTTATTTGCTTTAAAAGCCCTGTCACAATATTCATGCCACCTGGTGTACCAAGATACCTTTATGGGAATCAGTAGTGAAACACAATATCTTCATGCATAACAATGGAAGAGCACTTTGTTCAGCATTCAAAGATGCAGTAGTAGATTTACTGAAAGCAGCCGTAAAGATGATTAGATTCCATGAAATGCAATTGAAATGTCCTTCAGGTTAGATACCAGGCTCATAGTTTCAGTATATGATACTATACTCTTCCAATGTACATGTCCATTTATTTACTCAATATTATATAATTAACAACAGCCTCATCAAATGAGTGTGCAGAACTGTTGAGGAAGTGGAATTTGTCCCCTAACCAGGTTGTAGCCAAAAAGGACTCCATCTCTGGCTTCAAAACAATGAATACTAAGCATCTTGGTGCCAAATTCTATTTGTCTGTGCACAGATAATGCCCTCTGAGTGCCATCGGAAAAGAATTATTGTGCCCATAGGTTCCCTGCTTTCAAGATAAGGATTTTTCTCATTAGTTTCTGTGATGAGCTATCCTTTTAAATACTGTGAGACTCTAGGTCTGAACTAGGACTTCTTTGGGAGGAAAGGAAAGAATAGAATAGAATAAACTTAATAATTCAATTTTTTATTTAATCTCAAGGAGAAACTGAGGTAACTCCTGCAAGATTACTTTACATTGAATTTCCTCCTGAAAAGACAACTTTGTCATTGATGAAGTCTTTTAGGTTCCAGCTCCTTCTTTGTCCTCACAGGCATGGTTTATCTTTGCACTCCTTTCTTCCCTCTTAATGATAGTCAGACACACATGAGGGTTTGAGAAGACATCAGTCTGGAAAAGGAGCAGACAGAACCTGCCTGAAAACAGAAATGCCGTGATGTGGATAAATGTGACTTTCAGAAGAGACAAACTTAAGAGTCCCTGCTGACTGGGCCTGCCAGAGTCCTTGTTTTATTACATATGGGAGAGTTCTGCTTGCAAGCTGTGAGGCTTGTGTTTTGGTTCTCAGCTGAATAGGTGCATTGCCAAATCCAGCCATGATATAGAAGACTGTGTTAATTTTCTAAGGCCACTTACTGTGACTAAATACAGGCTGACAGACATCGCTATAGTTCATCATTCAGGTAACTTTTGTCAGGATACCTGGACCTTGAAATGAAAAGTATGACTGTTGAGGCAAAATTGATATATCTGTGAAGAATATGCTTTGATTGGATTAAACACAGGTAGGCCAATTTACAAAAGAAGTTTATTACAATACACCTGGAGGGAGAACAAGCATGTAACAATGTGATTGAAAACAACACTAGTCGAATTTTCTGTAATAATGTCCAATTTTCACACCCTAATTCACACTGAGCAGTGCTATGCAAGGAGTCCCATTTATCTCAGTGGGAATACTTGGAGTAAATGTTGGCAGAATCAGGCCCAAAGGTAGTACAATTCTACAACAATTTACACAAAATGCAATTTCTTACAAGTGTCTCAAACATATTCATTATCATTTTCTAACCCCTTACTGACGTATATAATGTATGGGTTCATTGCTTATTTAGTGAATGGAGAAGAATAAATGTTTTACAGTGTTTACACTTCATTGTGTGTGGCCAGATGTCACATTATCACATTGCATTATTTTTCTTTGAGATTAATGGTACTTTGTCTGTCTCACAGATGTATCCTAAACACCTGCTAGTTTAATATCTGTCTAGGTCATTGCTACAGTTCTTCTTTTCATTAAATGTATGCTGTAAGATATCTGCTGTTGACATTTATGTAAAAGAGAAGTGGTATAGACTGAAAGAGTTTCATAGTAGATTCATTCAGGAGACGTTTCCCTTTGAAAAACTCGACTCCTTGACTGCTGCCACTGACTATCTTGACTGGTACAAATAAAATGCATGACAAGATCTCCAATAGCTTGTTAAAAGGAATATGGGAGGGGAAATGATATGCTGGGCATAGACAACTTGAAAAGGGACAATGATGAACACCTTTAGCTCTAACCCCATTTTCAGAATCACTTCTAAGAATAATCCTTACATAATCTATAATCATCTGGAGGCGCTATCCAGTCAGCAAGACTTACTTCAGAATTTCACCACATATACTGCATCCAGGAAAGAGTAGAACAGCACCTTGCTAGAAGTGATGAAATCTTTCTTGATGCATTTTTTCCCTAAGAACCCATACTTTTAGGCATATAGAACTTAATGTTTAGCATGCAATTCTCTACTAATCTTTAAACAACGTAACTACAATATTTGCAAATTTCCATTTATCTGCATGTGTGAACATGCCTATATCTGTACATTCTACTCTAGATTAAACATTCCTAGGATTATACCTCCGCACAGCCAAAGGAAAATCATTTCCTGTGGAGGATAGGATGATAAAGTTTGAGTTACTCATGACTGCAGCTGGTCAAAAAAATGAAGTGGTGAGAAAGGAGTTCTGCTGAAAAAAATTAAATTTTCAGCGGAAATTTGAATACTGAAAACATTTTGCTCCAAAATCAAAATATTTTTATTTGGAAATGCTGCCACTATGCCTCACCAAAGATGTCATTTGAGTGCCTCAAGTTCCCATTCTCTACAGGCCAGGCACCCAGGTTTGACAAAGTATCCCATGAGGCAGCAAAGTCTCCCCTTTTGGAGAGGGAAGACAGCATGTCATGGGAGATGTAGTCTAACTGGGGATCCTTGCCTGTAAAGCATAATGGGGACACGAGACAACTGAACTATAACTCCCATGAGGCACTGTGCCAGTGTTCTTAAAATACTTTTGTTGGGCATTTGGTCTTCCAATGAAAAGCAAACACTTTCCATGAAAAATTTCAGTTAGTCGCAATTAAAAAAACATTTCTAATGGAAAAATTTCTACCAGCCCTAATGATAACTCTTGTCTCAACTCAAGTTCAGTGTCTGGGAGTGGCTTATTCTCATGGGTGTCTATAGCCAGCGTAGTTTGTAGACACCTATTAGCTGGATGACAAACCCAAATTAGTTAGAGGAAAATGCAAAAAGATGTGGGGTGAGTCATCAGAAGTACCCTGCGGCAATGCTTTGGTGAGAAACCCATCCCCCTTGGCATTCCAGTTGCTAGTAAAGGGGAGAAGGACCGTCTCTGAGCTTTGCTTGGGGATTCAGTGTTTCATATAGACATCTAGCAGGAGTAGGGAAAACATAGAAATTCTACTTCCTTCTAGGTCCTGGAGGGGAGAAGGGGCATTCTGTATTTCTTTCATGCCAGAACTTCCTGGCCATTGTCCTCCTCTACTTTATCAAAAGCATCCTGGCTGCTGCAGAAGCAAGAGTGGAAGGAGAGGGACAAATCAAACTTCATTATCCTTCCTG
This sequence comes from Caretta caretta, assembly GCF_965140235.1. NCBI lineage: Eukaryota > Metazoa > Chordata > Testudines > Cheloniidae > Caretta > Caretta caretta. The sequence continues at coordinate 139,775,889 of NC_134207.1, forward strand.
CAACCTACTGACCACTTCAAGGCTTGGGGAGGAAAAAGGCCTCTTTTCTTTAGCCCTCTGCTAGCCCCAACTGTTTTGGGACCATTTTTATGCATGTATAACTACAGTGTTTGCCTCTCCACTCTTCATTCGTTTGCTAAACAACAGAGGCATGAAATAGACATGATTTGTGTCAAGTTTCACTGTTCCTGCCAGGGCTCCCAATAGCTATGGGGAGTGATAATAAACAGGGTCTTATTTGCATTTTGCTGCTGTTTGACAAAGCTATGCATAGCTGCTGAGACAAATTCAGTTGTCTTCATGCAGACTGAGGAAGTCATTCTTGCACCATTTTATAGTGGAAAGATTATCACCACTATCATACAGGCTAGCTTTCTTTTTTGAAAATGAACAATTAAATTTTGCAGAAATGGACAAGCTCCTTGCTTCATATGGAAGGTTCTTCCCAGTCACTCTTGTTGAATGGAAGAGTGCAATATTCGAGCATTCCAATAGGCCCTTTGTCTTACTTTCTCTTGATCTTGTTTTTCATTCCATGGGCACTAAAGAGACACTGAATAGTTGGTCATTAGAGTCCAAGCTTCAGCAATTACTGCTTTTTAATTGAAAAAGTGATTTGTCTGAAGGATCTGGTATGTCTTTTGGGTAGCTAGTTGTTTGTTTGTTTTTAAAGCAGTTTACTTGATTAGTGCTTTATTGAAGGTTGTTATTTCCCCCCATAAAAAGCCAGATCCTCAAGTGGGAAAAATTAACATTTCTGGGAAAAGAGCAGCCTGTTTCACCTCTGTGTAACTGACACCTGCTTGTGGGACTGCTCGAGTGGTGTAGTGTACCAATCCCTGGTGATGTACCAGGTGGGACACTAGTAGGTGAGCATTGTCAGTGCTTTGCTGCTCGTTTAGTATCTGGAGCATCCTGCCCATTCTCTCCAACCTTCACGTTTCTCCCAGGACCCCTAGACATACTGTCTCTCTCTCATTCCTTCCTCTAATCCTCTTTGAACTTCGACTCAGCCTTCCCCTTCTGGCAACATACATCCCTCCTGAGCAATACAAGGGTGCTGGAACAGTTTTTATAGTGGGGGTGCTGAGAGCCATTGAACCAAACTGTAAACCCTGTATATAATGGAAACCACTTCAAGACAGGAAATGCAGCAACCCTCCCTCCCCCAGCACTCCTAGTTCCAGCACCTATGGAATAATAGGAAAAGAGTGACAGCAGATCTACCCATGGGAAATTGATAGATTTATTGCCCTTTGCTGACCTATCACAGTGCTCGAAAAGTCATCAGATTTGGAATGCAGATACTATTTTTGAGAAGTTTCCAAGTGCGAAAGAATTAAAAATCATCCTCTCCAGAAGGTTCAGAAAAAACAGAAGAGGGGCCAATGAAAGACACTGTCTTAATTCTACCTCTCATTAACCAAATTCCATTCAATCTAGGTTTTATCAACTACTTTAAAAAACAACAACAGAAAACAAAAGAAGCTCCAGGAAATGGTATTTATCATGGTGACCTGCATTCTGTTAGAAAACACAAACACTACTGCCACACTTCCACCTCTGTGGACATGACCCTTGGTCTGTATGTACTCCATACAAGTTCTCCTCCCCATCTATATAGAGTGATAGCTATATAAAACCCATAGATCTCAAATTGGTGTACTTAAGATGCAGAATCAACCATTATAGGTAAAATTCAACTTTCCACATCTGTAGAACCATTAGGTTGGGATGATCCTGCAGTTGGTTTACAGTATTTTTGCTATTTAGTCAAATGCTATGTGTTTTGTATTTTAAAAAAAATGTAGAGAGTGAGAGATGCATGCTTCACTCCTGTTGACTGGAGTGGGAGTTACAGGTGCATGTGTGAGGAATTTGGTATTTATTGTTGCCCCAATGGCTTTTTATGTGCTTGTTTTAATAATAGTCTAAGTTGCTATAGAAGCTTCATTTGGGAGATGGAGAGTTGATGTAGCAAAGTCAGATTGTCAGAAGATGCCAAAATTCTGTTGTTACTACAGTGGCTTCCACTCTTTAAAGAGAGAGAGAGCGTGCACTCTGTCAATCCCAGATTAGTGTATCTAACATAGGAAAAAATACTAACAGGTAAAATCCAATTATTTGTCATTCACATCTAGTATATACTTGTTGTTCAAAAAGTCAGTTAAAATTAGTCACGAAATGTTAAATTAAAATATGTCCTTTCAGAGAATGTCATATTTATCTCCGTTTGAGGAAGAAAATGAAGTCATAGTTCAGTTATTTCAAAAATATAATCTAATCTTCTGAAAATCGTTGTTGTACTGTTTGTATTTGAGGAATTAGCTTTATTTTTAATGACATTTTGACAACTGCTGTGCTTTCTGATTTTTACAGTAGGATAGGTGCTAAGTTTGTCAGGCCTCTTGATTTGTATTGCTAAACTGTATGGTGTTCATAAATACAAAAGATTCAGCTTTTGAGATTCAAATGTTCACAGCTACATTTCCTGACTTTTTAAAGATCAATAGTTAACATACATTTAAAGTACAAGTTTTAGACTCATTTGCTAAGATATTCACAAACAAATATTTTCATTATGGCCTTTCACAAACTAAGTAGTAATTGATCTTTAGTAAAAGGAAGTATGTTAATATGCATACCCCTTCCCCCACCCCCTCCACACCACCTCCTCTCCAAGTGCGCCTCATCCCCGCTCCTCCCTTTCCCAGCGCTTCCCACCTGCCGCCTAACAGCTGTTTGACGGTGCTTAGGACTTTCCAGGAAGGAGAGGGAGGAGTGGGGATGCAGCATGCTTGGGGGGGAGGTGGTAAAGAGGCAGGGACATGGGGGTGGAATTGGGGCAGGGTGAGGGTGGTGCAGGGGCGGGGCTGGGGTGGTGGGGGGTCGAACACCCACGGGATGGGGGGAAGTCAGCGCCTATGTAACTAGATACTGTACTCCAGCAGCAGTCACACTAGTGCCAAATACAGAGGTAAAACGATCTCTCTACTCCCACTCTATATTCTTCAATTTATGCATCCAAGGACTGTATTAGCCCTTTTGCCCAAAGTCACAGTGGGAGCTCATGTTCAGCTGGTTATCCATCATAACCCTCAAAATCTTTTTCAGAGTTACTGCTTCCCAGCATAGAGTGCCCCATCCTGTTAGTATGGCCTACATTCTTTGTTCCCAGATTTATACATTGACATTTGGCCATATGAAAATCCATACTGTTTATTTGCACCCAGTTTACCAAGTGATTCAGATCACGCTATATGTGTGTGTCTTCTCCACTAATTTATCACTCCCCTATGTTAGGGGGCTTATTCCTTCACCCACTCACTTCCCTGGTCCTTCTTGCATGAACAGAGGGCAACAATACCTGAAGTCTAAAAGTGCAAACAATTTGATGTTTATCGGGGTGAACTTCCAGCAAGCAATGATTCCAATTTCCTTCCTTAGTGTCCCCCTTCCCAGCTCTGACACCACAGAGCCTTGCCTGTGTCCCTGTTCCCATTCCCTGTTCCCATTCCCCCCCTTAGCAAAACATGATTCCAGTTTCCCCACCCCCATTCCCTTTTCCCATTCCCCCCTACTTCCTGATTGACTGCAGACTATATAGTAAAACTTGAGTTCTGCTTAGCTATACCTTAACCAATCATTTTACTGAAATTTAACTAACCAATCCTAACATATTGTAACATGATTATTTAACCAATTATATCCCACCACCTTAATTAGGTTTACACCCAGAAAAATTAATTATACAGCAGACAGAAACAATCACAGAACCAGACAGAGATTATACAGACAAACAATAGCAAAGTGGGAACTATAATGACAAAACAATACAGAAGTGAGGATTTCACATCCCAGCTATTGATAAGTGAGTTCTTGCCAGACAGGATGCTATCAAACTAAGTTTCCTTTTACATCTTCTAGGCACTTCCCTTTCTCTGGAGGTAATAGGCATGATCAGGACAGGATTGTATTCCTAACAGCCCAATAGCACCTTATTTCAATGTGACTAGGTTGGAATGTGAGGATGTGACCGGTCGCTTCCCAGCTTATGGCTGCCTCTGCTGCTTAGCCAAAGGCCTTAGCCTAAGAACAGGGCCTCAGACTGTCACAGTGGGAAAAGGCCTTATACAGTCAGACAGTGATTTTGATTCTTTCTTTTATACCTCTATAATTAGCCAAGTGATAAGAATACACCTAAATTCTTAGAGTATACGCCTTTACAGATAGGCCTGAATATCTATATCCTAATACCCTAACTTTTGGATCATCTACAAATTTTATTAGCAATGATTTTATATTTTCTTCCAGGTCAAAAAATGTTAAACAACATAGGGCAAAAAACTGATCCCTGCAGGATTCCACAGAAACGTCGCTGTTTGATGATGATTCCCAGTTTACAATTCCATTTTGAGACCTGTCACTTAGATAGCTTAAAATCCATTTAACGTGTGCCTTGTTAATTTTTTATCATTCTAGTTTTTTTTAAATCAGAATGTTGTGTGGTACCAAGTCAACCAGCCTACTGAATTCTAAGTACATTACATCAACATTTACCTTTATTAACCGAAAGTTTAGTATCATAAAATATGTATATCAAGTCAATTTGTAATGATCTATTTTCCAAAAACCCATGTTGATTAGCATGAAGTACATTGCTCTCCTTTTGTTCTCTATTAATCAAATCTTAGAATCATAGAATCATAGAATATAAGGGTTGGAAGGGACCCCAGAAGGTCATCTAGTCCAACCCCCTGCTCGAAGCAGGACCAATTCCCAGTTAAATCATCCCAGCCAGGGCTTTGTCAAGCCTGACCTTAAAAACCTCTAAGGAAGGAGATTCTACCACCTCCCTAGGTAACGCATTCCAGTGTTTCACCACCCTCTTAGTGAAAAAGTTTTTCCTAATATCCAATCCTAATACCCAATATCTTGTATCAATCTCTGCATTATCTTACCCTGAATTGGTACCAGACCGACAGGCCTGTAATAACCCAGGTCATCCTGTTTACCCCTTTTTAAATATTGACACAACATGAGCTTTTTTCCAGTCTTCTGGAACTTCACCAGTGTTCCAACACTTACTGAAAATCAATATTAACAGTCCAGTGAGCTCCTTTAAAACTCTTTTTAAAAGAGTTTTAAAACTCTTGGATGCAAGTTATCTGGACCAATCTGGACCTGCTGATTTAAAAATGTCTAACTTTAGTAGCTGATGTATAACATCTTTCTGAGATTCTGGTGCACCCAGCATATGTAGATTTTTAGATATTCAGTCTCTCATATATTTATTTAAAGGTCTGACTGAGGCCTCTGTGCATTACAAATAATATAACTAAATAAAGCCCAAGGTACCCAAGGGATACCATATTTTCATTAAGTACGCTAAATCTGAAATGTTTAGAGCTAAAATAGCTCTCCTCAATATGTAGTCTGGTAATGTGGGTAGCCCGCATAAGGTAAGAAGGGACCTTGGTCTCCTTTACAGGTGTTCAGCTCAGGTCATAACTGAGCCCATAAAATGAGTGAATAGTGTATACTTCCCACCTCTATGAAATGACACTTGTGTAGTGTAACATGAAAAAAGTAAACTGGGTGAATTTTATTTAAAATAATACAAAGTCTAAACATCTTATGCAACACATACCTCAGATCAGGATATGGCCCATAAATACTAAGGAAAAAATACGTCATATGTTAAAATAACAAATAGTTGGTTAAAAAGCCATGCTCTGAAATCACTAGTCACCAACACATTCATTACTCTTACATTAGATAGACTATTCAAAATATGTTTTTGCTTTTTGCTGCAATATTTTTATCCGCACAGTAGGCTTTAGTAGGTTATTTTATACACACAAAGAAGACACTTTCTTGTAAGTTTCATGAATACTGCCAACAACTATAAATGTCAAATAATCTGGTTTAAAAGTCCTGGTTTTTGTATAATATTTTGGGTGTACAAATAACATGAATTTTGGTAATGTGGTCAGATAACACCTCCTAAAGCCAATTTACCAAGAGTCAAACATGAATTGACTATGAAATGTTTTTTTTTCTAAAGATTGACAGTCATACATATTTTTTTAAATTAGGTTTTAATGTGAATAACCAATACTTCATTGATATTGCTCAAAATGTCAATATAATAACAAAACAGCTCATCTTGTCTGTTATATCTTTCAGCAGGGTTCAGGTTGTACAGTGGGAATCCCACATTTAATCTATTAGGTCTGCAGGCTATCTTCTCAGCAGGAGGTTTCTCACTTTCTTCCTCATTGTCATTTATGGTTGCTGCAAGGAAAAGAAATCTGGCAGGCTTTTGCAGCTTTTCCTTAAAAATTGAAGACTAAAAGTAATCAAGAGTTTTAATTCTATACTCTATTTACATGCCAACCTAACACCAAAATACAAATGGTTTTGAAAAGTTGAAAAGAAATGCATGGTTACTGATAATTTTAGTTTTAGCAAAAATTGAAAAAGAGAAAATATAAAAATATTTAACAGCATCTATTATATATTTATAACATGTAGGCTGTGATTCACTGTGCATTTTATCCATTAAATCCTCACAAAATATCACAACATAATTTCAATGAAACACAGGTTTAGTCAGGATTAAGGCAAACATAAATTTATGTTAAAAAATAATGACTAGAGTGAGGCTAAGTACATGACAAAAGATTAAGGTTAATCTGAACCATGGTGGTATCTATGTCACAATGATCCATAGGTTTATTTGCTACAAAACCTGATGATCAGCTTATCTAGCCATGATTTGTATGTTGGTATTTTTCCATGTTATGCTCTACAATGGGAACAGCATATCATCAGAGCAAATCTCTGGCTGGTAAAGTGGGTTAATGAATCTGTAGGCTCATGGATATTTAAGGAGAATAAAGAAACAGACACACAGTATTTCTGGGCTGATCTGATTTTGTGGGAAAACCAAGTTTTTAAAACACCTAAACACTGTATATGTTTATATGTCAGTGTTTTCAATAATATATGATCAACTATTCTAAGGTTGTATTCAGTTTAGAAAACAAGATCTGAATCTGCTGGTCAATAGGCATTATTAATGTCTCTGGGACTACACAGCTGAGGTGGCTGCACCCTCTTTCAAGGACAATGCCGGTGGTAACCTTTCTTCAGCCACTATAGGTAGCTTGGTAGCCACCATAATAACACTTCCTTCTTTATACAGCCACTAGACATAGTCATGAGACTCATGGGAATGATGTCAAGGAAACACTGACCTCAGTTTCTCCCCTGATGTCCTGACAGAAAAAAAGCAGGTTTTTCCCCCCTGATTGTCAGAATGTTTTCCACATGTTTGTGGCTCTCATAGGAAGTCCTCATGGCAGTTAGCTCCATTATGGAACTCTCAGCCAAGAAGATGAGAATGAACTTATTGCACTAGATGAACATAATTTGTTGAGGAAGAGTCAACATGGTTTTGGTAAAGGGAAATTATGCCTCACCAATCTACTAGAATTCTTTGAAGGGGTAAACAAGCATGTCAACCAAGGGGATCCAGTAAATATAGTGTACTTAGATTTTCAGAAAGCCTTTGACAAGGTCCTCACCAAAGGCTCTTACGCAAAGTAAGCTGCCACGGGATAAGAGGGAAGGTGCTCTCATGGATTGGTAACTGGTTTAAAAGATAGGAAACAAAGGGTAGGTGTATAAATGGTCAGTTCTCAAAATGGAGAGAGGTAAATAGTGGTGCCCCCCAGAGGTCTGTTTTGGGACTATCCTATTCAACATATTCATAAATGATCTGGAAAAAGGGGTAAACAGTGAGGTGGCAAAATTTGCAGATAATACAAAATTACCAAAGATGGTTAAGACCCAGACAAACTGCGAAGAGCTACAAAAGGATCTCTCAAAACTGGGTGACTGGGTAACAAAATGGGAGATGAAATTTCATGTTGATAAATGCAAAGTAATGCACATTGAAAGCATAATACAAACTATACATATCATAGAATCATAGAATATCAGGGTTGGAAGGGACCTCAGGAGGTCTAGTCCAACCCCCTGCTCAAAGCAGGACCAACCCCCTGCTAAATCATCCTAGCCAGGGCTTTGTCAAGCCTGACCTGTGTACAGAGACAATCTGGAACTATCAATTATGGCTGCCCTAGATTGAAGGTCCACCCGCTTTTGACCTCAAGTCCCTTTAGTGTTCTTCCAAAACTAGCAGTGATCCAGTATATCCTGGACCACAATTTAACAGAGTAAGACCACTTGAACACGTAAGAGAGGACTAAGACAGAAGTGTACTTCTTCATTTAAATACTATATATATATATCCTGAAAAAGATGTATTGAATGAATCTAACCATGCCATTTGGAGAAAGAAATTAAACAATAAGCAAAATTTTCTTCTCCCTGTCAAAGCGTGTCTTCTATTTTGTCTGTGGTGGAACACAGATAATAAGAACCAAATCTGCAGTTAGGAGCTGTGCACATTTTCCACAGTGATCCTGAAGCATGACATGTAAGGAATAATTTCTAGGCATGATTATTTATCATGAAATATACCCCAATGTATATATCCAATAGAGGGTCTATGCAGCTCTTAAGCCCCAATAAATAGTAATGCAGTGGAATCAAGTGGTACATAGACCTTCTGCTGGACCCATTCACAGAGGTGTACTTCACCCACAGGGCATAATGTGACACATGGCCAGAAAAGCTTAAACATCTTGCAGTATGAATAACTCAAATTCAACCCTTAAAGACGTATGGAAAGATAATGTTTCTGTTTTTGTGTATTAACATATATATAGCTAGTGGTCAACAGTGTAATCAACAGTACCTGTCTATGCAGCATTCTGATAACTCGGAGAGCAAAAGAACATCCCAGTATTTAAATGAATTGTAAACATGGGGTATCGCTGCATTCATCTCTCTTTGAAATGTATAGAAAATCGTCTGTGAATGGTGGAAAAACAGGCAGTTGCCTTATGTTCATTCATGTAATTAAGTACCAGTGATAGACTGCCTAATGAATAAATTGCCTTATGTTAACCTGTGTGAATAATTAACAACGATGCTTCGGAAAAGAGGGCCTATTGTTCCCTGAGGGACTCCAAATTGTCAAAGAAGGCCTAAATTGTATAAAAGATGTTTGGGTCCCAATCCTTCTTATCTCAGATCTGCTTAAGCTTCATCAGGGAAAGTTTGAGTTGCTAGATTGTAACTCCAGTAAAGCTGGTACTCCCTGAATGTGATATTGGACGTTGAACTATAACCTAGGGACTAAATTCTAAAGGAACTCTTTGCAACTACAAAGCTCATGATCTCTGCTATGAATCTGAACCTCAAGAATTAAACTCATGCTTGTATGTATACTGATCTTTTAACCATACTCTCTCTCCCTTTTCTTTTTAAATAAATTTTAGTTTAGTTAATAATAATTGGCTGTAAAAGTGTGTTCAGGTAAGATCTGTAGTATTCAATAATCTGGGAGGTAATGGGTCCGAGCCTTTGGGATTGGTAGAACCTTTTCTTTTATATGATGAAATAAAATTTTCAGACATCTTCTTCATATTTGACTTGGGTACCGGGATGGAGGTCTGAGGTTGGGTTACTTCAAAGGAACTGTGTTGTTGGCTTCTGGGCAACCAGTGAGATAATAAAGAACCTGTTTTATGCTGGATTGGTAAATCTAAGTATTGAAAATATCTGTCAGTTTTGGGGATTATCTGCCCCATTCTTAGAAGTTCATCCTAATTGAGTGACCTCAGCTGGCCCCCACTGGATCCCAGTCACAAATAAATAATTTGGTAATTGAGGGCCAAATTGTGGCATGGCCAGTGCAACAGCGACCGATAATAAGAGGAAGTAAGGTGCCATAGAAAAGCCTTGGATGACCTGAATAATCCTGTCATCAGATCAGGGTTTGAATGGTGTGCAGTATATAAGGCATGGAACCACACATTGAATAAGGAAGAGAAAATAAAAATATTGAATAGCTGCTTATTTAGTGAGCACCATCCATACTGTGCACTGAATGAGGCAAGGGTTCTGTGGAAAAAAATATGTGATCATGTAATTAAAGACTTTATCCTAACGAATATGCAGAAGAGGCATGGGCAACATTTAATTTTGAGTGTTTGACTTTACAACCTTAGTGTTCTTTTAACATATTTTTATATGCAATTTACATATTAGACAGCTTCATTTTGGAGTACGTGAAGCTCTCATACCTCTGGGGATTTATATTGACAGGGTTCATCACAGCTAAGAATTTAAGCCTTGTTTGAAAAACTGATTATTCAAGGAACAGAAGCATAAACTGTTCTTTGATCCCTTTACTTTTCCTAGCAAGGATAGTTTGTTTGTTTGGAATTTAGTAGATGGGATTATTATCTTGGGCCTTGAAAGTGTTGATAAATTTTATAGTCAATTGCTTGACCACACTTTGGTGCCTTATGAAATATACTTAAGAGATCAAATAACCAATGTCAGTCAGATTTATTAATATGGTACAGGAAAAAGGTTCTGTATGATACCAATCTCTGAAGAGCAGTCCTGTGCAGCAATGTTACATTCACCTTAGGCAGAAGATGTGCTTCCCAAAGTTACACCTCTAATGCCATCCTTTTGTACCCTACTTGTTTACCAGTGAAAGGTTCCATATACATCATTTGAAACTAGATATAACTGATTAGGGTTTTTACTTTGTTTCGGTTATGATGAACCCCTTTACCTATTGTTCTGAACTCATGGTCATGGGTCATTCCAGGTCATGAAACACCCTTATCTTTCTTTTGAGTACATACATTCTAGGTACTAAGAATATGCCTCCTGGGCCTGTACCAGGATAAATAGGTTTGTGAAGGTAACTCCATATCTGTTGCTATGAAGAAACAATTGTGTCCTGATACTGACAGTTTTTCTTTCTCCTTAAAACAAAGGTTACCTCAGCAAGGTGTGATGGCATACTTAGCATAAGTGAACAGGATTATAACAAAGGTACAGGTTAATCTGGGCTATATAACCTTTTAATATGTGTACTTAATGTTTATATATGTGCATGTATTCAAGCCAGCATACATGATCAACAAGAGCAAATAGTGTTATTTTTCAGAAGCCGTGTACAACTGGACCAACATAAAGTTGTCCATTGCTTTTGTTTTGATTAAAGATTTTATTTTTCTTCATGAGTGACAGTCAGCGTGCTGGGAACTGGACTGTATGTTGGGTGCCTACCTTAACCAATTATTATTTTTTTTTATTCTATTGTTGTCTGCTTGCCATAGTTTCAGCACTGTAAAGATTTGATGATTGTTAAAAAGTGAATTTCTTGGCTTCTTGGAGAATGGATTCTTTGTCAAGAGCACAGGGCCTAAGGATTGGTAAACAAGGCCGAATAAGACATTTCAAAAAACTGGTTTGGGCACAGGGTTCTATCTCAAATATTATTTTAAGTAAATTCTGTAGTCATGTTGCCTGCTTCTCTGTCTGAATTCCTGGGGTTTCGATTGAGAATGTTCGTATACTTTATTGGTACACGCGCATCTATATCTTTCTTACTTTTGCTTCAGTATCCTTCATTGTCTTTTGAAACCTGTCCATTTCTCTTTGGGAGTTGTTAGTGAAGACTTAATAGTAGCAATATCCTCTGTTAAGAGTTTTTGTGTTATCTTAATACTACATACCTTGTTTTTTTTATTTGGAGCTTGTACTCACCATGAGTTCTCAGCTGCCATATTTGTTCAGTGCACCAGGTTGTTGGGGGTGGATTGTCCTCATACCATCTATAAACATCTTATTGAGTAGTTTCAGAGATCCATAAATGTCTTCAGGTCATAAATGTCTGAAGGTGTGGCAGTGTTCCTCTTACTGCATGCTATGGGAAGTCCTTTATTCATTATTATATAGCAAAAGCCATCATTCTACATGATGGATGTTCGCTTGTACATTTTTATAGATAGAAGTGCCCAAAAGAATTAAATCACTAAATAAATAAATTAAATTAAAATAAAACAATAAAAATCCTCTGTTTAGAATTAAAATAGCATTGCCAACTTCTGAGCATAGTGCATTTTAAGATGGTCCAAATTGAAAACCCTGGAAAACATGTTTGGTTTTGTGGATATAACAGTTGATTCTTAACTTTTACTCTCACAAAGTAGACAACCAGTGTTAAAATTTATCATGTGTTTAAGTATGTCCTAACTGTCTCCAGTTGGTTCTGAATATTTTTTTGAAAATGCACTTTATCAAGTTATGGTTTTTTAAACTCTGAAAAGTAATGGTTTTTAAAATGAAGAGAAAGACAAAATACTGCCATTTCAACTTCATGTTAGTGCTACAGGTCAATGGAAAGGATACCAGCACTCACTGGCTTGATTTGTGGGCCCCTTGTGATGTTGCAAAAACTATGTCATTGAGGAGCTGATGAAGAGTCACAGGATTCTGCCTTCCCCATAGGCAGTGTACTGCACTTAACAACCACATTTGGACCACCGTGTTTGGACAATGCAAAAATGGAAAATCAAAGAAACACTAAATTGTGATGAGGTAGAAATCATGCGACACATAATGGACAACTGCCGCCTACAGTTGTGATACAAAGGGGATCCACCCCAGAAGCATTAGAATTGTTTTCAAATCTTCTGATTCAATTATTATCCCAGCCCATTGTTTTTCAGATGCCATATGAAAGAAGAAGAGGATAGGGGAAGTAAGACCATTTGCAGACAGGACACAGCTTGTCAGCAAACTACAATGAAGGTCTTCCACAGCTGTTTTTCAAGCTCTGCAACTTGCTAGCATATTTACCATGATTTACAGTGAATCTTCTGTTACTCAGCATCTCAGTAATGAGTCTGATGTTTGATTGGCATAGGAAACCTAATGGTAACTTCAGCAGGAGACCTTTGTGCCATATAGTATCATATGTAGGAGAAAGGTCAATCAATGCTGCCACTGTTGTTAATTTTTGCTGGTAACTGGTCTCTGCATAGTTTAAGGCCAACACGTGGTCACAGTAGCTGTGACCAGTTCTGAATGCAGCCTGCTCTTTGGGAACTGGTTGCTCCAATATCGGCTGCAACCTTTGATGTAGGAGCCACACCTGCAGTTTATAGCAACAGCTCAGGACGGACATGTTTCAGTAGCTTTTTGGGTCAATGACTTCTTTTCAGGGCTTCAAAATGGCTATAATCTTAGGTATCTTCCACTCCTTTGGTATTATGCCAGAAGAGTGGATGTTGCTGAAGAAGATTGCCCGCCACCTTCTTGCCCTCAGGTCCAGGATCTTCAGCAATTCTGGATGTATTCCATCTGTCATAAATATAAAGGGAAGGGTAATCACCTTTAAAATCACTCCTGGCCAGAGGAAAAATCCTTTCACCTGTAAAGGGTTAAGAAGCTAAAGGTAACCTCGCTGCACCTGACCAAAATGACCAATGAGGAGACAAGATACTTTCAAAAGCTGGGAGGAGGGAGAAAAACAAAGGGTCTGTGTCTGTCTGTGTGATGCTTTTGCCGGGGACAGAACAGGAATGGAGTCTTAGAATTTAGTAAGTAATCTAGCTAGGTATGTGTTAGATTATGATTTCTTTAAATGGCTGATAAATTAAGTTGTGCTGAATAGAATGAATATTCCTGTCTGTGTGTCTTTTTTGTAACTTAAGGTTTTGCCTAGAGGGATTCTCTATGTTTTGAATCTAATTACCCTGTAAGGTATTTACCATCCTGATTTTACAGAGGTGATTCTTTTTACTGTTTCTTCTATTAAAATGTTTCTTTTCAAAAACTGAATGTTTTTTCATTGTTCTAAGATCCAAGGGTTTGGGTCTGTGGTCACCCATGCAAATTGCTGAGGATTTTTACCAAACCTTACCCAGGAAGTGGGGTGCAAGGGTTGGGAGGATTTTGGGGGGAAAGACATTTCCAAACGACTCTTTCCTAATAAAAATAAACCCAGATAAATGTTTGGTGGTGGCAGTGGAAGTCCAAGGGCAAAGGGTTATATAACTTGTACCTTGGGGAAGTTTTAACCTAAGCTGGTAAAAGTAAGCTTAGGAGGTTTTCATGCATCAGGATATAATAGGGCTTCTCTCACAGCAAACTCAGATGCTGCAGACTCTTGTTGACCTACAGGTTCAACAAGCATGGGGTTGCCTCCTTTTGAAGTCAATCGAGAACTCCATTTTAGCATCTCTCTACACCTCTCCCCCAACACTTCATTTGGCATCAGGAGCTGCATCCCTCCCACTCTACAGTGAGGGACATTAAGGACAGCCACAGATTCTGATACACTGGCCTGTAAGAACCACAATTGCTTTATATGGTCAAAATGAACTGAAATGGACATGAATGTTCTTTCCCTTTGTTAATTTCTGTTCCATTAATTTATTTCAGAAGTTTTTTTATTGTACTTATCTTTTAATTGCACATTGGCTTTTTGCACTGGTTTGGCATGTAATAAAATATTTTTTGATAAATAATTCATTGATATTAGTTCATAACATATGCTGTAGAATGCTTAGTGCTACTAAAAGCATCCATTACTTGTTTTTGTACAGAGCAACAGAACTCATAGGATCAGTGACACACAGTGTAATAATTATAAATGTTCAGCAAGCACTGCAAAATTAATAGGTGCATTAACAGACTTATATTCGTAAATGTACACCAAGCACCAAACATTTCCTAACAGACTGCAAACCCTCTGGCCCAGGTAGAACATGATCCACCACATCACATTACTGGAGCTGACTGTTCAAGTGCTCTTGCAAAGCTTCCTCAGCCACATAGCTCCACACTAAGTTCTTCTAATAGCTCTTGTGTCTGGCTGTTCAAATCAGCAGACAGCTGCTCTACTTTTGCCCTTTACCCCAATGGCCATTTTCGCCCTTTGTCTCGGAGATATTATGCAGGCAGGTATAACCAATGGGATATTTTTCTCACTGAGATCCAGTCTTGTGACTCAACAACACCAGCATACCTTCAGTCTATCAAAAGCACATTCAACTGTCATTGTGCACCTGCTGAATCAGTAGCTGAATCTTTCCTTGGTGCTGTCAACGTGACCAGAGTATGGTTTCATGAGCAAGGGAAAGGTTGGCCTGTCCCTCCTCTCCCAAAGGTCACTATTGGCATTTCACCATCATCAATAGTAAAATCTGCTGGTTGGGAAATAATGCCCCTGCCTACAGCTTTTTGAACTGTTCTATGCTCTTAAAGATATGACTGTCTTGCACCTTCCCATACCAGCCAACATTAATGTCAGTCAGATATCCCTAGTGATCCACCAATGCTTACATAATCATAGAAAAGAAACCCTTTATGTTGATGTACTCTATGGGAAGGTGTTCTGGGGCCAAACGAAGGATGTATGCATGCTAGATCACCCCACCACAGTTTGTTTATTATCCATCCACTATGTCCTATAATTTGTTGAGAGTCACAGTTGAGTCACTCCTGCATAACAGGAGACAATTAATGGCCTTACAAACTTGTGTGACAATGGTTTCCAACTCCAAAGTGATTTCCCACTGATAGCAATCCAGTATTATCTTCCACAGTGCTATTGTAACCCACCCACCTCCTGGGTGTGGTGGTCTGTCCCAACTAGTGGAAACCAAGACCACTTCGGGAGAGTTAAACTAGTCTGTTCTACAGAATTAGCTAAGAGGCAGTTTCCTTTTAGCTCATGCAGTAGAGTCTCATGCATTAAGCTCCAGAGGTCCCAGGTTCGATCCCGCCCAATGACGACTGGGGTCTGTCAGTGTTACATTGTCACCACTCGCTTTCTCAATTGTCAGTGCAGCTCTTACTCTGGTACCTCTGCACTGAAAAGCTGGGGTAAGCTCAGTGCACAGACCCAGGAATGTGGCCTGTTGCCTTCAGAAGTTCTGCAGACACTTATCTCTATCCCAAAACTGCATTATGATGTGATCCCACCAGTCAGTACTAGTTTCTCGGGCCCAGAAGAAGGACACCACTGTCTACAACTACTCCATGAATGCCACCAACAACCTTGAACTGATTTTCAGTGTCATACAGCAATCTGTCCTTCATGAAATCATAATGCAGTGATTCTTCCTGCAGCTACTGGAGATCATTCCTCCTGTATTTGCAATGCTTGTGACAATACTGCAGAGCTGTGCAGGCTTCTTCATTATTTCAGAGATGGTGGACAGGGAGAAGTGCAAAGTTGTTTTATGGGATTTTTTTTAAAAAAAGGTGTGAAAATTATGGGCTATGGATAGTATTATGGGATGGAGAAAATTGCATCATGATAACTTGACCCCTGGCTTCCAGCCACCCCTGCATGACCTTTTCTTTAAACAATTAAATTTTGTTTAAAATTTAATTGTTTAAAAATTTAATTGTTTAAAAATTTTTAAAAATTTTAAAATTTTAAAAATTTTAAAAAATTGTTTAAAAATTGTTAAAAAATTTAATTGTTTAAAAATTTTTTAAACAATTAAATTTTGCAGAAATGGACAAGCTCCTTGCTTCATATGGAAGGTTCTTCCCAGTCACTCTTGTTGAATGGAAGAGTGCAATATTCGAGCATTCCAATAGGCCCTTTGTCTTACTTTCTCTTGATCTTGTTTTTCATTCCATGGGCACTAAAGAGACACTGAATAGTTGGTCATTAGAGTCCAAGCTTCAGCAATTACTGCTTTTTAATTGAAAAAGTGATTTGTCTGAAGGATCTGGTATGTCTTTTGGGTAGCTAGTTGTTTGTTTGTTTTTAAAGCAGTTTACTTGATTAGTGCTTTATTGAAGGTTGTTATTTCCCCCCATAAAAAGCCAGATCCTCAAGTGGGAAAAATTAACATTTCTGGGAAAAGAGCAGCCTGTTTCACCTCTGTGTAACTGACACCTGCTTGTGGGACTGCTCGAGTGGTGTAGTGTACCAATCCCTGGTGATGTACCAGGTGGGACACTAGTAGGTGAGCATTGTCAGTGCTTTGCTGCTCGTTTAGTATCTGGAGCATCCTGCCCATTCTCTCCAACCTTCACGTTTCTCCCAGGACCCCTAGACATACTGTCTCTCTCTCATTCCTTCCTCTAATCCTCTTTGAACTTCGACTCAGCCTTCCCCTTCTGGCAACATACATCCCTCCTGAGCAATACAAGGGTGCTGGAACAGTTTTTATAGTGGGGGTGCTGAGAGCCATTGAACCAAACTGTAAACCCTGTATATAATGGAAACCACTTCAAGACAGGAAATGCAGCAACCCTCCCTCCCCCAGCACTCCTAGTTCCAGCACCTATGGAATAATAGGAAAAGAGTGACAGCAGATCTACCCATGGGAAATTGATAGATTTATTGCCCTTTGCTGACCTATCACAGTGCTCGAAAAGTCATCAGATTTGGAATGCAGATACTATTTTTGAGAAGTTTCCAAGTGCGAAAGAATTAAAAATCATCCTCTCCAGAAGGTTCAGAAAAAACAGAAGAGGGGCCAATGAAAGACACTGTCTTAATTCTACCTCTCATTAACCAAATTCCATTCAATCTAGGTTTTATCAACTACTTTAAAAAACAACAACAGAAAACAAAAGAAGCTCCAGGAAATGGTATTTATCATGGTGACCTGCATTCTGTTAGAAAACACAAACACTACTGCCACACTTCCACCTCTGTGGACATGACCCTTGGTCTGTATGTACTCCATACAAGTTCTCCTCCCCATCTATATAGAGTGATAGCTATATAAAACCCATAGATCTCAAATTGGTGTACTTAAGATGCAGAATCAACCATTATAGGTAAAATTCAACTTTCCACATCTGTAGAACCATTAGGTTGGGATGATCCTGCAGTTGGTTTACAGTATTTTTGCTATTTAGTCAAATGCTATGTGTTTTGTATTTTAAAAAAAATGTAGAGAGTGAGAGATGCATGCTTCACTCCTGTTGACTGGAGTGGGAGTTACAGGTGCATGTGTGAGGAATTTGGTATTTATTGTTGCCCCAATGGCTTTTTATGTGCTTGTTTTAATAATAGTCTAAGTTGCTATAGAAGCTTCATTTGGGAGATGGAGAGTTGATGTAGCAAAGTCAGATTGTCAGAAGATGCCAAAATTCTGTTGTTACTACAGTGGCTTCCACTCTTTAAAGAGAGAGAGAGCGTGCACTCTGTCAATCCCAGATTAGTGTATCTAACATAGGAAAAAATACTAACAGGTAAAATCCAATTATTTGTCATTCACATCTAGTATATACTTGTTGTTCAAAAAGTCAGTTAAAATTAGTCACGAAATGTTAAATTAAAATATGTCCTTTCAGAGAATGTCATATTTATCTCCGTTTGAGGAAGAAAATGAAGTCATAGTTCAGTTATTTCAAAAATATAATCTAATCTTCTGAAAATCGTTGTTGTACTGTTTGTATTTGAGGAATTAGCTTTATTTTTAATGACATTTTGACAACTGCTGTGCTTTCTGATTTTTACAGTAGGATAGGTGCTAAGTTTGTCAGGCCTCTTGATTTGTATTGCTAAACTGTATGGTGTTCATAAATACAAAAGATTCAGCTTTTGAGATTCAAATGTTCACAGCTACATTTCCTGACTTTTTAAAGATCAATAGTTAACATACATTTAAAGTACAAGTTTTAGACTCATTTGCTAAGATATTCACAAACAAATATTTTCATTATGGCCTTTCACAAACTAAGTAGTAATTGATCTTTAGTAAAAGGAAGTATGTTAATATGCATACCCCTTCCCCCACCCCCTCCACACCACCTCCTCTCCAAGTGCGCCTCATCCCCGCTCCTCCCTTTCCCAGCGCTTCCCACCTGCCGCCTAACAGCTGTTTGACGGTGCTTAGGACTTTCCAGGAAGGAGAGGGAGGAGTGGGGATGCAGCATGCTTGGGGGGGAGGTGGTAAAGAGGCAGGGACATGGGGGTGGAATTGGGGCAGGGTGAGGGTGGTGCAGGGGCGGGGCTGGGGTGGTGGGGGGTCGAACACCCACGGGATGGGGGGAAGTCAGCGCCTATGTAACTAGATACTGTACTCCAGCAGCAGTCACACTAGTGCCAAATACAGAGGTAAAACGATCTCTCTACTCCCACTCTATATTCTTCAATTTATGCATCCAAGGACTGTATTAGCCCTTTTGCCCAAAGTCACAGTGGGAGCTCATGTTCAGCTGGTTATCCATCATAACCCTCAAAATCTTTTTCAGAGTTACTGCTTCCCAGCATAGAGTGCCCCATCCTGTTAGTATGGCCTACATTCTTTGTTCCCAGATTTATACATTGACATTTGGCCATATGAAAATCCATACTGTTTATTTGCACCCAGTTTACCAAGTGATTCAGATCACGCTATATGTGTGTGTCTTCTCCACTAATTTATCACTCCCCTATGTTAGGGGGCTTATTCCTTCACCCACTCACTTCCCTGGTCCTTCTTGCATGAACAGAGGGCAACAATACCTGAAGTCTAAAAGTGCAAACAATTTGATGTTTATCGGGGTGAACTTCCAGCAAGCAATGATTCCAATTTCCTTCCTTAGTGTCCCCCTTCCCAGCTCTGACACCACAGAGCCTTGCCTGTGTCCCTGTTCCCATTCCCTGTTCCCATTCCCCCCCTTAGCAAAACATGATTCCAGTTTCCCCACCCCCATTCCCTTTTCCCATTCCCCCCTACTTCCTGATTGACTGCAGACTATATAGTAAAACTTGAGTTCTGCTTAGCTATACCTTAACCAATCATTTTACTGAAATTTAACTAACCAATCCTAACATATTGTAACATGATTATTTAACCAATTATATCCCACCACCTTAATTAGGTTTACACCCAGAAAAATTAATTATACAGCAGACAGAAACAATCACAGAACCAGACAGAGATTATACAGACAAACAATAGCAAAGTGGGAACTATAATGACAAAACAATACAGAAGTGAGGATTTCACATCCCAGCTATTGATAAGTGAGTTCTTGCCAGACAGGATGCTATCAAACTAAGTTTCCTTTTACATCTTCTAGGCACTTCCCTTTCTCTGGAGGTAATAGGCATGATCAGGACAGGATTGTATTCCTAACAGCCCAATAGCACCTTATTTCAATGTGACTAGGTTGGAATGTGAGGATGTGACCGGTCGCTTCCCAGCTTATGGCTGCCTCTGCTGCTTAGCCAAAGGCCTTAGCCTAAGAACAGGGCCTCAGACTGTCACAGTGGGAAAAGGCCTTATACAGTCAGACAGTGATTTTGATTCTTTCTTTTATACCTCTATAATTAGCCAAGTGATAAGAATACACCTAAATTCTTAGAGTATACGCCTTTACAGATAGGCCTGAATATCTATATCCTAATACCCTAACTTTTGGATCATCTACAAATTTTATTAGCAATGATTTTATATTTTCTTCCAGGTCAAAAAATGTTAAACAACATAGGGCAAAAAACTGATCCCTGCAGGATTCCACAGAAACGTCGCTGTTTGATGATGATTCCCAGTTTACAATTCCATTTTGAGACCTGTCACTTAGATAGCTTAAAATCCATTTAACGTGTGCCTTGTTAATTTTTTATCATTCTAGTTTTTTTTAAATCAGAATGTTGTGTGGTACCAAGTCAACCAGCCTACTGAATTCTAAGTACATTACATCAACATTTACCTTTATTAACCGAAAGTTTAGTATCATAAAATATGTATATCAAGTCAATTTGTAATGATCTATTTTCCAAAAACCCATGTTGATTAGCATGAAGTACATTGCTCTCCTTTTGTTCTCTATTAATCAAATCTTAGAATCATAGAATCATAGAATATAAGGGTTGGAAGGGACCCCAGAAGGTCATCTAGTCCAACCCCCTGCTCGAAGCAGGACCAATTCCCAGTTAAATCATCCCAGCCAGGGCTTTGTCAAGCCTGACCTTAAAAACCTCTAAGGAAGGAGATTCTACCACCTCCCTAGGTAACGCATTCCAGTGTTTCACCACCCTCTTAGTGAAAAAGTTTTTCCTAATATCCAATCCTAATACCCAATATCTTGTATCAATCTCTGCATTATCTTACCCTGAATTGGTACCAGACCGACAGGCCTGTAATAACCCAGGTCATCCTGTTTACCCCTTTTTAAATATTGACACAACATGAGCTTTTTTCCAGTCTTCTGGAACTTCACCAGTGTTCCAACACTTACTGAAAATCAATATTAACAGTCCAGTGAGCTCCTTTAAAACTCTTTTTAAAAGAGTTTTAAAACTCTTGGATGCAAGTTATCTGGACCAATCTGGACCTGCTGATTTAAAAATGTCTAACTTTAGTAGCTGATGTATAACATCTTTCTGAGATTCTGGTGCACCCAGCATATGTAGATTTTTAGATATTCAGTCTCTCATATATTTATTTAAAGGTCTGACTGAGGCCTCTGTGCATTACAAATAATATAACTAAATAAAGCCCAAGGTACCCAAGGGATACCATATTTTCATTAAGTACGCTAAATCTGAAATGTTTAGAGCTAAAATAGCTCTCCTCAATATGTAGTCTGGTAATGTGGGTAGCCCGCATAAGGTAAGAAGGGACCTTGGTCTCCTTTACAGGTGTTCAGCTCAGGTCATAACTGAGCCCATAAAATGAGTGAATAGTGTATACTTCCCACCTCTATGAAATGACACTTGTGTAGTGTAACATGAAAAAAGTAAACTGGGTGAATTTTATTTAAAATAATACAAAGTCTAAACATCTTATGCAACACATACCTCAGATCAGGATATGGCCCATAAATACTAAGGAAAAAATACGTCATATGTTAAAATAACAAATAGTTGGTTAAAAAGCCATGCTCTGAAATCACTAGTCACCAACACATTCATTACTCTTACATTAGATAGACTATTCAAAATATGTTTTTGCTTTTTGCTGCAATATTTTTATCCGCACAGTAGGCTTTAGTAGGTTATTTTATACACACAAAGAAGACACTTTCTTGTAAGTTTCATGAATACTGCCAACAACTATAAATGTCAAATAATCTGGTTTAAAAGTCCTGGTTTTTGTATAATATTTTGGGTGTACAAATAACATGAATTTTGGTAATGTGGTCAGATAACACCTCCTAAAGCCAATTTACCAAGAGTCAAACATGAATTGACTATGAAATGTTTTTT
This sequence comes from Caretta caretta, assembly GCF_965140235.1. NCBI lineage: Eukaryota > Metazoa > Chordata > Testudines > Cheloniidae > Caretta > Caretta caretta. The sequence continues at coordinate 139,798,015 of NC_134207.1, forward strand.
TTTCTAAAGATTGACAGTCATACATATTTTTTTAAATTAGGTTTTAATGTGAATAACCAATACTTCATTGATATTGCTCAAAATGTCAATATAATAACAAAACAGCTCATCTTGTCTGTTATATCTTTCAGCAGGGTTCAGGTTGTACAGTGGGAATCCCACATTTAATCTATTAGGTCTGCAGGCTATCTTCTCAGCAGGAGGTTTCTCACTTTCTTCCTCATTGTCATTTATGGTTGCTGCAAGGAAAAGAAATCTGGCAGGCTTTTGCAGCTTTTCCTTAAAAATTGAAGACTAAAAGTAATCAAGAGTTTTAATTCTATACTCTATTTACATGCCAACCTAACACCAAAATACAAATGGTTTTGAAAAGTTGAAAAGAAATGCATGGTTACTGATAATTTTAGTTTTAGCAAAAATTGAAAAAGAGAAAATATAAAAATATTTAACAGCATCTATTATATATTTATAACATGTAGGCTGTGATTCACTGTGCATTTTATCCATTAAATCCTCACAAAATATCACAACATAATTTCAATGAAACACAGGTTTAGTCAGGATTAAGGCAAACATAAATTTATGTTAAAAAATAATGACTAGAGTGAGGCTAAGTACATGACAAAAGATTAAGGTTAATCTGAACCATGGTGGTATCTATGTCACAATGATCCATAGGTTTATTTGCTACAAAACCTGATGATCAGCTTATCTAGCCATGATTTGTATGTTGGTATTTTTCCATGTTATGCTCTACAATGGGAACAGCATATCATCAGAGCAAATCTCTGGCTGGTAAAGTGGGTTAATGAATCTGTAGGCTCATGGATATTTAAGGAGAATAAAGAAACAGACACACAGTATTTCTGGGCTGATCTGATTTTGTGGGAAAACCAAGTTTTTAAAACACCTAAACACTGTATATGTTTATATGTCAGTGTTTTCAATAATATATGATCAACTATTCTAAGGTTGTATTCAGTTTAGAAAACAAGATCTGAATCTGCTGGTCAATAGGCATTATTAATGTCTCTGGGACTACACAGCTGAGGTGGCTGCACCCTCTTTCAAGGACAATGCCGGTGGTAACCTTTCTTCAGCCACTATAGGTAGCTTGGTAGCCACCATAATAACACTTCCTTCTTTATACAGCCACTAGACATAGTCATGAGACTCATGGGAATGATGTCAAGGAAACACTGACCTCAGTTTCTCCCCTGATGTCCTGACAGAAAAAAAGCAGGTTTTTCCCCCCTGATTGTCAGAATGTTTTCCACATGTTTGTGGCTCTCATAGGAAGTCCTCATGGCAGTTAGCTCCATTATGGAACTCTCAGCCAAGAAGATGAGAATGAACTTATTGCACTAGATGAACATAATTTGTTGAGGAAGAGTCAACATGGTTTTGGTAAAGGGAAATTATGCCTCACCAATCTACTAGAATTCTTTGAAGGGGTAAACAAGCATGTCAACCAAGGGGATCCAGTAAATATAGTGTACTTAGATTTTCAGAAAGCCTTTGACAAGGTCCTCACCAAAGGCTCTTACGCAAAGTAAGCTGCCACGGGATAAGAGGGAAGGTGCTCTCATGGATTGGTAACTGGTTTAAAAGATAGGAAACAAAGGGTAGGTGTATAAATGGTCAGTTCTCAAAATGGAGAGAGGTAAATAGTGGTGCCCCCCAGAGGTCTGTTTTGGGACTATCCTATTCAACATATTCATAAATGATCTGGAAAAAGGGGTAAACAGTGAGGTGGCAAAATTTGCAGATAATACAAAATTACCAAAGATGGTTAAGACCCAGACAAACTGCGAAGAGCTACAAAAGGATCTCTCAAAACTGGGTGACTGGGTAACAAAATGGGAGATGAAATTTCATGTTGATAAATGCAAAGTAATGCACATTGAAAGCATAATACAAACTATACATATCATAGAATCATAGAATATCAGGGTTGGAAGGGACCTCAGGAGGTCTAGTCCAACCCCCTGCTCAAAGCAGGACCAACCCCCTGCTAAATCATCCTAGCCAGGGCTTTGTCAAGCCTGACCTGTGTACAGAGACAATCTGGAACTATCAATTATGGCTGCCCTAGATTGAAGGTCCACCCGCTTTTGACCTCAAGTCCCTTTAGTGTTCTTCCAAAACTAGCAGTGATCCAGTATATCCTGGACCACAATTTAACAGAGTAAGACCACTTGAACACGTAAGAGAGGACTAAGACAGAAGTGTACTTCTTCATTTAAATACTATATATATATATCCTGAAAAAGATGTATTGAATGAATCTAACCATGCCATTTGGAGAAAGAAATTAAACAATAAGCAAAATTTTCTTCTCCCTGTCAAAGCGTGTCTTCTATTTTGTCTGTGGTGGAACACAGATAATAAGAACCAAATCTGCAGTTAGGAGCTGTGCACATTTTCCACAGTGATCCTGAAGCATGACATGTAAGGAATAATTTCTAGGCATGATTATTTATCATGAAATATACCCCAATGTATATATCCAATAGAGGGTCTATGCAGCTCTTAAGCCCCAATAAATAGTAATGCAGTGGAATCAAGTGGTACATAGACCTTCTGCTGGACCCATTCACAGAGGTGTACTTCACCCACAGGGCATAATGTGACACATGGCCAGAAAAGCTTAAACATCTTGCAGTATGAATAACTCAAATTCAACCCTTAAAGACGTATGGAAAGATAATGTTTCTGTTTTTGTGTATTAACATATATATAGCTAGTGGTCAACAGTGTAATCAACAGTACCTGTCTATGCAGCATTCTGATAACTCGGAGAGCAAAAGAACATCCCAGTATTTAAATGAATTGTAAACATGGGGTATCGCTGCATTCATCTCTCTTTGAAATGTATAGAAAATCGTCTGTGAATGGTGGAAAAACAGGCAGTTGCCTTATGTTCATTCATGTAATTAAGTACCAGTGATAGACTGCCTAATGAATAAATTGCCTTATGTTAACCTGTGTGAATAATTAACAACGATGCTTCGGAAAAGAGGGCCTATTGTTCCCTGAGGGACTCCAAATTGTCAAAGAAGGCCTAAATTGTATAAAAGATGTTTGGGTCCCAATCCTTCTTATCTCAGATCTGCTTAAGCTTCATCAGGGAAAGTTTGAGTTGCTAGATTGTAACTCCAGTAAAGCTGGTACTCCCTGAATGTGATATTGGACGTTGAACTATAACCTAGGGACTAAATTCTAAAGGAACTCTTTGCAACTACAAAGCTCATGATCTCTGCTATGAATCTGAACCTCAAGAATTAAACTCATGCTTGTATGTATACTGATCTTTTAACCATACTCTCTCTCCCTTTTCTTTTTAAATAAATTTTAGTTTAGTTAATAATAATTGGCTGTAAAAGTGTGTTCAGGTAAGATCTGTAGTATTCAATAATCTGGGAGGTAATGGGTCCGAGCCTTTGGGATTGGTAGAACCTTTTCTTTTATATGATGAAATAAAATTTTCAGACATCTTCTTCATATTTGACTTGGGTACCGGGATGGAGGTCTGAGGTTGGGTTACTTCAAAGGAACTGTGTTGTTGGCTTCTGGGCAACCAGTGAGATAATAAAGAACCTGTTTTATGCTGGATTGGTAAATCTAAGTATTGAAAATATCTGTCAGTTTTGGGGATTATCTGCCCCATTCTTAGAAGTTCATCCTAATTGAGTGACCTCAGCTGGCCCCCACTGGATCCCAGTCACAAATAAATAATTTGGTAATTGAGGGCCAAATTGTGGCATGGCCAGTGCAACAGCGACCGATAATAAGAGGAAGTAAGGTGCCATAGAAAAGCCTTGGATGACCTGAATAATCCTGTCATCAGATCAGGGTTTGAATGGTGTGCAGTATATAAGGCATGGAACCACACATTGAATAAGGAAGAGAAAATAAAAATATTGAATAGCTGCTTATTTAGTGAGCACCATCCATACTGTGCACTGAATGAGGCAAGGGTTCTGTGGAAAAAAATATGTGATCATGTAATTAAAGACTTTATCCTAACGAATATGCAGAAGAGGCATGGGCAACATTTAATTTTGAGTGTTTGACTTTACAACCTTAGTGTTCTTTTAACATATTTTTATATGCAATTTACATATTAGACAGCTTCATTTTGGAGTACGTGAAGCTCTCATACCTCTGGGGATTTATATTGACAGGGTTCATCACAGCTAAGAATTTAAGCCTTGTTTGAAAAACTGATTATTCAAGGAACAGAAGCATAAACTGTTCTTTGATCCCTTTACTTTTCCTAGCAAGGATAGTTTGTTTGTTTGGAATTTAGTAGATGGGATTATTATCTTGGGCCTTGAAAGTGTTGATAAATTTTATAGTCAATTGCTTGACCACACTTTGGTGCCTTATGAAATATACTTAAGAGATCAAATAACCAATGTCAGTCAGATTTATTAATATGGTACAGGAAAAAGGTTCTGTATGATACCAATCTCTGAAGAGCAGTCCTGTGCAGCAATGTTACATTCACCTTAGGCAGAAGATGTGCTTCCCAAAGTTACACCTCTAATGCCATCCTTTTGTACCCTACTTGTTTACCAGTGAAAGGTTCCATATACATCATTTGAAACTAGATATAACTGATTAGGGTTTTTACTTTGTTTCGGTTATGATGAACCCCTTTACCTATTGTTCTGAACTCATGGTCATGGGTCATTCCAGGTCATGAAACACCCTTATCTTTCTTTTGAGTACATACATTCTAGGTACTAAGAATATGCCTCCTGGGCCTGTACCAGGATAAATAGGTTTGTGAAGGTAACTCCATATCTGTTGCTATGAAGAAACAATTGTGTCCTGATACTGACAGTTTTTCTTTCTCCTTAAAACAAAGGTTACCTCAGCAAGGTGTGATGGCATACTTAGCATAAGTGAACAGGATTATAACAAAGGTACAGGTTAATCTGGGCTATATAACCTTTTAATATGTGTACTTAATGTTTATATATGTGCATGTATTCAAGCCAGCATACATGATCAACAAGAGCAAATAGTGTTATTTTTCAGAAGCCGTGTACAACTGGACCAACATAAAGTTGTCCATTGCTTTTGTTTTGATTAAAGATTTTATTTTTCTTCATGAGTGACAGTCAGCGTGCTGGGAACTGGACTGTATGTTGGGTGCCTACCTTAACCAATTATTATTTTTTTTTATTCTATTGTTGTCTGCTTGCCATAGTTTCAGCACTGTAAAGATTTGATGATTGTTAAAAAGTGAATTTCTTGGCTTCTTGGAGAATGGATTCTTTGTCAAGAGCACAGGGCCTAAGGATTGGTAAACAAGGCCGAATAAGACATTTCAAAAAACTGGTTTGGGCACAGGGTTCTATCTCAAATATTATTTTAAGTAAATTCTGTAGTCATGTTGCCTGCTTCTCTGTCTGAATTCCTGGGGTTTCGATTGAGAATGTTCGTATACTTTATTGGTACACGCGCATCTATATCTTTCTTACTTTTGCTTCAGTATCCTTCATTGTCTTTTGAAACCTGTCCATTTCTCTTTGGGAGTTGTTAGTGAAGACTTAATAGTAGCAATATCCTCTGTTAAGAGTTTTTGTGTTATCTTAATACTACATACCTTGTTTTTTTTATTTGGAGCTTGTACTCACCATGAGTTCTCAGCTGCCATATTTGTTCAGTGCACCAGGTTGTTGGGGGTGGATTGTCCTCATACCATCTATAAACATCTTATTGAGTAGTTTCAGAGATCCATAAATGTCTTCAGGTCATAAATGTCTGAAGGTGTGGCAGTGTTCCTCTTACTGCATGCTATGGGAAGTCCTTTATTCATTATTATATAGCAAAAGCCATCATTCTACATGATGGATGTTCGCTTGTACATTTTTATAGATAGAAGTGCCCAAAAGAATTAAATCACTAAATAAATAAATTAAATTAAAATAAAACAATAAAAATCCTCTGTTTAGAATTAAAATAGCATTGCCAACTTCTGAGCATAGTGCATTTTAAGATGGTCCAAATTGAAAACCCTGGAAAACATGTTTGGTTTTGTGGATATAACAGTTGATTCTTAACTTTTACTCTCACAAAGTAGACAACCAGTGTTAAAATTTATCATGTGTTTAAGTATGTCCTAACTGTCTCCAGTTGGTTCTGAATATTTTTTTGAAAATGCACTTTATCAAGTTATGGTTTTTTAAACTCTGAAAAGTAATGGTTTTTAAAATGAAGAGAAAGACAAAATACTGCCATTTCAACTTCATGTTAGTGCTACAGGTCAATGGAAAGGATACCAGCACTCACTGGCTTGATTTGTGGGCCCCTTGTGATGTTGCAAAAACTATGTCATTGAGGAGCTGATGAAGAGTCACAGGATTCTGCCTTCCCCATAGGCAGTGTACTGCACTTAACAACCACATTTGGACCACCGTGTTTGGACAATGCAAAAATGGAAAATCAAAGAAACACTAAATTGTGATGAGGTAGAAATCATGCGACACATAATGGACAACTGCCGCCTACAGTTGTGATACAAAGGGGATCCACCCCAGAAGCATTAGAATTGTTTTCAAATCTTCTGATTCAATTATTATCCCAGCCCATTGTTTTTCAGATGCCATATGAAAGAAGAAGAGGATAGGGGAAGTAAGACCATTTGCAGACAGGACACAGCTTGTCAGCAAACTACAATGAAGGTCTTCCACAGCTGTTTTTCAAGCTCTGCAACTTGCTAGCATATTTACCATGATTTACAGTGAATCTTCTGTTACTCAGCATCTCAGTAATGAGTCTGATGTTTGATTGGCATAGGAAACCTAATGGTAACTTCAGCAGGAGACCTTTGTGCCATATAGTATCATATGTAGGAGAAAGGTCAATCAATGCTGCCACTGTTGTTAATTTTTGCTGGTAACTGGTCTCTGCATAGTTTAAGGCCAACACGTGGTCACAGTAGCTGTGACCAGTTCTGAATGCAGCCTGCTCTTTGGGAACTGGTTGCTCCAATATCGGCTGCAACCTTTGATGTAGGAGCCACACCTGCAGTTTATAGCAACAGCTCAGGACGGACATGTTTCAGTAGCTTTTTGGGTCAATGACTTCTTTTCAGGGCTTCAAAATGGCTATAATCTTAGGTATCTTCCACTCCTTTGGTATTATGCCAGAAGAGTGGATGTTGCTGAAGAAGATTGCCCGCCACCTTCTTGCCCTCAGGTCCAGGATCTTCAGCAATTCTGGATGTATTCCATCTGTCATAAATATAAAGGGAAGGGTAATCACCTTTAAAATCACTCCTGGCCAGAGGAAAAATCCTTTCACCTGTAAAGGGTTAAGAAGCTAAAGGTAACCTCGCTGCACCTGACCAAAATGACCAATGAGGAGACAAGATACTTTCAAAAGCTGGGAGGAGGGAGAAAAACAAAGGGTCTGTGTCTGTCTGTGTGATGCTTTTGCCGGGGACAGAACAGGAATGGAGTCTTAGAATTTAGTAAGTAATCTAGCTAGGTATGTGTTAGATTATGATTTCTTTAAATGGCTGATAAATTAAGTTGTGCTGAATAGAATGAATATTCCTGTCTGTGTGTCTTTTTTGTAACTTAAGGTTTTGCCTAGAGGGATTCTCTATGTTTTGAATCTAATTACCCTGTAAGGTATTTACCATCCTGATTTTACAGAGGTGATTCTTTTTACTGTTTCTTCTATTAAAATGTTTCTTTTCAAAAACTGAATGTTTTTTCATTGTTCTAAGATCCAAGGGTTTGGGTCTGTGGTCACCCATGCAAATTGCTGAGGATTTTTACCAAACCTTACCCAGGAAGTGGGGTGCAAGGGTTGGGAGGATTTTGGGGGGAAAGACATTTCCAAACGACTCTTTCCTAATAAAAATAAACCCAGATAAATGTTTGGTGGTGGCAGTGGAAGTCCAAGGGCAAAGGGTTATATAACTTGTACCTTGGGGAAGTTTTAACCTAAGCTGGTAAAAGTAAGCTTAGGAGGTTTTCATGCATCAGGATATAATAGGGCTTCTCTCACAGCAAACTCAGATGCTGCAGACTCTTGTTGACCTACAGGTTCAACAAGCATGGGGTTGCCTCCTTTTGAAGTCAATCGAGAACTCCATTTTAGCATCTCTCTACACCTCTCCCCCAACACTTCATTTGGCATCAGGAGCTGCATCCCTCCCACTCTACAGTGAGGGACATTAAGGACAGCCACAGATTCTGATACACTGGCCTGTAAGAACCACAATTGCTTTATATGGTCAAAATGAACTGAAATGGACATGAATGTTCTTTCCCTTTGTTAATTTCTGTTCCATTAATTTATTTCAGAAGTTTTTTTATTGTACTTATCTTTTAATTGCACATTGGCTTTTTGCACTGGTTTGGCATGTAATAAAATATTTTTTGATAAATAATTCATTGATATTAGTTCATAACATATGCTGTAGAATGCTTAGTGCTACTAAAAGCATCCATTACTTGTTTTTGTACAGAGCAACAGAACTCATAGGATCAGTGACACACAGTGTAATAATTATAAATGTTCAGCAAGCACTGCAAAATTAATAGGTGCATTAACAGACTTATATTCGTAAATGTACACCAAGCACCAAACATTTCCTAACAGACTGCAAACCCTCTGGCCCAGGTAGAACACGATCCACCACATCACATTACTGGAGCTGACTGTTCAAGTGCTCTTGCAAAGCTTCCTCAGCCACATAGCTCCACACTAAGTTCTTCTAATAGCTCTTGTGTCTGGCTGTTCAAATCAGCAGACAGCTGCTCTACTTTTGCCCTTTACCCCAATGGCCATTTTCGCCCTTTGTCTCGGAGATATTATGCAGGCAGGTATAACCAATGGGATATTTTTCTCACTGAGATCCAGTCTTGTGACTCAACAACACCAGCATACCTTCAGTCTATCAAAAGCACATTCAACTGTCATTGTGCACCTGCTGAATCAGTAGCTGAATCTTTCCTTGGTGCTGTCAACGTGACCAGAGTATGGTTTCATGAGCAAGGGAAAGGTTGGCCTGTCCCTCCTCTCCCAAAGGTCACTATTGGCATTTCACCATCATCAATAGTAAAATCTGCTGGTTGGGAAATAATGCCCCTGCCTACAGCTTTTTGAACTGTTCTATGCTCTTAAAGATATGACTGTCTTGCACCTTCCCATACCAGCCAACATTAATGTCAGTCAGATATCCCTAGTGATCCACCAATGCTTACATAATCATAGAAAAGAAACCCTTTATGTTGATGTACTCTATGGGAAGGTGTTCTGGGGCCAAACGAAGGATGTATGCATGCTAGATCACCCCACCACAGTTTGTTTATTATCCATCCACTATGTCCTATAATTTGTTGAGAGTCACAGTTGAGTCACTCCTGCATAACAGGAGACAATTAATGGCCTTACAAACTTGTGTGACAATGGTTTCCAACTCCAAAGTGATTTCCCACTGATAGCAATCCAGTATTATCTTCCACAGTGCTATTGTAACCCACCCACCTCCTGGGTGTGGTGGTCTGTCCCAACTAGTGGAAACCAAGACCACTTCGGGAGAGTTAAACTAGTCTGTTCTACAGAATTAGCTAAGAGGCAGTTTCCTTTTAGCTCATGCAGTAGAGTCTCATGCATTAAGCTCCAGAGGTCCCAGGTTCGATCCCGCCCAATGACGACTGGGGTCTGTCAGTGTTACATTGTCACCACTCGCTTTCTCAATTGTCAGTGCAGCTCTTACTCTGGTACCTCTGCACTGAAAAGCTGGGGTAAGCTCAGTGCACAGACCCAGGAATGTGGCCTGTTGCCTTCAGAAGTTCTGCAGACACTTATCTCTATCCCAAAACTGCATTATGATGTGATCCCACCAGTCAGTACTAGTTTCTCGGGCCCAGAAGAAGGACACCACTGTCTACAACTACTCCATGAATGCCACCAACAACCTTGAACTGATTTTCAGTGTCATACAGCAATCTGTCCTTCATGAAATCATAATGCAGTGATTCTTCCTGCAGCTACTGGAGATCATTCCTCCTGTATTTGCAATGCTTGTGACAATACTGCAGAGCTGTGCAGGCTTCTTCATTATTTCAGAGATGGTGGACAGGGAGAAGTGCAAAGTTGTTTTATGGGATTTTTTTTAAAAAAAGGTGTGAAAATTATGGGCTATGGATAGTATTATGGGATGGAGAAAATTGCATCATGATAACTTGACCCCTGGCTTCCAGCCACCCCTGCATGACCTTTTACTGCCCCACCAGGCATTGCCAACATTTCCCAAAAGAAAATGCACTGGACTGTGGTCAGTTGCACACTGGGAAACCTACCCGTAGTGCATCACACTGTGATTGATCCAAGCATTCCTAATGAGTAAGTGTAGCGCTGATAAAAGGAACCGAGCATGGACTGGCAACATGCCAACTGCAGCAGCTTTTTGCCTGCGTAACTTGCTTTGACCAAAGTTCATAGTGGCCACAAGATCAACTTCTGAAATATTATAAAAGGGTTTGATGGAGTTATATTTGTCAAGTATGAGTTGTCAGCCACACATCTCCACAGTGGCCTCAACAATACTGTTGAAACTAACATGGACCACAACGTAGGGGGTGGATTATTCCAAGGGGTATGTCTACACAGCAAATAAAAAAAAAAACCCAAACCTAAAAAAACAAAACCCAACTAACTTGTCTCAACAACCCTCACAGCCTGATCAACTGATTTAGGCTCATAGGGCTTGCACTATTGGGTGGGATCTCAAATTCTGGGCTAACACTGTAGTTTTTATCACTATAGCATGATCCCAAGTCACTTAACTCAGGCTCTGAGACTTGGTGTGGCAGGGTTGAATGCTTAGGGGAAGGGTTATAAGAATGGTTATTTAAGTAGTTGGGGTGAGATGATGCTTTTGAGAAGACAGGACAAATGCTACAGGACGGTATTGAAACCCAAGATGAGTTTTTCTATTTAATTTTTGAATATTAATTTTTTTACTTGCTATAAATGCTAAACTTTGAAGAAAACATTTTGCTGACTGCAACTGTTTCTCTTTCTGCTGAGCCATTGTAGGAGTTTACAGTCAGAACTTTTATCATGATGAATTTAATAATTTCATTAGTATGGAGTATACAGGTGGTATGTTCTGTGCTAGAGTTGCTCAGTTTAATTTTTAACGTGTCTTTTTTTAAAAAGTCTCCTTTTGTTTCTAGTAGTTACAATCCTTTTGTTTTTTTTTTCTCTTCTTTTGTTTGTATTGTGCTAAATGTGTCAACTTGGTGGCTTGCTCTCTGCTGCCATGTTACAAGTAAATTGTGTGACACTATATTCTGAGCCAGGTTTCCTTCAAAGTTGTTTTGCTGTTAATGTTTTAGCTTGCCTGGCATTTTCCCCAGACCTATCAACACTAAAAGCAGTGATGAACAATCCAACATAAGAACTCAGCCCCCAACGTGACAGAATATAGATAGTAATTACATTCAAGTCAAGCATCTCAGTCTGCTGTTGCATTATTATTCTGTTTAGCTGATATTTTCTTCTTCCATAGTTTGCTATCCATCTGGAAAATGTATTGTCTGAACAGAGGCCATGCTAAAGTACAACTTCTATTCTAAATATTTTAGAGCCCATAATCCCCCCAATGTAATTGTCAGGGCCAGAATCAAATTTCTGCAATCTCAGTTTCTCCAGCTCTGAACAATGGGTTTACTCTTCCACTCAATGTAACAAAGAAACAGAGGCACCACTTCTCAATGAACAGTGTTGGCTCAACTACGAGTCGCTCCACAAATGCAGTAATTTCCAGCTAATTATTCTTACCTCCTGAAAAAGTTGAAACACAGAAGTGGAAGGTATATTTCAGAATTCAGTCTATTTTTTTTTCAGTTTCAGTACTCATCTTTTATGTCATTAAGCCCAGGAAAGATGGAGGATTCTGATATTATTACGTATTCATATTGTGATAGTACCTCTTCAGTCATGGAGCAGGCCTCCTCTCCAACTCCCTCTAAAAACACAACAAAAACAACACACACAGGAGCTGTACTTTTGCCAACACTTCTCATTTGAGGGAGTGATTGCTGAGCAATTTTAGTTCAGGAAAATTTAATTGTAGTTCAGGCCTCTCCTTACAAAATAAATAAATAAATAAATAAAAATGCTTCTTTGAGGAGAAATGAATTTGTGAAATGGCTGCTTAAAGATATATATATATATATATATATATTTACTTCCACTACATGTAAAAAATGTATTCTGGAGTTAGCAGTGTTATTAACTAGAAATTTTCTCCTGCCATGTGAGCAATCTTGAAGATATCTCCCATTCAGACCACTACTAACCTTGGAAAAAATTAGGGACAAATTCAGCCCATGTGTAAGTGGATACAATTCCATCAATGTCAGTGGAATTGCATTTGCTTACATCAGGGCTGAATTTGCCTCCTAGTTTCTGACACAAGAAAGGGACAAGAGAATTGCATTATGCTTCCTTTTCTCACTTGGAGAAAGTGGAAGTTTTGTCAAGTCCTCCATTAAGCCTCACAAAGTAAAAACAATCAGAAAATTGAAAGAGAAGAGTTTTTTGTTTTGTATTTATTCATGTTATTAAATAAACCTTTGCAATTAGCTTCCCTGCTAACAATCATGGAAATCTATGTTTGGTCTTTACATATATATTAATAGGTCATTGTCCAGTAAGCATTACCAAGAACGCCATTTCACATTGCCAAGTAGCTACTGCTTTCACATAAGCAGTGTCTTCATAGTGGGGAAATTTTAAGAAAAAATTCCCACTGGTGCTACCACCAGTTTCCAGACTCTTGTGTGGCTAGTGCTCTTTAGTAGGGACGTGGTGCCAGAGACTTCTAATTGTGTATTTCTAAAGATGTGTCATTAGAATAGTTTTGAGAAAAACCTTCTAATGACACCCCTGGTCTGCAAAACTTTCAGCATAATTCTCTGTTACATTTTTTTAAAGAAGGAGAGGTTGTTCAAAGGATTCCTTTGACTAAGCTTTAGGAGATGTTTTTTTTATCTTCTTGAACCTTTGGGTGGCTGGGCATCCATCAGTTTCTGCCATTTATTCAGCCTTGTGCTATGCTGTTCAGGCATTTGAGTCTCATGGTGATGGTTTTGGCTTCTTTCTCTATTGTTCTGTGAGATTTTTCCCTAGGTCACCCTATTTTTCTCTTTCCAGGTGGTGTCCATGAGAAATACCATATAATAGATTTTTCCCCCATATACTAATTGTAAGTGTATATCCCAGATATCTTAACTGAGGTTTTAAGGAAAAACGTTATTTTCCAGGTTCTTTCCTCCTTCAGACAGGAGAAATTCTAATACAGCTTTCAGAAATGAAATAGATTGCTTGTGACATGACACTAGGGCTCTCTGGGTCATTAGGAAAACAACTTCCGTTTTCCAAAGAGACACTAGAATAGCGTTCCAATGGACAAATGGATATTTACTGTAGTGAACAGTGAGTAGAGGAGAGTTCTCTATTCTCATTCTGGTCTGAAACAGTTTCCTCTCATCTTCCTTCAAACTCTGACAATGGGAGAAGTTGCTTTTTGTTCTCCCTTTTCAGAAATCATCAGTTTCTCATCTGTTGGATACTGAAGCAGTGATCCCATCTTTAAGAATTTTAAAAGACAAATTGTATTCTTCATGGTGCAAAGATCGGAGGAGAAATATCTATTCCATGCTCGAAGTAGTGGAGCATACTGTAAAAAGAGAGGGTAGGTGGGTGAGGTAATATCTTCTATTGGACCAACTTCTGTTGGTGAGAGAGACAACAGCTCATGGCTACAACAATGTTGCATATTGTAAAAAGACAGACTTAAACAGAATCCAATCAATAATTATCACAGAATGTGAGTGTTGGAAGGGAGCTCATCTAGTCCAGCCCCCTGCTCAAAGCAGGACCAATCCCCAATTTTTGCCCCACGTCCCTAAATGGTCCCCTCAAGGATTGAACTCACAAGCCTGGGTTTAGCAAACCAATGCTCAAACCACTGAGCTATCCCTCTCCACTCATTTTGGCCATCAGCTGTGGGGGTTACCTGTGACAATAGTCTAAGAACACATGTATCTTCCTGTTCCAATTGCAAGCTCTCATCATCACTGTGACAGTTTAGGGGATAAGTCTGTGCCAGCTTATGAATTCAATTTTATTTCAACCTCCTTTTTGAATGTACCCTTAAGTGAAGCTTTGAGCATTTGTTTTGTAGCAGGGACTTGACACCTAGTGGAAAGACTGTCTGGGAAGAGAAATAAAATTGAATGAGTGCCATAGGGGAACAATTGGTTTACTACCAGAAGGCCCATTGATGTTTAATGACTCCTGCCTAGAAGCCTAAGGGGTGGGGGAAAAGAGGAGCATGAACCTGGAAATTCCCCAGCAGAAGAACATGGGCAGAAAAGGATGTTTTGAAAGAAGAATGCTCTCTGAGCAGAGGAAACCATTCCATCACCACATACAGACGACCATGGCAAGAAGGCAGGAATGGTTACCTGGCCTAGGGGTTCAGATGAAATCTAGGAATCACAGATGTGGTGATGTCAGACTGAGGGGATACATTCAGGAGTTTGTTTTTCATATAACTGTAACCCTCTTGTACTTTTTAAGAGTAAAAGGTTTTTCTGGTTAAGAAATTCCAATGCTAAGTCTGTGTTCCTTGCTTAATTGCCATGTTGTCCCCGATGGGGTTAATTAAGAAACTAGAGCTCCCACAGCTAGATGGATTCTGGGTGTCTGTGTGAACATGTCTAAGCTACTGTGCGGTCAGGAGGGCTGTGGCATTGGTTTTGGAGCATAAGGTGGCCGGACCGCAGGGTTCCACTGCTGAAGGAGTGGGGTCAGCCACAGGATCTGTAACTCAGCATGCACCTGAGGGACCTTGAGATAGAAACAGTGACCAATCACTGCTCCAGCACAGGGGGCTTAGAAGCACATGGCTGGATCACAATAGATTGATGTCAACCTAGAGAGCTAAATGGGGCCAGGTTGTGTCAACCAGTAGTTGGGCTTTCTTCTTGGAATTTAATGTCTTTAATTTGTGAACCACAATTAAACTCTTAGTGACTCTTAACTAAGCTAGTGGTATGCAGAGTTCAATTCAGCCAGCAGATATGTAATATAGTGAGAGAATTGCATCAAATGGCCATTCATATAGGACTGATGGCCAATCAGGAAAACACTTTTATATACGTATCGGTTTTTTACTGGATTTTGGAAGGTTGTTTGACATGGAAACAGAAGAGAGTTTTGAAGAAAAAAGATGTGATTTCCATTAAATGGATTCCAGATGCTTCTTTGATAAAGGGCTTGCTTCTTCTCACATTATTGGTATCATAATAGTTTTATTTCTGATTTTAGGAACCTGGTTATGTTCTATTAAAACAAGGAGTTTCATTCTAGTGAAACAGAAGATCCGAAGGAATGTTTCTTCATCAATCATTTCTTCATATGGTGGCTGGAAGACACCCACCTTCTGTAGGGGATCCATAACAAGGCCTGGAATGGTTGTTTTCAATTACATGCCCATCTTTCAGGTTGCTGAGAGCATTTAGATCATCAGCTGATCCACTGGAAATATCCATGATCAGTTTCATTGCTAAACTTTATATTTTATTAGAAATGAAGGTAGGAAGGGAAAGCATGAAGTTTCCTATTGCAGTCAATTACAGTTCCATAGTCTGAGTGCTCTGAGAGCACAGATAGAAGCCAGTGTCAGAAACTTGAGGAACGGGCTTGTTTGTGTTAATTTAGGGATAAAGTCACCTTTGTGGTAAGAACAAATTTGTTAGTGCGTGGGCCGATCAGACCAATTTTTGCCCCCAAAAGAATGGCATTTACCTCCCAAATAATTTCACACAATATTAAAAAGCTGAGTCTTCCAGGTAGCAAACTACCTTAAATGACAGTTTCCAGATTATAATATTCTGCAGCAAGTATCCAGTGTATATATATATGGATTAGTGCACGCTGAACTAGGCTTTGCAAGCCAGTCGATTGACTGATCAAATGTCAGTTGACCACCTATTATCTGAGTATGGTCAAATATTGTCAGATATTTTAAAAAAAATAACCTGCTGTAGTCCATGGCCTGTTTGAATATCTTGGTCACTCAGTTAACTACATGTGACCTGTTGGGGGAAAAATAATCCAATTGAAATTTGAGAAACTCAGCTGGCTGGAATCTTCTAGAACAAATATTGTCCATGTGTATATCTTTATTAGAATATCAGGCCATCTGTAGACATGGCTGTCTACAAAGCACATTAAACAAGTTAAGACATGGTAACTGCCCTGAAGAGTTTTTACAATCTAAACTGACAAGACAAACATACAGAAATTAACTCAGAAGGGAATGGAGGAGGGAGGGGATGTTTCATAGTCATTAAACCTCCTCCTCCAATACAAAGAGAAAAGGATAAACAGCCATTAAGCTGCTGGAAAGAGTTGGCCTCCTGCCTACATAGCATAAGTGCATTTTAAAGTGATTTTTTCTTTTATAGTTGCTTTGCCTTTGTTTTATTTCTGTTTAATTTCATTTTTTTCTTTTTGTTATTGTTCATTCTTGAATAATGCTAACCCAACATTGCTAACCCAAATTGCTAACCCAACATTTAATTGCTTAAATGCTAACCCAACATTGCTAAAAAAAGTACCAATAATTGTTCTTTAGATTTTTTCGCACTTCATTTTATTGGTTCACATTTTTCTGAGTTAAAATAGCTCAGGCAAGTAACATGTTTTTAGTAGTTAGGCATAAGTATCTATATAAGACCAAGCCTACTGGAGACTGTTGCGGTTCAAATACAAGACAGAACAAGGCTTTAAGCAAGCAAGCAAGCAGGCTGGTCTGCCAACGGGCTGGTCTCCTGTCAGCTTTCCACCCTCTCTTTTATTCTTTCTCTCCCCCTGCGCATTACATACTCCAACAGATAAAAGGAATACACTGGCTTTGTTTAATATTCTTATTTACCAATATCTATCTACCGCATTCCTTGCTCTCGGGCCTTGAGCCCAGTCCTGGGAGGCTTCCCACGGTTCATGTCATCTGGGCGAGATTCCAAGGTTCATGCCCTTGAGAGGAGCCGTGTGTGCACTGCTCCTACACAACACTCAGGGTGTGCCCTGAATGTTGCCAAGTGCATGAACCTTGCATGGATGCTACAGAAGACCATAAAATCTTAATTTTTTTTTTGTTACTGTTACTAAATTGGTGTTTTAAAATGTTGACATTGGCAATATTTGACCAATATTTGATTGGTCAGTTGACCAATTATAGTTGGACAGGTGAAATGCCCAACCGTACACTTACCTACATGCCTCCATGCATATTTCAGTGACTATATGTTTGACAAGGTGCCCTCAGGGCTTTGAGTGCAATGCATAATAGAGAGATGAGGATATTGGAATAAATGCACTCAGTCTGATTTTGTGAATTTAAAAATAAATAGTTTCAAGAAACTTCAGATATAGAGTATTAAACATAAACAGGCAGCATTGTGTGCATACCAGAATGGCTTATATTTGAATAAATATGCATTTATTTAAGTACAGTATATGATTGAAATAAATGCAGCTGCCGAGTTCCAGAAATATAAATACAGTTGTATATCCAGAGCTTTAAATGTTTCCTTTTTCACTTTGTTTACACTCTTATGGGTAATATGTGATTACATGTAATTCGATCAAGCATGTGATCAATCAAAGCTTCTGCTTTAACCAGTGGCAGGGGGAACAAAACTATATGCAGCTCATGTTAACATTTTTTATGTTGTCAGTGTAACCATAAGGTCTAGAAACCATCTTTTAACTACAAAATCTGAGATCCTGGAACACTATTCTGGAGCAAGGGCTGAATACTACAGCAAAATCTGCAGCTGTGGAATCATGGAATACATGAGGATTTAGGCACCAACTTCGAGGGTGCTCCAGCCCTGGAGTACCCATGGAAAAAATTAGTGGGTGCTTTTCATCCACCAGCAGCCAGCTTCCCCCCTCCCCATCCCAGTGCCTCCTGTCCACTGATGGCCCCGACATTCAACTCCTCCCCTTACCTCGCAGCACCTCCTGCCCACTACAATTAGTTATTTTGCAGAGTGCAGGAGGCACTGGGAGGAAGGTGGAGGAGTGGGGACGTGGCACGCTCGGAGGAGGGAGTGGAACTGGACAGGAAGAGGCAGAACAGGGGTGGGAAAGGGAGAGCCGAGGGTGGGGGCTTGGGAGAAGGGGTTGGGCAGAACCTGGACCAGGAAGAGGCAGGGCGGGGTGGGGTCTTGGGGGAAGGGGTCAAGTGGGGGTAGGGCACTTTTCTTGTGTAATGAATCCACTGTTCAGAAGTCATAACTTGTAGACATTTCTGTCCAACCTAGAGAGAGAGAGGCAGAGTCTTCTTTCAATTTTATTTTATAGAAAGTTTCCCTTGCTGTCACTTTTGCTAAACCAGCTGTGGCCTTTCCCCTTTGTCTGTCGCCAGTGAAAAGATCAGCTGTTTCTTTTTGTAGTCTCTATGTGGGGGGGACTTGCAATATTTTTCTTTCTCCTTTTCCCCCACCTTTGCGGTTTTCTTCCTCCAACCAGCATGATCTCAATTGGGAAGAAGGGTTTTTTTTCCTCTGAAACATTTTAGGGACAGCTGAGAACTCCCATAAATTACTGAGTATATCCCAAGTCTGAGTGAGCCCCGGTAGAGCACATGATCCCATTTTTTATGCAGATAAATTTGCAACCTGAAAACCTCCTTGGAGCTGATGGGGGCATTCTGCCTGAAATATACAACATGCCATATGCAGAAATATCAGCACTCTTCCAAAGGTATGCAAAGCTTCCACCTGATCATCAATACATCATTTGTCTTATGTATTACAAAATTAACTTGCTGTTTTCTTCAGATACAATTTTCAGGCAACAGTTCTCTCAATCTACTCTCACTAAATTGCAGGATGAAGATAAGTGTTGTTTAAAAAATAAAAATTATATATAATCTATAAAGAAGTAAAGTAATAATGTTTTAAGTTCAAAACATATTTAATATATTTCTCAACATATTAATCTTGGAGTAATTCTACCATGGCAGAGTCTTGTGGAGAATAATCAGTCTTTATTTTATTTAGAATGAATCTCTGCATTTATGCAATATTTTAATTGTTTGGTTGGTGGATGATGATCACTGCATGACATATCCCGTGGGTTAGGACTTTGGTTTCTGAGGATGTAGAAACCATCACAACCACAGTAGTTGCCTTTTAGCTAGAGTGTTTACATGAAAACTGGGTTTTCATTCTATTTGATGTCAGTATTACTGTGGGTGGCTATTTTTATTATTATTTTTTTATTTTATTTTATTTTGCAAAGAACCCTCTAATAATAAAGTAGAGTTTCTTTCCAAGATAAGTATCTTTGTAAAAGACATTACATCAAAAGATTTTCAAATTTAATATCAGCATTTGCAACAAATGCATGTACAAGCTTGAAATAAAGTCTTTAAAACCATAATTAGTAAGATATCTTCACAGCATGACACAAAAAGATGATAAATGGTACTCTGAAGTAAAGAAATGTAAGATTCAGAACAAATGTGAAAGCACATATATTACTTTAGAGCAGTGGTCCCCAAATTTGTTCAATCATGCCCCCCTTACCCAGCCCACGCCCCCAGGAGCCAGGGATTGGATGTGGGGGTGAGTGGGGCAGGATGTGGGAGGGGGAGCCACACTCCAGGAATGGGGGGATGGGCAGGGGGAGACCCTGGTACTTCTCTTGCCGGAGCCGTCTCTGAGTGTTCCTCCATGCTCCAGCAGCAGCTACTGCTCTTCTCTCCCCCACCCCAGGTGGCAGAGGCCAGTTATCGCGGGTAACAGGACTTTTATTGTCCAGGTGGCTGGGACTGGGGTTGGGGGCAGAGTGGGGCTTGGTGGTGCTCCCTCCCAGCCCCCTGGACATTCCTCTGTGCCCCCCTGGGGAAGGTGCACCCCACAGTTTGGTGACCATTGCCTTAGAGCCTAGGAAACGTAACACAGTGTAATGCATTAAAATATGCTTTGTTTCAGTTGCACTTGGGTTTAAACAGCTAATTGTTTAATTTTAAATTTTGTTTGACTAAAAATATTCAGTTACAGTATTTGGGGGTAGGCTGGGACTGGGGCTATGGCTACACTAGAGAGCTTACAGCAATCCAGCTGCACGGATGCAGCTGTGCGCCACAGCTCTCTAGTGTAGCTGATCTAAGTTGTGGGAGAGAGCTCTCCTATTGGCTTAACTAATCCACCCCCAACGAGCAGCGGCTTCTCCCGACATAGTGCTTTCCACACCAGCGCTTAGGTCAGTGTAACGTATGTCACTCAGGGGGGTAGCTTATTCAAACCCCTCAGTGCCATAACTTATACCTACTTAAACTGTAGTGTAGCATAAGTGTTTAGCTCACAGACAGACAATGTATAATGGCAGTTTTTTGCTATGTGTGTATTTTAGGACTTGTTATTTCAGATACTTTCTATGGGGCTAGTTCTGCACTCCTTACTCAAGCAATAATCCCAATGAATTTCAGGGGTTAAGTATGTAGAATAAGGTGTAAAAAAATATAAAATAAGGTCAAATTTGACTGTCCGCTTTATTTCTAATAAAGACTACCCCTTTGAGAAATGAAAGAATACATGCTTGTCCTGTCTCCCACTTACAAGCCTCTTTAGAAACTTTCAGCAGTATTGTATTTATCCTCTTGATATTGCTTTGAGGGAGTGATGAAAAATGTGGTTGTAAAAATATGGTCTTCATTTTCTTATGGTCCTTTGTTGACTTTTGTGATATTATGTTGCCTCTAATAAAAGAAGCCATACAAAGCAATCTCCTTTCTAAGCCTTTTTCTAGTCATGTATTTTTTGTCATACAGAAAACTGAATGCTAGTGAACATGTTCAGAATAGATTTATTTAGATTTCTGTGTATTAAATAGCCAGTATAAAGTGCCTTTTAAAATTAAACCTAAAGGACATAGTGTGCTCTTTAGTAATATAATGTGTGGACAGCTCAGGCATTTTAAAAAATGTCCAGTGGCTGACAATGGTCCCCTAGTCGCTGTACCAGTGAAATATGTGTGAGGGATCATAGGCCTTGAAACCAAGTCCATGGGCCCCCCAGGCAGTACTTTGGTCATGATTGCCACCCAGAAACTCATCCGAGCAAGCAAAGAAGGGAACCAGTGAAGTGCTAGCTTGCAGAAGGCATTGCCCCCAAAGCTCCTGATTGAGGGAAGCATCTAGCATCCCCAGTTGGCTCTATTTAAAGCAGGAAGAAGAACAGGAAGTTATCTGAGCAACTAGAGGAATTCCTGGCTGGCTGCAATTGTGGATCCCTCCTGACTCCTGAGCTCTGCTTTCCTACTCACTCCTGGTTCCTGTCCTCCTTATCCCAGACTGTTCTTAGTTCCTGCTTTTCTGCCTCACTCCAGGTCCCTTCTCCCATGCCTTACCCTTCACTTTATCTCTGGCTCTGACCTTCGTCTTGGTACCAGATGATATCTCCTGCTCTGACTGGCCACACGCTGGCCATTAAAATATGCTGACTTGATGTGTATGATCATGAGCCCTCTAGTGGCTGGCCTTCACAAGAACAAACACCTGCTACTTAATTATGCTAATTATTCTTAGCGAA
Source organism: Caretta caretta (assembly GCF_965140235.1). Taxonomy (NCBI): domain Eukaryota; kingdom Metazoa; phylum Chordata; order Testudines; family Cheloniidae; genus Caretta; species Caretta caretta. The sequence goes on from NC_134207.1 coordinate 139,819,680, forward strand.
GGTCTTGTGCTTTATCAGTGCTGATGGTCATAGGTCAGTTCTAGCTGATAATAGGGGATCTGCAAAAATGAGGCCCTGGTTTGTAAACCGTAGTTCATAGAAGGAAGGATGGTATTGTGGCTAAAGCACATAATTGGAGATGACTAGCACACAGTTGTCTTCCCCTTTCTGCCATGGACTTGCTGAGTGACTGTGGTCAAGTTATTCAACTTCTTTGTCCCACTTTACTCATCTCTAAAATGGCCATGATCATATTTCATTACCTCACAGAGTGTCATTAATCTGCTTTTTTGAGCATCATGCTGTTTTCAGGTTGAAGGCACAGTGTAGGTGCCAGGTATTATGTAATTTGAACATACATTTTTGATGTCCTTTTCTGTACAGTTCAAAGGTATAGGGTGATGATTTGAAAAAAGTAATGACTGCATGTGGTGTCAACTGCATGTGGTGTCATCTTCTTATTGAAAAATAATTGGAAAGTGCATTCATAGGGCCAGATTCAGGATGTTTATTTTACTGATGGAGTTGGTACAAATTAATGTTGCAAATGCAGATTCAGTGGAGACTTGTATTCTGACTTGGTGGCAACCCAATACGGAGCTGAGTAGCAGGGATTTATATTACAGTATCACCCACAAGCCCCAGCAGGATCATTGAGTTACACACAAACATATGTGAAAATACATTATCAGTAGTAATCTGTGAAGCAAATAAGGCAGGTGACCATGGCCCTATATCACAGAATTTTGGCCCCGGAAGCCTGTGGAATGAGAGCTTTGTGGTTTTAGGTAAGCCAGCACAAAGTGAAATAATTTTCTCACTTGAGTGTCTCTTTTTCTATGTATTGATATACAGGAGTTAGTCTGGATTTGTCCCTGAGTATGTGGTTAGTGACACAATAGTACAGGGTGAAAATTAATTAAAAACAAGAAGTTTATTTTGGCACATATTGGATTATTAGGTGTCTATGTAAGCAATTTTTGATACTTAACTTTATGACAGAGTACATTGTATGTTTTCACAGCTGGGCTCTGGGGTTTGTGTCAGATATCCTTATAACAAAATAGTGGGATTATTACACTACTAACATGCACTTTAGTAAAAGGTATTCCTTTTAACTTTGGCACATCCTTGAATACATTGTGAAGGATACATCTCAAATGACTGCTTTCTCCTACACCAAAATCAGTAGTGTAGTAGAGGGTAAACACAGGGGAATGGAATTTATGCACTTCTCATTTGGGGAATATGGAGTTTAGATTAGTTAACTCTCTTCTTTGTGGGTTTTTTTTTTATTTTTTTACTGCACCACTACCAAGTATCATACTTATTTTTATATTGTGTTGCTAACTGTGTTCCTTGTGATAAACTATTGTTAATAGCCAATTATATATGCATGCAACACAAATAATCTTACAAGTATTCTGATGTCCACTACAGAAATAATTTGCAATTAACAAACCATTGGCAAAGAGTATGGATGTAATAAGAGACCTAAAATGTCAGAATGAGGATTTTCAGAGTAACTGGAAATATTTTCAAGAAGGAAAAACAAATATGATTTCCCTTGTGTTAAATCTGTTCCTTTTGAATTGAAATGCCTTTTAAAAACGTGTTAGCAATAACAAAGTAATTTTGGGCACATGTATTGTGACCAGATGTTTACAACAGATAACTAACCTAAGTAAAAATCTGCTCAGTGAATTAAAACTCTCAAAATGTATTTTAGATTATACAAACACAGTAAATGACAGTATCTACACAGCTAGCATTGTTGGCTGCAGATTACTGATGTGTTAACATATTTGCTGCCACCCCAATGAACCATCCAAGTGTACCTCCCTGTAAAATAGCTCCATTCTAGCTTATTAGAAAGCACCCAGAATGACATCAGTTTGAATAGCAAGACAATTTTAACAGAAGCAAATGTGATTATGTTGTCAGTGTTGATTAACTAATGTTTAACTAACCTTGAATATCAGTGGCACTGCAGCAGAAGACAGGAAAATGCATACTGAAGTAATTACTTATGATTAATGTTAATACAATTAATTTTTAATACATTATTAATTTTGTAAATGACTACTTTTCAAAAATATGTAAGTGACAACAACAACTATGGACATTTAGCATAGTGCTACCATTGTGACAAAAAACATGATTGTTTTGAAAGACTAGTGGCCAAAGAAAATATATTTCTCTGGGAAAATATTATAGAAATTGAAGATAAATACCAGGTGCCTAATGCACCATTATTTGTGGTCTGCAGCTAGTAACAAAGTACTATAGGAATGTTGTGCAATGCTACTTGCTTCTAAAACCAATTTGCTAATCTGCACGCTGATTGTAATAATTGCAGCTCGCTGATTGCATCCATTTTACAGGAATCTACAATTACAGTGCCATACAACTATAAGAAGTGCTTTGTCGGTCTTTTGAAGTACTGTGGGAGGAGAGGGGGGAGGGCGGGGGGTGGGGAGTGTTCTAAAGTCCTTTTGGTTTTGATGAGGAAAATGGACCACCAGTCACCAAGAGACAAGGGAACCTGTAGTGAAAGTCCTCATATTGCACCTAGGGCTGTGCCAGGTCATCGCGCGCGCGCGCGTGTGTGTGTGTGTGTGTGTGTGTGTGTGTGTGTGTGGTGTTTTCAGAAAACATTTGCAAATGAAGGTGCTGCCTAGGGGATACACACAATACTCAGTAGAGGATACAGTTAACTCTTCTTTCTTTAAACCCTAATAATGGTTATCTAAATGGATAGTGAATGCAGTGAAACCTGCTATAAGGAAGCTCAAGCTCAAACCCTATAATGGAAGGGTTCAGGGTTCATTCCAAAATTTGCAGCTTCTAAAGCTTCCTTTAGTGAGCTTTCCATTATGAATACAGAAGCTACTATAAGCTTATTCCTCAACCTCCTTCTTGTCCCTATGATACTTCTACTCTGGGACTTGATAGAGTCAATTTTAGAATGAGAATACTAGTTAGTGGAATTCTCTGAATATATTGCCTTCATAGGTCTGCACTCATCTTCCCTTCATCTTCATGACTTTGGAATGTCTTTATTTCAGATAGATAGAAATTCTTTCTTGCTACCTTTCTGGTCTTGGTCTTGGCACTTAAGGGTGCACACAAAAGAGGCATTATTGGGGGGGGACCTTGAAAATGCATTATTTGGCTATTTCAATTAAGTCTGATAGAGGTTTCCAGATTCTGTTTGAGAAGTTTGAGAAATCAGCCTTGTCTTCTATGCTTTAAATAGAAGGTACATTTATTTAAATGAAGATAGATTTTTAAAATCTAAGTGTTAGCACTATACAGCCATCCTGACTCTCTAACTGGGGGACATTTCAAGGAGAGACCGCCACAATTATAGCCCTTTGTGTTGCTATGACTAAAAATTGTTAGGCAAGTGACAGTAGTCCTGTGTATTGCTATGAATGTGAAAATTATTAGAGGAGAGAGTCACTGGTGACAGCAGCCCATCCCACCCCCTTCACATAGGTGACCCGCATCCTCACCTCCAGGAAATGCTGCCAGCCGGAAAAAACATGCAGCATACATGCGTGGATTGCCAATGTGATTTTAACTAAACTGACTGCCATCATGGTGGTGCTCTAAACACTTCGCATATGCTGGAAGCAAGAATAGAGATCAGGATGTGAGGGTTGAAAAATGAGGGAGATGATGAGGTAACCATCTTCTCCTCCACTCTCAAACATGAACCAGAACTCTGCTTCTGGAAAAGCTACTCCTCAGGTGATATGAAAAGAATCTGGGCCCCTGCAAGGAGTTGAGCACATCCTCTAGTTCTCAAGTCTTCATTCACACCCACTGCAAACTTGTGACTGACCCTTACCCCTTACCAGTCCCAAACTCTTCTCCACATAAGCTCTCATAAACTCTTGTTCTAAACTGTTAATCCATATAAGCACCTCCCAAATCTGTCTCCTCTCCTCTCCTCTTACGAAATAGCATTGGAAAACATGGTATAACCCACAGAGGGTCAGAAAGCATTGCTTACAGGGGTGCTGGAACAATTTATGTAGCGGGGTTGATGAGAACAATTGAACTAAACTATAAACACTGTGTATGATGGAAAGGGTGGGAGGTGCCGTACCCCTAGTTCCAGCACCCATGATTGCTTAAATATTGGCTGGCCTGTCATTAGGCTGGAAGTTGTATTTTTCTTTTCAAGAGTATGTGAGCCTACAGAAAAAATACAGCTATGTGATGTGATTGCTTTGTCTAAGGTGGGGGAGGGATAGCTCAGTGGTTTGAGCATTGGTCTGTTAAACCCAGGGTTGCAAGTTCAATCCTTGAGGGGGCCATTTAGGGATCTGGGGCAAAAATTGGGGATTGGTCCTGATTTGAGTAGGGGGTTGGACTAGATGACCTCCTAAGGTCCCTTCCAATCCTGATATTCTATGATATGTATAGTTTGGATTATGCTTTCAATGTGCATTTCCAGACTCTGCAGGGTTTCTCTCTTCCTCCAGAAAATATTTTGTCTTTTATATAGAAAAAGTCCTGTTTAATAAAAATGTATATACATTTAAAATGCTTACCAAATTTTTATCTTCTTCAGGTGCTGCAATATTGGAGCCTTAATACTACTAAAAAGCTACTTACCAAAGTCCAATGTTTTCTATTTTATTTATTTTGTTAAACTGTTAAAAATAACAACAAAAAACAAGCAGAAAAATACACAGGAAACAATGAAAGCCAATTATGTTAATACACAGGTAGTGTTAAGAATTTAAACATGGAAAAAGTCAGGGAATTCTCAGCTAGGGTGCTCACCACAACCATAACTTTGTCCCCAACAACTCTTCTCTTAGAGATAGATTCTGCACCATTAAAACCAATGGAAGTTTTGCTATTGATTTCAGAGAGAGCTGGGACAGGCTCTTGAATGCTACAGACCTCATCGCCATACCAAACATAAATTAAATCTCCCACTGAAAGCAAAGACAAAAGTCAGTTGATTTCAGTGGGACCAAGATTTCACTCTCTTAACATTTTGGGAAGGCATATGTACTCCTTACTGTCCATTATTTTTCCTGATAAATGCCTCTCTCCTAGTTTTCTTGGCCATAATCACAATGATGGTTGGGAGAATAAACAGTTTTTTTGCAGGCATTTGGGAGGCAAGCAGGCTTCGGCCCATAAGTGATTGGCATTGGTAACAATATTTAGTCCATCTCTGGAGCTCATATGCATATATTGAGTGAGAGGACAAAGAACACAAGGGAGGTTTTGCAACGGGGGCGTGAATGTGACCCAGATGTTGAAGGAGAGTAAGATACTGTTCTTGAGTGAGTGTGCAAAGTTAAGGCTGGTGCAGGCACTTGCACTTAAAATTGCCTGAATATTTGGTTTTCAACCTTGACTATCATTAACAATGCTTTTTGCCATGATTATGATTTTCCTATGGTTATCTAACTTTAAAATTTACATATGCACTATGTCTCAAAGGACTAAGTGCTTGGGAGATTTGAAGTTGTCTTAAAATCAAGTTATTTTAGAAGTAATTCCCCAATAATTCTGACTGTTACACTTTGAGGTGTGGTCCACACCAGTGAAGGGTTGCGTTACCACTTGCCCTGTCACTCTGAGTGCCTCATAATGCTTTGCTGCTCTACCTCCCAGCCTGGGGTGCTCAAAGCCAGCCTACAAGCATGCAGGTCACACCTGAGTGTCTGTGTGCTATACAGATCTGGTCCAGCAGCCTATCTGTACCCCCGCTCTGACTTCCACCTGCCTTGGTTACAAATAGCAAGGTGATCTCAATACACTCCTAGTCCTGAATTTCCCCAAAACCATGTGCCATGAAATATCCAGCCTTCACCGGGAACACTTAGAGAAATAATAAGATTCGTTGTGCCTTTAGAGACACAAAAGGATATTATAGCTTATTAACTTAATAGTGATAAATATACCCTTCCATGCAAACAGAAGACTGAATTGTTTTATAGTAAAAATAAAACAAATTTATTACCAATAGGACATGTTAAGTGATGCCAAATAAAAGGAATTAAGTTAGAAATTGTTACAAGCAAATAAAAGTGAAAACACACATCTAAAAGTCTAAAACTTAAACTAACAAGATACAGGCTTTGTTTGAGATGACCTGTCTCACCAGTCATTCTTCTTCCCCTGTGGCTGTCTTTCCCTCAGTCAGGACCTTCCACAGGGCTACAATATGCTGCCTTTCCTTGTCTTGCTAAGTGAAAGACTTTTGCATAAGAAGGCTTCTCACCTTTGTTTAGTTCCCAGAAACTTCATCCCCTCTTTGGTTGATGGACTCTGTGACACCCTGGCACCCCTATATTCATCACTGTTATATAATTATGATACGTTTTGTAAAATGTATGCCTTGTGAGGTATCATTCTGAAAGTCTTGATCTGCTAGACATTAGTATCTTGTTGGATTGTATGGGTTATCATTTTATATGAAGTTATGAAGTTTGGCTATGTATGTGTTACTGAAACATGTTGTGAGGTTCAGAACACCCACAAGCAGCCTTTCAGGTACAACAATAAAAAGGCCAAATCATGTTAATGGCTTATTGAGGAAATACACACAAGCACAAGGATTGCCCCAGGAACTGTGTACAATAGAAACCTCTCAGAGATAGCACTTCACAGTGGGGACTGTTTGACTCAGGTCACAGCAAAAGAGCTTTCCAGCAACTTGAAAGAAGATATAAAAGGGAGAAGTGACATCATGACGGGGGACCTCATTCTCCCTACAACACAACACCTAAAACACCTGAACTAGGAGGGAAGTGCCAGTCTCAGGCAGGAAAGAAGGAAGCGTGCCTATGTGTGCAAAAGCTAAGTTGCTTGTACTATCTAACTGGGTGAGACACTGCTAGATTCAAATCCTAACTAGTACATTAGGCTCAGATTGCGGTTTTGTTTTATTTCTTATAGTAATCTACTTTCATCTGTCTGCTATCACTTATAATTACTTAAAATCTATCTTTCTGTAGTTAATAAACCTGTTTTATGTTTTATCTTAACCAGTGGTTTTTTGAGTGGAGTATTGGGGAAAAAAAATCTCAGTTCAGCTAACAAGGGCTAGTGCATTTTCCTTTTTACAATGAGGGATCGGTGGAGTGGGCAATAAATTCATACTGGTCAAGTTTTGACCAGGGCAGGATGGTACAACTCTGGGGTCCGAGGCTGGGGAGTTGAGGGTATTTTGGTGGGAACCTTTCTATTGTTGGTTCATGCAGTGGCTGGCAGAGCATTCATGAACACAGCTGGGTGTGGCCCCTATCCGTGGATGTTGGTGTGAGCACAAGCTTAGAGAGCTTTGCAGCTTGTCACAACTTCACAGTGTGAGAGAGAGCCCAGACTGGTAAAACAGAGGGCTCAGCTGTACCCCAGTTCCAGGTGGCACCCTGGAGGGGACCAGTCACAGGCCTATCTTTCTCAGCTTGCAAGAATTCTTTCCTCTTTTGCCAGTGTAGTGATGGATGCCAAAATGGCTTTTTGTCTCTGCTTCTCTCTCTCAAAGTTAAATGATCTTCTTTCAAGAGGAAGGATGACCTCATGCTGTTCTTTCTTTCCTGTGGTCTTCCTATCCGCTGCTGATCTGAATGCACATTGGACTTTATCAGCTTTGGCACACCTTGCTTACACTCATTGAAGAAACATAGGTAGTTGTGACATTCCCTACTGTCTGGGAGAGACTTGCTTCTCCCTATATTTGATCACAGACTGTAATGCATAATATAGTTATCCATAATTCCTTATGCAGTGGGCTCTGTATCTGGATGCCAGTCCAATTCAAAGACAGAGGAGGGTACAGGGCTTGCCAATGAAAGGTCTGTCATGGCTGGTAACTGTGAGCCGATAGCTGGACAGGGGACAGATTGCCCTCCAGGGAGCACAGGGATGTGTGCCCTGGCAGGGGGCCCAGAGAAAGGTTAAGAAGGAATGTGGGAAGTGTTTGCCCAGGAGAACTTTGCTGGATCTGCATCTGTAAACCCAGGCACCTCACCTGTGGCTCAGGTTTTAAGGGGAAGCTACGTATCTGACCTCCCTGAGGGGAGCAGCCATACAGCTGACCTCTTGGGAACAGCAAGAGGGGTGACCAAGAGTACCCCACTCCAGGCCCCACTTTCGCAAAATGTTTTTCCTGCTGTACTTGTGAAAACTAACTCTGTCTCTTTAAGGCGTGGAGATTTGTGTCTCCCCCAAGCATTTTGGTGTCTGTGAACATGCTAATGATCCTCCTGATGAAAGGGCAGAGACAGCCACTTCCCAGGCAGATAAAAACCTCCCCATAGCTGAGCATCAGACACTGAGTGATGGGGGTGAAAACACAAAGGAAACTCAGGAGAGGGGGTGGATTCTTCACATGGGCTTAACCCTGGAGAGGAAATGCAACTCCACAGGGGGTGGGCCAGTAACATACAAGGTCTCCTTAAACCCTTTCCTTGCCAAAACCCCAAAGACATGCCCAAAGTAAGAACCTTTACTGAGGGGATGAGAAATACAATAAATGCTGATCAAACTGATCTGTTGGCCAGGGGTCTCAAACTCAAATGACCCCAAGGGCCACATGAGGACTGCTCCTGGCCCCGCCCCCACTCCACCCCTTCCCTGAGGCCCTGCCCCGCCTCTTCCCACCCCTTCCTTGCCCCCATTCCAACCCCTTCCCCAAAACAAATGGAAGTTGATGAGCAGAAAGCAGCCCACGAGAGAGCCTTGGAGTTGAAAGACTAAGAAATTGAGGCCCAGAAGCAAGTCATGGAACTGAGGCAACTTGAGACTGACAGGGATAGGGAACATCAGAAGCATGAACTGGCCATATTGGAGTGGAAGAGATAGAACCCCCCACCACGGGGCTCCACCTCTCTAAAAATCCAGAAGTGGGAGCGGTTGTGTCCAGCTTACAATGGGTCTGGTGATATTGCTGAATATTTCATCACCTTTGAGAGACTGTGTATGCTCCATGCGATTTCTGATGATCAAAAGATGTCCACTTTGGTTGCAAAATTGCCAGGGAGAGCTCTGGACATGTTCAATAAGGTGTCCATGGATGATGCTTCCAATTATCATAAATTTAAGGATTTGGTTTTGAAACAGTTTCAGATTACATCTGAAATTTATAGAGTAAAATTTAGAAGCCTTAAGAGAGGGGCTGGATTAAGTACTATAGTTTATGTGAACAAAATGAGAGATTTACTGGGTAAGTGGGTGAGGGGAAAAGGTATTGCAAGCTTTGAAGAAATGTGTCATTTGGTTGCTCAGGAACAGTTCCTGAATATGTCTGATGATGATGTAAAACAGTGTCTATGAGATAAAAAGGTGGAAACGGTCAATGCACTTGCTTCTTATGCTGATAAATTCGAGCAATCCCAAGCACCTTCTAGGAGTAAATCACAGGCAGAGGGGTTAAAGTTTGGTGGGAAGCAAAGTCCCCATTTTACCCCTGGGAAGAAGGAGGGTGGATAGGAGGGTGGACACTCTCACCTCCCCCGGTTCACTGCTCCAGTCCTCATCCCAAATCTCCTGTGAAAGCAGAAGAACCCAGAAGGTGCTATCATTGTGATTTCACTGAGCACCTGAGGAATAAATGCCCTGTGCTGAGTGGGAACAGGCATCAGGTAACTCATGGAAATGCTGCTACCCGAAGCACAGAGGCACCTCAGGCAGTTGCCATTTATCACACAGGATTTGTAAAGGTTGCCACTGCACAGCCAGGCAGTAAGCACATGAAGGCTGCCAGAATAAATGGGCTGATCTGCAGCTGGGTGTGGCCCTGTGTGTGTGTGTGTGTGTGTTGAGGAGGTTTTAAGACCCTGGCTCAGCAAGACAGGTTAAAGGGGGCCCATGCTGGCAGAACAGGTAGACTCAGTGGTATCTCAGCACATGAGGTGGCTTCCCAAGGGATCCAACCCATCACACGGATGATGACATCTTTATTAAGTAATACCTGGTTCTTTATTAAGTAATACCTGGCTAATAGGAAAAAAAACTATTTGTCTTAGGTAAAGTTCACAAGTTTTAAAGGGCTATCGTCATTGTATGCTGCACCTATCTTCACATCATACCTTTTCGTTCTCGGTCAGTAACTGTGAAGTAATCAATATATCACTAAAGAAACTCTTCCGTCATCATGGTGAGAGGCATGGTTTAAAAACCTGGACAGAACACAAGAGAACTACAATAAATACCTGACATGAAATTAAATGTCCTCATTTGAAAACCTGACATGTTCATGTCCTCATTGTCGAAAACATGAATGCAGTGTAACATAGGAAAGCAATGCACATTAACAAGCTCTAGAGTTCACTCTATCCACTAGTAATTTCCACAATGATCTTGCCACAGATGACTGTTGTCACTGTTTCTGTCACTTTCTCCTAGCAATTTACTGAGCGTGATAGCAACACACAGGGCTGTGACTGTCACTCTCTCCTAGCAATTCACAGAGCGATAGCAGCCTGAAGGGCTGTTGACACTGACTGTCTTCCGTAGTCATTTCCACAGTGATTGTATCAGGAAGGCTGCTAGATCTGCACAGTGATAATGGACACAATCCGAAAGCAAATATAGACACGGCCCAAGCTGAGAACTCCTATCTCCAGTTTCACTCAAAACTAATAATTAACCTCATAAAAAGAGGATTTATCCTGACATAAAACAAATCCTCCCTCACAAGTTATTTCTGAGGAAAGGACTATCCAATAGACTATGGAAAATATGTAACAAAAAACGCTACAGATATATTACTTTAATTATTCTCATTATATTTTTCTCGGTAGTATACCACCTCATTCACCCTTATTTACCTCAGATTGTATTCGTTCATGGAGGTCTGTTAATTGGTTGCAACAGCAGAGCAAGCTAAGTCTTTCGAATTAGGCTGTGATGAACTGCAGGTTTAAAAAGTATGTGTGGTTTAACTGTTAAATGCTATGTTACAGAATTATAATACTATAATTTCCTCTAACTTCACTAAGGACGTAGGCTTGCACCACAGAAGTCAATGGGAGTTCTGCGATCTACTTCAAAGGGAGCAGGGTTAGGTTCTGATACATACCAGCCTGTGGCTATCTGATTGCACTGTGAGCAGGGTCCCCCACACTTCAATTCATTTAGTTCACTTGTGCCAAGTGGTGTGGATGTGAAAGAGTTGGATGTCAGGACCATGAACAGAGATGTGTCCCACCTACAAGCCACTGAACTGAGCTCCATGGGAGTTCACTGCACTCAGGAAAGTGTGAGGAATGGGGAAGGGGAGTTAAGGTGGAGAACCAGGGATAAACCACTGGATTTGTAACTGTGTGGATCAGTTGGCCAGTGTCCTGTCCTCCCCTGGCCCTGCATCATGGAGGAAGAACATAAGTGCTGCAGACATTACTGCAACCTCCTGGTGAACTGTAGGAGAGGAAGGATTCTGCCTATCAGTGCAAGATCCTCCCTGGCCCTGCACTAACTCAGGCTATTCATTTTTGGTGTAAGGGAGGGCTAAAAGGAATAGGATTTTCCCCTTATCAACATTTTTTGTAGATTGACCTCAATTGTAAGTCCCTATTTCCCACTGCTGCTACCACATGGTGGTTAGAACTCCAGTAGCAGCTTACTTATCCTAGAGATCTTGCCATTGCTGGTGGAGCTTCACTAGAAATTTATGCAAAATAAATCTTGTGTAGACTGGGCCTATGTGGGGGAATTACTGGGTGATGGCTACCCAGAGGTGTCTATGCAGCCACACTTCTGTGCTTGTGGCTGCATGGAGAGACACTGACTCCTTGCGCATGACCCTGGCCTCCAGCATCTCCTCTGACATTCATGCAGATCTTAAGTGATCTGCTACTTCATGGGGCTGAACCTCTTTTCAGTTCCATGAGTGAGGCGGAGCACATGTGACCTCCCTGACAGAGCTAACTGAAGGAAACTGAGTGAAATCTCAGTTACTGCAGTGACGGGGGCTGGATAAGAACTGAAGCTGTGTGAATGATGGGAGTTCCTTTTTCACAAAGGATTTCAAAATTTGAAAATTTGGTTTGTTTCGAATTGGAAAGAAAACTAATAATTTCAAAATTGTTTGTGAAGCAAAAATCCCTTCCAAATGTTTTGTTTCAGCAAAATCAATTTTTTTTTCATTTTGATTTTGATTTTTGTGTGTGCATGGACTTGTGAATGTTTTTGTTTTGTATTTCAGTCATTTCAAATTGTAAAATGAAAAACTGAAAAGTTTTATTCCTATATCCAGAAAAAGAGTTCTAATGTTTTTGTCCAGAACAAAAGTGGTGCAAAATTTACCCATTTTGCAAAGTTATTTTGACAGAATTGCACAGTCTGATGGAATTTGGTTCCATTGAGTTTCTCCATCCAACTCTAATAAAATAGTGTGTTCTGCCACACCTCTATAAAATAAAAGCCTCCTTATGGAATGATTTGGCCTTATATTATAAATGCAATGTCATCAGGTTTTTGCATTTAATGGTACACATACAGCATTCTTTCCAACATCTCTTATTTTGATTGTTTTCAAAAGATACTTCCTATTAAAGACTGAATGGGTGGCAGTGCTTTTTCATGTTTTTCACATGATTGTTCTCCACTGCTAAAAACTACACTCAAATTTAAATTATTTTTTTTGTTTTAAACCTAGGTGCTGCTCTATAAAATCCAAAATTCCTAAATAGAGCTGGTGTTTTTAAAGTGAAATATTTTGCTATTTTTCCGTTTTTCAAAATGTCAGTAATTCCAAATTTTGAAATGAGAAAAATTTTAACCAGCTCTCTAGATGGTTAAAAAATAAGGAAGAAATTTTTTTTCTGCTGTTTTGTTTTGAATGTTGGAATTTTAAAAATATTGATCCAGTCTAGTACTGAATGTCCTGGGAACTGACTGTCCAATAAAATTGCCTATCTCTTTATGCCCAATCAGAGCAATTGCATTCTACTGGAATCTGTCTTCAGCATTGTACTTCATGAACAGGTGTCAGGGTGTTCATGGAGGGCTATGGCTCTGGAATTTACTCTTTCCTGACAGCTGTTGGTCCTTGAGTTGTATATCCATGGTGAAAGCTTATTTAACCTGTTCACTAGTGGGCATCATGGGGGGGTGGGGGGGGGGAATTTCATTTGTGCCAAATTGTTCAATTTTTCCAATGGATGCAATATGAATAATTATATATACTTTAACTACACAATGCTACAATTTTAATTATTCAATGGAATGAAAAGAAAAATTACCTTGTACAGAGAATGGTGTACTTCATACAAAAGTCAGTCTATACGTCCAAAATATTAACACGTAAAATGTTTGAGAGATTGTCACTTACTAAGAGTTGCTTGTCAGACAGGCTGATTGAAAACAAAGAGACAGTAATATCTGTACAATATAGGTAACAATCCAGCTTTGGAAAAGTGGGTGGACTGAATGACTAAATAGGACAGTGGTGGGCAACCTGCAGCCCACGGGTCGCATACGGCCCATTAGGGTAATCTGCTGGCAGGCTGCGAGACAGTTTGTTTACATTTGCATAGCCGCCTGCAGCTCCCAGTGGCCGCGATTCGCCTTTCCCACCCTGGCCGCGTGCCAAAGATTGCTGATCCCTGGTCTAATCTACACTGTAGAATTGTCAGTTTAATTACATTCCTCATGTGATGTGATTAAGCGAACCTAAATTCTGGTGTAGACACTGCTATGTTGATAGAAAAGTTCTTCCATCAATCTAGCTACTGACTCTTGGAGATGTGGATGTAATACAGTGACATAAAACGCCCTCTGTAGCTGTAGTGTTTACACTACAGAGCTACAGCAGTGCAGCTGCAGCTGTGCTGCTGTAGCATTTCTAGTATAAGCATACCCATGAAAGAGGAGACAGTGAGTCTTGGTGGCAGTTGGAAAAGCCATCTTTTTTAACTTGTGAACTGAGCAAACTGATCTGATGGCACTTAAAGGAAATCAAAGTTGAACCCCATGTTGCCATTTATATAGTATACATTTTAAACCTTTAATCATATTTTAAACCTTTAGCCTTTAAAACCTTCATGGAGTTTCATTAGAGGAGTTTGTTTCACAACAGCACATGAAAAACTCCATGTTGTTAAGCAATTTTACTGATTTCCAATTATGGAGTCTCCAATCTAAGATTCATCTGGATGACCCAATGGAAATGGATTCTTCCATGGAGAGATATGACCATTGATATGATTTGTTTCTTAAATTACTCCTCTGATTACCATGTTGCACATATGTGATAAAAATGTATCTAAACACGTTGGTATTATGATTTCATTATTGGGAAGGAATAAGAGCAGTACACTCTCATTTGTCTTACAAAGATAACACTTTAAAGACTTTGGTTACTTTACACATTATTTTGTACATTTTAATAGTTTGATTTATTCAGGTTCAGAAAAAATTCCTGTACTATGTAGTCTATCTTTAACCAACCACAGTCTGTCATGAAAATAACTGAGCATCAGTGGAATTTTTTTAAACTCTTCAGTTAACAAAATTGGTTAGTCAGAGAACCAAGCAATTTTCTAGAATAATCAACTGTAGCAAAATTACAGGCATGATGGAGAGCTCTTTGAAGTCAATGGGAGTCCCTCCATTTCCCTTTCTGCTAGAAAATAAGCTGTGCCCGCAGGAAACACCAGAATGAGCCACTGTTCTCAAATGTGATTGTGCAGATGGTCAAAATATGAGTGTGCATGCTTCCTGAACTCTGCTGGGTACTTAAGCCTGACATCCCCTCCCTGGAGCTCAGATGTACTGTTGAGTTCCTTGAGGTTAGTTCCCTCATGATTGGGGGAAAAAGATAGTGGTGGTATCTCCCAAGTGCTACCACCTCATGATTCAAAGTGAGAGTCATTCAGAGTCGATTGAGTAGATTTTCACAATATTACTTTTGTACATGCTTCCATGAACAATGAAAGAGTTAACAATGTTTTACGTCTAAAGTTACATCCCTGGCATCTAAGTTTATACTCCATTGAAATGAAAAGAGTACTTCACCTATTAAATTTGTTGTTTCAAGATCTCTGCAAATTCAGACAGATCTCTGTATTAGTTACATTTGGTGCACATTTTTCAAACATTATTTGCAACCATAATAATTAGAAACTTTGCTTTTATTTATTTGTTTTTATAGTACTTCTCTGGAGAACAAAGCACACTGAAAGAGGTGCTATACCCCTACGTACCCACCTCACTTGATGCCTGAGCAACATCATCCATCTGTGGCAGTTATGGTTGGCTGACATCACCACTAATCCATGCACAACTGCAATATGTTGCTGGTGTTGCTCCTGTTCTTCCTGCCTATTGAGCGTGTTGAGATACAATTAGTTTGTAAACACGTTGGGGTGGGGCTCATGGTTTTTTTGTTGTCAGCCACAAAACATGCTGTTGGGAGCTGTTGAAGTAATAAGAACATAAGAGGGGCCAGACTGGGTCAGACCAAAAGTCCAATTAGCCCAGTATCCTGACTTCCGACAGTGGCCAATGTCAGGAGCCCCAGAGGGAATGAACAGGTAATTATCAAGTGATCCATCCCCTGTTGCCCATTCCCAGCTTCTGACAAACAGACACTAGGGACACCATTTCTGCCCATCCTGGATAATGGCCATTGATGGACCTATCCTCCATGGATTTATCTAGTTCTTTTTTGAATCCTGTTATAATCGTGGCTTTCACAACATCATCTGGCAAGGAGTTCCACAGGTTGACTATGCATTGTGTGAAAAAATACTTCCCTTTGCTTGTTTTAAACCTGCTGCCTATTAATTTCATTTGGTGTTCGCTAGTTCTTGTGCTATGAGAAGGATTAAATAACACTTCCTTATTTACTTTCTCCACACCACTCATATCCCCCCTTAGTTGTCTATTTTCCAAGCTGAAAAATCCCAGTCTTAGTAATCTCTCCTCATATGGAAGCTGTTCCATAGCCTTAATATTTTTTTTGCCCTTTTCCGAACCTTTTCCAATTGCAATATATTTTTTTTGAGATAGGGCGACCACATCTGCACGCAGTATTCAAAGTGTGGGCATAGCATGGATTTATAGAGGCAATATGATATTTTCTGTCTTACTATCTATCCCTTTCTTAATGATTCCCAACATTCTGTTCGCTTTATGAACTGCCATGGCACATTGAGTGGATATTTTCAGAGAACTATCCCCAATGACTCCCAGATTTTTTGTTGAGTGATAATAGCTAATTTAGACCCCGTTATTTTATATGTATAGCTGGGATTATGTTTTCCAATATGCATTACGTTGCATTCATCAACATTGAATTTCATCTGCCATTTTGTTGGCCAGTCACCTCGCTTTGTGAAGTCCTTTTGTTAGCTTTTCACAGTCTGCTTTGGACTTAACTATCTTGAGTAGTTTTGTATCATCTGCAAATTTTGCTCACTTTTTACCCCTTTTTCCAGGTAATTTATGAATATGTTCAATAGGAGTTGTCCTAGGGTTTCCAACTTTCTACATGCACAAAACCGAACACACTTGCCCTGCTCCCTGCCCCGCCCCTCCTCTGAGGTCTCAGCCCGGCTTCACCCCCATTCACTCCATCCTTCCTCCCTCTGTCACTCACTCTCCCCCCCCACACACTCACTCACTCAATTTCACTGGGCTGGCTCAGGGGGTTGGGGTGTGGGAGGGGGTGAGGTTGAGGGCTCTGGTTGGGGGTGCAGGCTCTGGGGTGGAGCCAGAAATGAGGAGTTCAGGTTGTGGGATGGGGTTTCGGGATGAGGCAGTGGGTTGGGATGCGGGAGGGGGGTGAGGGCTCTGGCTGGAGGTGCAGGCTCTAGGGTGGGGACAGGGATGAGGGGTTTGGGGTGCAGAAGGGGGCTCCGGGCTGGGGGGTGGAGCCAATGGGTTCAGAGTATGGGAGGGGGCTCTGGGTTGAGGCAGGGGAGGTGGGGGGTGGGAGGAGGTATGGGTTCTGGGCTGGGCGTGTGGGCTCTGTAATGAGGGTGGGAATGAGGGATTGGGGGTACAGGACTGGGGTGGGACTGGGGATGAGGGGTTTGGGATGTAGGAGGAGGCTTCAGGCTGGGACCGAGGGGTTCAAATGGTGGGAGGGGAACCAGGGCTGGGGCAGGAGGCTGCAGCATGGGGGTTGAGGGCTCTGGCTGGGGGAGCAGGCTCTGGGATGGGACTCGGGATGAGGGGTTTGGGATGTAGGAGGGTGCTCCAGGCTGGGACCAAAGGATTGGGAGAGTGAGAGGGGGATCAGGGCTGGGGAAGGAGGTTGGGGCACAGGAAGGGGTCAGGGATGCAGGCTCCAAGAAGTGCTTACCAGAAGTACTGGCATGTCCCCCCTCTGGCTCCTACGTGACGTCATGGCCAGGCAGTCCTGCATGCTGCCCCGTCCATAGGTGCCACCCCCTCAGCTCCCATTGGCTGTGGTTCCCTGTCAATGGGAGCTGCAGAACTGGAGCTTGCAGCAGGGGCAGCGTGCGGAGCCCCCTGGATGCCCCTATGCATAGGAACCAGAGGGGAACATGCCACTGCTTCCGGGAGCCGCACGGAGCCATGGCAGGCAGGGAGCCTGCCTTAGTCCTGCTGCGCCACCAACCAGACTTTTAATGGCCCAGTCAGTGGTGCTGACAGGAGCTGCCAGGGTCCCTTTTCGACCAGGTGTTCTGGTAAAAAAAAATGGACACCTGGTAACCCTAATTGGTCCCAGTGCAGTCCCCTAGGGGACACCACAATTTACCTCTATCCATTCTAAAAATTGTCCATTTATTCCTACCCTTTGTTTACTTTCTTTTAACCAATTACCAGTCCATTAGAAGACCTTCCCTCTTATTCCATGACAGCTTAGAGAATGCTTCACTGAGCAGACTCTGAACGTTTGTTGGGAGTTATCACAGAAAACTCCTCCAGGCAGCTGCCTAGTTTGGTTCAGTTTCCTCAGAGGGGAAGTCACTGAGATGGAGTACATGACTGTACAATCCTCAGCAAGGGACACCCAAAATACCAGCATGCCATGTCATAACAATAGACATTATTTTGAGTTAATTGGTTTGCCATTTAACTGGAGATAGCTAACACATATGTAAAGTCTAAAGTGGACACTCCCAGCACATCCGTTGCAGAGTACATGTCTAGAGAGCATCCACACAACTTTCTATAAATGTGTCAGCTACCTTGACTTAAATGGCAGTCAACTCCAGGTTAAAACATCTTATCATATCTAAAACCTTAGCTTTTGAAGATTTTCTTTACATTGCCTGACACTTAAGCCTCATCCATGCTACATCTTCCTCATCTCCCTAAATGTTCTTGGAGTTAGTGTGGCCTACAGCCTTTCCCTGAGGTTGAAGGAGAGCAGAATCCTGACCTTTCATACTCCCTTCCCCTAGGAATCCTCAAAGATTGTCCCTAACACCTTCAAGGGGTAGTTGTGTCCTCCTGCTCTGTGCATACTGAGAGCTTGTCTTCACTAGATATGTATACATAGTTAATTGATTGCCATTGACTTGAGGTTCTTTACATATTTATGAAGGTGAGTGTGGACTCTCCCCACACATTTGTGCCGGACTATGCCACAAATGTTAGTAGCCTAGAACAAATGTGTCCCTGTGCCGCTTCCCGCAGCTCCCATTGTCTGGGAATGGCGAACCGCGGCCACTGGGAGCTGCTGGCTGCCGTGGAAATGTAAACAAACTGTCTATCGGCCTGCCAATGAATTACCCTGATGGGCCGTGTGTGGTCCGCAGGCTGCAGGTTGCCCACCACTGCCCTAAACTGTAACTGAATGAGTTTCTCAAAACTTAATTTTTACTATGCGGTATTACAGAAATGTAGTGGCATGACTTTCTCTCTATTTAGAATCTATTTTTTCCCAGAGTGAAGTCTGACACTAACACAGAGGATAAATGGTCAGTTAATATTTCTCTATTATACTATAATTTAATCTCTGCCACTGTAAAATGTATCTAAATGAAACTTTGTGCCAATTCAAAAATTAAGTTGAACTGGTTTTGGGGCATGCTTCTTTCAGAAAACCCAAACCAAATCTTAGAGCTGATTCACATAGAGTTGAAGTGGAGATAATCATGCCTTATGAGGAATGTTCCCTCTAATTTTTTTCATCCATGTGCGGAATAAATTTTGTTATGTGCACCAGCATAATGTACGGATGTGCACCACCAGCAGAAACATAATACCTAGATATAATGTATATAAAAGTTACCAGTAGGGATAATTACTCCAGCCAGGACAGGTTAGGCATTTTAGAATTCACTACTCAAAGAATTAAATTTAGGCGTAAGAGAGAAATAAAAATTATGAAATGCATAGACCAGTCAAAAAACTACAATAACACACTTTGAAAGAATAATATTGCAGGGAATATATGCACGTTGCTGGAAGTACCAAGAACTAACAACAACAACAACAACAGTGTTGGGAGGTGTGTGACACAGACAGAGTGTGTGTGTGGGCGGGTGGGTGTGGGGGTGTGACGCACAGACTGTGTGTGTGCTGGCTGCTGGGGAAGTTTCTGAGAGACATCCATCCACTGTCGCTTTCAGGCACTCACTGAAAGCTCTCCTCCTCCTGAACCATGTCTCCCCTCCCCTCTGTGGAGATGGGGTACATGGGCAGGAGGAAGAGACAGAGTGACTGTGTGTGTGTGTGTGTGTGTGTGTGAGAGAGAGAGACAGAGACAGAGATTGTGTGTACTAGCTGCTGGGGAAGTCTCTGAGAGACCGTGTTCTGTGTCTTTAAGGCACTCACTCACCCGAAGGCTTGTTCAGACCTCAGCTGCTGTGTGTCCTGACCCTGTCCCCTCTACCCTGCTCCGTGGAGAGGGGTGGAGAAGGGGGACACCCTGACAACAGCACCCTCCTTCCCGACCCCGGCTCTACACAGCCAGCAGGAGGTCCCGGGAGCAGCTGCAGGAGAAACGTGGCTGCAAAGCAGAGGGGAGGTGGGGGGAGGGCCACCTGAACACACGCTGCCAGCTGGATGCATGTGGCTCTGCTAATCAGCTGTGCGGCACTTGAATCTCTTCTGGGCAGCCTCCCAACCACGCAGCTTCCAGGGAACACAGCTTATGAGTATAGTATATAAAATAAAATATGTTGGGTCTAACAAGTTTTTTCCCTGGAATACAAATATCTAGGAAAGGGCTCTATTTAACTTTAGCAGGAATCAGCAATGTATGGCACAAAAACTTTTTGTGAAAAATTTGTTGCCCAAGCTTTTCATTGCCATGGAAGCTTATTGAAGTTATTGCTCTTCTAGCAACAGGTAGAAGAGACAGTTTCATAGAAATTTTTGAATTGATAGGTGGATATCCTTACTATCAAGATTTAAATCATAAGGGACAGCAAGATGGCTCTACAGATGTAGCTTTTCCAGACAGCCAAGATTTTCAGAAATGGATCTTTAAATGTAGGGTTTATAATGCTACGTCTACACTAGAATGTGTGTATTGGTACATCTATACTGATACAGCTGTATTTGCAAACCTCTTAGTGGGTAGCTTAGCTCCTACTGTCAAAAGAGTTCTGCTCCTGCTGTAACTTATTCCAGCTGCCTGAAGAAAATAAGCTATGCTGTCAAAGGGATGTTTTTGCCAGCATAATGGCATCTACACTTGGGCTTTTGCCAATATAGCTATGGGGATGATTTTTTCACACTTCTAGCTATGCTGGCAAAGCTTTCAAGTGTAAACCAGACCTTAGTCCATATTTAGGCAGCATATATGGCCTGGCTTTCAATGGTCTTACTCTAAAAGTCTGCTATTTGTTATTGCTACTTGAGAAAGCTGTGATTGGAGTTAAAGATCTGCACTGGAGGAATTCGATATTTGTAGTATGGTGGAAGTGAAAGAGGAATCTGTTTTGGAGGAAAGAACTCTATGGGTGCATTTTCATATCATGATATATTGTCTGTGAGAGATGTGATTTTAGGTTTGTGTGGATGTTAATCTCACCAAAATCGTTTTATTTATTACCGCTTGCATTGATAAGATATGCACTTGAGCAACCTTAACCCCAAACCTTATCTACACTAGAAAACTTGTGAGAATTTCTCTACCTTTGCTACCACTGGTTCACTCCACTAATGGCAGCAGTGGTGTGAGGGAGCTAACCTAGATCGGTGCAGTAATCACCAGCATTTGAAGTCTCATATCATGTAGATCTGCTCTGAGCAGGGCTGGATAACATAGTGCTTAGAATACCAAGAATTTTCTGTGCTCAGTCTTCAATGGTATCTGCACCTTTGCTGATAGGGAAATTTGTGGGGGAGGGCAAACTAAGTTTATTGTCAAAGTTAACAAAGCTTCTGTGTGGGAATGTCCCTGCCCAAGTGACTATTTATCTACGTTGATAGATTCTTAAATTAGAAAGTCCTTGGTACAGGTACTGTCTCTTGCTCTGAGATTTAGCACAGCACCTAGCACAGTGGGTGTCCAATCCTAATGTGGTCCTCTGGGAGCTGCTGCAATAGACACGTTTAAACATATTTATATGGAAAACTTTCAAAACCTATGTAATAGGGCAGAGGAGAGAGAGCTGAAGAGGAAGGGAAGCATAGAACTGGGGAGCTGAGAGTACAAGCCTGATAAACTGGACCAGGCAGCAGGGTGAGGAAGTCAGCATCTGAGGATGGAAATCATCTATGAAGATCCAGTGCTGTGTTCATCTGTACAGTGAAAAATAATTTAATCATAGCAGAAATAAGCTAAATATTTTGTGACCTCAGAGCTTCTCTAACTTGCACCAGCAGTAACAGCCCCTTAATAGCTTTTATACTAGCTCAAAGGTCAGTAGAGTACAGCATGCTTCAGTCACACTGTCTGGTCTGAAGAATAGGTAGCTGTCATAAATATAAAGGGAAGGGTAAACCCCTTTGAAATCCCTCCTGGCCAGGGGAAAGGTCCTCTCACCTGTAAAGGGTTAAGAAGCTAAAGGTAACCTCGCTGGCACCTGACCAAAATGACCAATGAGGAGACAAGATACTTTCAAAAGCTGGGAGGAGGGAGAGAAACAAAGGGGGTCAGTGTCTGTCTGTGTGCTGCTCTTGCCAGAGACAGAACAGGAATGGAGTCTTAGAACTTTTAGTAAGTAATCTAGCTAGGTATGTGTTAGATTATAATTCCTTTAAATGGCTGAGAAAAGAATTGTGCTGAATAGAATAACTATTTCTGTCTGTATATCTTTTTTGTAACTTAAGGTTTTGCCTAGAGGGGTTCTCTATGTTTTGGAATCTAATTACCCTGTAAGATATCTACCATCCTGATTTTACAGGGGGGATTTCTTTACTTCTATTTACTTCTATTTTTTATTAAAAGTCTTCTTGTAAAAAACTGAATGCTTTTTCATTGTTCTCAGATCCAAGGGTTTGGGTCTGTGGTCACCTATGCAAATTGGTGAGGCTTTTTATCCAACATTTCCCAGGAGAGGGGGGGTGCAAGTGTTGGGAGGATTGTTCATTGTTCTTAAGATCCAAGGGTCTGGGTCTGTAGTCACCTAGGCAAATTGGTGAGGCTTTTTACCAAACCTTGTCCAGGAAGTGGGGTGCAAGGTTTTGGGAAGTATTTTGGGGGGAAAGACGCGTCCAAACAGCTCTTCCCCAGTAACCAGTATTAGTTTGGTGGTGGTAGCGGCCATTCCAAGGATAACGGGTGTAATATTTTGTACCTTGGGGAAGTTTTGACCTAAGCTGGTAAAGATAAGCTTAGGGGGTTTTTTCATGCAGGTCCCCACATCTGTACCCTAGAGTTCAGAGTGGGGGAGGAACCTTGACATGGTGGCACAGTGGTGGGATTAACCTGAAATCATCTGAGATCCAGTTGAGATTTTTTGAACTAGAAATACAGATTTTAAAAAGGAAATTTTTTTTTCTTTGGAAAGAAAGTCCAGAAAGCAGCTTTGAAACTGAAAGCAGCTTGGTTTCTCTCTGCTTTGTGGCCAAGCAGAGACAAAAGGGGATTATCTTGTGAATTGCAGGTTTTCTTTGCCTGGAGGCAGGGTACTTAACTCCTGCAGGGAACTTCACAGTCTTCCAACCCAGAGGTGTTTTTTTTTCTTTTCTTCCTAAAAGTAAATAGGGGGTGTGTGTTCTACCCATTTGCTTTTTCTTTGGGCTGGGTAAGCAGGTTTCCAAGTAGTTGGAGGTTTTTTGCTTTAATTTGGGCCCAGAGCAGAGACAAGGGAATTGTCTTTTTCTGTAGGCTGACAGTCACTATCAGAGAATAGGTATTCTATTCCAGCACAGCAAAATTTTACAGCCAAGTTTTGTTTGTTTATTTCTAAACCTCGGGTGTAAAGTTAGTAAAAACAGAGAGGTTAGAATGGCAAAATCCGCGGCTCGACTACAGCTCGAATTAGCCAAATTTCAGGCTGAGGAAAGACAAAGGGAACATGAAAGACAGATAGAACTCATGCAGCTGAAGAAGGAACAAGAAAGGGAGGCAGAACAACACCAAGAGGCTGCCCACAAGAGGGAAATGGAAGCAAGGGACAAAGAAATGGAAGCAAGGGCCAAAGAACTGGAGGAGAAGGAAAAAGAGAGGAAGCATGTGGAGGAGGTGGAGAAGATAAAGGCCCAGCAGAATATACCAACAAACCCTAGCAATCCTTCTCCAGGTACCACTTCCCATCCCAGAAAGTTCCCCACCTACAAGGCAGGTGATGATACTGAGGCCTTCTTAGAGAACTTCGAAAGGGCCTGCCTTGGGTACAACATCTCTACTGACCAATACATGGTAGAGCTGAGGCCGCAGCTCAGTGGACCCTTAGCTGAGGTGGCAGCTGAAATGCCTAAAGAACACATGAACAAGTATGAACTGTTTAAATCCAAGGCGAGAGTCAGAATGGGCATAACACCCGAGCAGTCTCGTCGGAGGTTCAGAGCCCTAAGGTGGAAACCAGACATGTCATTTACCCGACATGCCTACCACATTGTGAAACATTGGGATGCCTGGATATCAGGAGCAAGTGTTGAATCTCCAGTAAATTTGCCCTTCCTAATGCAAATGGAACAATTCTTAGAGGGTGTTCCTGAGGAAATAGAAAGATACATCCTAGATGGGAAACCCAAAACTGTAATTGAGGCAGGAGAGATTGGAGCCAGATGGGTGGAGGTGGCAGAGAAGAAGAAAACTGGTCGCAGTTGGAGCGGAGACCAGAAGGGACCACCCCAGACCACACCCTATTACCGGGGGCCGCCCAAAGCCCCACCTACCTCCCAAAGAACCCTCCAGACCCCTTATCGTCCCACCACCCCGTTCTCCAGCAACGCTCCTCGCCCCAGTGACCCGTCAGCTGGACGATGTTTTAAGTGTAACGAGCTGGGGCATGTAAAGGCCAACTGCCCCAAGAACCCCAACAGATTACAGTTCATTGCACCGGAATCACACCAGAGGTCCACAGGCCCAGATACCTCCCAGATACCTCCCAGATACCCTTGGAGCGGAGGGAAACTGTGAGTGTGGGTGGGAAGAAGGTCACCGCGTGGAGGGACACCGGAGCACAAGTGTCAGCTATCCATGCTTCCTTAGTGGACCCCAATTTAATCAACCCAGAGATCCAAGTGACGATTCAACCCTTCAAGTCCAACTCTTTCAATTTGCCTACAGCCAAGTTGCCTGTCCAGTACAAGGGCTGGTCAGGAATGTGGACTTTTGCAGTCTATGATGATTATCCCATCCCCATGCTGTTGGGGGAAGACTTGGCCAATCATGTGAAGCAGGCCAAGAGGGTGGGAATGGTCACCCACAGCCAGGCTAAACAAGCCGTGAGGCCTAGCTCTGTTCCGGAAACTTCTATCAGGACCCAGTCAGAGGTGATGGACCTGGACCCCAGGTCAATGTCTGCAACAGCAGTAGTGGATCCAGTCCCAGAGACCCAGACGGAACCAGTCCCAGAACCGGAACCAGCCGAACAACCAACACCAGACCCCGTGTCAGCACTGAATCCAGTACTTGCAACCTCAACACCAGAGGGCCCCACCGAACCTGAACTGGCAGCAGCCGATAACCCGACCCAAGAGGCTCAGCCGGAGCCTGAATCCCAACATAGTGCACCAGCGGAGAGCGGTTCACAGTCAACAGAAACAGCTCCATCCCCTATATCGCTTCCAGAGGGACCAAGCCTAGGTCCACAATCCCATGAGGAACTGATGTCTCCAGCATCAAGGGAACAGTTCCAGACCGAACAGGAAGCAGATGAAAGCCTCCAGAGAGCTTGGACGGCGGCACGGAGCAACCCACCGCCTCTCAGCTCTTCTAATCGATCCAGGTTTGTTGTAGAAAGAGGACTTTTATACAAGGAAACTCTTTCTGGTGGACACCAGGAAGACTGGCATCCTCAGAGACAGTTGGTAGTTCCAACTAAATACCGGGCCAAGCTCTTGAGCTTAGCCCATGATCACCCTAGTGGCCATGCTGGGGTGAACAGGACCAAAGACCGTTTGGGGGGGTCATTCCACTGGGAGGGAATGGGCAAGGATGTTTCTACCTATGTCCAGTCTTGTGAGGTGTGCCAAAGAGTGGGAAAACCCGAAGACCAGGTCAAAGCCCCTCTCCAGCCACTCCCCATCATTGAAGTTCCATTTCAGCGAGTAGCTGTGGATATTCTGGGTCCTTTTCCGAAAAAGACACCCAGAGGAAAGCAGTACATACTGACTTTCATGGATTTTGCCACCCGATGGCCGGAAGCAGTAGCTCTAAGCAACACCAGGGCTAAAAGTGTGTGCCAGGCACTAGCAGACATTTTTGCCAGGGTAGGTTGGCCCTCCGACATCCTCACCGATGCAGGGACTAATTTCCTGGCAGGAACTATGAAAAACCTTTGGGAAGCTCATGGGGTAAATCACTTGGTTGCCACTCCTTACCATCATCAAACAAATGGCATGGTGGAGAAGTTTAATGGAACTTTGGGGGCCATGATACGTAAATTCGTAAATGAGCACTCCAATGATTGGGACCTAGTGTTGCAGCAGTTGCTCTTTGCCTACAGAGCTGTACCACATCCCAGTTTAGGGTTTTCCCCATTTGAACTTGTATATGGCCGTGAGGTTAAGGGGCCATTGCAGTTGGTGAAGCAGCAATGGGAGGGATTTACACCTTCTCCAGGAACTAACATTCTGGACTTTGTAACCAACCTACAAAACACCCTCCGAACCTCTTTAGCCCTTGCTAGAGAAAACTTACAGGATGCTCAAAAAGAGCAAAAAGCCTGGTATGATAAACATGCCAGAGAGCGTTCCTTCAAAGTAGGAGACCAGGTCATGGTCTTAAAGGCGCTCCAGGCCCATAAAATGGAAGCATCGTGGGAAGGACCATTCACGGTCCAGGAGCGCCTGGGAGCTGTTAATTATCTCATAGCATTCCCCACCTCCAACCGAAAGCCTAAGGTGTACCATATTAATTCTCTAAAGCCCTTTTATTCCAGAGAATTAAAGGTTTGTCAGTTTACAGCCCAGGGAGGAGACGACGCTGAGTGGCCTGAAGGTGTTTACTACGAAGGGAAATGTGCTGGTGGTGTGGAAGAGGTGAACCTCTCCATGACCCTTGGGCGTATGCAGCGACAGCAGATCCAGGAGCTGTGCACTAGCTACGCGCCAACGTTCTCAGCCACCCCAGGACTGACTGAACGGGCATACCACTCCATTGACACAGGTAATGCTCACCCAATTAGGGTCCAACCTCACCGGGTGTCTCCTCAAGCTAAAACTGCTATAGAACGGGAGATCCAGGATATGTTACAGATGGGTGTAATCCGCCCCTCTGAAAGTGCATGGGCATCTCCAGTGGTTCTAGTTCCCAAACCAGATGGGGAAATACGTTTTTGCGTGGACTACCGTAAGCTAAATGCTGTAACTCGCCCAGACAACTATCCAATGCCACGCACAGATGAACTATTAGAGAAACTGGGACGGGCCCAGTTCATCTCTACCTTGGACTTAACCAAGGGGTACTGGCAGGTACCGCTAGATGAATCTGCCAAGGAAAGGTCAGCCTTCATCACACATCTCGGGCTGTATGAATTTAATGTACTCCCTTTCGGGCTGCGAAATGCACCCGCCACTTTCCAAAGACTTGTAGATGGTCTCCTAGCGGGATTAGGAGAATATGCAGTCGCCTACCTTGACGACGTGGCCATATTTTCGGATTCCTGGGCAGACCACCTGGAACATCTACAAAAAGTCCTTGAGCGCATAAGGGAGGCAGGACTAACTGTTAAGGCTAAGAAGTGTCAAATAGGCCTAAACAGAGTGACTTACCTTGGACACCAGGTGGGTCAAGGAACTATCAGCCCCCTACAGGCCAAAGTGGATGCTATCCAAAAGTGGCCTGTCCCAAAGTCCAAGAAACAGGTTCAATCCTTCTTAGGCTTGGCCGGTTATTACAGACGATTTGTACCGCACTACAGCCAAATCGCTGCCCCACTGACAGACCTAACCAAAAAGAAACAGCCAAATGCTGTTCAGTGGACCGGAAAGTGTCAGAAGGCCTTTAACAAGCTTAAAGCGACACTCATGTCTGACCCTGTACTAAGGGCCCCAGACTTTGACAAACCGTTCCTAGTTACCACAGATGCATCCGAGCGTGGTGTGGGAGCAGTTTTAATGCAGAAAGGACCTGATCAAGAATTCCACCCTGTAGTGTTTCTCAGCAAAAAACTGTCTGAGAGGGAAAGCAACTGGTCAGTCACTGAAAAAGAATGTTATGCCATTGTCTACGCTCTGGAAAAGCTACGCCCATATGTTTGGGGACGGCTTTTCCACCTGCAAACCGACCATGCTGCACTAAAGTGGCTTCACACCGTCAAAGAAACTAACAAAAAACTTCTTCGGTGGAGTTTAGCTCTCCAAGATTTTGATTTCGACATCCAACACATCTCAGGAGCTTCTAACAAAGTGGCTGATGCACTCTCCCGTGAAAGTTTCCCAGAATCAACTGGTTAAAATCGTCCTTGAGATGTGGAAAATATTGTTAGTCTTTATGTACTTGGTAGTATATTTAGAGATGCATGTGTCTTATTAACTCTGT
Source organism: Caretta caretta (assembly GCF_965140235.1). Classification (NCBI taxonomy): domain Eukaryota; kingdom Metazoa; phylum Chordata; order Testudines; family Cheloniidae; genus Caretta; species Caretta caretta. The sequence continues at coordinate 139,847,692 of NC_134207.1, forward strand.
TTTCCTAGAGCTCCAGGAAGAAATCCCAGCCAGTGTTTCACCCTAGCTGAGATTTGGGGGGCGTGTCATAAATATAAAGGGAAGGGTAAACCCCTTTGAAATCCCTCCTGGCCAGGGGAAAGCTCCTCTCACCTGTAAAGGGTTAAGAAGCTAAAGGTAACCTCGCTGGCACCTGACCAAAATGACCAATGAGGAGACAAGATACTTTCAAAAGCTGGGAGGAGGGAGAGAAACAAAGGGGGTCAGTGTCTGTCTGTGTGCTGCTCTTGCCAGAGACAGAACAGGAATGGAGTCTTAGAACTTTTAGTAAGTAATCTAGCTAGGTATGTGTTAGATTATGATTCCTTTAAATGGCTGAGAAAAGAATTGTGCTGAATAGAATAACTATTTCTGTCTGTATATCTTTTTTGTAACTTAAGGTTTTGCCTAGAGGGGTTCTCTATGTTTTGGAATCTAATTACCCTGTAAGATATCTACCATCCTGATTTTACAGGGGGGATTTCTTTATTTCTATTTACTTCTATTTACTTCTATTTTTTATTAAAAGTCTTCTTGTAAAAAACTGAATGCTTTTTCATTGTTCTCAGATCCAAGGGTTTGGGTCTGTGGTCACCTATGCAAATTGGTGAGGCTTTTTATCCAACATTTCCCAGGAGAGGGGGGGTGCAAGTGTTGGGAGGATTGTTCATTGTTCTTAAGATCCAAGGGTCTGGGTCTGTAGTCACCTAGGCAAATTGGTGAGGCTTTTTACCAAACCTTGTCCAGGAAGTGGGGTGCAAGGTTTTGGGAAGTATTTTGGGGGGAAAGACGCGTCCAAACAGCTCTTCCCCAGTAACCAGTATTAGTTTGGTGGTGGTAGCGGCCATTCCAAGGATAACGGGTGTAATATTTTGTACCTTGGGGAAGTTTTGACCTAAGCTGGTAAAGATAAGCTTAGGGGGTTTTTTCATGCAGGTCCCCACATCTGTACCCTAGAGTTCAGAGTGGGGGAGGAACCTTGACAGTAGCAAAGAGGCATCTATGCCAGCTTTATGTCAGCATGGGATACACTTCCATAAAGAAAGAGGAGTAGCTCTCTGTGTGTGTGTGTGTGTGTGTGTATATATATATATATATGAGAAAACTTCATAAAGGAGATATTATTTGTCTTTAGAATTCTGAAATTACACGATAGATTGGGGGAATGCCTTGTTTGAGGAACCCACCAGCACTTAGGCATGAGCTAGTCACTGGGCGTCAGGACTTAGGTGCTGTGGAGACTTCATTGGCAGAAATGTAGGCATTTAGGGACTTCATGTGTCCACAGGGTTATTAATATTGATTCTATTTCAGCTACAAGGGCTGCTTTAGAGCAGTTGAAATTTGACCCTCCCTACACCTTCAAGCAGAGATTGAGCAGGGTCCCAGCCACTATAAGCCCTGGGGGCAATTCAGAAACATTAAGAGGTTTTCCCTCAGGACTCCCAATCTTAAATTCGAGGCACAAGACCATCTTTTCCCGCCTAAATCCCTTCCCTCCCTGTAATACCTTTCCCTTACTCTGAGAATGGCAGCTTTTCCTGAAAGATATGTCTGTAGTATAGTCTGGTGAAGAGTTCTCTGATGCCTGTAAAAATAACTACAAATCACATTTTATACACCCTAACAAATACAACACACAAATGTCTGCCTACAGAGATCTACTCACAGGACAGACACCTCTATCCATGTGGAACCACAATGATTTCATGCAAGCATAAGAATTTGCCTACCCAGACCTATTTACAGGATCAGGGCCAGAGATCTGTATCCAGCAAAGAAGAATTGAAGGCAAACATAAATTAGTGCTAGAAAATAAGTTATCCCACCCAGTCTCCAATGCCAGAATCAGAAATATTGTTGAACTGAGGTGGATGCGTAGGCCCGCCAGCTAAGCACAACCAGAAAAGGCTGCCTACTAGTCATCACTGACGGTATATTTGAAGTGTGACGTGAGTAACTGCTCACCAATCATAGCCCCGGTAAAAAGCCTTTAGGAGAAACAAAAACCTCAAAATGGAATTTTTCTGTTAAAATTTGGGATTTAACTATTCAAAAATTGTGCTATCACTTGCAATTTTATTTAATTTATTCTAAACACTTGTTTGCAATATTCCTCTTCCAAAATGAGAGTTTTGTCCAAAGTTCTTTATATATCTTTAACCAGAGTTGTGGTGCTAGTTATTGACTTTTAGTTTCCATAACTTAGGGCTACATTTTCAGACAGTGCTAAGAAAAGTATTTATCTGTTGTTCTATGCACTTGCGTGTGTCATACCACTTTTGGTAGAGTCAGTATCATTGCCTCTCTGTGTATACACATAATTTCCCCCTCCATTGTTCATAGGGATCCTGTACTGCAACAGGTAGGAAAAAATATTTTTAAATCTGGAAAAATGCTGTAAAATAATGACTGCATTGTGCAGTCAGAGTCAGGTGCAGAACCTGAAACTACTTTTAACTATTTTTTTAAACTGACTGGATTTCAAGTTGTCCTTAAATAGTGCAGGAGTATACAGCATGTATTTACTATGTACCAAGAATAGCAAAATTGCAATCATGCAAGATGAAAGTGGCTTTTTCAGAAAACAATAACCACAAACGAGGTCATAGGTTTTGGTAATACAGCAGAAAGCTAATGTAAGGAGCTATCATAGCCCCTTGTCTTTTGGACATCATAGCATATAGAACAGGGGTGGGCAAACTTTTTGGCCCGAGGGACACATCTGAGTGGGAAACTTGCATGCAGGGCCATGAATGTAGGGCTGGGGCAGGGGGCTGGGGTGTGGGAGGGGGTGCGGTGTGCTGGAAGGGGCTCAGGGCAAGGGGTTGGGGTGTAGGAGGGGTGCAGGATGTACGAGGGGGCTCAGGGCAGCAGGTTGGGGTGCAGGGAGGGGTGCGGGGTACAGCAGGAGTCTCAGGGCAGGGGGTTGGGATGCAGGAGGGGTGCAGCAGGGGGCTCCAGGCAGGGGGTGCAGAGTGTGGGAGGGGGCTCAGGGCAGGGGGTTGGGGTGAAGGAGGGGTGTGGGGTGCAGCAGGGGGCTCAGGGCAGGGTGTGCGGAGTGCAACAAGGGGCTCAGGTCAGGGGGTTGGGTTGCAGGAGGGGTGCAAAGTGCAGCAGGAGGGGTGCAAGGTGCAGCAGGGGGCTCAGGGCAGGGGGTGCAGAGTGTGGGAGGGGGCTCAGGGCAGGGGGTTGGGATGAAGGAGGGGTGCAAGGTGCAGCAGGGGGCTCAGGGCAGGGAGTTGGGGTGTGGGGTGCAGGAGGGGTTTGGGGTGCAGGCTCCGGCCCGGCATCACTTACCTGGAGCAGCTCTGGAGTGGCAGCGGTGCACAGCAGGACTAAGGCAGGCTCCCTGCCTGCCCTGGCCCTGCACCGCTCCCGAAAGCAGCTGGCACCACATCCCTGCAGCCCCTGGGGGGGGGGCAGAGGGCTCTGCTTGCTGCCCTCACCTGTGGGTAACTCCCCCAAAGCTCCCATTGGTCACAGTTCCCCATTCCTGGCCAATGGGAACTGCAGGAGGAGGTACCCCCAGGTGAGGGGAGCATGCGGGGCCTTCTGTCCACCCCCACTTCCCCAGGGGCTGCAGGTACGTGGTGCGGGCCGCTTCCGGGAGCAGTGCAGGGCCCATGGCGCACGGGGGTGGCAATCCCACGGGCCGGATCCAAAGCCTGATGGGCCGGATGCAGCCCATGGGCTGGAGTTTGCCTATCTCTGATTTAGAAGCTGAGAGAGGAACAGAAAGAAGGTTGAATGGCAGGGCTTCTGGTATTTCCCCCCCGTCTCTCCTCCTATGGGGCTGTTATCTCCACTCTGGAAGTAATCTTAATGAGGTAACAGGTCATTAACCCCAGAAAGGCTCTTTCAAATTTCTTTCCTATGGACCAGCTTCTGCTGATGCTGGTTTCAGACAGAATGATATCACTTGCTGTTATTAAAGATATCTCTCTCTCTCTCCTTGTTCTTTGAGTCTAAGGCTTTGTCTACACTAGCACTTTTGTTGGTCAGACATGTGAAAAAACACACCCCTGACCAACATAAATTTCATCCACAAAAGCGTCGGTGTGGACAGTGCAATGTCAGTAGGAGAGTGTCTCCCGCTGACATAGTTACCACCACTTGTTGGGAGTGGTTTCATTGTGCTGGCGGGAGAGCTCTGTCCCCTCGGCATAGAGCGGCTACACAGAAGACCTTACAGTGGTGCAGCTGCATCCATACAGCTGTGTTGCTGTAAGGGCCATAGTGTAGACATAGCCTAAGGTGTCTGCACCGTTTTGTTTGAGATTGCTAGCCTAACTGTACCACAATACACTCATGTATATAGAGAGACTAATTATAGCCCAGAATAATTAATGAGGGCTTGAAGGGACCCAGCTGAGTCTTAACGCTTTCCTTCCAGTTTCAAATGCAGGTTTTAACATTTACAAAAAATCAAAATAAAAAGAATGTAACATTTATATTAAAATTGCAACCTGTCAAGGCAATATGTGGAATTGCGTGAGGTTTATTGCACATAGGTAATTCCTGAATGATTAAATATTTATTTAAAGTTTGATAATGACAGTCATTTCAATTGGAAGAAAATGACAAAAGATGTGAGAACCCCAATGCTACTGTGTCCTGCCCACGGAGAAAAAACAAAAAAAAAAAAGAGTATTTAAGGATTATGAAGAGGGTCATCAAAAAGGAGAAAGGTGACAGATCGGAGGAGGTTGGAAATGTTTATCCTGTGGAATAGGGAGGCTTGGACATGAAAACCACCATCAATCTGTGACTGCTGAGACAACATTAGAAAGAAGTTAGATGACTGTGGCATAATTTAGTCATAAAAAGTAATTTATCAAGGGTTCCTATTTTTCCTCAAAATGATTACGTCAGTATTGGGTTGAATAAATGACTTTCATATAGCCTTGTCAAGGATAATTGTTGTAACCAGTCACTGTAGTTTCCCTCTAGTGACTATGCTGTTTTAAGATGCAACAAGTGGTTTTATCAGTAGTAGCAGTAGTAATATTGCCTGTGTTTATTCCAAGTAGTATCTTTGGTGGAAGTAAGGACAGGAGTAAAGAGGGGCCATAGGCAGAGTGAAGCAGAGGATGGAGAAGGCTGTATGACATCAGATCTGTATCATTCTTAATGCTTCTCTTCTCTGCCCTGTGCCCTGTAGGAATATTCTGGCATTGCTGAAGAGAGCCCGCACCTCATGTTGGGAAATACTACTTGCCAGTGCAGCTGCAGGTGAAGAGCTTCACTGGTGCAGATAGCCTTTGTACATATATAGAGAATTTATCCTTTGCTGCTACTAGCAAATAAACTAAAGCAGTATCTATATAGGGCCTAGGAGTACAGGATCTGTAATAGGCAGCTTTTGAAGGAGACGGTACTGTTTGTATCTACTTTTCTATTTGTATGCTTAGCTAAATTGTCTCTATTGTCTAAAATTCAGGAATTTCGTTCTGATTGACTGCATTTACTGTAGCGTCACCTGAAGGTTTCTGTATTGTTAAATTTAACCATAAGGAAAATGATACACCAAGTTCTTTTTGGGCTCGGTGAATCTCTTTTCCACTCTGCTTAACAATTAAAGAGCAAATCTCTCAAGACTGGCCAGGTGCAATATGTTTTTATTCAACTTAAAGACTTAAAGAGCACTACTTTGAACATTGTGCAAATGGCATCCTGGGCTTCCATGTTTGTGGTGTCTCTCGCTCAAGCTCACATTTGCTCAGTGCACAAGAATTTTTTTTTCTAATTCTAAGCCCTTCAAACTCAGCCTGGGATCAGAAGGTGAAGCTGTGTTATTTCTGGTTGGTGAATCTTCACCACTAATACGTCCTGTGGGCAAAATCTTGTCCTCGTTTACAGCTGTGCAACTCCCTTGTCTCCAGTTGTAAGCAATGGTAGAATGTAGAATTTAGTTTATAATTCCAGTCCCAATGTGAGAGCCACCATAGAATCCAGCTCATTCTCCCATAGGTATACTGGCTCTGCTGTGCTAAGAGGAGTAAAAGGTAATTGTTGTGACTAAAATAAACAGATAAAACTCTGTTAATTCACAGCAGACCTCTTGAATAAAACAGTGCCATTTTTGCATGCTCACTGTCTGGTCATAACTAAATTATTCTCTCTAATGGTGTCCTCCTGAAGTATTATTCAGCAGAATGCCATTGTCAGTTGTTCAACAATTCAGTTTCATTTGATTTCGTTCCCCCCCCCCTCCATTGCCTGTGACAGCTTTTATCTAGTGATTAGAAGACTGCTTTCATAATTCTCATCCACCTCACAGGAGATGATCCAGCAGTATTGGGCCTAAAGTGATTAGTTGTTAATAGAATATGCATGTATATAGTTGGGACAGGGAGGAAATGTGTATTGTACAGTCCATTAGCCTTACAGTAGTACCTGTCCTGCAGAAAGGGGTGTCATTTTCTTATTTATTTTTATTTTATTTTTACAGGAACTCACTGTTCACTGGAAACCCCCTCTAGAGGAGGTGGTATTCTATGTCTCCAGGACAATATGTGTTGTCACACTTAAACCTACGTGTCCATATACTTTAAAATGTACAGCAACTTAAACCAACAGGATCTGGTGATTCCTTCTGTTTCATTGTGAATAAGGGAGCACGTGTGAGTTCACTGCATGGATAAAATGCCATTTAGATGGGGAGAAGGGATGTGGGTAGGCAGCAGCTCTACTCTACTCCACGCCATGTGACCACTAGTAGCCCACCTATGCAAATAGTGCAATTTTATAATTGATGCTGTTGTGGAAGGTGTAGGGGATAGAACCAAGGAGCAGACACTCTCTCTGCAGCATGCTCCCAGAAGAAAGGTCCTAAGTTACACTGTAATACACCCACTGTCAGTGTGCAGCTGTGTTGGGGGAGCCAGTAGCAGTGTGGCAGCCAGTTTACATCAGCCTTATTGTCTGCAACTTTTGCTTATTTTATAAATAATTTTATATTTTGTTTGTTACTTCTTAACACCATTCTCTCTCTGCTCCCTCCCTCCCTCCCCGCCTCCACCCAGGAAAATCAAAACTACCATCACGGAGACAGGCCTCTGTGCAACATCACCGTAGTCCCTCCCTGCCCCTTTCAGGTATCTAACAGCTATTGGGCTGCTAGGAGAAAGCAAGTACTTCGGTGCCCCTTAGAATTCTTGCCAGCCTCTGTGTAGGACTGCAAGAGGCAGAGGTGAGATGCTTGTTGTCTTTCTCCATTGCACACGACACAAGAGTAGCCGGAATCTTACTCTTTGCTAAAGAAATGCAACTTCATGGTGCAACACTCTGGCAGCTCAGTATTCACCACTGCTATGTAATTAGGATAGGTTTTGCAAAAAGTATGCCTTGTGAAGTATCATTCTAAAAGTCTTGATCTGCTAGACAGTAATGTCTTGTTGGATTGTATGTGCTACCGTTGTATGTGGAGTTATGAAGTTTGGCTACGTATGTGTTACTGAAACATGTTGTGAAGTTGAGAACATCTACAAGCAGCCTTTCAGGTATGACACTAAAAACACCAAACAATGTTAATGGCTTATTGAAGAAATTCACACAAGCACGAGGATTACCTCAGGAACTGTGTACAATAGAAAAGTCTCAGAGATTGCACTACACAATGGGAACTGTTTAACCCAGACCACAGCAAAAGAGCTTTCCAGCAAATGGGAAGAAAATATAAAAGGGGGAGAATGACATCATGATGGTACTTCACTCTCCCTACAACAACATACCTGAGCAGCAAAGACCGAACTGTGGGAAGTGATGCTTCCAGGCTAGAGGGATTTTTAGCCTGTGTATGAAAACCTGGGAAAGCTAAGACAGCTTGTGCCTTAAGAATCTGCCAGCCTGTTTATCTCTCAGGGTGAGAATTTGGTAATTCATATCCTACCTATCTAGTGTGTTAAGATCAGTTTGTGGGTTTGTTTATTTACAAAAGTAATCTGCTTTGATCTGTTTGCTATCATTTATAATAACTTAAAATCTATCTTTTGTAGTTAATAAACTTGTTTTTGTTTTCTCTAAAAACCACTGTGTGGAAATCCTAACTGGGGGCAGAAAGCTGTTGCATATCTCTCTCCACATTGAGGGAGGGGGCAAATTTTATGACCTTATGCTGTGTGGTTCCCTATGCAGTACAAGAGGGTATAATTTTGGGTTTACCCTCCAAAGGGGGGTACATGCCATATGAACTGGGAGGTGTCTTAGCTGAGCTTTCCAATGCAGAGATGATCTCAGCATCTGTGTGAAGCTGCAGCTGGGTGTTTCCCTATCTGTGTGTATACTGGTGAAAAAGCAAGCTTGGAGAGCTTTGCAGTTTATCACAGCACTTCAGTGTGAAAGGGAGCCCAGGCTGGTGGGTCAGACAGGCTTATTGGTACCCCAGTTCCAAGTGGCATCCTGGAGGGAACCCATCACACATTATCTTCACAAAAAAATAAATTGGTGTGTTTACCCTTTTAATTTATTGCATGTGTTTTGTGTACATATTGGCCATTCACTAGACAGCTTGTCCTTTTGAGATGCTAACATTTTAAAGGTAAATGTCAAATTTGTACCCTGAAATGCATTGTACTCTCATATTTTATTTTTAAAAATACAGCTCTTAATTAAAAACGACTCTCAAATCTTAATTGGAAATGCTCAGATTTAATACATCTAAGTGCATTAAAAATGCAGAGTGACAGAACAAATGGATGAAATTAATGTATTAAATTATTTTTAAAGCAGTGTTTTGGTGGCAAGGAATTAAGTAATCACTGGATGGTTGGGAAAATCTAACTTTTTTAAGTATTTGCACTGAGAAGCTTGTTACATATCCTTAAGACTTTCGTCCATTTGATCATGTTTCAAAAGTGTAGATCTAGAAAAGGACCCCAAGCTGTCCTACTGTACCGTTCATTCCTACCATACTTTCTTAGCATAAGGATGTTTGCCTCATTATAATTCATAGAAAGCAACTTTTATCCACTACATTACAGTTAATTTCAGAAGGTTTTGTATAGCTGATGTAGAGCCTCTGTCAATATTTCTTTTTTAGGAAACTGCTTTTGTTTATTGTGAGGCATTTCAGAAAACATGCCCAGATAAACTATCCTTTTATTCTGTTTAATAGCCTTTCATATCATTTTCTGATCTGAGTGTGACAGCAACGAGATTGCAATATTGCCATTTCTAACTCTATCTCCTGAATTTTATGGGGCTAGGTAGGGATTTTAAATTACTCTTCAGTGTTCTGTTCAATTCTGGTTACTTGCTATCTTCTTAGAGATATCTGTTAAAAATGTCCCCAAACCTCTCTTTCATGGCGCTTTAGAAACTTTACATTTGCAAATTGAGACTGGTATAGCAGCTTTCTAAAGGAATTTCCCCTTGCTGCTAACAGCACTTCCTATACCTACATATTTCTCTCCATCAGTTCAAGTCTTTCTGGTGTCCATGTTTGTTAACCAAATCTGTAAGCTAACAAAAGTTAATCTGACAATACCTCAGGCTTTTGAAAGGATTTTCACTCAATAGTTGCAGAACTAATTTTTTAAATGTAGACCTTTAGGACCATAAATTAAATTGAGTCAGATAATTGTGAAAATGAAAAAGGCAGCATTTACAACAGAACACCAGAGTTACGAACTGACTAGTCAACCGTTCACTTCATTTGGAACTGGAAATACGCAATCAGGCATCAGCAGAGACAAAAAACAAAACAAATACAGTGCAGTACTGTGTTAAATGTGAACTATTAAAAAAAAGGAAAAGTAGCATTTTTTTCTGCATAGTAAAGTTTCAAAGTTGTATTAAGTCAATGTTCATTTGTAAACTTTTGATTGAACAAAACCTTATGGTTAGTCTGAGTTACAAATATTTCAGCCTGGGAGGTGCATCTAATAGGCCGGGGAAGGCTGTGCCTCCCTAAACAACCCTGCGTTGCCCCGCCCATGCTCCGTCTGGAGGCCCCCTGCTGCTGCTAGTTAACCCCAGTCCAGTCAGGCTGCTCCGTCCTTTTCTGGAAGGGAAGCTGGCTGGCTGGGATTAGGGTGGCTGGGACTTGGGGTAGCTGGGGCTGCCCAGTGCTGGGGGGGCAGCACTGGGACCGCACTGCCCAGCGCTCCAGGGCTGCGGGAAATGGGGTCTGTGTGCCACCCGCCACTCTGGCTCAGGGTGGGGCCGTGCACTGCCCGCCCGGTGCTCTGGAGCTCGGGTGGGAGGCTGTCAGTTGTGGGGAGAGGGATCTGGTCTTGAGGGAGAAGGGGGCAGGAGGGGCGGGGCCTCAGGTGGAAGAGGTGGGCCAGCCTTTGGGGCTAGCCTCCCTGAGCCAGGGATTCACCCACCTCCCATGTATTTCAGAGTTACAAACGACCTCTGTTACCAAGGTGTTCGTAACTCTGAGATTCTACTGTATCTTATTGGGGTAACAACTGCTTATTGAAAGATTACATTACAAGGATAGGAAATTCACATTTCATTACATCATGGTTTGGCCAGTTATCATAATACAAAAGTATGCTCCAATGGAAAGAGAAATTTCATTTTTGTTGTTGTCCCAGCACTGTAGGGACAGTCAAACGAAGGAAGAACCAAGAGAAGAGAGTGTGACATGGAAGAGGGAATGATCAAACCAGCATTGAAGGCTACAGTGATCAAAGGATGGGGTACAGATTTCCAGGCTTGGTCAGAAAGAGGTCATTCGGAAGCATTTTCAGAAAGAGTAGTTTCAGTGGTGTGCAGTGGGCAGAAGCCAGTTAGAAGGAGATCATGAGGAGTTACATGTGACAAAAAATCAAAGCAGAAATTCTGCATTGTCTGTTCAAGGAATGTCAGGAATCAGGAGCTGCAGCAGAGCTAGTCTCCAGGCAGCCTCATCAGTACAGCTGGCCTGCAGCGGGCTGCCTGGTTATCCACACCACCTGGCTGGCTGCAGAGGCCAGCAGTCTGGCTCTTAAGCCAGCAGCACCAGCAGCAACTCATTGGTTTTTAATGCTGATGCCCACCACTGTGCCTATTCCTGTGCTATGTTTAGGACCCTACCAAATTCACAGTCGTAAAAAAGGCATCACAGACCGTGAAATTTGGTCTCCCCCATGAAATCTGTATATTATAGCGTAAAAAGTCTACGGGAAATAAATGGAAAGCCACGGGGAGAAGAGGATGGTTTGCAAGGTTATTTTAGGAGCTTCATGGTATTGCCACCCTTACTTCTGTGCTGCCTTCATAGCTGGGCGGCTGGAGAGTGGCGGCTGCTGGCCAGGCACCCAGTTCTGAAGACAGCAGTAAAGAAGTAAGGGTGGCAATACCATACCATGCCATCCTTACTTCTCTGCTGCTGCTGGCCGTGGTGCTCCCTTCAGAGCTGGGCTCCTGGCCTTTAGCTGCCACTCTCCAGCCATCCAGCTCTGAAGGCAGTGCCACCACCAGCAGCGGTGCAGAAGTAAAGGTGGCAATACTGCGACCCCCATATTATCCCCTTTTGGGTCAGGACCCCTGAAGTTACAGCACCATGAAATTTCAGATTTAAATAGCTGAAATTATGAAATTTACAATTTTTTAAATCCTATGACCATGAAATTGACCGAAATGGACTGTGAATTTGGTAGGGTCCTAGTTATCTTGTTCCTGCTGCTCCTGCCTTGCACCCAGCCTTTCCTCTGATCTGACGCTGCCCTGAACCCGCCCCCTGCCCTTGCCTGACATCTGGCTTGCTCCAGTTTCTGCCATCTAGTTTGACCTTTGGCTTTGGCTACTGACTACTGATGCCTGCTCAGACCACTAGGCCTGATGCCCACTCCAACAACGAGGCTAGACCATCCTTACTCCACTCAGCTGACAAGGAGCGTAGAAGTGAAAGGAAGAAGGGAGTTTACTTGTCAGTTAGAGAGAGCAGTGGGGCCACGGGTAATTTATTGAGGATATTGGTTACTACTAAATCTTGCTTTTATGCTAGAAGAGCCAAAGCACATAATTTCAGGTCACAGCTATAATTATAAAATCCTATCATATTCTTCTGTATAAGGGTCTTATTTCTTCCATTATATTCTCTGCATCCCCTCATTTCTCATCACTGTTAATGAAAATACTAGTTTTTGACATTTTTAACCTCCCCTATTTCTGATGCTATTTTCAGTCCACCTCATATCCACTTTATTTAATTTTTAATCAAAAAGGCCACATTCTTCCTTCAAATCTGCATGTTCACCTGTCAGCTAAGTATGGGACTATAGATATGTATCTGAGGGTAGAACACTGCCTTCATTCTCCTGAAGCAGTGATTTCTATCAGTCATTCAGAGAATGTTGGGCCAAATTTTTCTCACACTTACATATAAGTTATTCTGGAATGGCTCCTTTAAATATTGGGCAGCCCACAAACTGCTTTCCCACACAGAGAGGAAGCATAATGGTGGGGTAGGGGGAGAGGGAGGAGTTACTGAAACTTCAGGAAGAATCTAATGTAGGAGGAGGATTCTTTCCTAACCAACTTCACTACAGGTCCCGAGAACACAACTGGGCTACTTGGGGTGCATACTAAAGAAGACTAGTTTGGGAATATCTGGGACCCTATGCAAAACCTGAGGTAACTCTGTCCATTGTAGCAGTGCCCAAAAATCAGTGGCAAAATTTCTCCCCTGCTCTGCCTGACCAAAATTAATTTGCCATACCCGCTGAGTAGGAAGGGAAAATGACCATGGCATAAATAATTTGTCCAGATATAAATTGTGATGGAATCCCCAGGGTGCAGCCTGGGACTGTTGGATCACTGTGCCCCCTTAACTCTCCAGCCTGGGCTGACTCTCACAATGCCTTGCTAGTGAAAAGCAGCAAACCCCTCCAGGAGCCATTATCATTCAGTACAACCGCATGTGGAACCCCACACACAGCTAGATTGCATGAATGCTCCCGGAGCCACTCATGAATCACACAGAGAAAGGCACCAGCCAAATCCCCACCCCCCAGCTCCCAGCCTTGTACCTCAGGAATATACTTCCTTGCACTGTTCAAGACCCCCAGTTTGAGAACCCCTGCTATAGAAAGATGTGATCTATTATAAATGTCTTAGTTATTAAAAGTGAAGATAATTTATTGTGCTAGCACCTGGGCCCCATTGTTAGATGTCTGTAGAGTGTTGAGCACAAAGAGACAATTCCTGCCCCAAGTCACTCATAGTCTATGTTGAAGTTGGGTTTCCCCTTCTACCAGGTGAGTGCTCTAAATACTGGGCTATAGTATTGCTTTCTTGCTCGCTCGCTCGCTCTCTGTCCCAGTGACTATTCAGGTATTTTATACAAAGTGGAACACCTGCCACAGGAGAGGTGGAGAGAGACCCACCCCAGAATGCGCTGTGGTCTGGGGGTTAGGGCACTCACATGGAAGGGCGGAAACCTAGGTTCAAATACCCATTCCAAAGTGATAACTCAAACTTGGCTCTCCCACATCTCCAGCAAGTTCAATAACTACTGGGATAAAAGTCGTAAGGTGGACTCCTCCTTTGGGTATTTTTGAATGTAGCCTGAAATATTTTTATCTAGCTATAAAATTAATTGTTGAAGTCCTGTCAAATTCACAAATAGTTTAGAGAGTCAACCAAAGCTGCTTTTTTCATTGCAAAAACGATTCCTCTGAAAAATGTAATCCAGCTCTAGTTATGAGCAGTGTAATAAATGGCAGTCACAGCACACTAGATGACTAACCACTGTCTAATGTTTTTATCTAACATTTAAATAAGGCAAGTCACTCTTGAGCTAATATTTTCAAAAGTGGCCTTTAATTCTGAATGTGTGTGTTTTTGGGTGTTTGAGACACTGTGGTCCTGATTTTCCAACATGCTGAATATCTGTAGCTCCCACTTACGTAAAGTTATGGGTGCTTGGGATATCTGAAAATCAGGTACAAGGTATCTTCAAACTGGGGACCCAAAACCAGAGGCTACTTTTGAAAACAATGACTTATTTCTTTTTTTTTAAATGTGTATCAAGGAAAAATGTTGCTTGTGTCAATATGAAATGAATAATGTCATGGCTGAAACAGCAGAGAGAGTTTCGTTTGAGGTAAAGAACAGAATAAGCACAGAAACTGATTCTTGGATGTTGCTGCCAGCCTCCTGGACAGAGTGAGATGCAGGGAAGGAGTGTTTTTGCAGATAAGGAGCTTATAAAAGGTCAGCGTATTGGTCATAAGGGATTTCAACTACCTAGTTGTGCTTTGGTAAAACTAAAGGATTAACAACATCCACAGAGATATCTAGGCATTCTTTCTTATAGTTTATATTTACTGGCTAATAAGGACTGAGGCATTTCTGGACTCGATGGGCTTGATTGACCATGTTAACATAAGGGCTCCAGTTTGGAACCATGCCTTCAGATCTAGCCATGATTCTATAGCTATAAAACATAGTTAGTAGTAGTTTATAGAAATTTTATTTTATCATGTTGTTGTCTAACACCATGCAGACAGTTTTACTTATTGTCTGTGCTTAAAAAAACAATAAACATTCTCTCAGGTGCCCCTTTTCTGATCTACAGTGTGGTATTGCCCCTGGATATCCAGATATTTGGAGATCATGTGGCACAACTGAATACATATTTAACATTTTGCCAAATTTGCATCTTTGAATTGCAGTGCTTTGCTTCCTGGGCATTAGCTTCATTAAACAGCTGTCAAAATCTGCAAAGTGGATTGTTAGTTCACACCACTGCTCAAATTATGGTTTTATTTCCACTTATAAAGAATGTATTCTGAATCAATGGATACCTGAAACACTGAATCATCAGCCCCTCCTCATAAAAGATCAAATGCTGCCAGCATAAACAATCTCACATTTTGTGGAAGACAAGGACACACTCGAGCATAAGCTTTCTCCAGAACTGAATTTATTTTAATGACAAGCAAATAGACTATTTACCATATGTGTGGCCTTGAATTCTCTGCGATTCTCCAGTAGCAGAAACCATATACCTTACACAAAGCTTTGCTCCATCTAAGCTTTGATTTTAAAACAGCCCTCATGGTTCTGAGAATAACCTTGAAAACACAATCTATTTCTGACTGCTGCAGTGATATCTGCCTGAGTGTGTAGCTAGCCTAAGGCTTAGCCTACACTTAAAAGTTAGAAATTCATACCCCTGAGTGCCATAGCTAGGCCAACCTAACCCCTCGTGTAGATGCAGCTAGGTTGAAGGAAGAATGTTTCTGCCAGCCTAGGTTCCACCAGTAGGGGAGGTGGAGTTCCTGCAGCGACTGAAGAACCCCTTTCATCGCTCTAAGCCCTGGTCTACACTAGGAGTTGAGGTCGAATTTAGCAGCATTAAATCGATTTAACCCTGCACCCGTCCACACAATGAAGCCCTTTTTTTCAACTTAAAGGGCTCTTAAAATCGATTTCCTTACTCCACCCCCGACAAGGGGATTAGCGCTTAAATTGGCCTTGCCGGGTCGAATTTGGGGTAGTGTGGACGCAATTAGATGGTATTGGCCTCTGGGAGCTATCCCAGAGTGCTCCATTGTGACCGCTCTGGACAGCACTCTCAACTCAGATGCACTGGCCAGGTAGACAGGAAAAGACCCGCAAACTTTTGAATTTCAATTTCCTGTTTGCATGGTCATCTGCAGCTTGCCACGCTGGCCAGAGCTCATCAGCAGAGATGACCATGCAGAGCTCATCAGCAGAGGTGACCATGATGGAGTCCCAGAATCGCAAAAGAGCTCCAGCATGGACCAAACGGGAGGTACGGGATCTGATTGCTGTATGAGGAGAGGAATCCGTGCTATCAGAACTCTGTTCCAGTTTTCGAAATGCCAAAACATTTGTCAAAATCTCCCAGGGCATGAAGGACAAATGCCATAACAGGGACCCAAAGCAGTGCCGCGTGAAACTTAAGGAGCTGAGGCAAGCCTACCAGAAAACCAGAGAGGCAAACGGCCGCTCCGGGTCAGAGCCCCAAACATGCCACTTCTATGATGAGCTGCATACAATTTTAGGGGGTTCAGCCACCACTACCCCAGCCGTGTTGTTTGACTCCTTCAATGGAGATAGAGGCAACGCAGAAGCAGGTTTTGGGGACGAGGAAGATGATGATGATGAAGTTGTAGATAGCTCACAGCAAGCAAGCCGAGAAACTGGTTTTCCTGACAGCCAGGAACTGTTTCTCACCCTGGACCTGGAGACAGTACCCCCCGAACCCACCCAAGGCTGCCTCCTGGACCCGCCAGGCGGAGAAGGGACCTCTGGTGAGTGTACCTTTTAAAATAGTATCCATAGTTTAAAAGCAAGCATGTTTAATGATTAATTTGCCCTGGCATTTGCAGCTCTCCTGGATGTACTCCCAAAGCCTTTGCAAAAGGTTTCTGGGGAGGGCAGTCTTATTCTGTCCACCATGGTAGGACACTTTGCCACACCAGGCCAGTAGCACGTACTCGGGAATCATTGTAGAACAAAGCATTGCAGTGTATGTTTGCTGGCATTCAAATAACATCCGTTCTTTATCTCTCTTTGTTATTCTCAGGAGAGTGATATCATTCATGGTCACCTGGTTGAAATAGGGTGCTTTTCTTAAGGGGACATTCAGAGGTTCCCATTCCTGCTGGGCTGTTTGCCTGTGGCTGAACAGAAATGTTCCCTGCTGTTAGCCACAGGGAGGGGTGAGGGGCTAGCCACGTGGTGGGGGGAGGCAAAATGCGACCTTGGAATGAAAGCACATGTGCTGTGTATGTAATGTTAACAGCAAGGTTTACCATGAAAGAGTGTACCCATTGTTCTATAAAATGTGTCTTTTTAAATACCACTGTCCCTTTTTTTTTCTCCACCAGCTGCATGTGTTTCAAGGATCACAGGATCTTCTCCTTCCCAGAGGCTAGTGAAGATTAGAAGGTGAAAAAAATGCACTCGTGATGAAATGTTTCCTGAGCTCATGCTGTCCTCCCACACTGACAGAGCACAGACAAATGCATGGAGGCAGACAATGTCAGCGTGCAGGAAAGCACAAAATGACCGGGAGAAGAGGTGGCGGGCTGAAGAGAGTAAGTGGCGGGCTGAAGAGAGGGCTGAAGCTGATTGGTGGCAGCAGTGTGATGAGAGGAGGCAGGATTCAATGCTGAGGCTGCTGGAGGATCAAACTAATGCGCTCCAGCGTATGGTTGAGCTGCAGGAAAGGCAGCAGGAGCACCGACCACCGCTACAGCCCCTGTACAGCAGTTATCCCCCTATTTGTGTGATGAATGAATAAAGAATGCATGAATGTGAAGCAACAATGACTTTATTGCCTCTGTAAGCGGTGATCGAAGGGGGGAGGAGAGGGTGATTAGCTTTCAGGGAAGTAGAGTGAACCAAGGGGCGGGGGGTTTCATCAAGGAGAAACAAACAGAACTTTCACACTGTAGCCTGCTAGTCATGAAACTGGTCTTCAAAGCTTCTCTGATGCGCACCGCGCCCTCCTGTGCTCTTCTAACCACCCTGGTGTCGGGCTGCGCGTAACCAGCGGCCAGGCGATTTGCCTCAACTTCCCACCCCGCCATAAACGTCTCCCCCTTACTCTCACAGATATTGTGGAGCACACAGCAAGCAGTAATAACAGTGGGAATATTGGTTTCGCTGAGGTCTAACCGAGTCAGTAAACTGCGCCAGTGCGCTTTTAAACATCCACATGCACATTCTACCACCATTCTGCACTTGCTCAGCCTGTAGTTGAACAGCTCCTGACTACTGTCCAGGCTGCCTGTGTACGGCTTCATGAGCCATGGCATTAAGGGGTAGGCTGGGTCTCCAAGGATAACTATAGGCATTTCAACGTCCCTAACGGTTATTTTCTGGTCTGGGAATAAAGTCCCTTCCTGCAGCTTTTGAAACAGACCAGAGTTCCTGAAGATGCAAGCATCATGTACCTTCCCCGGCCATCCCACGTTGATGTTGGTGAAGCGTCCCTTGTGATCCACCAGAGCTTGCAGCACTATTGAAAAGTACCCCTTGCAGTTTATGTACTCGCCAGCTTGGTGCTCCGGTGCCAGGATAGGGATATGGGTTCCATCTATGGCCCCACCACAGTTAGGGAATCCCATTGCAGCAAAGCCATCCACTATGACCTGTACATTTCCCAGGGTCACTACCCTTGATATCAGCAGATCTTTGATTGCATTGGCTACTTGCATCACAGGAGCGCCCACAGTAGATTTGCCCACTCCAAATTGATTCCCAACTGACTGGTAGCTGTCTGGTGTTGCAAGATTCCACAGGGCTATTGCCACTCTCTTGTGAACTGTGAGGGCTGCTCTCACCTTGGTATTCATGTGCTTCAGGGCAGGGGAAAGCAAGTCACAAAGTTCCATGAAAGTGCCCTTATGCATGTGAAATTTTCGCAGCCACTGGGAATCGTCCCAGACCTGCAACACTGTGCAGTCCCACCAGTCTCTGCTTGTTTCCCGGGCCCAGAATCAGCGTTTCACAGCATGAACCTGCCCCATTAGCACTATGATGCCTGCATTGTCAGGGCCCATGCTTTGAGAGAAGTCTGTGTCTATGTCCTCATCACTCTCGTCACTATGCTGATGTCGCCTACTCGCCCGGTTTCACTTTGCCAGGTTCTGGTGCTACATATACTGCTGGATAATGCGTGTGGTGTTTAATGTGCTCCTAATTGCCAAAGTGATCTGAGCAGGCTCCATGCTTGCTGTGGTATGGCGTCTGCACAGAAAAAAGGCGCGGAACGATTGTCTGCCATTGCTTTCACGGAGGGAGGGAGAGAGGGCCTGATGACATGTACCCAGAATCACCCGCGACAATATTTTTTGCCCCCTCAGGCATTGGGATCTCAACCCAGAATTTCAATGGGCAGCAGAGACTGCAGGAAATGTGGGATAGCTACCCACAGTGCAGCGCTCCGGAAGTCGATGCTAGCCTCGGTACTGTGGAAGCACTCCGCCGAGTTAATG
This sequence comes from Caretta caretta, assembly GCF_965140235.1. Lineage (NCBI taxonomy): Eukaryota > Metazoa > Chordata > Testudines > Cheloniidae > Caretta > Caretta caretta. The sequence goes on from NC_134207.1 coordinate 139,866,624, forward strand.
CACTTAATGTACTTAGAGCATTTTGTGTGGGGACACACACAATCGACTATTTAAAAACGATTTCTAAAAAAAAGACTTCTATAAATTTGACCTAATTTCATAGTGTAGACATACCCTAAAATAATCATCTACACTACAGTGCTACAGTTCAACTGTTATGGTGGTAATCTGAAATATGTATGCCCAAATAAATTTGTTAGTCTCGAAGGTGCCACAAGTATTCCTCATTTTTTTTGCTGCTACAGACTAACACGGCTACCACTCTGAAATACATGGTAATTCTGAAACCAAAACATGACAATTTTAATGTCAGCATTAACTAATTCAGTTTAAATCATTTTAGCAAAAATATCCCATTTATTTCAGAATCTAAAATCTCCTCTCTTACCCTTTTGGATACCACCAGTCTCATCTGTCCACTACTGAAACTTTTGGCTTCATACTTACAATACCTACAATGCACACTGAAAATGTGGAAACAGCATAAAACAAATTGAATTTTATATACAAAGTTACTGTACTGCCTGTATCATTTGCATATTTAATTCATTAAATCCTCCATTTAAAATATCTAAATGAAGCTGACACAAAATTTCCAATTTGTTGCACCAGGTTACTGCAGAATCCAGGGACCTTGCCTGAGAATTTAGGTCCATCTTGCTGACAAGTATAAGGGGTCTTGACTATGCTCATATATGTTATGTTGTAGTTTACTGTAGGACATTGTCTCTCACCAGGCCAAAATGATAGATTCTCTTTCCACACAAGGCTCCCCAAAATGGATTTGTTTTCAATTGCAACTGCCATACAAATAATTAAAAGTAAAAACAGAACAGCTAATGAAAGTTCAATTTGAAGTTTGTGAATAATTCTGATTTGGTGTTTCATTGGCTGAGTGCTTGTCCTCGTGTATGCAGTGTTGTTTTAGCCTCGGATATTGACAAGAGAAGGTGAGCAAGGAAAATATTTTATTCGACCAACTTCTGTTAGTGAAAGAGACAGGCTTTCAAGCTACACAGAGCTCTTCTTCAAGTCTGGGAAATGTACTGAGAGTTTCACAGCTAAATACAAGATCAAACAGATATCTTAGCATAAATAGTTAACACATATTCTAAGGGATTATTCAAGGTAAAACGGTCTGTTAACACCCTTGGAGGCATAGGACAAAAGGTGGGGGGGGGCAGGCTAGTGGGTTACAGATTGTTGTAATAAGTCATAAATCCAGTGTCTTTATTAAGACTGTATTTTCCACTGAATGCATCCGATGAAGTGAGCTGTAGCTCACGAAAGCTTATGCTCAAATAAATTTGTTAGTCTCTAAGGTGCCAAAAGTACTCCTTTTCTTTTATTAAGATCATGATTTAAAGACACTGGATTTATGGCTTATTACAACAATCTGTAACCCTCTAACCCACTTTTTTGTCCTATGACTACAAGGGTGTTAAGGGGCCACTTCACCTCGCTTAGCTTCATGGCATTCTCTGTTTTAGAGTTTTGGGTGTAGTGATTCTCTCTGCTATGTACAGTTAAGAAGAGTTCTTAGTGAAACTCCATGAATACTGAAGCCAAATTGGCTCTATACTCTCAATATTACCTAACACAATAGGAGGAGAGGAGACTGTGTCAGGTGTTATTCATGGATCCATGGATTATATAGCCAGAATGGACCATTGTGGTCATCCTGCATAACACAGGCCATAGGACTTCCCTGCATTAATTTGTGCTTGAAATAGAACGTCTCCCTTGGGGAGCGGAGGGGAGGTCCAATCATGATTTAAAAATTTTGGTTAATTACACTCACCATTAAAATTTTACACCTTATTTCCAGTCTGAATTTGACTAGCTTCAATTTCCAGCTGTAGTATCTTGTTATACCTTAGTCTGCTAGATTGAAGAACCCTCTGTTATCAAATTTGCGTTCTCTATATAGGTACTGTGATCAAGTCACCCCATAATCTTTTTCTTTGATAAGCTGAATAGGCAGACTTCCTTGAGTCTATCACTAAGGCATGTTTTCTAATCCTATAACCATTCTCACAGCTCTTCTCTGTACCATCTCCAGTTTTTCAACATCTTTCATGAATTTCAGACATCAGACTGGTCACAGTATTCCAGTAACAGTTGCTCCAGTGCCAAATATAGAGATAATATAACCTGTGTACTCCTATTCAAGATTCCCCTGTTTATACATGCAATGATCTAATTACCCCTTTGGGCTGCAGCATCACACTGGGAGCTCATGTTGAGCTCATTATCCATCATTATCCCCCAAACCGTATTCAGAGTCAGTGCTTCCCAGGATAGAGTCTCCTATGCTGTAAGGATGGCCTTCATTCTTTGTTTCTAGATATGTATGTTCACATTTGGCCATATGAAAATCATATTGTTTACTTGCCCATCTTACCAAGTGATCCAGTTCACTTTGTATCAGTGACCTGTCCTTTTCGTTATTTACCATTTCCTAATATCATCAAACTTTATCCGTAATGATTTTATGTTTTCTTCCAGGCCATTGATAATAAAATTGTTAAATAGTGTAAGGCCAAAAACCAATCACTGTGGGAGCCTACAAGAAATACACTCATTTGATGATGATTCTCTATTTACTATTGCATTTTGAGTTCTATCAGTTAGCCAGTTTTTAGTCCATTTAATGTGTGCCATATCAATTTTTTCATCATTCTAGTTTCTTAAGCAAAATGTTGTGCACTACTAATTCAAATGCCTGACAGAAGTCTATGCAGTGTTGTTGTAACTGTGTCGATCCCAGGATATTAGAGACACAAGGTGCGTGAGGTAATATCTTTTATTGGACCAACTTCTCTTGGTGAGAGAGACAAGCTTTTGAGCTTACACAGAAAGCTGGTATCTCTCACCAACAGTAGTCGGTTCAATAAAAGATATTACGTCACTGTCTTTCTTACAGAAGTCTAAGTTTATGGCATCAGTGCTATTATTTTTATCAACCAAACTTGTATTCACATAAAAAAAAGATATCCAGGTTGCTTTACAAGATCTATTAGCCTCCATATTGATTGACATTAATTATATTATCCTCCCTTAATTCTATTAACCAAATCCCCATATTAACCATTCAGTTGTTTTGCCCAGGATTTAAGTCGTATGGATAGGCCTATAATTACTGGAGTAATCCCTTTTTCCCTTTTTAAATATTGGCACAACATTAGCTTTCTTCCACTCCCCTGAAACTTCTTCAGTGTTCCAAGATTTATTGAAAAATAACATTAACAATCCAGAGTTATGGTGACCTGCTGATTCAGAGTTCTCTGAATATTGGGTGTTAAGCATGAAGGCACAGTAAACTCTCTCTTTCATCAGAATTTTCCCAGTAAAGGAGGTAGTTTTCCTTTTTGTATTCTCTTCCTTGCTTGAAATAAAATCTGCCTTACAGTACATAGATGAATAGAAAATTACTTGTATTTTTATACAAATAGAACATTTACAGTGGTATTCTTTCTACTCAGTATCTTCACTACAGTTCTCATTCATACATTCAGTTTATACAGTAAAATTAAATCTATTATTCATATTTGGAAGTTTCCATTGAATTGTGCATATCACCTCTTCATTTCTTATTGATCTAATATTCTATTACATGAATCCTGCACTGAAAATGTTTTGTATTATAACTGTAGGTAAGGATATTGATCCACACAAATATACACCTGTGGCTGCTAGAAAGGCCTGAGAGTTGGGGACGGTCATCTGATTGCATAGCACCATCCACTGTAACCCTGTGGGGGTGAAGAGGATACATACGGCCCTCCCCATGCTATCTATATATTTAGGCATCTAAATACCTTTGTAAATGTGGATCAAAATGCATATAATTTTTCATTTAATGTTGGCTGATCCTCTGAATACATAACCGTGTGCATAGCTTTACTCACTGAATTTAAGTCAATGGAATTTCTAATAGGATTAATAATTATAATATTTAATTCTTTTCAGCAGTGTGACAAATTTATATTACCAATCTGCCTGAGATGTCAGGTGATCAGGCTGAGGCCACAGGATCATTAGGGGAGGAGATGACAGAGCACACCAAGTGACTGAGTTTAAAGCGTTATTAATAAAATAAAGTAAAATAACAGCGGAGAGTGCTGCGGGTTCCCCATGTCACTCAGAGGAAGGAAGAAAGCGTTAGTGCCCCAGGCCTTAACCCACTTTCATACTCACACACGCACTACCTGAGGCTGGCCAGGCCCGGGTGTAATGTACAAAGAAGGGGGGTAGGGGTGGACGGGAGTTCTGTCCTGTGCACAGGTTGTCCAGGGTCCACTATTGATCTCCAACTTGCTTCAGCTCTCAGGAGGGTTTTTAGGTCCTGGGTTCTTCTGGGGGCATTTCATCCAGGGACCTCTGTTCCCCATGCTCTTTGTACCAGTCCAAACCAGCTTTCCATGGCTTCCTCAGCTTTCCCAAAACACACCGGTTTCAGGGACACAAGATGGTTGTTTACCCACTCGCTGGTCTTCGCTGTCTCACTGGTTTTCGCAGCCCCTGTAGTTCTGTTCAGCTGAATACTCCTTTCTCACGGCTAGTCGGGGTGGAATTCAGGCTGCTGTCTTTCTTGGCAGGCAGCCGAGAGTCGGTTGTGTGCTGTGGCCTTGGGCTGGAGTCAACGTCTTATCTTCGGGCCTAGCTGGAGCCATTTTCTTCTCTCTCCCTCCCTCTTCGGCCTTTTGCAACCTGCAAAGGAACCTTTCACTCACACCTTTAACCCTTCCCAGAATGCGTTGCAATGCCTGCAACAGCATTAGCAACAGTCAATGCTGATCTGCCTCCCCAGGGGACCCCCTGAGGGAGGGAGGCCATTGGGGTGTGGCAGCAGTACATTTCAACGCACTTTACAAAGGAAGGTAAGTACTGTATCTTCCTCAATTTACAAACGTGAAGAGTATAGTTCTATATGTGCCTAGACCTAGGATCAGGACCTATCTGTGTTCATATAAATCTGTACACATTTATCAAAAAAATGTATACAATATTTATACATAGTATTTTTTAAAAAAAATAGGGCAGTATTACCATGCTTACACTATAGATATAGGGCTCTGAATTATTTCAGATGCTTCCTTATTTGTATCCATCAGAACTAACCCTTCCAAAGTAGCTGGACAATTTTAGAGGTACTTTATTTTGTTTATTGTTATGTATAATATAAAAATTGTACACTCTACCATTAACTTGTGAGACAGTGAAGACAAAAATAATCTCTGCTGCTGCTAAATAGCAGCATTAAATAATTTATTTCTAAGTTTCTACATGGCACCAGAGCATCTCACACTAGTTAAAACATACAAACCAGGGCAGGGGACGGGGGGGCTGAAAGGTCTTTTTAAATGACACATACTAAATCAGATCACGTACATTGCCTCAACCAAAGGCCTGAACAAGTAAGGAAAGCTGTTTCTTTGCCCTGAAACTTGTGAAATGAGGGCTCTAACAGCTGTCAGAGGGAGCGGGCCCCAGAGATCTGGATTCTAAAATGGTAAATTCAACTCCAAGAATCAACAGCAGAAGAGACAACAGTTGATTGTAAATGTCAAGCTGGCACATAACAGTGAGCATCTTTAAAACTTCAACATTCACCACTCATTTATACCTGCAGTGAAAGCAGTATCATTTTGTATCAAGAAGATACAATAGTATTGGTATCACTTGAGTGAAAATGTTGAGTTTTAATGTTTTGCACTCTAGATAGGAGAGTCACTGTTTCTTATATAGTAGTCCCCAATCATTTAGAGCTTTAAAGAGCATGAACCAACTCACTGAGTTGGCCTAAAGAAAAACTGACATTAAAATCTCACTAATTTTATTTTTGCAGGAAGTTAATCTTCAGTTTTACAAAACAATAAACCAAAGGAAAATACGATTGTATAATAACAGAGGGCAACCTACTCCTTTAGGCCATCATTTACATGCATGCGCAACCCAGGAAAGTGTTAATGCATACAGGAGAACATACATGGAGTTCTGTTTGCATATTCTTCTCTTCTCTCAGTGCTTGTGTCCCTGCTGAAGTTTGGGGACTCTGAAGGTTTTCTGAATGTACAATTCTCCTCTGTGCCCAGCAGCCTCTGTACATTTTGGGAGTACAGGGATCCCTGCTGGAACTTCTACTGCTGGAAAGTTCCAAGGGATGTGGCTGTCCCCTGGCAAATGGGCCTGCAGGAGAAGAGAGCCGATGTGTGTGGAGGGGGTGGGGAAGGAGGCACTGGAATATATCAGAGGGAAGAGCAGAGGAACAGCAAGGGAAAGTGAACACCACTAAATCTTGGCACTCACTGCAGAGCGCTCTGGCTGGTGATTGGAGGGTCACAGAAAAAGAGCCTGCAGCATCCTTGAAGTTACATCCCCATCCAGTTGCCTGCTGACTCCACAGTTGTTGTGGCAGCCCCAGGAATTGCTAGCCATTGGAGTACAACATAGAGGAGCTGCTTGCCCACCCAAGGAAGCAGGTGTCATCTGGACAAACAACAGATGATGTGGCAATTAGGCAGCAAGAAAGGGGTAGATGGGATGAGGAAAGACCTAGAGACATTGCTGGGAAGGAGACAGGCAGATCCATCAGAAAGTTGATAAGGGAAGGATCATGGTATGTGGCAAAATGGGGTACACAGTCATTTCAAAGTTCTGTAATGAGTGCTTAGACTTTGTACTTGGAGGTACAATATTCTTACACTATTACGCACACCTATGCTGTAGCGTCTCATCTCTGCTTTGAGCTGAGCTAACATCCCTGTTTCGTACATTATCTGTACATTCCAAAAACCAAGTTTGTTTTTTGTCTTGGTGTTGAGCACTTCAGTCTTCATTCCAGTGGCTTCCTTTCGGCTTTTGCCACTGGCAGTCGTACAGGTCGTTGACTCCTGAAAGCAAATAACACACAGTAATGGTCAATTTCTCTGCTGCTGTTTTCATAACATTTTATTTTTTAGGGGACAGGGTTGTTAGCTCTGTGCCTAATCCCCAACCTGGAGGATCGGGGTGTCTGTTTTGTCTGCTCCCTCCCCTACACTCAGTCCTTGATGGAGCATAAAGCCCCTGTCGACACAGACTCTGGGGATCTTTAAGGCATGCAAGCTGTCCTGCCATGACAAGGCACAGAAACCAGAGGAGAGACCTATACATGGCTGGACACAGTTGAACCAACTTCCTTGATTAGACATGAAGACAACATCTAGAATTATAGGAAAATATGATAGCTGTAAAAAGACAAAAAAATTTCCTGTGATATTACCTAAGTTACCACTTGCTTAATTTTAAAATATCCCTGTTGACATCTAACTATGCAAACTCTTATCAATTAATTATGATCTGTTGTAAAAAGTTGGACACACTTTAGCTGAAAAAGTATGGAAAATATACTATCCTAAATTATAGCTAAAGCAGAAAGATATTTGACGGTTAGAGTGGGGATAGTTTTATTGCATTAACTTTAATACTTTAGATTTAGTATCTCTGAGATTTAAAACCATAGATTAGTTAGGACACATACTTGGTGTACTGGACTATCCATAAATTACCCATGTCTTATGTCTGTTTCTTTGAAGTGCTGAAGTCTCTTGGCCCCTATTAAAGTCAGTGGGAGTTGTGGGTATTCTAGACCTTCCAGGACTTGGAGATATAGAGCTTATAAGTTCATGTCCTATATCTCTAGATATCTCCAGATAGTTGGGGCTATGTTTGGATACTGTGAATCTTGATAAGTTTGTGTATTTTCATCAGGAAAGAGGGTTACAGGGATACATCATTGCTATACATGTTCTAGTCTGACTTCTTTTGTTTTATAAGATTAGTCAGCTACTTTCCTTTTAACTATTCCCTCTTTTTCTCGTGGTAAGTGTGTACAACCCTGTCTAATACAAATGTGTGTGTCCTATTGGCACTCAAACAGAGCCTCAGGGCCAGATTTTAAAAGGTATTTAGGTGACTAAAGATGCAGATAGGCATTTAGTGCAGTTTTCAAAACCCATTCAAAATTTATGGAGTTAAGTGTCTAGGAACTTTTGAAAATACCATGAGGTGCCTATCTGCATCTTGAGGCACCTAAATACCTTTAATAATCTGGCCATCACTGACTAAGTAGATCCTTTATTTGGAGGCAACAAAGAGCTTCATTCACCTCTCACATTGATTTTACACCAGTGTGACTCCGTTGAATTCAGTTGAGTTAGTCCTGGGTTACAGTGGTTGTTAATGTAATGTTACCAGTGTGGGAGCATGAGTGGGTGTTTTATCTTCACAGTGGGGAAGCTCATCATTGTAAAACATAACAAAAGAGGCAATAATTCACCACGTGGTTTCCTTTCTTAGAATACAATGAATTCAACAAAGATGCTGCTATATTTAGTAAGCCTATTGTAATTTATACCTAAATAAAAATAACTCACATATGTACTCCAACAGTATTGCTGACTTCATACCTGTATTTTTTAATTCATGCTTGTTCAGCTTTCAAAGCTGAAATTGTTTAACTTACTGTTTGTTTATTTACTCGTCTAACCTAATAAAAGATCTCTAGCAGTAAGGTAACTTTGCAAAATTAATTTGCAACCAGTCCCAAGACATTATATATTAATAGTGTTCAGAATCACACAGAATATCAGAGTTGGAAGGGACCTCAGGAGGTCATCTAGTCCAACCCCCTGCTCAAAGCAGGACCAAACCCCAATTTTTGCTCCAGATCCCTAAATGGCCCCCTCAAGGATTGAACTCACAACTCTGGGTTCAGCAGGCCAATGCTCAATCCACTGAGCTATCCCTTCCTGTTGGAAGGTCTTAAGTGGTGGCAAGTTCTTGGATCTTTTGGTGGAGTTTTAGTGAACCAGAAGTAATTTGTAATCGAGACACTTTTGTGAGAAGTTGGTTGCTTAGAGCCCTAAAAGGGCTGTAGTGGATTTAGCTATGGAGAAAGAAGATGCTGAGAGGTAATATTCTCCTGAAATACAAGAACAAGGGGGAAGAACTGCAAAATGAGTAAAAGATAGACAAACCTAAGTGAAAAGCAAGTATTTCCTCAGTTCCTTACGTATCATTTTCATGTATTCCTGAACATTTTATTTTGTTCTATTATGTAAACAGAGTTACTGGATTGTTTTTATTGCTGTTCCTTAGATTACAGAATCATAAATATCAAGACCTCATGTCCCTCTCCTTCCTGGAGGACCTTGGCATGGTCTTTGGAGGACTGAAGAGTGGTGCCATATGAGGCTGTACACTGAGCTGCAATTCTTCCTCACTCAAACTGAGTTCAGGTTCTTTCCCTGTGTATCTAACACTCAGCATGTTATTCCCTATATATAGTGGGAGGAGGAGCTTCAGCTCAGGTTACAGGTAGTGTAGCCTCATTTTCATATTCTCCAAAGAACTTGTATAACTTCATTAGGCAAGATGGAGAAGCAAAGACCTGATGTTTCAAACAATTATAAAAGACAATTAGAAAAGTCTATGGTTTAAAAACATAATTTGAGGCTACCTTTATACGTAACGAAGGACAAAATGAAAATGAATGATTTTTCTTTGCAGGTCACCATTACGTGATTTTTATACAGCTGTTGCCACTTTGAGAATAGTTTCCATGGTAGTCCTGCATGGATACACTAGAGAGAGAAGAGGGAACAGGTAGGCCTTACTCTCCCCTTCTCATTTGTACAAGGTGGCAGACATAATTCTAGGAGTTGTGTTAAGGAGGGTAGGAGGGATGACAACAGAAAGAATCTGTGTGGATAGGGCACATTGATGCAGCTTCAATGTGGGGAAGCTGGCTACACTTTTTCTAGCACATAGTAAGCTCTGCTAGCCAATGCACTCCACCCTGAATCTCTGGAGCCTTATTCCTTACAATAATGAGATGCCTCTAAGAGCAACACTTGGCCTCTTCCCTTTCCCCTAGTGATGCATGGACTGTTAGATGCCATATTCAAGCCCTTAATGTTATGCAAAATAAAATTTTCTAATACAAACAAATATAGTATGTGAACATAGAAGTGCTTTGTTTTTCTTACGTAATAGATTATTCCACGTTTTCACAGAAAATAAAAATCCCATAAAATATCTCTTAGTTCTCACAGCGAAATGCTTATTATTATAGCATAAATGGCAAAACAACAAGAAAACCCCCAAACCCTTCAATTTTCCCCTTAATAAACTTCACTCCTCACTCAAAAGTTGGTATAAATTTGCTGAATATGTGACTGTATTGATTTTCCATTAATGTAAAACAGTCCTTAAAAACCATAAATTACATCTGCCATCTGCATCACAGAATGTATTGTTTCCTTTTCCCTGACACTTACACGCAGGCATTATGGCTATTCATAGGCAGATATTATCGGTTCTGGTAGCTAAGATACTACAGTTTAAATCCATTAAATTCCTCCAGGTACATCGTGGTTTAATCATCTCCTGAAGATAAGAATTCTATTCATATAGTAAAACTGGATGGACAATGGTGTGCATATTGTATGATCTCTTTAACAGAGCAGTAAAAACATTCCAACAAATGCAGCTAGGATACAATCTACCAATTGACCAGATCAGGAAATACTTCATGTTTTAGAGTCTGTACACCTTTGTGTCCAGTGCCTTTCTCCCAACTGTTGCCCCCATCCCTAAATCCCTCTACCCAGCTGGGGCCCTCGTCCCACAACTGGGGCCCTCACCCCATGCCCCCACCACCTGGTGCCCCTTCCCCCCATGCCTCCTACCCCATGCCCCCACCACCATCTGGTACCCCCATCACCGCATGTACTGCCCCTCTCCCTTTGACCCTATAACCCCAGTTCTGGGCGGTGCTTACCTCAGGCGGCACCCAGGAACCTGCCGGCGTCTCCCTCTGGCTTCTAAGCAGAGGCTCTGCGTGCTGCCTGTACCTGCAGACACCACCTCCTCAGCTCCCATTGGCCGCAGTTTCAGGCCAATGGGAGCTGCTGAGCTGGCACTGGGGGTGGGGGCAGCATGCAAAGCCCCCATGCTCATCCCGCTGCCTAGGAGCCAGAGGAAGATGCCAGCAGCTTCCCAGGCATTACACGGAGCTGGGTAGGGATCCTGCCTGTGCCCTGAACTGGACTTTTAACGACCTGGTCAGCACTGCCCTCTTCAACCAGGTGTTCCAGTTGAAAACCTGACACCTGGTAACCCTGGGCAAAACACCCCTTTTCTTCCAGCTAGCCAGACAAATACTCACATAAAGGTGGCAGTGGGCACAGTATGTCTAAGTCACTTTACATCTTTTTGATTCTTTTAGGTTTTCCAAAATTATTTTCTGTGTATGTTGGTAGATTAACAGGCTTTAAAACTTAATAAAATTTCACTGAAAGCAAACCGTGCCTCTCACGGCACGCTCACTCCCTCTCTTTTCCCCCCACTCCTCATGACATGTCTCATTCTGACTCTGCTGCAATTTTTTTCACCAATACACAAACCTCTTCACACTATGTTTTACCCAGGTTGCATTCTCATTCCAAAAGGAAGGTTTTTCGTGGATTGCTAAAGTGTATTAGTGACTTTTTCTTAAAAGCTGCCACTCTAAGATGCAAAAATAAATTAAAGAAGCTACATTTTTGCTTCAAAAGGTTGAGTTTTATGAGGGCATTTTTAGCTCATGTAGTGAGTTTTCAGCTAATAAAATCTGTGTTTTAATATTGAAATTTTTGACTGAGTTTATCGCAGAACATTATATTCAGATGAAAATGAATTGAGGAGAAAAATCAAACCGTTTAACTAGCACAATCCAGGTGTTTGCTGATTTTCAGCCATCTGTGAAATATGTATGCATACTACTTGTCTTCTAGATGATAGGCCTGCATTGTAATGAGCATTAAAACCAAACCTGTTTATCACATAAAAGATTTGTGAGTCAGTAAAATTGATGTAATTGAAAATCATATTTTATAGTAAATGGAAAAATGCTCTTTTTAATATGCAAAAAATAGCATTCATTAAAAATTGTAATCCACTTTTTGAATTTAATGCAATGTAACTTTAATTTTCAGAACATTACTTGAGGCAATGGTTTGATATTTTCTTGAAGTTCATCTGATTAGTTCTCAGAATTATGCTGAGAAAAGCCATTTATTATAGAAAATAACTTTTTAAGCAGTGAACCTCAGCAAAAAAAAATTCTCTTTTATGGTAAATTGTTTTGTGCTTTTCAATGGCAAGGGCAGTAGTTAGCAATAATTTTATAATGAACTTTTTTTTTATGATTATCAAATCAATTTTAAATCTTAAAAGAAAAATGGCATTGATTTAACCGAATCTGTGGTACCACTTTTGTGAAGGTGAGCTTAAAATAATGTATTTTAAGTCTGATTGATTTTGGTCACTATTATGCCATAATTCATGTGATATGAATTGCTTATGTAAATTAAACATACTCTGGAATTTCTCATCCAAGTTATGATGCATAACTAAAGCCACATTACATATACCCAAGGCATGAGTTTTGAATATGTTAGTGAATAAGCTTGGTAAAGTTACATAGCAATTCGTCTGAGGACTTGCTGAGATAAATGAGTTGCCTGCACTGCAATTTAGTACAATGGAGATTTGTCCTGTTTCTGCAGAAGTTTTAAGCAGCTTTACTGGTAAGTAAAACATTAATTGAAAATGATGGGCCAAATTCATCTCTGGTGAAATCCTAGTGTCTTCAAAACTAACTTTATTCAGTCATATCTATCTCTGACACAAAGTGGTGTTCAAGCCCTGCCCCAGGACTTCTGGTCATATCAAATGAGGACAATGAAATGCATCATATGAAGGGTGATGAATTTTCAGAGGAACTGTCCATCAGATTAGATTAAAATTAAAGGGTTTTTTTTTTGTTTTGTGTTTGTTTGTTTTTTGCCAGACCATTAAAGTTAAAAGCTTTCATGACATTTTGCTGTGGGGCAAGTGGGAAAAAATGGTGGTTTGGCCAATATGCATCACCTTTCAACCTCAGTAAAACAGATTCTAATATTCATGTCTGTGTGCAACTTTTTGTTCAGTGCATATGGCTGTTTCACGTTCCTGTGTAAATGTTATACTAGCAGTGTTCAGCTGATTGCTTTGGGATGCACTTTGAGATATTTTAAGTGTGTGTGTGTGTGTGTCTCACACACACATGCACTCTATTTTGTGGTATAGAATTTAATAGGTATATTATGTTTATAAAATTAACTTATTGTATGTGCTATTATCAAACTGATAAAACACCCCCAAAATCCAACTTCTAACTTTTGGAGGTAACTTCCCTCTGGGGCAAGTTATTCCATAACTGCTTATTGAAGAGTTTTTTTGCACCTTCCTCTGAAACAACTAGTACTGGCCACTGTAAAAGACAAAATACTGCACTAGGTGAAACACTGGTCTGATCCACTGTGGCAATGCCTGTTTCAATACTCTGTCTACAAAGCCCTTCATTTTCAGTTTTTGCCAATTTTTACAGAAAAATTCCTGGGTTTTATAAATGCTATTTTTACCAATTTTTCACATGAATTTTGGACCACTCAAGTATATGAAAATTGTAGTTGTTGGGAAAGTAGATATTTGTTAATAATAAATTAAGTGTAAATGTGAGGCTGTCTGTTAAAGTAAGCTAATGTGGTAGAAGATAGACACATGCATGCTCGTGCATGCTATATGTTCTATTCATGTACAGTTAATTAAATAAACCATAGCATGAAACTGCTTTTACTTTTAATGCTCTTAATTTTCTCTATTTGTTGCTTTTTTTCAGTCCTCCAGTCCCCCAATATTAACCCTGTTATTTACCCAGAAAACTGAAGTTAATTTTCTGTGCCGGTTTTCACATATTTGCAATCTTTTGTAATAAACAGTGATACATTCCTGGAGAATTGTAAACAAAATAAAAAACAAAAGCAAAAGACTTTGTCTCTCCACATTCACCTTTCACATTACTAAACAAATTTTAAGAAATCTTTCCTCATTAGATGACATTAGTGTAGTACCTTTCATTTTGATTCTATATGGACTGTTGATTTTTACATTTACTGTTAGTATATTCTGTGTATCTGGTGCATTCAACTCTTTAAGTTTTCTTGTGGTCTGTAAATGTAATCATTGGAAACTAAGCATTATTTTCAAAGGAACCTCAATCTAGCTTCCATTTGTGTGAGCAGGATCATCTGCTTTCCCAGGGTTTCTGTACTATCACTTACAAGTTGAAACACACACACAATAAACATTACACAGAAATGAGTTGTGGTTGATTTGCGTGCACAAAAGTATTTGCAGCCCCGAGTATAATAATTTCTGTTACAGCAGTGTAAATCTGGAGTAACTAATTTAAAATAATTGGAGTTACTGTGGCTTTAAGTCATTGAGGCAGGGCTCTGATTATGCTGATTCTGTCTGAAAATGTGTATGCTCAAGTGGTTGCATGCACAAGGACTACATTTTGAAATCTGACCCTTTGTGTCATATGTAACTTTTGAAATCATGCAGCTTTCCCTTTTGTAAACTCATTTATTTTTAAAATTAAATAAGTATGTTCTAGCACTGAATCTTTTGGGACTCTGTTGGGGGAAAAAATCCCTTCAATGGGATTTAGTTCTGTTTACAGCCCCAAGTATATAACTTATTAGCCAATTCTATTTTGACCCCAAGGGCACTGGTTTCGGCAAAACCCTTTAGAAAAAGACTTTTTTAAACCATGCTCGAACCTAGGGCTCTGGCATCCACACTGCAGTGCACAGACCCAAATCAAAGTAACCATATCCCAGAGTCCCTAGTGTCCCAACCTCTTCCCCAAAATGTGGCCACTCTAGCCCTTGGACTGTGGTGCTTTGTGGGAAAAAAATATGGCCTGCCCTGCATGTTACCAGGAAGCAGCTTGATTTGCAAAAGGCTTGATCTGTTCTCTCTCCATTGCAAACCCAGGAGGCTCTCTGATAGTATTGCTTCCAGATCGGTGATCAGAAGAGAATGGGTTAACTCTGACCTCAGCTGCTGCCATTTTCAAAAGCAGATTGGCTTTCAATAGAGTGGATTTCAGATTATTGGGAAAGAGAGGCCTAAGGAAGATGTGCAGTGGAATTGTGAGATACTTCTGGCTGAATCCCAGGACCTGAGTCAAGCGGGGCTGCGTCTACGCTGCAGAGCAACAGAGATTGGACACTGGGTCCTGGCTTAACTCAAGCTCAGACTCTCCTGCCCTGCAGGGGCCTGGGATCCTGGGTCTGGGCAATTGCAATGTAGACACAAGGGGCGTTAGGCTTGAGCCTGGGCTTACACTGCAGTGTAGACATAGGGTAAAAACCCATGGCTGGTCCATGCCAGCCGACTCAAGCTGCGGGGCAGTTTCATTGCTGTGTAGATTCCTAGGTTCGGGCTGGAGCCCAGCCTCTAGGACATGTGGAGTGGGAGGGTCCCAGAGGTCAGGCTCCAGCCTGAGCCTGGAAGTCTACACTGCAATGAAACTGCCCCACAGCCTGAGCCCAAGTTGGTTCGCAAGGACTACCTGGGGGGTTTTCTTTTCTGTGTAGACGTAGTATCCTCTGAAACCTAACATTGCCACTACTACCAAGGTGCTTCCCTGAATTTAGGATCAACTGAATTTGGTCTTATATACCTGGAAAACATTTGAGTCTTAGAACAGAATAATTTACATGGTAAAAACAGTCACCCACAGGAATACTGTATGTAGGTAACTTAGAAGCTTTAACATACATGGATGTCATTTAAAAGCATAGCTAGAAGGTACAGATCTCTACAACCTTTCATTCCCTCTTTGTCCAACTCCCTGCAGCAAGCCCAGTGACAGACCATCTCCCTGGTGGCTGCCCCCTTCTTCACCTTCTCATTACTTAATTGTGTCATATTAGGAGGGAATTATATTTCATGTAGATCTTACCTATGGAAACCAACATCTTGGCAACCACATAGTTTAATGCCCACCACACACAGTTTGTGGACACTGTCTTAGATTGACTTGATATCGCCAACTTCAAACATTCAAAAATCATGAGATTGAAAATAATTTGTTTCTTTACATTTGCCTTCTGGTGCGAGCCTTTAGGGTTCACATTTTCAGTATTTTCTCCACAACCGAAAATACTAGAGCCTTCCCATATCCCTCCAATGAAAGCTCAGATTCTCATGTAAACATTCAGGAGTTGGGCTGTAGCGTGAGGCTCACATAGAAATCATGAGAATTGGCAAAAGCGTCCATCCCTTCATAGAAATAAATCCTCGCAGCCACATTTCAATCTCTTCAAGCTTCCTTTGCAATTACAAAATGCTTCTAAAGCTGTAGTTCTCAACCCACGGCCCTATCAATACACAACTACACCCATGTGACATCCTTAGGGCCATGCAGGTAGTATATCTATTGTGTGGATGTGTCCCACAATGGCAAATAGGTTCTAGAACCACTGTTCTAAAGCTACCAGAGATACTTGCTTCTAAGGAGGATGGTATACAGTGTCCTCCAGGATTTCATTGCTCTCACAGGAGGGAGGAGAGCTGTCCTTCAGAATCATGACACCTTCCAAGTGATGGCAATATAAAAGCACAAGTGGAAAGGAAATATAGAGTTTCAAGCTGAAAACTCAGCAGACACTCTATCCTAAAGTTAGTGTGTTGTTAAGTATCCTTCATGCTGCCTACAATCTCTATTAAACAAGCCCACAGATATTTGTGAAGGACTGGGAGGTTAGACCAGAGCTTCTGCCTTACTTAGTTTTAAAATTATTTTTCTATGTGAATTTACTGTTTCTGAGAGGTGCCAGATTGACAGTATGCCCTAGAGAATGATCTCTATTTGTTCAGAAATCAAGCACAGCAAGTGTGGTGTTCCTTATGCTGCCCTGGCAATATGTCTCAAACCTGGCATGGGCATGGGTGTGGGTGTGGATGTGGGCGTAGGTGTTGGGGGGGAATTATTTCTAAGGATGAGGAAATGGTTTACTTTCCATGACCATCCAAATCTTGGCCTGCCTGCTGAGCTTGTTAATGGCATATTTTTGTTATGTGGATTCCTGTCCACTAGGATCTAAACAAAATACTTATTCCAAACAGGCTATTGAACATCCCTCATATGGTAGCAAACTTTATTAGCTCCCAGCCTTGGCTGGATTTGAACCAAATCTGAAAGACCACCAGTTCAAATCCAGTCCAGGTTGATAGTTGTGGTATAGTGAGCATTATGTTAGATTTGTAAGCTATCACTTTAGACAGGGGAGGTTTCCTGGTAAGGCTCAGTAATGAAGTGTGAGGGCTGGATTTCAGCAGTAAGTGTGTAGCTTAGAATAGGTTGGGGTGAGCTGCGCCTCTCTTTTATGGAACAACCTGCTTTCTCTCCCTCTGTTTTGGGGTTCTTGTGTGGTATTCTGAATTCTAAGAACAAAAGTAGGGTTGCACTGCAACCTTCTTGCAAGAGTATTTTAAGTTTTTAATCTAAATTCTGTTTTTATGCCATAAATATGTCAAAATACCTTTCAGGAACACTAAATTCACATGATAAAGAAATATTTCCCCCCTAATATTTACTTCGAAATTAGGTCAGGGGAATGGAAGGCTCAGAGGATTGTAATCCCCTCTATGTTTTGTTGCCCTAGTCATATAAGGATCTTCATTGCATCGTCAAATGTTCAGATCCCAGTATTTAGAGGCTGACTTTTTTCTAGTGGGGTGTGGTTAGGAATTTGTAATCACATATTGCATGGATACTGGGTTTACTCTTTGATACTTATCAAGTAAAATTTTAAGATTAGCACAGCTTTATTAATGTGCTACACCTCAAGAGCAGGAAAAACGTGACTGATTTCATTTTCTTTTACAAACCTCAAGCGAGTTTTGAGCACGTTTGGCTGATTTGTAAGTGCATCTGAGCCACAGTTTGTCTTCCAGGGAGAGATTAATGGCTCTCAGCGGAACCATGTCTATCTAACTTGAAACCAGGCAACATTTGGCATTTTTCAGAGCATTCCATCTGTGAGAATTTAGATTTGTTTGAACTAAAAACTTGTGAAACTGGTTCACACAAAACCCTCTGCAAACCACCAAATCCAGTGAGTTACTTTCTTGATTACAGAATGAGTTGCGCTTTCGACACCGCTTAGTCCCAGGTTTTGCTACCTTCACCCATGTTTGGGTGGAACCATGGCATCTTGCTGTTCCTAGACTGGATCTCTTGGCTGCAGCCCCCTTTTTTCCCAATGGACCCAAATGCATTGGGCAACTGTAAGCCCTTTTCCTTGGAGAGCCCGTGACAGTAGCTAATTAAAGTGAATCAAGAACAGCTTCTTCCAAACAAACCAGTATTTATTCACCCAAAGGTACCTCATACTGAAAGCAAAGGGCGAAAACAAAAAAGGCTGGTATGCATGGGTCTTCACGACACTGTCATCTTACCATGAGTGCTTTCATGAGTTCCATTTATCCCATTAACTTCCACGCGTGGGTGAACGAAGCAGGCTGCCCTGCCACATTCTTTCCCTCCTTTGGTGTGTCTTTTCAGTGTCTCCCCTGGGCAGTTGCTGACAGTCCACTAAACTCTTCCTTCTTCCTCAGGCCAGGATCTTTAAGGTTTTAATATCCCTTTGATC
This sequence comes from Caretta caretta, assembly GCF_965140235.1. NCBI lineage: Eukaryota > Metazoa > Chordata > Testudines > Cheloniidae > Caretta > Caretta caretta. The sequence goes on from NC_134207.1 coordinate 139,885,205, forward strand.
CCAGACTCCTGTCAGGGAAGAATAAACCTTGTCAGCTTGGTTGGCCAGACTGGGTTCCTCCCCCCCCGCAAATAATAGCTTCCCCATTGTTTCCCCAAGGACCCTTGGCATTCTCTATGGTGTTCAGTGATTAATCAATGCTTTAGGTGCTTCCAAGAGCTTTGTTTTATTCTGTGTCATTTCCAACTGGCTGTACATAACAATAAGAGCTTCAAAGTGCCCTGCCCAAACTCTGTCTGGAAGACACAGCCCTTAAAGGCACAGTCCCCCCAGTACCACAATAATTACACCTTATCTTTGCCATTGTTTCATTTCCTGTTTGTTTCCTTCCTACAGCCTCCTTTCAATAACTTTATGTCGCCAAACACACCCTTCCATTAACAGATCCAAGGATAAAAGAATTACAGGCCCCTGCCTAAGATGACAAAGATTTGAAACTGTGGGTGGAGGTTGCTATAATTTGTGAGTCATAGGTGGCAATTTTATTTTCAGATAGACTGTAATCAAAGTATTCGGTACGAAAAAACTAGACATGAATTCTTCCTGGGAAGGGAAGAGTATTAGGGGATGGGAGAGAGGGGTTTGGGGTTGCTATGCCTTGTGGGAATGCAGAGTAGGGTTAGCGTTCCTAATTTGGGGTCATTTGAGCTAGTAGTTCTGGAGATATAACCTGGGAGTAGGGGAAGAATTTTTTTCAAAATATTTCTGGGTGGGTAGGTGTGGTTTTGTTTCTGGGTTTTTTTTTGTTTGTTTGTTTTGTTTTGTTTGGTTGGGTTTTTTTGCACAAATCTAGAGATCAAACTATTACTGTAATGTGGGTCAAAATGATCTCAATCATCAATTTTACCCAAGGTTTAATGCTCATTAAGTTTTTGAAGAATCCAAATTCTGAATAGTGTTTAAGAACATGTTGGAGACAGAGGACTTTGCGGGGGCAGTGGGGGGACACAGGGCAAGGAAGAGAGGTTGGGTAATGAGGACTGATAGCAGGCAAAGCTTGGATTGGTTGTTGAGAAAAATCTGTATTTTATTTGCCTTAGGGGTGGGTGGAAGGTTGTGACAAGTGGCTACTGCCTGATTTTGGGGCAGATTAATATGTTGTTTCCAAAGACACACAGTGCAAAGGTTTGGAACTGACAATGGAGGTATTTGAACGCAGCATTTCCGGATTTTCAGAAGTTTGAGTTTTGCTCAACTCATTGTTCTGCCAGGGGGGCAACCTACCACCAAACAACGTTAATTCCACATTAATGTAGGGTTTTTGTCATTGAATATATGAATAGCCTGATCATGGTGCCCTATTCATACAAATAGTCCCTTTGACTTCAATGATACCACTCACTTGAGGAAGGCTGCAGGCCTCTGAAATTGCACACGGTATTTATTCTTAAATCTTATGTCAGTATTTTCACATAGAACATGGTGGCAAAGTTGCCATCCCAACATGTCCCCTCCTGGCAGATGTAGCATTAGTGCACCTTTGCCTCAGTTCAGCCACTGCCCTTTGGCCCACTTTGGCCATACACATCTTCTGGTCCTCCAGCCAGACCACTTTACAGAGTTCTGCTCCTTCCAGAACCACACAGTCCTTTATCAAAGTCAAAATATACAAAAATGTATACAAAACTGAACCCTTCAGCACAGTTAGGTTCAGCTGGCAGTCACCTCATTCTAGACCTACCTCTGATGCTCTAGATTGTCCCTGTAGTGCCTCAGTGAACCCTACAGTCTAGGGGCTGATGCACTCCTCCCCTTACTCAAAGGTTCAGACAGGCTCCCACTCATCAGAGCCCCCATCTCATGCAGGCTTACAGCTTACCCCTAGTGCCTGGCTTTTTCCCCTTCCTCTTTTTGAGCCTTCTATTCCTGCTGCATCCCAGAGATAGGTCACTTCCCACCTCTTCTCCTCCAGGTCTCCTTCCCCAGACAGGTTCACCCTGCTCTCCACTGGGTTTTATTTCTAACTAGGCTTGGACCACCCTCCAGGTGCAAATAGGTAGGTAAATTTGCTTATCAGGCCCTTATTAACTCTTTCCCAGGATGTGTGGGGGTAAACACCCCATCACAAGCATATCTGGAAACCAGTTTGTTTTCTTTACCAGCTGAATCCTGAGTTCTGACTTCTGTATGTTATCTACAGCATTCTTGGGCCCTGTCTGCATCAAATAAATTTAGGCTGATGCAAACCCTAATGTAGAAGCACTCCATTAATGTGAAGGAGGCTCAGCCTGAATGTTACAAGTACTAAAACTAGGTAGGCAGGCCGCATGCTTCCGTGTCTGTGTGAAAGCGACTGTAATGCATTAAACAGACAAACTTCAAAAGCATATTCTGAGTCCCAAAGTCAGTTTTGTTATAAGATTAATGTTATGTAACACACTGAACAATGGACTAGGCAAGTGAAAATAAGCAATCCTCTTTTAAATATATGCAATTTACTGTATTTGCAACACAGTGTCTAGATACATTAGAATTCTTGAGACATACATAAAATATAGGTTTAACACAACAGTCATAACACTGCAGTGTTTTTCGGCATTGTTTTGAGATTCGGACTACACATTTAAGTTTCAAAAACATAGCTTCTTAAATAAAACCATTTCAACTGAAGAAATTATCCTCTCAATTTTCATAGTATTGCATGGTCTTTTTGCCAGGCAACTTGCTTTAAAGTCAATGGGAGTTGCACAGCTAAAACCTCACTCACTGCTTTGAAAATGTAGGGCATGCTTAAGGGGCTCTTCACTTGAGCAAAGAAATCATTGCTTTGACGGTGCCTACATTAAGTGAGAGATGGAGGTGAACAGTTTTAGTTTATTGCTCATTTAGAAGCTGGAGGGGAAATAGCTGTCGACCACCTGTCACCCTCTTTTTTCTTGAGGAACTCCTTAAAACGTTTATTGAAACCCTGGCAGCAGTTTTCCTTTGATTTCCTTTGATAGTTATCTAGTTTTCTGCAGCTTGCTTATTTTCCCTGTAATAAAATAGAGCCATTTTTAAAATGCACAAAGTGAAAAGCATGCTTTTGAAACAAGCCCCAAAAGAAAATTTACCTACTCATAATCTGAAACCTAATGCAATAGTTCATCATTAGGATGTAGTCCCAGTTTGCCTGATCTTTCTGTGTTTGTTTGTGTATGATCTTTAGGTTTTTAAAGCAATTTTCAACACCATTTATTTTTGCACATAGTGTAATCACGTCGTATTGCAAATTATTTTAAACATGTGTAATAATTTCATGTAATTTGTTTAATTGCAATTTGCAACATATTGGATGTATAATTACTTGAATATGATACGATATAATCAAATTAGGAAAGTTAGATTGCACAATCTTTGTTTGTACATGCAACAATAGTGTGTAAAAGTCAGAGTGCACATTAACAACACTGCACATATGCTCTGAGACCAAAGTACAGTCAATATTTGGTATTTTCTTGGTAGAGTATCAGTAACACAAGTTGTTCCTAATAGAAGTAATCTTTCTTCTTCTTCTTTTTTTTTTTTGCATCTATTCATCCCTGGAGATGAATCTAGTGTTATTGTCTTCACATTTAATTAAGAATATTATGAGTGCCATGCATCACCATGGATACTGTATAGTAACTAATCCTTCATGGATACCCTCTTGAGGGATTTGTTTTTCTAGAAAAACAATCACAAGGCCCACTTCATTTTTCCAGCATTTGTTCAAAGACCCTATTGTAAAATATAAATTAAGGTTATACACTTCTCATGACTTTGTTTTTTCTGAATAATGATATGCTTGAAAGAAAGGGGTGTGTGTGTGTGTACATAAAAAATGGAACTTAGAGTGGAAAGGGTCTTCCAGCTTTATATAGTCATAACTGTGATACCAACATGAAAGTACTAGTTACTAGTTTACTTTCTAATGTAATAAAGAGATGGCATTCTCATTCTCTGATCCTGAATACCTAGGGTGGTAGAGCTATATGTGCTGGTCTGTGGGAGAACTAGTTTCAGGAATGACTTTGGATCTTTCGCTAAGGGCATGGCTACACTTGCAGATGTAGAGCGCTTTGAGTTAAATGCGCCTTCGGAAAGCGCAGTAGGGAAAGCACTGCAGTCTGTCCACCCTGACCGCTGCAAGCGCACTGGCATGGCGACATTTGCAGCACTTGCAGCAGCATCAGGAGCGGTGCATTATGGGCAGCTATCCCGCAGAGCACCTCTTCCCATTCTGGCGCTGTGGCTTGTGGGAAGGGGCGGGGGGTGCGGAGCATTCTGGGTCCTGTCCCAACGCCCCGTGATGCATTGGTTCACATCCCAGCAATCCCTGTGCTTCCATCTTCATTTGGTGCCATCTTTCAACGGTTTTTGTACTGCGTGCTCTGTCTTCCCTTTCGGTCTGCGGGAATGGAGCCCAAACTGCTGAGGAATATGCTGACGAGTCTCACCAGAACATCACGTTTGGCAGTCAAGTTACTCCTTAAGATCCAAACTGACAGTGAGGACTCCGATGACGAAATTGAAGCGAATAACGTATATGACACAAGACTGCTTGTGGTATTCACGGACATGCTCACCACCGTGGAACGCTGCTTTTGGGCTTGGGAAACAAGTACTGAGTGGTGGGATCACATTGTCATGCAAGTCTGGGATGACGAGCAGTGGCTGCAGAACTTTTGGATGAGAAAAGCCACTTTCATGGGACTGTGTGAGAAGCTCGTCCCAGCCCTGCGGCGCAAGGACACGAGACCAAGAGCTGCCCTGACAGTGGAGAAGCGGATGGCTATTGCAGTCTGGAAGTGGCAACTCCAGACAGCTACCAATTGGTTGCTAACCAGTTTGGAGTGGGAAAGTCGACCGTTGGAATCGTGTTGATGCAGCGCCATTAATCGCATCCTGCTCAGAAGAACCGTGACTCTGGGTAACGTGCATGACATTGTGCATGGTTTTGCACAAATGGGTTTCCCTAACTGCGGAGGGGTGATAGATGGCACACATATTCCAGTTCTGGCACCAGCCCACCTAGCCTCTGAGTCCGTTAATCAGAAGGAGTATTTCTCTATGGTTCTCCAGGCACTTGTGGATCACCATGGGCATTTCATTGACATTAACACAGGCTGGCCCAGAAAGGTGCACGATGCACACATCTTTCAGAACACTGGCCTCTTCAGAAAGCTGCAAGCTTTCGACTTTTTTCCCAGACCAGAAGATCACCGTAGGGGAAGTCGAAACACCCACTGTGATCCTTGGAGACCCTGCTTACCCTTTAATGCCTGGCTCATGAAACCCTACACAGAGAGCCTAGACAGCAGCAAGGAGCAGTTCAACAACAGGCTGAGCTGGTGCAGAATGAATGTGGAGTGTGCTTTTGGCCTTTTAAAGGGCCCCTGGTGCTCTCTGTATGGGAAGCTGGACATGGCCAATGACAGCATCCCCGTGGTTATATTCGCATGCTGTACCCTCCATAACATTTGTGAAGGGTGAACAATTCACTCAGGCATGGAACTTGGAGGTTCAACACCTGGAGGCTGAATTTGAATAGCCAGAGAGCAGGGCTATTAGAGGGGCCCAGCTCGGGGCTGCAAGGATTAGGGATGGCTTGAAGGAGCAATTTGAGGCTGAAAGCCACCAGTAATGTCTGGTGCCCTGAACAGGAGTGAAGTGCAGTGGTTCCAATGTTAGTAGAAATCTGTGTTTGCTACATATGATACACTGACTTGCAGTGCCTGTTTCTTTCCTGGGCTAAGTTATCTTTTACAATAATAAAGAATGTTTTCAAAGCCAAAAAATCCATTTATTGAAAACAAAATGCATTTATTGAAAAGAAACACAACTGCTTGGGAAACAGAAAGGGCAAGGGGGTGGGGTGGGGAATGGTACAATCACAGATTTGCGTATGTCCTGTCTGGAATGCTGTGCAATAAGTGCTGCACTTCAGAATGGCTATACTGCATGGTGATGGGGGTTGAGTGCAGTAGGTAAGGGTCATAGTTTTCAGGGCTGGGTGGTGAAGCTACAGGTGTTGGAAGCAGCTGGTGGCGGTAAGAACCCGGATGCTGGGGAAAGTGGGTTGGAAGTGTCATGGGGGCACAAGGGAAAGAGTTTTGGGACAAGGTTGCAGGGGGGGATGGGCGCAGTAGTGCTCTGCCTACATGGCTATGAGCGCCTGGATAGAATCTGCTTGGCGCTCCATTATGCTTATCAGCCGATCCGTGCTTTGCTGCCAGAGCACCGCGCTTTTGTGCCGGCGCTCCTCATTCTGCTGGCTGATCCTCCTTTCACTGTCCCACCACTCCTGCACTTTTTGATTTTCATTACTTGAATGCTGCATTACTTCATGCAACATGTCTTCCTTGCTTCTACGTGGCCCCTTTCTGATTCTTTGGAGTCTTTCGGCCGGTGATAACATGGATAGCTGAGATCTCAAGGTTGCATCTGTAAAGGAAAAATGCAACACTAACAGAGGCAGCATTGTTCACACCAGACAGAGCAATGATTCGCCTGTACTTAAGGGCAAGCACAGTCTACACGATAGCATAATTTGCCCGTCCAAAGCGAGCACACATAACCCACGGGAGCCCCAAAATGGTAAGCACACGGTCAAGCGTGACTGATTGTTTCACAGCTGTACTGTCCTCTGGGTTTCTGTGCGTTGGGGAGAGCCAACAGGGGCAGGGGGCCCCTATACTGAACACTGTCCCCAAATCTTCCATAGGATTTTGTCCTGGAAGATATCTTGTTGCTGAGGGTGACCTGGGAAGCAAGGGAGGGTCTTCTACTGCAATGCAGCTTCTGCCCTGGCCCATATGCAGCTTGCCTGTGTGCAGCAGTGGTCCCCCCGCCCCCCACACCACAGTGGCATGGACAAGTTAGCTTTCCTGGGACACAGTGGCTCTCTCAAGAAACCTGCGCAAGCGCATTGCCTAAATTCTGGATTAGACCTTTAAAGAGATCACTGAGGCTGATTACCGCGATGTGAGAGAGCACATCAATGCCCTATTCCGCATCTAGGCATGCATGCAGCCCTAACCCTCCTCACCCCAAGAGCCCGCGCCAACTAACTTCCTTCCCAGAATAAAAGCTGCTTACCAGGAACCTCCACTCGTGTTTGTCCTTCCCCAAGCACCAGCCACCGCGACTGGCTACCTTCCTCCTGGCTTGAGAACAGCTCCTGGATGCATGCATCTAGGGATTCTGGGGTGTCTTCCTCTGCCTCAGCACCCTTGCTCCCGCTTTCCTCCTCCTCTTCCTGCCTTGTTGAACTCGGCTCTGAAGTGTTGATGGTGGTACTCAGAATGGAGGTGCCATCACCCCCAAGTATCGCATCCAGCTCTTTGTAGAAACGGCAGGTCACAGGGGCAGCACTGGAGGAGCAGTTTGCCTCGCAGGCTTTGTGGTAGGCATTCCGCAGCTCCTTCGCTTTAATCCTGCACTGCAGTGCATCCCGGTCATGGCCCCTTTCCATCATATTCCTTGATATCTGCCCAAAGGTATCATAATTCCTATGGCTGGAGTGCAGCTGGGACGGGACAGCTTCCTCCTCCCAAACACTGATGAGGTCCAGCACCTCGCCATTGCTCCATACTGGGGCTCTCCTGGTGCGTGGAGGCATGATCACCTGGAAGGATTTGCTGATAGCACTCCACGCCTGGCTGAGCAAACAGGAAGGGGATTTCAAAATTCCCAGAGAATTTAAATGGCGGGTCTGATGGTTGGTCACCTGAGGGCAGGGCAGTAGAGTTCAAAAAGTGATGACCAGAGTGGCTAGCACAGGCATTGTGGGACACTTCTGGAGGCCGATCAGAGCGCACTATAGGATCAGGGCATCCACACTGGTGCTGCGGCGCTCCGGCGGGGGTGCAGCAAACACTATTCCACTCGCCGAGGTGGCGTACCAGCAGCGCTGTAGCCGCGGAGTCAGAGGGCTCTACCTGCCTTGCCAGTGTGGACGGGGAGTGAGCTAGTGTGCCCGGGGCTCCTTTAATGCACTCTGACTCTCAAGTTGTAGCTAAGCCGTAAGTCAGTGTTACTTTCAGAAGTGGGGAAATTTTTTAAAGAAGCTGATTTAATGTTTCTGCTCAATGAATGGGTGAGAACCTACAATATCCCATCTGGAATGATTCGTGTTGGACTGGATGAGTACAGGGTAGTTTATCCTGGTGTTTGCAGACAGGCAAAATCTCATTCTGACCTAACCCTACACTTCTGCATCCCCCTAAGGCCTCTCCTCCCTGACTGCTTTTTGCCTGCTCGAGTCACTCCTCTCAGACTGTGAACTACCTGTTCTCCCATTATGGACCATATTCAGCACTGGTGTATCAGATGCAACTCCCATTGAGCTCAATGTGTTGTTTTTGCATATTTGTGAGGTTATACAGAATAAGCGGTCGAGGCAAAGAATAACTTTCCAAGCAGGCAACAGGGAAGCTAGTTGGTTTATTCATTTTCTAATATGACTGAACCAGAGTCAGATGGGACTCTGGATAAGGAATCAGAAAGGATGGCTCTGAGCCTCTTAATGAGTGTGTGAATGTCTGTGTGGGGAGGGTCTATAATAGCAAAGCTTTATGCTGCCATATTGATAATATAATGCAAAGTGTCTGTCTTTTGGTAGTGGAATGGCCAAATAGCAATCTTGTGACCCAAACAAAGGCAAAAAAAGAAAGGGAGAATGCATGGACAAAATTTTCTACAAGAATAATATAGCTGGCTTGGCAGATTCTACCGTGGGTGACATCACATGTAGTAGGATCTGCAGTGTGCTCCTCAGGAGTGTATTCATTACCTCTTCTAGCTGCCAGATTAGGACACAATCAGGTAAAAACATTCACCACTCCTAAGTCATTTTGGGATTTTTAAAATATTGTGGCCATTGAAATAGCAACTGTAGCTAATTTGCTTCTTCGCTTTGAGTTTCATAAGTATGTTAGCAGTTGGCAAGTTATGCAATCTCCCAGATATTTTCACACTGTCTTGTTCTTCTCCTTTCTATTGTGGATTTAGGTTACCCTGCATAGTTAAGATATAGCCCAACACATGCACTGTAGTTTATGGAGCGAATTTGACACTATTCGCATTATAGCCTCTCAGAGGGAGAGATGTTTTATGCCTCCCATCTGTATTATTTACTGTGGAGGTTGTGGTCTGTGTCGTCCCCTTTTGGGCAGAATCTGGCATCTAGTGATTTTTTGTTCAGACAATCCTATGATAAGTGACCCTGTTTTGGGCAAAGATAGCATCTCTTCTCTCCACCTTCTCTCTTCTGGTTCATTAGGATTAAACTCTTGCCCTGCTTTGGTTGGTGCATCCAGTTCTGGTTATTTTCACCCCCTACCCATTTTGTTCTCCTTCCCTTTTAGCTTTTTAAGAGCAACCTTTAATAAGTATTTTTAAAAGCCATATATTCTAATGGACAAAATAGACAGAAGCACCCTTATAAAAATTATACTGTGCATCACCGCTAATTTATTTGCTTTCAAAGGCTAGCTCAGTAAAATAGAATGTTGTAACAACATAATAGCATCCCACTGCTAAATAAATGCCATTGAGACATTAAAGAGACAAGGTCGGTGAGGTTTTCTTTTATTGGACCACTTTCTGTTGGTGACAGAGACAAGCTTTTGAACTTACATAGAGCTCTTCTTCAGGTCTGGGAAAGGTACTTAGGGCTTGTCTTCATATACAGCACTATGGCAGCACAGCTGCATTGGTGCACCTCTGCCGTTGTAGCACTTTAGTGAAGACACTACTACACCGACAGAAGAAGCTCTCCTATCTGCAAAGTTAATCCATCTCCCTGAGAGGCGGTAGCTATGTCTACATCCTGAGCGTTAGGTTGGTATAACTACGTCTCTCAGGAGTTTGGATATTTTACATCCCTGAGCAACTTAGTTATACTGATATAGGTCTGTAGTACAGATTTGGCCTCAGAGTCTCACAGCTAAATACAAGATAGAACAGACTGTTTAGCCTAAGCAGTTAACACGCATTTCAAGGACCATTCAAGGGAAAGTGGCCTGTTAACACCCCTCTAGTCATACAGTAGAAAGGAAGGGAGAAGGGAAAAAAAAGGCAGTTTGAGGGTAGGGGGCTTGTTGTAATAAGCCATAAATCTAGTGTGTCTATTCAGTCCACGATCCTTCCCCAAACAACTCAAAGAGAAATTCAACAACCTCATTCCCCACAACACCACATGAGGGACCTTCCATATGCCTCCCAAGATACACACACAATGGAATCCAGGCAGATCCATCATATCTGGCCGTGGCACTCTTGCTGAAGGAATATCAGGACACATACAAGCCATCCTCAAACCACTCACCATAGAAAGGGCCAGCTTCCTCCATAACACAACTGACTTCCTCCAGAAACACAACAAGACTAACAACCTCTCTCAGTACACTATCTTTGCCACCATGGATGTCACTTCCATATACACCAACATCCCTCACTGTGACAGCATCATTGCCTGCCTCAAATATCTACAAGACAATGGACAACACTCAGGGCTTGTCTACACTTATTGGAGGATCGACTTTTCCCTTTAGTGTACACAAGGCCTCAGATATCACACCAAACACATCACCAAACTCATCCATGTCATCCTCACCCATAACAATTTTACATGCAACTACAAACACTTTGTCCAAACCCTGGGAACAGCCCTGGCTACTAGGATGACACCCCAGTATGCCAATCTCTTCATGGGTCATCTTGAAGAAGAATTGCTGGACAAATGCACCACAAAATCAATGATATACCTGAGATACATTGATGTTATTTTCATCCTCTGGACAGATGACCTAAACTCCCTCAGAGATTTCTACCATACCTTTAACAACCACCACCCATCCATTAAACTCTCTCTAGAATGCTCCCACACCAGCATCAACTTACTGCACACCATGATCAGCTTCAGCAATGGAACCCTACAGACAACTATATACAAGAAACTCACAGATCACCACACCTCCTTTGACAGATCCAGTAACCGCCTCAAATGCACCAAGAAATCGGTTAGCTACGGCCAGGCACTCAGATACTACAGAATATGCTCTGAGGAGAAAGTCCAGGATATACACCTTACCACACTTAAAACTGCCTTCACTAAAGAAGGATGCTCCACCAGAGAAATGCAGGCAGTCCTCAGACTTATGATATAATTGGTTCCTGAAAATCACATCTTAAGTCAAAAACATTGTAACTCAAGTTTCCCATAGGAACAATACCAGATCAAGCACTGTAAAGTCGAAACTGACGTCATAATGTTGAAACATGATGACAATTTATAAACATCATAAGTGCCATTCATCGTAACTTGAACGTCATAAAGTCGAGGACTGCCTGTAGATCACATCATAGAACAAGCACCCATGTACACCAAGAGAACCTGCTTCAGTATGGAAATAGACCCCTCCCCCCACCCCTGACTGCACACCCCCTAGTACTCACCTACCACCCTACACTGGAAACAACACAGGGTATCATTTAAACTAATACAACCCATAGTCGAATGGGACCACATCCGGAGAGAAATCTTTCCCCAACCCCCTCTTCTGGCCTTCAAACAATCCCCTGGCCTTTCCAAGTTCATCAGCAGCAGCAAGCTTCCCACAGATCGGGACTCACCAACTCAAAGCAGCACCAGACCCTGACAAAACAATAGATGCAAAACCTGCAGACATATCTCCACTGCTACAATTATGAACATCCTGCACAGCACACCTTTCAAGATCCGTGGGTCCTACACATGCGTCTCACAACGTGTGGTGTACCTCATCCAGTGCACTAAATGCCCCAGTCACACCTATATGAGTGAAACCAGACAGACAATCACTACACTCTTGAATGAACTCACACAGGAAAATGATAAAAGACAAAAACACTGTATCACCTGTGGATGAACTCTTTTCACAAAGCGATCACTTGTATCTGACTTCTTAGTCCTCATCCTCAAAGGAAATCTGCACAACGCCTTCAAAAGACAAGTCTGAGAACTTAAATTCATAACTATGCTAGTGTCTTGGTGCTTTGGAACTGCTCTGAATGAAGTCAGAAGGACTCTAGTGCAGTGTGTCAGGGCACCACTCACCAGGGCAAGCCTCCTTCGCTTCAGCACCTCCTGGGTCTGACCTTGGAGCAGTCAGCACACCTGTTCATGCTGTGAGCTCCCGCAGGGAGTCTAGCTGAACGGCACACCTGTGGAAGCCTTTCATGGCCTCCAAAGGGACCACACACCCCAAGTTCGCAGTCAGCAGTGACGCTTAGCCAGCGTGTAAAAGAGAAGGGTTTATCAGTCATCGGGAACACAGCGTAGAACAGATCTTGTTAGCACAGAAAGCAGGAAGTTACAGCATAGTCCATCTTGGGGTGGGGTGGGGTGTGTGTGTGAGAAATCCAGAGCCCTGGGGGGTCCCAAACCAGAAGACTGACTCACTTGCAGCAGCCCAGTCTCCGTCAGGCCTAGCTGTCTTGTCTCCATCCTTTTGTCTATTTCCTGGGCAAATAGATCACCTGGCCTCCACCTCTCTCTTTGTTCTCTAACACCTTCATCTGGCTCCTTGTAAAGAATGGGCCCTGGCTATCAGTTGCCAGAATACAGTGTTGGCCATCCTTCATGCCAGGCAGCCAGTCGGCAGTTACACCTGCTCTTTAGGGGTCTTTGCAACAATCACACACCCTTATCCCGCTACCTAGATACTTGAGTAACACATAGGGGAAACTGAGGCGTGCACACACAGTATTCAGAGAAAACATTTAGAACATTCTCAGTTTGTCACAGCTAGACACTAAAAATTATGGACTGACAAGAGACACTGGATTTATGACTTATTACAACAATCTGTAACCCCCTAACACTCCTCCTCCATACCCCCAAGCTGCCTTTTTTTCTCTCTTTCTCTCTCTTCCCTTCCATCACATGACTGGAGTGATATTAAAGGGCCATTTCATCTTGAATGGTCTCCTCAAATGTATGTTAACTACTTAGGCTAAACAATCTGTTCAATTTTGTATTTAGCTGTGACACTGAGTACATTTCCCAGACCTGAAGAAGAGCTCTGTGCAAGCTTGAAAGCTTGTCTCTCTCACCAACAGAAATTGGTCCAATAAAAGATATTACCTCACCCACTTTATCTCTCTAATATCGCTAATATCCCGGAACCAGCATGGCCAGAATACTGCATACAACATTGAGAAAGGAGGCATTTTTGAAAACAGAGGTTGGGGAGGGATTAAGATGTGGCTTTTTCAGATTAGGGATATTGATAGTATACATGCTATAGATACTATACTTTGTTACATAAATGACTAAAAATGCTCTATTTATTTTGTGGTCAGGTTATTAATGCATTAGAACAACAGATCCTTACAAGGGCAGATATCCTCTCCCTTTGCCTTTGGAGGGCATGAAAGGACACTTACATGTAAAGGTCTGCACCTCCCATACCACAGTTTCATTCTCTACTGGAGGCAACATACAACAGCTGGGTACGGTCACTGTTATCACTGAGGTCAGAGATCTGATTAGCGGGAACAGATTCTGTTTTGTATAATCTTGAATGAAAATATTTCACAATTAGTGTGAATTACTAAGTACATTTGAAGGGCCCTGTGGTTTTTATTGCATTAGTTCCATAAAACTGGCATCCCTCATGGTAAAAATAATGGACTTCAATCAAGCTAACTTCAAAGTCTGATAAATTTTATTAGGAAAACATAATTATCTTTCTAGCGTTGTCTGACGGCTTTCCTATCTTAAGGCCCTGCTTGTAGTAACTAGGGAAGGGGAGCACATTTCTGTAGAGAGATGCTTATGAAAAATTGTGATTTGGAGATGTTCCCTCATAAGGGACTGTGTTGTGAGTGTGGGAATTTGGAGATGTGCTCTGGAGGCGGGGGTTGGGAACACCACGTGGCTGTGTGCAGCAATTCACCAGAGATGCTCTCCAGTTTGTTTTATTAAAGTTTTATTCCTTTCTCAATCACTGGTTTGTTATTTAATGAACCCCAAGATCGTTACAAACTCTAACAAACTTCCTGCAGGAAAGCTTTAGCTAGTTCACCTAGGCGTTTGCAGTGTGCCCATCCCTGTGATATCTTGGCACCAAGATGTTACGATGGTGATTTTTGCCAATAGAGAGAGGATCTAAACTGGCGTACAGCACAGGTGCTGACTTTTGTTTTTGCTGGTAGGTGCTTTTGAAGAAGTGGGGTGGGGGGGTGCTATTTTCAGCATTTTTATACACTTATTTCATATTCTAGTTATTGAATATGTCTCTGATTGGTATCTTAACAATTTAATCATTATTAAAATCATAATTAACCGCATAATTACATTATAATCACTTACAGTATATTAAAATCATTGCACTCACCTACAAGCTGTCTTCACTCACATCCGAGTTTAAAGACATTATGTTTCACTGTAGCTTTCTGGATGAAACTGTTATTTATCCATCTTTCAACCTGGCCCTACTCACATCCATCACCTAACTGTGCATCGCAGTATACTAGTCTAATAATTCCTGCCACCTACTGGTGCCATTGTAAAATGTTGGTTTAAGGCAAAGGAACTTCCAATGGACATCTTTAATGCCATTTATCACATTTCAAAAAAACCCAAAACACTATGGCTTGTGGGTGCCGAACACCCCCTATTTTTTTCAGTGGGTGCGTGAGCACTGGAGCGCCCACAGAGTTGGCACCTATGGTGTACAGGGTACCTAGTCTATAGCATGGTTGGGCCTTGCCTAGAAGCAACTGTGATTGATAAAAAATAGATAACATGGTTTACCAGACCAGCAGAGACTCGGTAAGGTTTACTGTGTGATATTAATCTCATCTTAACTGATATGTTCTGCATTGCCACTGATGGTTTGTTCCTGATGCTTGTTTCCTCCTTAACAAAATTCACAAGTAACTGTTGTATAGTCTTCAATCATTCATAAAGATTTTCAAGATAAGACACACGGCTAAACTAGCACATACACACCAATTTTGCCTTTGTTTTGCTGTTTGTCTGTAAGCCTATAAAAACATTTGCATGTTGTCCTTCCCTGAGGCAATATGGTACTTAAACCAAAGTAATCTTCAGGATACTACCACACTTGTAACAGTTTTCTGTTTATGATCATGCAAGTTTATAAATGCTGGGTGGAAAAAAGACCATTTCACAAGATGCATTATTTATTTATGAAGATGGTGATATTTGGAGGTATTTGTGAGGTAACCATCACCAGATTATCTGGGTGCACTTTAAAATGGTATGAACTGGACACCATTAATATTCTCAAATAAAAGAGAAAATAGAGCATGTTCTCTTGCAACCCACGTCTTTAAAGGGAAGGGAATGAAGAGTATCTCATCAGTCAGCCCAGACCCAAGATTTCATAGTCTGCAGTCAGTAGGAAGACTGGGCAAAGAGAGAAGTCTTGTAATTTGTTTCAATTATAGTCAAGTTTGGTCTTACATTTATTTCTGGTGAGAAAATGTTCCAGAGGCATGTAACTGCTTCCAAGAATGTCCTCCCTCTAACATCATCAAATATTATGTTTGGGACCATTCACACATTCCCTGTGGTGTGATTAGAGGAGGGGAGAGAGTATTTTTAAGGTAATGTACCTGAAACATTTAGGGCAGCATAAAACATTGTCCAGCACCTTACAGTTCACCCAGAAAATGTACTGGCAGCCAGCGTAAGCTGCAGAGCACACCTGTGATATGCTATATTCTGACTGCCCACTCAGAATATCAGACAGCCACATTCTGTACTAGCCAAAGCTTCCAAGTGGTTTTTAAGGTTAACCCCAGGTACAGCATATTGCAGAGATCAGTCCTTGAGGTAATCAAGGCATGAATGAGAAAATGCTATAATTTATTGGTCAGTTGCAGGTGAGGAGAAAACATATTTCTGCTCATTAATAGAAGAGTCAAGGAGCATTTTCATCTTGCAATCAATACATAAAGAAGATTTCCATTGACTTCAGTGAGTTTTGCCTGTATTTTAAAAAGCACAGGCTAGGGTTCTCATGTAACTTTTTTTTAAAAAACGCACATTTTACATTTTTTTATTCGTGTAACTCTAAGCGGAACCTCCTTTCACATATGCATTTTACTGTTGAAACTTCGTCCCAAAGAACAGAGGTCTGCTTTAGACATTCTGGGATTTCATTAGCAATGACCACAAAGGAACTCAGCAGACTCCCAAACCTATAGATAGTGCTCATGGAGGGGCACTGTGTGATGTGTTATTTTTACCAAAAAAGTCAGAAGATATCACACTGAATAGGAGGCAGATCATTTTTGCACACAGAGCAAAAATTCCCAGATGGTGAAAACAGTACTCAGAAGTCTCCTTCAACAGCAGTAAATGATTATCTTGATATGATAAGCTTTATATATGTAGTACTGGTCAAGAGATGCTTTCTGCTGTCGTTCAGCTATATGAGACATTTAACCATAGTCCAGACACAATGTAGTATGTTTCTAAAAGTGATACTGTATTAGGACATGTGATATGTTACTATGTTTGGATCACATTTTCCTTAAATACCCCCCATAATAACACAATCAGTTTTACATTCACAACAGATACTAATAAACTGTCTTTTTGCAGCGCTGCTATTTCTCCATTTATCACACAAACATCATCCTGTTGAACAGAGCACCTGGACTACCAGATAACAACTTTTAGTTAAAATACACAACTCATGCAGTTCCAGAGCTAAGGATGCACTGAGTTGTATGCCTAAAGCAGGGTTTAAATTCCTGACACTAATATTAAAACTTCACAAAGACTATTACCAATCTTGTACATGTTCAATAACCGGACAAACTTGAATTTTCTATCTGAAGTTCATACTATATACAGCTTTAATGGACTGCAGTTTGAAATCATTCCTTTTTTATGCTTTCCCTGTGAGACTTTTTTCTCCTTTTTTTTTAGTTCCTGTAATGTAACAGCATGATAACTTGCAAATTTTAAGTTGCTCATTTTACTCCAGGTGGGTGTTTTATGCAGGATTAAGTATGTGGATTTGGGAAGAGAGCGGCATGGGGAAGTCTAAACAAAGTTATGATGATTTTGTCATAGAAATTTTCTTTTTGCCATAGAAGAAGACAAAGTGTCTGCACTGTGAGCTTCCTGGCATATAGGGAAGGTCCAGAGAGAATCTGTGTGGTCTGTAAGAAGCAGTAGGTAGTTGGCAGGGGGGGCGGACACACAGGAGAAGAAGGGCGTGGGGAAGCACTGATGCTTGCTTGCCTTCCGAGAATCATGGAATTGTGCTGTATCCACAAAGTTGAATCTTGATGTTGTCATCTGCAGCAGGGCTCTTCTTCTTCGTGGTCTTTAACAGAGGTCCCCAAAGTGTGGGGCATGCTCCCCTAGGGGTGTGTGGAGGAAAGTTGTGGGAGTGAGGGGGTCCACACAAGTCCCTATGTGGGCAGGGAAGGAGCGCTACCCATCCCCTCCCCCTCCCCAGCTCTGCTCTGGTCCCACCTCCATCTGTGTCTCGGGCTCTCAGCCCCATGTCTGGCCCCACCCCCAGCCGCGGCCACTGTTTGTGGCTGTGTTCCTGGCCCAGGGCCAACGCTGGGATTGGTGCCAAGAGCGGAGCAGCACCTGGCCGCAAGCCCAGCTGCCAGCCCCCACTGCAGCCCGGCTGCACCCCAGCCTCAGCCCCTGGCCACAGCTCTGCCCATCCTCGTTCCTGGCCCAAAACCTACCTGCAACTGCGGCCCTAGCCTCAGTCCCCTTATCCCTGTCCACACCCTCCCCTCCAAGCTGCAGCCTCTCTCTTGGCTAAAGGTGGGGGGGGCACTCAAAAGTTTGGGGACCACTGGTCTATAAGGTTCTCAGTTCCATGTAAACCTAAACCGAGGAGCAGTCTTTTAGCCAAGGGGAGTGGTCTGCCTGGCATGTGGGGAGATAGAGACCTTCTGGGCTGTGTAGGAGAAGCCCGGTTCAATTTACCTGCTCTGCTTTTCACATCAGGGATTCACTGACAAGTCAGAACAGGTCTGTCAACTGGAGAAGACAAGGAAGTGCGAGTGCATCTCTACTGCCTTTGCTCTTCACATGCCCAGTAAAATGTCTCTCTCTACTCTTTGCAATCCCTATGCCTGCCCCCATATCCCCATTTGCCCATGCTCCTTCCTTCAGTCCTGTTTCCTTCATGTCCTCTTCAATAATCCTTCCCAGTGTTCCAGTTCCTCTAAATCACACTATAATGCACAAATTCAACTCTGATCTCAGCAAGACTGAGATCTTATTGACAGCTATGCTTGCATTTTAAAACTCTATAATTACCTTGGCAACATTTGATTTTTATTTCTTATAATTCAATGGATAATATCAATGATTATTTTAAAGCATTCTTCAATTTTATGTATAAATTTTCACAGTTGCAGGAAATTATGAGAAGGGTCAGACAATTTTTTAATTACAGTAGACGTTGAGAGTCAAGAAGTTAAAGCTTTTATAACTGCTAAATGCAAGTTGTTAAAATCACGTCAAAATATACAAAGTAAATATCCTTGAATGGAACTCTAATAAGTTCTCAAACAGCATTTGTTTTACTTCACCTGGCTATAAATGTTGATTATTATCAATGGAAACATTTTGTCATGAGTTTGTGTGTATATAGTGAAATCAGTGTTTACTGATAAAAGTCTAACCCTTCTGAGCCCTGTATTTTATGTGGTCTTACTGCGAGAAATGTGAGGTCACAGTTAGGGCTGTGCATTTGAATAGAATTGGACATGCGCAGTGTAGGTGGTTGTATGCTCAAATTGAGAGGGAGTTTCATGGAGGATTGAGGTCTGTTACCGTGTCGGGGTATTGAGGTGATTGGGTTGGAGGGTATGTGGATTTTGCTTGGTTGGGATGTTAATTTAATCAAATAGCCATCTCTTTCTTCTGCCTTCATCTTCAGAAGTCATCTACTCATTTTTCCCCCCATTTCATTTTTTTCTTGCAGTTCTCAGCTCCCCTCTATCTCATTCCTTGTGCCCTCTTTCTCCCTGGCTCTCTTCTTTTCCCCCTCAACAGAATCTTCTCAGCCTTTCTACCCTCTTTCCAAGATCTTAACCCTACAAGGGAGTATGTGAGGAGCTGATGTTCTATGTAACGTACTCATTTCTTATCTCCAAAATAGGCACTAGCTGATGTAGATGCCACTAGTGGTTAGGCTGATTCCATAGCCAGATGCTTAGCACATTCATTACATTTGACATCTTCTCCAAAATGAGATGTGCATAGGGGAGGCAGTTAAAAAGGAAATAGTACTGAGATGCTGAGGGGCTGGCCACAGAAGGGACAATTCTCAGCGACTGGAATCTGGAAGAGAGTGGCTCCCAGAAACTGGCAGGAGGTAATAACTAATAACAGAGAGAACAGTAAGCCCAGGACAGAGCTAAAAGGCTGAGTTGTAGCCAAAAGATGGCTGGAGGTTAGGCAGGTCTGCGTCACTAGAGGGTTGTCCATCTTTGCTGGAATTCCAAGAAATGCTTGGCATCTCTGTACCAATAAAGACCACCTCTTAGGAGTTCCCAGGAAGTGTTTATAGTGAGGTTTAGGGCAGGCTTGCAATGCTTGTCTATTCAAAGGTTTTGCTGGTCAGTGACTCTTTTGCTCTTTAGGAGCTTCATATGAAGAGCATGCAAAGAGGAAGCCATTTGCAATGAACAGTACACTATGTTACATGTTCTTGAGCACCATCTGCTGATACCTTATCTAGCAACTAACTGTTTACATATATACAGCTGTCTCATGTGTAGAGCACACTCTTCCTATAAAGAAAGCTAAACCATTTCAATCAGCTGTATAGTCTTTGAAATGGACAGACAATTTCACTGCTCTTCCACATTCATGTAGTTCCATTCTGAGCACCTTCTTTCTCCTGCTTTTTGCCCTCAGGAGCTTTATGTGCTACTAGATTTTCTAGTATCACCCTGCAGCCTAGAATGTCTGTTGAGTCCATATAAAGTGATAGAAACAGCAATAAACATGACTGAGCTCTTTATGTTTAGAATACCACCAGGTTCAATCAACACTGGGATTTGTGATCTATTACCAGCCAATTTTTAAGTTCTCAACCATTATCGGCTTCTTTTACATACATAACTTTATGAATTACACCGGTGCGATGCATGGACATTCAGCTACTTTAATTCATTCGATCACTTTTTCCACTTCTGCTGGCTTCAGAATTTAATTTGCTGTAGGCAGTCGGGTCTGTGTGTGGCAGGACATGAGATGCTGTATTAGGCTGCTGCCCATGTCTTCTGTTGGTGTATTTCTCCAGTCCAGTACCACTTTCTGTGAGCCTCTGTTATCCCCATATGCCTCTATTAGTTTCTTGGCAATAGTGATAGGTTGTTTCTGCTTTACCATTAGATAGGCTGTGATGCAGAGAAGAAACAATATGTTCAAATTCTGTTTGATGCTGCAAACACTGTGAGATCCTGACAGGAAAAGTGAGATCCATTATCCTAAGTCTTTAGAATTCCATGCTGAGCAAATTGAATTTTGCTGCATTCAATGATAGAAATGTCTAATGTTGTATGTAAGGGATCTATTTCCCAATCATCCAAATAAGTGGTCAGTCATCACAAGGTATACTTGATTTTCCTAGCTTCTTCCGTGGATTGGTTAGGTATTTCATGCCTTGTGAATACTTCTCCCTTTGTTCATTTGTTGCATGTACTCCAATGGTTTATGAACACTTAGACTTCACTGTTTGTGTCCATGTCCATTTCTCATTTGAGTAAGTTTTTCAGGATTGGACTCAAACTTGTAAAGTAGTGTTGTATCAAAGTGCCTGGAAGGGATGGGTGAACATGCTTGTCCCACTTTGAATCTACTTGAAAAACATGGGTTTAGTTATTGCTGTGTTTGCATGCTGTTCTATAGAAACAGTGAAACAAACAGAAGCAGAGATTAGAAATAGAGTGGGAGATGGAGCAGAGTGGAAAAACAAACAGGATGCTGAGAATAAAACACACTTTGTATTTATGCGAATTTGTTAATATTAATGGAATACTAAAATATGTTTTAAATATGTATGCCTAGTGTATATGAGAAATTGGTTGAAATCACAAATTATTCACTTATAATGTACAGAATATCCCTAACATTTCCTTGTTGAGGCAATTTCCATTCCTTAACTCATATATACGCAAGAGAGATTAAAAAGTCCATTCCTTAGTTTTACAGCAAATAGCTAACATACATCTAATATGGCTTGAGGAGTAGAAACTGACCTAATATAGGAGGGCTGAGAAGGTGTATGAGTAACTGCATGATTGTATAATCTGAGTGATTATACAATATTTCCTAGGCACCAGGTCTGGATAAACTTTGAGGGGTTCTAGTTTTACAAACCCACAAAAGAATCTGAGAGATTCTCAAACCTCAATCAAGTTTATGAACCTTGATTTTTGGTATTTGAAACACACATTCTCCATCTCAGTCCTCCAGTATCATTCAGTTTAAAAACAAATAAACCTGTTTTGCTAGTTAAAGACGATCCTGTGCTGTGTATTAGGGACAGAAGAACCCCTCAAATCCTAGGTGATCCCTGTATACAGTGTGTATATACTGTATTCATTTTTTTCTTTAGAATTTCTCTCTCATTCCTCATTTTTCAATCCATTTCTGAATGAAATTTACTACCATCCAGAGGGTCTCAGCTGTATTTAAACCCCACTTAAGCCCTTAACTTGCAGAATTGTTTAAAAAAGTATATTTCAGCCATGGTTAAGTTTATTAAATCTGCTATGTGAATAGAAAAATGTATTTACTCTATAATGCTCTTGTCACTAGCAGGCTGCAGCAGGAAAGTCCTGGGACAGAATGTTTGAAAATTCCAGGCAAGAGTAAGAAACAGAAGAAAGTTAAGGATGCATAATGATTGACATTCTTTCATTACAACCTTGCATAGAATGAGAACCAGTGCCATTTTTGCACCCAGGCAGAGCCAACCACTCTAGTTAATCATTTTAGCCAGTCCCCATCTATCAGATCCTGTAGTCATTTGAACTATACACATGAAAGGAAAGGACACACAATTTATTGCATTATTGGATACTTTTATTTTTTTGGTCAAATATTAAGTTTCTTTTTATGCTTAGTGTAACACATTGAGGGTATGCCTGGGTCAAATTGGGGAACTCCATGTCGTTTTGTGAACACCATCTAGTGATTGTAACCTTCATTGTAACCTCCACTTTGCACTGTAACCTCCATGTTGGATTGAGAACCCCAGATGGTGTTCGAAATCAGTCTAATCCTGACAAGGTCCATTCTTCTCATGATAGGGTGTTAGACACCCCTTAAGGGAATAAGAATAAGAGTGAGCCATCAAAAGCCATCAGTGTTGAATGACTCTTCCCTCATGGAACGATGGTGTTTCTACTAGTAGGGCTTAAGCATGTTGATGAGAACCAAGACCAACAGACAGGGTGAGATCAGACAGAGCAGCCTGTGTTCAGGATTTTATTGTTTTTCTAAGACCTGCAACTCTTCAGTGCTTTGTTAAAAGCAACACATTTGTAGCTAAGAAATTCACTTACTAAGCCTGGGTTCCTTGCTTTACTACCATGTGATCCCTGAGGGGTTTAACTAGAAGCCAGAGCTCCCACAGCCAGCTGTACTCAGGGTCCTGCTGCCCAAAAAAGGGTGTCAGATCTGGGAGTGTGCATGAGCGACCCAGAACTAGGATCAGTTACCAGTCACTGCCCAGGCCCAGGAAACTTAGAAGCATGTGCAATTCCATAATAGGGTCTGTTTACAACAAATTGGTGTCTGCTCTAGGTGGGGAGGGAGATAGGTTGCAATGGTTAGTGTTTGACAAAAATGTGAGTGTGTAATAGGTTCTTCCTGCATTGTGTACAAAAAAAGACAATGAAATGACAAATATATATCAATTGTGCTAACTTTTTACATTGTATGGAAAAATAACTTTTTATACTGACAAAATCCTACTCACATGTTAATTTTTTTTTAAAAAAAGTAAAGTTTGGCTAATGATAAACTGAGGCAATAGCAGCACAAGATCACATTTTTAAAACTAGCTCTTTCAAAGAAGTATCTATTTACATAAAATGATAGAGCTAACTGAACTTCTAACACATGATCTAAATAAACTACAGGCAGGCTCTCAATGCTACATTTGATTAACAAAAGCCTGGAAGGAGAGAAGTAATACACAACAACATACTCTAAATATGTCTGCAAAAGTATGTAGTCCTGTAACTTATCCCTGATTTACTGTCACAAAGTGGGTGGGGTAATATCTTTTATTGGACCAACTTCTGTGGGTGAGAGAGAGACAAGCTTTCAAGCTACACAGGGCTCTTTTTCTGATTTATTGATACCGTTGAACAGGATGGCAGGCATTTCCTTGACCAAAATGTAACCTGGCAATGAGAAGTTTGTTTTGGGAGTGAGAAAAATGAAGCAGAAGAGAAGCATTTTACTATGTGCCATAATAGAATATTTTGCTGTTAGTGAAGTATTGTTGTTGTACTGGTGGATGTAACCATGGATTTTGGTAAGGAAGAAATAGAATACATTCCAGGGGGCAAAAGAATGCAAAAGAATAAAAATAAAAAGTCATGCCAAGCATGAGTAATATCCTGAACATTCAATGCACTGGCCATGGTATGCTTCCTATTGGACCCTGCTGAAATCATATTTATATGGCTGATAGTTTTTCATTCTGCTGAAAAGATGATAGTGACAGTATATGCCTGAGGTTTTTCAACAATTGCTATTCTAAGATAACTAAATTTTCAGAGTAATCATGTTGTAAGTTAATAAAACTTTGTAGAAGCAATTAAAACAAGGAAGGATCCTCCATTCACATATATGTTCCAGTTGGTGTTCCTGTTTCTTCTTTTACCACAGGGATTGGTTAAATAATGAAGTAACTACAATTCTGATGGTCATTTTCCTCTCTTGAAAAAATCTGTAACTTGATTTATAAAAATCAATTAGTTTGATACAGTTATGTGACATAGGCAAAAGATTGCCTTCCAGAAAGATAGTTTTCCTCACCTTTGTTCGACTATGACAGAATTCACCAAATAAAAAAGCATTCTTATACAGTAGAACCTCAGAGTTACAAACACCACAGGAACGAATGTTGTTCATAACTCCGAAATGTTCGTAACTCTGAGGTTCTACTGTCGAAAAAGAAGAGGTTAAAATAGGAGTAAAAATAAACACTGGTACTACTTGTATGTGAAGGGGCTCTATTCTGCCTCATATAGTATTACATAAGCATACTAAACTTCTGTGTATGCTATATTGTGGATAGAAATTATCTCTATTTGGCTCTTTGTTTGTTCTTGTACTCTCCACAAATATGCTGCTGTTTGCTCTTGTACTCTTCACATATATTGCTGTTAAATGACAAATAATGTCACTTAACAGCAATATATAGAGATAAAATACAGGCAGCTGTCCAATTTAATTATTGTTATGTCCTATAGATATACGATGGGGGAAAGGCCAAAATGAGTATCTTGTGCTATGTTTTCTTATGATGGCTCCATCCAACCTGTCCATTTTTGAACATCTCAGCACACATTCATCTGATTATCCTGCCTGTGCAGACTGAAAAAAATAAAGCAATATTATGTCAAACTAAGAGATAAATATGTTTTGCATACTATACCATATCAGAACTGTTTGATTAATTTTAAAAAATCCAAGTATAGGATTTGGCTGCTTCTGAAATAGATCCAGAGAGCAGACCACTTTCAAGTTTAGATTTGACCCTGCACCAAAAATCTAGTGATGGGTTTTGGATTCGGGGTTTGAAATCAAAGCTCCATTTTCTGCTTTCAGTTACACTGTAGACAATCTGGAGTGACTCCACTGAAATCAGTGTAAATGGGAATAAAATTTTGACTCAACATCAGCTATCATCACTAACATAGAGTACACTGAGGTGACAGAGCAACATAAATAAATCTTTGTTCTTGTTTTGTGATGCATCTTGCTACTAATGAGCATGTGTAGACATGGCCATTTCATAAGCAGAAGCCCAAGTGATTGATCTGTGTAATTTTTGGGTCCAAAAACGAGCTGCATTGTTTCCTGGTACCTTCCACTCATTGGTTTGCTGACATTTCCTTTGACATATTTCCTTCTCTCATTGGTTAATCACTGATACCAGGCCTCCTGTGAGGTGTAGAGCACCCTTAATTTCCATTTATTTAAGTGCTAATAGATGGTTCTCTACACCTCTCAGTTTTGCCCAGCACTTAAAAGGCTCTAAGTGACAAAGATTAAATGGAGGTGAATAAAGGCAACATGCCCCTCCTCCTCCCCCCAATTCTACCACCAGTTCTATTGCAGTTGGATTCTGTATGCTGTTGCAGGCACTCTTCCATATGTAACTGTTATGCATTCTTTGGACACCAGTGTGTATGCAATATACTGAATACATACGCTTATGGCAGGAGTCACCATAGAGCACTGTTACAAATAGCCTTATAAGTTCTTATTCTTAGCTTAGGGGTAAGTTTTTAGTTTTGGATGTTAGTTTTGTGGCTGCAGGTTTCTTTTGGGGGAACTGTAGGAAGTAGCTAGGTTATTTGCTATGTGCCTTAATCTCTCATATTAGACTCAAATCCTTAAAGTGGAATTACTCCTTGGGAATTAGGTGTTTTAGCTAAGATCCCTGACAGAGGGGATTTGTCTACTTGCCATTTATGATCACCTCTATTCCAGCGCCAGTGTATGTGTATAAACAAAACAGTTAGTCTAAAAATATACCCAAACTCTGCACTGGTGATTTTTCCTACTAGGGGAAGCTGATCTGGAAGAGCCTGACATCTACTACAAGTCGGCCAAGGGGTGACAATACGTATACTAGGTACATTTTTATTGGAAATGTGATAGTATGCATTGTAATTTTCAACCAAGATTTTTTTTTAAATCAACCATCATAATTTTACAACTAGGTTTACTTAAGTAAATTACAAAGTAGAATAATTAAATGTCAAGTCAGTTTAAGCTAATTAACCTCCTGGGGCTCCAGTATCTTTTACTTTTGAGCTTTCAAGTCCACAAAGAAAAGACCAGACCATATTAGTCTTATCAGCAAATATTAATATAGTAAAACATAACTGCAGTTTATATTAGCATCAGTGGTATTGATTTACAGTGGATGAAGGCATTTACATTCTATTTTATAGATGTCCAATTCAGGAATTGTGTTGGTACAATAGACCAATTTCTAATATTTTGGTGTTATTCAGTTATTCAAATTATGAATATATCATATGGCTGGGAAGAAAGAGGTAATATCTGACCCCTCCACTCAGGTGGGATTTACCTATCTTTGTTACTCTAGTTTCCAGCTGGGAGTTAGGAGTTTTGTTGGGTCCTCAGTTGCCTCTCGATGTCCAGATAGCAGCAGTGGCCAATAGCAAATTTGTTCAGATGCACTTGGCAAAGAGGTTACACCCTTTTCTTTCTAAGGGCTTGTTGCCACTTACCAGGGGATCGATCAGTCTCCCGTCAACTCTGGTACTCCACTGGAACGAAAAGCATATGGTAAGTCAACAGCAGGGTTTCTCCTGTCGACCCAGTGCGGTGTAGACACCGCAGTAAATCAACCTAAGATATGTCGACTCCAGCTACGTTATTCACGTAACTGGAGTTGTGTAACTTAGGTCAACTTAGCCCTGTAGTGTTGACCTGCCCTAAGAGGGATCCTTTACTTTGTGGGATCCACAAAGGGACTTAAACATTGAAACACTCAGCATCACAACACTCAAGTTTTAGGTGCCTAGAAAAATGACAGGAGCAATACAGTGATCCACAAAGCCAAGTTAGGCTAGGCTAACAATGAATGGGGAGAAATAAATGCCTTAGTAGGTGATCCACAAAAGCCAGCACACTAGGCACTGAGCTATCCATTGGGAGATGCTGATGAAAGGGGTATATGCTGTATTCCACTTCTTTTATGGAAATAGGTCTCTATGTCAGCTTGCAATTCATGAGTGGAAACCCACTGTCTGGAGTCAGGTGATTTAAGTGCCTAAGACACTTGTCGCAGGAATAAGTTGGCACTAGTCTTGCTCCATACAAAATGGCCAGATTAGGATGTGGCACTTACCCGTAAGTTTTAGCTCAGTGGTTAGAGCACTTTGCTGGGACGTGGGAGACCCAACTTCAAATCCCCTGCACTCTGCCAGAGGGGGAGAAATAATCTGAACAGGGATTGCCCACTGCTCAGGAGAGTGCTCTAACCACGGGGCTTTGGGATATTCTGGTGTGGGGATCCTTCAATCTTTCCTGTTGAAGCTGTTCCACTGTGGATAAAAAAATAAAGAGTGATTTCAGCAGAGGGACTGAACTGGACCCTGGGTCTCCTACCTCCCCTGTGAGTAGCCCTCATTACTGGACTACGGAGTCATTCACTCACATACACACCCACAATGACTATTTAAGTATTTATCCACAGTGGATTAGAGAGAGCGGCCAGAGAGAGAGAATGACTCAGTTCAAATCCCTTCTCCTGTTCTGGCAGAGAGGGGTCTCCCACTTCAGAAGCAAATGTGAAGAGGGGTCTCCCTCTTCACACAACGCACAGTCAACCTGTGGAACTCCTTGCCAGAGGATGTTGTGAAGGCCAAGACCATAAAAGCGTTCAAAAAAGAACTAGATAAATTCATGGAGGATAGGTCCATCAATAGCTATTAGCCAGGATGGACAGGAATGGTGTCCCTAGCTGCTGTTTGCCAGAAGCTGGGAATGAGCAACAGGGGATGGATCACTTGATGGTTGTCTGTTCTGTTCATTCCCTCTGGGGCACCTGGCACTGGTCACTGTCAGAAGACAGGATACTGGACTAGGTGGACCTTTGGACTGACCCAGTAGGGCCATCCTTATGTTATGTAAATGTTCTTATAAGGTGGCCATGACCACCACCTCCTCCTCTTTCTCCAGCCAGATTTTGAATGGGACTCAATCCAGTAGGTGGTCTGTGAGCATGCCTACTGGATCAGGCCCTACACATGACTTAGGTGGCCAAAAGCCTATCTTTCCTCAATTTGTGAACCACTCTGGGCCTCAGGTGGGAAATAGACATTCAGTTGCCTAGAGTGGGGCAGCAGTGCACATTCCTGAGGGATCAAATTTAGGTGCATAGGGAACTTCAATAGTGGAAAACTAGGCACCTTCAGGGTTAGGTGGCAGCCAAGTGGGAGTTTCATGGATCACAATGGCATGGTGCACAGGGACATAGGTGCCTAACTCTGGAATTTAGGCACTTACGTTGCTTTGTAGGTAGCACCCCTTGCCATCATGGTTCATAATATCCAGACTGGATTATTACAATTTGATCTACGTAGGGCTACACCCAAAGACCATTTGGAAATTTCAGCTGGTGCAAAATGCAGATGTCTCTTTACTTGGTGTTTCTTCTTGCAGGTGCTGTATTACACCAGTGCTTCAAAAATTATGCACTACGTCCATTTGACACCTTCTCCTGCCACTCTCTTCCTGCTCCTCCACCTCCTGTCCCTATAATTACTGTGGCCTTATAAATGAAAATGTGGACTTAATTGTTGCTCCAATACTATATTCCAATAATTCCATTGACTTCACCAGGCTTGATATAAAATGACCTATTGTTTAGATTACACCTCTGGAAAGCTTTTGTGTAGATGTGCATTTGGATCAAGAGTACAATATATGACTATGAATAGGCTCCCCCTTCATCTCCCACAAACTGAGGCTGAGAAGCCCTCCTGGAGAGTTATACAGCACACATGGTCCACTGTCCACTTCACCAAGTGTGTTCATTATTGTTTCTTCCATAAGCTCCAGGTACAGCACAGTATACTAACCAGTGGAAGGGGACCCCTTCCTGCTCCCTGGGTTAGCCTTTCATACTGCTTCATTTCTCCCTGGGTTCTCCAGCTGTTGCGCTAATTATCTCCTTAGTGCCTTAAGCTCCTTACAGTTTAAGTGATCCCTTCTACTCTTCCAAACTCAATAAAGCTACCTAACTCCCTCCTACTCCAACAACACCCGGTGTCCTGGGTGATCTAAGTGACCAGGGTACTGACCTCTAAAGGCTTCTGTTTGCAGCTGCACGTAGCATCCCGAAGCAGAACAATGGTCAATATATTTTGTGTTCCTTTGGAGAATAAAATGGATTAAATGGAATAAAATGAGATTTTTAGGGCCTCATTTCAGTTCTGTATGTATCCTGTTCTTTTTCTTAGCCGGCACTGTTTGGGCTGGTTAGCTGACCTATTACAATATGTGTGTACGTTTGAGGGGGAAAAAAGTCTAACTACAAAGGAGAAAGGGAAGTATGAGCAATTCAAATTTTTGCTTGTCCCTTTTGTAGGATGTGTACACTGACATAAATGCAATATGATCCAAAATGCCTGCAAGAAAGACATAGGAGAATGAGGTCATTTACTTTCATGCAACAGAGATCAGGTTCCCTATTTCAGTTATGTACAGAAGATAATTTTGAAGCAGCCTGTTTGCTTTTTAAACATACACTGTATATAATTTACTTGTAATATCTTTAATCCTCAGTGTTTGTTACAAAGGAAGTGCTCTACATCAAATTTTCATGTCATAATAATATTTATTTTGGTCTTTTCCACAAAATTTACCTAGGATTCTTGTCCTTTAACAAAACTGATACATTACATATTCTGTGAAAATGATTGTTATCTAAACAGCATAGTGTAGATTTCAAGTTCTTGAAATATTTATTGTGCTAAATACCATATACTGTTGGGTAAAAATCTAAAATACAAATTTATTCTAACCACCTTAATTCAGAAAATTTTGAACTTTTAGTTTGAAATGGAACATCTTGTACATAAATGAACCAAATCATATATTCCAATTATCTGATTATTTGAGAATTTGCATAGAAATAAGAAATTATGAGAAATAATAGGATGTCCATTGGCTTTGCTGGACTGTAATGATAACGAGATTTGAAGTTACTCATTTAGTGAAAAATGAAGTTAAGTATTTGTCTTATTCCATTTGAAATGAGAATACATCCTCTGGAAGGTTGTATCTGTTGCTCCTATTGTGGGTTTTTTGTTGGTTTTTTTTAAGAAAAGAAATATTGTTTGTTTATTAAATCAATTAATACTAATTTTTTCAGCATTTAGTCCTTATGTGAATTACTAGAAATATCCAAGCAGAAGCTTAGAACATATGGTAGCTGACCTTATTATAAATAATTAAATTATTACAAATTCCAGTATTATTTTTTAGTACTATATGTACAATAAAGAGATTTAACATGTTTACCACGGGATGAACATAGAACCTTTCTCCAGTATTTTAAATACTAAAATATCATTAAATTTGCTTCTTTAGGAATCACGTGTAAAGATTGTAAAATAGCACTGGCCTGTTAGTTTGTTAACTGTCGGGTGTATATTTTTTCATACTTATAAAATCAGATGCTTGCTCATGCTTTTTTCAAGATGGAATTGCATACTCGTGTATCTAAGAACATAACTGAGCCTTAAATATAATTGTGGTAGCAACTACTATAGTTAAGATTGCATTATATAATACATTCTGACCATTTGTTTTCACTTGTTCATAACTTACTGAAATGTTCAACTACTGCACTTGCAGAAAACAGTTTTCAAGTGGACAAATTTATTAAATCAAATTTAGCTAAGGCTCTACTCCTCATTAAGGACCGTGCATTCCAAGTTATAACTTCTCCATTTTGAAGTCACCTTGCCAAAAAAATTGTGGCTAGAATTGTTGAAAACAGGAAAAGTGTCTATTCCCTATACCTAACTCAATCACAATCACAGAATATTCCATTCAAAAAGTGAATATCCTGAAAAGAAAAGGAGTACTAGTGGCACCTTAGAGACTAACCAATTTATTACTCCTTTTCTTTTTGCGAATACAGACTAACACGGCTGCTACTCTGAATTCCGAAAAGAGTTATGAGTGCATTAAACTGGGGAGTTATAAATGAACCTTTTGTAACTTTATTTATAGCATTAACAACCAAATGAACTAATTTGAATGTTGCAGACATATTTATTGGGTTGGGTACAAATATAATTTGTACAGATTTCATTTAGAAATCACCTTTTTGCAATTGTTATAGCTTCATGCAGCATGGCTGCATAATTCTCTGTCATCCATGTTACAGATGGTTGCTAGTTGCTAAAGCAGAATATATGTTTTGGCTTGCGTAATTTGATTATAATACATATTCTGAACGTATGGACTGTTTACTATACTAGTTTACCCCGCAGTTGGGTCTTATCTGCAGGCTCCTCTTGGCAAGGGGAAGGCTTACTTGCCTCCAGTGGCTGCGTTGTCTGGCAGGTTGCTGCTCCGTCCCTTCAGATAGGCAAATAGTGAGTTCCTGCCTTCTTGCCAGTCAGCACCTGTCAGCTTCTTGCCAGTCAGCTCCCTTCTTTTCTCCCCCCCTTCAGGCCTGACATTGGCTGCAGGTATAGTGGGTCGGGGATAGCTGAACTCACAGGTTTTCTTTCACCCCCGCTGTGTGAGGCAGCAGTTTCTCTGCTCCTTCACAGTTATCTTTTCCTGTGAGTTTTCTATTTATGCTGAGATTTGGAAAGAAGAGTTCACTTTTTAAATAACTGTTATGATGCACACTACAAAATGACGTGGAGAGTATTGGCTGTCATTGAGTAACACATAGGCATGATGAAGGAGTACTTGTGGCACCTTAGAGACTAACCAATTTATTTGAGCATAAGCTTTCGTGAGCTACAGCTCACTTCATCGGATGCATACTGTGAAAACATGATGTGAGGGACCTGAGGTCCATAATTTGGGGGTAAGAATTACTTTTATTTTTTAATTTGTGATTCAGTTTCTTTGCTTCCTTGCTTTCTAAATTTGTTTTGTTTTCAGAAGTGTTGTGCCAGAAAGCTCTGGAACCCAGAAAGAGGATTCACAGGGCTGTTTGGTGATTTGGCAGCAAATTCTATTACTGTAGTAGTGCAACTCAAATATTTTTGAAGATGGCAAATCACCATTATTTTTCAGAGGTTAAAGAGGGCAGAAGGTCGGCCATACTATATTAAAGTCAAGGGCCCAGATCTTCAAGAGTATTTAGAGGCCTAACTCTGATTGATCCAATCGCAGTAAGGTGCCTAAAAACCTTTGAGGATCTGGGCCAAAGAACAGATAAAAGAACATGTAAAAGCCAGCCAGGACTAAATGAAAGACCTGATAAATGCTGGATAAATGCTAGCCAAGAACAAATTAGGAGAATTAAGATTACATACACAATGCACTAGGCAATGGGTGAAATTTTGAAAAGCTCCTAACTGCCTTAGGAATAGAAGAAATATTCACGTTCAATGGGAATTCTGCTCTAAATCATGTAAGCACTTTTGTCAATCCCACCCAACAGCAAATACAAATTTGCCATGAAAACTGAATGGAGTAGACGGAGAAACATGAATAACAGCTGCAAAAGTTTGAGAGGAAATATTTCAAGAAACCAGCAAGATTAAAGAATAAAATTATTTTGTTTTTTTTGCAGAACTACCTAGGCTGCAGTTCAGTCTCAAATATGTCCTGCATATTTTCTAGCTCTTTCTTTAGACTTTGGTGATTGAGTAGGAAGTAGCCCATGGAAAGTGATTTGGGAACCCCTCCCCCCAATCAACGATCTAGCTATGAGGCTGACTGGCCATGGAAAGTCTCTATCACAGTAACATATTCACAAATCTTCATGTAAAAATAACAAAGCACTTTTACTTTCTCATATTTCTTTGAAATTTTGAAAATTCATAATTTGTTGTCCTACATTGTCACCAGCAGGTGTAGAATTATTTTAAAATTAAAATAGGAATATTTGGCCAAATTGTCAGTTGTGCTGCGCCAATTTATACCAGCAGAAGATTTGGCCCAGCATCTGCAGTTACAAGGACTGAATATCAGTGAATACGAGCTGTATTCATTTGCAGGCTTTGAGATAATCTGATGAACCATTGGTCTTTTCCAATCTGGTAGTTTCTGCGTGAACTTTCCTCTGAAAGTCTGTCTACAGTTACATGGAGTCCAGACTAACCAAACTGTCTGGAGAGGTTTTAGGTTATAGAGTGAGGAAGTCAGGCAAAAAAATGATTATTTGGCATGCCGACAAACAAGCAGTATGCAAAACAGCAGTAACAAAACTGTCTGTCTAGGTTACTATACAAGGTCACCCAGTACCGTAGTATCTGAGCTGAATATTACATTTTAGAGAAACATACTGTAAAATTAAATTAGACTTTTTATTACAGAGTATATAAGTATAGCAAAAATATATCCTGTCTCAAATGTATCTTTACAAGAAGCCTCCACTGCATTTACTTACCAGAATCTTTGGTATCTACTTTTATTCTCTTTAACCATTTCAAGCTACCAAGATACTGAAATTCAGTCCCAAACTAGATGGTTCATGTAGGGTATCAATACCCTATCTGGATAAGGCACGGCAGCCACTATCTCTCTTAGATAAAGGATTTTTCTTCTTGTACTGAGATTTTTTGTTCAGTCCCATGTGTCAAGATTGATCTGTGAGAGGAAAAAGGATTTTATAGGGGATTGAATGGTTCAAAGGACTGCTAACGGAGTACAGTCTTTCACTTCTTGCTCAGTAGTTCAAATCAGACTGCATGTCATCATGTGATAGATGTTGAATTGTGTGTGAAATTTGTAGGTAGTCTTAGTCCAGTTCTGGGTGGACAGGTGTTTGCATCAGACTGTTAGTTCTAACTGAACCTTTGTTAGCAGTCTCAACCAAGAGGACAAAGATTCAGTGGACACTGTTCTCTCACCTGTGGAGTATGGTCTCTTTCTTCATGTTAGGTATAGGGAGCACTGGCTAGCCAGGTGGAGAAGTAGCTATATATAGAAAGGGCTGCAAGGTGGCCTTTCTAATACCTTTCATATACGTTAAATGTGCTTAAATATGTAAATAAATATTTTTAACTCATATAGAAAATATTGAATCAGGGTCTTCTTTTTAAATGTTATCACAAATATTTTAATAGGTGTTGCTAGCCTATTTACTTTATAAACATCAACTTTTTAGGAAAGAATTTCTTTTGCATAACTGTTGTTTTAAATCTGTATTTTCAATTATCTTCTGGAAATGTTCCTTCCTTTTGTTAAATGCATATATCAACATATTTGCTTTATACTGAATATTCAGAATAAACCCCAATATTAAATACTGTGAATATTCTTTTATTCAACTGCCACACGTTTTCTTGTTTTGTGTCTTAGTTCAAAGGCTTCCAAGGAGAGTAATGTTTTAAAATTCTTTTGATGTCTTTAAATTACCTATAATATCTTAGATAATCCACTCTTCTATCAAGAATAAAGCCAAATAGTTTTTAAAAATAATATTTAAATAAAGGAATAACATCAACAAGCACAAACATAACAATGTTTTTTCATACTGAAATATGATTTTATTATCAGAAAAAAAACAAATGTAGGCCACATTTTGATTTCAGATTTGTATGCAAGTCTCATGGGAGCTGCATGTGAATATTAAAAATATTCAAAAACAGAGTTGGACCATTATTTTGTCACACAGGAGGGTTTGATTTACACCCACTGGCATAAGGGGAGCAGTTACACCCCTGCACTATTGTAAGCTGCTGTGCCAGTGGGATCATTCAACCCGTGGGAGAGGACAGGTGTTGCCTGCACCGCTGCCTTCCATAGGAATCCTGCTGGTGGAGGCTGCTTAAAGGATTCATTCAATTAATGCATGCCTTGTCAATGCCCTTTATGTGGCTCAGACTGACCATTTAGAGTACGGTGCCAGCCACTTCTGGAGCCTTTGGGTAGATTTTCCACCATTCTGTTCTTAGAGTATGTGCAATGTTTCAGAGATGGCACTTGAGCAGGATTCATCACCAAATTCAGTCTGCTGCACTAATAGAACCTATAGCAGACCCTTGAATTAATCCAGTCCCCAAAATGTACTGATTTGGTTAAAATATTCTTCATGTCTCCACGGAAAAGAGGGAAAGATTCATTTTAATGAAATTAACATTGTAGAAAACAACACATGATCAGAGAGAAACACAGGCAGCCTGAAAGAGCAGCTCAAAGCATGGTGTTTGACCTTGGAAAAAACATGAAGAGAGGTTTTTGGTTCAGGGTGCAGGCTGAAAAAAGTGGTCTTGGTGCTCTGAGGAAAACAGTGGTTTCCTGCTAGTTGATTCCTTCCGTACTCAGACATACAGGACTTTGTACATTCCTTGTAAATAAACAGGATTCCATCAAAGAAATATCTGTCACCAACTTCTCCTCCTAACTGGAATATCACCAGGGCCCCAAACTTTTACTTGCTGCTTGGGTCAAAAAGGGGCAACAATATAGTTCAACACTAATTTGGTAAATAATCATAATTTAATGAATGAAAGTGCCAAGCTCAGTGTTTCTTAGTTTGCCAAAAGTTCTGTAAGGCATAAATAGGTGTTCAGGTTTTCTTGTTTTGTTTAAATTATATTTGTAAATTGTGCAGCTTAATGTTAATCAAATTGTTTGACTCTCTATTGAATGTTTCTAAAACATGCATTCATGTTATTTTTTGCCACATAGGTAAAGAAAGACTGAGATGTATAGTTTTACTTGCAGAGAAATTATTAGTGTTTGCTCACTGTCCTGAAATAGGTTATAGTGCTAAAGAGAATGGTCACAACTTTATCCAGGATCAAGACAATCTAAAGTTTTTGACTTATCCATCTTTTCCTACTTGGTTTATCACTGGCAGTCCATTCCATATAGATATATAGATATATTGTCAAGGTGATTAAAAGTAATAAGGTTTGTTTCTGATTCTTTTTAAGGTTTAATAATATCTAATAAAAGTAATTCATGGGTTAAAACTAACATAATTCCTACCACTAAAGCACTGTATTCATTGTTCCTTCTATTTAACGCAAAATAGACTGCATTATCATACAGCATGTGGTAGAAAGAGCTTTCTTCTTTGCATAACAAACTTTTGGTGTAATATAATATCTATGAATTCTGAAAATTTTTGTTTGACATACTGTTGTTCTTGGAAAATTATATTCAGTGCTTATCACTCTTCAGTACTGAGGTGACAGAAGGAAATCTGGTTTTATATGTGGCAGAAATGAAGCTTCCTCTTTAGCTAAGTCTGTGGATTTTGTTTTGCTTTGTCACCATCCCTTGGTTAGAAAAATTCTCAGTCACTTTGAAGGTTATATGATTATTTTTGCTTGTATTCTACATCCTAAAAAGATTGGGTGAGTTGAGCCCTGGGGGATTAAAGGGTTGGCTTCTCAGGTACACAGATATGATATATTTTTCTTTATCTTATAGGCTTCCTAATCTTATAGTGTTTGTCTTTGCTGACTTGTATAAGTGGGTGTTCTTCTCAGGGCCAGATTATGACATTCTGAGGCCCTAAACTATGTCAAGCGTAAGAGGCCCCATATCATAAAAAAAATAATATTATTTTCACAGAAAGGACATTGAATATTGAAACAGAAAAGCTTTATATTTGCATGTATACAAATTGAAGTTATAAAAATGGAAGAATAATCTAACTAAAACACGTCTTGGAATATGCCTGTTTCCATTATAGAATAGTTTCAAATTAACATAGTTTCGTGTATGATTTCTTAATTAGTAGATATGAAAATATTATATCTACAGCAACAAAATAGCAGTTACAGTTACACAGACCAGCTTACTTAATGGAAACAGTACAACCTGCAGTATGTCTGTTTGCACATCACATTAATTTTAACACTGAATTTTAAAACATTTTCTTTCATGAGTTTTGGAGAGAAAAATCATTGATGATGTCCTGAAATGATAAGCTACAGAGTTTGTCACTTTTGATGCACAGAGTGCTTAGAGCAGATAGTTTCTTGCAGCATTTTCTAGGCAGACATCTCTCTTCACGTTCGCTTCTCTAGCCTCTGTTTCCCCCAGGACTACTAATTAATCTCGAGTAAACACCTCGGACACACAGAGTGACAACAAGCTAGATGCTAGATGCATGAAAGAGAAAGAAAGAATTCACCAGAAAAAAGACTGGTAATCTCTAGACAGGCATAGAAGAATTGAGAAAAACTAGCCTATATTCAAGCAAATATAATGAATATTATAGTCTTTAAAAACCTATAAATCATGTAAGCACATAGTTTGAAATAACTTGCTCACCAAGTACTCAGAATATTTTGGTATGTATGTATATTTTCCTTCACTTCTCTCAAAACCCTCTATTTATCCTTTCGTCAGCACTCTCTGATATTTACTGTGAAGGTTCCCGAGATTGACGGAGGTAAACCAACACAAATTTATCCTCCTCAAAATCCACTTGACCCAAGTCCATAAGTTGATCACCTGAAAACTCAGTCATGCAAAGCATGGATAGCGCATGAAGCAGAAAGGAGCAGTGTGCACACTAAAATACACAACTGTACATATATACAGATCAAAAGAAGAAAGAACACACTAATACTCGAGAAAACAAAGAAAAACAGGCGCGAAGGCACTATACGACTGAGCGGGCGGACCATAAACAAAAGATGGCCACCTTCCGGCTCTTACCAGCCCAGGGGGATGCTATACATGACTTTACTCCTAGGATGAGTCCTATACAAGTATGAGCTTGCCAGGATTGCTTCACGACACTGCCGTCTCCGACCTCACATTTTTCCCAACTTTATCAGCGGTGAGATTATTTATTTAAATAAGTTATGAAGGCACGGTTAGAATTTTACCAGTAGCAGCTGGCCAACAAAAGGCTGCCTTAGGAGACTGATGGCAGACTTACTCATAGAAATACTAATTTTACAAGTGGAATTATCATTTTTTTCTCGCCCTGGCCTCCCGCCTGTCAATAATGAACAATTAGTGAAGGGTAACGGTAGGATAAGGGTATTTGTGTAGCTAGATTTGTATATTTTTGTCATATTTGAATGAAAATGTCTGTATTTAGAGATAATCTTTTTCTCATATCTGCTTTATTTATCAACCGATTGTGATAACATTTGAAATGGAGTCAGTTTTTTTCTTTTTTAGAGGTCCCTCATATTGTGAGGCCCTAAGATATATCTTAGTTATCTTATGCCTTAATCTGGCCCTGGTTCTTCTGTATGGCCAATCAGATGTTTATTACTGATCAGGTCAATCATCATTTTTGTAGCCAGCTATCAATTAAGACTTCCTGTATTCCGTGTGACAAATGTTCTAATTGTGTTTTAAAAGTCTAGTAATCCTCTGTTTTCTTGGTGATACTGGAGTGTTATGCTAGCTTTGTTATCCATATATAAAATTACTTTAAACTTGTTTAAAATTTAATTTGGCACCATTTAAAAATATAATTATGGGTTGGTTAGGATGGTTTATTACAGTTGGAGGGGTTAAACACCTGGTATAAGAGAGGAAATATTCATCTTTATTGCTTCTGTAAAACTAGTGGGAGAATCCTCCCTTTCATTAGCCTCTGTTATTATTTTTAAAATTAAATTAACATTTAATTTGTATACCACTTCCATCTCCTGTGGTGCTTACGGTACAGACCAATGTTCTGAATCTTACCAACGTGCCTTCTTATGTTGGTATTAAGGTTGGGATTCATATCCATGTGCCAGGTGTCCAGATCTGGAGTAATATCTGAATTCAACTACAATTATCATGAAAAAAGCAGTGTGAGAATTTAGGAGAGAAGATGAAAGCTCAGAAAAAATCTTGATAGAGAACAGCTTTGTGGTCTTCTCCATTAGCCTGCCTTTAATTTGGTTTGTTCTGATTGTGAAGACTTTGATATTAAGACTAAAAATAAATTATAGGCCATAAGAAACATCTTTTTCTGGGGTACCCAGTGTGTGGTTTTACCTTTAATCTGGCTAGTGGCCTGTACGTCCATGTAAAATTAATCCATTCTGTGGTATTATCTGTTTTGTGGTATGCTTGTATCTTTAATACATACTCACTTCCGTACCTGCAGACAAACCTAATGATGTTTGTAAATCACATATTAATTTATCCAGATTATTGAGACTAGACTACAGTTATGCTGAAACAGTGTTCAGTGCTCACTTGTTGCAGCGTGCTTACATTTTTCCCAGAAAGAAATAAGTAAAGAACAAATGAAATTAATTTCATTTTTGAGTGATTTCCTTGTTAAAAAAATAATTGACGCTGCATTCAGGAGGACTATTTTGATGTCCTACTTTTCACTTCCAAGTACAGTGCATAATTATTTTTTGGATTATATTGGTAGATATTTACGCTTATGCAGAAAATAATTTATTTTATAAAATCCTTCCATACGCAAACACTTCTTTACTCTGTGCAAAGAACAGAAAAAGCCTGGGAACAATTCAGGAATCAACAACGTGGAGATTTTCAAGTGTCTAAAGGCTTTAGAAGAACAAATCCAAATAAATTAAGAACAAGAAGAATATATATTAGGAACAAAAAGAATCCTTCCTAAAAAGAATCCTGACAATGCTATTGGTCCTTTACTAGATGGATGCGGTAGAATTATCAATAATAATGCAGAAAAGGCAGAAGTCTTCAATAAATATTTCTATTCTCTTTTTTGGGGGAAAAACAGATGATACAGTCTCATCATATTGTGATGATAACATTCTTTCCATTCCATTAGTATCCCTGAAAGCTATTAAATAGAAGTTAGACATTTGTCAATCAGCAGGTCCAGATAACTTGGATTCAAGAGTTTTAAAAGATTTGGCCAAGGAGCTCTCAGGACCATCAGTATTGATTCTCAATAAGGCTTGGAGCACTGAGGAAGTTTCATAAGAAAGCTAATGTTATGCCAATTTTTAAAAAGAGTAAATTGGATGACCCAGGTAATTATAAGTCTCTCAGCCTGACATCCCAGGCAAGATAATGGAGCAACTGATACATGATTGAATTAATAAACAAAACTAAGGGAGGGTAATGCAATTAATGCAAATAAATATGGGTTTATAGTTTGACAAGATTTATTCTCTAACTTCATATATTTCTTTTATGAGATTACAAGTTTGGTAATTGTGTTGACATAATATACTTAGACTTCTGTCAGGCATTTGACTTAGTACCGCACAACATTTTGATTAAAAAAATAGAATGATATAAAAATAACATGGCACACATTAAATGGATTAAAAACTTGCTAACTGATAGGTTTCAAAATGTAGAGCAGGTGTATTCTTGTGCAGTCCCACCAGGATTGATGTTGGCCCCACGCTATTTACCATTTTTATCCATGAGCTGGAAGAAAACATAAAAGCATCACTGATAAAGTCTGCAGATGACACAAAAATGGGGGAGTGGTAAATAATGAAGAGGGCAGATCACTGATTCAGAGTGATCTGGTTTGCTTGATAAATTGGGTGCAAGCACATGATATGAGTTTTAATAGTACTAAATGTAAATGTATACTTCTGTGGACAAAGAATGTAGGCCATAGTTACAGAATGGGGGACTCTATCCTGGGAAGCAATGACGCTGAAAAAGATTTGGGGATCACAGTGGATAATCAGCTGAACATGAGTTCCCAGTGTGACACTGTGATCAAAAGAGCTAATGCGATCCTGGGATGCATAAACAGGAGAGTCTTTAGTTAGGAGTAGAGAGGTTATTTTACCTCTGTATTTGGCACTGGTGCAAGTGCTGCTGGACTCCTATGTCCAGTTCTGGTGACTACAGTTCAAGAAGGATGTTGATAAATTTGGAGAGGGTTAAAAGAAGAGCCATGAGAATGATTAAAGGATTAGAAAACCATGCCTTATATAGTGATAGATGCAAGGAGCTCAATCTATTGTATTGAGCTTAACAAAGAGAAGGTTAAGGGATGAATTGATTAAATTCTTTATAAGTATCTATGCAGGGAACAAATATTTGATATTGGGCTCTTCAGTCTAGCAGAGAAAGGTATAACACAATCCAATGGCTAGAATTTGAAGCTAGACAAATTCAAACTGGAAATAAGATGTAAATTGTTAATATTGAGAGTAATTAACCATTGGAATGATTTACCATGGACTGTGGTATATTCTCCATCCCTGGCAATTTTTAAAATCAAGATTGGATGTTTTTTAAAAGACATGCTCTAGGAATTATTTTGCAGAAGTTTTGTGGCCTGTACTATACAGGAGGTAAGACTAGATGGTCACAATAGTTCCTTCTGGCCTTGGAATCTATGAAAAAATCTGTGAAAGACTAGGGACTTATGTCCTCATTCCCTATTGTAGTAACCAGGCAAGGTACTAACAAACTTCAACAGCACTTTATTTTTTAAAGTGGAAACCTCTTTTCCAAGCTGCTTTTGCACCCTAAGTAGCTCTCCCTCAGCTTCTTCAACTCCTCCCCCCTCCTTCCTGTTTCCTGTCCTTTCTGACTCCCAACAGCCAGTGCTCCCAATTCTAATAATTACAAGCAACATCTAAACACCACATTCCCTTAGTCAGTTTTGAAAAAAAATCTCCCTCTAAATGGTTATTTTCTGATAAATAGTTTTATTCGTATACTTATTATACATAGTGTCACAGATGTGCTTTGTTCTTTGTAGCAAACAGACTAAGCTGTACTAATGGCATTTCTTGCCTGGAAAAGCATACAATATGTTTGTGAAGGATTATAAATTAGAGAGGCTTCCTCATAGGGGATAGTATGATGAATACATGAATTTTGAGAGATGCCCTGGAAGCAGAGGGTTTGAGAACAAAGTTTATCTGTGTACAACAGTTCACCACAGCAGCTCGCTTGTTTTTTATTCCTTTCTCATTCACTGGTTTGTTTACTGAACCCAAAGATCATTATGACATAGTGGCAGAAGTGCCAAATGAGAGACCGTCTGCAGTAATTCTGAGGTTACTTCCTGTGCTTGAAACTAAAAATGTAAGAAAAGGGAGCATGTGGAGCAGCAAACAAAGACCAAAGGCTTTGTTATGTATTTTATTATCATGATAGTAGTTTGACAAGCTTAAGAAGGGAAGAAAGCCAAACATGGATGTGTTGCAACCTCCATCCAGTCTGCAATTATCTGTGTTGCAGAGAACTAGAAAAAATTCTGACAGATTTGAATTGTATTTAGCGACCATAGGGGCAGAGGAGAAAAATGATAAAGTGTAATCATCAGTCTTCTTGCATGTTTTGGGGGAGTAAGCATTGGATATTTATAACAACTTTAAGTTTGAAGATGGTTACAGATTGAAGTTAAGTAAAATACTGATCAAATTTGAGGAACAAAAAGGATTGAGACCTTTCAGAGACACCAATTCTTTTACATGCATGCAAAATACTGATAGCATAGAACAGTATGTCATAGAATTAAAAAGACTCAGTAAGACCCATGACTTTGGTGAGTGACAGAATCTCTGGTCAGAGATAGAATAATTTGTGTTATTAAAGGCAATATGTAGAGAGAGAC
Organism: Caretta caretta; assembly: GCF_965140235.1. Lineage (NCBI taxonomy): Eukaryota > Metazoa > Chordata > Testudines > Cheloniidae > Caretta > Caretta caretta. The sequence continues at coordinate 139,927,627 of NC_134207.1, forward strand.
TGCTCCATGAAACTTTAGAAAAGCTCTCCAGATATGCAGGGCAGCAGAAACTGTGAAAGCACAAGCCAAAGAGCTGAATTCATTGGAAGTGGTACTAAACAAAAAAGAATATAGCTAGAAAGGGTCAAATCAAAAAGTGGAACCAACCATTATGAAAAACACCTTCAGGAGAGTAGACTGGGTACAGATGGTTATGTGTAAAATGTGGATCTCAGCAAAACCCCAAACAAATGTTTTGCCTTTGAGAAGCTCTTTCACAAATGTGGGGAAAAAATCATTGTGCAAAATGCTGCATATCCCAAATGCCAGAAAAGTCAAGGGCATACAATGAAGACAACCTGTTGAGGAGTTTTACTTAGACACGTTGGGATCAAGCAAAGCTGATGAGAGGGACTGGGTACTGCTGATGAAAGTGAATGAAACAATTATTCTACTCAAACCAGACACAGGAGCGCAGGTTAATATTCTGTCTGAACAAGATTACGAGAGACTGAAGATAAGACCAAAACTGGGACCAAAAAACTACAAGTAACTGGTTATTCTGGAGTAAACATACCAGTGAAAGGGAGGTGTGCTGCAAGTATGAAATATAAAAGCACCATCCCTGTTCATTGTAGTACCAAGAGAGGTGACACCAGTTTTAAGTCTGCCCACCTGTAGAAAAACTCACTCTGGTAAAATGGGTGCTCTCTCTGCAATATCAGACTGAATCTGGAGATGAGGCACACATTTGGGAATATCATGATCTGTTTCAAGGGTTGGGTTGCTTGCAGGATGAATATGTAATCCAGATAAACAAGCAGGTAGCTCCAGTTATCCATCGATGGAGAAAGGTGCGATTTGCACTCTGTGATTAAACTCAAGGCTGGGCTAACAAGGATGGAAGCAGTGGACGGAATACAAAAAATGGAGTAGCCAATGGAATGGGTCAGCTCCCTAATCGCTGTGGAGAAAAATAACAGCCAGCTATGCATATCTTAGATCTGAGAGACCTCAACTATGCTATAAAAAGAGAACATTTCAAACTGCCAATCAAGGAAGAGATTATGTCTCTGTCAGTTTGCAAATGCTCAATATTTCAGTAAATTGGATGCTTCCTCAGGATTTTGGCAACTAAAATTAACTGAAGAAAGGTCAAAACTGTGCACATTTAATATCCCATTTGGAAGATACAGATTCTTATGCCAACCCTTCTGCATAGCTTCAGCACCAGAATTGTACCATAATATAGCAGCTATGATCTATCAATGTATTGGTGGTGTTGACACCTCAGTGAATGACATCATCATCTGTGGCTCAGCTAAAGAGATCATGACTGTAGATTTCAGAAAGTCTTTGCCACTACGGGTGCAAATTGAAACTAAATGTGTTTTAGGGGTTACAGAACTGACTTTTGTGGGTGATGTTATTTCCAGCAAAAATGTAAAATCTGTTAAGAGGAAGGTTTCAGCCATTGGAATGATGCCACATCCCCAGTGAAAGAAAGATGTCCAATGGTTCCTGGGGATGGTTAATTACCTTGGAAAATGTATACCTAATTTATCTACAAAAGTAGTGCTTTGAGGAAACTCCTAGAACATAAAAATAATGATGGTGCATAACAGGTGGACTTATTGGAAGGTTTGAAACAATAACTGATACAAAAGCCAGTGCTGAATGTTACGCACCAGGCAGGGCTGTAAAAATTTCAGTGGATGCTTCACAATCTGGATTTAGGTGCAGTGATTTTACAGAAACATGATGATGGTTGGTATCCAAATCATTGATGCAGAAACCAAATACCCACACGTTGAGAACAAGCTTTTAGGATATTGTTTGACTATGAGCGATTCAATCAATTTACTTACGGACAGGTAATGGATGTTGAAACGGACCACAAGCCCGTGATAGCATTATCTGGCAAACTGCAAAATGACTGTACTATAAGGTTTCAAAGAATAATGATAAAGATGCAGAAGTATGATTTGGTTGTAACCCACATACTTGGTAAATTCATGTTTACTGCGGATGCATTTTCCAGAGCGGTGACTCTCATTATGATACTAAAGAAGACCTCAGAGATAGAGATGAAAGCCTATGTAGATTGATTGCCCATAGCTAACAAAGAACTGCAACAAGTAAGAGGGGAAACAGAGAAAGATGAATCATTGGGGATCCTTAAATAAGTGATAATTAAAGGCTGGTTTGAAGAAATAAGCAGTTGCTCTCTATTAGAACTGCAGACGTCCATTTACTCTGCTAGATGGGGTTATTTTCCAGGGCAGCAAGGTTGTAATACCAATGAGCCTCTGAAAAGAAATGCTACAAAAGATCCACAAGGGTCATTTACAAATTGTGTAGGGAAGGAGAGGCTGGAAGGAGACCTTCTCCAGCACATCCATGCAAAGTCAAGCTATAATATTTGTTATTGGCAATTGAGAACACAGAGGGAGGAAGGAAAGAGCATCTAGAGTGGTTAGATCAGGGTCATTACCCTATATCCCGGTGTATTGGAATGGCAGTGCTAGAATTAGTGCTTGCCTACAATTGTTGACTAAAACGTAGAAAGGGTGTACCTCTCACTGTGCTTCACCCAGTTCCCAGGAGGATTTCTGGTTTCAAACATTTAATATTTCCAGGTTCTGCTCCTCAGGTGGCATTCTTCCTCTCCTCCCCAATGCAGCTCAAAGGTATAAAAGCTTTGGAGGACTAGAAATGTGTCCAAGCTGCAAAAAAATCAATCTGGATTTCAGACATTCTTCTCTGGGATTTTGTTTTGGTCCATCTTTCCACTTTAAACGTGTTCTAAAATTGCCAACCCATGCTATGAATAAAATTGTGGATTATTAAAACTGAAAAAATCTAAATAAAATAAAATAAAATAATGGATGTAATTTTCTCCTGTTATGATAAGCATTTTTTCACCCACAGATTGAAAACCCTTTTCAAAGAGGGTCAGTATCATCTTAATTTTATGGTTGAGGAAACTGAGCCCCCATGCAGGAGAAATAACATATATGAGATATATAGCAGAAAAGTGGCATTTGAGGGTAGAAATTACATCTCCTAACTCCCATTAGAAAATGATTAAATGATACATCATAAATCCAAATATGACAGAATTTTTTTTTACATTTGGTGTTTGAATTCCCATGCTGTTAACAAGCATAATAGAAGTACCATGACCTAAGTTCCCTCTAAGCTGTGTGGCCAGGCAGCTGCCCAGCAAGCTATCAAGTGCCGTGCAGTTCAGCTGTCTCTCTGCCCACTTCTGTGCTACTCCTGCTCTTTGCCTTGGAGCAGCTCCCGGGAGCCTCCTGCTTCCTGTGCTGGGGGGTGGTGGTGCTGATGTCAGGGTGTCACCCTCCCTCCACCCCTGTACCCCATCTGTGCAGAGCTGGGTGGGGGGAAATGTGACAGGGCTCAGAAGTGAGACAATGGGAGCTTGCTGGTGACTGCTGCTGCTGTGTCTGCTTTGAGTGCCAATCAGCTTTCAAGGGCAACATACAGCAGCAAACCACAGGGCTGAAAAGAAAGAGCAGCGCTCAGGATTTTAGTGAGGCTCCATCATTTGGGCTGCATTTTGCCATCATCTGAAATTCTGCTCTTTAATTAAAACTATCCCTAATTTTCTGTCTTTTTCCATTGTGACTATAGAGTCATAACACTGTAAACTGATGTGTAAACATTAGAATGACAGGTTTCAGAGTAACAGCCGTGTTAGTCTGTATTCGTAAAAAGAAAAGGAGTACTTGTGGCACCTTAGAGACTAACCAATTTATTTGAGCATAAGCTTTCATCCGATGAAGTGAGCTGTAGCTCACGAAAACTTATGGTCAAATAAATTGGTTAGTCTCTAAGGTGCCACAAGTACTCCTTTTCTTATTAGAATGACAGTAAACTCCACAGAGCTGCCTCTGGTGGAGAGAGAGGGCTGTGTCCTCTGTAGAATAAGAAAAAAAAAGGGTCCCTTCCAGTGAGGAATGCAGTCTGGGAGATGTGTTCTCCCACCCTGGATCCATGTTGCCCGGGACTGGTTCAATGTCCTGACTTTTCTATCGGCACACAGCTCCATGTCAGAACTGTCAGCCAGGACTCCAAACTTTGTGCATACAGATACTTTTAAGTTTTAGTCTCCTGACTGTAACTCAGGATGGGAGGAAGCCACTCCACTTCTCCCAGAACTCAAGGGGATGCTGTATATACACAGTTCTTCCTCAATATCATCCTCCTGTGCCCGTATGTAACACACTGGGGCTTTAAAGAAAAGCTCCATATAGTGTGAAAGTTAACAATATTGATTACCTGAAGGATACCCCCGGGCAGCTGCAGTCCACTGGGGAGTTCTGCCAGGCTGTGAACATACTTAAAGGGGCAACACATGTCTTTGTCTCACATACACACAATCTTTCACACTCACCTCCCAACACATACTTGTATTGTTGTTGTTAATTCTTGACACTTCCTGCAATACACATACATTCTCTGTAATTTTATTCTTTCAAAGTACTGTTATATGAGGTTTTTTGCTAGTCTATGAATTTCATAATTTTTTTTCTCTCTTAACTTAAATTTAATTCTTCAAGTGGTGAGTTCTAAAATGCCTAACCTGTCCCGACTGGAGTAATTATCCCTATGGTAACTTTTTAAAAATATACATTATATCTAGGTATTTTGTTTCTGCTGGTGGTGCACATCTGCACATTACCTCGATAATTTGGTGCACAGAACAAAATTCATTCTGCACATGGATGGAAAAAATTAAAGGGAACATTGACCATGATTGCAGTGTATTTGTGTCATCATTAAATAGCAGAGTTAGAATTGCAGGCTTTTGACCAGTGATAAATTAATTGTATGAACTGTCTTTCATTACTCTGTGATTTACTTGTACTGCAGTAGTGCCAAGAGGCCCCACTTAGAGACCAGTATCCCATTGTACTACACAAAATGCACCCATATAATAATAGAATCATAGAATAGAATATCAGGGTTGGAAGGGACCTCAGGAGGTCATCTAGTCCAACCCCCTGCTCAAAGCAGGACCAATCCCCAATTAAATCATCCCAGCCAGGGCTTTGTCAAGCCTGACCTTAAAAACTTCTAAGGAAGGAGATTCTACCACTTCCCTAGGTAACGCATTCCAGTGTTTCACCACCCTCTTAGTGAAAAAGTTTTTCCTAATATCCAATCTAAACCTCCCCCACTGCAACTTGAGACCATTACTCCTCGTTCTGTCATCTGTTACCATTGAGAACAGTCTAGAGCCATCCTCTTTGGAACCCCCTTTCAGGTAGTTGAAAGCAGCTATCAAATCCCCCCTCATTCTTCTCTTCTGCAGACAAAATAATCCCAATTCCCTCAGCCTCTCCTCATAAGTCATGTGTTCTAGACCCCTCATCATTTTTGTTGCCCTTCGCTGGACTCTCTCCAATTTATCCACATCCTTCTTGTAGTGTGGGGCCCAAAACTGGACACAGTACTCCAGATGAGGCCTCACCAATGTCGAATAGAGGGGAACGATCACGTCCCTCGATCTGCTCGCTATGCCCCTACTTATACATCCCAAAATGCCATTAGCCTTCTTGGCAACAAGGGCACACTGCTGACTCATATCCAGCTTCTCGTCCACTGTCACCCCTAGGTCCTTTTCCGCAGAACTGCTGTCTAGCCATTCGGTCCCTAGTCTGTAGCGGTGCATTGGATTCTTCCGTCCTAAGTGCAGCACCCTGCACTTATCCTTATTGAACCTCATCAGATTTCTTTTGGCCCAGTCCTCCAATTTGTCTAGGTCCCTCTGTATCCTATCCCTGCTCTCCAGCGTATCTACCACTCCTCCCAGTTTAGTATCATCCGCAAATTTGCTGAGAGTGCAATCCACACCATCCTCCAGATCATTTATGAAGATATTGAACAAAACTAGCCCCAGGACCGACCCCTGGGGCACTCCACTTGACACAGGCTGCCAACTAGACATGGAGCCATTGATCACTACCCGTTGAGCCCGACAATCTAGCCAACTTTCTACCCACCTTATAGTGCATTCATCCAGCCCATACTTCTTTAACTTGCTGACAAGAATACTGTGGGAGACCGTGTCAAAAGCTTTGCTAAAGTCAAGAAACAATACATCCACTGCTTTCCCTTCATCCACAGAACCAGTAATCTCATCATAGAAGGCAATTAGATTAGTCAGGCATGACCTTCCCTTGGTGAATCCATGCTGACTGTTCCTGATCACTTTCCTCTCATGTAAGTGCTTCAGGATTGATTCTTTGAGGACCTGCTCCATGATTTTTCTGGGGACTGAGGTGAGGCTGACTGGCCTGTAGTTCCCAGGATCCTCCTTCTTCCGTTTTTTAAAGATTGGCACTATATTAGCCTTTTTCCAGTCATCCGGGACTTCCCCCGTTCGCCACGAGTTTTCAAAGATAATGGCCAATGGCTCTGCAATCACAGCCGCCAATTCCTTTAGCACTCTCAGATGCAACTCGTCCGGCCCCATGGACTTGTGCACGTCCAGCTTTTCTAAATAGTCCCTAACCACCTCTTTCTCCACAGAGGGCTGGCCATCTATTCCCCATGTTGTGATGCCCACAACAGATCATAGAATCATAGACTATCAGGGTTGGAAGGGACCTCAGGAGGTCATCTAGTCCAACCCTCTGCTCAAAGCAGGACCAATCCCCAATTTTTGCCCCAGATCCCTAAATGGCCCCCTCAAGGATTGAACTCGCAACCCTGCGTTTAGCAGGCCAATGCTCAAACCACTGAACTATCCCTCCCCGAAATGTGGGACCTCACTATAAACACACACACACATTTGATGATTCCTCATTTACAGTTACATTTTAAATATAAATAAATATATAGATATATATATATAAAGATAAATGTGTCTGCACCTGTAGGAGTTTAGTCCTATGATAAAACACAATAGGTGGGGATGACAAGGTAACAGTGGCACCATTGTTTGGTATAATATGCAGCAGATTTCGTACAACCACTGCCTAGTCATTCACTCTTCTGGTTTCCTAAATCTGGAATGGATAATACAGTGTTGTGTCAGGGCCCGTATCTGAGCTGGCTTTGTGTCACTCTGGCAGTGCAAAGCACCCTTAAAAGCAATTAATGCAGCCATAGGAGTATTCCCCCGTCAAAAAGAGTCTTTACATGGCTCTTGTGCCATCGCCTTCAAGGTCATGGACACAAGCACTTGGCCAAGGTTCTTGTATACCCTAGCTAATCCTAGCTGCTGAAACACTTCTTTGGGGGCAGTTAGTAGCTGGTGCAAATCCCCGCCTCCGTTCAGTTGTTTGGAACAAACCTTAACAGCAGCTGGTTGGAAAACAGAAATTGAGTCTAGCATGACTCAAGACTGCATATATAACCTTAACTGTTGGAGGGCAAATAATTCTCAGAGCAGTTGTCTCCTCTTCTGGTTATGTTACTTTACCCCAAAGGGCATATATTTACTCCTTGCTATCTGATAGTTACACAGGAGTTTCAATAGCTCCTTCTGCTTCCAGAGTTCAACACTCTGGTCTGGTGGCAGGCCCCAAGGTTTTCACGAGAGAGCTCATCTTGGACAACAGAATTTGCCAGGATACTAAGAGCTCAGTTCAGACAGGAGGTAAGTAACACCTTCAATAAGACAAGTTCCCTGATCCAGTCTTTTAATCAATGAGGAGACATGTCAGCTCATCTGTGTGCAACATTTGCGCTTCATGAGATGATGTATTTAAACAGGGAGCTACTGTCTCCCCAGGATACAAGTTCAGAAACACTGTAGAAACTGTTCAGTCAGCAGAGATGAGTTACAATCTGCAATACAGATATCTGCATGGCTTTTCCACAAAAATGTGTGGCATTTCCTTGAGGATTTTATTTTTTTGTTTTCTATTTGATGTTTGTTGTTTTTAAATACCAGTGATTTTGTAATACTGGGAGAATGTATGAAAGATAAACCAAGTAGAGTCTTGATTGGCTGCTCCCATCCCCCACTACACAAAGAGTGAAGAAGGGTCTATGCATGTTCATGCTTCTCTAACAAAGATAAATGAAAATGAATGGTGTTCCCACCTTCAGGCATTGCCATAGTCCAGGAATATTCATAGCCTGTTTTACATTGCAGCAGCAGTAAATATAACGTATCCTCTCATTTCTCATGGAAGAATTCAGTATGGTCTGTGGTAGCAAGTGGAAATAAAAATCCAGACCCCAGCTCTTAACCCTGCTCTTATTGTGTAGGTGGGATTTTTTTCATTTACTTAAATGGGAACAGTACCAGTTCATGTAATCTTGACTGACAGAACAAAAACAGCATAGTTCCATGCACTCAGGGGAAAACAGACCAATAACAAAGCTCTGCAAGCAGTTCTCCAAGGATAAAGTGGAGAATAACCCCCTTTATTCCAGGGGATACTTAAATTCTACCATATTCCAGTTCATTCTATCTAAGAAGTAACTTTTCTTGCTGACCCAAGGTTAGGAGCCCAAGAGTTCCTCCTGACTCGCACAGAAGAAGGCTCAGTCCCCAAGCCATTTCTGGAAGACCCTGCATGGGCTTGTTTCTTCTTCTATTTCCTATTTCTTAATTAGGTACAGCTAGGTGGTCCTCCCTCAAGGATTGTCAGTTTCTGAGGATTGGGTCTGCTCCTCTTCCCTTCTCCCAATGTCATTTACTGACCATTTCCAGGATTGGCCAGGTGTGAGGTTTTTATAGAAACCGCTTCAGAGAAGATCGTTCAACTATATATTATCTCTATAAAGTGAGCTATTTTGCTCCTGCTCCTACTAGAGAAAATATTATAGAAAATCTAGAAGATCACACCAGTCACACTCTGGGAGTCCCTTATGTATTTTAACCGATAGGTGTGAAAAATATAAATTTCACCTGTTTTTTAGGAACAATAGCAAATGCCTTCTTTGAATAATCAACAGAATATTTGATTTGCATGTTAAAAGTCTGCAGACTTCTGCCAGTAGCAAAAGGTTCTAAGGTCACTGTCAACTGACTCCTAAAAAATGCTTTTGAATAATACATTAAGCATTTGCTGTTTCCATAATCAGGCTGAAATCTCATTAATGTTACCTATTCTACCCTATCTGAGTTAGTGCCTGAAAGCTCAAGTTCAGTACCTAGCCCAAGTCTCACATCATCGTCACCTTACATTTATATAGCATTGTTCTGGAAGACTCTGAAATATCTAAAGAAGTAATCGCCTCACCTGCCACTGATGGGCAGCCATCTCTGGGTAGTTTGCAGCATCTGTTTAACATTTCACAGCAGCATTGCATGTAACAGTTCAGGATAGAAAATGAAAAATATTACTATATTCAACTGAAATGACAGAAGGGGTTAGTTAGGCAGAAGGTAATTACACTAATGGGAACTGGATGAGTACATGGGCAAATTACTCCTAATCTTCATAGGCATAAGGAAGTTTACTATATGCGAAAGAAGTGGGCCAGCCTGCATTTCTGTTTTAGCACTTAAAAACGAAGCCATGCAAATCTCCCTCTCCCCAAGATATACATCATTCTATTTGTTCATGCATCTCAAAGATTTGTGATCAACCATATTTACATTAAATGTCATTATCAATCTTATTCCACCACTGAGGAATGATGAACGTGGATGGGAAACTGATAAGCTGTGGAAGAAACAGTTCTGCAAGACATGATATCATTTTTAATGTCTTTTACTAACAAAGGACAAAGACTGGATTACTCTCATGCTGCACCTGGGGCTGAATTTGAAGACTGCCTTTTAGCTTCAGATAGCGTAGACGGACTATTTATTTGGGTAAGATTCTTACTGGAAGCACTGGAGCGGTGTGGTCTACTGGATTAGAGCACTAGAGTAGAAGTCATGAGACCTAGATTCTATCCCTAGCTCTGTCACTGACCTGTTGTGTCCTTGCCCATACTTTGGGCAAGTCACTTCACCTTTCTGTTCCTCTGTTTTTCCCTTTCATCCTTTGTCTTCTCTATCTAGGTTGTAAACTCCTTAGGGCAGGGACTGCCTCTTACTATGAGTTTGTACAGTGCCTAGGACAATGGGGCCTCAATCTCAGTAGAGGCCTCTGAGTGCTACGGTAATGCAAATAATAATAATGCTTCTGTGCTCCACAGTCTGCACTAGGTCCTGTTAGGTTTCCTGGTGACGTGTATGTTGTTTATTTTGCTATATATTATCAGAAGGATTTGGTTCCTTCCTAGCTGTCTTAGAGATTGCCTGACTCGTTATGTGATTCTGTGATATTGGTGTATTGCTGAAATACCTGAGCTAACAGCCTCCTGTTGCAAGACAGAGGACTTGCAAAGTGTGAAGTTTTGTGCACTGCAATACATCAGGCACAAGACAAGGCTCAATTTATCTGAATTGATATTATGTCTGTATATTTACTGTACAATTTAAATCAAACAAGAACTTCTGACCTGATTTCTAGTGAATTAACAGAGAAATATCAGAAGTGTAAATGAACACTGAAATTATTTTCTAAAAGTACATAATACAAAACTGTTGTGATGGATGGTATGTGATAGGTGGGGGGGGGGAATAGCTCAGGGGTTTGAGCATTGGCCTGCTAAACCCAGGGTTGTGAATTCAATCCTTGAGGGGGCCATTTGGGATCTGGGGCAAAACTTGGGGATTGGTCCTGCTTTGAGCAGGGGGTTGGACTGGATGACCTCCTGAGGTCCCTTCCAACCCTGATATTCTATGATTCAGTGGGACATTTATGTACATGGTCCAAAAAGGGTGTCCTGATGTCTGTCAGGAGACTGGGTCATAGATAGTCAGGCTTAGTGGTCGGAGCAGGAGTCAGATTTAGTGCTCAGAGTCTGAATGCCAGAGCCAGGGTCAAGACCGGGCCAAAACCAGGAAGCAGGTCAGAGCTGGAGTTAGAGTCCAAATGCCAGAGCTACAGGTTCAAGACAGAGTTGGAGTCAGGAATCAGAACCAAGGGTTAGAATTGGGTTACCAGGAGTCTGGAAAGGCAGCAGCCAGGCTGGTTCACAGGCAAGAGCAAGGCTGGGACAGGATGGGAACAAGGCTGGGTGCAGGGCGGAATCTGGGCTGGAACTGTGAAGGAGCAAAGGAGGAGCCAGGCTTGGTGAGAGACAAGCACAGGGAGGCAGAGAGTCTGTGGGTGTGGTCATTGAGCAACCAGTGAGCTGCTGCTGAGGTTAAGAACTGGCCTGCTAGTTTCTTCAACCAATCAGGCAGGGCAATCTATTAGTCAGCATAGCTGATGCATTAAGGTGTCAGGTACTGTGCAGGTGCAGCTGCAGGGCCTTACTCCTGACAATATCGCACAAAAATTACATTAAAAGAACTTAAGTTTGCAAAATCAGGGACTCAGAAGTTAGGAAATGCCAGAATTAAAGTTGCCTGTGCAACCTTGATTTGGCCCCCTTGTACATATGTCCCTTCTGTATTTGTGTCAGGCAGCCTTGGTGCCAGTGAGCACAGGACAGACCGTCTCTTTGCTCTAAGTTCCTGTGCCTGACATCACAGTGGCCTGCTGCAGCTGGGAGTAGCAACTGCAGGGAAAGTCCTCTTCAGCCCCTAGGTTGGAGCATGCTCTGTGGTGATGGCTCATGTGCAGTCCAGTGACACACACAAGCTATGAGGGGCTAGAACATACTGAATGCGTACAGAATCTTCGGAGAATTTACCTGCCAAACTCTAACAAATCTCTTGTGAGAATCTGGGAACTAAATTTTTTCAAAAGCTTATAATTTGGCCAAATTTGGGTATCTTTTCATCAGAACAGCAAAAAGTACACCCCTGAGCCCAATGCCACACTACAGGATTTTGTGTCAGAGTTTGGATGTGGAGATGCTAGATCTCTCAGCTGTTGTAAGAATTGTCTTAACGTGAGCAAAACAATGTGTTTTCCCCTAATCTCATCCTCAGAAATAGCTTAACTGTTTTAGATTAATTTAAAAAAAAATATCCTGAGGCAGACACCCAACGTGGAATATTTCAGTCCAAAGGTTAATGTTTGGAAAGATGATCAGCAGTTGAAAACAGGGTCTTATAATGGGAAGAGTTGGGCAACCTTAAGCATAGGCATCATTATGAGCGCCACCTATAATTAAAAAAGAGAGTGAGGGAGAAAACTGTTAAACTTGTCAAACAGTTTTTCATTTGTGAAATATATGAATTCGGAATTAGGGTTGCCAGATATCCGGCTTTTGACCAGAACACTTAGTTGAAAAGGGACCCTGCCAGCTCCAGACAGCACTGCTGACTGCGCCATTAAAAGTCTGGTTGATGGCACAGTGGGGCTAAGGCATGTTCCCTGCCTGCCCTGGCTCTGCGCAGCTCCCAGAAGCGGCTGGCATGTCCAACTTCTAGGCATGGGTAGCCGCTGGAGCTCTCCACAATGCCCTGTCCGGAGCACTGGTGACAGGTTTGCAGCTGCCATTGGCCAGGAACCGCGGCCAATGGGAGCTGCGGGGACGGCACCTGCGGGCATGGGCAATTCACAGAGCCCATTGGCCCCTCTGCCTAGGAGCCAGACATGCCAGCTGCTTCCGGGAACTGCCTGAGGTAAGCACCTCCCAGCCGGAGCCTGCACCCCAACCCCCTGCCCCGAACCTGAGCCCCCTCCTGCACCCCAAACCCCCCATCCCTGGTCCTACACCAGAGCCCACGCCTCCAGCTGGAGCCCGCACCCCCTCCCACACCCCAACCTCCTGCCCCAATCTGGTGAAAGTGAGTGAAGTTGGGGGAGAGCGAGTGATGGAGGGAAGGGGGGGTGCAGAGAAGGGGTAGGGCAGTTGCAGGGCCTGGGGGGGGGGGCAGGGAGCAGGGCAAGGAATTTGTTTTTGTGCGATTTAGAAAGCTGGCAACCGAATTTGGCATAGTTTATTAAATATGTGTTCCTTTCTGAGTTTTGTGCATCACATTATGACACATAGAAAATATAAGGATTTTCCCAAAATTGTCCCGGTGCCAACTGGGTCCATATATCTATTCAGGGGACACCATCATAGGGCATAATCTATCCACACTATCAGAGGCTCGTTCACCTGCACATCTACCAGTGTGATATATGCCATCATTTTCCAGCAATGCCCCTCTGCCATGTACATTGGCTAAACTGGACAGTTTCTATGTAAAAGAATAAATGGACACAAACCAGACATCAAGAATTATAATGTTCAAAAACCAGTCGGAGAACGCTTGGTCACTCGATTACAAACCTAAAAGTGGCAATTCTTCAACAAAAAAACTTCAAAAACAGACTCCAACGAGAGACTGCTGAATTGGAATTAATTTGCAAACTGGATACAATTAAATTAGGTTTGAATAAAGACTGGGAGTGGATGGGTCATTACACAAAGTAAAACTATTTCCCCATGTTTATTCCCCCCTACACACACTGTTCCTCAGATTTTCTTGCCAACTGCTGGAAATGGCCCACCTTGATTACCACTACAAAAGGTTCCTCTCCCCCCTCTGCCCCCGCTCTCCTGCTGGTGATAGCTCACCTTACCTGATCACTCTCCTTACAGTGTGTATGATAACACCCATTGTTTCATGTTCTCTGTGTATATAAATCTCTCCACTGTATTTTCCACTAAATGCATCCGATGAAGTCAGCTGTAGCTCACGAAAGCTTATGCTCAGATAAATGTGTTAGTCTCTAAGGTGCCACAAGTACTCCTTTTCTTTTTGCGGATACAGACTAAAACGGCTGCTACTCTGAAACCAAAATTGCCAGTTTGCAATTCTACCTTGTAAATCAAGCCATTTGTACAATGTGCACTCTATCATGCTCAGACCATAATCACTGTTCTAACTTTACTTAACGTCTTATCACACAAAAAATATACATACCTATTATATATATATAACACTCAATTAAAAACACATGGTGCATAGTGACAGGTTTCAGTGGTAGTTGTGTCAGTCTGTAGCAGCAAAAAACAAAAACAAGGAGTCCTTGTGGCTCCTTAGAGACTAACAAATTGATTTGGGCATAAGCTTTTGTGGGCTAGAATCCACCTCATCAAATGTATGAAGTAAAAGATACATGAGCAGGTATAAATACATGAGCAGGTATAAATATATGAAAGGATGTGGGTTGCTTTACCAAGTGTGAGGTCAGTCTAACGAGATAAATCAATTTAACAGCAGGATACCAAGGGAAGACAAATAACTTTTGAAGTGGTAAGAGAGTGGCCCATTACAGCAGTTGACAAGAAGGTGTGAGTAACAGTAGGGAAAAATTAGTATTGGGGAAATTAAGTTTAGGTTTTTGACCCAATCACTCCCAGTCTTTATTCAGGCCTAATCTGATGATATCTAGTTTGCAAATTAATTCCAGTTCTGTAGCTTCAAGTTGGAGTGTGTTTTTGAAGTTTTTTTGTTGAAGAATTGCCACTTTGAGGTCTGTATTTGAGTGACCAGAGAGATTGAAGTGTTCTTCGACTGGTTTTTGAATGTTATGATTCCTGATGTCAGATTTGTGTCCATTTATTCTTTTGCGTAGAGACTGTCTGGTTTGGGCAATGTACATGGCAGAGGGGCATTGCTGGCACATGATGGCATATATCACATTGGTAGATGTGCAGGTGAACGAGCCCCGGATGGTGCCACAAGGACTCCTTGGTTTGTTTGGTTTTGGGTTTTTTTTTTTATGGTGCATAGACTTAAACATCTAAAGATGTTTTCAACTTTTTTGTCATTATTTGTTATTTCTGAATCTGCTTTGTTTCTAAGCAGAAGAAGTCAGAAGTGATTATAGCCAACATCTTCTTGGAGAAAGAGTAGCCTGAAAAATTCTTAGTTTATTTATCTTTCAGCCTTTGCCTTTTTATGTTCATGTTCTTTATTCTTTATTTTATAAAAGGTTGAGATTGGTGCTGTGTAGTGGGCTTGATTATCAATTAACAAAGACACCAAGGACAATGGAAATTCTACACATCAAGTTGTAATGTAAATCTTATTCATATTTAGCTTCAAAGTATATGTAGGAATTGTCCAAAATCCTCTTTCATGCTGGTGCATCCCCGCTAATGTCAATGGAGATATAGGGTTTTGAACTTATTCAACTGAAGGTAAACTTGGCCCAGTATGCCTGAACTTGCAATTGATTATATGTTGCACACTGTAGGGCAGATTTTTTTTCACAGTTGCACTGGGGTAAGTTCTGGAGTAACTCTATTGAAGATTGGGAAAATAGCCAAGGTGTGAAGTAGCAAACAGAAAAGATGCAAAGGTTAAGCTAATATGACGGAAGGGACACTGGAGAAAACAATAGTCAAGCATTAAAAAAAACCAAAACTCTCTTCCAGGAGTTGAGATGGAGGTGGGGAGGGGGAAGAGGACAAGTGATGATGTCACTTCCCCTCTTTTGTACTCTCTTCCAGCTGGTTGGAAAGATCTTTGCTGTGATATGGGGACCAGGTAGTCCCCATTGGTCAAGCAGTCTCCATTGCATATGTGGTCTCTCTGAGAAGTCTCTGGGATGGCCATTGGGAGAGTGGATTCTCTTGAATGGGCCATCAGCAAGTCTGGCTGGTCCTTTGTTGCAATTGAAAGGTTGGCTGTGGGCGTCTCCCAATCTCACAACATATTTCAGTAACACATATAGCAATGCTTCCAAAGTTCCCATACAATGGTAGTACATATAATCCAATAGGATATTAACGTTCAACAGATCAAGATTTTTATAATGGCACCTCACAATACAAACTTTCTACAAATCATAACTATATGACAGTGGTGAGTATGGGGATTTCAGGATGCTACTTAGAGGTACAGAGTGCCACAAAGACGTTCTTCCTTCCCCATCAGCAGTGTTTAAGTATTCAGATGAGGTCTTCCTGCATTCTCTGCCTCACAGATTGTAACTCTCTCTAGCCTACAATTTCTTTTGCCCTCCGTGACACTCCTGTAGAGAAATTGCTATGCCCATCTGAGAACATGCGTCTTTACTTTTGCATTGTAGTGCACTCTGGCACACAGTGTGATCTCATGCATACCTGATAACATAATGTGTGGAAAACAAAATCTTATGGACACTCTGGGTGTTGTACATACAAGATAAATTAGTGTGCATACATTCAAACTAAATGTACCACACCAAGCACAAATTTATCTGAGTCTTGACATTATTCTCTAAAAGTGCATGTGGGTGGGTGAACCTGAAAGCCAGAATGTTTCAGGGGCAGAGAGAATAGAGGATGAAAATTGCCATCTGCCAGGAATGGTGGCAGAGAGAGGAGGGAGATCTTCAAATGAACTTCTAAGGAGACTGGTTTTGAGGGGCTGTATGAAGTTTCAGGCTTGTTCTTTTGTCCCAGATGGTTCTCCCATTCAAACCCCATCTAGTTAAACTGAACTAAAAGGATAAAAAAGTACCTGAGAATACATCACTAGCAAGGCTTATAATTAACTAGGGAATATAATATAAGAATGTACTCAACACGGACCAGTTAAAGACAATACTCTAAATTGGTCTCTTTTCAGCCTGATAAGGTGAGGGATGGTTGAAGCCATTAAAATGGTTACAGTTTCTGCACAATTATACGCATTAAATATAGTTCCTCTTTCTTTTCCTTCCATAAGCAAGTTATTGGTCTGTGGGGTATTTTCCTTTGGAATAGTAAATGGGCAAAGATAAGTATAACTAAGCTTTATCTTTCCTACTCCCAAAATATAGCAAAATATATTTTCCAAATATTGAATGCTAGTGTGTAAGTCATTTATAATACAAGGTCTGTAGTGATTTGATTTCCAGAACACCTTCTCTACTGCTCCTGCATCTCGGTTAATTTTAGAAATCTGTTTATCTAGTCCATAGGGCTCAATTCTGCAATCCTTCCATGGGCAGAACTACTGCTGAAGTCACTGGGAGCTCTGCACATGGAAGCACTTGTGTCTTATCAATGCCACTTCCTCTCTCACCAAGTGATCACTTAATAAAGCAGCAATGAAGATGCTTCAGACACTGCCTTAACTTCAGAACCTTATCCAGTCTAGGGTCTTGTTCCTATCTGATTTTATACCTGCCTTGACTGTCTTCAGCTCCACAGAAGGTGTATCAGTAAGTCCATCTTTTGAAAGTCCTTCTCATGTTCTTGAACCCTGTCACTTGTATATACCTTCTCTTCCCTTATATCCCTCCTTCATATAAACCTGCAAAACTCACACTTACCTCCAAAAATTGTGATTGTAACTGTAAACTGCAAAAAAAAAAAAAGGAAATCACAACCAAATAAACTAACAATCAAAATTTCTAGACATAGGGTTTGTCACTGGCCAGTTACCTGCTTTTTGTTATTTCTCATACCCCTTTATTTGTTGTTGTGGCCTATTTAGATTTAAAGCTTCTTGGGCAAGGATTTTCTCATTATAGTATTCTGTAAAGCACCTACCTCACTTTTAGTGCTATAGATATAAGATAAAAATGGTAAAACTGAATGCAATTTATAGAGTTGCATAATTTCCTCCTCTCATTTAACAATGTGGCATCATTCATCCTTTAAATCTGTAAATTGCTTAATTTCTGAATATTGGGGATAATAATCCTTGTTTAGTCTACATGGGCATTATGAGGATAAAATTATTCATATTTATGACCCATTCCGATACTATGGTCACAAGAGTCTGAAAGTAGATAGGCCTCTGTGATTCAGTAATTCTTCCATAGTTTGGAAAGCAAGAAGAGAAGTTTGCAGGTTTCCACAACCCATCAACTTGCCTAGCTAGTAATTAACTGCCAAGAAATGTCTGATTTGGGAGACATTATTACTTAAGTCCAGTACTTTTCATTTAACCATTTCAGAAAATCTTTGGGAGAGAAAACAACACACAGCAAAAACCATACCAAAAATGTGAAAAGGAATTGTAGCATTTTGATCATGTCTGTAATTTCATGGACATATTAGCATGTGCCTCAGACGACAGCAATTGTTGCTGTTTTCTATTGGAACCTCTTTCTGACAGCAAGCGTACTATGGCAGACACTCCAGCACAGGAATTATGTTATATTTGGCCTTACTGTGTTTGGTGACTCTTTGAAATACTATTTCATGATGAATCATCCCGGCAACATCTATCCACACTGTTCAGGGGAAGCCCACTCTTTCTGAAGAAATGTAACAGGGAGTTAGATATTGCTATTTTCAGTTCTGGAGATGGACAAGATACTGGACCAAATTTTGTGCTGACTTTTAATAAAGTCATTGGACTTATAAAGGGTGCAAGTCTGCACAGAATTTTGTCCAATGAATCCAAGTTCCAGGAAGAAAAGGGCATATTGTACATGGTAGATAGAAACCATATAGATCAGTGGTTCTCAACCAGCGGCCTGGGGGGCCGCGAGCAGGTTTCAGGGGGTCCGCCAAAATAAACCAGAGAGCAGGGCCAGTGTTAGACTTGCTGGGGCCCAGGGCAAAAAGCCAAGGCCTAGCCCTGCCAAGGGCTGAAAATCAAAGCCAGAGCAATTTAGTTTCATGCGGTCCCCTGTGGTGTGGGGCCCTGGGCAATTGCCTTGCTTGCTACCACCTAATGCCAGCCCTGGCTTTTAATCTACTGGATATGCAGAAAAACAGTTCTTGTGGCACAGGTAGGCTGTGGAATTTTTTTAGCATGTTGGGGGGCCTCAGAAAGGAAAAGGTTGAGAACCCCTGGCATAGATAATAGGAACACTGTCTATATTGGGCTTGGAAGTATCAAGGAATAATTGTTTCCAAAGCTTCATCTATAGCAACTTAAATGAAAATGCTAAAGGCCAGGGTAAAATATAAAGCACACAACTGTGATAAGACACCTAGAGATGTTCAAATATTTTTTACACATTCTTTAAAATTTTTGTCCTGAATGTAAAAATACATTTTATTTGAAAAAATGCTTTGTTTAATTCCAGAAAGCCTATTTTTTTAGTAATTATATAATGAACTATGTCTATAACATAGTCATCATCACATGCTGATACTAAAATAATTCTATTCCAGTTAAATTTAAACTTTACAGAGTAGGCATATGTATAAAGTAAATTTAACAAAATGTATAAAAGAATGGAACGTGTTTTAATCTTCGCTTAGGGTAAGAGGAGAACAAAAGCAGTTATGCATTTTGTTTTAAATATTTTTCATAACGAGACTTACAATACATTTGATGTTGTTACATCAAATCATAGTATCCTTATGAAAATCCAGGCTCCATGCTGAACACAAATTAAGCTTTTACATACAAGTTTAGAAGAATACTGAGAATGTCTTTCCCCTCACTGCATGCTCGTGTGCCTATATTCTCCCCTTTTAAATCCATGCAATTTGATGAAGACAACAGGGATTCATGGGGGAGCTGAGGGATAGAATTTAGTCCCATAAATCTGGCTTCTTGAGCTGAGAATTTTTTGTTTATAACAAAAAGAGTTAATATTGCATGTTTACGTAGCTGAGATGTTGCTATCTTATTTCTTGTTTTTCTGTGAACTAGTCAATTGAGATATAAATTTATTTCTTGCTTCTACATTAGGAAGCCTGGTTTTACATGCAATCATGCAAACACCCAGAACTATCAGTAGTAAATGTTACTCAGACTCCACTCCTCGTTTTCAGTTTGCCTTATTCCAGATTCTGTTTGCCTACATTGTATCTTAAAGTATAGGATTTATATTGTATCCTAAAGTTTATGATTAGATATTGTGGGAGTTTCTTGATTTTTCTTTTCCTGTATGAGCGTTATAGTAGTGTACATACCATTGCTTTCTTTAGTGTTAATTTGACAAACTTCAATCTTTTATTCCTGTTTTATAGTGCATCAGATCTAAAAGAGGGTCAAGAAATCCAGTTGTACTTTTCCCAATTGTACTTTTATAAAAAGGAAACTTCATTTTTCTCAGGCAGATAGGTGTTATCTGAATGCATTTTAAAACTTTGTTATAAGATGCCATCTCCTTCTGTGGGACTTGATATTTTTGTAGTTCTTTCGATATATCTTCACTTACCAGTGGCCAAATCTGAAACATACAGTCACAGGGTACCTTGTCCCCCTGAGTATCTTGAACCAATCTCCCATGTGTCAGAGCAGGTGAACACAATCCAGCCAATTAAAGGGGGTGGGGCTATGCCTGGGCCTATAAAGGGCTGCAGGAAACCAGGCAAAAGTGGGGAGTGATTGGGCCATGCCATGCCATGCCATGCCATGCCATGCCATGCCATGCCATGCCATGCCATGCCATGCTGGAGTAGAGCGAACTCTGGTGGTGAGTCCCTGGAGCAAGGGGTCAGGTGCTCAGGGAGGCAGTCTCAGGGGCTACTGCTCCAGGAAGGGAGTAGAACTGACTAGAACTAGGAAGCTGCGAGAAACTGGAGAATTAACCTGCTTCAAAGAGACTAGGCGTGGGAGCACATACTTGGCTGATAGCTGGGGGTGGGAAAGAGATGCACCCCTTCTGGTGATGTACATGTTACTTTATACCCTGAAGACCAGATGAAAGAAACAGTAAAATGTAGTGAAGCAGAAAGCTGATTGTGAAATGCAATATAATGCAAATAATTGCTTAGCTGTGGTTTCAGACTGAATTTTTTTAGTATTGCAGTTGCATGAATCCCCTTCTTAAAGTGTGGTATAATTAAAGCCTGTTGTCCAGTGGTAAGACTCAGAAAAAGACCAGTACTGGCCCACTTGTCTTGTATCCCAATCTCTCCATTAACTATGGGGCTGAGAGGGAGGCTGACGTACCATGGAGTACCATAAGCCTTAGATATTGTAGGCAAGGTAATAATGCCACTTATTATAAGACCCTGTTTTGAGTTTCATGTAACTTTACCAGTCTTTAACCATTCAGACTGAAAGTTTCCATGCTGGATGTATGCATCTGGCTTAATTAAAAATAAAATAAAATGATTCAGCCATTTCTGATAACAAGGATAGAGAAAAAAATCTTATTGTGCCCAAGTTTAAGAAATTCTGTTGACTTTTTTTTTAAAATCTCTAGTGGACCTGTGTTTTAGAGCAGATATTTTGGAATTTGGCAGGGGATGGCCTTTGAATCAGGGATGTGTCTTTTACCATCTCCAGGAAAATCATCCAAATTTGACCAAGTTATAAACCCTTAAAGTCACAGTTTTCACATACTCAATAGAGTCTTTGGAGGAATTGTTAGTTTCCCAGGAAGAAATGAACAATTCTGTCTTCTGAGAAGGGTTTGAATAGAAAAATATCAAATAGCTGTACATTGAGAGAGCACCTTCAATTTTGTGCGCTGAATGAGGTGGATTTCCTGTGGAAAAAATAATATAGGATCATGTAATTAAAGACTGCATTTTAATCCATGTGCACAAAGGGTCCAAATTCAGATTGCATAGGCAATCCTTACTTGAAAGGTTTGTTTTTGCAAACTTAATACTTTTATTTTAATGTAGGGGTTTTTTTTGTTTTTGTTGGGGGTTTTTTTGGTGTGTAATATTATTTAGGTTTAGCAAAATACAATCTTTACTACCATACAAGGAAGAAAAGTTACCTGGACAGCAACCTGTAGTTTCTTTCTTAAGCTGTGCTTTCCACAAGCTTCAATATTCTGTTGTTTTAATATTTTATCAAATATTTTTGCAATATATGTTCCATTAATATGCCAATAAGAATGTAAAGCTTTTATGACTAATTGATTTAACAGGGATATATACACACATGCATTCAGCTTCTAATTCTTTAGTCTGTCCTTTAGATAGAAGTGAAACACACCTAGATTAGCCACTTAATTACAAAATAAAACCTGCCAGCACTTTTTGCCCAAAAATGTACTTCAAGGGCTTGAATCTAGCCTCATGAGTTTCTCTAATTACCCATGAAATTAATTCATAGAAAACATTTAATGTGCAATGATTGCCAAGTCATTACATTCAGGTAAACAATTAAATTGTATGATAAAGTAGTAACACTCTAAATTTATATATATGTGTGTGTGTGTGTGTGTGTGTGTGTATATATATATAAAATATTTGTTCTTGAACAATGTCCTACAATGACTTCAGTATAATTTTCAGCAGTTATGATATCAACAAATCCACAAAAAGTCAGCTGTTGGAGCTTGGGCTTCAGCGAGAGTAAATAGTTTAAGTGAAGTTAGTGCTCCTCTGGAAGAGAGCTGACAGTGGGCAGGTCCTGATTAAGACACAGGCACTCTATGCGCATACCTAAGTTCTCAGCTCCTGACCTCTTGTGATTACGTCAGAATCTTAGCTTTCTTTTTTTTTTTTAAAGTATGTTTCTAGCCCTTAGAGTTGAGAATGAAATCTGGAAAATGTGAACAGAGTGTAACCAAAGCAGCAATATCTGCCTGAGTCTGCAGACAGCCTAAAACAATAGTTCTGAAAGCTTTAAACTGTCCCATGTAGCTCAATGAGCTGTTAATGCCAAGATCCATCGCCGTGGGGTGCCTACCAGTTGATTTTGTATATTGCAGGAGGAGAGTGAAATGGGGCCAGCACACCAACCCTAGCAGATAAGGTTGAAATATTGAGGAACCACCCTGTTTTGACCGCTACCTCAAAGGATGAGGGACATGGCCCTGGTGCTCCCAAAGGGAAGGAACCCCTGCTACCACTCTTGGGGAGGGAATAAAGGGGCCCCATGCTGATGCCCTTGGCCATCTCCATTGCAAAGGCTGGGGGAGACTCAGAGTGCAGGGTTATGGTTGCAGGGGTGGAGCCACAGAAGTCCTTGTGTTGTGCAGTGACTAGGATACCAAAATGGCTTAAACCAGTCCTGACTGCTGGAGTCCCATTTGGCTGTCCAACTGCCAGGTTGGGAATATTACAAATATACAAAAATACACAGAGCTTTCTTCACCTGAAAGCTTCTCTCTCTCCTCCAGAAGTTAGTCCAATAAAAGATATTTCCTCACTCACCTTGTCTCTCTAATATCCTGGGAACAACATGGCTACCACAACACTGCATACAAGACTGGGAATATGGCATACAGAGCATGTCTCCTTGGGTTGGGAACTATCCACTTTTCACTCTAACAGAGCTCCTTTGTAACAGCCAGTCGGGTTGAATAAGACCTGTAGAATACAGTATGTGAAGTAGTCCTTACTCTGCTAAGTAGCCACGTGGAATTGGTGAGCAAGTAGCTTGCTCCTGAGAATATGCAAATAACAGTATTCTGTGTCCCAATACATGTATCAGATCCATAGGAGATCTTCAGAAAGTTCAGAATAATCCATTCATGCAACTTAACCAGCAGTAAAAATAAAAAACAATGTATCTAGAATTAAAATGTTAGTGATTTACTTACTCAGGGCTTAAATTGGGCTGTGCTTTTGCATCTGTTTAATCTCAGTTCTTTGGTATACACATGCTGAGGTATTAATATCATTAAACGGTGCCCATCTCTTGCACCAATTGCCATCTGAGGATTTTCCAAAGAAATCCTTATTCATAGATTCACAAGTAGCTCATATTAAGTAAACTGATCTCTAAGGACAAAAGAGAAATGAAAGGAACATCCCATATTTTGTTGTCAGCTTCTGCTTTTATGACAGTTGATGGTTTGCGGATGTTGAGGAAAAGATTTTGTAAAGGAGTATTTTATTCTGCATAAGCTTTAGAATGTTGGCATTATTAGTGATTTTTTTTAGTTCCTCAGCAACTTAGTTCCTCAGCAACACCAGCGAACAATGTGTGCCTCATGGGTTCTACGCACGCAACAGTTTGACTTGGCTTTTTATTAGACCAATAAACAGAAATCAAACCAATTGGGAATTTTCATGCTGGGATTTGTAAAAACGTTGGCAAGAGTGCATATTTTCAATTGCTTAAATTTTGCGATCATGCTGCTGCCTCCAGTTGTGAAATACATTCGTAAGGGACCTCAGGAACTTGTTACTCTCAAATGGTGCACGCTAGAAATCACTGCTGAGGGCAAATTCTCCTAAGTTAAATGGACAGTTTCAAATATCATGAAGTAGGAGCATGTTGCAGACCAGTATGTGGCTGTCTGTTGTGACTATGTTCTTTAATATATTATGACAGTTGGGTAGATAATTCAAAGCAGTTAGCTCTTGATGTATGTTCTTGGTTGTTTGGGTTTGATTCTGCATTCCTTGTGCACTCAAAAGTCCTAGTGCCCTGACTGAGTTTCAAAAAAGCACTCAAAGCAAGGAAGGCAGGATTTATCTGTCGTTAACTTTTTCTTTTAACTCTGTCGTATCAACCAAAGGACCATAGGCCCCGTCCTGCAACTCTTGCCCATGAAGTAGTTCATACTCTTGTGAGTAAATCTATTCAAATGAATGGAACTCCACTGCTTATTTGGGGAAGGGCTACCTCTTTCAAGTCTGATGACTGTGTTAGTAATGACGTGAGTAGTTCTTATTCAGATTAATAAAATGTTGAAGGGTGAGGCCACTAATGACTTTTTTATTTCCATTGACATTCGCCCCGTCTTTGGGTCATATTCATGTTTAATTTATCACAATCCAATCAATTCATAAGAAGCTTTGTAAATCTCCGATCAGTAAAAATCACTTCTCTTTATTAGTGTGCTGTTCAGTTACTTTCCCATTCTTTCACTCAGACCTAAACACCTGATCCATCAACAGCTGCAGCCTTCTGGGACATTCAAAACCTCGAAGCTCACAGACATGAATTCCACAACAGGGCACTTTATTCAGAGAAAGAAAAGGAGTACTTGTGGCACCTTAGAGACTAACCAATTTATTTGAGCATAAGCTTTCGTGAGCTACAGCTCACTTCATCGGATGCTGTAGCTCATGAAATCTTAGGCTCAAATAAATTGGTTAGTCTCTAAGGAGCCACAAGTACTCCTTTTCTTTTTGCGAATACAGACTAACATGGCTGTTACTCTGAAATTTATTCAGAGAGAGGATGGCTTGCTCCAAAGAGGGAAAAGAAAACACCAAACTGACACGTTTTAAGGCCATTCCAAACATGACAGACAGACACAGTTATCTCCTTGCTTAAAGGGAGTGTTGTCAACACTAAGAACTTGTCTACACCACCACTTATGTCAGTATAACATATGACACTCAGGAGTGTGAAGCCCCCCTCCCCCTGAGTGATATAAGTTACACCAACAGAAGTGCCAGAGAGCTCTCTCCCATCGGCACAGAGTGGCCACTCAAACTGACACGTTTTAAGGCCATTCCAAACATGACAGACAGACACAGTTATCTCCTTGCTTAAAGGGAGTGTTGTCAACACTAAGAACTTGTCTACACCACCACTTATGTCAGTATAACATATGACACTCAGGAGTGTGAAGCCCCCCTCCCCCTGAGTGATATAAGTTACACCAACAGAAGTGCCAGAGAGCTCTCTCCCATCGGCACAGAGTGGCCACTCAAACAATCTTATAGCGGCACAGCTGCATCAGTACAGCTGTGCCACTGTAATCTTGCTAGTGTAGACAAGCCCCAGGTGTTAAAAGGGTCAGGAGTGAAGCTTCCCAAAATAATTGACTTAAAAAAACATGAAATTAAAAAAGAGGGTCTTTTTATTCACCTCTGCTTATTTGAGCCTTTAGAGTTCACATTTCCCAGGTCGTCTCTGGAGCCATGAGGTGGTAAAAATAGTTTTTGCTTAAGTGAAAAGTGAGTCTTGCTTAATCACATATCTCTAGGAGCTGGAGCTTTAAGAAAACCCCAAATATTTTCAGACTTGTGATAAAATAGAGTTGGCAATAACATAAAGATGACTTGCAAAGTGCAAATGAAAATCATGTTCAGCCCAGAAATATGTGCTAAATGTCCCCAGTAACCAGGCTACGGAAAGCTTTCAGTACATACATTTAATTTTCAACTAATCATTGTAATAAGCCATAAATACCGTGTCTCTGTTTAGTTCATGATTTTTGGTGTCTAGTAGAATAATGTATTTAAGATCCCAGGCTTGTATTTTGAAAGTGTTGCAATAGCTATCCATCCTCATCCTGAAAGGAAACCTGCACAATACTTTCGAAAGATGAGCCTGGGAGCTTATATTAATAACTCTGTAACCCACTAACTTCCTCTTTCTGTCCTATGACTGCTGAGGTGTTAACAGGTTAGTCTACCTTGAATGGTTCCTTACAATATGTGCTACCCTACTTATGCTAAACACCTTGCATTTTGCTGTAATGCTGAGAATTCCTTTCCCAGGCCACGTCTATACTACAAAGTTATATCATCCTTAACTTACATTGGCATAGTATCCCAGTTTAAAAAAACTGTCTCTTGTTATATTTTAATGACAATTTGTGTAATCTTAACTAAACTTTGACACATCTCAGTGATATGAACAAGGTGAGAGTTTGAGTTCACACTTTCAATGCTGTTATTTTTATTATTTTGGAAACACTGTTACAAGTTTAAATAGGTTACATTGTGTCCTGTAAATTTAAACACAGCTCCCCTGCATGAAACAGACTGCCTATAATTAACAGAGGCTGCTGCTACCCTGAAAGTACTGAAAAAAGATTTACACAGTCATGAAAAATGCTATATGTTTAAAAACAGCAAGGTCTGCTGACTGATTACCTGTAATGGCCTCCTTCCACCCAAAGGAAGTGTGTACATATAGATATGTACACATACATTATGTACTATGCATATTTATTGTAACATTAGTTATCTATACTTATTCCTTTGATGCTATAACTTTGCATTTATTAGTGCTTATTACTCACCTAAAATATATGTATAGATAACATATTTATGATGTATAAATCATCAAGAAAGCCAAAACTTTTACTATGATTCCACGTTTCATCTTAAAGAATGAATTACCAGTAAGAACTGTTAGCTATTCAAAATGCTGTTCACATAGTGGTGACTGGCGAGTCAAGTTATTGCCTGTGACATTTGCATTCACAGTTGAAGTTAAAGATGCTCACAGCAGAAATAGCATTTCAGTGAAAAACTACAAAGAACTGAATGAATTCAGTTGCTTTACCTCAATTTAAAGGGACATTGTCAGCTTAAAAATCATGGGGTCAATTCTTCACTGCCTAGCATCTTGTACAGTCATTTACACCTGTACAAAATGGATGCAAAACACTAACAAATTGGAATTCTCCATACATTTGCACTGACAAGTGTGTTATAATCGCACTCATGTGAACAGCACATAGAAGGTACAAGGCAGTGGAGAATCAAGGCCCATATTGAGCAGCACACTTCTACATTTATGTTAATATCCCCTAAGATTATTATAAATGAAATAATTTGATCTTTACATAGCATGTCTATCTGGCTAAAGCATTTATTTATAAAGCACCGGTCACCCTAGTTCTGAATCTAGATGGTGCACAGAGTTTAAGAAATATGAGTACCGGGCTTGGGAAGTGCTCTTGTTCTCTGTTCTGCTGAGGAATAAAATCAGTACCCCTGAATTTGAGCACAGTTTATCCCTCTATCTTACTTTAGATTAAATGCTCTGTTAGTTTTTAGTGTGCCATAGTGTTTTCTGCTGCTGTGGCTGGTTTGAGAAATGTTGAAAAGATGTCATTTTTTTCATTATTAATATATATTTTTTGCATTTCTCAGCTTGAAAATCTAAATGTAAGGCCGCCTAATTTTTCCTGATGGTCCGTTTCACATAAAGATTCTCTGTGTTGTGATTCTGTTTCAAACGCTGCATGAAATATTTTTGTTGAAGAACAACTCAACTGCAATTTACATAACATGTATATGGCAACATTCCTTTGGTTTTGGTCTTTATACAAGATTTCACATGATCTACCTTTCATGTCAAACTTTAATTGACAGTATCCCTTTCATTAAAGAGAGGTTGTTGAGGGGAGGCGCCGTAGACATCTGAACTTGTGCGATGACAGACCTAATTGACATTGAAAAGAAGTGCCACCTGCCCAGTCTGGCTTTGGGTTGCCATTGCTTCATTTCCCCCCATTCAGGTTGGATCTGCTCCCAAACTTTTAGCCTGGTTTGGATACTGCAGTGACTTGACCCTCCATCCAAGTCAGAGGCAAAACAAGTCTGCACTGGCCAGGGTATTCCAATCCAAAACAAACATAAGTGTTTTCCTTCCCAGTCTCAAGCTGGGCACAGTCCTTCCTTCCTGAGGCTCTGTCTTCTCTTCGAACTTCAGATGCTATTCAGTCTACCCTGTTGGCTTAGCTCTCAATCTTGCCCCTCCTGTGAGTGTCTCCCTTTTGCCTCACCACAGACTTTTCTGTCTTATCTCCCCCCCCCGCCGCAACCTTGAAGGACTAGTCTAGCCACATGACCTGCCTGTCATGTGACTGTGCTTTTTTTTTTCACCTAGAAAGAGGTGTTACAGGTGGGCCTGGACCCATCTCCTTATAAAGGGACAGTCACAACTGTAGAACACACCCTGTGGTGTTGGGAAATATTTTTCAGTTCTATAATCCATGTCTAATTTGAAAAGGATCTTTTTTTGTATCTTGATTTCTGTGTTACAATCTGCAGTGCTTGGCATATGTAATTGAATTTGCTTTTATTTAAGATGGATTTTATTTTATCCACCCATCAAACCATCTGTCTGGAATCGTATAGCCTCCAATTTCTTCATGTAGTGTTATACAGTTCAGTTCACATTTGCTTTAAAAAAAAAATTGTGAGCTGTGATTTGAGTACAGCAGATACTCCTTGACCTAAGATGGTTTACCGAGTTTTCTCAGAAAGCTTACATAATGACAACTGAGCAAAGGATACAAGGAATCCCTACTGTTTCAGCATTAAAAAATTGCATTTTCTTTACATTCCTTAAGCTTTTTCCATTTTAATAGCAAATTTAGCTTGGGTTTTTGCCTGTAAAGGAATTGAACATAATGCATGTCTTGGAGCTAAATTTTTAAAAGGCCTAAATTTAGCCGCTAATATTGGGTATAAAACTTGTAGTTGATATTAATTGTGGGCATAAATTATTTGTTTGTATGTCTAGCTACCTGATATGTTCCCAATTGCCTGGGAATTAATTTTCTGATCACTGGTCCTGCCAAGATTTCAAATTGCTTGTCACACGGTGTCCTGATTTGGGGGGGTTCATCTAATTTTCAAGTAAATCACAGTGGAATATTTTTAACATGGTGATAGTCTAAGTGAAATATAATTCCTGTGTATTCTGCTTTTTCTGCGATGGGCTGCCTTTCTCAGTGGGATATGCTTATTTTATATGTCTGATACTGTCTTGGTCTGAGTTTTGCTCTGTGTTTAGGTTTTTTCTAAGTATATAAATTAACTTGTGTATAAATTAACATGCTAATATCATCACCATTCTGAGTTTGAGCAAGAACTGAAACTGACTGCATTCTGACATCTAAGACTGAGATCCTATCCATAATACGGTTTCTTAGGGTTGCTAACCCTCCCAGATTGGCTGGGAGTCTACTAGAATTGGCCTCAATCTCCCGGTGACTATTAAAAGCAATCCGGGAGATTTTAATAGGCCTAAAGTTCGGTCGGCGGCGCAACAGGGCTAAGGCAGGCTCCCTGCCTGCCCTGGATCCATGTGGGTCCTAGAAGCAGCTGACATGTCTGGCTCATAGGCACAGGGGCAGACAGGGAGGTCTCTGTGGGCTTCCCCTGCGCCCCACCCTGAATGCTGACTCTGCCGCTCCCATTGGCCAGGAACTGGGGTCAATGTGAGCTGTAGGGGTGGTGCATGAAGGCAGGGGCAGCGCACAGAGCCACTTGGCCACCCCTGAGCCTAGGAGCTAGACATGCCTATCGCTTCTGGGAGCCCGTGGAGGTAAATGCTGTCCAGAGCCCACACCCTTCACCCCATCCCACACCCCAACCCCTTGTCCCTGGCTCAGCTTGCAGCCCCCTCCCACACTCCGAACCCCTCGGCCCCACCCCCAGCCCAGAACCTGCACCCCCTCCTGCAACCTATCCCTTGCCTCAGCCTTGCGAAAGTGAGTGAGGGTGGGGGAGGGCGAGCGTTGGAGGGAGGGGGGATGGAGTGAGTGGGGGCGGGGCCTTGGAGAAAGGGTGGGGCACAGGTGTGGTCTCAGGAGGGGGTGGGGCATTGCATGGGGAAGGGTGTTTGGGTTTGTGTGATTAGACAGGTGGTAACCCTATGGTTTGTATACACTGAGTTTGAAATAGAGACCTAATTTTCATCACAGATGTTTGCTGTTGAGAGATTTCTGTTAACTATATATATCCATGTATAATTTTTGTTCTCAGTATACCATCATCCCAATAGACAATAGGCCTGAAATGTGTTTGCAGCATATGTATTTGTATAGTGCTTGTGATAAGTAAAATTCACATTCTCCCCTTAGATTACTATGGGACAATAACAGTATTTCCATCAAGAGCTTTACAATGTGAGAATCAAGTGTCTTTGTCGTTGAAAGTTTAGTTAAACGTGCACAAGCGCTATCGAGTGTTGTGGATTTGATAGCATTAAAGTGAAAATTTAAATGCAGTATTTTGCAACTTTTTTATGCTTAAATAAATGTGCTTGTAAGGCCGAAATGTGTCAGAGAAAACTCTTAGGAGGGGTGACTTTCAATGACCTGATGAGAACTGGTTTCTCTTTGCTTAATTCAGCAGGGTGGTGCATATACAGTATTTTTTTAATGTCAAAAGTACTTTATTTTAAAGCTCTCCTGATGTTTCTGCAGAAAAAAGGGGCAACATGCATCTTTGCTTATCAAATTTTGGAGCATGTTAAAAAAAATCCTGGGAAAAGTGCAACAGTGCTGCTTACTAGTTGCTATTCACTGCAGCTTTCATGTCTACTTTTGACATGCACCATTTAATGCATACTACTGCCCCCTTTACATAAAGTTTTCCAGTTAAAGCAGTGACTAAGGTGCACACTAAACTATGCATAATAAAAATAGCATTGCTCAGACCTCCAAAAAAAAAAAATTCACCCCGAGGCAGAGACAAGGCCTGGAAAATCACAGCCTGAAAGGCAAAAGATTCAGAAACTTACAAGCAACCCCAAAATGAGTTTAGAATTGAAACACTTGGGCAGTCTCGAATATAGCTGTTGCTAGCGTGTCAAACTATAGTGGCTTTGAATACACAGAGCATGCATCTTTAAAACAGGATCTTCTTGTTCAGTCATCACTTTTTTGACCATAACTATGAGTGGCTATTATGGGTTGATGGGGCTAAGCCCTATCAATGTCCCAGCTGCCAGTCCCCGTGTACCTAAGAAGTATTTTTAGTGTGGCTGCATTACAACAGTTAGGGTTGCCAGGCGTCCGGTTTTTGACTGGAACGCCTGGTCGAAAGGGGACCCTGACGGCTCCGGTCAGCACGGCTGCCTGCGCCGCGAAAAGTCCAGTCGGCAGCACAGCAAGGCTAAGGCAGGCTCCCTGGCTGCCCTGGCCCCACGCAGCTCCCGGAAGTGGCCAGCACGTCCAGCTCCTATGCACACGGGTGGGCAGCGGGCTACATGTGCTGTCTCTGCCCCGAGCACTAGCTCCACAGCTCCCATTGGCTGGAAACCCTGGCCAATGGGAGCTGCGAGGAAGGTGCAGGTGGGCGCAGGCGGTGCACACCACACAGAGCTGCGTGGCCGTGTCTCCGCCTCAGGGTCAGACATGCCAGCCGCTTCAGGGAGCCTGCCTTAGCTGCACTGCACCACTGACCAGTAGCCGTCTGAGGTAAGCACTGCCCTGAACTCTTCATTTCTGGCCCCACTCCGGAGACCTCTCCCCTAGCTGGAGCCCTCACCCACTCCCGCACCCTCTGTCCCAGCCCAGTGAAAGTGAGTGAGTGTGTGGGAGAGCGAGCGACAGAGGGAGGGGGACTGGAGTGAGTGGGGACAGGGCCTCAGAGACAGGCGTGGCAAGGGTATTTGGATTTGTGCAATTAGAAAGTTGGCAGGGTGCAGTACCAACTGCTGCTAACAGGAAGCGATTGCAGTACATAGATGTCAGACAGTATCTGAATCAGGCACATGAGCAATACAAGCTTCCGTGGGCCTCATTCAAATTAGTTCCACAGAGTGTTGGGTCCCTATATGTAATCTCTTCAGTCACAGTTCCCTCCCTGCTGCATCTGTTCTTCGTTCTCCAGATCCAGCAACAGGTAGGAGAGTTTGGTACCCTGGGGAGAGGGAGGAATGATTAGTATTCTTATTTTAGAAATAGGTGGCAGGTGGGAGGAATGGGGGCGGGGGGGGGGGAGCTGGGACAGAGAAATGAAGGGACAAGTCACTGGAAGAGCTGAAAACAGAACTGTGAAGCTCTTAGCTCCGAGACTGTTGGTGTATCACGGCAGGCACTCACCGCTGTGGCGCCTCCTGCAGGTCATCTGGGAGTTAGCTCAGTTCCAGCCTCGGCGTGCCTCCTGCTGGCCGGTGTCTTCCTACCGGTGCCTGCTTTCTCCAGATCTCCACCACTTATAGCACTTGAGGCACCGCATCCCTCCTGGACCCTGGTGCCGCTTACTTTAGGGTGCTGCCCCATAGCAGTGCCCCCACACTCTGGGTCTCTAATTGGGTGCAACCATACCTGTGGCTGACTACCTAAGCAGCCTCCCTTGGCTGCTTTTAACCCCTTCCTAACCAGAGCAGGTGACCGCCCTGCTGCAGTTGGTTATCCCACTAGACCTTGCTTCCTCCATAGACTTTTAGGGAAACACTGATACATGTAGTCTCCCTCAGTCTTTGGGCAGGTACCCTAAAACAGTAGGGAAGTGTGAACTAATGTACCCCTACTTTCTCTCTTAATTCTTTTTTTTCCCTGTTACATGGCATGTTCACAAAGGTAGCATGTTCCTTAATACAAATAAGCAACTGTGATTCACCACAGAATTTATAGTTGGGAGAAAGTCACTATTACTTTTTGAGTACTTTGAATTGGAAAACTGGTCTGAAAAAGATACTCTCTGATTTTGGATCAGTGGGTGAGCTGATAATCTTGTCATGACCAGATTTTAATGGCTTTTAATGTTCACTAAACAAGCCAACTGTAGCCCTCGCCTTGGTACATAGATGTTTTAAAAGTCCATTTTATAATTTGCATATTGAATAGGATGTACAGATTAAGGCCCTAAACCCACCAAGACTTATGCATATGCTTACATTTATACATAATGAGTAGTCCAATTGGAATCACAAGCATAAAATTTGCATGATGAAAGCCTTAGCCTGTAAAACTGGCTTAGCTCTTTTTCTGGCTATTTAAAAACTGTGGCTGTATCTTCCTGTAATGTTATAAAAAGGTTAAATTATATAATCTTATTTCAAATTATCCTCATTTCTAAACACAAAATAAAATAAGTAAATAATGAATCAGATTTTTGTCATCTAATTCCATCTTAATCATGCTTGGCAAATTTAGAATAGTGAAATTAGAAATATGATTATCTTTTGATCTGAAGCTGAATATAGCTTTTAGAATGGCAAAATTAACCTTCCTTAATTTTCAGAGTGCTCCTCATAAGAAAAAATTGCAAACACACTGGTTCAGTATTGTTTACAATATCACCACAGTGTTCAAATGCTCTTTTCAACACAAGCTGAAATCCTGGCTGTATTGAAGTCAATGGAAGTTTTGCCATTGATTTCAGTGGGGTCAGGATTTCACCCCATTTCTTTTTGTCTTAACACAAAATGTCTTTGAAGGCCTTGCATGCAACTCCTAAATATATTTCCTGTTTTTCACAAGTAAAAACTTCAGTTAAGTCTAAACTATAATCAGAGACCTGATTCTGAAAGTAAAAAATGCCTGCACATGAAAAGCACAAACATGGCTTGTAATAGCTAATGACGATCTCTTTATACTTTATAATCCACATTCTTCATATTTTACTAGATTTAAAGAATAAGTTGGGCAAGTAGATTAATTACTGAGACTTTTAATATCTGTCTCTTGTTGAAAAGAATTATTGGAAATATTTGAAATCTTTGCAGAAAGAGCTCTGCAATAATGGAGAGAGATACCAGAAAGTCTCAAATGTGCACTTTACTCTGTTGTAATTCTAGCCTCCTTTCTTAGCATAGAGCTGCCTATGATGTTTTAGCCTTGTTTTGAGAAACCAGCATTGCTGTTCTGTGTTCTGTCAATGGGGGACATAAATGTTGGGCACGTTGCCCTGGATAAAGACAGCAGTGCACGTTTAAGTGGGTTGGTATGTGAGGGAATGATAGAAATTATATTGATTTGTATGGTTGTTTATTAACAGCAAATATTAGCATTTAGTAATAGTAGTAACACAGCATGTTTAATGCATAGTAACAGATAATACCTGCCCCTAACAGTTTGCAATCTAAATACAGAAAAGATGTGTTCATGTATAAGTCGTCTCCTGTGTCTGGAGTCGTCTCCTGTTGCTGGGTAATAACAGGAGACGACTCCATGTGTTGAAAACTGAACTGGACATTTAAAAGATGCAACTGCAGCAAGCATTCCAGCCATGTCCACACAGATTGGCTTCCTGGTGCCTTCTCCAAACACTTCCATCTTGCAATTTGTTTTACTCCTTCCAGGTTTCATGCAGGGTGCTACAAAATGGATATAGCACACAAGCATAGTGATCATAGTGGGAACTGTTAGGTTAGTTGCACTTTCTAAAAGATTTTTAAAAAACATATATTTTTTAAAATGTATTATTGGGGACTGAGTGAGAAAGACGCAAGCGAGGATGGATTAGTAGAACAGGACCAACACCAACTAAATAGCAGCAAGGGAGAGGAAAAGACAAAAGAAGGGGAAGAGAGGAGAGAAATGGAAGTGGTAGGGAATCTTGTGCTCCAAAGTCTTGAAATTACATCCAAAACTGCATCTCTCAGGCTGGAATAGAATTCCACAATGTGAGCCACTAGCCCACCTAAAGTGAACAACTGCAACATCAGAAAAGAAAATGATCTTGCTTCCTATTAAGTGACTAATAATTTAGTTTAAAATAATTAGTCAAGATTACAAGATGGGTCATGGCGTATGTGTGCGCACATATGTAATATGTGGTTTTGTACACAGTATAATATTTTTAAATAAATTCCTGCCAATTACATTGCTGAGTTGCTGAAGTTATTTTGTAAAACATGTAACTTGTTACTGTAAAAACCTATATTTGTTGCACAGAATGAGAAAAATTAAAAAGTTATAAAATGTCACTTCAGGGCTTTACTTTGGCTAGCGGTGTGTTCTGGCACATTCACTCTGTGCCTAGACAATTTGGGGCATTTTAATCCCAAACTTCCTCAATCACTGCTATTGAAGTGTATTGCACTTAGTTGGTGCTAGGTAGCTCTGATGTGCATTTACTTTTTATTGTGGACTCGAGCTCCCCAGACCTTTAGGTCTCATATAAGAGGACTCATATAACAAAGGCTGATTTAAGTGGTCAGCTTCACGAGAACTGTAAATGAAAGAAAAGGAGTGCTAGTCTCTAAGGTGCCACTAGTCCTCCTGTTCTTTTTGCGAATACAGACTAACACAGCTGCTACTCTGAAACCTGTAAATGAAAGGTTTCCTTCATAAATATGTGGAAGCTAATTTCTAGGGGAGTGACACAGGAAAAACTAAGGTAGCAGGAGCACTTCCTCTAGAGCCCCACTGACTTTTACAGCAACTGCACCGTTTATATGATACACCTGGGGACTATACACTTTATGTCCCTTCGTACTATGGCTCAGCCTCCAAAATCATGGCTTCCCTCTTGCCTCTTATCCCTAGCTTTATAGAACAAAAAAGTAGAAAGAGACTTCACTTCTAACCATTGGCTTTCTCACTTCTCTCACTCCAAACAAAAAAAGGGAGGGTGCAGAATAACTTTTATTAGGGTTTTACAATAATATTGCTGATAAAACTTCAGCAAAAACACTGCTAGATTTGTTGAAGTTAAGCAAAATACTAGACTACGACTAGGTACATAGTAAATGTGCACATAATTCAAGAAGTCGAAAAATTCTGTATTTCTCTCATCTGTTGGTCCTCTGCTTGCATCACTCCCGTGATTCATCACTCCCGCGATATTGTAATTTTGTATTGGACATAGCCCCTAGAATACTATACAAATGCCACAACTGTACATAGTTTGAATTAGCTCCAGATGCAATGTGGTGAATGATATGGAGGCAAACTGGATTACAAGAATTCTTATATAAGGATTAAAAGAATGCTTTTAAGATAAATGTTAAATAATCTTTGTGTTTTAAAGAACAGTAAATGAAGGACTTTCACATTATCTAACAGAAGCAAATTAGCTCTGCTGAACACAAAATATTTATTTTTTTCTGAAATTAGGGTGATTACTATTGTACGTATTTGATTCCTGACACACATGCGACTTGTAATATCAAAACATTTTTCTTTCTTTTTTGAATCATAGGAGCTATGCCTGTGCCAGACCAGCCCTCATCTTCTGACAAGACAAGTTCCCTTAGCCCTGTGCTGAATACATCCAATGGGGATGGTTCTGAAACAGAGACAACCTCTGCTATTCTAGCTTCAGTTAAGGAACAGGTACACAAGTATAGTGGCTTTTGATTACATATTATATCGCACATGCTTGTGAGGCTTATTACTGATGCCATGAAGGAGCAGAAATATTTCTTGTTTTAAAAATACCTCAATTTAGTTTCCTAACAGTATTTTGTGGTCATTGGTTTGGGGAGACATTTGTTGTTGTTTTTTTTTTTTTTTGTGGTTCTGCCTGGTATATTGTATGGTGATCTTAAATTAGACTGCTATAAGTACAACATCCTTTCCTTTCCTTTTATTCTATGTGGAGATTTCTTCAGTACAGAGTGTAAGAGTTAGGGACATATGAACCACTGTGAAGAAAGTAACTTTCATTCCAAAGCTTTGTGTAAGGATTGAAGGGAACCCTATCTTGTTTGTTTGAAAATATTCTGTTATTTGTTTACATTCACTTGTTTGCAGCATGACACGAAAACGGTTGAGACCAGAAGCAGAATTTCCAAAATATATCAAGAGGTTTTTCTTCTGGTATTGTCTACTTGGCTAAAACAAAAAAGGAAGTACTAGAAAGCTTGGAAAAACAAATCTCATTAAATTCCGCTCTGATTCTGATGAGACACAGGTTCAGATGTGTTTATATAAGCAATTCAGTCTTCTGTATATTTTGAGGTTCCTACACAGCTAATGAAAACCAAGTATTTTGAATATATCTCCTTATTCTACTGTAATACACTGAGAATTATTCAGTATATCTGTATGGCTAAAGGAAGTTTTGTCAGAGAAATTCACTTATGTAAGACTGCCGTACCATTGATATTTTGCTTTTCAACCCCTCTGCCTCCAACATAGGAGATGGCCATAACTGCAGTTCTTGAAAACAGCTGAGTTTGAAAACTGCTTATGGTTTTGATCATTAGTAGCACCTGCTACACCAAAAAAAAAGGGGGGAAACACTTTAATATCTAGTTTTGGTATTTTGGACCCTTGACAAATTTTAATGTGACATTCAGCTTCACAGAAAAGGGTACTCTGACAGGATATCTGGTTCTACCATCCTGCAGAGGCAGAGAGAGAGAGAGAGAGAGAGAGACTTGTTTCTGCTGACTCACCAGACTAGCTTTGGCCCAGGAGTACATGAAGAGTTTGAGCTGCTCAGTGATTCAGAGGGAAATAGGGGCAAGAACAGAGTAATACTGAAAGGAGAAACCCTAGGAACAAAACAAGCCCAATCTAGGGAAGAAGTTTAAATTGAAATTTACATTTTGTTTTTATCTAAGTTAAAGACGTGGTGGAGTTTGGATTTTAACTCTGTGTGCCTGTTGTGTTATGTTAGAAGATGCATGTGCAATAAAAACATCAATTATACTTTTTAAAATGCAAAATTATTCAGATAACACTGACAGCTTCTTTAAGGATTCTTAGAAGTTATATTGTATTTTTAATTGAAATAGTATGTTGTCGTATACTTCTTTAATACTTTGTTTTTACAACTGTTGTACAATTGGTAGTTTATATAGCTTAAAAATTAAAATGTTCTCTGGTGTGCTACATTAACTTTTAAAGAGATTCACGGTTGCCCTATGTGTTTGATGTGTATGAGGGTTTTCATGCAGTATAACAGCATTATCTGGACACGCTCATTATCTAGGATGATATGTGAAATGAATAACTTCTTTTACAACCTAACTTTTTCAGAGTAGATTGTGATTTAGTGTATTGGGCTTAAAAATTGACCAGAAAGTGAGAGTGGTTCACAGTACATGTGTGTCACGTGACTTAAAAGTGATCTGTGTTTTATTGGTAAAGGCTTTTGGTTTTGGAATGACCCATATTTGTAAGAAAAATGCACTCTGGCTTATTTCCTCTACACACAATACTGTCTGATTCTACCAGGCACACATTACAGTACTAAGCTTGATGTCCTCACAAAACAGGAAAAGCCATATTGACTAACAGTCCAGACAACTAAAACATGGTCTAATTAAACTGTTGAAACTGCATTTAAAAATTCTGGGTGTATTTTGTGTGGTAATGAACTGGCAGGGAGATGGACTAGGTGACGTAATAAGTGTTCTCAATCTCTAATATCTTTGATTTATGAGCTCATTTAACCTGGCATTCAAGATAAATGGCTTCCCATCTCCTAGTAGAAAAAAGCATGTGATTTGTCTGTCTAGCCAACACTTTGGGTTAATTTATCCTCTGGCTCTGCTCAGAAATCTGGCCTTACTTGAAGATTTGGAAGCATGCACATGGCTAATTATGCAGAGGAATAAAAAC
The DNA here is from genome assembly GCF_965140235.1 of Caretta caretta. NCBI lineage: Eukaryota > Metazoa > Chordata > Testudines > Cheloniidae > Caretta > Caretta caretta. Next base: position 139,966,242 of record NC_134207.1, read on the forward strand.
AAACAAATTAAAAACAGGACAACCACTTTTAAAATCAGATTGTCCTTGGCCAAATTTAATAAAATATATTTTATTTCCTCCAGGTTGGTCATTGCATATACAATTATTCCACCTAACTTTTTAAAAAATGTCTTGGCTCAGCTGCAGAAACTTTTCATTTACTTCTATGCTCACTTAATATGCTCTGTGAAATTGATATCTGAAGCTGTTTCTCTGGATGACTGAAGCAGGCAGAACCACAGGGATAATGGTATCATAGCGACTGTTGTAGGTACAGCTGATTTGGGGGGAAGGACAGACCTGATGAACATAAACTTTGGTCAGAAAATTGGAGGAAGGATATATGGAGATTTAAAGATAAAAAGACTTACATTTTCTATTTTAATTTCTTATATGACACATGGGTGATTGGGAATTCTACATTTTGAATTTAAAACTGACTTAGGTCTGAGGTACACATGTACAATTTCTTTTATGCATGATCTCACACTTATCATACCAGCCTACCTGTAGCTGGGAAAATGTACGTGAGCACAGCACAGAGATAATTGTTTCTGCCTATAGACTCACTATGAATAAGCTTCCAAAACATAATTTGAAGTAACATGAACAGTATAAACTGATTTTAATAAAACTTTTAAAATATGAGGTTAGTGCATAGTAATATTTTTTCATTACTATTATGGGGCTTCCAATAATCCACATGCTGCCTCAGTTTTACCAATGAGATTATCTGGTCTAATAACAGCAGATTGTTTAATATTCCAAACATAAAAGTTTCATATTTAACACAGCAATAATGAACTCAGAATCTATATCTGCGTGCTTTTCATGTTGTGTCTTTATGATAAAGTATAAACACAAAACAAAGGCTTGGATGTTGGGTTTTTTAAAGTAATTTCATCATTTTAATTACTAGCTATTATATGTAAATTGATGTATTGAGGATTTTTCCAGGGATGTTTTGCCTGAACAGATGTAATGGGTCACACTCGGGTGTTGGACTGCACCTGGGAACATAAATGAAAATGAATGGCTACAAGGAGATATGGAGTACAACTTTGGTTCCCTGCTCTCAATTGCCTCAAAATATGTATAATTTCCAGCTGTAGAGGGGACAGTTTGGGGCAGCGTCTGGGGGCATAGCCTGTGTGTTTGCGAATGATCCCTGACCAGGCTGTTTCATGTCATGCACAAGTTACTCTGTTCCCTGCTAGGGACAATCTTTGTGGTGGAAATAACATTAATGTGATTACATGCTACTTTTCAGCATGAATTTGTTCCCGTGTCAGCAGTAAATGGCAAGGGGCCTCATTGACAATATATAAGTGGAGATCCATATAATGCTTTATAACACTGTACAGTACATGTTGTTCCCTCAGTTCTTTTCAATACTGAAATACAGGTAAGGTAACTGGTAGGTGAGATCCCATGGGAAGAAAATCAAAGGGAAAAAAGGAGTTCAGGAGAGCTGGGAGACAATATTGAAGGCACAACTGCAAATTACCATGATGCAAAGGAAAGATAGAAAGAATAGTAAGAGGTCAATATGGTTCCATCTGGAGCTCTTTAACGACCTGAAAATCAAAAAGGAATCCTACAGAATGTGGAAACATGGCCGAATTGCTACAGAGGAGTACAAAAGAATAGCACAAGCATGTAGGAACAAAATCAGGAAGGGAAAGACACAAAATGAGTTGCACTTAGCAAGGGACATAAAAGACAATAAGAAGAGGGTTTTTTAGATGTATTAGGAGCAAAAGAAAGACAAAGGAAAGTACAGATCCTCTTAGCAGGGAAGGAGAGCTTATAACTGATGACATCAAGAAAACTGAGGTGTTTAATACCTATTTTTCTTTAGTCTTCACTAAAATGGCAAATAGTGACCAGATGGTCAACACATTTTAATATTAACAACCAGGGGGAAGGAATGAGACACAAAATAGGAAAAGAGCAGGTTAAAGAATATTTAAATGTTTTCAAGTCATCAGGACCTGATGAAATTCATCCTAGCATAGTTAAAGAACTAGCTGAAGCAATCTCAGATCCATTAGCAATTATCTGTGAAAATAACAGGATGCCAGGTGAGGTGCCAGAAGACTGGAGAAGGGAAAACAGATGTATCTTTAAAAGGAGAACAAAGAGGACCAGGAGAATTATAGACAGTCAGCCTAACTTTGATACCTGGAAAGATACTGGGACAAATTATTAATCAATCACTTTATAAATGCCTGGAGGATAATAAGATTATAAGAAATAGCCAGCATGGATTTGTCAAGAACAAATTATGCCAAGGCAACCTAATTTCCCTCTTTGACAGAATTACTGACCTAGTGGATTAGGAGGGAAGCAGTAGATGTGATGTATCTTGATTTTTAGAAACACTTGTGACACAGTGCCACATGACATTCTCATAAGCAAAGTAAAGAAATGTGGTTTAGAAATTACTATAAGGTGGTTGTACAACTCATTGAAAGACTGTACTCAAAGGGTAGTTATGGTTCACTGTCAAACTGGGAGGGCATATGTGATATGGTACTGCAGGAGTCAGTCCTTGGTCTGGTACTAGGCAATATTTTCATTCAGACTTGGATAATGAAATGAAGAATTTGTTTATAAAATCTGTGGATGACCCCGAGCTGAAAGAGATTGCAAGTACTTTGGAGGACAGGATTAAAATTCAAAATGACCTTGAAAAATTGGAGAATTGGTCTGAATTCAACAAGATGAAATTCAAGAAAGACAAATGCAAAGTACTTCACTTAGGAAAGAAAAATCAAATGCATAACTACAAAATGGGGAATAATTGCCTATCTGGTGGAAATGCTGAAAAGGATATGAGGGTTATAGTGGGTCACAAATTGAGTATGAGTCAACAGTGTGATGCTGGTGTGAAAAAGGCTATATCATTCAGGAGTGTTGTGGGTGGGAGATGGGAGGTAACTCTCCTGCTTTGCTCAGCACTGATGACGCCTCAACTGGAGAACTGTGTCCAGGTTTGGGTGTCAGACTTTAGGAAAGAAGTGAGTAAATTAGAGAGAATCCATAGGAGAGAATTAAAAATTATAAAATTTTTAGAATATTTGATATATGAGGAAAGGTTTAAAAAAAAAAAACAACCCTGGGAAACAAGCAGGAAGAATTGGAAGTCCTGCCATGGTCAAGGAACTATGATGTGATTGGAATAACAGAGACTTGGTGGGAAAAATCACATGATTGGAGCACTGCCATGGATGGGTATAAACTGTTCGGGAAGGACAAGCAGGGGAGAAAAAGTGGAGGAGTTGCACTTTATGTAAAAGAGTGGTATTGTTGCTCAGAGCTCCAGTATGAAACTGGAGAAAAGCCTATTGAGAGTCTTTGGGATACGTTTTGAGGGGAGATCAACAAAGGTGATGTTGTGGTGGGCGTCTTCTATAGACCACCAGACCAGGAGGATGAGGTAGACGAGGCTTTTTTGGACCACTAACAGAAGTCTTCATATCACAGGCCCTGGTTCTCATTGGGGACTTCAATCATCCTGACATCTGCTGGGAGAACAATACAGCAGTGCACAGACCAATCCCGGAAGATTTTGGAGAGTGCTGGGGACAAGTGCTGGAGGAACCAACTAGGGGCCATGATCCTCTTGACCTGCTGCTCACAAACAGGGAAGAATTGGTAGGGGAAGTAGAAGTGGGTGGTAGCCTCCGCAGCAGTGATCATGAGATGGTCGAGTTCAGGATCCTGACAAAAGGAAGAAAGGAGAGCAGCAGAATACGGACCTTGGACTTCAGTAAGGAAGACTTTGACTCAGGGAACTGATGGGCAGGGTCCCCTGGGAGGCTAATATGCGGGGGAAAGGAGTCCAGGAGAGCTGGCTGTATTTTAAAGAAACCTTATTGAGGGTGCAAGAACAAACCATCCCAATGTGCAGAAAGAATAGCAAATATGGCAGGTGACCAGCCATAACAGAGAAATCTTTGGTGAGCTTAAACACAAAAAGGAAGCTTCCAAGAAGTGGAAAATTGGACAGATGACTAGCGAGGAGTATAAAAATATCACTCGAGCATGCCCGGGTGTAATCAGGAAAGCCAAAGTACAATTGGAGTTGCAGCTAGGAAGGTATGTGGAGGGTAACAAGAAGGGTTTCTACAGGTATGTTAGCAACAAGTAGAAGCTCAGGGAAAGTGCAGGACCCTTACTGAATGGGGGAGGCAAGCTAGTGACAGATGATGTGGAAAAAGTTGAAGTACTCAATGTTTTTTTGCCTTGGTCTTCACAGACAAGATCAGCTTCCAGACTACTGCACGGAGCAGCACAGTATGGGGAGGAGGTGATCAGCCCTCTGTGGTGAAAGAACAGGTTAAGGACTATTTAGAAAAGCTGGACATGCACAAGTCCATGGGGCCAGATGAAATGCATCCGAGGGTGCTCAGGGAGTTGGCTGATGTGACTGCAGAACCATTGGCCATTATCTTTGAAAACTCCTAGCGATCGGGGGAGGTCCCAGACAATTGGAAAAAGGCAACTATAGTACCTATCTTTATAAAGGGGAAGAAGGAGAATCTGAGGAACTACAGGACGGTCAGTCTCACCTCAATCCCTTGAAAAATCATGGTGCAGGTCTTGAAGGAATCCATTTTGAAGCACTTGGAGGAGAGAAAGGTGATCAGGCACAGTCAACATGGATTCACCAAGGGCAAGTCATGCCTGACCAACCTGATTGCCTTCTATGATGAGATAACTGGTTCTGTGGATATGGAGAAATTGGTGGACATGATATACCTTGCCTTTAGCAAAGCTTTTGATACGGTCTCCTACAGTATGCTTGCCAGCAAGTTAAAAAAAGTATGGATTGGATGAATGGACTATACGATGGATAGAAAGCTGGCTAGATTGTCGTGCTCAACGGGTAGTGATCAACAGTTCACTCTCTAGCTGGCAGCCAGTATCAAGCGGAGTGCCCCTAGGGTCGGTCCTGGGGCTGTTTTTTTTCAATATCTTCATTAATGAACTGAATGATGGGATGGATTGCACCCTCAGCAAGTTCGTGGATGACACTAAACTGGGGGAGGGAGAGGAGGTAGATATGCTGGAGGGTAGGGATAGGGTCCAGAGTGACCTACACAAGTTGGAGGATTGGGCCAAAATAAATCTGATGAAGTTCAACAAGGACAAGTGCAGAGTCCTGCCCTTAGGACAGAAGAATCCCATGAGCTGCTTACAGGCTGAGGAGCGACTGGCTAAGCGACAGTTCTGAAGAAATGGACCTGGGAATTACAGTGGATGGGAAGTTGGATATGAGTCAACAGTGTGCCCTTGTTGCCAAGAAGGCTAACAGAATATTGGGCTGCATTAGTAGGAGCATTGCCTGCAGATCGAGGGAAGTAAATATTCCCCTCTATTCAGCACTGGTGAGGCCACATCTGGAGTATTGTGTCCTGTTTTGGGGCCCCCACTACAGAAAGGATGTGGACAAATTGGAGAGAGTCCTGTGGAGGTCAACAGAAATTATTAGGGGCTGAGGAAAGGCTGAGAGAACTGGGTTTATTTAGTCTGCAGAAGAGAAGAGTGAGAGGGGGATTTGCTAGAAGCCTTCAACTACCTAAAGGGGGGGGGGGTTCCAAAGAGCATGGAGCTAGGCTGTTCTCAGAGGTGGCAGATGACAGAACAAGGAGCAATGGTCTCAAGTTCAGTGAAGGAGGTCTAGGCTGGATATTAGGAAAAACTATTTCAATAGGAGGGTGGTGAAGCACTGGAATGGGAGGTGATGGAATCTCCATCCTTAGAGGTTTTTAAGGCCCGGCTTGGCAAAGCCCTGGCTGGGATGATTTAGTTGGGGTTGGTCCTGCTTTGAGCAGGGGGTTGGACTAGATGACCTCCTGAGGTCTCTTCCAACTCTAATCTTCTATCATTCTATGATTCTGTTCTTGAGAAAAGAAGACTGGGGGGGGGGGCAAGGGTGATCTGATAAGTTTTCAAATATGTTAAGGGCTCTTTTATAAAGAGGAGGGTGATCAGTTGTTCTTCATGTCCACTGAAGGTGGGACAAGAAGTAATGGGCTTAATCTGCAGTACCAGAGAGTTAGGTTAGATATTAGGAGAAACTTTGTAACTGTAAGGATAGTTAATAGACTTCCAAAAGTAGCTGTAGATTCCCCATCATTGGAGGGGTTTTTTTGAAAACAAACACCCTGTCAGGCATATTGTAGGGTTACTTGGTCCTGCCGCAGTGGAGGGGACTGGACTTGATGACTTCTCAAGGTCCTTTCCAGCTCTACATTAACATGATGCTACAGCAGAACCTCAGAATTACGACCAGAATTACGAACTAATAGGTCAACCACACACCTCATTTGGAACCGGAAGTACGCAGTCAAGAAGCAGAGGCATAAATTTAAAAAAAGCAAATACAGTACAGTACTGTGTTAAACATAAACTACTAAAAATAAAAGGAAAGGAAAAAAAAGATTTGACTAGGTAAGAAAACTATTTCTGTGCTTGTTTCATTCCAATTAAGATGGTTAAAAGCAGCATTTTTCTTCTGCATAGTAAAGTTGCAGAGATGTATTAAGTCCATGTTCAGTTGTAAGGTTTTGAAAGAACCATAAAGTTTTTTTCAGAGTTATGAACAACTTCCATTCCTGAGATGTTCATAACTCTGAGGTTCTACTGTATATACTTTCACACAATCAAAGGTGCTTCATCATTGCTTGGGGAAATGGTTAACCTCTTTTGGGCATCCTCAGTTTAATATAGATTTTAAAAAATGCCAGTTAATGGCTCTTCATATTAATTGCTTCTGAGCCTGTGTGCTCACATGGCTTTGATCTTGTGCTGAATATTGGTCTGGTATTGTCACTTCTTAATTTCAAATCACATTTCAATTCTTGAAAAGAAAACAATAAATTGGATATCCAGGGTTCTCCAGCTACTTTATAGCAGAGACCATCTATTAATAGAAAAAGTGTTTCATGGACCATTTGGAACACATAGTTACTCTATTAGTAGTAGATCCGACTATTCAAAAGTCATAAGAGGTTAAACAATAATAGGTGGGAGGTTTTTAATTTACTTTCTGGGTTCATATTTTCAAACTTTTCTCAGGAAACGTGAGTGCAAGAATACTTTTTTTAAAGTGAAAACTGGGATTGACATGGAATCACAAGACCTGAGCTCATTCTTTAAGAAAAAAAAAACACACCAAATATGAGACTCATGGTGAAATCACCACATTTGTCATCACTGGATAAAATGGTGGATAAAACTCAGTTTTTTTTATTGGATATGAGACTGGAGTGTGTGGGGTGCAGGGGAGAGAAGGGTTAGCAGCAAGATGTTTTATAGGAATTGCAAAATAAAGAAAATAAAATGCCAAAGTCAGCCATGACTCCTACATGTCTGCTTCCCTTAACCACAAATTTCCCAAAATATGCTAAATCTCCCCCCCCCCCCCCCCAGGCTAACATGAGACATCAATATCTATGCTTTCAGGAGTGATCATGCGGTGGATATAAGTAGGAGACGTGGCAAATTTCTGCTCTGGAATTACTACCAGTATATGCAGAATTGGCACGTTCTGTGCTTTCTAGATGCCTTGAAGGTGGGTTAATGTGTACATGGTGTTATGGGGTGGGAGTAACAATGGCTACAGAAGAAGTCGTAATACCAGGGGGAGAGGCAATCAGGAGAGAACCTTGGAGAAGCTGACTCCCAGCATGGAAGTCTCCATATATATGTGGCTACCTCACATTTTCAGGTGGCCCAGCCTGACTCTCTTGCAATGCCAGAAGCCACTCCCACTAGAAAAGAGAATGTGGAGGAAAACTTCTGCAAATATTAAGTTGCATAACATAGGCGAGGCTTTTCTGATACACTTCTTGCTGAGTGTTTAAATAGAAATTTTAAAATATTTTCCAAATAAAAATATAATTTTTTGATTAAAGGAACTTTGGTTGATTGTATTTTCCCTTTAAAGAATTACTAAAATATTTTGAAGGAAGTCAGATATTTAGGGGAAGAAAACCGTGCTTATACACTTTGATAAATGTTAGTTTTAAAATTACAAGAGTGGAGAATGAAACAAGTAGTCTACACAGGGATTCCCTACATACATACCACTGCTCACACCAAAGAGATGAACAGCAGTGGTTGTCAGTAAGAGGATGTAGTTACATCACTGGGAAAGGGTAGTGGTAATGTTAAGAAAGGGGACGCTATCGGAATGAATTGAGGTAGAGGCTTGCAGAAATGACCTGAGCTACATGAAGGTACCGAAAGGGAATACCTCCCTTACAGTCATATTAGATCTCCAACAAAATGACCATAAGGAGAGGGAGGAATGTAGCAAGTGCCTCTGCTAAATACAATACTTGATTTAAAATAAGTATTTAAAAAAATATTTAGTCAAAGCCAAATAAAAGAACTTCAGCTAAAATTAGGTTGAAACTGAATTTTAGCCTACTTCTAATTTAAAGTTATATTACGACTATTATATAAGAAAAGACATAAATAAAGACTAGAGATGAATCCATTTATGTTAGCAGTGCTGTACTGGCATTTTGAGACATTAAATTTTGTGCCTTCTTTTTGTTGCTCCTTTGTTGTTCCTTGCACCCACACACCTTCAGACTATCACTATTGCCACTCTCTGAAATTACTCATACTCATATCTTTATAGATACATTCAATTCATTTTTACAAAATCAAATTCCTTTAAGCCAATATGGTGGAATGAAGTGAGCTGTAGCTCACAAAAGCTCATGCTCAAATAAATTGGTTAGTCTCTAAGGTGCCACAAGTACTCCTTTTCTTTTATGTTCTAGATCCACATTCTAAGATTGCTTAGGTACCTTGTTCAAACAAAATACCCAGTTAGACTACCGTTTGCAAAATAAAATTGACTATCTTAAAAATATTCATATTCAGCCAAGTTGTGTGGCTTTCACTGCCACATTCTGTAGTCTTGAAGCTCAGTTTTAATGAGTGAATCCAGTATTGAGATCAGTTAATTTATTAGGTCCATATATTTAATCAGGGGGTTTTTGGAGGTTCATTCTTGTGATTTGGGATGTATTTTCCGCGGAACCAGTACCTTTGTTGACCTTTTGAGACTTCAAGATGAAATATATGTCTTTGGTAGGACAAATGTTCCTTGACCTGAAGAAGAGCTTTGTGTAGCTCAAAAGCTTGTCTGTCACCAACAGAAGTTGGTCCAATAAGATATATTCCCTCACTCACCTTGTCTCTCTAATGTTCCCTTTATACATTTTCCAAATCAGAATAACTTCTTATAGCCACATCATCACCAGTGAGAAATTCATACTAGGTGCATTTAACCCTCGTATCCCCCAGTAAATTGTATAAGAGAGGAATGACGCTCCAAACTGCTACCACTTACCATCTTCCATCTTAGCACTCTTCTCCAGCCACCCTTCTCTTTAATACTGGAAAGATCTACTAACGTGGGTACCAGACTTCATCAACTCTGATTTATTTTCTCCTGTTCTTGATTTAGACTGCGCTGCCTCAATATTTATTTTTCCTTGCTCAGAAAATATATTAAATTCTGTCATATCAATTGGTGTTAGAAATAACATTCATTTTCCATGGGAGGAAAAAGTAATATTGAAGAAAATAAATCACCTTTATTATGAACACTAAAACAAACAATTAATTTTATATTCTCTGCAATATCTCTCTGCTCTGGGAATTTAGAGTCTTCTCCATATCCTAGAAAACCTACTAACTCCCTTGATGACATCTTATTTTACATATGCAGCATAAGATACTTAACATTATTTGTCTTTACCAGCATTTGGTGTGCAGTTTTCATTTCATTCCCTATTTTTGATTCTTACCATTTTTTGCACTGCCTGAAGATCATTCTGGAAACTTTCCTGTCTTGATGGTGTTGGATTCCCTGCCTGTCTTTTTTTCATATCTTTGATCATTTTTATACATGCTTGTGCATCCAACATCGTTCTTCCCTATTCCTGAATTATTTACAGCCTATTTTATTTTTTCTATAGATAATTAATTTCTATATATAATTCCAAGAAAAAAATAATCTTAAAATGAAGGTAAGAGTGAGAGTACATACGAACTGGATAAAATACATTACAAGGATGTTTATAATTATCCCCAAACCAAGGGTTATAAATGCAGAAAATTGAGTCAAACTTAAAATTAATCCAAAAATATATTTCTGGTTGCAGATTAGATTAAACTGGTTTAAAAAACACTTTTTTTGTCCCTTTATGGTGAAAAGAAGACATTTCTTCTTGAAATTTCTGGTAGTAGAACATTATTCTTTAGCTTCTGCTGACCAGGAATTTTCAGATGTGAAGAATAATGGCAAAAAATGACTACTAATCCTTAAAAGAAAAAAAAGAGCCTAAGCACAAGAGTTCAGTGAATTTTAACTAATATAGGAAATTTTTAAGTGTCAAAGTAGAGGTGTCAACCAGGTGCTAAAATTCTTAGTGTCTGCTTTTTACTTCATTTTAGTTTCTAAAGTAATTAATGGGTTCACTTGTAAATGTTGAGACATCATTCTGTACTCAGAGTTTGTGCTCTAATTTGGGATAGAATACACTGTATTTCTCATTCATAACAAAGAGGTAAAATCCCTTCTTTTAGTGCAAAACTCAGCTATGGAGCCACAACTGGAACCGCCATAATGTTTCCATTTCCTCTTCGTACATGTTCCCTCTCACTGTTTTATTAGCCCTCACTTAATTCTCTTACTTTTATAAAATTAACTGTAATATTAAATCTCTCTGGCTTTTTTTGCTTTCTGGTTTCTCTTTGATTTAAATAGCAAATAACATAATGGTCATGTTCACTTTGAAAATTTCTCCTATTTTCATCTACAATTGTACCATTTGAGTTGTTCATTCTTAGGTTTAGATTTGTTCCCTTTCTATAGCTTTCTTACATGCTGTGCAAGGACATTTTGCTCTGTACCACAGGCAGAAAATTGCTGTTCAGGTGTTATTCGTGTTGTGGCTCAACTTACATGTGGAAAATCTGTCCTTGCTACTAATTTGGTACTTTCAAGAAGTAATTTTCATTTCCACTAGTCTGTTCTCATCCTTATCTTTTTGTAGCTGGGGTACAGCAAATTTCTGCTTGCAATTTACTTCCCCTGTTTCAAAATGTGAGCCATATTACTAAAATTTCATCTCTGTCCTTCCAGTTGCTACTTCTGCTTCCCTTTCCCCTCCACCTCACTGCAGACTTGTAAAAGGCCTACACTGTAGACTTCTAAAAGGCCTATCTTCCCATTTTCCAGACATACCATCTCTTTAATATCATCAATAACTTTCTGGTTTTAGTCTTCTGTCCTTCAGTTTTCCATTGCCCCCAGTGTTTATCTAATGAATCTATAATGTTTTCACCAAGATTTTTGGGTAAGGAAAAGCAATATTTAATATTGCAGAGGCTATAAGGAATGCAATGTGAATTGCAGGATATATGATCTCCTGATCATACTTACTTGCCCTCTGGACTATTGCATGATACAATTGCCTGGATGATTTGCTATCCACCAATTATTGGTCATATGGGTGATAGTTCAACAGTGGCTTAGGTAGATCACAACAGAAGCGTTTGTCAATCACCTGCATTTTTAAAAACTTGATCTGAGTCCATCAATGCAGTCACCAAATAGTGCCAGATATGGCTGTTTTTGTGTTGTGGACTAAGAACTGGACTGACCTCTCCAACTTGGTTAACTTAACCCATGTGGAAGAGCTATTTGGTGGTTATTACTACCAACCTAGATTAGGTTTGGTCAAGCTGCCTAGAAGCTCTATGCCTGATTCTGATCTTACTCTGGTTTGACAGAAATATGACTCCACTGACTTAACTGGAATTACTCCTGACTCGCACCAGTGTAACTTAAATCTGAAACAGGCTTTCCAGATGCTATCACCAGTTTCTTGAGCTACACCGTCCTTCAGTCTGTATTTAAATTGTTACATGCTTTCATTTTTCAACAAAAACTGTCAGTGGTGTGGACTGAACTAAGTGAAGGCCCCTGGTGTTTGCAGCCAAGCCACAGGAAAAATTGAGAAAACCACTCTGCAAAATTTTAGTTGCATAGCTTGCTAAATGCTGGAGGGACAGGGACAGGTATCAGATAAGGAATGGACTTTATCAAGTGTATGAAACTGACTTTAGTAAACAAATATATATTGGAGGAAAACTGCTCTCACAAACAGAATTATTTACCAGGAAGGTAAATTGCTTTTTGCTAATTAATAGAGAATAGATGCATTCAGCTCTCATAATGTATTAATTAAATCATAGATTTGTTTGTTATAGCTATATGTGATAAAAAAATGGAAATATTATGTAACCAAAGTAAGAAAGTAGCTAATAAGGAATAAGTGTAGTACATTATATTTCAAATTCTTTCTATACTGGTTGATTGGTATAACTCTAAAACTGTAGTTAGGTGCCATAACTTCTGTCTGGCTCTTGCTCTGTGTATAGCAGGAAAATGCAACAAGGCTTAAGAAATACACTAAACCCGCCAGCCTTCAGATATTCCCCTGTGCTTTGCTACTGCAGACCTTCATTCTTGCAAATATGTATGGAGCCAGATAAGAGAGAGTCTGTACAAATTATAGTTTTAGCCACTATCATATACAATATTATATATTGTCAAGGTTCCTTCCCCACTCTGAACGCTAGGGTACAGATGTGGGGACCTGCATGAAAAACCTCCTAAGCTTATCTTTACCAGCTTAGGTCAAAACTTCCCCAAGGTACAAAATATTCCACCCTTTGTCCTTGGATTGGCCGCTACCACCACCAAACAAATACTGGTTACTGGGGAAGAGCTGTTTGGAAACGTCTTTCCCCCCCAAATACTTCCCAAAACCTTGCACCCCACTTCCTGGACAAGGTTTGGTGAAAAGCCTCACCAATTTGCCTAGGTGACTACAGACCCAGACCCTTGGATCTTAAGAACAATGAACAATCCTCCCAACACTTGCACCCCCCCTTTCCTGGGAAATGTTGGATAAAAAGCCTCAACAATTTGCATAGGTGACCACAGACCCAAACCCTTGGATCTGAGAACAATGAAAAAACATTCATTTTTCTTACAAGAAGACTTTTAATAGAAATAGAAGTAAATAGATGTAAAGAAATCACCTCTGTAAAATCAGGATGGTAGATACCTTACAGGGTAATTAGATTCAAAACATAGAGAACCACTCTAGGCAAAACCTTAAGTTACAAAAAAGATACACAGACAGAAATAGTTATTCTATTCAGCACAATTCTTTTCGCAGCCATTTAAAGAAATCATAATCTAACACGTACCTAGCTAGATTACTTACTAAAGTTCTAAGATTCCATTCCTGGTCTATCCCCAGCAAAAGCAGCATACAGACAGACACAGACCCCTTGTTTCTCTCCCTCCTCCCAGCTTTTGAAAGTATCTTGTCTCCTCATTGGTCATTTTGGTCAGGTGCCAGCGAGGTTACCTTTAGCTTCTTAACCCTTTACAGATGAGAGGAGCTTTCCCCTAGCCAGGAGGGATTTCAAAGGGGTTTACCCTTCCCTTTATATTTATGACATATATACTATCACATTTTTATATAACAATGAATTTTATTTATGTGTAGCTTTTTCCAGAATCCTGTTTAGCTACGCTAAGCTTCTTAACCAAGGGGAGATGTGAAGTGTTGTAACCTCAGTGTTAGGTGTAGACGCATTGCAGACCACAAGAACAAGACAAACACTTTTTTGTTGATGAGTCACTAACATGCCATCTGTACCAAGCTACAACTGGTGAAGGATGTGTCTAAGGTTTTGCTGACCTCTGAAGTACACTATGGTCAAAACAACAACAATAAACTGGTTACAAACTTTGTCCTCTTTACTGTAGGGTCTGTGCAAGACTAGCAAAAAGTCTTCAAAACATGTCAAAAAGATAATAAATAAGAAGTAATGCAAAGAAATGGTGAAATTCTCGACTCTAGTATATATAAGAGGCAGAGTGCAGCTCAGATTTTGAGTCAGTTGGCCACCTACCCTAATATCTCCCATATCAGTGGTAACATGTTGTTCTTTCTTTTTGCATTATGCTGTATTAATCTTTGACTAACATTTTTGGATTAGTAAAGTTGATTAAGCCTAGCTACTTGACATCTCTTGTTATTGAATTAAAATCAAACCCATAACAGTGTGGAAAAACAAGACAGAATGATAAATACTGAAAAATATATTTTGCCTGACACCAATACATACACCTATATATTTTATAGTCTTAAAAGAATTTTGATATAAATTTCTATATATTTTAAAATAAGTGACATATATGCTGTACTTACATCAGTGAGCATGCAATTCTTTTCACCCCTCCATTTATTTCAGCAGGAAGGTGTTTACTGGTAATATCCTCTTAAATTTTTAGTTTATAGTTATTCATTGAAGTGCAACTGTGCTTGAGATGCTAGAACAGGCACTATTCACAGACTCTTTCCTTCCACAGGACAGCTAAGTTTATATACTTTGTTTATATCAGCTTCCATTTCTGCCCTTACATCCAGCTTTGTTCACTTCCTTGTCAGTTTAGATCATTATTTGATGCTTCTGTTGACAGAGCACTTCAGGGCTACTATATCTGATACTATAAATACGGTTGATTCTTAATATTAAATCAGCATGTAAACTTGCAAGATTTTCATTTTTTGTTAGTTTGTATAATATAATATAAATGAGCGGTTAATTATTTTCTATATCTTAATAGTTAAAAAAATTAATTAATCCATGTCTTGAAAAAAATGGCATCTTGTCAGTAGCTTGCTCTAATTTATCTGAGTTCAAAACACCATTTAGCTGTTCAATGTGCACTAAGTAGAAATATTACATTTTGATTTTGACTTTTCTGATTTTTCTTTCACAAAGCCCAATTTGTGCGTGAAACCACTTAGGATGATATGAGGTGTTGTCTGTTTAGGTGTTACATATGATACGATAATCATATCCAGCAGTGTGGCGGCACTGTGGATTTCTACAATAGGTGGTAGCAGGCTTGCTGTTCTGGTGTTGGGGTGGTACCTGCCATAAACTAGAGCAGTTTGGTATATAAGTGTCGGTATTGCCAGGGCAAAAGGAAGCCTCAGCCACGTTCCTTTTTTCCCCAGATTTGCACTTGTGACCAGTGCGGGGGGGGGGGGGATCAGTATTAGTGCTAGTATTACAGCACTGTGCAACTCGAGGATTCAAGTTGGGGGGGGAGGGAAGGCTCAGTGGTTTGAGCATTGGTCTGCTAAACCCAGGGTTGTGAGTTCAATCCTTCAGGGGGCCATTTAAGGATCCAGGGCAAAAATTGGGGATTGGTCCTGCTTTGAGCAGGGGGTTGGACTAGATGACCACCTGAGGTCCCTTCCAGCCCTGATATTCTATTCTGTGGTTTCCCCACTGAATCCTGTGGGCATCTTCGAGTCAGCAGAGCTGAGAAATTACTTAGAATTTTAACCCAGGCACCTAAATCATCCGGTGAGCTGCCCTATCTTGCCAGAGAATTAGATCCATGGGTTCAAATTATGGGTTAATTGGTAAATTAAATTGTTTGGTAGTCTCATCCCAGACCTTTTCTGTGTATGTAATAAAACTACTTCACAGTCTTATATGATTCTACATAAATGACTGACTCTACTTGGGAATTGGACTGGACTTGCTGAGATGATAAGGATTGAAAAGTACTAGAAGAATTGCAGACAGGTTTGTTACTTACCTGCTTGTCACTTTCAAGCCAACAGTGCTATTAATGCTATATTTTTAGGCGTGCTAAATTCACTTTGCCATTTTCAGTATAAGAGACTAAAATATATAAGTGTAATGATAGCATGTGCTACAGTAATGTATACTTAAATGCTGGAAAGCTAAGCTAAAGAAATGACTCATCAATGCATTTAACATTTTGAGCCATTTCTCTAATAACAGCTGAATCTTTAAAATCTGATGACATGACCCATTAAGCATCCGCAGTTTATTTATAAAAAAAAAAGTAAATATAAGGCTTCATCTGTCTGCGGGTGTGTGTGTGTGTGTGAGCGAGAGAGAGAGAGAATAATAAAAAAACAAAATATGTGAATGAAAGCACTTTTATTAAGAGTCTATCTATTGTTGCCCTTATTGGGGCCGAGTGACTAGCCAATATTTGGGGCCTGTCTAGGCTGATTCGGTTTGGAGATATTGATTATGTGAATCAGGTATTTCTTTGATACATTCCTGTTTATTTACAAAGAATGGACACAAAATCCTCTTTCCCTGGCCACAGTAGGAACAGGTAACAGTAGGCCGTTTCCTTTCTCAGAAATCCCAGTCTGCCTTTCCAGTGAGTTCTGTGCTTCCCCTCGGGCCCACATTCACCACTGCTTGTCTGGCTTTCTTCTGGCCTTCTGCCTCTCACACACACAGAGGTCACACACAACCAATCAGTTGCCCAGTGACAATAGTAGTAGTGTTTACAATTGGCACCAATAGAAACACCTCAGCTTATGTAGTTTACCTCCTGTTTGTCCCTGCCATCCAGTGCCTTGTTTTACCAATTCATATAATTTCAACTTGTTGTTTCAGCTGTCACTACATAAAGGGACATTTAATTTCTTGTTTCATTTCGGCTGAATGAAAGGTTGTTGGTACACCCATTCACTTTTAACCAGGTCTGTGACTGATCTATAGATCAAAGATGCACTTGAGGGTAGCCATTAACACCTTCCGGGCTAACAAGAGACAAACTCTTAAATAAAAGTCTATTTATTCATATCCAGAAAGTGGTTCGTTTTTGTAACCCATTTAATTATATAGCTCTTTATTTAAATATAGGTTTGTTCATTTTACAAACGTGATGTAAATGCTCAATGTAATTATTTACCTGACACAATTCTTTCTATTCTCTTCTTTCCCTTGGTAACCCTAATTCTCAAGATGTCTGCCAGCAAACCAGGAAGGCATGCCAGAAATAGGTTATTGTGGGAACGTTCCCTGGTCAATAAGGGGTGCTAAAGAGTACACAACAAATGAGTAAACATAGGAATTCTGTGACACTTCAGAGGACTATTGAACAAGATAAAGAAAATCAACTATTATTATTGAAATTGAAACTGTTTTAACTTTGACTTGATATTATTTTTATATATATAAAATATAGGTAATTATGCTGGAATCTAAATCTGGGGAATACCTGGAAGACTTGCCTTATTAAGGTATTGGATTAAGAACACGCTCATGCTGCAGGGAAGTGGTGAGGCCTCTAGTCTTGCTGTAGGTTTTCTGAGTTTTGGGTTTATTGACTCAGTTTGCAGAATTCTTATGGTGTGAATTTCAAGGCATTTGTGCTCAATAGTGGAAAGCTGACTATTGTTGCACAGCTGGATAAACTGAAACTCTTGAGCAACTGCAGTCCTCGCTACAGGATGCAAATAAACATTTTTGGGTGTGGAGGGAAAACACCATTTTTCACAGAATTCCTGCTGAGTGATTATGAGTTTTCTCAGAAATTTTGCAGATCTTTAAGATAATTTTAAGTAATTATCTTAAAGATCTGTACCATGGTTTCTGACATTGGTTTGTACAGCATAAAGCTATCTAGAAATTTCATTTCATTGTATGGTACCAAATAAGGCAAATCAAAATTTCCTGCACCAGGTATGGGAGGGAAGGGGGGATATCCTTTTAAGCCAATAATTACAATTTGGGAAGAATTGTGTTTTTATACATTTTCAAGTAGGCTTTTGCTAAAAGATTGCATGAAATTACTGTTTGGCTTATGAATTGAGCCAGTTGGTTTACTGTCTACTGCAGTAGATAATGAATTAAAAATTCTTGTGATACATTCATTTAGTTTTTAACTTTTTAATGCATTTTTATTTTGTATTGTACATGGTAGTATTTGACAAGTTTAGAATCAGAGAACTGTCAGCTAGTGAATGAAAAAATGGTACAATATTCTTGAGTTGGTCACTCTCATAACATGAATGTCTGGTGAGAAGAACCCGTCAAATAGCACCAGCAGTTTTGGAACTGGGAACTTCTTGTGCATACCAAAGATTAAAAACTCTGAGCATTGGAGCCTCTCCATTAAAGATTCAGAACTAATTTGTAGAGATTTTGGATCTCCCCACTTTGTCTTGGACCCCAGTTCCTGGGATGATGGGTTGAGAGACTTAGCCCACAGTGAATCTGCAAGGCAATTGTCCTAAACCCTTAAATGGAGAAAGTCATCACTATTTATTTAAGTATGCCAGCAGTCATGGTAAGGGGGAAGATTGGTATCTCCTAGACTTGAAATAGCTAAACTAGTATGTAATTTCAATAAAACTAGACAATGAGAACACTCTGACTTTAATTATAATGGTAAACTCAGGTAACTGTCCAGCATATGTGGACCTTCATGTTCTTTATCTTCATGTGCCAATTGCTGTTTAAAAGCAGAAGTATGAAATATAGCCTCGGAGGAGGTTACCTATGCTGTTGCATTCTCCCAAGTACAGTAAAAGCTTTGTTTTCTGGCATATTGGGGAAATGGGGGGAGCTGGTAAATCAAAAATTCCAGTTAACTAAGAGGGAGAGAGTTTGGGTGCGGGGGAGTGGTGGTCAGGGCTGAGGCGCGAGAGGGGGTGTAGGGTGTTGGCTCTGGGAGGGAGTTTGGGTGTGGGAGGGGGATTGGGGAAGGGGATTGGGGTGTGGGAGGGGTTTTGGGGTGCTGGATCTGGGCAGCACTCACCTCGGTTGGCTCCCCGAAAGTGGCAACATGTCCAGAGAAGCCCCCTCCCACACCCAAACTCCCTCCCAGAGCCCACACCCCCTCCCACATCCCCTCCCAAAATGCCAGTTTATAGAGCTTTCTGATTTGTAAAGTGCCGGATAACACAGCTTTTCTTGTATAACATCAACTTCCAAGTGTTTATAAAGCTAATGACAGCAGTAGCAGCATGGTTAAGGACATGAGATTGCAGGTGCTGAGTGCCTTTAACACCTATTGCCTTCACTGGGAGTTGAGGGCACTCAACGCTTTTCAGGAACAAGCTGGAAGGATGATTGTGCACTTGGCTAACTTCCAGTTGACTATTTCCTGTTACTGTTCTCTAGGTTTTTCAATCCTCTCCAGAGCTCAGGGAAAAACATTAGATAAGTCCCCTCCCTGGGAAAATGGGTTCTTCCGTTATGGTCCTAACAACCCAGCTTCTTAATTGAGATGACAATCTCCAGTGAAGGACTCTAAGGAGTATCATGTTTGTTTTCAGGGTCTTCTTGAGAGCGTGGTAAGGGGTAGATGATGTATAGCAACGGAGCCAAATCTGTACAAGATGTACACAGATCATTGATTTGTGGAAGGAGAAGCAGAGATGAATCCTCTTGATCAGATGTCACAGAATCTCACAGGGAAATGTAATGCTATGATTGTGTGTGTGTGTTTACTTTTTGCTCATGAAAATGAAATACTCCAGGGAGACTGGCTGAAGAGCAGAAACTCTAGTCACTACTTTGGAACCAAGGTGTCTGTTGGGATGTCAGATTCTAGGAACCTGTCTAGAGATGCAGGGCTATTCTGCCAATTGATCTGACAACCAGACCAGATGTAAATCACAAGTTCCAATTTAGAAGGATAAAAGTTGAAGATTCTCTAAAGCAAGAGTAGGTAAGCCTTGCAGGTAATAGTCCTGAGGGCATTCTGCACCAAAAAATTTAAAATTCTGGCACAATATTTTAAAATTCTGCAAGATTTATTTGTCAATTAATAAAAGCAGAGGCTCCAGCTTGGCAGTGGGGAGCATGGGCCACTAGCTGC
Source organism: Caretta caretta (assembly GCF_965140235.1). Taxonomy (NCBI): domain Eukaryota; kingdom Metazoa; phylum Chordata; order Testudines; family Cheloniidae; genus Caretta; species Caretta caretta. The sequence goes on from NC_134207.1 coordinate 139,986,043, forward strand.
ACGGAGGTGGGAGATCACCCTGAGCCCTCCCACCACCGGGACATGGTCTCAGCGGTGAGGCTGCACCTGACCCTGTCAGAGCACAAGGCCTGGGCCTGCCCCAGAAACACCCTGGGGCCCTGCCCCTCTGCAGCCTCAACCAGGCACGATCCAAGTGTGAAGGGGCTCAGTGTGTGTGGATGCAGGTGTGGGGTGAGAGGATTCTGTGGGACAATCTGGATTCAGGCAGTTCAGTGCGGGGTCTGGTTGTGGAGGGATCTGGATGCACAGAGGCTCGTTGGGGGCGGTTCCAAGTGCAGGGGCAATGGGACTCTGCAGGGACTTCCTGGTGAAGGTGGTTGGGGCTCCGCAGAGGGGTCTGGGTGCGGGGGGAGTGCGGCTTGGTGGGGTGGGGGGTTGGGTGCAGCCAGTTGTTGTCAGTGGTGTGGGGATCTGGATGTGGGGGCTTAGGGTGGTGCAGAGAGTGGGGCATCAGGGTGGGAGTTTAAGTGCAGGGAGTTCAGTGGTCTGGGCGCAGGGGGGTCCAGGTGCAGGGGTTGAGGGTCAGTGGGGTGGGGTTCAGATATGGAGGGCTAGGGAGGTTCTGGATGTACCAGGTGAGGCTTGGCAAGGGTGTCTGAGTATGGGAGGCCCAGATGCACGGGGGTTGGGTGGATGAGGGAGCAGCTACCTGTACAGTGACTCCTCCCCCCACAGCTGAGGAGCAATGGAGCCAGGAAGCAGGGGAGGATGCTGAGCTTCCTGCAGCTAGGGGAGGTTTCTGTGCATGGGTCTGACACAGCCCCAGCCACTCCTTGCAGGGGAAGAGGAAGTCCTGTCCGCCCCTGCCTCCAGCCCAGTTGATCCTGGCTCCAGGCAGCTGATCCTGGCTCAGTGTAGGAGCCACTGGCTGGGATGTCCCCAGCCCTGCAGTGATTTACCTCTCCGCCAACTGCTCTGGGTGCCTGAAATGATGTACCTGCGCCGCTAGGGTCTGGTGCATAACATCTCTTGCAGCTTTCCTTTGCTTCCCTGTCATAAAGTCATTTTTCTGCAGGGAAACAAAGATATCTGCAAAGGACATGAATTCTGCACATGTGCAGTGGCACATGCCACTGCATGTGGCACATGCCGGGAGTAAGGTAAAAGACCCCTGAAATAGTCTGATCAGGACAAAGCTGAGGTTAAGGTTTTAAATTGGGAATAAAGGAAAATCCTAAGAAAGGAGATGGTGGATGAGTTTAGGACCCTCCCCCAGTTGGAGTATATGTTGTTTTGAGCTTGGGGTGTGGTGAGATTCTTTTGCTCAGACACACACATTATTTCATCCTAACTTGCATCCACACACCATGTACATGCAGATGAATATTTGTGCATGTACTGTATATGTGGCCAATTAAATCACGGGGTGTTTGGCCTCTATTTCTGATTATGACTTTGATAATATGTCCATATGCCAATAACAGCTTCTCTCCATAAGTAGCAGGAAATGCTTGATTTTTCTAATATAGTTCCCAAAACATAACTGATTTTTGGTGGATATCCTGTAGAATACTGAGAATACTTATAATATTACACTATATAGTAGGTTCCAAGCTTTGTAGGTAATATTTTGTAGGAAAATAAAATCGTAAAGAATAGGCTGAAAAATCTGTCTTCCCTCAACATGTTTCTTCCCCAGATACACGAAGAAAGTAGATCATGTTAATTCTTAAAAAGAAAATCTTACACATTCTCAGTTAATTATTAAACGGGATTACTCACATTAGTCAAGTCAATCACATGCTTCAGTGTTTGCAGGATTGGACCCAAAGTCATAGAATCATAGAACATTAGGGTTAGAAGAGACCTCAGGAGGTCATCTAGTCCAACCCCCTGCTTAAAGCAGGACCAACCCCAACTAAATCAGCCCAACCAGGGCTTTGTCAAACAGGGCCTTAAAAACTTCTAAGGATGGAGATTTCACCACCTCCCTAGGTAACCCATTTCAGTACTTCACCATCCTAGTGAAATAGTGTTTCCTAATATCCACCCCAGACTTCCCCCACTGCAACTTGAGACCATTGCTCCTTGTTCTGTCATCTGCCACCACTGAGAACAACCTAGCTCCACCCTCTTTGGAACCCCCCTTCAAGTAGTTGAAAACTGCTATCAAATCCCCCTCACTCTTCTCTTCTGCAGACTAAATAACCCCAGTTCCCTCAGCCTCTCCTCATAAGTCATGTGCCCCAGCCCCCTAATCATTTCCACTGCTCTCCGCTGGACCCTCTCCAGTTTGCCCACATCTTTTCTGTAGTGGAGGATCCAAAACTGCATGCAATACTCCAGGTGTGGCCTCATCAGTGCCAAATGGAGGGGAATAACCATTTCCCTCGATCTGCTGGCAACGCTTCTACTAATGCAGCCCAATATGCCATTAGCCTTCTTGGCAACAAGGGCACACTGCTGACTCATATCCAGCTTTTCATCCACTGTAATCCCCAGGTTCTTTTCTTCAGAACTGCCGCTTAGCCAGTCGTTCCCCAGCCTGTAGCAGTGCATATGATTCTTCCTTCCTAAGTGCAGGAGTCTCTACTTGCCCTTGTTGAACCTCATCAGATTTCTTTTGGCCCAATCCTCCAATTTGTCTAGGTAACTCTGGACTCTATCTCTATCCTCCAACATATCTACCTCTCCCCTCAGTTTAGGGTCATCCGTGAACTTGCTGAGGGTGCAGTCTGTCCCATCATCCAGATCATTAATGAAGATGTTGAACAAAACCGGCCCCAAGACCAATCCCTGGGGCACTCTGCCAACTAAACATCAAGGCATTGATCTCTACTAGGGTTGTCAATTAATCGGTCTTAACTCACACGATTAACTCAAAAAATTAATTGCATTAATTGCAGTTTTAATCACACTGTTACATAATAGAATACCAATTGAAATGTATTAAATATTTTGGATCTTTTTCTACATTTTCATATATATTGTATTCTGTGTTGTAATTTAAATCGAAGTGTATATTATCCATTACAAATATTTGCACTGTAAAAATGATAAACAAAAGAAATAGTATTTTTCCATTCACCTCATACAAGTACTGTAGTGCAATCTCTTTGTCATGAAAGTGCAACTTACAAACATAGATTGTTTTGTTACATAACTGCACTCAAAAACAAAACAATGTAAAACTTCAGAGCCTACAAGTCCACTCAGTCCTATTTCTTATTCAGCCAATCACTAAGACAAACAAGTTTGTTTACATTTACAGGAGATAATGCTGCCCCCTTCTTATTTGCAATGTCACCATAAAGTGGGAACAGGCATTTGCTTGGCACTTTTGTAGCCAGCATTGCAAAGTATTATGTGCCAGATATGCTAAACATTCGAATGTCCCTTCATGCTCTGGCCACCATTCCAGAGGACATGTTTCCATGCTGATAAAACTCGTTAAAAAAAGAATGCATTAATTACATTTGTAACTGAACTCCTTGAGGGAGAATTATATGCCTCTGCTGTTTTACCCACATTCTGCCATATATTTCATATTATAGCAGTCTCGGATGATGACCCAGCACCTGTTGTTCATTTTAAGAATGCTTTCACTGTAGATTTGACAAAACACAAAGAAGGTACCAATGTGAGATTTCTAAAGATAGCTACAGCACTCAACCCAAGATTTAAGAAACTAAAGTGCCTTCCCAAATCTTAAAGGGACGAGATGTGGAATATGCCTTCAGCAGTCTTAAAAGAGCAACACTCTGATGCGGAAACTACAGAACCCAAACCACCAAAAAAGAAAATCAACCTCCTGCTGGTGGCTTGTTATCAAGCAGAACCTGTCATCAGCATGGACATATGTCCCCTGGAATGGTGGCTGAAGCATGAAGGATCAAATAAATCTTTAGCGCATCTGGCATATAAATGTCTTGTGATGCCGGCTACAACAGGGGCATGAGAAAGCCTATTCTCACTTTCAGGTGACATTGAAAACAAGAAGTGGGCAGCATTATCTCCTGCAAATGTAAACAAACTTTTTTGTCTGAGCGATTGGTTGAACAAGAAGTAGGACTGAGGGGACTTGCATGCTCTAAAATTTTACATTTTTTTATTTTTGAATGCAGGTATTTTTGTACATATTTCTACATTTGTAAGTTCAACTTTCATGACAGAGATTGCACTACAGCACTTGTATTAGGTGAATTGAAAAATATTATTTATTTTGTTTTTTTAAGTGCAAATACTCTTAATAAAAAATAAAGTGAGCATTGTAGACTTTTTGTATTCTGTGTTGTAATTGAAATCAATATATTTGAAAATGTAGAAAACATCCAAAAATATTTAAAGAAATTGTATTCTGTTATTAACAGTGCAATTAATTGTGCAATTAATCATGATTAATTTTTAATCATGTGATTAATCATGATTAATTTTTTTAATCACTTGAAAGCCCTAATCACTACCCGATGATCTAGCCAGCTTTCTATACACCGTATAGTTCATTCATCCAACCTGTACATCTTTAACTTGCTGACAAGAATACTGTGGGCGACCATATCAAAAGCTTTGCTAAAGTCAAGTTATATCACGTTTACTGCTTTCCCCATATCCTCATATACATCAACCTAGATTTCAATTCTAAGGAAAAAGAAAGGTTAGCTTTGTAGATTGAGATGCAAATAATGATAAAGTTAATTTAACACTAATCCTATATTTAATGAGAGTATGAAGATATTTTAGAATTCAAATTTTCAAATGTAAACATTTCAGTTTCCAATACTTACAAATGTCATTGCATTTTATAACATTTTGGGGGTTTTTAAATTAGGTTCTCTTTTTCTGGAAGTTTCTTCTTTTTTGTTTTTTAAGAAGGGCATCAAACTTACATAGCAGTTTTATATATTGCAAGTAATCTATTAAGGGCATTAATATTTGCTACCTTTATTTTACCTAAAGTGAGCATGTGATGGTTTTATTTTTACCTTTTTTTTTTTTTTTACACTGGGAATTTGCACAATGAAAAGGTTTTCCAGGTGAAAGCCAGTGAGTTACTGTTGCCTCTGCTGCAAACATGAGACACTTCTTCAAATGCTGGTCTGTTCATGAATTTCCCTGTGGGCACACATGCACTCCATGCACCCAGAACTGGATAATTTTGTAATCAGTATCAGTTGGTCTGCATATGTGCCCTGGCTCACCTTGTGCAACCAACTGAGGAGATAAAGGGTGGGTGTCCAGTTCCTTCTCACAGCTGCATGGTCTGGGTTGGAATCTCCAGTGTTGTAACTTTTGGCTTTCTTCTTCATCTGTGGAAAATACATGTTGTAGTCTAAAGTTTTAAAGTTTTCTCTGTTAGCTTTAGTATTTTAATATTAGTCTCCCTGACTGGAGGAGCATCCCCACCCCTGGTGTTCCATTTGGGTACTGGACTATCCTGAGGACTGTGGGATTCAATATTTGTGCTTCCTACTCACAATCCTTCTAGGTCAGTAACAACCACAAATGCTGTGTGTACTGCATTGGGGAAGCCCACACCGGGGCAACGTGCAGTATCTGTCATTCATTCCCCAGTTGTACCCAAGAAGAGCAGGAATTTCACCTTAGGAAGCATCTAATGGAAAAGAACATGAGGCCACCATTGGACCTAGGCCAGGGAACCCCTGTATATCAGTTTGACTCAGCAAGAAGTGCACCTCCTGCCACGAGGTCCAAATCAGAAGCAAAAGAGTTTAGCCCCACAGATTTCTTGGTGGGATCTTGTCAGGAGAGCAGGGAGCATACTCATTAGTCTTACCAGTTAACCCACCTTAACTGTTAGTTTCTGGGCCGGCCCCAGCCGCCAGAGTGCCCCAGGCATGCCTCCCGATTGGAGCAGCCAGAGCAGTGCTGCCCGGCCGGAGCAGCCCCAGCCGTGCCAAGAGGCCCCAGCTGCACTGGCGGGTTAGCCCTTTAACTGGTTAACCATTTAAACTAAATATTTTTAATTGTTTAAACAGCAAACTTTTTAAACAGTATTTACATCCCTAGTGTTACCCTTTTATTTGAATAATAATTTGCATCTATATAGCACCCAATCTAGAGAGATGCTGAGTGCCATTGACACTCACTCATTTCAGTGGAAATTGAGGGCATTGACCAACTCCCCAACTCCGAGGAGGCACTGCAAGCCTTTTGCTGTCCAGGGCATCCCCCTGAACAAACAAGGATTTTGAAACACCTCAAGAGCTGACATCATGAACCCTGTTCTAAACAGTAGACCACAGGAGGAAAATACAACTGTACGTTAGATATAACGAAGTCACACACACACAATCTGAGTTATTCTTCATTAGATGTCATTATAATATTTATTGTAACTAAGATAATTTTGACTAATTCAACTCACCATTATGCAAGTTAACAGAGGCAATATAACTGAATTGGGACCTACCATTATAATGCCTCTGTTTTCATGCAATGGCAGAATTTAACTGTGGCCTGAACAACTGCACAAACAGACTCTGGAAAAAAAATTGACACTGAAAAAATATGTTAACTGAAGGGTTTGATCCTTTATTGTAGTTTCACAGATTCCAATTATTCATAAAGCTGTACACTGAACCAGGGGTTACTTCAATTTTAGGGGGGGGGGGAAAGAGTGTCAACAGCAGCAGTAGTAACAATAAACTATCTTTAAATGTGGTTCTGTTCTGAAAAGTGTGTAAAAAGGAAAATGTCCTCATTGGATCTGCTCCAGATTTGATCTGAAAATCATTGAGACACAAATGGCCTTATTTTCAGAAATGCTGAGCAACTCCTGCCAACTGAAGCCAATGGAAGCTGCAGGTACCCAGCTCTATTGCTGGGCAAATAACAGATTTTTCAGTTCGCTAAGAATTGTGCCCCTGCTCCTACCCCAAATATTTTGAGGTAAAGTAAGTGTTTCCTTTCAACAAAACAAATGTTTCACTTGACCCAAAATTATTTCGTTTTTTTTTTGTTTTGTTTCAATTTTGGCCATTTTGAAACATTTTTGATCATCTGTTAAATACAATTTTTTGTTTGTTTTTTTCCTGACTGAAACAATTTGGTAAAATTGACACGAATTCACAAACTGTTTTGGTGTTACCAAATCTAGATTTTTTTGGCTGAAAAAAGCTTCCATCTGAAAATTTTCGCCCTGCTCTACCCAGCACCCTTGAAAATCAGACAATATCATAGAATCCCCAGATGATACTTTGACAGTCTCTTTTCTGAACAGAAGGCACTTTAATCTCCTTGAGTTACAATATGTACATAATGGTTATTGCAGAAATAGCCATGAACAGAGGTGGTTATTAGATATCAAAAACAACAGCATTTAGGCTTACTTAGGCAGTACAAGACAACTGTCCTCACAGCTAACAACAAATTCAGAGTCTAGAAATCGTCCCTGGTTAACTCTATAATGCAGTAAATGTGCATTCTCACAGATGGACATGGGATTTTTTGTGTCTTAGAATATTAAAACGGAATGAATTTTTAAAACTGAATGGACTTTTACCAGTCACCGAGCTTGGACAGTGAAAGGAAACAGATACATTTCACTTTAATTAAGTTAATTTCAATTTGGTTTCACTTTTCAATTCTCATATGCTATCCCAGTGGTTTATTTGTGTCCACAATGCTCCAGGTGATAATTATTTTTTAAAAAAGTGTTTTAATTTTTTTAATAAAAAATCCTCTTTACCATTGGTTTTGTGAAACTTTTTTAAAACCTAAATACTGGACTACGCTAGTTAGGCACTGACAGTCTCTTGAAGAAAAGTAAAATTACCAGGTAATTAATACCTTGATTATCATTTCACAAACACTCCGTCCCCTTCTCTGCCCACACAGTAAAATAAATGTGTTTGCTATCTGAGGGATTAAACTGAAAAAAAAAAAACCTGGATAATTAAAACAATGACATTTACACATGTAGGAATTGATTGAATCATGAGATCTGTACTTCGGATTTCTGGAAATTGCAAGACTTTATTTGATTGAGGGATTGACAGCTTTAGGCTACATTTGTACTTACGGTGGTTTGTAGAATACAAAAACTGTACATCCCTCTAGCACAATTATTAATAGTAATGTAGACAATGAGGTATTGCTTAGGCAAGTAGAATAAATATGTGAACCCTAGGGTGGCATTTCTCAAAGGCGGACACCAGCAGATTTTTTTGTGGCCATGACAGCCTCCAAAGCTCCCCAACAGTCGCTGAAATAGTAAGTATAAAAGTTGCCTTGTAAACACCATACATCATAATGTGCAGTCATTCCCTTCTAAATATTACAGTACAGTGCAGGCAGAGCTGGACCAAATAGGTGTGGTTTTCTTTCAAGTCAAAAGTGTATTCATTGGCTAATCACTGTGTTTACATCTCAAGCTACTGTAGCACTGTAAGTGGCTATTGGCCAACATCGTCGGCAAGATCACAGTGTGGTGTTTGGGTGGGTTGAGATTGGTTGTGGCAGAAGGTGAAAGAGTTAAAAACATGCATGGATATCAGAAAGTTTTTCAAAAAATTAGTGCCAGAAGATGACCATGAACATGATACAGAGATGATCCCAGAGGAGCCACTTGCTCCTAAGAAAAGCAGAACATGAAAGGAAGAAAAACGAACATTTCAGGATCAGTGGAAAATGCACTTTCTTGTGTTTCTGAAGCCATCAGTTTCCGTTTCTAAGAAAATTGCAGTGTGCGCAGTTTGTAAGAAAGAAATTCATCAAATTAAAATTTATGCAATGTAGTGACACTATAGCACTCATGCAGCAGATGATGAACAGAATTACCAAGGGGCGTTTCAGAGTCGCAAGCTGTTAAATGATGCAAAAACTGAGCTCGATAGACAACAGCAACAGCTCAGAGATTTTTTTGAATCAGGAACAGGTACAGAGAAGGGCTACTAGGATGATCCGAGGAATGGAAAACCTGTCTTATGAAAGGAGACTCAAGGAGCTTGGCTTGTTTAGCCTAACCAAAAGAAGGCTGAGGGGAGATATGATTGCTCTCAATAAATATATCAGAGGGATACATACCAGGGAGGGACAGGAAATATTTAAGCTCAGTACCAATGTGGACACAAGAACAAATGGATATAAACTGGCCATCGGGAAGTTTAGACTTGAAATTAGGCGAAGGTTTCTAACCATCAGAGGAGTGAAGTTCTGGAAAAGCCTTCCAAGGGATGCAGTGGGCAGTCCTCTGAGGTGGAGTGGTTGGGTGCTCGGAGGCCCCCCCTCCGCGTTCTTGGGCATCTGGGTGAGGAGGCTATGGAACCTGGGGACGAGGGCGGTTGGTTACACAGGGACTGCAGCGCCGGTCTGTGCTCCTGCTGCCTTACCTGCACCTCAGTCATACGCGAGAGCATATCAGTTTGATCCTCCAGAAGCCTCAGCATTGCATCCTGCCTTCTCTCATCACGCTGATGCCACCTCTCCTCTCTCTCATCCCTCCTATCCTCTCACTTGTCCCTCCTGTCCTTGCGTTCATTTTGTGCTTTCCTGGACTCTGACATTGTATCCCTCAATGCATTGTGCTGGGCTCTTTCAGCATGGGAGGCCTGCATGAGCTCAGAGAACATTTCATCGCGAGTGCATTTTTTTTGGCTTCTACTCTTTGATAGCCTCTGGGACGGAGATGATACGTGAAGTGATGAAACATTTGCAGCTGCGGGAGGGAAAAAAGGGAGATTAGTCTTTAAAAAGACACATTTTAGAGAGCAATGGGTAGACTCTTTCACAGTGAACCAAGCTGTTAACATTACATAACATGTGTGCTTTCTTTACAAGGTTGCATTTTGCCTCTTATATCGATGGCCCACCGGTATGGTGTGAGAGATCACACATGCAGGGCTGGTGGGCAACAGAATTTGGCTTGCAGGCAGACATGGTAAGCCACAGTCTTTTGGCTTCTTTAACCTTCCTAACATGTGGGAATGGTTTCAAACAGCAGCATCCTCATTTCACATACCAAGCACCCGTTGGGTTGTGTCAAGGTTCCTCCCCCACTCTGAACTCTAGGGTACAGATGTGGGGACCTGCATGAAAAACCTCCTAAGCTTATCTTTACCAGCTTAGGTCAAAACTTCCCCAAGGTACAAAATATTCCACTCGTTGTACTTGGATTGGCCGCTACCACCACCAAACTAATACTGGTTACTGGGGAAGAGCTGTTTGGACGCGTCTTTCCCCCCAAAATACTTCCCAAAACCTTGCACCCCACTTCCTGGACAAGGTTTGGTAAAAAGCCTCACCAATTTGCCTAGGTGACTACAGACCCAGACCCTTGGATCTTAAGAACAATGAACAATCCTTCCAACACTTGCACCCCCCCTTTCCTGGGAAATGTTGGATAAAAAGCCTCACCAATTTGCATAGGTGACCACAGACCCAAACCCTTGGATCCGAGAACAATGAAAAAGCATTCAGTTTTCTTACAAGAAGACTTTTAATAAAAATAGAAGTAAATAGAAATAAAGAAATCCCCCCTGTAAAATCAGGATGGTAGATATCTTACAGGGTAATTAGATTCAAAAACATAGAGAACCCCTCTAGGCAAAACCTTAAGTTACAAAAAAGATACACAGACAGAAATAGTTATTCTATTCAGCACAATTCTTTTCTCAGCCATTTAAAGAAATCATAATCTAACACATGCCTAGCTAAATTACTTACTAAAAGTTCTAAGACTCCATTCCTGGTCTATCCCCGGCAGAAAACCAGCATAAGACAGACACACAAACCCTTTGTTTCTCTCCCTCCTCCCAGCTTTTGAAAGTATCTTGTCTCCTCATTGGTCATTTTGGTCAGGTGCCAGCGAGGTTACCTTTAGCTTCTTAACCCTTTACAGGTGAGAGGAGCTTTCCCCTGGCCAGGAGGGATTTCAAAGGGGTTTACCCTTCCCTTTATGTTTATGACAGGTTGGCCCTTTAAAATGGGTTGGCCATTTAAAAGGAGGGGCTCGGGGTTTTGGGGTTAACATGCAGCACAAACCCAACAACCCCCCCCACACACACACAATTCTTTGGGATGATCGCTTCACCCCTCCCCCCCACCGCATGGCTAACAGTGGGGATGATTTCTGTTCAGCTACAGGCAAACAGCCCAGCAGGAACGGGCACCTCTGAATGTCTCCTTAATAAAATTCCCCTATTTCAACCAGGTGACCATGAATGATCTCACTCGCCTGAGGATAACACAGAGAGATAAAGAACGGATGTTGCTTGAATGCCAGCAAACACAGGGACCATATGGTGCCATGCTTTGTTATGCAATGATTCCTGACTACGTGCTGCTGGCCTGCTGTGGTAAAGTGTCCTCCCATGGAGGATGGAATAAGGCTGCCATCCCCAGCATTCTCTATGTTTTTGAATCCTTTTCAAAGGCTTTGGGAGTACATCCAGGAGAGCTTCATTGAGATGTCCCTGGAGGATTTCCACTCCATCTCCATACATGTTAACAGAGTTTTCCAGTAGCTGTACTGGCATCCCAAGTCTTTAGGGAAAATTAATCATTAAACACGCTTGCTTTTAAACTGTGTATTATATTTACAAAGGTACACTCACCAGAGGTCCCTTCTCCGCCTTCTAGCTCTGGGACCCCGACTTTGGTGGGTTGGGAGGGTACTAGATCCAGGGTGAAAAACACTTCCTGGCTGTCGGGGAAAATGGTTTCTCCGCTTGCTTGCTGCGCTTCAACCTCTTCCTCCTCATCTTCCTTGTCCCCAAAATCCACATCCCTGTTGCGTGAGAGTCCATTGACGGAGTTCATGCACAGGGCTGGGGTAGTTATAGGGGCACCCCCTAGAATGGCATGCAGCTCATCATAGAAGCAGCATGTCTGGGGCTCTGACCCGGAGCAGCCATTTGCCTCTCTGGTTCTTTGGTAGGCTTGCCTGAGCTCCTTAAGTTTCACGCGGCACTGCTGCAGGTCCCTGTTCTAGCCTCTGTCCTTTATGCCCTTGGAGATTTTTTTCAAATATTTTGGCATTTCGTCTTTTCGAACAGAGTTCTGATAGCACGGATTTGTCTCCCCATACAGCGATCAGATCCAGTACTTCCCATTCGGTCCATGCTGGAGCTCTTTTGCGATTCTGGGACTGCATGGTCACCTCTGCTGATGAGCTCTTCATGGTGAACTGTGCTGATCAGCTCGCAACGCTGGCCAAACAGGAAATGAAATTCAAAAATTTGCAGGGCTTTTCCTGTCTACCTGGCCAGTGCATCTGAGTTGAGAGTGCTATCCAGAGCGGTCATAATGGAGCACTCTGGGATAGCTCCCGGAGGCCAATACCATCAAATTGTGTCCACACTATCCCAAATTGGACCCAGAAGGGTGATTTCAGCACTAATCCACTCATGGGGGAGGAGTACAGAAACCGGTTTTAAGAGCCCTTAAAGTTGGAAAAAAGAGCTTCGTAGTGTGGACGGGTGCAGGGCTAAACTGATCTAACGCTGCTAAATCCGACCTAAACTCATAGTGTAGACCAGGGCTTAGATAGTAATATCCTTAACTTCTATTTATTAACAGCTACCAAAACAGAATACATATACTAAACACACCACTCCCAATAAGGCAGATGAACTTTTCTTGATGGCCAGTCAAGATTAGATCATCTGGGGGCTGTGTCCTGGAGTCAGGTTCCAAAGAACTTCCTTTGGGACCCCAGTGTATATAGTTAAACTTGAGTACTGCTTAGATATACCTTAACCAATCATTTTAAACTAAAGTACTACAAAACAGTATTTTTCACCAATCCTAGATCATCACAAAACAATTCTTTAACCAATCATATCCCGCCACCTTAGTTGTTTTAAATCTTGCAAATTAGTTATGCAACAGACAGAAACAATTAAAGAATCAGACAGAGACTATATAGCTAAACAGCAGAGAAGTGGGGACCATTAAGGCAAAACATGAGAAGTATATATATTTTGTAATCACAACTGTTGATAAATGGTTTCTTGCCAGATAGACTGCTATCAAACAAAGTTTTCTTTAAACATCTTAGGATCTGTTTCTTTATCTGGTGATGGTGGGTACTCTTAGGACAGGAGCACTTTCTTTATAGTCTGATATTACGTTGAATGTAATTTAGAGGGAATGTGAGGATGTGCCTTTCTGTTTCTTAGTTCATGGCTGCTGCTGTCCTAATCTGGCTGCTGGCTGCTTACTGTAGAAAAAGGCCTCAGACCTTACAGGTGCATGCACAACCTGCATAAAATGATCATCAGGTTCAGAGGTGGCTCTGGAGTCCTCAGTCTCTGCAGAGGGCTGACGACCACAGCTGGCAGGCGTCCACTTCAGGCAGGAGTCAGGCCGCTTCTGGTGCCAGGATTTCTCCTCACCACAAACGGGTGCAGGGTTCAAGGTGCAGATTACAAAACTATACTAAAATCCAAACTTTAGGCTCCCACCCCAGCACTCAGACACACTCAAAGCCAGCAGCAGCCCCTGACTAGCAACCAGAGCAGAGCTGGTCATGTGGTGACTGATGTCACCAAGGGGCTGGAGGGCGAACTCGGCCTGGCTGGGGGAAGTTTCCCCACCAAAGCTCTACAAACTGAGAGTCACCTTGGAGAGGGAAAGGCTCAAGCTGAGGGATCTGCTGTCAGGTCCTCAGAGGCTAGTTCTCAGGGGGAACCCTGCATGCAGGCCTGGGACTCACCAGCTCCCCACACAGCCAATCCTGTCCATTCCCTGGCTGGCTCCAGACTGCTCCAAAATGGCTTCTCCCCTTTCCTGAGCTCTCTGGGAAGGGGCATCTCACTCCCTACTGGATGCCAAGCAGACTGAGAGTCTGTCTCCCCCTCCCTGCCAGGGACAGTGTGTCTCTTCCTGAGCTACTACCACTCAGAGCCCCAGGAATCTAGATAATATCCTTGGGGCTTACACATAGTTATGCTGGAACTGTCCCAAAAGCTACAAGATCCAGAAGTACGGGGTTGTTTGCTCTTTTGGAAAGAGTTTTTATGAAAGCTTGCTTCTTTGAACCTGGAGCTTCAGAAACCTCGGCTAACGATATTTGACAGCACTGAAGTAATTAATACATTCAGAATGACAATCACTGGCATCATCCAGGGCCTACAAGAGAAACAGGACTTTTCAGTTTTTATGAGCTTAGTCAGTTTCTCAGACTAGAGAGAGTTGTACATTATTTTTATTATTGAGTTTGCAACAAAATATACCCTACATATAAAAATTACAGTGATTTGGACATGTATATTGCTTTTCCTAAAGTAATTAAGTATTTTAGAAAAAAATTGTAAGAGCTGCCACCAAAGCAAGAGAAAACCCATCATCACTCTGAGGCCACAAAAAATGTGTAGTGAGAACCCCTGCTCTAGGGTACATTCTCTACATGCCCAAGCAGTCCCTCCTCTGTCTACACTGCCCTTTTTAGCAGTATAGCATCCCACTGCTAGAACATTCCCCCACTGCAGGGAAAGGCTGTGGCAGCTCTCTGCCGCCAGAGCCATTCCCCATTGTCTCCCACCTTCCAGAGCCTTTCACTGCAGCTTGTAGCTACGCGCACTCTATGTGCCTCCACCAGGGTAAATTAGGCCTTAAGAAAATTTAGCTTACCAAATTATTAATACCTTGATTATCATTCCATGAACATTCCTGCCCCCCATGCACTAAAATAAATGCATTTGCTGTCCAAAGTATTAAAATAAAAAGTAAAACTGGAAAATTAATATCATTAGAGTTACACACGTAGGGATTGTTTGAATCATGAGATTTGCATTTTGGATCTCTGGAAATGACAAGACTTTATTTGACGGAAGGATTGACAGGAGTCTCTGTGACAAGTATTTGATTTCTTACCGTTTCCTATATTTCAAACAGTGCAGAATTACAATTTACACATCTCTTACATTTGCGTTGGCGGAATTCCCAAAAAGGCAATGGAGGACCAATCTGAAATATTATCTGTTGTATCTCTGGTGTTTTAAAGCAAACACAAATGTGCTTCAAATAATGTTAGTCCTGGGTAGGATAATATTCTTTGTAAATTCAGGATGTAGAGTAACTGAAGAAACCCTTTTTCGTTGTTTGAATGAAGACCAAAGTGTCTCGGCCTATTTGTTCTTAAATCTACTCCTTAGCTATTGGTAGAAGAGCGGACCATGTGTTTGACTAGTATTGACCTGGAAACATTACCCATAGCAATCCACAGCCAGATCTTCAAATGTGGGCGTTTGGATGTAAAAGGGTAGATCTTGAGACAGTTTGGCAAATCTAATGGTTTATGAGGTATCAGCAATCCTATTTCATTTAACCCCACGAGTCCTAAACTGTGGCAGAAATCACGTAAGGTCCAGTGCTGCGTTTTGTAAGCTTATAGTATTCTGTGTAGCAGGACTAAGAATGGGCAAAATGCATGAACATTCAGCAGCCTCTGAGGTCATTCACCCACAGATATGTCTCGGTAGGTTTAAAGCATAGGCCTGGGTATTTTGTTTTTTTCTCTTACCAGATATAGTAAGAGGCTAGTTAAAGTTATAGTAGTATATTCTCTTCTTAGTGCTTGCACAAGGATTCTCCCATAACATGCAATATGCACAGCATTCTGTCATAGCAAAGCAGCCTCCATAAATAGAGGTCATACTGGAACTGCCTGGAGGGATGATAGTTCAAAACATTGAAGGCCTAGTTTTTGGCACCCTTACTCACTTCATTGCTTAAATAAAGAAAAGTGAAATTGTATACATTATAGGACTGTGCTGCATGTAACTGTAAAAAATTAATTAAATAAAATTTTGCAGTACTTTACATGGCTCTCATGATCTACAAGTGAATCTGGTCTCAGGGATTATCATATGGATGGTGAAGTGTCTTTTATAAAACAAAAGTGGGCCTGCTAATAGTATGTTCATATAGGGATATTTAGTTTCTCCCACTTTCTTTTGTCTGTTTGGGCAGGGACTATCTCTTAATCTGTGTATGTACTGCGGCTAGCATAGTGGGGCCCTTATATTCATTGGGGCCTCCAGGTTTGAAGGATGGTTCATAGGCTGCTGCTAAATGCTATTCTAGATTTTAGTTTTGTAAAAGTCTTGGTTTGTCTGTGGGATAGGTAATGAAAAGTGTCTGTAATCCTTGATTACTGGTAGTAAAGTGTTTAACGAACAATTAATTACATTCAACTTGTTTGCCTTTTTAATCCTTTTTTGGCCTGAGTGGCTATTTTCTGAATCCAGAAAATTGTGCTTTTTCCTGTCAATATTTTCCCTGATGGCCTTTTGAGAACAATGAAAGGATAGAGCAGTAATAGCAGCAATATCTGTCATCCAAATCTTTTCATTATCTTATAGAATCATAGAATATCAGGGTTGGAAGGGACCTCAGGAGGTCATCTAGTCCAACCCCCTGCTCAAAGCAGGACCAATCCCCAATTAAATCATCCCAGCCAGGGCTTTGTCAAGCCTGACCTTGTTAAGAATGATTGTTTTCATTTATTTACACCATGTCTACTTTGTAACAGTGAAGCAAGCCAATTTAGTAATAAGGCAAGATCCACTTCAGTAAGCATCATTTAAATATATAATCTCTGCTTTTTAGCAGGATGCAGCGGAGATGAGGAAGTCAAAAAATATTTTCCAGATTTGATTTTTGTCAGATTTTCTATTCTTGTCTGATGTGTTTATGTATGGTCGAAGTAAGCCTGTCAGCGCTTTGTTTTAAAATGCATTCCTCCTAGCTGTCACAACTGAATACAGTGAAGGCTTTCAGTTCCTAGAACTGATACTTTGTCATCAGATGAAGAAAATGCTTCAGTATAGAAAAAGTTCTTCTGCTTGATTCCCAGCACTGGTAGACTGTAGAGTAAGTCTTACCTGCCAACAAAAATTGAAGTTTAGTTACACCCAGATTTCTTATCTCAGCAGGAGAAACTGTCGGTGCCATTTCTATAGTCTTAAAGTAGATATTCAGTTGTAGCAGAAGATGTTCTTTGAGCTGTAAAGTACAGGCAGATGTTTCAGTTCTTTCATCAATGCTTAATGCTATACTTAACTCCACCACTTAGGAAGCCACTTTGAAGATAGCTGATAGTCCTCTAACAGTAGACACATTGCTTAGCATGCGGAGCAGCACATTCTTGTCTGTTTGTTACAAGCCAAACATGATAAGGAAGCATAGAATGGCACAAAAATATATTGGTGGCTTACTATGTTCCCTAGTGAGCACTGCCTTTCCTCTGTTTGAGGTATAGAAATATAGCATACATCTCTCCAGTTGCTGACTTTTTCACACTGGCAACTATATAGCTATACATCTTTGTATCCGCGGAGGGCGTGGAGCATTGAAAAGTATTTCAAACTACTAAATGATTATATTTTCACATTTAAATAGGTGTCCAATACAAGAAACTTTATACAAGAAAACTCTTCTGGACTTTTCAGGGTTCTGTGCACTTTCCCCCAGGGCTCACACAATGGGATTGTATAAGTTAGAAATAGTCAATATATTTGCAGCGGCAATTTATATTTGGGGATAGTTTAATTTGCCAAAATCATCTCTCATGTTGAGAAACACTGAGCTGCTGCTGTTATACTACATCAAGGTAGAGTGCTGTATTAAGAAAATGAAAATTTGAATTACAATTTTCTTTTTGCTTAAATGAAGGGAAAGAGGAAAAATGACACTTTAAATGGCACCAATAGAAACATTTGATATTTTTATATATAAGAGTGGCTTGGTTGGAAATTGTGTAAGGGCCAGATTGTGACAAGTTCACTCAGCGGTGGGGAGAATGAGCAAGGAGCCCTCTCCCTTTGTGTGCCTGGCTCAAGGACAACAATTGCAGTGCCTGCATACAGAGCATGGCAGGGGCTGTTGCCTCCATGTATCCCTGCAGAGGCACATCACCCCAAAGATGTCAGCGAGGAGGCAGTATTGCCAACACCAGGCATTCCAAAATCAGGAGGCAGGTCTCCAAAAATCATGAGATTGGCTTAAAATATTAAGATTTTTAAAATGAACTTTGGATTCTTCTTATTTGCCTTCTGGTTTTTGAACCTTTAGGGTTCACATTTTCAAGCTTTTCTCCGCAACCATGAAGGCTAGAACCTTTATGTAACCGAAAGAAGAGATTCTTATGTAATCACTCGGCTCATGGAGGTGGGACTTAAAGAAAAAAAAAACTATTGTGAGACTTGGTATAAAATGGTGAGAGCTGGTAACAGTTGAGGAAATAGAAATAAGCTTATGCTCAAATAAATTGGTTCGTCTCTAAGGTGCCACAAGTACTCCTTTTCTTTTTGCAAATACAGACTAACACGGCTGTTACTCTGAAAGTTGAGGAAATGTGATCCACCCTTACCCACCACCTTCTTTGCACTGGCCTTAGGAGTTTGGGAATATGCTTCACCTATGAAAGGATGTAACCATGGGCCCTCCTCCCCCAAGCACACTGGGGAATTCCAAGAAGAATTCTGCCTCACTGAAGCTGAATTCTTCGTCAAGTGCCCCTTGAGACTGTGCCACAATAGCACAACAGAGCCCTGAACTCAGAGTTTAGCTATTTATGTTTAGTAGTATATACACTCCGCATTTGGTCTATTTTATATATACTCCCAAAATAACAGTTTTTAAGAAACATTTTAATTTATTTACAGGCATTTCTTAGCTTTATTGAAGTCAAGCAGAGTATATATAGGGATATATATTTTCCTAACTTTCCACGACCACGTAATTAAATTACAATAATTAGACCTGATCCTACAGTCTCCACTTGGGCCCAAAACCTGCAGACAGATGTGTAAGACCAGCCCCTTGCACCACCACCAAAGTGCCAATGAAATCGTAGTGGAGCTGTGTGCAGCAACATGGCTGTGGGCAGCTGGGCCATAGGCAGAAATTTCCTTGATTAAACTAAATCAGTTTCTAAATCTAGTGAGTTAAATCGGTGCAACCCCACTGTGTTAGCACTTTTCAATCAGATTGAGTGGCCAATACTATTAAATCAATTTGAGTTGCACAAATTTATATAGAATTAGAAACGTATTTTGTTATATCAATTCAATTCCTGTGACTAGACCAGTGTGGCAAAACTACCATTGTTTTAAAAGACACTCTTAGTAGTAAACTATTAGTATATATTTATTATCATAAATAATAATTTTTCCTGACTATAAACACTGATACAGGATAGCACTATACAAACTCAGCTAACGTTATGAAGCAATTAGTTGTTTTTAGGTCCAAGTAAGTCTAGCCTAGCCTTTTCTTTTACTATAGAATAGAGCATGTACATAGGGAATCCTTATTTTGCCAAATCTACATATTTAGAAGGAAGAGTAAAATATAGCTTAAATTACAATAATTGCTTGTCGAAATTTACTCGGAGTAAGGGGAAAAATGGGAGGGGGTGACAGAAGCACTGCTGATATTATTGATTTCTCAGTGTTATTTATTTTATTTCTTATGATCTTTATGTCTACATGAACTCCTTGGTTAGGTGAGAATTCTAAAGAATTACTTCCTATTACCCCAGTCCCACCCTCTGAATCATGATGACAGGGGCTCTGGCAATACTGCCTAAGGAAAGGAATACATTAATACAAGTTCTTCAAGGGAAGGCTGATTCCCATTCCTGTAAATTCTTCCTTGAATACTTCAGTTGGTAAATTTCATGCAGACTTTATCCCAAAATGTTACAGTTATGAAGTAAAAAGAAAAAATATTAGAGGGTGAGAGAAATTGAGGTGTAGGCAAAAGACCTGAAATTTTAAAACTGATCCAGAGATAATGGCAGAGTTACGACAAAGCCAAGAAGTATAAAGGAGAAGGCTCTCATATCAGTGGCAAGGTTGTGTTGAGAGAGAAAAAGGAGATTGGTACTCAATATATGGTAAGTCTGATACTCTAAAATATTTTGAGAGTGTAAGAATGTTGCATTATGATTTTTAGCAGTAATAGCAGAAACTGTTGAAATTTGTATTTAATTACAACCTTAAGGCAATATTTTAAAAAATGGAAGCCTAATGATAGGTTCCTAAATTAATATTTAGGCACCGAAATAAGTGGTTTGATTTTCAGTCGTTCTAAGCATTCCTGAAACCAGTGGTGTTGAGCACCCACCACTTATTATTGGCTTCAAGAGGTCTCAATACTGTTAAAACTCAGGCTGCTAATGTAGGTATCTAAATATGAATGCAGGAGATTACCTTAATGCTCAGGTTTTTGAAAAATCTTTGTCTTAAGCTTATTAAACAATTTCTAGACGTTTTTTAAAAACACATATGAACTTTTTTAGTTCTTCAAAAAAAAAATCCCATAGTTTGTACGGTTTGATGACCATGGAACTGCTATAGAATAATAATCTAAGAATACTGAGGTATAATAATTTTATGAATGCTGTATGTGACCTGGTCAGTGAGGTAAAATTAGCGCACAACTAACGGGGGTCATTTGAATCTTCTTTATGAATATGTTGTTCTAGCTTAATTGGGGTTGTGGGAAAACAAGAAGGGAAGCAACACACTGGATCCAGATAAGTAACCTTTGAACAAACACATGGAGGGGACAGCTACAAGACAATGGCAGAAAATATTAGTTTTGAGCACCCTATAGCTAGTCTCCAATGAGGCAACACTGCTGTTCTGCAAATTCTGGCAGCGAAGAGAACAAGAGAATGCTAAACAGCCCTTCTCAAGAAAAGGGGGGGTGGTCAATTGTCAGGGGCTTTCAGGGAGAAAGGTAGACACAGAGAGAAGCTCTGCAGAGGAATGTAAAAGAAATGAAGTCTTTCCAGATCCAGGGAATGTTAAGCTGTAGGGAAAACAGGGAAGCATGTAGACTGGCTTACTGTTTTTAAGATCTGTTTTTTCTTGAATGCTTCGATTCTAAATGAATAATTAGCTTTCTTCAGGCAAAGTATCCAGTCACTGGTTACCACTGTCATTGCTTCAAGGGGGGTACAGACTTGTAGGTGCTTAGAGATAAGTCAGATCTGCTGCGGTAATCACAGTTAATACACTTGGGACTGCAGCCGAAGGCCCAGTCTGAGAGTGGGAGAATTGCATGGTTTCATCCCAAGAGAGGTAACAACTGGAGACCTTAATACGGTTTCACTCTGAGACCAGCAGGAGTTGGAGGTGCAGTTAGCCCAGGAACTGACATTCGTAGCTGGGTTTGAATGTCTATCTGTAAAGGAGCCCTTTTTTTCTATCAGACTCATTCATTTTGTTTTCAGTTACAATCACGGTAAAAATCTTTTAAGTCCTTGTTAAAAATAAATTAAACCATCACTCAGTAGCAAACGTTTACTCCTTGTGCTAGAAAATTCAATATAGAGTATAATTTACAATTAAACTAATATTTAACTTGCTGTCAAAGCTACAATTTAAATAACGATCTTGTTAGAATACTGTCATGCTAGTATGGATGTCATTTTTGAATCTTCTTTTCTGGATGCTGCTGTGTTTGTATAATAATCTCTCACCAAATGGACAGTGTGACAGAAATGATGGATTTTTACCTGTACGAACAACAATCCCATTAGAGTTGTTGCTATTTACCTATCTTCCTAAAGACTGCAAAATGGCTGAATGGTGTAGGTTACTAATATGTTGTGTGATTACAACTCATTGTTTACCACTGGTTCTCTTTTATGGGGCAACTATAGATAGTGTTCCATGTCTAAGACCCTGTGTGGTTAGCTGGTAAAACTAAAATCTCCCAGAAAGAAACACAATAAAGAATTAATTTTCTTTTTTGAGAGTCAATAAATGAAAGAACTCACTCTGTTTCAGTTGTTAAAACTTATGGTGGGGTTGATTAACTCTTTCCCTATCTGGTTGCTTTGCATCACTCCAGTGACCCCAAACAACCAGAAAGCTGGCAGACTAGCTACCTGGGGATTCCTGATGTGAAGGAATTCCCAAGTGGCATGGAACCATGTACTGTATGCTGCCCCAGCTCCCAGGATAGTGATGGAGGTTGAGTGAAAGAAGTGTGACCCGAGCCCATTGGGGCCATTGTACTTAAGTGCAACTTAGTACAATCTGAATGCTGCTCTAAGTTGCACTGGTAATTGATCTGGACCCCACGGGGCTCCATGGATTAGGAGCCATAAGGGGAATGTAAAGTCATCTTTGCTTCCTGTCCTGTGGTAGTGCAATTTAGAATCTGGCTTGTCATATTGTTACCCATCCAGATGAGCAAATCACATGCTTCCAGTTTAAATGACGTATTTCAGATAAAGGAAAACAACAAAGAAGAAACAAATGTCAAGTTTCCAAGAGAGAGTCAAAGAACGAAAGATGTGAATACAAAAGATGGAAAACCTAATCTTTACCTCATTTCAATACACTAGTTGTACAGTAATTAAGGACATGCTTCTTTTGGTGCATGATTTTCAGAGGTACTATGTATCCTCAGCTGTCTTACTTCCATTGAAGTTTTCAACATATTACAGTCTTGATACCTGCAGTGATCCAGTTTTAATTCCTTGTGCACCAAAAAACTCCAACAGAAGCTGTCATAAATATAAAGGGAAGGGTAACAACCTTCCTGTATACAGTACTATAAAATCCCTCCTGGCAAAAGGCACAATATCCTTTTACCTGTAAAGGGTTAAGAAGCTCAGGTAACCTGGCTGGCACCGGACCAAAAGGACCAATAAGGGGACAAGATACTTTGAAATCAGGGCGGGGGCAGAAGGTTTTGTTCTGTCTGTTGTGTGTGCTTGCCGGACACAGATCAAGGAAGCAAGCAATCCAACTCCATTAGAATTAGTAAGTACTAGCAAGGGAATGCGTTAGTTTATTTTTGTTTTGGCTTGTGATTTTCTCTGTGCTGAGAGGGTGTATTCCTGGCTTTCTTTTTGTAACTTTAAAGTTTGGCCCAGAGGGAAATCCTCTGTGTTTTTGAATCTTTTGTTACCCTGTAAAATTATTTTCCATCCTGATTTTACAGAGGTGATTTTTTATCTTTTTTTTTAAATAAAATCCTTCTTTTAAGAACCTGACTTATCTCTCTATTGTCCTAAGACCCACGGGTTTGGTTCTGTAATCACTTTGTAACCAATTGGTTAGGATATTATTCTCAAGCCTCTCTGGGGGTGTAAGGGCTTGGGGGAATATTTTGGGGGAATCAGAAATCCAAGTGGTCCTTTCCCTGATTCTTTGTTAAATCACTCGGTGGTGGCAGCGTACCCTTCAAGGGCAAAGAATTTGTGCCTTGGGGAAGTTTTAAACTAAGCTGATAGAAATAAGCTTAGGGGGTCTTTCATGCAGGTCCCCACATCTGTACCTTAGAGTTCAGAGTGGGGAGGGAACCCTGACAGAACCCAATGGAGGTTTTGGCTGAGTTGGATTGAGCCCAGTGTTCTGCAGCAGAAAACTGATTACCTTGGAATAAGGGGTAAAGCTGGAAAGATTGTTGCACCTAAAACAACTTTGAGAAAATATCCATAGCATGATATAGAGAGGACTATATCATATTACCACTTATTCAGTATTCAAGTTACATTATTAATGTAAGATAGTGTTTATCCTTATCTGATTTATGATTCAATTTGCAACTCTAAATTTACAGCTTCTGTTAGCTCTGTGGGTAACTGATACTGAGTAGTTTTTAGAATAGCAGCCATGTTAGTCTGTATTCACAAAAAGAAAAGGAGTACTTGTGGCACCTTAGAGACTAACAAATTTATTTGAGCATAAACTTTCGTGAGCTACAGCTCACTTCATCGGATGCATTCAGTGGAAAATACAGTGGGGAGATTTATATACATAGAGAACATGAAACAATGGGTGTTACCATACACACTGTAAGGAGAGTGATCACATAAGGTGAGCTATTACCAGCAGGAGAGCGGGGGGGGGGGGAGGGGAACGTTTTGTAGTGATAATCAAGGTGGGCCATTTCCAGCAGTTGACAAGAACATCTGAGGAACAGTGGGGGATGGAGGGGGGAAATAAACATGGGGAAATAGTTCTACTATTTTACTATTTACTATTTTATTCAAGCCTAAGTTAATGATATTGAGTAGGTGCTAAATATTTGCCAAAGACTCATTCTTGATTAATTCTCTAAGATTCTGTCTCTGCATCTGTCCCCACCCCCTTAGACTAATTGCATAAAATTCACAAGGGAGGTATAATGCGATTTTTTTACTTAATTGACTTCCTTTCTGAAAATGCAAACAATCATACTAAATTGCAAATAACAAGTAATTTACACCATCTAAATCTTTATTTTGGTTCAGCTAATCTCAGTGTATACCTCATATTTTGTTAGATGTTTACATCCTTGCTTTGGATGTTTATTCTAATTAAGAGCATTATACATCTCAATGCAATGACCTATGAAGTATACACAGGCTAGATAAGTGTTTCCCATACTTTTCTATGTATCTTAGATACTTACATGGCCCCGATGTCCATAGTAACTGATTTCAGAGTAACAGCCGTGTTAGTCTGTATTCGCAAAAAGAAAAGGAGTACTTGTAGCACCTTAGAGACTAACCAATTTATTTGAGCATAAGCTTTCGTGAGTAACTGAAGTAGTAACTGAGCACTTCACTATCGTTAATGAATTTATCCTCACAACTCCCATGTGAGGCAGGAAAGTCTCTATCACCCCATTTTAGAGATGGGGAACTGAGGCACAAAGAAACCAAGTGACTTTCCTTGGGTCATAGGGCCTGGGTCTGTGCAAGGATTGAACCCAAGTCTCCCACAATGCAGGCTAGTACTCAAACCACTTGACCATCCTTCCTCTGATTTATTTTATTTTATTTTATTTTTGAAAGGTTTAGTTTTCCTGAAGGGCATTCACCAATCATACCTTTCTGCCACTCTGTCATCTTAATTTATACATATCCTGCACTCCCCCAACTGGTTCTTTGTGATGCCCCCACCTTCCATACACACACTTGGGGAAATTCTGGTATAGATGTTCATAATTTATTATTGTTTACCGTTTCACATAATATGAACACTGGGGTTACCCAATGAAATTAATAGGGAGCACGCTTAAAACAAACAAAAAGAAGTACTTCACACAACAGGCTGTCAACCTTTGGAACCTACTGGCAGGGGATGTTGTGAAGGCCAAAGGTATAACTGGGTTAAAAAAAGAAAAAATAGATATGTTTTTGGAGGATAAATCCATCGAATGGCTATTAGCCAAAATGGTCATGAATACAGTCCTGGGTGTTCCTTAACCTCTGACTGCCAGAAGCTGGGACTGGATGACAGGGGATGGATCGCTCGATAATTGCCCTACTCTGTTCGTTCCCTTTGAAGCATCTGGCACTGGCCACTGTTGGAGGACACAACAATGCTGGGCTAGATGGACCATTGGTCTGTCCCAGTATGGCCATTCTTATGTTCACGTAATATGATCTTTACTCCTGTGGGGATTCTGTGCCAAAGATTAAAAATTCTGCACCAAAAAAATAAAAATTCTGTAAATTTTATTTGTCAGAATAATGCAATATAATCACACCAGTTTCAATTGTTTTGGTAAGTTATTTAAACTACAATACAGCAAAAGTAACAACAACTATTCAGCATTTTCTAAACATATGAAAGTTAAGTTACAAATACTTGGTAACTAATACCCTGCATTCCAGTTATAATCCTGGATTTTCATTTAAATTACATTACAGAACACCAAACAGAAAAAAAAGCAGAATGTCATTTTAAATTACTCAGACTTTCACACATGAAACCAGGTCCTAGATGAAGGGTTGAGACATATAAGGTACCAAAACATGACACAAATTGCCAGACTTGTTTGTTTGAGCTTCACTAAAGCACCTAAGAAAATGCAGTTGGCAAAGCCTGATCGATTGATTGGAACCTGGTTCCAACCCCTGGTGACAGTAACGGTCTGTAGTAGTTTGCGTATGCAAACTAGATAATTGTCCAAGTAAATAGCCAGTTAGAAGCATCTGCAATTGCACAATTTGCATGTACAATTGCAGTAATTGCATGTGCAAATTAGGCACTTACCTGTGCTCTTATTTTTTTTTTTAATCCTGCCAAGTAGACTATGGGCTATAAAGAAATAATGCCATGGTAGAGTAGGGAAGCAGGTAGGTACACAAAATCAGTGGTCCCTTTGAAGCTTTATGCCTTTTAAGGCATTAACACCTCCAGAATATTAAGAGGTATACCTTGCTCAGTACTTACAAGTGCCAGAATTTTTTAAAAAATAAGTTGTGAGTAAGAACCCCCCCAAAATGACTCACCCTAAGAAATAATAATATATCATGCTTTTTGGTCTGTCTTCTGGTTTTTGAGCTCCTCCTAACATTCCCTCCCCTCTCCTCCCCATCTGTGTGGAACAGTTTCTAGTTGAAAATTCAATATTAAAGTCATATACAATGTGCAGTCATACAAATGGTAAGGCGCACTG
This sequence comes from Caretta caretta, assembly GCF_965140235.1. Taxonomy (NCBI): domain Eukaryota; kingdom Metazoa; phylum Chordata; order Testudines; family Cheloniidae; genus Caretta; species Caretta caretta. The sequence continues at coordinate 140,012,389 of NC_134207.1, forward strand.
GGCACAGAAAGAGTTCCATATGCATTCTTTTCCCTCCAGTGCATCAGCACTGCAGTGGCCATAGTTTGGCCCTATTTACAGATAAAATATAACAGCAGTACATATAACTAGCATTTTCACTGGCACTGAAAATAACTATGCTGTTTGGGGGGAAAAAAATCACATTTTCTTTTGGATTCTGTCCTTAAACTTGTGGATGAGACAGGCGTTGAAAAATGCAGTTTTACAGCATGCAGCTTTCGCTTTATTGAGAGTGAACATCTTTTTTTAAAAATATGAAATTTGTAATTGGGAGGAAAATATAGACTGAAATAGTTTGGAAAATCACCAGATTTCAGGAAAAACTAAACAGAAAACACAGAAACCCCACATGGAATATGTTGAAAGATTTCATATATTGTGCAGTCTGTATTGATTTTATATTCTGTATATCATCATAGAATCATTGGACTGGAAGAGACCTCTAGAGGTCATCTAGTCCAGTCCCCTGCACTCATGGCAGGACTAAGTATTATCTAGACCACCCCTGACAGGTGTTTGTCTAACCTGCTCTTAAAAATCTCCAATGATGGAGATTCCACAACCTCCCTAGGCAATTTTTTCCAGTGCTTAACCACCCTGACAGTTAGGAAGTTTTTTCCTAATGTCCAACCTAAACCTCCTTTGCTGCAATTTAAGCCCATTGTTTCTTGTCCTATCCTCAGAGGTTAAGAAGAACAATGCCCCCCCCCCCTGTAACAACCTTTTACATACTTGGAAACTGTTATCATGTTCCCTCTCAGTCTTTTCATTTCCCGAGTAAACAAACCCAATTTTTCCAGTCTTCCATCATAGGTCATGTTTTCTAGACCTTTAATAATTTTTTGTTGCTTTTCTCTGGACTCTCACCAATTTGTCCACATCTCTCCTGAAATGTGGCACCCGGAACTGGACACAATACTCCAGTTGAGGCCTAATCAGAGCAGAGTAGAGCGTAAGAATTACTTCTTGTGTCTTGCTTACAACACTCCTACTAATACATCCCAGAATGATGTTTGCTTTTTTTGCAACAGCATTACCCTGTTGACTCATATTTAGCTTGTGGTCCACTATGACCACCAGATCCCTTTCTGCAATATTCCTTCCTAAGCAGTCATTTCCCATTTTGTATGTGTGCAACTGATGATCCTTCCTCTGGGAACGGTTTTTCAATCTGTTTTGCACCCACCTTATAGTAGCTCCATCTAGGTTGCATTTCTCCAGTTTGTTTATGAGAAGATAATGCTGGACAGTATAAAAAAACTTTACTAAAATCAAGATATACCATGTCTACCGCTTCCCCCATATCCACAAGGCTTGTTACCCTGTCAAAGAAAGCTATCAGATTGGTTTGACATGATTTGTTCTTGACAAATCCATGCTGTTGCTTATCACCTTTAATCTTCTAGATGTTTGCAAATTGATTGCTTAATTATTTGCTCCATTATCTTTCGGGGTATGGAATTTCCCGGGTTGTCCTTATTTCCCTTTTTTTATAGATTGGCACTCTATTTGCCTTTTTCCAGTCTTCTGGAATCTCTCCTGTCTTCCATTACTTTAAAAAGATAATCGCTAATGGTTCAGATATCTCCTCAGTTAGCTCCTTGAGCATTCTAGGATGCATTTAATTAGGCCCTGGTGACTTGACATCTAACTTGTCTAGGTAATTTTTAACTTGTTCTTTCCTTATTTTAGCCTCTGATCCTACCTCATTTTCACTGGCATTCACTATGTTTGATGTCCAATCACCACCAGCCTTCTTGGTGAAAAATGAAATGAAGAAGTCATTAAACACTGATGCCATTTCCACGTTTTCTGTTATTGTTTTTCCCCCCTTGTTGAGTAACAGGCCTATCCTGTCCTTGGTCTTCCTCTTGCTTATAATGTATTTGTAGAATGTTTTCTTGTTACTCTTTATGTCTCATTTTGTGCCTTGGCCTTACTAATTTTGTCCCTACATACTTGTGTTATTTGTTTATATTCATTCTTTGTAATTTGATCTCGTTTCCATTTTTTTTTTGTAGGATTCTTTTTTGATTTTTAGATAATTGATGATCGCCTGGTCAAGCCGGGGTGATCTCTTGCCATACTTCCTGTATTTCCTATGCAGTGGGCTAGTTTGCTCTTGTGCCCTTAATAATGTCTCTTTGAAAAACTGCCAACTGTCTTCAGTTATTTTTCCTGTTAGACTTGCCTCCCATAGGATCTTACCTCTCAACTCCCTGAGTTTGCTAAAGTCTGCCTTCTTGAAATCCATTGTCTTTATTTGCTATTCTCCCTCCTACCATTCTTTAGAATCATGAACCTTTATCATTTCATGATCACTTTCACGCAAGCTTCCACTTTCAAATTCTCAACCAGTTCCTCCCTATTTGTCAAAATCAAATCTAGAACAGCCTCTCCCCAGTAGCTTTCTCCACCTTCTGAAATAAAAACAATTGTCTCCAATACATTCCAAGATGTTGGATAATTTGTGCCTGACTGTATTATTTTCCCAATAGATGTCTGGGTAGTTGAAGACTACCATCACCATCAAGTCCTGTGCTTTGGATGATTTTGTTAGTTGTTTAAAAAAAGCCTCATCCCCCCTCTTCTTCCTGGTTAGGTGGTCTGTAGTAGACCCCCCATTACATCTGCCTCCCATTATGTTGTTTCTCAGGATTGCAGAGATGATGCTAATTTGATGAGCTGTTCTCCAATCTTTGTTTAAATAGACTCCCATCCCTCATCCTGTGTTCACAGCCTATGATCATCAAGAGCGGAATGCATATTTACAATCACCTGAACATGAAAAAATGGTTATTAACTTGTTCAGTAGCTGTTCTTCCTCGAGATGTTTTGCAGGTGTCCATTCCATGACCCGCCTGCTTGCCCCTATACATCAGAGTTCTGTCAAAAAGGAACTAAAGGAGGCCAAGAGTGGCTCTGCCTTTTATACCTGCACACAATGGTGTGCAGCAGTAGCGGGTGCTTGAACTGCCCAACTGGTACCACCAAGGTCCACAGATGGCTGGGCGTACAGACACCAAGAGTGGAATGGGTATGTGCAACATTTTTTGGAAGAACAACAGTTACTGAACAGGTTAGTAACCAATTTTTTATTTATATTACAGTAGCACCTTTACCAACCAAGGTAAAGCATCATTGTGCTACCTGTCTTACATACACATAGAAACAGTCCCTGCTCTGAAACAAAGGAGACAGAAGGGGAAAAATAAATATTCCCATTTTACACATGGGGAACTGAGAGACAGAGTTTATGTAACTTGCCTAAGGTTACCAAAGAAGGCAGTGATAGATCTCGTCTTAAAGTCAAGTGTCTTAACAAGGTCATCCTTCCTTCACAAAGTTGACATTTGTTAGTATTTTACGTGTCTCAGTTTGTGTGGCTGCCCTATTGTGTAATACTTGTCATATTCATTTCAGTAAATCTTACCTCATCTTTATCATATGAAGCACAATAAGTGGTGCATATGTAATATTTCTGGTTTAGCACGATTTAGTAGGAGGTATATTTGTTTCAACATATGATGCATCTCATTTAACAGGCAATGTACCTGATTTAATTGTTATGTATTTATTGGAAGATGTATCTGATTTAGAAGACAACTTCAGCTTTGATAAGGGATGTGCACTATTTCTGAGTGAAAACTGTATCAAATTTATCGTGTGAAATGAATAAATGTGATCAGTCACATAGGTTTTGGTTGTTAATTTCACTGTGTAATGTATTCACAAATCTTTCTGAATTATGAGATACGCAGCATTGCATAAATAACTTCTACTATAGAGGGAATAATTGAGACCGCAGTAAAAAAAAAAAACTTGCTTTTTTATGGTCAGAGTTGGATTAAGCTACCTACCTGGGAAAGCCTTTGGCAGCGCAGCTATTTCTTACCAGTTTCTTAGAGCTTCTCTGCAAGCTGTTGTCAATCATTGCCTAATTTTCCAGCTGCACCCCTTAAACCCCTCCTCTGTTTGATGATTGAGACCAGCAATAAAAGTACACAGTTCTCCTCCGCAAACTGCTGATGTGCTTGTTTTTGTCCAAGTACAGATTGGGGATGGGTGCACTGGTTTGGATGAAACAAGGACTGAAGTCAATGATTTTTGAGGTTCAGAACTGGAGAAAATATATGTATATAGGTGTATATACACTTTATTTTTCATGTTTTGCAGTTTTGGGGGTCTGAACTGGCTTGGATGTGGAAGTTCTAGCATATCATTTAAGTCCTTTTAGTATTTCCATTTGTTTGTCTGGAAGTAGAAAGTACAAGAGATCTCATAAGAAAAACTGGCTAATTGTATAGACACAAGCTTGTTTGCTTATTGAAACTTCACAGCGCAACAGGTACTATTATCTATCTCAATCTTTAACACATCCTTTTAAAATCAGGTCCTTCAGTATTGTGAATACTTTTTCTTTTTTCTTTTTTTAAATTTTATTTTAACCTTGTATGGCTGAAAAATCATTTTTTTCTTCGGATACTGAGCCTCCACCTGTTTTCTTTTTTATTATGATCCGTGAAAACCACTAGAACCACAAAGAGAATATTTATGTGACGTCTAGGATAATTGTACTATAACAGTGTTTCTCAGCGGTTGGGTTGCGATCCCAGTGGGGTTCACAAAAGGCAATTGGGTATTAAAAACGTTCTTACAATCTAAAGCAAACAAATTTTTCCCCTGCCCTTATCCTTCAAGGTCAAGTGTTATTTGTCAACACCATGAAACAACACACACAAATAAATTATATACAGCTTTATCATTGCAATAGTTACCTTTTTTTATTCTTACTTTTGTAGTAAGTGTAAGGAAATTGCAAACAATTTTTTATTTCAGATAATGAGTAGACAACCAGAGAAGAATGGGAAACACTGTATTAGAGTTCATTTATGCACTAGGCATGGAATTTGGCCCCAGTGAAATTTAACAAGAGTTTTGCCATTGACTTGAATGGGGCCACAATCTCACTCTATAACACTGTCAGTCAATATAGTGCACAAAAGCAGATTTTTAAACCCAACATTTTAAAAAAAAGGTATTGGGGTCTTAACTATTCTTCTTTTTTTCTGTCCTTTGTTTTCCTTTTTGTGTCATTTTAATCATCATTTCTTTTTGAGTCAGAAGATGAGGCAAACCCCTCTTTTCCATTGACATATGTGTGGAATTTAAGAACATTCTGAAAACTTGGAGACAGATAATCCCCTTTTCAAGGAAAATGAACTATGTCAGAGAGAGAGCGAGAGAGAGAGGGCTGGTTCTATTCCCTCTTTGGGATACCGCCACAAACCTTAAGAGCTGCAAATTGCTTGGAGTTACTCTGGATTCACACCCACTTAAGTGAAATAAAAATGTGGCCTATATCATTCCACTTGTATGAACAGCAGCAAAATGGGTATGAAATACCATCTTTGTTAGAAATGTGGGATTACTGTCTCATTTTAATAGTGTTCTGGGCCTGTGTGACTTTTCTGTGTACATTAGGACCTCATTAATACACACTTAGAACTGGGAAACCAATGGTAACATTATTTTTAAAATATTCAGTAACCAATAAATATCTCAAATATTCCATTGCAAAATATATAATAATCTATGCAATTTTGAGGCAATTTTTGAGGTACCTTTATGGGTAAATTTTAAACTGGGTGGCCTCTCTCAATTTTTGCCATCCAGAATGTGCCTACAATTGATTGTGGGTATAAAAATGAATACTTAGAAAAGTATTTGATTTGTAGGGGTTTGGTTTTTTTAAATTTTATATCAGAAGTATGTAAAATATACTTAGACTCAGTGAAAGGACTCAGCTTTGCCGCCTTGTGGCATTTAAAATCTCTGAAGGGAGAATATAGTACTTGTGTATTAAACCCCTATGCTTTTAAAATGTAGAATCATTGGGTTATTAGGCTATGCTCCTTTTATGTTTACAACATTGGTATGCATAAACTTTGAAATAACCATAGGCAGATGCTGCTGTCTTCACTATGGGCATTTACTGCTGTAATTAAAGCTGTAGATATATGGGGAGTGGGGGGAACTGATGGAGGAGGAGAAGCTGTAAATTTGCAGGGTTTAAAAGAAATTGCAATAATCAGTAATGGTTAGTCTGTGTTCAGAAGCACTCTAAATACAAAGTCTAGTAAAGCGCAGCATGTTTATTTTAATAATCCAAGGCTATAGAATGTAGCTATTTATTTGGGAGCTGATCATGTGATTCTGTAATGGAATTTAATTTAAGAATAAATAGAGCTGTACTAATCTCAAATCTATAATTTTCCCTATTAATATCACTCACACTGAATTGAACTGGGGCTGAATATTTTATAGTTTTCTGTTACCAATTATGTTACATCATGAGCTATACATTTCACACAAAAGGGCTGATGCTGCCACTGAATAATTCTTGAGTTGAATGTGATTACCTGCCTAAATACTAGCCTATGCAAGTAAGAACCATTTAGGAAATATCTAAAGTATCTGTTGTTTTTGTCCATCATTTATTCCTGTTATTTATACGGTGCTATAATTGTTGATGAATAAAAAGTAGGGCTTTCAAGCGGTTAAATAATAGCATTTATTTAAAGAATAGCATTTAAATAGTTTTGGATATTTTCTACATTATCATATATACTGATTTCAATTACAGCACAAAATACAAAGTGTACAGTGCTCGCTTTATATTTATTTTTATTACAAATATTTGCACTGTAAAAAACAATTTACCTAATACAAATACTGTAGTGCAATCTCTTTATCATGAAAGTTGAACTTACAAATGTAGAATTATGTACAAAAAATGCATTCAAAAATAAAACAATGTAAAACTTTATAGCCTGCAAGTCCACCCGGTCCTACTCCTTGTTCAGCTAATCGCTCAGACAAGCAAGTTTGTTTACGTTTGTAGGAGATAATGCTGCCCGCTTTTTGTTTACAATGTCACCTGAAAGTGAGAACAGGCGTTTGCATGGCACTGTTGTATCCAGCATTGCAAGATATTTGCATGCCAGATGCACTAAAGATTCATATGCCCCTTCATGCTTCAACCACCGTTCCAGAGGACATGCGTCCATACTGATAACGGGTTCTGCTTGATAATTATCCAAAGCAGTGCAGACGACGCATGTTCATTTTCATTATCTGAGTCAGATGCCACCAGCAGAAGGTTGATTTTTTCTTTTTTGGTGGTTCAGGTTCTGTAGTTTCCGCATCAGAGTGTTGCTCTTTTAAGACTTCTGAAAGTATGTTCCACACGTCATCCCTCTCAGATTTTGGAAGGCACATCAGATTCTTAAACCTTTGGTCGAGTGATGTAGCTATCTTTAAAAATCTCACATTGGTACCTTCTTTGCATTTTGTCAAATCTGCAGCGAAAGTGTTCTTAAAATGAACAACATGTGCTGGGTCATCATCCGAGACTTCTAGAATGTGAAATATATGGCAGAATTCGGGTAAAACAGAGTAGGAAACATAATTCTCCCCTAAGAAGTTCAATCACAAATTTAATTAATGCATTATATTTTTAGCAAGCATCATCAGCATGGCAGCATGTTTTCTGGAATGGTAGCCGAAGGTTGAAGGGGAAAACAAATGTTTAGCATAACTGCCATGTAACACCTTATAATGCCAGATACAAAAGTGTCATGTTCTCACTTTCAGGTGACATTGTAAATAAGAAGCAGGCAGGATTACCTCCTGTAAATGTAAACAAACTTGTTTGGCTTAGCAATTGGCTGAACAAGAAGTAGGATTGATTAGATTTGTAGGCTCTAAAGTTTTGCATTGTTTTGTTTTTGAGTGCAGTTATGTAACAAAAAATCTACATTTGTACGTTGCACTTACACAATAAAGAGATTGTACTACAGTACTTGTAAGCGGTGAATTGAAAAATACTATTTCTTTTGTTTGCCATATTTACAGTGCAAATATTTATCTTATTATTTTTATTACCAAGTGAGCACTGTCAACTTTGTACACTGTGTTGTAATTGAAATCAATATATTTAAAAATGTAGAAAAACATCCAAAATATTTAATAAATTTCATTTGGTATTCTATTGTTTAACAGTACGATTAAAACTGTGATTAATCATGATTACTTTTTTTAATCACAATTACTTTTTTTGAGTTAATCGCGTGAGTTAACTGTGATTAATTGACAGCCCTAATAAAAAGCTGACAATCTGTGGACATGCTCCTATCTCCCAAGTCAATGGCAGAACTTTGATAGAAGCAAATTCTGACTTTATATCAAGAAATACTTGATGTAAAGTAGTTGGAGGTCAAGAGAAGGTGGAACATGGTAAAAGCTAGAGTTTATGTGATTTGTTTGGTTGGTAATCCATGTGCCACAATCTTTAATTGTGCATGTGAGATGATTGTATCTTTGAAGGGCAGACCAAAAACCCACCTTGGGTGGTTGTTGTTGTTTTTTTTTCTGGACTGGCAAAACAAATGCTGTGTGTTCTATGCTATAGATATAAGCCCAAATCCTGGTATTTACCCATTGATTGCAGTGGAATTTTTCCTGAGGGGAAAAGATGGCCCAGAGTCTCAGGATTTGGCCCAAAGTTATTTGAATAGGGCAAAGGGCATGTGCAGGACCAGTTTGCATAGATGACACACCTAATTCTCTCTCATTGTTTTCTGTCATTCTCCAGCTTTTGTCTATCACCTTGCAACCCTCGCTGCTTTCATAACCTTTCCAGACAGAATCTTCTATCTTTTAGAATTACTTCTATCCATACTATAGGAGTAAGGCAGAGTGAGTAGATTTTAGTACAGACATGAATTATGTTTCAACTGTACAATTTCCTTTTAATTTAGTAACTCATTCATCTAAAAACTCTCATAGTTTGGAGAAATCATTTCTCTTCTGTTCTGGGTGAAATTCTGTGGCCTGCGTTGTGCAGGAGGTCAAACTAGATGATCATAATGGTCCCTTCTGACCTAAATATCTATGAAATCATTTCTCTTCTGTTCTGTACTTTCATGCATTGTGCTGTTAAAAAGACAGAGGAAACTGTTCTCATTCTGATCATCTCTGAAGCCAGAAATGATGGCAAATAGTTTTTCAATTGTATTTTGAAATTTATTCATGTTGATTGGTAATTGTTAGGTTGTGAGATTGCAGAGTGCTGATCTGGGCTTGATGATCTAACTTCCTTTCAAATGGTTGGAAGTATGTGGGAACAGGATTATACTTGTCATAGACTTTCAGTCTTTCTAATGGAACCAAATCCCTCTAGGGATTACACACTGAAGTTCTTGGGTAGAAAAGTTTCAGAGTAACAGCCGTGTTAGTCTGTATTCGCAAAAAGAAAAGGAGTATTTGTGGCACCTTAGAGACTAACTAATTTATTTATTTAAAGCTTATGCTCAAATAAATTGGTTAGTCTCTAAGGTGCCACAAGTACTCCTTTTGTTCTTGGGTAGAAAAGTTTACTTTAGGATCTTTTACATTTGCAGATACTGTATATTTGTACAAATACCTCTTGCGAGCCAGTTCCCTATCTCTTCCAAGCTAGAGAATGCTGCAAAGTGCTATTCTGCCTGTGTGTAATCATTTTTGGTACAGAAATGCCTAGCTTTTAGTTATGTGACTTTTCAGAAGATAAAAGCTGATGTCTTTATTATTGGTGGAAGTTTTAAGATTAGGGTACAAAATCTCATGGTGAGACATTTGTAGCATTACAACTTTCTAACAATATTGGGTATGTTGTTGTCCAACAGAAATAAGTGTAGTCCTCATTTTAATATTTTACAGACTACCTGCTATAGGAATCATTTCTAGAATTACTTGTACTAATAAGGGAATGACATGGAGATTGTCATCCAGTTTACAAACAGTTATCTGTCTCATCATTCTGAGATTCTTCTTCTCCTGGGAAAAGACCTTCAGTCTGCTACCGTTCCACAGAAATGGAGTTCCACAATCTACCTCCCTGAAGGTTCCAGGACCTGTGCTGCCCCACAAGATACCCCAGTCACTTAAACATACCATGTGCCAAAATCCCACTGAAAGATGTGAGCTTTCTCTCTCAGGAAGCAGGTGGTACTGATGAAGTACATAACACACCCACGAACACTTTTCCCAGAGTCGAATGCAACTGTCTTTACAAAACAGTTTGTATAAAGTACGAGAGTACAGATAATTTAGAAAACAATCAACATCCTAACTGCAATACCCCTCACGATCGCACCCTTCCCTTGTGAGTCCCTGGGGGACCATCTGAGCTCAGGCAGGCCTGCACATGTCGGGTTGCTTCTCTCTCCTCTTCAGCTGGAGAAAATAGCTAAGGATCCCAACAGATCGGCTCCTCCCATTTTAGAACCTTCCGGTTTCCTCTGTTAGGTGATTCCCTTGCCGGCTTCCCCAGGTGACCAGAAACCTTTGCCAGGTGACTTCACTGACAAGGTGACTTCTTCCATGACAAAGCAGTTCTCCTGGGTAGGAGCTATCTTATTACCTAGAGCAATTACTTTTCAGTATTTGACCCTCTTTTATTACCCTTTTGCCACCAGCTTTTGGAATTTCAGTCCCACATGAAGATAAACAGGAAAGACGGAAGGCAAAAGGCTGCATATTCACAATGGATTTTGCAGATTGGTGAAGATACATACTAAGAGTGTATAATGTAGCACTTTTCATTGTAACATTTCATAATAATTTCATAATATCAATGAGAATTGGTAAGTTTGTTTAGACAATTCCCAAATTATCACAGATACCCAGCCATTGTCACAGGAAGCCAGTTACATTATTTACATACACCTAGCTCTTCCTGGTTAAATTAATTATACCACAGAATTCCATTAAAAGACTCATTGGGTATACCAAAAACTTGATTACCTATTCTAAGTATGAAAGAGGTCTTTTTTTTATTTGCAAGATTTTTCCCATGTACCTTAATAGCAGGAAAGCAGATTCAGTAGCTATAGTAATCAGAAATACTTTCCATGCCCAGATACTCAGTGATCACCTATGGATATTTCTTATCTCTAAAATATAATTTTGTCCATCTCTAGTGGCTGAGTTTTGACTAAATAAGTAAAATCAAAATGAAATAAAAATGTAACTGAAAACATTCATTTTATAAGCTGAAGGAGAAGCCAAAATTTTCAAACTTCACTGTCTAAAGATGGGTATCTAAATATTGAAATAAATGGTATAATTTGTATAGGTATTGAACCCTGAACTGCAATTGAAATCAATGATAGCAGGAGGTGTTCAACTCTTTAAAATCCAGGCTGACTGCTTAGGTGCCTAAAAATGGATTTACAAGCCTAAATTAAGGCATCAAGTTTTGAAAATCCTGGTTCAAGTTAATATTGATTTTTTCAGATGTTGTATTCATTGTGTAGCTGCAGGCATGTTCACAAAAACCATAATCTTCAAAACTCACGCCAAGTTCCACTTCTCTGAGCCCATTAGCCATGCAGAATGTTACTTATAGGATACGTGCTGTCTCCTGTTCCAATTCCAGTCTCCCACTCTGTTGTAGACCCACTGTCTGATGGAGGAAATCAAAACACTGCAGAAACACCACTGACTTTTACAAATACTGATTTGTTGTAGAATTATATTTTATACTGATTTTTCTAGTTAACACACATACAAGCACATTAAATATTAAAATCACAAACTTATGATGTAGCTGCACAACTGTGGAAATATTGTGATTTTTGACAGTACTGATGTCTGGATTCCAGTTTATATTGTCAAAGTAGCTCCCTGGATATATATGCTGAAGTTAGACCAATAATACAGCTAAACAAAACCAGCAGAGTTTGATGAAAACATCTGCTGGAGATAAGCTAAATTACTTCATAGAGGAGTATAAAATAACCAAACATAATTTGATCTTCTGTAACATGTTATTTTAATGTATGTTTGAGTTAACTATTTATTCTTTACCCGGGAAAGAATTTTCTGTAGTATCTGGCTGATGAATCTTGCCCATATGCTCAGGGTTTAGCTGATCGCCATATTTGGGGTCGGGAAGGAATTTTCCTCCAGGGCAGATTGGAAGGCCCTGGAGGTTTTTCGCCTTCCTCTGTAGCATGGGGCACGGGTCACTTGCTGGAGGATTCTCTGCTCCTTGAGGTCTTCAAACTACAATTTGAGGACTTCAATAGCACAGATATAGGTGTGAGGTCTTTTTTAGGAGTGGTGGGTGAAATTCTGTGGCCTGCATTGTGCAGGAGGTCAGACTAGATGATCATAATGGTCCCTTCTGGCCTAAATATCTATGAATCTATGAATCTATGAATTATATACTAGTGGCTCTTCTTATTCCACCAATCATAAGTAAAGCAAGCATGTAAGAAATTTTCATATAGCAATTCATAGAATATCATAAGCTGATACTGTTACTTCTCTAAGATATACTTCTGTTAGGGTTACCAACTTTCTACTCTCACAAAACCGAACACTCTTGCCCTGCCCCTTCCCTGCCCCTCCTCTGATGCTCCTCCCCTTATCCAAGACCCGACCCCCCACTCACTGCGTTCCCCCTCCCTCTGTCGGTTGCTCTCCCCACTCCCTCACTCACTCATTTTCACCAGGCTAGCTCGGGGCTAGGGTGCAGTAGGGGGTGAGGGCTCCGGCTGAGGGTGCAGGCTCTGGGGTGGGGCCAGAAATGAAGAATTCAGGGTGCGGGAGGGGGCTCCGGGCTGGGGCAGGAGGTTGGGGTATGGGAGGGGGTTAGGGCTGCAGGCTCCAGACGGCACTTACCTCAAGCAGTTCCTGGAAGCAGTGGCATGTCCCCTCTCCGGCTCCTACGCGGAGGCATGGCCAGGTGGCTCTGCATGCTTCCCTGTCTGCAGGCACGGCCCCCGAAGTGCCCAATGACCGCGGGTCCTGGCCAATGGGTGCTGCAGAGCCAGCACTTGGGGCGGCTGCAGAGTGTGGAGCCCCCTGGCTGCCCCTATACATGGAAGTTGGAGGGGGGACATGCCGCTGCTTCCGGGACCTGCGCAGAGCCAGGGCAGGCAGAGAGGCTGCCTTAGTCCCACTGCACCACCGATCTGACTTTTAACAGCCCAGTCAGCGGTGCTGACCGGAGCTGCCAGGGTCTCTTTTAAACCAGGTGTTCCGGTTGAAAACCAGATTCCTGTCAACCCTAATTACTGTTTCAATGCTATTGATGCCAATTGTTTATGTTTTAAGAATTATGTTTAAGGCTGAATTGTTTCCTCTGCCTCTGTGGGCAGAGGGGATACAAACTCAATGTATCTAAGATAAGAAATGGGGATTTCATTGGGGTGGGGGGGTAGAGTGAAAAGGGGAAGCCTATCTCTGTAGCATTGTCTCCCACCACCTGTCCCTAATCCCATGAAAGTCTCTTCACAAAGGCTTCACAATGATTTGGAGGTGTGGTGTGGGAATATGTGGGACAGGGGAAGACAGCTTTATCCTGCATTGTACATCCTCAATCCCACAGGACTCTTTCTTTTAGGATTAAAACCCCTTTTCTTTCCACTACCACCACCACCACTGTCTGGAGAGTGCTGGGGCCATTGGCCAGTGGGGAAGCCGCAGATCCCCAGCAGAATTTAAGTGGCTCTCCCTTCTGCATTTAGAGTTGGTAAAAACTCCTGAGTATGCATAGAACCACCACCACAGCAAACCTCTCTGCTTTCCAGTTGCAAGGTACACTTCTTCAACCTTGCCATCATATGTCATACCTAAATATTTTGTTTTAAAATCTCATGCACAATTTTCCCTCTGGAAAAATAGAAGGGAAAAAGAAAGAACTACATATGACAGATGGTAGTCATATGAGTTAAGTTTAAGATACCATGGATTCATCCATAGTTTAAAAGCCTGAATAGAATGGAAGTAATGATGATACCTCAATTTGTTGTTTGGGGTTCAATAGCTTATCTGTAGCATTACAATCAGTTTCCATGATGTTGGGGTTGAGGGAGTGTTGATTTTACTGCTGTTAAAAGGATGTTACTACATCCATGGTTTTATGGTAATTAAATATAATTAGCAAATGTGCATGTACATAGCGTTGAGAATGGAGACACTGCAATAATAAACTTTGATTGCCATGTTTCTAATTACAGCTAAAATGGTATGGTGTATTTGTCCCCCAGTAATAATGTAGTGATGTACAATATATCATAGACGGAAACATTTTGTTAACAAGCTGCATTTGTTAACAAGCTTCATTCACGTATAGCAAGTTTTAGCTTACTGGTTCTTCCTTTGTATTTCTTTCGTCTCTTTAAAAATATAGTTTTTTGTACATGAGTTGGGTATAATAGAATCCTTGTTTTCTTACAGTGGAAATGTTTTTTCTTGCATTCATTGCTGCACTTGCTACTGATTCTGGGAATTGAACCATATACACCAGAGGTGGGCAAACTACGGCCTGCGGGTCACATCCGGCCCATGGGACCATCCTGCCTGGCCCCTGAGCTTCTGGCCCAGGAGGCTAGGCTCCGGCCCCTCCCCCACTGTCCCCCCTCCTCCACAGCCACACCACCACACAGGCAGCACTCTGGGTGGCGGGGCTGCCTGCTCATGCTGGGCAGCACGGCAGCGTGTCTGGCTCTGGCCGGGCAGTGCAGCGGCCAGACATGCTGCTCTGAGCAGCATGGTAAGGGGGCCAGAGGGTTGGATAAGGGGCAGGGGATCCCGGGGGGGCAGTCAGGGCACAGGGGGCGGTTGGATGGGGAAGAGGCTGGGGGGGGCAGTCAGGGGACAGGGGACATTGGGGGTTAGATAGGGGGTGGGGTCCCGGTGGGCGGTTAGGGGCGGCGGGTCCCAGGAGGGATCTAGACTATTCTCAGTGATAACAGATGACAGGACAAGGAGTAATGGTCTCAAGTTGCAGTGGGGGAGATTTAGGTTGGATATTAGGAAAAACTTTTTCACTAGTAGGGTGGTGAAACACTGGAATGCGTTACCTAGGGAGGTGGTGGAATCCCCTTCCTTAGAAGTTTTTAAGGTCAGGCTTGACAAAGCCCTGGCTGGGATGATTTAGTTGGGATTGGTCCTGCTTTGGGCAGGGGGTTGGACTAGATGGCCTCCAGAGGTCCCTTCCAACTCTGTTATTCTATGATTCTAGGGGGCGGTCAGGGGACAAGGAGCGGGGGGGTTGGATGGGTCAGGGGTTTTGACGGGGGTGGGGAGGGGGCAGATGGAGGCAGGGGCCAGGCTGTTTGGGGAGGCACAGACTTCCCTACCTGCCCTCCATGTAGATTTGCACCCCGATATGGCCCTCGAGCCAAAATTTTTGCCCACTCCTGATATATAGTGTAACATTTTCCCCTGTAGTTTGCTTTCTTCTTTTTTTATCCCAGTGCTTTTCCAAAGAGTTTATTTAGCGTCTACATTCATTCAATTTTATTTGGATTTCCAAATTTACAAAGCCATGTTAGTAACACTGTATATAAGATTGTGACCCAATTTCTGAGGGAAAACAAATTCCATTCTATCTGAAAATGTTCATGTTACCTCTGTATCTTGAGAAATATTTCTGGGTGTAAAATTTAAGGTTAGTCAGAAAATGTTTTTTTGGCCTTGTCCTCACTAGGAAAAAAGATGTCTTCTTGAGTTAATTGTCATGAGGTAAAATCCTAATGAAGACAAAGCAAATTTTAGTTTTCACATGAGTTAGTAGGTTAAGGTAAATCCCCATAGTCTTTAACTCAGCCTGATAAACTAGTATGGAATCCACAAAGTGCCTTGTCTTCATTAGGCATTTACCTCATGTTAGCTAACTTGAGTTAAGAACACACCATTTTTCCTAGTGAAGATGCATCCTTTGAGAGATCAGTTTTTAGGGGGGTAAAGGGAGAGGATCAGGATAATAACTGATTTTTTTTCTATTAAGAAAGCTTTATAGAATTTTAATCATATGATTTGTTGATGTTCAAACTTGAGATTATTTGTTTTATGCTTCCTGGGGATTAGTGCTTATGCCTCTTACTAAGGGTGATTAAGACATTTATGTAAAAGAAGTACATTTTTTAAATCTCCGTGAGTGATATTAAGTTCTCCATGGATGTTGTACTTAATAAGAAGTAGACATGATTATTTGGACTCCAGGAAAGGGTTATTCCTTTTGGGGAGAAAAATGAGTGCATCCTAGTGTAATTTATTTACAGTAAGTTCATCTTGCAATGGAGATAAAGGAAAGGAAAAGCAATGTGCAGCTTATAAATAACTCACAGAACTCCATTCTATCCCAGTTTTGCAGATACGGTATCACAAACTATATTTTCATTTATTTTGACAATTGTAAGTTTGTACCGATTCTGACTATACAATACTTCATAATATACTAATAAGTATATTGACAGGTTTCAGAGTGGTAGCTGTGTTAGTCTGTATCAGCAAAAACAACAAGGAGTCCTTGTGGCATCTTAGAGACTAACAAATTTATTTGGGCATAAGCTTTCATAGGCTAAAACCCACTTCATCAGATGCATGGAGTGAAAAATACAGTAAGCAGTGTATATATATTACAGCACATGAAAAGATGGGAGTTGCCTTACCAAGTGGGCAGGTCAGTGCTAACGAGGACAATTCAATTAAGGTGAAAGTGGCTTATCCTCAACAGTTGACAAGAAGGGGTGAATATCAAGAGAGGGACAGTTACTTTAGTAGTGCTAACGAGGCCAATGCAATCAAGGTGGACGTTGCCCATTTCCAACAGTCGACAAGAAAGTGTGAGCATCAGCAGAGGGAAACTTACTTTTTATAGTGACAGAGCCACTCCCAGTCTTTATTCGGGACTAATTTGATAGTGTCCAGTTTGAAAATAAATTCCAGTTCTGCAGTTTCTCCAGACCCCCAACCTGACGCAAATACTCATCAGCAACTACACACTACACAATGAAAACACTAACCCAGGAACCAATCCCTGCAACAAATCCAGTTGCCAACTCTGTATATGTATTCCAGGGACACCATCATAGGATATAACCACATCAGCCACACCATCAGGGGCTCGTTCACCTGCACATCTACCAATGTGATATATGCCATTATGTGCCAGCAATGCCCCTCTGCCATGAATACTGGCCAAACTGTACAGTCTCTACACAAAAAAATAAATGGACACAAATCGGACATCAAGAATTGTAACATTCAAAAACTAGTAGGAGGGCACTTCAATCTCCCTGGGCACTCAATAACAGACTTAAAAGAGGCAATTCTTCAACAAAAAAACTTCAAAAACGGACTCCAACGAGAAACTGCAGAACTGGAATTAATTTGCAAACTGGAAACCATTAAATTAGGCCTGAATAAAGACTGGGAGTGGCAGGGTCACTACAAAAAGTAATTTTCCCTCTGTTGATACACACACCTTCTTGTCAACTGTTGGAAATGGGCAACGTCCACCTTGATTGCATTGGCCTCATTAGCACTACAAAAGTAATTTTCCCTCTCTTATCAGAGGGGTAGCCGTGTTAGTCTGGATCTGTGAAAGCCACTTTCCCTCTCTTGATATTCACCCCTTCTAGTCAACTGTTGAGAATAGGCCGCTTCCACCTTAATTGAATTGTTCTCGTTAGCACTGACGCCCCATTGGTAAGGCAACTCCCATCTTTTCATGTGCTGTAATATATATACTGCTTACTGTATTTTTCACTCCATGCATCTGATGAAGTGGGTTTTAGCCCATGAAAGCTTATACCCAAATAAATTTGTTAGTCTCTAAGGTGCCACAAGGACTCCTCATTGTTTTTGCTAATAAGTATATGTCCTTCTTTTACTTATTTATTAATTTAGACTGCAGTAGCATTTAAAAATGCTAGGCATTTTCCAAACACAGTGGCAGGCAGTCTCTGCTCAAAGAGCATATAGTCTTAAAAGACAGTGGCAGATTTCGGGGAGAGGGAATGAAATATTCCAAAAATTTGATTTAGTGGTGATAATCACATGATCACTACTTAAAAACTTAGTGGTTGGGTTTTTTTTTGTTTTTGTTTTTAAATAATAAACTTTTCATAATATAAGCTTAACTTCAGCACTATGCTATTAAATATTTAAATAGAAGTGGGAAGAGGCCAATACCCACCTGCTGAAGTGAAAAAACAGATTGACAGAGCCAGAAGAGTACCCAGAAGTCACCTACTACAGGACAGGCCCAACAAAGAAAATAACAGAATGCCACTAGCTGTCACCTTCAGCCCCCAGCTAAAACCTCTCCAGCGCATCATCAAAGATTTACAACCTATCCTACAAAATGATCCCCCACTCTCACAGATCTTGGGAGACAGACCAGTCCTCACTTACAGACAGCCCCCCAACCTGAAACAGATACTCACCAGCAACCACACACCACACAACAAAAACATTAACCCAGGAACCTATCCTTGAAATGAAGCCCGATGCAACTCTGTCCACATATTTATTCAAGTGACACCATCATAGGACCTAATCTCATTAGCCATGCCATCAGAGGCTCATTCACCTGCACATCTACCAATGTGATATATGCCACCATGTGCCAGCAATGCCCCTCTGCCATGTACATTGGCCAAACCGGACAGTCTCTACGCAAAAGAATAAATGGACCCAAATCTGACATCAGGAATCATAACATTCAAAAACCGGTAGGAGAACACTTCAACCTCTCTGGCCACTCAGTAAAAGATTTAAGGGTGGCAATTTTGCAACAGAAAAGCTTCAAAAACAGACTCCAACGAGAAACTGCTGAGCATGAATTAATATGCAAACTAGATACCATTAACTTGGGTTTGAATAGAGACTGGGAGTGGCTGGGTCATTACACATATTGAATCTATTTCCTTAAGTTAAGTATCCTCACACCTTCTTGTCAACTGTCTAAACGGGCCATCTTGATTTTCACTACAAAAGTTTTTTTCTCCTGCTGATAATAGCTCATCTTAATTAATTAGCCTCTCACAGTTTGTATGGTAACTTCCAACTTATCTGTATGTGTGTGTGTGTGTACATATATATATATATATATATATGTTCCATTCTATGCATCCAATGAAGTGAGCTGTAGCCCACGAAAGCTTATGCTCTAATAAATTTGTTAGTCTCTAAGGTGCCACGAGTACTCCTGTTCTTTTTGCAGATACAGACTAACACGCCTTCTACTCTGAAACCTGTCATTATTTTATTGTACACATTAAAATATATAGAAGTTCTACTATATTTGTTCATTCTTGACAATACTGTTGCACAACACCAATGAGGTAACTCAGAATCACAGCAATAGTGTATATATATCCATGGCTGGTCTGAATCCATTGTTGTTCAGAATTCACTACAAGAGGAATGTTTTAGTTGTTTCTAAAACGTTCTAGGCAGGCTTTTGTAGGGCCTTGTTTTTGGTCTTTTCTAATATTTTTACATGTACTGAGAAAGAACAGTATGCACATTTTATACAAATCATATTTAAGAAATAAGTAGCTGTGTGTGGGATTGACCATAGGTATTATTTCTCTATGCCAAAACATGATTTACATTTATTTGTGCTACTGCATGATTTTAAAATGCCAGTAAAACAGTTATTAATGGAAAAGGCCCAAACACAGAGCAAAGCATAACAAGATTGGCTTCATTATTTGCCAGCCAATAATCAATAAAAGAAAACCCAATTATCACTCAAATTGTGCCCTGAAAAAACAGGTGGGAATGAAAAAGTCCTGCAAATATCCTAAGGGGCACTATACAGTAAAAATTATCATCTGTGAAACCTGATTCAGAAGGAGACTGAGACTTTCATTGTATTTGGGTAAGTAAAACATGCAACACACCATCCCTATGGACTGCATGAATCATAAACTGATAAACTGAAGTAAACCAATTTTGAGATCTCTGTATTAATATTTGTGTTTAATGACACATGCACAGTACCCTCTGCCTTTTATACACTGATATTAAAGACAGCAGTAAGAGTGGATTCAAAAGCCAAAATTTTCAAACATATAAAGTATCTACATTTGTTTGACATTTGGGAAATTGTTACATGATCTTGGCTTTCAAGAAAAACCTAAGATATTCTCTCTGTTAGCAGGATGAAGGAGAAAACACTTCACACAGTATTCTTAAAAAAGACACCCTCCTTCACTTGCAATGTTTTAGAAATTGGTTGAATTCATAGCAATATGTTGGAAAATCTAGATCTTCAGCCTCTAAGAAGAGGAACAGGTGGAAAGGTGTCTACAGCCTAACCCACCTGTTGTTCTTCTTAGAGGCTGAAGATTGTTTTGCTGTCTGGGATGATCTGTATAAAATTCTCAGTCTAAGACTCAAGTGGTGTAAGTGAAAACAAGATTTTTAAGACTAGAGAGATCACATTAAACCAGAAGAAATGGTAAGAACTGCATACTTACTTTGAGATTTTGAAAAGCTTAGGTAGATAGGAGGAGGTCAGATTTAGTTTGTAAACAAAAAAAGATACCATATATCTAAGAGAAGTGACTTCTTCTTTCTGACCTTGTTCTTTGGACAGCCTGCTAGAGACCCATCTCTCTTGTTTGCCGCTTCAGGGTTCCTTCCCGCTGGTTTTTTTGATAGTCCAGAACCATTTTTAATGTTCAGGTTGTTTGACAGAATTCATTATCCTATCAAGCCTGCTGGTCGAGGTTACATCAGCATCTCAATAATGTAACGTTTCATCAGATGGGATAGAATGTATTCTGTGTACATTGGCTATTTTACTGTAGATTGTCTATTATTTTTCAGCTCCGGATGTATTTCCCTCAATTTCCTTTCTCAAAACCTATTTCCAATATCCCTTTTATCTTTCCTGGATATTAGTTTGCCTAAAGGGTCAAGGTGATTGAGTCCTGGTTCGCCCACTCAATTTTTTGTTGTAAAAGTTGGTAGATTGGGTCAAGTTCTGACTCCGTCTTTAAAGTTACATTATTTTTTATAGTTGACTCTTGTCAGTATTTCTAGTTTATATGAAATATGATTTATTGACAGATTTAAATGTCACATTCTACATAAGGTAAAATGGAAGCCACAAGTGGGATATTGTGAGACGATACAAAAGCTATTCTATGAGGAATGATTATTGGGAAAACGGGCGCAGAGAAGAAGGTGAGAATGAGAGTTTTTTGTTAACTTCATAAAGATACCCAGACTAGATGACATCCAAGAATGATAACACATTCAGGAGAGAAAATGAACAGTATTGTGAGTGATGAAGTAGACTGACAGATCAAGTTAACAAAGAAATGCTTAAAAAATGAGAAAATCCTAGCTTTTCAGCTCAGTTCAAAGCAATATGTCAAATCAAACTGGGAGGCAAATATCTCAAGATCACAAGTTTGTTTAAAAAAACCCTCCTTCCTTTAATTACGTTTTTCAAAAAATTGTTCTGCTCTCAATATGCAAATGAGAAGGAACTAGTAGATGACTCTCTAGATGGAACTGAAATTTGTACAAAAACACAGAAAAGGAAAATTGGTTGGGGAAAAAATGTCTCCAAGACTGGATGTGATAGCAAAAGGAATACTTATAGGGATTAGGGATGTAAAAGTTTAACCAGTTAACTGCTAAACGTGACTCTTATCATTCCGTTCACTTTTTTGACTGCCGCTGCACATTGAGTGGATGTTTTCAGAGAACCCTCCACTTACTGGAACTAAGCTTGTGTTTGACAGACAGTGTTCCACAAACTTCTGCCAATGGCCATGAAAAGTTAGAGAAAATGCTGTGGGTTGTTTTAAAATGGTGAACATTCCTCCTTGCCTTATAAGCTGCATTGGTCCATTATGTACCATTTCTATCTGAGAATCCTAGAAATGTAGGGTTGAAAGGGACCTTGAGAGGACATCTTGTCCAGCCCCCTGCACTGAGGCAGGACCAAGTAAACATAGACCATCCCTGCCGGGTGTTTGTCCAACCTGTTCTTCAAAACCTCCAATGATTGGGATTTCATGGCCTCTTTAGCAACCTCTTCCAGAACTTAATTGTCCTTACAGTTTTTCCACATATCTAACCTAAATCTCCATTGCTTCAGATAAAGGCCATTACTTCTTGTCCTACATTCAGTGGATATGGAGAATAATTACTCACTGCCTTCTTTATAGCAGCCTTAACATAATAAAACTGTTATCAAGCTCCCTGTCAGTTTTCTTTTCACAAAACTAAATATGCCCAGTTTGTCAAATCCTTCCTCATAGGTCAGGTTTTCTAAAACTTTTATCAATTCTATTGCTCTCCTCTGGATTCTTTCCAATTTGTTCTTGTCTTGGCACCTAGAATAGGACACAATATTCCAGCTAAGGCCTTACCAGCCTCAATAAGGGAGAAGGGTTTTAATAGGTGAGTCTTAGCTTCATTAGCCCTTCATTATCAGCCCCTGCTGAAATTAAGGAACGTTTCATTTTTCTCAATCCTTGTTGTAGGGGCTCTTTTGACCAGAGAGATTATTTCACCAACTGCTTCTTCCTAACTATTCCTTAGTAAGTGATCAGTAAGTGCTGGCTGGTTCCCCAAGCTGTTAATCTCTCTCAGAAGGAGAGAAATGCCTAGAGGGACAGACAGGCTATGTAGAAGCATGCTGTGGTAAACTGAGCTTTGGCTGAACAATGTGTGTATGTGTATGTTTGTATACATATAAACCTTCCTCTGGTGGTATGAGCAGTAACTAATCAGAGACCAAGCAATCTGTCCTGTTTTAAAATGTTTTAAAGTGTTTGTATTATGTCCACTATGCATAATGTACATTAGGCAATAATGCATTAAGATACAAGATGATTCATCAGCTGTAAGGTACAGATGGACTAGTAGTGACTTACAAAGTAACAGAGAGGTGAGGAGGGGCTGGCGGGGAAGGGGTGACAACAGGTATGGCATTTACCTGCACAGAGGGCCAGCAAGCTGTTCTAAAATAGTTCTGTGAGAGGACAGCTTGTCCATTTTACACTCTAGATAGTGATAATTTGTTCACCTGGTGATAATCAGATTGCTGCTGATAAAAAATTAACCCTTTTCATGATGGGTCAATTGAGTTCAGTAACATGCTTTTGTGGATGGCTGGCATCCTCTGAATTTCTGTTTCCATAGGAAAGTTTCCCTTGGGGAATGTTTATAATTAGTCACAATATAGAAGGAAGGCTTGTGAATGGAAGCATGGATCACAGTCATGTTGTTAGAACACATCAGTATAAAATCTGAGCAGTTGGCACACAGTAATAAAGATTTAAAATGCATGTTACTACAAAGTTTCTAATAGACCGCATACATTTTCCTTCCTTTTTTGTGTTCACTATTTTATCCATTTAGGATGTTGTACCTTTATATTTCTAACCCAAAGGAAGCACTAATAACATATAAGAAACATATTCACAATTAAGTGTACAAAAATTGAAGTATATACAAGTATATACAAAGATGTGTGTATTACAAATACAGCTTTGAGTTGTTTTAGAAGATACATTTAAAATTGTGCTCCAGAGTATTTTGAAGATTACCTGTATTCTGATAGTTTAACCTAATTCTTTTTTGTCTTGGAATATAGGTAGAAATCTATTAAACATACCTGCTTTTTATATTATTTAGCATATTTCATCATACATGGTGGAAAATCTGTGCTTGCAAAAATATGCCCAGTAGCTGATTTTCTAGATGTGTTGCCATATATATGCTGGTTTCAGAGTAGTAGTCATGTTAGTCTGTGTTCGCAAAAAGAAAAGGAGGACATGTGGCACCTTAGAGACTAACACATTTATTTGAGCATAAGCTTTCGTGAGCTATGAGCTGTAGCTCACGAAAGCTTATGCTCAAATTAATGTGTTAGTCTCTAAGGTGCCACAAGTACTCCTTTTCTTTTTGCATATATATGCTGTATCAGAAGACAGGAAAGAGTACTGATAATTGAATAACCCTTGTACATTGCTGTTGAGGTTGGAGAAATGTAATGATCATAACTCCATTTTGATAGACGGATAGCATTTTCTCTCAACTTCCTGCAGTTTGCTTACATAATGGAAGTCAGCGATCTGGCTCAAAATTAACTGGTCCACTAAAAGATTTATCTGAATAAAAAGTTCACACAATTCTAGACGAGTCACATTCTCTCTGTTCTTCATTTAGCTGTTTAACCTGACATTTGCTTTCATACTCAAAATATAAGTTTAGCATTAAATGCACACTCAAAGATGGGCACATGTGCTAGCTGAATGGACTTAAGTATGTACTTAAATATTTTGCTGAATTGGGACTATAGTTTCTAATGATTTCCCATCAATAATGCCCTTTGTATTAGTTTGTGTCAGATATCACAGTTCATAGGATAAAGAGTTATCAAAGTAGATCAC
Organism: Caretta caretta; assembly: GCF_965140235.1. NCBI lineage: Eukaryota > Metazoa > Chordata > Testudines > Cheloniidae > Caretta > Caretta caretta. The sequence continues at coordinate 140,036,682 of NC_134207.1, forward strand.
TAGGATGCCATGTTAGCTGAAGCTAGCCAATTTTAACAGAGCCAACTAATAAAGAAATGGTGCCATTCAACATGTCTCACTTGAAAATTACTAATATTTTCTTTATCACTTTTTCTCCCAGTGGTGCCCTCCCTCAAACTGGAGATGGTTATGATCTTATCCAAACTTTTGTAGTCTGTATTTCCACAGAGTTGACCTTGATCATTTCAGTTGAATAGCTTTAGGGAAACTAGCATCAATAATCTTTTGTAACTTCAATATCCGAGGAAGCTGATGCAGTATGATAACTTCTATTCAGGAAGGAGGTCATTTTTTTAACCCTTGACTCATCAATTCCATAGCTACAAGAGCTCATTGTATTAAGCGGGAGGCTATTGTTGGCTAAGAATTAATATTATAAGCTTTTAATATGTTTAATTCATAGGTCAATTTTCACAATAACAACTAATTCCATATTGTATTAGCTATGTTTTTCTTTGTACTAATTAAAAATCATAGTAGCCCTTTCTTTCACATTGATTAGTCATGTTGAACCATATCAGGTAAGAATATATCTGCTTTTGAATAATAATCACTTAAATAGCACTGTAAATTACAAAACACTTTACAAACAGTAAAAAATAGTATCTCCTCCCCCCCCCACCCCCGCCCTTGAAATCTAAGATAGACAAGACCAACACAAAAGAACACACATTAGTAATTTAAGGAAGGGAAAATGAGAAGCGATCATATCTGAGGAGGAAAAAGAAGTATTTCTTGAAGGACTGGATTTTATAGAAGAATATGATGGAAGAGAGTGGTCAGGTGGAAGAAGTTCCATGCATTAGGGAATGTACAAGAATTGAAGAGTGTAAAGAGAGAGAAAAACTATTGGTAAATTGAGTGTACTGGGAGGATCATAAGGAACAAGAGGGAGTGTAGGTGGAAATGAGATGTAGACAGTAGCAAGACAGTGTGGGGCCTTGAAAGCTTCACACTGTCAAAGGGATTGGACATAGTACTAGAGCAGGGAGGTGGGAGAGAAGGGTCAGCAAGAAAGATATTTCATTTTGGAAAGACTGAGTTTGAGATAGTATGAGGGTCCGCAGGTCCTGAACCTGGGGCTTTTGGGCCACAGCAGCATCCACACCACCGACGGCACTACTAGTGACTGGAAAATTGGAAACCCAAAGACGTATGTTTCACCACATGTACAACTCACAGGAACCCGATTGGAGGAGCTCTGGAGGCTCTGATTGGGCTGACTTGGACCCTGCCCTGTTCCCAGCTCCTGCTGTCATCCTCGTTCTGATCCCTGAACCCTATCACCCTGGTTTCTTACTCTGCTCCAGCTCTGACCTTAAGCTACATATGTGGCTTTTGACTCAGTGCTGATCTTTGGCTTCAGCTCCTGTTTCTTGTCTTATCCGGGCTCTGACTTTTGGCTCTGACACCTGGTTATTGATTGTGGAACTGCTGATCATCAAGCCGGAGCACCCATGTCTGAGTCACTGGCACTGATCTTCCACAGACCCTGACAGATGGCAAATCCATGAAAGGACATCTCTAAAAAATTAGATCTGGAAATGAACTGCAGAGAAGTGGTATTTTAAATCATGGGAGATGTTGAAATCACTGAGAGGACCTCTCTTTTCCTCTCTACAGAGTAAAAGAGTCAGGGAAGCTAGAACTACTGGTAGCTTTAAGGGAAAGGAGGAGGAAGAGAGAGCTGATCAGTCTATTGCAATTTAATTTTTATGAAAGCACACCTTCATGCTAATACAAAAGTACTGTTTATGGAGAAGCTTGCGAACGTGCAGGATATCCTTGTCTTTCTTCCAGATAATCATAGTTTAGGATGGTGAAGAGTTTTGACTGGATTTCTTTTCTCTATGCCTTATTAATCTTAGCTTCTTTACATTTTAAACATTCAGAGTCAGTGGCAAGGTCTCATCCTGCAGATCACTATTTACTCTACTTCAGTTGTCTTTACTCACATTAAGAGTGGCATACTGTCATATCACAGGTTTCAGAGTAACAGCCGTGTTAGTCTGTATTTGCAAAAAGAAAAGGAGTACTTGTGGCACCTTAGAGACTAACCAATTTATTTGAACATGAGCTTTCGTGAGCTACAGCTGTAGCTGTACAGCTGTATAGCTGTAGCTCACGAAAGCTCATGCTCAAATAAATTGGTTAGTCGCTAAGGTGCCACAAGTACTCCTTTTCTTTTTGTCATATCACAGTCTACAGAACTCCTGGGGCTCCTTTCTATCAGCTTTATGCAACTGCTCACTGTTTCTATGTTGTTGTCATCCATTCTCATAACTGTTAAACTTTTGGAGCATATAGCTTCCAGTAATGAAGTGCACATGAGTTTGAAAAAATCTCTCTCTGTATTTGAGTACAGCAACAATATTTAGATGTGCATATATGACAACATTTCAAGAAAAAGAGGTTTCAGAATAAGATTAAGCTTTAACTTCTTTCACAGCACATATCTGTCAGCTACCAAGGTTATTTCACAGTGCAGAGTTAGCATATGTATGTATTTATCAGTCCAGTGCCATATCTACTACCATCCTTTTCACTTGCAATATAAGTAGGTTTCTGACCACAAAATCAGACTACCTTTGCAAATACACAAAATATAAATTGAGTATGGGTGTGTAAAATACACATACTTGAGGTTTCTTCATAGCTGAACTGTCGCTGGAATACTGTTCCAATTGGGAATTTAGAACATATCTATGCTTTAACATGGTGCTTGTTTGTGTATCCATGTCCAGTGATCTGCAACAACTGTTGTGCTATCAGTTTGTATGAACTGCTTTGTTATGCTGTGATCAAGTTAAAGTTGCCTCATATCTTTGTGGCCTCACAGAACAGTGATGCTTTAGAATAAGTGCTCAGCATTCTGGTCAAGCATCCTATAGTACATTCCACCATTCTGCTGTGTGCCATATGTTTTCCCAATTTTTCTGTGTGCCGCATTCTGGGATTTGTACTGGAAAGCAATGGAATTCTGTAATTGGGATCATTGTTTCACCCCATCATCTTCCTTGTTTCTGAAAATCCAGTGCTATTTTTAAAATGTAGTCAGGCAACATGGAGGAAGCATGGATGAGTACTGCAATCCACACAGTCATGAATGGAGACAGGCTGCTGTTGGAATGTATAAAGTTACACAATGACATTAGAATCAGGGCGAAAAGAGCATCTGAGGAAGGAGAAGAAGGCTGAAAACAATCACCATCACCACCTGGAAAGAACATTTTTTTTTAAGACCTATGCTGAGTAGTTTGTTATACTATTGTCAAACCAGTGGAATGACTGTTGGCATATAACAACACTGCATAAATTTTAAACGTTCTTTATCATTCTGTTTATAACTTCAGACCATTCTTGGGCTCCAGGGGCACATGCAATGTGCTTTTACAGTCATGCATATGAGAAACTTGTGTTACATATTTTGTAATATGAATTCTACTTTTAATGACTTCCAAATTGTTAAACACTGGTGGTCCATTCATCTATTCTTTACTTTGACAACTTTCTGTGTTCAAAATGTTATAGGTAGGGCTGGCAGGACTGCCTACTTTTAAAGTTGACCAACACTTCCTATTATAAGACCCTGTTTTCAGTTGCTTATAACTAAGGCTAAGATTTTGTCACAGGTATTTTTAATAAAAGTCACGGACAGGTCACGTGCAATAAACAAAACTTCACGGAGCCTGTGACCTATCCCTGACTTTACTAAAAATAACCAGGAGCAGGGCTAAATTGGGGGAGGAATGGAGTTCCATGGGTGGGGGGTGACTGACAGGCCAAGACCCTCAGCTCCAGCGGCTGCAGCAGGAGGCGCAGCCACAGGGGGCACACAGCCCCTCCTCCAGAGATGGCCATAGCTGTGGGACTAGGGTGCCTGGCCCCAGCTGCAGCCCCCCCAAGCCTTAGCTGCAGCCAGGAGGGGCTGCACAGCCCAGGAATGCCATGGGGCAGGGGCGCACTGCCCCGCTGCAGCTCTTGCAATGGGGCTGGGGTGCACAGCACTGGCTGCAGCTGCCAGGCAGGGGCACGCGGCTCCAGCTACAGGCCCTGGAGGAAGCTGTGGGGCTCAGGCACATGGCCCCAGCTGCAGCACGGCCCCAGGCAGAAGCCACGGGGCTGAGGCACAGCGGGGGATGTGCAGCTGGCGGCGCATGGTCCTGGGACACTGTGGGGCAGACGGTGCACGGCCGCTGAGCTGGGGTGCATGGCCCCGGCTGCAGCACCTGGCAAAAGCCACAGGGCTGGGGCACAGCAGGGGGTGCAGCCACGGGGGTGCACAGCCCCTACTCTGGAGCTGGCTGCAGGGCAGGGACTGCAGGGTCCTGATTCCAGCTATCCAACTTGCAGCAAGCTGTTGCAGCAAGGCAAGGGTGCACAGTCCTACCTCCAGCCCCTGCTTCAGCTGCTGATGTTAGGCTCTGATGGAAGTCCCCCTACGGGATGCGGGAGCAGGCAGATATCGGATGCAGTGTTGGTTTATAATATTCTAAATAGTTTTATTGATTACAATATAAACCCCACTCACTCCACATTCACACTGCTTTCATACTACAGCAGAGTCTGAAGATCAGAAGGAAGTCCCAACGGCCAGTCGAAATTCAGTCCGATCACAAGGCGTGGGGAGCCCTACTTTACATAGCTCTTCTTTTTCATGGCTCTGGGTCAGTATCTTACTCCAATTTCAGATATATCAGGCAACCTTTTTATAGACCAGTCCATCATGTCATCAGCTCTTTGTCTGTTTGCTAAGCCTTTCATCCATAACTCCAAGAAAACAGTTCTGGGCAGGCCACCATAATCCAAGACATTCCATTTCCTCTTATGGGCATGACAAAGTTGTTTTGCACAGATAATCCTTGACCATTCATAACCTGAAATCCTCGTTTCAGTTGACAACATGCAACTCACGTACTCATGTGAAGCGTACAGCATTTATACTAGGCCCATATGGCCTATAGTGCATTACAACATCTGTGTCACAACATTGACAGTTGAAGCGGAAGACGTCATGGAGGTCTGGTAAAGTCACAGAATCCATGACTGCCGCCATGACTCCATTACTAAATTGTAGCTTTACTTATAACTTAGACAAACATTAACCATTTGGGCTGAAATTTTATATGCCGTGTGTTCACCTCGGGGTGACTGTTTTTGGAAAATTTCAGCCAAAATTGTGTTACTATTTCTGAGAAAGAGGTTGGAGAATAATACATTGTTTTGCACATGTTCAAAGAAAAAAAATCTGACTTTTTTTTTTTTTGGATACCAAAACATCCTGATATCAAGGATGGTACAAAAACATTCCTCACCCCAAGGATAACAGGAACACACTGACCCCTCCTAAAGATAAGGTCAGGATGACAGTATATAATAGAGATGTTTTGATCAAATCAACATGTACAATGTAATGAGTGATAACTATACATGTCAGGGGGCAGTAATTACAGTAACTATGTCAGAGGGACTTGTTTGTTTGTATCTGGGTATAAAGTGGTATCTCAGAGTTTCTTTGTTTGGCCTAGGGAGGAATGGAAAGTCATTTTTTTCACTGAGCTGGTCCATTGTTACAGGCATACATGTATTAGTGGTCCAGTAGAATCTGCGGGATACTAGTACTGTGCTTTGTCGACAATAAACCTGGCCGGGTGCCTTCATTCCTTAGCAGATCTTGTGGTCATTGGATGGTTCATTTGAGGTCTGCTGTTCCAGCTGTCTGTACAGGGCTGAGGAGGCACACAGAGGGAACACACATACAGCCAAACATCAATCAACACCTAACAACACACATATGCTCAGAGACTTGCTAGATCATCACAGCTAAATTCCCCAAAGATTCCATCTATGCTGAGCATGCTATAGCCCAGTGCTTCTGGTTCAACCACCAGAACTGAAAGCATGGAGACTATGTCTCCTGAGCTCTCACTGCTCCCTCTGCTGATACTCAGGCAGCATGGAGAAGGAAGCTGCCTGGTTCAGATGCAGAGGGGACAAGAGTCAGACCTATGATGGAAGAAGGGGAGTACACTGGGATGAGGAGAATGGGAGATAAGGAGGAGATTGGTAGTGGAGGCTGGGTGTGGGAAGGATAACTGGGGATTTGAGATTGAGGGAGACTGTGAATGGTTGGGCAAGGAGTCTGGGACTGGGAACCAGTGTGGCAAGAGGAAGGAGAGGCGGGGAGAGGGAAGATAGGTCTGATGAGGAGCCAAGCAATGGGGAGAAGAACTGGGACTGGCTGGGCAACGACATTAGCAACTGTGATGAGAAGCATGAGGAGTGGAGAATGGGGGTGAGGAGAATGGGATTGGGATGAGGCTCCAAGGATGGGGAAAAGACAAGAATGAAACATGGTCAGGTTGGAGGAGATAGGGCAGAAGGGATAAAGCTTGTTGGGGAAGGGTGCTGAAGTGCCTGTGCCTATTAGGGCATGCTCCTTTCTAGAACCTGGAATAGAATTCAAGACTCCAGTGTCTCCTTATTCCTCTGATGTCAGCCAATATTTGTGAAACCCACTGGCAAAGTGTGTGCCTCATTCCACTCTAGTGCCGGTGCACACAGAAGATGATAACCTCATCCTATAAGGTTTCAGAGTAACAGCCGTGTTAGTCTGTATTCGCAAAAAGAAAAGGAGTACTTGTGGCACCTTAGAGACTTACCAATTTATTTGAGCATAAGCTTTCGTGAGCTACAGCTCACTTCATCGGATGCATACTGTGGAAAGCCATTACCCTCTGATCCTACTGAGAGTTACCAAAAGAAACTACAGCATTTGCTCAAGAAACTGCCTGAAAAAGCACAAGATCAAATCCGCACAGACACGCCCCTGGAACCCCGACCTGGAATATTCTATCTACTACCCAAGATCCATAAACCTGGAAATCCTGGGCGCCCCATCATCTCAGGTATTGGCACCTTGACAGCAGGATTGTCTGGCTATGTAGACTCCCTCCTCAGGCCCTCCGCTACCAGCACTCCCAGCTACCTTCGAGACACCACTGACTTCCTGAGAAACTACAATCCATCGGTGATCTTCTTGATAACACCATCCTGGCCACTATGGATGTAGAAGCCCTCTACACCAACATTCCACACAAAGATGGACTACAAGCCGTCAAGAACACTATCCCCGATAATGTCACGGCTAACCTGGTGGCTGAACTTTGTGATTTTGTCCTTACCCATAACTATTTTACATTTGGGGACAATGTATACCTTCAGATCAGCGGCACTGCTATGGGTACCTGCATGGCCCCACAGTATGCCAACATTTTTATGGCTGACTTAGAACAACGCTTCCTCAGCTCTCGTCCCCTAACGCCCCTACTCTACTTGCGCTATTTTGATGACATCTTCATCATCTGGACCCATGGAAAAGAAGCCCTTGAGGAATTCCACCATGATTTCAACAATTTCCATCCCACCATCAACGTCAACCTGGTCCAGTCCACACAAGAGGTCCACTTCCTGGACACTACAGTGCTAATAAACAATGGTCACATAAACACCACCCTATACCGGAAACCTACTGACCACTATTCCTACCTACATGCCTCCAGCTTTCACCCTGACCACACCACACGATCCATCGTCTACAGCCAAGCTCTGCGATACAACCGCATTTGCTCCAACCCCTCAGATAGAGACAAATACTTACAAGATCTCTGTCAAGCATTCTTACAACTACAGTACCCACCTGCAGAAGTGAAGAAACAGATTGATAGAGCCAGAAGAGTTCCCAGAAGTCACCTACTACAGGACAGGCCTAACAAAGAAAATAACAGAACACCACTAGCCGTCACCTTCAGCCCCCTACTAAAACCACTCCAACGCATTATTAAGGATCTACAACCTATCCTGAAGGATGACCCAACACTCTCACAAATCTTGGGAGACAGGCCAGTCCTTGCCTACAGACAGCCCCCCAACCTGAAGCAAATACTCATCACCAACCACATACCACACAACAGAACCACTAACCCAGGAACCTATCCTTGCAACAAAGCCCGTTGCCAACTGTGTCCACATATCTATTCAGGGGACACCATCACAGGGCCTAATAACATCAGCCAGACTATCAGAGGCTCGTTCACCTGCACATCCACCAATGTGATATATGCCATCATGTGCCAGCAATGCCCCTCTGCCATGTACATTGGTCAAACTGGACAGTCTCTACATAAAAGAATAAATGGACACAAATCAGATGTCAAGAATTATAACATTCATAAAGCAATCGGAGAACACTTCAATCTCTCTGGTCACGCGATTACAGATACGAAAGTTGCGATATTACAACAAAAAAACTTCAAATCCAGACTCCAGCGAGAAACTGCTGAATTGGAATTCATTTGCAAATTGGATACAATTAACTTAGGCTTGAATAGAGACTGGGAGTGGCTAAGTCATTATGCAAGGTAACCTATTTCCCCTTGTTATTTCCTACCCCCCCCCCCCCCAGACTTTCATGTTAAACCCTGGATTTGTGCTGGAAATGGCCCACCTTGATTATCGTACACATTGTAAGGAGAGTGATCACTTTAGATAAGCTATTACCAGCAGGAGAGTGGGGTGGGGGGAGGTATATTTTCTCATGCTTTGTGTGTATAAAAAGATCTTCTATACTTTCCACAGTATGCATCCGATGAAGTGAGCTGTAGCTCACGAAAGCTTATGCTCAAATAAATTGGTTAGTCTCTAAGGTGCCACAAGTACTCCTTTTCTCATCCTATCAGTTAGCTGAAGTTGCAGAGGTCTGTGTGGTAGATTTAAAGGTTCCAACCCTGCTGATAAATCATGTGTGTCAATATGATGTCGCATGATGCAACTTCTTATTTTTGTTTGTTTGCTTGCTTGCATGCTTGTTTTTATAAAAGCCTAGGAATTTACACACTCAAAAATATGTTAAAAGAACATAAGGTTGCAAAGTGAAGCTTTCATAAATCAGGAAATGCCACAATTAAGGCAAAAAAATTAGTATATGATCATATAATTAAAGAATATATTATCACGCATGTGCCCCAGGGAACTGGATTAAGATTTCACATTCAACCTTAATTCTGGCATTTCCTAAATTATGAATACTTGACTTTGAAATCTTAATAATATTCTTAGCTTTGTGTGTGCAATATATACTTTGTGTGTATATTATATATTTATATATAGAGAGAGAGACTGACATAGATACACACATAGAATGACATTCAAAAGTCACAGTGACCTCAAAATATCTGGCTATTTAGGTTGTAAGTGAAGGAGGCTTTGGAGGGAAGAGGTTGTTCCAGGTGTTACTATCTTCCCTGTCCTTCCACAATGCTGTAATATCTTCTGAGGCTGCTTCTGTGTCTGCTCTCAATGTAAATATCTCCAGGTTATAGTGGCTTTAGTTCCCTCCTCATCTGGGCTGTAAGAAGGTACTTTGTACAGTAATTAATCATAACTATCAAACTTGGTGCCTTATTTGCATTAATTCAATTACAGTAATTAGCTTTTTAAGATTTACTGTTTAAATCTTGTTTTACATGTTAAATGTAGTTTTAATTTGTATGCTTTCAATAACTACTGAATAACAGTAATCTGACTGATTCTAGTATTGTAGTTTAGCTATTACATCCAAACAATGCTATTTGAAATTGCACATTAATTGCTTTTTAAGGAATGCAATGCATTCTATTTTTCAAACGTTTTCACTTGTGAGACATAGGCACAGCCAGATAACTATATGGATAAAATCTAGAAGTAATAGAAAATGAATAACCTTTCAAATACTCATAAAATGCATGCAATTTAATGTTGTTGGAGAACAAATATGGTGCCCCATGCTTCCCTGTCCACAGAGAAGAGGCTTTGCTCACCAAAGATGGTAATTGTGCTTCTGAAACATGCTCCTCCCTTACACCTTCCCAGAGCACCTTTTTATGTGGGATCCCAGATGCACAGCCATAGCTCCCAATCAACCAGAACCCCACATTAGTAATCTGTTTGGAAAATAGATATGAGGATATCATAGGTTCCACTTGCATTTTTGGTAGCATGAGTGTGAATGACAAAGAGGAACAGGAATTTGAGCTTGGGCATATATGGGTTTCCCTTCATGACTGACTATGTTAAGTAAATAGAAGAGCTCATGCTCCAGTTTGCAGTGGTAAAGCTCATATTCAGTGGGTCTTGAGTGTCATTTTGAAACATAACTCAGAGTAATGAGACCTGAGGCTGCCATTTACTCAGATTGTGACTTCGAGCAAGCCCAAGTTGCTCCAGTTGTTACTGAACAACAATTTCTGTATCTGTAAAAGTGGTGATATTTACTCATCCTCATTAAAAAAACTTTGATATCCTTGCCTGAAAGTTGCTATACAAGTGCAAGACGCTGTTTGTGGTTGCTGCTATTGTCTAACATGAGACACTTTGCTCCATGTCTATAGTAGGTGCCTCTACTACCCTTAATCATTGAGGCTCTCACTTCCTTATCTCTGTTGCCTGGCAGGAGGGGGTTTATGATAGTCACTGAGTATTTGCCTGAGTAAGGCCTCCAGGATGGGTATAGGATGGTTAAACCCCGCCAGTAGTATAGCAAAATTACTATTTATTGTAGATTTGAAAACAAAACAAAAATTGTTCCTTAACTGCTTAATTTAATAAAATAACCTATTATTTTTTCTCGGCCAAGGATACAAATGATCAGGTTTTAATCTTTTTGTTTTGTTTCCAACATCATAATGGTCCACTTCTTTCTCTTTTCCTTTAGATGATGCATTGTTTTCAGCATTGCGAGCTATATAATGCTGGGGAACCTTTTTATTGAATTACACCATTACATTCAGTCACAGTATTCATTACTATAGATGCACATTTAAAGGATTTCCATAATTTTGTCTCTAATGCATTCTTTTTTACAATTTACTACACAAACATCAGATACCTACATGTATGCTGACATCCATGTCTGACATTTGTTTTCTAACATTTCAGTTCTCTCTGTTTAATAGGACAGTGTGACAGCTGTACATAATTTAGTTATCAACAAAAAAAAACCCCAAACTTGTGCTTCTGCTAGCAAAATATGTTCGGGTTGTTTAGTCTTGGAACACAGTTTACAGATAATTTATTTTTCACCATTGTTTCTTAGTACATTTTGTAACCCTGTTCACAGTATCTCTAAAAGAAAAGGAGTACTTGTGGCACCTTAGAGACTAACCAATTTATTTGAGCATGAGCTTTCGTGAGCTACAGCTCACTTCATCAGATGCATACCATGGAAACTGCAGCAGACTTTATATATACACAGAGAATATGAAACAATACGAAACAATGTGTATATATAAAGTCTGCTGCAGTTTCCACGGTATGCATCTGATGAAGTGAGCTGTAGCTCACGAAAGCTCATGCTCAAATAAATTGGTTAGTCTCTAAGGTGCCACAAGTACTCCTTTTCTTTTTGCGAATACAGACTAACACGGCTGTTCCTCTGAAACCTGTCAGTATCTCTAAAGTAACTCATTTGTTTTCCAGTGTGGCTAATAACACTCCTTAGCAATGACTGCAGAGAGGATGGTGTTATATTAACTTTCTGACCTTCCTGATACTACTAACCCATACTCAATTTATTTTGCTTGACTGTTATTTTTTTTGTGTAGATTAATTAGCTGTTTGTAAGGTGCTTTGCAGATAAAAAAGTGCTATATAAATGCTAAGTATTGTTACTACTATTGCATAATCCAATGTAATTGACCTCCAGTTTAACAAAACTCCTGGGGAAGGAAGGTTAGTTACATTCTTTCACAGCAATGCAGAACATTTATTGTTTATCCGTAATCCTAGTCCCTGTGATTTCTAAATCTCCAACCTTTGAAAAAACAGGATTTCACTGAATTAAAAGTACAATTACTTAGCTGTACATTAAACCCCTGTTTTCAAAACCAGACATGTTCGTGGGAGATTTTTGCAATGTATCATCTATAAAGTTACAAATTTGAGGACATTAATTCCATGACCATTCAGTTGAAAGAACAATATTTCCCACTCAGCTGAAAATAAAATACAGCAGAACTGTGACACTTCACTGCCAAATTGAAGATGCTTGTGTTAGAGCATCTTAAGTAATTTGTTCTCTTAGCATAGAGGTAAAGTGCAATAATGCTGATGCATTTTACTCATAATACAAGGAAGAACAGTTGAGAGAGAGCATACAATTAGTTCCCCGTTATTGCTGTAATATAGGATATTTTTAACTGGACTATGTTTCTCAACAGGAACATTTTATTTGCATTAAACATTTTCCATATATCTCCTCTTACTAATTTTTTTATTGCAATAGTGTCCAAAACATGCACAATCTGATCCAAAATATGCAGCTTGGCCACAAAACCCTCTGATATCTTAGATCAGCTTTTATGTTTTTAACTGGATTCCATAGGATTCTGCTCGTAAGGGTAGGTGTCTGGCATCTGGAGGAATGCAGCCAATGTGAATAAGCTCAGGAGGCTGGAGAATTTCCTTTCCCAAAATTCATTTTCCATATTGACATTTTAGTCAATTTCCCATTTCCCAAGACCTTTTTCTGGTTTTGGTATTTATTGTCCCTTTTCAGGGACGTAGGCATTATTGTCTGGCTATACCGAGAGAAGGACAGGAGACATTTGATAAGGTTTTAATCAGGCTGCAACTTTATTATTAGATGTCGGGGACTACCTGGTAGATAAAAGTGTACAGTGCAGGTAAACCCATGTTCATTCAGCAATTACCCAGGAGGCTTCCACCAGCTCCCGCTCTTTTTCCATCCAGGTCCTCCATCCAATCGATTGCTGGGACCTTACCATCCACCCCTCCTCTTAGGAGGGTTAAAGTGGGCTATAAGAAAGGGTGGTTGGCTCCCGGCCATACCATTCATAGGAGCCTCAAACCCTACCCTCCTCTGTTTCGTTACTTTAATGAGCACCTCCTTTTTAAGTCCTTCTCCAAGCCATTTATCTGGTCACTGTATACCTTCTCTATGGAGTACCTGCACTAGACATCTTCCCCACATTTATATAATGAGTTGCAACATATATCCTACTACTATTCAAAATATGAATGTTAAGCGGGAACTGTTTAACAATACTGTCTTCTACTAAACACCCAAAAATCCACAATCAAGAAAGAAGACTATGTTGATTTGAAGGGGGAAAAAAACCCATCCTAGCTTAATGGGGAAGTGAAAATAGATATAAATATATAAATACAAGGTGTAATGTATAGTAATGAATATAAATTAGAAGCTAAGAATTGTAGAAAATTGATAAGGGAAGCAAAAGGCCACACAAAGCTAGCAGAGTGAAGGACAAAAAAAAGGAGTTTTTAAAGTATTTTAGGAACAAAAGTTATCCTAACAATGACTATTACTAGATAGAAATAGTAGAATTATCAATAATAATACAGAACTGGCAGAGGTGTTCCATAAATATTTCTGTTTTATATTGGGGAGGGGAGCCAAATAATATAGTCATATCATGATGATGATGATGAAATACTTTCCATTCCAAAAATAACTCAGAAATATGTAAACAGCCACTGCAAAAGTCAGATATTTTAAAATCAGCATGTCTGAATAACGTCCTTCCAAGAGTTTTAAAGGAACTAACTGAGGAGTTCACTGTACCACTAATGTTGATATTTTATAAAATAAAAAACTCAATAATAATGTGGGATTTCAGTTATCCCCATATTGACTGGGTATATGTCACCTCAGGATGGAATGAAGGATAAATTTTCTTGACATCTTAAATGATTGCTTCTTGGAGCAGCTAGTCCTGGAACCCATAAGAGGAGAGGCAATTCTTCATTTAGTCCTAAGTAGAGCACAGAATCTGGTTCAAGAGGTGAATATAGCTGAACTACTTTGAAATAGTGACCAAAACATGTGTGTGGGGGGCAAGGGGGACACTAAATCAGCCCACCACAGTAGCATTTTATTTTAGAAAGGGGAATTACATGAAAATTAGGAAGCTAGTTATACAGAAATTAGAAGGTACGTGCCAAAAATGAAATCCTTGCAAGCTGCATGGAAACTTTTTAAAGACATCATAATAGAAGCTCAATTTAAATGTAGACCCCAAATTAAAAAAAAAAATAGGAAGAGGACCAAAAAATGCCACCGTGGTAAAACAATAAAGTAAAAGAAGCAGTGAGAGGCAAAAAGGCATCCTTTAAAAAGCGGACGTTAAATCCTATTGAGAAAGGAGCATAAACTCTGGCAAATGAAGTGTAAAAATATAATTAGGAAGGCCGAAAAAGAATTTGAAGAACAATTAGCCAAAGACTCAAAAAGTAATAGCAATTTTTTTAAGGCCAGCAAAAGCAGGAAACCTGCTAAACAACCAGTGGGGCCACTGGACAATTGGTATGTTAAAGAAGCATTCAAGAAACATAAAGCCATTGCAGAGAAACTGAATGAATTCTTTGCATCAGTCTTCATGGCTGAGGATTTGAGGGAGATTCCCAAACCTGAACCATTCTTTTTAGGTGACAGATCTGAGGAACTGTCGTAGACTGAGGTGTCATTAGAGGAGGTTTTGGAACAAATTGATAAATTAAACAGCAATAAGTCAGCAGGACCAGATGGTATTCACCCAAGAGTTCTGAAGGAACTCAAAGGTGAAATTGCAGAACTACTAACTGTGGTATGTTTCAGAGTAGCAGCCATGTTAGTCTGTATCCGCAAAAGAAAAGGAGTACTTGTGGCACCTTAGAGACTAACACATTTATTTGCGCATAAGCTTTCGTGAGCTACAGCTCACTTCATCGAAAGTGAGCTGTAGCTCACAAAAGCTTATGCTCAGATAAATTTGTTAGTCTCTAAGGTGCCACAAGTACTCCTTAACTGTGTTATGTAACTTGTCATTTAAATCATCTTCTGTACCAGATGACTGGAGGATAGCTAATGTGACACCATTTTTTTTAAAAGGGCTCCAGAAGTGATCCCAGCAAATACAAGGCCAGTAAGCCTAACTTCAGTACTGGGCAAATTGGTTGAAATGATAGTAAAGAACAGAATTATCACTCACATAAGATGAACATGATTTGTTGAGAAAGAGTCAACATGTTTTTTCTAAAGGCAAATCATGTCTCACCAATCTCCTAGAATGCTTTGAGGGGGTCAACGAGGTGATCCAGTGGATATAGTATACTTAGATTTCAGAAAGCCTTTGACAAGGTCCCTCACCAAACTCTCTTAAGCAAAGTAAGCTGTGATGGGATAAGAGGGAAGGTCCTCTCATGGATTGTTAACTGGTTAAAAGATAGGAAACAAAGGGTAGGAACAAATTATCGGTTTTCAGAATGGAGAGAGTAAATAGCGGTGTTCCCCAGAGGTCTATACTGGGACCAGTGCTGTTCAACATATTCATAAATAATCTGGAAAAAGGGGTAAACAGTGAGGTAGCAAAATTTGCAGATGATACAAAATAATTCAGGATAGTTAAGTCCAAACCAGACTGCAAAGAGTTACAAAGGGATCTCACAAAACTAAGTGACTGAAGCACAAAATGGGATATGATACTCAGTGTTAATAAATGCAAAGTAATGCACATTGGAAAACATCATCTCAACTGTACATATAAAATGATGGGGTCAAAATTAGCAGTTACCACTCAAGAAAGAGATCTTGAAGACATTGTGGATAATTCTCTGAAAACATTCACTCAATTTGTAGTGGCAGTCTAAAAAAGCTAACAGACTATTGGGAATCACAATCATATTGCCTCTATATAAATCCATGGTATGCCCACATCTTGAATACTGCATGCAGATCTGGTCACCCCATCTCAAAAAAGATATATTGAAATTGGAAAAGGTACAGAAAAGGGCAACAAAAATTATTATGGATATGGAACAGCTTCCATATGAGGAGAGATTAATGAGACTTGGACTTTTCAGCTTGGAAAAGAGATGACTAAGGAGGGAAATCATAGTCATATAATTATAGAACTGGAAGGGACCTTGAGAGGCCATCTAATCCAGTCCCCTGCACTTGTGGGAGGACTAATTATCTAGATCATTCCTGACAAGTGTTTGTCTAACCTGCTCTTAAAAATCCCCAATAATGGAGATTCCACAACCTCCCTAGGAAATTTATTCCAGTGCTTAATCACCCTGACAGTTAGGAAGTTTTCCCTATTGTCCAACCTAAAACTCCCTTGCTGCAATTTAAGCCCATTGCTTCTTGTCCTATCCTCAGAGGTTAAGATAAACGATTTTTCTCCCTCCTGCTCAGTGTGAGTCAGAGTAACAAAGTTGTGCTCCTACCCAGAACTTCTCCCTGCCTGTATGTACAACTAAGAAAGAACAGGAGCCTAATACTTCCTTGAGCATCTATCCTATCTCAGGTTCTTATATTGCACTATTACTAATTATATTCATGACATTATCTGCATCTGAAAGTTATACGGTACCCTAAATAGCATAATGGGGGGGAGAGAGAGAGACAGGTAAGGGGCACCTTACATAATCTGAAGCTGACCGCCCCACAGCTCCATAGGCCTTCGCTCCGCTCCGCCAGCTGCCCCACAAACTGCTTCGCTCGGCTCTGCTCCACGTCCCACAAGCAGCTCCCACCATCCTATGAACTGCTCCACCAGCCTGTCCACAAGGCACTCCAGCCATCCCGCAAACTGCTCCACAATATATCTTCAGGTTCCCCCACTACTTAACACAACGCTCAGTGATTTCAGCTCTTAGTCATTTCAGCTCTTAGGTGAATTCAGCTTGTAGTAGGGGAGCCTCAGTGCTGGTGCACCATTAGCCCAAAGTGAGCTCAGCAGCCTGTAACTAGGCTCCTAATGGAATCAAAATTAGCTCTGATATTCCACAGTGGAGAGAGGAGGAAGTGCAATTAGCATGTAAGGCCCTCACCAAGGGGCCCATGCCACCAAGTATTAATACTTGTCCCAGCCTCTCTCAATTCACAGAGTTTTGGAACCCATGTCCCTTTTTATAGATGGGCACTATATTTTCCCTTTTCCAGTCTTCTGGAATCTCTCCCATCTTCCATGACTTCTTAAAGATCATCGCTAATGGCTCAGATGTCTCCTCAGTCAGCTCTTTGACTATTCTAGGATGCATTTCATCAGGCCCTGGTGACTTCAAGACATCTAATTTGTCCCAGAAATTTTTAACCTGTTCTTTCCCTATTTTAGCCTCTTCCGATCATACCTCATTTTCACTGGCATTCACTACTTTAGACGTCCAATCACCACCAACCTTCTTGGTGAAAACTGAAACAAAAAAGTCATTAAGTTATTATTTTCCCCCCTTAAGGAGTAATGGGCCTACCCTGTCCTTGGTCTTCCTCTTGCTTCTAATGTATTTGTAGAATATTTTCTTGTTACCCTTTATGTCTTTAGCTAGTTTGATCTCATTTTGTGCCTTGCCCTTTCTAATTTTGTGCCTACATACTTGTGTTATTTATTTATATCCATCCTTTGTAATTTGACCGAGTTTCCACTTTTTGTAGGACTCTTTTTTATTTTTAGATCATTGAAGATCTCCTGGTTAAGCCAAGGTGGTCTCTTACCATATTTCCTATCTTTTCTACAAAGTGGGATAGTTTGCTCTTCTTCCTGGTTAGGTGGTCTGTAGTAGACTCCTACCATGACATCACCCTTGTTTTTTACCCATTTTATCCTTTCCAAGAGACTTTCAACAAGTCTGTCTCCTATTTCCATCTCAATCTCAGTCCAAGTGCATACAGTTTCTATATGAGGCAACACCTCCTCCGTTTCATTCCTGCTGGTCGTTCCTGAGTAAGCTGTACCCTTCTATACCAATATTCCAGTCATGTGTATTATCCCACAAGGTGTCTATGATGCCAACTATGTCATAGTTGTGTTTATTAAAGAGTTCTTCCTGCCTATTCCCCATACTTCTTGCATTAGTATACAGACATCTAAGATACTGATTTGATTTCCCCTCCAGTTCTGTCTTTTCTCTCCTATATCCCTGCTACAACAATCCATGTTCCTCCCAAATTCCAAACCTTCTCCCAGGTCTCCATGTTCTTGACTTACCTGTGGGCTTTGGTCACCTGCGCCCTTCAAACTTAGTTTAAAACCCTCCTTACTAGGTTAGCCAGTCTGTATCCAAATATGCTCTTCCCCTTCCTCGATAGGTGGACCCCATCTCTGCTTAGCAGTCCTTCTTCCTGGAACAGCATCCCATGGTTAAGAAAGGCGAAGCCCTCCTGGCGACACCGTCTTCGCAGCCAGGCATTCACCTCCAGGATGCATCTGTCTCTGTCTGGGCCCCTAACCTTGACCAGAAGGATCGAAGAGAATACCACCTGTGCTTCCAACTCCTTCACCCATACTCCCAGAGCCCTGTAGTCACTTCTGATCTGCTGAGAGTCATACCTCACAGTATCATTAGTGACCACATGGATGAGTAGCATGGGGTAGTAGTCAGAGGATGATCCTCGTCAATCCCTCCGTAACGTCTTGGATACGGGCCCCCGGAAGGCAGCATCCCTCCAGGGATGCCATGTCAGGGCAACAGATGGGTGTCTCCGTCCCCCTCAGAAGAGAGTCTTCAACCACCACTACCCTATGTTTCCTCCTGGGAGTGGTGATTGTGACTCTCCCAGCCTTGGGGGTACATGGCTTCTCCTCCTCCTTTGGGGGTGATTCCTTATCGCTCATTTCCAGGGCAGCATATGATAGATAAAATCATGACTGATGTGGAGAAAGTAAATAAGGAAGTGTTATTTACTGCTTCACATAACACAAGAACTAGGGGTCACCCAGTGAAATTAATAGGCATCAGGCTTAATACAAACAAAAGGAAGTATTTCTTCACACAACGCAAAGTCAACCTGTGGAACTCTTTGCCAGAGGATGTTGAGAAGGCCAAGACTATAACAGGGTTCAAAAAAGAACTAGATATGTTTGTGGAGGATAGATCTATCAAAGGCTATTAGCCGGGATGAGCAGGGATGCAAAACCATGTTCTGAAGTGTCCCTGGCCTCTGTTTGCCAGGTGCTGGCAATGGGCTATGGGGGAGAAATCACTTGATGATTACCTGTTCTATTCATTCCCTCTGAGGCAGCTGGCTTTGGCCATTGTTGAAAGATAGGCTGGATGGACCATTAGTCTGACCCAGTATGACCTTTCTTGTGTTCTTATTCAATAAATCTTGGAATAATGGGGAAGTTTCAGAGGACTGGAAGAAAGCTAGTATTGTGCCAATAGTTTAAAGGGATAAATGGAGGACCTGAGTAATTAAAAGTCTGTCAGCCTGACATCAATCATGGACAAAATAATGGAACAGCTCATATGGGAAGCCAATTAATAAAGAATTAAAGGAGGGTAATATAATTAATGACAATAAACATGGGTTTGTGGAAAATCGATCCTTCAAACTAACTTGATATCCTTTTTTATAAGATCACAAATTTGGTTGATAAAGGTCATAATGTTGCTGTAATGGACCTCTATAAGACATTGACTTGGTACCACATAACATTTTGATTAAGAAACTTGGGTGATATAAAATCAACATCGCCTGGATTAAAAACTACCTATCTGAGAGGTCTCAAATGTAATTATAAATGGGGAGTCATTAAAAATATATAGGTTTCAGAGTAACAGCCGTGTTAGTCTGTATTCGCAAAAAGAAAAGGAGTACTTGTGGCACCTTAGAGACTAACCAATTTATTTGAGCATAAGCTTTCGTGAGCTACAGCTCACTTCATCGGATGCATACTGTGGAAAGTACAGAAGATCTTTTTATACACACAAACCATGAAAAAATGGATATTTACCACTACAAAAGGTTTTCTTTCCCCCCACACCCCACTCTCCTGCTGATAATAGCTTATCTAAAGTGATCACTCTCCTTACAATGTGTATGATAATCAAGGTGGGCCATTTCCAGCACAAATCCAGGGTTTAACAAGAACGTCTGAGGAGGGCCCCCTGCCGGGCTGGGCTGGTTTGTTTACCTGCCGCAACCGCAGGTTCGGCCGATTGCGGCTTCCAGTGGCTGTGGTTCACTGCTCCAGGCCAATGGGAGCTGCTGGAAGTGGCACAGGCTGAGGGACGTACTGGCCGCCGCTTCCAGAAGCTCCCATTGGGCTGGAGCAGCGAACTGCAGCCAGTGGGAGCCGCGATTGGCCGAACCTGCAGACGCGGCAGGTAAACAAACCGGCCCAGCCCGCAAGGGGCTTTCCTTGCATAAGCGGCGGAACAAGTTTGGGAACCACTGGTTTATACTAATAAATGTTTATAGGAAAGCAAATAGCCTTGGGAATTGGTAGTGGAACAGTGTCCATATTGGTAAAACCTAAATATTGTATTACGGAGGTGGAACACAGGTGCCAGATCTATGTGTCTAAAACCCCCATCATATTGGCACTCTTACTGATGGTCTCAGCAGAGAAATTCTTTGGATTGAATATTAGTTGAGAAGGATCTACTCTTTCACCACTAAATGGCCCTGCCCAATCAGTGTTGAGACATACTGGTAAGGCATTGTGATGAAGTATGCACTGCAGTTACCTGTTCTGTATTTGGTCTGCGGATCAGTATGGGAATTTATTATTATTATTTTTCTTTTATCAGTTACATAGTAGCACATAGAGCCCTCAGATTAATCAGTCACCCTAAAATAAACTTCATTGAATTACTCATTAATATTTCCTTTAAAGTAGTAATGTATATTCCAGTCCCATTTAGGGAAGGTTTTAATTTAGGCCACATTTTTATATACTGTATACACTCCCTATAGTGAACCCATCAGGATCCAAGCCATTTGTTTGTTATAGACAGGGATTTGTTACAATTAAAGAGTGGCGGGAGGGAGTGGCGGGAGTGGCGGGAGGGAGGCTGACAGCTCCTCCAGCTGTGGGGCTGGAGAATCTGTCAGCTCCCGCCACAGTCATGGGGCTGGAGAAGCTGTCAAACCCTACCATAGCCATGGGGCTGGAAGTGTGATCCAGGGACAGGGTTCATTATAGCTGAAAGTTCATTATTCTGAAGTGTGTTTATAGCAAGGGCACACTGTAAAATTCAATGTGGCCATTGTACAGTAGGGGTAGTCAATATTTCTGTATATAGTCAATGAGCAGGTCTTACTCTGTATTTCACATGGATGATTTTGCCTCTGTGTAAAATGTGCCGTGGAGAAAAATATAAATTAGTTTCCAATAAAGAGTTTTTTTTAAATCAAATTTTTTAATTAAATGATAGGATTTTCTGTGGAATAATCCTCAGTATTTGGTTTTAAAATAGATATTTGAAGTCTTAGAATTTACTTCTTTGACCAGCTTTATATTTCATTTCTAATCTCAAAGAACCTTTAACCAAGTCCTCAACTCAAATGCAGAAGATCAAATAGGTATATAGCTTGTCCACAGAACAGGATGCAAAAGAAAATTTCAGAGAATTTAATGAGGTATTTAACAGACTGGAATACATAAAGGACATCATTGTTTATGTCGGTATGTTGATACTAATGTGCTGCCAAAATACATGCATCACATAAGATTCTGTTAGCATTTGAAAATAAATTAAAGAGCTGAACTTGATTAGCGTATAACAATAGATATTTTATATGGAGAAAATGCAGATACCAACCAACTGGGTTACCAGAATGATCACGCCAATAAAATCTATCAAGCAATTTGTATACGTCCAAAGGATTTGAATAAGGCTGTCAAAGAATGTTGACATGTCTAGATTTCACAATGCAAGTATACTATCAGTTTTGGATGTGATCCAAGGGTTTTGGCAGGCCTAATTCAATAATGAATGTGCCTGGCTCTGTGCCTTCAATTCACCTTTTGGTAGATACATATTTAAGCAACTTTCCCTTGTAGTGACTTCATCATGTAAGGTGCCCCAAATTCCAGTTTTTTGATAATTTGCTGATATTTATTGTAATCTGCCATCAGTAGAATGGAAACTGCAAAATACCAAAGAAGAGAACTTGGAATTAAACAGAAATTGATGCTGGAATGGGACAAATTAGATTAGTTATGTAGGACAAATACTGAGTGACAGAAGTCTGACCAGGACCAAGAAAGATGCAGCCAATATTAAAAATAGGAAAACTTTAAGATGAGGAGGCCTTATAGACAATTATACTCATACCCTAACTAAGCAAATTCACCTCTATCTGGTAACAATTAAATGTTCCACTCAGAAAGGTGCTTGAAGAAAAACACAAGATGTCTCTGGAATGAGTAGCATAAGAAAAGCTTTTGTAAACTAAAAATATTGTGGCAGAAAGCACTAGTACTAAATTTAAGGTTGATTAAAAAGCCTAAGATCTCATTAGATGTTGTTCTCATGTACTGGGAGCTGTCCTGCAAGATGGTTGCACATGGTATATGCTTCCAAAATATTGACTAAAAACCAATTGAAATACACTCGGACTGAAAAAGAAATGTAAGTAATTGTGTTTACTTGTTGGCAATCATTGTCTATAATTAGGGGCAGAAATTGGTTGATGTAGAAACAGACCATAAATTATGAGAAGTAACTAGATATTATTCTCAGCATAATTAAGTCACTGTTCCCTTGTGCTCCACGTCTTTTGTATCAACCAGTTCTCCCTCATTATATATTTAGAATGTAAGAACGTATGGTTCAGGGACCATCTTTCTGTTGTGTGTGTGACCAGTATTTATCACAGAGGGGATTGCTGATTAGGGCCTCCGTAATACAAATGACAATGTTAAAGAAATCATAACAGAAAGCACTAGTCAGACATCTGATAGTGAGAAAAAGACCATGGAAGTGCAGAAGGACTTCGATGTGAGACACAGTGCATGTAAGGGCCTTCTCCTTTCAGACACCCAGGTGGTCAGGCCTACTGGAGGAAGAGATGTTGAGAAACCAAGGATGTTCTGAGGATACAAAGAATGCTACTGACAATACTCTTGTGCAAAGTAATATCACCATCCAGTCACTGAGAGTGAAAAGAAAGTGGCTGAATAGGCCACTGTAACAAGAAATGCTTTGAGAACAATTGGCCATTTGAGATTTAAATACAGTTATTCTTGAAAGATGTGCAGTAAGAGACAGAATACTCATATATGTGTTAGGTATGTTCAGTTAATCTATCTTGACCTCCATCCTAGAAATGTCCTATTGTGAGTATTTTATTAGTGTGTATTTTAAGGTGGTTTGATAGTATTGGATTGTTTCAATTATATTTGATTTCAATTTCTTTAAATAAATAAATAAGTAAAGGAAGATGCAACAATACACCACCACTGTTAGTGGATACTCTGCTATCTGATGGCAGCTTTAAATAATTATGCTATTTAGGGTACTGTATAACTTACAGATGCATGTCATGTCATGAATATAATTAGTCAGTAATAGTGCAATATAAGAACCTGAGATAGGATAGATGCTCAAGGAAGTATTAGACTCCTGTTCTTTCTTAGTTGTACATACATGCAGGGAGAAGTTCTGGGTAGGAGCACAACTTTGTTACTCTGACTCACACTGAGCAGTACTTTACTCTGAAAATAGTTAATGGCTATTGTACTTAACTTATGGGTGACAGAATCAAATCCTAAAAAGGTGCTCTTTCACATACTTTTCAAAGTACAGTCGCACTTTGTACTTATGATTTTGAAATGTCAATTTGTATTTCTGGATGGAGTCACTTGCCATTTGGATTTGGGCCTCCTGTTTTCTGACTAACTCTTTCCCATTGTTGGCAGTGTGGAAATTCCAATGACTTAAGTGGGAGAACACCAGTGTAACTGAAAGTAGAATTTGGCCTATTGCACCTAGGGAACATAGAGGATCTCAATCTACTTGTGTTTTCTCAACAAAAAAAAAATCATCATGTACTTATTTTTATGGATGTGCTGATTTTAGACTGCACATTCATCTAAATGGCAACAAATAAACAGATATGCATTTCATATCTGGTGGCAGAATTTGGCCCATAGGTTCATGCCAGTTATCTAAATGGCTTATACTGACTAAACATATGGATAGATGAAAAGGCATGGTTTAATTAAATCTTCTAAACTGGCTTACTTGCTACTATGAAAACAATGTAAAAGAGCTATTTTTTTAGTGAAGTGCATCAAGTTACACTCATTCTCAGATAAAGTTGTGTTAGAAAATAGTAGATTTCACATTAAACTAATTGAATAGAAGTCATGCTACGGTACAGTTTTTACCCTACTGAAATTTTAGCACATAAGCATCAATGTATGCGGTTCAGCTGTCTTTTTTGTTATATGTGTATACTTACAACCATAATGCTAAATCTGTATAATGCTAATTAGTCTGTCAAACACAATATATATTTATTGGAAAGAAAAAATTACCATAGGAAGCATAATCCTTAGTTACAGCACTTAGCATGGCAAACAAATTACAATTGAAGATTAAAAACAAGATTTCTGAGCATAATCCACATCTACCTTTTTGTTCTGTTAGCATACTATACTCTGTATGCTGTTTTGATGTGGGTTGTATAGCCTTCTTAATTTTTTTTTCCCTAAGTATCCTTCATTAATGTATTCTTTGGAGCAGCTAGGCACCAGGGCCAGATGTATACTTTACGCATCCCTAAGCACAGCATCTTCAGCGCTCCACCACCACCCCCGCCTACAGCTGACCTTCGTGTTGCACCTAGCTTTAGAGAGGTAAGGCGCCCCTAGAACACCAGCACCCCAACCACATGCCTACTGTGACTAGTTGGAAATCCGGCCCTGCTAGGCACACAAGTGTTAGAAATCTCTTCTTACAGTCAGAAATTTGGGTTTGTCTACTTGTTCATCTTATTTAATTAGGCTTTTGCCCCACAAATGTCATTGTAAAGATTTGGCTTGTTAAATTCTTGTTCCACAGCAGAAGTGTTTACCAAAAAATCTCTCAAACTGTTACTTATACAGATAGTATAAATACCTTGCAGTATAAAGTATTGCAGATTCTACAATATTTGCTCACTCTCGTTAGTATCTACTCCTGATTTGGAGGGCACTGTTTCTAGAGTGCTTCAGGAGGTCAGAAGGTCCCTGTCTGTCTAGGAGCAGTGATGAGTCCAGTAGATTCCTGAGACTGTGCATTATATTATGTTGATGGAGATGGCAAATGCCCTTGATGGAAGAGGGTTAGTTTACAGCTTCAGCCAACTGCAGATCTAATGGTATTAGATATAAGGATTTTTTTTACCTTGTCCTCACTGAGGTACAATTGCTCATTAGTGCTGTCTCCCTGCCACATCCTGGTCCAAAGCCCAACTGGGAAGGTCCATAACTACTGGTGGTGATCAGGTGAAAATGGAAATGAGTCATGGCTAGTTGCTCAAGGTGACGTGACTTAGTAACTTGACCAAAACTGATTCCATTCAAATAAACCACTAAAGAACCATTAGATAGGAATGACTTTTGACCACTGCTGGATGGGTCCAGATCTGAGGCTCGTCATAGAAGACTAGTGACCCTTTCTCCTGTTGGGCCTGTTTGCTGTTTTTTCTTGGCTGACTGTCAGGGAGACCAGGTAGGTGGTCCTGTTTGAAATCTTTTCTGGATGACTAACCTATGTTGGCATAGGACATCATTCTCATGACCCTAACTGCAAAAATGGTAATTAGAGTGGCTTATCTTATAGCCTGTGAAATTCCTTCCAGGGCTACTAGTGATGGGTACCTCCTCTTCAAAAAAAAAAAAAAAATGCTTCCAGCAGCTGTATTAGACCAAGGATTTCTCAGGGCTTCTGAAGACCTGTCGTCTGAGAGGTTATTTTGTCTTCATGTGATCCTTTCTTTGGGACATACTGATCTGGGAAAACAGCCTACCCTGCTATTGCGGAATTTTTCTCACAAATGCCTATAGACTGTGGATGCCTGATTGAATGTCATCTTAAGCAATTATCAGATACTATACTTGAAATTAACATGTTAAATAGTGCTGCTTAAAATTATGTTCACAGCATAGAAAAAAGAGAAAACTCAAGCTGATGAGAAAAAAGGAAAGCTTGGCCTCCAGTGTTCTTATTATTACTGAGGCTATGTTTTTTATTATTCATTTATTTATTTATCAGGACCACAACTACACAAAACAACTCCTACTTTACTTATAACTTTACGTATAACTGCAGACTGGTAGTCTTAGGAAAAAGCATCTACTTTAAAATGCAATGTATTAGTTACACATTTTTGTTTTAAACAAAGGAAGCCTGAACAAAATATACATTTGAAGGTTGTATTAAACATTTTGAATACTGACAAAATGGAGGATGGATATTCTATTTTTTATGTTTAGATGGTTGTCTGTATTTTTGTATGGGAACAGGTATGGATTACTATTAGAATAGGGGACTGAGAAATAGGACTCCTGTGTGTTACTCCTATTACTGCTAATGTCTTGCTGTGTGGTGTTGAGCAGATCACTTAATCACTCTGTGCCTCAGTTTCTCCATTTAAAACAAGTCTTTTAAAAAGTATTACCTATCACTGTGGGTTCATCATTGTTTAAATAAGATTTGTGCATTGCTTTGAGATTCTCAGATGGAAGATTTCAGAGTAACAGCCGTGTTAGTCTGTATTCGCAAAAAGAAAAGGAGTACTTGTGGCACCTTAATTGGTTAGTCTCTAAGGTGCCACAAGTACTCCTTTTCTTTTTTCAGATGGAAGATGTTATGTTATCTGAAGTAATAAATTATGATGACTGTATATTTCAATCAAATCATCCTTTTTTTTTCGGGCCTGCTTGTCTCCTTGATTCAAATGGTTTACCAAGTTCCTATCAATTCCCTCTGTTTCCAAGAGATTCCCTCACTCTTTAGACCAGGAAGACTGTAATGAGTCTAACCAGGCTCCATGTTCCTGGGAACAGTTCCTCATCCTAACCCAGTATTGCCATCCTCAAGAGTTCAAAATGCATTAAACCCATTGGTCCTGTTCTGTGTCCTCTTTCACCCTTTGATAGGTTTTACTCCATAAAGAGTATAATATAGCACATAAAATAATTCATTTTTACATTTTTTTTCTGTAAAAGTGTTTATATTATGGAATGCCTGGCCTTAAATATGCAATATATATATTTTTAATGATCACTTTGGAAAAGGTCGTAAATGTTAAAAAGATGTACTTAAATCTTACTGATGGGTTTTCAGTTATGAAATTGCAGAAAGTAGTGATGGGAAGTGATTCTAGATACATATAATATGTATTATATATATTTTTGGAAGAGGTATGCTTCCTGGTGAAATGAGTATCAGCAGTCTGAATAGGAAATACAGAAGTCTGTTTTGTACACTGCTGTGAGCTACATGTCACTGAATATTTATTCATGGAGTTGTTCTGCCAAGGGTGTGCTTTCCCCCAAACCTGAGGAAATGTCAGATATTTTAGGTGGTGAGAGGCACCTTAGAAAAATCTAGAATAAAAAGATTGTTCTTGAGACATTCACAGGGCCTCTGCAATTATCCATGGGCTCCCACCTTTCTTGTAATAACATGGTTTAATAGGAGTCCCTCTGTGGGAAATATAGCCAACTCCCCTCAGGGGAGGAGGTGGCTGGGCTAAACAACATTAACTCCCAGGTGGATTTCCACGTGGAAATCTGCTCAGGACAGAAGAGATTATGCAGAATAGAGTGGCTCTTCCTCTGTTTCCCAGAGCAGTTGAGTTTTTTATCTCATCAGGGAGTACTTTGTTGCATCTGAGAGGAGGGGGTTTAGGGACCACTTACCCTACACTCCTGAAGGTTAGGAGTAACTATGTGCTATACCCGATGCGTGGGGGAAAGGTAGCATGTTGTACAGAGTTTGTATTTATGATAAATATGCAATATATTTATGAGGAGCCCAGCACTCCTGTTTGAGTCAGAATACTCACTGAAAAAATATGTTTCATATTATGAATCACAGGATCAGGTCCTAAAAAATGTCTTGCGGTTTTACTGAGAATTTTGAGAGTGTACACGACTAAGTGTGCAGCGTTGTGCCATAACCCCCTACTGTCCACATATGAATCCCCAAAACATGTTCCTGAAGGACAGTCTAGAGTGTAAAGCCTCGCATGCACCAGGGGTGTGGGCATGAATGTGCCCCGGTTGTGGCATTGCTCTGTACCTGTTCTGCACTGCAGTGTGGACGGGGGACAAGGGGCATTTATGAGGTCATGGCTTTCAACAGTCCTCCTGGGCTATTCCCACAATTCCCTTTGCTGCCTGATCCTTACCCAGAGATATAAAGGTCCCAGACCCTAAGTTGTCAGCAGTATTAGCTACCCTGCACTGAACTGTGAATGGTATTGATTAGCATCGGCAATCACGGAGCATGGTCCAAGAGCTCCTGCCTGATCTCTGAGGCACACCTAGGTGCACACCAATGTGTGGGCAGCGTACACTGTCCTCCACCACTTTGCCCACACTGGGAGAAACATTTAACTTTACTGAGGGATTTCACAGAGGCTGGAGGAGTCAGGCGTTCACCGGACTCCATCCCAGTGCCTGGATTGTATGAAGTACCTCAGTATCAGAGAGTGAAGGACTCAGTCAATCTGGGAGAGAACCTGGCACAGGTACTTGCTTTCATGAGCTGGACTGGATGCTCCCGAGGGCGATGAATACTAAGCTTGAATTCAGTCACAAACTCCTCCTTGATGCCACCGTCCTCATCATATGGCGGGATGCCAATGAGGCCAGTGCAAGAAGGCAGCAAGGACCTTGGAGGAAGACCTGAAGGAATCCCTAGCAGACCTGAAGAAAGAGGAGCATGTTACTCTGCATCTCCACCCAGAGGACCTGGTTGAGGAAGCCCACTCTGAAGAGTCATCTGAGGAGGACCCCAAGCCTCAGCAGGAACTGGAATCTGAGGTCTCCATGTAACCGTTTCAAATGTTCATTACTATTCCCTGTCCCTACTGTCTGGTCTCTCCCCATGCTGAGTCACTCTGCACAAGCCAGGAGAAGCAAGGGTCGGTGAAACATATACTAGGCAGTTCAACAAACAGTGCTATGTCCCTTAACAATGTAAATGTGATTGGCTTGCAGTGTTAATCCAGAAGATCAGGGAAGAAAATACACTTCTGGAGTCACTCTGTTTCCCTGTCCCTTTCAATGCTGTTTGCTGGACACAGGGACCGGACTTTCCAGCAATGCAGGTAGCCTGAAGGGGTGGGTGAACATTTTTTGTGGTTCTCTTTTCCTCTTCCAATGGGAATGCCATCTGCTAGTTTACAGTACAGTCAAATTCCTCTTGACTTGCCACCCAGTCCTATAAGCATATTTCAGCAATCTTCTGGTGTAGAAGAAATTCAAGCTGGTTCTTCAGGTTTAACAGCAAGGCAAATGTGCTTGGCCCATCTTCGTAGCTCACCAAATGCCTCCTCTCAACCAATATGTAGATGAGTCACCATTAGCAAAAACATCTGTCTGGGACAGGTGGCTCGGTGTCCTCCACAGGACTGGAAAACTATTTTTCCATTCCAGTTCTTTCAAAGCTGCTATGTTCTCCAAGTTATGGCCAGCCTTTAAAAAAGAAAAGGTGACTGGTAACATTGCTCCTGAAGGAATTGAAATCCACCCCCAACTGGCTCCTTGATGCACTTCACACATTAGATTTTAATATAAGTAATAAAGGTCTCTTTCCACTTTTACCCTTGGCTTCCTCCCCTACAAAAGTAGTCCATTCCTGGGATGCCAAAATTTATCAGTATTGTGGCCTTCAGCAGCACATTTATGTTATGTGAGGGGATTTCTTAGGCTCCTTTCACAGGAGAAATTAAATATAATGGTAGCCTTGTCTTTGTCTTGGCAGAACATTCCATTGCCAACAGGGAAAC
Organism: Caretta caretta; assembly: GCF_965140235.1. Lineage (NCBI taxonomy): Eukaryota > Metazoa > Chordata > Testudines > Cheloniidae > Caretta > Caretta caretta. The sequence goes on from NC_134207.1 coordinate 140,066,500, forward strand.
CATTCCACTGGGCGGGCAAGAGCAGCACCCCAGAGATAGCAAAGGAAGACAGTGAAGGATGGAGGAGGACCTGCTTGTTCTCATTGAAAGGAGGATTCAAGAGCAGCTGGACTTTCTTTGAACAAGGGAGGATTGGGCTCTGAGGCAGGATCATAGAAATCATAGAAGTATAGGACTGAAAGGGACCTTGATAGGTCATCTAGTCCAGTTCCCTGCACTGAAGCAGGACTAATTACTACCTAGACCACCACTGACAGGTGTATGTCTAACCTGTTCTTAAAAACCTCCAGGGATGGAGACTCCCTGAGTCCGGTGCTTGAGTCCGGTGCTTAACCACCCTTACGCTTCAGAATTTTTTCCTAATGTTTAATCTAAATCTCCCTTGGTCCAATTTAGTCTATTGTCCTGTTCTGAGTGGTAAAGGAGAACAATTCATCACTCTCCTCTTTGTAACAAGTTTTTATGTACTTCTAGACTGTTATCACATACCCTCTGTCTTCTCTTGTCCAAACTAAACAAACCCATTGTTTTTCAATCTCCCCTTGTAGATCATGTTTTCTAGACCTTTAATTGTTTATGGTGCTCTCCTTTGGACTTCCTCCAATTTGGCCACATCTTTCCCAAAGTGTGGTGTCCAGTGTTGCACTCTGTACCCCTAAATGACACCCTGTGACGCCATATGCATTTTGTGATATTTCATACAAAGCATGCTATGTAAGGTATCATATGAAAGGTCATGGTCTACTGAAACCCATTGTTCTGTCCAAATATGTATATCATTAGTGTATATAAAGTTATGAGTTTGTGCTGTATGGTTGTTACTGAAATATGCTGTTAAAGTTGCTAGTGGCACGCGAAGGATCCCTATCCAGGTGGGTGCTGACCACCCATTAATCAACTGTGTGACTCAACTGTGCAAGCACCACACAATGGGAACTGATCGTTCACTGTGACTCAGCAAAGCCCATCAGGACATGCCTGGGCCAATGTCTGCCAGGCACATGGGCTAAGGATATAAAATAAAGGACAGTTGCAGCCTGAGTGGGCTTTTCTCCGTTACCACCTATGCTGAAAACAGCTGGGACACCAAGAAGACAAAGATCATCTGAGGAGACTAGTCCAGACTTCAGGAGGGAAATCTGTGCATTAAGGACTATAACATCCAGTGGGGTGAGAATGGTGCTTGATTCAAATCCTGTTTAGTTTATAGAATATAGATTGGGTGCTTATTTTTATTTTATTTGGTGACCATCTCTATCTTTTTATGCTTACCTCTTATAACCACTTAAAATCTATCTTTCTGTAGTTAATAAATCTGTTTTATAGTTTACCTGAAACAATGTATTTTGCTTGAAGTGCTTGGGAAACCTCAGCTCAGGAACAAAAGCTGGTGCATGTCGTCTCCACATTGAGGGAGGGGCAGACTGGGTTATAAACTTACACTGGTCAGGCTTCTGATCAAGGCAGGATGGTACGGCTCTGAGGTCTAAGGCTGGGGAGCTGTGGGAAATTGGCTGGTGCCTCTCTGTTGTTGGGTCATGAGAAGCATTCATGCAATTCAGCTGGGTGTGTCCCTGCCTGTGGATGTCTCTGTAAGTGCTGTATCTGGAGAGGTTTGAAGCTTGTCACAGCATCACAGAGTGAGAGTGAGCCTCAGTTGGTAAACCGGAGGGCTTAGTGGTACCTCAGTTCCAGGTTGCACCCCAGGGAACCCCTCACATCCAAAACTGTACACATTAATTCAGCTCTAAAGCCTTATCAACACTGAAGACTGTGGAATAATGACTTTTCTTATCTTGCTTGCAACACTCATGCTAATACATCCCAGAATTATTTTAACTTTTTTTGTAACAGTATTACACTGTTGACTCATATTTCATTTGTGATCCACTATGACCTCCAGATCCCTTTCTGCGCTACTTCTTCCTAGGCAGTCATATCTCATTTTGTATTTGTGCAATTGATTATTCCTTCCTAAGTGTAGTTCTTTCCATTTGTCCTTATTGCATTGCATCCTATTTATTTCAGAACATTTCTCCAGTTTGTCAACACCATTTTGAATTCTAAATGGATGAGGGTGAGGCATTCCTGCAAATGGAGAGAGCACATAGGGACCGTGCACAGAGGGAACAGGCTCATACATTCATGCAGTCCATAGTCTAACTGGTGGTGGAATGCTTTCCAGGCTGTCTGCAGCTCCCATTCTAGAACAGGCATCATCTTCTTATTCTCCAGCTGCTGCCCAGGCTGTTGCTGAGAGGGTGAATCCCTCCATCCCCTCTGCTGCGGAGGAGCATGCTGGATGCCCGGCACAACATACTCTGTTAGCACATAAAACCTCTTTCAGGGGAAGCTCCCAGAGCATGGAGGAGGGAGATCATGAGGCCCACCCAGCCTGTGCTTAGCCCCCAAACCCCACACAAAAGACATCCCTATTTGTTCCCTGCACCATAATCTGCAGTTGTTACCTCATTTGTCAGGGGAACGGGAAGAGTGAGGAGGTGTTTCACAGACATTACATATTTGCCCACTTCTCTGGGAATTTCTTTTCATTTGGTTGGTTCATTTATTCCTGCTACAAACCATTTTAGCTCTGTGTTCAATATATGTAAGTAAATAAAACACACTGGTAACCTGACTTACATGTGCACCTTATTTTCCAAATATGATCAATGTGATACTTCTGACAGGTTTGGGATGGGATAGTATAATTTGCAGCACATGACTGTGACTTATGAAGAGTCTGGTGCCATGGAAATGCAAACAATTTCATCCCTAATCCCTTCCCCCCACCCATGAATTTCCTAATTTTTAAAAAAAGGATTCTTGAAAATAAAGTAACTGTGAATAACTGTTGCTGTCCAAAGCACCACAGTGAAAAACAGGAGAATTTAATTGAAATGTCTATATCTTTGTTAATAATCCAGTGACAGTACAGGCAAATAAAGCAAAAGTAAAATAACACTGAAGTTATCTGACACTGAGCAGTGTTTTTATGACCCCCACTCCTTCATCCCCCCCCCCCACTGTTACTACTGGCAACCATGGGAGCACACACGCCATGGGAATAATCATGCAGAGCACCAGATAAGTACTGTGAGCAACATATTGTGAGGAAGGAATGTGTGAATTCCCTCCCAAAACCTTACAGAACATTTTATTTAAATTACTTTAACAATGCTGAATGTGCTCCCTGTAAACCAACCCGAAACTGTGCAGTTAACATACCATCATGGAGCAATACTTTTCTTATTACTGTGCATTATCGCTTCCTCCACAAAAAAGCAAGGCCACAGGTGTTAACTGTGCTGGTGTTCCCCCAATTGTCTGCTTTCAGTTAGCATATTAATTTTGGGTTCAGGTGAATGAAACCCCCTGAGGTATCTCTGAAAATAAGTGTGAAGGAGCGCTCCATTGAGCTGTTCAGACAGCATCATATCATCAGAATGGTGTCCCTCAGCGCACTCCCAGGTCATGTTCTGGCTCCCCGGTGTGCCATGATGTGCAAGTACATAACGTTATGACTCTCTTTGGACTGATGGGAACCAGGAGCAGTGTGCAGGTCTACTGGCAACCAGATCCCACCAAGGCTTTGGAAAGCAATTTGATTGTGTTCCCACTTGCTGTGGGAGTATTCCTCTTTAGCCTCACCTAGACTATACAAAGCACAGCATATCATTATAATCCAAACCATGTTGGTCACGTTGGCACGTGGATGAGTCTAGAGGCTTAGAATCATAGAATATCAGGGTTGGAAGGGACCTCAGGAGGTCATCTAGTCCAACCCCCTGCTCAAAGCAAGTCCAATCCCCAATTAAATCATCCCAGCCAGGGCTTTGTCAAGCCTGACCTTAAAAACATCTAAGGAAGGAGATTCTACCACCTTCCTAGGTAACGCATTCCAGTGTTTCACCACCCTCCTAGTGAAAAAGTTTTTCCTAATATCCAACCTAAACCTCCCCCACCGCAACTTGAGACCATTACTCATTGTTCTGTCCTCTTCTACCACTGAGAATAGTCTAGAACCATCCTCTTTGGAACCACCTCTCAGGTAGTTGAAAGCAGCTATCAAATCCCCCCTCATTCTTCTCTTCTGCAGTCTAAACAATCCCAGTTCCCTCAGCCTCTCCTCATAAGTCATGTGTTCCAGACCCCTAATCATTTTTGATGCCCTTCGCTGGACTCCTTCCAATTTATCCACATCCTTCTTGTAGTGTGGGGCCCAAAACTGGACACAGTACTCCAGATGAGGCCTCACCAATGTCGAATACAGGGGAACGATCACGTCCCTCGATCTGCTGGCTATGCCCCTACTTATACATCCCAAAATACCATTGGCCTTCTTGGCAACAAGAGCACACTGTTGACTCATACCCAGCTTCTCGTCCACTGTCACTCCTAGGTCCTTTTCCGCAGAACTGCTGCCTAGCCATTCGGTCCCTAGTCTGTAGCGGTGCATGGGATTCTTCCGTCCTAAGTGCAGGACCCTGCACTTATCCTTGTTGAACCTCATCAGATTTCTTTTGGCCCAATCCTCCAATTTGTCTAGGTCCCTCTGTATCCTATCCCTGCCCTCCAGCGTATCTACCACTCCTCCTAGTTTAGTATCATCCGCAAATTTGCTGAGAGTGCAATCCACACCATCCTCCAGATCATTTATGAAGATATTGAACAAAACCGGCCCCAGGACCGACCCTTGGGGCACTCCACTTGATACCAGCTGCCAACTAGACATGGAGCCATTGATCACTACCCATTGAGCCCGGCAATCTAGCCAACTTTCGACCCACTTTCTAGTGCATTCTTCCAACCCATACTTCTTTAACTTGCTGACAAGAATACTGTGGGAGACAGTGTCAAAAGCTTTGCTAAAGTCGAGAAACAATACATCCACTGCTTTCCCTTCATCCACAGAACCAGTAATCTCATCATAGAAGGCGATTAGATTAGTCAGGCATGACTTTCCCTTGGTGAATCCATGCTGACTGTTCCTGATCACTTTTCTCTCGTGTAAGTGCTTCAGGATTGATTCCTTGAGGACCTGCTCCATGATTTTTCCGGGGACTGAGGTGAGGCTGACTGGCCTGTAGTTCCCAGGATCCTCCTTCTTCCCTTTTTTAAAGATTGGCACTACATTAGCCTTTTTCCAGTCATCTGGGACTTCCCCCGTTCGCCACGAGTTTTCAAAGATAATGGCCAATGGCTCTGCAATCACAGCCGCCAATTCCTTTAGCACTCTTGGCAACGCGCCCGGCCCCAAGGACTTGTGCACATCCAGGTTTTCTAAATAGTCCCTAACCACCTCTTTCTCCACACAGGGCTGGCCACCTACTCCCCATGCTGTGATGCCCAGCGCAGCAGTCTGGGAGCTGACCTTGTTCGTGAAGACAGAGGCAAAATAAGCATTGAGTACGTTAGCTTTTTCCACGTCCTCTGTCACTAGGTTGCCTCCCTCATTCAGTAAGGGGCCCACACTTTCCTCGGCTTTCTTCTTGTTGCCAACATACCTGAAGAAACCCTTCTTGTTACTCTTAACATCTCTTGCTAGCTGCAGCTCCAGGTGCGATTTGGCCCTCCTGATTTCATTCCTACATGCCCGAGCAATATTTTTATACTCTTCCCTGGTCATTTGTCCAATCTTCCACTTCTTGTAAGCTTCTTTTTTATGTTTAAGATCTGCAAGGATTTCACCGTTAAGCCAAGCTGGTCGCCTGCCATATTTACTATTCTTTCGACACTTAGGGATGGTTTGTCCCTGTAACCTCAATAGGGATTCCTTGAAATACAGCCAGCTCTCCTGGACTCCTTTCCCCTTCATGTTATTCCCCCAGGGGATCCTACCCATCAGTTCCCTGAGGTAGTCGAAGTCTGCTTTCCTGAGGTCCAGGGTCCGTATTCTGCTGCTTACCTTTCTTCCCTGTGTCAGGATCCTGAACTCAACCAACTCATGGTCACTGCCTCCCAGATTCCCATCCACTTTTGCTTCCCCCACTAATTCTTCCCGGTTTGTGAGCAGCAGGTCAAGAAAAGCTCCCCCCCAGTTGGCTCCTCTAGCACTTGCACCAGGAAATTGTCCCCTACATTTTCCAAAAACTTTCTGGATTGTCTATGCACCGCTGTAGTGCTCTCCCAGCAGATATCAGGAAGATTAAAGTCGCCCATGAGAACCAGGGCGTGTGATCTAGTAGCTTCTGCGAGTTGCTGGAAGAAAGCCTCATCCACCTCATCCGCCTGGTCCGGTGGTCTATAGCAGACTCCCACCACTACATCACTCTTGTTGCTCACACTTCTAAACTTAATCCAGAGACACTCAGGTTTTTCTGCAGTTTCGTACCGGAGCTCTGAGCAGTCATACTGCTCCCTTAAATACAGTGCTACTCCCCCACCTTTTCTGCCCTGCCTGTTCTTCCTGAACAGTTTATAACCATCCATGACAGCACTCCAGTCATGTGAGTTATCCCACCAAGTCTCTGTTATTCCAATCACGTCATAATTCCTTGACATCACCAGGACCTCCAGTTCTCCCTGCTTGTTTCCAAGGCTTTGTGCATTTGTATATAGGCACTTGAGATAACCTGCTGATTGCCCCTCATTCTCAGTATGAGGTAGGAGCCCTCCCCTCACAGACATTCCTGCCTGTGCTCCCTCCCGGTATCCCGCTTTCCCACTTACCTCAGGGCTTTGGTCTCCTTCCCCCGGTGAACCTAGTTTAAAGCCCTCCTCACTAGGTTAGCCAGCCTGCTCGCAAAGATGCTCTTCCCTCTCTTCGTTAGGTGGAGCCCGTCTCTGCCCAGCACTCCTCCTTCATGGAACGCCATCCCATGGTCAAAGAATCCAAAGCCTTCTCTCTGACACCACCTGCGTAGCCATTCATTGACTTCCATGATTCGATGGTCCCTACTCCGGCTTTTTCCTTCCACGGGGAGGATGGATGAGAACACCACTTGCGCCTCAAACTCTTTTATCCTTCTTCCCAGAGCCACATAGTCCGCAGTGATCCGCTCAAGGTCATTCTTGGCAGTATCATGGGTGCCCACATGGAGAAGCAGGAAGGGGTAGCAATCCGAGGGCTTGATGAGTCTCGGAGGTCTCTCCATCACATCGCGAATCTTAGCCCCTGGCAAGCAGCAGACTTCTCTGTTTTCCCAGTCAGGGCGGCAGATAGATGACTCAGTCCCCCGGAGGAGAGAGTCCCCGACCACCACCACCCGCCTCCTTCTCTTGGGAGTGGTAGTCATGGAACCCCCAACCTCAGGACAGCGCATCTCATGCCTTCGAACCAGCGGAGTCTCCTTCTGCTTGCCAATGGGCTTTCAGAAGCCCGAAGGCACACTTCACCAGCATTCTGCAGTTTCTCAGTCTGTAGCTGAATTTCTCTTTTTCTTGGATTGGCAGTGTTGGGGTAAGGCTTCATGAGCCGTGGAAGGAGTGGGTATGCTCTTTTCCCCCCAAAGAAATGTTTGCATAGAAAAACTGTACATGGTCACATTGCTTCAGAGGAATAAAATACTTTCTTCCCTCCAACTTCCTGAGCATCCTGATTTCATGGACCTTTCCTGCATGTCAAACATTCATGTTCATAAACCAACCTCTGTTGTTCACTAAGTCTCAGAGAACCAGTGAATAGTAACATCTGCAGTTTATGTATTCACTGATCCCTGTCGGTGGGCAAAGTATAAGAATGTGTGTTCCATCGATGGCCCATGCGCAAGTTGGAAAACCTATCCTCTGAAATCCCATCGTATTTTCAGGGACTTGGGTTATGGCAACCAAGCATTGGTGGATCTCAGTATTGATAGCATGGCAAACCTATACAACCATGGTCCCGACAGCTGATTTCTCAACCCCAGCTGCTTTGCAGTTGCCCAGTGGCTGTCAGGTGCTGCCAGATTCCAAAGGACAATAGCCACCCACTTCTGTGTGAGTATGGATTTCCAAAAATGTGTGGTCATAGAATCATAGAATCATAGAATATAAGGGTTGGAAGGGACCCCAGAAGGTCATCTAGTCCAACCCCCTGCTCGAAGCAGGACCAATTCCCAGTTAAATCATCCCAGCCAGGGCTTTGTCAAGCCTGACCTTAAAAACCTCTAAGGAAGGAGATTCTACCACCTCCCTAGGTAACGCATTCCAGTGTTTCACCACCCTCTTAGTGAAAAAGTTTTTCCTAATATCCAATCTAAACCTCCCCCACTGCAGCTTGAGACCATTACTCCTCGTTCTGTCATCTGCTACCATTGAGAACAGTCTAGAGCCATCCTCTTTGGAACCCCCTTTCAGGTAGTTGAAAGCAGCTATCAAATCCCCCCTCATTCTTCTCTTCTGCAGGCTAAACAATCCCAGCTCCCTCAGCCTCTCCTCATAACTCATGTGTTCCAGACCCCTAATCATTTTTGTTGGTCTGGTGCTGGAAGATTGGTGCAAGCTCCTTGCACAACTCAATGAAGATTTGCTTCCTCATTCAGAAGTTCTGCAGCCACCGGTTGTCATTCAAGGTTTCCAAGACGATGTCCCAGCACAGCATTCTGCTTCTCCAGGACTAGAAATGGCTGACCACCCATAGTTATAACGTTAAAATCCTAATGCTGAACACATCTTTTCCACGGGACTCAGATTTTCATTCCCCCTCTGGGTTAGTTGTCTTTGCCTTCTGAAATATCTCTGGACTGATTCTATACAGTATCCAGTACTGCACCGCATGAGCATTTGTCCAGCGAGCAGGAGCAGAATGACGTCATCATGGACTTGCTCCATGTCACCAATACATTGCAGCAGAAGGAAGAGATGCTATCATCAAAAGCATGAAGGCAGCGTACAGTTTCAGCAACATGCAGCAAGGTGGTTCATGGAGTGTCTTCTGTGATACATAGGTTTCTGGGATCCTGCCTCTGAAATGTTAGCAGTAACACCACATACCGAAAAGGGGTAGTGTGGATGAGGGTATATGCCTCAGTACACCATATATCTGTGCCCACCCCAGCATATGTGGGCACTCGGTGTGGTTACAGGGTACACGCTTTAGCAGTACATGGACAAGCAACCGTGTACACGCGCAAGTGTAAATGTAGCCTAAAAGTGGCAGTATTCAACAATATGTTCTCCAATCCATGTAATTTAGAAAAACTAATATTGTATTGGTAGCTTTGCGATTTCTAATGTTCAGTACATAGGTTTACACAGCCCCTGGGATAATAAGTCCCTTAGATTGACTGAGCCTTCTGAGATCTACCACAGTATAAATATTAAATAATAATAACAACAACTGGATATACGTGGCACAAGTTAGCACTTTAGTAGGAGTTAATTTGCTTTAGTTAGCTTTCAGAAGTTACTTGCTAGTAGAAACTGCCTGTCTCCCTTAACTGTGCAAGCACAGGATGGTGAGTAGCTTTCCTGTTGGGATTTCGGTCTCTGGGAGATGAGTGGGTTATAAATGTAATGTTTAGAGTTTTCAGCAGGGAATTAAAAGTTTGTTCCCTGGCAGAGAAGGCCCCAAAGTCTCTCAGGAAAGTTCAGACACAGCATCCCAAATAAGGGATACTAGTCTACCACGAGGAAGCAAGTAGTTTACTATTTGTGCAGGATGTACCCACTGCACTGGATAAAAGTGTTTGAAGGTTCTGGGAGGCCTGAGGCAGAGCATAAAAATGGTAATTTAAATATCTTTTCAAAACTTAAAATAAAACAAGTATATTGTGAGATTTTCTTTTTTCTTCTTCTTTTTATAACTTGAGCTAGAGATCCTGGCTGCAGCTGAGCAGAATGTTGTGTAACTATTTAGTCCAAAGCAAATAGCACTATGTTTTGTTCTGTGTACTACGCAGGGATTTTGCATTTCTTACATACAAATTCACAAACAGCTGTAGGGATTCCACCACATCAGCATATGCCTGTAAAACAAAGCAAGAGAAAAAATATATATTTTTGTTTTGAAAGATAGACACACTGGGTACTTTAGGAACAGGTTCATTTTTATTGAAGTATATTGCAAGAGGCATTGATAAGTCACTTAATGTAAAGGAACAGGAAAAAATATTTTAACTTCTGACATTTTTTTTACACAAAAAGCTCCTTCAGCTTCATAAAAATATCCAACCCCACAAAACACAATTTAGTAATGTCTTTAAAAAAATTAGTTGACTTCCTTCCTCTAGTGCAGGTCTTCTGTATCGCTCTCTAATCAAATGACAAACAGAAATCCCAAATAGAAATCAGCAATGAAGCAATTGTGTGATTTTTTTCCCTTCACATTTTGTTGTATTTTTTTTACAGTATTTACTTAAAATGACCCATTAAAGAGAAAAAAAAAACAGGGGGGGAATTTAATATCTAGGCCTCTGGTTACGGAGATTGGCTTTAAGCTGTAAGATATTTTTTACAGCTTCTACTTTGTTAAGGATTGATCCTCCTGCTATTGAAAGTGGGGGTGCTGTGTGAGGCTTTTAATGAGACAGTCTTTCTTGTAGACTCAAATTTGCCTCTTGTTTTGTAATATAAACGTAGTGTAACCGTTTGTTTGTAAACTATTAACCTCCAAAAAACAGAATAAGGAAACTGGTTAAAGAAAACTATTTGCCTGAATGAAATTAATCACATATCACAATACACTTAATGTACTATTTATTTTTCTTGTATCCATTATTTTGTGTTTCTGTCCCATATTAGGGTTCTGACAAGTTGGCAAGTACTATAAATCAATCCATGCTGTCTTATTTGCTCTCCAGTCAGGAAGAAATGGAATAGTATCAAAAATGTCTCCTACTTATCTCAATGGAGTGTTAATGCTTATAATTTTAAACTAGTTTACCCAGAACAAACTCATCTAGTTTTATTATTGAAATCCTATCATAAAACACTTTATTTTGTCAACTTACAATTGTACCTACTAAACTATATATTTAAAAAAGAAATTGGAAGAACTGTAGATAATTGTTTTTGATAGTTCTTCATGGAATATTATCAAAAGATGGTAGTATAGTGTCATAGTCAAGCCATGACCATGAGCACAAGTTGATTTAATGAAATCAAGCTATACCTATACCCCCTTTGATCACTATGATTCTCATTAAAAAAAAGTACTTCATACCCCAATAAAAATGTCACTAGGACACATCATTACTGTAAAGATGATTAGGAATCTGATGGGAATCAAGAACACGAAAAGAAGTGGTGGTTTCCAACAGTGGATTGTCAGCATAAAATATGTTTGCATCTGAGCACAGGATAGGATGACGAAGGCTGGATAATGACACAGAGGAAAGTTGTTTAGACACAAAGGGTGAAATCTTGCTCAGCATATTCACAAACGTAGTCCCATGGGGGCAACAGCATAGTAAGAGTCTCTCATTTAGTAACAGCAAGTCTGGTTGGTGCTGCTATGGGAAGCCAGCACAAGTGTGCGCTGTGAACGAATTGTGTGAGGATGTTGTTGTGGAACCTCCACAGAGTCAGGACAAGATGCCCTGAGGAACATTGTCACAGACATGTGATGAGCAGAGTATAAGAACCTATATCAACTAGAATAGAATGAAACACTGAGTATGGGTGAATGAGGGCAAAACCAGGAGCAGACCGAAAAAGCGAGAAGGAGAAAAATGGGGAGAGGGCACAGAGAAGGGTCAGAGAGATACATAGGAGAAGGGAATGGTAGAATAGCAGAGGAGAGGAGGGCACAGGCAAATAGGGTAAGAACAAAACATATAGAATGATGAAAGAAAAGAGGAAGAGAAGCAACAATATTGGGAATAAAATGTGGGGGGAGGGAGAAGAGAAAAGGGGGTACATAAAAGAAAAATGAATAGTGGCAGAGACCAAGATGGTTCCACACTGGGAATTACTTTCTCAGCTGCTGTGTAAATGTACAAGCTGACTTCCTGATCCTTCAGAGGGGTGGGTGTTTGTGCAAGGAAGAGGGCTTCTGTAGGCTAGCATCCGTCTGGAAGTGGGAAGCCAGTTACCATTATGGGAGACTCCTTGATCAAAAGAGGGACTCCAGTCTTAAACCCTACAGAGCAATCAGCTGGGCAGACTCCTTCCACTGGGTGACAATTTTGTAAAGGCAGTATCCAAACTGAAATTGTTTCCAGGACTATGCTACTCTGTGCAGTCACATAAGTTGTTTCCTATTCTGAATGGTATTTCTCCTCCCCCCAACCAAAGTCACTCAGTTTGAGTGTGCAGCTATGCCACTCAGCCAGGAAATAGCTCGCCCCATTGCATTAGGACATTAGTGAATGCACTGAGCATGCTAATCAAAATTGGCAGAGTCTCAGACTTTGCCCCTAGGAAGTGAGCAGACTTGGGAGGCCACAGAAGGCCAGAAGCAGCTTTACATGATTGCTTCTACGGGGAAAGTCCCCCTCAGAATAGGGAGCAGACGCTGTGACTGCATAACCTAGCCACCAAAGCAATTTCAGTTTCAAATAAAAAATGCTGAGCAGGCAGCAAGGTCAAAGGCTATCTTGAACCAAATGACTGGAAATGAACCAGGTATGATAAATAGGGCTCAGATGGGAGAGCACCTGGAATCTAGTGATCAATATCACAGGCATAACTGCTGAATGGGTTCTGTAGAAAACACAGTAACACAAACATATTTGACTTTGGGAAAGCATGCAGCTCTGAAGGAATGTGAAATGAGGTAAAAAAAATTGGTTGGAATTCAGTAATGCATGAGAAATCCATAGTGGAAAGTAGGAAGTATTTAAGATACAGTTGATGAGTCCATAATCAAAAATCATTCCAGTAAAATAAAGAACCTGAAAGGGGAACAGAAATCAATGCTACTTAGTAGAGTAAGAGAAATATTGATGGCAATAAAAAGTCCAAAAAATGAGGAAAGAGAAAATTATATATGAGCTAATTATTATCATTAGAGTTATAACAATGAGAATAAGAAGGGAGATAGAGAAACCAAAAGAAATAATGAACAGTAAACTGAAGAAAACATCTGCAGTAACAATGAAGTTTTCTGAATATATACAAAAAAAGAGAATGAAAGAAAATCACTGACCACTTAAATATAAATAAAGAAGAGTGAACTTCTGTTGAGGGTAAAGGAAGAGCTGTTAAACGATTCATTTCTTCATGGAGGAGAAATACAGAATTACTGGAATTGAGTGTCAGTTTGACAGATGAAGAGCTAAAAGGTGTGCACAAAAGAAATAGTTACATAATTTAAGAAAGTAACTAAAATTGTAGTAGTTCCTTGGCAGCAGGCCAACCTGCATCTATGATGAAATTTCCTTATATGATCCCTGAGCTGACTGAGAGGTCAAAACTCCTGCTGTTGCCAGGCTGGCCAATGCTCCCACCTATGCTACACTCCGTGCACATCTTTGGCTCGCTGGTGCTTTGCTGGTCCCTCCATGTGGCAATAAGTGAAGGGGCAGCTTTATCCTCAGCACTGCACTTCTTGGGGTTAGAAGGTTGGCTGGCAAGTATTGGTGGTTTTGAATAATTTTCTGATTTATTTTTCTGTCCATAGACAGTTGCAGGGAAGAGGTATGAATACTCTCATTCCTCATGGCTGCTGATATTTCAGCACCTTCCAAATACAGACATAGAAGATGGATAATCTTGACTAATTTTCATAAGCACATGACACACTGTGGGAGTGTTGGTCAGCCTAGTACCCGCAACAGCATGGTACCCACAGGAGGGTCAGAGACCCTGTGTACACTCGGGTCAGCTACCATGGAACTACAGGGACACTAAATGTAACCTTAATTACATGCATGCAAAATAGACAAGACATCTGCTCTGAAAAGCACAAACATGCTAACATTAAAATGTTGAACTTTTCCAGACATTTTAAAATGTTAACTAGATTTTATAGTGATGCCTGAGGATTGAGCAGTGGCAAGAATTATTCCCCATCTTTTAAAAACAAATTAAAAAAAACAGTTGGCCAGTAAGTTTAGCTCTGTTGTAGGGGCAACTTTCGAACCTCACTTAAAGGATGTGGTAAAAGAACAGTCGGAAGAGAAGAGTTTTATAAAGGATAGCCAGCCCGGATTCAGGGAGAGAAGGCTCATGCGGAGCTAAATTGTTGGAGTTCTTTGATGATATTACTGCTATGAACGTTAAGGGAAATTTAGTGGATGCAGTATTCTTACCTTTTCAAAATAACTTAATGGGATTCCCCATCAGAGATAAATGCCTAAGGTAAAGAACTGTGGAGTGGGAGGTAGACAAAGATGCTGTTTAGAAAGCTGGTTTAAGAACAGGAAACGCTATAGTCATAGATAGAACTTTTTCAAGTTTCAAAGGTATTATAAGTGATGTTTCGGGGGGGGAGTGTGTGTAAGTTTTGTAATATAAATATAAAACATAAAAAGAACTATGTTAAAATAACACTAAGTTTGCAAAGTCAATCATTCAAAATTTCAGGAAATGCCAGAATTAAGGTTTGTCCCACTTGTGCATATGCATTATGATACGCTCTCTAATTCCATGATTACATACTGTTCCCCACAGACCCTGCCTCATTGAGTGCCAATCTCAGTTTTCCTGCTCCTCTCACTGAGCTCCTAGAGTATGCTTACGCAGACAGTCCCACTTCTCCCCATGCACCCTGGCTCCATCTCCCTTCATTTCCTTCCCCTGCATGTGTTTCAAGTAGAAAGCTGTGTAAATTGATTCTTCTTATATTTTGAGGGGTCCAGTTCTTTATGCATCAATAGTGGAATGGTTCATTTGTAACTGAATGTCCTGTAAAATTGGTTATATACATTCAAGAGAGAGACAATTGTATCAAATAACTGAAGGATATACTTGCCTTTCCTACAATATAGCATAATCCTCAGATCTCGCTAGCATCAGATGTATAGATTTACAGTTTCTTCTGAGTGAAGTCAAGTGCTGGGGAGGAAGAGAAAAAGCTTACAATATCCCTAATACTTACCTGTTTATCTCAACTGGGGATCAGTTCATGTTACTGCCCTCTTCTTTTTTGGTTGAGTGAGATCATTCTGACATTTGAGAAGAACAGCTGTTAGCATATGAAGGTTATTTCCCAAGTTTAAGAGAAATTAAAATATCGAACTCCACTTTGTTGGGAGACATTTAAAGGCAAACCCTAAAAAAGAATGACTCCCAGGAAAAACATTCAAGATGCAAGATATTTACATTAATGGCAGTAATTGCAGCTTAATAAAATGGCAATTCAAGTAGATGGGTCATTTTGACATGAGTTAGTAGCTCTTTTTCTCTGTGTATGAATGAATCTGATGCTGCTTTTGCATTTGCTTCTCTAACAGTTTACAGTCCCTTCTTTGTACATGCCCCAAAATGTATTAAAATGTATGAAATGCTTTAACACTGTTTGCTAGCTTCCACACTGAATACACTCACTGGGCTGGCATGTTACCTGCTCCTGATACTAAGCAGGCTCAGTCCATAAACCTGAATAGATAGTGTCTAGTCTAAACTCCATAGCCTGTCCAATAATGTGAATGGGGTCACATCAGCCCTGCCACTCCCTGGGCAGCCTCATTCATACTAATTGAGATCAAAAGGAATCATTCTGATCATTGGGATCAAAGGCTATCAACCAGGATGTCCCAAATGAAGATTCTACTCTTATAATAATAATTACTCAGAGCATCTAGGTAGCACTTTTCCTCTTCAAAACATTTGCAAACTAAATAATCTTCCAAGACTGAAGTCTGAGGAAAATCCCCATATCAAATTGTCTAAGTCTGACAATGAACCGATATGAAAATAGTATAGAACAACTGGTTAAAGGGAATATAAAATTTAGATCAAATAGATATGAAATCAGGCACCTTTGATTCTTTCAGCAGGTGAGTAATTCATACAGGGTTGTGTCTTTCTCAGATAGGAATGAAGCTGGGTTTTTCATAAATGAACACAGCATTTCTCTAACTAGGTATATCTTCAGTGTGTTTCAAAGACTTTAAGAGATCTTCTTTTTAAGAATGGCTCTGGGGAAGCTCAAATAAGATAGGAAAGTGGAATGAGAGAGGACAGTAAGTACTTTTCTGTGCTATCCTGGCCAGAAAGGAGTACAACTGGAATGGAAAAAGGCATACCATCTGCTCACACTATCAGTGTAATACACTAGGTGGGAAAGTTTCAGGCTGCAGAAATGTGGGGACACCAATTTGCCGTGGGCACTTCAAAATTTTCATTGATATTCTGGGGCTTTAATCAAATAAAACCCACAAAGAGACAGTGAAAGAGTGGGGAACCCTTTCTAGAAACTGTGAGAACTTGATTAATGGATATAAGGATCGTGTGACCACATAAATGTTTTAATTTGGTGTATTAGGGTCAAATATTTTAATATCTGGAAAATTTATTGGTTGTGATAGGAGCAGCTGCTGTAGCTAAGGTTGCATTTTTCCCCATTATAAACTGTTCTCCGCACCTGCATTTTCATGTATTCATAACTCTCTGAAACATTTACCTCTGGTGCTGACATCTTTCATGTTTGGTTTGTGCCTGAGTGTGAATTTTTATAGAAAGTTTGAGCAAAATCACTTCAGCTGTTGCTGAGTCATGAAATGGGGAAAGCATATTTTTCCATCTTCAAAAGAAATTAGCACTTTTTAAAAAAAGGGTTAAGTTAAAAATGGCTGGTTTAAAGTTCACATGGGTATAATCCTTACTGAGCATATGTGCTTTTGTTTATTTTGAGGTTGGGGGGAAACTGATGGTAATTTAATAAAGTTAGGGCTATATATATATTAGTTCCTAAGTAGAAATCCAAAGAAAATCTATCGAATACATTTACCATCACCATCCTCTACTGGCCTGGTCTCTGGGGGAAACAAATAGTGGAATTAATATGATGTTTGCCATCCATCATTCTGGTAGCTCTCCTGATATGTTGCATCTTCCACTCCTTCCCTTCTTCTTCACCCCTTCCTCCTCCCATATGCCTTGTCTATTTAGATTATAAGATCTTGAGGGCAGGGATCATCTCTTGTACATATTGTATTTCAATTAGCACAGTGGGGGCCTGACCCTGAATGAGGCCTCTAAGCACTACCATAATATAACAACATGATGTGCTTCATCACTGCAGGATTAGAGGGAGTTATAAATATTCAAACCCAAGTGAAACCTAAGGATTTTCTTATTTAGAAACCTGATTTCAACTTAAACTACCTTGTGATTACTGTTAGTTTTAACAGATATAAATGGCAAAATTGTTTAACAGATCTATGCTTCTAATGCTAATATTCCTTAAATCATGGTTATTTGCCTCCGGACAATCTAATTTGTGTAAACTATATCTAATCTTCTTTATTTTCTCTTTTCCCTGGTGCTTCCATCTGTCTTTATTCATCCCAGAACCCATTGTCTCCTTGAACAACCACAGCAGCATATAGAAGAAAAAGTTGCTGGTTAATATTAGTTGAGCACGATAGAGCGCTGGAGAGGATGGCGCACGGTTGTTTTTCCTGTAACACAGTGTATTTATACTATTTTATCTAATGCTGGACGTAAGTCATTTATGAACAGAGTGAGTGCATATTGTGGAATCCTCTGGTTCTTTTAGAAATGTGCTGTACTGTAGATGTAGTTAGT
Source organism: Caretta caretta (assembly GCF_965140235.1). Taxonomy (NCBI): domain Eukaryota; kingdom Metazoa; phylum Chordata; order Testudines; family Cheloniidae; genus Caretta; species Caretta caretta. Next base: position 140,084,059 of record NC_134207.1, read on the forward strand.
GATTACATATGTCAGAACTGTGGATGTTTGTATTCTGTATATTGTGTGTTGTAGTCTCAAGGCAAATTTGCTGTAGATTTCCCACCAGGGGGACTTTGGCTTAACTTACTTAGAATTATAAATTGCCAGATAGGATGCACCGCTATAAGGGTATCTATCCTGTAGATTTCTGCTAGTGAGATGAATCAGAGCACAGACTTGGTACCCTCAGGTGTAAAAAACAGATGGGTTCATGTCACCATTGTGAAGACGCATTAGCAATTTGAAAATCTTGAAGACATTTCAACATCTATTTCAATTACTGAAGCTACAAAGTATAAGTCAGGTTTACTTTGGGGGTATGCTGTGCATGAAATATGTGGAAACTATCCAGTTATTCTTCAAATGGATTTGAGTTTATCTAAATCACCATGTGACACTCTGATTGCTTGCTAAGGATGAGCAAATCAGTTTAAATTTGAAGTATTATGAGATATTGGTGGTAAAAATTTCCATAATATTGCTCTGGTATTTTTCTAGTTTCTTGAAAAATTTGGTAGAAGTGGCAAATTAGATTTGATTTTCACTTGCTGGTATTATAAAACACCCACTCTAGTTCATCTCTTTCTTTCTGTTAGGTTGTTGACATTTAAGAAACATGTGTGAAGCTCCCAGTAAAGTCAACGGAAGTTGTATACATCATTATCAAATAATGCAGTTATACTTCTTAATGAGCTGGATGGACCATTCAGGAATTCTCCCTCAAAATAAATACTTTGTCTATTTTTAAAATTTAAGATATTCAGTTCTGTCTCTATTTTTATTTCTGTAATTCTCTGTATAAATGCATCAATTCTTATCTGACAAACTTACTTGACCACTGTTTTAGTACAGTGCACAAAAACTTCACAATACCAAAGTGGGGTTTGTTATACTGCATCTTATTTTTTGATACATTACCTTATACATTAACTCTTGCTCTCTAGTGCCTTTGAAAGCCTTGTTAAATGCCTGCTGCCTCAGCCTCAGATAAAACAGGCCATCTAGTTGCTTACATTGTAGCTTCCTCTTCTGATGAATCTGCCTGCTCCAGCCTCCTCTACTTCTCATCTCACAACAATTTCTAAGTGCTTGCTTCCTTACCCACTTAGAACCTACTCTCAAACTTGTCAGGGGGCTGACGATATGACTGTACTGGATCATTACTGCACCAAGGGAGGAGGGTGAGATGATTTCCATAAAGACAGCTGAATTCTCAACTGGTACCCTATTTAGAATCTTAAATTGTAACATGGTTATGCATATATGTGTGGCATACACAGGGGTAATTTTAATTGATGAATGCCAAGCAATTTTATTTAAAAAATTACTGAAAATATTTAGCTTTGTGAAACAAGAAATGAGAGGTGAGGTCTTACTATTTGTTTCTTTTACTGCCAACTCAGGAATGTGGCTCCCACTTTAGTCACAGAGTTCTTTTACACGCTGTAGGTGACACCATAATTAACACCAACCAAGATAATCGCAATTATTAACTTTAGCTATTTTATTAAAGAAAGCAAAAAAGAAAAATGTTAAACAAAACAATACAAATAACTCTTCTTGTATGTCCGTGGCAGCTTGTTTACAGAGCTGGACAGGATGAGTTGTCAAGTGCTTGCTATCTAAGCAGGGTTGTAGAGGGTGTGTATGTGTGGGTGTGCTCACTTCAGAGTTTTTGGATGCTATTTTCCTTCCTCTTTCCATGAAATTAAGAAAACATACCTATTTCAGGCTCGTTTAGATTCAGAGTTGATTGCTGTTAGTCTTTCATTGGCTTCATGCCTTCAGGGTTGGCTTAGGTGACACCTTCAGCTCCTGAATATTCAGTCTGTTTAATTTCTTTAATTGCTTTTCTTCTGCCTGAAAGCGTAAGATAACTTTTAAAGTTAGTTTTAGCTTTCTTTTTATTCAGTTAATTTCTGAGGTATCTCTTTAGGTCCATCAGGGTTTAATAGGAGTTGAAATTTAGTTTCAAATGAGTCCAAACACTCATGTCATGTTCTGTTTCTAAAAGTCAGCTCTCAAAATTGTTTTTTTAAATTAAATTCTTAAAGAGCATCGTTAAGCTTAAGTAATCATCAAAGATGATATTGTCATTTCTTTTTACCAGACCTTGAAGAGGTTCTTCTTGTCTTTGTGACCGTGGTGAGAGGCTGCTTAAGCATTACCAGATAACTAATTTCCTAATCAATATAAATATTGCTACACTCAAATGGCTTCTTATATTAGTAACCAGTTATAGCATCAAATGACCAGACTCTATGTGTACATAAAGCATTTAATTATTTACATAACCATTACATTGGATACTTTGCATTTAGCTAACATGTTTGCAAGAATGCATTTCACAAAGGTGTTTCTGATTTCAACATTTAAGAAATAAACAAAAGGTTGAAAACACTTGCAACTACACATGTTTTCTTAGAGGCTTTCTGAATAAAGATTTTAGGTTAATGATAAAATTTATTTCAGTTTGAATAATTCTAGGATTCTTTGTTTGGGTTTACTTAGCTGTATTACTCTGATAGCACACCCTACCTTCCGTTCACAATCAGGCTCTTCCTAAAAAGTGAATGTTTTGTATGGTTTGTCTTCTTGAACTAAGGATTTTGTATCGTTTGTCTTCTTGAACTAAGGAGACATGTGACACTGTGATTGGTTTGTTTGGTTCCTTGACCAGATGGTTTCTAGATTTACAATCTACTATTTGCAATATATTTAAAATTTGTAATTATATATGTAAAAGGGTGGAATGCTGTCAAGACTGCTAAGCTGTTACAGCTGCTCAGTGCTTCTGACCTTGGAGCTCCGATGTTATCAGCACTCACAGAGAGTGCACTAATTCAGCAGACGTTGAGGTTACTCATAGAGAAAGACCACAGTTACAGTTCGGTGACAAAGGCACTCGGCCAGGTATACTGCCCTCAAGGCGTAGTCCTAATGACTCGCACAACTTGCACAAGTACATTAACACATGAGTGTCCTGTGGCAAGGAGCAGATTAGTCAGCAGCAGGAGTTTCTGCTGTCCCATCAGCCACACAAGGGGTTAAGGTGAGGTACCCCAACATTTATAGACAGACAAACAACTGGGATAAAGAACTTACGTACTACCATACATATTTCATGACATTTGTTCATCACCTCACCTTGTTCCTTATATCTCAGACAAAACATCCCTATTCATTGTACTGTCAAACCATCTGATCTGGTACTAGATTGGAGCTAGCCTTATGGAATATATTAACATAAGTATCTAGCGCCTAGTACTTCTTAGAACACCTATATTTTAGCAATACTAGCAACAACTTTACCAAGTTCATGCACCAAGCAGTGAACTTGTAAGCATCTGCTTTAATACATGGCCTGACTTTGATTCACAGCCTCTTGTGCATTACTTTGCATTTATTAACACTGAGTTTCATCTCCTGTTTTGTGCTTCAGTCACCTAGTTTTGTGAGATCCCTTTGTAACTCTTTGCAGTCTGGTTTGGACTTAACTATCCTGAATTATTTTGTATCATCTGCAAATTTTGCTACCTCACTGTTTACCCCTTTTTCCAAATTATTTAGGAATATGTTGAACAGCACTGGTCCCAGTATAGACTTCTGGGAAACACCGCTATTTACTCTCTCCATTCTGAAAACTGATAATTTGTTCCTACCCTTTGTTTCCTATCTTTTAACCAGTTACCAATCCATGAGAGAACCTTCCCTTTTATCCTATGACTGCTTACTTTGCTTAAGAGCCTTTGGTGAGGGACCTCTGAAAATTCACCATTTACACTAGTTTAAACCGCAAGTGACCCTTTCCCCATGCGGCAGAGGAAGTCGAAACCCCTGCAGGGTCTCTGCTAATCTGACCTGGGGGAAGATTCCTTCCTTACTCCAAATATAGCAATTGGTCCCTATGTTTAACCGTTTCCCTATTTTTAACCCTTTCTATCTGGTCACCCTAGGTTCACTCCAGGTAACCAAGATCTGTCCCTCAGCTCTGATTCCTCGCTCTGGAATCTGACTTCAGCTCCGATCCTGGACTCCTATTCCTGGCTGTTGTCTCCTGCTCTAACCACTAGGCCTGATTCCTGCTACAACTGCTAGGCCTGACCACACACTTCCCAGTCTCTGGCACACGTATAAAATATTCTATACAAAGTACATACGACAGTAATAAACCCTTATATATATATACATCTTTCAAAACATAGTATAAAAGAAAATAATCTAGAATGTTGAAGCTAAACAGAAGTTAGCTTCATTCCACAAAGTAAGCACCTTAAAAAGTAGAGTATTGTTTCACTAATTTCCTTCAATCAGAGTAATCATAGCTGTTACCTGTAACTATTGAAAGTACACTTTTCCTCAGACAAATATGATTTTTCACATTGGCATTAAGGAGATACTGTCAAGAGCAAGGCACCATTATCTTTTTTCAATAAATAATTTAATTAGTTAAATTAATTTCTGAAGGTTATTTTTCACTATTTAAAAACAGTACCAAAAAGGCTAGTTTAGGAGATTAGTGGAAGCTGTCGCCTCCTGCACCATATCATAGGTCACCAACGCTGCCCAGCACCCATACACTTAATCCAGTAATGGAAATGAGACCCACAGGAGACAAGACTAGAGAATAGGAGGGACCGAGATGCGCCAGTGCTCAAGGCCCCTGCAATGTCATGGAAACGATTAAATGAGATATACCCAGATGATTGTAATAAGTGACACGCACCCACATGCTGCAGAGGAAGGTGAAAACCCCCAAGGTCACTGCCAGTCTGACTCCTTTCAGTGTGAGCCAAAGGCTCAACCTATGAAAAGCTGCTTTGATGTCAGTGTATACCACACTAAGCAGGCAGTTTAAGTCTCGATGCCACTCAGCCAGAAGCTGGAGGGGAAGGATAGTATCCATTGTCAGCCACCCAGCAGCGAAATCTGATTTGTGTGGATAATCATGTCTGTTAAGGAGTGGCTGCATCCTATCAAGCACAGGAGCAAAGGACCAATAGCAATAAGGTCAGCCTGTTGTTGCCAAACTCAGTGTGAGATCCTTTACCTTGTACTGAAACTCTATGATACTATTTTTCCATTCTGCTGGTGTTCTACCTGATGCTGACACTTTTCATCACAGTTGATGTAGGCCAATGCTCGCAGGTTCCAGGGCACCTTTGAGCAGCTTGTAATTTGGAATACCCTCCATTCCAACAGCTCGTCCTTTCCATAACTTTTGTTCTACCTTGAATGACATGACAGAGGGTCAGTGTTTGTCCCTAGGTCTGCAGCCACATGGTTTGCCAGTCACATCGCCCTGGACAGCCATCAGAATGTGTGTGGTTCAGCACATTCTCATAGTGTGTTTTCCATCTGTCCAGGACCTAGTCCATTGATGACATCTGATGGGAATGTGAGAAGGTTGTTTATGGCTGCCAACCAGGCATGCGATAGCTCTGCAGGCCAAATATAGATTGTTGTACACTAGACTGTCCTCTGCTTCATCAATCAGCAGATCTGGTCAGAGCTGATGTAGATCTCATGGTAATGTTTTGCCATGGCCTGTAAAATGGCTTTCAACCATTTATGTTCTTGGGCATCTCTCTGCTTGTGTGCTTCTGCATTTTTTGCTAATGTATCAAGGGGTACTTTGGGTGACCATCTGAAGCCAATTGTTTCATTGGTGGCTTGTGATATAGCATTACATATAGTACTCCGTTTGATCTCCCTGTCATCTGAGTGGGTCCATACATAATCTTTGACAGTCTGTGTGTTGAAAAAGACCGAGTAAGATTTCACTATGGAGCAATTTTTGACAAGGATGTGGTCAGTTTCTTTCATGGCATGCCCCTTGTTTAAAATCCAGGTCCAGCAATGATTAATGAGGCACCTATACCAGGAGTCTGTAGTCAGCCCAGGTGACATAGTGGACTTCACAAACACAGTAGGTTGGGTGAAAGAAAATGCTTTTCTGAGGCACATTATTTTCCTCCCTTCTATGATTCAAAATATCCTCAACTGGAATCACAAGCCATATTCCACTTCATACTGTTCACAGTGACTACGGTCAAAATTGCATGGTGTACACATTCATAACCTCTGCAGTACATGACTTATTCCTCTGATTTTTGTACACCATGAATCTCTCAAAACAGGCCTTCCTTACTCTCTTGTCAGGTCCTTTTGTATCCTAGTGACTGCAGTGGCAGTCGAACTGGGTCCATTGCTCACCGAGACACCAATTCAGAGAACAACTCTGTTTCTCAAAGCACTTAAGCATGTGCTTAAGTACCAATAAAGACAACAAAATGTAAGCATGTGCTTGAAGTTAAGCTCATGCTTATGTGCTTTGCTGAACTGGACCTGAAGGAATGAAGGCCACCTATCTAACTAGTCATAAACCAGACTCTGCTGGTTTCCGTCACACCCAAACAAGCTGGAGAAAGAGGAACTCTGTCTCTATCACTTCATACCCTTCAGGAGTTCTATTTCCAAGGACCAACAAGAACAAGTTAGGATCAAGAGAAATGAGTGTGTATTTTCCCATTAATCTAGACACGGGAGCTGGTTTTCTGGGTAGCAACTTATGGTCTATATTATAATAAAATATATATTTTTGTATCTCCTGTCACCTTTTAGCAAAGATGATGGATAGCTTTTCTGGTTCAAGAAGCAAGCAAGGTACTGCTGGTCAAGAGGGTTCCTCACATGAGTGATGAAGTTTATTCATACCCTGCCACAATTGCATTACTTTTTTGATGCTTTGTGTCCTGATGCTAATGTATTTGAGTTTTACTCTTTCTCACAGTTGTGATCACTGTATTTAACCCATCAGTTTATGAGGTATTATTTACCTTTTCTTTTTAGAAGAATATCTGTACCATATTTCCAGAAATTAACATGCTTAACTCATTTTAGCAATCTTAAACATATGTCATACAACGTGTTGAAACTACCTCCATTTTGTTTTGTTTGATGGAGAGGAAGGAAGGGCTCATGGTTAATACACTGGACTGACACTGTAGATCTTGGTGTTGTTCCTGGCTCTGCCACAGTCTTCCTGTGTGGACTTAATCTCTCTGTGCCTCTGTTGTCCCATCTACAAGATGGAGGAAATACTTCCTTATCTAATGTTTGCGAAGAGATCAGATCACAAGGTAACTGAGCTTATATAAGTACTTAGACGGAAAAAGCAACATGTAACACAACACTGAATTGTAAGTCTCTTGTATAGAAAATTCATAAACGTAGATAGCATCTTTGGCCGTTTTACATGAGCAGCATTACATACCACTTTTTATGAAGGGGAATGAAACAGAAGGGCCATTTTAGGTGAACAGAATGGAATTACCCAAACTGAAATCTGGCCAGGACTCCAGGTTTCACACTACAGCTCTTCCAAATAGTGCTGAGGTTAATTTCTGATGAAAGTTATTAGTGATCCTCTTATTTTTACCTCATCCAAAATACACCAATCCAGTAGCACCATGTTCCCTAACACCATGGCAAGAATGCCATCTCCTGAGTCACAAGCACAACTTCTTGCAGTTTGGTTTTTCTTTTTGACCTCTCACCCAGTTTTTAATGAGGCTAGATTCAATATAGTTTGTGAAATTAAAGGCGATCTTGCCAGTGGTCACATGGCACAAGTAAAACTTGTTTGCTTTATATGCATTTATTAGTGGGCATCCTTTCTAAAGGTTTGGTGGAAAATTCCAAAATTAACAAAGGAATTTTAATAAAAACCTCAAATAAGTTTAGATCCTGGAATTTATTTGATCGCTAAAATAAACCTTAGAGAAACGTCTTATAATTGACCTGCTTTCTCAATTTTCAGTGACTAGGGTTGTATTGAACTCTTGAAAATCAAACAGATGTTGGCTAATTTGGATGCAATATACTCTAAGTTTCAAGAAAGCTGTAAATTTAGTGTATGGTGTGACTCAGTGCACTATAAATTAAAATATTTCACATTTTATTTCATAGAATATCAGGATTGGAAGGGACCTCAGGAGGTCATCTAGTCCAACCCCCTGCTCAAAGCAGGACCAATCCCCAATTTTTGCCCCAAATCCCTAAATGGCCCCCTCAAGGATTGAGCTCACAACCCTGGGTTTAGCAGGCCAATGCTCAACCCACTGAGCTATTCCTCCCCCCAAGTAGTGGAGGAGCATATATATTTGGAATAAATATCTGGAGAAAGAAAATAGTTATGTGTGTGCATTTCATTTGCTTTGAGAACATTATCTGCAAAATGGCCAATGCTTTTCCATCAAAGTGTAAACTCTGGAGCATTGTAAGATCTAACTAAATCTAATTTAAAGACACAATTATGCCTTTTAAAGTTTGCGCATAACTTCCATAGACTTCAAAGAGAACCATGAACAAGCATTTTAGGATTGAACTTCATCCTAAATCTTAATTGTTGCTTATTGTTATTTTAGAAACTTGCTGGGCTCCACAGAACTAATATACAATAGACCTTTATTTTGTAAAAGTATTTATTAGAAGGACTCTAACAAAGTTGATCTTCATTGGTGATAGTTCTGCTTTTTCCAATAATTAAATCACCTTAAAGATAATTGTGAACGTTTTGGATGGAAAATTTCTGCTGAAGATTATACAATATTATCGTTTTTATAGCACGGAAGTGTGGATGGTATTTTACAGAACAAATTAAGATATGGTTCCTGCCCAAAAGGGCATGGAATCTAAGTGCAGACCTGATGCTACAAGCAAGGGAAACATATGGTAGGGAGGCAGTCAGATGAAGAAGAACAAGTTTAATAAAATGTTATATTTTCCATACACTAAACAAAAATTCCAGGAATTAGTCTTTTTTTTTCCTGGAAAAAAGACTAAAGCTTTTGAAAGAACAACTATTTAGTGGACCAAAAGGTAACTAAGTACAAAATATTGATTTGGATCTGTTAAGTTAATGCACTTTTTATGTAATTAACTAATATATAGTTTGTGAAAATAATCACACTTTTTGAAATGCATTGCTAAGGAGTAAACTTGTTAAAAGCTATATTTTGGGTTCAACGATGTTTATATAAAGTGCCAATAGAATATTATTGAACTAAAACAAATGCTTGTTTTGAATGCCAAAATTAATAAAAGGAAATCAAAATGCTAATTTGGAGCCCATTTATGCCACAATTTCTGAGTAATAGTTTACCCCAGGAGTAAAGCTATGGATTTCAGTGTAAAAACTCAAGGAGGAAGGTAATGCTTATCATGAATAAGGATGGCAAAATCAAGCCCTTGTATGAAAAAACCTGCTTTCCTGCCAGTTCAGAAAACTGAATGTATAGGTGTTATACTACCCTACCATAACAGCTTATACTAAATACATTTTTCACAATCCTGATTGAGGAAAAGGTTCCATTAAACTATAATGATTTTCACATTCGTTATTTTTCATTCCTGGATTTAATTTATAGGTAACTAATAGGTATTACAACAATTCAGGATTAACTTTCTAATTTTATGCATGAAAGGATCAGTACAAGTTACTGTTAGGTGAGGACTTGCAATTACTTTTGCAATTAAACTTTCATGAAATCAGCAAGTTTTTGTGGTTACTCTTCTGTATTGTTCACAGCAGTTAACCACAATGACAGAAATGTTGTTACTACAAAATACAGTATGGATTTTTAAGACAATTAAAAAAAGCTAAGTAAATCTGCAACAGGGGGCATTTTAGTAAAGTAGTACTTGGTATTTGTGCCCTGTTTCTAGCTTGACATGATCCTATCAGCCTTTCAAATCCTATTAGCCAGGTTGTTTTCACTTTCTTCGATTGATCCAGCTATAGATCCAGCTATTAATGAAACTTTCCTACTGTGGAGTGGATCATCCAAAGTGAAACAAAAAAGGCATTCTCTGAACTTCGTGATTTTCATTTAGTTTCTCTCTTCAATTAGAGAGAAGAAAACTAACCTGGAGGATGCTTTTTTCCCCTCCTCTGTGTGCATTTCTATGAAGAGAGAACTTTTGACAAAAGTCTTCCAGCACCCCATAAACAATTTTGCCTTTTCTAAATATTATAACATGCTTTACTTTAAAAACAATTACAAAATTGTGTTACCTGTGACAGTATGGCCTAATTCACGCACTCGTCATTTGTAAAAGAAACCATTTGTGGTCAGCAGTTACACTGACTAAGCCATATTCTTTGTGAATAAAAAAATGACTTTATCTGAATTCAAACTTTTTGCTTCCCCTTTGACATTGGAAATGTTGTTCAGAGAGAAACAAAGCTAGCTGATGTACCTTTTATACATATGAACTGTCAAATTGCAGCAGCCACACTCTATCTAAATGACATCAGAAATCCCACTTGAAATCATAAAAAACATTGGGGGGAAGGTAGTATCAACCTATAGGTCTGCAGCTGAGTGTGGCTTTAAATGTAAGAGTGAATGTGTCCTACAATTCTTATTGTTTTTCCATAGGTGATAGCAAATGTGATCTAACACCCATCCTGCTTTCTTTAGTTCATTAAAGAAACGTAAACCATACATTCTTTAATTTTTTCTACTCTTTAAAGTCTGCCTGACATTGAACATTTTTCAGAAGTAAATTGAGCTGTTGTTAATTTCAGCTGGCAACTATTTAGATGAAAATATCCATCAAAGGATAAGGATTGTCATATTTCTGATTTGATACAGTTGTAACAAGGGAGCCATTTTCATGACACTTTTTCAAGGAGTAAGCCTCAAATTACTCTTATAATTTAGTTAGGATGACAAGGTTTATACCTGTGTAGAATCTGTTCAATAGGGAGTCATTACTCACTCACACATAATTATTCACTCACTCATTTACTTTTTTTAGTAATTATTTTCCAAGGACTACTTCTTTGTTGTATATTTTTCTGCATCAATATGCAGTTCAACAGTCTACACAGGGGCACACTTAAATAGTTCACTCTGGTTTTAGACATATTGCCAGTTTGAGCAATATTCCCTACACTTAAAATGCAAGTACCGCTAGAACTGACAATATTAACATTAACATTACTGGCACTTTTTAAGTTCAGCACAGTATAGCTAACAAAAATGTGATATTTAAGAGGATTTGTTAATCTACACATGCCTACTTAAACACAATATTTTTTCCTGAAACTAAAAGTTCCAGGTAACTGAAAATGAAAATGTCATTAAATTTGCATGCAAATTAGAAACTGCCCAAAATTGCAGTATATTTTGTCAAAAGTATTGACTTATTTCAGCCTGTTTTTCTATATTTATATTCTAGACATTTTTAATAACTCTTGGGGCTGTATCCTAATCCCACTGAAGTCAGTGGCAAAACTCCCATTGACTTCAGTGGGGCCAGCGTTTCACTCCTTTTGTCCCCAATAGGTCGGGATTTGGCTAATACTATACGATTACTCATTGGCTAATTCTAACCTCTGATATACATGTGCAACTACTGTTGTAGCCAGTGAGAGTTCCTTCTTTGCATCTGAAGCCAAAATAACTAACTATAAAATCCTGTAAATTGGTGCCTTCTTTTCACCATTCCGTTAACTCTGGAACACATTGTGCCATCGTTTTTTAAGCAGATCTCCTTTTTCTAATCACTTAGGACTTCTGCCCAAATGTCAGGTGCACAATATAACATTTATGACTCTGTCCTGCAGTCATTAATGAGGCAAAATTCCTATTTAGTGACTTACATAGGGAATTTAGTCTGTGTAAGGACTGAAGGCCCTGAAAGGAAAATATAGGTTTATTCTGAACAGTAATCTTCTAAAATAACTAAAATAAAAACAATTGTTTTAAAAGTTTAAACATTCTGCTGTTCCCAAGTTTATTGAATAGCACAATGACACCATAATTAATAACAGACTTAAAATATACATTTCCTATAGAATTACATTGTAGTACATCCTTGGTCAAGTGTATCACACATATTTACTGTAAAATAGCCACTAAGTTTTAAAAGGTTTCAGAGTAGCAGCCGTGTTATTCTGTATTCGCAAAAAGAAAAGGAGTACTTGTGGCACCTTAGAGACTAACACTCATTTGTGCGAGAGATAACTGTGTCTGTAAAGTGGTGAGTGCAAATTTAGGCCCACATTTTCAAAAGTAGCCACTGATTTTGAGTGCCCCAGTTCTGGAGTTCCCAATTTGAGAAATCTGCAACCTGTTATGAGTACCAACAACTCCAGCTGAAGCCAATTGAAGCTACCGATGTTTGAGGAATCCAGCTCCAATGTGTCTTGAATGAGGTACCCAAAAATGAGTCACCCACAATCAATGTACATTTTTGAAAATTTGGGCCGAATAGGCTGGAATGAGGACCATTTGGAAATGTAATTAAATAAATAATGATCACTCTTTAAGGGACAAACTCTGTCTTCAGATACTCTCACTGAAATCATTAAGAACAATGTGCATGCATTCAAAAACAGACTTTGGCCCTAACTATTCAACATAAACCAAAGGATCAGATTCTTCTCTTAGACATGTAAAGAGCTCTTGTTGAAGTCACTTGCACATTCACTTGAGACAAAACCAAAACTTTTTAAAGAATCCTTGTTTTAGTCAAGTTTTGATAACGGTTCAAACAATGTCAAAAATTATGAGAATGATCTAAAGCCTCTTTCTCTTTGATCACTGTCTATTTTTGCCTTCTGTGAAGCACATATTGATGTGTTGCATTCACACATTTGAAATACATCTTGGTGGTCCCTAAGCACAGCCTCTTGCACACCACTGTGAGCAATTTCAGGTGAATGGAAAGCAGAAGTATTTTCGTTGGAGGATACAGAAGGCAGCACAAAGGTTTGTAGTTGAAGCACAGACTGGCATTCATGTCTCAAACTATCATCTGCAGAGTGCAGACTATTCACATATTACTAGCTCTCCTAGCTTCTAGATGCTAAATTCCTAAAATAGGCTAAAATAAATAAAAACATTCCTAATAGTCTTCATGTGAATGATCATGAATGGGAGAGGTGTTCCTCAAAATCATGACTGGAAGGAGAGGTGAACCACAGGATGATATCTCTATTTATACTCAAGAAGAAGTAAAATTTGACAATCCCTGGCATAGCTTGATTGAGTTTGTTGTTGTTTTGTTTAATGGTTTTGGCAATTTTGTTAGAACCAACTTTAATTGGAGAGAAGCTTATATTTTGTTGTCAGAATGAGAAATACTCTTGATATTTATTATGATTGTACCAGTTAACATAATCTTCCATTCATTTTTGCTGTCATGGCAATACTCCAGTTGACTTGAATGGGACCACGATTTAGCCTCTCTGCACTGCAAGAACTCAAAAATAATTCAGTTTCACAATTGTAGTCAGTTTCATATTGAATGCTGATTATTACTTTGACTATTTTATGGTATGTGAATTGGAAGACTCCTTAACATACAACCTTCACATAAGCATGTGTAACTTTTCTATGCGGTTGATGCAGTGAGAGGAGAAATTTGCATATTATACCAAGATGCTTTCTTAGCTATAAAGAGATGGAAGGAAGTCAAAATCTAGTACCTTTGTAACAGAGGTTTGTAGTAAGGCAGATTTATGCTTTAGAATGAGGTAGCAAGATACAAATGAGAGACGTGTCTGAAAAAAAGAAAGATGGATTACTGCATTTCATTGCATCACAAGCTAGCTCCATATTGCTCAAGCTGTGCATAATGCTTACATCCTCTTCACTCTTTTTCAAAGGATTTGGAAGTGAGTAGGAGAGCGCTATACTTGGTCATTCAAATCGTTTAACTGATGGGGAGGCAGTAATCAAAAAGAGTGTAACTATTATCTGGGTTTAGTGTTATTGTAGGTTTTTTAAATTAAATTTTGGTAATGTTAAATGTATTTTTATAGTTAGTTCCAGAAAGCATATAAAATAAGCACCTATGGATTTCATAAGCAACAGCCCTCACTCTCTTTCCTGCCTCACCCTCTCATTCAGTACTGAAGAGTTTTTCAGAATATTCATTGAATAAGAGTCCACACAGAAGTTGTCTGGTAGGTTCCTAACTGCACCATTCATGACTGACATAATTCATTGTTTTTAATTTCTTTTTTTAAATCATGAATGAAAATGGTTCCCTCAGAATCTCAGTTGTTAAATTAGTACCTACCCTTGTTGTGCACTTGGTCAAGGTTATAGTTTTATTAAATCACATTATAACCATCAATCAACAGGCAGAATATAAAGAGAGAAATACATTCCAAAAACCTTAACGTTTAGTATGAAGTGGTGACTTCAGCTTTCAGGAAGAAGGTCATTACTTGATATTTATGAATCCAGTCACCCTTCTTCATGCTCCATTCACCCTAAATGTATGTATTGAAAACCTTGGCTTCTTCCTGTATTGATACATAGATAAACAATCGCATAATGGAAGCCTGCCATCTAACAAAATGGCGCTTTGCTGTATTTCAGTGTTTCATGAATATCTTCTAGCCTTGCAAGCTAGACTTTTTAATTTTCTCTGATTAAGAAAGTGCTGGAAATCACTACTGCAGACTGAACCCCAATCAAGTCTCTCTCTTTTTTTCCTTCAACAGTTAAACCCAGCAAATGTTATACTGTATTTCAGTGTGTCTGCTGCGAGCTTTATGCCCCCATTTCCATGGAATCCATTGTGATGACATACTGAACTGATTTATGCTTTCTTCTATCGTTGTAAATCTAGAGTAACGTCTCTGAAGTCAGTGAGGTTATGCCAAATTTATATGTCAATGTAAATGAGAACAGAGTTTGTCTGGAAAAGACCACATTGTGGTTGACACTGCGTACTTTGTACATTATTTATCAAATTGTTCTCAGGGCTGGGTCAGTTTCTCCATGTTTATTTTCAGGTACCATCTTCAAAAAAGCTCTATGGTGTTTGAATAAGATGACAGTAAAAGGATCTGCAGGTTAATCTTTAATCTTGAGAGAGGCTCTGCCCTCTCTTTTGTGCATGTAGAAGGCTCTTTAACTGTGAAACCAGTGTGTTTCTACTATATGAAGAATTTTAGGAGGGTATGCAGGGTTTGCATATCACTGATCAGTGTGGAACAAAACTCTTTGTGCATCTATGTGCAGAGTGTGTTTGGTAGCAAAAGACTGGAGGATTCATCATAAGGTGGGCCCTTTGGTTCAACCCTTCTGCCATCTTCTCCATCCTCCCCCCCAATTCCTCTTACTCCACTGAATGCTGGTGGAAGGGCTGCAGAAGCTACCCTGTCCACCAGGGTTGTCCAGCTATCCTAGTTACTTGAGTTGGGCAGTGGGATGAAGATTTGCCTCATAACTTCTCTGTTATTTATGATCACCACATTTTTGGGCAGCAAGGACTCTGAACATATGAACAAAATAATAAAAAGCACATTGCGAACTAAAGTTCAAATTCTGACATAAATTCCCTTAAGGAACAGAATACTGGCCAACAAAGCAATGTTGTCAGCCCTTTCATGTGTCCACCTATTATGGTACTTGGGGAGGGAGGTGGGGGGAATGGTATGTGGTGATTTCCTTGTGTCAAAGGAATTACTGTGAGAACGCTAAAGATGTGCTATGAAATAGTATGCTGCCTTGGGATAACACAATTTTGTTCAAGAGACAGGATGGTGTAATCAAAAGATTTTGTGTAGTAACAGCAAAACTGCTGCTATGTATGCAGACACCTTTTATGTGAATTCTTGATAAAAGACCATACAACATTGGGTTAGGGTGAGAGTGTGCATAATGCACTGATAACTACATCTAGAAGTGCAGCGTGAGCATAGAACTCCTTATCTCTTATACCTGCTGTTATACAACTTTCTTTGTTAGTGCGGTTGTAGTTTCTATACTTCCAGTTGTAAGAAGTTCTTAACTAGACCTTGATCCTGAGAGGTGAAGAACCCCTGCAACTCACTTTGATTTAAAATCATACTTGCCAAATTTCCAAATATTGGGAGGCTAAAATTAGGTTCCTAAATCCAAATATAGTCACCTCAGTAGGTGAACTGATTTTCAAACGTGCTGGGCAACTCTCATTGAGGTCAGTGGAAAGTGTTGGGTATTCAGCAGTTTAAAAAATAAGGTTAATTATTTAAATGTTTAAATATGGAATTAGGAACATAGCTTTGGATACCCACTGTTGAAAATCTTGGCCTTTAAGAATATTACAATTTACAGTGAGACTTTGTTATAAAAATTTCATAATATGCCGTCTCCCTGAACTTGCACTGGAAATAAATGTGAACTCTTATTCATATGGAATGAATATGGTCTGCAACACTTTTACTAGTGTAAACACATTTTTTTAAAAAAACACCAAAGGCAGCACTCCACATTAATGTAGATAATTGACTACAGAATTATTCTTGGCGTAATCCAAAGTTATGGAAAGCTAGATATATCTATATATTAAGATATATTTTAGCTGGAGCTTTGCAAATACACACACATATGTGCTCAATGACTAAGGAATAATATTTAGACATTTAAAACATATTTGGCAATGACAGCATTTAGCAGTTTTCATCTGATGATCACTAAGCACTTTACAAATAATTGTCACAAGACCTCTCTGAGATAGGCAGGTAATTAAATCAAGTTCAGCTAGAGAAACTGAGGTACAGTTAGATGACTTGAACACACTGGGCTGGACTATGACATTTAGGCAGATTTTGTGATACTGGATGGAGCCCCAAGGTAGCTACAGGTGGCATTTGGCCTCAGGAAATTACGTCTCCCAAAGCTCTCTCACACCCAGAGGCTGTCTACCCAGATCCTATGTTCCCCTTTTCCACATAGCCAGCCAGCTCACCTGGCCAGTGTGCATGGGGGCGAGGGAGGCAAGGGAGGAAGGGTACAAAAACGTGGCACATCTCCTGCCTGTCCCTGCCTGCCCTTATGAGGGCTGCACAAGAAGGGAGGGAAGGGAGGAAGCTCCGTATGTGCCTTCCCACCCACCGACACCATATGGAACAAGCAGATTCCTTAGTGAGGAAAATCATAGAATAGAACCTTGGAGTCCTGACTCCCAGTCCCCTAAATTAACCTATAGATTGTTACATTGTATCTGTGCTGAAAATGGATTCAGTACACTGTCAGCCTAATGCAACTTGAAATGCGCTCCTATAATAAACAGTTATCAAAGCACTTGAGGAGAATGTGAGTCTTGACCTTATCTGGATAATTATCTAATAGTTTTCACAGAGTGATCCACTTAATTGGTGCTGGCATTCTTTGCAGTCATTCTATATAGTACTGGCTTGGCCTGTCTCCACTTTTTAGAATGTCCTTGTGCTTTTAATCTGAACTGCAGCCTTATAGTCCCATACTTTGTCCCTGTATTAAACATTTTGTTTTTTAAAGGCACCTTAGACCTAAAGTACCTGATGGTGTCTTTTAAGCACACATGGCTAAAACACATGGTTGTGTCCAGTCTCTGAAAACATGACCACCTAGGAAGTCTACGTACTGTACACTTATGCCAAATTCTCACCGATATTAACCTTCCAAGCATATTGTTCAGATCACAGGGAAATCTTCTTAAATGTAATAAGCCTGCATGTTGGCCAGTTAGCAGAGTAAGCCTTGTAAGTGTAAATCCACTCTGGCCGGGGCAAAAAATCCACATTCTCCACCCAATCACCAGCATCAGTTGGATGTAGATGAGAGTTGCAGTTAGACAGCTTCTGCACAGCATGAAGCCATGTATCCCATCATACCCTTGAAAGGAGATATGGGTGTTTTCCGAGGCTCAGGTGGCTGTTTTCAGCAGTACACATTGTTAGGATATAGATATTCAGGCCTGTCTGTAAAGGCCTATACTCTAAGAATTTAGGTGTATTCTTATCACTTGGCTAGTTATCGAGGTATAAAAGAAAGAATCAAAATCACTGTCTGCTGGTGTAAGGTCCTTCTCTTACTGTGACAGTCTGAGGCCCTGTTCTTAGGCTAAGGCCTTTGGCTACGCAACAGAGGCAGCCATAAGCTGGGAAGCGACCGGTCACATCCTCACATTCCAACCTAGTCACATTGAAATAAGGTGCTATTGGGCTGTTAGGAATACAATCCTGTCCTGATAGTGCCTATCGCCTCCAGAGAAGGGGAAATGCGTAGAAGATGTAAAAGGAAACTTAGTTTGATAGCATCCTGTCTGGCAAGAACTCACTTATCAATAGCTGGGATGTGAAATCCTCACTTCTGTATTGTTTTGTCATTATAGTTCCCACTTTGCTTTTGTTTGTCTGTATAATCTCTGTCTGGTTCTGTGATTGTTCCTGTCTGCTGTATAATTCATTTTGCTGGGTGTAAACCTAATTAAGGTGGTGGGATATAATTGGTTACATAATCATATTACAATATGTTAGGATTGGTTAGTTAAATTTCAGGAAAATTATTGGTTAAGGTATAGTAAGCAGAACTCAAGTTTTACTATATAGTCTGCAGTCAATCAGGAAGTGGGTGGGAAATGGGAACAGGAAATGGGGGTGGGGAAATTGGAATCATGTTTAGCTAAAGGGGGAAATGGGAACAGGGACACAGGTAAGCCTCTGTGGTGTCAGAGCTGGGAAGGGGGGTACTAAGGAAGGAAACTGGAATCATGCTTGCTGGAAGTTCACCCCAATAAACATCGAATTGTTTGCACCTTTGGATTTCAGGTATTGTTGCTCTCTGTTCATGCAAGAAGGACCAGGGAAGTAAGTGGGTGAAGGAATAAGCTCCCTAACACACATCATTAACCTATTTCCCCCAAAGGGGTTTTTGGGGGCAGATTAAAGTCTTCTGGACTATTCCTCACTAATTTATTCCGGTTCAGAGCTTTTAATAACTTAGGTTTTTGACCTACTTGAAATGCATTTCAAGTAGATCTCTGTGTGTGGAACATGCACCCTTTCTTTTCCTGATCATGCCTGATTCTCCCTGTTTCCCCACACTACTTTCCTTTTGCAAATTCATCTGTTGTTTAAGATGCATTTCTCTTCACACAACAAGACACATAACAGCTTCTGTTACAAGAAACGACATTTGTTTGGCCTGGAGAGAATCCTGCCAGTTTTCATGTTTTAGTTATGTAACCACAATTAACTTTAATTTAGATGAAATGTAACTGAAAGTGAAATTTAAACTGTGAATTAAAATAGGTCTTTCATTTCAAAGATGTGTGCCCATCCTTTAAATCTTAACATTATGTAATCTTTATCATTTATGTGTTCCTTGTCTGTACTGGATACTGAAAAATCAGACACTGGACAACTGACCTCCACAAGTTTTTATTGACAATACTTCCCCTCTACACTTTCCATGATAATTTTGAAATATTTCACTCCTGTGCTGTGATGAATAGATAATTTTGCTGAGAGGATTAGTAAAAAATATTTTGTTGAAATAGTACTTCTTACTTTTTAACAGATCATCAGCCTTTCTAAGAAGCCCTGACCTAGTTTGCATTACTGTACCTTGTTCCTTGTATTTCTTATAGACAGACTCCCAGGAGAAAAATGGACAGGGTATTCTCATTAATAATGTTTGTTCATTTTTTCATGCTCTGTTCTGAGTAGTTTTACTATAATCAAAAGATTGTAATATTTTCATAATCTTCACTTCACCGTAGGAAATTTACCTCATTTTCTTACTCTTTAGTAAGTAGCTGTAGTTTCCAACTCAATAATTTAGTCCTCTATTTATACGATTTTAGTAGTAGTAATTCTTCCCTTACAAGATACGCATAGATGGATGTATTCTGAGTCCTGATTTATAATCCCATAATCCAAACCGCGAGTGGAGTAGAAGTTGAATGTATCCCAGATTTTAATAACTTTTGTTGGTTTATATGGTTTTTTGCTTGTTTTGGGGGTGGGGTTGTGTCTGATTTACTATTTCATGATGTTACTAAAATACTAGTTAGTATTCTTTGTCTTTAGAAATAATAAAGAAATGTCTAGTGCCATTTTGCCACAAGCTGTAAAAAAACAAAACCCTAATTTATGAATTAGGCCAGTTCAGCTCTTCTCCATATTCATTGTGACAAGTATGGAGATACCTGGAGTCAGGAAATGGAGTGATTAGTGATACAGTACAATGTATTCAGAGGGTGAGATGCTGACATAGCAAGGAAGGGACTATTTTGAGGACTTAGTTGGACTTCAGTGGCACAGAGGGATGAATTTCACCTGAGGAAAAGAGAATATTCAGGAGAAGAAATACATTTTGGAAGAACACGATTCTCTGGCTTCAGCAAAATCTTCTACATTCCATTCAAAATCTCCAAAAGCTGAGTGTAGAATTTTGGACTTCTACTTAGTACAGAATGCTATGCTAATAGATGTAATTGTGCACTAGGGATAGGGTGTTGAAGAGGAAGGATACGTCAAGTCCCTGCTCTGCCACAGGCTTCTTGTGCAACCTTGGGCAAGTCACTTAAAGCCAATTTGTAAAGGTATTTAGGCACCTAAATACCTCAAAAGTCTAATTTACTCTGTGTGTTTGAGTTCCCCAGCTGTCAAATGGGAATAATAGTACTTTCCTACCTCACTGTAGTCTTGTGAAGATAAATACATTAAAGATTGTGAGGCACCCAGACACTATGGTAATCATGGCCATATAGATACCTAAGATGGTTCAGCTTGTATGTGTTTGCTTACCTATATCAGGAGTGTAAAGTTGGAGGAAAGATACTCTTAATATTAACAAACTGAGGAAGTTACAGTTCCGTCAAGTTACATATTTGTGGAAAGGTTTATTTTTATCGAATGGAAATAGCACTGTTCTTAAACACACTCTTTTAATGTGTATATAATTCAGAGCAAGTGTTTGCTTAATCATTTTCCGGCTGGTGCAAGATTTATTTCTGTAGAGTATAATTAAATTAAACATTACTTTGTACCCACCTGATGCTTATGTGTTTCAGAGGCTGGAAAGCTGTGCTCTTCTGATGACATTGTGTAGGCCCCAAATGTTATTTCAGGAGACTTTTTAATACTCAGCAAATCTAACTGTCCATCTGAATTGGGATGATCCCAGAAACAAATTGAAGCCTTCTCCCTTTATCTGGCAACAGAGCAAGGTTTGTTGTAATTTAGAGCCAAATCCAAAGATCATTCAAATCAGTAGGAGTCTTTTGGCTTTGAATCGGGCCCAACGTCCACAAAACAAATTCCACAATACTATAGACTGAGATCTCGCTCATAAATCACACAGTATAGGTTAAAGGGATAGAATGGGAATTACAGTATATTAAGAAAGGGCATTAAACAGGTTAGACTTAAGTTATGGTAGCAAAAGGTAAAGATCGCCAACCTGTAGGTGAAGGATGGGTAGGTTTCAAGATGCTGTGTTAAGTTTCAGGTATTGTAACCCTACCTGAACATTCCGTGACTTGCTTGCACTTACCAGTAGGTTTGTGGTATTTTGTAATTATGATATTCTTGTTAAGGCTGTTTTAAAAGGCCACATATTCTTAACTTTAACTCTTTATGGATGTTTTGTCTGAGAATTGCCTTCATTTTTATTGAAGTGTGTGTATGTGGGTGTATTTTATTCATGCTGTCGTGTAATTCAAACAACTGAATACATTTGGCTTGCCACTTTAGTGAGACCTACATTTCATCATCAGAGTTAGAGCTGTGGTGTAGACAGCTGCGTTAATGGAGCTCGTAACTTTTGTTAAGGCTCTAGTCTGATTTTGTGGGGTGTTGAAAACTTGCGCCCTGAATGTATGGAAGTATAATTAATCATCCTAGAAGTTATACGTTTTGCTAACCTAACCTGGAAATCATGTAATTTCCATCTGCCCTATGTTTTTCTAAAGTCATAGGACTTGATTTTGATCTCTCATTGTTTTTACATCCTTTTAAATCACTTGACTTTAATACAGTGTCTCATGATTTGCAGAGGTGTAAATGAGAGAAGACTCAGGACCTTCATAACTCTACTTTAGTAGAATTAGTCCTCTGTGCATTGAGAATTAGTTATAAAAATGATTCAGAAGTTTTTATATCAAGTCACTCATCAGTTGAGAGAAACAGATTTTCAGACCAATTTTCAAAAACATGAAAAAAAACCCACCACTATTTAAAAGTCAGGCTGAAAAACATTGCATGTCAGGCTAACTTTAAACTATCAATGGAAAAAAACAATCTCTGAGCAGTTACACATGACAAACTTTATAAAGAAAGATATTTTTTTTCAAAAGTTTAAATGGGGTTATATAGAAATTATCTTGAAACATGGGTATTTTCAGCTTGTTTTGATTGCTTAGAAATTATTTTGTTTATGTATGTGTTGTGGAGAAGAAAGTCAGAAGTAGTTTTTCAGGGAATGGTGGGAGCTAGCCACAGTTTCATCACTTATTTTGCCCACCAGTTGCCACTGCTTGCAATACACCTAATTTTAGTTAATAATCCAAATCCTCCATATTACCAATGAAGTAATGTTATAATTTATAAATTGATACACCACATTAGAAGCTATTAAAGTAATCATTTTTCATTATTTACCACACTGATATTTCCCATTCTAAATATAGGGTAAAATTCTGGTATTTCAAATACCATTCCTGTGTAACTGTTTGAACATATTGTTTAATGTCAATCACTGTGTTTGTTGTACTGTATTTTCATATAGTTTTTAAATGACTATGGAAATCTATTAAATCTAAAATATCAGGTGGACAATAATTTGTTTTAATTACTTAATGTCACATTTTATATTTGGCTCTGAATTTGAAGAATGGCAATTTAATTAAGGGCTTTAACTCAGATAATCAGTTTGCATCACTGGGTAACAAGCAATTGCTTTAAAATATGTGTAGTTGAGCAATCAAAAGGAGCAATATGTAAACCTTTTCTTGTTTCTGTTATTGGCTAATTAGATAATCTGAATCCCCAAGTACATATAAAACAGGGACCTGGCAGAGAATGAGTATGGAGCATGACACCTATTGGTAGTACAGTAATAGGATATCAAAGGTATTTATAAGCGACTATATTATTAAAGAGTACATTAATGCAAGAATAACTTTTCTTTGATATAATACTGGAATCCTATGTATCCTGGTTTTGCTATATCTTTCTTTATCAAATCTATATGGCTCCTGTAAGTATAGAAACTGATTATATATGTTCATGAGAAGTCTACTGTTTTCATTACAAATACCTAACTATATTATGAGTGAAATTCTGATTTCTGCACAAAGCCCAAGTAAAATGACTTTGCAGGGATAACCAACATGGGGGAGGAGAGACATATCTTCACTGATTTGCCTGTGGAGGCTGAAAGTCTGGCACACAGATGATGGAAAGGTTTGAATAATTTGTGTGCCTTTGATAGACTTCATCCCTACTTGGATATTTCGAAATCATCCCTGCTGAAGATGATTAAGAGAAATATTTACAAAGAGCATTTTTGTCTATAGAACACATAAGTACAGTATACTCTGACTCAGCGATTCCAGTATTGCTATAGTGAGGCTTTTAATCCTCCCAGATAAAAGTCTCCGTGTTGAATCCGGTAATATGTACATCAGCATTTACCCTGTCCTATCTCCCTCCCAGAACTCTCACACCAGGTGAGCACACTCAATCTGATCATCTTCAGGGTGAGATACAACTTGTATTTAGAGTTGGAAGGAAAAAAGTACATCTGTCCACTTGTCCAATCCCACCTCACTAACTGCACAATTGCTGGACATAACAGGCTCAGCCACAGTCCTGCAGTGTCATCCAACCAGGTCTTGATTTAATAGAAATTAAGGTCAAAGGGATCATTATGAGTATCTAGTGTGACATCCCACATAACACAGGCTATCAAATTTCAACCAGTAATTCCTGCACCAAGCCCATGATTTCTAGCTGAGCTAGAACATATCTTTTAGAAAGACATCCAGCCTGGATTTAAAGACTTCAAGGGATGGAGAATGCACTAAAACCCTTGGTAAATTGTTCTAATGGTTAATTCACCTTATTGTTAAAACTGCACCTTATTTTGAGTCGGAATTTGTCTAGCTTCAGCTTCCAGACATTGGATCTTGATATATCTGTATCTGCTAGATCAAAGAGCCCTTTACTGTTAGAAATCTTCTCCCCATGTCAGTGACTGAGTCCTTAAAAAACAAAACAAACAAACAAACAAAAAAGCTTGAATTGCATTCTGGAGTGTTCCAGCATGACTCAAGCTCTGCCTGACATGTATACTTGTAGATGGTGCTAAATCATTTCTTAATCTTCATTTCTGTAATCTAAATATCTTGATCTCATGTATGTATGCCAATTTGCTTGCCTCAATATTATTGGCTGATTCTTGACAGCAGGAACATTGAAAAATAAACTTTGTGTAAAATGAAATGAAATAAAATAAAATGCCCTATTATTGACATTAAGGTACAATTTTGAAACCCTATAGTTCCCTTTCAATGCTGCCACTTAACCCCACTATCTTTTTAGTCCATAATGTTGTTCTTGATAGTTAGTGCCATAAATCCATGTGAATTTTTGATCTCTATTTTTCTCTATTTTTTTTTTATGAGAGTATATTGGTGCTAAGGATTTCACTAGCACTCATTGTGGGAAATCCTGAGATGTAATGAGCACTTGCAATTCCTATTAAAGTCAATAGGACTTATGCATCCGATGAAGTGAGCTGTAGCTCACGAAAGCTTATGCTCAAATAAATTGGTTAGTCTCTAAGGTGCCACAAGTACTCCTTTTCTTTTTGCGAATACAGACTAACACGGCTGTTACTTTGAAATAGGACTTTTGTAACTTTGGCCTAGGACTTCCATTTCTTCCCCCTAGCCCCTTCCTAAATGCTTGGAGAAAAACTGTTTTTAAAAAAAACCCACTAACAATGTAGGCAGGATTTCAAAGTGTGCTTAAAGAGTAGATAAGTACAGAAATATTTCAGCCCACTTTGTAATATTCTATTTTAGATACAAAGCAATGAAGACTTCAAAAGCCGTGATCAGATGGTAGATTAAAGATAGTATGTCAGATCTTATGTCTACAGAAATGTATGAAATCAAGGCATATTTAAACCAGGGTTATGGCTGCGTCCTGCATAGATAGAACTCAGGCTCCTACAGATGAGATTGGCACAGTGGCCACCTGCACAAGTGGATGAATAGATTTACAGTCTTCTGTAGATGTGATATGCAGAAGGAGACTGTTTCACACTGTGGCATTACCCTAAGGTTTTTTTTTTTGTGTGAAGGCAGTGTCTATTTATCTTAATATCACTTGATACTTTTCCCCCTGTGTGTTATCCCATTCTTTATCACTAGCTGTTTCCACACTGAGGATTAGTGGCTATGCAATTATGAGAGACGGAAGAAAATATCTTACCTTTATCATTTCTTAAATCGCATCTCTACCAATCCCCACATATCAGTCTTTGAAATAGATCATGAGTTACTGTTGGATATATCATTTTTTAAAGAAAAGAAATGTTAACGTGAGTTTAACTATTACACCATTAGGCCCTGATACTGCAAATTCATTTGCACATTCTTAAATTTACTCAGGTGAATAGTCTGACTGAAGTCAAATTAAATTGTATTCCTGTCTGCAGGACTGGGGCCTTTGTTTTGTTTCTGGAGTCTCGGGTGCGGCTTATCCTTCTGCCAACTCACTGCTTTAGAATTAGTTCAGTTGCCAAATGCAAGTTTTTTGCAGTATCTTGTCTTAGTGTCCATAAATTGGTATGTTTGTGGGGGGTTTTGTGTGTGTGTTTGTGATACAGCAGGGCCAGCAGTGCTTCTATATTGTGATGCCAACTTTTCCCAACCTAGCGCTAAAAATTTCCCAAATCTGGTGAAAAATTCCTAGACTCTGGGAATTTTTTACCAGTTTGGGAAATTTTTGGTGCTTGCCAGTGCTTCTGTATCCTGGGAAATTCCCCCAAATCTGGGAATTTTTGAGTAAAATGTTTCACCTTGGGAAATTGCAGAGCAAATTGGGAAACTGCAGGGCTGTTAAAATTTCCAGATGTTGGGAAATTTCCCAAGATATAGAAGCATTGAGGGCCAGAGGGCAGCAGGAGAGTGAACTGATTGGATGCTGGGAAATGGGCGGGCATAAGCCCCAGGGTGATCAGAGCCTTATTCCCTGTGGACTAAGGAGAGGTTACTACAGGTTAATTAGAGCACCTGGAGCCAAGTAAGGCCCTGCCCCAGACCTAGTAAAAACCTCTGCTTCAGTCAGACAGGAGGAGGGAAGGAGAGCTGACTGTAATTTAGCAGCATAGTGGTGTTGAACAGAGAATCAGAGTACCAGGGGAAGTGAGACCCTGCCCAAGCAGAGCAGAGGGACTCCCCCAGTACCGAAGACAGAGAGAAACCCTGCCCAAGGGGAAAGAGGGTAAGGGTCCTGTAAAGTTGAAGGTGCTGGAACCTGAGTAAGGGGTGGACCTGGGACCCTTCCTCACTCCCCTTCTCTTCCCTTCCAGGGCACTAGCAGAGCCCAAAAATAGGGGTAGGGGCAAGACCCTGACCCACCACACCAAGGAAAAGTGCGGGACCCACCACAATTGTGTTGTCCATTTGCCACATTTTGTTTTTGTGGATTCTGAACGTCAAGACCTTAAATTCAAAGGAACTCCCTAATGACACATTGTCATTGTTGAGCATTTTGAAATATGAGCATTTATTATCACCCACTTCCTGACTGGAAGCCAGGTGACAGTGAAACCACTTTCACTTAATTTCAATTATTTTTACTGAAAACTAGACACTAATATTTTGTGAAAACAACAAGGAGTCCGTTGGCACCTTAAAGATGACCAGATTTATTTGGGCAATCTGAAGAAGTGGTTTTTTACCCATGAAAGCTTATGCCCAAATAAATCTGTTAGTCTTTAAGGTACCATCGGACTCCTTGTTGTTTTTGTGGATACAGACTAACATGGCTACCCCCTGATACTTAATATTTTGTGGTGTTCTGGAGTGACAGGTTTGGGGGTAGCTGGAGACAGTAAAGTAAACGGAGTGATTAGTGATTAGAAGGTACAATTGCCCAGGCTAAGTTTAACCTAAAGAGGAGGCTGCAGACAGAGGTGGCAATTAGATATACTTCAAAAGTAACTGGTATTACTCCTATTAGGACACTCAACTGTAGTTTGAATGAGAGAGTGGGATGAAATGTTTACATTTCAAAATGCTCAACAATGATAATGTCATCAAGTAGATTCTTAAAATATATGGGCGTGAGATATAGCTTCCACAAAAAAATCTGGTTTGGACCCTAAGGTAAAGTTGACCAAAGTGGCTGCCAGATTAAACTGCCCCCAGATTTTAGTAAATGAAGAATTATCAAGAAGTGGTGATTGGTGAATATCTATCAATTTCATCTTTCTTTATATAGCATAATGATTTTTCTTTTCCACCTAAATCTGTGATCCAGGAGATGAGAATGCTTAGAAGTATGCAAACTAAATTGCTACTATACCTACAAAGTATTTTTATCATTCATTCTTTGACATTAATTCTTCATTCATCCAATAATATGATCATTTAAAAGTGGCTCAGATTAGTTTATCTGAAGGAGCCTGTACTTCTTCATCCTATATATTATGTTCATTATTTTGTCAATCAGATTAGTAAAAGCAAATGCTGTGAAGCGTTATTCTTCTAAGAAATAATCTTCCTTGTGCAAATTATATGGTTTTAGAAACTTAATTTCTTTAGATTCTAAAGGCTTCAGGACAAGGATTGTCTCTTTTGTTTTTGTATAATGCCCAGTACAATGAGATCCCAATCCCAATCAGGGCCTTCAGGCGCTACCATAAATATTTACTCCTCCTTTTTCTTCTCCTAAATGCATAACTTCAGGTTAGAAGGATGTTTTAATTTTTAATGGGAATGTAGAGGTGTTCCCAATAACTGAATGTTATGGAACATAAGCATAAATTATCATATTTAGGCTTATGCAAAGTGACAAGAAACAGGGCTTTCCCAAAACTCATTTTTTTATAATAAGGTGGTTTCTAAAGGTTACAACCCAGAAGAAATGTTCATTATTTTTCAAGTCAATTGATGGCAAGGATTTGTTATAAATCTGTGAAAGATATTACAGGTACACTTGGGAAACCAAAACCAATTTTATCCATAAATGAAATTTGGAAATACCTCATGGATTTCGGGTTTTTGTGAACCTCAGACTCTTTTGTGGTTTGTAGGCATGAGCTAACTAATTCAAGTTCACAAATGATGTTTTATCTATTTTTTTTTAATCTTTTTCAAAGGTGATTGCTGCCCCCATCACCTTTTTGGCTAATGGGAAACATGTACTATGTAGTAAAGGTTAAAGGAACTCTTCCATCTCCTTCAGCATTCAAAAGTTAGGCTAGCACAAATGTGTGTGCATGCACACAGATGTCTGTGTATGTGCAATAAATACTGTATTTCATTTTAGAATTTGTCGATCTTTGTGCCCCTTTTACTCAGCTGGTCCGTAAAATATTTGTTTTTCATTTCCCTCACCCTTTTGGTTTTCACTCTGAATATTGTCTTTCCTAAACTGATTTTAAAGGCAGTAATATTCAATTTAGTAAAACTATTGGCCAAACAATATTTTCACTATCATATCCCAGCTTGCCTCTATCACTGCAGAAATCACTCTTCAGTACTTCAAGCAGTTTGATATCTATTTCAGGCTACCTGATATCCTGACTTTCTGCTCTGATTGTTACTTTCAAACTGTATTAAATTTTGGAGATTCAATGAGTATTAAGAATGGAAATAATTTAAAGGGTGATTTAAATACAGAAAGGTATGAGAACGGGTTGAAGTCTTGAATGAAAGTCAGGTGGATCAGGAGAAGATGTAGAGATTTTACAGGTGTTAAATATATGGATGACATATGCTATATGTAAATATATCTGCAGAAAACAATATTAATATGTGGAAAAATTAAAATGTTAGCAGTGATCATTATAATTATGTTTTTTTTAAATTACTTATTTATTTTTCAAAATTTTACTGTCCAATCACATTAGCATTTTAGCATAATCTTGGACTACCTATAGGTGGCACTAAGAGTAAATGTACAGGAGCTTCATAGGGAAAATCACAGCTGCACAGCACAGCAACTTTGTAATTGCATAAAGTAAAGTACTTCTTGGCTTTCCAATTTTTTTCCACAGCTTTATAAGGAAAATAGCCTTCTCACGGTGAAATATGATACTAGAATGAAACTCAAATAATAATGGGGAACCCAGTGCAAGTTAAATAGTAACTGGCCAGTCTAGAGCCTTTTTTGTTGTTTGAACGTTGTTTTTACTTTCAATTTCATTGTTGCTCATCTTCAAACACCTCTGCACATCTTGTCTAGGAAGGAATTGAAAGTCAGTGCATGAAATACTACCTAAGGGATTATTCTCCTGATGTCTCCAAGTGTCATATGTGGGAGTCAGCTATCACGATTTCTCGCCAAATATAATAGTTTCATATACATTTCCTATAAACATCCCCACTTTTTGTGAGAATCCAAACTTAATATGGAATCCTTTTGATGATGGCTTACCACTAATTAAAATTCTTTAACGTCTAGAGTCACAGTAAGGGACTTAATCAGGGGAGCTTAAAAGATGCCTTGTCACTTCTTTTAACTTTAGTGAGAGAGATGAGCACTTGAATACCAGATTCTGGCTGAAAGTTCATAAGCACTTTTTTTGAGGTATCAAAAGAAATGTCTTAATACCTGATTCTTCCCACAGTAACAGAGCTGCATTATAAGTGAAGGGTTAACACTACAAGCAATGCCATGTTATTTTTATGTTCTTTGACTACGAAGATATTGTGTAACAAAAGATTTAGTTAATTCTTATGTCTTACCTTAGTAAAGTTCATTTAAAAAAAATCACAGGGCTGAATTAAATACTGTATTTCTCTCTCTCTCTGTATGTATGTATGTATGTGAACAGTGTGGCAAGCCAAAAGCCTAGTTTTAATCACCAGCTCACAGAGACAGAAAGGTATGCATAATGTTCAGCATTATGACAAACCTCCCTGCTTGATGCTGTAATGAGCATAGCTAAGTAAGAGGAAAATTTGGCATTGGGGGAGCAGAGAAAGGGCAAGGTCTTTGCAAGAGTGTTTAAATAAAATTTGGTGAATTGTGAATGATGGGTTTAGCAGCTATACTGTGGATTTTCACATACTTCTAACAGCACCAGGAGTAATGGCTGTCTCAAATGCGTTTAGGAGTTGCACTTTTTAAAAGAAGAATATGAGCAGTCATTTGAGCTGGTCTATGGCAGAAAAAATGCTTCTGACATTTTCCAGGAAATACTACTTCTCACAGCCAGCTCTCAGAGCCTTGTGCTGTAAGCTGGGCACAATGTTCTTTCCAGCCCACCACCTTCAGCACCTGATTCCCTCTGCTAACTTCACTTTATTGGATCATGAGTAAGAAAGCACCCTGCTAAACAGATATGTTGATAGTCCTGCTGTGTCCCTCGACCCTCATCCACAAAACATCAGGATTGAGCTCAAATGCCTGCTTGTGATGTCAGTAGAGAAAGCGCAGCATTTTCTATGAGAAAAGGGGTCTTGTTTTTCTTATCCAGTATGTACTTACTATTGATTATTGGATTTTCACATGTTGGGTTTTAGTTTTTTTCCAAAATGCCCACACTTGGAGGTTAAGGTAATATCTTTTATTGGATCAACTTCTGTTGGCGAGAGAAACAAGCTTTCAAGCTCACACAGAGCTCTTCTTTAGGTTTGGGAAACTAATTCAGCATCACAGCTAAATACCAGATGGAACCGATTGTTTAACATAAATAGTTAAACCACAGTTTCAATTGGTCACAGACATGAACTTGAAGGATGTTGATTATACTACAGCTGCAATTTAACGTTCTTTTCAAAATTAAGTGAGTCAGAAGTATTTTTTAGCATTTCACAAACAGGCAATGTGAAAAACAGTGGCATGTGTCACAACCTCAAAATACTATTCTTTTCCCAGCATTTAAAAATAATAAATGTGCGGCCTTATAATAATTTTATTATAATAGTGTTTAATGAAGTTGAAAACAGAGCCTGCTACTTTAATTACATACTAGTGCCTTTATTCTGATAAGCTGACATTTTGTAATTGCATTCCAATTTCCCTCTCACTGATACAATTCTACTTTTAATTATTTGAATAAAACTGATTTTGGAGATGTATAACTGTTGCTAGAAAGTGGCATTTAACTATTGAACTCTGCAGATACACAATGGCTGGAGCAGTAATGTCAACTAAAAACACTACTAAAAATGACAAGCTAAATTCTGCTTGTCTTATTCACCTAACTATACCTGTTGTAAACAATGGGACTGTGCATGCTTAATATGCGTATAGGGAGCAGGATTTGGCTTTATGTTACTGGGCCAAAGGAACATTCACTTTACATAAGACAGAATGCACCTGTGTTATGGAAAAAGGGATGAAAATGTATGAGCATTCTATCACCAGTAATACAGCAGCAGTTGACAACTGTCTGGGCCAGGAACACAGATTCCTTGAACCACACTTGCCATGGAAACTTCTCATTAATTAGGCTGTTATGCGGCGCTCAGGGCATCTTTATTTAATGTGAAATCCTAAATGCAGCAATAAATGTGGAGCTCTAAAGCTCATTAGAACTCAAGTGGGTTTATGAGCTTCTTACCTTGATTAGAAATTAGAAGATTTGTATGATAACTCTAGGATTTCTGGATGTTCCTTGTGAATTAATTTAAACTTTAGGTGCAGAGGTGGAAGAACCTCAATTGCTGTTGCATCAGGATGCAAGCAAAGAATTGGAGTGAAACTGTCTGAAAGAAAATGGAAAAAGTGAAAGTCATACAAGTTGGGGGAAGAATTTGGAAATACAGAATAAAGAAAACAGCAGTAAAATTGTAGATTATAGAAAATCTTGGGGAAAAACAAAGCAAACAGATGTTTTCTACAAACGGCTCTATGTTCAAGTTCAAATGCCAACTCAGTCTTCAAACTTCTTTTTTCGGTTCTCTGCTAGTACAGACTGCCACAATAGGAGAACCCAGGAGAACACCTCACCCTTTTTGTACCATAGCTTCCCACTGAGCCATTAACACTCTGTCTTCCTCAACTGCATCCAGAGTCCTTTGCACCAGTTCCCACAGTGTTTCAAAGGAGTTGATGAATCCAAAAAGGGGATTGTGAGAGAATCATTGCAGGGGTTAATGGGATAATCCTGATATCTGAGAAAAACTGTTGTTTGCAAGCGTCTGAACAAATCCTGTTCAGTGAAAGGCCATTGATAGGGAGTGGGAATAGGCACACCTCCTCAGGCATCTACTAGTGACCCCGTGGAGTCACCCTACCATCTCATAGATTGAGAACCAATGGGGTAGCCTCTCTTGATCCTATGCCTTGTTATTGATTGCTTTCCCATCACATTCTCATGGGATGAAAAATTTGCTCCAGGCTTATAGAGCATTGTGAATTAATTTCCACACTGGCTTTCTTCCAGTACCCCACTGCTAAACAACCAGCAGCAATGTTTTCTTGCAAGTGAGGAGTTCCTTAGGCTTCTGATGCTTTATTCTTCTCATTTATCATTATTTATTCTTTGAATTTTTAGAAGCAGAAATGTGGACACATTCATCAATTATAATCTTCACCTTTATTTAAATCTGTCTGTTTGAAAAGTGTAGAGTCTTTAAAAGCTGGCCTGTTTTGTTCTGCACAAACACGTCTCTTCACAGAGAGAAGGTAGCTCTTCCCCAAACCCTCCCTTCAGCTCTTATTTTAATAATTATTGTTGTAAATGTCTTTTACTGAGCTCTATTTCATAATAGTTCTCTCTAAACATATGTTTACAGTGTTGTTGTAGCCATATGGGTCCCAGGATATTAGAGACAAAGTGGAGAAAGTTAGGCTTTCAAACTACACAGAGCTCTTCTTCAGGTGCTGAAGAAGAGCTCTGTTTAGCTTGCAATTTGTCTCTTTCCCCAATGGAAGTTGGCCCAATAAAAGATGTTACCCTCACCCACCTTGTCTCTCTCTAAACATATGGTATTTTGAGGCAGATGAGACCTATCAGCAGCTTTAAAAAATGTACCTCATCATGTGGAAAGGCATATTGTTTACCTACACAAAGAGTAAGGATTTCTTTCATTCAGAAATTACTGATAATGAGTAAGACAGCCCAATATTGCCCCATGGAATCAAAAAATAGGGTTGTCAAGCAATTTACAAAATAATTGCAATTAATCATGAGATTAAAAAATAGTCACAATTATTTGAAGTTTAATCACACTATTAATAATAAAATACCAATTTAAATTTACAAATATTTTTGTTTTTTCTACATTTTCAAAAATACTGATTTCAGTTACAACAAAGAGTTCAAAGTGTACAGTGCTCACTTTATATTATTTTTATTACAAATATTTGCACTGTAAAAAGATAAAAGAAATAGTATTTTTCAATGCGTCTCATACAAGTACTGTAGTGCAATCTCTTTATCATGAAAGCGTAACTTACAAATGTAGATTCTTTTTTTACATAACTGCCCTTAAAAATAAAACAATGTCAAACTTTAGAGTCTACAAGTCGAAGCACGAAGGGGCATACGAATGTTTAGCACACCTGCCACATAAATACAACAGTACCATGCGAACGCCAGTTCTCCCTTTCAGGTGATATCGTAAATAAGCGGGTAGCATTGTCTCTCATAAATGTAAACAAACTTGTTTGTCTTCGTGATTGGCTGAACAAGAAGTAGGACTGAGTGGACTTGTATGAGGTGAATAGACAAATAGTGTTTCTTTTGTTTATCAGTGAAAATGTAGAAAAACATCCAAAAATATTTATAATAAATTTAAATTGGTATTCTGTTATTGTTTAACAGTGTGATTAAAATGGTGATTATTAATGACTACTTTTTAATCGAGTGAATTTGTTTTGCGTTAATCACATGCATTAACTGAAATTAATTGACAGCCCTAAAAAACCATGTTCTTGTTTTCTTTTATTTATAGATGTGGAATGGGCATGTCCTTCCTATTCATTAAGAAAAAAAAGTCTTATAAAATAATGCTCAAGAAATACAAGGAAACATCCCTTATGATATCTTTTATAGTGTGACAGCATGATCTGTCATATAAATGACAGTCCCAATACTTACAACTTTTCTCATAGTTGAGAGAAAACCTATTTACCTTCTCCATGCACTGCACAGTAACTCTGCTGGTAGTTCTCCTGATTAGGTCGTTCTCCAAAACAGGTAGACCATTCAGTAAACATACCTAATTGGCAGTCTCTTTTCCTCAGCAGAAAAGGGCACCCTGATTTATGTCTGTGCAACACTAATGATTTCAATGAGATTTCAGAAGGCATGAGTCAGGAAAGAATTTGGCCCCTTATTTTTATAAGGTCACACAAACTGGAGGTGGGAGCAGGGACTCATTAATGGGCTTGGATTTTTTACAGAAATAGCTACAACCTAGGAAATATCCCCCATTCCCTTCATTCCTCTGGGGCACATTTTTAATGCAGGTTAATTTGAGGTCTTACATAGGATCATACAATGTAACTCTAAGTCTTCAGTTATAGTAACAATTGTCATTATAAAAGTTTAAAAAAAAAAAAAAACCCTCACCAGCTATATGGTGGTCATTACACAGTTTCCACCTATGTAGTCTGTAAACTATATATGCTCAAAATATTGTAATTGTAAGTATGTTGTACACATACTTTGTGTGCTTTCCAAGCAAGCACCTATCACATATGTGGAAAAACCTGTAGAGCAGGAACTGGACTCTTTGGCCATTGTATTTCTCATTAGTGATTCTCCCTCCCCCCCCCCAGCAGAAATCATCCTCGTATTGAGGGATAGTCAAATGATAGAAATACCACTTGTTCAAAGCTTTGCCTGTATATTTTGTGTTTAAAACTCAAAACCAGGTTTAAGGCTGCAAGTACTGCACAAGCCAAATTATGAACAGAACATTCTTCCTTAGTATGTCACATAAAGCCATCATAAATAGGTATTTTGCATGTGAGGATGTATATAGGGCAAAATCCTTCTCCTCCTCCTGTTCCTCTTATCTGAGATATACAAGAGGCTTGGGGATAGGGGAAGGATGGTGGAGCAGCACCAGCTCTCGATACAGAACAAGAATGATTCTGTAGGGCAGGATAGTTCATGGCATGCTGCCAAGCACATGTTGCTGCTCTAAAAAAAGAAGATTGTCCCCCGAGTCCATGGAAGGCAGTGTGTAGTCTGGGGGTGTTATAGAATGGAACTGGAAGTCAGGAGACTATAGACTCTAGTCCCCACTGTGCCAGACTTGCTTTGAGACCCAGGGCAAGTCACTCTGGGCCAGATTTTCAAAGGTCTTTAGGCGCCTGTAGATGCAGATTGGAAACTAGTGTGATTTTCAAAAGTGCCCAAGCAGATAAGGTGCCTAATCTCATCAGTTGAAATAAGATTTAAGAGCCCAGTTTACTTAGGCACTTAGTGGGATTTTTAAGTGCCTATCTGCATCTTTAGGCTCATAAAGACCTCTGAAAATCTGTCCCTCTGCAACTTTCTGATTCTTTCCCCATCTATAAAATGAGAATAGCTGCACTTTATAAGTGTTCTGTATAGCTAGATTGTGCTGTCAGTTGCAGCATACTTACTATCTGGTTAGGGGCTGAATACGCACTTACCTGGCAGGCCGCAGCTCTCTGGGTGGTGGTGTGCTCACCAGCTTCACAGGCACTGCTCCTTTTTAGTGCTCTCTTGAACCTATGGAAAGAGTCGGCTTTGTTTCTTGACGCTTCCTAAGCCATTGTTCCCTCCCAGGCATTGCACAGATTTCAATTAGGCAGTCAAAGGGAAATGCATTGTTCAAACTCTTCATGTCTCATTGAAAGCATATACGGGTACCGACTGAAAAGAAACCTGTGTAACAAATCAATGAAGGCTCCAGATGATTATTTTTTGGTATTTTTTGGTATCCATTTCATAGCATTGGTAAGTAGGTTATTAGAATGAATGCATGGCTGACTGAAGCAATATGTTAGCAAAAGCTTTACTTTTGAAGTTAGTTAATCTATTCGTCATTAGTTAAAGAATAACTGCTTTTTCTTATGGTGCATGACATTTTGCCTGCTTTTTTGGCAGAATCAGTTTTTAAAAAGTCATGCAAATCACCTTTTAGACTATGTATATTAAACATTCAGTTCTGTGCGCCTACCATTTTCCTGGTTTAGGAAATGCCAGCATCCCTGACACAAAACAGGATTTATGAGACACATGTGTGCTGTGTATTTTAAAAAAAAAAAATCAAATCAGTGTATTCATAGTTAAATTTGAAATGATGGATTTTTCAAACTCGGTAACAGTCAATCAACAGTGGTTCCACCTAAAACAGCTCTGAAATTGTTTTAGCTACTTTAATACTTGATATCACTGCTCTCTATAGTAAATATTTGTATATCAGGATAGGCATATGATCTTCATGCCACCCAAAAGCATTTGAAAACACAGTCATTAATGACTGCCTCCCTCTTTTTTCTATCAGAGGCAGCAACTCTGCTGTCCTTCCTGAGCTGAGCTTCCTTGGTTTCACTTTGACTTCTTGGGCTCTTGCTTTTTCTTCCCCCAAACTGATTGTGTTGGTTTATTTTGATTTGTAACACTCACCCATCAATTTCACTGGAACCTTTCACAATGATTAAAAACAACCAATATAAAAATCATGCATCCTATGTAATAGACTCACATAACCTTAACTAATAATTACACACTAATAAAGATGGCCCCTTTTGTTTATGTGCTGTATCCCTCAGCTTACTACCACACTAAAAGCCTGAGGGGGAAAAAATGGGTATTGTAGTGTGTTTGGAAAAAGAACAGTTGCAGCCCCGAGAGGACTGACTGATGTCAGTAAGTCTTGACTGTTCTACTCAACATCATCTTCAAAATCCATCCATTTTCACCACAAAGAACTACATTCAGGTTCTCTCTTAGTTCGGATATTGCAGCCTTCTCTGTGACATTCATCTCACCACATCTCCTTCAGTCTGGACAAAATGATCATCATTGAAACTATGTTCTTTGCAGCCCCACTTTGAATAATTTCACTGGCTTCCTCTTGCCCTCTACATCATACACAAATACCATGTATTTGTCTTCAAGGCCCTACACAATCTGGCTCCCATTTACCTTTCTGCTCTTGTCACCTCCCCTACTTTGCCCTGAAGAATCTACTCAGCTGTCTACCACTTTGTGTCATTTTCCTATTCTTGGTTTACAGATTCTCAAACAGAAGACATAAGAACAAGACTGAATTATTCAAGTTACAAAATATTCAGTTTAATTTAACTTTAAAGTTTGTTAACTGGTTGACAGCATTGAAAATAATGTAAACTGTATGGAGGTGCATAGAGTTAAACTTTTGATTAACTTACTCAACATCAAACCCTCAAAAGATATTTGTATCAAAATAAATATCAGAAATATGAAAACCATTGTATGCGTGGCCAGGGATTAATAACACATTTCTAACATTAAAAGAAAAATACCATTTTCAAGAGGCACAGACCATTTAAACTGTGAAGGAGAAGCCCTAAACTATCTTGTGTTCTTAAAGAAATACTTTTGGACCCTTTTTGAAGACTTATTTTAAGGAATTGCTTTTTGTTACAAAATTATAGAAGTCAACCCGCCCATTTTGTAGTTCAGTTTAAAATAAAATTTTGCTCTCCTACAGAGTTCTTCTCCACCCTCATCCTCTCATCAGTCTTCAGCTGCATCATGTAGGAAATATTCTCTCCACAGGAACATTGTGTACTAATATGGACAAGACACATATTCAGAAGATTTGGATTCCCATACTTCCTGAACAACTCAATCCATTTTACGTCTGTTTGATTAATGTCCAGTTTCAGCAGCGTTGGTAAAACATCACACAACAGGCAGAATTGATTGTACAGGTCCTCCCTGTTAAGCTAAACTTTGGCTGCCTTTACTGGTACCACCACAACTTCAAGTCTGATTGATTTTCTTAATTCAAGGACTGTGACAAGAATTTGAGTTATCAGACCTCAGATGAAGTATGTTGCCAAATATAGTTGATTCCTTTCATAGACCTCAGTTCCTTCTGACAGGCTCTTTTTGGTCTAGAGCTCTTGGCTTCTTCATATTGTGATTAACTTGAAATATAAAAACCCTATTTTCAGCCACAACTTCATACTTCTTCTCATCTTCAGTATCTCATCATACTCTTCAGTAATGTGGGTGGCTTCACTTTCAAGCACTTTTGATTGATGTGGTTACTAGGCTTATATAACTAGGCAAGCCAATCATTTTACACTCTGGAAGAAAAAAGCTGTTGTTATCAGCAAACCCTTATTCCTGGTCCGAGATGAATTTTCACATAAAAGGGTATTTCTTCTTTGCCTTATGACACAAAGTCAGACTCAACAGTCTTCCATTTATTCAAAAATCAGTTTGGCTGGAAGAAGTGACAGCTTCTCAGATTGGAATATGATACAGGAAGCTACTGAATGATTATTCTGAAGAATCACAACATTCCCTTCATCATTGATCTCTTTACTAAGACTGAAAACCCACTAAAACATTTGACTGTTATAAACCTTCAGCACCATAGATGAGAAGTTTGCATGGATGCTTGTACATATTGTACAATAAATGACACCTGATGATGGGTTACAGACAGCTGCCCTGAGTAGCTTTCATAATGGTGAAGGAGGAATGATTCATTCTGTAGTTTATCAAAGCATTGTCAGCAGCATATGCAGCTGTATTGTCCAGTTTCCCCTAGATTTCTTTTTCAGTTTTTATTGAATCTTTGCAGAAATTGCATCTTCACTTGTGCCATTGCAGAAATCTATATTTTCTTCACACATGGCTTTATCTTTTGGAAAGTACCTTAACATCAAAGAAAACAATTGAACATTTCCTTTATTTCAAATAATACAAAAATTGTCTACTTCAGTGCCAAGTTCTAAGAGCTCTGTGGATCCAAGAAAGGATCCAAAATCTAAAAATGGAGAGTCCTCATTGTTGCTGGCTTCTTTGTCTAGAGCCAATTCATGAGAGAGAGAGCTCCCAGATCCATCTAATTGAATGGCATGTAAGGAACTGGAGTTCAGAAAAGATTGTGGCCAGTCCCAAGACACATCCCCTAGATCCAGGAGCTTCAAATCCTAAATTACTGGATTCTACAGTTAAGATAAAGACCTGAGTTCTAGGCTAAAAAGAAGGATCCAGCTAACTCAGATCAGCCTGTCAGCACTGTGGCAATGCCTCAACCGATAATAGTGATGGCACAGATTCACCACTTGGATCCATCTTTATCTCTTAGGTTATTGGGTCCAATTACAGCCCCTATCCATACGGACAGTCCTCCCCCAGACAAAAGAAGGATGGAAGAAATAAGGATATCTCCACTCCTGTCTCCACCCAGAACTCCATCACTTTTAGATCTCCTATTCACAGGGGATGGGGTTTTTAGTTCCAAGATGGACAAGATTCTAGAGAGGATGAAGAATATTAAATCCATGGTCAGATCTTTAGGAGTGTTCCAACTTTTAAGAAGACAGTACCCTTCATCCTCCTTCTCATCTTCTCTCTATCAGAGAAGAAATTATCAACACCTCCACAGCAACAGCAGTAGCAACAGCTGAGAAAGAAGCCTTTTAAGCCCCAGAGTACAGATAAATCTTCTGTCGTGTCTTCCTCTGGGCCTCCATCACAGTCTCAAGTTTTACATGGGGATGGATAGACGCAACCCAGTCATAACCAGTGCCTCCCCTACACGCTTTGGAGACCCCTTGTGCTAATTCTAACACAACTGGCAAACTATAACTTTGGACAGTTGGATTCTAGAGATTGTTATAAGTAGCTATGCCATCCAATTTAAAACCCATCTTCCTTCCAATTCCACCTATTCCTGTCCTTTTCAGGGATCTATCCC
This sequence comes from Caretta caretta, assembly GCF_965140235.1. NCBI lineage: Eukaryota > Metazoa > Chordata > Testudines > Cheloniidae > Caretta > Caretta caretta. The sequence goes on from NC_134207.1 coordinate 140,123,965, forward strand.
ATGAGAATCAGAGGTTCTCTCCTTTCTAAGATCAGGGGCTATAGAGGGAGTTCCACATGAATATAGGAGGAAAAGTTTTTATTCAAGTGATACTTATTCAAAAAAAAAAAAAAAAAGACAGGATTGCATCCTCAGGAAACTAAACTCATTTATCAGGAAGTTTCAATTCCATATGTTGTCTCTAGCATCCATAATCCCTACCCTTTCTTTGAGGACTGTTTTGCAGCTTTGTTTTAAAGAGCTCCTTAAGGCCATACCATTGAAAATACCTACATCTTACAGTGGAGAAGAATCACGATCAATACAACATCCTTCCTTCTGTATTTTGTGCCATTCCCGGGGGTCCTTACAAAGTACCTATCCATAGGTGCTGCACATATCAGGAGACAGAAGATCTTTCTCTGCACTTATTTAGATGATTGGCTAGTCAAAACATCATCCAGAGAAGCGTTGACAGTCGATCACACAGATATGCTCTCTCTTTGCCATCACAGGCCTCAAAATAAACTGGGAGGAGTCACTTCTAGAGCCTATAAAGAAAAAAACTGCTGGAGCTTTGCCCTTCTATATTTATCCCACTCAACTAGCAATGATTTGGATTTGAAACTCAGGATTCATCTCTGAATTTGCAAGTCCTTTTCATTTCCTCCTTGAGCATCATGGCCACAGTTTTATCTTTTCACTTGAGTTTCCAGCCATTTTCCGAATTTTTGTCAAAATATTAGCAGTCCAGAGAGAGTAGTTCTGAAACTGGGGACTGCAGACACAAGTGGGCTGTGACATTTTGGGGTTCCACCCAGGCCAGTGAGGGGTTCTGTCACTGCCTGCCCTGTAACTCTGGGTGCCTTAAATGCTATGACTCTCAGGCCACATACCAAAAGCCAGCATATTTTATAGGCAGCAGGTTTTAAACAAACAAAAGGAATTATATCTTCACACAACACACAGTCAACCTGTGGAACTTGTTGCCAGAGGATATTGTGGAGGCCAAGACTATAACGGGGTTCAAAAAATAACTAGATAAATTCACGAAGGATAGGTCCATCAATGGCTATTAGGCAGGATGGGCAGGGATAGTGTCCCTAGTCTCTGTTTGCTAGAAGCTGGAAATGGGCAACAGGGGATGGATCAATTGATGATTACCTGTTCTGTTCAATCCCTCTGGGGCACCTGGCACTGGCCACTGTCGGAAGACAGGATGCTGTGCTAGACAGACCTTTGGTCCTACCCAGTATGACCATTCTTGTGTTCTTATATAAGCATGCAGGTCACATCCTACCTTCCACCACCCATTTACTGTTTGCAGAGTGACCCCAACACCCCCCCCCCACACACACAAGTCCTGAACTTCCCCCAAACATTCTGCCGCTGTAGTGTCCATCCCTCTTCTGGAACACTCACAGAAGTTATTAACTTAATACAGGTTTCAGAGTAACAGCCGTGTTAGTCTGTATTTGCAAAAAGAAAAGGAGTACTTGTGGCACCTTAGAGACTAACCAATTTATTTGAGCATGAGCTTTCGTGAGCTACAGCTCACTTCATCGGATGCATACCGTGGAAACTGCAGCAGACATTATATACACACAGAGATCATGAAACAATACCTCCTCCCCCCCCCCCACTGTCCTGCTGGTAATAGCTTATCTAAAGTGATCATCAAGTTGGGTCATTTCCAGCACAAATCCAGGTTTTCTCACTCTCCGTCCGTCCCCCCCCCCCACAAACTCACTCTCCTGCTGGTAATTGCCCATCCAAAGTGACAACTCTCTTCACAATGTGTATGATAATCAAGGTGGGCCATTTCCTGCACAAATCCAGGTTCTCTCACCCCCTCACCCCCCTCCAAAAACCACACACACAAACTCACTCTCCTGCTGGTAATAGCTTATCCAAAGTGACCACTCTTCCTACAATGTGCATGATAATCAAGGTAAACAGTCCTGTCTGTAGGCAAGGACTGGCCTGTCTCCCAAGATTTGTGAGAGTGTTGGGTCATCCTTCAGGATAGGTTGTAGATCCTTAATAATGCGTTGAAGGGGTTTTAGTTGGGGGCTGAAGGTGACTGCTAGTGGTGTTCTGTTATTTTCTTTGTTAGGCCTGTCCCGTAGTAGGTGACTTCTGGGAACTCTTCTGGCTCTATCAATCTGTTTATTCACTTCCGCAGGTGGGTATTGTAGTTGTAAGAAAGCTTGATAGAGATCTTATAGGTGTTTGTCTCTGTCTGAGGGGTTGGAGCAAATGCGGTTGTATCGCAGAGCTTGGCTGTAGACGATGGATCGTGTGGTGTGGTCAGGGTGAAAGCTGGAGGCATGTAGGTAGGAATAGCGGTCAGTAGGTCTCCGATATAAGGTGGTGTTTATGTGACCATCGTTTATTAGCACTGTAGTGTCCAGGAAGTGGATCTCTTGTGTGGACTGGACCAGGCTGAGGTTGATGGTGGGATGGAAGTTGTTGAAATCATGGTGGAATTCCTCAAGGGCTTCTTTTCCATAGGTCCAGATGATGAAGATGTCATCAATATAGCGCAAGTAGAGTAAGGGCTTTAGGGGACGAGAGCTGAGGAAGCGTTGTTCTAAATCAGCCATAAAAATGTTGGCATACTGTGGGGCCATGCGGGTACCCATAGCAGTGCTGCTGATCTGAAGGTATACATTGTCCCCAAATGTAAAATAGTTATGGGTGAGGACAAAGTCACAAAGTTCAGCCACCAGGTTAGCCGTGACATTATCGGGGATAGTGTTCTTGATGGCTTGTAGTCCATCTTTGTGTGGAATGTTGGTGTAGAGGGCTTCTACATCCATAGTGGCCAGGATGGTGTTATCAGGAAGATCACCGATGGATTGTAGTTTCCTCAGGAAGTCAGTGGTGTCTCGAAGGTAGCTGGGAGTGCTGCTAGCGTAGGGCCTGAGGAGGGAGTCTACATAGCCAGACAGTCCTGCTGTCAGGGTGCCAATGCCTGAGATGATGGGGCGCCCAGGATTTCCAGGTTTATGGATCTTGGGTAGTAGATAGAATATCCCAGGTCGGGGTTCCAGGGGTGTGTCTGTGCGGATTTGATATTGTGCTTTTTCAGGAAGTTTCTTGAGCAAATGCTGTAGTTGCTTTTGGTAACTCTCAGTGGGATCATAGGCTTGTAGAAAGTGGTGTTGGAGAGCTGCCGAGCAGCCTCTTGTTCATATTCCGACCTATTCATGATGACAACAGCACCTCCTTTGTCAGCCTTTTTGATTATGTTGTCAGAGTTGTTTCTGAGGCTGTGGATGGCATTGCGTTCCGCATGGCTGAGGTTATGGGGCAAGTGATGCTGCTTTTCCACAATTTCAGCCCGTGCACGTCAGCGGAAGCACTCTATGTAGAAGTCCAGTCTGCTGTTTCGACCTTCAGGAGGAGTCCACCTAGAATCCTTCTTTTTGTAGTGTTGGTAGGGAGGCCTCTGTGGATTAGTATGTTGTTCAGAGGTATTTTGGAAATATTCCTTGAGTCGGAGACGTCGAAAATAGGATTCTAGGTCACCACAGAACTGTGTCATGTTCGTGGGGGTGGAGGGGCAGAAGGAGAGGCCCCGAGATAGGACAGCTGCTTCTGCTGGGCTGAGAGTATAGTTGGATAGGTTAACAATATTGCTAGGTGGGTTGAGGGAACCATTGCTGTGGCCCCTTGTAGCATGTAGTAGTTTAGAAAGTTTAGTGTCCTTTTTCTTTTGTAGAGAAGCAAAGTGTGCGTTGTAAATGGCTTGTCTAGTATTAGTAAAATCCAGCCACGAGGAAGTTTGTGTGGAAGGTTGTTTTTTTATGAGACTATCCATTTTTGAGAGCTCATTCTTAATCTTTCCCTGTTTGCTGTAGAGGATGTTGATCAGGTGATTCCGTAGTTTCTTTGAGAGCGTGTGGCACAAGCTGTCAGCATACCACATACCACATAACAGAACCACTAACCAAGGAACTTATCCTTGCAACAAAGCCCGTTGCCAACTGTGCCCACATATCTATTCAGGGGACACCATCACAGGGCCTAATAACATCAGCCACACTATCAGAGGCTCGTTCACCTGCACATCCACCAATGTGATATATGCCATCATGTGCCAGCAATGCCCCTCTGCTATTTACATTGGTCAAACTGGACAGTCTCTACGTAAAAGAATAAATGGACACAAATCAGATGTCAAGAATTATAACATTCATAAACCAGTCGGAGAACACTTCAATCTCTCTGGTCACGCAATCACAGACATGAAGGTCGCTATCTTAAAACAAAAAAAACTTCAAATCCAGACTCCAGCGAGAAACTGCTGAATTGGAATTCATTTGCAAATTGGATACTATTAATTTAGGCTTAAATAGAGACTGGGAGTGGCTAAGTCATTATGCAAGGTAGCCTATTTCCCCTTGTTTTTTCCTACCCCCCACCCCCCAGACATTCTGGTTAAACTTGGATTTAAACTTGGAGAGTGGTCAGTTTGGATGAGCTATTACCAGCAGGAGAGTGAGTTTGTGTGTGTGTGTGTGTGTCCCCGGGAAAAGGGAGGGGGGGGTGAGAAAGCCTGGATTTGTGCTGGAAATGGCCCACCTTGATTACCATGCACATTGTAGGGAGAGTGGTCACTTTGGATGAGCTATTACCAGCAGGAGAGTGAGTTTGTGTGTGTATGGGGGTGGGGGGGTGAGAAAACCTGGATTTGTGCTGGAAATGACCCAACTTGATGATCACTTTAGATAAGCTATTACCAGCAGGACAGTGGGGTGGGAGGAGGTATTGTTTCATGATCTCTGTGTGTATATGATGTCTGCTGCAGTTTCCACGGTATGCATCCGATGAAGTGAGCTGTAGCTCACGAAAGCTCATGCTCAAATAAATTGGCTAGTCTCTAAGGTGCCACAAGTACTCCTTTTCTTTAAGTTAATACACTGCAGCTCATAAGAACGGCCATACTGGGTCAGACCAAAGTTCCATCTAGCCCAGTATCCTGTCTTCCAACCGTGGCCAGTGCCAGGTGCCACAGAGGGAATGAACAAAACAGGAAATCGAGTGATCCATCCCCTGTCACCCATTCCAGCTTCTGACAAAACCTCATTCATTTAAATGATGTTTGACAAACATTCTTATTTCGGTCACAACATTAAACTGGTTTATAGTAAAAGTAAAACAAGTTTATTCAACTTAAAATCACAGTTTAAGTGATACAAGGTAAAAGGAATAAGGACAGAAATGGTTATAACCAAACAAAAGTAAAATATGCTTCTAAGAATAAAACTTCACTTCAGCAATTTACAATATTTGCCTAAGCAGGTTTCTCACCTATACTCAGTTCCCAGAGACTTCAGCCTCCACAGCTGAAGTTTCTAACATTTTGTGATTTCAAGAGCTCTAGCCCCATGAATCCCCCAAGGGATGGACAACTCAAACTTCTTTTTGCCCTCCTGCACTTATATCACCCCAAAGTTCATTGTGTCTGTTTCAAAAGTCAGGAAGGCTTCCTGGTGTTCTTCCCTTCCAGTGGACTTCCCATCCCCCTGCTGATTCATATGCAAATGGAGATTACATTGTTTTGATTCAACACTACTTAATTTACTTTAGAGACAGGTAGGTAGCCTCCTTCTCTCCTGTCTGGGAGAAAACCTTTTCCTCCCTTTGGTCACAGACTTTATAGCACAATATCAGTGAGTATCCATAATTCCTCATATAGTGTTAGTGTATATAATTCACAGTGGTATTAATCACCAGTGTCACAGACTTCCATAAAAGACTTCCTCACTCTATATACTCACTCTATACTACACTCTATACTCACTCTATTCCTCACTCTATATACTCTCACAGTACACTAATATTGTATATAATCAGTTGATTCAATTGTGTGTCATTTGAGGTTCAGATTCCCTGTCTTTATAGAAATGTATTCTCAGATGAAATTCCTTTTCTCCTGGAGGGACAACACACTATGTGATTGTAGACTTCGTGCTGGTACCTCCCCCCCTTGTTATCTTGATGGCTTTGTTTACCTTTTATATAAATATGCTTCTCTCTCTCTTTGGTCACACCTTGCCTAATTTACATTGGAGACACATTCAAGCAGGTAAACTCACACTCCTTTGACTGGAATAGGTGTGGCTTACACACTGCTTGCCAAATACACTTCAAGTACATAATTCTACCACATACGTATAACCCTTTTGTATGTACTCCATACATATAGCATGCAACTGTTTTCAGGACCAGCATGTTACTCCTAGAAAACTCTTGCAGGAAAACTTTTTTTTTGTGAGGCTTTAGGATTATAGAAATGTGCTCTTAAGTATGTAAAAAAAATTGCTGGTTTTATTTTATGCATACAGGAATTACAAGGAACATTGATATGGAATTCTGTGTCTTTGCAACACAGATTTATAATTAATCATGACATTAATAGTGAAGTGCCTGGCAAAAAGAAGCAAATTAATTCTGAGAAAATTACTCTGTCACTTAGATCAGCAATGGATGGTCCTTGTCAGCCCTAATAGCAGCTGCAGTTATCCCTGAAAAAGTAATACATTACTCCAGTGTTCTTGTCTTTTGGAGATAAAAAAAATCTCAACAAAATACTAATTAGAGATGTATTCAGTCACACATTTGCTTCCTCGTTACCTCATAACCCAACTCCACTGGGGGCACTCATGGAAGTGATTGCTCCTGAGACCCCTTTCCGGAGGTGATTTTCCATCAGCCAGAGTGGAAAAGGTAATACTGCACCATCCTTTAGTTGCCTTTAATAATGAATCAAGCTAGCTGTCCAATCTCCACCCTTGCCCTCTGCTTACGCCCCAGAAACAGTGCTGCAGGAAGATGAGAGGTGAGATTCACTGCTTTAGGACTGCAGAAGCTTATGTATATACTGTACTGTCCATCTGTGAGAAAACAGGTGGTGGATATGCCTACATGTAGATCTACCTGCAGCCTCCCCCCACGCTTGCTTTGAGGAGGCATGGAGGTGCTACCATGAAGTACAGTTTGACAGAGTGCAGGGTGAATAAACACTCTGTGTGGTGATTTGAGAAATCATCCCTCCACCACCCCCACCCCCCTGTATGTTTGTCAATGGGAGTTTGTCTGAGACAAGACAGCAAGATCAGGTCCTTAGTAGCCTAGCTCATACAGATCCTGCAGAAAAATCATGGGTTACAAGGACTAAAGGACTGTCTTTCACTCCCATACTGAAAGCGTCTCAGATCAGTTTAGTTACAACTTGAAAAATCCATGCTCTGTAAAACTGACTGGGATAATTGGGTTGCCTGTTTTGCTCTTCCTATATTACAAATTTTCCCAGGTTTAAGGGAGATTTTCCTACTTTAATCCTGAATAAAGGCTAGGTTAGTCAAGTGGGCCTAATGGGAGTTGGATGCTCTTAAGTTCTTCTAAAAATGTCAGACACATTCTTGCCTGTCTGGTTGTTTATCAAAAAACATTTTGTCTGCTGAACTGATTCCCACTTGATCTATGGCAATAGGAGTGTTTGTGATCTGAGTGGGTTTGTTTTTTTAAAACCATGTTGAAGAGGTGACCATCTGCCACAATCAAATGGCCCTGTGGATTTGCAACCAGGAAGATAGGTTTTCGTTTTGTTTTATTTTGTTTGGGTGTGGAAGGGCAGTTGGGGTCAGTGCAGCAACCCTCTAATGGGTCGGCCAAGGGACTGTACAGCAACGACTTGGTGAGAGGCATAATCACCATTGACATGAGACTGATTAGCCCAGATTCTCTCCTGCATCAAGATCTACTCAGCACAAGGATATTCAGGGAGCCTATTATGGTAACTTTGTTCTCCAGCTGTCCTAGCCCAGGGGTCAGAGCAGCCTAGGAGCAGCTTTAATTTATGCTAAATGGCTATGATCTCCAAGGACCCATGTGCCAGTTGAGAATTAATGAAGTACAGGAGTGCTCAGCCTAACCTTGACACATGCCTAACACCAAGGCATGGATGGCAGTTGGCACAGGAGCTTGTGTAACCCACACACCTTCTGGGTGTGGTGTTCTGTCCCTTCCAGTGGCACTGAGATCACGGGGAGAGAGAGAGAGAGAGAGAATGAGTCTGCTCTATGGCTTTAGCTAACAAGCAGTTGGCTTTTAGCTCATGAGGTAGAGGCTCATGCACTAAGCTCCAGAGGTCCGTGGCTCAATACTACCCGCCGACGACTGGGGTCTATCAGTGTTACACTTGCACTTTTACTACAGAATTCCCACACCAGGGGCATTCTCAGCTGACCAGTTAGGGCCAGATTCTACCATTTTGCACTGCCTATGTGGTGCAAAGGGTCCAAAGCAAGGGGAGAAAATCTGACCCTGATCCCACTCCACTGAATGATGACCCTTGGCCATATGTAAGGGCTCTTGAATAAGATGTTCAGAAGACCAGCCAGTATGACACTGAGTATGGAATTGTATTGCAAGTGCAAAATTTCCTGAAATTATTGTGAGTCAACATCTGAGCAAAATGCAGAAGTCCCAGAAGAGACGGCATAATAACTGTGCTAAGAAATGGGCTACCAGTTCAGTCAGAAAGCTCTTATAATAAAATATAATGCCCAAAACACTTGCAAAGCGGCAGCGGTGGCAGAGGGGAAGTAAGCAGGTCTGCAGCCCCTCCTCCATTCTCTCACATAAGATCACTAAGGTCAGCAAAGTGAGAGCTCAAAACTGGGAGGAAAAGTGGGTGTTGCTAAGCAAGAGTTAACAAACTAGGGGTGGGCATAAACTGGCAAGGGAACATAGAGTAAAGCAGTGAAAATATGAAAGGGATGGAACCCAAGAATCACAAGAAAGTCGAGGTCTGGGTCAAAACTATAACCCTGAATTAAACGCTTTGCAATGCAGGATAAAAATGAAAATTACTATTACTGGGGTAGTATGATAGTGCAGTGGCTGGAAATTAGTGAGCAGTTTACTTACCAAGCAAAGATTACACTGTATATGTCATACAGAGGTTTCAGCTGCCGTGCATTTAGCAGGATTGTCACACCTTGCACACTCCTAATTCACTCATCTGTAGTATGTCTTCCTGTTTCATCATGCCGACAGCTTCCCATTTTCACTGTGATATGCCCCTTCTGGTCACTTCTGTTGGTCCGACAACTGCTGTGTGGTGCTCTGGAGAACTCACCTCCTGTCAATCACTGGCAAGATGCGTTGCCTCCGGAGTACCAGTTCTGAAAGTGAAGTTGGCTGGAGGCAGTAAGGAGAAATCTAGAGTGCATTGTAAATGAACAGATTAGCATATCTATCTGTACCTCAAAGCAAAATTGTCATAATTTGTTTCATATAAAACACATTTAAAACGATAAATGGAGGCACACAAGGCAATTGGAAGAAAGTGCTTGGCTATCATGATAAACACAGGATAGGTTTTGGAAAAAAGGATTCTGAGGGGACAGGTGATGTATGAGAACATAGAGTGCATTTTTTTCTTCTTTAGAGCTCACAGGTCCTAGCACTTTTCATCTGTTGTGAAAGGTTGTATATAGGTTAAGAGTAAGAATAAAGTAGAAATCACCAAGTAATACAGCTGGCTAAAAATCTGGCAAATGATCAATACATTTTTGAAAATTTTGTTAACGTTTTCTGATGAACTCTACCAAATAGATTTCTTGGTCTGAGAACTGAGACAAAACCACAGTTACCCACTATATATAATTCCCTGTAAACTAGTTCGCATTTATGAATGGGAATTTGAAAATCATTCAGTCTTGGTCTCATTCCACACCCACTGAAGTGAGAGAGTTTTACTCTTGTCTTCAATAGCAGCAGAGTGAGAGACCAGTGCTGAGCATTTTTGAAAATCTCAGCCTAATGGTTTTATTATACATATCCACTCTTTTACTTTATGCCCAAGAACACTGAGCCATGGCAGGCACTTCCCACCGTAGAACCTGCCAAGGATGTGCTTATTTTGATTTTAAAACTTTCAGATATTATTTATAAAGCTAACTAGAACTGGGGAGTGTTTGCAAAGTGTATTGACAGCCCTTTTAGCAGCCAGAAATTGTTAGGAGATTCAGACTGGTTAATTTATATGCTTTTCCTTATTACTGTTTAAGTGATTAAACCCAAAGACAGTAACATACAAAGTTCACTGAAAGACAAGCCACAGATGACTAGTTATTCAGACATTGAAAAACATCTTTCTTTATTATCAGGGAACTAAATTCCCTATTTATAGGATTTCAACTGAACTGAGTTTGTCCTGGATGCGAAATTATTGCAAGATATATACAGAGCTTATAGAATGGACTTGCACAGTGTTTAACACAAAAGTAAATTGTTTTTCAAATCTTTAGATTAAAACTTGGGTAAATATAAGAGAATGGGAATTGTGACAAAGGCTTGAACTGATACAATACACCTGATTTTATATTGCAGTTGTGTTGACGGTGGGTTTATGTATGTTGTGGGGGAGGGGACATTAGGTCCAAGGAAATGGAGAGAAGCCATGAAAAAGCAGGATTATTTTGCAAACATCTTTGTGTCTGCCTCTGCACAAACTGCAGAGCAGGGACACAGCTATAAGTGCCCAGAAAGGGGTACTAGTAGTTACTAAGCTGGCTCAGTAGCTCCTAGAAGTCAGTATAGAAGCCACCATCAAAGCACTTAAGCAAGTGCTGAACTGTAAGCATGTGAGTTTTCTCATAGAATCATAGAATATCAGGGTTGGAAGGGACCCCAGAAGGTCATCTAGTCCAACCCCCTGCTCGAAGCAGGACCAATTCCCAGTTAAATCATCCCAGCCAGGGCTTTGTCAAGCCTGACCTTAAAAACCTCTAAGGAAGGAGATTCTACCACCTCCCTAGGTAACGCATTCCAGTGTTTCACCACCCTCTTAGTGAAAAAGTTTTTCCTAATATCCAATCTAAACCTCCCCCACTGCAACTTGAGACCATTACTCCTCGTTCTGTCATCTGCTACCATTGAGAACAGTCTAGAGCCATCCTCTTTGGAACCCCCTTTCAGGTAGTTGAAAGCAGCTATCGAATCCCCCCTCATTCTTCTCTTCTGCAGACTAAACAATCCCAGCTCCCTCAGCCTCTCCTCATAAGTCATGTGTTCTAGACCCCTAATCATTTTTGTTGCCCTCCGCTGGACATTTTCCAATTTTTCCACATCCTTCTTGTGGTGTGGGGCCCAAAACTGGACACAGTACTCCAGATGAGGCCTCACCAATGTCGAATAGAGGGGAACGATCACGTCCCTCGACCTGCTCGCTATGCCCCTACTTATACATCCCAAAATGCCATTGGCCTTCTTGGCAACAAGGGCACACTGCTGACTCATATCCAGCTTCCATCCACTGTCACCCCTAGGTCCTTTTCCGCAGAACTGCTGCATAGCCATTCGGCCCCTAGTCTGTAGCAGTGCATTGGATTCTTCCGTCCTAAGTGCAGGACCCTGCACTTATCCTTATTGAACCTCATCAGATTTCTTTTGGCCCAATCCTCCAATTTGTCTAGGTCCTTCTGTATCCTATCCCTCCCCTCCAGCGTATCTACCACTCCTCCCAGTTTAGTATCATCCGCAAATTTGCTGAGAGTGCAATCTACACCATCCTCCAGATCATTTATGAAGATATTGAACAAAACCGGCCCCAGGACCGACCCCTGGGGCACTCCACTTGACACCGGCTGCCAACTAGACATGGAGCCATTGATCACTACCCGTTGAGCCCGACAATCTAGCCAGCTTTCTACCCACCTTATAGTGCATTCATCCAGCCCATACTTCCTTAACTTGCTGACAAGAATACTGTGGGAGACCGTGTCAAAAGCTTTGCTAAAGTCAAGAAACAATACATCCACTGCTTTCCCTTCATCCACAGAACCAGTAATCTCATCATAAAAGGCGATTAGATTAGTCAGGCATGACCTTCCCTTGGTGAATCCATGCTGGCTGTTCCTGATCACTGTCCTCTCATGCAAGTGCTTCAGGATTGATTCTTTGAGGACCTGCTCCATGATTTTTCCAGGGACTGAGGTGAGGCTGACTGGCCTGTAGTTCCCAGGATCCTCCTCCTTCCCTTTTTTAAAGATTGGCACTACATTAGCCTTTTTCCAGTCATCCGGGACTTCCCCCATTCGCCACGAGTTTTCAAAGATAACGGCCAATGGCTCTGCAATCACAGCCGCCAATTCCTTCAGCACTCTCGGATGCAACTCGTCCGGCCCCATGGACTTGTGCACGTCCAGCTTTTCTAAATAGTCCCTAACCACCTCTATCTCCACAGAGGGCTGGCCATCTCTTCCCCATTTTGTGATGCCCAGCGCAGCAGTCTGGGAGCTGACCTTGTTAGTGAAGACAGAGGCAAAAAAAGCATTGAGTACATTAGCTTTTTCCACATCCTCTGTCACTAGGTTGCCTCCCTCATTCAGTAAGGGGCCCACACTTTCCTTGGCTTTCTTCTTGTTGCCAACATACCTGAAGAAACCCTTCTTGTTACTCTTGACATCTCTTGCTAGCTGCAGCTCCAGGTGCGATTTGGCCCTCCTGATATCATTCCTACATGCCCGAGCAATATTTTTATACTATTCCCTGGTCATATGTCCAACCTTCCACTTCTTGTAAGCTTCTTTTTTATGTTTAAGATCCGCTAGGATTTCATCATTAAGCGAAGCTGGTCGCCTGCCATATTTACTATTCTTTCGACTCATCGGGATGGTTTGTCCCTGTAACCTCAACAGGGATTCCTTGAAATACAGCCAGCTCTCCTGGACTCCTTTCCCCTTCAAGTTAGTCCCCCAGGGGATCCTGGCCATCCGTTCCCTGAGGGAGTCGAAGTCTGCTTTCCTCATCTCTGTTCACCACATGAATTCATCATGTGCCTAAGTTCCATTGACTGACCAGACAAGCTGAAGAGAACACGTCACCCATTAGCACTGGACTTAGTGCTGCTAACTCAAAGGGTTTACAGTCCAGACATTTCTGTTTACTGAAAAGGCTGAAGTCATTGATCAGTACACACAAGTAAAGGAGGACAGATACAGGCATGGATTTTAAGTGACAGGCTGCAGCTTATTAAAATTTAACATTGGAGTGGGGTGCTGTCTGCCAATCTCTCCATATCAGACATATTTGGGTCCACTGCAGGGTTTACATTGCTTCTATCATATAGCCCATAACTCAGGGTAGACTCTCCACTGCCTACGCTAGGATTCAGTTTGCTCAACTCAATCCTCTCACCTTCTCCTCCAATGGGGACAGAAGGTACCAAAGAGGGATCCTGGTCTACAAGGACTTCAGGTCTCCTTTTTTCCCATTGACCTGAGGTCCACCAGCAAAATCCCATGTCTCTAGTTTTCTCGTCACTGACTCTTTGGCCTTTTATCTGCCTGGACACTGGCTGTAAATTGAGACAAACTAATATTCATAAATTCCTAACACTAACCCCTTAATTCCTATAACTGTTTAACTTAACTGTGCCTTCCTCACAGCACCATAGAGCACCCCCCCCAAAAAAAAAAAAACAACAACAACAACAAAACGCTAGGCCACAGACAATTTGTCCTAATGGCAAAAAAAATTCCTTCCTGACCCTTAAACAAGTAATCAGTCCGAGTCCAGTCACAGCAATCTAACAACACAGTTCCTATACTAAACTGTAGGGAGAGTGTTCAAGTGAAAATGTGGCAAGAGGCCTGAGAAACTCCGCCCCAAGGTTTAAATAATTACTGTGGGAAATAAGAGCTAATTGGCTCACATCTGTCTGGCCAGCCAATGGGCAGCAAATGCCTGGGGGAGGATGGGCCTATCTCTATATAAACTCCCCCTTTTATCCTAAAGCTGTCTGGCATCTTGCAGATCCAGTCAAGTTTCCCATCCATTAAATTGGTGGGTGGCACTGGATATGGACTTTGACACATGACATTTTTAATTCAAATTCTGAAAAAAGAAAGTAAAAAACACACTGCCTGTGGAAAGTGTGTGTGTTTCTGTCATGCTAAAACAAAAGATTGTGAATGTTAAACCGAAAACCCAAAATTGAGATCCAGATGTAAGAAAAAACGTCACTTTGTAAACAGTCGGTACAGGAAGAATACACTGAAGACAATAATAGTTATCTAATAGCTGTTGTATGTATGTATCATTCAGGGTTTAAAATAGCTTGACCCTGCATTTCATAGATTCCAAGGCCAGAAAGGACCATTGTGAGCATCTATCCTGACCTCCTGTATAGCACAGACCAAAGAACTGTGTATAATGCTTTTTGAGTCTCCCTGAAAAGATGGAAATCTGGGCTGTGGGTCAGTAAAGAATTAAACTGAAGCACAGGAAGGAGAGTAATTGTACATAATTAGTCCTGATATTCCTTGTTACACCTGCACTCTGCACTCCCTTCTCAACTAAAACTTTCATTTAACTGGAGTTTTGTTTGAATGAGAAGTGCAGGGAAGCCAAGATCCAAAGTATGTTACAAAGCACACTCCCGCCTCCTCCTGTTTATTTTCTTATAGCTTGCCTTCCTCAATATGAAGCAGGTCCCAATTCAGCAAAGCACTTAAACATGAGTTCAACTTTAAGTGCTTAAGAACCTCTCTGTATCAGAGCAACAGAACATACCTCAACACTAAAACGTTTGGGAAAAAACAGAGTTTCCTACTTTTTTCATTCATTACCCCTCCCACCCCAGACATTCTTGTTAAACCCTGGATTTGTGCTGGAAATGGCCCACCTTGATTATCATACACATTGTAAGGAGAGTGGTCACTTTAAATAAGCTATTACCAGCAGGAGAGTGGGGTGGGAGGAGGTATTTTTTCATGCTTTGTGTGTATATAAAAAGATCTTCTACACTTTCCACAGTATGCATCCGATGAAGTGAGCTGTAGCTCACGAAAGCTTATGCTCAAATAAATTGGTTAGTCTCTAAGGTGCCACAAGTCCTCCTTTTCTTTTTGCGAATACAGACTAACACGGCTGTTACTCTGGAATTTAGTTTGGAATAGTCTTGCCTAACTTCCATTAAATAGCTACAAATAGCACTTGTTATGACTTTCAAAATATTTAACTGAAAAAGGTTCAAGATTATGTAACAAACAAAATATTTTAATACAATCATATGAGTCCTTATTTTATATGATTTTGCATTTATCTCACTAACTGGAGTATATTGTTCATTTGTATTCAATAAACACATTAAATTTAATTTCTCAGTTAATATACTTTTACATGTGGGGACTATATACATCTCGTAAACTTTGGACGCTGCTTTAATATACATAAAAAATACAGTTCCTGTGTTTTTATGTATTGATGTTGAACCTTTCTGAGACAAAGGCATCTATTAGTGTATTGAAATACTAACTGGAGGGTCAGTCACAATATCTCAGTGAAATAAGATATTTTGAGTAATGTGTACTTAATTATCCTTTGGAGACATTATTTCATGTGGAGTACATTTTGCTCATTAGACTGCCATTTCATGGCCTTTTATTTATCAGAAATAATAATCTTCAGTACCTCCTAAACAGGAAAGGAAAATAAAGGTAAAATCTGCTATTGTTTTCTTTGAAACAAGCCAGTGGCTTGGCAAAACTATAGGGAAAGTAGTAAATATGTAACTTAATTCATAAAAGAAAAAAGCATATAAAGCACTCGTCCCCTCCCCAGTGTCGTGAAACAGACACTGAAATCTTAAAACTTCTATTACTAATTGTATTTTCATTGCGATCATTTTGCTGGGACAATACGTTGATTGTGGCCTTTTTGTATCACTGGCACTGCTCATAGCAGATACACAAAGCAGTTTTTTATACTAAAACCAGCTGACTTTCCGAAAGTGCTTGTGTGGGGTGTTTTTTTTTGCTTCCAGCTTTCTTTCTTCCCCTATTAGGTGATCATTATTACTGCACTTTACCTCTACCATAGGGAGTATGGATGAATGAAGTCTGGCGATTAAAAGCTGAGTCAGCCCATTCTGTTCAGACACTGAAATCTCGCTCCCTCCTTATGACATGCACACAGTGTATCCTGTAAAAGCTAGCAAAACTGTCCTCTAGCTTCACTATGACATTTAGAGAGCAACCTGCTATAATTTCTGTTTAAAATGTTACAACTTCGAATCACTAATGATAAACAGAAGTATAGGATGTTAGATCTTTGGTCATTGCTCTTCAAAAAAGGGACAACTGTACTTTGGTATGCATAAAGTCTTGTTTTCTTTTGGTCTGGATTGAATATAAAGTTTGGTTTTTTTAATGTACTAAAATGTAACAAAAGGTCAGTATTCTTTTCAGTATTACTTTAGTCATTTAATGTTAATATTGAGAGCCAGCTCGTATTAGTGCAGATGAATGTTAATTCCTCTCCAGTGCATAAACACATTAATTCGTGAATTAAAATGGATATAATAATTTTATTTTATTTTGATTTATAAAACAAATAAGAGAAGTGCCCATCCCTAGCTCTCACAAGAATGATAAAATCATATTCGAATACATACATCTATTTGGGACAGATCCATAAAGTCAATAGATCTGCACTGATTTACACTAGCTAAAGAGCTGGCCCACTTTAAGGCTAAATTTACATGATGAGACAGGGTGTGATTCCCAGTTTATGCAGACATACTCATGTTAGCGCTCATCGAGCTAGCGTACTAAAAATAGTGTAGCCACAATAGCATGGGCAGTTGGAAGGGAGGCATGGGCTAGCGACCTGTAATCTTTTGTTACTTTTATGGTGGAATGTTCCCAATTAATATTAAGTTGTTATAGCTAAAGGTGCCATAAATCCCAAATTAGTTTTCAGGTTCGAGCTTCTCGGTCAGCTACGGAAAAATTATTTAGTAGAGGATCACTAGGTAACAAGTTGAATAATAAAACCAAACGTTATTCAAAAGAAAAATTAGCAGTTAAGGAAACAGGCATCCAGTTACTGCTTACACAATACTACAATTATACTTATCCTCAAAGATGAAATATGGGCAATCAATCTACTGATAACAGAGTGAAGTGCAGCCTTATAATCTTGGAACTTAACATATCCTTTTGATATTAATTGGATCTCCCCCAGTTTTAACAAAACTACTCCTTTTATAATCTTTTATAATACTAATTAACCTTGAACCTACCATAATCACATTTTTGACACCTTATTGGTTCTTCACATTGCTGAGCTTAACATCTATACTAATGTCCTTCCCATACTATCAATATAGATAGCATTTTAATAAAACATTCACAATTCTTAAAAACACGAATTAAAAAAGAGTTATAACCGAAGGATAGCCACAGTATAACCTTGGGTCATGTACTTGCTAACTTAAATGTTCCCATTTTCCTGTCTCCAGCTTATGTCAAACTTTTCTCACAATAGCAACCTCGTTTCCCATATTCCTCTACACTTACACCAACGTAGGCCAGAATCTGATTTCTCCTTTATATAGGCTATACACCCCAAGTACAAACCCACCTGAACGTCGTGCCTCCATGCTTGGCATGGCTAGCCCATGCCACTCACTCACCGCTTGCCGCTCCATGTGCTACCACAGCTACACTACAAATATTAACGCACTAACTGGATGAGATCCAGTGTGAGTATGTCTACACAAGGTGGGAATCACATCCCCAGCTCTGTAGTGTAGAGATACCCTACATGTGTATATGTGTAACGTCTGTATCCAGGGCCGGCTGCAGCGTTTTTACTGCCCCAAGCGGGGGAAAAAAAAGCCTTGCTGCAGAACGGGGAGGTGAAATCCTGCCCGCCGAACATGGAGGCGGAGTGACGGGGCGGCCTCCGAATTCCCACCGCTGCCGCCGCCGAGGGCTGATTGCCGCCCCAGAGCCCGACGTCCTGCCGCCTCAGGCACCTGCTTGGTTCGCTGGTTCCTGGAGCCGGCCCTCTCTGTATCTATTTATCTTCCTCATTCTCTGGGGAGGGAAGGGGAGAGAGACAAAGATTTCCCAAAAAGCATTTTGCTTACATTAAAAAAGTAGCCAAAAAGTATTTTCCTCTGAATATTCAGATGATCTATTTGTTAATTAATTAGGATTTGCAGAATCAATCCTTTATTTATGCACAAATTATTATTTACATATTACTCTTATTGATTTTAGTGGAATTACATGTGTAACTAAAGGTTTTCAGCACAGAAAAATACAGTAAGTCAGCTATTTACAGGAATATCCATGGCTAGAATGATTTAATATGAAGTTATCCATCATTGATATTATATTTTTCTTATTGGGGAGCCAAAAACATTGTTGAACCCAACAAACATTAATGCACATAAGTAATTTCATTGAGTTAATGGAACTACTCACATGCATAAAGTTACTTGGGTACATAAACATTTGCAACGTTGGGACCCTAGAGTTTTAAATACAGAAGGAAAGAAGGCCTTAACCCTTAATCTGCTTTTATCTCTTACACTCACTTTTTACATTTACCTCTATCTAAGTTTGTCAGAGCAAAAATTATAAAAGTTTTTATTTTAAACAGTCTATTAAAGTCATACAGTAAAACTAGGTATTAAGGTAAAAAGGGAAATGATAATAAATTCACAAAAAGACTTGTTTGAGTTGCGATAGCATAGAAAGTTGTTTTATTATGCATTTTCATTTTCTGTTAACTTCCACTATAATGTGAATGTAAATCAAATATATGACCCTTCTCATAGCTGCAAAAAGCAAAATAAAAATACATAAATGTTAAATTAGATTTCTATACGGCAAACACAGATGAAAAATTATCATTGGGAAATGGGCACAGGCCAGTAGTTTAATAACGTGGCATCTGCTTTGCACTTTTGCCAATACTGCTTTTTCTAAACTGTTTTTCAATGTCTAGTCACATATTTAGGAAGAATTTAATGAAATACAAGCACAAAATACTGTATTTAAACAGTCAAAATTTATTTTTGTTGGTAAACTATGGATCTTTGATATAAAAGTAGAAAGGTTTTTAAATGTAAACTCTACAGGATTTAAAATGCACTTGCTGTCTTTGAAATATAGCACAACAAAGCTGAAAGACAGGTTGAATTTATTTCACAACACTGTGGGATATTTATGTTGAGATACAAATAGCTTAAGGGCCAGATACGAATTAAAGGAAAAAGGAAGAGAGATTGGAAAACTAGAATATGCCAGCTAGGCTAGTGGGAGGGTCCTTTTGTGATGAAATGTTGCATAAATAATGCCAATGGGGGTCTAAATTCACTGTTGCCATGGAGACCTTTGTGCCTGACTGAACTCCATTCTTTTCTGTTTTAAGACTGCAACCACTGGGCTTGTGGTAGCTCTAATGAATATCATTTTCTGTTTCATTTTACTGTAAATGCTAGAATGATGAAACCAAAAGAAGGCAGTGCTGTTTTTTGGTTTTCTGAGTGTTCAGGATGGTAAACAGCATTCTCCATTAAGTTTCTTTTTTAAGTGATAAGGGGCGGGTGGGGGTGGGGGTGGGGGGGAATTGACTAGATCTGCCTGAACTACTGCTTTGGAAAGGAGGGAAAACTCTCTCTTCAGCTTTGTTGATTAGTCTTGTTTGCCTAGACTGCTTTTTTTGGAAGAGATTAAGGAGAGTTAAATTACGAATTGTACAACAAAGGTAAAAAGTTAAAGCTAAATCAGTTCTTTTGTAAAATTGTGATGAAAGTTTAGAAAACTATTTTCCTGAAACTTAGATTGCTAGAATGTGTTTTGAAAAAAACTACAAGTTTTGCTAAAGGACAATATGGTGTGCACGAGAACAGACTAGATGATCATGATGGTCCCTTCTGGCCTTAAAATCTATGAGACAATTGTGAATAGCTTTAATCTAGTTATATAATCTTTTTGTCATTCACTACAAAACAATGTTTGAAAATCGTAATCATTCAAGAATGTTTGTTAAGAACGAATAACACTTCTATCTAGCTAAGTCCATCACAGTTGGAATACTGTTTAACTAGCTGGTGATTACCTCATAGTTTTTTCAACAACTTACAGTAATTTTAGAAATAAAAATAGAAAAAAGAAACCCTGAACATTTTACATTGGATAAAGACAAGTAAGTAATGTTACTTTTTAGTAAAGGTGTCTTAGTTCCTAGAATATTTTCTTGTCCTAACTCAAACAATAACAGTTTATTTGATGTTTGTGGTTTTGTTCGTTTCAATCAGTCTAAAGCTATGTCCTAAGGAAATCAATAACTCCACAGAGAGATCAGAAAAATTAACTGAATGATCTTTGCAGTGCAAAATGTCTTTTCATAATTGGATATTTTGAGCTACGCACCTGTTGCTTTCCACTTTTACCCTGGAAAACCTTAGTTCTCTGTGAATGAATGCTTTGTAGTGTATCATAGTAATTTATATGTTTCCCTGATTCTAAATTATACAGATGAGAATGACATGTGAATTTTATATAATTAAACAAAGCCTGTAAGCTATTAGCTTTGCAGGTACATTTTTACTCAAATGATTTAACTGATTAGAAATCACTTATAGAAGATTAGTGACAATAATGCATGATTATGACCTCATGGATTTCTCTGCTACTGGCAGAAGTCATTGGGGAATATGAGTGACTGTTCAGCAAATTAAATAAATGAATTGATCCCAGCAGCTCAGTTTGTCTAAAAATCGTACCAGCCTTTCAAGTTTTATTCTGAAACTGATTGCTGTTCTTTTTTGACAGTAACATGTTATTTAATGGCATATCATTGATGGATGAATTCAAACGAAATTTCTAAAAAGTAATTAGAATAAACATGATAAACTGTCTACAGTTAGGGTGATTTATGTAGCAAAAAGATAAGGTACAGTTTGATGTGTCTTGTAGTGAATTGCTGTCAAATCACTTCTGCCTGAATACAGTGCAGGATTGTATTACCACAGAATTAATAGTATTTACAAGTAGAATGTCTTTGTCAGATTACATTAATATGTGTATTCTCTATAACAATGTCTACAGCAAATAAAACATATCGTCTTTAAGGGCATCATCTTTTGATATAAAAATAACTGTTAAATGTAGGGTTATTTGTTGGCTAAACTCAAAGACAAATATTTCCTAGATCAGTATAGCTTAGTTGCTTTAATCCTCTGCTAAGTGTTTTTAAAAATGTATTCCAGAGTATGTGGTGTGAAAGATATCTTAATTCAGATTTTCTCATTCTTAAACATACATAAAGTTGTATTAATTGTATTATGATTGGAAAATCTTTTTATCTGAGAAGAGCTTAGCTGTCATAATTAAATGCTTTACTGGGTCCCGTGTTTTAAAAGCATTACCCCGGTCAATCTAAACCTTGCTAAAATATTCTTTTAGATCTACTAATCAGTTTTATTGTACCCACAAAGAAGACATTAGCCTAATTTTAATGAGAATAGTTAAGACCTTATATGATATACATCAGTTATCAATCATTTGCTGAGTGTATACTTTCAATTATATGTTGCAGAATGTAAATTTGTAATATATTTAAAATATGCCTGTCACCAAGGATTATTTCATTGAATTAATAAATGAAGCATAATTTATTAATGGTGGTTTCTGAAATGAAATTCACAAATTCTAATTAAAAATAACATTTGTTAGTTTTCTGAAGAACAGTAGGCAGTTTTGGGGGAGACGTGTGAAATACACTGTGACAAAACAAAACATGAAGTGATTTCAATAGTTAAACTTGTTTTACATTTCTGATTTTGTGACTCGAGACAAAAAATTGTTCAATGAAGTAAGGTCACTCATGTGTTCCTGTGTCAGAGGCTGTGTGTGCAATCCTAATGAAACTGGAAAATAAATACTTCAAGAGGCTGAAAGTTGCTGATAGGTTTTAAATGCATTGATGAATAGAGGTGCTTCATGGTTCTTTGCATGCATATGTGTATTTATTCAAGCAGCTACACACAGGAGACATAATGGGCCAAATTTATTCCTTGTGTTACTTCACTGATTTCCAGGGAGTTACACCAGGTATGAATTCAGATCTGTATATGTGTACACAGGGAGTGTATTATGGGACAAAACAAAATTTTGTGTTGAATTTATTGAAGGAAGTGTGAAGGTTTTGACAACTGGGGCCTTTGGCAGCTGGGAAGGTATGCAAAGTCTTTTGAAACTGGGGAATAAGCATAGAGTGCTTCTGCTAAACTGATCAGCAGAGAAATAGATAACTTTGTAACCTAATAACAATTTAAATGTTAACAGCCCTTTCAGAGGCATCAGGTAGTTTGGGCTATTGTTTCTTGTTCTCTCTGACTCTGGCAGATATCACTGCATTCACTTGGCTTACATTTGGAAGGTTTTCTTTGGAGTTATGAGGGCCAGAAACATTTGTTTAAATGAAAGCTTAGATTCGGATGTACAATTCTGGAGCAAGCAGTGGGTTCTGTGGGAAATGTGTTTGTGGAATCAAGAAATACATATTGATTACAACCCTCCTTGTCAGACCACACAAGTACTGCATAAGGGCAGTTGCAATCTGGGGTTGGAGTAAATACTAAATGCGGAATTTCTGGGGTATGCGGTTTCTGTCTAGGACATGGAATATGTCTGTTTTGGCATTTGCACACTGCTGTTTCAGCTCCAGTGCACACCCATATCTTGTTCAACAGGCAGCAGCAATAGCTGAGATGAGCAAGTGGTACACAACACAGTCTAGCATGCAGAGTAGCTGTATTTTAACTGAATAGCCTGCTTGTACGGAGGGAGCAAGGAGTAGTTGTTAAACAATTTGAGGAATCAGGATGTGGGAATTATACCCCTTGTTCTGTATTTACTTACTTTGTGATCTAGAGTAACAACCTTTTTGTACCTCAACATACTCATTTGCAAATGGACATAATACTACAGACCTGCTTGGTTAAAGTAGCCCTCACATCTCCTGCCAGTGTCTTCTCATATTGATCTACCCCACTGATATCGTTCTTGTGAAACTTCAGGCTTCTGGTCTCCTTGTACCTCCTGTAAAATGATACTCCCCAGCTTCTGTTGTGTGCTAGAGCATATGAAAGTGCGAAGGAGGTGGGGATTGCTGGCGTTTATCGCTAATTCTGCTGAGAAGAGAGAAAGGTTTTAGCCTGGGGGTTATGGGCTGCTCTTTCTGACTATGAAGAGGCTCACATAGCCTGCTTCTACTGACAGGGAGAAAGGCCCAAAGCCTCACCCAAATAATTTTGTCTTCAGCTAGTGGCAGGAAAGGCATCCCCTGTGAGTGCTGCCACTTCTTTCATAAGGATGAATCATACCCAAAGCAAAGGTGAGAGGGAAGTCACTCAGACAACTCAAAAAGTGAAGTCTGATTATGTTGATGTTGACCCATCATTGATGATAATGGTTTATTTGTATTACCATAGTGCTTAGGAGCCCTAGCCATGAACCAGGACCCCATTGTGCCAGGTACTGTACAAAAACAGAGACAAAAGACAGCTGCTGCCCCAAGAAGCTTACAACTAAGTATAAGACAAGAGACAATATATGGACATAGACAGATGGTGGTATACAAAGAAACAATAAGACAGTACTGCTCAACATGATAGGGCAGGGGTGGGCAAACGACATCCCGCGGGCTGGATCTGACCCATCAGGGCTTTGGATCCAGCCCACGGGATTGCCACCCCCATGGCACCGCAAGGCTAAGGCAGGCTCCCTGCCTGCCCTGGCCCCGTGCCACTCCTGAAAGTGGCCGGCACCACGTCCCTACAGCCACTGGGAGAGTGGGGGGGCAGAAGGCTCCGCACGCTGCCCTTGCCTGCAGGCACCACCCCTGGCAGCTCCCATTGGCCAGGAACGGGGAACTGCGGCCAATAGGAGCTTTGGGAGAGGTATCCGCAGGCGAGGGCAGTGCACGGAGCCCTCTGCCTCACCTCCACAGGGGCTGTAGGGACATGGTGCCGTCTGCTTCCGCGAGTGGTGCAGGGCCAGGGCAGGCAGGGATCCTGATTTAGCCCTGCTGCATGCCATTGTCACCCTGGAGCCGCTCAGGGTAAGCGATGCCAGGCTGGAGCCTGCACCCTGAACCCCTCCTGCACCCCTAACTCCTGCCCCTGACCCCGTGCTGTACCCCTCCTGCACCCCAACCCCTGGCCTTGAGCCCCCTCGTACACCCTGCACCCCTCCTGTGCCCGAACCGCTTGCCCTGAGCCCCTTACTGCATACCGCACCCCCTCTCACACTCTGCACTCTCTCCTGCACCCCAACCCCTTGCCCCAGCCCTACATTCATGGCCCAATATGCAATTTCCCCACCCGGCTGTGGCCCTTGGGCCAAAAAGTTTTCTCACCCCATGATAGGGAGTATGCTCTTTACAAAAGGATACCTGTTGTCAATTTTTTTGTAGAAGTCATGGCAAAAGAGAGTTTTAAGGAGGGATTTGAAGGTGGATAAAATGAGGTAGCTTTGTGAATGTTTCTGGGGAGTATCTCCCAAGCATGAGGGCAGCATGAAAGAATGCACAAAGGTGCTTGTTTGAAAATGTTACACGTGGGTGAAGGATATCAGAATGACTGTTTTTTAGTAATATCTGCAAAACAACATAAAAATGCATATAAACAACATAAATATGAAGAGATTACATTACATACTGCTCTTTTTCTCATTATTTTTTATGCTTCGCCTTAGTAATACCCTCAATCCAGCATGAACCCTCCATGCTCTTCATCTTCCAGGCTATATGAACGGCTGAAGGCATCATATGTTGGCCCTATGGCAAACTGATAACAGAAATGTCTGCCCGCTGCAAGCGATTTAAAAACAAAGCCTCTAAAACTCTATCTCTACTGGAGATAGTGAAGTGCTCTTAGATGGAGAGTTCTCTCAAGATCTTTGGCAAATTATTTCCCTTCCTTCATGACTACTTTGCTAAATAACTCCTGATTCTGCAGCTAGTGAGGTGGGGGAGGGTTTTTGTTTCTTTTTTTTGGCTCTTGCCAATGTTCATGGACTGGCTTTGGACCTCCCTTTGAATGGGCAAGTTACAGAACTGAACAACCAAAGTTACCTGACGAAGGTGTATGCTTACATAACCTTGCTTCTCCATGATAGTCAGTGTTCTCACTGGGAGAAAATTGTCCTCTATGTGGCGCGGTTGTAGCTGTGGAGTTTCCTTTTTTCCCCAGTGAGCACTGTCTAGCCATCCAAATGGCAATCTTTTGTCTGCACTGTGTCTTTTATCTCTCTCTCTCTCACTCTCTGACATTAAAAACCATCAACTGAGGAGAGCCTAGTAACCTTGGACCATGATCCTTTAAAAATAATTTCCCACCTGACTGACATTCAGCCTGTCAGGGTTCCCTCCCCACTCTGAACTCTAGGGTACAGACGTGGGGACCCACATGAAAGACTCCATAAGCTTGTTTCTAGGAGCTTAGGTTAAAAACTCCCCAGGCACAAATTCTCCCTTGTACCTTGGGTTTAAGTAACGCTGCCACCACCAAGTGATTTAACAAAGAACCAGGGAAAAGGACCACTTGGAGTTCCTGTTCCCCCACCAATCTCCCAAGCCCTTTGTCAAGGTTCCTCCCCCACTCCGAACTCTAGGGTACAGATGTGGGGACCTGCATGAAAAAACCTCCTAAGCTTATCTTTACCAGCTTAGGTCAAAACTTCCCCAAGGTACAAAATATTCCCCCCGTTGTCCTTGGACTGGCCGCTACCACCACCAAACTAATACTGGTTACTGGGGAAGAGCTGTTTGGACGCGTCTTTCCCCCCAAAATACTTCCCAAAACCCTGCACCCCACTTCCTGGACAAGGTTTGGTAAAAAGCCTCACCAATTTGCCTAGGTGACTACAGACCCAGACCCTTGGATCTTAAGAACAATGAACAATCCTCCCAACACTTGCAGCCCCCCTTTCCTGGGAAATGTTGGATAAAAAGCCTCACCAATTTGCATAGGTGACCACAGACCCAAACCCTTGGATCTGAGAACAATGAAAAAGCATTCAGTTTTTTACAAGAAGACTTTTAATAAAAAATAGAAGTAAATAGAAATAAAGAAATCCCCCCTGTAAAATCAGGATGGTAGATATCTTACAGGGTAATTAGATTCAAAAACATAGAGAATCCCTCTAGGCAAAACCTTAAGTTACAAAAAAGATACACAGACAGAAATAGTTATTCTATTCAGCACAATTCTTTTCTCAGCCATTTAAAGAAATCATAATCTAACACATACCTAGCTAGATTACTTACTAAAAGTTCTAAGACTCCATTCCTGTTCTGTCCCTGGCAAGAGCAGCATACAGACAGCCACAGACCCTTTGTTTCTCTCCCTCCTCCCAGCTTTTGAAAGTATCTTGTCTCCTCATTGGTCATTTTGGTCAGGTGCCAGCGAGGTTACCTTTAGCTTCTTAACCCTTTACAGGTGAGAGGAGCTTTCCCCTGGCCAGGAGGGATTTCAAAGGGGTTTACCCTTCCCTTTATATTTATGACACCCTTACACTCCCTGGGGAGCCTTGAGAATAATATCCTAACCAATTGGTTACAAAATGATCAAAGACCCAAACCCCTGGGTCTTGGAACAATGGAAAAATCAGTCAGGTTCTTAAAAGAAGGATTTTATTTAAAAAAAAAAGGTAAAAATCATCTCTGTAAAATCAGGATGGAAAATACTTTACAGGGTATTGAGATTCAAAACACAGAGGATCCCTCTCTGGGCAAAACCTTAAAAGTTACAGAAAACAGGAATAAACCTCCCTCTTAGCACAGGGAAAATTCACAAGACAAACAAAAGATAAACTAATCCGCCTTGCCTGGCTTACCTATACTGGTTGCAATATTGGAGACTTGGAGTGGGATGGGTTGGAGAAGATGGATTTCTGTCTGGCCCCTCTCAGTCCCTAGAGAGAATCACCACACAAAACAAAGAGCACATACAAAATCTTCCCCCCTCCCAAGATTTGAAAGTATCTTCTTTCCCCATTGGTCCTGTTGGTCAGGTGCCAACGAGGCTATTTGAGCTTCTTAACCCCTTACAGGTAAGGAGGAATTCTAGGCTACCCTTAGCTGTATGTTTATGACACTGTATGTTTATGACAGCCGTATAGAGAAGAACTTGCCTTCCAAGTCCACCAACATTGCTCCTATGAGCTCAGTCCCCAGGCCATCAGGTGGGGAGGGCAAGGCTGATAGAACTACTATGGAATTCCATGGCCACTAGAGAGAACTTGTGTCTGCTCAGCCAAAAGGGCTCTCTTGGGTGAGTTGGTTCTGACGTTGTTATTCTCTTTGTTTTCCAACTCCGTGTATGAGATACAATAAAATCTAGGGACAGATTCTCAAATGATGAAAATTGGTGTAGTTCTACTGAGTTCAATGGAGCTATACTGATTCGTGCCATTTGAGAATCTGATGAATAATTCCATCTTGATTTGTATTCTGGTTCATCCATAACTGCAGAAAGAGCCTATCTGAGCTTCAAGAATTCATAGGCTTTATTAGGCCTCTGCTGAAACAGGGATACTTCTTGTTGAGCTGTAGCTCACGAAAGCTCATGCTCAAATAAATTGGTTAGTCTCTAAGGTGCCACAAGTACTCCTTTTCTTTTTGCGAATACAGACTAACACGGCTGCTACTCTGAAACCTGAATAGAGACTGTTTCCATCCAGAACTAAATAATTCAACTGTTTTAAATCATTGCAAATTTTGGAAAAAAGTAAACCAAGTACTGCCATGTTCTACAGAGGAGGTGAAACACTACCAGTTATAGCTACATATATTGCACTCAAAATCATTCAAGTCAGACTGATATGATTAAAAGAAAAAAGAATTGCTTGCAGGTAAACTAGGCAAGCGCTTGAGCTTTCATAAATAAATACTAAAACATTTAACTGATTCTATAACAACCTGGCCAAATTTGTTTCTTTCTAAACAGTCATGAT
The DNA here is from genome assembly GCF_965140235.1 of Caretta caretta. Taxonomy (NCBI): domain Eukaryota; kingdom Metazoa; phylum Chordata; order Testudines; family Cheloniidae; genus Caretta; species Caretta caretta. The sequence goes on from NC_134207.1 coordinate 140,151,789, forward strand.
ATTTGACATCACGTTGAAAAGATGTGCTAGAATATATTGTAGAGCGTTAGATGTTGGAGTTGATAAGTTGTCCCCCCACCTTTATTTTAACACACACAGAGACGCACAAAATTAATTGTTTCTACAATCATCTGATTGTTCTAGCACTAGATGAATAGGTTGTTCTCTAAATTATTCACTGAATAAACATATGAATGACATTTTAAAAAATATAGTGGTTTCATTTGAATATAATTGTTCATATAACGAGACTAATACCGCGCATGATTATTTATTGAGTAACCTCTACATTAATCATACTTTCCTTCTTCATGAATTTCTTCTGCTTCAATTCATTTTAAGCCTTTATGCTCTGGTGCAGCAACACTGCTAATGTTAATCAGAATTAATAGAGCTACTGTGAGAGATGCTGTGTATTCACCACTGAAATATTAAATGAAATGCAATTTTAGTTGCAGAGGTTGGGAGTTATCTACACCAAGAAGATAATGGAATACAGATTTCCCCTTCACTTTACCTCATAGGAGTTTAGTGTGTGATACTTCCTCATGTCTACTTTTACAGGCAAATCAGAACATCTCTCCAATCTCCCATTTACACATATATCTATATGATAGAATTCAAGATCCTATGGGAAGCAGGACATGAGAACAGCAAAACAAGGACACTGGACTTCATAAAATCAGATTTCAAGTGATTCAGCAAAATAGTTGGCAAGTTCCCGTGGAAAGACCAGTTAGTAGGGCCCTACCAAATTCACAGTCCATTTTGGTTAATTTCATGGTCATAGGATTTTAAAAATCATAAATTTCATGATTTCAGCTATTTAAATCTGAAATTTCACGATGTTGTAATTATAGAGGTTCTGACCCAAAAAGAAGTTGTGGGGGCTTTTACTGTATTAATGGAATGTTGTCAGATTGGAGAAAGGTCTCGAGTGGGGTTCCACAGAGATTTGTTCTGGATCTGGCGTTGTTTAACATCATAATTAATTACCTTGATGTAGAACTAGGGAGCATACTGATCAAATATGTAGATGACAGAAAGCTGGGGGGTTGCCAACACTTTGGAGAATAGAGCTAAAATTCAGAGGTATCTCAAATTGGAGAACTGGGCTATAGAAAACAAAATGAAATTCAACAAGGATAAATTGTAAGGTGCTACACTTAGGGAAGAAAAATCAAATGCACAAATACAGAATGGGGGAGTAACTGGATTGGCAGCAGCACTGATGAGAAGGATCTGGGGGTTGTGGTGGATCTCAACATGAAACAGCATTGTGATGCTTTTGCAAAGAAAATAAATGCAATTTTAGGTTGCATTAACAGAGGCATTGCATGCAAGTCATGGGAGGTGATAGTACTGCTCTACTCGGCGCTGATTAGGCCTCAGATGGAATACTCTGTCCAGTTTTGGTCACTACTGTACAGAAAGGATGTGGAGAAACTGGAAAGGATCCAGAGGCAAGTGACAAAGATGATCAAAGGGTTGGAATGCAAGCAAAGGTTGAAGGAACTGGGTATGTTTAGTTTGGAAAAGAGGAGGTTAAAGTGTGGGGGTGTGAGAGTGGTCTTCAAGTACTTTGAAAGGCTGCCGTAAAAGAGATAGAGAAAAAGTTGTTCTCTCTTGCCACAGAGGGCAGGACAAGAGGCAATAGTACAAACTACAGCATAGCAGGTTTAGATTAAATCTCAGGAAAAACTTCCTAACTGAAAGAAAAGTAGGACAATGGAACAGACTGTCTAGGGAAGTTGTGGAAGATCCTTCAGTGGTGGTTTTCAAGGCTGGATAGCCGTCTGTCTTGGATGGCTTAGACACAACAAATCCTGCATCTTGGCAGGGGTTTAGACTAGATGGCGCTTATAGTCCCTTCTAACCCTATTATTCTGTGATATATGTTTTATTGATGTGCTGAAAAAACATTACTTTTTCAGAAGCTATTTTAAAATTTTTGTTGCATGGTTGCAGTAATTCTTTTTATTTTTTATCTTTGTGTCTTCAACTTTGGAACAGCTGTACATGTTCCCTGTGTTATTATTTAACAAGATATAGATATTTCACCATAAATTATCAGTGTACTATTTTTAATATATCATCTTAAATTTGGCGTGTTGTCAGATAAGAATTTTCTCCTCATTTGTGTTGATGTACACGCTCAGACACATTCAAGCGCACATACTGGAAACAATTATGTTGAAATGAGCTCTGAGCTTAGACACTAATTTTAACTTGAATGATTATAAAAATGTTATGCTTATTTAACATTCACCTTGGCCTTCATTACACAACTTGCATGTCTTTGAAGAATGCCACTGTACAGAACAGCATTCCTAACAAGCAAATGTTTCTTACTGTATATCTGAAATTGCTAAAAAAATGTTATATGACAAACTATAATAAAATAATCTGTGCAGCACAAAATAAATTTCTTCTTTCTGGTATATATTGCCAGTAAAATCTGGTAAATGTCAATCCAAGAAATTACAGTTAACATCCTGTACCCCCATGTTCATCACTTTTATATGGCTAAGATATATTTTGTACACAGTATTCATTGTGAGGTATCATTTGAAAACTCATAATCTGCTGAACATCATTGTACTGTTATGCTGTGTGTAACAACACTACATGTGAAACTATGAGATTTTACTGTATAATGTTACTAAAATGTTTTATGGTTCTGGGGAATGCCAACACATTAGCTCCTCAAAAACATACAAACATACAAAAGGACTGAGCACAGGTGTTGAGAAAACGTTAACTCTTTAATCGGGGATTCACCTGTAAACAAGAAATTTGCAATTCACCTGAAAGATGGGTGGCAGCTCACATACACCATGGAACTGCCTGACCACCATAACCCAGCAAAGACTTTTCCAGCACAGAGAGTTAGACTATTAGAAGAGGGTAAATGCCTCAAGAAACTTTTCCTCCCCCATATCTACTCACAGCAGCAAGATTGTTTGAAAGAAAAAGAACCATAACTAAGCAGGGGGGAGTGGTCCTAACCACAAGGCTTTCCAGTTAGTATGGACTGCTGAAAGTTTTGGGATGAGAGGCACCTTTTTGCTTTAAAGTCTTATTTAGCTTGGTAATTAGATTGCAGTTTTTATCTTTTATTTGTTTTGTAACCAGTTCTGACGTTTATGCATTTATCACGTCATAATAATTTAAAATCCATCTTTCTCTAGTTAATATACTTGTTTTATTGTTTTATCTAAATCAATGTATTTTGGTTGTCGTGTTTGGGGAATCTCTACTCAGGTTAACAAAAGCTGGTGCGTAATCATTCCCTTTGGTGGAATGACAGACTTCTAATGAGCTTACACTGCTCGTGCAGGTCCTCAGCAGTGTAAGACACACATTTCTGGGGTGCAAGACTGGTACTGGGGAATTTGCAGATGTTACCCTGTATCTAGTTCATGAGTGGCTGGGAGAACATTCTTGTAACTTTGCTAGAGTGACTTTACCTGCTAATGGTGGTGTGTGAACAGATCTGGAGAGGCTGCTTGTCACTAGCAATGCAGTGTAAAATTCACCCTGTGGTGGAGAGTTAAAGGGACACAGCAGTTCAACAGTTCAGATTGTACCTTGGGGGATGTCACAAGGATCAAATTAATCTCTGATTTAAATCCATATAAGTCAATGGTGTATGAATTTGACCCATGGAGTTCTAGCTAGAACTAAAAAAAGATGACCTCACAGGTTCTCTGAGGTAAATAAGATGCAGGTTCTGGGGAAAATGCTGTAGATCCATTTTACAGTTAGACAAGTAATTGATCAGAAGTGGATCCTTCTAGTTCAGAAGGGGCTTTCTAATTTTAGTGGGTAGTGGAAAGAAAGTGAGTTTAGACTGAAAGTATCTGAAGAGTCTGAGACTGAGAGAAGAAGAAAAGGAGTACTTGTGGCACCTTAGAGACTAACCAATTTATTTGAGCATAAGCTTTCGTGAGCTACAGCTCACTTCATCGGATGCATACTGTGGAAAGTATAGAAGATCTTTTTATACACACAAAGCATGAAAAAATGGGTGTTTACCACTACAAAAGGTTTTCTCTCCCCCGACCCCACTCTCCTGCTGGTAATAGCTTATCTAAAGTGATCACTCTCCTTACAATGTGTATGATAATCAAGTTGGGCCATTTCCAGCACAAATCCAGGTTTCCCCCCCACACACACACAGACCCACTCTTTACTAAAACTAGACAAGCCATTTACAACACACACTTTGCTTCTCTACAAAAGAAAAAGGACACTAAACTTTCTAAACTACTACATGCCACAAAGGGCCACAAGGGGCAATGGTTCCCTCAACCCACCCAGCAATATTGTTAACCTATCCAACTATACTGTTAGCCCAGCAGAAGCAGCTGTCCTATCTCGGGGCCTCTCCTTCTGGCCCTCCACCCCCACGAACATGATACAGTTCTGTGGTGACCTAGAATCCTATTTTCGACGTCTCCGACTCAAGGAATATTTCCAACACACCTCTGAACAACATACTAATCCACAGAGACCTCCCTACCAACACTACAAAAAGAAGGATTCTAGGTGGACTCCTCCTGAAGGTCGAGCAGAGTGGACTTCTACATAGAGTGCTTCCGCTGACATGCACGGGCTGAAATTGTGGAACAGCAGCAGCACTTGCCCCACAACCTCAGCCGTGCAGAACACAATGCCATCCACAGCCTCAGAAACAACTCTGACATCATAATCAAAAAGGCTGACAAAGGAGGTGCTGTTGTCATCATGAATAGGTCGGAATATGAACAAGAGGCTGCTCGGCAGCTCTCCAACACCACTTTCTACAAGCCATTACCCTCTGATCCCACTGAGAGTTACCAAAAGAAACTACAGCATTTGCTCAAGAAACTGCCTGAAAAAGCACAAGGTCAAATCCGCACAGACACGCCCCTGGAACCCCGACCTGGGATATTCTATCTACTACCCAAGATCCATAAACCTGGAAATCCTGGGCGCCCCATCATCTCAGGCATTGGCACCCTGACAGCAGGATTGTCTGGCTATGCAGACTCCCTCCTCAGGCCCTACGCTAGCAGCACTCCCAGCTACCTTCGAGACACCACTGACTTCCTGAGGAAACTACAATCCATCGTTGATCTTCCTGATAACACCATTCTGGCCACTATGGATGTAGAAGCCCTCTACACCAACATTCCACACAAAGATGGACTACAAGCCGTCAAGAACACTATCCCCGATAATGTCACGGCTAACCTGGTGGCTGAACTTTGTGACTTTGTCCTCACCCATAACTATTTCACATTTGGGGACAATATATACCTTCAAATCAGCGGCACTGCTATGGGTACCCGCATGGCCCCACATTATGCCAACATTTTTATGGCTGACTTAGAACAACGCTTCTCAGCTCTCATCCCCTAACGCCCCTACTCTACTTGCGCTATATTGATGACATCTTCATCATCTGGACCCATGGAAAAGAAGCCCTTGAGGAATTCCACCATGATTTCAACAATTTCCATCCCACCATCAACCTCAGCCTGGTCCAGTCCACACAAGAGATCCATTTCCTGGACACTACAGTGCTAATAAACGATGGTCACATAAACACCACCCTATACTGGAAACCTACTGACCGCTATTCCTACCTACATGCCTCCAGCTTTCACCCTGACCACACCACACGATCCATTGTCTACAGCCAAGCTCTGCACTACAACCGCATTTGCTCCAACCCCTCAGACAGAGACAAACATCTACAAGATCTCTATCAAGCATTCTTACAACTACAATACCCACCTGCGGAAGTGAAGAAACAGATTGATAGAGCCAGAAGAGTTCCTAGAAGTCACCTACTACAGGACAGGCCTAACAAAGAAAATAACAGAACGCCACTAGCCGTCACCTTCAGCCCCCAACTAAAACCCCTCCAACGCATTATTAAGGATCTACAACCTATACTGAAGGATGACCCATCACTCTCACAAATCTTGGGAGACAGGCCAGTCCTTGCCTACAGACAGCCCCTCAACCTGAAGCAAATACTCACCAGCAACCACGTACCACACAACAGAAGCACTAACCCAGGAACTTATCCTTGCAACAAAGCCCGTTGCCAACTGTGCCCACATATCTATTCGGGGACACCATCACAGGGCTTAATAACATCAGCCACACTATCAGAGGCTCGTTCACCTGCACATCCACCAATGTGATATATGCCATCATGTGCCAGCAATGCCCCTCTGCCATGTATATTGGTCAAACTGGACAGTCTCTACGTAAAAGAATAAATGGACACAAATCAGATGTCAAGAATTATAACATTCATAAACCAGTCGGAGAACACTTCAATCTCTCTGGTCACGCGATTACAGACATGAAAGTCACTATTTTACAACAAAAAAACTTCAAAACCAGACTCCAGCGAGAGACTGTTGAATTGGAATTCATTTGCAAATTGGATACAATTAACTTAGGCTTGAATAGAGACTGGGAGTGGCTAAGTCATTATGCAAGGTAACCTATTTCCCCTTGTTTTTTCCTACCACCCTCCCCCCCAGATGTTCTTGTTATACCCTGAATTTGTGCTGGAAATGGCCCATCTTGATTATCATACATGTTGTAAGGAGAGTGATCACTTTAGATAAGCTATTACCAGCAGGAGAATGGGGTGGGGGGAGAGAAAACCTTTTGTAGTGGTAAACACCCATTTTTTCATGCTTTGTGTGTATAAAAAGATCTTCTATACTTTCCACAGTATGCATCCAATGAAGTGAGCTGTAGCTCACAAAAGCTTATGCTCAAATAAATCGGTTAGTCTCTAAGGTGCCACAAGTACTCCTTTTCTTTTTGCGAATACAGACTAACACAGCTGTTACTCTGAAACCTGAGAGAAGAAGGATGTGAGTGAGGCAAAATCTTCACGTGTTTTGAATTGAAACCCAGTGGAAAACTCCAAGAGGATTTGTGCATTTAACTGTGTTTAGTACATGCTTTACTTGGGTTCCATAGCAGTAGAATGGATTTTACCTTGTAGATTAGGTGAAAGATATAATGTATCCATTTATCTGCCCGGGCTGTGTTAATGCACAGCAGTAGTGCACTGTATTTAAGGTTACTTTAGAATATAGGTCAGAAGCTCCAGCATCTTTTGAGAGAGAGAGAGAGAGAGAGTGTACTTTGCCCTGGTCTACACTTGGGGGAAGATCGATCTAAGTTATGCAACTTCAGTGAATAACATAGCTGAAGTCGACGTACTTAAATCGACTTACCGTGGTGTCTCCACCGTGGTGAGTCGACTGCTGCCGCTCCCCCATCGACTCTGCCTGCGCCTCTTGCGGCGCTGGAGTAAAGGACTCGATGGGAGAGTGCTCGGGGGTCGATTTATTGCATCTAGACTAGACGCAATAAATCAATCCCCGCTGGATCGATTGTTGCCTGCCGATCCAGCGGGTAGTGAAGACATACCCTTAGATAACAGCTGTGCTGAAGTTTCTGGATTGGCTTCCTTTTAACTTTTAGAAGCAAATTCTAGATGTGGGCAATGTTTTTTAAACCCTTTAAAGCAATGCACTTAGCTATGAGGTAACTATTCACCCTGTCAAGTCACAACAATTAAAATTGGCTGGGGGTCACTTGCTTAATCATTTTGTTACTCCAGGACCATTAGGAGACCTTTCTCCGGAAACGCATTCTCTAGAAGAGGAAAGAGCTCCTCTTGGTGGTACTCCAGCATCTACTTTTCACAGGCTTCAGGCATGTTGCAAAATGTGTGTGTTTGGTTTAGCTTTTGGTAGTTTCTTATTTTTTTTAAATCCTTGACGCTATGACTGCTGATATTTCTTGTTGCGGCAGGAGCAGTAATTATTTAGAGTTGTTACCCTTGGTGAGCAGTTTTATTTATTTTTTAAAAACTTTGTAAGTGTCTAGCTGCTCTGGTGACAGGCATTCTTTAGGCCAATTAAACACACAAAATATGTTTATAGAAATAAGTAAAGACCAGTAACTGTATTGGCTTGCTTGTACTTTTATTTTCGGTGAGAGAAAAATAAAAAATGCTTCTCTGAGTTTACTAGAAATTAAAATCTGCTCTTGATTAGCTTTTGTCATCCTCTGTCAATAACAGGAATTGGGTAGGGCACAAGTAATATTTCAGGGCTATGCAAACCACAATATAGCCACTCCCAACTTGGGTGAAATTAAGTTCTGTGCTGTCTGGCTTACAGAAGGTCTGCATCTTCCTTTGCTGCATAGCCCTAGAGACCAGTTATTTTTGAGCGGTAAATTCCTCCCTCCATTGATGAGACTTTGCCTTTTCAGACATGCCCTATTTACTCCATCTCCAGGGCAAAGCCCCGATGATGATCATATTAAGAAATAGGCCCAAGAGGTTCAGTCTTAGGACAGAGTATGGTTTTTTTTTTGGTTGTGCAATATTCTTTATATATGAAAAATATTAAATATTTAATATTAAATAAAATATATACTTCATTCCCACTATTGCCTATATACACATGTTGTCACATGACACATAGGGGATGACCAGTGTGCACATGATAAAAATGCAACAGAGCAGCAATGGTACACATAACTCAAAATCATAGAATATTAGGGTTGGAAGAAACCTCAGGAGGTCATCTAGTCCAATCCCCTGCTTGAAGCAGGACCAATCCCCAACTAAATCATCCCAGACAGGGGTTTGTCAAGCCGGGCCTTAAAAACCTCTAAGGAAGGAGATTCTACCACCTCCCTAGGTAACCCATTCCAGTGCTTCACCACCCTGCTAGTGAAATAGTATTTCCTAATATCCAACCTAAACCTCCCCCACTGCAACTTGAGACCATTACTCCTTGTTCTGTCATCTGCTACCACTGAGAACAGTCTAGATCCATCCTCTTTGGAACCCCCTTTCAGGTAGTTGAAAGCAGCTATCAAATTCCCCCTCATTCTTCTCTTCTGCAGACAAAATAATCCCAATTCCCTCAGCCTCTCCTCATAAATCATGTGCTCCAGCCCCTAATCATTTTTGTTGCCCGCCTCTGGACTCTTTCCAATTTTTCCACATCCTTGTAGTGTGGGGCCCAAAACTGGACACAGTACTCCAGATGAGGCCTCACCAATGCCGAATAGAGGGAAATGATCACGCCCGTCGATCTGCTGGCAATGCTCCTACTTATACAGCCCAAAATGCCATTAGTCTTCTTGGCAACAAGGGCACACTGTTGACTCATATCCAGTTTCTCATCCACTGTCACCCCTAGGTCCTTTTCTGCAGAACTGCTACCTAGCCACTTGATCCCTAGTCTGTAGCGATACATGGGATTCTTCTGTCCGAAGTGCAGGACTCTGCACTTGTCCTTGTTGAACCTCATCAGATTTCTTTTGGCCCAATCCTCTAATTTGTCTAGGTCCCTCTATCCCTACCCTCAGCATATCTATCACTCCCCCCAGTTTAGTGTCATCTGCAAACTTGCTGCGGGTGCAATCCATGCCATCCTCCAGATCATAAATGAAGATATTGAACAAAACTGGCCCCAGGACTGAACCTTGGGGCACTCCACTTAATACCAGATGCCAATTAGACATGGAGCCATTGATCACTACCCGTTGAGCCCGACAATCTAGCCAACTTTCTATCCACCTTATAGTCCATTCATCCAGCCCATACTTCTTTAACTTGCTGGCAAGAATACTGTGGGAGACCGTGTCAAAAGCTTTGCTAAAGTCAAGGAACAACACGTCCACCGCTTTCCCCTCATCCACAGAGCCAGTTATCTCATCATAGAAGGTAATTAGGTTAGTCAGGAATGACTTGCCCTTGGTGAATCCATGCTGACTGTTCCTGATCACTTTCCTCTCCTAGAAGTGCTTCAAAATTGATTCCTTGAGGACCTGCTCCATGATTTTTCCAGGGACTGAGGTGAGGCTGACTGGCCTGTAGTTCCCTGGATCCTCCTTCTTCCCTTTTTTCAAGCTGGGCACTACATTAGCCTTTTTTCAGTCATCTGGGACCTCCCCCGATCGCCATGAGTTTTCAAAGATAATGGCCAATGGCTTTGCAATCACATCCGCCAACTCCTTTTGCACCCTTGGATGCAGTGCATCTGGCCTCATGGACTTGTGCTTGTCCAGCTTTTCTAAATAGTCCTGAACCACTTCTTTCTCCACAGAGGACTGGTCACCTCCTCCCCATATTGTGCTGCCCAATGCAGCAGTCTGGGAGCTGACCTTGTTCGTGAAGACAGAGGCAAAAACAGCACTGAGTACATTAGCTTTCTCCAGATCCTCTGTCACTAGGTTGCCTCCGCCATTCAGTAAGGGGCCCACACTTTCCTTGACCTTTTTCTTGTTGCTAACATACCTGAAGAAACCCTTCTTGTTACTCTTAACATCTCTTGCTAGCTGCACCTCCAGGTGTGATTTGGCCTTCCTGATTTCACTCCTGCATGCCTGAGCAATATTTTTATACTCCTTCCTGGTCATTTTTCCAATCATCCACTCCTTGTAAGCTTCTTTTTTGTGTTTAAGATCAGCAAGGATTTCACCATTAAGCCAAGTTGGTCGCCTGCCATATTTACTATTCTTTCTACACATTGGGATGGTTTGTTCCTGCAACCTCAATAAGAATTCTTTAAAATACAGCCAGCTCTCCTGGACTCCTTTTCCCCCCATGTTATTCTCCCAGGCGATCCTGCCCATCAGTTCCCTGAGGGAGTCAAAGTCTGCTTTTCTGAAATCCAGAGTCTGTATTCTGCTGCTTCTCCTTTCTTCCTATATTACATTACTGTGTCACTTGAGCTAAAATGCAAGCAAGGAGCTGGCTGGTAGTGCAAATGCTTTTATTCTGCTCAGCTGCTAGCTGAGTGTGCAGTAGCAAGGCTCTAGCCTCTTGTCCTTGATCATCCTTGTGATCACCCTTCCCCTGTGTGTTAACGAGGGGGCAGGGCTGACCTAAGAGAGAAGAGCTTAACACTCAGATGCTAAGAGACCAAGGGGAGTTAGGAGACAGGGGGCAGCAAAAAGGGGAGTTTGAAGGAGGGAGAAATTCTGATTTTATTCTGGTTCAAAAAGGTTGCATTACCAGTGCCAACACAGCTCCAGCTGACTTTTGGTTACTTCAGGCAGCAGGCATTGCTCCAACCCTGTTCCCAAGCCACCACCAGAGAGACAAAAAACCCCACAGTGTGCTGCCTTGGCAATGAGTGATGAGGAATCTCTCCCAGAGGATGAGGAGAAGAAGCAATGTCACAAGAGTGGGAGGATCATGGCCACCACTCCGAAGAGGAAATGAAGGGTGGTGGTGGTGGTCGGTGACTCCCTTCCAAGGACATAGCATTCTGGGAGGTGTCCTTCCAAGACATTATGGAAAGATTGGCGAGGGTCATTTGGCCCTTTGACTACCAGCCCATGCTGCTCATCCATGTGGGAACTAATGATACTGCAGCGTCTGATCCTGAGCAGATCAGAAGTGACTACAGTGACTCTGGGAGTGAGAGTGAAGGACCTGGGGGTTCAGGTGGTGTTCTTATTGATCCTTTCAGTCAAAAGTAGGGGCCCGAGAAGGCTTCGGCTTCCTAAACCATGGAATGCTGTTCTGAGAAGGATTGCTGAGAAGAGGTAGGATCCCCCTATCAAGGAAGGGGAATAGTATCTTTGGAATAAACTGGCAACATAGCAAGGCGGGCTTTAAACTAGGTTCAACAGGGGGCAGGAGAAAAAAGCCCACAAGTCCAAAACATGGATACCTGGGTAAAGGGTCAGAATCTGGGCAGAGCATGGGCAATCATAGCAGGCACAGAGGAGAGACAAGAGAATAAAGAGGAGAAATCTCTTTAACATCTTAGATGTCTGTATATTAATGCAAGAAGTATGCGGAATGAACAGGAAGAACAAGGCATGCTAATGAATAATCACAATTATGACATAACTGGCATCACAGAGATTCACATACTGGAATATTGGCATAGAAGAGTATGGCTTATTCAGGAAGGACAGGGAGGGGAAAAGGGAGATGGTGTATAGATCTTGTGTATCAAAGATATCTGTACTTCCACTGAGATTGAGATAGAAGTGGAAGACAGACCTGTTGAAGGTCTCTGGGTAAGGGTAAAAGGGGTAAAAAAAACAAGGGTGATGTCATGGTAGAGGTCTACTACAGACCACCTAACCAGGAAGAATAGACAAATGAAGCTTTTTTTAAACAACTAACAAACCCATCTAAAGCACAGAACTTCCGGGTGGTTGGGGATTAGATGTCAGTTAACTAGATATCTTTTGTGAAAATAATACAGCAAGGCATAGACTAGCCATCAAGTTCTTGGACTGTATTTGAGACAACTTTTTATTGTAGAAGGTGGAGAAAGTGACTAGGGGAAAGGCTGTTCTTGACTTGATTCTGACAAATAGTGAGAAACTGGATGGGAATTGGAAGGTGAAAGGCAGATTGCGTGAAAGTGCTCATGAAATGATGAGAGTTCATGATTGGACTGGTAGGATGGAAAACAGAAAAATAAAGACAATGAACTTCAAGAAGGCTGCCTTTAGCACACTCAGAGAATTAGTAGGTAAGATCCTGTAGGAAACAAGTCTAAGGGAAGAGAGTTCAGGAGAGCTGGCCATTTTTTAAAGAGATATTATTAAGGGCACAAGATAAAACTATCCCAAGGCATAGGAAAGATAGACAGCATGGTAAGAGACCTCTCTGGCTTACCCAGGAGATCTTCAACAACCTGAAACTCAAAAAAGAGTCCTACAAAAAGTGGAAACTAGGTCAAATTACAAAGGATTAATATAAAAAAAAACACCAACACAATTCTGGAGGGACAAAAATAGAAATGCCACAGCACAAAACAAGATTAAACTAGGTAGAGACGTAAAGGGTAACAAGAAAACATTCTATAAATATAGTATAATCAAGAGGAAGACCAAGGACAGGGTAGGTCCATTAGTCAATGAGGAGGGAAAGACAATAACAGAAAACTCAGCAATGTCCACAGTGTTAAGTGCCTTTTTTGTTTCAGTTTTCACCAAAAAAGTTAGCAGTGATTGGACAATTAACATAGCATAGTCAGTGGAATACGATCTGAGATTAAAATACAGAGAGAACAAGTAAAGAATTACTTAGACAAGTTAGATATCTTCAAGCTGGCAGGGCCTGACAAAATACATCCTAGAATACTTAAGGAACTGGCTGAAGAGATCTCTGACCCATTAGCAATTATCTTTGAGAACTCATGGAGGACTGGAGAGATCCCAGACAATTGGAAAAGAGCAAATATAGTACCTATTTATAAAAGGGGGCGAAGGACAACCTAGGGAATTAGAGATCAGTCAGCTTAACTTTGGTATCTGGAAAGATAATGGAGCAAATAATTAAACAAATCAATTTGTAAGCACCTAGAAGATAATAAGGTGATAAGTAAGGCTAAACTTTGTCATGGATATTTTTAGTAAAAGCCAGGGACAGGTCACAGGCAATAAACAAAAATTTACAGAAGCCCGTGACCTGTCCCTGACTTTCACTAAAAATATCCCTGACAAGATGGTTAGGGAGGTTCAGCACCACTGCTGCTTGGGTCCCCCTGCCTGTGTGGCTGGGCTGCTGTGGGGTCCCCTTGCCCCTGGGGCAGCTGGGAGCTGAAGGGTCCCTAGGCTGCCTGCCGTGGGGAGTCCCCCTGCTGCCTGTCGTGGCCAGACAGCTGCAGTGAGTCCATCCGCCATGGCTGAGTAGCTGCAGTCTTCCCTCTCAATGGCAGCTGGGCAGCTGCAGGGTCCCCCTGCCAGGGCAGGGGCAAGGAGCTGTGTGGGCGGGGCTGGCTAGGAGCTCCAGCCCCAGGGCAGAAAATGTCACAGAGGTCAATGGAAGTCACCAATTCCATGACATCCGTGACATATTTGTAGCCTTAGTGATAAGTAACAGTCATCAGGGATTTGTCAAGTACAAGTCATGTCAAACCACCCTAATATCCTTCTATGACAAGGCAACAAGCCTTGTGAATTGCGGGGAAGCAGTAGATGCGATATATCTCGAGTTTAATTTGATACTGTCTCACATGACCTGCTCATAAACAAACTAGGGAAATGTAGACTAGATTAACCTACTATAACACTACTAGTTGGAAAACAATACTCAGAGTAGTTATCAATGGTTCACAGTCAAGCTGGAAGAATATATCAAGTGGGGTCCCACAGGGATCTGTCCCGTTTCCAGTTCTATTCAATATCTGTGTAACCCTTCTGCCAGTCAGAGTTGGCAGCAACAAGGGCCAGGTTCAGTATCTAGGGGTTTCTTTTCAACACTACAACACCCCATGGTTGAGCTTGAGTCCCCACCCCATGACCTGGGACAATTACACACACACCCTGGTCGCCTCTAAGAGGCAATACTTCCCCTCTTGCAAGCACAGAGTCTGAGTGTAGCAAAGAAACTTTTGATAAAAGGAGGGAAGTAACCTGGCATTAAATTGGGAAAACACGACAAACAGGGTTCATAAACATAAACCATGAGCAAAAGACCCACCCCCAAGTAAGTTGGGCAGTGTTCTTTTTCCCTTAGGTTCTTCAGTTGAGCAACCAAAAGTCTCTTTTACGTGCCCGTCCCTTCTCTGCACCCCACTCACAGTTGTTGTCCAGGGTCAGTGTAGACCCAGAGTTCACAGGTGCATCTTCAGAATTCACCTCCCACCCCGAATGGCAGCGGGGGTAAGAAGGCAGCTTGCTCATTCCGCTGCCAGGGCACACACTCACCGCTCCTCTCTGCCGGCCACCCTGCCAGTTGATCGGGGCTCCACTCCTCTTTTCTGGATACCCTGCCAGCCAATCAGCGCTCCGCTCCTATCCGCCAGCCACCCTGCCAACCAATCACCACGCCACTCCGCCAGCCGGACGATTGCCACACCTCTCCCCTGGCTGCCCTGCTGCCCAATCATCACACTGCTCCGCCAGCCACTTTATTGCCAGGATGTCTTCAGGTCCCACCACTTAATACAGCTCTCAGTAATTTCAGCTGGTAGTGGGGGGGGGCTTACTGCTAGTGCCCACTGAGCAGTCTATTGCATCAGAGACACTGTCCCAAAGCAGGTCTAATGCTTTGACCTAGGTATCAGGGATTTCAGCTCTGTGATGTGTAGCAAGCCTCTGTTGAGACTTAATCAGCTCTGTTATTACACAGTGTAATGGTGTCTGGGGCCCTTAGACAGTACCTGTCCCCACCCTCTCTCAACTCACTGGGCTTTGGAACCCATATCCCCTGCCTAGCGAGTGCCTTTTAGTTGAGGGTGAGACCGTCAATCAGGGTGTGCCAAGCACAGCCCTGCTGCCTTTGATTCACACAGCAAGGATAACAACCTGTCATTACTCCTGCCCCAATATCAAGGAGACTGGGGTCCAACACCAGCCAAAAGTGATCATTTGGGCAAGCAATCGCACCATGCTGAGCACCTAGGCAGCATGGGTGTGCCCATGCGTTCGAGATCAGCTCCTGAAGACCTCTTCCACAGCTCATCACTGGATGTCAGGGGAGAGCTCATTCAAACTCTGCTTACATCTGCATAAATGATTTCGGTAATGGTGTAGAGAATACATGTGCGGATGATACGAAGCTGGGAGGGGTTACAAGCTTTTTGGAGGACAGGATTAGAATTCAAAATCATCTTGACAAACTGGGGAAATGGCCTGAATTAAATAGGATGGAATTTAATAAGGACAAAGTCAAAGTACTACATTTAGGAAGAACTAATCAGTTGACAAATACAAAATGGGAAATGACTGCCTAGGAAGCAGTACTGGAGAAGAGGATCTGGGGTTATAATGGATCACAAACTAAATATGAGTTCACAATGTAATATTGTTGCAAAATAAGTGAACATCATTCTGGGATGTCTTTCTCTCTACTCCATGCTGATGAGGCCTGGAGTAGAGAGAAGTACCGTGGAGTACTGTGTCCAGTTCTGGGCACCATGCTTTGGGAAAAATGTGGACAAATTGGAGAAAGTCCAGAGAAGAGCAACAAAAATTATTAAAGATCTAGAAAACATGATCAACAAGGAAAGATTGAAAAAACTGGGGTTTTTTTTCAGTCTGGAGAAGAGAAGACTGAGGGGAACATGATAAAAATCTTCAAGTGAGTTGAAGGTTGTTATAAAGAAGAGGGTGATAAATTGTTCTCCTTAACCACTGAGAAGAGGACAAGAAGTAATGGGATTAAATTGCAACAAGAGAGATTTAGGTTCGACATTAGGAGACTCTTCCTAAAGGAAAGGTAGTTAAACACTGGAACAGTTTACTTACGGAGGTTGTGAAATCTCTGTCACTAGAGATTTTTAAGAACAAGTTAGACAAACACCTGTCAGGGATGGTCTAGATAATACTTAATCCTGCCTGAGTACAGGGGATTGGACTAGATGACCTATCATGGTCCTTTCCAGACCTACATTTCTATGATGTCAATCCACCAAAACTTTACCCTTAGAGATATGATTGAAAGCCTGCAGATGGTTGACATGATGGGGAAGCAGATGGAGCATCTTTGGCAGGGATTCTGCCGGTATCCCATTTTCAGGCAGTAAAGTCATAGAATATGAATTAGGGTGTGTGGTACATGAGCATGAGTGGTAGTGGTCCATGGGATATAATGATAGCTGTGATCATTAGTAGAATCTTCCAAGCATAGTAGGCTCTTAATCGTTGGTTTCATACATGGAGAGTCTCAGATACACATGACACAACAGCCACACATTGTCTAGTGATCATTTAGCCTCCTCCTTGCCCTGGGAAACATCATGTAAGCTATTGGCCAATGCGAACACAATGTGGATACTTGTATGCCATGCTGAGCATGGGTGTAATGTTATTGTGTTCCTGTGGCATAAGACATTTTTGGTCCATAAAGCCCGCATCTTCTTTACAGAGACTGTATTGATAGGGACAGGCTGTGGCATGACCATGACTCATTACTGGCAACGACATTGTTCCCCAGCGGGAATATGTCTCCCATGTGCAATCGTACCGGCACAGACCTGCCTTTCATCAGTGCAACCATCTGAAATATACTGAGATTGTATAGCCATTCACCTATTTACATAGTCTCCGTTTATGAATGGGTGTTGGAGCAAAGCTGAGGCAGTGGGAGGTACAGTTTCTCTTTGAGGTAAATGTGGGGGGGGGAGTCTCAATTCGGTACTGGGTCTGCTGACTGATAGTGGGAGCTGTGATTTGGGTGTGGGGGGAAAAGTGCTGCCACTGCTTTGTCTGGAATTTGTCTTCATTGTGTTTTTAAACGTATGTCCAGGGCACTCAGCTCTGAATGGATGATATTTGGTTTGAATCTAAATAAATAAAGCCAAGCATTAGGACAGAAGGTGGCACACTTCTACTTTTATGTGCTTGAAGGGCTGGGGCTGCAGTGACCAGAGAGACGTCCCAACACATCCATGGCATTATCCAGTCCCTGCAATTCACACTCCTTTCTAAACTGCACTGAGGTATGGGTATATGACCTTATATAGTCTCTCACCAGTGACTTGGATAGACTTATGAAAGAAACCCAGTTTCTGTATGACTTTGCCATTTTTATCCCACCATTTTTGTTGTATATCAATTTTGCCCCTTCTGGGATAGCCAAATATCATGATGGATCAGGCAATGCCATTCCTGGTTCATTTTCTGTAGACATTTCTTTCTTGTTTTGTTCCTTGCCAAAGAGTAGAGTACACATGTCTGCCAACCCATCATCCTCTAGCAGTTCTTGTAGGCTGCTGTGATTTGGGGAGGTGGTGTCATTTTCTCATCTGCTTTTGTTTGTGGAATGACATTCTATGGCTCCCATAAAGAGCTGCATGAGCATGTATGAGGGTAGACTTTGTTCCTTAACTAAATTTTAAATTAGTTCCTTTTTAGTTGTTGAATTGGCACATAGGGGATGCTAGGCTGTTGTAAATATGCTCCTATCTCTAGTAGTTTGTTGGGTCTTCAGTTAACTATAAAGAAATATTCATACAATTTGCATCTACTTCCACCTGAATTTAGTAGGGATCCTTTTCTTGCTTCTGAGTGCTTACAGACTGAATGTAGTTTTGTTTATTTTTAAGGATAGAAGTATGCTTCTAACCCTGTGATGAGAGCTAGTCAGCATTTTTCAAGCAGAATCAAAATCTGGCTTCTTTTTGAATAACAATCACCCGGCTATTTACAGCCAGACCGAACCTTCAAATCCCATGTACTCTTAACCCTCTAGGACTGAGCAGAGTCCAGACACTGTCTCTGATTCTGGCCTCTCAGACACTCCCAGGGTGCTGACTCCCTGATTGGCACTCCTCCTTAGGACGAGGGACCCTGCAGTGCAACTGCTCTCCCCACGCTTCCCCAATAGTTTATGCAAGCTCCCCCCGCCCCGAGAGCTCAACCCATGTGCACACACCAATGTATAGTTTAACTCTTTGGGGACCACAGAACAGTTAAGGAACACAGAAGCTTTCCAAAGAAATTTCTTAAACATACACACACTTAAGTGTTAGCACATGAGAGTTACAGATCTATGGAAAAACAACAAACACCTGAATGCAATTCCCCCCCCCCCCCCGCCGTTTCCTCATCCTCCCTGTGGGTTTTTGGGGTTTTGGTCAGTGTCTTTCAAGTAGGCTAGGACACTCCTGCCTCCACTTCTCCTTGCTGAGTTGTCTTCTTCAGGCAATGGTCTGCCCCCTTTCAAATCTGTGCTACAGTTTGCATCTTTTCTTGCTTCTCTTCCTATGCTGGTATTTTCCAGCCATTGAATGGGATTGCAGGCAGAGGGTCTTTAAAAGTCAGTGGCTCAGCCAGCAGCCCTTATTGTCCCAGCAAGATAGAGCTATTTGAAGGCTGATGGCCCTGGTGTAGCTTCTCATTCATAGTTTGTTTTCTACTACAAAATAAAAGTTCTAATCTGCACTGCCTGCTACAGATACAAATAACATTCATAAAATCAAATGAAAATCAGAATTGGACATTTTCTAAACTGTTAAAATCATTTGCAAAAAATCCCTCCCCCCCGCAAAAATGTTTTTTTTTATTTACACTGGAAATGTAACACACACACACACACTTGTGTGTGTATATATATATGAACAATAAAAAAAATTACAGAATAGCCTGCTAGTTATTCTGTATTTTGTTTGTTTGTATTCCTGTTCAGTTTCCATCGTATGATTTTGGATCGATTCAAAATCAAAATATCCAATTTTTGAAAATAATTCAGAGTGAAATTTGGAAAAATGAAAATGAAAAAGGTTTGAAAATTTTTTAACTAGCTCTCCTGGTGACTCAGTACACTAGTATTTCAGTCATGTGTCTCATGCAGACTCTAGTTCATGCTTTGGGTCATTGGCCAGGTGAGCACAATATATCTAGTGCAAATGAGTTTCTTTTCTTTTGCCATTTAGAAGAAAAGCAAAAATGGTTTTGAAAAATCCATGTGGTCCAACATGCAGAAACATCTGCTGGATTCATGAACAGCTTGCTGGTATTGCTCAGCAGTAGAGGCAACTGTTTCTGATGAGCTCTGCTCTTTTCGGCAGGTGTAACTGCAGCTGATTGAAATTACAAAACATAGTTTCAGGGGACAAGTGGATAATGTGGCCAGACTAAAACAACATCAACAAAATATTGGAAAAACACAGGCAGATGTTAGGGTTATTCTCTGCACATGAATTCATGTACTTAAATCCACTCTGAGTTTACCTTACTGTCATATTGTAGCAAGCTCTCTTACAGAATGGTATTTTGCTGAAGGCTGCTCTAATATTACTAGATGGTCCACCTGCTTGGGTGAGCATATTGTATAATGCAGAAAATCTACAACTGAGACATCTTTTAGATTTAGGTTTAAATCTTTTAGGCTTAAATCACCCGTCACCCTACAATCTTATTTTATTAAGATTTGATCTTGTCTACAATGTGGTGAATTCCATTATGCTGTATGTTGACGGCATCTGGCAGATAATTCTTGTTGCTAGGAAATGAGAGTGGCCAGTTCATGCGCACACAGCCAAAAAAGAAGAAAGCTAACAACCCACTTTCATTGGTTACCCTTAAATCTTACCAGTTACATTAGTTAACTAAATAACTTGCCCTCAATGCCTTCAGTATCCTAGTATACCCTACAAGTATAGTGAATACTGTAAACACTGAGGAGAATTATTTAGTTATCTCTGGCAAACCTGTTAAGTTTTAAGGGTAAACACTGTTGTTAGATATCAAAGGAAAATAGTTATGGGAGTGAATGTATTGGTCACTATTCCTGAAGTCCATTTATGCTTAAAATAGTTCAACTTAAATGAAACAAGTAGTGAATCCAGCTATCCTGCAATCAAAAAGCCTTGTTGTTAGTATGCAAATAAGAATGGATTATTCCATGTCTTTTATCAACATTACACCATCCTCTTTTCATTCCCACCACAGGAACTTTTTAAAATTCTGAATCATCACAGCTTGCAAATTTAAATTCAGTGCTTTGTGAAGTTAATTCAAAAATGTATCAAACTGCAACTTTGAAGCTGATGCAAGCATTTAAAGAAAATATTTTTTTATCTGTTGTTTATTTAATGCAGCATGAAATTAACATCTGAATCAAACAGCAAAATTTCAGTGAATAAGATCCAATATCTATTATAAGGCCTCATTATTCTGTGAGCAGAGTCATATTTTTCAAAGTGTAAATTTTGCTTCTTCCTAAGCGGCTAAAAGTGTCTCTCCCCCCACATTTTTAACAGACGTGTGTGTGTGTGCTGGTGTTTGTTATTAACGAATTTAGAGACACTAGTTGCTATTTAAAAAGTTAGCATTTTTCAACTGTAACCACATAGGTCCTCCCTTGACCTAGCACTGTCTACCCTAGGGGGTGACACCAGCATAGTGACATTTCTCAGGAGTGTGGATTTTTCATATCGCTGAGAGGGGTAGCTATGCTGATATAAGTTTTCAGTGTAGACCAGCCGTAAGCAATATCATCGTGCTCTGCTGCAAAACAGCTCTTTCCTGAGAGAGAAAAAGAGCCTGATGAGGAGAGCAGGGTTTCTTTTCTGGCCCTGATGTTACATATGGAGAGGGGTGTGGTCATCTCATGTTCCACTGTTGTTGTGAAGAACACCCCAATCACTACTGTGAAGCTTCCTTCCCAGCTTCTATGCCTCTGCATTCATGTGTGGGTTTACAGGAGGGGAGGCTGTATTCTCTCTCTCACTAAGCTCTAACATGGACCTGTGCCAGAGAGATGGGTTTTTTTGGGTCACACAACCCCTTTAACAATTTCTTTGACTGACTGATTTTGTTCCTTGCCTTAGGATGTGAAGTGGATGCAGTGGGTATACTCAGTGCATCCCATGACATCATTTCTATAAGCCTGAATGCCGTTGAGTCTGCCTCAGGGAATTATACAGGCTTGGTCAGCCATGTAATACCAAAATCAGCATTACACATCCACTGCCAAATGGCAAGCAACCCCTCAAAATAGTTAGAAACCTCCATGGCTGCATAACCTGGGAACAGTAAAGATGCCATAGAGGTGAATTCTGGCTGCAAATCAGAACTTTCATTTCTTGACTCCAACATATTTAAAACCTCAACTATTCTGTTTTAAGGTTTTTTATTTTAAATCTAATATTTGTTTCTATAATAATAAGAGAGGTACATTGAATCACATATTTGAATATTCTGTATATTGATCAGATTCATTTCACATTTTGCCTGTTCTAGGGCTGCAAAATCTGAAATGTACAGGATGCTGAGACCCAGCAAGCCCAGTGTCCTTTCTTCTGGTTTTAGGGTTTAGAATTGCCAACGATGTAGGTTCTGTATATTCTAGGTTGGATAGCTCCATGATTCAGGGCATTTGAAACTGAAGGGACCGGGTACCCTAGCAGCGATACTCCCTGGACCAGTGATGTTACTTTTTTTAGGTAGATAGGACAGATTTAGAGTGTTTTGCTTGGGACAGAATATTTGCTTGAGTAGAAAGAAGATCCTAAGTAGAAATGAATAAACCCTGTACTGTACATATTGTGACAAAGCTCTGTCCCTGCCTCCATGGGTCCCGCGTTTCCTGGCAGATTTCGCTAGCCTCAGAGGCTCACTGTAACCCGCCATGTAACCCTTCTCTCTCTAGAGACAAGGGTCACAGTCTACTGAGCCATTTTCATCATTAGCCAGTGAGGGAGATGAGGAGAAGTTATCCTTCCTTGCACAGTCTCTGTTGTCTCCCAGTCTCAGTGATTAATCAGGGGGCAAAGGTTGTGGGGGGAAGCCCAGGTCCACCCTCTACTCCGGGCTCCAGCCCAGGGACCCTAATAATATCAGCTATGATAGCTGGCCTTTTAGAAACATGACATGTACAATTCCCTGGGCTACTTCCCCGACAGCAGCCCTCAC
The DNA here is from genome assembly GCF_965140235.1 of Caretta caretta. Classification (NCBI taxonomy): domain Eukaryota; kingdom Metazoa; phylum Chordata; order Testudines; family Cheloniidae; genus Caretta; species Caretta caretta. The sequence goes on from NC_134207.1 coordinate 140,174,175, forward strand.
TTCCTCAAGCTCCACTTCACCCTTACCTCAGGGCCTCCTTCCTTGTGCCTGGTATGGTGTAGCCTACTCATCCTCTCCAACAGCAAAACTTCCTCCCACAGCTCCTGACATGCACACCCACCTGACTAACTGGGAGGCTTTTAACTAGTTTCAGCCAGCCCCCGATTGGCTTCAGGTGTCCCAATCAACCTAGCATTCTCCCTGCCTTCTGGAAAGTTCTTAATTGGCCCCAGGTGTCTTAATTGACCTGGAGCAGCTGCCATTTCACTTATCCTGGTACCAGGGATTTATTTAGCCTGGAGCTAATATATCTATCTCCCACTACTTTTCTATAGCCATCTGGCCTTGCCCCGTCACAGTATTTTATGGGTTACAGAAGCTGGACTCTCCATGATTCATTCCCAGGGGATCACATAGTACCAAGTTTCTGCAGGTCACTTGAAAGTAAAGTTTCTACAGAACCTGAAACTTCAAGAAAATCTTTTCTATCCTCCCCACAGAAGTGGGAGAGCAACCACCTGCCACTCTCTACAGGTGTTATGGAAATCCTGGAAGGTATCTAAAATAAGATTGTCAGAGGGATCTCCTTGGGGCTTGAGGTCAAGAGCAGTTTTGGGGCAGGTGGGAATCTAGGAACAGAGGAACAATATGAATACAAAGACAATTTCCTAGATCTGGGGTGATATTCATAGATCTCTCTGGTAACCTCCCCAACACTGATAGTGAACGGGCGCAGGATTCTAGGCAAACATCTTGCACGGGACTAAGGCCTGAATGTGACAGTTGAGGTGTTGTACCACATTTGCAGACTTGTGTGTTTAGATCAGCATTACCAAAGTAAGCTTGCCTCGTTGAGGCCTTGTACATACCTAGAATGAAATTCTAGATTCAGATAATTTTTGTGTTAGTCAAGGGCAAAAAGTTTGCTATTTTTAGAGCATGAACTTTTCTCACCACATTTTGATAATTCAGAAATGATGGAATGGAAATTCCATGAGTATTTGCATCCACCTGAAAACAGAGGCTTTTAATTAGACCTGTGAAAACCTTAACAATTTCACTTCAGTAGAATTGGGGAGAATATTTTCTTTTTTTCTCTGCATATTGGATTTCAAAAAAGCCTCAAAACTCATTCAAAATCATCATATTTCACCTGGCTTCAGGTTTGACCATCCAAATCTGTAAATGTTGCATGGCTTTGACACAAAAACCATAAATTGGTCCAGATTTTCTTAAGAGGTCACAAATCTCAATTAAGTCTTCAATATACATGGAGCGAGTTTTTTTGAGTTAGTATTGAAACACACAGCTAGGTGACTTTCACATGGTTTGGGGTTTTATTAATACATTTTGCACAGTTCTACTTCTCTGTAATTAGGGAGGGATCAAGGATGACATGCACACTGCAGAGTCATGGGGAACATGTATTTTACTGGCCTGGAGAATCTTGCACACTTGGAAAGCTCTGAGTGAGCTAGCTGGCTGCTTTCTGGACAGAGCAGAGGTTGGCTCCCATTAACTCTTTCAACCTCTTGGTTATCTAAAGGTTTGAAAGAAGAGTCACTTTAAACTTTACCTCGCCTCCTTCTCCCATCTCAGCAGCAATGGCTCATGTGAGGCAAGGAGGGAGCCTGAGGTGCTGAGTAGCAGTGGCCTTAGGCCCCACTCCCCACCACCTTTTCAGGGGGCAGTCAGCTTTACTCTCAGTCCTACTCCCTTATAGATTTCCCTGTCTGGGGAGATTCTGGCTATGTTTGGTTCAGCTTGCAGGGCATAAGTTCTTTCCCCTCCCTGCTGCAACGCTACTTGCCTGTCTTCCCTGATTAACCAGTTCTGAGCGGTTTCCTGCTTTGGTAACAGAGGCAGCAGCGTTGGAGGGGGAGAGTGTATTGTGATGAGTCACTCCTAGGCTGAGCTCCAGCCAATCCACAAGCCAGGAACTGGCCTTGTGACTCCCAGACTGGGTATATAAGCCTCCCAGTAGGAACAGACGCTCAGTCTGCTTAATGTCATCCCAGGGCTTGGAACTCACTCTTGCCTGACAGTGACAACAGACTGCCAAAGCCTTAGCTTGCCCTTGCCCTGCTCCAGCCTTGTGCCAATCCCACCCTAGACTACTGACTCTGACCACTAGGCCTGGCCATCCCCATTACAGTTTCTGATAGAGAGTGTGAGCCATTCATTATCTGCCAGGTGCAGCATGCACAGAGCTTACATCTTACAAAGCTTGCACTGCGAGAGGAGGGACATCTAAAAATGGGGAGGAGACGAGATCTGGAGAGGAGAGAAACTAGAGAAGTGAAACAGGGCAGTTGCGTAAGGTAGAGGGATTAATAGAGAATCCACTCTCTTACCAACAAATGACATGAAAGCCATGGTTCACAAAGATCATTTTGATACATTTTGTGTGTTCAGTGCAAATGCTCATCTGGCCATAAGCACTTGTTTGCTGCTATTACAGTAACTTCATACCTGAGCCTTGCCAACTAGAAAGTTGCTTACAATTCCAGATATGTGCATGGCATATTCCAGAATAGTTTTCCTCAAACATACATTTGGTAAATATTTATTCTACACTGCTACTCTTTCAAATGGATTCATTTTTCATTCTGTTCCATGTTCTAAACTCATTCCTGGTATTGTTAGGATATTGCTTAGTAGTTTATAATTTCTTGTTGTTTGTCAGCTGAGTGACTTCTGTTATTTGGCCCCAGTGTATTCCTTTGAATTTGCCTTGGACTTATTCTGGTTTTGGTTTTATATAATCATAGGGTTTCAACTGTGTGTCTTGTGACGAGGCTGAGCTGCGCAAGAGGAGGCACCCCGTCGTAGCAGAGGTTGCTGGGGCGTTATGCCTTTGAAAGACAATACTTCCTGGCTGCTAAGAAGAGTATCCTGGGAAGCAACCCTTATGAACTCTTGTGTGACCATTGTATCTATTGCTTCCCCCAGCACAGCCATTCCAGTACAAATGGTTGGGCCAGATGCCAACTTAAAAACACCCTGCATTCCTTCATTCAGAAGAACTGGAATCCAGATTTTGTCTACCTATGTGTTGTATTGGCAAGCACATGTGCTCAAAAATCATGACTAAGGCTAGAAAAATCATCAGTGGTTGAAAAATCATAAGTTTTTTAAAAAATGGGTGTAGTCTGGGTTTATTTGTTTTAACATTCTAATTTCTGAGCCTTTAGAACACACTTGGGTCACATTTTCAAGCTTTTATTTGCAACTATGAGGATTAGAAAGAATGGGTTTCTTTAAAAAAAGCAATGATTCTCAAGTAATCACTTGCCTCCAGGAGCTGGGGCTTTATGAAAATATACTAAATTTTGGAAGACTTGAAATTAAATCATGAGAGTTGGCAACACAGTGGGTACTCTGTGGTCAAAAAGGGTTCCCTGAATCCCTGCAGTTTGCTAGTGTACTCACACTGGGGGAAGATATAATTTAGCCCATATATATTTGTTTCTTTGACTTTCAGATTACATCCAATACAATCTTGGTGAAATGGCTTGATCCCAGTAGCTGATCAAATTTAATTATTTATACTATCTCTGCATATTTGTATCAAAAATAAGGAAAAAAAAAACATTCCCATCAGGTCTTTTATTTCCTAAATGGATTGTTCCTGAGGTGTTGTACCACTGGTGTCCGTATTTACCCGTTAGTGCTTGGGGAATTGACCAGCAATCCAGAGTTCTCAGCCTTTGGGGGATGACATTTTAAAATATGGCTAGTCTCATGGACATTTTTCCTTCCATTTCCAGTTGTTTAACAACCGTGTAGTAGCCACAGCACTTGCTTACATTGGAATGGGAGATTAGGGAAGTATTTAAAGCATTTTAGCTGCTTTTTAATGTGATTTACAAGCTGGCAATAAGGCAGAGGTCCAGCAGCATATGGCCAACCAGCTCTCTCTGGCCTGCCAGAAAGTGTCCGCAGGGGATTAGTGGTCTTTGGTTACAGTCTGAGAACCTCTGCTCTATATTATATGAACAGCAGCCTTTATTTTTGTGCGGGATGGCAATTTTAGAGTAGAGCAGGTGTACAATACACCTGTGTAATCTTTTAGAGCCACAGCCATAAATTTAGCCTAGTATATTTAACTGTATAGTATCCTATGATTTTATTTTTTTAGAGTAAAACCATTCCTTTTCCTTTTTTACTACTTACCAGGAACGGGAAGTACATGTACCCATTCAATTTAATATTAATATTTTATCCTGAGAAGCTAACTCTAAATCTTCTTGAGCTGGAATCAATAGCAAAATTTTCATTGACTTCGGAGGAAGCAGGAGCTAGTCCATAAATCTAAAAATCTGTAGTAAGAAGAATCTATTAAGGTATAGGAAAATGCTGTATGATATTTCCTGGTTTCTGACTTGTGAAAAGAAATACAACGAAAAAAATAAAGAAATACGACTTTTTATTCCTAAGGAAAGCTATTTTTACTGAAATAATGAGAATAAAATCATAACGATGCTTTTGAAAACTAACTTATTTTTATTATTATTTGTTTTTTTTCCTAATTGGGAATAATAGAGATCTATGGAGAATTTCCAAAATCTGCAGAATCTGTGGTTTTGATTTCACTTGTCCTTACTCTCTTTATATTTTAATAACAGCTATCATAAAATACAGAGAGAATAATTCAAAATCATTTATTGAGTTATTACAGTGAACTGATACTGAACCAAACTTGATAGGAAACCTGTAGGAAATTCCTATAATGTGCACTGCAGAATTGAACACATTTTACCTGATGCTGCTTGCAAACTCAGTTTTGCTTTACTATTTAAGAATACTAGAAAGCATATAAATTATTTGAATGATCAAAATAATATCTGATAGAAATCATGATATGTTCATGCTCAAATCTTCCTTCATCTACATTTAAAAGCAAAGTCCTTTCAAATAAATGCAATATTAGGATGAAATAAGTATGTCAAGGTGCATTTAATAAGTGTCATGCTGAATGTTGCAAATAAGCAGAAAAGCAGTAAAATTTTCCATGATACTGGTTCAAATTATTAAAAAAGAGAGAGGGGGAAAACATAACAGGAAAGGTGCTAGGCTACATGCAATTGGGTGCCTTTAAAAAAAAAAGAGAAAAGAAAGAAAGAAACATCTACTGACAGTGGAAATGAAATTTACCATTATGTATGCTGTCTTTCATATTTTGCATATACAACCAGTAAGGTGTATTATTTGTGAAACAAGAAATGAATTGAGCTCCCCTTCCAATAATTGTTTTAGTTCTGCAGTGCTACCACACATAAGTAGTAGTAAAAAAATCACTTAAGAAAGCATTTAGGATAATTACTAAGCACTGAGAAGGGAACAGACCTATTGTATCAGGTGTCATTTGACTAACTTTAACTACATTTTAATTCTCATTTTACTAATTTTCTTTGTGGTTAAGGTCTTAGAAGTAATGGTTTATTAACATCTCTTTCTGGTTATGTACATCAAATTCAACCCCAAAATTGTCAACATAAATGGACTTATCTCTGCATGGGTTTTATTTTTCTTTTGCCACTTTCTTCTTCTCTTGAATTAATATTGAGCTCTTGACTCAATAAATCTTTATATGACCAGTTGGGTGGAACCATAAGATGAAATTAAAAAGCTCAGGAGCACTGTAATGCTAAAGTGTCAGAGTTTGTTCATTTCCCCCCAACTGCTTTGAGCCACCCCACAGCTCCCCATGCTGCTTTGCTCCCACATGGAGTATGACAACAAAGCAAAAATAACAAGCTCTGATGTATGGTCATTCTAGTGCCTTAGAAAACTTGTTAATTTTATGTACTCCTTCCCCATTGCTTTTTAAAAAGTCGTGAGAGGAAAGGTGTGAAATTAGCAAGCTCTCTGAAGTTCTAACACTATCCTGACAGAGCTTTCACTCCACTGCTCTGAGGAGTTGAGCAGTCACAGTGTAGGAATAGAAGGAGGACAGCAGAGCACAGTCATGATGGAAGAAAAGCTGTCTGCCAAAGGAGAATGGGGAAGCAGGCAGGCAAAACAAGTAAGGAGGGGTGAGAAGAGGAAAAAGCTTAAGAATAATAGAGGCCAAAGAAAGAATAAAGAAATGAGCTAAAAAAGCACAAGATTAAAATTAAAAGAGGAGAAAAAAGACAGAAGGATGAAGGACTGCAAAAATGGAGATATCAGGATAGTTAAAAAGGTCAGAGAAAAAGCTTCATATGGCTGTGGTGGGAGTGATGGTAGACAGACAATATGGATCGGGGAGCAGTCAGTATGTGGGAAGATGTAGCGTGTGTGCCTGGAGGGTAAGAGAAGTTGGTAATGGGGCAATGGAACAGTGTGCATGGAAGGAAAGAGGCATATGATACTGAATCAAATTCTGCTCTCGGTTTTACCTGGGCCTACCACCACTCACTGAGGACAGAATTTAACCTAAATCGTTAATTTTTTTTTAAGATAGGACAAGGATTTTTGTTTAAAAGTAGTCTGACACTGAGTAGAAGAAATAACTTTTTTTCCAGTTTTAATAAATATAAATGACATAGTGGGCCAAAATCTGCTCTTAGCTTCACTAATGTCAATGAAGTTGCTCTGGATTTAAATCCATATCTAAGAAGGTGCAAGAAACCCCACAGCAGGAAGATGTGGGAAAATTCTCCTAATCCCTTCCAAAATTTCTGTTAGCATTTACTACTGTAACCCTGGATATTTTTGCTATCCATATAAAAGTTATTCTTTGCACCCTGCGAAAGTCTTGGCCTCTGTGACATCCTATCACAATTAATTCCAGAGTCTGATTAGCTGTGATGTGAAAAATATTTTACCAGTATTGAACTTTCCCCTTTTCAATTTCACTGGGAAAGGCATACATGGCATGTCTACAATACATGGGAGGTACTGACAATGAAGGCAAACTGGTGGAGAAATACTGAGGTTGTGGGCATGGCAAATGAGACTTGGGAGTGGAAAAATACAGCCATTTTTGCCCCATTCTGACCACAGCATAACCCTGTGAAGCGTAAGAATGAAATGCTTGAATGAAAGAGGAGTAGAATACTATAAGGCAAGAATCAAACAATGGTGTCCCAGAAGGAGGAAATGGAGGGAGTAGTATGACGGAAGGAAAGGTATGTTCTGTAACCTGACTTTGAAGCTGCTGATCAACATCCAGTTTGGAATCCATATGTTGATTGGCATTGCTGGTGGTGGTTTTGGCATGTCCAGGATCTTCAAATAATTCTGCTCTGATTCTATATGTAGAATGGACCATCATAGCTGCTTATATACAATACAGTTTCCTGTTTCTTGGAAAGTTAATCATTTTCAAGATTTGCTGTTTCTAGCAGAGAGAATATGCATTGTTGAGTGCTGTGTGTCATCTTGGCTTTCTAGGATGATAGGATGAGGAGGTTATAAGCTATAAGAAATCCCTTCATTCAGAGCTTGTAGAGCTGTGACTCATAGTATTATACATGATATACGGTAATTGGATATGTATAATATGTCTTTATAATGTGACACTAATTAGAGGAAAATTTATCCCAGTTACTAGGTTAACCCAGTACATCTGTACTAGAGTTCTGTTATCCTTGAAGTATTTGAACTCAGGAGACCTATTTCTTGTATATTGTTAATCAGCCTTTCCCTATTAATCTTACCAGGGATGTCTGTACTTGTTTTAGTGGGGTTGTTTTTCTGTGTCTGCAGGATCAAGTGAATAGCTGTACTTTGAGGTACTTTGTGAATGGTATGTTTACAGCCACAAGTTAAAGCTTTTATAAATTGGCTCTTACATTCTGGAGAATACAGTAAAATCCAGGAAACCTCTGCAGGGTGAATTTAATTCCCTAGATTGTTCACACCTGCTGGCTTTTATGATCTTTGCTCATAATTCACTTGGTCTTTTACAGAACACACTAAAGAATAAACATTTCTGCAATTTAAAATAATCGGTCCTACAAGTTAAACAAGTGTTAAGAAAATTGAGACCTGAGTAAGCAGGTTCATGTAAGCATGGGGTGGGGGAGTAAATTTTGTGAAGTTGCTGAGATGCCAGTTAGATTTTAAAGCTGAAATCTAACGAACTAGATTTGCCAATTCGATGAGCCAATATTCAAATGGAATCTAATAAGATAGTATACAATCAACAATTTATTAACTTACCCCGAACCACATCATAATACTTTCAACAGTTCACTGTTCAGGTGTAGACATAATCAACATTCTATCCATGTGCTGAACACACCAATACAGTCCTGCAAGCAGTCATCATCGACTGTGATTAAGGCTTAGCCATTACACCAAGGAACTATGCAAATCACCAAGATAATAATATAACAATAATATTATAATAATGTGATACCTACTTATGATCATCAGTTCGCTAGTATCTAACACATTTATCACTCTTCCCAGTAATTCTCCAAGGAGAAGGTATGGACTTGTCTTTACAGCACTTTTAAGAGTGTGGTCCCTGCTACTGGAAGGGATTGGTCCAGAAGGGACAAGTTTAAAATATCAAAAGCAATTGCTTAAAGTTATGTTTCAAATCTCTCTTAGGCCAGTTTGCTTGAACTTATAAAGAAAGGCATGCACATAGCATCAGTTAAAATGTGCTTACTGGATGTCTCACTAGAGCAGTGGTGGGCAACCTGTGGCCCGCGGGCCGCATACAGCCCATCAGGGTAATCTGATTGCAGGCCATGAGACATTTTGCTGACGTTGACTGTTCTCAGGCATGGCACAGCCCCCCGCAGCTCCCAGTGGCCGTGGTTTGCTGTTCCCAGCCAATGGGAGCTGCGGGAAGAATCCTGGGATGCGGGAGAATCCTTTCCACAAGGCTGGGTCAGTCTCACTGGGGATTTTCAAGCTTTTTTGTGGGTTCAGTCAGTGTTGGGTCCCATATTGATTTCTGCTTCAAGAGGAAGCTAAGGTATAGAATATGCTTAAGGGTTATTGCCACCTGATAATTAAAAGGGCAGAGAGAGAGAGAGAGAGAGAGAGAGAAGTTGTCAACAAGGTATTTCCAAGGCATATTTTAATGTCTGTACATCTTACATACAATTATGGTGACTCCAGTTAAGCCCTATTCCTTTTGACCTTGTTTTTCCAACATTCAAATTTATCAATACAGACAGTGGGCAACATGACCCTCTACCAGGAGACAGAAATAGGAAACAAACCAAACTTTATATAGCCAGATCTGTGTGCTTAATGGGTAGTAAGGGACAGAGCATGCCAGTTCATCACCAGTCTTACAGCAAGTAGAGGTTTCTGTTGATCTGAACTAGAATTTTTAGTTTGTTTTTAGCTGTTTTTTATCTTCTGTCTTTCTAACCCTTTTAATATTGGAGAATGATACCTACCGTCAATTTCGGGTTTCCCTCATCCTTTTTCTTTTCTTCGGGTTGGTCAGTATTTCTGTTCTGTGTCTGTAAATCTTGTAAACCTAACACACATGTTTGTACCCATTTTGATAGGTGAATAAACAGACAACTGAACCAGCTGCATAGGGATGCACAAACGTGAGTTAGGAGAGCCCATTTTAGGGGTGAGAGGGACACTCATTTTGGTGCAGCCCAAAATCTATTGAGTTGAATGAGTGCTGCACTGCAGCAGTGCTGCATTCCTGCTTCTAGGAATTTTCCCATGGCAGTGGCTGCTGAAAATGTCACTTCCATAGTTTGGATGAGGACTCAGATACATTGCACCAAATATACCAAGTCTCTGCTCACTTTTAAAAACTTGCCCTTTTGTGCATTATACACCCCTATAGAAGGGGATGTAGCTGCTGGTTTATCATGCTAAGCACAGTATACTTTTCACTGTATAGAGGATTTGTTCCCATACTCTAGCTGGCAGCTCACAGGTGAGTGGCTTCCCTCCTCATCATTCTGTCCTACATAAGAGTTGGATTCAAATCTTAGTAATGCTCAAGGCTTACAAAAATATACAGTTTTGCCTATCTTTGCTGCAGAATGTAGGAGAAATTGAGGTTTTATACCAAAAATGCAAATACAGGAACTTAGTTGCCATATGATAACCTGCTATAAATGGTTACTGAGAAACAAAAAGAAAGGAAGAAAATATAAAGGATAAATTCAACTCATCAACACCTCTTACCAGAGAGAGAGAGTGAGACAGGCAACATCACTTTAAAACACAAATTACTTCAGTCTCCAGCAGACTTGCACATAAAGTTACAGTAAAAAGCCCCTTCCTTTCTGACATCATTGGAGTGCTGCATCACAATCTACATTTTTGTGTGTGTTGACCTCATACACTTCCTGTTGCTCAATGCTTTGGGCTGTCAGAATGGTCATTTCAGCGCCGCACTGGCATGTCCCTATGCTTCCATCGGCATCATTTTGACATTGCAGTCTGTTCTACACTGATGTGCAGAGATGTCCTCCTTGTGCAGTTGTCTTACTAATGGCATGTATGTACATAAACTTGCATAACCATTGTTTCTGTTTTTACTTCTGATGAGGCATGCCTCATTAGATTCCCATTAACATTATCATAAGGTTGTTGTGATGAACCAGTAGGGAATGGACCAGTGAGAAGACTACATAAATATTATGACAAATGCTTGAGCCAGGTTCAGTAGCTGTTTTTTATCAGATGTAAACATCAATATTATTTCTAATTTCTATGGCTCCTATCTCTATGTCATATAGCTGAAATATAGATAAGGGATATAAAACTATATGGATTTACTCAAATATTAGCCACTATAATTTCTTACATAACAATACTAAAGACCTTTCAAGCCCTCCTGCATATTCTTATTGGTACATTGAGGGATGGTGGTCTCATTCTGTTCTCACCTCACCTTTCTGTTTTGTTTCCAAAGGGACATGCAACCCTTGCATGCAATGCCTCCTCAATCAGTCATGTATTCAATGAACTGCCAGGTCTGGTTCTGGAGAAGGAAGTGTGTGGAAAAACCTCCCCCATCTCTACTATCTCTGATTAGCAGCTGATGGAAGTCACCAGGGGAGATGAGAAATGGCAGCCTTAGGGCAGACTAACAGTAAAATTACTGCTACTTGCCCATCCCAGCTATTCCCTAAGCAGCTCTTTCATTATTTCTTTATTTGCCAGGGGAAGGTGTAGACTAGGAACATGGGGTACCCTGTACATTGGGTACAATCTGAAAAGCAGAATCATAAGAGGAAAATGTTCTGAAGACAGAAGAGTTATAAAAGAATGGTGTTATTGGGAAAAGAAACTGGGAAAACCAAGAAGTAGTAAACCTGCAAACATCAAACTTTACACAAAAAGCAAACCCAGAGAGAGAGAGAGGGGAAAAGATACATAAACAGTGACAGTAGGAGAAAAGAAAAAGTGCCTGGAAAGGAAAGAAAAGGAATATCAAATACATGGGAGTCACTTTTTAGTTTATAGAAAGTTGGATGCCAAAATATCACAATAAAATACATACAAGACTGATTTTTATGTACTGGGCATGTAATTGTATGGACAGAATAGGACTTAGGAGGCTATTATATTCTATCGGTTCTAATTTGTATGGGTTTTCACACATTCATCACTGTAGTATCTGAGCACCTTCCAGTAGTGCATTAAGCCACACATCTGTCACATGTTGTTTGTTCTTTTATTCTCTTCCCCAGAGAAAGAGACCCATGTGTAGCAGTGTCTTATTTTGGCAGTGTGTCTTTTTTAAAAAAAACGTACATGTTGCTATGTGTTTATACTAGAAATGGGAGGTCTAAAATGCACTTTGCTCTTGGAGCAGAAAGTGAGGTATGTGATGTATCTTTGTTCCTGCGGTAGTTTATTCCACAGTCTTGGACTGCACCAGAAGAAAAATCTGTCTCCAACACAGATCGGGGAGCTGAGAGTTATTGTTGAGAGTTCCATTGTGCCAGAGGAGCAGAGTTGTTGATCTTCTGGTGATCTTTTAGACACTCTAGTCCAAGACCATGGAGTGGTGTTAAGATAAAGACCGAGACCTGGAACTTGATTTGTTATTTTATGGGAAGCTAGTGGAGAGAGTGGAGGACAGGTTTGATATGCTCACAGTAGCCTGTGTTTCTGAGGAGATGTGTTGCAGCATTCTGTACTAACTGGCATATCCTAGGTGCTGATGGCTTCATGCTCAGGTATATTACATTGCTGTAATCCAGCTGAGAGGAGAGGTGTCAAAGCCATGAAAAACTGCGGCCATGTCTTCATCCCTCAGGATGGGGACAGAGTTTGCTAGCTAAGCAGACATGGTAGAAAGCATTACTTGTGGATACTGCTATGTGAGAGCTCAGTGTCAGCGAGGAATCCAAGACTACTCCTAAACTACAGATTGAATGGACCATTTGTATGGTCATTTGAATTGACCATACCATACCAAGGGTATGTCTCTTCAGCCAACAGAGTCTGCACTGTGGCTACAAGCTCTTCAGAATATTTTCATCTGCCCACCAGCATCACCTCTGTCTTGCTAGGGTTCGGGTTTCGCTTCAGTCAGCTGTTCTTCATCCATGAGCTGATTTCATCCCAGCAATGGTCCATATTGATAGTAGTTCTGCGACCATATGTGGTGAAGGATAGGTAGAGCTCTGTATCATCTGCATATTGTTGGCACTTGAGTCCATGTTGTCTGACCAGTTCATCTAGTGTTTGCATGTAGCTGTTGAAAAGGACTGTATAGAGAATTGATTGTGTGGAACTCCACAACTGAGGGATCTACTTGCTGGGTATGTCCTTCCAGGAAGGACTCAAATCATTTTAGTGCATTACCTTGAACCTGCCTCCTCTTTCAGACAAAAAGAGCAGAATCTCAGGGTCAACAATATTATTGCTGCAGAGAGGTCCAGCAGGATGAGACTGGATGTCCAGTTGACAGGAAGAAATCATCAATCACTGCCACTAGAATGGTTTTGGTTCCATTTCCTGGTCTGAATCCAGATGGAACCAGGCTTACAGTGTTAGTTTCAGTTACATGAACTTGTAGTTGGCTTTTTGCTAGCTTCTCTATGAGCTTGCTCAGAAATGGGATGTTTGATAAAGGGTAATAGTTGGCTAGGACTGATGTATCCAGTGTGGGTTTCTTCAGTGTTAATCAGAGTACTGCATTTTTAAAAGAAGAAGGGAAAATTCCTTCTCTGAATGAGGCATTGGCAATTTCAGTAGGAGTAGCACCAGTTCTTCATGACTCTCTTTCACAAGCCAGAAGGAGTACGGATCGGATTAATAAGTCTTTGGTCAAGACACCTTTGGAGTGTCTAAAATTTCTTGATGAATGAATGTACTGAACTCTGGGAATACAGATGGCCTGTTGGCTGGTGGATATTAGTGGAATAGATCCATGCTGTTTGAGAAGGCTTCTTGGATCTTTTCAGTGAAGTAGGATGATAGTTGTCCACCAAGTGTGATGAAGAATTCCAATGCAGGTTAACGGCATTCCAGATTAATTTATCGGTTTACCAGCCTGGTTAGCTCCTTGGAGAAGGATTTGGCATTCTCAGTGGGAGCTGATAGAAAGGTTCTCTTGGACTGTAGTATAGCATAGGTGTTGAAGAATTCATTGTTTCATCCTGTCTCAATCAGCCTATGTTTTTCCACCATTGGTGCTTGAGTTTCTGCCCTTCTCTCTTCATCCGTCAGTGTGTCAGAAAACCAAGGAGATCTGTGGGTTAATGGGGAGGAAGAGGCAATTCGGGGGCTAGCATATCAAAGGCTGACAGTATAGAATGATTCACCTGGTCCTCGACTCCCCATCCTGTGGATGAGACATTGTTGTCCTTTAGCGTGCTTTCGTCTCTCCTTGAGTCCATGAATCTGTATGGTCAAATCAGGGTCATTGGTCTTTCTTGTTGCCTGAGTGATGGAAGGTCTCTGACCGCTGCCCTAATGATGTAATGGTCTGTCCAGGGCAGTGGCTGGGTTGTGATGTCCACTATCTTAATATCTAGGCTGAAAATGAGGTCCAAGTTGTGACCAGTTGTATGGGTTGGACCAGAATTGACCTGTGAAATTCCTAGGCAGGCAAATGAGGAGATGAGTTTTTGGCCTTTTGCATCTGCGACCTTGTCAGTATGCATGCTGAAATCTCCCCAGATGACAAGTCACCACCATTGCTGACAAAGTATCAGTGAGCTCCATTTATTAATCCATTAGTCTGTGGTGGTCTGTAATGGGCATAAAGTCTGTGTTATCTTTGGCGCTGATTTCTAATGTCATATATATGAATTCAAATGAAATTGTCTTGCCTGAGGCATCTTTTTTGCATTTGATGGTTGCATAGCAGAGGAATGCAGCAACACCGGCCTTCTACATCTGTGATTTTCTGAATATCCTGAGGGGATGAGATGTACCAGCACAGGGCTTGCAGTGTCATCCAGCCAGGGCAGGTCTATTGGATATATTTTGGGGCTGTAACCTGGTTGAGTCCTGAGAATGGGTGGAGCTGGAGTAGTCTTTTCCCTGGAGTAGTGATGGGTGTCCCCGGAGCATGGTGGAATAACAGCAATAGAAATAGTAGTAAATGACTATAGTGTAGATAGGGCTGAGCCCAGCAAGAGGAAGTGTCAATGGCATCAGACATCCATTTCCTTGAAATAAGCAATCTCTTTTGTCATGATCCCCTTGTTGCTTTTACCTGCTTTTGCAGGAAGGTGAAGAGATACAGCGCTGGTCTGAGTCAGAGCTATGAAAAGGCCTCCTGACCAGCAGGTAGTGCTGAAGGCTGGAGGAGCTATGAGATGGCAAGTGTGTAAAAGCACTGAGTTCCAGTGTAGAAGGGAGGCATGTGTAGCAGTTATGTGGTGAAGGATCGGTAGAAAGGGCAAATCCTGTCTTTTTAAAAACTGTTTATCAAGTTTTGCATGAGTTTGAACATACATTTGCAGCCCTGCAATTCTGATGGATTAATACCAAGTGATCTCTTAATCCACGCTTGCTGGCTGTGGAACCTCACTGGCAGGGCTGGGAAAGGGAAGGAGGAGGGAGATTGTTGGCAGGCAAAATACTGGTGTCCTGAGTCTTCGTTGCTTCTTATACTTTCTCTGAAAAGGCATAAGGCTATCTGTGCATTTCTCTCACTGGGCAGGTGAGAATGAGCCTTGAGTAATAAGCCAAACCAAATTCAATTACTGGCCAACTTCCCTCTAAGGTGTCAAGTTTCAGAACAAAGCTCCTCATCTTCAAAGGTATATACGTTTGTCTGAATACGTATCCTAGTTACTACACAATAATTATTGTGTAATTTAATTTTTATTTGGAAAAAATGAACTTTCTGTATTATATAATGGTAAGTTTTTTTATTTTATGAATTCAAAGTATCTCATTATTTAAGTGCTCTCACCCACTATGCAAGCGCAGTAGGAAGTAGAAAAAAGTTCTGTGTTATGTTATTGTGATTTTATTTTCCCAAACATTTAAATAAAATATGTATTAAATCTAACTCTGCAGTAAGAATAATATATTGCTCAGGTCTTGTGACATAGTTCTTGCAAAGTTGATCAACAATCTTTTCAGCTTCTTGGATAATTTATTCTACTAGGTAAGCAAATAAATAAATATTGTATATAAAGTAAGCAACTATAAAAATCTTAATAAAGTCAGAGAAAAATCTAAATACACACAAACACAATAACCCCTCCACGTTTAAAATAAACAGCCCAGTAACATGGGACTAAATTCTGTCCTCAGATATGCACATGCATATCTCATTGACTTTAGTGGGAATTCTATAAGCATGAAGTTAATTTCAATTTTTAGACTGTCTAATAAGTATTGTAATTCACCCCTAGCATAACTCTACTAAAGACCGAAGATGTTTTAAAAATTGCATATACTACTCTAAGAATACTTCATCTGTCACTAAGATGCAGCAACCTCTGGGGTGAAGCATGGCACCTAAGTAGTAGAACCAAAGTAACTTTTGTTGTCATTGGTCATTGTTATGGTGTTCATACACAATTACTTATGGAATTTAAACACATATTATATGGGTAGTGATGCAACAGATGATCAGTTTGGTTTCACTCCTTACATAATCTGGCTATTTTGGTGGTATTCATATTCAGGCAAATCTTAAGTGGAATAATAATTGAGTGCCAAATACTTAAAATGGCCTCCGTCAAATGTCAGTGACTATCTGAAGGACACTTGGTATGCATCCTGCCACTCTCACCTTGTGCTGAGATCCTGCCTCATTTTATATGCAGGGCTTACATTATTCTGTGCCAATATTACGAAATATAAGGGCAGGTGACCAGACTGAATTGGATAAAATAAGAACTAGCCTCATCATTTCATCACCTTGGAAACGGAAGTGAACCATATCTGAGATTAGAGAAATGTAATCTCACTCAGATTGCTTTTGGTTCCTGGGGTTGGGGGCTAGGCAACGTGAAGGAAGGATGAAACTTCCTGAATCTTCTGTCATTTCCTTCTCACTTTCAAATGCTCAGTTCTGCACTTTTTGGTTTTTTTATAAAGACTGGAGGCAAGTGTGTTTCTGTAGTTCATTATACACCACTCCATTAACCAGCCAAAGGGGGTTACTGGACAGCAATGCAGGGGAGGGGATCTTTCCCCACAGGAGTTCAGTGATCTATACAGCTAGATCCTGTTGATTGGGGAAGCTCACGATTGAATTTAGGGACTCTTATTTTCAGTGCTAAAAGTTCATATTTTCCCAGAATAGGAGTCTAGATCTATACTAAGCATTGGGTTAGGGCTCTTCCATTTTAGAAATCAGTGTAACTGATTGCTATAACAGAACATGGCAATCTTCAGGGTTTGATTAAAAAGTTATTCTGTTTAACCAGGCTTTTAATTAGTCGGTTTATCAATTAGTTACCATTATGAAAGACAGAGAGAGGGGGACCTCCGTGTGCATAATGGTGCAGTGTTTTTATTGAGTCAGCCAGAAGGGTGGCTCAAACATGTTATTGTTTTGTTTTGTATATTAAGTGTAATGTGGTGGGATACTACAGTGGTAAATGCAGTGCAAGCGACTGAATAGTCATCACACAAATTACTTGTTGTGTGATAGTGTTGCATTTGTTTGTTTCTGCTTTTGTGTGTGTGAGTGAGAGAGAGTACATGAGAACACACAGATTCACCAGTGATGTGTTGCCAGTATTTTAACAAGGGATTCCCACAACATTTTCTGCCTCAGCCTGTGTTTCTCTTCTTCCCCCACAATCCAGTGCTTTTCTGGCAACTCTGTACTCCACTGAGCCACTTGCTGGCTTTTATAATCGCCTGAACCTCGGATGATCAGTCTCAGCTGGGAAGGAGTTGATCTGTCACAGGTGAGGCTGGGCCTACCTCCCATTAAAGGGCCAGCCACCTACACTAGCTTTCTCATAACCATAATCAGGGACAAAAGGCAGCATAACTTGACAAACTTATCGTAAGTGCACTTTGCTGAAATAGTCTTTGTTCTTGAAAAATATACTGAGTACTCTACATGTTCGGACAGCCCATGGAGAACTGAAAATCTTGTAGTGGGTGTTTATTGTATACTCACCTTGTAATAAGAAAAGGAGTACTCGTGGCACCTTAGAGACTAACCAATTTATTTGAGCATGAGCTTTCGTGAGCTACAGCTCACTTCATCGGATGCATACCGTGGAAACTGCAGCAGACATTATATACACACAGAGATCATGAAACAATACCTCCTCCCACCCCACTGTCTCACGAAAGCTCATGCTCAAATAAATTGGTTAGTCTCTAAGGTGCCACAAGTACTCCTTTTCTTTTTGTGAATACAGACTAACACGGCTGTTACTCTGAAACCTGTCATTATGCAAGGCACTGCATTTAGCCGTATGGAGTGGAAATCTATCAACTGCATGAAAAAACTTGTCCACGGTATGCATCCGATAAAGTGAGCTGTAGCTCACGAAAGCTCATGCTGAAATAAATTGGTTAGTCTCTTAGGTGCCACAAGTACTCCTTTTCTTTTTGCGAATACAGACTAACACGGCTGTTACTCTGAAATCTGTCACCTTGTAATGTGTTTTTTTATTGGGGTGCTCTGCGGGAGCTGGATGTCTGTGTGTGTGGGGGGGGGAACTTACATTTGATGCAATCTGCTGCATTTTAAAAAAAATCAGAAATATCTTATGAACTCTATGGCTAAGTCAGTTTGGTAATATCTCTAGTTTGGTAATATCCAGAGAATCAGGGAAATTACCCCAACCCTACCATCAGTTACTGGCAGGATTTTAATAAGGGGCTGCTCTGAAATCACAAGAATTGACTTCCAACACAACACCAAGATGCTGAAATTAAAGTATATGTGGCCAATAAAAACATACTTACATCTATCTTATAGTTTATTTTTCCAGTCTATACTACATTATGTTGCTTGATGAATATTTAGCTGAGTACAAAAGATTTCATCACCATGTATTACGCTCTACAGATCCCTTAGCTGTCTTAATAAATGTAAAAAATTGCTCCTTTTGTTTTAGCATCCTTGTGTCAGCTTAGTGAAAACCTATTACACCACCATTAAGAAAAACATATGCACTAAGGAGGGAATTTTGACATGAGTCTGTCACTTAGGCTCATTTGAAAATTTCATCCTAAATAAACTAACTCCATTTATAATGCACATGATCAGAATTATGAGTGAACCAGCAGGTGTTATCATATACATTTGGACTGTGAATGTGTTAAAAAGAGAGGGGGAAAGCTTTTCATAGAAGTGTCATAGTAACACTTATTTCAAATGCTATAATTTGACACATGCACTGAAATTCTTTCTGATTCTTGCAAAGATCATTGAGTGAATGTTTGTTTTGTTTCAGGAGCTGCAGTTTGAGAGACTGACTCGAGAACTTGAGGCTGAACGCCAGATTGTAGCCAGCCAACTGGAGAGATGTAAGCTTGGATCAGAGACTGGAAGCATGAGCAGCATTAGGTACTGTACGAATTGCTCATTTGTCTGTCATTGTAATGAACTGCTGTTGATAATAAATTGTATTGATCATCTTCTTGTGACAAATTACACACCAGGGAATGTGAGCTTTTGGTAGACAGTTGAAAATTTATATTAAGTGACCTGATTTTTTATTTTCGTCTGATATGACAAGATGATGAATCTACGGCATGGTTTGGTAGCAGAATTTTCAGCACCAAAACTATAGGGGCATTGAAATGAAGTAATTGCTATAATCAGTTGAAGTATTTTTTTTTATTGGAAATCTGAAGAACTGGGGTGACATCTTGGCCCCATTGAAGTCAGTGACTCTTACTTTCTTCAGTAAAGCCAAGATTTTACCTTCAGACTGTAGTGACAGTGTGGCCACAGAGATGTCTACTCATGATGACTATGAAATCTATATACTTCAGACAGTGATCTTAAGGTTGAAAATTCAGCCAAGACACTTTATTCCACATGCATAAGCACACACATGTAATTACAGAAACATACATGTTTTCTGACCATCCACCCACCCCTCATTCTCCAAATTCAACAATCAATTTAAGAATATTTAACATATTATTTTAAATATATAGAGAATTTTAGTGGACTTTACTGAAGTCACTGTCCTGTAACATCAATACTTAATTATACAAATGTCAATTTCCTTTTTTAAGGCTTTGTTTGCATGTGCTCTATTATAGCAAAGTTATTAGATACATTACATAATTTTCATCAAGAAGTTTAGTATAAGTAATTACAACCATAAATTGGCATATCAAAGTTAGGGTGTTTTGACACATATTTGATTAGGCTTGAACCTATTTTTTAAAAGAGCAATCTTAGTAGAAGAAACTTGTTTTAGGTTATTGTTGTTAAATGCCTTATCCTTCAAACCCTTTCTCATATGACTAATCCCAGTGAAATGTGTAGGATTATTTATGTTAATAAGGTTTTGTAGATTTGGGCCTCTACATGGCTGAAGGTAACAAAGGGTAGGTTCTTTCAGTTCTCTCTCTCTCTCTCTCTCTCTCTCTCTCTCACACACACACACACACACACACACACACACCTATGATGTATGTGTGAAACATTAGTTTTGTCAAAAATTATTTTGGATCCAGATGCAGATCTACTTCACTGTCCATAAACCAAAATGATAAGGCTGATATCTGTTTAATACAGAAGACCAAGCATGACATGTCATTCTGTTTTGAATTTTGTTAGACTTTACCAAAAAAGATTCAGAAAAATCCATTACTGTATGAATAACTATTCCCCAATTCAAGTAATTCAAATTACACCTCAGTCAAGAAGATGGTTGTTTTGCAGGGAACACAGGAAGCCTCTGAAATCATTTATTAGTAAAATGCTAAAGGGGCTAAAGTCTAGCAATTCAGTTAAAATAATTAAAAAAGTCTCTCACCAACTAAGCTGAGTCAAGAAGTGAGATTGGCTTTAAACAAAGGTACACCATTCCTTATCAGTAAGTATTTTGATTTTTTTTCTAAAGGTTAAAGTGCCTTTTTTATACAACAAAACAACTCTCTTCAAGGTTAAAGCCCAATTTTAGCCCAATAATTTCAATTATAGAAAGCCACTTTCATTCAAAATGAAATATCTGAAAAGTTTAAGCATGCTAGTATTTGGTTTCAAGAAAACTACCTAAACTACATTGAAAGAATTACATTATTTTCTAAGTGTTCCAGACAATCACCGTATAAAAAATGCTCTGGTTTCTATGATTGATAGAAGATGGGGGGTTTAAGTCATGCTTCTTGGGTTCTCAACAACCCCCAGATCATTTAAAGATCTCTAAAAGAGACTGTTCAATCTTTTAAGGAGTTTGGGAATGTAATTGTTGATTTGTTTTGGGAAAATGTTAATAGCTGCACCAACTCAAGAGATTTCATCTAAAATGTTTTCAACATTTGTCACTGGCCCCAGATACCTTTTACTTATCAAAATTTAGTGTTTCTGGGTTTTAGAGTATTTAAAAAAATATTTGAAATTGCATGGTCCAAAGCAGGCAGTTAATAGGTTAACATCAAATCAAGCTTTTCAGAATTAGCACATTCATATGAAATTAAACAATATTCTAGACTGTGGCATTGTATCTTTCTTGTTTTTATTTGGAGCACTTAATAAAAGTCTTTCATTTTTCTTAGTTCTAGCTTAAAAAAAATAGAAATCCTTTTTTCCAAGTCAAGTCAAACATGAAATGACGTAAGCGTGGGTGGAGTTCACACTTATTGATAATTCATCCATATTTCAGTTTGTCCTTCTAGTTTCAATAATGGTTTAAAGAGAGACATCAAAATCTGGGTAGGCAGAATTGCTACATTAGATAAAATACAGTGCAATCATACATGCCACAAAATGATAACATTATAGTATCTGGTCTATCTAGGGGTCATCATCTCTAGAATGAGGCTTACTTAAAATACTGCCTTTTAATATCTACTATTCTGCAAAGAGAGAAATGTTTTTCACATCATAATTACTCTTTCAGCATGTGATTTCAATAATTTAGTTTATGTCACCTTCTTGTTTTGTTCCTTCAAACACTAAGAGCAAATCTGTAAAGAAACAGACTGAAACTGATTCCATTTTGTATGTAATGGTCTTCAAGACTGATGGTCGTCATTAATTCAGATATTGATAGATTTTCTCTTGAATTAGTGGTGAAGACACTACGCACAACTGAAATCCCACAAGGGTTCCTTCTCCTGTAGATTTGCTGTTAATGCAATGACTTCTACAACTATAATGATGCTCTGGGCAGTTAGCAGCTTTTCAAAACAAAGTAATGAAACTTAATTTCAAAGTGTCTCAAACCTTCAATATCCAAATCATTTGAAGTAAATTCGTGGGCGTGGTGACTAAATGATAATTCCTATAAGGAAGCTGATTGATTATAGATTTGAGTTGGGATTGGATTAATGCTTTTATAAAAGTATCTACAATTAACATTGGATAAGCTCCCATTAACAGGTACATTTTTTGGTGATACTATTTTAAACAATATCTTTAGGGCATTCAGAGTTTTGGCATTGACTGATAGGGGAAAACGAAGGTGGTGAGGACAATTTCAAGGAGCTGACTGAAGTCCTGAGCTACATTAACTGTTTCCACTGCATGAATATTTTACATGTGGAATTGACAGGAAAGTTTCCTGGTTACAAATAATTGCATTTTCTTTTTGTTACTGTTGTGGTTAGGTTATGACAAATCTTTTTTTTAGCCCAAGAAAATGTAAAATATATGGACGCAGAATAATCCTCTGAGACTCTTGTGCATTTTTGCCTTGCTATCACCGAGCATGAAAGGAGGGCTCAGCCTCCAAGACACCAACCCTTTTTTTGAATACAGACAATGTGGCAGCTTCTTCATGGGACTGAGGTTTATGCTGAGGAAAAGGGAGGGGACTGGGTGGGACAGTGGAAGGAGCAGGCAAGTCAGCGGGGGACCCGGGAAAAGGTTTGCATTGCGAGTTACCCTCTCTCCAGTGCAACGAGGAATATTTGGGAAAGCTCATATAGCCCAATGTCTGTTTTATGTTTTCTCCAGAGCCCTTTCCTGAGCAGCACTTTCCGCATCTGTAAATTGGGGACAGCTTCCTTTATGAAACACTCTGAGATCTGTAGGTGAAAATTGTTATAGAAGTACTGACTTTTATTATTTTATGTCACTAAAAGGAAATAGTCCTTAGCACAATATGCCTCTCTAAGAAAGCAGGAGGCCTGGCCTGGGCTGCTGGGCGACTGGGCATTTACCAGAGTCAGCCTCCTAGACAGCCCAGTAAGGAGGGCCCAGACGAACCCTTTGTACTCATCAACAGAATCATCTTTGAGGGGTTCTCCTCCTAGTGAGGGAGGAGAAAGAAGCCCCTTGCACCTTCTCTGCTCAACTCTTCATAGAAGGCAGTGTAGTAACCATCCCTCTCCACCTCCACTGTTCACAGCACTTGGACCTTTTCGCTGCAAGGCCTGGTGCCTGCACTCCTCCTTTCCTGCTGTCCACAAATAAGCCTGGCACTCTAGCACTTTGTCTGACTAAAAAATAGAAATTGCTAGAGGAGGGAGAGGACAGAGCCAGGCTGTGTATGTAGCAGGTGCTACCAGGTGGAATGCAGAAGGAGCAGACACTGGGGATTGCAGGACCCACAAACACACACTCATACAGACACACACACACACACCCATTACTAGAGTGAAGTACAAAAGGAGAATACAGAGATGAAGAGGGTAGAGGTGGGTACGAGCCCTGTTCTTGGGAAGAAACGGGAGTAAAAGGGGACCAAAGGAGATACAGAGATGGGTAGGGGATACAGAGGTAACAATGAGAGTAGGAGTGAAAGCAGAGGTTAAAAGCTTGCAAGGAAGGAGAGTGGGACACTGGAAATGGGAAGGTGTAGAATCAATACAGCTCTGAAATTCTCTCCTCCACCTCCCCGCGAAGCTTGGAATTCCCACATTGACAAAAATCTGAGAAGGGAAGGGAGATCACCCTGTACAGACAATACTGAAAAAAAGAAAACTGTAGAAACAAAACTTCAAGCTAGTAATTTTAAAAATTGCCATAAATCTGCTGTGTGGGTTAATTTCAACATCACTTTCTTTATCTGGTATGTTCTCAATTTTTTCTATAGCCAGTTGAGTTAAAGCATTTTTTTAAACCGCTGGTAAAAGTCTATATGTACCCTACTTCCCCAGCAATAATGTTCCTCATGATCAAATATTTGTGAGATAGAAAAGCAGTAGAGAACTACAGCTATTATGATATTGTGTGTTTAAGTAAACTCCCTGACATTTTTGCAATGGGGTACCATTTGTTCTACAACATTTTCAAAATGTACTTGAGGGATAAAGGTAGGATCATAGTGGAGGTAATAATGCAGTTCCCAGGTGGATGAATCATGAGGCCTCCAATGGAGCAGAATGAAATCTTGAGAAAAGGAGTGAGTGCATTGTACGCTTCTTTTTTATAGTATTTAAGGTATTCTAAATATATGAAACAGGTCTTTTTGAAACTGTCCCTTGCTTCCAAAATCATACTTAAACAAGTGTAAAAAGAGCTAAAATCCTTTTTGCTGTGGATCCTTGTCTGAAAGCCACGGTTTTGACGAAGCTGAACTCTTTTAAATGAAACAATTTAATTAACACTGAATCCTTCCAGTTAAACAGTTCATTAAAAAATCTAATTTTAATCTCCAAAGATAAAACACTCTTTATCTTTAAAGAGTATCTGGTAGAAATTAGTCAAAATCAGAAATTACAGTTTTTGCTGTTTATATGCCTGCGACTTGAAATTTAAAGGACATTTTAAAAACTCACTTTTTAAAATTAGTTTTGTTTACAAAAAAAAAAAGGAGAAGTGAGTACATGCAGATTTCTGCAATGATGTCATCATTTTCTGAAGTCGGGTTACTCCATTATTCAGTATATCTTTCTGATCATGAAGAAATAATCAAACTGGACTGATTGTAATCAGCATATTTTAATACTGTGAACATTTTCATTATTTTTTACACTTTGAAATAATTATCTCAAAAGATTTAAAAAGATTTTTGTTTTGTTTCTTTTTAATCTTGTCTGTTCCTTGGGGATTGAGCACCCAGCACCAAGGCATATCAGCAGCTGAGTGTATGCCTACATTTGAATTTTTATCATAGTCTTTAAAAAAGACTGGAGAAGGGCAAACTTAGTACCTTCCTTTTATTGGGGGAACATGACATTCTCATCAGCGAACTAAGGAAATGTGGTCTAGATGAAACTATGTAAGGTAGATGCAAAACTGGTGAAACCTGTACTCAGAGTAGTTATCAATATTTCGCTGTCAAACTAGGAGAAAATATCTAGTGGAGTCCCACAGGGGTCTGGCCTAGGTCCTGTATTATTCAATATTTTCATTAATTACTCAGTCAGTGGAGTGTAAACTATGTTTTAAAAAATAGTGGATGATACCAAGCAAAGCGGGGTTGCTAGCACTTTGGCGGACAGGATTAGAATTCAAAACAACTTTGACAAATTGGTGAATTGGTCTGAAATCAACAAGTTGAAAATCAATAAAGATAAGTGCAAAGCACACACTTAGAAAGGAAGAAAATCAAATGCACAACTACAAAATAGGGTATAACTGGCTAAGCAGTAATTCTGCAGAAAAGTTCTGGGAGATTATAGTAGATCACAACTTGAATATGAGTCAATAATGTGATGCAGTTGCGAAACAAGTTAATATCGTTTTAGGGTGTGTTAAAGGGAGTGTTGATGTCAGATGTGAGATAATTGTCCTGCTCTACTCGGCACTGGTGAGGCCTCAGCTAGAGTACTGTGTCTGGTTTTGGGCACCATGCTCGCAGATGGGGGAAAGTTGGAGAGTCCAGAGGAGAGCAACAATAACAAAAAATGGTTTAGAAAACATATACGAGGAAAGGCTAAAAAAAGCCAAAACAGCTGGACATAAGAAGAAAAAGGAAAAGACAGAGTGAGAAGAGAAGACTGAATGGGGGGACCTGCCAACAGACTCCAAATATGTTAATGTCTGTTACAAAGAGGATGATGATCAATTGTTCTCCCACTCCACTGAAAGTAGAACAAGAATTAATGAACTTAATCTGCAGCAAGGGAGATTTAGGATAGATATTAGAGAAAAAAAATCTAACTATAAAGATAGTTAAACACTGGAATAGGTTTCCAAGGGAGGGATGATCTAGGTGTACTTGGTCCTGCCTCAGCACAGGAGATTGGACTAGATGAGCTCTCAAGGTCCCTTCCAGCCCTATATTGTATGATTCTATTATTAACACACATAAATGTACACTATTGTACATTCTAATATAGACACTAACACAAATATTTGCTCCAGGACATAAATGTTTTTGCTAATTTTATAGAACTCTGTTGCCTGGGGTTAAACACAACCAGTGTTTGTGTCCTGTACACCCTAGAATTAATAATCAAATTAGTTAACATGTTAAAATATTACTATCAGTTGAGGTGTGGACATAGCCTATCAGAGCATACTTTTTTAGAAATAGTTGAATTATTCAATCTCTGCACAAGCTGTTGATACAGGAGTTGATATCTCTAGTGACGACTTGTTCAGTGTGTTAGCAGGACTAGCTCTGTCTGAGGTACTGACTGGGTATTTGTCACTTTTAGAGCCTGACTTGTCAGTGATCTTCCTGGCTACCTGCTCTGTGTGAGGGCTTTTGCAGCTGCTGTGTCTGTCAGTCATAACCTAAACAGGAAGCCAGTCAAAGTATGAGTTGTCTCAACAAAAATATTCTTCTTACCTTACGTGGACTGTCTTCCCTTATATGACATCTTATCACAAGAGTCTGCATCTGGGATATCTGACAAACAAGATGAGAATGAACAAAAAGATTCCCCAGCCCGTGAATATAATTTTAAATTGTATTTATTGATGAGGTATGCAATTCATTTAGACCCAAATGGACATCACCCTCATAGTGATTTCATTGTTTCTTATTATAAATAATATAAGCATGTGTTCTTGAAACTGCAGATTTAGGAAACGTACAGGCTAAAGAAACATCCTTTCTATCCTCATTTTTGTATCTTGTTCTCATTTTGAGTGTAATTCACACATTTGGGCCTTGGCAGGTTGAAAGTTATGCCTACAGCTCAACTGTGAAGCACCATGTGGTTATGATTTGGATCAATACATGCATGCAAAAATCAATTACAGGCATGGGCAAGCAGCTCTCTTTATCTGTACAAAATTCTGATCTCGTGTTCTTTGCTGAGCTTGGTTTGTTTTCTCTAGATACAGTTTTATACCCATACTATAAGTAAGCTGTTCAACTGAAAAACTAAAATGGAAATATTAAGACAACTCTTAGGACTAAACTCTGTCCTTGGGTACATGTTTAGCTCCAGTTGCCTTAAATGAGAGCTGCATAGCCACCTGAGGATGTAATTTGGCTGGAAGGGCAGATGCCTTTCTCCCCAAGCTCATTGCACAAATCTTCCTAAGCAAAATATCTACTTATTTTTTCTTTTATCTTGAGTTTTCTATAGATATTTCCTGAGTATTGTAACATTATTACAAGTATTTTTTTTAAATCATTGCACAAATAAAGTAAATTTTTATTGAAAAAAATATAAAAAATGAGAAATATGTTGCTTTTTGGGGCGTAAAGAAGCCAGAAGCATTTATATTTGTACATGAATCAGGGTTTCTGCATTTCACAGTAGCATATATATCATATGATTTTAGTGGCTTCTGTGGAAATAATTTCTGTTAAGCATATACTCTAGTATATAGTATCCTGGGCTATGTCTAAATTGCATATCTGCCTCTTTTGGAGATGTATAGGTTGTGCAATTTGTTTACTGGGAAAAATGTTGATTCACTAAAGAATGTATGATTTTTGTAACCACTGAAAAATTGTTGAGATAATTGTGTAGCAAATCTAATTTTGATAGCTAAATCCTTAAGGTTCGTGATTTCTAGAAAAATAATCAAGTATAGGTGCAATACATTGTAACCTATGTAGTGAAAAGTGATTTCTTGTGTGCATTGCTTACAGTTAAAAAAACCACAAAAACATAATTTGCCACTTGAGAAGGAAGCTTTCTGGACAACAAATGTGGATAACAAATCTCATTTATATCAGAATTGCACAAGCATATGCTAAAGGCTTGCTGCTGATTTTTAAACATATATTTAGGTACTAGCAATGTGCATAAATGAATTACAGTATTTTAATACTGTATTTTTGTTGAAAATATAACTTTTTTTCAACCAGTATTAGCTTCTGAACATGCTAAATGGCAAGATAAAATGTCTTGAAAGATACTTTAAAATTAAACCTTGATAAGAAATGTAGACAAACCTAAAATACGATATGCTGACAGCAATCTTTGAGTCTAATATGAAAATATTAGTAGCTTCAGATAGTGGTTTTTTTAAAGTTACAATAGGCATGGTGTACCAAGAATATGCTCTCCATTTTTTTCTCTGTGGACTTTTAATATGAGACTGTAAGAACAACAAAATCCAGAGAGAAGAATCATTAGGAATAATTTCAGGGAAAAAAAGATGGGCTGCATAAAAGACAATCTCTAAACTGTAGATGATGTATTGCTTTTAGATAGCATTGGGGAATAAAATCTAGAAACATCTATAATTTTTAGGACAATCCTTTTACAAAAGAGAAATAAAACACATACTGTCACAATAAGGTGTTCCATGTAGCTAAATCAGTTTGTGTGTAAATCTATGGCTTTACTTTTGCTTTTTATCAGATGACCTGGTTAATTTTTGTTTTGTTTTGTTTTTATTCTCAGCTTCATATGAGTTTACTCTGCCCTTAAAATTTACGCCCCCCCACCCCCCGTTTTTGGTTTCTACATTTAAGTATCAGCCATGTTAGTCTGTATTCGCAAAAAGAAAAGGAGTATTTTTGGCACCTTAGAGACTAACCAATTTATTTGAGCATAAGCTTTCGTGAGCTACAGCTCACTATTACCAGCAGGAGAGTGGGGTGGGGGGAGAGAAAACCTTTTGTAGTGATAAACACCCATTTTTTTCATGGTCTGTGTGTATAAAAACATCTTCTGTATTTTCCACAGTATGCATCCGATGAAGTGAGCTGTAGCTCACGAAAGCTTATGCTCAAATAAATTGGTTAGTCTCTAAGGTGCCAAAAATACTCCTTTTCTTTTTACATTTAAGTAGTTATCCTAAAGTTCAAATAAGACAGTGTGTGCATAGGAACAAAAACAGTCAGGTTAGGGACCTAGGAACAGGCCTATCAGCTCAGACCCGTGATCCATCTAACCCAATATCTTGATTCTGACAGGGATCAGTAGTATTAGATGCTTTGGAGAAAGGTGCAAAATACACCTGCAGCTGGCACTTAGGAAGAAACTTTCCCTGGAGGCAGGTTATTCTATAACTCCATTAGAAATTGGGTCATGCCCTGAAGCATAACAGTTTATACCCTTTCTAAAATTCTTCTAAAAGTTGATCCGAATTATAGAAGTTCTTATTATTACGCTGACTGTGTAATTCTTTTTTTTTAAATCCTGTCCCGCCAAATTCTTCACCTCTGTGTTTTCTTAAGGCAATATATTCACTGCCACTGAATGTCGTGGAAGAAGTGCCATTTAAGTGTCCCCACTGCATTTGGATTGTGAAAGAAGGGAAAAAAGGGTCTTCAGTGACTGGAGTCAATGTGGGAACAGGAAGTGGCTGGATGAGGTGGAGCATTGACCCACCCTGTGCACTGGGCAGACAGGAGGTATTTATATACTGCATTCCAGAAGGAACTCTCTCTCTCTCTCTCTCTCTCTCTCTCACATCCACCCTGGATCAGCCCCGGGCAGTCAAGCTAGTTGCTGGTGCCTCCTTGTGGCAGGTGTGCAGGTACTTGTTACAGAAAGAATAGGTTTCTCTAATAAACATGAGTTGGAAGTGGATTTAGGGGAAGGTATCTCCTGAGAAAGCTGGGAAAAGCAGGGGTTGGGGCTCCTGAAGTCTGGTACAGAGGGGAGACAACCCCCACACCTCTGTTTTTGTTAAGTGAATAAAGTTGCAGCTTAATGAAACCCTGCCCATTGTATCCTGTCTTTCTTCTTATATAGCTGGGACAATACATTCCACAGGCTAAATGTTTGCTTTGTGGAAAAAAAATATTTTCTGTTATCACTTTAAATTTACTCCCTGTCCGTTAAACCACCTGTTGAATGGTCTGTTTTTGTGGTCAACTGTGCATGCAAATGCATACAAATGTGGGAATCAATAGGAGCTGTAGATTCTAGGGCAGAATTTGACCCAAAGTGGGTAGGACATATTTTTAATGACATTATATTGCAAGTCATTATGATCACATGATACAATCATTTGTGTTTTAAGATTTTGATCAAGACCCTCACATTTAGAAAACAATAAAACTTTCAAGTGAAATTTTTATGCAGAGAAACAAAAAAATTAGTTCTTGGATTACTCTACATTTAAATTGCATTTGGTTCTTATCAAGCAGACACATTCAATTCTGCTTATTACAGACATTTCTTTACATTGGTGACTACTTCCTATTGCCCAAGGTAGTGCAGCATATAACTAAATTCTCTTGTACGTAGAATGTTGCCAACTTGAATGTCAACACTGCACCATTAGTTTGTATAACTAATATAATTTCTTCACTGAACAAGGGTCTCTTGTTCATCTCAGCATGAACTGATATACAGTGTTGAAACTTCTTTCATACAAGAGATGGTAGAGTTTAAAAAGCTTGTAGACTGGTGTTTCAGCAGCAGACACAGGAGGTTTTGGCTAATTTGTTGACAGTAATGCTGCAGCGCACAAGCCTACAGGCTAGCCCTTGCTGAAATGTCTGTTTACTCAGTAGTTCAAGAGCTGAATAAGCTAAAAGTATGTTGCACATTATTGCTGAAGATTTTCTTCTTTCTTGAGTGTTTGTAGCTCAGAAAGAGATGATTGAAGGAATCTGTTCACTGAATTCATTGACAAGTTTATTTAAAATAAAACCATTAAGGATATATTTCCTTTTTAAAGAGACGAATAAAATTACACACCTAAAATATCTCACATGAGATATTCCTCACCTTTGCTAAGTAGTTTACTCTGTTGTGGAGAGAAGTTATTATGCACCCTGTTTCATAAATGCTTAACAAATGTGTGAGATAAGGTGGGTGAGTTAATATCTTTTATTGGAACAACTTCTGTTGGTGGAAGGGACAAGTTTCAAGCCACACACAGCTCTTCTGAAGCTCAAAAGTTTCTCTCTTTCATCAACAGAAATTGATCCAGTAAAATATATTACCTCACCCCCCTTGTCTCTCTAATATTCTGGGCCCAACATGACTACCAGAACACTGCAAATAACAAATGAGGCACAAAGAAAAGGAGTACTTGTAGCACCTTAGAGACTAACAAATTTATTTGAGCATAAGCTTTCATGAGCTACAGCTCACTTCATCAGAAGTGAGCTGTAGCTCACGAAAGTTTATACTCAAATAAAATGCCACAAGTACTCCTATTCTTTTTGCGGATACAGACTAACACGGCTGAGAGTGTGAGAGTTGCTGGCAAATGCAGGAATCCTTGACTTTCCTTTTCAGGGCAAGTTTCTTCCTGCTTTTTTTCTGTGCTAAGCAGGAAGTCAGGGCAAAGAATCTGACCAAAATATTTTCTGCCTTATACTCAAATCATACCAGCCACAGGTCCGATGAATTTAAATTCAGTACATGACCCAGACTCATGCTCAGCCTTCCAGCATTCTAGGGAAAAATGTTTTTGAAAACATTTTGAGGGGCCAGAAGGAAATTTCACACTCTACTCCTGTTTATGTTCATCCATGTTGCTCAGTCTCTACTCTAGCTCTGAAAATGTTGTAGTTAGAACACTGTTGAAACGGTTTTTCTTTCTAGCAGCATGCCAATTTAGTTTTCCTGGTCAATATGTTATACTAAAAGCCGAGGATGGGCCATGTAAGACATCAGTTTATAAAGAAGTTCACCTCCGTAGACTAACCAGGGAACATTTGTTATCAGTATCTAAGTGTAGTTCTGTGTAACACAGGTCCAGATCTTGTACAGGCCAAGGTCATGCATTACTTGAGTTTTGATGAAGTACAGGATCCTGTTAAAACATACTTTTGGAGCCAGGTTAAAATGCAGAGCAAGTAAGATAAGCTTTGCCAAAGGGCCTACTCTACTGCTGTATAAGCATGCAATTTTTCAACAATTCAGAGGGCATGATCTTATCAGATTGGTGCAGGCCAGCACTGGAAAGAAAGTGTGCTAGAAGAAAACATTAGAACTGGTCAAAAATGGGGAAAATATACATGAAAAAGTTGTCCTTTTTCACTGATTTTTTTAAAATTTAAGGATCTCTAGAAAATATGCCACAATCAAAACATAAATTATAGTGTTGTGATTTTTTTAAAAAGAAGAGACTATAGTGGGAAGGCTTTGATGGTCCACTCTGCAAAATCTCAGAATAGTTCACTCTGAGTAATCTTGGGGGAGAAAATGGTCAATGGTGTCAGTTTTTGTCCACTTCAGTGGAACAGAATTTTACAGCTGCCTTGCATCAGAATATCCCCTGGTTTAATTAAATAATTATAATGAATTTGGTCAGATACAGCTACTAAGTTAGTTCTAAGTTTACAGGATCTACTTAGGAAAAATATTTGGGATTTATTGTTTATCGGTATAACTATATTCTACGCTTGGCTTTTCCTGGCATAGGTAGGTCTGTATAAAAAAAAATCACAGCCTAACTGACATAGCTGTTCTGGCACCCCTTTTAAGTATGGATGAGGCTTTAGAAAACTGAGGATATATTTCAGAATTAGGGAGAGACTGGTTTTATGGGTAAATTATTGGGGGGAAGGCGTATTGTGAGATTTCACTGTATTCTCCAAAAAAGACAATTGTTTGATGGTTCTCATGAATATTTTTGGCTAAATCCTTCACTTATTCCCCATAAAACTCTGTTGACTTCAATGGTTTGGACAAAGTTTAAATCAGTGCATTTTACATACATGCTTGTATTTTGAAGTAGGTCAGTTTCATTCTGTCAAATTGTGAAATGGGGAAATTGAGACTCGAGCCCTGCCCACACTGGCGTTTTTGCACTGATGCAGTCACACCAGCTCGAATCTTTAGTGTAGACATGCTACAATGCTGTAAAACTTAGCTCACCTCTGATTCCAACTGGGGTAGAATTCACTGGGAAAAGCCGTTTGTAAATTGGTGTCACTATATTGGTGCAAAAATCCCCAATGTAGATGAGAGATGGTGATTTAACAATGTCTAAACCACACATTATTCTCCTCTTCCGCTCCCAGTCTGCTTCCCTCTTTACCCAAAAAATGACTTAATCTTTCCAAATACGTAAACTGGAGATAATACCTATTAATCAAGCTACTTCTAGATGCAGGGATCTTAAACCCTCTACTTTTAGATTATCCTTTGGTCAGTTTCATTGTCCCCGTTTGACAGCTGGGATAACTCAGATAAAGAGAACAGGGGATTTGCCTAGGGGACACAAGAGTCTATTACATCAGTTCTCAGCCTTTTTTGATCTGTGACACAAAACCTGGTTCAAGAATTATCTCGCAAGCACCCACGTCCCACAGCTGCATGCAGCTGAGGTGAGAAACTATTGGATGCTTTATGGGTATTGGGTTTATGGGTGATGGTGGATCCCGGATTGTGGTGTTAATGCGGTAGCATGACTGCTGGCTGAAGGGCTGATTTTGGAGTGTGGGGACAGAATGTCTCCTGGTACTAAAGAAGTGTCTTCATTCTCCATTCTTCCCCACCCACTCACAGAGCATGCTGCTCTGGGGCAATGCCACATCAAGAGGGTATGGAGCTTTAACTTTTGCTTGAGTGCTCAGCGCTTTTGAAAATCAGGCCTTTTATTTTCATGCCCCTAACGGTGAAGGGAGAGTTTTGGACTCTGTTCTGAACTTTTTGTATCCTTGCATGTTTGCCCTAATATTTGCTGGACTTTTCAGCTAAAATAAAGTGGAGTATTGGGCTAGTATTGCAGGGCAGGGCAGTCAATGTCCTAATAAGTCTTTTCCATCTCAGTGTTGCTATAAATGGACTCATGAGAAAAATCAATCAGCATGGGATTCAATGCCAGCTGCTTTTTGAGTGTCAATACAAAGTAGTAAGAAAGCTATTATGGAGCTTCAGACCTCAACGGACTGCTTTAAAATTATTTAAAGCTAGATTTAAGGGGATTTCCAAGAAAAAGGGAGGTTTGGGGAAAATGTGAAGTTAATAGATGATTATCTAGCAAAAGTGAAGGATTTAACAAGAGAGTAGATGCAATTCAGGTTAATACAGCCATTTCTTGAGAAAACATATTATTATAGAGAAGGCTCAGGTTTAACACAAACCAGTAGAGTTAATTTCTGAAGCTATACAGTTTTAGAAAAAAAGATTTCTTTTTCTGCAGGTTGAAAAGACCTTTTGGATTTGTATGCCAATGTGGAAGTAGATAAAGGGAATTTGGATGCAGACCTTTGAAATGAGCAGGAATCAGGCTAACTCTAGCTTTAATAATGCGAGATTTGTAGAAGCGGGGATAGTGCGAAGCGAGTGGAAAACAACTGTGAAAGATGCTGTTGTGACCTTGTATTAGGTAAGACTAGAATGCAGACTATAAGAGAAATGGTATGAAAAATAAGAGATCATGAAGGAGTATGTATAAACAATATGCAGTTGTTGCTTATTATTGTCTGTAATAAAGGTATAAATACTTGTTCTAATTGTTTATCTGGGAGAGACCTGCCTCGGTGGGGGAAACCCTGTGTCCTAGTGCACTGTCTCCCTCAAGTATTTGATATACTTTTAAAAGATAAAAAAGCCTCAGAAAGCTGAGTGAGCATAACACCTTGCTATGAGAGGCACAAAGATACATTTAGGTTGTTTTTTATATTATTGGAAAAACAAGAAAGAAAAGGTTATACCTGTGATAAAGAAAAATAACAAAGTAAATAACTCTAAGATTTATATTTGTCAGACCCAGTGTATGTTTTGACATTTTCCTTATGTACAGATTATATTGAGATGAAACAACAGTTATACCAAATATCAAGATTTTAATTGACTCCCACTTTTTTCTAATATAATCAACTGATGGTAAAGAGAAGGGGATGGACAGGCACTTCTTAAAGGGTAACAAACACGCTTTATCTTTTCTTTTTCTACAGAGTGGATTGGCTTTTTTTTTTTTTAATTTTGGCATTGCATTCCATCAGTGAATTAACCTATAAAACCTCAATTAAATTTTCTTAATGAAATAAACATACATTTTAGAATCTCTATAGAATTTATCAAGAAAGTAAAAATGAAAATCTGTGCACCCACTCAGAATCCACTTTGATTAAATCTTTGTTATATATATTTATTTTGGCAAATATTTTAATAAGATTAAAGATATGGTTTTTTGAAACCCTGCTGAAAGATAATTATTACGATGTCAGGTCTACATTACTAATGTTATAATTATGGGTCTGTCTGTGCTTGTCTCTTAAAGCCTTAGTACTTAAGGAATTGGCAAAAAATCACTCTGGGCTGAATATTGGTGTGCAAACATGAAAATGAATTAATATATTTTAATGATTATTTCATAAATTTTAAATTTCCTCTTTTTTTTTTACTTTTTTCCACTCATATCACTCCAAACTAAGATTATTTTTATCTTCTTTGTGTGGGCACTTTCTGACACTTCAGTGAGGGAACAAGTTACATATTGTTGCGCTTTGGCCGGGGGTGGCCAGTTTCCATGGCCTTTCAGCAGGTTGGTTTCTGTTGTTGGAGGGAAATTGATGTCACAGAACCAGGTCTGGTCTGATGTGGGTTTTTTTGCAACATGTACAAGTTTTTATATACACTTTGTACATGGGTCTTGTTATTCTGACACCAAGATACACCCTGTCACACACAGGTAGCTCTGGAAATCCAGTTCAGCTGCCCTAAGCAGCAGTCTTCATTGCTCTCACCTCAGGTCTCAAACCCTCCCAGCTCCCAAGGAGCCTTCCCCTCCAGTCAGGAGATAACAGAGTAGCAACAGATTCACCCTTAGCAGATTTATCACATTGGCCTGCTACTGCAATTAAGATATCAAAGATCTTTATTTTAAAATCAAATTGCTGTGTAGGAAATAACTGAGGATGAGCTCATAAGCAGACATAGGCATATCTCTGTGTGACCGGGGTCCTAGTGGGGAGCCAGCTGTGGTCAGTCAATTAAGGTGAACTGCAAAGAATAGGGCATACAATCCAAAAAGCTGGTGGATATTCCAATACTTAGACTCGCCAAACCAGCACAAAACAGCTTCTTTATTACCTTACTGGTTACTCAGAAGTCCAAACAACACACAGTTCCTTTAAAGCGATCCTGCCTCAGGCCCCAGGTATCCACATCAAATATGATGAAAATGTCTGTAAATCTTATTTCCTCATATAAAAGAAAAGGTTCTACCAATCCCAAAGTATCGGACACATTACCTCCCAGGTTATTGAATATTCCAGATCTTACCCAAATACATGCCACAGCCAATTCTTATTAACTAAACTAAAATTGATTAAAAAACAATAGAGAGAGAGAGTATGGTTGAAAGATCAATATACATACAGATATAGAGTTCAATTCATTGAGGTTCAGATTCATAGCATAGATGGTAAGCTTTGTAGTTGCAAAGAGTTCTTTCAGAAATAGTTCATAGGTTATAGTTCAGTGTCCAAATCTCATATTCAGGGTGTACCAGCATAACTGGGACCTCAGTCTTGTGACTCAAACTTCCCCTGATGAAGCCTAAGCGGTTCTGAGATAATAGAATCAGGACCCAAGGATCTTTTATTCAATTTCATGTCCTTTTTGACAAGTTGGAGTTCAAAAGGTAATTAGCATGACTTTGAAGGAGGTCCATCACCAGTACTTAGCTATAGAATTAACACAAGGCAATTTGCTTGTTCCTCCACCATTCACAGATTATTTGCTATACATTTCAAAGAGAGATGAATATAGAGATATCCTGTGTTTACAAATCATTTAAACGCTAGGCTGTTCTTTTGACCTCTGAATTATCAGAATACATCATAGACAGGGACTGTTGATTACATTGTCGACCCTACTCATACATATGTAACTACACAAACATTATCCCTCCACATGTCTTTTGAGGGTTATTTATTTGTGCAGGATGTTTCACCCTTTCTGGCCATGCGTCACACTCTGCAAAGCGGTTTTCATGAGGCCTGTTCTAGTCTTAAAATCTTAGCATCTCACTAAGTGCTGTGATGCTCTCAGCATCTGCTTAACTCTGTCAGTAGTCCTCCCATATTTCTTATGCTGAAACTCCAGAAGTTTAACACCACCGTGACACTTACTGCTACCTCACCATCTAAAATCACCAAACCAAAGTCCATGTAATAGCTCAATTTATTTCACCAACAGTTTCTCTTTAGCGTTCTCTGACACGGTACTCCTGCAAATATAACTGGTAAAAATGTTTTTATTTGCTAATGTAAGCATCACAATGCACACCCCACACTTGAGAATGTTACACTGACTTGTGACAAAACCTGAAGGATTTTGGATATATAAACCACAAATGACACTAATAAAAAGTAAAACTCATTAAATGTCCAGTGCATTCTGTGAGATTAGCTGCAGTGTGGCCATATGACCTTTGAAAAGCTCTCTCTCATTTGTTGTGAAAGAACAGAGCGGTGGAAGTTAAGTACACCTTACTGACCACTGCCATTAATAATTTGGCACCGTTCTGTTATTTTCCTGTCCTGGTGATTCAGATATCACAATAGTTTGGCCTTGGTATTAGAGAACTGAAGCGTCAGGGTCATAGTGGAGGCTGAAGATTGACTTGTGTGGTACAAAAAAAAACCCTTGTCCTTCAGAATCATTTTCCAGGTCGCTCACTTCTACAAAATTTGTTCATTTTTGCAGGGCCAGTAATTTCCACGAGAAATAATCCAGCTGCTTTCTCAGTGTTCAGGGCAGTCTAATTCATCTGGGCAGACAGTCCTCCGCATTCTCTCTTTGTGCTGTGGCAATAGGCACTGGATAAATCATTGAAATATTCTGTTTTAAGGACAATGAATGGGGATACTTGGCAAACTAAATTCAGTAGGCAGACAAAGAGGCTTTTGCCAGATCATGGTGTTATGAACTCTTGGGTTTGGAGAGTATGCTGAACAATTTTGATGGTACTTATCCAGTAAAGCTGCTGGGTTGTACGTCACTACTTGTACTTAGGGTCCTTGACCAAAAAAAACCCCATTCTTTTGACATTTTAGGATGTGATCATTTGTATACTGGGACAATTCTGCAAGGAGGTGAAGGACTCCAACAAAATCAGTAGAAATTGAGCTCTTACAGAGGATCAGACTCATATTCAGTGTAGTTGAGTTGTTTCAAGAAATCCATGTTGCAGTATTTTTAAAGGAAGAAGTGGCAACATCTCTGTTAAGAGACATTTTTCAACCAAGATGTACTGGGGAAATTATAGGTCTCTAACTTGACGTTGCTATTCAATGTCATGGAAAAAGTACGAGTGACATTTCAGTAGTAGTAATTTCTAAGATCAGATTTAGAGAAGTCCAGCTCTGAGACCATCATGGTCAATCCTGAATAATGAGGTAGTCTTGTTGTTGGTTTTGTTTTTACTTCTGTGTGCTTTATGCAGTACAATTAATTATTGCATCCTACTTGAGTCATCTTGAAAATAATGTTTTTATACCATCAGTGTATTTATACAGATTTAGATCATATTGAGTAGAACGATCTGTCATCAATATTAGATGAATCCTCATTGATCATAAGAACATAAGAACAGTCATACTGGGTCGGACCAAAGGTTCATCTAGCCCAGTATCCTGTCCTCCAACAGTGGCCAATGCCAGTTGTCTCAGAGGGAATGAACAGAACAGGTGATCATCAAGTGATCCATCACCTGTTGCTCATTCCCAGCTTCTAGAAAACAGAGGCTAGGGACACTGTCTCTGCCCATCCTGGCTAATAGCCATTGATAGACCTATCCTCCATGAACTTATCTAGTTCTTTTTTGAACTCTGTTATAGTCTTGACTTTCATGACATCCTCTGGCAAAGAGTTCCACGGGTAGACTGTGCTGTGTGAAGAAATACTTCATTTTGTTCATTTTAAACCTGCTACCTGTTAATTTCATTTGGTCACCCCTAGTTCTTGTGTTATGAGAAGGAGTAAATAACACTTCCTTATTTACTTTCTCCACACACGTCATGATTTTATGATTTTACATTTGATCATCTACACTCAGCCATTTGTTTTGATGTGATGCTTTTTGTTATCCATATGTGCCTTTGGAGAATAGATACGGAGAATTTGAATGACATGGCTGCAGTAATTGTTGCTATTCAGAACAAGCTGGGCTATATGTTTCTCAATCCATATGGCGTACTGAAGAGCTAAAGTGCGTATTAAGTGTTGCTGAAATGCATAACTTGATGATTTCTAGCAAAACAGGTTTGTTCAGGTAGGAAGGATGGAAAGTGTGTTTCCATGGGCACCCCAGTTTGGATGGTATGGTGCTTTGATGGACTAATGTGGTATGCTGCCGAGGCATGTTGAGGTTTGGCATAGTCAAGTCAGGATTTTACCAACTTAAGAATGTTATATTTTTAAAAGGATTTAAGAAAAACCCACAAGCCCTTGAGCTTGCCGCTCATAAGGAAGCCAGTATCACAGTTATTGTCAATTATGGATAAAAAGGTTCTGCCTACATGTGTCTTACATTCTATCTTTTGACTTTATGTGCTGCCTCTGCATTGGCTTTCTGCCAGCAAAAAGATAATATACAAGAAATGTGGCTTTTAAACTCCTTTATGGACTTAGACCTCATTCCCACCATGAGCTTCTGACACTCTACAATACAATACCTATAAATCTGGAGACATTGAGGTTAGGTCCCCAAGTGTAGAGAAGCAGAAGCATACCTTTTATATTTACATCTGACACAGACATTTCACAGTTTTTACCATTGAACCTCAGAAGTGCCACAGATATGGTTTTCATAAGTGGTCTGATTTTGAAATCTGTTTATTTAGGATTTTATTTTGAAAATGCCCCCCTAAAATACCACTGACAGACAGGCTTTATAGAAATACGGTGGCAACAAATTAAGTTAAAAATAGAGTGCTATAATTCTTTCTCTAAATGTTTCCCAAACTCAAGGTTTGATCCCAGAAATTCTACTGACATCAATCGGAATTCTGTTCAAAGGTGGCTTATAGGATCCACATCAATGAATAGCAGGAATCATGTTAATTAATAAAACATTTTTCCTTTTAGGCTGCTTATTATGCTCATGGTTCTGAAAAAAGAACATTTATATGATTTAGCTTCAGAAAGATGGGTTTTCAGTAAAAACACAAGTGAATATTTAGACTTTGTTTGGTTGTGCTTTTAATTAGAATTATTTTTTTAATAAGGCCATTCAGATTTTTTTTAATTTTATACAACAGAGTGGGACTGCGCTCTACAGGCTTTAAGTGGGTATGTGGGTAGGATTAGAGTAGCTTATTATATGTGGCATGCTTTCCATAGGACCCCATGAATTTCCAGGTTGAAATCTGAGCGGGAGCAGCATCACCTCCTACTCCATGGTTTCTTTTCCTTTTAAAAGTCCTGATTCAAATCCCTTTGAAGCAATCAGGCTTTACACCAGGCCTGCCTGCAGTGATGGAAGCCAAGGCAGCATGGCTTTTGAGCTATCTATACTCCCAGAAGGAAAAGAAGCCAAGGACAACAAAAAGGGTAGGCTCTCCATATGGGTATCCTGGGCTCTGTGGCATTTGAGGACTTCATACGCAGCCCCTGGCCTCTTGCCCCTTTCAGGAAAATACAGTAAGAATGTAATGATTTAATAATAAGATGGTTTAGAGTTTTGTTTCCATCTTGCAAGGAGGCAGGGGTGGGATTTTTGCATTCTGACACAAAATGAATTACACCTAGCAAGGGATATAAAAGGCAATAAGAAGAAGTTCTATAAATACATTAGGAGCAAGAGCAAGATGAAGGAAAGTTTAGGTCCTCTACTTAGAAAGGGAAGAGAGCTAATAAAGGATGACACCAAAAATGCTGAAATGTTTTATGCCTATTTTGCTTCCATCTTCACTACAAAGGTTAATTGTGACCAGATGCTCAACACAATTAATATTAACAAGGGGGAAGTAACACAAGCCAGAATGGGGGTGGGGGACAGATTAAAGGATATTTTGAAAAGTTAAATATATTCAATTTGACAAAACTAGACAAAATTCATCCTGGGTACTAAAGGAACTTAAGCAATCTTGGAACCATGAACATAGTTTATGTTAAACTCATGAAGAACGGGTAAAGTCCCAGAGGACTGGAGCTGCAAACATAGAACTTGTCTTTAAAAAGGGGAACAAAGAAAACCAAGGAATTATCAGTCAGGCAGCCTAACTTCGATACCTGGAACGGTACTGGAGGAAATTATTAAGCAATCAATGCGTAAGCACCTAGAGGATAATAGAGTGATAAGTAATAGCCAGCATGGATTGGTCAAGAACAAATCATGCCAAACCAACCTGTAATTTTCCTTTGACAGCATTACTGTCCTAGTGGAGGGGGAGAAGCTATAGACGTGGTATACCTTGAGTTTAGTAAGACTTTTGACACACAAGAACATGACATTCTCATAAGCAAACTAGGGAAATGTGGGTCTAGATGTGATGAGTGCACAACCGATGGAAAGACCTTACTCAGATTAGTTATCAGTGGTTTGCTGTGAAACTTGGAGGACGTATCTAGTGGGGTCCCTCAGGGGTCTGTCGTGGGTCAGGTACGAGTCAATATTCCCATTAATGACTTGGACAGTGTGAGAGAATGTGCTTCTAAAATTAGTAGATGACACCAGCTGGGAAGGGTCACAAGCACTTCAAAGGACAGGATTAGAATTCAAAGTGACCTTGATAAATCAGAGAATTGGTCTGAAACGAACAAGATAAAAGTCAGTAAAGACAAGTGCAAAGTACTATTCTTAAGGGGGAAAAATCAAGTACACAACTACAAAAAGTAGAATGACTGGTTTGGCGGTAGTACTGCTGTAAAGGATCTGGGGGTAATAGTAAATCACAAATTGAATATGAGCCAA
Source organism: Caretta caretta (assembly GCF_965140235.1). Taxonomy (NCBI): domain Eukaryota; kingdom Metazoa; phylum Chordata; order Testudines; family Cheloniidae; genus Caretta; species Caretta caretta. Next base: position 140,215,771 of record NC_134207.1, read on the forward strand.
CAATGTGGTGAAATTGCAAAAAATGGCTAATACCCTTCTGGGTTATATTAACAGGAGTGTTTTCTGTAAACATGGGACATAATTGTTTCACTCTACTTGGCACAGGTGAGGCCTCACCTGGAGTGTTGTGTGCAGTTTTAGGTGCCATTCTTCAGGAAAGATGTGGAAAATCTGGAGAGACTCTAGAGGAGAGCAACAAAACTGCTAAAAAAAGTGTAGAAAATCTGACCTATGAGGAATGGGTAAAAAAAACTGGGCATGTTTAGTCTTGAGGAAAGAAGACATGGGGGTCCTGATAACAGTTTTCAACTATGTTACAGCCATAATTAGTTGTTCTCCATATCCATTAAAGGTAAACCAAGATGTAATGGGCTTAATCTGCAGGAAGGGAGATTTTGGTCACATATTATGAAAAACTTTCCAACTACAGTAAAAGTTTTTTTATCTGGCATGCTGGGGAAATGGAGGTGCTGGTAAGTGAAAAATGCCGTTTAACTAAGAGGGAGGGAGTTTGGGTCCAGGAGGAAGCTTAGAGCTGGGGTGCAGGAGGGAGTGTGGGGCACGGGCTCTGAGAGGGACTTTGGGTGTGGGAGGGGGCTCAGGTCAGAGAGTTGGGGCATGGGAGGGGGTTTGGGGTGCTGGATCCGGGGTGCTCAATTTGGGGTGCTCAACTTGGGCGGCTCCCAGCAAGCAGCCATCTGTCTCAGTTGCTCCTAGGCGGAGGTGTGGCTAGGCAGGTCTGCAAGCTGACCCCACCCCACCCCGAGCGCCAACCCCGCAGTTCCTATTGGCCAGGAACAATTTTTCCTAAAATACTTAATTAGCTTTAGAAAAAACAAATGAATATGCACATATACATGTCCAAATCATTATAATTTATGTAGGATTTGTTTTTTGCAGACTTGATAATAAAAATAATGTACAGTTGTCTCTATTCTTTACTGGACCAAAACAGAATAGAAACACAAATAAGGTGCTTTGCACATTCTTGTCTTTTTTCTTATGGTTTCTTTTGCTTTTTTTGATTGCTTTTTTAAAAGACTTGATAGCTACTAAATCTGCTGTGAAAAGTGACCTTAACAAACACACAACTATCACTTTTCACAGCAGACTTACTCAGCCCTGGCAATCCTGTGGACAAATTGATCCCTGGATGGGGAGGTGGGTACGGAGGCAACAGGTGCCAGGGCCAATGGGGCACTAGAGAAGGCAGCAGGGGCCAGAGGTGATGGGAAGGGTGGGGAGCTCAGGGAATGGAGCCCAAAGCCTTCCAGGGCTGAAACCCAACCCCACCGCTCCTGGGAAAGTGGGGAACTCACTGGCTGCCTTTTCCTCCAGCTTTTGTGTCTCCAGAGAGGGGCCACTGCTTTGCCGCTGTGCCCTCCCCACACATACCAGTAACCACCCAGGAGGCTGCAGCTGCAAGAAGAGCTCCTGGTGGCTGCATGCAGCCACGGTGTGGCTGCATTTGGGAAATGCTGCTCTAAATATACTGTGTCCTGCCTCAGCACAGAGGGATGGACTAGATGACCTCTTAAGGTTCCTTCTAGCCCTATATTTGAATATTCTGTGATTATTTTCAGTTTTACTTTTTCCATCTCTTAATATTTATGATAAATAAGAAATATACTAATCAAAAAGAATGAAATGTGAATGCATGTTGTAAGATAAACCTTATCTGTCAGTGGGGATGTGACATAACATACAGAAATCATGTAGTTGCAAATGTAGTCATAGAGTAATTCCTGCAACTTTTTTTCATATATTAGCCAACCATATAGACCAGTGTGAGTAATAATTCATTTCATCATTTTCTTACACCAGTGTTATGTCATGTGGGTACCCAGATGTTACTATTACATTAGTTTGTAGGTGTAAACATGAGAAGATATCATTTGTAAACAATATTTAACTCTTGACCCAAATGAATCATCTGTAAAAATAATTAAATATCAGCATTTAAAGAACACTCATCCGGAAGAATTGTTCGCTGATTAAATCCCTTGTAGTCAGTATATGAGGCTACTAGGTGCCACCAACATTACAAGACTGATCCAACTAGGATCAATGCTTTGTAGTTCAGTTATCTAATTTTCCCTTTCAATTTGATTAACATAAAAATCTGAATACGCTTGGGAATTCATAGTGACATAAGTTGTCCATGGAATATAATGCATGTTAATTGATAAGTGCAGTTGTGAGGGGAAAATGATTGTTGCAAGTTTCTGATGAGAAGAGCAGAATCTACTAGTAACCTGAACTAATCATCATATAGCCACCTAGCATAGTAGTCTGTTAAATACATTATGTAGTACATTAGAATACAGCACAGCTTCCTTCTTATGGATAATTAAATGCCAGGAAACCATTTTTTCCCCCTTTTTGTATTTTGAAGTGTCTTACAAAGATGGAGTAATGTTTGCCATTTTCTTCTTACTGTGTCTAAGTATTGCTAATCCTAAAGCAGACGCGGGCAGAAAAAGGTATTTCTGGCACCTCTCAATATGCGTTCATAATGGCATGTATAAATTTGCTCTCTTGGGGAAGGAGGAATTGCTTACGCATCACTTTATGTAAGTCCGTTTTAAAGAGCTTCTGCAGCCGTATTTACACTTGTCAGACTTTTAGCTGTGAAAAGTGCTGGAGGCAGATAGTTGAAAAGGAAGAAGCAGTAGGTGCAGCATTTTATTATTAGATATATCCCCTGCCCCTTCCCCCACCACAGTTTGAATCAGTACTGAAAGTACTGCCTTAATAAAGGAGCGGCTAGCATTTGTATTATCACTGAAATATTTCCAGGACATTTAACTCAGCCTTTTTGAAATTCACTTCAAGCCCTAATCATAAGAAATTCTGGAAATAGGAAAGGCCATGCTTTATCCACTTTCCATTTGAACCATATCTTATTTCACTATCAGCCCACAGTCCCATCTGTCTGCAGAAATGTGTCCTCTGAATTCATGCATACACTGTTTCAGTCACCTTCTCTAGAAAATCTGCCATAGTTTGTTATCTTTTGCTGTAAGACCTGTCTGAGAGTCCTGTTTATTCCTAGTTTCTCAATTTTAGACTGACCTTCAAAAGTACTTTATTAAATGTTCAAAAAAATCTTTATTCATATGGTGTTCTGGGGATCGCCCAGACCAATAAGGGGTTCTGTCACTATCTGCACTGTAACTTCCCTGACATGAATAGCCAGCCCATAAGCATAAGGTCTCACCCTGGCTTTCACCAACCTAGTTACTCCTTGCAGGGTGACACCAGCAACCCTTCCAGGTTTGAATCTCCTCAGTCTGTCCTCCCTCACTTCTTAACTACCACACACTTGGATCATTCCCCTTTGGTGCATTACCCCTGAAGGCGTGAAACCAGTCCCTCCCAGTTATTAATTCACTTTGGCACACACACTCCACACAGTTTGCACAGTAGAGACCTGCTTGGGATAAAAATAAATAAAAAGTTTAGAAAAACCACAGATTCAGAGAATACATAGTAGAGGAAAGCAAACATGTACAAATTACACAGAAAATAAACATAAACACAACCTCAGGCTTTAAACTTCCATATTAGATAAAATCCCTTTTCTAATACAAGTTAGCTATTGCCTTTGAGCAGTTTCTCAGCATACCTCCTAGCTACTGGGAGAATTCATCGCTCACAGATAGCTTCCTGTCTAGAGGTTGTCCCTCAGTTTTTGGATGAAAATCTCAATTTCAAAGCTCCTTTTTAAAAGCTTTTTTTTTCTTTTTTCTTCTTTTTGCATGGTGACTCATGGTTAAGGCTTCGAGTTTGTCACGGAAGTCATGAATTCCGTAACTTTCTAGGACCTCCGTGATTTCTGCAGCAGCCAGTGCAGCTGGCCTAGGAGATGCCTGAGCAGCTCAGGCAGCCCCCAGGCCAGCAGCATCAGCCGCTGCTGGGACAGTCTCCAGCCACTGCACTCCCCACCCTCAGCAGCAGGAGGAGTTTGGTGTGGGAGGGGGCTCAGGGCTGGGGGTTGGGGCACAGGAGGTAGTGAGGGCTCTGGGCAGTGCTTACCTTGCGGGAGCTCCCTGAAAGCAGCAACATCCCCTTCCCTCAGCTCCTAGGTGGAGACGTGGCCAGGGGGCTCTGCATTCTGCCTCCACCTGCAGGCGCCGCCCACACAGCTCCATTGGCTGCAGTTCCCAGCTAATGGGAGCTGCAGAGCAGGCACTCGGGACAGAGGCAGCGTGCAGAGCTTCTTGGCCATGCCTCCACCTACGAGCAGAGGGAGGGGGCTGTTGCTGCTTCTGAGAAGAAGTGAGAAGCCGGATAGGGAGCCTGCCAGCCAACAAGGGTTCCGGGACACATGCCACCGCCCTCCCAGCACCCGTGCTGGCCCCTTGCTGCCCCCCAGCATCTGCTGCACCCCCAGGCTGCCACCCCCCAAGATTTAGACAGGGGTATATAGTACAAGTCATGGACAGGTCACAGGCCATGATTTTTTGTTTACTGCCCATGACCTGCCCATGACTTTTACAAAAAGAACCCGTTACTAAAACGTAGCCTTACTCATGATTATTCAGAGTGGAGAAATTCTAGTCCGGATGTCTCAATGTCTTCCCGTTAACTATAATGGTCTACCGTGGTCTCTTTTTTGGGCTGGAAAATAGGTGAGTACTTGAAGTTGGTTTCATGCAAACAACTGGCTTGTGAGGAGCCGCTTCTTGCCTTACTGTTCACCACCTTGCTGTGAAGTGGAGCTGAAGTTTATGATCACAGTTTTCTATATACACAAATACATACATTCATAACTGTGGTCTGTATACATACCTCATAATGACCATCAAGTTCAGAACATTACAAGCTTTTATAAAAGACCTTCATGTATTTTATATATAGTGACATAGTATGTAATCAGTTGGTTCAATTGCTTATTTTGGGGGGTTACATCTTCTGTTCTCCCCTTAGGGTGTCTAGACCCTGATTGTCATAATTGAATTCATTGATTCATTTAAATCAAACAATCAAAAACACCTGGTTGGTAAAGGGAGCTGTCAAATAAACTTTCTTTAAAATAGATTTGATTTAATGTTCCACCCAGGCTAAATGTCACCACTATGTGAAAATCCAGATTCAAGCATTATTGGCCCTTTGCTGACATTCTGGGTGGTAGTGGGACACTAGAATGACGTTACTTTGCTGTCTAGTAAACACATCCAACTCAGTTTATGTTCAGCCTTCTTCAGCCAAAAGGGACACAATATTGCCAACCTCAAATGCTCATAAACCACAAGTCAGGATCACACAAAATCATGAGATTGGCTTTAAAATAACGAGATTATGTAAAAATAATAGATTTGTTCTTTTTATTTGCCTTTTCCTTTTTTGAGCCTTTAGTGTGCACTGGGGTCATGTTTTGAAGCTTTTTCCCACAGCCACAAGAGCTAAAAACTTACTTTTTCTTTAAGAATGAAGGCTGAAATCAGCGCAAAGAAAGAAAACCATAATTTAAAGAAAGCAATAATTATCCTGAGACTCATGAGAAAATCATGAGAGTTGGCAGCGTAGGGGACATTGATGCACTTATAAGAAATAAACATCCCTGTTCACACTAGTAAGGGAATCTGTGCTAGGAACCTGCTAGCAACAATTACATTTAAACTAGCAGAGTTCTGGCCCTAATGTGGGCAGGGCCTAACGAAAGTGCTCTAACAATATATTGTATTACTAATCAGTTCTTTGTATGGTTTTGAAAGCATTTAATTTCAGTGTAGACTCCACAGCTGACATTTTGCAAATGTAACAACATTGCAGAGCAATATTCAGGGTGAAACAGCTGTAAATATCACCAGTTTTGAGTGCTTACAGTTATCAGTCAGAAAGATGTTATGGTTCTGTTACAGAGGCCACAGTTTTCACTCTGACATTTCACGATTAATAGAAAAGTAAAGCAACCTTATTTAATGGTGTTGTCTATGGCTTGTTGGTAAAAGAATGTTTTCCAGCAAATCTGAGAAACTACTCTCACTCTCACTGGAATTTGTGGTCATGCCCAGTGATGTTAAACAGGGATACTGGTTTGTGTCTGATTAGAAATGACCTTCCATAGAAATAATATTTTACCCCGACATGATGAATCTTGTTCCTTGCAACAGGTACCTGCAGCGACTTAATTCTATATTTATAACTCAAAATGAATGCAATATTGTGTTGGATATTTTACTTTTAAAGCTTAATTCTCTCTTCATTTGGGCCAATGCATCTTCTTGCCATAGCTGGTACCATGGAACATTAACAGTGAGCCTGATTTTCAGAAGAGCTGAGACCACACATGACTCTTGATGAAGTCAGTGGGAGCTGTTGGTGCTCAGCACCTCTGACAATCAAACCTAGTATTCATTATTATCATTGTCAATGTGTCATGGTGTGGGAAATGAAAACCAGTGAAATGATGAAAACTCAATGAGAAAAAGATTTCAACTGAAAGCCTATCCATAAATTTCAAACTGCTTCTAAAACAAGGTATTAACACTCTTTTCTCCTTCGTTGCTAGTATAAATCTCTGCTACAAATTCATTTCTGACCACTGTGATCCTAAACTATGGAAAATTAGACAAGCTTGTAGAGTGGCATTCGACAGGGAGCTGGCTAGCAACTTCCTTCAGGAAGAAATAAAACAACTTTCTGTAAACATTTGATTGAAAGTTCTAGATAGTCACGAAAAGAAATACCAAGGGTAGAAATAAAAGGCTGTTCTGTTTTACTCAATATTTTGTCTACAACAGCAACTTCACTAGCACATTCATAACAACTTTAATGTTTTAAGTTACAGAAGATGGAACATACATATTTGAAAGAATCTATGTCTAAATCGAATAGCATGTTAGTTTTATTTTTAAAAAGGTCACATGTTTAACTAGGTAGCTGGTATCAGAGTAACAGCCGTGTTAGTCTGTATTCGCAAAAAGAAAAGGAGTACTTGTGGCACCTTAGAGACTAACCAATTTATTTGAGCATAAGCTTTCGTGAGCTACAGCTCACTTCATCGGATGCATACTGTGGAAACTGCAGAAGACAATATATACACAGAGACCATGAAACAATACATCCTCCCACCCCACTCTCCTGTTGGTAATAGCTTATCTAAAGTGATCACTCTACTTACAATGTGTATGATAATCAAGGTGGGCCATTTCCAGCACAAATCCAGGTTTTCTCACCCCCCCGTTCTTTTACGCAGAGACTGTCCAGTTTGACTAATGTACATGGCAGAGGGGCATTGCTGGCACATGATGGCATATATCACATTGGTGGATGTGCAGGTGAACAAGCCTCTGATAGTGTAGCTGATGTTATTAGGCCCTGTGATGGTGTCCCCTGAATAGATATGTGGGCACAGTTGGCAACGGGCTTTGTTGCAAGGATAAGTTCCTGGGTTAGTGGTTCTGTTGTGTGGTATGTGGTTGCTGGTGAGTATTTGCTTCAGGTTGGGGGGCTGTCTGTAGGCAACGACTGGCCTGTCTCCCAAGATTTGTGAGAGTGTTGGTCATCCTTCAGGATAGGTTGTAGATCCTTAATAATGCGTTGGAGGGGCATTAGTTGGGGGCTGAAGGTGACGGCTAGTGGCGTTCTGTTATTTTCTTTGTTAGGCCTGTCCTGTAGTAGGTGACTTCTAGGAACTCTTCTGGCTCTATCAATCTGTTTCTTCACTTCCGCAGGTGGGTATTGTAGTTGTAAGAATGCTTGATAGAGATCTTGTAGGTGTTTGTCTCTGTCTGAGGGGTTGGAGCAAATGCGATTGTATCGCAGAGCTTGGCTGTAGACGATGGATCGTGTGGTGTGGTCAGGGTGAAAGCTGGAGGCATGTAGGTAGGTAAGGAGAGTGATCACTTTAGATAAGCTATTACCAGCAGGAGAGTGGGTGGGAGGAGGTATTGTTTCATGGTCTCTGTGCATATAATGTCTTCTGCAGTTTCCACAGTATGCATCCGATGAAGTGAGCTGTAGCTCACGAAAGCGTATGCTCAAATAAATTGGTTAGTCTCTAAGGTGCCACAAGTACTCCTTTTCTCTTTACAATGTGCATGATAATCAAGATGGGCCATTTCCAGCACAAATCCAGGTTTTCTCACCCCCCCACCCCCATACACACACAAACTCACTCTCCTGCTGGTAACAGCCCATCCAAAGCGACCACTCTCCCCACAATGTGCACGATAATCAAGGTGGGCCATTTCCAGCACAAATCCAGGTCTTCTCACCCCCCCACACACAGAAAGGGGCATTGCTGGCACATGATGGCATAGCTTGTAGCAACCTATCCTGAAGGATGACCCAACACTCTCACAAATCTTGGGAGACAGGCCAGTCCTTGCCTACAGAGAGCCCCCCAACCTGAAGCAAATACTCACCAACAACCACATAACACACAACAGAACCACTAACCGAGGAACCTATCCGTGCAACAAAGCCCGTTGCCAACTGTGCCCACATATCTATTCAGGGGACACCATCACAGGGCCTAATAACATCAGTCACACTATCAGAGGCTCGTTCACCTGCACATCCACCAATGTGATATATGCCATCATGTGCCAGCAATGCCCCTCTGCCATGTACATTGTTCAAACTGGACAGTCTCTACGTAAAAGAATAAATGGACACAAATCAGATGTCAAGAATTATAACATTCATAAACCAGTCGGAGAACACGTCAATCTCTCTGGTCACGCGATTAAAGACATGAAGGTCGCTATCTTACAACAAAAAAACTTCAAATCCAGACTCCAGCGAGAAACTGCTGAATTGGAATTCATTTGCAAATTGGATACTATTAATTTAGGCTTAAATAGAGACTGAGAGTGGCTAAGTCATTATGCAAGGTAGCCTATTTCCCCTTGTTTTTTCCGACCCCCCCCCCCCCCGACGTTCTGGTTAAACTTGGATTTATGCTGGAAATGGCCCACCTTGATTATCATACACATTGTAAGGAGAGTGGTCACTTTGGATAAGCTATTACCAGCAGGAGAGTGAGTTTGTGTGTGTGTGTTTTGGGGGGGATGGGGTGGTGAGAAAACCTGGATTTGTGCTGGAAATGGCCCACCTTGATTATCATACACATTGTAAAGAGAGTGGTCACTTTGGATGGGCTATTACCAGCCAGAGAGTGAGTTTGTGTGGGGCGGGAGGAGGGGGGCGGAGGGTGAGAAAACCTGGATTTGTGCTGGAAATTGCCCATCTTGATTATCATACACATTGTAAGGAGAGTAACAGCCGTGTTAGTCTGTATTCGCAAAAAGAAAAGGAGTACTTCACGAAAGCTTATGCTCAAATAAATTGGTTAGTCTCTAAGGTGCCACAAGTACTCCTTTTCTTTTTATTGTAAGGAGAGTGATCGCTTTAGATAAGCTATTACCAGCAGGCGAGTGGGGTGAGAGGAGGTATTGTTTCATGGTCTCTGTGTATATAATGTCTTCTGCAGTTTCCACAGTATGCATCCGATGAAGTGAGCTGTAGCTCACGAAAGCTTATGCTCAAATAAATTGGTTAGTCTCTAAGGTGCCACAAGTACTCCTTTTCTTTTTAGGTAGCTGGTAGTGTTTTCATGTGTGTTTTTGGTTTCTTTGTTTCTTTGTTTGTTTTAATAATGGAAGCATAGTAGCTTCCAGATGCTGGTGCTATAGTTTCATCTTTGCCCCAAGGGTCCAGCTTGCATGATATTAAGCTGCTTTCATAACTTCACATCGATGCCCTAAATTTCTTCCTACAGTGGTTGACTGTGGCTCATAAAATACATGTATGTGTCCTTCTTTAAAGAAAATACCAGCAACCACTTCAATGTTTATGAATTTCTAGTGCTTCAACAAGTGGAGAACTATCTTGTTTATATTGTATCACTAAATTTAAAACAAATTTAACAATTCAGATATATTGGAAAAATAGTGACTTTTTAGTTGTGATTCATCACTCATGCTGACTCATGTCATTGTGAACTCATAGTGTAGTATATTTTAGGTGTTATAAGAACACCACCTAAAATATGCGACATCATAAATTAGCAGTGACAGGAGATATTATAAATAACCTAGCACAGCTAAAAAGCCAGTGCGTGCCATATACTTTATGTGAATAAGTTCAGTAGTCCCTGTAGCTCAGGGGTGCCCAACCTGAGCCTGAGAAGGAGCCAGAATTTACCAATGTACAGTGCCGAAGAGCCACAGTAATACGTCAGCAGCCCACCATCAGCTCCCACCCTCTAGTCCCCAGTGCTTCCTGTCCGCCGGCAGCCCCGCCAGTCAGCGCCTCCTGCCTGCAGCAGTCAGCTGTTTCGCATGCACAGGAGACTCTGGGGGGGAGAGGCGAGATGTGAGGGCATGGCAGGCTTGGGGGAAGGGGCAAGGGCCGTGGGGAAGGATGGGGTAGGGGCAGGGCCTGGGGCAGAGCATGAGGTAGAGCAGTGAGCACCCCCGGTACACTGGAAAGTTAGCATCTGTAGCTCCAGCCCCGGAGTCAGCAGCTATGCAAGGAGCCTCATATTGACCTCTGAAGAACCGCATGCGGCTCCGGAGCCACAGGTTGGCCACCCCTGCTATAGCTCACACACCATACTGTCTTTTGTTCTCTAGTATTCTTATGAAAGAAATTATGTGATAGGTCTTGGTCTATATGCAGTATGACATATTTGAATCGTGCATTTTGGCTAATCCTAACTTGAATGAATTTGGGGTTTATCTGTTTAGTCAAAAACTTTTCAAATTGCGTTGACAAGCTTTTGGGGTTACTAATATGCATGCAACGGGCCACAAAATATTGCAAGCCCTTCTCATATATTGGAAAAAGAATTTCTCTTCTGTTGGGTTCTCTCTCCCATGATGTCAGATTTATTGGTGGTATTTATTGGGGTGCAGTGAGACCAGTGGAGTTGTGCTAACTTTAAACATCAGTAAATACGGTTCATGGTAATCAAAATATATTTTTTTAAATGAAGCCATTTTAAAAAAGTTCCAAAATGGAAGATTTAAGAAAACGTAAAATTGTTTCATGTATATTTCTGAGTTTATGCACTGAATGCATTCTTAGCTTTTGAAAATTCAGTGAATAGGTCTGATCAAGTTGGACACAATTTCTCCTTAAATGCATAATAGATGCAAGAGCAGTTAACCGTTCCAAGTTATGAAAATAAAAATATTCTTGGAACATAAAAATTAAATCTTTTGCTTAAGAAATGCTCACACTTGATCACATTTTTACTTTGGCTAAGTGGCTAGCATTCTCAAGCCCGAGTGGTTAAATTTGGGCTCCTAAATCCATATGTAGGCACCTACATTTAAGTGGCCTGATTTTTGAGAAGTGCTGCATTCCAGCTATCCTTGGCAACCATAATGGTCTCTGGGGAGCCATTACAAGTCAGCAGAATTAAAAGCAGCCATAAGCCTCCTCCAAATTACATTTGGAGGCAAACCAAGCCTTAGCAACCCTGGGGGTAGGGGAATTCAAATGAGCCTTAAAGTCAGCTTTGTCTTCCCACTTCACCTGCACCACATGGAGAACTCGCACAACAGAAGATCTGAGCTTTTGCTACTGTGAAACGTTTTATATGCACCTGTGAATTAAAAGGTCTGTGTTTTCTGTCAAAGAATTATCAAATAACAACATAAACATAACATAACAGTAACAACATAAACCATTTGCTGTCAAAAAATTCAGAATGGATTTAGTCCCATAATTCCTATTCAGCATAATATGTGGATGGGAGTGATGATTTTGTGTCCTTCTTGGACTTCTTCTCCCCACCCAACAACATTTCCTGCTGCTATCCTCTTCTCCTTCACCATTTCTGCTGTCATCTCCCCTCCCTTGGTATCTACGATTTCTGTTTCTCTCCCTCCCCTCCACTCAACTGTATTGATACCAGACTAGCTCTTGTCTTCTGATCAGCAGTAATCTGCGCAGCCTGGCTGGAAGGTTTTGCCACTGTAAAGACTCTGACTGGATGAATCATGTATTTCACTGCTGTGATGCCACAGCCATAAATGTCATATTTTTAAGAGCACTGAGCTCTTAAAGTTATAACAACCTCCCTGGTCTACCTCCCACCCTCAAATAAACCCTAACAAACTGTAATGTTCCTACAGTTGAAATCCTCTTTGAATGCTGAGCTACAGTCTCTCTGCATATAGCATCTCTGGTTTCCAGCAGCCAGGCAGTAACCTACTGGGCCCATCTGCCTATAGTGTTCAGTTCAAGACCCAGCAACTGCTGTATTGCCCTTCTAACAGCATTCACATCTCATTTCTCCAACACCTTCTCCATCCCATATCTTAGAACGTTTTATGGTAGCTGCAACAAAATATTGTTGTCAACTACTGGTTCTCTCTCTAGCTCCATTTGTATTAAACACATGGATTTGCTGATAGCATTAGACAAATTTAAGAGACAGTGCAACATTCTGAATGTTTGTCTGAACTGTGAAATGCATTTGAAATGTAAAGTTATTAATTAAAATAGACATTTCTAGCCTTCCTTCCAGCAGTAGCTGTCCTGTTGAAAAATGACACCTCGTGACAGCAGTGACATAATGTAACAGTCAAAGAGCATCATACAAAATCTTTCTTATGTAGACTGGACTGAAGTATTATTTTGTATTGACATTATTTGTATTATTATTGTATTGTATTATTTGTATCACGGAAGGTCTCACAAACTGACCATTTGTTAAGGTTCATGAATTTTAGGAGAGCTATACATTCTATTTTGATGTGCTTTTCCCCATTTCATTCACTTAATAAGCTCACATAATTAATCAAAAATATTTCTATATGAGCTAAAATACATGCTATGAACAACATATAGCATACCCTATATAATATGCAACATTTATAGAGATTGGTGCTCTATACATTAGTAAAATAATAATGTATATGGAGTTATGTCCTGCAGGGGAGGAATGTATATGTACATTTCTTATTACATAGTTCTGTACATTTCATAGTTAATAAACAAAGTATAAATAGAAGATGGAATCTGCACAAATGCATGAATCTATTTTAACTGACTGTTTCAGCTATTTCCATGAGATCAGGGTGCCTCCCTTAGGCTCCTTCGAAACTCTCAGCCTACAAGCTTTGCATCAGTGTTTATAAGGTATATGAAGGAATGTTAACACAAATGAAATATGAACTGATTCTCATGGATTTGGTAGTGAGTATTTGGATCTATTATGCCATAGTTAGATGACAGTCAGACTTGCAACACTTTTCTAACATTAGTTCTTTTTCTTCATACTGATTTGCAAGAAGAGAGCCGGAAGTTTCCAGTCGAAAGTTAACCATCGGTTCTTTCTGCAAATCTCTTTTGTCTTTGCTTGTATTTTGAAGGAGGTATTTAATGTTGCAATACCATGAAAGCTAGATTTAAGACCCTTTTAACTATATTAGGTCAAAAGTGTTGTCCTGTGGAACTCACATGCCCCTTGGCAGTTTGTAGAAGCCAGACTTTGGTGGGTTTCAGGAAGAAATATAAGACATATTTTCTAGAGATGGCTCATTGTGTTTGAGTAACTGTCAGCCCCTAGGGACAAGGGTCGTCTAGCTTAGTGGTCCAGAGTGTGTGTGAGGCTATGTGGCTATGGTCTGAGCTGTAAGTCAGTTCTCAGGAGCCAAGGGTCAAACCAGAAGGCAGGAACTGGATACCAGAGCCAAGGGGCAAGCTGGAGGGCAGAAACGGGAGCAAGCAAGGTGTCAGGCAAGGGGGGGCATTCAGGGTAGAGGCAGAACAGAGGAAAGGCTGGGTGCAAGGCAGGAGCAGCAGGAACAGGTTAGTGCAGGAGCAGGCAGAGTGGTGGGTCTAAGTGGTCAGAAGCCAGCAAAGCTATTGCTGCTGTTGACTTAGGAGCCAGCCTGCTGGCCTCTACAGCCAGTCAGGTGGCGTGGCAAATCAGGCAGCCTGCTGCAGGCTAGCTGTGTTGATGCGGCTGCCTGGAGACTAGCTCTGCTGCAGGCCCTATTTCCTGACACCAACCCCGAACCCCTTTAGGACACCATCTTAGGGACTTGGTTCTTAGGGTAAGAGTGGTGGAAGACGCACAGGAGATCCAGGGAATGGGTGTGATTTGCAGGTTCCCATGAATTTTCATCTGGGCCGTGCCCAGTCCAGTCAGTTAGATATTGTAGTTTTCCTCAGACCCAACAAGAGTCTAAAATCTGCCAAACCGTATATTCTTCTTGGACCTGAATGGTTCTAGGCAGAGAAGGGGGAGCAGCATGGAGTGGGAAGAGATTCTTGACTTATGATTTTAGAAGAGAGACATAGAAGATAGGGTGAAACTTGAGGAAATCTGGAAGCTGTAACTCGAAAGTAACTGGGTTAATCTGTTTTATGATCTGCAAAGGCCGCAGGTACTTATGGTCCAGTTTCATGGAGGGGCAAGTCAATCATAAATTCTAAATGGACAACCCAGACTTTGTCCCCTATTCTGAAGCCAGGTGTTGGCTGGCGGAATCGTTCGGCATACCGTTTCTAGGTAGCCTTGATGACTTCTGACTGCCTCTGGAGTTCTAGGATGTGGGTTATGAGTTTGGTATTATACGCAAACTCGGCATGAGGGATGAGGGACAGCCAATCATCTTGATGATAGTTTAGGAAGCAGCATTTGTTCTGTTCAAGGATCTGATGGACCCACTTTGCCTACCCGTTGGTGTTGGGGTGATTGCCTGTGGAGGTTAGGGTCTTGATACTGAGAAGACATAGAAATTCTTGCCAGAAGCAGGAAATAAACTGGGATTCTCAGTCAGACACCTCGACTGTAGGCAACATGTGGAGATGAAATATGTTGCTCACAAACAGGTGGGCTGTCTCCTGAGCAGAGGAAAACACTTGACATGATACAAAGTATGCCATCTTGGTTAAGTAGTCAACCACCACCAGAATGGTAATGTGGCTATTGGAAGGTAGTAATTCCACAATAAAGTCCATGAAATGATGGTCCAAGGCTGAGGTGGAGTGCATAAGGGCTGAGGGAGACCGAGCGATCTTGAACAGGGTCTTGGTCCAGTCACAAAGGACACAGGACTCTACATAGGCAGACCACCAAAAGTTCCTGGAAACAGATCTTTGAATAGCCAAAGTGGGCAGAATCAGTCATCAGGAGCCAGAGCCCAGGGGCAAGCTGGAGGGCAGAAACTGGAGCAAGCAGGGTGTAAGGCAAGGGGCAGGGGGAGTTGAGGGCAGAGGCAGAACAGAGGAAAGGCTGGGTGCAAGGATGGAGCAGCAGGAACAGGTTAGTGCAGGAGCAGGCACAGTGATGGATCTGAGTGCTGAGCTGCTATTGCTGACTGAAAGCTATTGCTGCTGCTGACTTAGGAGCCATCCTGCTGGCTTCTGCAGCCAGTCAGGTGGCGTGGCTAATTAGATGGTCTGCTGCAGGCCAGGTATACTAATGAGTCTGCCTGGAGACTAGCTCTGCTGCAGATCCTGATTCCTGACAGTGACATGGCCTTTGCACAGGAAAGCAGTGAAGTTTTCTTACTCCAGTGGGTGTTATTGTCAATATTTAATGGTAGGGCATCCAGATGCTATTGACATGAGGGCTCTACATACCCTAGAGGGTAAATTCTGTCTCCCCTTCCTCCTCCCCATTGGGGTGGGCCCATATGCAGAAGAATCAATGTGTGGTTCTGTGACATGGGGACAGGGGGGAGTACAAGTTTTGAAGCTGAAACACAACATCTATTTCCCCTCTGTGCACTGCAGCACATAACTCTGCCTGGGCTCCCAACACATGGTTATCCTCCTGAGTTTCTAAATTAGAGACTATTTTTAAAAGTGGGAATCTTTTAGCTATGAGTGTACAATGTAAAAACATGAAATCTAAACCCAGAGAGACACAATCAGCTTCAAACTCACACTTCTGCTTGAAAAAAGTTTTGTCTGTTATCTTACAAATAACACACATAATTAAAAGTAGTGAATGGGGAAAAAGGTGATGATCTACTTTTTCAGTGTCTTTACTTAATATATTTAACCGAACATTTTGTATAGTCAGTTTCACTGTTTCTTCTATAATCTGTTTGCCCTGTCATTTTATGTGGCTTTGACAGAACTACAAGGGAAGGAAAATATTTCAGTTAGGAAAATGTGATTGCAAAATCCACAAAAATTTGGCAAGGAGGCTCAAAGGCAGATGTAGTTTCTGAAACAATTTTCATTACACTTTTTGAACTTGACTAGGTTTCAAGTTGTAGTGTATCTATAGTGGCATTAAATCTTTTTGAACTACTGTATTTAAAGAAAATGCTCTTTTTAGTTTAAGAAAACAAACAAACACATTTGGAAGAGTCCTCTTCAAAGCAGAATCATTAGGTTATTTGAGGTGCAGGCAGTAGTAGCAAATTTGAGAGAGTATCAGAATCAGGTGATTTTTTTCACTTTCTAAAACTAAATTTGATCCACCATTGAAAGCATATAAACCTTATCATATTTCAACTAAGTACCTTCTTTGGCTATAGACTTGATAATGAAGGAGAAGGGAAATTTTCTAAAAATAGTCTGCATTAAGGGTTTGTGTGTGTGTCTACAATTGTAAAGCATACTGTATTTACTGAATTTCATCAGGCATACTGAAATCTGCAGTAAAAATGTATACCAAACTTAGATTGGTTGATGTCAGAATGTGTTCAAATAAAGTCAAAAGCTGTGATTTTATTTTTATCAAAACTATGAGAAATCCTAGAGGATGTAAAATACTTTTCTTTAATCCACCATTTTAGTAAAAATAATGTTACAATATAAAATTGAATCCCTCAAGTGATCAGAATAGAATTGTAATATATCTTCTTCTATAGAACTCCTTAAAGTCTTGTTTACATGATTATTTTAGGTCAGAGTCCTAGACTACTGTAATTTTTTCTGTTTCTTTTTGAATATTATTGTAACTGATGGGGTAGTTTAAAGAATACCCTAAAGATTTAGGTTTCCATCCTTCAAAGTGCTGAGCACAGTGAGAATACACATGTGCTTAAAGTTAAATATGGATTTAAGTGCTTTGCTGAATTAGGGCTGGAGTGCTCAGATCTGGGCCTTCAGTGTGCATATATTCTTGTATATAGTCACAGACATGTTTCTTCAGTGATAACATTTGAATAAGCTAGCATTTATTCAGAAAAGTTGTGATATTTGTATCTTTAAGATATAAAGATTTCACCTTTCTCTTGCGTATTTAGACAAGGCATATTAAGAATCTGATTTTTGTTTTCATTTTTATTACATTTACATTTAGTTAGGTATTGGTCCTGCTTTGAGCAGGAGGTTGGACTAGATGACCTCCTGAGGTCCCTTCCAACCCTGATATTCTATGATTCTATGATTTCGTATATGGAACTTTTAACATTTTTATAGAAATTTTTAAAATCTGTAAATTTTTTTGTATTAAAAAATCCTTACATGTTAGTTACTGTCCTATGTTGAGGTACCAGTTTCCCTTTAGACTCAGGAAAAAAAATAGCTACACTGACGGATATGAATGTTGTTGGGAAACATTCACTTTTTAATGGCAACCACTCAACATAAAATATATGGCCTTGGCAGCCATTTTTACAGAAGACATTTATTTTAGAAGTACTATAATAGACAAAAGGGTCATCAGCTACTTTATCAATGCTGTGGTTTAAAGGTTCTCTAAAATAATTCGACCTTGAAAGGAAGCCTCTCTGAGCATAATCCAAGGTACTACCTGACGAAAACATGTAGTCCCTCCTTGATGGATGTCACTGTCATTTAATACCAAGTACTGCAGCCAAACTGACAATATGTTCATTCTCAGTGAATCTTGTATAAGATGGCTGTGCTTGCAGACTGCTTGTGAGCATGACAGTGATTGAGAATCTGCTTTTAGGTTTTCTTATGTTGCTCCACAAATATGCAGCTGATGTAGGAAGGTTGTGTTTGAAATGAGTATGTTAACATTATACTGCACTATAGTGATAGCTGTAATGTCATTTCCGTTTCATTACCCCATCTAAAGCAATTTAGGTTACCTGTGATAGCACTCTTTTCAGCTGTCAACCTGGCACATTTATGGCACTCAGCATTTAATGGTAATCAGGTAAGGTGGAACTTGTGTACCTTGTCTGCAGTACAAGATTACTGTTAAAAAATGGTGCCCTACTAATACAGTTTGAGTTTCTCTTCAGCTTTTCTTCACTGTCCTGTAGATGGACAATAAGTTGTAAAATATTATTTGTAGTACATTATATACTATCAGATTTGTCATTTCTGTTTTACATGTTTATATCTTCCTTTAAAAGTGAATTTGGTTCTAGGGAAAGGCACCATAGCCAGTGAATTGGAAAGTTAAATTTTCTAATAAGGGAGGAATTATGTTCCTTATGTTTGGGGCACAGGCCTGGTTTGATAAGACCTGAGTTCTATTCTTGGTTCTGCCACATACTTCCTGGATGACTTTGGACAAGTCACTAACCAATATTACTCAGTTTTCTCATCTGTAAATTGAGTTAAATGCCTTATAGAGATCAATGATGCTCATTGATGTTAGTGAAGTGCTTTAAGAGCCTCTTGTAAGTGATGCTGTGAGGATTCCAAAATTTAAAAATAATGTTATCGTATGGGTGATGACTGAAAGTTCAGTGCTGAGAGGAGCTATCATGCCTGTGGCTAGGGTGACCACCTGTCCGGAATTGGGAGGGACAGCTCTGAAATACAGAGTTCAAATCCCAGGATGAAACACTTTGGGATAGCATTTGTCCCCGATTCCCTGCAACGCCACTCCACGTCTGCCCAAGTCTGAGGGGCAGTGCCAGGCTCTTCCCAAGGGGTGGGGTATAGCCCTGGAGCTGCTCTTGGGCCCCCATTCAACTGACCAGGGCAGGCGGATCATCTGGCAATCCCCACAATGGCCCAGGCTCCCTGAGTGGCTCTTACCACAGCCCACCTCCAGCTTCCGGTCTACCTAGGGATGGGGCCTTGAGGGGTGGGGGAAAGGGGCAGAAGGTAGGGCCTTGGGGAAAAGGAAAAGCAGGGGCGTGGCCTTGGGGAAGAGGAGGAGCAGAAGTGAGGCCACACCCCTTGGGAAGAGCCTGGCACTGCCCCTCAGACTTGGGCAGACGTGGAGTGGCTTCTGCTTGTGTCCCGCTTTTGCCTTTTGAAAATTGGTCAACCTTTCATGCTTATGATGGCTTCTCTTTTCCCTCTGCCAAGTGCAGCAAATTTCAGAGGCAGGATGAGAGTCCAGAGCTTTTTTTCCTGGAGATGCTCTGTAATGTTCCCTCCTCCTACGGGCAGCACTCTTCAGGGGAATGAGGCACTATATCCCGTAAACCACTCTCTTAGAGAAGGGGAGCAAGTGGCATTACTATCATAAAGTGATGGTTCTAAGCTTGCTTGGTCCTCTTTATATTTTACATTTTTGAGATTTCACTGTTAGTGATTCCCCTGAAATGCCCAAGAAGTTCTAGACAGTAGTAGCAGGCTCATGTCCTGTGTTGTAAAAGTAAGAAGAGTTAGACTTAAAGGGACAAGTCAACTAAAAAAAAAAATCATACTTCCATAGGAAAATGGTTCAACACTATATATACAAAACATGCATACAATTAGTACAGCTTGTTAGGGGGCTTATTCCTTCACCCACTTACTTCCCTGGTCCTTCTCGCATGAACAGAGAGCAACAATACCCGAAGTCCAAAGGTGCAAACAATTTGATGTTTATTGGGGTGAACTTCCAGCAAGCATGATTCCAGTTTCCTTCCTTAGTATCCTCCTTCCCAGCTCTGACACCACAGAGCCTTACACCTGTGTCCCTGTTCCCATTCCTACCCTTAGCCAAACATGATTCCAACTTCCTTACTCCCATTCCCTATTCCCATTTCCCCCTTTAGCAAAACATGATTCCAATTTTCTTACCCCCATTCCCTGTTCCCATCTCCCCCACACACATGCCCATGCCCATGCCCACCCCCATTCCCACCCACTTCCTCATTGACTACAGATTATATAGTAAAACTTGAGTTCTGCTTAGCTATACCTTAACCAATCATTTTCCTGAAATTTAACTAACCAATCCTAACATATTGTAACATGATTATGTAACGAATTATATCCCACCACCTTAATTAGTTTACACCCAGCAAAATGAATTATACAGCAGACAGGAACAATCACAGAACCAGACAGAGATTATACAGACAAACAATAGCAAAGTGGGAACTATAATGACAAAACAATACAGAAGTGAGGATTTCACATCCCAGCCATTGATAAGTAAGTTCTTGCCAGACAGGATGCTATCAAACTAAGTTTCCGTTTACATTTTCTAGGCATTTCCCTTTCTCTGGAGGTGATAGGAATACAATCCTGTCCTGATAGTGCCTAACAGCCCAATAGCACCTTATTTCAATGTGACTAGTTTGGAATGTGAGGATGTGACTGTTCGCTTCCCAGTTTATGGCTGCCTTTGCTGCTTAGCCAAAGGCCTTAGCCTAAGAACAGGGCCTCAGACTGTCACAGTAAGAGAAGGCCCTTACACCAGCAGATAGTGATTTTGATTCTTTCTTTTATACCTCTATAATTAGCCAAGTGATAAGAATACACCTAAATTCTTAGAGTATAGGCCTTTACAGACAGGCCTGAATATCTATATCCTAACACTGCTGATACATGCTTCATCTGTTTATTTTGCTGTCAAATGCACAAAATGCTCTGTATATAGTCCATTTCATAATTATCTATATATGGAGAGTGTGGGGGTCTTTCACAGAGGAGCAGAAAAAAATGTAATTGCAAAACTACAGATTGTCATAAGACATTCAGCAGGAGGTTTATGGCCTGAAAGTTATTTTCTCACCCCAGTTGTTGCTGTCCCTGGAACTGACCTTTCCCAAATCTCATAAAAGATTCAGGTTTGGTTTGAGGCTGAGTCATGGATGACGTTGGTTCTTTTGTTAACTGAAGTGGTTTGCCCACCCTTATTTAAAATAAAAAAAACAGTACAATTCATCTTTATAGTTCTCTGATCATACCTTACAAAACGAATATTGGCATACTTCTGTTCTTCCCCATCCTTCAAAACAAAATCTATGACACTTGAAATAACAAAATAAAATATTTTGTGTGTTCAGGAAAGAAATTAGAGGTTGCTATGGAGAGAATCCTCCCTGCTTTAATGACATAATATTGCCTTTGGTGATTATCTGAGTGAATAGGGCATGCAATTTTGTCTCCTGGTTTGAATTCTGCTTCT
The DNA here is from genome assembly GCF_965140235.1 of Caretta caretta. Classification (NCBI taxonomy): domain Eukaryota; kingdom Metazoa; phylum Chordata; order Testudines; family Cheloniidae; genus Caretta; species Caretta caretta. The sequence goes on from NC_134207.1 coordinate 140,236,985, forward strand.
TTTTTTTGGCCCATTTGTTTGAATTCTACTTCAGGCAACACTGACAAACACTACAGAGGGAATATTATAGTGTGATGTTTTTATTAGCTTTTCTTATGTTTCCTTATCTTTATGAATTTATAGTCACAGTTTTTAAAGCTAAAATTTTACCCTGGGATATTTCTTATTTTTGTTCAGCTGAGCGTAACTGAAAGTTTTTCACACATAGATTGAAAACAAAACAAAAGCTCCAAAAAATGATCTTTTTAATTTTTTACCACAATGGTGTGTAACCTTGTTTCGGGCAAGTCTAAATGCTGTGATTGAAACACCAAAGACTGTTGGCATCTTGTTTAAATTGGTGTTTCCATTGTTGCTACCACAGAGTAAGTTAAACTGATTATAGAAAAAGGTATGCAGTGTTGTTGTAGCAACAGGGAAATATGCGGAAAAGAATCCTGTTTAGATAAGGTCAATAATGCTGGTGACAAGAAAAGATAGAATGTGTACGTTGGACTGTATTAGCAGAGCTGTATGAGGAAACCTGATGTAGTAACATGATCATGATAGGGTTAGCGAGGTTCCCCAGAGTATTATGGGTTGGAGCCATATTCTACCTCTCTCTTATTGCCTGTTTAGTCAGTAAGAGTTTTATATGCACACAGGGCTGGCCCACAACATTTTGGCGGGGAGCTCAAATGATGCCCCCATGGCCCCTCGCTTGGGTTAAAACTTTGTAAGGTCTCAATTCTGTCTTCTTCCTGTTCTACTCCTCTCATGGTCCTGCTCTGCTACCTACCGCAATAAAGGAGAACTAACAACTTAAAATGCCTTATTCAAAATTTTTAAGTAACACTTAACTTTCAAACGCCTGAACAGCAAATGTAACTTTTCTTGTCTGCATAGTAAACACTGGCATTTTTATCTGTTTAAATATTCAAAGTGGTGCTTTCCGTGCCTTCTTGGTTGCAAAGATTTGAACTGCTTCCTGAAGGTCCACCTCATGCTCTATTGAGATGGTTGCAAGGCTGACCAGCCTCTCCTGCGTCATTGTGGAGCGTAGATATGTTTTTATTAACTTCAGCTTGGAGAAGCTGCGTTTTCCACTGGCAGCTGTTACAGGAAGTGTTAGAAGTATGTGCATAGCAACAAAAGCATTTGGAAAGAGGGTGGTCATCTTATTTGTGCACATATATTCCAGAATAGCCTTTGGAGTTGATCCTGCTGAAATGTATCTTGAAAGGGCTTTCAGTTCATCACCTAAATCACTCGCATCAATATCGCGCATGTCATCATTTGTCAGCACTGTCTCTAGTGCCCTGCATTGCTGGTGTAGGTCTTCTTCAGGTATAGTGAGGAGTTTTGGAATATCATACAACATCCCAAATATACTGCTGTGTTCCTTGAGCTGCATGAAACGTTCTTCAACTGACTGTATTGCACAATCTAGCACCTGGTTAAAGAATTCAACTTTGAATTGTTGTTTGGGGTCTCTTATGGGATTATCCCATGCCTCGTAATCAAAATGTCTTCCTCTTCGGTGACTCTTGTGTTCTTGAATGGGTGGGAAATTAGCTTCAGCGTGAAGTTCCTCTGCCAACTTCCGAGCACTCCTCAGAACATATTGAAATCCCTCATCTGACCGATAAGACTGTAGGTATGACTTTGCTTTGTCCAGTTGTTCCATTGCTCCAGATATATCAAGGTCAACACCTTGGAGTCTCTTGCTTACAACATTTATTTCAAACAGTATGTCATGCCACAACACTAAGCCGCACAGAAATTTGAAGTTATGTACGTTTCTGGTGATTCCATTTCCCTCTGCCACTGTTCTCCCATGAACAGTTCCTTTCATAGCATTATCTCCATAATGGCAACTATAGCATCATCTATCTTCCCAATTTGGTGTTTGATAGGCTTTATCGCCTCCACTCAACTTTCCCATTGTGTGGCACTCAGTGGTTTCAGTGTCAGACAGGATGTTCCCAGATGTTCCTTCAAAATTTGCCATCGATGAGCTGATGCAGAGAAAAATTGTTCCCTAATACTGATGTCAAGAGTGCAGTCTCGAATAACAGAGTAATATCTTGCTGACTTCAGATCTGCCACAATCTTCTGTTTGGCTTTTGTTGCCAGTAATTGTATGATCTCATTTGGAATTGTTTTTCCAAGGTAGTGGTGTGTGTACATTTCTTGGATGGTGACTCTTCTTAGATGCTCCTGAAGTACAGCATCAAACTCAGCCGTCAGCTCCACAATTTTAAGGAAGTTTCCATTGTTTGGCACATACAGCTGATCTGAAGTGCCACACAGTGCTAGGTTTTGGGTAGCAAGCAATCCCACAATGGCAATGAGCCTTTTCAGAACATTTTGCCAGTAAAGAGACTCCGATGCAATCTTCTCTTGATGCTGATCATCTATGGTGGCCTTTAACCTTAGTCTCATCTCAAGTTCTTTCCACCTATGGAATGCTTTCTGGTGATTTGCTGCCTTCTCATGGCATGCCAGATTTTGAGCCAGATTTTTCCAGTCCTTTGTTTCTGTAGAACCCAAAGTGGCTGGAACATTAGACTGGAAGAGTTTGAAACAAAAACAGTGTGCGGCATTCTGGGTTTTTGAGTACATAAGCCATGGCCTCTCCACTTTGTCACCTTTGGGGATTTCACGCCAGTAATGTGTTGGATGGAAACTTCTGTTTTCATTATCGTTGGGGAACATGAAGTTTTTCACTTGCTGTGGCCCATGCAGAACAAGGAAGTCCCTCAGGCTACTGCTCAAGTGGGTCCACAGTCCTGGATCATCTAGACTTAAGGAACTAAACTCAGCAGGAGCTGTTTCTTGTGCCTCTGCCACACTCTTCTCTGATCTACACTTTTCTTCAGGAATGTGCATGGTTACATCAATTTGAGATGGAGATATGGATGCTGCAGTAGCTGCCAGGTCACCTGCACTCTGACTAACTGGAAGATCAGGTATCTCCTCACCACTCACATCCTCACTGGGGCCGGAAGGCTCACTGTGAACATTTGTGTCTGTGTATCTCAGGGGAGCTCCTTCCTGCTTAGATAGAAAAGCTTCCTTTGCTTTCTTTCTTTTGCTGAATGCTGCCCCAGAGGGGCGTTTTCTTCTTTCACTCATGAATGCTGTTCTGTGCCAGCTATAGTGGTTCTCAACACGCAGTTGAATGGGACAAATAAGCAGGCTGATAGCAAGGCCTGAGTGAGGGAAGATATCAGTGTCTTAAGGGCTGAACTGGCTCCTACTACTTCAGTTGACTGCCTATTCTCCTCAAGTGGGTTCAGGGAAGCACCAGGAAACAGGAAGCTCCCTGAGAAGCTGGTGTTAATCAGTCCAGGCTCCTGGGGGTGCTAGAGAGGTACATATGAGGCTCCTCCTCCAATTTCTCCCTGCAGCTCCTGCTGCTTTCTGTTATTCCCTCTCACCTTTTCTCCTGCCTGCCTGTTATGTCTCTTGTACCCTCCTTCCTCCAGCACAGCAGTCCACCATCTCTGTGCATCTAGAGCAGAGAAAATATATATGCACTAGCAGCAGACACAATTTTCTACACTCTGGGTCCTAGTGGCACCACCCCACAATCTGGCACCTGAGGCGGCTGCCTTAGTTCGCCTCATGGTAAAGCCAGCTCTGTATGCACCTACTCTGATGTGATGCAGTTAAATAGAAATAAAGCAGCAAGTTTCCAACCTGCAGTCCTGTGAGTACACTTATTTTTGTTGCACTGAGTAGTCCCTTTATATCTTACAGAGCAGTTACGTATGCTATGTTTTTATAGACGGCCAAAATGTCCTGGAACAAACTGTGAGTCACCAGACTCGTGGGTTTCAAAAACATCCCTTTCAAAGGTTGGTTATTTAAGCAATGTATAGCAACTGCAAATTTTTCAAACTTTTAAAAGAAAAAAAGAAAGTCTATATGTTCTGAGAACCTTTGCCAGATGCTATTCCTGATTTTAGTCAACTGAAAACAGAGAACAAGCCTAAAAGAATTGCTCCAGGAATAAATCACCCAGCCCAGGAAGCCTTTCTCCTGTATCTCTTATATGAGGAGAGCCCATTTTATTAGGAAAACAAAATCAACCTACTCTCCCTAAGTGGGTGCTGGGGTGACTACAGCTGCCTTCTCTTCTCCCATAATCAAGAGAGTGGGAAGGGAGCAGCTGTTAACCCCCTGCTGCTAGTTTTCTCTTTTTCTAGCCTTCATGAATGTGTTTGTTTAAAGAGAGCCAGGAAATTTTGTCCCAAGAGGGGTTCCTTCTTTGATCCCAAAGGGTCTGTGAGCATTGTTACAGCTTGTCAGTCATTTCCCCTCTTCTTCTCAAGGCAATTGAAATGAAAAAAGAGAGAGAAAACTGAGTATGAAAATTTAAACAAATGTGAACCAAATACCATGTTGTCATTTTTTTATTCTATAATCATTGTATAATTACACTTGTCCCTATAGTATAATGTAAATCATTATCACCATTATCGTTAATCTTAGGTGGACAATTTGAGTGCATTAAACCTGCTTGGTTCTTAGCTCTGGCAGGCACTTGTTAAAATAACACATCCTTGCCATGAAGCCCTAGTATGAAATCATAGGGTTGCTTTCTTATATTTTTTCTGAGAACATTCCAGCTGAATGCGTATATGCATATGTTAATTTTTTAAAATCTCAGACCTGCAGTTGTGTTTCTTGCATTACTTCCATTGGTGCAAAGCCATTTTATTTAACAGTTCTTCTGGCTTCATGTTCCAAAACAATACAATGGTATAACCAGACAAAACAAATGATTATATAATGCTGAGATTATAACCGAAACAAAGAAAAGTAAGGAGATTGGCTGACTGACACTTCATTCAATCTCATCTTGTTGCATCAAAAATTGTACAGTATGTTGTATCAGCAATACTTAGATACCACACACCAGACACCATATGTGTCACCGCGGACAGGTGTGTGCTGCGTAGAGCTTTGAGAGGGTGGGGAAGGGATAATTACGTTTGCATAGAGTATTCAACACCATTAGTGCATATGCACAATCTTTAGACAACTGGGAGCAGGAGGCAGCGGGAGGCATGGGGGAGGGAGAGAAAAATTTGTGAGGTTCACCTAGTAGAGTATGCTCTAAATCAGGGGTTCTCAAACTGTGGGTTGGGACTCCAAAGTGGGTTGCGACCCTGTTCTAATGGGGTTGCTAGAGCTGGCATTAGACTTGCTAGGGCCTGGGGGTGAACCCACTACCCAAGCCCCACAGCCTGGGACTGAAGCCAAAGCCCAAGGGCTTCAGCCCTGGGTGGCAGGGCTCAGGTTCCAGGCCTCCCACCTGGAGCTGAAGCCCTTGGTGGGGCTTAGGAGGGCTCAGGCTTTGGTCGCCCTCCTGGAACGCAGACCTCCTTGTTTCCTCTATGATGGATCACCAAATGTCTTTTTGGTTCTCCTTATATTCCCCAAAGTTTATTGCCTTTGTCACAGAGGCAGGATGAATCTCTGGGGTTCAGGTTCCAGTGTCTTTCCAGGCTGATTTCACATCCTCATGTTAATTTGCTCCTCCTGTTTACTTGTGATACAAATGAACTGCTCATTGTCTCTGGCATCACCACACTCAATTTACATTAGAGACAGGGAGATAACTATATTTTCTCTTCTCTGGAAGAAAACCTTTTTCTCCTTTTGTTTGGTTACAGACTTTAAAGCATAATATCAGAAAGTATCCATAATTCCTCACATAGTGTTAATACAGGGGTTGGCAACCTGTGGCACGCGTGCCAAAGGTGGCACGTGAGCTGATTTTTAGTGGCACTTTGCTGCCAGCCAGGGTCCCAGCTGCTGGCCCTGCTGAGCCCGTGGCCGGCCCAGGGTTCCGTCCATCCAGGCCGGCAGCGGGATGAGTGGGGCTGGCGGCTAGAACCCCAAACGGGCAGCGCAGGCAGCAGATGGAACCCCAGACCGTTCAGCCTGCTGCTGGTCTGGGGTTCCGTCCACCAGCCCCTGCTCGCTGGGGTCCTGGCTGCTGGCCCCACTTAGTCCACTGCCGGCTCGGGATTCCGGCCCGGGATTCCATCTGGCAGCGGCTGCAGGTCTGGGGTTCCATCTGCCACCCTTGCTGCCGGTCTGGGTTTCTGGCCGCCGGCCCATGCTAGCTGGGGTCCCGGCCACTGGCACCGCTCAGCCCCCTGCCAGTCTCGGGTTCCATCGGGGGGGGGGGGGGCTGTAAATGTAAAATTTATTACTGGCACGCAAAACCTTAAATTAATGAAGACTTGGCATGCCACTTCTCAAACACTTCACAATGATCTTAATGACCAGTGTGTCACTGTCCTTCACTTGATATCTCTCATGACATTGTTTATAGACAAATACCATGACAGCAGTGTGTTGTGTCATGAGTTTGTCAGGCCCTGATAGGAGTTGCTCTGCCAGTGGGCATTGAGGGGCTTTTAGGGTCACACCCACAGACTCCAAACACTCTCTTTGCTGTCTGTTGGTCCCATTTTATTACATATGTTTGTGAGCAAAGATATAATCTAACAGACTTCTGATGCCCTTGATCTGAGGACGCAAGTTTAGGAGAGGGGGATGGCCATTCTTGGATGGGCAGTGTGAATGTATTATAGGTGAGTGGATAGTGTTGCCTATTACTAAGTCTGCCTCATGTTGCTCATTATAAGACCCTATTTTCAGTTGCATACAGCTTTGCCAGATTGTAACCATTTGGGCTGAAGTCTTTCATGCTGGGTGTCTGCACTTGAATGCTGCCCTAAAGATTTGGATTCTATCTCTTTCTCTGCCACAGAGTTCCTATGCAAGGCTGGGCAAGGCCCTTAAACCAAACTTTTCACAGGTAGTTACTAATTTTGTGTTCTTCATTTTCTGGGTGCCCAGCATAAGACCCTGTGGTCTGTCTGATTTGCAGAAGTCCTGTTCATTCACAGATGGAAATGCTGCCAGTGGGAGCTGTGCTCTGAACATTTGAAATGTTCTATAATCTTAAATACTCTGAAAAATCAGGTTCTGGGCATCTGTGATGTGGTGTACACAAACCCCACACTGGGGAACAAGGGGTTAAGGAGCAGCTCTGAGTGCTGCCTCCTAAGCCTTGGGAGAACTGGCACCTCGCAGGTAACACAGCGTTCCAGTGATTGCGGCCTTGCCCCCTTCCCATGGATAATCCCTCAAAGACCCTGCCCCACCCCACCCTCACATGGACCCTGCCCTGCCCAGCCCTTGCTCCCGCCCCCGCTATGGGGGAGAGACTTCCTTACTTGGACATGGATATTGCCCTGGGTGCTCCTCGTTCACTGAGGGGAGAGACATTCCCTTCATGTGAAATGGACACTTCTTACTGCATCTGTCTGAAATGTTCCCTCATGTAGGTTACATAGCAACATCTAGTGACTTTTCAGGGTTTTTCTGATGACTTCCTGCTATGTGGAGTCAGCAACACTGGCTGAGATGCCATCTTCTTGGCTCTGGCTCCACTGCACGTGCATCTGGCCAAGCCACCCCATTCCAGCCTCCTCCCGCCCCACCTGATTGTCCCCTTTCCAGGCCTGACAAGGGGAGCACTGAGCTGTTCATCCTCCGGAGCATGCGGCAACTCCTGTCCCGGCGTGCCTGCAGATTGACTTCTCTAGCTGCCACTGCTCAGGCCTCCCCTAGCTTGGCAGGTCTGCTATCTTGAGTCTGGACACCACCATCTCCCGCCCCTGGCTCAGGGCTGAGGGCTACTGCCAACAAAGTGGTGACTTCTTTCTCTGAATGTCACTATAATCGGCAGTGACAGTCACTAGATTTGTTGCTGGTCGCTTTGACACTTATTTCCTTATTAGGGAAATCAAAAAGTTGCTAAATCTAGCCACAGAATTGCTAAGCTAGCAACACTGCTGGGCGTGCTTGCAATGGAGGTGAAGCTTAAAAGGGTGCAGCATAGCACAGCTCAGCCAGGGCGGTCAGTGCAAGGGAGCAGACTTGCATTGGTAGCTCTTGTAGGAATCCACGAGGAGCCTGACACCGCCCTGAAGCACACCTCAGCTCAGAGCCTCAAGTCACTGCAAAAAAAGACAACAGAGTATCTGCTTGTGAGTTGGGAAAGGAACCTCCTGAACCCCTTTGGGGGGCAGGCACTTTGCAGGCTGTAAGCCAGGCTTTCACCATGCCTGTAGAGAGGCAGTTGTGGTAAGAAGTGACCCAGGAAGTAGGCTGGATGATACACTAGCCCAGGTCGCATACCTGAACTGCCTGCCCCGGGGCCCTGGGTTGGAACCTGATGGAGTGTATAGGCCCAGGTACCCCTACTGCCACCTGCTCCCGAAACTCGAACTCCCAAGTGCTACCACCAACCCCCCAGGTGCTACCACCAGCCCCCCAGACTTGAACCCCCAAGTACTACTGCCAGACCCTCAGACTTGAACCCCCAGGTGCTACCACGAGCCCCCCAGACTTGACCACTGGGTGGTATGGCTCACCAGTGCTCTGATCACTATGGGACATAGTCTAGGGAGACCGTCTCCCCGCACAGCATCTCAGACTGGACATGCAAAATGAGTGGATTATTTTGTCTGTGTCTGTGTGTGTCTCAGTTCCCCATCTGTAAAATAAAGACAGAAACACCCCCTCATCTCACAGTGAAATTGTGAAGATACATTCATTAATATCTGTAAATCACTCAGCTGCTGTAGTGATGAGTGCCACAGAAAAGCCCATGGAGAAACTGATAATTCTGTTTTCAGAGTAAGACTTGAATACCGTGCAGTTAATAAGGCATGGACCAACACATTGAACAACAAGGAGAAAAAATACTGAATGGCTGCTCATCTAGTGAGCACTGTCCATTCTGTGCACTGGATGAGGCAGCAGTCCTGTGGGGAAAAAATAGCATTTCATCCTGTAATTAAAGACTGTGTCACAATGCATACACACGGGGATCAAATTAACGTTGCACAGGCAACTTTAGTTCTGGCATTTTGTAACATTTGAGTACTTGATTTTGCAATCTTAAAAATATTCTTGTATTTTGCGAGTGAGGGGGGAAAGAAGGGAAGGTGGGCTTTTAGTTGAAAACATTACTGCATGCTAGTATGAATCTCATGGTACTTTGCAAATGCCTTTTTTTATATGTCAAACCCCTGTAAATTGCAAAATGATGAAAAGTCTTCTTTGATACTTTCATTGTACTTTCAATGTGCTTAAGAGGAGTCAATGGAATGTGTCATTTACCCTGTGACCAGTAGCCTCCTGCTGCTACCTAAATGGCCTTGCAAAGCTATGGCATTTATATGGGGGGGGGGGAGATTGAGGTGAAGCTGAAAAGTGTATTTTCTTAATGGTAGACATTAATCCTGTGACAGTGATTTTATTTCCATTATATTAAATGATAGATAAAGATTTAATTGGTTTGTTTGATAGATGTTACTGCAGTAGGTTGAGTTGATGGTGGTGGCGGTTGTTATTAGATGCATTTTGATTTGCTCCTTTCTCTCTCTCTCACTTCCCCCCATTCCACATGAGTGGACTAACATAGGCTCATTTGAAATGGCTAGGCATGGGAGAGAGTATTGACAGACAATGGGGAAACTTGGAGCTTCCCAAAATATAGTGCTTGTGTGGAGGGATTGGAGGAGGAGTTTGAGGAGGGCTTGTGCTGAGCTCTCTGCCTCCAGTTACTTGCAGGATTTCTGTTTCGGGGCTGATGGGCATTGGTAGGCTACCATAGATCAGATTAGCAACTGTTGCCAGAGATCCTGCACTTGTGGTTCTGATTAATCCTGTGCACTCACTTAGCCTGGCTAGACAACCCAGCTTAGGCCAGGTTTATGCTAATTGAGTGTCATAGTCAAGATTTGACTTATATAACTGTGTAATAATAATAAAAATGGGTTAGATCTTGCAAGGTTCCAAGCATCTTCAACTCCTACCAAAGGTTGGGTTGCCTCTCTAGGTTTGATTTGCTAATTCTGCATTCCAAATCAAAATCACATTAAATATTTGGTAAGATAAACGAAACAGGAATTATTTGGAGGGCTTATTCCATTTCTATGTATATTTTCAATTATTTATCAGTTGTTTACTTGTAGAATTTGTGGTGTTCTCTCATTAACAATAAATCTCTCACCCACATGACTGTGAATGAAATCTTGCACACTTTGCATGTCATCTTGTGGTTTGTCTCTTTGCTTGCAAAGTGTCATTACAATCCTGGTGCCACCCTAATTCATTGGGGTTTTTTTTGTAATTGCTGGTGTCCTGCCAGTGTACGTCTCTGCATACTGACTTTGATATTTATGGAACATGATATCCAAAAGCCTCTCTCTGTCATCATTGTAGTAATCAGAGCATACACTGGAAGAGATCAGCATTTCTATTGTAGAATGTCCCAGCACAGGGAAGTGTACGATTCTCCCACAGAATGAACTAAGGTACTCTTCTTCACTAATGTAAAGTTGGATAAGTGTTAAGTCCTGCTTTTGAAATAATTGTTCAAGTGCTTTTACTTTGCTGTTCTGCCAGCATCCTTCAGAAAAGGCTTCAAAATTGTTTTTCTTAGAATGTAACAGGATGGTTGTAGAGATCTGTGTATGAAAAATTGTTATCTGAAGATGCTCTCTCATAAGGGACAGTGTTGCGAGTGTGGGAATTTGGAGATGTGCCCTGGCGGCAGGTGCTGGGAACACCACATGGCTATGTGCAGCAGCTCACCACAGAAGCTCTCCAGTTTGTTTTATTAAATTTTTATTCCTTTCTCATTCACTGATTTGTTATTTAATGAGTCCCAAGATCCTTACATGGTGTCAGAAGTGCTGAATGAGAAGGAAACTGCAGTCATTTTTAAATTAATGCCTGTGTTTGCAACTGAAAGCAGAGACAAAGGGAGGCACCAGAGAAGCATTGGATCACCAGGCACAGTGGCTTTTGCATGTATTTGGTGAGCACCATAGTTGCTTGACTAGCTCAAGAAGGGCTGGGGGGAGTCAAAAATGGATGTGTGGCAACATCCTTCCTGTCTGCAATTCTCAGGTAATGTTGCAGAGAAGTGGGGCGGGGAGGGGAGGAAATTCAGAGAGAGATTTGAATTGTATTTAGCAGCCATAGGGGCACAGGAGAAAAATGATCAGGTGAAATCATCTATCTTTTTGCATGTTGCTGGTGAGGAAGCTTTGGAAATTTATAACAACTTGAAGTTTGAAGAAGGTGAAAGTATGAAGTTAAATATACTACTGACTAAATCTGAGGAAGATTGTATGCCAAAAAGGAATGAAACATTTGGGAGAGACTTTTTTTTATATGCATGCAAAAAACTGATGACACCATCACGCAATATGTCATAGAATTAAGGAGACTCAATAAAACTTCTGAATTGACGAGCTGACAGAGTCTCTGGTTAGAGAGAATCATGTGTGGCATTAAAGACTATGTGTTAAGAGAGAGAATGCTCCATGAAGGAGATTTAACTTTAGAAAAAAAAACTCTCCAAATATGCATGGCAGCAGAAACATTGAAAGCACAAGCCAAAGAGCTGAATTCACCATAAGGAGCTATCTATGTACTAAATACTAAAGAATATAGCCAGAACAGGTCAAATGAAAGAGTGGAACCACTTGCTATGAAAACCACTGCTAGGGGGCAGACTGGGTAGACATGGTCATGTGGAAGGTATGGATCACAACAAACAGTGTGTTGCCTTTGGGAAACTGTCAGAAATCTGGGGGAAAATAATCTTTTTGCAAAATGCTGCACATCCCAAATGCAGAAAAGTCAGTGTATTCATTTAAAGACAATCTGGTTGAGGAGTTTTTACATAGATGTACTGGGATCTAGCATGCCTGATGAGAGAGAGTGGATATTGCCTATGAGAGTGAATGGAACAATTATTCCACTGAAACTGGTAACAGGAGCTCAGGTTAATATTCTGTCTGAACAAGATTATGAGAGGCTCAAAATAAGACCAAAAGTGGGACCAACAAAAAGAAAAGTAACTGGCTATTCTGGAACAAATGAAGGGGTGGTGCATTGCTAGCATGAACCATAAAAACACCATGTACAGTTCACTGTAGTGCCAAAGAGGGTGACACCAATTTTAGGGCTGGCTGCATGTGAGAAATTCAATCTGGTAAAATGGTTGCTCTCAATACAAGATCGTACTGAACCTGGCTATGAAGCACACTTTTGGGAATATCATGATGTGTTCATGGGGTGGGTTGCTTGCAGGGTGAACATACAATCCGGAGAAACAAGCAGGTCCCTCCAGTTATCAATCCACATAGAAATTTGCCAATTGCACTCTGTGATAAACTCCAAGGATGGAAACAATGCAAGTAATAGAAAAAAATGAGCCAAAAGAATGGGTGAGCGCCCTAGTCATCGTGGAGAAAAGTATTCACATATGCTTAGATCCCAGAGACCTCAACAAAACTGTAAAAAGAGAATATTTCAACCAGAGATAAGATTATGGCTCAGTTTGCAAATGCTCAATATTTCAGTAAAATAGATGCATCCTCAGGCTTTTGGCAGCTAAAGTTAACTGAAGATAGCTCAAAGCGATGCACATTTAACACCCCATTTGGAAGATACAGTTTTTGACGCTTACCCTTTGGCATAGTTTCAGCACCAGAAATGTACCACAAAACCATATATATTATCTATGAACTTATTAATGGTGTTGACACCTAAATGGATGACATCATTACCTAGGGCTCATTGAAAGAGGAGCATGATCATAGACTTCTGGGAGTCCTGGCTGCAAGCAGGTCAGCAAATCTCAAACTAAATAGAGAGAAAAGTGTTTTAGAGGTAATAGAACTGACTTTTGTTGGGGACATTATTTCCAATGGAGGTGTAAAACCTGATAAGAGGAAGATTTTCAGCTGTTAAAATGATGCCATGTCCTCAATCAAAGAAAGATGTCCAACAGTTCCTAGGAAAGGTAAGTATCTTGGAAAATATATACCTAATCTATCTACCAAAGCAACGGCTTTGAGAAAACTCCTAGAGAATAAAAATGGATGGTACTGGGGTGCAGAACAGGAGGAATCATGTGACGGGTTAAAACAACAATGGATAGCAGAGCCAATGTTGAAATTCTGTGCACCGGAAAGGCCTATTAAAATTTCAGCAGATGCTTCACAGTCTGGGTTAGGTGCAGTGATTTTACAGAACCATGAGGATTGTTGTCAACCAGGGCATATGCATCCAAATCACTGACTGAGGCAGAAACCATATATGCACAGATCGAAAAGGAGCTTTTAGGAACATTGTTTGCCTGTGAAAGATTCAATCAGTGTATTTATGGACAGACAGTGGAAGTTGAAATGGATCACAAGTTCCTGCTAGCTTTATTTAGCAAACCACTAAAATGACCGTACCTTAAGGATTCAAAGAATGGTGATAAAGCTGAAAAAGTGTGATTTGGTTTTGAATTACATGCCCAGTAAATTCATGTTCACTGCAGATACACTTTTCAGAGCAGTGGCTCCGAAGAAACCAGTGAACACTTTAGAGACAGATGCAAGCCATGCCAACAGGCAGAGCCACTGAGACCTCATCCAGTTCCACAAAGGCACTGACTCATTTACCTGGCAATCAAAAGATTATTTAATAGTCACAGATTTAGTCTCTGTATTCAGAAGTTTGCACACTGCTCAGTACTGATATTAAGTCAGTGATAGCCAGCATGAAAGGAATCTTCTCCAGACATGGAATTCCACATGAAGTCTTTAGCGATAATGGGCCGCAGTTTTCCGGTCCAGATTTTAGGCAATTTGCCATAGATTGGGATTTTCATCACAGAACATCAAATCCAAATTATATGCAATCAAATAGACTTGTGGCGAGGTTGATATGGAAAGTAAAGAACTGTACGAAAAAGACTTTCGACAGTGAGGTGTTTTGTATAAAGCTTTATTGGTTTTCCAAAGTATACCTCTGGACAATGGCTTTTCTCCAGCTAAACTGTTAATGGGAAGAAGGATCAGATCTAATTTACCAATTACTGATAACCTCCTGAAATCTCCTAACAATGCAACCATGTGGAAGATGAAAGAAAATCAGAAATGGAAGCAGAAATATTATTTTGACAAAAGGGCCTGTGATCTCCCATCTCTTAACCCATGGGAGAGTGTGTCTGAGGAATCACACCTCTAATACTTGGAGCCAAAGAGGTACCATTAAAGAATAGCTGCATCCAGGGTCCTATGTAGTCCAGAGAGTCTAGGGGGACACATTTTGACATAATCAAAGGGATCTACGAGTAATCCCAGAAAGTTCCATTGACAGCTGAGGTGGACTCTGGCATTACACATCTGACTGATCCTTTATAATCAATGCACAAAGGAGAAACTGTCAAGGAACAAGAGAACCACTCAGATTCTAATGAAAGGCTGATACTGAGAAGATCAGAATGGGAGATTAAACATTCTGAAAGGCTCAGAGAGACTTGCTAACCTGTCTAGAGAAGGGGTATTTGAGGCAAGTGAGTGGTAAAGACTCACTCGAGAGTGATGTGCTGGTAACCGCTCCTCTCTAGATAGTTGACACATTGGGATTATGGAAATGTACTGGATGGGTCGAGAATGTAATGTATGTATTATTAGATAATTGTTAATTTTTGTGTGTACACACACACACATATATATACACACTTGTATAAGTAGGGGCATAGCGAGCAGATCGAGGGACGTGATCGTTCCCCTCTATTCGACATTGGTGAGGCCTCATCTGGAGTACTGTGTCCAGTTTTGGGCCCCACACTACAAGAAGGATGTGGATAAATTGGAGAGAGTCCAGCGAAGGGCAACAAAAATGATTAGGGGTCTGGAACACATGACTTATGAGGAGAGGCTGAGGGAGCTGGGATTGTTTAGCCTGCAGAAGAGAAGAATGAGGGGGGATTTGATAGCTGCTTTCAACTACCTGAAAGGGGGTTCCAAAGAGGATGGCTCTAGACTGTTCTCAATGGTAGCAGATGACAGAACGAGGAGTAATGGTCTCAAGTTGCAGTGGGGGAGGTTTAGATTGGATATTAGGAAAAACTTTTTCACTAAGAGGGTGGTGAAACACTGGAATGCGTTACCTAGGGAGGTGGTAGAATCTCCTTCCTTAGAGGTTTTTAAGGTCAGGCTTGACAAAGCCCTGGCTGGGATGATTTAACTGGGAATTGGTCCTGCTTCGAGCAGGGGGTTGGACTAGATGACCTTCTGGGGTCCCTTCCAACCCTGATATTCTATGATTCTATGATATACACACACACACATGTGTATATATATATATACACACATATACATGAGTTAATTGGTTTTCAGTTTTTCATTAGGAGGGAAGATGTAGAGATACGTTTATGAAAGATTGTGATTTGGAGATGCCCCCTCACAAGGGAGAGTGTTGCGAGTGTGTAACTTTGGAGCTGTGCTGTGGAGGCAGGCGTTGGGAACACTGCATGGCTGTGTGCAGCAGCTCACTACAGAAGCTCTTCAGTTTGTTTTATTAAAATTGTATTCCTTTCTCATTCACTGGTTTGTTATTTAATGAACCCCAAGATTATTAAAATGGTCTTGGGTTCTCTTTCCAACTCAGCAGGGTTCTAAGAGGATGCTGGATCTTCATTCCTTCCTTATCTGTATCTAGTCTCTGTGTTACCTGTTCCATGATTACAAGAAAATCTAATCCCTTTGTTCTGCATATGAGAAGCCAAAAATAATTTCACTGTTGATTTATCCAAGTAGTCATGTACAACACATATGCAAAAGGAAGATATGGGGGCTGGAGAAGCCATGAACTGTGTTCGGGCTAGAACAGGATTCAGGAATAAATATATTAATTTATAACAATCGTTCCAATAGCAGGAAAATGCAGGGCTATTATTTTCATGGGTGGACCTACTACTTTTGATGTTTACCAGCTATTAGTGTGATTTCTTCTGAGTTGTTCGAGGGGATATATGTTTCCATTTCCCATGACCCAAGAGTCACCAGCTACTGTTACAGATTATCCAATTTCCCACCTTTCTTCTCTGTCTCTTCTTTTCCTTTTCCTGTCAGGAATTAATTAACCCAGAAAATAAAGATTTCCAGATATTTTGGTGCTGTCTTTGGATAATCTTGGACACTAATGATCTATGGTAACTCAGGCAGACATTGCAATGATGACTACATTTATTGGAATTGTACTTGTCATAAGAATGATACTTACAAAATAATTGTGGATATTTCAAGCATATAACAAAATACAGAGAACAGGCAAAAAGCAGTGCAAGTTGGCAATGGTTCAGTATAAAGCAGTTAAGAGAATACATGAAGACCCATTAACCAGAAGGGGCTCAAGTTCAACCATGCTGAATCTCAATTAAATAGGATGCTACATTTGCTTTTGTGTTTTAAAGTGACTTTTACAGGTCTTACTAGATCAATGAGGTGCTTGAAAGAGAAGTTTGAAATTATATTTCTGTTTCTTCTGTATAACTCCTAAATTGCACATGGGTACAACTTATATTGGTACACAGATTAAAGGGAGATACAGTAACTCCTTGCTTGGCTTTGTAGTTACGTTCTTGAAAAATGCAACTTTAAGCAAAACGATGTTAAGCGAATCCAATTTTCCCATAAGAATTAATGTAAATAGGGGAGCTTAGGTTCCAGGGAATTTTTTTTTGCCAGACAAAAGACATTATATGCATATATAAGTTTTTAAAAAGTTATAATCAGAGGATTGTCTGGGGACCTGCTCATGAGCTCCCTGAGCTTCTCCTAAAGCAACCAAGTTGCTATCAGGTGGGATATTTCCCAGGGGATGCCTTGCTGCCAAATGATGAACCAGCACTTGGCTGAGCCCTCAAGGGTTAACACGCTGTTGTTAATGTAGCCTCACGCTCTACAAGGCAGCACCGACGAGGCAGGAGGGAGGAGACACAATAGACGCACGGCAGCAGCTGCAAACACTTCCCTGTGGAAACTGAATGTGATAATGAACCGATGCTATCCCGCTGGAGTGCACCACTCCCTCCTCTGGACAGCACATGCATGGCTGCACAGGCCGACTTTCCAAAGTGCCAGGGGGTGCTCAACCTCCTAGCTCTGCCCCGGGCCCACCCACACTATACTTCTTCCCTCAAGGCCCACCCCTACCCCATCTCTTCCCTCCCCCGCTCCACCTCTGCCCCTGAGCACACCACATCCTCGCTCCTCCCCGCTCCCTCCCAGTCTCCTGAATGCCGCAAAACAGCTGATTGCGGCAGGTGGGAGGCACAGGGAGGGAGTGGGGGAGGTGCTGATCCGCAGGGCCGGCCGGCGGGCAGAACATGCTGGGGAGGGTGGAGGGGAGCTGATAAGGGGGCTACTGGCCCACCCTGGTTCCAAGCCAGAGAATCCCACAAGTAGTGGACAAACTTTAAACAAGTATGTTGTTTAATAGATCAGCAATGTAACAACGAAACAACATTAACCGGGACGATGTTAAGTGAGGAGTTACTGTATATTGATGGAAGCCCATTGTTAAAATAATGGCAGCACATCATTATCTCATATTGTGGCCCAGTCAGCACACAGCTGTCTCCCATGTGACATCCTCAGGGCCATACAAGTAGTATATATCTAGAGATAGATATAGTGTGGATGCGGCCCACGTAACATATACAGAACTGCATATGTGGCCCACAATGATAAATAGGTTAAGAACCAAGAAAAAAAGTAAGATACACTTCATGTTGATTTAAAGCTTCACAATAAACTTCGTATTTACTTTAAGAACTTTTCAGTATGTGTGCCTACATGCAAAAAAAAAAAAAAAGTTTGAAGATATGATCTTAAGGACTTCTCAATCTTTGTTTCTTCTGTATAAATTGAATAAGACCAGTTGCTTATACCTGCTCTATAGTAAACCGCTATATGTGCAAAGTTGAGATTCTCCTGGTAAAAATACATCATAAACTGCATTTCCTTCTAGACTTCACTATACATCTTTCCATATCATTTTGCTGTGGGCCTGTCAGCAAAGAGATTGTAATAGCTTCATTTTGTCTGCAAGGTTTCACATCATTAACCTTGCAGTGTCATTTTTATTATATGAGGGAAATGAATGTCCTAAAATTTGAAGGTGAAATCATATTGTTTCTTGTGCTCAGAAAATGCATCCCCAAAATATACTTTTATATAAAGTAATGCATCTCCTTTAATCTTAAGGGGATTTTAGTATTTTACTTGGCAAAAATGTTTTTTAAATGATGTATATGTCTCAGTGGTAAAGCACAATAAAGGAACTCTCTGCTTTTATGTATCAGAATTTTGAACCTCTGAAATGATTTTTTTTTTATTAAAATCACAGCACAGTAAAGGGAACGACGTGCTGGTTATGGGCAGCAGCATAAAGAACAAAGGTTTGGTGCATGAACAAAAAGTAGTGAATGTTTTTGATATTTCACACACATCTGTGGTGTACTGCGTGTTTTCTTAGGCCCTGTTATCACTTCTAGAGATTGGAGAGCTTTTATTTCCTAAATTATTTAAAAACACTGTCACGTCCGGGACAGATAAAATGACCTGACTTTAGTTATTATGGGTGAGGAATGTATTTAGAGTTCTCAAAATATGAAGAGATCCAATGCTGTCTTGTGGGTTGTTTTTCAAATTAAAATAATTAACTTCCCTTTTTTCTAGGTCTTACAGAAATGTTTTGGGACCTACACCAGCAGCATTTAACTAAAAACTAAATTCCAGATCTGTGTTCATTTCTACTGTCAACCTTGATAATGATGGTGCATAGAACAGAAAACAAAAGTGAACTGAGTGGGCTTAATTTTCATTAAAAACAGAGGAAGAACAATCTGTTTGAGTGAGAGATGGAACAAATAAGAAATGGTATTAAAACTTGTTAGAAAAAGATTATAAATATGTAGGGTGAAATCTTGGCCTTATTGAAGTCAATATGGGTGTTGTCATTGACTTCACTGGGGCCAGGATTTCACCCATATTGTTAGAAAATAGGGCTGTTGATTAATCGCAGTTAAGTCAAAAAAATTAATCATGATAAAAAAATTATCGTGATTAATTGCATATAATTATAAATGTAATTATGTTAAACAATAGAATACCAACTGATGTTTATTAAATATTTTGGATGTTTTTCTACATTTTAAAATATATTGATTTCTACTACAACACAGAACACAAAGTGTATACTGCTCACTTTATATTATTATTTTTATTACAAATTATTGCACTGTAAAAATGACAAACAAAAGAAAAGGTATTTTTCAAGTCACGTCATGCAAGTACTGTAGTGCAATCTCTTTATCGTGAAAGTGTAACTTAAAATGTAGATTTTTTTTGGTTACATAACTGCACTCAAAAACAAAACAACGTAAAACTTCAGAGCCTACAAGTCCACTCAGTCCTACTTTTTTTCAGCCAATCGCTAAGAGAAACAAGTTTGTTTACATTTATGGGAGGTACTGCTGTCTGCTTCTTATTTACAATGTCACCTGAAAGTGAGAACAGGCTTCCGCATGACACTTTTGGAGCCGGCCTTGCAAGGTATTTATGTGCTAGATATGCTAAACATTTGTATGACCCTTCATGCTTCAGCCACCATTCCGGAGGACATGCTTCCATGCTGGTGATGCTCGTTCAGAAAAAATGTGTTAATTAAATTTGTGACTGAACTCCTTGGGGGAGAATTGTATGTCTCCTCTTCTGTTTTACCCATGTTCTACCATATATTTCACGTTATAGCAGTCTCAGATGATGACTCAGCACATGTTCGTTTTAAGAACACTTTCACAGCAGATTTGACAAAACGCAAAAAAGGTACCAATGTGAGATTTCTAAAAATAACTACAGCATTCGACCCAAGGTTTAAGAATCTGAAGTGCTGTCCAAAATCTGAGAGGGATGAGGTGTGGAGCATGCTTTTAGAAGTCTTAAAAGAGCAGCACTCAGATATGGAAACTACAGAACCCGAACCATCAAAACAGAAAATCAGGCTTCTGCTGGTGGCATCTGGCTCAGATGATGAAAATGAACATGCGTCGGTCTGCACTGCTTTGAATCGTTATCAAGCAGAATCCGTCATCAGGGTGGTGGAAGCATGAGGGGACATATGAATCGTTAGCACATCTGGCATGTAAATATCTTGTGACACCAGCTAAAACCATGCCATGCGAACGCCTGTTCTCACTTTCAGGTGACATTGTAAACAAGAAGCAGGCAGCATTATCTCCTGCAAATTGGAACCCAACTTGTTTGTCTGTGCGATTGGCTGAAGTGGGACTGAGTGGACTTGTAGGCTCTAAAGTTTTACATTATTTTATTTTTGAATGCAGGGGTTTTTTTGTACATAATTCTACATTTGTAAGTTCAACTTTCATGACAAAGAAGTGCACTACAGTACTTGTATTAGATGAATTTAAAAATACTATTTCTTTTGTTTTTTATAGTGCAAATATTTGTAATAAAATAAATATAAAGTGAGCACTGTACACATATTCTGTTTTTAATTGAAATCAATATATCTGAAAATGTAGAAAACATCCAAAGATATTTAAATAAATGATATTCTATTGTTGTTCAACAGCGCGATTAATTGCAATTAATTTTTTTAATCGCTCGACAGCCCTATTAGAATACTATAAAGAAAACTATACAGCATTTTTGCTGGTGCCTTGTTTAAAGGATAATTCCTCCTGAACTTCAGTCCAGACATTCTGAAGATGCCATTGGGCAATCACTGTCCATAGCCACATTATCATAAAGTTTCAATTCTTGTCTCTAATGCCCCTATGTCTGGGGTTCTGCTTTGAAATGCAGAATATGTGGCAGATCTTCCCCTTTCATGATATAGAGATGAAAGCCAGAGGCAAGCCTTCCTTTGAAAAGTATTTTTTAAATGAATCATTTCTAAAATTTCCCGCTAGTATGAAATGCTTCAGGTATTTCTTTTCCCTTGAGTATCTTCATTTTACGGTCCTGAACATTAGAACGATATTGCTCACTATCTGCACGTGCTGTATATAGAAAAAAGAGGAGTCAGGATTGAATCCTATAATATATAAATATAGGGTTAAATAAATAAATAAATATATGTATGTGTGTATATATATAAAGTTTACAGAACAATACAGTAGGCTGAAGCAAAAGAACAAAATGTAACTGATATTTTCTACTAATGGTCTATCATGGACAGCTGGCGATAAAGTAATGCCAGCTCATTCTAAAATAATAAGGGTATGAGAGGAAGAAGATGTTTGTACACAGATGTGGAAGAGGAAAAGAGCTATTTCGAAAAGATCATTGAGAACATACAGATAGCATCGGACAAGTGGGTCAGAAATAAGGGAAGTTTATAACCCCCCTCCAAATATTTGAGGGTCAGTGTTAGTGAGTAGGGAGAGAGTGTTACAGTGAGCCATGGAAAAGGGGACAAAAAGGAGATAAGAGAGGCTGAAGGAAAGGAATCTCTGTTAAAACCATGCAGTTTTCTGGGACCTGGAATGGAAAGTTACCAGTTGTTACAGAGTAAACATTGTTATTCAGGAGCACAGTTCTGCCTGAAAGCGTGTCACAGACTAGAGCTGGATGGCCAAAGTATGACTTCAGTTACACTGGTATGAATCCATGGTAACCTCAGGGAAGTCTGTGCAACTGGTACCAGAATCTGTCCCCGCAGTCTTTGGATTAACTAAAAAGCCACTTGTGTGGAGTTGCATTCTGGATTACAAAGAATTGGCTAGCTTTTCATAATGTTACATAGTTGAAGACAGGCTAGAAGGAAAACTTGAGTGAATGGTGCAGATGGTAAATGGCACTATAGCAAGGATAAAATGACAATGTGAATTATGAGCATAGGTTTTTTTTTCCTGTTATTTTATGACCAATTTATATTATGTAAGTGACATTTTCCACTATACAAATTAGTTATACATTTTATGTTGTAGGTAAGTCTTCTGATAAGTTGGCCAAATAGAGAAAAGCATGTACATGCACAGCCTCACCCTCCTCCCAGAAGCTATCAGACTTCCTTTTTTTAAAACCCTGATCTGAGATTTTCAGAGCCACCTAAAATGTGTGGATGCCTAGCCAAATAATTCAGGTGGCTTTAAAAGTTTCAGCTCTGGTTCTGAGACTCTGGAAGACTCTGCCCACCAGAATATACTTTTTTTATGACTGGTCCAGTTTTGCTCCCGAACAGCTTGATGGTGTCCAAGATTAAAGGGGGATATTTTCAAAATCAAAAAATAATGTTTGGCGCTCAACTCCCATTGACTTTCAAAGAGATAATAGATTCAAATTTTTTTTAAAAGGACATACCATTCAAAGAGTGTGCTATTAGACATTTTTTAATTTATTTAATCAATTTTTTTTAAAGTTGGCAGTTCTCTCTCTGTTAGTCCATTTTACCAGTAATCGTTGTGTTACATAATTGGTTTGCCCAATTCCGCAGAGAAAAAAACCCAACAACATTGTATCTGGCAGTCAGAAAGTATTAGAATTATACATGTTAGACTATAAGTAGTTGCACGACTGATTACATGGGATGCAATTTTGTAGATTATGTATATGGGCCTTGATTCTTCTCTCACTTGTGAGTGTAAATTGGGAATAACTCCACAGAAGTCATAGAATCATAGAGTTTAAGGTCAGAAGGGACCATTATGATAGTCTAGTTTGACCTCCTGCACAATGCAGGCCACAGAATCTCACCCACCCACTCCTGTAACAAACCCCTAACCTATGTCTGAGCTACTGAAGTCCTCAAATTGTGGTTTAAAGACTTCAAGGTGCAGAGAATCCTCCAGCAAGTGACCAGTGCCCCACGCTGCAGAGGAAGGCGAAAACCCCGCCCAGGCCTCTGCCAATCTGCCCTGGAGGAAAATTCCTTCCCGACCTCAAATATGGCGATCAGCTAAACCCTGAGCATGTGGGCAAGGCTCACCAGCAAGACACCCAGGAAAGAATTCTCTGTAGTAACTCAGATCCCACCCCATCTAACATCCCATCACAGGCCACTGGGTATATTTAACACTAATAGTCAAAGATCAATTAATTACCAAAATTAGGGTATCCCATCATACCATCCCCTCCATAAACTTATCAAGCTTAGTCTTGAAGCCAGATATGTCTTTTGCCCCCACTGCTTCCCCTGGGAGGCTGTTCCAGAACTTCACTCTTCTGATGGTTAGAAACCTTTCTCTAATTTCAAGTCTAAACTTCCTAATGGCCAGTTTATATCCATTTGTTCTTGTGTCCACATTGGTACTGAGCTTAAATAATTCCTCTCCCTGTCTGGTATTTATTCCTCTGATATATTTATAGAGAGCAACCATATCTCCCCTCAGCCTTCTTTTGGTTAGGCTAAACAAGCCATGCTCTTTGAGTCTCCTTTCATAAGATAGGTTTTCCATTCCTCAGATCATCCTAGTAGCCCTTCTCTGTACCTGTTCCAGTTTGAATGTATCGTTCTTAAACACGGGAGACCAGAACTGTGCACAATATTCCAGATGAGGTCCCACCAGTGCCTTGTATAATGGTACTAACACCGCCTTACCTCTATTGGAAATACCTCGCCTGATGCATCTCAAGACTGCATTTGCTTTTTTCACGGCCATATCACATTGGCAGCTCTTCGACATCCTGTGATGAACCAATACTCCGAGGTCCTTCTCCTCCTCTGTTACTTCCAAGTGATGCATCCCCAGCTTATAACGAAAATTCTTATTATTAATCCCTAAATGCATGACCTTGCACTTTTCACGATTCAATTTCATCCTATTACTATTACTCCAGTTTACATGGTCATCCAGATCTTCCTGTATGATATCCCGGTCCTTTTCTGTATTGGCAATACCTCCCAGCTTTGTGTCATCCGCAGACTTTATTAGCACATTCCCGCTTTTTTTGCCAATGTCAGTAATAAAAAGATTAAATAAGATTGGTCCCAAAACTGATCCTTGAGGAACTTCACTGGTGATCGCCTTCCAGCCTGACAGTTCACCTTTCAGTGTGACCCGTTGTAGTCTCCTCTTTAACCAGTTCCTTATTCACCTTTCAATTTTCATGTTGATCCCCATCTTTTCTAATTTAGCTAATAATTCCCCATGTGGAACCGTATCAAATGCCTTACTGAAATCGAGGTAAATTAGATCCACTGTGTTTCCTTTATCTAAAAAATCTGTTACCTTCTCAAAGAAGGCAATCAGTTTGGTTTGGTACGATCTACCTTTTGTAGAACCATGTTGTTTTTTGTCCAAATTACCATTGATCTCAATGTCCTTAACTACTTTCTCCTCATTGGAGTTATGGGTTAAAGCCACGTAAGCGATCATAAAATTAGGCCCACAAAGCTCACATAAGCCTAGGAATTAGTTTCCCTAAATATGACATTGTTTTAAAATGCATGTGAATTTATCAATATAAAAACTTGTACCTTAAGGCCACTTATATATGTCTTGTAGTTTTCATTAGAGGACTGACAGTAGCCCACCAATGTTTTTAATAATTTACAAACTTTAGAGAGAAAAGTAATATATTTGAAATGTAGTGCATAATACTAAAGAGGGGAAAGGTTGGGATAGTGGTGTATTTCATTAATTAAAATGTGATGACCTCCTCGGCCATGAGTTATTAATCTCTTAATTTTACAAGAATGGATACATTTATATTTTCAGTATGATATATATATACTACCCCCTACAGTTATATCTATTTCTCTTATATACTAGAAAGCGGTACATCTCAAACTAACCAATTATTGTGGTTGTTTACAACATGAAATAACACAAAAGAAGGCTTAAAAAGTGATGGCAAATTATTTTTTTGTTTTATTTTTTTCCCTTTCATTTTATTTTTTTCCTAAGAGAACTAAACATGTTTATGTTCACTTGAATCTTGGATTTTTTTCATTAACCAGAGAACAGTTGAACAAAATCCATGCAATGGAAAAGATTCTAATGATTCTTTGGTGACTCGGGGGAGAGAAGCACTAAGGCCCTGGCACCAGAAAACACTGAAGGTATTTAAAGTTAAGAATATCTTTAATTGCTTTTCTGACTAGGGCTACTTGGCTGATTTGGGGTCTGAGTTTGTAATAATGCAGAACAAAAAGAGTTGAAAACATTTTTGAAAACTCATCCCTCATAGGGAGCTTGAGGTTGACAAAGGTCGAATGACTGTATTTAGGGTCCTTGGTTGAAAAGGGGTGGTAGGGCGGGATCCATCTGTCAGCCATGTCTGACTCTCTCAGACAACTTTGGATACACTGAAAGGATGAAGAATTTTCTGTTGATTTATTAGGATAGCTGAGTGCTGGTGTGGGAGGAGCGAGGGGTTCACCCAATCTCTGAGATCATAGGGTGAGAGTGTGTGGTGGAGGAGACGGGTATGGGACCTGAGAATTTTTAAGGGAAAAAGAAAGAGGAAAGATGCTTGTTGCTGAGTCACTCTACTCCTCCTGAGGAACATCCACTACAGTAAGATCTCTAGGCATGGCTGTTAGTTTTAAATTTATCCATCATTATTTTCTGTAACAGAATCCTTTCACTATCATGAACAATATTTAGTTTTAGGAATGTGTTTACTGTATAATCATATTTTCTTGCATATTATCTCTGCTGTGTGATTTCTTTGCCTTATAAATGATGGTGATTGTTGAAATTACAATACCCTCCATCATATTTCAGCATGCATTCTGTGAGGGACAAATTTAACTGTTGGAAATTCACTGTTGGTTTTTCAGGTGATTTCTTTGGAGTTGTGCCTACGTACAACAGTGGTGAGTTTGGAGTGGAGTGTCTCTGAAACACAGCAGGTGAAATTGACATAAAACCATTGAAGGCAGGGGAGTCAGTACCCTTAAGAAAACAAATCCATTGAATAAGGGGCATTTTTGACCGCATTGTTGGCTGCATCCTGCACAATTGTGAGGCAAACCTGAAGGTTTAGGCTATGTCTTCATAGCAAAAAAGGTGTGCTTTCACATCTAGATAGCTATGTTGAAATAAACTGCTAGTGGAGATAAAGTAGAGATAACTTTTACCTCAGTGTAGCTATTCGAGATCAACCACAGCTGTGGATATGAAACAATACCTCCTCCCACCTTCATATTCTCTGTGTGTATATAAAGTCTGCTGCAGTTTCCACGGTATACATCTGATGAAGTGAGCTGTAGCTCACGAAAGCTCATGCTCAAATAAATTGGTTAGTCTCTAAGGTGCCACAAGTACTCCTTTTCTTTTTGTGAATACAGACTAACACGGCTGTTCCTCTGAAAAAACAAACAAAAACACTTCTCTTTTTAGTGAAGATGTAGCCTTAGAGTTAAATTGTTCCTTAATATATTTGTCATGCCAGCCAGACTAGTGCTGGTGCATATAATTATAGTGGCCAAGGAGAGATGGCTTTTGAGCAGGAAGGTGCATGGTGTGCTCAGTCCTCTGCATGTGTGGTAAGACTAGTAGTTGTGAAGGGGAACACTGCTGGGTATGCCCTATTTGGGTACGTCTACATTTCAGTTAGACACCCATGGCTCAAGGGGCTCAGGCTAAGGGGCTATTTAATTGTGGTGTGCACATTGAGGCTTGGGCTGGAGCCAGAGCTCTGGGATCCTCTCACCTCACAGGTCCTAGAGCTTGGCCCCGAATGTCTACACTGGAACTAAACAGTCCCTTAGCCTGAGCCCCTTAGCCCAGTCAGCTGGCATGGCCCAACCATGGGTATCTAATTGCAGTCTTATTCCTATGTGCTCAAGGAATAGAAACAGCAGCAGACTGTGTGGGCCCTGCCTGGGTACATTAAGAAACTCTTTGTGACCCTGTTTAGGGTTGCCAACTTTCTAATCTCACAAAACCAAACATCCCTCCCCGCCCCTCCCCCTTCTCCGAGGCCCCACCCCACGCTTGCTCCATCCCCCTCCCTCTGTCACTTGCTCTCACCCACCCTCACTCACTTTCACCAAGCTGGGGCAGAGGGTTGGGGTGCGGGGGGTGTGTGGGCTCTCGGCTGGGGGTGTAGGCTCTGGGGTGGGGCTGGGGCCGAGGGGTTTGGAGTGTGGGAGGGGTTGTGGGCTCCAGCTGGGACTGTGGGCTGTGGGGTGGGGCTGGATTTGGGGTACAGAAGGGGGCTGGGGCAGGGGGTTGGTGTGTTGGGGACTCTAGGAGGGAGTTTGGGTGCAGGAGGGGACTCTGGGCTGGGGCACGGGGTTGGGGTGCGGGAGAGTGTTTGGGGGTCCTGGCTCCAAGGGAGTGGCCGCCAGGTCCCTGCATCCCCTAGACACATGGGCGGCCATGGAGGCGCTGCGTGCTGCCCTTGCGTCTGCAGGTGCTGTCCCCACAGCTCCCGTTGGTCACGGTTCCTGGCCAGTGGGAACTGCAGAGTCGGCACTGGGGGCAGAGGCAGCGCGCAAAGCCTCCCTGGCCGCCCATGTGCCTAGGCACTGCAGCGACCTGGCAACCGCTTCCAGGAGCTGCATGGAGCTAAGGCAGGGAGGGAGTCTGCCTTAGCCCTGGGCCCCCACTGCGCTGCAGACCGGACTTCTATTGGCCCAGAACCACCTTTTTGACTGGGCGTTCCAGTAAAAAACCGGATGCCTGGCAACGCTAACCCTGTTCCCCTTTTCCCACCATGCAAGACTGCAAGGGGAACATTTTGATTTACATTCCAACGTTAGGTTGAGTAATGGCCTGAGTAATGGATGTTGTAAATGTATTGCTTTTCAGTACAACATACAACTAAGCCGGAGTAAAGGATCCTACTTGTTTTTCCAGGCTGAAAGTAAAAGTGCTGTAGTCCCAGCCAGGTGAAGAAAGAAGTGTTACTTAGAAAAATGAGGGGAATATATCATGACAAGAAGAAAAAATAATTGTGTTTCCAGAAAGTTAGACTGTTTCATTCATCTCCCTGATTTTATTCTTGAAATTTTAATTCAAAGTTTTCATGCACAGAAAAGCCATTTTTTTTCTTCCACTTATGTCTGTAGATGAGCAGAGCAGGACTAAACCTAAAAGTGTTTTGAACTAGACAAATGTTACAAAACAACTTGGGGAATGGGATTTTTAATAGCTTTTATAATGGTTCCATAATGTGAATAACTCCTAGCATATTTCCCTCCTTTTGTAAGCAGTTTTTATAATTCTAAATGCTCATATTTTACTGGAAATTGTTCCTTTTTGCTAGTAAAATTCCAGTCCATGCACAGCTGCTGTACCTTAGGGCAAACAACTAAATGTTGGAGATTACAGTTGTTAGAGATTTATTCTTTGTATTAGAGTCAGATTTCCATTGTTACTTTAAACATTTGATTCAGAAACAGTTCTTTATTCCCCAAATGCCCAAAGTTATTGTTGATCCCTGTCATATGCATGTGTTTAGTTAGCGTTTGTATACAGTATTTAAATTTAAATGCAAAAAATCCTTTGCTAATGAAATATTCAAGTTCTGCTAAAATCAGAGTCAGGAAATGTAACATTTATGGGTCCAACAGCAACACATTCACCCACATTACACATACTGCATATTGTATAGTATGTGTCAATGAAAATCAAAAGGAGGAAATAAGAATCTACTCAACCAATTCTGATTTAGAGCCAAGGCCACTGTTTTAATTATTTAAACCTGTCAACTAACTGGATGGTTGTCACAGATGCCCAATCACTACCATTTCTAAACATTTGAGAATCCGAGTGAACCCTTTCACATCAGCTAAGCAAATATTTTTTTTTAAAAGGACAGTAAGTCAAGGTCTCTAAGAACTTCACATAAGGTTAGTCTGGCTTACAAATCAGATAATCAGACATTAACATTTGTGCTGACAACTGGTCAATGGTACAAAACGGCAGGTGCAAAATTTAAAACAGGGTTTAGGCCACTCTGAAAATTTGGCTTTTAAGATTTAAAAAAAGCATTATAATTTTAGCACTCAGTGTGATTGAGTTATCTGGTTCATGTAGATTTTATATTTCATTTACATTTAGTTAACAATAACTCTCCCCCCCCCCCCCGAAAAAAAAATCTGCAGTACATCCTATAGTGTATGCTTTTTTGAGGTTTGTACAAAGAAGTGTGGATATCATCTGGCATACTTGTCTAAGTTGAGAATAAAGAGAGGGCTTCCTTTCCTGTGGTTGTTAAATTCCATACTTTAATCAGTTATTGCGTATACAAAGCTGCAGAAGCTTGAGAACAAAAAGGATTATTTTCACTTTAATAACTTGGCAATAAATGAAGAGGATTGTCAGTGAAGAGCCTCCAAGTCTAGAAAACCAATCAGGTCAAATTACAGTAGGGGCATAGGTTTTTGGAATAAGGTTATATGAATCTGTTCAAACATCAGTTTGTGCTTTATTATTTAATAAGAAAATTTTAATTTCATGGTCCAGACTCCTAAATATTATTACACATAATACAGAATGACTCTTGGTGTTTTTTTCTGTACACCAAGGCATTTTGTAGTGTATCAATCAAAGATGTCTGATTAATCACTCTTTGAAAGCTGTAAAGATACAGTAGCCTAATTAATAGTTTCATTTGGAATGTGGATAATTGAGATATCAGTGAGCTAATTGTCTGTCTTGTAAAGTGCATTGCTTTATTGTTACTAATATAGTGAGAGCTACACAGATATTTGTTTTACCAAGACATTCTGGGGAAGAGTATCCTTATGTTATTCTAAAATGTTAAAAGCATCTATTTGCCCTTCTATCTGTGTGTGCGTGCGTGTGTGTACACAATTTGCATATGCATAGATACACACTGGCCATGCTGCTTTATGACAAAATTTAATAGCTATGTAGGCAGGTCAAAAATAACTAAATCAAATGACATGCAACGTACAAAACCGCAATAAAGAAACGCTGACTGTAAAAAGAGAGAGAGGAAATACCTAAATGTTTAAAAAGTAGAAACCCAGTAATGTCATTCTAGTAAAAACAATGTAAAAACTGAAAATATAAAATCTGTAAAGAAGATATGATTAAGAAATGTAAACATCATGGTTGGAATTTTCAAATAAGCCTAATTAACTGCCCAGTCCCTATTGTCTTTCAATAAGGGTTGGGTGCCTAGTTCCCATAGGCTCCTTTCAAAATCACAGCCTAACATATAAATAGGAATTGTTTTCCAAGAAAGGATGAAAATGGAACCTCCTGTCCAAGGGAGCACCCTCTCTAGTGAGAAGTGCAATGATAAATAGTAGTACAGGTATGAAAATAATTATTTATAGGATATGAAAGATCACATGCAGTACATATAAAGAAAAGGAATACTTGTGGCACCTTAGAGACTAACCAATTTATTTGAGCATGAGCTTTCGTGAGCTACAGCTCACTTCATCAGATGTTTACCGTGGAAACTGCAGCAGACTTTATATACACACAGAGAATATGAAACAATACCTCCTCCCACCCCACTGTCCTGCTGGTAATAGCTTATCTAAAATGATCAACAGGTGGGCCATTTCCAGCACAAATCCAGGTTTTCTCACCCTCCACCCCCCCACACAAATTCACTCTCCTGCTGGTGCTAGCCCATCCAAAGTGACAACTCTTTACATAATCAAGTCGGGCTATTTCCTGCATAGATCAAGGTTTTCTCACATCCCCCCCACCCCCATACACACACAAACTCACTCTCCTGCTGGTAATAGCTCATCTAAACTGACCACTCTCCAAGTTTAAATCCAAGTTAAACCAGAACATCTGGGGGGGGGGGGGGTAGGAAAAAACAAGAGGAAACAGGCTACCTTGCATAATGACTTAGCCACTCCCAGTCTCTATTTAAGCCTAAATTAATAGTATCCAATTTTCAAATGAATTCCAATTCAGCAGTTTCTCGCTGGAGTCTGGATTTGAAGTTTTTTTGTTTTAAGATAGCGACCTTCATGTCTGTGATTGCGTGACCAGAGAGATTGAAGTGTTCTCTGACTGGTTTATGAATGTTATAATTCTTGACATCTGATTTGTGTCCATTTATTCTTTTACGTAGAGACTGTCCAGTTTGACCAATGTACATGGCAGAGGGGCATTGCTGGCACATGATGGCATATATCACATTGGTGGATGTGCAGGTGAACGAGCCTCTGATAGTGTGGCTGATGTTATTAGGCCCTGTGATGGTGTCCCCTGAATAGATATGTGGGCACAATTGGCAACGGGCTTTGTTGCAAGGATAAGTTCCTGGGTTAGTGGTTCTGTTGTGTGGTATGTGGTTGTTGGTGAGTATTTGCTTCAGGTTGCGGGGCTGTCTGTAGGCAAGGACTGGCCTGTCTCCCAAGACTTGTGAGAGTGTTGGGTCATCCTTTAGGATAGGTTGTAGATCCTTAATAATGCGTTGGAGGGGTTTTAGTTGGGGGCTGAAGGTGACGGCTAGTGGCGTTCTGTTATTTTCTTTGTTAGGCCTGTCCTGTAGTAGGTAACTTCTGGGAACTCTTCTGGCTCTATCAATCTGTTTCTTTACTTCTGCAGGTGGGTATTGTAGTTGTAAGAAAGCTTGACAGAGATCTTGTAGGTGTTTGTCTCTGTCTGAGGGGTTGGAGCAAATGCGGTTGTATCGCAGAGCTTGGCTGTAGACGATGGATCGTGTGGTGTGGTCAGGGTGAAAGCTGGAGGCATGCAGGTAGGAATAGCGGTCAGTAGGTTTCCGGTATAGGGTGGTGTTTATGTGGCCATTGTTTATTAGCACTGTAGTGTCCAGGAAGTGGATCTCTTGTGTGGACTGGACCAGGCTGAGGTTGGTGGTGGGATGGAAATTGTTGAAATCATGGTGGAATTCCTCAAGGGCTTCTTTTCCATGGGTCCAGATGATGAAGATGTCATCAATATAGCGCAAGTAGAGTAGGGGCTTTAGGGGACGAGAGCTGAGGAAGCGTTGTTCTAAATCAGCCATAAAAATGTTGGCATACTGTGGGGCCATGCGGGTACCCATAGCAGTGCCGCTGATCTGAAGGTATACATTGTCCCCAAATGTGAAATAGTTATGGGTAAGGACAAAGTCCTTATGTACATATGTTATGGAAGAGGAAACTGAAATAAAACATACAACACAAATTTTCATTGCTAGGAAAAATATTGGACTTTATCTGGTCTTGAGAGGAAAAGTCATTTGTATGCATGTGCTGAATGTGCGGCTTTGTATCTTTGGACAGAGACCAATCTTACTGATAGTGATATACTGAACTGCCTGAAAACATCATAGCCAAAGATGCCTTCCTGAATATTGCTAGATATTTTTTTTTAAATACGAATATGTGAAGTGACAATGGCATTCATTGAAGTAAGAGTGTGTGTGTGTGTGCGTGTCCCCAGCTTCTGGTAATAATTCTCATTATGAAGAAAAATACTGTTTTATACTGTCACTAGTATGGATTCATTCCCCCTTACTGTAACAAAAGTTAGTATAGAAAACGTCACTGGAAGTGAGAATTGTAAAAATACTGTTTTATACTGTCACTAGTATGGATTCATTCCCACTTACTGTAACTAAAGTTAGTACATAAAATGTAACTGGAAGTGAGAATTGTAAATGACTTCCGATGTATTGGATTGATACTGTAATATAGAATAGAATTGTACGGTAGAGTACTCATATGGAAGAAGTGCTGCACAAAGTGATTTTCCTCAGTCTTTGTTGTTGTTCTATGGAGGTTAATGTACGTGGGTTTTGTCTAAAGAAAATTTTGAATTAGTTATTCTTGTTCTTTTGAAGTAACTTCCCTAAAGGGCTCTTCGGTACAGTGTATGAGACAGACACAGACAGAAAGAAAAGGTTTTACTGACTTATACCCATGTAAGCTTTCAAGTGGGCTTGCACATTGTGTATATTAGCACTGTGCCCCTAAACAATCAGTTCAAAGATTTACACAGTGTTAATCAAGTGTGAGACATCTATTTTTGAAAAGGAATGGATAAAATGCACCATAGTAAGAGGAAAGGAGTACTTGTGGCACCTTAGAGACTAACCAATTTATTTGAGCATGAGCTTTCGTGAGCTACAGCTCACTTCATAGCTCACGAAAGCTCATGCTCAAATAAATTGGTTAGTCTCTAAGGTGCCACAAGTACTCCTTTTCTTTTTGTAAATACAGACTAACACGGCTGTTCCTCTGAAACCTGTCATAGTAAGAGGATGTAAGGAATTAACATATAAGAAGTGCATTGTAAACATACAGTTGGGAACCTGGCAACTGTGTACAGTGCAAAAACTTGGGCAAGCACAATTATATGAACTTGGTGCTTCAGTTACTTTATGGGAAATAGATCTATATAACTAAATGCATGCTGAACATATACATTCTTTGAAAGCCTACCCTATACGTATGACCCTCATCATTTCATCTTCTTAGCACTTCACAAGTCTTAAATCATTTATCTTCATGATGCCCCTGTGAGGTAGGAAAGTATTATTATTATTATTCTCATTTGACAGACAAGGAACGAAAGCTCTGAGCGATTAAACTCATAAGGTAGTGACAATTTGCACCTCGGTAAATATCCTTCTTTTTGTGATATTTGTCTTTCTGTAAGTTTTATATATTAATGGGACTCTGCAGGGAATCCAGGTGAAGGTGGTTGGGGCTGGGGGAGGGGAGATGGGGCTCAGTGGGAGGGAGGGCGGGTGCTGGGGGAATGGGGCTTTATGGGATGGGAGTCCAGGTGCAGTTGGTTGGGGATCAGTGGGATGGGGAGCTCGTCAGAGAGATCCAGATGCAAGCGGGTAGGGCTTATCAGGGTGGGGGTTCAATGGGCCTGCTTAATGGGGGAGCCCTAGCTGCTGCCAAGGGGATGCTGCATGCTGGGCTCCCGCTTCCCCACCCCCCACGATTCCCCTATCCCCTTTTCTTCTCCATCCCCCTTCCCCTCACTCCCACATTCCCCTCCCCCTGCCCTATTTCAGCCTCCTTCCTTCTCCACTGCCTCATCCCCCCATTCCTTAACCCCTCTTCCCTCATCCCCTGCCTTACCCAGCCCCACTGTGGGCACGCACTGTTGCACAGAACAGAAAACAGGAAGGCCCCCAGAACACGGAAGGAAGAACAGGAGTACTTGTGGCACCTTAGAGACTAACCAATTTATTTGAGCATGAGCTTTCGTGAGCTACAGCTCACTTCATCGGATGCATGAAGAACACAGAAGGGGGCACGACTGCCACTAGGACCCAGCAGAGACACAGCCTCCTTCAGCTGGGCAGCTCTGTGCTTGCAGAATGAGGGGGTCAGTGGCACGTAACCCCATGTGCCCTCCCATCCCTCTCCTCTTTGGAGGGGGGCAATCCCCCCCAAAAGCTGTGCCCATGGTCGCCCTTCCCTTCCCCCTGCACGGCTTCCCTCTGCTTCCCTGCCATTGTCTGTAGGGAAACACAGGAAATCTGGGGGGCGGGGGCGTTTTCTGTGAGGGCACAGTCACACAGAATCCCCCCAGGAGTAAAAGATTGAGGGAATACATGAGCCTTGAAGTGTATCTGAAACTCAACAAATATGCATGCTTCCAGATTAAGGGGAAAATGTCTTTCAGAGATGGGGACTCCAAACAGAGAACACCCTGTCAGTAACCGCTTCCTTTTTAAGCCCGAAGGGTGTTAGTTTAAATGCCTCCAGTTATTGCACCTGCCATGGTATCCCCTGGGGAGAGTCAGTCTATCACATAGCCAGGAGTTGTTGCCTTGGAAAAATGGGCAGAAGTTACTAAAAATGGAAATACTAAGTTTATTTGGATTAGTATAACCCACTTCTCTATTCTATAATGCAGTCCTGTCTCACTCTGAACTAGATTGGTAATGTTATCATCAGGATTTTTGCCTCAATTTTTAGGTAACCTGTATTAGCTCATTAGAGACTGTCAATTTCTCCCCCCTACCCCCCCCCCCACTTTCTGACATGCTATTGGAATTATTGTTCTGTGTGAGAGGTGGGGACAGTAGTGAATGTCCATACTGGTCACAGAATGCTTTAATTATGCTGCCATCTTTATTGCTAACAGGGATTGCAGAGGTATGCCTATAAAATGGATGGCCCTGGGGTCAAAAGAGATTGCAGAACAGTCAAAGTACCCAAAGTCATAAACATAATGTAATTTTTAATAATATGTAATTAATCATCTATGTCAGTGAGGGTCATGTAGGTACTTGATCTTTACTCTGGGACTATTTCCCTAGGCTATCTGGAGTAAGCCTTGAGGAACTGAATGTTTGTAGCTGTAATTTGTATTTGTCAGTACAGCATCTGCAAAGAAGTCAAGGCATTGAACCCTTATTAAAAATGCAAATGCCTTCTTATCTTGTCCAAACACTTGATAGTGGATGAGCTGTGATAACATTGGCTCTTTGCTAGATGCTGCATAAATCTGTAAACTGTGTCAATGTGAGATTGCTGTTGTGGGATCATTTAGGCTGATGGAAGCAGTAATGTGATTCCCAAAGCCTGACCCCTATTAAGTTGTAAATGCTCTCTCCCCAGGATTGTCTAGGTTTCTTACACATTGGTAAACATAATTGCATTCACTGAAATTATTTCTGAGATAGGTGTGATCCCCATGTCAATTGAAATCTAATAGATAAACTGTTGCAATCTTGTTAGAACCATCTCTGACAGTCCATATTAATGCTGAAGTGTGAGGAACACAACCATTTTTAATGTATTTTATATGTAAGAATTAATCAGAAGTGGAAATGGCATTTTTTTTACTGCTTGTCATTAGATATTTTAGCTAGACTATTTATGGGTTTTGCTTGTTTAAGTAATTTAATTAATTAATATGACTAATGACAATAATCCCTAAATGCAAGCAGGATATATTTGTACAGTGGACCACTATGATTACACCTGTGGGAATTCTGCGGCAAAAATTTTAAAAATCTGTGCACAGTATTTTAAAATTCTGCAAAATTCTGCATATTTTATTTCTCAAAATAGTGCAATATAATCATTCCGGTTTCAATTATTTTGGGAATTTATTTCAAAATACCTGTCAGCAAATATGTCTGTAACAATGCAGACAACAAAAGAGATTCAGGAAATGATTTTTGACAAATAGATTCCTTACTAGGTATATAAATACAGAACTTTGAGCAATTATTCATTTAAACTACAATTCAGAAACATATTTCCTGCACCCCTCAGAAGCAGTGCAAAGGCTTGGGGGAGTCAGAGGTAACAGAGGAGCTGATGGAGAGGGAAGTAATTACTGGGCAGGAATTTGGGAGTGAACCTGGAAGGTTGTTTGGTGTGGGTGGGAGAAGTATGGAACAGTTTTCTTTTGGGGGGGGAGGGATTCTGAGGCAGTTGGGGAGCCTCCCCCATGTTGACCCGTAGCCTCTCTCATTTAGTCAGGCACATCTTACTCTGTCCTCATGTGTCCCTGCACCCCCACTCCCATTCAGTCCCTGGCTCAATGTGTCACTCCAGTAGCTCCTGTGTCCCTGCCCCAGTCTGTCCCCCCATTAGCCCTTCTGAACCACAGTTCTATTTGACCCCCCCGCCAGCCCTGTGTGCCCTGCTTTGTTCATCCACCCCATGTCCCGTGCCTCCTCACCTGGCCCCATGGGCAGGGCACTGTGAGGAAGGCAACCTCTGCCCCCTTTCTCTTCATGGCTGGCTGCTCTGTTCCCTGAACCAGCTGCCCTTTCTTCTGGTGCCACATCAGCCCCTGGTGGGCAAACAGTTTCTTCTCCCCCCACCCCCACCTACCCCGCCATCAGAATCAATTATTCTCTGCAGGGACATTAATTCTGTGCTTACACAGTGGTGCAGAATTCCTCCAGGAGTATATGATCTAAATTAAAGGCTAGTTATGGAACCTTTACTGTAAGTATCTTGATGAACTCTAATGCTGTATCAAACACACTTTTATATTTTATGGTGGGGAAATGATGAATCAGGAGATTTTTTCCTCCTTCCCCTTCTTGTCCCTGATTATTTTCAGTTTTTGTTCAGGGTTTATTTTCTGCATTGATTATGCAGTCTGTTTGGTGTTACATACCTCACTTTTCAGCCAGCCTTAACTCAGCCACTAATTGTGGATGTAAATTCTTTGTACATACAGAGGATCAGCTGCACACAAATATGTATTTGCATGCCTAATTACCACATAGGTATGTAAACAGAACATACTATTAATGAAGGCCTGGGTTTTAATTATAGCCCTTAGTGTATATTAAAGTCTTATATATTGCCTTAAAGTTTTCATCTTGTTGATCACCTTGTAGCAACTCGAGGAAACTGGGCTGAAGTCTTTTTCGAAAATAATTTTGTGAAATGATTGAAAAGGTCTGTTCTCTGGTTCATAATCTGTGGATTGTTTTAGATTTTTGGCTGCTGCTGGTTACTCATGGAGCAACTGTGAACAAAACTTCTTTTTTCATTTGTGCTTGCTGCAGAGGATGCAGCCTTTTCTTTCAGATGCATAAAGAAATGTGTGTTTCTTCAGGGTGTGGCATTTGCTAAAATAAGCCCTAAATGGTTTCATACCTGGCTACCTGAAAGTCTGCCTCCCTTTCCTTGTGGTTGGATAGTACCACAGCTCGGAGCATATGAGGTGCTCAAGCTGACAGGCCCTGGTTTAAAATTTAAGAGGCTGGTGTCAGGATGTTTTCTTTGAGGGGTTCTTGACTTTGGAATTCACTCCCGCAGTTGATTTGGCAAGGAACACATGTGTTGATCTTTATGGGACATTGGAACTGTTTGAAATAGAAAACTTAACTGACCTTAAGGTACACAAAAGAGATCAGACTACTGCAATTACAATTGGCTCAAGAATGGAAACATGGCCATAGAATTAGAAAAGGAACCCTGAATTTCAGAAAAGCATCTCTGTCGAGAACCATCCACTGTTATTGATGTCAATCACTTCTATCACCTCCCCCCATCTTTGGGGGACGTCTCTCACATTTGCCTGCAATTGGGACTCTATTATGACAGAGAATTGCGTTCTAGAAGTCATCCATCATGGTTACTCTGTTGAATTTCTCCACCTTCCTGAGTTCTCTTCAGAGAATACTCTCACAAGGAGATTCTTTGCAAAGAAGTGCTTCTCCAATAAATGGCAAGAGAATGAGTGCCACCACAGTATCAAGGGAGAAGGTTCTATTCCCCATACCGCTTAGTCCTCAAACCAGACAGACAGTGGAGACCCATTCTGGACCTTCAGCAACTGAACATCTTTATTCAAAAGTCAAAATTCAGGATGGTAACACTAGCTTCAATAATCCCTTCCTACAAGAGGGAATGTGGTTCAAGGCTCTCAACATGAAGGACACCTATTAGGTAGATATTCATCCATCCCACATAAAGTTTCTTTGCTTCCTGGTAGGTCAGGAACACTACCAGTCCAGAGTTCTTCCCTTTGGGCTAGCACCCAAATGTTTTCTCTGTGGTAGCAGCCCACATGAAGTGTTAAAGTTAAACAGTTTTCCCATACTTGGATGATTGGCTCCTAGTAGGTCATTCCAACCATGAAGTCAGATTGGCAGCTTTGTTCCTGCATCATCTTCTAGCAGCACTGGGTGTCTGCCTGAACAAAGACAAGTCCATTTTGACCCCCACACAGATGACAAATTTTATAAGAGCAACACTGAACTCAATTTCATCAAGAGCTTTCCTCCCCAGAGAAAGATTTCAGTCAATGAGAATTGGTGGCTGTGATTGCAGAGCCATTGGCCATTATCTTTGAAAACGCATGGCGAACGGGGGAAGTCCCGGATGACTGGAAAAAGGCTAATGTAGTGCCAATCTTTAAAAAAGGGAAGAAGGAGGATCCTGGGAACTACAGGCCAGTCAGTCTCACCTCAGTCCCTGGAAAAATCATGGAGCAGGTCCTCAAGGAATCAATCCTGAAGCACTTACACGAGAGGAAAGTGATCAGAAACAGTCAGCATGGATTCACTAAGGGAAGGTCATGCCTGACTAATCTAATCTCCTTCTATGATGATATTACTGGTTCTGTGGATGAAGGGAAAGCAGTGGATGTATTGTTTCTTGACTTTAGCAAAGCTTTTGACATGGTCTCCCACAGTATTCTTGTCAGCAAGTTAAAGAAGTATGGGCTGGATGAATGCACTATAAGGCGGGTGGAAAGTTGGCTAGATTGTCGGGCTCAACGGGTAGTGATCAATGGCTCCATGTCTAGTTGCCAGCCGATATCAAGTGGAGTGCCCCAAGGGTCAGTCCTGGGGCCGGTTTTGTTCAACATCTTCATAAATGATCTGGAGGATGTTGTGGATTGCACTCTCAGCATATTTGTGGATGATACTAAACTAGGAGGAGTGGTAGATATGCTGGAGGGCAGGGATAGGATACAGAGGGACCTAGACAAATTGGAGGAGTGGGCCAAAAGAAATCTGATGAGGTTCAACAAGGATAAGAACCCAATGCACCGCTATAGACTAGGGACCGAATGGCTAGACAGCAGTTCTGCGGAAAAGGACCTAGGGGTGACAGTGGACGAGAAGCTGGATATGAGTCAACAGTGTGCCCTTGTTGCCAAGAAGGCCAATGGCATTTTGGGATGTATAAGTAGGGGCATAGCCAGCAGATCAAGGGACGTGATCGTTCCCCTCTATTCGACATTGGTGAGGCCTCATCTGGAGTACTGTGTCCAGGTTTGGGCCCCGCACTACAAGAAGGATGTGGATAAATTGGAGAGTCCAGCGAAGGGCAACAAAAATGATTAGGGGTCTGGAACACATGACTTATGAGGAGAGGCTGAGGGAACTGGGATTGTTTAGTCTGCGAAAGAGAAGAATGAGGGGGGATTTGATAACTGCTTTCAACTACCTGAAAGGGAGTTCGAAAAAGGATGGATCTAGACTGTTCTCAGTGGTAGCTGAGGACAGAACAAGGAGTAATGGTCTCAAGTTGCAGTGGGGGAGGTTTAGGTTGGATATTAGGAAAAAACTTTTTCACTAGGAGGGTGGTGAAACACTGGAATGCGTTACCTAGGGAGGTGGTGGAATCTCCTTCCTTAGAGGTTTTTAAGGTCAGAATTGACAAAGCCCTGGCTGGGATGATTTAGTTGGGGATTGGTCCTGCTTTGAGCAGGGGGTTGGACTAGATGACCTCCTGAGGTCCCTTCCAACCCTGATATTCTATGATTCTAATAACAGGTTACTTGCAGACCAAAGGCTATGGTCAAAGTGCACCTTTCTCTAACCAAGCCACATATACACCTCTACCCCAAAATAACGCGGTCCTCGGGAGCCAAAAAATCTTACTGCGTTGTAGGTGAAACTGCGTTATATCGAACTTCCTTTGGCCCCCCTGCTTCTTGTCTCTGACTGCTCCCTCCAGAGACCCCCCCCGTCCCTAATCACCCCCAGGATCCCACTCCCTACCAAAACCCCTACTCCCTGTCCCCTGACTGCCCCGTCCCCTGTCCACACGCCCTCCCCCTGACAGGCACTCACCGGCAGCAGCGGGAAGTGGAGCAATGCGGCCCCAGCCCACTCTGCTTTCCTTGCGCCGGCCCCAGCCGTGTCACTAGGGGGGGGTAGGGGTTGGGGAAAGGTCCCACACTCACCGGCAGCAGGAAGTGGAGCGCTGTATCTGGGAGCTGGCAGAGTGGAGCGGGCTGGGGCTGGGCTGCTCCGCTTCCACCGCTGCCGGTGAGTGTGGGGGGGCAATCCTTTCCCCAAGCCCCCTCCCCCGAGCGACATGGCTAGGGCAGGGGTGAGGGAAGCGGAGCGGGCTGCTCCTGGCCCCCCGCTAATCAGCCAGGCCATTCTGGGCCTGCGGGGCCCCCAAAAGTGCTCCCCCACAGCTCCTGCCTCCCAGACCCTGGGCGGGGAAGGCCCTCCCCCTGACTGCCCCCTAAGACGCTCTGCCCCTTATCCAACCCCTCGGCTCCGTTCTGGCACCCTTAACACGCCACTCAGAGCAGCGTGTCAGAGCCAGACACACTGATGTATTGATCTGCCAGGGGGCGCAGCCCCGCCCCCCAGAGCACTACTTTACCGCGTTATATCTGAATTGGTGTTATATTGGGTCGCATTATATCGGGGTAGAGGTGTATTCCATGTGTTCAGAATTCTTTAATTGTGACAACCGAAGCAGGCACTTCCCTGCAGACCATAAGTGGGAAATATACAGCTCTGCCCAGAGCGAGGCAGTCACTCAGTGGGGAACACTTCAGTGGGATGTCTTTGTGTCCCAAACAAATAGGAAACTTTCCCTCTACTGCTCCAGCAGAGCTATAGGCCACAACTCCCAGGGCAATGCTCTCATTCTGTCATGGACAGACCAACTCAGATGTAACCCTTCTGCCCGTCAGAGTTGGCAGCAACAAGGGCCGGGTTCAATATCTAGGGGATCCATTCCAATAACACAATGCAAACCGGCTCGAGCCCCCATCCAGTGACCTGGGACAAATATATACCACCCCCACTGGGTGCCTCCCAGAGGCAATACTTCCCCTCTCGCAAGCACCTAGTCTGAGTGTAGCAAAAAGCCTTTTAATAACAGAGAGAAACAATGTGGCATTATGTTGGGGAAACACCACCAACAGGATTCATAACACAACCCATGAGCAAAAAAACCCACCCCAAGCAAATTGGGGCATGCCCTTTTCCTTTGGTTTTTGAGTCCAGCAACCCCAAATCACCCAAAGTCCCAAAAGTCCAATGACCCAAAAGTCTCTGTCCCTGGTCAGGGCAGGCCCAGAGTTCAAAAGTTTATCTGCAGAGCTTTACCTCCCAACCTGGGTGGAGATGGGGGCGGGGGTAAAAGGCACCTTACATGATCTGAAGCTGACCGCCCCACAGCTCCATAGGCCTTCGCTCCGCTCCACCAGCCACCCCACGAACTGCTTCACTCAGCTCCGCTCCGTGTCCCACCAGCAGCTTGCGCCGTCCCATGAACTGCTCCACCAGCCTGTCCACAAGGCACTCCAGCCGTCCCGCAAACTTCTCCACAATATATCTTCAGGCTCCCCCACTACTTAACACAACGCTCAGTGACTTCAGCTCTTAGTCAGTTCAGGTCTTTGGTTAATTCAGCTTGTAGTAGAGGAGCCTCAGTGCTGGTGCACCATTAGCCCAAAGTGAGCTCAGCAGCATGTAACTAGACTCCTAATGAAATCAAAATTAGCTCTGATATTCCCAGTAGAGAAAGGAGGAAGTACAATTAGCATGTAAGGCCCTCACCAAGGGGCCCATGCCACCAAATATTAATACTTGTCCCCAACCTCTCTCAATTCACAGAGTTTTGGAACCCATGACCCTTGCCTAGCGAGTGCTACTTAGTTGATGGTGAGTCCCTCCATCATAACAAAAGGCCAAGTACAGTTCCAAGCACAGTTCCCATAATCAGGGTAATAACAATTTATTCTTCCTGCCCCAATAACAGAGACACTGGGGATCCCACAGCAGCCAAAGTGACCATTTGGGCAGCTATGGGTTCATTCTAGGTGGGGTGGGTGTGTCTATGCAAATGAGATCGGCCCCTGAATTTCTTTTCCACAACTTGCCACACCTCACCACCAGATGTCAGGGTGGAGCTCATCCTGACACTGCTTACACAGATGTGCTTTTCCGCCCTTTCCCCCACTAGCACAGACCTTGAGAAAGATCTGTCACGTCAGGGCCAGAGTCATTTTCCTAGCACCCAACTGGCTGAGACACTTTTGGTTCCCAGAACTTCAGAGGATGTCAACCTGTCCTCCTATCAAGATATCTCCCTTTCTGGATCTTCTAACTCAGGAAGATGGAAAAATTAAGCACCTCAATCCAGACACACTTCACGTTGAGGCTTGGTGTTTGGATGGGCATCAGATCACAAAGGCTCATGTTCAGAAGGTGTCCAAGCCATTCTTACTCAAAGTAGGAAAGATTCAACTAGGAACTAGCTGAATGGAGATATTTCTGTATCTGGGCACAGCACAATCAGTCTTGTTCAGGCTCTGCAGAAATACCAGTGACTTTGGACAATCTCCTGTCATTGAAGAACTTGGGTCTTTCCATTTGCTCACTGAGGGTCCATCTCACAGCAGACAGTGGCTTCCTTCCTTCAGTAGATGGGTGTTTCACTTTTATTTGTCCAACAACAGTTAGATTTATGAAGGGTGTGATACAGGAGGGCCAGGGCGCAGTGATAGAGTGGTAGAGGGGAGCTATATAAGCTGTAGGCTAATTAAGGCATGGTTCCCTGTAGACTAGGGAGGGTTGCTACAGGTTAATTGGAGCACCTGTAGTCAATTAAGGCCCTGTCAGGAACCTAATAAAACCCCCTGCTTCATGCAGTTAAGGTGTGTGAAGAAGGAGAGAGGATTGGAGTTTGGAGGTGTGTTGCTGAGACTTAAAAGACCAGAGAACTGAAGGAAGGGAGACGCTGCCCCAGCAGGGAAGGGTGACTCCCTCCCCCAGCATCAAGGACTGAGGGTAACCCTACCGAAGGGGGAGGAGGGTAAGAAACCCGCCAGGGTTGAGAGGGACTGGGGCTCAGAATGAGGAGCAAACCCAGACCCCTCCCCTGCTTGCCTCCTCTACCACCTTCGCAGGCCACTAGCGGGACCCTCAGGGCCCCAAGAGCAGGGACAAGGGTTGGCATTTTAGCCCCCCGCCAAGAAAAGCATGGGACCCACCATGCCAACATAGGCCATTTTGTTACAAGG
This sequence comes from Caretta caretta, assembly GCF_965140235.1. Taxonomy (NCBI): domain Eukaryota; kingdom Metazoa; phylum Chordata; order Testudines; family Cheloniidae; genus Caretta; species Caretta caretta. Next base: position 140,280,525 of record NC_134207.1, read on the forward strand.
GCCTAGTCAGGGTCTTTCTGCCATTAGCCAAGCCTATACCTCAACGGGGTCTCAATCTCATCCTGTCAATGCTTACCAGACCTCCATTTGAACCTTTGACAATATGCTCTAAGTCCCACCTTCCCATGAAAGTTGCATGTTGAGTTGCTATTTCTTCAGCTAGAAGGTTGAACGAGATGGGAGTACTCATGGCAGGCCCACCATACACCATTTCTTTACAGGAGACAGTCTCCTTTATTGCCTTCATCCTAAATTCCTCTCTAATGTAATTTCAAAATTCCATGTCAACCAACCTTCCATTAACCTGTTTTCTTCCCAAAACCACATGCTATTGTTCAAAAGAAAATACTTAATTCTCTGGATGGCAGAGGTGCCCTGGCATTCTAGCTGCAAAGCACAAACCAATCAGAAAATCACCAAGACTATTTCTCACTACAGTAGAAAGATCTCGAGGACAAGCAATATCTTCTCAGAGAATTTCTAAATGGATCTCTGGTTGCATCGCCTAACAATTAGCATATATCCCTCCACTGGATGAAGTAAAGGCACACTCCATTAGGAGCAAGCTGCTTTTACAGCATCTCTGCCGGAGGTACTGGTATTGGACATATGTAAAGCGGCTACCTGAAGATCTATTCACAAGTTCACAAAACATTACATGCTAGTTCAGTCCTTCACTTCAGATACAGCCATGTGGACTGCAGTTCTTTAAGCATCTTTATAGCCAGCATCCTCACACACCCCTCCACTCAGAATATTGCTTGTCAGTCACCCATGTGTGGAATGCACACAAGGACCAGAATGAGAAGAAAAAATGAAGGTTACTGCCCTGTAACTGGAAGTTCTTCGAAATGTGTGGTCCCTATCTGTATTCCACTACCCACCCTTGGCCCCCTCTGCTTCAAATCCTGTTGGATTTGAAGTAAGAAGAGGAACTGGAGAGGTGTTAGCCAGCGCTGCCTCTTATGCCTTCGGTTGGTAACACGGGGGAGAGCAACTGCACATGTGCAGGCCAAAGGACACTGCTTGTTAGAATTTCTAGACTTAGGTGTGTGGCACATATGCATACCATATGTGGAATGCAAATAGGGACCACGCATCTTGAAGAACTTCCAGTTACAGGTAAGTAACGTCTATTTATACAGTAAATGACACAACATATTCCTCTTATTTTGCTGACTTTGATTATGTGGCATAAGAAAATTCCCATTTAATTAACAGCATCTCAAGATTTTTCCTTATGAAAACCAATGCAATATAAATATCTGAATATATATGTAAAAATCTACTTTTTATTGAAGACAAGGGAGACATACCCTCAGGAAAATCCATAACAATTCACAACATCAAAAAATAAATGATTATATTATTCTTAAGGTATTCATGGTTTGATTCTACAGTGCCCTGTGGCAAATTGCAATACTTCCCCTGGAGACCAAACAGATAAGCAGAACAGATCATAGGAAAAAAGGATTCATGGCATTATGGGATTCTCTAAAGTGTAGAGTTTCTGGAGTAGGGATAGTGGAACTAGTTGCTCAGTTACATTCCAGGGAAATATGTCCTCATCTGATCATTATTGTTCAGGTAAGTGGGAAAGTTGCCGCAAAGATTACATTAGTTTACGATGCTAGACCTCTCGTCTACTAATAGGAAATCAAATAGTAGGCAGAACAGAAGAAAGAGAACAGGTGCAATGTGTTGTTTCTGTGAGAGAGTGAAAGTGCTTTCATGTTTTGAATTAGCTTCAGTTTTCCAAGTTTTGAATTTGCACCCTGTTAAGAGTGGTAATTTGGTAATTCCACCTCCAGGTAGCAAAGCTGGTGGATAAGAAAAGGATGCAACCTTCTTGCTAAGTACAAGTGATTTAAAAAGTGATTAAAAGTGCTCTTGGCACCCTTTTCTATCCAAGCAGCAAGAAGAAACTAAGGATCTGACATGAATCGCAGTCTGTGAACTTTAACAATGAATTGTAGGCAAACCACCTCAGTCAAGATTGCTTCTTAGAAGATGTTTGCCACATCTTCCAGTGTTCTCCATCCTAGCCTGGATTGAGTTTTAACCAGCTATTCTTTATAAAATAGCTCTGATCTGTATCCTAATCTCTGATAGACATTGGACATTGTGTCATCCATTGGCAGGGCTGGAAGAGATGTATATACTGTTCAGTGTACTCGAGAAATTATAATCAATACTTCCATACTGCCCCTGCTAATTGCCTCATACACACATAAAAAAAGGTTGTGGGCAGGTGAGCAATCACTTAATACTACTGTCTTGCATAGAACAGAGCTACTTGAGTGACACCGGTAAGCCCCAGCTAGGTTCAGCAGTCACATCAGCAACACTATCTTAGTGAATGTCACTGAAGGCAGCAAGGATACCTGTTCGGCCTGCGACACTACTTGAGAAGGTTAATGCTAGTCTATTGTGAGTTGCCATTCTTCAGATGAGTCACTAAGATTACATTTTTTTGGATCTAAAGTAATGCCACCAAAGGCTAATTGGCAATAATATAAAAGTTCACAGTTGTATAAATTACATCTTGTGGAAGGCAGATTGTATGCAAGGCACTGGAAAAATTACTGTACTCACTAATACAATATCTGCATGCAGAAAAGTATAATTAATTTCTCTCCCAAACACTATTAATCCTAATAAACATAATACAGTGATTGATGTGGCAGGAAAAGCCACAGTGGTAACTGTCATATTGAAGTTATTGTTTTATAGCCAGCAGAGTGGTTTAAAGTCTAGTAAGAGCTATGTCTTGTTTTATTAGCTCTCTGCTCTTAATACAGGATATGTCTCAAAATACAGTGTTTCAGAATAATCACATCAGCACCATGTTATGTACGCAAACTACCTCTTCGCCCATCTTTAATCTATTGATTACACACTCCAAGATCATATACATCAGGAGTAATATTCGGGTAATTATTGAAGCAATAATTTCAGGTAACAACATCCATGATGGTAACAAGGGTACAGTGTTTGAGTCTGAAAGTTATTCAATTATTTTAGCCGTTTTCACATTCTCTTTTTTTATCCACATAGCTAGGTAGCCCTCAATTTTATCCTGTAGAGTTATTAACTGTGTTTTCACATGAATCCGACGAAGTGGGTGTTCACCCACGAAAGCTCATGCTCCAAAACGTCTGTTAGTCTATAAGGGTCAACAGGACTCTTTGCCGCTTTTACAGATCCAGACTAATGCGGCTACCCCTCTGATATTTACTGTGTTGTTATAGTCATGTTGCTCCCAGGATATTAGAGAGACAAGGTGGGTGAGGTAATATCTTTTTTTGGGCCAGTTTATGTTGGCGAAGGAGACAAGTTTTGAGGTTACACAAAGCTAGCTCTTCGTCAGGTCTGGGAAATATACTGACTGTCACAGCTACATAAAAGGTGGAACAGATTTTTAGCATAAGTAATTACCACATATTGTAAGAGATCATTGAAGATAGAGAGGCCAGTTAACACCTCTGCAGCCATAGAACAAAAATGGGGTGTTACTGGGTTACAGATGGGCATAATAAGCCATAAATCTCGTGTCTTTATTAAGTCCATGATTTTTAGTGTCTAGCAAAATTATGAATTTAAGTTTCCGAGCTCATCTTTTGGAGATGTTGTGCAGATATCCTTTGAGGATGAGGACAGAGAGGTCAGCTGTAGAGTGATTGCTTTGTGAAAAGTGTTCATGGATGGGTGATATGGTATTTTTGTCTATTATCACTTTTCTGTGTGAGTTCATTTGAGAGAGTAGTGATTGTCTCATTTCACCCATATAGCTTTTATTGGGGCATTTAGTGCATTGAATGAGGTATGCCACATGTTGTGATAGGCATGTGCAGGACCCATAGATTTTGAAAGGTGTGTTGTGGGGGTCATCAATCATCATAGCAGTGGATTGATGTCTGAAGGTTTTGGGAGAGTCTGGTGTCACTTTCAGTTGGTGTGTCCTGATCTGTGTGAGGTTTGCTTGTAGAGTTATTCAGCTTATCCATGACCATAATGTGACATACTTTGAATAGCCACCCTGTTCCTTTGGTGGGTTTGGGGCAATTTGCAAACTATAACAATATATTCCTGGCCAATATGATAAGATCTGAATCAAGTTTCATTATGGATATTTGTGAGTATTGATCTCTAAGACAAAGATAGAGTGAAATTGGTAGATCCAGCTGAGTAATTTCCAAGATATGATATTCGATTATTTCCCAACATTTTGGATGGGTGACCAATCCACTTCATAAATAGATAAAATCACCTTGCTCTATATTCATTCCAACTCAGTAGCAAAACATTATCAGATAGAAGACATACTGCTTCTGGGGTGATAGATGTTAAAAATAACATCAACTTGATTTTTATTTCTAACATAATTGAGAAAAGAAAACTGGTACATATAATTCCATTTGTTCTTCCCACCGGGAAAGCCCCGGAAGACTCGGAGGGAACGGAGGGTGGATAAAATGAGGGGAACGAGGATCTTGACCCAGTACCAGAAACCTACGCTTGTAATGGAAAAAGGTGGCTCAACGGACGGCAGGGCAGGGCAGGAGATCAGCGACCCAATAGCCGGACCTTGTTCCCCGGGGGTTTTCCCCAAGGAGGAGACAGAGGTAGATCCCCCTGAGTTTGGACAAATGGGGACCTCACTTAGGAATTTTGGTCAGGATCAGGCCAATGATCCAATATACAGCAATATTCATAAAGATGTAGTCAAGGTAAATGGGGTCCCCATGGAGGGGAGAGTCAAGGGCCCAGGGCCATATTATGTGATTAAGGGTGATCTTCTATACAGAGTGTAGTCCAGGTCCAAGAGCAAGTCGTAGAACAACTCTTAGTCCCACAGAAGCATCAGAGGGGCATGATGGATCTGGCCCACAGCCATCTGTTTGGGGGCCATCTAGGGGTAGATAAGACCCTTGATTGGATTCTGCAGAGGTTTTTTTGGCCCGGCATTTATGTGGCTGTCCAGCGATATTGTACCTCCTGTCCAGAATGTCAGTTACATGGGCCTCGACCACACCTAAGGGCCCCTTTGGTACCTCTACCAACTACTGGAATCCCATTCGAGCAGATAGCTATGGATCTAGTAGGGCCACTGGAGAAGTCAGCCCGGGGTCATCATGGTAGTACTAGATTATGCCACCCAATATCCCAAGGCCATACTCCTACGGAACACAATGTCCAAGACCATAGCCAAAGAATTAGTCCAGATTTTTTCCAGAGTAGGGATACCTAAAGAGATCCTGAGAGACCAAGGGACCCGCCTTGTGTCTAAGTTAATGAAGGACCTATGTACAATGCTCAATATGCGGACCCTCAGGACATCAGACTATCATCCCCAGACTGATGGTCTTGTCGAACGCTTCAATAGAACATTGAAGAACATGCTACAGAAAGTGGTTAGTCATGACGGGAAAGACTGGGACACCCTGCTGACTTACTTGCTGTTTGCTGTACGGGAGGTTCCCCAAGCTTCCACTGGATTCTCCCCATTCGAGCTGTTATATGGTCGCCACCCCAGGGGCATATTGGATGTGGCCAAAGAGGGCGGGGAAGAACAGCCGAACACCGGGAGAAACATCGTTGAACTTGTATTGGAAATGAAAGACAGGATAGCCCAAGTCGCCCCCCTTGTGCGTGAACACCTGGAGAAGGCCCAAGGGGCCCAACGGACATACTACAATCACCAAGCAATGACCTGGAAGTTCCAGGTGGGAGACCGGGTAATGGTGCTCATACCCTTGGCAGAGAGCAAGCTCCTGGCCAGGTGGCAAGGGCAATATGAGATTATAAAAGCCATAGGAGAAGTCGACTATAAGGTCCAACAGCCGGGTCGCTGGAAGCTGGAGCCGATCTACCATATAAACCTGCTGAAACCATGGCAGGATAGAGAAGCGCATGTTGTTGCACTAGGGGCACCATCCCCTAAAAGCAACCAGCCCGACCAAGTGGGAATATCCCCGGAGTTGACTCCGGAGCAACGATCTGAAGTGATCAGCCTGATTAAACGCAACCAGGATGTGTTCTCAGAAAAGCCAGGCAGGACTACTGAGGTTCACCATCACATCCTCACAGAGCCTGGAGTGAAGATGAACATCAAGCCATTCCGGAGGCCAAAAGATCTCAAGTGGGATCAAATTGATCAACAGGAATATTTCCCTTCTGCTGATTTTAACTCATGGAGATCTTTCTGCAGACAAAAGTCTGTATTTTCAAATGCAAGGAACTAAGCATTAATTTTAAATCATGTGGTCTGGTGTCAATGGACACTTGCTTTGTGGCTGACCAGGAAAAGCTGGTTCCATCTTTAAAGGAGGTCATGTTCACTGAGATTTTAAGCCAAGGAGCATCTTGTTCCAGTTTTAAGCCCTGGAGCTCTGTCTTTGCTGCATATTTTAACATTGTACCATAAATCTCTATTGCTGTACCATTTCCAGTGTGCATAGCAAATACCAAGTCAGAATTGTTTATTTTGACTAAGTATAACCAAAAGGTGGCAGCACTACTTTGAACATCCTATATGCTACACTTAATAGCAATTCATCTTTCAGTAACAGTATCAAACTATTTCCTTCATATATTGAACGTACTATCACTATTCATAAAGAAGACATATTAAAATACATTATATTGTCCTTGTTACTAATGGAAATTATCTCTTACATTGTATATTTGCATAATATAATACCATCTCTATAGCAGAAAGAATCTATTGTATATAGGGACTCTATTGAATATTTAAAAGCCCTAAGACTCTGCTTTGATTAGTGTGGCTGAACAATCATTGTATTCATCAATCACTTTGCTTTCCTGAAATTATTTTTAGCCATAGAACAATTTCTCTTGCCCAGATAAATTCTCCCTGTGTAAAAGAAATTAAGACACTTTAGCATCTGGTGTCAACTGGTCTTTTTACCAGTGTTATAAAATGTCTTTTACATATCTGAAGTAAACATGTTTTTAATTGATCCCCTCAATGCAATCACAGAAAAACCCAGGAGACTATACAGCATGCTTTCTAATGGTCTTATGAGGCTAATTTATTCTCTCTCACACGCACACACAGACACACACACACACGGAAAATTTGCAGTAAACTAATTTTCATTTTCAATCTTGGCTGATTTTTTTTTAATTAATGCAAAGATTGATAATTGATAGGAACAGGAAAGTAGCAGTTCTCACCTGCAGAGTTTGGCTGGGAGACTGAAAATGAGTTAGCACAAATATGTATGATGCACTAACACAAACCGTTATTTATGGTCTTAGAAGGGGTCATACATCTGAGAATGAGAATTTTGCCACGATTTCATATTTATTGCAAAGATGCAAGTGAGTGCAAATATTTTATGTATTTCATTTTTAACAAAATTGAACAAAGTGTGCATATGAATCTGCAATGTGAGGAGAAACTTTGATTAAAGTTTTGGTAATGTAGGAAAGAGATGAAACTTAAATTAAAACCTGTGGATAGTAGTAGTTCATATGCTACTACTAGATTGGTTCTGAAAGCATCTTAAAATATTCTCATTTTGCTGGTAAGAATTACTGAGAGTCTTACATTGTGATTTCTGAAATTTTGGGCAAATCATTATTTTTGACAATTGTCCTTATTCTTTTTCAAAATGTTTAGCTTGACAAGTTAGCTTACATGAAAAATTTCATCCTGAGTGATGTTCTGAGGATTTCAGTGGATACTGAGAGTATCAGAGATAAATGCAGAAAGAGTACACACGAGTATACTAAGCTTTTGGCTTTATTTCTGAAAATAATCATTCTATTTAGAACACTCAGTCTCATCTTATCTGTTCAGGAATTGCACTTGTCAATGTAAAACATTCCCATTTCATCATCACTGCTGCCTCGAGAGGCTGATGATCTGACATTGTCGTACAGCAGAATGGAAACAGCAGTGCATATACATTGACAAGTCTAACTGAGCATCTGTGTTTTAAATGAAGTCATTATTACAGAAAGTAAACCTGTTATAATACTGAGCTGTTCTTGTAATTCCATTGTCCTAGATAAGCTTATCTAATTAAATCCTACAGATTCCTCATACCAACTCTTAGGAGGAGTTTGAGCTTCTTTAGGTCAAGAGCCTGTGCTTGATACAGTCTTATTTTAAAAAAGTCAGTTAGTATACAATAACATAAAGCATTAACTGCACCAGCACATTCATAAAGCAGCTACCTTCTGCCTGAGTGATGTGGACTAATGTAAACACCTAACAACTGTGCTGAAATCTTTCCCTGCCTCCCTGATGGCTTCTGGGTACAATTTATTATGTTAGTAGTGAGCTCTGTATGGTTTGGTTCCAGTTATCTGACATAAGATTAGATGAGAAGCTGTTGCTTTTGGATCCAAAGTTTGAAGACCTCTGTCGAGTAGCAGGCATGAACTTGCTCTCCTTAGAACTCTGTCAGAACCTTCCGGCTACAATGCAAGACACATTTATTTTGTTCAGTTCTTGACTAGTAGTTTCTGTTTTGTTCTTGTGGTGGTTTTTTGTCTGTTTGTTTTTTGTGATTTCCCACAACTCCCCTCACCCCCAACACATACACACACACTCTGTACTCTCTGTGCCTGCTGCCCCCATGATGGACACTGTAAAATTAGTAATAATACATATAACAAGGTGTAGCATGCCAGGGGTATGTGTAGCCCCCTCCGGAAGCACCCTCAATCTCCAAGAGTACTGGAGTTCATTTGCTTTTCCCTCCTTAGACCCACTGGCCCTGGGTTCTTTGTGCTTCTTGGGCTGATAGCAGGCATCTGCCTTTAGCTGACTGGTTGCTGGAGCTAAAATGATTCTTGGTGCTTGGTGTCTTCACCTATTGGCCAGGTAAATAAATTAATATATAGCCCCTCTGACCACTAGAACTCTAGGAATTAAAAGGAATCAGGGACCAATCAATTTTTAAAAGGAACAAACTATTTATTAGGAGAAAAGATAGGGTAAAACTAAAGAAGGGTTAAGGACAGGGGTCAAAGACAATGGCAGGAGAATCAAGGGGAACAGATAACTGAATTAACAAGTAAACCCCACAGAAATAATCAGACCGTTCGTCACATAAAAATACCTCTCCAGTGACTTAATGTAATCAAAATCCCATGTAGAATAATTAGGCAAGTGGGTGAAATCCCGGAATTCATCTGCAGCTCTCAGATGGTCAGCGTGCACTAGTGTTATTTGTATTGAAGCTCTACAGGGCTGACTGAATGAAAATAGGTGTATACAGTACAATAGTGTTGCAGGCCCAGCATGGTGCCACATGCCTCATACCTCTTTAATGCTGGGTTCCTTTGGCTCTTCAAGTCTTCAACTCAGGGTTCATTTGGCTGTGCACCCACAGAGCAGGATTGTGATCACTCCAGAACCCTTTCCTAACCCTCTCAGAGGAGCAGGTGTCGGGTGGCCTTCAGTTGTCTTCTAGAGAAAGGGAGGTTCAAGGGGAGAGACTGGCAGACAGACCTCTGCCTCTGGATATGGAGTTCCATCCATATGGAGTTGTGACTGGTGATTGCTTGGGTGAGGAAACTGGCCTCTCTCTCCACACAGTGTTTTCTGTACCTGAGCTGTTTCAGGGACAACTAACTGAGGAGGTATACCCCTTTGGGAGCTTCTGATCAGTTGGGCTGCTGTGGCTGATTGGCAAAATATAGTGCAACATCTCATACTGCTGATAACATCCAACAACCTGCAGCCATTCCTTTCCCCCAAACACTCTGTATCTGTCCATGCTCAGTGGACATGTCTGGGGGTCCTGGCTATATTCTTTCTGAAGCTGTAGTCGGTCACCTGGCATGTCAGTCAGGCTTCTGGCCTTGGTAACTCCACCTCTTCTTCTCTCTCCCACCACTCACCACTGGTCTGGGTCTCAAACTTAGGGTAGGGTAGGCAGATAGTTCCTGTTTCTGCTTCTTTGCTGCTGGACTCTGGCTGTGAGAACTGCTGCTCATTGATTCTCTCAAACCCCCAAAATGGCAAGGAGACCACCTTTGTTTAGTGCTTAAGGAGAGGCATATACCCACATTTTTGGGCCAGTCTACAAAAAACAGTATTTTCCCAAGTTAGTCTTCTGCAAAGATCTCACTGCTCTAATCATAGGCCTGTACCAAAACAGCTATGGATGTGTTGAGTACTATCATGTAAACCCATCATTTAACAAGGCATGTTCTTGTCATTAGAAAAGATAAAAGTCATTCTAAAGAACTAGGGTAAAAAGCAATTCATAGGTGTTTTCAGACTATCTTGTCAATACAGTGGGGGAGACTTTATCCAGGTGATGCCCAATATGTTAACATTAATTTGGCTACAGCTGCCAAATCTTTTCATATTGCACATACTACTGTACATCTGACATGTTTCTGGCTATATTCTGCCATGAGTTTTGGTTCAGAATTCCCATTCACTCCACTGGAGAAGTAACATGAGCTTTGATGGTAAGATATGGCTTAGGTTCTTGAATTTTATAAGTGGCAATTTGATATTAATGGCAGGAACATAGTCTTCCTACCTATGTGTAAAGTTCCTAGCACAACATTGCTGTTCTACAAGTAATAGGCAATGATAAGCAAATTCATAAAAAGTTGATACTTTTTCACTTTTTATATTTTTAACATGAAAATAGTTAGAGAAATTGTACCCCAGTACTTGGGTATATTCAGTATATTGCAGTAAAGACATCGTGGAATGAATAGTTGCACAGTGTTGCCATTAAGATGTTTGTAGTATCTATGTCAGGGCAGTAGTTCCCTCTATGTAGAAGACAGAATACCTGCAGAATCACTTGGTAAATATTTTGATGGCAACCACTGTGCCATCTGAGCTATCTTGTTTTTGATATGGCTTTTTAATGAGTCAAAGTGAAATGTGAAAGTAGAAACTTACACTGGGTTGCTGTTAATTCTAGTAGCAATGACATTGAATTCAACTTTCTATTTTTGCCAGCAAGTTTAAAAGTATGGATTGGATGAATGGACTATACGGTGGATAGAAAGCTGGCTAGATCGTCAGGCTCAATAGGTAGTGATCAACAGGCTCGATGTCTAGTTGGCAGCTGGTATCAAGTGGAGTGCCTCAGGGGACAGTCCTGGAGCCGGTTTTGTTCAACAACTTTATCAGTGATCTGGATAATGGGATTAATTGCACCTTCAGCAACTTTGCAGATGACACTAAGCTGGGGGGAGAGGTAGACACACTGAAAGTAGGGATAGGGTCCAGAGTGACCTAGACACACTGGAGGATTGGGCCAAAAGAAATCTGATGAGGTTCAACAAGAACAAGTGCAGAGTCCTGCATTTAGGAAGGAAGAATACGTTGCACCGCTACCAGGCTGGGGACCGATTGGCTAAGCAGCAGTTCTGCAGAAGATTACAGTGGACAAGAAGCTGGATATGAGTCAGCAGTGTGCCAAGAAGCCAACGGCATATTGGGCGGTATTAATAGGAGCATTGCCAGCAGATCGAGAGAAGTGATTATTCCCCTCTATTCGGCACTGGTGAGGCCACACCTGGAGTATTACATTCAGTTTTGGTCCCCCCACTACAGAAGGGATGTGGACAAATTGGAGAGAGTCCAGCGGAGGGCAACAAAAATGATTAGGGGGCTGGGGCACATGACTTACAAGGAGAGGCTGAGGGAACTGGGGTTATTTAGTCTGCAGAAGAGAAGAGTGAAGGAGGATTTGATAGCATCCTTCAACTACCTGAAGTGCGGTTCCAAAGAGGATGGAACTTGGCTGTTCTCAGTGGTGGCAGAAGACAGAACAAGAAGCAATGGTCTCAAGTTGGAGTGGGGGAAGTCTAGGTTGGATATTAGGAAACACTATTTCACTAGGAGGGTGGTGAAGCACCAGAATGGGTTACCTAGGTAGGTGGTGGAATCTCCATCCTTAGATGTTTTTAAGGCCTGGCTTGATAAAGCCTTGGCTGGGATGATTTAGTTGGTGTTGGTCCTGCTTTGAGCAGGGGGTTGGACTAGATGACCTCCTGAGTTCTCTTCCAACCCTAATATTCTATGATTCTATGATTTTAGTACAATGGGTGGTAATAATAAGTACTGATTATTTTTAGAATTGGGGGTCATACTAATGTGTACAGTTTTCACTACAGCTGTCTGTGATAACTAGCTTTTACCTGGCTTCAGTGTATGATGCTAGTACGATCTTATGGATTGATGTTTTTGAAATGCCTTAAATAAACTATATGGAATAATGAACTGATCTGCTTTCTACTTTAAAGATATAAGAGCCCAGTAGAAAAAAGTGAAGAAAGGAATTACTTTATAAATGCACTTTGATTGCGTATACAGCAACAATTAACATTTTTCTTCATATTGCATTATCTTTTCACTGTCAGTGATTATGTGAATGCGACTGACATGATGGGGAACCAGTAGGAGACAGAGCCAAGAATATAATATTAAAAAAACAACAGGCTCAAGACTGCATTGCAAGATTTCCTTTTAGGCATGCATAAAGTTACAGTTTCTCATTTATTCAAAAAAAGAAAAGGGGTACTTGTGGCACCTTAGAGACGAACCAATTTATTTGAGCATAAGCTTTCGTGAGCTATAGCTCACTTCATCGGATGCATTCAGTGGAAAATACAGTGAGGAGATTCATATAAACACAGAACATGAAAAAATGGGTGTTATCATACACACTGTAAGGAGAGTGATCGCTTAAGATGAGCTATTACCAGCAGGAGAGCTGGGGTAGGGGGGGAAGAAAACCTTTTGTAGTGATAATCAAGGTGGGCCATTTCCAGCAGTTAACAAGAACGTCTGAGGAACAGTGTGTGTGTGTGCGGGGAGGGGGGGGGAATAAACATGGGGAAATAGTTTTACTTTGTGTAATGACCCATCCACTCTCAGTTTCCATTGAAGTCTAAGTTAATTGTATCCAGTTTGCAAATTAATTCCAATTCAGCAGTCTCTTGTTGGAGTCTGTTTTTGAAGTCTTTTTGTTGTAATATTGCGACTTTTAGGTCTGTAATCGAGTGACCAGAGAGATTGAAGTATTCTCCGATTGGTTTATGAATGTTATAATTCTTGACATCTGATTTGTGTCCGTTTATTCTTTTACATACTGTCCAGTTTGACCAATGTACATAGCAGAGGGGCATTGCTGGCACATGATGGCATATATCACATTGGTAGATGTGCAGGTGAATGAGCCTCTGAAAGTGTGACTGATGTGATTAGGCCCTATGATGGTGTCCCCTGAATAGATATGTGGACACAGTTGGTAATGGGCTTTGTTGCAAGGATAGGTTTCTGGCTCAGTGGTTTTGTTGTGTGGTGTGTGGTTGCCGGTGAGTATTTGCTTCAGGTTGGGGGCTGTCTGTAGGCAAGGACTGGCCTGTCTCCCAAGATTTGTGAGAGTGATGGGTCGTCCTTCAGGATAGGTTGTAGATCCTTGATGATGCGTTGGAGAGGTTTTAGTTGTGGGCTGAAGGTGATGGCTAGTGGCGTTCTGTTATTTTCTTTGTTGGGCCTGTCCTGTAGTAGGTAACTTCCGGGTACTCTTCTGGTTCTATCAATCTGTTTCTTCACTTCAGCAGGTGGGTACTGTAGTTGTAAGAACCCTTGATAGAGATCTTGTAGGTGTTTGTCTCTGTCTGAGGGGTTGGAGCAAATGCAGTTGTATCGTAGAGGTTGGCTGTAGACGATGGATCGTGTGGTGTGGTGTGGGTGAAAGCTGGAGGCATGTAGGTAGGAATAGCGGTCAGTAGGTTTCCGGTATAGGGTGGTGTTTATCTGACCATCATTTATTAGCACTGTAGTGTCCAGGAAGTGGATCTCTTGTGTGGACTGGTCCAGGCTGAGGTTGATGGTGGGATGGAAATTGTTGAAATCATGGTGGAATTCCTCAAGGGCTTCTTTTCCATAGGTCCAGATGATGAAGATGTCATCAATATAGCACAAGTAGAGTAGGGGCATTAGGGGACGAGAGCTGAGGAAGCGTTGTTCTAAGTCGGCCATAAAAATGTTGGCATACTGTGGGGCCATGCGGGTACCCATAGCAGTGCCACTGATTTGAAGGTATACATTGTCCCCAGATGTGAAATAGTTATGGGTGAGGACAGTCACAAAGTTCAGCCACCAGGTTTTCCGTTACGTTATTGGGGATACTGTTCCTGACGGCTTGTAGTCCATCTTTGTGTGGAATGTTGGTGTAGAGGGCTTCTACATCCATAGTGGCCAGGATGGTGTTTTCAGGAAGATCACCGATGGATTGTAGTTTCCTCAGGAAGTTAGTGGTGTCTCGAAGGTAGCTGGGAGTTCTGGTAGTGTAGGGCCTGAGGAGGGAGTCTACATGGCCAGACAATCCTGTTGTCAGGGTGCCAATGCCTGAGATGATGGGGCGTCCAGGATTTCCAGGTTTATGGATCTTGGGTAGCGGATAGAATACCCCTGGTTGGAGTTCCAGCGGTGTGTCTGTGCGGATTTGTTCTTGTGCTTTTTCAGGGAGTCTCTTGAGCAAATGCTGTAGTTTCTTTTGGTAACCCTCAGTGGGATTAGAGGGTAACGGCTTGTAGAAAAGTGGTGTTGGAGAGCTGCTGAGCAGCCTCTTGTTCATATTGCGACCTATTCATGATGACAACAGCACCTCCTTTATCAGCCTTTTTGATTATGATGTCAGAGTTATTTCTGAGGCTGTGGATGACATTGTGTTCTGCACGGCTGAGATTATGGGGGCAATTGATGCTGCTTTTCTACAATTTCAGCCCGTGCACGTCGGCGGAAGCACGCTATGTAGAAATCCAGTCTGTTGTTTTGACCTTCAGGAGGAGTCCACCCAGAATCCTTCTTTTTGTAGTGTTGGTAGGAAAGTCTCTGTGGATTCAAATAACTGGAAATATGTTCATAAACTAGTGGCTACTATAGTTAAAAACGAAAAGTATTTGCCACTGCAAAGTAGTTAGGACAAGAGATTAGATGCAAAATAATTGTGTTTCTGGGGCGGGACAACTCTTAATTTGGCTTAATTAGCTTATCTTCTGGGCATTGCAATTAGTAGGTCAATATAGTCTGGTTAAATAGTACATAATTTTTACGAACATATTTTCTTTAAATCTTAATTAAAAATTACTATACTACTTTCTGGGCCAAATATACCAACAAATCAGAATTTTGTACACAGTAGCTGCCCCTTTTCAAGGGATGCTTTCAATTCATAAAATCAAAGAATCATAGAATATCAGGGTTGGAAGGGACCTCAGGAGGTCATCTAGTCCAACCGCCTGCTCAAAGCAGGACCAATCCCCAACTAAATCATCCCAGCCAGGGCTTTGTCAAGCATGACCTTAAAAATATCTAAGGAAGGAGATTCCACCACCTCCCTAGGTAACCAATTCCAGTGTTTCACCACCCTCCTAGTGAAAGTTTTTTCCTAATATCCAACCTAAACCTCCCCCACTGCAACTTGAGACCATTACTCCTTGTTCTGTCATCAGCTACCACTGAGAACAGTCTAGATCCATCCTTTTTGGAACTCCCTTTCAGGTAGTTGAAAATAGCTATCAAATCCCCCCTCATTCGCAGACTAAACAATCCCAGTTCCCTCAGTCTCTCCTCATAAGTCAATTACAGCTCTCCCCCCAAAGAAACCCTACCTCTCTACCCCACAAGCTTCACACATGCTGTTCTGATATTTATAACAATTCTAAGCCTTTTTGAGACAAACATTGATTAACATGTTAATTGGAAAGTGCTCCCCAGATGACTTTTCATTTTATACAAAAGGGTTATTTAGATGGTTAGAAAAGATGGTTATTCAAAAAATTTAAGATGAAAAGTGTGCGTGTGTGTGTGTGTAATTAAATCAGACAAGATGGTCCTGTTTTCTTCCTGTGTTGTATCCTAGTTTTCCAGATGGCCAAATTGAGCTCAGTCAACCAGGGAGAAACCTGGTCCCCACGGTAGGCTATCATATGGCAAACTCAACCTTCTCAGTTTGTTGCCCACTGAGCCTTATCTGTGCCTAGTCTGTGACTCAGCCATTGGGAAAGGGGGAAGGCTTGGCTAGCTTCTGAAGGGGAATTAAACAGTGATTTTTGCAGGTGTTTAACCCCAGAAGTCCCAGGCTAATAGCTGCCGTGAATGTAAGTGACATAGATCCTTAAAACACAGGACTGTGACTTCAATGCATAAAATTGTTTTTGGAATAAATATTTATGCTTTCAAATGAGCTCCAATGTGACCATGCCTATTCAAGGTGATGGACTTTAAATCAATAGATGATGCATGGGGAAGGAAAGAGGACTTTACTTGCCAGAGGCTTGGTAAAGAGGAAGATAGACTCATTCATTTCTGAATGTCCTATCAGTCTTGGAATCTTCCATGTTTTCTCTGTGTGTGTGTGTGTGTGTGTGTTGTATGTGTGTGTGTTGTGTGTGTTTGTGTAATAAAAGGTTTACGAGGAAGCTGGTCTATTCCATTCCTGATATCTACATTCACCTAATAGAGTATCTTGTTATGCTGGTAATGTTATACACATTTTATCATCCAGCATATATTTGAATCCAAGCTGGAAGCTGAGGTCCATGGATCTTCTCAAATTAACACTCTCTCTCTCTTTCTCTCTCCATCTATTTAAGCATTGCCATCTTTGGTGCCCTGTCAAGGTAGTAATGTTATACATAAAAAATAATACAATATGAATAAAGTGTAATAAACAATTTTCTAATAGGTAAATAAATGTTTCAGACAGGTAAAATATAGATAAAAGATAAAATTATTTTATTGTACAACTACCAGTATTGCACAGAAAAATAAAACCTAGTTAATATGAAAGTGCACAGCTACAGACTAGGGACCGAATGGCTAGGCAGCAGTTCTGCGGAAAAGGACCTAGGGGTGACAGTGGACGAGAAGCTGGATATGAGTCAGCAGTGTGCCCTTGTTGCCAAGAAGTCCAATGGCATTTTGGGATGTATAAGTAGGGGCATAGCGAGCAGATCGAGGGACGTGATCGTTCCCCTCTATTCGACATTGGTGAGGCCTCATCTGGAGTACTGTGTCCAGTTTTGGGCCCCACACTTCAAGAAGGATGTGGATAAATTGGAGAGAGTCCAGCGAAGGGCAACAAAAATGATTAGGGGTCTGGAACATATGAGTTATGAGGAGAGGCTGAGGGAGCTGGGATTGTTTAGCCTGCAGAAGAGAAGAATGAGGGGGGATTTGATAGCTGTTTTCAACTACCTGAAAGGGGGTTCCAAAGAGGATGGCTCTGGACTGTTCTCAATGGTAGCAGATGACAGAACGAGGAGTAATGGTCTCAAGTTACAGTGGGGGAGGTTTAGATTGGATATTAGGAAAAACTTTTTCACTATGAGGGTGGTGAAACACTGGAATGCGTTACCTAGGGAGGTGGTAGAATCTCCTTCCTTAGAGGTTTTTAAGGTCAGGCTTGACAAAGCCCTGGCTGGGATGATTTAACTGGGAATTGGTCCTGCTTTGAGCAGGGGGTTGGACTAGATGACCTTCTGGGGTCCCTTCCAACCCTTATATTCTATGATTCTATGGATTCTACCACGTAATACAAAACTCCACTTTGCAAATGTACTTGTTTGGGTTGCTGAAATAATGTCTCTGGAGAAATCTTGCCCTGTACCCAAGCTTTGCTTGTTGTGGGATGTGTGGCAGGGCATAGGAAGCTGGTTACTCTCTGCTCCCTGATGCAGCACCAAATTAGGGGGTTGCTCTAACTTAAGCCACTGGTCGTAAGATCCCTATGGGACCTACACTCGTGAAAATCAGCCTTAGAGAGTGCCATACTGCCATATCACTGGCTGGCTCCTCCTTGTGTCTTCCTTCCCTTGGCACATCCCCTTCCTTGAGGCTCTGCTGCCTCTGCCAGATTGGTGGCAACAGGTTTTTCCCCTCTGTAAGGGGAATTCCTACTGGCTGTTTCCGAGCGGAAACCATCCACTTTGCACCAGAGCCCTGTGCAGATACAAAATTTGTATCCACATCTGATCCCATGGATATCCGCAGATTTGCAGGGCTCTAGGTATAAAATTTGGATCCACATCCTTCCCCAAACAGGGTCCAGAGATGCACGTATACATGGATATAAAGCGGATATCCACAGATTTGCAGGGCTCTACAGATGGAATTTTTTCATGTATCTGTATTGTTACAGACATGCTTGCTGACAGGTATTTTCAAATAAATTACCGAAATAATTGAAACTGGTGTGATTATATAGTGTTATTTTGACAAGTAAAATTTGCAGAATTTTAAAATATTGTGCACAAAATTTTGGGGCGCAGAATTCCCCCAGGAGTATACTCTGCTGTACAGTGCACTCTTAGATAGTGTGGTTCAGAGATAGATTTTTAAAAATGTAGCAGGAGGAACAATAGTAAAGTAGACATAGCATAAGAAAACAAATTATTGGTTGAAGCGTATGTAATTTAGATTTAAATGAATGAGCATATTTGGTCAGCCTGATGTGATGTGACAAAGATGTGATGCATAAGAATTAAAAGCTACTGTTCCAGCAGTTTTCAGCCTAATATGTGAGATGTGGCTGGATTTCTCCACTTTCAAAAAATAGTGGAGAAGGCAGCTCATGAAACTCAAAAAGACCTAGATCATTTAAGATCCATATGTCTAGTGTAGACTTTTAATCCAGACAGCTCTTTTTATCCACCTAGGAAGGAGTCAGTTTCACCTGACAATATATTAGGTGATTTAAATAATTATTAGTTGCTTGTTTGCTATCCAGAAGAAAAACTGCATGCAGAAATCACTTAGCCTGAGCAGAGCTGGCTGAACAATAAAGGATTTTCAGAAGTGCCCAGTATTGGCCTGACTGCTCACATTGGGGTGAATGGGAGTTGTCAGGCCAATGCTGAATGTTTTTGCAAATCCCACACTAAAATACTGTCACTTAAGGGAGACACAAGTTATGAAGCTTTCCTGAAGAGTTCATGCTACCAAAGCCTGTTTCTTTTTGGTTTTGTTTGATCCTGTTTCTAGGGTGTATTAATAGGAGTGTCGTATGTTAGACCCAGGGGGTAATTGTCCCCTTTCCTTGGCACTGCTGAGTCCTCAGGTGGAATAGTGTATAATTCTAGACACCACACTTTAGGAACAATGTAGATAAGATGGAAAGAGTCCAGAGGAGAGCAACAGAAATGATAAAAAAAAAATTAGAAAACATGTCCTATGAGGAAAGGTTAAAAAAACTGGGCATGTTGAGTCTTGAGAAGAGGAGACTGTGGGGCAGAGGGAAGAAGAGGTGCGGCGGTACCTGATAACACTATTCAGATATGTTAAGGACTGTTATAGGGAGGACTCTGATCCATTGTTCTCTGTGGTCACTGAAGGTAGGACAAGAAGTAATGGGTTTAATCTGCAGCAAGGGAGATTTAGGTTGGATATTAGGAAAAACTTCCTAACTATATAGTTAAGCTCCAGAACAGGCTTCCAAGGGTGGTTGTGGAGTCCCCATCATTAATGTTTTTCAAAAACAGGTTAGACAAACACCTACCAGGGTTTGTGTGACTGAATGCATCCATGTATTCACACCATACACACTATTGTAATAACCTTTGTATATGCCTTGTGAGATATCATTTGAAAACTAATAACTCACTGGCCAGTAATATCATGGTAAAATATATGTAGCAACATTATATGTAAAGTTATGGTATTTCCCTGCATGATGTTGTTAGCTCATGTTCAAACCCACACAATCCTGTCTAGGCAAAAGTTGTTAAACAGCTCTATCCTAAACAAAGGAATATGTATTTCCTCAATTTACATGTAAGTATTAAACAGGGTCCTCAAGACAGTAGGGGGCAGAGATGGCAGGAGACAGAGCAAATTTGCATTTCAGCAAACAGGTGAGGAGAAAGAGCATGGAGCCTCCTTTACCATCAGATTCCATATTACCTTCTTTACTTTGAAGGGTAACCCTCTGAAGAATCCAATTCAAAAGTTCACTGGACTGTAAAAGAGAGGGGCAGAAAACCCCAAGTTCTCTCTTTCACCTAGGAAGGCAAAGGCATCAGCACCTTTGGGCCTCTGGGAGAAATCTAGACTGAGGAAAGGATCAATCACCATCTTGCTGGAAGACTGTTGGAACTGGTAGTGTGTTAGGGTCATCCTGCTAGTAGTAAGCAAGGCTGGTGTAAACTAGGATGTTACTTGTGTGTTGCTGATAGGGTGCTGGGGTCAGAGCTGTTGGACCAAATCTGCAGCTATTCACAGACACTCAGGGTGTGACCTGCATGCTGGTGGCCTGGTTGTGAGCAGCCCAGGTTGGGAGCTACAACAGCGAAGTATTGTGAGGCACCCAAGGTTGCGGGGCAGGTGGTGACACAGCCACTCACTGGTCTGGATTGCACCCAAGAATGTGACAGATGGTCTAGGTATACTTGGTTCTGCTTCAGCACAGGGTGCTGGACTTGATGACCTCTTAAGGTCCTTTTCAACCTTACATTTTTTTGTGATTCTATTATTCTATTTACATTTGAAAAACGTATACAAGCAGATACAGGCAATCATGAGAATATGACAGGTACAGCTAGGTGTCATGGGCATACCAATGAAATCTTTGTGCTTCCTAATCATAGTTTCAAGAAGAAACAGGCAGTCAGTGAATCATAAAACCTCTTTTGCTTATGCAGTGTAGCGTGAGAAGCAGGGACCACTAAGGAAGGGTGATCATGGCCTGTCATTTATGTCAATGTGCTGGAAACTCCCACAGAGTAAGTTCACAGAGATGATGGTAGGAAGGTCAGCTATAATAAATAACTCTGGTTGTCTGCTTGACGGCCACTTGAGTTATTTTGCATTTAGCAAAAGGAAGAACTGAAATCATTTATTGTCATGTATATGAGATAATGTGCTTATGAGAGGTCTCATCCTTCCTTTCTGTTCTCTTTTGCGTTTCCTGTTGCTTTCTCTCTTTTCCCCCTTTCTCTTTTTTTGCTCTACCCCCTTCTACTAGTATATTATTTAAAAAAAATAACCTTACTTGTAATTTGCTGTCCTAACATACTTAAGGAGGTTTATAAATCAGATGTTCAGCTACATGAGAAAAAGACCCTAACCCCCACCCAAATTTCCGTTACCCTTCTAGATTCAGGCATTAATTTCCTTCCCACCCACATAATCATATTGTCCTTGTCCTCATTGAAACTCTCTCTGTCCTCTCATTTATGCTGCTGTAAACTCCAGTTCTACTAACTTAGGATCATCTTCTGATATCTTTATTAATGCTGAGTAATACCTTACCCCATAAGTTGTCCCTTTGAAATCTATGGGAAATCATAGACTCACAGACTAAAAGGTCAGAAGGCACCATAATGATCATCTAGTCCAGTGGTACACAAACTTTTTATGTTGCGCCCTGCCCTTACCCGTAATGTAATCTGTCCATGCTCCTTTTCCTCTGAGTACTGGAAGGAGGGACGGGGGCCAACGCTGGAGCTGAAGCTGGGGTCGCAGATGGGAGCAGAGGTGCCCCCAGGAGTGGGGAAGGGGCCAAAGCTGGGGCCTCTGCTGGGGCTGTGGCGGGGGCCAGAGCCGTAGCGGAGCTGGGGACAAAATGGGGCTGGGTGGCAGTCCCACAAATGTTCCTCCATCCCCCCCTAGAGGACCCCCAGTGGGGACCACTGATCTAGTCTGTCCTCCTGCACATTGCAGGCCACAGCAGCTCACCCACCCACTCAAAGTGTAAGAAAAGGTGGTAAAATTTGACCCTTAGATTGTAGATGATAAGGAGACAGGGTCCTACCATTATCTGTTATATAATGTTCCATGCTCTATCGCACTGTATAAATAATTTTAAAAATAAATAAATATCCTGTCATGAATCTATTGCCTGTTCCCAGTGTGCTGATCCTTCTTGTTCAGGACACACAATTTCATGTCGATGTTAAAGAGTGTTTCTTCCCATTCAGTGCTATGAAGTAGAGTTATAGATTCATGGAAAATAGAGATGGAAAATTTTCAGAAGCATCTGTGACACCCCAACACCCCAATATCCACCACTGTCATGTAATTAGGATATGTTTTGTACAAAGTATATCTTATAAGGTATCATTCTAAAAGTCTTGATCTGCTAGACATTAATATCTTGTTGGATTGTATGTGCTATCATCGTATGGGAAGTTATGAAGTTCGGCTACGTATGTGTTACTGAAATGTGTTATGAGGTTGAAAGCACGCACAAACAGCCTTTCAGGTACAACAGTAAAGAGGCCAAGCAATGTTAACAGCTTATTGAGAAAATGCACAGAAGCACCAGGATTACCCCAGGAACTGTGTATAATGGAAAACTCTCAGAAGATAGCACTACACAATTTGAACTGTTTGACCCAGGTCACAGCAAAAGAGCTTTCCAGCAAGTGGGAAGAAGATATAAAAGGGGGA
This sequence comes from Caretta caretta, assembly GCF_965140235.1. NCBI lineage: Eukaryota > Metazoa > Chordata > Testudines > Cheloniidae > Caretta > Caretta caretta. The sequence continues at coordinate 140,302,942 of NC_134207.1, forward strand.
CAATGGCATCAGGAGGGGACCTGCCTTTCCCTGCAACAGCACACCTGGAAACACCTGAAGGGCAAGGACTGAACTGTGGAAAGTAATGGTCCCAGGCTAGAAGGATCTCTAGCCTGTGTATGAAAACTTGGGAAAACGAACGCAACTTGTGTCTTAAGAATCTGCCAACCTGTTTATCACTCAGGGTGAGAATTTGCTAATTTATATCCTACCTATCTAGTGTGTTAAGCTCAGTTTGTGATTTTTGTTTATTTACTAAGGTAATCTGCTTTGATCAGTTTGCTGCCACTTATAGTCACTTAAAATCTATCTTTTGTAGTTAATACACTTGTTTTTGTTTTCTCTAAAACCAGTTTGTGGAATTCATAACTGGGGGTGGGGGGGAAGCTGTGCATATCTTCCTCCACATTGAGGGAGGCGGCGGATTTCATGAGCTTACACTGTACAGTTCTCTGTGCAGTGCGAGACGATGCAATTTTGGGTTTACATGCCAGAGGGGGTGTGCACTTGAGTGCTGGGAAACTCTCTAGCTGAAGCCTTCCCATACAGAGCTGATTTCAGTATCTGTCTTCCTGCAGCTGGGTGTGTCCCTACCTGTGTATGTGCTGGAGGAGGCTTGAGGGCCTGTATCAGCAAGATAGTGTAAGGGAGCTCAGGCTGGTGGAACAGGCAGGCTCAGTGGTACCCCAGTACATCAGGTGGCACCCTGTGGGGGGGGGGGGCGCAACCCATCACAGCATCTAAAGTCCCTTTTTTCAAAAGTAACTTGGTACATAGGCTCCAATGTTCCTATCAATTTTCAGTGAGGATCTTATGTGCATAAATCACTTTTGAAAATGGGACCTAGACTCCTGAATCACTTAAGGGTTTATGAAAATTTTACCCTTATTAACTTGACTTGTCCATCCCACTTCTAAAGTAGAATTGTTCCGCCCACTGTATATATACAATACAGTGAGGTTATACAGCCATTAAAATGGTACACTTATTATTCTGGCATAAACATCAACAGTTTTTATGTACCCACATCATATGGGATTGTCCTGTTTATTGCAGTAGTGGTGACTCTTTATATTATAAAAATGAAATGCTAGAGGGAATACTTAAAAAATATCAGACGTGAGTTCAGAAAACAAGGGGGTAAGTTAAGCCTTCAACCACTGAGGCACTAACATTACATGTGACTATTACAGGTGTCACCTGAAATAAACTTTTGGGTGGAGTTGGGAAGGAAGACGTGTTGGCTAAGGAAGGATTTAAACTGCAATGAATGTAGTGAATTTACATAATTTCAATTGCTGCAGTCAAAAGTAAAGTCTGATAAGTAAAGACAATTGGAGAACTACTCAACATATTGAGAGAAGTTTACCTGAACAACAGTTCACTGACCTATTGGCAGTCCAGACCAGAGGGGCAGAAAGGTTAATTCCATTAAGCAGTTACTTTAGATAAGTATTCAGACCTTGCAATGACAAGAGCTTTGCAACAGGGAGAAATATTGGATTTCAAACTACCATGAAGCCTAAAAGCTCTCCATAGCCTCACTAGCTTAAAGCTAGCATCTCATAGCTTCTCTGCAACTGTCACAGTCCAAAGAGCTCTGCAGGGAATAGTGAGGCTTCGGGATGAATTAAAGCAGGAAAGTGATAGCAATAGTTAATACCTCAATCATTATTTTAACACATTACAGATTCATCCTTGCTCACTAACAAAGCAGAAAATGTAGCAACTTTTAATCAATGAGGATGTCTTTAAGTAACTTAATTAGCAAATGACTTGAAACAAAGAACTGAAAGCATAAAATTGATCAAGTAGTGATGAGTGAATGGTACAACAGAATAGTTCATGTTCATTGGTGGAAAAATAACCAGTGAAATAAAATCCTGAGTAAACTTTAATGGGATTTGAAGTATGTCTAGCAACCATTAAAGTCCTTTCAAGAAGGATCTCCAGTCATGCAATGAGGAAAAAGTAATCTAAGTGTAATTAAAAAAAAATCCTAACCCGGAAAGCAAGCCCAAATTTTGATAAAGTAAAACCTTTTGCCTTTTAAATATTGCAAAAGTTAACCACAAAAGAAGAAAAAGGAAATTCCAATTAGTAAATGAATATGTTATGAGTACTAGACTGATAAAGCCAATCTTTTCTCAAACTGTTTTTGGCACTCGCTGGCTCAATTTGTTTCATATTTCCTATTTTTTTATTATTATTTTGTTTTGGCCCAATCTCATCCCCAGTCATTCAATCCAAACTACACAGGTAGTTCCATATGCTCATGTAAAGTCCCATTGAAGTCAGTGAAGCTCTGCATTGGCACAGGCATCTACTTACATGCCTCTGATTGTAGGATTTTCTTTCCTGAAGCATACGGGGCACATTCCCAGCAGCAACTGTCAATATTTGGAATGTGTTGCTCTTCATTATCTTGAAGGTGTTCATTTTGGGATGGAAGTATCTCCCAGAACAGAGTAGGTTTTGGGTGTGTATATAGGTTAGGTATTGACTAAATCAAACTGTATCTTGAAGGGTTTCTTTCTTTTTTAGGCTATTTTCTGTGTGTGATCACAATATTTCAGCCAGTGAGGAAGTCCCATTAAATGTGTCTGGTCCCTTCTGTGTTGACAAGATCTCCAAAAGAGACAGGTAGTCCTTGAGTTTGTTTTTGTAGAGATAACTCATGTAGAAGAGAAGAGAGCTGGGCGGACATCCTCCTTATTATTATGGAAAGCATTCCCATTGAAAATAATTGCACATTTCTTCTAAACTGAATTAAAATAACAAACTTGTGCCCTTTAAAAAAAGTTCCCTATATTGTTATATTCCTTGTCCTTCGTCCAATTCTCCAACATCCCACATGCATTTCTGCCAGTCGATTGTTGCCCTTCCGGCATTTTCAACCTGCTTTCTAAAACTAAATTGAGAATATTGAGAACTCCCAATCAAAGTCTAGATTTTCAAAGGTGCAATTTTGTGTTCTTTGCATGCACAACTTGTGCTGACCAAGACAAGTTGACACTTACACTCTCATGTGAGGATTGCATGCATGCAAATCAGCTTTTGGTTCTTAGCTTTTATAATGGAAAGTTTGCTGGAAGTGGAAAGAGCCACATGCTGCTGCTGAAAAGGCATGTGGAGGAAGGCAATGGGAACATCTTAAAATTACATTTCTCACTACACAGTCCATCCTTTCTCCACCTCTCACTGCCATCTTTTTATCCCTTCCCATTTCATCCAGCAGTGTCATAAAAGCCACCCTGGGTTCACTAGGGTTCACTAGGGTTGCAGCTGAGCTGCGAAGGGAAGATGTTTCCCTTTGAAGCACTATTTACTCCTGGGGAAATTTTGCACTTAACATTTAAAAATTCCTGCACACAATATTTTAAAATTCTGCAAAATTTTGCATATTTTATTTGTCAAAATAACACAATATAATCACACCAGTTTCTATTATTTTGGTAATTTATTTCAAAATACCTGTCAGCAAGTATGTCTGTAACAATACAGATAATGAGACAATGAAAAAGATCCAGGAAATGTTTTTTTGTCAAATAGATTCCTTACTAGGCATATAAATACAGAACTTTGAGTAATTCATTTACACTGCAATACAGAACCATATTTCCCACCCTCCTCAGAAGAAATGCAAAGGCTGGGGGAGTCAGGGGTAATGGAGGAGCTGAGGGAGAGGGAAAGAGCCTGGGAGTGAACCTGGAGGGTTGTTGCATGTGGAACCTGGAGGGTTGTTGGGTCTGAGAAATATGGAACAGGTTTTGCGGGGGAGAGCAGGGAGGGAGGGACAGAGAGGGACTGTTAGGGAACCTCTCCAGTGCAGACCCTGGCTGACCCCTAGCCTCTCCCATCAGTCAGGTACCCCTTCCCCTATCCCCATGTGGCCCTGCACCCCACTCAGCCACCTCTTGTGTCCCTGTACCCCTCCCCTGTGCCCCCACTCAGCCACCCCTCTTCCCCCATGTGGTCCTGAACCCCATTTGGCCCTGTGCCTCCATTCAGCCACCCCTTTCCCCCATGTGTCCCTGTATCCCCTCAGTCAGCTCCCTTCCCCCATCCCCATGTGCCCCTGCACCCTCACCCCCTGTCCTCATGTGTCTCTGTGCCCCCACTTAGCCACTGCTTTCCTCCCATGTGGCCGTGCATCTCCAATTCCATTCAGCCCCTGCCCCAATCTGTCCTCTCCCTTAGCCCTTATGAACTGCAGTCTGTGACCCCCCAGCGGCCCCATGTGCCCAATGCTGTCTGTCCCTCCCTATCCCCTGTCTCCTGACCTGGCCCCACCAGCAGGGCGCTGGGAGGAAGGGAACACCTTCTCTTCCTTAGCAGCAGCTGCTCTGTTCTAGTGCCACAGCGACCCCTGTTGGGCAAAATGCAGAACTGCAACAACTTTCTGGCAGAAGTTATTTTCTGCTATATATGTGTGTGTGTGTGTGTGTGTGCAGGTGTGCGTGTGGCACATGAATTTTACGAGCACATAGTGGCGCAGAATTCCTGCAGGAGTAACTATTACTGACATTCCTGCAGGATGCACTTCAAAAAAAATCACCGTATCCCCCATCCTGCTTGGCAGCATTCAGCAGAGCTACTTGAGCACCTGTTTCGTTTTTGTTGTTGTTGTTTTTTTTTTATTGTGCTGAAGGATAAGCTGGACCTGATTTACAACTTCCTATTCAGCTTTTTACATAAAATAGCAACTTTAAGGACTCCCAGCCTAGGCCAGATTTTAGGTGCCTAAAAATGCAGATGGGCTCTGAATAAGATTTTCCAAAATGCTTAAGGTTAGGTGCTTTATGGTAGGCCCTGCAGTTAGGACTACAGGGGTGTAAATTATAGCATGCACTAGGATGCTGTGCTTTAACTGCCCCACATAGACCCTACAAGTGCTAATAAAAAAGTACCTAATTTGCATTAATGTAGTCCTGTAGACAAGACAAGCCCTCAGTTCCATTGAAATCTGTAAGCTAGGCACCAACCTACTTAGACACTTTTGAAAAAGTCCACTAGGTGTCCATCTGCATCTTTAGGTATCTAAATACCTTTAAACACTGGTCCTGACACTGTCAGCTATAATTCAGTTAGAAACTGAGATTCAACTTTCATGTTCTGATATGAAATCATGAACTAATACTTTAGTTACTCAGTTATAATTGTTTATAATGAAGGGATCTTTTTGATGAACAGTTTTAAATATATTAAAACTATGTACATTTAAATATAATACATGTAATCCTCAATGTTATATTTAGCATTTCAATATATTTAAATATTTAATATTTGTATCAAAATTGATAGATCCCTTGATCAATGTCAGAGTCATGCAGGTTCTCTGACTTAGTTTCCTTTGACATATACACTCACTCACAAACAGAAAATAGTGCTATGAAGCCTTTCCCCCTACAAGAGAGGAAGGAAGAAACAGAGAGAGAGTAATTTCTATGTTTAAATACTTGAGAGACATTCAGAAACTGTGTTGCTGGAAGTCCCTTAAGTACCTAGATAGGCAGGTGGGTAGGTTGTTGGTTGCTAAATTCCTTGTTTATAAGATCACACCATAACTGTTAGTGTCTCAGGCAAAACTGCTGATGAACTCCATGAGAGTTTAGCTTGAGTAAATGCAGCAGAATATAACCTATATTTTATATCCCAAGAATGGTATTTGAAGATTATATTCTCTAATCAATATAATAAGATTCCAGGGTGGTCACTTGTCCATGTGTTACTCTGAAGCATAGAATCTCTGAGTTAGTGTGAAGCGTTGGATACAGCTATGAGTATGGTGGATGGCTCATTTTGGTTTGGAATATTGCTTGGTTGAATCATCACAGGGTGCTGTGGTCTGTTACTGTCCATTTTTAAAGTTTTCAGCCACATTGACAAATTACATCAGTGTAGTAGTGTGGGCTTTTAGCTACAGTATGACACATCTATACCATGCCAAGAGTTCTAGTCCATTGTGATATGAAAGGTAACTCAGCCAATCACCATCAAGGCGCTACAGTTAAGTTACATGCAACCATTTCATTGGTTATGTGAGGGAGACTGCACACATAATTGATTACTTGGTCCAACAGCCACAATTCTTCAAAACCACCCACACAGCAACACAGCCAGCACACACAATAACTCTAAATACATGTAGACCCTCACTGTTGCACATTACCCTCATTCAGCATCTGCAGAAAGAAAAACAAATCTGCCATCACAACACAACACAACCCACACACAAATCAACATAACCAACCACACAACCAGCACACCAGAGGGTTTCAGCTAGTAGCATAATAAAAACACATTTAAAACTGGAATGGGACAGTTCTTTCATAAAGTGATAAAATCAGTGTTAACTTACATTTAATTAATTTTCAGTTCTTTTTCAAAATATTTATGAGGAAAGCAATTGTTTCAAGCCAGAGGAGCACATTTTGTTTCCTAATATTTTAGTTTATTTTTATGATCATTATCTTCCACATCTGCTAACAATAAAGTGGGTTTAGAAGAAAACATTTTTAATATATTTGTTTACTGATCATCTATGCCAAATCAATTAACAAAACAATAGAAGCACATATTGCAAATCTGTGCATGTGTGTCTGTATCAGACACGCTCTACAAATAGAAGAAATTAATTTTAAATGTACATTCAGTGGCAAAATTTCACACTAAATATAGTAGCATGTAAAAACTTTAAGAAGATCTGTTATGAGAAACTACTGTTCTTTTAACGATCTTATTTAAGTATAGTGTAAGGGGACCTTTGCCCCCTTACTAACATTCAGTGGGGGTGTTTTAGTTGCTAGCTCCCAGTACTAAAAGGGGGAAGGGTTGATGGGGAATCAGGACCCTGAGACTGACAGTCCCTAGGAACAATGGGGAGAGGCCAATGCTCCAGGTCAGCCTGATTGACAGGGCGGGCAGGCTAATCAGGGAGTCCGGAGGCCAGGGAGGTCCAGTCCTCCCTGTGAGCTGGAATTGCTTGAGTCAGCCAGAGTGGGGCTGAGCTAAGGAGAAAGCGGGGCACGAGCTGAGCTGAGCTGGGAGCAGAGCTGTGCCAGCCAGAGGGACCAGAAAAGCAGCCCAGAGAGAGCAGACCCTGTCCTGGGAGCAGAGCTGCAGACCCAAAGCCAGAGGTGCAGCCCAGAGAGAGCAGACTTGCCCTGGGAGGAGAGCTGCAGCAACGAGAGACAGAGGGGAAAAGCAGCCCATGAAGCAGGTCAGTGCTGGGAGCAGAGTCACAGAAGCAGCCTGCAGAGCAGACCTGTCCTGGGAGGAGAGCTGCAGCAACCAGATCTGGAGTGGCCAGAGAAGCAGCCCAGGGAGCTGGAGGCAGAGCAGCAGCAGTGCTGGGGCAGAGTGGAGCTGGAGCTAAGACCGAGTGGAGCTGGAGCTGGGGCTGGAGCAGTTCAGAGCCGGGTGTCGTGAGCAGCTGGGGAGAGTGAGGGGGACCCTGGGCAGTGGGCCCAGCACAGGGAGATGCCTCAGCCAGGAGCCTCTGCATGCCAGACTCGGAGGGGGATTGGTAACCCCGACAGGGTGGGGGCAACGCTGGGAAGAAGGGCCCTGCCACCTAGAGCCTGAGAGCATGTGGCCACCACTAGAGCGAGTGTCCAACCCACAGCATCCCTACAGCACAGCCAGAGCCTGAGAAGGAGGCCTGGGACTTACAAGGGACAGACTGTGAGCTGCCCTGACCTGACATTCCAGAGACACTGTTTGTGATGTTCCCTGCCACGAAGCGGGTTGATGTGTTTCCTTTAACCTTTCCCATTTTCCCTTATTCTTTTTAAAATTAATTGTTGATTAAATAACTTGCATTTGCATTTGATTATGATGTCAGAGTTGTTTCTGAGGCTGTGGATGGCATTGTGTTCTGCATGGCTAAGGTTGTGGAGCAAGTGATGCTGCTTTTCCACAATTTCAGCCCGTGCACGTCGGCGGAAGTACTCTATGTAGAAGTCCAGTCTGCTGTCTCGATCTTCAGGAGGAGTCCACCTAGAATCCTTCTTTTTGTAGGGTTGGTAGGAAGGTCTCTGTGGATTAGTATGTTGTTCAGAGGTGAGTTGGAAATATTCCTTGAGTCAGAGACGTCGAAAGTAGGATTCTAGGCCACCATAGAAGTGTATCATGTTCGTGGGGGTGGAGGGGCAGGAGGAGAGGCCCTGAGATAGGACAGATTCTTCTGCTGGGCTAAGAGTATAGTTGGATAGATTGACAATATTGCTGGGTGGGTTAAGGGAACCATTGCTGTGGCCTCTTGTGGCATGTAGTAGTTTAGATAGTGTAGTGTCCTTTTTCTTTTGTAGAGAAGCAAAGTGTGTGTTGTAAATGGCTTGTCTAGTTTTAGGAAAGTCCACGAGGAAATTTGTGTGGAAGGTTGTTTTTTTATGAGAGAATCCAGTTTTGAGAGCTCATTCTTAATCTTTCCCTGTTTGCTGTAGAGGATGTTGATCAGGTGGTTCCGCAGTTTCTTTGAGAGCGTGTGGCACAAGCTGTCAGCATAGTCTGTATGGTATGTAGCTGGATTTTTTACCTTCAGTCCTTTTGGTATGATGTCCATCTGTTTGCATTTGGAAAGGAAGATGATGTCTGTCTCTATCTGTACGAGTTTTTTCATGAAGTTGATAGATTTCCACTCCATATGGCTAAATGCAGTGCCTTGCATAATGACAGGTTTCAGAGTAGCAGCCGTGTTAGTCTGTATTTGCAAAAAGAAAAGGAGTACTAGTGGCACCTTAGAGACTAACCAGTTTATCTAAGGTGCCACTAGTACTCCTTTTCTTTTATCAAATTGTATGTAATGATCAGTGGGGTCAGAGAAGTGCCCAGAGCAGGGAGAGTACCTCGGAGTGGGGACACCCTAGCCCCTGTCCTAGGTGGGCACAGCAGGGTTGGGGGTCAAGCCCCCCAGGAATCCCAGGAAGCCCAGCCTTGTTGGGGTTACGAGGACTCTGCCAGACAGGAGAGTGGAAGGGGAGTCTTCAAGGGCAGGGAGGCCTCTGGGTAAAGGAAGTGGGAGCGAGGACTCAGATCCTTTCGCTAGCCCACTTCACCGGGATAGTGCAGAAGTCAGGAAAGTTCCCCACAATAGTGGGACTATTCCCCTGCTAAGATAATGGACATTTGGGTAAGACATACTTCTTTAAGCAGAAGATTAGCCTTTTCAGTTTAGTCTCTAGAAATAATGCTATGATTTTGTTGTATGTGTCACCAGTTTGTTTCCATTATCCTTTAGAATCCTAGAATTGTAGGACTGGAAGGGACCATGAGAGGTCATTTTGTCCAGCCCCCTGCACTCATACACTTTCTCACTATCTTTTGAATCTTGACCCTTTGACATGGGCGGTTTGTGAACCCCCCCTTTGGGGAGGCTAGTCCCCCAGCCCTGTCCCTTCACTCTGCCCTGCTTACCAGAGCCCCAAGCCCCCCACCCTCCCATGTGGCTGGAGGAGCCCCCCCCAATTCTCTGGCCCACCAGACAGCTTACCCCAGCCGCACTGGCCAGCCTGAGCTGCTCGCCGGCCTGACGCCCAGGTCACCGGCTGGCCCAAGCACCAGCCTAATCCCTGGGCCAGCCTGAGCCACAGTCTGGCTCAGGCCTCCAGGTGGCCGAGCTCCAGGCCACTGGCCCAAACTGAACCTCTGCAGCCTTTTTGGGGAGAGGAGGAGCATGGGCAGGGCCACGACCTGGGTTAAGGGAGGCTTAGCCTTCCCCGGCCTATGATACCCACCACCCATGCCCTTTGATAATAAACGTATTGTTGTGTTCACTATAAATATATCTCAGGGCTATTGTATTATTACAAGGGGCAGATGTTGATATGAATCATTCAAACTGGTGTGTACACTCTTCCCTTGGGGATAGTAGTCCTGGTGTTACTGTGACTGGTCAGTGGAGAAGGGGCTGGACACTTCCGGGGACCATTTCTTAGGGACCCAGGGAACTGTGGTGCATGTATTGTTAACCTGCAAGGCGAAGTAAGGGTTGGCATAGCCCAGAGGAGATGGTTTGGGTGGCCAATGGGCTGGTGGAGTCAGGGAGCTGACACCTAGTTAAGCACAAGCAAGTGTCCCAGTCACTGGAGGCAGGGGGGTAACAAGGTGACTTACACCTTGTCACCTTGCGGTTCAGGGTACCCCAATAAGTATCACAGGAACCAAAAAACCACAGGAAAGTGCTGCATTCAGCACTTCTACATCTGCAGAGAGGTGGGGACAGGATCATCCCCTTGAGAATTAATGAGTGTGCATAGGTTACCTAAAAATCCTCTAGAGTAAAAAGGTAAATTAATACTACAATAAATCGAAAACTAGTAAAGTCCAGATTATTTGAAATGTTTTAAATCATGTGAGATGAGCAGATTCATTTCAGTTTTGTTTCTTCTGAGCAGTTGTCATCTTCACAAAAGCCCTGCAATTACAATTGGCACTCTTTTTGGTAGTTTCATTACAAGAGGCCAGGACTGAATGTGTGTGGATGTTAAATCCTTTTTCCATGGCTCTATGAGAGATGCCCAAGTGAGATTCAGAGAGAGAATTATTGGCCACCTCTCTTGTGTTGGACTTAAATCCCAGTTTCTTCTTTGGTTGATGTTTATATCTGTGTTGAGATTAGATCTAGTCGTCGTCTTCTTAAATAATATAGGGCTAAATATGATTTCCCTTAAGCAAAAGATCTAACTCGTATAAATGGGACTACTGTATTTGAGTAGGATTTGGCTCATGATGCTTTTGCTGAAGTGAGTGCAGATAAAACCTTTTTTTTTTTTTACAGCAACAGTGCTTTATCTCTAATATTTATATGTACCTTCTCTTTTATCCATGGTTGTCTAAACACAGCTGAATTGGTCAGGCTGCAACTTTTGAAGGTCACACAACTGCCTACCATCAGCTTTACTTGGTGTTACGCTCTTCTGGTCTACAGATATTACACAGACACACATAATAGGTCATTAAATATAGTATTCTTAGATATAACATTATATAACATTATAAGTTTATTTGAATGAGCTCAAATGCTTAGGACCTGCACCTGTAAAGAGGACTGCATGGGAGAACACCAGCTGAGCTCACTGGGGCACCGTGGGAGTACAGAGATCTACATGGCTTTCATAGCAGGTGGCCTTAGACTTAAATTCTCTGGGGCAGGGACCATACATTTGCATGTTTATGTACAATGCCTAAAACAATGGGGACTTGATACTGAATGGAGCCTGACAGTATTACTGCAGTGATAATTGGTAAACCGCAATAATGTGAGCTCAGGTAATCTCTTCCAGTAATAAAACTTACCTGATGTTTTCAAGTTTGACCAGGCTAAGGAAACTTTAAAATGAAATAATACTGAACTGAGTGGAAATGTGTAAGTTTGGGGTTCACAAATTTAAATAAGTTAAATATGCATTGTTTAATTTTAAGGTTTATGGTAAAGTTTTTGCGGCTACAAAATCTTGCATATAGATTCCGATGGCAAGGGGTGGGGGGGAAGGGGGAGATAGAGAAGGGAAGAGGTAACTGGGTGTGAACACGTAAAAGTTCCGCTTATTTAATTTCTTTTTTCTTCCTCCTCTAGTCTCTCTCACAGTCACTCTTACAACTTCACTGGCAACCTTTTACAACTGACATAAGTCTTGCTATTCCTTGGGCATTACTTCTACTTAGTTTTATGTCATGCTTGGAAGAATTCCTCTTCCCTTCATATTGTAGTATTAGGGCTTGTATGTGCAACACATTTTTTTAAAAAAATAAGCAAGTCTAAACATGAACAGTTTTATCTAGAACATGAGATGGAAAATGCATGTGATGTAGAGAACTAAGGTGTAAGTTTGACCATTGTATATTTATTTATTCTTTTGCTGAAGGGGGGCCCTATACAGCCATTGTGACACTGTGATGTCCTAAATACAGATTTGAGTTTAGATTTAAAAGCAGTTGCTCCATAGGAATTAAATAGTGTAGAATCCTCTTAATTTGGAGAGACAAATGTATGACTTAGCATGCCAGTTAAATGGCTGCCTTGCTTAAGGAAAAAGACTTGAAAAAGTATGAAAAGACTTCAATAATAATAAATAGTGCACAGAATAAAAATAAAATAAAATATTCAGAGCATTTCAACATGTGTTTATCTTTATATCTAATTATTTATTTGGCAACTTCTGAATTGAACATCTAGAATTTCGCACCTCCCTTCATACTTGATTATTGTTTCTTTAACATTTTCTGATCCATTCACTTTCGGAGGTGAGCCTGGCTATCTTTCCAGTCGGTAAATTTAGGGCCTCTTACTGAATCAATGTGAGTTTTGCCATTGACTTCAATGGAAACAGGTTCAGGACCTTAGTACTAATCTAGTATTTGCTGTCATTTGGAGCTAATGCTGTCCTTACTATGTGGGCTGTGATTTGGATCGTGGTGGCTATTAACAGGAGCACCGAGGTCTTCTTAATAAAAGTGAATAATAAGTTAGTAAGTTTCATGCTTCTCTGACAGTATTCCAGCAGCAATTAAATTTGTTTAAAAGTCAGCCAGGGATCCAAATTACCAATTGATAAACACACAATAACTGGGGACTAGGGTGGACAACTCAGATAAGAAGATAGGACTTCACAGGTGTGAATCACTCCTTAAAATGTCTTTTTAGTGTGGGGACAGGGGGTGGTTATTAACAGGTGGTTGCATGTCTCACCCAAATTCAGACTTTTACATACTTCTGTCTAGCTCTTTCAAGCTTAGAACTGGACATAAATGGCTGAAACACAGAGAAGGAAATATAAGGCCTTCAGTTATAGGAGTGCTCACTTCTTTGTAAAAAAACATAAATAAAACCACCATATTTATTTAATTATTCATTATATTTATTTTGCATTAACCTTTAAGTTTTTTAGCTCTGCCGATTGTTTAAAATACACCACTGTACAGATTAATGTTGATGTGACTTGATGTGTGGAATTTGAAATCTAATTAGTCTAATTTTTGAAATTTGAAATCTACTAAGTGCTTTTAGCAGTATATTTGCTCCATATTTTAGAAAAAAGGGAGTCAGAGAAGCTTGTTAGTAAAATATTTAGAGGGGAGAATGGTACTAGTTGTGGTAAAAAGATGATCTTGAGAAGATCTTCATACAGGAACTACTAAAGATGTGAATACCATTGAAAGAGTGGTAGCAACCCAAAGCTTATTTAGGGGGTCTTCAAAAGATTTTTAATGTTTATGCATTCTGTGACACAAATTAAGTCAGCAAGAAATGTGGTTACTCAGCACTAGGAATGAGTGAATAATTGATATTTTGCTTCAATGGGGGAACTGAAAAATCTGGGGGGAAAACGGCTCATTTGGAACTGAAACTATTTTTTTGGGTGGGGGATGGTTTTTCTCTGGTCAAATGAAATGAATCATTTTGACATTTTCAATTTTTTCCCAGTTTTTTTTTTTTTTTTCCTTTTGGCTGAAACTAGTTGTTGAATTCGAGCTAGATCTGTGAATTTTTCGGGGGCCTTAAAAATTCATTGTTCAGCAAATTTGCTTTTTGTCAAAAAATTTCAGCCCTCTCTGCCCAGCTCCAGTTGGGATCAGGCACTTTATTATGGAAGGAGAAAAGAAACACGTAATATTAAAATCCTAGGTGGCTTTGTTCTTCCTTCAGCAAATAACTTCAAATATTTTCCACAAAGTATATCGTTCTCTTTACAGGTCTTGATCCATTTTTTAGAGAGAGGTACAGATGATGTTCACTAACTGTCTGGGTAGCTCAGTATCTGCTGATGAAATTAGTACAATTGTAGAATCACTCAGTCTAATACAATCCTCATCTGATTTATTGGTACAAAAGTAAAGTTGACAGAAGTTGCCTATCTAGTTAGCACTTTGAATGTTTAATCCTATATACCACACTTTTGAGCCATGTCATGACATCAGTTTTTAAGTAGAATGCCCCATTGAAGTCAGTGTTGCAAAACTGATGGTGCAATATGGGTTTCTGGGAGCTGCTCAGCGGAAAACAGACCATCTACACTCTATTTTTTTGCCAGTTACCTTTCTGCGTGTAGGGCCTGGTCCAAAGCACATTGAGGACAATGTGAAGCTCTCTTTTGACATCAGCAGGCTTTGGATCCGAGCCAGTATGCTTGTAATACATCTGGCTGTAATTCAGTTGTAATAACTTATGAGTGACAAGAAAATCAATTGAAAGATGCATTTTTGTTGTATCTACTACTGTTTGCTTGCCACAATTATGGTTGGATGTAACATGGAGAATCATAATAGGATTAGGAAACAGATATAGATAATAAAATAGATATTTGCATAGTTCAGTGTTACTTTTTATATCTTAGTCATGGAAAACAGACAGTCTTACAGTTTGTCAGAGGTATGATACATCTCTTTATTGTAAGAAGAAAAAAATGGTAAGAATGATGAAAGGGTGTTGAAGCAGCTTTTGTGCAAGGGATGCATCCAGAGACAAGTAAAGTTACTGTACTATATATTGAATCTGAAATCTAACACTGTTTTGTTTGTTTTTTTCTCCTTGCCTGGCTTCCAGTCTGACAAAGCAGCTGCCAGGAGACTGCTGGGTCTCCATTTATCTGCACTTCCTGTAATAGCACCATCTGTTAATTGCTATAGGAGATGCTGGCCTGCTCAGGATAGCGTGGGATCAGTAGGCTATGTTGGTGACATGGTGACATGGTGTAATATGGCAGTGCTGAGAAGAAGGCCTGGAATGGAGATGAAGATAAGGGCAGAGATAAGGAGGCTAAAACACAATAATAACATTAATCCAATTTTATATTCACTGTTGTCCTAACTTTGTTTGTAGACTGTGAGCTCTTTGGGGCGCAGGGACCGTCTCTTCCTGAATGTCTGGAAAATTCCCAACTCATTGGGGATGCTACCAAAACAAACATATGGTCATCACTACCATCCTCATCTCCAGGCTCCTCAGTAGTGAGAGAGAGGAGAAAGCAGTGCTATTGAATTATATTTCCAGAGGAATAAAAAGGATAAGAAAGGGGAGAAAAACAGTGTCCTGGAAGCAGAGAAATAAATCAAAAGTTAAGGGGAAAAAAGCAGCAGCAAGTGGGCAGAGGTGCTATGCAGGTCTGATTTGGTTGGATCAGAGCTATGGTTATTGTTTGTTAGAGAATTTAGAAATTCTTTATCAATATCAGCCAAAGAGCCAGAAAGACATGGAAATCTAAACTAATAGTTTCCTTTATATTGACTTGTTGTAGAGAGGGATGTTTGCTCCTTCCCACAAAGAAACACACCCCAAAGTGGGCATGGGGTTAGCTCATCAAATCTGAAAACGCCCTGAAACCTGTGGAGAAATCCCTTGTATTGTTACAGTCACCTATAGATGTTAGTGTATGCTAATTTCAGTGCTAGGTAAAGGAGGCTAGTTATCAGGAGAATTGTTAAATTTGAATAATCACTAGTGACCTAATCAGGATAGATAACCATCCCATTCCCGGCTCTCACAGACATTTCATAAGTGAGCAGCTTACCGTCCTGCTTTCTAGATGTTAAAAATAACTTTTCAGCGAGGATCAAATCATACACAGTTGTGACAGTTATGAGTGACTATTTGGGGAAAATGGTGTTTTTTCCCCTTTTAGCAAAAATATCACAGTTTGCAGTAGTTGTAGTCATGAAGAGTAAACAGTCTCTCTATATTCAGTTCTTTAAAGAAAACACAAAAATATTATACCAGACAAGAAGCCCACATGTCCTTATTTCATTAAACAAATGGAAAATATTTACCCCCTTTTCCCTGAGAGAATGAATACATTTGTTCCTCCAGAATTATTTTAAATTGGTTCTGGGACTTGAACAATTTACAGTAAGTAAATTATCTCCCAGTCACTGGATTTTATTTATCCTAGTCCAATCATTCTTTTTTTAAAAAACGGCAGTTCTTAACTATTAACCTTCAGTAACTCTTCCAAATTAATTTACATGAAAACTCCCTTCTTGTTCCCAAATAACAAATCCCTCAGCCAGTGTACTTCCAAGATTATCTGCATTTACTTTAACACTGATTTCAGGTAATCTGAAAAAATGATGTGAGACCAGTCTCCTTTCCAGAAGTATTACCAATAAGAACTGACTATTATTTCACTCCTTTTTGGTACAACCTGTTGCAGAGACCAGGGGTGAAGGTAATTTGAACACAGTGGAGGAGTATTGATGTAAAAACAGCTCTTTTGCTTTGCAAAGACTTCTGATGGAATTGTTTATAAAACAGATAAAAGTTCAGCTAGCTATTTTTTTTTATTTATTAATTTACTGTGGATGCCCCCAGAAGTGTGCTAGGCATCATGCAGGCAAATAAAGAAGACACAGTCCCAGCTCTGAACAGCTTAGAGGCTTAGATTTTTGTGTTTAAATGCGTAATATAAAAGATCAGAGCTATGCCGTCTCTGTTGGTTCCATTGCTGGTTCACAGTTCAAACTCCTCTCTCACCTCACTAAATAGCCACTGATCATAATAGTCAGTCTCTCTCACAGAATCTCTGAGACGGCCAACAGTGTTCCCCTTCCGCATCTCTCTGCTTTATCCCAGTTTCTTATCTTATCCACATAACTGTTTGTCTTCATTCTCCCTAGAACAGGACTCCTCCACTGTATGTTAATACACACTCTTCACCCATCACATATGCACCCTAGCCTTGTGTTGTTGTTGTCCCTGTTAGGGGGCTTATTCCTTCACCCGCTTACTTCCCTGGTCCTTCTCGCATGAACAGAGAGCAACAATACCCGAAGTCCAAAGGTGCAAACAATTCGATGTTTATTGGGGTGAACTTCCAGCAAGCATGATTCCAGTTTCCTTCCTTAGTGTCCCCCTTCCCAGCTCTGACACCACAGAGCCTTACACCTGTGTCCCTGTTCCCATTCCTACCCTTAGCCAAACATGATTCCAATCTCACCCCCATTCCCTGTTCCCATTCCCCCCCTTACTTCCTGATTGACTGCAGACTATATAGTAAAACTTACGTAGACAGTCTCTACGTAAAAGAATAAATGGACACAAATCAGATGTCAAGAATTATAACATTCATAAACCAGTCGGAGAACACTTCAATCTCTCTGGTCACGCAATCACAGACATGAAGGTCGCTATCTTAAAATAAAAAAACTTCAAATCCAGACTCCAGCGAGAAACTGCTGAATTGGAATTCATTTGCAAATTGGATACTATTAATTTAGGCTTAAATAGAGACTGGGAGTGGCTAAGTCATTATGCAAGGTAGCCTGTTTCCTCTTGTTTTTTCCTACACCCCCCCCCCCAGATATTCTGGTTTAACTTGGATTTAAACTTGGAGAGTGGTCAGTTTAGAAGAGCTATTACCAGCAGGAGAGTGAGTTTGTGTGTGTATGGGGGTGGGGGGGGAGTGAGAAAACCTGGATCTATGCAGGAAATAGCCCGACTTGATTATGTAAAGAGTTGTCACTTTGGATGGGCTAGCACCAGCAGGAGAGTGAATTTGTGTGGGGGGGTGGAGGGTGAGAAAACCTGGATTTGTGCTGGAAATGGCCCACCTGTTGATCACTTTAGATAAGCTATTACCAGCAGGACAGTGGGGTGGGAGGAGGTATTGTTTCATATTCTCTGTGTGTGTATATAAAGTCTGCTGCAGTTTCCACGGTACACATCTGATGAAGTGAGCTGTGGCTCACGAAAGCTCATGCTCAAATAAATTGGTTAGTCTCTAAGGTGCCACAAGTACTCCTTTTCTTTTTGCGAATACAGACTAACACGGCTGTTCCTCTGAAACCTGTCAATAGCAAAGTGGGAACTATAATGACAAAACAATACAGAAGTGAGGATTTCACATCCCAGCTATTGATAAGTGAGTTCTTGCCAGACAGGATGCTATCAAACTAAGTTTCCTTTTACATTTTCTAGGCACTTCCCTTTCTCTGGAGGTGATAGGACAGGACTGTATTCCTAACAGCCCAATAGCACCTTCTTTGTGACTAGGTTGGAATATGTGGATGTGACCGGTCACTTCCCAGCGTATGGCTGCCTCTGCTGCTTAGCCAAAGGCCTTTGCCTAAGAACAGGGCCTCCGACTGTCACAGTAAGAGAAGGACCTTACACTGGCAGACAGTGATTTTGATTCTTTCTTTTATACCTCTGGAACTAGCCAAGTGATAAGAATACACCTAAATTCTTAGAGTATAGGCCTTTACAGACAGGCCTGAATATCTATATCCTAACAGTCCCTGGGACTCTACTTCCAAAATGAATTACACAAACCAGGTATCCCTCAGACTCTTTAATATCTGTCTCACTCAGGGCTCTTTAGGCTGAAATGCATGGGTAGTGGGTCTCTTATTAATTTGTGCAGTCTGATTATCATTTGTGTCATCGTCTGGAAAACTGGTCAATTTGAGTCCCCAGTTTCCCATTTACCTTTCCCCTTGATTTATGGTAAGTTTTATGGTTATTTGTTTCATCTTAAATTTGCTTGATCTGGGACTCAAACATACTCTAAAGATGACTACTTACCTGCTTGCTGGTTCCCAATTTCTCTCCTCATCATTGAGCACTTCAGCACACACTCTCTCTCCAGCCACTCCCAAGTCCTTTCAAATTTTTTGTATGCTCAGCCTCTGTTCCTTTCAGCCAGCTAAATTATTTTGCCAGTTGCTTAGTACGTACTCTCCAGGAGGATTTTGTCACTTGGTTTTATTTCAACTAACCCAGCTATTACATTTATTTTCAGTCGGGCTGCAGCACATGCTGGAATATTGATGGCATGTTCAGATTTGTTGTCTGTGAGACAGGGGGATAGTTTGGAGGCTATGCCACTCCAATATGGTTTATTGCTGAAGGTCATGTTAACTTCTTTTGAGTAGTTCAGGTGACTGGTAATGGGATATGGATCTTTTCACCTTTGAGACAACAGCTCAAATCTTCCTCAAGATGGTAGTGGTCTAAAAGTTATTACTGTCTGACAGCTTTTCAATAGCCTTTGTCAAGTGAGTTGGTCATTTCAGTGAAGTGTCTGATGGACAAGTTTCCACATCACAAAAACCCCACTGTTACAGTGAGAACTCTTTTCAGCAATCTCAGCTGCAGAGAGCGCAAAGCCTGGATAAATCAGAAGACTAAAACCTTATATGCGGTCCTGTCAAGGTTCCTTCCCCACTCTGAACTCTAGGGTACAGATTTGGGGACCTGCATGAAACCCCCCTAAGCTTATTTTTACCAGCTTAGGTTAAAACTTCCCCAAGGTACAAACTATTTTACCTTTTGCCCTTGGACTTTATTGCTGCCACCACCAAGCATCTAACAAATATATAACAGGGAAAGAGCCCGGTTGGAAACGTCTTTCCCCCCCAAATCCTCCCCAAACCTTATACCCCCTTTCCTGGGGAAGGCTTAATAAAAATCCTTACCAATTTGCATAGGTGAACACAGACCCAAACCCTTGGATCTTAAGAACAATGAAAAAGCAATCAGGTTCTTAAAAGAAGAATTTTAATTGAAGAAAAAGTAAAAGAATCACCTCTGTAAAATCAGGATGGTAAATACCTTACAGGGTAATCAGATTCAAAACATAGAGAATCCCTCTAGGCAAAACCTTAAGTTACAAAAAGACACAAAAACAGGAATATACATTCCATTGAGCACAGCTTATTTTATCAGCCATTTAAACAAAACAGAATCTAACGCATATCTAGCTAGATTACTTACTAAGTTCTAAGACTCCATTCCTTTTCTGTTCCTGGCAAAAACAACACACAGACAGAGAGAACCTTTGTTTCTCCCCCTGCCCCCAGCTTTGAAAGTATCTTGTCTCCCCATTGGTCATTTTGGTCAGGTGCCAGCGAGGTTATCCTTGCTTCTTAACCCTTTACAGGTGAAAGGGTTTTTCCTCTGGCCAGGAGGGATTTTAAAGGTGTTTACCCTTCTCTTTATATTTATGACAGGTCCTAACATCAGGGTTCGGGTAAAACAGGCAGTGCTGGCCTTAGTACTTGTGGATGGTTCAAAAATGTTAGCAACGTCACTTGTTCAAATTCATCTGCGTCACTCTTTGTGAATGAAACAAGGGGGACAACTCAAGTACTTAAACTTAAGAATGTGCTTAGGTGCTTTGCTGAGTTGGGGCCATAAGTAAGGCTACATTTTAGTCAAGGGTATTTTTAGTAAATGTCATGGACAGTTCACAGGCAGTAAACAAAAATTCATGGCCAGGTTGTACTATATACTCCTAACTAAAAGTTGGGCTGGGGAGCTGTGGGTGCTCTGGGAGGGCAGTCTGGGGGTGCCATGAATGCTGGGGGTGCAGAAACCCCACTGGTGCTGGGGGGAAGAGGGCAGTGGTCTGGGACCCCTGCTGGTGCTGGGAGGGAGGCCACAATGCATGGCCTGGTACCCCCGCTAGTGCTGGAGACAGGTGGTGATGTGCAGCTCAGGACCCTTACTGGCACTGGGAGCGGGAGGGTTGGCAGGACTGGCAGCTTTGCTACCCAGCTCCGTACAGCTCCCCGGAAGCCGAAATGTCTCTGAAGCTCCTAGGGTGAAAGAAGGCCAGCGGGGCTCCAAGCATTGCCCCCACCACGAGCACCAGCTCCACTGCTCCCATTTTTTGGGAACTCGCAGAACCCCCTGACCCCCCCGCCTAGGAGTTGCAGGGACATGCCGGCCGCTTCCGGGAAAGCCCCCGCAATGTAAGTGCTATCCCGCACCCCAGCCCCGAGCCCCCTCCCACACTCAAACCACTGCTGCTGCTGGCCCTGGGACTGCCTGAGCTTGGGCAGCCCTGGAGCCAACCGTACCAGCCGTTGCTGAAGTCACAGAGGTCGCAGAATCTGTTATTTTAGTTCTGTGACGTCCATGACAGACATGCAGTCTTAGTCATAAGCAGTGTGAATTTATTGAGTTCCAGCCATTTTCAGCAATATCTTGCTCCTGGCTCCCTGGATACTCTTACAATGCTATATGCATTCGAAAATAATATTTGGCTCATAGGTCTGCACTACAGAATCCTCAACAAAATTTTAGTAAAAAGGGAAAAAAAGTTGATGTCACAAATTTGATATATATTTAATAGAGAGAAATTACACCTGCCTGTTCATGGCATATATTGCAAAATCCATAGATCAGTGTACAGGAGATTGTCATTTAGTGTTTTATCGTCAACACTTTCTCCCCTTTTTTAAAAGATTCATGAAGTTTTTCAAGGTCTTTTTTAAATTCTGAGAAACCCATTATTCCATTTACATTATGATTTGTGGCATCAGTTTGATTTGATCATAAAATATGACATGCTAAGCTATGCTAAAAAGACTGAAATGTTTGTAAAAGAAAACAATTGCTTGTCTTAAATAGAAATACATTTTCAAAGATCAGAATAATGGTTCATTTTAATTTAAAATGATCCTCAATATCTCTGGATTTTTTAAACCTGTGTAGATACCTATAGACACTTTTTTCAAGTGTTGTAGGTAATTAAAGTGAGGGATTGTCCCAATATTGCCCTGTATGCAGAAGACATAAGTGTTATTTGAATGCATTTTATAAATTGGCCAGAAGCAAGATAATATAATTACAGTACACTTGAAATGTAATGTTGAAATAGAAGCATTTAAATTCACAAAACTATTATGCGGGACTTGTGTTATTAATCTTCAAGAGGTACGGCAAAAGGATTTTTAATGAGTTTTAAATGTGAGGCAAAAATAGATTAATATTCTTCTTTTGGCTCTCAAGGCAGAGAAGCATGCAAGAATGGTGAAGTATGGAAATACCACACAAGCTTCAGCTGAAAAATAAGGACAAGCTTGCAGGTGGTTAATTTTGCTTCTGTGTTGCAGATCTAATTATTAGTTTGTTATTCTAAAACATAAATCAAGGAATGCACAAACTGGAATCTTAGAAGTTCAATTCTTAGTTGTTGTCTGCGACTACTTAAATGGAGCGCTATGATATGGGAAAAGCTATTTGCCCTTTACTAAACAAAACAGAGATTATTTGTTTTGTCAACCTTTTCTAACTTATTGTCATAGGCATGTATTTTTTTAAAAAAAATGTTCCCTCCACCTTTCTTTTACTCCACTATTGTTTTCATAATTTTACCATATTTCAGTCAGAGCAATGGAAGTACATTAGTGTCTAAGTCTTCTATGGTACAAATACATAATAGTCCACTGAAGTAATGATTAGATAGCACTGGTTTGTGGTTTAAGCCTCCCTAACTGTTCACCTGAAAGAGCGCATATGCACCTACCTTCAGTGCCTATAACAGGTATAGAAAAGGTGATAGAAATAGAATTTATTAATAGTCGCCTGAAGCTTATCATGGGCTATAACTGAGCCAGTGAAGCAAAGAACTTCAGATTGTGGTAATATTACAAAGCATTTTTGATGGAAATTGTATAATTTCATGTCATGTGAATGTGTAATATAACAAAACATGAAATAGAAATCAAATATTGACTAAATATGTTCAGCCAACTGTAACTTCATATCCATTGAAATAGATTTGAAAGTTCAGTGCTATTTTTAACCTTACAATTCAAGTGCAGGACCTTTTGGTATCTGTATAAAGAGGGCTAGAATCCTGATGTATCTCACACACCCCATTTTGAAACACTATTGTGCATCCACCATTGGAATAGGAGGACATGTATTTTTCTGGGTGAGCTGTAGGGGGGAGTTAACATAGATCCAACGTGAGGAATGTTGTTTTTCCAGCAGAAAATTAACCAATAGTGACTTGGAAACATATACAGAGGAATGTATTAAAACTTGACAACTTGATATCTGTTTATCACACTGCTTGCTGTTCATCTCATCACAAAGGGGCATATAGCACTGCAGAGCTATTGTAGCACAGCAGGTGATCTGGCAGTTGTGCTTCCAGAAATCTGGATAGGTCAAAGTTTATTTAAATGAGTTCTGACTTGCTTTGCGAGACTTCAGAGTAGCAGCCATGTTAGTCTGTATTCGCAAAAAGAAAAGGAGGACTTGTGGCACCTTAGAGACTAACACATTTATTTGAGCATAAGCTTTCGTGAGCTACAGCTCACTTCATCGGATGCATGCAGTGGAAAATACAATAGGGAGATTTCATATACACAGAGAACATGAAACAATGGGTGTTACCATACACACTGTAACGAGAGTGATCAGGTAAGGTAAGCTATTACAGCAGGAGATGGACTACAAGCCATCAGGAACAGTATCCCCAATAATGTCATGGCAAACCTGGTGGCTGAACTTTGTGACTTTGTCCTCACCCATAACTATTTCATATTTGGGGACAATGTATACCTTCAAATCAGCGGCACTGCCATGGGTACCCGCTTGGCCCCACAATATGCAAAACATTTTTATGGCTGACTTAGAACAACGTTTCCTCAGCTCTCGTCTCCTAATGCCCCTATTCTACTTGTGCTACACTGATATCTTCATCATCTGGACCCATGGAAAAGAAGCCCTTGAGGAATTCCACCATGATTTCAACAATTTCCATCCCACCATCAACCTCAGCCTGGACCAGTCCACACAAGAGATCCACTTCCTGGACATTACAGTGCTAATAAGCGATGGTCAGATAAACACCACCCTATACTGGAAACCTACTGACTGCTATGCCTACCTACATGCCTCCAGCTTTCATCCAGACCACACCACACAATCCATTGTCTACAGCCAAGCTCTACGATACAACCGCATTTGCTCTAACCCCTCAGACAGAGACAAACACCTACAAGATCTCTATCAAGGGTTCTTACAACTACAGTACCCACCTGCTGAAGTGAAGAAACAGATTGACAGAACCAGAAGAGTACCCGGAAGTTACCTACTACAGGACAGGCCCAACAAAGAAAATAACAGAACGCCACTAGCCATCACCTTCAGCCCCCCAACTAAAATCTCTCCAACACATCATCAAGGATCTACAACCTATCCTGAAGGACGACCCATCACTCTCACAGATCTTGGGAGACAGGCCAGTCTTTGCTTACAGACAGCAACCTGAAGCAAATACTCACCAGCAAATACCTGAAGCAAATACGCACTACACAACAGAACCACTGAGCCAGAAACCTATCCTTGCAACAAAGCCTGTTGCCAACTGTGTCCACATATCTATTCAGGGGACACCATCATAGGGCCTGATCACATCAGCCACACTATCAGAGGCTCGTTCACCTGCACATCTACCAATGTGATATATGCCATCATGTGACAACAATGCCCCTCTGCCATGTACATTGGCCAAACTGGACAGTCTCTGCATAAAAGAATAAATGCACACAAATCAAGATGTCAAGAATTATAACATTCAAAAACCAATCGGAGAACACTTCTATCTCTTTGGTCACTCGATTACAGACCTAAAAGTGGCAATTCTTCAACAAAAATCTTCAAAAACAGACTCCAAGGAGAGACTGCTGAATTGGAATTAATTTGCAAACTGGATACAATTAACTTAGGCTTGAATAAAGACTGGGAGGGGATGGGTCATTACACAAAGTAAAACTATTTCCCCATGTTTATTCCCCCCCCACCCTGCGCTGTTCCTCAGTCGTTCTTGTCAACTGCTGGAAATGGCCCACCTTGATTATCAACTACAAAAGGTTCCCCCCCACCCCCACCCCCGCTCTCCTGCTGGTAATAGCTCACCTTACCTGATCACTCTCGTGACAGTGTGTATGGTAACACCCATTGTTTCATGTTCTCTGTGTATATAAATCTCCCCACTGTATTTTCCACTGAATGCATCCGATGAAGTGGTCTATAGCTCACGAAAGCTTATGCTCAAATAAATGTGTTAGTCTCTAAGGTGCCACAAGTCCTCCTTTTCTTTTTACTCTTAACAAACTAGATTATGCAAAATGAAAATAGTGGTTCACTTTTGGTCTGGGAGGAAGGGAATGTTACTTGTATAATGTCATAGTATTAGAGAAAGCTTCCTGTCTGACAGGTTGAGGTTCCCAGAAAGACCACTTTGTGGAGGTAACTCATCAAGAATGACAAAATGGTAAAAATCTCTAGCATCACTTCAGGGCACTTCCAACAGTGAGGGGTTTTGTTTTTGTTTTTGTTTTTTTTAAATCCAGATATAATATCGTATATTACAAAATTTAGAGCACATTTTTGTTATGAAAAATGACTAAGAGCATTTTGGGACCCTGTATTTGTACCTCAGTGATTTCTCTATCGAATGTTAATGTTTTTTTCTAAAAGTCTTGTAATCTCAACTTGAGATCTGATGGTCAAGTCTCCTTGTTGAAAGAAAAGGAGTACTTGTGGCACCTTAGAGACTAACCAATTTATATGAGCATTAGCTGTAGCTTATGAAAGCTTATGCTCAAATAAATTGGTTAGTCTCTAAGGTGCCACAAGTACTCCTTTTCTTTTTGCGAATACAGACTAACACGGCTGTTACTCTGAAAGTCTCCTTGTTGCACATTATCAGCAGTAATAAGGCTTCTGGAGGTCAAACTGGGCCATGAGTTACACCTGTGTAACTCTTTATATTCTAGTTTATTTTCTCATGACATCTGTGGATTTTCATAAATGTAAGAGATTGGAGCTTAAACAATCAAGTTGATAATGCCAAAGGCAGTACGGAGCTCTGCTCAATTCTCCCACACCTATACTGGCACTGCAGGACTAGCAGGCATAAAAATTAGTAAACTTGTATTTTAATTACTTAAGTAAGCAGATATGACTTTGAGTATAAACAGGGAGCAGGCCTCTGGAATAAGGAGGAAACATTTTTACTTTTCACTAAAGCAGAACCATGCTTTAGGTCTGTGGTTCTCAAACTTTTGTACTGGTGACCGCTTTCACATAGCAAGCCTCTGAGCGCGACCCCCCTTATAAACTAAAAACACATTTTTATATATTTAACACCATTATAAATGCTGGAGGCAAAGCAAGGTTTGGGGTGGAAGCTGACAGCTCGTGGGCCCCCATGTAATAACCTCGCGACTCCCTGAGGGTTCCCGGCCCCCAGTTTGAGAACCACTGCTTTAGGTAAATAGAAACCCTGAAATTACACCGCAAAGAACTGTTAGAACATTTCTTTGAGCATTGTGGGCAGGGATTCTTCTATTTGTATTGCACCTACCCCCACTAGTGGATAGGAAGACCTGTCTTGGGACTCACCAAAACTAACAAAGAATAATAGATACAGATATGGCTTCTCTTGGCCCATTTCTTTTTACAGTGTCAATTTACCCTCTGTGAAGAGAATAAACAGCCGATGACTACTGTATATACTCAATCATAAGTCGGTTCGTTTATAAGCCGACCCCCCCCCCAAGATGGATACGGAAAAATGGAAACATTTTATGACCCATTCATAAGCTTACCCTATAATTCAGGGGTCAGCAAACGTTGGCTCCCGGGCCATCAGCATAAGCCACTGGTGGGCTGAGATGGTTTGTTTACCTCAAGCGTCCGCAGACAGGGAGGTAAACCTAAGTAAACAAAATGTCCTGGCGTGCCAGCTGCTTACTCTGACAGGCCGGGACAGCAAGTGGTAGGGAAACTGCCAGCCCCGGAGCTACAGCTGCTTCGGAGGCTGTGGGGGGAGCAGCATGGCCAGAAGCGGAGAGACTCTGGCCCCACATCTTCCCTTCTGGCTCTGCTGGCTGTGCTGCCTCTCCTTGCCTCCTCTGTTGGGGGAGAGGCTGTGTCCCACCTCTCCCTCTCTCTATACCCATTCATAAGCCGAACCCCTTCTCTGATGCTTCCCTTTTTAACTAAAAAAATTCAGCTTATGAATGCGTATATACGGTACTTCTCCTAATCCAACACCTCCCCACTACCACCTGCCAAAAATACAAAAACAACCCCCCCCCACACACACACACAAAGAAGAGGAGGAAGAGAAGCAAGTGGATAACTTTTTCATGAATCTATCTTTCCTTGATGGAACAGAATCTGGAGAGTGGCATCACTCCCTTGGCCTGCTCTTCCTTCACTGAGATTGAGTGCTTGTCTACACTACTGCTTAAGTCGATGTAAGTTATGTGTGAACAAGCCATCCCCCTGAGCAACGTAAGTTACATTGACTTAAAGCGGTGTCCACACTGTGCTTTGTTGGCAGGAGGCGCTCTTCCACTGACATAGCTTCTGCTTCTCACCAAGGTGAAGTAATTAATGCTGATGGGAGAGTACTCTCCTGTCGGCATAGCACGTCTTCACCAGCTGCGCTAGGGTGGTTTACAGCTGCACTGATGTAGTATAGTAGTGTAGATGAGCCCGCAGAGTTTAATTCACCACTGTGTAACTCCAGTTTTATGCCAGTGTAACTATCAAAAACAATGGTGTCTCCCCCAGCTCCGATTTGAGGGTTTTGGCACTACTTTTCAAAAGAGCAAAGAAGAAAAAACATTTAAAATAATTTTTCTAATAAATGGAGGAACATCAATACAAGGAAAATAGCTCTAGACTGACAAAAGCTCTGGCCTTGCTCTGGCAAAGCAGAGCCAATAAAATATTAAGCATTATGGACAGAATTAATCAGGTATCATAAGATTTATTCTTGTGATTCCTATTTAAGAATTCAAAGTCCAGATTTAGCATGTTGTGAACAGGTAATATTTTTGGTTATAAAACATTCAATGTAGTGGTCAGAAAATGTTAGCCTGACACTACAGAGGATGATCAGATAGTCCAAATAAAAGGCCAAATGCCTAGAAATAGATCCTTTGCAGATAAACAATATTAGACTGGAAAGACATCTGTCAAATGTCAGCTGCTGAAACCTTGCAGCTATCTGAAACCAATCAAATGTCAGAATAATCTATTGCAGTATACAGAGTTCATCTTTAAGCAGTTGTAATCATCAGGCCAATTCCATGAGCCACACACAGGAAAATGGGTTTTATTTATAAGCATGATAATGCTTTAAGTGAAATTCGAAATACAGAATAAAGACATTTTGGATTGATAAGGCTATGGATTCTAGCATTTTAAGATGGTCATTGTTGCACAGTATCTCAGGGGATCTGTAAGCATCTAGCGCTTGTATTTGATAACTGCCTTTTTGTTTCTGAGTGGCAAGAAACATAATAAAAAAGAAAAGCAAAGTAAATGTTGGTCTAAACCCCTTATGCAAAACAGAGCTTAAATTATTCCAACACATGCATTGTTGAGTTCATTCTTTAACCTTCAAAACATGTTGGTGTAAGTTGTTTTGCACCCAGGTGACTGTTAGTGGTATAACCAGATTTAAAAGGTTGCCATCTCAAATATGTCCTGTGTCAATACTATGCAAAAGACATGTCAGATGGTTGTTCACTAGTCTAAGTCAAGGTCATTCTGTATGCCACAAATATGGGCAATGTGACTAGGTGAAAGTATGCTCTAGTAGGAGGGCTCTGACTCAGCCATTGACCTGTAAAGTCACACACCACCCCATCCTCCTGTTCCTGTTTCCCATCCTACACTTCGCCTATCGTGTCTATTTTTTAAATTGATAGTTTTTCAGGACAAGGGCTGATTCTCACTTTGTGTTTACACACAAGGCCTAGCACCATGAGGTTCCAATATTGGTTGGAGGCTCTAAACATTACTGTGATACAAACTAGAGGGTTGCACACACTGTTTCTGTAGGAAAATGCCATTGCACAGACTAGGGGCTCCTTGCAGTATTCCATGCCCCCCCCAACTCCCTGTGTGCCACTCTGCCATACCCCTCTATTTCATGGATTCCCTTTCACCCATAGAAGGGTTCCCCATTCTTCCCTCCCCATGCTAGGAGCTGTGTGTGCCCCACATCTCCCTCTTTGTGTGCCATTTCCCCCTTGCCCCTGTGTTCACCCACCATTCCTATTTATTTTCTTCCTGTCTGGTCAATAAGACGTTTGGGGTGTCAACATTTTAAACTCTATTTAAGGGATGATGGGCAGAACTGGGCAGTGCCATTATGCCAGAAGATGTTAATGGCTGCCATCAAACTGGTTCACTGATCTGTAGAGAATCACAGACCGGGTTGAAGTTGATAGGGGCTGCTAACCAGATGCCAAGGGCTCCATGTGTCCCCAGGTCAGAGCCATCCCTTGGGTATGGCAAATTGGGGTGACCGCTCTGGGCCCTGCGCTTTGGGGGACCCTGTGGGCTGGCACAATTGGCTGGCAGTTGGTCCCGGAAGTGACGGATCAGTCCCCGAAGTGACAGATTTGTCACTTCTGCCCCAGACCCCAAACGCTCCTAGAGATAGCCCTGCCCCTGTTTCTGCTTTCTACTTCACTGATTTTCACCATTATCATCAGGGTTCTTTCTGCCCATTGATTTCTGGAAGATTTCCTGACAAATTAGAATTGATCAGATGCCGTGTTCAAAAGTTATTGCATTACACAGACACACAGAAATGCTGTCAAGTTAAGTGTAGGGTCTTATTTTGCTTGGCCAGTAATGAATGTGGGGCCTCACCTTGCTCGGCCAATAATGACTGCCACCTCATCAGTAGTCTGAGCACACGGAACAGCCAAGATATGGATTGTGGCAGCAACTGTAGAAACCTTATTAGTAGAAACCTTTTCATCTGCAGAACTTGGTCCTTGTAGGTTAAGGGTTTAAAGCACATTATAAGAGCAATGCAAGAAATCTTGGAGTGCTGCCATCTGTGCAGGACCTTATGTGTGGATAGAGAATTTCAGTCCCAAGTGCTGTCAGTCTGGCACACCTTTTCATGATTTCTTATTTTATAATTTACATTGAAAATTATGAATTGTTTTCCAGGATTCATTATAGCAGTTTTCAGTTCTGATTTTTTAAAGTTTAGCAATGTACTTAACTGACCTCAAAATTATTATTTTTAAAAGAAGAATATGTATAGTCTGAAGTGATATTGTTCTGAGAAACTGAACCCCTTCACTCACACGTGTTATGGAAGATAAAGATTTTACACTAGTATTTAATCTTAGAATTTAAGCACATATACATAAAATGTAATGACCTGTGGAGGTCATTCTTGTTAAATATCAGAAATGTACCCGTGTTAGTCTGTATCCACAAAAACAAGGAGGAGTCCAGTGGCACCTTAAAGACTAACAGATTTATTTGGGCATTTTTACCCACAAAAGCTTGTGACCAAATAAATCTGTTAGTCTTTAAAGTGCCACTGGACTCCTCGTTTTATTCTTGTTGAGGTTGTATTGTGTAGGATACAAAACTTTTCAACATATTTAAAACAATGAATATGTAATCCTCAAATAAAATTGCATTAATGAGAATACAGATGTAAATGTAAATAACTAAATGGCCTGTTTTGTGTATGAGTGTTTTCAGGGTTATGCAATTAGCATTTTATGAGCATAAAACATACTAGACTTTAGCCCTGAGCATTTTTGTAAATGCATTAAATTGTTATCGGTTGCATTTTTTGTAGTCAGAATAAGTGTTTTAGACCATTTAAAAAAAAAACAACCACCCAGAAGCACTAGCTAGTATTAGAATTCTTTTTAATTGCCCTTGCAAAGTCCTTTTATGTACTTCTTGGTGGGGGAAAAAATGTGATGGTGTTTTGTATTGTGTCTGCAGGATTATCCAATCATAACCATCAGAGAGAACTACCTTTTCTGATTTGTATAACACTGTAGTACATTAACCTGTTACGTGTATAAAATTTTGTCTGTACAGAATTTGCACCACCAATGGGAGACAGGATCCATTAGTGAGACTATTAAATCATTTGGATTTTTTATATATTGTAAGACTACATCTGATGTTGTCTCTTCTTCTTAGAGTGCCATCACAAGAGCACTTTTGGAGAGAGAAATACTTGTGTAGATACAGTCTGCCCAGAGGAAGAGTGCATGGTATTAAAATATCTTTGTGACTGATCCCAATTCTGAGGAGGAAAGGGAAAGTATCCCTACAGTTTGTAATGCTAGATGTAGCATTCTGCAGCCATCCACAACTAAGTTTCCCTATATGTGTTTGTGTAAATAAGGTAGGGGAACTCAGAGCATGTTCAGTGACTCCTGCTAAGTACAAATGTTAAAGCATGTTATTCCCCAGCTGATTCAATTAGAGTCAACTGGGAAGAATTTTAAAGGGGTCACAGGCCTAAGCAGGGTCTCCTTGCTCGATGGCTCAGTTTAGGAGTTCAGCCGAGGAGATGAAGATAAGGGCCATATGGCTTGGAAGATTATCACATGCAAAATCAAGGGATGAGAGGGAACAGGGACTTTTTAGAAGACTATGGATTGGGCATTGTCCCTGAAGTCTGCCAGTAGGAAGACTTGCATGTTTTTGGCAAGACTGGATACTAAGTAGTATATTAGAAAGCACCGAATTAAAAAACAAAAACAATTGTATATTTTACTTTACATAATAAAGCTTAGCCCCACCAACCAAGCGTCAGGGGCACGTTCCATGGTACAAAACATATGTTCTTTTCCCCCTCATCAAATAAGCAATGTCAAGGTATTCTGCCAGTTCAACACTGTGATCAGATGTTAACAGTCCATTCAGCTACATATTAGCTAAAATAGCTAAGGGATCTGAGTCACTTAGAAGTAAATAAGCATTATCCATGCTATTGCCAGGACAATATTTAATGTCACTTAAAATCTGAAAGAATTAATTTTATTCAGTATTTTTAAAATATCAGCAATATTTTTTTTTCAGAAAACATGATTTGCCTCTTCATACTAGCAAAACAAGCTCATGCTGCTGAATACTGTTGCTTTTACAAGTAATCAGTAAACCTGGCTTTCTTTTTATATAGTTCCTATACAACAATTAGGCACTGAACTTTCCTTATGCAACAGGCAGAAAAGAGAATATAGTATATTAACACATTGAAGTGGTGTTTATTTTGAGTAGTTTAGGGTCATCCGTGGTTAATAAATTCAAAGGTATAAATTGTTTGGGGATATGGGAAGAATAAAAGACTATCTTCATTTTTTGAGCACCACAGTTCTCTATATCCTTGTCTCCATTCGAGGCAGCGTGTAGGATATGTGTAGCTACATGTACAGTGAAAAAAGCAGGCTGTGTTCACACTGTGATGGGTAGCTACATGTGGCAGGGGAAGGCAGCAGGAAAAGGCTCCAGAAGGAGCTGTCAGAACCTTTTCCCCTGCTCTCCCCCCAGCTAGAGCCTTTCTCTGCTCCTGGAGCCTTTCCCTGAGGAGTGGGAATGCTCCATCAGTACTGCATCAGGGAAAGGCTCTGGCAGTGCGGAATCAGGACACTACACCAGGGGTAGGCAAACTATAGCCAGGGGCCGGATCCAGCCCCTCAGGGCTTTGGGTCCAGCCCACGGGATTGCCACCCCCGGTGCACCACGGGCCCCACGCCACTCTGGGAAGCGGCCAGCATCACGTCCCTGTGGCCCCTGGGAGAGGAGGGGCAGAGGGCTCCGCACCCTGCGCTTGCCTGTTGATACCTCCCCCGAAGCGCCCATGGGCTGCAGTTCCCCATTCCCAGCCAATGGGAGCTTTGGGGGAGGTACCCACAGGCACATAGAGCCCTCTGCCTCCCCTCCCCCAGGGGCAGCAGGGATGTGGTGCTGGCCGCTTCCTGGAACAGTCCCAGGGGCCAGGGCAGACAGGCAAGGAGCCTGCCCTGGCCCCGGTGTGGGCCGCTGCCATCCTGGAGCCGCTCCAGGTAAGCGGCCCTAGGCCAAAGCCTGAACCCCTCACCCCAACTCCCTGCCTGTATCCCAATCCCCTGCCCTGAGCCCCCATCGCACCCCGCACCAATCCTGCACCCCAATCCCTGGCACCTGTACCCTCTGCCTGCACCCCAACCCCCTGCTGCACCCCACACCCCTCCTGCTCCCAAACCCCCTGCCCTGAGCCCCCATCACACCCCAGCCCCCTGTCCTGAGCCCCCATCACACCCCACACTCCTTCTGTACCCCAGCTCCCTGCCCTGAGCCCCCTGCCTGCACCCCAACCTCCTGCCCAGAGACCCATCCCACACTCTGCATCCTTCCCTGCACCACTGTCCTCAACCCCCTCCCACACTGTGTGCCCCCTCCTGCACCCCAGCCCCCTTCTCTGAGCCCCCTAGTACACGCCACACCCCTCCTCCACCCCAACTCCTTGCCCTGAGCCTCTTCCTGCACACCGCACCCGTCCCACACCCTGCACTCCCTCCCACACCCCAACTTCCTGCCCCAGCCCTACGTTCATGCCCCTGCAAGCAATTTCCCCACCCACATGTGGCCCTCGAGCCAATGAGTTTGCCCTCCCCTGCACTACACCGATAAAAATAGCAGTGTAGAGAGGGGAAGCACTACTTGGGCAAGTAGAGAGCCATGTAGGGTACATGCCCTAAGGTTCTGGTATTTCTCTACTTGCCTCAGCAGTGCGTCACCATCCATGCTGCTATTTATACCCATGCTAGGGGGTGTGCACAGTGTCTGTACACTACCCCCTGGCGTGTGTGTGCAGTGTAGACATACCCTATGTCCTTTTAATGCTCATTTTCTGCATTCTTCAACCCTCTCTTGTCCCCTGAAACCAGATCTATGATGGTGATGTCAGGAACTGTACACTATGGTTCTATTGTTATCTTCAAATGCCAGTTGTCTCTGACCCTTGTGAGCTGAGTCCATAATAATCACAAATATGGCATGTCATTTAAAATTCAGCATTATATGTATTATCAATTGTGTACAGTAGCAACCTGTGTGAAGAATTAAATAACCCTGTCAATGAAAGAGACTAGACTGAGCAGTTGGGAGATTATTCATACAACTTTACCTTCTTCATTACCTCAGGGTCCAGGGCATTTGACCTCATTTTTGTCCCTTCCTCCTTCCACCAGCTTTTAATCAGACTTGATTGTATTATAACTCTAGCAATGCCTCAGCTGTGGACCCATTGTTTTCAGTATAGTCACAAGTGATTGGAATATGTGCAATGTACATACACAGGGCCATATCAATCAGTGGCTGTTCACAGTACCTGAATGGAATGTTGAAAGAGAATTCAGGAGTTACAATATGACTGACTCATATAGAGGGTCTTAATTCCCAAGCAATACCAATTAAATATACATCTGTCATTTCAAAAGTCATTTGGTAATAGCATTTGATTCACCTTATTGTAGTAATAGCAACCACAGCATACAGAATTTCCTATAGATTAATGTTTTTTCAGTTGCACCTTGGTTCCTGGGAAATGCTCTGTGTCTCAATTATTTTCACGTAGAACATTAAGTCTTTAGTAAACTGAAAAATAAAACAAAAACATAAATCATATAGATGCTCGTTTAATGTAGGATAGTTTTTTAGGTAAATAAAGTAAAACAACCTGTTGTTACTCCATCACATTGGCTACTAGCCTTCCTGAGCAGGCACATACTTCTCCTCCTCTCCCTGCAAAGCAAGTTGTGAAACAGTTTATAAAAGTGACCAAAAAGGAGAAATTGGAGGAGTGGAGAAATATGAAAATATTTAACTGGATTCATCTTTAGGAAAAGACCTAAAATAAATATTTTAAACATCCTAACATGTATACTTTATATGAGTAAATAATAAAATATTAATTAATCAATGTTACAATATCATTTATCATAACAAAATCAGGAAAACTTCCTACCATCTTCAACTTTCCCCTGCCTTTAGAAATGAACTTGAACGTCATTGTGCCACTACCCTTTCTAAAGTCAGCCAGGACTTTCAGCTGTACTGTTGTTATCTGATTATGACTTAAACTTCTTAGCATGATTCTCTTCTCCTCAATTTCCTCAGCTTTTCTTCAAAGATCAGATTTAAGACTCAGCTGTGTATATCTTAAAAATGACTTAAGTATCTAAATTGCCTGTTACCTTAGTACAAACTCAGGCAGGCAATGGAAGTTCTGAGCTTAGCATGAAAGGATTTGGTCACAATGCAACTTCTTAAAAAAACAGGCCTTTGGTTTACAGTTTAAACCCCAGAATCCAAACTGGGATTTAAGACAGAACACATTTTAAGTTCTCAAAATCAAATGGCACAATGAAAATAGCAAGCCTGTCTTTTGAGGCTTCCTCACATTTGCATGAATCTTCCATTTCCTTTCTTCAGTTTCTTTCATCTTTCTCTTTTGTTCAAATATTTAGAGGGATTTTTTTTTAAAAAAAAATTCAACTGTTACTTTTGTTTTCTCAAATTAGTGAAACATGATAACCATTCTAATCTTGATTACTTTCAAAGATTACTTAAAGTGAATAATTGTTGTCTCATACTGGACTTACAATAAAACATTGGCAGCAGCTGGGACCTTGCCTGAGCGAGGAGCCAGTCTTATATATCTTCACTCATTTGCATTTTAGGGTGGGGTGAGGGTCTATAAATTTTAAATTTTTCTGTAGCTTGCACATAATTTTTAGATGCCATGTTATCTTCTCCATCTTTTTGGAGAGCTTCAGCGTCAATCTATTCTCCTGCCATTCTTCTTTCTTCCTTGTCAGGTTCAGTAAACTTTGGATTGTTTTTCATTTTGTGTGGGGATGAGAATGGGGACTTGGAGATGACACTCCAAAGGGGACATGAACTGGGCCTAGGGATGAGGTGGGGGGTGAATATCTCATCCCACACTAGTGTCTGGCTCACCTAGAGAATGAAAACCCATGTTACTCTGTTAGCTCAAGTTGCAGAGGTCTGTGCTGTGGATCTAAATGTTCCAATCCTGCTGATGTTCCATGTCCAAGTCAATATCATTCCACATGATAGATGTTCTGGTTTTTTAGCTTGCTTTTTAAAAACCTTAGGTAAGTGCATGAGGACGAAGGCTGCAAGTTTGTCACGGAGGTCACGGATTCCGTGACTTTCCCTGAGCTCCGTGACTTCTGCAGCGGCCGGTGTGCCTGGCTCAGGGGCAGCTCAGGCAGCCCTTGCGCCAATTGCACCAGCTGCTGCTGGGGCACTCTAGGCCACCGTGCCTCCCCGCCACCCCCCACCCCAGCAGCAGCAGAGTTTGGGAGTGCGAGGGGGCTTGGGGATGAGACAGGGTGAGGTGGCACATATCCTGGGGGGCTCTCTGGAAGTGGCAACATCTCCTTCGCTCAGCTGCTAGTTGGAGGCGTGGCCAGGCAGCTCTGCACACTGCCTCCGCCCAGAGTGCGGGCTTTGCAGCTCCCATTGGTCAGGATCCGTGGCCAATGGGAGCTGTGGGGGACAGTGCCCGCAGGCAGAGGCAGCGCACAGAGCTGTCTGGCCACGCCTCCGCCTAGCAGCTGAGCTTGGGGGATGTCACCACTTCCGGGGAGCCCTCCAGGTAAGTGCCACCCAGAGCCCACCTCTTCCTGTCCCGTGCCCCAACCCCCTGCCCCCTCCCACACCCAAGCTGTGCTGTTGCTGTGAGGGGAGGCGCGGAGCCAGGTAGGGAGCTTGCTGGCCCCACCAACCCCCCCACAGCACCAGTGGGGGTCCCAGGCCGCACACTGCCCCCACCATTAGCCTCTGGGCCGCCCTCCCCCAGTCCCTCCCCCCAAAGTTTTAGTCATGGGTATATAATAAAAGTCACAGATGGGGCACGGGCCATGAATTTTTGTTTACTGATGTGACCTGGCCATGACTTTTACTAAAAATACCCGTGATTAAAATGTATCCTTAATGATGACATACTGTTTTTTCCAGAGGACCCCTGTAGCACTTTTGATGCAATTTAAGGCTATCATAACGGATATGCCAAAGAGGACAGAGTAAAAGTTGTACAGGAGACCTTAATTCTGGCATTTCCTAACTTTTGAATGCTTGACTCTGCAACCTTAATATTCTTTTGACATAGTTTTTTTGGATGTAATCTGCGTGTATACAAACAATTTGATTGTCCAAATTTCCTTGTTATCTAAAATAAGGTTGTGTCCCCTATTGTATATTAAGTATACTGGAAAATTCCTTCAGTTATACAGACACATTCAGTGTCACTAGGTTTGGATAATCGAGTCTAATGTTTTATCTTTATATTAATGTTCTCTACGTGAAAAAAGACTCCCTGTATGTGTTCAATCACTTAGAATAATTGATTAGCTCACACATATGTAGATTTTCTGTGACAGCTATGGGTAAAATCCAGAA
Source organism: Caretta caretta (assembly GCF_965140235.1). NCBI lineage: Eukaryota > Metazoa > Chordata > Testudines > Cheloniidae > Caretta > Caretta caretta. The sequence continues at coordinate 140,339,951 of NC_134207.1, forward strand.
CATGCCTTTGTTCAGGTTTCTATAAGTGTCCTAGCTACAAGTGTTAAATTACTACAAGGAAGTACAAAATGTTAATCTTTTTTTCCCCCCTGGATGGTAGAAACAACAAATGATATGAATTATAACATACCAGGGGTGAAAGTAACTTAAAGGATTTACCGGTGTTCCGGAGTCCTGAGCAGGGGGCATGGCCTCAAACAGGAAAGGCGGGGCCTTTAAATACTCAGGCCCTTTAAATCAAGATTTAAAGGCCCCAGGGCTCCGGCTATGGCTGGGAGCCCCTGGGCCTTTAAATCACCGCCGGAGCTACAGCTGCAGAGGCAGCTGGGAGGCTCGGGACGATTTAAAGGGCCCTGGGCTCCAGCCGCCGCTACCGCAGCAGAGCTCCGGGCCCTTTAAATCACCACCCGAGCCCTGCCGCTGCTCCGGCAACAGCTGGAGCCCCTGGCCCTTTAAATCACCGCCGGAGCCCTGCCGCCGCTATCCCAAGGGCTCTGGCAGCAGGGCTCGGGCACTGCTTTAATGGTCCTGGGGCTCCGGCCGCAGTGGCCAGAGCCCCAGGGCCCTTTAAAGCCCCAGCCTGGGGAAGGCGGTCCGGTCCAGCACGGCGTACTGGCTCTTGCCGGTACGCCGTACCAGACCACACCGGCTTACTTTCACCTCTGACCATACCGTTGTTCATTTATTACCCAAACTACTATCATGCAGCTCTCTGCCCAGTGTGGCATGATTTGTTTCAATTTGTTTAACTAACACTGTTGCTCAACCAGTAAAAAGTTCGCTTTAGAGTTTGTGTCTCCAGTTGCTTTTCCCTCTGCTTGATAATATACCTATTTCACCAGTAGTATGTATTCTTCTTTACTTGCTGTATTTCATTCAATCTAGCGACAAAACTGGATTTTGGGTCATATACATCATTTTCCCTTAAACCCTCTTGTTTTGCCTTAAGTAACTAAATTATATTACCTTATTTTTTTGGCAGTATTCCCTGTACTAAGTGCAGGAAATTGTAACGCATGCTGAAAGTACTAGGGTGACATTATTTGCTAGATCAGCTCACTCTCAACCCTGTTCTAGAGGGCCCTCCTGATGGGTTTAGAGGTCAGTTCCAGGCCATTCAATCTTGTGCTGAGCTGCCAAGACTGCCAAGGTGTCATTTCTTGCTTAGTGTTGTGATTTTTGTCATGTGGAAACTGAACTACTAATTTCAATGAACAGCTATGAGATAGTAACACTATCGCTCTGCACCCTGTTTAAACTAGGCTCCTAAACTGAGCTCCTTATCCCATTACCAACCTCTGAGCCACCTCCACAGTATACGTGTGGCGTGTTTCTGAAAGGATCAGGTAGTTTTAAGGAAGAAGTATTCATAGTAGATGTTTCTCCTCTTTTACCATTTTGATCCCAGTAATGCTGTACTTGGATTTGATTACGCTGTAGAAGTAAGATTTGCACTGCAGCACTTGCAAAGTTTTGTCACCATGAATTAGCATGTGACAAGCAATTTAATATTTGATAGTAACTAATCCCTCTGCAAAGAAGAGAACCAGGAAGTGCCTATAGCAGGTTTATTTTCCCCCAAAGGAGACATTTGCAATGGAACAAGGGTGGCAGGTAATGGCCATTTTGCTTAGCTGTTACCTACAGAGCATTCCTGCAGCTTGTTTTGCATCCACCATTTCAAGCATCAGGAAAATGATTAAACTTTGGATTCATGAAGCTCCCCTCCCCCTTCCAGGAATTTAGAAAAAGAGATTGCTGCTAAGAGATTAGGATCATCACCATAATTTTTTACTTCCCTTAGTAAAGAAGAATGTAGACCATCTGTTGTCTATTGATTTTTTTCCAAGTTCCAAGTGTAATTATTTTGTAGTATCAACACAGCATCACTTCATAAGCCTTCCATTTGTATAAAATAAATATATATATATTACATTCATATCTCAAGTGTTAAGAAGCCCCAGCATGATATATATATGTGGCCTAAATTTTCACGTATTATTAATTCATTTAAATGTTTCTCATTGTAGTTGAATTGTCAAATTAAAATAAAAACTTGTTATCTAGTATCCTGAATTCTGTACAAGTCATTTCTTACACAGAATGCTGTAAGCACTAGAATTATGACATTTCTCATAAAACTTTTTTCTTGAAATGGAAGGTTTGCAGAGTCGTTCGGAAGAAAATTAGGCTCCTCCCACATCAGAGGCACATAATAATCTGTAAATAGAAATGTTATTTCTGTTACCTTTGTTTTGGCAAAGTTGAGGTGTGCTTGCAAGGTGTTTGGGTAGGTGCACGTTTTCAGTTCCTCTGTTATACTATTGAGAGTCCTTTCCCCAGGCTTTTTGTCCTGCTGATTATGCCTTGTTATGATAGACATTCTTCTTGCTGAGAATTGGAAACCTTATTGGGAGGCAGAGCTATTTTGTTGCAGTGTGAAGCTTTATCTTTATCTACAGTCTGAAATACTGTCCAATATAATGCTCCATATGTTTGTCGTTTGAAAGCACAAAGGATGCAAATCTGTCTCCTTAATTAGCCCTCAGATTGTGATTGCAAGCACCAAAAGGGAAACATTTTTTATCAGGAAAAATATTGTAGCAAGCTGAAAAATAAGAAACGTTTGACTTTTTAAAATGTTGTTTAGTTTTGTGGAAATAAGTAACTATAAAAAATACATCCAGGAAAGAATGAATTCGGAATAAAGCATTGGAATACATATTTACATAATGCAATATAGCCTCACTCCTGATTCTAACCATAAAAAAAAATTAAAAAACAACAACAAAAACAAAAACCCGCTAAAAACCTTACTCTAGAAAGACTCTAAGTGGCAACTTGTATGAAATACCTTTAATTTTGTAACATACCTTCAATAATACTGAAAAATGGAGAGGGCAGTCATACGCAATCAAGAAGTTTTGGAATGTAGATCTGTTGTGTCTGGCCATATATCACTGTACTCTTCTTATAGTTCCTACTGATAACATAATTTTGTCCATTAATGTCACTGATTCAGTGTGCAATCATACCACATGCTGATGGGGAAGGAGTTAACTCTCTTTAGTACAAACCTGATTGGGGCCTCCTGTAATACAAGTAGTAATGATAATGTGGCTAGTAGTAATGATAATGTGTAAATTGTATGATGCCCTTATTTATGTGTTTCTTTGCTTTGGGGTTTTGTACATAAATACAAAATGCATACAGGCAGACAGACAGACGTTATTGTCACTTAGCAAAATTAACTGGTTTTATAGCCAAAATTTCTTGTATTCAGAATGTACCCTCACTCAATAGCAGTGTTTTAAAACCTTCATGTAAACTGGAAATTTTTAACCTTTTAACCAAACAACAGTTGTTTTCCTGTGTGCACAAGGTTGCTTGCAAAATCAACTAGAGCCCTGTCTGTGCTCATTGAATCCCTGTTGAAATGAATGGATGCTTTGCCACATTATATGGCTACCCATGTTGGCTTTTCAAATATTGGACCTTATCCAGCTTTCAATGTTAACACCAAATTCAGTGGCAGTTTTGGGCAAAATTTAGGAGAACAGCCCTTAGTTGTTTGACGCTAGGATATATGCTCACTTTAATGAATGCATTAACCCCCATTATAATTCCTGGGATCACTGTATAAACCATAAGTGGGGAATGCCCCCCATTCTATTTTAAATACTTCATTTTTGCATGCTATCATTTTAGAGAAAATCTAGGAAATATAGACACTTGAAATTATAGATTTTACACATAAACTGTTTCTCTAAAAATGACCCATCATATCTCACAATTGCAGAGTGTGTCTTCTGTGTACAACAGAAACCTGCAAAAAATAATACGTGGGGGGTAATATGGTTATTTGTTTGACAAGTCTATTCATTTACCAGTTATTCATTTAAGTGGGCTCCACTGTACCTATGGTTTGGTTCAGTCTGCAAAGGATTTATTGCACTCACAGTTGTGGATCTAGTAATCCATTCTTATAAAGATCAGAGTATAATTCACAAATTTAAAGCTGGAAACTGTGAAAAAGGTAGACAAGAGCTAAAAACTGGGAGACAGAGAAAAAGAAGCAAAGATAAAATCCTACTGAGAACAATATTGCTGCTGTAAAATCATTTTTGAAAAGGAATCGACTCACCAGTATGTGGGTTGGGGTGGCAGTCATTGGGGAAATAGGACACTTTTGGAGCTCTTTAGGTCATATTCTAATCCCAGTGGAGTTACTCTGGATTTTTATTGCTATAGGAGAATCTGCTCCTTAGTTTTGGTCAATTTATGGGAAAACTAGATTTCTTACTCTTAATTGCAATAGTCAATGAATTCCATAGCCAGTGCATAATTACCAAATGGCTGGCTCTCAATGACTCATTTGTGCTGTATAAATAGGACAAACCAGATACCCTGCTGATTCTGGCTAGACTACTTGCTTGGGAATTAGAGAGCAGTTCAGCTTGAAAGGCTGGGACAATAGCGGTCAGGGCCTTGAATGTGAGTGAAAGAACTTTGAAATCAATGTTTTACTTAACTGGAAACCAGTACAAATGGTTCAGATAAGGAGCAGTATCTTCCAGCAGTGAGCTGCTGTATTTGGACAAGCTGCATCCAGCTGTAAGGACGGGTAGTCCTGCAAACAAAGAGTTGCTATAATCAAATCTTGAGAAAACAAAATCATTCATCGGGAGTTCCAGATCTGTTTTGCAGCATACTGGCCTTAGGTTGGTGATATTTGATAGATAATAAAAAATAAGAGACCTAAGATACATCTCTAGGGATACATTTGAGGATAGTATGACAACCACACTTTCTGCACACATCTTTGCTTGAAGCTGATCAGTAATACAGTAGTTAATTAAATGCCATTAGCAGCATAGAAGCCTCTCTCAGCTATCACATAGTCAATATTCACGGGTTCTGTTTGGTTCAAATTCAGCTTTATATAGTAGTAGACATGTGTATAAGCACCTGTATTAATTGCATATTTCGATCTGTATCCAAATTCCAAAGTGTGATTTATGTGTTTGACTTCTTAGATTGTATAGCTGACTAACCAGGGGTTCCATATACCCAGACAGCTTCAGCAACTTCATCTACCGGGGATACACAGCAATCAGGCTAGTGAATACTCCATTAAGACTGAACTGGTCTAACCATTGAAGCAATCTCAGGGGCCTTCTCTTTAAGAATGCTCAAGCTGACTGGGAGAAACCCAGTCTGAGGCATCAAGAGACATCACACTCTGGATGCTGAAACAAAGCAATATGGAAATGGATTCCTTCTGAAACATGAGGGCCTCTCCGCTACTTTAGACAGATTGCCATAGGCCAGGCAGGGACACTAGGGTGGCTCACAGGAGGATCTTTGCATTCTAAGAGAATATGAGTTGGTTCTGCTCTGTTCTTACGAGAGAATCATATTTAATGTAGCATGCAGTGAAGCATAGGATTAGATGAGAATATCTGTGTGCAGGCTTTTTCTTTTAAAGTATTCTTTTTTTCCTCTGATATTTTGTTGAATTTACTAAGTAAAAATACTTTAAGAAGGCTGCTGGTCAATATCACTAGTCACAGTTTTCTGAAAGAAGGAATGGCAGATGCCTGAAATTAGAGCTTAGAGTGAGGAGAGCAAACCCAGTAAATAACATTTCTAAAGCACGTAAGGCCGCTAATGGGCTCACAGTTTTGTACTGCCTGGGGGAAACCCTCTCTGAGTGGCTGGCTGCCCCCTTCGCCTGCCTCGTGTAGAGAAGCAGCCAATCAGGGCTGCAGCAGGAAGCAGCAGAGCTCTCTCTCTCTCTCCCTCCCCCCAGGAGTCGACATCGTTCTCACAGGAAGGAGGAGGGATCAGGAAGAGCCCAGCAGCTTGGCACATCCTTGACAGGATGGCACATCAGCTCCTCCCTACAGCACCCACCCTGGAAGGGGAAGAGAGTTGTGAAGAGTCCCTGCAGTGCACCCTCCCCCCTCGGGCTGGGAAGGGGGAGAGGGGACCCCACAGCAGCTCCTCCAGGCCTGAGAGAGCTGGGTGAAGAACCTTAGGAGCAGAGATCAGGCTGGAGGGGGCAGAACTGATGGGAGGGACAGAATTGATAGGATGGGGGTTGGGGTGCGGGGACAGACCATATGTGGAAACAGGATTGATTTGGGGCTTGGGAAGCAGAACCTATTGATGGGCAGATGTTGGGGGATAGACAACTTTAAGCACTGCCTGAAACCCAGTCAGACCTGCAGAGAGCTAAGCAGTTGGTAGGCACAGGGTAGTTAGTGCACTTCCTTCTCGGTCTAAAGCTGAATCTCCACTGCAATAGTAGCTCAAGCTTCAGTGGCACTCGAGCTTCAACCCATCCTTTCCAGGCCAGCTAGCTTCAGCTTAAAGCCACAGGTACCTTGAGCTAGAGAATTTTGTGAATGGACAGGAGTTGGGTTAGGGTTAACATTCAGGTTATATACCTCAAGCAAGCAATGAAGTGAAGACAAACCCTAAGAGTGAAAGAATTGTGGAATTCCACCCACACATAGGCCAGCTGCCTGAGGAGGGTGAACTCAGATTAGGCAGATGACCGAGCTAGCCCGATAAACATGATAGAACATCATCCACCACAACCCCTTTCTAAAACGGTCACCACCCACTATAAAAAAATAGGGCAAGCATTGCCAAGTGCCCTGTAACAACTGATCAGATTAAAAACAGTTATAAAACACTCAGGGTCAGATTATACTAGGTACTTGTGTATATTCAGGATGGGCCAGGCACAGTCAGAGACCTTGCACTTGGGTGAGCACAAGGATTGCTCCTTGTAGTGTGTTCATGATGACTTACCTCAAAGCATGCAGGAAGGAGGCAAGGCCAGCATGAGCCAGCTGTTTCCCCTGGGGCACACCAGGCCACTCAGGGAGGACCCTTCCTTTGTTTAAATGAGAGGGAAAGAAGTAGGATTACTTGGGAAGGGATGCAAGTGTAAAAGCTAATTCATATGAGTTAAAATGTACCATACATGGGGTTGCATATATTTTTTCTTGTATAGCTTTTTGCTATTGAAAGTGGTTGGAGTGTGTATGTGTGTATGAGAGACTCACACACACATAAAATTGCTAATCTATAAAGGGACTGGCCAACAACCCTAACAAAGGTTTTTGGTTTTTTTTTTTCTAAAAGTGGGATATGGAATTATTAAGATGGAGACAACAAATGAGGTATTAGAAATAGGTATTTAAAGAGAAGGAATTTTGCTTACAGAGTGAGGAGTATAGCCAAACAGGAATCAGCTCAAGCTGGTTTTTAAACAATGTGATGTGTAGCTTGTTGCCATGTGTTTACAAGGAAATTGACTGAAACAATGGTCTCATTTCAAATAGGTCACTGAAAGTGTAGTTCTACTCTGAAAAGTGACTTCAAAAAGATGGCATCGTGGGGTTGTGTATTTCTTCTGTCTCGTTGATTCCCTGCCCTCTCACCATCACAAGCAACCCCATCATACAATCTCACTCATAAGTTTGTCCAGCTCTCTTTTAAAAATAAAGAGAGTTATTTGCCCCTATTGGAAGGCTGTTCCAGAACCTGAGCCCTCCGATGGTTATAAACCTTCTTTTAATTTCCAAAAGAATTGTCTTCCTTTCCTCCCTCTCCAGAAATTACCGGTGGGATATGGGAAGTTTGAATTAAGAAATAATGTGACCAAAAACTCTTATCCATCTACTGTTAGTGAGCAGGAGCAGCATTCATGTTTTGCTACAATTTAGCTACTAGGGTGGATTTCTGTGAGGAATCATTGTACAATAGCTACAAAATATTAACATCATGGTAATTAAAAAATGCAATACTTTAAGTAACTGTGTCAGGAAATCACTTGAGTATATTCACAAATGCCAGGTTCTGTTTCAGTCATTTACAAAATATCGTGTAGTACTAATGCATAGACATGAACAAACTGTGAAGCCATCAGTATAGATTAGGAAAATATGTATCAATAGCCACATTAACTGGTAATCAAGGTCTGAGTTATTTTCTTTCCTTGATGCACTGGGATTTTGCCAATAACACCAATTAGCATTTCTCACACACCAAGATAAGGATAATAGTATGTAATGTGCAAAGTGAATATACTGCAGAAACGTGGAAATATCCAATTTTAGTAATATTATATTTTTGTGGCTATTTTTCATCTATATGTTTGATGTCCTGTGCTTTTAAGCTTTTCCTTCAATCAGGGACAAACTTTAATGATGAAAAAAGGAATAGTGAGCATCATGGATTCTGTGTGTGTGTATGTGTGTGTGTTTGTTTATGTAAAATGTTGTGTTAGTGATATTTGTGGTATAAATAATAACTACAATGTACCTTTGACTACCTTACCTGCTTTCAGTCTGTTAATCTGTATTGGCCTGTGACTATTTGTCACACTTTGTATTAAGAATACCTTTTAAACTAGTTTATAAATGGTTAATTAATGACTAGTAGAAGTTATAGGTATGTTGCAGAAATTAATAGAATTTTAGAGATGGTTTTAAAGGATTTTCAAAGATCCAGTGTTTCTTTATAAGCAGCTGTTACAAACATGTTTCCTCCTTTCTTCTTCCTGCATTCCCTTAAAAAAATTGCATGGGTGTGAGATGTAGGAAAACAGTATTTAGTTCCAGACCAATGACAAGTTTAAATCCCAATAGCTCATGAGTGATCAAAGCTAGAAGTGGGTGCTTTATATTAATGGAGAACTGGGAATCCCCGCTTCTCCATTGGTACCTTGAGCTCTCTTAGATCATGAGATATTGAACTTTAGAATCACATATTATATATAGAAAACTTATTATATATAGAAAACTTTTCCTACAGGTTTTTAGAATTAATTAGTTATAGCTTTTTTTCTCTCTCTCAGGGCTGTTTAGGTAGACTTCTCCTGAGAGAGCCTGGCTTTGGATGGCGCAATATCACAGTATCAATCATTTAAAAAAAAGCTCTGTAAAACATTTTATAGTATAGTTTTCCTAAAACATATTCACAGTATATGATGGCGTAGTAATGGTATATTTTTATATTTTATTGGCCTGTGTGATAAATGAAGGGGAGTGGGGTAGCTCCTTTTTATGGACCCAGCCAGCCAGAAGCTATAAAATCCCTCTTAGTAGCTGTTCTCTACTTGCTTTACCTGTAAAGAGTTAAAAGTCTCATTGCTATGCATAGGTAAAAGGAAGTGAGTGGGCACCTGGCAAAAAGAGCCAATGGGAAGGCTAGAACTTTTTAAAATGGAAACAAGACTCCCCTTTTGTCTGTCTGTTGTTGTTCTCGGGGAGAGGTGGACAGGGCAGCAGCTATGCTGTAAGAAGCTTGGGCCAGGTATGAAAAATTATCAGTATCATACCTAGAAACTACTCATCTAAAACTCCAGATATGTAAGTAGATCAGGAAATGTTTAGGAAGACGCGATCAGGTTTATCCCTTTTATTTCTTTATGGCTTGTGGATTCCTCTGTGCTAACCCCAGGTGCTTTTGTTTTGATTGTAACCTTTAAGCTGGACCTTAAGAGAGCTATTCTGGGTGCTTAATTCTTGTAATTGTTTTTTTTTAATCTAGCAAAAGCCTAAGTCCCAGATGTATTTTCTTTTCTTTTTTTTTTTTATTAATAAAGTTTACCTTTTTTAAGACCAGGATTGGATTTTTGTGTGCTAAGAAGTTTGTGCACATGTTGTTCAATTAGCTGGTGGCAACAGCTGATTTCCTTTGTTTTTCTTCTCAGCTGTTCCCTGGAGGAGGGGGAAAGGGCTTGAGGGTCCCCACAGGAAGGAATTCCCAAGTCCACCTTCCTGGGTTCTCAAAAGGGTTTTGCACTTGGGTGGTGGCAGCATCTACCAATCCAAGGTCAGAGAAAAGCTGTAACTTTGGAAGTTTCATACAAGCCTGGAGTGGCAAGTATTTATTTGTAGTGTCCTTGCAGGCCCCACCTTCTGCACTTGAAGTGCCAGAGTGGGGAATCAGCCTTGACAACCTGCTGTTGGAATAACCTGTATGACACTTGCTTCTTTTTTGAGTAGATGCAGTTGTGTATTCCACTTAGGTGTGTGCACGGCCTGTGCCTCGGAGCTAGAAAATTTTGCCCAGAAGTACTTGTAGGCTCATGCCTCATACCTATAATCCCTCCCTGGCTATATGAGGCAGCGCCACCTCAAACACCCTAGTTCCTTCTTACTGACTGTGGCTGAAGTTGGAGCTATCTGGTTTTTCACCTCACAATCTATCACTGTCCCTTAATTTTTTTTCTAATTGCATATAGTTAGTTAGTGCCCTTAGTATCAGTTAGATTTAGTTACGTTTTTCCCTGCTGACGCCCTCACCAGGGTTTAAACGTTGTTGTGTGTGTGAGCAATCCCCAACAATGATCCCCACTTGCAGTTCGTATGTGTCCAGGGGAAGCCAACATCAAGGAGTGGTGTTCAATTTTAGATAGTTCATGAAGTGGACTCATGTGGCAAGGGATCTTCACCTAAAGCAGTACCTGCTCGAACAGGCCATGCAATCTGCTTTGGCACTGAGGCACTCACTGAATCGGAGACCTCCCTGGGGTTCTGAGAGAGCTGCCATTTCACATTCTGGGACCAGTGACTCTTCAAAGAGATGAAGGAACCATTCCCAGTCAAGTGCACCAAGGGAAAGGTCGCATAAGATTAATTGGAACCACTCCCAGTTTTGTGAGGACTCTTTGGCCTCCTTCAGAAAGAGCGTGGACCAGCACGATGTTAATCTGGTTTGCAGGATGGCATGTGTGCCTCTAACTGCTCCCTAGTACTGCGTAGGGAGGTCAGAGACCCTGTACCACCGACTACTGTTCCAACAGTGAAGTGTCCATTGTGTCTGGTACCAACGAGGTTTGATGCTAGTACTAGCTGTTTCCACACCAATGGTGCACCAGGTGTCAACCGACCTCCTCTTCCTTTTCCTTTTCCTCCTGACCTCTCCCTTTGTCCAGGACTTTGCCAAGACTACATTGTTAATAGCCCCATTGGCTGCGTGGGCTGCTGAACCTTCAGGTCTGTCAGCGCTGCACCCTGATGTTCCCCTTCCATAGTCTGTAGAAGAGGGGCTGGTGCCAGCCTTGGCAGAAGAGACCACCTCAGCACTGGGAAACTCCTTGTCACACTTTCATTCAGCTCCACCAATGTTACCATAGCAGCTCCCAATGTCCTCCACTTCAGCTTCGTCAGCTACTTCAGTAGCGCCACTGACTTTGGGATCAATGCTGCTTCCAGCATCAGAAACAAGGGAGGCATATCTGGGGCCAGCAGTACTGTTTTTACCATTGGCACCTGTCCCTCCTTCAGTCTGGATGACAGATGAGTCCGACCAGGTACTCGCCCCCTCAGGGCTGGCTCCACCTTTATCCCCGGAATCCCGAGGCTCCTTGGCATTGAGGTCAGAGCCTTCCTCCTCCTTGCTGTCCATCTCCTCGCCCACATCAGGGCCATTTATGGAGCACCATGAGTACCAGAATTAGCACTTGTGTCATGCTTGGGATGGGAGCCCTTGGCCTGGTGTCTACTGGCCACAATGCCTATTCTTATGCCCAGTGGCCTCCATGATATCTGTGGGATGCTCCCCAGTCATGGACGTCGCATTCCTCACCTCACCCTAAGACAGATCACTGGTCATTGGTGGGGACTATTGATCCACCATAGGTGAGACACCAGTGAGACTTCCCCCTGTGGGGCATATGCAGTCATCCCTTCTATTTCCACCAATCCGGGAGTAGGATCCGGCCTTGGTGCAATTAACCACCTCTTCCTCATACCCGGACAATTCAGTGGTGCCTGGTTCTTCCCCTCCTTCATTGCATTAATATTTTAAGGTCTACTAGGACCTGTTGTGGCTGGTGGCTGCTTCCTTGGGCATTCAGGTCAAGTTTCCACAGGAGAATACCCATCAGTTGTTGGATATCCTACAGCTGTCTGCTCCTGGGAGAGTGGCCCTTCCTATTAACGATGCATTCCTAAAGCCTGGACAGGTTCTTTGGAGAATGCTGGCTTCTGTAACGCCTACTGCAAAATACATGGAGAGAGTCTGCTTTGTCCTGATGCAGGGAGTTGAAGGTTTTTACTGCCATGCAGACCTAAATTCTAAAGACACTCCTAATGACAAATATTCTAAAAGGATGGACTTAATGAGTAGAAAGGTCTACACCTCCTGCTCCCTGCAAATGCAGATTGTGAATCAGCAATCACTGTTGTCCAAATATGTAAATTGGATGTCTGTATCTATGTTTACAGACCAACTGCCAGAAACCTCCAAAGAGGTGTTTCGACATTCATCATTGAGGGTTGCTTGGTGGCCAAGATATGGTTGCAGTCCATGCTAATTACCGTGGACACTTTGGCCAGAGTTATGACCTTTGCAGTGCTCATGAGAAGGGCATCCTGGCTGCAGAATTCAAGCATTGCTCCTGACGTGCAGCAGGCTATCAATGGTTTGCCCTTTGATGCCTGGATGCTGTTTTCTGACAAGACTCTGCACTCCTTCAAGGATTCTAGGGCTGCCCTATGTTTCTTGGGAGTGTATACATTGACAGAGCAAAGGCGCCACTACGGTGGCCAACAGCAGAAGCAATACCATCTGCAACACATGAGGCAGCCTTTTCCTCCCCTAAGACAGTGGGGCTACCCAGAAAAGGCATAGGTCCCAAAGGGGAAGGCATTCAGGTCTAGGGATCGGCCAGTCAACACGCCCTTCCTCATACCCCCCAGCACCCATTTTGACTCTTTTGTCCAGAACAGTGGTCCAGTCATCACTTCCTTTACCCCACCTCTGTTTGGGGACAGGCTGTCTTGCTTTTACAGTGTTCGAGGCTCAATCACAGCTGACAACTGGGTCCTAAGCACTGTCTGATCGGGCTATGCTATCCAGTTCCTCTCCACTCCCCCTCCAAACACTCCCTCTCATCCCTCTTTGGGATACTGTTCCTTGAGCAGGTCTGCTCTCTACTGGTTATGGGGGCATGAAGGAAGTTCCTTTGGAACACTGGGGTCAGGGTTTCTATTCTCGGTACTTCCTGGTTCACAAATCCAAAGGAGGGGTAAGATCCATTCTTGACCTTCACAGCCTCAACTAATATATCAGGTTCATGAGGTTCCAAGTGACTATCCTCCCCATGTTGTCTCAGAATGACTGGTTTGCTGCTCTAGACCTTCAAGATGCCTCTTTTGATGTGGTGATTTTGTTGAGCCACAGAAAACTCCTCTGGTTCATTGTGGTGGAGCACCATTTTCAATATACAGTGCTTCCTTTTTGGCCTCTCTTCTGCCCCCCCTCCCCAGTTTTACCAACCGTATGGTCATGGTGACAGCGTACCTCAGAAAAAAGGGAATTTGTATCTTCCCTTATCTGGATGACAGGCTGCTGAGGGGCAGGTCCAGAGAAGGAGTTCTTATGTACACACTACACTGCTCCTAATCCACCATCTGGGTCCTACCCTAACCACCAGGAAGTCAACTTTGGTTCCCACTCCGAAAATCAAGTTATTTGGGCGCCTAATAGACTCTACGAGTTGGAGAGCATTTTTTTCTGACTGACCATTTTCAGGCAATTAGCCACCTTTGTCTCGGTCTGCAGTCTCAGCCTTCCACAACAGTTCACATGTGCCTGAGGCTCTTGAGCTACATGTCTAGAACCCTGCAAATCCATTGATAGCTGTGGACCATTTTTGCAGATCACGGATCAGATGTGGATACAAATTTTGTATCTGTGCAGGGTTCTATACATATCTACTTGCAGGTGGTCCAGTTTGCAAGGTTGCCTCTTTGCCCCCTTTGTCGGTGGCTCACGAAAGTTTACCATTTGACTTTTCACACCTTGAACAGATTTGTCTGTCTCCCTCCACTGGTTCTGGACTCCTTGCAGTGATGGACACTTCTGGAGAATGTATGTCAGAGCATTCCCTTCATCAGGCCCTTACCAGCCAGCTTCCTTGTCTCTGACACCTCCCTGATGGGCTGGGGAGCACATCAGGGGTTGCTGACAGTTCAGTGTCTGTGATCATAGCAGGAAGCCTTGCTTCATATCAACATGCTAGAGCTTCAGGCCATCTACAATGCCTATCACACCTTTCTGGACTGCATCAGGGGCTCAGTAGTTCACATACTAACCAACAGTACCACAGTAATGTACTATGTGAACGGGCAAAAGGGAGCATACTCCTGGGTGCTCTGACAAAAGGCAATCAAGCTGTGGCAGTTCTGCGTCAGAGGAGAGTACCACTCCTATAGCCGATCATTTGCCCAGGATCCGAATCATCGCACGGACCATCTCAGCAGGAATTTTCCCCTGAGTCACGAGTGGTCCTTGAAGACAAGTGTCCTGTGGGTCATCTTTGCTACTTGGAGCATTCCGATGATTCACCTGTTTTCTACAAGGGACAACAGGAAATGCTGTCTGTTCTGCTCTTGAGGGGGGCTCAGTCTAGGCTCCCTATCCGAGAATTTCCACCTGAGCTGGCGATCATCTCTTTTGCACACTTTTCCTCTGATCCTGATCATCCCACAGGTCATTCTCAAGCTGAAAGTTCATCCTCATTGCCCTGGCATGGCTGAGGCAGTGTTGGTTCTCTAAACTTCTTGTGCTGTCTGTTTGGCCTCCTATATCTCTTCCTCTCCATCCCAGCCTACTCACACAGAATCATGGACACACCTTGCATCCCAGGCTCAGCTCCCTGCATCTCACTGGGTGACTGCTTCATGGCTGAATGAGGAGGAAGAGCATTGTTCAGTGGCTGTTCTACAGATTTTACTCAATAGTAGAAAGCCCTCTACCAGAATGGCCTATTTAGTGTAATAGAAGAGTTTTCAGTGTGATCATTAGCTTGTGGGGTTCAGCCAACACTGGCTCCTGTCCTGGACATTTTTGAGTACTTGCTCCATCTTCAGTCATCGAGCCTTGCTCTTACCTCATTGAGGATGTCCTGGAGGCGATGTCAGTGTTTCATCTCCCCATTCATGGAAGATCAGTCTTTTCCAGTGCCATAGTAGCAAGATTCTTAAAAGGGCTCATTCGCTTCCATCCTCCAGTTCAAGAGTCGATTCCTCTGTGGGACCTTAATGTGGTCATGGAGGTCTTAATGGGATGTCCACTCAAGCCTTTGGCATCTTGTCCCTTTCTGCTTTTTTGTCAGAAAACTGTGTTTCTGATGGCTATAATATCTGCAAGGAGAGTCTGTGAGTTGCAGGCTCTGATGGCAGAACCTCTATGTACACAATTCTTTAAGGACAATTCTTTATGACTGCACCCCAAATTTGTGTCTGAAGTGGTCTCAGTTTAATTTGCACCTGTATTATTTCCTAAGCCACATTCATCTCTGGATCTCTGGAGGAGCAGCGTCTCCATATGTTAGATGTCATGTGGTATCTAGCCTTCTACCTGGACAGGACTAAACCATTTCATGCTTTGCCTCATCTGTTCGTGTCAAAGGCAGATCATGTGAAGGGGCAAGCAGTCTCTTTGCAAATGATCTGCAGGTGGATAACATCCGGTATCAAGACTGCATATAAAATAGCTTTGACCGTGCCTCCTCAGTGGGTGAGAGCTCATTCTATGCGGGCGCAAGCTACATCAATATTCTTGTCCCTCAGTGACGTCTCAATATTGGATATTTGCAGGGCTGCTATGAGGTTGTCGATACATATATTTATGAACCATTATCTAGTATTGATGCAAATGTTGGTAGGGCAGTCCTGCTATCTTTGTTTAGACAGACTCTGAGCCCTGCCTCCTGGGTGAGTACTGCTTGTGAGTCACCTAAGTGGAATACATGGCTGCATCTACTTGAAGAAGAAGAAACTTTTACTTCCTGTAACTGTGTTTCTTCAAGATATGATGCAAACTCAGAGTCTAGTCAGTGGGCATTCAGTGCAAAGGAACTAGGGCGCGGGTGGGGTCTACAGCAATAAAATTAAACATCAAATCAGTTTCTGGTATAAAATTTTATTATGAATCATACTGCTGATGGGTTTTTTTAAACATATTTGATTATTGTAAAGAGAGGAAAGTTCACATTGTTTTGTGTTTCTAGCTTTTCCAGTATAAGAACTTGTTTCCAGTAAAGTTACGTTTTAAGATTTTTCTTGTAATATTAATCAGCAACAGAAATGATGTTGCTGATAAAAGGTTCCTTCAAAATAATAATGAGTTTTTATTCTTCTGGACAGCCTTATAATCTTCCAGCTTTGGAATTAATATCTCCACTTATCATCTTCTACACATCTGTGAAAAAAGGAAGGGGACTATGTCAATATTAGTCTTTCTGTTCTATAAACAGAGTATTTTGATAGTGATAAGTATACCAAACATAATACTACAGTAAGCTCTGAGTATATTTCTTGGATAGTAACCAGTTTCTGAAGGAATAGATCACGTATGGTGCAAAGTGTGCTTGTTTTTCTCTTCAGAATTTTATTTCAGTTGTTGATTCTAGGATGCAATTTTATCAGTTATCACACAAAATTCTAGTATATTTACTGTTCTTTCTGAGAGACTGCAAATAGGATCAACACCAGTGTGAAAGCATGAGGTGCTTTTAGACAGTGCTTCTCCAACACTCTTTAGTATTAGTGGTGAGGCTAAGGGATATATCCCACATCAGTCCCTTTATATGGAACATATTTTCTGGGCTGGCTTGCCAGGCTTAAGATCCATTTCCACCATGATGCCTACAAGAAAGTAGTCACATTTATTTATACTGTAAATAAATAAATAGATAAATAAACAAATAATATGTAAACTACCACGTTGTGCACAACCTTTTGCTGAATAACAACATAAACATATTTATAATAACCATATCATAATCATATTTCTGAACCATCAGTCTTTTTTCCCTTCCCAAGCAGCTCTCAGTGTTTGTTTTTTACACTCTAGTTTTCCTCCCACATTTTGTTCAACGTATCTGAAATAGATTTTAAACTCCTAAGCTAAGTCTACACCGCAAGTGAAGGAAGTGAAGATATAATTGTAGCACAGGTAGGCACATCTGTGCTAGCTTCAAGCTAGATAACATGGGTAACATGTGCCAGAATGAATTTCATCACTGGCTAGCAACAAGAGTATGTATCTAAGGTCCCTGGCAGCTTGTACTTGGGCAGCTAACCTATGTTGAGGTCTGTGCCACCAGCTCTACACTACTGTTACCTGTGCTAACTAAAAGCGAACACAAGTGTGCCTACTCATGCTACAATCACACCTTCACTTGACGTGTAGATATACCATTTGAGGTTGGGACCCAGGGTAGATAAAAAAATAAAAATAAAGGGAAAATCTGATTTTTCTAAATTTAAATTAAATGCAAGGGGTTTTTTTTAAATAAATCCATTTAAAGTTAAATTTGAAATTATGACAACCCATGTTAAGGCCTAAACTTACCCTATTAAAATGAATAAAAATAATATTACCCAATACACATTTGCTGCCAAGTTTTAAATAAAGTCAGCCACTGACCTGGTGGAAGTTACTGGCTAAGCACCTGCAAAGAGTTTGCTGAAGTGCTAAACCAGTTTTTGATAGCAGTAGCCTTTAATGAAGGTTCAGTAAGTACTTTCGTCATTTCAGTTTATTCAGCTAGTTCAGTTCAATGACTAGTTCATTCAAAAATGAGAAACTGTAACTGATTGGGAGTTGAAAAAGCAGGAAACACATTTTCCTCTTCCCATCTATGAATAAAAAGTAGGTATGAAAGGATGAGGTCTACTAGTTCTAAAATCTTGAAGGACACGATAACCAGAAACAATGAGTTCCGTTCGTAGGCGCTGACTCCGTGGCTGTTCCGGGGCTGGAGCACCCATGGGTAAAAAATGGTGGGTGCTGATGGCAGCCCCTTATTAGCTCCCCCTACCCCCCCAGTGCTTCCTGCCCACTGGCAGGCCCTATGGATCAGTGCCTCCCCCTTCCCTTGCACCTCCCACGTACCACCATCAGTTGTTTTGCAGTGTGCAGGCCGGAGGCTCTGGGTGGAGAGGGAGGAGCAAGGATGCAGCACGCTTTGGGGAGGGGGCAGAATGAGGTGGGAAGAGGTGGGGCAGGAAGAGGCGGGGTGTGGTCTTGGGGGAACAGGTGGAGTGGGGACAGGGCCTGGGGCAGAGCCAGGGTTTGAGTACCTCCCAACATTTTTGAAAGTCCGCACCTATGCTTCAATTCACTAACTATAGATAACACCACTCTTGTGTAATAAATCAATTAGTTATAAATGCAAAAGATTTTTGATAAACTTTTTCCAATTAATTACCCTCACTGTTAAAAATGTATACCTTGTTTCCAGTCTGAATTTTTCTACCTTCAGTTTTCAGCCACTAGATCATGTAATGCCTTTCTCGGCTAGATTTAAGAGCCCATTATTAAATAATTGTTCCCCATGTAGATAGTCCCCCCTTTATCTTCTCTTTGTTAAGCTAAATAGATTGATCTCCTTAAGTCTATCACTAAAAGGTATGTTTTCTAATTCTTTAATCATTCTCGTGGCTCTCCTCTCCTATTTATCAAGATCCTTCTTGAATTGTGGGCCGCAAAACTGTACATAGCATTCTGGCAGTGGTCACCAGTGAGGCCCACAAATACTCACCAGCAACCACATACCACATAACAGAACCACTAACCCAGGAACCTATCCCGTTGCCAGCTGTGTCCACATATCTATTCAGGGGACACCATCATAGGGCCTAATCACATCAGCCACACTATCAGAGGCTCATTCACCTGCACATCTACCAATGTGATATATGCCATCATGTGCCAGCAATGCCCCTCTGCCATGTACATTGGCCAAACTGGACAGTCTCTGCGTAAAAGAATAAATGGACACAAATCAGACGTCAAGAATTATAACATTCAAAAACCAGTCGGAGAACACTTCAGTCTCTTCGGTCACTCGATTACAGACCTAAATGTGGCAATTCTTCAATAAAAAAACTTCAAAAACAGACTCCAACGAGAGACTGCCGAATTGGAATTAATTTGCAAACTGGATACAATTAACTTAGGCTTGAATAGAGACTGGGAATGGATGGGTCATTACACAAAGTAAAAGTATTTCCCCATGTTTATTCCCCCCCCCCCCGCCACCCCCCCCCTGTTTCTCAGACGTTCTTGTCAACTGCTGGAAATGGCCCACCTTGATTATCACTTCAAAAGGTTCCCCCCACTCTCCTGCTGGTTGTAGCTCAGCTTAAGTGATCTCTCTGGTTACAATGTGTATGGTAACACCCATTGTTTCATGTTCTCTATGTATATAAATCTCCCCACTGTATTTTCCACTGAATGCATCCGATGAAGTGAGCTGTAGCTCACGAAAGCTTATGCTCAAATAAATTTGTAAGGCTCTAAGGTGCCACAAGTACTCATTTTCTTTTTAGGTATATTGTGTCAACACTATTACCATTATCAACCAAACTTGTAGTCTCATCAACAGAAGATATCAAGTTAGTTTAACAGGATTTATTTTCTTTAAACTTACGTTTATTTGCATTAGTTATATTACCCTTCTTTAGTTCTTTATTTACTGAGTTCCATTTCAGCAGTGCCATGTAATTTAAATCAGTCCAGCCTAGTGGGACCACACCTTCTTATTGGTATTGTGAGAGACCTAGCACACCTTGGGGTACTGTAAATATAAATTGATGTAATTGACATTGAAATGCTTTTGAAACCTTTTGAATGCTTTTGAAATATTTTTGTATTTTGTAATAGAATATGATAAATTGCTTAAACAAAATAACTAAAGCTATAAGGCTGTTAAAAATGTGGTGGGTTTGGGTGGTTTTTTTTGTTTTCCACATGGGCTTATGATTTTTCAAGAAAAAATCTTAATGGTTTAGTGCTAAAGTTAAACTTAGTTTTACCGTAATTTATATACCACACTGGTAGAATATGTGTTCATGGTTACATAACTTAAATAATTGCATATTTAAAAATCAAACAAAACCAAATCTTCCTTTAACTTTCATAATATGTGTGGAGTTCAGGATTGTGATCCAGATTCGCAGCTGGAATACAGTAAGTGAACACAACACTGCAGGAGTGAGTTTTCACATGCTTATGCCTGTGGTGAATTTGGTCCACTGTGTTTGTTCTGACTGATTAAATGACATCACAGATACATGAAACATTGTAAATAGTGTGGGGCAATGAGAAACTAGTATAAACTGAGTTATTTCTGAAGACATTAATCTTCTATACTACCCTTATTGGTTTTTTTATACCTCAACAGAGATTGGCCTTACTCTACACTGTAGTGCACTGAGAAGATGCATACTTTCCAGTTGAACAATGGGAAGATTATACTGCTTTCTTTCCAATTTACTCCAGCTGTTCTAAACTGCCTTAAGTGTAACACATTCTCCATATCTGCAGCATATTAAATATCATTACACTTTGTTAATATCTAATGCAAGATAAGCAACAGCTGTTGTAGGAGATGACAACACTCATCCCTGCTTTGTCATCACCCAGAGATTTTTACAATATAAAAAACACAGGGAGAAGAGACAAGGAAAAGTTTAAACACCAAGCCTCCTCCCCACAGTATTCATCCTCTGGGCTGGAGATAGATTTTGCTTCATTGTGTGAAGCCCAGTAAGGGTATTTTCCATCCGACTTTTTACAAATACCATCATTTAGACATGACCAGGATGGAGAATCTGTAATGATATAAAAACAATAAAAGTGAAGGATCCAGGTGGCACTTCCCCCTGACATTTCTCTAAATTGCATGAGTGAAGAGAACGTCAGTTAACAGAGAGATCTTGTATAAAATCTTTTTCAAGGAGACTGGGAGCTGGTGGGTGTCTCCTTCCCCTCTCCTGAGGAGGAGGAGTGGGATTGGATTCCAAGTAGAAGGGGCAAATCTTCCTTTCGAGGACCAGAAATTATTAGAGGACTCCGAGGATAAACACCTTTTCTATCTGTCAGGTGCTTCTCCTACTGTTCCCTCTTAAGATTTGCCTGCTTGATGAGCCCTCCCCACACTAGCTAGCCAGGGAACGGAGGGGAAGTCTGTATCTGCCTGAGCACTTAATGTCCTTCCAGACACCACCAAGCAATGTTTTGTTTGTTAGTTTTTAATAGTTGTAAATGTTCTAGATACCCTCTCCCCTCCTCTGCCCTCTTTTGCATGTTAGGTTTGTTTAATAAATGGCAAAGAAAATTTCATTTGGTGTACAAGAAGCTTAACCAAGCTCCCTGAATCTAAATGACTGTTAATTTTGTGTTAATAAAAGAGGGGGGAAGTAACAGAAGGGCATGTACACATTCTGGCATCCCTGTACAACACTCCCAAAGTCCTCAGATCCTTTGGAGGAAGTGCTCTGCACCATCAGCTTGTACTGATCTCTGAGATGCCTGGCTGGGGGTTGAGCGAGCTCCGTAATTCTCCAGAGGTGCTCTGGATTGAGCTCTTTACATGTAAGATATATTTTGAAGCCTAGACTCCAAATTGGCTAAGAAATATATTGTATTTACGATTTTCTTAGGCTGTTTTCAGCCATTAACTCTGGTATTTATATGTTACAGTGTGGGAAGTTCATAGTGGCAAATTCAATTCGGATCACAGGCAGTTCATGTTCAGAAAAAATAAGTTATTTCTGTTTGTTTGCCTTCCCTCTCACTAGCCTTATTTTGCCAGTGGACAAAAGCATCCGTTCTGTCACACAAAGATGCATGAACACCCGCCTGGGGTTTTGACAAGGTTAATATCTAAAATCAACTGAACCGGGTAGAAAAACATAATGTGGTGAGTGTTAAAAGGAAGTTATTTGACACAGATGGCTAAGCTATTTAAAGGACAAGAAAGTGTAGAGATGACTAAGTGGTGAGGCAGTTCAGTGAAGAAGCTCAGGAAATACAAAAGTTATTATAGCTTTGGTGTTATAGGTGCTAGAGTCTCTTACTCTTTTTAAAGAGGGAGGAAATAATTAAATGTGACTTTTGTGATTAAAGCTATCTGGACAACTGATAACTCTGAGTTACAGGTTTGGATTTATGTATTTTTTCTATGTGTACATTTGTATTTATGATGGCGATCAAACAACTGACCTGGGATGAAGAAAAGGGGAGGGCTGAAGAAGGAACCCTCAACAAATGGTTAGTAGGGAAGGCATGAAGATTCACTGAATGACCTAAAGAGATGCCCCAAACTACTTTGCTGGCTAAGGGGAAGGATGAATCCTGATGAGCTCATTTTGGCCAGTGGTGTCAGACCCTCTAGAGATGGGTTTTTGTACCCATCAAGGAACTTGGTTTTCCCATGAAGCAGGGAGTCACTTGCTGGAACAAAAAAGAGGTGCAGCAGAGAATCTGAGCCTGATCCTCCATCTGCCAGTGTAAGGCAAGGCCAGAACATGAGGTTTGTATGTTGCTCATTTTGTTCCTCTCCCTCCTCCACCTTCCCCCCCAAAAAAGGAAACAAGTGACTGAATGCAGTTTTACAATATTGACTTTCTCTACACAACTATACAGACTTCCAAGAGATATTCCAGCTTGGCCCATAAGGCAGAAATAAGAACAATGCCCATTTTGATATCATTAGTACATCATATATTCCACAATTGCTACTTTTGATTAAAAATATTTCCAAGCATTTAATAGATAAAATTCCATTTGCTTCAATGAGATGTTGAAGTTTATATTTAGCTGGATGCAAGCAAAAGTCTCATGAGTTTTCAGAGTTATTCAAGCAGTTGCCAGAAATCATCTTTGTCTGTCTGCAATGCAATCGGGAAAGTTCTGTCCAGATATGAGTGTCAATATAAGTAGCTAATTTATAGTCTTAGATTATATTTTAAGATGGAAAAAACATCAGTTTTAATTGTCTCTCATATAGCACGAGCATATATTGAGTGCAATGGGCTGCAGCTCTGAGGAACCTTTGCGGAACCTTGATAGTGTTTTCTGGACTATGGATCCTGGTGCAATAGTCAAAAACAGACCAGAAAAAAACATGTGTGAAGATCTGACAGTCTCGATTGTTTTAGAGCAATGTCCCAGCCAAGATTGTGGGTCCAAGAGAAAAGTGCAGAGTCAGTGTCTCAGCCGTTAATTCATTTCAGAAATCTAGAGCTGAGAAACTCTCAGGGCTGCAGGGCTGCCAGATGGCATGCATCATGTGTGACAATCACACGTTTGGCAGCCTCGTCTGCATTCTCACATTACCCAGTGTGTAAGGCACCTAACTGAGCAGTGTAAAGCCTATAGGCATTTGCTTGCTGATGTGCCTTTGGGTCTCTAGAGGCCCCTCTGCTGTCTGCTGAGCTTGAAGCTCAGTGCTTTCTCTCTCTGTGGGATCAGGCCCTAGAACCAGCAGCTGGGAGGTGGTGGTGGCTCATGAAAGCAGCTGGAGCAGCAGAATAAGATGGGTCCTGATATTCAGTCCCAGGTTCCCCATTGCTCCAATCATCCCCCACAAGGAACCTCTAGCAGACTCCAAGCTTCCAGTGGCCTCCTCATCTGGGAGCCCAAGCATTCTGTAACCCCCAAGATATATTTAGCCCTCACCAGCAGGAGGAGCCTTTCCAGACACCCTTGAACACTCCCCACGTACCTGCTTAGCCACGTCTGCCGAGTTTTGTGTAACTCCATGACCTACCCTACCCCACCACCACTGCTCAGGGCAGGGTGAGTTTATCATAAATTTAAATGTGTGGGTATGTGTGGATTATTTACAAATATGCAAATTAGTTCCTTACATAATTTGCGTAAGTGTCTACATACGGAGTAGAACAAAACTTGGCAGCTATGGGTGAACTGCTTCACATTTTATTCTATTATTTTTTATTTAATCATTACCTCAATAGCACAACAGGTGTTCATGACATTTTACAAACACAGACAGACTTGGTCTCTTCCCTGAGGAGCTCACATTCTAATTGGGACAGACACATAGAAACAAATTCATAGTTAAGTACAAGCGAGGCTAGAAATCAGCAATGTGAGTCTGAGGGAAATAAAAAGTTTTTAAATTGTGATTGAAAGGATGATAGGGGGTTTGTTTGGGGAAGAATATATAAAAAGGTTTATTGTGGATCAAGTAGAGCAGTGCAGAGGGTATATCTCAGAGGTCACTGGAGGTTTTCATGATGGAGAAAGAGGGGTGGGACAACATATGGCAGATATAGTAGTTAGGAGATTTTTAAAAAATATGTATTTATTGTTAGAAAGTGTCAGCTGAAATAACATGTCTTGTCCAATTCCATAGTAAGCTGTTCTTCAATAGGATGAACAGATTGATGTAAGTAGTATTGTGAGATTTGACGTCAATGCCATAGTAGATGACAGATGTTATTGAAGTTTAATGATGCAATATAGGAGGATTTCATCCTTTGCAATCTTTTTCCCTTCTTTTTCTGTATAAGACATTCTGAGCAGCCTACAACATAGGAGGCAGCATCCAAAGAAACAAAGCCCAGTATTTGATTTGGATGATTTCTCAGATGTTTCATAATATCTGTGCTGCCCATATAAACAACTCTTCCCTTCTCCTGCCACCAAAATACACACCCAATTTATCTGCATTTTGCATAGAATAGAAAAGAACATGATATAGATCATCAGGAATGATAAAAATTGCTTAAAACAATAGATGTTAAATGCTGTCTTTGAAAAAGGACACAGATGAGGGATACAGAAAATGCTTATTATTTGTTTGGAGAAAAGTATAAATTGAGTTTGTACTAATAAAGGAAGCAGAGGTAGGTATATTTGCTTCTTTTATTCTCATTTTAGATTCAGAATTTTCTCTTTGATTTTGGCCCTCAAAGTAGATGGTGATAAAGGTATATGTATTTACTCTCGTTGTGGGGGAGGTATCACATTATCAATAGCATACGCATTCCCAACTACTCTTGCTCCTAATATGTGGCTTATTATCCAGTGGTTTACATTCATAAATGGATATTATAGAAACTTAAGGCTAAAATCTTTCCTACGCTCCTGGTTCTGGTGGGGGGTTGCTTTTTCAGGGGGAGGGGAGTCTGAACCCCACTACGTAGTCCCTTCATGTCATCTGGAATCTGGGGCTCACTGCTCTCCTAGGAGTGTCTGAGCCCTGCCCCCTGCACGTATGCCAGGATTTGGGGAAGCTATGCCCCTCTGGGTATGGAGCTTATAACATGCATCCTTGGAGCATGCACAAAGAATGCACTGCTGGAACTGGAGTGAGAAGCTGGAAACAGGTATACTCAACACCTATCAGAAACTCTCCAGCACTGTGGGGAAGGGAACACACACTGACATAAATGGGCAGTTCACATTGCTTAGAGCTATTGTTTCTGGTTGTATTCATCTCCATCAGGTATTCTCTCAGAGGTGAATCTTACTGAGATGAATAGAATCATAGAATATCAGGGTTGGAAGGGACCTCAGGAGGTCATCTAGTCCAACCGCCTGCTCAAAGGAGGATCAATCCCCAACTAAATCATCCCAGCTTTGTCAATTCTGACCTTAAAAATCTCTAAGGAAGGAGATTCCACCACCTCCCTAGGTAACCCATTCCAGTGCTTCACCACCCTCCTAGTGAAAAAGTTTTTCCTAACATCCAACCTAAACCTCCCGCACTGCAACTTGAGACCATTACTCCTTGTTCTGTCATCTGCTACCACTGAGAACAGTCTAGATCCATCCTTTTCGGAACCCCCTTTCAGGTAGTTGAAGGCTTCTATCAAATCCCCCCTCATTCTTCTCTTCCACAGATTAAACAATCCCAGTTTCCTCAGCCTCTCCTCATAAGTCATGTGCTCCAACCCCCTAATCATTTCTGTTGCCCTTCACTGGACTCTTTCCAATTTTTCTGCATCCTTCTTATAGTGTGGGGCCCAAAACTGGACACAGTACTCCAGATGAAACCCACCCTGGGCAGAAAACTGAGAATGAACTGTAAAAGTTTGGGAAAAAATCAGGCTCTGTCCTGTTTGTGTGTGGGGGGTTTGTTTGTTTTTTTAAGAAATGTAATCTGAATACAGCAAGTGGTACTGTTATGGGGAGGGCAATAAATGGGAATGGGTGACAGGGGAGGGAAGATTGTTTGGGAGAGCAGGTAGGGACTAGTGGGAGGAGAGAAGACAGGTGGGGATGGAGAATATGGGAGGTAGCAGAGGAAGTTGGGGGGGTTGGGGTGGGAGTCCTGTCAGCCCTTAATTCTCCCCTTCTGTGTGTGTGTGGGGGGGGGAGGGGAGCTGGGATCTTAGGGTTCCCTACACCTCTTTAGGGGTCTGAGCCCCTCTCCTTGCTTGCTCTTTGTTCTGGGATCTTGGAGACTCTGCTCTGCATCTTGATTATCACTACAAAAGGTTTCTTTTTTCTCTCCTGCTGGTAATAGCTCACCTTAACTGATCACTCTCATTCTAGTTTGTATGGGAACACCCATTGTTTCATGTTCTCCGTGTATATAAAATCGTCCTACTGTATTTTCCACTGCATGCATCCAATGAAGTGGGCTTTAGCCCACGAAAGCTTATGCTCAAATAAATTTGTTAGTCTCTAAGTTGCCACAAGTACTCCTGTTCTTTTTGCAGATGCAGACTAACATGGCTGCTACTCTGAAACCTGTTTCTCTTAGGGTATCTGATCCCTTCTCGCGGCCCCTACATGTGAGCTGTGATCTGAGGTGCGGAGATTGAAGATAACATAAACATCTGAAACCCATAAAATGAATAGTTCAGACACACATCAGCTCTGTGTTGGGTCACGGGGGGGAGGAGGGCTGGCCAGAATGTGTTGGGGAGTGGCCTGGCTTGAAAGATAGGTAAGCTGAGTAGACCTGGAGCATGGCTGGAGAAGCTTAGCTGAAACAGGGGTGGGAATCCCAGCTGGAGGTGGGTATTGAGAATGTGGCGGGGGGAGGAGGGCCATTTGGCCTGGGCTTCAAGCTCAGAGGGGGCCTCAAATTTAGACACTTGATTGTTTGGCATTTAAATTGAATTGCAAGCCAAAGGAATTGCTGCAAACCAATTACTTGAACTTGGACTCTCTGGGGTGTTTCCTAATATCACAATTGCATTGCGTATTTTTGTCAGTTTGCCTGCATCCGTAGCTTCAGGTGAACACGCACCTTCAATGTGTTGAAGCAGGTAAAGAACTATCACCGTTCAACCATGGGACAAGAGCATTTGAATGGGCTCAACATGCTTAATATCAACTGTGACATTTCACGAAAACTAGATTTTTCCTCAATAATTAGTGCATTTGCACAGAAAAAGGCTAGAAAAGTATTTGTTAAATAAAAAATACTCCAAATATGTCTCACTCTTTTTTTTTTTGGTGCCTTATTTTGTTTTCATGCATCTTCATTTTTTATTTTTATTATGGCTAGGGGCCTCAAAAGCTGGAAGTGGTCCAGGCCTGTCTGGACCTCTGAGAGGGCCTGGAGGTAGCACCTGACCATTGCGTAAAAGGCAGTGCTGGTGTGTGTGTGTGTGTGTGTGTGTGTGTTATTATGAGCATATTGAGCATTGCTCGGAGGGCAAAGTTAAGGTAGTGTGAGTATTTATCTTAACTCTGTATTTTCTGGTCTTCAGAACTTTGAGTTTTGCTGAACTCAATATGATGGAAGGGAACGAGTTACCACTGGGCAAACTTAAGTCTGCATTAGCAAAGTTTGTTTACATTTAATACTCGCTGTCATCACTATCAATGAAAATACTAATTTTTTCCAGTATTGCTACAACATTTCTGGCAGTTTGCTAAACAGTCTACACTAACCACAAGCACTGAAAAATGAAGCACATCACTGCAGGTGGCGCCAAGTAGGGCTTTCTGTTCTCTTGGTTAAGATGTTCTCTTTCTTAGCCTTTTGAGAGAAAGTGACATGGACTTTTTAGACTGTGAGGAATCAGACTCTGTGGATGTGGGGAATTAGATACAGATTTACTAATAGTTTTGATGAGCACATACTTGCAAATGATCTTTTCGCCTCATATATGTTGTCGCTGATTTCTTTTTAAAAAATGAAGAAGCTCTTTTCTTTCCTATTTATAATGTTAGATCTTGAAATGGGGTGGCGGAAGTGGGAGGTGGGAACTTCCTATAACATTTTTTTTAAAACATTTTTTGTAGATTGTAAGGTTTTCCGTGTAAATTACACAATATTCTCTGCATTCGGACTAATGTGTGTTTAAATGTATCTTCATTAATACTATGTACATTTTCAACTGAAATTGCGTGTGTGCATGTATGCATTTGTGTCGGTATTTTACAGGCAAGAATATTGGTAGAAAAGTGGAGTGAGTTGACCAAAGTCACAGTGTGTCAGCAGAAAAACTGAGATTAAGGCTTGGGACTTCCCAGTGGCTAGTCCTGCTCATGAACTATTGGAATTCAAAATATGTTTAAAAAACCCAAAACTATAGGTTCATAGAATCATAGAATATCAGGTTTGGAAGGGACCCCAGGAGGTCATCTAGTCCAACCCGCTGCTCAAAGCAGGACCAATCCCCAACTAAATCATCCCAGCCAGGGCTTTGTCAAGCCTGACCTTAAAAACCTCTAAGGAAGGAGATTCCACCACCTCCCTAGGTAACTTATTCCATTGCTTCACCACCCTCCTAGTGAAAAAGTTTTCCTAATATCCAACCTAAATCTCCCGCACTGCAACTTGAGACCATTACTCCTCGTTCTGTCATTTGCTACCACTGAGAACAGTCTAGATCCATCCTCTTTGGAACCCCCTTTCAGGTAGTTGAAAGCAGCTATCAAATCCCCCCTCATTCTTCTCTTCTGCAGACTAAATAATCCCAGTTCCCTCAGCCTCTCCTCAAAAGTCATGTGTGCCAGTCCCCTAATCATTTTTGTTGCCCGCCTCTGGTCTCTTTGCAATTTTTCCGCATCCTTCTTGTAGTGTGGGGCCAAAACTGGACACAGTACTCCAGATGAGGCCTCACCAATGTCTAGTAGAGGGGAATGATCACATCCCTCGATCTGCTGGCAATGCCCCTACTTATACAGCCCAAAATGCCCTTAGCCTTCTTGGCAACAAGGGCACACTGTTGACTCATATCCAGCTTCTCGTCCACTGTAACCCCTAAGTCCTTTTCTGCAGAACTGCTGCTGAGCCATTTGGTCCCTAGTCTGTAGCAATGCATGGGATTCTTCAGTCCTAGGTGCAGGACTCTGCACTTGTCCTTGCTGAACCTAATCAGATTTCTTTGACCCAATCCTCTATTTTGTCTAGGTTCCTTTGTATCCTATCCCTACCCTCCAGCGTATCTACCACTCCTCCCAGTTTAGTGTCATCTGCAAACTTGCTGTGGGTGCAGTCCATGCCATCCTCCAGATTATTAATGGACATACTGAACAAAACAGGCCACAGGACCAAACCTTGGGGCAGTCCACTTGATACTGGCTGCCAACTAAACATGGAACCATTGATCACTACCCATTGAGCCTGACACTCTAGCCAGCTTTCTATCCACCTTATAGTCCATTCATCCAGCCCATACTTCTTTAACTTACTGGCAAGAATACTGTGGGAGACCTTGTCAAAAGCTTTGCTAAAGTCAAGGAACTAACTACACGTCCACTGCTTTCCCCTCATCCACAGAGCCAGTTATCTCATCATAGAAGGCAATTAGATTAGTCAGGCATGACTTGCCTTTGGTGAATCCATGCTGACTGTTCCTGATCACTTTCCTTTCCTCTGAGTGCTTCAGAATTGATTCTTTGAGGAACACATTTCCCTTTGCTAATCTTCCAAAATCAGAAGGGCTTTTCCCAAATGTGTATTACTAACTTGAACCACATTCTTACTATATTTTCTAATTTTAAAATAATTATTCAGGATTTAATTCAGGTAGTTTTCTCATATGTTGTGTATTGGACCTGGGATGGGCTGTCTCTTAGAGTTATCTGTTTTTTTGTTATTTTGAAGACTTACATTTTATGTATTGGTAACTATGACAGGTTTCAGTCAGTCCTCCGAGCCTCTAGGGGGCGATGGAGAGCTATGGTCCCACTGGCAGGTCTTAGTCACACCTTTCGGGCGCTGGGGAATTAGCAGGGAAGTGTGCCGGCTGGAGTCTGCAGTGCACAGTTCTGCTACCCAAGGAAGGTTAGCCGGGGTAGGGGAACGCAGGCCCACCCACCTCCACTGCGTTCCAGCCCAGGGCCCTGACAGTGGCAGGAGGCGAAGGTCCTGTCGCTGGGTCAGCAGGGCCATCCGCTGACCAAACACACCCACCCCACGGTGCAGTTCTGCCCCTTGGCTACTTCCTACCTAGTCTCTCAGACGGGTCCCTCCAGTCCCTCCAGTTCGTCCGGGTATTCCGCTGCTGGCAGCTCCAGCTCCCCCTCTGTGTCGGACTCATGCTGGCCCAGGCTACAGCCGGGCCCCTCCGGGTACTCAGCGGCTGGCAGTCCTGGTCGCCACAGGCCTTCCTCCCGGTCAGGTTCCTCCTCAGGTCGGCAGCAGGGTCTGGAGGGAGCAGCCTGTGTCTATCTCCCTCCCTGGTGCTCTCCTCACTGGGTAAAGGGCCCCGCCCTTTGTACTTCCTGTCCCACCCTTCCCCTTCCGGTGATTGGCGTAAACTTGGTCTGGCCCCACCCACTCAGGCTGAGAGGGTGGCTCTTTACCCTCTGGTTCGGAGGGGAGCCACCCTGACTCCCTACAGTAACCTTCTCTATATCATTCCAGCTCACTAAAATATAGTTCAAGAAACACTGTAGAAGACACAGCTAGAAAAAGACTTCCTTATCTTGTATAACCTCTTTTAAATTCTTTGCTTTTCATAACTAAGGAAGGGTATAGTAAGGAACTTGAGAAGGCTCTAGAAACACAGGAAAGTGGGAAAGAGATGCAATTCAACATTGACAAGTACAAGAAAGATTACAATTAAAGGAAAAAATATTATATGAACAGGATATGTTATGCCATTGTATAAATTCATGATACATTATCTCTAATACTTTCAGTTTAGTCATCTGCTCTGAATAGACCTTCAACAATGGTCCCAAAAAAAGTTCAGAGTAGGTGAGCCCAAGTGACATGGGGTTTCCATATGAAAAAGAAAGGTCTCTCTAATTTAGAATGAAGATGAGTGAGATATGATAGAGGAAATATAATGGTGCGTATGAACCTGCACTGAAAAAAACCAAACCATGACTGCTAAGATCACTGATTTGAAGTCAGGCCTTGGAATTGAATTTGGGAATTAAAAACCTGATTTTTTTAGAAGGAATCTCATCACATCTTAATAAGAAGTTCCTAGTCAAATGTTTTATTATGGTTGTGTGGCTGCTTTGAGGAATTTGAGGAAAACTGCATGAGCACCTGTAATATTTGTTTGATAGGTCTATTCTATTGGCTTGTACGTTAGGGGCAGACTCTGCTGAAAAGTTCTCATTAGCTATGCAAGGGGTGGATTTCTCTGTTGACTCAGTTTATGTTACAAAGAGAAAAGATTTAAGATCCCAGAGACAAAATAGCAAAACCAATGACTTGATGCCCCCTGATTTTCACACTACGATATGTTAACGGACGCAAAGAGAGTCCTTGTTGTAGTCCAAAAGAAATTGCGGGGACGCAGTTTTACTCTGGATCTTAGTCCAGGTGCCCCGAATGAAAGGAGAGAGCGGGCTCGTGTTACACAAGGATTGAGAAGCAAATGTGCCGACAACTTTATTACAGCCAGATAAAGTGGGTGTAATGTATGCAGAAAAGTAATGCAATACTCGTTTTGGGACAAAGACAAGAAGTAATCTGTGATGAAAGATTCAAGAGAAAGAGAAGGTTCGTAAGCATAACTTTCAAGAGTGGCTGTACATTTGTCTTCTGATTTGTGTTTTTTTTTTCACTGAAACTCGGCTTATTATTAATGCAACCTTGGCTGTTTTTGTCTTGTGGTGTTTAAAATAGTGAATTAATATGTGGAATGTTATATTGGGAAATGGAATTGAGTTGTCTTAAAACTTATTTTTTTGTTCTCAGTATTAATAGTGTGTTGAAATAATACAGTGACATCCCAGACATCATATTTCTTATACTTCTGCACAAATATCTTGTAATTTACTGTTCAGTGATATTTGTTTTGTCATAATTTATTTTAAAAAGTAATAAAACATTTCAAATAACTATGTGGCACAAATAAATTCTTATATTATACTTCTACTCCAGATTTCCCTCAAACATCTCCGAGGGCAGGTCTACACTTAAAATGCTGCAGCGGCGCAGCTGCAGTGCTTCAGTGGAGATGTTACTACGCTGGTGGGAGAGCTTCTCCTATCGGTGTAATTAATCCACCTGCGTGAGAGGCAGTAGTTATGTCAATGGGAGAGGCTCATTTTTCGCACCCCTGAGCAATGTAGTTATACTGATGTAAGTTTATAGTGTAGACCTGGCCCTAGAGCTGAGCCTGATTGTACATATATCACCTCATCTGTGTCTTGTTTTCTTTAAAGAGCCAAGGTGGGTGAGGTAATAGCTTTCGTTGGACCAACATCTGTTGGTGAAAGAGACAAGCTTTCCAGCTACACAGGTCTCAGAGGGGTACTCCTTCAGGCCTGGGAAAAGTTTCTTCGGCCTTGTGTACACTACAGGGGAAATTCGATCTAAGCTACGCAATTTGAGTTACATGAATAGCGTAACTCAAATCGATGTAGCTTTGATCTACTTACCGCGGGGTCCACACTACGCGATGCCAATGGGAGATTGTTTAGCATAAGTAGTTAACACATATGTTAAGGGACCATTCAAGGTGCAGTGGCCCATTAACATCACTGCAGTCATAGGACAAAAAAGGGCTGTTTGTGGGGTTACAGATTTGTTGTATTAAGCCAGGAGGTGTCAAACTGGGGGTTGTGACCCCTCAGGGGGTCATGAGGTTATTACTTGAGGTGGGGTCACGAGTTGTTAGCCTGCACCCCCAAGCTCTGTTTCGCCTCCAGCATTTATAATAGTGTTAAATATTTGAAAAAGTGTTTTTAATTTATAAGGGGGGATCGCACTCAGAGGCTTGCTGTGTGAAAGGGGTCACCAGTACACAAGTTTGAGAACCACTGTAGGAAGCCATAAATCCTGTGTCTTTGTTAAGACCATGATTTAGTGTTTTTAACAAAGTTATGAATTAAAGGTCCAGGCTTGTCTTTTGAAGGTGTTGTGCAGTTTTCCTTTCAGGACAAGAACTGAGAGGTCAGATATGGAGTGATTGTTTTGTGGAAAGTGTTTGCCCACAGGTGCTATGGTGCTTTTGTCTTTTGTCATTTTTCAGTATGAGTTCATTTGAGAACATAGTGATTGTCTGGTATCACTCACATAGTTGTTATTGGGCATTTAGTGCACTGGAGGAGGTACACAGGCATTTTGATCCATGGATCTTGAAAAGTGTCTTGTGGGTGGTATTGATCATTGTAGCAGTGGAGATAAGTCTGCAGGTTTTGCATCTGTTGTTACGGCAGGGTCTGATGCTGCTTTGAGGTGGAGGTTGTCTGAAGGCCAGAAGAAAGGGTTCAGGAAGGATTTCTTTCAGGATGTGGTCCTCATCGAGTATGGGTTGTAGTTGTTTAATAATATCCTGTATGTGTTCCAGTGTCGGCTGGTAGGTCCTAACTAAGGGTCAGGGCGGCTCTACCAATTTTGCCACCCCAAGCAGTCTCTGCAGAATTGCCGCTGTGCCCGGAAGAGTGGCAGACCAGCTGCCCAAAAGCCGTCGCGGCGGGAAGAGCAGCGGGGTTGCCGCCGAATTGCTGCTGCTGGACATGGACTGCCGCCCCATTCTCAGTGCCACCCCAGGAAAACTTGTGCCTGGATCCGGCCCTGCGAAGGGTGTGCGGTTGATGTTTTGCGTTTTTTTTTCTCCTGTATTGAAGCACGTTCCCCTGGGGTATTTGAATTGCCTGTTCCATGATATGATCTACTTCTCTGGTGGACTGTCCTTGTTTGTTGAAGGTGGTTTTAAGTGTGTTAATGTGCGTATCCTGGACTTTCTCCTCAAAGTATATTTTGTTGTATCTGAGGATCTGGCTGTTGATAACAGATTTCTTGGTGTGTTTGGGGTTGTTACTGGATCTGTGAATGCAAGTTCGGTGATCCTTGGGTTTCTTGTACATAGTTGTCTACAGGGTTCCATTGCTGAAGCTGATTGGGGTGTCCAGGAAGCCGATGCTGATGTGGGAGCATTCTATGGAGAGTTGGATGGTTGTTGTTGAAGTTGTGGTGGAAATCTAAGAGGGATTTTTGGTCGTGTGTCCAGAGGATGAAAATGTCATTGATGTATCTGAGGTATATAGTTTGCTTTGTGGTGCATTTGTCTTGTGGTTTTGTGTTGTATTTTTTTGGCTGGGGAGATGGATCATTTTAGGTAATAATAGAACAGAGATTTCCATCTCAAGGAAACTCTTCTTCTCCTAACTTTAAAAAAAACAAACAGTGGGATGGGGAAATTGTGTTTCTAAGGCACAAATGTCTGTGTCTGTTTTAAGTGTTCATTTTTGTTAGCTTGCATAAAGGAAATTTTTGTCATGTTCAATAATGAATCTGTGATTAATGGTTATCTGTGTACCAGCATAGCTGTTATCACTATCTGACATTTTAGTTATTTGGGTAATTTGACAACTCCCTGTATCAATAGAGACAGTTTACAAATATGAATATCCATTGGCTCAATTAAATCAATCAATCAATAACAATTATTTAGGGCTGATTCAGTTGCTCCCACCCCTTTTATGATGGCAAATGGGAGGTTTATGCTTTAAGGTTTATGCTGTTGCTTAAGCTGTAGCGATTCACCCTGGAAGGCAGTTTCATGTAGCAATTGTTATGAAACATCAGTATTTAATAAGTTTCATTTCCAGCAGATCTGATTCTCATTTCCCCACTAGTTCTAGATAGACTGGATGTCACCATCGCTTGATCTCTGGCAGCCTGTGACATGTTTACATACATGTAAGAAAGCATTAAAAAAATAAGTGTTGGGGAAGGTGGGGGAAAAGAAATTATCTTGCAACTAACCTATGTATTTCCACAAGTGATTTCAGCTTAGGAAGCTTTTTACAGATCTAATTGTGAATCTACTTCAGTTGGAAGGCTGAGAAATAGGTCTTTTCTAAACTTTCATTTCTCTTAACATCTCCGACCAGTGGTAGCAATGGTGGTGTCCAGAAATGATTCCCATAATGTATTTAGTCTGCTGTATATTACTGCGTGAATACAGTAGTTGCCAAAAATGTGGATCTGAGAACTATCGACAGAAGCCAGGGACAGGTGTCTGATCTGCAAATTGGCGGTGCCTGAAGCCTGGTTAGCCAAGTCCCCATGTTCAGCCCACAGTGGATGTTCCTCTGTAGCTGGGGACTGAGGACAAAGCTGATCCATTGCAGTTCCTTCCTCTTCGTCTCCCAGAGACCACAACAAAAGAAGCATTTTCTAATCCTCTATCAAGGAAATTACCAGTACAAATATAATAGTTTTAAATATTGATATAAATATGTATGCAAATGTAGGGTAAAATTTACCTCATTGCCAACACAAGGCACTTCATATAGGTCCTATGTTAAGGATTTGAATGGGGCTGGAAGGGTAAACCTCTCATAGACTGATGAACTGGAGGTGAAATTTCATTCTTAGCATGACCCTTCTAGCATGTTGCTAGTTTGTCTCTCCTTGCTCCAAAGTTTGAACATCCCTGCTAGAAATATTACAGTATGTTATGTGTATAATACTCACAATTTGCTGGCTAGTGTAACATAAATATTGCACTGCACTACTTAAATCTGAAGTGCCCTAATATCAGACATGTCACTGGTGCTGAATAAATGGGATATGCCACCAGTATCCAAACTAGTATACTGCAGCGGAAAAAAATGTAAATATGCCCCAGTTCACAGATTCTGTGACTCAAGTCTGGGTTTTGAAAGCCAACTCATTTGGCACATCTAAAATCATAAGTGGTGTTGTTGGAAACTGGAGAAGCTAGCATATTAGTGGTGAGTTAACATTTTAAAGAACATCTAATGTGTTATCTGTACAGATGTCCTGATTTTTGAGAATGTTTGGGATTTTTTATTTTTATTTTTTTATTGCATGACTGAAACAATTTGGCAAAACTGACATGAATTTGCAAAACATTTCAGTGTTGCTGATCCTGCATTTTTTGCCAAAAAAAACTTTCGACTGAAAATTTTTGTTCAACTCTGATCATTATTTTCCTTTTCCTTCTCTACTTATGGCTGTTGGGATCCCTCAAAGTCCTGCTCTTACAAACAGGCAGTCATTCAGCTCCTATCCTGGGGAGCCAGTGTTGGTGAGGCATCTGTAAAGTTACTGCACTGATGATGGGTACAGTGAGTATCTCCTGTGGCTTATCCTCCAAATTCTCCCTCTTTGCACAGCAGAATTGCACCAATTCTACTGCCAGAGGACTCTCCGTGATGATGGAGGCATAGGCTGGATTTGGCCCTCCCTGTGTGCAGCCTACGGTATTTGCAAAATTAGAACAGTTGAGGGAACTAGATGGCTTTGGGGCTAATGATAGAATTCAGCTGTAGATGACTAGTTAGATTCCAAACCAGATCCTTAGTGATTGAAAGATAACTCCATTTGATGGTTGTTTTTTAACCTATGTGAAATGAGTTGGTGACCTCAGTTCAGTTGATCAGAGGTTTGTGTCACAATCCATCATTACAATTGGTAATCTTATTAGCACTCCCAGCAGAGGATGGAAAGGAGATGGAGACTAAATGGTCCTTTGATTCTGGGGTGTACAAAAGTGGAGCAATGTGGTAAAGCTTATTCTTTGGGGCAGGGACTGGCTTTTTGTTCTATGCCTGTACAGTGTCTAACACAGTGGGGTTGGGGTCCTTGACTAGGTTCCTACAAATAAAGAAGAAGGAGAAGTGCCACTGGCCATGTGATACCTGTTCTGTGGTTAAATTAGGAATGTCATCCTCCAGTATCTTTAGCAATCTGACATTTCAGCTCTAAATGACATTTAAATAAGGGAAAATAATAGAACAATTATAGTTGAGAGTGAACTTCATTGGAAGCCTGTGTATAGACAGGACTGAACAATATATGGAGCACTTAAAAATAGCCCTTAAATAAAGGGATGTGTGTCTGACATACATATGACATCTTTTCATAATAGCAGAAGTGTTTCTGCATAAGTAGCTATACTTGAAAACTTGGTATTCATGCAAAGTGCTAGAAAAATTTGAAAGGTCTCTATGCAGAGGAAGACACGCACAACTCAGAACCCTTTTGGAGGGTTTGTAATCAAAATCATTCAGCCTCATCAGGAAGGAAAATTAGAAATATTTATAGCACAGATACAAGATTCTGTCCTAGGAAATACTATGTTTCCATTGCTATTGGCTGTAGGAGACAGGGATTTTGTATTTTGCAGAAAACCTAAAGAAGAAAGAGAACTTGACTATAAAATTAGGGAAATCTCTTGTCCCCTGATATGCAAGCCTGCAGTTAAAGGGAAATTTATTATTAAATCAGAAATCTCTCTCTCTCTCTCTCAAAAAAAGAAAAAACACAAAGCCATCATTGTCTTTTCCAGCAAAAGTTGGAATTAAGAACCAGGACAAAAATTGTGTATTCTGGCACCTAAAAGACTGCAGAGATATAATTGGGAGAGATTGTAAAAAGTCAGTTGGAGATTCACAGCTGGATTCAAAAAGACACAAAATCATATTTAGTATACTGATTCAGTTTGGTGTTGCTTTCTGACTTACCTTTTAGTGTTTATCCGAGATCTGATCTGCGGTTTAGGAGTTAGAATTTCAGAAATATTTCCTGCTGTTGTTGCTGAGTTATTTAATACCTGATAATTTTATTAAATATTTAAAAGCAGTTGCTGTACCAATCCCCAGAGAGGTGGTTATTGCAGTCAGGGATATGACGTAGTTGTTTTTAATTAGACATCAAATACCTCAGAAGGGCAAAACAAGGCTTCAGCCTTCTTTTTGGTGACTGATGTCTTTGTCTATATATTTTTTCACAGTCACTCCCTTTTTTTCCTGTTCTTATTTCCCTTCCCTTGTTAATGGGCCCCTAAAATGCTTCAATATTTTAAAAGTAAAGTAAAGCCTGGTGGTTGGAAGTTGCTTTAGGCAGAAGACCCCAGAGTTTCTCTATCCACTCACTATTCCTGAAACATTCGGTGGGTCTTTTTCTTCCACATTCCATAAACTGTGGATATCCAACACAGCAGGTTAAAAATGAGTGAGACAGTACTTGCCTGTCTAGCTATTTCCTTGTGATTCAATTACAGAAACAATGGAGAAGATTGTGTACTGCTATGTTTTTTTGTAAAATTACATGGATAGATACTGTATAATACTGTTTTGTATAAAACTTCACAAAATCACACTAAACTAAATAATGAAAAATAACATAATTTCTCCTTATTGTACAGTCTTAAGAATGTGCTATCCCTGGCTAACTACAATAGATGTCATACAGAATAATATGGACATATTTATCCTATATTTTACTGTGAAAGTACATTGTGATAAATTAAATATACAGTTTTCTACAAAGTAGTGGTTTATGTATTGACACTAATAGTAGATGTCACTGATAAATTTAAATCACATGTGTATTTCTTAAATGTTCCTCATAGTGATTCTGAAGTAAATGGAAAACTGATAGAAAGAAAATGATGGTCTAGAAAGAGACAACACCATAACAGAGTTTTATGATATGGTATATATTTTAGACAGTGCCATTTTTAGTGCTGTTGGAAATAGCACACTGAGTAAGTGTATTATAAGGTACTCACCTGTTACATTTTTTATGGTGTGTATTTCAGTTCTGAAAGAAAATAATTTCTGATGGAACACTCATTGGGTATGTGTATGTAACACTGGCAGACCCCAGTCATCGGTGGGCAGGATTGAACCTGGGAAGCTCTGGAGTTAAATGCATGAGCCTCTATTGGATGAGCTAAAAGCCACATGGCCCTTAGCTAAGGCTGGAGAGCAGACTTGTTAATCTTGAAGTGATCTCGGTGCCACTAGAGGGGACAGAGCACCACATCCAGGAGGTGTGTGGGTTACATGTACACTTGGTGGTAGGGGTGTGATTCCCAGCTTGAGAAGACCTACTTGCACTAGCTTTCATTGAGCTAGCATGCCAAAAATAGCAGTGTAACTATGGACAGGGCAGGTGGGAGGAAGGGCTAGCCACCCCAAGTGCAAACATGCCCAGACCTCCTGGGTACGTACTTGGGTACATACCTGAGCCTCTGCTCCTGCTACTTCAGCTACTCTATTATTTTAGCATGCTAGCTCAATGAGAACAAGCCTGAGTATGTCTGCTTAAGTGGGGAGTCACAGCCCCAGTTCCAAGTGTAGACATACCCTTTGCTGTTGAAATGAAGAAGATATTTATCAGAGCTTGTCACTGAGAAATGATAGGAACAATTTAAATGCATAACATTTCCATTTATCCATGTGTTTTTAAGTACATATACACAGTGGCCAAACTGTTGAAAAGTTTGGGCACCTAACCAGGGGATCATTAAGGAACTGAGCACCTAGAGGTTTTTCAAAACTGGTGTTTGCTCCTGTCTAATTTATCATAATGCTTCAAAAGGGCAGAAGTATTCAATGCTGGGGATAAGTGCCCAAGCACCAACTGCCCAGGTTTTCAGAAGGGACTGCAATGCTCAAAGGCTGCTTCAAGTATTCTGAAGTCAGTCAAGTCAGAAGTATGATTAAACCCAGAGACACAGGTTAAGGTGCTAAAAAGGCAGGCCTGCTTTGACAGCTTTGCAGTCTGTGAACCCATAAAACTGACAGCGTGTGGAGTATGCCTCTTTCCCCACTTCCCACTGTATATTTGAGTGAGAGAGAAATAGACAATATTTACAGTGTGTTTCCCGGGCTGTTATAGGGAAGAAAGAAGAGAATCAGAATAAAGGTAGGGTCTGGGAGTGACCAGGGGAAGATTGTTGGAAGGGTTAACAGTTGCACCAAGATTTAATAACTGGAGGGCTAAAGATAAAGAGGGCAGTATTAGGGAAGTATGGGTATAGCATCTAACTTTGTTGGATCTATACATCATAAGTAAGCTTGGAAGGATTAGATTTTTATTGGTAATTGGTGATTTTATCAGTAAATGTTGATTTCACCATACACACACTGTCAATAATAATAAAAAAATACAAACAGGCAAAGTAGGAAAAATGCTTCTTGAGAACTAAGTATAGTTTGGTTTAAAAATATTTACTTTGAATATTTTGGCATAAAATGGATGTTGTGTTTTAACAGTTATAAAGCTTAAACTTTCTGAATCTCAACATCATCTGTCATCTTTCTGCTCTGTAACTTCCCACAATTGTGAAAATTTAAATAGATAAAAATTGTAAAAAAAAAAAAGCTTAAAACCCATACTTTTGTGCAACTGTGAAAATTTAAATAGCTAAAAATCTAAAAACAAACTGAAAAATAAACATTGATGTTATTCATTGAAATTAAAAAAAAATTCTGTCTAACCAAATCATTCTCAGGGAAAGGAGAGAACAGGCAATGGGGTCCAAAGTTCAGAGAAGAACAGGTCCTTTCCCTCCTATAACAGGATCTGCAAGCCTTGAAGCACAGGACATACAGAGTTACTGAGTTGCCCCTGAAACCATCCAGCAACCATATGATAAACTGAAGGGAGAGCCAGAGAGGCGAAAAGAAGAAATGCCTTCTCCAAATTAGTCAGGGGCCAGACTGAAGTTGGCATCTTTTCCACTGAATTCTTTCAAAGGATCATCAAGTTTGCTGCCTCTTCAGGCCTAGGTAGCATCCCAAACGGATTACAGGACAAATTATTTTCCCTATAGATAGACAGACCCAATATGAAATTTTGCAGGAACTGTTTGTATGGAGAACTTCCCATTTGCACAAGGCATCACAGGTGGCAATAGACATCCCTCTGAGTGGGACAGAGATAGGCAATGCAGCCTATAAAAATAGGAAACATAGATATTCCACAAGTATTGTAACTGTCTGTGATATAGAGATAGTGTTAGAGGTTGGTGTGGCTAGATACTCAAGTCCATGCAACAATTCTTGTATCCTGTCATTATCTCTGCTTTGCACTGGCTTCTTGAGTGTTTGCTCAGCATCTCATCCTTGAAGAGGAGAGAGAGGAGGTCATTTCTGTAACTATGGTGTCAAAGTCCGGGCCTCTTCCACCATTCTCTTTATCTCCCCACTACCTGTGCTAGTCCCAAATCTTGTGTGTTGGCTGTTCTAATGGTGTCCAAAGATCCATGCCTCATACCTCAGTACAGCACCAACCTTTGAAAATACCCATATAAGTAATTAACTTATAGGCAGCCAACAAAGCCCTGGTATCACTTTATCTGTGGGAAGAGGCTGTTACAGATTTACATACATAGGTACATGGCACTCTTAAATTGATGCTTGTTCAATGATGTCACATAAGAAACATGCATTTATACCAGGTGTGGGCAAACGTTTTGGCCCGAGGATCATATCTAGGTATGGAAATTGTATGGCTGGCCATGAATGCTCTCAAAATTAGTGGCTGGGGTGCGTGAGGGAGTGAGCGCTCCGGCTGGGGGTGCAGGCTCGGGGGTGGGGCCAGAAATGAGGAGTTCAGGGTGCGGGAGGGTACTCTGGGCTGGGACTGAGGGGTTCGGAGGATGGGAGGGGTATCAGGGCTGGGGCAGGGGGTTGGGGTATGGGAGGGTGTCAGGGGTGCAGGCTCCAGGTGGTGCTTACCTCAAGCAGCACCCAGAAGCAATGGCATGTCTTCCCTGCAGCCCCTACACGGAGGGGCGACCAGGCGGCTCTGCATGCTGCCCTGTCTGCAGGCGCTGCCCCTACAGCTCACATTGGCTACGGTTCCCAGCCAATGGGAGCTGCGGGGGCAGTGCTTGGGGCTGGGGCAGCATGCAGAGCCCCCTGGCTGCCCCTACATATAGGAGCCGGGTGGGGGGGAATGCCGCTGCTTCCAGGAGCCGCTTGGAGTGGGGCAAGCCCCTGACCCCATTCCCCAGCTGGAGCAAGTCCCAGACCACACTCTCCGGTGGAAGCTTGAGGGCTGGATTAAAATGTCTGGATGGCCGGATGCAGCCCCCAGGCCATAGTTTGCCCACCTCTGATTTATACATTATTTTGCAGGCAGAATATCTGCAAAAGCATTTAGAATCATAGAATCATAGAATATCAGGGTTGGAAGGGACCTCAGGAGGTCATCTAGTCCAACCCCCTGCTCAAAG
Organism: Caretta caretta; assembly: GCF_965140235.1. Taxonomy (NCBI): domain Eukaryota; kingdom Metazoa; phylum Chordata; order Testudines; family Cheloniidae; genus Caretta; species Caretta caretta. The sequence continues at coordinate 140,382,133 of NC_134207.1, forward strand.
CAGGACCAATCCCCAATTAAATCATCCCAGCCAGGGCTTTGTCAAGCCTCACCTTAAAAACTTCTAAGGAAGGAGATTCTACCACCTCCCTAGGTAACGCATTCCAGTGTTTCACCACCCTTCTAGTGAAAAAGTTTTTCCTAATATCCAACCTAAACCTCCCCCACTGCAACTTGAGACCATTACTCCTTGTCCTGTCCTCTTCTACCACTGAGAATAGTCTAGAACCATCCTCTCTGGAACCATCTCTCAGGTAGTTGAAAGCAGCTATCAAATCCCCCCTCATTCTTCTCTTCTGCAGACTAAACAATCCCAGTTCCCTCAGCCTCTCCTCATAAGTCATGTGTTCCAGACCCCTAATCATTTTTGTTGCCCTTCGCTGGACTATCTCCAGTTTATCCACATCCTTCTTATAGTGTGGGGCCCAAAACTGGACACAGTACTCCAGATGAGGCCTCACCGATGTCGAATAGAGGGGAACGATCACGTCCCTCGATCTGCTGGCTATGCCCCTACTTATACATCCCAAAATGTCATTGGCCTTCTTGGCAACAAGGGCACACTGTTGACTCATATCCAGCTTCTCGTCCACTGTCACCCCTAGGTCCTTTTCCGCAGAACTCCTGCCTAGCCATTCGGTCCCTAGTCTGTAGCAGTGCATTGGGTTCTTCCGTCCTAAGTGCAGGACCCTGCACTTATCCTCATTGAACCTCATCAGATTTCTTTTGGCCCAATCCTCCAATTTGTCTAGGTCTCTCTGTATCCTATCCCTGCCCTCCAGCGTATCTACCACTCCTCCTAGTTTAGTATCATCCGCAAATTTGCTGAGAGTGCAATCCACAACATCCTCCAGATCATTTATGAAGATATTGAACAAAACCGGCCCCAGGACCAAACCCTGGGGCACTCCACTTGACACCGGCTGCCAACTAGACATGGAGCCATTGATCACTCCCCATTGAGCCCGACAATCTAGCCAACTTTCTACCCACCTTATAGTGCATTCATCCAGCCCATACTTCTTTAACTTGCTGACAAGAATACTGTGGGAGACCATTTCAAAAGCTTTGCTAAAGTCAAGAAACAATACATCCACTGCTTTCCCTTCATCCACAATACCAGTAATCTCATCATAGAAGGCGATTAGATTAGTCAGGCATGACCTTAGAATCATAGAATCATAGAATCATAGAATATAAGGGTTGGAAGGGACCCCAGAAGGTCATCTAGTCCAACCCCCTGCTCGAATCAGGACCAATTCCCAGTTAAATCATCCCAGCCAGGGCTTTGTCAAGCCTGACCTTAAAAACCTCTAAGGAAGGAGATTCTACCACCTCCCTAGGTAACGCATTCCAGTGTTTCACCACCCTCTTAGTGAAAAAGTTTTTCCTAATATCCAATCTAAACCTCCCCCACTGCAACTTGAGACCATTACTCCTCGTTCTGTCATCTGATACCATTGAGAACAGTCTAGAGCCATCCTCTTTGGAACCCCCTTTCAGGTAGTTGAAGGCAGCTATCAAATCCCCCCTCATTCTTCTCTTCTGCAGGCTAAACAATCCCAGCTCCCTCAGCCTCTCCTCATAACTCATGTGTTCCAGACCCCTAATCATTTTTGTTGCCCTTCGCTGGACTCTCTCCAATTTATCCACATCCTTCTTGAAGTGTGGGGCCCAAAACTGGACACAGTACTCCAGATGAGGCCTCACCAATGTCGAATAGAGGGGAACGATCACGTCCCTCGATCTGCTCGCTATGCCCCTACTGATACATCCCAAAATGCCATTGGCCTTCTTGGCAACAAGGGCACACTGCTGACTCATATCCAGCTTCTCGTCCACTGTCACCCCTAGGTCCTTTTCCGCAGAACTGCTGCCTAGCCATTCGGTCCCTAGTCTGTAGCTGTGCATTGGGTTCTTCCGTCCTAAGTGCAGGACCCTGCACTTATCCTCATTGAACCTCATCAGATTTCTTTTGGCCCAATCCTCCAATTTGTCTAGGTCCTTCTGTATCCTATCCCTCCCCTCCAGCGTATCTATCACTCCTCCCAGTTTAGTATCATCCGCAAATTTGCTGAGAGTGCAATCCACACCATCCTCCAGATCATTTATGAAGATATTGAACAAAACCGGCCCCAGGACCGACCCTTGGGGCACTCCACTTGATACTGGCTGCCAACTAGACATGGAGCCATTGATAACTACCCGTTGAGCCCGACAATCTAGCGAGCTTTCTACCCACCTTATAGTGCATTCTTCCAGCCCATACTTCCTTAACTTGCTGACAAGAATACTGTGGGAGACCGTGTCAAAAGCTTTGCTAAAGTCAAGAAACAATACATCCACTGCTTTCCCTTCATCCACAGAACCAGTAATCTCATCATAAAAGGCGATTAGATTAGTCAGGCATGACCTTCCCTTGGTGAATCCATGCTGACTGTTCCTGATCCCTTTCCTCTCATGTAAGTGCTTCAGGATTGATTCTTTGAGGACCTGCTCCATGATTTTTCCGGGGACTGAGGTGAGGCTGACTGGCCTGTAGTTCCCAGGATCCTCCTTCTTCCCTTTTTAAAAGTAATTTCACTCATTTGACATAATATTAAGGTGACTGTCTGACTTTATGTGTTGATAAGAAACATCTTGGAGAAGAGGAGAGGAAGATACGGTTGCCTGCGTAGACATTTATATGGATAATGAGAATATTCACAATTTAGTTAGATAAGGTAAAAACTAATTACAAGTGGAGTTAACACATACTGCAGGGCATCAACCAACTACTAACTGCGGTTAGGAAGAGGCTTCCCCCCTGTTTCCGTAGTTGACTGATGTGTGGATTTTATACCTTTAGTCTGAAATTTTTGCTACTAGTCACTAATGGGGACAGGATAATGGCATACATGGACTTATGGTCTGATCCAATGTGGCAGTTCCTGTGTACCTTCTGACTCCTCCTGAATGGGGACTCTGCTTTAAGGTCCTCTTCATTTGTATTCTTTTCTGGACTTCAAGCATACATAGCTTCCAAAGGATCAATTTTTTACTTATTTATAGCTGTGATGAAGTTCAAAATGTGGTTGTGTATGCCAAGCCTGAAAAGTAATAAGCTTGATTTAGGTAGATTGCTATACAGACTCAGGCTTTTCTGATAATGGGATCTTAGCATTTCTACAATCCTTGTTGTGCATCTGAGCTTTCCACACATTGCAGTAACTCCTCACTTAACGTTGTCCCGGTTAACGTTGTTTCGTTGTTACGTTGCTGATCAATTAGGGAACATGCTCATTTAAAGTTGCGCAATGCTCCCTTATAACGTCATTTAGCAGCCGCCTGCTTTGTCTACTGCTTGCAAGAAGAGCAGCCTGTTGGAGCCAGCTGGTGGGGGCTTGGAACCAGGGTGGGCTGGCAGTCCCCCATCAGCTCCCTGCTCCCCTAAGTTCCCTGTGTGGCAGCCGCCCAGCAGGCTATCAGTTGCCTGCTGTTCAGCTGTCCCTCCCCCCACGGCCATGTGCTGCTCCTGCCCTCTGCCTTGGAGCTGCTCTCCAGAGCCTCCTGCTTGCTGGGAGGGGGTGGGGGGTTGGAGGAGAGGGGGGCTAATGTCAGGGTGTCCCACTCCCCCCTGCTTCTGCACCCCGCTTACCCCATCTCCATAGAGCAGGGGGGACACACAACAGGGCTCAGGATGGAGGGAGCTTCCTGGCAGCAGCTGCTGTGGTCTTAGCTTGCTGATTAACTTAACAAGGTAGTGTACTTAAGAGTAGTGTCAGTGTACTGAAAGGGGAAATGTGCATCTCTCTCTCTCACACATGGGATGTGTGTCTCTGTCTCTGTCTGCCATGCTGTCTTCCCTCCCTCCATTCGTGCTGCCTTGTAGAGTGTGAGGCTACATTAACAACGAGTTGACCCTTGAGGGCTCAGCCAATTGCTAGTTCATCATTTACAGTAAGGCATCCTCTGGGAAATATCCCACCCTCTGACTTCACCACCTCGACCTAGATTCGCAATCATCATCGCTGTGTACCAGTGTTAAATTGTTTGTTTAAAACTTATACTGTGTGTGTGATATATATAGTCTTTTGTCTGGCAAAAAAAAAAAAATCCCTGGAACCTAACCCCCCTATTTACATTCATTCTCATGGCGAAATTGGATTTCCTTAACATCATTCCGCTTAAAATCTTAAAATCGCATTTTCCAGGAACATAACTACAACATTAAGTGAGGAGTTCCTGTACCGGTACACTTTTCTGAATAGCCTGTTTATGTAATGATGTTCCCCAATATGAATGTTACTTTTAGTATGCTGTATTCTTCTTTTTCCCTCATAGAATGCAAGGACAAATATAAACCCCCATGAACAGATAAATATTTGTTACTACTTGATGCTTTCAATTTCTGCATCCATGCAATGTCCACATCACTGAATTCAGCAAAGATCAGATATTGCATTTTCAACAGAAATTTTCCTTTACTCATGCTTGTTGGGGAAGGGGGAAGAAATCTTTATTGGAGGGTTTCCTAGTATATGTAGATCTTTTGTTATTTGTACCCAAAAGGGACAATATATTTAATTCACTATATTAAATTCTGTTTCTCAGAAAAGTGCATCATTTGATACAGTATGGGACATACTTCTAGAAAGTAGGTTTCAGCACAGATTCTTCCCATTTGGTGCTGAAATTTTTTACATCATTTTTGATGTACCGACTCCTAGAGCTTTTACTTCCAGAAATTATGCTTTTAAGCTGAAAGCTGATAGAGAAGAGCTGCAGGCAGTTACTACTGGTTATTTCAATAACTACAAACATATATTTTGTTAATATTCATGTTGGATCTAACGTTACAAGATGAATCAGGAAGCTTCAGGTATCTTTAGAAACAAAAACTATGTTCCTACTTTGATAATGAAGCTATTCTTTTTCTGGACTTACATTTTTTTGGTTTAATCATTGAAAAAGAAAAGCCATATAAATAAATTGCAAGCAGTTAGCGTGAGATAGTATACACATTACAGTTCTGATCTTCATATTGTGTAGAACTGATCAAATAAGTGACAAATAATTTATCTAATTAAGATAGTTCTTGGCCCCAATAAGGCTCCTTTATATGGATAATGAATTCACAATTCAACCAGTCCAGGAGAATCCTTGTATGTCAGCTACTATTCCAGTTTCCTCCCAGATCCCCTTCCTCTGTATAGTGGATTTTATGGAGCAAAAGGGGGCATGGGCAGGATATCACTGCATCTGGATGGTTCCTGGCTGCTGGAATGAGCAACATGAGATTGCTCAATTTTTCACCAGGAAGTGACGTGGTCCCCTGCTGGCTTCAGAATGAGGGTATGTACAGGTATCTTAGAGTCATCTTTGCCCGCACCTTCCTATCTGTGTTGGGCTTACTAGGGATTCAGGCCAGGATGTAGGTCATAAAATTTAGCAGTAGTGCTAGCTATAAGATTTCAAAGGGAGAACACCACTTCACCTCCCAGCTCAGATGCTATGCTCCAGAAATACCTTGCAATGTTTCAGTTAAGTTTTACTTTAGAGACTTGAACGGGAAGAAGGCTTATGGCTCCCAATTCAGTTTCTTAAATATTGAAAGTGAGGGGAGGAAGAGGACTGCAGAAGTCACATAGGAGACACTATAGTTTTGGTTCCTTTGCAGCTATGGCCCCTAACATTTTAAAAGGAGGAAAATAAAACAAAACAAAACACTTCATTAAATGTTGATGGGGCTGGAAGGTAGAATGGGGAGGAAGAAGATAATTAAAATTATACTCAGACTGTAAGATGTGGGAGAGACCATCTTTCTATTATGCACATGACTGGGGCACCTAAGTGCTACCAAACTACAAATAATAATAATAATAACAATAATTAATAAAAAAGTAAAATACAAAATTCTCCTGTGACTCAGGGTCCCCTTGGTGCCAACTGGCAGAGAACACAGGGAGTGCATAAAGTTTTACAGGGATTCCCTAGGTCAGATCAGATAAGATCTGTATACTAATTCACCAAAGGGTGGCATGTGAGGTCTCTACCAAGAGCCTGTAGCCCACTGCTCACAATAATCATTGTGAAATGTATGTATGGATAATATGTAAGGAGTCGTATATCTATACCAAAAATTATGTTCTTTAGGTTTGCATTAAGACAGGACACCAGGAGGTCATTTTGAGTGCCTTCAATTTTGAGTGCCCAACTTGAAGTATCTTAAGTTGAGCCTATTTTCAGAGGGTGGATGCTCAGTGCTGCTTCTCTGAGCAATTGCACATTCCATTCTTCTTCAGGTGCGTGCATGCCCTGTGTACTAAAGTCAGATATGTTTTCCCATAGTGGTGCCCGTCCAGGCAGCACATGTGCCCTCCACAAACTCATTCTCCCAGCCAAAAATATAAAAGGTGGAGCCACCCTGACTCCCCTAAAGTTCCTTCTCACTGCCCATGGTTGGTAGTTGGAATGGGTTTTGTGTCTTGCCACACAACTCTTCCTTTTTCTCTCAGAATTTATCAAAACTTTGTAATTAGTTGAGAGTGTCAGTTATAGTGTGTAGTTGAGTGGTACTTGTTTGTAATTTTTTTGATTTTTACTTTGGGGGTTTGGGGATTTTTATTTGTTCCTGGAGTCCTTGATGCCTGGTACCAGGGTTTGCCCAAGCATAAATCCTTGGGATTTAAGCTCTGTTCTGGCTGTAGGAAATCTATGTCAGTTAGTGATCCTCATTGCCACTGCCTAAAGTGCCCAAGGGAGGGTCACGTCAGGGATAAGTGCCATATCTGCAGTGTTTTCAAACACAGAACCCAGAAGTCAAGAGAGGTAAGGCTCCAGTGCTTCCTTATTGAGTCTGTGCTGTGCCCCTTATCGTAGCACAGCTATTCGGTTCACTGCTGTGTGTTCACCACTCATCCAGGAGTGCATCTCCAGACATTGCAGATTCCCTTCATAAGAAGGATCCCAGGAAAAGGCATCATTCTCCCTCCCCGGTACCATCGAAAAGGCAGACGTCATCTGACATAGCACAGTCTTCAAAGCCTAGGAAGTCTTCCTCAAAGAAGGCTTGATCTCCTGCAGAATCTTCCAGGAGTAAATCGAATACTGAGGTTAGGCAGTCCTTATTACCACTGTTACTACTTTGACTCTCAGTGAAGAGTCATTGACTCAGGCACCAGCTTTTGTATTTTCTGAGACCAACTCCATTGCCTGGGCCTGCCAAAGCCTCAAGTTTTTCCTTGAATGCTGCTATCCATCTGACACTCTTGGTACTGATGACACTACAGGCATATGCAGAGGACAAGGACCTCTTCTGCATCTTGATGCCAGACTCACCACTACTTCAAAAGGTAGATGTTTCACCACCCCTCTGCTTCTTCAGTGCAAGGACTGGTACTTTCTATGTCTACAGCTGTGGCTTACTCAGCACCAATTTTGCTGCATCAGCCATTGGTACTAATAACTCCTAAGAAGATTTTGATGCCTCTCCAGAGCAGATGTGTGATACCGTCAGTGGGAAAGCCCCCGATGCTTCTCCCAGTACCAGCACTGGAAACTGGTCCAAATCTCTGATCCCTTAAGCACCACCCAGGACTGCACCTCAGTGGTGATCAGATTACTCCTACTCCTCTTTGGAGTTGGAGGTAAGATCTTATATGTACAGATTTTATTATAGAAGATCATGAGGTTCACATTCACCATCCTCATGGAGATTGTGATCTTGGCACTGACGGTCTTATAGGAGTAGAACTATAGACAGAATACTATAGGGTGCTTTTTAACTGGGATCTGGTGCCTTATCAATGGCTATATTGGAACCCCCGAGGCATGCCTTCAGTGTCTTGAACAGCTTTTCCAGTGGTTTGTCTATTCCAGTCACTTCCAGGTGTAAACAGACCTCTCTGAGTAGGGTTATTGTGTTATAATTTGAAATACATCTGAGGGTCACCCCATTCAAAAAAGACTGACCAAGATTTAGTAATGGTCTGTCACTGAGGTGGTATAATTTACGCAGCACGTGAGACCTGGGTGGATGTTACACTGATAAAAGGTTATTTAATGGCACCAAAGATAATACCACTGGTTGTCAAAAAAAAAAAAAACATTATGGGGATTTTATTTAAACCAGAACAAATGGAACTGGATTCCACCTATCTACAATAACATTAAATACATGAAGAATATATATAATAAAAAAGTGTAATGGTTTGAAAATGTATATGTACACACTCATACACACACTATAACTTACTATTAAGTGTACTTAACTAAATACAACCATCTATCTATCTATCTATCTATCTATCTATCTATCTATCTATCTATCTATCTCTGTATGCACAGCCTATTATCTTATAGTTTGGTTTTTTGCAGTTCAAGGTTCCTCTTTCCCCCAATAGCTTACTGGGTACTGTGTAATGCCCAAGTCAGTCTTTGAGCCTCAGGTGCCTTTCATGACTTCCTGAAGGGATGGACTCAACTCCAGTGGTGCTTGCTTGATGGAGGCGTACGTTAGACCAGAGCCATGGGATCTGAAAGGCTTTTGGTTCCCCTGTTCCATATCTCCGGGACCACATAAATCAATGATAGGACATGCCCAGAGCTGACGCTCAGGAACAAACAGGAACGGATGCTTAGAAAGATGCCACCAAACATGGACTGACTTGACTAGCCAGCCTTAAAGTAAAGGAGCCTTAAAGTAAAGGGTTTAAAAGAGAACTGGATAAATTCATGGAGGTTAAGTCCATTAATGGCTGTTAGCCAGGATGGGTTAAGGAATGGTGTCCTCAGCCTCTGTGGAGATGGATGGCAGAAGAGAGATCACTTGATCATTACCTGTTAGGTTCACTCCCTCTGGGGCACCTGGCATTGGCCACTGTCGGTAGACAGGATATTGGGCTGGCTGGACCTTTGGTCTGACCCAGTATGGCCATTCTTATGTTCTTATGAGCCCTCTTCTGCATGTCTGTCTGTGCTGCTCAACCTCTATCTCTTCACTGATTCATGGTCTCTCTCAGACCAGGTTTCCCTCTGTCCCTCTGGATGCCCTCCTCCTCCTGTCCCTCTGGCCAACCTTACTCCCTCCCCCTTTTTCTCTCCATCTCTCTCTTTCAGTCTCCTCCCCTGTGTACCTCTGTTCCTCCACCATCACCCTCTTCCCCTCCAATTGTCATTCCCCCTCCCTCTGAGGAGAGAGGCCATCTCCTCTCACTTTCTCAGAGGGAGGGCCTACCTCCACTCCATAGAAAGATGCCCAGTACCAATCCCTGGACCAGCCTCAGTACCAGTCAGGTGCTGGATGTGATACTGAGTATAGCAGATCCATCTGACTAGGACATAAGGCATCCACCTGTACAGGACAAGCCGTACAATCACCATTCAACACATCATTGTCCTGTCCTGCTCAGGCAAATGTCAGAATCATCATGACTGGTTCCTGGTGATTGTAAAACCTACCAGGAACTGTTTAAAAGTGTGGATAATTTTCTAGTATCCAGGTTAAAACAGTGCAGGAAAATCCACATAAATTAGCGGATACCATACACATCTCAGAGCCCGGTAGACTGGCTCAACCAATTAATGAATCCATCAAGAGCCCACAAAAATATTCTGGCAAACACCTTCATATATTCCACTCATGGCTAAGAGAACAGGGAGGAGATACTACTTTTCTTCATATGCCACCTCAGGATCTTTGGTGGTGGCTACAGTCAACAAAAAGTCTAGACAAGGGCATTCCAAGTGTACCCCCAAAGATGATGATGATCATAAAAAAGTGATCTGTTTGGTAGAAAAGTTTGTTTGACCTTGGGGGTTATAATTTAGAATTGCAAACAATGAGGATCTTGTAGCCAGATATGATTTTTCTATTTGGGACAATTTGTCTAAATTCACAGACAAACTACCAAATGAGGCCAAACAAGCATATCAAGCCATGCTTAGTGAGGGTTGTCTGGTGTCCAGACCCTTCAGATTGCTTTGGATAATGCAGAATCTGTAGCACAAGCAATGGCAATCACAATTACAATGCATTGCTCCTCTTGGTAGCAATTGGCTGGGATACCAGTGGAGGTCCAGCAGATGACTGAAGACATTCTGTTTGATGAGCTTCTTTTGTTTACTGGGAAAATGGATGAAGTGCTAAAAAAGAAAAGAAAAAAGAAAAACACAACACACACACATACTCTAGGGCAGCCCTTACATTTCTAGGCATGAATAACCAGCTCCTAAGAAGAAGCAGTTTCATCTTCAAACTCAGAAGAGGTATCCTTTTTACTCTGTAAGACAGTCTGAGCACATGAAGAGGCATCATACATACCAAAGAAGGAGACCACTACTTCCTTCTCCTGCTTCAGCCTTGTTGAGACTGCCCACAGCAACTAAGCAGTCTATCTAGCACCAGAGTTGAGGCCAGCGAACCACCTTGTTGGTATCTATTGTTACCTGTCCCTTCCTTTGGCAACAGGTTGGCCCACTCCCTTGGTGCTTGGACCCAAGTGACAATTGATGATTGGATGCTAAGCACTCTGGGATTGGGTTATACCCGGCAGTTTGTTGCTGTCCTCTCAACCCCCCTTTCCTGTCCCTTTTCAGGGATCAACCTCATGAAACTGTTCTCATTCAAGAAATGGCATCAGTTTTATATTCAGGGGCCATAGAAGAGAGACCTCCTCAGCCTCAGGCCAAGGGGTTTTATTCTCAATATTTTCTCATTCCAAAAGACCAAGGGAGGCCTCAGAGACATTCTGGATCTGCAAAATTTGAACAAAGACATAAAAAGATACAGTTTTGTGTGATCACCCTAGCCTCCATCATTGGGTCCTTAGATGTCAGAGACTGATCCCTTGAATTAAAGGACACAACTTCTATGTGGCCAACCAACCAAGCCACAGATTGCTTTAAAGGTTTATTTTGGTGAATGTGCATTATCAATTCCCAGTTCTTCCCTTCGGTCTGTCTTCACAAATTGCATGGCAGTGGTCACTGCACATCTCAGAAGGACCAGTGTCCCAACTAGTTGGTCTGAGGGAACTGGGCATCAAATGGAGGTCAGTGTTGGGAAGATTCAGTGCCTTTTTCATTCTCTGGGCCTATTGATCAACAAGGACAAGTAAGTGATGTTTTTGGTGAAGAGGATTGAATTTATAGGAACAATTCTCAACTCCAGTTGTGCGAGAGCATATTTATCTGAGGCCAGATTTTAGGGAATATTGGATCTGTGCAAAGATCTCAAGTGTTGTACAACTTGTACAACACTAAGGAATTGCTTGAGAGTTCTACGACAAGACAGCTTGCACATATGTGACACAGCATTCCAGACTTCATGTCAGAGGCATACAAGATTGGCTGAAGTTTATATATTGTTCTTCTCGTCATCCACTGGACTTGCTGACTCATGTTCCTGCAAGTGTCTTGTCATCTCTAGATTGGTGTATAGACCCTGCCAATGTATGAGAAAGGGTCCCAATTTCTCTGACTTTGCCCTCCATGACCCTGGTCCTGGATGTCTCATTTCTGGGATGGGGAGCTCACCTGCTGCCCCTCCAGAGGCAGGGACTTTGGTTGGATCAACAATTTTCTCTCCACATAAATGTTTGAGAACTTTGAGTGATTCACCTGGCATGTCACCTTCACCTTCTGCAAATCAAAGGCTATATTGTGCAAGTGGCCATGGACAATATGGCTGCTATGTTCTAATTGAACAGACAGGGATGGACCAGGTTAGATTGCCTTTGTCAAGAAGCCATAGATCTCCAGAATTTTTTGCATCAAAAAATGCCCTGAACCTCAAAACCTTTCCCAGGTATTCAGAACCATCTGGTGGATCATCCCAGCAGGACATTCATGTAAGGCACATTCATGTAAATCACAGCTGGGTTGGAATATGCATGTCAGGGATGGTAGTCACTGAGCAGGAGTCAAAGAAATCACAAGAGCCAGGTTCAGTAAGTGTGAGTTGGAGTTAGAGATCAGCTAGGGTCAGAGACCAGAGATAGTACCAGGCTAGACCCAGGAGGCAAGACTAAGGATCAGAGACAAGCTGGGATTGGAGACCGGGAGACAAATTGAAGTCTGGACTAGCAGCAGATCAAAGCCTTTGTGATTGCCCAGATAACTTCCTGGGGCAACGCTGGGTTAAATAGGGTGTTTGGCCAATCAGAGGACCACAGGGTACTGTCACTCTGGCTCCCTTGGGTGGTACTTCCTGCAGCACTTACTCTCAACAGTGCTCCCTGGCTGTGGCTCTGCAAGGCCTACCAGTGGCACTGTGGGAATGTAAGCTATCCCAGGCTCTGCAAACTAGGGTTCAAGTCCATGAATCCTTACAGTACAGCATGAGTCATGAATGTGTGATGGGTTGGATCACAGAAACCCCCTTGGGAACTGCCAACTGATGTGTCGAGACTACTTCTGCCCCTGCTTTCCTGCCCTGGCAGCTTGGGACTTCAGTGCACTGCCTGGTTTGAGCCAGACTCGCTAGCCTGCTGAAAATCCAGACCCAAGTCTGAACCATGTCCCCTAACAGCTCTAGGCTTAATTGAAAGCATCTTAAGAAGTGTTCCTATCTTTAACACTCAGATGCTCAACTCCCAATGGGATCCAAACCCCCAAATAAATCCGTTTTACCCTGTATAATACAGGGTAAATTCATAAATTGTTCACCCTCTATAACACTGATAGAGAGGTATGCACAGCTCTTTGCACCCCCCCCCCCGGTATTAATACATAGTCTGGGTTAATTAAGTAAAAAGTGATTTTATTAAATACAGAAAGTAAGACTTAAGTGGTTCCAATTAATAGCAGACAGAACAAAGTGAATTACCAAGCAAAACAAAATAAAATCCGCAAGTCTATGCCTAATACAGTAAGACAACTGAATACAGATAAAACCTCACCCTCAGAGGAGTTCCAGTAAGCTTCCTTTTACAAACTAATCTCCTTCTAGTCTGAGTCCAGCAATCACTCACACCCCCTGGAGTTACTGTCATTTTTTCCAGTTTCTTTCAGGTATCCTTGGGGGTGGAGAGGCTATCTCTTTAGCCAGCTGAAGACAAAATGGAGGGATTTCCCAGGGGTTTAAATAGACTTTTCTCTTGTGGGTGGATACCCCTCCCTCCCCCCGTGTAGAATTACAGCTACAAGATGGAGTTTTGGAGTCACATGGGCAAGCCACATGCCCATGCATGACTCAGAACTTACAGGTAGCAGCCATGGTTTACATGCTACCTTGCACATCCTCATATAGACTTTTTATGTGGATTGGAGCCTTCCAAGATCCATTGTCCGTTAAATGCTTCTTGACTGGGCACTTAATTTGCACATTCCTTTCTCAAGAAGCTGACCAAATGCCTTACTAAGGCTACTTAAAAATCAAGCAAGTACACAGCCAATATTCATAACTTTGAATACAAAAATGATACATGCATACAGATAGGATGACTGGATTCAGTAGATCATAACCTGTACAGAGATATGTTATATGGCATATGTAGCATAAAACATATTCCAGTTATGTCATATATACATTCATAAGCATATTCCCATAAAGCCTTATGGGGTGCACCGTCACAGAATGGTCCCTCTGGACAGAGGTCGTCAAATCCATCTTCTTCACTTGGGGAATATCAGAGATTGGTTTTCTATGTGACTGAACAGGGAAGTGTTACACATTCTTTTCTGGGAAGGTCACAGCCTAGGATCTGTCTCAGATGCATTCCTTCTGACATGGAAGGACAAGTTGCTGTACTCCTGTTCCCTGGATTCAAACATATTATGCAAGCTCAGGCAGGATGCCATACTAATACTGATAACATCAGCCTAGCTGAGGCTGCATTCTTTCTCAGATCTCCTGATGTCTTCACTAATGACCCAATAGCACTATCTGAAGTCACCCATATAAGTTCGCAGAACCATGATCAGATGCTGCATCTCACCCTCCCACCCTTCCTCTGACAGCTTGGATGCTCCGTGGTTGACACCTCAAAAGGCTAAGTGTTCTGTAGAGGTTCAGACGTACCATTAAATAGTAGAAAACCATCTATTAGGTACTCTTACTTGATGAAATGGAGATGTTTCTCTATATGGTTACAACAGTGCAAATTTCTACCCAGCTTATCCTGGACTATTTACTTCACCCAAAGGAGAAATGACTTCCCATAAGGCCCTTGAGGATATGCTTGGTGATAATTTCTGCTTTCCATCCTCCTATAGAGGGAAAAACTGTATTTTCTAGCCCAATGACTGTGTAATTTCTAAAGGGACTAGGCTTGCTTTTTCCACCTGTGAGAGATCCTACATTCCCTTGTGACTTAAACTTGGTCGTGCCATGATTAGTAGATCTGCCTTTTGACTGTATCGCTACTGGTTCATTGTTGCATCTCTCCCTGATGGTAACATTCTTGGTAGCCAGGAGAGTAGGAGAATTTTGAGCATTGTTGCAGACTGCCCCCCTCCCTCGTATACGATCTTCTTTAAGGACAAGGTTTATTTATGACCCTGTTCCAAATTTCTGACTAAGGTGGTTTTGGATTTATACCTTAACTAGCCTGTCTATTTAACAATCTTTTTTCCAAATCCTCACTCTCATAGGAATGAGGAAAAGTTCCATACTTTCGACGTTTGCAGGAGATTAGCCTTGTACTTGGGCAAGACTAAACCATTTAGAATGTCCCCTCAGCTATTTGTTACCTTCTCTGACAGGATGAAGGACAACCTGTCTCTTTGCAGAGAATATCATCCTGGATCTTATCCTGCATATCTCTGCATCACTAAGTTTTCTAAACCAGAGGGGATTTTAGCACATTCTAGAAGATCACAAGCAGCATCAGCTGCATTCTTGGGTCATGTGCCCGTCAATGACATTTGCAGAGCTGCAGCTTGCTCATAAATACATATATTCATTAGTCATTATGCTATCTCTTAAGCTTTGAGAGCTGATGCCAAATTTGGGAGAGTGGTGTTGCAATCTTTGCTCAAGGGACTACAAAGCTCTCCTTTCCAAACTCCTTGTGAGTTATTTAAAGGGGAGTTGACAGAAGAAAAAAACCCCGTTATTTATCTGCTCTCCAGCAGTTGTTCTTCAAGAAGTGTTGCACATGTCCATTCCACAACCCACCCTTCTTCCTCTCTGCGTTGGAGTCTATACTTCCTGGATTCTGGTGTGAAGGAAGTGAAAGGGGGCCAGGGCTTCTCTGACCTTATACCTTCAGCTGAGACCACTAGCATCCAGAGAGTGCATGCATCGCCCTAATGGGCACTGCTGTGGGGAAAAATTCTCTGGGTTCGGTGCACAGGCCCGAAGTGTAATGGAATGTGCAACACACCTCAAAGAAGAGCAGTTACAGAACAGGTAAGTGACTATTCTTGTCTAAAAGTCAGGTCATTCTAAAGGCGTGTCCAGATGAGTGTTCAAAAATCACGAGTCACTAAGCTCATGCTCAAATAAATTGGTTAGTCTCTAAGGTGCCACAAGTACTCCTTTTCTTTTTGCGAATACAGACTAACACGGCTGTTACTCTGAAACGAGTCACTTTTGAACATTTACGCTCCTATTCTTTAGGTACTTGCCTGAAGCAATGGCACAAAGACAATCTTCCACCAAAAAGAGAACATATAAATATGTACTAAATACTAATTACTCTTGTCTACTGAAATGGCAACATCTGATTTTTTTTCATGTCATACTAATATAATGAAACAGACTGGCTGTCTTGAATGCAGTGGAATAACTTGAAATAGAAATAATATTAAATGAATGGCAGTGGCATCAGGTTATAGCAAATGAATCATAATTACAGCCCTGTGTTTTTTTTTGTTTGCTTGTTCTGTTTTTTGCAAATGTGAAATAACAACATGAAATAAAATGAAAACCAATGTATAAAACAAATTTAAAAACTCAACCGGCAGCAGCTACTGGCACACAGGTTGCAGCACCACTAACTCAAATTTGACCTGCCTGTACTGCCATTGTTTATGATGGAGGAGCAGCTGGGCCAAGCCTGAATGGCCCTGCGACCCGGTGCATTAGCTGACAATGCTCAGGATGGGGAACTGGACCCACATACGTAGGACAGGAGCCACTGCTGCAGGGTGAGTACTAGGTGGGTTTGCTCTGCCAGCCTCCGCCCCAGCCCTCCCACCCACCTATCCACACACCCTTTGGGTAGAATGGATAAAACAAAATAACATGAAATTCCTCAAAAATAAAATAAAAATTATAAAAACTAATATAGTCACTTCCAATGATTTATATTTAGTCAGGCAGACCCTTTTACTTGTGGAACTCATTGGAGGGTCGGTGTCCATGTTAGTCAATTTATCCTTTGATGAAAAGATCCCTCTAAGCACAGGGGCAGGAAAACTTTTATTTTCTTAAGAAAATTTAAAAATAAAGAAAAGCCAGAACATACTATTTAAAGGATGCTTTATTTTTAATTTGTCAATTTAAAATTGCATCAGATTTTGTTTGGGTAAGCATGAATGCATCCAATTGTATGACTGGAGTCTGGACTGTAACTAAGAAATGGCCAGTTGTGTGCAATGAAATTAGAATTTACTGAATGACAAATCTAAATAGTATATTCTTTAACTAGAAAAAAGTGGAGCTGCATCGTTTTTTTCCAAACTGAGAATAGATTAATATCCTTTGTAATGGTGCAAATTCATCAAATTATGTCATTATGATGAGAGACATTTGTCATTAAATCTGCTACTTGACATGTGAAAGTTCCAGTGTTTATGAAGAGAAACCTGCACATAACTGGAAAATGCAAACATTTTTGCAATTTCTCACAAGAGTTCGACTTTTTTGACCTCTCATTTTTGATTATTTTATGCTTGGCACAGAAAAATGGTTCTGTGTTGTACAAATCAAAGACCGGTAAATGAAATGTGTTTGTTTTCAGTGTTCATTTAAAAATATTAGGTGGACCAAACCAATATTTTCCTTTTCTTTTCTTTTTTTCCTTATACTTAATATTTGTAAAAGTTTCTTGGAAACTTAGCACTCATGAAACTGCCAGATTGGAAGCCGCAGAAACCATAGTCCACTATTTATCTACATATTTCATTGTACGCGTGCTTCCTCTGCCCACCAATTTGGGGGAGAGGTAATGCGAGCTTCACACGAAATTCGTTCCCTGACCTGAGACTGCCATCTAGCTATTTATTAACAGTTATGATGATGGTCATTATGTGAACACCTGTCCAGTGGAAAATGGACCAAGACCACTACCTCATTTCAAATTAGGCTGCAGCTGATACTAATTATTTTGGATAACTCAGGTTTTGGTACCTTGAAATACTTTAGGGCTAGTTTTCAGAAGTGACAAGCACTCACAGTTCCCATTGACATCACTTGGAGTTGTGGGTGTTTGGCACCAATGAAAATCAGGCTTAAGGTGTTTTCAGATTGGGCTACCAAAAAGTGAGTACTCCAAACTGGTGGCTATTTTTGAAAATAGAATCATAGAATCATAGAATATAAGGGTTGGAAGGGACCCCAGAAGGTCATCTAGTCCAACCCCCTGCTCAAAGCAGGACCAATTCCCAGTTAAATCATCCCAGCCAGGGCTTTGTCAAGCCTGACCTTAAAAACCTCTAAGGAAGGAGATTCTACCACCTCCCTAGGTAACGCATTCCAGTGTTTCACCACCCTCATAGTGAAAAAGTTTTTCCTAATATCCAATCTAAACCTCCCCCACTGCAGCTTGAGACCATTACTCCTCGTTCTGTCATCTGATACCATTGAGAACAGTCTAGAGCCATCCTCTTTGGAACCCCCTTTCAGGTAGTTGAAAACAGCTATCAAATCCCCCCTCATTCTTCTCTTCTGCAGGCTAAACAATCCCAGCTCCCTCAGCCTCTCCTCATAAGTCATGTGTTCCAGACCCCTAATCATTTTTGTTGCCCTTCGCTGGACTCTCTCCAATTTATCCACATCCTTCTTGAAGTGTGGGGCCCAAAACTGGACACAGTACTCCAGATGAGGCCTCACCAATGTCGAATAGAGGGGAACGATCACGTCCCTCGATCTGCTCGCTATGCCCCTACTTATACATCCCAAAATGCCATTGGCCTTCTTGGCAACAAGGGCACACTGCTGACTCAGTACTATCTCTGGCCATGACTAAACGGGCCAGATGCCATCTTGTGTCCTAATAATGACAGGCATTATGGCGCCTATTCAACATGTGCCTATCCCTGTGTCTGCATTACATTGCCAATTCCTTGAGGCATGAATGCCCTCTATACTAGATCAATATTAAGTGCTTGTTTGTTGCTGGCTAGGATGTAAATCTACAGTGCTACAGTGTGATGCGTACTAACTGTGTGAATCCTGCTGCCATGCACTGAAAAAAATTCCGTAGTGCAGAACTTTTAGTGCACCACAGCAGGGTCCACACAGACAGTTAGTGCATGGCACATTAGTATGCTGTAGATTTACACTCTAACTTGCCATGCACTAACTTTTCAGATGTGCCCTAATTCATAGATATTAGATGTCTACATGTGGTTGGAAATGAAAACAGAAGTCTATGACTTTGAATGTATTAATTGTAAATTTCAAACATCAGGCAGGGTTTAATAAACATATTTAAAATTATTTAAATTAATATAAGTTAGACCGTTATCAGCCTTGTGTTTTGTCACTGTCAAATAAAGCTAATACCTAACCCAAGTATTTTTCCCAAAAAAACGGTAATGCCTTCAAAAGGAAGGTCCTGAATTTAATTTCCTTATATGTTTGCTCCCTGGACATAGATATAAAGATTTGCATCCAAGGCATTCAGAAACTTACCTAGCACTTTTTTGCACAGGGAAAAAGATTCAGGATCTAAAATCTATGTTCTCAATAAAAAGTATATATTCATAACCTCACATGAACAAATACATAGATCTATTAAAAAGGTTTGGGTTTTTTTTTTTTATGGGCAGGTGCAACTGATAATATCCTATTCCCCATTATAGATGTAGGAAATAGACATTCAGGCTGGTAATATCCTACCGATGTGTATAAAGGTACAAGAAAACTTTTAATTGTGACTATTGTAGTTTAATCTTTATACCTATGTAATTAGGAACAATTTACCAAGGTTTGTGGTGGATTCTCCATCACTGAACATTTTTAAAATCAAGACTGGATGCTTTTCTAAAAGATATACTGATGTTCTATGGCCTGCGTTATGCAGCAGGTCAAACACATTGATCGCTGTGGTCCCTTCTGGCCTTGAAATCTATGAATTACCATAACGATGCATATCACTGAGTGAGTGTATGCTTTTCTGACAGTTCTTGACATGTAAAGGAGGAATAGAAAGATCCTGCATAGTAGTGAAGTGGGATTGGTCCTGCTTTGAGCAGGGGGTTGGATTATATGACCTCCTGAGGTTCCTTCCAACCCTGATATTCTATGATTCTATGAAGTGCATATATTATTCCTCAATTTACCGTAAGAACCATGTTTTCTTCCACAGCAGAAAATATACCTATGGTATCTAGTGTATATCCTCATGAATTTCCATCATTCCTATATAGTCTGAAAGATGATCACCATTTCCAGCTTGATTGATTTTAAGCGTGAACACTAAACGGAGCTAAATCCCCACTGCTGATCAACACCAAAAAACTCCCATTGATTTCAGCTGGAGTTATGCAGGCAAAAGAAAGATAACTGCAGGTCCTGAAAATTCCAGCTGAATTGCGCATGACTGTTCTGTTCCTGGTTCAAAACTTAATTTTTCCTAAATGTTTTTAATGCTATTAAAATTAAAAGATACTCCACTCTTAGGCTTTCATGCCACAAACACTTATCTACGTGCTTAGCTTTACTCACATACACAGTTCTATTGATGTCACTGAAATTCCACGTCTGAGTAAAGTAAGTATGTCCATAAGTGCAGGATCAGGACAATAATTCATAAATAAAATAAAATGTATCTTTTCAAAGAGACGTCTTCATTTCTAAAAGCAACCTTTGCCTCTTATAAGCAGTTATAGAGGAGGTTTTTTAAAACGTTACAAGGCAAAGCATTGTCTTTTGAAAGAGTTTGTTTTTGTTTTAATTCAATTATTTAAAATGATAGAGAGGACACAATATATAATTCAAACTTGTATATGTCAATAACTGATCAGAATTAGATTTTTTTTAAATTTCAATGCTGTCCAAATTATCCATATTTAAAATATTTATAGGAAATTTACACATTTTATATTTGACACTTGAAGGTTATTGTTTAGCATTCTTTGATCACCTTCATCCTACAGAGCAGGTTTAAATCTGAGTGGTAGTGCTGTACTACCGATTTTTTCTAAAATGTAGGAGTTTTGTGTAATTTACCAAAGATTTGTTTCTTTTCTAATTTATACTTTTTTTTTTTTTTTTTTTACAGTTCAACAGAAGAGCAGTTTCATTGGCAAACGCAAGGTAAAGTATATCTTGGCCAGATTCTATATCTATGTATATTTCCCCAGTAATATCTATGTTATCCAAAAGAGGACAAAGAATTAGAAGAATCATGGATTTTATGTGCTAGCCTTCATTAAAATTGTTTATTAATTATCCCCATAGAGAAGTGGCAGTAATTGGTGTTGACACAAATGGTTGCAGAACAAGAGACTGTCATGTACAAAGTTTCTGATTGTGATCAGTGTGAAAAAAATCTCAGTAGTTAAACCTGAATTTTTCAATATACTTATCGATAGCAAACACCTTACTTTTAAAGGATGGCGTTTGAAAGTATGGATGTTGGTGCATTTTTCTGGGCCTGCCCATTCCAGCCTCCTTTGAAAATTAGACCTTAAATGTTACCATTCCCTTGACTAGCTGTGAATTTTTAATTGGTTCTATGTCATTGTTTTTCTCTTTTGTATTTTCTTTATATTCTTTAACAATTTTTATAATTTTTATTACAGACGGTCAGAAGGATATAGAGGATGAGCTCACAACTGGTCTCGAGCTGGTGGACTCCTGTATTAGATCACTGCAGGAGTCAGGAATACTTGATCCACAGGACTATTCAACTACTGAAAGTAAGTTTCCAGGAACTTGCCTTTCTTTGTCTGGAGCCCCAGAATCCAGAACTATTATTTGGAGTACTTTATGCTTTTAAAATGAAAGTACATTGTGTCATAATGTTTTTCTCATTTCATCTGTCAACATTGGCAGCAGGCAATATAGATTGAATTATCTGTAAATATGCTTATTACTCACTTCCTTATGTGGATTACAATCGCTCCCAAGCACTTCAGAAGCTATGGACAAAAAGCAGATAGTTCGATAACTGTTACTTTAAGGAATATATCCCTTCATATTGTATGGCTGTGACATCCAAGAAGGTCATATTTAAATATTTCAGTGTCAGTACTAGAAGACTTTTAACCAACAGGATTACAGTATGTAAAGATGCCAAAATAAATTGTATTCTGATTGGGCAAATCATTATGTCTGATGTCACAGTTTCATCACACAGCTATGAACTACTCAATAAGGCTAAAATTTTCAAAAGATTACATGACTCCAAGCAACCCAAGAGATGGCCCTCAGTATGAGTAATGAGCAGATAATGGGCATCCTGACCGATTTCAAAGGTGATGGCTGGACTTATCAAAAGCACCAGAGCACCTCGAGGCGTCTAACAAAGGAGATGGGCTGTGTGCTGAATGGCCAAACTATATTTTCAGACCTGTGCTTTGGGGTAGCTGGGTCCTTTGCCATAACCAGCTGCTTGCAAATTAGTTATGGTTCAGGCCTGCCTTCAACACTTCGGAAACATTGAGGGTAGTCTCCCCAGTTGGGGAGAGAGACAGTTTGGCTGAGGAGCCAGAAGTGGGGAATACGGACCGATTGGGCAAGGAGACTGGGACTGGCAGTTTGAGGGGGAACACTGAGACTGGCAGTGTGAGATTAGATCTTGCTGGGCAATGAGACTTTGACTGGGATGAGTAGCCTGACTGGGATCAGCTAGGTTAGGAGAACCTGACTGGGGTGAGGAACACAGAGGTCGGGGAGGTAACCTTAATTTATTCCCCTTGTGCATATACATTATTATACAGTCTTTCATTACATAACATACTATTTTTCCATGGGCCCCAGTGCACAGGTTGGACTTGCTCTGGGGACGAATTAGGGTTGGAGAATGCAGGAGGGTGCAGTCTGTAGGATCCCAGGTTCAGTTATTGCAGAAGTTGGAAAGTGTGTAGTGAATGAGGCAAGGGACAGAAGGAAGAGAAATGAAGATCTCATGTTTATGGCAACTGAATGCTGCCTGGAAAATTGGATTCTATCCCTGCCTCTGTGTCAGAGTTTCTGTATGATGCTGAGCAAAATCACTAAAAACCAGACTTTTCACATTTTGTCAGTAATTGTGTGTTCCTCATTTTCTGGATGTCTGACTTGAGAGCCTGGAGTCTGATTTGCAGGTGCTGTACACTCACAACTGTGACTGAAGTCAATGGCAATTGTGCATATTAAGTGCTATATAATAGTAACTAATCTGAGAAAATCAGATCCTAGGTGTCTCAATTTGGGCACTCAAAATTAATGGTTACTTTTTACCTTAATCTCTCTATGCCTCAGTTCCCCATTTGTAAAATTAGGATAATAACAATCCTTTATCTCACAGGGCTGTTGTGAAAATAAATTAATTAATGTTTGTGCAGCACTCAGATATTGTAGTGATGAGTGCCATAGAAAAGCCCATGAAGAAATTAATAATTCTGTATTCAGAGCTGGGTTAGTGTGCAGTAAATAAGGCCAAGGTCAGTGTATTGAACAATGAAGATAAAAGAAAATATTAAATATTAAACCATCCATCCTGTGCACTAAATGAGGCAGGGGTGTTGTAAAAAAATAGTATGTGATCATGTAATTAAAAGCTGTATCATAATGCATACACACATGGAGGCCAATTAAGGTTGCACAGGCACTTTTTAATACTTGACGTTACAACCTTTATAATGAAAAATATGTATGTCTAGAATACAGTAAAGACCCTGATTGAGGATATATCTGAGGTGCCTTGGCAGTCCCTGATTTTTTGTCAGGCCAGATTTTTGAATTTGCTATATCAGAGGCTGCCCAGGGATGTACCTACTACTGACTTCACTATGTGCTCCTCTGACCTGAATGTATCCAGTAGAACAATCCAGTCTATCAGTGGCTCTTCCTCAGGGAAGGATTAGTATGTCTGTGTTTTGAACAGCCTTTATAATACAGCTTTACACATTCCCTGCTTCCCTCTGAAGCTGTTGTGAGAAGCAGCTACATAGCAGGCAGCCATTGTAATAGACTCCCTAAGTCCCAAGATCACTTCACATGTGGTACCTGTGTACTAACAAGTGTAAGCTGTGGAAAAAATGGCTAAGGGGATATGGATATCAGCCATATGAAAGGGGAATCATGTGGGGGAGTAGCTGTATTGGTCATTGATTGTGGTGTTCTGATATTTACCTTTTGCTGATGGGGAGTCTGGATAACTATTTGACTGAGATGTTGGAGTGCAGTGCTCATTTATTTTTTAAAAGTTCCCAGGGTGTTCTAAGGAGGGGACCCACTGGATATAATGTAAGGTATAAAGACTGGCAGATTCAGAACAGTGATGTTACTCTTGGGAGTTCCTCTGCTGTGGTGTGCCTGGAACAAGGGCACGCAGATCTGAGGGCCTCTCCTGTCCCAATGCCCATCTCCCCATGCCCTCCCACCTCAGTAAACCAATAGTTAACTGAGTCCAGCAAAAACATCTTCTCTGTTTCAGTGCTAGTCCTTGGATCAGTTTGTCATTATGTAGTAAAGCAGTTGAAAATGTAATAATTGGCAGTCATCCTGCACAGGGGCAATCACTGGTCTCTTTCACAGTCCAGCTTGACACTTTGTTGGTGGACACTGTCTCAGGCTCTCACACTGGTGACCTGTGCATTGACTTTGTTGGCTCTATTCCACACTCCTCTAAAGGTTATGGATGTATCTTGTTATTTGTGGATTCTCTAACTGAACAGAAATCTTTCTCACACAAGTCTGCACAGTTGATGTAGGTGCTGACAGACTGGTTTGCAAATTGGTAATGCAGAATGGGAAAGGTCAGTGCCAGGTTTCTGAGTAAAGAAGCCAGTCTACCAAATTGATCTATCTGGGTACTAAAATGACCCCCATCTCAGTAGAGCCTGAATGCCTACCGAATATTTATGGATTTAATTCTACAGCATTCCTGTGAGGTAGGCACGTAATGATACACTTACTTTTTACAGCTGGAAAACTCAGACACAGAGAGATTAATTGGGTTGCCTGGAGTTACTCAGAAAGGCTGTGGAGTAGCAGAGACTTGAACCCACATCTCCTGAGCTCAAGTCCAGTTCCTTAGCCACAAGATCACCCTTCCTATCTTTCACATTGCTACAAATCCATCACCACCATCTCACATCAACCCAGATCAGATATGACCTACCAACCCTTCAGGCTTGATCTGTAGACTAAGGTGTATCAGATCCTCCTATGGAGCTGAGGAAGGGCATAAGAACATAAGAACATAATTGCCATACTGAGTCAGACCAATGGTCCATCTAGCTCCATATCCTGTCTTCCAGCAGTGGTCAATGCCGGGTGCTTCAGAGGGAATGAACACAATAGGCAACCATCAAGTGACCCATCTCCTGTTATCCACTCCCAGCTCTGATAAATAGAGGCTAGGGACATTCGGAGCATAGTGTTGCATCCCTGGCCATACTGGCTAATAGTGTTTGATGGACCTATCCTCCATGAACTTGGCATCCCCTGGCAATGAGTTCCGTAGGTGGACTGTGCATTGTCTGACCCCTAGTTCCTGTGTTATGTGAAGAAGCAAATAACATTTCCTTAGTCACTTTCTCCACACCATTCAAAATTGTATAGACCTCTATCGTATCCTCTCTTAGTTGTCTCTTTTCCAAACTCTAAAGTCCCAGTTTTCTTAATGTCTCCTGATATGGAAGCTATTCCACACTCCTAATCATTTTTGTAACCCTTCTCTGTACCTTTTACAATTATATCTTTTTTTAGATGGGGTGACCAGATCTGCAGGCAGTATTCAAGTTGTGGATTTACCACGGATTTATATAGGGACATTATGATATTTTCTGTCTTACTATCTGTCCCTTTCTTAATGGTTCCTAGCATTTTGTTAGCTTTTTTGACTGCTGCTACACATTGAGCAGATGTTTTCAGAGAGTTATCCACAATGACTCCAAGATCTCTTTCTTGAGTGGTAAAGGCTAATATAGATCCCATCATTTTGTAGGTATAGTTGAGATTATGTTTCCCAATGTACATTAGTTTTCATTTATCAACACTGAATTTCATCTGCCATTTTGTTGCCCAATCACTCACTTTTGTGAAATCCCTTTGTACCTCTTTGTAGTCTGCTTTGGACTTAACTATCTTGAGTAATTTTGTATCATCTGCAAATCATCCACTTACCTCTTTTTCCAGATCATTTATGAGTGTGTTGAATGGCATTGGTCCCAGTACAGACCCCTGGGGGACACCATTATTTACCTCTCTCGATTCTGAAAACTGAGCATTCATTCCTACCCTTTGTTTCCTGTCTTCTACTAGCTACTGATCTATGACATCCCTGTTATCCAATGACTGCTT
Organism: Caretta caretta; assembly: GCF_965140235.1. Lineage (NCBI taxonomy): Eukaryota > Metazoa > Chordata > Testudines > Cheloniidae > Caretta > Caretta caretta. Next base: position 140,407,741 of record NC_134207.1, read on the forward strand.
ACTTTGCTTAAGAGCCTTTGGTGAGGGACCTTGTCAAAGGCTTTCTGAAAGTCTAAGTACATATATCCACTGGATCATCCTTCTCCACATTTGTTGACCCCCTCAGAGAATTTTAATAGATTGGTGAGGCATGATTTCCCTTTACAAAAGCCATGTTGACTCTTCCTCAACAAATGGTATTCATCTATGTGTCTGATAATTCTCTTCTTGACTATAGTTTCAACCTCTTTGCCTGGGTACTGAAGTTAGGTTTAATGGCTTGTAATTGCCGGAATCACCTCTGGAGCCTTTTTAAAAACTGGACTCACATTAGCTATCCTCCAGTCATCTGGTACAGAGGCTGATTTGAATAATAGATTACATACCACAGTAAGTAGTTAATAGTAATATTTCTGCAGCCAATCGGTAGGCAACCAATTAGAGCTGATGCATGTGCTCAAGGAGAACTTAGTCCCTCAGCACATGTAATAGGGAAAGCTCCCTTCTGCTCGCCTTTTGAAAACACAGCATTGGTGTGTAACTGCAGCACTTGGTCCTGTGTGTTCAGAGCTAGCTAGGCAGCAGCTGCTCCCTACCAGCTCTGCAGCAGCTGCTGCCTCCTCATTAGCTCCTCCTGCACCCCTCTCCCAAGGCTAAGGCATGAAGAATTCCAGTTGCTGCCTCTCCCCTCAACCTGGTGGAATGAAGATGCTCCTGCCCTCCCCAGTACCCCAGCAGCTACTCTTTGATTGGAATGAGAGGGGAGCAAGGAATAGGGCCCAAGAGAGCAGCAGGATGGGCCACCTGGCAAAATCAGCTATGGTAACGTTAACATTCCTCTTCCCCTTCTACAAGAGCTCAAGTAGCTTCAACAGCTTTCCTGGGTCAAGCTCCTGCTATAGACATCTGCAAGGCTAGCTTTTAGTCCACACATTCACCACCCATTATGTTGTCTCCCAAGCCTCCAGATATGAAGCTGAGTTTGGAAGAGTTGTGTTACATGAGAGCAGGTACATGCTGAAACCTTCCTCTATGTGGGGCTGTGTGAGAGTGATCTAAAATGGAATGGACATGTGCAAGCATTCAAAGAAGAAAAAGCAATTACGTCCATTTCACGGCCCACCTTCCTTCCCCTCTACACTGGAATCTTTACATGTATTAGCTTCTAGTGTGAGAAGGAAAGGAGTGGGGCAGGGATACTCTGCCCCTTTATGTTCTCCCTAAATGTTAGAAGTGCGTTAAGGACACAGGGACACAGGTGTCACCTGGGTGGGTACCACTGTAGGAAAAAATCTCTGACTCTGGTGCAGTGGTATGCAGACACCTAAAGTGGAATGGACAGATGCAGCATAACTTGAAGAATGATAGTTATAGAACAGGTATGTAATTGGTTTTGTGTATGTATGCACCACATGTGAAATTATATTTATATGATATAAAATTATGTGCAGTTATTGTTTTCTAACACATATCGATATGGTTTTCACTTGGCCCACCTTTCCAGCCCTCAAATTGAAGGGATATACCAAGATCTAAACTCCACAGTGTCTTCATTCTGTCAATATTCAATATTAATATCTTATTATAAAGATGATCTCTGCCCTGTATTGGGGAATCATTGAGAATAAAATCCCTACTAATGCAGACATACCAGTTTTGAAAAGCATTCTCTGTTCAACCTTTATTATTTTCTTCCTGTCTCAGAAATTTAATCTGTAGATACTCAAAATGGTCTGTAACAAAAAGACTTTATTTACATTGCAGATCAACTAAAGTGTAAACTCTGGTGTGTCAGATGTCTGAAAGGCTAGATGAGATCAAATTTGGTGTCATTGGAGCCAACAGTCTATTTATTGGTTGTAATTATTTCCGTGTAATCCCCTGCTGTGAGTACCAGGATAATCCAATTGAGTCATCCTTGGCACACACATAGGAGTTTGCTCCTGGTATACACGCACCCTGCTCTAATGAAAACCATATGTTCTTGTTTGAGTATGTGTCACTGTGGATGCCATGGTAGGTGCACATGTGCAGAAGCTCAGTCTTTTGAATATCAGTGTCTGCTACGTGGGTGTACATCCACCCATTCTCTCCTCATATTTCTCTCTGAGGGTTTAAAGGACAAGGAAGCCGCAACCCTCCTTCAGATCTCTCCCACCAACCATGGCAGCGAGTCTGAACCTGGCAAGTGCCCAACTCACTTGTTCATAGCTCCAGCTTAATCTCTCAGAACTCTTCTGATCTGCTGATATTCGACAATCATTAACATTTCGACCTATATGAACTGCATACTGACAGACCATGAACAGGGCTTTTCACCACGGTAAATTCAAAACCTGCAGGTTTCAAGGCCTGCCAATCCTGTGATGGTTTAATTTCTCTGAAAGATAGGCATAGCAGGTGCCTTCTGTCTAGGAGAGCCGCACATACCCTGTAGCGGTTTGGTGTGCCTATCTTTCTCCACAAGAACACGTAAGTCATTGTGCCCTTGACATGGCAGCTAGGTCTGATGCAAAATTCAGGAGACTGGTACATCTGTCTCTGTTTTGACTGTCACAGCTCAATGTCTCCTCCCCACCATACAGAGAGGACACAGCTTCCCATTCACTCACACAGGCACACGCTCAACGAAGAAAGAACAGTTACTTAGCCTTAAGTAACTGTGGTTCTTCAAAATACTGTAGTCAATGTGGATCCCATACCCAGCCCTCAATCCCCACTTTTGGAGTCCTCAGCTAAAGTGTTCTTTGAATTGCAAGGGGACTGTGGGAGGGTCAGGATGACGCTGCCCTTTATGCACTTCTATGGGAGCACAAGGATGCTACTTTGCAAAAGACTCTAATCTCATACATGCACATGAGGCACGCGTGCACCTACAGTGGGATTACACCATCTCAATAAACCAGTTGCTGTTCGGGTAAATAATTGTTTTCAATCATCTAGGAATATGGAGGATTAATTAGGGATGCGCAAATCAGTTCAGTTCCGGAAACAACCCAAACCTTAGTTAAATTTTGAAATACTTTGTTTAAATACTTTGGGATGATTTAGTTTGGGCTTGGTCCTGCTTTGAGCAGGGAGTTGGACTAGATGACCTCCTGAGGTCTCTTCCAACCCTAATCTTCTGTGATTCTATGATAATTTCCCCCCTGCCCCACTTTCACATCCCCCCTTTCTGCTGGTTAAAGAAAAACATGATGAGAGAGACTATTCTTATGGGACTCCAGGTCCAGAAATTTCATGAGAGTTTTTCATTGTGAATTCTAAAGGAAAGTAGTTCAGAGAAACTCGGGAATCTTATTCAAACCAAACCTTTAGAGGCTCATCCTTCATTAATCTTAAAATGCAGAATTTGATAGCCTGTAAATAAATCTCTGGATTTCATATCACCATTCTCTTTAAACACTGAAGAAGGCAAAATTATTAGAGTTTAACCATTTGGTTTTTAATCCAAAATATAGCAGTTTAGAGAAATGTAAATTAATTTCTCAGATATTATCTGGTACTATATATTAAATCCAGAAAAAGTGACATAATCATTTTGAACAAATAGATACTACAACTATTCCATAATATTAGTAATGTGACCTTCATGTATTTGTGTAACTTGTGGATATTTTGCTTATTACTGGTGCTCTACAGAAATGTAAAAAAAAAAGAAATTGTCCTTCCCTCAGTGTTTACATTTTAAACAGAACAAACGTGAAATAATGATAGCAGGCCCAGTAATAAGGAAGTGTTAGAATAAATAAAAATAAAGAAGAGGAGGACTAGATGGCATAGGAGTGGAGTGGTAGGATGTAAGCAAGGGCCGCATTGTGTAATGTCTTGAAAGAGTGGAAGAAGAATTTAATATCTTAATACCTGGATGGGCCGAAGGTAATTAACCAGGGACGGTTAGCCTAATAGACAAACATATATCCTGAAATTACTCATACAGGTATTTGAGAAGAGATTGATTATAGTAACCTGGGGAGTGACTTTCAAAAGTGTGTTCCTACATGTTAACTCAGCTGGGTTGCTGCCAGCTTTGGGAAAGCTACATGCATGTGCTTCAGAGTAGCAGCCATGTTAGTCTATATCCGCAAAAAGAAAAGGAGGACTTCTGGCACCTTAGAGACTAACACATTTATTTGAGCATAAGCTTTCATGAGCTACAGCTCACTTCATCGGATGCATTCAGTGGAAAATACAGTGGGGAGATTTATATACACACAGAACCTCCTCACTGTATTTAACCTCCTCACCGAGAACATGAAACAATGGGTGTTACCATACACACTGTCACGAGAGTGATCAGGTAAGGTGAGCTATTACCAGCAGGAGAGCGGGGGGCGGAGGGGAAGCCTTTTGTAGTGATAATCAAGGTGGGCCATTTCCAGCAGTTAACAAGAATGTCTGAGGAACAGCGGGGGGGTGGTGGGGGTGGGAATAAACATGGGGAAATAGTTTTACTTTGTATAATGACCCATCCACTCCCAGTCTTTATTCAAGCCTAAGTTAATTGTATCCAGTTTACAAATTAATTCCAATTCGGCAGTCTCTCGTTGGAGTCTGTTTTTGAAGTTTTTTGGTTGAAGAATTGCCACTTTTAGGTCTGTAATCAAGTGACCAGAGAGATTGAAGTGTTCTCCAACTGGTTTTTGAATGTTGTAATTCTTGACATCTGATTTGTGTCCATTTAATCTTTTACGTAGAGACTATCCAGTTTGACCCATGTACATGGCAGAGGGGCATTGCTGGTACATGATGGCATATATCACATTGGTAGATGTGCAGGTGAACAAGCCTTACAGTGTGGCTGATGTTATTAGGCCCTGTGATGGTGTCCCCGAATAGATATGTGGACACAGTTGGCAACGGGCTTTGTTGCAAGGATAGGTTTCTGGCTCAGTGGTTCTGTTTTGTGGTGTGTGGTTGCCGGTGAGTATTTGCTTCAGGTTGGGGGCTGTCTGTAAGCAAGGACTGGCCTGTCTCCCAAGATCTGTGAAAGTGTTGTCGTCCTTCAGGATAGGTTGTAGATCCTTGATGATGCGTTGGAGACGTTTTAGTTGGGGGCTGAAGATGATGGCTAGTGGCGTTCTGTTATTTTCTTTGTTGGGCCTGTCCTGTAGTAGGTAATTTCTGGGTACTCTTCTGGTTCTGTCAGTCTGTTTCCTCACTTCAGCAGGTGGGTACTGTAGTTGTAAGAACCCTTGATAGAGATTTTATAGGTGTTTGTCTCTGTCTGAGGGGTTAGAACAAATGCGGTTGTATCGTAGAGCTTGGCTGTAGACGATGGATCGTGTGGTGTGGTCTGGATGAAAGCTGGAGGCATGTAGGTAGGAATAGTGGTCAGTAGGTTTCCGGTATAGGGTGGTGTTTATGTGACCATCGCTTATTAGCACCGTAGTTTCCAGGAAGTTGATCTCTTGTGTGGACTGGTCCAGGCTGAGGTTAATGGTGGGATGAAAATTGTTGAAATCATGGTGGAATTCCTCAAGGGCTTTTTTTCCATGGGTCCAGATGATGAAGATGTCATCAATATAGCGCAAGTAGAGTAGGGGCGTTAGGGGATGAGAGCTGAGAAGCGTTGTTCTAAGTCAGCCATAAAAATGTTGGCATACTGTGGGGCCATGCGGGTACCCATAGCAGTGCCGCTGATTTGAAGGTATATATTGTCCCCAAATGTGAAATAGTTATGGGTGAGGACAAAGTCACAAAGTTCAGCCACCAGGTTAGCCGTGACATTATCGGGGATAGTGTTCTTGACGGCTTGTAGTCCATCTTTGTGTGGAATGTTGGTGTAGAGGGCTTCTACATTTATAGTGGCTAGGATGGTGTTTTCAGGAAGATCACCGTTGGATTGTAGTTTCCTCAGGAAGTCAGAGGTGTCTCGAAGGTAGCTGGGAGTGCTGGTAGCGTAGGGCCTGAGGAGGGAGTCTACATAGCCAGACAATCCTGCTGTCAGGGTGCCAATGCCTGAGATGATGGGGCGTCCAGGATTTCCAGGTTTATGGATCTTGGGTAGCAGATAGAATATCCCTGGTTGGAGTTCCAGGGGTGTGTCCGTGCGGATTTATTCTTGTGCTTTTTCAGGGAGTTTCTTGAGCAAATGCTGTAGTTTCTTTTGGTAACCCTCAGTGGGATCAGAGGGTAACGGCTTGTAGAAAGTGGCGTTGGAGAGCTGCCTTGCAGCCTCTTGTTCATATTCCGACCTATTCATGATGACAACAGCACCTTCTTTGTCAGCCTTTTTGATTATGATGTCAGAGTTGTTTCTGAGGCTGTGGATGTCATTGTGTTCTTCACGGCTGAGGTTATGGGGCAAGTGATGCTGCTTTTCCACAATTTCAGCCCATGCATATCGGCAGAAGCACTCTATGTAGAAGTCCAGTCTGTTGTTTTGACCTTCAGGAGGAGTCCACCCAGAATCCTTCTTTTTGTAGTCTTGGTAGGAAGATCTCTGTGGGTTAGTATGTTGTTCAGAGGTGTGTTGGAAATATTCCTTGAGTCGGAGACGTCGAAAATAGGATTCTAGGTCACCACAGAACTGTATCATGTTCGTGGGGGTGGAGGGGCAGAAGGAGACGCCCCGAGATAGGACAGATTCTTCTGCTGGGCTAAGAGTGTAGTTGGATAGATTAAGAATATTCCTGGGTGGGTTAAGGGAACCACTGTTGTGGCCCCTTGTGGCATGTAGTAGTTTAGATAGTTTAGTGTCCTTTTTCTTTTGTAGAGAAGTAAAGTGTGTGTTGTAAATGGCTTGTCTAGTTTTAATAAAGTCCAGCCATGAGGAAGTTTGTGTGGAAGGTTGGTTTTTTATGAGAGACTCCAGTTTTGAGAGCTCATTCTTAATCTTTCCCTGTTTGCTGTAGAGGATGTTGATCAGGTGGTTCCGCAGTTTCTTTGAGAGTGTGTGGCACAAGCCGTCAGCATAGTCTGTGTGGTATGTAGATTGTAATGGATTTTTTACCTTCAGTCCTTTTGGTATGATGTCCATCTGTTTGCATTTGGAAAGGAAGATGATGTCTGTCTGTACCTGTACGAGTTTTTTCATGAAGTTGATAGATTTCCACTCCATATGGCTAAATTCAGTGCCTTGCATAATTACATTGATGACATCTTCATCATCTGGACCCATGGAAAAGAAGCCCTTGAGGAATTCCACCATGATTTCAACAATTTCCATCCCACCATCAACTTCAGCCTGGACCAGTCCACACAAGAGATCCACTTCCTGGACACTATGGTGCTAATAAGTGATGGTCACATAAACACCACCCTGTACCGGAAACCTACTGACCGCTGTGCCTACCTATATGCTTCCAGCTTTCATCCAGACCACACCACACGATCCATAATACATAATATAGTGATCACATTAAAAAAGTCAGCATTTATAATTCAGTTATTGTTCTCTGTGTATGCACTTTTCACTATCTCTTTTTTTCTATAAGTACAATATTATCATGTCAGTATTAAGGCATCACAGTGATTTCAAAAAGAAAAGGAGTACTTGTGGCACCTTAGAGATCATGTGCAAGGCATACTATAGTCTTCTTTTTTTTTGGTGAGTTTACTTGGCACTATTCACACAAAATATATTGTCTTGTATTATTAGCCATTCTACTAATAGTTTCTTCCAGTAATCTCCAGTAGGAACCATTGCATAGATCCACAAATTTAGGATTTTTTTTTCTATAAAGAGAATAAAAATAGCTTCCTATAATCTTTTTAACAGACCAACTCCCAGTGCAGGTTTTTAGAGCTGTTTAAATTCTATCTCTAGCAGTTATTTATTTATTTACCTATTTCACATTTTCAAAATATTTTTATCATCCAGCATTCCCATAATGTGTATGAAAGAGGGCCTAGCTGTTTTGCATTTTATATACATTCTGTTGCTGCAGACATTTATCTTGTTATATAGAGATGGAGAAACATACATTCTGTGAACAAAATATTACTGAACTTGCACTGGTTAGTACTGGAGCCAGTATTTATCATCTGCAGTCTCTCGTTCAGTTCTTTCTATGCTATTTCATATTTATAGTCTACGCTCCATAACTTAATAGCTTTATGTGGTTTGTGTTTTTTAAAAACATAGTCATGGAATTATATGTCCAATTTAGACATAATCTTGACCGTGAAACTTCAAGCACTTGTATGGAATTTTCTAATGTAGATAGCTTTGTTAGTTGCTTTCTTTTCTGGAAATATTTTTTTTATTATTATTATTAAAGAAAGAAATCTGTATAAACGTATATGGTGCATATGTTTCATATTTTTTTAATGTTTCACATATATATATTTATTTAAGGGGTTGTTCAGCCTGGGTATGGTATTTTTTATTTTACCAACATGTGAGTTTTTTTCATTTGTTTGGTCAAATACCTAACCTATGACCAATTAGTAAGTGCATTTTAAGTAAGAGGTGAAGTTTCATCGATGCCAGAATGTTGAATATAGATCTAGTACACAATTATATAATGAGATCAGGTTTGCCAATTACTGTTCTGTCTGTATTAATTATGGATTTTCTCCATTAGATATCCATTCTAGTACCAATCTAATTTCTGCCACCTTATAGTATCTTTTGAAATCTGGTAGCACCAGGTCTCCTATCTCAACTGGACATTTTAGCTATTCTGTTTTGATTCTTGATTTCTGGTTCGGCCATAGGAAACTTTGAATAACTTTTAGGTAGTTAGTTAGTTAGTTATTGATTTATTTAAATTGGGATAAGGGTGTGTAAAGGGAATAATGGAAAAAGGATACAGAACCTTGGTTAGGACATTCATTTTAAGTACTTAATTTCTACCTACCACAGTCCATGGTAATAGTGTCCACCTGTCTATATCATTGTAGATAATTTTCATTAATGGCTTAATAGCTACTCAAGATAGTTAAGTCAAGATAGACTGCGAAGAGCTACAAAAGGATCTCACAAAACTGGGTGACTGGGCAACAAAATGGCAGATGAAATTTAATGTTGATAAATGCAAAGTAATGCATATTGGAAAACATAATCCTAACTATACATATACAGTGATGGGGTCTAAATTATCTGTTACCACTCAAGAAAGAGATCTTGAAGTCATTGTGGATAGTTTTCTGAAATCATCCACTCAATATGCAGTGGCAGAATGTTGGAAATCATCAAGAAAGGGATAGATAATAAGACAGAAAATATCATATTGCCTCTGTATAAATCCATGGTACGCCCACACCTTGAATACTGCGTGCAGGTGTGGTCGCCCCATCTCAAAAAAGATATATTGGAATTGGAAAAGGTTCAGAAAAGGGCAACAAAAATGATTAGGGTATAGAACAGCTTCCGTATGAGGAGAGATTAATAAGCCTGGGACTTTTCATCTTGGAAAAGAGGTGACTTGGGGGATATGATAGAGGTCTATAAAATCATGAGTGGTTCAGAGGAAGTAAATAAGGAAGTGTTATTTACTCCTTCTCATAATACAAGAACAAGGGGCCACCAAATTAAATTAATAGGTAGCTGGTTTAAAACAAACACAAGAAAGTATTTTTCAAGCAATGCACTGTCAGCCTCTGGAACTCCTTGCCAGAGGGTGTTGTGAAGGCCAATACTATAACAGGGTTCAAAAGAGAGATAGATTCATGGAAGATAGGTCTATCAATGGCTATTAGCCAAGATGGGAAGGAATGGTATCCCTAGCCTCTGTTTGCCAGAAGCTGGGATTGGGTGACAGGGCATGGATCACTTTATGATAACCTGTCTGTTCATTCCCTTTGGGGCACCTGCCATTGGTCATTGTCAGAGGACAGGATACTGGGCTTGATGGACCTTTGGTCTGATCCAATATGGCCATTCTTATGTTCTTATGCTAATATTTAATTCAAACACATCCCCACTTTAGGTGATATATTAATGCCTAAATATCTAATTTTATTATTCATTACTTTCAGCGAGCATTTTCTAGCCATTAAGTATCTTTGACAGTCAAGATGTAGTATCTCTGAATTAAAGTAGTTTAAAGAAAAGGAGTACTTGTGGCACCTTAGAGACTAACCAATTTATTTGAGCATGAGCTTTCGTGAGCTACAGCTCACGAAAGCTCATGCTCAAATAAATTGGTTAGTCTCTAAGGTGCCACAAGTACTCCTTTTCTTTTTGCGAATACAGACTAACACGGCTGTTCCTCTGAAACCTAAAGTAGTTTAGTTTGTTACCTGATACCAAAAACTTTAATTATTTCTTTTGTTACTGACCAACTTTTAATTCTATCTTGTATGAAAAACATAAGGTCATCAGTTTATAATGAAACTTTGTTTTCTATTCCCAATACACTTGTTCCCTGAATTTCTTAACTGTCCCTGATCTTTTGTGCTAATGGTTCAATAATTAAATGAAATAATACGGTTATAAGGGACGTCCTTGTCTTGTTCCTCTGCATAACGGCTCAGTTTTTGCAACATTTCTCCAGATACATGCCATAGGGTTTTTATAGATTATTTGAACCACTTCTAAAAGAGTTCCCCAAAACCAAAATTCTCCAGTATTTCTGAATATAAATGTGTGGTGTTCTCAGCCAAAATCCTTTATGGAAGCCATATTTGTAGTCTAGGCCTCTTTATTAGTGCTCCCTTGAGTGCTGTAGCACATGTAGAAATTTCCTTGTATTATTTAATGGGTTTGTTTCTTTTATAAAACCAGTTTGGTTTTAGGGCATCAGTTTAGGTATTACTGTCTCTAAACTGGATACCAGTATTTTAGTCAGAATCTTACTGTCTATATTTATTAAAAAAGATGGGCTTGTAAGATGCTGGCTGCGATAAATCCTGATGTGTTTTAGATATCAAAACTACATCTAAATGATAGAATGTGTCCAGTAAGCACTCTTTGTGTGAGAAGGCTGGAATTCACTTGCTAACAAAGGAGCTACGTGTTCCTTAAACATTTTATAGAATTCAGAGTTGTATGCATCTAGTCCAGGACTCTTCCCCGATTTTAATGATGTAATTGCTATCTGTATTTCTTCCCGTGTTATTGAACCTCTTTGTAACTTTTTTCATTTTAAAAATACCTCTGGGCATTTTAATAGTCTGCAGTATGTTAACTCCCAGATCTTCCTTGTTTACTTATCTGCTAGTGTATATCTCCTGGAAATATTCCTCTAATATTTTGTTAATCCCTTTACGTGTTTTTAGGAGTATCCCATTTCCAGTCTTGAGGTATGCCTTGTCTGGATTTTCTGTTAGATATCCGTGTGGCTAGTAATATGCTTGACTTGGTCCCCCATTCATAGAACCTTTCTTCGGCACTGTCTGGGTTTTTTCTTTTTGTGATGGGTTTGGGCCCTTAGGGGAGTCAACTGGGGCCGGACGAGTTGCATCCGAGAGTGCTGAAGGAATTGGCGGCTGTGATTGCAGAGCCATTGGCCATTATCTTTGAAAACTCGTGGCGAACGGGGGAAGTCCCGGATGACTGGAAAAAGGCTAATGTAGTGCCAATCTTTAAAAAAGGGAAGAAGGAGGATCCAGGGAACTACAGGCCAGTCAGCCTCACCTCAGTCCCTGGAAAAATCATGGAGCAGGTCCTCAAAGAATCAATCCTGAAGCACTTGCATGAGAGGAAAGTGATCAGGAACAGCCAGCATGGATTCACCAAGGGAAGGTCATGCCTGACTAATCTAATTGCCTTCTATGATGAGATTACTGGTTCAGTGGATGAAGGGAAAGCAGTGGATGTATTGTTTCTTGACTTTAGCAAAGCTTTTGACACGATCTCCCACAGTATTCTTGTCAGCAAGTTAAGGAAGTATGGGCTGGATGAATGGACTATAAGGTGGATAGAAAGCTGGCTAGATTTTCGGGCTCAACGGGTAGTGATCAATGGCTCCATGTCTAGTTGGCAGACGGTATCAAGTGGAGTGCCCCAAGGGTCGGTCCTGGGGCCGGTTTTGTTCAATATCTTCATAAATGATCTGGAGGATGGTGTGGATTGCACTCTCAGCAAATTTGCGGATGATACTAAACTGGGAGGAGTGGTAGATACACTGGAGGGCAGGGATAGGATACAGAAGGACCTAGACAAATTGGAGGATTGGGCCAAAAGAAATCTGATGAGGTTCAATAAGGATAAGTGCAGGGTCCTGCACTTAGGATGGAAGAATCCAATGCACCGCTACAGACTAGGGACCGAATGGCTAGGCAGCAGTTCTGCGGAAAAGGACCTAGGGGTGACAGTGGACGAGAAGCTGGATATGAGTCAGCAGTGTGCCCTTGTTGCCAAGAAGGCCAATGACATTTTGGGATGTATAAGTAGGGGCATAGCGAGCAGATCGAGGGACGTGATCGTTCCCCTCTATTCGACATTGGTGAGGCCTCATCTGGAGTACTGTGTCCAGTTTTGGGCCCCACACTACAAGAAGGATGTGGATAAATTGGAGAGAGTCCAGCGAAGGGCAACAAAAATGATTAGGGGTCTAGAACACATGACTTATGAGGAGAGGCTGAGGGAGCTGGGATTGTTTAGCCTGCAGAAGAGAAGAATGAGGGGGGATTTGATAGCTGCTTTCAACTACCTGAAAGGGGGTTCCAAAGAGGATGGCTCTAGACTGTTCTCAATGGTAGCAGATGACAGAACGAGGAGTAATGGTCTCAAGTTGCAGTGGGGGAGGTTTAGATTGGATATTAGGAAAAACTTTTTCACTAATAGGGTGGTGAAACACTGGAATGCGTTACCTAGGGAGGTGGTAGAATCTCCTTCCTTAGAGGTTTTTAAGGTCAGGCTTGACAAAGCCCTGGCTGGGATGATTTAACTGGGAATTGGTCCTGCTTCGAGCAGGGGGTTGGACTAGATGACCTTCAGGGGTCCCTTCCAACCCTGATATTCTATGATTCTATGAACTGATGTGCTGAGAAGTGACTGAGTCAGCCTATTCTACCAGCCTGGGTCCCCTTTACCTGGTCTTGATGGGTTAAGTTCACAAGCCTCTTCCAGCCAAGCACACAGGCAGGGCCACACCCAGCTGCACAGAGAGATAGAGATCTGCTCTGGAAACATTCAGCTGAAGGGGTTTGCCCCAACACTCCCTTTAAAAGAACAAACCCAAAGATTTTATGAAATGTTCCCCCTCCCTCAATATGGAGGGATATATGCACAACTTCTCTCCCCCCGCCCCCAGTTAGTAATTATATAAACTGGGTTATATTATAAACAAGAAATATGTTTATTAACTACAAAAGGTAAATTTTAAGTGAATATATGAGATAACAGATAGAACAAAGCAGATTACTAACCAAATAAAGCAAAATACCCAAGCTAAACTCAATATACTTAAGAAACAGGTTACAAAATGTAACTTCTCACCCTAAATGTTACTTTAGGCAGGTTGCAAAGTTTCTGTGGTTCAGAGTTCCAGTTATATTCCTTTTCAGACTGAATCCCTGTCTCAGTCTGGACTCCCCTCTTGTCTTCCCTTCAGTTGGCTTTTGCAGTCTTTCTTCTTGGGCAGACAGCCATGGAGAGGAGGAGTCTTGTTTGCCTTCCTCCCCCCCTTAAATAGCATTTACATAAGGTAGAAATCCTTTGTTCCCCAAATTTGACCCCCCCCTTCCCTTCCAGTGGACAGTTACAAGAAGTCCCAGGTAATGTTTAGTATCAGGTGACCAGACCACCTGACTCTGTAGTATCACAGCATTCATGAGTCAGTGTCAGTATGGTGTGTCCGCAGGAAGGCCAAGCCTTTTCACAGTCCATTGTCCTTGTTAATAGGCCATCAACCCTGTCTGGCATTTCCATTGTTGTACCTGAAATATTAGAAGTGGGCGTCACCCAAAGTAGCATAGCTGAAGTACAGATACTTAGTCAATATTGTTTTGAATTCATTTTTTGCATTGTCTGGCTATGCTGGAAGAAGGACTGGAGACACTGGTCGTGGTTTAATTAGACTGCCACTTTATTCTTAAACATCTGAGAGTACCCGGCAGATAAAAGTGTATAGTACAGGTAATTCTATAATCATTGCAATATAGACCAGGGAGGGCTTCTGTTATAAATATAAAGGGAAGGGTTACCACCTTTTTGTATACAGTGCTATAAAATCCCTCCTGGCCACAGGCAAAACCCTTTGACCTGTAAAGGGTTAAGAAGCTAAGATAACCTTGCACCTGACCAAAATGACCAATGAGGAGACAAGATACTTTCAAAGCTGGAGGGGTGGGAGGAACAAAGGGTCTGTCTGTGTAATGCTTTTGCCAGGAACAGATCAGGAATGCAGCTTAGAACTCCTGTAAAAAGTTAGTAAGTAATCTAGCTAAAAATGCATTAATTTTTTTTTGTTTAATGGCTGGTAAAATAGGCTGTGCTAAATGGAATGTATATTCCTGTTTTTGTGTCTTTTTTTAGCTTAAGATTTTGCCTAAAGGGATTCTCTATGTTTTGAATCTGATTACCCTGTAAGGTATTTACCATTTTAATTTTACTGAGGTGATTTTTTTTACGTTTTTTAAATTAATTTTTTTTTAAGAACATGATTGTTTTTCATTGTTCTTAAGATCCAAGCATTTGGGTCTGTGTTTACCTGTACAAATTGGTGAGGATTTTTATTAAGCCTTCCCCAAGAAAGGGCATGCAGGGCTTGGGAGATATTTTGGGAGAAGACGTTTCCAAGTGGGCTTTTTCCCTGTTTTTTCTTTAACACGCTTGGTGGTGGCAGCATAGGGTTTAAGAACAAGGCAAAGTTCATACCTTGAGGAAGTTTTTAACCTAAGCTGGTAAAAATAAGCTTTGGGGGTCTTTTATCAGGTCCCCACATCTGTACCCTAAAGTTTAGATGGGGAAGGAACCTTGACATGGTGGTAGAGCGGTGGGATCATTTTGACATCATTTTGAGATTTTTTTGAGGGGGGATCATTTTGAGATTTTTTTGAGATCATTTTGAGATCACTTTGAACCACAAGCACAGCAGGATTTTAAAAGGTTTTGTAAATTCTCTGTCTTTGCCTGGAGGACAGATCAGCAGGCATAACAAAAGGGATCTTTCTTTTTTGAGCTGGACTTTTCTCTACCTAAAGGCACAGTAGTTAACCTCCTGCAGGAAAATTCACAAGTTTTTCACAGACCTGAAGAGGTTGTTTTTTTTTTAGCTAAAAGCAGTTAGAGGGTTTTTCTGTCTATTTGCATGGAGATAAAGGTGTTAGTTTTTTTAAAAAGAATTTTTCTGTAGGCTGAGAATAGCTATCAAAAACCATAGGTATCAGATTACAGCACAGCAAAATTTTACAAGCCAGTTTTTTTGTTTGTTTGTTTTGTGGTTTTCTTTCTAACTCTCGGGTGTAAAGTTAGTTAAAAACAGAGAGACTAAAATAACAAAAACCAAGGCATAACACAAACTGGAGTTAACCAGACTGGAGGCAGCAAAAGAGGCAAAAAAAGTCCTAGAGGCTGCCCACAGGAGAGCTATGAAGGCAAAGGACAAAGAAATTGAGGCGGCAAAAAAAAAAGGCCAAGAGGCTGCTCACAGGAGAGCTATGGAGGCAAAGGAAAAAGAAATGGAGGCAAAGAAAAAAAAGTAGAAGCCTGCACTGAAAATGAAGAAAGCAAAGGCTCAACAGAATATACCAACAAACCCGAGCAATCCTTCTCCAGGTACCGCTTCCCATCCCCAAAAGTTCCCCACCTACAAGGCAGGCAATGATACCAAGGCCTTCTTTAAAAACTTCAAAAGGGCCTATCTTGGGTACAGCATCTCTACAGACCAGTACATGATAGAGCTGAGGCCGCAGCGCAGTGGACCCTTAGCTGAGGTGGCGGCTAAAATGCCGAAGGAACACATAAACAAGTATGAACTGTTTAAAACCCAGGCGAGAGTCAAAATGGGGCTAACACCCGAGCATTCCTGTCGGCAGTTCAGAGCCCTCAGGTGGAAACCAAATGTGTCATTTACCCGACATGCCTACCACATTGTAAAAAATTGGAATGCCTGGATATCAGGAGTGAGTGTTAAATCTCCAGCCACTCCCCATCATTGAGGTTCCATTTCAGCAAGTAGCTGTGAATATTCTGGGTCCTTTTCCAAAAAAAGACACCCAGAGAAAAGCAGTACATACTGACTTTCATGGATTTTGCCACCCAATGGCCGGAAGCAGTAGCTCTAAGCAACACCAGGGCTAAAAGTCTGTGCCAGGCACTAACAAACATTTTTGCCAGGGTAGGTTGGCCCTCTGACATCCTCACAAATGCAAAAACTAATTTCCTGGCAGGAACTATGGAAACCCTTTGGGAAGCTCATGGGGTAAATCACTTGGTTGCCACCCCTTACCACCATCAAACAAATGGCCTGGTAAAGAAGTTTAATGGAACTTCGGGGGCCATAATACGTAAATTCATAAATAAGCACTCCAATAATTGGGACCTAGTGTTGCAGCAGTTGCTGTTTGCCTACAAAGCTGTACCACATCCCAGTTTAGGGTTTTCAGCATTTAAACTTATATATGGCCATAAGGTTAAGGGACCATTACAGCTGGTAAAGCAGCAATGGGAGGGGTTTACACCTTCTCCAGAAACTAACATTCTGAACTTTGTAACCAACCTACAAAACGCCCTCCAAACCTCTTTAGTCCTTGCTAAAGAAAACCTACAGAATGCTCAAAAAGAGCAAAAAGCCTGGTATAATAAACATGCCAAAAAGCGATCCTTCAAAGTAGGCGACCAGGTCATGGTCTTAAAGGTGCTCCAGGCCCATAAAATGGAAGCATCGTGGGAAGGGCCATTCACGGTCCAGGAGTGCCTGGGAGCTCTTAATTATAGCATTCACCACCTTCAACCAAAAGCGTAAGGTGTACCACATTAATTCCCTAAAGCCCTTTTATTCCAAAAAATTAAAGGTTTGTCAGTTTACAGCCCAGGGAGCAAATAACGTTAAGTGGCCTAAAGGTGTCTGCTACAAAGAAAAAAGTAATGGTGGCATGAAAAAGGTAAACCTCTCCATAACCCTTGGGCATATGCCGCAACAGCAAATCAAGGAGCTGTGCACTAGCTACGTGCCAAAGTTCTCAGCCACCCCAGGACTGACTGAACGGGCATACCACTCCATTGACACAGGTAATGCTCACCCAATTAAAACCCAACCTTACTGGATGTCTCCCCAAGCTAAAACTGCTATAAAACGGAAAATCCAGGGTATGCTACAAATGGGTGTAATCTGCTCCTTTGGCAGTCCATGGGCATCTCCAGTGGTTCTAGTTCCCAAACCAAATGGGAAAATACGTTTTTGTGTAAAGTACAGTAAGCTAAATGCTGTAACTCGCCCAGACAACTGTCCAATGCCAAGCACAAATAAACTATTAAAAAAACTGAAACGGGCCAGTTCATCTCTACCTTAAACTTAACCAAGGGGTAGTGGCAGGTACCACTAAATATATCCGCCAAGAAAAGGTCAGCCTTCACCACACGTCGGGCTGTATAAATTTAATGTGCTTCCTTTCGGGCTACAAAATGCGCCCGCCACCTTCCAAAAACTTGTAAATGGTCTCCGAGTGAAATTAAAAATATATGCAGTTGCCTACCTTGACGATGTGGCCATATTTTCAGATTCCTGGGAAAAACACCTAAAATATTTACAAAAAGTCTTCGAGTGCATAAGGGAGGCAGGACTAACTGTTAAGGCTAAGAAGTGTCAAATAGACCTAAACAAAGTAACTTACCTTAAAAACCAGGTGGGTCAAAAGACTATCAACCCCCTACAGGCCAAAGTAAATCCTATCCAAAAGTGGCCTGTCCCAAAGTAAAAAAAACAGGTCCAATCCTTCTTAGGCTTGGCCAAATATTACAGGTGATTTGTACAGCAATACAGCCAAATCACTGCCCCACCTAACTTGACAGACCTAACCAAAAAAAAACCAGCCAAATGCCATTCAGTAAACTAAAAAGTGTCAAAATGCCTTTAACCAGCTCATGTCTAACCCTGTGCTAAGGGCCCCAAACTTTAACAACCGTTCTTATTAACCACAGATGCGTCCAAGCATGGTGTAAAGGAGTCCTAATGCAAAAAAAAAAAAAAATCAAAAGTTCCATCCTGTTGTGTTTCTCAGCAAAAAGCTGTCTAAAAAAAAAAAAAGCAATTGGTCAATCAGCGAAAAAAAAAATGTTATGCCATTGTCTACTGTGACAGGGTCGGGCCAGATGGCTTCAGGAGAGTAATAGAAGGCAGATATATAAGCCCCAGGCTAAGTAGGTCCCTTTTCCGTGGGTAAGGTAACAGGGAAGTTTCCAGAACAATCAGGAACCTTCTGGAGACAATTAAGACAGGCTGATTAAAACACCTGCAGCCAGTCAAGAAGCTGCTAGAATCAATTAAGGCAGGCTAATCAGGGCACCTGGGTTTAAAAAGGAGCTCACTTCAGTTTGTAGTGTGTGTGTGAGGAGCTGGGAGCAAGAGGCACTAGGAGCTGAGAGTGAGAACGCGGACTGTTGGAGGACTGAGGTGACAAACATTATCAGACACCAGGAGGAAGGTCCTATGGTGAGGATAAAGAAGGGGTTGGGAGGAGGCCATGGGGAAGTAGCCCAGGGAGTTGTAGCTGTCACACAGCTGTTCCAAGAGGCACTCTGGCCAGCTGCATTCCACAGGGCCCTGAGCCGGAACCCGGAGTAGAGGGTGGGCCCGGGTTCCCCCCAAATCCTCCCAACTCCTGGTCAGACACAGGAGGAGTCGACCTGGACTGTGAATTCAGAAAAACGGCCAAACTGAGGGCTGCCGGGAAGCTCCAAGGTGAGAAAATCCGCCAATAAGCACAAGACCCACCAAGGTAGAGCAGGAACTTCGTCACACTACGCTCAAAAAAAAGCTGTGCCCATACGTTTAAAAACGGCGTTTCCACCTGCAAACCAACCATGCTGCGCTACAGTGGCTTCATACCGCCACAAAAAATAACAAAAACCTTATTCGGTAAAGTTTAGCTCTCCAAAATTTTAATTTCAACACACAACACATCTCAAAAGCTTCTAACAAAGTGGCTAATGCACTCTCCTGTAAAACTTTCCCAAAATCAACTGGTTAAAATTGTCCTTAAAATGTAAAAAATATTGTTAGTCTTTATACACTTGGTAGTATATTTAAAGGTGCATGTGTCTTATTAACTCTGTTTTCTCCTAAAGCTCAAAAACAAAATCACAGACAGTGTTTCACCCTATCTGTAATTTGCGGGGCGTCATAAATATAAAGGTTTCAGAGTAACAGCCGTGTTAGTCTGTATTCGCAAAAAGAAAAGGAGTACTTGTGGCACCTTAGAGACTAACCAATTTATTTAAGCATAAGTGAGCTGTAGCTCACAAAAGCTTATGCTCAAATAAATTGGTTAGTCTCTAAGGTGCCACAAGTACTCCTTTTCTTTTTATAAATATAAAGGGAAGGGTGACCATCTTTCCGTATACAGTGCTATAAAATCCCTTCTGGCCAGAGGCAAAACCCTTTCACCTGTGAAGGGTTAAGAAGCTAAGATAACCTTGCACCTGACCAAAATGACCAATGAGGAGACAAGACACTTTCAAAGCTGGAGCCGGGGGGAGCAAAGGGTCTGTCTGTCTGAGTAATGCTTTTGCCGGGAACAGATCAGGAATGCAGCTCAGAACTCCTGTAAAAAGTTAGTAAGTAATCTAGCTAAAAATGCGTTAAATTTCCTTTTGTTTAATGGCTGGTAAAATAGGCTGTGCTAAAAGGAATGTATATTCCTGTTTTTGTGTCTTTTTGTAACTTAAGATTTTGCCTAAAGGGATTCTCTATGTTTTGAATCTGATTACCCTGTAAGGTATTTACCATCCTAATTTTACAGAGGTGATTCTTTTACTTTTTCTTTAATTATTTTTTTTCTTTTAAGAACCTGATTGTTTTTCATTGTTCTTAAGATCCAAGGGTTTGGGTCTGTGTTCACCTGTACAAATTGGTGAGGATTTTTATCAAGCCTTCTCCAGGAAAGGGGGTGTAGGGCTTCGGGGGAAATTTTGTGTGGGAAGATGTCTCCAAGTGGGCTCTTTCCCTGTTCTTTGTTTAACACGCTTGGTGGTGGCAGCATAGGGTTTAAGAACAAGGCAAAGTGTGTACCTTGGGGAAGTTTTAACCTAAGTTGGTAAAAATAAGCTTAGGACGTCTTTCATGTAGGTTCCCACATCTGTACCCTAAAGTTCAGAGTGGGGAAGGAATCTTGACAGCTTCCCATCCTGGTCCCTCACCAACCTGCTGGTACGACCTCACCACCACCCCTTCGGAAGAGGGTTAGGAGGTGGCTGTAAGAGGTACCAGTCATAGGAATCCTTCCCCTCGTTTCCACTCCTTTCAAGAATACCTCCTTTAATTCCTTTACCAATGCATTGCATCTGATTTTTGTAGCCCCTTCACTATGGAGTACCTGCACTGGACATCTGCCCCACATTTACATAATGAGTTGCGACATCATAGCCTAACTCCCATTTCATGTTTGCCCCAACTGAGCCCTCCTCTAAACCTGCTGTGGGGAAGGTGAAAAAAACACCACTTCATCTTTACCAATCTGGCAGTGAGGGAAAAATTCCTTCCGAGCCTCCTGAGAAAAGAGTGACTAGTGCAACGCCCCAACAGATCCCAACAAAACCTGGTATTTCACCACTTCCATGGGTGGGACTGTGGGTGCTGCTGGTACAGATAAAAGAGGGCTTTTCCTGCACCAGCATGGACCTATATAGTCCCCCCAACTTTTCTGGTCACTACGGGGAGAGGGGAATGGGTCAGCATCTCCACACTGGCCTGGTCTGTCACTGTAGCAAAAAGAATGAGGAGTCCGTTGGCACCTTAAAGACTAACAGATTTATTTGGGCATAAGCTTTTGTGGGTAAAAAACCCACTTCTTCAGGTGCCGTTTTTTACCCATGAACGCTTAAGCCCCAATAAATCTATTAGTCTTTAAGGTGCCACTGGCTCCTTGTTGTTTTTGTGGATACAGATAAACACAGCTACCCCTCTGATACTTGTAGCAGAAAGTCACTCCCTAGCTCTCTAACCCTTAAAGAGGCACGCACCTTTTCCAAGAAATCAGACAACGACTCCCATCGCTTAATGTGTGGTGAGGTCATTCTTACTCTCTTGGAGTCTGTCTGTGTTATTAGTTAAGTTATATTTGCTTCTGAAAACTGTAAATTTGTCCCTTTAAATCTGCCTATTTTTGCCTACATCTGCCCCCCACCCATAGCTATTGTATGAGATAATATGTTTCTTTATTACCACTTCAAAGGCCTCACACCTAGTACCTAAGGTTATATCCTGGAAGGCATCATCCATAATGTAATGATCAATATAGTTTTCTCTCCCCCCCAAAAAAAACATTTTTCTTAGTCCTGAATTGGACTTTATTTTCGTGAAGACTGATGCATGGTAGAAGATATATATTATTTCCATTCTGACATTAAGGAGTTAATTGATACTAGAATAGATTTATTTTTGTTATGTGTTTTGGCAATTTCAGACACAAAAGTAAAGTATCCCCACCCTTAGAATGTAGGAGCCCATCATGTCCTGATCTTTATATGCTGATTTCTGTATCTGAGCATTTTAGATGGAGCTTCTAGCCTAGCTGGTGGTATATCCATAAGCCCCTTTGTTTTCAGTTTAAACTGATTTTTACCAAAAAAAATCCTGGGTTTTACAAAAAGTATTATTCATTTTTTTCCAGTTTTCCCCCCTACTTTTGTATCATTCAAATATATAAAAAAGAACTTTCATGAGATATATGTATTACAATAACACAGTAGTCTGGGTGTATATGCCAAGCTGCCTGTTGAAGTAAGGCTATGTATTAGTCTAGAAGATACCCAGAATAAACAAACAGGCATGCATGCAAGCTCTGAAGTGCATGTGCTTCTGAACTTACCGAGGAATCTCACGCCCACCACGTACACATTGCAAGCTATTAGCAGATAACGGTTTAAAGATCTCATGATAAAATGGGAAGAAAACAAAAATCAGTATCAGGATACATTTCAGAACACAAGGAAGTATTCAAAAGTTTTAAAAAAACAGGATCAAAGGATAAAGTTGAGTGTATGCCCAATGGTGTGGCCCAATTATATAAATGTAAATATTTATAGGCTAATAGTCTTCTCTACAACAGTAAACTGTTTATTCAAATGAAAAGGTTTATTTGGAGATGAAAGAGAGATATTGTTTTCTTAAACTCAGAGGTGGCATTTGGTTTTGAGTTCTGTATCAGTTCTCCTAGAATCATAGAATATCAGGGTTGGAAGGGACCTCAGGAGGTCATCTAGTCCAACCCCCTGCTCAAAGCAGGACCAATCCCCAAATGGTTCTGTAGCAAACCATATTGAATCCATTCATCAAATACTGAATACTTTCCCCCCATCCTTCCATCCACAAAATAAACCCCAGTATCTACCCAGAAACATTATTAATAGTTTTTTCCACTGATTTTTAACTGTTTTTGTTGTTGTAGTAATAAACACTGATACATTCCTGGAAAAAAAAAAAACCTGAAAACAAAGGGCCCTATGTATCCGACATGAGGTTAAGCCAGCAGTTAAAGTTGCGTGCCTCTATTACCCATGAATCCTGGACTGTTGCAGTCGTTCCAAAAATATTATTGGAGGTGGTATTCTCTTCATTCAGGGTATAAAATGTTACATATTGTAATAAGTTTACTCTCTGCACACCCTGTAGCAAAACCCGTCTGTCCTCTGGATCTGTTCTGATCTCTTCAGGTTCCCATGATACTTGTTTACTTATTGCTATTTGCACCCTTCTCTTACTGAGCTGAAAGATATTCCATATACATAGATACTGATTCCCTTTTAAATCTGATTGGTTCTTTTGTTTTCAGGTACGTTTCCAGAAGCACTGCCACCAATATCTTTTTGTTTTTGAAAACAGATAGCATCTTTTTTTGTTTGTTTTCTTGGGTGATTTAGTTCCCCAGCATTCCAGGAGCACCAGCTTGTCCCGATCCTTTTTTTCCATTTATTGGAATATTCAGTATTGTCATTACCATGTAATGCCTTCCCCATCTTCCCCTATCCAACCCCTCACCTCAACATCAGTATCTGTATCATACTTCTTTATCTGCTTCCTTGCAATTATATTCAATATCGTCCCCAATTATAATACAACACCATAAACTATACATTTTAAACATTTTATGCTGGAAATGGCCCACCTTGATAATCATACACATTGTAAGGAGAGTGGTCAGTTTGGATGAGCTATTACCAGCAGGAGAGTGAGTTTGTGTGTGTGTGTTTTGGGGTGTGTGTGTGAGAAAACCTGGATTTGTGCTGGAAATGGCCCAACTTGATTATCATACACATTATAAGGAGAGTGATCACTTTAGATAAGCTATTACCAGCAGGAGAGTGGGATGGGAGGAGGTATTGTTTCATGGTCTCTGTGTATATAATGTCTTCTGCAGTTTCCACAGTATGCATCCAATGAAGTGAGCTGTAGCTCATGAAAGCTTATGCTCAAATAAATTGGTTAGTCTCTAAGGTGCCACAAGTACTCCTTTTCTTTTTGCGAATACAGACTAACACGGCTGTTACTCTGAAACCTGTCATTTTAAACATTCTAAGTTTCATTTTCTCCCTATGCTTTGTACTATACTTTCTGATATCCTTACTGTTAAGTACAGAGTTTCCTACATTAACTGCCTGTATCATTACTTTTTGAAAACTGGTTTCAGAGTAACAGCCGTATTAGTCTGTATTCGCAAAAAGAAAAGGAGTACTTGTGGCACCTTAGAGACTAACCAATTTATTTGAGCATGAGCTTTCGTGAGCTACAGCTCACTTCATCGGATGCATCCGATGAAGTGAGCTGTAGCTCACGAAAGCTCATGCTCAAATAAATTGGTTAGTCTCTAAGGTGCCACAAGTACTCCTTTTCTTTTTTGAAAACTGTTACTTAACAACATTCCTAATAAATTTAGCATAAAATCATTCTATACATTTCTTCTACTGAGGCAGTATTTTTAGTACAACACATAACTATTGTATTTTTACATCCACAAGTCAGTCCAATTTCCCTGCCTTTGTATTTAATGAGCCCTCAAATGAGATATACTTAGTTTGAATCTGATGATTTCATACTCCTTGGTCTATTGCAGGGGTGGGCAAACTTTTTGACCCGAGGGCCACATCTGGGTGGGGAAACTGTATGCAGGGCTATGAATGTAGGGCTGGGGCAGGGGGTTGGGGTGGGGGAGGGAGTGCAGGTGTGGGAGGGAGCTCAGGGCAGGGGGTTGGGGTGCAGAGTGTGGCATGGGGCTCAGGACAGGGGGTTGGGGTGCAGGAGGGGTGTGTCGGGGGTTCAAGGCAAGGGGTTGGGGTGCGGGGTGCAGGAGGGGTTTGGGGTGTGGGCTCCAGCCCGGCGCCACTTACCTTGAGCGGCTCCGGGGTGGCAGTGGCACGCAGCGGGGCTAAGGCAGGCTCCCTGCCAGCCAGCATGTCCAGCAGTGGCTCCTGGGGGTGGGCTGGGGCAGGCGGCTCCGCCGCGTGCTGCCCTCACCTGTGGGTTCCACCCCCAAACCGCCCATTAGCCACGGTTCCCCGTTCCCAGCCAATGGGAGCTGCGGGGCGGAGTGCCTGCAGGCGAGGGCAGCGCACAGAGCACCGTACTGGAGCCAATACTGCACCTAGAAGTTGCTCCTCTGTATTTCAAAGGCCACATACCCCTAGCAATAAACACTCATCGTGCTGTCTCTTGTTCTTTCTTTGTATCTCTGGGGTTTGAGGGGTACCACAGTTTGAGTGATAGAGGGAGGAGGAACTCCAAGCCGGCCATATTCTGTAGTTGGGGAGAAGATGCATGGAGGCAGACACAGGCCTGGCCTACACTTAAAATTTAGGTTGACATAGCTACAGTGCTTGGTAGTGTGAAAAATTCACACCCCTGAATGCTGTAGCTATACTGACCTGAGCCCTGGTGTAGCCACAGCTAGGTCAATGGAAGAATGCTTTTGTCGCCCTAGCTGCCATCACTCAGGGAGATGGTGTTCTGACACTGATGGGAAAAAAAACCATTTGTCAGTGTAGGCTATGCCTACACTACATGGTTATGCCAGCATAGATATGACACCCTAGCCATGCCACTGTAGTCCCCATAGAGTAGTTGTGGCCACAGACTACTGTATTCCTAGACTGTTACTCCCAAGAATCCTCACTTTTGAACAGAGACTGAATGGCAAAGCAACAAAGTGAACGGTTTCAGAGGAACAGCCGTGTTAGTCTGTATTCGCAAAAAGAAAAGGAGTACTTGTGGCACCTTAGAGACTAACCAATTTATTTGAGCATGAGCTTTAAGAGCTTAAGCAAAGAGGTTTGAAAATAACAACACAGGTAAACCAAAGTTCTATGAATTCCAATGTTAAGAATTTCTGTTTAATTCAAATTGCCCCTGGGTCCCCCCAGACTGAAAATAGGCTATTGTATTTTGACATGATATTGCAAATCTCAATTTTACAAGTGTTGGGTGCCATCTAAGATGGTTAAACATCAGACTTGACCAATAATAATCATTAGTACACTGTACTTCCGTACTATCTTCCATCCACGGATCTCAAAGCTCCACAAACTTTATTAATGAACAAGGCAATGAATGTATAAATGCCTCCCCAAGTAACTGTTAAGTGATACTATCTTGGGTTTGATCACAATACCTGGTTTCATTTTTTTAGATGAAATCGTATAAACATATTGCTTAATTTCTTTATCACTTTCCCATAATATCTCTGATGCTTCTTTGCATGTAAATCATGCTTCTTTGCATATAAACTTTGTTCTTACTGAGTGGTTCCTACAATACAGATATTCTATGAGAGCTTTGTTTTGATTGTTTGTTTGGTTTGTTAGGCCATTTTATTCGTCGTAGAAAAAGGGGTACTGAGTGTTGTCTGGAGAAGGTCTGATTTTGATCTGGTTCTGTTAATATAAATATGATGACTTAATATCACTAAATTTACTGGGGAGAAAATACTTATCACTTATATAATGCTTGTCTTCTTAGATTCCAAAGTCCTTTGTCATTATTCCATTTTACAGATGGGAAAATGGAGGCACAGAGGATTAAAGTGGCATATAGGTCACATAGTTAATGGCAGAACCAAAAAGACAACTAGTTTTCCTGAGTTTCATTCTTGTGATTTATCCCCAAGATGAATTCTAAGATATATTAAACATAATGGATTAACTTCATTGCTGGTTTCCCTGGAGTCACACCGAGGCTTAATTGACTCAATGTGATCAGAATTAATAAGTAAATGTGAGGTTTCTAGTTAAAAGTACAAAACTTAACATCTCTCAAAGCTTCGTCTTCAGGTTCTATGGAAATCGTTAGTTGAAATATTGAGTGTGACATAGTATAACATGAATTAACATTTTTGGCCACAATGTGACACATTGGGAATTCAAATACCAGTTCTCATGCACAAATTCATGAATGCCTTGTGAATCATACTTGGAAGTGTTCACACAGCTCCACGCCAAACCTTTCCAAAAGCATCTTTTGGGGAGAAAAAGACCCATTGTTTTGAAAGCAGATTTTGATTCAGAAAAAAAATTATTTTTCAAGGCAATTCCCTAAGAATTTTAGGAATACCATTCAGTAAATAGCACATATGCCACATTTTCACAGAGTGCTTATAAATCCTGTTGTGTTTACATGTCCTCCCTCAAACCAGACTAATACGATCTTTACTTTTCCTAGGTTTTAGTGGAGTTCATTTTTCACCAGGTAAAATGAGTTTTTATGGCAGGGGTGGGAAAACTTTTTGGCCCAAGAGCCACATCTGGGTGGGGAAATTGTATGCAGGGCCATGAATGTAGGACTGGGGTAGGGGGTTGGGGTGTGGGAGGGATTGCGGGGTGTGGGAGGGTGTGCGGTGTGCAGGAAGGGGCTCAGGGCAAGGAGTTGGAGTGCTGCAGGGTTCAGGAGGGGGCTCAGGGCAGGGGATTGGGGTGCAGCAGGGGTGTGGGGTGCGGCAGGAGGCTTAGGGTATAGGGTTGGGGGCTCAGGGCACGGGGTTGGGGTGCAGGAGGGTGTGGCAGGGGGCTCAAGGCTCGGGGTTCAGGGTGTGGGCTCCGGCCTGGTGCTGCTTACCTCGAGTGGCTCCGGGGTGGCAGCACAACTAAGGCAGGCTCCGTGCCTGCCCTAGCCCCGCGCCACTCCCAGAAGTGGCCACAATGTCTGGCAGTGGCACCTGGGGGTGGGCTGGGGCAGGTGGCTCCGCCGCATGCTGCCCTCGCCTGTGGGTACCACCCCCAAAGCTCCCATTGGCCGCGGTTCCCTTTCCCAGCCAATGGGAGCTGCGGGGGGGGGGGTGTGCCTGCAGGCGAGGGTAGTGCACAGAGTCCTCTGTCCCCCTTCCCCAGGGACCGCAGGGACATGGTGCCAGCTGCTTCCAGGAGCCGTGTGGGGCCAGGGCAGGCAGGGAGCCTGCCTTAGCCCTGCTGTGCCATGGGGCTGGCAATGCCACGGGCCAGCTTGAAAGCCCTGACAGGCTAGATCCAGCCCACATGCTGTAGTTTGCCTTCCCCTGGTCTATTGTATTTGATTCTGGCACTGAGTCCTTCTCGTAGCATGGGTTTGACCCATCTGATGTATTCTATGGGTTTCTGAGAATGTCTGAGGAAATTAAAGTTGCTTTCCTATGGAGTGCTTGCAGACTTCTGTAAATTTAGCCCTTTTTCTCTGCAGGAGAAATAAAGGGGTGGAGCAGCCCTCAGCCCAAGTACCACTGTCCCTTGCAATTGTCTGGGAAGTGAGAGAGAGGATGGGCCACCTATTCATGCCTCTTCTCAGCTTCCTGACAGAAGAAGAAAGCTTGTCTCCTGATGCTTCGTTTACAGTGCTTTTGGGAAGGAAAAGGGGGCAGAATATGGATTCTCCCGCCCAACACATACACCTTCAACCCACAGCTTTGCCACTCTTTATAATCCTCTGATCCTGGGGGTGGGGGGGATGGGCTGCCCATTTGCTGCACTTCTCAGCTTCCTGGTAAATAAGGAGAGCTTGTCTTCTGCTACTGGGTGATCAGTGAATTTGTGGGTGGGGGTGCCGGCAGGGGTATTGTGTGAAGCCACCACCTTTCACTCTGTATACACAGCTAGTGAGTCACAAGGAACCCTCAGTCATTGCTTTAATACTACCAGCCCTCAGTGGTGTGGGGTGAAGGGAGCTCAGTTTAGTCTCATCATTTCACCTTCTACCCCCTCTGCCTTCTCATCAAATGGCCTCTGCTCTTTTGGGCTCCCTCAGGTAGGGTATGGGGTCTACCTGGGGCTCTGCTACCAATGTTGCTGCTAATTAGGAAAGGGGAGCATGGGAGCTCACTGAGTGCACTTCCTCACTGCACGATGACAGTCACACACTCCCACTGTTGGGCTTATGTTGGCAAATGTTGACTTTCTAGTGGTGGTCACTGTACAACTGGTTTTACCTATGCTTAGAAATAAGGAAGAAGTGCGATATCTGATAGCACCTACATAGAAACTTCAATGAATGCTAACTTTTAAAATGATGTCTACTGTAACATATAGTAAGCAACACCTCCTTCAATTAATTTTCCTTTTTGGAGCCAGCTTAGATCACCATCTTTCATTTTACTTTTCATGTACAATCTAAAGTCATGGACTTCCACCATCTTTCTGTAGGCAAAAGATCACAGTATTTTCACATTTCACCCTTTATGTATAGACCTCAAACAACTCCCTGTTCCACTCTAAAATCACAAAAGGCTGTAGAAACTCCTCTACAAAGGACAATTATGAAACATCTCCGTACTTATTAATTACCCTCCTCTTTTGGTCTGAGACTCACCCACATACGCCCAAATATCCACATAGAATTTGACCACTCTACAAACACTGTAGAGTTTTGTAGTATGAAATCACTGAGATTCTCCACAGTCTTACAGCTTGAGTAGTGATTTAGACTTGTACAAAGTGGGACTCAAATATGACCAGTCCAATTTATTAGTATTTTACAGCCACTTTGCACAGATGTGAATGCAAAACAAGATGCAAAGCAATGGGGAATCAAGCCTAAAGGCCTCCGACCCAAGATCACTTCACCTACTGAAACCAACTGGATAAACCTATCAGGGAAGAGCAGTAGTGTCTGATCAATATATGTATTACATGTCTGCTGCTGAATATTTGAAAGCCCACAAATCCATATTAACATTATGGAGCTTGTTCCTATTATGATGGGATTTGAGGCACAGTAAATTAATTCTGTATGTGAAACTGTAAGGTTATTTTATGAATTTGGATTAGAGCTGGGTGAATTTTTTCAGACCAATAGTTTATTCACTGAAAAATGAAGCTGGGGTCAACCTGAAACTATTTGTGAACTTAACATAAATCTACTGAATCGTTTAGGCCAAAATAAACAAATAAGTAAATTAGAGAGGGGAGGAGGAGGGGAAGTTGCCACTGCTTCCCTTTTAACATTTATCGCAATGGCTAGGGCACTCACCTGGGATATGGTAAACCCTTGTTTATTTATTCCCTCCTTCGTTTAATCCCTTTTTCTTCTGTCAAATATTAGACTGAAGGTGAGTTAAATGCTCTTTTAAAACCAGTATGTGTAAACTGTTAGAGATCCGTGACAAATTTTTAATGAATGTTCTTGCACTTTCTAGCTTCGCTACAGCCTGTTTTCTTAAAAACATATGAATCCTATAACATTTGGGGGCGGTCTTGCCATTTCCTTTGTCAAAATGAATCAAGATTTCAATAGATCACCTGACCAGTTTGAATTGTATAACACATTGTAGTGTTTTGATCTTTGCATGAGAGATTATTACAAATCAGTGAGGTAAATATAAAGTTGTAAGCAAAATGGCCCTAATAAGCTAACTGACTTTAAATTTTAAAGAGGAAGAAAAAAACATATTTTCACCTGAACCATACATTTCATTGAAATCTTTACATTATAAGCTATGAAACAAGCATGTAGATACTTTGTAGAGATTGACTATTTACATGCTTCTGTAGACTATTATGTAGACCATTGTGTAAGGCTTAGTAGAGCCAAAAGTAATTATCTCCATAAGGTACAGTGCAGTTTAGAAGACTGAATCACTTGTGCATTTATCCTGTGATGAGATGTAACCTGTCATTACATGGTAATTATCTTGTAATTAAAATGACCAACAAATAGTGTATTATTGAATAGTAGTTATAGGATGAATTCTGCTCTGAAATGTAAAGTAGTAGTCCTGGCACACAGAGCACTAGACTGGGACTCAGAAGTCCTATATCATGTTCTAAGCTGCTACCAGCCTGCTGGGTGACCATTGGCTAGTGCCTCAGTTTCCATATATGTAAAATGGCACTGATACTACCTTCTTTGTAAAGTGTTTGGAGATCTATGGATGAAAAGAGCTGTTTCCTGTTTTTCATTTTTTATAATATGAGCATACAATTGTGTTACTGAATGAGATTTAAAAATTTCCACTGCATCTTGCTGTATTCCAAACCACATAGTTATAATCTTCTGCTAACAGAATACCTGCCTATTGTCAAGTAATCAGTCAGATAATGCAGCCTGAGTCTTAGAAAACTGAACTAACTCTTCTCACATGCTAGATTGACAGACAGTATAGCCAGCCTGCCTTCAGAAGCATTTCAGAGAACTCATTATCCCAACTCCTCTCTCACTTTTCCAATAATGCCACCTCTGCCCCTACCTTCATCTGCCTGTTGAGCCATCAGCAGCATAAAGCAAGCTAGTAAATGTGGTGTGTATGGAGAGAGGGTATTTTATTTGAGTTTTGGGAGCTGGGGGGGAGAGGAGCATTTTTGTTTGGAATGAGAGAGAAGAAAAGGATAACAACTTGGAAGGGAACGAGAAAGAAGGGGGGACCTTTATGTGGGGAGGGAAGAAGAAAGAACTTTGCTTGAGAAAGAGGAGAAGGAGAAGATGGAGAAGAGGATAATGATTGGGAAGTCATTGTGGGGTCCAAACTTGATCTGAAGCTGGAAGAGATGGCCTGCAAACATTGGCTGGGAGAGGGAGCTCTCTTCAGGTTCTCTGTGTGTGATCGAAGGAAAGAACAATGGAATAGGACAAGGAGTCAGGGGTGGGATAGGGATAGGAGTGGGATAGGGATAGATTGGAGGGGACCTTAATTCTGGCATTTCCTAACTCCTGAGTGTGTGACTTTGCCTTGTCAACAATACTATTTGAATGTAGTTTTTTGTGTCTAACAGGGATAAAAAATGAAGTATTTTCTCACCCTCAGAGTGAGATTGTTCCTCAAGGTCAAAGTTGACACACATCAGCAGGGCAGTGTAGGGAAGATTGTATTGCTGTTGCTTGTACTTTACCCAGTCATGCACCTTTCCTAAGTATTAAAATTAGGAGATTTAATTTCAAGATACATATATATAAAAATGTGCTAAATCATTTATAAATAAACCTAATGCCTTTTGAAAGTATGTTTTAGTTTCACAGAACAGCTAAATTATTAGGGGAAGTAGTACTGCTCATTTCCGCATCACTCTAAATACCTTTCACTTTGGCAGTACCAATTTAAGCACACTATCTTTACTTCCTTCTCCTACTATGCATTACGCTGATAGAAAAGATAAGATAAGCTGACAAACTAGTCATTGGAGATTCACTGGGAACAGGGTGAGTCCTACATGATGAGAGGAGCTATTAATATTTTAAAGTCTTTCTTCCGTACAGGCACCAAAGTATTACATCACAACATATATACTACAAATTGTCAGTGATCAATAGATTTAATGTGCTGGGGTTCCAGGAGGAGGACTTTTCAGCATCTTCTCTACTGAATGACTGGATTTAATTATGGGAACTAAACGAAGTGTTTATAAAACAAAACCTTGAAAACATATTTTAAACATAGAATACTTTATATGGAATCAGGAAAAATCAGGACTCTTTTATCAAATACTACTATCTGTTTTGCTTAGTCCTGTTGATTTGTTTAGCAGAATAAGGCAACTTGTTTTTTGAAACAATGTTGTTTACTTTTTGCGAATGCCGAAATAATGATGTTTAAGTGATAATGTGCCACTTTAAATTATCTGACCTGATTTTAGTTCTGAAAAGTCAAAATGTGAAAAACTGGAACCATTCATTTGATAATTCCTAGCAACTCTTGATAAATAATACATGCTCTTTCTCTTTCACTGAGACTGTCACTGACTGCTCAAAATTACTTTCACCACAGGGCCCAGCCTTCTATCCCAGAGTGCACTTCAGCTCAATTCCAAACCTGAAGGGTCTTTCCAGTATTCAGCGAGCTACCATAGCAACCAGACCCTTGCCCTGGGTGAAACAGCAACATCACAGCTCCCATCCCGCAGCAGTCAAGCCAGAGCTGCCATTCAGAGCTACAGCCAGGTATGTTTGAGGAGCAGTATAGATCTTTTACAACACACACTGTTCAAGGGTGCTCTGAGAAAATAAGTTTATTCTATGCTTAGTGTCTCAACAAATCCTAATGAGCCCTTTTTGTTGCTGTGTACTATTCCCATAGCAGAATGTAGTAAAGTCACATCCTTTATTTTGTAAATTTAAAGCTGCTGGACATAATGCAGTAACAAAATGATGTTGAGTTAAAGAAAACATTGCAAGCCGCTTTTATTTATGTACTTACATGAGGATTTAGGTGACTAATTTTTAGGCATTCCGGTTTGAAAATTTTGGGTGGTGTTAATGTTTGATTTTTCAAATGTGCCATTGTATTATTATTATTTTATGTGTTTTTCCTTCTTTAAATATCACTGAACTAACATAAGGTTCTGGACAAATGGTCAGTAAAATCGTGGTTGTACAGCTAAATTGCAGCCTTGTTGCAGTACCGTTGTTATCTGTCACTTGTGATAGCTGTCAGTGCAAAGCAATCAAAACTGAAATAGGGTGAAGTATAAGTCAAAAGTTAGAAAATGATGCAGAATCTAATACAGAGGTCTAATTTATTGCGTGGTACAGTGGCTTAATTCCATGTGAATTGATCCTCACAGGTGTAGCTGGACCTACTTCCCCGCACACTGCCATTGTTTTATGTATGTGAAGATACACAAATAATTTAGCAGGTAAATGATCAACCTATTTTAAAGGTTTAGAAATTCAGTTCAGGTAGGCATCCAAAAGTTCAGATACTCATCCACACTCTCTGAATATCCCTTCCCATGACAGCTCTCTTGTTTGAGTGATTTTCTGCAACCGGTTCTGCTCTGACACTTATACCATTCCCCCATTTCGTGATCTTCACGGCTCCACCCCCCTTCCTATGTCAGTTTAGCTTCAGTTTACATAAAAAACTTCCAAAAGTTTTACAGCTTTATCTGAACCTCTTCCATCCATACACTGGGGTAGAAATTTCAGAACAACAAGATTTCTTATGAGATTTCCAATTTCATCTGGATCAGAAATGCCACAAAAACAGTTTTTTTTTCTCACATGATATCCATGCTTCTGTACATCTTGGTTTTTGCCAGCAGCAGAGGGCACAAAGATGAGATAAACAACATTTTAAAATGGGGTTTGGTTCAATTTTAGTTTTATTGGACAGTTTAGTTTGGTTCAACCTGCCCTACTTCACAACCGCAGATATCTAGGAAGGAAACAAAAGAGAAACTCCAGGAATGGCACTGAGGCAAGCGACATGCAAATATTTAATATCTACTTAAATAGCTACTACTCAAAGATAATTTGATCCATCTGGAATTCTTGCAAATGGTACAGAAAAACTCGGTCATATAAAGCATCTGCATCCTACACCTTTACTCTTCATTTAGCCTCCTAGACAACAGCTTTCCAAAGCAATTTTTGAAAGGATTAACTTCAGTTATCCATGTTAGTGTGGTGGTAGGGTATTTTTGTATGTCATAGTTCACTTCTTCTTCAGAGTTCTATGTTGAACTTACAAAGCCTTATAAAGCCCAGAGAGAAAGCAGTAGGTGGTAGGTAGATACTGCACAGGTATGTGATACAGACATACATACATTATTCAGTTCTCTCAGTAGTGTGAATAAAAAAAGTCTCACTATTCTCAAATCTGAAAAATGAAATAAAGCACAGTCAGCTAAAAATTGTTACATGTTTAGTATTCTACCCAGGGCTCAAGCTGAATCAATATAGCTTCAGGGAATTAAGGCTGTCTTGACACATAACAGCCTCTCTATAGTTCCCTAGGGGGCATCCCTGCCCTCCTGCTGCATTGGAGCCAGGAGGTGAACAGGGATAGCCCCCCAAAATACCTGAAAGGCAATCAGACCCACATGCAGCCCAGGTGGGTACTTGCAGGAATTTAGGGGATCCCTGAAGGCTGTATCTACCACCTTTCAGGGTGAGTTGATTCCTGAAACATGACTACAGAGGAGAGGACTGGTCCCTAGAACATGGCTTCAGCAATGAGCAAGGGAATGTAGACAGACTTGAGTTGTGAGAGGAGAAATAGGCTTGAATTGGACTGAATTCAATAGTTGGGGGAGAGATTAATGGGGGAGTCATGGGATGACGGTCCCCTGGAAAGGGGATGGTCAGAGGAACTTGAAAGATGATATCTGGAGCTGAAGAGAAAAAGAAATGAGGGGAGAGATTGAGGAAAAATAAAAAACTGTGTTCCCTCTCCCCTTTACAAGTAGAAGCAGGAAAAAAGAATGTTAGTAAAATAAAGCAGTAATAATAATAACAACCTGATATAGTGTTTCTCCTCAGTGTATCTGCGAGTGCTTCATAATCCTTATTGTATTTGTCCTCATAACACCCCTGTGAGATAGTGAAGAATTATTATCCCCATTTTACAGATGGGAACTGAGGCACAGAGAATCTGTGGGACTTGCCCAAGGTCAGATAAGAAGTCTATGGTAGAGTGGGGAGTTGAGACCAGGTCTCCCATGTCCTAAGGTAGTGTCCTAGCCACTGGACCATCTTTTCCCTCCTAGTAACTGAGACATGAAAGGAAAAGTGTTTTTTTTAAAAAAAAGAGTACTAGGGTTGTTTTTTTAAAGAAATGAATAAAAATGGAGGATGGAGAGAGAGAGAGAGAGAGAGAGAGAGAGATCCCTTTAAGGTTAGAAAACATGGATTGTTTTATTATATTTATAATGATATTATTAGGGCCCTACCAAATTCACAGTCCATTTTGGTCAATTTCACTTTCATAGAATTTTAAAAATAGTGAATTCCATGATTTCAGCTATTTAAATCTGAAATTTCACAGTGTTTTAATTTTGGGATCCTGACCCGAAAAGGAGTTGTGAGGGGGTTGTAGAGTTATTGTGGGGTGGTGGGGGGTTGCGGTACTGCTACCCTTCCTTTCTCACTGCTGCAGGTGGCGTTGCTGCCATCAGAGCTGGGTAGCTGCAGAGCAGTGGCTGCTGGCCAAGAGCCCAGCTCTAAAGGCAGAGCTGCCATCAGCAGCAGTGCAGAAGTAAGGATGCCATGGTACAGTATTGCCATCCTTACTTCTGCACTGCTGCCTGCAGGGCTGGGCCCTCAGTCAGCAGCCATTGCGCTCCGTCCGCCCAGCTCTGAAGGTAGCAGTGCAGAACTAAGGGTGGCATGGTATGGTAATGCTAACCTTCTGCTCTGCTGCTGGAAGGGCGCAGCCTTCAGAGCGGGATGCCTGGCCAACAGCTGCTGCTCTCCAGCAGCTTAGCTCTGAACGCAGTGCAGAAATGAGGGTGGCAATGCCACAATCCCCCCTAAAATAACCTTGTGGCCCCTGCAACTCCCTTTTGGGTCAGGACCCCCAATTTGAGGGACTCTGGTCTCCCCCCATGAAATCGGTATAGTATAGGATAAAAGCACACAAAAGACCAGATTTCACGGGTGGGGGAGACCAGATTTCATAGTCCGTGACGCGTTTTTCATGGCCGTGAATTTGGTAGGGCCCTAGATATTATATTTCTCTGATAGAGGAAAAAAAGGACCAGCTTAAACCCATAGGGAAGAGGCAAAGAAATGTAGTAATATATATTTATATATTTCTTCCCTGTGCACCAACATTGAACAGTTTTGTTCTGAAAAATTACACGTGAATCATTCAACATAACACATGCATCTGAAGAAGTGAGGTTTTTACCCATGAAAGCTTATGCTCAAATAAATCTGTTA
Source organism: Caretta caretta (assembly GCF_965140235.1). NCBI lineage: Eukaryota > Metazoa > Chordata > Testudines > Cheloniidae > Caretta > Caretta caretta. The sequence continues at coordinate 140,443,818 of NC_134207.1, forward strand.
GTCTTTAAGGTGGCACCGGACTCCTTGTTGTTTTTGTGGATACAGACTAACACGACTACCCCCTGATACTTGACACCATGCAAGGCACTAAATTTAGCCATATGGAGAGCACTCCATGCATCTGCAGAAGTGAGATTTTTACCCACGAAAGCTTATGCTCAAATAAATCTGTTCGTCTTTAAGGTGGCACCAGACTCCTTGTTGTTTCAACATAACACAGTTATGCACAACTAGTCAGCCTGCACCAGTTAGATAGGTAATAAGTATAACCTTAGAATCTACTCTAATATATTGCTGAATAAGCAAAAGAGGCCTGGAAAATACAATATATTTTCTCTCCATTCCTCCAGGTGGTGTGTGTGTGAATTTATATATGTAGAAGGATGTATAAGTTATATATGTAAAAGTCAATACATTGACTTTTTCTGGGGAAAAACTTTTGAAGATAATTGTTTAAATATTGAAAAAGATTAGTAATAAATAAATTTACTTATACATTGTTATCTTGCTAAGGGTAACAAAAGCACACAAGTCTATGAACTGCCATACTACATCAGACCAATGGCTTATTTAGCCCAGTATCCTGTCTTCCAACAGTGGCCAGTACCAGAACTTCAGGGGGAGTGTACAGAGCAGAGCAATTTTTGAGAGATCCACCACTATCTTCTCCTCCCAGCTTCTGGCAGTCAGTTGTTTAGGGTCATCCTGGGGATGGGGTTACATCCCTGACCATCTTGGCTAATAGCCATTGATGGACATATCCTCCATGAACTATTCTAGGGTTTTTTAGCCCATTTAAACTTTTCACCATCCCAGCATCCCATGGCAATGAGTTCCACAGGTTAATTTTGCTATGTGTGAAAAAGTATTTTCTCTTGTTTGTGTTAAATCTGCTGCCTATTAATTTAATTGGGTGACTCTTTTTTTTTGTTTTGTGGGAAAGGGTAAATTGTGATTTTATAGATTTCTCTCATTGCCCCCCTTTAGTTTTCGCTTTTGTAAGCTGAACAGCCCTAATCTTTTTAGTTTCTCTGCATATGGAAGTTGTTCCATACCCTTCGTCATCTTTGTTCCACTTTTCTGAACCTTTTTCAGTTCCACTATATCCTTTTTGAGAGAGTGCAACCAGAACTGACTTATTACTGTTTAATTTATCAATTTGTTCATAAAACCTCTTCTATTGACACATCAGTGTGGGACCGAAGTTCAGATGCATCAACTAAAAAGAATAGTTCTGATGTGGGTAGCTCTCCCACATCCACTGAAAACTGATGCAAAGAATTCATTTAACTTCTCTGCAATGAGCTTATCTTCCTTGAGTGCTCCTCTAACAATTTTCAGAGTAGCAGCCGTGTTACTTTGTTTTCACAAAAAGAACAGGAGGACTTGTGGCACCTAAGAGGCTAACAAATTTATTTGAGCATAAGCGTTTGTGAGCTACAGCTCACTTCATCGGATGCTTTGTTAGTCTCTAAGGTGCCACAAGTACTCCTGTTCTTTTAACAATTTTGTTATCTACTGGCCCCACTGCCTGTTTGGCAGGCTTCCTGCTTCTGATATACTTGAAAAAATTCTTACCCTTAGTTTTTGTGTTTTTCACAAGTTGCTTCTCAAATTCTTTCTCAATCTTCCTTGTTATACTTTGACACTTAACCTGCCAGTGTGTGTGCTCCTTCCTGTTATCCTCACTAGGTTTTGATTTCCAAATTTTAAAGGGTGCTTTTTTGCTTCGGACTGTCTCCATTACTCTTCTCTTTAGCCATTGTGACATTCTTTTAGTCCTCTTATTGTGTTATCTGATTTGGAATATACACTTAGTCTGAACCTCTCTTATGGTGTTTTTAAATGGTCCCCATGCTGTTTGCAGGCATTTAACCCTTGTGATGGTTCTTTTTAATTTCCATCTAACAAGCATCCTCATTTTTGTGTAGTTATTCTGTAAAGTCAAATGTTACCATAATAGATTTTTTTGCTTATTATCTCCCTTACAAGAATGTTACATTCAATTACATTATGGTCACTATTACCAAGTGGTTCAGTTATAGTTACCTCTTGGACCAGATCCTGTGCCTGTACCTTGATTATCATGCACACTGTAAGGAGAGTGGTCAGTTTGGATGAGCTATTGCCAGCAGGAGAGTGAGTTTGTGTGTGTATGGGGGTGGGGGGTTGAGAAAACCTGGATTTGTGCTGGAAATGGCCCAATTTGATGATCACTTTAGATAAGCTATTACCAGCAGGAGAGTGGGGTGGGAGGAGGTATTGTTTCATGGTCTCTGTGTATATAATGTCTTCTGCAGTTTCCACGGTATGCATCCGATGAAGTGAGCTGTAGCTCACGAAAGCTCATGCTCAAATAAATTGGTTAATCTCTAAGGTGCCACAAGTACTCCTTTTCTTTTTGCGCATACAGACCTACACGGCTGTTACTCTGAAACCTGAATGCTTCTTGAAGCAGTTAGTCCTGGGTGGGCCAGTCCTTGCCTACAGACAGCCCCCCAACCTGAAACAAATACTCACCAACAACCACATACCACACAACAGAACCACTAACCCAGGAACCTATCCTTGCAACAAAGCCTGTTGCCAACTGTGCCCACATATCTATTCAGGGGACACCATCAAAGGGCCTAATAACATCAGCCACACCATCAGAGGCTCGTTCACCTGCACATCCACCAATGTGATATATGCCATCATGTGCCAGCAATGCCCCTCTGCCATGTACATTGGTCAAACTGGACAATCTCTACGTAAAAGAATAAATGGACACAAATCAGATGTCAAGAACTATAACATTCATAAACCAGTCGGAGAACACTTCAGTCTCTCTGGTCACGCAATCACAGACATGAAGGTCGCTATCTTACAACAAAAAAACTTCAAATCCAGACTCCAGCGAGAAACTGCTGAATTGGAATTCATTTGCAAATTGGAAATTTAGGCTTAAATAGAGACTGGGAGTGGCTAAGTCATTATGCAAGGTAGCCTATTTCCCCTTGCTTTTTCTACCCCCCCCCCCCCCCGACGTTCTGGTTAAACTTGGATTTATGCTGGAAATGGCCCACCTTGATTATCATGCACACTGTAAGGAGAGTGGTCAGTTTGGATGAGCTGTTGCCAGCAGGAGAGTGAGTTTGTGTGTGTATGGGGGTGGGGGGTGAGAAAACCTGTATTTGTGCTGGAAATGGCCCACCTTGATTATCATGCACATTGTAGGGAGAGTGGTCGCTTTGGATAAGCTATTACCAGCAGGAGAGTGAGTTTCTGTGTGTGTGTTTTTTTGAAAAAAAAAGGGGGTGGAGGGGTGAGAAAACCTGTATTTGTGCTGCAAATGACCCACCTTGATTTTCATACACATTGTGAGGAGAGTGGTCACTTTGGATAAGCTATTACCAGCAGGAGAGTGAGTTTGTGTGTGTGGTTTTTGGAGGGGGGTGGGGGGGTAAGAAAACCTGGATTTGTGCTGGAAATGGCCCACCTTGATTATCATACACATTTTAAAGAGAGTGGTCACTTTGGATGGGCTATTACCAGCAGGAGAGTGAGTTTGTGTGGGGGGGGAGGGGGCGGAGGGTGAGAAAACCTGGATTTGTGCTGGAAATGGCCCAACTTGATGATCACTTTAGATAAGCTATTACCAGCAGGAGAGTTGGGTGGGAGGAGGTATTGTTTCATGGTCTCTGTGTATATAATGTCTTCTGCAGTTTCCACGGTATGCATCCGATGAAGTGAGCTGTAGCTCACGAAAGCTCATGCTCAAATAAATTGCTTAGTCTCTAAGGTGCCACAAGTACTCCTTTTCTTTTTAAGAAGCATTCAGTAATGGTGCCTAGAAATTTTATCTCTTTATCACGCCCTGAGGTGACATTTATCCAGTCTATATGGGGATGGTTGAAATCCCCCATTAATGTTATATTTTCTGTTTTTATAGCCTCTCTAATCTCCCTGGGAATTTCACAGTAACTGACACCATCCTGGTCAGGTGGTTGGTAGTATATTCCTACTGCTATACTTTTATTCTTCAAGCATGGAATTTCTATCCATAAGAAGTTTATGGTACAGTTTGTTTCATGTAAGATTTGTGCCTTATTTGATTCTATTATTTCCTTTATATATAATGCCACTCCCCCACAAAGGCGACTTACTCTGTCATTCCTATATATTATGTACTAGGGTATTACCATGTACCATTGATATCCTCATTCCACCAAGTTTCTGAAATGCCTGTTATATCAATATCCTCATTTAAAATGCCAGGCACTCAAGTTCACCCATCAGAGTATTAACACTTCTAGCATTTGTATATAAGTACTTGTACATTGTCAATATTCAGTTGTGTGCCTTCATGTGTTATTTTTAAATGGGATTCTATTTCCTCAACATAAAGCAAATTGACATATGTCTAGAAAACTTAAAACAAAAGAGCACCCTCTAAAACTTGGAACAAATACAATCTAAGATATCTGATAGAGAAGATTGTTAAAAGGGGAGGTTGTGTGTGGAAAGTTGTAAATACGGAGCCAGCAACAGTCATTGATTAAAGGGAGTCAGGAATTCCTGCTTGGACCCTATTTTGCGATCACTACTGGATTGTCTAGATCATCCACAGGAGCTGGAATTGTTCATATGAATTGCTTCTGGTATCTCTGTGCAAGGAATATAACTGTCCCTGAACAAGTGTGATACCCAAGTGTGTGGGAAAGTATTTAAATAGTCCCAAAGCAAGCTGTAGCAGTAGGAGTGGGAATAATTTTTGAAAATGTAATTTTCAGACAATTTAATTTAATAAATTAGTTAGTTTGAGAATTTTCTATAAAATTGCTGCAAACTGAATTCTAATTTTTTTGTCAAACTGGAGTATTCAATTATAGATTATAGAGACAGCATACCAATTGCTTGGGGTTATTCCAATTTCCCTATAATTCCCCAAATTATATTGTGTTCAAATCATACTATGTTCTATATTTTTAATTAAGGTTTCATTTTTGTCAGAGTCCATGGTTGTCATGACTTTTTATAACGGACAATACGAATGACTGTTGATATGGGAAATTTTCATACGAGTAGGTAAATAGTGAGTACTCAGTTTGAAAGACAGGATTGTGACCAGTTTTACTTATAACCTAGAGAGCTACCAACTTAAAACCTGAGGAGCATAGCAGGTAAAGGGGAGCTGGAGTGCTCATGGTTAGAGTTCGTGGTTAGTCACAGATTTTGTGATAGTTTTTGATCTTTTTAAGGAAAGATGTAGCATTTACATTGCTGGTTGAGGATGTTTCCAGCACTTACGGATGCTGCTGCCTTTGCAGAGGCTGAGGCAGCAGCAGGAGTTCTCCCTTGCACGCTTTCCTGTGCTCCTAAATGCTTTGGGAGTGAACCAGCTAGGGTGACCAGATAGCAAGTGTGAAAAATCTGGACTGGGGACGGGGGGTAATAGGAACCCATATTAAAAAAAAAGCCCCAAATATCGGGACTGTCCCTATAAAATAAAAAGGAGGACTTGTCGCACCTTAGAGACTAACAAATTTACTTGAGCATAAGCTTTCATGAGCTTATGCTCAAATAAATGTGTTAGTTTCTAAGGTGCTACAAATCTTCCTTTTCTTTTTGCGGATACAGACTAACACAGCTGCTACTCTGAAACCTATAAAATCAGGACATCTGGTCACCCTAGAACCAGCATATACATTTTAAATCTTTAAATCATTTTGTATTACAAAATAAAAGATTTTTATTTAAAAATTATTGTGACCCAAGAGTATTGGCATTTTACCAGGAATTTTGTGACTTTATCCTTCTATCCTCCATGACAGAGCCTTGAATTTTTGTCATTCAACAAAACCGTGACATGGCACTGGTCCGGTTTATAGTGAAAGCAAACTAAAACCAGAATGCCTTTTGCTGGTACAGTCAAAGATCTACTCTGGCTTTTTTAGCTGCCTTACTTGGATTATGTATATGGCAGCCGCTAGGCTGCATGATATTCTACCCAAACAACATACAAAATAGTGACTTCACACTGCCTCTGGCAGGATTTAGCAGAAGGTGTATTTGAAATTGAATTTCAAATATGGGCATGAGAAGTATTTTTGACCATGAAAGGAAATAGAGCAATTCCCAAGAATAGTTTGTATTCATGGAAAGTAGAACTGCCTTCTGCTAGTATTTTGGATCCCCAAACCAGCTACTGCCACTGTATCTTCATTTGCTTCTCTGAAGCCTGTGCTCAGGATATGGGAGAAGGATAGACGGGAGAAGGATAGACTCAGGATCTTTGCATGCCACAATAAGGATAATTGGACAGAAATTGCACTAAAAACTAAACTACTTTGGGAAGTATAAAAATGTAGCATGAGTTGCTCTAGAAAACTGAACACATCAGAGAGGACTCTCCTCTCTCTTCCCAATCCCATCAACTCCGAAAAAAGACAAGCATAGTACAGCAACATTTATTCCCTCATATATACACAGAATTCTAATTATGCAGAGTCACGAAGTTCTAAAATGCTTCTACTTAATATGAAAATGTGGCCTGTGTAGAATGTATGTCCAAGCATACAGTGCCCCATTTTGACCAAGTATCCACTCTGCAGGTCACATCTCTGTGTGGGTTTTGTAGCGTTGACACAGTTTTAGTGGAAAAACAAGCAGGAGAAGATATGCATGACTCAATTGGAACTTTAAAAAAGCTGGTGGTGATTTGTTTTGTGGAATAAATAAACCTACTCAATTATTTAAACCTGGTGTGCACTGGTTTCTTTAGTGCTACACTTAAAAGAATATGACTATTCAGTTTCAAAGGAGTACATTATGTTTTTGAATTAAAGTGATTGCAATAATGTTTGTTCTTTCTTACAAAGAGACATTTTGGGGTTTCTTCCCATGTTGAGTTTACGATTAAAACTATATTTTTAAATTAGAATTTTGAATAAGTACAACACACTGGGTGAGATAATCAAAACATGGAAGTAGAGTCCGGTTGTCAAACTAGTATGAGTTTTGGATGTGTAATTTTGTGTGACCAAATAAATTGTGGTATCTTCAGAGGTTGTACGCAGCATGAAGTGAGTGAGGAAAATGCCTGCCTGTGGCCTATGCAACTTTATGCAATCAGTTCTACTGGCCTCTTCTTTGTACCTTTGTCTCTAGGGAATCTTCAAACATACAATTTCTGTTAGTCAATTTTACAGCCCAGTCCTGCTCTGTTAATGTCAATGGCAGGTTTTACTGGTGGCTGAAATAGGAGCTAGGTATGCCCTTAATTTTTTGCTCCTCACACGGAACTCTGGATATCTTTGTGTTTTACAAGGGCTTTCTTTGATACTCCTTAACCCAGGCACAACTGAAATATTTATTATATTAAATAACAATATATGTAACAAGAAGCGCTGGTATTTTTAAACATATACTTTTAAATTATCTATCTTGACACTCCTAACAGATAGTAGCCAGGCCCATATTAATGCATTAGGCATAATATACTTTATTGTGGTTGTTTGATAACAGGAATGTTAACTGTACACGTACTATATGACATTCGAATCACACCTTCATTTCTTTCCCAAGGAGCCAAATGACCAAAAGTCATTGTGAGGCTGAACTAGTTACCTAGTTGCCTACAAGGATTTTACTTCTTAGTGCCTACAATGTGTAGATTAGAATTTTATATAAATACATATATATTCAGGGCTCACCGTAGCATCCATATATCAAAGACAAATCTGATACTCTTTCTCCTGAGAATAGAATCTTTTTAATTTTTTTCCCAATTTGTATATATTTATTTATTTTATTTATGTATTATTTATTTATTTATTGGTGATAAAGATGACAATAGTTTGAAGTGGCTTTAGTTTTTTTGGTGACGTGTCATTTCTCTGAGCTTTATTCCTTAAATCTTTTCACTGAGATCCCAAATGATCTGTTGTTTGCCTAATGACCTAGATTTGTAACTCTGCATAGATAGGTAGATAGGTAGGTAGGTAGATAGATAGAGATAGATAGGAGGGTGGTGAAACACTGGAATGCGTTACCTAGGGAGGTGGTGGAATCTCCTTCCTTAGAGGTTTTTAAGGTCAGGCTTGACAAAGTCCTGGCTGGGATGATTTAGTTGGGGATTGGTCCTGCTTTCAGCAGGGGGCTGGACTAAATGACCTCCTGAGGTCCCTTCCAACCCTGATATTCTATGATTCTATATCTTCCCTTTGCTAAATTACCCACAAGTCATTTTATTAGCAAGTAGTTTTGGGTCTGCCTAATGTTTCTTAGTTGTAGTTGTTAGTCACCTAGAGCTATCTGACCAGAATAAGCCTTGTGCACACAAGATTTTCAACACTTTGATTTGCACGCCTAATTATTCCTCCCCACTACTTTTTGAACAGTTACTAATCTTACATTGTGATATTTTCATTCAATCGTCTCTGACTCTAAGATACAGTCCTAAATGCCTGAAAATCAATTTGTATGCATCAATGCAGGTTTTTAGCTGCGTGACAGACACACAACACTTAGACTATTTGGACCATTGAGTCCAAATCAATACCCAGGAATTTCAATGGGGATACAAAGCTCTGTTGGCCAATCTCAAAATCTGCCTTTCTCTCTTCCTTGTCTAAACATGGAACAGAAAGTTCTTTTTTTCACAGCTCTATTAATGTTCTCACAACGTCTATTACTAAGAGTGAAAAATATAAAATAAAGGTAGGAAGACATCCACAATAAACTGTATACAATGAGCTACAGTTTCAAAGGGCCCTCCTTTCATGGACACACAAACAGGCATTTTGTTTAGAAATCTGATTCTTGGGTGTTAAGTAACCTGTTTTGTGTAAGCGGAAGGTAGGCCCTCTGAATTATTTTTTCCCACTGTGCCCATAGGCAGACAAAAGCAAGAGGATTCAACAACCTCCTAGCTTCCTATCAAATTCCAGTTTGTATTCATCTAGTTTCAATGTACAACCATTGGCTCATGTTATACTTTTATCTTCTAGATTGAAAGCCTATTATTAAATATTTGTTCCCCATGTAGATACTTATAGACAGTAATCAAGTCACCCCTTAACCTTCTCTTAGTTGAGCTAAATAGATTGAGTGCCTTTTGTCTATCACTTTAAGGCATGATTTCTAATCCTTTAATCTTTCTCGTGGCTCTTCTCTGAGCCCTCTTCAGTTTATCTACATCCTCCTTGAATTGTGGGGACCAGAACTGGACATGACATTCCAGCAGTGGTCACACCAGTGCCAAATGCAGAGGTAAAATAACGTCTCTGCTTCTACTTGAGATTCCCCTGTTCATGCACCCGAGGATCACATTGGCCCTTTTGACCACAGCATCATACTAGCTGCTCATGGTCAGCTGATTACCCACCACAACCCCCCAGTCATTTTAAAATCATAGCTTCTCAGGGTAGAATTCCACCTTCCTGTACGTATGTCCCACATTCTTGGTTCCTAGATGTATACATTTACATTTAGTCATATTAAAACACATATTGTTTACTTGCGCCCAGATTGTTCTGTGTCAGTGACTTGCCCCTTCTCATTATTTACCACTCCCCCAGTATTTCTGTCATCTGCAAACTTTATTAGGGATAATTTTATGTTTTCCTCCAGGTCATTGATAAAAATGTTTAAAGCCTAGGTCCAAGAACAGATCCCTGCAGGACCTCACTAGAAACACACCTGCATGGTGATGATTCTGAGTTTACAATTACATTTTGAGACCCATCAGAAACCAGCTTTTAATCTATTTAATCTGTTCCTAGTTAATTTTATATCATTCTAGTTTTTCAATCAAAATGTCAAGTGGTACCTAGTCAACCACCTTACAGAAGTCTAAGTATATTAATCAGTACTATTACCTTTATCAACCAAACTTATAATCTCATCAAAAAAGATGTCAAGTTCGTTTGACGGATCTATTTTCCATAAACCCATGGTGGTTGGCATTAATTATATTACCCTCATTTAATTCTTTATTAATTGAGTCCCGTATCAGCTGCTTCATTATCTTGCCCGGGATTGATGACAGACCTTTAATTATCCAGGTTTACCCTTTTTATCCTTTTTAAATATTGGCGCAACATGAGCTTTCTTTCCAGTTTTCTGGAAGTTCCCCGGTGTTCCAAGACTGATTGAAAATCATCATTAATGCTCTAGCCAGCTCTGTTAAAACTCTTGGTTGCAAGTTATCTGGACTTGCTGATTTAGAAATGTCTCACTTCATGAGTTGCTATTTAACATCCTCCTGCGATACTAATCAAAAAGTCGATACTTATCAACATCATATAATTAGACTTTGTCTTTTTTTCCCAAATACGAAACAGAAAAATGTATTGAACACTTCTTCCTTTTCTGCATGATTATTAATAATTCTACCATAATGATAATTCTACCATAATACCATTGTCAGGATTCTTTTTATTCCTAAAATACAAAAATATTCTCTCTTCTTCTGGTGTCCCCCAGGGATCTGTACTGGGACCAGTGCTGTTCAACATATTCCTAAATGATCTGGAAAAAGGGGTAAACGGTGAGGTGGCAAAATTTGCAGATGATACAAAACTATTCAAGATAGTTAAGTCGAAAGCAGACTACAAAGAGTTACAAAGAGATCTCACAAAACTGGGTGACTGGGCAACAAAATGGCAGATGAAATTCAGTGTTGATAAATGCAAAGTAATGCACATCAAAAAAACATAATCCCAACTATACATATTAAAAGATGGGGACTAAATTATCTGTTACCACTCAAGAAAGAGATCTTGCAGTCATTGCAGATAGTTCTCTGAAAACATCTGCTCAATCTGCAGTGGCAGTCAAAAAAGCAACATAATGTTGGGAATCACTAGGAAAGGGATAGATAATAAGACAAAAATATCATATTTCCTCTATATAAATCCACAGTACATCCACATCTTGAATATAGCATGCAGACGTGGTTGCCCCATCTCAAAAAAGATATATTGGAATTGGAAAAGGTTCAGAAAAGGGCAACAAAAACTATTAGAGGTGTGGAAGAGCTTTCTTATGAGGAGAGATTAATAAGGCTGGGACTTTTCAGATTGGAAAAGAGATGACTAAGGGGGGATAAGATAGAGGTCTATAAAATCATGACTAGTATGGAGAAAGTAAATAAGGAAGTGTTATTAACTCCTCATAACACAAAAACTAGGGGTCACCAAATGAAATTAATAGGCAGCAGGTTTAAAACAAACAAAAAGAAGTATTTCTTCACACAACGCACAGTCAATCTATGAAACTGTTTGCTAGGGGATGTTGTGAAGGCCAAGACTATACCAGATAAATTCATGGAGGATAGGTCTGTGAATGGCTATTAGCCAGGATGGGCAGGGATGTGTCCCTAGCCTCTGTTTGCCAGAAGCTGGGAATGTGTGACAGGGAATGGATCATCTGATGATTAGCTGTTCTGTTCATTCCCCCTGAAGCACGTGGCATTGGCCACTGTCAGAAGACAGGATACTGGGCTAGATGCACCTTTGATCTGACCCAGTATGGCTGTTCTTATGTTCTTAACTCTTCTGGCCATAGATTTCTCCTTGTGTCTCTTTACTTCCCTTAGCAATTTTGTATAAATCCTATCTTCTGATTTATATTCATTACTGTCAACTTCCTCTTTCTTCCAGATGCTATGTCTATAGTAGACACCAACTAATATCCTGTCTTGTGCTTTTGCAACATTAGGACATTGATTCATAAGCATTTAAGATCATTTTCTTCTGAGTTGTCTGTGACTCAGAAACAGGTAATGTAATTTTTGACAGAGTGCCATTCCCTCTCCTCTTTTGCCCACTTGATCCTTCCTAAGTAGATTATAACCATTGACTTTAATATTTCAATCATGGGAATCATCCCACCAGGTTACAATAATGCCAACTAGATGAAATTCATGCTCATAAATGAGCAATTCCAATTCCTCTTGTTTGTTATCTAGGCTCCTAGCATTGATGTATAGGTAATTAAATAATTTTTCTCTTCGTGTCCTTTGTTTCTTTGGTTAATTTTGTTCTCACCATCTTGATTCTGTGCCAAATGAGTGCTCATATCATCCCTCTTTTTATCTTCCACTTTTGCTATCAGTTTTATCCCCTCCTGACTACTCTAGCCAGCCTGTTCCCAAGAATATTGGTCCCCCTTCTGCTGAGGTGGAGGCCATCCAAACTATACAGCTCCCCTCTCCCCACAGAAGGTGCAACAATGTTTCACAAAACCAAAACCCTCTGCCGTACACCACTTATGTAGCTAGTGATTCATTTCCAGAATCTTCTGCCTTTGTCTTTCTTTGCTTGTGGCACAGGAAGGATCTCAGAGAAGATTGCTTGGATATTCTACTTCTTCAGAATGCTTCAGAGGTTCCTGACATCATATGCTGTCTGTGAGCTATCCCGTGATGCATTCTTATTAGCGCCTATGTATACTCATAGACTTTAAGGCCAGAAGGGACCATCATGATCATCTACTCTGACCACCTGCACATAGCAGGCTACAGAACCTCATCCACCTACTCCTGTTGTAGGTCCTTAACCTCTGGCTGAGTTACTAAAGTCTTCAGATCTTTAAAGACTTGAAAAGAGTTAAAGATTTAAAGACTTCAAGTTACAGAGAATCCACCATTTACTGTAGTTCAAACCAGCAAGTGACCTGTGTCACGTGCTTTACAAGAAAGAGAAACACACCCAGGGTCTCTGCCAATCTGACCAAGAGAAAATTCCTTTCTGACTCCAAATATTGTGATCAGCTAGACCTTGAGGATGTGGGAAAGACCCACCAGCCAGATACCTGGGAAATAATTCTCCATACTGACTCAAAGCCCTCCCCATCTAATGTCCCATCTGCAGCCATTGGAGATATTTGCTAATACCAGGTGCAGATGGGCCATAATACATTGTAGGCAATGTCATCGTACCATCCCCTCCGTTAACTATCAAGCTCAGTCTTAAAGCAAATTAGATTTTTTGCCCCATTACTCCTATTGGAAGGCTCTTCCAGAATTTCAGTCCTCTGATGGATAGAAACTTTTGTCTAATTTCAAGCTTACATTTATTGATGGCCATATTATCTATTTGTTCTTATGTTAACATTGGCCCTTAACTTAAATAAGTCCTCGCTTTTTTTGGTTACCCCTTTGATGTATTTGTAGAAAGCTATCATATCTTTAGGCTAAACTAGCCAAACTCTTAAATTTCCTCTCGTGAGGCAGGTTCTCCATTCCTCTGATCATCCTAGTAGCCCTTTTCTGCACCTATTCCAAACTGAATTCATCTTTCTTAAAAACGGGAGACCAGAACTGCGCACAGTATTCCAGCTGAGATCTCACCAGTGCCGTGTATAGTGATAATAATAACACTTCCTGTCTCTACTGGAAATAACTCAACTAATGCATTCTAGAGTGGCATTAGCCTTTTTCACAGGTGCATCACATTGGTGGCTCATATTCTTCCTGTGATCAACCAATACACCCAGGTCTTTCTCATCCTCTGTCTCTTCCAACTGATATGTCCCCAGCTTATAGCAAAAATTCTTGTTGTTGGTTCCTATGTGCATGCATAGATTACCTTGCACTAGTAGATTACCTTGCACTAGTAGATTTTATCCCATTTCTATTACTCCAGTCTTTAAGATTGTCCAAATATTGTAGGATATTCCCATCCTCCTTCATGTTGGCAATACCTCCCAAGTTTGTACCATCCACAAATTTTATTAGCACACTATCCCACTTTTCATGCCAAGATCATTAATGAAAATGTTAAAGATTGGTCTGAAGACTGATCCTTGAGGAACTCCATTAATAACCTCTTTCTAGTCTGACAGTTCATCATGAGCCACTATATTCTTCCCTTTAATCAGTTCCTTACCCACCTTTTGATTCTTGTATAAATCTTCCTCCTCTCCAATTTAACTGTAATTTCCGATGTGGAACTGTATCAAATGTGTTACTGAAATCCAGGTAGATTAGAGGTTCTGCATTGTCTTTGTCTAGAAAATCAATTATCTTCTTAAACAAAGAGATCCGGTTGGTCTGGCAAGATGTAACCTTTGTAAAACCATATTGTATTTTATGCCAATTTATCTCTATGTTCTTAGCTATTCTCTCTTTCAAAATTTGTTCCAAGACATTGCATACAAGTGAGGTGGAATGAATGGGCCAGTAGTTTCCCAGATCACTTTTTTGGTCCTTTCTTAAAGATAGTTTCTCTCTTTCTAATTCTCCAATCATAGGGTAAAACCCCCAAATTTGTGGATTCATTAAAAATCCTTGCTATGGGGCTTGCAATGTCACGTGCCAGTTCCTTTAATATTCTTGGATGGAGATTATCCAGGCTCCCCAGTTTGGTCCAATTAAGCCATTTGAATTTTGCTTCCACCTTGTATGTGGTCATTTTTACTTACTTATCATCATTTAGCCTCCATTAGCCACCCTGCCACTGCCCCTGAGCTCCTCATTACCCTTTTAAAACCTGAGGCAAAGTATTCATTTAGGTGCTGGGCCGTACCTACATTATCTTTAATCTCCTCCCCAGCCTCAGTGCTTTGTGGTCCCACTTCTTCTTTCCTACTGTGCAACCTGGACTGTTGAACTGCTGAGTTCCCTAATTCTCTAGCCTGGGCTGCCTTTTACACTGCTTTCCTGTCAGATCAGCCATTCCTAGCCTGCTCATGCACAGCCACTAGCAAGTAAAATCACTCCCAGATTTTTACATGAATGGTCTCCCAGCCATCCAGGAAGAGATGCAGAGTGACACCCATATATCCCCAGCCCCAGCCTTGCACCCGAGGAATGTGTGTATTGCACTGTACAGTGCACTGCTGAACAGTGCAAGCTCATAGTCTGTCATTGCAACATTGGGAATGATTGTGCGCACCGGCTTTGCTATCTCAAGAGAAGTGCCCCTTGCACTTCAATCCATATGCACACTGAATCCAGATAAAACAATAAAACAAGTTTATTAATTAGAGAAAGATGGATTTTAAGTGATTTACAAGTGATAAGGCATAAAAGTCAGAGTTGGTAACAAAAGAAATAAACAGATAAACACAAGCTAATTTCTAAACTTTTCCAAGGCTAACAGGTTTAAAAGCAAAAAGGTTTCTCTCCCCCAAAAGCTTTCAGCAGTCTGTACTGGCTGGAAAACCTCCGGGCCAGGACCATTCCCCCCATTTCAATTATGCGTCCTTTAGTCTTTCAAGCAATCTTGCTGCCATGAGTAGAGATGAGGGGAGGAGAGGTAATTTATGTGTAGTGAGTTTTCCATTCTCATACCTTTTTTCCCCCTGTGAGGATTATCCTCCACTGGGGTGTAGACAAAGCAGTTCTCTGTGTATGTGAGATTTGAAATGTCTTATTTTTGTTTACAGTCTACTATCTTTGTTAGCAACTCTACTATGAACTACTATGCCTACTACCTTTCTGAAGTACAAAGCTGAAAAGTCCTTTGAAACACATGATTTGTGTGATAATATTGCTTATACCCTCTTATTACCAATACCGAGATAAAAATATGTTAGAATATTCTTCCCAACACTAAGTAAAGCACACATAATCCGGGGAGGACCCCAGCTATACAAGAGAAGTAAAAATAACTAAGATTTTGCTGGAGGGGAGCTCACAGACAATGCAAGCTTACAGCAACTTGTACTGATCATCTTTTATTTCTTTCCTCGTACAATGGGCCAAATTCATCCAGAAGGTAACTCACTGAAATCAATTGAGTCAAAATAAATAGAGTTGTATACCAGGGATAAATTGGTTCCTTTTTTTGTTTCACTTGCTTGCATACAGGACATTATTTAAAAAACAAACAACACCCCGCCCGCCAGTGTACTAATAAAAGTAATACATATACAAAGCAATACAATTTTTGAAGTTCATGGTTAGAGAATTTAGGATTGTTTCACATATTAAAATAAAAGTATTTGCAGTATTTAAAAAAAGCTATCTCTTTTCTAAATACATTTTTGACTGAATTTAAAAAAAAATCCAAAAAGCGTTGATTGGAATGTTTCAAATTGCACTATCAACTTCCAGGATTTGGAGTACTGTTTAAGGTTTCAAATAATCCTCTTCATGATTGGGGGGGGGCGGGGAAACGGGGGAGAGAATGTATTTGAAACAAGAGACTGTCTTGCAACAGAATGCTCAGCTATCTCTCACTCCAGGGTGCTGTTATTAGAGGATTTTAATGTTACCAGATTAACAGCCACAGATGATCTCTTGAGCCTAAGATCCCTGATAAAAATTGGAATGCTGTGGAGATAAGAGTATACATTCTATTCTTTGCTGTTCCAGAAGGGGCTCAGGCACATAATTGAAATTTTTAACAGGTAGCATCTGCTGAGTATTCTCTCTCCCTCTGTCTAAATTACAAGATTTAAGGAAAACTTTGTGCTGCACTACATGCTGCTAGGAAGATCTAAGACCTCCTGTGCAAAAGTGGCTGGCAATGCACTGTTTTCATTCGAATGCAAATTTCTTTCTGGATGGGATTCAGGGAAAGTACCCACCCCCTCCACAGCTCCACCCCTGCCCTCCTTTTCTTTTGTGCCTTGTAAATAAATAAGAAGCAACTGCCTTTCTCTCTGAAGACACAGCTGCAGGGGGCTCTTAAAAAGGGGGAGAGAGAGAGAGAAAAGACACACACACACACAGGCACTGAGAGAGAGAAGAGAAAGAGAGAGATGTGGAGCTGGGTTTTCACACGCTAGGAAGGGTGACATTTTTGTTCTGCTTTTTTCGTATCTTCGGTTTCAGTTGCAGCATTTCTCTGTACTGGAAAGCATAATTCCTTTACAACTGCAAGAGTCTGATTTGAAAGTCTACATCTCTTTTAAAAATGTATTTATTGATTTCAAATGGCAGAAATCAGTCTGTGTGGTGGCAGCAGCAGCAAATTCTGAGGAGTATATTATTCTGGCTAGTCTCCTCTTATAACAAGGATGTTAATTGCTTTTCAATGAAGAAAGTTTGTCAACTAAAATGCTTCTTGAACGCCTGTGGTTTTTTTTTTTTTTTGTTTTTTTTTAGTGAGCTAACATGGGGAGTGTAAAGAAAATAAAAGTTTGAAATGATGCTGTTTAAAAAAAATCTCTAGACTAAATGTTTTGGTGGATAAACTGTAACTATTTCATTGTGTTTCAGGACAAGAAACTGTTTAATAACAATATTCAACAATTGTATAAAAGTAAAATATACATTAAACCAGATATCAACTTGAATGGTAAAGGGAACTTTTTACTGTTGTGGACTTGAATTGTGAAATATATTCTGTTAAAGGACAAAAATGTTTTAGCAGATTAGTCTCTTAATCCTAAAGGCATTTGTTTCAAACCTTATTAAGGTCATAAAAGGGTTTTTGTTTGTTTTGTTTTTGTTTTTTTCTGTAGCACTGAATTTTCTCTATACCAGAGTGGTTACATTTTTGAGGCTGGGTTAAAAATATATTTAACTCCTTTCCTCTTTTTCTTTTCTGTCTCTCTTGCTGATGGTTCTGTTTTCTTTCCTCGGTACAGGGCACAACTAGTCGAGCAGCCCATTTAGCTGGATCTGAACCTTCTCAGTCAAGAGAGTCCTTTGTGCCAAGCCATGGGAGCGCGTTCCATTTGCCTGATTCCCAGCATTCTTCTACACTTTATTACTCCAGCTCCACTCTGCCAGCCCAGAGAGTGAGCTCCCCGCTGTCCATGCAGCAGGTGGGCTCTCCAACCAAGCTCCAGCGGGTGGGTTCAGCATCGGAGAGCACTGGATACAGCACCACGCAGCGGGTCTCTTCTCCCAAGCAGTCTCCAAGCCGGCTAGCCAAGTCTTACAGCACCAGCTCACCAATCAATATTGTTGTGTCTTCAGCTGGACTTTCTCCTTCCCCAATTCGTGTGACGTCTCCACCCACCATCCAGTCTAATATTTCCTCCTCTCCTATACATCAGCTAAGCTCCACCATTGGCACTTATGCTACTCTGTCTCCTACCAAACGGCTGGTCCACACATCAGATCAGTACAGCAAGCATTCCCAGGAGCTATATGCCACTGCTACCCTACAGAGGCCTGGCACCCTAGCAGGTAAATGAAGCCATTTAACTCTTTAAGTGTTTTGTTCATTGTCTACATGGGCAGCCTGGTTTCGTGTTAAAATGTTTTTATATTTGGCTTACATTATTACGTTTACACGAAGGAGGGAGGAAAAAAGATTAATTCGGGAACTCTGACCTCTAAATATATCTTGTTTGAAAAATTGTGTTTTAAATGTATCTGTTACAAGTAATGTATCCATATAGCAGCAGCTGCATATAAGACAATTAAATTAATGAATACAAGACATTAAGGGGTCAGGAAGATTAAATAATTTGGAGGGTCTTTTTGAAAACTACCTTTTGAGTGAGAATTATGGTTTCAGTTCAGTCACTAGTTAGCTGTAACCCGTATAAAAAAACCACTCCTCTTTACTCATATTGATTAATCAGATCTTTTAAATATTAGGTAAATCTTTTATTGAGAAGGTTAAGGGACTTGCAGCATTAAGCACTGAAATCCTGTTTTTTAAGCACAATCAAAGTACTGAACATTCCACCACAATAAGTTATTTCTCTACCGCCCGTCCCCCCTTTTTAACAAAAACCTCACGTAGGGGAATGCCCCTTCCTTGGTCTGATGTGATTAGCTGTAATTGACAATTTCTGCACTACTTCTTAGCAGAAATTTCAAATACGCTAGATTATACTGAATTATATGTGATGGCCGTGTGGTATTTACTATGGATTATGGAACAAGCAGGAATCACCAGTTTCATTTCTCCAAGAAGCACAAACTTTAAGCCAGATCCTGAAATTGAGAGGCTGTTTTGTCTTCTAAATCACCTAACTACAGATCTGAATCTCTTGCAATGGTGAATTTTTGTTCTCTCTTAAAATCATTTGAGTTTCATTGCTATAGTAACAGCCACTGTGCTCATATGTTCTCTTGTCTGACATAAATAGATAAATTTGAAGATGAACAGGATTCATACAAGGATTTGCAGTATATTATCAGGCAGGTTACCCAAGTGCCCTTTTGCAATTAATTCCCCCTACCCTCCTCCACCACCAAAAACTGTCAGCATCATAATATGCAACTCTAGTGTTATGCTGTCCAAAAAATTAGGTTAAATTAAGTGACAGTGCAGGAGATGATGCTAGCTTCTTGTTCTGTTTTCCTAAAAGTTATTTGGAAAATCTCCTGTAAAAGCATTGAATCAAAGGAGTCCAGCTAGCAGAAGAACCAGAGTTTATAGCATTTAATTTCTAG
Source organism: Caretta caretta (assembly GCF_965140235.1). Taxonomy (NCBI): domain Eukaryota; kingdom Metazoa; phylum Chordata; order Testudines; family Cheloniidae; genus Caretta; species Caretta caretta. The sequence continues at coordinate 140,463,115 of NC_134207.1, forward strand.
GTTTAGTATGCCTAAAAGTTTTCATCGGTAGGGTTAACTGAATGAGGTCTAAATAGAGAACTCTGGACAACTTGACCACTATTGCTGTCAAATACTCTTTATTCCTTTCACAGATGATGTGGTATTATGCTTAGATACAGCGTGGATCAGGCAATATATTTTATTGGACCAACTTCTGTTGGTGAGAAAGACACGCTTTTGAGCTTACATGGAGCTCTTCTTCAGGTGGTATTATGCTTAGCAGTTATAGGAATGTATACACACACACCTCTTGAGGGGCTCCCTTTCTCCACAAATCTCAAGAAAACACACTTCTGCCCAAGGCATACAATAGCACATTATAAAATATTGTTATAAATGTGTTAAAACTTCCCAATATTTTGAATTTTGGACTGCTTTGTGTTTATGGAGTAAGAAAATTATTCTATAAAATTTAAATAAGCATGGAAGAAACTGCCAATGTCAGCAGGTCAAAGGGTAAATTATGTTTAAAATTGTTTGTCACTTGTAAGTTTGATCATTAAGATTCTTCTGGCTTTCCTACTATTTACAATCAATCTGTAGAGCGGTGATCTTTACCCATAGGTAGGGCCTTACGAAATTCACAGTCCATTTTGGTCAATTTCACGTTCTTAGGATTTTAAAAATCGTAAATTTCATGATTTCAGCTATTTAAATCTGAAATTGCATGGTGTTGTAACTGTAGGGGTCCTGACCCAAAAAGGAATTGTGTGTGGGGGGGGGGGGGTCACAAGTTTATTGCAGGGGGATGCAGTACTGCTACCCTTACTCTTGCACTGCTGCTGCCGATGGTGCTACCTTCAGAGATGGGCTGCTGGACAGTGGCGGCTGCTGGCTGGGAGCCCAGCTCTGAAGACAAAGCCTCCACCAGCAGCAGCACAGAAGTAAGGAGGGCATGGGTATGGCATTGCCACCCTCACTTCTGCACTGCTGCCTGCAGAGCTGGGCCATCAGTCAGTAGCCACCACTCTCCGGCCACCTAGCTCTAAAGGCAGCAGCGCAGAAGTAAGGGTGCCATGGTATAGCATTGCCACCCTTACTTCTGCACTGCTACTGGCATGGTGCTCCCTTCAAAGCTGGGCACCCGGCCAACAGCCACTGCTCTCTGGCTGCCCAGCTCTGAAGGCAGCACAGAAGTAAGAGTGGCAATACTGCGGACCCCCCCCCAAATAACCTTGTGACCATTTCTCCCCCCCCCACACGCAACTGCCTTTTGGATCAAGACCCCCCAATTTGAGAAACGCTGGTATCACATGTGAAATCTGTACAGTACAGGGTAAAAGCACAAAAGACCAGATTTCATGGTGGGAGATCAGATTTTACAGTCCGTGATGTGTTTTTGATGGCCGTGAATTTGGTAGGGACCTACCCATAGAAATTCTAAAGAAGTCTCTATTATCTCCTCTTACACACCTTAAGAGCTGGTGAGCTTTGTATTGTGCTAACCATCCTTGAGGTATGAAGGCATCTTCTATAGCCTATCAACACCGCTCCTTTGTTGGCCAGGTGGTTTGATGCCAAGGGGTAATGAGCAACTCCCACCCTCAGGGTCTGCACACCAGCACAGTGACCCCATCCCTAATACAATCAGAATAGAGATAACGCCTATGGCCCTGACTCCCTAAGATTCAGCTGCCTTCTGGATTGATAGGCCAATAGTGGCTATACATATATTTTTAAGGGTTTCTTGTACACCTGACTTGCAAAAAGTTGGAGCCAAAAGACACTGGCATCTATATTTGTCTTAAAATTTTTTAAAATACATATTCATTGTGGTAGCCAGATCTAAATATAGGTATTAAAAACAAGTGAATTTTGGACCTACAGTACTGCAAAGGGAAAAGGACATTTTTAAAGCAAGTCATTTATTAAGCCTTAAAGATGGCCTGCAAATGAGAATATGGGCTTGCCTCCACCCTCCACCTCTTTCCCCCCCCCCCCCATTTTCTTCTTTATGATGTGTAAGAAGGCCTGATTATTTTGTCAAAAAGGTGTTGTGACATTCCCCTCTGGTGTTATCTGGACTGGTGATCTGCTAGGTCATTCCAATCCTTGACTCTGGGAACCAGCCTTACTCTGCTCTGCTGTGAGAACCCCCCACTCCTGGGCTCTTCACGCACAACCTCTGGCATGTAAGCTGCTCCCAGCTACTTGCAACAGAATAACACTAGCCAATATCTCTGGTCCCAGACACAACCCTAGGAACCTCCGTCTTGCAGTGTCCAATTATGCCTGCAAGCGTATATGAGTTCGTCAGTTTAAAAAAGAAATTGGTATGTACCAGGCTTGTTATCCCAAGGAGAGACTCTGACATGCTTCAAACCAAGTGCACTGCTTCAGGTAGAACAAACAAACAAATTTATTAACTACGAAAGATAGATTTTAAGTGATCATAAGTCAAAGCATAACAAGGATTTGGTCAAATGAAATAAAAGCAAAACGCATTCTAAGCTGATCTTAACACTTTCAATGCCCTTACAAACTTAGATGCTTCTCACCACAGGCTGGCTGGTTGCCCTTCAGCCAGGCTCTCCCCTTTGATCAGCGCTTCAGTCGCTTGGTGGTGATGTCTGTAGATGGAGGTGGAAGAGAGAGGAAGAGCATGGCAAACATCTTTCCCTTTTATCATGTCCTTTCTTCCCTCTTGGCTTTGCTCCCCCCTTCAGAGTCAGGTGAGAATTACCTCATCACAGTCCCAACCTGACCAAAGGAAGGAGGGGTGACTCACTCGAGAGTCCGACAGATCCTTTGTTGTTGCTTAGGCCAATGTCCTTTGTTCCTGTGAGGCTGGACTGGGTTTGTCCCATACATGCCCTGATGAGGTGTGAACTGCCCCTCTGCTCTGTGAGAGTTTTTGCCTGGGCTTGCTTTAAGCCATGAGGACATATTCTCAGCCTCATAACTATATATATTAAATTACAACCTATAATATTACTATAACAATGATTACAATAACATTACCATAACAACAATTCTCAGTGCATCATGAGCCTTCTGATGACACCTGATATGACAAACTTTGCATTAGACACCACACAATCATATTATAAGGATGCACATGGGGGTGCTGGATGTTCACCTGTGATGTTCTGTACCTCAGGAGTATTTCTGTTTGTTTTTTTACATTAGAAGTACATGTCTTTCAGAAGTACAGGAAGACAGTATAGTACCTTGTAAACTAGTGAAATTATATCTCAGGAAACTGAAAACAGAGCAAGGCTTGTTTTTTTCTTATCTTAACACTTATTTAACTCCAATAAAAATGACTAATTAACACTTGACAAAGGATATCTTTTTTCAAGTTAAAACAACACAATCTCTTCAACTAATGTCGGAGGGTTCACAATGTACATCCCTCTGATGACCCAGAAGGGTCCCAACCAAAGTGGGCTTGACATTCCTGTTTTATTTGTTTTTTATCTTATAAATAGACTTCTCTGTGGGAGGAGTAGAGGAACTGTTAGTTCTTATTTGTAGAAAGTAGCAAAAAACATAAACTCATTCAAAAAAATCATATGCAGGAGACCCTTAATAGGTGGGCCGTGCCCTTTTAGTTCTTAAAACCATGTCTGTCTTTTCATTCCTTGTTCACCTCCAGCAGTCACAGGATATGGTGTATCCACTCCTGAGGAATTCTGACATTAGCAAACTACTTACTGATAGCTCTGGCCATGTCTCTCGGTTTGTCACTTGGTTAGGCTCCCTTTGTGTAAACTATATTTTGGCATTATGGTCTTTGGATGTACCATCTGACTGAAGGAATTTGCATGCTATTATGTGTCTGAGAATAAGGCCTTATGTCAGTTCTTCATCACAACCCTTGTATGCTGAACAGGTACTTTTGTGTTTTTGATATGGGATTCTACCATTGAAGTGTTTGTTGTGTCAGTTCTTCTTTTAGGTTTTGCTGTGTCACATACAGTATTTGTTGAAAGGCTTTTTATATTGAAGCTTCTGTGTATCTTATGGCATCTGCTTTGATGATGTGATCCCATTTATTCATCAGCTTTAATTATTTCATTTGTAGATTTAAGATGTGGGCACAGCACTTGGGGCTCACTTTGCTTAATATTAAGTTGCAATTGTAGGTATATACTATCACATCCAAGTCTACAACGCCAATAAGCTGTTGCATATTGTTCCACAAAGTATCTTTTGCAGAAAAAATATCCATATTCTTGCAAATAACTGTGAATACAAATATGTGTTGGTTACCAAATAACATGCTGTTTGCAGTTTGCACCAGTGTTAATTGATTAACTGGTTTATTGATGAAAATAGCTGCTTATGAAAGTGAACCAAGCACAAATGGTGTTAGAGAATATAATAGGTGGGAGCCCTTTACAATTTTATATATGCATTATAATTTAATTTTTTAGGTTGGAACTAAAATATTTTTGTGCCCTTTAGAGGTACCATTAGTCAAGATTAAAGTTCACTTCCAAGGTAGCATAGGATAAAACAAAAAAGTTACAAAGAGCATTTAGCATTACACTAAAAATGTGCAATGCAAATTTATACATTGCACCCAAACGTGACTGAGTTAGTTTGCATGCAATGAAGTATTCTGAAAAAATTACAATTCCCACAGAGTTTAATAATATTAATTTATCTCAAAGAATAAAAAGTAGCAGTTGTTAAATAGACTGTTATACCATCAATTAAAATAATAATTTAAAATAAATACATAGACACACATGCATTAGTTGTTAATTGAGTATCCATGTACTAGGAAATGTTTGTGATTCTTTTAGGATGAACTCTTGCATGAGAGCTTTAGGGCTAAATCCTGTTGTTGGGCAGATCAAATGATGGATTCTCATGGTTGTGCAGCAGAGCTCTGTGAATACGCAGAGTCCTGAAAATCTAGCTGAGTCATTCTTGACAGCAGCACAGTTCATGCTTTGGAAGAAGATTCCAGATTTGCACTGCTCCAAAACCAACCGTACTAATTGTTCAACTAATAATAGTCATCTCTGTGTCTAGGACTAATTTAAAGATTGTGATGTTGGTGCTGGATGCCAAACACAGAACAGGAACATAGTTCTTCTCTTAAATGACTTTAACAAAGATTTCATCCTGATCAGGACTAACATTATATGAAGAGCATCCACATTACATTATACAGGATAAAAAATATAAATGTAGGAAAAAAACTTCTTCAGTGAGCAGGTTATTCCATATTTGCCCATTATGAATCTTCTTCTGAAGCATCTGTCACTGGCCACAGAAACATGAAGCTAGTCTAGATAAACCACTGCTCTGAGCCACTATAACAATTCCTATGTCTATGCTGATGCTAGAAGACCTGGGATATAACAGATAATCTAAAATATTATTCCACATTCCCGATTAGTCCAGGCAATGTATTATAATAGACAGTAATATGAAATGCAAACAAAAAGTTCAAAGATTGCGTAGCTCCAGTGCTGGACTTGCTATCAAGTTATCATTATGTACACCAACTGGCTAGGTTCCAAAAGAGAGCATTAAGATATTGCAGCATTTTGTAGAATGATACATGCATGTTAGTTAAGTGAAAGGAATATTACACAGCTGCTTTTCAGCTCTAAGATGCTACCTGGGCTGTATAATATCACTAGTAACTGTGATGTACCATATTAAAACGTCATCTGTGGCATGCCGGATATTTCATTCCTATGCAGGTGTAATTCCTAAAAATTCCAAACCCCAGTGCTCGTGTTTTGGATAAGCAATTTTTTATTTAGTTGTGTTCATATGTACATGGTGTTAAAAACAATAAAAATAAAATCCATTTTCTCTTATATATCACAATAAATAATAATAAATAAATAAAAATATGTTGTATAATTTTAATGTATTCATATTAAGAAGTGCTTCCTATCTTTGGAAAACTTAGCTGATTGGTCTGAGACAAATTAATCTGTTTCAAGATATTAGGGCCCTATCCAGCTCCCTCCCCCACCTCTCCTCTCCATGATATCTCTCTTTGTATTCCCTCCCACCCATATTTCCTTGCCATGGCATATAGGACCTTAACCTCCCATTGAAGTCCATGGAAGAAAAGGACTCTTGTTCTCCAGTGAGTGTTATATCAGGTCCTTAGTCTCTACTGTTTTTGGATGAGACATACATATTTCCCAATTACCACATTTATTAAAAGGGAAATAGAAATCGTCCAGAATGTGTCCCAAATTCTCTGTATTTTCTTGAATGCTGTGCTGTGTACTTTTGCTGAAGCTGAAACCTTTTATACTATCGCACATGAAAATACATGCATCCAGCCATTTCCCTTCTAGCTCCACATTTGAGGAATAACCTTTTCAGCTGAACTAAAGCCAGCATGAGAATCAAATTTAGTGCTGCACTGTGCTAAAATCATCCTCTTTGGGGAAACTACTAATCCTAAAGAGGATCCAGCATTGAGCATAAAATACTATTTAGACTGTGATAGGCTCCAGATTCCCAGTATCATGTTTTAACCCCCAAATATTTGTTTGTTTGTTTATTTAGAGATTAAAATGTATCCCTTATACAATTTCTGAGCATAAATATAAATAATGAAAAATACATATAATGTATTAACAACTAACCAAAATAGACTCCCAACACAGGATAAATTGTTCTCTGTGCATCGAAACTGCATCCTTAGACAAAACTGAGCTAATAGATAGCCCTGTTGTGAAGAACAGCTTTGCTTTTTGGACAAAAGAAGGAAGAGAAATTCATAGCCCCAATTTTTTTACATTTAATCAGAGGTCTCAACCACGGATGAGATTGGACCATAACAAAAAGACAACAATATTTTTCAAGTGTTTTCCTTAACTCCGTCTTAATTTATTTTCATAGAATTCTCTGTTTAAAAGAGAACAACACTGCTTTATTAATTTCTACTAGGACGGGTTATTCTTGTTTTTATTTTTATTATTTTAGTAATTTTCTGTTCCTACCTGATACAACCTTTACACATTTGAGCATTGTGAATACCCTTTAATTCTGGGACAGAAAGTTCATGTTCTAATTTTTTTCACCCCTACTATTCTTTTCTCTGTTTTGGCACTTTCCTTTTTGCCAGCAAGGTGAAACACAAGGCTATTTTGACGCCTCCAGTAATATGTCTTCATTAGTTTCCGGGTCAGAGAGCATTCCGAAAATTAAAATTTGGCCTCCTTTCTACACCTTGTGATGCCAAGCTGTTTCATGCAACATTCGAATGATTTTTCACCTGCCTGGGGAGTAAAAATCCTGAGGTTGGTCCCAAAGTTGATGCAAGTACAAAACATCATAGTTGCACTATCTGGCTGATTTTATTTCTCTTATTTTATTGCTAATTCTCATTCTTTCCTGTTCCTTCAATGATTATTATTAGTTAGCGTTACAGTACTGCCTTGGGACTTCAACCAAGAGCAGGAACCCCCTGTATTACTCACAAACATACTGTAAGGGACACTATTTACCCTGAAGACCTTACAATTTAAATAAGCGAAAAAAGTGTTGGGGGATAAGGAATATAACATAAAAGCAGAGTGAACAACGTGATGGTCTGCAAATGTCATGTTAGTTCCATGCTTTTTTTTTTTCTTTCTCATATTAAAAAAGATAGGGTTTTGTAGAGAAAGGATTGGCTGAATAGAGAGAAAAGGGAGGCAGAGGGGTAAACTGAACAGAAAGCATATAAGAGGAGGATGGAGTGAAGCTGAAATGAACAGACTGTGAGGGTGAGCATGGAGGAGTTGGAGCAAACAACCAAACTGCAGAGGGGAGAGAATGTCCAGAGTAAAAAATGTGCACAGCTGTCGGGCACTGATGAATTCATCAGAGTCCAAAACAGGTCTCTGCTAGAGCTGCTATTCTCTTTCCTGCTGGCTGAGTTTCTGGCTGGCTTCTTCCAGCAGTTTCTTTTGTCCCCAAGCTCACATGGCTTCAGGGAGGGGTGAGGCTATATGGGCGTTGGTGTCCCTGGGGAGGTGGTATCCCCTGCGCAGTTCTGGGTCTTAGGAAGTGGCAGTCCTGGCTGGGTCTCCGTTCCTCCATGGTATGGCTGTACCTGCTTCAGACACTTTTCTGTTGCTAAGAGAATCTTTCATTAGCTCCTCCCAGCAGTTCCTTTTGTCCTGAAGCTCACATGGGTGGAGGCAGGAGGTGACACTGCGTGGGCCATGGTGCCGAGGCATAGGGGAGACTCCCCTGCACCTTTCTGGCTCCAGAGGTGTGGGGATAGTGATGGAGGGGTAATTAATATCTTTTTAAACAAAAACCCCTCTTGCTATATTGTCTATATCAGAATGGATACATTCATATGTTCAGTTTGTGCCCATTCATGTATGCAGGTGCTACATAGTTTATGTTATACAAATTCTAGCTCATTTCAGATCAGAAACTGTAATGCTAACCCCTGCACAATAGAATGCAAATCTCTGTGGCACGAAAGACAGGAGGTTGATAATAAGTGTGTCAAGATTCTTTGGTCACTCACCATGTTCTTCATATCCTGGAGGGGAGTAAGGGCATGCCTTATTATAGTAGACATCCTTATAGTCCTTGCTGGTCTTTATGGTATACAAATTGTATGTAGTGGATGAAGTGGCTGGGGAGAAGACTGAACACTGATATTGGAGAACCTGCTACAGGTATAATTAGTTGCACTGTGGAGAAATTTTACAGTCCTCTGTTGTGGCTCAGCTTGAGACAAATAGAACTTCCTTCTCCTTGGTCATAGCAACTACAAACCTCAAACCAATGGAAATATGTGTGGCAAGTGTTAGACAACTACTTCACCTCCTCAATGGCTCTCTTGTGGGGAGACTTGTCTCTCTGAGTTCCATCATGTCCTCCTTCCTGTTCAGCATGTATGAGAAATTGCTAGGTGAGATTGTGAAGTGTTTTGGGCTACAGTGTCCTCAATATACTAAAGATGCTTAGCTCTACATCTCCTTTTCACTGACTCCAGAGTTTGCAAGCTTCTTACTCTTGAAGAGTAAGATAGAGATCTGCGTAAAAGTGAATAGGCTGTGTCTCAGCTCAGATAAATTGAAAGTTATGCTTTTGGCCAAGATAAAGCACTTGCAGGGTTGAGTGGAGGTGATATCTGCTGCAGTCAAGTTTGCAAAAATGCTTTAAAATCTTTTGGTGCTGTCTGATTCATCACAATCCCCAGATTTTCAGGTAGTGCCTTTAGCTTGTGCTGCCTTTCATTAACTATGAATGACCAGTCTCTGACTATTGCTTTCTAATACGGGTAAGGCAAAAATTTTCCATTTTTTTTAGAAGGGACTGCAAGGGTCATGTAGTCTAACCCCCACAGGATTTGTTGCATCTAAATGATCCAAGACAGATGGCTACCACTCTTCTTTTTGAAAACCTTCTGTGAAGGAGATTCCACGACTTCCCTAAGCAATTTGTTCTAGTTACAGTAGGGAAGTTCTTACAGTTAGGAAGGTTTTTTTCCTGAGATTTAATTTAAATCTGCTATGCTGTAGTTTGAACCCTTTGCCTCTTGTCCTGTTCTCTGTGGCAAGAGAGAACACGTTTTCTCCATCTTCCTTATGGAGCCTTTCAAGTATTTGAAGACCACTATCATGTCCCCATCTTAATCTCCTCTTTTCCCAATTAAACATACCCAGTTCCTTCAGCCTTTGCTCATATGGCTTACATCCCTTTGATCATTTTTGTATCTCGCCTGTGTATCCTTTCCAGTGTCCCTACATCTTTTTTATATAGCAGTGACCAAAATTGGACACTGTACTCCATTGGAGGCCTAACCAGCGCCAAGTTGAGCAGTACCATCACCTCCCATGACTTGCATGCTATACCTCTGTTAATGCCACCCAAAATTGCATTTACTTTTTTTTTTTTGCAACTGTCAAGGTTCCTTCCCCACTCTGAACTCTAGGGTACAGATGTGGGGACCTGCATGAAAAACCCCCTAAGCTTATTTTTACCAGCTTAGGTTAAAACTTCCCCAAGGTACAAACTATTTTACCTTTTGCCCCTGGACTTTATTGCTGCCACCACCAAGTATCTAACAAATATATAACAGGGAAAGATCCCGCTTGGAAACGTCTTTCCCCCCAAAATCCTCCCCAAACTCTACACCCCCTTTCCTGGGGAAGGCTTGATAAAAATCCTCACCAATTTGCATAGGTGAACACAGACCCAAACCCTTGGATCTTAAGAACAATGAAAAAAACAATCAGGTTCTTAAAAGAAGAATTTTAACTGAAGAAAAAGTAAAAGAATCACCTCTGTAAAATTAGGATGGTAAATACCTTACAGGGTAATCAGATTCAAAACATAGAGTATCCCTATAGGCAAAACCTTAAGTTACAAAAAGACACAAAAACAGGAATATACATTCCATTCAGCACAACTTACTTTATCAGCCATTTAAACGAAACAGAATCTAACGCATATCTAACTAGATTGCTTATTAGCCCTTTACAGGAGTTCTGACTTGCGTTCCTGCTCTGGTCCCGGCAAAAGCAATACACAGACCGAGAGAACCTTTGTTTCTACCCCCCTCCAGCTTTGAGCTTGTCTCTTCACTGGTCATTTTGGTCAGGTACCAGCGAGGTTATCCTCGCTTCTTAACCCTTTACAGGTGAAAGAGCTTTTCCTCTGGCCAGGAGGGATTTAAAGGTGTTTAAAGGTGTCCAGTTTTGGGCCCCACACTACAAGAAGGATGTGGATAAATTGGGGAGAGTCCAGCGAAGGGCAACAAAAATGATTAGGGGTCTGGAACACATGAGTTATGAGGAGAGGCTGAGGGAGCTGGGATTGTTTAGCCTGCAGAAGAGAAGAATGAGGGGGGATTTGATAGCTGCTTTCAACTACCTGAAAGGGGGTTCCAAAGAGGATGGCTCTAGACTGTTCTCAGTGGTAGCAGATGACAGAACGAGGAGTAATGGTCTCAAGTTGCAGTGGGGGAGGTTTAGATTGGATATTAGGAAAAACTTTTTCACTATGGGGGTGGTGAAGCACTGGAATGCGTTACCTAGGGAGGTGGTAGAATCTCCTTCCTTAGAGGTTTTTAAGGTCAGGCTTGACAAAGCCCTGGCTGGGATGATTTAACTGGGAATTGGCCCTGCTTCGAGCAGGGGGTTGGACTAGATGACCTTCAGGGGTTCCTTCCAACCCTGATATTCTATGATTCTATGTTTACCCTTCCCTTTATATTTATGATAGCAACAGAATCACATTGTTGACTCATGTTGAGGTTGTGATCCACCACAACTCCCATTCTGTATTTGTGCATTTGGTTTTTCTTCCCTAAGTGTAGCAGCTTACATTTGTCTTTATTGAATTTCATTTTCGTTGTGTATAGTCCAGTTCTCCAATTTATCAAGATCTCTCTGAATTTTAGTTGTATCCTCCAAAGTGTTTGCAACCCCCCCAACTTTGTGTTATCTGAAAATTTAATTAGTATGTTCTCTATTCCTACATTCAGCTCATTAATAAAGATGTCAAATAACACTGGACCCAGAACAGATCCCTGTGGAACCCCACTTGAGACCTCCTTCCACTAGGACATTATTTAATTAATAGTTACTCTTTGTTTGTGGTTGTTTAACCAATTATGTATCCACTTAATGGTAGTTCTACTGAGCCTGCATTTCTCCAGCTTACTTACAAGAATGTCATGTGGGATTGGGTCAAAAGCCTTGCTAAAGTCCAGGTATATTATGTCCTCTGCATTCTCCCTATCCAACAAACCAGTTTCACTGGCAAAGAAGGAAATCAAGTTGGTTTGGCATGATTTGTTCTTGGTAAGTCCCTGCTGCTTGCTGGTGATCATCCCTTCATCCTCCAGGTATTTGCAAATGGAATGTTTTATACATTGCTCTAGTACGTTTGCAGGTATTGAGGTCAGGTTGACTGGGTCTATAGTAGCTCAGCTTCTCCTTTTCCACTAAAGCGGAATACAACTGTCCATATAATGAGTATGGCAAACTGCAGTGAATACACAACACATTGTCAGAGGTCTGCCTTCATGTTTGCTCTCAGTGCAATTGTGAGTGCTTGTGATAACCACTAAAGTTCAGAAAGATTCAGGTGGGACCCAGTTCTTTGAAAGAGAGTTTTTGACCCAAAATCCCCATTGCAGCATTTACTATGCTAGTTAAAATTAGATGGACAGTTCTTGGTGTTAGTTCCGGGGCTTGAACTCTTTAGAACATTAGAACTCATTCTCCATTTACGGCCCCCCCTCTGGAATTTCCTTCCCATACCATCAGCTGCAACCAGAATCTAGTGAGCTTTGTGACTCAGTGCAAGAAATGCAAGATGTATTTATTCTGATTCTGTTTTGTTTGATTTTTGTTTTGCTTTTAGTTTTTGACTTTTTGTTACTAGAAAAATGACTCAGTTGTGCTGCCATATCTGTAGCCATCAGGTTTGTGTCCTCAATTGGACTTATTTTGGGTAGTTTTATGCAAGTGATATTTTTGTGAGAGTGTTTTTTTGTAAAATGTGGAGTAAGTTTATAGCTGCCAGGGCGATAGGTTTTGTATGAATAAATAAAATGAATGAAAAGTGAGAACCATAGTCTGTTTTCTCTGTACAGTTTTTTCTGACAATTTCCTTTAGATAAATTGGCATGACCTCAGTATTTCATTCTTCCTTTTATTTGGCTATACTTGCTAAACTTCCCTTTATTTAGTAGAATACCTAGGTATTCCTCTAAACTCTATGGTGATGTTACTTTCTTATATAAGATTACTTTTAAGCCTTTGATGGAGGCTGCTATGTGTATTTATAGGTAGATTATTTTGTCTGCATATTGCATTTTTAAAATTTCAGTAATACAATAGGAGCTGTTTAACAATTAGTCATAATTAATTTGTCTATATTTTAACAAAGGCTAATCTATGTTCCAGTTTTCTTTTAGTCGCATAATTGCAATAATATTATATAGATAGATCGTCTTGAAAAGTTTCTTTACATGTAATTATCCTTCAAAAGTTGTGTGTGTACTATGAATTATATTTTAGATGTAATGGTAACCCAAATTATTAACCAAATTATTGGTGGATCTCTAAAGAAAACTGTTATTTCATTGTGCTGAGGGGGGTGTTGAAAGTTAATGAAGCCTGTATTCCCGAGAAAGTCACAAAAGAACCACACAGTGGTTCTTAGTGATATATAGAAATCAGTGGTCTCATCTGAATGTTTAGCTAGTAGCCTCTATGGAAAAAAAGTTTGAAATTAACATTACATCAAAGATGACTTTTATGTAAAAGTATACATACTATCTTATGGTCCTCTATCTATAATTTTAATAAAATATAAGTTTAAACAATATTTTTAAGGCTATTGCCCAAAACATTTTAATACTTCTTACGTGTCTGTTAACAGTCAATATGCATAGTAAAACCAAATTACAAAATAAAGTCACACATATTACTTTTTTTTTTCTTATAGCAACCCCTAAATGAAATATAAGGTTCTGAACTTCAACAGTGCAATTTCAGAGGCCTAGAACACATGCTTACAAACAGAACATGTTGTCATAGTCAACACAAAATAGTAGTGCAGGGTTACTGGGTAGCTTGGCTGTTTTGAAACCAGTTAGGTTTTGTGCACATAGCCCTGGCCTCTTGAGGCTCTCTTGAGCTCTGCAGGGATCTGTGAAGGTTGGATGCTTAGACCTCATTGTTTCTTGGGCAGAACGGGGTTATTGATCAGTTTTTTTGTACCCTATACATGTTTGTCTGATAGAGAGGAAGAACTGGCTCTTAGATACTAAATACATACTTTTCTTCCTTTACTGAGCTGCAATTCTTGTGGAAGAATTGTTAACTGTAGGATCTACAAGACATGCTGTGGTTTGCTTCACTGTATACCTGTTTTTTGGGGTATATTCAGCCGTATGCGCTAACATTCTGTTGGAGGAAAAGGTATTTGTATGTATTTGTATTGGTATTTGTAGAGGCTGGTAGGGGCAGTGTGCTGGGAGAGAAGCTGAGCCCTGGTTAGGGGGCGGGGCTTCTCTGACTAGGGGTCCTATAAAGGTAGCCAGGCAGCAGCACAGACAGCTGCAGCGGCACAGGAGCCAGAAAACAGAGCTGTAAACAGGGGAGTTTGGGGGGAAGAGTAGGAGAGCCAGGCAGAGGAACAGACAGGCTAGTGAAGGGAGTGGGTGGTGGTCTGGCAGTGTTTTGGTGCTCGTTGGGGGTTTGTTTTGCTGTGGGTGGTGGTGGTTTGGTTTCGTTTGTGTTTCCCGGACTAACAGGACTTAGGTGAGAAGGCGATGACATATACAGAGGCAGCAGTGGCAGTGACCCAAGCGGTGGAAGACACAATGAAGATGACTGGATGTGGAAGCTGCGGCATGTACATGATCCTGGAGCAAGTACCTCAAAAGAGTTTTGTCTGCATGAAGTGCCGCCTGATAGAACTGATAGAAGAAAAGATCCGAGGATTGGAGATGCAGGTGGAAACTCTGGTTGAGTTTAGAGGGGGGTTTGAGAGGATGATGGAGCAAAGACATGATGAGGCTGAAGGGAAAAGCTCAAACTTGAAGATGGAAGCAGGACCAAAGAACTCTGAGGGGAGACTGCTGGGTGAGGAAAGTGGTCAGTGGAAGCATGTCACTAAGAGAACCAGGCAGAAGAAAGGATCGGCTAGTGAAGGAGAAACAGAGCTCAGGAACAGGTTTGTGGAGTTGGAAAATGAAGAAGGGGCACAGCAGGTGGTTACTGAAGGTGAGAGCGCAAGGAAGAAGAGAAGAGCAGCAAGTCCTATAGGAAGAGGGGAAGAGTCAATGGAGATAACAACACCAAATATTAGCCCCAGGAGGATACGGGATGGGTTGCAAGAGGATTGCAAGGGACAATAGGAATCGAGAAAACTTGCAGCCAGAGGGAACAGGGGATAGATCGGAGAATCACACCATCACCAGGAAAAGGCAGGTCTATGTGATTGGGGTCTACTGTATGTAAGGGAGCAGTATGACTGCTCAGAGCTCCGGTACGAAACTGCAGAAAAACCTGAGTGTCTCTGGATTAAGTTTAGAAGTGTGTGCAACAAGAGTGATGTAGTGGTGGGAGTCTGCTATAGACCACCGGACCAGGGGGATGAGGTAGATGAGGCTTTCTTCCGGCAGCTCACGGAAGCTACTAGATCGCATGCCCTGATTCTCATGGGTGACTTTAATTTTCCTGATATCTGCTGGGAGAGCAATACAGCGGTGCATAGACAATCCAGGAAGTTTTTGGAAAGCGTAGGGGACAATTTCCTGGCTCAAGTGCTAGAGGAGCCAACTAGGGGGGGTGCTTTTCTTGACCTGCTGCTCACAAACCGGGTAGAATTAGTGGGGGAAGCAAAAGTGGATGGGAATCTGGGAGGCAGTGACCATGAGTTGGTTGAGTTCAGGATCCTGACGCAGGGAAGAAAGGTAAGGAACAGGATACGGACCCTGGACTTCAGGAAAGCAGACTTCGACTCCCTCAGGGAACGGATGGCCAGGATCCCCTGGGGGACTAACTTGAAGGGGAAAGGAGTCCAGGAGAGCTGGCTGTATTTCAAGGAATCCCTGTTGAGGTTACAGGGACAAACCATCCCAATGAGTCGAAAGAATAGTAAATATGGCAGGCGACCAGCTTGGCTTAATGGTGAAATCCTAGCGGATCTTAAACATAAAAAAGAAGCTTACAAGAAGTGGAAGGTTGGACATATGACCAGGGAAGAGTATAAAAATATTGCTCGCACATGTAGGAATGATATCAGGAAGGCCAAATCACATCTGGAGCTGCAGCTAGCCAGAGATGTCAAGAGTAACAAGAAGGGTTTCTTCAGGTATGTTGGCAACAAGAAGAAAGCCAAGGAAAGTGTGGGCCTCTTACTGAATGAGGGAGGCAACCTAGTGACAGAGGATGTGGAAAAAGCTAATGTACTCAATGCTTTTTTTGCCTCTGTTTTCACTAACAAGGTCAGCTCCCAGACTGCTGCGCTGGGCATCGCAAAATGGGGAAGAGATGGCCAGCCCTCTGTGGAGATAGAGGTGGTTAGGGACTATTTAGAAAAGCTGGACGTGCACAAGTCCATGGGGCCGGACGAGTTGCATCCGAGAGTGCTGAAGGAATTGGCGGCTGTGATTGCAGAGCCATTGGCCATTATCTTTGAAAACTCGTGGCGAACGGGGGAAGTCCCGGATGACTGGAAAAAGGCGAATGTAGTGCCAATCTTTAAAAAAGGGAAGAAGGAGGATCCTGGGAACTACAGGCCAGTCAGCCTCACCTCAGTCCCTGGAAAAATCATGGAGCAGGTCCTCAAAGAATCAATCCTGAAGCACTTGCATGAGAGGAAAGCGATCAGGAACAGCCAGCATGGATTCACCAAGGGAAGGTCATGCCTGACTAATCTAATCGCCTTTTATGATGAGATTACTGGTTCTGTGGATGAAGGGAAAGCAGTGGATGTATTGTTTCTTGACTTTAGTAAAGCTTTTGACACGGTCTCCCACAGTATTCTTGTCAGCAAGTTAAGGAAGTATGGGCTGGATGAATGCACTATAAGGT
Organism: Caretta caretta; assembly: GCF_965140235.1. Taxonomy (NCBI): domain Eukaryota; kingdom Metazoa; phylum Chordata; order Testudines; family Cheloniidae; genus Caretta; species Caretta caretta. The sequence continues at coordinate 140,479,635 of NC_134207.1, forward strand.
GGGTAGAAAGCTGGCTAGATTGTCGGGCTCAACGGGTAGTGATCAATGGCTCCATGTCTAGTTGGCAGCCGGTATCAAGTGGAGTGCCCCAAGGGTCGGTCCTGGGCCGGTTTTGTTCAATATCTTCATAAATGATCTGGAGGATGGTGTGGATTGCACTCTCAGCAAATTTGCGGATGATACTAAACTGGGAGGAGTGGTAGATACGCTGGAGGGGAGGGATAGGATACAGAAGGACCTAGACAAATTGGAGGATTGGGCCAAAAGAAATCTGATGAGGTTCAATAAGGATAAGTGCAGGGTCCTGCACTTAGGACGGAAGAACCCAATGCACAGCTACAGACTAGGGACCGAATGGCTAGGCAGCAGTTCTGCGGAAAAGGACCTAGGGGTGACAGTGGACGAGAAGCTGGATATGAGTCAGCAGTGTGCCCTTGTTGCCAAGAAGGCCAATGGCATTTTGGGATGTATCAGTAGGGGCATAGCGAGCAGATCGAGGGACGTGATCGTTCCCCTCTATTTGACATTGGTGAGGCCTCATCTGGAGTACTGTGTCCAGTTTTGGGCCCCACACTTCAAGAAGGATGTGGATAAATTGGGGAGAGTCCAGCGAAGGGCAACAAAAATGATTAGGGGTCTGGAACACATGAGTTATGAGGAGAGGCTGAGGGAGCTGGGATTGTTTAGCCTGCAGAAGAGAAGAATGAGGGGGGATTTGATAGCTGCTTTCAACTACCTGAAAGGGGGTTCCAAAGAGGATGGCTCTAGACTGTTCTCAATGGTAGCAGATGACAGAACGAGGAGTAATGGTCTCAAGTTGCAGTGGGGGAGGTTTAGATTGGATATTAGGAAAAACTTTTTCACTAAGAGGGTGGTGAAACACTGGAATGTGTTACCTAGGGAGGTGGTAGAATCTCCTTCATAGAATCATAGAATCATAGAATATAAGGGTTGGAAGGGACCCCAGAAGGTCATCTAGTCCAACCCCCTGCTCAAAGCAGGACCAATTCCCAGTTAAATCATCCCAGCCAGGGCTTTGTCAAGCCTGACCTTAAAAACCTCTAAGGAAGGAGATTCTACCACCTTCCTTAGAGGTTTTTAAGGTCAGGCTTGACAAAGCCCTGGCTGGGATGATTTAACTGGGAATTGGTCCTGCTTCGAGCAGGGGGTTGGACTAGATGACCTTCTGGGGTCCCTTCCAACCCTGATATTCTATGATTCTATGATTCCTTACTGAGAAGAATAGACGGGCCTGTAACCAGAGCTGATCCAGAGAACAGAAGGGTTTGCTGTCTGCTGGGTGCTAAGATACAGGATGTGGACCTGAGACTGAAGAGGATCCTAACAGGAGCAGGAAAGAATTCACTAATTGTCCTTCATGTGGCAACAAATGATACGGTTAGATTCTCACTGGAACATATCAAGGGAGACTATGCCAGGCTGGGGAAGACACTTAAGGAAATCGAGGCTCTGGTGATCTTCAGTGGGATTCTGCCCGTTCCTAGAGAAGGGCAACAAAGGTGTGATAAGATTCGGATGATCAACAGATGGCTCAGGCAGTGGTGCTATAAGGAGGGCTTTGGGATGTATGGCCACTGGGAAGCATTCATGAACAGAGGACTGTTCTCTCGTGATGGACTTCACCTGAGTAGGGAGGGAAATACACTTCTAGGATGGAGGCTGGCACAACTGATTAAGAGAGCTTTTAAACTAGGAATTTGGGGGAGATGGTTGAGAGATGTCCAGGTAATCTCCACGCCGGATTTTAACATTGAGAGGGAAGAAAACAAAGTAAGAAAGGATACAGCTGTGGGTAGGAGAATGGACATAAGGAGGAAGGGTAGTGTAGATACCAGTTTAATAGGTGATACTGGCGGTAGAATGTCTGTGCCCAAACGGGTACAGAATGTGAGCGAGGCGAAACAACAGAAATTAAGATGTTTGTACACTAATGCGAGGAGCCTAGGTAACAAAATGGAGGAACTAGAGCTACTGGTGCAGGAAGTGAAACCAGATATTATAGGGATAACAGAAACATGGTGGAATAATAGTCATGACTGGACTACAGGTATTGAAGAGTATGCGCTGTTTAGGAAAGACGGAAATAAAGCCAAAGGTGGTGGAGTAGCATTGTATATCAATGATGAGGTAGATTATAAAGCAATAAGAAGTAGTGGAATGGAGTCTGTCTGGGCAAAAATCACATTGGGGAACAAAGCTACGAGAGCCTCTCCTGGGATACTGCTTAGGGTGTGCTAAAGACCGCCAGGATCCGATTTGGATATGGATAGAGCCCTCTTTAATGTTTTTAATGAAGTAAATACTAATGGAAACTGCGTGATCATGAGAGACTTTAACTTCTTAGATATAGACTGGAGGAAGAGTGCTAGTAATAATAATAGGGCTCAGATTTTCCTAGATGCGATAGCTGATGGATTCCTTCATCAAGTAGTTGCTGAACCGACTAGAGGGGATGCCATTTTAGATTTGGTTTTGGTGAGTCGTGAGGACCTCATAGAAGAAATAGTTGTAGGGAACAACCTTGGTTCGAGCGATCATGAGCTAATTCAGTTCAAACTAAATGGAAGGATAAATAAAAATAGATCTGTGTCTAGGGTTTTTGATTTCAAAAGAGCTAACTTTAAAAACTTAAGGAAATTAGTTAGGGAAGTGGATTGGACTGAAGAACTTGTGGATCTAAAGGCGGAGGAGGCCTGGAATTACTTCAAGCCAAAGTTGCAGAAACTGTCAGATGCCTGCATCCCACGAAAGGGAAACAAGTCATAGGCAGGAGTTGTAGAACAAGCTGGATGAGCAAGCATCTCAGAGAGGTGATTAAGAAAAAGTAGAAAGCATACAGGGAGTGGAAGATGGGAGGGATCAGCAAGGAAAGCTACCTTATTGAGGTCAGAACATGTAGGGATAAAGTGAGAAAGGCTAAAAGCCATGTAGAGTTGGAAAGGGAATTAAAACCAGTAGTAAAAGGTTCTATAGTCCTATAAATAAGAAGAAAACAAAGAAGGAAGAAGTGGGACCGCTAAACACTGAGGGTGGAGTGGAGGTTAAGGATAATCTAGGCATGGCCCAATATCTAAACAAATACTTTGCCTCAGTCTTTAATGAGGAGTTTAGGGATAATGGTAGCATGACAAATGGGCTATGGAGGTAGATATTACCACATCCGAGGTGGAAGCCAAACTCAAACTGCTTAATGGGACTAAATTGGGGGACCCAGATAATCTTCATCCAAGAATATTAAAGGAACTGGCACACGAAATTGCAAGCCCATTAGCAAGACTTTTTAATGAATCTGTAAACTCAGGGGTTGTACTGTGTGATTGGAGAATTGCTAGCATGGTTCCTGTTTTTAAGAAAGGAACAAAAAGTGATCCAGGTAACTACAGGCCTATTAGTTTGACATCTGTAGTATGCAAGGTCTTGGAAAAAACTTTGAAGGAGAAAGTAGTTAAGGACATTGAGGTCAATGGTAATTGGGACAAAATACAACATGGTTTTACAAAAGGTAGATCATGCCAAACCAACGTGATCTCCTTCTTTGAGAAGATAACAGATTTTTTTTAGACAAAGGAAACACAGTGGATCTAATTTACCTTGATTTCAGTAAGGTATTTGATACGGTTCCACATGGGGAATTATTATCTAAATTGGAAACGATGGGGATCAACATGAAATTGAAAGGTGAATAAGGAACTGGTTAAAGGGGTTAAAACAATGGGTCACACTGAAAGGTAAATTGTCAGGCTGGAAGGAGGTTACTAGTGGAGTTCCTCAGGGATCGGTTTTTGGACCAATCTTATTTAATCTTTTTATAACTGACCTTGGCACAAAAAGTGGGAATGTGCTAATAAAGTTTGCAGATGACACAAAGCTGGGAGGTATTGCCAATACAGAGAAGGACCGGGATATCATACAGGAAGATCTGGATGACCTTGTAAACTGAGGTAATAGTAATAGGATGAAATTTAATAGTGAAAAGTGCAAGGTCATGCATTTAGGGATTAATAACAAGAATTTTCGTTATAAGCTGGGGATGCATCACTTGGAAGTAACAGAGGAGGAGAAGGACCTCGAAGTATTGGTTGATCACAGGATGTCTGTGAGCTGCCAATGTGATATGGCTTGGAAAAAAGGTAATGCGGTCTTGGGATGCATCAGGCGAGATATTTCCAGTAGAGATAAGAAGGTATTAGTACCGTTACGCAAGGCACTGGTGAGACCTCATCTGCAAAATTGTGTGCAATTCTGGTCTCCCATGTTTAAGAAGGATGCATTCAAACTGGAACAGCTACAGAGAAGGGCTACTAGGATGATCTGAGAAATGGAAAACCTGTCTTATGAAAGAAGACTCAAAGAGGTTGGCCTTCCTCTGCAGCAGGGGCACGGGTCACTTGCTGGAGTATTCTCTGCACCTTGAAGTCTTTAAACCATGATTTGAGGACTTTAATAGCTCAGACATGGGTTTGGGGTATGTTACAGGAGTGGGTGGGTGAGATTCTGTGGCCTGCGTTGTGCAGGAGATCAGATTAGACTATCATAATGGTCCCTTCTGACCTTAAAGTCTATGATTCTATGGTTATCTTTCTATTTCTACACTTACTGAGCTGAGTGCATTGCAGTAACATCAGTCTGTCTGAGCAAGAAAGAGCTAATGTTGCAAAACAAGCTTTTGTGCTTCAAAATTGAGTCAAATCTATTATTATTTATTACTATTATTATTTATTATTTATTATTATTACTACTAATATCTTTGTGGAGATTAAAAAAACACCAGGCATTAAGCCAAAAAAATAATTTCTATTCTGGGATCATAACATGATTTTATTTTGAAGTCAGAAACTGTAATGGAGCAGTGGTTAACCACCCAGACAACATACATGTTGTTGTCTGGCATCATTGTCGACTAATCCCATGCTGTCTCTGGAGAACTCAACCTTGATCTGGAGCGGCTAGTGAAAGGAAAGTTAGAAATGTTGATTTACATTAGAAAACATTGGTGTCTGTTCCAGTTATGCACAATACTGCCTTTTAAAGTTTGGTTTTATTTAACTTAAAATTGAGGTTTGGGTTTTTGTTTTTGTTTTTGTTTTGTTTTTGTTTGTTTTGGTGTTTGTTTGTTTTTGTTTTTGTTTTGTTTTTGTTTGTTTTGGTGTTTGTTTGTTTTTTATCCCCCCCTCCTCCCCCAGCCACCAAATTCAGCTCTCTGTCTCAGAAATGAAACAGAAATGATCTCCCCAAACCTGTTTGTGATTTTTAATCTGCTGTCTGTAGCTGGCTATCTCTACCTCTTATCTCATTTTAGCTCCCAGTCACATTTCTCCTTTTCCTGTAGACATTCATCTGTGATGAAATGTTTTAAGTAGGTGAATGCTTTTGAGCAGAATGAGGACAGTACCTGGAAAAGAAAAGGCTTTCACAAAATATAACTGTACTGACTCTTTTTATGAAAGCTTCTGCATTTGTAGTGGTACAGAATTAAAAAGATGCAGTAGTGGTTTGCAGTTCAGAAAAGCACTGAGGGATTGTAAAGGTAAATATAAAAAACTGATGGAAACGCATCTCGGAGTTTTTTCTTTGTTTATTTTTAACATAGAATAGTAGAATTAAGGTTTTACATATGGGTGAAAACAATTTGTCCTGAAACTTGATCCAAAACAAAATGAACCATGCTAATTTTTTTTCAGGTTCAAAAAGTTTAGCGTTAGAATTTTTATTAAATCCTAATGCTTTTTTTCACTTTTTAGCACCTGATGTGCAAGTATTAAAGTCCAATGAGAGAGACTGCTTTTGCAGTATAAACCAGTGCATATTGAAAATTTGAAATGAAATTGAAAATGAGATTTCCAATCTGATTTTCAGACCAAAGAAGTTCAGAATGCTGTATGTTTGGAGGAACTTCATGTGATATCCCATATGTAAAATCTTTACCATGCTTGCTGCACAATAATCTGTACTAAATCAACTATACTGGACATTTGATGAGAATTTATTAAAATTCTATGAATTTGTATCTATTATCCTATGATCTTGAGACATTGCATGCATATGCATTTCAACAAAAATCTCTCTCTCTCCTTTGATCATGCTTGAGAACAAAACAAACTGAATGCATTTTTCATCTGTTTTACAGATAAGATATTTTTCCTGCCATAGAAATCGTTGTCTGACTGTTTGCTTGCCAGCAAAGAGCCTACAAAGACAAACAAAACAAACCACCTGCACTGGGGGTTAACTGTGTGCAAACCACATGCAATGCATGAGTAAATAGGCTTTACACAGCAACTGGGCAGGGAGGGAGGCAGGCAGGCAGGCAGGAGTCCCTCTTCCAAAGCCAAGAACCTGTATATTATAGCATGTGTTCCCTTTGTTATGGTGTGATAGCACAGCATGAACCAGAACTGAGCAGGGGGATGCAAAATGCAAAAAACCTCCAGAAATCACATGTATCAAAAACCTAACTTGAATTTTTAAAAAAACACTGCATGTGATCAGGCTTCTCAGACCGGTCAGAGTTTGTACAAGGGGTGAGAGGAACAATCCCTCAAAAAGGAGGGCTGAAAAAAATGCAGCTTCTGAAAACTGTAAATAAAGTGGAAACATTAAGTATCAAATGTACCATATGTTTAAAAAATGAGAACTAATATACATGGTGTAGAAATATTTTTTAACTTATTTAAATTGCTGAGAAATACTATTTGGGGGCAAAGATACCCACTTAAGAAGGAGGCACTCCAGACCATATTGCTTGTTCTGTTTAATACATGTCTCGGGTATGCTGGAGGCATTAGGTGACACACCCAATGCATGCATTAGCTAGTTCAGCCATATGGCCTGTTGTGTCTTACTGGTTAATTTAACCATCTGTCCTGTAAATAATGTTTAAAACTTGTATTCATTTTGAATGCTTGGGTTCACTATGCTTTATTCTCTCCTTGGTCTCTTGGTCCCCAGGATGCTGCGCATTAAGAGCATTATTCTGTTCTTTGACATATCTCGAAAAATGTAACTGTGTGGTATCTCTGTGCACTATGAATCAAATAGTGATATCCTCATTCAGTTCTTATTTGGCCAAAATTGCTACTGAAGTCAATGGGAATTTCGTCTGAGTCAGGATTTGTCCCGGGATTATATCACCATTATGGTACATCATATACATGTCATCTCTGTTTGTTGATGTGAGGGAAAGATGTGGATGTACAGATCGTGATTTGGGTGAAGTTTCTGTATTAGTGTTGCTGTCAAATATGGTCTATATTTCAACCATTTCTATGCTTATGTATGTGCTGACATTTTTTCTTCTATGTGCTTCTATGTGCTTCTCTCTCGTTCTCGACTAGTATTCATTGTTTCTTTATTGCATATAATGAAACCAGTTAATAGCTGAAGTCAGCAGTATGAGATAAATAAAAGATCATTTGTTAAAACTTCAAGGGTTAAAAATGTTGAGCTGGCATAGTATATATCTGATCGGGAGTATTGTGAAAAGTTTTTATAGAGAAATAGGTCACCCAATTTCCTTTTCCTCACCGATTAATTTAACATTATAAATTGAGACATACTGTAACTGGAATTGTAGTCTCCAGAATGCAATGTATTGAAGTAGTTTGGAATTTTTGTCTATAAACTGAGGTTTTACTATGTCAGAGTCACTGAAAGAGACTTCTGCTGTATATAGCAGTCCCCCATTTCTCACATCTTGTTCCTGAGTATTCCAAACTAAAGGTACATGTTGACCAACAATACATTTACGTAACTAGTATACATTGTACACTTTTTTTGTAAGGACAGTAGCATTTCATGACATGCTTCTCAGAGAATAAATAGGCATGTCAATGAATTTTCACCTGTGGGATGCCATTTAGGTCAAAATTCCCAGTGTGACATATATCACTCCACTGAAGAGCACACTGCATTCCAAAGCGAGGAAACACGGCAGTCCTTTCTATTTTTGTGTATGAGCCATTGTGTCTCTTCACCTATGGGCATACTGTAATGGGACATGTACTTTTACAACTTATATTGAATTATCCATACACATTAAATGAATAATAGTAACCATACTCTATGTCTCATGAAAAACTTAAAAATGCAGATCAAAGAAGTTCCAGTCTTTGCCTTATGAACCCAGTTTTTCAGACTGCATTACATCACATCGGGCTAAGTTTTGCACTTGGAACTTTGAGTCATCTGAAACATTATGAAAATTACATGTAGCCAGTCAGCATCTGAGCAGATGTGTGTGTGGTGTTTACCGAAGTGTTGCACTCAGTAAATGTGTTATTGAGAAACATGTTTCAGATGGGAATATAGAGACTAGCTGGTGTGTGTGGCTAAAGCGACCAACATTGAGCCAAATCATATCTCATTAATGGGGTTCTTATATCATACACCTGGTGAACTGGGCACTTTGGTGAATGGAGGTTTGTTGTTGGAGCAAGAGTTTGGAATGGAGGGCTACTGCTAACACTTCAAATGCATATTTTATTCTACTTTTTGGTGATGATTCATGTGTGTATGTTTCATCGGTTTCCTGTGGCCCAGTCTTGGTTACCTGCTGCCACAACCAAGTTTCTCACTTGGAAATTTTACCTCAGGGCTCCTCTGCCTCTCCTCTCTTGTTACAAGGACCCTATCCCCATGAATGGAGGTCCCCGATAGGTATGGTAAGTATTTTTCAAAGGCCACTGCAGAAATCCTCCTTCACCACAGTTGCACTCCAGACTTCAATCAACAAACTTGTACTTTATGATTAAAACCTATGAATAACTCAGGCACTAATAAGCTGGCAGGATCCGCTGTCCTGTTTAAGTCCTGGCAAGTCTCATTTCATAGCCCAGTTCAGGCTTCCTTTTTATAACCCATGGAGTCCAATGTCCCAGTCTGGTCTCTCTGCCACCATCTTGGCAGCCCAGACCTCTATTCCTGATGAATCAGTCTCTGGAATCTGGAGAGACCATCTCTGGCAAATTCAGCCAGCCCAGATCAAACCACCGCCAGCTGGTGAGTCTACTCACGGTGTTCCTCCCACTGTTGAATGAACATTCCAGGATGGCTCCTAGAACCAAATGAGACCTAACCGAATCCTTGGTTTCAAACCACTGTCTCATTTCCACCCACATATTTTATCTCCCACATACGTTATACCTAAAATAGTATAAGCATAGCACAAACCCTAATGTTCTCCACAGGATCCACAGTGGCTGTACTGAGCTCTTAGACCCTAGAGAGGAGGGGAATGCATTACATTGCTCAACTCTAGCTGTACAGAGAGTAACCTTGGATCTCTAAGAGCCCTGTCCAGTGGTCCAGCAGAGGATTGGTGGCTGTAACAGGGGAATTTCACACGGGGAACAAAGAAGTAATGTGATTATGTGAAGAAATACTTCCTTTTGTTTGTTTTAAACCTGCTGCCTATTAATTTCATTTGGTGACCCCTGGTTCTTGTGTTATGAGAAGGATTAAATAACACTTCCTTCTTTACTTTCTCCATACCAGTCATGATTTTATAGACCTCTATCATATCCCTCCTTAGTCATCTCTTTTCCAAGCTGAAAATTCCTAGTCTTAGTAATTTCTCCTCATATGAAAGCTGTTCATCAGTATACATATGACACACAGCTCTATGTCTTGTTTTCATTAGACCCAGAATGGTGTATTATTATTTATATCTCCGTGGTTTGCTGAGGTTGGGATTTGGATAAATGTAGGTTACTGGAAGTTTGATTCAAACAGGACAGCAATGATGTTAGATTTAGGGGAAGGATTTTTAGGGTACAATGGGGATCCCCATTCGAATTAGAGTCCAAATTGGCCTCAGTGACCAAAAGTGTTTTTTCCACCCCTCTATACCTGGTAAGATGTTTGTGTCTGCTTTTCTTATCTCATGACCTTGACATTTTCCCAGACATTTTGACCTCTAGACTGGATTACTACAATATGGTGTCTAGAGCAGTGTTTCTCAATGACCGGTCTGTGGACCAGCGCCGGTCCCTGAGATTTCCCTGATGCAGCTTAGGAAGGCAACAAGCCGGACCCTGGTATCAAAAAGGTTAAGAAACACTGGTCTAGACTGACCATTAAAGATCACCCTCAAAGCTTCAGCTGTTGCAGAATGCAGCCATCTGCCTACTTATGGGGTTAGCACCAGGGAGCATACTATACTTGTTCTTTGCCAGTTGCACAGGTTTTCTGTTTGTTTCTGTCTGTGTTTGGAGGTGCTAACTCTGTTCTATTGGACAACAAACAACCGATAGCAATCCAGAAATATGTTTTAATAAATGCCACTGTCCTATGAGGATCAGGGGAACACTATTGAGGCGGCTGTCCCCCTGTGTGAATGAGCTGGGTCCGTGGGATTTGCTTCTAGATCCTTGAGCTCTGAACAATTTAGAGTCTCTGCAGAACCTGATACCCATCCCACTAGATTGGGACAGGCAATAGAAATTTAGTGAGACTGAAATAGCAGTTTTTTGTAACCTTTTTCTGAGGGGAGTGTTTTGGTCCTAAAAGTCTCCAGAAATACAATATCAAAATCTGGGAGTTGATTTTCAGAGATGCTGAGCCACCTGCAGTTCTCATTAACTCTCAGCTTCTCTGAAAATCGTACACATAGACTTTTTAATGGATGGAATAGAAGCTTCAGAAACCAGTGTCTGTTTTTCCCTATTCTGATAGCTTTTGGCTAGCTGATTATTTTATTATTTTTGTCAAATTTAAAGTAAAATGTTCAGTAAATTCATGTTGCTCCCACACTTAGAATTTGTTTGACAAATTAAACCTAGGTCAGAATTATAAAAAATAAAACAAAACTTGGAAATAGGAACTGGATAATGAAAATGCTAATAGGCCAACAAGTATAGAAATATTAGCATATTTTTCTCCCTCTCTTTCTCTCTCTAAAACAGTTCTTTTTGCAAGGCTAAAGTGCTGAAATGAATGTTCTGCCTTTTTGTCTCACAATAAAACTTTAGTGTTTTGGCAAAAGGTCATGAGTCAATCAGTGCTGCTAGTTTCCATTATTTCCTGTTCAAATATTGGCACATGATTATTTGGAGTGAAAGTGGCAAAATCACACATAATCTCATAGGAATGAATCATGTTCCATGTTGCTACTGCACATGTTAAAGGCTCATATCACTTGAAAGTACCCATTTCTTGATTTATACAAGTACACATCTTGACAAGTGGTGTGCTTGATACTCATTTATACCAACCAAATTGTGCACTGATAATTATCAAATTATGCAAAATGATGTGCACTGTACATAACATTATTCTGTAGTTTGATTAAGTAGCTCATCAACAGAAAAGCTGCAGATCTGTCAAGAAGGATAATAAAATGTAACTGTTTATATTTATTTGAATTCTTACCATCTATGAAGACAAATGAAAGTAACTGATGTGAAAGTATAAATTCTGATAAAATGATACACCTGATCTCTAAAATATAATATCTGTTATGTTGTGTTGAGGTTTCTATTTTTCCAAATGTTTATTAGATATTTTACTGACTTTTTGTCTTATTTGGGAATCTTTAGCAGGTAACCCCAAAATTATGGGGGAAAGAATCACTATTCACTACTCAGAACCCAATCCTGAAAACACTAGTGCAGGTACTTCAAATACATTGGTAGTCCAAGTGATTTCAAGGGGTTCCCAGCTCTGTCGCTTATCTCCTGTGTGACCTTGGATGAGACACTTCAGCTCTCTGAGTCTGTTTCCACTCCCATCCCTTGTCTGTCTTGTCTATTTAGATTGTTAATTCTTTTGGGGTGGGGGCTGTCACTTGCTATGTGTTGGTATAGTGCCTAGCACAAGGGAGCTCCAAACTCAGATGGCCCTCTAGGTCAGGGGTCGGCAACCTTCGGCACGCGGCCCATCAGGGTAATCCACGGGAAGCAGCGGCCAGCACATCCCTGTGGCCCGGGCCGCTTCCTGCAGCTCCCATTGGCCAGGAACGGTGAACCGTGGCCAGTGGGAGCTTCAGGGGGGCTGTGCCTGCAGATGGTCAACGTAAACAAAATGTCTCATGGCCCACCAGCGGATTACCATGATGGACCGCATGCCAAAGGCTGCCAAACCCTGCTCTAGGCACTACTATAATGAAAATAATAATAAAAAGGGAATATGTGATTTTTAAAATTAAACAACTATATAAGTGATTGTAGAATCAGGACTACAGGTCCTTAAGAGAAAATCTTTAATGTTATATAAAAGAGGAGTTGAATTATGTCTTCTGCCACAAAATTAGTAGTATAACCATTTTAATATGTATTAAAAAGATTAGGATATGCTGCCACACAAGTTAGTGGAAAAGTTCCCAGTGATTTCAATGGGAGCAGGACTGAGGACTGAATCCATCACATCACTCTGAACAGCAGCACTCATTTGTAAATTAGCTAAAGAAAGGACACCATTTATACTTCTTCTATAGTTAATTTATTTCATTCAGAGATCACATTCTTTCTGACCAAAAGACTTATAGGGAGAAAATTTGATAAATTTGATAATTTGATAAAATGTCCTCAGTTTTTCATATATATTTTTTCACACACAAATAGAATTAAATGGAAAACAAAATTGTTCATACAAAAACTTGGAAGTCACCAATAACAGGTTAGTATTTTTATGCCCAATCCAGCAGGCTGGTGAGCCTTTCTGGAGGCATTAATCCTCTCTGAGAATCAGGTTAAAAGAATTTGGGTTGGAGACTTTTGAAAACTTGGCCCACAATGCATTGCCATTTTCTCCATCTGTGGTAATCATGACCGCTTCCTGATATCTACAGTAGTTGCAAATAAAGTCATCATTGGAATTCTTGGTAAGGCATCCAGAACAGCAGAGGGTAATGTGAGTTCTTCTCAATGACTGTGGTAATGGCAAATCACATACTGGGTTGATTGATCAATTATCTACCAATCAATTATCAATCTTCTTTCTTTCTTTCTTTTCTCACTCAACAGGGCATTGTGTAATGCAGTGGTGCTCTTAAATCATGTACTTGTATTGGATTATGTCGGGGGGAATGCGGACATGCATAATCAAGATATAGGCAGAATCCGTGATTTATTTATAAAGATGGAAACTGGACTAATTCTTTCCCCCTCTAAAAAATCTGTTCTGTATTGTCTCTAAACCTTCAACAGCTTCCCAACCCTAGAGAATGTGCTTTCATCTCAGATCTGTACAGTGCCTTGCATTATAATATTTAGTAAAATGAGAACACTGTTTACCTCAGTTGTCAGCTTTGAGACTTTTGCATGGCTTCCCCCAATCTCATCCTTGCAAATAGATCTCAAAGCAGACAAACATAACCAAGATACTCACATTAAAAAGTGAAACAAATGTTTAGGCTAATAGCCAAAGCTGGAAGTTTACAAGTTTCTCTGTTAATAACCTGATAGTAAAATATTACTTGTTATTATTACAATAAGAAAAATAGGGATAAACTCTTCAGTCTTGTAAAATGCAGATTCGTTTTTTTAAAAAGGTATTTTATTTCTAACTACGTCTTTAAAATATTTTATTTCCTGAAGATATGTTTAATTTATTCATCCCCAGAGGATTTAGGCTGTGAAAAGCCCTAGCAGTCTGGTTTCTACACAGTCTAGGACAAAAGTGCTTATGAGTCATAACTGCTCTATCATACTTCAAGACAAGCAGTGAGAAGGTCTGCTTTGATGATGTGAACAACACATTTTATTCATCAGCTTTAACTTATTTCATTTGTAGATTTACCATGTGTACACAGAACGTGGAGCAAGTTCTGTCTTTCCTCCTCCTATTTCTAATTTGGCAGTTCAGTCGGGTTCCCCTGGATAAGGCAACTTGCTATGTCTGTTAGTCCCTGTGTGAGAAAATTATTTTTATTGGCCCTGCACAGTATTTATTTATCTCTGTAATATCTTCTGATAACTTTTGAGGAAATCAGGTTTTGAAGCAAAAGCAGACAGTTGGGTGATGCCGGTAAGATGATTAACTTGTGTCACTGGTGCCATTTCATGTTATTTTTCTTTGCATTTTAAAAATTCTTCGTTTTGTTTTTGTTAAAAACAAGAGTTGTCTTCAGATATGCTTTTCATCAATTTGGATCCTGTTTCATGGAGGATTTTCGCTCTTAAATTTCCTGTATAAATCTGTTTGCAGCTGGGTCTCGGGCATCTTACAGCAGCCAGCACAGCCACCTTGGCTCTGAATTAAGGGCACTGCAGTCTCCAGAGCACCATATAGATCCTATTTACGAAGATAGAGTGTATCAGAAGCCCCCTATGAGGAGTCTCAGCCAGAGTCAGGGGGACCCTCTGCAACCAGCACATACAGGCACTTACCGCACTAGCACGGGTAGGTGGAAATAATTTGTAAAATTGTCTTTTATGGATAAAGTGTTTTATTTCAGTGCTAAATCTCTAAATTTTATTGGTAATGCTAGAAAAGTTTATACTGTATTTGTAACTTGAAAAAATGCCTGATACAAATTGCAAAAGACATTGTTGCAGCTAAAAAAGGCAACCCCCTCTACTTTCTCCCCCCCCCCAATCTCAGGCAGAAAAATCGCCTTGGGATTATACATTTTGTGGTTGTAGTATTTTTGTCTCTTGTGGTGGGAGGAAGAAAACGTTTTCATCAAGATTTTAAATGTATTATTTAAAGAAAGCTGATTGTTTTCAGATAACTTATCTAATTGCTTTCTCCTGCAAAAATTTTGTGTGAGTCTTAAAAAGGGCTGCAAGGCATCTTCCTCATGAACATAATGGGACATTTACATTTTTGGAATTGAAGCAGACCAGGACCAAATGTGTTCTCTGTCTCTCTCATTCTCATATTATATATATATGTAACATACTCATACACTGTAGACATACAGATATGAATCATAAAGCTTCAGCATAGCAGAAAAACAGAGCTGTCGATATAATTGATTCATCTGTAATGTAATAATGAATGATCATTCATGATAGACGTTAGTGTACAAGTCCTATTTGCAAAGTGTCCTCTCAGCTATGTAAAATAGCTCTATATTTGGGAATCGACAAATAGATATCAAATCAGTAGGGGTACTTAATGCACTAAGGAATCAGAACTTAGCAGAGTTAAAGCCAAAATAGTCTTAAACATGTAGAAATATTAATAACTTACATTAAGAATTGCTGTATTGACCACATTTCTGACAGGTGTTCTTTGTTGTATCAATCAGACACTGGAGATTTATGTCTCTTCCCAAATCAGAAGCTTCCATTTAGAAATGAGAGAATAAATGGAGCAAAATTAAAAATATCTGCAAAACTGACTTTTTTTTAGAACAAGATGTGAGGCTTTCTTTTATTGTTTTAGGGTCCAATCCTGCATTTCTCGCTTATCCCATTGCATGCATGGAAGTTTGGGGTACGCAATTAGTATAGGATAAAGCCCTTAGAAGGGATTCAGAGAAATGTAAAACACTTTGTTGCTTAATTTAAATTCTTGTAGTATCTAATTATTACTGGAGTATTATTTGTGTGTTACTTCAAGGAAGATTGGAGTCTTTCATAGCCCTGCCTTCTTCCAAACACACTTCCACAGATCATATTCCATATGCCTTTATGCATCAAAACTGAAATTCTACTCCCTTTTCTTAGCCACACATCCACCAATCCAGGACAATACCAAGATAATTCTATTAATGAACATTTTCACTCTGTGTGTGTGTACTGCACTTAGGTAACTGTTGATTGTTAGATTATATAACGATCCAGTGTGCATGGTTAAATAACTTATTTTTGATACTTAATACCTAGCAAAATTAAAACAGTCACAGGAAGGTACATCTGCAATCTAGGGATTGTGTAGTGCCTAAACAAACAAACAAAACCAAACACCCCTGCAGCTTGTTTGTGGAGTGTCTTGGACTAGTATTTGCAAAACTGTTAGCTTACTCAGGTTAGTTGACAGTCAAGTAACTTGAGTTAAAACAGAAGCAAAAACTCAAGTCTTGACATACCTGTTGTCCACAGCACAGGATCTACACATTGTTGTCTTTTACAGTGGATTGTCAAAGCCGTGCCTCTTCTGATTTGTTGCACATTAGTTTTTTATGCAGGTCAATCAGGCTGTATGTGAGCTTGCTGACAGATATTTGTTGCTTTGCACTTCTGTCCCATTTCTTGCTTTTTTTCTACAAAAGGGAACATATGGCTCACAGTGGGTGGTATAGACACATAATTTTGATAAAATAACGAAAAATGTCAGTCTCTATAAAAACAGAGTAAAATATGAGAATTTTTTAGAAATAATCACAATTCAAGGTTCAATGTTTCAAGATTAGAGTCATGTTTTTATTGTTTAGAAAACTACAAACTTTCCAAAGAAAATTAGACATTTTCTTTTGCGCAAATACTGAGCCTGATTATTCTCTCCCTTTCCCCCAGTTTTATACCATTGTGACTCCACTGACTTCATTGGAATTGCTCCTGATTTACAGTGGGTGTGAGGAAAGAATAAAACACTTCATTGTAATCTCTATGGCATCATATACAGTTAACATATTTTTTGTTTTCCTTCTCCATTTAGATATAAAACCAGGAATGAACCTGAAATAATTTTTTCTCATAGAATAGGGTAATTTATATCAGCAATGAAATTTAATCTAAAATGACAAAACAAAAATTAAAAAGGTTATTTTAACTTTGCTTTAAAAGACATATTTTTATATGCAGTAGAATGTCTTTTTCTGCAGTGTCTGTGTTCTGAGTTTATCAGTACTTGATCAAACTGCTGTCTGCTGTGTCATTTTTAGTGTGAAGACGAACAGCTTCAGACAACCAGAGCTTATTCATATTTAAATTTGGTGATAAAAATGTAATAAAAGCTATGCAAAATCCTACTTCTGAAATGTGACTCTGTAAAAATGACATTTTCGGATTCCAATTTTATTATGTTTCAATAGTTTCCGTATCAAATATGCTCAGTTTACAATTAAAAAATTCTTTTCTTCCAGCTCCGAGCCATGCAAACTCAACTTGGTCTCGGAGAGTCAGGCTAAGGAGTCCTTCTTTCTCGTGCATCATCAGGTGTATAAAGATTCTGCAGGCCAATTTATATCCTCAAGTACCCCAGTGCAGCACCAGTGTCTTCACTGAGGTGGTACAAGTACATGTAATCAACATGCAATTGGAACTTATAAAACAATCCTATTTGTGAAGTGTGAGCCAGATAAGAATACAACTCACTTCTATCTGTATGGACGTCAAGGTGCTAACAAGTCAAATGTTTTAAAGAGTGGGATGTGGAATAGTTTTTTGCACTTCAGCAATTGGATATTGGAATTATCCATAGAAAGCACCTCCTTTGAGTAAGAAGGTGCATTTTTTACACAGTCACTCTTCAGAACAGTACTTGTACATTACTGAAAAACTCACTGTTATATGTTATTTTTTTATCATAAACATTATCAGCAGAGAATCTCAGCTTCCAAATATATTCTTCCAAATTTCCTTTGCTGGTGTTCCAAATGGTAACTGAATGCAAAACAGAAAGAAATATTTTTTTGTTTAATGACAGTTTGGGGAAAGTTAATTTCAAAAAAATCTTTGACTGTTTTGTATGATTTCTGTGTTCTTCACTGGCTAAAGAGCGGCCATACAGTCCTAAAGTGCAATAGATATGTTCTAAATATCAAGCATTGCTTCTTGCTGTTTTGGATTGTATCATTCTGTTTTTGCTTTGGTATGAATTAATGTGTTCTGCAATGGCATACTGTGATGCAACAGCTGCAGTTTAATTGAGGACCACAGTGGTACATCACACACCATGGAGTTCTGGATGTAGGACCAAACATTTTCAGGGAAATAGAAAAAAGGAGGTTATCCATACCTCCACATCTTTGTTAGTCCACTAATGTTGTGATAATAGAACTGTTCTGCTGACTAAGACATCCAGGTTTATAACATTAGAAAAGGAGGGAAATTTGGAAGAAGCAAGTAAGGAATTAAATATCTTTCATACTAAATAAAGTAAATATGAAAATAATATAGTGAACTGAATAGCGAATAATGAAATCACCCCAAATTAATAGGAATTCATATTCTCAGTTGAACTGGAAGCTCCTTCTTTAATTCATTATTTTATTTAGGTTTTCTTTTTGTATAGCTTTAAATCCCTATTGCTTATTTTTACAAAATTACAAATTTATCCTGGAAATAACATTTGATTCTGATCTCACAATGGTTTTGTCAAATGTAACTCCAAGTGTTTGGATGGAGAAATCCTGATTAACATCTGAGTAAGTGAGCTCAGAATCAGGCCCTATGTGTCAAATTCTGCCCTTAGGTACATGAGGTTAACACCTATTGATGGCAATTGAAGTGGTATATGCAGGTTAGTCTTAAAAATAATTTATCAAAAGTAATATTAAGGTTCTTAAGATAATTGTCTCCTCTTTCCGCTATATGGAGGGGAGAGAATGTTATTTGCACAAATCGCTGTTCAGGGGCCAATAAAGAGCAAATCCATCCTCCAGTACCAATCCTGAGTAGCCCCTCCATATGCAGATTCCTTCTCATCCAATTCCACTGAAAGGAGATCTCCATAGAGAAAGGATGTGGCTTTACCCCTAAGTATGTAAGGTTAAGGAGGAAGGGGAATCAGAGAGAGGCTTCATTTCCCTATTGAAAGATACTGTTCGGTGTGAGCATCGTGTGGTTGTGGCTGCAGGTATTTGGGGTTGGGGGAATGAACAAGCAGGGAACGGAGCCAAGATACAGAGACTCTACACAGAATTTTTGTAAACCTTTTGTAGCTCGTTAGCAGTACCTGTTTTAGAGGGGAGGGCTTTGTGTCCTAAAACATGAAGGTGTCCTAACATCCATGGGAAAATCGCAAATCCTTAGGGCATCCCAGATTTCACAGGATAGAGTCCTATTTATATCCCCTATATATTTATATCCCCTACTTCCTTCCTCTGTCCCCCAAAAGATGAGTCTTCAGGAAGTTTGTGATTTTGGTACCTCCGAAATTTTGATTTAAATTATTCCTTTGATGGTTCTTTTGTTTTGTTTGTTTTTGTTTTCAGTAGGAGAGCATGATGTAGGCCATACCTGAATGTATTTCAGTGTATCTTGATATTTTGTTACAAATCGAGGTGTAAGAAGTTTGATTATAAAAATCACAATAATACCCTGGAAACTCAGTGAAATACCTTGTAAATCTCAGCTGCCATGGTTTGTGGAGACAATGCCTACACTGTGACCGAGAATATCTGTGTATCTATTATCTATTTACTGCATCCGTTTAGTCACAGACACTGGGTTTGATCCTGCTTCTGTTAGACTTCTGTCATGCAGGACCAAGTCCACTCTCTTTTATTTACTTGAGCACTGTTCAATACTGCAAAAATATAAAGACGTTCTTCAGGATATAAAAAGTGATTTGAACGTTAGTATATTTTTGCCTTTCATATATCTCTATACTGTTAAAGAAAACACAATACTGTGCTCAACTAAGCTATCCAACAGTGACATTAAGAGAATTCACACTCTTGTTAAATGTTCATTATTTCACTAATATTATTCTTAAAACAACTTCATTGAGAAATTACCAGGCCACTCCATTTTTGAACAAAGGGTCATCTTAACTTTGTTAGAATTATTATTGAGAACTTCTGTAACTATATTTTTTCTATAGGATACCATATTTCAATGATCTGCATGTAGAACTCCCATTGAGATCAGTGGGATTTTCACACACACAATGTATATGTCATCTTCTATGAAGGCTTTGTTCATGTTGTCCTCCCTTGCATCCTTCCCAGCAACCAGCAATCCATGTGTGTCCACAGCTCCCATTGATATATCAGTGTTGTACATACCACATGATCAAGTCCTGGAGTGCAAATATTATAATTAACTTAACTAGCACAATAGTTCTCTATTACCAAAAACAACAACAACAACCTTTCATTTATAAGATCAACTGTATGCCATATAATTCTAAAGTAATACTATCTAATAATATATGGATTGTATTGTAACAAAATAGCAATATTATTTATTTATTGAGAGCATAGTGCTTGGCAACATACAAAGCCAATGGGGAAGAGTTCACAGTTTAAAGGAAAAGGAACAATTCCTACACATAGTGCCTTCAGTGATCAGAAGGTGGCTTTAGTACAAAACAATGCAGGATTGTTGCTGTGTTCTGTTTTCTTAGGATATTTTTGGTTAATAAATATGACAGTGCTTTTTGCTGATTAATGTTGGACAGATGGGAGGAATTGTATTTTTAACTGAGGGATTTGAAAAGAGTGAGGGTTAAGGTAGTGTAAAAGGGTTGGAAGTTTGGTTGTAATATACATCTCTCAGTCACATTACATAATGGTGCCCCAGCAGATTTGCTTTGGTATAGGAAAGCATAACTTTTATAATGATTATAGTTATTATGTTTGTGACATAGGATTTGCATGATTTTGTTAACTTAAAGGGTCACATTTAAAATGTTTCTATTGGTCTGACAGAGATATTTCCTATATAAGGTGAGAGTCACCCTATGCAAAGGATTAGCTCAAGGCAAATGCACCACTTAAGTTCCATCAGAAGGACTAAAGTAGTACATAGGGCTTGTGTTGCACCATTGCTCAAGGGTCAGTTTCCACCCATAATGGGGAAACTGGTTGAACTGGTTAAATCTCTCAACTTCTTTGTGTAATGAGCTTTGGATTTTATTTCTTTGTCTCTCTGTTTAAATACTTGCATAACTTAAGACTTAGTGAACTAAAGAGCATTTTCTATAAATTGGAGGATGAGAGCAGTACAGTGGGAACTGAGCAAAGATCTTGAAAGAGGGCTTT
Organism: Caretta caretta; assembly: GCF_965140235.1. Classification (NCBI taxonomy): domain Eukaryota; kingdom Metazoa; phylum Chordata; order Testudines; family Cheloniidae; genus Caretta; species Caretta caretta. The sequence goes on from NC_134207.1 coordinate 140,500,471, forward strand.
TTACCAGCTAGTCAGAATCACCAGCTGCTTATCACATTTGGACACAGAGCGTATAAAGCACCCAGGTTTTGGAGCTGAGAAGCACTGCTGAACCACAGCATTCTGGACACAGTTGATTCTAGAAATGCAAGATGCAGGTGTTTGAGAAGCTGAAGAACTGGAAGATTCAACATACAGTCAGACTTTGAAGTATTTACAAAATAGAAATTTACAAACTGTGTCCTGATTAGGCTTTAGGTAGCAAAAAAGGTTGATAATTTACTGAGTCTGGAATCCCATAAGTATACTCAATAGAGGGAGTTTGATATCTGCAGCATTACCAGATGCATTCCTCGAAAAACTACCTTGATCTGAAATTCAGAATTTTTACTTACTTTTTCCTTTTATGCAAATTCAACTCTAACGTGCACCATTGCTTGTGAATATTTGCTTTTATTCACAAAGTGCATATGTGCTACCAGAATTCCTAAGCCTAATAGAAATAGGTAACAAATTAGTGTAAATTACAAATTGACATAAGCTAGTAGCATACGTGAACTCATAATAAAAACAATTACTTTTAAAGAAATATCAACTTTAAAATGGTGGCTAAGTAGGTTATTCCATTTGCTGAGGCTCAAGATATGTGGTTCCACCTCCACATTTTTCTGCTGGAATTGTTCAACTAAAGGAATATTTTTAACCATCTTGAGTAAGGTTAAAAAAGTGCTCTAAAAGTGGTAGTTGAGACACTGTATCACAATTTGACAAGCCTACAGACTAAAATGAAACAGCTTGGGCAAAAGGAGCCTTGAATAGTGTCCGGATCCAGACAGCTCTGTAAACAAGATGGTGACTGAGAAACCTAAAAGACAGTATTTTTCCTGACTGAAAAGGAATATATGAGGAGCTTCAGTTTCTGAAGAAAACATGGAGACCTGCTGTAACTGATTGCAGAAATATCTAAAAATGGAATGTCCTTTCTTCGAAAGTGGAGGTAAAAGAGCACATCACTTCAGAGAAAGCCTCAGTACTTCACCCAGAAAGATTATTGCCGCCTCCACTGGGAGCAAGGTTTATTGGATGTAAAAAAAAATTCAAATGTTGCTTCTGAAATTCCTTTTGACTCGATAAAATAGTTTTTTTTTCTTGTGTATGAAACATTGAGGATTAACGTTAATGGTAAGGAAATGACTGTAAGCACATGGGACTGCACAAGTGGGAAACAGACAATACTTCAGTATCAGGGGACTTGAACCAATTTATGACCTTTATTTTGTCTTACATTTTGTAGCTGCCAGTGATGTAGACCAGTGATGAACTGACACTCATACCATATTCAGAGCTCTATTGACTGTGCCCAGTGGAACAACTATTGTAGTTGGAAAACAGCTACCCCTGGTCTAGGAGAGGGGACAGGAAAATGTGTAAATCTGTGATAATCCAGGCTATATAGAACATAAACAGATGTTACTGTGCAGGGCAGAGGAACTACCTCTAACCATATAAGAGAAGTGTCTGACAACAGAAGAGACCCCACAGTAAGAATTTTATAGCACCTTTGCCAATAATGTGCCAGACTGCTAGCAAACAAGCAGACATGGTAGCCCAGGTAGAGCCAATGCGAATTGATACATATGTACATCAACCATAAAAAAATTGAGGGGGAGAACCCTGCAAATTGGAAATCAGGATCAAACCAACTAATTCCGAGTTCAGCCTTGTAAAAATATGTGGGACTCACTACAAACAAGATGTAGGCTCCTTAAAAAAAAAGGCTAAGCAAATTGATTAAATTGTGTGGGATCCCCTGTACGAGACAGTAACTGAAATCCTAAATTAACTAGTTTTCATGATGATAAACCAGTTGATCATTTAGAGGCTCTCATACATTTTATCTTAAATAAGATTTTGCTTTTAAAAGGTCAGTGGAAGGTATCTAGGCATCTAGGTTGCATTTCCCTAGTTTGTTTATGAGAAGGTCATGCGAGACAGTATCAAAAGCCTTACTAGAGTCAAGATATACCACATCTACTGCTTCCCCCCCCACCCCATCCACAAGGCTTGTTACCCTATCAACGAAAGCTATCAGGTTGGTCTGACATGACTTGTTCTTGACAAATCTATGCTGACTGTTGCTCATCACCTTATTACCTTCTGGGTGTTTGCAAATTGATTGCTTAATTATTTGCTCCATTATCTTTCCGGGTACTGAAGTTAAGATGACTAGTCTATAATTCCCCAGGTTGTCCTTATTTCCCTTTTTATAGATTAGCACTATATTTTCCCTTTTCCAGTCTTCTGGAATCTCTCCCATCTTCCATAACTTTTCAAATCTATCTCCTCAGTCAGCTCCTTAAGCATTCTAAGATGCATTTCATCAGGCCTAGGTGATTTGAAGACATCTAATTTGTCTAAGTAATTTCTAACTTGTTCTTTCCCTATTTTAGCCACTGATCCTACCTCATTTTCACTAGCATTCACTATGTTAGATGACCAATCACCATCAGCTTTTTTGTTGAAAAACTAAACAAAAAAGTCATTTATCACTTCTTCCATTTCCACATTTTCTGTTATTGTTTCCCCTCCCCCCATCATTGAATAACAGGCCTACCCTGTCCTTCGTCTTCCTCTTGCTTCTAATGTATTTGTAGAATGTTTCTTGTTACCTTTTATGTCTCTAGCTAGTTTAATCCTGTTTTGTGCCTTGGTCTTTCTAATTTTGTCCCTACATACTTATATTATTTGTTTATATTCATCCTTTGTAATTTGACCTAGTTTCCCCTTTTGTAGGACTCTCTTTTTTCAGTTTCAGATCATTGAAGATCTCCTGGTTAAGCCAGTGTGGTCTCTTGCCATACTTCCTGTCTTTCCTATGCAGTGGGATAGTTTGCTCTTGTGTCCTTAATAATGTCTCTTTGTCAAACTGCCAACTGTCTTCAATTGTTTTTCCCCTTAGATTTGCTTCCCATGGGATCTTACCTCTCAACTCCCTGAGTTTTCTAAAGTCTGTCTTCTTGAAATCCATTGTCTTTATTGTGCTGTTTTCCCTCCTTTCCTTAGAATCATGAACTCTACTATTTCATGATCACTTTCACACAAGCTGCCTTCCACTTTCAAATTTTCAGCCAGTTCCTACCTAATCAAATCTAGAACAGCCTCTCCCCTAGTTGGTTTCTCTACTTTCTCAAATAAAAATTGTCTCCCATACTATACATTCCAATAACTTATTGGATAATCTGTGCCCTGCTATGTTGTTTTCCCAATAGATGTCTGAGTAGTTGAAGTCCCCCATCACCACCAAGTCCTGTACTTCGGATGATTTTGTTAGTTTGAAAAAAGCCTCATCCACCTCTTCTTCCTGGTTAGGTGGTCTGTAGTAGATGCCTACCATGACATCACCCTTGTTTTTTACCCCTTTTTGCCTTACCCAGAGTACATACAGTTTCTATATGAGGCAACACCTCCTCCCTTTTTTCCCTGTTGGTCCTTCCTGAGCAAGCTGTACCCTTCTATACCAATATTCCAGTCATGTGTATTATCCCCCTGAGTCAGTCTGTGATGCCAACTATGTCATAGTTGTGTTAATTAACTAGCATTTCAAGTTCTTCCTGCTACTTCCCCATATTTCTCGCACTAGTATACAAACATCTAAGATACTGATCTGATTTCTTCCTGTTTTCTCTCTTGTCTCTCTTCCTTATCCCTACTATAACAGCCCATGCTCCCCCAAGATTCCAACTCATCTTCCAAGTCTCCATGTTTTTGACTTACCTACAGGCTTTTGTCACCTGCCCCCGTTGAACCTCGTTTAAAGACTTCCTCACTAGGTTAGCCTGTCTGTATCTAGATATGCTCTTCCCGTTCCCCGATAGGTTAACCCCATCTCTGCTTAGCAGTCCTTCTTCCCAGAACAGCATCCCATTGTCAAGGAAGCTGAAGCCCTCCTGGCAACGCCATCCTCGCAGCCAGGCATTCACCTCCAGGATGCATCTGTCTCTGCCTGGCCCCCATCCTTGACCAGAAGAATCGAAGGGAACACCACTTGAGCTCCCAACTTCTTCACCCTTACTCCCAGAGCCCTATAGTCACTTCTGATCTGCTGAGGATCATACCTTACAGTATCATTAATGCCCACATGGATGAGGAGCATGGGATAGTTGTCAGAGGACTAGATGATCCTTGAAAATCTCTCTGTAACATCTCAGATATGGGCCCCTGGCATGCAGCACAGCTCCCAGGATGCCATGTCAGGCTGACAGATGGGCCCTCAGAAGAGAGTCACCAACCACCACTACCCTACGTTTCCTCCTGGAAGTGGTGGCTGTGATCCTCCCAGCCTTGGGTGTACTTGGCTTCTCCTCCTCCACCTTTGACGGTGATTCCTCATTGCTTGTTGCCAGGGCAGCATAATGGTTCTTAATCCCTATGGTGTGTGGGTTGGGGGAAGGGGTGGAGCACTGCCTGCTTCCAGAAGTAACTAGCAGCCAGTGTCCTCCCTGTGTCAAGCAATAGCCTCCTCACCCAGTGGTGTGACTGCTGTCTTCTCTAGGTGGATAGCTTCCTAAGCCTTAGATGTCTCCATGTGAATACTCTCAAGGAATTCCTCGTGAGCACAGATGCTCATCAGCCCAGCCACCTCCTCCTGTAGCTCTCCCACCTTCTTCCTGAGAGATTCCACCAGCACATACCTTTCATATTGGACAGTTCCCCCAGCCTGGCTTTCTGTGAGTGGGAAATGCAGGATACAGTCTGCAAATCCACACCAGGATCTGGGTAGAGGCACCCATATTCAGGTTGTCTGTCCGGATACAGACGCAGGTGGAGAAGACAGGAGCAGCGTTGGCACTGGCGATGCGGCCCTTCCTGACCATAGCGATTATATTATGACTCCCTCCTACAAACTCCCTCTCAAATTCCCCTGTTTGCTAGTGCCCCTTGCTTGCTTAGCCTCTGGCTTTTAAGGCCTTCTCTCCTAGGTCAGTCTTATCCCTTCATTAATCACAGAGGGGGATGGTGATCACAAGGCTGATTGCAGCTGATCAAAGTTGATCAAGGATGATCCAGGGAACAAAGGCTCAAACAGTCGGCAAACACACAATCCCAACTGACCCTGTAAATTTAAATAACTACTGTGGTGCTACTTCAAAGCAATTATATGTTCATTTAGAGCAGTGGTTTTCAACCTGTGGTCTGTAGACCTCTGGGGGTCCAGAGACGATGTCTAAGATTTTCAAAGGGGTCTGCACCTCCATTCAAAATTTTTTAGCAGGACACAAACGAAAAAAGTTTGAAAACCACTGGTTTAGAGAAAATGTCACTCTTGAAATGTTGTCTGGTGGTTATATATGTGATGTTATGTTTTCATGTAGTTTTGTTAACCTAACATGATGTAGGTTTTATTTCTTTATCGTTTGATGTATTTAATGGTTCAGTTCACTTCGGCATAATTTATACAGAGAACATTTTCTGTGCAATTTGAAGGTGAATAAAACAGCAGAAACTAAGAAGAAAAATGGAGAGAACTGTTCAGACAACCACTCAGGATAACCAGATTAGTATCCCTTTCATTTGAATACAGAGGGTATAAAGCATCTAGTTATTGAGGCTATGAAAGTGCGGCAGGATTCAGAAACTGGAGAAGTTTATGATTGCAAAGATCAGGAACTGGAAGATTCAAGAAACAGACAAAATGGTACAGTAAAGAGAACACAGAGGAGATAATTAAGAAACTGAAAATTGGAACAGCCTGGGCTATATTGTGTCCTGATTTAGCTTCAGGGAATTAAGAGTTGATCCTTTTCTGAAACTCAAAGACTGGATATCTGCACAAGATGTGGAGTGTCCGAAGACAATCTATCTTAATCTGGAACTCGGCAATTTGAATTTATTATTGTACTTTTTTCCCCTCTTTTTTAGTGCAGATTTACATTTAAATGACAGAACGTTTGGGGGCTATTTGGTTTTAACACAGAATATGTGTGTGCTACCAGAAAATCCTAAACACACCCTGGGAGAGATCCCTTACAAATCAGCAGATTACAGCATCATTTGTTTCTTTTCTATAAATTGAATTAAAGTTGATTTTTCATTTATTCCTCTAAAATTATTTTTTTCTATCTGGAAAAGTTCTTATTTTTTTTGAGACAGCATCAATGGAATGTAGTTCACCTGTAAATAAATATATTACCACATTCATATTGAAAGATTTACAGGATGCTAGATTTGACTATTCATGTTTACTAGTCAAGTGTTCCTGTCACACCCCGAGCTTCATGATAACATTTCAAGCAATTTTTTTTTACATTAGTACAATTGCCAAAAATCTGTTGCTTGCACTATAACTTCTAATTGGCAGTTTTGGAGGAAATTAAATACACATTCCCCAAAAGGTGATGAATGCAGTTTACTAATAAGAAGCAGAGAATATAGTTTGAATATTGTGCTGAATATTATGCAGAAAAAAATTCTGATTTTCTACTTGTTCCTTAAATACCACCACAATGACTGTAACTGTATTGTTACAGCATCGTTTTATGACATTATAAAAGCATCATGCAAATAACTTCTGTTTAAAGAATATCACATTGTAGGACATATTTTTAAAGGGGCTTCTATTTGGCGCACAGAAATTTGTGTGTGTAAATTGAATTTTTACCCACACTGATCTGCATGTAGACACAGTCAAGGCCTCTTTACATATGCACAGTGTTAAAAACAAATCATTTAGAAAAAGAAAACTGCAAAACGTTACATTCAGCTATACAACAGGCATTGTGAAAAGGACAAAGCATCAAGAAAACATTTGTTCAATAAGAATATGAGATGGATTATATGATTTGTGGAGCAAAATGTTGCAAGATAGTATCCCTAATTTATACAATAACATGGACCAAGTAAATCAGTGCATTAAAAAGAATGCAGCAGAGGAATCTGTATACATTTACTCTTAGCTTTTGAGGGCCTGATCGGAAATACCTTACTCTTTCCAAATTCTCTTTGACTTTAGTTGAATTCACAATAACTCCAATTTCCATCTGTGGGAATTTTGACTGAACAAAATGCTCAGGTATGAGGCCCTAGGATCTTTTCATAAGATATACCTGAATTTTCACTACAATATAAGTGTCACTGCATCCAGTTTGGTGTTGTGGGAAAGACAGAGGAAGAGATGTAAGGTGCTTATTCTGCACATACACAAGCAGCCAGGAGAGCCCTAACAAGTAAACAAACCTAACTTGCCAAGGCCCACATCATATCCTTAAATGGGCGTCACGTATGATTAGAAGGCCTTTCTGGGGTGTTCTCACAGCTTGGCCAAAATTTCTCCATAGTAGAAAACAATTTTCCTTTTCCTGTGATTCATGCACCCAGCTTCAGAAAGTGTTCCGTTCCTCCCCTCCCCCACTAGCGATGAAGGCCCAAGATAAAATAATAGTGAGATCTTCATTACAATTTCTTGATTGCACTGCTTAGACACAGTTTGTAGTTTGTAGATGTTGAAAATTGCACTTAGAAATTTCAGGATAAAACCACACTTCCAGCTCAAGATTGAGACTCCCATCTTTAGACATCATCTCTACATCTCAGTTAAGCAGCTCCTGTTGAAAATAACAGATTGCTAGATATTTAGAAGGTTCAGATGTCCCTTATCGGTCCAGATTATCTGTTACACTCAGTTTCTACTGAGTGCAGCATAAAGCAAGTACTGTGCCCTAGCACTAGTGCAAGTTAGAGCCCCTAAGGACTGTCCACTAGCTAGGGTTATCCAGAACACTTCAGACATCAGCCACTCCTCCCTATCAAACCTGTCCCTGCACCAGAGTGTTGCAGGGAGGAAAGTGGAGGAGCTGACTACTCTGGAGGATTACATTGCACCAGAAGACTCTCTCCAGCTGTGGAGTTACAGCCAGTCTGAACAGTGCAAATGGAGCAGAGTGGGCCAGAGCATCTAACAAATAATGTTTACCTGGTGCCTTCACCCACCTAACTCCGGTGTAAGCCTTGGAAAAATTGGCCTGAACTTAAAGTGCAGGAGCGTATGTATGCACACACGCGCGAGCGCACACACACAAACATAAAGAAGCAAGATAGGCCACAAATGACAGATTTAATCTGAACTTTCTGGATCTTTGTATTTCCTATTTTTTGTGACAACAGAAGACTCTTGGAAGTGACCCTGTAGCTCTGTCTACATTGGCAGGGCGGGATTAACTTTTTGTGGGCCAGGTGCCAAACATGTTTGTGGGCTCCCCTGGGGAATGAAGAGGCAAGAGTCGAGAGCACAGGGGGCAGGGTAGATTTGATTTAAATCATGATTTGAATCACTAGTTAGGAAGACTCAATTTAATCATGGTTTTCTACATAAAAGTGCATTCTTGTTGGTTGTTATAACCTTAATACGTATTCTTCACAACTCAGAGATAGATGAGGTTCACACTATACATTTTTAAACAGTGATTTATTCTGAAAACTTTTCAGATGAGTTTTACAACTACATCAGAAAATGATTGTTTGGTTATTTCATTTACCAAAGGTAACTGAAGCAGATATTTATGAAGTCATTGGGAGGTGAACTATCTCCAATTCAACAGGTTAATCATTAATATTTGGAGGATTTTCTTGCCAGACTGTGTTAGGAGGAGAACATCACCAGACAGACATTTAAATTGTATTATTTAACCAAAACAACAACGTTAAGTATTCTGGATTTTTTTTTCTTCAACAGCAAACATAATATTTTAACAAAAAAGCATATGTCCCTTGCTTCTCACATTTATCTCCAGACTTCTTCTCCTTGCCCAGATCTATTCCGTCCCCAACAATCTTCTATTTTTGAAACTTTTCACTTTTAAAGAGAAGTAAGGGATTGACTTTGAGTACACAAATTTCCAGAGGGAGCATCGAGTTGAGGTCTGTTATTTCTCACCTGTATATATTATTTAGTTATTTAAAAACATTTTTGCTGTTAACAAGCATGTTACCTCTAGAGACACAAATCCACAGTTTGAGAACTGCAAAACTAAGCATCTCTGGTGGTATCTTCTAGACTGACCACTAAATCCCGTTGGGTAGATAGAAAGATTAACCTAAATAATCTATACAGAAGCCTGTGGAATTCCATAAGATTGGGTCCCTAATCCATGAACTATTAGAACTCATTTACAAAACTTTTCTTAAATATTACATGACTATATTGTCTCATACTATAGAATTAGAATTTATAATCCCTATTCCATGATGAGATATAATGTATCTTAATTAAAACGATCTTTAGATAGGTTTATTCCTCAAAAATCTGATTTAAATAAAAAAAATCTGATTGTTTCGATTTTTTTTAAAAAGTCATTGATTTTTATCCACCCTGACAAGTGTGGCATGGGGGGGGGGGAAGGATTGGTCCCCAGCTGGAGTGAGGCAGGGGCCAGGGGCAAAAGCGTAGTGGGGCAGAAGCTAGGGTTGGTCCCTGGAGCAAGGGACGGGCTGGGGGTAAACTACAAGGGCAGCAGGGCTGGGGAGGGGGTAAACAGGATCCTCCCCCCACAGAGTGAGTACCTACCTTCTCCCTGGTTCTAGCCCATTCTCTTTGTCTCTCTCTGCATTGAGCTGAGGGTTGGGGTGCACTGAGCACAGGGCTGGGGGTGCAGTGTCTGGGAGGCAGTTAGGGTGCAGGAGCAGGTTGCGGTGCAGGGTCTGGCCAGGAGCTAGGGTGAGGGAGGGGGCTCAGGGTTGGGGCAGGAGGTTGGGGTGTGGAGTGCTTACCTGGGGCAGCTCCCATTTGGTGCGAGGGGTGCAGGTGGGAAAGTGGGGGGGCAGGAACTCCCGTTTGGTGCTCAGGATGGGGGTGGGGGGGTGCAGGAGTCAGGACTGGGGGCTGGGGGTGTGTGAAGGAGTCAGGGCATGGGATGTGGGGGGGCTGGATATGTGTGGGGGATGTAGGAGTCAGGGCTGGGGTCATGAGGGTGTGAGAGGGTGAAGGAGTCAGGGCAGGGGGCTGGGGGTGTGTGAGGGGGCGAGTGTACTGCGGCTCCGCTCCTCCCCCTCCCTTGCACGGGCGAACAGCTGTTCGGCGGCAGAGGGAGGGAGAGGGGGAGGGGCAGGAATGCAGCATGCTGATGGGAGAGGCGGGGGAGGAGCTTGGCCGTCAGTGGAGCCTGCCCTGCTGCAGCAGGAGCCCCAGGAGCCCGCAGCACCAAGCTTCTCCCCCACGGGAGAGAGCAGGGGGCAGAGAAGAGCAGGCTGGGCCAGGGCCCCTTTGGAGCATGGGCCCGGTGCCATGGTAAATCTGGTACTATATTAGAAAATGAACTATTGCTCACAAAATTACCTGGCTTTAGTTTTCAGCAGCCCTGGGACAATTTGTGGTTCCAAACAGACCTCTTTGTTTTCAGCTGAGCTTTACTTTGTTCTGGAGGGTTCATTCATATCCAAAAGCCAAAGCAAAATTCAGGGGGTGTACGAACCCACATGATTTAAAACCAAATAAAAGAATTGCACAAACATCTCCAAACTGAACCTTCTGTGTTTCAAACGCATCTACTTAGGCCCACCTTGAACATGTGCCTACTCTTCCTTACCCGTTCACTGGAGACCTACCATAGTTGAAAAGAAAGCAGATCTTAACAGGAATTTCTTTAAAGGTATGTTTTATCTTGTCAACTATTGGTCTTATTCTTTCATATTCTAACTACCACAAATCTGTGTACATGATAATAAAATTCAAAAGGAAATAATAGCCTGTTAGGACAACATAATTATGAAAATGAATCCGAATGAGTCAAAAAGCATGTAGGTGTTAGAAGTGTGACAACTAGCTTCAGTTCATACAGTTGCCTTATTGATAGAAACACAAAAGAGAAAATAAGATGGAAACAAAATAAGTATCAACTATTTTGTTAGTGCTTCATTGAACTGTGTTGCAAGAAAAAATGATGAAATACATGGGGCAATGTGGTAATGAAAGGCCTCCTTTTTAGCAGAGTTCTTAGTTAGAGCTTTTTGCAACGCTCCAGATTTCAATGAGAGATCAAAAGTTGAAAGCATTCCCCATGTCATAATTCCATCTCCTAAATATCAAGATCTTAATGCAGTTCATTGCTCTTTTTCTTTCATTTCTACTTGTTATTTTTACTACTTTTTCCTAACTTCTGCTTTTTTGAATAATTTTTTTTTTTCATGTGACACTCCATTTTGTTTCTCAGTTAATGTTACTTATTCCCTGCTATGAAAACGCTGCCACCTTTTCTGTATATTCTTAATGTAATACTGCTGAGTCCAGGAATTTTGGTTTGGTTTGTGAACAGAGTTTATCAGTATTCAGATATAGTTATTGCATTACAAGTGATCTCTCTTCGAAACAGAAGTTTATTCTTAATATATATCCTTTTATTGGTTATTCATTAAGGAAATATACAACATGAGATAAAAGACAATATCAAAGCAAGATTTTTCTTTATTGTATTTTCATATAGACTAACATAACTTGATAGTATTGTATTCTTATGTTTGTTAATCAACAGATTTTCAATATTATGACGTCATAACTGTTATAACATAAATTCTGTGATTCAACTCACTGTTCATATACATCAAAATGAAAAGTACAAAAAAAAGGGAAAACTAATAAAAGACAGAAAGATACTAAAAGACATACTCTGGATGGAAAAAGTGTCTTAACCTTGGCAAGTACTAGTGTTAGATGGATGCTATCATACAAGCACTATTAACTACTTTTTGAGTATTGCGTTTTTAATTTTTACATATACTGCAATATGAAACCCTTAAAGTTGTTTCATGGAACTTAATGAAGTATGCAAATGATTTGTAATTATGCATCTGAAATGTAAATGTGTGTATCAAAAGAAATGACAGGGAAAATTATTATGAGACCTGGAACTTGAGGATGCATGTTCACCTATAGACCTATGATTTTAACATAATCAAATGATCCTGAGCCTAGACCCATTGCCATTTATGGCAGAACTTCTGTTGCATTTGATAAGAGCAACACTGGGCCCATAATGAGCTCATTTACAGTGCATTTACTTTTTCTGCTGCTCAGAACTCTCTCATAAACAGGAGTGGCTTTTTATTTGTACTTGTTTCAGGGCCAGTAGGCCGTATAGGAACTAATCCTACAGTCCTTACAACAAGAATCTAGTTGACATCATCAGTACCGCAGAACGTGGGTCTAAAATTGCTGCTGCTAAGAACCCAGTACACATGGCATATTGAAGTGTGCTTTACTGTAGTGGTATAATAAAAAAGATAATGGACTCTGAAGCAGACTAACAAGATTTTTAAGGTGCAAAGTCACTGAGTCACTTTAAATCTGTTAGTTAAGATGCTCTGAACTGTTGATACAATAAATGTCATTAGTACATTTCATTACCCTTTTAGACAGGTAGAGACAAATGTGCATAGTGTAATTCTCTTTCAGAGTGAAGTAGCAGATAAGTGAGTCTTGTTTATAGTGATATCAAGAAAAATTGTTAATGCAAGCAGGGCTGTGTGTTGAATATTTTACAGGAACTGGGACCCCAAAAGTGTGATGACAAGTAATCCCTATATTTGTTTCATCTTTAATAGTCATCATTTTCAATCCAGACTTTAGATTCTACTCTCCTTTGGTGAGAGTTTGAACTGTGTAAAGACTGCAGAATCAGACCCTTAGAGCTGTTGAAATTTAGCTCAACTACTCCCATGCTCTTCTCATGACGCATACAAAACTTGCTTTGGAATTTTGCTGCTTGTATATTTTTTTAACTTCAGATTAACTCATTCTTGAATATGATGTAAGTAATTCAAAGCCCATCTCAAAGAAGTGTTTCTACCTAATCTCTGTGTAACCATTTTAAATATTGTTTAGTCTATGAGTAGCATGCTATTTAGCATTTTCACTTGACAGTTATTTACCTCACTGCTTTCAACTATGACAGTGTTGTTCTTTTTTTTCTCATTCTTTTCGAACCCCTGTTTATATGTGTGTATTTTTTTCCTCTGCCTAGACCTGGTTAACCATTTCTGTGAACAGGTCCTCAATTTTTTACTTTGTCCCTACTTTCCTGTCGTAGCCCCATCTTCCCCTGGTGTCGACTCCGTACCCTTACAGCGCACAGGCAGTCAGCACGGCACACAGAACGCAACATCGACCTTCCAGAGGGCCAGCTATGCTGCAGGCCCAGCCTCCAATTACGCAGACCCCTACCGACAGCTGCAGTATTGTCCTTCTGTTGAATCACCATACAGCAAATCTGGGCCAGCCATCCCACCTGAAGGGACCTTGGCTAGGTCACCTTCCATTGATAGCATTCAGAAAGATCCCAGGTGGGTGAAACCTTATTTTGTCTACCATTACATGTTGATAAAGAAGGGTTATAACTGCAGTCTACTTGTATTTCAACTATGGTTAAAAAATGAAACAAAAATTGTGATTTGTCCTACAAAAGATTCTTTGTTTGAATTAGAATTATCTGTTTTAATGCTTTTTTTAAATATGTTCTTGTGAGCTCTCCTTTAAAACAAGATGGTCTTCAGTGCATACATTTATCTACCCTTGCTAGGGCCTCCATGTGAAATACTATGAAAAGAAATTATCCTACGACTATGGCACCATGAGTCTTTGAATCTTAACTGTGATGGCTTAGGTTTTCCTTTGCTATTCAAGGAGAAATTTTGTGCTTCTGTAAATGTTTAATAATGTGCAAAGTGGCACCTGAGTGCAAGGCTATGAGAATAACAGTGATTGAGAGATAGAACATATTCAGGTCTATATTTCATCTGAAGATACTGTATCTAAGCTCTGCCAGTACATGACAGCAGAATGATTTGCAGTGTAATTTTCAATAAATGATTATTGCTGCCTTCTCTTCATAGAAAATATTAGCCTCTATGACACATATGCACTCCGTGGTTGTATACATATAAATATAAAATATAGTTATCATTGAGTTCTCTAGGTATACTGTAAATCAAAGAGTATGTGCTTGATGGCAGCATTCTAAGGGGTGAATTGTCTTCAGTTATGACAGTAACGGAGATGGAGGTATTAACAGCACCTCTTAATTTGATTGGTTGTTTTTGTCTGGTTTTGTGGTGCAAAGGATCAGTACTTTTATGGGCTTTTTATGATTCTTGTAAGTTAAATCGTTTTGAAGTTGAAATCAGACTCTTGAGAAGTTACATAATTAAGCTTTTATTCACAAATATTTGACTTCTTAAAATCTGTATTCATTTGTACAGGATTTTCTGTGGTAGATATTGTGATTTTGTTGCATGGTATTTAGCAACAGGAACACTCAGAAATGTGTCCCCAACAAGGTCATTAGGTTGGCGTTTGACCAACAAAATACATAAGATAAAATGGCAAGATTTTCCTTCTTTCGGCTATAGAAATGAACGGTTCATAGCCTTGACAGCCTGCACTCTGTACATGTTGACTATCTGTATAGTAACTGCCTCACTAGTCCAAGAGGCCAAGAACAGATTAATTGCGTAGCACATCAGGGACACTACTGCTTCTAGTACCAGCTCATTATGCTAGTGACCCACTTTTGATGTGGGTATAGCTGCTGTCTCCTTATCCTTAACTCTTGATGCTACACCATGTGTTTGAATGAGAAGAAGACAACAGGCCCTTGTATGTTTATAGGTTTGGCATTCACAGAAAAAATGTCATCACACTAACATAATTTACCCACCTAGAATGGCACTAAATACTGACATTTGTTCTATGGTATTGAATTCTTGACGGGGATACTAGAGAAGGACTTTTGCATGCTACAAAATTCTGCCTTGTAATAATACCTTGTTAATGCCTTACAAAAGATGTATAGGAACTTGAAATATAAGAGAAGAATGAGATTGATTGCAAAAAATATATTTAGGAAAAATATATTGAAATGAAGGAAAGCATGTGTACTATACTATAGTCGTGTTAGACATATGGTTTAAGAAGATGTAATCTTTGTGGAAAATATACCATTATCACTGTAGTGGTCAGCACCTGCATAGGTTATATGCTTAGCAAACGTCATAGAATATCAGGGTTGGAAGGGACCTCAGGAGGTCATCTAGTCCAAACCCCTGCTCAAAGCAGGACCAATCCCCAATTTTTGCCCTAGATCCCTAAATGGCCCCCTCAAGGATTGAACTCACAACCATGGGTTTAGCAGGCTAATGCTCAAACCACTGAGCTATCCCTCCGCCCCAAACTTGTCAAACTTGTTCCTTTTGTAAAATGATTTTGTTTACTTTCGCTTGGTGCTGTAGCCTTATTTTGTAGCCCGTTTTGTTTCTCTTCTCCTTCCAACCTAGTGCATGGAATTATATGAATACTAATTTCAATAAGAATATAGGAGATGGAATATTGACATCCACAGATGTAAATAGAACTTGGTAAGCTTTACACAGGAAGAAATTCGTTTATTTACCATTTTTCATTTCATGAATTAATCATAAACAGGCTGTGATTTTTACATTTTTTTTGTAACAGGGATTTATATTGTAGTTTTTACAAATGTATTTCATGCTGTAAATTACTAGTGAGCTACTGACTGCAGCTATTGCTTCAAGTATTTGTTATCTGCATATTCACAGATTGTGTTATTTGGTTGGTTACCTGAGTCACATGGTAGTGTTCTGAAAAGCAAATTAAGGGGTTGGGGGAGGAGGTACAAACACAGACAAAGCCAGTTGTATGGATTTTACTCAAACAAACGTTCGTAAATATTTTATTGTAGTAATTGCCCAGCTCTAGACCTAAATTATTTGTAAATAAAAATGAAAGGGTGTGACATAAAAATGAAAGGGTGTGACATCCTTGAGTAAAAGTGTTCTGGCTTCAAGTAGAAGTCAGTGTTATGAAAATTAGCTTGATACACCAAGAAATAGATTGTTACCCAATTTTTTTTTCAACTAGTCTGGCAAGAAGGAATCAAAGTGATTTGAAGTTGGGGAAAAACTCAGTTTCTCAAGTTGAAGTGATTAATTTAATCTGAAGGATGAAGTCCTGGTCTGTTTTACACAGATGTTGATAGAGACAGGGGTACAAGATTTTAGAATCATAGAAGATTAGGGTTGGAAGGGACTTCAGGAGGTCATCTAGTCCAACCCCCTGCTCAAAGCAGGACCAATCCCCAACTAAATCATCCTAGCTAGGGCTTTGTCAAGCCTGACCTTAAAAACCTCAAAGGAAGGAGATTCCACCACCTCCCTAGGTAACCCATTCCAGTGCTTCACCACCCTCCGAGTGAAAAAGTTTTTCCTAACATCAAGCCTAAACCTCCCGCACTGCAACTTGAGACCATTACTCCTTGTTCTGTCATCTGGTACCCTGAGAACAGTCTAGATCCATCCTCTTTGGAACCCCCTTTCAGGTAGTTGAAAGCAGCTATCAAATCCCCCCTCATTCTTCTCTTCTGCAGACTAAACAATCCCAGTTCCCTCAGCCTCTCCTCATAAGTCATATGCTCCAGTCCCCTAATCATTTTTGTTGCCCTCTGCTGGACTCTTTCCAATTTTTCCAAATCCTTCTTGTAGTGTGGGCCCAAAACTGGACACAGTACTCCAGATGAGGCCTCATCAATGCCAAATAGAGGGGAACAATCACGTCCCTTGATCTGCTGGCAATGGTCCTACTTATACAGCCCAAAATGCTGTTAGCCTTCTTGGCAACAAGGGCAACAAGATGAGGAGGAATGGTGTTGGACATCTCTCCCCATGCACCAGGAACTCTCACAGGAGCAGCAGATAATACAGACCCAGCACTCCCTTGAATTCGATGCACAGATCCTGTTTAAATTCCATGAGTAGCATCCTAGAATCTCAGGAATTATGGTTTGGGAATACTGATAGGCTCCTTGCCACTAATAGCAGCACTAGAACAGGACATGTAATTCTCTTTTAGCAGCAATGGTAAGGAGAACTGCTGAGCATATTGTGACCTGATCTGTAAGAGGTATATTCCCCTCCCTCCATGGGCAAAATGCCTTAGCAACCTGCCCCTGTTCGCCACATTACCAGAAACATAGTGACAAATTGGAGGGAGTTTAAAGAAGAGCAACAAAAATACCAGGAGAGTTGGACAGATTGATTTATGAGGAAAGATTAAAAGCTTGGCTAAAAGAATAATGAGGGCAGCGAGACAAAACACCCCAAATACTTGAAGGAACACTGAGAAAAGACAGAAATCATTTAACATAGTACTCAGAGGTATAATTAAGAGTAATGAATGAAATTACGAAACAAAATTTGGGCTGAATATCAAGAAAAGACTGCTGATGGTGAGCTGAGTTACCCTGTTGGAATTGACTTCACAGGGATATTGTTTGGGCTCTTTGAAGCTAGACTGAACAAACACCAGAAAATGTATTGTAGGGAGCAATCTTTGATTGCTCAAGGGATAAACTGGATGATCTAATAGGTCTTGGACTTCCATGACACTGTGATCTATTGCTGAGTTAAGAAAATTTGTGATCAACTGAGTTTCTGGTACTAAATCTGTGTGATCTGTCAGATGTGACAGTGGGTCACTAATGGACTAAACTGAAAGAAAAAAAAAGGAAACTGTAATATCTACATATTGTAAGCTTCTGATTGGTTTACGGCACATGCAGATACGTCAGTAGGCAAAATGGACAGAGGTGTGATTCTGATAAACAAACAGAATTTCTGAAATATAAAATAATTTCCTAAATGATTCCTATTCTATGCTGGTAGAATTTTCATCTGAAACTAAGAGGAAAAATTAGCTAGCACTGCTGTATTTGGGAATTTTTCCAATGTTTTCATTGTGTAGCTTGGATTACTATTACTTCAGCTTTGCATATGTGTTTCTGAGCCAACTTTTGCCAAATGAAATCTTAGCTCAACATCTGTTTGCCCCCTCCACAAACTGTCATAAAATACTATTTAGTCTTAATTAAGCTACAGGAGTCCGAGACAGAAAAAATACTAAAGTATTATTTAAAATAAATATATCTGCATTCATAATGACTTTTATGGCTACTGATTTCTTTTTTTATCTCATATATTGTAAAACATCAAGCCAGATTCTTAGCTGGTGTAAACTGGTACAGCTCTATAGAGCTAGTCGTATTTACACCAGCTGAGGTTCTGTCTCATCATGTTAGACATTTCTCTTAATAAACAACAACAAAAAACTTACGTTCTGCAGCTGCAAAAAAAATAGGAAGAACTGAATGAACAATGAAAAAATAGTTTACATAAAACAGATTCTTCATTATCTGAGAGTCTAGGGCATCCTTGCAAGGTTAGGGCTTGTCTATACTTG
Organism: Caretta caretta; assembly: GCF_965140235.1. Taxonomy (NCBI): domain Eukaryota; kingdom Metazoa; phylum Chordata; order Testudines; family Cheloniidae; genus Caretta; species Caretta caretta. Next base: position 140,518,742 of record NC_134207.1, read on the forward strand.
CTGCAGTGGTGCTGCTGTACCACTTAGTGAAGACGCTACCTAAGCTGACAGGAGAGCTTCTCCCAAGGGGCGGTAGCTGTGTCCACAAGAGAAACCCTGCCATCAACATAGCGCTGCCTACACCAGGGATTAAATCAGTATAACTGCGTCGCTCAGGGGTGTGGAAAATCCACACTCCTGAGCGACGTAATTATACCGACATAAGTTGGTAGTGTAGACTTTAGTTAAAGTCTAAGGAGGAAACTTCTAAACTAAGTATGGAGAAGTCCGCCGGGTTCAGGAACCAACATAGCATGTGTATAAACTCCTAGCCTCCTAAACGCTAATATTTCTGAGATATTTAATGTCAACTTCAGATGTTTCCATCCAATTTTACTTTGTAGTACCAAGACAAATAAAACTTTAGATAAATCTTTTTAATGAAACCACAGTAAACCACATTGAAATAGCATTAATAGTCCCATTTACAGGGGCACCATAAAGTTAATAATCATATATGAAGAATTGACTGGTCTGTATTGCTAATAACAACTTTCATTGTAAAATGGAATGCATTCTAAAAATCAAACTTAATTTTCAGCATATATGCTGTTTGTTTCATTTTTGCACTTTATAAAGTTTAGATGGTGAAACTAGACTGATTTGACTACAGTTATTTTCACTTCAAGCTGAAGACTGTTCTGTCATGTTTATTTTTTAAGTAATAACAAAAACAATTTTCACTGAAATGTGAAATAAAAATCACTTACTATGATTTATAAAAATTTTTCTTACAAAACCTAAATCTTTACACCTAAACTACCCACGAATGTCCTTAAATACACAAAAGCAAAGAAACTGCATCCTTTTTGTTAAAGTAAAAATGAACTTTGGTTAATGAATTATAGTATGTATAAGGATCTCATATACCTACACAGCATGGAGTTAGTAAGAGAGCATATCTGTTTAGAGAGCATTTCAGCTTTAATTGTAATTCTTTTTTTTTTGTAGGTTTTTGTAAGAGATTTTTAATTTTGTCTGAATAAAAAGTAAAACCCCATAATAGCGATGATCATTACTCGCATAGCATAATACTCCATGTCAACTGTTACACTAATGAGTCGTACGTGAACCTTGCTAGTTCACGTGCACAGTGGTGAGATCCACAGGGAATGACTGAATTTTGCAAATTAGCTAACAAATGAATAAACACAGCTCCTTGTGTTGATTGGCTGAGTGCATATTAGCAAGTTCTGCTGTAACAATGGTCTTGCTCACTTATGGCTTCCCTATCTATAATGTCATTGATGGGCAGAATATCAGTTTATTTCTTCCTTTGTTTTGTGACATTGCTTAACTATTGAACATCATAGGCATTTATATGAAGGGGCTGGCAGAACAATATAGTAACAGCAACAGTCATGTTGAAAAACAGTTCAGCAATGCAATCAAAACTAACTTCAGCTAGAATAAAATGTAATATCCCATAGATATAATGTCCCATAGATATATTATCCATGTCCATGTCACAGTGAATGATATTGTTATGAGTTTTTATAGTATGCTGTTTTTAATAAATATGTTTCAAAGAGCACCTTTAAACTGTTTATACAAAATACATTGGAAATCCAATGAACACGCACAAAAATGATGTGTTTACCAAAAATGCTGTACTTTCTAGAATACTCATGGAGTGATAATCCAAAAGACCCCATTTTATGACTTTTTAATTTTTTTCCCCAGCACTTACTGGTGAAAAATGTGACAACTAAAATAGATAATTTAAAAATGTAAATAGCATTAAAAATACAAATAACTGGTAGTAGCACATTACTTTTTTTAACTATCCAGGTACAAATCAAAACGTTACTGATTGTGCCAGCTATTGCATAATTTAAATTTTATATCCTGAGGCATTCCTGCTGTGTTTTTACTTTCAAAGTCAAAGTTCTGATTGATTACCTCTGTTGGGGTTAATTTCCCACCACACAGAGAATGAAAGCACTGACTCACTACTTTCAAAGTTCTTAAATCATAAGCCTCATTGTACAAAGGAGAAGTAGGCTGAAGCAAAGCATCCTGTGTCCACTATGAACCATCAAAACCCATTTTGCATCACTTTCTACAAAGAGCTGTGGTATATTTTCAAGCCTAGTTTTGTAAAGCTTTTATTTCCCTGTAGTAAAAAGAATCTCATTACGATAAGTGGCAATTAGCATATATGCTTCAATAAAAGTGCAATAAAAGTATAAGACATTGGCTCTTTAAGATAAACTAAAATGTTTCTGCAGGAGTCCTTACAGTGTATTCATTTGGTTTGTTTTAGGGATTATCATAATATTAACAGAATTGCTTTACTATAAATCTTAATAATAGTGAAAGGTGGTATTACAGTGTTATGAGAGAGGCCAATAAGAATATAATCCTCAGTCTGTGTATGTTTGTGCAAAGAAAATTACTCTGTATGTTTGTGTGTACATTTTTATTTTTTAAAATGTATAAGGCAGTGTGATATACTGGTGATAGACAGAAATCCGAAGCAGGCACTATCCCAGGAATAAGGAAAGGAGTACTTGTGGCACCTTAGAGACTGTGAGCTGTAGCTCACGAAAGCTCATGCTCAAATAAATTGATTAGTCTCTAAGGTGCCACAAGTACTCCTTTTCTTTTTGCAAATACAGACTAACACCGCTGTTTCTCTGAAACCTATCCCAGGAATAGTTATTTGGTGATTTCCTTTTCCCAATTAACACTCAGCATTGCAAGGATGTCGATTTGTAATTTTTTCCCCAGTGTTCCTTTCCCAACACATTAAACTGGCAGAATCAAGTAGCTGTAGCCCTAAAGTGATAATTTTGCAATTGACAGTGCTAGCTGTATCTTTCTCTCTTCCAACAGGATATCTATTGCTTTCTTTATCCTTTCTTATTGCTGAGGAGATGGCATATCCTCACAGGCATTTATCAGTAGTCATCTAAGTGCAGAACAATGAACCAATATGAAATATTAAAATCAAAGGGATGATCCAAGCATGCACACAATTCAAGACAATTGGTATGGACTCAGGGCAAGCCTCAGGTGCTCACACAAACCATCCCTCCAAATGAAAGGGATGAGTTCTCATTTTGCATATAAAATAGCCACGAGAAAGGGTAACAAACATAAAACTAACAGAGAAGGCGGGGGAGGGGGGCAAACATAGCTAAAGATTAAGACTGCTGATATAAATAGGACTTATATTCTGCCCTAAAAACTGAAAACATGGGATCCCAGCAACCTGCTTGAAGAGAGTGCTTCAGAACCAACAACTCCTGACCAAGAATGTCTAGCTTCCAGCTTGGCCAAGGTTACAGGAGAGCATCCCTTCCCAGGCCTGTAACTCATGGACAAAGACTTAGGGAGAGAAGGGGGTTATTGCCCAAGTTTCTGGGTTCTAGATTATGAAAACCAGCTTTATAGAACACCAAGACTATGAATTGTGCCTTTTTGTATACTGGCAACTGGTGTAGACTGAAGAGAGTGGTTGTAAGTGACCTGAAAGGGTTAGGGTCTGGGGAGGAAATGGGGTGACATGTGTCTGACTCAGGTCACCGTATGATAAATGTGGTTCACTGATCAACAGATTTCTATGTTCAATCTTTATTATTCACTACATAGGCTGACACACACTGTTTATCAAATGCATTTCACTGTGTGCTACAGAAAAACCTGCAGTGCACTCAAAGAAAGAGAAAAGTTTGTCTTTTGGAGCTCATGTCATACTCTCAGTCTTTTCATTATGACTGGAATTGTTCTACTGATGTATGTGAGCCCTTTGTTAGATCCATCACCCAATTTTATTGCCATCCCACCTTTCAAAGTACTCTAAATCCCATCAGTACACCAACTCATGATATTGAAATGGTTGGACATTGTAATTTCCTTATATTATAGTGGCATGGACATTGTCGGTCCATTGGGCTTGACTAGTGAGTCTGCAGTACTTAAAGCTTCCAAACTTTATCTATCTATCTGTCTAGTGTCCTTTTCTCTTAGTGGCATATTTACTTAGTCTATAGTATATAATTTTTAGGTAGATAATGTCCCATCTTATTAATATCTTGCTGTTCAATGTGAATGTTTTATTTTACAGCTTGTTAAAGGCATAGTGTTCTTATTTCTCTCCTTTTTTCCAGAGGTGGGAGAAAGCACAAGGCCAAGCATAGTCTTATTACCAGCGCAGGACAGCAGAAGGGTGGTCGTGATGCAGGTAGTAGAAGTGAGCCCAGAGAATTTATATCTGAATACCTCGGCAGGCTGGAATGGCTGTGCTGGGAGAAGTGCTGACTTACAACCTTTGAACTGGTGCAACAAGGGATGTTTCCCTGCATTTCACTCAGACCTCTGAAGCTACTGTGCCTTTTACCAGCATAATACTTCTAGGCACCTGCACTTGAATAGTGCACTTCATCCGCCTCTCTCATCTTGCCCAGCTCATCTTAGGTTTGTGTCAGCCATAATGGAGCTCTTAATGGTTAATAGGCCATAATATGATTTTGTCTGTGTTTGCCACACATGTCCCTCAATATCCTGTGGATCATCTGCACACTTTAACAGGTGCAAACTCTGCATGATGCCTTTCTCTGATGAAAAATACAATTCTAACATTTTGCAATTTTTTTCAAGTAAATAATATATATTTTAAAAAATATGAGCAAATATTTAAAATATTTAAAAAATATGTACATGAGAGAACAGCTTAGCTTCAGAGTGTATTTCTCTAATGTACTGGCAAAATTAACGGCCCTTAAAAAATCTCTGTCTTATCTCTCTGCCTTAATTTTCTCATCTGCAAAATGGGGATAATAGTAGTTACCTTCCTCACAGGGGTGCGGTGAGAATTAGTTATTTTATAAAGTGCTTTGAAGATGCAAAGCCATGTTTTTCTCTTACTTACGCCCTAGGCCACCTCCACTGACAGTATGGCAAGGGGTGCTGGTGGGTCCAGGACATTTCTTCAGTTAGATCTTATTCTGAGGAAACGAAGGGGAAAGTCATGTCAGAATCTTGCTAGTCAGTTATTTAAAATAGACAATGCACCTCCTTGTCTGACAAATGTTGGGTGCTGCTCTCAACTTTCTCCATGTATTTTCAGATAAGTCTGTTTTTTGTGCTCTTAGAGGTAATCCAGGGTCCAGTCAGATCCCTATCTATGCTTTTATGCAAACCAGAAGAAAAGGTGTATATAAATGTTGTGTGTTCCTAAATCTGAAGATGTAAGTGTTATTGTATTTCTCTTCCATAAGCAGAGAGAGAAACAAAAGGCAGCCAGTTTTGCTGCAGTGACACAAACTCCCCATTTTCTTGCTGTAGACTGTGTTTGGCAAGACTAAATGAAGTACTGCTCAAGTAACTGGGCAGAGAGGCTATAAGAAAGCGCTTTAATTTACAAACAGTTGAAAATGGAGCAGGGGAAATATGAAGAAAAAAGATCGTTTGACAGTTTATTTTAATTCTTTTCATTGATTTATCTCACAGCTTTAGAGTTGACTTAAACTGTGACTGTGTGGACACAGCAGGTGTCACTTCATATGGCCTGCATAGGATGGGAATGGGCCAATCTCTGTAGGTTTACTTTGGAGGTTCATGTGCTACATAAATCTAAAACTGCAAGAAGTCCCACCTCCTTCTCTAGAGCAGTGTTTTTCAAAGTTTGGGTCGAGTAAGGTACTGGCATATAAGGTACTGGGTTCCCTTGCTCAGCACCCAGCATCTCCGGTCAGCACTGCCAACGGGGATGTTAAAAGTCCCTACCTGATCCGACACCGCACTGTGCCCCAGAAGCAGCCAGCAGTGGGTCTGGCTTCTAGGCAGGGGGGCCACAGGGCTCTGCGTGTTGCCTCTCCCTCAATCACTGGCTCCGCGCTCCAAGCTGGGGGGGGCAGTGTCTGCAGGTGAGAGCTGCTTGGAGCCGCTTGTGCACCTAGGAGCCAGACCTCCTGCTGGCTGCTTCCGGGGCGCAGCGCAGTCCATGGTGCCAGGACAGGAGGGAAGCCTGCCTCTGCACCCTGGCTGTGCCGCTGACAGGGAGCCGCTGGAGGTAATTCCGCACCCCAACCCTGCGCCCCAATCCCCTGCCCCAGCCCTGAGCCCCCCCAACCCAGAACCTCTTCCTGCACCCCAAACCGCTCATCCCCAGCCCAGAGCCTGCACACCCCCAGCCCAGAGCCCTGACCCCTTCCCATATCCCAACCCCCTGTCCCAGTCCTGAGCCCCTCCCACACCCCAGACCCCTCATCCCCAGCTCCGTTGTGTCGCGAGCGTGAACAATTTTCTTCAACTGGGTTCCCAGAAAAAAAGTTTGAAAACGACTGCTCTAGAGCACTACCTGCCTACTCTCAGAGATGTCCCTTTCTTCAGGCCCTTCACCTCCTTAGATCTCTTTAGGGAATATCAAGGATGTTTTGATGCATCTCTCTGGGTAACCACTGATCTCCACCTATGGTCATCAGAGCGCACCAAGAGGCTCCCCTCCCGCACAGGTTTTCAGCCTGCTTCCTGTTAATGGAAATTGCCTCTTTGATTTCATTCAGGATTCAGGATTGGGGCAAGGAGATGTGAGGCCTACCCCAACTGGGTATCGGTAGTCCCACTCCCAGTGCCAGCAGCTCATCCAATGAACTAGGGTCAGAGACACCTCATAATACTTAGCTTTGTAGCTAGAGGTTCCTTAGCAACCAAGCATCTAGTAGTGATTGTTGCTATGGTTCCCCCAAGAGTTTCTACAATTATTATGAGATGTTTCTGTCCTTTTACTTAGTTTTAAGCCACCTCAACAAGAGTGCTTTTCCTTCTAATGGATTGGGGGTTGCAGTTCTCTTTACCAGGCACCCACTAAGGATGCTCCTCAAAGGGAGCGGACTGACAGAGATCCTGGGAAAGAATGGAAGGGGTGTCTTGGCCCAAGGAAGGGAGGGGACGAGGCCATTGCCCCCGTGAAGCCATCTAAGGTAAAGATATGGAGAGATGGATCTATGCAGACAGTAGTAGCTTTGCAATCACTCATGAGTAAGGCTGTGATTTAGTCATGGAGGTCATGGCAATCACGGATTCTGTGACTTTACCGGACCTCCATGACTTCTTCAGCTTCAGCTGTCAGCAGCTGAAGCCATGGCTGGGGCTGCAGCTGAGGCTATGCTCCCCACATAGCTCCATGGTGGGGGCCGTAGCCAGGGCCGTGCACACAGCTTGCTGTGGGGGCCATCTCCAAGGCTATGTGCCCCTGCCCCACGGTGGGAGCTGCAGCTGGGGCTGTGCACCTCTGCCGTGGCTTGTATGGTTACTTTTAGTAAAAGTCACAGGCTCCATGAATTTTTGTCTGTTCCCCGTGACATGTCTCTGAGTTTTACTAAAAGTAACCGTGACAAAATCTTAGCCTTACTCATGAGCCAAGCCTGAAATTTATGGATGAAAACGATACCACTGGTTTGGGGTGCCTATTGGATTAATTTCATAACAGCATTTAAGCAAGAAAACTTTTAAAATTTTATTTGGAAAAAAGTGTGTGTCGTAAACCGGAGATTGTGTGGTATGGTGTCACAGGATGGCTTGCCTGTGGGCTGGAGATCCTGGGCCTAAGCCAGCCCTGATTACAAGATGAGCCCACTTGAGAGGAATCAGGTGAGTCCAACATAAAAGACAGCAGGAAGCTGCGGGGTCGGGTGTGGCAGAGAGGGGGGCACAGACTGCCTGAGGCAGGAAGCTTGGCAGCAAGCTGGCAAAGCTCAGGAACCAGGAGACTAGGTGGAGTGGGGGCGGGTGGAAGGAGTAGCTACAAGGAGCAATTTTGGTTCCTGCAGAGCCCAAGCCAGGCAAAGGCTGTGAGTGGGAGTTAAAGAAGGGAAGATGAGCTAAACAGCTCTGTTTATTTTGGACTTTCGAGTTCTGCTTTTGTTTTTCTTTTTGTTAACTGTTGCCAGACTGGGGAGCACTAGTAAAGAGTGAATTAAAGGATTTGAGTTTAGAAGGTCACCGGAGACTGAGTGAGTTCTTAGAGGGGCCTGGATAAAGTGGAAATAGAGACAAGTCAGCCATGGAGGGAACCCTAGCCACAAGGGGGCACTCTGGAGACAGTAAATGGCAACCAAGCTACATATGGTGTAAATGTTTTTGTTTGTTTGTTTGTTTTTTACTCAGTTATCCAGCTCATTTCTGGTAACGCCTTTATATCACACTATACCATCCTATATTTTGTTCCTGTGAGACATTTCAAAGAAAAGAGACTTGAGGGGTTTATTATCATTTTCATTACTACTGTTATTTCTCTCTGTCCACCTATAAATCCTGGTTTCCTTAATTAACCTGGGTCACAATCTCAAATTTGAGAGTCTAAATTATTCAGTTCCCTAAATATGGGAGCCCACATTTGAAAATGTGCCTCTGAATCAGACTGGCGAAAGCACATCAATTGTGTACGTAAGCCACAAAGTAAGGGGAAAATGACTCTTGAAACAAATATTAAAATTGATTTTCTATACGTTAGAATCATGTGATTTTGAAGTTTGGCATATCGTGAGCTGCCTGGGTTGCATATGAATGTTTGTCTCACAGTCAACTTGGAAGACACTGGACCACAAAACTGCTGTTTGTCCAGAATTAGCTACAGCAAGATCTGGACCTTGGACCACTGTAATTTCTCAGCTCATGATATTACCTGATCCAAATCGCCATATGTCAAAGAAGAAAATGGTTTTGTGTGCTGCAGATTGTTTTTATTTAAAAACAACAGGTGTGATAAAGCCCCCAAACAAGATTTTAATCGTGGAAGTAATCCCATATCAGAAGAGGATTTATATTCAACCTAGACTGTGAGCTTTTATGGGGCAGGTACTGTTTTTTTTACTACATACCTTACTCCTTGATTGGTACCCCTACGTACTACTGCAGAAATAATATGAATAAAAACTTTTCCAGATCCTTATCAGGTACTGCTGAAATCGCGTGAGAACATGCATTTTCATGGACTTTTAGATAGTTGTGGTAACAGTAAATAAACTAAATAAATACAAAGCTACGAATATTACTGTGTTTGTCAAATTAGTTTTCTGAATATGTGCAAATATGTAACATGTTCAGAATTACATTGTTGTGATGACCATTCATCTCTAATAGATGAGCTGGCTGGATGATGTCATTTGACTGATCTTTTCAATGGAAGTAAAACTAAATTGTTTTTTTCTTGCCACCAAATTATTCCTATTTGAAGTGTTTAAACTTTATGAGGCTAAGAGGTTGTCTTTCTGGATTGCTTTTATAATTTTGAGTAGCTTCATAATCTGATCATCTTCAAACCCACTTTCCACCCTCTCTTTCTATATTATTTTAAATAAAGTAATTTCCAGAGGTAGGCAAAACTAAAATTAGAGCACTGTTAAGCTTGACAGTCACTCTCTCTCTAATTTGGGAAATTAGAAAAGTAAAGGAAGATCACCACTTTCATTTAACAAGGTTAAACAAAAGTTTTTATCACATTTCTTTTTGAAGAGAGCTTGGGAAATGTAAACAAGTATAAACTGATGCCAACCAACTTCCAGGCTTGAAAGCAGTTTACAGTAGAGCTTTGTTTCTGCAGTAGAAAGTTGGGGAGGAGGGAGGAAATTGGTTATATGGGAAGAGAGAAAGACACAATTAGCAGGCCTATTCAAAAATCTTTCAGCCAGATTTTGGAGTATGAAAAAGCAGATAAAAAGATAGACTTTCTATATTCAGTGTGACACTGGTCCATGGCTATAAACAAATGTAATAAATAAAAATTGAATACAAACAAAATAAATGTGCTATGAATATCATTGTATAAATATACACATGAATACCAAATTAAAACAATGTTGAACTGTAACGTAACTGCAGTCTTCCTCTCATAGTCTCTTATCTGACTTCCCTTTTCCTTCAGGAAAACATTTAGGATGGGCATCTAGGGAGCTGGCATGCAACTTAAGTAACATAATCTGGCAACACCCCTTTAAACTGCCCAGATACATACAGGGTGAAAGTAACTTAATGGATTTACTGGTGTGCAGGGCAGCCGGGGTCCTGGGCAAGGTGGGGGGGGGGTGGCTCTAGGCCCCCGGAAGGGGCAGGGCCATGGGCGGAAGGGGTGGGGCTGGGGCCAGACTCCTCCACCCAGCCCTTCAGTGATGCCCAGCCCATGCCACCCGGGGCTCCAGTGGTGATTTGAAGGGCCCGGGGCTCTGGCTGCTGGCATGGTTGCGGCAGCAACGGCTGGGAGCCCCTGGCCCTTTAAATTGCCACCGGAGCCCTGGGGTAGCGGTTGCGGCCGGGAAGTCCTGGGGCTTTGGCGGTGATTTATACCTCTGGATACATTGCTCTTTACCCACATTTTTTACTCACGCTGGCAGATCTTTTGTTACAACACTTTCAGGACCATGGACAAAATTCTTCATTTATAAAAGTGCTAATTTTTAATAGGTGTTTTTTTCACCTATCGCATAATGATTTGTTTATAAACGGTATTAGTGTTGTTACATTTTACAAGTCACAGGGTATGCCACCTAATTTCTGTCTCAGCTCTTTATACTGTACATCATTCATTCAAAGGGACAAATTCTGCTCTATGCTACATCTGTGCAACAACACTGACTTCACTGGAGTTACACAGGTTACTCCTGGGGTAATGCTGTGCCAAAAAATAAAAAATTCTGCAACAAATAATTATTCTGCACACAATATTTTAAAATTCTGCAAAATTCTGCATATTTTATTTGTCAAAATAATACAGTATAATCACACCAGTTTTGATTATTTTTGGTCATTTATTTCAAAATACTTGTCAGCAAGTATGTCTGTAACAATACAGACAAAAAAGATTCAGGAAATGTTTTTTGACAACTAGATTCCTTACTAGGCATATTAATACAAAACTCTGAGTAAAAATTCATTTGAACTACAATACAGAACTGTATTTCTCGCACCCCTCAGAAGCACTGCAAAGTCTTGGGGGAATCAGAAATAACAGAGGAGCTGAGGGAGAAGGAAATAAATTCTTGGGAAGGAGTCTGGATGTGAACTTGGACAGTTGTTGGGTGTGGGTGGTAAAAGTATGGGATGGTTTTGGGCGGGGGGCGGGATTGTTAGGGAGCTTCCCCTATGTAGACCATGGCTGACCCCTAACCTTTCTCATTCAGTCAGGCACATCTGCCCCTGTCCCCATGTGTTCGTGCACCCACATGTGTCCTTGCATCCCCTGTCCACATCTGTCCCTCCACCCTCACTCAGACACCCACTCCCCCATCACCATGTGGTCTTACACCCCTCCCAGCCATTCCCCTGTCCCTGTGTGTCCCTTTACCCACGTGTATCTGTGCCCCCACCCAGACACTCCCCTGTCCCTATGTATCCCTGTAACCCCTCTCCCATCAGCATGTGGCCCTGCACCTCCCTCCCCCTGTGGCCCTGAGCCTCCACTTCCATTCAGCCAGTCTGTCCTCCCCCACTAGCCCTTATGAGCTCCTATCTGACCCCCACAACAGCCCCATGCTGTCTGTCTCCCCATAGCCCCTGTTACCTGACAGGTTCTGTGAAGAAGGCAGGCTCTTTTTCTTCCCTCGCTGGACAGGAGCTGCTGCTGTGTTCTATCGCCACAGTGCCTTCTAGTGGGCAACAGGCATAACTGCAACAACATTTTGGTGGAAGCTTTTTTCTGCACAAAAAAATTAAAATATGCTCAGCTCATTAATTATGCACACACACAGTAGCGCAGAATTCCCCCGGGAGTAACAGGTGTAGTGAAATTGCAGGATTTATTGCCTGAGTTGTAGAATATGAATTATGGATGTTAAGTCGTATCTAAGGTGTTAGATAACACATTTCTATAAAACAAATATCTGCTTCCACTAATCTGTTTAAACCAATGCATCTCTTTCCTTGTGTTAATATTCACATACTTTTAACCAGTATTCAGTAGTTAATGTCCCATCTTTTTCCCCTTGCCATGTACCTTTATCTTCATTTCCACTGTCATCAGAGGTGTGTGAGGACCCCGTGTTACACTCTCCCCACTGTTCAGAGGCTGTACCAGATGTACAGTATAATTTAAGGTCAGTTCCATTTGCTCCAGTGCTGTTTTAGCAGTATGAAGAGTGGCCTTGGGAAGATCCAAAATTTAGGTATGATTATGTGCATTTGTCATGCTTTATTATTGTAATCCAATAGCTAGACAAAATAATAATAATAATAAAGTAAACTGGTACAGGGGTTGTTGTCTGAACCTCCATCTAAATACTTATTTGGTTCCCATCGCCATAGTATCTAAGCCCCTCCAAAGATTAATGTATTTAGTCTTACAACAGCTCTGTGCATTAGGGAAGTATTATCCCCATTTTACAACTGTTTGAGAACGTATTAGAGTTTGATTTAAGGATATTTACTTGGTATGTTGTGACATGTGATGTTGACAATTTTGTTTTAATGATTTTTGATTCTCAACATCTATTGTCATTAAACAACTGTCTGACCCCCACGCCATAATTTCTTACAACTCTAAAAAATTTAAATCAATAATAATAAAAAAAAATTTAAAACCAATACTCGTGTGCAATTGTGAAAATTTAAATCAATATATTTTTTTAAATTCTTAAAATTAACTTTGATCTTGTTTGTTAAAATAATATAAAAATTGAATTCTGCCAAGCCTACCTACATGTACATGATAACATCTACAACAAATCAAATATTTCACATCCAAGTGTATAAAAGTAAAAACTTCTTTTGTTCTTCTGAAATGTGATGCCATATTTATGGAGGCATTGGTTGTTGCTCCATAGCTAAGATTGTGTTCTGAAAAGGGCTTACTGTATAGCGTAAATTTGGTTTTCTCTACAAGTAGATGGCCTCTGAGTGAAAAATATCAGAGTTAACTTTTATACCCTTTGAATTTTCTGTGCAGTGTTTGTTTTATTTCTTTTATAGAATTTTAATAGGAAGCATTTGAAATTTGTTAGTGGCAAGCTGACATTTGTGTTGTTGTCTAGTATTGTTTAAAAACCGGTGCACAGAGGATTCTTCAGTAGGTCTGGTATGCTGGATAGTTTTGAAAAGATTTTGTAGGAGTAAGGGAGGGTCACTTTTTGCCTTTATTCATCATAATTGAAAAAGGAAAGCACCATGGGTAGCCAACACACAAAAACTCCATTGCATAAAATCATAGGTAATACACATTAAAATTTCACCTTTGTAGATGTAGACTCTTCTCTACAGAGCACAATATTCTTTGTTGTATGCCTAAAATATTCCCCATTGAATAAAACTGTCTTCCATCAATAGCTATGTTTTTCAATGACATTTTAGCCTACAACTAAGAAGGTTTTATGTGCTGTGCGGAAAGAGACAGTTGGGCACTTCTGTGGCACATCTCCAGGAATATCTGTCACTTTTCTATCTCCCCCCTTTACAATTTTTTTTTTAAAAAAGGAAAATTAATATACAAAAAACTTCATTGTGAAACAGTTAAAGTTGGTGTACATATAACATACCAGACGAAAAGACACAAAAGCAAGGAAATGAAAAGTTAATCCACCTTACAGTAGATGTTCTCTACTCTTCCACTCACTGGCACGCACATAACCATTTCCACAACTACATTATGCAACAGACCATGCACTTTAAGAGTAACTCTGCCCTCAGAAGAATGCAGCCTCTCTCCTACATCACACTGTTTCTCCCAGCAGTCTTCGCTACTACAAAAAAACATCCACAAACTAATAGTATTGAGAGGGAGTAATTTGGTAGATGGAGGCCATGCAGAATGGAAGGTTGAAGGGTGAGAGGTAAAGTCGTAGTGCATGGTCTGTGGTGTAATTTAAACTGTTTTTTTAACAAAGGTTTTGTGTATTAATATATACTGAATATCTGGTAACCAATTGTAAAGGGAAAGGGTTTAGTGAAATAAAGAGAATAACTAACTAAAAAATGGCACTCTGAATAGAACAGAAACCCATTCACAGCAGGACACCGGGAGATAAAATTCACGGCTGGCACAAGCAGGCACCAATCCATCGACTTCAGTGGAATTGTGCCCACTTGCACTGGTGATGAAATAGACTCCACATAACCAAAATAAGGTGTGTAACTTTTCAGACTTGGTGATGATAGCACTCAGCTGTTGACCGAAAAATAGACATAATTAATTAAACTCAGAGCAGGAATAGTTTTAAACATAGTTAAGAGGTCATATAAGTTATTCACGAAAGTTGTTTGTCAAATTTTGGGTGTGATAAGGTGGCTTTGTACCTGTTCAATTATGCTATATAGGCACAACCATGCTCTGTGGGCAGTGTGGAGTGGGCCCTTCCTTAGGGGGAGCTGAAGGAGCTATTCTTCCCTGGTGTTTATGGCGAGTATGAGCTCTGCTACATCCCTTCTACAGTTGCAGCATACTTCCCCATATGTCATCATGCACCTCAGCTGGCTGGTGAACACAAGGAGAAGTCGGGGGATGGCACTGCATCCTTCCCACCTTCGTTAGGTTGGCTTGCAGTACAGGGGGTTACCAGATGGAGCAATCCTTGCGCTTTGGACACTGTAGGAACTGCGGTCATATATTGCTGTTTCACATGGCTCGAAGGGTAGGAGTGTGGTTTCCTGTGCCTGTACTCTTTTGATCTCACTGAACGTGCAGGCACAGTCAAGGCTACAATAAGTAATGTGTCCTAGGAGTGCAAAAGTTGATTTTTATACTTCATTCTACCACTGAAGCAACTCCTTCAGTTTTCCTTTCCATTTACTTAACAGCTTGTTTATTCAGTTGGTGAGCCAGCCAGGTGGACGCACTCCTGTGAAGGGGTCTGTTTGCCTCCTGCAATGTGCATATACCTTCTTGTCATATCAGTTAAATACATAGCAAGTGGAGCATCAACTAAAAAGCTTCTAATCCCTGATTGGCTTGTTATTAGGCCAGGCCTGCTCCACAGGGAGAGAGGTACTGCAGGCTAACCAATTTGCAGAATAATTGGTTGGTGAGATGCAGGTGCAGAAACCAGATTCTTGTCCTCTTATGATTTCCATGGCACAAAAAGAATACTGTATTCAGTAATAACTTACTTTTCCCTCCCATTTTAAAGTCAGGCTGGGCTGAGATTCTGATTTCACTTATAGTGGTTTTACATTGGTGTAATACCATTAAATTTATTGAAAAGTCTCTTGATTTACACTCGTCTAACTGCAGATTCAGGCCTATTACTATCTGAATTAGGCTTTGAGAATCCAGCAATTGGTGGCTTTCAACATATCCCAGATACATCACATAATATTCACAGGGTTTATTTTATTGCAGTTGTGATATACAAGGTTATGTTAATTTAACATTGTTGATTATGATGCTTTGAAATATAGTTGACTATTTAAATTGTATCTTACTGCTTTTCTACTATCTACATATTGAATTAAAGGCAAAGTTGGTATATGGGGAAATTCATCCCTAAAGGGGAAAAAAGTGTGGTGTTTTTGTTGTTGTTAAATTAGGATTTTTTTTTATGTAAAAAGCACCTTCAGAGCAATTATTCTTTGAGAAATATTTATATTGACTTTTTTATAGTAAAACAATTTTAAATGTAATTACTCAATACTTAGACCTCTTAAATTTCCTCTTGGAAGTCTTTATACTGTTAAAATTAAAAATGGAGGGATGAGAGAGGACAGATGGCTCAGAGGAATGGTAATGGTAAACACCATTTGTTAGTCTCTAAGGTGCCACAAGTACTCCTTTTCTTTTTACAGACTCCTGTGTATATTTACTACTATGCAGACGGTTTACCATTTATGCAGTCCAACTGAAGTCAAAAGTAATACTCTTAGCAACAAGAACTATGCCAATAATAAGTGTTTGTAAGATAAGGTCATAAGGACCAATCCTGAAATGAGCTTTAGGCAGGCATACCAGTGGGTCTGTGTGGAGGTCATTGTGGATGGGATCTGTGTCCAGAGTGCTCCAGTTCAATGCTATCGTATGGCTAAATGATGTGAAGTTAGTTAGTGCTCTCAGTTCTTAGAGAATAGAAATCCACAAATAACATCATATCACAGGTTCCAATGCCAGAAGGGACCATGTGATAATCTATTCTGAATTCCTGTATAACAGACCATAGAATTTCCCAAAAATAATTCCTAGAGCATATGATGAAGAATCCACCATGATCTGTGGTAAATTGTTCCAATGGTTAATTACACTCCCCGTTAAAAAAGTACACCTTATTTCCAGGCTCAATTTGCCTAGCTTCAACTTCCAGCCACTGGATTGTGTTATACCTTTCTCTGTTAGACTGAAGAGCCCATTGTTAAATATTTGTTCCCCATGTAGGTACTTACAGACTGTAATCAAATCATCCCTTAATCTTCTCTTTGTTAAGCTAAATAGATTGAGCTCCTGGAGTTTGTCATTATAAGGCAGCGGTGGACAAACTTTTTGGCCTCAGGACCACATTGGGGTTTGAAACTGTATGGAGGGCCGGGTAGGGAAGACTGTGCCTCCCAAAACAGCCTGGCTCCTGCCCCCTCCCACTTCCTACCCCCTGACTGCCCTCCTCAGAATCCCCCACCCATTCAACCTCCCAGCTCCTTGTCCCCTGACTGCTCCCTCCCGGGACCCCCTACCCCAAACTGCCCCCCGGGACCCCACCCCCTATCTAACCCCCCCGCTCCCTGTCCCCTGACTGGCCCAACCCCTATCTACACCCCCACCCCCTGACAGGCCCCCCGGAACTTCCATGCCTGTCCAACCGCTCCCTGTCCTCTGATTGCCCCCCAGAACCCTTTGCCCCTTATCCAACCCCCACCACTCCCTGCCCCCTTACCATGCCGCTCAGAGCACCAGGACTGGCAGCTGCGCTGCCCGGCCGGAGCCATCCACACTGCTGTGCTGCCTGGCAGGAGCTCGCAGCCCTGCCGCCCAGAGCACTGGTGGCACGGCAAGCTGAGGCTGAGGGAGAGTGGGGAGAGCAGGGAAGGGGCCGGGGGCTAGCCTCCCCGGCCGGGCACTCAAGGGCCGGGCAAAACAGTCCCGTGGGCCAGATGTGGTCCACGGGCATAGTTTGCGCACCTCTGTTATAAGGCATGTATTCTAAACCTTCAGTAATTCTCATTGCTCTTCCTTGAACTCTCTCCAATTTATCAACATCCTTATTGAATTGTGGGCACCAGAATTGGACACAGGATTCCTTCAGCAGTCTCACCAGTGCCAAATGCAGAAGTAAAATATCCTCCTGTCCTTACACAGGTAAAAGTCCAGTTGACTTAAGTGGGAGGTTTGTCTGCACAAATACTATAGGATAAGGCCCCACATTTGACAAGTAATTCGCCTTCTGTTTGCATGCTCAGCAGGGATGCTGAGGATTGAGTCAGTTTGGGAGACAGTTTCATTCAAAATATTAAACAAAAACAATCCCAGCTATTTTTAAGTGAAAGATTGAAATTAATATTTGTTAAACACTTTGTAAAATTAATGTTAAAAATTGTGAGTTGTGTTTTTTTAGAGATCATAGAATAGGAATCTCTGTTTAATTTTCATGAAAGCAAAATTATGAAGACAAAATAAATTGTATAAGAAGAGATTGTTGCACTGAGACAGGTCATCTACCTGAAATCTTGAAAGTTTCATTAAGTTAGTTGAAAATAGTTTCTGGTTCTCATCTTTCTCAGCAACTATTTATGGTTTTACAGTTCTATTTTCTCTCCACTATTGCTGTGTGTAACACCTACAAGAACAACAGGGGACACTGACCATTTTACTGTCTATACAAGAGAAACAGTGAAACAAGACTAAATATGAAGTGCTTTCATATATGCACAAGGTAAATATACTGAAAAACATGCAGAAAAATATATTTTCCTCTTATCTCTTTCAGTTATAGTAATCTTGGGAGTTGTGTGAAACAATGGTAGTTAGAAAAAATTCAGACGGGAGTGCATTTTTTAAATTGATGGTATCCCTTTAACAATACATATAAGAAGATCACTTGCTTTAGCATTTTCAGACAGACAACACTCATCTGTTCAGAATGGGAGAATTATATTTCATAGATACGTTTTTTTTGGACGAGTTCTTTCAGTTAAGATGTCAGTTTTTTAAGTATTTTACATGTCTTGCTGTCAGGCAGTGTACTTTATCATTAGGATTTCTTCAGAATCTGAATTTTATGGTGTCAGGGTTCCTCCCCCACTCTGAACTCTAGGGTACAGATGTGGGGACCTGCATGAAAAACCTCCTAAGCTTATCTTTACCAGCTTAGGTCAAAACTTCCCCAAGGTACAAAATATTCCACCCTTTGTCCTTGGATTGGCCGCTACCACCACCAAACTAATACTGGTTACTGGGGAAGAGCTGTTTGGACACGTCTTTCCCCCCAAAATACTTCCCAAAACTTTGCACCCCACTTCCTGGACAAGGTTTGGTAAAAAGCCTCACCAATTTGCCTAGATGACTACAGACCCAGACCCTTGGATCTTAAGAACAATGAACAATCCTCCCAACACTTGCACCCCCCCTTTCCTGGGAAATGTTGGATAAAAAGCCTCACCAATTTGCATAGGTGACCACAGACCCAAACCCTTGGATCTGAGAACAATGAAAAAGCATTCAGTTTTCTTAGAAGAAGACTTTTAATAAAAATAGAAGTAAATAGAAATAAAGAAATCTATGATTCTATGATTCTATGAAATCCCCCCTGTAAAATCAGGGTGGTAGATACCTTACAGGGTAATTAGATTCAAAATATAGAGAACCCCTCTAGGCAAAACCTTAAGTTACAAAAAAGGTACACAGACAGAAATAGTTATTCTATTCAGCACAGTTCTTTTCTCAGCCATTTAAAGAAATCATAATCTAACACGTACCTAGCTAGATTACGTACTAAAAGTTCTAAGACTCCATTCCTGGTCTATCCCCGGCAAAGACAGAATATAGACAGACACACAGACCCTTTGTTTCTCTCCCTCCTCCCAGCTTTTGAAAGTATCTTGTTTCCTCATTGGTCATTTTGGTCAGGTGCCAGCGAGGTTACCTTTAGCTTCTTAACCCTTTACAGGTGAGAGGAGCTTTCCCCTGGCCAGGAGGGATTTCAAAGGGGTTTACCCTTCCCTTTATATTTATGACATATGGGCTCATAGCTTGGAAACTTTCATTAAGCCTATTGAGGAAAAACTAACTTTTGAAGATTTCTGTTAAGCCTGAACTTTGAACCCATTTCTCAGAGGTAAAAAGTGGATAGATCTATTACTACTTCTTAAGTACCGCTATGTTGAGAAAGTATTAGTTGCCGTGCTATAGCCTTTGATTTTGATTAGCAACTTTCTCTCTTTGGAAAAAGGGTAATGCCTTTCTGAAAGGCATGTCAGAAATCACAGCAAAAGCTGAAAGAAGTAAACTTGGCCTTTGAATTGTCTGGGAATTCAAAGACCCAGTTAGTCTGGAGAAAATTCAGAGGGAAAAGCTATGGCTCCTCTCAGATAAGCAGTATAGTATACACAGGATTCTGTTAATCTTTGAATTTTTTCCCTCTGGAAGGGAATACTTGAAGATTTTTTTCTCTATCCTCCAAATCCTTGCAAGTCTGTGCTTTGCAGCACTGGTAACTCCCTTATTATCTCACTGAAAAAAACAAGTAAGGGTTATATATTTCTCTCAGTACATGTATGAAGTGCTTATTAAGAATAATGGAGCTCTCAGCAGTAAGAGAACATGCACTTTAGTATGGAATCCAGAGGCATATGAAAAGTATTAGAGTACTTACTGTGCTGTACTATCCATTCCTTCTTTTTTGTATGGTTAAAGTAAAGTGGACTGTTGCTACTATTATTTATTTGTATTTCGGTTGCGTCCAAAGGCCCCAGTCAGGATCAGCAAAATCTAGGAAGACACAGTCCATACCCCCAAATGTTTACAATTTAACAAGATGCAAAAAAAAAATGAATGTGATAAAGGGGAAAAGAAAGGTGAGGTTAACGACACTAACATGCTGAGATTGGTTTGCTATGTGCACACCTTAATGGCTCTGGATTATTTTAAATGATTTTTTCCCTTAATAAGTAAATATCTGCTACCCCCAACAACCCTTCAATGTAGCCATAGTTAGCTGTTTTCTGGTATGCATCTCTTATCAGAAAATGAGTCCTGAGGATGATTCAAAGAAGGAGAGGGTAGTAGTTTTATGAATTAGTTCATAAAGGGAGCTCCATATTTAAGGTGCAGCCAGTACATGCTTCACTGCCACTTGGTTCCCCTGTTCCCCAGACATATTGCCTAGCTATCTGGTCCTTTTCTCCCTCTGAGCAGTCCTGTCCCTCTGCTGTCTGGCAGCTACAGTCTCACTAGTTTCAGAGGAACAGCCGTGTTAGTCTGTCTTCGCAAAAAGAAAAGGAGTACTTGTGGCACCTTAGAGACTAACCAATTTATTTGAGCATGAGCTTTCGTGAGCTACAGCTCACTTCATCGGATGCAGTTCCTGAGAGCAGTACTTGTTTCCTCCTTTCCTCATATGTAGCAGTGGTTCTTTGTAGAGGTAGCTATGGTGGCTTTCCTTCCTTGTTTTCAGCTGCTTTTAATGGCCTTCAGACTCTTCTTAGCTTTGCAGTCTGTAGAGGCATCAGGAAATGAGGAAAGTCTGTGCCATGTGACCAGATAGTTTTGCATGCATCTCCAGTTGTTCATGGACCACACTTTGGATACCACTACTCTAGTAGTTGGCCTCTAGTAAGGTTAACAGCCTGCTTCCTACTAACAAATAATGGAGTTACCCCATTAGCTGATATTATTAGGGCTTGTGCCAGTTCAAAGTTCCAAGTTCAGTCTCTGCTGGTGCTTATGATTTCTATATGTACAGCTGATTAATTACAACAGGTTTTCATCCTGCCTTATTTCACTGTTAGAAATAGGAATGAAGCTAAAGTCAAATTCAACAATGACCAGAACAGAATGAAAAAGGAAGCATTTACCCCTATTGTTTTCATGGCCTTTTAATCCAAATGTTCTACAAACAAGATTGTAGTTTATTTGTATTTTACTTCTTACAGTGTTTGTTAGTGATTCCTAATGTTCACCTTGATTGACCAGGTTACTGTACCCCCAGTGTATCCTTTAAGAGGTATGAAATGTATTGATCAGTGCTTCCTTGATGAGTTTCATATGGAACAACACCACTGGTCAGTTGTCTATGGAGACTGAGCTGTGATCTCTGGATCTAAAATGAAGACAAACACATGCATAGAATTAAGTGGTAGGCCACAACTTTTATTAAACTTTAACACAAGGGAGGGACACTACCTGCCCATCATCCATACTCTCCTATACCAGACATTTAATTGGTTCCAGTGCAGGGATTACAGGGCTCCTTATCATATAACCCATAATGTGGGATACGCTCTCCTCAGCCTACACTGCACACAGCTTTTTCTGAGTCCTAGCACCCTTCCCACCACAAGGGGGACAGAGTGTGCAGCAGGGTGCGGACCTTGGCCCATGAGGACCATAAGATCTGCCCTCAGCCCGCAAAGGCCACAAAGTCTCACCCTATCACATGAGCCCATGGCCCATTGCCAAAATCCCAGGTCCTTTACCTCTGAGAACTGTTCATTTTATTCTTTTAACTGCACTGGAAACCAGCCACAGGAGGCACCAGCGACTAACTTGGTCACTCCCACCCCAGCCATACCACCTGGAATTACAACACCTGCCCAATCCATGCCTGAACATGCCATAGCCATATGTCAGCACCTCTATCTGACAAATGTACATCATCATCCCTGGAAACTTCCAGTCGATTGTAAAGGATGTGAACCCCCTGTCTCCACAAATATCTTGGTAACCTCCCACTAGACTTTCTTTCTAGCCTTGGCCATGAGGGCTGGGTCTGCTTCTAGCCCTTGCCTGTCAGTGAGTGCAGAAGTGGCATGAGCTGATCCCACTGCATGGCTTTTCTGTATGCAAACAGCTTCAACCCTGAAGCCCAGATAAGCTCTGGCTGCCATCCTGGCTGCCCTCTTGTGGGCCCAATGCACTATAGAGTGCCCACAAATCCAAACCTAGCATACGCTCTGGGTGGCTTCTGAAACAAACAAGCACATTGGGTTATTTACATTTTGCTGTTTCCTGTCATCTTTTCCTTGGTGCAGATGTAAGTCCTCTAACACCTTGATTTCCTGTGGTCTATTGCCCACACCTGCCACGGGCCAAAATATCCTGCAGCTGCTGACGTCGCTGTCCCAATCCTGAAAGAATGAGTGACAAATTTACCCAGGTCAAGACCATAGTAGAGCAGGGTTTTTCACAGTACCACGCTGAATTGGTACCTTGTCAGGAAGCTGCCATCATTGTGTGTGAACAGCAGGCCTGCTTGCAGGCCCTCAATTTTTATTAAGTCTCTTATCACCTTTATAGGGTACAAGCTCTTGTCTGCACATAACTTCAACATCACATAATTCCCTTTTCCCTTCTGGTCTGTTTCAGTATCTTAAGTGCAGGGACCCCGCTTCTGCAGCGAATTGCATATCCGTTGTGTATAACACATGCAGGGACTTGTCTGCAGCTGCCATAGGCACCAGCTCACTCACTCTCAAAGCACCAAAGAACGCAACAACAAGTGCTGCCTTAAATGAAATGGCCTCCCTCCCATAGCTGCAGGCCCATGGCAGAGCCTTTGATGACTCTGTCTGGGTTTTCAGTGTTATGGGTAACCTATTGTCCCTCTAGTCCACCCCTCCTGGGTGACCCTTCTAAGAGTTTGCAAACTATGAAATGCCTGCATGGGTCTGGGAAACTCACCAACCTACTCCAGTAGGACAGGCTGACAGAGAGTGAAGGGAGCCAATCCGCAATGGATCAAAGACACAAGAGATCGCACCACATGGTGTGTTGGTATGGCCACCCACCATGAAGTCCTTCCTGAGCCCAAAATTCCACAAACTGTGAAAGGCGACCTTCCATCCTCTCAGAGTCCCCAGGGCAACAGAGTCCTCTACTAGTCCCCACCACTGTCATGAATGCCATTCCAGAGTTGTTGGGGTATCGCCCATGGATCCTTGCTGCCCAGTGGGGGGAATTCCTGGAGTCTGTCATCCTGAAATCTAGATGGAACATCAGCAAGACCATTATCCACTCCCTGGACATGCTCTGCATGAAAAAGGATTTTAAACCTCAGACAATGTGAAACAAAGGCTCTCACCAGCCTCATTCCCTGGGCAGTCACAGTGGACAGTCTGTTTACAATATGGACCATAGGTTGATTGTCAAACCAGAAATGGACATTTTTGTTCTGAAAGTTTTCTCCCCACGTAGTGACTGCCACCAGTATAGGAAAAAACTCCAGAAAGGCAATGTCCCCTGTAATACCCTGAGCCACCCAGCTTTTTGGCCATCTCTGGGCACAGCACTCTCCTTGAAAGTAAACCCCAAAACCTACGTCTCCCAAGGTGTCAGATTGTACCTACAGCTCAGTCTTGAGCAACCAGTCTGAATGCCATATTGAAGCTGCCATTAAACTTTTCCAGGAATCTCTCCCACACTTTTAAGTCTTCCTTCATTTCCCTTGTTATTCTGACAAAGTGGTGGGGTTCTCGCACTCCAGAGGAGGCAGATCCCAGACAAGCACAAAAAGCCTGACCGGAAGCCAACACCCGGCATGCAAAGTTTAGGTGCCGCATAACCACCTGTAGTTCCCTCAGGGTAATTTTCTTTGCCCCCTTGAGAGCTGGTATTAGTACCCTGAGCAATTCCAACTTCTCTGCAGGTAATCTAAAAACACCCAAACTGAATCCAATTCAATGTTCAGGTACATTAAACTTTGGGTAAGGTCTTCTAGGGCTTTTTTTTTTTTTCATGTTGGAGGGACCCCGAGGCACGTGGCTAAGTTCTGAAATTCCTGAAGCATGTAGTCGCAGCTGCCTGACCCTAATCTTCTGCACATAAGAACTAATCAAGATTGTGTGAGAGACTGGCCTGCATCACTCGGTGCACTATCGCTCACTCCAACATGGAGCTGAATCTTTCAAAAGCAGCACCCCCTGGGCATGGCTTTACCTAAATAGTAGTGGCCTTCAGACTGAAACCCAAGCAAGTTAAAGTCCCTGGGATGCCATGGAAGCAATCAGAATGCAGACTTGATGCTGCATTTTGCCAACATTACTTCAGGGCCACACTCCCTCCCCATGGCTACCGCAGCATCAAATGAGGAGTATCTCACTGAACACAGCTGGGGGTCAACATAATCATTTTACCGATGAGCCCTAAGAGTAGGACAGGGGAGACTTGCGCAATTCCCTACCACTCTTCCTGCTGCCAACTCCAAGGTGATCTTTGCCCTTACTACATGCTCAAAGCCTTTAGGACATCAAATTCTCTGCCCAAGAGTGGCAACTCAAGCCCTCATACAGTATTTGAAAAACACCTGAAAATCCATTCCATAAATAAGCATTTTTCCTGGAGTAGTCCAGTTACCCAGTAACAAATTCCATAACACTTGCATCTTAAGGAGCTTTTCCTGTGATTACTGCCTCCCCCTGTAGCATCTCTTGAAGCACTGGGACTTTGTAGACTCCCTTTCCTATAGCCCTGTTGGAACCACCCTTTATCCTCATAACAGGAGAATACACTATTCTGACCCGGCCACACCTCCTACAGCAGTATTTGTACCTCCACTGGGAGAAAAAATATCTCCCACCATTAATGCAATGCACACATTGGCTTTTATACCCGTATTTTGAAGCTGAGGTTTTGGCACTGGCAACCTGCTATCTGTGAATGCCAGCTGGGCGGTGTAATAAGGAGTCATACCCTCCAGCCAAAGTTCCTGGTCTATTTTACTCCAAGGTAAATCAAGCTCTTCTGTCACCCTGTCTAAATTCTCTGTCATACCTTGACCATGGTACCCCACTATATGTAGCATGAGCCCCCATTATGAAGGCCTTTATGATAATGAAGGGGGGAGGAATAGCTCCCTTTTATGGACCCAGCCAGCCAGTTAGCTATAAAATCCCTCTTAGTAGCTGTTCTCTACTTGCTTTACCTGTAAAGGGTTTAAAAGTATCACTGCGATGCATAGGTAAAAGGAAGTGAGTGGGCACCTGGCCAAAAGAGCCAATGGGAAGGCTAGAACTTTTTAAAATTGAAACAACACTCCCCTTTTGCCTCTTGTTGTTCTCCGGAGAGGGAACAGAGCAGTGATGCTGTAAGAAGCTTTGGGCCAGGTATGAAAAATCAACAAATCATACCTAGAAACTACTCATTTAAAACCCCAGATATGTAAGTAGTTCAGGAAATGTCTAGGAAGATGCGATCAGGTTTATCTCCTTTTATTTCTTTATGGCTTGTGGACACCTCTGTGCTAATCCCAAATGCTTTTGTTTTGCTTGTAATCTTTAAACTGGACCTCAAGAACATTATTTTTAATGTTTAATCCTTGTAAGTGGTTGTTTTTTTTAAAATCTAGCAATAGCCTGAGTTTCCAGATGTGTTTTCTTTCTTTTTGTTTTTAATAAAATTTACCTTTTTAAGAACAGGATTGGATTTTTGTGTCCTAAGATGTTTGTGCACATGTTTTTTAATTAGCTGGTGGCAACAGCTGATTTCCTTTGTTTTCTTCTCAGCTCTTCCCCGGAGGGGGTGAAAGGGCTTGAGAGTACCCCACAGGTAGGAATTCCCAAGTATGTCTTCCTGGACTCTCAAAGGGGTTTTTGCACTTGGGTGGTGGCAGCATCTACCAATCCAAGGTCAGAGAAAAGCTGTAACCTTGGAAGTTTAATACAAGCCTGGAGTATCAATTTTTAGAGTCCTTGCGGGCCGCCTCCTTCTGTATTCAAAGTGCCAGAGTGGGGAATCAGCCTTGAAAGCCTCATACCTGAACAA
The DNA here is from genome assembly GCF_965140235.1 of Caretta caretta. Classification (NCBI taxonomy): domain Eukaryota; kingdom Metazoa; phylum Chordata; order Testudines; family Cheloniidae; genus Caretta; species Caretta caretta. Next base: position 140,544,603 of record NC_134207.1, read on the forward strand.
GGAAATAAACCTCTTGGGGCTCCTTACACAAATTATGCTTGCATAAATGTGAAAGTCTGCAGGTCAGTTCTCAAGAATTTGAGACACCATAGGTCTGTGGGGCTTGTCCCCATCTTTTTGTATGTGTGTGCTATTTGCCCCCTCTTCTGTTTGCTCTTCCTTGAATAGCAACATAAATATATCCAAAAATTCCCATTTCCAAATCTTTTGCTTAACTCCTTGAGGCAGATGATTCCTGAGTGGGCGATCAGATCCAGAGACATTAGCTGTTGTGTCTTCTGCCTGTGTTTTTCTAGGTATGATGCCACCTGGCAATGGGTGGGAGACCCCCACTAATTGCTCTGTATTCCTTTTGCAGGATATCAGCCCACTCCAAACCTGTGAGTATCACCCCATCATCTGAGAGGGGCCCACTCTTCTTAGGCAGGCTGCATAACCAATAGGCCACCGATGCCAGTGATTTTATCAGGTCATCCCATATCTTTTGGAGGAAGGAAATTTCAGAGGGAGGAGTAATTTGGGCCAGCCGCCACCCTAGCCCCGAGTGCCGAGGCACACAATCCCCTCTGTTGGTGTCCGCAGGCTCTTGGAGAACCCCACCACCAAAGCCTGAGGATTCCTGCTGGACTCTTAGCAGGTTATGGGAGAGGAACAGACCCAGGGCCACTCACCCACTCTTGGTTGTCCTCATCCATCCACCTCAATGAGGCTTTGATCTTCACGATCCTCAAAATCAGAGTCTGAATCCATCCCCTGGACTTCCTGTATGAGGTCTCAAGATTCCATCTGGGAGGAATGCACTCCTCTGGTTAACCACCATCCACAAAGTGAACTGTCCCTGCCAAAATCCTGGCTCCTGGTCATCTGCTCCCCTTGTCTTGTGACTCTCCTTCTGTGACCATTGTAGGCCATTGGTCCTCACCTGATTGCCATTCCTGTGAAGACTGACTATTCCCTAGCAAAGCTGCCTGCGTGGACCCTCTGCCACCTCTGAGGCCACAACTCTCAGTGCCTCCATTAGGGCAGGGCTGGGTCAAAGCCCCACAAGCCTTTCCCCTCCCCCCGACAACAGAAGGCAGACATGGGTGGGTGTATTGGGACAGAAGGAGCAGTGTTCTCCCACAGCAGCTGCGGTACACCCGCAGCCCCTCCTCCCACACAGGGAGAGGAGTGGGGTCCAAGACAGCAGACTCTGCTCCGATAGGGCCACCCAGGGACACAGGTTCCCCCCCCGCCCTGCCCCAGCTGCTGTAGTGGCACCATGTGACCCCCTGTCCTCTTCCCAATGAGGTGGGGAGGGTAGGAGCCAATGCAAAAAAACAAGTGCCAGCAGGGCCACCCATGGACACAGGGCCCTTCCCAGCCACAACAGTTGCAGGCCTGACCAGGGTTGCACCACTTGGGGACTTGCCTGCCCCAGTGGCTTCCACTTGCAGCCTAGCACCCCACCCATCATGCAGGGAGGGTAGGGGAGTGTCAGCATGTAATTTTTCTATAAGGGGGGGCTCCTGCTCCAAAAGTGGGCAGAGCCCCCTGCCTGGGGGGGGGGAAGGGGTGGAGACCACCCCACCAGGGCAGACCCTCTGCCCCTGGAGAGCAGGGATCCAGAATCTTTACCAGCCTTCCTCTGCATCTTGAGGACTGCCACAGCTGCTGGAAGCTGGTGAGTAACTCTTTCTCTGCTGAAATAGAGTTGAAAGAGACTCCACATGGCCCCTGCACCAGGGTAAATCCTGGGAACCGTGGAATGCTGGCCATTCAGTACCCCTCTCCCCCAGCTGGCCAATGGGTGCTAGAGACTTCCGGAGGAGGAACTACCTATTGTCCCTTGGCAAGTGTCTCCCTCCCTTGCTGCTGGAGCTGTCCCCCTTTGACCACTGGCTCCATCAAGTTCCTCTACCCATTGTTGTGGGTGGGTGGCATAAAGGGCCATGTCTGTTAGCTTAGAGCCAGAAGCAAACTCATAAACACCTTCCATGGCCCAGCCTCAAGAGATGGACAAAGACCCTCACATGTAAACTTGTGGGATAGCCATATCTTTTAGACATTTGGATCATTCCTTCTCTGTTCCAAATGTGACATCGCTAAACACAAGAGCTTAGACTGAGTGAAATCTGTCATTCAAATTAAAGTCACACAACGTAATGATCTGTGGTCACATTTTCACAAAAATACTGTATTCCAGCTTATGTTCACATGCATACCATGGGGGAAAGATTTCAAGTGGGGCAGTAGATGGCACCAGATCCAATAATTGGATGTGGAGCCTTTTGCCTCTTAAGTCATTCAGTGTCATCAGGTTGGTAATAACAGTGAGTTCTTACTGTCTGATGACTGTTTGGTGTCTTATGTAAAATTATTGTCATTGTTTCTGTCCACTGATCAGCATTCTTGTTGACAGTATTAGTTGAGAGGCCAAGGAGTGAATGGAAATGGACCATCTGCTTGTCTACAGGGGTGATTCCAGACCGAAGTTAAAGCTTATTCATGAGACAGTGTAGGAAATCTTGCTTCTCTTCTTCCTGTGCTGTATTGGTATATTGTCAAATAGACTGTTAAATTCATTGTTCAGGGCTTCCAATCTGGCACCTTTCATAAGAACTAAAGCAGTACAGGAATTCTTCCGCTCCCAAATCTGTTGTTTCTACCATATGAGCTAAAGGACTTTTATATACTTCCTGAAGGCCAGTCACCAGATGGCAAGACAAACAGATGTAAAAATATAACCAAGTTCCTTATAAAAACTGTTTTTCACAGATGTTTCACCCCTTTGAGGTAAATAAGGTTTACTAGCCCTGTTTTACAGATGTGGAAACTGAAGCAAAGTCAGGTTAAGTGACTTATCCTCCATCACCCAGTAATTCAGGGAAAAGTCGGAAGGGGAACGCAGAACATCTGAGTTCCAATCTCATGATTTCACCACTATACCACATTTCCTCCTTTACTTGAGAATTTCCAATATATTCCATCTAGTAGTTACCACTTGATGTATATACCCACACATTGATATGGCAAGATAGAAAACTCTTACCAAAAGCCTTAATGACTTGATTGTTTTAAACAATGTTGGGATTTAAGCCTCTGAACAATTTTCCTAACTGAAACTTTCCATCCTATCTCAATCTTTTAAGTCCCCAGTATTTTTATGAATTAATTTGCAATTATCCCTATTGTCTTTTTGGAGCAGAAAATGAATTCCTATGAATGGCCAAAAATAAAAATAGTTTTCAAATGCACAAAGCAGCAAATCTAGCTGCACAAGAATCTAGGTGGCACCATTTTGATTAGTTTTCCATTAAAAAAGTATGCTTAGATACTCACCCCTGCTGCACTCAGCCTGCTATAATATAGTCTCTGGCAATGTCTGTATTAAAACACATCATTCTGTTAATTGCAATTTTTCTGCATATGTTCACAAGGTTTTTACTTGTTTTTTTAAGTGTGTTCATGGTAGATCACAGCATGGCAGTAGCCAGTGTTAATAAAGTTTGTCATTCACTAAGAGATCTTTAAGATAAACCAGAAATTTTAATATGCCATCGTGCTATGAATAATAGATTTATATAGGCTTCTCAGTTTTCCACTGGCTGCATGAGTTGAGACTTCTCCAAGAAAACATAAATAGCAAATAAAGAATTTTTTCATTGAAATGCCTGATGCTTTTTACTTATTAACCAGTCTAAAATGTTTTCCTAAAAAGACAAACCTGAGATCCAATTCTCGAAACTTTGCTCAGGCTAGTAGTCCTTTCAGTTTAGTCAACATTGGAGCCTATGGGGTTTCTTTGTGTGAGAAAGAGTTGGAGACTTGAGCCTTTTGCTTTTACTGAGTGGGCTTTGATATGTCCCAGGGATGCCTATTGAACTCTGATCATTTTCACTTCACAGATGGTTAGAAATAGGTAGGCTCTGTTAGATATTTACTGTTTTATTCACACCTTCATATACAGTAACGCCTCACTTAACATTGTAGTTATGTTCCTGAAAAATGCGACTTTAAGCGAAATGATGTAAAGCGAATCCAATTTCCCCTTAAGAATTTATGTAAATAGGGGGGGCTTAGGTTCCAGGGAATTTTTTTTTTTTTTTTGCCAGACAGAAGGCATTATATACATTTTAAACAATCAGTGTAATACAGATATTAAACAGGCTGGCAGCCCCCCATCAGCTCCCCTATGCCACCCTCAGCTCCTGCCAGCGGACCCTGCAGATCAGTGCCTTCCCCCTGCTCCCCCTGCCTCCTGCCCGCTGCCATTAGCTATCTTGCAGAGTTCAGGAGGCTGGGGGGAGGAGCGAGGACATGGCACGCAGTCTTCCCCCTCCCTCCCCTGCTTCCTGAATGCCGCAAACCAGCTGATTGCCGCGGGATACAGGCAGGGGGAGCAGGGGGAAGGCACTGATTCATGGGGTCCACCAGTGGGCGGGAGGCACGGGGGGGGTGGCATAGGGGAACTGATGGGGGGGCTGCCAACAATGGATAAAGCAGGCTGCCAAACGACGTTATAGCGGAGCATTGCACAACTTTAAATGAGCATGTTCTGCAATGGAGCAGGGACGTAAGATCGAAACAACGTTAAGCAAGAGAACATTAAGTGGGGAGTTACTGTACCCACAACAACTGTAAACTTGATTTTTAAACTAAATAATAAAAGATCAGTCTCTCAAATACTCTGTTCCCAAGCCCTTCAGAGCTTTAAATGTTAAAACCAGCACCTCAAACTCCACACACAAATTCACAGGAATGTGGTGCAATGATATACAATCTGCCTGAACCCCCACCTAACAGCTGGATTGCCATGTTCTGCACCACCTTCCATAGCTGAGTGGTCTCACAAACCAAATCCTCTCTTATGGTTGTGTAATTTCACTGTGACAAAAGCAAAGACAACTGTAGGAAGGCTCACTTCCTAAATTAATGGTTGCACTTATCTTACCAGTGTGTTTGAGAGCACCTCAAAGTGAGGTATAGACAAGCTCTGCCACGATTCTACAAGTCTAACAGCCTGCACCAAGGAGCAAAATATTAGCTGTACTTAAAACATTTAGCCTCCAACTAATGACTAAAAGTTTTGTTCATCTGAAAAAAATAGTAGCTTTCCTATCCAGAGGAGCCAGTGGGAGTTTGAGGATGTTGCTTTACTTATCATAAAATGTGCCAGTTCTTGAAAGTCTTCTTCTCCACATGTTTGTGAGTTGAACATCTCATGTACATCAGGTGCAAAATTACTCTTCTGAACAGTGTCCTAGTATAGTAGGGTAAAAAATGAGGAAGGAAATGTGTTGAGACATATGCTCACTCCTTCACACAATTTTCTGAAAGCATAAAGAAAAATAAGTAGCATACTTTTGAAGACTTCTTGTACTTTGTGTAGAACAAATTTAATTTCAAAGAGTACAACATGAACACACATCTTCTCCTTTCAGTAATTTTCTACCTGCCTTCTATATGCCATTACTAGCATACAAGAAAAAGATGTCTGAAATCTTCCGCTATCATAGAAGGTTAATAGAAGTCTTTAGAATTCATATTGCTGTAAAAACAGTGGCTTGATATTCCAAGTTGTTTGCTTCAGGTTAAACCAAACCTAATGTCTCATTAACTTTGATAGTACTGCAGAAGAAGTGTGTACTTTAAAGAATAACAAGAGCCTGTCAGAAGGAAATAAAGATGCAGAAGCAGTGTATTCAGTATCCTCATTGCATAGAGCAAATTGGTAAAACTGCCTATGACTACAAATATATGAATAATCTATGGAAATATTGTTATCCCTCAAGGTTTGTGGTGTCCGGGTTATTTTAAAGTATCATGAGTGAATTATTTTTGCATCTTCATCCTGTTCTTAGCCAGAAATTTAAACCATATGGAGGAGTTTTATCTGCTGAACAGAAAATGTGTGAGAGATTCCAATTTTTGAACTCCCTGTTTTACAACAGAAACACCTTGTCTTTTGATCTTGCTCATGCATTCTAATAAGCACATATGTGGCTATGCCAAGAAATGCACCTTACTACGTCTTTCTGTGGTTTAGGAAAGTATCATACTGAATACAGTTGGTGTATTATTTTCACACCTTCATAATCTAAAACACTGGACTTTGCTTTCAGCTACATAGGCAAAGTTTATATCAGTGACTTGAGCAGGCCTACTGTGTCTGAGGACAGAATTTGCACCATTGTATTTATGGTGTAGGGGGAGTCCAGTTCTGCATTGACCTATACCACTGAAAACCATGGGTATCAGAACCTGCAGCTCTTCCTCATGTTAGCAGTTCCTACTGACTTCATTGACACTACTTATATACAGGGCCCTACCAAATTCATGGTCCATTGTGGTCAATTTCATGATCAAAGGATTTAAAAAATTATAAATTTCATGATTTCAGCTATTTAAATCTGAAATGTCATGGTGTTGTAACGGTAGGGGTCCTGACCCAAAAAGGGGTTGTGGGGGGGGGTCACAAGATTATTGTAGTTGGGGCTGCGGTACTGCTACCCTTACTCCTGCACTGCTGCTGGCAGCAGCACTTGCTTCAGAGCTGGGCAGCTAGAGAGCGGCGGCTGCTGGCTGGGAGCTCAGCTTGGAAGGCAGAGCCACCACCAGCAGCAGTGCAGAAGGAAGGATGGGATGGGATGGTAGTGCCACCCTTACTTCTGCGCTGTTGCCTGCAGAGCTGGGCCTTTAGTCAGCAGCTGCCATTCTCTGGGCACCCAGCTCTGAAGGCAGCAGTGCAGAAGTAAGGGTGGCATGGTATGGTATTGTCACGCTTACTTCTGAGCTGCTGCTGGCTGGGCATTGCCTTCAGAGCTGGGCGCCCGGCCAACAGCCACTGCTCTTTGGCCACCCACTTCTGAAGGCAGCCCAGAAGTGAAGGTGGCAATACCGCCCCCCCCCCCAAATAACTTAATCACCCCCCTGCAATTCCCTTTTGGGTCAGGACCCCCAAATTTGAGAAATGCTGGTCTCCCCCGTGAAATCTGTATAGTATAGTGTAAAAGCACACAAATGACCAGATTTCACGGGGGCAGATCAGATTTCACAATCCCTGATGTATTTTTCATGGCTGTGAATTCAGTAGGGCCCTACTTATAGGATTGGCCTTGGGACTCCATGGGATATAAGTCAGCAGAGAAATTAGTTTCCTGATGGCTATTAGTCATGGACTAAGACAAAATAGTTCCTTTAAAAAGTATTCTTTTTTAAAAAACAGTTGGGAATTTTTTTTCTTTCTGATTTCATGTACTGAAGATTTCAGAAACTGTTAAGCTTGTGAAATTTGCAGGTAGTTTTGGAAACCAGCATTTGCAATTTTCAGTAAAGTGGCAGCTACGGACTGAAATTAAGAGTTTTCATAGTCAGGTGCTGTCTGTGTTTTTGCTTTGGCTTTGTTTCCATTGGGGCCTAATATGCTGAAACAGAGTGGGAGGGGAGAAGAATCATTCTTTTAAACTCCTTGTCTTGTCTTTGACAATATAATGTCAATTTCCATGGAAATCAGAGTGGAAAAACTCAAGCTACTCTGATGACACTTCAAAAAGACCGCAGAAAGCAAATGAACTCAACTGTATTCTAATTGGTTTTGTCAGCTCAGAAGTCAGAGTCCTATGTCCAATGAGCTTGTTCTAGCTGTACTAAAATCAAACTGTGGGCTAAATTCACACAGAGAAGCCCATCTACATTGCAAAAATATCCATGGTGGCTGAACCCAATTTTAAAAATAACCCACATACTAAGTCTCAGATGCTTTGCCAGGCCAGTCTGGACCATGCAAAAGCATGTTAGACCTATATGAGAAAATGGCCTTCTAGTTGGCATTGCAAACTGTTGCATGTGATGGTCCAGATTTTCAAAATCTGAGGCTTGGTGTACACCTAAAAATTACACTGGCACAGTTTAATCAATCAGGATATGAAAACACACCCTTGACCGATAGAGTTATGCCGACAAAAAAGCCAGAGGAGACATAGCTATGCTGATGGAAGAGTGCTTCTGTCAACATAGGTAATGTCATTCGGGGAGGTGGTGTTCTTACACTGACAGAAAAACTCCTGTTAATATAGGGTGCATCTGCACTAGGCAGCTATGCTGGAATAGGTATTCAGGAGTAGGCTCTGTAGTATAGACACACCCTGAGTTTCTCAGGATTATGTGCAATTGTACATCTAACATACCTGAGCTGTAACTATGGTTTTGTGCACTAATTTCGCACTGATTTTTTTTGCATGTGGTCTGGGGCTTTTCAAATTTTTGTTCAGCTGGCCAACATAGTCTAATACATGTAGTATAAACTACAGTCTGGAAAGTAGTTTTCTGCAAATGAGTATAAAACATCTGTTTTGGTCCATACCATGGGTCAAGAAGAGTGTGTTTAACCTGAGTTAATGTAATTTTTTTTTAATGAGGTCAAGTGATATGGCTATCCCTATAGTGAGGACAGTGACTCCTTTTTGTTTTATTAAGGTTTTCTCCCCCCCTTTCTCATAAGTATAAATGGCATTAGCATAAGTAAATGCAATCACCTCCTGTTAAAATGAAAAGAGAAAATCATTCCTATTTGGAGGCTATTATCTGATAGAAGTGTAAAAGAAGGAAATTTGACTAAAACAAATGTAGGTGAATTTGGGTAACATTTGCAAAAGCACCTAAATCCCATGAAAAAGTTCACTCTTTGTTACTAAAAACATCATTGTAAAACATCTGCAATAGAGTGTAAAGGATACAACCCACAATAATTACTCTAAATCTTATTAAATGTGAAAAAATGCTGTTCTTCTGACTGTTACACGCATGCAAAACAGAATGGAAATTGCTCTGAACCCTCTGGCATTTGGCCTTCTGCTTGCTGGTGTAAAACATTATATCATTTTCGTCAAGATGGCTGAGTCCAAAATGCAATTACAACTCTCTGCAGATGTCAAGAAAATTTCTTTTCCATGAAAATTTCCATAAGACAGTGCTAAACAAAATGGTCACTTTTTTGTCCTTTACATACGTTTATTTATTTTTTTAAAATAATGGCTGTACTGCAGGGGTGCCTGGGGACAGGAATAGAATGTGGCATTGAGAATTTCCCTCTTCACAAGAACCAACCACAATATGGCATTAACACTGGTGGCACTTCTACCCTCTCCAAAGGTGCACCGAGGGGCATGATGAAGGAAAGGTCATGCCACACACGCCTTCCCCCCCCCCAACATCTCATTCCTGAGCTGGCCCGGAAGAGAGAGGAATTCATGTTCCACCTCTTAAAGGAATGGCAGTGCTTCTGCTACACAATACAACTGCCCAGAGACAGTCAGAGTTCCTTCTGCTTCAGCTTAATGCAAGGCCTTTCAAGGCCCCATACTCCAACAGTGGTCTATTAGTAAAGGCTGAATCTAGCCCCTACTAGTTTTCCTTCTGAATAATGTTTTTCTGTTTGAAAGTTACCCTTGATATGAAGTTCTGCTACTCTGGTTCCAATTGTCACTAAAATCGGTTATAGATTCCTGCACTACATCTGCACCTTGTCATAGTATTCAAATTCATCCACATTCAACTTTCCGCGTCTTCCTATGGTTCTTTTTTTTTTTTTTTTTTTGGGGGGGGGGGTCCTCATAGCCACACTAAGTAAATCCCTAAAACTCATTCATTTTTATTGTCATCAGTTCATTCCTGCTCAGTGGCAGCCAATCTGCTAGCATTTTCCTCTCACATTTCTATTAACTGTTGATTAGAGAGTCCCTCTGCAATTTCTGGAGAGGTAGTAACCAATTTTTACTCAGTAATATTGCAAAGCTGGGGAGTTGTATTGGAAGTGCTGTATGATTTTTCTTTTAGATGGTTTACTGCACTTTCAGTGCATATACTATAAGTTAGTCTTAATACAATTTTAGTAAAGGAAGGTGCAAAATATGCTTTTCCTCATAGAAGATGTAGAATAGTCTCATGTGTGTGAGGGAAGTATAATAGTGGTTGGTTTATTGCAAGAAATGCAATTTCTCGGTTATAAATGTCTGTCTCTGTATTTGTTAGTCTCTAAGGTGCCACAAGTACTCCTTCTCTTTCTGTCTCTGTAGAAGAGACCTGTGTTTTGGTTTATAGAGCTTACTTTTAAAAGCTGAACAAGTAATGTGTATTGAAAGAGCCCTTAAAAAACTGCATGCTGTATGCCTGCCTAGAGATTGACAGCTGCATTCTTCTCTGTTGTGTGGAGCCATTTCTGAATTCTTAAGTTGCAATTTGGAGAAAGATATTATCAAGCTGAGGTGGGGAAGGAGCAACTGTGTCAAGTATAAGGGCTTCCTGTTGCCCAATATCCACAGAAGTATTGGCACCAGTTTTTCTAGATCCTAGTTACTTGCCCTTTTGGCCAGAGGTTTAATACAGCAGTGGAGACAATCTACTAGCAGGGTAAAAGTTTTAAGGCTGAAAAGGAGATACAGTTATCCCTGAATAAAAATACAATGAGACTTTACTGGAAATGTCCCTGTAGTCAGATCTGAGATGTGTGTAAGAGCTCTTCTACTCATTGCTTATATGAGATAGCAGGAGATAACAGCTTGGACAAAAACTAATTACCAGGATTGATGCCTACATTTTTCATTTAACACTTTGAAAATTCTCTCCGTAGATTATAGTAAGCTGTTTTTTCTGATACTAGTGTTTCCAGGATACTGAAAAATGTCAAACCATGTTCTGAAACAGAAAAGTGGAGGGATACTTTGTCTTATTTTTTATAAGAGTGTGTCATGAACAACTTTGTTTCTTGGTCGCCCTCTGGATCATTAGATATTAAAACAGCATGTTCATCATTACTAACAATACTAAGAAAGTTTGGAAAAAAGTGCAAGTTCAGTGTTCAGTAATTTCCCTGGCAGATCGCACACACATCTCTCAATCTCGCATACACTCTCTCCTGCCTAGATATTTTGATCTGACTCTGACGCCATTACTCAATTTCCTTTCATAAAACTGAATGGGAAGTAATGCTCCCAGACCTTGAAGGCCTACTCTAATGTTAAGTGAAAGGTGGGGACAAAGTCATCTCAATTTGTCTAAAGAAAAAAAAAAGAGAACAAAAAATTGACAGGGGAATGAACAATTAAGATAATATCTTTTCCTGGTTGCCCGCCCAAAGGTAGCCCACGTGATCAAGTAGTGCTTTGCATTGTGATAGGTTAGATTGCTGTTTTCAGTCTGTCATTCCCAGGGTTGGGAGGGTTTGAGAGTGCTGCAGACACAGGCATTACCTACACAAGGAAGTAAGTGCCATTTTAGCAGTTGTCATCAATCGATTTAATTGGACTGGTGCTGACCTCAGTTTAAGTATAAGTGTAGACATATTCACCCACTTGTGGTTAACCCCTGCTTTGCTTACGGGTTGAATCTAGTTTGTCCTTGTGTATGTTTGCAGATGAACTGTGGTCAGCACCAGTTCAGCTAAACTGATCATTGAACTGGAATAATTTCGTAGTTTAGACAAGGGCACAATAAATTTAGTTCCTCCGGATAAAGGTTATGCCTCACATTATGGACTACTGGGGAATTCAAGTCAGTCTCTGATGGTGCAGATACTCAAGGAACACAATTTACCTCCTAAACAGGGGCATTGATTATCTCTGAAAGAAATCCCATCTTCTCTGACAGGATTGTGGCAGAGCCTCAGAAGCAGAAATGGACCAAAAGGGAGGAAATCAAATCCTCAATGCACCATTTAGGATGGGAAGGACACTCCAGAGGGAAAATGTTGCTTCTCTTTGGCTAGTACCATGCTGAGCTAATGATCCTGGACACTATTCCTGATAATATAAAAATGTGTGCTGGTGTTACTCTCAGGCTTTCTCAGATTCCTCTGCTGCAAAAGACTCAGAAATGTCCACAGGGGATAGAGTTGCCAACTTTCTAATTGCAGAAAACCGAACACCTTTCCTTGGCCCGTCCCTTTTCTGAGGCCCCACCCTAGCCACGCCCCTTTTCTGAGGCCTCACCCCTGCTCACTCCATCCCTCCTCCCTCTGTCGCTCGCCTTCGCTTTCTCACTCTTTTCACTGGGCCAGGGGTTAGGGTGCGGGAGGGGGTGAGGGCTCTGGCTGGAGATGCAGGCTGTGGGGTGGGGCTGGGTATGAGGTGTTTGGGGTATAGGAGGGGGATCTGGGCTGGGGCCAAGGGGTTTGGAGTGCAGGAGGGGGCTCGGGGTTGGGGTGTTCAGGGTGTGGACTCTGGGCAGCGCTTATCTCAGGCGGGTCCTGGAAGCAGCCAGCATGTGCCTCTGGCTCCTAGATGCAGGAGCAGCCAGGGGGCTCTTCGTGCTGCCACCGTCCACAGGTGCCACCCCTGCAGCTCTCACTGGCCGCGGTTCCTGGTCAACGGGAGGTGCTAAACTGGTGCTTGGTGCGGCGCCTGCACCGTGGGCAGGGGCAGCATGCAGAGGCCTCCTCATCGCACCTGCCCCTAGGAGCTGGAGGGACATGCCGGTCACTTCCAGGAGCCGGCTGCAGTGGCCAACCAGACTTTTAGCAGGCTGGTCAGCTGTGCTGATCAGAGCCGCTAGGTCCCTTTTTCGACCAGGAAACAGGACGCCTGGCAACCCTAGCAAAGAAACACTTATCTGTAATTTTTTTTTAAGTCCAGGACATATACAGTGCTGTATAAGAAGCTTGATTTTTATAAAACTGTTAGTCTAATAAGAAACGTTCAGGTTGATGCTATCCCTTTAAAAAATTCTTCTTGAGCAGTTCCACCATTTGTTACTTTGTACCTGCTCCTGTTACAGCTACTTAGTGTCCTCTACTAGTTATCTGTCCAGCTTTCCAATATATAGAGCGTGGTATTTTTTTAAAGTTCAAAATACTACCTTTCCCCCTCCCGTGTTCATTCTTTTTCCTTTTTTCCTTCTGACAGGCTAGTTTAATGAACTTTAATGCCAGGTTCATTGGGTAAAGGATACAGTAACATCAGTGCAGACTAATATATTTATTCATCCAAATTTTTGGTTCAATTTCTCAGCTTCAGCTACGCAATCTTCTGTTCACTGTAGTGTCAGTGCTAAAGTATGGCAAAGTAAACTTCAGCAGAATTAATCCTTTCTGGAGAAAAGTCTCCGCTGCATTTTTCCTCCGATAAGAATGTCATAAAGCGAATAAATATTATAATGTGTAAATACCTACCTTTCCCAAGAATCCCCAAGGCTTGAATAAGCATGGAGAACAAACTATTCTCTGGCCTTTTGAGGCAGGCCCTTCATGTCAGGTTACAGCAAATTGGCATGGCATTATTTGGAAGCCTTCCTCTGCTGTTGCCTGCGCTGCAGCTGTTTTGTGGACAGAGAAATTCAGTCTGTAGGTCTGTCAGTTCAGCATCTATCAAGAATATTAAATTCTCACAATAAAATGTATACATCTGCACACATTTTTTAAAAAGTCCTTTTAAAAGGAGACTCAGAAGTAGCCACTGTTAATTTTAGGCAGTTTTTGAATTTAAATCACTTCTTCTGTTTACATCCCCATACATTTCTCTCCTTAGGTTTTGAAAAAAAAATGTGTATGTTTAAAAAAAATAATCAAAGTTCTGAAAACTAAAAGTGTAACATTCTGAATGGTGAGTTTCTCCCAAGAAACTCTTATAATGAACATTATGTATTCCCTTTTGTGGGCTAATATAGCTTTAATTAGGCAATAAACCTACTAAAATGTCAGATGTTTTTATCACATTGTGCAAAGTGAAAGGAAGGCTCGCTATGTTTTTCCACTGACTTGTAGCCTTGTTAGCAACACTTGTGGCAAAACAATGCTGCAAATGGCTTTAAAGATTATTTTAAGGTACTTAAATTGTGTCTCTTAAAACTGTAAAATAAATTAGCAAGACATTTCTGAGATGCACTTTGCTTTTCCAGGTGTCAGAGTAAAATATAATGTTCCTGAAGCTTTCATTTCTAGCTCACCTGACATGACAATATGATGTTAATTTGTGAAGGATAGGCATCATTGATCACTTTAAAAGATCCAGCCATTTAATCTGGTTGCACTTGGATATTCTTTAAAAAAATATGAAAGTAAGACCCAGTTCTGCTGACCTGACACAACTGGGTAGTCCCATTGAAGTCAGTGGCCAAATTCAACTCTGTAGTACTCAGTAGGCTAACATGATTGTGCTTCCAAAGCCCTGAAATTATTTGTGTGCACAGTGCATAATTGCACATATCAGTATCCACTTTGTGTGTGCAAATACTCTTTTGCATGTGAAAAAGTAAAGTTGTGTGTGAACAAAGTTGTAGTTCCACAGATATTGAAGATTCATTGTTGGAGGCCCTTTGTAAAATCTGCCTCTAAAATGTGATATAGTGGCTGAGAAATGGTTGAAAATGGTTAATTACTAAGGGTTTTTTGACTGAAGTGAAACATGTAATAAATAATTAAATGGACAGACTCACAGGCAGAGGGGAACTACAGTATTCATCTCAGCTTGCTTTGTCTGTTCCTGTGCTATTTCAAAATGAAAATATTTTCTTCAGCTTCGTTGTTACAGGTGTCTCCTAACTAAAGTAATAGCAAATTGTAATAAACTTGGGTATATTTAGAATGTAAAATGTATGTAAAAGCCACAGCATGATGTGTTTATGCCTTATTGCACTTAAATTGCCCTTCTGGCGATTGCATTTGTGTGGGGAATTTCACAACGCTGATATGTGACACTGTTGATAAGTCAATGCCCTGCTTATTAACTTGGTTCATCACAGAAGGCTTCATTGCTAACATGAAAGTAGAAAGTAAATGCAGTGAGCACAGCTTGCTGCCAGGCATAATAAAGTTGAATTTTGCAACTATAGTATGTCCTTTATTAAATTACAATTCTCCTCTGCCTCCCCCTACCAGCTTTTTAACTGATATCATCTCTGTCTGTTGCGATTGTGCCAGGAATACTGGTTCTATACTTTTATTTTAATACAGTATTTTATATGTTCTTGATTTGCTCTGGGAAAAGAAACATCATCTGTCTGGTGCGTACATTTTCTTCTTCCTTCCAAACTGTTTATAAAAAAAAATCAGGTAAACTCCTACACTCAGATCCACACAATGGATCTTGCTTGCATGTTCTGCACCTCCTATTGCATATGTGAGACACTCCCACCCATATTCATGGGAGATAGATGCTATCAGTTGAATCAAAGTCTATATCCAGTTCTCTTTCTTTTACATGTAAAGTTTAGTTCGATTTTCAAGAGACTGCTACCCTCCGAATAGTGCGGTTGACACAAAGGAAGAAATATGAGTAATCAGTCAATCTATAGCCTAAGCAGCAGGAGTCAGAGCTTTTCCTAATGAAAATGTGGAAGAAAAGGGATTAGGACCAATTTTTCTATCATCTTAACACTACTGAAGCTAGTGGAGTTAATCCAGCAGAGAATTTAGCCCTTTAAATTCACAAGGACAGTTACCTGCTCTAACATTAAAAAAGTTAATTTCATTGAGAACCCGTTTTGATTGTACAAACACAGTAGATTCTGCGTATGAGCAACCCCTCAGTCACAGTGTTGCCATTATCCAGCAGTTGCTAATAAGCAAAAGACAGGTTTGTGGGCTGTAGCCAGGGATATGCTGCATATTGTAAGACTCCAGCTTGGTTGCTAATGAGTTATACTCAGGGATGTTAATTTACAGCATCCACTTAAAATTCGGTAGATTCTGGATCCTGACCTCTCCCCCAGTCTAAGCCATTTGGGTGGCACCTCTCTTCCTGCAACTATCAGAGGCAGCTGAGATTTGTCTACTTGGCGACTTGGCTTGGTGACTCTCCTTCCATCATTGCAAACAGAATGGCAATTCAGCACTTCTGCCTTTGTTTATTGCAATCCAAACAATGGCTCCCTGTTTCCACTGCAGTCTTTTTAAACCTTAGATCCACATTTAACATTTCTGGAGCTTTATTCCCTGAGCAGGACCACCTGCTCATCTCTCTCTGTTTGCCTCTCATCAATCATTGTGGAGGAGGCTAATGGAGTAACTAGAAGGCCAAGTTATGGTTCTATCTAGGAAGACTTAAGAGTTGCATCAGGGAGCTTTCCACAACTGCTCTGAAGCATGCACATCCTGATTCTGCCAGGGGAAGGAGAGTTCAAAGTCTAGATGGGTTGTTGAGGCTTCAGCATCTCCCCACCACCTCCTCAAGACTCCTCCTGAAATACCTACGGTAGGGCAAGGCAATACTCTTCAACTCTTGGGACTCAGTATAACAGACCATCATCACTGATCAGAAATTCTTCAGGAGGAAGTCATAAATCTTCCCCAGTGTCACACAGCTCAATCCATTTCTACATAGAAAAGCTCCAGAGTTCCATCCCAAGTTCTTAACTGTTGAATAGTCATTAGACAAGGAATCTGGCATCTTTTCTGACTTTTCTCAAGCAGAAAACCTAGGCTGTCACAGATGTTCCCCCTAATGTCCATTTTTCTAATTATGCATTAGTTGGTGTGGCTCAGAACCAAAATGGATTATCAGTTTTTTAACGGGGCTGACCACTCTCCTCCAAACAAAGAAGGGAAAGGTTCCAGAACTTTCCAGATCTTAATTTCTTTGCACAAGTTATAGCTCCTCCCCTGAAGAATGGAAACTCTTAGCTTCAGATCCAGATTTCCCTGAGCCAGAGGTGCACGAGAGGTTCTTCCCTTAGATGTCTTTGAAACCTTGGGTCTGAAAGTGGTGGCTAGCATTGAGATCTCACCAGAGAAAGAGGGTAAGCAAGGTAATGCCAAGGGCAGATATCTCCCATCCAAAATTAAAACAGAATTTCCCTCTCTAACATGTACCTTTGAAATGCTATGCTGATTTTGTAGGGTTGGACCTTGCACCTGTGAAAATCTGGATTGATTTATTTGAAGTGAGTAAAAATGCTAAGGTTTATAATTTTAACTGCAATTTAACAATAAAAGATAAATGAATTTTATTGCACACTTTCTTAGGACAAGCAACTCTACTCGTAATCATGTGTATTTGAGAGTTTATAACTTTTTTTCCTAATTTCCATAATTTGATTCCTCTCCAGATCTTTCATGAACCTTTTTTCCCCCCTGGAAGAAGGGTGCTTTCAATAAGATTTCAACTACATGTTTAGATGTGTATGTTCTTAGGATTCATTTTTAGAACAAAAATATTTATTTAAAAACCCCAAACTTCAGGGTGCAACAGAATCTCCACTGTATACTACAGAAAGTACAATTGCTGTGGAGTACGCATGCCTGATGTAATGGCATTAGAATGCCCTATATATCTGTATTCACTTTATTACACAGTAACTGCCTGCCCTGTGCCATGCTGCTTACATTGTATTGTTTAAAACCATGCAAAAGGAACCTTGGTTTTCTTTGGGTTTCATTAAGGTTACTGTTCATGTACATTTGTGGTTTAAAGTATGGGTATATAAATATACCACATTTTGATAGGGAGAGGGTTTTTCTCTTTATGGACATCATCTTTGTCACTAGAAGGAGCACTGATTTCTATTTAGTTATATTTTTGTACACTATTAAAATTGCTTTTGCTTTCTCCAGCAATGATCTGTGACATTCATTATGTTAAATCTTATCATAACTAATATGGAGGAAGCAAAAAAATGTGATGTGTCTCAACATTTATATTACCCAGACCTCATCTTCACATGCTGAAGTCAGAGGATTAGGTTTGTAGGATATACTTCTTAAGAGTCCATCCTGTGTGATGCTGAGTGCTCATATCTTCCATGCTACACGATTTTCAAATGAGATGATGTCTTTCCTTTATATAGTTTTATTTACTTTGCTTTCTACTAGGAACTGTAAATCTTTCAGGCCTATCTGTGGCACACATTTTCATACTGTCTAGAATAATTGTTTTTGTTAAATACCAATGAGTTGATATATGTGTGAATACGGATATCATTATGTATACAATACTTTTCCTTCTGCTTCTCTCTGGGTGCTTGAGAAATAATCCCATTAGAACTGACGGTGTGATTTGTAGTGAAACCTTGCACACAGAACATCTATTGAAGTCAAAGTGGTTTTCTCATGCTGAGACCTTGTAGAATTATGCCCTCAGTGAGGTTAATGGACTTGGTTGTAAACCCCACTCTCCACAGAAGTCTGTAAATCAATAATTAGTTAATCTTTGCAGCTGGAATTTGGTTTTAGATGTCTTAAATTGCCCTTGCCAACTATCTGACTTGAGAAGTATACTTTTAAAAGTATTAAAAGTAGAATGCAAATATGCTTAAGAATATTGTGCTACAAGAGTCAGATAGACATGCTATGTATTAATTAATCCCCTGAAGCATACAGTAGTAAAGTGTATCCCAAGGGCTGGATTTTACAGCCCATAAGCAGCAAAAACTCCCATTAATTCACCTCCAGATAATTTGCATGAGCTTTCTTCTCCCTCCTTCTGAACAGCTCCATGGCTCCTAACTGCACTGTGAATGTGTCTTTACTTGTGCATTGGGCTATGTTATCCTCCTTAATGCTAGGCCTGATACATTGCCTGTTTGTTCAGTGGTTAGTCAAGATTTGGCTTTGAGCATTTTCCTATGGGCTTGGTGAGTTCTAGCAACATCAGGGAAGATGCGTAATTTTTATTTTCCTTTATAGGAATGTTATCTTTTATGAACATACATGTTAATACTCTAGAGGTATCCAGCTGAATCTGACGCTTGAAATGTTGCTGTAGATTTTTATTCTGCATCAAGGTCTTCCATCCAAATTATGTATTTGTGAAGAGTAAGAATCCATTTTTACCTTGACTGTCCAGATGGCTTGTAGAATATCTACGAAAACTCCAGTGGTCCCTGGGGATCTCTTGTCTATTGTATATTATACCACACTCATCACCGTAATATCTGAGCCCCTTCCAGTAGTGCACTAAACAATGTGACTAACATCTATCACATGTTGTTTGTTCTCTCATCTTCTCTCTAAAGGGAAAAGTGTGTGCGGTGGAGTGTCTTGTATATGTATGTGTGTGTGAGAGCCCAATTCATCATTGCCCCATGTCCACTTTGTGCTGGCTATGCTGTTGCAAAGGGACTGAAAGGCTGGCATAAAGCTCCCCTGCGAATGCCATTGGCACAGAGGACTTTACTATCAGGTGCAGAGCCAGATCTGCTACCTTTGTGCATCTCTTGTAGGGATTCGTGGCATAGGGCTTTTTCAGGGCAGGTCAGAGTTGTGCCAGGAGTCGACAGTGGGTGGACATGGAGAATGAAATGAGCTGCAGCTAGTAAATCTCATCAGATTCTGATAAACCAGGTTTTTAACTTTTTTCTACACTGAAATCATTTATGGCTGTGCAAAGCGGTTATGAACTGTGACCCTTCTAATTTGGTAGCATTCTGCACTCATTTTGCATAACTGTAAATGCTTACATGCAAGGCAATGGAGAGTCAGACCATAACCCCTCATCATGCTCATCCTGGGCAACCAAATAAAGGAGGTACTGATTCCTTACCATATTGTACCATGGAAAGGAAATGCTTTATTAGGCATGCAAAGTCTGATAAAATATTTCATTAGAGTCTGATCAGATTTACCAGCTCTTTAATTTGGCGGTATTGGTTTCCTAATATCTGAAGAAAACATATGTAGGTAAATTGACATGTTATTCTTGTATAGGTGATTACAATGTTAGAAAGTATAAACACAGCAAAAACTTTTTCACTTGCTTCCATCTGTAGTACATTTTTAGTACTTCGTTTTCACTTAATCTGTATTTCTATGCTGGGTTTCTTGAGTTTCATTATCTCAGAATTTTTCAATACACATACATCTATCCCCACTCCATATCAAATTAAAAAGAAAGCATCAGTATAACATTTCTTTAAAAATGAAATAAGTTGTGTTCATGCATCTGACCTGCATTGTAATACACTATCTTAAAGTGTACTGCATTATTTAAGTGTAATGGCTGACTAATCTCTGAAATGTTCTGGAAGGCAGGTCATAATGATTTTGGCTAAGACAAACAGAAAAACTCTACATTGTAAAACATTTCAGAGTGCAAAGTCTGATTGAAATTACATGCTATTTCAGAATGCTATAGATTCTGATAATAGAGAAGGAAAACTTCTACCTTAAGTTAGTGCTGATTGTGACATCTGTCTGTACTGGAGTTTTAGGGCAAAACCAGACCAGAGACATGCACATGTGATTCTAAATCAGGAAAGCTGTCCACTCCTCCCCGAAAACAGGAATTTTATGTACTCTATCATGTTTCTGGACATGTTAAGTGACACTTTGTATTGTAATTAAGCAAGAGGGGTGTTTGCTCTTGC
Source organism: Caretta caretta (assembly GCF_965140235.1). Lineage (NCBI taxonomy): Eukaryota > Metazoa > Chordata > Testudines > Cheloniidae > Caretta > Caretta caretta. The sequence goes on from NC_134207.1 coordinate 140,564,874, forward strand.
ATTTCATATTACAAATAAAAACTAACATAATCTGGATTTTGATCCACGTGTACAACTTCTGTTGACATCAATAGAAGATATTTGCCTTTCGCCTTTGCTGGAAGAGGAAGGTGATGCCTGTCTGTAAGTGGATTGCAGTAGGAAGATTTATCTGTTTTATTTTGTGGTTTTTTGTGGTGATTGATATGTACTTGCTCTTTCTAGGCCTTTTAAAGAAGTTTGAAGCCTTTTGCATGCTTCTATTTGAAACGTTTTTTCTGAAGCGATTTAACAATGTCTAAACGAGCCTGAGGTCTAAAACATTTTATATCTTCGTTTAGACAACCAACAAGGATGTGATCAAACTATGTTTGAAAGTCCTTTTGAAAAGCATGTTGGAAGAGTAGGTGTAAAATTTTCAGATTTCCAATTGATTGTCAATGGGATAAACACTCCTAAGTATCCAAATCTCTTTTAAAAATGAATCTTAGGCTTCTAAATTACTTAGGTGCTTTTGAAAATTTTATCCTTATCTAGGAATGAACTTTCATGATGTGAAATGTCCATCCTGCCATGTAAGATAATCACAGATGTTAGATTTTTCTAGTATGAAGATACCCAGCAAAAAGATTAACAGCATTGGCAATTAACTTTATTGCCTGATTTTCCCCCCACTTAAATTATAACAATGACTGCCAGGTGTGAGAGTGACCCAGCCACCTCTAGACCTGAGCAAGGGAGAATCCTTGTCCATGGGGCATAAGGATCCATGCAACTTTTCTCCCCTGCCATCCAGACTAGTGGGAGGTGCTAAGAGAGACTTAAGAATTAAGCATTTTTGAGCAATGAGGCCATCTCAGTTCCAGGACCTCATTCCCACTATGAACTGTGGGTGGGCTGCTGTTTTGTCCTGCTGTCCCTACTCCAGGTGGCAGCCAAGGAAGATCTTCCAGCACCATGTGTTGGAAGAACAAGGGGACAAGGGCAAAGGAGACCTGGCTGGTGGAGGAAGCTGTGGTAAGAGCGGAGGCAGTAAGCCCAGCATCCCTTTTTGCAGTGGGTTTGGGTGTCAAGGGAGCATGGTGCTGTGGTGTGAAAGGGAATTTTAAAAGGGTCATTGAAAAACAAAACAAAATCCATCAATTTTTCTACATAGCTGAAGTCAGTATAACCACTTTAAATTATTGTCTCCATCATACGTGTCTGCTCTTCCCCTTTCCGTCCTACTGTTTGTTACACTCATTGTTGCATCTCGTCTTTTATCACATTGTGCAAGCTCTTCAAGGCATGGCTTGTGTCTTTGTATATGCATTTGTACAATGTCTGCCATAATGGGATCATAAACCTGATTATGGCTTTTGGGCACTATTATAATTAAATGATAAATTAGATTAAAAAAATTAAAAGAACATTAATGTTGCAAAGTCAAGCACTCAAAAGTTAGGAACTGCCCAATAAAGCTGTCCAGGCAATATTACTTCAGTCCCTTTTTCACAAGTATTATGGTAAGTCTTTAATTTCAGGGCTTTTTTGGATGTAACTTCCTATGTTTTTAAAAATTGAGTGAAAGAAAGCTTACATCACGTGTAATCATCTTGACCCCTACAGTTGTTATCAGCAGAGCTGGGATCTTTAGGGCCACAGCACAGCCCTCTACTACTTGAGCCAACAGAGTAACTGGGACCAGTAAGAGGCTATCTTCTATGTGCTCTGCCACTAGAGTAGAATATAGACACTCACTGTGCCACTGGGTTTCACAGCTATTTGCTAGGCAGTAAAGGAATGTTGGGACTCAGGAATAATGCATTCAGCTCCATATTCTGTAGTGGAGTGTGTTCTAGTAGGTGCAGACCCTTCGGCAGAATGCCCCAGGTTTGGATAGGTCTGGAAACTGAATTAACTTCTCATCCAAAAATTTGATCTCGCCAGCAGCTGTAAGGAATGTTCCTGTGATATACTTTTTCTGTGGATGAAGAGAGGTGACTTCACTATCTAGTGCTTTCAATCCAACGTCTTTCACTGCTGCCATATATTAAAAAACAACAAAAATATGAAGTGTCCTCTTTCATCTGTGAGAATGAAAGGAAAATTTCACTTCCCACATACAGCACAAAGAGCTGGAAAGGGCTCAACTTTATTTCATGTCCTCAAGTGAAGGACTTGCAGCAAATAATACATTGTAATGGAGATGTCCTTGCTTCCCTGTAGGATTTGGCAGATTCTGCCAATTATCCTCACTGCAAGCCCTGTTTATAGCCTATCAGCAGTCTGAGTGTAATTCTAATAGTTTGTGACAGTCACGACTGAATATACAACGTTTACTTAGTAATTAAATCTACTAACTTCATTTTCACAAAAGCATTATGAGTTTAATTTAACATGATTTAAAGAGATATGTCAGTCTGGACACATTTCTCACAGCTTTCTTTTAATGGATGGAACATGAATAGCTGAGTCTTGGATACAGCTGATTGTTATTCCGTATAGAGGGGACCATGTAAAACTATTCTGCCAACATTAATAACCTCTTGCTGTGGTGTTTAATATCCTAGAAACTAACTCACTAGTTTGTTGTAATCCAGCATAAATGACTCTTCTGTATTATTTGGTCCAAGCTTGAAGTGCCTACAGCTGTGATCTACACTTCAATCAGAAATAAATACAATAAACCTCAACAGCAGTTTCAGACAGAGATATGTTTTCCTTCCTCTAAGATCACGGCATGTGTTTTCCATGGTAACTGATTTTAAAATTCTGTTTGTAATCAGCCAAGCTGACTGCAGTGGGGGTGGTCTGATAAATCTTAGGTTTTTTTAAAAAAATGCCTTTATCTTAGACTCTGGTTTTTATAGAACAATTCTCCTTTTCTGGAAGCAGCTTTGCTCTTTTTTTCCTCGTTTGAGAAATATGATTTACTCTCATCAGTATAAAATGTTAGAGAAGTAATTAATAGTGAATTCAGTATATCAGCCTGAAGAACTGTCTTTATATGAAATACTAAAAGAAAGAGGCAAAACCCCATGCCCCAAATTAGATTTCAGATCTTAACAAAACATACACATACAGATACCCTGCAGATCTTGATTCACCCCCACTGCTGTACGAAGTTGCAAGTTACACCTTCTGTTTCAGCTGGTTTGCTGCCTCTAAGGGGATATTCACACTTGGAGTGTTTGCACTGCTGTCTTCCCTCTGGGGTTCTGCTTTAGAATACAGTCAGGATTTCAGGAGATGCTGCCCAGTGAATATGAAGAACCAGGGCATCCACAGGCTAGTTATGTGTGCGGTACTACCCAGTTTTGGGGACCTGCTGTGCCATTCCTTTTAGGTAGACTTTTCCTTGTCTTGTGCCGTTGATTACACTGATTTTTGCTTTGGGCATCCTTGCTTTGGGCAGTCCCAAGTCATATAAACTAGGTACCCAGGGATATTTGTATTTCTGAATCATTTTCCTGTGGTGGATCTGGCCCTAGAATAACTTCCAGGAATGAAAACTACTTTTCTTTTCTCCAGCTTTTCCCCATCGCTAATTTTGCAAAAAGGACGATATTGGTAGCCACTGATCACATGGCATATAATAGTCACAGTGTTATTCATGAGTTTGATCGATTCAAAAGATTGATGAAATGTCGTTCAGTGAGGTTTTTAAGGGTAACAACTCTCACTAAGCCCAGGTCCTCTTGGGGACATTACACCAATATAATTATAGCAGTATCCCACACTCTCCATGTGGACACTCTTCTTCGGGTATAAGAGTCATCTCATTTTAGTTCTGCTTAAACAGAAACAAACAAACAGAAAAGCACTATAGCAGGAGTGTGGACAAGGAGAGTGTTACTGGTATACCTATAGAAGTTTAAATTCACACCTAACCTTGTACTGGTATAACTTTCCCATGTAGACAAGCCCCAACCTGGTTATTTTGGATACAGAATCATTCTGGTTACAGCTATTTAAAATGTCACTCTATACTTAAATACGAAGAACAGTTCTGTGTGAGTTCACAAGCTTGTCTTTCTCACCAACAGAAGCTGGTCCAATAAAAAAATATTACCTCACCCACCTTGTCTCTCATTCTATAGAAATGACATTGTAGGTCTCCATGTTTGTCAGTGGCTCCAGATCAACTGTTCTCAGTTTACAAGTAGGAAGATTTTGTTTTCTTAATGGTCCGTCCTATACACTTGATCTGCAATCTGAGAGTCAACCTAAATTATTTCTCTCGTGTCATCATCACCAGTAATAAAGATTCTGCTGGATTTATTATGCCCTCAGTTACATCTGTTCAACTGCCCTTTGTCTTCACTAGGAAGAAAGGTTCATAACTCATGTTAGCTAACGTGATATCTCCTGTTCATTACCAGGTATGACCTGACATGAATTAAGAACATACCTTTTTTTTCTAATGAAGACACCTGTGTTTAAGGTATCTTCTGTTACACTGTATACCTCTATAGCAAATGGGGTTGCAGAGGTGTAGCTGATCAACTCTGAAATTGGAACATAATTAATTCCTTCAGTGATATGTAAAGCAGAATAGAATGGCTGATTCTGCAGTCCTAACAAGAGTGAAGAGTGGTAAAACATTATTGTCAGAAACTAAGCAGTTAGAAACTAAAAATAAACAGGATGCCAAATCCTGCCCTGACATATGCCCCATATTACCCCATTGAGTGAACCAGGGACTATATATGCTGAATAAAATGGTTGTCGTCATTTTCCACAGTTGCTTTTCTGACTACAACCATACTTAATGATATATGCCATCATGTGCCGGCAATGCTCTTCTGCCATGTACATTGGTCAAACTGGACAGTCTCTAAGTAAAAGAATTATAACATTCAAAAACCAGTTGGAGAACACTTCAACCTCTCTGGTCACTCGATTTCAGACCTAAAGGTTGCAATATTACAACAAAAAGACTTCAACAACAGACTCCAACGAGAGACTGCTGAATTGGAATTAATTTGCAAACTGGATACAATTAACTTAGGCTTGAATAGAGACTGGGAGTGGATAGGTCATTACACAAACTATTTCCCCTTGTTTATTCCCCCCTCCCCACGCCGCACTGTTCCTCAGACGTTCTTGTCAACTGCTGGAAATGGCCCACCTTGATTATCACTACAAAAAGTTTTTTCCCCGCCCCGCTCTCCTGCTGGTAATAGCTCACCTTAAGTGATCACTCTGGTTACATTGTGTATGGTAGCACCCATTGTTTCATGTTCTCTGTGTTTATAAAATCTCCCCACTGTATTTTCCACTGAATGTGTCCGATGAAGTGAGCTGTAGCTCATGAAAGCTTATGCTCAAATAAATTGGTTAGTCTCTAAGGTGCCACAAGTCCTCCTTTTCTTTATACTTAAAATGGTTGCTGTTACTCAGGTTCTAGCAGAGTTTGGAAGACCTGTATGGACAGACATGAGCAATAAAACTATGATATATACCATCTGTCATGTTTCTCTGTACCAGATGTGGACTGGTCACAGAGGTTGCTTATATTCATAGAATCATAGAATATCAGGGTTGGAAGGGACCTCAGGAGGTCATCTAGTCCAACCCCCGCTCAAAGCAGGACCAATCCCCAATTAAATCATCCCAGCCAGGGCTTTCTCAAGCCTGACCTTAAAAACTTCTAAGGCAGGAGATTCTACCACCTCCCTAGGTAACGCATTCCAGTGTTTCACCACCCTCCTAGTGAAAAAGTTTTTCCTAATATCCAACCTAAACCTCCCCCACTGCAACTTGAGACCATTATTCACCAGATGTGTTCATCATAAGATCCATTAATACTCTGCCAAGTATGGCTAAGGTTGTTTAAATAACGTATTTTACACACAGTGCCACCTAGTGGCTGAACAGTACAATACACAGATTAGTATTACATTATATTTCCCCCTTTATGTTCTACATTCCCACCATTTACACTAACATGCTGTCTTTGAAGTTCAGAATGGATCAGTCTGCTAAGTGTCTCTGACTCATACTGGTTTTCTAATACATGACCCGAATGTGTAATGCTGTTCATTAGTTGCAACGACTAGTTGTGGTCATTTTGGAATCCTTGAGTCTTCTTGTTCTGCATCTGCCATCTGTAGTGTTTGCTCTGTTGATTGTTCTTTCTGAGGAACAAAGAAAATGTTGATGATTTCTGTTGAGCTCTCCACTGTCGGTCTCAATCACATATGATCTGAGCACTGAATTCTTTTTCGTCATGACAACTGGAGTGTGGTCCATCCTTTTTCTCCATCCAATTTCACATGAACATGGTCACCAGATTCGAGAACTGGCAGTTCTCTAAGTGACGTCTGTTGTAAAAGTGTTCATAAAAACTCTTTTAGTCTTTTTATCCTATTTGGCTACTGTCTTCATGTCTGGTCACTTTGGAGATAGCTTATTTTCCAAAGTTGGAACAGTGGTTCTGAGTTGTCTTCCCATCAGGAGTTGTGCTGGACTATATCCAGTAGCCACTATTGGTGTTTATTTATCTGTAACTCAGAACAGCAAGGAATGGAGCTTCATGCTGTAGGATTTTCTTGGTTGTCTGAACAGCTCTCTCAGCTTCCCCATTTCCCTGTCTGTAATGCAGGTTGCTAATAATGTGATCAAAATCATATTTCATTTGGAATGACTTAAATTCTGCTGCAGTGAATTGTGATCATCACTAGTTGCTCTGGAATACCGAAATGGGAAAAGTGCACTTCAGTTTTTCGATAACACTGAGACATATGTCTTTCAAGCATATTATTTCTATGTGCCTGGGAAAACAGTCCACCAAAACCAGGTAATGATGCCCTCTGAATTCACATAAATCTGCTGCTAGTCTTTTCCAAGATCTCTCTTGTAAGGGAGGTGTTTGTACACTGTATGGTTCAGCATTGTCTCTTAAATTGATTTGTACTAGCTCTCCCTTAAAAAGATCAATATAGTCAAATGCTCCATCAGGTTCTTCCACCTTCCTCCCTAGGCCCATCATGGGTGCCACACTGTGGCTGAGAAGGCTGTTGGTCTTTGATCCTTTGATCACATGCACTCTGAATGCATAGCTTTTGTCTTTGTAAGTTGTTTCTCTGATGAACTTGCCCATATAGTTCAGAATACCTCCAGGGCTGGTCAAAGCTATATCAGGTGACTTCAGCTCCAGAAGGGTTTGAACATGATTGTAAGTCCCTTCTGAGATGAGGTCAGCTCCTGAGTCAATTTTTAAAGTCAATAGTCTTGCCATGAATATTCAGTTTCACTCTCCAGACTCCTTGTCTGGGTGGATGATCTATATTTTTTCCTATAGATGAAAACTAGAACTATCAATACACTACTAATGTCATCATAAGACAAAAACTAAAAAAAAAAAAAAAACCCACTTGCAGTAGTGGAATCATTAATAAAAGAATATACTCCTTACTGAGGTTGTGGTTAATAGAATAAGATTCTTTGAAGTATGTTAATGGTAAAAAAAAAAAACTCAGCAGTAAAAGTTACTTACAACCAGAGATGCTAATGCAGATCCTGAGTTGGAAGGACCTCCTTCCTTTAAGGTAAACATGTAATGGCTATGTGTCTGTGCAGCCCCTTCCAGCTGGTGTGTATTTGCACAGCTCAACTCCTATATATATATATATATATATATTCCAGTAGAAAATACGTGAGAAAATATACACTACTAGAGAATAATTTTATATCAGCACTGAGTCTGACTGGATGATATAATCGTTCTTTTCCCATCTTGTAACTGCATGCACACTCACCATCGCGGCACCTCCTGCTGGTCATCCAGTAATTAGCTCTTTCCAGCCTCAGAGTGCTTCCTGCTGGCCGGTTTCTCCCTACCAGTACCTGCTTCCTCGTCTCCACCACCTCTGGCCCCGTGTCCCTCCCAAACCCTGGTGCCCCTTACCTTGGGGTGCTGCCCACCTTGTCTCCGTGGCTACTGCCAGTCGACATATAACCCCCTTTCTCTGGAGCAAACTGGAGCCTGTAACAGCCACTCATCATTGGCAAGGGGGTTGAACCTGCTGCCTTTCTAGCCCAGCTGTCTCCCTGAAGCCCCAGTACCTCTCTAGGCCTTCCTGCCAGGCCTCAGCCTGGGAGGTAGCCAGACCTGAGCTCCCCAGCTCAGCCTGCCCCTGCCCCTGCCCCTGCCCCAGCTCTGCTGAAGGTACCCTGTCTCTCACAGGCAGCTAGGTCCTTCTCACTCCAAGGCTGGAATGAGATTCTCACGGCTTCTTCCTCATAGCCCTCTTATCAGGGCCAGCTGGGCCCTGATTGAGCTGGCAACACCTGTGGCCAGCTCCCAGGCCAACATCCCTCAGCTGCTCTCATTCCTTTTATCCCAGGAGCAGGGTAACAGCCCCGCTACACACCTCTAACCCATCATTATATGATCAAACCTCTACTGATGTCCATGGAAGTTTTGGTTTTGTAGTGAGCTCTGGATTGTAAGGAGAACATAGATGATTGGGGGATCAGGGCTTCTATGGTGGCTTGGGTTCTTGGGTTACTTATAATTTGTGCATCAAATTCTGATAACAAAGGGAGAATGTAAAGAATTACACTAATACTTCAAAAGCTAAAACAGCCCTAATTACAAGGATGTTTCAATTCCTGTGACCTGTATACCTTTCTCTCCCTCTGGTGCATGGGAGAGTAGAAAAAGTTAAACATTTGACAGGTTTTCTGTAGACTAGAAAAAAGACAGTCTTCGATAGAGAACTGGCTTTCATGGCAAATATATCTTTAACATTTTTAATATATCTAATATTAACCATTCTAGTTCCATGAGGCAAGCTACCTCAATATTCAAGCTAAGAGTTCAGATTATATAAGGGTTCAAGTAAATCCAACATTTGTACTAGCAGTTTAGGTTAAATAAGATCACTGGGAAGCTAAAAGGCTTTTAGGAAGCAAAAGCAAAACTCACAGTTTTGTTTGTATTGCTTTGTCAGTTCTCTTAATATAAAATGAAAGTTGGCTGAAATCTTTGTCGCTTCAGACACCATCAGACTCTCCGGCAAAGAAACTTGTGGTGGTAGTTGTACTGTTATTGTCAAGGTGGAACAATCATAGAATCATAGAAATGCAGGGCTGGAATGGACTTTACGAGGACCTCTCCCTGTTCTGAGGCAGGATTATCTATGACAATAGGGATGTAAGAATACAGTTTTAAATTCATGGCTCTAATCCTGCTGTCTTAGATATGCAAATAGTCCTGTTCACTCCAAGAGGATTGTCTGCATGAGCAAAGTCTATTTGTATGAATAAGGGTTGCAGGACCAGGTCCATATACATTACCAACTTTTTTCCCCAAATGGTTCTAATACATTGTATAGCTATAATATATACAGCATTAGTTGAATGCAGCCACCTTCAGGGCAGAGGTTGGCAATCCACCTGTGCAAGTACAATGCATAACTTCTTGGAACAGAGGGAATATTGGCCAAGGACATTGAGGCAACTCCATCCGTCTACCAAAACAAAACAAACAAACCGAAAAAGCCATGGGATCAATAGTAAAAAGAACTTTGGATTTTATTATTGAATTTGAAAGCCTCCTAGACCAGTGGTTCTCAAAGCCGGTTCATCACTTGTTCAGGGAAAGCCCCTGGTGCGCCGGACTGGTTTGTTTACCTGCCAATCTCTGCTCCCATGGCCGCGGTTTGCCGCTCCAGGCCAAGGGGGGCTGTGGAAAGCGGCGCAGGCCAAGGGATAACCCTAACCCTAAGATGTCCACCCTTCCTGCAGCCCCCATTGTCCTGGAGCAACAAACCGCAGACAGTGGGAGTCATGATCAGCCGAACCTGCGGACGCAGCAGGTAAACAAACTGGTCCAGCGCGCCAGAGGCTTTCCCTGAACAAGTGGCGGACCGGCTTTGAGAACCACTGCCCTAGACAATAAACTACATGGTCTTTAATTTATCAGCCCTTAAAGGATGAAAGGCTGAATCTGCCTCCTGACCTATAATTACCCAGGTAATCTCATTTACCCTTTTTAAAATATTAGCACAAGATTACCTATTTTAAAGCTCTGATTTGCAAATTATCTGGTCCTGCTTATTTTAAAATGTCTAATTTTAGTAGCTGCTTTTAACATCTTCTTGAGACACTAGTAGAATGGGCAGAGTGTCATTATCATATGATTATTTAACCAGTTCAGCCTTCTTCCTCGATTATGGGGTTGTGAATTTTGGGGCATCTAGGTAAGTATTCTTAAACAATTCCAATTATCATTCACTTTTTTCCTGATAAAATTCTCCTCCCCCTCCAACCCCCCCCACTGATTTGGCTCATAATTATTTTCAGCATGAGACCTCCAGCATATGTCACTCAAACCTGGTATCGATTGGAAATTTCTAGCTGTGTGGAATTTCTCCTGGTCCTCCCCTCTCTCGTGACCACAGCCTGCCATCTTCATCTGTCTCCAGCCATATAGAATGCTGCTGAGACATCCTGCCTCTGGTACTTATCAACTACTAAGCCTCCTCTCTGACTCCTTCTCTCTCCAACTCCTTGGTGGCCAGCTTCTTTCTTCCTTAAATCTGGGGTATTGGTGTTTCCTGAACCTAACTGTCTAGGAACTCCTCAACTTCTGTGAGTCTCTGCAGCATCTCTACTTACCCATCAAATCAAAGAATCATAGACTTTAAGGTCAGAAGGGACCATTATGATCATCTAGTCTGACCTCCTGCACAACACATGCCACAGAATCTCACCCTCCCAACTCTTGTAACAAACCTCTAACCTATGTCTGAGCTATTGAAGTCCTTAAATCATGGTTTAAAGACTTCGAGGTGCAGAGAATCCTCCAGCAAGTGACCCATGCCCCACGCTGCAGAGGAAAGCGAAAAACCCTCAGGGCCTCTGCCAATCTGTCCTGAAGGAAAATTCCTTCCCAACCCTAAATATGGCGATCAGCTAAACCCTGAGCATGTGGGCAAGACTCACCAGCCAGACACTGAGGAAAGAATTCTGTGTAGTAACTCAGATCCCACTCCATCTAACATCCCATCACAGGCCACTGGGCATATTTAACACTAATAGTCAAAGATCAATTATTACCAAAATTAGGCTATCCCATCATACCATCCCCTCCATAAACTTATCACGCTTAGTCTTGAAGCCAGATATGTCTTTTGCCCCCACTGCTTCCCTTGGGAGGCTGTTCCAGAACTTCACTCCTCTGATGGTTAGAAACCTTTCTCTAATTTCAAGTCTAAACTTCCTAATGGCCAGTTTATATCCATTTGTTCTTGTGTCCACATTGGTACTGAGCTTAAATAATTCCTCTCCCTGCCTGGTATTTATTCTTCTGATATATTTATAGAGAGCAATCATATCTCCCCTCAGCCTTCTTTTGGTTAGGCTAAACAAGCCATGCTCTTTGAGTCTCCTTTCATAAGATAGGTTTTCCATTCCTCAGATCATCCTAGTAGCCCTTCTCTGTACCTGTTCCAGTTTGAATGCATCCTTCTTAAACACGGGAGACCAGAACTGCGCACAATATTCCAGATGAGGTCCCACCAGCGCCTTGTATAACGGTACTAACACCTCCTTATCTCTACTGGAAATACCTCGCCTGATGCATCTCAAGACGGCATTAGCTTTTTTCACAGCCATATCACATTGGCGGCTCACAGACATCCTGTGATCAACCAATACTCCGAGGTCCTTCTCCTCCTCTGTTACTTCCAAGTGATGCATCCCCAGCTTATAACGAAAATTCTTGTTATTAATCCCTAAATGCATGACCTTGCACTTTTCACGATTCAATTTCATCCTATTACTATTACTCCAGTTTACATGGTCATCCAGATCTTCCTGTATGATATCCCGGTCCTTCTCTGTATTGGCAATACCTCCCAGCTTTGTGTCATCCACAGACTTTATTAGCACATTCCCGCTTTTTGTGCCGAGGTCAGTAATAAAAAGATTAAATAAGACTGGTCCCAAAACCGATCCCTGAGGAACTCCACTGGTAACCTCCTTCCAGCCTGACAGTTCACCTTTCAGTGTGACCCATTGTAGTCTCCCCTTTAACCAGTTCCTTATCCACCTTTAAATTTTCATGTTGATCCCCATCTTTTCCAATTTAGCTAATAATTCCCCATGTGGAACCATATCAAATGCCTTACTGAAATCGAGTTAAATTAGATCCACTGTGTTTCCTTTATCTAAAAAATCTGTTACCTTCTCAAAGAAGGAAATCAGGTTGGTTTGAAAGATCTACCTTTTGTAAAACCACGTTGTATTTTGTCCCAATTACCATTGACCTCAATGTCCTTAACTACTTTCTCCTTCAAAATTTTTTCCAAGACCTTGCATACTACAGATGTCAAACTAACAGGCCTGTAGTTACCCAGATCACGTTTTGTCCCTTTCTTAAAAATAGGAAAAAGAAAAGGAGTACTAGTGACACCTTAGAGACTAACCAATTTATTTGAGCATAAGCTTTCGTTAGCTGCAGCTCACTTCATCGGATGCATTCAGTGGAAAATACAGTGAGGAGATTTATATACACACAGAACATGAAAAAATGGGTGTTATCATATACACTGTAAGGAGAGTGATCACTTAAGATGAGCTATTAGTAGCAGGAGAGCGGGGGGAGAAAACCTTTTGTAGTGATAATCAAGGTGGGCCATTTCCAGCAGTTAACAGGAACTTCCGAGGAGCAGTGGTGGGTGGGAGGGGGAATAAACATCGGGAAATAGTTTTACTTTGTGTAATGACCCATCCACTCCCAGTCTCTATTCAAGCCTAAGTTAATTGTATCCAGTTTGCAAATTAATTCCAATTCAGCAGTCTCTCGTTGGAGTCTGTTGTTGAAGTCTTTTTGTTGTAATATTGCGACCTTTAGGTCTGAAATAGAGTGACCAGAGAGATTGAAGTGTTCTCCAACTGGTTTATGAATGTTATAATTCTTGACATCTGATTTGTGTCCATTTATTCTTTTACATAGAGACTGTCCAGTTTGACCAATGTACATGGCAGAGGGGCATTGCTGGCACATGATGGCATATATCACATTGGTAGATGTGCAGGTGAACGAGCCTCTGTCTTTGTCTACTAGATTGAAGAGCCTATTATCAAATATTTGTTCCTCATATAGTTGCCTACAGACTGTGATCAAGTCACCCTATAACCTTTGCTTCATGAAACTAAATAGATTGAGCTTCTTGAGTCTGTAACTATAAAGCATGTTTTCTAATCCTTCAGTCATTCTCATGGCCTTCTCTGAACCCTCTCCAGTTTATCAACATCCTGTTACCTGTATCAACCAACCTTGATATTTTTTTTATGATTGCAAGTTTGGTTGACAGGATTTTTTTTCATAAACGTATGTTGGTTGACTTTAATAATATGTCCCTCCTTTAATTCATTATTAATCAAGTCCTGTATCAGCTGCTCCATTACCCAGGTCATCCCATTGACTCTTTAAATATTGGAACAATATTAGCTTTCTTCTAGTCTTCTGGAACTTCTCCAGTATTCCAAGACTTACCGAACCTCAACAGTAACAGACAAGTGAGCTCCTTGGCCAGCTATTTTAAAACTCTTCAATGCAACTTTCTGGGCATGCTGATTTAAAAATGTCTAACTTCAGTAGCTTCTGTTTAACATCCACAGATGCTTCCACAGTTCATGTGTAATTTTCTAATCAGTTTTCCTTCTGTTGGGTAATGCAAGAAATTATACAGCACATACACTCATATATCATTCCATAGTGCTGTGCTGGTGACTGACATTTAGTTGTACCCTTGTTTAATGTTAGATTTTAAAGTATGGTATGAAGTTAGAGGTGTGGAATCTTGATTGCAATACCTGTTAACTTTTTGACTTCTACAGAGAAGAAAACTAATTGAATAAAGTAGTGATCTAGTTGAATAATTCATTCCAAAGCTTAAAATATGTGAGCTGTTCATCTCACCTGATTCTGTTCATCTGACAGCTGTGCCTTCTTGTGTTTCTTTTACCTATTAAAACTTTCAGCAGACTACTCAGCAAACATCCAGAATCAGAGATGAGAATAAGATAATTATGCCTCTGGTGCATCTGAGGTTATACCTGATGTCTACTAATGTCTAGGATATTATCTCTTCGTATATATACTCCCTATAGTGTCTCACCGCTTTGCCTTTTTAGCATGTTCATCAGCCTGTCAAAAGCCTGTCCTAAAACATAGCGGCTGGTAATGCTGTTAACATGAAATAAATAAATAATAATTAATCATATTTACAGGTTGCAAAGAAAATGAGTGAAAATACAGAACAACAATACATTACTTTAATTAAATTCTAAAAGATAGAGTTAAATACACATACTACAATACTCTTCATGTGTTTTTTTCTTGTTATAATTCTTTCTGAAGGTAATTTCGTTTAAAAAAAAATTGCATTCAAAGGACAAAAACATGTCTCTGTAGTGTCCAGGTCCATTTGAATGGATTGTTTTCAGTAGAAGAATATGTCTATATTTACAATCTCATAGGTACGTCATCCATGAAATGATTTTAAATTTAAGGTTATATGCATTATATAAGCATCATCAACATAGAAATATGAAAATAAAACAGGTCCAGACCTGTTTTGCAATATGGGTTAGATTTTTCATCGTATAGTTAATCTATACTTTGCTCAAAATTTTGAAGATAGTCTGCTAAGGAGCTGTGAGCAATCCTGGGACATTTTGCTGTGATTGTGTCTAATGGACAGACAATTCTAGAGGGGAAAAAATGGCATAAAGGCTGCAATTTAAAAAAAAAACAAGTCGGGGGGAAAAGATCCATTCATATAACAATACATAAATAGTCTTGGTAGCAAAGGGAAGCTTCATTTGCTTTATCAACAAGAGCAAACACCTTAACTCTAATTAAATTAGAAACCAGGTTAACTCAGTGGTTCCCTTCATTATCTCAAGAATGTCTGGTCACTGGGTGCTCAGACTACACTGTCTAACTCACACAGGCTGTCAGAAAACATTTCACTCTTATAGAGAGAATGACCAAACTCTTAACCAAACTAACTCTCCAGTGTTTCTATCAATGGATTTCATAACTTCCTAAATAATAAATCTCCACTCTTCCAACCAGTCAGATTGGGAAACACATTCCACCTCCCTCCCAGATTTGGACTAAACCTGGATTAATATTTTGACACACTAGTAGGTGCTGCTAACATTCATTTGGCTAACATCCCACCAGCTACACAGAAGCCATATACTCTTCAAGTCGGGCATGGATATTTATGTGGAAAATGTTGCCCTCTCTGAATTTGACACTTTAGGTGGAAAATCCCAAAATAATCATAAAAAATACTATAGATCCATAAAAAGAAAAGGAGTACTTGTGGCACCTTAGAGACTAACCAATTTATTTGAGCATAAGCTTTCGTGAGCTACAGCTCACTTCATCGGATAGATCCATGATTCTCTCCAGCATTATTCTGGGCAAAGTTTCATATCTCTTGGCTGACATTTTTCCTGGAGTGGTTAATAGTAGAGCTGGGTGAATTTTTTTTGGACAAAATGTGTTTTAACTGAAAAATGCATATTTGGTCGACCCAAAATTTTGTGAATTTGTGTTGATTTCAGTGAACAATTTTATAAAAAAACCCAAAAGAACAAAAACAAACTTTCTTTTTAACTATCAAAATAGTTCATTTGGAAAAATTAAATGTTTTAATTTATTTAAGTAGATTCCCAAGGGGGCTTAGCTGCCATTTATAAAATGGAGGAAGTGATTCCTTTTTCTCCCTATCCCAGAGAAAGGATTTGAACTTGTGTCCTCCACATCCCAGCTCAGTGCCATAACCACTGTTTATTTGTATGGAGTGGTTTTTGGATACCCCAATCTCCTCTTCATCTTTGGTTTTGTGAATGGTGTCTAAGTCCACTTTTCAATCTAGCCCTTTGTTTCCAAATTTCCTTTGCTTTTTTTTTAAAGGTTAAAATTGCCTGAAAACTAAACGTGTCATTTCAAGTCGAGCAAAGTGTTTAATTTGACATGAAAAAAAAATTATTTAGCTTTTCTGATTCACAGAATATTTTTGAAGAAATTGTTGTTGGGCTGACCCTAAATAAAAGTTTTATTTTGATTTTTCTGAACTGCCAGAGAAGTGAAATTTCAGTGATTTGCACAGCTCTAGTCAAGAGGATTGGGAGCACTGGCTGTTCTCCACATTTGCCACAGTTACAAAACAGACCATACCAGTCTGGCTCCATAGGACGGAAACAAGGGGAATTTCATACAGTGGTGATCAGAATGTGATTTTTCCTTTGGATTTGTGCATATTATGATTATTCAGAGTGAAATAAATCTGCAATATAACAATTCCATGTTAGGTTACTGGAATCGGAGCTATAAATATGGGATTTCTTGACTAGCATAGTTAAAAACAATGGAAAGGGCCAAGCATAATTCTTGTCAAAGAATAAACAGATAACAAAAGCTGCTGAAACTAGAGAGAGCCCTCATAACCTTTGAAAAGCGGGTGCTAACTCAACATCCGGTGTTGCAGAGTGGCATGGGTTATATGGGTCAACCACAGAGCGTCAGAGATATATCATTTTGAGGGCAGGGCTTAGTGATCCTAACCACCTTCCTCGAAACCTAATTTCATTGAGGCTGATGTATTTGAGAAACTTGACCAAGTTCTGTGCTAATAGCCCATAAATATCCATTAAATATTTGTATGGCTTTATCTCTCAGATACTGATTGCTCAGTTTGTTAGCTCAAGGACTAATGGAACAAGGTTGGTGGTGTGTGTGTTTTTTTTTAACTATACAGCAAGGGTGTTATAACAAAAGAAAAATCAGAAGTCTGAGATTAGTGTACATGCGGAATGTATCTTGGAAATGTGTATTTGGTTTATATAAGATGTACAGATATGACTTCAATAAGAAGCAGCATTATGGAAGGGGAAAAGTAATCAAAATACTTGGCTGTAGGCAGCAATATCCACAGGTTCATAGATAACCAAATCAGTTCAGTCCATCTCTATTTAGGATTTACACACACACAAAGGATTTCTGACTAATGAATATCAATCGTCCAACTTCATTGTATGCAGAGTCACTAGCTGGAGCTAGTGTGACACACAGTGTAAGAGGGTCTCTCAAGCTCAGGTGATGAAGTTGTCTCATATGGCCGGCAATATCATTTTTGGCCATAAAACTGCTGAGCATGAATAAGTGACATTCTGAATATTAAGTTGTCCAGGGATCTCACAAATCATCAAGTATCCAAAGGGATAATAACATCACCAGTTGCTAGCCCTCCGTGTTCATCTGAATTGTTTTGTGGCTGTTACACACTTTTTTTTTTTAAGGCATATTTTTGGAACATATTTTTTTAATCTCTGAATCTTTGTCTATTTCAGCATATTCATTTGTAGACATTTGACACATTTCCGTTTGGTAGCAATTCAATAAGCTTGCTCATTAATTACAAACAATGATCACTCTCTAATGCTTCTCTGTTCTCCCTTCAAGTGTTGATTAGAAAATGAAGGCGGGTGTAAAAAGAGAGACCTAATGTAACTCTCTCTCTTTTGATTCATGGCGTGGCTCTCTTTCCATACCACCTTGTGCTCTCATATTGTTAGAACTTACAAGTCATTCAAGGTCATGCCAGGTGAGCACTCTAATTCCGGGTCTTCAAGGAATGGTATTGTTGATGCAAGAGATGACAGTGACTCTTCCTTATGAGTCAGCTACTGAACTAATGCCTAGCAAAGTGCTAGGGGCCTGCTTGTCAGACGAGATAAAACCTCTGGTCCTGACTGCTCATGGTCATTAAAGGTTCCACAGCACTTTTTGTTAAGAGTAGGGGCACTGGCCTCAGGGTTTAGGCTGGAATCCAACATAGGTTATCACACTCTGCCTCTCTGAATTCCCCCTGCATTTTCCATTTGATATCATGTTCTTTACTTCCTGACCTACATTGTTATGTAGTGTTTTTAGGCTCCATTAGACAATTGCCATTTTCCAATCTGGAGGTGGCTGCATTACAAAAGTGGGTGAAATGAAATGTTACTTTTTTTATGCGTCTAATTAGCTAATGTTTGTAAAGTGTTTTCAGATCCTTGAATAAAATATGCTATAGAAATGCACTGTATTTTTTTAAAAAATAAATATTTTGCCTTTCTTGCTTGCATTGATATTCACATATGTTCCTCATCAGTGAAAATGCCTGTCCCACTGTTAAGAGGAGTCAAGGTTGCAGGGTGAGCACGTTTTATGCCTCTTTTATTCGCCCTCTAGTGTACCCCTTTGTGGACAGGTTTCACTACCTTCATCCATCTCTGGGGCAAACCACGAGGCCCTAACGCTCTTAGACAGGATCCCTAAACCCCATGTTTACAAACTGCCTTAACCTGACAGGCTCTGTAAGGCCTTTTCCTTTGGGAGCCTGTGATAGCGGCTGAAGAAAGTGACTAAAAACTGACAGGTTTCAGAGTCACAGCCGTGTTAGTCTGTATTCGCAAAAAGAAAAGGAGTACTTGTGGCACCTTAGAGGCTAACCAATTTATTTGAGCATGAGCTTTTGTTCAAATAAATTGGTTAGTCTCTAAGGTGCCACAAGTACTCCTTTTCTTTTTGACTAAAAACTGCTTCTTCAAAAGAAAGTGTGATTGATTCATGCAAAGGTACATAGCGTGCATACAAATCAAAGGGTTAAAACAATAAAGGCCTATGTGTGTATTTCCCCTTACCTGAACCTTAATCTTTCCTTGAAAACTTTGGTAAGTTCCAGTCAGTGCTGTTACCTCCATCTCTGGGTTGAGGGCGACAGCCGGCTTTCTGCAGTTTCCTTGTGTGTCTCTCTGTCAATACTCATCTCCAGCCACTGCCGACGTGTTGAAACTCCTCCCATTTCCTTTTCTAGGTCCGGTGTCCTTTAATGGTTTAGCAGCCCCTTTCATCCTAGACTTAGGCCTGGGAAGGGTGTAAACCTTGCTAGCCTGGTTGGAGCCAGACAGGGGCATACCCCAGTTAATAGCTTTCTTCATTACTCCCTTAAGGCTCCTTATTCTGTCAGACAAGCATCTCGAGAGACATGTATTTATTTTGGGGAATGAGTTTTTGAGGACAATAGTTCTCATGTGACATGAATTTTTGTTGTTAGCAAAGCTTTTGTATCTAGCAGTCCTTGCTGGAATGTAGCCATAAAATTAACCTGATTTTGGACTCTCTTCTGTTCTTGATCTCAAAGTTCGGAAATGAGACTACAGTCTTTTGATTCAGTGTTCTATCAGTGAAACTCCTGTCAGCACAGTTAAGAGGCACAGCTTGCAAGGGGTCTCATTTCTTTTTGTGGTGAAGGGCATTTGTAGAGGAATAATTCTGTGCTGCGCCTGTATAAATAACTTGAGAGCCAGTTTGTCTGTTGGAATGATTGATTTGTATCTTTGAGGACCAGGAAAGGATCAACAAGTACTATGTGCTTGATTAAATGTTTTCACAGCTTCATGCCTGGTCTTCTGCTCTGTCTGTGAATGGCACTCTACTGATGTTCATTTCACTGAACTCCCAGTGGTATCATGGCACACCTGACACCTCCAGTTATACTGACCACATATTGTGGTTTGATGTATCTGGCATTGTGATAAATGAAGTGGGGGGTAGCTCCCTTTTATGGACACCCAGCCAGCCAGTTAGCTATAACATCCCTTTTAGTAGCTGTTCTCTACTTGCTTTACCTGTAAAGGGTTAAAAATCCCATAGGTAAAAGGAAGTGAGTGGGCACCTGACCAAAAGAGCCAATGGGAAGGCTAGAACTTTTTAAAATTAGGAAAAAAAAACTTTCCCTTTGTCTGTCTGTGTTGTTCTGTAGAGCAGGGACAGGGCTGGAACTATGCTCTAAAAAGCTTTGAGCCAGGTATGAAAAATCATCAGATCATACCTAGAAACTACTCATTTGAAACCCCAGATATGTAAGTAGATCAGGAAATGTCTAGTAAGATGCGATTAGGTTTCTCTTTTATTTCTTTATGGCTTGTGGACTCCTCTGTGCTAACCCCGGGTGCTTTTGTTTTGCTTGTAACCTTTAAGCTGGACCTCAAGAGAGCTATCTTGATGCTTATTTTTTGCAATTGTTTTTTTTTTTTAAATCTGGCAAAAAGCCTAAGTTCCAAATGTATTTCCTTTCTTTTTGTTTTTAATAATATATACCTTTTTTAAGACCAGGATTGGATTTTTGTGTCCTAAGATGTTTGTGCACATGTTGTTTAATTAGCTGGTGGCAACAGCTGATTTCTTTTGTTTTCTTTCTCAGCTCTTCCCCAGATAGGGGGTGAAAGGTCTTGAGGGTACCCCATGGGAAGGAATTCTCAAGTGCGCCTTCCTAGGTTCTCAAAGGGATTTTTTTGCACTTGGGTGGTGGCAGCATCTACCCATCCCAGGTCAGAAAAAAGCTGTAACCTTGGGAGTTTACTACAAGCCTAGATTGGCCAATATTCATTTTTAGAATCCTTTCAGGCCCTGCCTTCTGCACTTGAAGATGCATTTGGAAGCTGGGTGGCAAAAGAAGACTGTGTAAATGTGGCTGGTTTTACAGAATAATATATTTACATAATGTATTTAAAATCATCGCAATTTCTGGAAATAAAATTTCCCATTTGGAATTTCAAAGCCAACTAGGGAAATTAATGATACAACTCACACTACAATTAAGGGTAGTTGTGCAATTAAGGGTAGTCTTAATCCCCTATATAGCTTTGAAAATCTCAGCAATGTGTTTAAAATTATCAATTGGTCACAAACTGAAATTCCATGTCACTTTAAAGAAACCAAGATAGTTTTTGTCCCTTTCGCCCATCTATTTTGCAATCCATCATCAGGAAAGAAACATTTAAATTTCTTTCTAAAATACTCCATTTTCTTGTATTCAGGATACGTGAACTACATTTTCAAAGCTGCCATGTGTCAAAATGAGTTTCACGTAAAGCATATATGCTTCTGAACATTTTTTGTGATGCAGCAATATTATCCAGGAGAGACTTTGAAATATATGGTAAATTACAGAAAACTTTCCAGCACAGAAGACTTAAAACTTACTTGTCGCTTATTTTTCCATTCTCCATTTACTTAATCTAAAAGTGTGCAGTGTACCTTGCTATCCATCGTCTCACTTTTTGACTCTGTATTAAAGTTATAATGTGATATTCATAAAAGCGTGATCTTTGCTGTGGTAACACACTATGAAGTCCCAAACACAGCATTAGGACTTCACCATAAGATCAAGGAAAAGGGGACTCTGTTGTGAGGGCTAAAACTCTTATTCATGCTCATTTGTTATTGTTTTGATTACACTGTTTTCTATCTTTTATGATAAGCAGCTGTGAAGACTTTATAAATTAGCTAAAACTATTTTTTAAAAAGGCTAAAGCAATTAAGCATGGGGAAATGTGCAGAGGATTTTAAGGGGCAAAAGAACCCCTAGAAACTAGCAGGAGGGAACAAATGGATATAGAGATTTTAAAAAAGCAAGCCACCATGTTCTAATTAAATAAGAAATCATGCAATTATGTACTTGCCATTTTATATAATCTTCTACCAGTTAACTCTCCCATGTAGTTTGTTAAATGCATTTGTTGCATATTGTCTTAAATAAACTCTTTGAGGCAGATAAAGTATTTTAGTCTACAGTCCCAATCCTGTCTAATCATAGAATAATCATAGAATATTAGGGTTGGAAGAGACTTCAGGAGGTCATCTAGTCCAATCCCCTGCTCAAAGCAGGACCAACACCCACTAAATCAAGTATTGGCCTGGAACACCCACTAAATCAAGTATTTGCCTGGAATGGCGAACCGCGGCCAGTGGGAGCTGCGATCGGCCAAACCTGCAGACGCTGCAGGTAAACAAACTGTCCCAGCCCGCCAGCCGATTTCCCTGATGGGTCACATGCCAAAGGTTGGCGATCCCTGATTTATACTATACGTAAAGTTCCCAACACTTTCCACTGTAAGATCTTGTAAACTTTTCCAGACTTTAACCTTTCTCTCTGAAATTTTCTATGCCCAGAGTCTACCTCAGATTGATTTCTTTTAAATGATTATTTATTATCAAAGATTTCTGCTAAAACAGGTCAGCCATTTCTAAGAATTAGATTGAGGCGGGGATGTATAGTTTTGTCCATGTTAAAAAATACAACCCTTTAGCTGAGAAACTGTAGCAGCCTTTGGATACTTTGGATACTTTGATACTTTGGATCAGGGATCTACAATGGAGGGGAGTGATTGCCCTGATGTCAGAGCATCATTTAGCCATCCTGTGAAAATCTGCCCCAAATTGTTATAAGTCAATTTATAAGCCCCTGAAAAATCTCAGCTTGCATATACTTGTTAGAATGTAGCAGCTAATTTTTCCAAAGTTTCCCTCTGCACTGAGCATGCTCTAGCCTTGCACAGCTCTGACATACCTACTGGACTACACATGCACCTATCCACAGACAATGACTGGATATGCACCACCCTGGGGCTGAGCAGGACTTTACCAGGAATTGCTGCAGTCAGTTGCCAGAGGCACAGGAACGGAGAGCAGAAGTACTATCTCGCTTGTGCTTTCAGTGCTTCCCAGGCAGCAAGGAAGAGGAGGAAGCAACCAGATTGGAATGCTCGGCGGTGAGAATGGGAATATGTAGGGGAGCCCAGGCACTAACTCAGGCTTTGTGACACAGTGATTTTCCAGGTGCCTAAAATGTTGGTGTGGTGATGTTCAGTGTCACCATGCCTAAGTTTCTTCATGAATCCAGCCCTTTCTCTATACCTTTCCTTTGAATCCACAGCTATATATTGCCTTTAGTTCTGGGCAGATATTCCTGGGTACAAACAATAAGTATGGAAAGAAATTTAGTGTCGTGCAAAGAAATAGTTAGGAATGATGGGATAAAATCATGAAAAGGAAATATTAAGCTGAATATGACATTTGAGATGCATTAGATTTCCAGGGAAAGTGGTAGAAATCCTATTGCTTGAGAAGCTTAAAGATAAGATAACATATTATAAAATATTCTTTCGGATTATATTGCACTAGGTTGGAGATGTACTGGATCCTCTAATAGCATTTTCCATCTCTAATGTATATAATTCTGTGTAGATGAATACCTGATAAAATCAAACAGCTAAAGATCTCATTAGAAATTTCTGCATATGTTCATGTTAGCAAGAATTTTACTATTCCTTTGGGTATCCAGAACTAATAGCTGTTTTACAGTTCATCTGAGAAACATTTCACAAAAGGATGTAAACAACTGTGTTTATCTAAATCAAATTTGTACTCTTCATTAAAGAAGCAAATTGCAGAATCTGAAAGTAATAGAGAAGTAGATTACATAAGCCTTTTTTTCTTAAAAATGAGTTTATAAAGTTTCTCATTTACTTAAGTAACAAAAATTGAGTAATAAAATGTATAATTGGAAAATAAATATTTGCCATATTTTAGTTCTCTCTAGATCAGTGTAGTTCTCTCTCTGCCACTTTCTCTCCAGGAAACAGAAAGAAGTGAACTTATATAGTTAAATAAATATTTGAGGCCTAAATTTCAGAGGTGCTGAGCACCCAAAGCTCCTGTTGTGTTTTGAGAGTTCAGCACCCCTGAAACTCATCTTCTTTATTTTTCTTTTCACCATTTAGCTCCAAAGAATAATTAAATGGTTAGCTTTATTTGTACGCTCTTGGTTGTATTCTTCTTCTGATGAATGTATATAATGCCCATTTCATATTTCATATACTGTTGTGAATCTGCTCCTTGTTAAGGAGGAAATGGGCTGTAATAGTATGTACATTGGGCCTGATCCGATGCTGAGCACCCACAATTGCTTTTGAAGAGAATGAACCCGTGAGCGCTCAGAACTTCTCAGAATCCAGCCCATCATGCCTTTAAATCCATCCTCAAAACTATTTAGTGTGTTTACATGAATAAACAACAAAAGTGTATTAATATTTAGAGCTCTGTAGTTTTGATTCACAGCATCTTGCGTAAACACTTTCTTAACTTTCCACTCTCTGGTTTCACATCCCTTGAATTCCACTTCAGGCTTTGGGTTCAAACAAATCCAGCACAATTTCGCTGAAACCAGAATCTGATTTTCATATGGCTGCATTGCCAAACCACAGATCAACCCAGATTTCGTCAAATCTGGAACCAAATTCCCAAACCTCAGCCCACTTTTAAAGGAATCTGTGATGAGTCTCAAATTTATAATGTAGCCCCAAACTAGATAGGTTTCACTTGGTTTTGAGTTTCATTACAAGTATTTCATATAACTCTAATAATTAGGCAGTAGATTGCTGGAAGAACAAAGAATACATAACATTTAAATATCATTAATCATAGATGTATCTGTCTAGTGAATTGATTTAAGTCTCAATCCTGACTCAGTAAATGTCAAAGTGGTGTGTCCTTTGGCCTTGGTCTTCCTTGTGAGGAGAGGAAGGCTTACAATACCAACAGTTCTCCTAAAAATAGAGTTTTTAGGTTCTTTCTGTGTGACTGGCAAGTCTAAAAAGTGGTAGACCAAACTAAGGTATTGTGAATGCTGCATTAAGTGTGGAATAAGTTTAAATAGCTCAAATGCCTTTTGCCCTAAATTTGCATCAGTGTTATCCTGTGTGGAAACAATCTTTGTTTGTTGTCTGAGTCATATGAATCTGTCCCAGCCAGTAGCCCGATGATCAGTTGTTTTAATTTCTTCCTGCAAGCTTTTTCCACTTTTCTAGTTGCCTGAGACCAGCGATGAGCAATGTAAATTACTAAGAATCTGGCTAAGGCCCAAATTCAGAAAATAATTCCTATTCCCAATATCAATAAAGCATGTGCTTTGGTGCTTTTCTGAATATGTATTGACTTAAGTACTTGCTTGAATGTTTTCCTGAATTGAGGCCTAAGAAATCTTGGATCCTGTTGCAGTAGATGCAGTTCCTCTACTCCCAGCAACAGAGAGAGCTAAATGAGAGGACTCGGTGCTATATGTGCCCGTTGCTTCAAATTGTAATCGATAAATCTGCACAATCACTGTAGCCTAGTTACATGAAACCCACTAATGCTTCAGTTAACATTAGTAAAATGAAAACACTACAAAAAACCTACTAGAAAATTGTAATATTCACTCATGCTGTGTTTGTATTAGAGATAAGTTTTAATGTTTTCACACTAAAGCAACAACAAAAAAAACCTATTAGCTCTCAGACTCACACAGAAACCTACTATGTGAGAAGATACAGGTGGGGGTGGTTGTTGGTATTTTGGTTTTAGTTTTTTGGTTTTTGTGGGTTGCAATCAACATCACTCACAGTAGGAGCTGAAATGTGC
Source organism: Caretta caretta (assembly GCF_965140235.1). NCBI lineage: Eukaryota > Metazoa > Chordata > Testudines > Cheloniidae > Caretta > Caretta caretta. The sequence continues at coordinate 140,590,159 of NC_134207.1, forward strand.
TATGTCATAACAACCTGAAACAATTAGGCTTTAAGAATCTAATAAAGTTGAGACTGCTCAGTAGTGCAGTTTGCTAACATAATGGCAGTGCACTCAAACTGCATGAGTTCAAAATTGTCTAGCTCTGGCAGTTAAAATGCATGCCCTTCTTGTTTAGCTAAAAATAATCACAACTATCCCACCGCAGACTAGTGTGACATACTGGTCCCAAATTTCCATGGCACCAACTGGAGGGGAAGCAGCATTGTATTATAAGACCAAGCAATTGTACTTGAAGTTTATATAGATCCATTAAGAAATGTGTCCAAACTGAAAACATGCTAAATAGAAATACAATATTTCATCATGCTGTAGGTGACTGGTTATACATTAATTATAAAGATTAAACTATAGATAAAATTGTGTGCATACTGAAAACGTATTAAAAGAACTTCTAAGATATCCTGTAATGTTTTCTTGTACTCCTGTGAAAAGGAAATCAGTGAAACGAATTAGCTTGGATTTCATTTTAATGTCATTAAAATTAGATGTGTTTGATCCTGCTTGGTTTACATATATCTGGGCATTGGAAACATTTAGGGATGTATTTTCTCACCTTACAAGAGTTTTTAATTATCATTGACATTTGTGATTTCTACTGTGTAAGTGCATGTCGAAAGGAGAATGAGAGATCTAATCTTGTAAGGTCTATGGGCGCTATTGTCTTGTCACACAACATCATTTCTCCATTGAAGAGACTGGCATTAAACCAATATAAAATGGGTGTGACAAGGAGAATCTCTTTGCTCAGAACTTCTGTCAGCAGATCACTCGCAGGATTTTGGGTCTCTATATCTCATTAGATATCTACTAACCAAAGATTGATATGATGGATAAGACCTCCACGTTGGTTTCCAGGGACAACAACCTGATTGGAATCCCAGCATGTGTCTGGGTGCACACATGCCCATATACACACCTACCTTTCACAGTAGTTGTCAGTAAGCTGTGCTGGGTTTCTGATCAGCACATTACACCAGACCTCACTGGTGCCCACCACCCTCATCTTTCTTATCCTCTGATTAATAGGTGTCTGATCAATTTTTCAATCCTTGATAAACTGTAGTTTTAATATATACTTTTGTTGTAATATATACTGTGCTTATTCATAAAAAGTCATTATATACTGTATTTTGAAATGTCACTGCACATGTGCATTAGTGTATGTTTTTTATGGTCCTTGATTAATATGGATAGATAAATGGATAGAATATCCTTAGTTTAACTTGTACATAAGAAAAAGGTTCAGAGTGTTCATAATTAGGATCTAGGCAGAATAAGGAAAGAAAGGGGCTTTGGGAAAAAAGAAGCCATGCCCGCTTTTATGTAAATAGCCTTGGAAGGATTTGATTTTTATTGGTAAGTGTTGGTAAACATTAATTTTGCCATACACACACGAAATGATGAAAAAATATATTCATTGATGATAATGGAAATATACAGATTGGCAAAGTATGAAAAGTGCTGCTTGAGATTTAAGGATATTTTCTGTGTATATTTTGGTATGTGATGTTGACAGTTTGTGTTTAAAGTTATAAAATTTTAACTTTTTGAATCTCAGTCTCTACTGTCATTAAATAGTTATTGTCTGACCCCCCTCTAATTCCCCCATAATTTCCTGCAACTATGAACATTTAAAACAATAAAAATGGAAAAATGTTTAAAAGTAAATATCTGTATTATTTGTGAAAATGATAAAAATTGGCTCTGCCATGCCTATACATAAATGAACACCTTAGAACATTATGTAGGGAAATAAGTAATATTTGTAAATGGGAACCCAAGATCCCAGCCCTAAAAATTTGGTTTTCTCTTGAGTGAGAGGATGGCCTGCTATTTCCCAGATGGAGCCCTGATGTTTCTCAGTGAACTCTCCTGTCCTCCTCTTGGCTTGTTGGTTACATGCCAGGACCACCCTTTAATAGGACAGAGCGGTTAAGTGGTGTGAAGTAATTTCTCCCACCAAGCATCCATCACAGAGAACAAGAAACTAGGTCTCAATAATCAAACTGTGCCATCTGGCAATGCATATCACCGATAGTGGTACAAGGTAGTTCTCAAAAAAGTGCAGGTTATATGCAGTAGGTAATGAATGATTCCAATATCAGAATATTCTGATCAGGGGTAATCAACAATGCAAATTCAACATGGTGGTATCCTTCCAAAAATGCCTTGTTGGTTCAGAAGCAGTCTTCCAATCAGTTAATAACTTTGTGTAAAAAGGCACATCCCTGTTCCAGAAATCTAACCAGAACATTTTTAGAATATGTGTGAAAGGATACAAATGCTTTCTGTCATGATAGTATCAGTTAATTCTGCTATTACACTGATATTTTAACTGTAGTCAGTGTTTAAGTCTATTATTTTTTTGAAAATGTAAAAAATGCTGTTATTCTGTGCACTTTGTAGTTTTCACATCTAATGAAGAGGCCTTTCTCGTCCTGAACTAGCCTGTACAAACAGAAATGTCTTTGGACAACAAAGTGTCATCCCAGAAGATAGCTGCCTTCCCCAGCTCTTCTACCTGTAGGGTGGTTCTGACATGTCATCTAGCTTGCAAATACATTAATTAAAAATAAATAACTTCTGGGGATATTAAACTTTTTGCAGATAACTTCAAAGCACAACAGAGAGGAAGGGTTAAATATATCAGTGTCAAATCCAGGGCTGTTAGAGGCCAGTTGAAAAATAAATGCTTTTTTATGCATGTATTACAGAGTTCTTGAAATCAGATGATAGTATATTTTGATACATTATAGTTATGTTTTTCCTGCATTATGTCTGCCAAGAGATTGGCCACATTTTTTTTTTATATTCTCCATTCACACAAAATATAGCATTGATAATTGCCAGTGTGGACAGTTAAGGCAAGTTTTTAGATGGAAAGAATAAAATTGGGTGTTACTTATGTTTTTTAGATCTGTGAAAGATACACATATATTGTAAAACATAGTGATAAGAAACAGAAGAAATTACTTACAGGGGTGAATATGTTGTAAATAGCTTACTATAATATAGTATTTCATGAGGGACAGCTCCTAATGATCAATTCAGGAGAATTAGCTGAGTTCCTTGCATCACGGTTACTGGACTAAAATGCCCCTCTAACTCTCCTGGTCTCTTCTAAGGCACCCCTCTCAGGCCTTGAGCTATCACCTCTCCCTGGGGTGGAACCACGTTGATTCTCCCACTCTCAGACTGGGCCTTGGGCTGCAGTCCCCTGGTTACCTCAGCGGGTCTGACTAGGTTTGGCCCTGCCATGCCCTACTCTCCAGGAGCTATGACAGTGGTATCCAGGACCAGACAGCCTTCTTAATGGAAAGTATTATTTATTTAGAACCAAAGCATTTCAGAGGAAAAAAATCTTAAAATAATAAATAGACTATACAACTGTCTCATTTACCAGGTGTCTGTCCATCTTCCACATGGGGACCCTGGTAGGTCTAAGCTTCCTACAGAGGCCCTAGGACCTCTAAGGTCTGGGTGGCTATCTGGTCTCTTAACTCAGAAACCAGTTCACTCTCTCTGCTTCAGTGGGGTCTCTTCAAATCCTGCTCTCTCTTTTCATCATCTCCCCCCCCTCACCGAAACAAGTCCGTTTTTAACTGTTTGTAGTCCTTTGACCTCTTAGCTCACAGCATGGCAGACGAGTCTTGCAATTTCATTGGAGACAGAACATAGGATCCTCCAAGCAAATTGCGTGCTGGGATATTCTTACCTAGGAGTTCTTGTCTTCTTCCTCGCAAAAACCCCCATTGAATTAAAGCAATATAGGTGTATAATAAACAACCCAGTAACCCAATATAATTATACATTCCATCTCAATAACTAAGTCACATAAAGTATTCATAAAAGGATTTGATTCGAGCTCCATGTCCATCATACATTGTACTGATGCTGCTATTGGAATCCTCATGGATTTTTCTTCTCTGGGATTTGAGTGTACAGGCTTAAACCTACAATCACAAAGGCAAGATAGCTCTTGCAAACCCAAGCAGATTTTTAAATTTTAGGGGGAAGGGGCTCATGATAGCCAATGATCTCCTTTATCCACCCCAACACAACCAGTGAAAGCAAAGAAAATCCCCTCCTCCATGCACATTCCTTTATGCCCAGATGTAGGTAGAGGGGCCTGGTCCATCTCTCTTCCACCCCAATCCAGGAGTTTATGCACCCTTCCACTAAGTCTGACCAAACATCCCATCCTCACTGTCCCCCCTCCTCCCCTAATATGAGTAGGGGCAAATCAACATACAGATTTCAGTGCCAAATGAACTGGTATGTACCTTCCTGGAAGCAGTGGAAGAGCTTGCTTGTCTTTGGATGTAGTGTGTGTATTTTGGTTACCCAGGCTTGGCCTACACTTCAAAGTTTTGCCAGTTGTGTCGGTTAGGAGTGTGAAAAAAATCATATCCCTAACTGACATTGTTATGCCAGCCACATCCCTAGTGTAGATGCAGTTATTCTGGCAAAATTCCTTATTCTGTTTGGGGAACTGGTTTAAGTTACACCAGCAAAATAACCCTTCCGAGCATAAACTGCATCTCCACTGCAGGGGGTTGCTGATATAGCTAAACCAGCAAACCCATTTAAGAATAGACCAGGCCTCAGGCTTCTCCTGTTGGGTGCTTCTACAGTCATTGCATCTATTTCAGTGCTGGCATTATTCCACATCTGTATTAAATGTCAGACCTATTTTTTCATGGCCTTATACTCATAAATCCTACAGAAATTTTTGATCTTGTTACTTATTGTGAGACACACCTGATCTCCCATTCCAAGCAGCTCTCTGACAAGTTTTATGAAATATCAAAAGAGCAGCCTAGCTCTTGACACCTTGACACCTCAAGTACCCATGTTTTGTTTTTGTTTGTTTTGTAGAAGAAGGATTTTACGTAGGTGTACAAAGAGCTATGACAGAGGCCCAGTGGTATGACTTACCTCATTCATAGACACCACAAATAATTGTCTACCTGAACACTTTTGGACAGCGTACAGTTTGTTTCTTCCTTGGCCCATTAGTATTCCCACCTAGTGACTGCTGTAATGAGATGCTGACATCCTTTTAGATTAAAATAAATTTTCTCAAGGTTGGTCTCTTGAGGGCTTTTGATTACAAAAGCTATGGAGTCCCAACAGATTGCTTCCTGGCTGGGTTTGACCTGATTTCTGATTAGGATATCCATGGTTTTCTGGGTTCCTTGCAGCTTGCTATCTGTGGTTCAAACCTTTGTCTGTCCTGATTGCTTAAATCAAGTGGTGTGACTCTGAAGCCATTATTGACAAGTATTTAAGATGCTTTGCAAAAAGAGGTTGCTAACCATCAGACATACCTCTTCCTCAATAAATTATATGTTCATGTTTGAGTGCCTTCTAATTGCTATTCAGTCTCCCCATGTGGGGGAAGGCGATTTGAAAGCAGTGGCCATTCCATTCCAAATGTGTGTCCTGGGGAGGCTTCAGTCTGGATTATGATCATCCTTTGGAGCTGGAATTGCTCTCTTTGGGGTCATGAGTGATGATCTGCTAGTGTCAGATTGGGGTCATTTGACTATTTGGGTTATACTGAACCTCTTAAAAACTTTGATTATTATTGACCATCATTGCTTCAGTGATTAAGGGATACAGCTGATGTGTCAGGAATTGTCCTCCAGCGATTCCAGTTTTACCTGGAAGATTATAGGTAATTAGATGTCCATCAGGGAGATGGGAAGTATTTAAAATGTGGCATTTTTAAGGATCTATGGTTTGGATGTATTTTTAGTGCATAGGATCACTACTTAAAGTCAGCATTTTCCAACAGTAATCATAAGGTGATGTTCGAGAGAACACAGTTATTCCTGTTGTAAGTATAAAAATAGTCTGTTACTGCTGTACTGTAGCTGAATTGAGTCTGAAAATATTTCATCTTTCTCCCCCCTTCTTTATCGAAATTTTGTTTTTACTAACTTTTGAACCAGTTCTAGAGGTAATTTTGGCAAACATTTTTAAAGGCATTATAGCAAGATGATTTCTAAACACAGGGTAGAGTAAGAATAGTAGGCAGATGAAATGAAGCTGCATTTCTCGTGCCTTGTGGACACGGAAAGCCCAACACAGAACAGCAGAACCTTCTGGTCAGTTGAGTCAGCCGCACCCTGGAAAGAGCTGTAGAAGCTTCCTCCCCACAATTCAGGACAACCACAGCACCCAGGGAGGAAATGTGCCTACTTAAGAGTTGCATAAAATGCAGGTACCCGTAGATATAGAGACTTAGTGTCGTGTGCCAGTAAAATTCCTGGTGAAGTGGGGGGTGGGGAAAATGTTTCCTGTAATCATAAGAAATATATTACCTGGAGGAAATTAATAATTGCAAGCCATGATTTTTATGGCATTTTCCTGGCTCCACCTAAGGGAACAAGGGAATTCCTGTATACTTCTAAAATGATGCATAGTAGAAACTTCCCTTCATGTAACTGTATGCACTTTGCCTGTGTAAACCTAGCTTGAGCAATATTTGGACCTTATTTCTTTTACTGAAAGAAAATACATGGGGAGAGAGACTATACTGTATTTGGTATAGAGAGCTCACTGATAATACAGGAAGTGAAGAATTAGAGCTTCCAGAGCTTCCATCATGCTGCTTCCCAGCAGCGTCATGAACTGATGCTGCAATTCGGCAGCTTTAAGAGTACTGACTAACCTTTTATATCTCAACTGGATGAAAACCAATCTCACTAACAGTCTAATAGCTTAGGATCACAAGGAGCCTTGTATTGCTTGTTGTTAAATTACTAGATGAAAATATGGAAACAGTAAAGTACTGGCAATGTGAAGGCAGAAGTTATGAATTTGAGTTTTAAAGCTTAACCTGGTGGGATAAACATTTACACCACTGCCAAAGTGATAAAGCAGCCTCTGTGTGATATGGCTTCTAACTGCTAGTAAAATTACTTCCTTTTACTTTGTTTCTTTTCATCTTTAAGGTGAATATGTGTTTGTTGGGTTTATCTGTTTGTTTTGATGGCGGGGGATGGGGAGTGGGAGAATTTCTAGTCATTCTGTTCCATCATTTCATAGCTCTAGTTAATGGTCACTATGTTATTTTTCCAAAAGTGATGACTGAGTGGTCTAAGCATTTGATTAGCAATACCTGAGCACCATTGAACTGGAAGCTAGAATCCTGGCAGAAAACATTGTGACACATGCAGTTTAGTGGGGGGAAAAGGAGAAGAATGTCATTCGGATGAGACCATAAAAGCCCAGGTCCTGTCGGCTTTGTCCTAGTGTTCTTGGTTAAATTTCCAGTATCCATACTATTAACTATTTCATAGCTCACCTTTTAAGTGTTGAATGCATGTAACGGGGCTAACATTTATGCCTTCAGCACTCTCCCTCTGTTCTCCCTTTTCAGGGCCCCTTATGAACCTCTTATGAGTAGAACCACCTTCCACTTGGGGATCGGTTAATTATCACAAATAGTCTCACATAGTCCTTAATGTCTCAAAAATAAAGTTCAGCATTGCAACCCAAGAGTTCACACTTACCTCTGGCTCTTCCCTTGCCAGCATCTGTTCTTCACAAGGTCACATCTCCTAGTCATTTTTAACTGGAGCTCACCCTTCTGGCTCTAGCTTCCTTTTCCTATTGGCACCTCCCCTATTCTGAGGGAAAAGGGAGTCTATATATTGTCTTCCTCCAGAGAGTGCCTTGTGATTGGCTAGAAGAGAGTAGAGCCCTGCCCCACGCTGCACTATAGGGCTTCTGGTCCCTGCACCTTAAAGGGACAGTGTTCTGTTTTTTTCCCCCCCCATCCAACTACTAGTTCCCCAGGACCTCTTCCTCCTGTCCAGTAAAAGGCCATTTTTTGGGGCCTATGTTCATTCCCGCTTCCTATAACAGGACCTTCTGGCCCCCTCTACTCTTAAAGGGCCAGCATACCTCATTACACTGTGTTTTAAGCGATTAATTGAGTGCTTTCTTTCCTGATTTAATGAGACAATATGGTGTCCCAAACAATTCCAGTGAACTTGTGTTTTACTGTCAGTATAAATTCAAGTATGCCTATTACTCATGAAAAATGTGTGCAGCGTATAGTACGCATGGACAAAATGTATTGTAAAGCTCTTAAGCATAAATTGCAACTAATGAAATTTACGGAGATGAATAAACATTTTGAACGTTTGCTTTTGTTGTCATGTGTCATAATGGGACATAATGTATCATATGATGTGTCAAAGTTTGTTTTGATATGACATGTAAGACTATTGCAAAGTAAACCTTCTAGAACTATAAACCCCATATTATTAATTAACATTTTGACAATTGAAAATGTCATCCCTTATGCAAATTACTTTGTTGTCCCTGAAGGAAATCGCTGTCTAGCCTAGCAGCACTTCCATGGAACATAAGACTTCTCACCTAGCTACGGTACTAGGGAATATGGAAGTGGTAGTAAGGAAAATGAATGATTAGCAGGTAGATATTAATGAGTCTAGTGACTAATAAGCAGTTAAGATTTTTTGTCTTCCTCCACAGCATGGGGCACAGGTTACTTGCAAGTTTAAACTAGTTTGAATGGTGGAGTCTCTGTAACTTGACGTCTTTAAACCATGATATGAGGACTTAAGTAACCCACCCGAGGTTAGGGGTCTTTTACAGGAGGAGGTGGGTGAAGTTCTATGGCCTGCAATGTGCAGGAGGTCAGACTAGCTAATCATGATAGTCCCTTTTGACTTTAAAGTCTATGAGTTGGTGGTGAATGGCTAATAGGCATTCATATGTCTGAGGAAAAAAGGCTGTCTTTTTTTTAATATCTCCATAGCATCATCCACTCTGGGCATTATGCTAGTCGCCCCTTTCTAAGGGAGCTGGGAAGTTTTCCCTCACTACAGACTGACCAAGGTGAGGTGGTTTTTTCATCTTCCCCACAATGGGTTAGGGGTCCAGTGGGGTAGGGAAGTGGGAGTTAGGCTATAATGTTGTAACTCTTTATGTAGGTTCATGGTGGATGTCTAGTGCAGGTACTCTATAGGGAATGAATATGATGATCAGATAAAATGGATTGGTGAAGGATTGAAAGGAGGCATTCTTTAAAGTAGCGGACTAAGGAGGGTTCGGGGCTACTATGATGGGTATGGCAAGGAGTCAAGCCCCCCTCCTTTAAAGTTCCTCTTAATCCTCATATGAGGGGCAGGAGGGCCCAGCAGCGGGACAGCTGGGACCAGGATAGGAAAGGGGGATGGCAGACGGCAGCTCCCAGAGTATATGGGAATGTATACAGAATTACCTGCACTGTACAATTTTATCTGCCGGGAAGTCACAGATATTAAGATTAAAACTACATCTAGTGCTTCTTGTCCTCCTTCCTGGTACTAGGAAGGGAGACCTAATTTTTGTAGGAAGTTGTTATGACACTTCTCTTTGTTGCTTCAGTATCCTGCTTTTTATTATGGCGAGAAAGGTTAAAGTTGTCTGCGGAATTCTCTTTGACTTGATTTTCTCTCAAATTAGTTTTTCGTTTGTGATGTTTTTAAAATGGCTACACATGGTTTTGAGAATGGGACCTTTGCTTCAAAGTCACTTAGTCGCTTTTGAAAATTTTACCCAATACATGTCATCATCTCCTGTAATAAATAATGTTCCATCCACAGGTGAAAATGTTTGTATATTTTATTAAAAGTAGAATTGTGAAACTACACCAGCAGCATACACTTATTCCATATCCCTCACAAAATAGTCACAAAACATTTTGTAAAACAATCCATTTAAAATGATCAGGATGTAGGAACTGTTAAATGCATCAGCCAGCAAACATTTCTTCATTTTAGTTTTTAAATGCTGAGACAGACAGACTTAGTTTTTTGTATACTGATAGAGATTAAATTCCACAGTTGAAGGGCATATATTTGAAATGTACCAACACCCAGTGTGAGAGAATCAAAACTAGAAGGAGAACTGGATGATTCAGAGGATTGACAATGGGATGCAGAGACTTCAAGGTTATTGGTTCATGTCCAGTCCTGGGCAAGAGTGACTGACTATTATCATCTGACTACTGTTCCATGGATAAAATGAATTTGGTATTCTCAGGCCAGGTCCCCATGGATAAATTTTCCACATGATAAAACCATCCCACAGTTGCTGCTAATTGCACCCTTCTTGGAAGTCTCACCAAAGACCAAAGTCTTAAATGGGCTCGGAGACTGAATTACTTTCTTACCATGGAGTACTGGGCTTTATTCTCCCTAGTGTACATCTGCTGACTTCTCTGGAGTTACTCCTGATTTACACTAGTGCAAGTGGGAGGAAAATTAGATCCATTCTCTCTGAGTCAACTTTGAAGCCCACTGACAGAGAAGTGTAGAGGAAGCTTGCACTGCCAATGCCCACAGGAAACTAAATAGAGGACTCTGTTCTCTGGGAGAAAGGCCATTGCCAAGATAATGTAGGTAATAGGTAATTACTAATGTTAACCTCAGTGCGTGATGAGCCACACAATGACAAGGAAGCTATGAAAGGTACTGAATATGGAATTGCCTTTGCTTCCTTCAAGGTCAATAAGGCAGCTGAGGGACATGTCAAGTCCTTAGCAGTTTTGTTGATCTTCTGTAAATGCATGTTCAGATACTTGTTCTAAACATTTGCTTAATCCCTTTTATTTATCCTTTTGAAGTAATACAAAAGGTGTGTGATACAACCATATTTGTCTCCCTTTGTGCTCGAGTAGCCTTTTTCTCCCCCTAGAATATCCTTGGCATTTAAAACAAACCCTCATGTCAGCTTCTTATTAAAGTATGTGCTGTGGAAATTATGCTAATTAAGATGGAGTGTAATTATAGACTAGAATGATTATTTCACAGTCAGAATTGAATTGTTGTAGATAAATGTGCATTAGCTTAATAGTGTGCAGTTAATTAGTTTTGCTATTTACTCACGGAAGGTAAAAAAAATAGATGTAATCAGTTATACAAAGGCTTCAGAGATGACTATATTGCACAGCCAACTGCAAGTATATTCTGAGTACCCCTATAATGAGTATTTTGCCAGCATCTGTCTCTGATTGTGTATCCTGTAATTAAAATGGCCACGAGTGGCTAATTAACTCATTTAACTTTATTTCCATTTAAGACACGTGTTGTACAAGAGAGTTAAATGTACAATAGCTCACCAATTAGACACTCCCATAGAAGAACATGTTCAAAATTATATCCCTAATTTAGTATATATAAAGGTATACTTTCAGGTATGTGGCTGTCATATACATTTAAAATCATCAGATACTTCATGTTTTTATGCTCATCACAAAACATGAAACTCACCATAAAATAAATAATAAGTATAAACTATTTCAGATCTTATGTCTAGCAAACATTACCTTGCCTTCCATATTTTTACTTCATTGTTTCCCTTCTGCTGGAAGATGATTTTTTGGTGTGTTTAATATATTTTCAAGGCAAGAGGAGAAGATGAACATGAGATACAGACAAAAATTATTAGGATGTTTCTTCATATTTTACATACACGACTGATAACATCTCCATTGCATGATATAAATGATTATGTTTGAGGCTTGAGAAACTAATAATGCCGAATTAATTCATGTTTCCAAGTTTCTCTCTGGACTTGGGTATGCTAGACTGAAAGCCTGCACCAATTTGCTTACCAACACATTCAAAGTTATGTTGTTCTGTTTGTTTGGTTTTTTTTCCAGAAAGCCTCACATTTCATTCCCATCCTTTCCAAGCATGCACTGGAATCAGAAAAGAGCCTTAGAATGCTATTTCTTTAATGTAAATTAATATTTGTTTTCTGATATAATTTAATGTAATCATTTGTGCACATAAAATCATATATAGAAATTATTTACAAGCCAATACGCCATCTGTGAGCACAGCATTCCTTGAATTTGCTATGGGTGGAAGAGACTCCAGTGAAGTGGTATAATAGGCTAAGGCAGAAGTCAAGAACTGGAAGTGAGCCAGAGCTAATCAAGATAGAATCCTGAGTTACAGCACAGTTTGCTGTCAGGCAACACCCATGTTCATACCCAAGCGTGGAGAGCTGTGGAAGGGAGATGCAAAGTGTGCCCACCTCTTATTTTCAGACGTACCAAAACTTAGACCTGATTTAGAAGGAGAAATATTTCTGATGCAGAACAAAGAACATTTAAATGGGACATGTAGGAGTTTCTCTCCCACTAAAAAAATGTGAAATACCTGTGATTTCCTACATGTTAGAGGAGTGCAAGACATTTCAGAACCAACTGCATAGTTTATTCAATTGCATAGTTTACCTGTTATCTGGAATTCCTAATAACGCTGGAAAGTTATGCTGTGTTAATAGCGACAAATGCCTCAAGCGTGCCCATATATTTCCCATCAGTTGTACATACAAATTTATAAGGCCACTATCAATGTTGATAAAAATCTAACATTTCTAGTTATCCCCTTCCACATACACAGGGACACTGGGCTTCCCTGCCATAGACAACCACATCTTCTCAAGTCCCTGTTCCCTATTGTACATAGAGATGGACCTGAACCAGAACCATGGACCTGAAGATGTCTGATCTTTGTGGTGTTAGAATTCAAATTTGATTTTGTATCTTGACTGTTCCCCAGGTTGTACACATTCACATGCCCAAACATAACTGAAAATATAAAATCATACATTTATGAAAAATATACTGTAACATTTTGGCATCAAATTTCTGTGTGTGTCATGTGTTTCATTTCTTTTTCCTATACACTTTTCTTTCCTTCTATGACTGCCTGTGTTATTTTCCCACAGTATTTTTCTGCATCAGTTTTCCTGCCAACTTTTTTCCCCCACATTCCTCCAATAGGTCCTTTCCGGGCATCCCCATCTGGCTTCCTTCCAGCCAGGCTTGTGAACAGCCAAAGATGTGCTCTACTCCATTCCACTTCCCTTTGGGTCAGTGCCTGTATTTTATCTGTTTGCACTGATGGATGCTGAGAAGGAACCAGAGGACACTTCCACTTCTCACTTGACAGCTGCTTGGTTGTCAGCAAGGGCAGAGAGGAGCTGAACTGTTGTGGGGAAGTACTACTATGTGCTTCACAATACAGATCTGGTCCTCAGAACTTGTACTGGGTGCATCTCAAGGGAGGGGAGGAGATGACCAGTTGTCAACAGCCATTCAGTCCCAATAAATGCTCCCGCCCGCCCCGGCCCCCGCCCCCGCCCCAGTAGTGGAACTGGAAACCATCTGGTAGTGAGAGCCATTTTGGCAACAGAGCTTTACTGCTATACCAAAGGCTAAGGAATCCAACTTTCAGATTACATGCTGTTTTGAGGACAATATCGGTTTGTAAAGTGGCTATGTCAGTTGAAAGTAAATAGATTTGTGTGGACAAAAATGTGCATGCTGTATGAATTGCATATGTCACAGCGGGTCTGAGAGAAACAAAGCGAAGATCCTTAGATACCCAAATTTATAAAACAAAACAACAAAGTTCCCATAAATGTCTAAATAGTATAAATGGCTTGTTTGTCTTTAGCATTGATCAGAATGCTGTCTTTGCAGTATGAGGCAGTCACTGGCACCATTGTGATATATAAACCTAAGATTTATAGGTCAATGGAATCAGTGCAAGCAGTTGTGCATGCTGAAGGCACATTTTAGGACTGTGAGGGATTAACACTTCCTTTTAAAATGTTTATTGGGGACATTGTAAAAAGAAGATAACCTGATGCCTGAGAAAAGTGGCTTTGCGAGGAAAATGAAGAATTATGATTCTCAATGTATGTTTTTACGCAGATGATACAATACTGTACAAAATGCCCAGTGTTGGCCTAACTCTTCTGTCATTGAAGTCAACAGGAGCATAGTTAGCCCAGCGCTGAATGTTTTTGAATATCCATATATAATGTATTACATAGAGGAATTAATACCATTTTTCTCCAGTATACCACTTATATCTCCTTGTCTCCTATTTCTAAACTATATTTACACAAACTGACAACTTTGATAGATTTAAGTATACATTCCATCCTCCCTCCCAGCTTATTCCACTACTATAGTTTCTAAAGCCTCTGGAAGTTAATTATTTTTTACATGATTCTGATCTCTGGATGTCAAAACAAAGGCTGCATGTCTCTGTTTGATTTCTAAATATAAGGGTACCTACACTGAGTCCATAACATGTTCATTTCATGCAGTGTGCTTATTAGCCCCATGAAAATCTTCAAATAGATCAGCTAGAAAATACCTCTTAAAAGTGTCTATCATGTTCATTTCCATGGATTTTAAATTTGTGCTGTTAATAAAGATCAAAATAGCAGTCTTCTAATTGCAGCCCTACAATATGGCAGCAGAGAGGAAAAAATATCTTTCCTTTTCTAATTCCCAAGAGATTTATGCATAAATAGAATTTGTTATATTTCATCTTAGTAATGATAGTAAGTATTATAACATACATTCTGGGCCAAATTTTTAAATGGGCCTCTAACCAGTCCCCATAACTGGGCTGCTACTATTCGTTGCTGAGCAACTCCTCCTGTTGAGTTTAAGCCTGTACCTAAACACTCTTAAACTTGGGGTAATTAGTGACTTTAATTTTCGGTTTGGGCCTAGCTTCAGTATTTATTTTTTCCCAATTTAACTATTTAAGTAGCATTTCATAAGTAAATTCATTTATTTCTAATTGTTACCATTTTTAGAAGCCGGTTCTGAAATTCCTCCACTCTCCTTTCTTTCAGTTTTTCACAGCAAATTCTCTGCTGCTTTGATGTCCTCTAAAATATACTGCTTAGCTACTGAAGCAAACTCTGAGTTTCATCACATAGAAAAGCAGTTGTTCCATGTTTGGACTGTGCATTGTATTTTCAGAGTGAGAAAATCTCTCCAATTAGCCTGTGTTTGTTACAAATACAAAAATACCAGATTCACACATCTCCTTGGTCAGCTGGGCCACTGTGAGTACTTTTTCTTAATCATATGAATCCATTAGATCTATCATCATTCTCCTCCTATCTTTGGTATCAGTGTTTGAACACCCATTTACAGCAGCAAAGTTATCCATCATGTTAAATACTCAGGATTATTAGCAGCCACTTTTTCTATTTTTTCTTCCTCTTGCAAACCCAAGAATCTGATTTTATATTTCCTGATTTGGTTTTCTCAAATAGGTAATTAAATTGTTTGTGTTATTGTATAGTGCTGGAACCTGGCCCAGTTTAAACAGCTGACTGGAAACCAGACATCAGTTCAAATCACCACCACTGGATGGGAGAGTACAATTTAACTTTTATTTTTACCTATAATGTGAACATTTTTAGGGTTAGGAAAGGTAGAGAGGGTGAAAACCAACCCAAGGCATGATCACCTTTTGCTTGTGGAATTTGTGGTGCAGTGTGTTAAGACTGAGGTGCAGTCCAGCTCTCTCTAGCTATGCTAGCCAGGAAGCCATCTGCTGTAATTAACAGGAGCAAGTGTAACTAGTGATTGAGAGCAAGGGATTAGGGGCAAGGATTTATATGTTCCACTTGCACCTACGCCACTCCTTTTCTGTGTAACCTTCTTCAAGCCACATAACCACTCTGTTTCAGCATTTACTCATCTGTAACTTCAGGAAAACTATAGTCATCCTCTGTCTGACAGGTGAGGATTAGCTGGTATGTTTAAAGCACTTGGAAATTCTTGGAAGAAGGGTGCTAGATAAGTGAAAAGCAGTAGTAGTACTTAAAGGTAGTGTGGGAGTGAGAAAGGAAAAGAACTGTACTGACTCAGGACTCTAAGCCAGTGGATATTTATCCTGCTGTCAGCTCTCCAGGTTGAAAACCCATCAGCCATTTGACCATATGTCTGTTGACCTTGTGGACTGTCTACTTCCCAAGTGTCAACTATATGTCCAGCCCCAATGAGTATATTTTTGCACTACAGCACTTTTCTTGTTTTCATAAGCTGCAACACATTAAATTAGCAGGCAAGAGGCCATTGTTTTCTACTTAGTGAAAAATGAAATAAAGGCAATACTAAAAAATGCTGTTTCATAGTAATATAAATTCACTTTGATGCAACAGATCAGTTGAAGAACATTATAGTATTAAGCACAAACAAACTGTAATGAACAAGACGATTGCATCTGCTGTCCTAAGTGATGGGAAAGGAACATGGCTGAGAAACAGAAAATGGGGATAATGTAAAATAAAAAATTATTCAGTATTGGGAACTTGGATGGCCTTCACACACGATCCTCCAGAGCCCATGTTTAGGTTGCTCCAGGGCATATGTCAAGACCTGTTTGATTGGACTAGGTTTTGAGTGACCTTTTATTTGTTTATTTAATTTAATATTTACTTATTATTTAAACATCAAGAGAGTCTCAGCTCTGGAGAGCTTAGTGTCTGTCAGCAAGCTATACAAAGACAAGAGACACTAGAAGATCCAAAAGAAAGAGTTATTTAGATAATAACAATATTCAGTCATCTGGGTGTGAAGGGCAGAAGGAGTAGCTCCCATTGCGGCTCTTTTATACAAGTATTATTCATGCACCTTTTTTCTTTTCTTTTTCCTCACACTTATTCTTAATGATAAGAATGACTGGCATGTTAACTAACTCCGCTGATAATGCAGCTGCTACTGTGAGCACTAAAGAACGAGATAACATTGAGCAATTAGGACTAATCCCTTCAAATCCTTTATACAGATCCATTTTTTTCCCTGCAGGCCTTACTATCTACAGTATATATGCAGTTTTTACAGGACTGTTTGTCTCCGTACAGGTCATGGTTTGTGTTGTAGTTATATTTAGACGTTTGAAAATCCCACAGTTATGAGTGTTGCACTCCCTTGGCTTTTTTGGACGACAGTAATCTGCAGGATACAAAAATGACATTCAGACCAAACTTTGGTTCATATGGATGGAAAAAAAATTGGTTTTGATTACTTCCCTGCTCTTCCCCCATACCTTATGGAATTTCCTCCTCGAAAATTACCTTTAAGACAAACCTTCTGTAAAGATATAGGGCCAGATTATTACAGGTATTCATGCAGTGCCCAGTCGAAAATGGACCCTGGTGGCTCCGGTCAGCATTGCTGATTGGGCTGTGAAAAGTCTGGTCGGCAGCGCATTGGGGCTAAGGCAGGCTCCCTGCCTGCCATGGGTCTGCACGGCTCCCAGAAGCAATGGCATGTCCCCCCTCTGGCTCCTATGCATAGGGTGAGCCAGGGGACTCAGCACGCTGCCTCTGCCCCAAGCGCCTGCTCTGCAGCTCCCATTGGCTGGGAACCATGGCCAATGGGAGCTGGGGGGGGGGGGCGGTGACTGCAGATGGGGCAGTGCGCAGAGCCACCTGGCTGCGTCTCCAAGGTAGGAGCCGGAGGGGGGGAAATGCTGTTGCTTCTGGGAACTGCTTGAGGTAAGTACCACCCAGAGCCTGGATCCCTGACCCCTTCCTGCCCTCCAAACCCCTCAGTCCCAGCCCGGAGCACCCTTCTACACCCCAAATCCCTCATCCCTTGCCCCACCCCAGAGCTTGCATCCCCAGCCGGAGCCCTAACCCCCATGCATCCAAACCCTCTGCCCCAGGCCGGAGCCCCCTCCTGAACCCCCTCAATTCTGGCTCCACCACGGAACCCGCAACCCCAGCCCAAAGACAGTACTCCTCCCATACCCCCACTCCCTGCCTAAGCCCGGAGTCCCCTCCCATACTCCAAACCCCTCAGCTCCAGCCTGGAGCCCCCTCCTGCACTCCAAACCCATCATCCCAAGCCCCACCCCAGAACCTGCACGCCCCCAGCTGGAGCCCTCACACCCTCCTGCACCCCACCCCCCCTGAGCCAGCCTGGTGAAAATGAGTGAAAGAGGGTAGGGAGAGCGAGCGGCAGGAGGGGTGATAGAGTGAGCGGGGGCAGGGCCTCGGAGGAGGGGTGGGGCAGGGAGCAGAGCAAGCATGTTCGGTTTTCTGTGAATAGAAAGTTGCCAACCCTACTCAGGGTTGCAACACCTAACTCAATTAGGAGCCTAAATCTCATTGACAGTAGATGGGATTTAGGCTTGTGACTCAATCAGGTGTTGCAACACTGAGCCCCACAACTCCTATGTCCTTTTAAAAATCTGGACCATAGAGCTTGGTTCTCTCACTTATACCTTTGTGAACCAGGAATAACTCCATTAAAGCAAATGGATTTACAGAACAGTAAGGCTGGTGTTAAATGAGAAGAGAATCAATTCCATACATTTTTCAGTCTTAATGAAACCATTTTGGTTCAGAAACACTGTGGTTTATACAAAGGCTATTTTGTTAAAGGCCAAAACCTAAGAGGTGCTGAGGACCTTGAATTTCTTTTGGGAATTGAGCTTGTTCACTCTCTCTCTCAAAATCAGGCCCTATTTAGGGAAATTTAGATGTCCTTTTTGTTTTTTTTCTGGCTGTGTTCTGTCTGCTCTGTTTTTTCTCACAGATTAACGTGATTTGAATTGTTAGTATTAAGAAGGGTAGGCTAATGCTGGATTGTCTCCTCTGTCTGTACTTTGTTTTATTGTTATAGTGAACATCTGGATCAGGCTCAGACACCTATATTTGTCTCATGGAACAAGATTTATGTTTTAGCTTTGGGTTATGAGGGGGGCACAATCCAGCTGCACCATAAATGTCTTTTTCTTTCTAACTTTCTGACTTCTCATCCACTTAAAGTGGTGATGAAACAGATTTTTTTTAAGTATTGTAAATAATTGTACTTCGGCATTTTCATACCACCTTTCATCTAAGATGCCTGATTCTGCTCTCACTTACAGAGGCATAAATCAGGGGTCACTCATTGAAGTCAGTGCAGTTAAATAGATAGAAAATAGATCCTAGGATTTCAGAGCACTTTGCAATTTTGTTTATACAAACCTATCAATTCATAGATTTTCATGCCAGAATGGACCATTGTGATCATCTGTTCTGACGTCCTGCATAGCACAGGCCACAAAATATCACTAGTAATTCCTGTATTGCACCCAGTTATTTGTGGTTGTACCAGTTATGGGTTTTCAGCTTGGGGGCCATGAGTCTCAGGAGAAAGGCTTAGTTGGCATATTATCAGAGCTGCAGTATATTGTGTTCCTGTAAGACCCTAGTGTGGTTAGAGTGGAGGAGGTCAGAAAAAACAATACCCAGTTGGACACAGAAGGATGATAAATTAAACAGCTTAAAGACTTGTGAATAGACAGCTCACCTGACATCTCTCTCACCTTTTCGAAAGCAGTCCTGCTATTGTTCACATGCAAAGTACCCACAGAAGGAAGAGGATGGACTGGAGATAAAATCAAATAAAACAACTATTTAACAAGACTATTTGAGTTTGACATAGGTCTTGTGATGAAAGAATAATATAAATCTTTCTGGGAAAACAAAACCACACACACTGGACAAGCTAAGGATGTTGTCCCACAGGATTCTTTTCCCCTCTTTCAAGATGGTGAGTACTGCTCCCAGTTGGTTATGAGAGCACTCAGCACCTTGCGGTTGTAGGTCCCAAATCAGGATTGTTTGCTGGTAAAAGTTAACTCAGAATTATACTCCCATTAATCATTCTGTGATGGCTTCTGGCTGCTCTGAGTCAACCTCCTTTCAAACAATATGCATGTACTGACTAGGTGTAGTCTACAGAATCATTGATAATAGGATCAGAAGAGGATAGACCGGAGTCTATTTTAGTGGACTCAGAATTATGCTAATATTTGATTAATTCTGTTAGTAAACAGCATTTCAATTCAAATTCCCTTTCAGTGATGCAAGCATGAAATTAATGCATATGTGGTTGTTTCATTTCCATGAAATATCCTTATTGGTTCAAGAATATAGAACTTTCTAGGCGCAAAAGAAATAATAGAAGACTTTCTTTTTATTTAGGGTACTAGGTGGTGGAGGGGAAATCTCAATAGACAATCATTTAGTAGAAGCTATTGATCTTCCTAAGTTAGAGCATGCTAAGGTATCCTCTACATTTTTTCAGCAGAGCAGATCAAAGTTACTAGCTCCTTGGAATGAATGTAACTGCTCTGACAGGAAATAATAGCATGTCACAGGCTTTGATTTGTCACTGTGAGTTATTTTTTAATAAATGTCAAGGAGCATTTTTTAACAGCCTGTGGTTATTGGACCTTCATAGATTCCAAGGCCAGAGGGGACCATTGTAATAATGCAGTCTGACCTCCTGCATAACACAGGCCATAGAACCCCAAAATAATTCCTAGAGCATGTATTTTAGAAAAGCTTCCTATCTTGATTTAAAATTACTTCATAGTGGAGAATCCACCAGTTGGTAAATTGCTCTTAATTGACAGGTTTCAGAGGAACAGCCGTGTTAGTCTGTATTCGCAAAAAGAAAAGGAGTACTTGTGGCACCTTAGAGACTAACCAATTTATTTGAGCATGAGCTTTCGTGAGCTACAGCTCACTTCATCAGATGTTTACCGTGGAAACTGCAGCAGACTTTATATACACACAGAGAATATGAAACAATACCTCCTCCCACCCCACTGTCCTGCTGGTAATAGCTTATCTAAAATGATCAACAGGTGGGCCATTTCCAGCACAAATCCAGGTTTTCTCACCCTCCACCCCCATTTTAGATAAGCTATTACCAGCAGGACAGTGGGGTGGGAGGAGGTATTGTTTCATATTCTCTGTGTGTATATAAAGTCTGCTGCAGGATCAACACCAACTAAATCATTCCAGCCAGGGCTTTGACAAGCCAGGCCTTAAAAACCTCTAAGGATGGAGATTCCACCACCTCCTTAGGTAACCCATTCCTTAGGTAACCCATCCCATTCCACCAGCCTCCTAGTGAAATAATGTTTCCTAAGCCTCTCCTCCTAAGTCATGTGCCCCAGCCCCCTGATCATTTTCGTTGCCCTCTGCTGGACTCTCTCCAATTTGTCCACATCCTTTCTGTAGTGGGGGGCCCAAAACTGGACACAATACTCCAGATGTGGCCTCACCAGTGCCGAATAGAGGGGAATAATCACTTCCCTCGATCTGCTGGCAATGCTCCTACTAATGCAGCCCAATATTCGGTTAGCCTTCTTGGCAACAAGGGCACACTGTTGACTCATATCTGGCCTCTCATCCACTGTAATCCCCAGGTCCTTTTCTGCAGAACTGCTGTTTAGCCAGTCGATCCCCAGCCTGTAGTGGTGCATGGGATTCTTCTGTCCTAAGTGCAGGGCCACAGTATCACACTGGGATGTCATGTTCAGCTGATTATCCTGGGAAGCTGAGACTGTGAAAAATATTTGTGGGTCCTGGTGGATAGAGTCCCCCATCCTCTAAGTAAGGCCTATATTCTTTCTTTATTGATGTGTAAATTTACATTTAGTCATATTAAAACACATAATATTTGCTTGTGCCCAGATTACCAAACAATCTAGATCACTTTGTATCAGTGACCTGTCTTCTTCATTATTTACCCCCTCCCGATTTTTTTTTATCTGCAAACTTCATCAGTGATGATTTTATGTTTTCTTCCAGGTCATTAATAAAAATGTTAAATAGTGTAAGGCCAAGAACTGATCTTTGCAGGACCCAACTAGAAACCTGTTTGATGATGATTCCCTGTTTACATTTTGAAACACATCAGTTAGCCAACTTGGCACACATTTAAATGGATTAAATGTTATCTTTCTATCTTTTCTAGTTTTTAATCAAAATACCATGCGGTACCAAGTCAAATGCCTTACAGAAGTCTAAGTATATTACATCAGCACTGTTACATTTATCAACCAAACTTGTAATCTCATCAAAAAAGATAGTTTGACAAGATCTATTTCCATAAACCCGAGTTGATTGGCATTAATTATACTATCCTCAAATTCTTTTTAAATCAATTCCTGTATCAGACGCTATGCCTACATAATGGTAAACTACTCTAAGTGCCTACGTAATGGTGAACTTTGAAAGGGGAGGGGGAGAAAAAATGTAATGCACTTTTGAGACAAACATTTGAGTTGGTATTCCTAGATTGTTAAAAAGACAGTTATGAGCAACGGGTTGGTTAGTATTGGTAGTATAGAAGATGTATTTCAAATAGCGGCAAAGAGTCCTGTGGCACCTTATAGACTAACAGGCGTATTGGAGCATAAGCTTTCATGGGTGAATGTTCACCCACAAAAGCTTATGCTCCAATACGCCTGTTAGTCTATAAGGTGCCACAGGACTCTTTGCCGCTTTTACAGAACCAAACTAACACGGCTACCCCTCTGATATTTCAAATAGCTGTATAAACATATTTCAGTTAAAAATATATTCATGGAAATTTCAGTGCAACCATGAATATCTCTCCCCCTTCCCCCCCCCCCAAAGTTAATTGTGCTGTAAAGGAATGCAATAATCTAAAATGATAAATTGGAGTTTATTATGATTGTCTCTCGGGAACTTGCATTAAGATGCAACACCTTAATAAATGTTTTCCACTTAAGAGAAGGATTGTTTAGGAACCCATACTAGGCTCATTTATGGGTAATTTTTCATAATGTAGAAGTGGTACCTGCCTTCCTTCTCCTTCAGTCCATATCTTATGATTTCTTATTTTAGAATTTGAATCTAAGTACTACAGTAAATGCAGACAGGGAAGAGGATCTCTAATTGGAGATCATTTGATAGATAGAAGGGCAGAACTGCATTTTCTACAATGAAAGAAGGAAGTTTGCCACTACTACACAAGACTGATCTACACCTTGGAGATATATACGGTTCTACTCTGTAAGGTACTCAGCATTCAGATATAATTCAGCAAGGTACTTAAGCATGCACTTATCATTACACAGGAGCAGTCTCATTAAAGTCAATGGGACCACTCATCCTTAAAGTTAAGCACAAAGTACAGTATGTGTTTTCCAGGATTAGGCAAGTGTGCTCAGCACTGTATAAGATTGAGATTTTAAGTGCTGTGAATACTTGATAGTAAAATATGTGCAAAAGTAATAATTAATTATGAAGTCATGCAAACATTAGTGAATAGTTATAATAGCTCAAGCTATCAGAGATTGGGGTTGTCCAGGCATGGAGGAGTTAAATGTGAGGATGTCTAAAATAAAGAGCAGCAACATCAAGTAAAATATGTTCTTACTGTCTTCCTTTTTCAGATGTTCAAAAGAAATATCTGGTACATGTTTGTAGATTCAGCAACATTAAATTTGAAATATCATGGAGATCAACCAAATAAACTACATTTTCAAATATTAAAGCATACACTAAGGTGCAATCCATGGGTTTTCAAAGCATGACTTTTTTTTTGTATCCATAATATCAGGCATAAGTTATACAAATAGATAATTTAATTATTGGTTGTGCCCACAACTCAGGTATCCAAGTACTTTAAATGGCCCATTGTGAGCCTAGCTAGAAAAACTGACCCACAATTATTTGTTTCTGTCTAATTGTTAACGCAATAAGGGAGGCCCAATTGTGGCTGATCTGTAAATCTAGCTAAGTAAATAATTGCATGTGGTAGCAGGTAGCAGTATATTTTTATGTGCAATGTAAGCACCTAACTCAATTGAAAATTATTAATTGTGTTGCCAATTCCACCTCTACCAATCTCTGCCAGGTGCCCATTCATGTGCCTCACTGAGCTATTTCCACACACAAAATATTATCTGATTACCATCTCATTAGTCAATGATATAAATGTTTCCTCCCACTTGTACTCCTCTTTCTACTATGAATACAATTCTTTTTTTCCCCAGAGGTCAGACTAAAAATTGTGCCTGTAATCAGTAAGGATATCAGTAACAAAGAAAAGTTTGTGACCAAAATTTAGTTACCTTAAATATTTTTTTAAATGTTTCCAAGCCATTTGGTAAGCAAATTATGCAGAAACAACTACTTCTCTGAAAGTGTTAAGAACCTCATTGCTAGGGAATAAACACATGGTGAAAAGTTCTGAGATCACAGATTTGCAGATTTGGCATGTTTTGTGCATTTAGTATGATTGTATGATACTATATATATCGAATCTGTCTTAACATAGTCTCTCTCTCTCACACACACACACTTTTCTAATCTGGTCATAGTTAACTCCATTGACTTGGTGGAGTTACTGTGCATTTACAGGGTTTAATAAAATGCAAAATGTCTCTTTTCTCTTCCTTATAGTCCCTTTAGGCTTACATATAGGCATCCAAGATTGAATTCTGAGCTTTTCGGGAACAATAAACTTGTACGTATTTCTCAGTTATACTGGAGGCATACTACCTTTCATAAAGGTAATGTGTGTAATGCTTTCCATGTGTCTAAGAAAAATACAAGAAAATACAAAACTGAGAACAACAAAATAGAGATTCCCAATCTTTCCCCATTACTCCATTTAAAGAAAAGCTGGTGATTCAGAGTAGTTGAGACAATGTAACTCCAACGCTCAAAGCACGCAATTAAAATAGAAGCTCTTTTTCCCTCCCGATTTCCCCTTGCTATAATTAGCATTGCCCAGGCTTCCCTGTCAGAGGGTTAACACCACCGCTAACCTGATGCAAAATGCTTCAGAGTTAGGGCCAACAGCCTGCTTCCTGCTCCTGGGCTCAGCTTCTCCCAGCGCACACCGGGCACCTGGCCTTCTGCAAAGCAGCTGCCCTGGCTGCTTGCCCTCATGGACTCTTACCCCAGCAACAGGGAACCTGCTGGAGCAGACCCCAAACTACCACACCCAATTCCAGAAGCTTCTGGATGTGGAGTGCTTAATCTGCCTAGCAACAATGACCGAGACACAACTCACTCCTACCTCCCCCGCAGTGGGTCTCCTAAAGAGATATCTCCCTATTAGGCACATGGGTTACACTGCCTTCTCTAATTAAATGAGGTAGAAGTGCAGCACCTGTTAATGTGAAGCTGCCATTTTTAATTCCCATTAGAGTTGCCATGAATGTAGCAGATAACGAAGTCTCCCCAACATGTTCAGAGCCCTGTTTAATGTGGTATTCATATCAAAAGGGTATCCACAGGCTTGTAAGGCAAGAATGATGCCTGTTTGTCTCTCTTCCTGCTTCCATTCTTAATTTGGCCAGATTTGACTAAAAGCAGGGGGATGCTATGTATGATGACCAGATGTCCCTATTTTATAGGGACAGTCCCGATATTTGGGGCTTTTTCTTATATAGGCGCCTATTACCTTCAACCTCCAGTCCCGATTTTTCACACTTGTTGTCTGGTCACCCTAATGCTCTGGCTCCGTGTTTTTCGTTTCCCACGAGAAATGAGTGGATCTTGACATATGCTGACGGTGAAGGTCAGTAGGACCTACAGTGGTTGACTCCCTTTACATTTTATTTCTTATATCTGTTTTCATAATCTACCCAATCTTATGTTTTTTTCATTTTCAAAGCAGATAGCAATAATGTATCTCCTCTTAATTAGTGACAACTACTTCAGAATTCATTAGCAACCTAGAATAACTAGTGTGTGTGTGTATTTGAAGAAGGAAATTTTTGTAAAGAAATATTTCAGAATCAGTTCTAATAAAATTGAATATAAAATAATGTTAAATTTGATTTACAGTGCCATAAGAGAAGTAAGGGAGGGAAAAGATCTATTAGGCTGTTTCCATCAGTATATTTTCTATTTGGTTGGTTGGTTGGTTGGTTTTTTTATCTAGGCTAATTTTGCACCTTTCTGATGTCCTTTTGAATTTACTGAGGTAAAGTCCTTACACAGGGATCCCCATATTGCTGGTATTTTCCCCTCAAAGTATTTTTAATCACAGTAAATATCTCCCATGCGATATCTTTCATAACATTGGAGGAAATCCATTCTTTGATCTTCATTCAACTTCGATTAGTTCTTGTTTTTGTGTGTATGTTGTTTGAACCCGAGCTACATGTGTTATTTCTGTTCCCATGCACCAGAAACAAATTCCTACAACTTTCCTATCAGACATGATGCAAGAAAGGTGATGCAATGTAATAAATACACCTGTCAGACATGGTGCAAGAAAGCAGCCAGCCAGCACCCCGGCTCCCACAGTGCAGAGAGCCAGGGCCTGAGCTGGCTGGGTGGCACCCACCAGCTTCTGATCTGCTGGCTCCAGGTAGGAGGCGACGGTTTTCAAACTATGCGGTGCATCTAGGGTGACCAGATAGCAAGTGTGAAAAATCAGGGCATGGAATGGAGGGTAACACATGTCTATATAAGAAAAAGCCCCAAATATCAGGACTGTCTCTATAAAATGAGGACATCTGGTCACCCTAGGCACACACCACGGCTTGAAAACCTCTATGTTAAATGGAAGGCAGAAATAAATGCGGGGGGAGGGAGCATGTGACTCCAGGTGCTCCCCCATGCTGCCCCATTTTTTTGCCCCCATAGCTTTGTTCCCTGCATGATGGCCCTGCTTGTCCTTCCCTGGCTACGGCCCTAATGTTGGTATTTAAAGATAATGAGAAGTGTTTTCTCTTCCTATGGTATATACTTTGAGTTGTTCCACTCTTTGATAAACATATGGTTGTCTACAGGAGGCATCTCTACAACACTGCCCGTAGGGAATGTTGCTGGGACTGGAATAACTGTGGGTGTCAATGCTTGTCTATGCCAACTGCTTGATCAGATGTGAATGTTCTGCTCTAATAATGTAACTGAGAAATAGGAATTCAAATTCCCTAGAAATTTACTGTGACCAATGGATGTATATTATATGCAGCTATCACACCTGCTTCTCAAATTTGGTGTAAAACTGGTATTTGAGATGTGTCCCTATTACACCAACTGGAGAGACATATGTTTTTTTTTTTAAATTACTATATGATCTAGCACCTTTGCGATCAGTGCTCATATATTTGTAGCTGTTGGGTGATTGTGTTGTTTTTTCCCAAATAGGTATCTCTGCATAAAACTGTGAATAATGAATAACTGATAACCAATGGAACAGTAGACAGCAAAAAATACAGGTTATGTCTGCTGAACTGAGCTTTCAGTCTTTTGTTCATCTTACATATATTTTTTTAAAAGATTTTACCCTCCCCTCAGAAATACTGATCCATACTTAATATACCTATTTAAAATAGTGGTCACTATGCTGCTAGGGTCCAATCAGTAGGGAACAGGGTATCACAAAACTTGAATTCATCTACCCACAGAAAAACCTAATTCTCACACATAATATCAATTTATGTTTAAATGTGAAATGTAATTAGAGAGATTTAAACTTTGTCTCAAATCTGATCAATGTAGGAAGAATATAAATTCAAATCTTGAGGGCCTTCTTCATGCAAAACTCCCATTGTATTAAAGTTATTGAACCTCTGAACTCATGCATTATTTTGAAACTTAGTGTAGGCCCCACCAATAATACACAAACAATTCTTCCCACTGTACAATATGGCATGTAAATCAGCCCTTACGACCAACTGTATCAAGGATAATAAGGCATTCTAAAAATGCAGTGTTGAAACTCCTAGTCTTAATATATTTGGTCATCTACATTGAGAGACGTATTTTAGGGAGTGACAGTCAATCAGTTTAAGATTATCTTTTATTTCATTAAAAGTTATCTATTGATTTTTTTCCAAATATTCTTATGGGTTAAATACGAAAGGTTCTTACTCTGACATTACTTGGACGAAGTGTAAGGATGCAGGGATTAGAACCTGGTTTGCAAAGCTTGGGATGCTGATGTTTCATCAGTGCCACTATGAAGCAATGCAGAGCTGCAGCCAGGGAGGACTGTAGAGAATAGGCACCTCAGGAAATACTGCACAAGGGAGCCAGAGTGACAGTACTCTGTGGACCCTCTGATTGGCCAACCACCCTATTTAACCCTGGAGGGTGCCCCTGGAAGTTGTTTGGATAACACCACAGACTTTGGGCCTGCTATGACTCCAGACCTTTCCTGATCCCCGGCCTCCAATCCCAGCCTGGCTCTGACCCTGATTGTTGTCTTCTGACTCAAGCTTGGTTCTGTCTGTGATCTCTGATCTCTGACCCTGGCCTGACTTTGACCCTGACTCTTGCTTACTTAACCCAGCTATTGCAATTCCTCTGACCCCTGCTCACTGACTACCATCCCTGATGTGTGGACTCCATAGAATCATAGAATATCAGGGTTGGAAGGGACCTCAGGAGGTCATCTAGTCCAACCCCCTGCTCAAAAGCAGGACCAATCCCCAATTAAATCATCCCAGCCAGGGCTTTGTCAAGCCTGACCTTAAAAACTTCTAAGGAAGGAGATTCCACCACCTCCCTAGGCAACTCATTCCAGTGTTTCACCACCCTCCTAGTGAAAAAGTTTTTCCTAATATCCAACCTAAACCTCCCCCACTGCAACTTGAGACCATTACTCCTTGTCCTGACCTCTTCTACCACTGAGAATAGTCTAGAGCCATCCTCTTTGGAACCCCCTTTCAGGTAGTTGAAAGCAGCTATCAAATCCCCCCTCATTCTTCTCTTCTGCAGACTAAACAATTCCCTCAGCCTCTCCTCATAAGTCATGTGTTCCAGACCCCTAATAATTTTTGTTGCCCTTCGCTGGACTCTTTCCAATTTATCCACATCCTTCTTGTAGTGTGGGGCCCAAAACTGGACACAGTACTCCAGATGAGGCCTCACCAGTCCAGCTATGACTGCTAGGCCATACTGCCTACATCCTGGTCCCTTACATAAGAATGGCCATAGTGGGTCAGACCAAAGGTCCATTTAGCCCAGTATATTGTCTTCCGACAGTGGGTAATGCCAGGTGCCCCAGGGGGAATGAACAGAACACGTAATCATCAAGTGATCCATTCCCTGTTGCCCATTCCCAGCTTCCTGCAAACAGAGGCTATGTACAACATCCCTGCCCATCCTGGCTAATAGCTGTTGATGGACCTATCCTCCATGAACATATCTGGTTCTTTTTTGAACCCTGTTATAGTCTTGACCTTCACAACATCCTCTGTCAAGGAGTTCCATGGGTTGACTGTGCGTTGTGTAAAAAAAATACTTCCTTTTGTTTGTTTTAAACCTGCTGCCTATTAATTTCATTTAGTTCTTGTGTTATGAGGAGTAACTAACACGTCCTAATTTACTTTCTCTTATTTTTTCCCTATACAAAATCCTGTAAAATAAGTAAAGTATTCATATTGAATTGGTCATTTACACCATCAGTCACCTTCACTTACATATTCCATAACATAAATATAATTTTAGATGATAGAGTCAGATATGACAGGTTTCAGAGTAGCAGCCGTGTTAGTCTGTATTCGCAAAAAGAAAAGGAGTACTTGTGGCACCTTAGAGACTAACAAATTTATTTCAGCATAAGCTTTCGTGAGCTACAGCTCACTTCATCATGTATCTGATGAAGTGAGCTGTAGCTCACGAAAGGTTATGCTCAAATAAATTTGTTAGTCTCTAGGGTCAAATACATTTGGATTAGAAGTCCCAACTGTCTGCATTTTCAGAATACAGTAGTTCACAATTCTTGCCAAAGTGGTTTCTGAAACCTGGTTTATACGCTAAATTGTACAGTGGATGGGATTGTTGTGTATTATTCACTGGAGCCTACAATACATTTATAATATTGTAGAACTCTTAGGTGTTGAACACCATTACATTGTGGGTATTAGTAACAGTCACTAGAACTGAAGCCATGCTACCTCATGTAATTGCAAAACAGAGCAGAGGAGACTGTAGAACCTTGTAAGTTAAAATGTGGTACATGCACATCCTTAATGTACCCACATGTAAAACATAGCACTGTGAATCTTACAGTATCGGTGAAAGCACTTGTTGTTTATAATTAATAATAAGTCTTAAGTTCAGTTTTTAAACTTTCTGTCCAATGTGATTAAGGTCACACAAATGAGATTCTGTTTAACAGGATTAATTAAATATTGTGGAACAGATTTCTAAAAGAGTTCAGCTCTCATTTGGGTACCTACATGAAATATCCTCAATGGTCACACTTTTAAAATTCTGATCCTTTGTATGTGAACATGGTGAAACCTATCTTAAGTGACAACTCCACCTCTATAAAGCCCCTGAGTAATCTGCCTCCCGCCAACAACAAATTCAAGTCAATACTAAAGAAAATATTTGTTATGTTCTTGGAGGAATGATTCTGAGACTCCACCTATCTGACAGCAAGAACTATACCGGCATGTTTAGTGACTAGGTGCGGAAAACTAGCCAAAGCCACCTTCTGTGCCTCAGAATTGTCAGGGGATATTCTTGTTCAAGGAAAAGTTGATAAGATGATAGCTGATAAAACAGGCATGTCAAAGGGTTTGCTTCCCACCCAGCAAAGTCCAAGAAGGAGTACAGGCCTTCATATAATGATATAATCTCCTTTTGTTCCTGTATACAGCAAAGATACCAGAGAAGGTTCCCCTCTTAATTCAGGGTTAAGACTGAGATTTGGACCACATAGGGAAGCCTCAAATCATGGAACATACCCGACCCCTCTTTCCAGTCAATCAGCATAACTACACTTGGGCCAGATATAGGAAGGATATCACACTTTTCAAACTTTTGGTTCCAAACTGACTTCAGAGTAGTTATGTTGAGGGAGAACAGTGCCACATGAATACTCTTTAGAGTGCCTTCTTCATTCTCTTTTCAGTCCCAAGAGAGAATGAGAAACATCAAGCCATTCTGATGGAGACCCTACACCCCAAGAGCTAGGGATAGTAGAGCCTGTCCCTCATGATGAAAGATGCTCAGAGCTCTGTTCCATGTTTTTCAAAGACAGGAACAGATCAGAACTACATCTCAGATATAAATAGACCGAACCCATTGATGATGACAAAATTCAGGATGGAAACTCTATCTTCCACTATCCCTGAGACATTTTAACATCTTTGAACTTACAAAAAGCTTATCTGCATATTCCGATTAGCCCCTGTCATTGGTAGTTTCTTCAGTTGGCCTACGGAGATCATCACTGTCAGTACAAAATGTCACTCTTCAGCCTATCTTCTGCCCCCAGGATATTCATGAGGTATTAACAGTGGCGATAGCCCAGATGAGGAGTCTAGGAACTCACCTATACCTGTTCTTAGGTGAAACAGACATTGTCCACAAGCACCTCACAGTAAGTGACACAAAAGACACTCTCACATTTCATGTACATGGGTTTTTGATTGAAAGAGATTAGAGCTTCCTGACCTCCACCACTGTTGCCTTTCCTCAGAGAATCTGCTGAACTGTACCCAGTATTTGCAGGAAGAGTGGGGTAGCCAAAACATCTTGGATTTGGGGAAGGGATCCAGCCCTATTTGCTTTCTTTTTTAATGACATGTGACATGCAGAATGTGGCACACAGCAGTAAAGCTTGGAGTTACTTGTGCAATTCAGAAAGAAGACTAACCATAGCCTCACCTTTTACTCCTTTATATTCCTCTTTGAATGATCATGGGGTCTTAAGTAATATGGTATCCTCATATGAGGATTCTTGTTCAATGGGCTCCTTTTGATTTTGTATCCTCTGATCTTTAATTGTCCTTTCCATTTCATTCAGCAATATTGGTGTCCGAAACTATACCAGACTTCGCAGCAGCAGGAAAATATGTTTGGCTAATGTGGGCCAAAATCAAGAAACTACCAAAAATCTGAAGTGATTGCGCCACACACCCCAATACATCAATACAGCCAAATGAGCAAACACACAACCCACTGCAAACGTTGCATTCATTTCTGCCTGTATACTGGTTGAAGCTAACCTCTAGCTCAGCCACCTCATATATTCCCTTTTTACTATGAGAAGGAATAATTTACATACAAGCTGTATACAGAATACAGCACTGAGGGTCAGGGAAATAAATATGTGGACCAGCACAGAACACAGAGACCACATTCCTTAATGCCTGTTTATGGCTCCTGTCAGAAGCAAACTGCAGTGACTTTACCATAATGTTTAAGGTAGGCCAGATTAGGGGTGGTCAGCTTCTGGGTCATTTTCCCACTTGTGATTTTATGGCATGTCTCTGTGTTCAGTGCAAGAAAATTTCACCCAAATTTGTCTTCCTATCTTTAAAAATATCATTTTTTATTATATCAGAAGTATGATTTGTCAGTTAATTACAGCATTCCTATCTTAAAAGAAAGTCTGTTCTGTTAAACACAGGTCATCTTGTATATATTGGTGCTCTTTTTATTTTATTTTCAGAAACCACGGCTCAAGTGAATTTTCCCACGCTCTAGTCTGTTGCCATACAAACGTTTGTCAGCAGAGCTGGATCGAACAATGGCAGTGATGAGCCAGTAGAATTTTTAAGTAAAGTCACTTTTGCCATGCTCACTCCCCTTTGTGCTAATTTTGCAGACATGTGGGTGATCACATTTTATTAGCACATGGATGATAGAACCTGAATCTTGAGTATTCACTTTGGAAGTAAATGTTTACTTCATCTGCCCAA
Source organism: Caretta caretta (assembly GCF_965140235.1). Taxonomy (NCBI): domain Eukaryota; kingdom Metazoa; phylum Chordata; order Testudines; family Cheloniidae; genus Caretta; species Caretta caretta. Next base: position 140,622,513 of record NC_134207.1, read on the forward strand.
TTGGGAAATAGAAATAATGCCATGTGACTTATCAGCTGCAGTTATCCAGCCCACATGAAATAATGAATATGAAATGCACACAGGAAACGGTTAGAAATCAAACATACAGTTTAAAAAGTACAAAAAATTGTCATAATTTCAAATAGCAAATTCCACAAGCTAAAAAAAGAGCCTAAATTCATCAAAGAATTTGTTATGAATTGTTCCGTCCATTCTAGTGATAACCTGGAAGAGTTGGGCCCCCTGTATTTTGGTAATAATAATACCGTAGTCTTTCCTCTGCTGAAGCTTCATATTTCAAAAAGTTGTTCTTCTCCAAAATTTATGGACTGAAGACTTTGTAGGTTTCTGGTATAATATAGCCTGCAGTACTGCCATTCTTTATTTAAACTAGGATTCTGTACAAAAGATTACTTTATAATTCCATTTACAATATTTTGCTTGGTGTCAATATAAAGTTCTCATGCAAAATAATCACAGCCTGTTATTTTATTTTTAACTATATTTCTGAATACTTGGAATATGACATGTGCATACACTGTGTTATTTTACTCAAAATATTGGTGGTTTAAGTGTTAGATACATATGGTAAAGGTTAGATTTACATATTTTCCTATTCCCTTACAATTTTTCAAATGGTTCATGAGAAAACCAGGAGTTGTTGGTACTTGTCATGACTTATTCTGCAGAAAAAAATATTTTTTGTCTTTTCTATTAACTTTCCAGGACTGTCTTCAGTGGATAAATCTTAAATAGTGTTATGAGATTTTCCAGAATAAAATAATTTTAATAAAGAGCTGAAGCATTTTTTCTTCTTAATTTGAATGGCTTCAACCCTCTCACTGTTGTGTGAAGACACCTCTCTAACATTTTATGAAAGACGCTTTTTTACCTACTTGCATTACCAGCAGGACAGTGGGTTGGGAGGGGGTATTGTTTCATGGTCTCTGTGTGTATTTTACCAGCAGGACAGTGGGGTGGGAGGGGGTATTGTTTCATGGTCTCTGTGTGTATATAATGTCTACTGCAGTTTCCACGGTATGCATCCGATGAAGTGAGCTGTAGCTCACGAAAGCTCATGCTCAAATAAATTGGTTAGTCTCTAAGGTGCCACAAGTACTCCTTTTCTTTTCACTTTAGATAAGCTATTACCAGCAGGAGAGTGGGGTGGGGGGAGAGAAAAACCTTTTGAAGTGATAAACACCCATTTCTTCATTGTCTGTGTGTATAAAACATCCTCACTGCATTTTCCACTGAATGCATCCGATGAAGTGAGCTGTAGCTCATGAAAGCTTATGCTCAAATAAATTGGTTAGTCTCTAAGGTGCCACAAGTACTCCTTTTCTTTTTGCAAAGACAGACTAACACGGCTGTTACTCTGAAACCTTAGTTTGAACCCACACTAACACTGCTTTGATATTCACATACAAGTGACAGAGTAGCAGCCCTGTTAGTCTGTATCCATAAAAAGAAAAGGAGTACTTGTGGCACCTTAGAGACTAACTAATTTATTAGAGCATAAGCTTTTGTGAGCTACAGTTCACTTCATCGGATGCATACAGTGGAAATATAGCTCTCCACTATATTTTCCACTGTGTGCATCCAATGACGTGAGCTGTAGCTCACGAAAGCTTATGCTCAAATAAATTTGTTAGTCTCTAAGGTGCCACAAATACTCCTTTTCTTTTTACATACAAGTGAATTGTCCTAAGACTCTAGCATTCCCTGTCACTCGGCCTGTCAGTGTCATAGGAGCACACAAGGTCTTGGATAGGCTTCAGAGTGGTAGACATGTTAGTCTGTGTCAGCAAAAACAACAAGGAGTACTTGTGGCACCTTAGAGACTAACAAATTTATTTGGGCATAAACTTTCTTGGGCTAACACCCACTTCATCAGATATTTCCACTCCATGCATCTGATGAAGTGGGTTTTAGCCCACTAAAGCTTATCCCCAAATAAATTTGTTAGTCTCTAAGGTCTTGGATAGTTCCTCACAGTCTAAATCCACCCTGGAACAGCCACCATATGATTTGTTGTTGTGTCCTTATGTTTTCTCTGTAATAAACAGTTCATGTAAAATTTATCACTTACATCAAACACAGCTTATTTAGTCTGAACTGATAAAGCACAGAATTCTGAATATATTTATTTTGTGTCATATATTTATCATCCTGGATCTTTGTAAGGATGCGACGTACAATGATACTTCTCGGGCTGACTGACAGAAAATGGTATGTACAATGGAATAGTAGAGAGATAAAAGAAAAGACAAATAGGTGATGCTAGAATTTCAACAAAGACTACTTGTTCTTGCAGGATCAATCTTGTTTTGCAGTATGCATTGTTATTGCTTCAGTTCATTTTGGGGAACTTGTACTGTAAGCGTGAGCTGTCTGATTTTGCTAAAGACAGACTGCAGGTATACTGAAAGTTTTACTCAAACTGAGCGAATTCACCCAACATGGTATGGTAGGTCTCGGTTCAGCAGAGTCACTATGATTTAGGAAGAAGGAAGTGAATGGTATGTATCTCTGAATCCTTTATACAAGGTAGAACTGGGCACTGGTCCTCGTAGGTCAGGGCAGATGGACTGTTTGGCAGCAAACCAAGTGAGGAGCAGTGGTTCCAGATAATGGGTGTCCAGTAATCCCAAGCCTCAGTGGCTGGAGTGGCTACAACAAAGGGCCTATGCAACTTCTCTACACGCTGTGTCCTGATCAGAGGGCAGATATGGTTTTCCTCAACCTTTGCACCATTCCCTCACACTAAGCCCATTTTACTCAGGCTCTGTGCCAGTATTGTGTGAATTTCAGCTTGAAAGCCATGTTCTACTGTCAGATTTCACATGCACAAATCCTGCTAAAGTCAGTGGAAAATGTGGGTGTTTATATGAGGGAAAAATTCAGCCCTAAGAATTAAAGGCATGTGAGATTTCTTCATTTAATTCGGAGATGCTGCACATACATCTGACTCCTGAGACACAAAATCAGGGCAGTTTTCCTGGGCACTATTCCCTTGAGTGCAGAGACAAAGTTGTACCTGATTTGAAGTATTCCTTTAGAGCCCAGTTCTGCAAGATGCTGAACATGTGCTGAGATGATCTGAAATCCTCAAATCCCATCTTCATTTGGCTCTAAGGATGCTCAGCTCCTCACAGGATCAAGACTGTACATTTGAGAGACATTTGCAGAGTTAGTTTCAATTAGGCATATATTTGCAAAGATGTAAAAGATATCAGCTGTGTGATTTTGGTGCATTAGTTTTGCTTTTTAATTTACATTGTACCTGGATACAGTGAACAAAAGACACAGTACATGGTTGTTTTCTGTATTAGATATCAATTTTGTCACATAATGATTATAGTAATTAAATGAATCTTTTCTGCAGTCAGTAATATTTAAGCCTAACATTTCCAATTTTAATTAAGTACGCATGTGTGCACATGTGTGTATAATTAGTTTTCTTTCTTCATTTCATCTTTATGAGAGTTTCCTGTAGTGCATTGGATTTAGATTATGTTAAAACTTAGAAGGGCCTTTGATGAAAGAATAAATAATTCAGATTAAACCTACAATTCTATAAAGTTGTGTTAGAATGGTAGAAGTAAAAAGGGGGGAAGTTCTATGTTCATATTCTTTCCGGCATTGAAAATAACAAAAAAAAAAAAAACAAACAAACAAAAACCCAGGGTTTTATCTATACATTTCTAACTGTATTGGTGGGTGAATCATTGCCACATTTAATACATGTATTCACTGTTGTCAGGTTCTTTGCTGAGGATACTCTTGTTTCTTTGTGTACAGAGAGTTTGGATGGAGAGATCCAGAACTTCCTGAAGTTATACAGATGTTACAGCATCAGTTCCCTTCAGTACAGTCCAATGCTGCAGCCTACTTGCAGCATCTCTGTTTTGGAGACAATAAAATAAAAGCAGAGGTAAGACACTTTGAGATTTTCTTTTAAAATGGCTTTGTCTGCTAATTACCACCAGAAATTTTGTATAATTTGAAAAAGAACGTCAAGAGAAATCATGTATATATGCATATAACCTGTATATTCAAGCTTTTAAATAATCACTACCATTACAGAAGGTGAGTTACATAAAATTTTATTGAATCAGCCCCTTGGATGATTCATTTGTTTGGATTTGATTATTTTAAATTGAATGTGAGGTATTCAAATGTTGTGGCAGCCTAGGTGTCCAATAAGCAAGTAATGGCATGATCTGGCTTCCATAGAAGTCATAGGAATTTTGCTTTTGATTTAAATAGAAACAAGATTGGGACCTAAATAAAAGAAAAAGCTGAAATACATAAATAAATGTGTAATGTGTACTACATTCCTAATAGAAACAAGAACACAAAACATGGGGCAATAAAAAGGGTTCTGAGCCCAAACTCTGTTTTCATTTATACTAGTGTAAATCAGGAGTAATTCCATTGAGTTGAATCAGAGATTTGCCCAAACAAGAACTTCAAGATTTGGCCCAAGATTTTTAGCCTGCAAAAACCAAACTTATTATTTCATTATTTCACCCAATTTTTAGGAAATAATTCTAACAAAAATAAAAAATAAAAAGCAGATGGCTCAGTACAATTTCTATCTAAAACTTCACAAAAACCATAGTCCCAGATCCTCAGCCCTCGCTGGCCCGCACTTGGCATTGGTGGGGGAGAGAGACCTCTGTGCTCCCTTGATCTCAGTGGCTGCTGGTAGCCAGCTCAGCTCCTGCCGGAAATTTAAAACAGCCACAGAGGTGCTCTAAAATTATCCCAGTGCAGTACACTCCAAACACTCCTCCCTCCACCATGCTCAACGGAAGAGCCCCCTATATGAGCTGTACTCCACCCTGGGATTCCTCCATACATATGGAATTCCCAGATGGGAAAGCTTTTTCAGAACAGCCTAAAAAGATTGCATTGGTCCAAGGAACTGTTCCGTGATTTTTTGAGATCCAAACATAAATTATAGGAGAGTTAAAATAAAATATTTTTCTCTGTCTCAAAAGAGGTCATAACTGCTATAAGCCTAGATGTACCCCCTCCCACACCCTTCTTACCCTTTTCTCTCATTCCATCTCCGCTGCTCAGTCTTGATTCATCTCTTCAGGTTTCCCAGAAAGACAGTTACATGATTATAGCAATTTATTCATTGTACAACCACTGCTTCCTCCTGTTAGCCATGCATGGGGAGCCCTTGGGCAGCTGTCCAACTGAAGGGAAGAAAGTTGTTTGTTTTGTTGCCAACTGTGTATGGAAAATCCCTTAAGAGATAGGCTGTTGTAGGTCTGACCTGTCTGATTAGGACATCAATCTTTGACTATAGTTTAAGCTTTCAGAGTAATGAGCTTGTTGTTCTTTGTATATTTTGTGTGTACTGATAAAGTATAAAGTACCACAGTGCTCAGCACCACTCTTATATTTTGCTGCCAAAAAAGGATAACAAATAAAATAAGAGATTTTGCTGGTGATGGTGACGTGTTTTTCCCTTTATTGGTTCTTCTCGAGGCCCTTGATAGATTTCTACCTCTGCAACAAGCAAGATGCATTTGAGGGCAAGACAAATCATTTTTTAAAAACAGTGCTCATGAGAATATGCTTTCAAACTGCTGCTGGTGGTGCTATAGATCTTGCTAACAAACAGTGGAATCTGTCTCCTTTTCTTTTGCTTTATGAAGAGTTTTTAACCTAAAGGACGCAAAGTGAGCAAGCTCCTTATTAATGATCATATGTATAAGTACCGGAAAGCTCTTATTTATAGCACTCTGATTCCCTTGAATGAAATGTGCTTTATGGGCACGTCTGCAGTGCAGCTGGGAGAGAGCCTCCCAACCTGGCTAGACAGACTCATGCTAACAGGGCTCAAGCTAGCACACTAAAAATAACAGTGTGGACTCCTAGACTCCTAGACTCACTTAGGCTGCAGCTCAGGCTGTCAACCCTACCTGAATCCCTGCGCTTGAGAACCTGAACTCCAGCCCAAGCCCCGCTGTTCACGCTGCTGTTTTTAGTGCACTGGTGCCCATATTTAGTGCAACTATAGTGCCCATCTTTTAAAAAGGGAAGAAGGAGAACCTGAGGAACTACAGACCGGTCAGCCTTATGTAGCAGGTCCTCAAGGAAACCATTTTGAAGCACTTGGAAGAGAAGAAGGTGATCAGGAACAGTCCACATGGATTCAGCGGGGCAAGTCATGCCTGACCAAACTGATTGCCTCCTATGATGAGATAACTGGCTCTGTGAATATGGGGAAAGTGGTGGATGTGATATATCTTGACTTTAGCAAAGCTTTTGATACGGTCTCCCACACAGTATTCTTGCCAGCAAGTTTAAAAAGTATGATTGGATGAATGGACTATAAGGTGGATAGAAAGCTGGCTAGATTGTTGGTCTCAATGGGTAGTGATCAACGGCTCAATGTCTTGTTGGCAGCCGGTATTAAGTGGAGTGCCCAAGGGTTGGTCCTGGGGCCAGTTTTGTTCAACATCTTTATTAATGATCTGGATGATGGGATATGCTGGAGAGTAGGGATAGGGTCCAGAGTGACCTAGACAAATTGGAGGATTGGGCCAAAAGAAATCTGATGAGGTTCAACAAGAACAAGTGCAGAGTCCTGCACTTAGGACAGAAGAATCCCATGCACCGCTACAGGCTGGGGACCGACTGGCTAAGCAGCAGTTCTGCAGAAAAGGACCTGGGGAATACAGTGGACGAGAAGCTGGATATGAATCATCAGTGTGCCCTTGTTGCCAAGAAGGCTAACAGCATATTGGGCTGCATTAGTAGAAGCATTGCCAGCAGATCGAGGGAAGTGATTATACCCTCTATTCGCCACTGGTGAGGCCACATCTGGAGTATGGCGTCCAGTTTTGGGCACCCCACTACAGAAAGGCTGTGGACAAATTGGAGAGAGTCCAGCGGAGGGCAACAAAATTGATTAGGGGGCTGGGGCTCATGACTTATGAGGAGAGGCTGAGGGGACTGGGATTGTTTACTCTGCAGAAGAGAAGAATGAGGGGGGATTTGATAGCTGCTGTCAACTACCTGAAAGGGGGTTCCAAAGAGGATGGATCTAGACTGTTCTCAGTGGTACCAGATGATAGAACATGGAGTAATGGTCTCAAGTTGCAGTGGGGGAGGTTTAGGTTGGATATTAGGAAAAACTTTTTCACTAGGAGGGTGGTGAAGCACTGGAATGGGTTACCTAGGGAGGTGGTAGAATCTCCATCCTTAGAGGTTTTTAAGGCCTGGCTTGACAAAGCCCTGGCTGGGATGATTTATTGGTGTTGGTCCTGCTTTGAGCAGGGGGTTGGACTAGATGACCTCCTGAGGTCTCTTCCAAGCCTAATCTTCTATGATTCTATGATTCTAAGGCTGTTTGGGTTGAGAGACTTGTTCCCAGATGCAGTGTGGACATATCCTGCAAGGTCATGATTCAGCAAAGCACCTAAGCACAAGCTATGTGTGTGCTTTAGGCTCAAGACTTTGCCCAAATGGGGATGGGATTACTCTGATGCTTAGAATTAAGTATGTGCTTAAATACTTTGCTGAATCAGGGTTTTATAGATCACCGGAAGGAACTCAAAAAGAAAAAGAGCACTTGTGGCACCTTAGAGACTAACAAATTTATTTGAGCGTAAGCTTTTGTGAGCTACAGCTCACTTCATCGGATTCATGCAGTGGAAAATACAGTGGGGAGATTTATATACACAGAGGACATGAAACAATGGGTGTTACCAGGCACACTGTAACAAGGATGATCAGGTAAGGTGAGCTATTACCAGCAGGAGAGTGGGGTGGGAGGGAAACTTTTGTAGTCAAGTTAATCAAGGTGGGTCATTTCCAGCAGTTGACAAGAACGTGTGAGGAACAGTGGGGGGTGGGGGGAATAGTTTTACTTTGTGTAATGACCCATCCACTCCCAGTCTTTATTCAAGCCTAAGTTAATTGCCCCTTTTAGGTCTGTAATCGAGTGTCCAAAGAGATTGAAGTGTTCTCCGACTGGTTTTTTAATATTATAATTCTTGACATCTGATTTGTGTCCATTTATTCTTTTACATAGAGACTGTCCAGTTTGACCAATGTACATGGTAGAGGGGCATTTCTGGCACATGATGGCATATATCACATTGGTAGATGTGCAGGTGAACGAGCCTCTGATAGTGTGGCTGATGTGATTAGGCCCTATGATGGTGTCCCCTGAATAGATATGTGGACACAGTTGGCAACGGGCTTTGTTGCAAGGATAGGTTCCTGGGTTAGTGGTTTTGTTGTGTGGTGTGTGGTTGCTGGTGAGTATTTGCTTCAGGTTGGGGGGCTGTCAGTAAGCAAGGACTGGCCTGTCTCCCAAGATCTGTGAGAGTGATGGGTCGTCCTGCAGGATAGGTTGTACATCCTTGATGGTGCGTTGGAGAGGTTTTAGTTGGGGGCTGAAGGTGATAGCTAGTGGCATTCTGTTATTTTCTTTGTTGGGCCTGTCCTGTAGTAGGTAACTTCTGGGTACTCTTCTGGTTCATATTTTTTCATGCTTTGTGTGTATAAAAAGATCTTCTACACAGATCTTTTTATACACACAAAGATCTTCCACAGTATGCATCCGATGAAGTGAGCTGTAGCTCACGAAAGCTTATGCTCAAATAAATTGGTTAGTCTCTAAGGTGCCACAAGTACTCCTTTTCTTCTGGCTCTGTCAATCTGTTTCTGTTGAAGGAACTCAAAGTGCTATAAATAAAACTATATATTACTTCAGATCTCAGGCTCCAATTTCGCAAGTTTCCTAATCATGTGCCTATCTATAAGATAATGAGTAGTCCCACTCACTTATTTGGGATTAATCATGTGCTTACAGTTAGGGTATGTCTACATTTACAACACTACAGTGGCACAGTTGCAGTGTTGCAGCCATCAGCATTGGTAATCCTCCTCCCCAAGAGGCTGTAGATAGGTCAACTAAAGAATTCTTGCAGCAACCTAGTGCTGTCTACATGTGGACTTAGGTCTGCTAACTTTGCCACTCTGGGGTGTGGATTTTTCACAGCCCTGCATAATGTAGTTATTCCAACCTAATTTTCTAGTGTAGACCGGGCTTTAGGTGTGCATATAAGTAGCTTGCTGAATCTGGACCTAAACAAGGGTACCTGCGAACAGAATTGGACTCATTCATCCTCCCCAGATATAATGCATTTGTATTTTTCAAATGATTATAGAACTTGTTTTCCCTGTCTAAATGTCTTGCCTGTTGAATTAGCCAGGATTAACATTAGACTCGCTCATCAATAAGATTAGCTGCATGGTTCTGTACAGTTACAAGGAAATGGAAAGGTTTCAGTCGAGTGTACAGGAGAGGGAAGGGCACAGCCAGGCACACCCAGAAAATGATTTTCACTCTACAACTTGCAACATCTTTGGAATTAATGGTTTAAGTCTTTGGATCCCCAAATATAATGCAAGAAATCCAAATTCAACACAAATCCAAATCCATTGGAAAGGAGAAAATTACTACTCTACTTTATTAAATAAATAGGTTTAAAGAGGTACAAACGGCTTGTGTTGCAGTAGCAAGAACATGGCCCAGATGGTGTTTGGGGATTTTGAGAAGGGAGTGGGTTAGGGAAAATATGAATGAAGGAGGTGATATTTATGACTCCTGGTAGACTACATGGAGAAGGTGAATCCATAAAGGCTTACTGATTCATTTGTAAGGTTTGTTATTATTTTTAATGTGTATGTCCCCAGAGCATTGTATGGGCATATCTAAAACAAAAAAATGAATCCAAAGAATGAGTGGATGTAATTCTATGGCCTGTGCTATGCAGGAGGCCAGACTTAGATTATCATAATGGCCCCTTTGACCTTAAAATCTATCTATGAAATAATGTTTCAGCTCTTGGTGTCATCTTCAGAGCCAGAGTGAAACAAGACTGGAAAATGCACAGAATCTCTCTTGCAGAGTTTGCTACGCCTGTGGTGCTATACAACCTGCTGCCACACTGCAGTTACAAGAAAGATGCTTTAGGGTACTCATTCAAAAACTTGTTATGACCATTTAAATTTAGATAGCATCTGGATTGGAGTATAATTTATACCATATTTTCCATCTAAAAGAGACGGTTTTATTAATAATCATTCATCCTAGCCCAACCACCCCTTCACAATGTCTGCTTTGTACTTTAGATGGTTATAAGATCTTTGGTCCCCAGCCATGTGTGAGTTCAATGAGACTACTGACATGCATCAAGTTAATTCCAGCTGCTTGTGGGATAAGGGCCCTTTATGTTTTATTCTAGAAAGACAGTGTCCACTTAAAAACTAGTCAGTTAAAAAAATAATAATTGCAGGTACTACGCTTGTTCTTAAGACTCCAGCCAATATTTGTGGATTTACAATTATGGTTTACTCTTTTATACAAAGAAATTTCTCTCCCCGGTTGCTGTGTGAAAAAACACAAAAAAACAGGAGAAATGTATTGACTGTGCAGAAGAAAACATTGAACTGGCTATATTAGAAATGTCAAATGAATACAGTAAACAAAACTGGGAAAAATAAAATATTTTTCTCTAATCTTTTTCAGTTACAGTAACCTTGGGTTTTACTTGTAACCATAGTAAATAAAAATGGCTTTCATACAAAAGTGTAATTTTAAGTTGATAGAGTCCCTTTAAATAAAACTGTATTTTTTCATGAATCCAAAGTCCTTATCGTTCTTTTTGTCAAGAACAAGAAAAAGGCTTAAGCTTTGAATACCTGCCTCTTTAACCTGGTAACTATTATCTTATCCAGAGGTATCTGCAGATGCCCTTGTCCTGTCCGCTAAAAGGACATTCTGCAAAGAGGATTACTGTTTCATGGGAGGAAGCCTCAGGGGGTTGCATAGGTGTCAAAAGCCATTTGTGCATTCACAGAGCACTCATGTCTATTGCTTTTGTATTTTTAGGGTAGGGTTTTCATTTTTTCCCTTCCAACTTTCATAAGGGTATATAAATATTGGAGTGAGATAAATAATTGTGAATTTTATATAGAAGAAAATGGTGTTACTGTTTTCATTTCTCTTCTTTGCAACATTTTAAAAAATTAAAATCAAGGCTTGGGTTTTTTTTTAAAGCATGATTAGTTGAATGTTTCCATTTCTGAAGATGCAGCTTTTACCCAAAGGTTCCCTCAAATTGCACTTTTGCATAGATGCCTCTCTCCTCTAATAGAACAAGGAGGAGACTAACACAGTTACCCCTCTGATACGTCTCTCCTCTAATAGCTGAGTCTCTTTAACTATGGCTGACAATGGGTCATATAAAGAGTTCATTAACTCTTCGGTCAGTGGTGCTTCTTCTAGTCCTCTGCTCCTGTCCTAACTCTTTAGATTCTCTCAGAATCACCAGAGGAGAACTGGGGGAGCCTCATTTATGTGACTGTGACTGACAGATGGATTTTCTCTCCTAGTGGGTGGTGATCAACCCCCAGTGTGAAGTCTCACCTGGATTGGTGAGGACAGAACATACAGAAAAAATACAACTGCATCTCTAATAGAATCTGCATCCCAGAATACTTCAGAGAGTTAAATGAGACAATTATAGATGTTCATTGATAAATAGTGGCTGTGGAGAGCGCAATTAAGAGGCAACGGCAAGGGAGAAAAGATATGTTTTCAGCTGAGATTTGAAAACAAATGGAGAGTTGATGAGGCGGAAAGACACAGGAAGACTCTTCCAGATGGCAATTGCTGCTGAGGAGAAGGCTCTCACACCAACAGTGGTGCATTTGTGTGTAGAGACAGAGAGGAGCCGGTCCTAGACCACCAGAGAGAAGAAGCAGGAGAGGTAGAAAGAGAGGAGCATTTTAAAGTAGTCAGCAGAGAACTTTTTTTTAAAAGAGCACTTTCTATGAAACACAGGATTCATTCTTCTAAAGCAATTTCTCTTGCTTTAAAGACATCTAACGCCTTTGTATGAGGTCACCATATAAAGGGATTGAACTGTGCAGTTTCACACACCAACACCATTTTGCTCTGATGGAAAATGGCAACCGGCCATCAGCTGCAAAGGTATAACAGGTCACTGAGGGTTTTGGCTCCAGTGACTCCTTTCTGTAAGCTGGGAAATTAATTTCAGCTATCAAAGCTATAACAACTGTAATACTTAGTGCCTGAAGATTTCATACCAGCATTTGTGCAAGGATGTGAAATAAAGGGGTAGTGACTATTGAACTCACCTTCTTATTGCCTTTCCTTCTGTCCTTAATAAATACTGCTGGAGCTAACAACCTCCTTTTTATCTAGGAGGGCATATGTATTTGCTCTCTTACAGCACACTATCTTAGAAATAAAGCAGCAGTACTGATTTTATTTTATGACAATGCAATACTGAATAAAGAGAGCATGAATATATGTTGGATGCATTTATTTTCCCACATCCCATTATTCCCCAAATTAATGATTTTGCCTTAAATCTTTATTTAGAGGTTTTCCTGCAGCTTTCTTTTATCTGTCCTTTAAAATTACTTCAGAACATTGTCTATGTTTTTTCTCTGTCTTGTAGTGTGCACTGACTATATTTCATTAACTTCTTCGTTTCTAAGGGTATATGTACAATGCATAGCAAACCCAGGCTCTTACCCAGATTTGAGCCTTAGTCCCTCCTACTATCCTTACAGAAAAACCTCTGACCTGAGTTTGAAGGTGCTTTAGGTCTAGACTAGCTTGCTCAGCTGGGAGTCTGGGTCAGAATCCAGAATCCTCTTTAAGTAGGGCTGAAACCTGCCCACTTTGCAGTGTGGACACAATCTAAACCACTTGAGTGCTGACAGTCTTAAGGTATGTCTACACTACGAAATTAGGTCGAACGTATAGAAGTCTTTTTTTTAGAAATCGTTTTTATATAGTCAATTGTGTGTGTCCCCTCACAAAATGCTCTAAGTGCATTCAGTGCATTAACTCGGCGGAGTGCTTCCTCAGTACTGAGGCTAGTGTCAACTTCCGGAGCGTTGCACTGTGGGTAGTTATCCCACAGTTCCCGCAGTCTCCGTTGCCCATTGGAATTCTGAGTTGAGATCCCAATGCCTAATGGGGCAAAAACATTGTTACGGGTGGTTCTGGGTACATGTCGTCAGTCCCCCCCCTCCCGTGAAAGCAACGGCAGACAATCATATCACGCCTTTTTTCCTGAGTTACCTGTGCAGACGCCATACCACGGCAAGCATGGAGCCAGCTCAGCTCACTGTCACCGTACATCTCCTGGGTGCTGGCAGACGTGGTACTGCATTGCTACACAGCAGCAGCTCATTGCCTTTTGGCAGCAGACTGTGCAATAGGCCTGATAACCATCGTCATCATGTCCGAGGTGCTCCTGGCCACCTCAGTATGATCAGTCAGGAGCGCCTGGGCAGACATGGGTGCAGGGACTAAAATAGGAGTGACTTGACCAGGTCATTCTCTTTAGTTCTTCCAGCAGTCGTATTGCACCGTCTTCTGGCGAGCAGCCAGGAGATGAGGATGGCTAGCAGACTTACTGCACTGCCTGCTGCCAGCCAAAGATGTAAAAGATAGATGGAGTGGATCAAAACAAGAAATAGACCAGATTTGTTTTGTATTCATTTGCTCCCCCCTCCCTCCCTCCGTGAAATCAACAGCCGGCAATTGTTTCAGTGAGGTCTGTCAGGGGCACCTTGAAAAGTTTAATGAAGATTCAGTCCTGCCTGGAATACGAGGGGAAGGGATAGCTCAGTGGGTTGAGCATTAGCCTGCTAAACCTAGGGTTTTGAGTTCAATCCTTGAGGGGGTCATTCTGTGTGACAGTTGTTTTTGTTTCTCCTTGATGTAAAGCCACCCCCTTTGTTGATTTTAATTCCCTGTAAGCCAACCCTATAAGCCATGTTGTCAGTCGCCCCTCCCTCCGTCAGAGCAATGGCAGACAGTCATTCCGCGCCTTTTTTCCATGCAGACGCCATACCACGGCAAGCATGGAGCCCACTCAGATCACTTTCGCAATTAGGAGCACATTAAACACCACGCGCATTATCCAGCAGTGTATGCAGCATCAGAACCTGGCAAAGCGAAACCGGGCGAGTAGGCGACGTCAGTGCAGTGACGAGAGTCATGAGGACATGGACACAGACTTCTCTCAAAGCATGGGCCCTGGCAATGTGGGCATCATGGTTCTAATGGGGCAGGTTCATGCCGTGGAACACCGATTCTGGGCCTGGGAAACAAGCACAGACTGGTGGGACCCCATAGTGTTGCAGGTCTGGGACGATTCCCAGTGGCTGCAAAACTTTTGCAAGCGTAAGGGCACTTTCATGGAACTTTGTGACTTGCTTTCCCCTGTCCTGAAGCACCAGAATACCAAGATGAGAGCAGCCCTCACAGTTGAGAAGCAAGTGGCAATAGCCCTGTGAAAGCTTGCAACGCCAGAGCTACCGGTCAGTCGGGAATCAATTTGGAGTGGACAAATCTACTGTGGGGGCTGCTGTGATGCAAGTAGCCAACGCAATCAAAGATCTGCTGATATCAAGGGTAGGGACCCTGGGAAATGTGCAGGTCATAGTGGATGGCTTTGCTGCAATGGGATTCCCTAACTGTGGTGGGGCCATAGACGGAACCCATATCCCTATCTTGGCACCGGAGCACCAAGACGGCGAGTACATAAACCGCAAGGGGTACTTTTCAATAGTGCTGCAAGCACTGGTGGATCACAAGGGACGTTTCACCAACATCAGCATGGGATAGCCGGGAAAAGGACATCACACTCGCATCTTCAGGAACTCTGGTCTGTTTCAAAAGCTGCAGGAAGGGACTTTCTTCCCAGACCAGAAAATAACCGTTGGGGATGTTGAAATGCCTATAGTTATCCTTGGGGACCCAGCCTACCGCTTAATGCCATGGCTCATGAAGCCATACATAGGCAGCCTGGACAGTAGTCAGGATCTCTTCAACTACAGGTTGAGCAAGCACAGAATGGTGGTAGAATGTGCCTTTGGACATTTAAAAGTGTGCTGGCGCAGTTTACTGACTCGGTTAGACCTCAGCGAAACTAATATTCCCACTGTTACTACTGGTTGCTGTGCACGCCACAATATCTGTGAGAGTAAGGGGGAGACGTTTATGGCGGGGCGGGAGGTTGAGGCAAATCGCCTGGCTGCTGGTTACGCACAGCCCGACACCAGGGTGGTTAGAAGAGCACAGGAGGGCGCGGTGCTCATCAGAGAAGCTTTGAAAACCAGTTTCATGACTGGCCAGGCTACGGTGTGAAAGTTCTGTTTGTTTCTCCTTGATGAAATCCCCCGCCCCTTGGTTCACTCTACTTCCCTGAAAGCTAATCACCCTCTCCTCCCCCTTCGATCACCGCTTACAGAGGCAATAAAGTCATTGTTGCTTCACATTCATGCATTCTTTATTCATTCATCACACAAATAGGGGGATAACTGCCAAGGTAGCCCAGGAAGGGTGGTAGAGGAGGGAAGCACTGGGTGGGATGGTGGAGGAGGGAAGGACAAGGCCACACAGCACTTTAAAACTTTAAAACTTCTTGAATGCCAGCCTTCTGTTGCTTGGGCAATCCTCTGGGGTGGAGTGGCTGCTTGGCTGGAGGCCCCCACACCGCGTTCTTGGGTGTCTGGGTGAGGAGGCTATGGAACTTGGGGAGGAGGACGGTTGTTTACACAGGGGCTTAGCGGCAGTCTGTGCTCCAGCTGTCTTTCCTGCAGCTCAACCATACGCTGGATCATATTAGTTTGATCCTCCAGCAGCATCAGCATTGAATCCTGCCTCCTCTCATCACGCTGCTGCCATCTATCAGCTTCAGCCCTTCCTTCAGCCTGCCACTTACTCTCTTCAGCCCACCACCTCTCCTCCCGGTCATTTTGTGCTTTCCTGCACTCTGACATTGTCTGCCTCCACACATTCATCTGTGCTCTGTCAGTGTGGGAGGACAGCATGAGGTCAGAAAACATTTCATTGCAAGTGCATTTTTTTCGCCTTCTAATCTTCGCTAGCCTCTGGGAAGGAGAAGATCCTGTGATCCTTGAAACACATGCAGCTGGTGGAGAAAAAAAAAGGGACAGTGGTATTTAAAAAGACACATTTTATAGAACAATGGGTACACTCTTTCATGGTAAACCTTGCTGTTAACATTACATACATAGCACATGTGCTTTCGTTCCAAGGTCGCATTTTGCCTCCCCCCACCACGTGGCTAACCCTTCCCGCCTCCCCGTGGCTAACAGCGGGGAAAATTTCTGTTCAGCCACAGGCAAACAGCCCAGCAGGAATGGGCACCTCTGAATGTCTCCTTAAAAAAAGCACCCTATTTCAACTAGGTGACCATGAATGATATCACTCGCCTGAGGATAACACAGAGAGATAAAGAACGGATGTTGTTTGAACGCCAGCAAACATACGCTGCAATGCTTTTTTCTGCAATGATTCCCGACTATGTGCTGCTGGCCTGGCGTGATAAAGTGTCCCACCATAGTGGACGGAATAAAGCTGCCCTCCCCAGAAACTTTTGCAAAGGCTTTGGGAGTACATCCAGGAGAGCTTTATGGAGATGTCCCTGGAGGATTTCTGCTCCATCCCCAGACACATTAACATACTTTTCCAGTAGCTGTACTGGCTGCGAATGCCAGGACAAATTAATCATTAAACATGCTTGCTTTTAAACCATGTATACTATTTAAAAAGGTACACTCACCAGAGGTCCCTTCTCCACCTGGTGGGTCTGGGAGGCAGCCTTGGGTGGGTGCGGGGGATACCGGCTCCAGGTCCAGGGTGAGAAACAGTTCCTGGCTGTTGGGAAAATCGGTTTCTCCGCTTGCTTGCTGTGAGCTATCTACAACATCATCGTCGTCATCTTCCTCGTCCCCAAAACCTGCTTCCTTGTTGCCTCCATCTCCATTGAAGGAGTCAAAGCACACGGTTGGGGTAGTGGTGGCTGAACCCCCTAAAATGGCATGTAGCTCATCATAGAAGCAGCATGTTTGGGGCTCTGACCCAGAGTGGCTGTTTGCCTCTCTGGTTTTCTGGTAGGCTTGCCTCAGCTCCTTAAGTTTCACGCGGCACTGCTTCGGGTCCCTGTTATGGCCTCTGTCCTTCATGCCCTGGGAGATTTTGACAAATGTTTTGGCATTTTGAAAACTGGAACGGAGTTCTGATAGCACGGATTCCTCTCCCCATACAGCGATCAGATCCCGTACCTCCTGTTCGGTCCATGCTGGAGCTCTTTTGCGATTCTGGGACTCCATCATGGTCACCTCTGCTGATGAGCTCTGCATGGTCACCTGCAGCTTGCCACACTGGCCAAACAGGAAATGAGATTCAAAAGTTCACGGGCCTTTTCCTGTCTACCTGGCCAGTGCATCTGAGTTGAGAGTGCTGTCCAGAGCGGTCACAATGGAGCATTCTGGGATAGCTCCCTGAGGCCAATACCGTCTAATTGCATCCACACTACCTGAAATTCGACCCTGCAAGGCCAATTTCAATGCTCATCCCCTTGTCAGGTATGGAGTAAAGAAATTGAGTTTAAGAGCCCTTTAAGTCGAAAAAAGGACTTTGCCCTGTGGATGGGTGCAGGGTTAAATCGATTTTAATGCTGCTAAATTCAACCTCAACTCCTAGTGTAGATCAGGGCTTAGGCAGACGAGTTCTCCCACTAATTGACACAATTGACTGGGCAAGAATCCTAGGATATTTCAGCATAAAGAACCATGGGGTATATCCTCAGGCACACACACCAAGTGCAGAAACAGTGAGGACACAGTTTTGCAGGCAGAGCTGTATAGTGGGGACACTCACAGCTAGAGCTGGGAGACATTTTTCAACAGACTTTTTTTTTTTAAATAATGCAGATTTGGCAACACCAAAACATTAAGAAAATTCATGTCAATTTCACCAAATTGTTCATTTAACAAAAATAATCAGAAAAAAATTAAAACATTTTCATTTTTCAAACAAAACATTTCAGTTTTTCAATTAGAATCAACTTTTGTTTTGAAATTTCCTTGAATTTAATTTTAGGGCTATAAAACAATAATCAAATACCATTTATTTAAATATTTTTGGATGTTTTCTACATTTTCAAATATATTGATTTCAGTTACAATATGGAATACAAAGTGTACAGTGCTCATGTTATATTTATTTTAATTTCAAATATTAGCACTGTAAAAAGGAAAAGCAACAGTATTTTTCAATTCACCTAATACAAGTACTGTAGTGCAATCTCTTTATCCTGAAAGTTGAACTTACAATTGTAGAATTATGTACAAAAAATAACTGCATTCAAAAATAAAACAGTGTAAAATTTTAGAGCCTACAAGTCCATTCAGTCCCACTTCTTGTTCAGCCAATTGCTCAGACAAACAAATTTGGTTACAATTTGCAGGAGATAATGCTGCCTGCTTCTTGTTTACGTCAACCGAAAGTGAGAACAGGCATTTGCATGGCACTGTTGTAGCCGGCATTGCAAGATATTTACGTGCCAGATGTGCTAAAGATTCATATGTCCTTTGATGCTTCAACCACTCTGCCAGAGGTCATGCATCCATGCTGATGACGGGTTCTGCTCGAGAACGATACAAAACAAAGAGGACCGACGCATGTTCATTTTCATCATCTGAGTCAGATGCCACCAGCAGAAGGCTGATTTTCTTTTTTGGTGGTTCAGTTTCTGTAGTTTCCGCATCAGAGTGTTGCTCTTTTAAGATCTCTGAAAACGCGCTCCACACCTCGCCCCTCTCAGATTTTGGAAGGCACTTCAGATTCTTAAACCTTGGGTCGAGTGCTGTAGCTATTTTTAAAAATCTCACATTGGTACCTTCTTTGGTTTTGTCAAATCGACTGTGACAGTGTTCTTAAAAAGAACTTGTGCTGGGTCATCATCTGAGACTGCTATAGTATGAAATATATGGTAGAATGCGGGTAAAACAGATGAGGATACATACAATTCTCCCCCAAGGAGTTCAGTCAAAATTTAATTAATGCATTATTTTTTTAATGACCATCGTCAGCATAGAAGCATGTCCTCTGGAATGGTGGCTGAAGCATGAAGAGGCATACAAATATTTAGCATATCTGGCATGTAAATATATATTGTAATGACAGCTACAAAAGTTCCATGTGAATGCCTGTTCTCATTTTCAGGTGACATTGTAAATAAGAAGCAAGCAGCAGTATCTCCCGTAAATGTAAACAAACTTGTTTGTCTTAGTGATTGGCTGAACAAGAAGTAGGACTGAGTGAACCTGTAGGTGCTAAAGTTTCAGATTGTTTTGTTTTTGAGTGCAGTTATGTAAGAAAAAAATCTACATTTGTAAATTACACTTTCACGATAAAGAGATTGCACTTTGGTACTTGTGTGAGGTGAATTGAAAAATACTATTTCTTATGTTTATCATTTTTACAGTGCAAATATTTATAATAAAAAATAATAATTTAAAGTGTACACTGTGCCCTTTGTATCATATCGAACAGTGTAACCCATAGTTATGATTGGAAGGATTAGATTTTTATTGGTAAACATCATATCTCTCTGGGGGAGGGATAGCTCAGTGGTTTGAGCATTGCCCTGCTAAATCCAGGGTTGTGAGTTCAATCCTTGAGGGGGCCATTTAGGGATGTGGGGTAAAAATTGGGGCTTGGTCCTCCTTTGAGCAGGGGGTTGAACTAGATGACCTCCTGAGGTCCCTTCCGACCCTGATATTCTATGAATGTCATTGAACACACAGAGACTGATTAAAAAAAATTCCATCAGTAATAATCAAAATGTACAGATAGGCAAAGTAAGAAAAATGCTGCTTAAGAACCTATTAGGGTTTTATTTAAGTATATTTACTTTGTTTATTTTTTTTATTTTTATTTTTATATGTGGTGTTGACAAATTTGTGTTTAATGGTTATAAAGCTTTACCTTTTAAAATCTCAATGCCTACATTAAATAATTATTGTCTGACACCACCCCGTAATTTCCTACAATCATGAAAAATTAAAAAGATAACTATTGAAAAAAAAACCCTGCTTTAAACAACTGTGAACATTTAAAAGTGAAAAAATCGGAAAAAAAATAAAATAGACATCAATATTATCTGTCTACATTATTTTAAAAAAATTATATTCAGCTAAGACTACCTATAGTCTATGTCAATGGTTTTCAACCTTTTTTCATTTGCAGATCCCTGAAAAATTTCAAATAGAGGTGTTTGACCTCTTTGGAAATCTTAGACATAGTCTGTGGACCCTTAGGGTCCATGGACCACAGGTTAAAAACCAGTGTTATATGGTAATGACAACCTTTCAAGTACCCCTTAGATACAGTCTTCAGACCTCCAGGGGTCAGCGGACTACAGATTGAGAACCACTGGTCTATGTCATCAAGGTTAATCTTTGTTGTTTTTTCTTGAAAATGTCTTATCCAAGATCATATGCAGTGTTGTTGCAGCCATATGTTGCAGCCATAACTTCTATTGGTGAGAGAAAGAAGCTTTTGAGTTTACACAGCTCTGAAGAAGAGCTCTGTGTGAGCTCGAAAGTTTGTCTCTCTCACCAACAGAATTTGGTCCAATAAAAAATATTACCTCACCCACCTTGTCTCTCTTTTATCCAAGATCATTCATTCCCTATTTCTGTTTCTCTTCTCCCACGCACTCCTTTTTACTGCAGTTCACATAGTTACTGTTTTCTGGGATTTGATTCTCCCTTTAAGAATAAGGATAGCAACTTTTGAAATCAATAGGTCTCAGCTCAGTGAATCCAGTCTGCCTCCTTTTGGAATCGGAGCTGACTACAGTATTTCTTGACGTGAAGAGTTTTATGTCTGCATCACAGACAAAATCAATTTGATTCAGACCTCACTAATCAGTTTCACTGTGGCAGACCTATACCCTTGGGCAGCCCATGGTGAGTTGGACCCACTCCCTTCATGGTTTGTACAATCAGTGAAGAAATACTGAATACTGAGCAAGAGGTTGGACTAGATGACCTCCTGTGGTCCCTTCCAACCCTGATATTCTATGATTCTATGAATCTGAGTTTGCCATCAGTATTGTTGATTTGAGTTTCTTCGTGCCCGTATAAAGGGGGAAACAGTGCTAGCATCTCTCAAATGAATGAATTTTAGGCCCATGTTTAAGAAGCATTTTGTTGACATTGGCAGTTATGAATTATTTAATAAAATGATAATAATTTAATAAAATGATTCAGAAAATATTATTATTTATCATGTTTATTACGGAAGTGCCTAAGGGAACAATTTAGAATGGGCCCCCTTGGTGCTAGGGCACTGTACAAACAAAATAAGACAATGTAAATAAACAAACAAAATATTAGGGGAAATGGAGAGAACATAAGGACAGAGTGAACTAGGTGATAGCTGCAAACATCATGTTAGTTTTGTGATTTTTCTGTTTAGTTATTTAAATCCTTTCAATAGGATTATGTTAGGAGGGGATTAGCTAAATGGAAAGACAAAGGAAGAGAAAGGGTGGGAGACCATGAGGGAGTGGGAGGGTTTGGAGCAAATAGCTGATCGACATAGGGAGAGAATAGAGTGAAAACATTGTGATGGGGCAATTTAGGTGCTACCTGGAGTCCGAAGATTTCCATGATCTCTCAATCTCTCTCTCTCGACCTCTCTTTCTCTGTGTGTTTCAGGTTTCTGGCCTGAATAGAACACAGGATTAGTTTAGCTGGGTGATGGACAAACAGTGCATGTGGATACTTTTAGTTCTGTCATCAATCGTAGATTCCATTAACCATAGCGGTTTGGTGACTGCTTGCTAACTCCGATTGGAGGAGATGATATTGCTCTTGCATGATTCCGTTCCTTAATTTCCAAGAACTCTAGATGTGTAGTTTTTAAAAATTGCATAGGTATTCAGATATCTTAGTGATGAGTGCATTTTAGTAAATAAAAAATTAAATATTCTAAAATAAAGATTTTGTATATACAGTGAGGCCAAGTTCGTGTTTGTGTGGTAACCATAACTTAAAACTAACTGACACTTGTACATGTAAAATCTCAATGATAATCAAGGCCCTGTGTATGCAGTGTCAGTCTTGTCTCAATTCTTCACTGGGATTTATCTGCATGCATGCACATTACATACCCCTAACTTACAAAATCTGCCCCAGTATGTGCATGCTTATGTTTGCCTAGATTTGGATAACTGCACTCTTAGCAGTTTGGGCCTGATTTCCCACTGCTTTGTACCTTGTGTAGTCATGTGCACCTGTGCAAACTCCGTGTAAAACGATGCCTTTCTGACTGGATAGCTTTCTACATCCAATTTGCATTCACATTGTACTGGTATAAATGACTGAATCTTGCAAGGCAGTGGAGCATGCGACCCTTCACTAATCAGCAGTTTTGCAATCAGTGTGTTAAGAAATCTCATTACTGGGTTTGCAGATTTACAGAGTTTACATTTTCTAGTTCTTATTTTTCTCTAGTGAATGCCCTAAGAAATCAGTGAATTGATGCTGATTTATTTTGCAGTGTAGAGTTTTGATTGTTGCCCCTTAATTCATAAAATGTTATTTCTGGGATTTTGTATCATTTACTGAATCCCTTGAGGTTAGATTATTTCTCCTTCTTTTCCCTTACCTTTTATGTGTTTCCCTTGCAAATTGACTGAGTTCATCATTCTGAAACTAGATTATTCAACCAAAGAGACAACGGCTAGCACCTTTTGCATTCACAGTTGTACATCTTTTACATTATAAGACCGCTAGCAACTTCCACATTTAAAATTAGCAGATGTATACACCAAACTCAAATCAGTGGTTACCCAAAGCATGCTGCAATGTGTCAATTGTACAGATTTTTCCTTGTGAAGAAAACAGTGTTCATATTTATACTAGTGAGAAAGTAGTGTAAAATTTCACTTAGGCCAAAATCATAACCCAGCACCCAGTCTGCATAGCTGGGCCAGGCCCTGGGGTGACATGTGGTTAGGGGATGGGATTATCCATGGAAGCAGCTCCTCCATGCTCCAGCCTGTTCTGTGCATTAGCTACCAAGAGCAGATATCTGTGCTGAACGAGGGTCCACTTCCTATGCAGTCCCCAAGAGCAGCAGAACTACAGTGGGGCTTGATTTGTCCCTCACAGCTGAGGTGTGTCATCTGGCTTTTTTTTATATAGTTCTTATCACATTATGTTGTGGATTTTTCTCCTTTACTTTGAAGAACTTCACTTCCTTTAGTATTGCTTTCTCTGAAATATTTTATCTTTTAAACACATAGACCTGTTCGAATGATGGCATTTTGGCCCAAAGGAATTACAGTATTTTATGTGGCATATATTGCTTCCTTTGTGCAGATGTCGTATACAAAATTAACCTGTGATTGTTTCATGAGATTGGGTGCACAGTGATCTAATACACAAAAAGTAAACAAAGACCGAATGGCCACAATAACAGTAATTTCCAATTAACTGAACCTCTGACATTCCAGATGCTACCGGAATACTCGCTTCGGAGTGCTATTCAATTATTGCTGCAAGGGGGGGAAAGCATCTCTCTCTCTCCCTCTGGCTCACTACAAACGCACATAAGAAGACACAGATGGGGAGCATGTTCGAAGAATATTTATATGTCGAGATTACCCTACTCACGATGACTGGCAGAGTGAAAGTATATACTTCCTCAGCATTTAGGATGAAAAATGTTGTCTTGTGGTTAAGGCATTAGCCTCATCCTCAGGAATTTGGGTTCACTTCCCAGCTCTGCCAGAGACCACCTTGAGAAAGTCACAGTCTTGCTGGGCCTTCATTCCCCCTGTTAGAATGAGAGTGATGATAATACTTCTTGTCACCTAGACTTTGTCTGTACAGATTATAAACTATTTCGGACAGGGACTGTCTCTTATAATAAAGTACCTAGCACAATAGAGTCTTGAACCCTTGTGGGACCACTAGATGCTACCATAATAATAGATAATAATGTTATTTCAGTTCTCTGGTTCAGTGAGCTTTCAGGCATTTCCAGCACACTGATTTGCTTATGCAGATTTAAAATTCATTTCCCACAAGTTGTTGTGCATGTACAACTCAACTGAACTTCTCGACAATACCTCGAGTGTGGAAAAGGGTGTGAAAATGGCCAAAGCAAATGGATTTAAAAATTTGAACAAATATTCATAGAACATATTGTAGAGTGCTCACTCAGCTCTACCTCCATGGCATTACATCTTTTTATAGGACAGCGGTAAGTAGCTTTTTCTTTCATAATAATTATTGGCCTGCTTTGCTTCCGCTGTTAGTGCTCCTGTGAAATTTCTAGATACTCAAAAAGTGCCAAATCCTTCTCCTTTGGGTTTTGCGATTGACTTCTATGAGAGCAGAAGTGTGCCCTAAATATGCACTATACACATAAAAGGATCTTCAGAAATAAGTCATTTGATACTTTTATGATTGTGGGCTCAGTATTCAGCCCTGGGTCAAGCCACTTTGCATTGCTGAAGTCAGAAAACTGCCCTAAAGAGGCAGCTGTGGATTCCTCCTGACACAGGTTACAGCCAGTGCTGCTCAAACAGAGTGGGGTGATGGTTGGAGGAAGAACAGCTGAACACTCACAGGTGAATCATCAGGTGGTATAGCGCCAATGTAGGTAGCTCTATATCATCTGCTCTTCCCTTCTCACCCTTAGTGTAGGTTAGAGGAGGGCATGGGGCAGCCCAGAGCTGATCACTCAGTGGTGGTTCAGTGTTTTGTATGGAACTGGTGCAGTCAGCATAACTTAGAGCAAAACTCAGGGAGCAGAAAGGTGACTTAGAGCCATCTATCTCTCATGCTGTCCTCAGTTGAGCCATAAACTTAGTGTGTCTGAGGACTAAGGCCTATATTTTCCATTAAGTTTATAGCATCAAAGCCCTTTTTCTGTGATCAGGTCCCTGATAACTCTGATATTTCAGTTGCACTCCTCGTTCTCTGTCATCTCTCCTCTCAATAGAAATAGATTTGATTAATAGTAATTTCGTTCCTCTGCTGTTCCTGGTTATTACTTTTTGTTTAGTCAGCTCCATTTCATCATGTTTATAGAACTCTATTTTCTCTCTCTGTATCCTTCTACTTTGTTTACCCTGGCAGTCAAGGACTCAGGTTTGGTTTCAAAGCTTAGGAAAATGGATAGCAAATGGTATGTTTTCCTAAGCTTCTTTGCACTCCAGGTCAAACCCTGCTGTCTCTATAGGTGTGCAAAAGAATACATTTCACAGCACCTTAATGACTACAGCATAGTTTGAAATGTCTAATCTGTCCACTTTGGATGCACTTTTGTGCAATGTGAACTTTATTACTCCTGTTCCTCTTCCAACTTAAACAGTGTACATGTATTGCAAATGCACATCTAAGCAAATTAACTAATACTCCTTTGAGTAGTATTCCCCTACAGGTGCTCCACTTCAGATGTGCATGCACATAGGGGCTTTTGATCAGTGATTTTCAGTAGCTGTGCACTAGTCTTCTTTGTGCCCTGTACCACGGTTGTAAAGAACTGCGCAAGTGAACTTCTGTCAGTTCCTTCTCAGCCACCCTCAGCCCCGTCTCAGCTGCACCCAGCCTGAGACAGAGCATCAAGTGCACCTGCATTATGCTTAGCATTACTTGCCAAAAGGAAAAATGTGTCCTTTTAAAATCCTGAGGTCTGTACCTCTGGTTCAGAATGATCCCACTGCTCTGACACCATGTCAAGGCTAATTCCCCACTCTGGCACTTTCGGTGCAGAAGGTGGGGGCCCACAAGGACTCTCAAAATTCATACTTGCCACTCCAAGCTTGTATTTTTTCCAAGGTCACAACTTTTCTCTGACCTTGGATTGGTAGATGCTGCCACCACCTAAGTGCAGAACCCCTTTGAGAGCCCAGGAAGGTGCACTTGGGAATTCCTTCCTGTGGGGTACCCTCAAGCCCTTTCACACACACACATACACACACACCCCGACCCCCGGGGAAGAACTGAGAAAGAAAAAAAAGGAAATCAGCTGTTGCCACCATCTAATTAAACAACATGTGCACAAACCTCTTAAGACACAAAAATCCAATTCTGTTCTTAAAAAAGGTAAATTTTATTTTAAAAAAAGAAAGAAAATACAACTGGGAACTCAGGCTATTGCTAGATTTTAAAAGAGCAACTACAAGGATTAAGCACCAAGAATAGCTTTCTTGAGGTCCAGCTTAAAGGTTACAAGCAAAACAAAAACAATTGGGGTTAGCACAGAGGAATCCACAAGCCATAAAGAAATAAAAGGGATAAACCTAATCGAGTCTTCCTAGACATTTCCTGATCTACTTACATATCTGGGGTTTTAAATTAGTAATTTCTAAGTATGATGATTTTTTCATACCTGGCCCAAGCTCCCCGGAAAAACAACAAAAGGGTAAATCAGACAGACAAAAGGGTAAATCTTTTCTCAATTTAAAAAAGTTCTAACCTTCCCATTGGCTCTTTTGGCCAGGTGCCCACTCACTTCCTTTTACCTATGCATAGCAATGAGAATTTTTAACCCTTTACAGGTAGAGCAATTATAGAACAGCAACTAAGAGGGATTTTATAGCTACTGGCTGGCTGGGCGTCCATAAATGGAAGCTACTCCCCTCCCTTCATTTATCACAGTTACTCTTTTCATTTTAGGTAGTTTAGTTTACTTTATTTAATCTGGTAATTATTTTGCAGGGGCTTTCCATGTGATACCCCCTTCGCCTCCCCCGCCCATGCCCATGGGGGTGCATACTCTATCCCCCATCATGATCATTGATGGGTTTGTTTACCTTATATGTAAATGTACTTTTCATTGTCCTCTCTGATCAAGCTGATCACACAAGAAAAAACATATTCCTTTATCTAGGACAGGCTGAGCTTTATGAGCTACCTGCCAAACACATTTTAAGAACATATTTCCAGCACACATCTGTAATTCTGTGTACACACCCCATAGTTACATCACATGATGATTTTCAGGACTAGCATATTGCCAATTTGCATATGATACTTTACCCTATACCTTTTAGATGCAGATTATGATAACAGTGTGTTGGGGCAATGAGTGTATCAGGCCGGATGTGAGTTATGGTATGCTATGCCCTTTGCCAGTTGGCATTGAGAGGCTCCCAGGGTCACAGAAGACTCGTAAGAAAAGACGTTCTACCTCGTAGTGAACCTTAATTGAAAAGAGCCAGGTCATCTCAGAGACCACGTGCTCCAGAGACTGCCAGTCCCAAGGAAAATTCTGTGGAGGTTCCAAACTTCTCCGGTACCAGGAGCTCTTAGATGACTTCCAGGTCTTCAAAACACCATGGTACCTGTCATATGTTGGGAACAAAAGTGACCCAGATACCATTGAAGTATGATAGATCTAGCAGAGATGCCAAACACTCTATTGCACAGAAATCTGCACCATCTTCAGTCTTCTTAGTGCCAGTATCTGAATGAATATCCCAGACAGTGGCAGCCATACAACAGAAGCCATCTACATCTTCAATACTGGAATCATCTGTCAGGCCTGTGTCTCAACTATCAGTGCCTTCGTACCTTCTCCATCTTCCAAGAAGAGACCAACGAAGCAGGGAGTTCTCTCATTACCAACACCAATTCCTGTGAAGCCTCAACCATTTTCAGCTCATTTATACCTAATACTGCAAGAATTTAGATGTTCTAGAAAGTTGATCATATCATATGAGCAGGAATTCCCCTTACCAATGGGTACCAAATGATTGTCGGTACCAAAGTCTACTGGGTCACCGAGACCATATCTTTCATGGGTACCTCCTAGCTTTCCGATACTGATCACACTGGAGCAGCAGTTGCATTTGCCTTCAGGTGTGCTCTCCACCTTTGGACTATGTTGAGGATGATTCCTCAGTCTCCCAGATATCCATACCATGATCCCCTCACTATTCTACATTCCCCATCTTTCTATTCTGAGAGGGAAATCATAAGGGATAGACAATCTCATCTCTCTCCTTACTGGCATGATCACCTTGCCTTATGGTCTACCTCAGTGGCCATATTGGGATCTGTGGGCTGTCTACCAGCAACAATTCTCAAAGCCAACCAGTTCCTCCCATGGGGATCATCAAGGGAGACACTCCACCATCTCATTACTTCCTCCTCCCCAGCCTCAGCAGTTGTCTTTTGAAGACCAAGAAGCTAGAGCGGACAGAGTGGTGACACTACAAACTAATATTTCATTATCCTTACCAGATGAAGCCATTATGCCACCTTCACCTTCTCTCACTGATAACTTTGACCTGTTTCAGGAGCTGATTAAACATATTGCTGGATAATTACAGATTTCACTAGAAGAGGTACTGGAGTCCCAGCATCAGCCTTTGGACATTTTACATACATCATCCTCAGAGTCATCCTGGATCCTGCCAAAATCATCTGGTGCAAACTGGCCACTGCACCACCTGCTTTTAACACAGGTGGACAAAAATATTATGTATCAGATAAAAAATGAGAATTTCTACTCTCCTACCCTACACTAAATTCTTTGGTTAAGGAAACTGTTGATGGGCATGGGAGACAACATCAGATGAAATCAAAACCCTTTGTCAAAGACCAAAAGCGCCTCAACCTACTTGTACACAAGAGCTAGTCATCAGTGATTCTGAAATTCCAAATTGCTAATTACCAAGGTGTGGTTGAAAAATACAACTATATTAATTATGATAAATTTAGCAGTTTTGTGGATCATCTCCCAATAGAATATCAAGAGCAGTTCAAAGATATCATCGGTGAGGCTTAGCTCTTGGCAAGAACCTCTCTATATGCTTCCATAGATGTAGCCAACATGGAAGCAGACACCATCTCTACTGCTGTCATTATGTGGAAATCATCTTGGCTACAACTGTCTGGCTTTCCTTCAAAGATCCAAAATACTGTAGAGCAGTGGTTCTCAACCAGGGATCCAGGGATCCCTGGGGGGCCATGAGCAGATTTCAGGAGGTCCACCAAGCAGGACCAATGTTAGACTTGCTGGTGCCCAGGGCAGAAAGCCTAAGCCCTGTCATGCAGGGCTGAAGCCCAGGGCCCTGGGACCCTTTTCCCAGGGCTGAAGCAGAAGCCTGTGCAACTTAACTTTGTGGAGCAACCTGTGGCGTGGGGCCCCAGGCAATTGTCCTGCTTGCTACCGCTTAACACTGGCCCTGGCTTTTATATGCAGAAAACCAGTTGTTGTGGCACAGGTGGGCTGTGGAGTTTTTATAGCATTTTTGGGGGGGCGGGAGGAGGGCTCAGAAAGAAAAAGGTTGAGAACCCCTGCTGCAGAGTACCTTCCTTTTGATAAGCTTAAGCTCTTTTGAACCTCTGGCTACCTGTTCGCTACACCACCTGCATATGAAGATGTCCTTCCTGGTGGCCATCACTTCTGCCTGAAGGGTCAGAGAAAAGGGAGTTCTGATAGCAGACCTTACCATCACAAGAGAGTGAGTGATGAGGATGGTGACTTCATGAACAGTGTTTCATTATGACCATGTTCTAGATTTCTACCTGATCTTTCTTTTGAATTCCATATTAACCAGGTTATTCACCTCCTGTTTTTCTTTCTGAAACCACGCCAGACCAAAGAAGAAGCCGCCTTACGTTCTTTGGATGTGAGAAGGACACTGACCTTCTATTTGTATAGAACCAAACTCTGACTCTGAGGATGATGACTCTGAGGTTCCCACCTCCATCAACAGATACTGCTCAGGAGTCACGTGAAGTGGAGCACCTATTGGGATACTACTTAAAGAAGAAGAAGAGGTTATTCCCCCTTGGGCAATAACTAGAGTTCTTTGAACTGTGCATCCCTGTGGCTGATTAACTACCTGCCCTCCTTCCACTCTACTTCAGAACCTTGTCTCTCGAGAGTGTCACAGTAGAGAAGGAACTGAGGGCAGTTCACCCAGGCAGCTCTATGTATCCTTGGTATAGGTCACAAAGATGCGTAGGGTGAATGAACAGGCTGAATGGGTACTGCTACTGAAAATCTCCAATCAAAGGTACATGCCAACCTGAAGTGGAACCCCCATAGGGACCGCCATCTTGAAAAACTCCAGTTGCTCCACAAGGTGAGTAACTTTTCCTTCACCCTGAAAGTCAATTTCTCAATATATCCCTCTCTCTGTTGGGGAGTACTTTTTCACCTTATTATTTATCATCTAAATAAAACAGATGAGAAAGCAATGGCCATACTTTAGCTTTAAGCTAACAGTGATCTTAGAGCATCATAATGGTTCTGGCTTGCTGCAAATGCACATAGAGTTCACCTGAGTTATTGAGTGATATATATCAAATTACATCAATCTAAGCACTTTGCTGATAATTTTTATGAACATAGTTAACTGAAAATATTAACTTTATGTACTTTGTGAATTCGTGAACTTTGTGAATTTATGAACTTTATGTACTTTGTGAATTCGTTTGTGAATTCGTTTGTGCAGTATAATTATATGACATTTGGGTTTTGTTTGTTGTAGGGTTTTTTTGGTTTTGTTTTGTTTTTTTAGGATATCAAAGTATTTCATGTGTGACCTTTACATTTCTTACCATTTAGTATTAATAAATGTCATAAAGTGCAGTGTAGTGTGTCCTAAATCGACAGCTTCTACATCACAACAGCACTTTACTAAGTGCTCAGTGATCACTAGTTTAAGTCCATCATCAGGTGCCAGTAGATAATATGACTGAACTTTAATAATCTTACAAGATGCATATCACATAGCTTCCTTTATATAAGGAGTCACTGGGCCTCAGAGAGAGAGAGTGGGAGGTGGGAGACCCAACGTTCAGTCCTATGGCTCCAGTTATTCTTTATAGAAGAGGTGGTACGACCAACCACTGGCCAGATTTTGTATGGGGCCTGCTCAGAGCTCCCCTGCTGGATTGGGCTCCACCAGTGAGATAGGCAGGGAAACACCCATCTTTACCTGGTTTGAGAATCCTGCTTGGGGCTTAAGCATGGGGTAGGCATCCGGATGGCTAGAGTAAAGAACTGTGTGAATGACCAGCAGAAAAACATAGGCACCTAGGGGACCTCGACACTGAAAATTTAGACGTCGAGAGATTTTGGGTGCATACAGGGTTAAGCAGCAGGGTTAGTGTGCGTTTAGGGGACCACGTAGTTGGTAAAAATAAACAAAAATGTTATTTAATAGAAAAACCACAGATTCAAAGAAGAAATAGCAAGGGAAAGCTAACATGCAAGTTACAGAGAAAATAAATATACAGACGCAACCTCAGGCTCTACGCTTCCATATTAGATAAAACCCCTTTTGTAATGCTAGTTACTTATTGCCTTTGAACAGTTTCCCAGCATACCCCCTAGCTACAGGGGTAATCCAGTTTTCACAGGCAGCTTCTTGCCTAGTGGCCGTCCCTCAGTTTCTGGATGAAAACTTCAGTTTCAACCCTCCTTTTTAAAAGGCTTTTTTCCACTCTCTTCAGACTGGTGACTCGTGATTATTCAGAGCAGGGGAAATTCCCTCTTGCCTTGATAGCTGGGATGTCTCACTGTCTTCCCATTAACTGTAATGATCCAATCTTGTCTTTATTCTGGGTAGCACAAGGGATCATTACTTGAGTCCAGTTTTGTGTCGGCACCTGACTTAGAAGGCAGTCCCCTCCCTGTTTCATTGTTTCATTGCCCTGTTGCACCACAGTTACAACTTACAGTTTTCTCTATGCACACCTACATACATTCATAACCGTAGTCAGTATACATAGCTAATAATGACCATCAAGTTCAGATCATTACAAGGTTTTAAAAAAAACCTTACTCAACATATATTTGTAGCACAATATTATATACTATCAGTTGCTTCAACTTCTTATTCTTTGAGGTTCAGCCCCCCTGTTATTCCCTTGGGCTGTTTGGACGCTGATTGTCACAGTTAGACTATGACATCTGAGCACAGGTTTGGATGAGCTCAATGATGCTTAAATTTTGGACTTAGACACCTAAAGTAGGGGGTTAGGTGCCCAAGTCCCTTTGTGATCTGGGCCTGAGAGCCGGAGTAAAAGGCCCGTATTAACAGAATGGAGTTTGTGTACTGTGGCTGGGGATATTATGCCTGTATGAGGCAGGAGCCAGTGTGATGCCTCCAAGGGTATTGGGGGTTACTGGCAACCCTCCAGCTTGTTCAACACTTGCACCCTCAGCCCAATGTGCACAGTAGCACTGGGATATGAGGATCTGTTTGTGCTTGTCTCCTCCTTCCCAAGTGCATCAGAACTGAAGCAGCCATAATTTATCCCAGAACATGAACACATGGAAAAGAGGAGTTTATGTGATGGATTCAGTTTGGTTGCAAATTCAAATATGAACATGTGGTAATAGCACTTTACACACAATGAGAGGCAGAGCATTAATCCATATTATTAGCCCAAGATGAATGTTTTCATGCAACTTCCTATAGTGTACACCAGATGCAGCTAGAACACTGAATAGCTTCATGAAAATCTCTCTATTGGTCTGGAGGGTGAGAGCCCTGATCTTGCTTCTTAATCCTAGGTAAATTGTGCTACTATATTTATAATAGCTGTACTTCTTTGGTAATATAGAAGAAAAAATAATATGCAGTGATAACAGAGTATCATTTTGATTTCAGTGTAAAAGTAATTTGATAGTTTTACATTTTGAAAGGGGCAAATTTTTTGAACTGGTGTAATGGTGTATTGGATAGCATCAATTCCAGGGAATTTCTATTCAAAGTTCTTTTGCCAATTGCTTGTGTGTGATTTATAGGCTGATGCCTGAATGGTAAGGATTATTTTTCTATGGTAAAGCAGATTTTCTTTCATTAATATTTTGATCTTTAAACAACACATTGTCACTTTTTGTACCTGGTATACGGAAATAAAGCACATAGTTCAATATCTGTATTTTGATGCTCAGATATGTAGCAAAGAGATATGTAGCAGGACAGATATGGAGCAAAAGGATTTAAATGAGGTACAGCATAACCAGAATAATTACAAAAGGACTAGTCACAATAAGACATTTAAAGGAAGCTGTATGCATCGGAAAAGGAAATCAGATGGTCACCAAACTATATTTAAAAGATTTTCGGGATACAAAAATACAAATAAATGACTGCTGCTTAATTAGATAGATATAGTGGTTGGAGCAGAAGGCCCAGTCATATTTTGAAGAGCGATAAGCCATTGAACATAGGAATTTAGAATGTAAGTGCGTACTTATCCATTCAGTAACTATAGTATGACTGCCAGAAAACTCTTGAGCCAAATTCTGATCTAAGTTATACCAGTGTAAGCATGGGTGCTGGAAAAAAATGTATGGTGTGGGTGCTGGTGATGGAAACTATGTATTTGGTTGTTTGTTATTTCTACTTCAAGCCAGAGGTGCAGCAGCACTCCTAGTTCCAGCACCACTAAGTGTAGGTCAACAGCAATACCGTGGAAGTCATCTGCTTACATTGGTACAACTATGAGCAGAATAACGCTCATAATATATAGGGAATAAATGGAAAAGGGTAAGAAAAAAAAGATAGAAAATTATCCATTTTCTGAAGTCTGGGATATGCTATATTTTATTAAGTCATGGACCAGAGTGACAAAAAGGACTGCTTGATGAGTGAACTAGTGATATTTTCAAGATCAGGTATCTCATAGCCTACCAGGTTAGACAAATTCTAGGAATACAATAGACATGACAGATATGTACTAAGAAAAATATGGGAATATAGTACACCTCATTTAGTTAAATTTTGACAATATATTTGTTTCATCATGTATATGCCAGTGCTTGAAAAGTTAGAGAGCTAAAACTTGTATAGGAACTACATAAAATGGATGGAGAAATAGCTCACATAAGAAACGAATTATATCATCAGTCAGAATGAACACCATAAACTTCACAGGGAACTGCCATTGCAAATGGCAAAGCACAAGTGTAAAGTGCTCTCCGCTTGAAACAATGGCAAAACCATTGTTTTGAATCTGTAACCTCATAAAACATATGGATTGGATGAATGGACTATAAGGTGGATAGAAAGCTGGCTAGATCGTCGGGCTCAACAGGTAGTGATCAACAGCTCGATGTCTTGTTGGCAGCCAGTATCAAGTGGGGTCGGTCCTGGGACCGGTTTTGTTTAACACCTTCATTAATGTTCTGGATGATGGGCTGGACTGCACCCTCAGCAAGTTCGTGGACACTAAGCTGGGGCGGGAGAGGTAGATACTCTGGAGGGTACAGATAGGGTCCAGAGTGACCTAGACAAATTGGAGGATTGGGCCAAAAGAAATCTGATGAGGTTCAACAAGGACAAGTGCAGAGTCATGCACTTAGGACGGAAGAATCCAATGCACCGTTACAAGCTGGGGACCGACTGGCTAAGCGGCAGTTCTGCAGAAAAGGACCTGGGGATTACAGTGGATGAAAAGCTAGATATGAGTCAAGAGTGTGCCCTTGTTGCCAACAAGGCTAATGGCTTATTGGGCTGCATTAGTAGGAGCATTGCCAGCAGATCGAGGGAAGTGATTATTCCCCTCTATTCGGCACTGGTGAGGCCACATCTGGAGTATTGCGTCCAGTTTTGGGCCCCCCACTACAAATTGGAAAGAATCCAGCAGAAGGAAACGAAAATTATTAGGGGGCTGGAGCACAAGACTTATGAGGAGAGACTGAGTGAACTGGGATTATTTAGTCTGCAGAAAAGAGGAGTGAGGGGGGCTTTGATAGTAGCTGTCAACTACCTGAAGGCGGGTTCCAAAGAGGATGAAGCTCAGCTGTTCTCAGTGGTAGCAGATGACAGAACAAGGAGTAATGATCTCAAGTTGCAGTGGAGGAAGTCTAGGTTGGATATTAGGCAAAACCATTTCACTAGGAGGGTGGTGAAGCACTGGAACGGGTTACCTCGGAAGGTGGTAGAATCTCCATCCTTAGAGGTTTTTAAGACCCAGCTTGACAAAGCCTTGGCTGGGATGATTTAGTTGGGGTTGATCCTGCTTTGAGCCGGGGATTGGACTAGATGACCTCCTGAAGTCTCTTCCAACTCTAATCTTCTATGATTCTGTGATTCTATATTGAAGATATATGGCTAGCCAAAGCAAGGTCCTAAAGAAAAGTACACCATCTTCTTTCCCCATACAAGTGATAAGAAGCATTCTTTAAAAGTGTTACCTACAGTACTCAGACATCGAGAAGCATCTGAGACTGCAACAAGAGATGCAAATAGTGAACTTTAAAAACTGACAGCACGCAAAATCCGTCAGTTTGGGATTCTCATGACATTTCTGCCACTTCTTTCTGTTATTCCCTTGTAACTAGTTTGCCTATGCAGCACCACCTTGTGGCCCATCAGGACACAACTCACCCAACTGCAGGTCCCTTGTGGTCAGATACCATCCCTCAGAGGTCTGGTGCCATAGCCCTCCAGCTATGACAAACTTGAGTCCCAGACTGCCCGGGGTATTAGATTCCAAAATAAAAGGAAAACAGTGAACTCAAAACCAGGATCTGAGGACTTGTTGGCTGGACTTCACCTGTCTACTCAGGGCTTGTCTCCGTGCAGTCAGTCCTTTTTGTTAGTCTTCCTAGTCCCAGTTGTCCCATCCACCAGAAGGCTCATCCAGATAACAGACTCTTGGCTGTAACCTGGCTTCCCTTGTTGAGGAAGAAGCAGAACTCTGCTCTCCTTTTTGGTCAGCCCCTAACTAATCTGTGTCTCTTCCTTTTAAGTGCCCTCTCCACTACTCAAAACTGCTGCAGGTGTAGAGGGGTGAGGCCAGCTGTGTCCACAGGCTCTTGTTAGGCCCCTGTAATGGGGACCTTGGTGGGTTAGGTGGCCTAGTGACTAGCACCCCCTGGTGCCACATCCCAGTGGGTAGGTCTTGCACTCCTCGTCCTTTATTCAGATGTGTGGTGAGGTGGACAGTTGGTTTGGGTGCTTCCTATAGTAGGGGCAGGGGTAGGGGAGCCCAGGGGAGCCCAGACTCCAACCCAGGGCCCTAGGATGGTTAATAGTGTCTGGCCCCTGAATTTGCCCTCTGCGTTGCCCTCCCTGGGTCACTTCCTACTGCCGCTTTTGAATCTCAGCTTCTGATCCAAGATAAGATGAAAAGGAAAGGAAACCAAACCATTAGCGCAAACCAGGGTCAACTTATAGTCCAGCTCGCTCAGGAAGGCTTCTCTGGCACTTTCATCAGGATACTTCAGGGTAGGTCTGTCCTTCTCCACAGCCTTCCCCTTTCTGAGATGTGTTGCTCCCTTCTCAACTCTTTTTCTAGCTGAAGTGTGCTCTGCAGGGCTGGAGGAGCAGGGCTACCTGGGCCCAGTACTGTCCGGTTTGTACACTCCATTACAGCCTCATAATGGCCAGGAGAGGCCTATCTGCCCCATCATATGTCCTCCCTCTCTGGATCTTTGCTGCAATGCATCCCCCCCCCATCCCCCCACCCTGCCCACCTCACTGGGTGTCCTTCATCTTGGAAGAAGAATTCCACATTTCAGTGAGCACTTCCAGCCCTGTGCTGGATATGAAAATGGCTGGAGAGATAGGGACCACCACATGAGTCTGGGGCTGTAGTCTTTCCTGGCATCGAGCCACAATAAAGGTCATGGCATGTCACTAGGGTGAACTCATTACAGAGAAGGGAATATCTGAGTGCCTCCATGGCCCAATTCATGGCTAAGCCCTCTTTTTCTATTATGGAGTAGACCTTCTCTCTTGGGGGACAATTTGTGGCTTAGGTAGAGGATGGGATGTTCCTTGCCATGACCACCGGGGACAAGACAGTCCCCAACCCAACTTCATCAATCTGGAGAAATTATTTGATGAAATCTGGGCTGTATAAAACAGGCTCCCTACAAAGGCCAGCTTTTTGAGTCTGAAAGGCATTCTCGGGCTGCTGTTTTGAACTGGTTGATGAGAGGGGCTGCAACAGATGAGAACCCCTGTACAAACCAGTGGTAGCAATCCGTACTACATCATTAACCCCTGGAACTGCCCCACATGCATATTGAATGAAAGGGATGACAACGGAAAAATCCCATGCACCACTACAGACTAGGGACCGAATGGCTAGGCAGCAGTTCTGCAGAAAAGAACCTAGGGGTTACAGTGGATGAGAAGCTGAATATGAGTCAACAGTGTGCCCTTGTTGCCAAGAAGGCCAATGGCATTTTGGGATGTATAAGTAGGGGCATTGCCAGCAGATTGAGGGACGTGATCGTTCCCCTCTATTCCACATTGGTGAGGACTTATCTGGAGTACTGTGTCCAGTTTTGGGCCCTACACTACAAGAAGGATGTGGAAAAATTGGAAAATGTCCTGCAGAGGGCAACAAAAATTATTAGGGGACTGGAACACATGAGTTATGAGGAGAGGCTGAGGGAACTGAGATTGTTTAGTCTGCGGAAGAGAAGAATGAGGGGGGATTTGATAGCTGCTTTCAACTACCTGAAAGGGAGTTCCAAAGAGGATGGATTTAGACTGTTCTCAGTGGTAGCAGATGACAGAATGAGGAGTAATGGTCTCAAGTTGCAGTGGGGGAGGTTTAGGTTGGATATTAGGCAAAACTATTTCACTAGGAGGGTGGTGAAACACTGGAATGGGTTACCTAGGGAGGTGGTGGAATCTCCTTCCTTAGAAGTTTTTAAGGTCAGGCTTGACAAAGCCCTGGCTGGGATGATTTAGTTAGGGATTGGTCCTGCTTTGAGCAGGGGGTTGGACTAGATGACCTCCTGAGGTCCCTTCCAACCCTGATATTCTATGATTTTATGATTAACTTTGTGAGAACTCTACATGTGAGAGCCCTTGGAGCCACAAACAACTGCACAATACTATCCTCTGGGGACTGTAAGAAAGAAAGGAATGGAACAACAAGCAACCCTATTGACCATACCTAGGGTTTGCAGTATGTCAGCAATAACACAGGGTCATTGGTATTGAGGACAGTGAATAGATTTATAAAAATCAGCATCAACGCTTTTATGCTAATCCATCAGTAGGAGAAGATCATCAACTTCATGACCAGTTCAGTTTCTGTATTATGCCAAAACCAAACTGACTGTAGTCAAAGAAATCCAAGGACCCTTGATACTGCTGGAGTTGTTTTGTCACAATCTATTCAGTAATCTTTTCCAAAAATGGGAAATATGAGACAAGTCAATAGTTAAGGAGATTTTCTGGGCCAGATAACTGGTTTTATCAAGCTTTCTGGAGTGGCTCATGAACATGGGTGTCAACATCAAAGTAGACTGTTACAAACCAAACCACAAACACCAAATTGGTTGTGTGTTCTATAATTAGATTTCAACCACCAAGTATCAAGTGTGAATTTCTCAAGCACTATAACAGCCTTAACATGGAGTCACAGATAGTTCCCTTGGGCACTCTGGTCTATCTTGCCACCCAGACAAACCAGCCTTTTTGATAGATGGTCCCTTACACCAAAAATCACAACAATATTCAGGTTACTCCCAGTCCCAAAGGAACAGTCATTTAGTCCAGGTCAATTGCACATCAGATCACACACCAAAGACAACACTTGTAGCCAATCCTATAATTAACTAAGTAGAGATTTATTAACAAAGAAAAGGAAACAAGAGTTATTTACAAGGCTAAAGTAGGTAACACACAAGTGAATCACAGTCTTAGGTTCCAAAAGGTAATAGAAGCTGCTGTAATGGGCAAGCTCTATATGTCCTTTAGGCTAACTCAAGCTAAACAGCTAAGCAGCTTGGGGATCCCTTGCTTATGCTGAGAAATATTGCCCTCTCCAAATTCCAAACAGCATAGCCATAACAATTGCTTCTTGACTGGGATTTTTATTTCCTTCCCCCAGAGTTCAAGCTGTGATGGGACGAGCATTTGTGCACCTCTCCTCTTCATGGGTGTGGGGAAAACAATCAACAAACTCTTTTGTTCACTGATGTTCCACAGTAGTTTCTCTGGTGTCTATGGGGGCTTCTTTAGTCGGGCAGGAGATGACACCTCTAGTACACCTCTACCCCAGTATAACGCAACGCAGTCCTCGGAAACCAAAAAATCTTACCGCTTTACAGGTGAGACCACGTTATATCAGGGTAGGGAGAGGAACCGCTCCCCACCCCCCGCTCACCTCCGCTCCACCTCCTCCCCTGAGCACGCTGTTGCCGCTCTGCTTCTCCCTCCCTCCCTTCCGTCCAGGCTTTCCGCACTGAACAGCTGATTGGTGAGACAAACCTGGGAGGGAGGGAGAAGCAGAGCAGCGGCAGTGCGCTCAAGGGAGGAGGCAGGGGCAGAGTGGAGGTGAGGTGGGGCGGGGAGTGGTTCCTCTGCGCCCCCCCTTACTTGCTGCGGCCTCCCCCGCCCCAGCTCACCTTGGCTCCACCTCCGCCTTCTCCCATAAGCGTGCTGCAGCTCCGCTTCTCTCCCCTCTCAGGCTTGCCGCACCAATGAGCTGACTGGTGCAGCAAGCCTGGGAGGGGGAGAAGCAGA
This sequence comes from Caretta caretta, assembly GCF_965140235.1. NCBI lineage: Eukaryota > Metazoa > Chordata > Testudines > Cheloniidae > Caretta > Caretta caretta. The sequence goes on from NC_134207.1 coordinate 140,661,914, forward strand.
GCTGCAGCACACTCAGGGGACGAGGCAGAGCAGAGGTGAGCTGGGGCAGGGGAGGCCGCAGCAAGTAAGGGAGGGGGGGATGCAGAGGAATTGCTTGCGGTAACACGAATTCAGATATAACGAGGTAAAGCAGCCCCACTCCCCAGAGCACTGCTTTATCGCGTTATATCCGAATTCGTGTTATATCGGACCGCATTATATCGGGCTAGAGGTGTATTTCACACTTGGTGATGCTTCTCTCCTACATCAGATCACATACGAAAGACAGCACCTGGTTTCCAGTTTCATAGCAAACACATTTATAGTTACAGAGCAAATACTTAAATATTACTTTATAACAAGGGATACAAATATTATAAGTGAGATTAACGCATGCAGCAACTCAGAAGCATTTCATAAAGTCTATACACTAAACTCATCTGTATAAATCTAATATCTATTTTAACAATACTAATGCACAGATGAGCCAGACTGGTTTCTTGCTGTGCATTTGTCAGTGTTCAGTGATTCCTAGGGGCCTTGGCATGAGCTGGCACCTGGTCTGCCGGCGTCACAGGTGTAAATCAGCATAATTCCATTTAAGTCAAGAATTGAATTCCTCAGCCAATGGTCTAATGCTTCTTCAAAGAAACAGGCAGCTTGCCAACCCCCAGGGAGTCATCAGCAATAATCTCTCCTAGCTAGGTTTCACTAAACAGGAAGGACATGGCTCTAACCCCACAGGTGCTAACTGATGTATTGCCCCCAGTTCCTCCAAAGCCTGACAAGCTGAAACTCAGGAAGAGTTTCTCTAAGGTGCCACAAGTACTCCTTTTCTTTTTTCAGGAAGAGAAGACTTTGTATTTGTCACACTCAATAATTGATTCCACACTCACAGAGTCAGATGGCTCAGCCTGGATCCAAGTAATTTCAGAATACTTCACAACTAGAAATGCTTGGCTCTCATTTTATGGAAACAACCAGGATTAGTCAGATTGTCTGCCTCCTAGAGCTATTCCAGAGATTGGGACATTGTGGATGCTATAGTTGATGTGAAGAAACTGTTCTTCATCTCCTGCAGAGTTATGATACCGGGCTTTAAAAACTTTGTTGTGCTGCATTTGAGGCACCTCCAATGCTCTATACCTCCATCTTCTACCTTCAGTGCTCTACATGTCTTCCATCCTTGCTACATCAGTCACAGATTATCTGAACATCATGGTGACCACCAGTCAAAAATGGAAAAAAGTGATTAGAAGCCACTCTATTAATAATACAAAGTTGTTATAGTGACTCACCAATCCCTTGAGAGGGTGATCATTTTGGAAGACAGCATTTGTCCTCAGAGCCCTCTGAAACATAGCATGTTATTGCTTATTTTGTTTTGTTATTGAGAAATCTAAAGTCAGATTCAACACCCCAGTCAAGATATGTCATAGAATATCAGGGTTGGAAGGGACCTTAGGAGGTCATCTAGTCCAACCCCTTGCTCAAAGCAGGACCAATCCCCAATTTTTGACCCAGATCCTTAAATGGCCCTCTCAAGGATTGAACTCACAACCCTGGGTCTAGGAGAGGGGCAATGCTCAAACCACTGAGCTATCCCTACCCCCAGATTGCATACTTGCAATCAGGTAGCTAGTTTCCTCAGTAGCTCGAGAGCTCATTCTGCAGGATCTAAAAAAGTTTCAATGACAGTAGGTCCTTGATTTGTCATGTCACCCAGATCTTTGTTGTGGGAGAGCAGTTCTTCAACGTAATTAGTCCTCCTCAGACCTCCTTATATTATTTTATTTTCAGGGGGTGAGAGTACTGCTTATTTACCTCCCACCTGCAGAATCTGCAGTATTAATTCTTGAAGGCGAAAAGAGGTTTATTTAACACACTGCAGTTCCTTGGATGTAGAGACTCAACAGATCCATACTTTCTGCCCTTCTTTCCTGTTTCTTCGGAGATCTTCGGAGAGTTTTCAAATTAATGGAAGAGTATTTAGGAATCTCTCTCTCTCTCTTTGATAGCCGCCTATCTGATTTCCAGTTCCATGAGGGGATGTTTGTATGGGCCCAAAGAGGACTGCTTTTCTACATAGTTTTGAGGACTGCAGTGTTGGGGCACATCCCACAAGTGTGGATCTGCAGAGGCGTTCACTCAAAGAACAACAGTTGGTGGCATGTTACCTTTCCATTTTTCCTCCTATTGATGCTATGGTGATTTTGGATAAGGAAGACAACCAACAGTTGCCAAATAGTGAAAGAAATGTCTTTTGACAATGCTAATAAATAATGCATAGATCATTTTTATCTCTTAAATCAAACCCTTCCATTTGTTTAAATGTGTGCATTTTTACCAAGGATAAGGACAGAATGTTTTTTGTCTTTTACTTTTATGCCTATAAACATAAAACCTGCAAATTAACATGTACCACCTAAATTAATTTCAAATGGGATATTAATTGATTAACTTGGATGTTTCAACACAGGATTAAAAGGATTCTGCTACTGAGGTGCTGAATGGGAGCTGAATTTTGCTGCAGGCTATTTTATCTAGTGTAATTATTATTTCTCTTTCGTTCAGCTTCTAAATCATATGCATTATTTTCTCAAAATGTTTTAGAAAACTAGCTCTGAAATGTAGGAGTAGTGCAGAACATTAAAAACTATAATGTAGGTGTAGGAGTCAGAGAGTCTAAAGGGTCAAAGTTGTAACCTTAACACTGGAACACTGTGCAGGTTCATGTGAACCAAAATGTGAAAATGACAAGAAACAAAGTGATACTGGCTCGTTTATTTTCACAGCCTAATGCGAGAATTGTGGAAAAAGCGAATGAAAAGCAAAAGTGGTGGCAGTTAATTTCGATGTTTTAAAATACATTCAGTTTTATTAAAGATATAGAGATTAAATTTGATTCTGACCAACAGGGAAGAATTAGTTGCAAATCCGAAGGTGGAAGGCAACCCAGGTGAAAGTGATCGTGAAATGATCAGCTTCATGATTATAAGGAAAGGGGGGAGTAGGAGCATCAGAATAAGCACAATGGATTTTTTAAAAAGCAGACTTTAACAAACTCAGAGAACTGGGAAGTAGGGTCCCTGGGAGGAAAATCTAAGGGAAAAGGGAGCTCAGGAGAGCTGGCAGTTTCTCAAAGAGACAATATTAAAGGCACAACAGCAAACTATTCCAATGTGAAGGAAAGACAGGCAGAAAAGTAAGAGGCCAGCCTGGCTGCATGAGGAGCTCCTTAGTGACCTGAAAACCAAAAAGGAATCTTAGAAAAAGTAGAAACTTGGACAAATTGCTAAGGATGATTTTAAGAAACACCGTAAGTGTGTAGGGTAAAAGCGGACTAACTGATAGGCCTCAAAATGTAATTGTAAACAGGGAATCATCACCTAGAGGGTCAATTTCTAGTGGGGTTCCAGAGGAATTGGTTCTTGACCCTATGCTATTTAACATTTTTTCAATGACCTGGAAGAAAACATAAAATCATCACTGATAAAGGTTGCAGATGACACAGAAATTGAGGAAGTGGTAAATAATGACGAGGGCAGGTCACTAATACAGAGCGATCTGGATCACTTGGTAAACAGGGTGGAAGTAAACAATGTGCATTTTAGTGTGACTAATTTGAAACGTATACATCTAGGAACAAAGAATTGATCCATACTTACAGGACAGGGGACACTGTCTAGGGAGGCAATGACTCTGAAAAAGATTTGGGAGTTGTGGTGGATAATCAACTGGATGTAAGCTTCCAGTGCAGTGCTGTGGCCGAAAGGGCTAATGTGATCCTGGGATGAGTAAGAAGGGGAATCTTCAGTAGGAAAAAAGGGGCTATTTTACCGCTGTATTTGGCACTGGTATGACCACTGTTGGAATACTGTGTCCAGCTCTGGTGTCCAGAATTCAAGGATGCCAATAAATTTGAGAAGGTTCAGAGAAGAGCCATAAGAACAATTGAAACATTAGAAAACAGGCCTTGTAGTTATACGTTCAAAGAGCTCAATCTATTTAGCTTAACAAAAAGAAGGGTAAGAGATGACTTGATTACAGTCTATAAATACCTACCTAGGCAACAAATATTTGATAACAGCTCTTCAATCTAGCAAAGAAAGGTATCACATGATCCAATGGCTGGAAGTCGAAGGGGACATATGGAACATGAGACTTAAGTGATTAAATCTTTACACGTTTGGAATTTAAACAATTGATGGGAGTCAAACATGAGTGCACCAACCTCTCTGCTTTGGAACATGTAGAAACAAGAGCATTTCTAGAGTTCTTTTAGCATTTGTTCTGAGTGTATCGATTTTCATGGTGCTGATACACAACTGTTCCCAATGGTAACATGGCAAATGCATCAGGATGGTGTATGGGCAAGTGAAAGGAACACATTGGGACTCCATTTTCATTAATATATGGGGAAGCAGAAGGATAACGGAGTGGGAAGGAGCAGATGTGCAAGGGGAGAAGTATTGAAAGTGGGTGGCAAAAGGGGAGGAAGGCAGTGAAGGGCACAAGTGGGGAGCAGAGATATAGGAATGGAAGCAGGGGAGTTGAAGGCACAAGGATGGATGTGGAAGAGAATGGAAGGTACAGTAGGGGAGCTGTGAGGAGCAGAGACCCATTCACCTTATTTATATAGTGGTGGAATTTCAATCCCTTATTCAGAATAAAAGGACAGTATTTCTAACCACACATTTAAGCTAGTCAGTTATAACACCTTGTAATGGCCTTGATTTGTGAATGCATTTTCTGATTTGTGTGGCCATCAAATATAGTTTATATTCCTAATGATTCAAAAGGCAAGAGTTTTGGTTAGACAAGAGATACTGATCCACATCTATTTATATTTCATAATTCATATTTTTTGTTAAAAGAAGCTTTTATAAATGGATTTTTTTTAAAAAAACCATAAAACCATATCATTTATATGATAGGCAGTTTTGGCCAAAAAAATATGACCCCCGTGTATATAATAATTATGGGTGTTATTTACACTGTCCCATTATAGTTAGTCAACATTTTATTTAGGAAAGGATCTTCATATGGGGATCCCATAATATTGTGAATTTGAGAACATTAAGGTAAGTCATTTTGCTGTAAATGGAATAGTTCTTTGATCTATAATGAGTTGTCCTTTCTCTATAATGATGATGCCTTGATTCAGAACAACAAATACTTTCTCCCTGGAGCAAGAATGGAAAACAGAAAAAGTGTGATGTCTAATATGTTCTTATGCACATTACCTTAAGGATTACATTCTATGGGTATAGGATTCTTCCTCTGTACCCTCATATGACAAAAGCTGTAGGGAGGATGAAAAAGAAATGACTCAATCAGTGAGCTGGGTTAGCCTCCCTATGGAAGAAACAAGGATTCTGGCTGTAGAAACCACTGATCCCTCCATAGCCACTTGTAAATCAGGGAATCCAATAGCCTATCCTGCAGAAGCCATATGCCTCTGAAGTGGCTTTAATAACCTCCTGCCCTCTCCAGCTCTCTAGCAGTATGGCTCTCTTAAAGAAAGTTATAAGGGGTTCCCCATACCGTGACTGAACCTAGGCTGTTCACCTTTAAGGGGGCTTCTGCTCTACAGAGAGGGGATGAGGTCAGTACACAAAAGACAATTAAACCCCAATTGGATTAATTAACTGGTAGAGTCAAAGTGTGATTCGTGGAAGTGATGTGAGTCCATTCCCTGTACCCATTTGGCAAGTAGCTTCTGGACCTATGGAAGTCCCTTTGTAGGGATGGGGAAGAAGCATGCTGCACAGGTGGTTGACTGCCTCTTGGCATGCATGGGGTGGGATATCCACACCCAGAAGGAAGGATCCCTTTGTGTGTGGATCCTGAGTGCATGAAACCCACTACCAAATTTTTGCATGCTTATGTTCAGCTTGGCTCTTGAGCTCATTGGGCAGCTGGCTGCCATTGTATATAGCCATAAAAAATGTGATTGTTCATAGTATGGAGTTCAGTATGCCAGGTACAAGCTAGATTTACCCCCAGTGGAATATTGTATATGTAGCAGCATCTGATTTTATTTAAATTATCCCTATTCACTGCTTTGAATGTTACTCTTGTGCCTGATCTAACAAGTTCTTAATGATAGTTTTACAAATCTGCTTTTAAGTGGGACCTAGATTAAACCTCTGATTTAGCAATTAGTATAACATTCCACTCTATTTTGAGCTAAAATTGATCAGCACTTTTTGAAACTTGCAGCAAATTACTGTGATGATCAAGCTAAATTAAGCCATAATGTTTCAGGTAAATTTGTCTTCAGTAGATCTCCCATGCATTGTTGGTTTAAGGACATTACACTGTCTGCCTGCTGTTTTGTAGACATTTTGGAATATATAGCTGTGAGAAGTGAATTTCCTCTCCCTTTATGGGATTCCAGTTTGAGCCTGATACATTTACGTTAATATCAAAAGTGTCAGCGGAAATAGGCTATCTCTACTAATATTTTGATATTGGGGTTTTTTTGGGGGGGGCAGGGGGATTGTTTTCCCATTTTCTAGTACAGTCGTAGCAATCAGACTTCAATGGAAAGACTTCTGAAACTAGTTGACAAAGTTGTTGATTTTTAGAAGCATACCCTAGCAAGCATGATGGTTTTGTTCCCTTTTAGAGTAAAATGATTTTAATAATGCAAATAATTTAAAATATAAGTAATTTAAGTCATTAATGTAGCTGACATGGAGCTGCTGTTGAAAAATTTAAGAATACTGATCTGTAAATAATGTTATAAATACTGTATGTGACCTGGCCAGTGAAGTAAAGTTATTGTATAGTTATGATGTGTTATTAGACTTGCCTGTATGAATGTTGCGGAGCACTGGGAAACTTCTGATTTATTATTATGAAAGGATATGTGTGACTCAGTTTTCCTGTCTCACTTGTATTGTTACTGTTTGGGTGTGAAGAGGTTAATAAGATACGCAATGCAGTGCTGATGGAGAAGTCACTTAAGCATGAATGAACTATCGAGAACTAGCACCACTGGGGGTAATTACCGCAGATGTCTAGACAGGTAAATGTTAGGATATAGATATTCAGGCCTATCTGTAAAGGCCTATACTCTAAGAATGTAGGTATATGTTTATCATTTAGCTAGTAATAGAGGTATACAAGAAGGAATCTGTGTAAGGGCCTTCTCTCACTGTGACAGTCTGAGGCCCTGTTCTTAGGCCAATGCCTTTGACTAAGCAGCAGAGGCAGCCATAAGCTGGGACGCGACCGGTCACATCCTCACATTCCAAACTAGTCAATATGGGGCTGTTAGGAAGGTGATCCGATCTATCACTTGCAGAGAAAGGGAAGAGCCTAGAAGATGTAAAAGGAAATTTAGGTTGATAGTTTTCTGTCTGGTAAGAACTCACTTATCACTAGACACAGCTGGAAAACCCTTATGTCTTTATAGATGTAGTTGTGAAATCCTCACTTCTGTATTGTTTTGTCATTATAGTTCCCACTTTGATATTGTTTATTTGCATGGTCTCTGTCTGGTTCTGTGATTGTTTCTGTCTCCTGTATAATTAATTTTGCTGGGTGTAAACTAATTAAGGTGATGGGATATCATTGGTTAACTAATCGTGTTACAGTATGTTAGGCTTGGTTAGTTAAATTTCAGTAGAATGATTGGTTAAGGTATAGCTAAGAATATTACTATATAAATTAGGGGCAAACAAGAAGTAAGTTGGGATTCGAAAATAAGGAAAAAGGAACTTGGATTTAAGCTTGCTAGAAGTTCACCCCAATAAACATTGAATTGTTTGTACCTTCGGACTTCGGGTATTGTTCCTCTCTGTTCATGCGAGAAGGACCAGGGAAGTGGGAGAGTGAAGGAATAAGCTCTCTAACAGTAAACACAAAGGTGGCAGAAGCACCATTGCATATACCTACTGGGTTTGACCAGGTTCCAAAGGCCCAGCAAAGAACCAAGAATTGTATAAAATGTGCAGTTTGCTACTGGGGGGAATGGGGATGGGTCATCCTTACTCGATCCAAGAACTGACAGGAGACTTTCACCAAGAGTGCATAACACTACTGGAAGGGTTTGAAGAACTTTGAAACCTATCAGGGTCTCCATGTGAAGGTGGGTGACACCTGGTAAGCTTAGATAGGCATATAAGCTATTTATTGTTTTCAAGATGTGTTTTCTCTGTAATGATTTTGTTCTAAATACATGCATGGCTTTATTTAATAATAAGTAATGTAATGGCTGGCTGATAAACCCTGTTATAGCCCCTAGGAGGTAACAGAACTTGGCAATCACAGTGAAGGTCAGAAGGAATTGTAGCCTAAATCTGGTCTGGAGGGAGGGGAATGTGAGTTCCCCCCCAACCCCAAGAAAGGTAATGGCTGGAGGCCTCAGACACAGAGTGGGGAGGCCACAAAGGGGCCAGAGGTGACAAATGTATTGGTCTAGTTTAATTGGGGGCTGTCGGAAAAACAAGGAGAAATGGCTCTAGATAAACAACCTCCTAACAAACACTCGCGGAGCAATTACAAGACAATGGCCTACTTCTAAGCTCCAGCCCGAAGTTACACAACTGCTTTGCCAACGTTGGGAGCCTAAAGTTCAAAGGGATGCTTAATGGTAAAAAGCATTGTGTGGAGAGAGAGAGAAATGGGGTGGACTAGAGAGTGAACAATTCCCAGGGAGAACATACTGAGGTGGAACAGAGGCAACAGGTCCTGAAAGAGTGGGTAATTAACCATTGGAACAACTTACCAAGGGTTGTGGTGAATTCTCCATCATTGAAATCAAGATTGGATGTTTTTCTAAATAATATGCTGTCGTTCCAATAAAGAAGCGCAATGGCCTGTGTTATAAAGGAAGTCAGACTTGATGATCACAGTGTCACTTCTGGCCTTATAATCTATGAATCTATGAACTGTGGGTACTGAACATAACTGGAGCCTGCTGAGGTAATCACATTTAGCACCTGGGGCCTGCAGTGTGAGAGGGGTTGCACTCAAAGAGACCAGGAAGGGTCAAAGGTATGGTTAGCCCAGTAACTCTGACAGTGCACTGCAAAGCCTTTATAGATGTTGCTTCTTCTGTACCTTTGTGATGATATCGCCTTTGAAAGCAGCTCTGAAGAGATCAAATCAATTAAGGCTATCAGTGTTTGAATAGCTTCTGACATTTGATTCCATTCACCTCTAGCGTCTGTTTCTCTGAAACTGTGGAACATAACTTTAATATTAAGTTTTTGTATTAAATCAACAATCTATTGTTACAAAATTGAGTGCTATTTTCCAGCTTCTAAGAACATCACAACCAATTATTATTGAAAATTTCAAGCATTGAACTTAAATAGAATTGTCATCATAATTTTGATTTTATTCAACATTCATTACATTTAATGTGCTCCCAGTCATTGATTCTTTATCTGTGTTATACATGCAGTGTAGTTGTAGCTAGGTTGGTCCCAGGATATTGGAGAGACAGGGTGGCTGAGGTAATATCTTTTAGTGGACCAACTTCTGTTGGTGCAAGAGACAAGCACTGTGTGTAGCTTGAAAGCTTGTCTCTTGCACCAACAGAAGTTGATTCACTAAAAGATATGATCTTACTTTGTCTCTCTCATATATGCAGCACAGTAACATTAAATAATTCACACATATTGGAATAAGAAAAGGAGTACTTGTGGCACCTTAGAGACTAACCAATTTATTTGAGCATGAGCTTTCGTGAGCTACAGCTCACTTCATCGGATGCATACCGTGGAAACTGCAGCAGACTTTATATATACACAGAGAATATGAAACAATACCTCCTCCCACCCCACTGTCCTGCTGGTAATAGCTTATCTAAAGTGATCATCAGGTTGGGCTATTTCCAGCACAAATCCAGGTTTTCTCACCCTCCACCCCCCCACACAAATTCACTCTCCTGCTGGTGATAGCCCATCCAAAGTGACAACTCTTTACACAATGTGCATGATAATCAAGTTGGGCCATTTCCTGCACAAATCCAGGTTCTCTCACCCCCTCACCCCCCTCCCAAAAACCACACACACAAACTCACTCTCCTGCTGGTAATAGCTCATCCAAACTGACCACTCTCCAAGTTTAAATCCAAGTTAAACCAGAACATCTGGGGGGGGGGGGGTGAGAGATGTTCTGGTTTAACTTGGATTTAAACTTGGAGAGTGGTCAGTTTGGATGAGCTATTACCAGCAGGAGAGTGAGTTTGTGTGTGTGGTTTTTGGGAGGAGGGTGAGGGGGTGAGAGAACCTGGATTTGTGCAGGAAATGGCCCAACTTGATTATCATGCACATTGTGTAAAGAGTTGTCACTTTGGATGGGCTATCACCAGCAGGAGAGTGAATTTGTGTGGGGGGGTGGAGGGTGAGAAAACCTGGATTTGTGCTGGAAATAGCCCAACCTGATGATCACTTTAGATAAGCTATTACCAGCAGGACAGTGGGGTGGGAGGAGGTATTGTTTCATATTCTCTGTGTGTATATAAAGTCTGCTGCAGTTTCCACGGTATGCATCCGATGAAGTGAGCTGTAGCTCACGAAAGCTCATGCTCAAATAAATTGGTTAGTCTCTAAGGTGCCACAAGTACTCCTTTTCTTTTTGCGAATACAGACTAACACGGCTGTTACTCTGAAACATATTGGAATGTTATTGTATTTTGATATGCTGAAAAATGGTTTGTTAGTAATAGAAGTGTGACAGAGTAATTGCTGAGTGATGCAGCATGTTAAATTTATTATGCTTACATTTATGGTTGATGGTATTTGGCTTAACAAGAGGCTCAACTTCTGTTAGATTTCTTCCATTTCCTCTGGTACAAAGAGCTCTTTTGTTTATTAGAATTAAGAAGAATGTTGATGGAAAAAGAGAGACCCTTTGCTATGCTCTCATTCCCACAGAGCTAGCTAGCTACTGAGCTTGGAGACAGTTTCTGCTACTCTACATCTCCTCTTGGCTGCTTCTGCAAGGGGAGGAGGAGTGGTGTTCATGTCTGTACTCAGTGGAGCTCACAGGGTTCCTAATAGCAATAGTGAAACTGACCAGGCCCTTGTTAGTTTGACTATTGCTGCTTGCCAAAGCAATGACCAGCCACTGAGGCATTGCAGCTGGCCCTCTGCAGACTCAACATGATTAAAATGCATTAGTTTATATTTAGTTCACATTTGCACAGAAGTCTGTCTTCACAAGCCTAAGGGCTACATACTTATTTTATTATAAATGAAACCTTAAATTCTGCTGCAATGGATAGTATAGGTTCCCTTGCCACACTAGGACAAGCCTTTTTACTTACATGGGGTGAGTGAGCAAGGGGAACTTTCAAGCCCTGTTGTTAGGTTTCTAAACAGAGAGCATATAGGGACAGCATGACCTTGTTGCCTACTCAGTGACAGTGTCATGAGCATTAATAGATAATGCAGGCTGCATGTTGTTTTCTCACTTGTACCTGGCTATAATTCATTCTCAGACTGTGTTAGGATGAATAAAAGCTTTGGCTGGTGTTTTTCATAGGCAGTAATGTAAAAATGAGATGGCCAAGGAAGATGAATTTAATTTAGGGCTGTCAAGTGATTAAAAAAATTAATCACGATTAAACATTAGATTAAAAAAATTGCAATTAATCGGTCTTAATTACACTGTTAAACAATAATAGAATACTACTTATTTAAATATTTTGAGTGTTTTCTATATTTTCAAATATATTGATTTCAATCACAATGCAGAATACAAAGTGTACAGTGCTCAGTTTATATTATTATTTTTGACTACAAATATTTGCACTTAAAAAAGAGAAACAAAAGAAATTGTATTTTTCTATTCACCGCATACAAGTACTGTAGTGCAATCTCTTTATCATGAAAGTTGAACTTACACATGTAGAATTATTATTATTACTATTGTTATTATTTATTTGTTTATTATTATTTTTAAATAACTCCCTTCATCTGAGTGAGCTGTTGTTTGCAAGGGAGGGTGGATTTTACCTCAGAGACTCAGCATGTGACACGGGAGGAGAGGCTGGTGCAAAGGATGACTGAGCTCACCGGACCCCTATTCTCTATAACAGTGTTTCTCAAAATTTTGTGCTGGCGACCCCATTTGGACTTTAAAAAAATGGTGACCCCACAACTAGAAAAAATTGTGACCCCTCCCCCCCCCCCCCCCCCCTTCATCCCCACTCAGAACACTGAGCTCTGGGCTTCAGCCCAGCTGGGGGCAATGAGCTTCAGCCCTGCTCGGGACTCTGGGCTTCAGCCCCACTTGGAGTGTGGGCTTTGGGGCTTCAGCGCTCCAGGCTTCAGTCCCACTTGGGCCTTGGGGATCCAGGCTTCAGCCCTGCTCAGAACGCAGGACTCCAGCCCTCCTGAGGCTTTGAAACCCACCCCCCACACACCTCTGGAGCTCCAGGCTGGGGCTTCAGCCCCCAGCCTCTGATGCCTTCCTCCCTGCCCAGACGTATGTGATTAGCATGTTAAAAAAATTAACGCATTAATTTTGTGTTCAGTTAATGACAGGCATTAACTGTGATTAATTGACAGCCCTAATTTAATTTGTTTACTGCTCACAGTACAGTAGAACCTCACAGTTACAAACACCTTGGGAATGGAGGTTGTTCGTAACTCTGAACAAAACATTTTGGTTCTTTCAAAAGTTTACATCTGAACACTGGCTTAATACAGCTTTGAAACTTTACTATGCAGAAAAAAAATGATGCTTTCCCTTTATTTTTTTAATAGCTTACGTGTAAACTATTACGGTTTTTGGTCTGGGGTTTTTTTTGGTCTCTGTTGCTACCTGATTGTGTACTCGTGGTTCCAAATGAGATGTATTGTTGACTGGTCAGTTTGTAACTCTGGTGTTTGTAACTCTGAGATTCTACTATATAAAGTGATTTCTTTGCTTGCATAGGTTTCATCATCTTGGGGAGTTTTGCTGAAACACATATGGTTAAGTTTGACACAGTGACACTTATACAGGGCAGATTCTGATGTCTGGTGTTTTTCTCAACTTTTAAAAATATATTTTCTTGTTTAGCTTACTGTGTTGGTGGTCTCATTCTGAAATTTCATTAGTGCACCTCATATGCTTGTATCTGTTTTCCTTCTCAAAGCATCGAGAGTATTTTTAATCAGCATGATCTCAATAAAGCTAGATATAGAATTTGTCTAGCAAGTAGAACATGGAGTAAGAAGAAGAAATCAAAATATATTAATCCAGATAGAGACAGATTGTATGGCTGATAGTATTGTCCCTGAAAGGGAACTTAATGTGTTTTGGGGAAGATCCTCTGGGATTCTTCAAAATATAATTCCTTATTTGGCCAATTCAAGTATCACTGAGGATTTTGCAGAAGGAAGATCTTCTTCCTTTCTGGCTGTCAGGATCACAAATGGGGTATGAGCAGTAGATCCTAATGGTCATAACCATGGGGTTGGCGAGGCCTGGAGTTTAGAGTGGGGCAGAGCCGGAGTCAAGAATCAGGGCCCTGGGACACCCGGCAGTGTAGGCGAGAGCAGAGCTGAAGGTCAGAGCCAGGGATCAGGAGCTGAATGCCAGAGCCAGTGGCTAAGGTAGAGACATGGTCAGGAAGCCGAGCTGGGGATTGGAGCTAGGGGTATCAAGTATGGAGAAGTTCAGGAACTGCAACGGGCACAAGAGCACGCTGGGCATGAGCAGGAAGCAGGATCTAATGTACTTGGAACACACTACGCAGCCAGCAAGCTCTGGTTGCTTCTGGGACAAGTAGTAGCTTAGTTCCACCCCTCCACCAATCAGTAAGTGCAGTCAATCAGGCAGCCCCTGCCAGCATCAGCTGTGTCCAGTGTGTTGCTAAGAGACTGATTCTGCTGCAGCTGGCTTCCTGACACCGGGGACTGAGTACACTCTCTCAGGCTTGGTGCACACTGGGAATTTACATCAGCATAAAAATCCATACCCCTGAGAGACATATAGTGACTTAACCCTGGTATAGACAGTGACAGATTGACAGAAGAATTCTTCCATCAACCTAGCTACTACCTTTCTGGGAGGTGAATTACCTACCCTGGTGGGAGAACCCCTCTCAGTACTACAACTTGATCCTGAAACCTTGGGACCTGAATTCTGATCTATTGCACAGCAGTGAGACTTGGGCCCAATGGGGCTGAAAGTTTTACTATCTTGGATTAAAACCTTGGCCCCTCTCCATCTTTTTTTGTACCATTCTGGCTTACACAGACAGTTGATGATTCCCCTTGCATAGGGGAATATCCAGCTAGCATAAAGCTAGCACGGCTGTCCTATGCCACCTGGTTATAGCCCCTCAGTTTATGGGATGTAGGCCAGAGCACTTCATGCACCAGTGATCCTGGATTGGCAGAACAGTCCCTCAGGGGATCATTATGATCCTGCATAATTAGAGTATCACTAACAATGTTCTAAATTGCACAAGGGACCCACAGCTGCCCCCGGGATGGCAGCAGGAGATCTCTACCTTCCCCCCTTTTTGGATCCTGCACTGTCTCCAGCCATAATTATTCTCAATTTGAACCTGGAGTTCTCAGCATTAGTATATACACAGATGTAAGTGTATTTTGTCAGTTATAGTAAGGAGGTGTTTCATCCTCCTAAGTCTGGGTAACAAGAGTACTAGTATCTTGAAAATCAGTTGCACATGCATTATAAGGTATTATTTTTATATGCACCACATATTTATGATTAGAACACAAAAGCTCAGCACTGGAGGTGATATGAGGGTAGTTGGAAAAAATGTGCTTTATCTTTCCATCCAAAATCCCCGGAATGCTCTTTTAATTTAAACACATACATTAGAACCCATTCTTAGTTGGCTAATCCATAAACCCAATTAATTCACACAAAATGTCCCCTCCTTTCAATAAGCACAACCTGAGACTGGAGGTGTCACTAAATTAAAAATGTAGGCATAGAATGCATGTTATAAATATTGAACTATACAAGTTATCTTTTGAGAAATATTATACTGAAATGAATACATGGTCATTCTGAAAAAAAATACATCCCCTGATAAATCTGATTGGTAATCTACTGTACCAGAAAAATAAACTGTCAAAAAAGTCACGAACTTAATGTCATACAGCTATATCAAGAGTATCCACATTGGCTCTGACACTTCTTCTTTTTATAATGTCAATGGATATGTTGCATGTTGACCGCATATATACTTAATTTACCTAGTGATAGAGTAAGCCATTGACACTGATAAATTTCTTAGAAGAAACACACTGAGAGCTGACCATGATTTGTTCATCACTGAAGCTAGTTCACCAATCAATGATACAGATGAAACAGCCATGGAAACTGATATATTACCTTTCCAAAAGTCTCCTGTTATGTGACAATAGGGAGCTCACTGTTAGGAAAATAGTGACACAATGTAGAAGTTGTTTAGTCATTACATGTGAATGCATTCAGGTGTAGTTCAGTGGCACCATCATATATACACACAGAGTTGTGGATATAGGTGAACATCAATATATCAATTATTGCTACTGGAATTTGAGTACCGCTGGGGCAAGAAACCAACAGTTGTTGTTGTAGAAAGGGAAAAACCATAGGGGCAAGCAACCATGTTGCCTGGCCGAAGTGAAAATTATTCCAAGACCACCTCCTTAAGTAGCAGGTATGGTTTATGTTTTTGATATAATATAGGTCATTCCAGTGGGTTATTCTGCAATGGATTTGTGTAAAAGAGTGCAGAGTTTGGCCCCTGAGTTTTAGGTGATCCGGTGCTACACTAATCATTTGTGGTGGTGAGCAAACAGCCTGTCTGCATACATGCTCATTTTGCCTTGTGAATGAAGTAAAAAAGCAGCCACTTGTGTATTAGTAAGTATTGCACCTAACAATTATCTCATCATCTCACCTGAAGAGAGGCACAGCGCAAACCCTTGTCAGTTTTTATGTCCATACAGAGTAGGTTCTGAACCTTAGCTTATGCAAATCCTCATGTATCTGTCTATCAAGGTACCTTAGGCCAAAGATCTATTGAAGTCAGTGAAGCTATAACAGTTTACAACAGCTGAGTATTTGCCTCTGGAACTCAGGATGTCTGACTTCTCTGAGCTATGTCTGAAACTCCTTCTAGGACCACGAGCAAATTATTTTAGTTTCCTGTGCCTCAGTTTCTCTAACTGTAAACAGGAGATAATAATCCTTCGTTATACCGCATAAGAGGGTTATGAGTCTTAATTAACTAATGTTTATAGAGACTGGGGATGTTCATCTATACTAATTTTATGATTATGTGACGTACCTGTTAAGATAGTCAATGCATAGCTATATTGGGCTTTTGGAAGGTGGGAATTTACTGCTACAGTTTAATAGTGAGCTGTTGGGTAAAAAAGTAAGGAGGCAACACAATAGTCCAAGTAAGGAACAGGATGGCAAACCCTCAAAAGTCAACAGCTGAGCTGTGAAGAGGTGATTTTCAGGCTCCTATACAAGTGACTCAGCCGCTTTGCTGAGGCAACAAGCTTAGAGATCAAAATGACACACAAAAAAAGTTGCGGGTGGGTGAGTTGTCAACAGCTGCTCCAGGGAAGTTGCTGATGGGAGACACAGATGTAGAGTTACTGACAACAGCATCTGCAGTGGGAGAGTTTCTCTCTCCCAGCCCAGAGGTGGAGGTACCTGACCTAAGTAGAACTTACCAAAACATGCGAGGGAATGTTAAGGTTTAGGTAAGTTCCAAGGCATTTAGGCTTGTGTTTACTCATCTGTAAAATAGGGATAATGACCTACTTTGTAATGCACCTTAAGCCCTGCTGATGGAAAAACACAATATAAGAGCTAGGTGGTATTATTATTAATTATTATTGTTGTGGCTATCATGCTATATTGTTCACTTTTATCTGATTGCTATATATCTTTGGGTGAATGTACAGTACGTTTGTTTTGAATAATCTGTTTCGTATCCCTGTAATCAGCCACTGGTCAGAGATTCCCAGAGGGAAGTTGCTTGCAGGTACCCAGTCCATTCGGGCCTGATGAGTTATCATGGTTGGAAACAGGGGGGCTTGCCACCTAGGGATCCAGTCTAAGAGTGGTGCAACTGCAGGTTCCACCCAGAGGGAGGTGAAGGTAGCAAAACCTATCACCTAAGCCGTGCACTCGAGAAGGATTGCCAAGGGGGAATGGGGTCTAAGGCACCATTCTCCCTGCAACTGTGACAGTCCAGTTGGTAAAAAGTGTGTGTGTGGGAGGGGAGAATAGTGGGGTGTATCCTGATGATCCAATCTAGAGCAGGGTGAACCACAGGGTTCCACTCTGGGAGAGGTTCACTTGGAAATAATGTCCATGCACAAACTGGGACAGAGATCACAGGTGCTGTGACAGAGCCCCCTTTGAGGTCATCAGATGAGTTATATCACATACATGAAAAGAAAAGGAGTACTTGTGGCACCTTAGAGACTAACCAATTTATTTGAGCATAAGCTTTCGTGAGCTACAGCTCACTTCATCGGATGCATACTGTGGAAACTGCAGAAGGTGTTTAATATAAGCTGTTACCAGCAGGAGAGTGGGGTGGGAGGAGGTATAGTTTCATGGTCTCTGTGTATATAATGTCTTCTGCAGTTTCCACAGTATGCATCCAATGAAGTGAGCTGTAGCTCACGAAAGCTTATGCTCAAATAAATTGGTTAGTCTCTAAGGTGCCACAAGTACTCCTTTTCTTTTTGCAAATACAGACTAACACGGCTGTTACTCTGAAACCTATCACATACATGAAAAATGTTTATTCTAGGTGTACTTGCTTGAAATTCCTTTTTGTTCCCATCACTATTTCAATCTTTTTCTAAGCAATCATTGAAGTACTTATCAAAAATCATTTTGCACATATTTTATTTTAAAACCCTCTGATCCAGCCCTATGATCTCTGTTTTTCATTCCATTGTTACTGATGTCACACATCATAGCAAAACGAGTGATACACTGGGTATATTTTCTATTAATCCAAATGTTTTCTCTCATTATCTTTTATCAAATCACATCTCTCTGAAGACTGAAATATCAAATTCAGTACTTCATGTACCTTTTACTGAACTGATGTATCAAGTTTAGTGCTTGATATATTAAGTTCAGTTCTTAGTCTATTTCAGTAAATGTTGCATATTGAGTCAAGTGGGTGATGTAGCTGTTCCTCATGCAACACATCAGGTTTGAAAATATGATTTATTAGAAAAAGCTGATATGTTTGATTCAAAGGGTTGGTGATGGATTCAAGAGTGAATATTTCTCCTCAGTAAAAGTATCTGATTTAGAAAGTGGCAAATACCTTTCATTGCAAATGATCATATTTGCAGTAGTTGAGTTTTGGATCAGTCAGATATATTGCAGAACATATTCTTTATCTGTTTTTCTGTTTTCTGAACTGAAAGGCATCAGTGTTCCTCCAGGTTGCACACAAGCACAGAGTGACAGAGAGATGAATGAACTCCTGACATGAGTCTGATGTTATGTACCATTATCCATTCACAACCATAGTCAACCTCTGGTTTTACCACTGACCAATGTGCTTTATAGATAGTCTACAGAATGCCTAGACAGGTGAACACCATGTAGGGAACACTGAATGGTAATTAATACTCTGGGAAAAATATAGGCTATCTTCAAATAATTACTATCTGCCTTCTGTACCTAGGCTTTGTTACCACAGTGCTGCATACATTAAAGTGTTATTAATTTAAATACTTTATTCTTTGTAATGTGAATATTATATGGACGAGAGTGTTCTCTTCTGTAAACTGCAAAAAAAAAAAAATTAACACGATGTACCTGCATCTCTCTATTGAGGCACTTTGTATTATATGATTCATATCCTAAAACAATGATGTGATGATGTGCCATAGTACATAGGGAGCAGAAAAGTGATGACTCTTATTTCACTAGCATATAATTTTTAATGCTCAAATTTTGACACTGAAAAAGGTACATATTTTAAAAGGAATGAAAGTGTCTTGCATTCTTGGTTTCAGATAAATTGACTAAATGTATGAACACACACAACATTATTCATACTTTAACAAATAATTATAATTTACTACATAAGAATGTATGGACCAGTGGTCTATTAGCCCAGTATCCTGTCTTCCAACAGTGGTCAGTGCCAAATGATTCAGAGGGAATGAACAGAACAAGACAATTACTTAGTGATCCAGCCTCTGTCATCCACTCACAGCTTCTGGCAGTCAGAGGTTTAGGGACACACAGATCATGGGGTTGCACCTCTGACCATCTTGGCTAATAGCCATTGATAGACGTATCCTTCGTGAACTTATTTCATTATTTTTTGAACCAAATTATACTTTTGGCCTTTACAACATCTCCTGGAAATAAATTCCAGATGTTGACTGAGTTATATGAAAAAGTACTCCCCATGTTTGTTTTAAACCTGCTATTTATTAATTTCATTGAGTGGCCCTTGGTTCGTGCGTTATGTGAAGGAGTAAATAACATTTCCTTTTAGTCACTTTCTCCACACCATTCATGATTTTATAAACCTCTATCGTATCCCTGCTTAGTTCCAACCTTTTTAACTTCTCCAGATATGGAAACTATTCCAGACCCCTAATCATTTTTATTGCCCTTTTTTGTACTTTTTCCAATTCTATTTTTTTTTTTTTTGAGCTGGGGTGACCAGACCTGCATTCAGTATTCTAGGTGTAGGCATATCATGGATTTATATAGTGGCATTATGATATTTTCTGTCTTATTAATTATCCCTTTCCTAATGGATACTGACACTCTTTTTTGACACTCTGACTTTTTTGACAGCCGCTTGTACAATGATCAGATGTTTTTAGAGAACTATCGATAATGACGTCAAGATCTGTTTCTAGAATGGTAACAGCTAATTTAGTCCCCATCATTTTGTATGTATAGTTGTGATTATGTTTTCCAATGTGAATTACTTTGCGTTTATCAACATTGAATTTCATCTGCCATTTTGTTGCCCAGCCACCCAGTTTAGTGAAATCCCTTGTAACTCTTTGTAGTCAGCTTTGGACTTAATTATCTTGAGTAATTTTGCATCATCTGCAAACTTTGCCTCCTCACTGTTTACCATTTTCTCCAGATCAGTTATGAATATGTTGAAATGGTTTTATATCTTTTAATCAGTTACTGATCAGTGAGAGGACCTTCCATCTTATCCCATGACTGGTTACTTTGCTTAAGAGCCTTTGGTGTGGAATCTTGTCAAAGGCTGTCTGAAAGTTCAGGCATACTATATCACCCTTGCCCTCATGTTTATTGACCCCATCAAAGGATTCTAATAGATTGGTGAGGCACAATTTCTCTTTACAAAAGCCGTGTTGACTCTTCTGCAACATGTTCTGTTCAGCTTTGTTTCTGACAATTCTGTTCTTTACTATAGTTTCAACCAATTTGCCTGGTAATGAAATTAGGCTTACTGGACCAATGCAGAAGTCCCTTGTTGAGACAACTGTTTTGGCTCCTCATTGATTTAGTTGCTTTAACAGTTGTCCAGAATCTTCACTGGAACGAGCTTTGCTTTCAATGTTATCAAAGGGAAGGAGCCAGCACCATATCAACTTGCAGCTGTTCTTGGACCACAAGCAAGTGCTATGCATACTCTTAATTTGAGCACCACTATCTATTAAACTGAATAATGTGTGCACTGCACCTGCTCGTTCCCTAATACCTTGGTTGTCACTTTTGGCTGTTTCAGATAAGAAGACAAGGAGGAATACAGTTACTGGTGGACCTGTTGGATCATCGAATGACAGAAGTCCACCGTAGTGCCTGTGGAGCTTTGAGAAACTTGGTGTATGGGAAAGCAAATGATGACAACAAAATTTCTCTGAAAAACTGTGGTGGTATCCCAGCATTAGTACGCTTGCTCCGCAAGACTACAGATTTGGAAATCAGAGAACTGGTCACAGGTTTGATTCTATGTATTTTTTTCATGAATATCAAGTGCTAACTAGGTCCTAGCTCAGTACTATTTGTGCAGCACAGTGATGTGTATCAGATGCTCCATAAATTACCTTTTGCTTTATCACTATCTTCCCTACTTTCAGGTTCTTGGACAAGCGAAATATTGACTGACTCCAATCAATATTTAACTGACACTTACTGAAACAGCAGTGATTTCCTGAGCTGGTTCACTGTTTTTTTCCCCCCACTAGTGGAGAACTGTGTTGATGTGATTGCATTCTATACGCAGGTTATTCTTGGTGCTAGCAATTCCATCATTGGGTATGCGTTCCCCCTTTTACCTTGTAATTCTTCAGAGTGGAGTTATGCTGCACCGTATCCTAAGTAGTGCAAAGCCTGCTTGACTCTTCTTTGCTTCTTATAGATGTAACTTTAGCGCCCTCGTGGCCAAGATGGAGTCTGCTCCTGTAGGCTGCCAGGGCCGGTGCAAGGATATTTTGCGCCCTAGGCAAAGCTTCCATCTTGCGCCCCTCCACCCCTCCCCGGGGAGCATCGCTTATTATAAA